>NC_090444.1:1603463911-1608463911 GCF_031143425.1 Pleurodeles waltl
CGGCCACTTGCTGCCAGGGTGCTGTCCAGGGTGGCCAGGCCTCCCGACCAAGGGGCTGGAGGCAGTGGACAGGAAGGGGAGGGGCATGCAAAAACTAGAAACTGGGCAACGTGGGTATGCTAATGGACGCATAATGAGGCGACTGCTGAGGATTCTGGGAGCCGGAAGACCCCCGCCCCCGACGCCAGGGCCTCTTTTTCCTTTTGTCACTGGCTGAGCTCTTGCCAAGAGATGGGGGAAAAGAGGCGAAAGGCCCGTGAACGGCCAAGGAAAGGACGGCGCCAGCCCGAGTCAGCCAGGGAGACCGGCCGGTGAGGTGAGAATTCTGGCCCCTCTTCGGGTTATCGCTTCTCGGCCTTTTGGCTAAGATCAAGTGTAGTATCTGTTCTTATCAGTTTAATATCTGATACGTCCTCTATCTGGGGACCATATATTAAATTGATTTTTGGAACAGGGAGATGGAATAGGAGCTTGCTCTGTCCACTCCACGCATCAACCTGGTATTGCAGTACCTCCAGGAATGGTGCACCTCCCCACCCGGGGAAACACATGCTGTTGAAAAAAAAGATGCAAAAGGAGCGTTTCACTGGCTTTCCGTAAAGTGGCGCTAATGTCTTTGGGTGTAAATAAAACCAACCTGGCCACTTTTTGGCAGCCGTGTCTTGTTTTATTGATTGATTGATTGATTTATTTAATTATTTATTTCGTTTTAGCCCTACCGCGTTGGTAAGACAGGAAGGAAGGAAGGGGGAGAGAGGGAGAGAGGGAGAGGGAGAGGGAGAGAGAGAGAGAGAGAGAGAGAGAGAGAGAGAGAGAGTCGGGGGGGGGGAGCTGCCTGTGGCAGAACAGAAGAGCTGGACACTGTCCATGCCTTCTCTGGGTAGAAGGAAGAGGCAGAGTCCTTTGCCTTCTTTGCCTGCCCCCGCCCGCCCCCGAACGGCCGAGCCTTATCTATAGGCCTAAGCTACAGGGCAACAGAGTCCTGGGTAAGCGAGGGCGAGGTGCCGGCCACTTGCTGCCAGGGTGCTGTCCAGGGTGGCCAGGCCTCCCGACCAAGGGGCTGGAGGCAGTGGACAGGAAGGGGAGGGGCATGCAAAAACTAGAAACTGGGCAACGTGGGTATGCTAATGGACGCATAATGAGGCGACTGCTGAGGATTCTGGGAGCCGGAAGACCCCCGCCCCCGACGCCAGGGCCTCTTTTTCCTTTTGTCACTGGCTGAGCTCTTGCCAAGAGATGGGGAAAAGAGGCGAAAGGCCCGTGAACGGCCAAGGAAAGGACGGCGCCAGCCCGAGTCAGCCAGGGAGACCGGCCGGTGAGGTGAGAATTCTGGCCCCTCTTCGGGTTATCGCTTCTCGGCCTTTTGGCTAAGTTCAAACTTTTGTTTGAACTTAAAAAAAAGGTGAGGGTGATTTCCGACCCTTGTGGGACTGGGCCTGCGACCTCTGGCTTGACCGGAGCCTGGCTGCGTCACGCAAAGGGGACGAAAACTCCTCTGAAGTGATCGAATCTCTTTCTGAGTGACTTGGGGGATGGGCCTCCTCTGGCTTGTCCGGAGCAAGGCTGATGCCCCCTTGTCACAAGGATTGAGACGGATTGCACCTGCCGGTCCCTCCCGGTGTGGGGTCCCTTATCTCCTTTGAGGAGCGGTGTGGGGTCCCTTATCTCCTTTGAGGAGCAGTGCGAGTTTGTTCTTGCGCAGTGACCTCAGGAGATTGGGGGGGAAGCTTGTGTAACATCTGGGCTAGCCCTACCGGAGTTGACAGTAGTGCTAGGAGCTGTCCTTTTCAGGACAATTACTCCTTAGGCACTCTTTTTGCATTTTACGTTCCCCATTTTTTTTCATTTTAATTTTATTCATGTTATTATTTGATTATTTCATTTTTATAGTAAACACACGATAGTGCTTCAAGAAAGGACTATCCAGAGGTGCCTCTACAGGAGGCCCCGGACGGGGCCCTCCATCTCTCCCTGGTCATCAGGATCACTACACCGGCCTCTGGACGCAGTTCTTCGCCATCATTCTTCAACAGACCCGTTGAAAAGGAATTTCCGCGCCGCGCCATTTACCAGAGGACCTTGTTTTATCTCCCGGTAAGGCGCTTGGCACAGGACCTCCTGCTGTCCACGCCATTCTTCATGGTTTTTACTTGCGCAGTTCAGCTCCTTTGACTGAACGGACTGAAGCACCTTTTTTTAGACCTATATACCAAATATTTAATCCCCAAACCTCCTTTTTCTTCTTTCTCCCTCATCCTGTTTCCCTTTACCTTTCACTATGACGGCTGCTCTCCCCACTACGAGTCCTACTCGTAACTACGATTATATACCTAACTCAATTAGGGTTGAGGTCAACGGTGACCACCGTAAAGATAAGAATCTGTTTTTTATTGTTGAGGATTTGTTGAAAACTACCTGTGATGTTTCCCATACAGCTATAGAATGTATTCAAGATTTTTCTAATAGGGGTGTCTATGATATCACGTTTTCTAGTGCCTCTATTTGCCAACAGGTTCTAGACACTTCTAATACTGGAATCCCCCCCTCTGTGTTTTCCGGGCTTACTGTCCTCCCACTGTTTGCCCCTAAAGAAGTGGTATTGGTTGTCCACATGTACAACCCCTATACAGATCCCAGATTTATTGAAGTGTTCCTTTCCCGGTACTGTTCCAAAATTCGGGGTGGACAAAAGATTAAAAATATGTGCGGGATATGGAATGGGAAACGTAAATATTCTGTGGTTTTTAAGGAAGATTCGCAAGGTGTACGTGGGCTAGCACACCCCCCACAAACATTCACATTGGGCACAAACAAAGGTTTTTTGGTGTATTCAGGGCAACCTTTATTTTGTAGACTGTGCCAACAGTTCGGTCACACTAAAGATCAGTGTTCAGGGTCAGTTTGCCGCAATTGTGGTAGTTCCAATCACACTGCTCCTTTCTGCCCCGCCCCCAAAAAATGTAATTTATGCGGGAGCGACGACCACTTATTTAAACAATGTCCAAAAGGGAAATTCACTTATGCGCAGGCTGCTTCCACCCGTGACATTTCATCCCCCCCAAACCCAGCGCTCCCCATTACCAAACCCACTGATAACCCGGAGGCTCCCCACCCGGACCCCAACGCCATTCCCGACATTCCTGACTCACAGCTCTTAGGATGTATTGACAATCTTCCCATTTTATCCACCCACCCAGAGACAGAGGTCCCTGATGATATTACTGTTCATCCAAACTTCCCTTTGCCAATTGACCCCCATGAAATCACACAACAGATAGTACAGGAAGAACTAGATAGATTAGACGCCCAAAAAATAAAAAAAAGAGCCTTAGAACAAAGACAAAAACGAGCCAAACCCCATCCCACTGACCCCACACCTCCCCCTCCAACCACAGTCATTCCCTCCGTCAGTCAGAATGAAAGCCCAGTGCCAGATTGTATTCCAGAAACACCACTAGAGGACCTAATATCACACCCACGGGCTACCACCTCGCACATAGCACCACCTGCACATGTTGTTGCATCCTCCTCTTCCCCTCAAGTATCTTTACAGAAACTTCCTGCAGCACCGGACATGGATCACAGTGGCTGGACAACGTATTTTTCCAGTAAACGTAAGACCAAAAGTACCAAGGTAACAGACACTCCTGCACCTACTCGAGCTAAGAGGCGGACGACATCCCTCGACCGCCCTTCGAGTGGGAGCCGCTACGCCCCGCTCACACACCTCTCGGACTCCGAGGAGGATCACCATCATGTGGCTCAGGAACTCAAGGTACGTACTGGCCCAGTGCCAGACTTCGAAGCCACTCCTGACCTGGAAGCTCTTTTTCCAGCTTCACTGCTTCCTGATGCCCAACGTTTCGGCACAGAGGCAGATGATCTTTCTTCTCCTGAATAAAGTATATGCCAGACCTTTTTTATTACATATTTATGCTCCTCAACATCACCTCCTGCAACGTCAGAGGTATGAGCACAAAATTGACTAGGGTTGCCATCATGGACTATTGTAAAACTTTGCCTGCTGACCTAATTTGTTTACAAGAGTGTCATATGCCCCCTTGTCTTGACTACTCCCCCTACAGCAAACATTGGACAGAGGGCCCTTCCGTGTGGTCAGGTGGACCAAACAAAAATGACGGAATAGCACTCCTTTTCCGAAACAAACATTGGCAGATAACAGGGGAAAAGATTTTGTCACCTGGGCGTGCACTCCTTCTCTCTTTACAAATGGATGGGGTTTCCATGAGAGTATGTACTATCTACGCCCCAGCTCAGAAAGTGGAGAGAGAACACTTATTCCATGTGATCAAGCCGTTTCTCACAGGTACTATTCCGCTGCTATTGGTTGGTGACTTTAACTGTATCATGCATCTCAGCGATCGTCAGGGTCAGCAAAATACTTATTCACTGGATGTCACCTCAAAAGTTTTAAAGACGTTGTTGTACGATGTGGACCTGTATGATACCTATGCTAAACATTATTCTCCAGGCACCTGCTTCACCTGGGAAGCTGTTCACGGTCACGCACGTTCTCGCATAGACTTTGTTTTTGCCTCAAAAACTTTAGTTGCCACCAAGTGCTGCTTGACCCCAGTGGCTTTCTCTGATCACCGTTGCCTCCATGTCACCTTCGAACTTCCTGCACACCCAATCAGAGGTCCTGGTTATTGGAAGCTCAATTGCCAACTGCTGGAGAACGCCTTGATTTGCCAAAAATATAGACGCTGCTATGCCAAATGGGCACAGAATAAAACCCTCTTTTCATCCAACTATCAATGGTGGAGGTGGGTGAAATGCAAAACTAAAATGTTTTTCCAATCACAGGCAGCTCTTCTTCGGAAAGAAGTTTGGGCGCAGTTCCAACATCTTCAGCGACGACTTCTAGTGCTACAACAGCTGAGTGACGCAGGGAAAGATGTCAGTGAGGAAGTGCGACACGTTAAAACGGCCCAAACACTTTGGCTGCACCGCAAAGGTAAATCGCTCATTTTTCAGTCCCGAGTTCAACATTATCAAGAGGACGAAAAATGTACTTCTTTCTTTTTCCAAAAAGCAAAACAAAGTCATAAGCTTATTACGGTCCTCCAAAATTCTGATGGTGTCCCCTGCCATGGTCTTACACACTGTAAACAAATTGCCTTTCAATTTTATCAAACATTATACACTCCACACAACCCCCTACCCACCACACAGGAATTAGATACATATTGCCAAACCATCATTACAGAACTTTCAGATGCCCATCAGTCCAACCTTGCCGCCCCCTTCACTGGGGAAGAATATCTTAGTGCAATCACCACTGCTAAACGGGGCTCCAGTCCGGGCCTCGATGGTCTTCCATGGGAATTTTATAGGACTTTTTGGGATCTCATTTGTACAGACTTTATGACCATGATAACCACCAGCTTTCAAAATAGGGATTTAACTTCTGACTTCTCCAAAGGGGTCATTACACTCCTACATAAAAAAGGAGATGAAACCTCTCTCCAAAACTGGCGACCCATCTCCCTCTTAAACATTGATTATAAATTAGTGTCCAAAATTCTGGCCCGGCGACTCAGTTCCGTGATGGGCACCTGCATACACCCAGATCAAACTTGTGCCTTGCGTGGACGTCACATAACGGATAGCCTCACTACCCTCCGGGACGTAATATACTATACCCAAGAACGTCACATCCCCCTAGGTGTCTTAAGTTTAGATTTCCAAAAAGCTTTCGATAGGGTTTCCCATCAATACATGTTCAAGGTATTACGTAAATTTAAAGTTCCTGACCCCTTTATACACATGGTTTCTACTTTATATGCCCAAGCTAACAGTGTTATCAATATCAATGGTGTTCATACCCCGGAACTGTTTATACATGCGGGAGTCCGGCAGGGCTGCCCCCTGTCCCCAATCCTATTTATTAGTGCATTGGAACCTTTTTTAAGTCACCTCCGTGCTGAACCCCTCCTTACAGGCACATTTGTCCCCGGAGGGTCAGGTATCCCGGCAAAAGTAGTGGCTTACATGGATGATGTTACTGTTTTCTGTGCTACCCCAAAGGCAGTTCGTAGTGCTGTCCAGCATGTTTCTTCCTTTCAGCCACTGTCAGGACTAGGTCTGAATTTGGACAAATGTGTGTGCCTTACATTGGGCCCATGGGACCATATGGCAAAACTGCCAGTATCGGTAACCAGTCAACCTACAAAAATTCTTGGAATATACTTTGCAGGGAACGGTCACGAAACAAAAAACTGGGTGACTGTTTACGAAAAAATGTCACAAAAAATTGCTATGTGGTCTACCAGGAAACTCACGATGGAGGGTAAGATATTAATCATCAAAACAGTATTATTGCCAATCATGCTGTACCTGGCTCTGATTTATCCCCCTTCCCGGGCCACTTTGCAGAAATGTGTTAAAATGTTTTTTTCTTACCTGTGGAGCTCCCGTATGGAAAAACTCTCAAGAATCAAAGTTTGTAAACATTGGTCCCATGGTGGTAAAACTTTTCCCGATGTCTATTTTTTCATTTATTCCAAACTCCTTTGTGCTGTTTTATCCTGTGTATCTCGTTCCCCAATGCATGCCGCTGGTTTTTTTACTCGATATTACGCAGGTGTTCTTTTACGTCGTTTTAAATTATTTCGCCCCACGAACCTCACCCCCTTATCCTATGTCCTCCCTCCCTATTTCCGACAATTACGTTTATTTCTAAAGGAGTTAGATTTTTCCGTTTTACCATTGGACACAAGTTTGAATACAAAAATTCTTAACAAATATCTTTTTGAGAAAGAACAGACAGAAACAGTCCTTTCCTTTTCGGAAGCACATACTACAGAAATCTGGTCCTCTGTGAGTCATCCCTCCCTCACACACGTGCAGAAAGACTTGGCTTGGATGAGTGTTCACGGATGTCTCCCGGTGAAAACTTTTCAGCACAGGCGGGGCCTCGCTCCTTCTGCAGTTTGCCCCCGGACTACTTGTCTTCACGAGGAAACTATTGCTCATCTTTTTTGGAACTGCAGATACGCCAAGGATTTTTGGACTTTACTACAACCGTTCTTGACTCACATAGCAGGCATTCCGTCCCTCACTTTTACGACTCTGTTGTACGGTTTGGGCCTTCCTCCCTCTCAGCGCATCGTTGCCTGGAGACTGCTGAACTGCGGCAAACAGACGCTGTGGGAAGCCCGTAATCTGCTACTTTTTGCGCACAAACATTTAACCCTCTCAGACTGTCGTAACCTTTGCCTTGACAAAGTGACTACCTATTTGTACATTGACCGCACCTTACAAGGTCAGGACAAGGCAAACCATCTTTGGCAGGTGAAAAACTGGAAGGGCTGGGTGACCTGATTCCTATTCCCCCACCCCACCTTGCCACCGGGTGTCAAACGGATTGGCACTTATATAGGCCATGAATAAAATTTTAGTTTTTCAAACCCTCCCAACCGGGAGTGGCAGTTTCAACAATAACACCAAGCCACCAGGTGTCTATGGATTGGCCCTTATATATAGGCCTTAAATAAAGTTTTAGTTTTTCCCCACCCATAAAGGGACTGGGGTTTTTTCTCTCTCACTGTTACAATATGAACAATTTTTGAACCATGCATATGTTTCTAAACATGTTTTGTAAACTATGCCTAACCATTTTTTTGAAACCTTTCTGTAAAAACTGTGTTGTATTTTCTATGACAAATACCTTCAATAAAGGATTTCAAAACAAAAAAAAAAAAAAAAAAAAAAATCTGTTCTTATCAGTTTAATATCTGATACGTCCTCTATCTGGGGACCATATATTAAATTGATTTTTGGAACAGGGAGATGGAATAGGAGCTTGCTCTGTCCACTCCACGCATCAACCTGGTATTGCAGTACCTCCAGGAATGGTGCACCTCCCCACCCGGGGAAACACATGCTGTTGAAAAAAAAGATGCAAAAGGAGCGTTTCACTGGCTTTCTGTAAAGTGGCGCTAATGTCTTTGGGTGTAAATAAAACCAACCTGGCCACTTTTTGGCAGCCGTGTCTTGTTTTATTGATTGATTGATTGATTTATTTAATTATTTATTTCGTTTTAGCCCTACCGCGTTGGTAAGACAGGAAGGAAGGAAGGGGGAGAGAGGGAGAGAGAGAGAGAGAGAGAGAGAGAGAGAGTCGGGGGGGGGAGCTGCCTGTGGCAGAACAGAAGAGCTGGACACTGTCCATGCCTTCTCTGGGTAGAAGGAAGAGGCAGAGTCCTTTGCCTTCTTTGCCTGCCCCCGAACGGCCACGAACGGCCGAGCCTTATCTATAGGCCTAAGCTACAGGGCAACAGAGTCCTGGGTAAGCGAGGGCGAGGTGCCGGCCACTTGCTGCCAGGGTGCTGTCCAGGGTGGCCAGGCCTCCCGACCAAGGGGCTGGAGGCAGTGGACAGGAAGGGGAGGGGCATGCAAAAACTAGAAACTGGGCAACGTGGGTATGCTAATGGACGCATAATGAGGCGACTGCTGAGGATTCTGGGAGCCGGAAGACCCCCGCCCCCGACGCCAGGGCCTCTTTTTCCTTTTGTCACTGGCTGAGCTCTTGCCAAGAGATGGGGAAAAGAGGCGAAAGGCCCGTGAACGGCCAAGGAAAGGACGGCGCCAGCCCGAGTCAGCCAGGGAGACCGGCCGGTGAGGTGAGAATTCTGGCCCCTCTTCGGGTTATCGCTTCTCGGCCTTTTGGCTAAGTTCAAACTTTTGTTTGAACTTAAAAAAAAGGTGAGGGTGATTTCCGACCCTTGTGGGACTGGGCCTGCGACCTCTGGCTTGACCGGAGCCTGGCTGCGTCACGCAAAGGGGACGCAAAGGGGACGAAAACTCCTCTGAAGTGATCGAATCTCTTTCTGAGTGACTTGGGGGATGGGCCTTCGTCCTCTGGCTTGTCCGGAGCAAGGCTGATGCCCCCTTGTCACAAGGATTGAGACGGATTGCACCTGCCGGTCCCTCCCGGTGTGGGGTCCCTTATCTCCTTTGAGGAGCAGTGCGAGTTTGTTCTTGCGCAGTGACCTCAGGAGATTGGGGGGGAAGCTTGTGTAACATCTGGGCTAGCCCTACCGGAGTTGACAGTAGTGCTAGGAGCTGTCCTTTTCAGGACAATTACTCCTTAGGCACTCTTTTTGCATTTTACGTTCCCCATTTTTTTTCATTTTAATTTTATTCATGTTATTATTTGATTATTTCATTTTTATAGTAAACACACGATAGTGCTTCAAGAAAGGACTATCCAGAGGTGCCTCTACAGGAGGCCCCGGACGGGGCCCTCCATCTCTCCCTGGTCATCAGGATCACTACACCGGCCTCTGGACGCAGTTCTTCGCCATCATTCTTCAACAGACCCGTTGAAAAGGAATTTCCGCGCCGCGCCATTTACCAGAGGACCTTGTTTTATCTCCCGGTAAGGCGCTTGGCACAGGACCTCCTGCTGTCCACGCCATTCTTCATGGTTTTTACTTGCGCAGTTCAGCTCCTTTGACTGAACGGACTGAAGCACCTTTTTTTAGACCTATATACCAAATATTTAATCCCCAAACCTCCTTTTTCTTCTTTCTCCCTCATCCTGTTTCCCTTTACCTTTCACTATGACGGCTGCTCTCCCCACTACGAGTCCTACTCGTAACTACGATTATATACCTAACTCAATTAGGGTTGAGGTCAACGGTGACCACCGTAAAGATAAGAATCTGTTTTTTATTGTTGAGGATTTGTTGAAAACTACCTGTGATGTTTCCCATACAGCTATAGAATGTATTCAAGATTTTTCTAATAGGGGTGTCTATGATATCACGTTTTCTAGTGCCTCTATTTGCCAACAGGTTCTAGACACTTCTAATACTGGAATCCCCCCCTCTGTGTTTTCCGGGCTTACTGTCCTCCCACTGTTTGCCCCTAAAGAAGTGGTATTGGTTGTCCACATGTACAACCCCTATACAGATCCCAGATTTATTGAAGTGTTCCTTTCCCGGTACTGTTCCAAAATTCGGGGTGGACAAAAGATTAAAAATATGTGCGGGATATGGAATGGGAAACGTAAAT
This sequence comes from Pleurodeles waltl, assembly GCF_031143425.1. NCBI lineage: Eukaryota > Metazoa > Chordata > Amphibia > Caudata > Salamandridae > Pleurodeles > Pleurodeles waltl. Next base: position 1,603,473,956 of record NC_090444.1, read on the forward strand.
ATTCTGTGGTTTTTAAGGAAGATTCGCAAGGTGTACGTGGGCTAGCACACCCCCCACAAACATTCACATTGGGCACAAACAAAGGTTTTTTGGTGTATTCAGGGCAACCTTTATTTTGTAGACTGTGCCAACAGTTCGGTCACACTAAAGATCAGTGTTCAGGGTCAGTTTGCCGCAATTGTGGTAGTTCCAATCACACTGCTCCTTTCTGCCCCGCCCCCAAAAAATGTAATTTATGCGGGAGCGACGACCACTTATTTAAACAATGTCCAAAAGGGAAATTCACTTATGCGCAGGCTGCTTCCACCCGTGACATTTCATCCCCCCCAAACCCAGCGCTCCCCATTACCAAACCCACTGATAACCCGGAGGCTCCCCACCCGGACCCCAACGCCATTCCCGACATTCCTGACTCACAGCTCTTAGGATGTATTGACAATCTTCCCATTTTATCCACCCACCCAGAGACAGAGGTCCCTGATGATATTACTGTTCATCCAAACTTCCCTTTGCCAATTGACCCCCATGAAATCACACAACAGATAGTACAGGAAGAACTAGATAGATTAGACGCCCAAAAAATAAAAAACAGAGCCTTAGAACAAAGACAAAAACGAGCCAAACCCCATCCCACTGACCCCACACCTCCCCCTCCAACCACAGTCATTCCCTCCGTCAGTCAGAATGAAAGCCCAGTGCCAGATTGTATTCCAGAAACACCACTAGAGGACCTAATATCACACCCACGGGCTACCACCTCGCACATAGCACCACCTGCACATGTTGTTGCATCCTCCTCTTCCCCTCAAGTATCTTTACAGAAACTTCCTGCAGCACCGGACATGGATCACAGTGGCTGGACAACGTATTTTTCCAGTAAACGTAAGACCAAAAGTACCAAGGTAACAGACACTCCTGCACCTACTCGAGCTAAGAGGCGGACGACATCCCTCGACCGCCCTTCGAGTGGGAGCCGCTACGCCCCGCTCACACACCTCTCGGACTCCGAGGAGGATCACCATCATGTGGCTCAGGAACTCAAGGTACGTACTGGCCCAGTGCCAGACTTCGAAGCCACTCCTGACCTGGAAGCTCTTTTTCCAGCTTCACTGCTTCCTGATGCCCAACGTTTCGGCACAGAGGCAGATGATCTTTCTTCTCCTGAATAAAGTATATGCCAGACCTTTTTTATTACATATTTATGCTCCTCAACATCACCTCCTGCAACGTCAGAGGTATGAGCACAAAATTGACTAGGGTTGCCATCATGGACTATTGTAAAACTTTGCCTGCTGACCTAATTTGTTTACAAGAGTGTCATATGCCCCCTTGTCTTGACTACTCCCCCTACAGCAAACATTGGACAGAGGGCCCTTCCGTGTGGTCAGGTGGACCAAACAAAAATGACGGAATAGCACTCCTTTTCCGAAACAAACATTGGCAGATAACAGGGGAAAAGATTTTGTCACCTGGGCGTGCACTCCTTCTCTCTTTACAAATGGATGGGGTTTCCATGAGAGTATGTACTATCTACGCCCCAGCTCAGAAAGTGGAGAGAGAACACTTATTCCATGTGATCAAGCCGTTTCTCACAGGTACTATTCCGCTGCTATTGGTTGGTGACTTTAACTGTATCATGCATCTCAGCGATCGTCAGGGTCAGCAAAATACTTATTCACTGGATGTCACCTCAAAAGTTTTAAAGACGTTGTTGTACGATGTGGACCTGTATGATACCTATGCTAAACATTATTCTCCAGGCACCTGCTTCACCTGGGAAGCTGTTCACGGTCACGCACGTTCTCGCATAGACTTTGTTTTTGCCTCAAAAACTTTAGTTGCCACCAAGTGCTGCTTGACCCCAGTGGCTTTCTCTGATCACCGTTGCCTCCATGTCACCTTCGAACTTCCTGCACACCCAATCAGAGGTCCTGGTTATTGGAAGCTCAATTGCCAACTGCTGGAGAACGCCTTGATTTGCCAAAAATATAGACGCTGCTATGCCAAATGGGCACAGAATAAAACCCTCTTTTCATCCAACTATCAATGGTGGAGGTGGGTGAAATGCAAAACTAAAATGTTTTTCCAATCACAGGCAGCTCTTCTTCGGAAAGAAGTTTGGGCGCAGTTCCAACATCTTCAGCGACGACTTCTAGTGCTACAACAGCTGAGTGACGCAGGGAAAGATGTCAGTGAGGAAGTGCGACACGTTAAAACGGCCCAAACACTTTGGCTGCACCGCAAAGGTAAATCGCTCATTTTTCAGTCCCGAGTTCAACATTATCAAGAGGACGAAAAATGTACTTCTTTCTTTTTCCAAAAAGCAAAACAAAGTCATAAGCTTATTACGGTCCTCCAAAATTCTGATGGTGTCCCCTGCCATGGTCTTACACACTGTAAACAAATTGCCTTTCAATTTTATCAAACATTATACACTCCACACAACCCCCTACCCACCACACAGGAATTAGATACATATTGCCAAACCATCATTACAGAACTTTCAGATGCCCATCAGTCCAACCTTGCCGCCCCCTTCACTGGGGAAGAATATCTTAGTGCAATCACCACTGCTAAACGGGGCTCCAGTCCGGGCCTCGATGGTCTTCCATGGGAATTTTATAGGACTTTTTGGGATCTCATTTGTACAGACTTTATGACCATGATAACCACCAGCTTTCAAAATAGGGATTTAACTTCTGACTTCTCCAAAGGGGTCATTACACTCCTACATAAAAAAGGAGATGAAACCTCTCTCCAAAACTGGCGACCCATCTCCCTCTTAAACATTGATTATAAATTAGTGTCCAAAATTCTGGCCCGGCGACTCAGTTCCGTGATGGGCACCTGCATACACCCAGATCAAACTTGTGCCTTGCGTGGACGTCACATAACGGATAGCCTCACTACCCTCCGGGACGTAATATACTATACCCAAGAACGTCACATCCCCCTAGGTGTCTTAAGTTTAGATTTCCAAAAAGCTTTCGATAGGGTTTCCCATCAATACATGTTCAAGGTATTACGTAAATTTAAAGTTCCTGACCCCTTTATACACATGGTTTCTACTTTATATGCCCAAGCTAACAGTGTTATCAATATCAATGGTGTTCATACCCCGGAACTGTTTATACATGCGGGAGTCCGGCAGGGCTGCCCCCTGTCCCCAATCCTATTTATTAGTGCATTGGAACCTTTTTTAAGTCACCTCCGTGCTGAACCCCTCCTTACAGGCACATTTGTCCCCGGAGGGTCAGGTATCCCGGCAAAAGTAGTGGCTTACATGGATGATGTTACTGTTTTCTGTGCTACCCCAAAGGCAGTTCGTAGTGCTGTCCAGCATGTTTCTTCCTTTCAGCCACTGTCAGGACTAGGTCTGAATTTGGACAAATGTGTGTGCCTTACATTGGGCCCATGGGACCATATGGCAAAACTGCCAGTATCGGTAACCAGTCAACCTACAAAAATTCTTGGAATATACTTTGCAGGGAACGGTCACGAAACAAAAAACTGGGTGACTGTTTACGAAAAAATGTCACAAAAAATTGCTATGTGGTCTACCAGGAAACTCACGATGGAGGGTAAGATATTAATCATCAAAACAGTATTATTGCCAATCATGCTGTACCTGGCTCTGATTTATCCCCCTTCCCGGGCCACTTTGCAGAAATGTGTTAAAATGTTTTTTTCTTACCTGTGGAGCTCCCGTATGGAAAAACTCTCAAGAATCAAAGTTTGTAAACATTGGTCCCATGGTGGTAAAACTTTTCCCGATGTCTATTTTTTCATTTATTCCAAACTCCTTTGTGCTGTTTTATCCTGTGTATCTCGTTCCCCAATGCATGCCGCTGGTTTTTTTACTCGATATTACGCAGGTGTTCTTTTACGTCGTTTTAAATTATTTCGCCCCACGAACCTCACCCCCTTATCCTATGTCCTCCCTCCCTATTTCCGACAATTACGTTTATTTCTAAAGGAGTTAGATTTTTCCGTTTTACCATTGGACACAAGTTTGAATACAAAAATTCTTAACAAATATCTTTTTGAGAAAGAACAGACAGAAACAGTCCTTTCCTTTTCGGAAGCACATACTACAGAAATCTGGTCCTCTGTGAGTCATCCCTCCCTCACACACGTGCAGAAAGACTTGGCTTGGATGAGTGTTCACGGATGTCTCCCGGTGAAAACTTTTCAGCACAGGCGGGGCCTCGCTCCTTCTGCAGTTTGCCCCCGGACTACTTGTCTTCACGAGGAAACTATTGCTCATCTTTTTTGGAACTGCAGATACGCCAAGGATTTTTGGACTTTACTACAACCGTTCTTGACTCACATAGCAGGCATTCCGTCCCTCACTTTTACGACTCTGTTGTACGGTTTGGGCCTTCCTCCCTCTCAGCGCATCGTTGCCTGGAGACTGCTGAACTGCGGCAAACAGACGCTGTGGGAAGCCCGTAATCTGCTACTTTTTGCGCACAAACATTTAACCCTCTCAGACTGTCGTAACCTTTGCCTTGACAAAGTGACTACCTATTTGTACATTGACCGCACCTTACAAGGTCAGGACAAGGCAAACCATCTTTGGCAGGTGAAAAACTGGAAGGGCTGGGTGACCTGATTCCTATTCCCCCACCCCACCTTGCCACCGGGTGTCAAACGGATTGGCACTTATATAGGCCATGAATAAAATTTTAGTTTTTCAAACCCTCCCAACCGGGAGTGGCAGTTTCAACAATAACACCAAGCCACCAGGTGTCTATGGATTGGCCCTTATATATAGGCCTTAAATAAAGTTTTAGTTTTTCCCCACCCATAAAGGGACTGGGGTTTTTTCTCTCTCACTGTTACAATATGAACAATTTTTGAACCATGCATATGTTTCTAAACATGTTTTGTAAACTATGCCTAACCATTTTTTTGAAACCTTTCTGTAAAAACTGTGTTGTATTTTCTATGACAAATACCTTCAATAAAGGATTTCAAAACAAAAAAAAAAAAAAAAAAAAAAATCTGTTCTTAGCAGTTTAATATCTGATACGTCCTCTATCTGGGGACCATATATTAAATTGATTTTTGGAACAGGGAGATGGAATAGGAGCTTGCTCTGTCCACTCCACGCATCAACCTGGTATTGCAGTACCTCCAGGAATGGTGCACCTCCCCACCCGGGGAAACACATGCTGTTGAAAAAAAAGATGCAAAAGGAGCGTTTCACTGGCTTTCTGTAAAGTGGCGCTAATGTCTTTGGGTGTAAATAAAACCAACCTGGCCACTTTTTGGCAGCCGTGTCTTGTTTTATTGATTGATTGATTGATTGATTTAATTATTTATTTCGTTTTAGCCCTACCGCGTTGGTAAGACAGGAAGGAAGGAAGGGGGAGAGAGGGAGAGAGGGAGAGAGAGAGAGAGAGAGAGAGAGAGAGAGAGAGTCGGGGGGGGGAGCTGCCTGTGGCAGAACAGAAGAGCTGGACACTGTCCATGCCTTCTCTGGGTAGAAGGAAGAGGCAGAGTCCTTTGCCTTCTTTGCCTGCCCCCGAACGGCCACGAACGGCCGAGCCTTATCTATAGGCCTAAGCTACAGGGCAACAGAGTCCTGGGTAAGCGAGGGCGAGGTGCCGGCCACTTGCTGCCAGGGTGCTGTCCAGGGTGGCCAGGCCTCCCGACCAAGGGGCTGGAGGCAGTGGACAGGAAGGGGAGGGGCATGCAAAAACTAGAAACTGGGCAACGTGGGTATGCTAATGGACGCATAATGAGGCGACTGCTGAGGATTCTGGGAGCCGGAAGACCCCCGCCCCCGACGCCAGGGCCTCTTTTTCCTTTTGTCACTGGCTGAGCTCTTGCCAAGAGATGGGGAAAAGAGGCGAAAGGCCCGTGAACGGCCAAGGAAAGGACGGCGCCAGCCCGAGTCAGCCAGGGAGACCGGCCGGTGAGGTGAGAATTCTGGCCCCTCTTCGGGTTATCGCTTCTCGGCCTTTTGGCTAAGTTCAAACTTTTGTTTGAACTTAAAAAAAAGGTGAGGGTGATTTCCGACCCTTGTGGGACTGGGCCTGCGACCTCTGGCTTGACCGGAGCCTGAAGTGATCGAATCTCTTTCTGAGTGACTTGGGGGATGGGCCTTCGTCCTCTGGCTTGTCCGGAGCAAGGCTGATGCCCCCTTGTCACAAGGATTGAGACGGATTGCACCTGCCGGTCCCTCCCGGTGTGGGGTCCCTTATCTCCTTTGAGGAGCAGTGCGAGTTTGTTCTTGCGCAGTGACCTCAGGAGATTGGGGGGGAAGCTTGTGTAACATCTGGGCTAGCCCTACCGGAGTTGACAGTAGTGCTAGGAGCTGTCCTTTTCAGGACAATTACTCCTTAGGCACTCTTTTTGCATTTTACGTTCCCCATTTTTTTTCATTTTAATTTTATTCATGTTATTATTTGATTATTTCATTTTTATAGTAAACACACTATCCAGAGGTGCCTCTACAGGAGGCCCCGGACGGGGCCCTCCATCTCTCCCTGGTCATCAGGATCACTACACCGGCCTCTGGACGCAGTTCTTCGCCGTCATTCTTCAACAGACCCGTTGAAAAGGAATTTCCGCGCCGCGCCATTTACCAGAGGACCTTGTTTTATCTCCCGGTAAGGCGCTTGGCACAGGACCTCCTGCTGTCCACGCCATTCTTCATGGTTTTTACTTGCGCAGTTCAGCTCCTTTGACTGAACGGACTGAAGCACCTTTTTTTAGACCTATATACCAAATATTTAATCCCCAAACCTCCTTTTTCTTCTTTCTCCCTCATCCTGTTTCCCTTTACCTTTCACTATGACGGCTGCTCTCCCCACTACGAGTCCTACTCGTAACTACGATTATATACCTAACTCAATTAGGGTTGAGGTCAACGGTGACCACCGTAAAGATAAGAATCTGTTTTTTATTGTTGAGGATTTGTTGAAAACTACCTGTGATGTTTCCCATACAGCTATAGAATGTATTCAAGATTTTTCTAATAGGGGTGTCTATGATATCACGTTTTCTAGTGCCTCTATTTGCCAACAGGTTCTAGACACTTCTAATACTGGAATCCCCCCCTCTGTGTTTTCCGGGCTTACTGTCCTCCCACTGTTTGCCCCTAAAGAAGTGGTATTGGTTGTCCACATGTACAACCCCTATACAGATCCCAGATTTATTGAAGTGTTCCTTTCCCGGTACTGTTCCAAAATTCGGGGTGGACAAAAGATTAAAAATATGTGCGGGATATGGAATGGGAAACGTAAATATTCTGTGGTTTTTAAGGAAGATTCGCAAGGTGTACGTGGGCTAGCACACCCCCCACAAACATTCACATTGGGCACAAACAAAGGTTTTTTGGTGTATTCAGGGCAACCTTTATTTTGTAGACTGTGCCAACAGTTCGGTCACACTAAAGATCAGTGTTCAGGGTCAGTTTGCCGCAATTGTGGTAGTTCCAATCACACTGCTCCTTTCTGCCCCGCCCCCAAAAAATGTAATTTATGCGGGAGCGACGACCACTTATTTAAACAATGTCCAAAAGGGAAATTCACTTATGCGCAGGCTGCTTCCACCCGTGACATTTCATCCCCCCCAAACCCAGCGCTCCCCATTACCAAACCCACTGATAACCCGGAGGCTCCCCACCCGGACCCCAACGCCATTCCCGACATTCCTGACTCACAGCTCTTAGGATGTATTGACAATCTTCCCATTTTATCCACCCACCCAGAGACAGAGGTCCCTGATGATATTACTGTTCATCCAAACTTCCCTTTGCCAATTGACCCCCATGAAATCACACAACAGATAGTACAGGAAGAACTAGATAGATTAGACGCCCAAAAAATAAAAAACAGAGCCTTAGAACAAAGACAAAAACGAGCCAAACCCCATCCCACTGACCCCACACCTCCCCCTCCAACCACAGTCATTCCCTCCGTCAGTCAGAATGAAAGCCCAGTGCCAGATTGTATTCCAGAAACACCACTAGAGGACCTAATATCACACCCACGGGCTACCACCTCGCACATAGCACCACCTGCACATGTTGTTGCATCCTCCTCTTCCCCTCAAGTATCTTTACAGAAACTTCCTGCAGCACCGGACATGGATCACAGTGGCTGGACAACGTATTTTTCCAGTAAACGTAAGACCAAAAGTACCAAGGTAACAGACACTCCTGCACCTACTCGAGCTAAGAGGCGGACGACATCCCTCGACCGCCCTTCGAGTGGGAGCCGCTACGCCCCGCTCACACACCTCTCGGACTCCGAGGAGGATCACCATCATGTGGCTCAGGAACTCAAGGTACGTACTGGCCCAGTGCCAGACTTCGAAGCCACTCCTGACCTGGAAGCTCTTTTTCCAGCTTCACTGCTTCCTGATGCCCAACGTTTCGGCACAGAGGCAGATGATCTTTCTTCTCCTGAATAAAGTATATGCCAGACCTTTTTTATTACATATTTATGCTCCTCAACATCACCTCCTGCAACGTCAGAGGTATGAGCACAAAATTGACTAGGGTTGCCATCATGGACTATTGTAAAACTTTGCCTGCTGACCTAATTTGTTTACAAGAGTGTCATATGCCCCCTTGTCTTGACTACTCCCCCTACAGCAAACATTGGACAGAGGGCCCTTCCGTGTGGTCAGGTGGACCAAACAAAAATGACGGAATAGCACTCCTTTTCCGAAACAAACATTGGCAGATAACAGGGGAAAAGATTTTGTCACCTGGGCGTGCACTCCTTCTCTCTTTACAAATGGATGGGGTTTCCATGAGAGTATGTACTATCTACGCCCCAGCTCAGAAAGTGGAGAGAGAACACTTATTCCATGTGATCAAGCCGTTTCTCACAGGTACTATTCCGCTGCTATTGGTTGGTGACTTTAACTGTATCATGCATCTCAGCGATCGTCAGGGTCAGCAAAATACTTATTCACTGGATGTCACCTCAAAAGTTTTAAAGACGTTGTTGTACGATGTGGACCTGTATGATACCTATGCTAAACATTATTCTCCAGGCACCTGCTTCACCTGGGAAGCTGTTCACGGTCACGCACGTTCTCGCATAGACTTTGTTTTTGCCTCAAAAACTTTAGTTGCCACCAAGTGCTGCTTGACCCCAGTGGCTTTCTCTGATCACCGTTGCCTCCATGTCACCTTCGAACTTCCTGCACACCCAATCAGAGGTCCTGGTTATTGGAAGCTCAATTGCCAACTGCTGGAGAACGCCTTGATTTGCCAAAAATATAGACGCTGCTATGCCAAATGGGCACAGAATAAAACCCTCTTTTCATCCAACTATCAATGGTGGAGGTGGGTGAAATGCAAAACTAAAATGTTTTTCCAATCACAGGCAGCTCTTCTTCGGAAAGAAGTTTGGGCGCAGTTCCAACATCTTCAGCGACGACTTCTAGTGCTACAACAGCTGAGTGACGCAGGGAAAGATGTCAGTGAGGAAGTGCGACACGTTAAAACGGCCCAAACACTTTGGCTGCACCGCAAAGGTAAATCGCTCATTTTTCAGTCCCGAGTTCAACATTATCAAGAGGACGAAAAATGTACTTCTTTCTTTTTCCAAAAAGCAAAACAAAGTCATAAGCTTATTACGGTCCTCCAAAATTCTGATGGTGTCCCCTGCCATGGTCTTACACACTGTAAACAAATTGCCTTTCAATTTTATCAAACATTATACACTCCACACAACCCCCTACCCACCACACAGGAATTAGATACATATTGCCAAACCATCATTACAGAACTTTCAGATGCCCATCAGTCCAACCTTGCCGCCCCCTTCACTGGGGAAGAATATCTTAGTGCAATCACCACTGCTAAACGGGGCTCCAGTCCGGGCCTCGATGGTCTTCCATGGGAATTTTATAGGACTTTTTGGGATCTCATTTGTACAGACTTTATGACCATGATAACCACCAGCTTTCAAAATAGGGATTTAACTTCTGACTTCTCCAAAGGGGTCATTACACTCCTACATAAAAAAGGAGATGAAACCTCTCTCCAAAACTGGCGACCCATCTCCCTCTTAAACATTGATTATAAATTAGTGTCCAAAATTCTGGCCCGGCGACTCAGTTCCGTGATGGGCACCTGCATACACCCAGATCAAACTTGTGCCTTGCGTGGACGTCACATAACGGATAGCCTCACTACCCTCCGGGACGTAATATACTATACCCAAGAACGTCACATCCCCCTAGGTGTCTTAAGTTTAGATTTCCAAAAAGCTTTCGATAGGGTTTCCCATCAATACATGTTCAAGGTATTACGTAAATTTAAAGTTCCTGACCCCTTTATACACATGGTTTCTACTTTATATGCCCAAGCTAACAGTGTTATCAATATCAATGGTGTTCATACCCCGGAACTGTTTATACATGCGGGAGTCCGGCAGGGCTGCCCCCTGTCCCCAATCCTATTTATTAGTGCATTGGAACCTTTTTTAAGTCACCTCCGTGCTGAACCCCTCCTTACAGGCACATTTGTCCCCGGAGGGTCAGGTATCCCGGCAAAAGTAGTGGCTTACATGGATGATGTTACTGTTTTCTGTGCTACCCCAAAGGCAGTTCGTAGTGCTGTCCAGCATGTTTCTTCCTTTCAGCCACTGTCAGGACTAGGTCTGAATTTGGACAAATGTGTGTGCCTTACATTGGGCCCATGGGACCATATGGCAAAACTGCCAGTATCGGTAACCAGTCAACCTACAAAAATTCTTGGAATATACTTTGCAGGGAACGGTCACGAAACAAAAAACTGGGTGACTGTTTACGAAAAAATGTCACAAAAAATTGCTATGTGGTCTACCAGGAAACTCACGATGGAGGGTAAGATATTAATCATCAAAACAGTATTATTGCCAATCATGCTGTACCTGGCTCTGATTTATCCCCCTTCCCGGGCCACTTTGCAGAAATGTGTTAAAATGTTTTTTTCTTACCTGTGGAGCTCCCGTATGGAAAAACTCTCAAGAATCAAAGTTTGTAAACATTGGTCCCATGGTGGTAAAACTTTTCCCGATGTCTATTTTTTCATTTATTCCAAACTCCTTTGTGCTGTTTTATCCTGTGTATCTCGTTCCCCAATGCATGCCGCTGGTTTTTTTACTCGATATTACGCAGGTGTTCTTTTACGTCGTTTTAAATTATTTCGCCCCACGAACCTCACCCCCTTATCCTATGTCCTCCCTCCCTATTTCCGACAATTACGTTTATTTCTAAAGGAGTTAGATTTTTCCGTTTTACCATTGGACACAAGTTTGAATACAAAAATTCTTAACAAATATCTTTTTGAGAAAGAACAGACAGAAACAGTCCTTTCCTTTTCGGAAGCACATACTACAGAAATCTGGTCCTCTGTGAGTCATCCCTCCCTCACACACGTGCAGAAAGACTTGGCTTGGATGAGTGTTCACGGATGTCTCCCGGTGAAAACTTTTCAGCACAGGCGGGGCCTCGCTCCTTCTGCAGTTTGCCCCCGGACTACTTGTCTTCACGAGGAAACTATTGCTCATCTTTTTTGGAACTGCAGATACGCCAAGGATTTTTGGACTTTACTACAACCGTTCTTGACTCACATAGCAGGCATTCCGTCCCTCACTTTTACGACTCTGTTGTACGGTTTGGGCCTTCCTCCCTCTCAGCGCATCGTTGCCTGGAGACTGCTGAACTGCGGCAAACAGACGCTGTGGGAAGCCCGTAATCTGCTACTTTTTGCGCACAAACATTTAACCCTCTCAGACTGTCGTAACCTTTGCCTTGACAAAGTGACTACCTATTTGTACATTGACCGCACCTTACAAGGTCAGGACAAGGCAAACCATCTTTGGCAGGTGAAAAACTGGAAGGGCTGGGTGACCTGATTCCTATTCCCCCACCCCACCTTGCCACCGGGTGTCAAACGGATTGGCACTTATATAGGCCATGAATAAAATTTTAGTTTTTCAAACCCTCCCAACCGGGAGTGGCAGTTTCAACAATAACACCAAGCCACCAGGTGTCTATGGATTGGCCCTTATATATAGGCCTTAAATAAAGTTTTAGTTTTTCCCCACCCATAAAGGGACTGGGGTTTTTTCTCTCTCACTGTTACAATATGAACAATTTTTGAACCATGCATATGTTTCTAAACATGTTTTGTAAACTATGCCTAACCATTTTTTTGAAACCTTTCTGTAAAAACTGTGTTGTATTTTCTATGACAAATACCTTCAATAAAGGATTTCAAAACAAAAAAAAAAAAAAAAAAAAAAATCTGTTCTTATCAGTTTAATATCTGATACGTCCTCTATCTGGGGACCATATATTAAATTGATTTTTGGAACAGGGAGATGGAATAGGAGCTTGCTCTGTCCACTCCACGCATCAACCTGGTATTGCAGTACCTCCAGGAATGGTGCACCTCCCCACCCGGGGAAACACATGCTGTTGAAAAAAAAGATGCAAAAGGAGCGTTTCACTGGCTTTCTGTAAAGTGGCGCTAATGTCTTTGGGTGTAAATAAAACCAACCTGGCCACTTTTTGGCAGCCGTGTCTTGTTTTATTGATTGATTGATTGATTTATTTAATTATTTATTTCGTTTTTAGCCCTACCGCGTTGGTAAGACAGGAAGGAAGGAAGGGGGAGAGAGGGAGAGAGAGAGAGAGAGAGAGAGAGTCGGGGGGGGGAGCTGCCTGTGGCAGAACAGAAGAGCTGGACACTGTCCATGCCTTCTCTGGGTAGAAGGAAGAGGCAGAGTCCTTTGCCTTCTTTGCCTGCCCCCGAACGGCCACGAACGGCCGAGCCTTATCTATAGGCCTAAGCTACAGGGCAACAGAGTCCTGGGTAAGCGAGGGCGAGGTGCCGGCCACTTGCTGCCAGGGTGCTGTCCAGGGTGGCCAGGCCTCCCGACCAAGGGGCTGGAGGCAGTGGACAGGAAGGGGAGGGGCATGCAAAAACTAGAAACTGGGCAACGTGGGTATGCTAATGGACGCATAATGAGGCGACTGCTGAGGATTCTGGGAGCCGGAAGACCCCCGCCCCCGACGCCAGGGCCTCTTTTTCCTTTTGTCACTGGCTGAGCTCTTGCCAAGAGATGGGGAAAAGAGGCGAAAGGCCCGTGAACGGCCAAGGAAAGGACGGCGCCAGCCCGAGTCAGCCAGGGAGACCGGCCGGTGAGGTGAGAATTCTGGCCCCTCTTCGGGTTATCGCTTCTCGGCCTTTTGGCTAAGTTCAAACTTTTGTTTGAACTTAAAAAAAAGGTGAGGGTGATTTCCGACCCTTGTGGGACTGGGCCTGCGACCTCTGGCTTGACCGGAGCCTGGCTGCGTCACGCAAAGGGGACGAAAACTCCTCTGAAGTGATCGAATCTCTTTCTGAGTGACTTGGGGGATGGGCCTTCGTCCTCTGGCTTGTCCGGAGCAAGGCTGATGCCCCCTTGTCACAAGGATTGAGACGGATTGCACCTGCCGGTCCCTCCCGGTGTGGGGTCCCTTATCTCCTTTGAGGAGCAGTGCGAGTTTGTTCTTGCGCAGTGACCTCAGGAGATTGGGGGGGAAGCTTGTGTAACATCTGGGCTAGCCCTACCGGAGTTGACAGTAGTGCTAGGAGCTGTCCTTTTCAGGACAATTACTCCTTAGGCACTCTTTTTGCATTTTACGTTCCCCATTTTTTTTCATTTTAATTTTATTCATGTTATTATTTGATTATTTCATTTTTATAGTAAACACACGATAGTGCTTCAAGAAAGGACTATCCAGAGGTGCCTCTACAGGAGGCCCCGGACGGGGCCCTCCATCTCTCCCTGGTCATCAGGATCACTACACCGGCCTCTGGACGCAGTTCTTCGCCATCATTCTTCAACAGACCCGTTGAAAAGGAATTTCCGCGCCGCGCCATTTACCAGAGGACCTTGTTTTATCTCCCGGTAAGGCGCTTGGCACAGGACCTCCTGCTGTCCACGCCATTCTTCATGGTTTTTACTTGCGCAGTTCAGCTCCTTTGACTGAACGGACTGAAGCACCTTTTTTTAGACCTATATACCAAATATTTAATCCCCAAACCTCCTTTTTCTTCTTTCTCCCTCATCCTGTTTCCCTTTACCTTTCACTATGACGGCTGCTCTCCCCACTACGAGTCCTACTCGTAACTACGATTATATACCTAACTCAATTAGGGTTGAGGTCAACGGTGACCACCGTAAAGATAAGAATCTGTTTTTTATTGTTGAGGATTTGTTGAAAACTACCTGTGATGTTTCCCATACAGCTATAGAATGTATTCAAGATTTTTCTAATAGGGGTGTCTATGATATCACGTTTTCTAGTGCCTCTATTTGCCAACAGGTTCTAGACACTTCTAATACTGGAATCCCCCCCTCTGTGTTTTCCGGGCTTACTGTCCTCCCACTGTTTGCCCCTAAAGAAGTGGTATTGGTTGTCCACATGTACAACCCCTATACAGATCCCAGATTTATTGAAGTGTTCCTTTCCCGGTACTGTTCCAAAATTCGGGGTGGACAAAAGATTAAAAATATGTGCGGGATATGGAATGGGAAACGTAAATATTCTGTGGTTTTTAAGGAAGATTCGCAAGGTGTACGTGGGCTAGCACACCCCCCACAAACATTCACATTGGGCACAAACAAAGGTTTTTTGGTGTATTCAGGGCAACCTTTATTTTGTAGACTGTGCCAACAGTTCGGTCACACTAAAGATCAGTGTTCAGGGTCAGTTTGCCGCAATTGTGGTAGTTCCAATCACACTGCTCCTTTCTGCCCCGCCCCCAAAAAATGTAATTTATGCGGGAGCGACGACCACTTATTTAAACAATGTCCAAAAGGGAAATTCACTTATGCGCAGGCTGCTTCCACCCGTGACATTTCATCCCCCCCAAACCCAGCGCTCCCCATTACCAAACCCACTGATAACCCGGAGGCTCCCCACCCGGACCCCAACGCCATTCCCGACATTCCTGACTCACAGCTCTTAGGATGTATTGACAATCTTCCCATTTTATCCACCCACCCAGAGACAGAGGTCCCTGATGATATTACTGTTCATCCAAACTTCCCTTTGCCAATTGACCCCCATGAAATCACACAACAGATAGTACAGGAAGAACTAGATAGATTAGACGCCCAAAAAATAAAAAACAGAGCCTTAGAACAAAGACAAAAACGAGCCAAACCCCATCCCACTGACCCCACACCTCCCCCTCCAACCACAGTCATTCCCTCCGTCAGTCAGAATGAAAGCCCAGTGCCAGATTGTATTCCAGAAACACCACTAGAGGACCTAATATCACACCCACGGGCTACCACCTCGCACATAGCACCACCTGCACATGTTGTTGCATCCTCCTCTTCCCCTCAAGTATCTTTACAGAAACTTCCTGCAGCACCGGACATGGATCACAGTGGCTGGACAACGTATTTTTCCAGTAAACGTAAGACCAAAAGTACCAAGGTAACAGACACTCCTGCACCTACTCGAGCTAAGAGGCGGACGACATCCCTCGACCGCCCTTCGAGTGGGAGCCGCTACGCCCCGCTCACACACCTCTCGGACTCCGAGGAGGATCACCATCATGTGGCTCAGGAACTCAAGGTACGTACTGGCCCAGTGCCAGACTTCGAAGCCACTCCTGACCTGGAAGCTCTTTTTCCAGCTTCACTGCTTCCTGATGCCCAACGTTTCGGCACAGAGGCAGATGATCTTTCTTCTCCTGAATAAAGTATATGCCAGACCTTTTTTATTACATATTTATGCTCCTCAACATCACCTCCTGCAACGTCAGAGGTATGAGCACAAAATTGACTAGGGTTGCCATCATGGACTATTGTAAAACTTTGCCTGCTGACCTAATTTGTTTACAAGAGTGTCATATGCCCCCTTGTCTTGACTACTCCCCCTACAGCAAACATTGGACAGAGGGCCCTTCCGTGTGGTCAGGTGGACCAAACAAAAATGACGGAATAGCACTCCTTTTCCGAAACAAACATTGGCAGATAACAGGGGAAAAGATTTTGTCACCTGGGCGTGCACTCCTTCTCTCTTTACAAATGGATGGGGTTTCCATGAGAGTATGTACTATCTACGCCCCAGCTCAGAAAGTGGAGAGAGAACACTTATTCCATGTGATCAAGCCGTTTCTCACAGGTACTATTCCGCTGCTATTGGTTGGTGACTTTAACTGTATCATGCATCTCAGCGATCGTCAGGGTCAGCAAAATACTTATTCACTGGATGTCACCTCAAAAGTTTTAAAGACGTTGTTGTACGATGTGGACCTGTATGATACCTATGCTAAACATTATTCTCCAGGCACCTGCTTCACCTGGGAAGCTGTTCACGGTCACGCACGTTCTCGCATAGACTTTGTTTTTGCCTCAAAAACTTTAGTTGCCACCAAGTGCTGCTTGACCCCAGTGGCTTTCTCTGATCACCGTTGCCTCCATGTCACCTTCGAACTTCCTGCACACCCAATCAGAGGTCCTGGTTATTGGAAGCTCAATTGCCAACTGCTGGAGAACGCCTTGATTTGCCAAAAATATAGACGCTGCTATGCCAAATGGGCACAGAATAAAACCCTCTTTTCATCCAACTATCAATGGTGGAGGTGGGTGAAATGCAAAACTAAAATGTTTTTCCAATCACAGGCAGCTCTTCTTCGGAAAGAAGTTTGGGCGCAGTTCCAACATCTTCAGCGACGACTTCTAGTGCTACAACAGCTGAGTGACGCAGGGAAAGATGTCAGTGAGGAAGTGCGACACGTTAAAACGGCCCAAACACTTTGGCTGCACCGCAAAGGTAAATCGCTCATTTTTCAGTCCCGAGTTCAACATTATCAAGAGGACGAAAAATGTACTTCTTTCTTTTTCCAAAAAGCAAAACAAAGTCATAAGCTTATTACGGTCCTCCAAAATTCTGATGGTGTCCCCTGCCATGGTCTTACACACTGTAAACAAATTGCCTTTCAATTTTATCAAACATTATACACTCCACACAACCCCCTACCCACCACACAGGAATTAGATACATATTGCCAAACCATCATTACAGAACTTTCAGATGCCCATCAGTCCAACCTTGCCGCCCCCTTCACTGGGGAAGAATATCTTAGTGCAATCACCACTGCTAAACGGGGCTCCAGTCCGGGCCTCGATGGTCTTCCATGGGAATTTTATAGGACTTTTTGGGATCTCATTTGTACAGACTTTATGACCATGATAACCACCAGCTTTCAAAATAGGGATTTAACTTCTGACTTCTCCAAAGGGGTCATTACACTCCTACATAAAAAAGGAGATGAAACCTCTCTCCAAAACTGGCGACCCATCTCCCTCTTAAACATTGATTATAAATTAGTGTCCAAAATTCTGGCCCGGCGACTCAGTTCCGTGATGGGCACCTGCATACACCCAGATCAAACTTGTGCCTTGCGTGGACGTCACATAACGGATAGCCTCACTACCCTCCGGGACGTAATATACTATACCCAAGAACGTCACATCCCCCTAGGTGTCTTAAGTTTAGATTTCCAAAAAGCTTTCGATAGGGTTTCCCATCAATACATGTTCAAGGTATTACGTAAATTTAAAGTTCCTGACCCCTTTATACACATGGTTTCTACTTTATATGCCCAAGCTAACAGTGTTATCAATATCAATGGTGTTCATACCCCGGAACTGTTTATACATGCGGGAGTCCGGCAGGGCTGCCCCCTGTCCCCAATCCTATTTATTAGTGCATTGGAACCTTTTTTAAGTCACCTCCGTGCTGAACCCCTCCTTACAGGCACATTTGTCCCCGGAGGGTCAGGTATCCCGGCAAAAGTAGTGGCTTACATGGATGATGTTACTGTTTTCTGTGCTACCCCAAAGGCAGTTCGTAGTGCTGTCCAGCATGTTTCTTCCTTTCAGCCACTGTCAGGACTAGGTCTGAATTTGGACAAATGTGTGTGCCTTACATTGGGCCCATGGGACCATATGGCAAAACTGCCAGTATCGGTAACCAGTCAACCTACAAAAATTCTTGGAATATACTTTGCAGGGAACGGTCACGAAACAAAAAACTGGGTGACTGTTTACGAAAAAATGTCACAAAAAATTGCTATGTGGTCTACCAGGAAACTCACGATGGAGGGTAAGATATTAATCATCAAAACAGTATTATTGCCAATCATGCTGTACCTGGCTCTGATTTATCCCCCTTCCCGGGCCACTTTGCAGAAATGTGTTAAAATGTTTTTTTCTTACCTGTGGAGCTCCCGTATGGAAAAACTCTCAAGAATCAAAGTTTGTAAACATTGGTCCCATGGTGGTAAAACTTTTCCCGATGTCTATTTTTTCATTTATTCCAAACTCCTTTGTGCTGTTTTATCCTGTGTATCTCGTTCCCCAATGCATGCCGCTGGTTTTTTTACTCGATATTACGCAGGTGTTCTTTTACGTCGTTTTAAATTATTTCGCCCCACGAACCTCACCCCCTTATCCTATGTCCTCCCTCCCTATTTCCGACAATTACGTTTATTTCTAAAGGAGTTAGATTTTTCCGTTTTACCATTGGACACAAGTTTGAATACAAAAATTCTTAACAAATATCTTTTTGAGAAAGAACAGACAGAAACAGTCCTTTCCTTTTCGGAAGCACATACTACAGAAATCTGGTCCTCTGTGAGTCATCCCTCCCTCACACACGTGCAGAAAGACTTGGCTTGGATGAGTGTTCACGGATGTCTCCCGGTGAAAACTTTTCAGCACAGGCGGGGCCTCGCTCCTTCTGCAGTTTGCCCCCGGACTACTTGTCTTCACGAGGAAACTATTGCTCATCTTTTTTGGAACTGCAGATACGCCAAGGATTTTTGGACTTTACTACAACCGTTCTTGACTCACATAGCAGGCATTCCGTCCCTCACTTTTACGACTCTGTTGTACGGTTTGGGCCTTCCTCCCTCTCAGCGCATCGTTGCCTGGAGACTGCTGAACTGCGGCAAACAGACGCTGTGGGAAGCCCGTAATCTGCTACTTTTTGCGCACAAACATTTAACCCTCTCAGACTGTCGTAACCTTTGCCTTGACAAAGTGACTACCTATTTGTACATTGACCGCACCTTACAAGGTCAGGACAAGGCAAACCATCTTTGGCAGGTGAAAAACTGGAAGGGCTGGGTGACCTGATTCCTATTCCCCCACCCCACCTTGCCACCGGGTGTCAAACGGATTGGCACTTATATAGGCCATGAATAAAATTTTAGTTTTTCAAACCCTCCCAACCGGGAGTGGCAGTTTCAACAATAACACCAAGCCACCAGGTGTCTATGGATTGGCCCTTATATATAGGCCTTAAATAAAGTTTTAGTTTTTCCCCACCCATAAAGGGACTGGGGTTTTTTCTCTCTCACTGTTACAATATGAACAATTTTTGAACCATGCATATGTTTCTAAACATGTTTTGTAAACTATGCCTAACCATTTTTTTGAAACCTTTCTGTAAAAACTGTGTTGTATTTTCTATGACAAATACCTTCAATAAAGGATTTCAAAACAAAAAAAAAAAAAAAAAAAAAAATCTGTTCTTATCAGTTTAATATCTGATACGTCCTCTATCTGGGGACCATATATTAAATTGATTTTTGGAACAGGGAGATGGAATAGGAGCTTGCTCTGTCCACTCCACGCATCAACCTGGTATTGCAGTACCTCCAGGAATGGTGCACCTCCCCACCCGGGGAAACACATGCTGTTGAAAAAAAAGATGCAAAAGGAGCGTTTCACTGGCTTTCTGTAAAGTGGCGCTAATGTCTTTGGGTGTAAATAAAACCAACCTGGCCACTTTTTGGCAGCCGTGTCTTGTTTTATTGATTGATTGATTGATTTATTTAATTATTTATTTCGTTTTAGCCCTACCGCGTTGGTAAGACAGGAAGGAAGGAAGGGGGAGAGAGGGAGAGAGGGAGAGAGGGAGAGAGAGAGAGAGAGAGAGAGAGAGAGAGAGAGAGAGAGAGTCGGGGGGGGGAGCTGCCTGTGGCAGAACAGAAGAGCTGGACACTGTCCATGCCTTCTCTGGGTAGAAGGAAGAGGCAGAGTCCTTTGCCTCCTTTGCCTGCCCCCGAACGGCCACGAACGGCCGAGCCTTATCTATAGGCCTAAGCTACAGGGCAACAGAGTCCTGGGTAAGCGAGGGCGAGGTGCCGGCCACTTGCTGCCAGGGTGCTGTCCAGGGTGGCCAGGCCTCCCGACCAAGGGGCTGGAGGCAGTGGACAGGAAGGGGAGGGGCATGCAAAAACTAGAAACTGGGCAACGTGGGTATGCTAATGGACGCATAATGAGGCGACTGCTGAGGATTCTGGGAGCCGGAAGACCCCCGCCCCCGACGCCAGGGCCTCTTTTTCCTTTTGTCACTGGCTGAGCTCTTGCCAAGAGATGGGGAAAAGAGGCGAAAGGCCCGTGAACGGCCAAGGAAAGGACGGCGCCAGCCCGAGTCAGCCAGGGAGACCGGCCGGTGAGGTGAGAATTCTGGCCCCTCTTCGGGTTATCGCTTCTCGGCCTTTTGGCTAAGTTCAAACTTTTGTTTGAACTTAAAAAAAAGGTGAGGGTGATTTCCGACCCTTGTGGGACTGGGCCTGCGACCTCTGGCTTGACCGGAGCCTGAAGTGATCGAATCTCTTTCTGAGTGACTTGGGGGATGGGCCTTCGTCCTCTGGCTTGTCCGGAGCAAGGCTGATGCCCCCTTGTCACAAGGATTGAGACGGATTGCACCTGCCGGTCCCTCCCGGTGTGGGGTCCCTTATCTCCTTTGAGGAGCAGTGCGAGTTTGTTCTTGCGCAGTGACCTCAGGAGATTGGGGGGGAAGCTTGTGTAACATCTGGGCTAGCCCTACCGGAGTTGACAGTAGTGCTAGGAGCTGTCCTTTTCAGGACAATTACTCCTTAGGCACTCTTTTTGCATTTTACGTTCCCCATTTTTTTTCATTTTAATTTTATTCATGTTATTATTTGATTATTTCATTTTTATAGTAAACACACGATAGTGCTTCAAGAAAGGACTATCCAGAGGTGCCTCTACAGGAGGCCCCGGACGGGGCCCTCCATCTCTCCCTGGTCATCAGGATCACTACACCGGCCTCTGGACGCAGTTCTTCGCCGTCATTCTTCAACAGACCCGTTGAAAAGGAATTTCCGCGCCGCGCCATTTACCAGAGGACCTTGTTTTATCTCCCGGTAAGGCGCTTGGCACAGGACCTCCTGCTGTCCACGCCATTCTTCATGGTTTTTACTTGCGCAGTTCAGCTCCTTTGACTGAACGGACTGAAGCACCTTTTTTTAGACCTATATACCAAATATTTAATCCCCAAACCTCCTTTTTCTTCTTTCTCCCTCATCCTGTTTCCCTTTACCTTTCACTATGACGGCTGCTCTCCCCACTACGAGTCCTACTCGTAACTACGATTATATACCTAACTCAATTAGGGTTGAGGTCAACGGTGACCACCGTAAAGATAAGAATCTGTTTTTTATTGTTGAGGATTTGTTGAAAACTACCTGTGATGTTTCCCATACAGCTATAGAATGTATTCAAGATTTTTCTAATAGGGGTGTCTATGATATCACGTTTTCTAGTGCCTCTATTTGCCAACAGGTTCTAGACACTTCTAATACTGGAATCCCCCCCTCTGTGTTTTCCGGGCTTACTGTCCTCCCACTGTTTGCCCCTAAAGAAGTGGTATTGGTTGTCCACATGTACAACCCCTATACAGATCCCAGATTTATTGAAGTGTTCCTTTCCCGGTACTGTTCCAAAATTCGGGGTGGACAAAAGATTAAAAATATGTGCGGGATATGGAATGGGAAACGTAAATATTCTGTGGTTTTTAAGGAAGATTCGCAAGGTGTACGTGGGCTAGCACACCCCCCACAAACATTCACATTGGGCACAAACAAAGGTTTTTTGGTGTATTCAGGGCAACCTTTATTTTGTAGACTGTGCCAACAGTTCGGTCACACTAAAGATCAGTGTTCAGGGTCAGTTTGCCGCAATTGTGGTAGTTCCAATCACACTGCTCCTTTCTGCCCCGCCCCCAAAAAATGTAATTTATGCGGGAGCGACGACCACTTATTTAAACAATGTCCAAAAGGGAAATTCACTTATGCGCAGGCTGCTTCCACCCGTGACATTTCATCCCCCCCAAACCCAGCGCTCCCCATTACCAAACCCACTGATAACCCGGAGGCTCCCCACCCGGACCCCAACGCCATTCCCGACATTCCTGACTCACAGCTCTTAGGATGTATTGACAATCTTCCCATTTTATCCACCCACCCAGAGACAGAGGTCCCTGATGATATTACTGTTCATCCAAACTTCCCTTTGCCAATTGACCCCCATGAAATCACACAACAGATAGTACAGGAAGAACTAGATAGATTAGACGCCCAAAAAATAAAAAACAGAGCCTTAGAACAAAGACAAAAACGAGCCAAACCCCATCCCACTGACCCCACACCTCCCCCTCCAACCACAGTCATTCCCTCCGTCAGTCAGAATGAAAGCCCAGTGCCAGATTGTATTCCAGAAACACCACTAGAGGACCTAATATCACACCCACGGGCTACCACCTCGCACATAGCACCACCTGCACATGTTGTTGCATCCTCCTCTTCCCCTCAAGTATCTTTACAGAAACTTCCTGCAGCACCGGACATGGATCACAGTGGCTGGACAACGTATTTTTCCAGTAAACGTAAGACCAAAAGTACCAAGGTAACAGACACTCCTGCACCTACTCGAGCTAAGAGGCGGACGACATCCCTCGACCGCCCTTCGAGTGGGAGCCGCTACGCCCCGCTCACACACCTCTCGGACTCCGAGGAGGATCACCATCATGTGGCTCAGGAACTCAAGGTACGTACTGGCCCAGTGCCAGACTTCGAAGCCACTCCTGACCTGGAAGCTCTTTTTCCAGCTTCACTGCTTCCTGATGCCCAACGTTTCGGCACAGAGGCAGATGATCTTTCTTCTCCTGAATAAAGTATATGCCAGACCTTTTTTATTACATATTTATGCTCCTCAACATCACCTCCTGCAACGTCAGAGGTATGAGCACAAAATTGACTAGGGTTGCCATCATGGACTATTGTAAAACTTTGCCTGCTGACCTAATTTGTTTACAAGAGTGTCATATGCCCCCTTGTCTTGACTACTCCCCCTACAGCAAACATTGGACAGAGGGCCCTTCCGTGTGGTCAGGTGGACCAAACAAAAATGACGGAATAGCACTCCTTTTCCGAAACAAACATTGGCAGATAACAGGGGAAAAGATTTTGTCACCTGGGCGTGCACTCCTTCTCTCTTTACAAATGGATGGGGTTTCCATGAGAGTATGTACTATCTACGCCCCAGCTCAGAAAGTGGAGAGAGAACACTTATTCCATGTGATCAAGCCGTTTCTCACAGGTACTATTCCGCTGCTATTGGTTGGTGACTTTAACTGTATCATGCATCTCAGCGATCGTCAGGGTCAGCAAAATACTTATTCACTGGATGTCACCTCAAAAGTTTTAAAGACGTTGTTGTACGATGTGGACCTGTATGATACCTATGCTAAACATTATTCTCCAGGCACCTGCTTCACCTGGGAAGCTGTTCACGGTCACGCACGTTCTCGCATAGACTTTGTTTTTGCCTCAAAAACTTTAGTTGCCACCAAGTGCTGCTTGACCCCAGTGGCTTTCTCTGATCACCGTTGCCTCCATGTCACCTTCGAACTTCCTGCACACCCAATCAGAGGTCCTGGTTATTGGAAGCTCAATTGCCAACTGCTGGAGAACGCCTTGATTTGCCAAAAATATAGACGCTGCTATGCCAAATGGGCACAGAATAAAACCCTCTTTTCATCCAACTATCAATGGTGGAGGTGGGTGAAATGCAAAACTAAAATGTTTTTCCAATCACAGGCAGCTCTTCTTCGGAAAGAAGTTTGGGCGCAGTTCCAACATCTTCAGCGACGACTTCTAGTGCTACAACAGCTGAGTGACGCAGGGAAAGATGTCAGTGAGGAAGTGCGACACGTTAAAACGGCCCAAACACTTTGGCTGCACCGCAAAGGTAAATCGCTCATTTTTCAGTCCCGAGTTCAACATTATCAAGAGGACGAAAAATGTACTTCTTTCTTTTTCCAAAAAGCAAAACAAAGTCATAAGCTTATTACGGTCCTCCAAAATTCTGATGGTGTCCCCTGCCATGGTCTTACACACTGTAAACAAATTGCCTTTCAATTTTATCAAACATTATACACTCCACACAACCCCCTACCCACCACACAGGAATTAGATACATATTGCCAAACCATCATTACAGAACTTTCAGATGCCCATCAGTCCAACCTTGCCGCCCCCTTCACTGGGGAAGAATATCTTAGTGCAATCACCACTGCTAAACGGGGCTCCAGTCCGGGCCTCGATGGTCTTCCATGGGAATTTTATAGGACTTTTTGGGATCTCATTTGTACAGACTTTATGACCATGATAACCACCAGCTTTCAAAATAGGGATTTAACTTCTGACTTCTCCAAAGGGGTCATTACACTCCTACATAAAAAAGGAGATGAAACCTCTCTCCAAAACTGGCGACCCATCTCCCTCTTAAACATTGATTATAAATTAGTGTCCAAAATTCTGGCCCGGCGACTCAGTTCCGTGATGGGCACCTGCATACACCCAGATCAAACTTGTGCCTTGCGTGGACGTCACATAACGGATAGCCTCACTACCCTCCGGGACGTAATATACTATACCCAAGAACGTCACATCCCCCTAGGTGTCTTAAGTTTAGATTTCCAAAAAGCTTTCGATAGGGTTTCCCATCAATACATGTTCAAGGTATTACGTAAATTTAAAGTTCCTGACCCCTTTATACACATGGTTTCTACTTTATATGCCCAAGCTAACAGTGTTATCAATATCAATGGTGTTCATACCCCGGAACTGTTTATACATGCGGGAGTCCGGCAGGGCTGCCCCCTGTCCCCAATCCTATTTATTAGTGCATTGGAACCTTTTTTAAGTCACCTCCGTGCTGAACCCCTCCTTACAGGCACATTTGTCCCCGGAGGGTCAGGTATCCCGGCAAAAGTAGTGGCTTACATGGATGATGTTACTGTTTTCTGTGCTACCCCAAAGGCAGTTCGTAGTGCTGTCCAGCATGTTTCTTCCTTTCAGCCACTGTCAGGACTAGGTCTGAATTTGGACAAATGTGTGTGCCTTACATTGGGCCCATGGGACCATATGGCAAAACTGCCAGTATCGGTAACCAGTCAACCTACAAAAATTCTTGGAATATACTTTGCAGGGAACGGTCACGAAACAAAAAACTGGGTGACTGTTTACGAAAAAATGTCACAAAAAATTGCTATGTGGTCTACCAGGAAACTCACGATGGAGGGTAAGATATTAATCATCAAAACAGTATTATTGCCAATCATGCTGTACCTGGCTCTGATTTATCCCCCTTCCCGGGCCACTTTGCAGAAATGTGTTAAAATGTTTTTTTCTTACCTGTGGAGCTCCCGTATGGAAAAACTCTCAAGAATCAAAGTTTGTAAACATTGGTCCCATGGTGGTAAAACTTTTCCCGATGTCTATTTTTTCATTTATTCCAAACTCCTTTGTGCTGTTTTATCCTGTGTATCTCGTTCCCCAATGCATGCCGCTGGTTTTTTTACTCGATATTACGCAGGTGTTCTTTTACGTCGTTTTAAATTATTTCGCCCCACGAACCTCACCCCCTTATCCTATGTCCTCCCTCCCTATTTCCGACAATTACGTTTATTTCTAAAGGAGTTAGATTTTTCCGTTTTACCATTGGACACAAGTTTGAATACAAAAATTCTTAACAAATATCTTTTTGAGAAAGAACAGACAGAAACAGTCCTTTCCTTTTCGGAAGCACATACTACAGAAATCTGGTCCTCTGTGAGTCATCCCTCCCTCACACACGTGCAGAAAGACTTGGCTTGGATGAGTGTTCACGGATGTCTCCCGGTGAAAACTTTTCAGCACAGGCGGGGCCTCGCTCCTTCTGCAGTTTGCCCCCGGACTACTTGTCTTCACGAGGAAACTATTGCTCATCTTTTTTGGAACTGCAGATACGCCAAGGATTTTTGGACTTTACTACAACCGTTCTTGACTCACATAGCAGGCATTCCGTCCCTCACTTTTACGACTCTGTTGTACGGTTTGGGCCTTCCTCCCTCTCAGCGCATCGTTGCCTGGAGACTGCTGAACTGCGGCAAACAGACGCTGTGGGAAGCCCGTAATCTGCTACTTTTTGCGCACAAACATTTAACCCTCTCAGACTGTCGTAACCTTTGCCTTGACAAAGTGACTACCTATTTGTACATTGACCGCACCTTACAAGGTCAGGACAAGGCAAACCATCTTTGGCAGGTGAAAAACTGGAAGGGCTGGGTGACCTGATTCCTATTCCCCCACCCCACCTTGCCACCGGGTGTCAAACGGATTGGCACTTATATAGGCCATGAATAAAATTTTAGTTTTTCAAACCCTCCCAACCGGGAGTGGCAGTTTCAACAATAACACCAAGCCACCAGGTGTCTATGGATTGGCCCTTATATATAGGCCTTAAATAAAGTTTTAGTTTTTCCCCACCCATAAAGGGACTGGGGTTTTTTCTCTCTCACTGTTACAATATGAACAATTTTTGAACCATGCATATGTTTCTAAACATGTTTTGTAAACTATGCCTAACCATTTTTTTGAAACCTTTCTGTAAAAACTGTGTTGTATTTTCTATGACAAATACCTTCAATAAAGGATTTCAAAAAAAAAAAAAAAAAAAAAAAAAATATCTGTTCTTATCAGTTTAATATCTGATACGTCCTCTATCTGGGGACCATATATTAAATTGATTTTTGGAACAGGGAGATGGAATAGGAGCTTGCTCTGTCCACTCCACGCATCAACCTGGTATTGCAGTACCTCCAGGAATGGTGCACCTCCCCACCCGGGGAAACACATGCTGTTGAAAAAAAAGATGCAAAAGGAGCGTTTCACTGGCTTTCTGTAAAGTGGCGCTAATGTCTTTGGGTGTAAATAAAACCAACCTGGCCACTTTTTGGCAGCCGTGTCTTGTTTTATTGATTGATTGATTGATTTATTTAATTATTTATTTCGTTTTAGCCCTACCGCGTTGGTAAGACAGGAAGGAAGGAAGGGGGAGAGAGGGAGAGAGAGAGAGAGAGAGAGAGAGAGAGAGAGAGTCGGGGGGGGGAGCTGCCTGTGGCAGAACAGAAGAGCTGGACACTGTCCATGCCTTCTCTGGGTAGAAGGAAGAGGCAGAGTCCTTTGCCTTCTTTGCCTGCCCCCGAACGGCCACGAACGGCCGAGCCTTATCTATAGGCCTAAGCTACAGGGCAACAGAGTCCTGGGTAAGCGAGGGCGAGGTGCCGGCCACTTGCTGCCAGGGTGCTGTCCAGGGTGGCCAGGCCTCCCGACCAAGGGGCTGGAGGCAGTGGACAGGAAGGGGAGGGGCATGCAAAAACTAGAAACTGGGCAACGTGGGTATGCTAATGGACGCATAATGAGGCGACTGCTGAGGATTCTGGGAGCCGGAAGACCCCCGCCCCCGACGCCAGGGCCTCTTTTTCCTTTTGTCACTGGCTGAGCTCTTGCCAAGAGATGGGGAAAAGAGGCGAAAGGCCCGTGAACGGCCAAGGAAAGGACGGCGCCAGCCCGAGTCAGCCAGGGAGACCGGCCGGTGAGGTGAGAATTCTGGCCCCTCTTCGGGTTATCGCTTCTCGGCCTTTTGGCTAAGTTCAAACTTTTGTTTGAACTTAAAAAAAAGGTGAGGGTGATTTCCGACCCTTGTGGGACTGGGCCTGCGACCTCTGGCTTGACCGGAGCCTGGCTGCGTCACGCAAAGGGGACGAAAACTCCTCTGAAGTGATCGAATCTCTTTCTGAGTGACTTGGGGGATGGGCCTTCGTCCTCTGGCTTGTCCGGAGCAAGGCTGATGCCCCCTTGTCACAAGGATTGAGACGGATTGCACCTGCCGGTCCCTCCCGGTGTGGGGTCCCTTATCTCCTTTGAGGAGCAGTGCGAGTTTGTTCTTGCGCAGTGACCTCAGGAGATTGGGGGGGAAGCTTGTGTAACATCTGGGCTAGCCCTACCGGAGTTGACAGTAGTGCTAGGAGCTGTCCTTTTCAGGACAATTACTCCTTAGGCACTCTTTTTGCATTTTACGTTCCCCATTTTTTTTCATTTTAATTTTATTCATGTTATTATTTGATTATTTCATTTTTATAGTAAACACACGATAGTGCTTCAAGAAAGGACTATCCAGAGGTGCCTCTACAGGAGGCCCCGGACGGGGCCCTCCATCTCTCCCTGGTCATCAGGATCACTACACCGGCCTCTGGACGCAGTTCTTCGCCATCATTCTTCAACAGACCCGTTGAAAAGGAATTTCCGCGCCGCGCCATTTACCAGAGGACCTTGTTTTATCTCCCGGTAAGGCGCTTGGCACAGGACCTCCTGCTGTCCACGCCATTCTTCATGGTTTTTACTTGCGCAGTTCAGCTCCTTTGACTGAACGGACTGAAGCACCTTTTTTTAGACCTATATACCAAATATTTAATCCCCAAACCTCCTTTTTCTTCTTTCTCCCTCATCCTGTTTCCCTTTACCTTTCACTATGACGGCTGCTCTCCCCACTACGAGTCCTACTCGTAACTACGATTATATACCTAACTCAATTAGGGTTGAGGTCAACGGTGACCACCGTAA
Organism: Pleurodeles waltl; assembly: GCF_031143425.1. Classification (NCBI taxonomy): domain Eukaryota; kingdom Metazoa; phylum Chordata; class Amphibia; order Caudata; family Salamandridae; genus Pleurodeles; species Pleurodeles waltl. The sequence continues at coordinate 1,603,502,748 of NC_090444.1, forward strand.
AGATAAGAATCTGTTTTTTATTGTTGAGGATTTGTTGAAAACTACCTGTGATGTTTCCCATACAGCTATAGAATGTATTCAAGATTTTTCTAATAGGGGTGTCTATGATATCACGTTTTCTAGTGCCTCTATTTGCCAACAGGTTCTAGACACTTCTAATACTGGAATCCCCCCCTCTGTGTTTTCCGGGCTTACTGTCCTCCCACTGTTTGCCCCTAAAGAAGTGGTATTGGTTGTCCACATGTACAACCCCTATACAGATCCCAGATTTATTGAAGTGTTCCTTTCCCGGTACTGTTCCAAAATTCGGGGTGGACAAAAGATTAAAAATATGTGCGGGATATGGAATGGGAAACGTAAATATTCTGTGGTTTTTAAGGAAGATTCGCAAGGTGTACGTGGGCTAGCACACCCCCCACAAACATTCACATTGGGCACAAACAAAGGTTTTTTGGTGTATTCAGGGCAACCTTTATTTTGTAGACTGTGCCAACAGTTCGGTCACACTAAAGATCAGTGTTCAGGGTCAGTTTGCCGCAATTGTGGTAGTTCCAATCACACTGCTCCTTTCTGCCCCGCCCCCAAAAAATGTAATTTATGCGGGAGCGACGACCACTTATTTAAACAATGTCCAAAAGGGAAATTCACTTATGCGCAGGCTGCTTCCACCCGTGACATTTCATCCCCCCCAAACCCAGCGCTCCCCATTACCAAACCCACTGATAACCCGGAGGCTCCCCACCCGGACCCCAACGCCATTCCCGACATTCCTGACTCACAGCTCTTAGGATGTATTGACAATCTTCCCATTTTATCCACCCACCCAGAGACAGAGGTCCCTGATGATATTACTGTTCATCCAAACTTCCCTTTGCCAATTGACCCCCATGAAATCACACAACAGATAGTACAGGAAGAACTAGATAGATTAGACGCCCAAAAAATAAAAAACAGAGCCTTAGAACAAAGACAAAAACGAGCCAAACCCCATCCCACTGACCCCACACCTCCCCCTCCAACCACAGTCATTCCCTCCGTCAGTCAGAATGAAAGCCCAGTGCCAGATTGTATTCCAGAAACACCACTAGAGGACCTAATATCACACCCACGGGCTACCACCTCGCACATAGCACCACCTGCACATGTTGTTGCATCCTCCTCTTCCCCTCAAGTATCTTTACAGAAACTTCCTGCAGCACCGGACATGGATCACAGTGGCTGGACAACGTATTTTTCCAGTAAACGTAAGACCAAAAGTACCAAGGTAACAGACACTCCTGCACCTACTCGAGCTAAGAGGCGGACGACATCCCTCGACCGCCCTTCGAGTGGGAGCCGCTACGCCCCGCTCACACACCTCTCGGACTCCGAGGAGGATCACCATCATGTGGCTCAGGAACTCAAGGTACGTACTGGCCCAGTGCCAGACTTCGAAGCCACTCCTGACCTGGAAGCTCTTTTTCCAGCTTCACTGCTTCCTGATGCCCAACGTTTCGGCACAGAGGCAGATGATCTTTCTTCTCCTGAATAAAGTATATGCCAGACCTTTTTTATTACATATTTATGCTCCTCAACATCACCTCCTGCAACGTCAGAGGTATGAGCACAAAATTGACTAGGGTTGCCATCATGGACTATTGTAAAACTTTGCCTGCTGACCTAATTTGTTTACAAGAGTGTCATATGCCCCCTTGTCTTGACTACTCCCCCTACAGCAAACATTGGACAGAGGGCCCTTCCGTGTGGTCAGGTGGACCAAACAAAAATGACGGAATAGCACTCCTTTTCCGAAACAAACATTGGCAGATAACAGGGGAAAAGATTTTGTCACCTGGGCGTGCACTCCTTCTCTCTTTACAAATGGATGGGGTTTCCATGAGAGTATGTACTATCTACGCCCCAGCTCAGAAAGTGGAGAGAGAACACTTATTCCATGTGATCAAGCCGTTTCTCACAGGTACTATTCCGCTGCTATTGGTTGGTGACTTTAACTGTATCATGCATCTCAGCGATCGTCAGGGTCAGCAAAATACTTATTCACTGGATGTCACCTCAAAAGTTTTAAAGACGTTGTTGTACGATGTGGACCTGTATGATACCTATGCTAAACATTATTCTCCAGGCACCTGCTTCACCTGGGAAGCTGTTCACGGTCACGCACGTTCTCGCATAGACTTTGTTTTTGCCTCAAAAACTTTAGTTGCCACCAAGTGCTGCTTGACCCCAGTGGCTTTCTCTGATCACCGTTGCCTCCATGTCACCTTCGAACTTCCTGCACACCCAATCAGAGGTCCTGGTTATTGGAAGCTCAATTGCCAACTGCTGGAGAACGCCTTGATTTGCCAAAAATATAGACGCTGCTATGCCAAATGGGCACAGAATAAAACCCTCTTTTCATCCAACTATCAATGGTGGAGGTGGGTGAAATGCAAAACTAAAATGTTTTTCCAATCACAGGCAGCTCTTCTTCGGAAAGAAGTTTGGGCGCAGTTCCAACATCTTCAGCGACGACTTCTAGTGCTACAACAGCTGAGTGACGCAGGGAAAGATGTCAGTGAGGAAGTGCGACACGTTAAAACGGCCCAAACACTTTGGCTGCACCGCAAAGGTAAATCGCTCATTTTTCAGTCCCGAGTTCAACATTATCAAGAGGACGAAAAATGTACTTCTTTCTTTTTCCAAAAAGCAAAACAAAGTCATAAGCTTATTACGGTCCTCCAAAATTCTGATGGTGTCCCCTGCCATGGTCTTACACACTGTAAACAAATTGCCTTTCAATTTTATCAAACATTATACACTCCACACAACCCCCTACCCACCACACAGGAATTAGATACATATTGCCAAACCATCATTACAGAACTTTCAGATGCCCATCAGTCCAACCTTGCCGCCCCCTTCACTGGGGAAGAATATCTTAGTGCAATCACCACTGCTAAACGGGGCTCCAGTCCGGGCCTCGATGGTCTTCCATGGGAATTTTATAGGACTTTTTGGGATCTCATTTGTACAGACTTTATGACCATGATAACCACCAGCTTTCAAAATAGGGATTTAACTTCTGACTTCTCCAAAGGGGTCATTACACTCCTACATAAAAAAGGAGATGAAACCTCTCTCCAAAACTGGCGACCCATCTCCCTCTTAAACATTGATTATAAATTAGTGTCCAAAATTCTGGCCCGGCGACTCAGTTCCGTGATGGGCACCTGCATACACCCAGATCAAACTTGTGCCTTGCGTGGACGTCACATAACGGATAGCCTCACTACCCTCCGGGACGTAATATACTATACCCAAGAACGTCACATCCCCCTAGGTGTCTTAAGTTTAGATTTCCAAAAAGCTTTCGATAGGGTTTCCCATCAATACATGTTCAAGGTATTACGTAAATTTAAAGTTCCTGACCCCTTTATACACATGGTTTCTACTTTATATGCCCAAGCTAACAGTGTTATCAATATCAATGGTGTTCATACCCCGGAACTGTTTATACATGCGGGAGTCCGGCAGGGCTGCCCCCTGTCCCCAATCCTATTTATTAGTGCATTGGAACCTTTTTTAAGTCACCTCCGTGCTGAACCCCTCCTTACAGGCACATTTGTCCCCGGAGGGTCAGGTATCCCGGCAAAAGTAGTGGCTTACATGGATGATGTTACTGTTTTCTGTGCTACCCCAAAGGCAGTTCGTAGTGCTGTCCAGCATGTTTCTTCCTTTCAGCCACTGTCAGGACTAGGTCTGAATTTGGACAAATGTGTGTGCCTTACATTGGGCCCATGGGACCATATGGCAAAACTGCCAGTATCGGTAACCAGTCAACCTACAAAAATTCTTGGAATATACTTTGCAGGGAACGGTCACGAAACAAAAAACTGGGTGACTGTTTACGAAAAAATGTCACAAAAAATTGCTATGTGGTCTACCAGGAAACTCACGATGGAGGGTAAGATATTAATCATCAAAACAGTATTATTGCCAATCATGCTGTACCTGGCTCTGATTTATCCCCCTTCCCGGGCCACTTTGCAGAAATGTGTTAAAATGTTTTTTTCTTACCTGTGGAGCTCCCGTATGGAAAAACTCTCAAGAATCAAAGTTTGTAAACATTGGTCCCATGGTGGTAAAACTTTTCCCGATGTCTATTTTTTCATTTATTCCAAACTCCTTTGTGCTGTTTTATCCTGTGTATCTCGTTCCCCAATGCATGCCGCTGGTTTTTTTACTCGATATTACGCAGGTGTTCTTTTACGTCGTTTTAAATTATTTCGCCCCACGAACCTCACCCCCTTATCCTATGTCCTCCCTCCCTATTTCCGACAATTACGTTTATTTCTAAAGGAGTTAGATTTTTCCGTTTTACCATTGGACACAAGTTTGAATACAAAAATTCTTAACAAATATCTTTTTGAGAAAGAACAGACAGAAACAGTCCTTTCCTTTTCGGAAGCACATACTACAGAAATCTGGTCCTCTGTGAGTCATCCCTCCCTCACACACGTGCAGAAAGACTTGGCTTGGATGAGTGTTCACGGATGTCTCCCGGTGAAAACTTTTCAGCACAGGCGGGGCCTCGCTCCTTCTGCAGTTTGCCCCCGGACTACTTGTCTTCACGAGGAAACTATTGCTCATCTTTTTTGGAACTGCAGATACGCCAAGGATTTTTGGACTTTACTACAACCGTTCTTGACTCACATAGCAGGCATTCCGTCCCTCACTTTTACGACTCTGTTGTACGGTTTGGGCCTTCCTCCCTCTCAGCGCATCGTTGCCTGGAGACTGCTGAACTGCGGCAAACAGACGCTGTGGGAAGCCCGTAATCTGCTACTTTTTGCGCACAAACATTTAACCCTCTCAGACTGTCGTAACCTTTGCCTTGACAAAGTGACTACCTATTTGTACATTGACCGCACCTTACAAGGTCAGGACAAGGCAAACCATCTTTGGCAGGTGAAAAACTGGAAGGGCTGGGTGACCTGATTCCTATTCCCCCACCCCACCTTGCCACCGGGTGTCAAACGGATTGGCACTTATATAGGCCATGAATAAAATTTTAGTTTTTCAAACCCTCCCAACCGGGAGTGGCAGTTTCAACAATAACACCAAGCCACCAGGTGTCTATGGATTGGCCCTTATATATAGGCCTTAAATAAAGTTTTAGTTTTTCCCCACCCATAAAGGGACTGGGGTTTTTTCTCTCTCACTGTTACAATATGAACAATTTTTGAACCATGCATATGTTTCTAAACATGTTTTGTAAACTATGCCTAACCATTTTTTTGAAACCTTTCTGTAAAAACTGTGTTGTATTTTCTATGACAAATACCTTCAATAAAGGATTTCAAAACAAAAAAAAAAAAAAAAAAAAAAATCTGTTCTTATCAGTTTAATATCTGATACGTCCTCTATCTGGGGACCATATATTAAATTGATTTTTGGAACAGGGAGATGGAATAGGAGCTTGCTCTGTCCACTCCACGCATCAACCTGGTATTGCAGTACCTCCAGGAATGGTGCACCTCCCCACCCGGGGAAACACATGCTGTTGAAAAAAAAGATGCAAAAGGAGCGTTTCACTGGCTTTCTGTAAAGTGGCGCTAATGTCTTTGGGTGTAAATAAAACCAACCTGGCCACTTTTTGGCAGCCGTGTCTTGTTTTATTGATTGATTGATTGATTTATTTAATTATTTATTTCGTTTTAGCCCTACCGCGTTGGTAAGACAGGAAGGAAGGAAGGGGGAGAGAGGGAGAGAGGGAGAGAGGGAGAGAGAGAGAGAGAGAGAGAGAGAGAGAGAGAGAGAGAGTCGGGGGGGGGAGCTGCCTGTGGCAGAACAGAAGAGCTGGACACTGTCCATGCCTTCTCTGGGTAGAAGGAAGAGGCAGAGTCCTTTGCCTCCTTTGCCTGCCCCCGAACGGCCACGAACGGCCGAGCCTTATCTATAGGCCTAAGCTACAGGGCAACAGAGTCCTGGGTAAGCGAGGGCGAGGTGCCGGCCACTTGCTGCCAGGGTGCTGTCCAGGGTGGCCAGGCCTCCCGACCAAGGGGCTGGAGGCAGTGGACAGGAAGGGGAGGGGCATGCAAAAACTAGAAACTGGGCAACGTGGGTATGCTAATGGACGCATAATGAGGCGACTGCTGAGGATTCTGGGAGCCGGAAGACCCCCGCCCCCGACGCCAGGGCCTCTTTTTCCTTTTGTCACTGGCTGAGCTCTTGCCAAGAGATGGGGAAAAGAGGCGAAAGGCCCGTGAACGGCCAAGGAAAGGACGGCGCCAGCCCGAGTCAGCCAGGGAGACCGGCCGGTGAGGTGAGAATTCTGGCCCCTCTTCGGGTTATCGCTTCTCGGCCTTTTGGCTAAGTTCAAACTTTTGTTTGAACTTAAAAAAAAGGTGAGGGTGATTTCCGACCCTTGTGGGACTGGGCCTGCGACCTCTGGCTTGACCGGAGCCTGAAGTGATCGAATCTCTTTCTGAGTGACTTGGGGGATGGGCCTTCGTCCTCTGGCTTGTCCGGAGCAAGGCTGATGCCCCCTTGTCACAAGGATTGAGACGGATTGCACCTGCCGGTCCCTCCCGGTGTGGGGTCCCTTATCTCCTTTGAGGAGCAGTGCGAGTTTGTTCTTGCGCAGTGACCTCAGGAGATTGGGGGGGAAGCTTGTGTAACATCTGGGCTAGCCCTACCGGAGTTGACAGTAGTGCTAGGAGCTGTCCTTTTCAGGACAATTACTCCTTAGGCACTCTTTTTGCATTTTACGTTCCCCATTTTTTTTCATTTTAATTTTATTCATGTTATTATTTGATTATTTCATTTTTATAGTAAACACACGATAGTGCTTCAAGAAAGGACTATCCAGAGGTGCCTCTACAGGAGGCCCCGGACGGGGCCCTCCATCTCTCCCTGGTCATCAGGATCACTACACCGGCCTCTGGACGCAGTTCTTCGCCGTCATTCTTCAACAGACCCGTTGAAAAGGAATTTCCGCGCCGCGCCATTTACCAGAGGACCTTGTTTTATCTCCCGGTAAGGCGCTTGGCACAGGACCTCCTGCTGTCCACGCCATTCTTCATGGTTTTTACTTGCGCAGTTCAGCTCCTTTGACTGAACGGACTGAAGCACCTTTTTTTAGACCTATATACCAAATATTTAATCCCCAAACCTCCTTTTTCTTCTTTCTCCCTCATCCTGTTTCCCTTTACCTTTCACTATGACGGCTGCTCTCCCCACTACGAGTCCTACTCGTAACTACGATTATATACCTAACTCAATTAGGGTTGAGGTCAACGGTGACCACCGTAAAGATAAGAATCTGTTTTTTATTGTTGAGGATTTGTTGAAAACTACCTGTGATGTTTCCCATACAGCTATAGAATGTATTCAAGATTTTTCTAATAGGGGTGTCTATGATATCACGTTTTCTAGTGCCTCTATTTGCCAACAGGTTCTAGACACTTCTAATACTGGAATCCCCCCCTCTGTGTTTTCCGGGCTTACTGTCCTCCCACTGTTTGCCCCTAAAGAAGTGGTATTGGTTGTCCACATGTACAACCCCTATACAGATCCCAGATTTATTGAAGTGTTCCTTTCCCGGTACTGTTCCAAAATTCGGGGTGGACAAAAGATTAAAAATATGTGCGGGATATGGAATGGGAAACGTAAATATTCTGTGGTTTTTAAGGAAGATTCGCAAGGTGTACGTGGGCTAGCACACCCCCCACAAACATTCACATTGGGCACAAACAAAGGTTTTTTGGTGTATTCAGGGCAACCTTTATTTTGTAGACTGTGCCAACAGTTCGGTCACACTAAAGATCAGTGTTCAGGGTCAGTTTGCCGCAATTGTGGTAGTTCCAATCACACTGCTCCTTTCTGCCCCGCCCCCAAAAAATGTAATTTATGCGGGAGCGACGACCACTTATTTAAACAATGTCCAAAAGGGAAATTCACTTATGCGCAGGCTGCTTCCACCCGTGACATTTCATCCCCCCCAAACCCAGCGCTCCCCATTACCAAACCCACTGATAACCCGGAGGCTCCCCACCCGGACCCCAACGCCATTCCCGACATTCCTGACTCACAGCTCTTAGGATGTATTGACAATCTTCCCATTTTATCCACCCACCCAGAGACAGAGGTCCCTGATGATATTACTGTTCATCCAAACTTCCCTTTGCCAATTGACCCCCATGAAATCACACAACAGATAGTACAGGAAGAACTAGATAGATTAGACGCCCAAAAAATAAAAAACAGAGCCTTAGAACAAAGACAAAAACGAGCCAAACCCCATCCCACTGACCCCACACCTCCCCCTCCAACCACAGTCATTCCCTCCGTCAGTCAGAATGAAAGCCCAGTGCCAGATTGTATTCCAGAAACACCACTAGAGGACCTAATATCACACCCACGGGCTACCACCTCGCACATAGCACCACCTGCACATGTTGTTGCATCCTCCTCTTCCCCTCAAGTATCTTTACAGAAACTTCCTGCAGCACCGGACATGGATCACAGTGGCTGGACAACGTATTTTTCCAGTAAACGTAAGACCAAAAGTACCAAGGTAACAGACACTCCTGCACCTACTCGAGCTAAGAGGCGGACGACATCCCTCGACCGCCCTTCGAGTGGGAGCCGCTACGCCCCGCTCACACACCTCTCGGACTCCGAGGAGGATCACCATCATGTGGCTCAGGAACTCAAGGTACGTACTGGCCCAGTGCCAGACTTCGAAGCCACTCCTGACCTGGAAGCTCTTTTTCCAGCTTCACTGCTTCCTGATGCCCAACGTTTCGGCACAGAGGCAGATGATCTTTCTTCTCCTGAATAAAGTATATGCCAGACCTTTTTTATTACATATTTATGCTCCTCAACATCACCTCCTGCAACGTCAGAGGTATGAGCACAAAATTGACTAGGGTTGCCATCATGGACTATTGTAAAACTTTGCCTGCTGACCTAATTTGTTTACAAGAGTGTCATATGCCCCCTTGTCTTGACTACTCCCCCTACAGCAAACATTGGACAGAGGGCCCTTCCGTGTGGTCAGGTGGACCAAACAAAAATGACGGAATAGCACTCCTTTTCCGAAACAAACATTGGCAGATAACAGGGGAAAAGATTTTGTCACCTGGGCGTGCACTCCTTCTCTCTTTACAAATGGATGGGGTTTCCATGAGAGTATGTACTATCTACGCCCCAGCTCAGAAAGTGGAGAGAGAACACTTATTCCATGTGATCAAGCCGTTTCTCACAGGTACTATTCCGCTGCTATTGGTTGGTGACTTTAACTGTATCATGCATCTCAGCGATCGTCAGGGTCAGCAAAATACTTATTCACTGGATGTCACCTCAAAAGTTTTAAAGACGTTGTTGTACGATGTGGACCTGTATGATACCTATGCTAAACATTATTCTCCAGGCACCTGCTTCACCTGGGAAGCTGTTCACGGTCACGCACGTTCTCGCATAGACTTTGTTTTTGCCTCAAAAACTTTAGTTGCCACCAAGTGCTGCTTGACCCCAGTGGCTTTCTCTGATCACCGTTGCCTCCATGTCACCTTCGAACTTCCTGCACACCCAATCAGAGGTCCTGGTTATTGGAAGCTCAATTGCCAACTGCTGGAGAACGCCTTGATTTGCCAAAAATATAGACGCTGCTATGCCAAATGGGCACAGAATAAAACCCTCTTTTCATCCAACTATCAATGGTGGAGGTGGGTGAAATGCAAAACTAAAATGTTTTTCCAATCACAGGCAGCTCTTCTTCGGAAAGAAGTTTGGGCGCAGTTCCAACATCTTCAGCGACGACTTCTAGTGCTACAACAGCTGAGTGACGCAGGGAAAGATGTCAGTGAGGAAGTGCGACACGTTAAAACGGCCCAAACACTTTGGCTGCACCGCAAAGGTAAATCGCTCATTTTTCAGTCCCGAGTTCAACATTATCAAGAGGACGAAAAATGTACTTCTTTCTTTTTCCAAAAAGCAAAACAAAGTCATAAGCTTATTACGGTCCTCCAAAATTCTGATGGTGTCCCCTGCCATGGTCTTACACACTGTAAACAAATTGCCTTTCAATTTTATCAAACATTATACACTCCACACAACCCCCTACCCACCACACAGGAATTAGATACATATTGCCAAACCATCATTACAGAACTTTCAGATGCCCATCAGTCCAACCTTGCCGCCCCCTTCACTGGGGAAGAATATCTTAGTGCAATCACCACTGCTAAACGGGGCTCCAGTCCGGGCCTCGATGGTCTTCCATGGGAATTTTATAGGACTTTTTGGGATCTCATTTGTACAGACTTTATGACCATGATAACCACCAGCTTTCAAAATAGGGATTTAACTTCTGACTTCTCCAAAGGGGTCATTACACTCCTACATAAAAAAGGAGATGAAACCTCTCTCCAAAACTGGCGACCCATCTCCCTCTTAAACATTGATTATAAATTAGTGTCCAAAATTCTGGCCCGGCGACTCAGTTCCGTGATGGGCACCTGCATACACCCAGATCAAACTTGTGCCTTGCGTGGACGTCACATAACGGATAGCCTCACTACCCTCCGGGACGTAATATACTATACCCAAGAACGTCACATCCCCCTAGGTGTCTTAAGTTTAGATTTCCAAAAAGCTTTCGATAGGGTTTCCCATCAATACATGTTCAAGGTATTACGTAAATTTAAAGTTCCTGACCCCTTTATACACATGGTTTCTACTTTATATGCCCAAGCTAACAGTGTTATCAATATCAATGGTGTTCATACCCCGGAACTGTTTATACATGCGGGAGTCCGGCAGGGCTGCCCCCTGTCCCCAATCCTATTTATTAGTGCATTGGAACCTTTTTTAAGTCACCTCCGTGCTGAACCCCTCCTTACAGGCACATTTGTCCCCGGAGGGTCAGGTATCCCGGCAAAAGTAGTGGCTTACATGGATGATGTTACTGTTTTCTGTGCTACCCCAAAGGCAGTTCGTAGTGCTGTCCAGCATGTTTCTTCCTTTCAGCCACTGTCAGGACTAGGTCTGAATTTGGACAAATGTGTGTGCCTTACATTGGGCCCATGGGACCATATGGCAAAACTGCCAGTATCGGTAACCAGTCAACCTACAAAAATTCTTGGAATATACTTTGCAGGGAACGGTCACGAAACAAAAAACTGGGTGACTGTTTACGAAAAAATGTCACAAAAAATTGCTATGTGGTCTACCAGGAAACTCACGATGGAGGGTAAGATATTAATCATCAAAACAGTATTATTGCCAATCATGCTGTACCTGGCTCTGATTTATCCCCCTTCCCGGGCCACTTTGCAGAAATGTGTTAAAATGTTTTTTTCTTACCTGTGGAGCTCCCGTATGGAAAAACTCTCAAGAATCAAAGTTTGTAAACATTGGTCCCATGGTGGTAAAACTTTTCCCGATGTCTATTTTTTCATTTATTCCAAACTCCTTTGTGCTGTTTTATCCTGTGTATCTCGTTCCCCAATGCATGCCGCTGGTTTTTTTACTCGATATTACGCAGGTGTTCTTTTACGTCGTTTTAAATTATTTCGCCCCACGAACCTCACCCCCTTATCCTATGTCCTCCCTCCCTATTTCCGACAATTACGTTTATTTCTAAAGGAGTTAGATTTTTCCGTTTTACCATTGGACACAAGTTTGAATACAAAAATTCTTAACAAATATCTTTTTGAGAAAGAACAGACAGAAACAGTCCTTTCCTTTTCGGAAGCACATACTACAGAAATCTGGTCCTCTGTGAGTCATCCCTCCCTCACACACGTGCAGAAAGACTTGGCTTGGATGAGTGTTCACGGATGTCTCCCGGTGAAAACTTTTCAGCACAGGCGGGGCCTCGCTCCTTCTGCAGTTTGCCCCCGGACTACTTGTCTTCACGAGGAAACTATTGCTCATCTTTTTTGGAACTGCAGATACGCCAAGGATTTTTGGACTTTACTACAACCGTTCTTGACTCACATAGCAGGCATTCCGTCCCTCACTTTTACGACTCTGTTGTACGGTTTGGGCCTTCCTCCCTCTCAGCGCATCGTTGCCTGGAGACTGCTGAACTGCGGCAAACAGACGCTGTGGGAAGCCCGTAATCTGCTACTTTTTGCGCACAAACATTTAACCCTCTCAGACTGTCGTAACCTTTGCCTTGACAAAGTGACTACCTATTTGTACATTGACCGCACCTTACAAGGTCAGGACAAGGCAAACCATCTTTGGCAGGTGAAAAACTGGAAGGGCTGGGTGACCTGATTCCTATTCCCCCACCCCACCTTGCCACCGGGTGTCAAACGGATTGGCACTTATATAGGCCATGAATAAAATTTTAGTTTTTCAAACCCTCCCAACCGGGAGTGGCAGTTTCAACAATAACACCAAGCCACCAGGTGTCTATGGATTGGCCCTTATATATAGGCCTTAAATAAAGTTTTAGTTTTTCCCCACCCATAAAGGGACTGGGGTTTTTTCTCTCTCACTGTTACAATATGAACAATTTTTGAACCATGCATATGTTTCTAAACATGTTTTGTAAACTATGCCTAACCATTTTTTTGAAACCTTTCTGTAAAAACTGTGTTGTATTTTCTATGACAAATACCTTCAATAAAGGATTTCAAAACAAAAAAAAAAAAAAAAAAAAAATATCTGTTCTTATCAGTTTAATATCTGATACGTCCTCTATCTGGGGACCATATATTAAATTGATTTTTGGAACAGGGAGATGGAATAGGAGCTTGCTCTGTCCACTCCACGCATCAACCTGGTATTGCAGTACCTCCAGGAATGGTGCACCTCCCCACCCGGGGAAACACATGCTGTTGAAAAAAAAGATGCAAAAGGAGCGTTTCACTGGCTTTCTGTAAAGTGGCGCTAATGTCTTTGGGTGTAAATAAAACCAACCTGGCCACTTTTTGGCAGCCGTGTCTTGTTTTATTGATTGATTGATTGATTTATTTAATTATTTATTTCGTTTTAGCCCTACCGCGTTGGTAAGACAGGAAGGAAGGAAGGGGGAGAGAGGGAGAGAGAGAGAGAGAGAGAGAGAGAGAGAGTCGGGGGGGGGAGCTGCCTGTGGCAGAACAGAAGAGCTGGACACTGTCCATGCCTTCTCTGGGTAGAAGGAAGAGGCAGAGTCCTTTGCCTTCTTTGCCTGCCCCCGAACGGCCACGAACGGCCGAGCCTTATCTATAGGCCTAAGCTACAGGGCAACAGAGTCCTGGGTAAGCGAGGGCGAGGTGCCGGCCACTTGCTGCCAGGGTGCTGTCCAGGGTGGCCAGGCCTCCCGACCAAGGGGCTGGAGGCAGTGGACAGGAAGGGGAGGGGCATGCAAAAACTAGAAACTGGGCAACGTGGGTATGCTAATGGACGCATAATGAGGCGACTGCTGAGGATTCTGGGAGCCGGAAGACCCCCGCCCCCGACGCCAGGGCCTCTTTTTCCTTTTGTCACTGGCTGAGCTCTTGCCAAGAGATGGGGAAAAGAGGCGAAAGGCCCGTGAACGGCCAAGGAAAGGACGGCGCCAGCCCGAGTCAGCCAGGGAGACCGGCCGGTGAGGTGAGAATTCTGGCCCCTCTTCGGGTTATCGCTTCTCGGCCTTTTGGCTAAGTTCAAACTTTTGTTTGAACTTAAAAAAAAGGTGAGGGTGATTTCCGACCCTTGTGGGACTGGGCCTGCGACCTCTGGCTTGACCGGAGCCTGGCTGCGTCACGCAAAGGGGACGCAAAGGGGACGAAAACTCCTCTGAAGTGATCGAATCTCTTTCTGAGTGACTTGGGGGATGGGCCTTCGTCCTCTGGCTTGTCCGGAGCAAGGCTGATGCCCCCTTGTCACAAGGATTGAGACGGATTGCACCTGCCGGTCCCTCCCGGTGTGGGGTCCCTTATCTCCTTTGAGGAGCAGTGCGAGTTTGTTCTTGCGCAGTGACCTCAGGAGATTGGGGGGGAAGCTTGTGTAACATCTGGGCTAGCCCTACCGGAGTTGACAGTAGTGCTAGGAGCTGTCCTTTTCAGGACAATTACTCCTTAGGCACTCTTTTTGCATTTTACGTTCCCCATTTTTTTTCATTTTAATTTTATTCATGTTATTATTTGATTATTTCATTTTTATAGTAAACACACGATAGTGCTTCAAGAAAGGACTATCCAGAGGTGCCTCTACAGGAGGCCCCGGACGGGGCCCTCCATCTCTCCCTGGTCATCAGGATCACTACACCGGCCTCTGGACGCAGTTCTTCGCCATCATTCTTCAACAGACCCGTTGAAAAGGAATTTCCGCGCCGCGCCATTTACCAGAGGACCTTGTTTTATCTCCCGGTAAGGCGCTTGGCACAGGACCTCCTGCTGTCCACGCCATTCTTCATGGTTTTTACTTGCGCAGTTCAGCTCCTTTGACTGAACGGACTGAAGCACCTTTTTTTAGACCTATATACCAAATATTTAATCCCCAAACCTCCTTTTTCTTCTTTCTCCCTCATCCTGTTTCCCTTTACCTTTCACTATGACGGCTGCTCTCCCCACTACGAGTCCTACTCGTAACTACGATTATATACCTAACTCAATTAGGGTTGAGGTCAACGGTGACCACCGTAAAGATAAGAATCTGTTTTTTATTGTTGAGGATTTGTTGAAAACTACCTGTGATGTTTCCCATACAGCTATAGAATGTATTCAAGATTTTTCTAATAGGGGTGTCTATGATATCACGTTTTCTAGTGCCTCTATTTGCCAACAGGTTCTAGACACTTCTAATACTGGAATCCCCCCCTCTGTGTTTTCCGGGCTTACTGTCCTCCCACTGTTTGCCCCTAAAGAAGTGGTATTGGTTGTCCACATGTACAACCCCTATACAGATCCCAGATTTATTGAAGTGTTCCTTTCCCGGTACTGTTCCAAAATTCGGGGTGGACAAAAGATTAAAAATATGTGCGGGATATGGAATGGGAAACGTAAATATTCTGTGGTTTTTAAGGAAGATTCGCAAGGTGTACGTGGGCTAGCACACCCCCCACAAACATTCACATTGGGCACAAACAAAGGTTTTTTGGTGTATTCAGGGCAACCTTTATTTTGTAGACTGTGCCAACAGTTCGGTCACACTAAAGATCAGTGTTCAGGGTCAGTTTGCCGCAATTGTGGTAGTTCCAATCACACTGCTCCTTTCTGCCCCGCCCCCAAAAAATGTAATTTATGCGGGAGCGACGACCACTTATTTAAACAATGTCCAAAAGGGAAATTCACTTATGCGCAGGCTGCTTCCACCCGTGACATTTCATCCCCCCCAAACCCAGCGCTCCCCATTACCAAACCCACTGATAACCCGGAGGCTCCCCACCCGGACCCCAACGCCATTCCCGACATTCCTGACTCACAGCTCTTAGGATGTATTGACAATCTTCCCATTTTATCCACCCACCCAGAGACAGAGGTCCCTGATGATATTACTGTTCATCCAAACTTCCCTTTGCCAATTGACCCCCATGAAATCACACAACAGATAGTACAGGAAGAACTAGATAGATTAGACGCCCAAAAAATAAAAAACAGAGCCTTAGAACAAAGACAAAAACGAGCCAAACCCCATCCCACTGACCCCACACCTCCCCCTCCAACCACAGTCATTCCCTCCGTCAGTCAGAATGAAAGCCCAGTGCCAGATTGTATTCCAGAAACACCACTAGAGGACCTAATATCACACCCACGGGCTACCACCTCGCACATAGCACCACCTGCACATGTTGTTGCATCCTCCTCTTCCCCTCAAGTATCTTTACAGAAACTTCCTGCAGCACCGGACATGGATCACAGTGGCTGGACAACGTATTTTTCCAGTAAACGTAAGACCAAAAGTACCAAGGTAACAGACACTCCTGCACCTACTCGAGCTAAGAGGCGGACGACATCCCTCGACCGCCCTTCGAGTGGGAGCCGCTACGCCCCGCTCACACACCTCTCGGACTCCGAGGAGGATCACCATCATGTGGCTCAGGAACTCAAGGTACGTACTGGCCCAGTGCCAGACTTCGAAGCCACTCCTGACCTGGAAGCTCTTTTTCCAGCTTCACTGCTTCCTGATGCCCAACGTTTCGGCACAGAGGCAGATGATCTTTCTTCTCCTGAATAAAGTATATGCCAGACCTTTTTTATTACATATTTATGCTCCTCAACATCACCTCCTGCAACGTCAGAGGTATGAGCACAAAATTGACTAGGGTTGCCATCATGGACTATTGTAAAACTTTGCCTGCTGACCTAATTTGTTTACAAGAGTGTCATATGCCCCCTTGTCTTGACTACTCCCCCTACAGCAAACATTGGACAGAGGGCCCTTCCGTGTGGTCAGGTGGACCAAACAAAAATGACGGAATAGCACTCCTTTTCCGAAACAAACATTGGCAGATAACAGGGGAAAAGATTTTGTCACCTGGGCGTGCACTCCTTCTCTCTTTACAAATGGATGGGGTTTCCATGAGAGTATGTACTATCTACGCCCCAGCTCAGAAAGTGGAGAGAGAACACTTATTCCATGTGATCAAGCCGTTTCTCACAGGTACTATTCCGCTGCTATTGGTTGGTGACTTTAACTGTATCATGCATCTCAGCGATCGTCAGGGTCAGCAAAATACTTATTCACTGGATGTCACCTCAAAAGTTTTAAAGACGTTGTTGTACGATGTGGACCTGTATGATACCTATGCTAAACATTATTCTCCAGGCACCTGCTTCACCTGGGAAGCTGTTCACGGTCACGCACGTTCTCGCATAGACTTTGTTTTTGCCTCAAAAACTTTAGTTGCCACCAAGTGCTGCTTGACCCCAGTGGCTTTCTCTGATCACCGTTGCCTCCATGTCACCTTCGAACTTCCTGCACACCCAATCAGAGGTCCTGGTTATTGGAAGCTCAATTGCCAACTGCTGGAGAACGCCTTGATTTGCCAAAAATATAGACGCTGCTATGCCAAATGGGCACAGAATAAAACCCTCTTTTCATCCAACTATCAATGGTGGAGGTGGGTGAAATGCAAAACTAAAATGTTTTTCCAATCACAGGCAGCTCTTCTTCGGAAAGAAGTTTGGGCGCAGTTCCAACATCTTCAGCGACGACTTCTAGTGCTACAACAGCTGAGTGACGCAGGGAAAGATGTCAGTGAGGAAGTGCGACACGTTAAAACGGCCCAAACACTTTGGCTGCACCGCAAAGGTAAATCGCTCATTTTTCAGTCCCGAGTTCAACATTATCAAGAGGACGAAAAATGTACTTCTTTCTTTTTCCAAAAAGCAAAACAAAGTCATAAGCTTATTACGGTCCTCCAAAATTCTGATGGTGTCCCCTGCCATGGTCTTACACACTGTAAACAAATTGCCTTTCAATTTTATCAAACATTATACACTCCACACAACCCCCTACCCACCACACAGGAATTAGATACATATTGCCAAACCATCATTACAGAACTTTCAGATGCCCATCAGTCCAACCTTGCCGCCCCCTTCACTGGGGAAGAATATCTTAGTGCAATCACCACTGCTAAACGGGGCTCCAGTCCGGGCCTCGATGGTCTTCCATGGGAATTTTATAGGACTTTTTGGGATCTCATTTGTACAGACTTTATGACCATGATAACCACCAGCTTTCAAAATAGGGATTTAACTTCTGACTTCTCCAAAGGGGTCATTACACTCCTACATAAAAAAGGAGATGAAACCTCTCTCCAAAACTGGCGACCCATCTCCCTCTTAAACATTGATTATAAATTAGTGTCCAAAATTCTGGCCCGGCGACTCAGTTCCGTGATGGGCACCTGCATACACCCAGATCAAACTTGTGCCTTGCGTGGACGTCACATAACGGATAGCCTCACTACCCTCCGGGACGTAATATACTATACCCAAGAACGTCACATCCCCCTAGGTGTCTTAAGTTTAGATTTCCAAAAAGCTTTCGATAGGGTTTCCCATCAATACATGTTCAAGGTATTACGTAAATTTAAAGTTCCTGACCCCTTTATACACATGGTTTCTACTTTATATGCCCAAGCTAACAGTGTTATCAATATCAATGGTGTTCATACCCCGGAACTGTTTATACATGCGGGAGTCCGGCAGGGCTGCCCCCTGTCCCCAATCCTATTTATTAGTGCATTGGAACCTTTTTTAAGTCACCTCCGTGCTGAACCCCTCCTTACAGGCACATTTGTCCCCGGAGGGTCAGGTATCCCGGCAAAAGTAGTGGCTTACATGGATGATGTTACTGTTTTCTGTGCTACCCCAAAGGCAGTTCGTAGTGCTGTCCAGCATGTTTCTTCCTTTCAGCCACTGTCAGGACTAGGTCTGAATTTGGACAAATGTGTGTGCCTTACATTGGGCCCATGGGACCATATGGCAAAACTGCCAGTATCGGTAACCAGTCAACCTACAAAAATTCTTGGAATATACTTTGCAGGGAACGGTCACGAAACAAAAAACTGGGTGACTGTTTACGAAAAAATGTCACAAAAAATTGCTATGTGGTCTACCAGGAAACTCACGATGGAGGGTAAGATATTAATCATCAAAACAGTATTATTGCCAATCATGCTGTACCTGGCTCTGATTTATCCCCCTTCCCGGGCCACTTTGCAGAAATGTGTTAAAATGTTTTTTTCTTACCTGTGGAGCTCCCGTATGGAAAAACTCTCAAGAATCAAAGTTTGTAAACATTGGTCCCATGGTGGTAAAACTTTTCCCGATGTCTATTTTTTCATTTATTCCAAACTCCTTTGTGCTGTTTTATCCTGTGTATCTCGTTCCCCAATGCATGCCGCTGGTTTTTTTACTCGATATTACGCAGGTGTTCTTTTACGTCGTTTTAAATTATTTCGCCCCACGAACCTCACCCCCTTATCCTATGTCCTCCCTCCCTATTTCCGACAATTACGTTTATTTCTAAAGGAGTTAGATTTTTCCGTTTTACCATTGGACACAAGTTTGAATACAAAAATTCTTAACAAATATCTTTTTGAGAAAGAACAGACAGAAACAGTCCTTTCCTTTTCGGAAGCACATACTACAGAAATCTGGTCCTCTGTGAGTCATCCCTCCCTCACACACGTGCAGAAAGACTTGGCTTGGATGAGTGTTCACGGATGTCTCCCGGTGAAAACTTTTCAGCACAGGCGGGGCCTCGCTCCTTCTGCAGTTTGCCCCCGGACTACTTGTCTTCACGAGGAAACTATTGCTCATCTTTTTTGGAACTGCAGATACGCCAAGGATTTTTGGACTTTACTACAACCGTTCTTGACTCACATAGCAGGCATTCCGTCCCTCACTTTTACGACTCTGTTGTACGGTTTGGGCCTTCCTCCCTCTCAGCGCATCGTTGCCTGGAGACTGCTGAACTGCGGCAAACAGACGCTGTGGGAAGCCCGTAATCTGCTACTTTTTGCGCACAAACATTTAACCCTCTCAGACTGTCGTAACCTTTGCCTTGACAAAGTGACTACCTATTTGTACATTGACCGCACCTTACAAGGTCAGGACAAGGCAAACCATCTTTGGCAGGTGAAAAACTGGAAGGGCTGGGTGACCTGATTCCTATTCCCCCACCCCACCTTGCCACCGGGTGTCAAACGGATTGGCACTTATATAGGCCATGAATAAAATTTTAGTTTTTCAAACCCTCCCAACCGGGAGTGGCAGTTTCAACAATAACACCAAGCCACCAGGTGTCTATGGATTGGCCCTTATATATAGGCCTTAAATAAAGTTTTAGTTTTTCCCCACCCATAAAGGGACTGGGGTTTTTTCTCTCTCACTGTTACAATATGAACAATTTTTGAACCATGCATATGTTTCGAAACATGTTTTGTAAACTATGCCTAACCATTTTTTTGAAACCTTTCTGTAAAAACTGTGTTGTATTTTCTATGACAAATACCTTCAATAAAGGATTTCAAAAAAAAAAAAAAAAAAAAAAAAAATCTGTTCTTATCAGTTTAATATCTGATACGTCCTCTATCTGGGGACCATATATTAAATTGATTTTTGGAACAGGGAGATGGAATAGGAGCTTGCTCTGTCCACTCCACGCATCAACCTGGTATTGCAGTACCTCCAGGAATGGTGCACCTCCCCACCCGGGGAAACACATGCTGTTGAAAAAAAAGATGCAAAAGGAGCGTTTCACTGGCTTTCTGTAAAGTGGCGCTAATGTCTTTGGGTGTAAATAAAACCAACCTGGCCACTTTTTGGCAGCCGTGTCTTGTTTTATTGATTGATTGATTGATTTATTTAATTATTTATTTCGTTTTAGCCCTACCGCGTTGGTAAGACAGGAAGGAAGGAAGGAAGGAAGGGGGAGAGAGGGAGAGAGAGGGAGAGAGAGAGAGAGAGAGAGAGAGTCAGAGAGTCGGGGGGGGGAAGCTGCCTGTGGCAGAACAGAAGAGCTGGACACTGTCCATGCCTTCTCTGGGTAGAAGGAAGAGGCAGAGTCCTTTGCCTTCTTTGCCTGCCCCCGAACGGCCACGAACGGCCGAGCCTTATCTATAGGCCTAAGCTACAGGGCAACAGAGTCCTGGGTAAGCGAGGGCGAGGTGCCGGCCACTTGCTGCCAGGGTGCTGTCCAGGGTGGCCAGGCCTCCCGACCAAGGGGCTGGAGGCAGTGGACAGGAAGGGGAGGGGCATGCAAAAACTAGAAACTGGGCAACGTGGGTATGCTAATGGACGCATAATGAGGCGACTGCTGAGGATTCTGGGAGCCGGAAGACCCCCGCCCCCGACGCCAGGGCCTCTTTTTCCTTTTGTCACTGGCTGAGCTCTTGCCAAGAGATGGGGAAAAGAGGCGAAAGGCCCGTGAACGGCCAAGGAAAGGACGGCGCCAGCCCGAGTCAGCCAGGGAGACCGGCCGGTGAGGTGAGAATTCTGGCCCCTCTTCGGGTTATCGCTTCTCGGCCTTTTGGCTAAGTTCAAACTTTTGTTTGAACTTAAAAAAAAGGTGAGGGTGATTTCCGACCCTTGTGGGACTGGGCCTGCGACCTCTGGCTTGACCGGAGCCTGGCAGGCTCCGTCACGCAAAGGGGACGAAAACTTCTCTGAAGTGATCGAATCTCTTTCTGAGTGACTTGGGGGATGGGCCTCCTCTGGCTTGTCCGGAGCAAGGCTGATGCCCCCTTGTCACAAGGATTGAGACGGATTGCACCTGCCGGTCCCTTCCGGTGTGGGGTCCCTTATCTCCTTTGAGGAGCGGTGTGGGGTCCCTTATCTCCTTTGAGGAGCAGTGCGAGTTTGTTCTTGCGCAGTGACCTCAGGAGATTGGGGGGGAAGCTTGTGTAACATCTGGGCTAGCCCTACCGGAGTTGACAGTAGTGCTAGGAGCTGTCCTTTTCAGGACAATTACTCCTTAGGCACTCTTTTTGCATTTTACGTTCCCCATTTTTTTTCATTTTAATTTTATTCATGTTATTATTTGATTATTTCATTTTTATAGTAAACACACGATAGTGCTTCAAGAAAGGACTATCCAGAGGTGCCTCTACAGGAGGCCCCGGACGGGGCCCTCCATCTCTCCCTGGTCATCAGGATCACTACACCGGCCTCTGGACGCAGTTCTTCGCCATCATTCTTCAACAGACCCGTTGAAAAGGAATTTCCGCGCCGCGCCATTTACCAGAGGACCTTGTTTTATCTCCCGGTAAGGCGCTTGGCACAGGACCTCCTGCTGTCCACGCCATTCTTCATGGTTTTTACTTGCGCAGTTCAGCTCCTTTGACTGAACGGACTGAAGCACCTTTTTTTAGACCTATATACCAAATATTTAATCCCCAAACCTCCTTTTTCTTCTTTCTCCCTCATCCTGTTTCCCTTTACCTTTCACTATGACGGCTGCTCTCCCCACTACGAGTCCTACTCGTAACTACGATTATATACCTAACTCAATTAGGGTTGAGGTCAACGGTGACCACCGTAAAGATAAGAATCTGTTTTTTATTGTTGAGGATTTGTTGAAAACTACCTGTGATGTTTCCCATACAGCTATAGAATGTATTCAAGATTTTTCTAATAGGGGTGTCTATGATATCACGTTTTCTAGTGCCTCTATTTGCCAACAGGTTCTAGACACTTCTAATACTGGAATCCCCCCCTCTGTGTTTTCCGGGCTTACTGTCCTCCCACTGTTTGCCCCTAAAGAAGTGGTATTGGTTGTCCACATGTACAACCCCTATACAGATCCCAGATTTATTGAAGTGTTCCTTTCCCGGTACTGTTCCAAAATTCGGGGTGGACAAAAGATTAAAAATATGTGCGGGATATGGAATGGGAAACGTAAATATTCTGTGGTTTTTAAGGAAGATTCGCAAGGTGTACGTGGGCTAGCACACCCCCCACAAACATTCACATTGGGCACAAACAAAGGTTTTTTGGTGTATTCAGGGCAACCTTTATTTTGTAGACTGTGCCAACAGTTCGGTCACACTAAAGATCAGTGTTCAGGGTCAGTTTGCCGCAATTGTGGTAGTTCCAATCACACTGCTCCTTTCTGCCCCGCCCCCAAAAAATGTAATTTATGCGGGAGCGACGACCACTTATTTAAACAATGTCCAAAAGGGAAATTCACTTATGCGCAGGCTGCTTCCACCCGTGACATTTCATCCCCCCCAAACCCAGCGCTCCCCATTACCAAACCCACTGATAACCCGGAGGCTCCCCACCCGGACCCCAACGCCATTCCCGACATTCCTGACTCACAGCTCTTAGGATGTATTGACAATCTTCCCATTTTATCCACCCACCCAGAGACAGAGGTCCCTGATGATATTACTGTTCATCCAAACTTCCCTTTGCCAATTGACCCCCATGAAATCACACAACAGATAGTACAGGAAGAACTAGATAGATTAGACGCCCAAAAAATAAAAAACAGAGCCTTAGAACAAAGACAAAAACGAGCCAAACCCCATCCCACTGACCCCACACCTCCCCCTCCAACCACAGTCATTCCCTCCGTCAGTCAGAATGAAAGCCCAGTGCCAGATTGTATTCCAGAAACACCACTAGAGGACCTAATATCACACCCACGGGCTACCACCTCGCACATAGCACCACCTGCACATGTTGTTGCATCCTCCTCTTCCCCTCAAGTATCTTTACAGAAACTTCCTGCAGCACCGGACATGGATCACAGTGGCTGGACAACGTATTTTTCCAGTAAACGTAAGACCAAAAGTACCAAGGTAACAGACACTCCTGCACCTACTCGAGCTAAGAGGCGGACGACATCCCTCGACCGCCCTTCGAGTGGGAGCCGCTACGCCCCGCTCACACACCTCTCGGACTCCGAGGAGGATCACCATCATGTGGCTCAGGAACTCAAGGTACGTACTGGCCCAGTGCCAGACTTCGAAGCCACTCCTGACCTGGAAGCTCTTTTTCCAGCTTCACTGCTTCCTGATGCCCAACGTTTCGGCACAGAGGCAGATGATCTTTCTTCTCCTGAATAAAGTATATGCCAGACCTTTTTTATTACATATTTATGCTCCTCAACATCACCTCCTGCAACGTCAGAGGTATGAGCACAAAATTGACTAGGGTTGCCATCATGGACTATTGTAAAACTTTGCCTGCTGACCTAATTTGTTTACAAGAGTGTCATATGCCCCCTTGTCTTGACTACTCCCCCTACAGCAAACATTGGACAGAGGGCCCTTCCGTGTGGTCAGGTGGACCAAACAAAAATGACGGAATAGCACTCCTTTTCCGAAACAAACATTGGCAGATAACAGGGGAAAAGATTTTGTCACCTGGGCGTGCACTCCTTCTCTCTTTACAAATGGATGGGGTTTCCATGAGAGTATGTACTATCTACGCCCCAGCTCAGAAAGTGGAGAGAGAACACTTATTCCATGTGATCAAGCCGTTTCTCACAGGTACTATTCCGCTGCTATTGGTTGGTGACTTTAACTGTATCATGCATCTCAGCGATCGTCAGGGTCAGCAAAATACTTATTCACTGGATGTCACCTCAAAAGTTTTAAAGACGTTGTTGTACGATGTGGACCTGTATGATACCTATGCTAAACATTATTCTCCAGGCACCTGCTTCACCTGGGAAGCTGTTCACGGTCACGCACGTTCTCGCATAGACTTTGTTTTTGCCTCAAAAACTTTAGTTGCCACCAAGTGCTGCTTGACCCCAGTGGCTTTCTCTGATCACCGTTGCCTCCATGTCACCTTCGAACTTCCTGCACACCCAATCAGAGGTCCTGGTTATTGGAAGCTCAATTGCCAACTGCTGGAGAACGCCTTGATTTGCCAAAAATATAGACGCTGCTATGCCAAATGGGCACAGAATAAAACCCTCTTTTCATCCAACTATCAATGGTGGAGGTGGGTGAAATGCAAAACTAAAATGTTTTTCCAATCACAGGCAGCTCTTCTTCGGAAAGAAGTTTGGGCGCAGTTCCAACATCTTCAGCGACGACTTCTAGTGCTACAACAGCTGAGTGACGCAGGGAAAGATGTCAGTGAGGAAGTGCGACACGTTAAAACGGCCCAAACACTTTGGCTGCACCGCAAAGGTAAATCGCTCATTTTTCAGTCCCGAGTTCAACATTATCAAGAGGACGAAAAATGTACTTCTTTCTTTTTCCAAAAAGCAAAACAAAGTCATAAGCTTATTACGGTCCTCCAAAATTCTGATGGTGTCCCCTGCCATGGTCTTACACACTGTAAACAAATTGCCTTTCAATTTTATCAAACATTATACACTCCACACAACCCCCTACCCACCACACAGGAATTAGATACATATTGCCAAACCATCATTACAGAACTTTCAGATGCCCATCAGTCCAACCTTGCCGCCCCCTTCACTGGGGAAGAATATCTTAGTGCAATCACCACTGCTAAACGGGGCTCCAGTCCGGGCCTCGATGGTCTTCCATGGGAATTTTATAGGACTTTTTGGGATCTCATTTGTACAGACTTTATGACCATGATAACCACCAGCTTTCAAAATAGGGATTTAACTTCTGACTTCTCCAAAGGGGTCATTACACTCCTACATAAAAAAGGAGATGAAACCTCTCTCCAAAACTGGCGACCCATCTCCCTCTTAAACATTGATTATAAATTAGTGTCCAAAATTCTGGCCCGGCGACTCAGTTCCGTGATGGGCACCTGCATACACCCAGATCAAACTTGTGCCTTGCGTGGACGTCACATAACGGATAGCCTCACTACCCTCCGGGACGTAATATACTATACCCAAGAACGTCACATCCCCCTAGGTGTCTTAAGTTTAGATTTCCAAAAAGCTTTCGATAGGGTTTCCCATCAATACATGTTCAAGGTATTACGTAAATTTAAAGTTCCTGACCCCTTTATACACATGGTTTCTACTTTATATGCCCAAGCTAACAGTGTTATCAATATCAATGGTGTTCATACCCCGGAACTGTTTATACATGCGGGAGTCCGGCAGGGCTGCCCCCTGTCCCCAATCCTATTTATTAGTGCATTGGAACCTTTTTTAAGTCACCTCCGTGCTGAACCCCTCCTTACAGGCACATTTGTCCCCGGAGGGTCAGGTATCCCGGCAAAAGTAGTGGCTTACATGGATGATGTTACTGTTTTCTGTGCTACCCCAAAGGCAGTTCGTAGTGCTGTCCAGCATGTTTCTTCCTTTCAGCCACTGTCAGGACTAGGTCTGAATTTGGACAAATGTGTGTGCCTTACATTGGGCCCATGGGACCATATGGCAAAACTGCCAGTATCGGTAACCAGTCAACCTACAAAAATTCTTGGAATATACTTTGCAGGGAACGGTCACGAAACAAAAAACTGGGTGACTGTTTACGAAAAAATGTCACAAAAAATTGCTATGTGGTCTACCAGGAAACTCACGATGGAGGGTAAGATATTAATCATCAAAACAGTATTATTGCCAATCATGCTGTACCTGGCTCTGATTTATCCCCCTTCCCGGGCCACTTTGCAGAAATGTGTTAAAATGTTTTTTTCTTACCTGTGGAGCTCCCGTATGGAAAAACTCTCAAGAATCAAAGTTTGTAAACATTGGTCCCATGGTGGTAAAACTTTTCCCGATGTCTATTTTTTCATTTATTCCAAACTCCTTTGTGCTGTTTTATCCTGTGTATCTCGTTCCCCAATGCATGCCGCTGGTTTTTTTACTCGATATTACGCAGGTGTTCTTTTACGTCGTTTTAAATTATTTCGCCCCACGAACCTCACCCCCTTATCCTATGTCCTCCCTCCCTATTTCCGACAATTACGTTTATTTCTAAAGGAGTTAGATTTTTCCGTTTTACCATTGGACACAAGTTTGAATACAAAAATTCTTAACAAATATCTTTTTGAGAAAGAACAGACAGAAACAGTCCTTTCCTTTTCGGAAGCACATACTACAGAAATCTGGTCCTCTGTGAGTCATCCCTCCCTCACACACGTGCAGAAAGACTTGGCTTGGATGAGTGTTCACGGATGTCTCCCGGTGAAAACTTTTCAGCACAGGCGGGGCCTCGCTCCTTCTGCAGTTTGCCCCCGGACTACTTGTCTTCACGAGGAAACTATTGCTCATCTTTTTTGGAACTGCAGATACGCCAAGGATTTTTGGACTTTACTACAACCGTTCTTGACTCACATAGCAGGCATTCCGTCCCTCACTTTTACGACTCTGTTGTACGGTTTGGGCCTTCCTCCCTCTCAGCGCATCGTTGCCTGGAGACTGCTGAACTGCGGCAAACAGACGCTGTGGGAAGCCCGTAATCTGCTACTTTTTGCGCACAAACATTTAACCCTCTCAGACTGTCGTAACCTTTGCCTTGACAAAGTGACTACCTATTTGTACATTGACCGCACCTTACAAGGTCAGGACAAGGCAAACCATCTTTGGCAGGTGAAAAACTGGAAGGGCTGGGTGACCTGATTCCTATTCCCCCACCCCACCTTGCCACCGGGTGTCAAACGGATTGGCACT
Organism: Pleurodeles waltl; assembly: GCF_031143425.1. NCBI lineage: Eukaryota > Metazoa > Chordata > Amphibia > Caudata > Salamandridae > Pleurodeles > Pleurodeles waltl. The sequence goes on from NC_090444.1 coordinate 1,603,529,733, forward strand.
TATATAGGCCATGAATAAAATTTTAGTTTTTCAAACCCTCCCAACCGGGAGTGGCAGTTTCAACAATAACACCAAGCCACCAGGTGTCTATGGATTGGCCCTTATATATAGGCCTTAAATAAAGTTTTAGTTTTTCCCCACCCATAAAGGGACTGGGGTTTTTTCTCTCTCACTGTTACAATATGAACAATTTTTGAACCATGCATATGTTTCGAAACATGTTTTGTAAACTATGCCTAACCATTTTTTTGAAACCTTTCTGTAAAAACTGTGTTGTATTTTCTATGACAAATACCTTCAATAAAGGATTTCAAAACAAAAAAAAAAAAAAAAAAAAAAATCTGTTCTTATCAGTTTAATATCTGATACGTCCTCTATCTGGGGACCATATATTAAATTGATTTTTGGAACAGGGAGATGGAATAGGAGCTTGCTCTGTCCACTCCACGCATCAACCTGGTATTGCAGTACCTCCAGGAATGGTGCACCTCCCCACCCGGGGAAACACATGCTGTTGAAAAAAAAGATGCAAAAGGAGCGTTTCACTGGCTTTCTGTAAAGTGGCGCTAATGTCTTTGGGTGTAAATAAAACCAACCTGGCCACTTTTTGGCAGCCGTGTCTTGTTTTATTGATTGATTGATTGATTTAATTATTTATTTCGTTTTAGCCCTACCGCGTTGGTAAGACAGGAAGGAAGGAAGGGGGAGAGAGGGAGAGAGAGAGAGAGAGAGAGAGAGAGAGAGAGAGAGAGTCGGGGGGGGGGAGCTGCCTGTGGCAGAACAGAAGAGCTGGACACTGTCCATGCCTTCTCTGGGTAGAAGGAAGAGGCAGAGTCCTTTGCCTTCTTTGCCTGCCCCCGCCCGCCCCCGCCTTATCTATAGGCCTAAGCTACAGGGCAACAGAGTCCTGGGTAAGCGAGGGCGAGGTGCCGGCCACTTGCTGCCAGGGTGCTGTCCAGGGTGGCCAGGCCTCCCGACCAAGGGGCTGGAGGCAGTGGACAGGAAGGGGAGGGGCATGCAAAAACTAGAAACTGGGCAACGTGGGTATGCTAATGGACGCATAATGAGGCGACTGCTGAGGATTCTGGGAGCCGGAAGACCCCCGCCCCCGACGCCAGGGCCTCTTTTTCCTTTTGTCACTGGCTGAGCTCTTGCCAAGAGATGGGGAAAAGAGGCGAAAGGCCCGTGAACGGCCAAGGAAAGGACGGCGCCAGCCCGAGTCAGCCAGGGAGACCGGCCGGTGAGGTGAGAATTCTGGCCCCTCTTCGGGTTATCGCTTCTCGGCCTTTTGGCTAAGTTCAAACTTTTGTTTGAACTTAAAAAAAAGGTGAGGGTGATTTCCGACCCTTGTGGGACTGGGCCTGCGACCTCTGGCTTGACCGGAGCCTGGCTGCGTCACGCAAAGGGGACGAGTGATCGAATCTCTTTCTGAGTGACTTGGGGGATGGGCCTTCGTCCTCTGGCTTGTCCGGAGCAAGGCTGATGCCCCCTTGTCACAAGGATTGAGACGGATTGCACCTGCCGGTCCCTCCCGGTGTGGGGTCCCTTATCTCCTTTGAGGAGCAGTGCGAGTTTGTTCTTGCGCAGTGACCTCAGGAGATTGGGGGGGAAGCTTGTGTAACATCTGGGCTAGCCCTACCGGAGTTGACAGTAGTGCTAGGAGCTGTCCTTTTCAGGACAATTACTCCTTAGGCACTCTTTTTGCATTTTACGTTCCCCATTTTTTTTCATTTTAATTTTATTCATGTTATTATTTGATTATTTCATTTTTATAGTAAACACACGATAGTGCTTCAAGAAAGGACTATCCAGAGGTGCCTCTACAGGAGGCCCCGGACGGGGCCCTCCATCTCTCCCTGGTCATCAGGATCACTACACCGGCCTCTGGATGCAGTTCTTCGCCGTCATTCTTCAACAGACCCGTTGAAAAGGAATTTCCGCGCCGCGCCATTTACCAGAGGACCTTGTTTTATCTCCCGGTAAGGCGCTTGGCACAGGACCTCCTGCTGTCCACGCCATTCTTCATGGTTTTTACTTGCGCAGTTCAGCTCCTTTGACTGAACGGACTGAAGCACCTTTTTTTAGACCTATATACCAAATATTTAATCCCCAAACCTCCTTTTTCTTCTTTCTCCCTCATCCTGTTTCCCTTTACCTTTCACTATGACGGCTGCTCTCCCCACTACGAGTCCTACTCGTAACTACGATTATATACCTAACTCAATTAGGGTTGAGGTCAACGGTGACCACCGTAAAGATAAGAATCTGTTTTTTATTGTTGAGGATTTGTTGAAAACTACCTGTGATGTTTCCCATACAGCTATAGAATGTATTCAAGATTTTTCTAATAGGGGTGTCTATGATATCACGTTTTCTAGTGCCTCTATTTGCCAACAGGTTCTAGACACTTCTAATACTGGAATCCCCCCCTCTGTGTTTTCCGGGCTTACTGTCCTCCCACTGTTTGCCCCTAAAGAAGTGGTATTGGTTGTCCACATGTACAACCCCTATACAGATCCCAGATTTATTGAAGTGTTCCTTTCCCGGTACTGTTCCAAAATTCGGGGTGGACAAAAGATTAAAAATATGTGCGGGATATGGAATGGGAAACGTAAATATTCTGTGGTTTTTAAGGAAGATTCGCAAGGTGTACGTGGGCTAGCACACCCCCCACAAACATTCACATTGGGCACAAACAAAGGTTTTTTGGTGTATTCAGGGCAACCTTTATTTTGTAGACTGTGCCAACAGTTCGGTCACACTAAAGATCAGTGTTCAGGGTCAGTTTGCCGCAATTGTGGTAGTTCCAATCACACTGCTCCTTTCTGCCCCGCCCCCAAAAAATGTAATTTATGCGGGAGCGACGACCACTTATTTAAACAATGTCCAAAAGGGAAATTCACTTATGCGCAGGCTGCTTCCACCCGTGACATTTCATCCCCCCCCAAACCCAGCGCTCCCCATTACCAAACCCACTGATAACCCGGAGGCTCCCCACCCGGACCCCAACGCCATTCCCGACATTCCTGACTCACAGCTCTTAGGATGTATTGACAATCTTCCCATTTTATCCACCCACCCAGAGACAGAGGTCCCTGATGATATTACTGTTCATCCAAACTTCCCTTTGCCAATTGACCCCCATGAAATCACACAACAGATAGTACAGGAAGAACTAGATAGATTAGACGCCCAAAAAATAAAAAACAGAGCCTTAGAACAAAGACAAAAACGAGCCAAACCCCATCCCACTGACCCCACACCTCCCCCTCCAACCACAGTCATTCCCTCCGTCAGTCAGAATGAAAGCCCAGTGCCAGATTGTATTCCAGAAACACCACTAGAGGACCTAATATCACACCCACGGGCTACCACCTCGCACATAGCACCACCTGCACATGTTGTTGCATCCTCCTCTTCCCCTCAAGTATCTTTACAGAAACTTCCTGCAGCACCGGACATGGATCACAGTGGCTGGACAACGTATTTTTCCAGTAAACGTAAGACCAAAAGTACCAAGGTAACAGACACTCCTGCACCTACTCGAGCTAAGAGGCGGACGACATCCCTCGACCGCCCTTCGAGTGGGAGCCGCTACGCCCCGCTCACACACCTCTCGGACTCCGAGGAGGATCACCATCATGTGGCTCAGGAACTCAAGGTACGTACTGGCCCAGTGCCAGACTTCGAAGCCACTCCTGACCTGGAAGCTCTTTTTCCAGCTTCACTGCTTCCTGATGCCCAACGTTTCGGCACAGAGGCAGATGATCTTTCTTCTCCTGAATAAAGTATATGCCAGACCTTTTTTATTACATATTTATGCTCCTCAACATCACCTCCTGCAACGTCAGAGGTATGAGCACAAAATTGACTAGGGTTGCCATCATGGACTATTGTAAAACTTTGCCTGCTGACCTAATTTGTTTACAAGAGTGTCATATGCCCCCTTGTCTTGACTACTCCCCCTACAGCAAACATTGGACAGAGGGCCCTTCCGTGTGGTCAGGTGGACCAAACAAAAATGACGGAATAGCACTCCTTTTCCGAAACAAACATTGGCAGATAACAGGGGAAAAGATTTTGTCACCTGGGCGTGCACTCCTTCTCTCTTTACAAATGGATGGGGTTTCCATGAGAGTATGTACTATCTACGCCCCAGCTCAGAAAGTGGAGAGAGAACACTTATTCCATGTGATCAAGCCGTTTCTCACAGGTACTATTCCGCTGCTATTGGTTGGTGACTTTAACTGTATCATGCATCTCAGCGATCGTCAGGGTCAGCAAAATACTTATTCACTGGATGTCACCTCAAAAGTTTTAAAGACGTTGTTGTACGATGTGGACCTGTATGATACCTATGCTAAACATTATTCTCCAGGCACCTGCTTCACCTGGGAAGCTGTTCACGGTCACGCACGTTCTCGCATAGACTTTGTTTTTGCCTCAAAAACTTTAGTTGCCACCAAGTGCTGCTTGACCCCAGTGGCTTTCTCTGATCACCGTTGCCTCCATGTCACCTTCGAACTTCCTGCACACCCAATCAGAGGTCCTGGTTATTGGAAGCTCAATTGCCAACTGCTGGAGAACGCCTTGATTTGCCAAAAATATAGACGCTGCTATGCCAAATGGGCACAGAATAAAACCCTCTTTTCATCCAACTATCAATGGTGGAGGTGGGTGAAATGCAAAACTAAAATGTTTTTCCAATCACAGGCAGCTCTTCTTCGGAAAGAAGTTTGGGCGCAGTTCCAACATCTTCAGCGACGACTTCTAGTGCTACAACAGCTGAGTGACGCAGGGAAAGATGTCAGTGAGGAAGTGCGACACGTTAAAACGGCCCAAACACTTTGGCTGCACCGCAAAGGTAAATCGCTCATTTTTCAGTCCCGAGTTCAACATTATCAAGAGGACGAAAAATGTACTTCTTTCTTTTTCCAAAAAGCAAAACAAAGTCATAAGCTTATTACGGTCCTCCAAAATTCTGATGGTGTCCCCTGCCATGGTCTTACACACTGTAAACAAATTGCCTTTCAATTTTATCAAACATTATACACTCCACACAACCCCCTACCCACCACACAGGAATTAGATACATATTGCCAAACCATCATTACAGAACTTTCAGATGCCCATCAGTCCAACCTTGCCGCCCCCTTCACTGGGGAAGAATATCTTAGTGCAATCACCACTGCTAAACGGGGCTCCAGTCCGGGCCTCGATGGTCTTCCATGGGAATTTTATAGGACTTTTTGGGATCTCATTTGTACAGACTTTATGACCATGATAACCACCAGCTTTCAAAATAGGGATTTAACTTCTGACTTCTCCAAAGGGGTCATTACACTCCTACATAAAAAAGGAGATGAAACCTCTCTCCAAAACTGGCGACCCATCTCCCTCTTAAACATTGATTATAAATTAGTGTCCAAAATTCTGGCCCGGCGACTCAGTTCCGTGATGGGCACCTGCATACACCCAGATCAAACTTGTGCCTTGCGTGGACGTCACATAACGGATAGCCTCACTACCCTCCGGGACGTAATATACTATACCCAAGAACGTCACATCCCCCTAGGTGTCTTAAGTTTAGATTTCCAAAAAGCTTTCGATAGGGTTTCCCATCAATACATGTTCAAGGTATTACGTAAATTTAAAGTTCCTGACCCCTTTATACACATGGTTTCTACTTTATATGCCCAAGCTAACAGTGTTATCAATATCAATGGTGTTCATACCCCGGAACTGTTTATACATGCGGGAGTCCGGCAGGGCTGCCCCCTGTCCCCAATCCTATTTATTAGTGCATTGGAACCTTTTTTAAGTCACCTCCGTGCTGAACCCCTCCTTACAGGCACATTTGTCCCCGGAGGGTCAGGTATCCCGGCAAAAGTAGTGGCTTACATGGATGATGTTACTGTTTTCTGTGCTACCCCAAAGGCAGTTCGTAGTGCTGTCCAGCATGTTTCTTCCTTTCAGCCACTGTCAGGACTAGGTCTGAATTTGGACAAATGTGTGTGCCTTACATTGGGCCCATGGGACCATATGGCAAAACTGCCAGTATCGGTAACCAGTCAACCTACAAAAATTCTTGGAATATACTTTGCAGGGAACGGTCACGAAACAAAAAACTGGGTGACTGTTTACGAAAAAATGTCACAAAAAATTGCTATGTGGTCTACCAGGAAACTCACGATGGAGGGTAAGATATTAATCATCAAAACAGTATTATTGCCAATCATGCTGTACCTGGCTCTGATTTATCCCCCTTCCCGGGCCACTTTGCAGAAATGTGTTAAAATGTTTTTTTCTTACCTGTGGAGCTCCCGTATGGAAAAACTCTCAAGAATCAAAGTTTGTAAACATTGGTCCCATGGTGGTAAAACTTTTCCCGATGTCTATTTTTTCATTTATTCCAAACTCCTTTGTGCTGTTTTATCCTGTGTATCTCGTTCCCCAATGCATGCCGCTGGTTTTTTTACTCGATATTACGCAGGTGTTCTTTTACGTCGTTTTAAATTATTTCGCCCCACGAACCTCACCCCCTTATCCTATGTCCTCCGTCCCTATTTCCGACAATTACGTTTATTTCTAAAGGAGTTAGATTTTTCCGTTTTACCATTGGACACAAGTTTGAATACAAAAATTCTTAACAAATATCTTTTTGAGAAAGAACAGACAGAAACAGTCCTTTCCTTTTCGGAAGCACATACTACAGAAATCTGGTCCTCTGTGAGTCATCCCTCCCTCACACACGTGCAGAAAGACTTGGCTTGGATGAGTGTTCACGGATGTCTCCCGGTGAAAACTTTTCAGCACAGGCGGGGCCTCGCTCCTTCTGCAGTTTGCCCCCGGACTACTTGTCTTCACGAGGAAACTATTGCTCATCTTTTTTGGAACTGCAGATACGCCAAGGATTTTTGGACTTTACTACAACCGTTCTTGACTCACATAGCAGGCATTCCGTCCCTCACTTTTACGACTCTGTTGTACGGTTTGGGCCTTCCTCCCTCTCAGCGCATCGTTGCCTGGAGACTGCTGAACTGCGGCAAACAGACGCTGTGGGAAGCCCGTAATCTGCTACTTTTTGCGCACAAACATTTAACCCTCTCAGACTGTCGTAACCTTTGCCTTGACAAAGTGACTACCTATTTGTACATTGACCGCACCTTACAAGGTCAGGACAAGGCAAACCATCTTTGGCAGGTGAAAAACTGGAAGGGCTGGGTGACCTGATTCCTATTCCCCCACCCCACCTTGCCACCGGGTGTCAAACGGATTGGCACTTATATAGGCCATGAATAAAATTTTAGTTTTTCAAACCCTCCCAACCGGGAGTGGCAGTTTCAACAATAACACCAAGCCACCAGGTGTCTATGGATTGGCCCTTATATATAGGCCTTAAATAAAGTTTTAGTTTTTCCCCACCCATAAAGGGACTGGGGTTTTTTCTCTCTCACTGTTACAATATGAACAATTTTTGAACCATGCATATGTTTCTAAACATGTTTTGTAAACTATGCCTAACCATTTTTTTGAAACCTTTCTGTAAAAACTGTGTTGTATTTTCTATGACAAATACCTTCAATAAAGGATTTCAAAAAAAAAAAAAAAAAAAAAAAAAAAATCTGTTCTTATCAGTTTAATATCTGATACGTCCTCTATCTGGGGACCATATATTAAATTGATTTTTGGAACAGGGAGATGGAATAGGAGCTTGCTCTGTCCACTCCACGCATCAACCTGGTATTGCAGTACCTCCAGGAATGGTGCACCTCCCCACCCGGGGAAACACATGCTGTTGAAAAAAAAGATGCAAAAGGAGCGTTTCACTGGCTTTCTGTAAAGTGGCGCTAATGTCTTTGGGTGTAAATAAAACCAACCTGGCCACTTTTTGGCAGCCGTGTCTTGTTTTATTGATTGATTGATTGATTTATTTAATTATTTATTTCGTTTTAGCCCTACCGCGTTGGTAAGACAGGAAGGAAGGGGGAGAGAGGGAGAGAGGGAGAGAGAGAGAGAGAGAGAGAGAGAGAGAGAGAGAGAGAGAGAGTCGGGGGGGGGAGCTGCCTGTGGCAGAACAGAAGAGCTGGACACTGTCCATGCCTTCTCTGGGTAGAAGGAAGAGGCAGAGTCCTTTGCCTTCTTTGCCTGCCCCCGAACGGCCACGAACGGCCGAGCCTTATCTATAGGCCTAAGCTACAGGGCAACAGAGTCCTGGGTAAGCGAGGGCGAGGTGCCGGCCACTTGCTGCCAGGGTGCTGTCCAGGGTGGCCAGGCCTCCCGACCAAGGGGCTGGAGGCAGTGGACAGGAAGGGGAGGGGCATGCAAAAACTAGAAACTGGGCAACGTGGGTATGCTAATGGACGCATAATGAGGCGACTGCTGAGGATTCTGGGAGCCGGAAGACCCCCGCCCCCGACGCCAGGGCCTCTTTTTCCTTTTGTCACTGGCTGAGCTCTTGCCAAGAGATGGGGAAAAGAGGCGAAAGGCCCGTGAACGGCCAAGGAAAGGACGGCGCCAGCCCGAGTCAGCCAGGGAGACCGGCCGGTGAGGTGAGAATTCTGGCCCCTCTTCGGGTTATCGCTTCTCGGCCTTTTGGCTAAGTTCAAACTTTTGTTTGAACTTAAAAAAAAGGTGAGGGTGATTTCCGACCCTTGTGGGACTGGGCCTGCGACCTCTGGCTTGACCGGAGCCTGGCTGCGTCACGCAAAGGGGACGAAAACTCCTCTGAAGTGATCGAATCTCTTTCTGAGTGACTTGGGGGATGGGCCTTCGTCCTCTGGCTTGTCCGGAGCAAGGCTGATGCCCCCTTGTCACAAGGATTGAGACGGATTGCACCTGCCGGTCCCTCCCGGTGTGGGGTCCCTTATCTCCTTTGAGGAGCAGTGCGAGTTTGTTCTTGCGCAGTGACCTCAGGAGATTGGGGGGGAAGCTTGTGTAACATCTGGGCTAGCCCTACCGGAGTTGACAGTAGTGCTAGGAGCTGTCCTTTTCAGGACAATTACTCCTTAGGCACTCTTTTTGCATTTTACGTTCCCCATTTTTTTTCATTTTAATTTTATTCATGTTATTATTTGATTATTTCATTTTTATAGTAAACACACGATAGTGCTTCAAGAAAGGACTATCCAGAGGTGCCTCTACAGGAGGCCCCGGACGGGGCCCTCCATCTCTCCCTGGTCATCAGGATCACTACACCGGCCTCTGGACGCAGTTCTTCGCCGTCATTCTTCAACAGACCCGTTGAAAAGGAATTTCCGCGCCGCGCCATTTACCAGAGGACCTTGTTTTATCTCCCGGTAAGGCGCTTGGCACAGGACCTCCTGCTGTCCACGCCATTCTTCATGGTTTTTACTTGCGCAGTTCAGCTCCTTTGACTGAACGGACTGAAGCACCTTTTTTTAGACCTATATACCAAATATTTAATCCCCAAACCTCCTTTTTCTTCTTTCTCCCTCATCCTGTTTCCCTTTACCTTTCACTATGACGGCTGCTCTCCCCACTACGAGTCCTACTCGTAACTACGATTATATACCTAACTCAATTAGGGTTGAGGTCAACGGTGACCACCGTAAAGATAAGAATCTGTTTTTTATTGTTGAGGATTTGTTGAAAACTACCTGTGATGTTTCCCATACAGCTATAGAATGTATTCAAGATTTTTCTAATAGGGGTGTCTATGATATCACGTTTTCTAGTGCCTCTATTTGCCAACAGGTTCTAGACACTTCTAATACTGGAATCCCCCCCTCTGTGTTTTCCGGGCTTACTGTCCTCCCACTGTTTGCCCCTAAAGAAGTGGTATTGGTTGTCCACATGTACAACCCCTATACAGATCCCAGATTTATTGAAGTGTTCCTTTCCCGGTACTGTTCCAAAATTCGGGGTGGACAAAAGATTAAAAATATGTGCGGGATATGGAATGGGAAACGTAAATATTCTGTGGTTTTTAAGGAAGATTCGCAAGGTGTACGTGGGCTAGCACACCCCCCACAAACATTCACATTGGGCACAAACAAAGGTTTTTTGGTGTATTCAGGGCAACCTTTATTTTGTAGACTGTGCCAACAGTTCGGTCACACTAAAGATCAGTGTTCAGGGTCAGTTTGCCGCAATTGTGGTAGTTCCAATCACACTGCTCCTTTCTGCCCCGCCCCCAAAAAATGTAATTTATGCGGGAGCGACGACCACTTATTTAAACAATGTCCAAAAGGGAAATTCACTTATGCGCAGGCTGCTTCCACCCGTGACATTTCATCCCCCCCAAACCCAGCGCTCCCCATTACCAAACCCACTGATAACCCGGAGGCTCCCCACCCGGACCCCAACGCCATTCCCGACATTCCTGACTCACAGCTCTTAGGATGTATTGACAATCTTCCCATTTTATCCACCCACCCAGAGACAGAGGTCCCTGATGATATTACTGTTCATCCAAACTTCCCTTTGCCAATTGACCCCCATGAAATCACACAACAGATAGTACAGGAAGAACTAGATAGATTAGACGCCCAAAAAATAAAAAACAGAGCCTTAGAACAAAGACAAAAACGAGCCAAACCCCATCCCACTGACCCCACACCTCCCCCTCCAACCACAGTCATTCCCTCCGTCAGTCAGAATGAAAGCCCAGTGCCAGATTGTATTCCAGAAACACCACTAGAGGACCTAATATCACACCCACGGGCTACCACCTCGCACATAGCACCACCTGCACATGTTGTTGCATCCTCCTCTTCCCCTCAAGTATCTTTACAGAAACTTCCTGCAGCACCGGACATGGATCACAGTGGCTGGACAACGTATTTTTCCAGTAAACGTAAGACCAAAAGTACCAAGGTAACAGACACTCCTGCACCTACTCGAGCTAAGAGGCGGACGACATCCCTCGACCGCCCTTCGAGTGGGAGCCGCTACGCCCCGCTCACACACCTCTCGGACTCCGAGGAGGATCACCATCATGTGGCTCAGGAACTCAAGGTACGTACTGGCCCAGTGCCAGACTTCGAAGCCACTCCTGACCTGGAAGCTCTTTTTCCAGCTTCACTGCTTCCTGATGCCCAACGTTTCGGCACAGAGGCAGATGATCTTTCTTCTCCTGAATAAAGTATATGCCAGACCTTTTTTATTACATATTTATGCTTCTCAACATCACCTCCTGCAACGTCAGAGGTATGAGCACAAAATTGACTAGGGTTGCCATCATGGACTATTGTAAAACTTTGCCTGCTGACCTAATTTGTTTACAAGAGTGTCATATGCCCCCTTGTCTTGACTACTCCCCCTACAGCAAACATTGGACAGAGGGCCCTTCCGTGTGGTCAGGTGGACCAAACAAAAATGACGGAATAGCACTCCTTTTCCGAAACAAACATTGGCAGATAACAGGGGAAAAGATTTTGTCACCTGGGCGTGCACTCCTTCTCTCTTTACAAATGGATGGGGTTTCCATGAGAGTATGTACTATCTACGCCCCAGCTCAGAAAGTGGAGAGAGAACACTTATTCCATGTGATCAAGCCGTTTCTCACAGGTACTATTCCGCTGCTATTGGTTGGTGACTTTAACTGTATCATGCATCTCAGCGATCGTCAGGGTCAGCAAAATACTTATTCACTGGATGTCACCTCAAAAGTTTTAAAGACGTTGTTGTACGATGTGGACCTGTATGATACCTATGCTAAACATTATTCTCCAGGCACCTGCTTCACCTGGGAAGCTGTTCACGGTCACGCACGTTCTCGCATAGACTTTGTTTTTGCCTCAAAAACTTTAGTTGCCACCAAGTGCTGCTTGACCCCAGTGGCTTTCTCTGATCACCGTTGCCTCCATGTCACCTTCGAACTTCCTGCACACCCAATCAGAGGTCCTGGTTATTGGAAGCTCAATTGCCAACTGCTGGAGAACGCCTTGATTTGCCAAAAATATAGACGCTGCTATGCCAAATGGGCACAGAATAAAACCCTCTTTTCATCCAACTATCAATGGTGGAGGTGGGTGAAATGCAAAACTAAAATGTTTTTCCAATCACAGGCAGCTCTTCTTCGGAAAGAAGTTTGGGCGCAGTTCCAACATCTTCAGCGACGACTTCTAGTGCTACAACAGCTGAGTGACGCAGGGAAAGATGTCAGTGAGGAAGTGCGACACGTTAAAACGGCCCAAACACTTTGGCTGCACCGCAAAGGTAAATCGCTCATTTTTCAGTCCCGAGTTCAACATTATCAAGAGGACGAAAAATGTACTTCTTTCTTTTTCCAAAAAGCAAAACAAAGTCATAAGCTTATTACGGTCCTCCAAAATTCTGATGGTGTCCCCTGCCATGGTCTTACACACTGTAAACAAATTGCCTTTCAATTTTATCAAACATTATACACTCCACACAACCCCCTACCCACCACACAGGAATTAGATACATATTGCCAAACCATCATTACAGAACTTTCAGATGCCCATCAGTCCAACCTTGCCGCCCCCTTCACTGGGGAAGAATATCTTAGTGCAATCACCACTGCTAAACGGGGCTCCAGTCCGGGCCTCGATGGTCTTCCATGGGAATTTTATAGGACTTTTTGGGATCTCATTTGTACAGACTTTATGACCATGATAACCACCAGCTTTCAAAATAGGGATTTAACTTCTGACTTCTCCAAAGGGGTCATTACACTCCTACATAAAAAAGGAGATGAAACCTCTCTCCAAAACTGGCGACCCATCTCCCTCTTAAACATTGATTATAAATTAGTGTCCAAAATTCTGGCCCGGCGACTCAGTTCCGTGATGGGCACCTGCATACACCCAGATCAAACTTGTGCCTTGCGTGGACGTCACATAACGGATAGCCTCACTACCCTCCGGGACGTAATATACTATACCCAAGAACGTCACATCCCCCTAGGTGTCTTAAGTTTAGATTTCCAAAAAGCTTTCGATAGGGTTTCCCATCAATACATGTTCAAGGTATTACGTAAATTTAAAGTTCCTGACCCCTTTATACACATGGTTTCTACTTTATATGCCCAAGCTAACAGTGTTATCAATATCAATGGTGTTCATACCCCGGAACTGTTTATACATGCGGGAGTCCGGCAGGGCTGCCCCCTGTCCCCAATCCTATTTATTAGTGCATTGGAACCTTTTTTAAGTCACCTCCGTGCTGAACCCCTCCTTACAGGCACATTTGTCCCCGGAGGGTCAGGTATCCCGGCAAAAGTAGTGGCTTACATGGATGATGTTACTGTTTTCTGTGCTACCCCAAAGGCAGTTCGTAGTGCTGTCCAGCATGTTTCTTCCTTTCAGCCACTGTCAGGACTAGGTCTGAATTTGGACAAATGTGTGTGCCTTACATTGGGCCCATGGGACCATATGGCAAAACTGCCAGTATCGGTAACCAGTCAACCTACAAAAATTCTTGGAATATACTTTGCAGGGAACGGTCACGAAACAAAAAACTGGGTGACTGTTTACGAAAAAATGTCACAAAAAATTGCTATGTGGTCTACCAGGAAACTCACGATGGAGGGTAAGATATTAATCATCAAAACAGTATTATTGCCAATCATGCTGTACCTGGCTCTGATTTATCCCCCTTCCCGGGCCACTTTGCAGAAATGTGTTAAAATGTTTTTTTCTTACCTGTGGAGCTCCCGTATGGAAAAACTCTCAAGAATCAAAGTTTGTAAACATTGGTCCCATGGTGGTAAAACTTTTCCCGATGTCTATTTTTTCATTTATTCCAAACTCCTTTGTGCTGTTTTATCCTGTGTATCTCGTTCCCCAATGCATGCCGCTGGTTTTTTTACTCGATATTACGCAGGTGTTCTTTTACGTCGTTTTAAATTATTTCGCCCCACGAACCTCACCCCCTTATCCTATGTCCTCCCTCCCTATTTCCGACAATTACGTTTATTTCTAAAGGAGTTAGATTTTTCCGTTTTACCATTGGACACAAGTTTGAATACAAAAATTCTTAACAAATATCTTTTTGAGAAAGAACAGACAGAAACAGTCCTTTCCTTTTCGGAAGCACATACTACAGAAATCTGGTCCTCTGTGAGTCATCCCTCCCTCACACACGTGCAGAAAGACTTGGCTTGGATGAGTGTTCACGGATGTCTCCCGGTGAAAACTTTTCAGCACAGGCGGGGCCTCGCTCCTTCTGCAGTTTGCCCCCGGACTACTTGTCTTCACGAGGAAACTATTGCTCATCTTTTTTGGAACTGCAGATACGCCAAGGATTTTTGGACTTTACTACAACCGTTCTTGACTCACATAGCAGGCATTCCGTCCCTCACTTTTACGACTCTGTTGTACGGTTTGGGCCTTCCTCCCTCTCAGCGCATCGTTGCCTGGAGACTGCTGAACTGCGGCAAACAGACGCTGTGGGAAGCCCGTAATCTGCTACTTTTTGCGCACAAACATTTAACCCTCTCAGACTGTCGTAACCTTTGCCTTGACAAAGTGACTACCTATTTGTACATTGACCGCACCTTACAAGGTCAGGACAAGGCAAACCATCTTTGGCAGGTGAAAAACTGGAAGGGCTGGGTGACCTGATTCCTATTCCCCCACCCCACCTTGCCACCGGGTGTCAAACGGATTGGCACTTATATAGGCCATGAATAAAATTTTAGTTTTTCAAACCCTCCCAACCGGGAGTGGCAGTTTCAACAATAACACCAAGCCACCAGGTGTCTATGGATTGGCCCTTATATATAGGCCTTAAATAAAGTTTTAGTTTTTCCCCACCCATAAAGGGACTGGGGTTTTTTCTCTCTCACTGTTACAATATGAACAATTTTTGAACCATGCATATGTTTCTAAACATGTTTTGTAAACTATGCCTAACCATTTTTTTGAAACCTTTCTGTAAAAACTGTGTTGTATTTTCTATGACAAATACCTTCAATAAAGGATTTCAAAACAAAAAAAAAAAAAAAAAAAAAAATCTGTTCTTATCAGTTTAATATCTGATACGTCCTCTATCTGGGGACCATATATTAAATTGATTTTTGGAACAGGGAGATGGAATAGGAGCTTGCTCTGTCCACTCCACGCATCAACCTGGTATTGCAGTACCTCCAGGAATGGTGCACCTCCCCACCCGGGGAAACACATGCTGTTGAAAAAAAAGATGCAAAAGGAGCGTTTCACTGGCTTTCTGTAAAGTGGCGCTAATGTCTTTGGGTGTAAATAAAACCAACCTGGCCACTTTTTGGCAGCCGTGTCTTGTTTTATTGATTGATTGATTGATTTATTTAATTATTTATTTCGTTTTAGCCCTACCGCGTTGGTAAGACAGGAAGGAAGGAAGGGGGAGAGAGGGAGAGAGAGAGAGAGAGAGAGAGAGAGAGAGTCGGGGGGGGAGCTGCCTGTGGCAGAACAGAAGAGCTGGACACTGTCCATGCCTTCTCTGGGTAGAAGGAAGAGGCAGAGTCCTTTGCCTTCTTTGCCTGCCCCCGAACGGCCACGAACGGCCGAGCCTTATCTATAGGCCTAAGCTACAGGGCAACAGAGTCCTGGGTAAGCGAGGGCGAGGTGCCGGCCACTTGCTGCCAGGGTGCTGTCCAGGGTGGCCAGGCCTCCCGACCAAGGGGCTGGAGGCAGTGGACAGGAAGGGGAGGGGCATGCAAAAACTAGAAACTGGGCAACGTGGGTATGCTAATGGACGCATAATGAGGCGACTGCTGAGGATTCTGGGAGCCGGAAGACCCCCGCCCCCGACGCCAGGGCCTCTTTTTCCTTTTGTCACTGGCTGAGCTCTTGCCAAGAGATGGGGAAAAGAGGCGAAAGGCCCGTGAACGGCCAAGGAAAGGACGGCGCCAGCCCGAGTCAGCCAGGGAGACCGGCCGGTGAGGTGAGAATTCTGGCCCCTCTTCGGGTTATCGCTTCTCGGCCTTTTGGCTAAGTTCAAACTTTTGTTTGAACTTAAAAAAAAGGTGAGGGTGATTTCCGACCCTTGTGGGACTGGGCCTGCGACCTCTGGCTTGACCGGAGCCTGAAGTGATCGAATCTCTTTCTGAGTGACTTGGGGGATGGGCCTTCGTCCTCTGGCTTGTCCGGAGCAAGGCTGATGCCCCCTTGTCACAAGGATTGAGACGGATTGCACCTGCCGGTCCCTCCCGGTGTGGGGTCCCTTATCTCCTTTGAGGAGCAGTGCGAGTTTGTTCTTGCGCAGTGACCTCAGGAGATTGGGGGGGAAGCTTGTGTAACATCTGGGCTAGCCCTACCGGAGTTGACAGTAGTGCTAGGAGCTGTCCTTTTCAGGACAATTACTCCTTAGGCACTCTTTTTGCATTTTACGTTCCCCATTTTTTTTCATTTTAATTTTATTCATGTTATTATTTGATTATTTCATTTTTATAGTAAACACACGATAGTGCTTCAAGAAAGGACTATCCAGAGGTGCCTCTACAGGAGGCCCCGGACGGGGCCCTCCATCTCTCCCTGGTCATCAGGATCACTACACCGGCCTCTGGACGCAGTTCTTCGCCGTCATTCTTCAACAGACCCGTTGAAAAGGAATTTCCGCGCCGCGCCATTTACCAGAGGACCTTGTTTTATCTCCCGGTAAGGCGCTTGGCACAGGACCTCCTGCTGTCCACGCCATTCTTCATGGTTTTTACTTGCGCAGTTCAGCTCCTTTGACTGAACGGACTGAAGCACCTTTTTTTAGACCTATATACCAAATATTTAATCCCCAAACCTCCTTTTTCTTCTTTCTCCCTCATCCTGTTTCCCTTTACCTTTCACTATGACGGCTGCTCTCCCCACTACGAGTCCTACTCGTAACTACGATTATATACCTAACTCAATTAGGGTTGAGGTCAACGGTGACCACCGTAAAGATAAGAATCTGTTTTTTATTGTTGAGGATTTGTTGAAAACTACCTGTGATGTTTCCCATACAGCTATAGAATGTATTCAAGATTTTTCTAATAGGGGTGTCTATGATATCACGTTTTCTAGTGCCTCTATTTGCCAACAGGTTCTAGACACTTCTAATACTGGAATCCCCCCCTCTGTGTTTTCCGGGCTTACTGTCCTCCCACTGTTTGCCCCTAAAGAAGTGGTATTGGTTGTCCACATGTACAACCCCTATACAGATCCCAGATTTATTGAAGTGTTCCTTTCCCGGTACTGTTCCAAAATTCGGGGTGGACAAAAGATTAAAAATATGTGCGGGATATGGAATGGGAAACGTAAATATTCTGTGGTTTTTAAGGAAGATTCGCAAGGTGTACGTGGGCTAGCACACCCCCCACAAACATTCACATTGGGCACAAACAAAGGTTTTTTGGTGTATTCAGGGCAACCTTTATTTTGTAGACTGTGCCAACAGTTCGGTCACACTAAAGATCAGTGTTCAGGGTCAGTTTGCCGCAATTGTGGTAGTTCCAATCACACTGCTCCTTTCTGCCCCGCCCCCAAAAAATGTAATTTATGCGGGAGCGACGACCACTTATTTAAACAATGTCCAAAAGGGAAATTCACTTATGCGCAGGCTGCTTCCACCCGTGACATTTCATCCCCCCCAAACCCAGCGCTCCCCATTACCAAACCCACTGATAACCCGGAGGCTCCCCACCCGGACCCCAACGCCATTCCCGACATTCCTGACTCACAGCTCTTAGGATGTATTGACAATCTTCCCATTTTATCCACCCACCCAGAGACAGAGGTCCCTGATGATATTACTGTTCATCCAAACTTCCCTTTGCCAATTGACCCCCATGAAATCACACAACAGATAGTACAGGAAGAACTAGATAGATTAGACGCCCAAAAAATAAAAAACAGAGCCTTAGAACAAAGACAAAAACGAGCCAAACCCCATCCCACTGACCCCACACCTCCCCCTCCAACCACAGTCATTCCCTCCGTCAGTCAGAATGAAAGCCCAGTGCCAGATTGTATTCCAGAAACACCACTAGAGGACCTAATATCACACCCACGGGCTACCACCTCGCACATAGCACCACCTGCACATGTTGTTGCATCCTCCTCTTCCCCTCAAGTATCTTTACAGAAACTTCCTGCAGCACCGGACATGGATCACAGTGGCTGGACAACGTATTTTTCCAGTAAACGTAAGACCAAAAGTACCAAGGTAACAGACACTCCTGCACCTACTCGAGCTAAGAGGCGGACGACATCCCTCGACCGCCCTTCGAGTGGGAGCCGCTACGCCCCGCTCACACACCTCTCGGACTCCGAGGAGGATCACCATCATGTGGCTCAGGAACTCAAGGTACGTACTGGCCCAGTGCCAGACTTCGAAGCCACTCCTGACCTGGAAGCTCTTTTTCCAGCTTCACTGCTTCCTGATGCCCAACGTTTCGGCACAGAGGCAGATGATCTTTCTTCTCCTGAATAAAGTATATGCCAGACCTTTTTTATTACATATTTATGCTCCTCAACATCACCTCCTGCAACGTCAGAGGTATGAGCACAAAATTGACTAGGGTTGCCATCATGGACTATTGTAAAACTTTGCCTGCTGACCTAATTTGTTTACAAGAGTGTCATATGCCCCCTTGTCTTGACTACTCCCCCTACAGCAAACATTGGACAGAGGGCCCTTCCGTGTGGTCAGGTGGACCAAACAAAAATGACGGAATAGCACTCCTTTTCCGAAACAAACATTGGCAGATAACAGGGGAAAAGATTTTGTCACCTGGGCGTGCACTCCTTCTCTCTTTACAAATGGATGGGGTTTCCATGAGAGTATGTACTATCTACGCCCCAGCTCAGAAAGTGGAGAGAGAACACTTATTCCATGTGATCAAGCCGTTTCTCACAGGTACTATTCCGCTGCTATTGGTTGGTGACTTTAACTGTATCATGCATCTCAGCGATCGTCAGGGTCAGCAAAATACTTATTCACTGGATGTCACCTCAAAAGTTTTAAAGACGTTGTTGTACGATGTGGACCTGTATGATACCTATGCTAAACATTATTCTCCAGGCACCTGCTTCACCTGGGAAGCTGTTCACGGTCACGCACGTTCTCGCATAGACTTTGTTTTTGCCTCAAAAACTTTAGTTGCCACCAAGTGCTGCTTGACCCCAGTGGCTTTCTCTGATCACCGTTGCCTCCATGTCACCTTCGAACTTCCTGCACACCCAATCAGAGGTCCTGGTTATTGGAAGCTCAATTGCCAACTGCTGGAGAACGCCTTGATTTGCCAAAAATATAGACGCTGCTATGCCAAATGGGCACAGAATAAAACCCTCTTTTCATCCAACTATCAATGGTGGAGGTGGGTGAAATGCAAAACTAAAATGTTTTTCCAATCACAGGCAGCTCTTCTTCGGAAAGAAGTTTGGGCGCAGTTCCAACATCTTCAGCGACGACTTCTAGTGCTACAACAGCTGAGTGACGCAGGGAAAGATGTCAGTGAGGAAGTGCGACACGTTAAAACGGCCCAAACACTTTGGCTGCACCGCAAAGGTAAATCGCTCATTTTTCAGTCCCGAGTTCAACATTATCAAGAGGACGAAAAATGTACTTCTTTCTTTTTCCAAAAAGCAAAACAAAGTCATAAGCTTATTACGGTCCTCCAAAATTCTGATGGTGTCCCCTGCCATGGTCTTACACACTGTAAACAAATTGCCTTTCAATTTTATCAAACATTATACACTCCACACAACCCCCTACCCACCACACAGGAATTAGATACATATTGCCAAACCATCATTACAGAACTTTCAGATGCCCATCAGTCCAACCTTGCCGCCCCCTTCACTGGGGAAGAATATCTTAGTGCAATCACCACTGCTAAACGGGGCTCCAGTCCGGGCCTCGATGGTCTTCCATGGGAATTTTATAGGACTTTTTGGGATCTCATTTGTACAGACTTTATGACCATGATAACCACCAGCTTTCAAAATAGGGATTTAACTTCTGACTTCTCCAAAGGGGTCATTACACTCCTACATAAAAAAGGAGATGAAACCTCTCTCCAAAACTGGCGACCCATCTCCCTCTTAAACATTGATTATAAATTAGTGTCCAAAATTCTGGCCCGGCGACTCAGTTCCGTGATGGGCACCTGCATACACCCAGATCAAACTTGTGCCTTGCGTGGACGTCACATAACGGATAGCCTCACTACCCTCCGGGACGTAATATACTATACCCAAGAACGTCACATCCCCCTAGGTGTCTTAAGTTTAGATTTCCAAAAAGCTTTCGATAGGGTTTCCCATCAATACATGTTCAAGGTATTACGTAAATTTAAAGTTCCTGACCCCTTTATACACATGGTTTCTACTTTATATGCCCAAGCTAACAGTGTTATCAATATCAATGGTGTTCATACCCCGGAACTGTTTATACATGCGGGAGTCCGGCAGGGCTGCCCCCTGTCCCCAATCCTATTTATTAGTGCATTGGAACCTTTTTTAAGTCACCTCCGTGCTGAACCCCTCCTTACAGGCACATTTGTCCCCGGAGGGTCAGGTATCCCGGCAAAAGTAGTGGCTTACATGGATGATGTTACTGTTTTCTGTGCTACCCCAAAGGCAGTTCGTAGTGCTGTCCAGCATGTTTCTTCCTTTCAGCCACTGTCAGGACTAGGTCTGAATTTGGACAAATGTGTGTGCCTTACATTGGGCCCATGGGACCATATGGCAAAACTGCCAGTATCGGTAACCAGTCAACCTACAAAAATTCTTGGAATATACTTTGCAGGGAACGGTCACGAAACAAAAAACTGGGTGACTGTTTACGAAAAAATGTCACAAAAAATTGCTATGTGGTCTACCAGGAAACTCACGATGGAGGGTAAGATATTAATCATCAAAACAGTATTATTGCCAATCATGCTGTACCTGGCTCTGATTTATCCCCCTTCCCGGGCCACTTTGCAGAAATGTGTTAAAATGTTTTTTTCTTACCTGTGGAGCTCCCGTATGGAAAAACTCTCAAGAATCAAAGTTTGTAAACATTGGTCCCATGGTGGTAAAACTTTTCCCGATGTCTATTTTTTCATTTATTCCAAACTCCTTTGTGCTGTTTTATCCTGTGTATCTCGTTCCCCAATGCATGCCGCTGGTTTTTTTACTCGATATTACGCAGGTGTTCTTTTACGTCGTTTTAAATTATTTCGCCCCACGAACCTCACCCCCTTATCCTATGTCCTCCCTCCCTATTTCCGACAATTACGTTTATTTCTAAAGGAGTTAGATTTTTCCGTTTTACCATTGGACACAAGTTTGAATACAAAAATTCTTAACAAATATCTTTTTGAGAAAGAACAGACAGAAACAGTCCTTTCCTTTTCGGAAGCACATACTACAGAAATCTGGTCCTCTGTGAGTCATCCCTCCCTCACACACGTGCAGAAAGACTTGGCTTGGATGAGTGTTCACGGATGTCTCCCGGTGAAAACTTTTCAGCACAGGCGGGGCCTCGCTCCTTCTGCAGTTTGCCCCCGGACTACTTGTCTTCACGAGGAAACTATTGCTCATCTTTTTTGGAACTGCAGATACGCCAAGGATTTTTGGACTTTACTACAACCGTTCTTGACTCACATAGCAGGCATTCCGTCCCTCACTTTTACGACTCTGTTGTACGGTTTGGGCCTTCCTCCCTCTCAGCGCATCGTTGCCTGGAGACTGCTGAACTGCGGCAAACAGACGCTGTGGGAAGCCCGTAATCTGCTACTTTTTGCGCACAAACATTTAACCCTCTCAGACTGTCGTAACCTTTGCCTTGACAAAGTGACTACCTATTTGTACATTGACCGCACCTTACAAGGTCAGGACAAGGCAAACCATCTTTGGCAGGTGAAAAACTGGAAGGGCTGGGTGACCTGATTCCTATTCCCCCACCCCACCTTGCCACCGGGTGTCAAACGGATTGGCACTTATATAGGCCATGAATAAAATTTTAGTTTTTCAAACCCTCCCAACCGGGAGTGGCAGTTTCAACAATAACACCAAGCCACCAGGTGTCTATGGATTGGCCCTTATATATAGGCCTTAAATAAAGTTTTAGTTTTTCCCCACCCATAAAGGGACTGGGGTTTTTTCTCTCTCACTGTTACAATATGAACAATTTTTGAACCATGCATATGTTTCGAAACATGTTTTGTAAACTATGCCTAACCATTTTTTTGAAACCTTTCTGTAAAAACTGTGTTGTATTTTCTATGACAAATACCTTCAATAAAGGATTTCAAAACAAAAAAAAAAAAAAAAAAAAAAAATCTGTTCTTATCAGTTTAATATCTGATACGTCCTCTATCTGGGGACCATATATTAAATTGATTTTTGGAACAGGGAGATGGAATAGGAGCTTGCTCTGTCCACTCCACGCATCAACCTGGTATTGCAGTACCTCCAGGAATGGTGCACCTCCCCACCCGGGGAAACACATGCTGTTGAAAAAAAAGATGCAAAAGGAGCGTTTCACTGGCTTTCTGTAAAGTGGCGCTAATGTCTTTGGGTGTAAATAAAACCAACCTGGCCACTTTTTGGCAGCCGTGTCTTGTTTTATTGATTGATTGATTGATTTATTTAATTATTTATTTCGTTTTAGCCCTACCGCGTTGGTAAGACAGGAAGGAAGGAAGGGGGAGAGAGGGAGAGAGAGAGAGAGAGAGAGAGAGAGAGAGAGTCGGGGGGGGGAGCTGCCTGTGGCAGAACAGAAGAGCTGGACACTGTCCATGCCTTCTCTGGGTAGAAGGAAGAGGCAGAGTCCTTTGCCTTCTTTGCCTGCCCCCGAACGGCCACGAACGGCCGAGCCTTATCTATAGGCCTAAGCTACAGGGCAACAGAGTCCTGGGTAAGCGAGGGCGAGGTGCCGGCCACTTGCTGCCAGGGTGCTGTCCAGGGTGGCCAGGCCTCCCGACCAAGGGGCTGGAGGCAGTGGACAGGAAGGGGAGGGGCATGCAAAAACTAGAAACTGGGCAACGTGGGTATGCTAATGGACGCATAATGAGGCGACTGCTGAGGATTCTGGGAGCCGGAAGACCCCCGCCCCCGACGCCAGGGCCTCTTTTTCCTTTTGTCACTGGCTGAGCTCTTGCCAAGAGATGGGGAAAAGAGGCGAAAGGCCCGTGAACGGCCAAGGAAAGGACGGCGCCAGCCCGAGTCAGCCAGGGAGACCGGCCGGTGAGGTGAGAATTCTGGCCCCTCTTCGGGTTATCGCTTCTCGGCCTTTTGGCTAAGTTCAAACTTTTGTTTGAACTTAAAAAAAAGGTGAGGGTGATTTCCGACCCTTGTGGGACTGGGCCTGCGACCTCTGGCTTGACCGGAGCCTGGCTGCGCAAAGGGGACGAAAACTCCTCTGAAGTGATCGAATCTCTTTCTGAGTGACTTGGGGGATGGGCCTCCTCTGGCTTGTCCGGAGCAAGGCTGATGCCCCCTTGTCACAAGGATTGAGACGGATTGCACCTGCCGGTCCCTCCCGGTGTGGGGTCCCTTATCTCCTTTGAGGAGCGGTGTGGGGTCCCTTATCTCCTTTGAGGAGCAGTGCGAGTTTGTTCTTGCGCAGTGACCTCAGGAGATTGGGGGGGAAGCTTGTGTAACATCTGGGCTAGCCCTACCGGAGTTGACAGTAGTGCTAGGAGCTGTCCTTTTCAGGACAATTACTCCTTAGGCACTCTTTTTGCATTTTACGTTCCCCATTTTTTTTCATTTTAATTTTATTCATGTTATTATTTGATTATTTCATTTTTATAGTAAACACACGATAGTGCTTCAAGAAAGGACTATCCAGAGGTGCCTCTACAGGAGGCCCCGGACGGGGCCCTCCATCTCTCCCTGGTCATCAGGATCACTACACCGGCCTCTGGACGCAGTTCTTCGCCATCATTCTTCAACAGACCCGTTGAAAAGGAATTTCCGCGCCGCGCCATTTACCAGAGGACCTTGTTTTATCTCCCGGTAAGGCGCTTGGCACAGGACCTCCTGCTGTCCACGCCATTCTTCATGGTTTTTACTTGCGCAGTTCAGCTCCTTTGACTGAACGGACTGAAGCACCTTTTTTTAGACCTATATACCAAATATTTAATCCCCAAACCTCCTTTTTCTTCTTTCTCCCTCATCCTGTTTCCCTTTACCTTTCACTATGACGGCTGCTCTCCCCACTACGAGTCCTACTCGTAACTACGATTATATACCTAACTCAATTAGGGTTGAGGTCAACGGTGACCACCGTAAAGATAAGAATCTGTTTTTTATTGTTGAGGATTTGTTGAAAACTACCTGTGATGTTTCCCATACAGCTATAGAATGTATTCAAGATTTTTCTAATAGGGGTGTCTATGATATCACGTTTTCTAGTGCCTCTATTTGCCAACAGGTTCTAGACACTTCTAATACTGGAATCCCCCCCTCTGTGTTTTCCGGGCTTACTGTCCTCCCACTGTTTGCCCCTAAAGAAGTGGTATTGGTTGTCCACATGTACAACCCCTATACAGATCCCAGATTTATTGAAGTGTTCCTTTCCCGGTACTGTTCCAAAATTCGGGGTGGACAAAAGATTAAAAATATGTGCGGGATATGGAATGGGAAACGTAAATATTCTGTGGTTTTTAAGGAAGATTCGCAAGGTGTACGTGGGCTAGCACACCCCCCACAAACATTCACATTGGGCACAAACAAAGGTTTTTTGGTGTATTCAGGGCAACCTTTATTTTGTAGACTGTGCCAACAGTTCGGTCACACTAAAGATCAGTGTTCAGGGTCAGTTTGCCGCAATTGTGGTAGTTCCAATCACACTGCTCCTTTCTGCCCCGCCCCCAAAAAATGTAATTTATGCGGGAGCGACGACCACTTATTTAAACAATGTCCAAAAGGGAAATTCACTTATGCGCAGGCTGCTTCCACCCGTGACATTTCATCCCCCCCAAACCCAGCGCTCCCCATTACCAAACCCACTGATAACCCGGAGGCTCCCCACCCGGACCCCAACGCCATTCCCGACATTCCTGACTCACAGCTCTTAGGATGTATTGACAATCTTCCCATTTTATCCACCCACCCAGAGACAGAGGTCCCTGATGATATTACTGTTCATCCAAACTTCCCTTTGCCAATTGACCCCCATGAAATCACACAACAGATAGTACAGGAAGAACTAGATAGATTAGACGCCCAAAAAATAAAAAACAGAGCCTTAGAACAAAGACAAAAACGAGCCAAACCCCATCCCACTGACCCCACACCTCCCCCTCCAACCACAGTCATTCCCTCCGTCAGTCAGAATGAAAGCCCAGTGCCAGATTGTATTCCAGAAACACCACTAGAGGACCTAATATCACACCCACGGGCTACCACCTCGCACATAGCACCACCTGCACATGTTGTTGCATCCTCCTCTTCCCCTCAAGTATCTTTACAGAAACTTCCTGCAGCACCGGACATGGATCACAGTGGCTGGACAACGTATTTTTCCAGTAAACGTAAGACCAAAAGTACCAAGGTAACAGACACTCCTGCACCTACTCGAGCTAAGAGGCGGACGACATCCCTCGACCGCCCTTCGAGTGGGAGCCGCTACGCCCCGCTCACACACCTCTCGGACTCCGAGGAGGATCACCATCATGTGGCTCAGGAACTCAAGGTACGTACTGGCCCAGTGCCAGACTTCGAAGCCACTCCTGACCTGGAAGCTCTTTTTCCAGCTTCACTGCTTCCTGATGCCCAACGTTTCGGCACAGAGGCAGATGATCTTTCTTCTCCTGAATAAAGTATATGCCAGACCTTTTTTATTACATATTTATGCTCCTCAACATCACCTCCTGCAACGTCAGAGGTATGAGCACAAAATTGACTAGGGTTGCCATCATGGACTATTGTAAAACTTTGCCTGCTGACCTAATTTGTTTACAAGAGTGTCATATGCCCCCTTGTCTTGACTACTCCCCCTACAGCAAACATTGGACAGAGGGCCCTTCCGTGTGGTCAGGTGGACCAAACAAAAATGACGGAATAGCACTCCTTTTCCGAAACAAACATTGGCAGATAACAGGGGAAAAGATTTTGTCACCTGGGCGTGCACTCCTTCTCTCTTTACAAATGGATGGGGTTTCCATGAGAGTATGTACTATCTACGCCCCAGCTCAGAAAGTGGAGAGAGAACACTTATTCCATGTGATCAAGCCGTTTCTCACAGGTACTATTCCGCTGCTATTGGTTGGTGACTTTAACTGTATCATGCATCTCAGCGATCGTCAGGGTCAGCAAAATACTTATTCACTGGATGTCACCTCAAAAGTTTTAAAGACGTTGTTGTACGATGTGGACCTGTATGATACCTATGCTAAACATTATTCTCCAGGCACCTGCTTCACCTGGGAAGCTGTTCACGGTCACGCACGTTCTCGCATAGACTTTGTTTTTGCCTCAAAAACTTTAGTTGCCACCAAGTGCTGCTTGACCCCAGTGGCTTTCTCTGATCACCGTTGCCTCCATGTCACCTTCGAACTTCCTGCACACCCAATCAGAGGTCCTGGTTATTGGAAGCTCAATTGCCAACTGCTGGAGAACGCCTTGATTTGCCAAAAATATAGACGCTGCTATGCCAAATGGGCACAGAATAAAACCCTCTTTTCATCCAACTATCAATGGTGGAGGTGGGTGAAATGCAAAACTAAAATGTTTTTCCAATCACAGGCAGCTCTTCTTCGGAAAGAAGTTTGGGCGCAGTTCCAACATCTTCAGCGACGACTTCTAGTGCTACAACAGCTGAGTGACGCAGGGAAAGATGTCAGTGAGGAAGTGCGACACGTTAAAACGGCCCAAACACTTTGGCTGCACCGCAAAGGTAAATCGCTCATTTTTCAGTCCCGAGTTCAACATTATCAAGAGGACGAAAAATGTACTTCTTTCTTTTTCCAAAAAGCAAAACAAAGTCATAAGCTTATTACGGTCCTCCAAAATTCTGATGGTGTCCCCTGCCATGGTCTTACACACTGTAAACAAATTGCCTTTCAATTTTATCAAACATTATACACTCCACACAACCCCCTACCCACCACACAGGAATTAGATACATATTGCCAAACCATCATTACAGAACTTTCAGATGCCCATCAGTCCAACCTTGCCGCCCCCTTCACTGGGGAAGAATATCTTAGTGCAATCACCACTGCTAAACGGGGCTCCAGTCCGGGCCTCGATGGTCTTCCATGGGAATTTTATAGGACTTTTTGGGATCTCATTTGTACAGACTTTATGACCATGATAACCACCAGCTTTCAAAATAGGGATTTAACTTCTGACTTCTCCAAAGGGGTCATTACACTCCTACATAAAAAAGGAGATGAAACCTCTCTCCAAAACTGGCGACCCATCTCCCTCTTAAACATTGATTATAAATTAGTGTCCAAAATTCTGGCCCGGCGACTCAGTTCCGTGATGGGCACCTGCATACACCCAGATCAAACTTGTGCCTTGCGTGGACGTCACATAACGGATAGCCTCACTACCCTCCGGGACGTAATATACTATACCCAAGAACGTCACATCCCCCTAGGTGTCTTAAGTTTAGATTTCCAAAAAGCTTTCGATAGGGTTTCCCATCAATACATGTTCAAGGTATTACGTAAATTTAAAGTTCCTGACCCCTTTATACACATGGTTTCTACTTTATATGCCCAAGCTAACAGTGTTATCAATATCAATGGTGTTCATACCCCGGAACTGTTTATACATGCGGGAGTCCGGCAGGGCTGCCCCCTGTCCCCAATCCTATTTATTAGTGCATTGGAACCTTTTTTAAGTCACCTCCGTGCTGAACCCCTCCTTACAGGCACATTTGTCCCCGGAGGGTCAGGTATCCCGGCAAAAGTAGTGGCTTACATGGATGATGTTACTGTTTTCTGTGCTACCCCAAAGGCAGTTCGTAGTGCTGTCCAGCATGTTTCTTCCTTTCAGCCACTGTCAGGACTAGGTCTGAATTTGGACAAATGTGTGTGCCTTACATTGGGCCCATGGGACCATATGGCAAAACTGCCAGTATCGGTAACCAGTCAACCTACAAAAATTCTTGGAATATACTTTGCAGGGAACGGTCACGAAACAAAAAACTGGGTGACTGTTTACGAAAAAATGTCACAAAAAATTGCTATGTGGTCTACCAGGAAACTCACGATGGAGGGTAAGATATTAATCATCAAAACAGTATTATTGCCAATCATGCTGTACCTGGCTCTGATTTATCCCCCTTCCCGGGCCACTTTGCAGAAATGTGTTAAAATGTTTTTTTCTTACCTGTGGAGCTCCCGTATGGAAAAACTCTCAAGAATCAAAGTTTGTAAACATTGGTCCCATGGTGGTAAAACTTTTCCCGATGTCTATTTTTTCATTTATTCCAAACTCCTTTGTGCTGTTTTATCCTGTGTATCTCGTTCCCCAATGCATGCCGCTGGTTTTTTTACTCGATATTACGCAGGTGTTCTTTTACGTCGTTTTAAATTATTTCGCCCCACGAACCTCACCCCCTTATCCTATGTCCTCCCTCCCTATTTCCGACAATTACGTTTATTTCTAAAGGAGTTAGATTTTTCCGTTTTACCATTGGACACAAGTTTGAATACAAAAATTCTTAACAAATATCTTTTTGAGAAAGAACAGACAGAAACAGTCCTTTCCTTTTCGGAAGCACATACTACAGAAATCTGGTCCTCTGTGAGTCATCCCTCCCTCACACACGTGCAGAAAGACTTGGCTTGGATGAGTGTTCACGGATGTCTCCCGGTGAAAACTTTTCAGCACAGGCGGGGCCTCGCTCCTTCTGCAGTTTGCCCCCGGACTACTTGTCTTCACGAGGAAACTATTGCTCATCTTTTTTGGAACTGCAGATACGCCAAGGATTTTTGGACTTTACTACAACCGTTCTTGACTCACATAGCAGGCATTCCGTCCCTCACTTTTACGACTCTGTTGTACGGTTTGGGCCTTCCTCCCTCTCAGCGCATCGTTGCCTGGAGACTGCTGAACTGCGGCAAACAGACGCTGTGGGAAGCCCGTAATCTGCTACTTTTTGCGCACAAACATTTAACCCTCTCAGACTGTCGTAACCTTTGCCTTGACAAAGTGACTACCTATTTGTACATTGACCGCACCTTACAAGGTCAGGACAAGGCAAACCATCTTTGGCAGGTGAAAAACTGGAAGGGCTGGGTGACCTGATTCCTATTCCCCCACCCCACCTTGCCACCGGGTGTCAAACGGATTGGCACTTATATAGGCCATGAATAAAATTTTAGTTTTTCAAACCCTCCCAACCGGGAGTGGCAGTTTCAACAATAACACCAAGCCACCAGGTGTCTATGGATTGGCCCTTATATATAGGCCTTAAATAAAGTTTTAGTTTTTCCCCACCCATAAAGGGACTGGGGTTTTTTCTCTCTCACTGTTACAATATGAACAATTTTTGAACCATGCATATGTTTCTAAACATGTTTTGTAAACTATGCCTAACCATTTTTTTGAAACCTTTCTGTAAAAACTGTGTTGTATTTTCTATGACAAATACCTTCAATAAAGGATTTCAAAAAAAAAAAAAAAAAAAAAAAAAATATCTGTTCTTATCAGTTTAATATCTGATACGTCCTCTATCTGGGGACCATATATTAAATTGATTTTTGGAACAGGGAGATGGAATAGGAGCTTGCTCTGTCCACTCCACGCATCAACCTGGTATTGCAGTACCTCCAGGAATGGTGCACCTCCCCACCCGGGGAAACACATGCTGTTGAAAAAAAAGATGCAAAAGGAGCGTTTCACTGGCTTTCCGTAAAGTGGCGCTAATGTCTTTGGGTGTAAATAAAACCAACCTGTCCACTTTTTGGCAGCCGTGTCTTGTTTTATTGATTGATTTATTTAATTCTTTATTTCGTTTTAGCCCTACCGCGTTGGTAAGACAGGAAGGAAATAAGGAAGGAAGGGGGAGAGAGAGAGAGAGAGAGAGAGAGAGTCAGGGGGGGGGGGGGGGGGGGGGGAGCTGCCTGTGGCAGAACAGAAGAGCTGGACACTGTCCATGCCTTCTCTGGGTAGAAGGAAGAGGCAGAGTCCTTTGCCTTCTTTGCCTGCCCCCGCCCGCCCCCGAACGGCCACGAACGGCCGAGCCTTATCTATAGGCCTAAGCTACAGGGCAACAGAGTCCTGGGTAAGCGAGGGCGAGGTGCCGGCCACTTGCTGCCAGGGTGCTGTCCAGGGTGGCCAGGCCTCCCGACCAAGGGGCTGGAGGCAGTGGACAGGAAGGGGAGGGGCATGAAAAAACTAGAAACTGGGCAACGTGGGTATGCTAATGGACGCATAATGAGGCGACTGCTGAGGATTCTGGGAGCCGGAAGACCCCCGCCCCCGACGCCAGGGCCTCTTTTTCCTTTTGTCACTGGCTGAGCTCTTGCCAAGAGATGGGGAAAAGAGGCGAAAGGCCCGTGAACGGCCAAGGAAAGGACGGCGCCAGCCCGAGTCAGCCAGGGAGACCGGCCGGTGAGGTGAGAATTCTGGCCCCTCTTCGGGTTATCGCTTCTCGGCCTTTTGGCTAAGATCAAGTGTAGTATCTGTTCTTATCAGTTTAATATCTGATACGTCCTCTATCTGGGGACCATATATTAAATTGATTTTTGGAACAGGGAGATGGAATAGGAGCTTGCTCTGTCCACTCCACGCATCAACTTGGTATTGCAGTACCTCCAGGAATGGTGCACCTCCCCACCCGGGGAAACACATGCTGTTGAAAAAAAAGATGCAAAAGGAGCGTTTCACTGGCTTTCCGTAAAGTGGCGCTAATGTCTTTGGGTGTAAATAAAACCAACCTGGCCACTTTTTGGCAGCCGTGTCTTGTTTTATTGATTGATTGATTGATTTATTTAATTATTTATTTCGTTTTAGCCCTACCGCGTTGGTAAGACAGGAAGGAAGGAAGGGGGAGAGAGGGAGAGAGGGAGAGGGAGAGGGAGAGGGAGAGGGAGAGGGAGAGGGAGAGAGAGAGAGAGAGAGAGAGAGAGAGAGTGAGAGAGTCGGGGGGGGGGAGCTGCCTGTGGCAGAACAGAAGAGCTGGACACTGTCCATGCCTTCTCTGGGTAGAAGGAAGAGGCAGAGTCCTTTGCCTTCTTTGCCTGCCCCCGCCCGCCCCCGAACGGCCGAGCCTTATCTATAGGCCTAAGCTACAGGGCAACAGAGTCCTGGGTAAGCGAGGGCGAGGTGCCGGCCACTTGCTGCCAGGGTGCTGTCCAGGGTGGCCAGGCCTCCCGACCAAGGGGCTGGAGGCAGTGGACAGGAAGGGGAGGGGCATGCAAAAACTAGAAACTGGGCAACGTGGGTATGCTAATGGACGCATAATGAGGCGACTGCTGAGGATTCTGGGAGCCGGAAGACCCCCGCCCCCGACGCCAGGGCCTCTTTTTCCTTTTGTCACTGGCTGAGCTCTTGCCAAGAGATGGGGAAAAGAGGCGAAAGGCCCGTGAACGGCCAAGGAAAGGACGGCGCCAGCCCGAGTCAGCCAGGGAGACCGGCCGGTGAGGTGAGAATTCTGGCCCCTCTTCGGGTTATCGCTTCTCGGCCTTTTGGCTAAGATCAAGTGTAGTATCTGTTCTTATCAGTTTAATATCTGATACGTCCTCTATCTGGGGACCATATATTAAATTGATTTTTGGAACAGGGAGATGGAATAGGAGCTTGCTCTGTCCACTCCACGCATCAACCTGGTATTGCAGTACCTCCAGGAATGGTGCACCTCCCCACCCGGGGAAACACATGCTGTTGAAAAAAAAGATGCAAAAGGAGCGTTTCACTGGCTTTCCGTAAAGTGGCGCTAATGTCTTTGGGTGTAAATAAAACCAACCTGGCCACTTTTTGGCAGCCGTGTCTTGTTTTATTGATTGATTGATTGATTTATTTAATTATTTATTTCGTTTTAGCCCTACCGCGTTGGTAAGACAGGAAGGAAGGAAGGGGGAGAGAGGGAGAGAGGGAGAGGGAGAGGGAGAGAGAGAGAGAGAGAGAGAGAGAGAGAGAGAGAGAGTCGGGGGGGGGGAGCTGCCTGTGGCAGAACAGAAGAGCTGGACACTGTCCATGCCTTCTCTGGGTAGAAGGAAGAGGCAGAGTCCTTTGCCTTCTTTGCCTGCCCCCGCCCGCCCCCGAACGGCCGAGCCTTATCTATAGGCCTAAGCTACAGGGCAACAGAGTCCTGGGTAAGCGAGGGCGAGGTGCCGGCCACTTGCTGCCAGGGTGCTGTCCAGGGTGGCCAGGCCTCCCGACCAAGGGGCTGGAGGCAGTGGACAGGAAGGGGAGGGGCATGCAAAAACTAGAAACTGGGCAACGTGGGTATGCTAATGGACGCATAATGAGGCGACTGCTGAGGATTCTGGGAGCCGGAAGACCCCCGCCCCCGACGCCAGGGCCTCTTTTTCCTTTTGTCACTGGCTGAGCTCTTGCCAAGAGATGGGGAAAAGAGGCGAAAGGCCCGTGAACGGCCAAGGAAAGGACGGCGCCAGCCCGAGTCAGCCAGGGAGACCGGCCGGTGAGGTGAGAATTCTGGCCCCTCTTCGGGTTATCGCTTCTCGGCCTTTTGGCTAAGTTCAAACTTTTGTTTGAACTTAAAAAAAAGGTGAGGGTGATTTCCGACCCTTGTGGGACTGGGCCTGCGACCTCTGGCTTGACCGGAGCCTGGCTGCGTCACGCAAAGGGGACGAAAACTCCTCTGAAGTGATCGAATCTCTTTCTGAGTGACTTGGGGGATGGGCCTCCTCTGGCTTGTCCGGAGCAAGGCTGATGCCCCCTTGTCACAAGGATTGAGACGGATTGCACCTGCCGGTCCCTCCCGGTGTGGGGTCCCTTATCTCCTTTGAGGAGCGGTGTGGGGTCCCTTATCTCCTTTGAGGAGCAGTGCGAGTTTGTTCTTGCGCAGTGACCTCAGGAGATTGGGGGGGAAGCTTGTGTAACATCTGGGCTAGCCCTACCGGAGTTGACAGTAGTGCTAGGAGCTGTCCTTTTCAGGACAATTACTCCTTAGGCACTCTTTTTGCATTTTACGTTCCCCATTTTTTTTCATTTTAATTTTATTCATGTTATTATTTGATTATTTCATTTTTATAGTAAACACACGATAGTGCTTCAAGAAAGGACTATCCAGAGGTGCCTCTACAGGAGGCCCCGGACGGGGCCCTCCATCTCTCCCTGGTCATCAGGATCACTACACCGGCCTCTGGACGCAGTTCTTCGCCATCATTCTTCAACAGACCCGTTGAAAAGGAATTTCCGCGCCGCGCCATTTACCAGAGGACCTTGTTTTATCTCCCGGTAAGGCGCTTGGCACAGGACCTCCTGCTGTCCACGCCATTCTTCATGGTTTTTACTTGCGCAGTTCAGCTCCTTTGACTGAACGGACTGAAGCACCTTTTTTTAGACCTATATACCAAATATTTAATCCCCAAACCTCCTTTTTCTTCTTTCTCCCTCATCCTGTTTCCCTTTACCTTTCACTATGACGGCTGCTCTCCCCACTACGAGTCCTACTCGTAACTACGATTATATACCTAACTCAATTAGGGTTGAGGTCAACGGTGACCACCGTAAAGATAAGAATCTGTTTTTTATTGTTGAGGATTTGTTGAAAACTACCTGTGATGTTTCCCATACAGCTATAGAATGTATTCAAGATTTTTCTAATAGGGGTGTCTATGATATCACGTTTTCTAGTGCCTCTATTTGCCAACAGGTTCTAGACACTTCTAATACTGGAATCCCCCCCTCTGTGTTTTCCGGGCTTACTGTCCTCCCACTGTTTGCCCCTAAAGAAGTGGTATTGGTTGTCCACATGTACAACCCCTATACAGATCCCAGATTTATTGAAGTGTTCCTTTCCCGGTACTGTTCCAAAATTCGGGGTGGACAAAAGATTAAAAATATGTGCGGGATATGGAATGGGAAACGTAAATATTCTGTGGTTTTTAAGGAAGATTCGCAAGGTGTACGTGGGCTAGCACACCCCCCACAAACATTCACATTGGGCACAAACAAAGGTTTTTTGGTGTATTCAGGGCAACCTTTATTTTGTAGACTGTGCCAACAGTTCGGTCACACTAAAGATCAGTGTTCAGGGTCAGTTTGCCGCAATTGTGGTAGTTCCAATCACACTGCTCCTTTCTGCCCCGCCCCCAAAAAATGTAATTTATGCGGGAGCGACGACCACTTATTTAAACAATGTCCAAAAGGGAAATTCACTTATGCGCAGGCTGCTTCCACCCGTGACATTTCATCCCCCCCAAACCCAGCGCTCCCCATTACCAAACCCACTGATAACCCGGAGGCTCCCCACCCGGACCCCAACGCCATTCCCGACATTCCTGACTCACAGCTCTTAGGATGTATTGACAATCTTCCCATTTTATCCACCCACCCAGAGACAGAGGTCCCTGATGATATTACTGTTCATCCAAACTTCCCTTTGCCAATTGACCCCCATGAAATCACACAACAGATAGTACAGGAAGAACTAGATAGATTAGACGCCCAAAAAATAAAAAAAAGAGCCTTAGAACAAAGACAAAAACGAGCCAAACCCCATCCCACTGACCCCACACCTCCCCCTCCAACCACAGTCATTCCCTCCGTCAGTCAGAATGAAAGCCCAGTGCCAGATTGTATTCCAGAAACACCACTAGAGGACCTAATATCACACCCACGGGCTACCACCTCGCACATAGCACCACCTGCACATGTTGTTGCATCCTCCTCTTCCCCTCAAGTATCTTTACAGAAACTTCCTGCAGCACCGGACATGGATCACAGTGGCTGGACAACGTATTTTTCCAGTAAACGTAAGACCAAAAGTACCAAGGTAACAGACACTCCTGCACCTACTCGAGCTAAGAGGCGGACGACATCCCTCGACCGCCCTTCGAGTGGGAGCCGCTACGCCCCGCTCACACACCTCTCGGACTCCGAGGAGGATCACCATCATGTGGCTCAGGAACTCAAGGTACGTACTGGCCCAGTGCCAGACTTCGAAGCCACTCCTGACCTGGAAGCTCTTTTTCCAGCTTCACTGCTTCCTGATGCCCAACGTTTCGGCACAGAGGCAGATGATCTTTCTTCTCCTGAATAAAGTATATGCCAGACCTTTTTTATTACATATTTATGCTCCTCAACATCACCTCCTGCAACGTCAGAGGTATGAGCACAAAATTGACTAGGGTTGCCATCATGGACTATTGTAAAACTTTGCCTGCTGACCTAATTTGTTTACAAGAGTGTCATATGCCCCCTTGTCTTGACTACTCCCCCTACAGCAAACATTGGACAGAGGGCCCTTCCGTGTGGTCAGGTGGACCAAACAAAAATGACGGAATAGCACTCCTTTTCCGAAACAAACATTGGCAGATAACAGGGGAAAAGATTTTGTCACCTGGGCGTGCACTCCTTCTCTCTTTACAAATGGATGGGGTTTCCATGAGAGTATGTACTATCTACGCCCCAGCTCAGAAAGTGGAGAGAGAACACTTATTCCATGTGATCAAGCCGTTTCTCACAGGTACTATTCCGCTGCTATTGGTTGGTGACTTTAACTGTATCATGCATCTCAGCGATCGTCAGGGTCAGCAAAATACTTATTCACTGGATGTCACCTCAAAAGTTTTAAAGACGTTGTTGTACGATGTGGACCTGTATGATACCTATGCTAAACATTATTCTCCAGGCACCTGCTTCACCTGGGAAGCTGTTCACGGTCACGCACGTTCTCGCATAGACTTTGTTTTTGCCTCAAAAACTTTAGTTGCCACCAAGTGCTGCTTGACCCCAGTGGCTTTCTCTGATCACCGTTGCCTCCATGTCACCTTCGAACTTCCTGCGCACCCAATCAGAGGTCCTGGTTATTGGAAGCTCAATTGCCAACTGCTGGAGAACGCCTTGATTTGCCAAAAATATAGACGCTGCTATGCCAAATGGGCACAGAATAAAACCCTCTTTTCATCCAACTATCAATGGTGGAGGTGGGTGAAATGCAAAACTAAAATGTTTTTCCAATCACAGGCAGCTCTTCTTCGGAAAGAAGTTTGGGCGCAGTTCCAACATCTTCAGCGACGACTTCTAGTGCTACAACAGCTGAGTGACGCAGGGAAAGATGTCAGTGAGGAAGTGCGACACGTTAAAACGGCCCAAACACTTTGGCTGCACCGCAAAGGTAAATCGCTCATTTTTCAGTCCCGAGTTCAACATTATCAAGAGGACGAAAAATGTACTTCTTTCTTTTTCCAAAAAGCAAAACAAAGTCATAAGCTTATTACGGTCCTCCAAAATTCTGATGGTGTCCCCTGCCATGGTCTTACACACTGTAAACAAATTGCCTTTCAATTTTATCAAACATTATACACTCCACACAACCCCCTACCCACCACACAGGAATTAGATACATATTGCCAAACCATCATTACAGAACTTTCAGATGCCCATCAGTCCAACCTTGCCGCCCCCTTCACTGGGGAAGAATATCTTAGTGCAATCACCACTGCTAAACGGGGCTCCAGTCCGGGCCTCGATGGTCTTCCATGGGAATTTTATAGGACTTTTTGGGATCTCATTTGTACAGACTTTATGACCATGATAACCACCAGCTTTCAAAATAGGGATTTAACTTCTGACTTCTCCAAAGGGGTCATTACGCTCCTACATAAAAAAGGAGATGAAACCTCTCTCCAAAACTGGCGACCCAT
Organism: Pleurodeles waltl; assembly: GCF_031143425.1. NCBI lineage: Eukaryota > Metazoa > Chordata > Amphibia > Caudata > Salamandridae > Pleurodeles > Pleurodeles waltl. The sequence goes on from NC_090444.1 coordinate 1,603,566,409, forward strand.
CTCCCTCTTAAACATTGATTATAAATTAGTGTCCAAAATTCTGGCCCGGCGACTCAGTTCCGTGATGGGCACCTGCATACACCCAGATCAAACTTGTGCCTTGCGTGGACGTCACATAACGGATAGCCTCACTACCCTCCGGGACGTAATATACTATACCCAAGAACGTCACATCCCCCTAGGTGTCTTAAGTTTAGATTTCCAAAAAGCTTTCGATAGGGTTTCCCATCAATACATGTTCAAGGTATTACGTAAATTTAAAGTTCCTGACCCCTTTATACACATGGTTTCTACTTTATATGCCCAAGCTAACAGTGTTATCAATATCAATGGTGTTCATACCCCGGAACTGTTTATACATGCGGGAGTCCGGCAGGGCTGCCCCCTGTCCCCAATCCTATTTATTAGTGCATTGGAACCTTTTTTAAGTCACCTCCGTGCTGAACCCCTCCTTACAGGCACATTTGTCCCCGGAGGGTCAGGTATCCCGGCAAAAGTAGTGGCTTACATGGATGATGTTACTGTTTTCTGTGCTACCCCAAAGGCAGTTCGTAGTGCTGTCCAGCATGTTTCTTCCTTTCAGCCACTGTCAGGACTAGGTCTGAATTTGGACAAATGTGTGTGCCTTACATTGGGCCCATGGGACCATATGGCAAAACTGCCAGTATCGGTAACCAGTCAACCTACAAAAATTCTTGGAATATACTTTGCAGGGAACGGTCACGAAACAAAAAACTGGGTGACTGTTTACGAAAAAATGTCACAAAAAATTGCTATGTGGTCTACCAGGAAACTCACGATGGAGGGTAAGATATTAATCATCAAAACAGTATTATTGCCAATCATGCTGTACCTGGCTCTGATTTATCCCCCTTCCCGGGCCACTTTGCATAAATGTGTTAAAATGTTTTTTTCTTACCTGTGGAGCTCCCGTATGGAAAAACTCTCAAGAATCAAAGTTTGTAAACATTGGTCCCATGGTGGTAAAACTTTTCCCGATGTCTATTTTTTCATTTATTCCAAACTCCTTTGTGCTGTTTTATCCTGTGTATCTCGTTCCCCAATGCATGCCGCTGGTTTTTTTACTCGATATTATGCAGGTGTTCTTTTACGTCGTTTTAAATTATTTCGCCCCACGAACCTCACCCCCTTATCCTAGGTCCTCCCTCCCTATTTCCGACAATTACGTTTATTTCTAAAAGAGTTAGATTTTTCCGTTTTACCATTGGACACAAGTTTGAATACAAAAATTCTTAACAAATATCTTTTTGAGAAAGAACAGACAGAAACAGTCCTTTCCTTTTCGATAGCACGTACTACAGAAATCTGGTCATCTGTGAGTCATCCCTCCCTCACACACGTGCAGAAAGACTTGGCTTGGATGAGTGTTCACGGATGTCTCCCGGTGAAAACTTTTCAGCACAGGCGGGGCCTCGCTCCTTCTGCTGTTTGCCCCCGGACTACTTGTCTTCACGAGGAAACTATTGCTCATCTTTTTTGGAACTGCAGATACGCCAAGGATTTTTGGACTTTACTACAACCGTTCTTGACTCACATAGCAGGCATTCCGTCCCTCACTTTTACGACTCTGTTGTACGGTTTGGGCCTTCCTCCCTCTCAGCGCATCGTTGCCTGGAGACTGCTGAACTGCGGCAAACAGACGCTGTGGGAAGCCCGTAATCTGCTACTTTTTGCACACAAACATTTAACCCTCTCAGACTGTCGTAACATTTGCCTCGACAAAGTGACTACCTATTTGTACATTGACCGCACCTTACAAGGTCAGGACAAGGCAAACCGTCTTTGGCAGGTGAAAAACTGGAAGGGCTGGGTGACCTGATTCCTATTCCCCCACCCCACCTTGCCACCGGGTGTCAAACGGATTGGCACTTATATAGGCCATGAATAAAATTTTAGTTTTTCAAGCCCTCCCAACCGGGAGTGGCAGTTTCAACAATAACGCCAAGCCACCAGGTGTCTATGGATTGGCCCTTATATATAGGCCTTAAATAAAGTTTTAGTTTTTCCCCACCCATAAAGGGACTGGGGTTTTTTCTCTCTCACTGTTACAATGTAAACATTTTTTGAACCATGCATATGTTTCTAAACATGTTTTGTAACTATGCCTAACCATTTTTTTGAAACCTTTCTGTAAAAACTGTGTTGTATTTTCTATGACAATTACCTTCCATAAAGGATTTCAAAACAAAATCTGTTCTTATCAGTTTAATATCTGATACGTCCTCTATCTGGGGACCATATATTAAATTGATTTTTGGAACAGGGAGATGGAATAGGAGCTTGCTCTGTCCACTCCACGCATCAACCTGGTATTGCAGTACCTCCAGGAATGGTGCACTTCCCCACCCGGGGAAAAACATGCTGTTGAAAAAAAAGATTGAAAAGCAAAAGTAGCGTTTCACTGTCTCTCTGTAAAGTGACGCTAATGTCTTTGTGTGTAAATAAAACCAACCTGGCCACTTTGTGGCAGCCGTGTCTTGTTTTATTTATGTCGTTATTTATTTATTTATTCCGTTTTATATTTCTGTGGTATTTTATTCCCTGACACCCCCCCACCCCCCCCCCCCCTTTTTTTTTTTTTTAATTTTTTTATTGTCCTCTGCTCAGAGGCTTCACTTCGGTGGAGAAAAAATTCAGAAAGAGACTGCATCTTCAGCAGTGTTTTGTTTTTGGATCCATTTCCCAGGGTAGCGAGTGATGGCAAAGAGGCAGAGCAGAGGGCAAGAGGCCTTTCTTCATCTACCGCGTTTTCAGCAAGTGAAGAGGAGCGAGATAGAAAGAGCAAGATAGGAAAGGTAAGAGAGAGAGAGAGAGAGAGAGAGAGAGAGAGAGAGAGAGAAATGGGGGGGCAGCTGCCTTTGGCAGAAGAGATGAAGTGGACACTGTCCAGGTCTTCTCCGGGCAGAAGGAAAAGACAGAGTCCTTTTCCTTCTTTGCCCGCCCCCGCCCGTCCACGATCGGCCAGCCTTATCTATAGGCCTAAGCTCTGCCTAAGCAGAGTCCTGGGCAAGCGAGGGCGAGGAGCCGGCCGCTTGCTGCCAGGCTGCTGTCCAGGGTGGCCCGACCTTCCCACCCAGGGGCTGGACCCAGTGGACAGGAAGGGGAGGGGCATGCAAAAACTAGAAACTGGGCAACGTGGGTATGCTAATGGACGCATAATGAGGCGACTGCTGAGAACTCTGGGAGCCGGGAGACACCCTGACGCCAGGGCCTCTTTTTTCCTTTCGCCACTGGCTGAGCTCTTGCCAAGAGATGGGGAAAAGAGGCGAAAGGCCCGTCAACGGTCAAGGAAAGGACGACCCCAGCCCGAGTCAGCCAGGGAGACCGGCCGGTGAGGTGAGAATTCTGCCACCATTCGGGTTATCGCTTCTCGGCCTTTTGGCTAAGTTCTAACTTTTGTTTGAACTTGAAAAAAAGGTGAGGGTAATTTCTGACCCTTGTGTGACTGGGCCTGCGCCCTCTGGCTTGTCCGGAGCCTGGCTGCGTTGCACATAGGTGACGAGAAACTCCTCTGAAGCGATCAATACTCTTTCCAAGTGACTTGGGGGACGGGCCCTCGTACTCTGGCCTGACCGGAGCAGGGCTGATGCTCCCTTGTCACGAGGATTGAGTTGGATAGCACCTGCCGGTTATACTGGTGTGGGGTCCCTTGTCTCCCTTGAGGAGCAGTGCAGGTTCATTGAGTTGGATAGCACCTGCCGGTTATACTGGTGTGGGGTCCCTTGTCTCCCTTGAGGAGCAGTGCAGGTTCATTCTAGCGCTGTGACCTCGGGAGATTGGGGGGGGAAGTAGCTTCCTTTCCTTTTAAGTTTTTTTCGTGTTTTGGTATTTGGGCTACGGTTTGCCTACGAACAAAGGATCCACAAGTCAGTAGTAGTCAGTGGTAACAGTAGTCAGTGGTAACCCCGGACGGAGCTCTCCAAAAATCAATGGAAGAAAATACCTTTGTTGGAAAAACCAAACCTATCAAGAAACAACACCTTCTTGGAAAGGTAAGCCCACAACAGTGTCTCTTACCCCATTTTTTGGATTAACAAAATGACTACCACCCCACTCATGCCGGGCAATGCCCGGGCATTTGATTGCATTAAAACTACGTGTGCCGTTGCTGATACTGCTATAGAATGTATACAAGATTTTTCAAATAGAGGAGTATATGATGTTACATTTTCTAGCGATTCAATTTGTCAAATGGTTTTACAGAAATTTAATGAATGCACCGCCCCGTTGATTAAAACTGGTATCACCCTTATACCTATGTTTGCCCCGAAGGAAACAGTGATAGTGGTGCACATGTACAATCCCTTCTCGGATCCCCGCTTGATTGAAGTTTTCCTCTCCCGTTATTGTTCTAAGGTCCGGGGGGGACAAAAAATCAAAAACATCTGTGGCATTTGGAACGGAAAGCGTAAATATCTGGTCACATTTAAAGAAGATCCTAATGGCATTCGAGGCCTTGCACACCCCCCCCCCCAAACCTTCAGCCTGGGTGTCAACAAAGGCTTTCTGCTTTACTCTGGACAGCCTCTGTTTTGTCGCCTATGTCAACAATTTGGTCATTCAAAAGAAAATTGCTCAGGGTCAAATTGTAGGAATTGTGGTAGCTCTACTCATCGTGCACAGGCATGTTCAGCTCCTAAGAAATGTAACTTATGTGGCAGTGAGGACCATCTTTTTAAAACCTGCCCAAAAGCAAATTTTTCCTACGCCAAGGCGGTTAGTGCTCCAGTTCCAATAGCACAACCTTTTCTCACCACCCTGCCTGCACCTCCTACAGAAACCAACCCAGTGTCTGAAGTGCCAGTCACTGATTCAGAAATTTTAGGATATATTGATGGGCTGCCTATCCATAGTCACAGAATCTTAGGGGATGACCCCCCTGAAAAAGATGTTACTTCTGCTTTTTTTCCTGTTTCAGATCCCGGCCTAACTATTCAACAAATAATAGAAGAAGAAACAGACCGCATAGATGCCGCGTGCATCAAACGTAAGGCTCTAGAACAACGGAAAAAGCGCTTAAAAAATCAAACACCTTCCAGCCCAGAGGCTTCTTCTGCACAACTTCAAACTACCACTGATGAACCTATTTGCGTGCCAGAGACCCCTTCTTCAAGTACATCTGCACCAAGTCAAGGAAAGGAGAACCTTCCCACAAAGGATGAATCAGGTACTGTTGAACAGTTAAATTTGTCTGCCCCCCTTTTGAATTCTCCTATACCGGACATGGATCACAGTGGGTGGTCCACTTATTTGTCACACAAAAGAAAAGGAAGAACCTCAAAAAACACGCCAGATCCACCGCTCCCTACTCGAATCAAAAGGCGCACGACCTCCTTGGACCGTGTTTCCAAGGGGAGTCGTTTTACGCCTCTCCATCACCTCTCGGATTCCGAGGAGGTTTCTCACGAAGTGGCCCAAGAACTAGAAGTCAGTGACAGTCTGCCAAAAGATTTAGATGCTACCCCTGATCTAAATCGCATGTTTCTAGCTCAACAAAGTGATGGAGATTTATCCTCCCCAGATTAGGAGTAGGTGGAACCTCTTCCTTTTACAACACTTTACATGAATGTTTCAGTTGCCACCTGCAATGTGCGTGGGATGAGCACTGATGTCACGAAAGTAATGGTACTTGATTTTTTTAAAACAGTTCCCGCAGATATTATTTGCTTACAAGAATGTCATATTCCCTTTCGTAAAAATTACTCTTCCTACAGTGGTGCGTGGGAAACTGGTCCATCTGCTTGGTCTGGGGGAGCAAATAAAAATGATGGAGTGGCAATCCTCTTTAAAAATAAACATTGGCAAATCATAGGAGAACAGGTCCTTTACCCCGGACGAGCTCTTCTCCTGTCCTTGCTAATGGATGGTATCCCAATGAGGCTATGTAATATTTATGCCCCTGCAAAAAAAACCGATAGAGAGTATCTTCTGCAATTAGTCAAACCCTTTCTTACAGGCGCTATCCCTCTTATCCTCACAGGGGATTTTAATTGTCTACTACATCAACAAGACCGTCAAGGACAACAAAATGTGTATACTCTTGATGTTACATCTAAACTTTTGCAGTCATTGGTGTTTGATTTACAATTATATGATACTTATGCCAAACACTTTCCTCCTGGCACCGGATTTACATGGGAGGCAGTGCATGGTACTACAAGATCTCGAATAGACTATGGGGGTCATTCTGACCCTGGCGGCCGGTGGCCGCTAGGGCCACCGACCACGGGAGCACCGCCAACAGGCTGGCGGTGCTCCCACGAGAAGCGGCAAGTCGGCGGGCTCCCGCCGACTTACTGCTGCTCGGGGGAATCGCGCGCTCCGCCGCCATGAGGATTCTGACCCCCCCTACCGCCATCCTGTTCATGGCGGGAAAGCCGCCATGAACAGGATGGCGGTAGGGGGGGTCGCGGGGCCCCTGGGGGCCCCTGCCGTGCCCATGCCAATGGCATGGGCACGGCAGGGGCCCCCGTAAGAGGGCCCCGCAAAGTATTTCAGTGTCTGCCTTGCAGACACTGAAATACGCGACGGGTGCCACTGCACCCGTCGCACCTTCCCACTCCGCCGGCTCGATTACGAGCCGGCATCCTCGTGGGAAGGGAGTTTTTCCCTGGGCTGGCGGGCGGTCTTTTGGAGACCGCCCGCCAGCCCAGGGAAAAACTCATAATACCCTCCGCGGTCTTCTGACCACGGAGCGGTATAATGGGGGCGGAATTCTGGCGGGCGGCCTCCGCCGCCCGCCAGAATCAGAATCACCCCCTATATCTTTGCTTCTAAAAACCTCACGTCAGTTGACAGCAGTATACATCCCATTGCTTTTTCTGATCATCATATGCTTTGTACTTCTTTTCACCTTGCCACCCAGTCTGCCCTGGGCCCAGGATCTTGGAAACTAAACTGTACATTATTAACTCATGAACAAATATGTGTAAAATACCGGGCTTGTTATAAAAAATGGACTCTCCAAAAACACAAATTTTCCACTATATTTCAGTGGTGGCAATGGGTGAAATACAAAACCAAGAATTTCTTTCAGACGCAAAGTTTTCTTCTTCGAAAAACCACTTGGGATGATTTCCAGAAACTACAGAGGCGGCTTACTCTACTTCATCAACTGGGGGCTGCAGGAAAGGATGTAACTGCTGATATCCGACAGGTAAAAACGGACATGACTCGGTGGTTGCAGAAAAAAAGTAAAGCTATCATTTTTCAGGCACGGGTTCGCATTTTTCATGAAGATGAACAATGTACTTCTTTCTTTTTAAAAAAAAACCACAAACATCATAAATTGTTACAGGTGCTACAAGATGCTCAAGGGGTTCGTTGTCAAGGTACCAAAAATTGTCAAAATATTGCTTTTCAGTTTTACAAACAATTGTATGCTCCTTCCGTTTTCTCCCAACACGCAATCAAAGAATATTGCACACTGTTAACAGACACCTTTACCGAAGCACAACAAACTGTTTTAGCTAAACCCCTTACAGGAGAAGAATTTCTTACCGCCATCAAACAAGCACCTACTGGTTCGTGTCCAGGTATGGATGGTCTCCCTTGGGACTTTTATAAAAAAAATTGGGACCTTCTCTGTGTCGACTTCATGGCCATGATCCAAAATGGCTTTCACACCAACACATTCCCAAATAGTTTTTCTATTGGTATAATCACTTTACTTTACAAAAAAGGAGATGAAACATCTTTAAAAAACTGGCGCCCAATATCTCTCCTGAATGTGGATTATAAACTGATATCAAAGGTATTAGCTCTCAGATTTCAAACAGTATTATATACATGTATCCATCAAGACCAAACTTGCGCCCTTAAAGGGAGACGTATTGTTGACAGTCTTACTACAATTTGTGATGTCCTGTACTATACAAATGATCGGCATAATTCTCTTGGTGTTCTCAGTCTAGATTTTGAAAAAGCATTTGATCGAGTTTCACATCCTTTTTTGTTTACAGTACTACAACAACTTAAAGTACCTATACAGTTTATTCACATGTTATCCACCTTGTATCACAATGCAAGTAGTGTTGTTAGTATCAATGGCTTCTACACCCAAGCCTTCCCGGTTAAAGCAGGTGTTCGTCAAGGGTGCCCCTTATCCCCAGCCCTATTTGTTTGTGCAGTAGAGCCCTTTTTGTGTCATCTACGAAATGATCCCACAATCAATGGATCTTTTATCCCAGGTGGTTCTGGCACACAAGCCAAGATAGTCGCATATATGGATGACGTGTCTGTTCTATGTTCAAATCCCAAAGTTGTTAGGACTGTTTTACATCATGCTGATTTATTTCAACCAGTCTCAGGCTTACGTCTTAATCTTGAAAAATGTGTGTGTCTAACACTGGGCCCCTGGGACACTCTTGCCCGCCTGCCAGTTACTACTACTCGAGCACCCACTAAAATTCTGGGGGTTTTCTTTTCAGAAACAGGCTATGAACAAAAAAATTGGACTGAAGTATATAAAAAAATGGAGAAAAAACGTACACTTTGGACCACTCGTAAATTGTCTTTAGAAGGTAAAATTTTGGTTATCAAAGCAGTGTTACTACCAATCATGTTATATCTTACCATGGTTTATCCCCCGTCACGTATTATGTTACAAAAATGTACAAAATTGTTTTTTACATTCCTATGGGGGTCCCGAATGGAGAAATTGGCTCGGTCTACAATCTGTAAACATTGGAGCAATGGAGGGAAAGGAATGCCTGATATTTATGTTTTTTTGTATTCCAAGTTATTTTCACATACGTTATCTCGACTATATACAGAACCTTTAACTATAGCTGGTCTATTTACACGTTATTTTACAGCTGTATTGTTTCGCCAATTTGGTTTATATCACCCCAATAATTTGTACCCCCTAAGCTATTCTGTACCCCCTTATTACAAAGAAATGAGAGCCTTTATGCAACGGTTGGATTTTACTGTTATATCCCTTGATATTTGTAAAAATTCGAAAAGTTTGAAGAAATTATTTTTCAGCCAAGAAAAAACTGAACCTCTCCTTAACTTTTCTGAACCACAGACTAAAACAGTATGGGGGTTAGTAAGCCATGCTTCTCTTCAACACAACCAAAAAGACTTGGCGTGGTTGAGCGCCCATGATTGTCTACCTGTGAAAACTTTTCAACACCGCCGTGGCCTGGCACCTTCTGCGATATGCCCTAGGAATCACTGCCTCCACGAAGAAACTGTTTCCCATCTGTTTTGGGGATGTTCATATGCACGGACCTTTTGGACACTGATGAAACCTTTTTTGGACCATGTAGCCGGGCTTCAGAATCTCACTCTGGAGTCCATACTGTACGGATTTCACCTCCCACCAGCACGGAAACTCGTAGCCTGGAGGCTTCTTAACAGCGGTAAACAGACCCTTTGGGACGCCCGTAATATGTTACTTTTTCTCCATAAAGATCTTTCTCCAGCTGATTGTCGGTGTTTATGCCTTGACAAACTGACTACATATTGGCATATCGATAAAACATTTCATGGTACCCAAGAAGCCAACAGACTATGGCAAATAAACAATTGGAAAGGCTGGGTGACTTGAAGGAATACACCTAGCCACCAGGTGTTGAAGAAAAAGGATTGGCATTTATATAGGCCTTTTTTCAATAAAGTTTTAGTAAACCAAGTTTTGGGGAGGAGGTAATGGGGATTGTATTCCACTTCAGAAAAAAAACATATGTCTCTTTTTTGATTTCCTTTATAAAAATGTTTTGCAGATCATAAAAAACACCATTGTAAACTAACAAATTTTTTTCCAAAACAAACATTGTACAAATTGTATTATAATTATTTTCCTTTGTACCCTTTTCCCTTTATAAATAAATAAAGGTTTTCAAAACAAAAATCTGTTCTTATCAGTTTAATATCTGATACGTCCTCTATCTGGGGACCATATATTAAATTGATTTTTGGAACAGGGAGATGGAATAGGAGCTTGCTCTGTCCACCCCACGCATCAACCTGGTATTGCAGTACCTCCAGGAATGGTGCACTTCCCCACCCGGGGAAAAACATGCTGTTGAAAAAAAAGATTGAAAAGCAAAAGTAGCGTTTCACTGTCTCTCTGTAAAGTGACGCTAATGTCTTTGTGTGTAAATAAAACCAACCTGGCCACTTTGTGGCAGCCGTGTCTTGTTTTATTTATGTCGTTATTTATTTATTTATTCCGTTTTATATTTCTGTGGTATTTTATTCCCTGACTCTCCTCCCCCCCCCCCCCTTTTTTTTTTTTTTTATTGTCCTCTGCTCAGAGGCTTCACTTCGGTGGAGAAAAATGTCAGAAAGAGACTGCATCTTCAGCAGTGTTTTGTTTTTGGATCCATTTCCCAGGGTAGCGAGTGATGGCAAAGAGGCAAAGCAGAGGGCAAGAGGCCTTTCTTCATCTACCGCGTTTTCAGCAAGTGAAGAGGAGCGAGATAGAAAGAGCAAGATAGGAAAGGTAAGAGAGAGAGAGAGAGAGAGAGAGAGAGAGAGAGAGAGAGAGAGAGAGAGAGAGAGAGAGAGAGAGAGATAGATAGATAGATAGATAGAGATATATATATATATATATATGGGGGGGGGGCAGCTGCCTTTGGCAGAAGAGAAGAAGTGGACACTGTCCAGGTCTTCTCCGGGCAGAAGGAAAAGACAGAGTCCTTTTCCTTCTTTGCCCACCCCCGCCCGTCCACGAACGGCCGAGCCTTATCTATAGGCCTAAGCTCTGCCTAAGCAGAGTCCTGGGCAAGCGAGGGCGAGGAGCCGGCCGCTTGCTGCCAGGCTGCTGTCCAGGGTGGCCCGACCTTCCGACCCAGGGGCTGGACCCAGTGGACAGGAAGGGGAGGGACATGCAAAAACTAGAAACTGGGCAACGTGGGTATGCTAATGGACGCATAATGAGGCGACTGCTGAGAACTCTGGGAGCCGGGAGACACCCTGACGCCAGGGCCTCTTTTTTCCTTTCGCCACTGGCTGAGCTCTTGCCAAGAGATGGGGAAAAGAGGCGAAAGGCCCGTCAACGGTCAAGGAAAGGACGACCCCAGCCCGAGTCAGCCAGGGAGACCGGCCGGTGAGGTGAGAATTCTGCCACAATTCGGGTTATTGCTTCTCGGCCTTTTGGCTAAGATCAGTGTTTATGTTTTGAACCGAACACGTGGTTTTTTGTCAAGAGGTCGGCGAATCCGAGCCCGGAATTCCTTTTTGCTGGGCCTGCGTTTCCCTGGCTTGTCCGGGGCCAGGCTGCGTGAGGGGGGAGGAAGGGGGGAGGAAGGGGGAGGGTTTTTGACAGGAGGACGACACTGGGCCTTCGCTCCACGGCTTGTCCGTGGCAAGGCTGCGTGTGCCTGGGGGAGACCCCGAGGTGAATCCCTGTACCTGGAGGTAATTCCTAGGTTTGCCGATAGAGGGACGGGCTGAGGATTCCTGGCATGACTGGGACCCAGCTGATGCCCAGACATCCGTTAGCTTGGGGAAAGCCCTCCAGGCATCCCAGGAATTTTTGGAGCTCACGCACATAGCTGCGTGGAGCAGGAGGTTCTGACACCAGAGTCCTGGTGTCAGACTGAGAGTCCCTGGGCGCACTTTGAGAGTGCACGGCCTAGGGACACTCAATTGGAAGATTTGGAGGTGCTGGCACCAGAGTCCTGGTGTCAGAGTGAGAGTCCCTGGGCGCACTGTGATTGTGCTCGGCCTAGGGACACTCTTTTGAGGGAATTGGAGGTATCTCACACCACCCAGAAAGGAACACCTGACCCAGGTCAGGAAAACACAGTGTTTTTAAATACTGGGTACAAGAGGGTGGGGTTTGATTCAGAGAAGAGGAGAAAAGTGGTGAGAGTCCCTGGGCGCACTTGGAAAGTGCTCGGCCCGGGGACATTCACAGACCACGTCTGGGACACCCAAAACAAGGCCCAGATGAGCTTTTTAACAAAGTAAGGAGCCACAAAAAATATCAAAAACCATGGCAGCCCCTAAGAGCTACGCAGCAGCCGCTGGCGGGAGCAATAATGGAAATAATGGGAAAAACCAAAGGAATGGAAACAACACATTTACAGGGATGAAATTCTCTGTTCGATTTGAAATATTGGAGGAAGCAAAACACAAGAGGAGCCTGAACCACCTTATGGACACCGTGTTTAAACAGGTATTTGGCATTAAGCCTGATCAGATCAAATGTATGCAAGACTTTAGAGTCAGGGGGCTATTTGACATAACATTCCAGAGCGAAAATATTTATCAAGATTTTATTTATAAATTAAATCAAAATAGAGAAAACAAAGATTTAGAAAGTTATGTAATCACCCCACTTGCAGCACCAAGAGAAATCCCAATGACGGTGCATATGTTTAACCCTTTTACTGCACCGTCAGAAATAGAGCATTTTTTGCGCAGATACTGCCAAAGTGTTAGAGGAGGGAGTGAAGTCAGGAATGAATGGGGGGTATGGAATGGAAAGAGGAGATACATGGTAGTGCTCCAAAGGGATGATGAAGGGATTGGAGGTACAAAACACCCACCTCTAAACTTCACCATAGGGCCAAATAGGGGTTTTCGGTACTACCTAGGACAACCCATGTTTTGTAAAACTTGTTTCCAGTTTGGACATATCAAAGAGCAATGTTCAGGGGATATTTGCAGGAATTGTGGCACCAAAGGGCACATGGCCCATGAATGTAAGGCCCCCAAAAAATGCAATTTATGTGGGGAATTATCTCACCTTTATAAAAATTGCCCTGCAAGGCAAAATCTCTATGATAAATCAAGAGTGGAGAGTTCAACTCAATTAGACCAAACAGGGCCAAACGAGATAAGCCCAACCATTAAAGATCCAGCAAAGGGAGGAAAAAAAACCACCATACCTGATATAAATGCGAGCGAAAGTTTAGAGATAACCTCACAGCCCAACCCCCAAATTGTCATCCCAGAAACTCCTGAAAGCGAACTAGTTCAAAAAGAAAATATTATTGAATCAAGTGCTCAGAGCACAGACTCTAACAAAAAAATTGAAAGGCGGCATGAAATTGACTTGGATCTAGATTATAATCAGGAGTGGCTTTTTGCAACACCATCAACTGGGTCCACTCATGTAACACAAACACCAGAAACATTCTTTTCAACAGAAGAGAACATGGAAGAAGGGGAGATAGAATCTAAGGGAGATGATCAACCCAAAAACAGAAAAGTCACCAAAAAAATAAAAAATACAGACCCCAAAGAAACTCTAAAAGACAATTTTTTAACCGATTCAGAAGAAGAGATGCCTACTGAACAGGGGTCTAATGAAAGGGATCTTGAAGCCTCACCAAGGTAATCAATGAGACAATTAGAGAGGTTAAAAAAAAGGAAAGACAAAAGGAACCAAAATTCGTCTGAAGAAATGGTTCAAAAAAGAAATAAAAGAAAAGCAACATCGCAGAAAAATGATATTAATTCAAAAATAACCAGTGTTCCTGGATCCAGGTACAGTGTACTCCAGGAACAATCAGACACAGAAGACCCTCCTTTAAAGGGCCTGTCTGAAATTACTAAGATTTCTTTGGAGGAGGGGAAGTCTTTTAAAGGTTTTCCCCCTTACATGGGAAAAGAAGAAGAGATAACATTTGAGGAGAGCCAATCTTTGCTCCCTCAGGAGATAATTGAGATTGATTCTATAGAATAATAATGTAAACATGTATGCTTTCTACTTTTTAATGGCTATTACTTTAGCCACCCTAAACGTCAGGGGTATTAGACAGCAGTCCAAAAGAGCTGCTGTCTTCAATTATTGTGAAAATTTGAAGGCTGACATTATTTTTTTGCAGGAGTGTGGCATTCCATATGCTGAAGATTACTCCTTTCTAAAAAGAGAATGGAGACAAGGTCCATCATCCTGGTCAGGAGGTGGAAACAAAAATGCAGGAGTAGGCATTTTATGTAAAAATAACAAATTTTCTATTTTACAGGAAAATGTAATTTCCCCAGGGAGAGGTTTGTCCTGTAGCTTAAAAGTGAATGAAACAATTTTTAAAGTCATTAACATTTATGCACATGCAGACAAACAGTTCATTGAACAAATCATTTCTTTCCTAACATTTTTTGTTACAGGTTCACAACCCACCTTTATTGCAGGGGACTTTAACTGTATAAGAGCCCCACAAGATAGAATAGGTTCAGCGACACATTATAAATTAGATATTTCTTCAAAAACCCTAAATGACATAATTGAAAAGTGTCTTGTAGGGAACAATTGTCTAACATGTAATCCAAACAACACAGGGTTTACATGGTTATCAGGAGATGGGAATACCACTTCTAGGATAGACTATATTTTCACATCAGAACATATTAAGGCCCGTATTTATACTTCGTTTGCGCCGAATTTGCGTCAGTTTTGCGCCGAATTTGCGTCGAAAAAAACAACGCCATATTTATACTTTGGCGTTAGACGCGTCTAGCGCCAAAGTATGGGCAAATAGCGTCATTTTTTGGCGTGAACGCCTTCCTTGCGTTAATTAGATGCAAGAAAGGCGTTCCCGTCTAAAAACAGACGCACATAGCGGTGCGTGGTATTTATGCTCCAGGGCAAAAATCACTCCCGCGCGGCAGGCGGCGCAAAAAAATGGCGCAAAGCACGAATAGCGTGAAATTTTAACGCATGGGTCAGGGCAGGCGTTAAAATGGGGCAAACACACCTGTACTTAATCAGAACACACAGAACAAACAACAGAGCAGCAGAGCAGCAACAGGGAGACATGGAGGTGCTTTTTCTTCAACGTGCACGTAGACGCAGAGCCCTGCAGCAACAACAGCAGCCACAACAACAACAGCAGGGACCCCAAAGACAGCGCAGAAGGCAGGAGAGGATATTCCGCCCAAGAACAACCCTGCATGGCCTCAGGGAACGAGACATCATCCAGAGGTACCGGTTGAACTGGCAGGCCATTCAGCAGCTGCTGACAAATATTGAACAGCAATTGGCCCCCACTTTAGTGACTCCACGCACTATCCCAACAGAAACAAAGCTGCTTGCCGTACTTCACCTGCTGGCAAGTGGCTCCTTTCAGACAACTGGTGCCCTGGTTGGTGGAATCTCACAACCATCTTTCTCCGCATTCCTGCCTAAAGTACTGGATGCCATCATTGGACTGACACCCCGCCACATCTGCTTCCCTAACACACTGCAGAAGCAGCAGGAAACAAAACAGGGGTTCTACGCCATCAGTGGCTTTCCGCACGTCCTTGGTGCAATTGACTGCACACACGTACGCCTTGTGCCACCTGCTGCGAGTGAACACCTCTACCGCAACAGGAAGCACACACATTCCATCAACGTGCAGGCCATAGTCGATCACCAAGGACTGATCAGCAACATCGTGGCTAAATATCCTGGGAGTGTACATGATGCATTCATCTTCCGTCACTGCACCATCAACCAACACTTCCAGGAAGGACGGTATGGCAATGGACTACTTGTTGGTAAGGACAAAAATCTACTTATATACTCACTGCACAGAAACCCTCTAGGATAAACAACACATACACCACAATAGCAACACCTAGACAGGGACACACTGAGGTACTCACATCACTAGCCATGTGTCACAAGTCACCATTGAACCTCTCACACATTTGAATTTACTCCACAGCTTAGTGTGAAGACATTCATGACTGTGGTTGCCTAAATGTCACCTTGCAAATTGGAAGTCTCACAATAACCTGTACACTAATACAATGCATAACTTTTAAGGGATGGGATGGCCTGGCTATGTTCATATGGACGTTTCTAATACCCTTTCATGTTTCAACTCTGCATGGAACTATCATCACACCCCCAGTGAGGACACACGGACACCTGTGTCACAAGTCACAATGCAAAGGAGGGCACACTGTACTTGAGAAACCAATACATCCTGCTGACAAACAGTTAGACAACAAACACTTGCTCAGCCAAGGAAAAAAAACAATGCCAAAGTTTCCACCAACAACCATAGGTTGTCACATTAGTACACAAAATAGTCACAGACAACACAACACAACTACTGCCATCAAAGATACGTACAACAGTGCCTCCTACATCTAATTGATACCATTCTGTGTTTCTCTTTCAGCTGATCAGGGGTATGGCATCCAGCCTTGGATAATGACAACATATGGGAACCCAAATACTGCTGCTGAGCGGGCATACAATGACGCCCACAAGAGGACACGCAGCATTGTGGAGAGGACCTTTGGGATCCTAAAGTCAAGGTTCCGCTGCCTTGACATCACTGGCGGAAGCCTACTATACTCCCCAGAGATGGTATGCAAAATCATACTCACTTGTGCCATATTACACAATATTTGTGTACAAAGGAACATTCCCCTCCTTGAACCGGACCCAGACATGCCTGAGGATGATGATGAGGAGGATGCTGGCCTGCAACAGGAGGGGGAACAACCTAACACCGCAGCAGGAGTGCGTAGGCGCCAACAGCTTGTGAACAATTTTTTTACTTAAGTCATTATAATCACTTGTATTCCACACTTGTAAATAAACACAGATCACAAACACCACATCATGCTTTGGCCTATTCATTTCTGACCACCTTTAGTTTGAAATAGCTGAAGATGAATGTCGTCTCATTGATCAAGAATGCCATTAAAATTCATCACACCAAAAATAAACATCACAACTGTATGCACAGAGGGTAGGATGTGACATGTTACATTACCATACACAGAGCCCAACAAGAGTGCAAATGTGACAATTAGACATGCCGGATCCAAACAACTGAAACAGTCTCTCATCCAGCCCAAAATTGGAGATCATTTGAAAGTCACATCACACGTGTTCAGAGACAGGGTGGGACCATCCATGTGTACGTGAACATGTCATCAATGGCTTCTCTCAAGTGTATGATGTGAGCAATACACAATTGCAACAACATCAGATGCCACTAACTCAGGAGGAGACCTTGAAGTTACAGTGACAACATACACACAGACAGGTCATACTGGATCCACATTCCCACACACATGTACACATATGTCATACAACCAACCTAATATTTGAAAGTAGACCATCACAGTTGTGTCCCAGTTTGAACCTAGCAGGAAGATTGTAACATGACACTAAACCAGTTTATGCAGAAAGGGACACAGACAAGCAAAACAATCTTCGCATTATCACATCGTGAACGCTGAGAGTCTTGCAAACTTAGGGGGTCATTCTGACACTGGCGGTAATTACCGCCATGGCGGAGGTCGGCGGTAGCACCGCCAACAGGCTGGCGGTGCACCGATGGGCATTCTGACCGCGGCGGTTCAGCCGCAGCCAGAAACGGACTTCCCGCTGCCCTTGAGAATCCGCCATGGCGGCGGAGCGCGCTCCGCCGCCCTGGGGATTCTGCCACCCCCTACCGCCATCCTGTTCCTGGCGGGTCTTCCGCCAGGAACAGGATGGCGGTAGGGGGTGCCGCGGGGCCACTGCGGGCCCCTGCAGTGCCCATGCCAATGGCATGGGCACTGCAGGGGCCCCCGTAAGAGGGCCCCACAAAGAATTTCAGTGTCTGCTTTGCAGACACAGAAATTCGCGACGGGTGCAACTGCACCCGTCGCACCTTCCCACTCCGCCGGCTCCATTCTGAGCCGGCGTCCTCGTGGGAAGGGTGTTTCCCGCTGGGCTGGCGGGCGGACTTTTGGCGGTCGCCCGCCAGCCCAATGGGAAAGCCAGAATGACCGCGGCGGTCTTTCGGCGGGAACCGCTTGGCGGGCGGTCTTTCGGCGGGAACCGCTTGGCGGGCGGCGACCGGCGGGAACCGCTTGGCGGGCGGCGACCGCCGCCCGCCGCGGTCAGAATGACCCCCTTAGTCATATGAAAATGGTATGCAACTTAGCTCCAAATCATCAATACTGCAAACGTCAAATGGGCTAATGAGATGAATGAATGGTCAACAGTCATTCATACCATATGGCCTTACATTCGCCCGCTGCTGCAGGTTTGCCAGGATACGATAAAAATACTCCATGGATACAGTAGCTATTCTGGATGGTCAAATCCTAGGGTGCTGGGGGCCTAACTCCACCTCTACCACCCCCAAAACATACAGGAATCATGTACTTGTGAACTAAACACATGCATAAGGCACATGTGTGGCCTCCATGTCACAAGTTCTACACAAATATGAAACACAAAATCATAATGGGACATGGTCAGCCCCATAAAAACTGAAAGTGACTCTCCCACTCCCTGTTAGGACTACAGATAAAAGCATCCCCATCATAAAGGTGGGGACATTTTGGAGACGGAATACCTAATGGTATCAAAAACCTCATTTCAAAATAGCCATCAGCAATTACACCAAATATGTTGTCAAATATGGTCAATACATTAGTTAACGTATCCCAAACATCACAGTGTGAAGGCCGTCTATACATAAAAGTACGGACATTTGTCATATACAAACACAAATATGTCTCTGTTGGAAAATGGGTTATTGGTAGGGCAGGTAGGTACCTACACCTAGCAACAAGCCACAAACCTCCACATAAGTACAGTTAGGTCTCAGTAAATTAATCCCAGCTCTACCCTTGGTAGCTTGGCATCGAGCGTCAAGGCTTAACTTAGGAGACAAAGTGTAAAGCATTCAAATATCACAAAACAGTAATTAAATAAAACACAGGAAACAGTTTAAAAATCCAAAACCAATTTATAAAAATAGCTTATATTTTTATCTTTTAAATGACACAAAAACGATTAAAATCGGTTCAGGGGAACCGGAGATATGAATTTTTAAAGTATTATTATTTTCTAGCGCTTAGAAACAAAAAGCGCCAATCGGGTCATCTGGTTGCACCAGGACCGGGGCAAAGTCAAACTTTCAGGCCGACCGCGATGGAGCCCTGCTCGGCTACAAGTCGCGGGAGGCCTCGGTTAAAAAGTTACCTTCTGACTTAGTCTTTATTTTGAAGTTTTTCTTCACCGGGACGAACCTGCCAGTTGAATCCGACCTCCTGGAGCCCTTGTCCGGATACGCGAAGTCGGTTTCCTCTGTGGTGATTTTTACCTTCGGACTTAGTCGTTTTTTCGAGATGAAAATCCTTCGACCGGGGTAAACCTGGATCTTGATCCGACGTCCATGGAGCCCTTCTCGGATACGATGGCTGGGAGGTCCCGGTCAACTTTTTACGTTCGGACTTAGTCTCTTTTTTGGATGTTTTTCTTTACCGGGACGAACCACGAAGTCAGGCCGGGTCGCGGTTGAGGCAAGCCGGCTAGAATTTCCGCGTCGGGTCGGTCACTTTATGGAGCTTTTTTTCAAAAATTCTCCAATCTTTTCCAAACTTCTGGGGCTTCACCCAGATGTTCTTTTAAGGTTCTTTTGGGGTCCACAGCTCACCCCAAGGGTCCAGAAGTTCTGTGATGGTCCTTGGGGGTGCGGACTTCAACTCCCAGAATGCACCTGGCGCAAACTCCTTTTTGGCCACTGGACAGTGGTCAGCTGGTCGCTTTCTTCAGGAGTTGGTGCAGGGGACTCTGGTTAGCAATTTTTCACCTGTAGCAAACAGGGAGTCCCTCCTTGAACCAGTTGAAGCCAGGCAAAGTCCTTCTTGTGGTGAAGCCCAAGTGTGCAGCTGGTGCAGTCCTTCTGAGTGCAGGGTCCAGGTGCAGGCCAGGGGTCCAGCAGGGCAGTCCTTCTTCTTCTTTAGTTCCTTTCTTGTTGAATTCTGGAGGGGATCTGAGGCGTGGGTGCAGGTCTGCCAGTTTTATCCTTGCTCCTGGGTGAAATGCAGGGGGGCCCTGGTCCTCCAATCAGGGACAGGGTCGTCCCCCTGTGATGACTACTTCCTGGGAAGTGTGGCAAAAATCCATCCCAGAAGGCAACAGTCTCTAAAAATCCAAAATGGATGAATCTGATTTTTGGAGGAGAGATCTGGCTGAGCCCACCCACTGGTGTGGCTAAAAATCATAAACACACCCCTCTCCTGCCCTCTCCTAACCTAATCAAGGGGGCACCTAATTGTCTGGGGTTGCAGGATGTGGGGGTGTTGCTGGGTGCTGCAAATGTCCTTCTCTGCCTTTGAAGACCAGTTTGGCAGCCCTCCCCCTTCCTGCCTCACCATCTGCTGAGGGGAGATTCTCTCCCCCAAGCACATTCCTTTGTGTGAAGTCAGGCCACTTCACACCTCATTAAAGTAGCCTGGCAGAAGCTGCTGCAGGCTGGCCAATCAGAACACAGCAGCAAAAACAATGCAGAGCTGAAATTGGCAACTTTTTAGGTAAAGTCTAAACTTTTTACCTGCACTAGTTATATTAAATCCAACAACTGGAAGTTGTGGGATTTATTATAAGAATCAATTTGATACCAAATTCTTGGTATGTAACATTTAAGGAGACTTTAAAATTTAAAATAAAGTCTGCCCATTCTAGCCTATGAAGGCCATTTACTTCAATGAGGGAAAAACGAATTTGGCTGTTTTTACCTCACCAGGGCTTATAAATCTATTTTTATAAAGTCCCTGCTTATAGTTACATGGCACCCAGCCCTAGGGGCACATAGGGCACACCTTAGGGGTGACTTATATGTAAAAATAAGGTAGTTTAAGACTTTGGAAGTACCTTTAATTCCAAAGTCGAATTTGCATATAACTTTAATTTAAAAGCAGCCAGCAAGGCAGGCTTGCTTTTAAAATGACACTGGGCACCTCAGCAATGCACCTAGGTGTGCACCACCTATGCTGTGGTCCCTAAACCTACATGCCCTACCATATACTAGGGACTTATAGGTAGGTTAACTTAGCCAATTATAATTAGCCTAATTTGCATATCCATTTTACACAGAGCACAGGCCCTGGGACTGGTTAGCAGTACCCAGGGCACCATCAGAGTCAGGAAAACACCAGCATAAAGTGGAAAATGGGGGCAAAAAGTTATGGGGCCTCTGCAATCAGCCCTAGTTTCTCACAGTCTCACATCGCACCGTTTTACCATGACAAATCACCTTTCCAAAGCTAAACACATGAAGACATTTGGATAAATTTGCTCCATATTCTACGCATACAGCATGGCCGTCATAATTTGTTCATGTACATGAGTGCACACAATTCAGAGTCAGATACAAATGTATCCAAAAGTGTCTTGATATTTCACCTTCAAATTATTATTTACATCCACAATATTTTTGACTCTGCATCATGTGCACCACTGTAATAAAAACCACACCCATGATGTATGCGTCGTGAAATTGACGCTATATGCACAATATATTGCTCATTTCATGTACAGTATTAATTATTAATATTCATACCATTTTTTTTCACTCCGCATCATGTGCACCACTGTACGTGTAAAAAAAATGACGCCCATGATGTATGCGTGGTCAAAATGACGCTACATGGACAATATGTTGGTCATTTCATGTACAGTATTAATTATTAATATTCATATCATATTTTTTGACTCCGCATCATGTGCACCACTGTACGTGTAATAAAAACCACGCCCATGATGTATGCGTCGTGAAATTGACGCTATATGCACAATATATTGCTCATTTCATGTACAGTATTAATTATTAATATTCATACCATTTTTTTTCACTCCGCATCATGTGCACCACTGTACGTGTAAAAAAAACGACGCCCATGATGTATGCGTGGTGAAATTGACGCTACATGCACAATATGTTGGTCATCTCATGTACAATTTGAAATATTAATATTCATAGCATATTTTTATACTCCGCATCATGTGCACTGTAATGCGTCAAAAAAATATGACGCACATCTGTGTATGCGTGAAAATATGACGCATTACGCGAAAATAAAAACGGCGGCCATTTTATGCAGGAAGTGATGTAATAGGATATCCTGTTTACCAAATCTGTACTGGGAGTTGACTTTCACTTTCACTTTGCAGTCTCAGAGTTATCTAGACTGTGTGGTTGTGTGAAAGGTGTTGTCCTGTGTTTTACTGCTTTAGTGTCCTGTGTGCCTTGTATTTTGTCTTTGTGTCAATCTTTTATTGTTGTCAAACATTGTCTCAGTCTGTTTAGTGTTGTTTTGTCTATACCTGTGATAGTTTGTATTGTCTGTGGGAGTCTGTTGTGGGTAGCATAGTTTGGGGGGTTAGTTGGGCTATTTTTCTCCTTCTTCTTTTTCTTTCACACCTCTACCTTTCCCCATTTCCCACTTTTTCTTTCATTTTTCTTTTGTACTTTTTTACACCTCTCATCATGTCAGGTAGGCCTCGCCTGTCCAGGATGGGTGAGGACGAATTGGGGGGCTTCATATGGCTCGTAAGCCATTTCCTCCCACTGATGCTGGAGGCTGGGGGCCGTGTGATACAGGGGTATCACACGGAGGCGAGGAAAATCCGTTGGGAGAAGGTGCGCCATCACCTGGTCCGGGTCTACGGGAGTCTGAGGAATATCCATCAACTCAAGCACCGCTGGGCAGATCTGATCAGCAGGGAACAGGACCTGCTGGACCACCTGGGACTCCGGATTGGTGGCTATGTTGGTGAGTAATAATCAATTACATGGGAATAATAGGAATGTGTGCGTGAACATGTGATGATTGGTAGCCAATCTGCAAAATAAGTAGCTGACTGCGTGTTATACTAGGGAAACCTAGGCCCATGGGCATACACATAAATCCCCATTTTTGCTACACATGTACACCCAATAACAGCAGTAAAATGCAACATCTATTTGTATTTTGCTAAGTAGCCCCCTCTCTGCGTCACAAAATGATGCAAATGCTGCGCTACAAAGGTATACATATGTGTCCAAATGTGTATTTGTTGCCGGGTGTGTATGAAGACCTATGCTACCAGGCCGATGCCTCATTTTTGCAACACATACCAGATGGCTGTAGCTGCATGGAATGTACTGTTGCATTTGTGTCTGAAAAGCAACACGTGAACTGCTCTATTTGTACTCTACTGGTCATAATGGCCAGTGAGTACGTCATGTAGAAACAACATACCTACATATGTAGACGCCATAGCTAGACCGAAAATTGCAAACACATGATGATGCAACACCTGTGTGTTGCCTTCACGTCACATGAAGTTAGTCATGTTGTCCACACATATGTCACATGTGTGTCTGGTTGCTGTGTGTTGAACCTGTCCACATAGCCTGTTTGATTGTGAGTGGTCATGCAGTCCTCATGGAACCAGTTGTGGAATGTTTCTCTCTGGGATGCACATGCTGAGATGTATGGATCACATGATTGTTCGGGCCTACTAATGGAGGATTAACTTGGACGACACATGACTGTCCTGGCCACTGCATGAGTGTAGTAGGGTGTGTCACTGGAGCAGGAGACTCATCCAATGATAATCTAGAATACAAAGTCAGCCAGGCAGGATGAGCATGTGTGAAAGTGTATCATTACCATGTAATATTCACACACTGTCATTGTAACAGAAATTATTTGTCTGTTCACCCAGTCTGAGTATAATCTTCCTTTCATGCTTTACAGGTGGACCAGCCCCGTACACCGTTGGTGAGGTAGCCCATTTTGACGACCCCGATACCTACAGTGAGTGTTGCCTAAGTGCTATTTACATTGTTTGGAAATGAAGCATGATGGATTACTGTGTGTTCAGGATAATTCATGATTTGATGTGCTGGCCGTTCATTGGCTTTGTTGTTTTGGTGTGATATCAAATTGGAATAATGTTTCGGTAAAGCAATACCTAGTCATCTCTCAGATTGAGGGGCAGTAGGTCATTCAATTAGTGCGACAATTGGGAATGGCATGACTCATTTTGAATACACTGGTCAATGTTAGACTTGGTCAGGAACTTGCCATTAACTGAGTCAGCATATCAGACTGACAGTCTCCCAGATAGCTTAGGCACATGGCTTCGATGACAAGTGCTTCTTCCTAGTTGAGGATGGACTGTGTACACTGTAGGTCGGATCTTCCGGGGGTATGTACTTCCACAAGGTGACCTCGAAGTGTGTGTGACTTGAGTGCAATGGCCTAGGTGTTCTGTTGAATCATGTGAATGGGTGTTCTACCTCCTCTGTGTGTGTTGTAAAACATGCCTCACTAATAGTATGTTATGTTTGGCTAAGTCATATCATTTTGACATGTGTGGACCTGGGATGTGACAAGGTTGGCCTGACTCCAACGTGTTGCTAGCCCTTCATAGGTGTTGTGTGTGAAGGCACATGCTTGTTGAACTTTCTGTACACTCCTGGTTGTGCATTGATCATGGGATTGTTGTTTGTTCTTCCCACACCACCCACAAAGACTGGGATGTTACTGTGAAACAGGGTACCTAGGACTGTAGCAACCAGTATGTTACACGTACTTAACACCTTTTGTGACTTGAGTTTGTACCTAGGTCCAGATGTAGCAAAATGTCTCCACATTGCAAATAGCATAATTTGATGTTAGTGAGTTGCAAACGTCTGTTTCCTAATCCGAAATGTTTTTGGTGGTCATGTACATATTCGCAAAATGCTTTTCTAAATGAAAAAAATAAAGGAGTTTACCAGCCCTACTTGCAAATCACAGTGTTAGGCAATCCCATTTGCTAACGAGTACGTGGTTGCAAAGTGAGTAGCTGTTATCATCCACTTGAAGTGGCTGCTAACCAACTTGCTGACTGGAAGGGGTCCTCATTGTGAACCTTCACCTTTGTGAGTGGACCAAAATACTCCTGCACAAAACAGCCAGTGGTCTAGGGGAGCAATAATTATTGTGTAAATTACGAACAATCAATTGTTGTGAATTTAAACAAATCGCAGCTCATTTTCCTTTCAGATAAAGGGCCTACACTTGGTGAAAAATAACTTGCTTCATTTAAAAGCAGTCACGTCTATGGAGTTCTGCTGTTCCCAGCAGGCCTCCATCCCCGTGAGTGCCCATAGTTGCTAAGGTGGTGCAAGTTGGAACCCACATCATTGATGTTCATGAGGTGGGATTTAGGGACCCCATAGTGACTCGCAGACGGTGTCAGAGACACCGTTCAGCTTTGCAATTTGCTAGTTGATTTCCCATCAATTCCTACATCTGGCCCATAGTGTCGACATATGATTCATGGCCAGGGGTTCAATCTTAGCACACAACTCTTTCGAAATGCCATTGAGTGAGGAGTGTGATTCTTATCACATAGAATGACATATGTAGTGAAGTCAGTATGCGGACGAGCTGGTGCCATAATGTATAATGGCTTAGGTATGAATTGTATGAGTAGTTTAGGGTGATGTCATCCATCATGTAGAGACATGGATATGCTATATGTGATATGCCCTTCAGTATGCATGATTCACATGTACTTCCTCTGAGCCTTCCCGTGAAATATGTTGTAACAATTGCTGCAACCAATACATTGCTAGTAATGGACAAATTACCCATTGTGGTATTCAACCCACTGTAAATTCTATGCTCAATATTTGCCTTTTCCCTTCACAGCTGCAAACCTGAGTGCCGCAGCTCGCAACCAGTTTGAGCGCCGGGCAATGAGGTACAGCCACATCCTGCAGGTGCAGTGTGGGTATCGGAGGATGGCCCGCAGATACAATTCGGAACAGGCCTCCGGGGCGTGGTATGCCACACCACAGGCTCCCCCAACGGTGCCCCCAACAACCCCCGCCACTACATCCACCAGGTCTGGCCAAGTGGACCCAGCAACGGACCAGGCATCCTCATCCAGACCTGGACCCAGCCGTGTGGTGGGAGCAGGGCAGTCCCGTGCCCACACCACTCCACCAACACAATCCACCTCCACCGGCACCCAGACCTGCACTGACCCTCCGATCAACCCAGCGGACTTCCACG
Source organism: Pleurodeles waltl (assembly GCF_031143425.1). NCBI lineage: Eukaryota > Metazoa > Chordata > Amphibia > Caudata > Salamandridae > Pleurodeles > Pleurodeles waltl. Next base: position 1,603,592,179 of record NC_090444.1, read on the forward strand.
CATTGTCAAGGAAATTGGACAGGTTGATTGCAAAAGTTGACACCCTGATGGAGGACATGGCTGAGGTGAAGAAGAAGGTGCGCTCCATCCGGCGAACAGTACGGAGGCCAAATCAGTAGACATTTTGCCCTCCAGAACTTTTACCCCTCCCCTCTCACCTCTTTCCTATTTCATACTGTTAGTTGGGTTTGGGGGGTTAGTTATAGGATAAGTGTAGGAAATTAGCTTAGTTAGTGTTAGGTAAGAGGGTGGGGGGTCCTTCTTCTTTATATCTTATCTTTTTGTGTGGGTGGGTGGGTGGGGGGCAATGTTGGGAATCCTGTTTAAAAAAAAAAAAAAAACTATAAAAACAAAAAAAATACAAACAAATATATGTTTGTTTAGGATAGTGTAGTATGTGTGTAGGTTAGTAAGTGTTGTCCTGCATGTGTCTTGTCTCATAATGGTGGGTGGGGGGTTGATGTTTAGATCGTTTCGTTACATGTGTAGAGTAAGTTTAGCTTAGGTTAGTTAGGGACAGTTGTGGGTTAGTAGTAGTCAGGTTAGATTAGTGTAGGTTTATCTTTCCCTTAGTTGCCTCTTTTATTACTTATTGGAAATAAAACTTTTGTTAACCCTTTACCTGATGCGTTAGGTGCTACCTTTTCATGGCCTTGACAGTGTAGCAGAAAGTTTTAGTATGACATTTGTGTCCTATGCTCGCTATCACCAGGCTATTGAGGTTTAACATGCCAGCTACCCGTGTGCTAACTTGGTAAGTATCCACCATGTGGGAGAGCCACCATTGGTAGTGTGCATAGATCATCAAGATTTGGGGTTGGTATGTATCCTACTTCACAAAGAGTGCTTCCAGAGTTGATTTTGTAGGTAAATAGATAGGTCGGACAGCATTGTGAAGTTCAGGGAGAGCTTTGTAGATGAGTATTTGTTCACACTCTTGTCTTGTTGCTGTCATTGCTGACCTACATCATGTGTGTACTGCTTGAGCATGACTTTCCTTCATGGTAGTATACGCTGTAAGGGTGATTGATGCAGTGTAATTTGGTTATCATTCCTTTCATTTTACAGCATAATGTATTGTTTTAGTATTGCAAGGTGCCTACATTTCTCAGCCACCATTAGTTGTCTAGAATAGCTATGGACGGGGCCTCATTCTGTCCAACACAGCATGATTGTGTGTGCTTAGTCCCTACATCAGTTATTTTCCTCAGTCTAGTAAAGCTATGATGCAATCCTGGCCACTGCACAGATGTTTCAGTATACATGAAATCAGGACAGTAGTATAGAGAATCGACATGGTTGCCACACAACCACTTTGGAGTTATGTACTGCACAGTTGAAGTGTGAAATGACACAGAGACACAATAGGTGTGCAAGTGATATTTATTTTTAGGTGGAGTAGTGCAAAAAGTCCATTAACAATGTTAGGTGAGTCCGTTCTGGTGCATTCTTAAATGGTGATCCTATTTACAGGGTGTGGATGATGCTCCTGACATGCTGGGGTGATGTCACAGACGGTGCAGAGGAACAGGAATTGCCAAATGGTAGGAGAGAAACATTTACAGCCAATGTGGACAAGTTAAACAGTAGATTGCCGAACAGTCATTGAGGGTAGTTGGAGTGAGGCTGGCATGTGTCAAAACGTAGGACCTTGGTCAGAGTAGGGCATGGTGCAGGGACTAGGGCTTCCGGGTACTCTTGCGAGTGAATGTTATCTGTTCCATGTCTTCTTCTTCTGATGTGTGTGTTGCCTGGTGTGTCCTTGTTGTTGTTGGTTTTGAAGGGGCAACACACACCTCAGTGTCAGAAGACATGGAGGCAGACATCCCGGGGGCTGATCCCTGTCCAGTTATGAAGGGCAGTACTGCAGCAAGGAGAGCGTGCTGGTTTTTCAGAATGGCAGCCACATCCCGATGGTAGGCAGCCAGGTCTGCCCTGAGGGGTTCGATGTTGCAATCGTGCACACGCTGACTGGCTTGCTGTTGGAGTTGTTTGGTCAACTGGATGACAGCTGTGCAGATTGCCTTCTGTGTTACTAAAAGTTCCTCCAACAGCGATGTTCTGGCTTGCATTGCAGCTGCCTGATCAGCAGTTGACAGCATGCACGAACGCACCCCCTCAAGGCTGGCTGCCATAGTTTGCATCCCCACCCGCACCTCCTTGGCCAGCTCCTGCTGGACCCCAACGACTGTTCTTTCGAAGCTGGTGCCAGTGTCGTCAGAGTCCTCAGCTGTGTTGGAGCTGGCAGGTCTTACAATTGGGGTGGCGGGTGGTTCTACTGTGGTGGCTGCTTCTTCTTGGCTCCTCCTTGTTACTGAAGGGGGGGTTTGGAGGCTTTCGAGGACCATGTCAATGGTCTCTTGTGTGAGGTTGATGGTCTCGTCATCCATGTCATCAGGGAACTCATGGACAGGCATATCGGCAGGAGATCCGTGTTCCTCTGCAAAGAAACAGGGTACAATTAGTGTGTCTGTGTTGAGATCATTTAGCACTAAGATACAAGCCTTTGGATGCCTTAACTTTGTACTCTGATTTTGTCTTGGTATCTGCTGTCTGTCATAGGGCATTGTTGTAGGCCTATGGCCCACCTGTGTGTCACATATATGATATGGAGCTATCAGACATGCCTGCCAGGTCATCTCTAGGTGTTGATTTGTAATTATTTCGGAATACGCATTTTTTTGTCCTACTCCTCCCTCGGTGTTTCACTATTGTTATGGAGGGACATTTGTTTGGGTGGGCTCTCATTATCCTACATGTGATTCTTGGCTTTCTAGGCAGCAGGATAGCTAATGGTGTGGGGGACTAAGTTTGACCCACTTGTAAATAACTCGGTCACCCAGATATTCTATTTAGCTCAGACAGACTAGCAGTGCCTCTGGTCTCCCACAACAGAGGAATGTTTAGAAGTCCAAGCCCATGACATCTTTGGGACTTCTCAGGGAAGTGGTGGTCACTCAGGTCCTACACATTTCTATCTTTTCCGGTATGTTCCCATACACAAATGACACAGACAGGATTTGTTTGATATGAAGTTTCATTGTACAACTGACTTGTAGGAATTTAGGTGTGAGCCCCAATAACCAAAACAATACACACAGTTAGAACTGAAATAGTCCGCAGGAGAGTAATACATTGGTACACAGCTATCATGGTGCCTAACAGTTTCTACTCTCCCTCTGCTTGTTCTATACATATAGCACTGCATGTTAAGTTTGGAGCTTGGCTGTCTGAATCACAGGGGAGACATCATCCCTCATATCAGAGGAATGGGCTGGGATCTGGTTGTGCATCAGCAGCAAGGCAGGCCGCATCTAGATGTGATTTTCTGTTTGTAAACTCCCCCATGCGTGTCTTGAGACGAGGAAGTGAATTTAAAAGACATATGTCATTGTGATGACAAAGTTTCCCTACGCAGGAATGGCAAACCTTAACCCCTACCCCATCTATCATCAACGAACCAGACGGTATCCTTGACTGGGGCACAGAGTGAATATGTTCTGGCAAACTCCAGTGCAGAAGTAGGCAAAACAGGGTGATTTGACTAATTGCCAACACCTTAGGACTGACTATTTGCTACATTAACTGATAGGAAGGGCAATGAGATTCATTTAGTGCAAAGTGCTCTGAGGCACTTAGATGTGAGCAAATGAGTATAAGTACATTCAGGGTAAGATGCACAAAGGCCTCCAGCCTGAGGCTATTGCGCAAAGTATACGTTTCACTTGCCACGCTACACTTTGACTGACTGTGGGTGTTGTGACTGCCCTGCCAGCACACTTGCCTCACAGGCCCTGCACCATACACTTTTTATTCACATTGCATGATCTGTACATGTTAGGTGGCATGACCTATGTATGTCAATGTTAGGATGTGGTATGGATGTAAACATTGTTGATGTTTGTATCTGATGGGGTCTCATGTGTGTCTTACTGGATTGGCCTGTTTATCGTATGAATGTCCTATTTTTTGGTTAGACTGTGCAGATGTGTTTCATTGACCAGTTGCCTGTGTCCCCTCGTCAATGTTGTTGTCTGAGCAGTATGACATTTGTGATGTAGCATTGTTAGGCAGGCACGTGAGGGACCCTGACGTATGCAGCATGTGTGTGTCGTTAGTGCTGTGTGGCTCCTATTGCTGTTTACTTAGGCTTATGTATGTGTCAGTTATGGACATTCGGCATTTAAGTGTACTGGTACCTTTGTCTTATTTCTAGGAGTAGTTGCAGATGTCATCCTCACCCCCTAATTTAGGAATGTATGTTCCAGGGTGGGGTTCCTGCCATTTGGTACTATAGCTGCCCAGAGATGAGAGGTGTTATTGTCAACTGTGGTGGCAGTTAAGTTGCAGTTGTTGTATTTGCTACTGCATTACAGGTAAGGACCTAGTTGATGGGGAATAGTTTGTGCAAAACAAGTGCCTGGATGTGGATTCAGGGTAGTGTCCTTCCCACCTGTCACTGGTTTCCCTTGGCTCTCTTGTTGTAATTACAGGATGTCCCCGTGGGACTGTAGTGGTGGCAGTATTTTGTCGTGCCCCGGCTATGGTCAGTACTGGGCATTCCCCCCTGCCGTGCCCCTTTCCCCATGCCACTTCATATATGTGCTAAGTTACATGCATTGTGTAGTAGGTATCCCCCCCCCTGCTTACAGTCCCCATTATTGCATTGTAATTCCCCATGCGACTTACCCTGCATGTGCGTAGTGTCGTGGTAGTCTGCGCTGTCCAGTCCTTGTATCCCTATGACGATCTCCTCCGGGATGACGGCTGCGACCATCTCCTCCATGTGGTCCAGGGCCTCCTGTTGTGCTGGACTCCCCCCTCCAGTCTGCATTGCTGCCTTCCTGTTCCTGGCCATTTTCTCTTTGGTCCTACGTTTACAGTCATGCCAGCGTTTCTTACACTCGGTGACTGTCCGGCGTTCTTCAGCCACACTGTTTATCTTGTCCACAATTTCTTTCCAGATGGCCTCTCTCCTACTGAGTGGCAATTTTGAGGATATGAAAAGTTGGTGCTGGTGTTCCGTCACCTCTTTCACCAGGATTTCCTGCTCCTCTGCACTGAAGCGACACTTTCTTTTTTTCTTTAACATGTCCTGGTTCCTGTATGCTTCCTCCTGGCTGGGTCCTGGTCTGCTCTCATCCTCCTGGGGTCTGTTGGGGCATCTGGGATCCATATTGGGTCTCCTCTCCTGTAAGTGCAGTTTTCGCGCTAAAATGTCACGCAATAGCGTGAAAAAAAACGGCGTATTCACGATTGCGCTGTCGTAAATCGACCCACAGTGATTTGCGTCACTTTTACGTGGGTTTCCCTTACGACAGACCGACGCTGTTTGCGTCACGAAATAATGACTCCCACCTGTTGGTTGCGCCGCCGTACGTCAAAGTATAAATTTGACGCCCGAATGGCGCATCCAAATGGCGTTAGACGGCGCAATTTTTTTTGACGCTAAACTGCGATAGCGCAGTTTTGCGTCAAAAAGTATAAATATGGGCCTATGTCTTTGTTACAACCCATGTATTTTGTCTAATAGGTTTATCAGGAGGTGTCAGGGTGGTGGGTCTTGCACTTGTAAATAATTTTGTATGTTTGTTGTCTGCCACATTGACGTGGCTATGTGTTTCTATATTTACTAAGGTATTATTAGGGGTCGCCGCATTCCCCTGCCTTTGTGTATATTGCCTTCTTGTATTTATTATGTATTGTTCCTTTTTGAATTTCAATAAAATCTATTTTAAAACGTATCTGTTCTTATCAGTTTAATATCTGATACGTCCTCTATCTGGGGACCATATATTAAATTGATTTTTGGAACAGGGAGATGGAATAGGAGCTTGCTCTGTCCACTCCACGCATCAACCTGGTATTGCAGTACCTCCAGGAATGGTGCACTTCCCCACCCGGGGAAAAACATGCTGTTGAAAAAAAAGATTGAAAAGCAAAAGTAGCGTTTCACTGTCTCTCTGTAAAGTGACGCTAATGTCTTTGTGTGTAAATAAAACCAACCTGGCCACTTTGTGGCAGCCGTGTCTTGTTTTATTTATGTCGTTATTTATTTATTTATTCCGTTTTATATTTCTGTGGTATTTTATTCCCTGCCTCCCCCCACCCCCTTTTTTTATTTTTTTTATTTTTTTTATTGTCCTCTGCTCAGAGGCTTCACTTCGGTGGAGAAAAATGTCAGAAAGAGACTGCATCTTCAGCAGTGTTTTGTTTTTGGATCCATTTCCCAGGGTAGCGAGTGATGGCAAAGAGGCAAAGCAGAGGGCAAGAGGCCTTTCTTCATCTACCGCGTTTTCAGCAAGTGAAGAGGAGTGAGATAGAAAGAGCAAGATAGGAAAGGAGAGAGAGAGAGAGAGAGAGAGAGATATAGATATATATATATATATATATATATATATATGGGGGGGGGCAGCTGCTTTTGGCAGAAGAGAAGAAGTGGACACTGTCCAGGTCTTCTCCGGGCAGAAGGAAAAGACAGAGTCCTTTTCCTTCTTTGCCTGCCCCCGCCCATCCACGAACGGCCGAGCCTTATCTATAGGCCTAAGCTCTGCCTAAGCAGAGTCCTGGACAAGCGAGGGCGAGGAGCCGGCCGCTTGCTGCCAGGCTGCTGTCCAGGGTGGCCCGACCTTCCGACCCAGGGGCTGGACCCAGTGGACAGGAAGGGGAGGGGCATGCAAAAACTAGAAACTGGGCAACGTGGGTATGCTAATGGACGCATAATGAGGCGACTGCTGAGAACTCTGGGAGCCGGGAGACACCCTGATGCCAGGGCCTCTTTTTTCCTTTCGCCACTGGCTGAGCTCTTGCCAAGAGATGGGGAAAAGAGGCGAAAGGCCCGTCAACGGTCAAGGAAAGGACGACCGCAGCCCGAGTCAGCCAGGGAGACCGGCCGGTGAGGTGAGAATTCTGCCACCATTCGGGTTATCGCTTCTCGGCCTTTTGGCTAAGATCAGTGTTTGGTTCTGAACCGAACACGTGGTTTTGACAAAAGGTTGGTGAATCCGAGCCCGGAATTCTTTTTTGCTGGGCCTGCGTTTTCCTGGCTTGTCCGGGGCCAGGCTGCGTGAGGGGGGAGGAAGGTGGAGGGTTTTTGGTAGGAGGACGCTTTTTGGGCGACCCTCCGGGGACACTGGGCCTTCGCTCCACGGCTTGTCTGTGGCAAGGCTGCGTGTGCCTGGGAGAGACCCCGAGGTGAATCCCTGCACCTGGAGGTAATTCCCAGGTTCGCCGATAGAGGGACGGGCTGGGGATTCCTGGCATGACCGGGACCCAGCTGATGCCCAGACATCGGTGAGCTTGGGGAAAGCCCTCCAGGCATCCCAGGATTTTTTTGGAGCTCACGCACATAGCTGCGTGGAGCAGGAGGTTCTGACACCAGAGTCCTGGTGTCAGACTGGGAGTCCCTGGGCGCACTTTGAGAGTGCACGGCCTAGGGACACTCAATTGCAAGAATTGGAGGTGCTGGCACCAGAGTCCTGGTGTCAGAGCGAGAGTCCCTGGGCGCACTGTGATTGTGCTCGGCCTAGGGACACTCTTTTGAGGGAATTGGAGGTATCTCACACCACCCAGAAAGGAACACCTGATCCAGGTCAGGAAAACACAGTGTTTTTTTTAAATACTGGGTACAAGAGGGTGGGGTTGGATTCTGAGAAGAGGAGAAAAGTGGTGAGAGTCCCTGGGCGCACTTGGAAAGTGCTCGGCCCGGGGACATTCACTGACCAATACGGACCCACGTCTGGGACACCAAAAATAAGGCACAGATGAGATTTTTAACAAAGTAAGGAGCCACAAAAAAATCATGGCAGCCCCGAAGAGCTACGCAGCAGCCGCTGGCGGGAGCAATAATGGGAAAAACCAAAGGAATGGAAACAACACATTTACAGGGATGAAATTCTCTGTTTGATTTGAAATATTGGAGGAAGCAAAACACAAGAGGAGCATGAACCACCTTATGGACATCGTGTTTAAACAGGTATTTGGCATTAAGCCTGACCAGATCAAATGTATGCAAGACTTTAGAGTCAGGGGGCTATTTGACATAACATTCCAGAGCAAAAATATATATCAAGATTTTATTTATAAATTAAATCAAAATAGAGAAAACAAAGATTTAGAAGGTTATGTAATCACCCCACTTGCAGCACCAAGAGAAATCCCAATGACGGTGCATATGTTTAACCCTTTTACTGCACCGTCAGAAATAGAGCATTTTTTGCGCAGATACTGCCAAAGTGTTAGAGGAGGGAGTGAAGTCAGGAATGAATGGGGGTATGGAATGGAAAGAGGAGATACATGGTAGTGCTCCAAAGGGATGATGAAGGGATTGGAGGTACAAAACACCAACCTCTAAACTTCACCATAGGGCCAAATAGGGGTTTTCTGTACTACCTAGGACAACCCATGTTTTGTAAAACTTGTTTCCAGTTTGGACATATCAAAGAGCAATGTTCAGGGGATATTTGCAGGAATTGTGGCACCAAAGGGCACATGGCCCATGAATGTAAGGCCCCCCAAAAATGCAATTTATGTGGGGAATTATCTCACCTTTATAAAAATTGCCCTGCAAGGCAAAATTTCTATGATAAATCAAGAGTGGAGAGTTCAACTCAATTAGACCAAACAGGGCCAAACGAGATAAGCCCAACCATTAAAGATCCAGCAAAGGGAGGGAAAAAAATCACCATACCTGATATAAAGGCGAGCAAAAGTTTAGAGATAACCTCACAGCCCAACCCCCAAATTGTCATCCCAGAAACTCCTGAAAGCGAACTAGTAGAAAAAGAAAATATTATTGAATCAAGTGCTCAGAGCACAGACTCTAACAAAAAAATTGAAAGGCGGCATGAAATTGACTTGGATCTAGATTATAATCAAGAGTGGCTTTTTGCAACACCATCAACTGGGTCCACTCATGTAACACAAACACCAGAAACATTCTTTTCAACAGAAGAGAACATGGAAGAAGGGGAGATAGAATCTAAGGGAGATAATCAACCCAAAAACAGAAAAGTCACCAAAAAAACAAAAAATATAGACCCCAAGGAAAATATAAAAGACAATTTTTTAACCGATTCAGAAGAAGAGATGACTACTGAACAGGGGTCTAATGAAAGGGATGTTGAAGCCTCACCAAGGCAATCAATGAGACAATTAGAGAGGTTAAAAAAAAGGAGAGACAAAAGGAACCAAAATTCGTCTGAAGAAGTGGTTCAAAAAAGAAATAAAAGAAAAGCAACATCGCAGAAAAATTATATTAATTAAAAAATAACCAGTGTTCCTGGATCCAGGTACAGCGTACTCCAGGAACAATCAGACACAGAAGACCCTCCTTTAGAGGGCCTGTCTGAAATTACTAAGATTTCTTTGGAGGAGGGGAAGTCTTTTAAAGATTTTCCACCTTACATGGGAAAAGAAGAAGAGATAACATTTGAGGAGAGCCAATCTTTGCTCCCTCAGGAGATAATTGAGATTGATCCTATAGAATAATAATGTACACATGTATGCTTTCTATTTTTTAATGGCTATTACTTTAGCCACCCTAAACGTCAGGGGTATTAGACAGCAGTCCAAAAGAGCTGCTGTCTTCAATTATTGTGAAAATTTGAAGGCTGACATTATTCTTTTGCAGGAGTGTGGCATTCCATATGCTGAAGATTACTCCTTTCTAAAAAGAGAATGGAGACAAGGTCCATCATCCTGGTCAGGAGGTGGAAACAAAAATGCAGGAGTAGGCATTTTATGTAAAAATAAAAAATTTTCATTTTTACAGGAAAATGTAATTTCCCCAGGGAGAGGTTTGTCCTGTAGCTTAAAAGTGAATGAAACAATTTTTAAAGTCATTAACATTTATGCACATACAGACAAACAAGAAAGAAATGATTTATTCAATGAACTAACATTTTTTGTTACAGGTTCACAACCCACCTTTATTGCAGGGGACTTTAACTGTATAAGAACCCCACAAGATAGAATAGGTTCAGCGACACATTATAAATTAGATATTTCTTCTAAAACCCTAAATGACATAATAGACAATTGTTCCTTACAAGACACTTTCAAATCATGTAATCCTACCAACACAGGGTTTACATGGTTATCAGGAGATGGGAATACCACTTCTAGGATAGACTATATTTTCACATCAGAACATATTAAATGTTTATCCTCAAGATTACAGGACAGTTGTCTAACTGATCACCAGACACTTATATCCAAATGTGAAATACCCAGACACAACATAAAAGGTCGAAGTTATTGGAAACTAAACACTACTACCTTACAGGACGAAGAGATTATTGCTTTATTTAAAGGACAATACCAGATATGGCAAAAGAAAAAGAGTGATTTCCAAAGCTTGACTTTGTGGTGGGAATTTTTAAAAAAACAATGTAAATTATTTTTTACACACATTGGAAAGCAAAAAGCTAAAGAAAAAAGAAAAGAATTGTTTGATTTAAATGAAAAACTGGCACTGTTTGGTGAAATGGAGGATGCAGGAGTAAATGTCAAAAAACATGTAATTGAGATAAAAAATGCAATACGGAAATGGTATCTGCAAAAAGGGAAAGAAACCATTTTCAATTCCAGAGTGAAAGAATTCGAGGAAAATGAAAAATGTAATGCTTTCTTTTTTAAAAAAACAAAACAAAATAACACCCGGTTTTCCTCTTTAGAAAATTTTGAAGGTAAAGAAACATCAGATATCAATGAAATGTTACTTCATACTCATGTTTTTTTTTCAACAATGTATCAAGAAAAGCAGATTGATGAAAACATTTGTGAGGACTTCCTAGAGGACATCAATCAATCTCTCTCAAGAGAATCACAATCCTTTTTAAGTAAACCCTTTGATGGGCAAGAATTTTTGGAAGTTTTGTCAAAGGCTCCTAGGAATTCATCCCCTGGCCTGGATGGGCTCCCATGGGAATTTTATAAAGTTTTCTGGGGTACCATTGCACAGGATTTTATGAAAATGTTGACAGAGGCCATTTCAAACAAAAAATTACCGGTGTCTTTTTTACAGGGAACAGTTACCCTTTTACACAAAAAGGGAGAAAAAAACAATCTAAACAATTGGAGACCAATCACTCTGTTAAATGTAGACAGCAAAATATTCAGCAAGCTTTTAACAAATAGAATTAAACAAGTGTTATCCTCTGTAATACACACAGATCAGACCTGTGCAGTACCAGGGAGGAAGGTCTGGGATAGCCTTATAACAATTCGGGACGCAATATGGATGTCGGTAAGAAATGACTCACCATTGGGAGTTCTATCTTTGGATCTTCAAAAAGCCTTTGATAGCATCTCTCACTCCTATATGTTTAAGGTTTTAACAAGGATGGGCTTTCCACAACAATTTACACAAATGATTGAAATGCTTTACCATAATGCTGTAAGTTCTTTCCAAATTAATGTTTTTTTTTACAGATGGAGTCCCTATTAAAACAGGGGTTAGACAAGGGTGTCCCCTCTCACCAGCACTCTTCATCTGTGCTTTGGAACCCTTGCTGTCCACTCTGAGGAAAGACAAAATAATAAAAGGTTTTTTTGTTCCAGGAGCAGGGGGAACACCTGCAAAATGCATTGCGTACATGGACGACATAACAGTCCTATGTCCAGACATTCAATCTGTAAGAAGAACAATTTTACATGTAAACATTTTTTCCCAAGCTTCAGGTCTTAAACTCAACATGGAGAAAAGCAACTGCCTAACAATAGGTAGATGGGACAATCTAGCACATATACAGGTAAACACAACAACACAACTTATTAAAGTGCTGGGCGTCCTCTTTTCAAAAGACACTTCAGGTTCAGTCAATTGGGATTCGGTAATAAACAAAACACAGCAGAAGCTAGGGTTGTGGAAAACTAGATCTTTAACCCTAGTTGGTAAAATTTTGGTAATTAAAGCAGTGATCTTACCTTTAATTCTATATTATGCAATGATTTTCCCTCCACAGAAGCAGATTTTAAATAAACTACAGAAACTGTTGTGCATTTTTTTCTGGTCCTCCAAAATGGAAAAAATAAAGAGAGAAATTGTTTTTAAGCCATTAAACAATGGAGGGAAAGACTTACCAAATTTGTACCATTTTACTATGACAAATTACGTTTTTCTTTGTTTAAATGCAATAAAAGAGAAAAGAAATATAACAGCATGTTTTGTAAAATATCATGTAAACAACATTTTTAGAAAATATAAACTTGTACCTGCAGATAATGCCATTCCAAATGCCTTTTTTATCCCAAAGATGTATAATGTGATTGATATCTTTTTTAAAAATCTAAGACATTTACATTTGGACTTTGATGATTTTGCCAACAAAAAGACTTTCAAAGCAGCCATCAGGAGGACCGAGATTCTTTCCCCAGCAAACAATCTCAACGAGGAGCAGTCAAAGAAAACATGGAAGAAAGCCAACCACCCTGAACTGACAAACAGCCAAAAGGACTTATGTTGGCTAACAATTCATAAAGGACTTCCTTTAAAAAGTTTTCAACATAACAGAGGCCTGTCAGCAACACCAAGATGCCCACGGGAGAATTGCCACGCAGATGAGACGGTGTTACATTTTCTTTGGAACTGTTCCTTTGCACAAGAAACTTGGAAAAAAATTGGTCCTTTGATAAAAGGGATATCCGGACAAAAATCCATAGACTATGAACTCATTCTTTATGGAATCTCTTCTTCTTTGCCAAACACAAAAGACTTATTACTGTGGAAAATTGTGTGTTGCATTAAAGAAGGGTTGTGGATCACTAGAAATTTAGGGATATATCAACATAAACAGTTTACAATTAAAGATTGTATTAAAATAAGTTTAGACAAATTAATGACATACTACTGGATAGATTATAAATCCTGTAGTAAAGATGAAGCAGAAAAAAGATGGAAACAAAAAAATTGGAAGGATTGGGTTCCTTAAAAAAGAAATTACAGTTGTAAACCTTCTCAGACACTCTACAAAATTTGAGTCATTTTAAAATTGTTACCAGTATGTAAATAGAGAAATTATGAAACTCACAGAATATTTTTGGAAATGTGTATTTTGAATATCTTGTAAACTTGACATGGACCTAACAGATAAAGGCATGACAAGTCAAATGTATCACCACCCGTATGGTTCGGGATTTGTTAAAATGTAAATATGCACTAACATTTTCAATAAAGACTATTTTTACAAAAAAAAAAAAAAAAAATCTGTTCTTATCAGTTTAATATCTGATACGTCCTCTATCTGGGGACCATATATTAAATTGATTTTTGGAACAGGGAGATGGAATAGGAGCTTGCTCTGTCCACTCCACGCATCAACCTGGTATTGCAGTACCTCCAGGAATGGTGCACTTCCCCACCCGGGGAAAAACATGCTGTTGAAAAAAAAGATTGAAAAGCAAAAGTAGCGTTTCACTGTCTCTCTGTAAAGTGACGCTAATGTCTTTGTGTGTAAATAAAACCAACCTGGCCACTTTGTGGCAGCCGTGTCTTGTTTTATTTATGTCGTTATTTATTTATTTATTCCGTTTTATATTTCTGTGGTATTTTATTCCCTGACTCTCCTCCCCCCCCTCCTTTTTTTTTTTTTTTTATTGTCCTCTGCTCAGAGGCTTCACTTCGGTGGAGAAAAATGTCAGAAAGAGACTGCATCTTCAGCAGTGTTTTGTTTTTGGATCCATTTCCCAGGGTAGCGAGTGATGGCAAAGAGGCAAAGCAGAGGGCAGAGGGCAAGAGGCCTTTCTTCATCTACCGCGTTTTCAGCAAGTGAAGAGGAGCGAGATAGAAAGAGCAAGATAGGAAAGGTAAGAGAGAGAGAGAGAGAGAGAGAGAGAGAGAGAGAGAGAGAGAGAGAGAGAGAGAGATTATATATATATATATATATATATATATATATATGGGGGGGGCAGCTGCCTTTGGCAGAAGAGAAGAAGTGGACACTGTCCAGGTCTTCTCCGGGCAGAAGGAAAAGACAGAGGCCCGTATTTATACTCCGTTTGCGCCGAATTTGCGTCGTTTTTTTCGACGCAAATTCGGCGCAAAACGAACGCCATATTTATACTTTGGCGTTAGACGCGTCTAGCGCCAAAGTATGGGCAAATAGCGTCATTTTTTTGCGTGAACGCCTTCCTTGCGTTAATGAGATGCAAGGAAGGCGTTCCCGTCTAAAAAAATGACGGCGACGCAAATGTGTCGTATTTATACTCCCGGGCAAAAATCACGCCCGGGAGGTGGCGGGTCAAAAAACCCCGCATTTGCGCCACTATTTAACGCCTGGGTCAGGGTAGGCGTTAAGGGGCCTGTGGGCTCAAAATTAGCCCACAGGTGCCCTCCCCTGCCCCCAGGGACCCCCCCTGCCACCCCTGCCCACCCCAGGAGGACACCCAAGGATGGAGGGACCCACCCCAGGGACATTCAGGTAAGTTCAGGTAAGTATAATTTTTTATATATTTTTTTTTTTTTTGGGTGGCATAGGGGGGCCTTATTTGTGCCCCCCCTACATGCCACTATGCCCAATGACCATGCCCAGGGGACACAAGTCCCCTGGGCATGGCCATTGGGCAAGGGGGCATGACTCCTGTCTTTACTAAGACAGGAGTCATGAAATGGCGTCTGGGTGTCGTAAAAAAATGGCGCAAATCGGGTTGAGGCGATTCTTTTGCCTCAACCTGACTTGCCCCATTTTAAGACGCCCTAACGTCATTTTTTCCCAACGCCGGCGCTGCCTGGTCTACGTCTTTTTTTCCACGCACACCAGGCAGCGCCGGTCTGCTTGCGCCGGCTAACGCCATTCCATAAATACGGCGCCCGCATGGCGCTTCAGAATGGCGTTAGACGGCGCTAAATTTTTTGACGCTAAACTGCGTTAGCGCAGTTTAGCGTCAAAAAGTATAAATATGGGCCAGAGTCCTTTTCCTTCTTTGCCCGCCCCCGCCCGTCCACGAACGGCCGAGCCTTATCTATAGGCCTAAGCTCTGCCTAAGCAGAGTCCTGGGCAAGCGAGGGCGAGGAGCCGGCCGCTTGCTGCCAGGCTGCTGTCCAGGGTGGCCCGACCTTCCGACCCAGGGGCTGGACCCAGTGGACAGGAAGGGGAGGGGCATGCAAAAACTAGAAACTGGGCAACGTGGGTATGCTAATGGACGCATAATGAGGCGACTGCTGAGAACTCTGGGAGCCGGGAGACACCCTGACGCCAGGGCCTCTTTTTTCCTTTCGCCACTGGCTGAGCTCTTGCCAAGAGATGGGGAAAAGAGGCGAAAGGCCCGTCAACGGTCAAGGAAAGGACGACCCCAGCCCGAGTCAGCCAGGGAGACCGGCCGGTGAGGTGAGAATTCTGCCACCATTCGGGTTATCGCTTCTCGGCCTTTTGGCTAAGTTCAAACTTTTGTTTGAACTTGAAAAAAAGGTGAGGGTAATTTCTGACCCTTGTGTGACTGGGCCTGCGCCCTCTGGCTTGTCCGGAGCCTGGCTGCGTTGCACATAGGTGACGAGAAACTCCTCTGAAGCGATCAATACTCTTTCCAAGTGACTTGGGGGACGGGCCCTCGTACTCTGGCCTGACCGGAGCAGGGCTGATGCTCCCTTGTCACGAGGATTGAGTTGGATAGCACCTGCCGGTTATACTGGTGTGGGGTCCCTTGTCTCCCTTGAGGAGCAGTGCAGGTTCATTCTAGCGCTGTGACCTCGGGAGATTGGGGGGGGAAGTAGCTTTTTATTCCACATCCCCTTTCCTTTTAAGTTTTTTTCGTGTTTTGGTATTTGGGCTACGGTTGTGGTCCAAAAAGGGACCGGTCCTTTTAAGGACCCTTACTTTGTGGTTAAATTCTTCTTATCTTCTTTTTAGATCATTTTTGCCTTTTCTTCATAAATAGCAAGATTCTCACCAACAACAATTTTGCTTGGACTTGGAAACGAACAAAGGATCCACAAGTCAGTAGTAGTCAGTGGTAACCCCGGACGGAGGTTTTACCTCACTCTCCAAAAATCAATGGTTTTTCCAACAAAGGTATTTTCTTCCAAACCTATCAAGAAACAACACCTTCTTGGAAAGGTAAGCCCACAACAGTGTCTCTTACCCCATTTTTTGGATTAACAAAATGACTACCACCCCACTCATGCCGGGCAATGCCCGGGCATTTGATTGCATTCCTAACTCTATTCGTGTTGAAGTTGCCGAAGCACAGCGTAAAGAGAAAACTTTAATATTCATTGTGGATGATTTACTTAAAACTACGTGTGCCGTTGCTGATACTGCTATAGAATGTATACAAGATTTTTCAAATAGAGGAGTATATGATGTTACATTTTCTAGCGATTCAATTTGTCAAATGGTTTTACAGAAATTTAATGAATGCACCGCCCCGTTGATTAAAACTGGTATCACCCTTATACCTATGTTTGCCCCGAAAGAAACAGTGATAGTGGTGCACATGTACAATCCCTTCTCGGATCCCCGCTTGATTGAAGTTTTCCTCTCCCGTTATTGTTCTAAGGTCCGGGGGGGACAAAAAATCAAAAACATCTGTGGCATTTGGAACGGAAAGCGTAAATATCTGGTCACATTTAAAGAAGATCCTAATGGCATTCGAGGCCTTGCACACCCCCCCCCCCCCAAACCTTCAGCCTGGGTGTCAACAAAGGCTTTCTGCTTTACTCTGGACAGCCTCTGTTTTGTCGCCTATGTCAACAATTTGGTCATTCAAAAGAAAATTGCTCAGGGTCAAATTGTAGGAATTGTGGTAGCTCTACTCATCGTGCACAGGCATGTTCAGCTCCTAAGAAATGTAACTTATGTGGCAGTGAGGACCATCTTTTTAAAACCTGCCCAAAAGCAAATTTTTCCTACGCCAAGGCGGTTAGTGCTCCAGTTCCAATAGCACAACCTTTTCTCACCACCCTGCCTGCACCTCCTACAGAAACCAACCCAGTGTCTGAAGTGCCAGTCACTGATTCAGAAATTTTAGGATATATTGATGGGCTGCCTATCCATAGTCACAGAATCTTAGGGGATGACCCCCCTGAAAAAGATGTTACTTCTGCTTTTTTTCCTGTTTCAGATCCCGGCCTAACTATTCAACAAATAATAGAAGAAGAAACAGACCGCATAGATGCCGCGTGCATCAAACGTAAGGCTCTAGAACAACGGAAAAAGCGCTTAAAAAATCAAACACCTTCCAGCCCAGAGGCTTCTTCTGCACAACTTCAAACTACCACTGATGAACCTATTTGCGTGCCAGAGACCCCTTCTTCAAGTACATCTGCACCAAGTCAAGGAAAGGAGAACCTTCCCACAAAGGATGAATCAGGTACTGTTGAACAGTTAAATTTGTCTGCCCCCCTTTTGAATTCTCCTATACCGGACATGGATCACAGTGGGTGGTCCACTTATTTGTCACACAAAAGAAAAGGAAGAACCTCAAAAAACACGCCAGATCCACCGCTCCCTACTCGAATCAAAAGGCGCACGACCTCCTTGGACCGTGTTTCCAAGGGGAGTCGTTTTACGCCTCTCCATCACCTCTCGGATTCCGAGGAGGTTTCTCACGAAGTGGCCCAAGAACTAGAAGTCAGTGACAGTCTGCCAAAAGATTTAGATGCTACCCCTGATCTAAATCGCATGTTTCTAGCTCAACAAAGTGATGGAGATTTATCCTCCCCAGATTAGGAGTAGGTGGAACCTCTTCCTTTTACAACACTTTACATGAATGTTTCAGTTGCCACCTGCAATGTGCGTGGGATGAGCACTGATGTCACGAAAGTAATGGTACTTGATTTTTTTAAAACAGTTCCCGCAGATATTATTTGCTTACAAGAATGTCATATTCCCTTTCGTAAAAATTACTCTTCCTACAGTGGTGCGTGGGAAACTGGTCCATCTGCTTGGTCTGGGGGAGCAAATAAAAATGATGGAGTGGCAATCCTCTTTAAAAATAAACATTGGCAAATCATAGGAGAACAGGTCCTTTACCCCGGACGAGCTCTTCTCCTGTCCTTGCTAATGGATGGTATCCCAATGAGGCTATGTAATATTTATGCCCCTGCAAAAAAAACCGATAGAGAGTATCTTCTGCAATTAGTCAAACCCTTTCTTACAGGCGCTATCCCTCTTATCCTCACAGGGGATTTTAATTGTCTACTACATCAACAAGACCGTCAAGGACAACAAAATGTGTATACTCTTGATGTTACATCTAAACTTTTGCAGTCATTGGTGTTTGATTTACAATTATATGATACTTATGCCAAACACTTTCCTCCTGGCACCGGATTTACATGGGAGGCAGTGCATGGTACTACAAGATCTCGAATAGACTATGGGGGTCATTCTGACCCTGGCGGCCGGTGGCCACCAGGGCCACCGACCACGGGAGCACCGCCAACAGGCTGGCGGTGCTCCCACGAGAAGCGGTAAGTCGGCGGGCTCCCGCCGACTTACCGCTGCTCGGGGGAATCGCGCGCTCCGCCGCCATGAGGATTCTGACCCCCCCTACCGCCATCCTGTTCATGGCGGGAAAGCCGCCATGAACAGGATGGCGGTAGGGGGGGTCGCGGGGCCCCTGGGGGCCCCTGCCGTGCCCATGCCAATGGCATGGGCACGGCAGGGGCCCCCGTAAGAGGGCCCCGCAAAGTATTTCAGTGTCTGCCTTGCAGACACTGAAATACGTGACGGGTGCCACTGCACCCGTCGCACCTTCCCACTCCGCCGGCTCGATTACGAGCCGGCATCCTCGTGGGAAGGGAGTTTTTCCCTGGGCTGGCGGGCGGTCTTTTGGAGACCGCCCGCCAGCCCAGGGAAAAACTCATAATACCCTCCGCGGTCTTCTGACCACGGAGCGGTATAATGGGGGCGGAATTCTGGCGGGCGGCCTCCGCCGCCCGCCAGAATCAGAATCACCCCCTATATCTTTGCTTCTAAAAACCTCACGTCAGTTGACAGCAGTATACATCCCATTGCTTTTTCTGATCATCATATGCTTTGTACTTCTTTTCACCTTGCCACCCAGTCTGCCCGGGGCCCAGGATCTTGGAAACTAAACTGTACATTATTAATTCATGAACAAATATGTGTAAAATACCGGGCTTGTTATAAAAAATGGACTCTCCAAAAACACAAATTTTCCACTATATTTCAGTGGTGGCAATGGGTGAAATACAAAACCAAGAATTTCTTTCAGACGCAAAGTTTTCTTCTTCGAAAAACCACTTGGGATGATTTCCAGAAACTACAGAGGCGGCTTACTCTACTTCATCAACTGGGGGCTGCAGGAAAGGATGTAACTGCTGATATCCGACAGGTAAAAACGGACATGACTCGGTGGTTGCAGAAAAAAAGTAAAGCTATCATTTTTCAGGCACGGGTTCGCATTTTTCATGAAGATGAACAATGTACTTCTTTCTTTTTAAAAAAAAACCACAAACATCATAAATTGTTACAGGTGCTACAAGATGCTCAAGGGGTTCGTTGTCAAGGTACCAAAAATTTTCAAAATATTGCTTTTCAGTTTTACAAACAATTGTATGCTCCTTCCGTTTTCTCCCAACACGCAATCAAAGAATATTGCACACTGTTAACAGACACCTTTACCGAAGCACAACAAACTGTTTTAGCTAAACCCCTTACAGGAGAAGAATTTCTTACCGCCATCAAACAAGCACCTACTGGTTCGTGTCCAGGTATGGATGGTCTCCCTTGGGACTTTTATAAAAAAATTTGGGACCTTCTCTGTGTCGACTTCATGGCCATGATCCAAAATGGCTTTCACATCAACACATTCCCAAATAGTTTTTCTATTGGTATAATCACTTTACTTTACAAAAAAGGAGATGAAACATCTTTAAAAAACTGGCGCCCAATATCTCTCCTGAATGTGGATTATAAACTGATATCAAAGGTATTAGCTCTCAGATTTCAAACAGTATTATATACATGTATCCATCAAGACCAAACTTGCGCCCTTAAAGGGAGACGTATTGTTGACAGTCTTACTACAATTCGTGATGTCCTGTACTATACAAATGATCAGCATAATTCTCTTGGTGTTCTCAGTCTAGATTTTGAAAAAGCATTTGATCGAGTTTCACATCCTTTTTTGTTTACAGTACTACAACAACTTAAAGTACCTATACAGTTTATTCACATGTTATCCACCTTGTATCACAATGCAAGTAGTGTTGTTAGTATCAATGGCTTCTACACCCAAGCCTTCCCGGTTAAAGCAGGTGTTCGTCAAGGGTGCCCCTTATCCCCAGCCCTATTTGTTTGTGCAGTAGAGCCCTTTTTGTGTCATCTACGAAATGATCCCACAATCAATGGATCTTTTATCCCAGGTGGTTCTGGCACACAAGCCAAGATAGTCGCATATATGGATGACGTGTCTGTTCTATGTTCAAATCCCAAAGTTGTTAGGACTGTTTTACATCATGCTGATTTATTTCAACCAGTCTCAGGCTTACGTCTTAATCTTGAAAAATGTGTGTGTCTAACACTGGGCCCCTGGGACACTCTTGCCCGCCTGCCAGTTACTACTACTCGAGCACCCACTAAAATTCTGGGGGTTTTCTTTTCAGAAACAGGCTATGAACAAAAAAATTGGACTGAAGTATATAAAAAAATGGAGAAAAAACGTACACTTTGGACCACTCGTAAATTGTCTTTAGAAGGTAAAATTTTGGTTATCAAAGCAGTGTTACTACCAATCATGTTATATCTTACCATGGTTTATCCCCCGTCACGTATTATGTTACAAAAATGTACAAAATTGTTTTTTACATTCCTATGGGGGTCCCGAATGGAGAAATTGGCTCGGTCTACAATCTGTAAACATTGGAGCAATGGAGGGAAAGGAATGCCTGATATTTATGTTTTTTTGTATTCCAAGTTATTTTCACATACGTTATCTCAACTATATACAGAACCTTTAACTATAGCTGGTCTATTTACACGTTATTTTACAGCTGTATTGTTTTGCCAATTTGGTTTATATCACCCCAATAATTTGTACCCCCTAAGCTATTCTGTACCCCCTTATTACAAAGAAATGAGAGCCTTTGTGCAACGGTTGGATTTTACTGTTATATCCCTTGATATTTGTAAAAATTCGAAAAGTTTGAAGAAATTATTTTTCAGCCAAGAAAAAACTGAACCTCTCCTTAACTTTTCTGAACCACAGACTAAAACAGTATGGGGGTTAGTAAGCCATGCTTCTCTTCAACACAACCAAAAAGACTTGGCGTGGTTGAGCGCCCATGATTGTCTACCTGTGAAAACTTTTCAACACCGCCGTGGCCTGGCACCTTCTGCGATATGCCCTAGGAATCACTGCCTCCACGAAGAAACTGTTTCCCATCTGTTTTGGGGATGTTCATATGCACGGACCTTTTGGACACTGATGAAACCTTTTTTGGACCATGTAGCCGGGCTTCAGAATCTCACTCTGGAGTCCATACTGTACGGATTTCACCTCCCACCAGCACGGAAACTCGTAGCCTGGAGGCTTCTTAACAGCGGTAAACAGACCCTTTGGGACGCCCGTAATATGTTACTTTTTCTCCATAAAGATCTTTCTCCAGCTGATTGTCGGTGTTTATGCCTTGACAAACTGACTACATATTGGCATATCGATAAAACATTTCATGGTACCCAAGAAGCCAACAGACTATGGCAAATAAACAATTGGAAAGGCTGGGTGACTTGAAGGAATACACCTAGCCACCAGGTGTTGAAGAAAAAGGATTGGCATTTATATAGGCCTTTTTTCAATAAAGTTTTAGTAAACCAAGTTTTGGGGAGGAGGTAATGGGGATTGTATTCCACTTCAGAAAAAAAACATATGTCTCTTTTTTGATTTCCTTTATAAAAATGTTTTGCAGATCATAAAAAACACCATTGTAAACTAACGAATTTTTTTCCAAAACAAACATTGTACAAATTGTATTATAATTATTTTCCTTTGTACCCTTTTCCCTTTATAAATAAATAAAGGTTTTCAAAAGAAAAATCTGTTCTTATCAGTTTAATATCTGATACGTCCTCTATCTGGGGACCATATATTAAATTGATTTTTGGAACAGGGAGATGGAATAGGAGCTTGCTCTGTCCACCCCACGCATCAACCTGGTATTGCAGTACCTCCAGGAATGGTGCACTTCCCCACCCGGGGAAAAACATGCTGTTGAAAAAAAAGATTGAAAAGCAAAAGTAGCGTTTCACTGTCTCTCTGTAAAGTGACGCTAATGTCTTTGTGTGTAAATAAAACCAACCTGGCCACTTTGTGGCAGCCGTGTCTTGTTTTATTTATGTCGTTATTTATTTATTTATTCCGTTTTATATTTCTGTGGTATTTTATTCCCTGACTCTCCTCCCCCCCCCCCCCCCTTTTTTTTTTTTTTTTATTGTCCTCTGCTCAGAGGCTTCACTTCGGTGGAGAAAAATGTCAGAAAGAGACTGCATCTTCAGCAGTGTTTTGTTTTTGGATCCATTTCCCAGGGTAGCGAGTGATGGCAAAGAGGCAAAGCAGAGGGCAAGAGGCCTTTCTTCATCTACCGCGTTTTCAGCAAGTGAAGAGGAGCGAGATAGAAAGAGCAAGATAGGAAAGGTGAGAGAGAGAGAGAGAGAGAGAGAGAGAGAGAGAGAGAGAGAGAGAGAGAGAGAGAGAGAGAGAGAGAGAGAGAGAGAGAGAGAGAGAGAGAGAGAGAGAGAGAGAGAGAGAGAGATATAGATATATATATATATATATATATATATATATATATATAGATAGGGGGGGGGGGGCAGCTGCCTTTGGCAGAAGAGAAGAAGTGGACACTGTCCAGGTCTTCTCCGGGCAGAAGGAAAAGACAGAGTCCTTTTCCTTCTTTGCCCACCCCCGCCCGTCCACGAACGGCCGAGCCTTATCTATAGGCCTAAGCTCTGCCTAAGCAGAGTCCTGGGCAAGCGAGGGCGAGGA
The DNA here is from genome assembly GCF_031143425.1 of Pleurodeles waltl. Classification (NCBI taxonomy): domain Eukaryota; kingdom Metazoa; phylum Chordata; class Amphibia; order Caudata; family Salamandridae; genus Pleurodeles; species Pleurodeles waltl. Next base: position 1,603,615,126 of record NC_090444.1, read on the forward strand.
GCCGGCCGCTTGCTGCCAGGCTGCTGTCCAGGGTGGCCCGACCTTCCGACCCAGGGGCTGGACCCAGTGGACAGGAAGGGGAGGGGCATGCAAAAACTAGAAACTGGGCAACGTGGGTATGCTAATGGACGCATAATGAGGCGACTGCTGAGAACTCTGGGAGCCGGGAGACACCCTGACGCCAGGGCCTCTTTTTTCCTTTCGCCACTGGCTGAGCTCTTGCCAAGAGATGGGGAAAAGAGGCGAAAGGCCCGTCAACGGTCAAGGAAAGGACGACCCCAGCCCGAGTCAGCCAGGGAGACCGGCCGGTGAGGTGAGAATTCTGCCACAATTTGGGTTATTGCTTCTCGGCCTTTTGGCTAAGATCAGTGTTTATGTTTTGAACCGAACACGTGGTTTTTTTGTCAAGAGGTCGGCGAATCCGAGCCCGGAATTCCTTTTTGCTGGGCCTGCGTTTCCCTGGCTTGTCCGGGGCCAGGCTGCGTGAGGGGGGAGGAAGGGGGAGGGTTTTTGACAGGAGGACGACACTGGGCCTTCGCTCCACGGCTTGTCCGTGGCAAGGCTGCGTGTGCCTGGGGGAGACCCCGAGGTGAATCCCTGTACCTGGAGGTAATTCCTAGGTTTGCTAGAGGGACGGGCTGAGGATTCCTGGCATGACTGGGACCCAGCTGATGCCCAGACATCGGTTAGCTTGGGGAAAGCCCTCCAGGCATCCCAGGAATTTTTGGAGCTCACGCACATAGCTGCGTGGAGCAGGAGGTTCTGACACCAGAGTCCTGGTGTCAGACTGAGAGTCCCTGGGCGCACTTTGAGAGTGCACGGCCTAGGGACACTCAATTGGAAGATTTGGAGGTGCTGGCACCAGAGTCCTGGTGTCAGAGTGAGAGTCCCTGGGCGCACTGTGATTGTGCTCGGCCTAGGGACACTCTTTTGAGGGAATTGGAGGTATCTCACACCACCCAGAAAGGAACACCTGACCCAGGTCAGGAAAACACAGTGTTTTTAAATACTGGGTACAAGAGGGTGGGGTTTGATTCAGAGAAGAGGAGAAAAGTGGTGAGAGTCCCTGGGCGCACTTGGAAAGTGCTCGGCCCGGGGACATTCACAGACCACGTCTGGGACACCCAAAACAAGGCCCAGATGAGCTTTTTAACAAAGTAAGGAGCCACAAAAAATATCAAAAACCATGGCAGCCCCTAAGAGCTACGCAGCAGCCGCTGGCGGGAGCAATAATGGAAATAATGGGAAAAACCAAAGGAATGGAAACAACACATTTACAGGGATGAAATTCTCTGTTCGATTTGAAATATTGGAGGAAGCAAAACACAAGAGGAGCATGAACCACCTTATGGACACCGTGTTTAAACAGGTATTTGGCATTAAGCCTGATCAGATCAAATGTATGCAAGACTTTAGAGTCAGGGGGCTATTTGACATAACATTCCAGAGCGAAAATATTTATCAAGATTTTATTTATAAATTAAATCAAAATAGAGAAAACAAAGATTTAGAAGGTTATGTAATCACCCCACTTGCAGCACCAAGAGAAATCCCAATGACGGTGCATATGTTTAACCCTTTTACTGCACCGTCAGAAATAGAGCATTTTTTGCGCAGATACTGCCAAAGTGTTAGAGGAGGGAGTGAAGTCAGGAATGAAAGGGGGGTATGGAATGGAAAGAGGAGATACATGGTAGTGCTCCAAAGGGATGATGAAGGGATTGGAGGTACAAAACACCCACCTCTAAACTTCACCATAGGGCCAAATAGGGGTTTTCGGTACTACCTAGGACAACCCATGTTTTGTAAAACTTGTTTCCAGTTTGGACATATCAAAGAGCAATGTTCAGGGGATATTTGCAGGAATTGTGGCACCAAAGGGCACATGGCCCATGAATGTAAGGCCCCCAAAAAATGCAATTTATGTGGGGAATTATCTCACCTTTATAAAAATTGCCCTGCAAGGCAAAATCTCTATGATAAATCAAGAGTGGAGAGTTCAACTCAATTAGACCAAACAGGGCCAAACGAGATAAGCCCAACCATTAAAGATCCAGCAAAGGGAGGAAAAAAAACCACCATACCTGATATAAATGCGAGCGAAATTTTAGAGATAACCTCACAGCCCAACCCCCAAATTGTCATCCCAGAAACTCCTGAAAGCGAACTAGTTCAAAAAGAAAATATTATTGAATCAAGTGCTCAGAGCACAGACTCTAACAAAAAAATTGAAAGGCGGCATGAAATTGACTTGGATCTAGATTATAATCAGGAGTGGCTTTTTGCAACACCATCAACTGGGTCCACTCATGTAACACAAACACCAGAAACATTCTTTTCAACAGAAGAGAACATGGAAGAAGGGGAGATAGAATCTAAGGGAGATGATCAACCCAAAAACAGAAAAGTCACCAAAAAAATAAAAAATACAGACCCCAAAGAAACTCTAAAAGACAATTTTTTAACCGATTCAGAAGAAGAGATGACTACTGAACAGGGGTCTAATGAAAGGGATGTTGAAGCCTCACCAAGGCAATCAATGAGACAATTAGAGAGGTTAAAAAAAAGGAAAGACAAAAGGAACCAAAATTCGTCTGAAGAAGTGGTTCAAAAAAGAAATAAAAGAAAAGCAACATCGCAGAAAAATGATATTAATTCAAAAATAACCAGTGTTCCTGGATCCAGGTACAGTGTACTCCAGGAACAATCAGACACAGAAGACCCTCCTTTAGAGGGCCTGTCTGAAATTACTAAGATTTCTTTGGAGGAGGGGAAGTCTTTTAAAGGTTTTCCCCCTTACATGGGAAAAGAAGAAGAGATAACATTTGAGGAGAGCCAATCTTTGCTCCCTCAGGAGATAATTGAGATTGATTCTATAGAATAATAATGTAAACATGTATGCTTTCTACTTTTTAATGGCTATTACTTTAGCCACCCTAAACGTCAGGGGTATTAGACAGCAGTCCAAAAGAGCTGCTGTCTTCAATTATTGTGAAAATTTGAAAGCTGACATTATTTTTTTGCAGGAGTGTGGCATTCCATATGCTGAAGATTACTCCTTTCTAAAAAGAGAATGGAGACAAGGTCCATCATCCTGGTCAGGAGGTGGAAACAAAAATGCAGGAGTAGGCATTTTATGTAAAAATAACAAATTTTCTATTTTACAGGAAAATGTAATTTCCCCAGGGAGAGGTTTGTCCTGTAGCTTAAAAGTGAATGAAACAATTTTTAAAGTCATTAACATTTATGCACATGCAGACAAACAGTTCATTGAACAAATCATTTCTTTCCTAACATTTTTTGTTACAGGTTCATAACCCACCTTTATTGCAGGGGACTTTAACTGTATAAGAGCCCCACAAGATAGAATAGGTTCAGCGACACATTATAAATTAGATATTTCTTCAAAAACCCTAAATGACATAATAGACAATTGTTCCCTACAAGACACTTTTCAAACATGTAATCCAAACAACACAGGGTTTACATGGTTATCAGGAGATGGGAATACCACTTCTAGGATAGACTATATTTTCACATCAGAACATATTAAGGCCCGTATTTATACTTCGTTTGCGCCGAATTTGCGTCGTTTTTTTCGACGCAAATTCGGTGCAAAACTAACGCCATATTTATACTTTGGCGTTAGACGCGTCTAGCGCCAAAGTATGGGCAAATAGCGTCATTTTTTGGCGTGAACGCCTTCCTTGCGTTAATGAGATGCAAGGAAGGCGTTCCCGTCTAAAAACAGACGCACATAGCGGTGCGTGGTATTTATGCTCCAGGGCAAAAATCACTCCCGCGCGGCAGGCGGCGCAAAAAAATGGCGCAAAGCACGAATAGCGTGAAATTTTAACGCCTGGGTCAGGGCAGGCGTTAAAATGGGGCAAACACACCTGTACTTAATCAGAACACACAGAACAAACAACAGAGCAGCAGAGCAGCAGAGCAGCAACAGGGAGACATGGAGGTGCTTTTTCTTCAACGTGCACGTAGACGCAGAGCCCTGCAGCAACAACAGCAGCCACAACAACAACAGCAGGGACCCCAAAGACAGCGCAGAAGGCAGGAGAGGATATTCCGCCCAAGAACAACCCTGCATGGCCTCAGGGAACGAGACATCATCCAGAGGTACCGGTTGAACTGGCAGGCCATTCAGCAGCTGCTGACATATATTGAACAGCAATTGGCCCCCACTTTAGTGACTCCACGCACTATCCCAACAGAAACAAAGCTGCTTGCCGTACTTCACCTGCTGGCAAGTGGCTCCTTTCAGACAACTGGTGCCCTGGTTGGTGGAATCTCACAACCATCTTTCTCCGCATTCCTGCCTAAAGTACTGGATGCCATCATTGGACTGACACCCCGCCACATCTGCTTCCCTAACACACTGCAGAAGCAGCAGGAAACAAAACAGGGGTTCTACGCCATCAGTGGCTTTCCGCACGTCCTTGGTGCAATTGACTGCACACACGTACGCCTTGTGCCACCTGCTGCGAGTGAACACCTCTACCGCAACAGGAAGCACACACATTCCATCAACGTGCAGGCCATAGTCGATCACCAAGGACTGATCAGCAACATTGTGGCTAAATATCCTGGGAGTGTACATGACGCATTCATCTTCCGTCACTGCACCATCAACCAACACTTCCAGGATGGACGGTATGGCAATGGACTACTTGTTGGTAAGGACAAAAATCTACTTATATACTCACTGCACAGAAACCCTCTAGGATAAACAACACATACACCACAATAGCAACACCTAGACAGGGACACACTGAGGTACTCACATCACTAGCCATGTGTCACAAGTCACCATTGAACCTCTCACACATTTGAATTTACTCCACAGCTTAGTGTGAAGACATTCATGACTGTGGTTGCCTAAATGTCACCTTGCAAATTGGAAGTCTCACAATAACCTGTACACTAATACAATGCATAACTTTTAAGGGATGGGATGGCCTGGCTATGTTCATATGGACGTTTCTAATACCCTTTCATGTTTCAACTCTGCATGGAACTATCATCACACCCCCAGTGAGGACACACGGACACCTGTGTCACAAGTCACAATGCAAAGGAGGGCACACTGTACTTGAGAAACCAATACATCCTGCTGACAAACAGTTAGACAACAAACACTTGCTCAGCCAAGGAAAAAAAACAATGCCAAAGTTTCCACCAACAACCATAGGTTGTCACATTAGTACACAAAATAGTCACAGACAACACAACACAACTACTGCCATCAAAGATACGTACAACAGTGCCTCCTACATCTAATTGATACCATTCTGTGTTTCTCTTTCAGCTGATCAGGGGTATGGCATCCAGCCTTGGATAATGACACCATATGGGAACCCAAATACTGCTGCTGAGCGGGCATACAATGACGCCCACAAGAGGACACGCAGCATTGTGGAGAGGACCTTTGGGATCCTAAAGTCAAGGTTCCGCTGCCTTGACATCACTGGCGGAAGCCTACTATACTCCCCAGAGATGGTATGCAAAATCATACTCACTTGTGCCATATTACACAATATTTGTGTACAAAGGAACATTCCCCTCCTTGAACCGGACCCAGACATGCCTGAGGATGATGATGAGGAGGATGCTGGCCTGCAACAGGAGGGGGAACAACCTAACACCGCAGCAGGAGTGCGTAGGCGCCAACAGCTTGTGAACAATTTTTTTTACTTAAGTCATTATAATCACTTGTATTCCACACTTGTAAATAAACACAGATCACAAACACCACATCATGCTTTGGCCTATTCATTTCTGACCACCTTTAGTTTGAAATAGCTGAAGATGAATGTCGTCTCATTGATCAAGAATGCCATTAAAATTCATCACACCAAAAATAAACATCACAACTGTATGCACAGAGGGTAGGATGTGACATGTTACATTACCATACACAGAGCCCAACAAGAGTACAAATGTGACAATTAGACATGCCGGATCCAAACAACTGAAACAGTCTCTCATCCAGCCCAAAATTGGAGATCATTTGAAAGTCACATCACACGTGTTCAGAGACAGGGTGGGACCATCCATGTGTACGTGAACATGTCATCAATGGCTTCTCTCAAGTGTATGATGTGAGCAATACACAATTGCAACAACATCAGCTGCCACTAACTCAGGAGGAGACCTTGAAGTTACAGTGACAACATACACACAGACAGGTCATACTGGATCCACATTCCCACACACATGTACACATATGTCATACAACCAACCTAATATTTGAAAGTAGACCATCACAGTTGTGTCCCAGTTTGAACCTAGCAGGAAGATTGTAACATGACACTAAACCAGTTTATGCAGAAAGGGACACAGACAAGCAAAACAATCTTCGCATTATCACATCGTGAACGCTGAGAGTCTTGCAAACTTAGGGGGTCATTCTGACCCTGGCGGTAATTACCGCCATGGCGGAGGTCGGCGGTAGCACCGCCAACAGGCTGGCGGTGCACAGATGGGCATTCTGACCGCGGCGGTTCAGCCGCAGCCAGAAACGGACTTCCCGCTGCCCTTGAGAATCCGCCATGGCGGCGGAGCGCGCTCCGCCGCCATGGGGATTCTGACACCCCCTACCGCCATCCTGTTCCTGGCGGGTCTTCCGCCAGGAACAGGATGGCGGTAGGGGGTGCCGCGGGGCCCCTGGGGGCCCCTGCAGTGCCCATGCCAATGGCATGGGCACTGCAGGGGCCCCCGTAAGAGGGCCCCACAAAGAATTTCAGTGTCTGCTTTGCAGACACAGAAATTCGCGACGGGTGCAACTGCACCCGTCGCACCTTCCCACTCCGCCAGCTCCATTCTGAGCAGGCGTCCTCGTGGGAAGGGTGTTTCCCGCTGGGCTGGCGGGCGGACTTTTGGCGGTCGCCCGCCAGCCCAGTGGGAAAGCCAGAATGACCGCCGCGGTCTTTCGGCGGGAACCGCTTGGCGGGCGGCGACCGCCGCCCGCCGCGGTCAGAATGACCCCCTTAGTCATATGAAAATGGTATGCAACTTAGCTCCAAATCATCAATACTGCAAACGTCAAATGGGCTAATGAGATGAATGAATGGTCAACAGTCATTCATACCATATGGCCTTACATTCGCCCGCTGCTGCAGGTTTGCCAGGATATGATAAAAATACTCCATGGATACAGTAGCTATTCTGGATGGTCAAATCCTAGGGTGCTGGGGGCCTAACTCCACCTCTACCACCCCCAAAACATACAGGAATCATGTACTTGTGAACTAAAACACATGCATAAGGCACATGTGTGGCCTCCATGTCACAAGTTCTACACAAATATGAAACACAAAATCATAATGGGACATGGTCAGCCCCATAAAAACTGAAAGTGACTCTCCCACTCCCTGTTAGGACTACAGATAAAAGCGTCCCCATCATAAAGGTGGGGACATTTTGGAGACGGAATACCTAATGGTATCAAAAACCTCATTTCAAAATAGCCATCAGCAATTACACCAAATATGTTGTCAAATATGGTCAATACATTAGTTAACGTATCCCAAACATCACAGTGTGAAGGCCGTCTATACATAAAAGTACGGACATTTGTCATATACAAACACAAATGTGTCTCACATCGCACCGTTTTACCATGACTGTTAGAAATGGGGTCTTTGGTCGACAGTCAGGTTACCCCCTGTTCAAGCAAGGACCCTCACTCTAGTTAGGATAAAAGAGAATCACCCTCAGCTAACCCCTGCTTACCCCCTTGGTAGCTTGGCAGAGCAGTAGGCTTAACCTCAGAGTGCTGGGCGTAAAGTATTTGTACCAACACACACAGTAACTTAATGAAAACACTACAAAATGACACAACACCAGTTTAGAAAAATAGGAAATATTTATCTAGACAAAACAAGACCAAAACGACAAAAATCCAACATACACAAGTCAAGTTATGATTTTTTAAAGGTTTAAAATAAAAAGAGTCTTTAGGTAGTTGTAACACCACACTAGCGCTGCTAGCGTGAAAATGTACCTGGTTTGCGGCAAAAATAACCCCGCACGGGCGGTGTGCGTCGAAAATAACCCGGCACGGGTATATGCGTCGAAAACAGCTCGGCTCGGCGCGTCGAAAAAGCCAGCCACGCGACGGTCCGAAGTCCCGCGGCGCTGGTTGCGATCTCTCAGCCTTCGTCAGCGATGCTGCGCGTCGTTTCTCCTGCTCCGGGCGTCGATTCTCCGGTCGCGTCTCCAGCGGCGTCGTTTCTCAGCTGCGGAGCCGGCGTCGCGTCGTTTTCTCAGCCGCGATCGGATTCGCGTCGATCTTTTCTCCGCACGGTGCGCGGTGCGTGTATTTTTGTCCTTAGGCTGCCAGCCTCTCCTTTCAGGGTCCCAGGAACTGGAAGGGCACCACAGAGCAGAGTAGGGGTCTCTCCAGAGACTCCAGGTGCTGGCAGGAAGAAGTCTTTGCTATCCCTGAGACTTCAATAACAGGAGGCAAGCTCTACATCAAGCCCTTGGAGATTTCTTCTTCAAGATGGAAGGCACACAAAGTCCAGTCTTTGCCCTCTTACTCTGGCAGAAGCAGCACTGCAGGAAAGCTCCACAAAGCACAGTCACAGGCAGGGCAGCACTTGTTCCTCAGCGATCAGCTCTTCTCCAGGCAGAGGTTCCCCTTGATTCCAGAAGTGTTTCTAAAGTTTGTAAGTTTGGGTGCCCTTCTTATACCCATTTTAGTCTTTGAAGTCACCTTCCTTCAAAGGGGACTCACACCTTCTTGTGAAATCCTGCCTTGCCCAGGCAAGGCCTCAGACACACACCAGGGGGTTGGAGCCGGCATTGTTAGAGGCAGGCACAGTCCTTTCAGATGAGAGTGACCACTCCACCCCTCCCTCCTAGCAGAGATGGCTAATCAGGAAATGCAGGTTACACCCCAGCTCCCTTTGTGTCACTGTCTGGTGTGAGGTGAACAACAACCCAACTGTCAAACTGACCCAGACAGGGAATCCACAAACAAGGCAGAGTCACAGAATGGTTTAAGCAAGAAAATGCTCACTTTCTAAAAGTGGCATTTTCAAACGCACAATCTCAAAATCAACTTTACTAAAAGATGTATTTTTAAATTGTGAGTTCAGGGATCCCAAACTCCACCTGTCCATCTACTCTCTAGGGGAATCTACACTTTAATCATATTTAAAGGTAGCCCCCATATTATCCTATGAGAGAGAGACAGACCTTGCAACAGTGAAAACGAAATTGGCAGTATTTCACTGTCAGGACATATAAACCACATTACTATATGTCCTACCTTATCCATACACTGCACCCTGCCCTTGGGGCTACCTAGGGCCTACCTTAGGGGTGCCTTACATGTAAGGAAAGGGAAGGTTTAGGCCTGACAAGTGGGTACACTTGCCAAGTCGAATTTACAGTGTAAAAATACACATACAGACACTGCAGTGGCAGGTCTGAGACATGATTACAGATCTACTTATGTGGGTGGCACAACCAGTACTGCAGGCCCACTAGTAGCATTTGATTTACAGGCCCTGGCACCTCTAGTGCACCTTACTAGGGACTTACTAGTAAATCAAATATGCCAATCATGGATAAACCACTTACATACAATTTAAACAGGAGAGCATATGCACTTTAGCACTGGTTAGCAGTGGTAAAGTGCTCAGAGTTGAAAAGCCAACAGCAACATGTCAGAAAAAATTAGGAGGCAGGAGGCAAAAAAGACTGGGGATGACCCTGCATAAGCAAAAGTCCAACACGACCCCCTACCAGCCTAAAGCCAGGGGAGAACAATCAATACCTTGATGTACTTCCCTGATTGGGGCGATAGAACAGGGACCCAGGCCCACAACAGCAGGGGCATGTTCCAGTTCTACGCCTTCCTGACTCCAGTTGGATCCCTCTGTCCATACTCTCAGGGCCCACTAAGCTAACCCATGGGGAACCCTTCTCCACATCTACAGACACCATCTGTGCAACACCTAACTTTACTTTGCTCACAGATGTATTGCAATGGGCAGATAGTACCACCAGGGCCAACACAGTGGTGTTGCCCACTCCACCCCCGGGGTGTGACTCTCGTCCTCCCCCCCCCAGGGGCAACTCTGTCCACCAGGACAGCAAGCCACAGTGGCCCCAGACAACTGTCAGGGATGAGAGCCCGACCTCAGGCCTCTCTAACCACTGTGACTGTGGAGAGTGGGGGGCGGTAGCCCCAGGTGCCTGGCACCTTTGACCACTCTCTCTTCCACCAGGTCAGGGATGACAACCTGACCCTGGTCCTCCCCTCTGGGGCTCTGTACCCTCCCTGCAGAAGCGGCACCCCCAGAGTCCAAAACTGTCAGGGTGCTTGTAGAAGCAGTCCTGCACAATTCTTCCATCAGTGCAGGGATGTTAACCTGCAACTGATCCTCCAACCTGGGGTCTGTACCTTCAGGTTGGACCAGGGCCAGGGGTGAGGCTTCCCTCCCCCTGCCCTCTCTTCTGGGGTCCTGAACCACCCAACTAGGAGCGGCCCCCCCAGAAGACAACATGGTAGGGGTACTGTTAGCAGTAGCCCCTTCCTCCAGGTCAGGGGGGACACCCTTAACCTGGCCTCCCAATCCAGGGTCTGTACCCACAGACTGGATCACTGCCTGGCAACCCAGGACTTCCTGGGGGGCATACCTACCCCCTACCAGGTCAGAGTTTACCCCCTGAACCTTATCATTCAACCCAGAGTCACCACCCTGCGGTTGAACCATTGCCTGGCACACCAGGACTTCCAGGGGAGCACACCTACCCCCTACCAGATCAGAGCTTACCCCCTGAATCTGGCAATCCAACCCAGAGTCACTACCCTGCGGTTGAACCACTGCCTGGCGCACCAGGACTTCCTTGGGAGCACACGTACTCCCCATCAGGTCAGAGTTTACCCCCTGAACCTGATCATCCAACCCAGAGTCACCATCCTGCGGTTGAATCATTGCCTGGCGCACCAGGACTTCCTGGGGGGCACACCTACCCCCCACAAGGGAAACACTTTCCCCAAGGGCCATACAAGAGTCTGGCTGGCGCAGGTCTCCTGACCTCTGCCCATCTGACAGAGTCTGGATTCCCCCCAGCCCAGAAATGGTCTCACCAAGGTCATTCCTGGGGGGCTCTGCACTCAGAGCTGACCCCTGACCCTCCAGGTTCTCCACTGGGGTCCGCAACCCCCTCTCAACCCTCTGTCTGGACTTCTGCAACCCCTCACTAGGAGTGGTACTGCCAGACACCAGAACTGGTGGGACGCTGGCTACAGCCGCCCCCCCAAGTTCTCCTGACACTGTGGGGTCTCCCTCAACAGATGGCCCTATGGTACAGGCTAGGCTCCCCTCCTGGGGTTCCCGCAGGGAACCCTCCAGGACCTGGGACCGGATCTCGGGCACCTTGGGCCTCAACCCATCCCCATTCCCTCTCCTCTGAGACTGGACATGGGGTCCCTCACCCATCCCACTACACTGGGACCTACCTGGGACACTACAATCCTTCCCTACCTCACCTGGTTGGGAACTACCTAGACCACTCCTCTCAGGAGCACCCCCAAATGCCTCTTCAGACTCTCTGGTACTCACCCAGAAGTCTGCCTCCATTGTAAGCTCCCTGGGGTCAGAGAACTCACACTCCACCTGGTGTTGGCATAGCTCTGGAAAATAAGGACTAGACATATGCTCTCCAGCAATTACATCACTCAGCCCCTCACATGAATTAACCAAAGTACCCTTCACCCAACCATCCAGTGACTCTGCCTTGACAAAGCACCCCACATCACCCTCCTGAGACTGGTGAGACAGTACCTGACTGTCCCTGACACTCAACCCACACTCTTCTGGGATGTTTTCACACTCCATAACCAGGACTTCTACCTGGGGGGAACCCCTCTCCCTGTCACTCTCAACTAGAGTCAGTAGAGTGTCCCTCCCACCAGTAGGAATATGACTCCCCATGCCAGTTCCCCAATCCACCTCAGGGACCCTGTGCATCACTGGAGCTACCTCATACCCCTGAACCTCCTGGCGTGTGTTAACTCCCTCCTTCAAGTAGGGCACCACCTCTCTGGGCATGTGTACTTCTGCAGCATCACTGGATATACAATTGTTGCTGCCACCATTCCAGCTGGACTCAGCCCTCATGACTTCCAGCTCTTTCAATTTAAGCTCGTAAGCATAAATCATTTTTTTAATCTCTAAGTCCCTCCTCCTTTCTTCCAACTTCTTGAATCGGCGAGCCCTGTCTGCCCGTCTGTCCTGTAACTCTTCAGGAGTCAGACCCTTGGGTGACACCCTGCTATCCCTCCTGGGGACCCTCCCCCCAGGCGTAACAGGTACCTCCACTACACCACTGTGTATCCTCTGCACTTCCCCACCCACATTCTCCTCCTCTGTGTGCCCTCCAGCCTTCTTGATTGTCACCCCGGCCCTCTGTGCCTGTTGCAGCTCCCCCTCCCTGGTGGAGCTCTCAGTGGGACAGTCAAGATCTTTAAGGAACTGTTTCAATTGAGCAACTGAGTACTCCTTCAGTTTCTCCATTTCAAACACAGCTCCAGCTGTTGCATCTCCAGATTGAGACATGATGGTCACAAGTGCAAAGTTCCAAAGGCAGAAAAAAAATAATTTCCCAATGAAGTAAAAGGGATCAGCAAAATCATGGAAGTAGAATAAAAAGAGTCCTTAAGAGAAAAATCAAAAGATCACCAAACAAGTAGTATGTGGTCGCGTAGTGGTCTGAGATCAAAACAGTAGTGTACACTTAATCACTGTATGTCAAGTACAAATACAAGTCCAAATCCCGACCGCTGGTCACCAATGTTAGAAATGGGGTCTTTGGTCGACAGTCAGGTTACCCCCTGTTCAAGCAAGGACCCTCACTCTAGTTAGGATAAAAGAGAATCACCCTCAGCTAACCCCTGCTTACCCCCTTGGTAGCTTGGCAGAGCAGTAGGCTTAACCTCAGAGTGCTGGGCGTAAAGTATTTGTACCAACACACACAGTAACTTAATGAAAACACTACAAAATGACACAACACCAGTTTAGAAAAATAGGAAATATTTATCTAGACAAAACAAGACCAAAACGACAAAAATCCAACATACACAAGTCAAGTTATGATTTTTTAAAGGTTTAAAATAAAAAGAGTCTTTAGGTAGTTGTAACACCACACTAGCGCTGCTAGCGTGAAAATGTACCTGGTTTGCGGCAAAAATAACCCCGCACGGGCGGTGTGCGTCGAAAATAACCCGGCACGGGTATATGCGTCGAAAACAGCTCGGCTCGGCGCGTCGAAAAAGCCAGCCACGCGACGGTCCGAAGTCCCGCGGCGCTGGTTGCGATCTCTCAGCCTTCGTCAGCGATGCTGCGCGTCGTTTCTCCTGCTCCGGGCGTCGATTCTCCGGTCGCGTCTCCAGCGGCGTCGTTTCTCAGCTGCGGAGCCGGCGTCGCGTCGTTTTCTCAGCCGCGATCGGATTCGCGTCGATCTTTTCTCCGCACGGTGCGCGGTGCGTGTATTTTTGTCCTTAGGCTGCCAGCCTCTCCTTTCAGGGTCCCAGGAACTGGAAGGGCACCACAGAGCAGAGTAGGGGTCTCTCCAGAGACTCCAGGTGCTGGCAGGAAGAAGTCTTTGCTATCCCTGAGACTTCAATAACAGGAGGCAAGCTCTACATCAAGCCCTTGGAGATTTCTTCTTCAAGATGGAAGGCACACAAAGTCCAGTCTTTTGCCCTCTTACTCTGGCAGAAGCAGCACTGCAGGAAAGCTCCACAAAGCACAGTCACAGGCAGGGCAGCACTTGTTCCTCAGCGATCAGCTCTTCTCCAGGCAGAGGTTCCCCTTGATTCCAGAAGTGTTTCTAAAGTTTGTAAGTTTGGGTGCCCTTCTTATACCCATTTTAGTCTTTGAAGTCACCTTCCTTCAAAGGGGACTCACACCTTCTTGTGAAATCCTGCCTTGCCCAGGCAAGGCCTCAGACACACACCAGGGGGTTGGAGCCGGCATTGTTAGAGGCAGGCACAGTCCTTTCAGATGAGAGTGACCACTCCACCCCTCCCTCCTAGCAGAGATGGCTAATCAGGAAATGCAGGTTACACCCCAGCTCCCTTTGTGTCACTGTCTGGTGTGAGGTGAACAACAACCCAACTGTCAAACTGACCCAGACAGGGAATCCACAAACAAGGCAGAGTCACAGAATGGTTTAAGCAAGAAAATGCTCACTTTCTAAAAGTGGCATTTTCAAACGCACAATCTCAAAATCAACTTTACTAAAAGATGTATTTTTAAATTGTGAGTTCAGGGATCCCAAACTCCACCTGTCCATCTACTCTCTAGGGGAATCTACACTTTAATCATATTTAAAGGTAGCCCCCATATTATCCTATGAGAGAGAGACAGACCTTGCAACAGTGAAAACGAAATTGGCAGTATTTCACTGTCAGGACATATAAACCACATTACTATATGTCCTACCTTATCCATACACTGCACCCTGCCCTTGGGGCTACCTAGGGCCTACCTTAGGGGTGCCTTACATGTAAGGAAAGGGAAGGTTTAGGCCTGGTAAAAATACACATACAGACACTGCAGTGGCAGGTCTGAGACATGATTACAGATCTACTTATGTGGGTGGCACAACCAGTACTGCAGGCCCACTAGTAGCATTTGATTTACAGGCCCTGGCACCTCTAGTGCACCTTACTAGGGACTTACTAGTAAATCAAATATGCCAATCATGGATAAACCACTTACATACAATTTAAACAGGAGAGCATATGCACTTTAGCACTGGTTAGCAGTGGTAAAGTGCTCAGAGTTGAAAAGCCAACAGCAACATGTCAGAAAAAATTAGGAGGCAGGAGGCAAAAAAGACTGGGGATGACCCTGCATAAGCAAAAGTCCAACAATGACAAATCACCTTTCCAAAGCTAAACACATGAAGACATTTGGATAAATTTGCTCCATATTCTACGCATACAGCATGGCCGTCATAATTTGTTCATGTACATGAGTGCACACAATGCAGAGTCAGATACAAATGTATCCAAAAGTGTCTTGATATTTCACCTTCAAATTATTATTTACATCCACAATATTTTTGACTCTGCATCATGTTCACTACTGTACGTGTAATAAAAACCACGCCCATGATGTATGCGTCGTGAAATTGACGCTATATGCACAATATATTGCTCATTTCATGTGCAGTATTAATTATTAATATTCATACATTTTTTTTTCACTCCGCATCATGTGCACCACTGTACGTGTAAAAAAAATGAAGCCCATGATGTATGCGTGGTCAAAATGACGCTACATGGACAATATGTTGGTCATTTCATGTACAGTATTAATTATTAATATTCATATCATATTTTTTGACTCCGCATCATGTGCACCACTGTACGTGTAAAAAAAACGACGCCCATGATGTATGCGTGGTGAAATTGACGCTACATGCAGAATATGTTGGTCATCTCATGTACAATTTGAAATATTAATATTCATAGCATATTTTTACACTCCGCATCATGTGCACTGTAATGCGTCAAAAAAATATGACGCACATCTGTGTATGCGTGAAAACATGACGCATTACGCGAAAATAAAAACGGCGGCCATTTTATGCAGGAAGTGATGTAATAGGATATCCTGTTTACCAAATCTGTACTGGGAGTTGACTTTCACTTTCACTTTGCAGTCTCAGAGTTATCTAGACTGTGTGGTTGTGTGAAAGGTGTTGTCCTGTGTTTTACTGCTTTAGTGTCCTGTGTGCCTTGTATTTGTGTCAATCTTTTATTGTTGTCAAACATTGTCTCAGTCTGTTTAGTGTTGTTTTGTCTATACCTGTGATAGTTTGTATTGTCTGTGGGAGTCTGTTGTGGGTAGCATAGTTTGGGGGGTTAGTTGGGCTATTTTTCTCCTTCTTTTTCTTTCACACCTCTACCTTTCCCCATTTCCCACTTTTTCTTTCATTTTTCTTTTGTACTTTTTTACACCTCTCATCATGTCAGGTAGGCCTCGCCTGTCCAGGATGGGTGAGGACGAATTGGGGGGCTTCATATGGCTCGTAAGCCATTTCCTCCCACTGATGCTGGAGGCTGGGGGCCGTGTGATACAGGGGTATCACACGGAGGCGAGGAAAATCCGTTGGGAGAAGGTGCGCCATCACCTGGTCCGGGTCTACGGGAGTCTGAGGAATATCCATCAACTCAAGCACCGCTGGGCAGATCTGATCAGCAGGGAACAGGACCTGCTGGACCACCTGGGACTCCGGATTGGTGGCTATGTTGGTGAGTAATAATCAATTACATGGGAATAATAGGAATGTGTGCGTGAACATGTGATGATTGGTAGCCAATCTGCAAAATAAGTCGCTGACTGCGTGTTATACTAGGGAAACCTAGGCCCATGGGCATACACATAAATCCCCATTTTTGCTACACATGTACACCCAATAACAGCAGTAAAATGCAACATCTATTTGCATTTTGCTAAGTAGCCCCCACTCTGCGTCACAAAATGATGCAAATGCTGCGCTACAAAGGTATACATATGTGTCCAAATGTGTATTTGTTGCCGGGTGTGTATGAAGACCTATGCTACCAGGCCGATGCCTCATTTTTGCAACACATACCAGATGGCTGTAGCTGCATGGAATGTACTGTTGCATTTGTGTCTGAAAAGCAACACGTGAACTGCTCTATTTGTACTCTACTGGTCATAATGGCCAGTGAGTACGTCATGTAGAAACAACACCTACATATGTAGACGCCATAGCTAGACCGAAAATTGCAAACACATGATGATGCAACACCTGTGTGTTGCCTTCACGTCACATGAAGTTAGTCATGTTGTCCACACATATGTCACATGTGTGTCTGGTTGCTGTGTGTTGAACCTGTCCACATAGCCTGTTTGATTGTGAGTGGTCATGCAGTCATCATGGAACCAGTTGTGGAATGTTTCTCTCTGGGATGCACATGCTGAGATGTATGGATCACATGATTGTTCGGGCCTACTAATGGAGGATTAACTTGGACGACACATGACTGTCCTGGCCACTGCATGAGTGTAGTAGGGTGTGTCACTGGAGCAGGAGACTCATCCAATGATAATCTAGAATACAAAGTCAGCCAGGCAGGATGAGCATGTGTGAAAGTGTATCATTACCATGTAATATTCACACACTGTCATTGTAACAGAAATTATTTGTCTGTTCACCCAGTCTGAGTATAATCTTCCTTTCATGCTTTACAGGTGGACCAGCCCCGTACACCGTTGGTGAGGTAGCCCATTTTGACGACCCCGATACCTACAGTGAGTGTTGCCTAAGTGCTATTTACATTGTTTGGAAATGAAGCATGATGGATTACTGTGTGTTCAGGATAATTCATGATTTGATGTGCTGGCCGTTCATTGGCTTTGTTGTTTTGGTGTGATATCAAATTGGAATAATGTTTCGGTAAAGCAATACCTAGTCATCTCTCAGATTGAGGGGCAGTAGGTCATTCAATTAGTGCGACAATTGGGAATGGCATGACTCATTTTGAATACACTGGTCAATGTTAGACTTGGTCAGGAACTTGCCATTAACTGAGTCAGCATATCAGACTGACAGTCTCCCAGATAGCTTAGGCACATGGCTTCGATGACAAGTGCTTCTTCCTAGTTGAGGATGGACTGTGTACACTGTAGGTCGGATCTTCCGGGGGCATGTACTTCCACAAGGTGACCTCGAAGTGTGTGTGACTTGAGTGCAATGGCCTAGGTGTTCTGTTGAATCATGTGAATGGGTGTTCTACCTCCTCTGTGTGTGTTGTAAAACATGCCTCACTAATAGTATGTTATGTTTGGCTAAGTCATATCATTTTGACATGTGTGGACCTGGGATGTGACAAGGTTGGCCTGACTCCAACGTGTTGCTAGCCCTTCATAGGTGTTGTGTGTGAAGGCACATGCTTGTTGAACTTTCTGTACACTCCTGGTTGTGCATTGATCATGGGATTGTTGTTTGTTCTTCCCACACCACCCACAAAGACTGGGATGTTACTGTGAAACAGGGTACCTAGGACTGTAGCAACCAGTATGTTACACATACTTAACACCTTTTGTGACTTGAGTTTGTACCTAGGTCCAGATGTAGCAAAATGTCTCCACATTGCAAATAGCATAATTTGATGTTAGTGAGTTGCAAACGTCTGTTTCCTAATCCGAAATGTTTTTGGTGGTCATGTACATATTCGCAAAATGCTTTTCTAAATGAAAAAGATAAAGGAGTTTACCAGCCCTACTTGCAAATCACAGTGTTAGGCAATCCCATTTGCTAACGAGTACGTGGTTGCAAAGTGAGTAGCTGTTATCATCCACTTGAAGTGGCTGCTAACCAACTTGCTGACTGGAAGGGGTCCTCATTGTGAACCTTCACCTTTGTGAGTGGACCAAAATACTCCTGCACAAAACAGCCAGTGGTCTAGGGGAGCAATAATTATTGTGTAAATTACGAACAATCAATTGTTGTGAATTTAAACAAATCGCAGCTCATTTTCCTTTCAGATAAAGGGCCTACACTTGGTGAAAAATAACTTGCTTCATTTAAAAGCAGTCACGTCTATGGAGTTCTGCTGTTTCCAGCAGGCCTCCATCCCCGTGAGTGCCCATAGTTGCTAAGGTGGTGCAAGTTGGAACCCACATCATTGATGTTCATGAGGTGGGATTTAGGGACCCCATAGTGACTCGCAGACGGTGTCAGAGACACCGTTCAGCTTTGCAATTTGCTAGTTGATTTCCCATCAATTCCTACATCTGGCCCATAGTGTCGACATATGATTCATGGCCAGGGGTTCAATCTTAGCACACAACTCTTTCGAAATGCCATTGAGTGAGGAGTGTGATTCTTATCACATAGAATGACATATGTAGTGAAGTCAGTATGCGGACGAGCTGGTGCCATAATGTATAATGGCTTAGGTATGAATTGTATGAGTAGTTTAGGGTGATGTCATCCATCATGTAGAGACATGGATATGCTATATGTGATATGCCCTTCAGTATGCATGATTCACATGTATTTCCTCTGAGCCTTCCCGTGAAATATGTTGTAACAATTGCTGCAACCAATACATTGCTAGTAATGGACAAATTACCCATTGTGGTATTCAACCCACTGTAAATTCTATGCTCAATATTTGCCTTTTCCCTTCACAGCTGCAAACCTGAGTGCCGCAGCTCGCAACCAGTTTGAGCGCCGGGCAATGAGGTACAGCCACATCCTGCAGGTGCAGTGTGGGTATCGGAGGATGGCCCGCAGATACAATTCGGAACGGGCCTCCGGGGCGTGGTATGCCACACCACAGGCTCCCCCAACGGTGCCCCCAACAACCCCCGCCACTACATCCACCAGGTCTGGCCAAGTGGACCCAGCAACGGACCAGGCATCCTCATCCAGACCTGGACCCAGCCGTGTGGTGGGAGCAGGGCAGTCCCGTGCCCACACCACTCCACCAACACAATCCACCTCCACCGGCACCCAGACCTGCACTGACCCTCCGATCAACCCAGCGGACTTCCACGCATTGTCAAGGAAATTGGACAGGTTGATTGCAAAAGTTGACACCCTGATGGAGGACATGGCTGAGGTGAAGAAGAAGGTGCGCTCCATCCGGCGAACAGTACGGAGGCCAAATCAGTAGACATTTTGCCCTCCAGAACTTTTACCCCTCCCCTCTCACCTCTTTCCTATTTCATACTGTTAGTTGGGTTTGGGGGGTTAGTTATAGGATAAGTGTAGGAAATTAGCTTAGTTAGTGTTAGGTAAGAGGGTGGGGGGTCCTTCTTCTTTATATCTTATCTTTTTGTGTGGGTGGGTGGGTGGGGGGCAATGTTGGGATTCCTGTTTAAAAAAAAAAAAAAAAAAAAACTATAAAAACAAAAAAAATACAAAAAAATATATGTTTGTTTAGGATAGTGTAGTATGTGTGTAGGTTAGTAAGTGTTGTCCTGCATGTGTCTTGTCTCATAATGGTGGGTGGGGGGTTGATGTTTAGATCGTTTCGTTACATGTGTAGAGTAAGTTTAGCTTAGGTTAGTTAGGGACAGTTGTGGGTTAGTAGTAGTCAGGTTAGATTAGTGTAGGTTTATCTTTCCCTTAGTTGCCTCTTTTATTACTTATTGGAAATAAAACTTTTGTTAACCCTTTACCTGATGCGTTAGGTGCTACCTTTTCATGGCCTTGACAGTGTAGCAGAAAGTTTTAGTATGACATTTGTGTCCTATGCTCGCTATCACCAGGCTATTGAGGTTTAACATGCCAGCTACCCGTGTGCTAACTTGGTAAGTATCCACCATGTGGGAGAGCCACCATTGGTAGTGTGCATAGATCATCAAGATTTGGGGTTGGTATGTATCCTACTTCACAAAGAGTGCTTCCAGAGTTGATTTTGTAGGTAAATAGATAGGTCGGACAGCATTGTGAAGTTCAGGGAGAGCTTTGTAGATGAGTATTTGTTCACACTCTTGTCTTGTTGCTGTCATTGCTGACCTACATCATGTGTGTACTGCTTGAGCATGACTTTCCTTCATGGTAGTATACGCTGTAAGGGTGATTGATGCAGTGTAATTTGGTTATCATTCCTTTCATTTTACAGCATAATGTATTGTTTTAGTATTGCAAGGTGCCTACATTTCTCAGCCACCATTAGTTGTCTAGAATAGCTATGGACGGGGCCTCATTCTGTCCAACACAGCATGATTGTGTGTGCTTAGTCCCTACATCAGTTATTTTCCTCAGTCTAGTAAAGCTATGATGCAATCCTGGCCACTGCACAGATGTTTCAGTATACATGAAATCAGGACAGTAGTATAGAGAATCGACATGGTTGCCACACAACCACTTTGGAGTTATGTACTGCACAGTTGAAGTGTGAAATGACACAGAGACACAATAGGTGTGCAAGTGATATTTATTTTTAGGTGGAGTAGTGCAAAAAGTCCATTAACAATGTTAGGTGAGTCCGTTCTGGTGCATTCTTAAATGGTGATCCTATTTACAGGGTGTGGATGATGCTCCTGACATGCTGGGGTGATGTCACAGACGGTGCAGAGGAACAGGAATTGCCAAATGGTAGGAGAGAAACATTTACAGCCAATGTGGACAAGTTAAACAGTAGATTGCCGAACAGTCATTGAGGGTAGTTGGAGTGAGGCTGGCATGTGTCAAAACGTAGGACCTTGGTCAGAGTAGGGCATGGTGCAGGGACTAGGGCTTCCGGGTACTCTTGCGAGTGAATGTTATCTGTTCCATGTCTTCTTCTTCTGATGTGTGTGTTGCCTGGTGTGTCCTTGTTGTTGTTGGTTTTGAAGGGGCAACACACACCTCAGTGTCAGAAGACATGGAGGCAGACATCCCGGGGGCTGATCCCTGTCCAGTTATGAAGGGCAGTACTGCAGCAAGGAGAGCGTGCTGGTTTTTCAGAATGGCAGCCACATCCCGATGGTAGGCAGCCAGGTCTGCCCTGAGGGGTTCGATGTTGCAATCGTGCACACGCTGACTGGCTTGCTGTTGGAGTTGTTTGGTCAACTGGATGACAGCTGTGCAGATTGCCTTCTGTGTTACTAAAAGTTCCTCCAACAGCGATGTTCTGGCTTGCATTGCAGCTGCCTGATCAGCAGTTGACAGCATGCACGAACGCACCCCCTCAAGGCTGGCTGCCATAGTTTGCATCCCCACCCGCACCTCCTTGGCCAGCTCCCGCTGGACCCCAACGACTGTTCTTTCGAAGCTGGTGCCAGTGTCGTCAGAGTCCTCAGCTGTGTTGGAGCTGGCAGGTCTTACAATTGGGGTGGCGGGTGGTTCTACTGTGGTGGCTGCTTCTTCTTGGCTCCTCCTTGTTACTGAAGGGGGGGTTTGGAGGCTTTCGAGGACCATGTCAATGGTCTCTTGTGTGAGGTTGATGGTCTAGTCATCCATGTCATCAGGGAACTCATGGACAGGCATATCGGCAGGAGATCCGTGTTCCTCTGCAAAGAAACAGGGTACAATTAGTGTGTCTGTGTTGAGATCATTTAGCACTAAGATACAAGCCTTTGGATGCCTTAACTTTGTACTCTGATTTTGTCTTGGTATCTGCTGTCTGTCATAGGGCATTGTTGTAGGCCTATGGCCCACCTGTGTGTCACATATATGATATGGAGCTATCAGACATGCCTGCCAGGTCATCTCTAGGTGTTGATTTGTAATTATTTCGGAATACGCATTTTTTTGTCCTACTCCTCCCTCGGTGTTTCACTATTGTTATGGAGGGACATTTGTTTGGGTGGGCTCTCATTATCCTACATGTGATTCTTGGCTTTCTAGGCAGCAGGATAGCTAATGGTGTGGGGGACTAAGTTTGACCCACTTGTAAATAACTCGGTCACCCAGATATTCTATTTAGCTCAGACAGACTAGCAGTGCCTCTGGTCTCCCACAACAGAGGAATGTTTAGAAGTCCAAGCCCATGACATCTTTGGGACTTCTCAGGGAAGTGGTGGTCACTCAGGTCCTACACATTTCTATCTTTTCCGGTATGTTCCCATACACAAATGACACAGACAGGATTTGTTTGATATGAAGTTTCATTGTACAACTGACTTGTAGGAATTTAGGTGTGAGCCCCAATAACCAAAACAATACACACAGTTAGAACTGAAATAGTCCGCAGGAGAGTAATACATTGGTACACAGCTACCATGGTGCCTAACAGTTTCTACTCTCCCTCTGCTTGTTCTATATATATAGCACTGCATGTTAAGTTTGGAGCTTGGCTGTCTGAATCACAGGGGAGACATCATCCCTCATATCAGAGGAATGGGCTGGGATCTGGTTGTGCATCAGCAGCAAGGCAGGCCGCATCTAGATGTGATTTTCTGTTTGTAAACTCCCCCATGCGTGTCTTGAGACGAGGAAGTGAATTTAAAAGACATATGTCATTGTGATGACAAAGTTTCCCTACGCAGGAATGGCAAACCTTAACCCCTACCCCATCTATCATCAACGAACCAGACGGTATCCTTGACTGGGGCACAGAGTGAATATGTTCTGGCAAACTCCAGTGCAGAAGTAGGCAAAACAGGGTGATTTGACTAATTGCCAACACCTTAGGACTGACTATTTGCTACATTAACTGATAGGAAGGGCAATGAGATTCATTTAGTGCAAAGTGCTCTGAGGCACTTAGATGTGAGCAAATGAGTATAAGTACATTCAGGGTAAGATGCACAAAGGCCTCCAGCCTGAGGCTATTGCGCAAAGTATACGTTTCACTTGCCACGCTACACTTTGACTGACTGTGGGTGTTGTGACTGCCCTGCCAGCACACTTGCCTCACAGGCCCTGCACCATACACTTTTTATTCACATTGCATGATCTGTACATGTTAGGTGGCATGACCTATGTATGTCAATGTTAGGATGTGGTATGGATGTAAACATTGTTGATGTTTGTATCTGATGGGGTCTCATGTGTGTCTTACTGGATTGGCCTGTTTATCGTATGAATGTCCTATTTTTTGGTTAGACTGTGCAGATGTGTTTCATTGACCAGTTGCCTGTGTCCCCTCGTCAATGTTGTTGTCTGAGCAGTATGACATTTGTGATGTAGCATTGTTAGGCAGGCACGTGAGGGACCCTGACGTATGCAGCATGTGTGTGTCGTTAGTGCTGTGTGGCTCCTATTGCTGTTTACTTAGGCTTATGTATGTGTCAGTTATGGACATTCGGCATTTAAGTGTACTGGTACCTTTGTCTTATTTCTAGGAGTAGTTGCAGATGTCATCCTCACCCCCTAATTTAGGAATGTATGTTCCAGGGTGGGGTTCCTGCCATTTGGTACTATAGCTGCCCAGAGATGAGAGGTGTTATTGTCAACTGTGGTGGCAGTTAAGTTGCAGTTGTTGTATTTGCTACTGCATTACAGGTAAGGACCTAGTTGATGGGGAATAGTTTGTGCAAAACAAGTGCCTGGATGTGGATTCAGGGTAGTGTCCTTCCCACCTGTCACTGGTTTCCCTTGGCTCTCTTGTTGTAATTACAGGATGTCCCCGTGGGACTGTAGTGGTGGCAGTATTTTGTCGTGCCCCGGCTATGGTCAGTACTGGGCATTCCCCCCTGCCGTGCCCCTTTCCCCATGCCACTTCATATATGTGCTAAGTTACATGCATTGTGTAGTAGGTATCCCCCCCCTGCTTACAGTCCCCATTATTGCATTGTAATTCCCCATGCGACTTACCCTGCATGTGCGTAGTGTCGTGGTAGTCTGCGCTGTCCAGTCCTTGTATCCCTATGACGATCTCCTCCGGGATGACGGCTGCGACCATCTCCTCCATGTGGTCCAGGGCCTCCTGTTGTGCTGGACTCCCCCCTCCAGTCTGCATTGCTGCCTTCCTGTTCCTGGCCATTTTCTCTTTGGTCCTACGTTTACAGTCATGCCAGCGTTTCTTACACTCGGTGACTGTCCGGCGTTCTTCAGCCACACTGTTTATCTTGTCCACAATTTCTTTCCAGATGGCCTCTATCCTACTGAGTGGCAATTTTGAGGATATGAAAAGTTGGTGCTGGTGTTCCGTCACCTCTTTCACCAGGATTTCCTGCTCCTCTGCACTGAAGCGACACTTTCTTTTTTTCTTTAACATGTCCTGGTTCCTGTATGCTTCCTCCTGGCTGGGTCCTGGTCTGCTCTCATCCTCCTGGGGTCTGTTGGGGCATCTGGGATCCATTTTGGGTCTCCTCTCCTGTAAGTGCAGTTTTCGCGCAAAAATGTCACGCAATAGCGTGAAAAAAACCGGCGTTTTCACGATTGCGCTGTCGTAAATCGACCCACAGTGATTTGCGTCCCTTTTACGTGGGTTTCCCTTACAACAGACCGACGCTGTTTGCGTCACGAAATAATGACTCCCACCTGTTGGTTGCGCCGCCGTACGTCAAAGTATAAATTTGACGCCCGAATGGCGCATCCAAATGGCGTTAGACGGCGCAAATTTTTTTGACGCAAAACTGCGATAGCGCAGTTTTGCGTCAAAAAGTATAAATATGGGCCTCAATCTGTAAGAAGAACAATTTTACATGTAAACATTTTTTCCCAAGCTTCAGGTCTTAAACTCAACATGGAGAAAAGCAACTGCCTAACAATAGGTAGATGGGACAATCTAGCACATATACAGGTAAACACAACAACACAACCTATTAAAGTGCTAGGCGTCCTCTTTTCAAAAGACACTTCAGGTTCAGTCAATTGGGATTCGGTAATAAACAAAACACAGCAGAAGCTAGGGTTGTGGAAAACTAGATCTTTAACCCTAGTTGGTAAAATTTTGGTAATAAAAGCAGTGATCTTACCTTTAATTCTATATTATGCAATGATTTTCCCTCCACAGAAGCAGATTTTAAATAAACTACAGAAACTGTTGTGCATTTTTTTCTGGTCCTCCAAAATGGAAAAATAAAGAGAGAAATTGTTTTTAAGTCATTAAACAATGGAGGGAAAGACTTACCAAATTTGTACCATTTTACTATGACATATTTCTTTTCTCTTTTATTGCATTTAAACAAAGAAAAACGTAATTTAACAGCATGTTTTGTAAAATATCATGTAAACAACATTTTTAGAAAATATAAACTTGTACCTGCAGAAAATGCCATTCCAAATGCCTTTTTTTAAAAATCTAAGACATTTACATTTGGACTTTGATGATTTTGCCAACAAAAAGACTTTCAAAGCAGCCATCAGGAGGACCGAGATTCTTTCCCCAGCAAACAATCTCAACGAGGAGCAGTCAAAGAAAACATGGAAGAAAGCCAACCACCCTGAACTGACAAACAGCCAAAAGGACTTATGTTGGCTAACAATTCATAAAGGACTTCCTTTAAAAAGTTTTCAACATAACAGAGGCCTGTCAGCAACACCAAGATGCCCACGGGAGAATTGCCACGCAGATGAGACGGTGTTACATTTTCTTTGGAACTGTTCCTTTGCACAAGAAACTTGGAAAAAAATTGGTCCTTTGATAAAAGGGATATCCGGACAAAGATCTATAGACTATGAACTCATTCTTTATGGAATCTCTTCTTCTTTGCCAAACACAAAAAACTTATTATTGTGGAAAATTGTGTGTTGCATTAAAGAAGGGTTGTGGATCACTAGAAATTTAGGGATATATCAACATAAACAGTTTACAATTAAAGATTGTATTAAAATAAGTTTAGACAAATTAATGACATACTACTGGATAGATTATAAATCCTGTAGTAAAGATGAAGCAGAAAAAAGATGGAAACAAAAAAATTGGAAGGATTGGGTTCCTTAAAAAAGAAATCACAGTTGTAAACCTTCTCAGACACTCTACAAAATTTGAGTCATTTTAAAATTGTTACCAGTATGTAAATAGAGAAATTATGAAACTCACAGAATTTTTTTTTGGAAATGTGTATTTTGAATATCTTGTAAACTTGACATGGACCTAACAGATAAAGGCATGACAAGTCAAATGTATCACCACCCGTATGGTTCGGGATTGGTTAAAATGTAAATATGCACTAAAATTTTCAATAAAGAATATTTTTACAACAAAAAAAAAAATAATCTGTTCTTATCAGTTTAATATCTGATACGTCCTCTATCTGGGGACCATATATTAAATTGATTTTTGGAACAGGGAGATGGAATAGGAGCTTGCTCTGTCCACTCCACGCATCAACCTGGTATTGCAGTACCTCCAGGAATGGTGCACTTCCCCACCCGGGGAAAAACATGCTGTTGAAAAAAAAGATTGAAAAGCAAAAGTAGCGTTTCACTGTCTCTCTGTAAAGTGACGCTAATGTCTTTGTGTGTAAATAAAACCAACCTGGCCACTTTGTGGCAGCCGTGTCTTGTTTTATTTATGTCGTTATTTATTTATTCATTCCGTTTTATATTTCTGTGGTATTTTATTCCCTGACTCCCCCCCCCCCCCCCCTTTTTTATTTTTATTTTTATTGTCTTCTGCTCAGAGGCTTCACTTCTGGTGGAGAAAAATGTCAGAAAAAGACTGCATCTTCAGCAGTGTTTTGTTTTTGGATCCATTTCCCAGGGGTAGCGAGTGATGGCAAAGAGGCAAAGCAGAGGGCAAGAGGCCTTTCTTCATCTACCCGTGTTTTTCAGCAAGTGAAGAGGAGCGAGATAGAAAAGAGCAAGATAGGAAAGGAAGGAGAGAGAGAGAGTGTGAGAGAGATAGATTATATATATATATATATATATATATATATATATATATATATATATATAGGGGGGGGGCAGCTGCCTTTGGCAGAAGAGAAGAAGTGGACACTGTCCAGGTCTTCTCCAGGCAGAAGGAAAAGACAGAGTCCTTTTCCTTCTTTGCCCGCCCCCAGTCCGTCCACGAACGGCCGAGCCTTATCTATAGGCCTAAGCTCTGCCTAAGCAGAGTCCCTGGCGGGCGAGGAGCCGGCCGCTTGCTGCCAGGCTGCTGTCCAGGGGTGGCCCGACCTTCCCACCCAGGGGCTGGACCCAGTGGACAGGAAGGGGATGGGGCATGCAAAAACTAGAAACTGGGCAACGTGGGTATGCTAATGGACGCATAATGAGGCGACTGCTGAGAACTCTGGGAGCCGGGAGACACCCTGACGCCAGGGCCTCTTTTTTCCTTTCGCCACTGGCTGAGCTCTTGCCAAGAGATGGGGAAAAGAGGCGAAAGGCCCGTCAACGGTCAAGGAAAGGACGACCCCAGCCCGAGTCAGCCAGGGAGACCGGCCGGTGAGGTGAGAATTCTGCCACCATTCGGGTTATCGCTTCTCAGCCTTTTGGCTAAGATCAGTGTTTGGTTTTGAACCGACTGCGTGAGGGGGATGAAGGGGGAGGCTTTTTTGCAGGAGGACGCTTTTTGGGGCGATCCTCCGGGGACACTGGGCCTTCGCTCCACGGCTTGTCCGTGGCAAGGCTGCGTGTGCCTGGGGGAGACCCCGAGGTGAATCCCTGTACCTGGAGGTAATTCCCAGGTTTGCCGATAGAGGGACGGGCTGAGGATTCCTGGCATGACCGGGACCCAGCTGATGCCCAGACATCGGTGAGCTTGGGGAAAGCCCTCCAGGCATCCCAGGAATTTTTGGAGCTCACGCACATAGCTGCGTGGAGCAGAAGGTTCTGACACCAGAGTCCTGGTGTCAGACTGAGAGTCCCAGGGCGCACTTTGAGAGTGCATGGCCTAGGGACACTCAATTGGAAGATTTGGAGGTGTTGGCACCAGAGTCCTGGTGTCAGAGTGAGAGTCCATGGGCGCACTGTGATTGTGCTCGGCCTAGGGACACTCTTTTGAGGGAATTGGATAGTTTGCAGAAGCAAACCTGCTTGAGGTATCTCACACCACCCAGAAAGGAACACCTGACCCAGGTCAGGAAAACAGTGTTTTTTAATACTGGGTACAAGAGGGTGGGGTTTGATTCTGAAAAGAGGAGAAAAGTGGTGAGAGTCCCTGGGCGCGCTTGGAAAGTGCTCGGCCCAGGGACATTCACTGACCAATACGGACCCACGTCTGGGACACCAAAAACAAGGCCCAGATGAGCTTTTTAATAAAGTAAGGAGCCACAAAAAATCTCCAAAAACCATGGCAGCCCCTAAGAGCTACGCAGCAGCCGCTGGCGGTAGCAATAATGGAAATAATGGGAAAAACCAAAGGAATGGAAACAACACATTTACAGGGATGAAATTCTCTGTTCGCTTTGAAATATTGGAGGAAGCAAAACACAAGAGGAGCATGAACCACCTTATGGACATCGTTTTTAAACGGGTATTTGGCATTAAGCCTGATCAGATCAAATGTATGCAAGACTTTAGAGTCAGGGGGCTATTTGACATAACATTCCAGAGCGAAAATATTTATCAAGACTTTATTTATAAATTAAATCAAAATAGAGAAAACAAAGATTTAGAAGGTTATGTAATCACCCCACTTGCAGCACCAAGAGAAATCCCAATGACGGTGCATATGTTTAACCCTTTTACTGCACCGTCAGAAATAGAGCATTTTTTGCGCAGATACTGCCAAAGTGTTAGAGGAGGGAGTGAAGTCAGGAATGAATGGGGGGTATGGAATGGAAAGAGGAGATACATGGTAGTACTCCAAAGGGATGATGAAGGGATTGGAGGTACAAAACACCCACCTCTAAACTTCACCATAGGGCCAAATAGGGGTTTTCTGTACTACCTAGGATAACCCATGTTTTGTAAAACTTGTTTCCAGTTTGGACATATCAAAGAGCAATGTTCAGGGGATATTTGCAGGAATTGTGGCACCAAAGGGCACATGGCCCATGAATGTAAGGCCCCCAAAAAATGCAATTTATGTGGGGAATTATCTCACCTTTATAAAAATTGCCCTGCAAGGCAAAATCTCTCTGATAAATCAAGAGTGGAGAGTTCAACTCAATTAGACCAAACAGGGCCAAATGAGATAAGCCCAACCATTAAAGATCCAGCAAAGGGAGGAAAAAAAACCACCATACCTGATATAAATGCGAGCGAAAGTTTAGAGATAACCTCACAGCCCAACCCCCAAATTGTCATCCCAGAAACTCCAGAAAGCGAACTAGTACAAAAAGAAAATATTATTGAATCAAGTGCTCAGAGCACAGACTCTAACAAAAAAATAGAAAGGCGGCATGAAATTGACTTGGATCTAGAATATAATCAAGAGTGGCTTTTTGCAACACCATCAACTGGGTCCACTCATGTAACACAAACACCAGAAACATTATTTTCAACAGAAGAGAACATGGAAGAAGGGGAGGTAGAATCTAAGGGAGATGATCAACCCAAAAACAGAAAAGTCACCAAAAAAACAAAAAATACAGACCCCAAAGAAACTCTAAAAGACAATTTTTTAACTGATTCAGAAGAAGAGATGCCTACTGAACAGGGGTCTAATGAAAGGGATGTTGAAGCCTCACCAAGGCAATCAATGAGACAATTAGAGAGGTTAAAAAAAAGGAAAGACAAAAGGAACCAAAATTCGTCTGAAGAAATGGTTCAAAAAAGAAATAAAAGAAAAGCAACATCGCAGAAAAATGATATTAATTCAAAAATAACCAGTGTTTCTGGATCCAGGTACAGTGTACTCCAGGAGCAATCAGACACAGAAGACCTTCCTTTAGAGGGCCTGTCTGAAATTACTAAGATTTCTTTGGAGGAGGGGAAGTCTTTTAAAGATTTTCCCCCTTACATGGGAAAAGAAGAAGAGATAACATTTGAGGAGAGCCAATCTTTGCTCCCTCAGGAGATAATTGATATTGATTCTATAGAATAATAATGTAAACATGTATGGTTTCTACTTTTTAATGGCTATTACTTTAGCCACCCTAAACGTCAGGGGTATTAGACAGCAGTCCAAAAGAGCTGCTGTCTTCAATTATTGTGAAAATTTGAAGGCTGACATTATTTTTTTGCAGGAGTGTGGCATTCCATATGCTGAAGATTACTCCTTTCTAAAAAGAAAATGGAGACAAGGTCCATCATCCTGGTCAGGAGGTGGAAACAAAAATGCAGGAGTAGGCATTTTATGTAAAAATAAAAAAAATTCTATTTTGCAGGAAAATGTAATTTCCCCAGGGAGAGGTTTGTCCTGTAGCTTAAAGGTGAATGAAACAATTTTTAAAGTCATTAACATTTATGCACATGCAGACAAACAGGAAAGAAATGATTTGTTCAATGAACTAACATTTTTTGTTACAGGTTCACAACCCACCTTTATTGCAGGGGACTTTAACTGTATAAGAGCCCCACAAGATAGAATAGGTTCAGCGACACATTATAAATTAGATATTTCTTCTAAAACCCTAAATGACATAATAGACAATTGTTCCTTACAAGACACTTTCAAATCATGTAATCCTAACAACACAGGGTTTACATGGTTATCAGGAGATGGGAATACCACTTCTAGGATAGACTATATTTTCACATCAGAACATATTAACTGTCCTGTAATCTTGAGGATAAACATTTGTCAGCACCACGAGAAATCCCAATGACGGTGCATATGTTTAACCCTTTTGCTGCACCGTCAGAAATAGAGCATTTTTTGCACAGATACTGCCAAAGTGTTAGAGGAGGGAGTGAAGTCAGGAATGAATGGGGGGTATGGAATGGAAAGAGGAGATACATGGTGGTACTCCAAAGGGATGATGAAGGGATTGGAGGTACAAAACACCCACCTCTAAACTTCACCATAGGGCCAAATAGGGGTTTCCTTTACTACCTAGGGCAACCCATGTTCTGTAAAACTTGTTTTTAGTTTGGACACATCAAAGAACAATGTACAGGGGATATTTGCAGGAATTGTGGCACCAAAGGGCATATGGCCCATGAATGTAAGGCCCCCAAAAAATGTAATTTATGTGGGGGTTTGTCTCATCTTTATAAAAATTGCCCTGCAAGACAAAATCTCTCCTCAGACAAATCAAGAGTTGAGAGTTCAACCAAATTAGATCAAACAGGGCCAAATGAGATAAGCCCAACTTTTAAATAACAGGCATATGGGGAAGAAACATCCACCCTACCTGATCCTACCGTTAGCGAAAGTATAGGCAAAACCTCACAACCCCAGACCCAAATTGTCATCCCAGAGACTCCAGAAGAAAACTTGGTACAAAATGAAAAAAAATAAGGAATCAGGTGCTGGTGCCACAAATTCTAATAAAAAAACAGAAAGCCGACCTGAAATAGATCTAGATTTAGAATATAGTCAAGATTGGCTTTTTGCAGCTCCAACAACTGGGTCCACTCATTTAACCCAAGGGCCAGAAACTTTCTTTTCAACAGAAGAGAACATGGAAGAAGGAGACAGTAAGGAAAATGAACAACCTAAAACCAAAAAAGTTACCAAAAAAACCAAAAATAGTGATCTCAAAGAAAGTTTAAAAGAAAATTTTCTATCTGAATCAGAAGAGGAGATGCCAACTGAGCAGGCTTTTAATGAAAGGGATTTTGAAAGCTCCCCAAGACAATCAAAGAGGCAACTAGAAAGATGGCTAAAAAGGAAAGAGAAAAGGAACCAACAGTTTTCTGAAGAGGCAGTTCAAAAAAGAAATAAAAGGAAAGCAACATCACAAAAAAGCGATACAAATTCTAAAATAACCGTTGTTCCTGGATCCAGGTACAGTGCACTCCAGGAGCAATCCGACCCAGAGGACCTTCTTCCAGATGCTCCTTCTGAATCCTTTTCCAATCCTTTAGAGGAAGGGAAGTCATTTAAAGATTTTCCCCATTTTATGGGAAAAGAAGAGGAGATAACAATTGAGGAGAGCCAATCTTTGCTCCCTCAGGAGATAATTGAAATTGATCCTGTCGAATAATAATGCAAAAACATGTATGGATTTTATTTTCTAATGGCTATTACTTTAGCCACCCTAAATGTCAGGGGTATTAGACAGCAGTCCAAAAGAGCTGCTGTCTTCAATTATTGTGAAAATTTGAAGGCTGACATTATTCTTTTGCAGGAGTGTAGCATTCCATATGCTGAGGATTACTCCTTTCTGCAAAGAGAATGGAGACAAGGTCCATCATCTTGGTCAGGAGGTGGAAACAAAAATGCGGGAGTAGGCATTTTATGTAAAAATGACAATTTTTCTATTTTGCAGGAAACTGTAATTTCCCCAGGGAGAGGTTTGTCCAGTAACTTAAAAGTAAATGAAACAGTTTTTAAAGTCATTAACATTTATGCACATACAGACAAACAGGAAAGAAATGATTTGTTCAATGACCTAACCTTTTTAGTTACAGGTTCACAACCCACTTTTATTGCAGGGGACTTTAACTGTATAAGAGCCCCCCAAGATAGAATAGGTTCAGCTACACACTATAAATTAGATATTTCTTCTAAAACTTTAAATGACATCATTGACAATTGTTCCTTACAAGACACTTTCAAATCATGTAATCCTAACAACACAGGGTTTACATGGTTATCAGGAGATGGGAATACCACCTCTAGGATAGACTATATTTTCACATCAGAACATATTAAATGTTTATCCTCTAAATTACAAGACAGTTGTTTAACTGATCACCACTCATATCCAAATGTGAAATACCCACACACAACATAAAAGGTCCAAGTTATTGGAAGCTAAACACCACTACTTTACAGAATGAAGAGATCATTGCTTTATTTAAAGGCCAATACCAGATATGGCAAAAGAAAAAAGGAGATTTCCAAAGCTTGACTTTGTGGTGGGATTTCATTAAAAAACAGTGTAAATTATTTTTTACACACATTGGAAAGCAAAAAGCAAAAGAAAAAAGGAATGAACTTTTTGATTTAAATGAAAAACTGGCACTGTTGGGTGAAATGGAGGATGCAGGGGTAAATGTTAAAAAACATGTAATTGAGACAAAAAACGCAATACGGAAATGGTATCTGCAAAAAGGGATAGAAACCATTTTCAATTCCAGAGTGAAAGAATTCGAACAAAACGAAAAATGTAATGCTTTCTTTTTAAAAAAATCAAAACAAAATAACACCCTGTTTTCTTCTTTAGAAAATTTTGAAGGTAAACAAACATCAGATATAAATGATATGTTACTTCATACTCATGCTTTTTTTTCTAAAAGGTATCAAGAAAAACAGATTGAAGAAAACATTTGTGAAGAATTCCTGGACGACATCAATCAATCTCTCTCAAAAGAGTCACAATCCTTCTTGAGTAAACCCTTTGATGGACAAGAGTTTTTGGAAGTTTTGTCCAAGGCCCCTAAAAATTCATCCACTAGCCTGGATGGGCTCCCATGGGAATTCTATAAAGTTTTCTGGGGTACCATTGCACAGCATTTTATGAAAATGTTGACAGAGGCAATTTCAAACAATAATTTACCGGTGTCTTTTTTACAGGGAACAGTTACCCTTTTACACAAAAAGGGAGAAAAACATAATCTAAACAATTGGAGACCAATCACTCTGTTGAATGTAGACCGCAAAATATTCAGTAAGCTTTTAACCAATAGAATTTAAAAAGTGTTATCCTCTGTAATACCCCCAGACCAGACCTGTGCAGTACCAGGGAGGAAGGTCTGGGACAGCCTTATAACAATTCGGGACGCAATATGGATGGCGGTAAGAAATGACTCACCATTGGGAGCTCTATCTTTAGATCTTCAAAAAGCCTTTGATAGCATCTCTCACTCCTACATGTTTAAGGTTTTAACAAGGATGGGCTTTCCACAACATTTTACACAAATGATTCAAATGCTTTACCATAATGCTGCAAGTTCTTTCCAAATCAATGTTTTTTTTTACAGGTGGAGTTCCAATTAGAACAGGGGTCAGACAAGGTGTCCCCTCTCACCAGCACTCTTCATCTGTGCTTTGGAACCCTTGCTGTCCACTCTGAGGAAAGACAAAGTGATAAAATGGATTTTTGTTCCAGGAGCAGGGGGAACACCTGCAAAATGCATTGCTTACATGGACGACATAACAGTCCTATGTCCAGACATTCAATCTGTAAGAAGAACAATTTTGCATGTAAACATTTTTTTCCCAAGCTTCAGGACTTAAACTTAACATGGAGAAAAGCAACTGCCTAACAATAGGTAGATGGGACAATCTAGCACATATACAGGTAAACACAACAACACAACCTATTAAAGTGCTAGGCGTCCTCTTTTCAAAAGACACTTCTGGTTCAGTCAATTGGGATTCGGTTATAAACAAAACACAGCAGAAGCTAGGGTTGTGGAAAACTAGATCTTTAACCCTAGTTGGGAACATTTTGGCAATAAAAGCAGTGATCTTACCTTTAATTCTATATTATGCAATGATTTTCCCTCCACAGAAGCAGATTTGAAATAAACTACAGAAACTGTTGTGCGTCTTTTTTTGGTCATCCAAAATGGAAAAAATAAAGAGAGAAATTGTTTTTAAATCATTAAACAATGGAGGGAAGGACTTACCAAATTTGTACCATTTCACTATGACAAATTACGTATTTCTTTGTCTAAATGCCATAAAAGAAAAAAGAAATATAACAGCATGTTTTGTAAAATATCATGTAAACAACATTTTTTGAAAATATAAACTTGTACCTCCAGATAATGCCATTCCAAATGCCTTTTTTATCCCAAAGATGTATAATGTGATCGATATTTTTTTTTAAAACCTAAGATATTTAAATTTGGACTTGGATGATTTTGCCAACAAAAAGACTTTCAAAGCAGCCATCAAGAGGACCGAGATTCTTTCCCCAGCAAACAATCTCAACGAGGAGCAGTCAAAGAAAACATGGAAGAAAGCCAACCACACTGAACTGACAAACAGCCAAAAGGACTTATGTTGGCTAACAATTCATAAAGGACTTCCTTTAAAAAGTTTTCAGCATAACAGAGGCCTGTCAGCAACACCAAGATGCCCACGGGAGAATTGCCACGCAGATGAGACGGTTTTACATTTTCTTTGGAACTGTTCCTTTGCACAAAAGACATGGAAAACAATTGGACCCTTGATAAAAGGGATATCGGGACAAAGATCTATTGATTATGAACTCATTCTTTATGGAATCTCTTCTTCTTTGGCAAATACAAAAGACTTATTACTGTGGAAAATTGTGTCATGTATTAAAGAAGGGTTATTGATCACTAGAAATTTAGGGATATATCAACATAAACAGTTTACAATTAAAGATTGTATTAAAATAAGTTTAGATAAATTAATGACTTACTACTGGGTGGATTATAAATCCTATGGTAAAGATGAAGCAGAAAAAAGATGGAGACAAAAAAATTGGAAGGATTGGGTTTCTTAAAAATCGAAAATCACAGTTTTAGCCTTTTCAGATACTTTACTAAATTTGACTCATTATAAAAATGTTACTACCTGTATGTAAATAGAGAAATTATGCAAAACATGGATATTTTTTAAATGTGACCTAACAGATAAAGGCATGACAAGTCATATGTATCACCACCCGTATGGTTCGGGATTGGTTAAAATGTAAATATGTACTAAAATTTCAATAAAGACTATTTTTACAAAAAAAGAAAAAAATCTGTTCTTATCAGTTTAATATCTGATACGTCCTCGATCTGGGGACCATATATTAAATAGATTTTTGGACCAGGGAGATGGAATAGGAGCTTGCTCTGTCCAATCCATGCATCAACCTGGTATTGCAGTACCTCCAGGAATGGTGCACTTCCCCACCCGGGGAAAAACATGCTGTTGAAAAAAAAGATGAAAAAGCAAAAGTAGCGTTTCACTGTCTCTCTGTAAAGTGGCGCTAATGTCTTTGTGTGTAAATAAAACCAACCTGGCCACTTTGTGGCAGCCGTGTCTTGTTTTATTTATGTCGTTATTTATTTATTCCGTTTTATATTTCTGTGGTATTTTATTCCCTGACTCTCACCCCCCCCCCCCCCTTTTATTTTTTTTGTCCTCTGCTCAGAGGCTTCACTTCGGTGGAGAAAAATGTCAGAAAAAGACTGCATCTTCAGCAGTGTTTTTCTTTTGTTTCTGGATCCATTTCCCAGGGTAGCGAGTGATGGAAAAGAAGCAAAGCAGAGGGCAAGAGGCCTTTCTTCATCTACCGCGTTTTCAGCAAGTGAAGAGGAGCGAGATAGAAAGAGCAAGATAGGAAAGGTAAGAGAGAGCGAGAGAGAGAAAGATGGGGGGGGGGCAGCTGCCTTTGGCAGAAAAGAAGAAGTGGACACTGTCCATGTCCTCTGTGGGCAGAAGGAAAAGACAGAGTCCTTTTCTTTCTTTGCCTGCCCCCGCCCGTCCACGAACGGCTGAGCCTTATCTATAGGCCTAAGCTCTGCCTAAGCAGAGTCCTGGGCAAGCGAGGTGCCGGCCGCTTGCTGCCAGGCTGCTGTCCAGGGTGGCCCGACCTTCCGACCCAGGGGCTGGACCCAGTGGACAGGAAGGGGAGGGGCATGCAAAAACTAGAAACTGGGCAACGTGGGTATGCTAATGGACGCATAATGAGGCGACTGCTGAGAACTCTGGGAGCCGGGAGACACCCTGACGCCAGGGCCTCTTTTTTCCTTTCGCCACTGGCTGAGCTCTTGCCAAGAGATGGGGAAAAGAGGCGAAAGGCCCGTCAACGGTCAAGGAAAGGACGACCCCAGCCCGAGTCAGCCAAGGAAGCCGGCCGGTGAGGTGAGAATTCTGCCACCATTCGGGTTATCGCTTCTCGGCCTTTTGGCTACGATCACAGGTAGGTTCACCTAGTCTGGGGTCTAGCTGGGAGGTCTGACTCTGATCACTAACACCGGAAGGTGCTGGGCCTGCGCTCCTTGGCTTGTCCGAGGCCAGGCTGCGCGCTAACTGGTGGAGGGGTTAAGGGTCCAGGGAGAACTCGCGATAGGCCATCTTGGGGGCTGGGACTCGTGTCTGGCTTGTCCGGAGCGAGGCTGCACCACCTTTGGGAAGCCAAACCTGAGGGACACCTGCATCACTGGGAAAAGCCACTACACATAGCTGTAGGGGACCCTGAGGGACTCCCCCTGCCGTCGCGGACCCCGAGGGACCCCCACTGCAGCCGTTACTTTGGGTCTCGCACACAGCCATGTTTTGTTTGGGCCCGCACCCTTTGTTCCCTCTGCCGTGACTCCAGGAGATTCCAGGCGGGATCTGGAGTTTTGGACCCCATCCTCGGCGGAGCTCTCGGAGAGCTGTGACCCCCCCCCACCCCCATCCAACGTTCATCGCGGTCCCGGAGTTCCGAGACTCCGCAACCAGATCGTGCCCCCCCACCAACCTTCATCGCGGACCCGGAATCCCGGGTTTCCGCAACCCGATCGCGGCTCCGTAGGGAAAGCCGTTCTCACCGCCTACACGGAAGGAAACCTTCGGCCCATGGTCCCAGTGCAGGAGCACTCCCGCGGTCGAAGGATCCACCTTCCCCACTGCCCCCCTTTGCAAATTCGGGGAAGAAACCTCCTCCCGCCCGCGGCTCCAATACCGGAGCACTCCTGCCGGTTGGAGGTCTCTGAGGACATCTTTGAGAGCTCTTCCATCCGCGATAGAGTGCAGGAGCACTCCTGCGGCGGGAAGAACACCCGCACTGACTCACCTGCCTCTGTCGGATCCTATACACCCTCTACCCGCGGACTGAGTGCAGGAGCACTCCCGCGGGCAGGAGGCTTTGTTCTCTCACACTCTATTGGAAACAGCGGTACAAGTTCAGGAGCACTACCGCTAGGGGAAAAAGCATTTGCCTGCTCTTGCATGAACACAGAGCGCCCTCTAGTGCTTCAGAAACAAAAAGAAAAAGACCAGCCAAACCGTTTTTTTCCTACCAAACTCCAGAGGACATCAGCCTCAAGGATCCAGCAGCCGCAGTTTTTCTTCCACAAAGTTCCAAAAGGTGAGCAAAACATCCCCTTCCCCACAAATCCTCCCCCCTCACCACTTATTTTAAAGGGCTCCTTTATCTCTGTGATTAGAACTTTCCCTTACCACCACATCCCTTTCTAGCACACACTTTCTTTCAAACCCCAGCTATGTGTGGTTAACCGAAGACATTTTGAACATTTTTGAGGAATCCTCCTCAACACCAAAAAAATTGCACCAGTTTGGAGTGCTATGGGCTCAGGGCCACAATATGATAAAAATGTCCCAAAACAAGGGCATATTACTATCAAATTTGAAATCGAAGAGAACGAAAGAAACATGAAAGGGGTACAATATATTGCCACTGAAATTCTTGAGAAATTATTTTAAGTAGGCATCGACCAATTAAGATGCATTCAAGATTACCCTAGTAGAGGGGTTTATGAATTCAATTTTATAAAAGAAGCTACGG
Source organism: Pleurodeles waltl (assembly GCF_031143425.1). Classification (NCBI taxonomy): domain Eukaryota; kingdom Metazoa; phylum Chordata; class Amphibia; order Caudata; family Salamandridae; genus Pleurodeles; species Pleurodeles waltl. The sequence continues at coordinate 1,603,653,948 of NC_090444.1, forward strand.
TTAGCAATATTATGTATGGATTACTATTTAAAAAGGAAGAAGAAGCCATGAAAGGCGTTACAATAACTACTTCTGCAACCTCCAGGGAAATCCCCATCACAATTCATATGTACAATCCTTATGTACCAGATAACGACGCAGAACTATTTTTGATGAAATACTGCTCCAAAACAAGAGGTGGTTGGCACCTTAAAAATATCTTAGGAATATGGAATGGCAAAAGAAGGTACCTATGCACGCTCAAACCGGACGAAACAGGTCTGGGAGGGCTAAAACACCCACCTGCAACATTTTCAATAGGAGCAAACAAAGGTTTCCTCAACTACCCCAATCAACCTACATACTGCAGAGGATGCCAAACTTTTGGGCATACAAAAAGACAATTGTGACAAAGAAATTTGTAAAAATTGTGAAGAAACAGGCCACAAAACTTTTGAATGCCGACGACCTAAAAAATGCAACATTTGTGGCAGCGATAAACATTTATACAGATTTTGTCACCTAAGGCAAGCATCCTACGCTCAAATTGCTAAAAACTCAGGAGATCCCGAACCAAAAAATAGCCAACCTTTCACATTTATAGGCCAAACCTCAAACCAGCAAGACGAAATAGAGATAGACCATCTGGAAGCAATCACCAAAATAAGCTCAGATACCCTGCCAACAGAAGCAGAAAACACAACAAGCAGAAACATCCCCCCAATAGGAAACATCTCACAAAAATTACAGGAAAATCCCCCAAAAAGAAATGAAATTTCTCAGGAACCTAGCATTGCCCCACTTTCAGACACCCAAGTAGCCCTCGCTGTCCAACAAATGGAAAACGCCATAGGTCAATTACAACAAAAGAAACTGTACCTACACAAACCGGTATGGATGATGAAGGATGGCAACTCCAAAAGGGAGGGAAAAAGGAAAACATCCTACATCCATAAAGAAAAACTCAAACTCACGCCCAAAAAAATAGCACCAGAAAAAACCAGAGGCAAAAGCGTGAGCGGAAAGTTCAGCGTTCTACAAAACCTCTCTGATGAAGAGGAGGTCCCAGACTCTCAAGAGTCCACCAATCAGGCAAAATCTCAGGCTTCAAATTTGGAATCCACCCCAGCTCTCCCCACCTTCTCACCATTCCTAGGGGCACAGAAGAATACAGCCCTCTAACCCCCATCATGAATGGAGGCATGTCAGAAAATATGGATTCACCATGGTCACCATTATAACAAAAGACTTGACTATGACTTTAACTACCATAATAATGGCAATCACAATTGCCTCTCTAAACATTAGAGGTTTAGGAAACAACAACAAAAAATTGGCTGTTTTGGAATACTGTAAAAACATAAATGCTGATATCTTTTGTTTTCAGGAATGCGCCATAACTCAAAAAAGAGACTACAATGAAGAAAAAAAAAATGGTGGTCACTTGGCCCATCCGTATGGTCAGGAGGGGGCAACAAAAATGCTGGCATAGCGATTCTATGCAAAAATCAGGATATACAAATAGTAAAAGAAACTGTTATATCTGCGGGAAGAGCAATGATTGTAACTGTACTTTTAAATGGAAAAAAAATTAACATATGCAATGTTTATGCACCCACTGACAAAAATGAAAGAACTGATTTGTTTGAAATGTTAAAACTTTTTCTCACAGGCCATGACACTCTGTTTGTGGCAGGAGATTTTAACTGCATCATGCATGCCAAAGACAGAATAGGGAAATCCCCGTTTTACAATTTAGATGCATCCTCCAAATCCCTCATCTCTCTCACAACAGATACAAACCTTAAGGATGCATACAAAGACACACCAGGTTCATTTTTCTCATGGCATTCAGACAAAGGCACAACACAATCACGCATTGACTTCATTTTTTGCAAGAAATCAACAGAAACAATACATTTCACAATCACCCCAACTCCTTTTTCAGGCCACTCTACATCTATAGCCACTCTCAACATACAAATAATCAAAAACAAAAGGAAAAACTACTGGAAACTTAACACCTTACTCCTCCAAGATGAAGACGTAATCAAAGATTTCCAAACTTTCTACACCTCAATGCAAAACAACAAACACCATTTTGACTCCACAATGGAATGGTGGACACACAAAAAAAGAAATAGCCCTTTTTTCCCGAAAAAAGCTACACTAAAAAGCACAGAAAAAAAAGAAAGATTCAACATCCTACAGGACCGCATCTCACTCTTACAAAAACTCCAAAACCTTGGTCTAAACACGCAAAAAGAATTAGAACAAACAAAAAAAGAAATGAACGAATGGCTACAAGACAAAGGGAAACAAATTATTTTCAACTCCAGGGTCAAACACCATGAAGAAGGGGAGAAATGTACATCCTTCTTTTTTTTTAAATTACTGCAAAATCACTAAGAAATAAAAGAATTTAATGATGAAGAAGGGGTTATACAGAAAGGGACAGACAAATGTAAAGAAATTGCCATAAAATTCTATGAAAAATTGTACAGAAAAGAAAATGTAGATCACTCCTCTATCACAGATTATGTTGGTTTGATGAAAAATGTGCTTCTACCTAACCAAATAAAATTCTTACAGGAAGATTTTAAAGGAGAAGAATTTTCACAGGCTTTACAAAACTGTAAAAAACAATCCAGCCCGGGAGCAGACGGACTCCCATGGGAATTTTACAAATCATGTTGGCCCATCATCGCTAAAGACCTCATAAATATGTTTAATGATTGCACCCAGAAAAAAGAACTCCCCATAAACTTTTGCCAAGGAATCATAACTCTCATCCACAAAAAAGGCCCAGAGAGTGAATAAAAAAATTGGAGACCAATCTCGATTCTCAACGTGGACTACAAGTTGTTCTCCAAAATCCTAGCAAACAGAGCAAAGAAAGTACTACACACAGTAATTCAAGATGACCAAACATGCACAGTCCCAGGAAGGCAAATTTGGGACAACCTCATCACCATCAGAGAAACCATCTGGACAACCAAAGAAAGGAAAGAAACGATTGGCATCCTGACTTTAGACTTCAACAGAGCCTTCGACAAGATCTCACACACCTTTCTTTTCAAAGTTCTTGACAAAATGGGTTTTCCTCCCATCCCATTTTCACACAGATTATTGAAATATTCTACGAAAATGCCTACAGCTGCATAAATATAAACGGTTCCCTCTCCACACCCTTTCAGATCAAGTCAGGAGTACGCCAAGGATGCCCGCTCTCACCTGCACTTTTCATCTGCGCTTTGGAACCTCTCCTGATCCAACTAAGAAAAGACAAAATCATAAAAGGATCACAGATTCCCGGAGCAAAAAAACAGAGTCAAAGTGCATCGCTTACATGGATGACCTGACGGTAATATGCCAATCACCACAAGCCGTTAAAAGAACAATTTTACACACACAACTTTTTAGCGAAGCATCAGGACTCACCATCAATGAAGAAAAGAGCACAATCCTCACAATAGGCAATTGGGACCACCTTGCAAAACTACCAGTAAAGACTGCCACAGAAAACATAAAAATCCTAGGGATATCCTTCTCAGAAGACACACAAGGGAAACAAAACTGGGAAGATGCAAAAAAGAAAATCCAAACAAAAATAAACTTATGGAAAACAAGAAAACTCTCCCTGGAAGGGAAAGTACTAATCATCAAAGCAGTTCTAATCTCCATCCTACTCTACGTAGCAACAGTTTTCCCCCCAAACAAAAGAACAATCCAACAAATAAACCAAATAATATACACCTTTTTCTGGAACTCAACTGCAGAAAAACTGAAGAGAGAACTCATCTGCAAACCACATGACAAAGGAGGAAAACAACTACCAAACCTGGAAGACTTCCTTTTTTCAAAATATTTTATGCTGTGCTACAAAAGTATCCAAGACAAAGAAACAAAAAGTGCACATTTCATAAAATTCTACGCAGGCTTCCTTTTCCACAGATTCAAACTATTTTCTGTCATAAACAAGGTTTTTGAACTAATCACTCCCCCAATGTACTTATGCCTACAACCCTTCTACAATAAACACAAACAAATTCTAAAAGACATCAACACCAAAACCCTTGCAAGAAACCTGACCAAAGACATCGAACGACAAAGCAAGGTAAACCCCATACCAAACCTAAGCGAAAACAAAACCACAGAGACATGGAAACAGATGAGCTGGAAACACCTCACTAATGAACAAAAGGACATCTCCTGGATGACAGCCCACGCATGCCTACCAACTAGACAATTCCAGCACCGCAGAGGTATGGCCAGATCACCAATCTGCCCAAGAAACTCATGTTTACATGAAGAATCAAACCTACACCTCATGTGGAACTGTGCATACGCACAAAGATTGTGGAAAAGACTTGGAAAACTCCTCAAACAAATATCCACACAAAGAACTCTGAACCACAAACACATCCTTTACGGGCTAGACCTCCCCAAAGACAAAGGCCTCACAAGGAAAATCATCAACGCCGGGAAGGAGGCACTATGGGTCTCCAGAAACCTCCTACTCTTCAACCATAAAAATCTGAACACCAATGAATGTTTAAAGATATGTATAAATAAAGCTCTAATCTATGTTTTTTTAGATATTAAAAAAATGGGATCAGAAGAAGCAGAAATAAAATGGCAATATAAAAACTGGGCAAAATGGATCCTAAAATAAACTTAGGACACTATTTTTCTATGAATGATCTAGATGTAAACCACCAAAAGGGCAGCCTGCGTGCCCCCTTATTGGTATGGTAAAATGTACACCACCCTCTGGGATTGGTTAAAATGTAATCCTGTCTCAAAACTTCAATAAAAGATATATTTTTATAAAAAAACAAAAAAAAAAATCTGTTCTTATCAGTTTAATATCGGATACGTCCTCTATCTGGGGACAATATATTAAATTGATTTTTGGAACAGGGAGATGGAATAGGAGCTTGCTCTGTCCACTCCACGCATCAACCTGGTATTGCAGTACCTCCAGGAATGGTGCACTTCCCCACCTAGGGAAAAACATGCTGTTGAAAAAAAAGATGAAAAAGCAAAAGTAGCGTTTCACTGTCTCTCTGTAAAGTGGCGCTAATGTCTTTGTGTGTAAATAAAAACAACCTGGCCACTTTGTGTCTTGTTTTATTTAGGTCGTTATTTATTTATTCCGTATTATATTTCTGTGGGATTTTATTCCCTGACTCTCCCCCCCCCCCCCCCCCCTTTTTTTTGTCCTCTGCTCAGAGGCTTCACTTTGGTGGAGAAAAATGTCAGAAAAAGACTGCATCTTCAGCAGTGTTTTTCTTTTGTTTTTTGATCCATTTCCCAGGGTAGCCAGTGATGGAAAAGAGGCAAAGCAGAGGGCAAGAGGCCTTTCTTCATCTACTGCGTTTTCAGCAAGTGAAGAGGAGCGAGATAGAAAGAGCAAGATAGGAAAGGAGAAGGAGAGAAGGAGAGAGAGAGAGAGAAAGAAGGAGAGAGAGAGAGAGAGAGAGAGAGAGAGAGAGAGAAGGAGAGAGAGAGAGAGAGAGAGAGAGAGAAGGAGAGAGAGAGAAGGAGAGAGAGAGAGAGAAGGAGAGAGAGAGAGAGAAGGAGGAGAGAGAGAGAGAGAGAGAGAGAGAGAGAGAGAGAGAGAGAGAGAGAGAGAGATGGATGGATGGGGGGGCAGCTGCCTTTGGCAGAAGAGAAGTGGACACTGTCCAGGTCTCCTCCGGGCAGAAGGAAAAGACAGAGTCCTTTTCCTTCTTTGCCCGCCCCCGCACGGCCGAGCCTTATCTATAGGCCTAAGCTCTGCCTAAGCAGAGTCCTGGGCAAGCGAGGGCGAGGAGCCGGCCGCTTGCTGCCAGGCTGCTGTCCAGGGTGGCCCGACCTTCCGACCCAGGGGCTGGACCCAGTGGACAGGAAGGGGAGGGGCATGCAAAAACTAGAAACTGGGCAACGTGGGTATGCTAATGGACGCATAATGAGGCGACTGCTGAGAACTCTGGGAGCCGGGAGACACCCTGACGCCAGGGCCTCTTTTTTCCTTTCGCCACTGGCTGAGCTCTTGCCAAGAGATGGGGAAAAGAGGCGAAAGGCCCGTCAACGGTCAAGGAAAGGACGACCCCAACCCGAGTCAGCCAGGGAGACCGGCCGGTGAGGTGAGAATTCTGCCACCATTCGGGTTATCGCTTCTCGGTCTTTTGGCTAAGATTGTGTGAATTGCATTGCAATCTTGCCTAAAGGTTAGTGTCTTCTGGAGGAGGCAGGTGATGGGCCTTCGTTCTCTGGCTTGTCCGGGGCAAGGCTGAGGCACCTGTCTCTGAAAGAAGGGACGTGAGGGCGAGCAAGTGGTGCCTGTAGTGTACTGTTTTGGAAGGGTTTTCCTTCGCACTCTGGCTTGCCCGGAGCCTGACTAACGGGACACACAGAAGCACACTTGTACTTAAAGGGCCTTTGTGCTCTTTATTTTCTCTTTCTTTCTAGGTGCTGTTTTTTTGGAAATCCTTTGTCCTACAGGGACACCTAGGGGCGCACTGTGGCATAGCAGGCTCTTGGATATTTCCAAGCAGCACGGAACAAACTCTTGCTTGCAGGGACCTCTAGGGAGAAGGCAGGAAATTGCAACCAGGGGCCTTATGAGGTACTGCAGTCATCTTTCTTTTCCTATCTCTAGAATTTGATATAAATGTTCTTCTTCGTGTTGGCTTTTTCACGATAATCTCATCATGGCCACTATTAAAACAGGGCCAGATGTCATCCCGTCAGGGGATGCTATTCCTCACTCAGGGGATGCTATTCCTCACTCAATGCGAGTGGAGGTGGAAGGAGGAGTGAAAGGTGAGAAAAATATTTGTTTTCTTATAGACACAATTTTAAGACAAGAATTAAAAATAGCAGACAACATGATTCAATGTATTCAGGAATTCCCTGGAAAAAGCGCATTTGATATTACTTTCATTTCTGAAAATATTTGTAGGAATGTTATGGCCGATCTTATGTTGCAAAAAGATAAAGACATATTTAAAGGATTGACAATTACACCTTTGTCTCCCTCAAAAGAGTTCCCATTAATAATCCATATGTATAACCCATTTATTGACACACGGCTAATTGATACCTTTTTACAAAGATTTTGCAGCAAAATCCGTGGAGGGACGAAACTTAAGAACATCTGCGGTATCTGGAACGGGAAGCGGCGTTACATGGTAACACTGAAGGCGGATCCAAATGGGGTAGGAGGTTTAGCACACCCCCCGGCTACTGTAACTATCGGACCCCATAGAGGGTTTATAGTATATCAAGGGCAACCTCTTTTTTGTCGACACTGTTTACGCTTCGGTCATACTAAAGAAAGTTGTAGTGATATAGTTTGTAGGAATTGTGGAGCTACAACACATAAGGCAACAGAATGCACTGAACCCAAACATTGCAACCTTTGTGGATCTTTGGGTCATCTATTTAGGAATTGCCCTAAAAATCGTACGTCTTATGCCATGGCTGCCAGTACCCGTCCCTCCACCACTCCTCCACCTCCTCCTCCTCCTCCTCCTCCCTCAACTAACCAGGCCGAACCAGATGATGACCTCTTAGGTTTTTTTGAGGGATTACCTATTCGAAAATATAGACCGACGCCTGAAGAGGAAGGCGAGGCAGATATCATCCCTGATGTTCCCATTGATTCGACAGATCCTTGGGGAGAACGACATTCTCCCACCCACAATCCAACTAAGGTACCAGAGACGCTTTTACCCGGTGCGGATAGCATAACCGTACCAGAGAGTAGTATTACTAAGATTGAATCTGAACTCCCTCTGCCCGCCAGTGCGCCCCTACAAGCAAAAACCACATCCAAACCCTCTGTTAGTAGTGCAGATCAGGAAAATGATTTAAATGATTTCGACAAATGCAGAAGATAGTGAATGGCAGGTTCAGAAAGGTAATAAACGCAAAGCCCAGAAAGCCCTTCCACAACAAAAAATTGATCCAGCCCCGTAGTCGAAATTAAAACGTCGGCCGTCTTCCAAAGAAAGAATAACAGGGAAAAATAGATTTAACCCCCTACAAAACCTCTCGGGTTCCGAGGAGGCATCCCTCCCTATTTCCCTACCAGTACCTACTGGCGAGTGTAGTAAAGTTGATCTTGAGGCTACCCCAGATCTGTTACATTACGCTGCCGAACCTATTGTTGAAGTTTCTAGCTTATCTACAGGTGAATTACCTAATGCACAGCCTCTTGAAATAGATTTAACATGAAACGCAAATCTATACTCTCTTTATTAATGGTCATTGCCTCGGTGGTCACTCTTAATGTCCGAGGGATGACACATCCATCTCGTAGAACAGCAATTTTACAATACTGTGAAGGATTAAAAGCAGACATAATTTGTCTCCAGGAATGTGGGCTACAGTTTCGAAGCGACACCTTGGGACTGCAGGCTTTGTGGACTCGTGGTCCTTCTGTATGGTCAGGTGGGGGGGAATAGGAATGCTGGGTTAGTTATTTTGTTTCAAAATAAACAGTGGTGTGTTACCCAAGAAAAAGTTCTATGTCCAGGAAGAGCTCTGCTAGTACATACCACCATCAATGATATTCCTTAAAAAATTTGTAATATATACGCCCCTGTAGACAAAACAGATCGAGGTGCATTGTTAGACCTCATTAAACCTTTTTTAACAGGGTCAACACCGCTGATTTTACTTGGGGACTTTAATTGTATTTTACATGCTCAAGACCGTCAAGATACCCAGGCCAGCTACAATGTTGATATCACTTCTAAACAATTGTCTTCTCTATTAACAGACATAAATTTAAAAGACGCCTATAGAGAACTGCACCCAACAAGCTCTGGTTTTACATGGCATTCTGATAAAGGCACAGGTCGATCCCGTATTGATTTTGTTTTCCTCTCAAAACCACTTCTTACCCATTCCGCCTGTATCCTCACCCCTCCCTTTACTGATCATTCCGCTTTATGTATTTTCTTCAGCATTAACCCACATTCAGGAAGAGGACCAGGTGTATGGAAGCTGAACACTACATTGTTAACCGATGATCTTGTACAAAGAGAATATAGAACCCTCTATCAGACACTACGTAGGAAAAAAGACCAGTTTACTACGCTTTTTGAGTGGTGGCTCAATGTTAAACAACATACTAAATTGTTTTTTATCCACCAAAGTCAGCAGCGCACTCGACAACAGTGGGCCAAATTTGAAGCTTTGCAGAACAGACTGACCCACCTCACAGCACTGGCAGACACTTGCGTCGATGTTTCCACCAGACTGAAACAAGCAAGACAAGAACTCATGCGCTGGCTGGAACACAAAGGAAGAGAAACCATCTTTCATTCCAGGGTAAAACATTTCGAAGAAAACGAGAAATGCACGTCCTACTTTTTTAAAAAGGTACAGTCTTTGCATAAAACTATTACTGAATTGCGAGACGACAACAGAAGTCTTGTGCAGGGCACAAATGCATGCAAAACTGTTGTTACACATTTCTATCAAAAACTGTACGCTCCTCCTTGTGTAGATACTACTAAAATGACTGCTTTGTTGGGTTTCTCTGATCTTCCAACCATAACACGTGATCAACAGTCATTTCTTACAGAGCCCTGGACAGGTGAGGAGTTTTTACTCGATTTACAGAACGCGCCCACAGGATCGGCGCCAGGCAAAGACGGGTTACCCTGGGAATTCTATCGACTCTTCTGGAAAGAACTTTGTGTGGACTTCCTCGAAGTACTAAAGGAAGGTTTCGCTACTCAAAACATTCCACAGGCTTTCACGGAAGGTATCGTCACGCTTATCTTCAAAAAAGGTGAGCCACAAGACTTACAAAATTGGCGTCCCATTACGTTATTGAACGTAGACTATAAATTGCTAACGAAAGTCCTGGCAAAACGTATATCAAGGGTCATACAACATATTATCCACCCAGATCAAACATGCGCCGTCCCTGGACGACAAATATGAGACAGCTTGGCAATTTTAAGAGACCTGATCTGGTATAACCAGAGCAGAGGATCCTCTCTGGGCATTTTATCCCTTGATTTCCACAAAGCATATGACTCAGTGTCTCATCAGTATTTGTTTGCTATATTAGGGCATTTTGGTTTCCTGCCTACTTTTGTGCAAATCATAAAACTGTTATATACCAGTGCTGTGAGTTATGTTAACATAAACGGTTTTTTGACATCTCCGATATTAGTACAAGCAGGAGTACGACAAGGTTGCCCAATGTCTCCGGTTATGTTTATTTGTGCAATAGAGCCCTTATTACAACATTTCAGATACCACCCCAATATCCACAGAGCTTTCGTGCCAGGGGGTGGGGGAAATAGGGCAAAATGTATTGCTTATATGGATGATGTCACAATAATCTGTACCGATGTTACTTCTGTACGAACTGTATGGGCACAAATGGAGTCATTTCATACGGTGTCTGTTCTACATCTCAATTTAGACAAAAGTGTTTGCCTTACAATGGGTCCATGGGATAACCTTGCACAACTCCCTTTTCAAGTCACTCGCGAACCGGTTAAAATCTTAGGAGTGTGGTTTTCAGATACTACGCCTGGAAAACTTAATTGGGAGAAATGTGTACAGAAACTGAATACAAAAATATCCCTGTGGAAACTCAGAAAACTGTCTTTTGAAGGCAAAATACTTGTGATTAAGACTGTCTTATTACCCATAATGTTATTTATAACAATGATTTATCCTCCGACAGCACCAACGTTAGTACATTGTCAAAAGATCCTAAATTGGGGCGCCAAAAAGTCTTTACAAATGTATCTAATGGAGGGAAAGGCATGCCTAATTTATCCATTGTCTTTGCATGTCAATTATTATGTCGCACGTTAAAAAGTATGAATGAAGGACAACATATCGGTGCATGCTTTACTCGTTATTACATGTCATTTTTCTTGCATCGCTACAAACTGTGTGAAATGAACAACAATGTTCCACATGTTTTAAATCCACCGCCGTATTATACATCATTGGGAAAATTGTTACAGCTCCCCCGAATCAGAGACATTTTAGCAGATGGACAGAATCGAACCTATTGCGCCATCAAAAAAGAACTCAAGAGAAGAGCATTTAGTTTTGGGCTGTTTTTCAGACCAAAAGTCACAACAAGTATGGACCATGATTGGCCATAAAGGACTTTTGAACTCTCAGAAAGACTTGGCATGGATGGCCGCACACGAGTGCCTACCGGTTAAATCTTTTCAGCACAAAAGACGTTTGGCCCCATCACCAAAATGTCCTCGGAACAATTGTTCCAAACAAGAGACTGTAGTACACCTCCTGTGGAACTGTCCTTTCGCACGGAACTTTTGCTCCTCATTACTTCACATCATCAAAGGAATCACGAAACTTACTACTCTAAATTATGATATGGTCTTGTACGGTTTTCTTCCTGTATTATCTACATCACAGAAAATAACCACCTGGAGACTGTTAAACTGTGCCAAAGAAACTTTGTGGATTGCACGGAATCTTTTATTGTTTTCTCACAAAGAATTATCGGTTTCTGATTGTAGAATTTTATGTTTAGACAAAATCCGCACATATTATTTTTTAGATTGTAAACATTTAGAAAGAGACCAAGCAATGGAGCTTTGGAAACTTGCAAAATGGAAAGATTGGATAACATGAAGTGACTATATTGTATAAAATGATTGTCTAAAACCAGTTCGATGTTGGAAATGCACGTTGAAGATTATATTACTGTTTATATTATGTATATATTGTAAATATTCTGTCTATTCATCTCAATAAAGATTGTTTTGGAAAATCAAAAAAAAATCTGTTCTTATCAGTTTAATATCGGATACGTCCTCTATCTGGGGACCATATATTAAATTGATTTTTGGAACAGGGAGATGGAATAGGAGCTGAAAAAAAAGATTGAAAAGCAAAAGTAGCGTTTCACTATCTCTCTGTAAAGTGGCGCTAATGTCTTTGTGTGTAAATAAAACCAACCTGGCCACTTTGTGGCAGCCGTGTCTTGTTTTATTTATGTTGTTATTTATTTATTCCGTTTTATATTTCTGTGGTATTTTATTCCCTGACTCCCCCCCCCCCCTTTTTTTTTTTTTTGTTGTTGTCCTCTGCTCAGAGGCTTCACTTTGCTGGAGAAAAATGTCAGAAAAAGACTGCTTCTTCAGCAGTGTTTTGTTTTTGGATCCATTTCCCAGGGTAGCGAGTGATGGAAAAGAGGCAAAGCAGAGGGCAAGAGGCCTTTCTTCATCTACCGCGTTTTCAGCCACTGAAGAGGAGCGAGATAGAAAGAGCAAGATAGGAAAGGTAAAAGAGAGAGAGAGAGAGAGAGAGAGAGAGAGAGAGAGAGAGAGAGAGAGAGAGAGAGAGAGAGAGAGAGAGAGAGAGAGAGAGAGAGAGAGAGAGAGAGAGAGAGAGAGAGAGAGAGAGAGAGAGAGAGAGAGAGGGGGCGGGGGGCAGCTGCCTTTGGCAGAAGAGAAGAAGTGGACACTGTCCATGTCTTCTCCGGGCAGAAGGAAAAGATAGAGCCCTTTTCCTTCTTTGCCCGCCCCCACCCGTCCACGAACGGCCGAGCCTTATCTATAGGCCTAAGCAGAGTCCTGGGCAAGCGAGGGCGAGGTGCCGGCCGCTTGCTGCCAGGCTGCTGTCCAGGGTGCCCGACCTTCCGACCCAGGGGCTGGACCCAGTGGACAGGAAGGGGAGGGGCATGCAAAAACTAGAAACTGGGCAACGTGGGTATGCTAATGGACGCATAATGAGGCGACTGCTGAGAACTCTGGGAGCCGGGAGACACCCTGACGCCAGGGCCTCTTTTTTTCCTTTCGCCACTGGCTGAGCTCTTGCCAAGAGATGGGGAAAAGAGGCGAAAGGCCAGTCAACGGTCAGGGAAAGGAAGGGGGAGGGTTTTTCAGGAGGACGCTTTTGAGCGAACCTCCGGGGACACTGGGCCTTCGCTCCACGGCTTGTCCGTGGCAAGGCTGCGTGTACCTGGGGGAGACCTCGAGGCAAATTCCTGTTTTTGGAGGTGATCCCCCTGATCACCGATAGAGGGACAGGCTGAGGATTCCTGGCATGACCGGGACCCAGCTGATGCCCAGACATCGGTGAGCTTGGGGAAATCCCTCCAGGCATCCCAGGAATTTTTGGAGCTCAGGCACATAGCTGCGTGGAGCAGGAGGTGCTGACACCAGAGTCCTGGTGTCAGAGTGAGAGTCCCTGGGCGCACTTTGATAGTGCACGGCCTAGGGACACTCAATTGAAAGATTTGGAGGTGCTGACACCAGAGTCCTGGTGTCAGAGTGAGAGTCCCTGGGCGCACTGTGGTAGTGCTCGGCCTAGGGACACTCTTTTGAGAGATTTTGGACAGCTTGCAGAAGGAAATCTGCTCACGCACATAGCTGCGTAGAGCTGGAGGTGCTGGCACCAGAGTCCTGGTGTCAGAGTGAGAGTCCCTGGGCGCACTGTGCACAGTGCTCGGCCTAGGGACACTCAAGTATTTCAATTCAACAGCCAAATTAACAGGTATCTCACACCACCCAGAAAGGAACACCTGACCCACGGTCAGGAAAACACAGTATTTTAAATACTGGGTACCAGAGAGTGGTGGGAGATTCTGAGAAGAGGAGAAGAGTGGTGAGAGTCCCTGGGCGCACTTGGAAAGTGCTCGGCCCGGGGACATTCACAGACCAGTACGGACCCACGTCTGGGACACCCTTAACAAGGACCAGATGAGTTATTTAACAAAGTGAGGAGCCACAAAAATCTAAACTAACCATGGCAGCTTCTAAGAGCTACGCAGCAGCCGCTGTCGGTAGCAGTAATGGAAATTATGGCAAAAACCAGAGGAATGGAAGTAACACATTTACAGGGATGAAATTCTCAGTCCGCTTTGAAATTTTGGAGGAAGCCAAACAAAAGAGGAACATGAACCACCTTATGGACACCGTTTTTAAGCAGGTATTTGGCATTAAGCCTGAACGGATTAAATGTATGCAAGACTTTAGAGTCAGGGGGCTCTTTGATATAACATTTCAGAGCGAAAATGTTTACCAAGATTTTACATATAAATTAAACCAAAATAGAGAAAACAAAGAGTTAGAAGGATATTCAATCACCCCACTTGCAGCACCACGAGAAATCCCAATGACAGTGCATATGTTTAACCCTTTTGCTCCACCGTCAGAAATAGAGCATTTTTTGCGCAGATACTGCTAAAGTGTTAGAGGAGGGAGTGAAGTCAGGAACGAATGGGGGGTATGGAATGGAAAGAGGAGATACATGGTGGTACTCCAAAGGAATGATGAAGGGATTGGAGGTACAAAACACCCACCTCTAAACTTCACCATAGGGCCAAATAGGGGTTTCCTTTACTACCTAGGGCAACCCATGTTCTGTAAAACTTGTTTTCAGTTTGGACACATCAAAGAACAATGTACAGGGGATATCTGCAGGAATTGTGGCACCAAAGGGCATATGGCCCATGAATGTAAGGCCCCCAAAAAATGTAATTTATGTGGGGGTTTGTCTCATCTTTATAAAAATTGCCCTGCGAGACAAAATCTCTCCTCAGACAAATCAAGAGTTGAGAGTTCAACCAAATTAAATCAAACAGGGCCAAATGAGATAAGCCCAACTTTTAAAGAACCGGCAAATGGGGAAGAAACATCCACCCTACCTGATCCTACTGTTAGCGACAGTTTAGGCAAAACCTCACAACCCCAGACCCAAATTGTCATCCCAGAGACTCCAGAAGAAAACTTGGTACAAAATGAAAAAAATAAGGAATCAGGTGCTGGTGCCACAAATTCTAATATAAAAACAGAAAGCCGACCTGAAATAGATCTAGATTTAGAATATAGTCAAGATTGGCTTTTTGCAGCTCCAACAACTGGGTCCACTCATTTAACCCAAGGGCCAGAAACTTTCTTTTCAACAGAAGAGAACATGGAAGAAGGAGAGATAGACAGTAAGGAAAATTAACAACCTAAAACCAAAAAAGTAACCAAAAAAAAAACAAAAATAGTGATCTCAAAGAAAGTTTTTAAAAAAAAATTCTATCTGAATCAGAAGAGGAGATGCCAACTGAGCAGGCTTTTAATGAAAGGGATTTTGAAAGCTCCCCCAAACAATCAAAGAGGCAACTAGAAAGATTGCTAAAAAGGAAAGAGAAAAGGAACCAACAGTTTTCTGAAGAGGCGGTTCAAAAAAGAAATAAAAGGAAAGCAACATTACAAAAAAGCGATACAAATTCTAAAATAACCGTTGTTCCTGGATCCAGGTACAGTGTACTCCAGGAGCAATCAGACCCAGAGGGCCTTCTTCCAGATGGTCCGTCTGAATCCTTTTCCAATCCTTTAGAGGAAGGGAAGTCATTTAAAGATTTTCCCCATTTTGTGGGAAAAGAAGAGGAGATAACAATTGAGGAGAGCCAATCTTTGCTCCCTCAGGAGATCACTGAAATTGATCCTGTCGAATAATAATGCAAAAACATGTATGGTTTTTATTTTCTAATGGCTATTACTTTAGCCACCCTAAACGTCAGGGGTATTAGACAGCAGTCCAAAAGAGCTGCTGTCTTCAATTATTGTGAAAATGTGAAGGCTGACATTCTTTTTTTGCAGGAGTGTGGCATTCCATATGCCGAGGATTACTCCTTTCTAAAAAGAGAATGGAGACAAGGTCCATCATAATGGTCAGGAGGTGGAAACAAAAATGCGGGAGTAGGCATTTTATGTAAAAATGACAATTTTTCTATTTTGCAGGAAACTATAATTTCCCCAGGGAGAGGTTTGTCCTGTAACTTAAAAGTAAATGAAACAGTTTTTAAAGTCATTAACATTTATGCACATACAGACAAACAGGAAAGAAATGATTTGTTCAATGACCTAACCTTTTTTGTTACAGGTTCACAACCCACTTTTATTGCAGGGGACTTTAACTGTATAAGAGCCCCCCAAGATAGAATAGGTTCAGCTACACGCTATAAATTAGATATTTCTTCTAAAACTTTAAATGACATCATTGACAATTGTTCCTTACAAGACACTTTCAAATCATGTAATCCTAACAACACAGGGTTTACATGGTTATCAGGAGATGGGAATACCACCTCTAGGATAGACTATATTTTCACATCAGAACATATTAAATGTTTATCCTCAAAATTACAAGACAGTGGTTTAACTGATCACCAGACACTCATATCCAAATGCGAAATACTCACACACAACATAAAAGGTCCAAGTTATTGGAAGCTAAACACCACTATTTTACAGGATGAAGAGATCATTGCTTTATTTAAAGGCCAATACCAGATATGGCAAAAGAAAAAAGGAGATTTCCAAAGCTTGACTTTGTGGTGGGATTTCATTAAAAAACAGTGTAAATTATTTTTTACACACATTGGAAAGCAAAAAGAAAAATAAAAAAGGAAAGAACTTTTTGATTTACATGAAAAACTGGCACTGTTGGGTGAAATGGAGGATGCAGGGGTAAATGTTAAAAAACATGTAATTGAGACAAAAAACGCAATACGGAAATGGTATCTGCAAAAAGGGAAAGAAACCATTTTAAATTCCAGAGTGAAAGAATTCGAACAAAACGAAAAATGTAATGCTTTCTTTTTAAAAAAATCAAAACAAAATAACACCCTGTTTTCTTCTTTAGAAAAATTTGAAGGTAAACAAACATCAGATATAAATGATATGTTACTTCATACTCATGCTTTTTTTTCTAAAATGTATCAAGAAAAACAGATCGAAGAAAACATTTGTGAAGAATTCCTGGAGGACATCAATCAATCTCTCTCAAAAGAGTCACAATCCTTCTTGAGTAAACCCTTTGATGGACAAGAATTTTTGGAAGTTTTGTCCAAAGCCCCTAAAAAATCATCCCCTGGCCTGGATGGGCTCCCATGGGAATTCTATAAAGTTTTCTGGGGTACCATTGCACAGGATTTTATGAAAATGTTGACAGAGGCAATTTCAAACAATAATTTACCGGTGTCTTTTTTTACAGGGAACAGTTACCCTTTTACACAAAAAGGGAGAAAAACACAATCTAAACAATTGGAGACCAATCACTCTGTTGAATGTAGACAGCAAAATATTCCGTAATCTTTTAACCAATAGAATTAAAAAAGTGTTATCCTCTGTAATACACCCAGACCAGACCTGTGCAGTACCAGGGAGGAAGGTCTGGGACAGCCTTATAACAATTCGGGACGCAATATGGATGGCGGTAAGAAATGACTCACCATTGGGAGTTCTATCTTTAGATCTTCAAAAAGCCTTTGATAGCATCTCTCACTCCTACATGTTTAAGGTTTTAACAAGGATGGGCTTTCCACAACATTTTACACAAATGATTCAAATGCTTTACCATAATGCTGCAAGTTCTTTCCAAATCAATGGTTTTTTTACAGATGGAGCTCCAATTAGAACAGGGGTCAGACAAGGGTGTCCCCTCTCACCAGCGCTCTTCATCTGTGCTTTGGAACCCTTGCTGTCCACTCTGAGGAAAGACAAAGTGATAAAAGGGATTTTTGTTCCAGGAGCAGGGGGAACACCTGCAAAATGCATTGCGTACATGGACGACATAACAGTCCTATGTCCAGACATTCAATCTGTAAGAAGAACAATTTTGCATGTAAACTTTTTTTCCCAAGCTTCAGGACTTAAACTCAACATGGAGAAAAGCAACTGCCTAACAATAGGTAGATGGGACAATCTAGCCAAAATACAGGTAAACACAACAACACAACCTATTAAAGTGCTAGGCGTTCTCTTTTCAAAAGACACTTCAGGTTCAGTCAATTGGGATTCGGTTATAAACAAAACACAGCAGAAGCTAGGGTTGTGGAAAACTAGATCTTTAACCCTAGTTGGGAAAATGTTGGTAATAAAAGCAGTGATCTTACCTTTAATTCTATATTATGCAATGATTTTCCCTCCACAGAAGCAGATTTTAAATAAACTACAGAAACTGTTGTGCGTCTTTTTTTGGTCATCCAAAATGGAAAAAATAAAGAGAGAAAAT
This sequence comes from Pleurodeles waltl, assembly GCF_031143425.1. NCBI lineage: Eukaryota > Metazoa > Chordata > Amphibia > Caudata > Salamandridae > Pleurodeles > Pleurodeles waltl. The sequence continues at coordinate 1,603,671,945 of NC_090444.1, forward strand.
GTTTTTAAATCATTAAACAATGGAGGGAAAGACTTGCGTAATTTGTCATAGTAAAATGGTACAAATTTGGTATTTCTTTGTCTGAATGCAATAAAAGAAAAAAGAAATATAACAGCATGTTTTGTAAAATATCATGTAAACAACATTTTTAGAAAATATAAACTTGTACCTCCAGATAATGCCATCCCGAATGCCTTTTTTATCCCAAAGATGTATAATGTGATCGATATTTTTTTTAAAAAACCTAAGACATTTAAATTTGGACTTGGATGATTTTGCCAACAAAAAGACTTTCAAAGCAGCCATCAAGAGGACCGAGATTCTTTCCCTAGCAAACAATCTCAACGAGGAGCAGTCAAAGAAAACATGGAAGAAAGCCAACCACACTGAACTGACAAACAGCCAAAAGGACTTATGTTGGCTAACAATTCATAAAGGACTTCCTTTAAAAAGTTTTCAGCATAACAGAGGCCTGTCAGCAACACCAAGATGCCCACGGGAGAATTGCCACGCAGATGAAACGGTTTTACATTTTCTTTGGAACTGTTCCTTTGCACAAGAGACATGGAAAACAATTGGACCCTTGATAAAAGGGATATCGGGACAAAGATCTATTGATTATGAACTAATCCTTTATGGAATCTCTTCTTCTTTGGCAAATACAAAAGACTTATTACTGTGGAAAATTGTGTCATGTATTAAAGAAGGGTTATGGATCACTAGAAATTTAGGGATATATCAACATAAACAGTTTACAATTAAAGATTGTATTAAAATAAGTTTAGATAAATTAATGACTTACTACAGGGTGGATTATAAATCCTATGGTAAAGATGAAGCAGAAAAAAGATGGAGACAAAAAAATTGGAAGGATTGGGTTTCTTAAAAATCGAAATCACAGTTTTAGCCTTTTCAGATACTTTACTAAATTTGACTCATTATAAAAATGTTACTACCTGTATGTAAATAGAGAAATTATGGAACACACGGATATTTTTGAAATGTGTATTTTGAATCTTTTTGTAAACTTGACATGGACCTAACAGATAAAAGGCATGACAAGTCAAATGTATCACCACCCGTATGGTTTGGGATTGGTTAAAATGTAAATATGCACTAAAATGTCAATAAAGAAAAAAAAAAATAATAATAATCTGTTCTTATCAGTTTGAAACCACTATCCAGTGGAAGTAAATTTGATGTTTATTGGATCTACGACTTTGACTTGGAAGTGAAGTAAATTTGCATTGTATATGCAAATTTATGCAAATTAACCGGAAAAGGCCCACTCGTCTCTAAAGGAGAGAGAGGAAGGACACCAGCGTGCTGGTGTCAGTTTGCCTATTAGGGGCGCAAAATAGAACCCCCCAAGGACCGTGTGGTCAGCTCTTAGAGCTCGGAATTGCGCTCCCTACTCACTCTATCTTTCCTGGCGTTTGGGTGGACTAATGCTGGAGGCTTAAAACCCCTCCTAACATTCTTCACAGGCCTGCCAGCACTCAGATCTCTGGAGAGGGGATCCATGCTTAGGTGGTAACACCTATAACCCTCACCTTAGCTCTTGGGAGTGACTGTGCAGTGTTTCTTGCACTACAGGCAGGTTTTCTGTCTGTTTGGTTGGCACAGGACAGGTGACACCCAGAATTACACCAGAACCAGGGGCTACCCAGATAGACCAGTGGCTGAAGGTGGAACCAGGTGGAACCAATGGCATCTATCTCTGAAGAGATGGAGATTGGCGCCCCAGGGCCCATAAAAGACGGCATCCCCCCAGTGGACGCCCCGAAACCCAACCCCAAACCCCCAGGGGCGGGCAGCAAGGAGGCCAGTAAGGCAGTCCCCCCTAACAGCAAGCACCAGCGCTGGGAAGGCTGGTGAGCTGAAGACCCCAGGGCCAAAGCAGGGGAACCCTGAAAACCCCACAGCTGCCAAACCAGGTGGTGGAGGGAAAGGTGAGGAGGGGACCAGGCAAGGGACAGCCCCCGAACCCTTCAATGGGTACAACCTCTCCCGTAGACATGCCCAAGTCATGCGGTGGGAGGTGAAAGACAAAGCGGGACCCAAGCTAGACAGGGACCTCTTCCTAGATAAGGTCATCAAACCAGCAGGGATCCCAGGGGAGGAGGTGCTGAGCTGCCAAGCATCAGGGTGGATTTTCCTCTTGAGTTTCATCACTCACACCCTATACAGGAAGTATTGGGAATTCTTCCAAGGGAAAAAAGGGGAGAAACCATTTAACTCCTTCAACATTTCAACCGGATGGGAGCCAGCATCAACGGAGAAGAGGATCACGGTGGAGATGACGAACCCCCACATCCCAGACCGGGACATCGCATCGCTACTCCAGAGATACAGCACCATTGCAAGTGGACCCAACAAGTTCAGAGACAAAAGAGGCATATGGAACATGACTTGGCAAGCCATCATCAACCTCCACAAAGACCCAGCAGGAAGAGACGGACTGAAGCACCCCCCAGCGAGCTTCTACCTAGGAGGCGACGAGGGCAGGATCCGTTACCCAGGCCAACCTTTTACCTGCAGGAAGTGCCAAGCCGTGGGACACAAAGGAATTGACTGCCCAGAGAAGTACTGCAGGATATGCAGACAAACCGGACACGAGACGAACAGATGCACAGGGAAAAAGGTGTGCAACCTCTGTGGAGGGGACGGCCACACCTACTACCAGTGCCCAAAGTCTGAAAGACCCAGAACCTACGCAGCGGCAGCTGCAGGAACCCCAGCCCAGAAGATCACCAGACCAAAGCTGGACCCCACTGCCAATGCAAAGGTGAATGCCCTCCTGAAGGCATCGAGGGAAGAAGCCCAGAAGATACCGGAGCCAACCAGGAGAAGCAACCCAAAGGGACAGGCCCCGCAGGACCTCAAGTCCCCAGGACCGACCCAGATGTGGAACCAACCACAGCAACAGACCCGGCGACACCACTGGAGGCCCAAGTGGAGCTGGAACCGACACCAGGAACCAAGGCCGAGGAGGGAAAGGAGTCTACGGCTGACGCCGGGACCCCGACCACAACCTCAGCCCCTGTAAAAGCAAAAAAGAAAAACAAACACTTAAAGAAGAAAGTGGACAGCAGCAGCGGGGACGAGGAGGAGATTGAGAAGGCCTGGAAACAGGTAAAGTCCCAGAGGCTGCGGGAAAAGTGCAGGAAAGAGAAAGAGGAAAGAGATGAAAGGAGGCGGGCCCGGATCAATGGGAAACAATCACCGCCCCGAAAAGAACCACAGACGGAACCCCTGAAAGACGAAGAGATGGAGAGGGATGAGATGGTTACCCAACCCCTCCAGAAATCAGAAAGAAAGAGGCAACGGCAAAGGAAGGAGGACTTCTACACCACAAAGAAGAAGCATATCACTTCCCAAACCGAGGAACCAAATGATGGCTACACCACCATCGACACAGACGAGGAGAACATAGAGCACACGGTAGGGACCCCGAGCGAACCAAGCCAGTCGATTCAAACGGTCCTCCAAGAGCTGCACCAACAGCTAGCCCTGATAGATACCACCGGGGCCCCAAAAGAACAGGCCCAGTGGACGAAAGTCCCAGAGGCAGGAGCCGAAATAGTGATTTCGGATGAAAGTGAGGAAGAGAGCAAGGGAAAGGGAGACCAACAAGAGTCCCAGCACCCCCAGTAGAACAGCTTAGGGCCCAACCCAGTAGCGGTTCTCCCTTACCCAGAAACTGACAGCTATCGCTGAGACAATGGCCATATCATTGCTCACCCTAAACGTCAGGAGCGTGGAGGACCAGGTTAGGCGAGTTGGCACGTTGTCCTTCCTGGCCGCCCAGAACCATGATGTCTGCTTTCTGCAGGAATGCGGGATTCCTTACGCCCAGTCGTACAGCCAGCTTGAGCGGCAGTGGACGCACGGGCCATCGTTTTGGTCCGGAGGAAACAACTGCAAATCATCTGGAGTCGCCATTCTGATTAAGGGGAGGCATTTCACCACGACAGGGTCACTGAGCAGGTCAACGGCAGAGTGCTAGTCGTGGACAGCTCGTGGTCAGGTGAGCCCGTTAGGCTCATCAATGTCTACGCCCCCCCCAGAGAAGAATGAACGGCTCGAGATGTTCAGGATGCAGCTTGTGACCTTCAGGACCATCCTGATGGGTGGTGATTTCAACTGCACAGTAGAGTTGGATGGACGCACTGGGTCAGACTCTGCAGGGATGGACGTGACGTCCAGGCTGTTGGTGGAGATGACAGGTGAGGCATCCCTGCGGGATGTCGTAGGAAGTAAGGGTCCGAACGCCAGGAATTATTCCTGGAGTAGGCCGGATGGGTACGTGCATTCACGGATCGACTTCCTCTTCACCTCCCCAACGGTAAAGCCTGGGCGGAACTCCATGATCGCCGTCCACTTCTCGGACCACAGAGCAGTCAGTTTCGAGGGGGAACTTAGAGGGAAGTTCCCCGCTGGCCCCGGATCGTGGAAACTGAACTGCTCACTGCTGGAAAACGAGGAGTTAGTGGCGAACCTCAGAGTCGCGTATGTAGAGTGGAGAGACATGAGGGACCTCTTTCACTCCGCCGGCGAGTGGTGGGAATGGGTGAAGGACAGGTTCCGGAGCTTCTTCCAGGATGCAAGCAGAGCTGCTGCACGGGAAAAGAAGAGAGATTTCAGGCAGCTGCAAAGCAAACTGCAGCGCCTGTTTGAACTCGAGCTCAGGGGATGGGACGTGGATGACGAACTGGAGGAAACCCGAAAAGGGCTCGCAGAGCACTTCAGGGAGGAATCCAGGAAAATCATCTTCCGGACCAGAACCGAGAACCTCGAGAAGGATCAGAAATGCAACTCATTCTTCTTCAAGAAACTTCATTAGGCCCACACCCCGCTGGTAGAGCTTCGGGACTCGGAGGGCAACCTCCAGAGTGGGAAAGAGCACGTCATGAGGGTCGTCACCGACTTTTATGGCGAGCTTTACTCACCGAAGTCGTCAGAGAGATCCCAGGCGGACAGTTTCCTAAAGGGCATCTCAAAGACACTGAGTTCGGAAGAGAGAGAGGGCCTGAACGCGCCCTTCACCCTGGAAGAGCTGCACTGGGCCGCCACGACCTCCAAGAGAGGCAAGACCCCCGGAAGTGATGGTCTCCCAGTGGAACTTTATGTCGAACTGTGGGACCTGATCGGTCCAGACTTGCTGGACCTCTACGAGGAAGTGGTGGGCAAGGGCAGTATGCTGCAGTCCCTGCGTGAAGGCATGATAACGCTCTTGTACAAACAGAAGGGAGAGAAGGAGGACCTCAAAAACTGGAGGCCCATCTCTCTCCTCAATGTGGACTACAAACTCCTAGCGAAGGCAATGGCCAACCGCCTAAAGAAAGTGATAGAGAAGATAGTCCACCCTGACCAGACCTGTGGGATACCGGGTCGGCAGATCGCGGACAGCCTGGCCCTGGTCCGAGACACGATCGAGTACGTCAAGAGCCGAAAGGTTCCGACGGCCTTGGTCAGTCTGGACCAGGAAAAGGCCTTTGACCGCGTCTCCCATGAGTTCATGGACCGGACACTCAGGGCACTGGGACTGGGTGACTTCTTCTGTGACGTGGTGACCGCAATGTATAGAGACACCTCTAGCACAGCGTTGGTCAATGGATGGAGAACCGACCCCTTCTCCGTCCTGTCAGGGGTTAGGCAGGGCTGTCCACTCTCACCTCTTCTGTTCATTTGTGTTATAGAGCTCCTCGCCGAACGCATCAGACAGAACAGGGACATCAGAGGAGTGATAGTACCAGGAAGCAGCGGGAAGGGCGAAGTGAAGTGCTCCCTCTACATGGATGACGTCTCAGTGTTCTGTGCGGACGGGCACTCCATAAAAGAACTTGAGAAGACTTGTATCGAGTTTGGGAAAGGCGTCAGGAGCAAAGATAAACAGTGCCAAGTCAGAAACCCTACTCTTCGGCCACTGGACCCCCACCAGAGACCCACTGCCATTCCCCATCAAGCAGGATTTCCTGAAGATCCTTGGAGTCTGGTTCGGCGGAAAAGGGGCGGCAGAGAAATCATGGGAAGAAAGACTGGCAAAGACAAAGCAGAAGCTGGGACTCTGGAGCCTCCGGAAGCTGACGATCGAAGGGAAGTCTTTGGTCCTGCAGAACGAGACCCTGCCAGTGCTCCTGTACGTCACACAAGTATGGCCAGTGCAGCCTCGAACGACCAAGGCCATCACGAGAATGATCTTCTACTTCATCTGGAACTCCAAGATGGATAGAGTGAAGAGGGAGGTGATGTTCAAAACCCACGACAAAGGAGGCAAAGGAGTGCCAGACATAGCCACCATCCTGAGGGGAACCTTCGTATGCCACTGCGTGAGGAACACCCTGAGGGCAAAAGATGAAAGCCACGCCGGCTTCCTGATGGCACGGTTTTTTCTGTTACCGACGTGGAGGCGACTTGGTTGGGCAGAATGGGACAGCGCAGTCCCCTACAACTGGGAAACCCCATGGTTTTACAAAGAAGTGGAGAAGTTCATCAAGGAGCACGGTCCGGCGGCACCAGCCCCGACGCAGTGGACTCCAAAGATCATCCACCGACAGATCCGTGCGAGGGACGTCAGCGAACCAATCGGTGCCCTCCCCTCTGCCACAGCGGACCACGTCTGGAGAAACGTAGCCTCCAAACGCCTGACCAACCAACATAAGGACATTGCGTGGATGGCCATCCAGGGAGGCCTGCCAGTGAGGGCCTTCATGCACGCAAGAGGGCTCAACCGATACAAGTCCTGCCCAAGAGGATGCACCGCAGATGAGATGACCTACCATCTCTTCTGGGAATGCGCCTACGCCCAGGACCTTCTGAAGGCCCTAAGCACGGAGCTTGGGGCCTGGATACCAACAACATGCATCACTGCAGACTCGGTAATGTATGGTTTGTTCCCCGGTTCCCACGCACTCGGAGACCTCCAGGGCTGCTGGAGGCTCTTGTGCTGCCTTAAAGATGTTCTTCTATTTTCCAGAAACCGCCTGGTAGTAGGGAAGAAGGAGAAATCGACCCCGGTCTGCCGGAAGATGATCCACAGCCTCCTGCGTGACTACGCAGCACTGGACGGATCGGACAACGACAGCGATGACGAAACCTGAAGGGGTACACCCCGGAGGGTCCACTAACCTGTTGTCTACTTTTTTCTCTTCAGGACCCGAAAGGCGAACGGAGAGGACTCAGATGAAGACAGGTGTAGTAAATGTAAAGTGATGTAATGAAATTTTTTTCATTTGATTAACGTGACCTTTTTCCTTAACAGGTAAAAGGTCAAAGGGATAGCTTGTGCACATGTTATCAAGCTTGTTACCTACAACTTACGATCAAATAGGTATTTGTGTACGGTGACGATTGTATGTATCTGAACCAAAGCACGAATTCCTGACATTTGATAAAAAAAATAAAAAAATAATCTGTTCTTATCAGCTTAATATCTGATACGTCCTCTATCTGGGGACCATATATTAAATTGATTTTTGGAACAGGGAGATGGAATAGGATCTTGCTCTGTCCACTCCACGCATCAACCTGGTATTGCAGTACCTCCAGGAATGGTGCACTTCCCCACCCGGGGAAAAACATGCTGTTGAAAAAAAAGATGAAAAAGCAAAAGTAGCGTTTCACTGTCTCTCTGTAAAGTGGCGCTAATGTCTGTGTGTAAATAAAACCAACCTGGCCACTTTGTGGCAGCCGTGTCTTGTTTTATTTATGTCGTTATTTATTTATTCCGTTTTATATTTCTGTGGTATTTTATTCCCTGACTCTTCCCCCCCCCCCCCTTTTTTTTTTTTCTCCTCTGCCCAGAGGCTTCACTTCGGTGGAGAAAAATGTCAGAAAAAGACTGAATCTTCAGCAGTGTTTTTCTTTTGTTTTTGGATCCATTTCCCAGGGTAGCGAGTGATGGAAAAGAGGCAAAGCAGAGGGCAAGAGGTCTTACTTCATCTACCGCGTTTTCAGCAAGTGAAGAGGAGCGAGATAGAAAGAGCAAGATAGGAAAGGTAAGAGAGAGAGAGAGAGAGAGAGAGAGAGAGAGATGGGGGGGCAGCTGCCTTTGGCAGAAGAGAAGAAGTGGACACTGTCCATGTCTTCTCCGGGCAGAAGGAAAAGAGAGTCCTTTTCCTTCTTTGCCCGCCCCGCCCGTCCACGAACGGCAGAGCCTTATCTCTAGGCCTAAGCTCTGCCTAAGCAGAGTCCTGGGCAAGCAAGGGCGAGGTGCCGGCCGCTTGCTGCCAGGCTGCTGTCCAGGGTGGCCCGACCTTCCGACCCAGGGGCTGGACCCAGTGGACAGGAAGGGGAGGGGCATGCAAAAACTAGAAACTGGGCAACGTGGGTATGCTAATGGACGCATAATGAGGCGACTGCTGAGAACTCTGGGAGCCGGGAGACACCCAGACGCCAGGGCCTCTTTTTTCCTTTCGCCACTGGCTGAGCTCTTGCCAAGAGATGGGGAAAAGAGGCGAAAGGCCCGTCAACGGTCAAGGAAAGGACGACCCCAGCCTGAGTCAGCCAGGGAGACCGGCCGTGAGGTGAGAATTCTGCCACCATTCGGGTTATTGCTTCTCGGCCTTTTGGCTAAGTTCAAACTTTTGTTTGAACTTGAAAAAAAGGTGAGGGTGATTTCTGATCCTTGTGGGACTGGGCCTGCGACCTCTGGCTTGTCCGGAGCCTGGCTGCGTCACGCAAAGGGGACGAAAACTCCTCAGTAGCGATCGATTCTTCTTCTAAGTGACTTGGGGGACGGGTCTTCGTCCTCTGGCTTGCCCGGAGCAAGGCTGATGCCCACTTGTCACGGTTCCTCACGGTGTGGGGTCCCTTATCTCCTTTGAGGAGCAGTGCGAGTTTGTTCTTGCACTGTGACCCCAGGAGATTGGGGGGAAGCTTTTTTTGACATCTGGGCTTGCCCTGCCGGAGTTGGCATAAGTGCAGGGAGCTGTCCTTTTCAGGACAATTACTCCTTAGGCACTCTCATTTTAGGTTCCCCATTTTATTTCATTTTATTTTTATTCGTTTTATTATTTGATTATTTCCTTTTTTACAGTAAGCACACGACAGTGATTCAAGGAAGGACTTTCCAGAGGTGTCTCTACAGGAGGCCCCGGATGGGGCCCTCCATCCCTCCCTGGTCATCTGGATCACTACACCAACATCTGGACGCGGTTATTCGCCAGACGTCCTTCTTGAACAGACCCATAGAATAGGAACTTTCGCGCCGCACCGCGCCATTTACCTGAGGACCTTGTTTTATCTCCCGGTAATTCGCTTGGCACAGGGCCCCCCTGCTGTCCACGCCATTCTTCATAGTTTCCTTGCGTAGTTCAGGTCCCTTTGACTGAACGGACTGAAGCACCTTTTTAGAACTAAATACTAATATGTAACCCCCCCAAACCTCCTTTTTCTTCTTTCTCCCTCACACTGTTTCCCTTCACCTTTCACTATGGCGGCTGCTCTCTCCACTACGAGTCCTACTCGCAACTACGATTACATACCTAACTCAATTAAGGTTGAGGTAAACGGTGACCACCGTAAAGATAAGAATCTGTTTTTCATTGTTGAAGATTTGTTGAAAACTACATGTGATGTTTCCCATACAGCTATAGAATGTATTCAAGATTTTTCTAATAGGGGTGTCTATATCACATCACATTTTCTAGTGCCTCTATCTACCAACAGGTTTTAGACACTTCTAATACTGGGGTTCCCCCCTCTGTGTTTTCGGGGATCACTGTCCTCCCACTGTTTGCCCCTAAAGAAGTGGTATTGGTTGTCCACATGTACAACCCCTATACAGATCCCAGGTTTATTGAAGTGTTCCTTTCCCGGTACTGCTCCAAAATTCGGGGTGGTCAAAAGATTAAAAATATGTGCGGGATATGGCATGGGAAACGTAAATATTCTGTTGTTTTCAAAGAGGATCCGCAAGGTGTACGTGGGCTAGCACACACCCGCAAACTTTCACACTAGGCACGAACAAAGGTTTTTTGGTGTATTCAGGGCAACCTTTATTCTGTAGACTATGCCAACAGTTCGGTCACTCTAAAGATCAGTGTTCTGGGTCAGTTTGCCGCAATTGTGGTAGTTCCAATCACACTGCTCCTTTCTGCCCCGCCCCCAAAAAATGTAATCTTTGCGGTAGCGAAGAACATTTATTTAAACAATGTCCAAAAGGGAAATTCACCTATGCGCAGGCTGCTTCCACCCGTGACATTTCCTCGCCCCCAACCCCAGCTCTCCCCATTTCCAAACCCACTGATACCCCGGAGGTTCCCCACCCAGACCCCAACAGCATTCCCGACTCACAGCTCCTAGGATGTATTGACAATCTTCCCATTCACTCCACCCACCCAGAGACAGAGGTCCCTGATGATATTACTGTTGATCCAAACTTCTCTTTGGCAATTGCCCCACATGAAATCACACAACAGATAGTAGAGGAAGAACTAGATAGATTAGACGCACAAAAACTAAAACACAGAGCCTTAGAACAAAGACAAAAACGTGCCAAATCTCATCCCACTGACCCCACACCTCCTCCCCCAACCACAGTCCTTCCCTCCGTCAGTCAGAATGAAAACCCAGAGCCAGATTGCATTCCAGAAACACCACTGGAGGAAATAATATCCCAACCACATGCTACCACCTGCACATGTTGTTACATCCTCCTCTTCCCCTCAAGTATCATTACAGAAACTTCCTGCAGCACCTGACATGGATCACAGTGGATGGACAACGTATTTCTCCAGCAAACGCAAAACCAAAAGTAACAAGGTAATGGAAACTCCTGCACCTACTCGAGCTAAGAGGCGGACGACATCCCTCGACCGCCCTTCGAGTGGGAGCCGCTACGCCCCGCTCACACACCTCTCGGACTCCGAGGAGGATCACCATCATGTGGCTCAGGAACTCGAGGTACGTACTACCCCAGTGCCAGACCTCGACGCCACTCCTGACCTGGCAGCTCTTTTTCCAGTTTCACTGCTTTCTGATGCCCAACATTTCGGCACAGAGGCAGATGATCTTTCTTCTCCTGATTAATGTATATGGCAGACCTCTTTTATTAAATTTTTATGCTCCTCAACATCGCCTCCTGCAACGTCAGAGGTATGAGCACAAAATTGAATAGGGTTGCAATCATGGACTATTGTAAAACCTTTACCTGCTGACCTAATTTGTTTACAAGAGTGTCATATGCCCCCTTGTCTTGACTACTCCCCCTACAGCAAACATTGGACTGCTTGCCCTTCCGTGTGGTCAGGTGGACCCAACAAAAATGACGGAATAGCACTCCTTTTCAGAAACAAACATTGGCAGATTACAGGGGAAAAGATTTTGTCGCCTGGGCGTGCACTCCTCTCTTTACAAATGGATGGGGTTTCCATGAGAGTATGTACTATCTACACCCCAGCAGAGAAAGTGTAGAGAGAACATTTATTCCATGTAATCAAGCCGTTTCCCACAGGTACTATTCCACTGATATTGGTTGGTGACTTTAACTGTATCTTGCATACCAGCGATCGTCAGGGTCTACAAAATACTTACTCGCTGGATGTCACCTCAAAAGTTTTAAAGACGTTGTTGTACGACTTAGACCTGTATGACCACTATGCCAAGCATTATGCACCAGGCACCCGCTTCACCTGGGAAGCTGTTCACGGTCACACCCGTTCTCGCATAGATTTTGTCTTTGCCTTCAAGACCTTACTTGCCACCAAGTGCTGCTTGACCCCAGTGGCTTTCTCTGATCACCGTTGCCTCCACGTCACCTTCGAACTTCCTGCGCAACCGATCAGAGGTCCTGGTTACTGGAAACTCAATTGCCAACTGCTGGAGAACGCCCAGATTTGCCAAAAATATAGACGCTGTTATGCCAAATGGGCACAGAGTAAAACCCTCTTTTCATCCAACTATCAATGGTGGAGGTGGGTGAAATGCAAAACTAAAATATTTTTTCAATCACAGGTAGCTCTACTTCGGAAAGAAGTTTGGGCGCAGTTTCAACATCTTCAGCGACTACTTCTAGTGCTACAACAGCTGAGTGACGCAGGGAAAGATGTCAGTGAGGAAGTATGATATGTTAAAACGGCCCAAACACTTTGGCTACACCGAAAAGGTAAATCGCTAATTTTTCAGTCCCGAGTTCGACATTATCAAGAGGACGAAAAATGTACTTCTTTCTTTTTTCAAAAAGCAAAACGAAATCATAAACTTATTGCGGTCCTCCAAAATTCTGATGGTGTTCCCTGCCATGGTCTTTCACACTGTAAACACATTGCCTTTCAATTTTATCAATCATTATACACTCCGCACACACCCCTACCCACCACACAGGAATTAGATACATATTGCCAATCCATCACTACAGAACTCCCAGTTGCCCATCAGACCACCCTTGCCGCCCCCTTCACTGGGGAAGAATATCTTACTGCGATCACTACTGCCAAACGGGGCTCCAGTCCGGGCCTCAATGGTCTTCCCTGGGAATTTTATAGGACTTTTTGGGATCTCATTTGTAAAGATTTTATGACCATGATAACCACCAGCTTTCAAAATAAGGCTTTTATTTCTGACTTCTCCAAAGGAGTCATTACGCTCATACATAAAAAAGGTGATGAAACCACTCTCCAAAACTGGCGGCCCATCTCCCTCTTAAACATGGACTATAAATTAGTGTAAAAAATTCTGGCCCAACGACTCAGTTCCGTGATGGGCACCTGCATACACCCAGATCAAACTTGTGCCTTGCGTGGCCGTCATATAACGGATAGCCTCACTACCCTCCGGGACGTAATATACTATACCCAAGAACGTCACATCCCACTAGGAGTCTTGAGTTTAGATTTCCAAAAAGCTTTCGATAGGGTTTCACCTCAGTACATGTTCATGGTTTTACGCAAATTTAAAGTTCCTGACCCTTTTATACACATGGTTTCTACTTTATACGCCCAAGCTAATAGTGCTATCAATATCAATGGTGTCCATACACCGGAACTGTTTATACATGCGGGAGTCCGGCAGGGCTGCCGACTGTCCCCAATCCTATTAGCGCATTAGAACCTTTTTTAAATCACCTACGAGCAGATCCCCTCGTAACAGGCACGTTTGTCCCCGGAGGATCAGGTATCCCGGCAAAAGTTGTGGCCTACATGGATGATGTTACTATTTTCTGTGCTACCCCAAAGGTAGTTCGTAGTGCTGTCCAGCATGTTTCTTCCTTTCAGCCACTGTCCGGTCTAGGTCTGAATTTGGACAAATGTGTGTGCCTTACTCTCGGCCCATGGGACCATATGGCAAAACTGTCAGTATTGGTAACTTATCAACCAACAAAAATTCTTGGAGTATACTTTACAGGGAACGGTCACGAAACCAAAAACTGGGTGATTGTGTATGAGAAAATGTCACAAAAAATTGCTATGTGGTCTACCAGGAAGCTCACGATGGAGGGAAAGGTATTAATCATCAAAACAGTATTATTGCCAAATATGCTGTACCTGGCTCTGATTTATCCCCCTTCCCGTGCCACTCTGCAAAAATGTGTAAAAATGTTTTTTTCATACCTGTGGAGTTCCCGTATGGAAAAACTCTCAAGAATCAAAGGGGCATATTTATACTCTGTTTGCGCCAAATGTGCGTAAAAAATTTTGACGCACAATCAGCGCAAACGTTGCCCCATATTTAAACCCAGACGCCCGAGGCCGCGCACAAGAAAAATCTGCAGTGTGCGCCGTTTTCTGGAAGCGGCACCCCGCCCTGCGTTAATGATATGCAGGGTAGGCGTTCCCATCCAAAAAACGACACACACGGCCGCGCGTCGTATTTATGCTTCCGGGCAAAAAGGACTCCCGGCCGGTAGGCGGAGCAAAAAAATGGCGCAAAACCCGATGTGCGTCAAAATTTAACACCTGGGTCAGGGCAGGCGTTAAAATGGGGCAAACACCTGTATTTAATCAGAACACACAGAACAAACAGCAGAGCAGCAGAGCAGCAACAGGGAGACATGGAGGTGATTTTACTTCAGCGTGCACGTAGACGCAGAGCCCTGCAGCAACAACAGCAGCCACAACAACAACAGCAGGGACCCCAAAGACAGCGCAGAAGGCAGGAGAGGATATTCTGCCCAAGAACAACCCTGCATGGCCTCAGGGAACTCGACATCATCCAGAGGTACCGGTTGAACTGGCAGGCCATTCAGCAGCTGCTGAGAAATATCGAACAGCAGTTGGCCCCCACTTTGGTGACACCCCGCACCATACCAACTGAAACAAAGCTGCTTGCCGTACTTCACCTGCTGGCAAGTGGCTCGTTTCAGACAACGGGTGCCCTGGTTGGTGGAATATCCCAACCATCATTCTCTGCATTCCTGCCAAAAGTACTGGATGCCATCATTCGCCTGACACCCCGCCACATCTGCTTCCCTAACACACTGCAGAAGCAGCAGGAATCTAAACAGGGGTTCTATGCCATCAGTGGCTTCCCACACGTCCTTGGTGCAATCGACTGCACACACGTACGCCTTGTGCCACCTGCTGCGACTGAACACCTCTACCGCAACAGGAAGCACACACATTCAATCAACGTGCAGGCCATAGTCGATCACCAGGGATTGATCAGCAACATCGTGGCTAAATATCCTGGGAGTGTACATGACGCATTCATCTTCCGTCACTGCACCATCAACCAACACTTCCAGGATGGACGGTATGGCAATGGACTACTTGTTGGTAAGGACAAAATTCAAACTCATATACACACTGCACAGCAACCCTCTAGGACAAATGACACATACACCACATTAGCAACACCTAGCCAGGAACACACTGAGGTACTCACATCACTAGCCATGTGTCAGAAGTCACCATTTAACCTGTCGCACATTGGAATGTACTCCACAGCTTAATGCGAACACATTAATGAGTGTGATTGCCTAAATGTCACCTTGCAAATTGGAAGTGTCACAATAACCTGTACATTAACACATTGCATAAGTCTTAAGGTATGGGGTGTCCAGGGTACTTTCATATGAACGTTTCAACTACACTTTCATGTTTTAACTCTGCATGGAACTATCATGTCACCCCCAGTGAAGACACACGGACACCTGTATCACAAGTCACAATGCAAGGGAGGGCAAGCTGTTATTAAAAAATAAATACAGACTGCTGACAAAAGGCTAGCTAACAAACACTTGCTCAGCCAAGGAAAAAACCCAATGCAAAACTTTTACCCTACAAGTATAGGTTGTCACATTAGTACACAAAAGAGTCACAGACAACACAAGACAACTACTGCAATCAAAGGTCTGTACAAGAGTGCTTTCTACATCCAATTGATCCCATTCTGTGTTTCTATTTCAGCTGATCAGGGGTATGGCATCCAGCCTTGGTTAATGACACCATTTGGGAACCCCACTACTGCTGCAGAGCGGGCATACAACGACGCCCATAAGAGGACACGCAGCATTGTTGAGCGGACCTTTGGGATCCTAAAGTCAAGGTTCCGCTGCCTTGACATCACTGGTGGTAGCCTACTCTATTCCCCAGAGATGGTCTGTAAAATCATACTCACTTGTGCCATATTGCACAACATTTGTGTAAAAAGGAACATTCCCCTCCTTGAACCAAACCCAGACATGCCTGAAGATGACAAAGAGGAGGATGCTGGCCTGCAACAGGAGGAGGAACAACAAAACACGGCAGCAGGAGTGCGTAGGCGCCAACAGCTTGTCAATAATTTTTTTTCATAATTTCTTATATCAACACTTATTGCACAATTGTAAATAAACACAGATAACAAACACCACATCATGCTTTGGCCTATTCATTTCTGACCACCTTTAGTTTGAAATTGCTGAAGAAGAATGTTGTCTCATTGAGCAAGAATGACATAACACTCATCACACAAAAAAGAAAACATCACAAATGTCTGCACAGAGGGTAGGATGTTACATGATACATTACCATCCATCGAGGCCAACAGGAGTACAAATGTGCCAATTACACATGCCTGATCCAGACACCTGAGACAGTCTCTCACTCAGACCAAAAATGTAGATCAATTGAAAGTCTCATCACACGTGTTCAGTGACAGGGTGGGACCATCCATGTGTACGTGACCATGTCCTCAAAGGCTTCCCTCAAGTTGTTGATATAAACAATACCCAATTGGAACAACATTAGCTGCCACTAACTCATGAGGAGACCTTGAAGTTACAGTGACAACATACACCCAGACAGGTGATAGTGGATCCACATTCGCACACACATATAAACATAGGTCATCCAATCAACCAAATATTTGCAAGCTGCCCATCACAGTAGTGTCCCAGTTCGAACCTAGCAGGCAAAATGTAACATGCCACTAAACCAGGTAATGCATAAAGGGCCACATACATCAACAACCTATTTGTCATCAGCACATGAGGAACGCTGAGATTTTGCAAACATAGTCATTGCTAAATGGTATGTCAGATTGCTCCAAATCAACAATAGTGCAAACGTCAAATGGGCAAATGAGATGAATTAATGGCTAACAGTGATTCATACCCTATGGCCTTACATTAGCCTGCTGCTGCAGGTTTTGCATAACAATAAATGAAAGCCATGGATAAATCAGCAAATCTGGAATGGCAATGCCTAGGGTGCTGGGGGCCTAAGTCCACCTCTACCGCCCCCCAAATATACAAGAATCATGTACTTGTGAACTAAACACATGCATAAGGCGCATGTGTGGCCTACATGTCAAAAGTCAAACACAAATCAGATACACAAAATCATAATAGGACATGGTTAGCCCCATAAAAAATGTAAGTGACTATTGCACTCCCTGTTTGGAATATAGATAAATGCATTACCATGATAATTGTGGGCACATTTTAGAGAAGGAATACATCATGGTATCCCATTCATCATTTCAAAATAGCCATCAGCAATTACCCAAAATATGTGTAAAAATATGGTTAATACATTTTTTGAAGGTATCATAATTATTACAGTGTGAATGCCTTCTATACATCCAATAAGGGACATGTGTCATAGCTAACCACAAATGTGTATCACATAGCACCATTTGGCCATGACAAATTTCCTTCCCCAACTTTAAAAAATGAAGACATTTAATAATGCGTCAAATTTCCACGCATACAGCATGGGCGTCATAAATTTTCCACGTACAGGAGTGCACAGAATGCAGAGTCAAAAAATATGATATGAAAAATAATAATTTAATAAGGTACATGACATGTCCCCCATATTGTTCATGTTGCGTCACATTTCCACGCATACAGCATGGGCGTCATAATTGTTTGGACAATATGGTGGACATGTCATGTACCTTATTAATTAATTAATTCTACACTAGAACTGTAAACTCAGCCTCACAATAATGTAAGGTAACAATGAAGAAATAATTTTGACTCTGCATTATGTGCAATGTTATGTGTCAAAAAATATGACGCACAATGTGTATGCGTGAAAATATGACGCATAACGGGAAAATAAAAACGGCGGCCATTTTATGCAGGAAGTGATGTAATAGGATATCCTGTTTACAAAATCTGTACTGTGAGTTAACTTTCACTTTGCAGTCTCAGATTTATCTAGACTGTGTGGTTGTGTGAAAAGTGTCGTCCTGTGTTTAACTGCTTTTGTGTCCTGTGTACCTTGTATTTTGTCTTTTTGTGATCATAGTCTTGTTGTCTAATATTGTCTTAGTCTGTTTAGTGTACTTTTGTCCAATACTGTTTTTGTTTGTATTGTCTGTGGGAGTCTGTTCTGGGTAGTTTAAGTTTGGGGTTAGTTGGGCTATGTTTCTTAAGTTTTATTTTTCCTTCACTACTCTACCTTTCCCCATTTCCCACTTTTACTTGTCTATCTCATTTTTCTCCTTTAAATTAGTAAAAATGTCAGGTAGGCCTCGGCTTGCCAGGATGGGTGAGGAGGAATTGGGGGGATTCATTTGGCTCGTTTGCCATTTCCTCCCACTCATGCTGGAGGCTGGGGGCCGTGTGATACAGGGGTATCACACGGAGGCACGGAAAGTCCGGAGGGGGAAGGTGCGCCATCACCTGGTCCGGGTGTACGGGAGCATGAGAAATTAGCATCAACTGAAGCACCGCTGGGCTGATCTCATATCCAGGGAGCAGGACCTGCTGGACCACCTGGGAATCAGGATTGGTGGCCATGTTGGTGAGTATAAATCAATTACATGTGAATAAATGAAATTTGTGTGGGGACATGTGATGATTGTTACCCAATCTGCTAGATAAGTAGCTGACTGTGTATAATGTTAGGGAAACCTAATGTGTATTTGTTGCACAATGTTTAGGAAGACCAATGCTAGCAGTCAGATGGCTCATGTTTTCAACACATACCGGATGCCTGTAGCTGTATGTCATGTAGTGTTGCCTTTGTGTCAGACAAGAGACACATTAATGCCTCTATCTTAAACCTACAGGTCATATTGGCCAGTGAGAAAGTCATGTAGAAACAACATACCTACATATGTTGACGCCATAGCTAGACAGAAAATTGTATACCCATGATGATGCTATAAATGTGTGGTGCGTTCACGTCACATGAAGTCAGCTATGTTGTCCACACATATGTCACATGTGTGTCTGGTTGCTGTGTGTTGAAAATGTCCACCTAGCCTGTTTGATTGTGAGGGGTCATGCAGTCCTCAAGTAACCAGCTTTTGGATGTCTCTCTGGGATGCACATGATGAGATGTATGCAAGCCATTATTGTTGGGGCATACTAATGGAGGGGTATCTTTGACAACACCTGACTGTCCTGGCCACTGCATGTGTGTAGTAGGGTCTGTAACTGTAGCAGGAGACTCATCCAATGTTAATGTTAATTAAAAACTTCATCCATGCAGTATGAGCATGTGGGAAAGTGTATCATTACCATGTCATATTCACACAGTGTCATAGTAACTGCAATTATTTGTCAGAGCACCGAGTCAGAGTATATTCTTCCTTTCATGCTTTACAGGTGGACCAGCACCGTACACCGTGGGAGAGGTGGCACATTTTGAGGACCCCGATACCTACAGTGAGTGTGGCCTGAGTGCTATATTTATTGTTTGCTAGTGATGCATGATGGACTACTGTGTGTTCAACAGAATTCATGATTTGATGCGCTGGCCGTTCATTGGCATTGTTGCTTTAGTGGGATTTCAAATATCACTTCTGTTTCTGTAGACCAATACTTAGCCATCTCTCAGATTTAGGGGCTGTAGGTCATTCCAGTTGGGCCGCTATGGGGAATGGGATGAGTCATGTGGAATACACTCGTTAATGTAAGAGTTGCTCTGGGACTTGGCTTGAACTGAGTCTGCATATCAGACTGACATTCTCCCAGATAGCTTTGGCAAATGGCTTTGATGAAATGTGCAGCTTCCTAGTTGAGGATGCACTGTGTACACTGAAGGTTGGATTTTCCGGGGGCATGTACTTCCACTAGTTGAACTAGAAGTGTGTGTGACTAGAGTGCAATGGCCTAGGTGTTCAGTCGACTCATGATCATAGGTGTTCTTGCTCCTCTGTGTGTGTTGTAAAACATGCCTCACTGATAGTATGTGATGTTGGCCTAAGTCATAGCATTTTGACATGTGTGGACCTTGGATGTGACAACGTTTTGCTGACTCCAACGTGTTGCTAGCCCTTCATAGGTGTTGTGTGTGAAGGCACATACTTGTTGACCTTTCTATACACTCCTGGGTGTGCATTGAACATGGGATTGTTGGTTGTTCTTCCCACCCCACCCTCAAAGACTGCCATGTTAATGGGAAACAGGGTACCTAGGACTGTAGCAACCAGTATGTTACACGTACTTGTGACCTTTTGCAACTTTGTTTAGAACCTAGGGCCAGATGTAGCAAACAGTTTTCAAGTTGCAAACGGCATAATTTGCCCTTTGTGAGTCGCCAACGTCTGTTTGCTATGCAGAAATGTATTTTGTGATTCGGAACATACTCGGAAAAAGCATTTCCGACTCGCAAATAGGAAGGGGTGTTCCCTTCCTATTTGCGACTCGCAGTGGTATGCAATTCCATTTGCGACCGAGTACGTGGTCGCAAAGGGAGTCGCAGTTACCATCCACTTGAAGTGGATGGTAACCCACTCGCAAACTGGAAGGGGTCCCCATAGGAACTCTTCCCCTTTGTGAGTGGACCCAATAATATTTTTTTACGAGCAGGCAGTGGTCCACCTGCCCTGAAAAAATCCAAAACTAAAGTTTTTTTTTTTTTTCTAAGTGTAGCTCGTTTTCCTCACGGACATGGAGGTCTGCTGTTCCCAGCAGGCCTCCATCCCCGTGAGTGCCCATAGTCGCTAAGGGTGCGCAAATTGGGACCCACCTCATTGATGTTAATGAGGTGGGTCTCTGCGACCCCATAGCGACTCGCAGACGGTGTCTGAGACACCGTTCTGCATAGCAAATAGGAAGTCGCAATTTTCCATCTTCCTACATCTGGCCCCTAGTATACACATTCGGTTATGGCTCATGGGTTCAATATTAGCAAACAACAAATTACAAATGGCATTGAGCGAGGGTTGTGATAGTTAGCACATAGAGGGACATATGTAGTGAAGTCAGTATGCGGAAGAGGTGCAGCCATAATGTCAGATGCCTTAGGCATAATTTGGATGAGTAGTTTAGGGTGATGTCATCCATCATGTAGAGACATGGATATGCTAGGTGTGAGATGCCCTTATGTATGCAGGCTTCACATGTACTTCTTCTGAGCCTTTAAGTGAACTATGTTGTGACAATTGCTGCAACAAAGACATTAATAGTAATGTACAAATAACCCATTGTGCTATTCAACCCAATGCAATTCCAAAGGTAAATATTTGCCATTTCTCTTTACAGCTGCAAACATGAGTGCCGCAGATCGACACCAATTTGAGAGGCGTGCCATGCGATACAGGCACATCCTGCAGGTGCAGTCTGGGTACCGGAAGATGGCCCGCAAATATCAATCGGATCGGGCCTCCGGGGCATGGTGGGCCTCACCACAGGGTCGGCCTACATTGCCTACAACAGCCACCAACACCACATCCACCAGGTCTCCCCAAGTGGCCCCAGCAACGTCGGGAACAGTAGACCCTGGCTCATCCTCAAGACCTGGACCCAGCCATGTTCTCCAACCAGGACAGTCCAGTGGGCACTCAACTGCTGGCACAAGCTTCACCTCGGCCGGCACACAAACTGCATCAGCCCCTCCTGTGGACCCAGCTGCATTCCTGGCTTTGAGCCGAAAATTGGACAAGGTGTTCAATAAGGTGGACAAGCTGAGCCAGGATGTGGCCTATATAAAAAAAAGGGTTGGCTCCATCAGGCGGACCCTATGGAGGGCGAACCTCTAGGACATTTGCCGTGTTGAACTTTTACCCCTCCCCTCTTTCCTATTTTCTACTGGTAGTTGGGTTTTGGGGATTAGTATTAGGTTAGTATAGGTAATTAGCTTAGTTAGTGTTAGGGAAGAGGGTGGGGGGTCCTTATTCTTTCTATCTTTATTTTTTGTGTGGGTGGGTGGGTGGGGGGCAATGTTGGGATTCCTGTTAGTTTACGGAAAAAAAAAAAAGAAAAAAAATTAAAACAACATTTATAAAAAAATATATGTTTGTTTAGGATAGTATAGTATGTGTGTAGGTTAGTAAGTGTTGTCCTGCATGTATCCTGTCTCATAATGGTGGGTGGGGGGTTGATGTTTAGATCGTTTTGTTACATGTGTAGAGTAAGTTTAGCTTAGGTTAGTTAGGGACAGTTGTGGGTTAGTAGTAGTCAGGTTAGATTAGTGTAGGTTTACCTTTCCCTTAGTTGCCTCTTCTGTTACTCAATAGAAATAAATATACAGTTAACCCTTTACATGATGCGTTAGGTGCTACTTTATCATGGCCTTGACATCAGTGTAGCAGAATGTTTTAGTATGACATTTGTGTCCTATGCTCGCCATCCCCAGGAAATTGAGGTTTAACATGCCAGCTACCCGTGTGCTAACTTGGTAAGTATCCACCATTTGGGAGACCCACCATTGGTAGTGTGCGTTGATCACCAAGGTTTTGTGTTGGTATGTATCCTACTTCACAAAGAGTGCTACCAGACTTGTTATTGTGGGTAAATTGATAGGTCGGACAGCAGTGTGAAGTTCAGGGAGATCTTTGTAGATGAGGAGTTGTTCACACTCTTGTCTTGTTGCTTTCATTGCTGACCTACATCATGTCTGTACTGATTCAGCATGACTTTCCTTCATGGAAGTATACTCCGTAAGGGTGATTGATGCAGTGTAAATTGTTAATGATTCCTTACATTTTGCGGCATTATTTCTTATTTAAGTATTGCATGGTGCCTACATTTCTCAGCCACCATTAGTTGTCTAGAATAGCTATAGATGGTGCATCATTCTGTCCAACACAGCATGATTGTGTGTGGTTAGTCCCTTCATCAGTTATTAGTTGTGGGTTAGTAGTAGTCAGGTTAGATTAGTGTAGGTATTACTTTTCCCTTAGTTGCCTCTTGTGTTAATACATAGTAATAAATATATAGTTAACCCTTTACATGATGCGTTAGGTGCTACTTTATCATGGCCTTGACATCAGTGTAGGTGAATGTTTTTGTATAACATTAGTGTCCTATGCTCGCCATCCCCCGGAAATGGAGGTTTAACATGCCAGCTACCCGTGTGATAACTTGGTAAGTATCCACCATTTGTGAGACCCACCATTGGTGGTTTGCATTGATCACCAAGGTTTTGTGTTGGTGAGTATGTATTCTACTTCACAAAGTGTGCTTCCAGACTTGTTATTGTGGGTAATTTAATAGGTCGGACTGCAGTGTGAAGTTCAGGAAGATCTTTGTAGATGAGGAGTTGTTAACACTCTTGTCTTGTTGCCTTCATTGCTGACCTACATCATGTGTGTACTAATTCAGCATGACTTTCCTTCATGGAAGTATACTCAGAAAGGGTGATTGATGCAGTGTCATTTTTTAATGTTTCCTTACATTTTGCTGCATAATTTCATGTTTTAGTATTGCATGGTGTCTACATTTCTCAGCCACCATTAGTTGACTAGAATTGCTATAGATGGTGCATCATTCTGTTCAACACAGCATGATTGTGTGTGGTTAGTCCCTTCATCAGTTATTCGCCTCAGTATGGTAAGGCTATGATGCAATCCTGGCCACTGCACAGATGTTTCAGACTACATGATGTCAGGACAGTTGTATTGACAATCTACATGGTTGCCACACATCACTTTGGAGTTATGTACTGCACAGTTGAAGTGTGAAATAACACAGACATAATAGGTGTGCAAGTGCTATTTATTTATAGGTGCTGTAGTGCAAAATGTCCATTGTCCATGTTTGCTGGGTCCGTTCTGGTGCATTCTTACATGGTGATCCTACAGAAGGGGTGTGGATGATGCTCATGACATGCTGGGGTGATGTCACAGACAGTGCAGAGGGACAGGAATTGGCAAATAGTAGGAGAGAGACATTCACTGGCAATGCTGACAAGTCATACAGTGGATTGCAGAACAGTCATTTAGTGTAGTTATAGTGAGACTGGCATTTGACAAAACGTAGGACCTTGGTCAAAGTAGGCCATGGTGCAGGGACTAGTGCTTCCGGGTACTCTTCCGTGAGAATGTGATCTGTTCCCTGTCTTCTTCTTCTGATGTGTGTGTTGCCTGGTTTGTCCTTGTTGTTGGTTGTGAAGGGGCAACACACACCTCAGTGTTAGAAGACCTGGAGGCAGACATCCCGGGGGCTGCTCCCTGTGGAGTTAAGGGCAGTACTGCAGCAAGGAGGGCCTGCTGGTTTTTGAGAATGGCAGCCACATCACGATGGTAGGCAGCCAGGTCGGCCCTGAGGGGTTCAATGTTGCATTCGTGCACACGTTGACTGGATTGCAGTTGTAGATGTTGTGTCAACTGGATGACAGCTGTGCTGATTTCCTTCTGTGTTTTGGCAAGTTCCTGCAAGAGAGATGTTAGGGCTTGCATAGCAGCTGCCTGATCTGCAGAAGACATCATGCACGAACGCACCCCCTCAAGGCTGGCTGCCATATTTTGCATCCCCACCCGCACCTCCTTGGCCAGCTCCCGCTGTACCCCAGCTACGGTTCTTTCAAAGCTGGTGCCAGTGTCGTCAGAGTCCTCAGCTGTGTTGGAGCTGCAGGTCTTACAATTGGGATGGCGGGTGGTTCTACTGTGATGGCTGCTTCTTCTGTGCTCCTCCTTGTGACTGAAGGTGGGGTTTGGAGGCTTTCAAGGACCTTTTGGATGGTCTCCTGTGGAATGTTTATGGGCTCGTCATCCATGTCATCAGGGAAATCAGGGACAGGCATATCGGCAGGAGATCCATGTTCCTCTGCAATGAAACAGGGTACAATTAGTGTGTCTGTGTTGTGACAATTTTGCAATAAGATGCAAGCCTTTGGATGCCTTAACTTTGTGCTCTGTTTTTGTCTTGGTATCTGCTGTCCTTCATATGGGCATTGTTATAGGCCTATGGCCCACCTGTGTGTCACATGTATGATATAGGGTTATCAGACTTGTCTGCCTAATTGCCTCAAGGTGTTGCTTTGTACCAATTTAGGGATAGCCATCTTTTTGTCCTACTCGTCCCTCCATGTATATCTATTCTTATGGAGAGACATTTTGTTGCGTGGGCTCTCATTATCCTACATGAGATTACTGCCTTTCTAGGCAGCAGGATAGCTAATGGTGTGGGGGACGGAGTCTGACCCACTTGTAAATAACTCTGTCACCCTGATTCTTTCTTTTTGCTCTGGCTAACTAGCAGTGCCTCATGTCTCCCACGGCAAAGAAATGATTAGACATCCGAGCGCATGACATCTTTGGAACTTCTCAGGGAAGTTGTGGTCACTCAGATCCAAACCAATTTTCTCTTTTCCAGTATGATCTCATACAGAAATGACAAAGACAGTATTTGTTTTATATGATGATTTCATTGAACAACTGACTTGTAGATATTTAGGTGTGAGCCACAATAACCCAAACAATACAACATGGTAGAATTGAAATAGTCAGCAGGAGAGTAAAAAATTTGAACAAAGCTATCATGGTGCCTAACTGTTTCTACTATCCCTCTGCTTGTTCTATTTAGAGCACAGCATGTTAAGCTTCGAGCTTGCCTGTCTGAATCACTGGGGAGACATCATCCCTCATATCAGAGCAATGGCCTGTGATCTGGTTCAGCATCTGCAGCAAGGCAGGCAGCGTCTAGTTGTGGTTCTCTGTTCGGAAACTCCCTCTTGTGTGTCTTGGGACAAGGAAGTGATTTTATAAGTAACATGTCATCGTGATGACAAAGTGTCCCTACGCAGGAATGCCAAATCCTAACCCCTACCACGTCTATCGGCAATGTACCAGACTGTATCCTTGACTGGGGAACAGAGTGAATATGTTCTGGCGAACTCCAGTGCTGAAGTAGGCAAAACAGTGCGATTTGCCTAAAAAAACAACACAACACCGTAGAACTGGTTATTTGCAAAATTAACTGATACGAAGCCTAATAAAAAGCATTTAGTGCAAAGTGCTCAGAGGCTCTTAGATGTAAGCAAATGAGTAAAAGTACATTCAGGGCAAGGTGCACAAAGGCCTAAAGCCTGAAGCTAATGCGCAAAGTATACGTAAAACTTACCACACTACACTTTGACTGACTGTGGGTGTTGTGAATGCCCTGGCAGCACACTTGCCTCTCAGGACCTGCCCCAAACACTTTTTATTCACATTGACCGAAATGTACATGTAATGTGGCATATCCTATGCATGGCAATGTTAGGATGTGGTATGGATGTAAACATTGTTGATGTTTCGAGATGATGTTGGGTAATGTGTGTTTAATTGGATTGCCCTGTTTATCGTATCAAAGTCCTATTTGGTTGTCAGACTGTGCAGGTGTGTTTCAGTGACCAGTTGCATGTGTCCCCTCCTCAATGTTGTTGTCTGAGCCGTATGACATTAGTGATGTAGCCTTGTTAGCCAGGCACGTGAGGGACCCTGACGTATGCAGCATGTGTGTGTCCTTAGTGCTGTGTGGCTCCTATTGCTGTTTACTTTGGCTGATGTATGTGTCAAGTATGGGCATTGGCATTTGAGTGTACTGGTGCCTTTGTGTTATTTCTATAATTAGTTGCAGATGTCATCCTCACCCCCTAATTTAGGTATGTATGTTCCATGGGGAGGTTCCTGTCATTTGCTACTATAGCTGCACAGAGATCAGAGGTGTTATTGTCAACTGTTGTCGCAGTTACATTGCAGTTGTTGTTTTGGCTACTGGATTACTGATAGGGACCTAGTTGATGTAGGATACATTTTGACAGACGAGTGCCTGGATGTGAGTTTGACGTAGTGCCCTTCCCACCTGTCGCTGCTTTCCCTTGGCTCTATTGTTGTAATTACAGTATGGCCCCATGGGACTGTTGTTGGTGCTGGATTTTGTCGTGCCCCAGCTTCAGTCTGTGCTGGCCATGCCCCCCTGCCATGCCCCTTTACCCATGCCACTTCATATATATGCTGACTTACATGCATTGTGTAGTAGGTATTCCCCCCTCCGGTAGCATGTATCATTTTTGCATTTTAATTCCCCATGCGACTTACCCTGCATGTGCGTTGTGTCGTGATAGTCTGCGCTGTCCTGTCCTTGAATCCCTGTGACGATCTCCTCAGGGATGACGGCTGCGACCATCTCCTCCATGTGGTCCAGGGCCTCCTGGTGTGCTGGACTCCCCCCTCCAGCCTGCAGTGCTGCCTTCCTGTTCCTGGCCATTTTTTCTTTTGTCCTACGTTTGCAGTCATGCCAGCGTTTCTTACACTCAGTGACTGTTCTGCGTTCTTCAGCCACACTGTTGATCTTGTCCACAATTGTTTGCCATATGGCCTCTCTCCTACTGATTGGCAATTTAGAGGTGATGAACAATTGGTGCTGGTGTTCCGTCACCTCTTTCACCAGGATTTCCTGCTCCTCTGCACTGAAGCAACACTTTCTTTTTTTTCTGAAAATGTACTGGTTCCGGTATGGGTCCTCCTGGCTGGTTCCTGGTCTGCTGTCATCTTCCTGGGGTATGATGGGGCATCTGGGATCCATTTTGGCTCTCCTCTGCTGCAAGGGCAGTGTTTGCGGGTAAATTTGACGCTATAGCGTAAAAAAAAACAGCGCTTTCCAAGTTGCGCTGTCGTAAATCGACCCACAGTGATGTGCGTCGCGTAAACGACGGTTTTCTTTACGACTTGACACCGCTGTGTGCGTCACGAAATAATGACTATCACCTGTTTGTTGCGCCGCCGTGCGTCAAAGTATAAATTTTACGCCTGCACGGCACATCGAAATGGCGTTAAAATTTCTGACACAAAGCTGCGCCGGCGCAGCTTTGCGTCAAAAAGTATAAATATGGCCCAAAGTTTGTAAGCATTGGTCCCATGGAGGTAAAAATGTTCCTGATGTCTACTTTTTCATTTATTCCAAACTCCTTTGTACTGCTTTATCCTGTGTATCTCGTTCCCCAATGCATACCGCTGGTTTTTTTACTCGATATTATACTGGTGTTCTTTTACGACGTTTTAAATTATTTCACCTCATTAACCTCACTCCCTTATCCAATGTCCTCCCTCCCTATTTCCGCCAATTACGGTTATTTCTCAAAGAGTTGGATTTTTCCGTTTTGCCACTGGACAAATGTTTAAATGCAAAAACTTTTAACAAATATCTTTTTGAGAAAGAACAAACAGAAACAGTCCTTTCCTTTTCGGAAGCACGTACTAAAGAGATCTGGTCATCTGTGAGTCATCCCTCACTCACACATGTGCAGAAAGACTTAGCCTGGATGAGTGTTCACGGATGTCTCCCTGTAAAAACTTTTCAACACAGGCGGGGCCTCGCTCCTTCTGCAGTTTGCCCCCGGACTACTTGTCTTCACGAGGAAACCATCGCTCATCTCTTTTGGGACTGCTGATACGCCAAGGATTTTTGGACTTTGCTACAACCGTTCTTGACTCACATAGCGGGCATTCCGTCCCTAACTTTTACAACTCTGTTGTATGGTATGGGCCTTCCTCCCTCTCAGCGCATCATTGCCTGGAGACTGCTGAACTGCGGCAAACAGACGCTGTGGGAGCCCCGTAATCTGCTACTTTTTGCACACAAACATTTAACTCTCTCAGACTGTCGTAACCTTTGCCTCGACAAAGTAACTACCTATTTGTACATTGACCGAGCCATACAAAGTCAGGACAAGGCAAACTGCCTTTGGCAGGTCAAAAACTGGAAGGGCTGGGTAACCGGATTCCTTTTTCCCCCGCCCCACCTTGCCACCCGGTGTCAAATGGATTGGCAGTTATATAGGCCATGAATAAAATTTTAGTTTTCAGCCCTCCCGAACGGGAGCGGCGCTTTCCACGATATCACCAAAGCCACCAGGTGTCAAATGGATTGGCCTTTATATAGGCCTTAAATATAGTTCTAGTTTTTCCCCACCCGAAAGGTACTGGGTTTTTTTCTCTCACTGTTAAAAAAGTTAATTTAACCATGCATATGTTTTTTTTCCATCAAAACATGTTTTGTAACCATGACTAATCCTTTTTTTAAACATTTCTGTAAAAACTATTGTATTTCTATGCCAAATACCTTCAATAAAGGATTTCAAAACAAAAAAAAAATCTGTTCTTATCAGTTTAATATCTGATACGTCCTCTATCTGGGGACCATATATTAAATTGATTTTTGGAACAGGGAGATGGAATAGGAGCTTGCTCTGTCCATTCCACGCATCAACCAGATATTGCAGTACCTCCAGGAATGGTGCACTTCCCCACCCGGGGAAAAACATGCTGTTGAAAAAAAAGATGAAAAAGCAAAAGTAGCGTTTTACTGTCTCTGTAAAGTGGCGCTAACGTCTGTGTGTAAATAAAACCAACCTGGCCACTTTGTGGCAGCCGTGTCTTGTTTTATTTATGTTGTTATTTATTTATTCCGTTTTATATTTCTGTGGTATTTTATTCCCTGACTCTCCCCCCCCCCCCCTTTTTTTTAAATTTGTCCTTTTCAGTAGGACGCTTTTGGGCAAATCTCCAGGGGCACTGGGCTTTCGCTCCACGGCTTGTCCGTGGCAAGGCTGAGTGTACCTGGGGGTGACCTCGAGGCGAAGTCCTGCATCGGGAGGTGATCCCCCTGATCACCGATAGAGGGACGGGCTGAGGATTCCTGGCATGACCGGGACCCAGCTGATGCCCAGACATCGGTGAGCTTGGGGAAAGCCCTCCAGGTATCCCAGGAATTTATGAGCTCACGCACATAGCTGCATGGAGCAGGAGGTGCTGACACCAGAGTCCCTGGGCGCACTTTGATAGTGCTCGGCCTAGGGACACTCAATTGAGAGATTTGGAGGTGCTGGCATCAGAGTCCTGGTGTCAGAGTGAGGGTCCCTGGGTGCACTGTGATAGTGCACGGCCTAGGAACACTCAAGAATTAAAGTAACAGGTATCTTCCATCACCCAAAGAAGGAACACCTGATCTACGGTCAGGAAAACACATTATTATAAGTACTGTGTACCAGAGGGTGGTGGAGGGTCTGAGAGTAAGAAAAGAGTGGTGAGAGTCCCTGGGCGCACTTGGAAAGTGCTCGGCCTGGGGACATTCACAGTTTGGTGCAGTCCCACTGCAGAGACACCCATAACAAGGCCCAGATGAGTTTCTTAAAGTGAGGAGCCACAAAATCTAAACCAACCATGGCAGCTTCTAAGAGCTACGCAGCAGCCGCTGGCGGTAGTAGTAATGGAAATTATGGAAAAAACCAGAGGAATGGAAGTAACACATTTACAGGAATGAAATTCTCAGTCCGCTTTGAGATTTTGGAGGAAGCCAAATAAAAGAGGAACATGAATCACCTTATGGACACCGTTTTCAAGCAAGTAGTTGGCATTAAGCCTGAACAGATTAAATGTATGCAAGACTTTAGAGTCAGAGGGCTCTTTGATATAACATTTCAGAGTGAAAATGTTTAACAAGATTTTACATATAAATTTAACCAAAATAGGGAAAATACAGAGTTAGAAGGATATTGAGGGGCATATTTATACTCTGTTTGCGCCGGATTTGCGTCGTTTTTTTTTTACGCAAAACTAACTCCATATTTATACTTTGGCGTTAGACGCGTCGAGCGTCAAAGTTCAGTGAGTTAGCGTCATTTTTTAGCGTGGACACCTTCCTTGCGTTAATGAAATGCAAGGGAGGCGTTCCCTACTAAAAAATGACTCCGAGGCATGTGCGTCGTATTTATACTCCCGGGCAAAAATGACGCCCGGGAGTGGGCGGGTCCAAAAAATGACGTCTACCCTCGTTAGCGTCATTTTTTAACGCCAGCCCAGGGCAGGCGTTAAGGGACCTGTGGGCTCGGAAGGAGCCCTGAGGTGCCCTCCCATGCCCCCAGGGACACCCCCTGCCACCCTTGCCCGCCCCAGGAGGACACCCAAGGATGGAGGGACCCATCCCAGGAAACTTAAGGTAAGTTCAGATAGGTATTTTTTTTGGGTGGCATAGGGGGGCCTGATTTGTGCCCCCCTACATGCCACTATGCCCAATGACCATGCCCAGGGGACATAAGTCCCCTGGGCATGGCCATTGGGCAAGGGGGCATGACTCCTGTCTTTGCTAAGACAGGAGTCATTTCAATGGGGGTTGGGAGTGAAAAAAAATGACGCAAATCGGGTTGAGGTGAAAAATTTGCCTCAGCCTGACTTGCCCCATTTTTTGACGCCCAAACTCCATTTTCCCCTACGCCGGCACTGCCTGGTGTAAGTCATTTTTTTTTACGCACACCACTCCGCAGCGCCGGCTAACGTCATTGAATAAATACGGCGCCTGCATGGTGCTTCAGAATGGCGTTAGCCGGCGTTAAATTTTGTGACGCACAACTGCGTTGGCGCAGTTGTGCGTCGAAAAGTATAAATATGGGCCTTAATCACCCCACTCGCAGCACCACGAGAAATCCCCATGACGGTGCATATGTTTAATCCTTTTTCTGCACCGTCAGAAATAGAACTTTTTTTACGCAGATACTGCCAAAGTGTTAGAGGAGGGAGTGAAGTCAGGAATGAATGGGGGGTATGGAATGGAAAGAGGAGATACATGGTGGTACTCCAAAGGGATGATGAAGGGATTGGAGGCACAAAACACCCACCTCTAAACTTCACCATAGGGCCAAATAGGGGTTTCCTTTACTACCCAGGGCAACCCATGTTCTGCAAAACATGTTTTCAGTTTGGGCACATCAAAGAACAATGTACAGGTGATATCTGTAGGAATTGTGGCACCAAAGGGCATATGGCCCATGAATGTAAGGCACCCAAAAAATGTAATTTGTGTGGGGGTTTGTCTCATCTTTATAAAAATTGTCCTGTAAGACAAAATCTCTCCTCAGACAAATCAAGAGTTGAGAGTTCATCCCAATTAGATCAAACAGGGCCAAATGAGATAAGCCCAACCTTTAAAGAACTGGCAAAGGCGGAAGAAAAATCCACCCTACCTGATCTTACCGCTAACGAAATTTTAGGGAAAACCTCACAACCCCACCCTCAAATTGTCATCCCAGAGACTCCAGAAGATTACTTAGTACAAAAAGAAAATACTAATGAATCGGGTGCTAGTGCCACAGACTCTAACCCAAAAACAGAAAGGCGGCCTGAAATTGATTTAGATTTAGAATATAGTCAAGAATGGCTTTTTGCAGCACCAACAACTGGGTCCACTCATTTAACCCAAGGGTCAGAAACGTTCTTTTCAACGGAAGAGAACATGGAAGAAGGAGAGGTAGACACTAAGGGAGATGAACAACCCAAAAACAAAAAAAGTTACCAAAAAAACAAAAAATAGTGATCCCAAACAAAGTTTAAAAGAAAATTTCCTGTCAGAATCAGAAGAGGAGATGCCAACTGAGCGGGCTTCTAATGAAAGGGATTTTGAAAACTCCCCAAGGCAATCAATGAGGCAATTAGAGAGGTTGAAAAAAAGGAAAGAGAAAAGGAACCAACAATTTTCTGAAGAGGCGGTTCAAAAAAGAAATAAAAGGAAAGCAACATCGCAAAAAAATGATACTAATTCTAAAATAACCATTGTTCCAGGATCAAGGTACAGTGTACTCCAGGAGCAATCAGACCCAGAGGACCTTCTTTCAGAGGGTCTGTCTGAATCTATTACTAACCCTTTGGAGGAGGGGAAGTCTTTTAAAGATTTTCCCCCTTTCATGGGAAAAGAAGAGGAGAGCCAATCTTTGCTCCCTCAGGAGATAACTGAAATTGACCCTGTTGAATAATAATGCAAACATGTATGGTTTTTATTTTTTAATGGCTATTACTTTAGCCACCCTAAACGTCAGGGGTATTAGACAGCAGTCCAAAAGAGCTGCTGTCTTCAATTATTGTGAAAATTTGAAGGCTGACATTTTTTTGTAGGAGTGTGGTATTCCATATGCTGAGGATTACTCCTTTCTGCAAAGAGAATGGAGACAAGGCCCATCATCCTGGTCAGGAGGTGGGAACAAAAATGCGGGAGTAGGCATTTTATGTAAAAATGGCAATTTCTCCATTTTGCAGGAAACTGTTATTTCCCCAGGAAGAGGTTTGTCCTGTATCTTAAAAGTAAATGAAACCGTTTTGAAAGTCATTAACATTTATGCACATACAGACAAACAGGAAAGAAATGATTTGTTCAACGACTTAACTTTTTTTGTTACAGGTTCACAACCCACTTTCATTGCAGGGGATTTTAAGTGCATAAGAGCCCCCCAAGATAGAATAGGTTCAGCTACACACTATAAATTAGGTATTTCTTCTAAAACTTTAAATAACATCATTGACAATTGTACCCTACAAAACACTTTCAAATCATGTAATCCAAACAACACAGGGTTTACATGGTTATCAGGAGATGGGAATACCACCTCCAGGATAGACTATATTTTTACATCAGAACACATTAAGGGGCATATTTATACTCCGTTTGCGCCGAATGTGCGTCAAAAATTTTGACGCACACTCAGCGCAAATGTTGCCCCATATTTAAACCCTGACGCCCGAGCCGGCGCAAAAGGAAAATGCTGCTATGTGCGTCAGTTTCTGGAAGCGGCACCCCGCCCTGCGTTAATGACATGCAGGCTAGGCGTTCCCGTCCAAAAACCGACGCACACAGCCGAGCGTCATATTTATGCTTCCGGGCAAAAATGACTCCCGGCCGGTAGGCGGAGCTAAAAAATGACGCAAAGCACGAATAGCGTCAAATTTTAACACCTGGGTCAGGGCAGGCGTTAAAATGGGGCAAACACACCTGTACTTAATTAGAACACACAGAACAAACAACAGAGCAGCAGAGCAGCAGAGCAGCAACAGGGAGACATGGAGGTGATTTTTCTTCAGCATGCACGTAGACGCCCTGCAGCAACAACAGCAGCTACAACAACAACAGCAGGGACCCCAAAGACTGCGCAGAAGGCAGGAGAGGATATTCCGCCCAAGAACAACCTTGCATGGCCTCAGGGAACGGGACATCATCCAGAGGTACCGGTTGAACTGGCAGGCCATTCAGCAGCTGCTGAGAAATATTGAACAGCAGTTGGCCCCCACTTTAGTGACTCCCCGCACTATCCCAACAGAAACAAAGCTGCTTGCCGTACTTCACCTGCTGGCAAGTGGCTCGTTTCAGACAACTGGTGCCCTGGTTGGTGGAATATCACAACCATCATTCTCCGCATTCCTGCCTAAAGTACTGGATGCCATCATTCGCCTGACACCCCTCCACATCTGCTTCCCTAACACACTGCAGAAGCAGCAGGCATCTAAACAGGGGTTCTACGCCATCAGTGGCTTCCCGCATGTCCTTGGGGCAATCGACTGCACACACGTACGCCTTGTGCCACCTGCTGCGATTGAACACCTCTACCGCAACAGGAAGCACACACATTCAATCAACGTGCAGGCCATAGTCGATCACCAAGGATTGATCACCAACATTGTGGCTAAATATCCTGGGAGTACTACTTGTTGGTAAGGACAAAAACCAAACTTATATACACACTGCACAGAAACCCTCTAGGACAAACAACACATACACCACAATAGCAACACCTAGCCAGGAACTCACTGAGGTACTCACATCACTAGCCATGTTTCAGAAGTCACCATTGAACCTGTCACACATTTGATTTTACTCTACAGCTTAATGTGAAGACATTAATGAGTGTGGTTGCCTAAATGTCACCTTGCAAATTGGAAGTCTCACAATAACCTGTACACTAATACATTGCATAAGTTTAAAGGTATGGGATGGCCTGGGTACTTTCATATGAACGTTTCAACTACACTTTCATGTTTCAACTCTGCATGGAACTATCATCTCACCCCCAGTGAAGACACACGGACACCTGTATGACAAGTCACAATGCTAGGGAGGGCACACTGTACTGGAAAAACAAATACATCCTGCTAACAAACGGTTAGCCAACAAACACTTGCTCAGCCAAGGGAAAAAACTCAATGCAAAAGTTTTCACCAACAACCATAGGTTGTCACATTAGTACACAAAAGAGTCAGACAACACAAGACAACTACTGCCATCAAAGATCCGGACAACAGTGCCTCCTACATCTAATTGATCCCATTCTGTGTTTTTCTTTCAGCTGATCAGGGGTATGGCATCCAGCCTTGGATAATGACACCATTTGGGAACCCAAATACTGCTGCAGAGCGGGCATACAATGACGCCCACAAGAGGACACGCAGCATTGTGGAGCGGACCTTTGGGATCCTAAAGTCAAGGTTCTGCTGCCTTGACATAACTGGCGGTAGCCTACTCTATTCCCCAGAGATGGTCTGTAAGATCATACTCACTTGTTGCATATTGCACAATATTTGTGTAAAAAGGAACATTACCCTCCTTGAACCGGACCCAGACATGCCTGAGGATGACGAAGAGGAGGATGCTGGCCTGCAACAGGAGGGGGAACAACCTAACACGGCAGCAGGAGTGCGTAGGCACCAACAGCTTGTCAATAATTTTTTTTCATAATTTCTTATAATAACTCGGATTGCACAATTGTAAATAAACACAGATAACAAACACCACATCATGCTTTGGCCTATGCATTTCTGACCACCTTTAGTTTGAAATTGC
The DNA here is from genome assembly GCF_031143425.1 of Pleurodeles waltl. NCBI lineage: Eukaryota > Metazoa > Chordata > Amphibia > Caudata > Salamandridae > Pleurodeles > Pleurodeles waltl. The sequence goes on from NC_090444.1 coordinate 1,603,707,130, forward strand.
TGAAGAAGAATGTCGTCTCATTGAGCAAGAATGCTATAACAATCATCACACCAAAAAGAAACATCACAATAGAGGGTAGGATGTGACATGATACATTACCATACATACACAGAGGCCAACAGGAGTACAAATGTGGCAATTACACATGCCTGATCCAGACACCTGAGACAGTCTCTCACCCAGCCCAAAAATGAGCAATACCCAATTGGAACAACATTAGCTGCCACGAACTCAGGAGGAGACCTTGAAGTTACAGTGACAACATACACCCAGACAGGTGATAGTGGATCCACATTCCCACACACATGTACACATATGTCATACAATCAACCTAATATTTGAAAGCAGCCCATCACAACTGTGTCCCAGTTTGAACCTAGCAGGAAGAATGTAACATGCCACTAAACCAGGTAATGCAGAAAGGGCCACAGACAACAACTAAATATTTTTCATCAGCACATGTGGAACGCTGAGAGTTTTGCAAACAGTCATTGGAAAATGGTATGCAAGATTGCTCCAAATAATCAATACTGCAAAGGTCAAATGGGCTAATGAGAAAAATGAATGGTTAACAGTCATTCATACCATATGGCCTTACATTAGCCTGCTGCTGCAGGTTTGCCATAACATAATAAATAAAAGCCATGGATACATTAGCTAATCTGGATGGGCAAATCCTAGGGTGCTGGGGGCCTAAGTCCACCTCTACCGCCCCCCAAATATACAAGAATCTTGTACTTGTGAACTAAACACATGCATAAGGCACATGTGTGGGCTACATGTCAAAAGTCAAACACAAATCAGAAACACAAATTCATAATGGGACATGGTTAGCCCCATAAAAACTGTAAGTGACTACTGCACTCCCTGTTCGGACTATAGATAAAAGCATCACCATCCTAATTGTGGACACAATGCCATTTGTAATTAGTTGTGTGCTAAGATTGAACCCATGGGCCATAACCAAATGTCTACACTAGGGGCCAGATGTAGGAAGATGGAAAATTGCCACTAGCAATTTGCAATGCAGGACGGTGTGTCCGACACCGTCTGCAGGTCGCTATGGGGTCGCTAAGACCCACCTCATTAACATCAATGAGGTGGGTTCCAAGTTGCGCCCCCTTAGCGACTATGGGCACTCACGGGGATGGAGGCCTGCTGGGAACAGCAGACCTCCATGGCCGTGACTGCTATTAAATTACGCAGGTAATTTTTTCCCAAGTGTAGGCCGTTTACCTGAAAGGAAAATGAGCTGCACTTAGAAAAAAATACAAAAACTTCAATCTTGGATTATTTCAGGGCAGTTAGTGGTCCCTTGGACCACTGGCTGTTTTGTACATGATTATTTAGGTCCAGTCACAAAGGGGAAGGGTTCCTATGGGGACCCCTTCCAGGTAGCAAGTGGGTTACCATCCACTTCAAGTGGATGATAACTGCGACTCACTTTGCGACCACGTACTCGGTTGCAAATGGAATTGCATACCACTGCGAGTCGCAAATAGGACGGGAAAACCCCTTCCTATTTGGGATTTGGAAAAGCATTTTGCAAATATGTTCAGAATCACTAAATACATTTCTGAATAGCAAACAGACGTTTGCAACTCACAAAGAGAAATTTATGACATTTGCAACTTGTAAACAGTTTGCTACATCTGGCCCTAGGTTCTAAATCAAGTCGCAAAAGGTCTCAAGTACATGTCACATACTGGTTGCACAGTCCTAGGTACCCTGTTTCACATTAACATGGCAGTCTTTGAGGGTGGTGTGGGAAGAACAACCAACAATCCCATGTTCAATGCACACCCAGGAGTGTATAGAAAGGTCAACAAGTATGTGCCTTCACACACAACACCTATGAAGGGCTAGCAACACGTTGGAGTCAGCAAAACGTTGTCACATCCAAGGTCCACACATGTCAAAATGCTATGACTTAGGCCAACATGACATACTATCAGTGAGGCATGTTTTACAACACACACAGAGGAGCAAGAACACCCATTCTCATGAGTCGACAGAACACCTAGGCCATTGCACTCAAGTCACACACACTTCTAGTTCACCTTGTGGAAGTACATGCCCCCGGAAGATCCAACCTACAGTGTACACAGTCCATCCTCAACTAGGAAGATGCACTTTTCATCAAAGCCATTTGCAAAAGCTAAATGGGAGAATGTCAGTCTGATATGCAGACTCAGTTCATGCCAAGTCCCCGACCAAGTCTTACATTGACCAGTGTATTCCAAATGACTCATCCCATTCCCCATTGCGGCCCAAATGGAATGACCTACAGCCCTTAAATCTGAGAGATGGCTAGGTATCGCTTTACAGAAACAGAAGCCCTATTTGATATCACACTAAAGCAACAATGCCAATGAACGGCCAGCGCATCAAATCAAGAATTCTCTTGAACACACAGTAGTCCATCATGCATCACTAGCAAACAATGAAAATAGCACTCAGCCAACACTCACTGTAGGTATCTGGGTCCTCAAAATGTGCCACCTCTCCCACGGTGTACGGGGCTGGTCCATCTGTAAAGCATGAAAGGAAGAATATACTCAGACTGGGTGAACTGACAAATAATTTCAATTACAATGACACTGTGTGAATATGACATGGTAATGATACACTTTCCCACATGCTCATACTGCATGGATGACTTTGTATTCAACATTAACATTGGATGAGTCTCCTGCTACAGTTACACACCCTACTACACACATGCAGTGGCCAGGACAGTCAGGTGTTGTCAAAGTTACCCCTCCATTAGTATGCCCCAACAATAATGTAATCCATACATCTCAGCATGTGCATCCCAGAGAGACATCCAAAAGCTGGTTCCATGAGGACTGCATGACCCCTCACAATCAAACAGGCTAGGTGGACATGTTCAACACACAGCAACCAGACACACATGTGACATGTGTGGACAACATATCTAACTTCATGTGACGTGAAGGCAACACGCATTTATAGCATCATCATGGGTTTCTAATTTTCTGTCTAGCTATGGCGTCTACATATGTAGGTATGTTGTTCCTACATGACTTACTCACTGGCCAATATGACCTGTAGAGTACATATAGAGGCATTAACGTGTTGCTTGTCTGACACAAATGCAACACTACATTACATACAGCTACAGGCATCTGGTATGTGTTGAAAACATGAGCCATCTGACTGCTAGCATTGGTCTTCCTACACATTGTGCAACAAATACAAAAAAATACAAATAAATTGATAGGTCGGACAGCAGTGTGAAGTTCAGGGAGATCTTTGTAGATGAGGAGTTGTTCACACTCTTGTCTTGTTGCTGTCATTGCTGACCTACATCATGTGTGTACTGATTCAGCATGACTTCCCTTCATGGAAGTATACTCTGTAAGGGTGATTGATGCAGTGTAAATTGTTAATGATTCCTTACATTTTGCGGCATTATTTCTTATTTAAGTATTGCATGGTGCCTACATTTCTCAGCCACCATTAGTTGTCTAGAATAGCTATAGATGGTGCATCATTCTGTCCAACACAGCATGATTGTGTGTGGTTAGTCCCTTCATCAGTTATTTTCCTCAGTATGGTAAGGCTATGATGCAATCCTGGCCACTGCACAGATGTTTCTGTATACATGAAATCAGGACAGTAGTATAGAGAATCTACATGGTTGGCACACAGCCACTTTGGAGTTAGGTACTGCACAGTTGAAGTGTGAATTAACACAGAGACACAATAGGTGTGCAAGTGTTATTTATTGATAGGTGCTGTAGTGCAAAATGTACATTGTCCATGTTTGCTGAGTCCGTTCTAGTGCATTCTTACATGGTGATCCTACAGAAGGGGTGTGGATGATTCTCCTGACATGCTGGGGTGATGTTACAGACAGTGCAGAGGGACAGGATTTGCTGATTAGTAGGAGAGAGACATTCACTGGCAATGCTGACAAGTCATACAGTGGTTAGCAGAACAGTCATTGAGTATAGTTGTAGTGAGACTGGCAATTGACAAAACGTAGGACCTTGGTCAAAGTAGGCCATGGTGCAGGGACTAGTGCTTCCGGGTACTCTTCCGTGTGAATGTGATCTGTTCCATGTCTTCTTCTTCTAATGTGTGTGCTGCCTGCTTTGTCCTTCTTGTTGTTGGTTGTGAAGGGGCAACACACACCTCAGTGTTAGAAGACGTGGAGTCAGACATCCCGGTGGCTGCTCCCTGTGAAGGTCTTAAGGGCAGTACTGCAGCAAGGAGGGCCTGCTGGTTTTTGAGAATAGCAGCTACATCACGATGGTAGGCAGCCAGGTCGGCCCTGAGGGAGTCATGATTGCATTTGTGCATGCATTGGAAAGTTTGGGGTGCGAGGTGTTGTGGCAACTCCCTTACTGCAGTGGTGAATTCTTTGACAGTTTCTTGTAGTCCTTGCAGTATGGATGTTAGGGCTTGCATAGCTGCTGCCTGATCTGCAGATTACATCATGCAGGAGCGCACCCCCTCAAGGCTGGCTGCCATAGTTTGCATCCCCACCCGCACCTCCTTGGCCAGCTCCCGCTGTACTCCAACTAGTTCTTTCAAAGCTCGTGCCAGTGTCGTCGGAGTCCTCAGCTGTATTGGAGCTGGCAGGTCTTGCAATTAGGGTGGTGGGTGGATCTTCTGTGATGGCTGCTTGTTCTGTGCTCCTCCTTGTGACTGAAGGTGGGGTCTGGAGGGTTTCTAGGACCTTTTGGATGGTCTCCTGGGGAATGTTTATGGGCTCAAATCTGGGACAGGCATATCGGCAGGAGATCCATCTTCCTCTGCAATGAAACAGGGTACAATTAGTGTGTCTGTGTTGTGACAATTTTGACTTAACATGCCTGCCTTTTGATGAATTCACTTTGTGATTTTGTTTGGTATTGGTATCTGCTGTCCTTCATATGGGCATTGTTATAGGCCTATGGCCCACATGTGTGTCACATGTATGTTATTGAGTTATCAGACTTGTCTGCCTACTTGCCTCTAGGTGTTGCTTTGTACCAAATAGAGAATAGCCACCTTTTTGTCCTACTCGACCCTCCGTGTATATCCATTCTCATGGTGAGACCTTTCACTGGCTGTGGGTGTTCTGATGGTCCTGGCAGCACAATTGCCTCTCAGGACCTGCACCAATCCCTGATTGTTCACATTGACTTCAATGTAATTGACATGTAGCATATCCTATGCATGGCAATGTTATGATCTGATATGGATGTTGACGTTGTTAATGTGTCCTGCTGATGTTGGGTAATGTGTGTTACATTGGATTGCCCTGATAATCGTATCAGTGTCCTATTTCCCCCTCTGACTGTGCAGCATTTCAGTGACCAGTTGCATGTGTCCCCTCCTTAATGCTGTTGTCTGAGCAGTATGACATATGTGATGTTGCCTTGTTTGCCAGGCACAGGATGGACCCTGACATATGCAGCATGGGTGTGTCCTTAGTGCTGTGCCACTCCCATTGTTGTTTACATTGGCTGATGTTTGTGACACCTATGGACATTGACATTTGAGTGTACTTGGGGCTTTGTCTTGTTTCAGGAGATTGTTGCAGATGTCATCCTCACCCCCTAAATTAGGTAGGTATGTTCCATGGGGAGGTTACTGCCATTGGCTACTATAGCTGCACAGAGATCAGAGGTGGTAGTGTCAACTGTTGTTGCAGTTACATTGCAGTTGTTGTTTTGGCTAGAGGAATGCTGATAGGGCCCTAGTTAATGTAGGAGATATGTTGGCTGACGAGTGCCAGGATGTAAGTTTGACGTAGTGGTCTTCCCTCCTGTCGAGGCTTTCCCTTTGCTCCATTGTTGGCATGACAGGATGCCCCCATGGGACTGTTGTTGGTGTTGTGCCCCAGCTTCTGTTTGTGCAGGCCATGCCCCCCTGCAGTACCCCTTTACCCATGCCACTCCATGTATATGATGACTTACAGGCAATGTGTAGTAGGTATTTCCCACCCCTGCTCACAGTTGACATTATTGCATTTTAATTCCCCATGCAACTTACCCTGCATGTGCGTTGTCTGGTGGTAGTCTGCGCTGTCCTGTCCTTGAATCCCTGTGACGATCTCCTCAGGGATGATGGCTACGACCATCTCCTCCATGTGGTCCAGGGCCTCTTGGTGTGCTGGACTCCCACCTCCAGTCTGCAGTGCTGCCTTCCTGTTCCTGGCCATTTTTTCCTTTGTCCTACGTTTGCAGTCATGCCAGCGTTTCTTACACTCGGTGACTGTCCTGCGTACTTCAGCCACACTGTTGATCTTGTCAACAATTTGTTGATTTATGGCCTCTCTCCTACTGATTGGCAACTTTGAGGTGATGAACAGTTGGTGCTGGTGTTCCGTCACCTCTTTAACCAGGATTTCCTGCTCCTCTGCACTGAAGCGACACTTTCTTTTCTTTCTATAAATGTCCTGGTTCTTGTATGGATCGTCCTGGCTGGTTCCTGGTCTGTTGTCATCTTCCTGGGGTCTGTAGTGGCATCTGGGATCCATTTTGGCTCTCCTCTGCTGAAATGGCAGTGTTCGCGGTTATTTTTGACGCTATTGCGTCATAAAAAAGGGCGCATATCCGGTTTGCGGTGACTTAAATCAACCCACAGTCATTTACGCCGCGTTAACGTCGTTTTCCTTTACGACTTGACGCCGCGATGTGCGTAAAAAAAAAAATGACTCCCACCTGTTGAATGCGCCGCCGTGCATCAAAGTATAAATTTGACGCCCGCACGGCGCTACGAAATGGCGCTAGCCGGCGGTCAAATTTTTGACGCAAAACTACGGTAAAGAAAACAAACATCTGACATAAATGAAATGTTAAATCATACACATGCCTTTTTTTCCAAAATATATCAAGAGAAAGAGATTGAAGAAAACATCTGTGAAGATTTCCTGGAGGATATCAAAGAAACTCTCACAAAAGAGTCGCAATCCTTTTTAAGCAAACCTTTTGATGGACAAGAATTTTTTTTGAAGTCTTGTCCAAGGCCCCTACAAATGAATCTCCTGGCCTGGATGGGCTCCCATGGGAATTCTATAAAACAATTTGGGGTACCATTGCACAGGATTTCATGCAAATCCTGGCAGAGGCGATTTTAAACAATAATTTACCGGTGTCTTTTTTACAGGGAACAGTACACAAGAAAGGAGAAAAACAAAATCTCAATAATTGGAGAACAATCATTGTTGAATGCGGATAGTACAATTTTCAGCAAGCTTTTAACTAACCAAATTAAAAAAGTTTTATCCTCTGTAATACACCCAGACCAGACCTGTGCAGTGCCAGGGAGGAAAGTCTGGGACAGCCTTATAACAATAAGGGATGCAATATGTTTGGCGGTAAAAAATGACTCACCATTGGGAGTTCTATCTTTAGATCTTCAAAAGGCCTTTGACAGCATTTCACATTCCTACATGTTTAAAGTGTTAACAAAAATGGGCTTCCCACAACACTTCACCCAAATGATCCAAATGCTATATGATAATGCTGCAAGTTCTTTTCAAATAAATGTTTTTTTTTACAGATCAAGTTCCAATTAAAACAGCGGTCAGACAAGGGTGTCCCCTCTCACCAGCACTCTTCATCTGTGCTTTGGAACCTTTGCTGTCCACCCTAAGAAAAGACAAGGTGATAAAAGGGATTTTTGTTCCAGGAGCAGGGGGAACCCCTGCAAAATGCATTGCATACATGGACGACATAACAGTCCTATGTCCGGACATTCAATCTGTAAGAAGAATAATTTTGCATGTTAATATTTTTTCTCAAGCCTCAGGACTTAAACTTAACATGGGGAAAAGTAACTGTTTAACAATAGGTAGATAGGACAATCTAGCCAAAAAATGCAAGTAAACACAACCAATAAAAGTACTGGGGGTTCTCTTTTCCAAAGACACCTCAGGTTCAGTTAATTGGGATTCTGTTATAAACAAAACACAGCAGAAGTTGGGGTTGTGGAAAACTAGATCCTTAACCCTAGTGGGGAAAATATTAGTAATAAAAGCGGTAATTCTACCTTTAATCCTCTACTATGCTATGATTTTCCCTCCACAGAAGCTGATTTTAAATAAATTACAGAAACTGTTGTGTGTCTTTTTTTGGTCATCCAAAATGGAAAAAATAAAGAGAGAAATTGTTTTTAAATCAATAAACAATGGAGGGAAAGATTTACTGAATTTGTACCATTTTACCATGACGAATTACATGTTTCTTTGTCTAAATGCAATAAATGAAAAAAAAAAAAAATATATATATAACATCATGTTTTGTTAAATACAATGTAGACAGTATTTTTTGAAAATATAAACTTGTATTTCCAGACAATGCCATCCCAAATGCCTTTTTTGTCCCTAGGATGTATAATGTGATTGACTCTTTTTAAAAAAAACTAAAACATTTGAATTTGGACATTGATGATTTTGCCAACAAAAAGACTTTTAAAGCAGCCATCAAGAGGACTGAGATTCTTTCTCCAGCAAACAATCTCAACGAGGAGCAGTCAAAGAAAGCATGGAAGAAAGCCAACCACACGGAGCGGACAAACAGCCAAAAGGACTTATGTTGGCTAACAATACATAAAGGACTTCCTTTAAAGAGCTTTCAACACAACAGATGCGACACCAAGATGCCCAAGGGAGAATTGCCACGCAGATGAGACGGTTTTACATTTTCTTTGGAACTGTACTTTCGCGCAAAAGACTTGGAAAACAATTGGACCCTTGATAAAAGGGATATCGGGACAAAGATCCATAGACTATGAACTTATTCTTTATGGAATTTCCTCTTCCTTGACAAGTACAAAAGAACTTTTACTGTGGAAAATTGTTTCATGCATTAAAGAAGGGTTATGGATCACTAGAAATCTAGGAATATACCAACATAACCAGTTTACAATTAAAGATTGTATTAAAATAAGTTTAGATAAATTAATGACCTATTATTGGGATGATTATAAAACATATGGTAAAGAAGAAGCAGAAAAAACATTGAAACAAAGAAATTGGAAAGATTGGGTTTCCTAAAAAACAAAATCACTGCTTAAATTTAAATGTGTGTTCAATCTTGACTCATCATAAAGGTGTCACCACCTGTATGTAAACTGAAAATTATAGACAAGTAAATGTTGAAATTGTATTTTGAATTTTTTGTAAACTTGGCATGGACCTAAAAGATAAAGGCATGACAAGACCAATGTATCACCACCCGTATGGTTCGGGATTGGTTAAAATGTAAATATGCACTAAAAATTCAATAAAGACTATTTTTACACAAAAAAAAAATCTGTTCTTATCAGTTTAATATCTGATACGTCCTATCTGGGGACCATATATTAAATTGATTTTTGGAACAGGGAGATGGAATAGGAGCTTGCTCTGTCCACTCCACGCATCAACCTGGTATTGCAGTACCTCCAGGAATGGTGCACTTCCCCACCCGGGGAAAAACATGCTGTTGAAAAAAAAAGATGCAAAATTAGCGTTTCACTGGCTTTCTGTAAAGTGGCGCTAATGTCTTTGGGTGTAAATAAAACCAACCTGGCCACTTTGTGGCAGCCGTGTCTTGTTTTATTTATTGATTGATTTATTTAATTATTTATTTCATTTTAGCCCTTTCTTGATCTACCGCGTTTTCAGCAAGTGAGGAGGAGCGAGATAGGAAGATAGGAAGGAAGGAAGGAAGGAAGAGAGAGAAGGGGGGAGAAGAGAGAGAGAGAGAGGGGGGGGCAGCTGCCTGTGGCAGAACAGAAGAGTTGGACACTGTCCATGTCTTCTCTGGGTAGAAGGAAGAGGCAGAGGCAGAGTCCTTTGCCTTCTTTGCCTGACCCCGAATGGCCACGAACGGCCGAGCCTTATCTATAGGCCTAAGCTACAGGGCAACAGAGTCCTGGGTAAGCGAGGGCGAGGTGCCGGCCACTTGCTGCCAGGGTGCTGTCCAGGGTGGCCAGGCCTTCCGACCAAGGGGCTGGACGCAGTGGACAGGAAGGGGAGGGGCATGCAAAAACTAGAAACTGGGCAACGTGGGTATGCTAATGGATGCATAATGAGGCGACTGCTGAGGATTCTGGGAGCCAGATGACCCCCGCCCCCAGCGCCAGGGCCTCTTTTTCCTTTTGTCACTCGCTGAGCTCTTGCCAAGAGATGGGGAAAAGAGGCGAAAGGCCCGTGAATGGCCAAGGAAAGGATGGCGCCAGCCCGAGTCAGCTAGGGAGACCGGCCGGTGAGGTGAGAATTCTGGTCCCTTTTCGGGTTATCGCTTCTCGGCCTTTTGGCTAAGATCACAGGTAGGTTCACCTAGTCTGGGATCTAGCTGGGAGGTCTGACTCTGATCCCTAACACCGGAAGGTGCTGGGCCTGCGCTCCTTGGCTTGTCCGAGGCCAGGCTGTGTGTTAACTGGTGGAGGGGCTAAGGGTCCAGGGAGAACTCGGGGGAGGCCATCTTGGGGGCTGGGACTCTTGTCTGGCTTGTCCGGAGCGAGGCTGCGCCACCTTTGGGAAGCCAAACCTGAGGGACACCTGCATCACTGGGAAAAGTCACTGCACATGCTGTAGGGGACAGGAGGATCGCTGATCACTGCTACCACCAGGAGCCTCACCCTTACCACCAGGAGCTTGCCGGTCGAGCTTTCCCCCCCACCCCCTCGCTGAATCATTGTCCCGTCGAAGGCTACACCGGACTTCGGAATCCAGGGAGAACGGCTCTTTATCCAACTGCCCGCGATACTGAGACCCGTGCCGAAGGCTGGGAAGCCCTCTCAACATCACCACAGACCCAGAGGCCTCGGTTTTACATCACGGACCAGGAAGCCTTTTACGCTCACCGGGAGACCCTCTGACCGATGGAGCGGATTTCGCACACTTCGATACTCGCGTTGCGCGTCCCAGGAGATTTTGACACGCATCGCGATCCCCAGAGGCTCTCATCCTAGTGACGCACTAAAGGCTTTCTTTACCGCGCCGCGGGTCTTGGCTTTGACCCGGATCGCAGGTCCCAGAAGCCTCCTCTCCCGCGTTGCTGAACTGGGATTTGCTTGGACCCGGGTCGCGGGTCCCAGGAGCCTCCTTTCCCGAGACGCGGACCCGGGATCTGCTTCTGACCCGGATCGCGGGTCCCAGGAGACTCCTTCCCACGTCGCGGACCCGGGAATGGCGGTGATTGGCCGGGCCCGGTTTGCGGGTCTCAGGAGCCTTCCAACAGCATCAAGGGTCTCGGGACCCATCACACGATTCACACAGGTGGACCAGGTATTTCTTCCCCGATCACCCCCATGTTTTTCTTTTAACTATAGCTATGTGTAGTGAGTAAAATACACAAAACCAACTATAAGATATTGTTTCTCCAAGGGAGATGGCGCCAGCATGGAGCACAATGGGCACAGGCCCACAATATAATAAAAATGTGCCCAAACAAGGGCACAACACAATTAAATTTGAAGTAAACGAGGAGGAAAGGAATGTGAAGGGTATACAGTATGTTGTACTTGAAACACTTGATAAATTGTTTAAAGTAGGGATAGAACAGTTAAGATGCATACAAGAATACCCAAATAGGGGAGTATATGAGTTCAATTTTACAAATGAAGCAACAGTAAACAACATAATGTATAGTGTAAGCTTTAAAAAAAATGAAGAGGCAATGAAGGTAATAACCGTTACGAATGCTACTACGTCTAAGGAAATACCAATCACAATCCATATGTATAATCCTTATGTCCCTGACCAGGATGTTGAATTCTTTTTAAATAAGTATTGTGAAAAAATCAGAGGGGGATGGCACCTGAAAAATTAGTTGGGAGTATGGAATGGAAAAAGGAGGTACCTGTGCACACTAAAACATGATGAAACCAGCATGGGGAACCTCAAGCACCCACCAGCCACATTCTCCATAGGGGCAAATAAGGGTTTTCTTAACTACCCCAACCAACCCACTTTCTGCAGATCCTGCCAAACTTTTGGACACACCAAAGAGAATTGCAACAAGGAGGTATGCAAGAACTGCACTGAAACAGGTCACAAAACCTTTGAATGCCCCAAACCGAAAAGGTGCAATATGTGCGGAAGCGATAAGCACCTGTTTAATTCATGCCACATGAGAAAATACTCTTATGCCCAGGTAGCCAAAGACAAAGGAGACAATGTAACAACCAGCAAAAACAACTACCCTTTCAACCTAATTGGGCAAACAGAAGGCGCAAAAGAAAATCTAGAAATAGACATTGACTCTGACCATCTTGAAACATTTGAGAAACTCAAAAAGGAAATTTTTAAAGCAGCAGAACAAGATCGACAAGCAAGCCTCACAAGCAATGACACTGAACAACCACAAGAAAATAACTCCCAAGGGCAAGACAAAACAACCAACATAACTCAGGAACCACAGGGAAACACCCCGCCCTCAGACTCTCAAATCACCCTAGCAGTCCAACAAATGGAGTCAGTAATAGGGGAAATAGCACAAGAAGAAGACAAAATAATCAACACCCACAACGGAATGGACGACAAAGGGTGGCAACACCCAAAAAGCAGCAAAAGGAAAGCCACAGGAACCATAAAAAGCAAACTACAAACCATGCCCAAAAAAAAACAATCTCCCAAAACAACAAATACAGCAGTAAAAGGGAAGTTTAAGCGTGCTACAGAACCTCTCTGATGAGGAGGAGGTACAGGAAAACACTGAGATCCCAGAAACCCAGGAATCACAACGACCAGCCAAATCACAGGAAGTTAATAATACCACCCTTTCACCATTCTTAGGTATAACAGAAGAATATGGTCCACTAACCCCCATAATGAACGGGGGATGTCTGAAAATCTAGACTCACCATGGTCACCTTTATAAGACAACCAAGAAGAGTACACACTTTTTACTAATAGCGATCACACTCGCTACTCTGAACGTTAGAGGATTTGGACAGAACTAAAAAAAAATGACAGTTATGGAATACTGCAAAAACATAACTCCGGATTTTATTTGCCTACAGGAATGTTCCTTAGACCTCAAAAAAGACTATGCAGAAGAACAAAATTGGTGGACACTAGGCCCATCCGCATGGTCAAGGGGAGGGAATAGAAATGCAGGTATAGCTATACTTTGCAAAAACAATAACGCACAAATAACAAAAGAGACTATTATAAGTGCTGGTAGGGCAATGTTAATTACAGTTGACTTGAATGGTGTGTCATTCCAAATATGTAATGTTTATGCTTCGCCAAACAAAAAAGAAAGAAGAATTGTTTCACTTAAAAAAAAAAAATTCTCACAGGCTCACACCCTATCTTCCTAGTAGGGGATTTCAACTGCATTTTATCAGGGAAAGACAGAATAGGGAAAGCAACCAACTACAACTTAGACATATCAGCAAAAACATTGCACATACTCCTCAAAGACATAAACCTAAAAGACACATACAGAGACAAACACAAACCAGGCACACACTTTACATGGCACTCAGACAAAGGCATCACCAAATCACGTATTGATTTCATTTTCTGTAACAAAAACACCACCACCACACAATACCACATCACCCCCACACCCTTCTCAGACCACTCTTTGATTACTGCCACATACCAGATACAAACAAGAAAAGAGGGAAAGGTTACTGGAAACTAAATGTGTCCCTACTACAAGAAAAAGACATACTACAAGAATTTGAGACACTATACAAAGACCTAAGGAAGAACAAACCACAACACACATCCATTGTGGACTGGTGGGTGCAAACAAAAAAAAACATAGCTGACCACTTCAAAACCATAGGGAAAGAGAGAAGCGCACAAAAGGTAGAACCGTTTGACATATTACAAGACAGGATAGCACTACTACACAAGTTAGATGGTCTAGGGATGAAAGTCCAACAAGAAATGACAAAAGCAAAACAAGAAATGAATACATGGCTACAAGAAAAAGGGAGAGAGACCATTTTTAATGCTAGAGTAAAACACTATGAAGAGGGAGATAAATGCACCTCCTATTTTGTCCGGAAAAAAACACAGGTGCATAAAGAAATTCAAGAGCTGATAGATGAGGAAGGAGTAAGTCAGGACGGGACAGAAAATGTTTTAAAAGTGGCAAAAATGTTTTATGAAAAACTGTACCAAAAAGGGAATGAAGACCAAGATTTAATGTCTCAACATACCAACCTCATTGAAAACGTGTTGTCAGCAAATGAAAGTGATTTTTGACAGGGAAACCTCACAGGGGAAGAGTTCTTACAAGCTCTCCAAAAATGCAACAAGGCGTCTAGCCCAGGGATTGATGGGATCCCATGGGAATTTTACCAAATATGCTGGCCTATCATAGCCACCGATATAATTGAAATGTTTAATGAATGCATACAAAACAATACAATCCCAAAAGGATTTTGTCATGGGGTAATATCTTTAATCCACAAAAAAGGTCCAGAAAAAGAAATTAGTAACTGGAGACCAATCTCACTTTTAAATGTGGACTATAAACTTTTTACAAAAGTCCTAGCCAACAGGATGAAGAAAATATTACATAGTGTAATACACGAAGACCAAACCTGCGCAGTCCCAGGCAGACAAATCTGGGACAACCTGATAACACTGAGAGATACAATCTGGTCAACTATGGACAGGAAAGAGACAGTTGGCATTCTGGCGCTGGACTTTAACAAAGCCTTCGACAAAGTGTCACACACTTTCCTATTACAAGTACTAAAGAAGATGGGTTTCCCCCACATCTTCATACAGACTATAGAAATGTTATACACCAATGCAACCAGTTGTGTAAACACAAATGGATCACTGTCTAACCCCTTTTGTATCCAGACAAGAGTGCGTCAAGGTTGCCCTTTGTCCCCAGCCCTCTTCATATGTGCCCTGGAACCTTTACTAATCCAGATCAGAAAGGATAAAACCATAAGAGGGACGCTGATACCAGGGGCAAAAGGGCTTGAGGCCAAATGTATAGCCTACATGGATGACCTCACGGTAATATGCAAAACACCACAGGCAGTGAGAAGAACCATTTTGCATTGCCAAATATTTAGCCAAGCATCTGGCCTAACCCTAAATGACTTAAAAACAACAGTCCTCACCATGGGCCAGTGGGACAACTTAACCAAGCTTCCGGTCAAGACTACCACAGAACCTACAAAGATCTTGGGTATCCATTTCTCACAAGATACCAAAGGGGGAAAAAAAAACTGTCAGGAAGCTACAAAAAGGGTCACAAACAAACTCGACCTCTTGTGCACAAGGAAACTCACTCTAGAAGGGAAAATTTTAGTCATAAAAGCAGTCATTTTACCCATTCTACTGTACATAGCCGTGATTTTCCCCCCATCCAAAGTGAGGCTCCAAAAACCGAACAGACTACTTTTTACATTCTTATGGAACTCAACAGCAGAAAAACTAAAAAGGGAACTAATCTGCAAATCCCACAACAAAGGAGGGAAGAAAATGCCAAATGTCGGAGACTTTTTGCTCAGTAAATATTTCATGTTATGCTACAGAAGTCTACACAACAAGAACACAAAAAGTGCTGCATACATCAAATTTCATGCAGGCTTCCTTTTCCACAGATTCAAGCTGTACTCAGTAACAAACAAGATTTTTGACCTCATCACACCACCAATGTATATACTCCTAGAACCCTTTATGGTGAAAAATAGACCACTACTACAGGACATTGGAGAGAAAACGACAGCAAAAGAATTAACCAGAGACATTGAAAACCAGGCAAAAATGAACATTATATCCAACTGGCCGGAAAAAAAGACAGTTGAAACATGGAAACAAGTAAGCTGGAAACACCTGACAAACGAACAAAAAGACATTGCCTGGATGGTCATCCACGAATGCCTCCCCACCAGACAGTTTCAACACTGCAGAGGGATGGCGAAAACACCAAAATGCCCCAGAGAAAACTGTCTACATGAGGAATCAACCACTCATCTGATGTGGAACTGCCCCTACGCACAAAAACTATGGAAAAAACTGGGGAAACTACTGAAACGCATCACCACCATGACAACCCTACAACATGAGAACATCCTTTATGGCCTGGGATTCCCCTCCGCAGACAGAGATCGCTTGGAAACTAATTAACGCAGCCAAAGAAACTCTGTGGGCCTCAAGGAATCTACTTCTGTTTTCGCACAAACATCTGACCACCAATGAATGCTTAAAATTGTGTTTTAATAAAGCAATTATATATGTGATTGTTGACACTAAAAGATTAGGCCAGGAAGTAGC
This sequence comes from Pleurodeles waltl, assembly GCF_031143425.1. NCBI lineage: Eukaryota > Metazoa > Chordata > Amphibia > Caudata > Salamandridae > Pleurodeles > Pleurodeles waltl. The sequence continues at coordinate 1,603,723,343 of NC_090444.1, forward strand.
AAACCAAACATGGCAATATAAAGAACGGGCCAAATGGCTAATAAAAACATCATAAAAGACCTACCCCACTATGGGGTAAGTCTTAATAGTTCAAAATATCTAGATGGAAACCACCAAAGCTGATGCCTGCGAGCACCAAACTTTGGACTGGTCAAAGTACACCACCCTGAAAGGGGATTGGTTAAACTGTAAAAATGCACATAAAAACTTATAAATAAAAAAAGAAAAAAATCTGTTCTTATCAGATTGAAACCACTACCCAGTGGAAGTAAATTTGATATTTATTGGATCTACAACCTCGACTTGGAAGTGAAGTAAATTTGCATCGTATATGCAAATTTATGCAAATTAACCGGAAAAGGCCCACTCGCCTCTAAAGGATAGAGAGAGGAAGGACACCAGCGTGCTGGTGCCAGTCTGCCTATTAGGGGCGCAAAATAGAACCCCCCAAGGACCGTGTGGTCAGCTCTTAGAGCTCGGAATTGCGCTCCCTGCACACCCTATCTTACCTGGTGTTTGGGTGGACTACAAGGAAGTGCAGAATTATTAGGCAAATTAGTATTTTGACCACATCATCCTCTTTATGCATGTTGTCTTACTCCAAGCTGTATAGGCTCGAAAGCCTACTACCAATTAAGCATATTAGGTGATGTGCATCTCTGTAATGAGAAGGGGTGTGGTCTAATGACATCAACACCCTATATCAGGTGTGCATAATTATTAGGCAACTTCCTTTCCTTTAGCAAAATGGGTCAAAAGAAGGACTTGACAGGCTCAGAAAAGTCAAATATAGTGAGATATCTTGCAGAGGGATGCAGCACTCTTAAAATTGCAAAGCTTCTGAAGCGTGATCATCGAACAATCAAGCGTTTCATTCAAAATAGTCAACAGGGTCGCAAGAAGCGTGTGGAAAAACCAAGGCGCAAAATAACTGCCCATGAACTGAGAAAAGTCAAGCGTGCAGCTGCCACAATGCCACTTGCCACCAGTTTGGCCATATTTCAGAGCTGCAACATCACTGGAGTGCCCAAAAGCACAAGGTGTGCAATACTCAGAGACATGGCCAAGGTAAGAAAGGCTGAAAGACGACCACCACTGAACAAGACACACAAGCTGAAACGTCAAGACTGGGCCAAGAAATATCTCAAGACTGATTTTTCTAAGGTTTTATGGACTGATGAAATGAGAGTGAGTCTTGATGGGCCAGATGGATGGGCCCGTGGCTGGATTGGTAAAGGGCAGAGAGCTCCAGTCCGACTCAGACGCCAGCAAGGTGGAGGTGGAGTACTGGTTTGGGCTGGTGGTATCAAAGATGAGCTTGTGGGGCCTTTTCGGGTTGAGGACGGAGTCAAGCTCAACTCCCAGTCCTACTGCCAGTTCCTGGAAGACACCTTCTTCAAGCAGTGGTACAGGAAGAAGTCTGCATCCTTCAAGAAAAACATGATTTTCATGCAGGACAATGCACCATCACACGCGTCCAAGTACTCCACAGCGTGGCTGGCAAGAAAGGGTATAAAAGAAGGAAATCTAATGACATGGCCTCCTTGTTCACCTGATCTGAACCCCATTGAGAACCTGTGGTCCATCATCAAATGTGAGATTTACAAGGAGGGAAAACAGTACACCTCTCTGAACAGTGTCTGGGAGGCTGTGGTTGCTGCTGCACGCAATGTTGATGGTGAACAGATCAAAACACTGACAGAATCCATGGATGGCAGGCTTTTGAGTGTCCTTGCAAAGAAAGGTGGCTATATTGGTCACTGATTTGTTTTTGTTTTGTTTTGGAATGTCAGAAATGTGTATTTGTGAATGTTGAGATGTTATATTGGTTTCACTGGTAATAAATAATTGAAATGGGTATATATTTTTTTTTGTTAAGTTGCCTAATAATTATGCACAGTAATAGTCACCTGCACACACAGATATCCCCCTAACATAGCTAAAACTAAAAACAAACTAAAAACTACTTCCAAAAATATTCAGCTTTGATATTAATGAGTTTTTTGGGTTCATTGAGAACATGGTTGTTGTTCAATAATAAAATTAATCCTCAAAAATACAACTTGCCTAATAATTCTGCACTCCCTGTAATGCTGGAGGCTTAAAACCCCTCCTAACATCCTTCACAGGCCTATAACCCTCACTTTACCTCTTGGGAGTGACTGTGCAGTGTTTCTTGCGCTACAGACAGTTTTCTGTCTGTTTGGTTGGCACAGGACAGGTGACACCCAGAGGTACACCAGAACCAGTGGCTACCCAGATAGACCAGTGGCTGAAGGTGGAACCAGGTGGAACCAATGGCATCTATCTCTGAAGAGATGGAGATTGGCGCCCCAGGGCCCATAGTAGACGGCATCCCCCCAGTGGACGCCCCGAAACCCAACCCCAAACCCCCAGGGGCGGGCAGCAAGGAGGCCAGTAAGGTCGACCCCCCCAACAGCAGGCACCAGCGCTGGGAAGGCTGGTGAGCTGAAGGCCCCAGGGCCAAAGCAGGGGAACCCTGAAAACCCCACAGCTGCCAAACCAGGTGGTGGAGGGAAAGGTGAGGAGGGGACCGGGCAAGGGACAGCCCCCGAACCCTTCAATGGGTACAACCTTTCCCGTAGACATGCCCAAGTCATGCGGTGGGAGGTGAAAGACAAGGCGGGACCCAAGCTAGACAGGGACCTCTTCCTAGATAAGGTCATCAAACCAGCAGGGATCCCAGGGGAGGAGGTGCTGAGCTGCCAAGCATCAGCATCAGGGTGGATTTTCCTCCTGAGTTTCATCACTCACACCCTATAAAGGAAGTATTGGGAATTCTTCCAAGGGAAGAAAGGGGAGTAGCCATTTAACTCCTTTAACATTTCAACCGGATGGGAGCCAGCATCAACGGAGAAGAGGATCACGGTGGAGATGACAAACCCCCACATCCCAGACCGGGACATCGCATCGCTACTCCAGAGATACAGCACCATTGCAAGTGGACCCAACAAGGTCAGAGACAAAAGAGGCATATGGAACACGATTTGGCAGGCCATCATCAACCTCCACAAAGACCCAGCAGGAAGAGACGGACTGAGGCACCCCCCAGCGAGCTTCTACCTAGGAGCCGACGAGGGCAGGATCCGTTATCCAGGCCAACCTTTTACCTGCAGGAAGTGTCAAGCCGTGGGACACAAAGGAATCGACTGCCCAGAGAAGTACTGCAGGATATGCATACAAACCAGACACGAAACGAGCAGATGCACAGGGAAAAAGGTGTGCAACCTCTGTGGAGGAGACGGCCACACCAACTACCAGTGCCCAAAGTCTGAAAGACCCAGAACCTACGCAGCGGCAGCTGCAGGAGCCCCAGCCCAGAAGACCAAAGCTGGACCTCACTGCCAATGCAAAGGTGAACGCCCTCCTGAAGGCATCGAGGGAAGAAGCCCAGAAGATACCGGAGCCAACCAGGGGAAGCAACCAGAAGGGACAGGCCCCGCAGGACCACAAGTCCCCAGGACCCGACCCAGATATGGAACCAACCACAGTGACAGGCCCGGCGCCACCACTGGAGACTTCCGTCTCAGTGGTACCCGCCCACCCCGAAGGAACCCCCGAGAATAGTGCACAAACCAATGCACCACCACAGGAGGCCCAAGGGGATCCGGAACCGACACCAGGAACCAAGGCCGAGGAGGGAAAGGAGTAAAGGAGTCTACGGCTGGCGCCGGGACCCCAACCCCAACCTCAGCCCCTGTAAAAGCAAAAAAGAAAAACAAACACTTAAAGAAGAAAGTGGACTGCAGCAGCGGGGACGAGGAGGAGATTGAGAAGGCCTGGAAACAGGTAAAGTCCCAGAGGCTGCGGGAAAAGTGCAGGAAAGAGAAAGAGGAAAGAGATGAAAGGAGGTGGGCCCGGATCAATGGGAAACAATCACCGCCCCGAAAAGAACCACAGATGGAACCCCTGAAAGACGAAGAGATGGAGAGGGAGGAGATAGTTACCCAACCACCCTAGAAATCAGGAAGAAAGAGGCAACGGCAAAGGAAGGAGGACTTCTAAACCACAAAGAAGAAGCATATCACTTCCCAAACCGAGGAACAAAATGATGGCTACACCACCATCGACACAGATGAGGAGAACATAGAGGACACAGGAGGTACCCTGAGCGAATCAAACCAGTCGATTCAAACTGTCCTCCAAGAGCTGCACCAACAGCTAGCCCTGATAGACACCACCGGGGCCCCAAAAGAACAGACCCAGTGGACGAAAGTCCCAGAGGCAGGAGACGAAATAGTGATTTTGGATGAAAGTGAGGAAGAGAGCAAGGGAAAGGGAGACCAACAAGAGTCCCAGCACCCCCAGTAGAACAGCTTAGGGCCCAACCCAGTAGCGGTTCTCCCTTACCCAGACACTGACAGCTATCGCTGAGACAATGGCCATATCATTGCTTGTTAGGCGAGTTGGCACGTTGTTCTTCCTGGCCGCCCAGAACCATGTCGTCTGCTTTCTGCAGGAATGCGGGATTCCGTATGCCCAGTCGTACAGCCAGCTTGAGTGGCAGTGGACGCACGGGCCATAGTTTAGGTCCGGAGGAAACGACTGCAAATCATCTGGAGTCGCCATTCTGATCAAGGGGAGGCTTTTCACCACCGACAAGGTCACTGAGCAGGTCAACGGCAGAGTGCTAGTCGTGGACGGCTCGTGGTCAGGTGAGCCTGTTAGGCTCATCAATGTCTACGCCCCCCCAGAGAAGAATGAACGGCTCAAGATGTTCAGGGTGCTCAGGATGCAGCTTGTGACCTCCAGGACCATCCTAATGGGTGGTGATTTCAACTGCACAGTAGAGTTGGATGGACGCACTGGGTCAGACTCTGCAGGGATGGACGTGACGTCCAGGCTGTTGGTGGAGATGACAGGTGAGGCATCCCTGTGGGATGTCATAGGAAGTATGGGGCCGAACGCCAGGAATTATTCCTGGAGTAGGCCAGATGGGTCCGTGCGTTCACGGATCAACTTCCTCTTCACCTCCCCAACGGTAAAGCCTGGGCGGAACTCCATGGTCGCCGTCCACTTCTCGGACCACAGAGCAGTCAGTTTCGAGGGGGAACTTACAGGGAAGTTCCCCGCTGGCCCCGGATCATGGAAACTGAACTGCTCACTGCTGGAAAACGAGGAGTTAGTGGCGAACCTCAGAGTCGCGTATGTAGAGTGGAGGGACATGAGGGACCTCTTTCACTCTGCCGGTGAGTGGTGGGAATGGGTGAAGGACAGGTTCCGGAGCTTCTTCCAGGATGCAAGCAGAGCTGCTGCACGGGAAAAGAAGAGGGATTTCAGACAGCTGCAAAGCAAACTGCAGCGCCTGTTTGAACTCGAGCTCAGGGGATGGGACGTGGATGATGAACTGGAGGAAACCCGAAAAGGGCTCGCAGAGCACTTCAGGGAAAAATCCGGGAAAATCATCTTCTGGACCAGAACCGAGAACCTCGAGAAGGCTGAGAAATGCAACTCATTCTTCTTCAAGAAACTTCACTCGGCCCACACCCCGCTGGTAGAGCTGCGGGACTCAGAGGGCAACCTCCAGAGTGGGAAAGAGCACGTCATGAGGGTCGTCACCGACTTTTATGGCAAGCTTTACTCATCGAAGTCGTCAGAGAGATCCGAGGCGGACAGTTTCCTAAAGGGCATCTCAAAGACACTGAGTCCCGAAGAGAGAGAGGGCCTGAACGCGCCCTTCACCCTGGAAGAGTTGCACTTGGCCGCCACGACCTCCAAGAGAGGCAAGACCCCCAGAAGTGATGGTCTCCCAGTGGAACTTTACGTCGAACTGTGGGACCTGATCAGGCCAAACTTGCTGGACCTCTACGGGGAAGTGGTGGGCAGGGCCAGTATACCGCAGTCCCTGCGTGAAGGCATGATAATGCTTTTGTACAAACAGAAGGGAGAGAAGGAGGACCTCAAAAACTGGAGGCCCATCTCTCTCCTCAATGTGGACTACAAACTCCTAGCGAAGGCAATGGCCAACCGCCTAAAGAAAGTGATAGAGAAGATAGTCCACCCTGACCAGACTTGTGGGATACCAGGTCGGCAGATCGCGGACAGCCTGGCCCTGGTCCGAGACACGATCGAGTACGTCAAGAGCCGAAAGGTTCCGACGGCCTTGGTCAGTCTAGACCAGGAAAAGGCCTTTGACCGCGTCTCCCATGAGTTCATGGACCGGACACTCAGAGCACTGGGACTGGGTGACTTCTTCTGTGACGTGGTGACCGCAATGTATAGAGACACCTCTAGCACAGCGTTGGTCAATGGATGGAGAACCAACCCCTTCCCCGTCCTGTCAGGTGTTAGGCAGGGCTGTCCACTCTCACCTCTTCTGTTCATTTGTGTTATAAATCTCCTCGCTGAACGCATCAGACAGAACAGGGACATCAGAGGAGTGACAGTACCAGGAAGCAGCGGGAAGGGCGAAGTGAAGTGCTCCCTCTACAAGGACGACGTCTCAGTGTTCTGTGCGGACGGGCACTCCATAAAAGAACTTGAGAAGACTTGTATCGAGTTTGGGAAGGCATCAGGAGCAAAGATAAACAGTGCCAAGTCAGAAACCCTACTCTTCGGCCACTGGACCCCCACCAGAGACCCACTGCCATTCCCCATCAAGCAGGATTTCCTGAAGATCATTGGAGTCTGGTTCGGCGGAAAAGGCGCGGCAGAGAAATCATGGGAAGAAAGACTGGCAAAGATGAAGCAGAAGCTGGGACTCTGGAGCCTCCGGAAGCTAACGATCGAAGCGAAGTCTTTGGTCCTGCGGAACGAGACCCTGCCAGTGCTCCTGTACGTCGCACAAGTATGGCCAGTGCAGCCTCGAACGGCCAAGGCAATCACGAGAATGATCTTCTACTTCATCTGGAACTCCAAGATGGATAGAGTGAAGAGGGAGGTGATGTTCAAAACCCATGACAAAGGAGGCAAAGGAGTGCCAGGCATTGCCACCATCCTGAGGGGAACCTTCGCATGCCACTGCGTGAGGAACACCCTGAGGGCAAAAGATGAAAGCCACGCCGGCTTCCTGATGGCACGGTTTTTTCTGTTACCGACGTGGAGGCGACTTGGTTGGGCAGAATGGGACAGCGCAGTCCCCTACAACTGGGAAACCCCATGGTTTTACAAAGAAGTGGAAAAGTTCACCAAGGAGCACGGTCCGGCAGCAACAGCCCTGACGCAGTGGACTCTAAAGATCATCCACCGACAGATCCGTGAGAGGGACGTCAGCGAACCAATCTGTGCCCTCCCCTCTGCCACAGCGGACCACGTCTGGAGAAACGCAGCCTCCAAACGCCTGACCAACCAACACAAAGACATTGCGTGGATGGCCATCCAGGGAGGCCTGCCAGTAAGGGCCTTCATGCACGCAAGAGGGTACAACCGATACAAGTCCTGTCCAAGAGGATGCACCGCAGAGGAGACGACCTACCATCTCTTCTGGGAATGCGCCTACGCCCAGGACCTTCTGAAGGCCCTAAGCACGGAGCTTGGGGACTGGATACCAACAACATGCATCACTGCAGACTTGGTAATGTATGGTTTGTTTCCCGGTTCCCACGCACTCGGAGACCTCCAGGGCATCTTAAAGATGTTCTTCTATTTTCCAGAAACCGCCTGGTAGTAGGGAAGAAGGAGACATCGACCCTGGGCTGCCGGAAAATGATCCACAGCCTCCTGCGTGACTACGCAGCACTGGACGGATCAGACGACGACAGCGACGACGAAACCTGTAGGGGTCCGCCCCGGAGGGTCCACTAACCTGTTGTCTACTTTTTTCTCTTCAGGACCCGAAAGGCGAACGGAGATGACTCAGATGAAGACAGGTGTACTAAATGTAAAATGATGTAATGTTTTGTTTTGATTAACGTGACCTTTTTCCTTAACAGGTAAAAGGTCAAAGGGATAGCTTGTGCACATGTTGTCAAGCTTGTTACCTACGACTTACGATCAAATAGGTATTTAAAAAAAAAAAAAAAAAAAACACATCTGTTCTTATCAGTTTATTATCTGATACGTCCTCTATCTGGGGACCATATATTAAATTGATTTTTGGAACAGGGAGATGGAATAGGAGCTTGCTCGGTCCACTCCACGCATCAACCTGGTATTGCAGTACCACCAGGAATGGTGCACTTCCCCACCCGGGGAAAAACATGCTGTTGAAAAAAAAGATGCAACAGCAAAAGTAGCGTTTCACTGGCTTTCTGTAAAGTGGCGCTAATGTCTTTGGGTGTAAATAAAACCAACCTGGCCACTTTGTGGCAGCTGTTTCTTGTTTTATTTATTGATTTATTTAATTATCTATTTTGTTTTAGCCCTTTCTTGATCTACCGCGTTTTCAGCAAGAGATAGGAACGGGAAGGAAGAAAGGAAAGAAGGAAAGGAGGAAAGAGCTGCCTGTGGCAGAACAGAAGAGTTGGACACTGTCCATGTCTTCTCTGGGTAGAAGGAAGAGGCAGAGTCCTTTTCCTTCTTTGCCCGCCCCTGCCCGTCCACGAACGGCCACGCCTTATCTATAGGCCTAAGCTACAGGGCAACAGAGGGGGAGGGAGGGGGAGGGTTTCAGGACGACGCTCACGAGCGAACCTCCGGGGACCCTGGGCCTTCGCTCCACGGCTTGTCCGTGGCAAGGCTGCATGGACCTGGGGGCGACCTCCGGGGTGAATTCCTGCATCAGGAGGAAATCCCCTTGTTCACCGATAGAGGGACGGGCTGTGGATTCCTGGCTTGACCGGGACCCAGCTGATGCCCAGACATCGGTGAGCTTGGGGGGAAGCCCTCCAGGAATCCAAGGAATTTTTAGCTCACGCACATAGCTGCGTGGAGCAGGAGAAGCTGACTCCAGAGTCCTGGAGTCAGTCTGAGAGTCCCTAGGCGCACTGGAATAGTGCTCGGCCTGGGGACACTCAAACGAGAGATTTTGCAGGCATTTTGAAGGAAATCTGCTCACGCACATAGCTGCGTGGAGCTGGATGAGCTGACACCAGAGTCCTGGAGTCAGACTGAGAGTCCCTGGGCGCACTATGCTAGTGCTCGGCCTGGGGACACTCAAGAAATTAAATTTGACAGCCAAATTAACAGGTATCTTCCATCACCCCAAGAAGGAACACCTGACCCGCGGTCAGGAAAACACACTATTATAAGTATTGTGTACCGGAGGGACTGGGAGGAGAAAAGGAGTGGTGAGAGTCCCTGGGCGCACTTGGAAAGTGCTTGGCCCGGGGACATTCACAGATCTTTGCAGATCCACTACAGGGGCACCAACAACAAAGCCCAGATAAGGTTTTTTACAAAGTTAAGAGATACAAATTTTCTTAAACAACCATGGCAGCAAAGAGCTACGCAGCAGCCGCTGGCGGTAGTAATAATGGAAATTATGCCAAAAACCCGAGGAATGGAAACAATATATATTCAGGGATGAAATTTTCAGTCCGGTTTGAAATTTTGGAGGAAGCTAACAAAAGAGAAATATGAACCACCTAATGGACACCGTCTTCAAACAGGTATTTGGCATTAAGCCTGAACAAATAAAATGCATGCAAGACTTTAGAGTCAGGGGGCTTTTTGATGTAACTTTCCAGAGTGAAAATGTATACCAAGATTTTATCTATAAATTTAACCAAAATAGGAAGAATACAGAGGTAGAGGGATATTTAATTACTCCACTGGCAGCACCACGAGAAATCCCCATGACAGTACATATGTACAACCCCTTTTCTGCACCATCCGAAATAGAACTATTTTTGCGTAGGTATTGCCAAAGTGTCAGAGGAGGGAGTGAAGTCAGAAATGAACGGGGAGTATGGAATGGGAAAAGGAGATACATGGTGGTACTCCAGAGAGATGATGAAGGGATTGGAGGCACAAAACACCCACCTCTTAACTTCACCATAGGTCCAAATAGAGGTTTCCTTTATTACCCAGAGCAACCCATGTTTTGTAAGACCTGTTTTCAGTTTGGGCACATTAAGGAACAATGTACAGGTGATATCTGTAGGAACTGAGGCACCAAAGGGCATATGGCCCATGAATGCAAAGCACCCAAAAAGTGTAATTTGTGTGGAGGTTTGTCTCACCTTTATAAGAATTGCCCTGTAAGGGCAAACCTCTCCTCAGACAATTTGAGAGTTGAGAGCTCATCCCAATTAAATCAAACAGGGCCAAATGAGATAAGCCCAACCTTTAAAGAACCAGCAAAGGGGCAAGAAAAATCCACCCTGCCTGATCTTACCACTAGTGAAAGTTTTGAAAAAAGCTCACAACCCCAGCCTCAAATTGTCATCCCAGAGACACCAGAAGAAAACTTAGGACAAAAAGGAAATACTAATGATTCAGGTGCTTGTGCCACAGACTCACAACCAAAAGCAGAAAGGCGGCCTGAAATTGATTTAGACTTAGATTACAGCCAAGAATGGCTTTTTGCTGCACCAACAACTGGGTCCACTCATTTAACCCAAGGGTCAGAAACATTCTTTTCAACGGAAGAGAACATGGAGGAAGGAGAGGGAAAGAATAACGGAAATGAACAACAAAAAACAAAAAAAGCTACCAAAAAAAACAAAAATAGTGATCTCAAAGAAAGTTTAAAAGATAATAATCTGTCAGACTCAGAAGAGGAGATTACAACTGAGCGGTCTTTAAACGAAAAAGAATTTGAAAACTCCAAGACAATCAATGAGGCAACTAGAGAGAATGCAAAAAAGGAAAGATAAAAGGAACCAACATTTTTCAGAAGAGGCGGTTCAAAAAAGAAACAAAAGGAAAGCAACATCTCAAAAAAATGATACAAATTAAAAAAATCACGGTTGTTCCACGATCCAGGTACAGTGTACTCCTGGAGCAATTAGACCCAGAAGACCACCTTTTGAAGGGTCTGTCTGCAACATGCAATGAATCCATTACCAATGCTTTGGAGGAGGGGAAGTCTTTTAAAGATTTTCCCCCTTTTATGGGAAAGGAAGAGGAGATAACCATTGAGGAGAGCCAATCTTTGCTCCCGCAGGAGATTATTGAAATTGATCCTGTTGAATAATGATGCAAACATGTATAGATTTTATATTATAATGGCTATTACTTTAGCCACCTTAAACGTAAGGGGTATTAGACAGCAGTCCAAAAGAGCTGCTGTATTCAATTATTGTGAAAATTTGAATGCTGACATTATTTTCTTGCAGGAGTGTGGCATCCCATATGCTGAGGATTACTCATTTCTGCAAAGAGAATGGAAACAGGGCCCATCATCCTGGTCAGGAGGTGGGAACAAGAATGCAGGAGTAGGCATTTTATGTAAAAATAAAAACTTTTAAATTTTACAGGAAACGGTTATTTCCCCAGGAAGAGGTTTAGCCTGTAACTTAAAAGTCAATGAAACGCTTTTGAAAGTCATTAACTTTTATGCGCATACAGATAAACAGGAAAGAAATGATTTTTTCCATGACCTAACCTTTTTTGTTACAGGTTCACAACCTACTTTCATTGCAGGGGACTTTAATTGCATAAGGGCTCCCCAAGACAGAATAGGTTCAGCCACTCACTATAAATTAGACATTTCATCTAAAACTTTAAATAACATCATTGACAATTGTTCCCTACAAGACACTTTTCAAACATGTAATCCAAACAACACAGTGTTTACATGGTTATCAGGAGACGGGAATACCACTTCCAGGATAGACTACATTTTGACATCAGAACACATTAAGGGGCATATTTATACTCCGTTTGCGCCGATTGTGCGTCAAAACATTTGACGCACAATCAGCGCAAACGTTGCCCCATATTTAAACTCGGACGCCCGAGCCCGCGGACGACAAAATTCCGCTGTGTGCGTCATTTCTTGGATGCGGCAACCCGCCCTGCGTTAATGATATGCAGGGTAGGCGTTCCCGTCCCAAAAACGATGCAAACGGCTGTGCGTCGTATTTATGCTTCCGGGCAAAAATGACTCTCGGCCGGGAGGCGGAGCAAAAAAATGACGCACAGCCCGATGTGCGTCAAAATTTAATGACTGGGTCAGGGCAGGCGTTAAAATGGGGCAAACACACCTGTATTTAATCAGAACACACAGAACGAGCAGCAGAACGAGCAGCAGAGCAGCAACAGGGAGACATGGAGGTGATTCTTATCCAGCGTGCACGCAGATGCAGAGCCCAGCAGCAACAACAGCAGCAGCTACAACACCACCAGCAGGGACCCCAAAGGCAGCGCAGAAGGCAGGAGAGGATATTCCGCCCAAGAACAACCCTTCAGGGCCTCAGGGAACATGACATCATCCAGAGGTACAGGTTGAACTGGCAGGCCATTCAGCAGCTGCTGCAAAACATTGAACAGCAGTCAACCCCCACTTTGGTGACACCCCGCACCATACCAACAAAACAAAGCTGCTTGCCGTACTTCACATGCTGGCAAGTGGCTCTTTTCAAACAACTGGTGCCCTGGTTGGCGGAATATCACAACCATCATTCTCCGCATTTCTGCCAAAGGTACTGGATGCCATCATTCAACTGACACCCCACCACATCTGCTTCCCTAACACACTGCAGAAGCAGCAGGAAACTAAACAGGGGTTCTACGCAATCAGTGGCTTCCCACACGTCCTTGGTGCAATCGACTGCACACATGTACGCCTTGTGCCACCTGCTGCAACTGAACACCTCTACCGCAACAGGAAGCACACACATTCAATCAACGTGCAGGCCATAGTCGATCACCAGGGATTGATCACCAACATCCTGGCTAAATATCCTTGGAGTGTACATGACTCATTCATCTTCCGTCACTGTACCATCAACCAACACTTCCAGGATGGACGGTATGGCAATGGACTACTTGTTGGTAAGTACAAATACACACTGCACAGCAACCCTCTAGGACACACAACACATACACCATAACAGCAACATCTAGACAGGAACACACTGAGGTCCTGACATCACTAGCCATGTTTCTTAAGTCACCATTGAACCTGTCACACATCGGAATTTACTGTACAGCCTAATGTGAAGACATTAATGAGTGTGGTAGCTGAAATGTCACCTTCCAAATTGTAAGTGTCCCAATGACCTTTACATTAATACATTGCATAAATTTCAAGGTATGGGATGTCCAGGGTACTTTGATATGAACGTGTTAACACTACTGACAATTTTAACTGTGCATGGAACTATCATCTCACCCTCAGTGAAGACACACGGACGCCTGTATCACAAGTCACAATGCTAGGGAGGGCACACTGTACTGTAAATCCCAAAACATACTGATGACAAACGGTTAGCAGACAAACACTTGCTCAGCCAAGGAAACAACACAATGCAGATGGTATAGCCTACAAGTATAGGATGTCACATTAGTACACAAAAGAGTCACACAACACAAGACAACTACTGCCATGAACGGTCTTTTCAATAATGCAAGCTACATCAACATGATCCCATTCTGTGTTTTTCTTTCAGCTGATCAGGGGTATGGCATCCAGCCATGGCTAATGACACCATTTGGGAACCCGAGTACTGCTGCAGAGCGGGCATACAACGACGCCCATAAGAGGACACGCAGCATTGTCGAGCGGACCTTTGGGATCCTCAAGTCAAGGTTCCGCTGCCTCGACATCACTGGCGGTAGCCTACTATATTCCCCCGAGATGGTCTGTAGGATCATACTCACATGTGCAATATTGCACAACATTTGTGTAAAAAGGAACATTCCCCTCCTCGAACCAGACCCATACATGCCTGAAGACAAAGAAGAGGAGGATGCTGGCCTGCAACAGGAGGGGGAACAACCAAACACGGCTGCTGGAGTGCGTAGGCGCCAACACAATGTAAATAATTTCTTTGCATAATTATCACCATCACCACTTAATGCACTATTGTAAATAAACACTGATAACAAACACCACATTATGGTTTGGACTATCCATTTCTTCCCACATTCGAATGGAACAGGAATGTAGTACTAGACTCTTGCCAACAGTAATTCCAACTACTTACTATCTTTGCAATGACTATCTGTCACTAGAGTTACACATAAGCAGAACAAACACAGCACAAGTGCTACACCTAAGACAGGCATCCAGCACATCACATCCCATCTTCATGTCAGCCCTTTTCTAAAAACATTACACACACTTGCAGCTGGTCACACACCACCTGTCTGAAGAGGTCCCTGGAATGCTGGTTTGTGTACACTGAGATTCCCTCATCTACACACACACACACACACACACACACACTCACAAGAGTCATCCAGTGTGCCACACCCTTTCCTATGCCTACCATTGTCATAGTACCATCTCACTGCATGGAACTCAGCTCATATAATACACTGGCTTGGAGTTTATAAGGCCTGGAATCACCTGTAGACAGATTCTCTTGTGAAAGGTACTGTAGGCTAATTTTTAGCAAATCCCATCTGACAGGACTAGTGAGACACTGATGGAGGCCACACCAGTGATCCCCTCCATGCACACCACCCAAATGTACATGCCCCGTCCCTGCTGATGCCTCCTACTGCATACATGTTGGAATTTGAGCTATTACATCATTAAGCATTGCTACTAATGTTGCCGTAGAACACTTTATCAGGGTTCATGTGTCACCTTCAAAACAACACAGGACATACACAGTGTGACATGTCAACTGTCTACTGCTCCCTCTGACCAGTCCGAGTCAGAACACTGATCATGTAATTACTGAAAGAACTTGCTCCTGATTGACCCAGCATCCTGTCAGCCTGACTGGCACCTGTCCGTGGGTCACTCTAAAGATACCTGGGGTCCACCTATGGACCACACGTGCTGTCCAAAACCTCTTGTACCTCCGACACTAATTTGTCATTAGCCTCATTAATGTATACTCCAATACATAGTATTGCATCATCTGACTGGTATTTGTATATGATTTGTGACAGTGCCCTTGAATAGCTAAATCTTGGCCCTTCCGTTGTCTGGCCCTCATTAATGCCTAAACTACAAAGTTGGACAGTGGACCTGGACCATAGTGTATGATGGTGTATGTGGCCTCCATCCAAACCAGCAACCTCACATAATGTCCATGAAAAGTCAACATATATGAGGACCCTGACTGTTCAAACGAGTAACATTGTTCAAATAATAAAGATGAGTCGTGTGTGTTGAATACCAGCCATTTACTTCTGCACAGAGGCTATGATGTTTCCTGATACATTACCATCCACAGAGGCCAACTGGAGTACAAATGTTGCAATGACACATGCCGGATCCAGACACCTGAGACATTCTCTCACTCAGCACACCAAGGTTGCCCAGTTGAAAGTCTCATTACACGTTTTCAGTGACAGGGTGGGACCATCCATGTGTAGGTGACCATGTCCTCAATGGCTTTTCTCAAATTTTGCTACAAACGATACCCAATAGAAACAAGATTAGCTGCCACTAACTCATGAGGAGACCTGGACGTTACAGTGACAACATACACCCTGACAGTTGCTACTGGATCAATATTGGACCACACACATGTACATGTATCATCCAATCAACAAAATGTTTGCAAGCAGCCGATCACAGTAGTGTCCCAGTTGTAACCTAGCAGGAAGAATGAAACATGCCACTAAACCAGGAAATGCATAAAGGGACACATACATCAACAACCTATTTGCTATCATGACATGAGGAACGTTGAGATTTAGCAAAAAAAATTAATGCAAAATGGGATGTCAGAATTCTCCAAAGAATCAATAGGGCAAACGGAAAATGGGCCAATGGGATTACAGAATAGCAAACAGTGAATCATAACCTATTTGCTTCCATGGGCCTGCTGCTGAAGGTTTAGCATTACTGAATTTGGGAAACCCTTGGATAAATTTGCAAGTCTGGAAGAGCAAACCCTAGGGTGCTGGGGGCCTAAGTCCACCTCTGCTGCCCCCCAAATATACATTATTTATGCACATGTGAAACACACACATGCATAAGGCGCATGTGTGCCCTACATGTCAAAAGTAAAACACATTTTAGATACATTAACTCGTAACTAGGACATGGTTACCCCCCAAAAAAGTTTAGGCGACAATTGCACTACCTATTTGGCCTTTATATAATTTTGATTAGCTTGATAAATGTGGACACATTTTTGCTAAGGAATACATCCTGGTATCCCATGCATATTTTGAAAATAGCAATCAGCAATTACCTACATATGTGTACAATTAAGAGTAATATCCATTCTGGCCAATCATTACCATTGCACTGTGAATACCTTCTATACATCCTATAAGGGACATTTGCCATAGCTAACCCCATATGTGTATCACTTAGCACCGTTTGGTCATGACAAAATTCATTTCTCATTTTGACAAATGAGACATATTTGTCATAATGCGTCATATTTCCACGCATACAGCTTGTGCGTCATAATTTTTGATGCACAGGAGTGCAGATAATGCAGAGTCAAAAATTAATTTCAAAAATAGATATCATAACATCCAGCATAAAATGGCCCCCATATTTTTCCATTATGCGCCATATTTCCATGCATACAGCTTGTGCGTCAATTTGACGCACAGGAGTGCAGATAATGCAGAGTCAAAAATAATTTTCATATTTAGATATCATATTTTCCAGCGGCTTAATTTTCAACTCTAGAACTGTAAAATATGCCTCAAACAAATATATTCGACCAATGATGGAAATTCTTTTGACTCTGCATTATTTGCACTCCTATGCGTCAAAAAATATGACGCACAAGCTGTATGCGTGAAAAAATGACGCATAGCGGGGAAAAAAACGGCGGCCATTTTATGCAGGATGTGATGTAATAGGATATCCTGTTTACAGAATCTGTACAGTGGGTATACTTTCACTTTTACTTTGCAGTCTCAGATTATTCTAGACTGTGTGGCTGTGTGCAAAGTGTTGTCCTGGGTATTAGTGCTTTTGTGTCCAGTGTACATCTCAATTGTGCTTTTGTCATCATTGTCTTGTTGTTGAATACTGTCTGAGTCTGTGTTGTATTATTTTGTCAAGTCCAGTGTTTTGTTTATTGTCTGTGGGAGTCTGTTGTGGGTACTGTAATATAGGGGATAGTTGGGCTCTTCTTCTTAAGTTTTCTTTGTATTTCACCACTCTACCTTTCCCCTTTTCCCACTTTTCCCTTTTCTACAACTTTTTCCCCTTTGTCAGTGCTGACATGTCTGGTAGGCCACGGCTTTCCAGGATGGGTGAGGAGGAATTGGGGGGGGGGTTTATATGGCTTGTTTGCCATTTCCTCCCACTCATGCTGGAGGCTGGGGGTAGGGTGATACAGGGGTATCACACGGAGGCCCGAAAAGTCAGGTGGGGGAAGGTGCACCATCACTTGGTGCATCTGTGTGGGAGCCAAAGGAATGACCATCAATTGAAGCACCGCTGGGCTGACCTGATCTCCAGGGAGCAAGATCTGCTGGACCACCTGAGAATCAGGATTGGTGGCCATGTTGGTGAGTACAGATCAATTACATGTGCACAATTTAAAGCTGTGTGGTGACATGTGATGATTGTTACCCAATCTGCCAGATAAGTAGCTGACTGTGTGTAATGCTAGGGAAACCTACTGGGTAATTGATGCACAATGTGAAGGAAGACAAATGCTAGCAGTCAGGTAGCTCATGTTTTCTACACATACCGGTTGCCTGTAGCAGAATGTAATGTAGTGCTGCCTTTGTGTCAGACACATTAATGACGCAATTAGGACTCTACAGGTCACAATAGCCAGTGAAAAATGGATGTTGAAACATACCTACATATGTAGACGCCATAGCTAGACTGACATTTGTAAACCATACATGATGGTGAAAATGAGTGCTGCCTTCACGTCAATTGAAGTTAGCAATGTTGTCCACACATATGTCACATGTGTGTCTGGTTGGTGTGTATGGAAAATGTTCTTGGAAGTGCCATGCCTTGTCGTGATAAATGTGCTCCTTCACATTTAATTGTTACATGCCAGATCTGAGCATGAACCATATTTGTTAAGGACTCAGGTGCCCTCAGCTAACATTTTAGACTGGTATTTATTCACACTTGTGCCCAAATCAGAATAGGGATTGCAGTCCAAAGGTGTGGACTAGGGTACAAACATCTATGTTTGGTGCCAATCAATATTGTTAGGACACATCAATGTATGAAACTGTAACAACATGAGGTATTGCCAAAGTACCTGGCCCTCTGTACCATGTACCTATCAGTCACATATGTGTCATGACCACATAGGCTGTTTGAGTTTGAGAGGTCAGGCAGTCCTCAAGTAACCAGCTTTTGGATGTCTCTCTTGGATGCACCTGATGAGATGAATGCACCCCTATATTGTTGCAGCATACTAATGGAGGTGCATCTTTGCCACCACATGACTGTCCAGGCCACTGCATGTGTGTAGTAGGGTGTGTAACTGTAGCAGGAGACTCATCCGATGTTAATGTTGCGCATGAATTATTCCATGCAGTATGAGCATGTGTGAAAGGGTTTCATTACTCATGTCATTCTCACATTGTCTTTGTAATTGCAATTGTTTGTCAGTGCACGGATTCCGAGTATATTCTTCCTTCCATGCTTTACAGGTGGACCTGCACCGTACACAGTGGGAGAGGTGGCTCATTTTGAGGACCCCCGACACCTACAGTGAGTGTTGCATGTGTGCTATTTTTAATGTTTGCTGGTGATGCATGATGGACTACTGTGTGTTCAACAGATTTCAAGGTTTGATGCGCTGCCCATTCATTAGTATTGTTCCATTATTGGGATTTCAGTAATCACTTCATTTTGAGTTGACCTATGCTTATCCATTTCTCTGATTTTGGGTCTGTAGGCCATTCCTGTAGGGCCCGCTATGGGGAGTGGGGTGAGTCATGTGGAATACACTGGTTAATGTAAGAGTTGCTCTGGGACTTGTCTCGGACTGAGTCTGCTGCTTCCCTAGTTAACGATGGACTGAGTACACTGTAGGTTGGATCTTCCGGGGGCATGTACTTCCACAAGTTGTACTAGAAGTGTGTGGGACTAGAGTGCAACGGCCTAGGTGTACATGCTACTCATGATCATGGGTGTTCTTGCTCCTCTGTGTCTGTAGAAAAATATGCCTCACTGGTAGTATGTGATGTTGGCCTAAGTCAGTACATTTTGACATGTGTGGACCTTGGATAGGACAAGGTTTAGCTGACTCCGATTTGTTGCTAGCCCTTCACTGGTGGTGTGTGTGTGTGTGGAGGCAAAAACATGTTGAGCTTTCTATACACTCCTGGGTGTGCATTGATTATGGGACTGTTGGATGTTCTTCCCAACCCCCCCCTCAAAGTCATCCATGTGTTTGGGAATAGGGTACCTAGGACTGTAGCAACCAGTATGTTACACATACTTGTGACCATTTGAAACTTTGTTTTGAACCTAGTGTACACACTCGGTTATGGCACATGAGTTTATACTAGCAAATCCAATTACAAATCGCAGATATTGAGGGTTGTGACTGTTATCACATACATTGACATATGTAGTCCAGGCAATAGGCGGAGGAGGTGCAGCCATAATGTCAGCTGCATTAGTAATTTTTATGATGAGAAGTTTAGGCTGATGTCACCCATCATGTAGATAATTGTATATGCTGTGTGAGATGCCCTTTGTATGCAGGCTTCCCGTGTACTTCCTCTGAGACTTTCAATGATCTATATGGTGATATGAGCTGTTACAACTACAGTAAAAGTAATTTCCAATTGACCCATTGTGCTATTCCTCCCAATGCATTTCCTATGGTAAATAGTTGCCCTTTCTCTTCACAGATGCAAACATGAGTGCCACACAGAGGCATGAATTTGAGAGGCGGGCCATGAGGTACCGACACATCCTGCAGGTGCAGTCGGGGTTCCGACGGATGGCCCGAAAATACCAGGCGGATCGGGCCTCCGGAGCATGGTGGGCCTCACCACAGGGTGGCCCAACGTTGCCCACTACAGCCACTACCACCACAGCCACCAGTTCTCCCCAAGTGGCCCCAGCAACGGCGGGGACAGTTGTCCCTGCCTCTGCAGCACGACCAGGACCCAGCAATATAAGAGCTGCAGGACAGTCCAGTGGGCTACAATCAACTCCCACACAGAGCACCTCTGCCAGCACACAGACAGCAGCAGCACCTCTAATTGACCCTGCGGCATTCCAGGCTTTAGACCGCAAAATGGACAAGTTAATTCGGAAGGTGGACAAGCTGAGCCAGGATGTGGCGTACATAAAAAAGCGGGTCAGGTCCATCAGGCGGACCCTACGGAGGGCCAACCTCTAGGACTTCTATGGTCTATTTTAATTTATCCCTCCCCTCCCTCCTCTTTCCATTGTATCATGATAGGTGAGTTTTGGGGATTAGTGTTAGGTTAGTATAGGTTGTTAGCTTAGTTAGTGTTAGGGAGGAGGGTGGGGGGTACTTATTCTTTCTATTTTTCATTATTGTGTGGGTGGGTGGGTGAGGGTCAATGTTGGGGTTCCTGTCTGTTTAGAAAATTAAAAAAAAAAAAAAAAAAAAAAATACAGAAAAATATGATTGTTTAGGATAGTATAGTATGTGTGTAGGTTAGTATGTGTTGTCCTGCATGTATCCTGTCTCATAATGGTGGGTGGGGGGGTTGATGTTTAGATCGATTCGTTATATGTGTAGAGTAAGTTTAGCTTAGGTTAGTTAGGGACAGTTGTGGGTTAGGAGTAGTCAGGTTAGATTAGTGTAGGTAAAACTTTTCCCTTAGTTGCCTCTGGTGTGAATACTTATGAATAAATATATAGTTAACCCTTTGCATTATGTGTTAACTGCTACTTGATAATGGCCTTGCCATCAGTGTAGTGATTGTTGTTCTATTACATTTGTGTCCTATGCTACAAACCAAAGAAATAAGAGGTTTAAAATAGCGCCTACCCCTGTGCTAACTTGGTAAGTATCCACCATTTGATAGAACCACCATTTGGAGTTTACATGGATCACAAAGGATTTGTGTTGATGAGTATGTTTTCAACATCACATAGGGGGTCATCCATGACCGCCAGGGCCAACGACCGCAGAAGCACCGCCAACAGGCTGGCGGTGCTTCCGGGGCAATTCTGACAGAAAAGGGAAACCGGCGGTTACCCGCCGGTTTTCCCCTGCCCCAGGGAATCCTCCATCAGCGCCGCCATGGGGATTCTGACCCCCTTACCACCATCCTGTTCCTGGCGGTTTTCACCACCAGGAACAGGATGGTGGTAACGGGTGTCGTGGGCCCCCTAACAGGGCCCCATAAAGATTTTCAGTGTCTGCTTTGCAGACACTGAAAATCGCGATGGGTGCCACTGCACCCGTCGCACCCCTTTGACTCCGCCGGCTCCATTCGGAGCTGGCATCCTCATTGAAGGGGGTTTCCCGCTGGGCCGGTGGGCAGCCTTCTGGCGGTCACCCGCCGGCCCAGCGGGAAAGTCAGAATGACCGCCGCGGTCATTTGACTGCGGTACGGTCTTCTGGCGGTTCCCGCCGCCCGCGGGGGTCAGAATGACCCCCATAGTGTGCTTCCAGACTTGGTATTGTGGAGAATTTTTTAGGTCGGACTGCAGTGTGATGTTCAGGGACATCTTTGTAGATGAGGTGTTGTTAACACTCTTGTCTTCTTGTATCATTACTGACATAGATCATGTGAGCAACAATTCAGCATGACTTCCCTTCTTGGAAGTTTACTCAGAAAGGGTGATTGATGCTGTGTTTAGTTGTGTTTGCTTAGATTAGACTGCATAATTTAATGTTTTAGTATTGCATGGTGCCCACATTCATCAGCCACCATTAGTTGACTGATTGCTATTGATGGAGCATTATTCTGTCCAACACAGCATGATTGTGTGTGGTTTCTCCCTTCATCAGATATTCTCCTCAGGATGGTCAGGCTATGATGCAATCCTGGCCACTGCACAGATGTATCTAACTACATGATGTCAGGACAGTTGTATTGACAAGTTACATGGTTGTCACACAGGCGCTTTTGAGTTATCTACTGCACAGTTGATGTGTCAAATTACACAGACATATTAGGTGTGCAAGTGCTATTTATTGATAGGTGCTGTAGTGCAAAATGTACATTGTCTATGTTTGCTGAGTCCGTTCTAGTGCAATCTTACATGGTGATCCTACAGAAGGGGTGTGGATGATGCTCTGGACATGCTTGGGTGATATTACCAACAGTGCAGAGGGACATGATTTGCCAATTAGTAGGAGAGAGACATTCACTGGCAATGCTGACAAGTCATACAGTGGTTAGCAGAACAGTCATTGAGTATAGTTGTAGTGAGACTGGCATTTGACAATACGTAGGACCTTGGTCGAAGTAGGCCATGGTGCAAGGGACTAGTGCTTCCGGGTACTCTTCCGTGTAAATGTGATCTGTTCCATGTCTTCTTCTGATGTGTGTGTTGCCTGCTTTGTCCTTGTTGTTGATGGTTGTGAAGGGGCAACACACACCTCAGTTTTGGAAGACGTGGAGTCAGACATCCCGGTGACTGCTCCCTGGTAAGTTCTTAAGGGCAGTTCTGCAGCAAGGAGAGCCTGCTGGTTTTTGAGAATAGCAGCTACATCATGATGGTAGGCAGCCAGATCGGCCCTGAGGGAGTCATGATTGCATTCGTGCATGCAGTGGAAAGTTTGGGGTGCGAGGTGTTGTGGCAACTCCCTTACTGCAGTGGTTATTTCCTTTACAGTTTCTTGTAGTCCTTGCAGTATGAATGTTAGGGCTTGCATAGCTGCTGCCTGATCTGCAGATGACATCATGCACGAACGCACCCCCTCAAGGCTGGCTGCCATAGTTTGCATCCCCACCCGCACCTCCTTGGCCAGCTCCCGCTGTACTCCAACTACAGTTCTCTCAAAGCTGGTGCCAGTGTCGTCAGAGTCCTCAGCTGTGTAGGAGCTGGCAGGTCTTGCAATTGGGGTGGTGGGTGGTTCTTCTGTGATGGCTGCTTGTTCTGTGCTCCTCCTTGTGACTGAAGGTGGGGTCTGGAGGGTTTCAATGATTTTTTGGATGGTCTTCTGGGGAATGTTTATGGGCTCGTCATCAGGGAAATCAGGGACAGGCATATCGGCAGGAGATCCATGTTCCTCTGCAATGAAACAGGGTACAATTAGTGTGTCTGTGTTGTGACAATTTTTACGTAACATGCCAGCCTTTTAATGAATTTACTTTGTGATCTTGTTTGGTATTGGTATCTGCTGTCCTTCATATGGGCATTGTTATAGGCCTATGGCCCACCTGTGTGTCACATGTATGATATTGAGTTATCAGACTTGTTTGCCTAATCGCCTCTAGGTGTTGCTTTGTACCAAATAGGGAATAGCCATCTTTTTGTCCTACTCGACCCTCCGTGTATATCCATTCTTATGGTGAGACCTTTCACTGGCTGTGGGTGTTCTGATTGCCCTGGCAGCACACTTGCCTCTCAGGACCTGCCCCAATCCCTGATTGTTCACATTGACTTTAATGTAATTGACATGTGGCATATCCTATGCATGGCAATGTTATGATGTGATATGGATGTAGACATTGTTAATGTGTCCTGTTGATGTTGGGTAATGTGTGTTTGATTGGATTGCCCTGATTATCGTATCAGTGTCCTATTTGGTCCTCTGACTGTGCAGGTGTATTTCAGTGACCAGTTCCATGTGTCCCCTCCTCAATGCTGTTGTCTGAGCAGTATGACATTTGTGATGTTGCCTTGTTAGCCAGGCATGGGAAGGACCCTGACATATGCAGCATGTGTGTGTCCTTAGTGCTGTGTCGCTCCTATTGCTGTTTACTTTGGCTGATGTATGTGACAACTATGGGCATTGGCATTTGCGTGTACTGGGGCCTTTGTCTTGTTTCAGGAGATTGTTGCAGATGTCATCCTCACCCCCTAATTTAGGTATGTATGTTCCATGGGGAGGTTACTGCCATTGGCTACTATAGCTGCACAGAGATCAGAGGTGGTAGAGTCAACTGTTGTTGCAGTTACATTGCAGTTTTTGTTTTGGCTAGAGGATTGCTGATAGGGCCCTAGTTAATGTAGGAGATATTTTGGCTGACGAGTGCCAGGATGTAAGTTTGACGAAGTGGCCTTCCCTCCTGTCGAGGCTTTCCCTTTGCTCCATTGTTGGCATGACAGGATGCCCCCATGGGACTGTTGTTGGTGTTGTGTTATGTTGTGCCCCAGCTTCTGTTTGTGCAGGCCATGCCCCCCTGCCATACCCCTTTACCCATGCCACTCCATGTATATGATGACTTACATGCAATGTGTAGTAGGTATTTCCCCCCTGCTTACAGTCAACATTATTGTATTTTAAATCCCCATGCGACTTACCCTGCATGTGCGTTGTCTCTTGCTAGTCTGCACTGTCCTGTCCTTGAATCCCTGTGACGATCTCCTCGGGGATGACGGCTGCGACCATCTCCTCCATGTGGTCCGGGGCCTCCTGCTGTGCTGGACTCCCACCTCCAGTCTGCAGTGCTGCCTTCCTGTTCCTGGCCATTTTTTCCTTTGTCCTACTTTTGCAGTCATGCCAGCGTTTCTTACACTCTGTGACTGTCCTGCGTACTTCAGCCACACTGTTGATCTTGTCAACAATTTGTTGCCATATGGCCTCTCTCCTACTGATTGGCAACTTAGAGGTGATGAACAGTTGGTGCTGGTGTTCCGTCACCTCTTTAACCAGAATTTCCTGCTCCTCTGCACTGAAGCGACACTTTTTTTTTTCTATATATGTCCTGGTTCTTGTATGGATCATCCTGGCTGGTTCCTGGTCTGCTGTCATCTTCCTGGGGTCTGTAGTGGCATCTGGGATCCATTTTGGCTCTCCTCTGCTGAAAGGGTAGTGTTCGCGGGTATTTTTGATGCTATTGCGTCAAAGAAACGGCGCATATCCGGGTTGCGGTGTCGTAAATCGACCCACAGTCATTTACGCCGTGTTAATGTGGTTTTCCTTTACGACTTGACGCCACGATGTGCGTAAAAGAAAATGACTCCCACCTGTTGATTGCGAAAGTATAAATTTGACACCCGCACGGCGCTACGAAATGACGTTAGCCGCGGTCAAATTTTTGACACAAAACTGCGGCAGCGTAGTTTTGCGTCAAAAAGTATAAATACGGCCCTCAATGTTTATCCAAATTACAAGACAGTTGTTTAACTAATCACCAGACTCTCATATCTAAATGTGAAATACCCACACACAACATAAAAGATCCAAGTTATTGGAAGCTAAACACCACAACTTTACAAGATGAAGAGATTATTGCATCATTTAAATGTCAATACCAGATATGGCAAAAGAAAAAGGGAGAATTCCAAAACTTGACCTTGTGGTGGGATTTTATTAAACAACAATGTAAACTTTTTTTCACTCACATTAGGAAACAAAAAGCAAAAAAAAAAAAAAGGAAAGAGCTTTTTGATTTAAACGAAAAATTGGTGCTGTTGGGGGAAATGGAGGATGCAGGGGTAAATGTAAAGAACCATGTAATTGAGACTAAAAATGCAATTAGAAAATGGTATCTGCAAAAAGGGAAAGATACCATCTTCAATTCCAGAGTGAAAGAATACGAACAAAACGAAAAATGTAATGCTTTCTTCTTTAAAAAAAAAAAAAGAACTAAATAACACCCTGTTTTCTTCCTTACAAAATTTTGAAGGTAAACAAACATCTGACATAATGAAATGTTAAATCATACACATGCTTTTTTTCCAAAATATATCAAGAGAAAGAGATTGAAGAAAACATCTGTGAAGATTTCCTGGAGGATATCAAAGAAACTCTCACAAAAAAAGAGTCACAATCCTTTTTAAGCAAACCTTTTGATGGACAAGAACTTTTTGAAGTCTTGTCCAAGGCCCCCACAAATTCATCCCCTGGCCTGGATGGG
This sequence comes from Pleurodeles waltl, assembly GCF_031143425.1. NCBI lineage: Eukaryota > Metazoa > Chordata > Amphibia > Caudata > Salamandridae > Pleurodeles > Pleurodeles waltl. Next base: position 1,603,749,236 of record NC_090444.1, read on the forward strand.
CTCCCATGGGAGTTCTATAAAGTTTTTTGGGGTACCATTGCACAGGATTTCATGCAAATGCTGGCAGAGGCAATTTTAAACAATAATTTACCGGTGTCTTTTTTTACAGGGAACAGTAACCCTTTTACACAAGAAAGGAGAAAAACAAAATCTCAACAATTGGAGACCAATCACTCTGTTGAATGTGGATAGTAAAATGTTCAGCAAGCTTTTAACTAACAGAATAAAAAAAGTTTTATCCTCTGTAATACACCCAGACCAGACATTTGCAGTGCCAGGGAGGAAAGTCTGGGACAGCCTTATAACAATAAGGGATGTAATATGGTTGGCGGTAAAAAAATGACTCACCATTGGGAGTTCTATCTTTAGATCTTCAAAAGGCCTTTGACAGCATTTCAAATTCCTACATGTTTAAAGTTTTTTTTAAAATGGGCTTCCCACATCATTTCACCCAAATGATTCAAATGCTTTATGATAATGCTGCAAGTTCCTTTCAAATAAATGTTTTTTTTACAGATTAAGTTCCAATTAAATCAGGGGTCAGACAAGGGTGTCCCCTCTCACCAGCACTCTTCATCTGTGCTTTGGAACCTTTGCTGTCCACCCTAAGAAAAGACAAGGTGATAAAAGGGATTTTTGTTCCAGGAGCAGGGGGAACCCCTGTAAAATGCATTGCATACATGGACAACATAACAGTCCTATGTCCGGACATTCAATCTGTAAGAACAACAATTTTTCATGTTAAAAATTTTTCTCAAGCCTCAGGACTTAAACTTCACATGGAGAAAAGTAACTGTTTAACAATAGGAAGATGGGACAATCTAGCCAAAATGCAAGTAAACACAACTACACAACCAATACAAGTACTGGGGGTTCTCTTTTCCAAAGACACCTCAGGTTCAGTTAATTGGGATTCTGTTATAAACAAAAAACAGCACAGCAGAAGTTGGGGTTGTGGAAAACTAGATCCTTAACCCTAGTGGGGAAAATTTTAGTAATAAAAGCGGTAATTCTACCTTTAATCCTCTACTATGCTATGATTTTCCCTCCACAGAAGCTGATTTTAAATAAATTACAGAAACTGTTGTGCATCTTTTTTTGGTCATCCAAAATGGAAAAAATAAAGAGAGAAATTGTGTTTAAATCAATAAACAATGGAGGGAAAGATTTACTGAATTTGTACCATTTTACCATGACGAATTACACGTTTCTTTGTCTAAACGCAATAAAAGAAAAAAGAAATATAACATCATGTTTTGTTAAATACAATATTTTCAGAAAATTTTAACTTTTACTTACAGAGAATGCCATCCCAAATGCCTTTTTTGTCCCTAGGATGTATAATGTGATTGACTCTTTTCTAAAAAAAATCTAAAACAGTTGAATTTGGACATTGATGATTTTGCCAACAAAAAGACTTTTAAAGCAGCCATCAAGAGGACTGAGATTCTTTCTCCAGCAAACAATCTCAACGAGGAGCAGTCAAAGAAAGCATGGAAGAAAACCAACCACACGGAGCTGACAAACAGCCAAAAGGACTTATGTTGGCTAACCATACATAAAGGACTTCCTTTAAAGAGCTTTCAACACAACAGAGGCCTGTCAGCAACACCAAGATGCCCAAGGGAGAATTGCCACGCGGATGAGACGGTTTTGCATTTTCTTTGGAACTGTACTTTTGCTCAAAAGACCTGGAAAACAATTGGACCCTTGATAAAAGGGATATCGGGACAAAGATCCATAGACTATGAACTTATTCTTTATGGCATTTCCTCTTCCTTGACAAGTACAAAAGAACTTTTACTATGGAAAATTGTTTCATGCATTAAAGAAGGGTTATGGATCACTAGAAATCTAGGAATATACCAACATAAACAGTTTACAATTAAAGATTGTATTAAAATAAGTTTAGATAAATTAATGATCTATTATTGGGTTAATTATAAAACATATGGTAAAGAAGAAGCAGAAAAAATATGGAAACCAAAAAATTGGAAAGATTGGGTTTCCTAAAAAACAAAATCACTGCTTAAATTTAAATGTGTGTTAAATCTTGACTCATCATAAAGGTGTCACCACCTGTATGTAAATTGAAAATTTGACACAAGTTAATGTTGAAATTGTATTTTGAATTTTTTGTTAACTTGGCATGGACCTAAAAGATAAAGGCATGACAAGTCCAATGTATCACCACCCGTATGGTTCGGGATTGGTTAAAATGTAAATATGCACTAAAAATTCAATAAAGACTATTTTTACAAAAAAAATAAAAATCTGTTCTTATCAGTTTAATATTTGATACGTCCTCTATCTGGGGACCATATATTAAATTGATTTTTGGAACAGGGAGATGGAATAGGAGCTTGCTCTGTCCACTCCACGCATCAACCTGGTATTGCAGTACCTCCAGGAATGGTGCACTTCCCCACCCGGGGAAAAACATGCTGTTGAAAAAAAAGATGCAAAAGTAGCATTTCACTGGCTTTCTGTAAAGTGGCGCTAATGTCTTTGGGTGTAAATAAAACCAACCTGGCCACTTTGTGGCAGCCGTGTCTTGTTTTATTTATTTATTTAATTATTTATTTCGTTTTAGCCCTTTCTTGATCTACCGTGTTTTCAGCAAGTGAGGAGGAGCGAGATAGGAACAGGAAGGAAGGAAGAAAGAAAGAGAGAAAGAGAGAGAGATAGCTCGATCTGTGGCAGAACAGAAGAGTTGGACACTGTCCATGTCTTCTCTGGGTAGAAGGAAGAGGCAGAGTCCTTTTCCTTCTTTGCCCGCCCCCCGCCCGGCCACAAACAGGCGAGCCTTATCTATAGGCCTAAGCTACAGGGCAACAGAGTCCTGGGTAAGCGAGGGTGAGGTGCCGGCCACTTGCTGCCAGGGTGCTGTCCAGGGTGGCCAGGCCTTCCGACCAAGGGGCTGGACGCAGTGGACAGGAAGGGGAGGGGCATGCAAAAACTAGAAACTGGGCAACGTGGGTATGCTAATGGATGCATAATGAGGCGACTGCTGAGGATTCTGAGAGCCGGAAGACCCCCCCCCCCCCCCACCCCGACGCCAGGGCCTCTTTTTCCTTTTGTCACTGGCTGAGCTCTTGCCAAGAGATGGAGAAAAGAGGCGAAAGGCCCGTGAACGGCCAAGGAAAGGACGACGCCAGCCTGAGTCAGCCAGGGAGACCGGCCGGTGAGGTGAGAATTCTGGCCCCTTTTTGGGTTATCGCTTCTCTGTCTTTTGGCTAAGATCATTAGGTAGGTTCTCCTATCCTGCTCATCATAGCTTTAGGACAGACCCAGATCCCCAGAGCTTGAAGGTGCTGGGCCTGTGTTCCTTGGCATGTCACTGACAGGTTAAGAGGGGAGGGGTCCAGGTAGACCTCTGTGGAAGACTACTGGAAGACTGGGACTCGTATCTGGCTTGCCCGGAGCGAGGCTGCGTTGACCAGTGGTCAGAACCAGGGGAAAGCCTGCAACACTGCCACCACTACACATAGCTGTAGGGGATTAGGATTCACAGCGCCACCGGCCACCGTCGCGGCCCCCGAGACCCCAGCGGAGTGCCCCCTAGGACCCACGCCGTCTTTGTGACCTGCCGTCGCGGACCCAGAGGCTTTCCCCTGAACTACAGCGTGGAGACCTCCTTTCCCGGATCTACAGCTTTGAGGCCCCTTCCTTTATCAGTGTCCACGGTCCCAGCTTCCTTGCTGCCCACCATCGCGGTCACTGCGGCTGTTTCTTTTGGACCCCCACTGCCGGTGCGCCGAGACCCTTCGTCTCCATCGTGGGCTCAGGAAAGCCCTTCACACCGCCTGCGAGGAAAGAAACCTTCGGCCCGCGGCCCCAGTGCAGGAGCACTCCCGCGAGTGAAGGATCGACCTTCCCCACTGTCCTTTTTGCCATCTCGGGGAAGAAACCTCCTCCCACCCGCGGCTCCAGTGCCGGAGCACTCCCGCGGGTTAGAGGGCTCTGAGGAAACATTCATAAGCTCTTCCGTCTGCGACAGAGTGCAGGAGCACTCCCGTGGCAGGAAGAGCACCTGGACAGAACTCACCTGCCTTTGCCGGATCCCCCTCCACCCGCGGACTAAGTGCAGGAGCACTCCCGCGGGTAGGAGACTTTGTTCTATCCCGTTTTTAAAAACCAGCAGTACAAGTACAGGAGCACTACCGCAAGGAACAAAGTGTTTGCCTGCTCTTTCATGGACACGGAGTGCCCTCTAGTGCTCCAAAAACAACTATTTCTAGAGGGAAATCGATCAGTCAAATCCTTTCTTCCTACCAAACTCCGGAGGACATCAGCCTCAAGGATCCAGCAGCCATAGAGTTTCTTCCACAAAATTCCAAAAAGGTGAGCAAAGCAACCCCTTCCCCACAACACCCCCCCTCACCACTCACTCTAAGGGCTCCTTTATCTCTGGGATTATAACTTTCTCTTACCACCACACCCTTTCTAGCACACACTTTCTCTCAAAACACCCCAGCTATGTGTGGTTAACTGTACACATTTTGAACAATTTGAGGTATCCTCCTCAACATCCTTTTGAAAAAAAAAAAAAAATGGCACCAGTTTGGAGTGCTATGGGCTCAGGGCCCCAATATGATAAAAATGTCTCAAAACAAGGGCACAATACAATCAAATTTAAAATTGAAGAGAACGAAAGAAACGTGAAAGGGGTACAATATATTGCCACTGAAATTCTAGAGAAATTATTTAAAGTAGGCATTGACCAATTAAGATGCATACAAGATTACCCTAGTAGAGGGGTTTATGAATTCAATTTTCTAAAAGAAGCTACGGTTAGCAATATTATGTACGGATTACTATTTAAAAAGGAAGAAGAAGCCATGAAAGGCGTAACAATAACTACTTCTGCAACCTCCAGGGAAATTCCCATCACAATTCACATTTACAATCCTTATGTACCAGATAATGATGTGGAACTCTTCTTGATGAAATACTGCTCCAAAACAAGAGGTGGTTGGCACCTTAAAAATATATTGGGAATATGAAATGGCAAAAGAAGGTACCTATGCACGCTCAAACCGGACGAAACAGGTCTGAGAGGGCTCAAACACCCACCTGCTACATTCTCCATAGGAGCAAGCAAAGGCTTCCTCAATTACCCCAATCAACCTACATACTGCAGGGGATGCCAAACTTTCGGGCATACAAAAGACAATTGTGACAAAGAATTTTGTAAAAATTGTGAAGAAACCGGCCACAAATCGTTTGAATGCAGACAACCTAAAAAATGCAACATGTGGCAGCGATAAACATTTGTACAGATTTTGTCACCTGAGACAAGCATCCTATGCTCAAATCGCAAAAAAACTCAGGAGACCCCGAACCAAAAAATAGCCAACCTTTCACCTTTATAGGCAAAACCTCAAACCAGCAAGACGAAATAGAGATGGACCATCTGGAAGCACTCACCAAAATAAGCTCAGATACCCTGCCAACAGAAGCAGAAAACACAACAATCAGAAACATCCCCCCGATAGAAAACATCTCACAAAAATTACAGGAACATCCCCCAAAAAGAAAAGAAAATTCTCAAGAACCTAGCATTTCCCCACCTTCAGACACCCAAGTAGCCCTCGCCGTCCAACAAATGGAGAATGCAATAGGACAATTACAACAAAAAGAAACTGATCCTACACAAACTGGTATGGATGATGAAGGATGGCAACTCCAAAAGGGAGGGAAAAGGAAAACATCCTACATCCACAAGGAAAAACTCAAACTCACACCCAAAAAAATAGCACCAGAAAAAACCAAAAGGGAAAAGCGTGAGCGGAAAGTTCAGCGTTCTACAAAACCTCTCTGATGAAGAGGAGGTCACAGACTCTCAAGAGTCCACCCAACAGGCAAAGTCTCAGGCTTCAAATTTGGAATCCACCCCATCCCTCCCCACCTTCTCACCATTCCAAGGGGCAACAGAAGAATACGGCCCTCTAACCCCCATCATGAATGGAGGCATGTCAAAAAATATGGATTCACCGTGGTCACCATTATAACTAAAGACTTGACTATGACTTTAACTATCATAATAATGGCAATCACAATTGCCTCTCTAAATATTAGAGGTTTAGGAAACAATAACAAAAAACTGGCTGTTTTGGAATACTGTAAAAACATAAATGCTGATATCTTGTTTTCAGGAATGCGCCATAACTCATAAAAGAGATTATAATGTTGAAAAGAAATGGTGGTCACTTGGCCCATCCGCATGGTCAGGAGGGGGCAACAAAAATGCTGGCATAGCGATTCTATGCAAAAATAAGGATACACAAATAGTAAAAGAAAGGGTTATATCTGCAGGAAGAGCAATGATTGTAACTGTACTTTTAAATGGGGAAACAATCAACATTTTCAATGTTTATGCACCCACTGACAAAAATGAAAGAATTGAATTGTTTGAAATGTTAAAACCTTTTCTCACAGGCCATGACACACTGTTTGTAGCAGGAGATTTTAACTGCATTATGCATGCCAAAGACAAAATAGGGAAATCCCTGATTTACAATCTAGACGCATCCTCCAAATCCATTATCTCTCTCACAACAGATATAAACCTTAAGGATGCATACAAAGACATACACACACCAGGTTCACATTTCTCATGGCACTCAGACAAAGGCACAACCAAATCACGCATTGACTTCATTTTCTGCAACAAATCAACAGAAACACCACATTTCACAATCACCCCAACTCCCTTTTCAGACCACTCTACATCTACAGCCACTCTCAACATACAAATAAACAAAAACAAAAGGAAAAACTACTGGAAACTTAACACCTCACTCCTCCAAGATGAAGACGTAATCAAAGATTTCCAAACCTTTTACACCTCACTGCAAAACAACAAACATAATTTTGACTCCACAATGGAATGGTGGACACACACAAAAAAAGAAATAGCTCTTTTTTTCCAGAAAAAAGCAACACAAAAAAGCAACACAAAAAAGCACAGAAAAAAACTAAAAAATTAAACATCCTACAGGACCGCATCTCACTCTTACAAACTCCAAAACCTTGGTCTAAACATGCAAAAAGAATTAGAACAAACAAAAAAAGAAATGAACGAATGGTTACAAGACAAAGGGAAACAAATTATCTTCAACTCCAGGGTCAAACACCATGAAGAAGGGGAGAAATGTTCATCCTTCTTTTTTAAAAAATGATTGCAAAATCACAAATAAATAAAATAATTTAATGATGAAGAAGGGGTTATACAGAAAGGGACAGACAAATGTAAAGAAATTGCCAAACATTTCTTTGAAAAATTGTACAGAAAAGAAAATGTAGACCACTCCTCCATCACAGATTATGTTGGTTTGATAAAAAATGTGCTTCTACCTAACCAAATAAAATTCTTACAGGGAGAGTTTAAAGGAGAAGAATTTTTACAGGCTCTACAAAACAATCCAGCCCGGGAGCAGACAGACTCCCATGGGAATTCTACAAATCATGTTGGCCCATCATCGCTAAAGACCTCATAAGTATGTTTAATGATTGCACCCAGAAAAAAGAACTCCCCAAAAACTTTTGCCAAGGAATCATAACTCTCATCCACAAAAAAGGTCTAGAGAGTGACATAAAAAATTGGAGACCAATTTCGCTTCTCAACGTGGACTACAAGTTGTTCTCCAAAATCCTAGCAAACAGAGCAAAGAAAGTACTGTACACAGTAATTCAAGATGACCAAACATGCACAGTCCCAGGAAGGCAAATTTGGGACAACCTCATCACCATTAGAGATACCATCTGGACAGCCAAAGAAAGGAAAGAAACAATTGGCATCCTGGCCTTAGACTTCAACAAAGCCTTCGACAAGATTTCACACACCTTTCTTTTCAAAGTTCTTGACAAAATGGGATTTCCCCCCATTTTCACACAGATTATTGAAACCTTCTACGAAAAAGGCCTACAGCTGCATCAATATAAACGGTTCCCTCTCCACACCCTTTCAGATCAAGTCAGGAGTACGCCAAGGATGTCCTCTCTCACCAGCACTTTTCATCTGCACTTTGGAACCTCTCCTAATCCAAATAAGAAAAGACAAAATCATAAAAGGATCACAGATTCCTGGAGCAAAAAACATAGAGTCAAAGTGCATCGCTTACATGGATGACCTGACGGTAATATGCCAATCACCACAAGCCGTAAAAAGAACAATTCTACACACACAACTTTTTAGTGAAGCATCAGGACTCACCATCAACGAAGAAAAGAGCACAGTTCTCACAATAGGCAAATGGGACCACCTCGCAAAACTACCAGTAAAGACTGCCACAGAAAACATAAAAATCCTAGGGATATCCTTCTCAGAAGACACACAAGGGAAACAAAACTGGGAAGATGCAAAAAAGAAAATCCTAACAAAAATAAATTTATGGAAAACAAGAAAACTCTCCCTGGAAGGGAAGGTACTAATCATCAAAGCAGTTCTAATCCCCATTCTACTCTACGTAGCAACAGTCTTCCCCCAAAACAAAAGAACAATCCAACAAATAAACCGAATAATATACACCTTCTTCTGGAATTCAACTGCAGAAAAACTGAAGAGAACTCATCTGCAAACCACATAACAAAGGAGGAAAACAACTACCAAACCTGGAAGACTTCCTTTTTCCAAAATACTTTATGCTGTGCTACAAAAGCATCCAAGAAAAAGAAACAAAAAGCGCACATTTCATCAAATTTTAAGCAGGCTTCCTTTTCCACAGATTCAAACTATTTTCTGTCACAAACAAGGTTTTTGACCTCATCACCCCACCAATGTACTTATGCCTACAACCTTTCTACAATAAACACAAACCAATTCTAAAAGACATCAACACCAAAACCCTTGCAAGAAACCTGACCAAAGACATCGAACGACAAAGCAAGGTAAACCCGCGTACCAAACCTAAGCGAAAACAAAACCACAGAGACATGGAAACAGGTGAGCTGGAAACACCTCACTAATGAACAAAAGGACATCTCCTGGATGACAGCCCACGCATGCCTACCAACAAGACAATTCCAGCACCACAGAGGTATGGCCAAATCACCAATCTGCCCAAGAGACTCATGTTTACATGGAGAATCAACCCTACACCTCATGTGGAACTGCACATACGCACAAAGATTGTGGAAAAGACTTGGAAAACTCCTCGAACAAATATCCACACAAAGAACTCTGAACCACGAACACATCCTTTATGGGCTAGACCTCCCCAAAGACAAAGGCCTCAAATGGAAAATCATCAACGCCGGGAAGGAGGCACTATGGATCTCCAGAAACCTCCTACTCTTCAACGATAAAAAACTGAACACCAATGAATGTTTAAAAATCTGTATAAATAAAGCTCTAATCTATGTTTTTTTGGATATTAAAAAAATTGGATCAGAAGAAGCAGAAATAAAATGGCAATATAAAGACTGGACAAAATGGATCCTAAAATAAAAACTTAGGACACTATTTTTCTTTGAATTGATCTAGATGTGAACCACCAAAAGGGCAGCCTGCGTGCCCCCTTATGGTATGGTAAAATGTACACCACCCTCTGGGATTGGTTAAAATGTAATCCTGTCTCAAAACTTCAATAAAAGATATATTTTTATTAAAAAAAAAAAATCTGTTCTTATTAGATTGAAACCACTACCCAGTGGAAGTAATTTTAATAATTATTGGATCTACGACTTCGACTTGGAAGTGAAAAATTTGCATCGTATATGCAAATTTATGCAAATTAACCGGAAAAGGCCCACTCGTCTCTAAAGGAGAGAGAGGAAGGACACCATTGCGCTGGTGTCAGTTTGCCTATTAGGGGCGCAAAACAGAACCCCCCAAGGACCGTGTGGTCAGCTCTTAGAGTGAGTAGGGAGCGCAAAAGTTTCCGAGCTCTATCTTTCCTGGCATTTGGGTGGACTAATGCTGGAGGCTTAAAACCCCTCCTAACATCCTTCACAGGCCTGCCAGCCCTCAGATCTCTGGAGGGGATCCATGCTTAGGTGGTAACACCTATAACCTTCACTTTAGCTCTTGGGAGTGACTGTGCAGTGTTTCTTGCACTACAGGCAGTTTTCCGTCTGTCTGTCTGTTTGGTTGGTACAGGACAGGTGACACCCAGGGGTACACCAGAACCAGTGGCGACCCAGATAGACTGGTGGCTGAAGGGGGAAGCAATGGCATCTATCTCTGAAGAGATGGATATTGGTGCCCCAGGGCCCATAGAAGATGGCATCCCCCCAGTGGACGCACCGAAACCCAACCCCAACCCCCCAGGGGCGGGCAGCAAGGAGGCCAGTAAGGTGGACCGCCCAACAGCAGGCACCAGCGCTGGGAAGGCTGGTGAAGCAAGGGAACCCTGAAAACCCCACAGCTGCCAAACTAGGCGGTGGAGGGAAAGGTGAGGAGGGGACCAGGCAAGGGACAGCCCCCGAACCCTTCAATGGGTACAACCTTTCCCGTAGACATGCCCAAGTCATGCGGTGGGAGGTGAAAGACAAGGCGGGACCCAAGCTAGACAGGGACCTCTTCTTAGATAAGGTCATCAAACCAGCAGGGATCCCAGGGGAGGAGGTGCTGAGCTGCCAAGTATCAGCATCAGGGTGGATTTTCCTCTTGAGTTTCATCACTCACACCCTATACAGGAAGTATTGGGAATTCTTCCAAGGGAAGAAAGGGGAGAAGCCATTCAACTCCTTTAACATTTCAACCGGATGGGAGCCAGCATCGACGGAGAAAAGGATCACAGTGGAGATGACAAACCCCCACATCCCAGAGATACGGCACCAACAAGGTCAGAGACAAAAGAGGTATATGGAACACGACTTGGCAAGCCATCATCAACCTCCACAAAGACCCAGCAGGAAGAGACGGACTGAGGCACCCCCCAGCGAGCTTCTACCTAGGAGCCGACGAGGGCAGGATCCGTTACCCGGGCCAACCTTTTACCTGCAGGAAGTGCCAAGCCATGGGACACAAAGGAATTGACTGCCCAGAGAAGTATTGTAGGATATGCAGACAAACCGGACACGAGACGAGCAGATGCACAGGGAAAAAGGTGTGCAACCTCTGTGGAGGAGACAGGCCACACCTACTACCAGTGCCCAAAGTCTGACAGACCCAGAACCTACTCAGCGGCAGCTGCAGGAACCCCAGCCCAGAAGACCACCAGACCAAAGCTGGACCCCACTGCCAATGCAAAAGTGAACGCCCTCCTGAAGGCATTGAGGGAAGAAGCCCAGAAGATACCGGAGCCAACCAGGAGAAGCAGCCCGAAGGGACAGGCCCTGCAGGACCACAAGTCCCCAGGACCCGACCCAGATGTGGAACCAGCCACAGTGACAGAACCAGTGCCACCACCGGAGACTACCGTCTCAGTGGTACCCACCCACCCCGAAGGAACCCCTGAGAATGGTACACAAACCAATGCACCACCACTGGAGGCCCAAGGGGAGCCGGAACCGACACCAGGAAGTAGGGCCGAGGAGGGAAAGGAGTCTACGGCTGACGCCGAGAACCCGACCCCAACCCCAGCCCCTGCAAAAGAAAAAAAGAAAAACAAACACTTAAAGAAGAAAGTGGACTGCAGCAGCGGGGACAAGGAGGAGATTGAGAAGGCCTGGAAACAGGTAAAGTCCCAGAGGCTGCGGGAAAATTGCAGGAAAGAGAAAGAGGAAAGAGATGAAAGGAGGCAGGCCCGGATCAATGGGAAACAATCACTGCCCCGAAAAGAACCACAGACGGAACCCCTGAAAGACGAAGAGATGGAGAGGGATGAGACAGTCACCCAACCCCCCCAGAAATCAGGAAGAAAGAGGCAACGGCAAAGGAAGGAGGACTTCAACACCACAAAGAAGAAGCATATCACTTCCCAAACCGAGGAACAAAATGATGGCTACACCACCATCGACACAGACGAGGAGAACATAGAGGACACAGGAGGTACCCCGAGCGAATCAAACCAGTCGATACAAACGGTCCTCCAAGAGCTGCATCTACAGCTAGCCCTGATAGACACCACCGGGGCCCCAAATGAACAGAACCAGTGGACGAAAGTTCCAGAGGCAGGAGCCGAAATAGTGATTTCGGATGAAAGTGAGGAAGAGGGCAAGGGAAAGGGAGACCAACAAGAGTCCCTGCACCCCCAGTAGAACAGCTTAGGGCCCAACCCAGTAGCGGTTCTCCCTTACCCAGAAACTGACAGCTATCGCTGAGACAATGGCCATATCATTGCTCACCCTAAACGTCAGGAGTGTGAAGGACCAGGTTAGGCAAGTTGGCACGTTGTCCTTCCTGGCCGCCCAGAACCATGATGTCTGCTTTCTGCAGGAATGCGGGATTCCGTACGCCCAGTCGTAAAGCCAGCTTGAGCGGCAGTGGACGCACGGGCCATCGTTTTGGTCCGGAGGAAACAACTGCAAATCATCTGGAGTCGCCATTCTGATCAAGGGGAGGCATTTCACCACCGACAGGGTCACTGAGCAGGTCAACGGCAGAGTGCTAGTCGTGGATGGCTCGTGGTCAGGTGAGCCCGTTAGGCTCATCAATGTCTACGCCCCCCCCCGGAGAAGAATGAACGGCTCGAGATGTTCATGGTGCTCAGGATGCAGCTTGTGACCTCCAGGACCATCCTGCTGGGTGGCGATTTCAACTGCACAGTAGAGTTGGACGGACGCACTGGGTCAGACTCTGCAGGGATGGACGTGACGTCCAGGCTGTTGGTTGAGACAACAGGTGAGGCATCCCTGCGGGATGTTGTAAGAAGTATGGGGCCGAACGCCAGGAATTATTCCTGGAGTAGGCCGGATGGGTCCGTGAGTTCATGGATCGACTTCCTCTTCACCTCCCAAACGGTAAAGCCTGGGCGGAACTCCATGGTCGCCGTCCACTTCTCGGACCACAGAGCAGTCAGTTTCGAGGGGGAACTTACAGGGAAGTTCCCCGCTGGCCCCGGATCATGGAAACTGAACTACTCACTGCTGGAAAATGAGGAGTTAGTGGCGAACCTCAGTCACGTATGTAGAGTGGAGGGACATGAGGGACCTCTTTCACTCCGCCGGCGAGTGGTGGGAATGGGTGAAGGACAGGTTCCGGAGCTTCTTCCAGGATGCAAGCAGAGCTGCTGCAAGGGAAAAGAAGAGGGATTTCAGGCAGTTGCAAAGCAAACTGCAGCGCCTGTTTGAACTCTAGCTCAGGGGATGGGACGTGGATAACGAACTGGAGGAAACCCGAAAAGGGCTCGCAGAACACTTCAGGGAGGAATCCAGGAAAATCGTCTTCCGGACCAGAACCGAGAACCTTGAGAAAGATGAGAAATGCAACTCATTTTTCTTCAAGAAACTTCACTCGGCCCACACCCCGCTGGTAGAGCTTCGGGACTCTGAGAGCAACCTCCAGAGTGGGAAAGAGCATGTCATGAGGGTTGTCACCGACTTTTATGGCGAGCTTTACTCACCGAAGTCGTCAGAGAGATCAGAGGCGGACAGTTTCCTAAAGGGCATCTCAAAGACACTGAGTCCGGAAGAGAGAGAGAGGGCCTGAACGCGCCCTTCACCCTGGAGGAGCTGCACTTGGCCGCCACGACCTCCAAGAGAGGCAAGACCCCCGGAAGTGATGGTCTCCCAGTGGAACTTTATGTCGAACCGTGGGACCTGATCGGGCCAGACTTGCTGGACCTCTAAGGGGAAGTGGTGGGCAAGGGCAGTATGCCGCAGTCCCTGTGTGAAGGCATGATAACGCTTTTGTATAAACAGAAGGGAGAGAAGGAGGACCTCAAAACCTGGAGGCCCATCTCTCTCCTCAATGTGGACTACAAACTCCTAGCGAAGGCAATGGCCAACCGCCTAAAGAAAGTGATAGAGAAGATAGTCCACCCTGACCAGACATGTGGGATACCGGGTCGGCAGATCGCGGACAGCCTGGCCCTGGTCTGAGACACGATCGAGTACGTCAAGAGCCGAAAGGTTCCGACGGCCTTGGTCAAAGGATGGAGAACCGACCCCTTCCCCGTCCTGTCAGGTGTTAGGCAGGGCTGTCCACTCTCACCTCTTCTGTTCATTTGTGTTATAGAGCTCCTCGCCGAACGCATCAGACAGAACAGGGACATCAGAAGAGTGATAGTACCAGGAAGCAGCAGGAAGGGCGAAGTGAAGTGCTCCCTCTACATGGACGACGTCTCAGTGTTCTGTGCGGACGGGCACTCCATAAAAGAACTTGAGAAGACTTGTATCGAGTTTGGGAAGGCATCAGGAGCAAAGATAAACAGCGCCAAGTCAGAAACCCTACTCCTCGGCCACTGGACCCCCACCGCCATTCCCCAAGCAGGATTTCATGAAGATCCTTGGAGTCTGGTTCGGCAGAAAAGGCGCAGCGGAGAAATCATGGGAAGAAAGACTGGCAAAGATGAAGCAGAAGCTGGGACTCTGGAGCCTTCGGAAGCTAACGATCGAAGGGAAGTCTTTGGTCCTGCGGAACGAGACCCTGCCAGTGCTCCTGTACGTCGCACAAGTATGGCCAGTGCAGCCTCGAACGGCCAAGGCCATCACAAGAATGACCTTCTACTTCATCTGGAACTCCAAGATGGATAGAGTGAAGAGGGAGGTGATGTTCAAAACCCACGACAAAGGAGGCAAAGGAGTGCCGGACATCACCACCATCCTGAGGAGAACCTTCGTATGCCACTGCGTGAGGAACACCCTGAGGGCAAAAGATGAAAGCCACGCCGGCTTCCTGATGGCACGTTTTTTTCTGTTACCGACGTGGAGGCGACTTGGTTGGGCAGAATGGGACAGCGCAGTCCCCTACAACTGGGAAACCCCATGGTTTTACAAAGAAGACTGTGCTAGTGCTCGGCCTGGGGACACTCAAAAAGTGAAATTTCTTGGCCAATTTATCAGGTACCTTCCATCACCCCAAAAGGAACACCTGACTCACTGTCAGGAAAACACACTACTGTAAGTGCTGTGTACCGGAGGGCGGTGGGAGGGACTGGGAGGAGAAAAGGAGTAGTGAGAGTCCCTGGGCGCACTTGGAAAGTGCTCGGCCCGGGAACATTCACAAATCTTTGCAGATCCACTACAGGGGCACCAACAACAAAGCCCAGATGAGGTTTTATACAAAGTGAGGAGCTACAAAATTTCTTAAACAACCATGGCAGCAGCAAAGAGCTACGCAGCAGCCGCTGGCGGTAGTAATAATGGAAATGATGCCAAAAACACGAGGAATGGAAACAATACATATTCAGGGATGAAATTTTCAGTCCGGTTTGAAATTTTTTAGGAACCTAAACAAAAGAGAAATATGTATCACCTAATGGACACCGTCTTCAAACAGGAATTTGGCATTAAGCCAGAACAAATAAAATGCATGCAAGACTTTAGAGTCAGGGGGCTATTTGATATAACTTTTCAGAGTGAAAATGTATACCAAGATTTTATTTATAAACTTAACCAAAATAGGAAGAATACAGAGCTAGAGGGATATTTAATTACTCCACTGGCAGCACCACGAGAAATCCCCATGACAGAACATATGTACAACCCGTTTTCTGCACCATCCGAAATAGAACTGTTTTTGCGTAGGTATTGCCAAAGTGTCAGAGGAGGGAAGGAAGTCTGAAATGAATGGGGAGTATGGAATGGGAAAAGGAGATACATGGTGGTACTCCAGAGAGATGATGAAGGGATTGAAGGCACAAAACACCCACCTCTTAACTTCACCATAGGTCCAAATAGGGGTTTCCTTTATTACCCAGGGCAACCCATGTTTTGTAAGACATGTTTTCAGTTTGGGCACATTAAGGAACAATGTACAGGGGATATCTGTAGGAACTGTGGCACCAAAGGGCATATGGCCCATGAATGCAAAGCACCCAAAAAGTATAATTTGGGTGAAGGATTGTCTCACCTTTATAAGAATTGCCCTGTAAGGCCAAACCTCTCCTCAGACAATTTGAGAGTTGAGAGCTCATCCCAATTAAGTCAAACAGGGCCAAATGAGATAAGCCCAACATTTAAAGAACCAGCAAAGGGTCAATAAAAATCCACCCTACCTGATCTTCCCACTAGTGAGAGTTTGGAAAAAAACTCACAACCCCAGCCTCAAATTGTCATCCCAGAGACACCAGTAGAAAACTTGGGACAAAAAGGAAATACTAATGATTCAGGTGCTCATGCCACAGACTCAAACCCAAAAGCAGAAAGGCGGCCTGAAATTGATTTAGACTTAGATTACAGACAAGAATGGCTTTTTGCTCCACCAACAACTGGGTCCACTCATTTAACCCAAGGGTCAGAAACATTCTTTTCCACGGAAGAGAACATGGAGGAAGGAGAGGGAGAGAGTAAGGGAAATGAACAACAAAAAACAAAAAAAATCTACCAAAAAAAACAAAAATAGGTTATCTTCTTTTAAACTTTCTTTGGAATCACTGTCAGACTCAGAAGAGGAGATGACAACTTAGCGGTCTTTAAACGGAAGAGAATTTGAAAACTCCAATACAATCAATGAGGCAACTAGAGAGAATGCAAAAAAGGAAAGATAAAAAGGAACCAACAATTTTCAGAAGAGGCGGTTCAAAAAAGAAACAAAAGGAAAGCAACATCTCTAAAAAATGATACAAATTCAAAAATCACGGTTGTTCCAGGATCCAGGTACAGTGTACTCCTGGAGCAATCAGACCCAGTGTCTGCAACAGGTAATGAATCCATTACCAATCCTTTGGAGGAGGGGAAGTCTTTTAAAGATTTTCCCCCTTTTATGGGAAAGGAAGAGGAAGAGGAGATAACCATTGAGGAGAGCCAATCTTTGCTCCTTCAGGAGATTATTGAAATTGATCCTGTTGAACAATGATGCAAACATGTCTAGATTTTATATTATAATGGCTATTACTTTAGCCACCCTAAACGTAAGGGGTATTAGACAGCAGTCCAAAAGAGCTGCTATATTCAATTATTGTGAAAATTTGAATGCGGACATTATTTTCTTGCAGGAGTGTGGCATCCCATATGCTGAGGATTACTCCTTTCTGCAAAGAGAATGGAAACAGGGTCCATCATCCTGGTCAGGAGGTGGGAACAAGAATGCGAGAGTAGGCATTTTATGCAAAAAAAGCTAAAACTTTTTTACAGGAAACTGTTATTTCCCCAGGAAGAGGTTTGTCCTGTAACTTAAAAGTAAATGAAACGGTTTTTAAAAAACATTAACATTTATGCGCATATGGATAAACAGGAAAGAAATGATTTTTTCAATTACCTAACCTTTTTTGTTACAGGTTCACAACCCACTTTCATTGCAGGGGACTTTATTTGCATAAGGGCTCCCCAAGACAGAATAGGTTCGGCCACTCACTATAAATTAGACATTTCATCTAAAACCTTAAATAACACCATTGACAATTGTTCCCTACAAGACACTTTCCAAACATGCAATCCAAACAACACAGGGTTTACATGGATATCAGGAGACGGGAATATCACTTCCAGGATAGACTACATTTTGGCATCAGAACACATTAAATGTTTATCCTCTAACTTACAAGACAGTTGTTTAACTGATCACCAGACTCTCATATCTAAATGTGAAATACCCACCACAAAATAAAAGGTCCAAGTTATTGGAAGCTAAACACCACAACTTTACAAGATGAAGATATTATTGCATCATTTAAATGTCAATACCAGATATGGCAAAAGAAAAAAGGAGAATTCCAAAACTTGACCTTGTGGTGGGAGTTTATTAAACAACAATGTAAACTTTTTTTCACTCACATTAGGAAACAAAAAGCAAAAGAAAAAAGGAAAGAGCTTTTTGATTTAAACGAAAAATTGGCGCTTTTGGAGGAAATGGAGGATGCAGGGGTAAATGTAAAGAAACATGTAATTGAGACTAAAAATGCAATTAGAAAATGGTATCTACAAAAAGGGAAAGAAACCATCTTCAATTCCAGAGTGAAAGAATATGAGCAAAACGAAAAATGTAATGCTTTCTTCTTTAAAAAAAAGCAAACAAAATAACACCCTGTTTTCTTCCTAAACAAGATATTGAAGGTAAACAAACATCTGACATAAATGAAATGTTAAATCATACTCATGCCTTTTTTTCTAAAATATATCAAGAGAAAGAGATTGAAGAAAACATCTGTGAAGATTTCCTGGAGGATATCAAAGAAACTCACAAAAGAGTCGCAATCCTTTTTAAGCAAACCTTTTGATGGACAAGAATTTTGTGAAGTTTTGTCCAAAGCCCCCACAAATTCATCTCCTGGCCTGGATCAATCAATCAATCAATCAGTCGCATTTATAAAGCGCGCTACTCACCCGTAAGGGTCTCAAGGCGCTGTGGGGGGGGGGGGGGTTCAATGCTCGAAGAGCCAGGTCTTGAGTTGCCGTCTGAAGTGAAGGTGGTCTTGTATGGCGCGAAGGTGGCTGGGAAGGGAGTTCCAGGTCTTCGCTGCTAGGTAAGAGAAGGACCTGCCTCCGGCAGTGGCTTTGCGAATGCGTGGTACGGCTGCCAGGGCTTGTCCGGTCGAGCGTAGGGTGCGAGGAGGAGTGTAGAAGGAGATGCGGTGGTTGATGAGTTCTGGTCCGCGGTTGTGCAGGGCTTTGTGTGCGTGGGTGAGGAGTCTGAAGGTTATCCTCTTGTTGACTGGGAGCCAGTGGAGTTTCCTCAGGTGTCCGGAGATGTGGTTGTGGCGGGGTATGTTCAGGATAAGTCGTGCAGCAGCGTTCTGGATTCGTTGTAGTTTCCTCTGTAGCTTGATGGTGATGCCGGCGTACAGAGCGTTCCCATAGTCCAAGCGACTGGTGACGAGGGCGTGGGTGACGGTCTTCCTGGTGTCGGTGGGGATCCAGCGGAAGATCTTGCGGAGCATGCAGAGGGTGTTGAAGCATGCTGAGGTCACCGAGTTGACCTGTCTGGTCATGGAGAGGGAAGAGTCCAGGATGAAACCGAGGTTGCGTGCGTGGTCGGTGGGTTGGGGAGTGCTGCCTAGGGCAGGAGGCCACCAGGAGTCGTCCCAGGCGGTAAGGTGTAGGGCCGAGGATGAGGACCTCCGTTTTCTCTGTATTCAGTTTAAGCCGGCTGTCTGTCATCCAGTTCGCTATGGGAATTCTATAAAAGATTTTGGGGTACCATTGCACAGGATTTCATGCAAATGCTGGCAGAAGCAATTTTAAACAATAACATACTGGTGTATTTTTTACAGATAACAGTAACCCTACTACACAAGAAAGGAGATAAACAGAGGGGCATATTTATACTCCGTTTGCGCCGTATTTAAACTTTAACGCCCGAGCCCGGGGACGACAAAATTCCACTGTGTGCATCATTTTCTGGATGCGGCAACCCGCCCTGCGTTAATGATATGCAGGGTAGGCGTTCCTGTCCAAAAAATGACTTAAACGGCTGTGCGTCGTATTTATGCTTTCGGGCAAAAATGACACACGGCCGGGAGGCGGAGAGAGAAAATGACGCACAGCCTGATTTGCGTCAAAATTTAACGCCTGGGTCAGGGCAGGTGTTAAAATAGAGCAAACATCTGTATTTAATCAGAACACACAGAACAAAACAGCAGAGCAGCAGAGCAGCAAAGCAGCAAAAGGGAGACATGGAGGTGATTCTTATCCAGCGTGCACGCAGACGCAGAGCCCAGCAGCAACAACAGCAGCTACAACAACACCAGCAGGGACCCCAAAGGCAGCGCAGAAGGCAGGAGAGGATATTCCGCCCAAGAACCACCCTTCAGGGCCTCAGCGAACACGACATCATACAGAGGTACCTACCGGTTGAACTGGCAGGCCATACAGCAGCTGCTGAGAAACATTGAACAGCAGTTGGCCCCCGCTTTGGTGACACCCCACACCATACCAACAGAAACAAAGCTGCTTGTTGTACTTCACATGCTGGCAAGTGGCTCTTTCCAAACAACTGGTGCCCTGGTTGGCGGAATACCACAACCATCATTCTCCGCATATCTGCCCAAAGTACTGGATGCCATCATTCGCCTGACACCCGCCACATCTGCTTCCCTAACACACTGCAGAAGCAGCAGGAAACTAAACAGGGGTTCTACGCAATCAGTGGCTTCCCACACGTCCATGGTGCAATCGACTGCACACATGTACGCCTTGTGCCACCTGCTGCAACTGAACACCTCTACCGCAATAGGAAGCACACACATTCAATCAACGTGCAGGCCATTGTCGATCACCAAGGAATGTTCACCAACATCGTGGCTAAATATCCTGGGAGTGTCCATGACTCATTCATCTTCCGTCACTGCACCATCAACCAACACTTCCAGGATGGACGGTATGGCAATGGCCTACTTGTTGGTAAGTACAAAAACCTACTAATATACACACTGCACAGCAACCCTCTAGGGCACACAACACATACACCACAACAGCAACATCTAGACAGGAACACACTGAGGTCCTGACATCACTAGCCATGTTTCTTAAGTCACCATTGAACCTGTCACACATCGGAATTTACTGTACAGCCTAATGTGAAGACATTGAGTGTGATAGCCGCAATGTCACCTTGCAAATTGTAAGTGTCCCAATGACCTTTACATTAATACATTGCATAAGCCTAAAGGTATGGGATGTCCAGGGTAATTTCATATGAACGTGCTAACAACACTTATAAATGAAACTCTACATTGAACTATCTACTCACCCCAATTGAAGACACAAGGACACCTGTATCACAAGTCACAATGCTAGGGAGGGCACACTGCACTGAAAATCCCAAAACATACTGATGACAAATTGTTAGCAGACAAACACTTGCTCAGCCAAGGAAACAACACAATGCAGATGGTATAGCCTACAAGTATAGGATGTCACATTAGTACACTAAATAGTCACAGACAACACAAGACAACTACTGCCATTGAAGGTCTTTTCAATAGTGCAAGCTACATCAACAGGATCCCATTCTTTTTCTGTTTCAGCTGATCAGGGGTATGGCATCCAGCCATGAATTATGACAACATTTGGCAACCCAAGTACTGCTGCAGAGCGGGCATACAACCACGCCCATAAGAGGACACGCAGCATTGTTGAGCGGACCTTCGGCATCATCAAGTCAAGGTTCCGCTGCCTCGACATCACTGGTGGTAGCCTACTATATTCCCCCGAGATGGTCTGTAGGATCATCCTCACATGTGCAATATTGCACAACATTTGTGTCAAAAGGAACATTCCCCTTCTCGAACCAGACCCATAAATGCCTGAAGACGAGGAAGGAGGATGCTGCCCTGCAACAGGAGGGGGAACAACCAAACACGGCTGGAGTGCGTAGGCGCCAACAAATTGTGAACAATTTTCATAATTATCACCATCACCACTTCATGAACTATTGTAAATAAACACTGATAACAAACACCACATCATGGTCTGGCTAATCATGTCTGCACACCCTTCTGCACACCCTTAGCTCTAAATATCAGAAGAAGAATGTCGTCTCATGGAGCATTAATGATATAACAATCAGGACACAGAAAAATACACCACAAATGTAATGCCTGTCACACAACGGTCACATACACACACAATGTAAATGACGGACATCCTGTACAGTTCACCTTTGAAGGGCAATAGCTGAGGACCACACCTATTACACACATACATGTAGGAAACATGGTTCATCGCAGCAGATGTCACACAACTAAAACACCATCACTCAACTAGGGGAAAACAGGCCTCATACATCAGGCAGTTGACATGCTTTTGCTTCAGGAACAGGAATGTATTACCAGACTCTTGGCAGCAGTAATTCCAACTACTTACAATCTTTGCAAAGAGTTACACATAAGCAGAACATACAGGGCACAAGTGCCACACATATGACAAGCATCCAGCACATCACATCCCATCCCATCCCATCTACATGTCAGCCCTTTTTTAAAAACCTTACACACCCATGTGGCTGGTCACACCCCACCTGTCTGAAGAGGTCCCTGGAATGCTGATGTGTACCCTGAGATTCCCTCATCTACATACACACACTCACAAGAGTCATCCAGTGTGCCACACCCTTTCCTATGCCTACCATTGTCATAGTACCATCTCACTGCATGGAACTCAGCTCATATAATACACTGGCTTGGATTTTTTAAGGCCTGGTATCACCTGTAGATTGATTCTCGTGTGAAAGGTACTGTAGGCCATTTGAAAGCAAATCTCATCCGACAGGACTAGTGAGACACTGATGGAGGCCACACCAGTGATCCCCTCCATGCACACCACCCAAATTTACATGTGCCGTCCCTGCTGATGCCTCCTACAGCATAGATGTAGACATTTGGGCAATTACACCATTAAGTATTGCTACTAATGTTGGCGTGTAACACTTTATCAGGGTTCATGTGTCACCTTCAAGACCACACAGGACATGTCAACTGTCTACTCCTCCCTCTGACCAGTCCTAGTCAGACCACTGATCATGAAATTTGTGAAATAGCTGGCTCCTGATTGACCCAGCATCCTGTTGGACTGACTGGCACCTGTCCGTGAGTCACCCTAAAGATACCCGGTGGCCACCTATGGACCACACTTGCTGTCCAAAACCTCTCGTACCTCAGAGGCTAATTTGTCATTTGCCTCATCAATGTAAACTCAAATACATTGTATTGCATCATCTGACTGTTATTTGTATCATATTTGTGACAGTGCCCTTGAATAGCTAAATCATGGCCCTTCCGTTGTCTGGGCCTCATTAATGCCTAAACTACAAAGTGTGACAGTATACCTGGCCCATAGCGTTTGATGGTGTACGTGGCCTCCAGCAGAACCAGCAACCTCAGATAATGTCCATGAAAAGTCAACACATATGAGGACCCTACCCTGACAGTTCACACGCTGAGTAACATTGTTCAAATAATAGAGATGAGTTGTGTGTGCTGAATACCAGCCATTTACTTCTGCACAGAGGCTATGATGTTTCCTGATGCATTTCCATCCACAGAGGCCAACTTGAGTACAAATGTTGCAATGACACATGCCGGATCCAGACACCTGAGACATTCTCTCACTCAGCACACCACGGTTGCCCACGTCTTCAGTGACAGGGTGGGACCATCCACGTGTAGGCTACCATGTCCTCAATGACTTTACTCACATTTAGCTACAAACGATACTCATTAGACACACGATTAGCTGCCAATAACTCATGATGAGACCTGGACATTACAGTGACAACATACACCTTAACAGTTGATACTGGATCAACATTGGACCACACACATGTACATGTACCATCCAATCAACAAAATGGTTGCAAGCAGCCTATCATAGTAGTGTCCCAGTTGTAACCTAGCAGGAAGAATGAAACATGCCACTAAACCAGGTAATGCATAAAGGGCCACATACATCAACAACCTATTTGCTATCATGACATAAGGAACGTTGAGATTTTGCTATTAAAATCAATGCTAAATGTTATGTCAGAATTCTCCAAAGAGTCAACAGGGCAAACGTCAAATGGGCAATAGGGATTACAGATTAGCAAACAGAGAATCATACTCAATTTGCTTCCATGGGCCTGCTGCCAATGGTTTAGCATTACTGAATTTGGGAAAACCTTGGATAAAGTTGCAAGTCAGGAACAGCAAACCCCAGGGTGCTGGGGGCCTAAGTCCCCCTCTGCTGCACCCCAAATATATATTTTTTATGCACATGTGAAGCACACACATGCATAAGGCGCATGTGTGCCCTACATGTCAATACTGAAACACATGTTGGCTGCATTAACTCGTAATTAGGACATGGTTACCCCCAAAAAAGGTTTAGGCGACAATTACATTACCTAATTGGCCTTTATGCAATTTGGAATAGCTTGATACATGTGCTCACAATTTTGCTAAGGAATACATCCTGGTATCTCTTTCATATTTAGAAATTTGCAATCAGCAATTACCTACATATGTGCACAATTATGAGTAATATCCATTCTGGCCAATCATTACTATTGCACTGTGAATACCTTCTATACATCCTATAAGGGACATTTGCTATGGCTAACCCCAAAGTTTATCACTTAGCACCGTTTGCTCATGCAAAATTCCATTTCTCATTTGGACAAATGAAATACATATTTGTCATAATGCATTATATTTTCACGCATACAGCTTGTGCGTCATAATTTTTGATGCACAGGAGTGCAAATAGTCAAAAATATTTTTCCTAAATAGATATCATAATTGGCTGCGGCTTAATTTTCACCTCTAGAACTGTAAATTATGCCGCAAAGAAAATTATGAAAAATATTTTGACTCTGCATTATCTGCACTCCTGTTCGTAAAAAAAAATGACGCACAAGCTGTATGCGTGAAAATATGACGCATAATGGAAAAAAACGGCGGCCATGTTATACAGGATGTGATGTAATAGGATATCCTGTTTACAGATTCTGTACAGTGGGTGTACTTTCACTTTCACTTTGCAGTCTCTGATTATTCTAGACTGTGTGGCTGTGTGCAAAGTGTTGTCCTGTGTATTAGTGATTTTGTGTCCAGAGTGCCATCTTACTTGTTGTTTTGTCATAAATATATTGTTGTAGAATACTGTCCGAGTCTGTGTTGTATAAATTTATCCAGTCCAGTCTTGTATTTTTTGTCTGTGGGAGTCTGTTGTGGGTACTGTGATATAGGGGATAGTTGGGCTTTTCTATTTGTTAAGTTTTCTTTGTATTTCCTCACTCTAACTTTCCCCATTTCCCCCTTTTCTTTTTTTCTACTACTTTTTCCCCTTTTTCAGTGCTTAAATGTCTGGTAGGTCACGGCTTTCCAGGATGGGTGAGGAGGAATTGGGGTAGTTTATATGGCTGGTTTGCCATTTCCTCCCACTTATGCTGGAGGCTGGGGGTAGGGTGATACAGGGGTATCACATGGAGGCCCGAAAAGTCAGGTGGGGGAAGGTGTGCCATCACTTGGTGCGTCTGTATGGGAGCCAAAGGAATGACCATCAATTGAAGCACCGCTGGGCTGACCTGATCTCCAGGGAGCAAGAGCTACTGGACCACCTGGGAATCAGGATTGGTGGCCATGTTGGTGAGTACAGATCATGTAAATGTGCACAATTAAAAGCTGTGTAGTGACATGAGATGATTGGTACCCAATCTGCCAGATAAGTAGCTGACTGTGTGTAATGCTAGGGAAACATACAGGGTAATTGATGCACTATGTGAAGGATGACAAATGCTAGCAGTCAGGCAGCTCATGTTTCCCACATATACAGGTTGCTTGTAGCAGAATGTAATGTAGTGCCGTCTTTGTGTCAGACAAGCGACACATTAATGACGCAATCAGGACTCTACAGGTCACAATTGCCAGTGAAGTATGGATGTAGTAACATACCTACATATGTAGGAATGTTATAGCTGATCTTATGCTGCAAAAAGATAGACATTTTTAAAGGTCTGACAATTACACCGTTGTCTCCTTCCAAAGAATTCCCATTAATCATTCATATGTACAACCCATTTTTTGATACACAGCTGATTGATACTTTTTTACAACGATTTTGCAGCAAAATCCGAGGAGGAACGAAACTTAAGAACATCTGCGGCATCTGGAATGGCAAGAGGTGATACATGGTAACACTGAAATCTGATCCCAATGGGGTAGGAGGTTTAGCACACCCCCCGGCCACGGTAACTATTGGCCCTCAGAGGGTTTATCGTATATCAAGGACAACCTCTTTTTTGTCGCCACTGCCTTCGTTTTGGTCATACTAAAGAAAGTTGTACTGATATGCGTTGTAGCTCCACAATTTCTACAAACTATAAGGCAACAGAATGTACTGAACCTAAACATTGTAATCTTTGTGGGTCTTTGGGTCATCTATTTAGGAATTGCCCCAAAAATCGTACATCTTATGCCATGGCTGCCAGTACCCGTCCCTCCACCACTCCTCAACCTCCTCCTCCTTCCTCAACTAACCAAGCCGAACCAGATGATGATCTCTAAGGTTTTTTTGAGGGATTACCTATTCGAAAATATAGGCCTACGCCAGAAAATGAAGGCGAGGCAGATATCATCCCTGATGTTCCCACTGATTGGACAGACCCTTCCTACTCATAATACAACTACGGTGCCTGCAACGCTCTTACCTTGTGCGGATAGTGTAACCGTACCAGAGGGTAGTATTACTCAGATTGAATCTGAACTCCCTCCGCCTGCCAGTGCGCCCCTACAGGCAGAATCCACATCAAAACCCTCTATTAGTGGTACAGATCAGGAAAAGGAACTAAATGATTTCGAGATGACCTCGACAAATACAGAAGATAGTGAATGGCAGGTTCAGAAGGGTAATAAACAAAGCCCAGAAAGCCCTTCCACAACAAAAAATGGATCCAGCCCTGCAGTCTAAATTAAAACGTAGGCCGTCTTCCATAGAAAGAACAGCAGGGGAAAATAGATTTAACCCCTTACAAAGCCTCTCGGGTTCCGAGGAGGCATCCTTCCCCATTTCACTGCCAGCACCTACTGGTGAGTGTAGTAAAGATGACCTTGAGGCTACCCCAGATTTATTACATTACGCTGCCGAAACTATTATCGAGGCTCATAGCATATCCACAGGTGAACTTCCTGATGCACAGCCTCTTGATATAGACTCAACATGAAATGCAAATCTCTACTTATTTTATTAATGGTCATTGCCTCGGTGGTCACTCTTAATGTCCGAGGGATGACACATCCATCTCGTAGAGCAGCAATTTTACAGTACTGTGAAGGATTAGAAGCAGACATTTGCCTCCAGGAATGTGGGCTACAGTTTCGATGTGACACCTCAGGACTGCAGGCTTTGTGGTCTCGTGGTCTCTCTGTGTGGTCAGGTGGGGGAATAGGAATGCTGGGGTAGTTATTCTGTTTCAAAATAAGCAATGGTGTGTTACCCAAGAAAAAGTTCTATGTCCAGGAAGAGCTCTGCTAGTACATACCACCATGAACCATGTTCCTTTAAAAAAAATTAATATATATGCCCCTGTAGACAAAACAGACGGAGGTGCATTATATGACCTTATCAAACCTTTTTTAACAGGGTCAACGCCACTAATTTTACTAGGGGACCTTAATTGTATTTTACATGCTTAAGACCGCCAAGGTACTCAGACTTGCTACAATGTTGATGTTACTTCAAAACAATTGTCTTCTCTATTAACAGACATAAATTTAAAAGATGCATATAGAGAACTGCACCCCTGCAGCTCTGGTTTTACTTGGCACTCTGACAAAGGCACAGGCCGCTTTCGTATTGATTTTATTTTCCTCTCACAACCACTTCTCACCCATTCTGCCCGTATCCTCACCCCCCCCTTTACTGACCATTCCGCTGTATGTATTTTTTTCAGCATTAACCCACATTCAGGAAAAGGACCAGGTGTATGGAGACTGAACACCACATTGTTAACCGATGATCTTGTACAAAAAGACAAAAAGAATATAGAACCCTTTATCAGGCACTACGTAGTAAAAAAAAAAAAAAACAGTTTACTACACTTTGAGTGGAGGCTACATGTAAAGCAACATACTAAATTGTTTTTTATTCACCAAAGTCAGCAGCGCATTCGACAACAGTGGGCCAAATTTGAAGCTTTACAGAACAGGCTAACCCACCTCACATCACTGGCGGACACTGGCGTTGATGTTTCCACCAGACTCAAGCAGGCACGACAAGAACTCATGCGTTGGCTGGAGCAAAAAGGAAGAGAAACCATCTTTCATTCCAGGGTCAAACATTTCGAAGAAAATGAGAAATGTACGTCATACTTTAAGAAGGTACAATCTTTGCATAAAACTATTACTGAATTGCGAGATGACTACAGAATTCTTGTGCAGGGCACAAATGCATGTAAAACTGTTGTTACAAATTTCTATAAAAAACTGTACACTCCTCCCTGTGTCGATACTACTAAAATGACTGCTTTGTTGGGATTCTCTGATCTTCCAACCTTAACACCAGATCAACAGTCATTTCTTGCAGAACCTTGGACAGGAGAGGAGTTTTTACTCGCCTTACAGAACGCGCCCACAGGATCGGCACCAGACAAAGATGGGATACCCTGGGAATTTTATCGACTCTTCTGGAAAGAAATCTGTGTTGACTTCATCGAGGTACTACAGGAAGGTTTCACTGCTCATACCATTCCTCAGGCTTTCCCGGAAGGCATCGTCACGCTTATCTTCAAAAAAGGTGAGCCACAAGATTTACAAAACTGGCGTCCCATTACGTTACTGATCGTAGATTATAAATTGCTAACAAAAGTACTGGCCAAACGCATGTCAAGGGTCATACAGCATATTATACACCCAGATCAAACCTGCGCCGTCCCTGGACGACAAATCTGGGAGAGTTTGGCAATCATACGAGATCTGATCTGGTATAACCAGAATAGAGACTCTCCTCTGGGCATCTTATCCCTTGATTTTCAAGAAGCCTATGACTCAGTGTCCCATGAGTATTTGTTTTATATATTACAGTATTTTTGTTTTCCGCCTGCTTTTGTGCAAATGATAAAACTATTATATACCAGTGCTGTGAGCTATGTAAACATAAATGGTTTCCTGACATCTCCGATATCAGTGCAGGCAGGAGTACGACAAGGTTGCCCAATGTTTCCTGTTATGTTTATTTGTGCGATAGAGCCGTTATTACAACATTTCAGATACCACCCCAACATACACCGTGCCTTCGTGCCAGGGGGTGGGGGAAGTAAGGCAAAATGTATCGCTTATATGGATGATGTCACGCTAATCTGTACTGATGTTACTTCTGTCCGAACTGTTTGGGCACAAATGGAGTCCTTTCATACGGTGTCTGGTCTGCATCTCCATTTGGAGAAAAGGGTTTGCTTTACGATGGGTCCATGGGATAATCTTGCACAACTCCCTTTTCGTGTCACTTGTGAACCTGTTAAAATTTTAGGAGTGTGGTTTTCTGATACTACCCCTGGCAAACTTAATTGGGAGAAATGTGTACAGAAACTGAATACTAAAATATCCCTGTGGAAACTCAGAAAGCTGTCTTTTGAAGGAAAAATTCTTGTGATTAAGACTGTCTTACTACCCATAAAGTTATTTATAGCAATAATTTATCCTCCAACACCACCTATGTTGGTACATTGTCAAAAGATCCTATTTACATTCTTTTGGGGATCTAAGATGGAGAAAATGGGGCGCCAAAAAGTCTTCACAAATGTATCTAATGGAGGGAAAGGCATGCCTAATTTATTCATTGTTTATGCATCTCAATTATTATGTTGCACTTTAAAAAGTATGAATGCAGGTCAACATCGACGCATGTTTTTCTCGTTATTACATGTCATTTTTCTTGCATCCCTACAAATTATGTGAAATGAGCAACAATGTTCCACATGTTTTAAATCCCCCACCGTATTATACATCTCTGGGAAAATTGTTACAGCTACCCCGAATCAGAGACATTTTGGCAGATGGACAAAATCAAACCTATTGCGTCATCAAAAAAGAACTCAAGCTACGAGAAGAACATTTAGTTTTGGGCTGTTTTACAGATGAGCAGTATACAACAAGTATACAAGAAGTATGGAGCATGATTGGCCACAAAGGACTCCTGAACTCTCGAAAAGACTTAGCATGGATGGCCGCACACGAGTGCCTACCGGTCAAATCTTTTCAGCATAAAAGACGTTTGGCTCCATCACCAAAATGTCCTCAGAACAATTGTTCCCAACAAGAGACTGTAGTACACCTCCTGTGGAATTGTCCCTTTTCACAGAACTTTTGGTCCTCATTACTTCAAATCATCAAAGGCATCACAAAACTTACTACTTTAAATTATGATATGGTTCCGTATGTTTTTTTTCCTGTACTGTCTACCTCACAAACAATTACTGCCTGGAGACTGTTGAACTGTGCCAAGGAAACTCAATGGATCGCACGCAATCTCTTACTGTTTTCTCACAAAGATTTATCGGTTTCAGATTGTAGAATTTTATGTCTGGATAAAATCTGCACGTATTATTTCTTAGATTGTAAACATTTAGGAAGAGAACAAGCACTTGAGCTTTGGAAACTTGCCAAATGGAAAGATTGGATTACATAAAGTGACTATATTGTATAAACTGATTAACTAAAACCAGTTTGATGTTAAGACTGCATGTCAAAGATTACATTACTGTATATATTAGTTATATATTGTAAATTTTCTGTATATTCAAATCAATAAAGATTGTTTTGGAAAATCAAAATCTGTTCTTATCAGTTTAATATCTGATACGTCCTCTATCTGGGGACCATATATTAAATTGATTTTTGGAACAGGGAGATGGAATAGGAGCTTGCTCTGTCCACTACACGCATCAACCTGGTATTGCAGTACCTCCAGGAATGGTGCACTTCCCCACCCGGGGAAAAACATGCTGTTGAAAAAAAAGATGAAAAAGCTAAAGTAGCGTTTCACTGTCTCTCTGTAAAGTGGCGCTAATGTCTTTGGGTGTAAATAAAACCAACCTGGGCACTTTGTGGCAGCCGTGTCTGGTTTTATTTATGTCGTTATTTATTTATTCCTTTTTTTATTTCTGTGGTATTTTATTCCCGGACTTCCCCCCCCCCCCCCCTTTTTTTTTTTTTTGTCCTCTGCTCAGAGGCTTCACTTCGGTGGAGAAAAATGGTCAGAAAAAGACTGCATCTTCAGCAGTGTTTTTCTTTTGTTTTTGGATCCATTTCACAGGGTAGCGAGTGATGGAAAAGAGGCAAAGCAGAGGGCAAGAGCCCTTTCTTCATCTACCGCGTTTTCAGCAAGTGAAGAGGAGCGAGATAGAAAGAGCAAGATAGGAAAGGTAAGAGAGAGAAAGAGTTGGGGGGGCAGCTGCCTTTGGCAGAACAGAAGAAGTGGACACTGTCTTTTACTTCTGCCCGCAGAAGACATGGACAGAGTCCTTTTCCTTCTTTCCCCGGCCACAAACAGCTACGAACGGCTGAGCCTGATCTATAGGCCTAAGCAGAGTCCTGGGCAAGCGAGGGCGAGGTACCGGCCGCTTGCTGCCAGGCTGCTGTCCAGGGTGGCCCGATCTTCCGACCCAGGGGCTGGACCCAGTGGACAGGAAGGGGAGGGGCATACAAAAACTAGAAACTGGCAACGTGGGTATGCTAATGGACGCATAATGAGGCGACTGCTGAGAACTCTGAGCCGGGAGACACCCTGACGCCAGGGCCTCTTTTTTCCTTTCGCCACTCGCTGAGCTCTTGCCAAGAGATGGGGAAAAGAGGCAAAAGGCCCATCAATGGTCAAGGAAAGGACGACCCCAGCCCGAGT
The DNA here is from genome assembly GCF_031143425.1 of Pleurodeles waltl. Lineage (NCBI taxonomy): Eukaryota > Metazoa > Chordata > Amphibia > Caudata > Salamandridae > Pleurodeles > Pleurodeles waltl. Next base: position 1,603,780,535 of record NC_090444.1, read on the forward strand.
CAGCCAGGGAGACCGGCCGGTGAGGTGAGAATTCTGCCACCTTTCGGGTTATCGCTTCTCGGCCTTTTGGCTAAGATTGTGTGAGGTTAGTGCCTTCTGGAGGAGGCAGGTGATGGGCCTTCGTTCTCTGGCTTGTCCGGAGCAAGGCTGAGGCACCTGTCTCTGAACGAAGGGACGTGAGGGTGAGCAAGTGGTGCTTTTTAGTGTTTCGTCTTGGAAGGGTTTTCCTTCGTACTCTGGCTTGCCCGGAGCAAAGGTTACCCTGACTAACGGAACACACAGAAGCACACTTGTGATTAGAGGGCCTTTGTGCTCTTTATCTTTCTCTTTCCTTTTAGGTGCCGTTATTTGGTCTGGGAAATCCCTTGTCCTATAGGGACATCTAGGGGTGCACTGTGGAATAGCAGGCTCTTGGATATTTCCAAGCAGCACGGAACAGACTCCTGCCTGCAGGGACCTCTAGGGATAAGGTAGGAACCCTCTAGGGATAAGGTAGGAAATTGCAGCGTAGTTATTATTCTTTTCCTATCTCCAGCATTTGACTTAAATGTTCTTCTCTGTTGTATTGATTTTTTCACAATAATATCATCATGGCCACTATTAAAACAGGTCCAGATGTCATCCCGCCATCCTCACTCAATTCGAGTGGAGGTGGAAGGAGGAGTGAAAGGGGAGAGAAATATTGGTTTTCTTATAGACACAATTTTAAGACAAGAATTGAAAATAACAGATGACATGATACAATGTATTCAAGAATTTCCTGGAAAAAGTGCGTTTGATATCACATTAATTTCTGAAACCATTTGTAGGAATATTATAGCTGATCTTATGCTGCAAAAAGATAGACATTTTTAAAGGTCTGACAATTACACCGTTGTCTCCTTCCAAAGAATTCCCATTAATCATTCATATGTACAACCCATTTATTGATACACAGCTGATTGATACTTTTTTACAATGATTTTGCAGCAAAATCCGAGGGGGAACGAAACTTCAGAACATCTGCGTCATCTGGAATGGCAAGAGGCGATACATGGTAACACTGAAATCTGATCCCAATGGGGTAGGAGGTTTAGCACACCCCCGGCCACGGTAACTACTGGCCCTCATAGAGGGTTTATCGTATATCAAGGACAACCTCTTTTTTGTCGCCACTGCCTTCGTTTCGGTCATACTAAAGAAAGTTGTACAGATATAGTTTGTAGAAATTGTGGAGCTACAACGCATAAGGCAACAGAATGTACTGAACCTAAACATTGTAATCTTTGTGGGTCTTTGGGTCATCTATTTAGGAATTGCCCCAAAAATCGTACATCTTATGCCATGGCTGCCAGTACCCATCCCTCCACCACTCCTGAACCTCCTCCTCCTTCCTCAACTAACCAGGCCGAACCAGATGATGATTCCTTAGGTTTTTTTGAGGGATTACCTATTCGAAAATATAGGCCTACGCCAGAAGATGAAGGCGAGGCAGATATCATCCCTGATGTTTCCACTGATTGGATAGACCCTTGGGGAGAACAACATTCTCCTACTCATAATACCACTACGGTGCCTGAAACACTCTTACCTTGTGCGGATAGTGTAACCGTACCAGAGGGTAGTATTACTCAGATTGAATTTGAACTCCCTCCGCCCGCCAGTGCGCCCCTACAGGCAGAATCCACATCAAAACCCTCTATTAGTGGTACAGATCAGGAAAATGAAATAAATGATTGAGATGACCTCAACAAATACAGAAGATAGTGAATGGCAGGTTCAGAAGGGTAATAAACGTAAAGCCCAGAAAGCCCTTCCACAACAAAAAATTGATCCAGCCCCACAGTCTAAATTAAAACGTCGGCCGTCTTCCAAAGAAAGAACAGCAGGGAAAAATAGATTTAACCCCTTACAAAGCCTCTCGGGTTCCGAGGAGGCATCCCTCCCCATTTCACTGCCAGCATCTACTGACGAGTGTAGTAAAGATGACCTTGAGGCTACCCCAGATTTACTATTATCGAGGCTCATAGCGTATCCACAGGTGAACTTCCTGACGCACAGCCTCTTGAAATAGACTTAGCATGAAATGCAAATCTCTACTTATTTTATTAATGGTCATTGCCTCGGTGGTCACTCTTAATGTCCGAGGGATGACACATCCATCTCGTAGAGCAGCAATTTTACAGTACTGTGAAAGATTACAAGCAGATATCATTTGCCTCCAGGAATGTGGGCTACAGTTTCGATGTGACACCTCAGGACTGCAGGCTTTGTGGTCTCGTGGTCCCTCTGTGTGGTCAGGTGGGGGGAATAGGAATGCCGGGGTAGTTATTCTGTTTCAAAATAAGCAATGGTGTGTTACCCAAGAAAAAGTTCTATGTCCAGGAAGAGCTCTGCTAGTACATACCACCATGAACGATGTTCCTTTAAAAATGTGTAATATATATGCCCCTGTAGACAAAACAGACTGAGGTGCATTATTTGACTTTATCAAACCTTTAACAGGGTCAACGCCACTAATTTTACTAGGGGACTTTAATTGTATTTTACATGCTCAAGACCGCCAAGGTACTCAGACTTGCTACAATGTTGATGTTACTTCAAAACAATTGCCTTCTCCATTAACAGACATCAATTTTAAAGATGCATATAGAGAACTACACCCCTGCAGCTCTGGTTTTACTTGGCACTCTGACAAAAGGCACAGGCCGCTCTCGTATTGATTTTATTTTCCTCTCACAACCACTTCTCACCCATTCTGCCCGTATCCTCACTGTCCCCTTTACTGACCATTCCGCCGTATGTATTTTTTTCAGCATTAACCCACATTCAGGAAGAGGACCAGGTGTATGGAGACTGAACACCACATTGTTAACCGATGATCTAGTACAAAAAGAATATAGAACCCTTTATCAGGCACTACGTAGTAAAAAAAACACAGTTTACTACACTTTTTTGAGTGGTGGCTACATGTTAAGCAACATACTAAATTGTTTTTTATTCACCAAAGTCAGCAGTGCACTGGACAACAGTGGGCCAAATTTGAAGCTTTACAGAACAGGCTAACCCACCTCACAGCACTGGCGAGCACTGGCGGACACTGGCGTTGATGTTTCCACCAGACTCAAGCAGGCACGACAAGAACTCATGCGTTGGCTGGAGCAAAAAGGAAGAGAAACCATCTTTCATTCCAGGGTCAAACATTTCGAAGAAAATGAGAAATGTACGTCATACTTTTTTAAGAAGGTACAATCTTTGCATAAAACTATTACTGAATTGCGAGATAACAGAATTCTTGTGCAGGGCACAAATGCATGTAAAACTGTTGTTACAAATTTCTATAAAAAACTGTATGCTCCTCCCCTGTGTCGATACTACTAAAATGACTGCTTTGTTGGGATTCTCTGATCTTCCAACCTTAACACCAGATCAACAGTCATTTCTTGCAGAACCTTGGACAGGAGAGGAGTTTTTACTCGCCTTACAGAACGCGCCCACAGGATCAGCGCCAGGCAAAGATGGGCTACCCTGGGAATTTTATCGACTCTTCTGGAAAGAAATTTGTGTGGACTTCCTCGTGGTACTACAGGAAGGTTTTACTACTCAAACCATTCCTCAGGCTTTCACGGAAGGTATCGTCACGCTTATCTTCAAAAAAAGGTGAGCCACAAGATTTACAAAACTGGCATCACATTACGTTACTGAACGTAGATTATAAATTGTTAACAAAAGTACTGGCCAAACGTATATCAAGGGTCATACAGCATATTATACACCCAGATCAAACATGCGCCGTTCCTGGACGACAAATATGGGACAGCTTGGCAATTCTATGAGATCTGATCTGGTATAACCAGAATGCAGGATCCCCTCTGGGCATCTTATCCCTTGATTTTCACAAAGCCTATGACTCAGTGTCCCATGAGTATTTGTTTTCTATATTACAGTATTTTTGTTTTCCGCCTGCTATTGTGCAAATGATAAAACTATTATATACCAGTGCTGTGAGCTATGTAAACATAAATGGTTTCCTGACATCTCCGATATCAGTGCAGGCAGGAGTACGACAAGGTTGCCCAATGTTTCCTGTTATGTTTATTTGTGCGATAGAGCTGTTATTACAATATTTCAGATAGCACCCCAACATACACGGTGCATTCGTGCCAGGGGGCGGGGGAAGTAAGGCAAAATGTATCGCTTATATGGATGATGTCACGCTAATTTCTACTGATGTTACTTCTGTCCGAACTGTTTGGGCACAAATGGAGTCCTTTCATACGGTGTCTGGTCTGCATCTCCATTTGGAGAAAAGTGTTTGCTTTACAATGGGACCATGGGATAATCTTGCACAACTCCCTTTTCGTGTCACTCGTGAGCCTGTTAAAATTTTAGGAGTGTGGTTTTCTGATACTATGCCTGGCAAACATAATTGGGAGAAATGTGTACAGAAACTGAATGCTAAAATATCCCTGTGGAAACTCAGAAAGCTGTCTTTTGAAGGAAAAATTCTTGTGATTAAGACTGTCTTACTACCCATAATGTTATTTATAGCAATGATTTATCCTCCAACAACACCTATGTTGGTACATTGTCAAAAGATCCTATTTACATTCTTTTGGGGATCTAAGATGGAGAAATTGGGGCGCCAAACACTCTTCACAAATGTATCTAATGGAGGGAAAGGCATGCCTAATTTATTCATTGTTTATGCATCTCAAATATTATATTGCACTTTAAAAAGTATGAATGCAGGTCAACATATCGGCGCATGTTTTACTCGTTATTACATGTCATTTTTCTTGCATCGCTACAAATTATGTGAAATGAGCAACAATGTCCCACATGTTTTAAATCCCCCACCGTATTATACATCTCTGGGAAAATTGTTACAGCTACCCCGAATCAGAGACATTTTGGCAGACGGACAAAATCGAACCTATTGCGCCATCAAAAAAGAACTCAAGCTACGAGAAGAACATTTAGTGTTGGGCTGTTTTTCAGACGAGCAGTCACAACAAGTATGGACCATGATGGACCACAAAGGACTTCTGAACCCCCAAAAAGACTTAGCATGGATGGCTGCACACGAGTGCCTACCGGTCAAATCTTTTCAGCATAAAAGACGTTTGGCTCCATCACCAAAATGTCCTCGGAACAATTGTTCACAACAAGAGACTGTAGTATACCTCCTGTGGAATTGTCCCTTTGCACAGAACTTTTGGTCCTCATTACTTCAAATCATCAAAGGCATCACAAAACTTACTACTTTAAATTATGATATGGTTCTGTACGTTTTTTTTCCTGGGGGGGAGGAAGGGGGAGAGTTTCAGGAGGATGCTCTCGAGCGAACCTCCGGGGACCCTGGGCCTTCGCTCCACGGCTTGTCCGTGGCAAGGCTGTGTGGACCTGGGAGCGACCTCGGGGGTGAATTCCTGCATCAGGAGGAAATCCCCTTGTTCGCCGATAGAGGGACGGGCTGTGGATTCCTGGCTTGACCGGGACCCAGCTGATGCCCAGACATCGGTGGGCTTGGGGGAAGCCCTCCAGGAATCCAAGGAATTTTTAGCTCAAGCACATAGCTGCGTGGAGCAGGAGAAGCTGACTCCAGAGTTCTGGAGTCAGATTGAGAGTCCCTAGAGGCACTGGAATAGTGCTCGGCCTGAGGACACTCAAAGGAGAGATTTTGCAGACATTTTGAAGGAAATCTCCTCACGCACGTAGCTGCGTGGAGCTGGATGAGCTGACACCAGAGTCCTGGAGTCAGATTGAGAGTCCCTGGGCGCACTGTGCTAGTGCTCAGCCTGGGGAAACTCAAAAAGTGAAATTTCTTAGCCAATGTATCAGGTACCTTCCATCACCCCAAAAGGAACACCTGACTCCCGGTCAGGAAAACACACTACTATAAGTGCTGTGTAGAAGCTAAACAAAAGAGAAATATGAATCACCTAATGGACACCGTTTTCAAACAGGTATTTGGCATTAAGCCTGAACAGATAAAATGCATGCCTTTAGAATCAGGGAGCTATTTGAGATAACTTTCCAGAGTGAAAATGTATACCAAGATTTTATCTATAAATTTAACCAAAATAGGAAGAATACAGAGCTAGAGGGATATTTAATTACTCCACTTGCAGCACCACGAGAAATCCCCATGACAGTACATATGTACAACCCTTTTTCTGCACCATCAGAAATAGAACTTTTTTTGCGTAGGTATTGCCAAAGTGTCAGAGGAGGGAATGAAGTCAGAAATGAATGGGGAGTATGGAATGGGAAAAGGAGGTACATGGTGGTACTCCAGAGAGATGATGAAGGGATCGGAGGCACAAAACACCCACCTCTTAACTTCACCATAGGTCCAAATAGGGGTTTCCTTTATTACCTTGGGCAACCCATGTTCTGTAAGACGTGTTTTCAGTTTGGGCACATTAAGGAACATTGTACAGGTGATATCTGTAGGAACTGTGGCACCAAAGGGCATATGGCCCATGAATGCAAAGCACCCAAAAAGTATAATTTGGGTGAAGGATTGTCTCACCTTTATAAGAATTGCCCTTTAAGGCCAAACCTCTCCTCAGACAATTTGAGAGTTGAGAGCTCATCCCAATTAAGTCAAACAGGGCCAAATGAGATAAGCCCAACCTTTAAAGAACCACCCTACCTGATCTTCCCACTAGTGAGTTTGGAAAAAAGCTCACAACCCCAGCCTCAAATTGTCATCCCAGAGACACCAGTAGAAAACTTGGGACAAAAAGGAAATACTAATGATTCAGGTGCTCTTGCCACAGACTCAAACCCAAAAGCAGAAAGGCGGCCTGAAATTGATTTAGACTTAGATTACAGTCAAGAATGGCTTTTTGCTCCACCAACAACTGGGTCCACTCATTTAACCAAAGGGTCAGAAACTTTATTTTCCACGGAAGAGAACATGGAGGAAGGCGAAGGCAAAAACAAAAATAGTGATTCCAAAGAAAGTTTAAAAGAAAATAACCTGTCAGAATCAGAAGAGGAGATGACAACTTAGCGGTATTTAAACGAAAGAGAATTCGAAAACTCCCCAAGACAATCAATGAGGCAACTAGAGAGAATGCAAAAAAGGAAAGATAAAAGGAACCAACAATTTTCAGAAGAGGCGGTTCAAAAAAGAAACAAAAGGAAAGCAATATCTCTAAAAAATGATACAAATTCAAAAATCACGGTTGATCAAGGATCCAGGTACAGTGTACTCCTAGAGCAATCAGACCCAGAAGACCTTCTTTTGGAGGGTCTGTCTGCAACATGTAATGAATCCATTACCAATCCTTTGGAGGAGGGGAAGTCTTTTAAAGATTTTCCCCCTTTTATGGGAAAGGAAAAGGAGATAACCATTGAGGAGAGCCAATCTTTGCTCCCTCAGGAGATTATTGAAATTGATCCTGTTGAACAATGATGCAAACATGTCTAGATATTATATTATAATGGCTATTACTTTAGCCACCCTAAACGTAAGGGGTATTAGACAGCAGTCCAAAAGAGCTGCTATATTCAATTATTGTGAAAATTTGAATGCTGACATTATTTTCTTGCAGTAGTGTGGCATCCCATATGCTGAGGATTACTCCTTTCTGCAAAGAGAATGGAAACAGGGCCCATCATCCTGGTCAGGAGGTGGGAACAAGAATGCGGGAGTAGGTATTTTATGCAAAAATAACAATTTTTCAATTTTACAGGAAACTGTTATTTCCCTAGGAAGAGGATTGTCCTGTAACTTAAAAGTAAATGAAACATGCAATCCAAACAACACAGGGTTTACATGGATATCAGGAGACGGGAATACCACTTCCAGGATAGACTACATTTTGGCATCAGAACACATTAAATGTTTATCCTCTATATTACAAGACAGTTGTTTAACTGATCACCAGACTCTCATATCTAAATGTGAAATACCCACACACAACATAAAAGGTCCAAGTTATTGGAAGCTAAAACACCACAACTTTACAAGATGAAGATATTATTGCATCATTTAAATGTCAATACCAGATATGGCAAAAGAAAAAAAGGAGAATTCCAAAACTTGACCTTGTGGTGGGAGTTTATTAAACAACAATGTAAACTTTTTTTCACTCACATTGGGAAACAAAAAGCAAAAGAAAAAAGGAAAGAGCTTTTTGATTTAAACGAAAAATTGGCGCTTTTGGGGGAAATGGAGAATGCAGGGGTAAATGTAAAAAAACATGTAATTGAGACTAAAAATTCAATTAGAAAATGATATCTACAAAAAGGGAAAGAAACCATCTTCAATTCCAGAGTGAAAGAATATGAGCAAAACGAAAAATGTAATGCTTTCTTCTTTAAAAAAAAAGCAAACAAAATAACACCCTGTTTTCTTCCTTACAAGATATTGAAGGTAAACAAACATCTGACATAAATGAAATGTTAAATCATACTCGTGCCTTTTTTTTAAAAATATATCAAGAGAAAGATTGAAGAAAACATCTGTGAAGATTTCCTGGAGGATATCAAAGAAACTCACAAAAGAGTCGCAATCCTTTTTAAGCAAACCTTTGATGGACAAGAATTTTGTGAAGTTTTGTCCAAAGCCCCCACAAATTCATCTCCTGGCCTGGATGGGCTCCCATGGGAGTTCTATAAAAATTTTTGGGGTACCATTGCACAGGATTTCATGCAAATGCTGGCAGAAGCAATTTTAAACAATAACCTACCGGTGTCTTTTTTACAGGGAACAGTAACCCTACTACACAAGAAAGGAGATAAACAGAGGGGCATATTTATACTCCGTTTGCACTGATTGTGCGGCAAATTTTTTGACGCACAATCAGCGCAAATGTTGCGCCGTATTTAAACTTTGACGCCCGGGGATGACAAAATTCCGCCGTGTGCGTTATTTTCTGGATGTGGCAACCCGCCTTGCGTTAATGATATGCAGGGTAGGCGTTCCCGTCCAAAAAATGACAAACGGCCGTGCGTCGTATTTATGCTTTCGGGCAAAAATGACGCACGGCCGGGAGGCGGAGCGATAAAATGACGCACAGCCCGATTTGCGTCAAAATTTAACGCCTGGGTCAGGGCAGGCGTTAAAATGGGGCAAACACACCTGTATTTAATCAGAACACACAGAACAAACAGCAGAGCAGCAGAGCAGCAGAGCAGCAGAGCAGCAAAAGGGAGACATGGAGGTGATTCTTATCCAGCGTGCACGCAGACGCAGAGCCCAGCAGCAACAACAGCAGCTACACCACCACCAGCAGGGACCCCAAAGGCAGCGCAGAAAGCAGGAGAGGATATTCCGCCCAAGAACCACCCTTCAGGGCCTCAGGGAACACGACATCATACAGAGGTACCGGTTGAACTGGCAGGCCATACAGCAGCTGCTGAGAAACATTGAACAGCAGTTGGCCCCCCCACTTTGGTGACACCCCACACCATACCAACAGAAACAAAGCTGCTTGCCGTACTTCACATGCTGGCAAGTGGCTCTTTTCAAACAACTGGTGCCCTGGTTGGCGGAATATCACAACCATCATTCTCCGCATATCTGCCCAAAGTACTGGATGCCATCATTCGCCTGACACCCGCCACATCTGCTTCCCTAACACACTGCAGAAGCAGCAGGAAACTAAACAGGGGTTCTACCTCATCAGTGGCTTCCCACACGTCCTTGGTGCAATCGACTGCACACATGTACGCCTTGTGCCACCTGCTACAACTGAACACCTCTACCGCAACAGGAAGCACACACATTCAATCAACGTGCAGGCCATTGTCGATCACCAAGGAATGTTCACAAACATCGTGGCTAAATATCCTGGGAGTGTCCATGACTCATTCATCTTCCGTCACTGCACCATCAACCAACACTTCCAGGATGGACGGTATGGCAATGGACTACTTGTTGGTAAGTACAAAAACCTACTAATATACACACTGCACAGCAACCCTCTAGGACACACAACACATACACCACAACAGCAACATCTAGACAGGAACACACTGAGGTCCTGACATCACTAGCCATGTTTCTTAAGTCACCATTGAACCTGTCACACATCGGAATTTACTGTACAGCCTAATGTGAAGACATTAATGAGTGTGGTAGCCGAAATGTCACCTTGCAAATTGTAAGTGTCCCAATGACCTTTACATTAATACATTGCATAAGCCTAAAGGTATGGGATGTCCAGGGTACTTTCATATGAACGTGCTAACAACACTTATAAATGAAACTCTACATTGAACTATCTACTCACCGCAAGTGAAGACACAAGGACACCTGTATCACAAGTCACAATGCTAGGGAGGGCACACTGCACTGAAAATCCCAAAACATACTGATGACAAACTGTTAGCAGACAAACACTTGCTCAGCCAAGGAAACAACACAATGCAGATGGTATAGCCTACAAGTATAGGATGTCACATTAGTACACTAAATAGTCACAGACAACACAAGACAACTACTGCCACTGAAGGTCTTTTCAATAGTGCAAGCTACATCAACATGATCCCATTCTTTTTCTCTTTCAACTGATCAGGGGTATGGCATCCAGCCATGGATTATGACATCATTTGGCAACCCGAGTACTGCTGCAGAGCGAGCATACGACGACGCCCATAAGAGGAGACGCAGCATTGTTGAGTGGACCTTTGGCATCCTCAAGTCAAGGTTCCGCTGCCTCGACATCACTGGTGGTAGCCTACTATATTCCCCCGAGATGGTCTGTAGGATCATCCTCACATGTGCAATATTGCACAACATTTGTGTCAAAAGGAACATTCCCCTTTTCGAACCAGACCCATATATGCCTGAAGAAGAGGAGGATGCTGCCCTGCAACAGGAGGGGGAACAACCAAACACGGCTAGAGTGCGTAGGCGCCAACACATTGTGAACAATTTCTTTTCATAATTATCACCATCACCACTTCATGAACTATTGCAAATAAACACTGATAACAAACACCACATCATGGTCTGGCTAATTATTTCTGCACACCCTTAGCTCTAAATATCAGAAGAAGAATGTCGTCTCATGGAGCATTAATGATATAACAATCAGGACACAGAAAAATACACCACAAATGTAATGCCTATCACACAACGGTCACATACACACACAATGTAAATGACTGACATCCTGTACAGTTCACCTTTGAAGGGCAATAGCTGAGGACCACACCTATTACACACATACATGTAGGAAACATGGTTCATCGCAGCAGATGTCACACAACTAAAACACCATCACTCAACTAGGGGAAAACAGGCCTCATACATCAGGCAGTTGACATGCTTTTGCTTCAGGAACAGGAATGTATTACCAGACTCTTGGCAGCAGTAATTCCAACTACTTACAATCTTTGCAAAGAGTTACACATAAGCAGAACATACAGGGCACAAGTGCCACACATATGACAAGCATCCAGCACATCACATCCCATCCCATCTACATGTCAGCCCTTTTCTAAAAACCTTACACACCCATGCGGCTGGTCACACCCTACCTGTCTGAAGAGGTCCCTGGAATGCTGATATGTGTACCCTGATATTCCCTCATCTACATACACACACACACACACAAGAGTCATCCAGTGTGCCACACCCTTTCCTATGCCTACCATTGTCATAGTACCATCTCACTGCATGGAACTCAGCTCATATAATACACTGGCTTGGATTTTTTAAGGCCTGGTATCACCTGTAGATTGATTCTCGTGTGAAAGGTACTGTAGGCCATTTGAAAGCAAATCTAATCCGACAGGACTAGTGAGACACTGATGGAGGCCACACCAGTGATCCCCTCCATGCACACCACCCAAATTTACATGTCCCGTCCCTGCTGATGCCTCCTACAGCATAGATGTAGACATTTGGGCAATTACACCATTAAGTATTGCTACTAATGTTGGCGTGTAACACTTTATCAGGGTTCATGTGTCACCTTCAAGACAACACAGGACATACACAGTGTGACATGTCAACTGTCTACTCCTCCCTCTGACCAGTCCTAGTCAGACCACTGATCATGAAATTTGTGAAATAGCTGGCTCCTGATTGACCCAGCATCCTGTTGGCCTGACTGGCACCTGTCCGTGAGTCACCCTAAAGATACCCGGTGGCCACCTATGGACCACACTTGCTGTCCAAAACCTCTCGTACCTCAGAGGCTAATTTGTCATTTGCCTCATCAATGTATACTCAAATACATTGTATTGCATCATCTGACTGTTATTTGTATCATATTTGTGACAGTGCCCTTGAATAGCTAAATCATGGCCCTTCCGTTGTCTGGGCCTCATTAATGCCTAAACTACAAAGTGTGACAGTATACCTGGCCCATAGCGTTTGATGGTGTACGTGGCCTCCAGCAGAACCAGCAACCTCAGATAATGTCCATGAAAAGTCAACACATATGAGGACCCTGACAGTTCACACGCTGAGTAACATTGTTCAAATAATAGAGATGAGTTGTGTGTGCTGAATACCAGCCATTTACTTCTGCACAGAGGCTATGATGTTTCCTGATGCATTTCCATCCACAGAGGCCAACTTGAGTACAAATGTTGCAATGACACATGCCGGATCCAGACACCTGAGACATTCTCTCACTCAGCACACCACGGTTGCCCAGTTGAAAGTCTCATTACGCGTCTTCAGTGACAGGGTGGGACCATCCACGTGTAAGCTACCATGTCCTCAATGACATTACTCACATTTAGCTACAAACGATACTCATTAGACACACGATTAGCTGCCAATAACTCATGATGAGACCTGGACATTACAGTGACAACATACACCTAAACAGTTGATACTGGATCAACATTGGACCACACACATGTACATGTACCATCCAATCAACAAAATGGTTGCAAGCAGCCTATCACAGTAGTGTCCCAGTTGTAACCTAGCAGGAAGAATGAAACATGCCACTAAACCAGGTAATGCATAAAGGGCCACATACATCAACAACCTATTTGCTATCATGACATAAGGAACGTTGAGATTTTGCTATTAAATCAATGCTAAATGGTATGTCAGAATTCTCCAAAGAATCAACAGCGCAAACGTCAAATGGGCAAATGGGATTACAGATTAGCAAACAGAGAATCATACTCAATTTGCTTCCATGGGCCCGCTGCCAATGGTTTAGCATTACTGAATTTGGGAAAACCTTGGATAAAGTTGCAAGTCAGGAACAGCAAACCCCAGGGTGCTGGGGGCCTAAGTCCCCCTCTGCTGCACCCCAAATGTACATTTTTTATGCACATGTGAAGCACACACACATGTATAAGGCGCATGTGTGCCCTACATGTCAATAGTGAAACACATGTGAGCTACATTAACTCGTAATTAGGACATGGTTACCTCCAAAAAAGGTTTAGGCGACAATTGCATTACCTAATTGGCCTTTATGCAATTTGGAATAGCTTGATACATGTGCTCACAATTTTGCTAAGGAATACATCCTGGTATCTTTCATATTTAGAAATTTGCAATCAGCAATTACCTACATACGTGCACAATTATGAGTAATATCCATTCTGGCCAATCATTACTATTGCACTGTGAATACCTTCTATACATCCTATGAGGGACATTTGCTATAGCTAACCCCAAAGTTTATCACTTAGCACCGTTTGGTCATGCAAAAATTCCATTTCTCATTTGGACAAATGAAATACATATTTGTCATAATGCGTCATATTTTCACGCGTACAGCTTGTGCGTCATAATTTGACGCACAGGAGTGCAAATAATGCAGAGTCAAAAATATTTTTGATAAATAGATATAATTGGCTGCGGCTTAATTTTCACCTCTAAAAAGTGTAAAATATGCCGCAAAGAAATATTAATTCCCAATTATGAAAAATATTTTGACTCTGCATTATCTGCACTCCTGTGCCTCAAAAAAAATGACGCACAAGCTGTATGCGTGAAAATATGACGCATAATGGAAAAAAACAGCGGCCATGTTATGCAGGATGTGATGTAATACGATATCCTGTTTACAGATTCTGTACACTGGGTGTACTTTCACTTTGCAGTCTCTGATTATTCTAGACTGTGTGGCTGTGTGCAAAGTGTTGTCCTGTGTATTAGTGCTTTTGTGTCCAGAGTGCCATCTTACTTGTTGTTTTGTCATAAATATATTGTTGTAGAATACTGTCCGAGTCTGTGTTGTATAAATTTGTCGAGTCCAGTGTTGTATTTATTGTCTGTGGGAGTCTGTTGTGGGTACTGTGATATAGGGGATAGTTGGGCTCTTCTATTTGTTAAGTTTTCTTTGTATTTCCTCACTCTAATTTTCCCCATTTCCCCCTTTTCTTTTTTTCTACTACTTTTTCCCCTTTTTCAGTGCTTAAATGTCTGGTAGGCCACGGCTTTCCAGGATGGGTGAGGAGGAATTGGGGGGGTTTATATGGCTGGTTTGCTATTTCCTCCCACTTATGCTGGAGGCTGGGGGTAGGGTGATACAGGGGTATCACACGGAGGCCCGAAAAGTCAGGTGGGGGAAGGTGCACCATCACTTGGTGCATCTGTGTGGGAGCCAAAGGAATGACCATCAATTGAAGCACCGCTGGGCTGACCTGATCTCCAGGGAGCAAGATCTGCTGGACCACCTGGGAATCAGGATTGGTGGCCATGTTGGTGAGTACAGATCATGTAAATGTGCACAATTGAAATCTGTGTAGTGACATGAGATGATTGGTACCCAATCTGCCAGATAAGTAGCTGACTGTGTGTAATGCTAGGGAAACATACCGGGTAATTGATGCACTATGTGAAGGATGACAAATGCTAGCAGTCAGGCAGCTCATGTTTTCCACACATACAGATTGCTTGTAGCAGAATGTAATGTAGTGCCGCCTTTGTGTCAGATAAGCAACACATTATTGACGCAATCAGGACTCTACAGGTCACAATTGCCAGTGAAGTATGGATGTAGTAACATCATACCTACATATGTAGGAATGTTATAGCTGATCTTATGCTGCAAAAAGATAGACATTTTTAAAGGTCTGACAATTACACCGTTGTCTCCTTCCAAAGAATTCCCATTAATCACTCATATGTACAACCCATTTTTTGATACACAGCTGATTGATACTTTTTTACAATTTTGCAGCAAAATCCGAGGAGGAACGAAACTTAAGAACATCTGCGGCATCTGGAATGGCAAGAGGCGATACATGGTAACACTGAAATCTGATCCCAATGGGGAAGGAGGTTTAGAACACCCCCCGGCCACGGTAACTATTGGCCCTCATAGAGGGTTTATCGTATATCAAGGACAACCTCTTTTTTGTCGCCACTTCCTTCGTTTCGGTCATACTAAAGAAAGTTGTACTGATAGTTTGTAGAAATTGTGGAGCTACAACGCATAAGGCAACAGAATGTACTGAACCTAAACATTGTAATCGTTGTGGGTCTTTGGGTCATCTATTTAGGAACTGCCCCAAAAATCGTACATCTTATGCCATGGCTTCCAGTACCCGTCCCTCCACCACTCCTCCTCCTCAACCTCCTCCTCCTTCCTCAACTAACCAGATGATGATTTCTTAGGTTTTTTTGAGGGATTACCCATTCGAAAATATAGGCCCACGCCAGAAGATGAAGTCGAGGCAGATATCATCCCTGATGTTTCCACTGATTGGATAGACCCTTGGGGAGAACGACATTCTCCTACTCATAATACCACTACGGTGCCTGAAACACTCTTACCTTGTGCGGATGGTGTAACCGTACCAGAGGGTAGTATTACTCAGATTGAATCTGAACTCCCTCCGCCCGCCAGTGCGCCCCTACAGGCAGAATCCACATCAAAACCCTCTATTAGTGGTACAGATCAGGAAAATGAAATAAATGATTTCGAGATGACCTCAACAAATACAGAAGATAGTGAATGGCAGGTTCAGAAGGGTAATAAACGTAAAGCCCAGAAAGCCCTTCCACAACAAAAAATTGATCCAGCCCCACAGTCTAAATTAAAACGTCGGCCGTCTTCCAAAGAAAGAACAGCAGGGAAAAATAGATTTAACCCCTTACAAAGCCTCGCGGGTTCCGAGGAGGCATCCTTCCCCATTTCACTGCCAGCACCTACTGGCAAATGTAGTAAAGATGACCTTGAGGCTACCCCAGATTTATTACATTACGCTGCCGAAACTATTATCGAGGCTCATAGCGTATCCACAGGTGAACTTCCTGACGCACAGCCTCTTGATATAGACTCAACATGAAATGCAAATCTCTACTTATTTTATTAATGGTCATTGCCTCGGTGGTCACTCTTAGGGCCATATTTATACTTTTTGACGCAAAACTGCGCTAACGCAGTTTTGCGTCAAAAAATTTTGCGCCGTCTAACGCCATTTGGATGCGCCGTGCGGGCGTCAAATTTATACTTTGACGTACGGCGGCGCAACCAACAGGTGGGCGTCAGGATATTGTGACGCACACAGCGGCGTCAAGTCGTAAGGAAAAACCACGTAAAGGCGACGCACATCACCGTGGGCCGATTTACGACAGCGCAATCGTGAAAGCGCTGGTTTTTCTCACGCAATTGCGTCAAATTCTAGCGCGAAAACTGCAGTGTTACCAGAGAGCCAACATGGATCCCAGTGGACACAACAGAGCCCAGGATGATGACAGCAGACCAGGAACCAGCCAAGAGGTCCCACGAACAAACCAGGATAACCAAAAAAAGAAAAGAAAGTGTCGCTTCAGTGAAGAGGAGCAGGAAATCCTGGTGAGAGAGGTGACGGAACACCAGCACCAACTTTTCATTACATCCAAATTGCCACTCAGTAGGAGAGAGGCCATATGGAAGCAAATAGTGGACAAGATCAACAGTGTGGCTGAAGAACGCCGCACAGTCACTGAGTGTAAGAAACGCTGGCATGACTGTAAACGCAGGACCAAAGAGAAAATGGCCAGGAACAGGAAGGCAGCAATGCAGACTGGAGGTGGGAGTCCAGCACAACAGGAGGCCCTGGAACACATGGAGGAGATGGTTGCAGCCGCCATCCCCGAGGAGATCGTCACAGGGATTCAAGGGCAGGACAGTGCAGACTACCAAGACACAATGCACATGCAGGGTAAGTCGCATGGGGAATTATAATGCACTAATGTTAACTGCAACCAGGGGGGGAATACCTACTACACAATGCATGTAAGTAAGCATATACATAGAGTGGCATGGGTAAAGGAGCACAGTAGGGGGGCATGCCTAGCACACACTGAAGCTGGGGCACCACCAAACACAGCAACAAGTACAGCCCCATGGGGACATCCTGTAAGTACAACAATAGAGCCAAGGGAAAGCAGCGACAGGTCGGAAGGCCACTACAGCAAACTCACATCCAGGCACTTGTTTTGTAAAATCTATCCTACAGCAACTAGGTCCCTATCAGTAACCCAGTAGGCAAAGCAACAACTGCAATGTAACTGCCACAACACCTTACAATAACGCCACTCATCTCTGTGCAGCTACAGTACCAAATGGCAGCAACCTCCCCATGGAATATACATACACAAATTAGGGGGTGACATTGACATCCGCAACAAGTCAGTGTAAAAATACAAACGCACCAGTACACTCAAATGCCCAATGTCCATACCTGACACATACATAAGCCAAAGTAAACAGCAATAGGACCCACACAGCACCAACCACACACACATGCTGCATACGTCAGGGTCCCTCACATGCCTGGATAACAAGGCTACATCACTAATGTCATACTGCTCAGACAACACCTGAGGAGGAGACATAGGCAACTGGTCACTCAAACACACCTGCAAAGTCTGACAAACAAATCGGACCTTCATACGATAAACAGGCTTATACAATCAAACACACATGACCCACCTTCATCTTCAAACATCAACAATGTTTACATCCACACCACATCCAAACATGAACATGCATAGGAAATGGCACGGAACATGTACACTGCATGCAATGTGAATCAAAAGTGAATGGGGCAGGTCCTGAGAGGCAAGTGTGTTGGCAGGGCACTCACAACACCCACAGTCAGTCAATGTGTATTCTGGCAAGTGTAATGTATACTTTGCGCATTAGCCTCAGGCTGTAGGCCTTTCTGCACCTTACCCTGAATGTACTCTTACGCATATGCTCACATCTAAGAGCCTCTGAGCACTTTGCACTACATGCTTCTCATTGGCCTTCCTATCAGGAAATATACCAAATAGCCAGTCCTAGGGTGTTGTTAATAAGTCCAATCACACTGTTTTGCCTACATCTGCACTGGAGTGTGCCAGAACAGATACACTCTGTGCCCCAGTCAAGGATACAGTCTGGTACTTTGCGGATAGATGGGGTAGGGGTTCTGATTTGGCATTCCTGCGTAGGGAAACTATCTCATCACCATGACTTATGACTTATAAAATCACTTCCTTGTCCCAAGACACACAAGAGGGAGTCTCCAAACAGAGAAACACCAGACGCTGCCTGCCTTGCTGCAGATGCAAAACCAGATCACAGGCCATTGCTCAGATATGACGGATGAAGTCTCCCCAGTGATTCAGACAGGCAGGCTAGAAGCTTAACATGCTGTGCTATAAATAGAACAAGCAGAGGGAGAGTACAAACTGTTAGGCACCATGATAGTTTTCGACCAATGTCTTACTCTCCTGCTGACTATTTCAAGTCTACCATGTTGAAGTATTTGGGTTATTGTGGCTCACACCTAAATATAGACAAGTCAGTTGTTCAAAGAGATCATCATATGAAACAAATACTGTCTTTGACTTTTGTGTATGAGTTCATACTGGAAAAGAGTGAAGATGTTGGGATCTGAGTGACCACAACTTCCCTGAAAAGTTCCAAAGATGTCATGCGCTCGGATGTATAATCATTCCTTTGCTGTGGGAGACATGAGCCAATGCTAGTTAGCTAGAGCAAAATGAAAGAATCAGGGTGACAGAGTCAATTAAAAGTGGGTCAGACTCAGTCCATCACACCATTAGCTATCCTGCTGCCTCGTAAGCAAGTCAGCTCAGGTCGGATAATGAGAACACACCCTCGAAAATGTCTCTACATAAGAATAGTTAATCACGGAGGGACTAGTAGGACACAAAGATGCCTATTCACAAAATGTTACAAAGCAACACCTAGCGGCAATTAGGCAGACAAGTCTGGTAGCTCCACATCACACATGTGACACACAGGTGGGCCATAGGCCTACAACAATGCCCATATGAAGGACAGCAGATACCCAGAAAAAAACAGACACCAAAGATAAGGCATCCAAACGCCTGTAACTGTTTGCAAACTTGTTACAACACAGACACACTAATTGTACCCTGTTTCATTGCAGAGGAACATGGATCTCCTGCCGATATGCCTGACCCTGATTTCCCTGATGACATCGATGACGACCCCATCAACCTCTCCCCACAAACCCTCAACATGGTCTTTGGAAGCCTCCAAACCCCACCTTCAGTCCCAAGGAGGAGCCCAGAAGAAGCAGCCACCCCAGTAGACCCACCTGCCACCCCAAATGTAATACCTGCCAGCTCCAACACAGCTGAGGACTCCGACGACACTGGAACCAGCTTTGAAAGAACCGTCGTTGGGGTCCAGCGGGAGCTGGCCAAGGAGGTGCGGGTGGGGATGCAAACTATGGCAGCCAGCCTTGAGGGGGTGCGTTCGTGCATGATCCCTCCTGCTGATCAGACAGCTGTGATGCAAGCACTAACATCGCACATGCAGGAACTTGTAGAAACACAAAAGCAAATCGCCACAGCTGTCATCCAGTTGACGGAACAACTAAGAATGCAAGCCAGTCAACGGGTGCACGAATGCAACATCGAACCCCTCAGGGCTGACCTGGCTGCCTACCATCGGGATGTGGCTGCCATTCTGAGAAACCAGCAGGCCCTCCTTGCTGCAGTATTGCCCTTCCTAAGTCCACAGGGACTAGCCCCCGGGATGTCTGCCTCCATGTCTTCTAACACTGAGGTGTGTGTTGCCCCTTCACAACCAACAACAACAAGGACAGAGGAGGCAACACACACATCAGAAGAAGAAGACGTGGAACAGATAACCTTCACACGGAGGAGTACCCGGAAGCCCTAGTCCCTGCACCATGGCCTACTCTGACCAAGGTCCTGCGTTTAGTCAAAGCCCAGTTTCTGAACACCTACACTCAATGACTGTTTGGCAATCCACTGTTTGACTTGTCCACATTGCCAGTGAATGTCTCTCTCCTACAATTTGGTAATCCTGTCCCTCTGCACTGACACCTTCTATAGGCTCACCAAGAAATGATGCCCCAGAACGGACTCAGCAAAAATGTTGAATGGACAATTTGCACTACAACACCTGTAAATAAATCGCACTTGCTCACCTATTGTGTCTGTCATTTCACACTTCAACTGTGCAGTACCTAACTCCAAAGTGGCTGTGTGGCAACCCTGTTGAATCTCTATACTACTGTCCTGATGTCATATATTCAGATCCATCTGTGCATTGGCCAGGATTGCATCATAGCCCTACCATACTGAGGGAAATAACTGAGGAAGGAACTAAGCACACACAATCATGCTGTGTTGGTCAGAATGATGCACCATCTATCGCTATTCCAGAGAGCAAATGGTGTCTGGGAAATGTAGGCTCCATGCAAGACTTAAATAAGAATGGATGCCGCTTAATGTAATGAATCGTGTACAAATCACACTGCATTAACTTCCCTTACAGAGTAGGCTTCCATGAAGGAAATTCATGCTGCTTCAGTACACACATGATGTAGCTCAGCAATGAAAGCAGCAATACATGAGTGTGAACAACTCCTCATCTACAAAGATCTCCCTGAGCTTCACACTGCTGTCCGACCTAACAATTAACCCACATTGACATGTAATGAAGCACTCTTTGTGAAGTTGGACACATATCATAACAAAAGCTTAGTGTACAATGCACACTACCAATGGGGAGTCTCCCAATTTGAGGATACTTAACAAGTGAGCACACGGGTAGATGGGATGTTAAACATCCATTCCCAGGGGATGCTGAGCATAGGACACAAATGTCACACTAAATCATTCTGCAACATGGATGTCAAGGCCATGATAAAGTAGCACCTAACGCATCAAGTAAAGGGTTAACAAAATATTTATTTATATCTAGTACTACAAGAGGCAACTAAGGGAAAGGTACACCTACACTAATCTAACCTGACTACTAATAACCCACAACTGTCCCTATCTAACCTAAGCTAAACTTACTCTACACATGTAACGAAACGATCTAAACATCAACCCCCCACCCACCATTATGAGACAGGACACATGCAGGACAAAACATACTAACCTACACACATACTACACTATCCTAAACAAGCAGATATTTTTTTTTTTATTTTTTTTTTTAATTTTTTTTTTTTTGTTGGTTTTATTAAACATGAACCCCAACATTGCCCACCACCCACCCACCCACACACAAATATTTGAGAAAAATAACAAGGACCCCCCACCCTCTTCCCTAACACTAACTAAGCTACATACCTATCCTAATCCTAATACTAATCCCCAAAGCCCAACTAACAGGATAAAAAAAGGAAAGAGGTGAGAGGGGAGGGATAAAAGTTTAAGAGGGCAAACGAACTAGAGGTTTGCCCTCCTTAGTGTGCGCCTGATGTCGCGGACCCGGGTCTTTACATAGTTCATGTCATCAGTCAGGTTGTCCACCTTCCTCAAAAGTTTGTCCACTTTCTGGGACAATGCCTGGAAGGCTGCAGGGTCCACGGGAGGGTCTGTGGGGAGGGTTTGTGTGCCAGCAGAGGTCGAGCTAGTGGCAGCTGTTGGTGGGACATGTGACTGTCCTGCTGCCAGCACACGGCTGGGTCCAGGTCGTGCTGCATGCGGCGGGTCCATGGCAGCCGAAGTAGATGGGACCACTGGGCCAGACCTGGTGGCTGTGTCGTTGGTGGCTGTAGGTGGCACACTTGTTGGAGGCTGTGGTGTGGCCCACCACGCCCCGGAGGCCCTTTCGGAGTGATACCTGCGGCCCATCCGCCGATACCCAGACTGCACCTGCAGGATGTGCCTGTAACGGATGGCACGCCGCTCAAAATGGATGCGATCGGCCGCCCTCATGTTAGCAGCTGTGAAGAGAAAAGGCAGATATTTACCTTTGGCTTTGCATTGGGTGGGATAGCACAATGGGTTATTTGTACATTACTAGAAATGTATAGGTTGCAGCAATTGTCACAACATAGTTCACAGAAGGGCTCAGAGGAAGTACATGTGAAGCATGCATACATAAGGGCATATCACACCTAGAATATCCAGGTCTCTACATGATGGATGACATCACCCTACACTACTCATCCTAATCATCCCTACGGTTTTGTACATCATGGCTGCACCTCTTCCGCATACTTACTTCACTACATATGTCACTATATGTGATAACTATCACACTCCTCACTCTAAGCCATCTGGAATTGGTTGTGTGCTAAGATTGAACCAATGGGCTATAACCCAATGTCTACACTAGGGACCAGATGTAGGAAGATGGGAAATGGGACGAACAATCTGCAATGCAGAATGGGGTATCTGACACCGTCTGAGTTGCTATGGGGTTGCTAAGAGCCACCTCATTTACATCAATGATGTGGGTTGCAAGTTGCTCCACCTTTGCAACTATGGGCACTCACGGGGATGGAGGCCTGCTGGGAACAGCAGACCTCCATGTCCGTGACCGCTTGGAAATAACGCAGAACATGTTCCCCAAGTGTAGGCCGTTTACCTCAACAGGAAATGAGCAGCACTTAGAAATAAATTACGACAATTTCAATATTGAATAATTTAAGGCACTTAGGCCCGTATTTATATTTGTTGTTGCGCCGCATTTGCGTCACTTGTTGACGCAAAAGCCGCGCAAACTTGCAAATTCCAATTGTAATTTGTAAGTTTGCGCCGTTTTGCCGTCAAAAAGCTGCGCAAATGTGGTGCAAAAAAATTATAAATACGGGCCGCAGTGGTCCCTTGGACCACTGCCTGTTTTGTACACGATTATTTTGGTACACTCGGAAAGGTGATGGGTTACAATGGGGACCCCTTACAGCTAGCAAGTGGGTTACCATCCACTTCAAGTGGATGATAACTGCGACTCACTTAGCAACCACAAACTCCATTGCAAATGGACTTGCATACCACTGTCAGTTGCAAATAGGACTGGAAAAAGCCTTCATATTTAGGATTAGGAATAAAATCTCCCATATATTTTCATGATCACCTAATACATTTCGGAATAGGAAACAGATGTTTGCAACTCACACACAATAATTATGAGTTTATCATCAACTTGTACACAGTTTGGCACATCTGGCCCTAGGTTCTGACTCACGACACAAAAGGTGTCAAGTGTGAGATACTGGTTGCTACAGTCCAAGGTAGCCTGTTTTACATTAACATCCCAGTCGTTGAGGGTGGTGTGGGAAGAACAACCACCAATCCCATGTGAAATGCACACCCAGGAGTGTATTGAACGTTCACCAAGTATGTGCTTTCACACACAAGACCTATGAATGGCTAGCAACACGTTGGACTTAGGCAAACATTGTGACATCCATGGACCACACATGTCACAATGATATGACTTTTGCCAACATGACATACTATCAGTGAGGCATGTTTTACTACACACACAGAGGAGGTGGAACACCCATTCTCATGATTCAACAGAACACATAGGCCATTGCACTCAAGTCACACACACTCCTAGTTCAGCTTGTGTAAGTACATGCCCCCGGAAGATCCAACCTACAGTGTGCACAGTCCATCCTCAACTAGGAAGATGCACTTTTCATCACAGCCATGTGCCTAAGCTATATGGGAGAATGTCAGTCTGATATGCAGACTCAGTTCATGTCAAGTCCCCGACCAAGTCTTACTTTGACCAGTGTATTCTAAGTAACTCATCCCATTCCCCATTGCGGCCCAACTGTAATGTCCTACAGCCCCTCAATCTCAGAGATGGCTAGGTGTTGCTTAACAGAAACATAAGTCCAATTTGATATCACACTAACACGACAATGGCAATGAACGGCCAGCGCATCACATCATGATTTCTCTTGAACACACAGTAGTCCATTTTGCGTCATTGGCAAATAAATATATCAAATAGCACTCAGGCAACACTCACTGTAGGTATCGGGGTCGTCGAAGTGTGCCACCTCTCCCACGGTGTAAGGCTCTGGTCCACCTGTAAAGCATGACAGGAAGAATGTACTCAGACTGGGTGGACTGACAAAATAATTCTGTTACAATGACACTGTGAGAATATGACATGGTAATGATACACTTTCACACATGCTCATACTGCATGGATGAGTTTGTATTCAACATTAACATTGGATGATTCTCCTGCTACAGTTACACACCCTACTACACACATGCAGTGGCCAGGACAGTCAGGTGTCGTCCAAGTTTACTCACAATAATTATGCCCCGACAATATTGTTATCCAAACATCTCAGCATGTGCATTCCAGAGAGACATCCAGACACTTGTTCCATGAGGACTGCATGACCACTCACAGTCAAACAGCCTATGTGGACATGTTCAACACACAGCAACCACACACACATGTGACATATCTGTGGAAAACATATCTGACTTCATGTGACGTGTATAAAACACACATGTATATCATCATCATCATGGGATTCAAATCAGATTTCGAGCGATGGGGTCTACATATGTAGGTATGTTGTTTCGACATGACTTATTCATTGCCTATTATGACATGTAGAGTACAAATAGAGCCATTAACGTGTTGCTTGTCTGACACAAATGCTACACTACATTACATACAGCTACAGCCATCTGGTATGTGTAGAACAACTGAGCCATCTGACTGCTAGCATAGGTCTTCATACACATTGTGCAACACGTACACATTAGGGCACATATGTAAACATTAGTAAGGCAGCATTTGCATCATTGCATCACGCAGAGATGGGCCACACCTGCCAAATACAGATATATGTATTAAGTTTCTGCTGTTTGAGGGAGAAAAAGTGTAGCCAATTTGGGGATATCAATATATATTGACAAGGGCCTAGGTTTCCCTAGCATTACACATAGGCAGCTCCTTATCTAGCAGATTGGGTAACATTCATCACATGTTCACACACAGATTACTATCATGTCCATGTAATTGATTGCTACTCACCAACATGGCCACCAATCCTGACTCCCAGGTGGTCCAGCAGGTCCTGTTCCCTCGTGATCAGATCGGCCCAGCGGTGTTTCAACTGATGGACATTCCGCATGCTCCCATGGACCCGGACCATGTGATGGCGCACCTTCTCCCAGCGAATTTTCCGGGCCTCCGTGTGATACCCCTGTATCACACGGCCCCCAGCCTCCAGCATCAGCGGGAGGAAATGGCACACTAGCCAGATAAATCCCCCCCAATTCATCTTCGCCCATCCTGGACAGGCGAGGCCTCCCTGACATTATGACTGATGACTAACAGAAAAAATAAAGTAGGAAATGGGGAAAGGTAGAGGTGTGAAGTTAAGAAAAGGAGAAAATAGCCCAACTAACCCCAATAACTACCCTACCCACAACAGACTCCCACAGACAATACAAACAAATACAGGAATGGACAAAACTAGACTTAACAGACTGAGACAATGATACACAACAATATTAGACTGAACAAAGTACAAAAGACAAGCTACACAGGACAACAAAGCAGTAATTCACAGGACAACACTTCACTGAACCACACAGTCTAGAAAAATCTGAGACTGCAAAGTGAAAGTGAAAGTCAACTTCCAATACAGATTTGGCAAACAGGATATCCTATTACATCACTTCCTGCATAAAATGGCCACCGTTTTTTAATCCCGGTTTGCGTCGTATTTTCACGCATACATAATTTCGCGTCATTTTTTATGACGCATAATATTGCACATGCTGCTGAGTGTAAAAATATGATATGAATATTAATATTTATTTACTGTACGAGATGTCCAAAAATATGTGCATGTTGCGTCATTTTTTCCGACGCATACATGATGGGCGTCATATTTTTGAAACGTACAGGAATGCACATGCTGCTGAGTCAAATCTGAAATATGATGTAACTTATATTTTGCTGTCTAAATCTGTGAAATTTTTGTATACATTCAGATTTGACTCTGCATTCTGTGCACTCATGTACGTGACCAAAATATGACACCCATGCTGTATGCGTAGAATTATGATCAAATCTTTTTGTTACGTCTTCATGTTTTTAACTTGGGGAAGGTGATTTGTCAGGGTCAAACGGGGCAATGTGATACACATTTGTGTTTGGATATGCCACATGTCCATTGTTGTATGTATGGCAGGCATTCACACAGTAATGGTGTGGATACGTTACATAATGTCTTTTCCATATTTGTCAACATATTTGTGGCAATTGCTGATGGCTGTTTGGAAATGATGGATGGGATACCATGATGTATTCCTTCTCCAAATTTGGTCCACACTTATGATGGTGATGCTTTTATCTGGAGTCCTAACAGGGAGTGCAATGGTCACATACAGTTATTATGGGGCTAACCATGTCCTAGCCTCATTTTGTGTTTGTGCTTTGTGTTCTACTCTTGACATGTAGGCCACACATGTACCTTATGCATGTGTTTGGCTCACAAGTACAGGATTTGTGTATGTTTGTGGGACCATAGAAGTGGACTTAGGCCCCCAGCACCCTAGGATTTGACCATCCTGATTAGTTACAGTATCCATGGCTTGGCTTAATATTTTATGGGAAACCTGCAGCAGCAGGCTAATGTAAGGCCATATGGTATGTATGACTGTTGACCATTCATTCATCTCATTAGCCCATTAGAAGTTTGCAGTAATGATGATTTTGAGCTGACATGCCTACCATTTCCCAATGACTATGTTTGGAAGACTCTGAGCGTTCCTGATGTTCTGGGGAATATTCTTTAGTGGGTGTCTGTGTCCCTTTCTGCATTAACTGGTTAAGTGGCATGTCACATTCTTCCTGCTAGGTTCAAACTGGGACCCGACTGTGATGGTCTACTTTCAATAATTTGGTTGATTGTATGACATGTGTACATGTGTGTTGGTATGTGGATCCACTATCACCTGTCTGGGTGTATGTTGTCACTGTGACATCCAGGTCTCCTCCTGAGTTAGTGGCAGCTAATGTTGTCCCAATTGTGTTTTGCTCATATCACCCACTGGAGAGAAGCCATTGATGACATGGTGACGTACACATGGATGGTCCCACCCTGTCTCTGACCACATGTGATGTGACTTTCACATGATCTACTTTTTTTGTCTGGGTGCAAGACTGTCTCAGGTGTTTTGATGTAGCATGTGGATTTGCCACATTTGTACTCATGTGGGCCTCTGTGTATGGCAATGTATCATGTCACATCCTACCCTCTGTGCATACAATTGAAATTTTATTTTTTGTTGTGATGATTGTTATGGCATTGTTGGTCAAGACCACCACATTCTTCGTCAGCATTTTATAAGTAAAGGTGCTCAGTAATGCATGGACCAAAGCATGATGTGGTGTTTGATATCTGTGTTTATTTACAATAGTGTAATACAGGTGATTATTATACATTAAGCAAAAAAATTATTTACAAGCTGCTGGCGCCTACGCTGTCCTGCTGCCGTGTTGGGTTGTCCCCCCTCCTGTTGCGGCCCAGCATACTCCTCTTCGTCATCCTCAGGCATGCCTGGGTCCAGTTCAAGGAGGGGAATGTTCCTCTGGACACATATATTGTGCAATATGGCACAAGTGAGGATGATTTTGCACACCATCTCTGGGGAATAGAGTAGGCTCCCGCCAGTGATGTCAAGGCAGCGGAACCTAGACTTTAGGATCCCAAAGGTCCTCTCCACAATGCTGAGGGTCCTCTTGTGGGCATCATTGTATGCCCGCTCTGCAGCAGTGATTGGGTTCCCGAATGGTGTCATCACCCAAGGCTGGATGCCATACCCCTGATCAGCTGAAAGAGAAAGAGAATGGATTGAATTAGATGTAGGAGGCAGTGTTGTACGGATCTTTGATGGCTGTAGTTGTCTTGTGTTGTCTGTGACTCTTTTGTGTACTAATGTTCCAACCTATGGTTGTTGTTGAAAAGTTTGCTTTGATATATTTTCCCTTGGCTGAGCAAGTGTTTGTTGGCTAACCGTTTGTCAGAAGGACTGTTTTTGTTGTTGCAGTAGAGTGTTCCCTCCCTAGCATTGTGACTAGTGATACAGTTGTCTGTGTGTCCTCACTGGGGGTGTGATGTTAGTTCCATGCCGAGTTAAAACGTGAAAGTGTATTTGACACCTTCATGTGTATGAGCCCAGGCCATCCCATACCTTTTGACTTATGCATTGTATTAGTGTACAGGTTATTTTGAGACTTCCAATCTGTAAAGTGACATTTGGCCAACCACACTCATTGATGTCTTCACATTAGGCTGTGGATTAAATTCCAATGTGTGACAGGTTAAATGTTGACTTCTGACACATGGCTAGTGATGTGAGTACCTCAGTGTGTTCCTGGCTAGGTGTTGCTATTGTGGTGTATGTGTTGTTTGTCCTAGAGGGTTTGTGTGCGGTGTGTGTATGGGTTTGTTTTTTGTCCTTACCAACAAGTAGTCCATTGCCATAGCGTCCATCCTGGAAGTGTTGGTTGATGGTGGAGTGACGGAAGATGAATGCGTCATGTACACTCCCAGGATATTTGGCCACGATGTTGGTGATCAGTCCTTGGTGATCGACTATGGCCTGGACGTTGATTGAATGTGTGTGCTTCCTGTTGCGGTAGAGGTGTTCTGAATCAGCAGGTGGCACAAGGCGTACGTGTGTGCAGTCGATTGCACCAAGGACGTGCGGGAAGCCACTGATGGCGTAGAACCCCTGTTTAATTTCCTGCTGCTTCTGCAGTGTGTTAGGGAAGCAGATGTGGCGGGGTGTCAGGCGAATGATGGCATCCAGGACTTTAGGCAGGAATGCAGAGAATGATGGTTGGGATATTCCACCAACCAGGGCACCAGTTGTCTGAAGAGCCACTTGCCAGCAGGTGTAGTACGGCAAGCAGCTTTGTTTCAGTTGGGATAGTGCGGGGTGTCACTAAAGTGGGGGCCAACTGTTGTTCGATATTTGCCAGCAGCTGCTGAATGGCCTGCCAGTTCAACCGGTACCTCTGGATGATGTCCCGTTCCCTGAGGCCATGCAGGGTTGTTCTTGGGCGGAATATCCTGTCCTGCCTTCTGCGCTGTCTTTGGGGTCCCTGCTGTTGTTGTTGTAGCTGCTGTTGTTGCTGCAGGGCTCTGCGTCAACGTGCACGTTGAAGAAAAAGCACCTCCATAGCTCCCTGTTGCTGCTCTGCTGCTCTGTTGTTTGTTCTGTGTGTTCTGCTTAAGTACAGGTGTGTTTGCCCCATTTTAACGCCTGCCCTGACCCAGGCGTTAAAATTTCACGCTATTCGTGCTTTGCGTCATTTTTTTGCGCCGCCTACGGCCCAGGAGTCATTTTTGCCCGGAAGCATAAATACGACGCACCGCTGTATGCGTGGGTTTTTGGACGGGAACGCCTACCCTGCATGTCATTAACGCAGGGCGGGGTGCCGCTTCCAAAAACTCACGCACATAGCGCCATTCCCCTTGTGCGCCGCATCGGGCGTCAGGGTATAAATATGGGGCATCGTTTGCGCTGAATGTGCGTCAAAATTTTTGACGCACATTCGGCGCAACCGGAGTATAAATATGGCCCTTAATGTCCGAGGGATGACACATCCATCTCATAGAGCAGCAATTTTACAGTACTGTGAAAGATTACAAGCAGATATAATTTGCCTCCAGGAATGAGGGCTACAGTTTCGATGGGACACCTCAGGACTGCAGGCTTTGTGGTCTTGTGGTCTCTCTGTGTGGTCAGGTGGGGGGAATAGGAATGCCAGGGTAGTTATTCTGTTTCAAAATAAGCAATGGTGTGTTACCCAAGAAAAAGTTCTATGTCCAGGAAGAGCTCTGCTAGTGCATACCACTATGAACGATGTTCCTTTAAAAATCTGTAATATATATGCCCCTGTAGACAAAACAGACCGAGGTGCATTATTTGACCTTATCAAACCTTTTTTAACAGGGTCAACGGCGCTTATTTTACTAGGAGACTTTAATTGTATTTTGCACGCTCAAGATCGCCAAGGTACCCAGACTTGCTACAAGGTTGATGTTACTTCAAAAAAATTGTCTTCTTTATTGGCAGACATAAATTTTAAAGATGCATATAGAGAACTTCATCCACGTAGCTCTGGCTTTACTTGGCACTCTGACAAAGGCACAGGCCTCTCTCGTATTGATTTTATTTTTCTCTCAAAACCACTTCTCACCCATTCTGCTCGTATACTCACTGCCCCCTTCACTGACCATTCCGCTGTCTGTATTTTTATAAACATTAACCCACATTCAGGACGAAGACCAGGTGTATGGAGACTGAACACCTCACTGTTAACCGATGACCTTGTACAACGACATTATAGAGCCCTTTACCAGACACTACGTAGTAAAAAAAAAAAAAAAGTTTGCTACACTTTTTGAGTGGTGGTTACATGTTAAACAATGTACTAAACTGTTTTTTATTCAACAAAGCCAGCAGCGCGCTCGACAACAGTGGGCCCAATTTGAAGCCTTACAGAACAGACTAACACACCTCACAGCACTGGCGGACACTGGCATTGATGTTTCTACCAGGCTCAAGCAGGCACGACAAGAACTCATGCGTTGGCTGGAGCAAAAAGGAAGAGAAACTATCTTTCATTCCAGGATCAAACATTGAGGAAAATGAGAAATGTACGTCATACTTCTTTAAGAAGGTACAATCTTTGCATAAAATCATTACCGAATTGCGGGATTTCAACAGAGTTCTTGTTCAGGGCACAAACGCATATAAAACTGTTGTAACAAATTTCTATAAGAAAATGTATGCTCCTCCCTGTGTTGATACTTCCAAAATGACTGCTTTGTTGGGATTCTCTGATCTTCCAACCTTAAACCCAGACCAACAGTCATATCTTGCAGAACCTTGGACAGGAGAGGAGTTTTTACTCGCTTTACAGAACGCGGCCACAGGATCGGCACCAGGCAAAGATGGGATACCCTGGGAATTTTATCAACTCTTCTGGAAAGAAATCTGTGTTGACTTCATCGAGGTACTACAGGAAGGTTTCACTGCTCATACCATTCCTCAGGCTTTCACGGAAGGCATTGTCACGCTTATCTTCAAAAAAGGTGAGCCACAAGATTTACAAAACTGGCGCCCCATCACGTTACTGATCGTAGATTATAAATTGCTAACAAAAGTACTGGCCAAACGCATGTCAAGGGTCATACAGCATATTATACACCCAGATCAAACCTGCGCCGTCCCTGGACGACAAATCTGGGACAGTTTGGCAATCATACGAGATCTGATCTGGTATAACCAGAATAGAGACTCTCCTCTGGGCATCTTATCCCTTGATTTTCACGAAGCCTATGACTCAGTGTCCCATGAGAATTTGGTTTTCCATATTATAGTATTTTTGTTTTCCGCCTGCTTTTGTAAATATGATAAAATTGTTATATACCAGTGCTGTGAGCTATGTAAACATCAATGGTTTCCGGACATCTCCAATATCAGTGCATGCAGGAGTCGGACAAGGTTGCCCAATGTCTCCTGTTATGTTTATCTGTGCGATAGAACCGTTATTACAACATTTACGATACCACCCCAATATACATGGTACCTTTGTGGCAGGGGGTGGGGGAATTAAGTCAAAATGTATCGCTTATATGGATGATGTCACACTACTTTGTTCTGATGTTGCTTCTGTCCGAACTGTTTGGGCACAAATGGTGTCTTTTCATACCGTGTCTCGCCTGCATCTCAATTTGGAGAAAAGTGTTTGCTTTATGGTGGGACCATGGGACACTCTTGCACAGCTCCCTTTTCCTGTCACTAGTGAACCAGTTAACATTTTAGGAGTGTGGTTTTCTGACACTACGCCTGGCAAAATTAATTGGGAGAAATGTGTACAGAAAGTGAATGCTAAAATATCCCTGTGGAAGCTCAGAAAGCTGTCTTTTGAAGGGAAAATTCTTGTGATTAAGACTGTTTTATAACCCATGATGTTGTTCATAGCGATGATTTATCCTCCAACAACACCTATGTTGGTGCATTGTCAAAAGATCCTATTTACATTATTTTGGGGATCTAGGATGTAAAAAGTGGAGTGCCAAAAAGTCTTCTCAACTATCTAATGGAGGGAAAGGCATGCCCAATCTATTCATTGTTTTTGCATCTCAATTACTATGTTGCACTTTAAAAAGTATGAATGCAGGTCAACATATCGGCACATGTTTTACTCGTTATTACATGTCATTTTTCTTGCATCGCTACAAATTATGTGAAATGAGCAACAATGTCCCACATGTTTTAAATCCCCCACCGTATTATACATCTCTGGGAAAATTGTTACAGCTACCCGGAATAAGAGACATTTTGCCAGACGGACAAAATCGTACTTATTGCGTCATCAAACAGGAACTCAAAGTACGAGCAGAACATTTAGTTTTGGGCTGCTTTTCCAACAATCAGTCACAAGTATGGACCATGATTGGCCACAAAGGACTTCTGAACTCTCAAAAAGACTTAGCATGGATGGCTGTACACAAATGCCTACCGGTCAGATCTTTTCAGCATCAAAGACGTTTGGCTCCATCACCAAGATGTCCTCGGAACAATTGTTCACAACATGAGACTGCAGTGCACCTCCTGTGGAACTGTCCCTTTGCACTGAACTTTTGGTCCTCACTTCTACAAATCATCAAAGGCATCGCACAACTTACTGTCTTAAATTATGATATGGTTCTGTATGTTTTTTTTCCTGTACTGTCTACTTCACAAAAAATGTACTGCCTGGAGACTTTTGAACTGTGCTAAAGAAACTTTGGATTGCACGCAATCTCTTACTTTTTTCTCACAAAGACTTATCGGTTTCAGATTGTAGAATCTTATGTCTCGATAAAATCCGCACTTATTTTTTTCTAGATTGTAAACGGCTAGGGAGAGAACAGGCACTTGAGCTTTGGAAACTCGCCAAATGGAGAGATTGGATTACATAAAGTATTATATTGTATAAACTGATTGACTAAAAACAGTTTGATGTCAAGAAAGCATGTCAAAGATAGTATTTCTGTATATATATTGTAAATCTTATGTATATTCAACATCAATAAAGATTGGTTTTGAAAATCAAAAATCTGTTCTTATCAGTTTAATATCGGATACGTCCTCTATCTGGGGACCATATATTAAATTGATTTTTGGAACAGGGAGATGGAATAGGAGCTTGCTCTGTCCACTCCACGCATCAACCTGGTATTGCAGTACCTCCAGGAATGGTGCACTTCCCCACCCGGGGAAAAACATGCTGTTGAAAAAAAAAGATGAAAAAGCAAAAGTAGCGTGGTGCTAATGGGTGTAAATAAAACCAACCTGGCCACTTTGTGGCAGCCGTGTCTTGTTGATTTATTTATATATTTATTTATTTAATTATTTATTTCGTTTTAGCCCTTTCTTGATCGACCGTGTTTTCAGCAAGTGAGGAGGAGCGAGATAGGAAGGGTAAGACAGGAAGGAAGAAAGAGAGAAAGAGAGAGAGAGGGGGGGAGGGGGACATGCAAAAACTAGAAACTGGGCAACGTGGGTATGCTAATGGAAGCATAATGAGGCGACTGCTGAGAATTCTTGGAGCCGGAAGACCCCGCCACCGCCCCCCCCCCCCACGCCAGGGCCTCTTTTTCCTTTTGGCACTCGCTGAGCTCTTGCCAAGAGATGGGGAAAAGAGGGAAAGGCCCGTGAACGGTCAAGGAAAGTACGACCCCAGCCCGAGTCAGCCAGGAAGACCGGCCAGTGAGGTGAGAATTCTGGCACCCATTTGGGTTATCGCTTCTCAGCCTTTTGGCTAAGATCAAGTGTAGTTTGCTGCATTTGGTCTGTCTAGGGCTGGTTGTGGTTGCTGTGGTCTGGGCCTGCTGGGCCTGCATTTCCCTGGCTTGTCCGGGGCCAGGCTGCAGTGTCCATAGCTGGAGGAGATTCCTTCTTTGTTTACGGCCACTGTCATGGAGACAGGCCTTCGTTCCCTGGCATGTCTGGGGCAAGGCTGATGCTCTGTGGCAGAGGGGGAGTTCTGTGAAGCGATTTTGGTTTCAAGCATTTTGGGAATTACTTTCTTGTATTTTTTTTTGTGTATTTCTCTCCTCTGTGCCCCGCCGGTGGGGGCTCTCAACCCTTGGTGCTTAAGCGCTGGGGGAGGGAGGGTCTTTGCTGGTGGGGGGGTGAGCGGGGAGCTATGTTGTTTGAATAAATTGTGAATACTGATCGCAGGCATAGGTGCAATTGTCTCGTTTCCTGTTTTGTTTTCTTCTACCCTAGCTTTCTGACTTTCTTTAACCCTTCCTCTTCTAGCCTGCTCCCTTTTTTTTGCAGAATGTCACAGACAGGCCCCAGAGTTGGGGTGAGAAGGCACTTGTGTGCGTTCACGATCAAGCAGGAATTTCAGGTAGGTGAAAAGAAACTAGTAATGTCAAGAGTTGATTTTGTGAAAGTTGTCTTACAAAAGTTGTTACATATTGAAGCATGTGATTTATTCTGTGTTATAGCACTGCCTGCTGGTAATGGGTGGGATGTCAGTTTTCAATCAGTAGTTTTAATAATGTCTGGACTATATATGAAAAGGAACGTGGTCAAAATGAATTAGCTTGCTTTATTGTTGATGGTCTCACTGACGTAAGTTAAAAAATGCTTGTACTTAAAGTTTATAATGAAACTGTAAGTGAACATGATATTTTGATGTGGCTAAAAAGGAATTGCGAAACTGTCCATAATCTTGAAAAAGTGTGTGACATTTTAGGAATTTGGAATGGGTCATGGAAAATATTTGTTAAACTGAAATTAAATCAGACTGGTATGGGGGGTTTGTGCCATCTACCACCTTCCCTTATGTTGGGTGCAAATAGAGTTTTGTTTTTTTACGCTTGCCAACCTAAGCTGTGTAGGAAATGTGGGGGAGAGATCACATACAGGCGGAATGCAAAAAGCAGATTTGCTCCAATTGTGGAAGGGAGGGGCATGTGGCAAAGGAATGTGAAGAAAGAGTTGGGTAATGTGTGTGGGAAGGAAGGACACTTGTACCGTGATTGCCCTATGTCTTTTGCAAATAAATTAAAGAAACCACTACGGCCTGTAGGGGTTGGCACCG
Organism: Pleurodeles waltl; assembly: GCF_031143425.1. Lineage (NCBI taxonomy): Eukaryota > Metazoa > Chordata > Amphibia > Caudata > Salamandridae > Pleurodeles > Pleurodeles waltl. The sequence continues at coordinate 1,603,815,823 of NC_090444.1, forward strand.
ATGGTACTGCAGGGGATGAGGTAAGTATTCAGGTAGCAGGGGAAGAAATGGTAAGGGAGGCAAAAGAAAGGCAAAAAGATAAGGGACCACAGACAGACAAACTATGGAAAATTGTGAGGAAAATAAGGTGAAAGAGTGTATAACAAGGAGTCAGGAAAGACTTAGGTGGTCATTCTGACCTCGGCGGTAAAAGGCGCTTACCGCCGGTCAGAAATCCTCCATAATTCCGCTGCGGTCGCGGTAATCCGCCACGGTCATTCTGACCCGCAGCAGCCAAACCGCCGAAAATCCGACAGCCACAACAGACCGCCAGACCAGCGGTCGGCGGAAAAGTGGAGGTGACCAAACCTCCACCGTCACGCCAACAGAAATACGCCCATGCCATTCTGACCCACGAATCCACGTGGCGGTCTTTCAAACGCGGTTTTCCATTGGCGGTACACACCGCCGCGGTCAGAATACACACAAACGAACAAAACTCAGCAACATTGGACGATTTGAATTCCACACACCTGATACACATACACACACCACTCCCACACACACACTACAATATAAAACACACACCCACATCACCCACAAACCCCTTCGACCAAAATCCAAAAAGAAGCACTGAGAGACACAGCAGCGATCATAGAACACCATCACACAGAGGCACACTACACCATCACCCACACAGTATCCACACACAAAACAACACACACCACCACACTCAACACACTTAACTACACATACTCCACCCCACACATCATACACACCACTCCATGGCACCCCAAAGACACCCCCGCTTCTCAGACGAAGAACTCAGGGTCATGGTGGAGGAAATCGTTCGGGTAGAGCCCCAGCTCTTCGGCACACAGGTCCAATACACCAGCATTGCCCGGAGGACGGAGCTATGGCAGAGGATTGTCGACAGGGTCAACGCTGTGGGACAGCACCCCAGAAATCGGGAAGACATCAGGAAGCGATGGAACGACCTACGGGGGAAGGTGCGTTCCATGGTATCCAGGCACAACATCGCCGTGCAGAAGACTGGCGGAGGACCCCCACCTCAACCCCCACAATTTACAACATGGGAGGAGGAAGTCTTGAACATCCTGCATCCTGACGGCCTCGCAGGAGTCGGCGGAGGAATGGATTCTGGTAAGTTGAAGCATCAATACTGCTTCCCCCCCACCTGCATGCCAAATCATACCCCAACCCTCACCCCCATCCTCGAACCCCACCCTCACCCCCACCCCCATCCTCACCCCCACCCTCACCCCCACCCCCAGCACACCTATTCCCTGCCAATGTCTCACCATCACAACCCACACATCCCAAAACCTAGGCCTGCATGCGTCCACTAAGCATGGACACCCATCACCAAAGCATGCCCAATGCATATACACATCCCCCCCACAAGCCACCCTCACCAAAGCCCCCACACACGAATGCCAGCACTTGGGGACACGGGAACCCACAGATACACCCATATGGCACACATTGAAACTATAACCATACCTCTATACCCCTGCAGGACCCGACCGCCAACACACCGCCACGGAGGGCCCAGAATTCTCCACACCCCCCACCCAAGAGGCCGTCAGCGATGACAGCAGCTCTGTCGACCTGGACACTGATGACCAGCCCGGACCATCGGGGACCTCTGGACAGTCGGTTCCCCTCAGACAGCCACAGGCCACTACAGACCCAAACCCCTCTGGGAACACCAGCACAGCTCCCACCCAGCGGGCCCATGCCTCTGTCTCCAGGGCGCGTCAATCAGCGGTGTGTCTACCACTACAGGGCACCCAGGATAACCCACCACCCCAACAACAACAGGGACCTGGGGGCAGTGGTAGTGGGCACACCGGCCAGGGGGCAGAGGCCCAGGGAAACAGGGGAACTGGGAGGGCAGCTGTGCGACAGGGGGGGACGGGCCCAGGGAACCCACTCTCCACGAGGCCCTCACCTCCATCATGGGAGCATACAACTGCTCCCAGGAGACGATGGCGACGGTACTGGCCAGGTTCCAGGAGATCCAGGTACTGCAGGAGGAACACTATCGGGGGTACAGGGAGGACATCAGAGCCCTCACCTCCACCCTGGTTACCATGGTAGGGCTGCTGCAGGAACTCATCAACACCAGGACGGACACTCAACAACAACAAAGGGCCCCTGCCACTAGCCTGGACCAAGAACAGCCAACCACCTCCGCCGGCGCTAGTGGACAGGAGGCCCCCGCACAACAGCAGCCCACCAGACCCCCACCTCCTGCAGGAGAAGAACCACCCCGCAAGAGGGCCCTGAGATCTCGCAAGAAGACAGAGTAGGATGTCAAGACCCCCGCCAGCAAAGGATACCACCTGATGTCATCCCACTGTCCCACATGGTCACCCTGTCCATCCTTGAACTGCCCATGCTCCATCTCTCCACAGGCCTATGGACAATGCACCTGTGTGACTGTTACTCTGGACTCTGCCATGGACATTCCTTCACCATAGCCCCCACCCACTTGAAACCACCCATCCCATTTTGAGCACTGAAATAAACACCTATTTTGCACAAAACTATCTGGAGTCTGGCTGTGATTTCAAAATATTGTAATTGACATGACAGTGCAAATATGTCCTTGTACATAGTGAAGTCAACAAACCGCTGCCACAAAGCTGTAGTCCATGGGGAAACGAAGCACAGGACTCGTAGTGGGGACCCCAGATCTGAAATAGGGAGGGAAAAGCCACAACTCAGTCATCATACACTGGGGCAAATAGACAGGCAGCAGAGATGCAGGAGAGTAGTTTACATTTACTCAATTATGTTTGAATTGTTACCTGTGTCCTATTGGAAGTACTGTGCAATGATTCTGTCCCTGTTGTCTGTTTCAGCCCCGTCGTCTTCCTCCTCGTCACTCTCCACAGGTTCCACAGCTGCCACAACACCACCGTCTCGACCATCCTCCTGCAGGAAAGGCACCTGGCGGCGCAAATCCAGGTTGTGAAGCATGCAGCAGGCCACGATGATGTGACACACCTTCTTAGGTGAGTACATTAGGGATCCACCTGTCATATGCAGGCACCGAAACCTGGCCTTTAGGAGGCCGAAGGTGCGTTCGATCACCCTCCTAGTACGCCCATGGGCCTCATTGTACCGTTCCTCTGCCCTGGTCCGGGGATTCCTTACTGGGGTCAGTAGCCACGACAGGTTGGGGTACCCAGAGTCCCCCAATAGCCATACACGGTGTCTCTCTAGCTGTTCCATCACGTAAGGGATGCTGCTATTCCTTAGGATGTAGGCGTCATGCACTGACCCAGGGAATTTGGCATTGACATGGGAGATGTACTGGTCAGCCAAACACACCACCTGGATGTTCATAGAATGGTAACTTTTCCTGTTCCTGTACACCTGCTCACTTTCTTGGGGGGGAACCAAAGCCACATGGGTCCCATCAATGGCACCAATGACGTTGGGAATATGTCCAAGGGCATAGAAATCACCCTTCACTGTAGCCAATTCGCCCACCTCAGGGAAAAGGATGTAGCTCCTCATGTATTTCATCAGGGCAGACAACACTCTGGATAACACCTTCGAAAACATGGGCTGAGACATCCCAGAAGCAATTCCCACGGTTGTCTGAAATGACCCACTTGCCAAGAAATGGAGTACTGACAGGACCTGCACCAGAGGGGGAATCCCTGTGGGTTGGCGGATGGGGGACATCAGGTCGGGCTCCAGCTGGGCACACAGTTCATGTATAGTGGCACGGTCAAGCCGGTAGGTCAGGATAATGTGGCGTGCTTCCATTGTCGACAGGTCCACCAGCGGTCTGTACACCGGAGGATTCCTCCTTCTCCTCGCCAAACCCAGCGGACGGTGCCTAGGAAGGACAACATGGAGCACAGTCAAGCAACCCACAGGTACGTACTCACAGCTTGCACAGTAAACGATTCTCTATGCAGTGAATGGCGTGTATGAGTGGCTATGCAAGGCCTAGGCCTGTGTGACGCAGTTGAAATTGAGCCATGTGGACCCTCGAAATGGCGGCTGCCTGACCTGTGAAGTGTGACAATGGTATGTGAGGTCAATGCGCTGGCGTGGCACACCGTGGCGGTAGGCGGTCGAAGACCGCGGCGCGAAGCCGCATTGGATAACATTGAAGCCTATGGGTATCAGGAGCCAATGGCGAAGTGTGCCGGCGGTACGCCCCGCCGCGGTACGCACCGCCGCGGGCGTGACCGCCATTTTCTATCTACTTATTCACTCGCGACTTGAACTTTCACAGGAGAGGACCTATACTGCAAGTGTTGCTGTGACCTCGGTCTGGAAGGGACAATGGCTGCTGCGACTGGGGAAAGGGCCCCTGCCTTCACTGGAGAAGAGTTGGAGAAACTTGTGGATGGGGTCCTCCCCCAGTATGCGCTACTCTACGGTCCTCCAGACCAACAAGTGAGTATAATTCAATATGGATTTGGGGCCACTGGCTGGCTTGGGGGCCTGGCGGGGGGCATGTTGGGCCTGGCGGGGGGCATGTTGGGCCTGGCGGGGATGGGGGGCATGTTGGGCCTGGCGGGGGGCCTGGCGGGGATGGGGGGCATGTTGGGCCTGGCGGGGGGCCTGGCGGGGATGGGGGGCATGTTGGGCCTGGCGGGGGGCCTGGCGGGGATGGGGGGCATGTTGGGCCTGGCGGGGATGGGGGGCATGTTGGGCCTGGCGGGGGGCATGTCGGGGATGGGGGGCATGTTGGGCCTGGCGGGGGGCATGTCGGGGATGGGGGGCATGTTGGGCCTGGCGGCGGGCATGGCGGGGATGGGGGGCATGTTGGGCCTGGTGGGGATGGGGGGCATGTTGGGCCTGGCGGGGGCCTGGCGGGGATGGGGGGCGTTGGGCCACTGGCAACGAAAATGCAGACAAACTTGAACGTGGTATTTCTCCCTCCCTGTACGTGTCACATAGGTCCGCGCCCATGAGAAGATCGGGATTTGGCGTGCCATCGCCAAGGAAGTCCGGACCCTGGGGGTCCACCATCGACGGGGCACCCACTGCCGCAAGAGGTGGGAGGACATCCGCCGCGGGACCAAGAAGACCGCCGAGTCTCTGCTGGGGATGGCCTCCCAACGTAGGCGGGGTGCCTGCCGTCAACTGACCCCCCTGATGTTCCGGATCCTGGCGGTGGCCTACCCTGATTGGATGGGCGCGTGAGGGCAGCACAGCAGAAACAAGGGGGTGAGTACAAGCATAATCTACTCTGTTGTCGCGCAGTGGAGGTGTCTGGGTGGGGGAGGAGGGCTGTGGGTCCCCCCTAGGCCAGGGCGATATCTGTAGGCTGGGCACCCCCCTAAGCCCCTGTGTCCCCAGCCACCACCCTCAGTGTGCCAGTACAGCCATCCCTGGGCCGTGTCATCCATGGGTGCAGTTGTCAACTCTAGGCGTGTAGGGCATGTTCCACGGAATGCATAGCGGACCCCAAGTGCGCAACTTAGTGCAGGGGGCATCTGTGTCTGTCATGTCCGCTAACTGTACCGGTGATCCATGTACTCAAAATCTCTTTATTTCTCTCTCCCCCCCCCTTTTTGTTTGTCTTTCTGTGCCTGTGTGCATCAGCATCATCAGGCGGAGGAGAAGTGGCATCGGGGCAGGAGGGAGCTGCATCTCACATGGCCCAGGAGGTCCATGCCACAGAGTCTGACTGGACCAGTGAGACAGAGGGCGAGGGGAGCTCCACAACGGGGACGACTGGAGCCTGCAGTGACACGGACACGTCCTCGGAAGGGAGCTCCCTTGCGGTGGTGGCAACATCCGTGCCCCCCGCCATTACAGGTACAGCCGCCCTCCCAGCAGCCCCTCAGCGTTCGCCCCGTGCCCGCTCTGCCAGGAAGCCGGGCATCTCCTTTGCCCCAGGCACCTCAGGCCCTGCCCCGGTTACCCCCGCTGCCCTCAGTGAGGAGGTCATTGACCTCCTCCGAACGCTCATTGTTGGGCAGTCTACCCTTTTGAATGCCATCCAGGGGGTGGAGAGGGAGGTTCATTGCAGCAATGCGTACCTGGAGGGAATTCATTCGGGTCAGGCTGCCCATCAGCGATCGTTCCAGGCTCTGGCCTCAGCACTGACGGCAGCAATTGTCCCTGTCTCCTGCCTCCCTCTACTAACTCCCTCCTCCCAGTCTCCTGTTCCTCTGCCTGTCCCACCCACACCATCAGACCAGCCTGCACACACCTCAACACCCAAGAGCAGCTCATCCAAACATAAGCACCACAGATCACGCAGACATTCACACAAGCAACATTCCGATGCAGACATGCCAACAGTCACTACCACCTCTGTGACCCCCCACCTCCTCGTCTCCCTCTGTGACGTCTACACTCACACCTTCATTCACCTCACCATCAGCCAGTGTTTCCATCACCAGCACACCTTCCAGTACAGTCCGCACATGTGCAGTCACCACCCCCACTGCCATTTACACGTCCCCTGTGTCCTCTCCCACTGTGTCTGTCACCCCCTCTTCCACACCACACAAACACAGCCACCCACCCACCCACCAGCCATCCACCTCACAACAGCCTATCCCTCCTGCACCTGCACCCAAAGACAGCAAACGTGACTCACCTACAACCACATCCTCTCCCTCCACTCCCATTCCCACTGTACCTACCACTCTCCATTGTCCCAAGAAAATCTCTCTCGCTACTGCTAACTTCTTTCCTGACCCTGAGCCCCCCCCCCTCCTTCTCGTCGGGGTAAGAAGAGCACCTCAGCCACCACCAGCCCTGCAGCCCCCTTGACAAGGGTGCAGGGGTATTGGAGCCCACCAGCCCGCATGTCTGGATCTTCGCCCAGCAGCAAGGGGACAGGCAGCCCACCCCCTGGGAAGAGGAGCAGAAGGCGGAAGGGCCGCCGCAGGAGCCCGGGTTCTATATCCCCCCAGGACACTAGCCAGCCACCGTCAACAGCCACAGCTCCAAAGGGAGGAAAGGGCCACAGACTCCGGACTAAGGAGGGCAAGGGCAGCAAGGCGGAGAAGTCAGGCAGCAGGCCTGCTGCCCATGGAGGACCCGTCACAGCTGCCCAGGAGGAGCCCACCTCCCCCATAGCCGCTGCCCAGGGAGGACCCGTCACAGCTGGCCAGGAGGGCCCCACCACCCACAGCCCAGGTGGGCATTGAAGGAGCACCATCCCCGCTGCCCAGGAGGGCACCACCAGGCAATGAGCAGTTGGCCATAGAATGGCCGCCGTCTCAAGGACCGCTGAGCTGGGGACCGCCGTCTCAAGGACCGCTGAGCTGGGGACCGCCGTCTCAAGGACCGCTGAGCTGGGGCCCTTCAAGGCAAGGACCGCTGAGCTGGGGCCCTTCAAGGCAAGGACCGCTGAGCTGGGGCCCTTCAAGGCAAGGACCGCTGAGCTGGGGCCCTTCAAGGCAAGGACCGCTGAGCTGGGGCCCTTCAAGGCAAGGACCGCTGAGCTGGGGCCCTTCAAGGCAAGGACCGCTGAGCTGGGGCCCTTCAAGGCAAGGACCGCTGAGCTGGGGCCCTTCAAGGCAAGGACCGCTGAGCTGGGGCCCTTCAAGGCAAGGACCGCTGAGCTGGGGCCCTTCAAGGCAAGGACCGCTGAACTGGGCCCTTCAAGGCAAGGACCGCTGAACTGGGCCCTTCAAGGCAAGGACCGCTGAACTGGGCCCTTCAAGGCAAGGACCGCTGAACTGGGCCCTTCAAGGCAAGGACCGCTGAACTGGGCCCTTCAAGGCAAGGACCGCTGAACTGGGCCCTTCAAGGCAAGGACCGCTGAACTGGGCCCTTCAAGGCAAAGACCGCTGAACTGGGCCCTTCAAGGCAAGGACCGCTGAACTGGGCCCTTCAAGGCAAGAACCGCTGAACTGGGCCCTTCAAGGCAAGAACCGCTGAACTGGGCCCTTCAAGGCAAGAACCGCTGAACTGGGCCCTTCAAGGCAAGAACCGCTGAACTGGGCCCTTCAAGGCAAGAACCGCTGAACTGGGCCCTTCAAGGCAAGAACCGCTGAACTGGGCCCTTCCAGGCAAGAACCGCTGAACTGGGCCCTTCCAGGCAAGAACCGCTGAACTGGGCCCTTCCAGGCAAGAACCGCTGAACTGGGCCCTTCCAGGCAAGAACCGCTGAACTGGGCCCTTCCAGGCAAGAACCGCTGAACTGGGCCCTTCCAGGCAAGAACCGCTGAACTGGGCCCTTCCAGGCAAGAACCGCTGGCCCTTTGGCAGACGTGGCAGGGCAGGATCTGTCTCGGGCAGGGCTGCAGGATGTCCTCTGGCCAACATGCCTCCTCCAGTGGCAGTGGAGTCTGTTATGGACTGTTTGGACTGTGGCTTTGCTCTCCCCAGGATGGCCCAGTGGGCAGGCCACCCACTGTATGGACTGTGGCTTTGCTCTCCCCAGGATGGCCCAGTGGGCAGGCCACCCACTGTATGGACTGTATGGACTGTGGCTTTGCACTCCCCAGGATGGCCCAGTGGGCAGGCCACCCACTGTATGGACTGTATGGACTGTGGCTTTGCTCTCCCCAGGATGGGCCAGTGGTCATGGAGTCCCCTCGTGGATCTGGCATCGTGTACTCAAGTGGCTGAGGTGCCCCCCCCTTCCCTTCCCCCTGAGGTGCCTGTCCTTTTTTCTTTCTGATGCCCCTGCAGTGTTCTCTCCGTGGAGTTCTTGTCGTGGGACTGGGCCTTGCCCCTTTGCTCAGGACCCCTGTGGTCCACGGACAGTGGTTGGACTACATATAGTAGATGTATATATTTTGTACATAGTTTATTTATTTATTTGGATTACTGCTGTCCATTTTTCAATATATCTGCCCGTTTAAGATCTCTTCTTTTGGTCTTTGCATTATTTCGGAGGGGGGGGGTTTGTGGGTTGTGACAGTGATCTGTGGGAATGCATTGATGTGTGTGTTGTAGTGGGTGTGGGTGGGTGGGTGTGTGCCGGTAATCTTTTCCCTCCCCTGTGTCGTAGGTGCAGTACTCACCGATGTCTTCCGCGCCGCCGGGCGTGCTCCTGGTACAGGAGCAGGTATAGGAGCAGGTATAGGAGTGCGGGGATGACCTGCAACTCGGGTTCCATACTGCCGGAATCTCGCGTGGAGTATGTGGAGGTGAGCGTTTTCCCGTTCGTAGTCTGTTTCCGCCGTGTTTTTATCGGCGGGGCTCCCGCCCCGGAAAAGGTGGCGGATTGGTGGGTCGTTATCGGGTAGGCGGTACATTGTCTCCCGCCGGGCTGTTGGCGGTGACCGCCAGGCTGTTTGTTTGTACCGCCGTGGCGGTCGGAGTGTTGAAGCGGCGGTCTCTGTTGGCGGTAACCGCCAGGGTCAGAATTCCATTTTTTGGACCGCCAGCCTGTCGGCGGTATGGTCGCGACTTTAACACCGACCGCCAGGGTTGGAATGAGGGCCTTAATGAGGATGCTGGTGAAGGCGTAAGTGGTTTTAAGGGGCAAGCAGGAAGACAGAAAGCATATTGCACAGGGGGCGAAAGTGTGCGGGAACTGTCAGATAGTGCTTTTGTGCAGTTGCCTTCAGGATGTGCAAGGGGAGAACATGAGGATAGTGAGATCCCAGTCCCACAAAAGACAAAATTGAAGGGTAAGTTCTGGAGTCCAGTCTCTTCAGATGGGGAAGAGTCCATGGATGACTCTGATAAGTGGGCCATTCCACCAGGACAAGATCCCCTAGATGTAGGAATGGAGGAAGAAGAGGAATAGCACAGTGAGGGGGTTACTCAGATTGAGAGATACATAGTGGAAATGGAAGAAAAGTTGGAAGAACGCATGAAGTTTGAGAGAAAGTTGGAGAGAAGGAAGAGTCTGGAGGAAGCTGAAGAACAGGAAACGGCGAAAAAGAAGAAAGTGAAAAACTCATCTGAAGAAGCTGTGTTGAAGAACATACAGGATGATGGTAATTCGCAAGGTATGCAGCAGACTGACAAAAGCCAAAGTGCTGGGTATGGGAATGGGAGAAAGAAGGGAGTTGAGGATAGTGGTAAGGTAACTGGGTCAGGGGGTCAGCAACTTTCTGCACCACAAAATGCATTGCCTCAGAGGGTCCCACAACCTGTAGGGGGGAATGTCAGGACCATGAGAATAAGAAAAGCCACTACAGACAAAGGTGAGGCCGCTCCTAAAACACAAAAAAAGGAAGCTAAATCCATGGGAAAGCAAGGAAAGAAGGATGGGGGAGAGGATGGTAAGGTAACCAATAGGAAAGACACGGGACTCAAGAAAGATCCTCTTGAAATGGCACTGTTGGGGGAACTGGGAAATAGCGAAGATGAAATGTTTGAGGTTCCTGATTCCTTTCCGTCCGGTAAGTAAGTATGGATAAAATCCGTCAATTTCTATATTTTCAATTGTTTTTGCTTATGGCATTAAAAGTTGTTTCTATTAATGTAAGGGGAGTATGTGGGGAAGACAGGAGAGACAAAGGGGGTCATTACCAACCGCCAGGGGTAATGTGGCGGAGACCCTTATTACGAACGCGGCGGTAGCGACATACGGAGACCCGTATTACGAACGCGGCGGTAGCGACGTGGTCGCACCGCCGGAGCCGGCGGTTTCCCGCTGTTTTAGCCCCGGCGGTGATAATCCGCCAGGGCAGCGCTGCAGGCTCTGACTCCCCTACCGCCAGCCTGTTTCTGGCGGTTTGCACCGCCAGGAAGAGTCTGGCGGTAAAGGGTGCCACTGGCATGGGCAGTGCAGGGGCCCCGGGCAGCTTTTCACTTTCTGCATAGCAGACAGTGAAAAGCGCGACGGGTGCTATTGCACCCGTCGCACGGCCGCAACACCGCCGGCTCCTATGTTGCGGCCTCATCCCCGCTGGCCCAGCGGGGATGTCGTAATAGGGTCCGTGGGAGTGCGGCCGCATTGGCGGCCGCACGGCAGTAGCCGCTCGCCAAGCTTGTAATGACCCCCAAAGTATTGTTCTGTTTGGGGGAGATGAAGAGCTCAAATCCAGAATTGATTTTGGGTTTGTATCTAAAGATCTGGGATGTGAGAAATGTGTTCTATAACCAGTCTTCTTTTCAGACCATATGGCTTTAGTGGCTGAGAGATTGATGGATAATGCACAAGTGCATGGAAGGGGTACATGGAAACTGAATGTTACCCTCTTGAAGGATGAGAGGTTGCAGAGGTGCTTTTTGAAGCACTTTGAAGGATGGAAAACCTTGAGCGATTTCTTTGCAAGCTGGACTGAGTGGTGGTTGTGGGTTAAGAGACAAATTGGGCAATTTTTTAGGGAGGAAGATGGCAAAAGAAAAGGAGAATGAACTGGATGTGTTACAAGGCAGTTTACAAAGGATGTATGGCATGGCAAGATTGGGTATGGAGGTTGTAAGTGAAGTAAGGGACTTAGAAAGACAGATTGAGGAGGTTTATTTGCAGCATTTAGATGCTGTAAAGAATACTGCCAGAGCAGAATGGGTGGATGGTAATGAAAAATGTTCAAGGTACTTCTTTAAGAAAGTGGTGGAAGAGAAAAAGACAGTGGAAGGTTGGAAGGATGGTCAAGGGAGGTTGAGGACTAAGAAAGACGAGATGGGTGAGCTGGTGGTAGAGTTTTTTGAGGCTCTATATTCAGAGAAAGTAGTGAACCCCTCTGAGTCAACAGCTTCATTGACAGTGCTGCAAGATACACTGATGTTGGAGAAAAAAAAAGGGCCTGATGGAGGACTTCTCAGTTGAGGAGCTTGACAAGGCCATGAGTTATTTTGGGGGAGGCAAGTCGCCTGGTCCAGATGGACTTCCCATTGAGCTGTATAAGGAGTTTTGGCCAGCTTTGAAGAGCTCTCTGCTGGAAGTCTGTCGGGAGCGGAAAATTGTTGGGGTGCTCCTAAGGAGTTCTATGAGGGAGTTATTGTTCTGCTCCACAAAAAGGGTGACAGACCTGACTTAAAGAACTGGCGGCCTATCACCCTGTTGAATGCCGATTATAAATTGTACATGAAGCTTTTGACTCAGAGGGTGGGTGCACTTGCCTCTGGTCTGATCTCACCAGACCAGGTAAGTGCTGTCAAGGGAAAGAGGGTTTCAGACTGCTTATCACTTGTGAGGGATTGTATTCGCTTTAAGCTCGACAGATGTTCACCTTTGGCTCTCTTAAGTCTGGACTTTGAAAAGGCATATGACAGGTTGTCACATGGGTTTTTGTGGAAGATACTAGAAGCTATGGGTATTCCATTACTGTTTGTGCAATGGATTAAATGGATATATGAAGCTTCTAGCAACAGAGTACTTTACAATGGGTGGTTGTCTCAGGCTTCAGAGTAAAGAGTGGGGTAAGACAAGGGTGCCCTATGTCTCCTATTTTATTTGTCTGTGCATTGAATGTCTTAGCAGCGCCTGTTTGAACTCGAGCTCAGGGGATGGGACGTGGATGATGAACTGGAGGAAACCCAAAAAGGGCTCGCAGAGCACTTCAGGGAGGAATCCAGGAAAATCATCTTCCGGACCAGAACCGAGAACCTCGAGAAGGATGAGAAATGCAACTCATTCTTCTTCAAGAAACTTCACTCGGCCCACAGCCTGCTGGTAGAGCTTCGGGACTCGAAGGGCAACCTCCAGAGTGGGAAACAGCACGTCATGAGGGTCGTCACCGACTTTTATGGTGAGCTTTACTCACCGAAGTTGTCAGAGAGATCCCAGGCGGACAGTTTCCTAAAGGGCATCCCAAAGACACTGAGTCCAGAAGAGAGAGAGAGGGCCTGAATGCGCCCTTCACCCTGGAAGAGCTGCACTTGGCCGCCACGACCTCCAAGAGAGGCAAGACCCCCGGAAGTGATGGTCTCCCAGTGGAACTTTATGTCGAACTGTGGGACCTGATCGGGCCAGACTTGCTGGACCTCTACGAGGAAATGGTGGGCAAGGGCAGTATGCCGCAGTCCCTGCGTGAAGGCATAACGCTTTTGTACAAACAGAAGGGAGAAAAGGAGGACCTCAAAAACTGGAGGCCCATCTCTCTCCTCAATGTGGACTACAAACTCCTAGCGAAGGCAATGGCCAACCGCCTAAAGAAAGTGATAGAGAAGATAGTCCACCCTGACCAGACCTGTGGGATACCGGGTCAGCAGATCACGGACAGCCTGGCCCGAGACACGATCGAGTACGTCAAGAGCCAAAAGGTTCAGACGGCCGTGGTCAGTCTGGACCAGGAAAAGGCCTTTGACCGCGTCTCCCATGAGTTCATGGACCGGACACTCAGTGCACTGGGACTAGGAGACTTCTTCTGTGACGTGGTGACCGCAATGTATAGAAACACCTCTAGCACAGCGTTGGTCAATGGATGGAAAACCGACCCCTTCCCCGTCCTGTCAGGTGTTAGGCAGGGCTGTCCACTCTCACCTGTTCTGTTCATTTGCGTTATAGAGCTCCTCGCCGAACGCAGACAGAACAGGGGCATCAGAGGAGTGATAGTACCAGGAAGCAGCGGGAAGGGCGAAGTGAAGTGCTCCCTTTACATGGACGACGCCTCAGTATTCTGCGCAGACGGGTGCTCCATAAAAGAACTTGAGAAGACTTGCATCGAGTTTGGGAAGGCGTCAGGAGCAAAGATAAACAGCGCCAAGTCAGAAACCCTGCTCTTCGGCCACTGGACCCCCACCAGAGACCCACTGCCATTACCCATCAAGCAGGATTTCCTGAAGATCCTTGGAGTCTGGTTCGGCCGAAAAAGCGCGGCGGAGAAATCATGGGAAGAAAGACTGGCAAAGACGAAGCAGAAGCTGGGACTCTGGAGCCTCCGGAAGCTGACGATCGAAGGGAAGTTTTTGGTCCTGCTGAACGAGACCCTGCCAGTGCTCCAGTACGTCGCACAAGTATGGCCAGTGCAGCCTCGAACGCCCAAGGCCATCACTAGAATGATCTTCTACTTCATATGGAACTCCAAGATGGATAGAGGGAGGTGATGTTCAAAACCCACGACAAGGGAGGCAAAGGCGTGCCGGACATCGCCATCATCCTGAGGGGAACCTTCATATGTCACTGTGTGAGGAACAACCTGAGGGCAGAAGATGAAAGCCATGCTGGCTTCCTGATAACACGTTTTTTCCTGTTACCGACGTGGAGGCGACTTGGATGGGTAGAATGGGACAGCGCAGTCCTCTACAACTGGGAAACCCCATGGTTTTACAAAGAAGTGGAGAAGTTCATTAAGGAGCACGGTCCGGCGGCAAGCGCCCCGACACAGTGGACTCCAAAGATCGTCCAACGACAGGTCAGTGCGAGGGATGTCAGCGAACCAATCGGTGCCCTCCCCTCTGCCACAGCGGACCATGTCTGGAGAAACGTAGCCTCCAAACGCCTGACCAACCAACACAAGGAAATTGCGTGGATGGCCATCCAGGGAGGCCTGCCAGTGAGAGCCTTCATGCATGCAAGAGGGCTCAACCGATACAAGTCCTGTCCAAGAGGATGCACCGCAGATGAGACGACCTACCATCTCTTCTGGGAATGCGCCTACGCCCAGGACCTTCTGAAGGCCCTAAGCACGGAGCTTGGGGCCTGGATACCAACAACATGCATCACTGCAGACTCGGTAATGTATGGATTGTTCCCCGGTTCCCACACACTCAGAGACCTCCAGGGCTGCTGGAGGCTCCTGAGCTGCTTTAAAGATGTTCTTCTATTTTCCAGAAACCGCCTGGTAGTGGGGAAGGAGGAGACATCGACTATGGGCTGTCGGAAGATAATCCACAGCCTCCTGCGTGACTTCGCAGCACTGGACGGATCAGACGACAACAGCGATGACGAAACCTGAAGGGGCCCGCCCCGGAGGGTCCACTAACCTGTTGTCTACTTTTTTCTCTTCAGGACCCGAAAGGCGAACGGAGAGGACTCAGATGAAGACAGGTGTAGTAAATGTAAAGTGATGTAATGTAATGTTTTCTTTTGATTAACGTGGCCTTTTTCATTAACAGGTAAAAGGTCAAAGGGATAGCTTGTGCACATGTTGTCAAGCTTGTTACCTACGACTTACGATCAAATAGGTATTTGTGTACGGTGACAATTGTATGTATCTGAACCAAAGCACGAGTTCCTGACATTGAGAACAAACAAAAAAATCTGTTCTTATCAGTTTAATATCTGATACGTCCTCTATCTGTGGACCATATATTAAATTGATTTTTGGAACAGGGAGATGGAATAGGAGCTTGCTCTGTCCACTCCACGCATCAACCTGGTATTGCAGTACCTCCAGGAATGGTGCACTCCCCACCCGGGGAAAACCATGCCGTTGAAATAAAAGATGAAAAAGGGAAAGTAGCGCTTCACTGCTGGCACTCTGTAAAGTGGCACGAATGTGTTTGGGTGCAAATAAAACCAACCTGGCCACTTTGTGGCAGCTGTGTCTTGTTTTACTCATTTCGTCATATTTCTGTCGTATTCATTATTCCCTCCAACCCCCCTTTTTTCCCCTTTTATTTAAATTTTCCTCTGCTCAGAGGCTACACTTTGGTATTGAAAAATGCTAGAAAAACACTGCATCTTCAGCAGTGATTTTCTTTTGTTTTTGGATCCATTTCCCAAAAGAACAAGGGATGGACTAGAGGGGACGCAGAGAACAAGAGCCCTTTTTGGATCTTCCGGTCTTCCAGCAAGTGAGGAGGTGCGAGATAGGAACGGTAAGACAGGCAGTAAAAAAAAAGAGAGCGAGAGCGGTGGGAGTGGGAGGGAGCCGTGGCAGACTAGAAGAAATGGGCACTGTCTATGTCTTCTCTGGGCAGAAGGGAAAGAGTCCTTTTCCTTCCTTGCCCGCCCCCGCCCGTCCATAAACAGCCGAGCCTTATCTATGGGCCTAGGCTACAGGGCAGTAGAGTCCTGGGCAAGCGAGGGCGAGGTGCCGGTCACTTGCTGTCAGGGTGCTGTCCAGGGTGGCCCGGCCTTCCGACCCAGGGGCTGGAGGCAGTGGACAGGAAGGGGCGGGCATGCAAAAACTAGAAACCGGGCAACGTGGGTATGCTAAAGGACGCATAATGAGGTGACTGCTGAGAACTCTGGGAGCCGGGAGAAACCCTGACGCCAGGGACTTTTTTTTCCTTTTGGCACTTGCTGAGCTCTTGCCAAGAGACGGGAAAAGAGGCGGAAGGCCCGTGAACGGTCAAGGAAAAAAGACTACCCCAAACTGAGTCAGCCAGGGAGACAGGCCGGTGAGGTGAGAATTCTGGCACCCTTTCGGGTTATCGCTTCTCAGCCTTTTGGCTCAGATCAGTGTTTGGAGGAGTCTAAGCACTGCATTTTTTATTAAAAGGTTGTTTCTGAGCCCAGAATTCCGTTTCTGCTGGGCCTGCGTTTCCCTGGCTTGACCGGGGCCAGGCTGCGTGGGAGGAGGCGGCAGGGGGAGAGACACAGGAGGATGCTCTCGGGCGAACCTCTGGGGATACTGGGCCTTCGCTCCACGGCTTGTCCGTGGCAAGGCTGCGTGGAACCAGGGGAGGGAAATCCTGCAACACGAGGATATTCCCGATTCCACCGGTAGAGGGACGGACTGCAGATTCCTGGCTTGACCGGGACCCAGCTGATGCCCGGACACCGGGGGAGTTGGGGAGAAGCCATCCAGGAGGAATTTTGCTCACACATAGCTGCGTGGAGCAGGAGGCTGGCTTGAGAGTCCTGAGGCTGGCTTGAGAGTCCCTAGGCACACTGTGATAGTGCTTGGCCTGGGGACACTCAAAGAAATATTGCTGGAAATATTGCAGGTATTTTCCATCACCCCTTGAAAGGAACACCTGACCTACGGTCAGGAAACACCCTTTCTCAGTGGTGTGCACTAGAGGAGGGTGGGAGGGACTGTGAACAGAGAAAAGTTGGGAGAGTCCCTCGGCGCACTTGGGAAGTGCTCGGCCCGGTGACACTCGCAGAGCCACTGCAGAGGCATTTAAAAAAAAAAAAAAAGCTCTGATGACAGAATACCCAGCTTGAGGCCCAACAATTTAAAACCATGGCAGCATCAAAGAGCTACGCAGCAGCCGCTGGCGGTAGTAATTATGGGAAATATGAAGAAAAAAAAACAGAGGAATGGAAACAATACCTATGCAGGAATGAAGTATTCCGTGCGTTTTGAAGTCTTGGAGGAAGCCAAACAAAAGAGGACTATGGATCACCTAATGGACACCGTTTTTAAGCAGGTATTTAATATCAAGCCTGAGCAAATTAAATGCATGCAAGACTTTAGAGTTAGGGGACTTTTTGATATCACTTTTCAAAGTGAAAATGTTTACCAAGATTTTACTTATAAACAAACAATCAGAATAGAAGTAATAAGGAGCTAGAGGGGTATGTAATTACACCACTAGCAGCACCAAGGAAATTCCCCTGACTGTACATATGTACAACCCTTTTGCCGCCCCATCTGAGATAGAACTTTTCTTGTATAGATACTGCAAAAGCGTTGGGGGGGGGGGGGGGTAATGAAGTTAAAAATGAATGGGAGGTGTGGAATGGGAAAAGGAGATATATGGTCGTGCTCCAGAGAGATGAAGGGATTGGGGGCACGAAACATCCACCTCTAAATTTCTCCATAGGTCCCAATAGGGGTTTCCTCTATTACCCAGGGCAACCTATGTTTTGTAAAACTTGCTTCCAATTTGGGCATGTTAAAGAATAATGTACAGGGGACATCTGTAGAAATTGTGGAAACAAAGGCCATATGGCCCATGAATGCAAAGACCCTAAAAAATTCAATTTATGTGGAGAAATATCTAATCTCTACAATAAGTGCCCTGTAAGACCAAACCCTTCTTCGGATAATATTAGTTTTGAGGGCACACCCCAAAAGAGCCAACCAGATCCAAATGAGATAAGCCCTACCTTTAAGGAACCAACACGGGTTCAAGAAAAAAAACGCTCTACCTGACCACCCCCTTATTGAAAGTATTGACAAAAGTTCACAACCCTGGTCTCAGATAATTATTCCAGAGACACCAGAAGAAAATCTGCCTGAAAAAGAGAAAAACAATGCATCAGGTGCTCGTGCCACAGAATCAATCCAAAAAGCTGAAAGGCGGCCTGAAAATGAAATTGATTTAAATTACAGTGAGGAATGGCTTTTCGCCACACCAACAACTGGGTCCACACACTTAACACAAGGCTCTGAAACGTTCTTTTCCACAGAACAGAACATGGAGGAGGAAGGAGAGGGAGAGATTGAGATAAAAGAACAACAAAAGCCCCAAAAATCTATCAAAAAAAACAAAAATAGTGATCCCAAAGAAAGTTTAAAAGAAACCAACCTGTCAGACTCAGAAGAAGATATGACAACAGACCAATCCTTACATGAGAAAGAATTTGAAAATACACCAAGGCAATCAATGGGGCAATTAGAAAGAATCCAAAAAAGGAAAGATAAAAGAAACCCACACTTTTCAGAAGATGCTGTAAAAAAAAAAAAAAAAAAAAAAAAAAAAAAAAGCAACATCACAAAAAAATGAAGCAAATTAAAAAATCACGGTAGTTCCAGGATCCAGGTACAGTGCACTCCTTGAACTATCACTTCCAGAAGACCTTCACTTGGAGGGTCTGTCTGCAACCTTTAAAGAAATTACACCCACTCCTTTGGAGGAAGGGAAGTCTTTTAAAGATTTCCCCCCTTTTTAGGAAAAGAAGAGATCACCACTGGGGAGAGAATCTTTGCTCCCTCAGGAGATTATTGAAATTGATCCTTTAGGACAATAAACCAAATATGACTATGTTTAATATTATAATGGCTATTACTTTAGCCACCCTAAATGTAAGAGGTATTAGACAGCAGTCCAAAAGAGCTGGTATTTTTAATTATTGTGAAAATGTGAATGCTGACATTTTTTTACAGGAATTTGGTATCCCCTATACAGAAGATTATAACTTTTTGCAAAGAGAATGGAAACAGGGTCCATCATCCTGGTCAGGAGGTGGAAACAAAATTGCGGGAGTGGGTATTTTATGCAAAAATAATTTTTCAATTTTACAAGAAACTTATTTCCCCAGGAAGAGGTTTGTCTTGTAACAAAACTAAACGAAACTGTACTAAAAGCCATTAACATCTATGCACATACTGATAAGCATGAAATAAATTATTTTTTCAATGATCTAACATTTTTTTTTGTTTACAGGATCACAACCCACTTTCATTGCAGGTGACTAATTGCATAAGGGCTCCCCAAGACAGAATAGGCTCTGCCATTCACTACAAATTAGATATTTCATCCAAGTCCTTAAACAGCATCATTGATAATTGTTCCTTACAAGACACTTTTCAAACATGCAACCCAAATAATACAGGGTTTACATGGATGTCCGGGGACGGGAATACCACTTCCAGGATTGATTACATTTTTGCATCACAACACACAAAATGTATATCCTCTAAATTACAAGATAGTTGTCTATCAGACCACCAGACTCATCTCCAAATGTCAAAAACCCACACACAACATAAAAAGGTCCAAGTTATTGGAAACTGAACACTACAACCTTACAAGAAGAAGACATTGTTGCATCATTTAAAATACAATGCCAAAAATGGCAGAAGAAAAAAGGAGAATTCCAAACCTCGGCCATGTGGTGGGAGTATATCAAACAGCAATGTAAACTTTTTTTCACACATTATTGGAAAACAAAAAGCAAAGAAAAAAGAGGAGAGCTTTTTGATTTAAATGAAAAATTGGCGCTTTTGGGGGAAATTGAAGATGCAGGGGTAAATGTTAAGAAACATTTATCTGCTACTAAAAATGCCATTAGAAAATGGGATTTGCAAAAAGGGAAAATAAACTATCTTCAATTCCAGAGTTAAAGAATATGAGCAAAATGAAAAATGTAATGCCTTTTTCTTTAAAAAAGCAAAACAAAACAACAACATGTTTTCTTCCATACAAACTTTAGAAGGTAAACAAGCAACTGACATAAATGAAATGTTAAATCATACCTATGACTTTTTCTCCAAAATATACAAAGAAAAAGAAATAGAAGACGACATCTGTGAAGAATTCCTGGAGGACATCGAAGAAACTCTTACAAAAGAGACACAAACGTTTTTAGACAAACCTTTTGATGGGCAAGAATTTCTAGATATTATATCCAAGGCGCCCAAAAATTCATCTCCATGGGAGTTTTATAAAATCTTTTGGGGTACCATTGCACATGATTTTATGCAAATGCTATCAGAAGCAATTTCCAACAATAACCTATTCATCATATCTTTTTTTACAGGGAACAGTAACCTTATTACACAAAAAAAGGAGACAAACAGAATCTCAAAAATTGGAGACCCATTACTCTATTAAAATGTAGATAGTAAAATCTTCAGTAAACTATTGACAAATAGAATCAGAAAAGTTTTATCCTCAGTAATACACCCAGACCAGACTTGTGCAGTGCCAGGGAGGAAAGTCTGGGACAGTCTTATAACTATAAGAGATGCAATATGGATGGCGGTAAGAAATGACTCACCACTGGGAGTTCTATCTTTAGATCTACAAAAAGCTTTTGACAGTATTTCACACACTTACATGTCCAAAGTCTTGCAAAGAATGGGTTTTCCCCCCAACACTTCATTCAAATGATACAAATGCTGTATACTAACGCTGTAAGTTCTTTTCAGATAAATGTTTTTTTTTTTACAGAACAGGTACCAATAAAAACAGGGGTCAGACACGGATGTCCCCTCTCGCCAGCACTCTTCATTTGCGCCTTAGAACCTTTGCTGTCTACCTTAAGGAAGGACAAAGTATTAAAAGGGATTTTTGTACCAGGAGCAGGGGGAAACCCTGCCGAATGCATTGCTTACATGGACGACATAACAGTCCTATGTCCAGACATACAAACAGTAAGGAGAACCATATTGCATGTAAATATTTTTTCTCAAGCTTCTGGACCCAAACTTACCATTGAGAAAAGCAACTGCTTAACAATAGGTAGATGGGACAATTTAGCAAAAATGCAAGTAAATACTACCACACAACCAATAAAAATTCTAGGGGTCCTCTTTTCTAAGGACACTTCAGGTTCAGTAAACTGGGACTCTGTTCAAAACAAAACACAGCAGAAGTTGGGGTTGTGGAAAACCAGATCCTTAACCCTAGTTGGGAAAATGTTGGTCATGAAAGCTGTAATTTTACCAATAATCCTTTACTATGCCATGATTTTCCCTCCACAGAAGCATATTTTAAATAAACTACAAAAACTGTTGTGTGATTTATTTTGGTCATCCAAAATAGAAAAAATAAAAAGAGAAATTGTTTTTAAATCAATAAACAATGGAGGGAAAGATGTACCTAATCTGTACCATTTTACCATGACTAATTACATGTTTCTTTGTCTTAATGCAATTAAAGAAAAAATAAAGATTGCATCATGTTTTATTAAATATAGTGTAAACAACATTTTCAGAAAATTTAAACTTGTACCTCACGACAATGCCATTCCAAATGCTTTCTTTGTCCCCAAAATGTATAGTGTAATTGACTCTTTACTGCAAAATCTTAAAATTGGACATTGATGATTTTGCGAATAAAAAGACTTTTAAAGCGGCCATCAAAAGGACTAAGGGGCATATTTATACTCCGTCTGCGCCGATTGTGCATCAAGTTTTGACGCACAATCAGCGCAAACGTTGCCCCGTATTTAAACTTTGACGCACGAGCCCGCGGATGACAATTCTGCTGTGTGCGTAATTTTTTGGATGCGGCAATCCGCCTTGCGTTAATTATATGCAAGGTAGGTGTTCCCGTCAAAAAAATGGCTTAAAGGGCAGTGCGTCGTATTTATGCTTTCGGGCAAAAATGACGCACGACCGGGAAGCGGAGCCAGAAAAAGACGCACAGCCCGATTTGCTTCAAAAATTAACAACTGGGTCAGGGCAGGTGTTAAAATGGGGGCAAGCACACCTGTATTTAATCAGAACACACAGAACAAACAGCAGAGCAGCAGAGCAGCAACAGGGAGCCATGGAGGTGATACTAATCCAGCATGCACGCAGACGCAGAGCCCAGCAGCAACAACAGCAGCTACCACAACACCAGCAGGGACCCCCAAAGGCAGCGCAGAAGGCAGGAGAGGATATTCCACTCAAGAACCACCCTTCAAGGCCTCAGGGAACACAACATCATCCAGAGGTACCGGTTGAACTGGCAGGCCATTCAGCAACTGCTGCGCAACATTGAACAGCAGTTGGCCCCCACTTTGGTGACACCCGCACCATCCCAAGAGAAACAAAGCTGCTTGCCGTACTTCATATGCTGGCAAGTGGCTCTTTCCAAACAACTGTTGCCCTGGTTGGCGGAATATCACAACCATCATTCTCCGCCTTTTTGCCCAAAGTACTGAATGCCATCATTCGACTGACACCCCGCCACATCTGCTTCCCTAACACACTGCAGAAGCAGCAGGAAACAAAACAGGGGTTCTACCTCATCAGTGGCTTCCCACACGTCCTTGGTGCAATCGACTGCACACATGAACGCCTTGTGCCACCTGCTGCAACTGAACACCTCTACCGCAACAGGAAGCACACACATTCCATCAACGTGAAGGCCATAGTCGATCACCAGGGATTGATCGCCAACATCGTGGCTAAATATCCTGGCAGTGTACATGACTCATACATCTTCCATCACTGCACCATCAATCAACACTTCCAGGATGGACGGTATGGCAATGGACTACTTGTTGGTAAGTACAAAAACCTACTTATATACACGCTGCACAGCAACCCTCTCGGACACACAACACATAGACCACAACAGCAACATGTGAACAGGAACACACTGAGGTCATGACATCGTTAGCCATGTTTCTTAGGTCACCACTGAACCTGTCACACATCGGAAATTACTGTACAGTCTAATGATAAGACGTTAAAGATCACAACGTGTGGAGTGGGTTGCCCAAATGTCACCTTGCAAAATGTAAGTGTCCCAATGACCTTTGCATTAATCCATTCCCTAAGTCTAAAGGTATGGGATGTCCAGGGTACATTGGTATGAACTTGTTAACAACACTGTCAATTTTAACTGTGCATGGAACTATCATCTCACCCCCAGTGAAGACACAAGGACACCTGTATCAGAAGTCACAATGCTAGGGAGGGCACACTGTACTGCAAATCCCAAAACATACTGCTGACAAACGGTTAGCAGACAAACTCGTTCAGCCAAGGAAACGCAATGCAGATGGTACATCCTACAAGCATAGGATGCCACATTATTACACAAAAGAGTCACAGACAACACAAGACAACTACTGCCATGAAAGGTCATTTCACAGCTACATCAACATGATCCCAATCATTTTCTCTTGCAGCTGATCAGGGGTATGACATCCAGCCATGGATTATGACAGCATTTGGCAACCCAAGTACTGCTGCAGAGCGTGCCTACGACGCACATAGAAGGACAGGCAGCATTGTCGAGAGGACCTTTGGCATCCTCAAGTCAAGGTTCCGCTGCCTCGACATCACTGGTGGTAGCCTCCTATATTCCCCGGAGATGGTCTGTAGGATCATCCTAACATGTGCAATATTGCACAACATTTGCATCAAAAGAAACATTCTCCTCCTGGAACCAGATCCACACATGCCTGAAGAGGAGGAAGAGGAGGATGCTGGCCTGCATCATGAGGGGGAACTACAGAACACGGCCGCTGGTATACGCAGGCGGCAACAGATCGTCAACAATTTCTTTTATATATGATCACCTTCACCACTTTAGTTAACTAATTTAAATAAACCTGTTCTAATCACCATATAATGGTTTGGCTATTCCTTTTTGCACACCTTCATCTCTACTTATCAGAATAAGAGTGTTTCCTCATGGAGCATTGCTGATATACTGAGTAGGACACAGAACATCCCAGACCTAATGTGATGCCTAACATACAATGGTCACATACACACACACTCTTAATGACATATATCATGTACATATCTCCTTTGAAGGCCTATAGCAGAGGACCACAACTATTTCACACACACGTTGAAATCAAGGTCCAACGCAGCATATGGCACACAACTAAGACACCATCACTCAATATTGGGAAAACAAGCCTCATGCATGAGGCAGTGTCAGACTTCGGGGTACTCGTCCCTGCCATACACTTTGTTTTGTTAAATGACACCTCTTCTTATTACCCATGTGGTAAAATGCATTTATTTCACAAGAGTGCTTGGTGGTGGTTTAATTGTGTCAAGTCACAATGTTCTTCATTAAAGAGACTACAAGTCCCAGCACCCTTCAGGAAGAAGTCATAATTGAGGGTGTGGCTCTCATATAAAAAGCAACCGCACCCAGGTTCCAGTGCTTGCTATTTTGGAACCTTGCCCGAGGTGGAGTCTTGTGACCTGTCTGCAATCCTTCCAGTTTGTCGGTGTGTATTTGTAGACTTCCAAAGAAGGTGAGTGGTCGGACTCGCTGCGGTGAGAGTTTCATCTCAAGATTCTTAGTATCATTGTTTATTTTACAAAAAGACATCTGTGTTATTTCTTTGCCGCTTTAGAAGTCCCTGGAGTTTTGGATAATTGTATGCTCATTCTGAACTTGAAACTGAAACGATATTTGTTTAAGGCAGCGCGTCAATCTCCTAAGACTCTAAAGATGTTTTTGACAGAACTTTGATGTAGTAATTTGTTTAACACGAGAACGAATGAAAGAATCATATGCGCGCATAAGTTTCTTGAAGAATTCATTATTGATTTTATCGCGTGTGCCTAAAGAAACATTTTAGAATTGTGTACAAGTTGTTTGAAGAATTCATTATTGATTTTGTTTTGTGTGCTTAGAGAAACCTTTTAAGACACGCGTGCAAGTTTCTTGGAGAGGTTCATTATTGATTCAGTGTGTATTTAGAAAGTAATTTCACACGCGCTCCGGTTGTTAAAGGCTTATTGTTCAAGCCTTAAAAATGTTCTTGTGAAATCCTAGTTACACATTGCTTATAAATCAAAGAGGTTAATTAAAAGTCACAGGATATTGTTGGAAAAGACTTGTTTGAATATGCTTGCTTGGGTTAAAAAGATTAATAATTACATTTATCTGAATATATTAAAAAATTAGGTTTTTACATTTGCAATTAGTGTTAAAAAGGCTATCTAGTATATTTTATGTGTGTATAAGGAATACTTCATGATAATGTTTATGGAAAATAAGAATCAGTCAAAAGAAAGAAAACATTTCTTAATTTAATGAATATTCATACATAAATAAACAATGAATAATTATTAATGGCTTTGTAATTGTTCTCTTTATATTTTGAAATTCGCCAATTCATTTTGACCTCCTGTTTTTTCCTTGTTAATAACTTTTACTAGAATTATTTCCTAGTAGGTTATAAAGATACAAACACACAAATCCTGAGGAATCAGACTTTGACAGGCAGTCAATGAGCTTTGGCATCAGAAACAGGAATGCCTGACCAGAACCTTGACAGCAGTAAGTCCAACTGCATCCACTATTTGCAAGGAATATTTGTGACCAGAGTCCCACAGAAGCAGAACATAGACAGCACAAGTGCCACACATATGAGCAGCGTTGCACACATGACATTTCATGTACATGTCAGCCCATTTCCTAAATCCTGACACATCCATGCACCTGGTCACAACCCACCTGTCGGAAGAGGTCCCTGGAATTCTAAGATGTGTACCCTGATATTCCCCACTTTACACACACAGACCAACATTAGCAAACCAGTGTGCTACACCCTTTCCTATGGTATGCCATTGTCATAGAACATCTGACTGCAAGGATGTCAGGTTAATTTATACACGGTCTTCTAGTTTCAAAGCCATGTTAGCACATGTAGATTGCTTCCCCTGTGAAAATGTCTGTTGGCCCTTAGAATGCAAGTCTCACCTACAGGACTGGTGAGAAACAGATGCAGCCCACACCTGTGATCACCTCCATGCACACCACACATTTAAAAAAGCACTGCCCCTGCTGATGCCTGGAACAGCATAGGAGTAGCCATTATGTCAAATACACCGTTAAGCATTGATACTAATTAAGCCGTGTAACAGTCACTGGGTTCATTTGTCACCTTCAAAAACACAGGACATACAAAGTTTGACATGTCTACTCTCTAGTTTGTCCTCCAAACAGAAAAGTCTTAGTCAGACCAATGATTATGTAACTTGTCAAGTAGCTGGATTCTGAATCACCTTACATTCTGTCAGCCTGACTGGCAACTGTCTGTGCGTCACACTAAAGTATCCCTGTGTCCACATATGTACCACACTTGTGTTAGCAAACCTCTCATTTATCAGGGGGTATCTGATAATGTCCATGAATAATACACAAATGTCAGGACCATGACAGTTCACACACAGAATCACAGTGCGCAGAACATAGTGATGGGCCGTGTGAGATGAATAGCTGCGAGAATAATCAGCACAGAAGCTATGATGTTCCCAGATGCAGTGGGAAGTGCAGAGGCCAACCTGTGTACAAATGTTGGAATGACACCTGCCGGAACATGACACCTGAGACATTATCTCACTCAGCACACCAAGGTTGCCCTGTTGACTGTCTCATTACACGTCTTTAGTGACAGGGTGGGACCACCCACATGTTGGTTCACATGTCCACATCTACTTTACTCACATTGATCAACCAAGGATACTCAGTAGATACAGGAATAGCTGCCACTGACTCATGATGAGTCCTGGACCGAACTGTGACAAATTACACTCCAAACAATATACAGGATCATCATTGGACCACACACACATGAACAAGACACCTATGTGCAATTGATCACTGGAAATATGTGGACACATGCTGTCTTGTATGCTGGTCCACCACAGCCACTTGATAGTTGGGGCTCACTTCTATGGCCTCAACTGTGGTGTCATCATACATTTGAGATTCACCCTTGTCTGTCTGTGCAAACATGGTACCCACTTCCTCAATGCATGTGTATGACTCACTGTGGGATTCACCAACTAGTGCCTAGGAATCTCTTACCAATACTCTAGGACATAGGATGTAGAAAATGTGGACCATTGACATGAACAAGCATCTGCCATCCATCTGGTGCATGCTATGTCACATGTGGTGTCTACGTGACCCTAAAACTTGGAAGTCCACTTTACGGGTGTTGTTACATGTATGACTAACATGCCCTAGCTAATTTCCACACTGACTTGCATCTAAGGATTGGACACATGGACGTCACATTCATACAAGCATATGTACAAATATGCTTCATGAGATACACACACACATACACACTTGGTCAACAAATACATTAGTTGCCAAAGCACACACATTGAGCCAAAGGCATTTAGGTTTTGTACACGTGTGTCACATTGCTATCCTCTCCTTATGGCAAACATGCACAATTTCTGTAACACATATATGTAGGCCACACTTATGACCAACTATTGCGTCAGCCAACCGTAAAAATACTGTGAAGGGAGTAGCGGATCATGGTCCACTGCAGTATGATGTCACACATGTGAACATACACCATCAACACCATACTATCTTCAATCAGCCCATCTCTGATGTGTCCCAAATGTAACAACCATAAAACAAGTAAAATTGCCCCGAACCAGTTAATGCACTGTAATTTTGATGTCCCTAGCGTTATGCGTCATTTTTTGTCAACCAAAACTATATTTGCGTAATTTATTTTGACGCACAGGAGTGAAATTTAGCCTGCATCCAGATATTTGTACAGGCCATGTACTATTATGTGGATGCGGGCTAATTTTCGCTTCTGTGCGTCAAAAAAAAAAATGACGCTAACACAATTTTGGTAAACAAAAAATGACGCATAACGCGAAAAAGACGGGACTTTTAATACAGGAAGTGATGTAATAGGATATCCTGTTTACAGATCATGCACAGTGGGTGTACTTTCACTTTGCAGTCTATGATCTTTCTAGACTGTGTAGAGAGTATTGTCAATTTGTGAAATAAATATTGTTGCTGTATACTGCACTACTGTGTTTTGTCTACATTTGTCCATTTATCTTGTGTTTGTTGTTTTTTGTGGGAATCTGTTGTGGGTAGTGTTAGTTGGGGATAGTTGGGCTCTTTTAGTGGTTAGGTTTACTTTTCATCTGTCTTTGTACCCCTACTTTCCCGCTTTCTATTTCTTTTACCCCATTCCCTTTCACTTCCAAGTATGTCTGGTAGGCCACGTCTTGGCAGGATGGGGGAAGAGGAGTTGGGGGGGGGTTCATCTGGCTTGTGACGCATTTCTTGCCATTCATGATCCAGGCAGGGGGCAGGGTGATACAGGGGTATCCAACAGAGGCGCGCAGAATCCGGTGGGGAAAGGTGCTGCATGACCTGCAGCGTGTGTATGCCAGCCAGAGGAGTGAACACCAGCTGAAGCACCGGTGGGCTGACCTCATCACCAGGGAGCAGGATCTCTTGGACCACCTGGGAATCATGATTGGTGGCACTGTTGGTGAGTACGAATCATGTTAATGTGAACAATTAACTGCTCTGTAGTGACATAAGGGTATTAGTACAATGTCTGCCAGCTATCTTGCTGACTGTGTAATGCTGGGGAAATATAAAAGGGATCATTGATGCACTATGGCAAGGATCACAATTGCTAGCTGTCAAGTAGCACGTGCTCAGCAAACTTACAGGTTACTTTTCCATGAAGGAAATTGGTGCGGCCTTTTTGTCAGAAAAACAAACAAAATAGGAGCCAATCATGTCTACATAGGGTACTATTGACAGAGAAGTACAGATGTACCAACATTTAGGCCAACTTTGTTGACGCAATTGCCAGACTGACTTTAGAATCACTACATGATGCTGAAAATGAGTGCTGCCTTCACGTCAATTGATAATAGCAAAGTGGCTCAGACATATGTCTCATGTGAGTCGGGTGAGTGTGGAAGGAAAACGTTCACGGAAGTACTATGAATGTGTGGGATTATTGTGTTCCTTGATCTTTTTGGATACATGTCAGTTCTGGATTTGAAAACATCATGAAAAGGTGTAAGGTGCCCTCAGCTAACATCTTAGAATGTTTGTTGGAGTTAGTTGTGCCACATTCCAAATATGGATGGCAGTCCAAGTGTGTGCACATGGCTTCACATCTCCATGGTTGGTGCAAATCACCATAGCTGGGCCACATCAATTGAATAAATTGTAACAGGATGGCTTATAAAAAGTCCCTGCCCCTCCCTCTGTACATTGGTCCTATGTGTAATAAATGTGTCATGGCCACAAGGCATGTTTGACTGGTAATGCAGTCCTCAAGTAACAAGGCTTTGGATGTCTCTCTTGGATGCACATGAGACGATTACACTCAATATATTTTTCTGGTCACCAATTACGGGGCATGTTTGCAACCACATGATAGTTAGGGCCAATGTATGTGTGCAGATGTGTGTAACTGTCACAGGAGACCCATGCTATGTACAAGTTGGCCGGGATATATCAGATGCAGTACCATCATGTCTGAATGGCTGCCAGTTCCTTATTCAGCCTACACATTGTATATGTTTAGGAAATCGTTGCGCTGTGCACAGATTTTGAGCACATTTCTTCCTTCCATACTTTACAGGTGGACCGGCACCCTACACTGTGGGAGAGGTGGCGACATTTGAGGACCCCGACCACTCCAGTAAGTGTTGATATGTCTGTTGTGTGGTGTTTGCTGGTTATGGACTCGTGTGAGTTGGACGCATAGCAAGGGGTGATGCGTTGGGCAAGCTTTTCTCTTGTTCCATGAGTGGGAATTCAGTTTCTCACATGTTTAGAGTTGGCCAATGCGTATCCAATGGTATCATGTAGGGATTGTAGGCCATTCCTGTAGGCCCCACTGTGAGTACAGGGGTTAGTCATGTGGATGACACTTGTATCACCAAGAGTCGCACTGGAAGTCAGCTCCAATTTAGTCAGCCTGTCAGACCCACATTCTCTAAGATTGGTACAGCAAATTGCTTTCCAATAGACATCTGCTTACCTATTTACCTACGTAAGTTTGAAACAGTAGGTAGAACCTCCTAGCAGCATGTACTTCCACATGTAGTGCTACAAGTATGTGGAACTAGAGTGCAATGGCCTAGGTGTGCATGCAATTCATGATCATGGGTGTTCTAGCAACTCTGTGTCTGATGTAAGTCAGGACTCACTGGAAGCATATGTTGTGTACTAAGTTCTGCATTTCCTGACATGTCTGACCCTACGAGTGCTCTAGGGTTTGCCGACTCCAAATTGTAGATAGACCTTACCTGTGGTGTGTCTGTAGAGACAAAACGTGTGGAGTTTTCTATACACTCCTTAGTGTACATGTTGGCAAATTATAGTTGTTTATCCACCCCCCACCCCCCCACCCAAAAACACGGGCATGGGTTTGTGAATGGGGTACCTAGTACTGATGCTACCAGTATGTTACACATACATGAGAATAAGTGACGGTTTGGTTGCAAACTAGTATACACACTCAGGTTTGGCACTTGGTACTATACTGGCAAGTCCAGTTACAACTTGGAGACCATGTGGCTTTAGTTTTGCTTTCCGTACACTGACATTTGTAGCCCAGGTCTTGGCGGAGGATATGCAGCATGATTCTTAGCTGATAACTGCCAGAACTCAGATTCCAAGTCAAAGCCGGTTGTTACCCATTTTGTAGGTTATGGATGTGCTATGTGTGATGTGTGATGTGACCTTTGTAGTCTGGATTGCCATGTACTTCCTCAGGGACATTCATTGATCTGTATGTGATATGAGCTGTTACAAGTACTGTAGATGTATTGTCCGATTAACTTCCTGTGCCATTGCACACAATGCAGTTACTAATGTAGAATCTCTGCATGTGTCTTCACAGCTGCTAACATGACTCCAGACCAGGTCTGTGAATTTCAGCGCCGGGCCAGATACCAGCACATCCTGCTGGTGGAGTCTGGGTTCCGGAGGATGGCCCGGCGATATCGCCATGAACGGGCCTCCGGGGCATGGAGAGCCTTCCCACAGGGTGGGCCTACTTTGACCACCACAGCCACCACCAGCACAACCACCAATACGAGCCAGGTGGCCCCACCCACAGCTGCCACTGTTGGTACGACATCTGCTGGACTTCCAGGCCCCAGCATTGCCACCAGTGCAGGACAGCCTACTAGGCCTGGCACCACACCCACATGGACCTCCTCCACCAGTACCCAGACTGCCACTGCTCCATCTGTTTGTTGACCCTGCAGCCTTCAACCAAATGGATCGTAAGATGGACAAAGTGCTGCGCAAGTTGAGCCACCTGAGCCGGGATGTGCGCCACATTAACCGGCGTGTTAAGTCCATTAAGAGGACCCTCCGGAAGGCCAACCTCTAGACTTTTTGATATGGACATGATTCCCTCCCCTCCCTCCTCTTTCCTTGTTCTTATAGTTAGTGGGCTTAGTGTTAGGTTAGTATAGGCTGTTAGTTTAGTTAGTGTTAGTGGGTGGGGGGGTCCTGATTGTTTCTATTTTTACTTATTACATGTGGTTGCGGGGCTATGTTGGGGGTTCTTGTGTGTTTTTTTTTTTTTTTTTTTTTAAACTACAATTTTTTTTTCTTTAAATACAAAAAAATATATATTTGTATAGGATAGTATAGTATGTGTCTGAGTTAGTATGTGTTGTCCTCCATGTGTCCCGTCTCATAAGGGAGGGTGGGGGGCAGATGTTTAGAACATTTTGTTACATGTGATAAGTAAGTGTAGCTTAGGTTAGTTAGGGACAGTTGTGGGTAATGAGTAGTCAGGGTAGATTAGGGTAGGGGAGGTTTTTCCCTCAGTTTCCTCATCTATGGTTAGCATTTAATAAATATTTGGTTACCCCTTAATAGTATGTGTTGAATGGTACTTGAGCGTGGGTTTGGATTCAATGTACATCAATTTTGTACTAGAACATCTGTGTCCTATGCTACAAACAAATTCCAACTGAGCTGTACAATTGGCAGCTAGCCCAGAGCTACCTTGAAAAGTGTAGACCCTTCGTTGCAACCACCAATCAGTTAATATGGATGACAATGTGTTTCTGTTGATAAGTGTGTTTTTAAAGTCACAAACAGTGCTTGCAGACTTGGTATTGGGGAAACAGTTTTAGGTCTGACTGCAGTGTGATGATCATGTACACCCTTATAAGATGAGTTCTCATTGGCAATCTTGTATTCTTGTCTTCATGATCCTCATACATCATTTGTGACACAGTTCGGCATGATTACCTATTTGTATTTTAACTCAGACACCTTCATTTATGCAGTTTTTGTAGTGTTTACTTAGATTAGTGTGGCATGTTTATTGTGTTATTTTTGCATGTTGACAACATTTTGCACCCACTATTTGATGACTTAGTTATCCCCTGAGGAAGCATTATTCTGTCCAACACAGCATGGTGGTGTATGGTTTCTCACTTCATCAGATTTGTCCCTCAGGATGGGCAGAGTATGATGCAATCATGGGCACTGTGCAGAATTCTGACTACATATTATCAGGACGGTTGTATTGACAACCTACGTAATTTGACAGTAGGCACATTTCAGTTATCTACTGCACAGTTGATTTGTCACATTACCCAGAGACAGGTTTGTTGTGTAAGTGCTATTTATTGAAAAGTGCTGTAGTGCTATCTGTACATTGTCCATGATTGTGAGTCCATTATAGTGACATCTTACATTGTGATCCAACACAAGGGGTTACGGAAATGCTTTTGACATACTGGGGTTGATGTTTCAGACAGTGCAGAGGGACAGGATTTGCCAATGAGTATGAGAGATACAATCACTGGGCTGGGTGACAAGATATACAGTGGTTTGCAGAACAGTGCTTGAGTAAAGTTGTTGCAAGACTGCCAAGTTACAAAGGGCAGGACCTTGGTAAATGTGGGCCTTGTGGCAGGGACTAGTGCTTCCGGGTCATTTTCCTTGTGAATGTGATCTGTTTCATGTCTTCTTCTGATGTGTGTGTTGCCTCCTCTGTCCTTGTTGTTGTTGGTTGTGAAGGGGCAACACACACCTCAGTGTTACAAGACTGGAATCAGACATCCCAGTCGCTGCTCCCTGTGAAGGTCTTAAGGGCAGTACTGCAGCAAGGAGGGTCTGCTGGTTCTTGAGAATAGCAGCCACATCACAATGGTAGGCAGCCAGGTCGGCCCTGAGGGGGTCATGATTGCATTCGTGCATGCAGTGGAAGGTTTGGGGTGCGAGGTGTTGTGGCAACTCCCTTACTGCAGTGGTGAATTCCTTGACAGTTTCTTGTAGTCCTTGCAGTATGGATGTTAGGGCTTGCATAGCTGCTGCCTGATCTGCAGATGACATCATGCACAAACTCATCCCCTCAAGGCTGGCTGCCATATTTTGCAATCCCACCCGCACCTCCTTGGCCAGCTCCCGCTGTACTCCAACTACAGTTCTCTCAAAGCTGGTGCCAGTGTCGTCTGAGTCCTCAGCTGTATTGGAGCTGGCAGGTCTTACAAGTGGGGTGGTGGGTGGATCCTCTGCGATGGCTGCTTGTTCTGTGCTCCTCGTTGTGACTGAAAGTGGGGTCTGGAGGGTGTCAAGGACCTTTTGGATAGTCTCCTGGGGAATGTTTATCGGGGGAAATCTGAGACAGCATATCCGCAGGAGATCATCTTCCTCTGCAATGAAACAGGGTACAATTAGTGTGTGTGTTGTGGCAATTTTGATGTGACGTGCCTGCCTTTTGATGAATTCACTTTGTGATCTTGTTTTGTGTTAATTTCTCCAGTCTTTCAGATGGGCATTCTTCCAGGCCTATGGCCCACCTGTGTGTCACATGTATGTTATTGAGTTATCAGACTTGTCGGCCTCATTGCCTCAAGGTGTTGGTTTATGCCAAATAGAGAATTGCCACCTTCTTTTCCTACTCAAGCCTCCGTCTACATCCATTCTCATGGTGAGACCTTTCACTGGCTGTTGGTGTACTCATGGCCCTGGCAGCACACTTAACAATCTGGACCTGCCCAAATCTCTGATCTTTCACATCCACTTAAATGTAATTGACATGTGGTATATCCTATGCATGGCAATGTTATGATCCGATTTGGATGTTGACATTGGTAATGTGTCCTGCTGATGTTGGGGAATGTGTGTTACATTGGATTGCCCTGATAGTCGTATCAGTGTCCTATTTCCTCCTCTGACTGTGCAGGTGTATTTCAGTGACCAGTTACATGTGTCCCCCCCCTTCAATGCTGTTGTCTGAGCAGTATGACATTTGGGATGTTGCATTGTTACCCAGCCACAGGATAGACCCAGACATATGCAGCATGGGTGTGCCCTTAGTGCTGTGTAGCTCCTATTGTTGTTTACATTGGCTGATGTTTGAGACAACTATGGGCATTGACATTTGAGAGTACTGGGGCCTTTGTCTTGTTTCTGGGGATTGTTAAAGTTGTCATCCTCACCCCCTAATTTAGGTGTGTATGATCCATGGGGAGGTTACTGCCATTGGCTACTTGAGCTGCACACAGAGCAGAGGTGGTAGTGGAAACTGTTGTCGCAGTTACATTACCTTCCAGCTGTCGGTATGGCTAGAGGTTGTTAATAGGTCCCTAGTTAATGTAGGGGGTATGGTGGCTGACGTGTGCCGGGATGTCAGTTTGACGTTGTGGCCTTCCCTCCTGGCGCAGCTTTTTCTCTGCTCCATCGTTGGCATGACAGCATGCCCCCATGGGACTGTTGTTGGTGTTGTGTAATGGTGTGCCCCAGGTCTTCTCAGAACGGGCCATGCCCCCATGCCATACCCTTTTACCCATGCCACTCCATGTATTAGATGACTTCCATGCATTTAGTGGTCGGTATCCTCCCCCTGCTCACAGTTGACATTATTGCATTATAATTCCCCATGCGACATACCCTGCATGTGCGTTGTCTCCTGGTAGTCTGCACTGTCCTGTCCTTGAATCCCTGTGACGATCTCCTCAGAGATGACAGCTGTGACTATCTCCTCCATGTGGTCCAGGGCCTCCTGGTGTGCTGGACTCCCACCTCCAGTCTGCAGTGCTGCCTTCCTGTTCCTGCCCATCTTTTCCTTGGTCCTGCGCTTGCAGTCATGCCAGCGTTTCTTGCACTCAATGACTGTTCTGCGTACTTCAGCCACACTGTTAATCTTGTCGACAATTTGTTGCCATATTGCCTCTCTCCTACTGATTGGCAACTTTGAGGTGACAAACAGTTGGTGCTGGTGTTCCGTCACCTCTTTAACCAGGATTTCCTGCTCCTCTGCACTGAAGTGACACTTTCTTTTCTTCTTAGAAGTGTCCTGGTTCTTGTATGGGTCCTCCTAGCTGGTTCCTGGTCTGCTGTCATCTTCCTGGGGTCTGTAGTGGCATCTGGGATCCATTTTGGCTCTCCTCTGGTGTAATGGCGGTGTTTGCGTTTTTTTTACGCTATTGCGTCAAAAACCGGCGCATATCCAGTTTGCGGGGTCGTAAATCGACCCACAGTCATTTCCGCCGCGTTAACGTCATTTTGCTTTACGACTTGACGCTGCGGTGTGCGTCAAAAATAATGACGCCCACCTGTGGTTTGCGCCGCTGTGCGTCAAGTTATAAATATGACGCCCGCACGGCGCACCAACACGGCGTTAGCCGGCGGTAAAATGTGACGCAAAACTCCCCAGGGATGACAGCTGCCACCATCTCCTCCATGTGGTCCAGGGCCTCCTGCGGTGCTGGACTCCCACCTCCAGTGTGCAGTGCTGCCTTCCTGTTCCTGGCCATCTTTTCCTTGGTCCTGCACTTGCAGTCATGCCAGCGTTTTACACTCAATGACTGTTCTCCGTACTTCTGCCACAGTGTTTATCTTGTCAACAATTTGTTGCCAAATTGCCCCTCTCCTACTAATTGGCAATTTAGAGGTGACAAAAAGTTGGTGCTGGTGTTCTGTCACCTCTTTCACCAGTATTTCCTGCTCCACTGCTCTGAACCGACACTTCCTTTTTTTCCTCCCTCTCCTGGGTCTTGTGTGGGTCCTCCTGGCTGGTTCCTGGTCGGTTGTCATCTTCCTGGGGTCTCTCAAATCTTCTGGGCTCCAATTTGGCTCTCCTTTGCACATTTTGCTGTGTTAGCGCTGCTTTTTGACGCAATTGAGTCAAAAAAATGGCGCTTATCCGGTTTGCGACGTCGTAAACCGGATCAGTCATTTTTGCTGCATTAATGTCATTTTTCTTTACAATGTGACACATTGGATTGAGTAAAAAAAAATTTTTGTTTTTAAATTACTCACACCAGTGGTTTGAGCCGCCGTGAGTCAAAGTATAAATCTGATGCCCTAGCGGAGCTAAGAAATGGCATTAGCCGGCAGTAACATTTGACACAAATCTAAAAAGTATAGATATGGGCCTTAGATTTTTCAGTTTTGAACATGTTAGACCTAGTCCTAGAGGGGGAAATAGATAACTTAGCCTTAGGAGGAAAAAATCCATGTGGATCAAGAAGCTGCAGGCAGTAGAATATGGTCTCAATTCGGATTATGAATTGGAGTATTTTTTGGGGAGATCGATGAATTGTCATAAGTATACTCTATATAAATGTGTAACAATGCACACACAAAGGAAGTGTTATGCCCGATTATTTTGGTAGTACGAGGTTTTAATTGTTGAGTATACTGTACTTTATCCTTAACATTTTGGTTATTTTTAGGCTACACTACTCGTCTCTGTTTTTTCTAGTTCCCCTTTTTTTCTAGTTACTCTTTTTTATTTTCTTTCAGTATCATTCAGTGGTTATAATAAAACTATTTGTTCCAACAGTATTTCGGTATAATATATATTTTTTGTGGTCGGATTAAGGCTGCTTTTCTTGTTAATGGGTTTGAGAATGCTATATCAGGCGAGGTGTCCTCCATATTCAAAAGGAAACGGAGAGTCCTATTTTGCCATTCACGGACTACAGGTAACTGGAGTTCGACCGTTTTAGATCTTTATTGATTTTGAGGCAGGGCTTTATTAACCCAGAAAGGACGCGTTGCCGGTTTCCACACAGTTACTAGGGATAGGTGGCTATGGCTACAGCCACATACCAAACACCTTCTCCATTGGCTCCAACAAAGGCTATTTATATTACCAAGGCCAACCCATATTCTGCAGGAAATGTAGAAAATGTGGCGATCTAAAAGAAAGCTGCACCAACGAAGGATGCCGCAGTTGGGGCTTTAACTTCCACCCCATACAGGAATGCAATATTCCCAAAAACTGCAATCTGTGCAGATCCTCAGGTTATCTCCACAGAAACTGCCCAGAAAGGATAAAATCCTATGTAGCAGCAACTAGCCTTAGAGAAACCATATGGGGAGACAAAGTCACAGACAGACAGACCCACAACCTGCCCAACCACACAGCCCCCACTACCTGCAGGATAACAACCCCGCTGACCCATATATCAATAAAAAGCCCCCACCACAAACCCAACATGCCATAAACAATGATATAAACCCAACAATACCGAACGAAACAACCACAACACAAAGTAACGCCACAGATATTCCAGAAACAGAAGAACTCATACAAGACTTCCTAAAAGAAGCATCCCAGTTACAACAAATAACCAAAGAAAACAAAGAAAACCAAATAAGGACCCCTTTAACCTAACAAACCTAAGTAACCCCTTTTCAATAAAAGCAACACCACAAATTATCCCAAATAGCACCCAACAATTAGAGATATCAAACACACAAGGAAAACAAAAACCCTCACAAAATCGCCAAAAAGGAGAGACTCTTTCAGATAGACAATTAAAAGGGGAATTCCAACAAATCTTACGCTTCAAACATCCCCCCCCATGAGTACATTAACAACATCTCATAAGAAGATGAAACATCAGACATAGAAGAATCACAAGACAACCTAGAGGCAACCCCACAACTCTTTAAGACCTCATCAAAAAATGTGTAAAAGTAATAAACAAGAAAATACAAAAAAAAAACTAACTAAAAGAAGAAGCTAAAAGGCGCAACAAGAAAACAAAAACAAAAAAAATGATGAAGCCACACAACTGGCACATAGCAGTAAAAAAAAAAAAAAAAGAAAAATACAACATACAACAAAAACTGCTTTGACCCCTTATCTGACCTATCAGACACAGAAACACCCCCACCCTAAAAGAAAAAAAATAACAAAAAACAAAGAATCCCACCCCCAGGCAGAAGATTTTCTCTTCGTGTCTTCACCTTTCATGGACAACATGATAGAAATAGATACACCATCGCAAGAGGCACAAGTCTTGTTCAACTCAAACTAAAAGAGAACCTAAAATATACCACAAAATGGAAGGCACACCACTAACCATAGCAACTCTCAATGTCAGAGGGCTTAAACACCCAGTTAAAAGAGCAGCTATTTTTGAATATTGTAAAACCATTAAAACAGATGTAATATGCCTCCAGGAATGCAATCTTCCATCAATACAAAACTACCAACAATATGAAAGGGAATGGACCCACGGGCCTTCAGCTTGGTCTGGCAGAGGAAATAAAAATGCAGGCATTGCTATATTATGCAAAAACAGAAATTTGACTATGATAAGACACAGTTATAGCATCAGGCGAAACAAAATTTAGAATATACAATGTATGCACCCCCAATAAGAAGAAGAAAAAAAAAGAAAAAAAAAGTAGAGCTCTTCAAAAATATAACCTACTTTAGCACAGGCTCAACACCCACCTACGTCACCGGGGATTTCAATTGTATAATACAATCAAAAGACAGAAAAGGACCCAGCACTGAAGACCTCTACGGAGAGCACAACCCTAAAGGCACAGGCCTAACCTGGACGTCTGACAAAGGAAACACCTCCTCCAGAACAGATTTCATTTTCGCCTCAAACTCCATCTCTTACAAAACAGCTCATTTAGACCAAAACCCACTATCCGATCATAACACACTGATAGTAAAAAAACGTCCGAGACACAGTAAATGTCAGAGGTCCAGGCACATGGAAATTAGAAGATTCAGAAATTGTAGAATCCTTTAAAAAAAATAATTCAACAAATGGAAGGCAGCCAAAAACAACTTCCTATCCTCAAGTAAATGGTGGGAAAGGGTCAAAAAGAAAACAAAAACCTTCTTTATAAAAGCCAGTAAAGACCAAGCACAAGCAGAAAAACAAACCTACCGAGACCTCAGAGAAAAACTAGACCTACTCCAAAGATTCCAAAACGTAGTCGCTAATGTAACAGAAGACATAGAAGACCCAAACAACAAACTAAAGAAATTGTTCTACGAAAAGGGCAAACAAACCATCTTTAACTCCTGAGTCAAAATATTCGAGCAAGACGAAAAATGCACAAGGTCTTTATTCAAAAAAAGCTCCCACACCCACTAAGAAATCAGAGAAATCCTAAACAAAAAAGGGAATACACAAAAAGGCAAAGAAGGAATCCAAAACACAATAGTAGACTACTACACAAATGTATACAAACTCAAGGAAATATCAGAAAAAAAAGGCCAACGAACATGCAGACACAATATCAAAATCCCAATCAAACAAAGAAAAAAACAAAATGTGGCCAACCCTATGCACAGACCTCATAGAAATTATTCAAGAGTGCATCCAAAACAAAGAATTGCCAGAGTCTCTCCAATGGCATCATAACCCTCTTACACAAAAAAGATGATAAAGCAAATCTGAAAAATTGGCATCCAATATCCCTCCTAAACGTGGAAGGAAAAATACTAACCAAAGTCCTGACCAACAGGCTCAAAAAAGTACTAAAGTCGATTATACAGGAAGACCAATCCTGCGCCGTTCCTAATAGGAAGGTATGGGACAGCCTAATAACCACTAAGGAAACTATCAGACTGGCAATAGAACAAAACCAACCCTTAGGAGTACGATCCTTAGACCTCCAAAAAGCCCTTGACAGACACAAATTCCTATTTAGAATTCTAGAAAAAAAAAAATGGGAGTCCCAATACCTTTTATTTCAGTGATGCAATCACTATACAAAAAAGCTACAAGCGAAATCCTAATTAACGGCCATCTCACTCAAAAAAAATTCAAATAAAAACTTGGAGTAAGACAAGGGTGCCCTCTCACCAGCCCTTTTCATTTGTGAAATAGAATCTCTGTCAAACAAGATAAACGATAAAACAAATCACGGGCATCTTTGTCCCAGGAGGCAATACAAAAAAAAAAAAAAAAAGACGATATAACCACCTTTTGCAACAACGCACAGGAAGTTAATAAAATCATGCAGCATGAACAAAGGCCCATATTTATACTCTGCTTGTGCCAAATTTGCGTAATTTTACGCAAATTCGGCGCAAAGCTAACGCCATATTTATACTTTGACGCTTGACCAGTCTAGCGTCAATATCCTGGTGTGCGCCATTTTCTGGATGAGTGAAACCGCCTTGCGTTAATGAGATGCAAGGTAGGTGTTCCCATCTAAAAAAATGACAAACACCCAGGCGTCATATTTATCCAACCGCGCAAAAATGATGCATGGCTGGGAGGCGGAGCCGGAAAATGGTGCACATCCCGATTGGCGTCAAAATGTAAGTCCTGGGTCAGGGCTGGCATTAAAATGGGGTAAACACACCAGTACTTAACGAAAACCCACAGAAGCAACATCAGAGCTCCAAAAGTAAGACATGGAGGTGCTATTCATCCAGCATGCACGAAGATGTACAGCACAGGAGCAGCAGCTTCCACCACACCAACAGGGACCCCAACAGCAACGCAGAAGGCAGGAGAGGATATTCAGGACCAGTACAACCCTTCTGGGCCTCAGGGAACATGACATCATCCAGAGGTACAGAGTAAACTGGCAAGCCATACAGCAGTTGCTGCGCCAAACTGAGCCACAGTTGGCACCCAGCTTGCAGACACCCCACATTATTCCACCAGAGACCAAGCTGCTAGCTGTCCTCACATGTTGGCAAGTGGCTCTTTTCAAACCACTGGTGCCCTGGTTGCCGGGACCTCACAGCCCTCATTCTCTGCCTTCCTTCCCAAGGTACTGGATGCCATCATCTCCCTCACACCCCGCCACATCAGCTTCCCCAACACACAGCAGAAACAGCAGGAGACCAAATAGGGCTTCTAACAAATCAACGGCTTCCCACACATGCTTGGTGCCATTGACTGCACACATGTACAGATTGTGCAACCGAGCATCTATACTGCAACAGGAAGCACACACTCCATCAATGTGCAGATCATTGTGGATCACTGGGGATTGATCACCAACATTGTGGCAAAGCATCCTGGGAGTGTACATAATTCATTAATCTTCCGCCACAGCACCATCAATCAACACTTCCAGGATGGACGATATCTCAATGGCCTACTTGTTGGTAAGTACAGAAACCTAGTTATATACACACACTGCACAGCAACCCTGTAGGGCACACATCACATACACCAGTACATTGACACGTGGCCAGGAAGACACTGAGGTTGTGACACTGCTAGTCATGTTTGATATCCTGACCCAATGGGATACACACCTATGGACAAATGACAGATGCAAACGAGATGCCACTCCAGAGACACAAGGGACCAATTTAAAACCACACAGAGACAATGACATGGCCTTAACTGGCAGTACAACTTGGAAGCTAAATCTTCCAATATTACATCTATAAACACTCAATCACACCCCCATCCAAGCAATACGTACTGTGTAAGGGGTCTGTAATGTGTTTCGCTGCAGGTCAAACGCCATGCGACACACAGCATGATGATGCTGACTCTAATGAAGGTGACATGGAATCACTTAGGCAGTACCAACATCTCACATCACTCTTGGGGTGACATTGCCCGCTAGCAATAAGGAAGTGGATTTAGACAATTACAGATATACATAACAGATGTACATGGACATGGACCTGCTGACACTAAACCTTCACCCCTACAACCAAGTTAGCCAGCTTACCTCGACCAGGTTCAGTAGTGTAGGTACACATTTGCACATGAGCCAACTCGGAGAGGGCACAAAAATTGGTTTGCCTAGAACTTGTCACACATGGGATAGCTGTGCATTGCCAATTGTGAACACTTCAGTGCTGCCAACTTATGGAGATGTGTTGCGCATTGTCACCTAGCCAAATCAAAGGGCCTCACTGTTGCTTTTCACCTGCAATTACATGTGTCTAATTGGATGGGATGTTCAGGCCATATAGTGCAACCGTGTTACCACCACAGTGGAATTGATTGTGTGGAAGTATCATGTCACCTCCAGTGAAGGCACACGGACTCTTCTTTCACATTACATAACACATGGGAAATAAACACTGAACTGCAAGTGTCTAAAATACCACTGATATCAGGTCAATCAGCCAAACACCAGTTTAGATAATTAAACAACCCAATGCAGAAAGAACATCCTAGAAGTCTAGGATCCCACACAATAACACAAACACAGATGAGTCACAGACGACAAAACATAACTGCCATGCAAAGTGATAACCAACATCCAAATATTTACTCATTTTCCCTTTCAGCTGATCAGGGTTACAGGATCCAGCCATGGATCAGGACCCCATTTGCAAACCCAAGCACAGCATCAGAGCGTGCCTATGAGGCACATCGGAGGACACGCACCATAGTAGAGAGGACTTTTGGCATCCTGAATCTCGATTCTGGTGCCTCGACATCACCAGAGGCAGCCTCCTATATTCACCTGAAATGGTCTGCAAGATCATTTTGACCTGTGCCATCCTGCAAAACATTTGTGTAAGGAGGAACATTCCCCTCTATGAACCAGACCCACAAATGCCTGAAGAGGAGGAAGAGGAGGATGCAGTCTGTGAAAATGAGCGGGACCCATCCAAACACTGCAGCAGGATTGCAGAGACAACACATTGTACAAAACGTCCTACCTTCATCACTCAATCATGCTCTGGGTACTTTTTATGCATCACATGATCCCTAGGAATCATAATCCGAGTTTAGCCTCATGGAGCACTGCAGCAATACTGATTAGGATACTGAAAAGGCCACATCACATTTGATGGGGATGAATGTACACCCAACATATCACACAGTGTAAATGACATATATTCTGTCTATTTCACATGTGAAGGGCAATATCAAAGGGCCACAGCTATGTGACACATCCATGTTGCCAAAATGGTCCACTGCAGCACATGACACACAACTAAGACACCAATCATAAGGAAAAAAAGTGTCTCATACATGAGGCACTGGATGTCCTATTGCATTGCTAACAGGAATGTATGACCAGACCCTTGACAGCAGTAGGTGTGACATCAGCTATCTCTGCAAGGAGCATGCATGACAAGGAGTCCATCTAAGCAGAAAATGGATAGTACGAGTGCCCCAGATATGACAAGCATTGCTCACAAGACATGCCCTGCGCAGACCATCCCAGGTAGTAAGTCCTGCCACTACCATGTTTTCAGTCTCTGCCCACCCTTCTCTAGGGGGCCCTGTAAATGGACCATTTGTACCCTGATAATCCTTCATCTACACACACCCAGACTCCCATTCTGACTCCTGTGTGCTTCCCTCTTCAGTATAGCATGCCATAGTCATAGTTAATCAGTCTGCATGGACGTCAGGTCCACTAATGCACTGCCTGGTAGTCGGTCGGACCTGTAATCAGCTGTCCATTGCTTCCCATGTGAAAGGTCCAGTTGGTCCTTTGAAATGGATTCTCAAACTCCAGGACTTGAGAGACTGAAGCTGCACACACCTGTGAGCACTTCCATGCAGACCAGCCAAATTAAACCTGCCCTGCCATTGCTGCTGCCTGGAACTGCTTAGAAGCTGACATTTTCTGAATCTCCTTGTTGTGCATAGGTGTACAAATCACTTGGGTAACAGAGCACTTGGGGGATTGTGTAACGTTGCAGACACAGCACAAAAACAGTTTTTAGTTCCCACAGTGTTGTTCCAGCTTTTCCTAATCAGAGTCTGCTCACTGTGTATTTGCCTTGTTCATGTTTGTTCCTGCCTGAGCATGCATTCTGTTAGCCTGACTGGTTCCTGTCTTTGCGTTAACCATAGAGGTTCCCTGTAGCTACATTTGTCTCATAGTTGCTTTCCATGTCCTCTTTTTCCTCCTGGGGTATTGTGTCTGGTAGGTCTACAATGAATCCTCAATTATTATATAGTATAGTTTAATCATTTCCCTTATTGTTTTCTGTTGTGGGACATGTATTCAAATTGCCTAATCCAGCCCGATCCCTTGTCTTGTTTTGCATCTATTCATTAGTGCCAAACAGTGACAGTGTGCTATGGCTGCATGCATGGATTCGGTACGGTGCCTCCAGCACAACAAACAAGGGTTGCCAATGTGTATGTGAGGACAAAACATGTTTGTGCCCTGACAGTCCACAAACCGATTCACTTCTGCCGCCACCTTTTGATGGTGCTTGCATGGTGACTAGCTGTGGGATTAATCAGCACAGAGGCACTGATGTTCCCTGTTGCAGTAGGAATTTTAGAGGCCACCAATGTTGTGATGAAAGCTGCCTGTTTCCTATTACTGATCCATAAAGTTTTTAAGCACACCAAGGTTGCCCTGTCGTCAGCCTGATTAGAATTCTGCAGTGCATTAGCTAGACTATACCCAAGTGTGTCGTTAGTTGTTCTTTGGCTTTAGTTCAAATCTGCTTTGAAGGCTACTCTTAATTTGGGGAACGGCTCCACAGACTCATGACTAGACCTGCACGTAACTGACAAAATGGAGGCCAATACTGACAGGGTACACATGGCCACACACTTTGCCTGGACGCCTTTGTGCAATGAACTACTGGAAATATGTGAACACATGCAGCATGGTCTGCTGGTCCTCCACAGCCACAGGAGAAACATAGGTCATTTACATGACTCAAACTGTCGGTACCATAACCTTTTTTGGTGTGGATTTGGGACTGTGTGTCACAAACACTGTACCTACCTAGCATGTCCAAATGATGGACTCATGGGTAGTATACGCACAATTGACCATGAAGTGGTATCCAACATTCCATTACATGTGATGGCTTACATATGTAGCATTGCCGTTATCAACCGTC
This sequence comes from Pleurodeles waltl, assembly GCF_031143425.1. NCBI lineage: Eukaryota > Metazoa > Chordata > Amphibia > Caudata > Salamandridae > Pleurodeles > Pleurodeles waltl. The sequence goes on from NC_090444.1 coordinate 1,603,860,740, forward strand.
CTCTATCTATTCTGTGTATAGTTTGTCATGGGAGATGTTTTGTCCCCAAAGTGAAGGAAGTTCACACAGCATAAGACGCAACAGATATGACAAAAAAACACATATCATGACTGATGTACCTCAATTAATAGCATCTGATGGTTATCCACAATAGCAACACATGCAACAAGCACAGTATGCAAAACACGTCTGGTGAAGTTCACACAGAGGCCCAACAACATTTGAAATAGCCAATTCACAGACATAAACACACAGGCCATGATAGAATTATTTAAGTTGCGTAGCCTTGCCATCATCTATTGATGCACCACCTGCTCAAACTAGGGAATACCATTTTAAAATCCAAATGTTTGGGTTGCTGTTGCATCAGTTAAGAGTGCTAAACCGGCACAACATCATGAGTATGATGGTCCGCAGTAGTGTGGTCTGGCACATGTGCCCAAACACTAGAACACACACAGCAGGCCATAACAGCTTATCTTTGTATAGTTATAGCCTTCATGTATGTGAAAATTGACACACAGTTAAAGACAGATAATATTATGACGCAAAAGCATCCAAAAACACGCATGTGTGTCAAAATACGCTGCATGTGCGCTAAAAATGACGCTCACAGCCATTATACATCCATTGATCCCAAGCGTTAATTCCAACACTGCACCCCATGAAATTGGTTATCCATGAAAAATATATTGATTCTTGAATGCGGGGAATTATTAAGCATATGCATCAAGAAATATTCACGCAAAGCCTGTAAGGGTCATAAAATTCCACGCATCATAATAAAAACGCACCGCATTTGAGACAGGAAGTGATGTAATAGGATATCCAGTTTACAGAAATGGTACAGTGGGTGTACTGTCACTTTGCAGTCTGTGATTCTTCTAGACTGTGTGGCTGTGTAGAGTTGTGTATGTCAAAATTGTGCTTTTATCTCCTGTGTGCCATTTCAGTTGTCATCTGTTGTGATTGTAATTGTCTCTGTAAAATCAGTGTAAGTGTGTTTTTGTCATTTTGTGTGTCTAATTTTGTATTTGTACTGTTGGGAGTGTGTAGTGGGTATTATTAATTGGGGTATTGTTGGGCTGTTTGTGGGTTCTTTAAGTTTCATTTTCAAACCTCCTTTCCCTGTATTTCCCTCTTTTCTCTTTCCTATCCCTATTATTTTTGTAATGTTGGGAAGCCCACGACTGGGGATAATGGGTGAGGAGCTGGGGGCTTTCCTTTGGCTGGTGTGCCACTCCCTCCCCCTGATGTTAGAGCCTGGTGGCAGGGTGATACAGGGGTATCATACCGAGGCGAGAAGGCTCAGGTGGTCCAAGGTGCTGTTCCGCCTAAAGAGAGAGGGTGTTCAACAGCCAGCGCAACGACCACCAACTCAAACATCACTGGGCTGACCTTGTGGCCAGAGAGCAAGACATGTTAGACCACCTGGGTGTGGTGATTGGTGGCCCTGTTGGCGAGCACAAATCAGACTAATGTGAACAGTAAAATACTCTGTAGTGACAGTAGCAGATTTGGTGACATGCTGCGTGCAATGTTTGTGGACATGTGGAATGCAAGTTGAACATACAGTGGCCCTGATTTATACAATATTTGCTACGCATTATCGTCATTTTTTTGACGCAAAAGCTGCACAAACTTACAAAAGACAACTTGATCTTGTAAATTAGTGCTGCTTTGACGTCAATAGATGATGGTAATGCAGCACAAACAAATGAATTATTCATGGCCTGTGAGTGTACCAGGAATGAGATGCATTTCACATGCCAATGTAAGGAAAGAATGTAGTCCCCAATTTTTTTGAATACATGTCTGAACGGTATTCATGGCCATACCGTACAAAGATCTTCCTAACCTCTGGTAATATCTTAGGCTGATATTCTGACTTGGTTTGTGCAGCATTTAAATTAATTATGGATTCCAAAATAATGCACACTTGATAATATCTACATGTTTGGTGCTACTTTCCATAGCTGTAGTGTAAAAACATGATGTAAATGCTACAGAAAACAAAAAGATGTTTTGTGTGTTCATTGTTCCTGTGTGTTTTATTTTGCCTTGGGCACAATTGCTGGTACAGAGCTGATGCATTTGCCATCTGTGTCACTTTATAGCCAAGCAATTTTCATAAGTTAATGGGTCATCATGGGATCCCTGAACGTTGTGAATGCATGGTCACAAATTATTTATTTGCATGATGTTGCGCAAGAGACCCCTGACTGCTTCCATCATACATTTAAAGTGCTGAAATAGTTTGCTAGTTTACGTCTGGTACACCCGTGCTGATCTAGTGCAGCATATGTACAATTGTTAAGTTCTCAGTATGAACGCTATCACAGACATGGGTGTATGCTAAGATCAGCAGACCAGCCTTCCTCTAACTGCTGCCATTCCCAAGGTGCATAAAAATTGAGACCTACCTCATCAAGATTGACACAGTAGGACATTTGCTAAACCAGGTTTCAATTAGGGGACAGTGTCAGTTCGTTGTATAACCACTGATCACCCAACTTGGCAAATGTAAGATGATGAATGTGGCTAACTGTGAAGTACAATACCCGATATAGGTACACAGGGCCCCGAGTAGCACATTTCAGGTGCAATGACTACACCTGTGCCCATGCATTCTGTCACAGCTGATCAAATTAGACACTGTCAGCATATATTTCTTTCTTTTGATTTAGATAAATGGCCAATCCATGGTTAGGGTTACATTGTCATCAAGTAACACAGGATCCCTGCCATCATGGTGTCAATAGTGGTCACATACGGCTCTGGGTACAATGCCAATGTGGCATATGTAACCTACATACAACACAGGCACACATATAATGGACCATAGAAAGCACAGTAATTCCTGAACTAAACTAAACTAAACCCACATGAGCACCACACAGTAACTCATTGCCCCTTGATGCACAAGCCACAATACCCGAGTAACTGGTATTGCAGTGCACCAGGAACATGGCTTTGCATGTCTCTCATGACAAATGAAGAAATGGAGTACTCTCTAGAAATAATTCTGCACAAAATTGAGTAATCATATTTGGCACCACATGATTGTTATGGCCTGTGCATATGTGTGTGTATCACTCACTGGAGTGACAGGGTCAATACATGTTTGCAGTTGTATGTCTGTTGGGGTGTGTACATGCCTGAGGTGCTGCTCTATCATATAAGATGTCACACAGAGTGATTTGTTGTTCCAAATTTTGTACATTGAGCACATTTCACCCTTCCAAGTTTTACAGATGGACCAGCGCCCAACACAATTGGAGAAGTGGCTTGATTTGGGACCCAGACATATCCCAATGTGTTTATATGTTAGTTATGTGTTGTGTTGTGTTTCCAGCTGTTGTGTGATTGACTCCTGTGTGTTGGACACATTGCAAGGTCTAATGTGCTTGTACATGGATTTGTGACTTGACTGGAGGTTGACATTTTGTTCCATGTTTGAGTTGGACAACCAGTGGCGGAGAGTCATATTTTGGGATTCTAGTGCTGCGCTATACGCATGGGCAGGTGAACAGGGTGATATTTGTTGTAACATTTAGGCCAATTATAAATTTGGAGATGGCCATATTCATGATTTAGCCAGCAAGTCATACTCTGATTCACACAGACCTGTGATGCTGAAGTATTACCCACCGACTTGAGCCTCCCTGTTAACTATTGTACTTGTAGGACTGTATGTTTGACTTCCTAGCAGCATCTAGCTCCACATGTTGTGCTACGTTTATGTGGCACTTGAGTAGAATGTCATGGGTGTGCTTGCTTGCAGCTCAAGCCCAGATAGATGCTTGCATCTATGTGCTTGTTTTTGGAAAGGAATTAGTGAGATCAAATTATGTTGACAATGGTCCGCAATTAGGAACATAAATGAGTATGTAATTGTCCAATGTTTGAGTCAATACTAGTTGGCAGCCCTCCTTAACTGTGGTGGACTGACTAAACCCAGGGACAGCTGTCCAAAGCTTCCTGGCTGTCCTTGCTGAATGAAAGTATATGTTGCATGTCCATCACACCAGAGGTACAGGGTTAGGAAATATATATACATTGGTGTGAGGATCCCAGTGTAGAAGACAGACATGTAATTCCAACATTCATTTGTTCCAACCTAGAATAACCCCTCATGCTTAGCAACTGCATACCGTCCAGGAAATTCCATTTACAAATCACAGATCTTATGGGCCTTGATTGTCATCCAGAAGATAGTCATTAGTTGGCCAGTCACATGTGGAGTACTTGCAGCATTTGTTATGTGACTAACGGCAATACAATGATGCACAGATCATTTAAGTAGGTACACACCTTTTTGAGCATTGCTGTTAGATAGTAGATGTGTAGGCTGCGTCAGCCTGTCATTCCTCAGAGACATTCTATGATCTGTAGTGTGATTTGGACTTCAAGCTAATTTTGATGAAGTGTTAGAATATCATCTGTAGATGTATCAGACAATGTCACTAATGTTTGGCTTTCTCTATTTTTACAGCTGCCAACATGAATGCCCATGAGATCAGGGAATTCCAGAGGCGGGCAATGCGTTACCATCACATACTAGATGTGGAGTCTGGGTTCAGCAACATGGCACAGCGTTATCACCAGGAGAGTGCCACAGGGGTCTGGAGGGCATTTGCCCGAGGGGGGGGCATCCTTGCCCACAACAGCCAGCACCACCAGCACAACCGCTCAGAACACAGGTCGCACAAAGGAGGACAGCCACTGTAGCAGGTCCGTTAACCTCATCTGCTCCAGGCCCACAGACAGCAGCTCCTGCACCTCCCCCTCCAAGCATGGCACCGGCACCAGCAGTACCATCCACCAGTGGCACACAGACAACCCCAGCTGCAGTGATAGACAATGCTGAACTCAAGCAATGAAACGTGACATGCAATGGATGTTGTGCAGGATTGACAGGCTGCAGCAGGAGGTGTCCCGCAATAGCAGGAGACTGCGGGGTATAAAGAAAATCCTGCGGAGGACAAATTTGTGACTGTTGGACCCTCAGCCATGATTCCCTCCTCTTTCCCGGTTCTTATCTTTAGTGGGTTTAGGGGGCTTACTGTTAGGTTAGAGTAGGCTTGTTAGTTTAGTTAGTATAAGTGGGTTGGGGATGGAGGGGGTTATATTATTACATGTGTTTTCTGTGGGTGGGGGATGATGTTGGGGTTTGTGTGTATACATTTTTGAAAACAAAACAAAATATATAAAATATAAAACAAAATACCAAAAAATATATATTTGTTTAGGATAAAATAGTATGTGTTTAGGTTAATATTTGTTGTCCTACATGTGTCCAGTCATATAAAGGGAGTAGGGGGGTTGATGTTTAGAGTGTTTAGTTAAATGTGATAGGTAAGTTTAGATTAGGGTAGTTCGGGCCAGTTGTGGGATATGTGTAGGTAGGTTAGTTAAAGGTGTTTTCCCTAGTTTTAGTATCCTTTTTTTTACTGTTAAATAAATATTTAGGTACTCCTTTACAGTATGTGTCATATGTTTGGGGATCAGGGCCTTGGCATGGGTGAACAGTGTCAATTTAGTATTTGAATTTGTGTTCCATCCTGCACCCAAGTCCCATTATTGACATGGTTAGTCACAATTCCTAATGTGAAGTCACATTGGCAGCTACACCAAAGCTACTTCTCAATGCATCTGCCATCCATTGCACCCACCGCTCAAGGTTACTATGGTTCCCAATGTGTTGTGAAGTTTGGATGCGTTTTTAAATTTGTCAACGTTTGAGACCTGATTTGGAATATTGGGCACTGTGGTATGTCTGCCTGCAGCCTGATGTTCATGTGAACCCTGATAAGCTGAATGTTATTATAATCTTACGTAATTGTCCATACTCTCGTACACATCCATTCCCGCTTTTGGGGGGGGGGGGCGGGGGGTGAGGGGAGGAGGGTGAAAGTTTATAGTCAGATGTCACATACATAAATATTTTCTTGAAGGGAATGTTGGACACATTGATTTTCAGCTTATACATACCTTGAAGCAAACTTTCAGTCCAACACAGCATTATACTGTTAGTTTACAATTTACTTCAGAAATAAGCCTCAGAAAGCGTAGATGATACTACCCAGACCCCAGTGCATAGTTATCAGCCCACAATCTTTCAACGTAATTGTATTGACATTCTATGGCCATTGACATGTGACATGTGACATACATCACTAATCTCCTACACAGTTGATGTGCCACATTACACAGAGAAAGTGGTTGTGTAAGTGATACTTATTTTAAAGTGCTGTTGTGCAATAATTACATAATCCACGATTGGGAGTCCATTGGTGTGACGCCTTCTACTGTGATGCTACACAAGTCCAATGGGGCATGTCATTGGACATGCCGGGGTGAAGTGTCATACAGTGCAGAGGAACATGAATTGCCAATGAGGTAGTGAGAGACAAGCACAGAGCATATTGTCAATGTAAACAGTGTGCTTTAGAACAGTGCATGTGACCAACTGTTGCAAGACTGGCATGTTAACAAGCACAGGACCTAGGTTACCAGTTCCCTATGTGTCATGGACTTGTGCTACCGGGTACTCTTACGGGTGAAGGTGATATGTTCCACGTCTTCATCTTCTGATCTGTGTGTGGTCTCCTCTGCCCTTGGTGGTGGTGGGTTTGAAGGGGGCAACACACTTCAGTGTTTGAAGACGTGGAGTCAGAAATCCTGGTAGCTGCCATCTGTGGGGCTATTAAGGGCATTGCTGCAGCAAGGAGGAGCTACTGGTTCTTGAGTATAGCAGCTACATCACTGTGGTAGGCAGCCAGTAAGTTCCTGGGATCCCGACACCATCAACTCTTCTGTCTTCACTTCCACTGTGGTGATTCCTCTTTGGCTCCATGCACTACAGCTACAAATAAATTCTCTGGATTCCAGTTTTACGTAGGAGAGACAAGGCTAAGTACTTTCACAGGTTAATGCGCACTAATCCTTAGATTAAAACTATCTACAAGAAAGAGTTCTGAATAGGGGAAGGCTCGCTTTCTGGAAATCGGACACTACCTTTGTTTCAATAGCTTTAGCGCTCTGAACTCCTTTACAGAGTGGGCACTCCAAACCTGAATTACATCAGAACTTAAATCCGCCCACCAGTAATCCTTGACAAAATGTCATACAAAACAAGAGGACTTAAGAGCGCACTATAAATATGTATACAAACTTGTATAGAGAAATGAATGTAAAATGATTCTTGGGAGTGACAGAAACTCCAGCCTTGAATCATGTGTACCCTCCCTCATGCAGTACTTGTGCTGAAAACCTGTAAGTGTTGTGAAAAACTATGTAATCTTTGTGTGCTGAGAACTGTTGGTAAACTATTCTTGTTATTTACAATGCGCTACATCCACACCAACACAAAAAGCACAGGGGCATGCAGAGCTTCTCATGCAGTATCACAAGGCACCAGAGCAGGACTGGTGTTGTAAATCTCTCTTCTTATTTTGTCCCAACCCTTTTCCCCCTTTCCCTCATAGGCAGCGTATGATTCAAGAGTTTAGGGTTCCTTGATTGTGAGCTGCTCTCCAGGCAGATAAGAGGTCCAGTCTCACCTCCGTGGTTGGAACCAGGCGAGTAGGTGACAGGTAGTCTAGAAAATTCTCCCACTTCAAAGGATGGCACCAGGTATAAACACTGAACCTCCCAAGTCACTTCTGTACACTGCCTGACGTATGCACAATACAGAAGGACTACCTTGTTCCCCAGAAGACTGAGCTGCTTCTTGAGGTTTTTCCTGCTCTGTGAGAAGGAAAACTGGACCTCCTACCTTCATCCCAGGCTAACCTCAATGACTCCAAGGGTCAGGTGACTGACCTGCTTTTCTAAGTAAAGGAAGCCCATAAAGCTCCAGAGACATCCTTGCAACGGGACTTGCCTGAGCTCTGCTTGAGTGAATTCCTAATCCCCAGGAGGTGCTCCCCAGGTGCTGGACCCTTGGCTGGTATCAGTTAAGCTCTTCTTGTGAAATCCAGAAGTCTGGAACTCTTTGCCCCAGACTACGAGAAGGTAACTTTTTCAGGGGGACTAACTTAGTCCCTATATCCAGCCTGTGCTCCATCGCGGTTGGCATGAACTTGTGACTTTTCCCCAGTCTAGCACAACTGATGGCCGCGAGTGGCACTGTGTTTTTGGACGCTATACTACACAAAAATTTGAAATTGCACATCTTTGGTTCTACTGATTGAATTTTTGCTGTTTCAGTCTTGTTTTATTTACTAAAAGTATCATTTTTTCTAAATTGATGTGGGTGTTTTCATTTTTTTTTCTCCACTTTATTGCTGTTTGTGTGCTGCATAAATACTATACAAAGCAGTGCTTCCAAGTTAAGCTTCACTGTTTTGTGTCAAACTACCAGAGCGATAGGCAGAGGTTAATTTAGTAACTTTTGTGGCTCCCCCTGACAAGCTGTGGCTTGAGTAGGGTTTACGTTGCCCTCAACCAATAACACAATTTATTAAGTGTGGCAATCTGTAAAATCAAATGTGACCAAATTCTTACCAATAGGAATGTAAATACAACTAGCTGCATGACTTCCTGCATGGAAAGCTGAATTTGAGTGTAAACATAGGTTCCATACAAAATTTTTAATATTGAATATGCTGAAATTAAAACCATATGTACATGAATCTTTCACAAGTAGTAAAGCAAGAAAATAAATTCATAGTAGATAGAAAAAGCTGTGATCCATTCAACTTTCTCACTTTGCAATGTATTACTCACTATGCAACTTAATATGTGATGCTGTTGCCTTGTATTGATCCCCATAGGCTGTCGTACTAAACCCATGATCAGCAGAAAAAATACTTATAGAGGGCTCTCAATGAACCACTACATTGTGGCATTGCAATTAGGTTACATCAGCTTTGAATAGACCTTACAGCAAGAGGCCATATTTTGAAAGTATTAGATAATTTAGCAAAAATGTTCCATAAAGAATATTTCTACAACAAAACATTAAATTCAAAGTTATTCACCAGACCATGCTTCTGTCATCACTTAGGGAATATCATAAGTCAGCAGTTATCCATTCAACTCATGCACCCTACTTTTCTGGGAAACTCAATGTTTATTTCCAAAGTTTTGTTTTCAAATTAGAGTAGGTAGTTTATAGAATTTATGGACCATGTCTTATATTTCTAGCACTGACGCTATAAAAAAGGAGCGCTGTACAAATTCCATGCATCACTTTAGTATAGACTAAGGGATTAAAAATGTTGCACCTTTTATTCTGTATCACTTTTTCCATGCACATTCCCAGTTTGTCAGTATTGTACCATACCTGAAAATGTACTCTACAAATCATAGAACCAATTGAGGAAACTCCAATATAACCAGCCACTTTGTTCCTGAACTTTAGTGCCACTTATATTTAAGGCCTCTTGGAGGTGATCTTCGAGCAGCTAAGGGATCCAAGGTCCTTCAAACAACTAAACCTGAAAGCCAATAGAGCTTGTCATGCTGTAGTGTACATTGTTGGTGTGATATTCATTAGTTGCTTGCTGTACCACGGAAAGTTCAATTTTCCCCACTCATTCAAATTTTTGTGGAAACGCTGTGCAGACTTCTGAGTGGTGTCTTAGCTCAAACACTAAAACAACAATATGTATTATACCAAGAAAGAGACAAGGAAAGACCTGCAGGTCCAATTAAGCTGCCCATCTACATACTCCCAGGAAAGTAAAATCTCTACCTACATATCTCGCAAGTTGGTCTCTGGTGCCACACAATAACACTTTGTGTGAATTCCCTTGTTTCTTCCCCATCATGTGAATTTTTGGCTTGTTTTATTGAGCCATTTGTAAAGAGTTGTAAATGGTTAGCTATATAAATATTGGATTTTAGATTGTGTTACATTTGTTTTGAGTTACAGTTACACTACTGACTTCTTTATATGGTGATCTCATAGTTAAATATCATGGTACTATTATTTTAACTTCCAAAATAAAATACACTGACGTCTGAATTCAAATATACTGGATTACAAAACAAAATGTAAAACAAATATAAATTTACTAGCATCAATTAGCTTGCCAATTCCTAACACCACATCAAATTCAGACTCTTCCTAATCAAGTCTGTAATTGATCTAAGAAATACACTGTACATATACTTTTTAAAGTAAAGAAGAATACTCATCTACTTATTTCCTTTCATACTGCAACACCATAAGCATGACAGTCTACAGTCCCATTAGAAGCCCACTATAACATAGCACCAGATGGCAGACAGCTCCAGATGTAAGAGGACCTGCTTTCAAGATCATTTAATAGCCTTCCAGTGTTTATGGGGCCCTGTTTAGAGCACATATTCAAAACAGTTAGCAGTGCAGAGGGTTCCAGAGATGGATGCAATAGCATGTCAATCTACATAAACTGTCATTTCAGAAAGGGTGAGATATTGATCTTCCTTATAAATACCCACGATAAGAACCACAAATAGGTGATGCATTCAGGATTGGGTTCGAAAGGACACTGAATTAGCCTAATTGCTGATACAATTAGCAGTATTAGGGAATACATCATTGTGGTGATGCTTGCACTGCATACAGCAAATGTGCAAAAATGAGATCTTGGAAACTGAGCAAATTAACTTCTTCTCAGGTCAACAAGGTGTGAGGAGAGGATGGCCATCTGCTCCAATGTTGATCATTTTGATAATGATTATAAATATTGAACATCTCCAAAAGGTGAAGACATTCTAATGCAAACTTTTGACCACCAGGTGCTACTGGAATTCACAGAGGACACTGCAATTATGATCAGAACAGATTCAAGGCCCGCTGCAAGTGGAAACCTTATGCTTAGCACCTCTTAATCACAACAAAATCCAAATACATGTTGATGTGTATACAGCATACCCTGAAGCACACATACAGGTGTCCAGAAATTAGAGGTTGTGTCAGCTAGCAGACACCTGTCCGAGAACATTATATTAGCGCCATCACGGGTTACGTGGGAGTATTAGAGTAGAACTTGGAGCTGGGGAGGGTTTTTTTTGTTTTGTATTTTAAGAGAGACTAGACAAGTCTACAAGACCCTGGATAGTGGAGTGGCACAGTTCTAGTCGATCAGTCACCATGGAAGAATGCAGCAGCTGTATAAGAGCACTTTAAGATAACAGGTACGTTTAGGGATGCGAAACCTAGCAGCAGAACAATCAAGCTATGTCAGACTGGCTGAAATCAGGAGCCTTCATTTTAAAGATATCAGTAATTCAATAAAGAAGAAGGCTCGGCTTAAATAGGATAAAAAGTAGATGGAGATCTTGCAAAGCTTTTGGAACCCCATAGAAGGGTTGAAGGTAGCATTCTCCTCTTTGACAGATAGGTAGAGAGAGAAGTATAGACATGACCAAGGGAGCAGCCTGGTCAGCTGTACAAGTCATTTTTGAAGCAATTTTGGCCTTCAAAGAATATCTGGATATTATCCTACTCCTTATCGCAAAGAAGCAGTACACTACATCAAATCTTATGTAGCTGCTGTAATGAGGCAAGAGAAGAATTTGTTTGTGTAAGAGGCATGCTGTTGTGTCAGTGGTACTGCTCTTAGTCTGTAAAATGGGCCCAAAAAAGTGCAGGTAAATGTAAGGGTAAAGAACAACACACTGAGCAAAATGGGATGGCTAGAATTTGCAGGTTGAGTAAACCACAGCCTTAGAGAAGGTAACCTACAGCATGCTCAAGACTATGGTTTTTGAGCAAATACATTTGGACATCATTTCATATGTGCGTTAAGGTAGGCAACATCATACTTTTTACAAGTGCCGTTTTGTATGCATTTTTTTATGTTAATGGAATATAATATATAATTCATCATGTTACACAGAAACAAAGCATCCAATATACAAATCACTCTAGTAACCACTAGCCCTATTGGGTTAGTTAAGAAAAAACATGTTGGTTTTGTCAATTGTTTTCTGTGCTGCACTAATAAAGAACCGTTAGTCTGCATCATTTAATGTTCTACTATATAAAAAAACGTACTATTGTGTTGCTAAGCTTGCACACAAACGCCATTTCAGATACATCCGAAAGGATCATGCCTATACATTAAATCAGTGGTTCCCAAACTGTGCGCTGTGGCACCCCAGTGCGCCACCAATCTCAGCCAGGGGCACCACAGTCACTGCAAAACTATCAATGCTGCACACATTGTTCAGCAGTGAACCTTGGCAGATCGTTTCATTGAACTGCAGTTCCTGTAATAGCCGCTAGTATGAGCGCAAATTTCCAGACTTCGGAACAGCAACTCTGGTTGTACCATTTCAACTGCTGAAGGACAGCTTTACTTTTCCGTGTTTCCACTTTTGTAAGCCACCTCATCCAGACAAAAAGTGCAGTTTTTCAGAAGAATGGTACACCCCTGCTCTACACACTCAAGGGGACTCAGTTTTGTTTTTATTGTTGCATTCTCTCCGCTTTGCTGGAATACTGCTGATATTTTACTCTTTTGAAATAGTGAAACATGCTGGTGTTAACATGTTTTTCTACATTCCTGTGTTAGTAACAGTCTGTCTGGCTTTTAAATTACCATTGATTCTTAGGCTTACCCCCGCAAGAAATGGATATAAATTCTGATTCAAGAACATATCCAGTAGGGATTTACACATATCCTCTTTCAGTGTCTGATGGTGTACAGAAACGAGCTGCCAGGATTGCATTTGGCATTTTACTGTATTCCCTTTTCCTTCACTGTGAACTGATGCTGCATTAGCCATCATTACATAACGTCTCTGCTAGAAGGCTGATGAATGAGAATTGCAGTGCACACTGTAGCCACCCCCCCCTCACCTGCCTGCCAAATGTAATGCAATGCAATGGGGAGCCGCGGCCAAAGGGTCAAGGGAGCCACGGGTCAAAAAAGTTTGGGAACTACTGTGAAATTAATGTGAGTATATTTCTAGGGAACACCCAGAATTAACAAGATTTCCAACCACTATAATTAAGCTATGAAAATTGATTGCCATTTGCTAAGTGGCTCATCACCAAATGAGTTGGTCTAACATGTGTACCAAAACACACGGCTTAATGCACTTGGTGCTCAGCAGTATATGCCTATTACAAGAATAGTAACAAATTCAGCTCAGTAATCTAATGGCTTCATTACATTTTAGCTTTTCCAACTGCCTGTCACTTTAACCCTTGATTTTTGTATGTGATCATAAACACACAAAAAAAAAATTCCATTAGGTTTACAAAAGTAAGGAACATGGCTTATTTCTTACCCAGGCGTTTAAATTCCTCCTAACATATGGGCTGCGTACAAGCAAAATATCACTTAAATGTGCTAGTCAGCCCAGATTTCTTGAAGGAGAAAGATGGACATGAGACCTCTATGAGTAGCATATAACTTTAAGCCACCTGGCTATAATGCATCAAGTGCCTTACCACCCACCCCTTTCACTGACTGCCTGGGGAGTCAATTGCCAAAATAAAATTATAATTTGTGTGCCACGTTGTGAGAAAAAATAATATACAGGTGCTTCCATTGTGGCTTTCCTTAAACAACCAAAACTTTCTTTCAAGGTGGAAAAACTGTGCAACTTAGTTCATTGTGAACTTTGCTTCAGAATTGTGATTTGACCACTGTTGTGCTAGTAAAGGCTAGGTCGGTATAAACATGAGCTTTCATAGCCTATGCTTCCATCATTGATGTGGATTTTAAATAATATCAGTCCTGTAGGTGGTTTGACCAATTTTCCATAGTTCTCAGAACCTGCTGTTCTTCAATAAATGTGAGCACTGCCTGTATACCATAGTTGTGTTCGCAGCCACTATGGCCTATAATGCAACTTAGTCATAAGAAAGGTAACAGTTGACTGATTGCAGTTTCCCTGCATATGCAAACATCCAGGATCACCCAAGTGTACACATGTGTATAGTCCCCCATAACGTCATCCATGTCAACAGACCCGATTCAGGGATAAGACTCTGAATTTTCCAGCAAAAAATGGCTTAAATTTAGCAGTCTCCCGCCTAAACTTGTATTTGCTTCAATTGGGGAAAAATAAAGTCTGTCAGTGTTTTTTAGAAATGTGGTTTTCCAATTTTAAAATACTAGCGTGTATATTATGCGTGCAGTTACTTTGCCGGGAGAGATCGGGCCTTGATTTCTTGTCCTACTGGAGGACACTAATTATTTCTGCTGTGAATTTAACCTACGTTGTTGCTACAGCTGTTAAATAACTGCGCCTATCTGAAGCCAACGAAAATGAGTAGTATAAAAATGCAACATTTGATCCCAAATTACCCCATGATTCGCAAAACACGATCACCATTTAACAGAAAAAAATCAAAATAATTCGTCACAATACAGGGCTGACGAGAGGCACCTCATAAAATGGTTCACCCCTTAGACACTTCTACTCGGGAGTGTGACGTTGTGGAATTTAAACAGCTGTATTGCAAGGCCTTAAACGTACGGCAGCAAAGTGCAACGTTTATGGGGGAAAACAAGACTTTAAAGGAATGGTTCACTTGCAATTTATTGCCCTTCTTTTCAATAAGAATTCTCTCTTCGGTACTAGAGACTGCAGTGTCCATCTCTTAATTAACTCACATCCCCCCACCCCCCAAAAAGCTGTACTGTACGCACAAAGGGTTCCCTTTTGCGCTAGCAGCCTCCGATAAAAGGAAAGGATGTGTTTAGAGTAAATTGGACGGTTAAAGTTAACGTACATTGGATTGAGCGTCACTCGCGCAACGAAAAACTTCCGTAGTGCTGTATTCACAAAAGCCCCTCAAATGTGAAAAATGTTTTCAGAGTTTATCTCCACTTGCAGGAATATTTACCATAAACGCACACCCTCCGAATTCACATTGCCAACATGGGGCTTTACTGCCACATAACAGTTGTTTACTGCGATTTCCTTCTACTTTGCATTTAAAACTCAAAAACTAGAAACCGGTAACTAGATAAAAGCAATTCCCACCGTCCCCTCTCCCTCGAAGATTTTTAAAACGCTACTCAAACCGGCCATTTCTGGTGCACAACAATTACCCCCCCCCCATCCGCCCCATCCAACAAACACATTTTTGCAAAAACACCGAAAACACAAACATTAATACAAAAGGTGAAACAAGGAAGCCGAGTCAAAAAAATTACGTCCATTGAACGTAAATAGAACAGATTTTCACACTGCTTTCTGAAAAATAAACTACGTAATTTTAAGCATTCAACTCCTAACCTCGCCCTTTTAACCCGATTACATAAAACAAAAAGAAACACGTAGGGCCGTCAGGTTTAAATAGTGAACCGTGGTCAGCTGACTTGAGTAGGCGGGGTCGGCCTTCCATTCGTCAGTCCCAACTTGAGGGAGAAACTGGTGCACCCTTGTCTGATTAGGAAACACGTGCTGATGCCAGACATGCGGAGTGGGGGAGGGGCTCACACGAAGCAGGCACACTCACGACTTAGCTTGAATTTTTTAAATTACTATTATTAATGCTTGTGAGAATCTTACACTCTACCCAGTACAACATAGATATAATCACGGGCCAGAGTTTTGCACTCTTCACTTGGGAAAGCAAGTCCATTAGTCTCGGATTCGACTCACCATCCTGTGCTTCTTAGTAAAGATAATAGTTTAAAAAAAGTCAAGTGTGAGCTGGTTCTCATGTAAAGCACTCTGGTTTCATGGGGCTAAATTCGCGCTATCTAAAAAAAAACAAAAAAAAACCGCCTTATCGTCCAACACACAGACGGCCATAACAGGGAAAAGCCAAATATTCATATAGGATCAATTTAGCCTGCTTCGGTTGTCCAATTTAAGAGATGGTACATCACAGCAATTCTTGTTCTCTCTTCAAATTTAGACCAATATTTATACTCCTTTAGCGCGGAATTTGCACAATTTTTTTACCCAAATTTGGTGTAAACTTAACTCCATATTTATATTTTGACGTTAGACGTGTCTAACGTCAAAATATAGGAGTTTTGCACCATTTTTTTGGATGAGTGAACCTACCTTGCGGCAATGAGATGCAAGGTAGGCGTTCCCATCCAAAAAATGGTGCTATCCCAATAGCCCCATATTTTTCACCCAGTGCTAAAATGACATACCAGTGGGAAGAGGGGCTAAATAATGGAAGTTTGCTTAACACCATTATTTAATGCCTGGGTCAGAGCAGGGGTTAGGGGACTTGTGGACCCCTTTCAATGGTTAAACATATAGAATGTGTCCACAGGTGCCCTCCCCAAACCCCAGGAACACCCCACCCCCACCAGAGGAACACCGGAGGATGGGGAACCCCATCCCAGGTAAGTCCAGGTAAGTGTTTTTAAAATAACTTTTTTTTGCCATCAGGGCTTAACTTGGGGCACCCTCCATGGCACAGGGTGCAATGGCCACGCCCAGGGGTCACTTGTCACCTTTGCTGGCCATTTTGTTGGTGGGTGTAGGAGGCTGGCCTGGCTTATAGTGGGTACCTTGTGGTACTTACACCCTGTGCCAGGTCCAGTTATCCCTTATTAGTAGAATAGAGGTGTTTCTAGCAGCTTAGGCTGATAGAAGGTAGCTATGGCAAAGCAGTTTAGGCTGAACTAGGAGACATGCAAAGCTCCTACTATACCACTTATATCATATAGCACAATATCATAGGAAAACACAATACTCAGAGTTACTAAAAATAAACGTACTTTATTTTAGTGACAATATGCCAAAAGTATCTCAGAGAATACCCTCACTTAGGAGGTAAGTAATATACACAAGATATATGTACACAAACCCAAAACAGGTAAGTAACAGTAAGAAAAGTAGTACAAACAATGTAGAATCACAATAGGATGCAATAGGTAGACATAGGTGTAGGGGCAACACAAACCATATACTCCAAAAGTGGAATGGGAATCACGAATGGACCCCTGACATATGGGAGATTGTAGAGGGTCGCTGGGACTGTGAGAAAACAGTAAGGGTGTCCAAAATACCCCACCCCAAGACCATGAAAAGTAGGAGTAAAGTTACCCTACTATCCCAGAAAGACAGAATAGTTGTGATAGGGGGTTCTGCAAGAACCACAAGCACCAGCAAAACACTGAAGACGGATTCCTGGACCTGAGGACCTGTAAAGGAAGGGGTCCAAGTCCAAGAGTCAGGTAAGTGTCCAGGGGAGGCAGGTGCCCACCAAACCCAGAATGAAGGTGCAAAAGGGCTACCTCTGGGTGGAAGAAGCCAAAGATTCTGCAACAACGAAAAGGGCTAGGAAGTTCTCCTTTGGATGGAAGATGTCCCACGGCGTACTGGATGTTGCAGAATTGTTTCCAGGCAGAAATACCGCAAACAAGCCTTGCTAGCTGCAAGAGTCGCGGCTGAGGATTTTGGGTGCTGCTGGGGACCAGGAAGGACCAGGATGTCGCCCCTTGGAGGAAAAGATGGGGGGGCGCTCAGCAACTCAGAGAGCCCCCGCAGAAGCAGGCAGCACCCGCAGAAGTACCAGAACAGGCACTTAGAAGATCTGGGAACTCAGAGTCACAAAAGGAGGGTCCCACGATGTCGGAGTCCAACTCAGCGAGTTGGGCAGTGCAGGACGGAGTGCTGGGGACCCAGGCTAGGCTGTGCACAAAGGAATCCTTGGAGAAGTGCACAGAAGCCAGAACAGCTGCAAATCAGGCAGTACACAGGTTTGCTGTCTGGCGTGGGGAGGCAAGGACTTACCTCCACCAAATTTGGACAGAAGGGCCACTGGACTGTGGGAGACACTTGGACCCAGCTCCTGTGTTCCAGGGACCACGCTCGTCAGGATGAGAGGGGACCCAGAGGACCGGTGATGCAGAAGTTTGGTGTCTGCGTTGGCAGGGGGAAGATTCCTTCGACCCAGGGGAGATTTCTTCTTGGCTTCCAGTGCAGGGTGAAGGCAGACAGCCCTCAGAGCATGCACCACCAGGAAACAGTCGAGAAAGCCGACAGGATGAGGCGCTACAATGTTGCTGGTAGTCGTCTTGCTACTTTGTTGCGGTTTTGCAGGCATCCTGGAGCAGTCAGCGGTCGATCCTTGGCAGAAGTCGAAAAGGGAAGTGCAGAGGAACTCTGGTGAGCTCTTGCATTCGTTATCTGAAGAATAGCCCAGAGGAGAGACCCTAAAAAGCCAGAAAAGGAGGTTTGGCTACTAAGAAAGGAGGCTTGGCTACTGAAAGAGGTAAGCACCTATCAGAAGGGGTCTCTGACTTCACCTGCTGGCACTGGCACCTCAGAGCAGTCCATTGTGCCCCAACACCTGTGAATCCAAGATGGCAGAGGTCTGGGACACACTGGAGGAGCTTTGGGCACCTCCCCTGGGAGGTACTGGTCAGGGGAGTGGTCACTCCCCTTTCCTTTGTCCAGTTTCACGCCAGAGCAGGGCTGGGGGATCACTGAACCAGTGTAGACTGGCTTATGCAGAGATAGGCACTATCTGTGCCCATCAAAGCATTTACAGAGGCTGGGGGAGGCTACTCCTCCCCAGCCCTTCACACCTATTTCCAAACGGAGAGGGTGTAACACCCTCTCTCAGAGGAAATCCTTTGTTCTGCCTTCCTGGGCCTGGGCTGCCCAGACCCCAGGGGGGGCAGGAACCTGTCTGAGGGGTTGGCAGCAGCTGCAGTGGAAACCCCAGAAAGGCAGTTTGGCAGTACCCGGGTTCTGTGCTAGAGAACCGGGGGATCATGGAATTGTCCCCCAAAAAGGTATTGGGGTGACAATTCTATGATCTTAGACATGTTACATGGCCATGTTCGGAGTTATCATTGTGACGCTACACAAAGGTAGTGACCTATGTGTAGTGCACGCGTGTAATGGTGTCCCCGCACTAACAAAGTTCGGGGAATTTGCCATGAACGATTGGGGGCACCTTGGCTAGTGCCAGGGTGCCCACACACTAAGTAACTTGGCATCTAACCTTCACCAAGTGAGGGTTAGACATATAGGTGACTTATAAGTTACTTATGTGCAGTGAAAAATGTCTGTGAAATAACGTAGACGTTATTTCACTCAGGCTGCAGTGGCAGTCCTGTGTAAGAATCGTCTGAGCTCCCTATGGGTGGCAAAAGAAATGCTGCAGCCCATAGGGATCTCCTGGAACCCCAATACCCTGGGTACCTATGTACCATATACAAGGGAGTTATATGGGTGTTCTAGTGTGCCAATGAGAATTGATAAAATTAGTCACTAGCCTGCAGTGACAATTTTAGAAAGCAGAGAGAGCATAAACACTGAGGTTCTTGTTAGCAGAGCCTCAGTGATACAGTTAGGAACCACACAGGGAACACATATAGGCCACAAACTTATGAGCACTGGGGTCCTGTCTAGCAGTATCCTAGTGACACATATCAAATATACTGACAACATAGGTTTTTCACTATAAGCACTGGGCCCTGACTAGCAGGATCCCAGTGAGAAGGTAAAAACACCCTGACCTATACTCACAAACAGGTCAGAAGTGGGGGTAACAAGGCTAGAAAGAGGCTACCTTCCTACAGGGGGCATGACTCCTGTCTTTCCAAAGACAGGAGTCATGTTGTTGGTGGTTGTGCGCCATGAAATGGTTCTGTTCTGGTTATAGGCATTTATTTTGCCTCTAACCAGGCTAGCATCTTTTTTTGACGCACAACTCCCTCCTTCCCTATCGCCACCCCCACCTGGCTAGTGTCTTTTTTTAAGACTCTAGCCCAAGTTTATCACTGGCTTGCGCTATTCTATTAATACAGCGCCTGGCTGGCATTGTAAAATGACGCCAGGCGGCGCTGTACTTTTTGGTGCAAAACTGCTTTCCTGCAGTTTTGCACAAAAAATATAAGTTTGGGCCTTAATCTGCTGTCCACCTGTCTAATTACCCCATATGTCTCCCACCAACAGCTTTCCCGTTCATATTTCTGAATTAAGACTTCGTATTATCTGAAAGGAGAGGACCACTTGACGATCATGATGCTACAGAAAGAGAGTAACTTGTTTTAGCCTTAAGATTCTTTTTCCCCTCAGCCTCTCAGCGAACAAAACCAACTGTTAGACCTGGCATCCTTCACATGATTTCCCCTGTCTTTTAACCGCTGTCTCCTGTATTTTTGACTGTGTGCTGGATTTCGTCTTTGCTGGTTTTGGTACTCTAGGCACTTTACTGTTGCCGATCATACTAAAGGGCAAGTGCTAATTGTGTAAATTGTGATTATGATTAGATAACCATGATTGGCATATTTTATTTACTAGTAAGACCCTAATATAATGCACCATGTGTGCCCAGGGCCTGTATATCAAATGATACCAGAGGGCTGGCAGCACTGATTATGTCACTTGTAGGAAACTGGGTCTTTATATTGTAGGAAGTTGGCTCTGTATGTACTATTTCAAAGTAAGAAATAGCATGCACAGAGTCCAAGAGTTCCCCTTAGAGGTAAGATAGTGGCAAAAAGAGATAATTCTAATGCTCTATTTTGTGGTAGTGTGGTCGAGCAGTAGGCTTATCAGATCGTAGTGTTAAGCATTTGTTGTACACACACAGGCAATAAATGAGGAACACACACTCAAAGACAATTCCAGGCCAATATGTTTTCATATAGAAATATATATTTTCTTAGTTTATTTTAAGAACCACAGGTTCAAGATTTACAAACAATACTTTAAATGAAAGGTATTTCACTCAGGTATCTTAGGAACTTTGAATCAATACAATAGCATGTACAATTTTGGCAAAAATGGCAATAAGCTATTTTAAAATTGGACAAAGTGCAAAATTCAACAGTTCCTGGGGGAGGTAAGTATTGGTTGGTTTCGCAGGTAAGTAAAGCACTTACAGTGTTCAAAGTTGGGTCCAAAGTAGCCCATCGTTGGGGGTTCAGGGCAAGCCCAAAGGTACCACACCAGCAGCTCAGGGCCGGTCAGGTGCAGAGGTCAAAGTGGTGTTCAAAACGCCTAGGCTTCAATGGAGATAGGGGAGCCCCGCTTCTAGTCTGCCAGCAGGTAGGTACCTGTGACTTCCGAGGGCAGACCAGAGGGCTTTTGTAGGGCACTGGGGGACACACAAGTCAGCACAGAAAGTACACCCTCAGCGGCACAGGGGCGGCTGGGTGCAGAGTGCAAACAGGCGTCGGGTTCGCAATAGGTTTCAATGGGAGAGCCAGGGGTCCCCTGAGCCCCCACAGCGACGCCTGCAGAGGGAATCCAGAGGCTCCCCCTGACTGCGACTGCCTGCTTCAAAGACCCGATGCCTGGTAAAGACACTGCACCCGCAGCCCCCAGGACCTGAAGGATCCGACCTCCAGTGCAGGAGCGACCCCCAGGTGGCCCTCTTCCTAGCCCAGGTGGGGGCTACCCCGAGGAGCTCCCCCCCTTGCCTGCCTGCATCGCTGAAGAGACCCCTGGGTCTCCCTTTGAAACCTATTGCAAACCCGACGCCTGTTTGCACTCTGCACCCGGCCGCCCCTGTGCCGCTGAGGGTGTACTTTCTGTGCTGACTTGTGTGTCCCCCGGTGCCCTACAAAACCCCTCTGGTCTGCCCTCGGAAGTCACGGGTACCTACCTGCTGGCAGACTGGAACCGGGGCACCCCCTTCTCCATTGAAGCATATGCGTTTTGGGCACCACTTTGACCTCTGCACCTGACCGGCCCTGAGCTGCTGGTGTGGTAACTTTGGGGTTGCTCTTAACCCCCAACGGTGGGCTACCTTGGACCCAAACCTGAACCCCGTAGGTGGTTTGCTTACCTGCAAAAACTAACAAACACTTACCTCCCCCAGGAACTGTTGAATTTTGCACTGTGTCCAATTTTAAAATAGCTTATTGCCATTTTTGCCAAAACTGTACATGCTATTGTGATGATTCAAAGTTCCTAAGATACCTGAGTGAAATACCTTTCATTTAAAGTATTGTTTGTAAATCTTGAACCTGTGGTTCTTAAAATAAACTAAGAAAAGATATATTTCTATATAAAAACAAATTGGCCTGGAATTGTCTTTGAGTGTGTGTTCCTCATTTATTGCCTGTGTGTGTACAACAAATGCTTAACACTACCCTCTGATAAGCCTACTGCTTGACCACACTACCACAAAATAGAGCATTAGAATGATCTCTTTTGCCACTATCTTACCTCTAAGGGGAACCCTTGGACTCTGTGCATGCTATTTCTTACTTTGAAATAGTACATACAGAGCCAACTTCCTACATTGGTGGATCAGCAGCGGGGTACAAGACTTTGCATTTGCTGGACTACTCAGCCAATACCTGATCACACGACTAAAATTCCAAAAATCGTCAATAGAAACAGATTTTTGAAATTTGAGCTATTTTTCTAAATTTATAAAAGTCCTGCTAGGGCCTTGTGTTAGTCCCTGTTAGCATTTGTTTTAGAGTTTAAAAGTTTTGTAAAGTTGAAATAAGTTCTAGAGATAGTTTTAGATTCTTAAAAAGTATTCCAACTTTTAGAAACATAGGGGGTCATTACAACCCTGGCGGACGGTGTTAAGTCTGCGGTAATACCGCAAACAGGGCGGCGGAGAAAAAAAGGGAATTATGACCCTGGCGGAAACCGCCAACAATGACAGCCACTTTAACACACCGCCTGCCACGGCGGTAAAGACAAGCAGCGCAGCAGTCACCACCAACAGACAGGCGGGAAATAATGTACCGCCCATAGTATCACAACCGGCCAATCCGCCACCTTTTCTGGGGCAGATTCACCGTGGATAAAAACACGGCGGAAACAGCTTTTGCAATGGGAAAACGCTCACCTCAACACATCCCACGAGGAACGAGGACTCCATGGAGCCCGAACTCCAAATACTCCCTGCGCTTGTCTTTCTGCTCCTCCACGACCACCATCTACGTAGGCGCCGAAGACAACGGTGAGTACTGCACCTACGACATAGAGGAGGGGAGAGGCAAAAGTTAGGGGGACACCCACGAAACCCCCCCACCCCCACCATCGCATATTACAACGTACACACCAATGCATCTACAAAAATCACAGTAACAACCCACAATCCCCCCGGAAGAATGAAAAGACAAAGCAAAATCCGTTTAAACATTATAATGTTGCAATATACATGTCTTGCAAAAATATACAGATATATACGAAATTCAGGCCGAAATATATACATTGCGAGAAGTAGTGCAGATATGTACATAACAATGTCCGTGCACCAACAGTCCAAAAATGCATGGGCGAGGCCCACCAAATATACCTGACCACAATCGGAGAGAAAACTACTGGGGCATCAGATAGAAATACTACAGGCACCTCAGGGGGGAAGGGAAGGGGGGGCACCTCAGCCGGAGGAGTGCAAAGTCAGATCCACGACAGGG
The DNA here is from genome assembly GCF_031143425.1 of Pleurodeles waltl. Classification (NCBI taxonomy): domain Eukaryota; kingdom Metazoa; phylum Chordata; class Amphibia; order Caudata; family Salamandridae; genus Pleurodeles; species Pleurodeles waltl. Next base: position 1,603,884,019 of record NC_090444.1, read on the forward strand.
CTCCATGCCCACTGTGCCATCCTGGGGAGTGCCAAGCCACAGTCTCTCAAGTTTCTACAGTGGGTGGGTTGCCCACTGTGCCATCCTGGGGAGTGCAAAGCCACAGTCTCTCAAGTCTCTACAGTGGGTGGGTTGCCCACTGTGCCATCCTGGGGAGTGCAAAGCCACAGTCTCTCAAGTCTCTACAGTGGGTGGCTTGCCCACTGTGCCATCCTGGAGAGTGCAAAGCCACAGTCACTCAAGTCAATAACATACTCCACTGGTTCTGGAGGGGGACTGGTGCCCAGAGTGCTTCATCCTGTGCAGGACTGAGGTAGTGGATGCATGTCTCCACTGGTTCTGGAGAGGGACTCATGCCCAGACTGGATTAGTCTCCCCGTGAAGGTTCCTTTCCTGTCACTGTCCCAGCTGCACATGGGATAACAATGCTTGATGTGGCGGTCTATTCATTCTTTCCCGGTGCATGCCCTGTTCAGCGATGCTCTGCCATGGCGGTGCTCGGCCTGTTCAGCGGTCTTCACCATGGCGGTCTTTGCCCTGTTCAGCGGTGCTTGACTTTGCAGTTTCTGACCTGTTCAGCGGTGCTTTGCCATGGCGGTCTTTGCCCTGTTCAACGGTGCTTTGCCATGGCGGTGCTTGGCCTGTTCAGTGGTCTTCACCATAGCGGTCTTTGCCCTGTTCAGCGGTGATTGACTTTGCAGTTTCTGACCTGTTCAGCGGTGCTTTGCCATGGTGGTCTTTGCCCTGTTCAGCGGTGCTTTGCCATGGCGGTGCTTGCCCTGTTCAGCGGTCTTCACCATGGCGGTCTTTCCCCTGTTCAGCGGTGCTTGACTTTGCAGTTTCTGACCTGTTCAGCGGTCTTCACCATGGCGGTCTTTGCCCTGTTCAGCGGTGCTTGACTTTGCAGTTTCTGACCTGTTCAGCGGTGCTTTGCCATGGCGGTCTTTGCCTTGTTCAGCGGTGCTTTGCCATGGCGGTGCTTGCCCTGTTCAGCGGTCTTCACCATGGCGGTCTTTGCCCTGTTCAGCGGATCTTGACTTTGCAGTTTCTGACCTGTTCAGCGGTGCTTTGCCATGGCGGTCTTTGCCTTGTTCAGGGGTGCTTTGCCATGGTGGTGCTTGCCCTGTTCAGCGGTCTTCACCATGGCGGTCTTTGCCCTGTTCAGCGGTGCTTGACTTTGCAGTTTCTGACCTGTTCAGCGGTGCTTTGCCATGGCTGTGCTTGCCCTGTTCAGCAGTCTTCACCATGGCGGTCTTTGCCCTGTTCAGCGGTGCTTGACTTTGCAGTTTCTGACCTGTTCAGCGGTGCTTTGCCATGGCGGTTCTGGTACAGACATTGGTGTGTGGCATGACGTTCCCTACACTGGGCATTGGTGTGTGGCATGACGTTCCCTACACTGGGCATTGGTGTGTGGCATGACGTTCCCTCATAGCCCACCTGGGCTGTGGCAGCCAGGGCCCTCCTGGGCACTGACTCCGGTGGTGGCGGTGGGCTCCTGACCAGTGACAATACTTGGGCCCTCCTGGGCTGTGACTCCGGCGGTGGTCTCCTGACCAGTGACGATACTTGGGCCCTCCTGGGATGTGTCTCCGGCGGTGGCGGTGGTCTCCTGACCAGTGACGATACTTGGGCCCTCCTGGGCTATGACTCCGGCGGTGGCAGTGGTCTCGTGACCAGTGACGACGGTGCTGGCGGTTGTGTCTCGACCGCCGGGAATGATGCCGCCCTACTCCGCCGTGACACTCACAACAGGCTGGGCAGACTTCCTCTGGCCCTTCCCCACCTTTGGTGGAGTCACAGCTGACTCTCCAATCCCCTTGGAACCCATGTCAGTTGTTTTCCCACCAGGAGTCTTCACACGGTCTCGTCGTCCACTCTCCAATTTCAGAGCCTTGACAGGGGGTGGGGTGCCAGTGCCTTGGCTCTGGGTCACACTGCCTGCCCTGGTGGCCGGTGTACTCCACAAACCTTCAACAGGCACCACTGGTATTGGAGGCTTTTTGGCTGATGCGCTACGACGGGACTGATGAATTGGAGGGGCGGTGGGGGCAAAAAGGTCAACTTTACAGAGGGACAGTTTCTGACGAACACTGGGATGGGTAGTTGGAGGGGGTCTGGGAGTGGAGGAAGAGGAGGTGGTTGTAGGAGGTGTCACTTTAGGTGTTTAGGGTGCAGGTGCAGGTACTGGAGGCTGTTGTGAGGTGGATGGATGTTGGGTGAGTGATTGCCAGCGTTTGTGTACTTTGGGAGGGGGCGTCACAGACACACTGGGAGAGGACCCAGGGGATGTGTAAATGGCAGTGGAGGTGGTGAGTGCAGGTCAGCGGCTTGGGGTGCTGGGTGTCCTTGTGCGATTCACGGTGCCTGTAAATGTGGTGCATGCAGGTGTGTGTGTAGACAGGACTGGGAGGGAGGAGGGAGAAAGGGAGGAGGGGGCCAGAGTGGAGGCAGTGGATGTTGCTGTGTCTGTACGTGGGTGAGGCTTGCGTGAGTGCCTGTGGTGTGTGTGGTGCCTATGTTTGCTTGAGCTACTTGTGTGTGCTGACTTGTGTGCATGCTGGTCCGTAGGTGTGCTTGGGATGGGCTGGGGTACAGGGGATTGGGTCTGGGTGGAGGAGGGTGGAGGGGGGAGGCTAGACACAGGGACAATGGCTGCCATCAGTGCTGAGGCCAGAGATCGCAGGGTTCGCTGAAGGACAGCCTGACCAGAATGAATGCCCTCCAGGAATGCATTACCGTGTTGCAACTCTCGTTCTACACTCTGGATGGCATTCACAATGGTAGACTGCCCAACAGTGAGTGACCTGAGGAGGTCAATGGCCTCCTCACTGAGGGCAGCAGGGGTGACTGGGGCAGGGCCTGAGGTGCCTGGGGCGAAAGTGATGCCCACCCTCCTGGGTGAGCGGGCACGGGGCGAACGCTGAGGGGCTGCTGGGAGGGCGGTGCTGGTAGGGGAGGTGGTGGCTGTACCTGTAGAAGTGGGGCGCACAGATGGTGCCGCCACCACAAGGGAGCCCCCATCGGCGGACGAGTCCGTGTCACTGGTTGGTGATCCGGTGGCCGACATGAAGCTCCCCTCACCCTCCGTCCCACTGGTGCATTCAGAGTCCGTGGTGTGGCCCTCCATGGCCATGTGGGATGCAGCTCCCTCGTGCCCTCTGCATATGCAATTTCTGGGATATGGCCTACATGGCAATGGTGAACATCTGCACACATGGATGCCACAGGGGAAACTATACCTGTATTTGGCACTATACTGAGGTGGGGTAGAGTGCCACATGGGCTGCATAACAGAGGGGCCTAGTCTTCGTGTTTCTGGCTGGCCTAGGTACATCCACAGGCCTCCTCCCCCACCCAGACCCCTCTACTGCGCGCAAAGTCCGCAGAATGAGTTTGTACTCACCCCCTTGTGTCTGCTGTGATGCCCTCAAGCACCCATCCAACTCCGGGTAGGCCACCGCCAGGATCCGGAACATCAGGGGGGTCATGGTGCGATGGGCACCCCTCCCACGTTGGGAGGACATCCCCAGCTGAGCCTCCGCTGTCTTCTTGCTGCAGCGGCGAATGTCCTCCCATCTTTTCCGGCAGTGGGTGCCCCGTCTCTAGTGGGCCCCCAGGGTCCGGACCTTCTTGGTGATGGCACGCCAGATGTTCCTCTTCTGGTGGGCGCTGACCTACATGACATGCACAAGGGAAGAGGAACAGTCATTACCAACTGCACCGTCGATGTGAGTGGCCCCCTCCCTACTCTGGCCATGTGGCCCATTCATTCACATGTATTAATGTGCTACGAACTCTGCCCCCTTCCCTCTTCCAACCAGCCCTCTCCACCCAGTCCTAGCCCATACAACGTGCTCCCTGTGTACTAACCTGTTGGTCTGGAGGACCATAGAGTAGCGTGTACTGGGGGAGGACCCCGTCTACCAGTTTCTCCAACTCCTGAGCAGTGAAGGGAGGGGCCCTTTCCCCAGAAGCAGCAGCCATCGTCGCTTCCAGACTGAGGTCACAGCAGCACTTGCAGTGTAGGTCCTCTCCTGTCGAAGGTCAGGTATCTAGTGATGGAACAGATATAAAATGGCGGTGACGTCCGCGGCGGTGACGTGTGCGGCGGTGCGCATCATCACTGCCGGCGCACCTGTTCATTGGCTCCCTGGACCCGTAGGGTCCTATTTTAACCAATGCAGCATTGCGCCTCGGTCTACGACCGCCTACCACGACGGTGTGCAACGCCAGCGCAGTTACCCCACAATCCCATTGTCCCAGTTTAGAGGTCAGGCAGCCGCCATTTCAGGGGTCCACATGGCTATATTTACCTCTGCGTCACACATAGCTAGGCCTACACTCAACACACATACAGGAAGGGTTTTGTGAGTGGTGTAGTCTTGTGTGTAAGTGTGGGTACATACCTGGATGAAAAATGACTGATTTGTCGCTGTTGTGCTTCGTAGGCACCGTCAGCTGGGACATGTGAGAAGATGGCGGAATCCTCCGGTGTACCGTCCGCTGGTGGACCTGTTGACAATGGAAGAGCGACATGTCATCGTCACCTACCGGTTTGACCGTGCCACAATCCAGGAACTATGTACCCAGTTGGAGCCAGACCTGATGTCACCAATCCGCCATCCGACTGGAAGCCCCCCTGACGTGCAGGTGCTGTCAGTGCTCCATTTCCTTGCAAGTGGGTCTTTTCAGACAACAGTGGCCATGGCATCAGGGATGTCCCAGCCTATGTTTTCCAACGTGCTGTCCAGAGTGTTGTCTGCCCTGCTGAAACACGTAAGGAGATACATCATTTTCCCTGAGGTGGAAGATTTGCCTACAGTTAAAGGTGACTTCTATGCCCTTAGACATATCCCCACCGTCATAGGTGCCATTGATGGGACCTATGTAGCTCTGGTCCCCCCCCACAGGAGTGAACAGGTGTACAGGAACAGGAAGAGTTATCATTCTATGAATGTTCAGATGGTCTGTTTGTCAGACCAGTACATCTCCCAGGTAAATGCTATGTTCCCTGGCTCAGTGCATGACGCCTACATCCTGCAGAATAGCAGCATCCCTGATATGATGGCTCAACTCCAGAGGCACCGTGTATGGCTATTGGGGGACTCTGGTTACCCCAACCTGTCCTGGCTACTGACCCCAGTGAGGAATCCCAGGACCAGGGCAGAGGAACGGTACAATGAGGCGAACTAGGAGGGTGATCGAACGCACCTTCAGCCTCCTGAAGGCCAGGTTCAGGTGCCTCCATATGACAGGTGGTTCCCTATTCTACTCACCGAAGAAGGTGTGCAAGATCATCATCGCCTGCTCGATGCTTCATAATTTGGCTTTGCGACGCCAGGTGCCTTTTCTGCAGGAGGATGGTCCAGATGACGGTGTTGTAGCAGCTGTGGAGCCTGTGGACAGTGATGAGGAGGAAGCTGAGGAAGAAGACAACGACAACAGGGAGTCAGTCATACAGCAATATTTCCAGTGAGACGCAGGTGAGAACATTTTCATTTTTACCATTACATTAACTTTCACACGTCTACCTCTATCCTGTCTGTCGATTTCAACCAGTATTTGGTAACTGAGTTGTACCTTTCCATTACGGTTTCACAGGTGTGGTTACCAATGTGTGTCATCTGCTTGCATCCTTCAAGGACTTGTGATGTGTGACATAGGTATGTTGGCTTTACAATAGGAAACGCATTATGACACTGTCATTGATAATACATATTTACTAAATCACAGACTGACTCCAGATTGTTTTGTGTTTCAAGGGTGTTTATTGAAGTGCTCAGAAATGGGAGGGGATTGTAAAATGAGGATGGGTGATGGCGGAGGAATGTCCATGGCAGAGTCCAGTCTATTAGTCTCACAGGTGCACTGCCCATCTGGGCATAGGAAGTGGAGCTGGGGCAGTTTAAGTATGGACAGGGTAACAAAGTGGGAGGACAATCAGGGTGGTCTCATTTCCTGGCGGGGGTCTTGCCATCTTGCTCTGTCCTGTTCCTGGATCTCAGGGACCGCTTGCGTGGTGGTTGTCCGTCTGCAGGGGGTGGGGTGCTGGTGTGGTGGTCCTGTGGCGGGGCGTCCTGTCCACTAGTGCCGGCGGAGGTGGTGGGCATTTCATCGTCCTGGCTAGTGTCAGGGGCCCCTTGGAGTACCACAGTGTCCCTCAAGGTCTGCTGTATGTCCTTCAGCACCCCTATGATGGTGCCCAGGGCGGAGCTGATGGTCCTGAGCTCCTCCCTGAACCCCAAATACTGTTCCTCCTGCAGGCGCAGGGTCTCCTGCAACTTGTCCAGGACCGTCGCCATCGTCTCCTGGGAGTGGTGGTATGCTCCCATGATGGAGGATAGGGCCTCGTGGAGAGTGGGTTCCCTTGGCCTGTCCGCCCCCTGTCGCACAGTAGCCCTCCCAGTTCCCCTGTGTTCCTGTGCCTCCGTCCCCTGGACCATGTGCCCACTACCACTGCCTCCAGGTCCCTGTTGTTGTTGGGGTGGTGGGTTACCCTGGGTTCCCTGTAGTGGTGGACACACCGCTGATTGACCTGTCCTGGGTACGGAGGTTTGGGCCCGCTGGGTGGGTGCTGTGCTGGTGTTACCAGAGGGTGGAAGGTCAGTGTTGGGCTGTGCCTGTGCAAGGCCAACCGACTGTCCCGAGGCCCATGATGGTCCGGGCTGGTCATCAGGATCCAGTAGGGCAGAGCTGCTATCGTCACTGTGGGCCTCTTCTGGGGGTGGAGTGGTGTTGTCTGGACCCTCTGGTGTGGTGACGGTCCTTCGGGTTCCTGCAGGGGCATAATAGCATGATTAATGCATTTGTGTGTGTGATGGTGTGCAATGGGTGGGTGTCTGTGTACCCCAGTGCAGGCATTCCTGTGTGGGGGCTTGTGTGATGATGGTTGGGGGGTGTTCTGGGTATGTGCAGTGGGCATGCTTTAGTGCTGGGTGTCCATGCTTAGTTGTGTCATGCAGGGCTTGGTGTTGGGATGTGTGGTTTGTGTTATTTGTACATTAGTGAGGATTTGGAGTGATGGGGGGGTGTGATGGCATGCAGGTAGGGTGGGGGATATGTTAGTTAAGATTTGACTTACCAGTGTCCCATCCTCCACCGACTCCTCCGAGGCCCTCTGGATGCATGATGGTCAAGACTTGCTCCTCCCATGTTGTTAGTTGTGGGGGAGGAGGTGGGGGTCCGCCGCCATTCCGCTGAACAGCGATGTTGTGCCTGGAGACCGTTGACCGCACCTTCCCCCGTAGGTCGTTCCACCTCTTCCTGATGTCCTCCCTATTTCTTGGGTGCTGTCCCACTGCGTTGACCCTGTCGACTATTCTGCGCCATAGCTCCATCTTCCTGGCTATGGAGGTGTGCTGTACCTGTGAGCCAAATAGCTGTGGCTCTACCCTGATGATTTCCTCCACCATGACCCTGAGCTCCTCCTCGGAGAAGCGGGGGTGTCTTTGGCGTGACATGGGGTGGTGTGTGTGATGTGTGGGGCGGTGTGAGTGTTGATGTGTGTGGTGATGTGTAGTGGTGTTTTGTGCGTGGATGTGGTGTGGGTGATGGTGTTGTGTGCCTCTGTGTGGTGGGATTGTCTAATCTGTGCCATCTCTCTGGCCTTCGTCTCGGATTTTTGGTCGAAGGAGTTTGTGGGTGATGTAGGTGTGTGTTTTTTATTGTGTTGGGTGTGTGGGAGTGGTGTGTGTATGTGTCTCAGGTGTGTGTATTTCGAATTGTCCAATGTGGCGGTGTTTTGGAGATGTGTGTGTATTTCGAGCGCGGCGGTGTGTACCGCCAATGGAATACCGCGGTTGAAAGACCGCCGCGTGGATTCGTGGGTCGTAATAGCATGGGCGTGTTTCTGTTGGCGTGGAGGTGGAGGTTTTGTTTCCGCCAGTTTAACACTGACCTTTGGTGTGGCGGACTTGTGTGGGTGTCTGAATTTCGGCGGATTCTGAGATGTGTGTCATAATAGCTGTGGCGGACTGCCGCTGCGGTGTATTTGCGGTCCTCTGCACGGCAGTAAGCGCCTTTTACCGCCAATGTTGTAATGACCCCCATAATGTCTAATGCAGAAGAGAATGTGGTGGAACTCGACATCACCCCTTACCTCCATCTTAGGATGTGAGAGTTAAGGTCTCTCTGCAAATTAAAAAATATTAAAGCTGGTTCAAACCCTACCAAATTACAGCTCCAGGAGCTTTTGGCAGAGTTTGCTAAAAACAACCCCTCTGAGGATGACCTCCCAGAGGAGGAAACTAGTGATGTGGAGAAAGTCCCACCTCCAGTCCTAGTTAGGGAAATCAGGGCTCCTCAAACCCTGATTCCAAATGTGATAGTCAGAGATACTGGTTCTCTCACAGGAGGGTCCAGCAACTCTGGAATCACTGAGGACAGCCTCAGTGAAGATGACCTACTGTTAGCCAGGATGGTCAAAAGATTGGCTTTAGAGAGACAGCTCCGAGCCATAGAAAGGGAAAGACAAGAGATGGGTTTTGGTCCCATCCATGGTGGCAGCAACATAAATAGGGTCAGAGATTCACCTGACATGTTGAAAATCCCTAAAGGGATTGTAACTAAATATGAAGAGGGTGATGACATCACCAAATGCTTCACAGCTTTTGAGAGGGCTTGTGCAACCAGAAAAGTAAACAGATCTCACTGGGGTGCTCTCCTTTGGGAAATGTTCACTGGAAGTGTAAGGATAGACTCCTCACACTCTCTGGAAAAGATGCAGAATCCTATGACCTCATGAAGGCTACCCTGATTGAGGGCTTTGGATTCTCCACTGAGGAGTATAGAATTAGGTTCAGGGGGGCTCAAAAATCCTCGAGCCAGACCTGGGTTGATTTTGTTGACTACTCAGTGAAAACCCTGGATGGTTGGATTCAAGGCAGTGGTGTAAATAATTATGAAGGGCTGTACAATATATTTGTGAAAGAACATCTGTTAAGTAATTGTTTCAATGATAAACTGCATCAGCATCTGGTAGACCTAGGACCAATTTCTCCCCAAGAATTGGGAAAGAAGGCGGACCATTGGGTCAAGACTAGGGTGACCAAGACTTCCACAGGGGGTGACTAAAAGAAAGGGGTCACAAAGACTCCCCAGGGGAAGAGTGTTGAGACATCCAAAGGGAAAAATAGTAAAGAGTCTTCTACAGGGCCCCAAAAACCTGCACATGACAGTGGGCCCAGAGCCTCTTCACAATCCAATTTTGGGTACAAGGGAAAAAACTTTGATCCCAAAAAGGCCTGGTGTCGTAGCTGTAATAAGCCTGGACACCAAACTGGAGGTAAGGCCTGTCCCAAGAAAGGTTCCACTTCCAACTCTACTCCAGCTAACACTGGAATGACCAGTCTCCAAGTGGGATCAAAAGTGTACCCAGAGCAAATCAGGGTTCACACTGAAGCTACATTAGTCTCTGAGGGTGGGGTGGATTTAGCCACACTGGCTGCCTGGCCCCCTAATATGCAAAAATACAGGCAGCAACTCTTAATTAATGGGACAAGTGTAGAAGGCCTGAGGGATACAGGTGCCAGTGTCACCATGGTGACAGAGAAACTGGTTTCCCCTGGTCAATACCTGGCTGGACGAACTTATCCAGTCACCAACGCTGACAATCAGACTAAAGTACGTCCCATGGCTATGGTAACTTTAGAGTGGGGAGGGGTCAATGGCCTGAAACAGGTGGTGGTCTCCTCAAATATCCCTGTAGACTGTTTGTTTGGAAATGACCTGGAGTCCTCAGCACGGGCTGAGTTAGAACTAAAAACCCATGCAGCCATGCTGGGTATCCCTGAACTGGTGTGTGTCAAGACAAGGGCACAGTGCAAGGCTCAGGGAGAAAAAGTGGTGTTGGAGCCTGGAAAAAGGGCCCAACCCTCCAAGAGAAAAGGAAAGAAGACTGGGGAACCAGCTTCAACACAACAAGAAAAAGAGAACCTCTCTTCTCAGGAAGAAGTTCTGCCCTCTGAGGGAACTGAGCCCCTGGAGTTAGAACCTTATCAGGTTGAACTCCTAGGCCCAGGGGGACCCTCAAGGGAACAGTTGTGTAAGGGGCAAGAAACCTGTCCCTCTCTTGAAGGCCTTAGGCAGCAAGCTGCTGAAGAGTCCAAAGGAAAAATAACAGGAACACATAGGGGCATATTTATACTCTGTTTGCGCCGAATGTGCGTCAAAAAGTTTGACGCACAATCAGCGCAAACCCTGCCCCATATTTATACTTTGACGTCCGACCCCGCAGGCGTCAGAATTCCACCATGAGTGTCATTTTTTGGAAGGGGGAACCAGCCTTGCGTTAATTATATGCAAGGTAGGCGTTCCCTTCCAAAAAATGATTTAAGGCCTGTGCCCCATATTTATACTCTGACGTCATTTTGACGCACAGGAGGGGGTGGGCCTTAAAAAATGACGCACAGCCTGATGGGTGCCGTTTTTTAATGCCTGGGTCAGGGCAGGCGTTAAGGGACCTGTGGGCTCGGAAGGAGCCCAGAGGTGCCCTCCCCTGCCCCCAGGGACACGCCCTGCCACCCTTGCCCACCCCAGGAGGACACCCAAGGATGGAGGGACCCATCCCAGGGAAGTAAAGGTAAGTTCGGGTAAGTATTTTTTTCAGATTTTGTTTGTGGCATAGGGGGGCCTGATTTAGGCCCCCCCTACATGCCACTATGCCCAATGACCATGCCCAGGGGACAGAAGTCCCCTGGGCATGGCCATTGGGCAAGGGGGCATGACTCCTGTCTTTGCTAAGACAGGAGTCATGTCAATGGAGGTTGGGTTTAAAAAAAAATGGCGCAAATCCGGTTTGAGGCCTGAATTTTGCCTCCGACCTGACTTGACCCATTTTTGAAGGCACAACCCCCATTTTCCCATACGCTGGCGCTGCCTGGTGTGAGTCATTTATTTTGACGCACACCAGTCCGCAGCGCCGGCTAACGTCATTCCATAAATAAGGCGCCCGCATGGTGCGTTGAAATGACGTTAGCTGGCGGTAACATTTTTGAGGCACAACTGCGTTGGCGCAGTTGTGCGTCAAAAAGTATAAATATGGGCCATAGAGTCTATTGGGAAGATGGACTCCTTTACACTGAGGCAAGAGATCCCAAACCTAGTGCCACTAGGAGAGTGGTAGTGCCTCAGGAGTTTAGGGAGTTCATTCTAACCTTAGCTCATGACATTCCTCTTGTTGGGCATTTGGAACAGACCAAGACGTGGGAGAGACTAGTCAACCACTTCTATTGGCCCAACATGTCCCAGAAGGTCAAGGAGTTTTGTGTCTCCTGTGCCACCTGTCAAGCCAGTGGTAAGACAGGTGGACACCCAAAGGCCCCCCTCATTCCACTTCCAGTGGTGGGGGCCCCCTTTGAAAGAGTGGGTGTGGACATAGTGGGTCCACTTGAACCTCCCACAGCCTCAGGGAACCAATACATACTAGTAGTAGTGGATCATGCTACTAGATACCCTGAAGCAATTCCCCTTAGGTCGACTACTGCCCCTGCAGTAGCCAAAGCACTCATTGGTATTTTTACCAGAGTGGGATTTCCTAAGGAGGTGGTGTCTGACAGAGGTACCAACTTTATGTCAGCATACCTGAAACATATGGGGAATGAGTGTGGTGTGACTTACAAATTCACCACACCATACCATCCACAAACCAATGGTCTTGTTGAAAGATTTAACAAGACATTGAAAGGCATGTTCATGGGGCTCCCTGAAAAACTCAAAAGGAGATGGGATGTCCTCTTGCCATGTCTGCTTTTCGCCTACAGAGAGGTGCCTCAGAAGGGAGTAGGTTTTTACCCCTTTGAACTTCTGTTTGGCCATCCTGTAAGGGGACCACTAGCTCTTGTGAAAGAAGGCTGGGAGAGACCTCTTCATGAGCCTAAGCAAGATATAGTGGACTATGTACTAGGCCTACGTTGAAGGATGGCAGAGTATATGGAAATGGCAAGTAAAAACCTTGAGGCCAGCCAACAGCTCCAGAAGTTTTGGTATGACCAAAAGGCTGCTATGGTTGATTTTCAGCCAGGGCAGAAAGTGTGGGTTCTGGAGCCTGTGGCTCCCAGGGCACTTCAGGACAGATGGAGTGGCCCTTACCCAGTGCTAGAAAAGAAGAGTCAGGTGACCTACCTGGTAGACCTAGGCACTAGCAGGACCCCCAAAAGGGTGATCCATGTGAACCGCCTAAAGCTCTTCAATGACAGGGCAGATGTGAATCTGTTGATGGTAACAGATGAGGACCAGGAAGCTGAGAGTGAACCTCTCCCTAATCTCCTCTCCACAGACCCTAAAGATGGCTCAGTTGATGGAGTGATCTACTCAGACACCCTCTCTGGCCAACAGCAATCTGACTGCAGGAAGGTCCTGCAGCAGTTTGCTGAGCTCTTTTCCCTAACCCCTGGTCAGACACACCAGTGTACCCATGATGTGGACACAAGAGACAGCATGCCTGTCAAAAACAAAATTTTCAGACAGTCTGACCAAGTTAAGGAAAGCATCAAGGTGGAAGTCCACAAGATGCTGGAATTGGGAGTCATTGAGCACTCTGACAGCCCCTGGGCTAGCCCAGTGGTCTTAGTCCCCAAACCTCACACCAAAGATGGAAAAAGAGAGATGAGGTTTTGTGTGGACTACAGAGGACTTAATTCTGTCACCAAGACAGATGCCCATCCCATTCCAAGGGCAGATTAATTAATTGACAAACTAGGTGCTGCCAAATACGTAAGTACCTTTGACTTGACAGCAGGGTACTGGCAAATCAAAATGGCACCCGGAGCAAAAGAAAAGACAGCATTCTCCACATCTGATGGGCATTATCAGTTTACTGTTATGCCCTTTGGTTTAAAGAATGACCCTGCCACCTTCCAAATGTTGGTGAATCAAGTCCTTGCTGGCTTGGAGTCCTTTAGTGCAGCTTATCTCGACGATATTGGTGTCTTTAGCTCCAGCTGGCAGGATCACCTGGTCCACCTGAAGAAGGTTTTGAAGGCTCTGCAATCAGCAGGCCTCTCTATCAAGGCATCCAAATGCCAGATAGGGCAGGGAACTGTGGTTTACTTGGGTCACCTTGTAGGTGGAGGCCAAGTTCAGCCACTCCAGCCTAAAATCCAGACTATTCTGGACTGGGCAGCTCCAAAAACCCAGACTCAAGTCAGGGCAATCCTTGGCTTGACTGGGTACTACAGGAGGTTTGTGAAGGGATATGGATCTATAGTGACAGCCCTCACAGAACTTACCTCCAAGAAAATGCCCAAGAAAGTAAACTGGACTGTAGAATGCCAACAGGCCTTTGACACCCTGAAACAAGCAATGTGCACAGCACCAGTTCTCAAAGCTCCAGATTACTCCAAGCAGTTCATTGTGCAGACAGATGCATCTGAACATGGGATAGGGGCAGTTTTGTCCCAAACAAATGATGATGGCCTTGACCAGCCTGTTGCTTTCATTAGCAGGAGGTTACTCCCCAGGGAGCAACGTTGGAGTGCCATTGAGAGGGAGGCCTTTGCTGTGGTTTGGTCCCTGAAGAAGCTGAGACCATACCTCTTTGGTACTCACTTTGTAGTTCAACCTGACCACAGACCTCTCAGATGGCTGATGCAAATGAAAGGTGAAAATCCAAAACTGTTCAGGTGGTCCATCTCCCTACAGGGAATGGACTTTATAGTGGAACACAGACCTGGGACTGCCCATGCCAATGCAGATGGCCTTTCCAGGTTCATCCACTTAGAAAATGAAGACTCTCTTGGGAAAGGTTAGTATCATCCTCTTTCGTTTGGGGGAGGGGGTTGTGTAAGGAAATGCCTCCTTGGCATGGTTACCCCCTGACTTTTTGCCTTTACTGATGCTAAGTTTTGATTTGAAAGTGTGCTGAGGCCTGCTAACCAGGCCCCAGCACCAGTGTTCTTTCCCTAACCTGTACTTTTGTTTTCACAATTGGCACACTCTGGCATCCAGGTAAGTCCCTTGTAACTGGTACCCCTGGTACCAAGGGCCCTGATGCCAGGGAAGGTCTCTAAGGGCTGCAGCATATCTTATGCCACCCTGGGGACCCCTCACTCAGCACAGACACACTGCTTGCCAGCTTGTGTGTGCTAGTGGTGATAAAACGACTAAGTCGACATGGCACTCCCCTCAGGGTGCCATGCCAACCTCACATTGCCTATAGGTATAAATAAGTCACCCCACTAGCAGGCCTTACAGCCCTAAGGCAGGGTGCACTATACCATAGGTGAGGGCATCAGTGCATGAGCACTATGCCCCTACAGTGTCTAAGCAAAACCTTAGACATTGTAAGTGCAGGGTAGCCATAAGAGTATATGGTCTGGGAGTCTGTCATGCACGAACTCCACAGCACCATAATGGCTACACTGAAAACTGTGAAGTTTGGTATCAAACTTCTCAGCACAATAAATGCACACTGATGCCAGTGTACATTTTATTGTAACATACACCCCAGAGGGCACCTTAGAGGTGCCCCCTGAAACCTTAACCAACTATCCGTATAGGCTGACTAGTTTTAGCAGCCTGCCACACACCAGACGTGTTGCTGGCCACATGGGGAGAGTGCCTTTTTCACTCTGTGGCTAGTAACAAAGCCTGTACTGGGTGGAGGTGCTTCACACCTCCCCCTGCAGGAACTGTAACACCCTTTGTTACAGCACCCCAGGGCACTCCAGCTAGTGGAGTTGCCCGCCCCCTCCGGCCACGGCCCAACTTTTGGCGGCAAGGCCAGAGGAGATAATGAGAAAAACAAGGAGGAGTCACTGGCCAGTCAGGACAGCCCCTAAGGTGTCCTCAGCTGAGGTGACTCTAACTTTTAGAAATCCTCCATCTTGCAGATGGAGGATTCCCCCAATAGGGATAGGAATGTGCCCCCTCCCATCAGGGAGGAGGCACAAAGAGGGTGTAGCCACCCTCAGGGCTAGTAGCCATTGGCTACTAACCCCCCAGACCTAAACACACCCCTAAATCCTGTATGTAGGGGCTCCCCAGAACCTAGGAACCCAGATTCCTGCAACCTAAGAAGAAGAGGACTGCTGAACTGAAAAACCTGCAGAGAAGACGGAGACACCAACTGCTTTGGCCCCAGCTCTACCGCCCTGTCTCCCCCCTTCTGAAGACACTGCTCCAGCGACGCGTTCCCAGGGTCCAGCAACCTCTGAAGCCTCAGAGGACTACCCTGCATCTAGAAGGACCAATAACTCCAGAGGACAGCAGCTCTCTTCACCAAAGACTGCTACTTTGCAACAAAGAAGCAACTTTGAAACACTCACGTTTCCCACCTGAAGCGTGAGACTTTGCACTCTGCACCCGACGCCCCCGGCTCGACTTGTGGAGAACAAACACCACAGGGAGGACTCCCTGGTGTCTACGAGACCGTGAGTAGCCAGAGTTGATCCCCCTGAGCCCCCACAGCGACGCCTGCAGAGGGAATCCCAGGGCTCCCCCTGACGCGACTGTCTGCTTTAAAGACCAGACGTCTGGTAAAGACACTGTACCCGCAGCCCCCAGGACCTGAAGGATCCGACCTCCAGTGCAGGAGCGACCCCCAGGTGGCCCTCTCCCTTGTCCAGGTGGTGGTTACCCCGAGGAACCCCACCCCTTGCCTGCCTGCATCGCTGAAGAGACCCCTTGATCTCCCATTGATTCCTATTGCGAATCCGACGCTTGGTTGCACACTGCACCCGGCCGCCCCCGTGCCGCTGAGGGTGTACTTTTTGTGCTGACTTGTGTCCCTCCCGGTGCCCTACAAAACCCCCCTGGTCTGCCCTCTGAAGACGCGGGTACTTACCTGCTGGCAGAATGGAACCGGGCACCCCCTTCTCCATTGAAGCCTATGTGTTTTGGGCACCACTTTGACCTCTGCACCTGACCAGCCCTGAGCTGCTGGTGTGGTAACTTTGGGGTTGCTCTGAACCCCCAACAGTGGGCTACCTTGGACCCAAACTTGAACCCCGTAGGTTGTTTACTTACCTGCACAAACCAACAAACACTTACCTCCCCCAGGAACTGTTGAAAATTGCAGTGTCTGGTTTTAAAATAGCTATATGTCATTTATGTGTAAACTGTATATGCTATTTTGCTAATTCAAAGTTCCTAAAGTACCTACCTAAAATACCTTTCATTTGAAGTATTACTTGTAAATCTTGAACCTGTGGTTCTTAAAATAAACTAAGAAAAGTTATTTTTCTATACAAAAACCTATTGGCCTGAATTGTCTCTGAGTGTGTGTTCCTCATTTTTTGCCTGTGTGTGTACAACAAATGCTTAACACTTCCCTCTGATAAGCCTACTGCTCGACCACACTACCACAAAATAGAGCATTAGAATCATCTCTTTTTGCCACTATCTTACCTCTAAGGGGAACCCTTGGACTCTGTGCATGCTATTTCTTACTTTGAAATAGTACATACAGAGCCAACTTCCTACACATGCCAATGAGGCATTTCCTTACACAACCCCGCCCCCAAACGAAAGAGGATGATACTAACCTTTCCCAAGAGAGTCTTCATTTTCTAAGTGGAAGAACCTGGAAAGGCCATCTGCATTGGCATGGGCAGTCCCAGGTCTGTGTTCCACTATAAAGACCATTCCATGTAGGGAGATGGACCACCTCAACAGTTTTGGATTTTCACCTTTCATTTGCATTAGCCATCTGAGAGGTCTGTGGTCAGTTTGAACTACAAAGTGAGTACCAAAGAGGTATGGTCTCAGCTTCTTCAAGGACCAAACCACAGCAAAGGCCTCCTTCTCAATGGCACTCCAACACTGCTCCCTGGGGAGTAACCTCCCGCTAATGAAAGCAACAGGCTGGTCAAGGCCATCATCATTTGTTTGGGACAAAACTGCCCCTATCCCATGTTCAGAGGCATCAGTCTGCACACTGAACTGCTTGGAGTAATCTGGAGCTTTTAGAACTGGTGTTATGCACATAGCTTGTTTCAGGGTGTCATAGGCCTGTTAGCATTCTATAGTCCAGTTTACCTTCTTAGGCATTTTCTTGGAGGTACGTTCTGTGAGGGGTGTCACTATTGATCCATATCCCTTCACAAACCTCCTGTAGTAGCCAGTCAAGCCAAGGAATGCCCTGACTTGAGTCTGGGTTTTATGGAGGTACCCAGTCCAGAATAGTCTGGATCTTGGACTGAAGTGGCTGAACTTGGCCTCCATCTACCAAGGTGTCCCAAGTAAACCACAGTTCCCTGCCCTATCTGACATTTGGATGCCTTGATGGAGAGGCCTGATGCTTGCAGGGCCTTCAAACCTTCTTCAGGTGGACCAGGTGATCCTGCCAGCTGGAGCTAAAGACAGCAATATCGTCACAATAAGCTGCACTAAAGGACTCCAAGCCAGCAAGGACTTGATTCACCAACCTTTGGAAGGTGGCAGGAGCATTCTTCAAGCCAAAGGGCATCACAGTAAACTGATAATGCCCATCAGGTGTGGAGAATGGTGTCTTTTCTTTTCCTCCAAGTGCCTTTGTGATTTGTCAGTACCCTGCTGTCAAGTCAAAGGTACTTAAGCATCTGTCAGCACCTAGTTTGTCAATTAATTCATCTGCCCTTGGAATGGGATGGGCATCTGTCTTGGTGACAGAATTAAGTCCTCTGTAGTCCACACAAAACCTCATCTCTCTCTTACCATCTTTTGTGTGAGGTTTGGGGACTAAGACCACTGGGCTAGCCCAGGGGCTGTCAGAGTGCTCAATGACTCCCAATTCCAGCATCTTGTGGACTTCCACTTTGATGCTTTCCTTAACTTGGTCAGACTGTCTGAAAATTTTGTTTTTGACAGGCATGCTGTCTCCTGTGTCCACATCATGAGTACACAGGTGTGTCTGACCAGGGGTTAGGGAAAAGAGCTCAGCAAACTGTTGTAAGACTTTCCTACAGTCAGATTGCTGTTGGCCAGAGAGGGTGTCTGAATAGATCACTCCATCTACTGAGCCATATTTAGGGTCAGTGGAGAGGAGATCAGGGAGAGGTTCACTCTCAGCTTCCTGGTCCTCATCTGTCACCATCAACAGATTCACATCTGCCCTGTCATGAAAGAGTTTGAGGCGGTTCACATGGATCACCCTTTTGGGGGTCCTGCTAGTGCCTAGGTCTACCAGGTAGGTGACCTGACTCTTTCTCTCTAGCACTGGGTAAGGGCCACTCCATCTGTCCTGAAGTGCCCTGGGAGCCACAGGCTCCAGAACCCAGACTTTCTGGCCCTGGCTGAAATTCAACCATAGCAGCCTTTTGGTCATACCACATCTTCTGGAGTTGTTGGCTGGCCTCAAGGTTCTTGCTTGCTTTTTCCATTTACTCTGCCATCCTGGAACGTAGGCCTAGTACATAGTCCACTATATCTTGTTTAGGCTCATGAAGAGGTCTTTCCCAGCATTCTTTTACAAGAGCTAGTGGTCCCCTTACAGGATGGCCAAACAGAAGTTCAAAGGGGGAAACCCTACTCCGTTTTGAGGCACCTCTCTGTAGGCGAAAAGCAGACATGGCAAGAGAACATCCCATCTCCTTTTGAGTGTTTCAGGGAGACCCATGATCATGCCCTTCAATGTCTTATTGAATCTTTCCACAAGACCATTGGTTTGTGGATGGTATAGTGTGGTGAATTTGTAAGTCACCCCACACTCATTCCACATGTACTTCAGGTATGCTGACATGAAGTTGGTACCCTTGTCAGACACTACCTCCTTAGGAAATCCCCCTCTGGTAAAGATACCTATGAGTGCTTTGGCTACTGCAGGGGCAGTAGTGGACCTAAGCCGAATTGTTTCAGGGTATCTAGTAGCATGATCCACTACTATTAGTATGTATTGGTTCCCTGAGGCTGTGGGAGGTTCCAGTGGACCCACTATGTCCACACCCACTCTTTCAAAGGGGACCCCCACCACTGGAAGTGGAATGAGGGGGGCCTTTGGATGGCCACCTGTCTTACCACTGGCTTGACAGGTGGCACCGGAGACACAAAACCCCTTTACTTTCTGGGACATGTTGGGCCAATAGAAATGGTTGACTAACTTCTCACAAGTCTTGGTTTGTCCCAAATACCCCGCAAGTGGAATATCCTGAGCTAGGGTCAGAATGAACTTCCTAAACTCCTGAGGCACTACCACTCTCCTAGTGGCACCAGGTTTGGGATCTCTTGCCTCAGTTGGTCTCTTCAGCAGCTTGCTGCCTAAGGCCTTCAAGAGAGGGACAGGTTTCTTGCCCCTTACACAACTGTTCCCTTGTGGGTCCCCCTGGGCCTAAGAGTTCAACCTGATAAGGTTCCAAGCCCATGAGCTCAGTTCCCTCAGAGGGCAGAACTTCTTCCTGGGAAGAGAGGTTCTTTTTCTTTTGTTGTGTTGAAGCTGGTTCCCCAGTCTTCTTTCCTTTTCTCTTGGAGGGTTGGGCCATAATTCCAGGCACCAACACCACTTTTTCACCCTGAGCCTTGCACTGTGCCCTTCACTTCTTGACACACATCAGTTCAGGGATACCCAGCATGGCTGCATGGGTTTTGAGTTCTACCTCAGCCCATGCTCAGGACTCCAGGTGATTTCCAAGCAAGCAGTCTACTGGGATATTTGAGGAGACAACCACCTGTATCAGGCCATTGACCCCTCCCCATTCTAAAGTTACCATAGCCATGAGATGTACTTTAGTCTGATTGTCAGCGTTGATGACTGGATAAGTTTGTCCTGTCAGGTGTTGTCCTGGGGAAACCTAGGGCCAGATGTAGCAAATAAAAAATTTGCAAGTCGCAAATTGCGAGTCCATGCGACTCGCAATTTGCAACTCGCAAATTGGTATGCAGTACGGTGTCTCAGACACCGACTGCGACTCGCTATGGGGTCGCAATGACCCACCTCATTAATATTCATGAGGTGGGTTGCAAATTGCGGCCCCATAGCGAGTATAGGCACTCGCAAACATGGAGGCCTGCTGTCGTCAGCAGACCTCCATGTTCGTGACTGCTTTCAATAAAGCAGTTTTTTTTTTTTAAAGTGTAGCCCGTTTTCCTTAAAGGAAAACGAGCTGCACTTAAAAAAAAAAACGAAACCTTTAGTTTTTTTTTTTTTCTACCCTGAAAAAACATTTTTAGGTCCATTCACAAAGTGGAAGGGGTCTCATGGGGACCCCTTCTAATTTGCGAGTGGGTTACCATCCACTTGAAGTGGATGGTAACTGCGACACCATTTGAGACCGCATACACGGTCGCAAATGGTATTGCATACCACTCAGAATCGCAAATAGGAAGGGAACACCCCTTCCTATTTGCGATTCTGAAATGCATATTGCGAGTCGGTACCGACTCGCAATATGCATTTCTGCATAGGGAAACGCGTTTAGCGAGTCGCAAATGGCATTTTTTTGCCGTTTGCGACTCGCTAAACGTTTCCTACATCTGGCCCCAGTTTCTCTGTCACCATGGTGACACTGGCACCTGTATCCCTCAGGCCTTTTACACTAGTCCCATTAATTAAGAGTTGCTGCCTGTATTTTTGCATATTAGGGGGCCAGGCAGCCAGTGTGGCTAAGTCCACCCCACCCTCAGAAACTAATGTAGCTTCAGTGTGAACCCTGATTTGCTCTTGGCACACTGTTGATCCCACCTGGAGACTGGATATTCCAGTGCTAACTGGAGTAGAGTTTGAAGTGGAACCTTTCTTGGGACAGGCCTTGTCTCCAGTTTGGTGTCCCTGCTGATTACAGCTACGGCACCAGGCCTTTTTGGGATCAAAGTTTTTACCCTTGTACCCAAAATTGTGTTGTGAAGAGGCTTTGGACCCTCCCTCCTGAGCAGGTTTTTGGGGCCCTGTAGAAGACTCTTTACTTTTACCCTTGGATGTCTCAACACTCTTCCCCTGGGGAGTCTTTGTGACCCCTTTCTTTTGGTCACCCCCTGTGGAAGTCTTGGTCACCCTAGTCTTGACCCAATGGTCCGCCTTCTTTCCCAATTCTTGGGGAGAAATTGGTCCTAGGTCTACCAGATGCTGATGCAGTATATCATTGAAACAATTACTTAAAAGGTGTTCTTTCATAAACAGATTGTACAGCCCATCATAATCATTTACACCACTGCCATTAATCCAACCATCCAGTGTTTTGACTGAGAAGTCAACAAAATCAACCCAGGTCTGGCTCGAGGATTTTTGAGCACACCTGAACCTAATCCTTCGAGAATCCAAAGCCCTCAATCAGGGTAGCCTTCATGAGGTCATAGGATTCTGCCTCTTTTCCAGAGAGTGTGAGGGGTCTATCCCTATACTTCCCAGTGAACATTTCCCAAAGGAGAGCACCCCAGTGAGATCTGTTTACTTTTCTGGTTGCACAAGCCCTCTCAAAAGCTGTGAACCATTTGGTGATGTCATCACCATCTTCATATTTAGTTACAATACCTTTGGGGATTTTTAGCATGTCAGGAGAATCTCCGACCCTATTTAAATTGCTGCCACCATCGATGGGACCTAAGCCCATCTCTTGTCTTTCCTTTTCTATGGCAAGGAGCTGTTTCTCCAAAGCCAATCTTTTGGCCATCCTGGCTAGCAGGAGGTCATCTGCATTGAAACTGCTCTCAATTCTTCTAGAGCTGTTGTACTCTCCTGTGAGAAAAGCAACATCTCTGACTATCACTTCTGGAGTCAGGGTTGGAGAAACCCTGGGCTCCCTAAATAGGACTGGAAGTGGGAGTTCTTCCGCATCACTAGCATCCCCCTCTGTGAGGCCATCATCGGAGGGGTTGTTGTTAGCAAACTCTGCCAAAATCTCCTGGAGCTGTACTTTGGTAGGGTTTGAAACAGTCTTTATATTTTTGATTTTGCAGAGAGACCTTAACTCTAACATCCTAAGATGTAGGTAAGGGGTGAGGTTGAGTTCCATCACAATCTCTTCTGCAGCAGACATTTTGTTTCTAAAAGATGGAATACTTTTTAAGAATCTAAAACTATCTCTAGAACTTAATTCAAACTTTTACAAAACTTTTAAACTCTAAAAGAAATGCTAACAGGGACTAACACAAGGCCCTAGCAGGACTTTAAACATTTTTGAAAAATAGATCAAATTTCAAAAATCAGTTTCTAATGACAATTTTTGGAATTTAGTCGTGTGATCAGGTATTGGCTGAGTAGTCCAGCAAATGCAAAGTCTTGTACCCCACCGCTGATCAACCAATGTAGGAAGTTGGCTCTGTATGTACTATTTCAAAGTAAGGGCTAGCATGCACAGAGTCCAAGGGTTCACCTCAGAGGTAAGATAGTGGCAAAAAGAGATTATTCTAGTGCTCTATTTTGTGGTAGTGTGGTCGAGCAGTAGGCTTATCAGAGGGTAGTGTTAAGCATTTGTTGTACACACACAGGCAATAAATGAGGAACACACACTCAAAGACAATTCCAGGCCAATAGGTTTTTATATAGAAAAATATATTTTCTTAGTTTATTTTAAGAACCACAGGTTCAAGATTAACAAAAAATACTTTAAATGAATGGTATTTCACTCAGGTGTCTTAGGAACTTTGAATCATCACAGTAGCATGTGCAGTGTTGGCAACAATGGCAATAAGCTATTTTAAAATTGGACACAGTGCAAAATTCAACAGTTCCTTGGTGAGGTGTGTATTGGCTAGTTTTGCAGGTAAGTAAAGCACTTACAGGGTTCAAAGTTGGGTCCAAAGTAGCCCACCGTTGGGGGTTCAGGGCAACCCCAAAGTTGCCACACCAGCAGCTCAGGGCCGGTCAGGTGCAGAGGTCAAAGTGGTGCCCAAAACGCATAGGCTTCAATGGAGATAGGGGTGCCCCGCTTCTAGTCTTCCAGAAGGTAGGTACCTGCGACTTCGGAGGGCAGACCAGGGGGGTTTTGTAGGGCACCGGGGGGGACACAAGTCAGCACAGAAAGTACACCCTCAGCGGCACAGGGGCGGCCGGGTGCAGAGTGCAAACAGGCGTCGGGTTCGCAATAGGTTTCAATGGGAGACCCAGGGGTCTCTTCAGCAATGCAGGCAGGCAAGGGGGGCTCCTCGGGGTAGCCACCACCTGGGCTAGGAAGAGGGCCACCTGGAGGTCGCTCCTGCACTGGAGGTCAGATCCTTCAGGTCCTGGGGGCTGCGGGTGCAGTCTGTTTACCAGGCGTCAGGTTCTTTGAAGCAGGCAGTCGCGGTCATGGAGGTCAACTCTGGCTACTCACAGGCTCGCAGTCGCCGGGGAGTCCTCCCTGTAGTGTTGGTTTTCCGCAGGTCAAGCTGGGGCGTCGGGTGCAGAGTGGAAAGTCTCACGCTTCCGGCGGGAAATGTTTGGTCTTCTTTGTTGCAAAATTGCAGTCTTTGTGAAACAGGGCCGCTGTCCTCTGGAGTTCTTGGTCCTTTTAGATGCAGGGTAGTCCTCTGAGGCTTCAGAGGTCGTTGGACCCTGGGGGACGTGTCGCTGTTGCAGTTTTGCTTGAAGTGGGGAGACAGGCCGGTAGGGCTGGTGCCAAAGCAGTGGGTGTCTCCGTCTTCTCTGCAGGGCTTCTGGTTAGCAGTCCTTCTTCGTCTTCAGGTTGCATGAATCTATCTTCCTTGGTTTTGGGGGCCCCTAAATACTCAATTTAGGGGTGTTTTTAGGTCTGGGGGGTTAGCAGCCAATGGCTACTAGCCCTGAGGGTGGCTACACCTTCTTTGTGCCTCCTCCCTGAGGGGAGGGGGGCACATCCCTAATCCTATTGGGGGAATCCTCCATCTGCAAGATAGAGGATTTCTAAAAGTCAGAGTCACCTCAGCTCGGGACACCTTAGGGGTTGTCCTGACTGGCCAGTGACTCCTCCTTGTTTTTCTCATTATCTCCTCTGGCCTTGTCGCCAAAAGTGGGGCCGTGGCCAGAGGGGGCGTGCATCTTCACTAGCTGGGATGCCCTGTGGCGCTGTAACAAAGGGGGTGAGCCTGAGGCTCACCACCAGGTGTTACAGTTCCTGCAGGGGAGGTGAGAAGCACCTCCACCCAGTACAGGCTTTGTTCCTGGCCACAGAGTGACAAAGGCACTCTCCCCATGTGGCCAGCAACATGTCTGGTGTGTGGCAGGCTGGTAAAACTAGTCAGCCCACACTTGAAGTCAGGTATGTTTAGGGGGCATCTCTAAGATGCCCTCTGCGTGAATTTCACAATAAAATGTACACTGGCATCAGTGTGCATTTATTGTGCTGAGAAGTTTGATACCAAACTTCCCAGTTTTCAGTGTAGCCATTATGGTGCTGTGGAGTTCGTGTTTGACAGACTCCAGGAGACCCAGCGGCTGCAGGAGGAACAGTATTTGGGGTTCAAGGAGAACTCAAATCTATCAACACCACCCTGGGCACCATTGTAGGGGTGCTGAAGGAACTCGTCAACACCAGGAGG
Source organism: Pleurodeles waltl (assembly GCF_031143425.1). Taxonomy (NCBI): domain Eukaryota; kingdom Metazoa; phylum Chordata; class Amphibia; order Caudata; family Salamandridae; genus Pleurodeles; species Pleurodeles waltl. Next base: position 1,603,908,358 of record NC_090444.1, read on the forward strand.
GACACTGTGGCACAACAAGGGGCCCCTGACACTAGCCTGGATGATGAACTGCCCACCACCTCCGCCGGTGCTAGTGGACAGGAGGCACTGCCACTGGACGACGACACCAGCACCCCACCCCCTGCAGATGGAGAACCACCCGCAAGCGGTCCCTGAGATCCAGGACAAAGACAGAGAACAATGTCAAGACCCCCGCCAAGAAATGAGACCACCCTGATTGTCATCCTTCTGTCCCACTTTGTCACCTTGTCCATCCTTAAACTGCCCCAGCTCCACTTCCCATGCCCCTTTGGACAATGCACCTGTGAGACTAATAGACTGGACTCTGCCATGGACATTCCTCCACCATCAGCCCTGACCATTTTACAATACCCTCCAATATTTAGCACTTAAATAAACACCCTTAAAGCACAAAACAATCTGGAGTCAGTCTGTGCTTTCGAAAATGTGTATTTGCAATAACTGTGTAAAAATGCTATATCCATGGTATTGTCAACATACCTATGTCACACAGCTCTAGTCCATGCAGAAACAAAGCAGATGTCACACAGTGGGACCCACATCTGTGAAATTGAAAGGGAAAGTGACAACTCAGGGTCCATACACTGGGTGAAAGTGACAGACAGATGAGAGGTCGAACAATTATATCAGATGTAGCAGGCAGTGATGTCTTCTTACCTGTGTCTCACTGGAAGTATTGATGAATCACCGTGTTTCTGTTGTCGATGTCCTCTTCTTCTGCTTCCTCTTCTTCAATGTCCACAGGCTCCACAGCTGCCACAACACCTCCATCTGGACCATCCTCCTGCCGAAAAGGCACCTGTCATCGCAAAGCCAAGTTGTGAAGCATACAGCAGGCCACAATGATCTGGCACACCTTCTTTGGTGAGTAGAATAGGGAACCACCTGTCATATGGAGGCACCTGAACCTGGCCTTCAGGAGGCCGAAGGTCCTCTCTATAACCCTCCTATTTCGCCCATGGGCCTCATTGTAGCGTTCCTCTGCCCTTGTCCTGGGATTCCTCACTGGGGTTAGTAGCCATGACAGGTTGGGGTAGCCAGAGTCACCTGCAAATGTCGAGGGAAATCTATTAGACACACACTAACTTTAGGGACATCCCCAGACCCAGACACCTAGTCACACTGTATAGGCACCTAATAGCAACACACGGTGCCTCTGGAGTTGCCCCATCACATAAGGGATGCTGCTATTCCTCAAAATGTAAGCGTCATGTACTGAGCCAGGAAACTTGGCATTCACATGGGAGATGTACTGGTCGGCCAAACACACCATCTGCACATTCATTGAATGGTAACTCGTCTGGTTTCTGTACACCTGTTCACTCCTGCGGGGGAGACCAAGTCTACATGTGTCCCATCAATGGCACCTATGATGTTGGGGATATGTCCTAGGGCATAGAAGTCACCTTTCACTGTTGGCAAATCCTCCACCTGAGGGAAAACGATGTAGCTGCACATGTGTTTCAGCAGGGCAGACAACACTCTGGACAACACGTTGGAGAACATAGGCTGGGACATCCCTGATGCTATGGCCACTGTAGTTTGAAAAGACCCACTTGCCAGGAAATGGAGTACTGACAGCACCTGCACTAGAGGGGGGATTCCTGTGGGATGGCGGATAGCTGACATCAGGTCTGGCTCCAAATGGGCACACAGATCCAGGATTGTGGCACGATCAAGTCTGTAGGTGACAATTACATGTTGCTCCTCCATTGTCGACAGGTCCACCAGCGGTCAGTACATGGAAGGATGTCGCCACCTCCTCACCTGCCCCAGCGGACGTGCTCTATGGAGGAGAACAGCAAGCAGAGAGTAAACCAGCACTGAGGTACGTAAACACAACTTTATTCCTCAATTTTTTCAAACCGCTATGTGCCTGTATTAGTGTGTATGCAAGGCCTAGATTTGTGTGACGCATTTAAAATTAATGCCATGTGGCCCCCTGAAATGGCGTCTGCGTGACCTGTAATGTGGGACAAGGGGATATGAGGTAACTGCGCTGGTGTTGTACACCGTTGCAGTAGGCGGTCGAAGACCGCAGCGCAATCCTGCATTGGTTAACATTGGACCCTATGGGTCCGACGAGCCAATGACGATGTACGCCGACGTCACCGCCATTTTCTCTCTGTTCACTCACTTGATACCTGATCTTCGACAGGACAGGACCTACACTGCAAGTGCTGCTGTGACCTCAGTCTGGAAGATACAATGGCTCATGTGTCTGGGGAAAGGGCCACTGCCTTCAGCATGGAGAAGTTGGAGAAACTAGTGGATGGGGTCCTCCCCCAGTACACGCTACTCTACGGTCCTCCAGACAAACAGGTAAGTACATTGTGAGCATGCCGAATGAGCAATGCCTGTGTGGAGTGGTGTGGATGGAAGATGGGGGGGGAGAATGAGGCGTGCATGAAACGACGGTGAGTGCATGTGCGTCATGGCAAGGGTAGGGATGCAGGCCAATGACTGTGACTGTGCTGACGGTTATATCTTCTCCTTTTCCCCTTGTAAGGAAATGCCTCCTTGGCATGGTTACCCCCTGACTTTTTGCCTTTGCTGATGCCAAGTTATGATTTGAAAGTGTGCTAAGGCCTGCTAACCAGGCCCCAGCACCAGTGTTCTTTCCCTAACCTGTACCTTTACCTCCACAATTGGCACATCCTGGCATCCAGGTAAGTCCCTTGTAACTGGTACCCCTGGTACCAAGGGCCCTGATGCCAGGGAAGGTCTCTAAGGGCTGCAGCATGTCTTATGCCACCCTGGGGACCCCTCACTCAGCACAGACACCATGCTTGCCAGCTTGTGTGTGTTGGTGGGGAGACAATGACTAAGTCGACATGGCACTCCCCTCAGGGTGTCATGCCAACCTCACACTGCCTATGGCATAGAGAAGTCACCCCTCTAGCATGCCTTACAGTCCTAGGGCAGGATGCACTATACCATAGGTGAGGGCATAAGTGCATGAGCACTATGCCCTACAGTGTCTAAGCAAAACCTAGGCATTGTAAGTGCAGGGTAGCCATAAGAGTATATGGTCTGGGAGTCTGTCAAACACGAACTCCACTGCATCATAATGGCTACCCTGAAAACTGGGAAGTTTGGTATCAAACTTCTCAGCACAATAAATGCACACTGATGCCAGTGTACATTTTATTGTGAAATACACCCGGAGGGCATCTTAGAGATGCCCCCTGAAAACATACCCAACTTCCAGTGTGGGCTGACTAGTTTTACCAGCTTGCCACACACCAGACATGTTGCTGGGCACATGGGGAGAGTGCCTTTGTCACTCTGTGGCCAGGAACAAAGCCTGTACTGGGTGGAGGTGTATCTCACCTCCCCCTGCAGGAACTGTAACACCTGGCGGTGAGCCTCAAAGGCTCACCCCCTTTTATACAGCGCCACAGGGCATCCCAGCTAGTGGAGATGCCCGCCCCCTCCGGCCACGGCCCCACTTTTGGCGGCAAGGCCGGAGGAGATAATGAGAAAAACAAGGAGTCACTGGCCAGTCAGGACAAATCTTAAGGTGTCCTGAGCTGAGGTGACTCTGACTTTTAGAAATCCTCCATCTTGCAGATGGAAGATTCCCCCAATAGGATTAGGGATGTGCCCCCCTCCCCTCAGGGAGGAGGCACAAAGAGGGTGTAGCCACCCTCAGTGCTAGTAGCCATTGGCTACTAACCCTCCAGACCTAAACACACCCCTAAATTGAGTATTTAGGGCCCCCCAGAACCAAGCAAGATAGATTCCTGCAACCTGAAGACGAAGAAGGACTGCTGACCTGAAGCCCTGCAGAGAAGACGGAGACACCAACTGCTTTGCCTCCAGCCCTACCGGCCTGTCTCCCCACTTCAACAAAAACTGCAACAGCGACGCGTCCCCCAGGGTCCAGCGACCTCTGAAGCCTCAGAGGACTACCCTGCATCTAAAAGGAACAAGAACTCCAGAGGACAGCGGCCCTGTTCTACAAAGACTGCAACTTTGCAACAAAGAAGCAACTTTTAAAGACCACACGTTTCCCGCCGGAAGTGTGAGACTTTCCACTCTGCACCCGATGCCCCCTGCTCGACCTGCGGAGAACCAACACTACAGGGAGGACTCCCCGGCGACTGCGACCCTGTGAGTAGCCAGAGTTGACCCCCCTGACCCCCCCCCAGCGACGCCTGCAGAGGGAATCCCGAGGCTCCCCCCTGACGCGACTGCCTGCTTCAAAGAACCCGACGCCTGGGAAACACACTGCACTTGCAGCCCCGAGGACCTGAAGGATCCGACCGCCAGTGCAGGAGTGACCCCCAGGTGGCCCTCTCCCTTGCCCAGGTGGTGGCTACCCCGAGGACCCCCCCCTTGCCTGCCTACATTGCTGAAGAGACCCCTGGGTCTCCTATTGAAACCTATTACAAACCCGACGCCTGTTTGCACTCTGCACCCGGCCGCCCCTGTGCCACTGAGGGTGTACTTTTTGTGCTGACTTGTGTCCCCCCCGGTGCCCTACCAAACCCCCCTGGTCTGCCCTCCGAAGTCGCGGGTACTTACCTGCTGGCAGACTGAACCGGGGCACCCCCTTCTCCATTGAAGCCTATGCGTTTTGGGCACCACTTTGACCTCTGCACCTGACCGGCCCTGAGCTGCTGGTGTGGTAACTTTGGGGTTGCCCTGAAACCCCAACGGTGGGTTACCTTGGACCCAACTTTGAACCCTGTAAGTGCTTTACTTACCTGAACAACTAACAAATACTTACCTTCCCCAGGAACTGTTGAATTTTGCACTGTCTAGTTTTAAAATAGCTGATTGCCATTTTTGCCAAAACTGTACATGTTATAGTGTTGATTCAAAGTTCCTAAGATACCTGAGTAAAATACCTTTCATTTAAAGTATTGTTTGTAAATCTTGAACCTGTGGTTCTTAAAATAAACTAAGAAAATATATTTTTCCATATAAAAACATATTGGCCTTGAATTGTCTTTGAGTGTGTGTTCCTCATTTATTGCCTGTGTGTGTACAACAAATGCTTAACACTACCCACTGATAACCCTACTGCTCGACCACACTACCACAAAATAGAGCATTAGAATTATCTCTTTTGCCACTATCTAACCTCTAAGGGGAACCCTTGGACTCTGTGCATGCTATTTCTTACTTTTAAATAGTACATACAGAGCCACCTTCCTACACCCCTGTACTATTCCTGTAGGTCAGCGCCCGCCAGAAGAAGGATATTTGGCATGCCATCGCCAAGGAAGTACGGACCCTCGGGTGCACCACAGACGGAGCACCCACTGCTGGAAAAGATGGGAGGACATTCGCCGCTGGAGCAAGAGGACGGCGGAGTCCCAGCTGGGGAGGGCCTTCCAACGTGGGAGGGGTGCCCATCGTACCAGAACCCTCTGATGTTCTGGATCCTGGCGGTGGCGTATCTGCAGTTGGATGGGCACTTAAGGGCATCACAGCAGCCACAAAGGGGTGAGTACACTGTCATTCAGCTGATTCTGCGCGCAGTGGAGGTGTCTGGGGTGGGGGAGGTGGGCTGTGAGTTCCCCTAGTCCAGGGCGAGTTTAGTAGGCAAGGTCCCATTGTAAGGCAGGCCATGTGGCACCCCACCCCACCTGTGTTCAGAGCCAACTACACCTAGTCAGGCTCCTGTGACTTCCATGTGTGCAGCAATCAGGCATAAGCCTTGTACCCCATATCCCTGTGATTAATTAGGGAACTCAAAGTGCACGGCGTAGTGCAGGGGGCTTCTGTGTCTGTAGTGTCCGCTAACGGTAGTGGTATGGCATGCACTCAACATGTCTTTCTTTTGTCTTCCACCCTTTTTGTGGTCTCCCTGTTCTTGTGTGCATTAGCATTAGCATCATCAGGCAGAGGAGCAGTGGCACCGGAGCAGGAGGGAGGTGCATCTCACATGGCCCTGGAGGGCGACACAACGGAGTCTGAAGCCACCAGTGGGATGGAGGGCGAGGGGAGCTCCATGGTGGGGACAGGAGCTGAGACCAGCGACACGGACTCCTCCTCTGATGGGAGCTCCCTTGCGGTGGCAGGCCCCTCTGTGCCCACTACATCTACAGGTACAGCCGCCGCCCCCCCTACCAGCACTGCCCTCCCAGCAGCCCCTTAGCGTGTGCCCCGTGGCCGCTCACTCGGGAGGGTGGGCATCTCCTTCTCCCCAGGCACCTCAGCCCCTGCCCCAATCAGCCCTGCTGCCCTCAGTGAGGAGGCCATTGACCTCCTCAGGTCCCTCACTGTTGGGCAGTCTACCATTTTGAATGCCATCCAGGGTGTAGAGAGGCAGTTGCAACAGACCAATGCATACCTGGAGGGCATTAATTCTGGTCAGGCAGCCCACCAGCGAGCTTTTCAGACTCTGGCCTCAGCACTGATGGCAACCATTGTCCCTGTGTCCAGCCTCCCCCCTCCAACTTCTTCTACCCAGACTCAAACTCCTGTACCTCAGCCTATCCCAAGCACACCATCAGACCAGCATGCACACACCTCAACACACAAGGGAAGTTCTGGCAAACATAAGCACCACACATATCACAGGCACTCACACAAGCATCATACCCATGCACACATACCAACATCCACTGCCTCCACTGTGTCCCCCTCCTCCACGTCTCCCTCCTCCCTCCCTGTCTCGTCTCCACTCACACCTGCATGCACTACATCTTCAGCCACTACGTCCATCACCAGCACAACCATCACCACACCCCGCTCATGTGCACTCACCAACCCCACTACCATTCACACATCCCCTGTGTCCTCTCCCAGTGTGTCTGTGAGCCCATCTCCCAAGGTACACAAACGCAGCCACACACCCACCCAACACCCATCCACCTTACGACAGTCACCAGCCCATGCACCTTCACCCAAAGTCAGCAAATGTACACCTCCTACAACCACTACCTCTCCCTTCACTCCCAAACCCCCTCCATCTACCCGTCCCAGTGTGTCCCAAATACTTTTCCTGTCCAACCTTGACCTCTTCCCCTCACCTCCCCCACCCCTTCAGTCCCCTAGGGCCTACCTTTCCAGGTCCCAACCCAGCACCTCAGCCACAACATTAGCAGGAACAGTGGTGCCAGCAGTAACCGGCTTATGGAGTGCGCCAAGCAGCAGGGCAGCCAGTGTGCCAAGGAGCCAGACCACGGACGGTCCCCCACCTCAAAAGCATAAAAAGTTGGCCAGTGCCCGATGGGAGAAAGGCAAAACATCTCCCACCAAAGCCTCTCCCAGGAGTACAGTTGGGAGTGGGAAGACAGCTGTGCCACCATTCAAAGTGGGGAAGGGGCACAGAAAGACAGGCAAGTCGCCGAAAACCTGCACAGCTGACAAGACTGCCACAAGCACCGCTGCCAAGGACACCGCCGCCACCAGCACCGCTGCCAAGGACACCGCCGCCACCAGCACCGCTGCCAAGGACACTGCCACCACCAGCACTGGTGCCAAGGACACTGCCACCACCAGCACCGCTGCCAAGGACAACGGCACCACAAGCACCACTTCACAGGACACCGCCGCCACCAGCACCGCTGCCAAGGACACTGCCGCCACCAGCACCGCTGCCAAGGACACCGCCACCACAAGCACCACTTCACAGGACACTGCTGCCACCAGCACCGCTGCCAAAGACACCAACTCCACCAGCACCGCAGGCCAATGAGTGCCAAAATCTCCGTCGCTACTGGGGCCGCCACAAGCAGGATGAAGCACTCTGGGCACCAAGTTCCCTCCAGAACCAGTGGAGTATCACATCCACTACCTCAGTCCTTGGCAGGATGAAGCACTCTGGGCACCAAACCCCCTCCAGAACCAGTGGATTATCACATCCACTACCTCAGTCCTTGGCAGGAGGAAGCACTCTGGGTACCAAACCTCCTCCAGAACCAGTGGAGTATCACATCCACTACCTCAGTCCTTGGCAGGATGAAGCACTCTGGGCACCAAGCCCCCTCCAGAACCAGTGGAGACTTATCTACTTGAGAGACTGTGGCTTTGCACTCCCCAGGATAAAGCAGTGGGCAAACCACCCACTTGAGAGACTTGAGAGACTGTGGCTTTGCACTCCCCAGGATAAAGTAGTGGCAGACCACCCACTTGAGAGACTTGTGAGACTGTGGCTTTGCACTCCCCAGGATAAATCAGTGGGCAAACCACCCACTGGAGAGACTTGTGAGACTGTGGCTTTGCACTCCCTAGGATAAATCAGTGGGCAACCCACTCCCCAGGATAAAGCAGTGGGCAAACCACCCACTGGCGAGACCTGTGAGACTGTGGCTTTGCACTCCCCAGGATAAAGCACTGGGCAAACCACCCACTGGAGAGACTGTGGCTTTGCACTCTCCAGGATAAATCAGTGGGCAACCCACCCACTGTAGAGACTTGAGAGACTGTGGCTTTGCACTCCCCAGGATACATCAATTGGCGTGGATCTGGCGTTGTGCACTCATCCGGCTAAGGTGCCCCCCCTTCCCTTCCCCCTGAGGGGCCTGTTGTATTTCGATCTGATGCCCCAGCAGTGTTCTCTCCGTTTTCGATCGGGTATCTTGTGTGGGCCTTGCCCATGCATTTTGGGCCCAGTGGTCCACGGACTTTAATGCAGGAATACCTTGGAGTTGTATTTTTGGTGTATATATTTGTTTATAGTGTATATATATATTTTGGAGTACTGCATTTTAATAGATTACAAACGTTCAAATAATTTCCTTTTGTCTTTGCATTCTTCTGGGGGGGTTGGGGGGGTGTAACTGTAATGTATCATGATGTATTAGTGTGTGTTGTTGTGGGTGAGGGTGGAGTGTGGGGGTGGGGGTGTTGCATGTGTGTGTCACTCTTTTTTCCCCTCCCCCTCCCCTGTGTCGTAGGTGCAGTACTCACCGTGGTCTTTGCCACCGGCGTTCGTGCTCCTGGTAGAGGAGCAGGAAGACAAAGGCAGGGAGTAGAGTTCCGGTTCCATGGCGTCCTGGTTCCTTGTGGGGTGTGTAGAGGTGAGGGTTTTCCCTTCCAAGTCCTGTTTCCGCTGTGTTTTTGTTCGCGGTAAAGTTGGCGGATTGGACTGTTGTAATACTGTGGGCTGTACATTGTCTTCCGCCTGTCTGTTGGCGGTTACCGTCACAGTGTTTGTTTGTACCGCCGTGGCGGTCGGAGTGTTAAAGTGGCTGTCTATGTTGGCGGTTTCCGCCACGGTCGTGATTCAATTTTTTTTACTGCCGACCTGTTGGCGGTTTTTCCACCGCTTTAACACCGACCGCCAGGGTTGTAATGACCACCATAGTGTGTACAAAGTTCAGGGGGTCCTCAGAGGCTTAACAGGGGCTAAAGTAGATATTATTATTGCTCTCTTTTGTGGCAGCGTGGTCGAGTAGTTAGGCTCATCAGAGGGTAGTGCAAAGCATTTGTTGTACACAAATAGTCAAGAAATGAGGCACACACTCAATGACTAACTCCAGGCCAATTGTTTTTATATATCAAAAATATATTTTGTTAATTTATTATCAGAACCAGAAGAACTTTGTTGCAGGTAAGTACAGTTGTCAGTATGTATCAAGCATATGTATCAAATGTACTTTGTTTGGTTTTAGCAGATGTAGGAGGCTGGCCTGACTTATAGTGGGTACCTTGTGGTACTTACACTTTGTGCCAGGTCTAGTTATCCCTTATTAGTAGATTAGAGGTGTTCTAACAGCTTAGGCTAATAGAGGTAGCTATAGCAGAGCAGCTTAGGCTGAACTAGGAGACATGCAAAGCTCCTACTATACCACTTATATCACTTAGCAGTATATAACAAGAAAACACAATACTCAGTGTTACTAAAAATGTATTTTAGTGACAATATGCCAAAAGTATTTCAGAAGATATACTCCCTTAGGGGGAAGTAATATACACAAAATATACAGACCGACCAAAATCAGGTAAGTAAACAGTTAGAAAAGTAGTGCAAACACTGTAGAACACAATTGAATGCAATAGGAGACAATAGGCCTAGGGGCAACACAAACCATATACTCCAAAAGTGGAATGCAAACCACGAATGGACCCCTGGCCTAGTGTAGTGTGTAGAGGGTCGCTGGGAGTGTAAGAAAACACTAAGGGTGTCCAAGATACCCCACCCCAAGACCCTGAAAAGTAGGAGTAAAGTTACCCTACTATGCCAGAAAGACAGTAAAGTCGAGATAGGGGATTCTACAAAGATAACAACTGACTGCAAAGCACTGAAGACGGATTCCTGGACCTGAGTACCTGCAAAGGAAGGGGACCAAGTGCAAGAGTCACGCAAGTGTCCGGGAGGGCAGGAGCCCACTAAACCCCGGATGAAGGTGCAAAAGGGCTGCCTCCGGGTGGAAGATGTCGAAGATTCTGCAACAACTGAAGGTGCCAGGAACTTCTCCTTTGGTCAGAAGATGTCCCACAGCGTGCTGGAGGATGCAGAGTTGTTTCCATGCAGAAAGACCGCAACAAGCCTTGCTAGCTGCAATAGTCGTGGTTGAGGATTTTTGGTGCTGCCAGGGCCCAGGAAGGACCAGGAGATCGCTCCTAGGAGGAGAAGACAGAGGGGGCGCTCAGCAACAAAGAGAGCCCACGCAAAAGCAGGTAGCACCCGCAGAAGCACCTGAACAGGCGTTCAGAAGATCTGAGGACGGTGGTCATCTCAGCACAACAGAAGTGGGTCGACCCACAGGAGATTTCTTCTCGGCTTCCAGTGCAGGGTGAAAGCAGACAGCCATCATAGCATGCACCACCAGGAAACAGTCGAGAAAGCCAGCAGGATGAAGTGCTACAATGTTGCTGGTAGTCTTCTTGCTACTTTGTTGCGGTTTTGCAGGCGTCCTGGAGCAGTCAGCGGTCAATCCTTGGCAGAAGTAGACGAGGGAAGTGCAGAGGAACTCTGGTGAGCTCTTGCATTCGTTATCTGATGAGAAACCCACAGGAGAGACCCTAAATAGCCCTCAGAGGAGGATTGGCTACAGAGAAAGGTAAGCACCTATCAGGAGGGGTCTCTAACGTCCACTGCTGGCACTGGCCACTCAGAGATGTCCATTGTGCCCTCACACCTCTGCACCCAAGATGGCAGAGGTCTGGGACAAACTGGAAGTGCTCTGGGCACCTTCCCTTGGGAGATGCTGGTCAGGGGAGTGGTCACTCCCTTTTCCTTTGTCCAGTTTCGCACCAGAGCAGGGCTGGGGGATTCCTGAACCGGTGTAGACTGGCTTATGCAAGGAGGGAACCACCTGTGCCCTTCAAAGCATTTCCAGAGGCCAGGAGAGGCTACTCCTCTCAGGCCCTTCACACCTATTTCCAAAGGGAGAGGGCGTAACACCCTCGCTCAGAGGAAATCCTTTGTTCTGCCTTCCTGGGACTGGGCTGCCCAGGCCCCAGGGAGTCAGAAACCTGTCTGTGGGTTGGCAGCAGCGGTAGCTGCAGAGAAAACCACAGAGAGTTAGTTTGGCAGTACCCAGGCTCTATGCTGGAGCCCGGGGGATGAATGGAATTGTCCCCCTGTTAGAAATGGGGTGTTTGGTTGGCAGTCAGGTTACCCCCTGCCCAAGCAAGGACCCTCACTCTAGTCAGGGTAAGTCACTGACAATACAAATTATCCTGTGCCCACCCTCTGGTAGCTTGGCACTGAGCAGTCAGGCTTAACTTAGAAGGCAATGTGTAAAGTATTTGTGCAGTAAATCATACAATAACACCATATAGCACCACAACAATACACCACACAGTGTTTAGAAAAAATATATAATATTTATCTGGATATTTGCAGGTCAAAACGATCAAAGATGCAATAAGAAAATGTAAAGATATCACTGAAAAGTGATATAAAGTGTCTTAAGTCTTTTAAAAGCAAACGAAGATGGTCATTACAACCCTGGCGGACGGTGTTAAAGCGGCGGTAAGACCGCAAACAGGCCGGCGGAAAAAAAAAGGGAATTATGACCGTGGCGGAAACCGCCAACAAAGACAGCCACTTTAACACTCCGACCACCATGGCGGTACAGACAAACAGCGCGGCGGTTACCGGCAACAGACAGGCGGGAGACAATGTACCGCCCACACTATTACAACCCGCCAATCCGCCACCTTTTCCGGGGCGGATTCACCGCGGATAAAAACACGGCGGAAACAGCTTTTGCTATGGGAAAACGCTCACCTGAACACATCCCACGAGGAACGAGGACACCATGGAGCCCGAACTCCAAATACTACCTGCGCTTGTTTTCCTGCTCCTTTACGACCAACAGCTACGTAGGCGCAGAAGATACTGGTGAGTACGGCACCTACGACACGGGGAAGGGGGGAGGCAAAAGTTAGGGGGACACCCACCAAACACCCCCATCCCCACCCTCGCATATCACAACATACACACCAATGCAGTCACAAAAATAACAGTAACAACCCACAATCCCCCCGAAAGAATGAAAAGACAATGCGAAATTGGGGCAAACATTGTAATGTGCCAATATACATGTCATAAAAAAATATACAGATATATATATCTCAAAATCACTCTTATTTACACATAAAATCCGAGAAGTAGTGCAGATATGTACACAACAATGTCCGTGCACCAACAGTCCAAAAATGCATGGGCGAGGCCCACAATAGATACCTGACCAAAATCGGAGAGAACACTGCCGGGGCATCAGATAGAAATAAAACAGGCACCTCAGGGGGAAGGGAAGGGGGGGCACCTCAGCCAGATGAATGCGAAGCCAGATCCACGATGGGACTCCATGCCCATTGATGTATCCTGGGGAGAGCAAAGCCACAGTCTCTCAAGTCTCTACAGTGGGTGGGTTGCCCACTGTGCCATCCTGGGGAGTGCAAAGCCACAGTCTCTCAAGTCTCTACAGTGGGTGGTTTGCCCACTGTGCCGTCCTGGGGCGTGCAAAGCCACAGTCTCACAAGTCTCTACAGTGGGTGGTTTGCCCACTGTGCCATCCTGGGGAGTGCAAAGCCACAGTCTCTCAAGTCTCTACAGTGGGTGGTTTGCCCACTGTGCCATCCTGGGGAGTGTAAAGCCACAGTCTCTCAAGTGGATAACAGTCTGCACTGGTTCTGGAGGGGGACTGGTGCCCAGACTGGATGAGTCTCCACGTGAAAGTACCTGTCCTGTCACTGTCCCAGCTGCACATGGGATAAGGATGCCTGATGTGGCGGTCCATTCATTCCTACACGGTGCATGCCCTGTTCAGCGGTGCTTTGCCATGGCGGTTCAGGACAGTTCAGCAGTGCTTTGACATGGTGGTCTTTGCCCTGTTCAGCGGTGCTTTGCCATGGCGGTTCAGGACAGTTCAGCGGTGCTTTGACATGGCGGTCTTTGCCCTGTTCAGCGGTGCTTTGCCATGGCGGTTCAGGACAGTTCAGCGGTGCTTTGCCATGGCGGTTCAGGACAGTTAGCGGTGCTTTGCCATGGCGGTTCTGATACGGACATTGGTGTGTGGCATGACGATCTCCACACTGGACATTGGTGTGTGGCATGACGATCTCTACACTGGGCATTGGTGTGTGGCATGACGTTCCATCATTGCCCAGCGGGGCTGTGGCATCCTGGCCCCTCCTGGGCTGTGACTCCGGCGGTGGTCTCCGGACCAGTGACGATACTTGTGCCCTCCTGGGCTGTGACTCTGGCAGTGGTCTTGTGCCCTCCTGGGCTGTGACTCCGGCGGTGGTTTCTGGACCAGTGACGATACTTGTGCCCTCCTGGGCTGTGACTCCGGCGGTGGTTTCTGGACCAGTGACAATACTTGTGCCCTCCTGGGCTGTGACTCCGGCGGTGGTTTCTGGACCAGTGACGATACTTGTGCCCTCCTGGGCTGTGACTCCGGCGGTGGTCTCTGGACCAGTGACAATACTTGTGCCCTCCTGGGCTGTGACTCCGGCGGTGGTTCCTGGACCAGTGACGATACTTGTGCCCTCCTGGGCTGTGACTCCGGCGGTGGTTCCTGGACCAGTGACAATACTTGTGCCCTCCTGGGCTGTGACTCCGGCTGTGGTTTCTGGACCAGTGACGATACTTGTGCCCTCCTGGGCTGTGACTCTGGCGGTGGTCTCTGGACCAGTGACGATACTTGTGCCCTCCTGGGCGGTGGTTTCTGGACCAGTGACGATACTTGGGCCCTCCTGGGCTGTGACTCCGGCGGTGGTTTCTGGACCAGTGACGATACTTGGGCCCTCCTGGGCTGTGACTCTGGCGGTGGTCTCTGGACCAGTGACGACGGTGCTGGCGGTTGTGTCTGGACCGCCGGAAATTATGGCGCACTTCTCTGCCGTGACACTCACAACAGGCTGGGCAGACTTCCTCTGGACCTTCCCCACCTTTGTTGGAGTTACAGCTGACTCACCAATCCCCTTCGATCCCATGTCACTTGTTGTCCCACCAGGGGTCTTAAGACGGTCCCGTCGTCCACTCTCCATTTTCAGAGCCTTTACAGGGGGTGGGCTGCCAGTGCCTTGGCTCCGGGTCCTACTGCCTGCCCTGGTGGCCGGTGCACTCCAAAACCTGGAACACACACCACTGGTACTGGAGGCTTTTTGGCTGAGGCGCTACGACGGGACTGATGAATTGGAGGGGGGTGGGGGAAAAAAGGTCAATTTGACAGAGGGACAGTTTCTGACGAACACTGGGATGGGTAGCTGGAGGGGGTCTGGGAGTGGAGGAAGAGGAGGTGGTTGTAGGAGGTGTCACTTTAGGTGTTTTGGGTGCAGGTGCAGGTACTGGAGGCTGTTGTGAGGTGGATGGATGTTGGGTGAGTGATTGCCGGCGTTTGTGTACTTTGGGAGGGGGCGTCACAGACACACTGGGAGAGGACACAGGGGACGTGTAAATGGCAGTGGAGGTGGTGAGTGCAGGTGAGCGGCTTGTGGTGCTGGGTGTCCTGGTGCGAGTCCTAGTGTCTGTAGATGTGGTGCATGCAGGTGTGTGTGTAGACGAGACTGGGAGGGAGGAGGGAGAAGAGGAGGAGAGGGACACAGTGGAGACAGTGGATGTTGCTGTGTCTGTATGTGGGTGAGGCTTGCGTGAGTGCCTGTGGTGTGTATGGTGCCTATGTTTGCTTAAGCTACTTGTGTGTGTTGACTTGTGTGCATGCTGGTCTGTAGGTGTGCTTGGGATGGGCTGGGGTACAGAAGATTGGGTCTGGGTGGAGGAAGTTGGAGGGGGGAAGCTAGACACAGGGACAATGGCTGCCATCAGTGCTGAGGCCAGAGATTGCAGGGTTCGCTGAAGGACAGCCTGACCAGAATGAATGCCCTCCAGGAATGCCTTACCGTGTTGCAACTCCCTTTCTACACCCTGGATGGCATTCACAATGGTAGACTGCCCAACAGTGAGTGACCTGAGGTGGTCAATGGCCTCCTCACTGAGGGCAGCAGGGGTGACTGGGGCAGGGCCTGAGGTGCCTGGGGCGAAGGTGATGCCCACCCTCCTGGGTGAGCGGGCACGGGGCGAACGCTGAGGGGCTGCTGGGAGGGCGGTGCTGGTAGGGGAGGTGGCGGCTGTACCTGTAGAGGTGGGGCGCACAGGTGGTGCCGCCACCACAGGGGAGCTCCCATCGGCGGACGAGTCTGTGTCGCTGGTTGGTGATCCGGTGGCCGACATGAAGCTCCCCTCGCCCTCCGTCCCACTGGTGCATTCAGAGTCTGTGGTGTGGCCCTCCATGGCCATGTGGGATGCAGCTCCCTCGTGCTCCGGTGTCACTATACCTCTGCCTGATGATGCTGATGTACAAAAGGACAGGGAGAGCAGGAAAAGGGGGGGCAGACATAAGAAAGAGAGTTTTAGTGCATGGCATGCCGCTACCGTAGGCGGACAAGACAGACGCAGCAGCCCCCTGCACTACGCCGTGCTCCTGACCTCTGCACATGCAATTTCTGGGACATGGCCTACATGGCAATGGTGGAAATCTGCGCACATGGATGCCACAGGGGCAACTATACCTCAACTTGCCACTCTGCTGAGGTGGGGTTGAGTGCCACATGGCCTACATTACGGAGGGGCCTTGCCTAACTAACTCGCCCTGGCCTAGGGACACCCACAGTCCACTTCCCCCACCCAGACCCCTCCACTGCACGCAAAGTCCGCTGAATGGCGTTGTACTCACCCCCTTGTGTCTGCTGTGATGTCCTCAAGCGCCCATCCAACTCCGGGTAGGCCACCGCCAGGATCCGGAACATCAGGGGGGTCATGGTGCGACGGGCACCCGTCCTAGTTGGGAGGCCATCCCCAGCTGAACCTCCGCCGTCTTCTTGCTGCAGCGGCGAATGTACTCCCATCTCTTATGGCAGTGGGTGCCCCGTCTCTGGTGGGCCCCCAGAGTCCGGACCTCCTTGGCGATGGCACGCCAAATGTCCCTCTTCTGGTGGGCGCTGACCTACATGACATGCACAAGGAAAGAGGAACAGTCATTACCAACTGCACCATCAATGTGAGTGCCCCCCTCCCTACTCTGTCCATGTGGCCCATTCATTCCCATTCATAACTGATCTATGTACTCTGCCCCCTTCCCTCTTCCACCCAGCTCTCTCCACCCAGGCCTAGCCCATACAACGTGCTCCCTGTGTACTAACCTGTTGGTCTGGAGGACCGTAGAGTAGCGTGTACTGGGGCAGGACCCCATCCACAAGTTTCTCCAACTCCTGTGCAGTGAAGGCAGGGGCCCTTTTCCCAGACGCAGCAGCCATCGTCGCTTCCAGACCGAGGTCACAGCAGCACTAGCAGTGTAGGTCCTCTCCTGTCGAAGGTCAGGTATCTAGTGATTGAACAGATAGAAAATGGCGGTGACGTCCGCGTCGGTGCGCATCATCACCGCCGGCGCACCTGTTCATTGGCTCCTGGGACCCATAGGGTCCAATGTTAACCAATGCAGCATTGCACCGCGGTCTACGACCGCCTACCGCGACGGTGTGCAACGCCAGCGCAGTTACCCCACAATCCCATTGTCCCAGTTTAGAGGTCAGGCAGCCGCCATTTCAGGGGCCCACATGGCTTCATTTACTACTGCGTCACGCATAGCTAGGCCTATACTCAACACACATACAGGAAGGCTTTTTTGTCTGGTGTAGTCTTGTGTGTAACTGTGGGTACATACCTGGAGGAATAGTGACTGGTTCTTTGCTGTTGTCCTTCTTAGGCACCGTCAGTTGGGACATATGAGAAGATGGCGGAATCCTCCGGTGTACCGTCCGCTGGTGGACCTGTTGACAATGGAAGAAAGACATATCATCGTCACCTACCGGTTTGACCGTGCCACAATCCAGGAACTATGTACCCAGTTGGAGCCAGACCTGATGTCACCGATCCGCAATCCGACTGGAATCCCCCCTGACGTGCAGGTGCTGTCAGTGCTCCATTTCCTTGCAAGTGGGTCATTTCAGACAACAGTGGCCATGGCATCAGGGATGTCCCAGCCTATGTTTTCCAACGTGTTGTCCAGAGTGTTGTCTGCCCTGCTGAAACACGTAAGGAGATACATCATTTTCCCTGAGGTGGAGGATTTGCCTACAGTGAAAGGTGACTTCTATGCCCTTGGACATATCCGGAACGTCATAGGTGCTATTAATGGGACCCATGTAGCTCTGGTTCCCCCCGCAGGAGTGAACAGGTGTACAGGAACAGGAAGAATGATCATTCGATGAATGTCCAGATGGTCTGTTTGGCAGACCAGCACATCTCGCAGGTAAATGCAATGTTCCCTGGCTCAGTGCATGACGCCTACATCCTGCGGAATAGCAGCATCCCTGATGTGATGGGTCAACTCCAGAGGCACCGTGTATGGCTATTGGGGGACTCTGGTTACCCCAACCTTTCCTGGCTATTGACCCCAGTGAGGAATCCCAGGACCAGGGCAGAGGAACGCTACAATGATGCTCATGGGCGGACTAGGAGGGTGATCGAACGCACCTTCGGCCTCCTTAAGGCCAGGTTCAGGTGCCTCCATATGACAGGTGGATCCCTATTCTACTCACCGAAGAAGGTGTGCGACATCATCATCACCTGCTCCATGCTCCATAATTTAGCATTGCGACGCCAGGTGCCTTTTCTGCAGGAGGATGAGCCAGATGACGGTGTTGTGGCAGCTGTGGAGCCTGTGGAGCGAGTGGACAGTGATGAGGATGAAGCTGAGGATGAAGAAAACGACAACAGGGAGTCAGTCATACAGCAATATTTCCAGTGACACACAGGTGAGAACATTTTCTGGTTTAACATTACATTAACTTTCACACGTCTACCTCTATCCTGTACCTACATTTCACTCACTATTTGTTAATTGAGTTGTACCCTTCCATTTCAGTTTCATAGGTGTGGTAACCTACGTGTCAACTGCTTGCATCTTTGAAGGGCTTGTGATATGTGACATTGGTATGTTAGCCTTACAATGGGTAACCCATTATGACACTGTAATTGATAATACAAAGTTCCAAATCATAGACTGACTCCAGATTTTTTTGACTTTCAAGGGTGTTTATTTAAGTGCAAAACAAATCAAGGAAGGTTGTAAAATGGGGATGGGTGATGGTGGAGGAATGTCCATGGCAGAGTCCAGTCTATTAGTCTCACAGGTGCACTGCCCATCTGGGCATTGGAAGTGGAGCTGGGGCAGTTCCAATCTGGACAGGGTGACAAAGTGGGACAGTGGGGGGACAATCAGGGTGGTCTCATTTTCTGGCGGTGGTCTTGCCATCTTGCTCTGTCCTGTTCCTGGATCTCAGGGCCCGCTTGCGTGGTGGTTGTCCGTCTGCAGGGGATGGGGTGCTGGTGTGTTGGTCCTGTGGCGGGGTGTCCTGTCCACTTGCACCGTCGGAGGTGGTGGGCAGTTCGTCCTCCTAGCTAGTGTCAGGGGCCCCTTGGAGTGCCACGTGTCCCTCAGGGTCTTTTGAATGTCCGTCAGCACCCCTACGATGGTGCCCAGGGCGGAGCTAATGGTCCTGAGCTCCTCCCTGAACTCCAAATACAGTTTGTCCTGCAGACGCAGGGTCTCCTGCAACTTGTCCAGGACCGTGGCCATCGTCTCCTGGGAGTGGTGGTATGCTCCTATGATGGAGGAGAGGGCCTCGTGGAGAGTTGGTTCCCTTGGCCTGTCCTCCCTCTGTTGCACAGCAGCCCTCCCAGTTCCCCGGTGTTCCTGTGCCTCCGTCCCCTGGACCGTGTGCCCACTACCACTGCCCCCAGGTCCCTGTTGTTGGGGTGGTGGGTGAGCCTGGGTGCCCTGTAGTGGTGGACACACTGCTGATTGACCTGTCCTGGGTAGGGAGGTTTGGGCCCGCTGGGTGGGTGCTGTGCTGGTGTTACCAGAGGGTGGCAGCTCGGTGTTGGGCTGTGGCTGGGCAAGGGGAACAGACTGTCCTGAGGCCCACGATGGTCCGGGTTGGTCATCAGGATCCAGTGGGGCAGAGCTGCTGTCGTCACTGTGGGCCTCTTCTGGGGGTGGAGTGGTGTTGTCTGGACCCTCTGGTGTGGTGACGGTCCTTCGGGTTCCTGCAGGGGTATAAGAACATGATTATTGCATGTGTGTGTGTAATGGTGTGAAATGGGTGGGTGTTTGTGTACCCCAGTGCAGGCATTCCTGTGTGGGGGCTTGTGTATGATGGTTGGGGGGTTGTACTGGGTATGTGCAGTGGGCATGCTTTAGTGAGGGGTGCCCATGCTTAGTTTTGTCATGCAGGGCTTGGTGTTGGGATGGGTGGTTGGTGTCATGGGTAGATTAGTGAGGATTTGGGGTGATAGGGGAGGGTGTGAGGGTGGGGGTGTGTGATAGCATGCAGGTAGCGTGGGGGATGTGATAGTTAAGATTTGACTTACCAGTGTCCCATCCTCCACCAACTCCTCCGAGGCCCTCAGGATGCAAGATGGTCAGGACTTGCTCCTCCCATGTTGTTAGTTGTGGGGGAGGAGGTGGGGGTCCGCCGCCAGTCCGCAGCACTGCGAAGTTGTGCCTGGAGACCGTGGAACACACCTTCCCCCGTAGGTCGTTCCACCTCTTCCTGATGTCCTCCCTATTTCTTGGGTGCTGTCCCACGGCGTTCACCCTGTCGACTATTCTGCGCCATAGCTCCATCTTCCTGGCTATTGATGTGTGCTGTACCTGTGAGCCAAATAGCTGTGGCTCTACCCGGACGATTTCCTCCACCATGACCCTGAGCTCCTCCTCGGAGAAGCGGGGGTGTCTTTGGCGTGCCATGGGGTGGTGTGTGTGATGTGTGGGGTGGTGTATGTGGTGATGAGTGTGGTGAGTGTAGTGGTATGTGGTGTTTTGTGCGTGGATGTAGTGTGGGTGATGGTGTTGTGTGCCTCTGTGTGATGGGGTTGTCAATAGCTGTGCTGTCTCTCTGGCCTTCTCTCAGAATTTCTGGTTGTAGGGGTTTGTGGGTGATGTGGGTGTGTGTTTTATATTGTGTTGGGTGTGTGGGAGTGTTGTTTGTATGTTTATCAGGTGTGTGTATTTCGAAATGTCCATTGTGGCGGTGTTTGGTAGATGTGTGTGTATTTTGAGCGCGGCGGTGTGTACCGCCAATGGAATACCGCAGTTGAAAGACCGCCGCGTGGATTCGTGGGTCGTAATAGCATGGGCGTGTTTCTGTTGGCGTGGAGGTAGAGGATGTGTTTCCGCCAGTTTATCGCTGACCTTTGGTTTGGCGGCATTGTGTGGGTGTCTGAATTTCGGCGGATTCCGTGATGTGTGTCATAATAGCTGTGGCGGTCTACCGCGGCCGCGGCGGTGTATTGGCGGTCTTCTGCACGGCGGTAAGCGCCTTATACCGCCAATGTTGTAATGACCCCCAAAGTCTCTTTCAAGCACAAAGTACCTGGTTTGAGTAAAAATTCTCTGCAAAGGGCCGCAGAGGAGGAGAAGCATGGAAACAAAGGGGTGTGTGTCGATTTCTCGGGCCACACACAGTCGATGCATCATTTAGTTTCCACGCAGCCACGGCTGGGTGTCAATTTCCGGCGCTCGGTCATGGATCCTGTTTGGGTTGCGGGGTTTTCAGATGCCCCGGCGTCTGTGCGTGGAATCCTGGGCTTGTTGGCAAGCTCTGCATTGTTCCAGTGGGCGGTGCAGGGAGATTTCTCCCTCACGGCAGGCGCTGCGTCGATTTCCCCTCTGGAAGTCGGGCGTCGTCATCCCAGCTCAGCTGTGCGTCAATCTGGTGGGCCGTGCGTCAAAGTTCCGGTCGCATCGCAGGCGCCGCATCGATCTTTTCCTTGCGGAGTCGAGCAGCATCGTCCCGGTTCGGTGTGCAGTGAATTTTTCACCATGGAACAGGCTGTGCATCGTTTTTAGCAAGCTGTGTGTTGAATTCTCGCCGCACAAGGAGTCCAGTTGCAAGAGAGAAGTCTTTTTGGTCCTGAGACTTCAGGGAACAGGAGGGAAGCTCTATCCAAGCCCTTGGAGAGCAATTCTTCACCTCAGCCAGGGAACAGCAAGGCAGCAGGGCAACAGCAAAGCAGCAGTCCTTAACAGAAAGCAGTCAGATGAGTCATTTGGGCATCCAGGCAGTTCTTCTTGGCAGGATGCAGGTTCTGGTTACAAGTTTCTTCTCCAGGAAGTGTCTGAGGTGGTAGGGCAGAGGCCCTGTTTTTATACCCAAATGTGCCTTTGAAGTGGGGTAGACTTCAAAGAGTGGCTTAGAGGTGTACCAGGTCCCCTTCCAGTTCAATCCTTTCTTCCAGGGTCCCAGTAGGGGGTGTGGCAGTCCTTTGTGTGAGAGCAGGCCCTCCACCCTCTAAGCCCAGGAAGACCCATTCAAAATGCAGATGTATGCAAGTGAGGCTGAGTACCTTGTGTTTGGGGTGTGTCTGAGTGAATGCACAAGGAGATGTCAACTAAACCCAGCCAGAGGTGGATTGTAAGGCACAGAAACATTTAAGTGCATAGAAATGCTCACTTTCTAAAAGTGGCATTTCTAAAATAGTAATATTAAATCCAACTTCACCAGTCAGCATGCTTTTGTATTACCATTCTGGCCATACTAAATGTGACCTTCCTACTCCTTTCAGATCAGCAGCTACCACTTCAATAATGTATGAGGGCAGCCCCATTGTTAGCCTATGAAGGGAGAAGGCCTCACAGTAGTGTAAAAACGAATTTAGGAGTTTTACACTACCAGGACATGTAAACTACATATCCTGCCTTTTACCCACACAGCACCCTGCACTAGGGGTTACCTAGGGCACACCTTAGGGGTGACTTATATGTAGAAAAAGGGGAATTGTAGGCTTGGCAAGTACTTTTAAATGCCAAGTTGAAGTGGCAGTGAAACTGCACACACAGGCCTTGCAATGGCAGGCCTGAGACAAGGTTAAGGGGCTACTTAAGTGGGTTGCACGACCAGTGCTGCAGGCCCACTAGTAGCATTTAATCTACAGGCCCTGAGCACATACAGTGCACATTACTAGGGGCTTATAAGTAAATTAAATAGGTCAATTGGGTATGATCCAATGTTACCATGTTTAAAGGGAGTGAGGATATGCACTTTAGCACTGGTTAGCAGTGGTAAAGTGTGCAGAGTCTAAAAATCAGCAAAAACAGTGTCCAAAAAGTGGAGGGAGGCAGGCAACACGTTAGGGGTGACCACCCTAAGGCTGTCAGGTCTAACATGTGTCCCCCCAAGCTGAAAGTGGGGAGAGCTACCAAACCTCCTGGGAGCTCTCATCGCTAGGGCGGAAGTATCTGGAGAGACCATCAGCGTTGGCGTGGTCAATCCCCGGGCGATGCTCCACCGTAAAGTCCATCCCCTGTAGGGAAATGGACCACCTCAAGAGTTTTGGATTTTCACCCCTCATCTGAATGAGCCATCTGAGGGGCCTGTGGTCTGTCCGAACCCAGAAGTGAGTCCCAAACAGGTAGGGTCTCAACTTCTTCAGTGCCCAGACCACAGCAAATGCTTCTCTCTCAATAGCACTCCACCTCTGTTCCTGTGGTAATAGCCTTCTGCTAATAAAGGCTCCTGGTTAGTCTGAGCCCTCCTCATTTAGCTGTTCTAGAACATCCCCTATGCCATTCTCTGAAGCGTCTGTCTGCACAATAAATTCCTGGAGTAGTCAGGGGCCTTGAGCACAGGGGCCGTGCACATGGCTTCCTTCAGAGAATCAAAGGCTTTCTGACAAGCGTCTGTCCAATTCACCAACCTAGGCTGTTTCTTGTAAGTGAGTTCTGTCAAGGGTGACACAATGGTATCATAGCCCTTGACGAATCTGCGGTAGTATCCAGTGAGGCCTAAAAAGGCTCTCACCTCAGTCTGTGTTCTAGGTGGTTGCCAGGCCTTGATAGTTTAAATCTTGGCCTGGAGTTGCTGCACCCTACCACCACCTACAAGGTGTCCTAAGTACACCACGGAACCCTGCCCAATCTGGCACTTACTAGCCTTGATGGTCAGGCCTGCCTGTTGCAGAGCCTGAAGCACCTCCTTGAGGTGGAGCAGGTGTTCCTCCCAGCTGGAACTGTAGACAGCTATGTCGTCCAGGTAGGCTGCGCAGTAGGCATCCTTGCCAGCTAGGACCCCGTTAACCAACCGTTGGAAGGTAGCAGGGCATTTTTCAACCCAAATGACATCCCCCGGAACTGGTAATGGCCATCAGGTGTGGAAAATGCTGATCTCTCTTTAGCCCCCTCAGTCAAGGCGATCTGCCAGTACCCTGAAGTAAGATCAAATGTACTCAGGAACTTGGCTGCGCCTAGTCTGCCAACAAGCTCATCAGCTTGGGGGGTGGGGTGAGCATCAGTCCGTGTGACTGAGTTGAGACCCGGTAGTCCACACAGAACCTGAGTTCTGGCTTTGCACCGGGGGCAGTAGCTTTAGGAACCAACACCACAGGGCTGGCCCAGAGACTACTGGATTTCTCAATAACCCCTAAAGTCAACATCTTGGAAACCTCCTGCTTGATGCTGGCCTTCACCTTATCCGATAACCTGTAAATTTTGTTCTTCACAGGGGGACTGTCACCCGTGTCAATGTTATGAACACATAGGTGGGTCAGTCCAGGAGTAAGGGAGAACAGGGAGGAGAACTGCTCTAACAGCTCATAGCAGTCTCCTCTCTGGTTTAGAGTCAGGGAGTCAGAGAGAATGACACCCTCCACTGACCCATCACCTTCTTTGGCAGAGAGGAGGTCGGGGAGAGGTTCACTCTCCTCTTCCATGCCCTCATCTGTGAGCAGAAGCATACTGACCTCAGACCTCTCAAAGTGCGGTTTAAGTCGGTTATGATGGAAGACCTTTAGCGGGTGCCTAGGGGTCTTGAGGTCCACTAGGTAAGTGGCCTCCCCTTTACGCTCCTTGATCTCAAAGGGGCCAGTCCAGCGATCCTAGAGAGCCCTGGGCTCTACTGGCTCCATCACCCTAACTTTGTCTCCCGGTGAGAACTCAACCAGAGTGGTCTTCCGGTCATACCACTCCTTCATCACCTCTTGACTGGCCTCGAGGTTACTCTTGGCCTGCTTCCAGAAGCGTTGGGTTTGGTTGCGGAGGGCCAGCATGTAGCTGACCACATCCTGGGGAGGTGTCTGGGGAGCTTTCTCCCAGTCCTCTTTAACAACAATGCTTAGGGGTCCCCTGACAGGGTGACCATAGAGAAGCTCAGAGGGGCTGAACCCCACCCCTTCCTGGGACACCTCTCTGTAAGCAAACAACAGGCATGGTAAGAGGACGTCCCACTTATGCCTCATGGCTTCAGTCAGGCCACTAATCATGCCCTTCAGGGTCTTGTTGAATCTCTCAACAAGCCCATTGGATTGAGGATGATAAGGGGTGGTAAACTGGTAGGTCACCCCACACTCATCCCACATGGACTTCATGTACGCAGACATGAAGTTTGTGCCCCGTCAGACGCAACTTCCTTAGGGAATCCCACACAGGTAAATATTCCCAACAGGGCTCTGGTCACCACCGGTGCAGTCACTGTTCTCAGAGGGATGGCCTCTGGATAGCGGGTGACATGGTCCACCAAAATCAGGATAAACCTGTTGCCCAAGGCAGTTTTGGGGTCCAAGGGACCAACAATGTCGATGCCCACCCTTTCAAAGGGGGTGCCAACAACCGGGTGTGGGAGCAGGGGAGCCTTAAGCTGTTTCCCTGTCTTCCCACTAGCCTGGCAGGTGGGGTAAGCTCTGCAGAAATTATCTGAGGCTATCCTAATTCTGGGCCAATGGAAGTTGGTGACAAGCCTGTTAAACGTTTTGTCTTGGCCCAGGTGTCCTGCCAGGGGGATGTCGTGAGCCAGACCCAGTAGGAATGCCCGGTAACCCTGGGGGACCACCAGCACACGTGCTGCCCCAGGACCTGGAACCTTAGGCTCACTGTAAAGGAGATCATTCTCCCAGTAAATATGGTGAGTGCCAGAGGTGTCACCTGCTGCTTGGGCTGTGGCCTGTCGCCTCAGACCCTCCATGGTTGGGCATTCCTTCTGCGCTTTGCAGAATTCTGCCCTGGTTGGCCCACCCTCTACTTGCCAGCCAGCAAGTTCAGGTAGGTTACCCAGGTCAGCTATGTCCTCCCCGGTTGGCTCAGGGGCCGCCTCCTCCTCAGGGGCCCGTCCACCACTGTGGGAAAATTTGAGGTGGGTTTCCCGCACCTCTTGCCCTTCCTCTTGGCAGCTGTCTGGGCCGTTGTTCCAGGCTCCAGACACCCTTGACTCCCTTCCCGGGCAGCCATGGACCGTGTGGTCATGCAGACCCACTCAGGCAAACCTAACATCTCCAAGTGGGATCTGAGCTGTACCTCTTTCCAGGCAGTATGCTCATGATCATTGCCTAACAGACAATCTACAGGCATGGCAGGACTCAGCTACTTTCAGAGTACCAGAGACCCCCCCACTCAAAGGGAACCAGAGCCACCAGTAGGTGACTCTCACGATTGTCAGCGACTATGACCTCGTGGAATGTATTTGGGACTATCTGCTCTGATGACACCAGCTGACTCTTGACAGTAGTCATACTGGCTCCTGTGTCACGCAGAACCTCCACCCTTTGCCCATCAATGGTGACCCACTGCCTATACTTTGAAGTATTTTCTGACATGTGGGCTTTAGGCACCACCTCTC
Organism: Pleurodeles waltl; assembly: GCF_031143425.1. Lineage (NCBI taxonomy): Eukaryota > Metazoa > Chordata > Amphibia > Caudata > Salamandridae > Pleurodeles > Pleurodeles waltl. The sequence goes on from NC_090444.1 coordinate 1,603,934,407, forward strand.
TTTCTCCCAGGGACACTAGGGAAACCTCTGCCTGCTCCCCAAAGCTAACTGGGACTTTCCCCCCCCCGAGCGCTTCACTAGCCAACCCAGGTGTCTGTCCAGTGGTGGACTGTGCCCTCTTAAGGCACTGGGAGTCACCCTTAGAGTGTCCAAACTGGCAGCACTCTAAACATTTGGGGATGAACTTCCCTAATGCTTTAGCAAAATACCCTGGCTTCTTTGCAAACCTAGAAGAGGAATGGTATCCACGCCCCCTTGGGAATTCTTTTGGGGGCCTTTTGAGAACTCCTTATCTTTAAGTTTTTCACCCCCTCTTTCTTCTGTTGGGAACCCTGACCACCTTTGTGGGAATCCCCCCAGATACCTTTTTGGACACTCTGGTGCTAACCCAGAGGCCCGCCTCCTCAGCAAGGTCCCTGGGGTCAGTCAGCTTACTATCTACCAAGTGCTGGCGCAACTCTGTAAAAGAAATACTGAGTATATGCTCTCTCAGAATCATGTCATATAACCCTTTATAATCATCTACTTTGCCGCCCTGCACCCATCCATGCAGTGCCTTACTGGAAAAGTCAAATAAATCTACCCATGTTTGTGTGGACTGTTTGGTGCTGGCCCTAAACCTCTGACAGTATCCCTCAGGGGTCAGCCCAAACTTGGCAAGTAAAATGGCTTTCTGAAGTGGGTATGTGTTTTGATCCTTTGTATCCAGTGTGAGAAGTGTGTCCCTCCCCAGTGCTGGCACATAACTCCACATAGCTGTACCCCATTGCCCTTCAGGAACCTCATGAGCCCTTAGTGCAACTTCATAAGCAGCTAGCCACTTATCTATGTCATCTACCACCACAAAACTGGGCACCACATTTTTGGGTATACTAACCTTCTTTTCTCCAGCAGGTCCTGTCTGTATGCTGCCACCATTACTGCTGGACTCAGACTGTCTCGCCTTGATCTCCAGCTCCTTGAGACTCAGTTCATGAGCCAACAATAGTTTCTTCTCAGCCAAGGCTCTCTCAGCTGCAGCTTCAGCTCTTTCAGCTTCAATCTGTTTGGCTGCTCTTTCAGCATCAGCTTGCTTGGCTTCTCTCTCTGCCCTCCTTTCCTCCTGTTGAGCCTCAATTTTTAGCCTTGCCATTTGCAACTGAAACTCTCTCTCCTCTCTCCTTTCCTCTGCGGTCATGCTTTGATCAGAAACACTGCTCCCTGGTTTTGCAGGGGGCACAGTTGCAGTGGTAACATCCACTGGTGGCAAAAAATCCTCTGGGGAGCCATCTTCTGGCTCCTCCTCCTCAGCACCCTCCTCTGAATGGGCCTCTGCCCAGGCCCTCAGCGCTTTTTGAAATTCCTCCTTTCTGGAGGCACCTTGGGTGGGTACTCCCATATCCCTGCAGAATCCTTTCAGCTGTTTGACAGTGTATGTCTCCAGCAGGGCTAGGTCAAAATCTCCTGTTTGAGACCCAGCCTGAGACATGTTGAGTGAGGATTTTGGTAAAACAAAATTGACAGGAAAAACGAACTTGCAGAAAGAATATAAAAATCAAGTTGACCTTCATCTGTGGGTAGGTAGTGAAATACTTAGCTACTGTATGTCACTGCACAAATACAAGTCCTATCCTCACCGCTGATGTTAGAAATGGGGTCTTTGTTTGGCAGTCAGGCTACCCCCTGTCCAAGCAAGGACCCTTACTCTACTCAGGGTAAGTCACACACAATCCAAATTATCCTGTGCCCACCCTCTGGTAGCTTGGCACTGAGCAGTTAGGCTTAACCTAGAAGGCAATGTGTAAAATATTTGTGCAATAAATCATACAATAACACCATATAACACCACAAAAATACACCACAGTCTTTAGAAAAAATATATAATATTTATCTGGATATTTGCAGGTCAAAAAGATCAAAGATGCAATAAGACAATGTAAAGATATCACTGAAAAGTGATAAAAAGTGTCTTAAGTCTTTTAAAAGCAAACAAATTCTCTTTCAAGCACAAAGTACCTGGTTTGAGTGAAAAATCTCCGCAAAGGGCTGCAGAGGAGGAGAAGTGTGGAAACAAAGGGGTGCGCGGCGATTTCTTGGGCCGCACACACTCGTTGCGTCGTTTAGTTTCCACGCAGGGATGGCTGGGCGTCAATTTCCGGTGCTTGTCGTGGATCCTCTTTGGGTTGTGTGGTTTTCAGATGCCCTGGGGTCTGTGCGCGGAATCCTGGGCTTGTTGGCAAGCTCTGCGTCGTTCTGTTGGGCGGTGTGGGGAAATATCTCCCTCACAGCAGGCGCTGCTTCGATTTACCCTCTGGAAGTAGGGCGTCGTCATCCCAGGTCGGCTGTGCGTCGATCTGGTGGACCGTGCGTCGAAGTTCTGGTCGCACCGCAGGCGCCGCGTCGATCTTTTCCTTGCAAAGTCGAGCGGCGGCGGCCCGGTTCGGCGTGCGGTGAATTTTTCGCCGTGGAATAGTCTGTGCATCGTTTTTAGCAAACTGTGTGTCTAATTTTCGCCGCACAATGAGTCCAGTTGCAAGAGAGAAGTCTTTTTGGTCCCGAGACTTCAGGGAACAGGGGGCAAGCTCTATCCAAGCCCTTGGAGAGCACTTCTTCACCTCAGGCAGGGAACAGCAAGGCAGCAGGGCAACATCAAGGCAGCAGTCCTTCACAGAAAGCAGTCAGGTGAGTCCTCTGGGCAGCCAGGCAGTTCTTCTTGGCAGGATGCAGGTTCTGGTTACAAGTTTCTTCTCCAGGAAGTGTCTGAGGTGGTAGGGCAGAGGCCCTGTTTTTATACCCAAATGTGCCTTTGAAGTGGGGGAGACTTCAAAGAGTGGCTTAGAAGTGCACCAGGTCCCCTTCCAGTTCAATCCTGTCTGCCAGGGTCCCAGTAGGGGGTGTGGCAGTCCTTTGAGTGAGAGCAGGCCCTCCACCCTCCCAACCCAGGAAGACCCATTCAAAATGCAGATATATGCAAGTGAGGCTGAGAACCCTGTGTTTGGGGTGTGTCTGAGTGAATGCACAAGGAGCTGTCAACTACACCCAAGCCAGATGTGGATTGTAAGGCACAGAAAGATTTAAGTGCAGAGAAATGCTCACTTTCAAAAGTGGCATTTCTAAAATAGTAATATTAAATCCAACTTCACCAGTCAGCAGGATTTTGTATTACCATTCTGGCCATACTAAATATGACCTTCCTACTCCTTTCAGATCAGCAGCTACCACTTCAGTAATGTATGACGGCAGCCCCAATGTTAGCCTATGAAGGGAGTAGGCCTCACAGTAGTGTAAAAATGAATTTAGGAGTTTTACACTACCAGGACATGTAAACTACAGAGGTACATGTCCTGCCTTTTACCCACACAAGACCCTGCTCTAGGGGTTACCTAGGGCACACCTTAGGGGTGACATATGTAGAAAAAGGGGAGTTTTAGGCTTGGCAAGTACTTTTAAATGCCAGGTCGAAGTGGCAATGAAACTGCACACACAGGCCTTGCAATGGCAGACCTGCGACAAGGTTAAGACCCTACTTAAGTGGGTGGCACAACCAGTGCTGCAGGCCCACTAGTAGCATTTAGTCTTCAGGCCCTGGGCGCATACAGTGTACATTACTAGGGACTTATAAGTAAATTAAATAGGCCAATTGGGTATGATCCAATGTTACCATGTTTAAAGGGAGAGAGCATATGCATTTTAGCAGTGGTTAGCAGTGGTACAGTGCACAGAGTCTAAAAACCAGCAAAAACAGTGTCCAAAAAGTGGAGGGAGGCAGGCAAAAAGTTCGGGGTGACCACCCTAAGGCTGTCAGGTCTAACACCCCTCAATACCAGAATGGAATTGGGGTGACAATTCCATGATCCTAGACATGTTACATGGCCATGTTCGGAGTTACCATTGTTACGCTACATTTAGGTATTGACCTATATGTAGTGCACACGTGTAATGGTGTCCCCGCACTCACAAAGTACAGGGAAATTGCCCTGAACAATGTGGGGGCACCTTGGCTAGTGCCAGGGTGCCCTCACACTAAGTAACTTTGCACCTAACCTTCACTAAGTGAGGGTTAGACATATAGGTGACTTATAAGTTACTTAAGTGCAGTGTAAAATGGCTGTGAACTAATGTGGACGTTATTTCACTCAGGCTGCAGTGGCAGTCCTGTGTATGAATTGTCTGAGCTCCCTATGGGTGGCAAAAGAAATGCTGCAGCCCATAGGGATCTCCTGGAACCCCAATACCCTGGGTACTTAGGTACCATATACTAGGGAATTATAAGGGTGTTTCAGTGTGCCAATTAGAATTGGTAAAACCTGTCACTAGCCTGCAGTGACAATTTCCAAAGCAGAGAGAGCATAAACACTGAGGCTCTGGTTAGCAGAGCCTCAGTGATACAGTTAGGCACCACACAGGGAACACATACAGGGCACACTTTATGAGCACTGGGGTCCTGGCTAGCAGAATCCTAGTGACACAGGCAAAAACAAACATACATACAGTAAAAATGGGGGTAACATGCCAGGCAAGATGGTACTTTCCTACAGCAGATAAAGCACTTTACAGGTAAGTAGCGATTTTGTATTTGAAAAGTTGACACAGTGCAACATTCCATAGGAGCCAATGCAGTCCCAGGGGAGGAAAACTGTTAGTACAATTGAAGGCAAGTACTCGGCTTACAGTTCCAGTCTCCGGAGGTTAGGATGTCCATAGGTCAAAGTTCAAGTTGACCCCAAACATGCACCACCAGCAACAAGGGGGCCGGGTGGGTGCAGCGGTCAAAGTTGGTGTTGGGTTTAGAATAGGATCCTATGGAGACTTGGGGCACTTGGAAAAAATCTGGGAGGTAAGTACCCGCGTCCTCGGGGTAGCAGACCTGGAGGCTTTGGAAGAGCACCTCAGATGTGGGGGGCCAGGGTGCAAACACAGAGCTGATTTCCCAATGCTTTTCAATAGGGGGACCCCAGGTGTCACAAAGGATGCTGCAGGCTGGGTCCAGGGAGTCTGTTCTGGGAAACCAAAGCTGGACAGGCAGGAGAGGCACCCACTGGACAATGCTGGACCGTCTGTCGGATTCCACAAGGCCAAAGGGCTGCGGGTGCAGGGGTCTCCTTGGGTGTAGGGAATCTTTGTCGGATCCAGTTGCGATCAGGGGTTCCTCTGGATTCAGGCTGCAGGTGTCATTGTGTTGGTCAGAAGGGGACAGGCCATGGTGGACTTGAAGTCGGAATCACCTGGGGACCTTCTCTGGACGTGTTGGCACCTGGACACGGCCCTTGGGCATCGGGTGCAGAGTAGGCAGGGCCTGTGGATCTGGGCAGGTTTGGAGTCCTTTTGGAAGGTTTCTTCTGAACAGGGCCACTGTCATCGGGAGTTCTTGGTCCTCTGCTGGGCAGGCAGTTCTCTGGAGGTTTGTAGAGATCACTGGTCCTACAGGATGCCTCGCCTTTTTGGAGCAGGAGTTTTTGAAGCTGCAGACAGGGCGGTAGGGCTGGGCCCAAGTCAATTGTCATCTGGAGTCTTCACTGCTGGGGTCTGCTTAGCAGTCCTTCTTCTTTTCTTCTTGAGGTCACCAGGAATTTGGTGAGCTAGGTTCAGGGAGGCCCCTAAATACTAGATTTAGGGGTGTTACAGGGGTTAGAGGGTAGTAGCTAATGGCTACTGTCCCTGAGGGTGGCTACACCCTTCTTGTGCCCACTCCCTTTGGGAAGGGGGGAACATTCCTAACCTTATTGATCCCTGTCCCCAAAACCAAGATGGAGGATTTTGCAAGGAGGAGGTCACTTCAGCTCTGGACACCTTAGTGGTGGTTCTCCCTAGCTGGAGTGCCCTGAGGCACTATAACGGGAGGCCTTAGCCTTTGAGGCACACCGCAAAGTGTGGCAGTTCCTGCAAGGGGGGGTGTTGAAGCACCTCCATCGAGAGGAGGCCTTGTTCCTGTCCCCATAGAGCATAAAGGCTCTCATCACATGGGTTCAGAAACCTGTCTTTTAATGGCAGGCTGGCACATACTAGAGGGGTAACTTACCTCTGCCATAGGCAGTGATTTGTGGGTATGGCACCCTGAGAGGGAGGCCATGGCGACTTTACCTTTTTCTCCCCACCAGCACACACAGTCTGCAATGGCAGTGAGCATGTGTTTGGTGAGGGGTCCCTTAGGGTGGCACAATACATGCTGTATCCCTAAGGGACCCTCCCTGGCCACAGAGCCCTTGGCACCACTGGTATCTTTTACTAGGGACTTAGCTGTGTGCCAGGGGTGTGCCAATTGTGGAGATAATGGTACAGTTTAGGGAAAGAACACTGGTGCTGGGGCCTGGTTAGCAGGATCCCAGCACACACTCAGTCAAGTTAGCTTTAATACAAGACAAAAAGTGGGAGGTAACTATGCCAAAAGGGGAACTTTCCTACACCACCCGCATGAGTAGCCCTGTGAACATGTCCCAGACCTGCCATTGCAGTGTCTCTGTGTGCAGTTTTAAATTGCCATGTCGACCTGGGAAGTACACCCACTTGCAGATCCAAGCCTTTCTTTTTACTACATGTAAGGCTTCTCTAAGGTAGGTCCAAGTTAGCCCCATGGGCAGGGTGCAGTGTATTTAAAAGGTAGGACATGTACTGGTGTGTTTTACATGTCCTGGCAGTGACATACTGCCAAATTCAGGTTTCACTCTTGAAAGGCCTATCTTTCCCATAACTTAACATAGGGATTGCCTTGAAATATCTTTTAAGTGTAATTTCCCATTGGGAGCAGATAGAGATGTGGAGTTTGGGGTTTCTGAACTCACAATTTAAAAATACATCTTTTAGTGAAGGTAAATTGCATGTTTGAAAATGGCACTTTTAGAAAGTGAGCATTTTCCTGCTTTACCATTCTGTGCCTCGGCTTGGCTGTAGAAAACCCATCTGAGTCAGGATGACAGTTGTGCTGGTTGTGAATTTACTCTAGACGGACACTCAAAGGGAACTGAGGTATGCCCTGCAATTCATGATGGGTCTTCCCGGGCTGGATTAGTGAGAAGAGCTGACATGTACTTGAATAGGGCTGTGCCTGGCCTTCCACAATGCAGACTTCAAACCCCTATAGTGTGTCTCGGACCAGAACAGGAAAGGCACAATCTTGTGCACTACAAAGACTTTCCTTTGAAATTTGCCTACTTCGAAGGCTGAAAGAAGTATAAGTATTGGACCCAAAACCCAAGACTTTTAGACTACTTCTGGATTAAGAGGAGACTCTGTGTAGGAAAGTAACATCTTGCCTGGCATGTTACCCCCATTTTTACTTGTGTGTCAGTTTGTTTTTGCCTGTCTCACTGGGATCCTGCTAGCCAGGACACCAATGCTCATAGTTTGTGGCCTGAATGTGTTCCCTGTGTGGTGCTTAACTGTGTCACTGAGGCTCTGCTAACCAGAACCTCAGTGCTTATGCTCTCTCTGCTTTTAAAATTGTCACTGCAGGCTACTGACCATTTTTACCAATTCTGATTGGCACACTGGGACACCCTTATAATTCCCTAGTATATGGTACATAGGTTCCCAGGGTATTGGGGTTCCAGGATATCCCTATGGGCTGCAGCATTTCTTTTGCCACCCATAGGGTGCTCAGACAATTCTTACACAGGACTGCCACTGCAGCCTGAGTGAAATAACATCTGCGTTATTTCACAACCATTTTACACTGCATTTAAGTAACTTATAAGTCACCTATATGTCTAACCCTCACTTAGTGAAGGTTAGGTGTAAAGTTACTAAGTGTGAGGGCACCCTGGCACTAGCCAAGGTGCCCCCACATTGTTCAGGGATATTTCCCCGGACTTTGTGAGTGCGCGGACACCATTACACGTGTGCACTACATATAGGTCAATACCTATATGTAGCTTCACAATGGTAACTCCGAGCATGGCCATGTAACATGTCTAAGATCATGGAATTGTCCCCTCATGCCAAATCTGGTAATGGGGTGCCAATCCCATGCATCCCCGGGGCTCCAGCATGGACCCGGGTACTGCCAAACTTGCTCTCTGGGGTTTTCACTGCAGCTACCGCTGCTGCCAACCCACAGACAGGCTTCTGTCCTCCTGGGGTCTGGGCAGCCCAGTCCCAGGAAGGCAGAACAAAGGATTTACCCTCTCCCTTTGGAAATAGGTGTTGAGGGCTGAGGAGGAGTAGCCTCCCCCAGCCTCTGGAAATGCTTTGAAGGGCACAGATGGTGCCCTCCTTGCATAAGCCAGTCTACACCAGGTCAGGGGTGCCCCAGCCCCTGCTCTGGCGCAAAACTGGACAAAGGAAAGGGGAGTGACCACTCCCCTGTCCATCACCACCCCAGGGGTGGTGCCCAGAGCTCCTCCAGTGTGTCCGAGGCCTCTGCTATCTTGATTGCAGAGGTGTGAGGGCACAATGGAGGCCTCTGAGTGGCCAGTGCCAGCAGGTGACGTCAGAGAACCCTCCTGATAGGTGCTTACCTGACTAGGTGGCCAATCCTCCTCTGAGGGCTATTTAGGGTGTCTCCTGTGGGTTTCTCATCAGATAGCGAATGCAAGAGCTCACCAGAGTTCCTCTTCGACTTCTGCCAAGGATCGACCGCTGACTGCTCCAGGACGCCTGCAAAACTGCAACTAAGTAGCAAGAAGAATACCAGCGACATTGTAGCGCCTTATCCTGCCAGCTTTCTTGACTGTTTCCTGGTGGTGCATGCTCTGAGGGCTGTCTGCCTTCACCCTGCACTGGAAGCCAAGAAGAAATCTCCTGTGGGTCAATGGAATCTTTCCCCTGCTAATGCAGGCACCATATTTTTGCTTCACTGGTCCTCTGCGTCCCCTCTCATCGTGACGAGCGTGGTCCCTGGAACACAGGAGCTGGATTAAAAGTGACCCCGACAGTCCAGTGGTCCATCTGTCCAAATTTGGTGGAGGTAAGTCCTTGCCTCCCCAAGCCAGACAGTAATCCTGTGTACTGAGTGAACTGCAGCTGCTAGGGCTTCTGTGCACTTTTGCAAGGAATCCCTAGTGCACAGCACAGCCCAGGTCCTCGGCACTCCGTCCTGCATTGCTCAACTCTCTGAGTTGACCACCAGCTTTGTGGGACCCTCCTTTGTAGTGTTGAGACGACCACGTGCTCAGTTTTCTTAAACCCGTGTTCAAGTGCTTCTGCAGGTGCTGCCTGCTTTTGCGTGGGCTCTCTATGTTGCTGTGCGCCCCCTCTGTCTCTTTCTCCAAGGAGCGACCTCCTGGTCCTTCCTGGGCCCGGGCAGCCCCCATTTTCTTCAACCATGACCCTTGCAGCTAACACGGCTTGTTTGCAGTCTTTCCGTGTGGAAACAACTCTGCATCCTCCAGCACACTCTGGGACATCTTCTGTGCAAAGGAGGAGTTCCTGGCATCTTCAGTTGTGGCAGAAACTTCAGCTTCTTCCACCTGGAGGCAGCCATTTTGCACCTTCATCCGGGGTTTAGTGGGTTCCTGCCCCCCTGGACACTTTTGTGACTCTTGGACTTGGTCCCCATCCTTTGCAATTCCTCAGGTACAGGAATCCGTCTTCAGTGCTTTGCAGTCAGTTGTTGTGTTTGCAGAGTCTCCTATTACAACTTTAGTGTGTTTCTGGGGAAGTAGGGTCAAATTACTCCTACTTTTCAGGGTCTTGGGGTGGGGTATCTTAGACACCCTTAGTGTTTTCTTACACTCCAAGTGACCCTCTACACACTACACTAGGCCTGGGGTCCCTAAGTGGTTTGCATTCCTCTTTCTTAGTATATGGTTTGTGTTGCCCCTAGGCCTATTGCATCCTATTGTATTCTACAGTGTTTGCACTACTTTTCTATATGTTTACTTACCTGGTGTTGGTTTGTGTGTTTAGTTTGTGTATTTTACTTACCTCCTAAGGGAATGTATCCTCTGAGATATTTTTGGCACCATGTCACTAAAATAAAGTACTCTTATGTTTATTAACTCTGAGTATTGTAATTCATATGATATGGTGCTATATGATATAAGTGGTATAGTAGGAACTTTGCATGTCTCCTAGTTCAGCCTAAGCTGCTCTGCTATAGCTACCTCTATCAGCCTAAGCTGCTAGAACACTACTAATCTACTAATAAGGGATAACTGTACCTGGCACAAGGTGTAAATACCCTCAGGTACCCACTATAAGCCATTCCAGCCTCCTACACTCTGCCAAGGAGAAGCGCTGAAGAGCTGTGAGGAGGAGTACTGCCCCTTTGTGTGTGCTATATTAGGTTGGCCTGTAGTTGCTGCTTCTGCTTTGGAGAGGACAAAGACTGGACTGTGTTATGTTCATGTTTATAAAGAAAGTTTCTCCAAAGGCTTGCCTTCTGTTAAGAAGTCTCAAGGACATCAAGGAATTCACCTGCCATCCTCTATGTTCTTTTGCAGAGGACCCTGACTTGTCAAGAGATGCCTACTCCATTTCCTGGGCCTTTGGGAGTGAAGTCCGGCAGAAAACAAGAAGAACCAGGCACACCGACTCCCGAAAATTCCAGAACCAGTGCCACTGCCTGAATCAGTGCTGCTACCAGCACCCAAACCTGTGGTCCCTGTTGAAGTGCGATGACCTCGACTGACCCACAAGCCAGACACCGCTGCAGTGCTTCTAAAATCCCGCAATATAGTGAGTCCCTAGTGCCGTGTCACCGACGTCCCTGACACCAGACTCCACAGCAAAGCCTGTGGCCACGAGGTGTGAACGCGACCTTGTGAGGTTGCCTCATTGTGTCTTGACCCGTTGAACTCATTCACCCTGTCGGATTGTGAGGAACCTATGCCTCACAACCAACGCTGCCTCACCTCCACTGCCTCTGTAAGGAACCTCCCGCGCAGCAGTACAGAACCGATGCTCCACTGCCTCCAGCAACGCCTCACCTCCCCAACTCTGTGCCACATCTTTGACTGTGCCTTGTTTCTAATGTACTGTACCTGGGATCCATGCTACTTCATAACTGGCGCCACACTCCCTCGCAAGTGGCATCGGACTGTTGGGAATGACTCCATCACAATGCCATGATAAAACCAGTTAGAGCTTTTGTGTTTCTAAGTGCTTTTATTGAGATCTACTCTCTTAAAATTCAGTTCTTAGGTTGTGTATGTTGGATTTTTGATGTTTTGGTTTTGTTTTACTTAGATAAATATTGACTATTTTTCTAAACTGGTGTGGAGAACTTTTGAAATGTTTTCACTGTGTTACTGTGTGTTTGGGTACCAATACCTAACACTTTGCCTCTGAGATAAGCCTGACTGCTTGTGCCAAGATACCAAGGGAGTGAGCAGGAGTTATCTTTAGAGTGTGACTCCCTTACCCTGACTAGAGTCAGGGTCCCTATTTGACCAGTGTGCAAACTGACTGCCAACTACAGACCCCATTTCTAACAGTATCCTTACACAACCACCAAATAGTCACAGAACTGCCTTAAACTGATGAAGAGGTCCAGAAGTGATATAGGCAGCTATGGTGGCTCCATTATTTTCATCCTGTGTACTTTTGCACCCTGTGACAGAGAAAGATATCAGAACAGAAAAGGAGATAAGTGGCCATGGAGATCTGCCTAAAATAAACATACATTCAGACCTGCCAACATTTGAAACATGTTTACTGTGTGAGGAGGGAGCGGGGCTTAGTGGTGCACTTTCAAATTTGCCTCCTAGTAAATAAACCCCATACCACTGCCACCTCACCCCATTACCTGCCCTGTTATACACAAAAACAAAGCTGTCAAGGCTGCTGCCATGTACTTGGGAGTTTTCACACCTCGTAATGAACATCAGCTGTAGATAACCTCAAAACAATGAGCTGGAAACCAGCTCTCTGTAGGGTTTTTTGTAAAGAGGACAACACATTCTGATGTATAATCTTCCTAAGTTTATTGGCAGAGATAAACCTGTGTCTGTAAGACCAGACACCTCTAAGACACCCGCACCAACTGCCCATGGACCTAATGACCTCACCTCCCTCATGGTAGCCCACCATCGTCACAGATGACATATAGACCATTCTATTAACAATGCCACTTCACCCTCGAACCCCATAGGAAAAGGAAGTATATTACATGGAAAGGGAATACATTATAACACATCCTCTCCCGCTCAGAATCTTAAAATAACAACCACAATGATATTCTTGACCCCCCCCCTTTTCAAAGAAAACAGAAAATAAGAAATTCTAAAAAACTATATAACAGGTATCATTGTATATCTTCGTAAGCCAACAGTGCATGCGGGAAATAATTACATACGAAGTAAAGTTTATCACTGTATTCCTGTAAGGTAACTACACACATAGGGGGTCATTCTGACTCCCGCCGGCTGCGGTAACCGCAGGGCCGGCGGGAGCTACCGAATGACCGCACCGGGGTCAAATGACCGCGGCGGCCATTCTGGCTTTCCCGCTGGGCTGGCGGGCGACCGCCAGAAGGCCGCCCGCCAGCCCAGCGGGAAACGCCTTCAACGAGGAAGCCGGCTCCGAATGGAGCCGGCGGAGTTGAAGGCGTGCGACGGGTGCAGTGGCACCTGTCGCGTTCCTGGCGGTAAGGGGGTCGGAATCCCCATGGCGGCGCTGCAAGCAGCGCCGCCGTGGAGGATTCCCTAGGGCAGCGGGAAACCGGCGGGACACCGCCGGTTTCCCATTTCTGACCGCGGCTGTACCGCCGCGGTCAGAATGCCCATGGATGCACCGCCAGCCTGTTGGCGGTGCATCCGCGGCACTCTGCCCTGGCGGTAGTCAACCGCCAGGGTCAAAATCAGGCCCTTAATCTCCCAACCACATAGGTGGTCTGCTTATTCGAGTTGTACATAGACCAATGTTCTCACTATTCTGGCTATAATTACCTTCATAACTTCCCTTCCTGACTGTAGTCTTGCCGAAATCTTCATCATCCATCAGCAACCAACCATCACAACCTTCCACATCTTCTGTCACTTTAACCTCCTTTTTGCCTTTCTTTTGGAATAAGGCTACTCTCCTAAGGTTCCATGTCTGACCATTTTCTAATTTTACCCAATTTCTACATACTTTCTTAACTTCACAGAACCCACAGAATTTGGACATACTACCAGTAACTACCAGTAAGACCACTGGGTTTTACCTACACCAAGTCTTCTGGTTCAATTGATTGTTTACCTTTACTGTTGTTTTCTACCTCTTCTAGCTTCTCCTCCTTTTCTCTCAAACAAGAGGGAATAAATATTGTTCTAGATGGCTGCCACGCATCATCTCAAGCGGAGACTTTCCTGTACTGGAGTTTGTAGTGGTGCACTATGCCCACAACATATCTTTTACTGCAATCTGCACATCTGAACCAGCTTTGATGGCTGATTCCTTTGTGCCTTTTACTAAGAAATTCAGGGGCATATTTATAATGCCCTAGCACCACCTGTGCCACATTAACGTAAATATTTTTTACGTTAATGTGGCCCTACGAGGCTGAAATCCCCACGCCGTATTTACAGGGTGGCACAATGCATGCATTGCACCAGTCTGAATCCCTTGGCGCTACATTATGCTTGCGCCAGGCATAATGTATGCAAGGGGGGGCGTTCCCCCGTTAGGGGAGCCGGAAAAATGGCATAAGGAAATCTATAACATTTCCTTGCACCATGAATCTGCCCCTCAGTCTTTCTACCAGGCCATTGCTTTGAGGGTTATACAAAGAGGTACACACATGTTATATGCCAAGATCAGACAAAAAAGGTTCTGTCTCACTAGATGTGAGTTGAGTGCCATTATCAGTGAGCAACATCAAAGGAATTCCATCTCTTCTGAACATTTCACTAAACTATTGTCTAGTAGTACTTGTGTTGATGCATTTCATGAAAATAACCTTCAACTATCTGGACTTGTCATCAACTACAACTGCTGTAAATCTTCCATGTTCCGGACGGCACCAAAATGGACCTATAAAGTCCGAGCATATCTTGTCCCAGACATGGTCATGTGCAGTGACCCCTAAACCAACTCTCAATCTTTTCTCTGAGTTTTTACATGAAACACATTTCTTAAACTATTCTTTCACACGGCAGTCTAATTTTGACCTTCAGAATTTTTCTTTAAGTCTTTTGATAGTGAAGGTCTGTCCTAGGTGTCCAAACGTGGATGTCTTTCTGACTCCCATTGGTGTCACAAACTTTTCCATCCTCATGAACAATCTATTTCCAACTAAGGATAAGTCAATTTAAACCCTCTGAAATGGTCTAACTGCTACAGGTAATGTGCTCTCTCTTCTAGGTTCTCTTTTGAGCATGTATGTGACTCCTTCTCAAGTTTGGTCTTCATCCATTGCTTTATTTCACTCATCCACAGTCCCACATCCTTTTAAACTTTCAGTAGCATCTTATAGGAAAGTACCCTTTTTTTTGGCATGGCTACCCCCTTTTTCTGCCTGATGTCAGTGTGTTTGACTGTGTTCATAGGGATCCTGCTAACCAGCACCCCACTGATTATGCTCTCTCTCCTCAAACTCTGTATTTCATCCACAATTGGCACACTAGTGCCCCATTATAAGTCCCTAGTATATGGTACCTAGGTACCCAGGGCATTGGGGTCCCAGGGAATCCCTATGGGATGCACCATATATTTTGCCACCCATAGAGAGCCCAAGCAAAGAGTACTGCAGGACTGCCATTGCAGCCTGCGTGAAAAAGGTGCAAGCACTCTTTCACTGCCGCTTTTCACTACACCAGGTCACTTATAAGTCACCCCTATGGCAGGCCTTCTATCCCAGAGGGCAGGGTGCAAAGTACCTGTGTGTGAGTGTGCCCATATTCCCAGACTTCGTGAGTGAAGGGACCCCATTTTACACGTGTACTGGACATAGGTCAATACCTATGTCCAGCTACAAAATGGTAACTCTGAACATTGCCATGTTTGGTATCAAACATGTTGGAATCATACCCCAAAGCTTTTGCAAGCATTGGATGTATGATTCCATGCACTCTGGGGGCTCCTTAGAGGACTCCCTGTGTTGCTATTACAGCCTTCTGAAGGTTTCCAGATAGCCCAAGCTGCTGCCACCTCTCAGAAAGGTTTCTGCCCTCCTGTTGCTTGAGAAGCTCAAGCCCAGGAAGTCAGAACAAAGGATTTCCTTTGGAAGAGGGGTGTAACATCCTCTCCCTTTGGAAATAGGTGTTACATGTTTGGGAGTTGTAGCCTCCCCAAGCAACTGGCAATGCTTTGAAGGGCACATTTTGTACCCTGTGTGCATAAACCAGTCTACACCGGTTCAGAGACCCCCAGTCCCTGTTCTGGTGCAAAACTGGACAAAAGAAAGGGGAGTAAGGGGTGGTGCTCAGAGCACCTCCAGAGAGTCCCTGGGTTTTGCCATCTTGGATTCAAGGTTGGCAGGAAACTCTGGGAGCATCTGAGTGGCCAGTAGGTGACGTCAGAGCCAGCTCCTGATAGATGGTCACCCAGCGAGGTGAACAATCCCCTTTTCAGGGCTATTGAAGGTCTCTCTCTCAGGTGGTTCATCAAAGTCGGATTGCAAGACTCCAGCAGGAATTCTCTGCATCCTCCATTTCGACTTCAGACCGAAGAAACTGCACCTGGACTCTTCAGGACCCTACAAGCTGCCACAAAGAAGCAAGACGCCTTCTGCAACATTGTATCTCCGGCTCCTTCCAGCAACTGCAACATTTCTCTGATCGTGCATCCTCTGAGGACAGCCCGTCACAAGTCTGCATCAGAAGAAAGAAGGAATCTTCCTTGAGGTGAAGGAGTCCCTCCCCAGCTTCTACAGGCACCAACTGCATCAACGACCGGCTGCGTCGATCCGCTCTCCTGCCAAGCTGCGTGGCTCCTGCATCACGGGTGGTGGACTGAAGTGGTCCCAACAGTCCTCTCTTCCAGCTATCCAACTTGGGTGGATGTAAGCTCTTGCCTGCCCACACAGGACAGTACCCCCGTGCACCACGTCCTTTGCAGCTGCCAAGGCTTGTTGGCATCTTTTCCAGAAGATCTTTGGGCATTCTGAAGCTCCAGCCCCCAGCATTCCATCCTGCGACGCACAGCTCCTTGAGTGATTCTCCGGCAGCGTTTGGAGCCTTTTTCTTAGTGCTGCATGGGCCTTTTCCTCGACTTTAGTGTCCCCATCCTGTGAGACTCCTGTGGGTAATGCCTTGCTGCTCAGGGCCCCCTTTCAGTCTCTCTCCTGTGTAGAGTCCACCTGGTCCTTCCTGGTCCCCAGCAGCACCACTTTCCGCGAACCGCGAGC
Source organism: Pleurodeles waltl (assembly GCF_031143425.1). Taxonomy (NCBI): domain Eukaryota; kingdom Metazoa; phylum Chordata; class Amphibia; order Caudata; family Salamandridae; genus Pleurodeles; species Pleurodeles waltl. Next base: position 1,603,950,590 of record NC_090444.1, read on the forward strand.
TCTGCATGTGCTAAGGCTTGTTCGCAGGATCCGAAGACACAAACCCAACTGCAATCCTCCTTTTGGCATGGGACATCACTTGTATCCTCTAGGGACTCGACTTTGTCTTCTTGGGTGCAGTGGTGAGTCTCCTTCTTTATCGTCAACTCACCTCTTGCACATTCAGTCTGGTGGGTGGGGGCTCCTGCCCTTCCTGGTCCCTGCTGTGCTTCTTGGACTTGGTCCCCTTCTTCCACAGGTCTACTTGTCCAGGAATCCATTGTTGGTGTCTTGCAGTCTCTTCTGGGTTTTGCATTAGTCTTTATTTCTTCCAAGTGGGTGTTCTGGAGAATTTACAGTGATTTACTCCTGCTTTCCTGGTCGCTGGGTTGGGTTGTGGTACTTACGTTTGGGCTTTCCTAGTACTCCCAGCTCCCCTCTTACACTCCACTTACCTAAGTGGGGGACCAACTTTCACATTCCTTTTTTTTTTGTATATGGTTTGTGCTCCCAAAGGGCTATTTCTTTCTAGTGTGATTTTCACTAATTGCACTGTTTTCTGACAGTTTTCATGTCTATTTCTGCATACTAATGTATCTAATTTGTGTATTACTTACCTCCTAAGGGAGTATAGCCTCTATGGTATTTTGGGAATTTGTATCACCAAAATAAAGTACCTTTATTTTTGTAACACTGAGTGTTTTGTTTAATGTATGTGAGTACTAAGTATGACTACATTGGTATTGCATGAGCTTTGCATGTCTTGTAGATAAGCCTTGGATGCTCATCCACAGCTACCTCTAGAGAGCCTGGCATCTAGACACTGACTACACTACACTAATAAGGGATACCTGGACCTGGTATAAGGTGTAAGTACCATAGGTACCCACCACACACCAGGCCAGCCTCCTACACATCTTCAATACCAGCCACCAATTCTTCTGTTTCTAATTTACATTCTTCAGCGAGTTTGTCAGGAAATCTCAGCAGGCAATTTGCTACTTTATTTTTCTACCCTGTTACATGTAATTTTAATGCCAATCTAGCCATCCAACCAGAACAATTTGTGGTGCTCTTAGGTACTAATACTTGCAGGAGTGGTTTGTGATGTGGTCTTCAAATAAACTTCCCACCCCACAAGTATACACAAAGATGTTTTGTGGCCTAAAGTGCAGCTAATGTCTCCTGTGCAATGACAGAATAGCTTTTCTCTTTGTTTGACAAAGGACGAGAGGCAAATGCCACTGTCTTTTCCTCTTTTCGATTGGTTTGCAATAGCACAGCTCTGATTCCCACAACACTCGCATCCACAGTAATAAATGTCTTAAATCCAAATTGAAAAGGGACCAGAATTTCAGCCTGATAAATTTCCATTTTTAGTTAATCAAAAGCTGTTTTCTGAGTCTCTCCACACTCAAATGTTCTCCCTTTCTTCAGTAGTTCTCTGAGTGGGGCAGACTTATGCACGAAGTCTCTCACAAATTTCACGTAATATTCCACAAGGCCCATAAACGATCTCAGCATCTCTTTGTCATTTGGAATTTGCACATTGGTAATAGCACTGACAAAATTAATTTTGGGATTTATTCCTTTGCTAGTGATCATGTGACCTAAGTATTCTACTTCATCCACCAGAAATCTGCATTTGTCTTTGCATAATGTCATCCCAGAAGCATCAATTCTGTTTAAAACCTCCTGAAGTGTATTATTATGGTCCACAATGTCTTTTTAAAATACCAGTATGTCCTCTTGGAAACAGACCACATTTCTTACGCCAGCCAGCACAGTTGTCATGAGTCTCTGGAAAACGCTAACCACTGATGACAGGCCAATTGGCAGTCTGTTAAACTGGAAAGTTCCTTTAGTGGTAATGAATGCATTTAAATGCTTTGAGTCTTTATGCAACTTCACCTGATGACATGCACTTCGAAGATCTAATTTCGAAAAAAAAATTACAATTGGACAACTGAAATAATATCTTATTAATGTTTGGCAGTGGGAACCAATCCATTATCTCCACTTTGTTTTGGCTGCATAAATCAACGCAAAAACAAGGTGAACCATCAGCTTTCTTTGTCACAATTACTGGTGAAAGCCACTGCATTGCTTCCACTGGTTCAGTGATCCATCTGTGATCATTTGCTCAAGAATGGATTTAACTTCAGCACTAGCCACCAAAGGTACTTTCCTTAAGGAGTGTTTCACAGGAACAGTGTTCTTTCTTAAAATTTATTTATGTTGATATCCTTTTGCTTAACCTGTCCTCAAAAACGTGCTTGAATTCCTTGAGTAAAAGTTCTATTTCTTCATCTCCAATTGTCAATACTTGTTCTGTTGCTCATGGTTTCACAATTATATGTAGATCATACTGATGGCTCCAGTCTAATATCGGAGGCCCTGCAATTGCTACATACACTCTTCCTTCAGTGCTTCTTTTTTTTAAATTCAATTTCAGCTGTAAAATACCCAATTCCTCCAATATCAGCACCTTGGTAACTTTTCAAGAGGATATCAGTTTTCATCAGTGTTTTGTCTGACCATTTACTGTCAAACAGCCATGTAGGTATTATTGTGTACAAGAAGCTGGAATCTACCTTTAATGTAACTAGCCTATTATCAATTTTTAATTCCGCTTTGGGTCGTATTTTCCTTACTTTACTCCCTTGCTGTTCTCCTCCCACAAGCAACACTCTGTGATCATTAGTGAATTCAGATTCTTCCAATACCGATACTCTTTTGTTGTTAGATGTCCTGCAGACACAAGCAAAGTGTCCTTTTTTTCCCACATAGGCGACACTGTTTTCCCACAGCAAAACCATTCTTTGAGTCACCCATGTGCGCATAGCTGCCACATCTGTAGTACGAATTAGTACTTATAGCTTTTTGTGGGTATGATGTTGAGTTACTCCCACTTTTGTCATTCATTTTATGTTGATTGTTGTTAAATAATTGGAGTTTCTTTTTTACAACATTAATTACTGTGATTTGCAATCCACCTTTACTATAGTTTGCTCAGGTTTCATTTCTGCCCTCTGCATTTCTTTCATACACTTTTCAGATTCTTCTACCATTTTTACAATTTTCATAGCTTCTTTAATGGTGGGATTGCCTGCAGCCCACAGTCTCTCTTGTACTTTTCTATTACATTATTGGACAATTAATCGGTCTCTGAAAATTTCTTCTGTCATTGAACCAAAACTATATTTGGCCGCCAATTCACATTGACATGCCACAAATTCATCAATTGATTTACCTTTTTTTTGTGGTTCTGTGTAAAACTTATGATGTCTCATCACAACATTGATCGTTTTAGCAAAACCATTTTGTAGCCTGAGTTTTCGTCCTCAAAAACATCTTCTATCACATCTCCAGTCTCTTCCCGCACCTCGGGTAAATACTTGAAAACGTGCTACCTTACTATGCCCAAGCATCCCATGAATATCACTTTTTTCCGATTGGGAGAAAAATGTGTGCCTTCTAATGCTAAATATAGGGGCATACTTAAGGAAAGTGCCTCTGCACCTAGTGCAGCGCCACTTTCCTTATGCCCCTTAGCATCCCCCTACCGCCACCATGTGTGTGCCGTATCTAACATATGGCGTACCATGGTGCAGTGTAGGGGGGAATAGTGTAATTTTTTTACGCTATTGATGTACTCTGCAGGAGTAGTACTAAAATATTGGTGCTACTCCTACAGAGTACATAGGGGCCCATTAAAAATAATGGAAGTCCCCTTTTAACGCCTGCTCTGAGCAGGCATTAAGAATGCTGTAAAAAAATGAAGCACGGAAATCTTTTAGATTACCTTGTAAAAAAAATTCACTCCCCCCTCCAACGGGGGAACGCCCCCTTTGCTTACATTATGCCTGGTGCAGACATAATGTAGTGCAAATGGTTACATAGTGGCGCAATGCATGCATTGCACCACTTTGTAAATATAGCGTGAGGATTTTGGCCTCGTTGGGCCACATTAGCGTAAAAAACAAATGATGCTAAAGTGGCGCAAGTTGGCGCTAGGGGCTTATAAATATGCTCCATAGTTCTAAAAAATGTCTGCCCAATCTTCCCATTCAATGTCTGGATCACCTTGTTGCATCAGGAAAGGGGGTGGTACTGTTGTTGATTGACTTATATTCATTTTGTTTGTATTATTGGACACAACATACAATAATAACTGTAGCTGTATAGACTTTGTGTTGTGATCAATATATTGAGTTCTCTCACTGGTAGCAAATCTGTACTAATTTATCCAGAGTGAATTTTTATTGTAGTGACCACTTGCTCTTAATAATGGTAAAAAAACAGGGTACAGTTATGTATTTGCTGCCACAGGGTGCAGCTTTCCTCGCTTAGGTTTGCTATGCTTGACCAGTGCGCTTTGGTTCTAGTATGCCTTAAGAGTCAGTATAAACGGAACTGTCTGGCAAGGACTCTCCTAGCAAGCTTCTTTCTCTGTGCGCTTCTTCAGTTGTGCGCACGGCACTTTTCTTGCCTCGCGTCACTGTAATAATGAGATAAGGCTGTGTGCTCCTTCAACTGTGCACCTGCCACTTCTCTTCTCACACGTGCGCCTCAGATCACACGGTTTCCTCCCTGTACGCACTGCGGCACTAATGGTCCTCATGCGTTTTCCCTTTTCTGCAACCGGCAAGAATTCTGCTCACGAGCTTCACTTTCACTGAGCACGCAGCATGGCACGAGCTGAAGTGAACCTTTCTCCCTTTCTTTTTTTCCTTCCTCTGGCATGGTAATATTTGGTTAAATAAGGATTCCCCCAGAATTGAGTTGATATTTCCCAGTGCATCACACTTACTAGAGTGTGGAAATAGTACTTCACTCTGGAACATTTAACGTGTTTCATCACAGGTTTTAATCTGTCCGCCTTTGTTGTCTTTTCTGGTGTCCGGCGTGTCTCATCTTCAGTCGCCAAATAAGGTGTTGTAAAGAGGACAACACATTCTGATGTATAATCTTCCTGAGTTTATTGGCAGAAATAAACCTGTGTCTGTCAGACAAATCACCTTTATGACACCCGCTTCAACTACCCCGGAACCTGATGACCTCACCTCCCTTATGCTAACCCATCATCATCATCACAGACATCATATAGACCATTCTATTAGTGATGTCACTTCACCCTCGATCCCCATAGGAAAAGGAAATACATTACATGGAAAGAGAATACATTAGAACAGTTTTCAGCTAATTGTTTGCAGAATGTGTGATCTCAGCTCCTAACCGTGTTACTGTGTGAAGGGAGCTGGTATCGTGAGACACACAGGTGGTGTTGTGTGAGTAGGCAGGTCTGTACATTGCAGCTCTTAGTGATGACATGGTGTACTGGACCTTGACATTTGGAAAACTGGGACATTCCCCATTTTAAAACGCTTGTTGTCTTTGTAATGTGAGCTTCCAAACGTTAGTCAGGAAAATGAAAGGACCTTAGTTTGCCATTAGGGATGGACAGGACTAGTCCCTGATTTAGAGGAAGATGTTAACGGAAAAGTATGCTATTTCTGAAGGAAGCACATTGACTGGAGGAGAATGGAAATCATCCCCACTGACGTGCAGTAGGTTTGGATTCTATTAAAGACACAGAGACAAAGATTATGATTAAAGTCTCCTTTACTGAACTCTAGCTTCAAAGTAAAATAAAACATCACCCCACGTGGGTGAAAGAAAGATTTCATAAAGGAACATGCATATGTGGTCAGCGTTACAGTTCTGCCCTGACCTTACAATGCCATAGTGAATCGGAGACCACAGTCACATATAACTATATTGCAGAGCAGCAAGTCACCCTCTTCTATGCCATATGAAAACATCCATTGAATCAATCCAAGAAAAAAATCAAAACATTTGAAAGTTCATATTTTTTGTTCCATTCAAAATCCACAACATTAGAAGTGAAGAAAAAATAACTGAACATTTGCCTCCAAGCGACAATGTTGTTGGTATCAGTTGTCTTAAATGGAGGTGGTCAGTTTCCATCTGACCCATCTAGCAGTAGACGGAGAGACTGAACCATTAGGTTTTTTAAAAGAGACCAAAAGTTGGGAAGCTGAAGGAAGCTGAAAAGAAGAAATTTGGCATTCGGAAGAACCAGTAGCGGCCAGAAATTTTACGATGGAGGGGACGGGGGAGGTTACACATGCACACAAACAGCTCACTCACACTCATTCATTCACACACACACACTCACACACCCATTCACAACACTCACTAACAAATACATATACATCCATACATGCACGCACCAAGCATAAAAAAATAAAACTTACCTCAGCAGCTCCAACCAGGAAGCCTCGGAGGTGCCAGGAGGGTTGGGTATGCTACAGTCCCAAACTCGTCACAGAGTGGGATGGGGTCAATGAGACTGCTGACCCCCACCCCACTCTTTGACAAGGTGTCACTGATTGACACTCGACCCTGGGCACTTAAGCACTTAAAACTGAAGCCCCAGGTCTTAAGCAATTGATGATGTTTCACCTCATCATGAAGGGGAGGGCCTCGAGGCATCTTTGCCAGGCTGAAGAGTTCACGCCCAGAGGGCTGTGACTTCTTCAGCCGGTAAATTTCAGCTCTGGCAGCCAGGAGTCTGTGCATTTAGTGCATGTCCAGCTCCTGGCTGCCTCACCTGATCCAGAAAAATATCTGTCACGTTGACTCTTGTTCAGCCTGACAGACCCTCTTAACGTCAGGAAAAAGGTAGGGGTGTGTGGTCCCTCAGCCCGTATGTTGGGGCTGCTACTGAGAATGAAGGCAATTAACTACACACAATTTCTGACAATCTGGAAAAGCAGTATAAAAACAGTAGTAGACAATGTTTGGTACTCCTAGTAACACAAAAGGTAACATCTTGTGAAGAAAAATACTTGTTATCCACATCAAGAGCTTTCACTTCGGAAGCTCTCCTGAATGAAATAAGACAAAGTAATATTGTCAGTTTTGCTGGTAACTGTTTTAAGGAAAGGTATTTTTGTCAGACCATGACAAGATTAATTCTAATACCACCTTTACGTCCCATACAGAAGAGTATTTTGGCTGTGGAGGGATTTTGATGCGTAACCGGTTTCCCTTTCAACAAGATTGTGGCCTGTGAAAGTTGCCGATTGTAAGCGATGACTGTCTTATAGGGTTTATTTTGCTACAAAAAGAGATACCAAATATTCACTACTTCTACTGGAGTGCAGAAATGGTATTATTCTGTTGTACCACAGGGGCACCTGAGAGCCCTGAAGTGAGATGGCCACCATTTAGCGAGGCTCCACCAGCCGTTGAATTAATCTGAAAATTATCCCTGGTGCAAAGATGACCTCAAGCCTCATTCCACCTTGCATCAGCTGCTGACAACTGAGAAGTGCAGCAGAGCCCTTTATTTCCCCACCTAAGGACTTCTGCAGAGAGTAGTCGGCCCAGGGCTCCATCGGCCCATTCCGTGGTCTGACTATATGGGAGCTGGAGCACTGTTGTGTAGCCATTTTAGTTATAGCTCCATGCACGTTAGTTTAATACACTAAGCCGCCGTGCACTTTAACCTAGATATATTTTATTCGGCTTCGCATTGTTATTTTTACAGTAACCAGTTTTACAGTCTTGTTTTATTTTATCTGTCAAACTGTTTTTGCTTAGCCTAGCACTGTGTTCTCAAACAAGACATTCTTGATCACTCTGTGCTTCATTCAAGGCCACAGTTTGGTACATTGCCGGTGAATGTGGTAGAAGTTTAGTCTCCAACATTTGTAGAAAATACACATCCTTACGTAGGGACATTTTCTCAGAACATCAGCTGTGTTATTATAAAAACACTTCCTAGTCCCATTACACGTTAAGAGGGAGATTCCAGGCAGGGAACCATGACTGTATGCTGATTTCCGAATGCTTCGCTGCAGATGCTAATGCAGACTACAGGCCTTTTCTCAGGTATGAGGGTTGATGTCCTCCCGGGGGAACCTGAAAGGCAGAATTAGAGCTTAACATGCTATGCTCAGATTATGATTTAGATAGGAAATAGTCCATCAATCCTAGTGACAATATGATAGCGTTATTCTTATGCTTCACTCTCCTCGTCACCATTTTAATACTGTCATGCTGTGTCGTCCTGGTTATTGCTGCTCACGCTTTGCTATCTAAGATGCAGTCATTTTATTAAACCAGTCATTGAAACTTATACTCCTTCTGTTTGTCATTTATATATGAGACTGAATTGTGAATGGGAGAACCGGATGCGACCTGAGTGACCACGACTTCCCTGAGAAGCCTAATATGTCATGCACTCAGCTGCCCAATTATCCCTATTCTCTGTTAGAGATGAGGCACTGCTAGTTAGCCGGAGCAAAACCCGGATTTGGAGCGACAGGTGTCACCCACAGTGGGTCAGACCCAATCTCCCACACCATGGACGATCTTGCTGCTCAAAATCCAGTAGTCTCATTAGAATAATGAGAGCCTACACAACAGCACTAGGATGCCTGGGACTAGACACACAGAGGAGCGGGTCCACCGCCCACCTCTACCCCTTTGTCATCTGCATTTGTTGCCCCCTGACCTGACGATGAGCCTGGGCAGAGAGGGGGGCACTTCCTCTGCATTCGGGGCCAAATTGGGCCATTCATTGTCAGGCAATGAGAAGATTAAATCTAATACCATCTTTATGACCCATACAGAAGAATATATTGGCTTCGGAGGAATTTTGATGCATATTGATTTAAGAGTTCTACAGACCGAAAAGTGGTGCACAACTGGTTTCCTTTTAACAAGAATGTGGCATGCTGAAGTTGCCAATTCTAAGTGATGACTTTCCTATAGAGTTTAATCGCTACAAAAAGAGATACCAAAAATTAACTTCTTCTACTGATGAGGCAGAAATGGGATTATGCTGTTTTTCCACTCAGGTGTCAGAGATCCCTACAGCAAGATGACTAGCGCTTAGGAAGGCTTCAGCGGGCGTTGAATTATTTTGAAAATTATCTCCATGACAATAATGACCTCAAGCCTCATACTGCCTTTAATTAGCTGCTGGCAACTGCAAGTGTGGCTGAGTTCTTTATTTCCCCACACAAGGACTTGCGCAGAGAGTGGGCTGGCCCTGGGCTCCATCGGCCCGTGACGATTGATGATTTCCATGCATCTGTTGGCAAACATCTCTTTTGAATGGAAACAGTACTGGAGGTTGTCAAGAATAAAAATGAATACTTTGAGGCATGCTCCTGGCGCAACAATCTCAACATCGTGGGGGTCTCTGAATCCACCACTATTGACAAAATGGAAACCTACATTGAGAATATACTTCACTCTCTGTTTAAAGCTGCTCTCTCACCAGTCTGTGTTGTTGAAAGTGCACATTCTGTACTAGGCCCAAGACCCCCACTCACCGCATCAACGAGACCTTTCATGGCCAGACTGCTAAATTATAGGGACAGGGATACCATCTTAACACTCACCAGCAAACATCAAGCTGTCCATTACCACGGGAAAGCTATCTCCTTGTATCTCAATGTTATAAATGGGGTTTCTGGTTGACAGGGGTATGCATCCTCATCATGCAGGAACCACAATTCTAATCAGGGTAAGTCACAACACACCCTAAATAAACCTGCTCTCATCCTCTGGTGCCTTGGCACAGAGCAGTCAGGCTTAACCTAAGAGGCAATGTGTACAGTATTTGTGCAGCAGTTCAAACAGTAAAACAGTACAAACACCTCACAAAAAGATACCACACCTGGTCAGGACAATAAAACTCAATTTAATAAATAATACAACACCAAGATGACAAAAATTCTATAAGAAGAGCTTGAGTTATGAATTTTCAAAACTAAACTGTAAGATAGGTCTTAGAAGCAAAACCGGGAATAGCTGGTTGTGCCAGACCGGGACAAAGTCAAAAGTTCAGGCTGACTGTGATGAAGCGTAGGCCAGCTACAGGGACCTGTTGGGCTTGCTGAACCAAATTACTCTAAAATCCCAGTGCAGTAGAGTTGCACTGGTTCAGAACCATGCCATCGAGGAGATGTGCTGATGTTACCCAGGCACTCGAGGAGATGCGCCAAAGTTCCCCATGCAGCGGTGGTGATGCATTAGAGTCTAGATGTGATGGAGTTCAGGTGTGGGTGACAGCTGTCTCGAGTGATGTGCTGATTCCAATGAATGCAATGGCCACAAAGCAGAGTTTGGCATCATCATCGGTGCTGTCCTCGATGGAGATGCAGAGATCTCACGCCGAAAGAAACATGGCGGTGTTGGTTCCGAATGCGATGCACTGATTTTATCCACACAACGGCAGAGATGCAGCAGTCCCATCCACGCAACTCCAGAGATGCAGTTTTTCTGCTAAAGCAACACCTCAAGATTTACTTCTAAGAGCCCAGGACTAGGGTGGCACCACTTGGCAGGTCAGGCTTACAGTTAGCAGAATCCAGTTGCGGTGTTGGGTTGGTTGGATGTCTTTTATGTCCTCAAGACTTCAGATCAGGAGACCAGTCAGCTGGCCCTTGGAGTAACTCTGGGTTTTGAGTTGGAGAGATGAAGATCCCGTCCTTCTCACCCAGGTAAAGAGCGCAGCAGGTCAGAATAGCTAGGCAACAGTTCTTCCAGGGCAGCAGTCCAGCAGAGTGGTGGTCCTTGTAGCAGCACAACAGTCCTTGTTTTGGGCAGGGTACCCATAGGTCCAGAAGTGTACTAAAGTGATAGGGTGTAAGGTCTAGTTCTTATACCCAGTGGTACCTTTGAAGTGGGGGGAGACTTCAAAGCAGTCTTTCAAGTGCACAGAGGTCCTCCCTTCCTGCCCGGGCTCCATACTCATTACGGGGGTATGCAGCCATTTGTGAGGGGACAGCTGTTGTGTTCATATAAAGATGCCAACACAACTTAGAGGAAGATCGCAGGTTTATTAATTGAGAAATGGCTCCACGCAGTACTCCTTCACCAGCCAGCCATAGAAACTGATTCTGGTCTGGAATTCCATGTACAGTCCTGTGCCAAATTCTTTCACTAAATTCGTTAAAGGTACTTCCTCCTTTAAAACAAAAAAAACAAATAACAAAAACACAATAAAATACCATAAAAGAAAGATAAAAAAAACAGAATGGTGAACATATGAACAAACATTGAATATAAACATGCACATCTGATTATCACCTACAAGATCTCTCAAATACTCCAGTCTCGTGATTTCTTTGAGTTCTCAATTCTACTATGTTACAAAATCTCTCAAATACTCAGGAGTCTTGTGACTTCTTTGAGTTCTCCTCAGTTCTACAATTTCACCCCTTTCTCCTACATTTAGGCTCTTCTTTCCATACCCATTTTGATTCTCACTACCACTAATTTATGAAAAAACGACTCATTATACATTAGTATATAGCTGCTGCACCCATTCTCTTCTCTAACATCTATTCCATTCGCACAACCATACTGTGCCACTTTTCTCAAATTCCACCTCTCACCATTTTCCAATATGATAACAATGCACCTCCTTTACTCTAAATGGACCTCAACATTTTGCCCACTTCCCTGACTTAGCCTTTATCTTGACCCAGTCTTCTTCCTGAATTTTACTAGCTTTTCTCACAGTAGTCCTGCAACTATCACTTTCCTTACCTTTTTTCACGGTAGTCCTACCAGTATCAACAACCTTACTAGAATCCAAACCATTATTTAACAAAGTCCTCATCCATGCCGGGAAAATTTTTGTCCCCGATTTTCTTCCCCTCATCAGCTCAGAAGGAACCTTTCCCGTAATACCAATCCTGGTTGTACTGTGTGCCCAAACCATATTCGATACCGTAGTATAAATTTCTTTACCATTTGTCACAGCCATCTGAATTGCCCCCTTTACTAAATTATTGGCCCTCTCAACCATACTATTAGCCTGTGCATTGTATAGACTTGTACAAGAGTGCTTGATGCCTGTTTTTTTTAAAAGAATCCTCATTTCTGCAGAGATTAACTACGTTCTATTATCCTTGATAATTTTAGCGGGATAACCCTCTTCTTTGAATATTCCTTCCAAAACCTTTATGGTAGATCTTGTGGTGATCTCTCTCATGAATCTTACTACAAGCCATTTAGAATGAACATCCATCAAAACAATGGCGAACCTCAAATGAGCACTCAAACACACTTGTGGTCCAATAAAATCTAAACACACACTATGCCATACCTTACCAGGATCTTCACTGAAACCACCATTGCTTTGGTTTCCAACCTTTAACCTTTTCTCACTGTTTTTACACATGCTACACTTCTCAACCCACTCTTCTACATCCCCATTCATGCCACCAAAAGTTTGCCCTCAATCTTCTTTTTGTTAATGTTTGTCCCAAGTGTCCTTTGTGTGTCAACTTAAATTTGAACGCAAACATGTAGGGGGAATTATCCTATCTCCTCACATTAACACTTTATTCTCAACAATTGACAATTCCTCCAACACCTTTAAATATGGACGTGTTGATGCACTCACACAACTCTCCCTTTTTGTACCACACCTAACCAAATTCATGACTTCCAAGAAAGTAAGATCTTGATTCATACTTGAATGCCACTCTTCTCTTGAAATTGCACCTCGCATACAATCATAAACATCTTCTATGCTTGCTACCACGTCTTCCCTCTACCACCTTTTCAATTTGTTTCATCCATTTCTTGCCATCTCACTGGCATACGAGACAAGCAACCCGCTTGGACGTTACGCCAGCCTGGAATATGTTCTAAGACACACGTGTATTTTGCAAGCGTGAAGCAAATCTAGCTAATCTTGCAGACCCCTTTCCTGCACCACCTGGTGCTAAGACCTTAACTAAAGACTTGTGGTCTGTACGTAACACAATCGACGTACCCCAAATATACATACGGAAATACTCCAATTCCCAAGCAGCTGCCAAAGCCTCTCTCTCGATAACTGAGTAATTCCGTTCACTAGGGGTGAGGGATCTTGATGCAAACGCAACTGTTCTCTCTCCTCCAGTATGATATTGTGACAAAACCGCTCCTAACCCTACAGTACCCATATCCACTGTAATGATGGTCTTAAGTTTAACATCAAAAGGCACTAAAACAATGGAATTATACAATTCTTTCTTGATAGCATTAAAACACAACACCTGTTCTTCTCCCCAGACAAAACTGTTTTTCTTCTTCAACAGTTTTCTCAAACTTTCAGTCTTATCAGCAAAATTTGGAATACATTTTAAGTAATATTCTATAAGACCTATAAATGATCCCAATTGATCCTTGTTATTTGGTGGAGAGGCATCTTTGATGGCTTTTAACAAGTCCTTTTTCGGTCTTACCCCCTCCTTAGAGAGAGTATGTCCTAAATACTCAATCTCTTCAACCAAAAACGTACATTTTTCCTTTCTGAGAGTCAACCCTGCCGCAATAAGTTTGTCACATACCTGTTTCAATGTAACATTATGACTTTCAACAATTTCTCCAAACACCAGAATATCATCTTGAAAAAACATAACATTGTTCACATCTTTGAAAATGTTAGACATTATCCTTTGAAACACACTCGCAGCTGGCGATAACCTGAAAGGCATTCTATTAAACTGGAATACACTTTCCGAAGTTATGAAAGCTGTGAGTTTCTTCAATTCATGGTGTAATTTGATTTAGTGATACGCACTCTTCAGATCCAGTTTACTGAAAAAACGCCCTCCCTTAAGTAATAATATCATCTCATTGATATTTGGTAGTGGAAAGGTGTCAGTTATTACATTATGATTCACACTACGCAAATCTATATCACTTCGCCTCTAATTGCTATTGGTATCTTCCTCAAAGTATGTTGCACCGGCACAGGGTCTCTTTTCAATGCTATTTTGTATACATAACCTTTCAACTCTCGAATGTTTTCTGAAAACACAACTTTTACCCCTTCAATGATGTCTTCAATGGACATCTCCTTCTAGGGTTGATAACAATGCGAAGGTCATACTGGTGCTGCCACCCTAAAATAGGAGGTCCAGATTCCGCTACATACACTTTGCCTTCCACTGACCTATCTTGAAATACTATATTCACTACCATGTATCCAATAATGTCAATCTGTTCCCCTTGGTAACCGCCTGGATTTATGTCCCTGGGCAATAAGCTCATCTCAGACCATTCACGTTTCACCATATTCTTCGGTAAAATAGTATACAAGGATCCTATACAACTCTCTCATTGATTACAAAATTTGCTTTAGGTCTGGTAAATCTCCCAGTATCAGTGTGTGGGTCTCCTACGCACAAAATTCTGTCTCCTTCGTACTCCTCAAGAGTTTCAACATTTGACTGATCCTCTACTATTGCCACTTTCGATTGAGATGAAGTTCTACATACTCTCGCAAAATGTCCTTTCCGTCCACATTTACTACATTCTTTTCCCCAGACAATGCAACCCTTGAAATCCGCATTGTGTGAACTGCTGCCACACCTGAAACATGCTTTAACATTGGACTTGAACTTACACATTGATTTACTGCGAATATTGGTGGATGCACCTTTGGAAGACTCTTTTTTCTTTACAAATGTGACGTCACTATTGTATGCTTCTTTTTTTCCCATTTCTTTCATGTAAGATTCTGATTGCTCCACTACTTTAGCAATTTCTATGGCGTCTTTAAGTGTTTTAAGTGATGGATTCTTTGTTGCCCAAAACCATTCCTGTATTTTGTTTGCTCTTGCACTGAACACCAAGTTGATCCCTTATCATTTCGTCAGTCACACTTCCAAACTGACATTTAGCAGATAATTGCCTCAATCTTGAAACAAAATCATCAATAGACTCTTCCACCTTTTGAGGTTGTGTATAGAACTTATATCTAAACATTACTACACTGGTATCTTTTGCAGACCTTTTTTTTTTAGTCTTAATTTTGCCTCCAAATACACGTCTTCAATTTGTGTTCCATCTTCATTAGTAATAACTTGTAAGTATTTGAACACATGTTGATCTTCTTTGGCCATTACGCTCATTAGAACGCTTTTTTTCTTGTAGGTCTGAAACTTTGACCATCCAGTGCTTCCAGATAATTTTCAAAGATGTCAATCCACTCTTCCCTCTCAATGTCTGGGGTACTAGCATCTTGTAAAAACACTGGTGGTGCAATAATGGCTGAATTGTTCATGCTGTGTAATTTTTATTTTTGTTAATGCTGTGTACTATTTATTTTATTTATATTATATGTAGTCTTTCTTTTACTATTCACCTTTTAGCAGTAGTCCATTCCTTCTTTCTGATGCTGAGGGGAAGCTTCCCCTTTGTGAACTTTTCGGAAGCTGTAGTCCTTTGTTTCTTTCTATCGTTCTAGTTATGCTTTGTGAATTACATGGACACAATGTGTTGAAGAAGGCCAATGAATAGGATGTTCGATACCAACCTCCTAGTAAGCATATATACTGAAATCGTAGCACGTGTTGAAAGAGCGCTCGTGCTGTTGATAAAAGCATAGCGCGTAGTTGTAGAGCGCTCGTGCTGTTGAAAAAAATCATAGCATGTGTTGGCAGAGTACACGTGCTGTTACACTCGTTGTTAAAATTACACTTTTAAATTCTCTCAAGTGCAAGTTGCGCTTGAAGCACACACTTCATTTGAAATATAATGCGCAATGACACTGCTTACATAAAATAAAGAATAAATTGTATCCTCACTCGTACGTGAAGGTCCAAAGTCCAAGTCTGCAGGCTGTGTTATTGCGCTAGCCGTCTGGTGGTGAATCGCCGCCAAAATTTATGTTGTGTTTATATAAAGATGCCGACACAATTTAGAGGAGGATTGCATGTTTATTCATGAAGTAACGGCTCCACGCAGTACTCCCTCACCAGCCAGCCATAGAAACTGACTCTGCGATGGAATTCCACGTAGAGCCCTGTGCCAAATTCTAACCATACCATTCTTTTACTACATTCCCTAAAGGTACGATACGACAACAGCATGCTGCCTATCTGGGGGTAAGTGTGAGGCTGTAGCCAGATCCTCCCTTCTATCCTGTCAGGATGGCCCATCAGGGCCCATCAAAAGCTCCCATTGTGTGTGGCTGTCTAAAGGGAATACACAAAGCCCAGCTGTCACCCACCCCAGGCAAGTAATCAGAGACAGGCTGCAGGCACACAGGGCTATGAGCAGGAAGATGCCTGCTTTCTGAAAGTGGGATTTTCAAAATTGTAACAATAAATCCAACTTTACAGTTAAAGTGGAGTTATCATTACAATTCCATAGGTACTAAACTTGATAGGTCTACGCCCTTTCAATTATTACAGCTTATTAATTGTAATAAGGAACCCCCAATGTTATCCTGCGATGGGGTAGGACTCACAGTAGTAATAAAATGAATTTAGGGGTTTTCACTACCAGGACCTGTAAAACTTAAAAGTACATATCCTACCATTTAACTACACATCACCCTGCCCTATGGGCTACCTAGGGCCTACCTTAGGTTTGGCATATATAATCAAAGGGGAGCTTAAGGCTTGGTAAGGAGTTTTAAAGCTCAAGTTGCAATGGCACTGTAAGCTGCTCACACAGGCTCTGCAATGGCAGGTCTGAGATGTTTTAAGGGACTACATAAGTGAGTGACATAAGCAGTGCTGCAGGCCCACTAGTAGTATTTCATTTACAGGCCATGGGTACAGGTAGTGCACTTTACTGTGGTCTTATATGTAAATTAAATATGTCAATTGGGCATATGCCTTGTAGCAGCACAGCAGCCCTTGTTCCTGGCAGGTTTATCACAGGTCTCGAAGTGTATTGACGTGGTAGAGTCTGAGGTCTAGTTCCTATACCTGTGCCTTTGAAGTGGGGGGAGACTTCAAAGAAGTCTTTAAAGTGCACAGAGGTCCTCCCTTCCTACCATGGCTTCATACTCACTAAAGTGGGTATGCAGCCCTTTGTGTGGGGACAGGACACAGTCTATTCAGGTATACATGTGAGGATCTAGCCAGCTCCCCCTTCCTATCCTGTTAGGATAACCCATCGGGGCTCATCAAGTCACACTTAAGCTCCCATTGTCTGCGGCTTTCTAAAGGGAATACACAAAACCCAGCTGTCACCCACCCCAGACAAGTAATCAGAGATAGGCAGTAGATGTAGGAAAGTGTCCTTTTTGGCATAGTTACCCCCAACGTTTTGCCTGATATTGATGCTAATTTGTGTGCTAGGATCCTGATAACTAGGCCCCAGCACCAGTGTTTTTTACCTAAACTCTACCATTATTTCCACAATTGGCACACCCCTGGCCCACAGCCAAGTCCCTTCTAAAAGGTACCAGTGGTACCAAGGGCTCTGTGGCCAAGGAGGGTCCGTAAGGGGTGCAGCATGTATTGTGCCACCCCAAGGGATCCCTCAACAAACACTTGCACACTGCCATTTCAGATTGTGTGTGTTGGTAGGGGGAAAAGGGTAAAGTCAACATGGCATCCCAGGGTGCCATGCTCACAAACCACTGTCTTTGGCATAGGTAAGTCACCCCTCTAGCAGGCCTTACAGCCCTAAGACAGAGTGCACTATACCACAGGCAAGGGTATACCTGCATGAGCAATATGCCCCTTGTAGGAAACTTTCTAGCTTGGTTACCTCCACTTTTGCCCTTTTTGTCAGTGTTTTTGACTGTCTACTGCGATCCTGCTAACCAGGACCCCAATAGTTATGCTCTCTCCCATAAATTTAGTTGTTGGTAACTATTATTACTGTATTTCATCCAACAATTGGCACACTGGTGCCCCATTATAAGTCCCTCATATATGGTACCTAGGTACTGAGGGTATTGGGGTTCCAGGGGATCCCTATGAGCTGCAGCATATATTTTTCCACCGATAGGGAGCCCATGCAAAGGGTTCTACAGGACTACCATTGCAGTCTGCGTGAAAACGTGCAAGCACCTTTCACTGTAACTTTTCACTTCATCAGGTCACTTATAAGTCACTCCTGTGGCAGGCCTTCCAGCCCAAAGGGTAGGGTGCAAAATACCTATGTGTGAGGGCTCCCTGCACTAGCAGAGGTGCCCCCATGAACTCCAGGCCCATTTTCCCAGACTTCATGAGTGCGGGGTCGCCATTTTACACGTTTACCAGACATAGGTCAATACCTATGTCCAGCTACATAATGGTAACTCCAAACATTGGCATGTTTGGTATCAAACATGTTGGACTCATACCCGAATGCTTTTTCAAGCATTGGTTGTCTGATTCCATGCACTCTGGGGGCTCCTTAGAGGCCCCCAGTATTGCCATTACAGCCTTTTGAAAGTTTCCAGGCAGCCCAAGCCCAGGAAGGCAGAACAAAGGATTTCCTTTGGGAGAGTGGTGTTACACCCTCTCCCTTTGGAAATAGGTGTTACAGGCTTGGTAGGGGTAGCCTCCCCAAGCCACTGGCAATGCTTTAAGGGCACATTTGGTACCCTCTGTGCATAAACCAGTCTACGCTGGTTCAGGTACCCCCAGTCCCTGCGCTGGTGTGAAACTGGACAAAGGAAAGTAGAGTGACCACTCCCCTGTCCATAGCCACCCCAGGGGTGGAGCTCCTCCAGAGGGTCCCTGGGTTTTGCCATCTTGG
Organism: Pleurodeles waltl; assembly: GCF_031143425.1. Taxonomy (NCBI): domain Eukaryota; kingdom Metazoa; phylum Chordata; class Amphibia; order Caudata; family Salamandridae; genus Pleurodeles; species Pleurodeles waltl. Next base: position 1,603,969,106 of record NC_090444.1, read on the forward strand.
ATTCAAGGTTGGCAGGGAACTCTGAGAGCATCTGAGTGGCCAGTGCCAGCAGGTGACGTCAGAGACCCCTCCTGATAGGTGGTCACCCAGCTAGGTGATCAATCCCCCTTTCAGGCCTATTTAGGGTCTCTCTCTTGCGTGGTTCCTCAGATTCATATTGCAAGACTCCAGCAGGAATCCTTTGCACCCTCCACTTCAACTGAAGACTGAAGAAACTGCATCCGGACTCTTCAGGACCTTCTGCAACATTGTATCTCCAGCTCCTTCCAGCAACTACATTTCCCCGGTCGTGCATCCTCTGAGGACAACCCATCTTCAGGCTGCATCAGAAGAAAGAAGGAATCTCCCTTGGGGGGAAGGAGTCACTCCGCTGCTTCTGCAGGCACCAACTGCATCAACGACCGGCTGTGTGGATCACCTCTCCTTCTGAGCTGCGTGGATTCTGCATTGATCCTGAAGTGGTCCCGATGGTCCTCTCTTCCAGCTTTCCAACTTGGGTGGAGGTAAGCTCTTGCCTTTCCACACAGGACAGTACCCCTGTGCACCACATCCTTTGCAGCTGCCAAGGCTTGTTGGCATCCTGTCCACTAGATCTTTAGACATCCTGAAGCTCCAGCCCCCAGCACTCCGTCCTGCGATGCACAGCTCCCTGAGTGATCCTCCGGTGGCATGGGAGCCTTTTCCGTAGTGCTGCATGGGCCTATTCTGCGACTTTCGCGTTCCAGTCCTTTGGAACTCCTGTCTTCTGGTCTGTTCCTGGTCTTCTGTGGACTCTCTGCTTCTCTATGGGGCCCCCTCTTACTCTCCTTCCTGCATAGAGTCCACCTGGTCCTTCCTGGTCCCCGGCAGCTCCACTTTCCGCTAACCATGAGCTTTGCGTTTGCCAAGGCTTGTTTGTTGGATCCCAAGATGCAAATCTGACTACAATCCTCCTTCCGGCGTGGGACATCACCTGCCTCCTCCAGGAACTCCACTTTGTCTTCTTGGGTGCATTGCTGACTCTCCTTCTTCACCGTTAACTCACCTCCTGCACCTTCAGTCTGGTGGGTAGGGGCTCCTGCTCTTCCTGGACTCTGCTGTGCTTCCTGGACTTGGCCCCTTTCTTCCACAGGTCCTCTTGTCCAGGAATCCACTGTTGGTGTCTTGCAGTCTCTTCTGGGTTTTGCATTATTATTCTCTCCTTCTAAGTGGGTTTTCTGGGGAATTTACAGTGATTTCTCCTGCTCTCCTGGTCGCTGGGGTGGGATGTGGTACTTACCTTTGGGCTTTCCTAGTACTTCCATCTCCCCTCTATACACTCCACTTACCTAGGTGGGGGACCGACTCTTACATGCCATTTTTTTTGTACATGGTTTGTTCTACTCCTAGGGCTATTGCTCTCTATTGTGATTTTCACTAATTGCACTGTTTTCTGTTGTATATAATTTGTGTATTGCTTACCTCCTAAGGGAGTTTATCCTCTATGGCATTTTTGGTGTTTGTGTCACCAAAATAAAGTACCTTTATTTTTGTAACACTGAGGGCCTCATTCTGAGGCCGGCGGGAACCGCCATATGGCCGCTCCGCGGTAGAAAGACCGAGGAGGCCATTCTGGCTTTCCCGCTGGGCTGGCGGGCGACCGCCAGAAGGCCGCCCGCCAGCCCAGCGGGAAACCCCTTCCCACGAGGAACCCGGCTCCGAATGGAGCCGGCGGAGTGGGAAGGTGCGACGGGTGCAGTTGCACCCATCGCAAATTTCAGTGTCTGCTAAGCAGACACTGAAATTCTTTGTGGGGCCCTCTTACGGGGCCCCTGCAGTGCCCCAGGGGCCCCACGACACCCCATACCGCCATCCTGTTCCTGGCGGGCGACACCGTATGGGGTGTCGGAATCCCCATGGCGACGCAGCAAGCTGCGCCGCCATGGAGGATTCCTGATGGCAGCGGAAAACCGGCGGGAGACCGCGTGTTTTCCTGTTCTGACCGCGGCCAAACCTGTTGGCGGTGCTCCCGCCGACCCCGGCCCCGCCGGTCCTTGACCGCCGGGGTCGGAATGACCCCCTGAGTGTTTTCTTTCACGTGTGTAAGTACTGTGTGACACTACAGTGGTACTGCATGAGCTTTGCATGTCTCCTAGATAAGCCCTGACCACTCATCCACAGCTCAGCCGCTCAGCCACCTCTAGAGAGCCTGGCATCTAGACACTGACTACACTACACTAATAAGGGATACCTGGACCTGGTATAACTGACCATGTCATGAGTGATGTAATATGTGAGGTCATAAGCATTGCATTACAGGAGCGCAAGTTATATTTATCTCAGGTAACTAACTGTTGAATTTCTACAGTTTTGTACAAGTAAATTTAGAACGTAACTATAACGTACATGTAACCTTTGTTTTTTTCAGTGAATTTCTAAAGTTTGTTTTGATTCTATTTCCTAAACTATAACGTCCCTGCAACCTTTGCTTTTTTCAGTGAATTTCAATTTGTTTTTTGTATTTCCTAACTATTACATCACTGTAACCTTTGTTTTTTAAAATCACTGCCATGCATGGCCTTCGGCCAGGCCCTGAGGCCAACCCCCTATAAACACCCAACAATGCATCATGCACTACCTTTTCCCGTGCGCACTGGGGGGCATATTTATACTCCGTTTGCGCCGGAATTGTGTCGTTTTTTTTAACGCAATTTCGACGCAAAACTAACTCCATATTTATACTTTGGCGTTAGACGTGTCTAGCGCCAAAGTCCATGGAGTTTGCGTCATTTTTTTGCGTGGACACCTACTTTGCGTTAATGAGATGCAAGGTAGGCGTTCACGTCTAAAAAATCGACTCCGAGGCATGTGCGTTGGATTTATACTCCCGGGCAAAAATCACGCCCGGGAGTGGGCGGGTCAAAAAAAATGACGTACGGCGCTTTTGCGCCGTTTTTTAGCGCCTGCAAAAGGCAGGCGTTAAGGGACCTGTGGGCTCTGAAGGAGCCCAGAGGTGCCCTCCCATGCCCCCAGGGACCCCCCCTGTCACCCTTGCCCACCCCAGGAGGACACCCAAGGCTAGAGGGAACCATCCCAGGGACATTAAGGTAAGTTCAGGTAAGTGTTTTTTTTTTTTTTTTTTTTTGTGGCATAGGGGGGCCTGATTTGTGTCCCCCTACATGCCACTATGCCCAATGACCATGCCCAGGGGACAGAAGTCCCCTGGGCATGGCCATTGGGCAAGGGGGCATGACTCCTGTCTTTGCTAAGACAGGAGTCATTTCTATGGGGGTTGGGAGTGAAAAAAAATGGCGCAAATCGGGTTGAGGCGAAAAAATTGCCTAAACCTGACTTGCCCCATTTCTTGACGCCCAAGCCCCATATCCCCCTACGCCGGCGCTGCCTGGTGTACGTCGTTTTTTTCCACGCACACCAGGCAGCGCCAGCGGCTAACGCCGGCTAACGTCATTGATTAAATACGGCGCCCGCATGGCGCTTCAGAATGGCGTTAGCCGGCGCTAATTTTTTTTACGCAAAACTGCGTTAGCGCAGTTTTGCGTCAAAAAGTATAAATATGGCCCTTGGTGTTTCCCGTAAGGGCTGGTCTGCAGCCAGTGCCTGCGGTCAACCCTCCTAACCACCCAAGCCGAAGTTGTGCATGGCCCTATGTACATGCATGGGAGAAGTTTGCTGTGGGCTCTGTGGGTGTGAAAATGGGTGTAAGAGGCTGTATCTGGGGTAAGAGTGGCTATCAGAGTGTCTGTCTTGGTGTGAGAGTGCGTACATCAGTGTTTTAGTGGGTGCGTCAGTATGTGTACGGGTCTGTGACTGGGTGCATCAGGGTATCAGTGTGTGTGTGAGTGGGTGTGTGACGATGTGAGTGGGTGTGTGAGTGAGTGCTTAACTGTCTGACTGGGGCTGTGAGTGAGTGCATGAGGGTCTGTGAGTGGCTACGTGAGTGTCTGAGTGGGTCTGTGAGTGGGAGCGTAAGTGTCTGAGTGGGTGTGTGAGCAGTAGAATTGATATTTTAAATAACTTTTTTTTAATTAACAAAAAAAGAAATCAGGTCCGCTGGACTCCATTCCCCATAGCTCAGTGTGAAGGTCTGTGACACCTTCACACTGAGCTATGGGGGATTATTTTTTTTAACCTTTTTTTCTAGCCCTTTGTGGGTTTTCATATTATTTATTGAACATTTAAAAAAATAATTTAAAAAAATAAACAAAAGCCCTTTATGGACTATCTGGCACCGCAGTGGAAGCCTTAAAGGATCCCTAGCACTCCTTATAGATATTTTTTATTAGATATTTTATTTATTTATTTATGTTTTAAAAAACAAAACATCTTTTATGGGCTATGTGGGACAGCCTTTACAGATTACCTGGCACTGCGAGGGAAGCCATAAGGCTTGACAGCAGCTCTGTGCTTGCTGTAGCATTTCATCTCCATCCCCTGCATGCGTGCAGAGGACAGAGATGAAACTTCAAGTTTTGACAACGGGACCTGCTTGAAAGGTCTTGTTGTCAAAACCTAAACTGTTTGCTGTGGCTTGGCTGTAGCTGAAGCCAAGCCACAAAAAACAGCTATGTCCGGGGGGTTTACACCCCTGGGACATAGCAGGAGCCAGCCCTGGGAGTGGTGGTTCCCAGGGCCACCAGAGGCTCCATGAGTGGGGCTACGTGGCCACTCTCTAACAGGGCATAGCCCCGGGGGTCTGAAATTGACCCGTTTCTTTTTTTTACACTTTGCCCAGGGGATTTATTAAATTGAAAGCCCTAGGGAGGTGGTGGTCCTCAGGGCAGTGGGCGGGCCACGTCCCCTCCGCATAGATAAAAATGGATGCCCCGGGGAGGTGGTGGTACCTTGGGTGCGGGGGCCACAACCCCACTCCTATATATATGAAATTTAAAGCCCTGGGGAGGTGGTCATCCCCAGCGCAGCGGGAGTGTCACGGGCCCTCTGCATATAAAAAAAGAAAAGCACCATGGAGTCTCTGGAGCTGTGGGTGGGCCAGGAGGCCCCCCACACTACATTTTGAATACCCACGGGTTCTAGCCCACCCCAGGGTCTATAAAAAAACAATTGCAGGAGTCCACGCTTTATTTTTTTAATTTTTTTTGCTGCAAATTCACTAATCTCCTCAACTTGCACCAAAAAATAATTAAAATTTTTTTTTTTGCTCTGGGGTGGGGGGTTCCCTTTGGGGCCCCCCTCACCATTGTCAAGGGGTCACTGTGTCTCCACCTTGCCCCTTTTATTTTATTTTTACTTTTTTTCTGGGACTTGGCTCAAGCCGAGTCCCAAGATGGCTGTCAACACTTCCTGGTTTCAAGTGTTGGCAGCCAATCAGAGCTGAGCATTTCCCTGCACGAGCTCGTCTTTATTCACGAATACTTAGCGGCCAGCGATATACAAATTTATATTTCCATAAAGTTCTCAAAAAGTACTGAACACATTTACTCCAAATAACCAAAAACATGATCTGCATACCAACAACTAGCTTTCTGCCAAATTTGTAATTCCGTCCAGTGGTTTGGCCTGCAGTCATGTCTAAGAATCCTATGGAAATTAACATGGCAAACGCAACCTTTTTTCGCCCCCTTTTTCTCGGCCCCCGTGGATGGATTACCCCGTAACTTTCCATGTGCAACAAGAATCACTATGGCACTTTTTTTTGGAAAATTTCGTTAAGATTCATCAAACGGTGCCAAAGACATAGGCAAGTCAAAAAATGCTTTTCCTATGGAAACTAGCTCCTAACTATAACTATCTAGTGGCAACCGTGACTAGGTAATATATACATCTAAATATATGTGTATGTACACCCGTAGGTAGTTATAGATAGGGCCATTTTTTCCATAGACAGAACATTTTTTAATTTGCCAGTTCTTTTAGTGCCGTTTAACGAATCTTCCCGAAATTTCCTAACTTATACTTCAGACTTCAGTTGGTTCAGCTGCTATGTTAAAAGTATTGGGTGATCCGTCAAGCGATGGCCAAGAAAAAGGGGGAGTCCCAAAACACTTTCGCCCTATTCTAGGTCAATGGGATTTTTCAAATTTTTAAACACAACTGCAGTCCCAACCACTTGGCGGAATTGCACCAAATTTGGCAGAAAGCTAGCTCTTGATCCAGAAGAGTGCATTTTATGATTTGGTGTAAATTTATTCAGTAGTTTTGGAGTAACTAGAGTTAAAAAATATAAATATCTAGGCATGCGAATAATCCGGGAATCCAACTGTCCCCGTGCTGGTATCTGATTGGCTTTCAGAAGTGTTGACAGCCATCCTGAGACTCAGTTTCAGCCGAGTCCCACAAAAAAAGATTTAAAAAAAGAAAAGATGCCAGGGTAGGGTCAACCCGAGCCCCGGGCACCACCAGGGCTAAAAAGTATTTTTTTTTTTTAAATCTTGGAAATATCTGTGGATGGATCTGCATATCTTTCTAAGATTCTTACAAAAAAAAGGGCAGTCTTCCACCCTTTTACTTTTATTTTATTTTGACCCTGAGTGGGCCAGGTCCTGGGTGTTTTAAAAAGGAGGGGGCTTGTATTAGCCCCAGGGACTACCACTTCCATGAGCGATCACAGAAAAATATGGAGGGGGGCCGCATTGCCCCCCTGCACCCTGGGGACTACCACCTCCCCAGGGCAATACAATAATTAGGTGGAGGTCCGTATGGCATCCCCCAGAACCCAGGGGTTCGCCCACTTCCCCAGGGCTTACGACTAAATTAACACCGGGGAGCATGTGCACCTCCCACATTCCTGGGGAACACCACCTCTGAGGGGCAAAAGATTAAATCAAATGTTGGAGGAAGGCGGCGCAGCCCGCTCGTAGAGCAAATAATGGCCCTGGGGACCTCCACCCCCCTAGGACCAGCTCCTGCAATGTCCCAGAGTGCCCACCCCTGGGACATAGCTGTTTACTCTGATTTGGAGGGAAAGGCTCCTGCCAAGTCAGAACAAACACTGCGCTTCCAGTATCTTACTGGTAGCGGAGGTTTCCTCTGTTTCCCTGCCCACAGAGATGTGGGTGGAGAAACAGAGGAAACAATTGCTCTCACAGGCAGGGAGCTGCATGTTTAGCAGCTCCATGTCTGTGACAGCAATTCCGGCTCCCGCAGAATGTGGGGAGCCGGCTAGGACCCGCTGGGGCCTTGAGGCTCCTCTATGGTCCCATTGTACACTGGGTGCCCTGCAGGGCACCCAGGACAGATGGCCGGGCCCCAGAAGATCTGGTTCCCAGAACCGAGATCAGCCCAGGAAAGGGGCCGCGCCACACGGGTGGGGGGCAAGCAGCCCACACATGCAATTGTACTTGGCCCTCCGGAATGGGGTCCTTGGGGCCAAAATCAGTTGGGAGTGGGGAGCCACATGGCCCCCTCCCCAACACTGGACATTTACCCAATGAGGTAACAGTTACTAACTGACCAGTAGGAAGTGCTCCATTTGGCTAGATTTTTTGTGCAAACTGTTGGATAAACAAGCAGGTGAGCTTTGATTGTGGTCATGATGCTCATTTCACAAAAAATAAGCCTCAACAGGAAGCACTTACAAATATAAGCGTAGCAGGTCCCCCAGTTGAAGCTCCACTTCTGGAAAGGACAAATGATCCCAACTCCTGGGCTTGGCAAAGGCAAAACAAGTGTGTTTATTCCGCAATTCCATATTGAAAAACAATATAAAATACTTTGTGGAAGTGAATGCATCTTTCATCTATTGGCACTCTTGCCCCCACTCTCACAGCCACTCTCACACCCTCTCACATCTATTCTCACACCCAGAGAGACAGGCCCTGTGGCCAACTGCCGCTGTGCATGGCCAAAGGTCATGTGCAGCATGGGGTTGGGTGGTTAGGGGGATTGGCTGCAGGGACTAGCCACAGGCCAGGCCCTGCGGCAACCCCCACTGCAGACGGCCGTGCGTGGCGGTGCTTGGATTAATGTATAGTAATGAAAATTACTTTACATTAAAAAAAAACATCAAAATTGACTGAGAAAAACAAAGGTTTCAGGTACACATTAGTTAGAAAATATAATTAAAAAACCTAAGAAATTCAATTAACAAACCAAAGGTGGAGGTGGGAATAGGAGAGGTGATTTGTGCTATTCCCTGAGAAGTAGTAAGAAAAATTCAAACATAAAAAGAAGCTCAGTACCTCAGGTTGTACCTCTACCCCCGTAAGGAGCTGGAGAACTAGTGCGTCTGTGGTGCCCGAGGGGCAGTCAGCAGGGAAGAGCAGCAGCTCTAGTCAACTTGGATGTGCCCAGCTGAATCATAGACATTCTGTTTCGGACTCTAGAAAGACAAAAATTACCCCGTCACTCAGGACATAATTTAAGGTCCTCCCGGGCACGCAGGAGAAAGGGAAGGGGATGGAGGGAGCAGGTCCAGGGTCCCCTGATGATAACCCAGTAGGGGGCAGTCTGGTTTCGCACATTGAACTCTCACCTAATAGGTTTCAGTTGCTTGAATATCATACCTACTCAGGTACCCGGGTAACTTTTAATAGGGGTCCTGTGCGGTGTGGTTAAAAGGAATGGGGGACCAGTGCGAGAACAATGACTCACAAGGTCACCTAACTAAAAGGAGTAGCCGACATGTTTCTGCCCTTATGGTTGAGCTATGGAGAGTCTCTGGGCATTCATCAGGGCATTGGATCCCTGTAGTAATTACTACTTGACCGCTACACAAATACGTGAAAGAGGAAGGGCCTACCTTAACCAAGAGAATATCTGGGGAGGACCTAAAGAAAATGGGATGAAAAACAGACCAAAAACAATGTGAAAGATAAAACACAACACACCACTCCACACGTGACATAATTCATACAGGCTGCAGGGGTGCTGGTTGCAAATATAAATACAGTTGTGTCAAGGTTATGCACGGCGTACACTAAGTAAGGGAAGACAATTTCTTACCCTCACACTTGAGGCTACTAGCCTCTGGTATCCTGGAGAGGGAGCGTCCCCTTATAGTCAGACTCTAGAGTTCAAGGGGAAAGAGAAAGAGCAGAAGGGAAATCATGAAAGTAGTGAGGGGAATGCAGAGGAGAAGAAGAGGGGAAGAGATGAAAGGAAAAAGGAGAAAATAAGAACTGAGAAAAAGAGGGGAAGAAACAGGAGAAGAGGGATAAGAAAAAGGTTAAAAAAGGCAAAAAAAGGGGATAAAAGGGGATAAAAAAAGGAAGGGGGGCTGGGGGTGGGGAAGAAAGAGGGGAGGGAGAAGGGAGGGAAAGAAAAAAGAAGAACAAGGTAAAGAGAATGGAAAAAAAAAAAAAAAAAAAAAAAAAGAAAGAAAAGGAAGGCAGAAGATCAGGGGGAAGGAGAAAGAAATAGAAAAAGGAGAGAAGGGAAGAAAGGAGTTCAAAAATGAAGACAGAGACTTCTTATCTGTATCTCCAACGCTGTCTGACTCACTGCATCAAAGGTGGGCGCTCTCTGTGCGCCTATACCGACCTCTCGTTCAGGACCGCTTGAATGCAATGGCCTGGAGATGAGGGGTAGATATAGTAACCTTAATTAGGACAGGTAGCAGCTGAGGTAGATCACCGTCGCGGCCCGGGGTGGGCGGGGCCGGAAATATGACGTGCTCCCCACAAATATGGTCATTGCCCGGCGAGGCCCATTGTGGCCATGGATATGCCGTGGGACAGAAACTGTGGGGAAGCGCTTGGTGGAGCGCCAAAAGAGACGCTGCCCAAGTGCAGAGAAACGCCGTGAAGGCGCGCGGGCCGCGTCAGCCAGTACTCCGTGTCTGGCTAGCCCCGCAAGTGTCGTCGGGAAACGTAGTTTCCCGGCTGCACTATCTGTGTGCCGAAGGGTGTGTGTCGCTGGGAAACGTAGTTTCCCGGCGGCACAGCACAGGCACACTGGGGAGGGGGGAAAAGGAAGAAAAGCAGAGATAGGAAGGAGGAAAGGAGGAGGATGGGGGGGGGAGGGAAAAAAGAGAAAGGAGGGAAGGGGGAAGGGGAAGGGAGAAAAGAGGGAAAAAAAGGGAAAAAAAGGGGAAAGAAGGGGCAGGACGGGGAGGGGGAAGGCAGGGGGGGGAAAAAAACACGAAGAGGGAAGGGGGACGGGGGACGGCACATATTCAACATGGGGAAACATGTGAGGGGTATGTAGAAGGGGGAAGGAGAACCACCAGACAAAAAAGGGGGGGGGGAGTTTGTAGGGTTTTCTTCCTTTTCCCCCCTCCCCAGTGTGCCTGTGCTGTGCCGCCGGGAAACTACGTTTCCCAGCGACACACACCCTTCGGCACACAGATAGTGCAGCCGGGAAACTACGTTTCCCGACGACACTTGCGGGGCTAGCCAGACACGGAGTACTGGCTGACGCGGCCCGCGCGCCTTCACCGGCGTTTCTCTGCACTTGGGCAGCGTCTCTTTTGGCGCTCCACCAAGCGCTTCCCCACAGTTTCTGTCCCACGGCATATCCATGGCCACAACGGGCCTCGCCGGGCAATGACCATATTTGTGGGGAGCACGTCATATTTCCGGCCCCGCCCACCCCGGGCCGCGACGGTGATCTACCTCAGCTGCTACCTGTCCTAATTAAGGTTACTATATCTACCCCTCATCTCCAGGCCATTGCATTCAAGCGGTCCTGAACGAGAGGTCGGTATAGGCGCACAGAGAGCGCCCACCTTTGATGCAGTGAGTCAGACAGCGTTGGAGATACAGATAAGAAGTCTCTGTCTTCATTTTTGAACTCCTTTCTTCCCTTCTCTCCTTTTTCTATTTCTTTCTCCTTCCCCCTGATCTTCTGCCTTCCTTTTCTTTCTTTTTTTTTTTTTTTTTTTTTTTTCATTCTCTTTACCTTGTTCTTCTTTTTTCTTTCCCTCCCTTCTCCCTCCCCTCTTTCTTCCCCACCCCAGCCCCCTTCCTTTTTTTATCCCCTTTTTTGCCTTTTTTAACCTTTTTCTTATCCCTCTTCTCCTGTTTCTTACCCTCTTTTTCTCAGTTCTTATTTTCTCCTTTTTCCTTTCATCTCTTCCCCTCTTCTTCTCCTCTGCATTCCCCTCACTACTTTCATGATTTCCCTTCTGCTCTTTCTCTTTCCCCTTGAACTCTAGAGTCTGACTATAAGGGGACGCTCCCTCTCCAGGATACCAGAGGCTAGTAGCCTCAAGTGTGAGGGTAAGAAATTGTCTTCCCTTACTTAGTGTACGCCGTGCATAACCTTGACACAACTGTATTTATATTTGCAACCAGCACCCCTGCAGCCTGTATGAATTATGTCACGTGTGGAGTGGTGTGTTGTGTTTTATCTTTCACATTGTTTTTGGTCTGTTTTTCATCCCATTTTCTTTAGGTCCTCCCCAGATATTCTCTTGGTTAAGGTAGGCCCTTCCTCTTTCACGTATTTGTGTAGCGGTCAAGTAGTAATTACTACAGGGATCCAATGCCCTGATGAATGCCCAGAGACTCTCCATAGCTCAACCATAAGGGCAGAAACATGTCGGCTACTCCTTTTAGTTAGGTGACCTTGTGAGTCATTGTTCTCGCACTGGTCCCCCATTCCTTTTAACCACACCGCACAGGACCCCTATTAAAAGTTACCCGGGTACCTGAGTAGGTGTTTTTATTCCCCTAGTATAGCTGGATCCCTATTTTCCAGAATTAAGTCCAATTTACGCACTCCCTCCTGTTCTTTTAACAGTGAGGTTGAGTCCGCCCAGGTGGCACTGTCCTACCTGGGTGGGGCTAGGTGGTCATATGATGAAGCATGACACTACATAATGTGTGAGACCACCTAGTCCGTAAAGGAAACTTTCCTTCCCCTACACCCCGCAGACCTCACACCACCACACAGCGTACATAATTTACACCTCTAGTCGAGGTTTTTTGAGTGGACTAGCGTCATAATTAGTACATTAATGACCTACCCACATTACAACTAACCCGTACTCCCTTTTTGTGATTGTGTTCTTGTGGGAGTCGAGTACGGTTTGGTTCTCTCCTTGCTCCCAATTACTCTCCCTTGTGTAACATGCTTGAATATCATAATCTACACCAGGGAAACAAGAGTGGGAGGGTCTCAAGTCAAGAGGTGGGTCTCAGACTCTCTATTGAGGGTCCTATGATGCAGCAAGATGGGATGTCAAAAGAGAAGCAAGGTGAGGAGGTGGTTCAACACCATGACGAGGTAGCTCCCATCCAGTCCCCAAGGGATGAACCTCTGGTCAATTCTATTGCAGGGATGATACGGGACTTAGCAGGGGAAGTGAGAGGAGGTTTTGAGACCTCAGATACTAATCAAAGAGAGATTAGAGGTTTATGTGAAACTCTTCTGCAAAAATTGGACGATTTAACTGAGCGGATGGCTGCTCTGGAATGCGAGGTTTCCGATTTGAGGAGAGTAACTGAAGAAAATAGGGAGGCGATTCATCAGGTGAAAATGGGGGAAGAAAGTCAGCAAGTGAAGCTTGAAACAATGGAGAACAGAATGAGGAGAAATAATTTGAGACTTTTGAAAGTCCCAGAGGAACTGGAAAAAGGGGACCTGAAGGGCTTGGTAATTCGTTTGATTAAGCAGGTTACCCAGATTGAAGAGGAGGAGGAAGTCTTATTAAAGATATTCAGCGTGTTCATAGAGTCCCCTTTAGGAAAACAACTAATAGGGATAAACCTAGAAGGATTCTGGTATGTTTCCACACATATGCCATTAAAGAATAGATTTTAACTATGGCATTGAAGAATAAGACTGTAACTGCAGAGGGTATCGATTTTGAGATCAGATCAGACTTATCTACTGTGATTTTGAATAGACAATGGGAGCTAGGGAAGAGAATTTATGTTTTGAAGCGATTAGGGGCTATGACCCAGTTAAAATTCCCTGCAGCCCTGAAGGTGATGGCAAATAACAAAATGTATGTATTTAGAGATATTCGAGAGGTAGATGGTCTGATTAAGATATTGGATAAGGACTATCAGCCTTTGGGATAAGGAGCACGTGTATGCATTTATTTGTGTTTTTTTTAAGGTTATCTCCAGGCCGGCGGAGCCTTCCCACGGCAAGGAGCCGTGTGAGGAGAAAGGGTGGGTTCTCTTAGGGAAAGGGTGGTGGGTTTAGGGGGAGATGTGAGTTGGGGAGTTTGGAGAAGGGCACAGGGTGGGGAGCATGTGGGAAAAATGAAAAAAAAATTGTCCTGATTCAGTTAGGAAATGGCCACTCTTTTCTAGGGCAAGGGTGAGAGTGTGCGTGAAGAGAGGAAATAAGGATGAAGAACTAAGGCTTCCTTCTTGGAACGTAAATGGTTTGAGAGTAAGGGCCAGACAACAGAGGTTATTGCAATACTGCTGGGACTCCCAAGCTACGGTGATCATTTTACAAGAAACGCATTTGTCCAGTGATGAGTGCAGTAAGTTGTTTAAGCCGCTTAGTTGGATTCAGCATATTCTATGCTCCTCCCTGGTGGGAGGTAGCAAGGGGGTGGCCCTATTAATTAGGAACCATCCTGAGATCTCTTTCCAGGGAGGAATAGCGGACAGGGCTGGGAGATGGGTAATAGGGAGGTTGCTGGCTTTTAATCAGCCTTTCACTTTAGTGGGATTGATGGGCCAAATAGGGATGATGTCCGGCCTCTGCGAGAATTATATTATCACCTGCTCCAGTATACAGATCCAATAATATGGGCGGGACATTTTAATATTGTGCTGGATTATGACCTCGATCGGTCTGAGTCGAGCAGGGCGAAAATGAACGAGTAAATGAGATCTCCGGTCATTAATATGATGTCCCATTTTGGATTACACAATATCTAGAGAGAGTGGATGGGGGCCAGGCGGGGATACACTTTTAATAACAAGAAGTATAAACATCAATCCAGGATTGACTATGTGTTAGTGGATGGGAGAGTAAGGGAGTGCGTTGAAGAGGTTCTGCATGTGGGTGTGCATTTGTCTGACCACTCAGCATTGAGGGTGTGCTTTAAGCTTGGCAGGAGTGTCAGGCAGTTTAGGTGGACGTTAGATAGGACTCTCCTTTTAGATTAAGCTACTGTGGGAGAGTTGAAGAAGGACACGGAAGAGTATTTTAGGTTAAATGAAGGTTCAGCAGCACCAGAGGTGGTTTGGGATGCCTATAAGGCGTTTTTGCGAGGCAGATTGATGAGAGCAGCCTCCTTTAAAAGGAGATAAATAGAAATAAGATTACGGGCTTGGAAGAGCTTATACAGATAGCAGAGGAACAGTTATCAGGCAAAGATGGTCAGGTGGAAGAAAAGGAACAATTAGTTAAGGTACTCCAAGAATACCGCAATGAACTTGCAGCTGAATTAGACAGAAGAGTCAAAGAGAGGTGGGAGGTTAACAAGAAGAACCTCTTTGAATACGGGAAAAATTGCAGGAAAATACTAGGGTGGCAAACAAAAGCTAAGCAGATGAGGAATAGAGTAGTGGAGATTCAGGGGGGAATGGAGGAGCTTCCCGTACAGGGAATAAGGAAATAGAGGAGGCGTTCTGGGAGTACTTTCGTGATCTTTATGGGGAAAAGTTAAAGGTACCTCCAGGGCAGGTCCCAGCCTGGTTGCAGGGTATAGATCTCTTGTCCCTGGGTAATGAATATGAGGATAGAGGGAATTTGAATGAAGGAATTAGGTGGGATGAAGTGAAAGGAGTGATTGCCCCTGGAAAATCTGGGAAGGCACCTGGCCTGTATGGATTACCTCTGGAAGTGTATAAAGTTTTAGGAGACAGTATAATCAATGTATTGGTAGGATTGTGTGATAGTATTTTTAAGGAGAGGGCACTGTTTCCTCCTTCTTGGAGGGCGACAGTGATTACTTTAATTGCTAAGCCAGGGAAAGACCCTACAAGGTGTGAATCATATAGGCCCATCTCCCTGCTGAATAGCGATTATAGAGTTTTTGCAAAAGTCCTGGCAAATAGATTGGGTAAGCTCGCTGGTAAATTGATTCATGCAGCTCAAAAGGGGTTTATGAAGGGTAGATATATGCATGAGTTAACACATGGTTTGATAGGCACAATAGACTTAGCAAGTACATGTAGGCTTCCTCTTGCGGTCGTGATGATTGGCGCTGCCAAGGAATTTGACATGGTTAATTGGCCCTTCTTGGTTACACTTTGTGAACATTTTAATTTGGGGAGCAGGTTCATAAGGATACTACAGATGATATATCATGACCCGGGCGCAAGGGTTTTAGTTAATGGCTCCCTAACTAGCCCTGTTAGGATTGAGAGAGGAACAAGACAGGGGTGTTCACTATCCCCCTTGTTATTCAATTTATATATTGAGCCCCTAATCATTAGGCACAACTCTTCGATACTCCCCTTCCAGCAGGGGAGCTGGTATAAGAAAGTAGCTTTATATGCATACGAATTGTTAGTTTACACAAGCAATTTAAGTCAATCCCTACCTGTATTAGATGAATTGATAATGGAATTTGGGGGAATGATGGGTTACATGGTTAATAAAACTAAAACAGAGGTCATGGTCTGGAACATGCCCGAGATCACTCTGGGGAAATTCAGGATAAGTAGAGAGGTGAAGTATTTGGGTATTTTGATTACAGAAGACTTGGGGGGTGACCGCGGAACGACATTTTGTGAGAGTTACAAGTGAGGCATGCAAGCAAATGAAGAGGTAGGCCAACCTGCCTCCTACGATTTTAGGTAGGGTTAACTTGGTTAAGATGATGCTCTTGCCAAGGGTGCTGTTTATTTTCAATGCATTACCATTGAGATTTAATAAAGAACGGATACATACATTTCAAGGCAAAATTGACAGCTTTATTTGGGGCAACAAAAGTGCTTGTATAGGATGGAGAAAGTTGAACCGGAGGAAAGAGAAAGGGGGTCTAGCACTGCCAGATGTACAGTTGTATGCGTGGGCACCTTTTATAAGGAATATGACGAAGGCTTGCAGTGGCGCTGCCTCCTCTGACCTTGGGTCACTTTTCAAGGTAATGATGAAGGTGGCAAAGGTTCCTGAGGAGGGCTTTTTGTACAAATTTGGAGACCCTAAATTTTTCAAGAAAGTGAGGCTCAGAGTATTAGCCGACTCAGCACAGATTTGGTATGAAATAAGGAGAGGTACTAACCTGCAATATTATAGTAAATGGCCACCCATTTGGAATTCTCCAGGGTCACCTGATTGGACAAAGGACATTTTGGCTGTTCCGTTGCGGGAGTCTGGGCTTTTGCGATCGGGGGCAGGTATGTACGGAAGAAGATCTGACTCCTTATAGCAAACTTTTAAGGGGTACAGCAGGAAATTTATTTACATTTAAATATAGGCAAATGAGGAGCTGGCTGATGCAAGTTAAAGGAGGAGTGGGCAGCACAAATCCAGTGGAGGAGTTATTACAGGAGGAGGAAATTGGTAAAAAAGAACTATCAAGACCCTCCTGGAAATGTTGGATTGTGACGTTGTGCTGCCAGAAGATACTTGGAAAGATCATCTCCCAGGAGTGCAGATTTCAGAGTTGTGGCAAGTATCTCTAGCTTTGTTATATTCTGCAGTCAAGCCGGCTTGTTAAAGAAGGAACCATTTATTTACAATCCACATGGTTTTTTGGACCCCGGAGAAGCTGTCAAGATTGGAGTCGGGCAATAAGATATGCTGTCGCAAGTGTGGGGTCAAGTCGGTAGGGGACCTGCATATGTTTGTAAACTGTGCCTGTCTCCAATGCTTTTGGTCTGAGGTAGGTGAAAGTATTAACCACATTTTGCTCATGGACTGTAAGGTAAGCCCTTCCTTGATCATTTTTGGTTGTTCTCAAGGAGATAACAGGATAAAAAAAGACTGTGCTAAGCTGTTGTTTTATATGATTTTGTTGGCTAGAATGGAGATTTGCAGAAAGTGGATCAACCCGTTGCCCCCAACTTTTGAAGACTGGAAAGGCTTGTTATTCTATACTTTAGTATGGGACACTAAAGAAGGGGGAACTAGTAAAGGTTCGGGATTTTGGGAGCCATTAATTAACTGGTTTGCGAAGTAGTAACTTGTAGCTGGTCCTATGATTACACTCTTAGAGGTCCAAGAAGTGCTATATTTACTATTTCGGAGGGTTACTCAGCCCGAAGATGGACTTCTCCCAGGTCAAGACAGTCTTGCGATAAACTAGATAAGTTGTTTGGAGGTGGACCAGGGAATTAAGGGAATGAGGACAAAAAAAAAACAAAAAAAAAACAAAGGTTACAGGGATGTTATAGTTGGGTTCTGAACATACTTGCACAAAAGCAGAGAAATTCAGTAGATATAGTTAGAGTTATTTCAAGTAACTATAACTCGCTACCTAAGGTAACTAACTCCCGCCCTTGCCATGTACTGCTAACTACCCCAGATATTACAGCCCTCATGACAATTTATATAATGTCAATAAAAATATAAATGAAACAGAAGTTAAATTATTGAAGGAAAAACTGTGCATGGTTGTGGCTTGACTTATAGTCACCTTAGGCCGCAAGTTATAGTTACTTAAAATAACTCTAACTATAACTGCTGAATTTCTCTGGTTTTGTATGAGTAATCTTAAACCTAACCATGTCGTCCGTATAATCTTTGTTTTTTAAAGTGACTTTCTAAGGTTTTTTTAATTATATTTCCTAACTATAACGTCCATGTAACCTTTGTTTTTTCAGTGAAAATAATTATATATATATATATATATATACACACTATATATATATATAAGTATATATATATACATATATATATATACATATATATATATATATTGCAAAGCAAGAAATTGATGACAACGCACTCAGTTAAGGCTTATCCTTTGACTTTAAATCAGTGCACTAAAACAAAACGATGCGTTTCGACCAAACGTTCTTCTTCCGAGTGAGTCGCACACAGATACTTGGATATTTATGATTTATATCATGATTTGCAAGATGAGGAATACACTGAAATGGAAGTCGTGCAAAAATTAAATATTGATATTAATCAACATAAATTCAGTAATTTTAAAGAAAAATCGAAATTTTGTCCAGTGTTGTTGCTGGGTAACAAAATTTATATTTTTTCAGAACTTGTATTGGAAGATGTAGAAAGATTGAAAAAGAGGAGACATCATGGATCATTGGCAAATTTAACTAAGAATGATCGTTTGGCGTTGAAAAATCTGATAAATAGCAATGAGATCATAATCAAACCAGCAGACAAGGGTGGAAACATTGTAATTCTTAATACACAAGATTAAATTGCAGAAGCATATAGACAATTAAATAATGAATTGAAATATAACAAACTCACTCAGAATCCAATAAATAAAATGATGTATCAACTGCATTCAAAATTGGATGATTGGCATCAACAATCGTTGCTTAATACTGATCAATATAAATTTTTGAAAAGAGAAAATCCAACTCTACCTACAATTTATTTTCTACCAAAGATTCATAAATCATTAATTGCTCTGCCAGGTAGACCAATTGTATCTGTGTGCGACTCAGTATACATTAGAGAATATCTGATTATGATGTTTTCTATCTGGCATCCATTGTTATGACATTGAGCTCATATATTAAAGCTTCAAGGGATTTATTAAGAATCTTAACAAATATAAACTGGAGTGATGAATATCTGCTAGTCACAATTGATGTGGTATCCCTATATACATCTATTAATCATGAAGTGGGATTGAAAGCTTGTGAATATTCTCTAAGACAAAGAAGCATAACAGAATTTGAACACTTTAAGATGTTGCTCTCTATGATAGAAATGTGTCTTAAGAATAATATATTTTTGTTTAATCATGAGATTTATCAACAATTGTGTGGTACAGCAATGGGCATTTCTCTTTCTCCAAACTTTGCCAACCTAGTAATGGGATGGTGGGAGGGAGAAATAGGATGGGGCCATATTAATGATTTGTATATGGACAAGATTGCATTGTGCGTACGATTTATCAATTACTTTTTTATTATCTGGCATGGGTCACAGGATGAATTTAGCACATACTTTTCAGCTTTGAATATAAATGATATTGGATTGAAATTCACATGTGAGATGAGTAAAACCTCAATACATTTTTTGGATATCGCTATTTATTTTGAAAATGATAAACTAGAGACAGTGTATCGAAAAGAAACTTCAACTAATGGTATATTGCATGGTAAAAGCTTCCACCCAAAGTGTTTAAAAAAAAAGCATAGCATATAGTGAGCTAATTAGAATGCGGAGGAATTGTTCAAATAAAAAGGAGGCACAATTAAAATTTTAGGAAACAATGCAGAGATTTAAAAGGAGGGGCTATAACCGAAAAATCCTGAATAAAAATCTAGTAAGGATGAAAACGATAAGTCGTGATGAGGTAGAGAAGAGAAATCAGACAAGAATAATGTGAGAATGATAATGAATTACACAAAGGAAAGTGGTCTAATTAAAAACATCTTATGCAAACACTGGAATGTGATTTGCAAAGATCCGGATTTAGGTTCCAAATTTGGCTCCGTACCTTTGATTACATATCGCAAAGCACCATCAATTAGAGATTATGTAGTAATGAGTAATTTCTCATTAAAAAGAGAACAAAACTAGTTTGTGGAACAACAACAAGGATTTATTAAATGTAAGAACTGTAAAGCATGGAAGATTGGAAAACTAACCAAAATTATTAAATTGCCCAATGACATAGAATCCCATGTAATATTAAATATACGGTTTATGTAATTGAGTGCCATTGTGGTTTAAAATGCATTGGTAGTACTATTTGCATGCTTAAGAAAATAATTTTGGAACACATTAGAGCGATTATACATAATGATTTCACCTACGCAGCAGCCAAACATTTGAAGACACATGAAACTAACAGCTGGAAAACCTTGAAATATTATGGAATAGATCACATTCCTGAACATGAAAGAGATGGGGATAGAACCAGAAAGTTAAGGCATTAAAGTCGAGATATATCATTCAAATGAGAACAAAAACACCGCATGAGTTGAATAATGATGAGAAGCTTTTTGTACATTTATACATTTTCTGTAATATATATTTTGGTATGACACTGATATATGTGTATAATCATTGGGTTATTTGAGTGAGAAAATATTTTAATAATATTTTAAAGTTCTCTGATATCAATGAAATTGGGCTCTGTAAAAAACGTAAAAAACATCAAAGATGCTTCAAATTTAATCGCAAATCATAGGCT
This sequence comes from Pleurodeles waltl, assembly GCF_031143425.1. Classification (NCBI taxonomy): domain Eukaryota; kingdom Metazoa; phylum Chordata; class Amphibia; order Caudata; family Salamandridae; genus Pleurodeles; species Pleurodeles waltl. The sequence continues at coordinate 1,603,989,192 of NC_090444.1, forward strand.
AACAAACCATTCTTGAGAATACTTTATAAGATATTGAAATTTACAGTCTCTTTCTCTCAAATTCATTATTAATCTAATGTTGTAAAAATAATTTTTGTGGATATGCAAATTTAAAATTATATTATGTAGTATTTTAATTTTTTTAATTATTTTCACATAAGGTAATTGTTTTCTTTTGTAATGCACTATAAATCCCATAATGCATTGTATTGGTAATAATGGTGTGTGAATATAAAAGTGAACAGAGTGAAAGGACTTGTAAACTCGGGAGAAGACCGTCTGGTCGAAACGCATCGTTTTGTTATAGTGCACTGATTAAAAGTGAAAGGATAAGCCTTAACTGAGTGTGTTGCCATCAATTTCTTGCTTTGCAATTCAATTGAGGATACGGTCTGCCCTCTGGCTCCACACCAGCTGAAGAGCACGCCACCATCTGACTGCATTGTTTTGGGAAGATATATATATATATATATATATATTACTTACTGACACCAGTTATAGTAAGGACCATGTTTCCATAGAAAAAGCGTTTTTTGACTTGCCTATATCTTTGGTACCGTTTGACGAATGTTCGAATCTTCACTAAACTTTCCCAAAACAGTGCCATGGTTATTCTTTCTCATGGGAAGTTTCAGGGTCATCCGTCAAACGGGGGCTGAGAAAAAGGGGGGACCACACCTCCCCGGAGCAGAAGTAGAAATCAAATATGGTGGGGCCACTTGGTCCCCTGCAGCCCCAGGGACTGCCACCTCCCTGGGCACAATTACTAATCAGATTACACAATTATTAATCAAGTGCAGGGATGCTGCACAGCCCCCCACAGCCCGGGGGACCTCCACCTTCCTGGGGCTTTAAACAAATATAAGGAGGTGGGGCATGTGCCCCTCTGCAGCCTCAGAGACCGCCACCTCCCTGGGGCTTTAAACAAATATGATGCAATGGGGCTGTGCGCACCTCTCCAGCCCTCGGGACTGCCAACTCCCCTGGGCTACAATAAAATAATTAAGGGAGGGTCCGTTTCGGACCCCTGAGCCCTGGGGACCACCACTGCCCCGGGGCAATGCTTGTTGGAGGGGGGGGCAAGTGGCCTCCATCATGGAGCCAATAATGGCCCTGGGGACTGCCATCCCCCAGGGCCGGCTCCTGCTATGTCCTGGGGTGCCCACCCCTGGGACATAGCTGTTTGTTTTTGCTTGGTGGTAGCTGTCAGCTCCAACCAAGCAAAACCAAACGAAGGAGCTATCAAATAGCTCTCACTTGCAGAAAGTAGAGTTTTCATCTGTTTTCCTCCTTGAATATGTGTGCAGGAAAACAGATGAAACATTGCTCCCAGAAGCAGGGAGCTGCTATCTAAAGCAGCTCCTTGCTTCTGAGAGCAATGCCGGCTCCTACAAGACGTGGGGGGCAGGCTAGGACTGCGGGTGCCTTGAGGCTCCTCCCGCGGACCTGTCACTCTCACTTTGTGGAAGACAGAGAGAGAGATTGTCATTGCAATGACTTCAAAATGTAAGACAGACAAGATGTTTGGTACGAATGTTATAGTTACGTTTGGATGCAAAGCGGAACAGAGTCACTTCTGGACTAATGGTCAAGGTCTTGTGCTGTCACTCAGTAGGTTGAAAGTTCGAATCCTAGTATCGCTTGGGATTGTGTTTATTTATTAGTGTTTTGAAATATCTCATTCTAAGTATATCATTCATCAAAGCCTAAACACCTCTATCTCTCTCCCTCTCATTCTCTGTCTCTCTCAATTTATCCTTTTCAATCTCTCTCTTCCACTCACAGATCCACTCATACAATCACACACCCACTCGCAGACCCAGTCAGACCCTCGTGCACCCACTCACAGCCCCACTCAGACCCTCACACACCCAGTCACAGCCCTACTTAGACACTTATGCACCCATCCACTTACAAACCCACTCAGACACTGACACACCCACTCACAGACCCATGATTCACCCACTCCCATACCCAGACAGACACTCTAACAGCCGCACCCAGATACAGCCTCTCTCACCCAGAGAAACAGGCCGCTGCCAACCGTATTAGGTATTGTCTGTTTGACCTGGCCGCAGCCCAGGCACTGTGGCCAACCTCCGCTCTGCATGGCCGAAGGCGGGGCACAGCACAGGGTTGGGTTGGTATAGGAGTTACACAGCGGTGGTTAGATTAACATGTAGTTATGAAAATTACTTTATGTTAATAAAACCATCAAAATTCACTGAAGACACCAGAGGATAAGGGACTTTATAGTTAGGAAGTAGAATTTTAAAAAACATAGATTTTCACTTAAAAATCAAAGGTTACAGGGACAATATAGTTAGACTCATGTTTTAAACGTACAAACCATAGAAATTCACCTGTTATAATTAGAATTATCTCAAGTAACTATAACTCATGTCCTAAGGTAACAATAACCCACACCCTTGCTAAGCTCTGCCAATTACCCAACAAATTACTGCACTCATGACACCTTTGATGACATAATTGATAATACAATGTCATATTTGCAGTAAAATGTTTGACAAAAAAACTGTGCATGCCGGGGGTGCGTGTTATAGTTACCTTAGGGTTCAAGTTTTAGTTGCTTGAGTATAAGTATAAGTACAGGGTCTCTGACCCCACCAAATCAATACACCTTTTGACCTGTGGATACTCTGCCAGGAAGAGAGCTGCTGTGCTGCTACAAGGACTGTCACTCTGATAGATTCTGCTTTGCTGAGTTGACCTGCTGCCTGATGCCCTCCTGTGAAAAAGTTTCTTGAAATAACACTAACTATAACAGGTGAATTTCTATGGTTTTGTACATTTAAAATATGAGCCTAACTATAACATCCCTGTAACCTTTGTTTTTTTAAGTGAATTTCTAAGGATTTTTGAATTGTACTTACTACACAAGTTAGTTATCTCAGAGCACGAGTTATAGTTACCTTAGGGCACGAGTTATAGTTACTTGAAATAACGCTAACTATAACAAGTGAACATCTATGGTTTTGTACATTCAAAATGTGAGCCTAATTGTAACCTTTGGTTTTTAAGTGAATTTCTAAAGGTTTTTGAATTATATTTCCTACTCAAGTTGTAGTTACCTTTGGGCACGAGTTATAATTACTTGAAATAACTAACTATAAAAAGTGAATTTCTATGGTTATATACTTTTAAAATGTGAGCCTAACTAGGAACTTAAGTCCCTGTAACCTTTGTATTTTTCAGTGAATTTCTATGTATTTTTAAATGTAATTTACATTACTATACTTTAATCCAAAAACCACCATGCATGGTCTTCGGCCGTGTGCAGCAAGAGTTGACTGCAGGCCCTGTTTCCATCCCCTATCACCACCCAACCCTGAGAGAGAGAGAGAAAGTGAGATAATGAGAGAAAGAGAGAGAGCGAGATACAGAAAGATGGGACAGAGAAATTGAGATATAGATTTTAAGGCTTTGATGACTGATATACTTAGAATGAGATATTTCCAGAAAAATTTGAAAAAAAAGATTTTTGTCAATCAAAAAGAGTGAGATCACCTCTCAGTATCTAACTTAAATATTTATAATTGAAAAGAAAGTAAAGCAGGAAATGACCAAAGACTCACCTAGACAGGAAACCTTAACCTTCAGTGTGCATGTCGGAGACCTTAACCACTAGGCAGAGGTGACTCCTTTCTGTTTAGTGTCCAGTGTTACCTATGACATTCAACCCACAGATTTTGAGGAGAAAATACTTAAATATTCTATCACTTGGAACAATTATCAGTCAAAACACTAGAAAATAAACAGACACGGTCATGATATACTATGATTTGAACCTTCAACAGCCCAAGAGCTTTACCATTAGGCCAGAAGTGACCCTGGTCTGCTGTCCATCAAAACGTAAGTATAATGTTTGCGCCACACTGACCATTGACCATTGCAATAAAAATCTCTCTCTCTTTCATCCCATTATGGGATGGAAACGAGAGAGACAAACACAGAGAATGACAGGACTGCGGGTGGAGCCTCAAGGACCCCGCAGTCCTAGCTGTCTCCCCATCTCCTGTGGGAGCAGGCATTGTTTCCACAAGCAGGGAGCTGCTTTAAACAGCAGCTCCCTGCTTGTGGAGCAATGTTTTCATCTATTTGCCTGCATGCATATTTGCATGCAGGTAAACAGAAGAAAACTCAACTTTTTGCTGTTTGACAGCTCCCACTTACAAAAAGCAGAGTGTCTGCTCTGACTTGGCAGTAGCTGTTAAGTCTCCCACCAAGTGAGAACAAACAGCTATGTCTATAAGTGGGCACCACTGGACATAGCAGGAGCCGGCCATGGGGATGGCGGTTCCCAGGGCTCCCACTTACAAAACGCAGAGTGTCTGCTCTGGTTCGGCAGTAGCTGCAAATCTCCCACCAAGTGAGAACAAACAGCTATGTCTATGAGTGGGCACCCCTGGACATAGCCGGAGCTGGCCCTGGGGATGGCAGTCCCCAGGGCCATTATTGGCCCAACAAGAAGGGCTGCAAGACCCCCCCTCCTACTTAAAGTAGCCCCGGGGCCACGGGTCAGTGACGGACCCCCTTCCTTCTTTAAATTCAGCCCTGGAGAGGTGGCAGTCCCCAGGGCTCTGGGGGGACCTTGCACCCCCGCATACAATCGACACTGTGCCCCGGGGAGGAGGCCATCCCAGGGGCTGCAGTGAAGCCTCATGGCCCTCCTCATCCATTATGATCAAAGTCCCGGGGAAGTGGGGGTCCCTGGTGGTGCGGGGTGGCACCCCCCTCATCTATTTTGATCAAAGCCCTGGGTAGGTGGTTGTCCCCGGGGCTGCGGGAGGCTGTGTGCACCCCCTGAATTTATTGTAATTAAAGCCCCGGAGAGGTGGCTGTCCCCGGGGCATAAAATGCCCTAGGATGGGGTCCTGTGTGCCCCCGCCATTATTTCACCATGCCCCCGGGTCCTGGCCCACCTGGAGACTTCACAAAAACAAGCGCAGGCTTTTTTAAATAAAATATTCGCCGTGAATTTGCGATGTTGTCACAAATTCGCTGCATTTTGTTTTTTAAGTGCTTTTTTGCCCTGTTGAGGCACCTCTGGGACCATAGCACCAGAGCTAAGGGGTCAGGGTGTCCCCACTCTAGCCCCTTTTCTTTTTTTCTCTTTTTTTCTAGGACGCAGCTGAAGGCAAGTCCCAAAATGGCTGCAAACACTTCCTGGTTTGAAGTGTTGGCAGCCAATCAGAGCTCTATAGCTCTCTACACGAGCTCTCATTATTCGTGAAGTCATCAAGGAGGGTCAGCAGCCCTAGATATATACATTTATTGTCTCTTTAATATCTCAAACACTACTGAACAGATTTACACCAAATAACCAAAAGCACGTTTTGTGGATCAAAATCTAGCTTTCTGACAAATGTGGTGTAATTCCATCCAGCAGTTTGAGCTGTAGTTGTTTTCAAAACTCTTATGGGAAATAACATGCAAAATGCATGTTTTTTTACCCCCCCTTTTTCTCGGCCCTCACTTGACAGATCACCCCGAAGCATCTCATGTGCAAAAAGAATCACCAGCCCACTATTTTTGGGAAAATTTAATGAAGATTCATCAAACGGTGCCAAAGATATAGGCAAGTTAAAACACCCTTTTTCTATGGAGACATGGTCTTAACTATAACTACCTACTGATGACCGCCAGTAGGTAATATATACTTATATATACATATATATTACCTATCAGCGATTACCAGTAGGTAGTTATAACTAGGACCAAGTTTTCATTGAAAAAGTGTTTTTTGACTTGCCTGTATCTTTGGCACCGTTTGACGAATTTTCACAAAATGTTCCAAAAAGAGTGTGCCCAAAACTCTTGTTGTGCATGGGAAGTTTCGGGGTGATCCGTCAGGCAGGGGCAGAGAAAAAGGAGAGTCAAGTAAAGTGCATTTCCCCTTTTAATTCCCATGGAGATTTTAGACACAACCACAGCCCAAACTGCTGGATGGAAGTACAGCAATATTGTCAGAAAGATAGCTCTTGGTCCAGAAAGAGTGCTTTTGTTATTTGGTGTAAATCCATTCAGTAGTCTTTGAAATATAAAAAGAAAAACTAATTCGTATAGCTGAAAGGCTTCCCGAATACTCCCCATCTCGGGCAGAGATCTGATTGGATGCCGACAATCCAGCCAAGAAGTGTTGGCAGCCATTTTTAGACTTGGCTTCAGCTGACTCTCAAAAAGAAATGCTAAAAAAAGAAAAGGGAGAAGGGTACGTTTACCCCAAGCCCAAAGGCTTGGTGAAGGGGTGAATTTCTGCAAACTTTGCTGTGATCTAAAAAACAAAAAAAGCAAGGACGGTCTCCTGTGCTTGCTTTTAATTGTGTCCCCAGGTGGGCCATGTACCGAGGACATTGTAGGCAAATTAGGAGGGGGGTACAAGGGTCCCCCATCCTAGGGCTTATAAAAGCCCAGAGGACCAACCTCTCCCTGGGTCACATGGTAATAGTATCATCTAAGGGGAATCTCTTGGAGAATGCCTCAATTTTTGTTGATTTGTTGATTTCTTCTTGTTTCCCTTTGTTAAGGATTTGACTTCGTACGTAAAGGACACAATGGATTTTATGGGAGTAAGTGATGGCATCCATTGGAAAAATAACTTTCTGTTGATAACTTTTGATATTTTGAGCCTTTATAACTCTGTTTTACATTAACAAGGTTTGGAGGCAGTAGAGTTCTTTTTGAAGAGCTGACAACTAAAATATCATAAACATAGCAGAATGATTTTGGAGTTAATTTCCTTCGGCTTGATTCATAACATTTTTCTTTTTTCAGGACAGTTATATCAGCAAAAAAATATTATGAGCACATGCATCACCCCCAGCTGCGTGAACCTTTTCATGGGCTGGGGGGAGAGGAACGTGACCTGGGTGGAAGAGAATGACCCTTGGGTGAAAAACATTGCCCTCATGGTACACTACATAGATGATTTGCTCCTAGTGTGGAGGGGCACTAGAGCGGTAGCTGAGAGATTCACTGAGAACTTGAATGACAATAACTTGAATCTACAATTTAATAGTCAGATTAGTGATACTTCTGTCCAGTTTTTTGATTTACTGGTTTATGTACAAGATGAGAGATTATATTACAATACACACTACTCCTGCAAATATTTTACCAACAGGCTCATACTCAAAAACAACTAGAAAATTATCACAAAAAACAAGGGTTGGAGCCAATAAATACAAATACAACATTTATTTCATTATTCCCATTACTTACTGTCGGAAAGTAGCCTCTTTCTAGCTTGGTTACCTGTACTTTTGGCCTGTTTGTCAGTGTGTTTGACTGTGTTCACTGGGATCCTGCTAACCAAGACCCCAGTGATTCTGCTGTCTCCTCTAAATTTGGTTGCTGGTAACCTTTTAGCCCCACAATTGGAAAACTGGTCCCCCTATGCAAGTCCCTAGTATACGGTACCTAGGTACACAGGGCATTGGGGTTCTAGGCTACCCTATGGGCTGCAGAAGTTATTCTGCCACCCTTAGGCAGCCCATGCAAAGGGTTCTGCAGGCCTGCCATTGCAGTCTGTGTGAAACGGGTGCATGCACCCTTTTCACTACAGGTCACTGCACCAGGTCACTGTAAGTCACCCCTATGGTAGGCCTTCTCAGCCCAGAGGGCAGGGTGCAGGTACTTGTGTGTGATAGCACCCCTACACTAGCAGAGGTGCCTCCACGAACTCCAGTTCCATTTTCCTCTACTTCGTGAGTGGGGGTAAGCCAATATACACTACCTATGTCCAGCTACATCATGATAACTCCAAACTTGGGCATTTTTGGTATCAGACATGTCTAAATCATACCCCAATACTGTTGCAAGTATTGGAAGTACGACTCCATGCTCTGAGGGGGCTCCTTAGAGGACCCGCAGCATTGCTACCACCAGTCTTACAGAGTTTTCCGGGCAGCCCAGCTGCTGTCACCCCTCAGACAGGTTTTTCCACTCCTGCTGCTTGATCTGATCAAGCCTAGGAAGGCAGAACAAAGGATTTCCTTTGGGAGAGGGAGGTAACACCCTCTCCCTTTGGAAATAGGTGTGACTGGCTTGGGAGGGGTAGCCTCCCCCAGCCACTGGTTTTGAGTTGAAGGACACATTCGGTGCCCTCCATGCATAAACCAGTCCACATCGGTTCAGGGACCCCCCGTCTCTGCTCTGGTGCGAAACTGGACAATGGAAAGGGGGGTGACCACTCCCCTGCCCATCACCACCCGAGGGATGGTGCTCAGTGCTCCTCCAGAGGGTTCCTGGGTTCTGCCATCTTGATTCCAAGGTTGTCAGGGAACTCTGGGAGCATCTGAGTGGCCAGGCCAGGAAGGTGACATCAGAGGCACCCTCTGATGGGTAGTTAAGTTACATGGTTAGGTGATAAGACCCCTCTTTGGGCTATATAGTGTCTTCCTCTGGGGTGGGTCCTCAGATTCGTCTTGAAAGACTCCAGCAGGACTCCTGTGCAACCTCCACTTAAACGTCTGGCTACTGGAACTGTGTCATGACCCTCCAGGAACCAACATCGCTGCTGTCTTGGAAGAAGACATTTCTGCAACTTTGTTCCTTTGGCTCCTGCCGATTTGCAACATTTCCACAGCCGCTGCAACTTTTCAGCCTGCACAAGAAGAAGAAGGAATCTCCCTTGGGGTGAAGGCATCAATCCCCTGCATCCGCGGGTACCTGGCTTCAACAACAACTGGCTACGTGGGTCTCCCCTCATCCTGAGTGGCATGGATGCTTCATCACGGGTGGTGGTCTGGAGTGGTCCCCTTTGTCCTCTCTACCAGCTGTTGCACTTTGGTGGTGGTAAATCCTTTCCACTCCACACAAGACAGTACCCCCTTGCACTGCGTCCTTTGCAGCTCCCAAAGCTTGTTTACTTCACCTCCAAGGGGAACTTTGCAACATGTAGCTCCAGCCCCCAGCACTCCCTGGTGAAAAGCCAGGGTTTCTGCGTAGTCCTCCTGTGATGTGGGAGACTCTTCTGTGGTGCTGTGTGGGCTGCTTCAGTGACTTATGTGTCCCTGTCCTGTGGGTGCTGCCTCTGCTCCTGTGGGCCTTCTGAAATGCGGAGGGTCCCCTGTGACTCCCCTTCCTGGTAGAGTCCTGCTGGACCTTCCTGGTCCCCGGCAGCACCTTTTTTCCTCCAACCGCATGTTTGCCTTTGCCAAGGATTGTTGGTGGAAATTCTTCACCAACACCCATCTGCAATCCAGCTTCCAGTGTGGAGCACCTTTTGCACTCATCAGGAACTCTTCTCTGGCTTCGAGGCTGCAGGGCTGACCCGTATTCTTTCCTCGTGGACCAACTCCAGTAATTACTTCTGGGTGTGTAGTATCTCCTACTCCTCCTGGACTCCTCAGACACTTCTGGACTTGTTCCCCTTTCTCCACAGGTCTCCTTCTTTGGTAATCCACCGCTGGCTTCTTGTAGTCTGTTCTGGGTATCTTTTCTTCTTTTCCTCCTTTGGGGTGGTTTTTGGAAAATCCAGTGTTTTACTCCTGCATTTTTGGTCCCTGGGGGTACTGTATTACCTGTGTGGTTTCCTAGTACCCCAAACTCCCCTCTACACGATTTACTTACCGAGGTGGGGGCCCTGTGTTCGCATTCCACTTTCTTAGTATATGGTTTGGGATACCCCTGGGGCCAATATTGCTATTTTACACTGTTTTCCCAACCTTTTTATCCCTCTTATGGTTTATTAGTGTATACGTAAATAGTATATTACTTATCTCCTATTGGAGGGTTGCATCTCTGGTATTTTCTGATACTGTGTGCCAAAAATAAAGTACCCTTATTTTTTGTGCAACAAAGTGTTTTCTTTCTTGTGTGTAAGTACTGTGTGACTGTAGTGGTATTGCATGAGCTTTGCATGTCTCCTAGATAAATCATTGGCTGCTCATCCACAGCTACCTCTAGAGAGCCTGCATACACTTCATTAGGAGGGGATACCTGGAGTTGGTATAAGGTTTAAGTACTTAAGTATCATAGGTGCCCACCACACACCAGGCCAGCTTCCTACACCTACATACTCCAAAATTATATATATATAATTTTTTCTTTACACCAATCCATTATTACAAGTGTTTCGCACCACCACATTAAACAATTCAAAATCATTCATACAGAACAATCATCCCATTCACTGCATTGAACTAAAACATCCTACACTCAACTAACGGAATATAAAAAAATGAAAACTGGCATTGGACAATAGTTTACAAAATACATGAATACTTGCATCAATAGTCATCCAATAATACTTAGTACATTTATTATAATTTTCAAACCACATATGACCCTGCCATCCTATTTTACTCATTATGATGGCATAAATTCTCTACCGTCAAGTTTTCATATTGAATAGCTGGATGATTTCAGTCCTGTTCAATTGTTTCTCAATAAACTTTCACAAATGTTGTCGACCAATATCCAACCACATCAGGTCCCCTAATGATTCCTCCAGTCCTGAATGTCGAGTGCTGATGTGATGAATCCATACACATAGAATTGAACAATGAAACATTCATAACCAAACATTAGGTGAACAAAGTGGCGCCTACTTCAGGGCTCTCTCGTAAAATACAGGTTTAATGGAAGGTCACCTGGCTAGGGGAATCAAATATAGATATACAATGAAATATGTTGCTAGTTTAAAATATATATATATCTAAAGTGGATACCATAATACGACTTACGTGCTTGGAACCAAACCAATATTCAAATGATGTAAAGTAACGAGGAACCAGCTATCACAAAGATTGTCAAAGCAATAATCCTATGCGCATAGACGGCTCAGGTCCAATGAGAATCACTACTATCAGAAAAAATAATAATGATAAGGCCCCTGAATAATGTGACACTGATCTATTGATGCTGCCCCCCCATATAACTGAAGGTATTTACAAGTATGACAATGTTCACCACTTGAGACTACTCTGAGATACCACATGAATGTACAAAGCCAGGATCTGCTAACAAAAACGGAATAAGGATGTAGGAAAGTCACTCTTTTTGGCATGGTTACCCCCACTTTTTGCCTGTCTGTCAGTTTTGACTGTTTTCACTGGGATCCTGCTAACCAGGACCTAAGTGATTGTGCTCTCTCCTCTAAATTTGGTTGTTCTGGTACCCTTTACACCCCACAATTGGCATACTGGTGTATATACTTAGGTACCCAGGGCATTGGTACACCAGGGGTCCACCATGGGCTGCAGCATGTATTATGTCACCCATGAGAGCACATGCAATCTCTGTCTGCAGGCCTGCTATTGCAGCCTGCTTGAAAACGTGCATGCACCCTTTCATTACTGCTCACTACACCAGGTCACTGTAAGCCAACCCTCTGGTAGGCCCTTCTAGCCCAGAGGGTAGGGTTCCTGTGTGTTAGGGCACCCCTGCATGAGCAGAGATGCCCCTACAAACTCCAGTTCCAATGCAATGGACTTCGTAAGTGCGGGGAAGCCATTTTAACCGTGTACTGGTCACAGGGACTACCTGTGGTCCAGCTACGTAATGGTAACTCCGAACCTAGGCATGTTTGGTATCAAACATGTCAGAAGTAGACCCCAATACTGATGCCAGTATTGGGGGCATGATCCCATACACTCTGGGGGCTCCTTACAGGACTCCCCAGTATTGCTCCAACCAGCCTTTCAGGGTTTGCAGGCAGCCCATGCTACTGCTGACCCTTAGCCAGGTTTCTGCCCTCCTGCTATTTGACCAGCTCCTGCAGGGGAAGGTAGAACAAAGGATTTCCTGTGGGAGAGAGAGGCAATACCCTCTCCCTTAGAAATGGGTGTTACAAGGCTGGGGAAGGGTAGCCTCCCCAATCCACCGGTTTGCTTTGAAGGGCACATTTGGTGCCCTCTTTGCATAAACCGATTTGCACTAGTCCAGGGAACCCCAGCTCCTGCTCTAGCACAAAACTGGACAAAGGAAAGGGATTGCCCACTCCCCTGTTCATCACCACCCTAGGGGTAGTGCCCAGAGCTCCTCCAGGTGGCCACTTGATTCTGCCATCTTAAAAACAAGATGTAAAGAGGCTCCTGGGAGCATCTGAGTGGCCAGGTCAGGAATGTGACATCAGTGACCCCCTCTGATAGTTGGTCACCATGCAAAGTGACCAAGCCCCCTGTTAGGGCTATTTAGGGACTCCCTTGTGGGTGGGTCCCCAGATTCGGCGTGCAAGACTCCACCAGGATGTCTTTGCAATGACCTCTTCTGCTCCTGGCCACCGGAACCAGAACTGGACACTGCAACATTGTTTTCCCTGCTCCTTCCAGCAACTGCAACTTTTCCACATCTGTGCATCCTCCGGGGTCAGCAAGACTTTCCTCTGCTGCTCCAGCAACATTGGTCTCCTCTCCAGGTGTGCTAATTGGGCTTCACTGCGACTTATTGTGCCTGCTGCCAGTGGGTTGCCTATGGGGACTGTCTCTCCTGACGACTGCTGAGGGCCAACCCAGACTCCCCTCCAAAGGAGGAGTCCCCTGGAGCCTTCTGTTCCTCTTTAGCTCTGCAACTCTTCTTTTGCTACAACTTGCATTTACCAAGGCTTGTTGGTGGTCCTCCTGACCAACTGAGACCCAGTGACCAACGAGGGACAACATGTGTATGGCTCCAAGGACTCCTCTGCAGCTCCTGGACTCCAGAGCTCATCTCCATCTTTTGCTGTCGACCTGGATCTTCATCCACAGAAGGGTGGATAGTAGCTCCTGCCGCGCCTGGATGCTCCTGAGTAGACCAGACACTGTCCTCTTCTTTTTCAGGTCCTCTTCTCCCAGAATCTACGGTTAGGTTTCACCGGACAGGTCAGTGTCTTGCAATCTTCCTCTTTATAAGTCCTCTGGTTAGTCTTTGGGAAGTCCAGGTACTTATCTCTGCTCTCCTGATCACTGGGGGTCACTAAGGTACTCACCTCTTTGTGTCCCCAGTTCCTCCAGCTCCCCTCTAACTACCCCATATCCTTGGGTGGGGGACTTTGCTTCGCATTCTACTATTTTAGTATGGAGTTTCACCACCCCCCATAGGGCCCTAACTATCTTTCACTAATTTTTGTCAATGCTTGTGGTTTCTATATGCTATTTCCTAATAATTATGTATATAATGTACTCACCTCCAGTTGGGAGACTGCCTATAAGTAATCTAGTTCAGTGTTACTATAGTAAAGTATCTTTATTCTTGCAACACTTTGTGGATCCTTTCAGGTGTGACAAGTTGCAGAGTGACTGCTGTGGTATTGCAAGTGCTTTACACTTCTCATAGATAAGTTTTGGCTGCTCATCCACAGCTACCTCTAGAGATCCTGGGCTTCCTAGACACTGTCTCCATTCACTGACAGTGATTGCTTGGACCTGGTATAAGGTGCCAACACCACATGTGTCCACCACAAACCAGGCCAGCTTCCTACATAGGAATTGCCCATTATATGGTGCTTGTAACGATGCACAACGAACAGACATTCCACATATAATCATATGGCATTTAGGGATAAACTCATACCGGTAACATTAGAAACAGACAATAAGTCCGCTCCACTGAAGGAACTTACTCCCTAATGACCGAACGATGATATGAAAATAACTTGTCTCAGCTCCGGCGGTGGTCAGAAACCGAAAGGGATACAATGCGTTTCCTGTACGCTATTTAATGGCGCCTGATTCTAATCACCTGACCCAGGCAGCAATAGACTAAGTCGCACGAAAATAGACAAAGGACTGAAGATAACTGTGGAAACAGCAAGCACCATATTGAAATTTAAAATGTAATATATAATCTAAATGACACACTAGACATATACATGTCCTATGGATACCACATTGAATTGAGATGAAAATCACAACCAACGGGAGCAAAATAAGTGCTTTTTGGCAAAGGGACGTCCCTACCATCTGACTTGTAATAACAAGTCACCTACATAAAAAAAACCATACCATCTAGTATTGAAGCAATAATAACTCTGACTCTGACTGTAGACAGAAAACACAAGGGATCCAATTAATTTCCTGCAAGCTATTAGGTGACAGCTAACTTTAGTCACCTAACCTAGAAACTGGCAACGATAGACTGAGCTGCACAAAAATAGATGTAGGACTGCAGGCAAATATTACAAAAGCAGACGCCAAGTAGCACCCTGTAATATCATGTATAATCTGAATGAGACACCAAACAAAAGAGCAAGAAAACCCTATAGATGCCATTTAAATTTTAAAATTAGAATCTCTAGAGGGCCATATAAATTATAACATATATACAGAAAAAAAACCTAACCCTTTCATGAATAATCAACTGTGCTTTAAAATTCAAAAGGTAAGCAATTTTTTAACCATGAAACTTTAGCGAATCACATTTTCCCATGGTATATCTTCATTGAGCCCTTTCTTAAAAGTGGATAGATTGTAAATTCAGAAAACCTTTCTTTCTGTGTTGAATATTAGAGTCCTGTCCAGGACTTGCTCTCACTCGCTCCAAAATAATCTATCTAAGCTGCTCCTCAGTGTCATGTAGTTGTTACCAATGTAATTCAAGTGGGACATTATCTTTGCAAGTGCATATTGCTGATTTGTGTTCATTATATCATATTCTGAACTCTCAACCCATTTCCCCCACATATCCTAGGTCACACGGCCAGATAATCAAATAAATAACATTCTTGCTTCTGCTATTTGTCATACCAGTAAGATGAATTGTCTTACCCATAATAGTTACCAGGCTAGATACAATTACTCCTGCACAAGCCTGGTAGGTGCCTCATTTATATTTACCTACAATCGGTTGTGGTCCCATAACCGATCTCCAAGTGTTTGTTTCAGGACTGACATTAGAGGATTTCACAAGGGGAATTCCTTAGATTATGGTTTCTCTTAAATTAAAAGCCAAAATAGCTTTCTTAAGGATGGCCATGTCCAAGTTTGTATTCAAAATATGTCACTGAGAGTTAATAATGTATCTAATTTTCTCATTGAGGTTAGAGAGGTGCACAACACAAACCAGTTGTTCTTCTTTTTTCTCAACGTTCTTATTTTGAAACATTGTTTCCCTGTCGTAATACCTTGCTCTTTTGTTGGATTCCTTCACCAAGTATTTTGGGTAACCCAGATGAATTAATTTTTTAGACAAAACATCCGTATGGTGAAGGATAGCTGAGATTTTCATACAATTATGACATAGGCAGAGAAACTGACTGACCAGTACACCCTGTTTTTGACAGCGGGATGATATCTCTCAAAATGTAATAACATGTTCCTTGCTGTAGGTTTGGTATCTAGGGAAACCTCCAAATATCCAGCCTGATGCTTAATCCAAATATTCAGAAACTCTATTTGTGTCCTACCTGCCTTACTAGTAAATTTAAGATTGGTATCTCCTAAATTAAGCCACAAGCAGAACTTCCTCAATTCTTCTTCTTCTCTCCCCAAAAAACTTCAACAAAATATCTAGACCTTTGGACCTGAGGCGTCTATGCACATAGGGTTATTGCTTTGACAATCTTTGTAATAACCAGTTCCTCATTACTTTCCATCATTCAAATATTAGTGTGGTTCCAAACACATAAGTCATATTATGGTATACGCTTCATATATATTTTTTCAAAAAAACAGCAACATATTTCATTGTATATCTATATATGATTCCTATAGTCAGGTGGCTTTCATTACACCTGTATTTTACGAGATAGCCCTGAGGTAGGCTCCACTTTGTTCACTAAATGTTTGGGTAATAATGTTTCATTGTTCAATTCTACATGCATGGATTGAGAAGATTTTATATTTCCATTTGGGAAGCACAGATTTGTATTTGTTTTATGGATAATGTGATTATCAGGGTTTACATCTTGGCACATTACTAACATGTCTCAACTTTCAGTGTTGGTTTCTTTTTGGATACATTTGTTTATGGCATGTATCACTTTGGGTGTGTTGTATGAAATGACATATTGAGATTAATGTTTTTATTTAGTTATTTTTGGATGTATATTTTTCCTTGTCAGTACTTTCATGATTGATATTATTGGACAAGTAAATCAAGTTGGGTATTGGAGCATGTAGGAAAGTACCCACTTTCTTGGCATGGTTACCCACTTTTTATGCCTGATGTCTGTGTGTGAGCCTGTGTTCACTGGGATCCTGCTAACCATGACCCCAGTGATTATGCTCTGTCTCCCAAAACTCTTTATTTCATCCCACAATTGGCAAACTGGTGCCCCCATGTAAGCCCCAAGTATATGGTACCCAGGAACCCAGGGCATTGGGATTCCAGGGTATCCTTATGGGCTACAGCAGTTATTCTGCCACCCATAGGTGTAGGAGGCTAACCTGGCTGATAGTGGGTACCTGATGGTACTTACACCTTGTGCCAGGTCCAGTTATCCCTTATTAGTAGATTAGTAGTGTTCAAGCAGCTTAGGCTGATAGAGGTAGCTATAGCAGAACAGCTTAGGCTGAACTAGGAGACATGCAAAGCTCCTACTATACCACTTATATCATATAGCACTATATCATTAGAAACACAATACTCATAGTTACTAAAAATAAAGGTACTTTATTTTAGTGACAATGTGCCAAAAGTATCTCAGAGGATATACTCCCTTAGGAGGTAAGTAAAATACACAAAATGTACACACAAACCAAAATCAGGAAAAGTAGTGCAAACACTGTAGAATACAATAGGATGCAATAGGCCTAGGGGCAACACAAACCATATGCTATGAAAGTGGAATGCGAACCACGAATGGACCTCTTGGCTAGTGTAGTGTGTAGAGGGTCGCTGGGAGTATAAGAAAACACTAAGGGTGTCCAAGATACCCCACCCCAAGACCCTGAAAAGTAGGAGTAAAGTTATACTACTTCCCCAGAAACACACTAAACTTGTGATAAAGGATTTTGCAAAGACCACAACAGACTGCTAAACACTGAAGACGGATTCCTGGACCTGAGGACCTGCAAAGGAAGGGGACTAAGTCCAAGAGTCGCAAAAGTGTCCATGGGGGGCAGGAGCCCACTGAACTCCGGATGAAGGTGCAAAATGGCTGCCTCCGGCTGGAAGAAGCTGGAAGATTTGCAACAACGGAAGGGGGTAGGAAGTTCTTCTTCGTGTAGAAGATGTCCCAGGGCGTGCTGGAGGACGCAGAGTTGTTTCCTTGGCAGAATACCACAAACAAGCCTTGCTAGCTGCAAGAGTCATGGTTGGAGAAAAAGGGTGCTGCTGGGGCTCAGGAAGGACCAGGATGTCGCCACTTGGGAGAGGAGACAGAGGGGCCCCTCAGCAAGATAGAGAGCCCTTACTCATGAAGGAAGCATCCGCAGAAGTCCTTGAACATGGGTTCAAGAAGTCTGAACACAGCAGTCGTCTTAACACTACAAAAGGAGGTCCCACAACACCAGAGATCAACTCAGGGAGTTGAGCATCACAGGACAGAGTGCTGGGGACCTAGGCTCAGCTGTGCATGCAGGATTTCTTGGAAATTTGCACAGAAGCCCTCGTACCTGCACATCATCGGTGCACAGGATTACTGTCTGGAGAGGGGAGGTAAGGACTTACCTCCTCCAAATTTGGACAGTTTGACCACTGGACAGTCTGGGTCACTTGGGTCCACCACCTGTGTTCCAGGGGCCACGCTCGGCAGGATGAGAGGGGTCCCATGGTACCGGTGAAGCTGAAGTTTGGTACCTGCTGGAGCAGGGGGAAGATTCTGTCGACCCACAGGAGATTTCTTTGTGGCTTTCAGTGTATGGATGAAGGCAGGCATCCCACAGAGCATGCACCACCAGGAAACAGTTGAGAGAGCCGGCAGGATTAGGCTCTACAATGTCACTGGTAGTCTTCTGGCTACTTTGTTGCAGTTTTGCAGGCATCCTGGAGCAGTCAGCGGTCGATCCTTGGCAGAAGTCGAACAGAAAAGTGTAGAGGAACCCTGATGAATTCTTGCAAGTCATAATCTGAGGA
Source organism: Pleurodeles waltl (assembly GCF_031143425.1). Lineage (NCBI taxonomy): Eukaryota > Metazoa > Chordata > Amphibia > Caudata > Salamandridae > Pleurodeles > Pleurodeles waltl. Next base: position 1,604,007,150 of record NC_090444.1, read on the forward strand.
AAAGCCCACTGGAGAGACCCTAAATAGCCCTCAGAGGAGGATTGGCCACCTAGTCAGGTATGCACCTATCAGGAGGGGTCTCTTACGTCACCTGCGGGCACTGGCCACTCAGAGGCCTCCAGAGTGCCCCCACACCTCTGAAAGCAAGATGCCAGAGGTCTGAGACACACTGGAGGAGCTCTGGGCACCATCCCTGGGGTGGTGATGGACAGGGGAGTGGTCACTCCCCTTTCCTTTGTCCAGTTTCACACCAGAGCAGGGAATGGGAGTTCCCTAAACTGATGTAGACTGGCTTATGAAAGGAGGGCACCCCTCCCCAGCCTTTAACACCTATTTCCAAAGGGAGAGGGTGTAACACCCTATCTCAGAGGAACTTCTGTGTTCTGCCTTCCTGGGGCTGGGCTGCCCAGACCCCAGGAGGGCAGAACCCTGTCTGTGGGGTGGCAACAGCTGTAACTGCAGAGAAAACCCCAGAGAGCTTGTTTGGCAGTTCCTGGGGGTCTGTAGTGGAGCCCCCAGGATGCATGGAATTGGATCCCCAATACCAGATTTGGAATGGAGGGACAATTCCATGATCTTAGACATGTTACCATTGTGAAGCTACATATAGGTATTGACCTATAAGTAGTGAACGCATGTAATGGTGTCCCCACACTCACAAAGTCCGGGGAAATGGCCCTGAACTAAGTGGGGGCACCTTTGCTAGTGCAATGGTGCCCTCACACTTAGTAACGTTGCACCTAACCTTCAGCAAGTGAAAGTTAGACATATAGGGGACTTATAAGTTACTTAAGTGCAGTGAAAATGGCTGTGAAATAACGTGTGTGTTATTTCACTCAGGCTGTAATGGCAGTCCTGTGTAAAGGTTTGTCTGAGCTCCTTATGGGTGGCAAAAGAAATGATGCAGCCCATATGGATCTCCTGGAACCCCAATACCCTGGATACCTAGGTACCATATACTAGGGAAGTATAAGGGTGTTCCAGTATGCCAATTGAAATTGGTAAAAGTGGTCACTAGCCTATAGTGACAAATTTAAAGGCAGAGAGAGCATGAGCACTGAGGTTCTGATTAGCAGAGTCTCAGTGACGCAGTTAGGCACTAAACAGATATACACAGTTAGGCCACGAACTAGGAGCACTGGGGTCCTGTCTAGCAGGATCCCAGTGAGCCAGGCAAAAACTTACTGAAATATAGGGTTTTCACTGTTAGCACTGGGGTCCTGGCTAGCAGGATCCCAGGGAGACAGGAAAAACACACTGACATAATCTCACAAACAGGCCAAATGTGGGGGTAACTATGCTGGAAAGAGGCTACCTTCTCCCATAGCTGCAGAAAGAGCTATGACTCTTCAGAACCACCTTGCATTAGACATTCTTTTAGCAAAGGATGACGGAGATGCAAAATGCTTAATTCTAGGCAATGCTGATCATTTATTCCTGATAATAGTAAAGAAATGAGAAGCTTGCTTACTAATCTGACTAATGAAAGCACTGATTTGAAAGAGTTGAAAGAACCAGGCGTGTGGGAGAAAGTTGGCAAAAGATTTGCTTAAATGGGAAATTGGCTCAGCAACATTGGGAGAGGGATATTATTGAAAATAATACAAGGGATATTGATTATTGTGATTTGCATAATTGGAGCATGGGAAATATGTCAATTGTGTAAAAGGATAAAATTGAAGAAAAATAGAAAATAATCAGAGGAGGGAAGAAATGAAAAGGAAGATTTTTTTTAGGAGAAATTTGAAAAAGGAACAAAAATTTAAAGGGATAGAGATGGCAGAATTTTAGTTGAAGCAGAAAATTTGTGTGGGAAGATTTAGGGCCTGATTTATACTTTTTTAGCTCTGCATTTGCGTCATTTTGTGACGCACAAGTGGTGCAAATATACAAAATTCAATTATATTTTGTAAGTTTGCCCCACTTTTGCGTCAAAAAATTACTCAAACCAGCACTAAAAAAGTATAAATCAGGCCCTTTAGTGTGATGACACATTTAGGCCCTCATTACAACCCTGGCGGTCGGTGTTAAAGCGGCGGTAATACCGCCAACAGGCCGGCGGTAAAAAATGGGATCATGACCACGGTGGAAACGGCCAACACAAACAGCCACTTTAACACTCTGACCGCCACGGCGGTAGCAACAGACACCGCGGCGGTCACCGTAACAGACAAGCGGAAGACAATGTACTGCCCATAGTATTACAAGGCACCAATCCGCCAACTTTTCTGGGTAGGTACCAACGACAGCAAAAGTACGGCGGAAACAGTCTTTGGAAGGGAAACCACTCACCTTTCGACACTCAACGAAGAACCAGGACACCATGGAGTCCGAACTACAGGTCCTGCCAATGCTGGTGTATCTGCTAATACACCAGGAACATCAAAGAAAGCGGCGGCGACGACCACGGTGAGTACTGCACCTAGCACACAGGGGAAAGGGGGAGGAAAAAGAAAGTGACACACACACACGCAACACGCAGCACCTCCACCCCCACCCTCACCCAGAACACTATACACACAAATACATGCAGCAACATCACATGTACACCCCGTAACCCCCTGGAAGAACGCAAGGACAAAAGGAATTGAGTTCAATCAGTGATATTTAGAAAATGCAGATAAAGTTAACGATTGTAAACAACAGTATATACAAATATTTACAATACGTACAGAGGACCGTACACTGTCCTTTGCAAATGTCCGTGGACCAGTGGGCCAAAAATAAAAGGGCAAAGCCCACACTTGACTCCTGCCTCAAAACGGAGAGAGCACTGTAGGGGCATCAGTTCGAAAACACACAGGCACCTCAGGGGAAAGGGTGGGGGGGCACCTCAGCCGGAAGATGGTACTACGCCACTGCTCCTGGAGGGGGCAACATGCCCACTGCTTGGTCCTGGGGAGTGCAAGGCCACAGTCTCTTGAGTGCGTGGTTTGCCCACTGCTTGGTCCTGGGGAGTGCAAAGCCACAGTCTCTCTAGTCTCTTAAGTGGGTGGTTTGCCCACTGCTTGGTCCTGGGGAGTGCAAGGCCACAGTCTCTCAAGTGGGTGGTTTTCCCACTGCTTGGTCCTGGGGAGTGCAAGGCCACAGTCTCTCAAGTGGGTGGTGTGCCCACTGCTTGGACCTGGGGAGTGCAAAGCCACAGTCTCTCATGTCTCTCAAGTGGGTGGTTTGCCCACTGCTTGGTCCTGGGGAGTGCAAGGCCACAGTCTCTCAAGTGGGTGGTTTGCCCACTGCTTGCTCCTGGGGAGTGCAAGGCCACAGTCGCTCAAGTGGGTGACATGTTCCACTGGTTCTGGAGGGGGCTTTGTGCCCAGTGTGCTTCATCCTGCCAAGGAAAGTGATAGTGCATGCATATCTCCACTGGGCCTGGAGGGGGCCTTGTGCCCAGTCTGCTTCAGTGATAGTGGATGCATATCTCCACTGGTTCTGGAGGGGGCCTTGTGCCCAGTCAGCTTCACCCTGCCAAGGAGAGTGATAGTGGATGCATATCTCCACTGGTTCTGGAGGGGACCTTGTGCCCAGTGATGCTGCACCTGGGGTGTGGCAGTTCCCATTCCCTCACCTGGGTGTCTGAGGCACAAGATGTGCAGGGAACAGGTAGCATGATACCCCATGGAGGCAGAGCCATACTGATCCTGCGGCGACTTAGGCTGCAGACTGCTGGTAGTGCCGGTGCTGGTGGTGGTGTTTCAAGTGGTGGGTGGAGGGTCCAGGCCACCTCCTGCATCCCTGGACACCTGCCCACTGGGGATGCTGCTGATGACAGATGTAGTGGCACTGGCTGGGCATGTGGCGGTGCAAATGGCAGCGCAGGTGGTGGTGCTTGCGGTGGTGTCTGTGGCGGAGATGTTGCCGGTGCAGGTGCTGGTAGTAGCGGAGGGAGACACCACACCATCTCCTGCAGCCTCGGATGGCTGCCCACTGGGGATGATGCTGCTGACTGTTGTTGTGGCAGCGGCGGTGCAGGTGGTGATGCAGGGGGCAGTGCAGGTGACGGTGCAGGTGGCGGGCAGATAGCAGTGCAGGTGGCGGTGCCTTCCGTGGTACAGGTTGCTGGGCTGTCAGTACTTATGGTGGGCACCAGTCCCTCACCTGGAGGGTCCGAGGCCTGAAGTGCCTTGCCCTGGGTTTTCTTGTCCTTCCCCACCTTGCCAGACGCTGCTGGGACCTTGGCACTGGAAGATGCAGTTTTGGAGGATGCCTTGCTGGTTGGGTCCTGCTTTTTGGCCGTGCTGCTTGCTGGCACCCTCTTCACCTTGACATGTGGCAGAATAGGTTGGTCCTTTACAGGGGTCGCTGGCACACTGACAGCCCTGACGGGTGCCCCCTTTGATCCCCTGGGACTTGCAGGTACCACCGCGGATGCCGATTTGGTGGCTGAGGTGCTGGCCTGGGATCTTGACACCCTGGCCCGAGGAGAAGGACGGGGGGGGAGGCGTAGGGAAGAGGTCAATGTTTGCCAGGAAAAGTTTTTTAGACACACTGGGACGGGAAGATGGAGAGGGTTTGGGAGAGGAGGAAGTGGGAGTGGTTGTAGGAGGTGTCTTTCTGCTGAGTTTGGGTGAAGGTGCATGGGCTGGATGCTGTTGTGAGGTGGATGGCTGTTGGGTGGGTGGGTGCTTGCGTTTGTGTACTTTGGGAGGAGGGGTCACAGACACACTGGGAGAGGACACAGGGGATGTGTGCATGGTTCTGTGTGTGGTGACTTCTCGTGAGGGGTGTGTAGTGATGGGCGTGCTGGTGATGGATGTAGTAGATGAGGATGTAGTTCATGCAGGTGTGAGTGGAGACGCTACTGGGTGGGAGGTGGACAACGAGGGGGATTGGGACACAATGGAGGCAGTGGATGTTGCTGTGTCTGCATGGGCATAGTGCTTGTGTGAGTGCCTGTGAGATGAGGTGTGGTGCTTATGTTTGCCTGAGCTACTTTTGTGTGTTGATTTGGGTGAATGCTGGTCTGAAGGTGTGCTTGTGATAGGTTGGGGTTGAGTGGATTGGGACTGGGTAGAGAAAGTTGGAGGGGGAGGCTAGACACAGGGACAGTGCCTGCCATCAGTGCTGAGGCCAGAGCCTGAAATGCTCTCTTTTGGGCTGCCACGGCAGAGTGAATGCCCTCCGGGTATGCATTTGTTTGTTGCAAATGCCTCTCTACACCCTGGATGGCATTCAGAATGGTTGACTGCCCAACAGTGAGGGATCTCAGGAGGTCAATAGCCTCCTCACTGAGGGCAGCAGTGCTGACTGGGGCAGGGCCTGAGGTGCCTGGGGCAAAGGAGATGCCCACCCTCCTGGGTGAGCGGGCACGGGAAACACACTGAGGGGCTCATGGGATGGCGGTGCTGGTAGGAGAGGTGGCGGCTGTACCTGTTGTTGTGGTGGGCATAGAGGTGTCCGCCACCGCCAGGAAGCTTCCATCGGAGGAGAGTCGCTGTTACTGGTCTCCCCTCCTGTCCCCGTCGTGGTGCTGCCTTCACCCTCAGGGGATTCACCCTCATGGGCCATGTGGGATGCAGCTTTGTCCGTCGCCGGTGACTCTGCTCCTCTGCCAGATGATGCTAATGCACACAAGGACAGGGTGACAAAACAAAAAGGTGGGGAGAGACAGAGGATACACTTGGTCAATGCCAGCAACACCACTACTGTTGGCGTACACAACACACAGGGATCAGCCCGATGCACTAGGCTATGCCCAACCAGTCACTAAGGTAGTCACAAGCCAGTGGGGTACAATGGCTAACACCAGCATCTGCACACCTGACACCCACAGGACCCTGCTTAGTAGTACTGTATATGCCCACTTACACCATTAGGTTTGGAGTGCTTCAGAGCCTGCACACAAGGGACCTACCCTGCCATGATAGCCCTGGCCTAGGGTCACCCACAGCCCACATACCCAACCCAGCTACCTCCTAAAGCGCGCAAAGTCAGGAATCAGAATCTGTACTCACACCCTTGTGGCTGCTGTGATGCCCTCAAGCGCGCATACAACTCCGGATAGGCCACCGCCAGGATGCAGAACATCAAAGGGGTCATGGTGCGACAGGCACCCCTTCCAAGTTGGGAGGCTAGCCCCACCGTTTTCTTTGTCCAGTGGCACAGGTCCTCCCACATCTTGCGGCAGTGGGTGCTCCGCCTGTGATAGACCCCCATGGTCCTCACCTCCTTGGCAATGGCCCGCCAAGTACCCTTTTTCTGGTGGGTGCTGACCTAGAGGGAAAAGACAGGAGGAAGGGAAATTACTCACCCGTCTGGACCGGCATACTCATTGCCCACCAGTTCCCACTCATGCCCTGACACACATACACTGACCACCTCTCATGCAGCACTCAGGCCAGGACACCTCAGCACCCCCCAACATGTGGCTTACATCCACACCACTCAAAGCATGCATTGCCCACACATCATACTCTCAGTGTACTCACCTGTTTGTCTGGAGGACCGTAGAGTGATGTATACTGAGGTAGGACCCCATCCACCAGTTTCTCCAGCTCCTCCGCAGTGAAGGCAGAGACCCTTACCCAGACACTCTAGCCATTGTCGCTTCCAGACTCAGGTCACAACAGCACTTGTAGTGTATGTCCTCTCCTGTTGATGGTCAGGTAGCAAGTAAGTGAGTTGTTAGAAAATGGCGGTCACGTCCGCAGCGGTGCATACCATCACCGCTGGTGTACATCGCCATTGGCTCCTGGAACCCATAGGGCCTCATGATAACCAATGCGAAGTTGTGCTGAGGACATCGACCGCCCACCGCGATGACCCATAACGCGAGCGGAATTATCTCATTTCTACTTGCCCTTCCTCACAGGTCAGGCAGCCGCCATTTCAGGGGGGCACATGGCATGGCACCTACCTGCATTACAGCAGACATTCGCCCATCAACTGACTCTCGACTTCACATACTGCTTCTGTGACCTAACTTCAGCAACAGTTGTGCATTCTATGTGGAAATATGACCTTCTGCTCACCGTTCTCCTCCATAGGCTCCGACCGCCGAGGCAGATGATGAGATGGCGGCATCCTTCAGTGTACAGACCCCTGGTGGACCTGTCGACAATGGAGGACAGGCGCATTATCATCACATACAGACTTGATTGTGCACAATTCAAGAACTGTGTGCCCAATTGGAGCCAGACCTTATGTCAGGTATCCGCCAGCCCACAGGAATCCCCCCTCTAGTGCAGGTTCTGTCACTGCTTCATTTCCTGGCAAGTGGTCCATTTCAAACTACAGTGGCCATGGCATCAGGAATGTCTCAGCCAATGTTCTCCAACGTGTTGACCAGAGTGTTGTCTGCCCTGCTAAAACATATGCGCAGCTACATCGTTTTCCCCCAGGTGGAGGATTTGGCAACAGTGAAAGCTGACTTCTATGCCCTGCGACTTATCCCCAACATCATTGGTGCCATTGATTGTACACATGTGGCATTTGTTCCCCCCCCATGGAGAAATGAACAGGTTTACAGGAATAGAAAAAGCTCGATGAATATGCAGATGGTGTGTTTGGCGGACCAGTACATCTCCCATGTGAATGCCGAATATCCTGGCTCTGTGCATGACGCCTATATCTTGAGGAATAGCAGAATCCCTTATGTGATGGGCCAACTCCAGAGGCACCGGGTGTGGCTAATAGGTGAGTCCATGGTTCCAACCCAATATATGTTGATGTATGGGTATGGTGTGGGCCATAAGGGATACTGTGTGGCTAACATTTGTCCCTCAATATTTACAGGTGACTCTGGTTACCCCAACCTCTCATGGCTACTGACCCCAGTGAGGAATCCCAGGACAAGGGCCGACGGATGTTACAATGAGGCACTTGGGCGTACAAGGAGGATTATTGAGAGAACCTTTGGCCTCCTGAAGGACAGGTTCCGGTGCCTCCATCTGACTGGTGGATCCCTGTACTACTCACCCAAGAAGGTGTGCCAGATCATCGTGGCATGCTGCATGTTGCAGAACCTGGCCTTGAGACGTCAGGTGCCTTTTCTACAGGAGGATGAACCTGGAGATGGTCTTGTGGCAGGGGTGGATCCTTTGGACAGTGAGGAAGAGGAGGCAGATGAAGAAGATGTGGACAACAGAACAAACATTTTACAGCAGTACTTCCAGTGACACACAGGTAAGAGACTGTAACTCAAATTTACATTACAGTAAATGTTTGGACGTTGTACATGGCATCCTCTTACCCTCTGTCTACGGACACTGACTGTTCTCTTTGGAATCACTATTTTCAGATCTGTGTATCCCATTCTGGCTACTGCTAGATGTACTGCTGCCCACCAAAGGTCATCCTGTGGTATATTTCACTGAACATAGACGTTTTGATGCTTTGATAATGTTGTAATAATACATCTTTATAATCATTACAATGACTCCAGCATGATTTCTGTTTCAAGGGTGTTTATTTTCTGCGCAAAATAGTATGGGGGTAAGTGCAAGGGGCGGGGGTGATGATGGAGGAAAGTCCAGTTAGAGTTCAGTCTATTGGTATCACTGGTGCATTGTCCAATGGGGCATTGGAAGTGGAGCAATGGCAGTTCAAGGTGGACAGGGAGACATAGTGGAACAGAAGGGTGACAATCAGGAGAGTCTTATTTCCTGGCGGGGGTCTTGGCAATGTTCTCTGTCTTCTGCCTGGAACGCAGGGACCGTTTGTGGGGTGGTTCTCCTTCTGCAGGGGGTGGGGTGCTGGTGGCCTGTTGGTCCTGTGGCGGGGCCTCCTGTCCACAAGCGCCGGCGGAGGTTAAAGGCTGTTCCTCAGTTTGTCTAGTGTTAGGGGCCCTTTGTTGTGCCACTGCATCCCTCATGGTCTTGCCCATGTCAACCAGCACCCCTGCAATGGTGACCAGGATGGTGTATATTTTAGTTAGGTCCTCCCTGATCCCCAGGTACTGTCCCTCCTGCAGCCGCTGGGTCTCCTGTAACTTGGCCAGTACCTGGCCCATGGTCTCCTGGGAATGGTGGTATGCTCCCAGGATGTTGGAGAGTGCCTCGTGGAGGATTGGTTCCCTGGGCCTGTCCTCCCCCTGTTGCACAGCAGTCCTCCCAGCTTCCCTGTTGTCCTGTGCCTCTGTCCCCTGAACCGTGTGCCACTGCCACTGACCCCAGGTCCTTGATCGTCCAGTGTTTGTCGGGCTGCCTGGGGTCCCTGTAGTGGTGGACACACTGCTGATTGACGTGTCCTGGGGATAGTGGCCTGGGCCCGCTGGGTGGGTGCTGTGCTGGTTTTTCCTGAGGGGGGAGGCTCTGTGATAGGTTGGGACTGTGGCAGGGTAACCGACTGTCCAGAGGTCCCTGATGGGCCAGGTTGGTCATCGTGATCCAGGCGTGCAGAGCTGCTGTTATCACTGTGGGCCTCTTCTAGGGGGGGCTGGATGTAGCTGGCACCTCCTCTCCGATGACGTTGGGTAGGGGACCTGTTGGGATGCAAATGCATTGTTAATGTATTTGTGTATGCCATCTTGTGCAATGGGTGTGTTTCCCTGTATGATTGTACTTTCCCTGTAGGCTTGGCTTTGTGTGAGTGGTGATTTTGTGGGCTGGGTGAGTCTCTTGATTGGGCATGCTGGGATGATGGGTGTCCATGCAGGTCTGTGATGGGGGTCCATGCATTGTTGTTGCATGCAGGGCTTGGTATTGGGATGGGTGGGTAGTGATGGTGGGGTATATGTGAAGTGTTGGAGTGATGGGGGTGAGGGTAGGAATTTGTGATAGCATGCAGGTAGGGTGGGGGATATAATAGTTAAGATTTGACTTACCAGAGTCCAGTCCTCCTGCTACTCCTGCGAGGACCTCAGGATGCACGATCGCCAAGACTTGCTCCTCCCATGTTGTTAATTGTGGGGGAGAAGGTGGGGGTCCACCGCCAGTCCTCTGTACAGCAATCTGGGGTCTTGAAACCATGGAACGTACCTTTCCCCGTAGGTCGTTCCACCTCTTCCTGATGTCATCCCTTGTTCTGGGGTGCTGTCCCATGGCGTTGTCCCTGTCCACGATTCTCTGCCATAGCTCCATCTTCCTTTCAATGGATGTCTGCTGCGCCTGTGATCCGAATAGCTGAGGCTCTAACCGAATGATTTTGTCCACCATGACCCTTAGCTCCTCCTCAGAAAACCTGGGGTGTCTTTGGGGTGCCATGGATGTGGTGTGAGTGATATGTGTGAGGATGTGTGAGGTGATGTGTGGAATGATGTGTTGGGGTGTATTCTGTGATGTGCGTTGATGGTGTATGGGTGATGGTGTTCTGTGCCTCTGAGTGAGTGTGTGCTCTTTGCTTGTCTCTCTGTGCTTGGTTTCTATTTTTTTGTTGTTGTAAAGGGTTGTGGGTAATGTGGGTGTGTGTTTTATAGTGGTATGAGTGTGAGGGTGTGGTGCGTGTATGTGTGTCAGGTGTGTGTATTTTGAATTGTCCAATGTGGTGTGGTTTTGTAAGTGTGTGTGTGTATTTTGAGTGCAGCAGTGTGTACCGCCAATGGTTTACCGTGGTTGAATGACCGCCACTTTGATTCGTGGGTCGTGATACTGTGGGCGTATACTTGTTGGCGTAAAGATGTGGGTTTTGCTATCGCTAGTTTATCACTGACCTTTGGAGTGGTGGCTTTGCGTGGTTGTCTGTATTGTGGAGGATTTAATGTGTGGGTCGTAAAACCCGTGGCAGAGTACCGCTGCGGTCACGGTATCTTGGCGGTCGTTGGCATGGCATAGATAGATTTACCGTCAGGGTTGTAATGAAGACCTTGGTCATCAGCGGAGGGATTGTTAATGCTGAATTCACTAATGTTTATTTATGTACGAATTTGCATAGAAAATTAATTAATTTAAAGAAAAATAATGCATGGATCTGAAGGTGCGCCGACCTAAGTGGCCGCCAGTGTTCACAAAGTGTACTTATCAATAGCTCATTAATAAGAAATGTTGAGCTAATGTCTTATTAATGTAGTAATATGTCATATTAAGGGTTATGTATTATGTATTAGCTTTATTAATTGTAGGGCCCTAACTTAGCGAGGTCTTGGCCTAGTTGCACGGCTTCATGTCAAGCTGCATTTCTTAATTGACTTATAAAATGTCTGCTTAGACAACTAAATTGTTATTTTCCACTGTGCTGACCAAGTGCTCGTAGCCAAAAGTCTTTCTCATGAGAACTACTTGCTATAAGATGATGTGCTTGCTGGTGAAACAATGTTTAATGTAATGTGTGTAAGGCTGACCTTCCCAGGAGAAGACAATGGATGAACTGACTGGAGTATAAGCTGCAACAATATTGATACCTGACAAGCCAAACAATGGGAACAGGAGACGAGGAGCCAATCATCGACATGTGAACCATGTACTAGTAGAAGTGTAGATTGGGGGTTTTAATTTCATTGGACTAAATGTAAACATCCAATTCTTTAACCAATAGGGACATGGGAAGTAGTTTTAGGAAATCTAACTTAGTCGGACTGCACTGGGAGGAGACACCTCATTTTTGTTCAATTTTTCCAGAGAAGAGACATGCTTATCTTTATTGCTTAAAGAGACTTTGCCTTTTTCTGAACCTTGATGCTGAACCTGATTCCTTGCCGAACAAACTGATGTCCTATTGACGAAGACTGTCACAGCTTGCTGAACCATATTGAGGACAGGTATTAACCCATTGGGTGCCTTGGACGAGCTGGTCTCGCCCTCGGCCACGGCACTCATCCTGCACCCGGCCTCCCAACCACAGCCCCATCAGAGGTGGAAAGGGAATCACTTCCCCTTCCATCCCTGACCCACCCCGGCAATCTGATGACATCAGCGCGCTCACAGCGTGCCAACGTCATCCAATGCTGCTCGGGATGCGCTGGAAGCCATTTGCTTCCAGCGCGTGGACAGAGAGGATGCAGAAAAGGAAAGTCTTTCTCTTTGGGTTTTTTTTAGGGGGGAGAACAGACACAGGGAGAAAGAAAAGAGTTTTTCCTTTCTCCCTGTGCCTGTTTTCAATGGATTCCTACTCCACTGTCGCAGGCGAGGCCCGCAATAGTGGAGCAGAAATCAACCACTAGGCACCAGGGATGTTAGGTTTATTTTATTTTGTGGAGCGACCCCTTGGGCAAGGGTCGCTCCCCTGGGGGCATAATTGTATCTGTTTTTTCGGGCGATCTGCCCCTGGGGAGGGGGGGATTGAAACCCACTAGACACCAGGGATTATGTGTACGGTAATGTTTTAGGGCAGCGACCCATTAGGCAAGGGTTGCTGCCCTGGGGACAATATTTTTTCATATGTCCCCCCCCCGAGGCTAGATCTGCCGATCTCTACCCCGGGGGGAGGGTCAAAACCCATTAGGCCCCAGGGATTCTGCTGTGTGTGTGTGTTTGTGTATTCTTTGTATCTTGGTTGGGCACCCCTTGGGCAAGGGTCGCCCCCCCCGATTTTTTTGGGGGGGCACCCCTTGGGCCATTTCTGCCCTCCCTATTTTTTAGGCCTACCTGTCCCCAAGGGGGACAATAAGCCACCAAGACCCCAGGGATTTATTTTTCCTTTGTTTTTTTGTGTTGGGGGCGCCCCCTTTAGCAAGGATCATCCCCCAAACGGGGCACAGAACTGTTGGCCATTTCTGCCCCCCTTGGGAGCAAATCGGCCTATTTTTTAGGCCCATCTGCCCCCAAGGGGGGCAGAACCCACTTAGGCACCAGTTAGCTTGTGTGAGTGTCTGTATGTTTTGTGTGTGGGGGGTGACCCCTTTGGTAAGTGTCTCCCCCCAAAAGGGGCACATTAGTGATGGCCATTTCTGCCCCCCTTGGGGACAGATCGGCCTATTTGTTTTAGGCCTATCTTCCCTGAAGGGGGACAGAAGCCACCAAGACACCAGGGATTTATATATTTTTTACTTTGTTTTGTTTTTGTGTTGGGGGCATCCCCTTTAGCAAGGGTTGCCCCCCAAAGAGGGCACAGAACTGTTGGTAATTTCTGCCCCCCTTGGGAGCAGATCGGCCTATTTTTTGTAGGCCCATGTGCCCCAAGGGGGGCAGAATCCACTTAGGCACCATGGAAAATTTCAAACTTTTGATGGCGGGGTGTTTGTCATCTGGTGAAGGTTTTGCATTTGTGATTATAACAGTTTATTTCTTATTTTTGTTCAAGTTCAAAGCTTTTGCGTCCTGTGCTGTGGCTCCTTGCAGTTTTGGCAGTGGTTGACCTGCAGTTTGTGTAGTTGCATGTGTTAGGTAAGTAAAAACAATTTACTCCAAAGGAGTAATGTTGCCATGCATGAATGACATGTTTGTAGGTGGTGTACTAAATGCAGGATTGTGTGTGAAATTGTCCTTAGATTTGTGCACAATGATATTTGTGTTGTCTTATGTCTAATTTGCTTTTCTTTTTTCTTTTTAGTGGGATATCATTGGTGATTGCTGGGTGTAGGAGGCTGGCCTGGCTTATAGTGGGTACCTGATGGTACTTACACCTTGTGCCAGGTCCAGTTATCCCTTATTAGTAGATTAGTAGTGTTCTAGCAGCTTAGGCTGATAGAGGTAGCTATAGCAGAGCAGCTTAGGCTGAACTAGGAGACATGCAAAGCTCCTACTACACCACTTATATCATATAGCGCTATACCATAAGAATCACCATACTCACAGTTACTAAAAATAAAGGTACTTTATTTTAGTGACAATGTGCCAAAAATATCTCAGAGGATATACTCCCTTAGGAGGTAAGTAAAATACACAAACTATACACAAAAACCAAAATCAGGTAAGTAAACAGTTAGAAAAGTAGTGCAAACACTGTAGAATACAATAGGATGCAATAGGCCTAGGGGCAACACAAACCATATACTAAGAAAGTGGAATGCGAACCACTTAGGGACCCCAGGCCTAGTGTAGTGTGTAGAGGGTCACTGGGAGTGTAAGAAAACACTAAGAGTGTCCAAGATACCCCACCCCAAGACCCTGAAAAGTAGGAGTAAAGTGACCCCACTTCCCCAGGAGATTCTGCAAAGACCACAACTGACTGCAAAGCACTGAAGACAGATTCCTGGACCTGAGGACCTGTAAAGGAAGGGGGCCAAGTCCAAGAGTCACGAACATGTCCAGGGGGGGCAGGAGTCCACTAAACCCCGGATGGAGGTGCAAAATGGCTTCCTCCGGGTGGAAGAAGCTCAAGATTCTGCAACAACAGAAGATGCCAGGAACTTCTCCTTTGCACAGAAGATGTCCCACGGCGTGCTGGAGGATGCAGAGTTGTTTCTATGCAGAAAGTCCACAAACAAACCTTGCTAGCTGCAAAGGTCACGTTTGAAGAAAATGGGTACTGCCCGGGCCCAAGAAGGACCAGGGGGTCGCCACTTCAAAGAGGAGGCAGAGGGTGTTCCTCAGCAATACAGAGAGCTCCTGCAGAAAAAGGCAGCACCCGCAGAAGTACTTGAACACAGGTTTAAATAAAACTGAGTACAGCAGTCGTCTCAACACTACAAAGGAGTGTCCCACGAAGCCGGTGGTCAACTCAGTGAGTTGAGCAATGCAGGACGGAGTGCTGGAGACCTGGGCTGTGCTGTGCACGAAGGATTCCTTGCAAAAGTGCACAGAAGCCCTAGCAGCTGCAGTTCACGCAGTACACAGGATTACTGTCTGGCGAGGGGAGGCAAAGACTTACCTCCACCAAATTTGGGCAGATGGACCACTGGACTCTCGGGGTCACTTGGATCCAGCACCTGTGTTCCAGGGATCAAGCTCGTCACGATGAGAGGGGACCGAGAGGACCAGTGAAGCAGAAGTTTGGTGCCTGCGTTAGCAGGGGGAAGATTCAGTCGACCCACAGGAGATGTCTTCTTGGCTTCCAGTGCAGGGTGAAGCAGACAGCCCCCAGAGCATGCACCACCAGGAAACAGTCGAGAAAGCCGGCAGGATTAGGCGCTACAATGTCGCTGGTAGTCTTCTTGCTACTTTGTTGCAGTTTTGCAGGCGTCCTGGAGCAGTCAGCGGTCAATCCTTGGCAGAAGTCGAAGAGGGAGATGCAAAGGAACTCTGGTGAGCTCTTGCATTCATTATCTGAGGAAAAGCCCACAGTAGAGACCCTAAATAGCCCTCAGAGGAGAATTGGCCACCTAGTCAGGTAAGCACCTATCAGGAGGGGTCTCTGACGTCACCTGCTGGCACTGGCCACTCAGAGGCCTCCATTGTGCCCTCACACCTCTGGATTCAGGAAGGCAGAGGTCTGGGACACACTGGAGGAGCTCTGGGCACCACCCCAGGGGTGGTGATGGACAGGGGGGTGGTCACTCCCTTTTCCTTTGTCCAGTTTTGCACCAGAGCAGGGTGGGGGTTCCCTCAACTGGTGTAGACTGGTTTATGCAAGGAGGGCACCATCTGTGCCCTTCAAAGCATTTCCAGAGGTCAGGAGAGGCTACTCCTCTCAGGCCCTTAACGCCTATTTCCAAAGGGAGAGGGTGTAACACCCTCTCTCCCAGGAAATCCTTTGTTCTGCCTTCGTGGGACTGGGCTGCCCAGACCCCAGGAGAGCATAAGCCTGTCTGTGGGTTGGCAGCAGCAGTAGCTGCAGTGAAAACCCCAGAGAGCTGGTTTGGCAGTACCCGTGGTCCATGCTGGAGGCCTGGGGATGCATGGGATTGGCACCCCAATACCATATTTAGCGTGGGGGGACAATTCCATGATCTTAGACATGTTACATGGCCATATTCGGAGTTACCATTGTGAAGCTACATATAGGTATTGACCTATATGTAGTGCACGCGTGTAATGGTGTCCCCGCACTCACAAAGCTATGAAATAACGTGGATGTTATTTCACTCAGGCTGCAGTGGCAGTCCTGAGTAAGAATTGTCTGAGCTCCCTATGGGTGGCAAAAGAAATGCTGCAGCCCATAGGGATCTCCTGGAACCCCAATACCCTCGGTACCTGGGTATCATATACTAGGGAATTATAACGGTGTTCCAGTGTGCCAAATAGAATTGGTAAAAATGGTCACTAGCCTACAGTGACAATTTTAAAGACAAAGAGAGCATAAGCACTGGGGTTCTGATTAGCAGAGCCTCAGTGACACAGTTAGTCACTACACAGGGACACACATTCAGGCCACAAACTATGAGCACTGGGGTCCTGGCTAGCAGGATCCCAGTGAGCCAGGCAAGAACAAACTGACATACAAGTAAACATGGGGGTAACATGCCAGGCAAGATGGTACTTTCCTACACTGTGTCTAAACAGAGTAGTTGCTGGTGAGATTAGCTTTTACAGGCAAGTGACTGGTATAGTACATAACTCGTTTGATAAAGCCACACTTTGTTTACTGCCTATTTTAGACAGTGCTGGTCGTTGTTGGGGCATTTGTCAAGTTACACTTCTTAGAAAGGATCATGGCTAGCCGTAGAGTGACCGCTCAGCAGGCTGGTGGCATGTTTTTTCAGTCATCTTCTGACTATAATTATGAGACAGACTCTGCATCTGAGGCAGAAGAGGAAGAGAGAGATTCTGGCAGTGAGTTTTCTGTACGAGAGGAATCTTCTGATGAGGAAGCCACTTTGAGTGCAGATGAAGGGCCTGTTTTAGAGGAGGACACTGATGAGCCAATAGTGCAGCAGCTTGGGACTGAAAGGTTCCCATTAAAAAACCTGACACCTGGGTTGCCCCAAACATGGAGCAGCCATAGTTGCCTGCCTTTACTGATCTCCCAGGGTGTGGAGTAAATACGGAAAACTTTTTGCCTGTCAATTTCTTTGAGTTGTTTGAGGACCATGTATTTTTGAAAGAGATTGTTGAGCAGACTAATTTGTATGCAGAGCAGTATTTGAGGGATAACGTTGCCAGACTTAGGCCTCAGTCTAGAGCTACCCAGTGGATTCCCAGAAATCTGAAAGAGATTAAAAAGTTCTTGGGTTTGATTTTTGGATGGGGTTGATAAGGAAGCTGTCACTGGCAACAGCTATATTTCCTGCAACCATGACTTGCACTCGGTATTTACTTCTTCTTCGGATGCTGCATTTTGTTGACAATGCTTCAGCCTTGCCACGAGATCACCCTGATTCTGACCGTCTTTTTAAGATTAGGCCTGTTCTTGATCATTTTGCAGATTCGTTTCCAAAGGTTTATGTTCCAGGAAAAGAAATAAGTGTGGATGTGTCTTTGGTCCTGTTCAAGGGTGGTTTGGTTTTTAGGCAGTACATTCCTAGCAAGAGGGCACGGTATGGAATTAAATTGTATATGCTGTCTGAAATTAGTACAGGATATGTTTATTATTTCCGGGTCTACACTGGTAGGGATTCCAGTATTGACCCCACCCTGGTTGTCCGCCCACTTTTGGAGTTAGTGAGAAAATTGTGTTGGAACTTGGTAGACAACTGTTTAATAAAGGTCACCATTTGTATGTATATAATTTCTACACTGGAGTTCCGTTCTTGAAGGAATTGTTCAGAGTGGACACTGTTGCTTGTGGCACAATCCGCTCTAACCAGAAAAGCTATCCAAGGGAGCTTGTCTGTAAAAAACTTGAGTGGGAGGGAACAGTGCAGTGCCTTGCGGAACAATGAGCTGCTAGCTCTGAAATTTGCAGACAGGAGGGATGTGTACATGCTAACTACCATCCATGATGAGAGTACTTCCCCTTTGACTGTTTGAGGTCAGGTGGCGGAAGTGTGCAAACCTGCGTGCCTTTTGGACTACAATAAGCACATGGGTGGTGTTGATAGAGTAGATCAGAGGTTGGAACATTACAACGTTCTTCGTAAGTCTTACATGTTGTATAAAAAGTTGGCCATCCATTTGTTTCATTTGGCAACTTTTAATGCTTTTATTGCATTCAAGGATTGTTCCCCTGAGTCAAGGATGAAATGTGTTAAATTTCAGGAGTCAGTGATAGAGAGCCTTATTGTGGTGGAACATGCAAGAGTTCCTAGAGTAGCAGTGGTGGAGGATGTGGCTAGATTGAAAGATCACCACTTTCCTGATCACATTCCTCCCACTCCCAAAAAAAACTTGCCCACTAAGAAATGTAGAGTCTGTTCCCGAAGAGGTATCCGGAGGGAGAGCCAGATGTACTGCCTGGGCTGTGTGTGGCTGGCTATTTCAGGAGTTACCCACACAGACGAAATACTGGGAACTAACAGGAGCGTAAACTGCTATTTTATATTTTCATATGTTCGGTTTCACGGTTGGCATTACTGTCTTGTATTCAGTTAGAGCGTACGTGTTTGTAGTTTTGTACTTATTTATAATTAGTTAGTGGTTTCTTAGTTTAAACACAAAAAAAAAGTGATTGCGGTGTGCATGGAGTGGTGCTTGGCTGGCGGTGTGTGTAGAGTGGCGCTTGGCTGGTGGTATATGTGGAGTGGCACTTGTCTTGTGGTGTTTGTGGAGTGGCGCTTGGCTGGCGGTGTGCGTGGCTTACGTGGCTCCCCCAACATTTTCTTACCCAGACTCCTCTGCAAACCTCAGAAATTTGCTTAAAAAAGCATATTTTCCTCACTTTTCTTTATAGGATCACCGCTCTGGCACAGGTGTCCTACCACCGAGCGTTCCCCTCAGTCTCCCAAGTAAAATTATACCTCACTTGTGTGGGTCCCAAAACCAAAATCAGCCTAAATATGTACAAAATAAAAATATGTGGCTATCAACTCGCTGTGGACATTTTTCTGTTGCAGGCACCTGGTCCACCCTCACAAGTGAGGTATCATTTTTATTGGGAGACTTGGGGGAATGCTGGGTGGAAGGAAATTTGTGGCTCCTCTCAGATTCCAGAACTTTCTGGCACCAAAATGTGAGGAAAAAGTGTTTTTTTTTGGCCAAATGTTCAGGTTTGCAAAGGATTCTGGGTAACAGGACCTGGTGAGAGCCCCACAAGTCATCCCATCCTGGATTCCCCTAGGTGTCTAGTTTTCAAAAATGCACAGGTTTGGTGAGTTTCTCTAGGTGCCGGCTGAGTTAGAGGCCAAAATCCACAGCTAGGCACTTTTAAAAAAACAGCTCTGTTTTCTTTGGGCAAATGCGATGTGTTCACGTTGTGTTTTGGGACATTTCTAGTCACGGGTACTAAGCCTACCCACGCAAGTGAGGTACCATTTTTATTGGGAGACTTGGGGGAGTGCTGGGTGGAAGGTAATTTGTTGTTCCTCTCAGATTCCAGAAGTTTCTGTCACTGAAATGTGAGGAAAAAGTGTTTTTTGCCAAATTTTGAGGTTTGCAAAGGATTCTGGGTAACAGAACCTGGTGAGAGCCCCACAAGTCACCCCATACTGGATTCCCCTACGTGTCTAGTTTTAAAAAATGCACAGGTTTGGTAGGTTTCCCTAGGTGCTGGCTGAGCTAGAGGCCAAAATCTACAGCTAGGCACTTTGCAAAAAACAGCTTTCTTTTCTTTGGGAAAATGTGATGTGTTCACGTTGTGTTTTGGGGCATTTCCTGTCGCGGGCACTAGGCCTACCTATGCAAATGAGGTACCATTTTTATCGGGAGACTTAGGGGAATGCTGAGTATAAGGACATTTTTGGCTCCTCTCAGATTCCAGAACTTTCTGTCACCAAAATGTGAGGAAAAGGTTTTTTTTTTTGCCAAATTTTGAGGTTTGCAAAGGATTCTTGGTAACAGTACCTGGTGAGAGCCCCACAAGTCACCACATCTTGGATTCCCCTAGGTGTCTAGTTTTCAGAAATGTGCAGGTTTGGTAGGTTTCCCTAGGTGCCGGCTGAGCTAGAGGCCAAAATCCACAGCTTGGCACTTTGCAAAAAAACATCTGATTTAAATGTAAAAATGAGATGAGTGTCCATGTTGCATTTCCTGTTGCGAGCATTAGGCCTACCCACACAACTGAGGTACCATTTTTATCGGGAGGCTTGGGGGAATACAGAATAGCAAAACAAATGTTATTGCACCTTGTCTTTCTCTACATTTTTTCCTTCCAAATGTAAGACTGTGTGTAAAAAAGACATCTATTTGAGAAATGTCCTGTACTTCACATGCTAAGTCTTGATCAACCTACAAGCCCTATATATCACCGCAACCAGAAGAGTCCAGCAGAAGTAACAGTATATTGCTTTCAAAACTCTGACATGGCAGGGAAAAGTTACAGAGCAAAAACGTTGAGAAAATTATCTTTTTTTTTACCTCAATTTCAATATATTTTTATTTCACCTATTATTTTCTGTAGGAAAACCTTGTAGGATCTACACGAAACGTTTAGCTTTCTGGGGTCCAGCATTGGTTTCACACCCATTTCTGTCACTAACTAGAAGTAGGCTGAAAGCACAAAAATAGTAAAAATAAGGTATGTCCCAGTAAAATGTCAGAATTGTGTTGAAAAAAGGGGTTTTCTGATTCAAGTCTGCCTGTTCCTGCAAGCTGGGAAGCTGGTGATTTTAGCACTGCAAACCCTTTGTTGATGCCATTTTCAGGGAAAAGAACACAAACCTTCTTCTGCAGCCCTTGTTTCCCATTTTTTTGAAAAAAAACCATTTTTTTCAGTATTTTGGCTAATTTCTTGGGTCCATCAGGGGAACCCACAAACTTTGAGTACCTCTAGAATCCCTAGAATATTGGAAAAAAAGGACGCAAATTTGGCATGGCTAGCTTATGTGGACAAAAATTTATGAGGGCCTAAGCGTGAACTGCTCCAAATAGCAAAAAAACCAGGCCTGGGACTTGAGGGGGGAAAGGCCTGGCAGAGAGGGGGTTACACAATGTCACTGGTTGTTATGTCTATTTGCTTTTGTTTCTAGGTACCAACCGCAAATTTTGATGGAGCTATAGCTAGATATTTTTCCAAATTTGTGTTGACTAAATTCTTTTGCATGAAGTAATAACATGCTATTCTAATCTGATGGTAGTTAGGGTGCTCACTGATTATGCTCGCTACCTGAAATAACAGTTGATGTCTATTCTTTGCTGAGTTCTAGTTGTATGTTATTACATTTGTGCAGTTATTCTTGCTATTAATTTGTACTGTAACCTTAGAATGTATAGTGGCTCAAGCTTTAATAAGATTGTGATTCTTTCACTGCTTTGACCAGCCAGTATTGTTTCTGTATGCTTATCATTTGATTTTGAGATTAAGTTACATGACATTAGCATTGTTAATATGGGGAAATAATGTAGGAAAGTACCCTCTTTTTGGCATGTTATCCCCATGTTCTGCCTAATGTCAGTGTGTTTGACTGTGTTCACTGGGATCCTGCTAACCAGGACCCCAGAGATTATGCTCTCTCTCCTCTAAATGTTGTCACTGCATACTGGTAACCCAGTATTTCACCCACAGTTTGCACACTGGTCCCCCCTTATAAGTCACTAGTATATGGTACCTAGCTAACCAGGGCATTGGGTTCCAGTTGATCCCTATGGGCTGCAGCATTTCTTTTGCCACCCATAGGGAGCCCATGCAACTGCTTCTACAGGACCACCTTTGCAGACTGTGTGAAAAGGTGCATGTACCCTTTCACTGTCATTTACACTGCACCAGCTCACTCATAAGTCACCCCTGTTGCAGGCCTTCCAGCCCTGGAGGCAGGGTGCAGAGTACCTAGCAGAGGTGCCGCCACAACCTCCAGGACTATTTTCCCAGAACTCGCGAGTGCGGGGACACCATTTTATGCATACGTTGGACATAGGTCACCACCTATGTCCAGCTTCACAATGGTAACTCCAAATATGGCCATGTTTGGTATCAAAGATGTTGGAATCCTACCCTAAGGCTTTTGCAAGCATTGGATGTATTTTTTAATGCACTCTGGGGACTCCTTAGAGGACCACCAGTACTGCCATGACAGCCTTTGGGACAGGGGTGTTAAACTCTCTCCCTTTGAAAATAGGTGTTACAGGCATAGGAGGGGTGGCTTCCCAGAGCTTCTGGAAATGCTTTGAAGGGCACAGATGGTGCCCATCTTGCATAATCCAGTCTACACTGGTTCAAGGACCCCCAGTCCCCACTCTGGTGCGAAACTGGACAAATGAAAGGGGAGTGGCCACTCCCCTGTCCACCACCATCCCAGGGGTGGCGCTCAGAGGTCCTCCAGAGGGTCCCTGGGTTTAGCCATCTTGAATTCCAAGTTGGCAGGGAACTCTGGGAGCATCTGAGTGGCCAGTGCCAGCAGGTGACGCCAGGGCCCTCCCCTGATAGGTGGTCACCTAGCTAGGTGATCAATCCCCCTTTCAGGGCTATTTAGTGTCTCTCGTGGGTGGTTCTTCAGATTCGGATTTCAAGACGCCAGCAGGAATCCTCTGCATCCTTTACTTCACCTTCTTACCGAAGAAACTGCATCTGGACCCTCCAGGAACTCTACAAACTGCAACAAAGAAACAAAGACAACTTCTGCAACATTGTGTCTTCAGCTCCTGCCAGCAACTGCAACTGTTTCCAGGTCGTGCATCCTCTGAGGACTGCCTGTCTTCAGCCTGCACCATAAGAATGAAAGAATTTCCCTTGGAGTGAAGGAGTTACTCCCCTGCTTCAGCAGGCACCCCTCTGCAGCGATGACTTGTGGTATTGGTCCCCTCTCCTGATGAAGTGCGTGGATCCCGTAACACGGGTGGTGGATGGAAGTGGTCCCAATGGACTTGACATCCAACTGTCCAACTTTGGTGGAGGTAAGAGCTTGCCTTCCCACGCAAAACAGTACCCCCATGCACAGCATTGTTTGCAGTTGCCAAGGCTTGTTGGCATCCTTCCATGAAGTTCTTCGTGCATCATGCAACTCCGGCTCCCAGCACTCTATCCTGTGACACACAGCTTCCTGAGTAGTTCTCCGGTGGCGTGGGATTCCATTGTGTAGTGCTGCCCAAGCCTCCTTTTACACCTTCTTTGTCCCCATACTCTGGGACTTCTGTGTAAGCTGCCTGGTCTTCTGAGGGGTCTCTGAGTTGCTGAGAGCCCCCTTGGACTTCCCCTCCTGGGTAGAGTCCACCAGATCCCTCCTGGTCCTGGGCAGCGCCTTTTT
Source organism: Pleurodeles waltl (assembly GCF_031143425.1). NCBI lineage: Eukaryota > Metazoa > Chordata > Amphibia > Caudata > Salamandridae > Pleurodeles > Pleurodeles waltl. The sequence goes on from NC_090444.1 coordinate 1,604,030,050, forward strand.
CCGCTAACCGCGTGCTTTGCGTGTGCCAAGGCTTGTTGGTGGAATCCAGCAACGCAAACTAGACTGCAATCATCCATCCAGCGTGGGACATCCTCTGCACTAACCAGGAACCCGCATCCATCTTCTTGGGTACAGTACTGACTGTTGTTCTTCACTGGTGGTTCTTCTTTTGCACCTTCATTTGGGTTAGCAGGGGCTCCTATTCTCCCTGGACTCCTCGGTGCTTCTTGGGCTTGGTCCCCTTCTTCCACAGGTCTTCAGGTCCAGGAATCCATCCTTGGTGTCTTGCAGTCTCTTCTGGTTCTTGCATAATCTTCTTTTTTGTGTTCTTGTGTGTTGTAGGAAGGTTACTGTGATTTACTCCTGCTTTCCTGGGCTCTGGGGTGGGTTCTATTACTTACCTTTGGTGTTTTCTAATACTCCCACTGCCCCTCTACACACTACACTTGCCTGGATGGAAAACTGACATTTGCATTCCACTTTCTTAGTATATGGTTTGTTTTCCCCCAGGCCATTTGTCACTATTGTGATTTTCACTATTTGCACTGTTTTCTAACTGTTTTTACAGATATTTCTGCATACTAGTGTATATAATTTGTGTATTAATTACCTCCTAAGGAAGTATAGTCTCTATTGTATTTTTTGCATCTGTGTCACCAAAATAAAGTACCTTTATTTTTGTAACACTAAGTATTTTCTTTCTTGTGTGTGAGTACTGTGTGACTACAGTTGTATTGCATGAGCGTTTCATGTTTCCTAGTTACTGCTCATCCACACTGCCCCTCGAGAGCCTGGTTTCTAGACACTGACTACATTTTACTAATAAGTGATAACTGGACCTGGTACCTTAGGAACCCACTACAAAGCAGGCCAGCCACTTAAATTGGTGGTGCAGTGGTGGGATAAGTGCTTGTAATTGCCTTATCACTCTGTCAGCAGTGCTTTCCACAGAAAAGAATAATCTGTACCTAGAGTTACAGGGTTCTAGTCTTTTACTTTCCCTTCCAAGAGACTAGAGGTTAAGTAGGTTAGGTTTCCCTTACACTACACTCACACTACATCATATCTACTGCTGGGCTTCGCTCTGAGGTCATGGGTACTCCCTATGAGGGCATGACCTTCAAGGAATTGGAGGGGCTTTGCTCAGACAGAAAACTAGATGTAGGGAAGAACCCCAATAAGAATATTCTTCTAAGCCTCCCTCTTTAGGATGACCAGGAACTTGAGGAATCTACACCCTTAGAGTCAGGGAATCATCCTTCAGATTCAGGGGAGGGCTCTTCCAAAGATCTTCCACCTAACAGACCTACTAGTGTAGCTGGCAGTGGGGGGGGTAGTCATTCAGGTAAGGCTTCCTTCACACCTAGCAGTCAGGTCCCTAGGGTTACAAAATCTAGGGAAAGATCTACCTCTGCCCCTTCCCATATCACCTCAGTATCTCAGGGATCCCATGGTTCAGCTCCAGGTGATGACTCCATAGATAGGGCGCTCAGGAAACTGAGACTGGAGGAGGCCAGGCAGAGGCTGCAGCAGCAACAGCTAGCCCTAGATAGGGAGGCATTGGCTATGGAAAGGGAAATGCAGGGGTTGGGGTTAGTTCCCCATGGTGGCAGGATCAGTTTCAGGGTTATGGAGTTAGGGAGTACACCGTAGACTCTAGAAATCTGCACAAAATTGTTCCCCCATACAAGGTGGAGGGTGATATTTACAAGTGGTTTGCTGCACTTTAGAGGGCCTGCAAAGTTCAGAGGGTCCCTCAAAGGCAGTGGGCTGCTATTCTGTGGATTTCCTTTTCTGACAAGGGGAGGGATAGACTTCTCACTGTCAGAGAAGAAGATTCAAACAACTATGGTATTCTTAACACTGCACTCGTGGATGGATTTGACTTAGCTACGGAACAATACAGAATTAAGTTCAGAGAAACCAGAAAAGAGCCCTCGCAGGATTGGATAGACTTTGTGGATTGTTCTGTGAAGGCTTTGGAAGGTTGGTTGCATGGCAGCAAAGTGTCTGACTATGAGGGCTTATACAATCTAATTCTGAGAGAACATATTTTGAACAACTGTGTGTCTGATTTGTTGTACCAATACTTGGTAGACTCAGATCTGACCTCTCCCCAAGAATTGGGAATGAAGGCAGACAAATGGGTCAGAACAAGAGTGAGCAAGAAAGCTCACAGGGGGTGACAAAGACAAGAAGGAGGATGGTGAGTCTAATGACAAAGGTGGGGAGAAAGATAAAAACAAGGAGTTGTCATCAGGCCCACAAAATCCTCTGGGGCGGGTCTAAATCCTCTTCTAACCATCAGGATAAAAGGCCTTGGTGTAATATGTGTAAGAACAAAGGCCATTGGGCAAGTGACAGTACTTGTCCAAAGAAAAACACCAAAGCTCCCACCACCACAACCCCCACTGCTTCAACTAGTGCCCCTAGCAATAGCAGTGGTGGTGGGAAAAATAACGCTAAAAACAGCCAATCCAACGGAGTAGCAGAGCTCGCTCTGTAAAAAGTAGTATGGGTTGGTTTAGTTAGGGAAACCATTGAGGCTGTTTTAGTCTCTGATTGTGGCATTGACCTTTCCACCCTTGTTGTGTGTTCCCTTAGTATGGATAAGTACAAGCAAAAACCCCTAATAAATGGGGTTGAGGCCTACAGAGACACAGGTGCCAGTGTCACAATGGTGACTGAAAAACTGGTGGCCCATGAGCAACACCTACTTGGTCATCAGAACCAAGTGACAGATGCCCATAACAACACTGTTAGCCACCCCATGGCTGTTGTTGTTCTCAACTGGGGGATGGGGGAGTTACTGGTCCAAAGAAAGTTGTAGTATCCACAGACCTACCTGTAGAGTGTATACTAGGCAATGACTTGGATACTTCAGCTTGGGCTGAGGTGGTATTGGAGGCCCATGCAGCAATGCTGGGCATTCTTGGGCATATCTTTGCTTTGACAAGGGATCAGGCAAAAAAACAAAGAGGACAGGGAAACTTGGATCCTGGAACAATGGATCAAGAGCTTCCCAAAAGCAGGGGTACACAGGGTAAACGTTTATCCACTATCCCTCCCTCCACTGAAGATTCCCCTTTTGAGGAGGCGGAGTATACTCCTCTACTCCTTGCGCAGAACCTACACCAGAGGAGCTTCAGGCTGACACAGTTGAACTCTTGGGTGCAAGGGGGCCTGACAGGGAGGAGTTAAGTGTGGCTCAGCAAACCTGTCCCACACTTGAGGGTTCAAGGCAGCAACCTGTCAAACAAGAAGCAAGGGATATCAGTGACACCCATAGGGTGTATTGGGAAATAAACTCCTATACACAGAGATAAGGGACCCAAAACCTAGTGCCACCAGGAGACTAGTCATTTCCTTACAGTATAGGGAGTGTCTAGTGACCCTGGCTCATGACATTCCCCTTTCTGGACATCTGGGGCAAAGCAAGACCTGGGACAGACTGGTTCCTCACTTTCACTGGCCTCACATGTCAGAGGACACAAAGGAGTTTTGTCACTCCTATGTCACTTGCCAAGGCAGTGGTAAGACTGGTGGCATCCCAAAGGCCCCCTTGATCCCACTGCCAGTGGTTAGGGTGCCCTTTGAAAGGGTAGGGGTTGATATTGTTGGCCCCCTGGACCCTCCTACAGCTCCTGGAAATAGGTTTGTTTTAGTGGTAGTGGACCATGCCACTAGATACCCAGAAGCAATACCTCTGAGGACCACTACAGCTCCTGCAGCAGCAAAGGCCCTCCTGACAATATTTTCTAGGGTGGGATTTCCAAAAGAGGTTGTGTCAGGCAGAGGTAGCAACTTCTTGTGTGCATACCAAAAAGCAATGTGGAAAGGTTGTGGTGTAAACTACTAGTTCATCACACCTTATCATCCCCGAACAAATGGGCTGGATGAGAGGTTTAATAAAACTCTTAAAGGTATGATCATGGGACTCTCTTAAAAGCTCAGAAGGAGATGGCATGTCCTGTTACCATGCCTCCTTTTTGCCTACATGTAGGTACCCCAGAAGGGAGTGGGCTACAGCCCATTAGAACTCCTTTTTGGTCACCATGTTAGGGGTCCATTTGCTATTGTGAAAGAGGGGTGGGATCAACCCTTGAAGCCCACTAAACAAGATATAGTGGACCATGGACATAGCCTAAGATCTAGAATGGCTGAGTACATGAACAAGGCCACTAAAAACTTCAGCAACCCAGGAGTTACAGAAACAATAGCATGACCAGAAGGCTGTCCTGACTGTGTACCAACCAGGACAGAAGGCGTGGATACTAGAGCCTCTGGCACTCAGGGCACTCCAGGACAAATGGAGTGGACTATACATAACAGTGGAAAGAAAAAGGGTGAGGTCACCTATTTAGTTGACCTAGGCACTCCTAGAAGTCGTCTAAGAGTACTTCATGTGAACCAGCTGAAGCCCTTCTATGACAGGGCAGACTTAACCCTGCTCATGGCCACTGATGAGGGACAGGAAGATGAGAGTGACCCTCTCTCTGATCTCTTCTCCAACACCGCAGCTGATGGCTCAGTGGAAGGAGTTATTCTTGCAGACTGTCTTTCTGAAGAAGCAGAAGGAGGACTGCAGGAACCTCTTGGGTCTGTTTTCAGAGCTTTTTTCTCTGACACCTGGTCAGACTACTTCGTGTGAGTACACCATAGATACTGATGACAGTTTACCTGTCAAAAGTAAGATTTATAGACAGCCTGACCATGTCAGAGACTGCATTAAATCAGAGGTTCAGTAAATGCTTGACCTAGGAGTGATTGAGCACTCTGATAGCCCCAGGGCCGTCCCAGTGGTGCTTGTACCCAAACCTCAATCTCAGAATGGAAAAAGGGAGATGAGGTTCTGTGTAGATTACAGAGGGTGCAATACAGTCACAAAGACTGATGCTCAGCCTACACACAGGGCAGATGAGCTTATTGATACACTGGTATCTGCCAAGTATCTCAGCACATTTGATTTGACTGCAGGGTATTGGCAGATCAAACTATCAGAAGATGCAAAACCCAAAACAGCTTTCTCTACCATTGGAAGGCATTATCAATTTACTGCTATGCCCTTTGGTTTGAAGAATGCACCTGCCACTTTTCAGAGTTTGGTGAACACAGTCCTCCAAGGTCTGGAAGCTTTTAGTGCAGCATATCTTGATGATATTGCTGTATTCAGCTCCACCTGGGATGAACACCTGGTCCACCTATGGAAAGTTTTGGAGGAACTGCAAAAGGCAGGCCTCACTATCAAGGCTTCAAAGTGCCAGATAGGGCAGGGGAAGGTTGTTTATCTGGGACACCTGGTAGATGGAAAACAGATTGAACCACTACAGGGTAAGATCAAGAGTATTTTAGACTGGGCTCCCCCTACAACACAGACCCAGGTCAGAGCCTTCCTTGGTTTCACTGGGTATTACAGAAGGTTCATTAAGAACTATGGCTCCATTGTTGCCCCTCTTAATGACCTCACTTCAAAGAAGATGCCTAAAAAGGTATGGTAGTCAGCTAGCTATCAGAAAGCATTTGAGGAGCTAAAGCAGGCTATGTGTACTGCACCTGTCCCAAAAAGCCCAAACTACTCCAAGACGTTTATTGTCCAGACTGATGCTTTAGAGGTAGGGGTTGGGAATGAACCATCACAACTAAATTCAGAGGGCCAGGATCCACCTGTTGCTTTTATCAGCAGAAGGTTGACCCCTAGAGAAAAGCGTTGGTGAGCCATAGAGAAGGAGGCCTTTGCTGTGGTCTGGGCCTTGAAGAAGTTGAGTGCATACCTTTTTGTGAGTCACTTCATTGTTTAAACAGACCACAAACCTGTCTTATGGCTAAAAGAAATGAAAGGTGAAAACCCTAAATTGTTGAGGTGGTCCATTTCGCTACAGGGGATGGACTTTACAGTAGAATGTAAACCTGGGAGTAACCACTCCAATGCAGATGGACTCTTCAGATATTTCCACTTAGACAATGAAGACTCATCTGGGCAAGGTTAGCCTTATTGTCCCTCATTTGGAGGGAGGGATGTGTAGGTAAGTACCCTCTTTTTGGCATGTTACCCCTATTTTCTGCCTGGTGTCAGTGTGTTTGACTGTGTTCACTGGGGTCCTTCTAACCAGGACCCCAGTGATTATGCTGTGTCTCCTTTATATTTTGTCACTGCATACTGGTAACCCAGTATTTCACCCATAATTGGCATACTGGTCCTCCCTTATAAGTCCCTGGTATATGGTACGTAGGTAACCAGGAAATTGGGATTCCAAGGGATCCCTACCGGCTGCAGCATTTCTTTTGCCACCCATAGGGAGCCCATGCAAAGGCTTCTACAGGACTGCCATTGCAGTCTGTGTGAAAAGGTGCATGTACCCTTTCACTTCCATTTACACTGCACCAGGTCACTTATAAGTCACCCCTATTGCAGGCCTTCCAACCCTAGATGCAGAGTACCTGTGTGTGAGGGCACACCTGCACTAGCTGAGGTGCCCCCATGACCTCCAGTGCCATTTTCCCAGACCGCTTAATTGCGGGGACACCATTTTACACGTGCACTGGACATAGGTCACCACCTATGTCCAGCTTCACAACGGTAATTCCGACTATGGCCATGTTTGGTATCAAACATGTTGGAATCATACCCCAAGGCTTTTGCAAGCATTGGTTGTATGATTCCATGCACTCTGGGGGATCTTTAGAGGACACCCGGTACTTCCATTACAGCCTTCTGAGATTTTCCAGGCAACCTCAGCTGCTGCCATCTCACAGACAGGTTTCTGCCCTCCTGTTGCTCAAGCAGCTCGGGCCCAGGAAGGCAGAAGAAAGGATTTCATTTGGAAATAGGTGTTACAGGCATGAGAGGGGTAGCCTCCCAGAGCCTCTGGAAATGCTTTGAAGGGCACAGATGGTGCCTTCCTTGCATAATCCCGTCTACAGTGGTTCAGGGACCCCCAGTCCCTGCTGTGGTGCGATACTAGACAAAGGAAAGGGGAGTAACCACTCCCCTGTCCATCACCACCCTAGGGGTGGTGCACAGAGCTCCTCCAGAGGGTCCCTGGGTTTAGCCATCTTGGATTCCAAGTTAGCAGGGAACTCTGGGAACATCTGAGTGGCCAGTGCCAGCAGGTGATGTCAGAGCCCTCCCATGATAGGTGCTTACCTGTGAAGCTGACCAATTCCCCTTTCAGGGCTATTTAGGGTCTCTCTTGTGGGTGGTTCTTCAGATTCAGATTGCAAGATGCCAGCAGGAATCCTCTGCATCCTTTACTTCACTTCACCTTCTTACTGAAGAAACTGCACCTGGACCCTCCAGGAACACTATAAACTGCAAAGAAGCAATCACGACTTATGAAACATTGTATCTTCAGCTTCTGCCAGCAACTGCAACTGTTTCCAGATCGTGCAGCCTCCGAGGACTGCCTGTCTTCATTCTGCACCAGAAGAATGAAGGAATCTCCCTTGGAGCGAAGGAGTCACTCCCCTGCTTCAGCAGGCACCCCTCGGCAGTGACGACCGGTGGTGTGGGTCCCCTCTCCTGACAAGGTGCATGGACCCTACAACACAGTGGTAGACTGAAGTGATCCCGATGGTCCTGCCATCCAACTGACATCCAACTGTCCAACTTTGGTGGAGGTAAGAGCTTGCCTCCACACACAAGACAGTCCCCCCGGGAAACCGCGTGTTTTGCAGTTGCCAAGGCTTGTTGGCATCCTTCCACGAAGTTCTTTGTGCACCGTGCAGCTACGGCCCCAGCACTCTATCCTGCGATGCACAGATTCCTGAGTTGTTCTCCGGAGGCATGGGATCCCTTTTTTGTAGTACTGCGTGGGCCTCCTTTTGTACCTTTTTTGTCCCCCTACTGTGGGATTCCTGTGCATGCTGCCTGGTTTTATGAGGGCTCTCTAAGTTGTTGAGAGCCCCCTCTGACTCCACCTCCTGGGTAGAGTCTACCAGGTCCCTCCTGGTCCCGGGCAGCGCCATTTTCCGCTAACCGCATGCTTTGCATGTGCCAAGGCTTGTTGGCAAAAATTCAGGGATGCAAACTAGACTGCAACCATCCATCTGGCGTGGGACATCCTCTGCACCAACAGGAACCTGCATCCGTCTTCTTGGGTTCAGCACTGACTGTTGTTCTTCACTGGTGGTTCTTCTTTTGCACCTTCATCCAGGTTAGCAGGGGCTTCTGTTCTCCCTGGACTCTTCAATGCTTCCTGGTCTTGGTCCCCTTCTTCCTCAGGTCTTCAGATTCAGGAATCCATCTTTGGTGTCTTGCAGTCTCTTCTGGTTCTTGCATAATCTTCTCTCTCGTATTCTTGTGTGTTCTAGAAAAGTAACTGTGATTTACTCCTGCTTTCCTGGGCTCTGGGGTGGGTTCTGTTACTTACCTTCGGTGTTTTCTAAAACTCCCAGCGCACCTCCACACACTACATTTGCCTAGGTGGGAAACCAACATTCACATTCCACCTTCTTAGTATTTGGTTAGTTGGTTCCCTAGGCCCATTTCTACCTATCGTGATTTTCACTATTTGCACTGTTTTCTAACTGTTTTTACAGCTATTTCTGCATACTAGTGTATATTATTTGTGTATTACTTACCTCCTAAGGGAGTATAGTTTCTATGGTATTTTGGGCATTTGTGTCACCAAAATAAAGTACCACTGAGTATTTTCTTTCATGTGTGTGAGTACTGTGTGACTACAGTGGTATTGCATGAGCTTTGTATGTCTCCTAGTTAAGCCTTGGCAGCTCATCCACACTACCACTAGATAGCCTGCCTTCTAAACACTGACTACATTTCACTAATAAGTGATATCTGGACCTGGTATAAGGTGTAAGTACCTTTGGTACCCACTACAAGCCATGGCAGCCTCCTACAAATAAACATTCTAACTTTATATAAAGATGTGGTTATTCATGGTGTGTGGAAATTACTGACACCTGTTGATTATTGATGTCATTGATTGTTATTGCTGTTGATTTGTATTGGTATTAGGTTACGTGATAGGAGAAACTCGAAGCGCAGGCAAAAGGACCATCGGCCTATTTGTGTCTCCTTGTAAGTTTACTTATTAAGGTTTAACGTGCTAACACCAGTGTGCTAATTGTGGGATGAAAATAAAGAGTTTTAGGAGAGAGAGCATAATCACTGGGGTCATGGTTAGCAGGATCACAGTGAACACAGTCAAACACACTGACATCAGGCAGAAAAAGGGGGTAACCATGCCAAGAAAGAGGGTACTTTCCAACTCCTGACACACCTACACAGTCTACTATAAAACACCCTCCTACACAATCCACAATCCTTTGCAACCAAAACACCACACACAGCCACAGACAGGAAACAAAAAGTAAGAATAGGCACCCATTTACATTTCACTATGCACACATCACATAGTTGCATAACATACACAACACACTTTTTACTACCAAACACAATCCACAACAACTGAAAACCTCTCACATCACAGCACCTACACCTCACCATATATATTTTCTGCCACCTTTTTACTTTGAACACCACCACACCATCTTAACCACCACTACCGTGTCCCCACAAAAACGTCCACGTTTTATGGATGGGAAGTTGAGTTTCATGGTGAATGAAATTGTCAGGGTAGAGCCACACCAGTTCGGACCACAGATCTAGGAAACATCTGTTGCCAGGAAAATGAAGTTGTGGCAAAGAATAGTCAATGGTCAATTCTGTAGGCAGCTATCCACGCACAAGGGAGGACATCAGGAAGAGGTGGTACAACTTCAGGGGGAAGGTTCGTTCCATGGTATCCAGGCACCAGTTATTGGTAATTAAGATTGGCGATGGGCCCCTACCTCCTCCCCTTACTTTTACATCTTGGGAAGAGAAGATCTTGGGCATACTGCATCCTGAGAACCTGACAGGAATACCTGGGGGAGTGGAGTCGGGTAAGTTCCCACAAAATCCATGTCACCCAATTGTCATGTCCTGCAAGCTCCCTCACCACTTTAACCCACTCCAATTAACACACCACTCACAACACCTCTGTCCAAATGTTCCGATACCCCTCTCTGGCATGCCACATGCCCACTAAACTTACCAGGCTCCACAGCCCTTGGGAATGGCATGTGAAATATAGGCAACCCAAAGCACTACTACTCCCAGAATGCAATATCCCACCAATGTGAAAACCTGAACAATGCACCAAATGTGAGATGCCATGCATGTGAAACTAACTATCTATCTAGCCCATCTTGTATGTGCAAGTGTGAAACAGTTAATGCCAATGACAGCAATGAAGTGTCCCACTCCCACTATCACCACAAGCAAAACACAACTATACCTGACTGCGTAAATCCTAATGCCCTTAGAATAAAGATTACTAAGAATGTAAGTTACTCACCTGGGCTGGAAATGTAGATGCCGAAGTGGATGCACATGCAGTACATCCAGTCACAGATCAATGTCTATTGCTTACTCCCATACTGTGTCCCTACTCTGATGGTATTGTGCATTGTAAACCTCTTTTTGTTTCATGTCTCATGTCAGACACTTCAACTAGCAACAAATGTGAACACCCATGTCAATATTCAGACAACATAAGATGGTATCAGCAGTCCAATCACTACCAACATTGTTTAACTGCTTAAAGCATGGTGCATGGTATAGAAATTAGAGAGTTACCTATTGTACTAAGTACAATAATGCAGCAGATTCCATTGTCACTACTGGGGATCATGTAAAGGCACTGTCTGAATCGCACACAACATCAATAATACCCTAAATGTGACAGCAACTCTTTGTTCTACTTCTTTCTCCCACAGGTAACCTTGCCAATGTCAACATTGACAGGATACCAGAGACTGTCACTATCCCTTTTGATGAAGGTCCCAGTGAGGACAGCACCCCTGGATGTGTAGACACTGAACAGGAAGCTGAGAGATGGTGTGGGCCAGTGGATGGTGGCTCAAAGGGACACTATTATCCAAGAACCCATCTTCCAAGTCTTGGGAGCCTACCAAAATTCCAAAGGCATGATAGGCCAGGTAATCACCATGCTGAGGGAAATCCAAAAGCTGTGGAAGTACCATCACTGGGAAGTCATGCAGCAGAAGCAGGCACAAAATGCCCATGTGGCTTCCATTGCTGGGGTGCTGAGGGACATCAACACTACCCTGAGTAGGTCTGTAGCACAACATAAGGCCTTTTCCACTAGTAATGACTCTTCAGACCCCTCACCATCTGTGGCTGCTAGTGGAATTGAGGTCCTTCTAGGGGAACGACATTCCCTCAGACACCCTACCCTCTGTAGCAGAGGATCCCCTCCACATACAAATGTGGATGTCCACCCAAACATCCAGGAGGAGCAGTTGTCAAGACCTAATGTACTGCAAGGAAAATAAACTTTCCTGAATTGTTCCCCTTCTATGCCACAGATACATCCTGTTGACTGTTCTGAACCCAATCTCCATTTTCCCATGGTAAAAGGACACTGGACGTGTGTATCCGAAAGGTGAAGCAGCTACCCTCATGATTCCAGCCACCATGACTGAACCCTTCACTGTTTATATTGCGATTTTGTAAGTTACTAGTCACACATATTGTTGTACTGATCACAATAAATCACACTTGAAAACAGGCACTGTGTATGTGTCATTTATCAACCATGTACAACTATTATGCACGGCAACTCTGCTATCAGTATGTCCCTCTGTATTGCACAACCTGTTATGGACATCATATGTGAACTCTATCAGCAGGAGACTCATTACGCTAGGATTCCTACATTGACAGATTCAAAAACAGCTGTATGCTACATCTGCACACATTTATTGGTAGACATATAATTATTTATTGGTAGATATATATATATTATATAGATATATAATTATTTATTGGTAGACATATAATCAAGCATAATTGATAGTAACATCAGGGTGTTTGCTAAGGTGTCAGACACTGCTAAACCACAGATTACAGAAATTAGGGACATGTGAGTCTTCTTACAAGCCAAAAGACATACAGATTGGTCCTTTGTATCACCTGGTAAAGCCTTATCACGTAACCATACCTTAGCTTCCTAATATTCATGCCCCATTGTACAGACAGATATCAGTACTAATGTCCCCTGTATGGAGATCTTTTACTTACAATGGTTCTACATTTTCACATGTGGCAGACACACAAATGACAATATTTGACCAACTCCAGTACCCTACAGGTTATCTTGATGGGAAAACACAATTCTGCCCCAGTGTCCTGACAGTCTGGCCATGTTAGTTACACTCAAAATACTCATTGCAATTATTACCTGGTTTCAGCAATATCCACTTCTCATGTCTGCCTGCAATTCTCATTTGCTTTTGACACTGCCTGTGACTTGCCAAGGAAGAGGAGCCAAACTGGAACTCAGAAAATCTGTGATTGACATAGATAAGAGATTGTACATAACAGAAAACATTCCTCAATTCAGACAGTTATGTTCACAAGAGTGACTTTGCATGTACATTAACAAAACATGTCACTGTAGACTACTCTGTTCTGTCCACAATAGAAAATTACAGTCTGAATGCACAACTCACTCATAGACATTGTAGCTACCTAAAACCTCAAAGGTGATGGTAAAAAGGAGGTGACATGCCACCCATGAACTCTAGGTTACATATTTAAATCACTGAATCAAGAATACATCACATACCTTGAGTCAGTAGAAGTACTGATTGATGAGATCTGCCCTGGAGTCTCCTGCTTCATCCTCATCCTCATCTGGCTCATCATCACTTTGAAAAGCTGCTTTCCCACCCACAGGTTCTGCTGGCTCCCCCTAATCTTGTAAGAATGGTATATGACATCTCAGGGCAAGATTGTGGAGCATGCAGCAAGCAACAATTATCTGACATACCTTGTTGGGTGAGTAGAGGAATGCCAATAAAAAAAATTTAATCTGGCATGCCATCGGCAAGCAAGTGCGGACCCTGGGGCAGAGCACCCACTGAAGGAAGCGGTAAGAGGACCTGAGACACTGGGCCTGAAAGACCTCAGAGGCCCAGCTGGGGATTTCCTCCCAATGAGGGAGGGGTGCCTGTTGAACCCTGACCCCCATAATGTCCCACATTCTGGTGGTAGCCTACCCTGAGGTGGATGGACATTTGAGGGCAGCACAGCAGCCACAAGGAGGTAAGTACTGACTAAACACATGTACATGCCTCTGCCAGGTAAATGTATGATGTATAAGTATCTCAGCTGCGACAATGTGGTAAGTGCTACAGGTAAAGGGTTTCCTAGGAAGACATAGTACTACAGTTGCCACAATTGATACACATGTGTGGACAATGCATAGTGTATAGGGACATGTCACTCACCTATGTTAACCAAATAGTATGACAGCATGTTGTGGTGCACATGTGACAGTGTCAAATGTGTACCTTTACACTGCTATACATATGTGTAACCTGCTGTGGCATCTTTCCCACCTACTGATACATAGTTCATATACCCAATTGGTAAGTTGCCAGCTCTCTGGTCTCTGACTAGTCCTATTCCACTGGATCTAGCTCTATGTGCTACATTGGGTCTGACAGATGAGTAACAGAGACAGTTAATCATGTGTTCTGCCTCATGTGAGGCAGTTATCCCAAACAGGAATTAGACATTGCATACTTACTACACTCCCTTTGAGATGTGAGGAGGTGTCTCCATTGTAATGTTTGAACTATACATTGGCAAATGTGATGTTTGACCGGGGTGGACATACTATATAGTGAAAAGCATGGTGATAAGAAAAGATTTACAGTACAAGACATTTCATTTACATGTGTTTTAAATCATTTTGCACCATGTATATGGTATGGAGAAGATAAGTGGCTAGCCTACTGATTTCTTAGACCACGCGGTGGAAACCTTTCCGGTGTGCAACCTCGTAATCTGTACGGCGGAAACATGGTCTCTGCCGGCCTGCAGGTGGCAACCGCAGTCCATGGCGGCCAGAACGTAGTGGCGATGCCGACTGTGCTTCGGCTGTATTCTGTTGTGTATACCGCCATGGTGATAATTTGGCAGTCTTCTCCGCCAGCCTGTTGGTGGTATGACCACCACCGCCAACATGGCGGTCCTGAGACTGCCAAACTCGTAAAGGCCCACTAAGTGTTTTGGACACTTCTGTCATTGGGCTATACTTGGGCTACATATGGGTGATATTTGTGCTGCATTTGGGCTTTTTCTTATCTGGTGGCCATCTTGGGAGACTTATTAGTCATGAAGCTCCCTAGTGTCCTCATTTACTGCAGTATCCTCAGTTTAGAAATGCTTTCAGTTTTCCACTTTGACTCCATCAAGATGTGCCATACTTCTGGCATAAATTCAAAATGTTAGCACTATAGTTGCTCATTAGAACCCTGTAGTAAAGCTGCTGATCACCAGGGAGTTAACTGACAGTCTGCTGCTGGTGTTGAAAGTGCATGGTTCAGTCTGAATGTCAGAATGTTTAAATGAAATATAAGAGGAAGATATTTGAGAACTCACTTAAAATGTGTCCTAATTTTTCTTTCTACAGCACTAACGATAATCTCTATAACAAAATGAACCCTCTTATTGTGTTCTTTTCTAAATTAAATGTTTTAAGCTTTACCAATTTGATTCAATCAAGATGGTTTCCAGTGTGCCACTCTTTTGTCATAAGTAATACTCTTAGCGCTCTAGTTGTTCTTTAGAACACTCTGGGAGGCTGCAGTAGAACACAATGGAATCAACTGACAGGCTGCTCCTGTTGGAAGAACATGTTTTACTGAGACTTCATTCTCAAGTGGCTGAGAGAGATAGTGTGTATTTACGGGAAATATGCTCTCATTTTAGCGTGTGGAGCACCTTCCACAACCTCTATGAGAAAATCATGAGAAAACATTTTTCTCTCAAACATGTTTCATGAAATCCAGCAGAAGGCTTCTTCACATGGTAAAATCACCTTAGAACACACCACAGTTCCTACAGTTAGTATGGTACCATCAACAAATGAACAAATGATTTATATTGTAACTAAAATCTTTTATCACCCCTTATGCGGTCTTCTTTTTGTGACCTTCAAAACCTGCCATTCACTACAAAGCATTTCAATAGGGTTCATGTCCCACAGTCCTGTAACGACTGCCACAGTATATTTTACATATATATATATATATATATACATATATATATATATATTACCTTGTGGCGGTCGCCACTAGGTAGTTATAGTTAGGACCTCGAAAAAGTGTATTTTGTTTTGCTAATAACTTTGCCACTGTTTGATGAATCTTCACAAAATCTTCCAAAAAACAAAGACTTCACTTCAGTTGCGGTCTGGAAAATTTCGAGGTGATCCTTCAAGTGTGGGCCGAGATAAATAGGGGCCAGAATGTTGTTTTTTCCCAGTCATTTTTCCATGGGGATTTTGAACAGGAATAGCACCAAAAACCACTGGACGGAATTACATCAAATTTGGCAGAAAGGTAGCTCTTGGTCCAGAAAGAGGTTTTTTTGTTACTTGGTGTAAATCTGTTCAGTAGTTTTAGAGAAATGAAAGGAAATGTAAATCTGTATATATAGGGAGGAAAAGGATTCACTTACAACCTCTAAGGTCGTGCTGAGATCTGATTGGTTGACAACACTTCAACAAGTGTTGTCAGCCATGTTGAGACTTGGCTTCATGCCAAGTCCCACAGAAAAGGTTAACATTAAAGAAAAGGGGCCAGGGTAGAGTCAACCAGATCCCTTAGATCTGGTAGTGGAAAAAAACGAAGCGTGGACTCCCACACTTCATCTTTTTTAAACCCCCTGGTGAGCCAAGTCCTGGGGGCATTCTTATCATAATGCGGGAAAGGGGGTGCCTGGCCCCCTACAGCTGCTCCGGGGACTGCCACCTCCCGAGGGCTTATAAGTAATATTTTATTTTATTATATATCTTGTGGGGGCTGCTTGCCCCCTCGTTGCCCTGGGGACCACTACCTCCCCAGGGCTTTTATTATCTATGGTGTGGGTGCCGCGTGCCCCAGCATCCCCGGGGACCACCACCTCCCTAGAACATTGAATAGATTAGGTGCCAGGGGGCCGCCGGGCCCCCCTCGCACATCCAAGGACCACCACCTCCCTGGGGCAAAAGTACATAATGTAATGGGGGTCCATTTTGGACCCCAAAGCCCCGCGGACCACTACCTGCCTGGGGCTATCATGTTGGACGGGGGCTGCCTGGCCCCCTTGTAAGAGCCACTGATGGTCCTTGGGACTGCCACCATACAGGGCCAGCTCCTGCTATGTCTGGGGGGGGGGGTGCCCAACCCCTAGATATAGCTGTTTGCTGTGGCTCGGCTGCAGTTTTTACAGATGTAGCCAAGTCACAGCAAACACTCTGCTTTTTGACAGCGGGACCTGTCAAACAAGTCCCAGTGTCAAAAAGCAAAGTTTTCATCTCTGTTCCCTGCACGCAGATATGTGTGCAGGTAACAGAGATGAAAGCTTTGCTCCAGCAACCACTGAGCTGCTGCTTAAAGCAGCTCCTTGGTTGCTGGAGCAAATGCCAGCTCATGCAGAAGGCGGGAGCTGGCTGAGATCATGGGGGAAGCCTTTAGGCTTCTCCTGTGGTCCCCGATAGATGGTAAAGGGCTACAAATAAATACAAAATAGAATAATAGGCAGGGACTTCGAAGGGAGGCCTTGAGGTCCCCCACACAGTCCCAGGTAGCCCATAAAGAGCAAGAAAAAAAACCCTGCGGTGGTTGGATTAACATACAGTAATGAAAATTACTATGTTGTGCAGCCATTTTAGTTATAGCTCCATGCACGTTATTTTAAAACACTAGGCCTGCCGTTGTGCACTTTAACCTAGATATATATTATACAACTTTGTTAATTATTTTAACAATAGCCACATTTGCAGTCTTGTTTTATTTCTCTCTATCTAGCTGTTCTTTGCCTAGGCCAGCACTGTGTTCTTAAACAAGCACTCTGTGCGCCTCTCAAGGCTGCAGTAAGATAGGTTGCCAGTAAAACGTGGTAACGCTTTGTCTCTGGTATTCATAGAAACATATATATCCTTACATAGGGACATTTTCTCATAACATCAGCTATTTTATTATAAAAACACTTCTCTGTCCCATATATTTTAGAGGGAGATTCCAGCCAGATTACCACAACTGTATGCTGATTGCTGAACGCTTCACTACAGCTGCTTATGCAGACTTCAGGCCTTTGCTCAGGTATGGGGTGTGATGTCTTCCAAGGGGAACCTGAAGGGCAGAACTAGAGTTTAACATGCTGTGCTCTAATATAGCCTAGATAGGAATTAGTCTATTGACTCTAGTGACAACATGGTAGCGTTATTTCTATGCTTCACTCTCCTTGTCACAATTCTAATCCTGTCAAGCTTTATCGTCCTGATTATTGCAGTACATGCTTTATTATCTAAGATGCAGTTGCTTCATTAAATCCTTATTGAAACATATACTGCCTGTTTATCATTATATATGTAAGACTAATGTAACTGAGAGAAACGGATGCGATCTGAGAGACCACGATTTCCCTGAAGAGTCAATTGTGTCATGCGCTCGGCTGCCCAGTCATCCCTGTTCTTGGGTAGAGATGAGGCACTGCTAGTTAGCCGGAGCAAAACTGGGATTGGGGCGACAGGTGTCACCTGTAGTGGGTTGAGGCTTAGTCTCTCTCACCGCAGGCGATTCTGCCGCTCAAATCCAGTAGTCTCATTAGAATATTGAGAGCCTATGCCACAACTATATGTTGAAAAATCCATAGAAATTTACTGAAAAACAAAGGTTATGGGGATGTTATAGTTAGGAAATAGAATTAAAAAGACACGGAGATTCACTTAAAAAATCAAAGGTTACAGGGACATTATAGTTAGGCTCACATTTTAAACGTACCAAACCATATAAACTTACCAGTTATAGTTAGAGTAATCCCAAGTAACTATAGCTCGAACCCTAAGGTAACTATAACTCACACCCTCACCATGCACTGCTAATTACCCCACAAATTATGGCACTCATGTTATCTTTGATAGCATTATTGATAATATCAATGTAATATTTGCATTACAGATTTTGATGAAAAAAACTGCATGGCAGGGGTGCAAGTTATAATTACCTTAGTACACAAATGAGGGTTCTGCTCCAAGTGAGTACGTGGTCGTTTTCCTACTTTAATTTCATTTAAACTTCAAATGTTTAGGGTTCATACAGAAAGGTGATCTTGCTCTTTTGAATTGACAAATACATTTTTCACTTCCATTTATCAAGAAATATCTCATTCTAAGTATGTCATTCATCAAAGCATAACTCTCTATCTCTCTCCCTCTCACTGTCTTTCTCTCTCTCTTTCAATCTCTTTCTCCTACTCCCACTAAGACCGATATATACCCCACAAATTACAACACTCATGACATCTTCGATAACATAATTGATAATTTCAATGTAAAAGGGCAACAATGGTATAACAGTTGCACATCTTGTGTAGTTGGAGTAAAATCACAGCACTGGAGCTTAATACACTACTACACATCATTTGCCAAGATGTTTGAAACAGAGAAAACATTCTGCCAAAACCAATGCACAGAGAAAGTAGTGGCACACCCTTGTCTGATATTTTGCGCTATTAATACATTAATGTCCAGGAGCATACTTTAGCACAACCACTGCAAAACGTAACACAACAACTGGCATAAATAATACAATAGTTGAAGAAAAACCTACACATCTTGTAATGAAAAATGGTTGTTTACTTGATACTAATTTGTTCACATGTAGACCATAAGCATGTCAACAGGATCTATACAGGATTACAAATCAATTGCCGATCTTGGTCGATAGATGATTTCAGCTGACACCTGTTTCGTCCCTGTCTGGTGACTTTTTCAAGGCTCAGCACTAGTCAAGTTGTGCCAGAACGAATCAATAAGGGCATCAGGTTTCAACCATAAAGACAAGCAAAACGTCAACCCAATGTCGAAGCAAAAAAGCTGAAAGAACAATGCATGTCATATAAGGTTGAAATCAAGCCTCCAGAGTTGGAATCCAACTTAAACATATAATAACCTAAGAGGATGGCCCCTCTTCACTCAACAAACCTCAGGGTATAGAGTCTGTTTGTCCTATTAGAAACTCAGAGGTTGCGACCTTCGAGAAAAATCATGATCAATGCAAGGTCTAAATCCAGTGTTCCAAAGTGCTCAATGTGCGGTCACAAGAATGTTACGATTCCAAAATTTGAATTGATTGCAGCAGTACAGAAATGTCTGTAGAAAGTTGTGGGCCTTGATTAATCCATATTCTTTTTGTTTGGTCACATGGAATGCTGTGGTTCTAATGATACTTTATATGGACCTTGCATTGATCACATGCTAATGGGGTAGCCATATACGGAGTATACAACTTGGATAGTAGCCCTTCTTTTGTGTCCATATGGATTTCTGCCCAGTGAGAGTGCAGTCACAGATTTAAAATGCCCGTGCCAGAGGGGTGTGTTTTAGTGTAGAAACCATTGAGAAGAGCAGTGGTGCCAAAACGCATCTGCTTGCATGAACAATAAACCAATTTGCGTATTATCCCAGGAGTGCCCGCATCTCAGTTAGGAGATATTTGTTTATGTTAATGTGAATTCACCATCATGAGCGGTGCACCCGTCAAAAGAAGTTTGGCCGCTTTGGCAAAGTTGGGAAATGTATGAATATTGATGCTGCCTGAACCACCGCAGCAGAAGTGCCTTTGCACAAATTTTGCCACCTTTTGATGAATCTTGCTAGAATTTCCTAAAATAAAAGTGGCCTGGCGATTCTTGGTGTGCATGGAAAGTTTCAGGGTGATCCATCAAGCGGGGCTGAGAAAAAAGGAGCTAAAAAACATTGCATTTCCCATTTTAATTTCCATAGGATCTGTCAACACATCTACAGCCTGAACTGCTGGACGGAATTACACCAGATTTGGCAGAAAGCTAGCTGTTGGTACGCAGATTGTGCTTTTTGTTAATTGGTGCAAATCCCTTCAATATTCGCAAACAAAGACGAACTTGTGCAGGGAAATGCACAGCTCTCATTGGCTGCCAAAACTTCAAACCAGGAAGTGTTGAGAGCTATCTTGGGCCTTGAATCAAGTCCCAGAAAACAAGTTATAAAGAATAAAAGGGGCCAGGGTAGAGACAATCTCACTCCTTAGCAGTGTGTTTGTGTGGGGGGAGGGCAATCACAAAAAAAATATTTAAAATCATTTTGTTGCCACAAAATTAAGATATTCGTAATTTTGCAGCAGGAAAATTAAAAAAACCCAACAAGGATAGGCTTCCACATTTGTTTTTTTTATAGGCCCACAGATAAGCCAGGTCCCGGGGACATTAAAAACTTTCGGGTGGTAGGCCTCCTGGCCTCCCCACATCCCCAGGAACCACCACCTCCCTGAAGCTTTCATTTTTATAAATACGGGGGGCCCAAGGCCCCACCGTGCCCTGGGGATAACCACCTCAGCCACAGCAAACACTTTGGGCTTTGGCAGCAGGATCTGTAAAGGAGGTCCCGCTGTCAAAATCTGAAGCTTTCATTTCTCTGTAGTTGAAATGCTTCAGCAAGCAGGGAGGTGCTGTCAAAGCAGCTCCCTGCTTGCTGAACAATGGCACTGTGAGGGAAACCTTAAGGCTTCCTCTTAGGTGCCAGGTAGCCTGTAAGAGCAATTTAATAAAATCAATTAAAATATAATTAATAAATACATAAATCACTAGAGACCACGAGGGAGCCATCTCTCACTGTCCCAGAAAGCCCATAAAGGGCTAAAAAAATATTTTTAAAACCCACCATAGCTGAGTGTGAGGGTTGCAGACCTTCACACTGAGCTTTGGGGGTTCAAGTCCAGCTAAACATGTTTAAATATTTTTTTGTATTAAAAAAACCCAAATACTTATTTTTTTTAAATTGGAGACAAATAACTCCTTCTAAGAATAACAGACATCAAAGCCTAAAAATATCTCTGTCTCCCTCTCAATTTCTTTCACTCTCTCTGTCTCTCTTTCAATCAATTCTTCCACTCACACACCCACTCAGGCACTTACGCTCTCACTCATAGACCCACTCAGACACTTATGCACCCACTCAGACATTCACGCCCCCTTCGCAGACCCACTCAGACCCTCATGCACTCACTCACAGCCCCAGTCAGACCCTCACTCACCCACTCAGAGAGTTATGCACCCACTCCCACTCCCACTCAGACCATCACACACTCACTCACAGACCCATTGACACATACTGATGTACCCACTAAAATACTGATGTATGCATTCTCACACCCAGACACTCTGAGAGCCACTCTTACCCCCAGATAAAGCCTCTCACACCTATTCTCACACCCAGAGAAGCCGTGGCCAACTTCTGCCGTGCATGCGCAAAGGGCGTGCACAGCATCTGGTTGGGTGGGTAGGGGGGTTGGCATCAGGGACTGGCTGAAGGTCAGCCCTTGCGGGCAACCCCTATTGTGCACAGGAGAAGGCCACACATGGTGCAAGGCTGGGTGCTTATAGGGGGTTGGCCTCAGGGCTGGCCACAGGCCAGGCCCTATGACCAACCGCTGATGTGCAAGGCCAAGGCCATGCGCGGGGTGGTTGGATTCATGTGTAGGAAAAAAATTATTATACATAAAAAAAAAACATAGAAATCCACTGAAAAACACAAAGGTTACAGGGATGTTATAGTCTGGCTCTGAGGGAGGGGGTCCCTGGGCTGAGATAAGCTCGGGGAGAGGGGCCACCACACAGCCACTGTCCCCCAATTTAAAATAGTTGTGGAAATATCCACAAAACAAAGAGGCAATTATGTCATATAGCTAGGAAGAAGAACCCTAGTTTGGTTGAGAATTATGGTCCAGATTTATGTGGGCCTAGCGCCATTCCAGGATCATTTTTTTTTAATGCTAATGTGGCGTTGGAAGACTAAAAACACTGCACCATATTTACAAAGTGGCACAGTGCTTGCGTTGCAACACTTTGTAACCCCTTGCTCCATACTATGCCTGCGCCAGGCATAATGTACGCAAGGGGGGTGTTCTGGTACTAGGGGAGCTGAAAAAATGGCGCAAAGAAATATAACAGATTTCTTTGCGTCATTATTATCAGCATCTTTAACAGCTGCTAAGAGCAGGCATTAAAAAGAGGCTCCCATTGTGTTGAATGGGCCTCTGGGTGCTTTGCAGGATTAGTGTCAACATTTGTGACACTAATTCTGCAAAGTGCCGGACTTACATAAAAAATTAGGATGCTAGGTCTCCTGACTACCACGATAGTGCGCCGTATTTTAAATAAGGCGCACACATGGTGGCGTTACAGGGGCACTAAGGGGTGCAAGAAATGTGGTGCTGCAGTAGGTGCAGAGCCACTTTTCATAAATCTGCCCCTATGTCTTTATGGTCTTGTTGGACTCTTGGAGGCGTCATGTTATTACTGAATTTTGGAGAAAGACACATGAGTCGCAATCACATTGCCAAACGCACAGAAGGTCACTGGAGACATTCCACGTGGTCCACTACGCACCTGTAATGTAAAATACACACTGGACATTTACCCAAGGAGTCAGAAAGAACTCCACTTGAAGAGATATTTTGTGCAAAACTGGACTCTTGTTGGATAAAAGAACAGGTGAGGTTCCTTTGTGGCCAAGTCACTTACACAGATACTGACACACACAGACACTCACATACCCACACACAGAGGTACTCAGACACTCATGCACCCTATCACAGACATACTCAGAGACTCACGCACCCACTCACAGACCCACTCAGACATTCACGCACCCACTCACAGTCCCACTTAAACACTCATGCACCCACTCACAGATCTACTCAGACATTCATGTACCTACTCACAGACCCTCTCAGACATCCATGCACCCACTCACAGACCCACTCAGGCTTACTCACCCACTCTCAGACCCACTCAGAAACTCAGGCACCCACACACAGAGCCACTCAGAGACTCACGTGCTCACTCACAGACCCACTTAGACACCCATGCACCCATTTACAGACCCACTCAAACATTCACATACCCACTCTCATATCCATACAGATACTCTCACTCACAGACATACTCACACCCACTCCCACACCTGGAAACACCCTCTCACATCTGCTGTCACACCCAGATGGACACTCTCACACCCACATAGACCCTCTCACACCCAGACAGACACTCACACCACTCTCACACCCAGAGACACCCTCTCACACCTGTTTTAACACCCAGAGAGACAGGCCGTGTGCAGTGTGGGGTAGGTCTGTACCCACAAACCAACAATATTATAAAACACCCACCCACATTACCCACAACCCTTTACAAATACAATTCATTGCCAGGAGACTGACACCAAGACAACTGCGACAATTAGACACCACTCCCACCCATACATCCCTCACGCACTCCACATCACACACCCCAACACATTACCCAACACACCCACACCAACACACATCACATAACACCCACGGCACCACAAAGGCATCCCCGTTTCATTGAGGAGGAGTTAAAGGTCATGATGAAGGAAATCGTCGGGGTAGAGTCACAGCTATTGGAGCACAGGTGCAGCAGATATCAGTAACAAGGAAGATGGAGCTATGGCGGATAATCGTGGACACGGTCAATGCCGTGGGACAGCACCCAAGAACAAGGGACGACATCAGGAAGAGGTGGAACAACCTATGGGGGAAGCTATGTTCCATAGGAGCAAGACACCAGCTCGCTATACAGAGGACTGGCGGTTGACCCCCACCTCCTTCCCCCAACTCACAGCATGGGGGGAGCAAGTCTTGGCAATACTGCATCCTGAGGGACTCGCCGGAGTTGGAGGAGGACTGGACACTGGTAAGTCAACTTTTAACAATTATCACCCCCCATACCTGAATACCATTACACACCCTCACTCCCATCACTCCACTCCATCCCACACACTCTACCATCACATCACACTAATCCCAATGCCAAGCCCTGCATGCTGTACCAATGCATGGACACCCCTCCCAGCCCTGCATGGACACTCATCACCAACGCATTCACAGGATAGGGAAACTAGCATAACCACTATACACAAACATACACAAGCAAAAGCTGGCAGGGGAAAAACAACCATAGAGGGGAAGCTACAGAAGTACAAATGTCAGACACCTGAAGCATAATACATCATTTACATCCCCACAGGTGCCCCAGCCGATGTCACTGGAAAGGATCTGGATGATCTACCAGGCCCATCAGGGACCACTGGACAGTTGGTCACCCAAGCCCAGTCACAGACCACCACGGAGCCTCCCCCATCAGGAACCAACACCACAGCACCCACCCAGCATCCCCAAGCCTCTGTCCCCCAGGGCACGTCAGTCAGCAGTGTGCCCACCTGAACAGGGACCTCAGGCCACACCTCGCATACAAGACAATCAGGGACCTGGGGCCAGTGGCAGTGGGCACACCATTCAGGGGACAGAGGCACAGGCCAACAGGGACATTGGGAGGACCACTGTGCGCCACGGGGAGGATAGGACTAGGCAACTGACTCTCCAGGAGGCACTCTCTAAGATCCTGGGAGCCTACCAACATTCCCAGGACACGATGGGCCAGATCCTAGACAACGTGCAGGAGAATGGGCAGCTGCAGGAGGGACAGTATCAGGGGATCAGGGAGGACTTGCAGGCCATTAACACCACCCTAGTCTCCATAGCAGGGTGCTGGCAGACATGGCCAACATCATGAGGGAGGCAGTGTCACACCATCTAGCCCCTACCACTAGCCAGTCATTTGAACAGCACTCCACTTCCACTGCCGGTAGTGGCCAGGAGGCCATGCCACAGGACCAACAGGCCACCAGCATCTCTCCCCCTTCAGAAGGTGAGCCACCCCACAAACGTTGCCTGTGAACCAGACAGAAGTCAGAGACACCTGCCAAGATCACCGCCAGGAAATTAGACTCTCCTGATTGTCCCCCTTGTGTCCCATTCAGTCATATTGTCCACCTTGAACTGCCGTAGCTCCCCTTCCTGTGTGCCCATGGACAATGCACCTGTGCTACAAACATACCGGAACAATTCCCTTGACTTTCCTCCATCATCACCCCATCCCATTGCACTTTCCCCTCTATATTTTAGCACCACAATAAACACCCTTGAACAAAACTCGACTACTAGTATTTCATGTATTGAAAATTTGTATTGATTGAAACAGCTACAACCATTGCAAATGAAGTGTACATGGAATGATCATAGAATTAATGACCTGTAGCTGGCTGTTGTGATCACACCAGGAGAATGTGTCATATCACCAACGTCTGCAAAATGAATATCCAGAGGAAGCAGTAAGCAGGGCAAAGAAGTGGGTAATGCCAGCATGGCAATGCCACACAGAATACAACAATAGTCATAGAAATGTAAAGTTGCACTGTCTCACCTGTGTGCCATTGGAAGTACTGATGTATCACAGATGTTCTGTTGTCCACATCCTCTGCCTCCCCATCCTCACTGTCCTTAGAGTCCACTGCTGCCACATGGGCATCTCCATTCTCCTCCTCCTGCAGAAAAGGTACATTCCGTCAGAGGGCCAGGTTGTGCAACATGCAGCATGCCACTACTATCTGGCAGACCTTCTTGGGCGAGTAGCACCAGAACCTGGCCTTCAGGAGGCCAAAGTCCCTTTCAGTGATCCTTCTGGTTCGCCCATGTGTCTTATTAGAACGTTCTTCTGCCCTTGTCCTGGCATTCCTCACAGGGGTCAGCAGCCATGATAGGTTTGGGTAACCAGAGTCACCTGCAAATATTGAGGGACAACATTTAGGCACACACTATCCTATATGGCCCACACCATAGGTATACAACAACATATACTGGGTGGGAACCAAAGCTCACCTATTAGCCATACACTGTGCCTCTGCAGTTGGGCCATCACATTTGAGATGCTGCTATTCCTAAGGACAAAGGCATGATGCACCGACCCGGGATACTTAGCATTGGTGTGGGAGATATACTGGTCTGCCAAGCACACCAGCTGGACATTAATGGAGTGGAAACTCTTACGATTCCTGAACACCTGTTCATTCTGGCGGGGGGAAGCACAAATGCAATGTGTGTTCCATCAATCACACCTATTATATTGGGGATATGTCCCATTGCCTAGAATCCGTCCTTCACAGTAGCCAAATCCTCAACCTGGGGGAAAGCAATGTAGATGCACATGTGTTTTATCAGGGCAGACAACAGTCTTGTTAGCATGTTTGAGAACATTGGCTGTGACATTCCTGCTGCCAAGCCCACTGTCACTTGGAAAGAACCAGTTGCCAGGAAATGGAGCACTGATAGCACTTGCACAAGAGGGGGATCCCAGTGGGGTGATGGATAACAGATATCAGGTCACGCTCCAATTGGGCACACAGCTCTGTGATTGTGGCCCTGTTTAGTCTATAGGTGAGCATTATGTGCCTGTCCTCCAGTGTAGCCAAGTCCACCAGGGGTCTGTACACAGGGGTATGTCTCCATCTCCTATTCATCCGCAGCTGTAGGTATCTAAGGGACACAAGAGACAGTAGGCTGTCACAAACTGAACAATGGAGCCACAAAAGCAGTCCGCAATATGCAAACATGTTATGGGATAGTGTAATTAGTGAAATATGTGCCTATTTATCCTCTGACGCAGCAATAATCAATAGGCCTGTTCACCCCCCTGAAATGGCAACCGCCTGTCCTGTCTGTAGGGACAGGTGGAAGTGAGGTAATGCCACTGACATTGTGTGCTGTGGCCGTCAGCGGTCGTGAACAGCCGTGCAATTCATCATTGGTTAATATTGGGCTCTATGGAGTACAGTGGCCAAAAGGCGATCTATGTCGGCGGTGACAGTATGCACCACCGCGGATGTGACTGACATTTTCTATCTGATTCCTCACTTGTTTTCTAACCTTCCATAGGAGAGGATCTACACTGCATGTGCTGTTGTGACCTGTGTCTGGAACCTACCATGGCCTCTGTGACCGGGGAAAGGGCCCCAGCCTTCACTTCTGAGGAGTTGAAGCGACTGGTGGATAGGGTCCTACCCTAGTACGGACTTCTGTATGGGCCTCTAGAGAAACAGGTATACCTTAGGCATGATGCATGTGGCATGAATGCATGGAGTTGTGGGTGAAGGCATCGTGTAAGGGGGGTGGGTGGATGTCCTCTTGGCGGTGTACATATTGTGGGCTGGGCTATGTGTGTGTGTGTGTGACAATGGTGATGCAAACGGGTATGGTGGGTTTAGGAAAGTACCATCTTGCCTGGCATGTTACCCCCATTTTTACTGGATATATGTTTGTTTTTGCCTGTGTCACTGGGATCCTGCTAGCCAGGACCCCAGTGCTCATTAAGTGTGCCTTGCATGAGCTTCCTGTGTGGTGCCTAACTGTATCACTGAGGCTCTGCTAATCAGAACCACAGTGTTTATGCTCTCTCTGCTTTTAAAATTGTCACTGCAGGCTAGTGACTAATTTTACCAATTCTGATTGGCACACTGGAACACCCTTATAATTCCCTAGTATATGGTACCTAGGTACCCAGGGTATTTGGGTTCCAGGATATCCCTATGGGCTGCAGCATTTCTTTTGCCAACCATAGGGAGCTCAGACAATTCTTCCACAGGACTGCCACTGCAGCCTGAGTGAAATAACATCCACGTTATTTCACAGCCATTTTACACTGCACTTAAGTAACTTATAAGTCACCTATATGTCTAATCCTCACTTAATGAAGGTTAGGTGCAAAGTTACTTAGTGTGAGGGCACCCTGGCACTAGCCAAGGTGCCCCTACATCGTTCAGGGCAATTATCCGGATTTTGTGAGTGCGGGGACACCATTACAAGCGTGCACTGCATATAGGTCAATACCTTTATGTAGTGTCACCATGAGAACATGGCCATGTAACATGTCTAGGATCATGGAATTGTCACACCAATACCATTCTGGTATTGGGGGGACAATTCCATGCATCCCCGGGTCTCCAGCATAGAGCCTGGGTACTGGCAAACTAACTTTCCGGGGTTTTCTCGGAAGCTACTGCTGCTGCCAACCCTCAGACACGTTTCTGCCCCCCTGGGGTCTGGGCAGCCCAGTCCCAGGAAGGCAGAACAAAGAATTTCCTCTGAGAAAGGGTGTTACACCCTCTCCCTTTGGAAATAGGTGTGAAGGGCCTGATAGGAGTAGCCTCTCCTGACCTCTGGAAATGCTTTGGAAGGCACAGATGGTGCCCTCCTTGCATAAGCCAGTCTACACCAGTTCAGTGATCCCCCAGCCCTGCTCTGGTGCAAAACTGGACAAAGGAAAGGGGAGTGACCACTCCCCTGACCAGCACCTCCCAGGGAAGTGCCCAGAGCTCCTCCAGTGTGTCCCAGACCTCTGCCATCTTGGATGCAGAGGTATGAGGGCACAAAGGACAGCTGTGAGTGGCCAGTGCCAGCAGGTGACGTCAGAGACCCCTTCTGATAGGTGCTTACCTTTCTCTGTAGCCAATCCTCCTCAGAGGGCTATTTAGGGTCTCTCCTGTGGTATCTCACCAGATACCAAATGCAAGAGCTCACCAGAGTTCCTCTGCACTTCCCTCTTCGACTTCTGCTAAGGATCGACCGCTGACTGCTCCAGGATGACTGCAAAACCGCAACAAAGTAGCAAGAAGACTACCAGCAACATTGTAGCACCTCATCTTGCCGGCTTTCTCAACTGTTTCCTGGTGGTGCATGCTCTGAGGGCTGTCTGCCTTCACCCTGCACTGGAAGCCAAGAAGAAATCTCCGGTGGGTCAACGGAATCTTCCCCCTGCCAACGTAGGCACGAAACTTCTGCATCACCGGTCCTCTGGATCCCCTCTCATCCTGACGAGCGTGGTCCCTGAAACACAGGAACTGGATCCAAGTGTCCCCGACAGTCCAGTGGCCTTTCTGTCCAAAGTTGGTGGAGGTAAGTCCATGCCTCCCCACGCCAGACAGTAATCCTGTGTACTGCGTGAACTGCAACTGCTCAGGCTTCTGTGCTCTTTTGCAAGACTTCCTTCGTGCACAGACTAGCCCAGGTCCCCAGCACTCTGTCCTGCATTGTGCAACTCGCTGAGTTGGACTCCGACTTTGTGGGACCCTCTTTTGTTGTGCTGAGTTGACCGTCGTGCTCAGATCTTCTGAACGCCTGTTCAGGTGCTTCTGCACCCAAAACCTTCAACCGTGACTCTTGTAGCTAGCAAGGCTTGTTTGCGGTCTTTCTGCGTGGAAATAACTCTGCATCCTCCACCACGCCGTGGGACATCTTCTGAGAAGATTCCTGGCACCTTCTGTTGTTGCAGAATCTTTGGCTTCTTCCACCCGAAGGCAGCCCTTTTGCAACTTCATCCGGGGTTTAGTGGGCTCCTGCCCCACCTGGACACTTGCGTGACTCTTGGACTTGGTCCCCTTCCTTTACAGGTCCTCAGGTCCAGGAATCTGTCTTCAGTGCCTTGCAGTCAGTTGTTGTCCTTGCAGAATCCCCTATCTCGACTTTAATGTCTTTCTAGGGTAGTAGGGTAACTTTCCTCCTACTTTTCAGGGTCTTGGGGTAGGGTATCTTGGACACCCTTAGTGTTTTCTTACACTCCCAGCGACCCTCTACACACTACACTAGGCCTGGGGTCCACTCGTGGAGTATATGGTTTGTGTTGCCCCTAGGCCTATTTTTCCCTATTGCATTCTATTGTGTTCTACAGAATTTGCACTACTTTTCTAATTGTTTACTTACCTGATTTTGGTTTGTGTGTGTATATTTGCTGGATATTACTTACCTCCTAAGTGAGTATATCCTCTTAGATACTTTTGGCATATTGTCACTAAAATAAAGTACCTTTATTTTTAGTAACTCTGAGTATTGTGTTTGTGTTTTCTTATGATATAGTGCTAAGTGATATAAGTAGTATAGTAGCAGCTTTGCATGTCTCCTAGTTCAGCCTAAGCTGCTCTGCTATAGCTACCTCTATCAGCCTAAGCTGCTAGAACACCTCTAATCTACTAATAAGGGATAACTGGACCTGGCACAAGGTGTAAGTACCACAAGGTACCCACTAAACGCCAGGCCAGCCTCCTCCAATGGGCCATTTGTGTGACAGGCTGGACTGTTTGTCTAATGGTGTTCTCCTGTCTGTATTGCCTCTGCAGGTCAGCACCCATCAAAAGAAGGGAATATGGCGTGCCATCACCAAGGACGTGCGGACCCTGGGGGTCTATGGCAGGTGGAGCACTCACTGTTGCAAACAATGGGAGGACCTAAGACTCTGGGCACGAAAGACCGCGGAGGCCCAGCTGGGGCTGGTCTCCCAATAAGGAAGGGGTGCCCGTTGGACCCTGACCCCCCTGATGGCCTGCATGCTGATGGTGGCCTACCCTGAGCTGGATGGGTGCTTGAGGGCATCATAGCAGCCACAATGGGGTGAGTACAGTGGCTCTCATTACAACTTATGGCTGGTGGGATGGTATCCGGGTGGTGGTGGTTGTGTTTCCTTGGGTGCCCATAGGCCAGGCATAGCAGCATAGGTCCTCTGGTGGCTAAGGGTTTGAATGGGAAATACTGGTTACCTAGCTTCTTAGTATTCACTTCTGGGCAGGGCTGCATGGGCCCAGGTGTGCTGCAGTTGGCAGTGTGTGCCCCTCCTCATTCCTTGGTGACTAGCCATTTCACTGGTAGTGACATGCACAGTATGTAGGCCTGTTCCCTGTGTGTGAGGGTGCTGTTTACGCCAACAGTGGTTTTTGGTGCAGTCATTGACCCTATGTATCCTTTGTCTCTCTCCCCCCTTTCTTGTTTTGTCATCCTGTCCTTATGTGCATTAGCATCATCTGGTGGAGGAGCGGAGGCACCGGCGTCAGAGGGAGCTGCATCCCACAGGACCCTGGAGGCAGAGTCCACCAACACCGAGGGCACCAGTGGGATGGAGATCGAGGTTGAGCACCACGGTGGAGACTGGAGGGGACAATACAGACTATGATACCTCCTCCGATGGGAGCTCCCTGGTTTTGGAGGATACCTCTGTGACCACCCCAGGTACAGGTACAGCTGCCACCCCGTACCAGCACCGCTCTCCCAGTAGCCCCTCAGCGAGTTGCGCGCGCCCGCTCACCCAGGAGGGTAGGCGTCTCCTTCACCCCAGCACCTCAGGCCCTGCCCCAGTGAAGCATGCTGCCCTGAGTGAGGAGGTTATTGACCTCCTGAGATCCATCTCTGTAGGGCAAACAACCATTGTGAATGCCATCCAGGGGCTGGCAGCCCAGATGCAGCAATCAAGCTCATTCCTGGAGGGCATTCACAGTGGATTGGCGGCCCAACAGAGATCGATTCAGGCTCTGGCCTCCTCTCTGATGGCAGCCATTGTCCCTATTTCAACCGTCTCCCCTCCAACTTCCACTTCCCAGTCCCATTCTTTTCAACCCAAACCCATCCTAAGCACACAGGCAGACAAGCATGTACACAAGACAACACCCAAGGGTGTCATACAAACACCATTCAGTTGCAGACACAACAACATCCACTCTCCACTGTCTCCCCTCCACCTCCCACCCAGTTATGACTACACTCACACCAGCATGCACTACATCAATATCCACTACCAGAATCATCACCACACGAAGCAGAACACACACCTCACTGGCAGACACCTCCACAACATCCATGCATGTGTCCCCTGTGTCCTCTCCCACTGTGTCTGCCCCCCTCCTAAAGTACACAAATGCAAGCAGTCAGACACCCAACATCCATCCACCTCACATCAGCATACAGCCCATGCACCTGCACCCAAATCCAGCAGACAAACACCTCCAACAAACACTCCCTCATCCTCCACGCCCATCCCTCCTCCCTCCTCCTGCCCAATGTCCCTAAAAAGCTTTTCCTTTCCCAGATTGACCTCTTCCCTACCCCTCCATCCTGCACGTATGGGCAGGGTAGCGAGGACCCAGCCAAACACCTCAGCCACTGTCCATGGGCCCAGTGGTAGCACCACCTACTGGTGGTGGTAAGGATTCCAGGCCAAAAATACTGAAGGGGAAGGAGCCTGCACCAGCTGCTAAGAAGGGGAAGGAGCCTGCACCAGCTGCCAAGAGGGGAAGGAGCCTGCACCAGCAGGCAGAGGGGGGGAAGAGCCCATCCACCAGTGCCAGAAAGGGTAAGGGATGCCTAACCCATGAGCAGGAGGAGAGGAGGCAATCTATGCCAGTGGAAGCTGACAGCCAAATACCGCCACCACCAGCAGCTGTCACAGGGCCCCCACTGCCAGCCATGGTTGTGCAGCCATCAAAGAGTGCAGGGGCTGAGCAGGAGCCTCTCCCAACCACCACCACAGTGCAGCCATCAGAGGGTGCAGGGGCTGAGCAGGAGCTTCCCACAACGACCACCACAGTGCAGCTATCAGAGGGTGCAGGGGCTGAGCAGGAGCCTCCCACAACCACCACAATAGTGCAGCCATCACCGCCGGTGAACGCCATATAGTCCAGCCTCCAAGGGCTGCTGTGCGGCCTGCCTCCACCAGAACTAGTGGGCAAGACCCCCACTCGAGAGCCTGTGGCCTTGCACTCTCCAGGACAAAGAGCAATGGGTATGTTGCCCCCTCCAGAACCAGTGGGCAAGACACCCACTTGTGAGACTGTGGCCTTACATTCCCCAGGACAAAGAGCAATGAGCATGTTGCCCCCTCCAGAACTAGTGGGCAAGACACCCACTTGTGAGACTGTGGCCTTGCACTCCCCAGGACAAAGCACAGGGCATGTTTCCCCCTCCAGAACCAGTGGCCTTGTTCCCGCATCTGGCTGAGGTGCCCCCATCCCTCCCCCTAAAGTACCTGCCTATTTGACAACTGATGCCCCTGCAGTTATCTATCCGGCTTGGTGCAGGATTCGAGTGGGGCCTTGGACTGTGCCCTGCGCCATATGGGCCCTTTGAACTATGAACTGGGCAGTGCCCCTTTTTTATACAAGTGTACAGATTTTTTTCATGGCCAAATCGGATTGTTGATTTTATTGTTGGACTGAGTACAATCATTTTTGTAAATTCCTGTTGCCTTTGCATTATTCTTCAGATTTTCGTGGTCAAATTGTTTTTGTAATGCATATGGTTCTGTGTATGGCGTGTGGATATCGGATGTGTGTGGTGCGTGTGTGTTTCACTCTTGTTTTCCTCCCACCCTCCCTTGTGTGCTAGGCAGCTGTAATCACCCTCATCGTCTTCGCCGGTTTTGGTGTTCCAGGTGGAGCATAACGTAGAAGATCATTGGAAAGACTTGCAGTTCGGGTTTCATGGTGGCGTGGTTCTTCCCTGTGTCTCCAATGGTGAGTCCTTTCACTTCTGTGATGTGTTTCCACCAGGCTTTTGATGGCATTGGTACCGACCCGGTAAAGATGGCGGAATTGTGTGTCTTAATATGGTGGGTGGTACTTTGTCTTCCGCCTGGCTGTAGGCGGCTACCGCCGTAGTGACTGTTGTTGCGGCCCTGGCGGTCAGTGTGGTACATTGGCTGTCTATTGGAGATATCACCGCCATGGTCATAATCTGGCGGTACTTACCGCCAGCCTGTTGGCGGTATTACCGCCAGTTTATCACCGACCGCCAGGGTCGTAATGAGGGCCTTAGTCTTCTATTCTGTGTTCCTCCACATTTCCCGAAAAAAATGGGACCTCACTTGTGTTGGTAGGCCTAGTGCCCCCGAGAGGAAACGCCCCAAAACACAATGTGGACACATCACATTTTTACACTGAAAACGTGTGCGTTTTTTGTAAAGCGCCTTGCTGTGGATTTTAGCCTCTAGCTCAGCAGTCACTTAGGGAAACCTACCAAAGCCACACATGTTTAAAAACTAGACACCTAGGGAAATCCAGGATGTGGTGACTTGTGGGGCTCTCACTAGAATCTGCAACCCAGAATCCTTTGCAAACTTAAACATTTTGAAAAAAAAAAACACCTTTTCCTCACATTTCGGTGATGGAAACTTCTGGAATCTGAGGGGAGCCACAAGCTTCCTTTCACCCAGCATTCCCCCAGTTCTCCAGATAACAATGGTACCTCACTTGTGTGGGTAGGCCTACTGCCTGTGACAGGAAATGCCCTAAAACACAGCGTGGACACATCCCATTTTTCCGTAGAAAACTGACACGTTTTTTGCAAAGTGCCTAGCTGTGGATTTTGGCCTCTGGCTCAGCTGGCACAGAGAGAAACATAGCAAACCTATAATTTTTTTTTTAACTAGACACCTAGGGGAATCCAGAATGGGGTAACGTGGGGCTCTTACCATGTTCTGTCACTGTAGGAGGCTGGCCTGGCTTATAGTGGGTACCTGATGGTACTTACACCTTGTTCCAGGTCCAGTTATCTCTCATTAGTAGATTAATAGTGTTCTAGCAGCTTAGGCTGATAGAGGTAGCTATAGCAGAGCAGCCTAGGCTGAACTAGGAGACATGCAAAGCTCCGACTATATCACTTATATCATATATATACTATATCATAAGAAAAACAATACTCAGAGTTACTAAAAATAAAGGTCATTTTTTTTAGTGACAATGTGCCAAAAATATCTCAGAGGATATACTCCCTTAGGAGGTAAGTAAAATACACAAAATATACACACAAACCAAAATCAGGTAAGCAAACAGTTAGAAAAGTAGTGCAAACACTGTAGAGTACAATAGGATGCAATTGTCAACATCAGGACAGTGTGTGCTCTATGGGCGACCAAATGCAAAAACCCAGCATTTATGCAAGAGCATAATTCATGCATTGTGTTTATATACAGCCCAGCTCCACGTGCTCACTATTCAGAGGTCCCGGTGCAGAGCAGCAGCATTTTCCTGAGCTCCTGTTCTGGAGGCTTACCTTGGTGTTCCAGGCCTGCCCTCCATTCTTTTGGTGATCCTTGAGCAGGGTGGTAAGACGGAGGTCGGGCTGGGCCCCTAATCCCGTTCTAAGAGACTCTTGAGTTTTGGGGCCTACTCGTGAAACTTTCAGAGTACGAGAATCATTGCTCTGATTCAGATCGGCAAAGGCTTACGCGATGATTTCATGGCATTTGCATATTCTTGTTTGAATCGGCAGTGTGCGCGATTCATTTACTGCATGTAAATCTTGGTGTTCAGATGGGCAAAGGCTTGCGCGATCATTTCATGGCATTTGCCTGTTCTTGTTGGAATCGGCAGTGTGCGCGATTCATTTCCTGCATTTAAACCTTGATGTTCAGATCGCTAACAGAGTGCGCGATCATTTCATGTTATTTGCATATTCTTGTTGAGATCGGCAGTGTGCGCAATTCATTCCTGCATTTAAACCTCGATGTTCAGATCACATACAGAGTGCGCAATCATTTAATGGCATTTGCATATTCTTGTTGGAATCGGCAGTGTGCGCGATTCATTCCCGCATTTAAATCTTGATGTTCAGATGGCTAACAGAGTGCGCGATCATTTCATGGGATTTGCATATACTTGTTAGAACCGGCAGTGTGCACGATTCATTTCCCGCATGTACACATTGGTGTTCTGATCGTTAACAGTCATTTGATGGCAATTAAAACTTTGATGTGTAGTGTTTCCTGAAGTGCACACATTTATCCTGAGCCTAAGGATTTCCTGTGAAGATGATAAATTCAAAATATGACGTTCTTTGTGCATATTAAGTCCCTAGTACAATTCCAATTGTTTTCCAAGGAATGTTTCAGATTGTCTTGTCCTCATGTTAAAAAAACAGTGTTTGTTCTGAAACAGTATTCTAGAAGGTTTTTGTATTTCTAGACTGTAAGAGATATTTCATGAAAAGCTCATATGAAACATTGGATTAACCCATTCTTGATTTATTCCAGGTACCTAGATTTTTTGAGGCCTAGATAGAGTCTAGTTCTAGGCCATTCATGTTTCTTCAGTCTAAGTGTTATTTCATGTTCCGAGTATCATTGAACTCTAGATTCAACAGAGTGTTATTTCATGTTCTGAGTATCATTGAACCCTAGGTTCAACAGAGTGTTATTTCATGTTCCGAGTATCATTGAACTCTAGATTCAACAGAGTGTTATTTCATGTTCCAAGTATCATTGAACCAACGATTCAACAGTGTTATTTCATGTTCTGAGTATCATTGAACCATATATTCTACAGAGAGTTTTTTTTATGAACCTCAATGTGATTATATCTTGATATTCTGTTGTTTAACCTTTTGCTTCCTACCGGTCTCCTTCCAGCTGTTCCCTTCGTAATTCCCTTTTCCCCACTTGGACTCTCTTAGGCTCTGTGATATTTCTATCAGAGTGTTGGAGCTGTCTTGTGGTGGACATGTTTGGAACGTGCACAGACCCCGAGAATCTGGTCTCCCTGACATCAATGGACCCAGGGGCATCGCAAACCATATACTAAGAATGTGGAATGCGAACCACTTAGGGACCCCAGGCCTAGTGTAGTGTGTAGAGGATCACTGGGAGTGTAAGAAAACACTAAGGGTGTACAAGATACCCCACCCCAAGACCCTGAAAAGTAGGAGTAATGTGACACTACTCCCCCAGAAACACACTAAACTTGTGATAGAGGATTCTGCACAGACCACAACAGACTGCAAAGCACTAAAGATGGATTCCTGGACCTGAGGCCTTGCAAAGGAAGGGGACCAAGTCCAAGAGTTGTGAAAGTGTCCGGGGACAGGAACCCACTAAACCCCAGATGAAGGTGCAAAATGGCTGCCTCTGGATGGAAGAAACTGAAGATTCTGCAACAACGAAAGGTGCTAGAAACTTCTCCTTTGTGCAGAAGATGTCTTACGGAGTGCTGGAGGATGCAGAGTTG
The DNA here is from genome assembly GCF_031143425.1 of Pleurodeles waltl. Classification (NCBI taxonomy): domain Eukaryota; kingdom Metazoa; phylum Chordata; class Amphibia; order Caudata; family Salamandridae; genus Pleurodeles; species Pleurodeles waltl. Next base: position 1,604,066,841 of record NC_090444.1, read on the forward strand.
TTTCTTTAAAGAACGACCCCAAACAAGCCTTGCTAGCTGCAAAGGTCGCAGTTGAAGAAAGAAGGTGCTGCCAGGGCCCAGGAAGGACCAGGATGTCGCCACTTGGGAGAGAAGACAGAGGGGGGGCCCTCAGCAACACATAGAGCCCACTCACAAGAAGACAGCACCCGCAGAAGTACTTGAACACAGGTTAAGGAAAACTGAGCACAGCGGTCGTCTCAACACTACAAAAGAGGGTCCCATGAAGCCGGTGGTCAACTCACCCTTAGTGTTTTCTCACACTACCAGTGACCCTCTACACATTACACTTGCCTAAAGGTGCATTCGTGGTTCACATTCCACTTACTTAGTATATGGTTTGTGTTGCCCCCAGGGCTATTGCATCCAATTGTGTTTTACAATGTTTGCACTACTTTCTGACTGTTTTACTTACCTGATTTGGTTATTTGTGTATATTTTGTGAATGTTACTTACCTCCTAAGGGAGTATATCCACTGAGATATTTTTGGCACATTGTCACTAAAATAAAGTACCTTTATTTTTAATAACTATAAGTATTGTCTTTCTAATGATAAAGTACCTATGTGATATAAGTGGTATTGAATGAGCTTTCCCTGTCTTCTAGTTCAGCCTTGACTGCTCTGCTATAGCTACCTCTGTCAGCCTAAGCTGCTAGAACACTACTACTCTCTACTAATAAGGGATAACTGGACCTGGTATAAGGTGTAAGTACCATTGCTACCCACTACAAGCCAGGCCAGCCTCATATATTGGTGGTGCAGCGGTGGGATAAGTACTTGTAACTGCTTTACCACTTTGTCATTGGTGCTTTTCATAAGAAATCCATATTCCTAATACTTAGAAATATACACAAGTAAACTTAACAGTCTTACTTTCACTCGAATTCTTTTTTTAAAAGTTTCTAAAATTTTTGAAAATGTTTTTTCTCTCTTGAAAGCTCAAAACGTTTTCTCTTACCCCTAACCTCTTTCTTTTCACCATGTCTATGGTAGAGGGTACTCCCAAAGTTGTGAAAACAACTTATGGCAATCTTAACTTTAAACGTTTGGGATGTCTCTGTATAGAAAGAAGTTTGGGGTTTGGTAAGAACCCTACCAAGGATCTCCTTCTTAACCTTTCCTTGAAAGTGACCAGAATCAGAATGGTGAAACCCAGGATCAGGAGGTAGAGGAGGGGGGTACCCAGATAGATTAAGGGGAGGGTCCTGAGAATTCTGGGGAGGGTACTTCCAAAGACCTTTCACTTAACAGGCCACCTAGTGAAGCTGGTAGTGGGAGGGGGTCACACAGCAGTAGGACACCTTTCACTCCTAAAGGCCAGGTCACTAGGGTTCAGGCGGTCAGAGAAAGGTCCACTTCTGCACATTTTCACATTTCCCCTGTATCAGCGGTTTCCCAAGCCTCCCACCCTGAGGACAACACCCTAGACAGGGAACTCAGAAAGCTGAGGTTGGAAGAGGCCAGACTGAGGCTAAAGCAGCAACAGTTGGCCTTCGATAGGGAATCCTTAGATGTAGAGAGAGAAAGACAGAGGTTGGGGTTAGTTCCCCATGCTGGCAGCAACAGCAGCAATCTTGACAGTCATCCTGTAAGAGAAACAGATTCAAGAAACTTGCATAAATTTGTCCCCCATTACAAGCAGGGGGATGACATTAACAAGTGGTTTTCTTTCCCTTTGAGAGGTCGTGTATGGTACAGTTGGTCCCTCAAAGGCAGTGGGCTGCTGTATTGTGGCTATCTTTCACTGGCAAAAGTATGGACAAACTACTTACTGTCAGGGAGAGTGATGCCAAAAATTACAAAGTTTTGAAGGATGAACTCTTAGATGGATTTGGCTTAACCACTGAACAATACAGGATAACGTTCAGAGATACCAGAAAAGAGTCTTCCCAAGACTGGACAGACTTTGTAGACTGTTCAGTGAAGGCCTTGGAGGGATGGTTACATGGCAGTAAGGTGACTGATTATGAAAGATCCAAATATGAAAGCCTATATAATCTAATTTTGAGAGAGCATATCCTGAATAATTGTCTGTCAGACTTGTTACATCAGTACTTGGTAGACTCAGATCTGAGCTCTCCCCGAGAATTGGGGAAGAAGTCAGATAAATGGTTCAGAACAAGAGTGAGCAGAAAAACTCATACAGGGTGTGACAAGGATGGCAGGAAGAAGGATGGTAAGTCTCATGACAAGGGTGGGGACAAAGACAAAAATTATTCTGAGTCTTCATCAGGTCCACAAACATCCTCTATGTGAGGTGGGTCCAAATCCTCTTCTAACAATCAAAAGAAGCCATGGTGTTATTTATGTAAACGTAAAGGCCATTGAGCAAGTGATCCCACCTGCCCAGAGAAAAACACCAAGGCTCCCACCACCACAACCCCCACTGCATCCACTAGTGCCCCTGGTAATAGCAGTGGTGGTGGGAAGAACACTACAAATAGCCAATCAATGGATGTAGCTGGGCTCATCATTGGTAATGTAGTGGGGGTTGGTCAGGTTAGGGAGACCACAGAGGCTGTTTTAGTATCTGATGGTATTGATTTTGCCACCTTAGTTGCTTGTCCCCTTAATATGGGTAAGTACAAGCAACTACCCCTAATAAATGGTGTTGAGGTTGAGGCCTACAGTGACACAGGAGCCAGTGTCACCATGGTGATAGAGAAACTGGTTGCCCCTGAACAACACCTACTTGGTCAGCAGCACCAAGTGACTGATGCTCATAACAACACTCTTAGCCACCCCATGGCTGTTGTGAATCTGAACTGGGGGGTGGTTACTGGCCCAAAAAAGGTTGTGGTAGCCACTGATTTACCTGTAGACTGCTTACTAGGAAATTATTTGGAAACATCAGCTTGGACTGAAGTGTAGTTGGAGGCTCATGCAGCAATGCTGGGCATTCCAGGGCATATATTTGCTCTCACAAGGGCTCAGGCCCAGAAGCAAAGAGGGTGGGGAAACTTGGATCCTGGAAGAATGGACCAAGTGCTCCCAAAAGCTAGGGGTAGAAAGGGTAAATCTGTGCCCACTATCCCTCCCTCACCAGAAGATTCCCCTTTTGAGGAAAAGGAAACCTCTCCCTGTGCAGAACCTACACAAGAGGAGCTGGCAGCTGACACTGCTGAGCTTTTGGGGGTAAGGGGGCCTGCTAGAGAAGAACTGAGTGTGGCACAGCAGACCTGTCTCACACTAGAGGGTCTCAGACAGCAAGCTGTCAAACAGCAAAATGGGGATGTCACTGATACCCACAAAGTCTATGGGGGAAGACAACCTTCTCTATACCGAGGCAAGGGACTGTAAACCTGGAGCTGCCAGGAGATTGGTCATCCCTTTGCAGTATAGGGTGTTTCTTCTGACTTTGGCTCATGACATTCCTTTGACTGGGCATTTGGGCCAAAGTAAAACATGGGACAGACTTGTTCCCCTGTTTCACTGGCCTCATATGTCAAAGGACACCAAGGAGTTCTGTCGCTCCTGTGTGACCTGCCAAGCCAGTGGCAAGACTGGTGGCACACCTAAGAACCCTTTAATTCCACTTCGAGTGGTTGGGGTGCCCATTGAAAGGGTAGGGATTGACATTGTTGCCCCCCTTGGCCCTCCAACAGCTTCAGGAAACAGATTCATCCTAGTAGTAGTGGACCATGCCACTAGGTATCCTGAAGCCATACCCTTAAGGACCACTACAGCTCCTGGAGTGGCAAAAGCCCTCCTGGGAATCTTTTCCAGAGTGGGTTTCCTTAAGGAAGTGGTATCAGAAAGAGGTAGTAACTTCATGTCTGCATACCTCAAAGCAATGTGGAAGTAGTGTGGTGTTACCTACAAGTTCACCACTCCTTATCATCCACAGACAAATGGATTGGTTGAGAGATTTAACAAAACTCTCAAAGGTAGATCATGGGACTCCCTGAAAAGCTCAGGAGGAGAAGGGATGTCCTGTTACCATGCCCCTTTTTGGCTTATATGGAGGTACCCCAGAAAGGAGTGGGTCACAGCCCCTTTGAACTCCCTTTGGACACCCTGTAAGAGGTACCCTTGCTCTTGTAAAGGAGGGTTGGAGCAACCTTTAAAAGGTCCCAAACAAGACATTGTGGACTATGTGCTTGGCCTCAGATCAAGGATGGCTGAGTACATGAAAAAGACCACTAAAAACCGTCAGGCCAGCCAAGAGCTCCAAAAGCAATGGCATGACCAGAAGGCTGTCCTGACACAGTACCAACCAGGACAGGAGGTGTGGGTATTGGAGCCTGTGGCACCAAGAGCACTCCAGGACAAATGGAATGGACCCCATCTCACTGTGGAGAAGAAAGGTGAGGTCACCTATTTGGTGGACCTGGGTTCTGCCAGAAGCCCTCCTTAGGGTGCTTCATGTCAATTGCCTTAAACCTTACTATGACAGGGCTGACTTAACCCTGCTTATGGCTACAGATGAGGGGCAGGAAGAAGAGAGTGACCCTCTCCCTGACCTCTTCTCCACCACTGAAGCTGATTGCTTAGTGAAGGGAGTTGTACTAACAGATTGCCTTATTGCTGAGCAGAAGGACGACTGCATAAATCTCCTTGGACAATTTTCTGACCTCTTCTCACTAATTCCAGATACAACAACCTGGTGTGAGCACACAATTGACACTGGAGACAGTTTACCTGTCAAAAGTAAAATTTATAGACAACCTGACCATGTCAGAGACTGTATCACACAAGAGGTACAGAAAATGTTAGACCTTGGAGTGATTGAACCCTCTGAAAGACCCTGGGCCAGCACAGTGGTGCTTGTCCCCAAACCACATAGTAAAGAAGGAAAGAAAGAAACTTGGTTTTGTGCGGACTATACGGGTCTCAATCAAGTAACAAAAACTGATGCTCACCCTATACCCAGGCAGATGAGCTGAGAGATACACTGGCGTTTGCCATGTATCCAAGCACTTTTGATTTAACTGCAGTGTATTGGAAGATTACGTTATCAGAAGCTGCAAAACCCAAGACAGCATTTTCAACCATAGAAGGGCACTATCAGTTCACAGTTATGCCCTTTGGATTGAAAAAACACTTTTCAGAGGCTGGTGAATACAGTCCTCCAAGGATTGGAAGCCTTCAGTGCAGCATACCTAGATGATATTGCTGTCTTTAGCTCCACCTGGGATGATCACCTGGTCCACTTGTGGAAAGTTTTAGAGGCCCTGCAAAAGGCCGGCCTCACTATCAAGGCCTCAAAGTGCCAGATAGGGCAGGGGAAAGTGGTTTTTCTGGGTCACCTGGTAGGTGGAGAACATATTGCACCACTGCAGGAGAAGATCCAAACCATTATGGAATGGACTCCCCCTACAACTCAGACCCAAGTGAGAGCCTTCCTAGTCCTCACTGGGTACTACAGGAGGTTCCTCAAGAATTATGGCACTATAGCTGCCCCCCTTAATGACCTCACATCTAAGAAAATGCCTAAAAAGGTATTATGGACAGCTAGCTGTCAAAAGGCTTTTGATGAGCTCAAACAGGCCATGTGCTCTGCGCCTGTCCTAAAAAGCCCTTGTTACTCCACAAAATTAATAGTACTAACTGATGCTTCTAAATTAGGGGTAGGGCCAGTTCTATCACATATAAACACAGATGGCCAGGATCAACCTATTGCTTTCATCAGCAGGATGTTGAACCCTAGAGAAAAGCTTTGGTCTGCCATAGAGAGGGAGGCCTTTGCTGTGGTCTGGGCCCTGAAAAAGTTGAGACCATACCTCTTTGGGACTTACTTTATTGTTCAACAGTCCACAAACCTCTATTATGGCTTAAACAAATGAAAGGTGAAAACCCTAAATTGTTGAGGTGGTCCATTTCCCTACAGTGAATGGACTATACAGTGGAACATAGACCTGGGAGTTCCCACTCCAATGCAGATAGACTCTCCAGATATTTCCACTTAGACAATGAAGATTCATCTGGGCAAGGTTAGCCTTATTGTCCCTCATTTGGCGGGGGGGTTGTGTGGGAAAGTACCATCTTTCTTTGAAATGTTACCCCCAATTTTACATGTATGTCAGTATGTTTTTGCCTGTCTCACTGGGATACTGCTAGCCAGGACCCCAGTGCTCATAGTTTGTGGCCTAATGTGAATGCCTGTTATAAGTCACCTATATGTCTAACCTTCACATGCTGAAGGTTAGGTGCAAAGTTACTAAGTGTGAGGGCACCCTTGCACTAGCAAAGGTGCCCCCATATAGTTCAGGGCCATTTCCCCAGACTTTGTGAGTGCGGGGACACCATTACACGTGTGCACTACATGTAGGTCAATACCTATATGTAGCTTCACAATGGTAACTCCGAATATGGCCATGTAACATGACTAAGATCGTGGAATTGTGCCACCATTCCAAATCTGGTATTGGGGAGCCAAGTCCATGCATCCTGTGGACCCCCAGTACTGCCAAACCAGCTCTCCGAGGCTTGCACTGCAGCTACAGCTGCTGCCAACTCACAGACAGGGTTCTGCCTTCCTGTCCATCACCACCCTAGGGGTGGTGCTCAGAGCTCCTCCAGTGTGTCTCAGACCTCTGCCATCTTGTTTTCAGAGGTGTGGGGCACTCTGGAGGCCTCTGAGTTGCCAGTGCCAGCAGCTGACGTCAGAGACCCCTTCTGATAGGTGCATACCTGGGGAGGTAGCCAATCTTTACGGTCTCTCCTGTGGGCTTCTCTTCAGATTACGACTTGCAAGAATCCAGCAGGACTCCTCTGAACTTCTCTCTTCGACTTCTGCCAAGGATCGACCGCTGACTGCTCCAGGACGCCTGCAAAACTGCAACAAAGTAGCCTGAAGACTACCAGTGACATTGTAGCACCTAATCCTGCCGGCTTTCTCGACTGTTTCGTGGTGGTGCATGGTCTGTGGGCTGCCTGCCTTCACCCTGCACTGAAAGCCACGAAGAAATCTCCTGTGGGTCGACTGAATCTTCCCCCTGCTTCAGCAGGCACCAAACTTCACCTTCACTGGTACTCCGGGTCCCCTCTCATCCTGACGAGCGTGGCCCCTGGAACACAGATGGTGGACCAAGTGACCCAGACTGTCCAGAGGTCCAACTGTCCGAATTTGGAGGAGGTAAGTCCTTGCCTCCCCTCCCCAGACAGTAATCCTGTGCACCGTGTGATCTGCAGCTACAAGGGCTTCGGTGCACAGTTCCAAGAAATCCTGAATGCACAGCTGAGCCTAGGTCCACAGCACTCCTTCCTGCGATGCTCAGCTCCCTGAGTTGACCTCCGGTGTCGTGGGACCTCTCTGCAGTGTTGAGACAACCGCCATGTTCAGTCTTCTGGAACTCATGTTCAAGGACTCCTATGGGTGCTTCCAGTGGGCTCTATATGTTGCTGAGGGCCCCCTCTATCTCCTCTCCTGAGTGGCGACATCCTGGTCCTTCCTGGGCCTGGGCAGCACCCTTTTTCTCCAACTGCGACTCTTGCAGGTAGCAGGGCTTGTTTGCGGTATTTTGCCAAGGAAACAACTCTGCATCCTCCAGTACGCTGTGGGACATCTTCCTCCTCCTACCTCCTTTCGTTGGTGCAAAACCAGCATCTTCTTCCAACCGGAGGCAGCCATTTTGCACCTTCATCTGGGGTTTAGTGGGCTCCTGCCCCCCCGGACACTTTAGCGACTCTTGGACTTGGTCCCCTTCCTTTGCAGGTCTTCAGGTCCAGGAATCCGTCTTCAGTGCTTTGCAGTTTGTTGTGGTCCTTGCAAAATCCTTTATCACGACTTTAGTGTGTTTTGGGGGAAATAGTAGTACTTTACTCCTACATTCCTGGGGTGGGGTCTCCTTTACACCCTTGGGGCCAGATGTAGTAAGCATTTTGCAGGGCGCAAACTGCGAAAATCTCAGTTTGTGCCATGCAAAACGCACATTGCGATGTGCATTTCCATTTTGTGAGTCGGTACCAACTCGCAAAATGGGAATGCGACTCGCAAATAGGAAGGGGTGTTCCCTTCCTATTTGCGACTCGCACCAGGATGCAGAATTGCTTTGTGACCGCGAATGCGGTTGCAAAGCTATTCGCAGTTACCACCAGTGTCACACTGGTGGTAACCCATTCCCAAAAGGGAAGGGGTCCTCAGGGGACCCCTTCCCCTTTGTGAATGTCACTATTAATGTTTTTTCAGAGAAGGCAGTGGTCCATGGACCACTGCCTCCTCTGAAAAAACTAAGCCAAATGGTTTTGTATTTTTTTTGTATTGCAACTCGTTTTCCTTTAAGGAAAACGGGCTGCAATACAAAAAAAAACAAAAAAACAGCTTTATTTAAAAAGCAGTCACAGACATGGAGGTCTGCTGTCTCCAGCAGGCCACCATCCCTGTGACTGCAGGGAATCTCAATGGGGTCGCAAAATGCGACCCTTCTCATTAATATTAATGAGGTGGGTCTTTGCGACCCCATTGACATTCGCAGACGGTGTCTGAGACACCGTTCTGCATCCGATTTTGCTATTCGGAAATTGAGAGTCGCACTGACTTGCAATTTCCGAATTGCAAAATCAGAATTTGCTACATCTGGCCCTTAGTGTTTTCTCACACTCCCAGTGACCCTCTACACACTACACTTGCCTAGGGGTGCATTCGTGGTTGGCATTCCACTTATTTAGTATATGGTTTGTGTTGTCCCAAGGTCTATTGCATCCTATTGTGTTTTACAGTGTTTGCACTACTTTCTGACTGTTTTACTTACCTGATTTGGTTTTTTGTGTATAATTTGTGTATGTTACTTACCTCTTAACCCCTTCCCCGCCATGGACGTAATGGTTACGTCCATGGCAGCGCCCGTGTGGCGCCATGGACGTAACCATTACGTCCAGGGACTGGCAGTCGGGGGAAGCGCTAGCGCTTCCCCCGAGGGCCGCCCCCCAACACCCCCAGGCCAGGGCTGAAAGGGGAATCCCTTCCCCTTTCACGCCCCCCCCCCCGCCTCCCCCCCCATGACGTCAGCGCGCGATCGCGCGCTGATTTCATGGAAACGGGGAATGACGTGCTGGAAGCCATTTGCTTCCAGCGCGTCAAGGGAGAAGGTGAGTATTTCACCTTCGTGCGGGGTGGGGGTGCTCTCAGAGAGGCATCGAGGGAAAGGAAAGGGTTTTCCTTTCCCTCGATGTCTCTTTGAGCATTCCTGCTGCCCGATCGCGATGCGATCGGGCAGCAGGAATGCCCACTAGACACCAGGGATTTCTGTATGTGTGTGTGTGTGAGTGAATATTAGTGTAGGGGAGCGACCCCTTGGGCAAGGGTCGCTCCCCTTTGGGGGCACATGCTTTTTACGTCGTTTCTGCCCCCCCTGGGGGCAGATTGGCCCTATTTTTAGGCCGATCTGCCCCCAAGGGGGGCAGAAAGCCACTAGACACCAGGGATTTTATTGTTGCTGTGTATTTTTTGTGTTGGGGGGCGGCCCCTTGGGCAAGGGTCGCTCCCCTTTGGGGGCACATGTATTTTACGTCGTTTCTGCCCCCCCTGGGGGCAGATTGGCCCTATTTTTAGGCCGATCTGCCCCCAAGGGGGGCAGAAAGCCACTAGACACCAGGGATTTTATTGTTGATTTGTATTTTTTGTGTTGGGGGGCGGCCCCTTGGGCAAGGGTCGCTCCCCTTTGGGGGCAAATGTATTTTACGTCGTTTCTGCCCCCCCTGGGGGCAGATTGGCCCTATTTTTAGGCCGATCTGCCCCCAAGGGGGGGCAGAAAGCCACTAGACACCAGGGATTTTATTGTTGATGTGTATTTTTTGTGTTGGGGGGCGGCCTCTTGGGCAAGGGTCGCCCCCAGGGGCCCTCATGTATTTTTGGGCAGTTCTGCCCCCCTTGGGGGCAGAGAGGCCTATTTTTTTTAGGCCTTTCTGCCCCCAAGGGGGGCAGAATCCCAATAGCGCCAGAAATAGTATGTATGTATGTGTGCTTTGTGTTGGGGGGTGGCCCCTTGGGCAAGGGTCGCTCCCCCCAGGGGCGCAATGTATTTATTGTCGTTTCTGCCCCCCTTGGGGGCAGATTGGCCCTATTTTTAGGCCGATCTGCCCCCAAGGGGGGCAGAAAGCCACTAGACACCAGGGATTTTATTGTTGATGTGTATTTTTTGTGTTGGGGGCGGCCCCTTGGGCAAGGGTCGCCCCCAGGGGCCCTCATGTATTTTTGGGCAGTTCTGCCCCCCTTGGGGGCAGAGAGGCCTATTTTTTTTAGGCCTTTCTGCCCCCAAGGGGAGCAGAATCCCAATAGCGCCAGAAATAGTATGTATGTATGTGTGCTTTGTGTTGGGGGGTGGCCCCTTGGGCAAGGGTCGCTCCCCCCAGGGGCGCAATGTATTTATTGTCGTTTCTGCCCCCCTTGGGGGCAGATTGGCCCTATTTTTAGGCCGATCTGCCCCCAAGGGGGGCAGAAAGCCACTAGACACCAGGGATTTTATTGTTGATTTTTATTTTTTGTGTTGGGGGGTGGCCCCTTGGGCAAGGGTCGCCCCCAGGGGCCCACATGTATTTTTGGGCAGTTCTGCCCCCCTAGGGGGCAGATATGCCTATTTTTTAGGCCTTTCTGTCCCCAAGGGGGGCAGAATCCCCATAGCGCCAGGGATACTATGTATGTGTGTGTGTGCTTTGTGTGGGGGTGTGGCACCTTGGGCAAGGGTCGCCCCCCCCCCAAAGGGTGCAATGTAATCTGGGTGATTTCTGCCCCCTCCCCTTCGGGGTAGATTGGCCTATTTTTTTTTTAGGCCCATCTTCCCCCAAGCAGAGAAGACTAGACACGGGAAAATGAAAAAATGGTTAGTGGCGGAGTGTTTGTCAACTGGCGAAGTATTTACTTTTATGATAATAACAGTTTTTCTCCTTTTTGTTTTAGTTCAAAGCTTTTGCTGACTTTGCTGTGGCTTGTTGCAGTTTTGGCAGTAGTTGTCCTGCGGTTTGCGTAGTTGCATGTTTTAGGTAAGTAAATAAATTTACTCCAAGTGAGTATTGTTGCAATGCATGAATGACATGTTTGTAGGTGGTGTACTGAATGCAGGATTGTGTGTGAAATTGTCCTTAGAGTTATGCACAATGATTATTGTGTTGTCTTATGTCTAATTTGCTTTTTTTTTTCTCTTTTTAGTGGGATATCGTTGGTGATTGCTGTGGCTGTGCAGAGTAGTTGCTGGTGAGTCAAGCTTTTTCAGGCAAGTGAGCAGTATAGTTTTTGAGTTTATAATTCTTAGTGATAAACCTATACTTTGTTACTTATCTTACACAGTGCTGGTTGTTGGTGGTGTATTTGTCCAGTTAATTTTAGTAGGAAGGATCATGGCCAGCCGTAGGATGACCGCTCAGCAGGTTGTTAGTGTGCTTTTTGAGTCATCTTCTGACCATGAATATGAGACTGACTCTGCATCTGAGGCAGAGGAGGAAGTGCAGGATTCTGGAAGTGAATTTTCTGTCAGAGATGAATCATCTGATGATGAAGCCACTCTCAGTGCTGATGAAGGGCCTGTTTTAGAGGAGGACAGTGATGTGCCAATGGTGCAGGAGCCAGCGGCTGAAAGGCTTCCCATTGGAAGACCTGACGCATGGGTTGCACCAAACATGGAGCAGCCACAGTTGCCTGCGTTTACTGGTTTTCCAGGGTGTCGAGTTAATACGGAAAACTTTTTGCCCGTCAACTTTTTTGAGTTGTTTATGGACGATATATTTTTGGAAGAGATTGTTGAGCAGACTAATTTGTATGCAGAGCAGTTTTTGAGGGACAACGCTGCCAGACTTAGGCCACACTCTAGAGCTAGCCGGTGGATTCCCACAAATCTGGAAGAGTTGAAAAAGTTCTTGGGTTTAACTTTTTTGATGGGGCTGATAAGGAAGCCGTCGCTGTCTTCATATTGGTCTACTAGTCCCATGATGGCAACTGCTATATTTCCTGCCATCATGAGTCGTAACCGGTATGAGCTTCTTCTTCGGATGTTGCATTTTGTAGATAATGCTTTAGCCTTGCCACGAGATCATCCTGATTCTGACCGTCTTTTTAAGATTAGACCTGTCCTTGATCATTTGGTAGATCGGTTTTCAGAGATCTATGTTCCAGGGAAAGAAATATCTGTAGATGAGTCTTTGGTCTTGTTCAAGGGTCGTTTGGTTTTTAGGCAGTACATTCCTAGCAAGAGGGCACAGTATGGAATTAAATTGTATATGCTGTCAGAAAGTAGTACAGGATATGTTTATAATTTCCGGGTCTACACTGGTAGGGATTCCAATATTGACCCCCCTGGTTGTCCTCCCACTTTTGGAGTTAGTGAGAAAATTGTGTGGGAACTTGGTAGACGACTGTTTAACAAAGGTCACCATTTATATGTAGATAACTTCTACACTGGAGTTCGGTTGTTCAAGGAGTTGTTCAGAGTGGACACTGTTGCTTGTGGCACAATCCGCTCTAATCGGAAAGGCTATCCAAAAGATCTTGTCTGTAAAAAACTTGAGAAGGGACAGTGCAGTGCCTTGCGGAATGATGAGCTGCTAGCTCTGAAATTTGTAGACAAGAGGGATGTATACATGCTAAGCACCATCCATGATGAGAGTACTTCACCTGTGGCTGTTTGGGGTCAGGTTGCCGAAGTGTGCAAACCTGTGTGCATCTTAGACTATAATAAGCACATGGGTGGTGTTGATAGAGTAGATCAGAGGTTAGAACCTTACACTGCTGCTCTTAAGTCTTATGTGTGGTATAAGAAATTAGCGCTTCACTTGTTCCACTTGGCAACTTTTAATGCTTTTGTTGTGTTTAAGGATAGTTCTCCAGAGTCAAGGATGACATTTGTGAAATTTCAGGAGTCTATCATAGCTAGCCTTGTTGTGCTGGAACAGGCAAGAGTTCCTAGAGAAGCAGTGGTGGAGGATGTGGCTAGATTGAAAGATCGTCACTTTGCTGAGCACATTCCTCCCACGGCCAAAAAAAACTTTCCTGCTAAGAGATGTAGAGTCTGTGCTCGAAGAGGTATCAGGAAGGAGACTAGGATGTACTGCCCTGATTGTCCTTCAAAGCCTGGGCTGTGTGTGGGTGGCTGTTTCAGGAGCTACCACACACAGAAGAATTATTGGGAAATTCCGTGAGCGTAAACTGGTGTTTTATATTTTTATATGTTCGGTTTCACGGTTGGCATTAGTCATGTATTCAGTTAGAGCTTTTGTGTTTGTAGTTTTGTACTAATTTATGATTAGTGGTTTCTTTGTTGTTTAAAAACAAAAAAAAGGGGATGGCATGTGTAGAGTGGCGCTTGGCTGGCGGCGTGGGTGTGGTGGCGCTTGGCTGGCGGTGTGTGTGGGGTGGCGCTTGGCTGGCGGTGTGTGTGGGGTGGCGCTTGGCTGGCGGTGTGTGTGGGGTGGCGCTGGGCTGGCGGTGTGTGTGGGGTGGCGCTGGGCTGGCGGTGTGTGTGGGGTGGCGCTTGGCTGGTGGTGTGGGTGGGGTGGCGCTTGGCTGGCAGTGCCGGCCAAACGCCAGTCCACACACTCATCAGCTGGTGTGATTGCTGTATCAGGCATGTGGGCGTATGAAAGTGATGGGCCCTTGACTGGCGCTGTCTGTGGATGCGAGTCTTGTAATGTGCTGGGCCCGTGGCTGGCGGCGTGAATGGTCTAGTGCATGTCATGTATGAAAGGTGTGTGAATGGACTGTAAAGCGGTTGGTGCCTTGTCGTGGCTTTACAGCTCACGAGCTGTGAGTCATTGGTTCAGTTTTTTGGCCTTTCAGTTATTACCAGTGCATTTCACTTTGTGAAATCTCTTGTTAATAAAATTTGATCTACTGAACCATCACTCACCCTCGTGCCAAATCCAACCAGTATGTGTGGTACAAATGACAAAACCTGCTCCGCTGTAATCAGGCGTCGCAGCACACTTGAGACACGCTAGGTGCCTCAGGTGGGACCCCGATGATGAAGCATGCCACCAACTTGGTTGGTGGGTGAGGGGTCTTCTTCACATAACCTAAGTGTGTTTCTTTTCACAATTTTAGTGTTTGGCACATCACGGACGTATGTGCACACATCAAAGTGATATATTCCAAAAATACCTGTGTTTGGGGGGGAGGGCCCACCTATGTTTTTGGTCCTGGGTGCGGCCGTCATGTAGGGAAACCTACAAAACCCAGAAACTTTTTAAAACTAGGCACCCCAAGGAGTCTAGGGAGGTGTGGCTTGTGTGGCTCCCCCAACATTTTCTTACCCAGACTTCTCTGTAAACCTCACAATTTGCATAAAAAAGCATATTTTCCTGATTTTTCTTAGTAGGATCACCGCTCCAGCACAAAATTCCTACTCCCCAGTTTTCCCCTCAGTCTCCCAAGTAAAATGACACCTCACTTATGTGGGTCCCCAAAGCAGAGTCCGTCTAAAGATGTATAAAAGAATATGCCCTTATAAACTTGCTGTGCTATCCCTTCTATCCCTTCAGGTTTTGGGCCTTATTATGTTGCAGGCACCTGGGCCACCCACACAAGTGAGGTATCATTTTTATCGGGAGACTTGGGGGAACGCTGGGTGGAAGGAAATTTGTGGCTCCTATCAGATTCCAGAACTTTCTGCCACAGAAATGTGAGGAACATGTGTTTTTTTAGCCAAATTTTGAGGTTTGCAAAGGATTCTGGGTAACAGAACCTGGTCCGAGCCCCGCAAGTCACCCCTCCTTGGATTCCCCTAGGTCTCTAGTTTTCAGAAATGCACTGGTTTGGTAGGTTTCCCTAGGCGCCGGGTGAGCTACAGGCCAAAATCCGCAGGTAGGCACTGTTTTCTCCCAAAATTGTGGATGTGTCCACGTTGCGCTTTGGGGTGTTTCCTGTCGCAGGCGCTAGGCCTACCCACGCAAGTGAGGTATCATTTTTATCGGGAGACTTGGGGGAACGCTGGGTGGAAGGAAATTTGTAGCTCCTCTCAGATTCCAGAACTTTCTGCCACAGAAATGTGAGGAACATGTGTTTTTTTAGCCAAATTTTGAGGTTTGCAAAGGATTCTGGGTAACAGAACCTGGTCCGAGCCCCGCAAGTCACCCCTCCTTGGATCCCCCTAGGTCTCTAGTTTTCAGAAATGCACTGGTTTGGTAGGTTTCCCTAGGCGCCGGGTGAGCTACAGGCCAAAATCCGCAGGTAGGCACTGTTTTCTCCCAAAATTGTGGATGTGTCCACGTTGCGCTTTGGGGTGTTTCCTGTCGCAGGCGCTAGGCCTACCCACGCAAGTGAGGTATCATTTTTATCGGGAGACTTGGGGGAACGCTGGGTGGAAGGAAATTTGTAGCTCCTCTCAGATTCCAGAACTTTCTGCCACAGAAATGTGAGGAACATGTGTTTTTTTAGCCAAATTTTGAGGTTTGCAAAGGATTCTGGGTAACAGAACCTGGTCCGAGCCCCGCAAGTCACCCCTCCTTGGATCCCCCTAGGTCTCTAGTTTTCAGAAATGCACAGGTTTGGTAGGTTTCCCTAGGTGGCGGCTGAGCTAGAGGCCAAAATCTACAGGTAGTCACTTTGCTAAAAACAGCTCTGTTTTCTGTGATATGTCCACGTTGTGTTTTGGGGCATATCCTGTCGCGGGCGCTAGGCCTACCCACACAAGTGAGGTATCATTTTTATCGGGAGACGTGGGGGAACGCTGGGTGGAAGGAAATTTGTGGCTCCTCTCAGATTCCAGAACTTTCTGCCACAGAAATGTGAGGAACATGTGTTTTTTTAGCCAAATTTTGAGGTTTGCAAAGGATTCTGGGTAACAGAACCTGGTCCGAGCCCCGCAAGTCACCCCTCCTTGGATCCCCCTAGGTCTCTAGTTTTCAGAAATGCACAGGTTTGGTAGGTTTCCCTAGGTGGCGGCTGAGCTAGAGGCCAAAATCTACAGGTAGTCACTTTGCTAAAAACAGCTCTGTTTTCTGTGATATGTCCACGTTGTGTTTTGGGGCATATCCTGTCGCGGGCGCTAGGCCTACCCACACAAGTGAGGTATCATTTTTATCGGGAGACGTGGGGGAACGCTGGGTGGAAGGAAATTTGTAGCTCCTCTCAGATTCCAGAACTTTCTGCCACAGAAATGTGAGGAACATGTGTTATTTTAGCCAAATTTTGAGGTTTGCAAAGGATTCTGGGTAACAGAACCTGGTCCGAGCCCCGCAAGTCACCCCTCCTTGGATTCCCCTAGGTCTCTAGTTTTCAGAAATGCACAGGTTTGGTAGGTTTCCCTAGGTGGCGGCTGAGCCAGAGGCCAAAATCTACAGGTAGGCACTTCGCAAAAAACACCTCTGTTTTTTTCCAAAATTTAGGATGTGTCCACGTTGCGCTTTGGGGTGTTTCCTGTCGCCGGCGCTAGGCCTACCCACGCAAGTGAGGTATCATTTTTATCGGGAGACTTGGGGGAACGCTGGGTGGAAGGAAATTTGTAGCTCCTCTCAGATTCCAGAACTTTCTGCCACAGAAATGTGAGGGACATGTGTTTTTTTAGCCAAATTTTGAGGTTTGCAAAGGATTCTGGGTAACAGAACCTGGTCCGAGCCCCGCAAGTCACCCCTCCTTGGATCCCCCTAGGTCTCTAGTTTTCAGAAATGCACAGGTTTGGTAGGTTTCCCTAGGTGGCGGCTGAGCTAGAGGCCAAAATCTACAGGTAGTCACTTTGCTAAAAACAGCTCTGTTTTCTGTGATATGTCCACGTTGTGTTTTGGGGCATATCCCGTCGCGGGCGCTAGGCCTACCCACACAAGTGAGGTATCATTTTTATCGGGAGACGTGGGGGAACGCTGGGTGGAAGGAAATTTGTGGCTCCTCTCAGATTCCAGAACTTTCTGCCACAGAAATGTGAGGAACATGTGTTTTTTTAGCCAAATTTTGAGGTTTGCAAAGGATTCTGGGTAACAGAACCTGGTCCGAGCCCCGCAAGTCACCCCTCCTTGGATCCCCCTAGGTCTCTAGTTTTCAGAAATGCACAGGTTTGGTAGGTTTCCCTAGGTGGCGGCTGAGCTAGAGGCCAAAATCTACAGGTAGTCACTTTGCTAAAAACAGCTCTGTTTTCTGTGATATGTCCACGTTGTGTTTTGGGGCATATCCTGTCGCGGGCGCTAGGCCTACCCACACAAGTGAGGTATCATTTTTATCAGGAGACGTGGGGGAACGCTGGGTGGAAGGAAATTTGTGGCTCCTCTCAGATTCCAGAACTTTCTGCCACAGAAATGTGAGGAACATGTGTTTTTTTAGCCAAATTTTGAGGTTTGCAAAGGATTCTGGGTAACAGAACCTGGTCCGAGCCCCGCAAGTCACCCCTCCTTGGATCCCCCTAGGTCTCTAGTTTTCAGAAATGCACAGGTTTGGTAGGTTTCCCTAGGTGGCGGCTGAGCTAGAGGCCAAAATCTACAGGTAGTCACTTTGCTAAAAACAGCTCTGTTTTCTGTGATATGTCCACGTTGTGTTTTGGGGCATATCCTGTCGCGGGCGCTAGGCCTACCCACACAAGTGAGGTATCATTTTTATCGGGAGACGTGGGGGAACGCTGGGTGGAAGGACATTTGTAGCTCCTCTCAGATTCCAGAACTTTCTGCCACAGGAATGTGAGGAACATGTGTTATTTTAGCCAAATTTTGAGGTTTGCAAAGGATTCTGGGTAACAGAACCTGGTCCGAGCCCCGCAAGTCACCCCTCCTTGGATTCCCCTAGGTCTCTAGTTTTCAGAAATGCACAGGTTTGGTAGGTTTCCCTAGGTGGCGGCTGAGCTAGAGGCCAAAATCTACAGGTAGGCACTTCGCAAAAAACACCTCTGTTTTTTTCCAAAATTTAGGATGTGTCCACGTTGCGCTTTGGGGCATATCCTGTCGCGGGCGCTAGGCCTACCCACACAAGTGAGGTATCATTTTTATCGGGAGACGTGGGGGAACGCTGGGTGGAAGGAAATTTGTGGCTCCTCTCAGATTCCAGAACTTTCTGCCACAGAAATGTGAGGAACATGTGTTTTTTTAGCCAAATTTTGAGGTTTGCAAAGGATTCTGGGTAACAGAACCTGGTCCGAGCCCCGCAAGTCACCCCTCCTTGGATCCCCCTAGGTCTCTAGTTTTCAGAAATGCACAGGTTTGGAAGGTTTCCCTAGGTGGCGGCTGAGCTAGAGGCCAAAATCTACAGGTAGTCACTTTGCTAAAAACAGCTCTGTTTTCTGTGATATGTCCACGTTGTGTTTTGGGGCATATCCTGTCGCGGGCGCTAGGCCTACCCACACAAGTGAGGTATCATTTTTATCGGGAGACGTGGGGGAACGCTGGGTGGAAGGAAATTTGTAGCTCCTCTCAGATTCCAGAACTTTCTGCCACAGAAATGTGAGGAACATGTGTTTTTTTAGCCAAATTTTGAGGTTTGCAAAGGATTCTGGGTAACAGAACCTGGTCCGAGCCCCGCAAGTCACCCCTCCTTGGATTCCCCTAGGTCTCTAGTTTTCAGAAATGCACAGGTTTGGTAGGTTTCCCTAGGTGCCGGCTGAGCTAGAGGCCAAAATCTACAGGTAGGCACTTCGCAAAAAACACCTCTGTTTTTTTCCAAAATTTAGGATGTGTCCACGTTGCGCTTTGGGGTGTTTCCTGTCGCCGGCGCTAGGCCTACCCACGCAAGTGAGGTATCATTTTTATCGGGAGACTTGGGGGAACACTGGGTGGAAGGAAATTTGTAGCTCCTCTCAGATTCCAGAACTTTCTGCCACAGAAATGTGAGGAACATGTGTTTTTTTAGCCAAATTTTGAAGTTTGCAAAGGATTCTGGGTAACAGAACCTCGTCCGAGCCACACAAGTCACCCCTCCTTGGATTCCCCTAGGTCTCTAGTTTTCAGAAATGCATAGGTTTGGTAGGTTTCCCTAGGTGGCGGCTGAGCTAGAGGCCATAATCTACAGGTAGTCACTTTGCTAAAAACAGCTCTGTTTTCTGTGATATGTCCACGTTGTGTTTTGGGGCATATCCTGTCGCGGGCGCTAGGCCTACCCACACAAGTGAGGTATCATTTTTATCGGGAGACGTGGGGGAACGCTGGGTGGAAGGAAATTAGTGGCTCCTCTCAGATTCCAGAACTTTCTGCCACAGAAATGTGAGGAACATGTGTTTTTTTAGCCAAATTTTGAGGTTTGCAAAGGATTCTGGGTAACAGAACCTGGTCCGAGCCCCGCAAGTCACCCCTCCTTGGATCCCCCTAGGTCTCTAGTTTTCAGAAATGCAAAGGTTTGATAGGTTTCCCTAGGTGGCGGCTGAGCTAGAGGCCAAAATCTACAGGTAGTCACTTTGCTAAAAACAGCTCTGTTTTCTGTGATTTGTCCACGTTGTGTTTTGGGGCATATCCTGTCGCGGGCGCTAGGCCTACCCACACAAGTGAGGTATCATTTTTATCGGGATACGTGGGGGAACGCTAGGTGGAAGGAAATTTGTGGCTCCTCTCAGATTCCAGAACTTTCTGCCACAGAAATGTGAGGAACATGTGTTTTTTTAGCCAAATTTTGAGGTTTGCAAAGGATTCTGGGTAACCGAACCTGGTCCGAGCCACACAAGTCACCCCTGCTTGGATTCCCCTAGGTCTCTAGTTTTCAGAAATGCACAGGTTTGGTAGGTTTCCCTAGGTGGCGGCTGAGCTAGAGGCCAAAATCTACAGGTAGTCACTATGCTAAAAACAGCTCTGTTTTCTGTGATGTGTCCAGGTTGTGTTTTGGGGCATATCCTGTCGCGGGCGCTAGGCCTACCCACACAAGTGAGGTATCATTTTTATCGGGAGTCGTGGGGGAATGCTGGGTGGAAGGAAATTTGTCGCTCCTCTCAGATTCCAGAACTTTCTGCCACAGAAATGTGAGGAACATGTGTTTTTTTAGCCAAATTTTGAGGTTTGCAAAGGATTCTGGGTAACAGAACCTGGTCCGAGCCACACAAGTCACCCCTCCTTGGATTCCCCTAGGTCTCTAGTTTTCAGAAATGCACAGGTTTGGTAGGTTTCCCTAGGTGCCGGCTGAGCTAGAGGCCAAAATCTACAGGTAGTCACTTTGCTAAAAACAGCTCTGTTTTCTGTGATGTGTCCACGTTGTGTTTTGGGGCATATCCTGTCGCGGGCGCTAGGCCTACCCAAACAAGGGAGGTATCATTTTTATCGGGAGACTTGGGGGAACATAGAATAGCAAAACAAGTGTTATTGCCCCTTGTCTTTCTCTACATTTATTCCTTCCAAATATAGGGGTGTGTGTAAAAAAGACATCTATTTGAGAAATTCCATGTAATTCACGTGCTACTATGGTCACCCCGGAATTCAGAGATGTGCAAATAACCACTGCTCCTCAACACCTTATCTTGTGCCCTTTTTGGAAATGCAAAGGTTTTCTTGATAGCTATTTTTTACTCCTTATATTTCAGCAAATGAATTACTGTATACCCGGTATAGAATGAAAACGCACTGCAGGGTGCAGCTCATTTATTGGCTCTGGGTTCCTCGGGTTCTTGATGAACCTACAAACCCTATATATCCCCGCAACCAGAGGAGTCCAGCAGACGTAACGGTATATTGCTTTCGATAATCTGACATTGCAGGGAAAAGTTACAGAGTAAAAAGTAGAGAAAAATTTATGTTTTTTTCACCTCAATTTCAATATTTTTCTTTTTCAGCTGTTATTTTCTGTAGGAAACCCTTGTGGGATCTACACAAATGACCCCTTGCTGAATTCAGAATTTTGTCTACTTTTCAGAAATGTTTAGGTTTCTGGGATCCAGCATTGGTTTCATGACCATTCCGCTCACTGACTGGAAGGAGGCTGAAAGCACAAAAAATTGCACAAATGGGGTATCCCCAGTAAAATGCCAAAATTGTGTTGAAAAATTGGGTTTTCGGATTCAAGTCTGCCTGTTCCTGAAAGCTGGGAAGCTGCTGAGTTTAGCACCGCAAACCCTTTGTTGATGCCATTTTCAGGGGAAAATCCACAAGCCTTCTTCTGCAGCCACTTTTTCCAATTTTTTTGAAAAAAACGAAATTTTCACTGTATTTTGGCCAATTTCTTGGCCTCCTTCAGGGGAACCCACAAAGTCTGGGTACCTTTAGAATCGCTAGGATGTTGGAAAAAAAGGACGCAAATTTGGCTTGGTTAGCTTATGTGGACAAAAAGTTATGAGGGCCTAAGCGCGAACTGCCCCAAATAGGCAAAAAAAGGCCTGGCACAGGAGGGGGAAAAGGCCTGGCAGCGAAGTGGTTAAGGGAGTATATCCACTGAGATATTTTTAGCACATTCTCACTAAAATAAAGTACCTTTATTTTGAGTAACTATGAGTATTGCCTTTCTTATGATATAGTACCTATATGATATAAGTGGTATTGCATGAGCTTTGTATGTCTCCTAGTTCAGCCTGGGCTGCTCTGCTATAGCTACCTCTATCAGCCTAAGCTTCTAGAACACTACTACACTCTACTAATATGGGATAACTGGACCTGGTATAAGATGTAAGTACCATTGGTACCCACTACAAGCCAGGCCAGCCTCCTACAGTTACCCAGAAACCTCTCCAAACCTCAAGAGGTATCTAAAAAAACACATTGTCCTCACAAATTACAGTGAGGCAAAGTTCTGTAATCTGAGGGGAGTTATAAACTTCCTTCCACCCAGAATTTCACAAAGTCTCCTGTTAAAAATGGTACCTCACTTGTGTGGGTAGACCTAGTACTCGTGACAGGAAATGCCCCAAAACACAATGCGGACACATCACATTTATCCCATGAAAACTGATGCATTTTTTACACAGTACCTAGCTGTGGATGTTGGCCTCAAGCTCAGCTGGCACCTAGGGACACCTAGCAAACATATACATTTTTGCAAACTAGACACGTAAGCAAATACAGAATAGTGTGCCATCTGGGGCTCTCACCATGTTCTGTCACCCAGAAACCTTTACAAACCTCAAAATGTGTGTAAAAAACAATTTTTCCTCATATTTCAGTGATGCAAAGTTCTGGAGTCTGAGGGGAGCCACAAATTTGCTACTACCCAGCATTTCCCCAAGTTTCCCGATAAAAATGCTACCTCACTTGTGTGGGTAGACCTAGGACCCCCAACAGGAAATGCCCCAAAACACAACGTGGACACATCACATTTTTCCAATGAAAACAGATGCTTTTTTTGCAAAGTGTCTAGCTGTGGATTTTGGCCTCTAGCTCAGCCTCCACTTATGGAAACCTAGCATACCTATCCATGTCTCAAAACTA
Source organism: Pleurodeles waltl (assembly GCF_031143425.1). Lineage (NCBI taxonomy): Eukaryota > Metazoa > Chordata > Amphibia > Caudata > Salamandridae > Pleurodeles > Pleurodeles waltl. Next base: position 1,604,089,034 of record NC_090444.1, read on the forward strand.
GATACCTAGGGGAATCCAGAATGTTGTTACTTGTGGGGCTCTCACCAGGTTCTGTCACCCAGAAACCTTTCCAAACCTCAAAATGTGTCTAAAAAACATATTTACCTCAAATTTCAGCGATGCAAAGTTATGCAGTCTGAAGGGAGCCACAAACTTCCTTCGACCCAGCATTCCACCAAGTTTCCAAATAAAAATGGTACCTCCCTTGTGTGGGTAGGCCTAGGACCCAGGATAGAAAACACAACTTGGCACGTCACACTTTTCCAATGAAAACGGATGTGTTTTTTGCAGAGTGCCTAGCTGTGGATTTTGGCCTCTAGCTCAATCGGCACCTAGGGAAACATAGCAAATTATCCATTTTTGAAAGCTAACCTGTGTGGCCTGATGACAGAAAGACATTGGTGGGTAGCAAAGGTCATAATGAGGGCCTAAATGTCATTAACCTTACCTTCGCTTCTTCCCTCAATCAGAAGGTTCTCTGAAGACACCGAAAAAAAATAAAAAGACACACTATTGCTTTACCTTGTCACATGCCCATCATCACTGTTTTTAGCTCTGGTGGTCGCCGAGTCCGACAATCTTTTTTAATGCTCCCACTCCCTCCCCCTCGGATTTCCCCACTACAACCCAGCAAAAGTGCCCTTCATCTCTCCATAGCCCTCCTCGCACATACATTTCATTTGTTTTAAAGCGCAGGTAATGTCTGGCTTTACTAATCCACTCAGCTATTCACATAAAACACAGTTCTGTTCTTTGCAGCAGGCATATAAACCTTCTGTGCTACTTTATGGCATCAAAACTACCACTAGACAAAAGTCTGATGTCTTCCTTTAGCAGGAACATAATCACAAGAGTTATCTTTAAATTTGTATTGGTGCCTAAAAGCTAGGGTCGAAACGTTTCGGTTGTACTATGTGCATTGCTTTGAAGACATGCGCTGCGAGACAACCGGTGGCGAATATATTTATATGTGTGTATATATATATATATATATATATATATTTATTTATATATATATATATATATATATATATATATATATATATATATATATAGGGAGAGTGTCTCTCTCTCTCCTTATGTATGTGTGTATATATATATATATGTGTATATATATATATATATATATATATATATATATATTATTAATATATATATATATAAAACCTCTATACATATATATGTGTGTATATATATATATATATATATATATATATATATATATATATATATATATATATATATATATATATATATATATGGGGAGAGTGTCTCTCTCTCTCCTTAGGTATATGTAAAGAGATAAAGAGCTCACTTTTACATGTGTGTGTGTTTTCCCTTGGGGCTGATCGCTATACACATAAATATATATATATATACACAGACTACTGTTCTCTACTGATGAAGGGATGAACCCAGAAACATGTGTCCAGAGATGAGAGAGATGAATGAAAATATAAGGCCTGGAACAATTAAAAAACAAAAGAATTCCCTGTAAGTTGCTGGCTTTGCTACATTTCATAATAAATGACGTGTTGGGAGTGCGCTTTCATCTAAGGACAACCTTGTTGGCATATATATATATATATATATATATATATATATATATATATATATATATATACACACACATTTATATGTATGAGGGATAGAGATTCCTTTCCCTCTATAGAGTCTCTCTCTCTCTCTCGCGCGCTCTCTCTCTCTCTCTCTCTCTCTATATATATATATATATATATATATATATATATATATATATATTTATAGCTGTGTGCTTTCCCTGGGGGATGGGGGGCCATCGTGGGCCCCAGGTAAACCACACATCTATTAAAAAAAAATAAGAATTCCCCCCCACAGGGGTTCAGGCCCTGCTCGGGGTCGACCCCCTGCCCATTTATTTTTATTTTCTTTTTTTTAATACTTGTAACCCCAAGGGGTAAACCAACCTTTTTCTTTTTTTACAAAAATGCCCCACGGCGGGGGTAATGTGGCCCATTTTGAAAAGGACCAGCCCCCCCGGTCAATTCAATTTCTTAAAATATATTTTTTACAATGTTTGTGAACCCTTCTGGGGGTGATCGCGCCCCCCCCCTAGGTGTAAATCAATTTTTTTTAATGCCCTCAAGGGGATGAGGGGAGTCAACCAATTTTTAAAAGGGCCAACCCCCCAGGTGATATACCTGGTGTCTAGTGGTGTTTCCAGGCCGCTGCTGCCATCCACGGTCAGGAAACACTTCCAGGAAGGCCTCATTTGAAAGGGGAGAATCTCCTTTTCAAACGAGACCTTCCTGAAAGGTGGAGAGGGCCCTTTGAGCCAGTTTCCCCCACTGGAGTAGAAAGCGGCCTTACCTGATGCTTCCTGCTCCGGTGGAGAAAACAAACAGTGATGTCTAGGAGCGCTGATGGCACAGATTGGCGGGTGAAGGTTCAGGAGGAGACACTGGGATTTCAATTAAAAAAAATTCTTTGGTGCTTTGCACCTGAGGGATTTTTAAACCCCCTCCCTGGTGTCGGCCAATGGTCACGGCCCGCCAAGGGAGGTAGCGCGTGTGTCAGCATGGCCGACACACGCAACAAATGGGTTAATGTTTGTGTAGCAGTATCTTGGATTCACACTCAAACAATACATTACGCCAGTTCTTGTTGCCATAAATGATTTAAAAGACAGAGCTCTCTTCTGTTTCATTCAGTTTAGTGCAGTGTGTATTAAGCGATTAATCTTTCTTTACCCTGAAGTGAAGTTACTTGCTTGAAAACTCCAGAAGAACCCAAACTGGGTTTTATTCACCTTTCTTATCTTCTCTCTTTTACAGGAAATACAGGATCGTTGGCAGAAGATGGACGAGGAGAGCCTGGACTCCACAGGAAGCCCACTGGAGGGCAAGGATCACCAGAACTCGACTGGAAGCTGGTCAGAGAATGAGGAACACTGGTACTCGACTGGAAGTTGGTCAGGGAACAAGGAGCACTGGAACTCGACTGGAAGCAGGCTGGAGGACAAGGAACTTGACTGGAGACAGGTGAGTGGAGCAATAGATACGAAGCCAAGCAAGGCCTCAGGCTAACAAGCATCCTTAAACAATCAAATGTGTACATGTGCCTTTTGGCAGTTGATTACTTGTTGAGAAAATTAGCAATTATCCTCCTGATCGTGACACATGTTCAGTACAGATCACACTCTGAAGAGCACAGGTTGTGGCAGGTAGAGTTGGAGTCAGTGGAAAGGCTGTTGGTTGCTTGTTAAGGAAATGAGCAATTATCCTCCTGATTGTGGTGCATTTTCAATACTGATCACATTTTGAAGAGCACTTTTTGGCAGTTACTGTTAGCACAAGTTTAGCAGATGGGATACAATGTGCAAAATCAACAAGCATTAGATATAACAAATGAGACCTTAACCAAGCATTGGTTATTGCAAATTTGATATTCAAGGATGTAATAAATGTACCCAAATAAGTCTGAATGCTGTAAGCAACAGAACCTTACTGTAATCAATCTCTTGGAAGTGCTAGTGTACCCATAACAGACCCCAGTTCCAAAGCCAAGGGTGTCCCTACTGTGGCCTCATTTCTTTTTTTAAATGTTTTTTCTGTGACTCAACTGAAGCCGACTCTCAACATGGTTACCAACACTTCCTTGTTGAAGTGTTGGCAGCCAGTCAGATCTCAGCTCGAGATCAGGAGGGTTCACAGAGCCTTTGCGTCCCTATATAAACAAATTCATTTTTTTTAATTTCTCAAAATCTATTGAACAGATTTACACCAAATACCAAAAAGGGCTCTTTCTGGACCAAGAGCTACCTTTCTGCACAAATTGGTGTAATTCCGTCCAGTGGATTGGACTCTATTCCTGTTCAATATCCTAAGGAAAAATGCATGAAGAAAAATTGTTTTGGAACCCGCCCTTTTTCTCAGCCCCTGCTTGACGGATCACCCCAAAACTTACTAGACAGACTGAAGTGAGTGTGGTATTTTTTCGTGAAAATTTTGTAAAGATTTATCAAACGGCACCAAAGTTATTAGCAAAACAAAAAATGCTTTTCTATAGAAACTAGGTCCTAACTATAATTACCTAGTGGCGACTAGTGGTGACAAAAAAAGGAATGCAGACAAATCTTTGAATGAAATTATTTCTTTTGAGAAACACTCTATTAATAATTCATATCCTTTCATATAATTATTTCTTAATTCCTTTCCTCTTTTCCTCAGAGAAACTGATCGTGAAAAGTTTTCAGTCCTTCTTCCTTGTAAACATTATTTCCAATGATGCTGGAATAACCCCTTGTGTATTTCCTAAGAATGGACCAAAAATACTGAATAACAGATTTAAAACCTTCTTTGACCAAGTGCGCTCAAAAACACTACTTTCCTCAGTGAAGAAAACAGTTGAAGTGCTTGTTGTTAGAGGTGCACATGCACGAAGAACCGACTAACGATAGGCAACAGAAAAAGACCAGAAAGCTCAATACGTTTACTAGCAGCTGCTGTTTTAAGTCTTAGTTGAGTGTGAGCATGACAACAAGAGCAATCTTTTGAGTAACAGCTTGGGATGAGGCCTTCGTATTCTCCATTGGCAGTACAGAGTAAATTCTGATTTTTTTCATGCCTCATGAGTGATTTCTACTGCTAGTTACCATGTTCCTGACACCCGAGCTGCTTGGAAAGCAAGCACAAATCCACCATTTCTGAGGAATAATGGAGCTACCGCTGTGCTCAATCCAGTGCTCTCTCTCCAAATTACTGACTCAGGTTAATACATTTTAAATTATTTCATAGGATATAGTATACACCCACTCAGCTGCATAGAATTGGGATTGTAGAGGATGCTTGATGTCTGAGATGTGCTGCTCTCAGCCACTTTTCTACACCTTGCTTGGAATTGCCTCGCCGTGGTGGCTTTTTCAATGAATGTTTATATGGTGATGGCCCACAGGGTCATTGCCCACAGCGAACACCGCAGTTGACTCTATTGGGTTAGTGAAGGCGATTCTTCCTGAAGCTCAACAACTGACGGTAAGTCTGCTCCTTCTGGCCAAACGCAGATTGGTCACTCACCAGAGGCAACGCTCTACCCTTAAAACTACAAACTGGCTACCATATGCTGCATATTGCCTGAAACAGCTTGCACCCTACTGAGAACTCATGCCGGACCGCTCAGGGCCTAAAGATATCTGAGCATCTTTGATTGCTCACCTTGCCCTGCAGAGAGGAGTTGGCCCCTGGAGGACATATTGGGCCTGCCGGAACTGAACATCACCCTGATTGCCTTTATCATCTTCCTCACATTCACCTACGGACATGTGAGCAGCTCCTGCTATAAGTGGATTTTGTGGCCCTGTGAGGCCCCCTGACCGAGATTATGTGAGAGGAATTGGCCCACCAACTGCTGTTACGTTCGCTGTACTTAATGGGGTTATAGTGTCCGCGTATCTGCCTGATTTGACAGCATCATATTTATGTAAGGCATGAACCTCCCCACCCCACTATTACCCTGTTTTTGCCTAAGCTTATTGTTGTTAAAGAGCCAATAAAAAAAAATTATAATTGTTCCACACACCAGCTAACCCAGGAGTATTTATAGCAGGATCTAGCAGGAGAGGCCCAGGATTCATTGATAGAATGCAAAGATGTCTTGAAATCTTCCAAAGCACAAACTGTGGATACCCTTGTAAAACCTTGTCGTAAGGGAGGAGAAGAGTAAATACTGGAAGGATCCTTGGGAAATCTACTGAGAGCTTTAGAAGTTGAGGGCACAATACTTTGGCTAGCAAAAAAGGGGGTCACCAATACAACTGATGTCAAATCTCTTCTGACATGCATTAGAGTGCTCAGTGTTATAGAAAATAAGGGAAAACATTACCTCTGGGATGACCCTATTGTTGTAAGAATGCATCCACTGCTTCCACTTCAGGATCTGGTCTCCAGCTGAAAAACAGGAAAAGTTTCTGATTCAGCCAGTAGACAAACAGATCTATCTGAAGGGGACCCCACAGGAGTTGAATTTTGTTAAAAACCTTGGGATGCAGGGACCAGTTGTTCCTGTCCTGAAGGAACCTCGAACTCTAATCTGTCACCGAGTTGGAAAGTCCAGGAAGATACTCTGCCTGAGGCATGATCCCTTTGTCTAGGCAATACTTCAGAATTCTCAGACCAGGTCTGCAAGACTTTTGGATCTTGCACCCCCTCCCCCAAGCTTGTTTATACAACAGACTGCAAAGACCATAGGAGAATGCAACAATCTACTTTCATGGGGGGGGGGTTAAACTTTTTACAACAAAAACAACTGGCAAGCAGTTCTAAATAATTTATATGCCAATGTTGTTCTTCTAGGTACCAGTTTTCTCTGGTAACCGTATCCCTGCATCAAGCCCCCAACCTGCTTTGCTGGCATTGGACTTTAACATCATTTCTTGAGCTTGGCCAAAAATAGATCATTCATTCCATCTGGGAGAGTCACCACCCCTACTCCTCCCTTGCCTCTAAAGAAAGGTAAACTAATGGTAAGTAAGAGAGACCTTGCAGAGATATAGGCCCATATTTATACTTTTTGACGCTAAACTGCGCTAACGCAGTTTAGCGTCAAAAAATTTTGCGCCGTCTAACGCCATTCTGAAGCGCCATGCGGGCGCCGTATTTATGGAATGGCGTTAGACGGCGCAATCAGACCGGCGCTGCCTGGTTTGCGTGGGAAAAAACCACGTAGACCAGACAGCGCCGGCGTAGGGGGAAAATGGCGTATGGGCGTCTTAAAATGGGGCAAGTCAGGTTACGTCGAAAAAATCGTCGTAACCCGACTTGCGCCATTTTTTTTCGACGCCCATCCCCCATCAACATGACTCCTATCATTGTAAAGATAGGAGTCATGCCCCCTTGCCCAATGGCCATGCCCAGGGGACTTCTGTCCCCTGGGCATGGTCATTGGGCATAGTGGCATGTAGGGGGGCACAAATCAGGCCCCCCTATGCCACAAAAAATTAAAAAAAAAATACTTACCTGAACTTACCTTAATGTCCATGGGATGGGTCCCTCCGTCCTTGGGTGTCCTCCTGGGGTGGGCAAGGGTGGCAGGGGGGGTCCCTGGGGGCAGGGGAGGGCACTCTGGGCTCATTTTGAGCCCACTTGTCCCTTAACGCCATGCCTGACCCAGGCGTTAAAAAGCGGCGCAAATGCGCCGTTTTTAGCCACGCCCACTCCCGGGCGTCTCTTTTGCCCGGGAGTATAAATACCACGTAAAGGCCTGGGAGTCATTTTTTAAGACGGGAACGCCTCCCTTGCATATCATTAACGCAAGGAAGGGGTTCACGCTAAAAAATGACGCACATTCCGGGAACTTTGGCGCTAGACGCCTCTAACGCCATAGTATAAATATGGCGTTAGTTGGCGTTAGTTTAGCGTCGAATTTGCGTCGAAAAAAACGACGCAAATTCGGCGCAAACGGAGTATAAATACGGGCCATAGTGCCTGTGAGAGAGGGCATCTTTTTCATTTGGTTATCCCCCCACTTTTTGCCTGATTTTGATGTGTCCTAGAAACTGTAGTGCCCAAGGTACCTGCTAACCAGGTTCCCTGGGCCAGAGCTCTTTCCCTAAATCTGTTGTGATGCCTTGGCACAATTGGATACACCCATAACTACCACTATAAGTCCCTAGTAAGTGGGCCCCTATATGCCTAGGGCATGGGCCCCCCTCTCATTGCGGAGGATACTTACCTCGTCCGACGAGGTGTTCCTTCCTGAGGGGACAGGACCTGGCGCTTCCACTGCTGGCAGCACCCCGCCACCAGGACACCGCCATTACTGGTCATGATACAGCTGTCGGAGTCCTTTTGGCGGGGCGGGGCCAGTGATGGAAACGCCTATGCACCGCTGACAGCAGCACGACTGCTGGCTGCTGCCCACCTAAATAATGGCGGAAAGCTGCCAGCAGTAGCAATATGGCAGTCTGCAGACCACCAGCAGCGGTGGTCTAGTGAGGGCTTTGGCAGTCTTGCAAAAAGACCGCCAAAGTCATAATGTGGGCCTATATGTGAGGCCATAGCTGCATGAGCAATATGCCCCCACTGTGTCCTTGTCAAACATGGGACATAGTGAGTGAACAGAACAGTGACTTTAATACATGTGTTTCCCAACTACATGAAGACCACTCTGAACCCTGGTTTGTTTAGTATCAATCAACTCAGAAAGATAAATCCAAAATGGTCTCAGTCTTGGATTTATCCATAAATGTACCCCGGGGCCACCTTAGAGGTGCCCCCTGCAAAAGCTAACTGTCCTGGAATTGTTGCTGACTGGTCCTATCCAGCTGCCACTGCCTGACAATGAATATACAAACCTTGGGGGTGAGCCCTGTCTCTCTGGTTTGTAAGACAATGCTCTTCCTCGGTGAAGGAATGTTCACTGTCCTGGTGGTGAGCTTCAAAGGGCTTGACACCCTTGAAACTCAACCATCAAACTGCTGTTAGGAGCAGATGGCAACCCCCCCTTTGCAAACCCCAACATTTGGTGGGAGAAAAGGCGGGAAACCTAACAAAGGGTAGGAGGAGTGGCCTCACCTGGCATGCACCACCCCTATGGTGTTGCCTGCAAAGTGGACCCTCTATTTAATTTTCCTCCATTTTGAATGGGTGGAAAGTAACCAATTAGGTTTAGGGCAGTGACCCGAGCCACCCAAAGGTAAGTGTCCCATTGGACATCACCAAGTTCCCCCTAAATTTAGTATTTAGTGAGCATTCCTACACCAAGAAACTAGATTCAAAAGGAAGAAGAAAAGACAGCACCTAGAAGAACCAAAGCTTGAGAACTGTGGACCTGCTGTACAAGAAAAGGCACCAAATCCTGCCTGCTGCACCTAGGACCCGACAATTGCTGCTGCAAAGGAGTTGACCACTGGAATGACCTTGACAAACCCTGAGGACATCCAGGCTTTGCCAATAGCCCGAGGTCTCCCTTCGGAGTGGAGGTACAACTTTACAACCAAGCAAGAACCAACAAGCGAAGGTCACTTCATTGACCGGCCAACAACTCCCTGTAGGAGGGTGGCCTGGTGAGTGGTGGGTACCTCTGGTACATACACCTTATAACAGGTCCAGGTATCCCTTATTAGTGTAGTGTAGTCAGTGTCTAGAAGCCAGGCTTTCTGTAGCTGTGGATGAGCAGCCAAGGCTTATCTAGGAGACGTGCAAAGTTCATGCAATACCACTGTAGTCACACACAGTACTTACACACATGAAAGAAAACACTCAGTGTTACAAAAATAAAGGTACTTTATTTTGGTGACACAAATACCAAAAACACCATAGAGGCTATACTCCCTTAGGAGGTAAATAATACACAAATTATATACAGAAGTGAAAAGTGTAAAGTATTTGTGCAATAAATCATGCACTAACACAGTATAACACCACCAAAATACACCACACAGTTTTAGAAAAATATAAAATATTTATCTGGTTAAATGCAGGTGAAAACGAACAATTTGAAATATCACTTTAGAAAATGATAAAAAAGAGAGTCTTTAGTTCTTAAAAAGGAACAAGTTTTTCTTGCAAGTACAAAGTACCTGGTTTGAGTCTAAATTATCTGCAAGGGGCCGCAGAGGAACAGATGCATGGAAAATGAGGAGGTGTGCGTCGGTTTCTCGGGGTGCACACAGACGATGCGTCAATATTTTTCATGCGGCTATGGCCTTGCGTTGATTTCCGGTGCGCAGACTTGGATCATTTTCGGTTTGCAGGGGAATAAGGATGCCCCGGGGATGATGTGGAGAAATCCTGGGCATGCAGGATGAAGTCACAGGAGCTGCGTCGATCTGGTGGGCAATGCGGGGAAATTTCTGTCGCACTGCAGGAGCTGCGTTGATTCTTCTCACAGGAAGTCAGGCTGCGTCATTCCGGCTCAACTATGCGCCGATCCAGTGGGCCGTGCGTCGAAGGTCCGGTCGTAATGCTGACGCTGCGTCGATCTCTGCTCGGGGAGCCGGGCTGCGTCATTCCGTTTTGGCGTGCAGTGATTTTCTCACTGCGATGCAGGCTGTGTGTTATTACTGGCAGGCTGTGCATCTAATTTTTGCAGCACAAGGAGTTCTTTGCAGAGATGAAGTCTTTTTGGTCCTGAGACTTCATGGAACAGGAGGCAAACTCAATCCAAGCCCTTGGAGAGCACTTCTCAGAAGAACCAGAAGGCAGCAAGGCAGCAAGGCAACAGCAGGGCAGCAGTCCTTTGCAGAAAAGCAGTCAGGCGAGTCCTTTGGGCAGCCAGGCAGCTTCTATTGGCAGATTGCAGGTCCTTGTGCAGAGTTTCTTTCCCAGGAAGTGTCTGAGTTTGTAGGGTCAGAGGCCCTGTTTAAATACCCAAATGTGCCTTTGAAGTGGGGTAGACTTCAAAGAGTGGCTTAGAAGTGCACAAGGTCCCTTTTCAGTTCCATCCTGTTTGCCAGGGTCCCAGTAGCAGTGGCAGTCCACTGTGTGAGAGCAGGCCACTGTCCTTTAACATGTGTCAGGCCCTCCACCCTCCCAGCCCAGGAAGACCTATTCAGTATGCAGATGTGTGCAGGTGTGACTGAGCATCCTGTGTTTGGGGTTGTCTGAGTGAAATGCACAAGGGAGCTGACAAGTAACCCAGCCAGACGTGGATGGTAAGGCACAGAAGGATTTAAGTGCAGACAAATGCTCACTTTCTAAAAGTGGCATTTAAAAAATAGTAATATTAAATCCGACTTCACCAGTCAGCAGGATTTTGTATTACCATTCTGGCCATACTAAATATAACCTTCTTACTCCTTTTAGATAAGAATGAGGATAGCATTAATTTTAGCCTATGAAAGGAGCAGGCCTCACAGCAGCTTAAAACACATTTGGGAGTTTTACACTACCAGGACATATAACTACACAGGTACATGTCCTGCCTTTTGTCTACACAGCACCCTGCCCTATGGGTTACCTAGGGCCTACTTTAGGAGTGACTTATATGTAGAAAAAGGGGAGTTTTAGGCTTGGCAAGCACTTTTAAATGCCAAGTCGAATTGGCAGTGACACTGCACACACAGGCCTTGCAATGGCAGGCCTGAGACCTGGTTGAGGGGCTACTTATGTGGGTGCACAATCAGTGCTGCAGGCCCATTAGTAGCATTTAATCTACAGGTATCTGGGCACATATAGGGGGTCATTCTGACCCTGGCGTCCGGTGGCCGCTAGGGCCACCGACCACGGGAGCACCGCCAACAGGCTGGCGGTGCTCCCACGAGCATTCTGACCGCTGCGGTTCAGCCGCGGTCAGAAGCGGAAAGTCGGCGGTCCCCCGCCGACTTTCCGCTGCTCGGGGGAATCCTCCATGGCGGCGGAGCGCGCTCCGCCGCCATGGGGATTCTGACACCCCCTACCGCCATCCTGTTCATGGCGGGAAACCCGCCATGAACAGGATGGCAGTAGGGGGTGCCGCGGGGCCCCTGGGGGCCCCTGCAGTGCCCATGCCAATGGCATGGGCACTGCAGGGGCCCCCGTAAGAGGGCCCCAAAAAGTATTTCAGTGTCTGCTTTGCAGACACTGAAATACGCGACGGGTGCAACTGCACCCGTCGCACCCCTGCAACTACGCCAGCTCAATTCTGAGCCGGCGTCCTCGTTGCAGGGGCATTTCCTCTGGGCCGGCGGGCGCTCTATTGGAGAGCGCCCGCCGGCCCAGAGGAAATGTTTGAATGGCCGTCGTGGTCTTTTGACCGCGGTGCGGTCATTTGGCGGCGGTACCTTGGTGGACGGCCTCCGCCGTCCGCCAAGGTTAAAATCACCCCCATAGTGTACTTTACTAGGGACTTATACGTAAATTAAATATGCCAATTTGATATGATCCAATGTCACTGTGTTTTAAGGGAGATAGCATATGCACTTTAGCACTGGTTAGCAGAGGTAAAGTGCGCAGAGTCCTAAAACCAGCAAACACAGTGTCAAAAAGTGGAGGGAGGCAGGCAATTAGTTGAGGGTGACCACACTAAGGCTGTCAGGTCTAACACGTGCCCCCGCAGCTGAAAGCGGGGAGAGCTACCCAACCTCCTGGGAGCTGTCATCGCTAAGGTGGAAGTATCTGGAGAGACCATCAGCACTGGCGTGGTCAATCCCTGGGTGATGCTCCACCGTAAAGTCCATCCCCTGTAGGGAGATGGACCACCTCAAGATTTTAGGATTTTTGCCCCTCATATGCATGAGCCATCTGAGGGGACTGTGGTCTGTCTGAACCCGGAAGTGAGTCCCAAACAGGTATGGTCTCAGCTTCTTCAGTGCCCAGACCACAGCAAATGCTTCTCTCTCAATAGCACTCCACCTCTGTACCCATGGTAATAGTCTTCTGCTAATAAAGACTACCGGTTGGTCTAAGCCCTTCTCATTTAGCTGTGCTAGAACCGCTCCTATGCCATGCTCTGAAGCGTCCATCTGCTCAATAAACTCCTTGGCGTAGTCAGGTGTCTTGAACACGGGGCCCTGGACATGGCTTTCTTCAGGGAGTCAAAGGCTTTCTGACAAGCCTCTGTCCAATTCACCAACCTAGGTTGTTTTTTGGATGTCAATTCTGTTAAGGGGGCTACTATGGTGCCATATACTACCGGTTGGTCTAGGCCCTTCTCATTTAGCTGTGCTAGAACCGCCCCTATGCCATGCTCTGAAGCGTCCATCTGCTCAATAAACTCCTTGTCATAGTCAGGTGTCTTGAACACGGGGCCGTGGACATGGCTTTCTTCAGGGAGTCAAAGGCTTTCTGACAAGCCTCTGTCCAATTCACCAACCTAGGTTGTTTTTTGGATGTCATTTCTGTTAAGGGGGCTACTATGGTGCCATATCCCTTAACAAATGTAGGAAAGTACCATCTTGCCTGGCATGTTACCCCCATCTTTACTTGTGTGTCAGTTTGTTTTTGCCTGTGTCACTGGGATCCTGCTAGCCAGGACCCCAGTGCTCATAGTTTGTTGCCTATATGTGTTCCCTGTGTGGTGCCTAACTGTATCACTGAGGCTCTGCTAACCAGAACCTCAGTGTTTATGCTCTCTCTGCTTTTAAAATTGTCACTGCAGGCTAGGGACCATTTAGACCAATTCTGATTGGCACACTGGAACACCCTTATAATTCCCTAGTATATGGTACCTAGGTACGCAGGGTATTGGGGTTCCAGGCGATCCCTATGGGCTGCATTTCATTTCCATAGGGAGCTCAGACAATTCTTAGGCAGGACTGCCACTGCAGCCTGGGTGAAATAACGTCCACGTTATTTCACAACCATTTTACACTGCACTTAAGTAACTTATAATACACCTATATGTATAACCCTCACTTAGTGAAGGTTAGGTGCAAAGTTACTAAGTTTGAGGGCATCCTGGCACTAGCCAAGTTGCCCCCACATTGTTCAGGGCAATTTTCCCAGACTTTGTGAGTGCGGGGACACCATTACACGCGTGCACAACATATAGGTCAATACCTATATGTAGCTTCACAATGGTAACTCCGAATGTGGCCATGTAACATGTCTAACAACATGGAATTGCCCCCCATGACAAATCTGGTATTGGGGTGCCAATCCCATGCATCGCCAGGGCTCCAGCATGGACCCCCGGTACTGCCAAACTAGCTCTCTGGGGTTTTCTCTGCAGCTACCACTGCTGCAAACCCTCAGACAGGTTTCTGCCCTCCTGGGGTCTGGGCAGCCCAGTCCCAGGAAGGCAGAACAAAGGATTTCCTCTGAGAGAGGGTGTTACACCCTCTCCCTTTGGAAATAGGTGTTAAGGGCTGGAGAGGAGTAACCTCCCCCAGCCTCTGGAAATGCTTTGAAGGGCACAGATGGTGCCCTCCTTGCATAAGCTAGTCTACACCGGTTAAGGGATCCCCAGCCCCTGCTCTGGTGCGAAACTGGACAAAGGAAAGGGGAGTAACCACTCCCCTGTCCATCACCACCCAAAGGGTGGTGCCCAGAGCTCCTCCAGTGTGTACCAGACCTCTGCCATCTTGAATGCAGAGGTATGAGGGCACAGTGGAGGCCTCTGAGTGGCCAGTGCCAGCAGTTGACATCAGAGACCCCCCTGATAGGTGTTTACCTGGTTAGGTGGCCAATCCTCCTCTGAGGGCTATTTAGGGTCTCTCCTGTGGGTTTCTCTTCAGATAACAACTGCAAGAGGTCACCAGAGTTCCTCTGCATCTCTGTCTTCAACTTCTGCCAAGGATCGACCGCTGACTGCTCTAGGATGCCTGAAAAACCACAGCAAAGAAGCAAGACGACCTCCAGCAACATTGTAGCACCTAATCCTGCCGGCTTTCTCAACTGTTTCCTGGTGGTGCATGCTCCGAGAGGTGTCTGCCTTCACCCTGCACTGGAAGCCAAGAAGAAATCTCCCATGGGTCGACAGAATCTTCCCCCTGCTAACGCATGCACCAACCTTCTGCATCACCGGTCCTCTGGGTCCCCTCTGATCTTGACAAGCGTGGTCCCTGGAACACAGGAGCTGGATCCAAGTGACCCCGACAGTCCAGTGGTCCTTCTATCCAAATTTGGTGGAGGTAAGTCCTTGACTCCCCACGCCAGGCAGTAATCCTGTGTACTGCGAGATCTGCAGCTGCTAGGGCTTGTGTGCACTTTTACATGGATTCCTTCGTGCACAGCACAGTCCAGGTCCCCACCACTCCGTCCTGCATTGATCAACTCGCTGAGTTGACCACCGGCTTCGTGGGACCCTCTTTTGTTGGGTTGAGACGACCGCCGTGCTCAGATTTCTTGAATGCCTGTTTAAGTGCTTCTGCGGGTGCTGGCTGCTTCTGCATGGGCTCTCTCTGTTGCTGAGCACCCCCTCTGTCTCCTCCTCCAAGGGGCGACCTCCTGGTCCTTCCTGGGCCCGGGCAGCACCCATTATCTTGAACCATGACTCTTGCAGCTAGCAAGGCTTGTTTGTGGTCTTTCTGCATGGAAACAACTCTGCGTCCTCCAGCACGCCGTGGGACATTTTCTGACCAAAGGAGAAGTTCTTGGCACCTTCCATTGTTGCAGAATCTTTGACTTCTTCCACCCAGAGGCATCCCTTTTGCACCTTCATCCGGGGTTTAGTGGGCTCCTGCCCTCCCAGACACTTGCGTGACTCTTGGACTTGGTCCACTTCCTTTACAGGTCCTCAGGTCCAGGAATCCGTCTTCAGTGCTTTGCAGTCAGTTGTTACCTTTGCAGAATCACCTATCACGATTTTCCTGTGTTTCTGGGGTAGTAGGGTAACTTTACTCCTACTTCTCAGGGTCTTGGGGTGGGGTATCTTGGACACCCTTAGTGTTTTCTTACACTCTCAGCGACCCTCTACACACTGCAGTAGGCCTTGGATCCTTTCGTGGTTCACATTCCACTTTTCAAGTATATGGTTTGTGCTGCCCCTAGGCCTATTGTGTCCTATTGCATCCTATCGTATTCTACAGTGTTTGCACTACTTTTCTAACTGTTTACTTACCTGATTTTGGTTTGTGTGTATATTTTGTGTATATTCTTTACCTCCTAAGGGAGTATATCCTCTGAGATACTTTCGGCATATTGTCACTAAAATAAAGTACCTTTATTTTTAGTAACTCTGAGTATTGTGTTTCTTATGATATAATGCTATATGATATAAGTGGCATAGTAGGAGCTTTGCATGTCTCCTAGTTCAACCTAAGCTGCTCTGCTATAGCTACCTCTATCAGCCTAAGCTGCTAGAACACTACTAATCTACTAATAAGGGATAACTGGACCTGGCACAAGGTGTAAGTACCATCAGGTACCCACTGTAAGCCAGGCCAGCCTCCTACATTGGTGGTGCAGCGGTGGGATAAGTACTTGTAACTGCTTTAACACTTTGTCATTGGTGCTTTTCATAAGACAAATATATACCAAATACTTCAGAATATACACAGTTAACCTGAACGGTTTAACTTTCTTTCTTTAAACTTTCTAAAAAGTTTTAGAAAGGTTTTCAAACGTTTTGAAAAGTTTTAAAAAGTTTTTCTCTTTTCTCTAAAAGTTTCTAAACTTTTTTCTCACTGTCCTAAACCCTTTCTAACAATCATGTCTGTAGTAGAACTCACTCCCACAGTTGTCCAGACAACATATGGTAGTTTAAACGTTAAAGGTTTGAGGGGTCTCTGCATTGAAAGAGGTTTAAGCATTGGTAAGAATCCTACAAAAGATCATCTCCTTAGCCTTTTCCCAAAAAGTGACCAGAACCAGTCTGGCCCATCACAGGATCAGGAGGGAGAGGAGGGTGGTACCCAGCCAGACTCAGAGGAGTCCCCTGAGGATGCTGGGGAGGGTTCTTCCAAGGACCTGCCAGCTAACAGGCCATCTAGTGACACTGGTAGTGGGGGGGGAGGGTCACACAATAGTAGGGCACCTTTCACTCCTAAAGGCCCGGTTACTAGAGTCCAGCCAGTTAGGGACAGGTCACACTCTGCCAATTCCCACATTTCTTCTGTGTCTCACAATTCCCAAGCCTCCCACCCTGAGGATCACCTGATGGAAAGGGAACTCAGAAAGCTGAATTTGGAAGAGGCCAGGCTGAAGCTAAAACAGCAGCAGCTGGGCTTAGACAGGGAATCTCTGGTTGTAGAGAGGGAAAGACAGAGTTTGGGGTTAGTTCCCCATGGTGCAGCAGCAGTGTTGTTGATAACAATCCTGTGAGAGAACAAGATTCCAGAAACCAGCATAAGATAGTCTCCCCTTACAAGGAGGGGGATGACATTAGCAAGTGTTTTGCTGCACTTGAGAGGGCCTGTATGGTACAGTTGGTCCCTCAAAGGCAGTGGGCTACTATCTTGTGGCTATCTTTCACTGGTAGGGGTAGGGATGGGCTCCTTACTGTCAGGGAAAGTGATGCTAATAACTACAGAGTTTTGAAAAATACACTCTTGGATGGATTTGGCTTAACCACTGAACAATACAGGATTAAGTTCAAAGATACCAGAAAAGAGTCCTCTCAAGACTGGACTGATTTTGTAGACTGTTCAGTGAAGGCCTTGGAGGGTTGGTTACATGGCAGTAAGGTGACTGACTATGAAAGCCCGTATAATCTAATTTTGAGAGAGCATATTTTGAACAATTGTGTGTCTGATTTGTTGCACCAGTACTTGGTAGACTCAGATCTGACCTCTCTCCAAGAATTGGGAAAGAAGGCAGACACATGGGTCCGAACAAGAGTGAACAGAAAAGTTCATACAGGGGGTGACACGGATGGCAAGAAGAAGGATGTTAAGTCTTCTGACAAGGGTGGGGACAAAGATAAAAAACATTCTGAGTCTTCATCGGGCCCACATAAATCCTCTGGGGGTGGTGGGTCCAAATCCTCTTCTTACAATCAGAAAAAGCCATGGTGTTATTTATGTAAAGTAAAAGGCTATTGGGAAAGTGATTCCACTTGTACAAAGAAAAATACCAAGGCTCCCACTACCACAACCCCAACTGCAATCTCTAGTGCACCTAGTAATAGCAGTGATGGTGGGAAGTCTACTACAAATAGCTAATTCAAGAGTGTAGCTGGGCTCACCATTGGCAGTGTAATTGGGGTTGGTCTTTTTAAGGAGACCACAGAGGCTGTTTGAGTCTCTGATGGTGGCATTGACTTTGTCACCTTGGTTGCTTGTCCCCTTAATGTGGGTAAGTACAAGCAACTTCCCCTAATCAATGGTGTTGAGGTTGAGGCCTACAGGGACACATGAGCTAGTGTCATTATGGTTAGAGAGAAACTGGTTCACCCTGATCAACACCTACTTGGTCAGCAGTACCAAGTGACTGATGCTCACAATAACACAGTTAGCCACCCCATGGCTGTTGTGAATCTCAACTGGGGTGGGGGTTACTGGTCCAAAGAAAGTTGTGGTAGCCACTGAATTATCTGTAGAGTGCTTACTAGGCAATGATTTGGAGACATCAGCTTGGGCTGAGGTGGAGTTGGAGGCTCATGCAGCAATGCTGGGCATTCCTGGGCATATCCTTGCTTTGACAAGGGCTCAGGCCAAAAAGCAAAAAGGACAGGGAAACTTGGATCCTGAACAATGGACCAAGTGCTCCCAAAAGCTAGGGGTAGGAAAGGTAAATCCTTGCCCACTATCCCTCCCTCACCAGAAGATTCCCCTTTTGAGGAAGAAGAATCCTCTCCCTGTGCAGATCCTACACCAGGGGAGCTAGCAGCAGACACTGCTGAGATTTTGGGTGCAGGGAGGCCTGCTGGGGAAGAGCTGAGTGTGGCACAGCAGACCTGTCCCACACTAGAGGATTTGAGACAGCAAGCTGTCAAACAGCAGAATGGGGATGTCAGTGATAGCCATAAGGTGTATTGGGAAGACAACCTCCTGTATACTGAGTCCAGGGACCCTAAACCTGGAGCTGCCAGGAGATTGATCATCCCTTTGCAGTACAGGGAGTTTCTTCTTACCTTGGACCATGACATTCCTTTGGCTGAGCATTTGGGCTAGAGTAAAACTTGGGACAGGTTTGTTCCCCTGTTTCACTGGCCTCATATTTCAGAGGACAGTAAAGAGTTTTGTCGCTCTGGTGTGACCTACCAAGCCAGTGGCAAGACTGGTGGCACACCAAAAGCTCCCTTAATTCCACTTCCTGTGGTTGGGGTGCCCTTTGAAAGGGTAGGGGTTGACATAGTTGGCCCCCTTGACCCTCGAACAGCTTCAGGCAATAGGTTTATCCTTGTGGTAGTGGACCATGCCATTAGGTATCCTGAAGCAATTCCTTTAAGGACCACTACAGCTCCTGCAGTGGCAAAGGCCCTCTTGGGAATCTTTTCCAGAGAGGGGTTCCCTAAGGAAGTGGTGTCAGACAGAGGTAGTAACTTTAAGTCTTCATACCTCAAAGCAATGTGGAAGGATGTGGTGTAACATACAAGTTCACTACTCCTTATCATCCACAAACAAATGGTCTGGTTGAGAGGTTTAATAAAACTCTCAAAGGTATGATAATGGGACTCCCTGAAAAACTCAGAAGGAGATGGGGTGTCCTATTACCTTGCCTCCTTTTTGCTTACAGGGAGGTACCCCAAAAAGGAGTGGGCTTTAGCCCCTTTGAACTCCTCTTTGGGCACCCTGTGAGCGGTCCCCTTGCACTTGTTAAAGAGGGTTGGGAACAACCTTTAAAAGCTCCTAAACAGGATATTGTGGACTATGTACTTGGCCTAAGATCAAGAATGGCAGAGAACAAAAAAAAAGGCCAGTAAAAACCTTCAGGCTAGCCAAGAGCTGCAAAAGCAATGGCATGACCAGAAGGCTGTCCTGACCCAGTACCACCCAGGACAGAAGGTGTGGGTGTTGGAGCCTGTGGCCCCAAGCACACTCCAGGACAAATGAAGTGGACCCCATCTCATTTTTGAGAAAAAGGGTGAGGTTACCTACTTGGTAGACCTGGACACTGCCAGGAGTCCCCTTAGGATACTCCATGTCAACTGCCTAAAACCCTACTATGACAGGGCTTATCTGCTCATGGCAACTGATGAGGGACAGGAAGAAGAGAGTGACACTCTCGCTGATCTCTTCTCCACCACTGAAGCTGATGTTTTAGTGGAGGGAGTAGTACTTGCAGATTGCCTTACTGCTGAGCAGAAGGACAATTGTGTAAAACTCTTAAGTCAGTTTTCTGAACTCTTCTCACTGATACCAGGTACCACTACTTGGTGTGAGCACACAATCAATACTGGAAAAAGTTTACCTGCCAAAAGTAAGATTTATAGGCAGCCTGACCATGTCAGGGGCTGCATAAAACAAGAGGTACAGAAAATGTTAGACTTAGGAGTGATTGAGCATTCAGGAAGCCCATGGGCTAGCCCAGTGGTGCTTGTCTCAAAACCTCACAGTAAGGATGGTAAAAGAGAGATGAGGTTTTGTGTTGACTATAGAGGGCTCAACCAAGTAACCAAGACAGATGCTCACCCTATACCCTGGGCAGATGAGCTGATAGATACACTAGCTTCAGCCAAGTATCTAAGCACTTTTTATTTACCTGCTAGCCAGGACACTAGTGCTTATAGTTTGTGGCCTCTATGTGTTCCCTGTGTGGTGCCTAACTGTATCACTGAGGCTCTGCTAACCAGAACCTCAGTGTTTATGCTCTCTCTGCTTGTAAAATTGTCACTGCAGGCTAGTGACCATTTTCACCAATTCTGATTGGCACACTGGAACACCCTTATAATTCCCTAGTATATGGTACCTAGGTACTCAGGGTATTGGGGGTTCCAGGAGATCCCTATGGGCTGCAGCATTTCTTTTGCCACCCATAGGGAGCTCAGAAAATTCTTACACAGGACTGCCACAGCAAGCTTAAGTAACTTATAAGTCACCTACATGTCTAACCTTCACTTTGTGAAGGTTAGGTGCAAAGTTACTAAGTGTGAGGGCACCCTGGCACTAGCCAAGGTGCCCCGACATTGTTCAGGGCAATTTCCCCAGACTTTGTGAGTGCAGGGACACCATTACACGTGTGTACTACATATAGGTCAATACCTATATGTAGCTTCACAATGGTAACTCCGAATATGGCCATGTAACATGTCTAAGATCATGGAATTGTCCCCCCCATTCCAAATCTGGTATTGGGGAACCAAATCCATGCATCCTGGGGGCTCCACCATGGACCCTGAGTACTGCCAAACCATCTCTCTGAGGCTTGCACTGCAGCTACAGCTGTTGCCACCTCACAGATAGGGTTATGCCCTCCTGGGGGTCTGAGCAGCTCAGTCCCAGGAAGGCAGAACAAAGCATTTCCTCTAAGAGCAGGGTGTTACACCCTCTCCCTTTGGAAACAGGTGTCACAGGCTGGGGAGGGGTAGCCTCCCCAGCCTCTGGAAATGCTTTGAAGGGCACCATCAGTGCCCTACTTGTATAAGCCAGTCTACACCGGTTTGGGGACCCCTTTCCCCCTGCTCTGGTGCGAAACTGGACAAAGGACAGGGGAGTGACCACTCCCCTGTCCATCACCACCGTTGGGGTGGTGCCCAGAGCTCCTCCAGTGTGTCCCAGACTTCAGCCATCTTGCTTTGCAAGGTGTGGTGGCACTCTGGAGGTCTCTGAGTAGCCAGTGCAGGCAGGTGACGTCAGAGACCCCTCCTGATAGGTCCTTACCCGATAAGGTAGCCAATCCCCCTCTCAAGGCTATTTAGGGTCCTTCCTGTGGGTTCTCTTCAGATTCTGCTTGCAAGTTTCCTCCCGGAATCTTCTGCAACTACTACTTCATCCTCTGACCTCGGACCAACTGCAGCCTGCTCTAGGAACTGCTGTAACAGCAACAAAGTATCCACAGGGAATACTTTTCCTCCACAACTTCAGCTCCAGCCAGCAACTGCAACAGTTTCCACGGTGTGCACGCTCTGAGGACTCCCTGTGTTCATCCTGCACCAGAAGGACCGAAGAAATCTCCAGTGGGGTGACGGAGTCACTCCCCTGCTCATGCAGGCACCTTCTAAGACGATGACCAGTACCCTTGGACTCCTCTCACAGAGACAAACGTGCTCCTATGGACACAGAGGGTGAACCTCATTGACAAAGACTGTCCTGAGGTCCTGCTGACTCAATTTAGAGGTAAGACCTTGCCTTCCCTGAGAGCCCTGTGTACTGTGTCTTCTTAACCTCCTGAGGCCTCTGTGCACTATTTGCAAAATTCCTTCATGCACAGCCTGGCCCGGGTCCCTAGCACTCCATTCTGCAGAGTTGTTCTCCGTCGGCGTAGGACCTTCCTTTGTTGTGCTGCACCAATCGTGTTTTGCACCTCCTTTTTCCCCATGTCCTGGGACTCCCGTGGGTGATGCCTGGCATCCTGAGGGCTCTCTAAAGTTCTGAGAGCCCCCTCTTCCTCCTCACACAGAGTTGAGGAACCCAGGTCCTTCCTGGGTCCAGCCAGCGCCATTTTGACTCAAAATGCATATTCATCGTAACCAAGGCTTGTTGGTGACTTCCAACACAAAATCACAACTGTATCCATATTCGCATCGTGGGACATCTTCTGCATCATGCAGGAACCCGCTGGCATCTTCCTAGGGTGCATTCCTGCAGTCTTCATCCAACCGGGGACTCTTCTTTTGCACCCTCTTCTGGGTTGGCAGTGGCTCCGGCCCTTACTTGAACTTCTTTTGACTTTTGGACTTGGTCCCCTTCTTGTGCAGATCTTCAGGTCCAGGAATCCAGCAGTTGTTGTTTGCAGACTTGGTTGGTTACTGCAAAATCCCAATCACAAGGTGTAGTGTGTCCTCAGGAAATTTGCAGTACTTTACTCCTGCTTTTCTGGGCTCTGGGGTGGGGTAATTTACTTACGTTTACTGTATTCTTACTCTCCCCGCGATTCTGCACACACTACACTTGTCTAGGAGGGAATTTGTGATTCGCATTTTACTTTCTTAGTATATGGTTTATGTTGCCCCCAGACCTATTTTCTCCCATTGCATTCTATAGCATTTCCTATTGTTTGCACTATCTTATGTCTAATTACGTACCTTATTTTGGTGTCTAGAGTATATATTATGTATAATACTTACCTCCAGAAGGAGTATTGCTCTAAGATATTTTTGGTACTGTGTCACCCAAATAACCTACCTTTATTTGTGGTAACACTGAGGGGGTGATTCTAACCCTGGCGGTCGGTGATAAAGCGGCGGCCAACACGCCAACAGGCCGGCGGTCAAAAAAATGGAATTCTGACCCTGGCGGGAACCGCCAACACAGCCCGCCGCATTAACACTCCGACCGCCACGGCGGAACAAACAAACAGCGCGGCGGTCACCGCCAACAGCCAGGCGGCAGACAATGTACCGCCCACCCTATCACGACCCACCAATCCGCCACCTTTTCCGGGGCGGGAGCACCGCCGATAAAAACACGGCGGAAACAGACATTTCCAATGGAAAACGCTCACCTCGAGACACTCCACGCGGAATCCGGACAGCATGGAACCCGAATTGAACATCATACCTGCTCTCGTCTACCTGCTCATCTACCACGAGTACGAACTCCGGCGCAGACGTCAACGGTGAGTACTGCACCTACGACACACGGGAGGGGGGAGGAAGAAAGGTTACGGGCATATACATATGCGACCCCCCCACCCCCCCAATATGTACACACCAATGCAGAGCAGGAAGTCACAGTGACACCACACAAACACCATTAAAAAATACGACACAACCAAATTTGGAATAAATTTTCATGTTAAAAAAAAGCACCTGGAAATAATTGAGCAACCGTGAAAAATATTTACAAAAACCAAAAATATATACACATCAGTGTATCACTGAAGTAACAAGTCCTGCACATCCTACGAAACTAACATGTCCGTGGGCCAAGGTTCTGCGAAACAAGGGCAAAGCCCACACACAAGACCTGAGTCCTTTGGAGAGAACACTGCAGGGGCATCCGATGTCAAAACTACAGGCACCTCAGGGGGAAGGGAAGGGGTGGCCACCACAGCCACATGAGTCCACGACGCCAGATCCACGAGGAGCCACCATGCCCACTGTACCATCCTGGGGAGTGCAAAGCCACAGTCTCTCAAGTCTCTGCAGTGGGTGGGTTGCCCACTGGACCATCCTGGGGAGTGCAAAGCCACAGTCTCTCAAGTCTCTGCAGTGGGTGGGTTGCCCACTGGACCATCCTGGGGAGTGCAAAGCCACAGTCTCTCAAGTCACTGCAGTGGGTGGGTTGCCCACTGGACCATCCTGGGGAGTGCAAAGCCACAGTCTCTCAATGTCTCTACAGTGGGTGGGTTGCCCACTGGACCATCCTCGGGAGTGCAAAGCCACAGTCTCTCAGGTGGATTACAGAGTCCACTGGTCAAGGAGGAGGCATGGTGGGCACAGTGAACCATAAACAGTGCCTGAGACTGCGGGACCCAGCGCAGCGGTGCATGACATGGCGATGTCCAGCGGACCGGTGCTTGAGACGGCGGGGCCCAGCGGAGCGGTGCTTGACAGGAAGGGCCCAGCGGAGCGGTGCTTGACA
This sequence comes from Pleurodeles waltl, assembly GCF_031143425.1. Lineage (NCBI taxonomy): Eukaryota > Metazoa > Chordata > Amphibia > Caudata > Salamandridae > Pleurodeles > Pleurodeles waltl. The sequence goes on from NC_090444.1 coordinate 1,604,112,996, forward strand.
GGCGGGGCCCAGCGGAGCGGTGCTTGAGACGGCGGGGCCCAGCGGAGCGGTGCTTGACAGGAAGGGCCCAGCGGAGCGGTGCTTGAGACGGCGGGGCCCAGCGGAGCGGTGCTTGACAGGAAGGGCCCAGCGGAGCGGTGCTTGAGACGGCGGGGCCCAGCGGAGCGGTGCTTGAGACGGCGGGGCCCAGCGGAGCGGTGCTTGACAGGAAGGGCCCAGCGGAGCGGTGCTTGAGACGGCGGGGCCCAGCGGAGCGGTGCTTGACAGGAAGGGTCCAGCGAAGCAGTGCTTGAGACGGCGGGGCCCAGCGGAGCGGTGCTTGAGACGGCGGGGCCCAGCGGAGCGGTGCTTGACAGGAAGGGCCCAGCGGAGCGGTGCTTGAGACGGCGGGCCCTCTTCAGCGGTACCTGTCTTCACGGCGGGGCCCTCTTCAGCGGTGCTCTTCTGCACGGCGGGCCCTCTTCAGCGGTACCTGTCTTCACGGCGGGGCCCTCTTCAGCGGTGCTCTTCTGCACGGCGGGGCCCTCTTCAGCGGTGCTCTTCTGCACGGCGGGGCCCTCTTCAGCGGTACCGGTCTTCACGGCGGGGCCCTCTTCAGCGGTGCTCTTCTGCACGGCGGGGCCCTCTTCAGCGGTGCTCTTCTGCACGGCGGGGCCCTCTTCAGCGGTACCTGTCTTCACGGCGGGCCCTCTTCAGCAGTGCTCTTCTGCACTGCGGGGCCCTCTTCAGCGGTGCTCTTCTGCACGGCGGGGCCCTCTTCAGCGGTACCTGTCTTCACGGCGGGGCCCTCTTCAGCGGTGCTCTTCTGCACGGCGGGCCCTCTTCAGAGGTGCTCTTGCAGTATGTCAAGGGAGTCATACCTGGCCTGGACACCCTGCTCAGTCGCCCTCCGACCGTGCTGTGTCAGGCCCCTTCGGGGAGTGAGTCCTGGGCCCTTTGGTGTCGTCCCTTGCAGCCGGGATGGGGCTTGTGGGGCCCTCCTGCTCCGCGCACCTGGTGGTTGTCCTCTCCGCCCTGCTGTCCTTCCGCTCCTTAGATGGGGCTCTCGGGCCCTTGCCTCCCCTGGCTGCTGTGGCCGGTGAAGTGGCCGGAGTCACCTCCTTGGGGGCAGCCGTCTCTGTCCGCTCACGGCGGCCCTTCAATTTCCGGGTCCTCTTGCCTGGGGGGGGGCTGGCTGTCCCCTTGCTGCTCACCGAAGTGTTACTGCCGCCAAAGGGTGGACTCCACATGCCATGCACCACTTGCACTGTAGTAGTTGGGCTGGTGGTGGCTGAGGTGCCCTTGGGACTTTTCCCAGTTGGAGGGGGTGGGTCGGGGGAGGGAAAGAGGTCAAAACTGGAGAGGTAATTTTTCTTGGGACCAAGGTAAGGGGTAGGAGTAGTGGTGAGAGAAGTGGAGGAAGAGGATGTGGTTGTATGAGAGCCAGGTGTGCTGTCCTTGGGTGCAGGTGACTGGGACGTAGGCTGTGGTGAGGTGGTTGGCTGTTGTTTGGGTGTCTGCCTGCGTTTATGTGTCTTGGAAGAGGGGGTGACAGACACAGTGGGAGAGGACACAGGGGACGTGTAAATGCCAGTGGGGGTGGTGACTGCAGGTGTGCGGACTGTAGTGGAGGGTTTGCTGGTGGTGGAAGAACTGGCTGATGTTGGGGTGCATGCAGGTGTGAGTGTAGACGTCACAGGGAGGGAGGAGGGAGACGAGGAGGACGGTGACACAGAGGTGGTAGTGACTGTTGATATGTCTGCATCTGTGTGTTGCTTGGGTGAATGCTTGTGTTTTCTGTGGTGCTTATGTTTGGATGAGCTGGCCTTGGGTGTTGAGGTGTGTGCAGGCTGGTCTGATGGTGTGGATGGGATAGGTTGAGGTACAGGAGACAGAGAAAGGGTGGAGGCAGATAGAAGAGGGAGACTGGAGACAGGGACAATGGCTGCCGTCAGTGCTGAGGCCAGAGCAGTGAACGCTCGTTGATGGGCAGCCTGACCCGAATGAATGCCCTCCAGGTAGGCATTGCTCCGATGCACCTCCCTTTCCACCCCCTGGATGGCATTCAGAAGGGTAGTCTGCCCAACAATGAGCGTCCTCACCAGGTCAATGAGCTCCGCACTGAGGGCAGCAGGGGTAACAGAGGCAGGGGCTGAGGTGCCTGGGGCGAAGGAGACACGCGCCTTCCTGGCCGAGCGGCCACGGAGCGAAGACTGAGGGGCTGCTGGGAGGGCGGTGCTGGTGCGCTGGGTGGCGGCTGTACCTGTTGTTGCGGGGGGCACAGATGGTGCCGCCCCCGCCAGGGAGCTCCCAAACGAGGACGTGTCCGTGTCGCTGGTGTCTCCACCGGCCCCCGTTGTGGTGCTCCCCTCGCCCTCCGGATCACTGGTGCCCTCGGTGTCTGTGTCAGTGCCCACCGGGGCCTGGTGACCTGCAGCTCCCTCCTGCTCCGACGCCAAATCTCCTCCGCCGGATGATGCTAAAACACAAGAAGACAAAGATTTAGGGTGGGGGGAGAAATTAAACAAAGTTGAGTGCATGCCTTAGCAATACCCTTTGTGGAGAGGACAGACACAGGTGCCTCGTGCACTAAGTCGCGAACTTGGGGTACACTACTCAGTACCTCTGACTAGGCAAACAGGTCTAGGGACAACACACGCGCACATGGGTGATGCTGGAGCATGGGTAGCTGCACTTGGCACCCTACAGAGGTGGGGGGCGGGGGCACAGGGCCATGCCTAAGGGAGCGGACTACACTACAGAGAGCGCCCGGGCCTAATGTCACCCACAGCCCTCCCCCCCCCCAGACGCCTCCAATGCGCATACAGATGGGAGAATGTGCGGATACTCACCCCCTTGTGTCTGCTGTGCTGTCCTCAAGCACCCATCCAAATTAGGGTAGGCCACCGCCAGGATCCGGGACATCAGGGGGGTCATGGTGCGACTGGCACCCCTCCTAGGTCGGGAGGCCATCCCCAGCAGTGTTTCTGCGGTCTTCCTCGTTCCGCGGCGGATGTCCTCCCACCTCTTGCGGCAGTGGGTGCCCCGTCTGTTGTGGACCCCCAAGTTCCGGACTTCCTCGGCGATGGCACGCCAAATATCGATCTTCTGGTGGGCGCTCACCTGTTTGACATGTACAGGGTGGGAAAGAGAAACCGTCACATATCTTCATGTTTGGAGTACATGCCCCCCCCTCCCCAACCTTGTCATGGTTCCCATTCTCTCATCTGTCGTGCCTTGCACTCCCCATTCCCTCCACACCCCACCAACTTACATCCCCCCCCTCCACACAGGCATAACCCATTCAATGTGCACTGAGTGTACTCACCTGTTGGTCTGGAGGACCGTACAGTTGCGCATACTGGGGGAGGACCCCGTCCACGAGCTTCTCCAACTCTTCTGAACTGAAGGCGGGGGCCCTTTCCCCAGTCGCAGCAGCCATTGTCACTTCCAGACCGAGTTCACAGCAGCACTTGCAGTATAGGTCCTCTCCTGTGGATGATCAGGTCTCGAATGATTGAGCTGATAGAAAATGGCGGTCACGCCCGCGGCGGTGCGTACCGCAGCGGTGCGTCCCGCGACCGCCGGCGCACATCGTCATTGGCTCCTGAAACCCATAGGCTTCAATGTTAACCAATGCGTCTTCGCACAGCGGTCTTCGACCGCCTACCGCCACGGTGTGCCCCGCCAGCGCAGTGACCTCACATCCCATTGTCCCACTTCACAGGTCAGGCATCGGCCATTTCAAGGGCCCACATGGCTTAATTTCTAATGCGTCACACAGGCCTAGGCCTTGCAATGGCACACATACAAACATATCAAACCATACATTTACCTGTACTGTGCAAGCTGTGTTGTACGTACCTGTGAGTGGATTGACTCTGTACTCCATATTCTCCTTCCTAGGCACCGTCCGCTGGGACTAGCGATGAGAAGGAGGAATCCTCGCGTGTACCGGCCGCTGGTGGACCTGTCGACAATGGAAGAACGCCATATAATACTACGATACCGACTTGACCGTGCCTCCATCCATGAACTGTGTGCCCAGCTGGAGCCAGCCCTGATGTCCCCCATCCGCCAACCCACAGGAATTCCCCCTCTGGTGCAGGTTCTGTCAGTCCTCCATTTCTTTGCAACTGGCTCATTCCAGACAACAGTGGCCATGTCATCTGGGATGTCTCAGCCTATGTTTTCCAAGATCTTATCCAGAGTGTTGTCTGCCCTGATGAAACTCATGCGGAGCTACATCATTTTCCCAGAGGAGGGTGATTTGCCTACAGTGAAAGCTGATTTCTATGCCCTTGGACACATCCCCAACATCATTGGTGCAATTGATGGAACCCATGTGGCTTTAGTCCCCCCAAATGACGATGAACAGGTGTACAGGAACAGGAAGAATTACCATTCAATGAATATCCAGGTGGTCTGTTTGGCTGACCAGTACATCTCCCATGTGAATGCCAAGTTCCCTGGGTCAGTGCATGACGCGTATGTGATGCGAAATAGCAGCATTCCCTATGTGATGGAACAGCTACAGAGACAGCGTGTGTGGCTAATAGGTGACTCTGGTTACCCCAACCTGCCGTGGCTATTGACCCCAGTGAGGAATCCCAGGACCAGGGCAGAGGAACGGTACAATGAGGCCCATGGGCGTACTAGGAGGGTGATTGAGCGAACCTTTGGGCTCCTGAAGGCCAGATTTAGGTGCCTGCATATGACAGGTGGATCCCTAATGTACTCACCAAAGAAGGTGTGCCATATCATCGTGGCGTGCTGTATGCTCCACAACCTGGCTTTGCGACGGCAGGTGCCTTTCCTGCAGGAGGATGGTCCAGATGGTGGTGTTGTAGAAGCCGTGGAGCCTGTGGAGAGTGAAGAGGAGGAAGACTCTGAGGACGACACAGACAATAGGGACAGAGTGATACAACAGTATTTCCAGTAACACCCAGGTAAGAATCACCCACGCCATTTCACAATTGCTTATAGCCTCCTGCATCTGTACACTCTGTAGTTCCCCACAGATGTTTTTCATTGATTTTTTCCTTTCCCTTCCCTTCTCAGTGCTGTCTGACTCAGTACCTGACTTCTGCTTGGTTCGCCCCTGAAATACAGCGTATTGACATTGGTATGTTGTCATGACTAATTGACAGAACAGAAATTGAACAGTAATATGTAATACATTTGTTAATAATACAGCATGACTCAAAACAGATGTGTGTGCAAAATGTGATTTATTTACAGTGCTAGATATCGGTACATGTGATTCTAAGGGTGATGGGTGGGGGTGGAGGAATATCCATGGCAGAGTCCAGTTCTCAGTCTCACAGGTGCATTGTTCTTTTGCCTGTGGAAGGATGGAGCATAGGCAGTTCATGGTTGGACAGGGTGGCAATGTGGGACAGTGGGAAGACTTGAGGGGGTATGTCCTGCTGGCGGGGGTCTTGACATCCTACTCTGTCTTTTTTTTTGGTCTCAGGCTCCTCTTACGGGGTGGTTGTTCTTCAGCAGGAGGTGGGGTTCTGGGGGGCTGTCGAGGTGTTGGGACGTCCTGTCCACTAGCGCTGGCGGAGGTGGTAGGCTGTTCCTGGTCCGGCCTAGTGACAGGGGCCCTGTGTGGTGCACCATGGTCCCGCAACGCGTCCTCTATCCTGTGGAGGGCCAGGACAATGGTCCCCATTGCGGTCCCGATGATTCTCAGCTCCTCCCTGAACCCCATGTAGCGTTCTTCCTGCTGTGCCTGTATCTCAGTGAACCTGGCCAGTACCGTCGCCATCGTTTCTTGGGAGTGGTGGTATGCCCCCATGATGGTGGTGAGGGCCTCTTGGAGAGTGGGTTCCCTGGGCCTCTCCTCCCCCCCCTGTCGCACAGCAGCCCTCCGAGCTGCCCGGTTTCCCCCGGCCTCTGTCCCCTGGCCGGTGTGCCCGCTACCACTGCCCCCAGGTCCCTGTTGTTGTTGGGGTGTTGGGTTAGCCTGGGTGCCCTGTAGTGGCGGACACACCGCTGATTGAGCTGTCCTAGAGACAGAGGCATGGGCCCGCTGGGTGGGAGCTGTGCTGGTGTTGGCAGAGGGGGTCGGGTCTGGTGTGGCCTGTGGCTGCCTGAGGGGAACCGACTGCACAGAGGTCCCCGATGGTCCGGGCTGGTCATCAGGTTCACTGTCGACAGAGCTGCTATCCTCAGTGTGGGCCTGTTCCGGGGGTGGGATGGACACTTCTGGACCCTCCTGGCTGGTGTGTTGTCGTTCGGGTCCTGCATGGGGTAAGAGAGTTTGGTTATTGTTTCTGTGTGTGCAATAGCGTGCATGTTATGGGTGCCCTTGTCAATCAGTGCAGGCATTCCCTTGAGGGAGGTGTTGTGAGGGTAGTTAGGGGGGGGGGTTAGTGCAGTGGTCATGCTTAGATGATGGGTGCCCATGATTTGTGTTGGCATGCAGGAGTTGGTGTTGGGATGGGTGGGTTGTGCTGGTGAGACATTGTCAGGGAGGATGTGTGCTGAGGGGTTGGGGGTGAGGGTGGGGGTGTGGGTTGGCATGCTGGTGGGGTGGGGGGGATATAGTAGTTGAGATTGGACTTACCAGAGTCCATTCCTCCGGATACTCCTGCGAGGCCCTGAGGATGCAGGATGTCCAAGACGTCTTGCTCCCACGATGTGAATTCGGGAGGGGTGGGTGGGGGTCCGCCGCCAGTCTTCTGGACCGCGATGTTGTGCCTGGAGACCATCGATCGGACCTTCCCCCGTAGGTCATTCCACCTTTTGCGTATGTCCTCCCTATTCCTGGGATGCTGTCCCACCGCGTTGACCTTGTCCACGATCCGCTGCCATAGCTCCGCCTTCCTAGCTATACTGGTGTGCTGCACCTGCGAGCCGAAGAGCTGGGGTTCCACTCTTAGGATTTCCTCCACCATGACCCAGAGTTCTTGGTCAGAAAAGCGTGGGTGCCTTTGGGGTGCCATGGGGTGGTGTGGGTGTGGTGTGGGGTGGTGTATGTGATGATAATTATGTTGGTGAGTGGTGCTTTGTGCTACTATGTGGTGTGTGTGATGGTGTAGTGTGCCTCAGTGTGTCTTGCTTTGAAGTGTCTGCTGTGTCTCTCTCTCCTTCTCTCAGTAATTCTGGTCGCAGGGGTTTGTGGGTGATGTGGGTGTGTGTTTTATAGTTGGTTGATTGTGTGGGAGTGGTGTGTGTATGTGTATCAGGTGTGTGTATTTCAAATTGTCCAATGTGGCTGTGTTTTGGTGATGTGTGTGTATTCTGACCGCGGCGGTGTGTACCGCCAATGGAATACCACGGTTGAATGACCGCCGCGTGGATTCGTGGGTCGTAATGGCATGGGCGTATTTCTGTTGGCGTGACGGTGGAGGTTTGATCATCTCCAGTTTATCGCTGCCCGCTGATGTGGCGGCCTGCAGTGGAGGACGGAATTTTGGAGGTTTGGCCGTTGTGGGTCAGAATGACCGTGGCGGTTAACCGCGGCCGCGGCGGTGTTATGGCGGTCTTCTGACCGGCGGTAAGGGCCTTTTACCGCCAAGGTCAGAATGACCCCCTGAGTATTGTCTTTACTTGTGTATAAGTACTGTGTAACTATAAGTGGTATTGTATGAGCTTTGCATGTCTCCTAGTTCAGCCTAAGCTGCTCTGCTATAGCTACCTCTATCAGCCTAAGCTGCTAGAACACTACTACTTCACTAATAGGAGAGAACTGGACCTGGTATAAGGTGTAAGTACCCAAGGTACCCACTTCAAACCATTCCAGTCACCTATGCCTCCTATGGTAGAAAATGCAGTTTTTGCTTTAGCATCCTCTGATAACTTGATCTGCCAATACCCTCCAGTCATATCAAAGGTGCTTAGATACTTGGCAGAAGCCAGTGTATCTATTAGCTCATCTGCCCTGGGTAGAGGGTGAGCATCAGTTTCGGTTACAGTATTAAGACCCCTATAGTTCACACAAAACCGCATTTCTCTCTTTCCTTCTTTGCTATGCGATTTGGGGACAAGCACCACTAGGCTGGCCCAAGGGCTATCAGAGGGCTGAATAACTCCTATATCCAACATTTTCTGTAGCTCAGTTTTAATGTAATCTCTGACATGGTCAGGCTGCCTGTAAATTTAATTCTGGCAGGTAAACTGTGTCCATTAGCAATTGAATGTTCACACCAGGTAGTTGTACCAGGTATGAGTGAAAAGAGGTCAGAAAACTGTCCTTGGTGATTTTTGCAGTCCTCCCTCTGCTCAGCAGTGAGGCAGTCTGCAAGCACCACTCCTCCCACTAAGCCATCAGCTTCAGTGTTGGAGAAGAGGTCAGGGAGAGGGTCACTCTCTTCTTCCTGCCCCTCATCTGTGGCCATGAGTAGGGTTAAGTCAGCCCTGTCATAATAAGGCTTAAGGTGATTGACATGAAGCACCCTAAGGGAGCTTCTGGCAGTGCCCAGGTCTATCAGATAGGTGACCTCACCTTTATTTTCCACAATGAGATGGGGCCCACTCCTTTTGTCCTGCAGTGCTCTTGGGGCCACAGGCTCCAATACCCACACCTTCTGTCCTGGTTGGTACTCTGTCAGGACAGCCTTCTGGTCATGCCATTGGTTTTGGAGCTCTTGGCTGGCCTGAATGTTTATAATGCCCTTTTTCATGTACTCAGCCATTCTGGATCTTAGGCCAAGTACATAGTCCACAATGTCTTGTTTTAGATATTTTAAAGGTTGCTCCCAACTTCCTTAACAAGAGCAAGGGGACCCCAAACAGGGTGACTAAAGAGGAGTTAGAAGGGGCTGTAGCCCACTCCTTTTTGGGGTACCACCCTGTAGGCGAAAAGGAGGCATGTCAGGAGGACATCCCATCTCCTTCTGAGTTTCTCAGAGAGCCCCATGATCATGCCTTTGAGAGTTTTATTAAACCTCTCAACCAATCCATTTGTTTGTGGATGATAAGGGGTGGTGAACTTGTACGTCACACCACAATCCTTCCAAATTGCCTTGTGGTATGCAGACATGAAGTTCCTACCTCTATCTGATACAACTTCCTTAGGGAAACCCACCCTGGAAAAGATTCCCAGGAGGGCTTCTGCCACTGTAGGTGCTGTAGTGGTCTTTAAGGGGATAGCTTCTGGATACCTTGTGGCATGGTCCTCTACCGCAAGGATGAATCTATTGCCAGAAGCTGTTGGAGGATCAAGGGGGACAACAATGTCAACCCCTATCCTCTCAAAGGACACTCCAACCACTGGCAGTTGGATTAAGGGGGCCTTTGGGGTACCACCAGTATTGCTACTGGCTTGGCAGGTGACGCAGGAGCGACAAATGTCCTTTGTGTCTTCTGACATATGGGGCCAGTGAAAATGGGGAACAAGTCTGTCCCATGTTTTACTCTGGCCTAAATGCCCAGCCAAGGGAATTTCATGAACTAGAGTTAGGAGGAATTCCCTATACTGGAGAGGGATGACCTGTCTCCTGGCGGCACCAGGTTTAGGGTTTCCTGTTTCAGTATAGAGGAGATTATTCTCCCAGTAAACTCTGTGGCTGTCATTGACATCCACATTTTGCTGTTTGACAGCTTGGTGTCTGAGACCCTCTAGTGTAGGACAGGTCTGCTGTGCCATACTCAGTTCCTCCCTGGCAGGCCACCCTGCATACAGCAACTCACCTTTGTCAGATTCACGCTCCTCTGGTGTAGGTTCTGCACAGGGAGAAGACTCCTCCTCATCAAAAGGGGAATCATCTGGAGAGGGAGGGATAGTGGACAAGGGTTTGCCCTTTCTACCCCTAGTTTTTTGGAGCACTTGGTCCATTGTTCCAGGATCCATGTTCAGTGTCCTCTTTGATTCTTGGCCTGAGCTCTAGTAAGAGCAAATATATGCCCAGGAATTCTCAGCATTGCTGCGTGGGCCTCCAACTACACCTTGGTCCAAGCTGAAGTCTCCAAATCATTTCCTAATAGACATTCTACAGATAAGTCAGTGGTGTAGGAGGCTGGCCTGGCTTATAGTGGGTACCAATGGTACTTACACCTTGTGCCAGGTCCATCTACCCCTTATTAGTAGAATTGTAGTGGTCTAGCAGCCTAGGCTGATAGAGGTAGCTATAGCAGAGCAGCTTAGACTGAACTAGTAGACATGCAAAGCTCCTACTATACCACTTATATCATATAGGTACTATATCATAAGAAACACAATACTCAGAGTTACTAAAAATAAAGGTACTTTATTTTAGTGACAATGTGCTAAAAATATCTCAGAGGATATACTCCCTTAGGCGGTAAGTAAAATACACAAAATATACAGAGAAAGCCAAATCAGGTAAGTAACACAGTCAGAAAGTAGTGCAAACACTGTAGAATACAATAGGATGCAATAGGCCTAGGGGCAAAACAAACCATATACTAAGAAGGTGGCATGTGAACCACAAATGGACCCCTAGGCTAGTGTAGTGTGTAGAGGGTCGCTGGGAGTGTAAGAAAACACTAAGGGGCATATTTATACTCACTCTGGGCCGATTGTGCGTCAAAAGTTTTGACGCACAATCAGCGCAAACGTTGCCCCGTATTTAAACTTTGACGCCCAAGCCTGCGGACGACAAACTTCCGCCTTGTGCGTAATTTTTTGGATGCAGCAACCCGCCTTGCGTTAATTATATGCAAGGTAGGCGTTCCCATCCAAAAAATGGCTTAAACGGCCGTGCGTCATATTTATGCTTTTGGGCAAAAATGATGCACGGCCGGGAGGTGGAGCCAGAAAATGACGCACAGCCCGGTTTGTGTCAAATTTTAACGCCTGGGTCATGGCAGGCGTTAAAATGGGGCAAACACACCTGTATTTAATCAGAACACACAGAACAAACAGCAGAGCAGCAACAGGGAGCCATGGAGGTGATTCTAATCCAGCGTGCACGCAGACGCAGAGCCCAGCAGCAACAACAGCAGCTACAACAACACCAGGAGGGACCCCAAAGGCAGTGCAGAAGGCAGGAGAGGATATTCCGCCCAAGAACAACCCTTCAGGGCCTCAGGGAACACAACATCATACAGAGGTACCGGTTGAACTGGCAGGCCATTCAGCAGCTGCTGCGAAACATTGAACAGCAGTTGGCCCCCAGTTTGGTGACACCCCGCACCATCCCAACAGAAACAAAGCTGCTTGCCGTACTTCATATGCTGGCAAGTGACTCTTTTCAAACAACTGGTGCCCTGTTCGGCGGAATATCACAACCATCATTCTCCGCCTTTTTGCCCAAAGTATTGGGCGCCATCATTCGACTGACACCCCGCCACATCTGCTTCCCTAACACACTGCAGAAGCAGCAGGAAACTAAACAGGGGTTCTACACAATCAGTGGCTTCCCACACGTCCTTGGTGCAATCGACTGCACACATGTACGCCTTGTGCCACCTGCTGCAACTGAACACCTTTACCGCAGCAGGAAGCACACACATTCCATCAACGTGCAGGCCATAGTCGATCACCGGGGATTGATCATCAACATCGTGGCTAAATATCCTGGGAGTGTACATGACTCATACATCTTCCGTCACTGCACCATCAATGAACACTTCCAGGATGGACGGTATGGCAATGGACTACTTGTTGGTAAGTACAAAAACCTACATATATATACACTGCACAGCAACCCTCTAGGACACACAACACATACACCACAACAGCAACATGTCGACAGGAACACACTGAGGTTGTGACATCGCTAGCCATGTTTCTTAAGTCACCATTGAACCTGTCACACATTGGAATTTACTGTACAGCCTAATGTGAAGACGTCAATGAGTGTGGTTGCCTAAATGTCACCTTGCAAATTGTAAGTGTCCCAATGACCTTTACATTAATACATTGCCTAAGTCTAAAGGTATGGGATGTCCAGGGTACTTTGATATGAACGTGTTAACAACACTTTCAATTTTAACTGTGCATGGAACTATAATCTCACCCCCAGTGAAGACACACGGACACCTGTATCACAAGTCACAATGCTAGGGAGGGCACACTGTATTGCAAATCCCAAAACATACTGCTGACAACCGGTTAGCAGACAAACACTCATTCAGCCAAGGAAACAACGCAATGCAGATGGTATAGCCTACAAGCATAGGATGTCACATTAGTACACAAAAGAGTCACAGACAACACAAGACAACTACTGCCATTAAAGGTCTTTTTAATAGTGCCAGCTACATCAACATGACCCCATTCATTTTCTCTTGCAGCTGATCAGGGGTATGGCATCCAGCCATGGATTATGACACCATTTGGCAACCCGAGTACAGCTGCAGAGCGTGCATACAACGAGGCCCATAGGAGGACACGCAGCATTGTCGAGCGGACCTTCGGCATCCTCAAGTCAAGGTCCCGCTGCCTCGACATCACTGGTGGTAGCCTCCTATATTCCCCTGAGATGGTCTGTAGGATCATCCTTACATGTGCAATATTGCACAACATTTGCATCAGAAGAAACATTCCCCTCCTGGAACCAGAGCCACACATGCCTGAAGAGGAGGAAGAGGAGGATGCTGGCCTGCAACAGGAGGGGGAACTACAGAACACAGCTGCTGGTATACGCAGGCGGCAACAGATTGTAAATAACTTCTTCTGAATATGATCACCTTCACCACTTTAGTTAACTATTTTAAATAAACACCTATTGTAATCACCATATCATGGTCTGGCTATTCCTTTTTACACACCTTCATCTCTACTTATCAGAATAAGAGTGTTGCCTCATGGAGCATTGCTGAGATACTGAGTAGGCCACAGAACATCCCAGAGCTTATGTGATGCCTAACATACAATGGTCACATATACACACACACTCTTAATGACATATATCATGTACATATCTCCTTTGAAGGCCTATAGCAGAGGACCACAACTATTTCACACATACATGTTGAAAGCAAGGTCCAACTCAGCATATGGCACACAACTATGACACCATCACTCAATAAGGGGAAAACAAGCCTCATACATGAGGCAGTCAATGTGCTTTGGCATCACTAACAGGAATGTCTGACAACACCCTTGACAGCAGTTAGTCCAAATGCATCCAATATTTGCAAGGAATATCTGTGACTAGAGTTCCATAGAAGCAGAACATAGACAGCACAAGTGCCACACATATGACATGCATTGCGCACATGACATTCCATGCACATGTCAGCCCATTTCCTAACTCCTGACTCACCCATGCACCTGGTCACAACCCACCTGTCGGAAGAGGTCCCTGGAATACTAAGATGTGTACCCTGATAATACCTCCTCTACACACACAGACCAACATTAGCAAACCAGTGTGCTACACCCTTTCCTAAGGTATGCCATTGTCATAGAACATCTGACTGCATGGACGTCAGGTCAATTTATACACTGTCTTCTAGTTTCAAAGCCCTGTTAGCACATCTAGATTGCTTCCGCTAGTGAAAATGTCTGTTGGTCCTTAGAATGCAAGTCTCACCTACAGCACTGGTGAGAAACAGATGCAGCCCACACCTGTGATCACCTCCATGCACACCACCCATTACAAAAAGCACTGCCCCTGATGATGCCTGGAACAGCATAGGAGTCGCCATTATGTCAAATACACTGTCAACCATTGATAGTAATTAAGCCGTGTAACATAGCCCTTGGGTTAATTTGTCACCTTTAAAAACACAGGACATACACAGTTAGGCATGTCAACTGTCTAGTTCATCCTCCAAACAGTCTTAGTCAGACCACTGATTATGTAACTTGCCAAATTGCTCTATCCTAATTCACCCTGCATTCTGTCAGCCTGACTGGCATCTGTCTGTGCGTCACACTAAAGTATCCCTGTGTCTACATATGTACCACACTTGCGTTAGCAAACCTGCCATTCATCAGAGGGCATTGGGCATGGGCTTCTACCATGCACACACAAATACATTGTATAACATAATCTGCCTTTTAACTGTACCATTTGAGTTAAATCCTCTTGGAAAAGCAAAATTCATGGCCCATCCCTTGTCTGGGTTGCATTTATGCATGAATGACAAAGTGTGACAGTGTCCCAGGGTCATAGGCAGGGATTGGGTACGGGGCTTTCAGCACAACCAGCAACCTTTGAAAATGTCCATGAATAATTCACAAATGTCAGATCCATGACAGTTCACACACAGCATCACAGTGCGCACAACATAGTGATGGGCCGTGTGTGGTGAATAGCTGCGAGAATAAAAGCACAGAGGCTATGATGTTCCCAGGTGCAGTGGGAAGTGCAGAGGCCAACCTGTGTACAAATGTTGTAATGACACCTGCCGGAACATGACAATTGAGACATTATCTCACTCAGCACACCAAGGTTGCCCTGTTGACTGTCTCATTACACGTCTTTAGTGACAGGGTGGGACCATCCACATGTTGGTTCACATGTCCACATCTACTTTACTCACATTGATCAACCAAGGATACTCAGTAGTTACAGGAATAGCTGCCACTGACTCATGATGAGTCCTGGTCCGAACTGTGACAAATTACACCCCAAAAAAGCTACAGGATCATCATTGGACCACACACATGAACAAGACACCTATGTGCAATTGATCACTGGAAATATGTGGACACGTGCTGTCTTGAATGCTTGTCCACCACAGCCACTTGATAGTTGGGGCTTACTTCTATGGCCTCAACTGTGGTGTCATCATAATTATGAGACTGACCCTTGTCTGTCTGTGCAAACAACATGGTACCCACTTCCTCAATGCATGTGTATGACTCACTGTGGGATTCATCAACTAGTGCCTAGGAAGCTGTTACCAATACTCTAGGACATAGGATGTAGAAATTGTGGATCTTTGACATGAACATGCGTCTGCCATCCATCTGGTGTATGCTATGTCACATGTGGTGTCTACGTGACCCTAAAACTTGGAAGTATACTTTGCGGGTGTTGTTACATGTATGACTAACACATGCCCTTGCTCATTCCAATTTTTACTTGCATCTTAGGGTTGGACACATGGAGGTCACATACATACAACCAAATGTACAATAATGCTTCATGTGATGTGCACACACACTTGGTCAACCAACAAATTAGTTGTCAAAGCACACACTTTGAGCCAAAGGCAATTAGGTATTGTACATATTTGCGTCACATTGCTATCCTCTCCTTATGGCAAACATGCACAATTTGTGCCACACATATATGTAGAGCACACGTATGACCATCTATGACGTCAGCCAACTGTAAACATACTGTGAAGGGTGTAGTGGATGATGCTCCGCTGCAGTATGATGTCACACATGTGAGCATACACCATCAACACCATACTGTCTTCAATTAGGCAATCTCTGATGTGTTCCAAATGTAAAATAACCAAAAAAGAAGTAAAAATGCCCCAAGCCAGTTAATGCACTGTAATTTTGATGTCCTTAGGGGTGTGCGTAATTTTTTGTTTACCAAAACTGTATTTGCGTCATTTTTTTTGACGCACAGGAGTGGAATTTAGCCCGCATCCAGATATTTGTACAGTCCATGTATCAATATGTGGATGCGGTTTAATATTCACGTCTGTGCGTAAAAACAAATGACGCAAATACAGTTTTGTGCTACAAAAAATTACGCATAACGTGAAAAAGGCGGGACTTTTCATACAGGAAGTGATGTAATAGGATATCCTGTTTACAGATCATGTACAGTGGGTGTACTTTCACTTTGCAGTCTATGATCCTTCTAGACTGTGTGGCTGTGTAGAGAGTTTTGTCCAGAGATTTTGTGCTGTATTTGTCCTGTGTGCTATCTGTAAAGTCCTTTTGTGAAATAAATATTGTTTGTTTATACTGTAGTACTGTGTTTTGTCTACATTTGTCCATTTATCTTGTGTATTTCTTGTTTGTGGGAGTCTGAAAGGGTAGTGTTAGTTTGTGGGTAGTTGGGCTCTTTTAGTGTTTAGGTTTACTTTTTTCCTGTCTTTTTACCCCTACTTTCACCCATTTCCCCTTTCTATATCTTTTACCCCTATTCCTTCTCTTCAATTATAAGTATGTCTGGTAGGCCACGTCTTGGCAGAATGGGGGAAGAGGAGTTGGGGGGCTTCACCTGGCTGGTGACACATTTCTTGCCGCTCATGATCCAGGCAGGGGGCAGGGTCATACAGGAGTACCCGACAGAGGCGCGCAGAATCCGGTGGGGAAAGGTGCTGCATCACCTGCAGCCTGTGTATGCCAGTCAGAGGAGTGACCACCAGCTGAAGCACCGGTGGGCTGACCTCATCACCAGGGAGCAGGATCTCTTGGACCACCTGGGAATCATGATTGGTGGCACTGTTGGTAAATGTAAATTAGCACTTGTATAGCGCACTACTCACCCGTTAGGGTCTCAAGGCGCTGTACTCATACCGCTTTGGAACCCCTCCTGGCTTTTTCCCTATGAGGTGCCAACTCCTGAGGGTGAAGCCAGGCATCCAAGCGCTGTTGGGGCCGTTGTGGAGATTAAGCAAGCTATTGCCCAGAGTTGCAGAGTGGGACCCATGAATTAGATTAGGCACTGAGGCGAGAATTATCTGGTCAAGGGGAATTGAGCCCAAGACCTGCCGAAGCGGGACTTGAACCCTGGTCTTGAGCCAGATCTCTGCTTCAGGGTCTGCCGCTCTAACCATTGAGCCACACTTCTCCACTTGGTGTGTATGACTATTGTTATTGTGCATAATTAAATGCTCTGTAGTGACATCTGTGGATTTGTGCAATGTCTGCCAGCTAACCTGATGACTGTGTGTAATTTTGGGGAAATATAAGGGGATCATTGATGCACTATGGCAAGGATCACAATTGCTAGCTGTCAGGTAGCACGTGCTCTGCAAACTTACAGGTAACTTTACCATGAAGGAAATTGGTGCGGCCTTTTTGTCACCACAGCTAACAAAATAGGAGTAAATCATGTCTATATAGGGTATTATTGACAGAGAAGTACAGATGTACCAACATTTAGGCCAACTATGTTGACACAATTGCTAGACTGACTTTAGAATCCCTACATGATGCTGAAAATGAATGCTGCCTTCTCGTCAATTGATAATAGCAAAGTGGCTCAAACATTGGTCTCATGTTAGTCTGGTGAGCGTGGAAGGAAAGCGTTCACAGAAGTACTATGAATGTGTGGGATTATTGTGTTTCTTGATCTTTTTGGATGCATGTCATTTCATGATTTGAAAAAATCGTGAAAAGGTGTAAGGTGCCCTCAGCTAACATCTTAAGATGTTTGTTGGAATCGGTTGAGCCACAATCCAAATATGTTTGGCAGTCCAGGTGTATGCACATGGCTTTACATCTTCATGGTTGGTGCAAATCACCATTGCTGGGCAACATCAATTGACTATACTGTAACAACAGGATGGCTTACAGGAGTCCCTGCCCCTCCCTCTGTACATTGGGCCTATGTGCACTAAATATGTCATGACCACAAGGCATGTTTGACTGGTAATGCAGTCCTCAAGTAATCAGACGCTGGATGTTTCTCTTGGATGCACATGATGAGACGATTACACTCCATATTTTTTAGTGCTCACCAATTATGGGGCAAGTTTGCAACCACATGATAGTTAGGGCCAATGTATGTGTGCAGATATGTGTGTAACTGTCACGGGAGACCCATGCTATGTACAAGTTGGCCGTGAAATATCAGATGCAGTACCATCATGTCTGAATGGCTGCCATTTCCTTATTCAGCCTACACATTGTAAATGATACTGAAAATGTTGCACTGTGCACAGATTTTGAGCACATTTCTTCCTTCCATACCTTACAGGTGGACCAGCGCCCTACACTGTGGGAGAGGTGGTGACATTTGAGGACCCCGACCACTACTGTAAGTGTTGACATGTCTGTTATGTGTTGTGTTTGCTGGTTATGGACTCGTGTGAGTTTGACGCATAGTAAGGTGTGATGCGGTGGGCAAGTTTTTCACTTGTTCCATGAGTGGGATTGCAGTTCTCACATGTTCTGAGTTAGCCAATGCGTATCCAATGGTATCATGTAGGGATTGTAGGACATCCCTGAAGGCCCCACTGTGAGTATAGGGGATAGTCATGTCTCTGACACTTGTATCACCAAGAGTCGCAATGGAAGTCAGCCCCTATTTAGTCAGCCTGTCAGACCCAGATTCTTTAAGATTGGTGGAGCTAATAGCTTCCCAATAGACATCTGCTTCACTATTTACCTACGTAATTTTGAAACAGTAGGTAGAACCTCCTAGCAGCATGTACTTCCACATGTAGTGCATCAAGTCTGTGGAACCTGAGTGTAATGGCCTAGGTGTGCATGCAATTCATGATCATGGGTGTTCTAGCAACTCTGTGTCTGATGTAAGTCAGGCCTCACTGGAAGTATATGTTGTGTACTAAGTTCTGATTTTCCTGACATGTCTGACCCTATGAGTGCTCCAGGGTTTGATGACTCCAAATTGTAGATAGACCTTACCTGTGGTGTGTCTGTAAAGACAAACATGTGTGGATTAGCCTATACACTCCTCAGTGTACATGTTGTTGGCAAATTATAGTTGTGTATCCACCGCCCCTCTCAAACACGGCCATTTGTTTGTGAATGGGGTACCTAGTATTGATGCTACCAGTATGTTACACATACCTGTGAATAAGTGACGGTTTGGTTGCATAGTAGTATACACACTCAGGCTTGGCACTTGGTACCATACTGGAAAGTCCAGTTACAACTTGCAGACCATGTGGCTTTAGTTTTGCTTTCCGTACACTGACATTTGTAGCCCAGCTCTTGATGGAGGATATGCAGCATGATTCTTAGATGTTAACTCTTAGAAGTCAGATTGCAAGTCAAGGCCAGTTGTTACCCATCTTGTGGGTTATGAATGTGCTTTGTGTGATGTGTCCTTTGTAGTCTGGCCTGCCATGTACTTCCTCAGGGACATTCGATGCTCTGTATCGTGATATGAGCTGTTAGAAGTATAGTAGATGTAATGTCTGATTAACTTGCTGTGCTGTTTCACACAATGCAGTTACTAATGTGGCATATCTGCATTTGTCTTCACAGCAGCTAACATGACTCCAGACCAGGTCCGTGAATTTCAGCATCGGGCCATGCGATACCAGCACATCCTGCTGGTGGAGTCGAGGTTCCGGAGGATGGCCCGGCGATATCGCCATGAACGTGCCTCCGGGGCATGGCGAGCCTTCCCACAGGGTGGGCCTACTGTGCCCACCACAGCCACCACAGAAACAACCACCAATCAGAGCCAGGTGGCCCCACCCACAGCTGCCTCTGTTGAATCTACATCTGCAGGACTTCCTGGCCCCAGCATTGCCACCGGTGCAGGACAGCCCACATAGACCTCCTCCACCGGTACCCAGACTGCCACTGCTCCAGCTGTTGACCCTGCAGCCTTCGATAGACTTGAACACAAGATGGAAAAAGTGCTGCGCAAGGTGAGCCACCTGAGCCGGGACGTGCGGCACATTAAACAGCGGGTCAAGGATATCAAGAGGACCCTCCGGAGGGCCAACCTCTAGACAGTTGAATAGATGGACATGATACCCTCCCCTCCCTCCTCTTTCCTTGTTCTTATAGTTAGTGGGCTTAGGGGGCTTACTGTTAGGTTAGTATAGGATGTTAGTTTAGTCAGTGTTAGTGGGTGGGGGGTCCTGCTTGTTTCTTTTTTGACTTATTACATGTGTGGGTGGGTGGGTGGGGGGCTATGTTGGGGTTATTGTGTGTAAAAAAAAGAAATACCAAAAAAAGCAAAAAACATACAAAAAAAAATTACCCCCAAAAAATATATTTGTTTAGGATAGTATAGTATGTGTTTAGGTTAGTATGTGTTGTCCTCAATGTGTCCCGTCTCATAAGGGGGGTGGGGGTAGATGTTAAGAACGTTTCGTTACATGTGATAAGTAAGTGTAGCTTAGGTTAGTTAGGGACAGTTGTGGGTAATGAGCAGTCAGGGTAGATTAGGGTAGGTAAGATTTTTCCTTCAGTTTCCTCATCTATGGTTAGCTTTTAATAAATATTTGGTTACCCCTTAATAGTATGTGTTGAATGGTACTTGATCGTGGGTTTGGATTCCGTGTACATCTCTTTTGTACTATAACATCTGTGTCCAATGCTACAAACAAATCCCAACTGAGCTGTACGATTGGCAGCTAACCCAGAGCTACCTTGCAAAGTGTCTACCCTTTATTGCAACCACCAATCACGGTTAATATGGATGACAATGTGTTTCTGTTGATAAGTGTGTTTTCAAAGTCACTAACAGTGCTTCCAGACTTGATATTGGGGAAACAGTTTTAGGTCTGACTGCAGTGTGATGATCATGTACACCCTTATAAGATGAGTTCTCATTGGCAATCTTGTATTCTTGTATTCATGACCCTCATACATCATTTGTGACACAGTTCGGCATGATTACCTATTTGTATGTTAACTCAGACACCTTCATTTATGCAGGTTTTTTTGTATTTACTTAGATTAGTGTGGCATGGTTATTGTGTTATTTATGCATGTTGACAACATTTAGCGGGCACTATTTGATGACTTAGTTATCCCCTGAGGAAGCATTCTTCTGTCCAACACAGCATGGTGGTGTATGGTTTCTCACTTCATCAGAGTATTCCAACAGGATGGGCAGAGTATGATGCAATCATGGTCACTGTGCAGATTTCTCTAACTACATAATATCTGGACAGTTGTATTGACAAGCTACGTTATTTGACAGTAGGGACATTGCAATTATCTACTGCGCAGTTGATATGTCACATTACTCAGAGACAGATTTGTGGTGTAAGTGCTATTTATTGAAAAGTGCTGTAGTGCTATATGTACATTGTCCATGATTGTGAGTCCATTATAGTGATATCTTCCAGTGTGATCCAACACAAGGGTTTACCAAAATGCTTTTGTCATGCTGGGGTTGCTGTTTCAGACAGTGCAGAGGGACAGACTTAGCCAATGAGTAGGAGAGAGACAATCACTGGGCTGGGTGACAAGTTATACAGTGGTTAGCAGAACAGTGCTTGAGTACAGTTGTTGTAAGACTGTCATGTTTCAAAACGCAGGACTTTGGTAATAGTTGGCCATGTGGCAGGGACTAGTGCTTCCGGGTACTTTTCCTTGTGAATGTGATCTGTTCCATGTCTTCTTCTGATGTGTGTGTTGCCTGCTTTGTCCTTGTTGTTGGTTGTGAAGGGGCAACACACACCTCAGTGTTAGAAGACGTGAAGTCAGACATCCCGTTGGCTGCTCCCTGTGAAAGTCTTAAGGGCACTACTGCTGCAAGGAGGGCCTGCTGGTTCTTGAGAATAGCAGCCACATCACGATGGTAGGCAGCCAGGTCGGCCCTGAGGGGTTCAATGTTGCATTCGTGCACGCGTTGACAGGATTGCTGTTGTAGGTGTTGGGTCAACTGTATTACAGCTGTGCTGATTTTGTTCTGGGTTTTCTGCAGTTCCTACAAGATAGATGTTAGGGCTTGCATAGCTGCTGCCTGATCTGCAGATGACATCATGCACAAACGCATCCCCTCAAGGCTGGCTGCCATAGTTTGCATCCCCACCGCACCTCCTTGGCCAGCTCCCGCTGTACTCCAACTACAGTTCTCTCAAAGCTGGTGCCAGTGTCGTCTGAGTCCTCAGCTGTATTGGAGCTGGCAGGTCTTACAATTGGGATGGTGGGTGGTTCCTCTGCGATGGCTGCTTGTTCTGTGCTCCTCCTTGTGAGTGAAGGTGGGGTCTGGAGGGTTTCAAGGACCTTTTGGATAGTCTCCTGGGGAATGTTTATCGGCTTGTCATCCATGTCATCAGGGAAATCTGGGACAGGCATATCAGCAGGAGATCCATCTTCCTCTGCAATGAAACAGGGTACAATTAGTGTGTCTGTGTTGTGACAATTTTGATGTGACGTGCCTGCCTTTTGATGAATTCACTTTGTGATCTTGTTTTGCATTAATATCTGCAGTCCTTCAGATGGGCATTGTTTCAGGCCTATGGCCCACCTGTGTGTCACATGTATGTTATTGAGTTATCAGACTTGTCAGCCTCATCGCCTCTAGGTGTTGGTTTATGCCAAATAGAGAATTGCCACCTTTTTGTCCTACTCGACCCTCCGTGTATATCCATTCTCATGGTGAGACCTTTCACTGGCTGTGGGTGTTCTGATGGCACCAGCAGCACACTTAACTATCAGGACCTGCCCCAATCCCTGATCGTTCACATCGACTTAAATGTAATTAACATGTTGCATATCCTATGCATGGCAATGTTATGATCTGATATGGATGTTGACATTGTTAATGTGTCCTGCTGATGTTGGGTAATGTGTGTTACATTGGATTGCCCTAATAGTCGTATCAGTGTCCTATTTCGTCCTCTGATTGTGCAGGTGTATTTCAGTGACCAGTTACATGTGTCCCCTCCTCAATGCTGTTGTCTGAGCAGTATGACATTTGGGATGTTGCCTTGTTACCCAGGCACAGGTTGGACCCTGACATATGCAGCATGGGTGTGTCCTTAGTGCTGTGTCGCTCCTATTGTTTACTTCGGCTGATGTTTGTGACAACTATGGGCATTGACATTTGAGTGTACTGGGGCCTTTGTCTTGTTCAAGGGGATTGTTGCATATGTCATCCTCACCCCCTAATTTAGGTGTGTATGTTCCATGGGGAGGTTACTGCCATTGGCTACTTGAGCTGCACACAGATCAGAGGTGATGGTGGCAACTGTTGTCGCAGTTACATTGCAGTTGTTGATTTGGCTAGAGGATTGCTAATAGGGCCCTAGTTAATGTAGGAGGTATGTTGGCTGACGAGTGCCAGGATGTCAGTTTGACGTAGTGGCCTTCCCTCCTGTCATGGCTTTCCCTTTGCTCCATCGTTGGCATGACAGCATGCCCCCATGGGACTGTTGTTGGTGTTGTGTAATGGTGTGCCCCAGGTCTTCTCAGAACGGGACATACTCCCATGCCGTGCCCCTTTACCCATGCCACTCCATGTATTAGATGACTTCCATGCATTTAGTGGTCGGTATCCCCCCGTGCTCACAGTTGACATTAGTGCATTTTTATTCCCCATGCGACTTACCCTGCATGTGCGTTGTGTCTTGGTAGTCTGCGCTGTTCTGCCTTGAATCCCTGTGACAGTCTCCTCAGGGATGACGGCTGCGACCATCTCATCCATGTGGTCCAGGGCCTGACTGCCCCGTCCAGTCTGCAGTGCTGCCTTCCTGTTCCTGGCCATCTTTTCCTTGGTCCTGCGTTTGCAGTCATGCCAGCGTTTCTTGCACTCGATGACTGTTCTGCGTACTTCTGCCACACTGTTTATCTTGTCAACAATTTGTTGCCATATAGCCTCTCTCCTACTGATTGGCAACTTTGATGTGACAAACAGTTGGTGCTGGTGTTCCGTCACCTCTTTAACCAGGATTTCCTGCTCCTCTGCACTGAAGTGATACTTTCTTTTCTTCTTAAAAGTGTCCTGGTTCTTGTGTGGGTCCTCCTGGCTGGTTCCTGGTCTGCGGTCATATTCCTGGGGTCTGTAGTGGCATCTGGGATCCATTTTGGCTCTCCTCTGGTGAAATGGCTGTGTTCGCTGTGTTTTTTACGCTATTGCATAAAAAAAACAGCGCATATCCGGTTTGCAGTGTCGTAAATCGACCCACAGTCATTTACGCCACGTTAACGTCGTTTTCCTTTACGACTTGACGACGCAGTGTGCGTCAAAAATAATGACTCCCACCTGTTGTTTGCGCAGCCGTGTGTCAAAGTATAAATATGAAGCCCGCACGGCGCAACAAAATGGCTTTAGCCGGCGGTAATATTTTTGACGCAAAACTGCGCTGGCGCAGTTTTGCGTCAAAAAGTATAAATATAGGCCTAAGGGTGTCCAAGATACCGCACCACAAGAACCTGGAAAGTAGGAGTAAAGTACTACTATTTCCCCAGAAACACACTAAAGTCGTGATAGAGGATTTTGGAAAGACCACAACAGGCTGCAAAGCACTGAAGATGGATTCCTGGAGCTGAGAACCTGCAAAGGAAGGGGACCAAGTCCAAGAATCACGAAAGGGTCCGGGGGGGGCAGGAGCCCACTAAACCCCGGATGAAGGTGCAAAATGGCTGCCTCCAGATCAAAGAAGCTGAAGATTCTGCAACAACGAAAAATGCTAGGAACTTCTCCTTTGTGCAGAAGATGTCCCACGGCGTGCTGGAGGATGCAGAGTTGTTTCCTTGGCAAAATACCGCAAACAGGCCTTGCTAGCTGCAAGAGTCGCAGTTGAAGAAAAAGGGTGCTGCCTGGGCCCAGGAAGGACCAGGATGTCGCCACTTTGGAGAGGAGACAAAGGGGGCCCTCAGCAACGTAGAAAGCCCACGCACAAGAAGGTAGCACCCGCAAAAGTCCTTGAACACGGGTTCAAGAAGTCTGAACACGGCAGTCGTCTCAACACTGCAAAAGAGGGTCCCACAACACCGGAGATCAACTCAGGGAGCTGAGCATCACAGGACAGAATGCTGGGGATGTAGGCTCAGCTGTGCTTGCAGGATTTCTTGGAAATTTACACAGAAGCCCTTACAGCTGCAGATCACACGGTGCACAGGATTACTGTCTGGAGAGGGGAGGCAAGGACTTATCTCCTCCAAATTTGAACAGTTGGACCACTGGACAGTCTGGGACACTTGGGTCCATCACCTGTGTTCCAGGGGCCACGCTCATCAGGATGAGAGGGGTCCCAGAGTACCGGTGAAGCTGAAGTTTGGTGCCTGCTGGAGCAGGGGGAAGATTCCGTTGACCCTTAGGAGATTTCTTCGTGGCTTCCAGTGCAGGGTGAAGGCAGGCAGCCCCCAGAGCATGCACCACCAGGAAATAGTCAAGAAAGCTAGCAGGATTAGGGGCTACAATGTCGCTGGTAGTCTTCTTACTACTTTGTTGCAGCTTTGCAGGCGTCCTGGAGCAGTCAGCGGTCGATTCTTGGCAGAAGTTGAAGAGAGAGATGCAGAGGAACTCTTCTTGCAAGTCTTTATCTGAGGAAAAGCCCACTGGAGAGACCCTAAATAGCCCTCAGAGGAGGATTGGCCATCGAGTCAGGTAAGCACCTATCAGGAGGGGTCTCTGATGTCACCTGCTGGCACTGGCCACTCAGAGGCCTCCAGAGTGCCCTCACACCTCTGGATCCAAGATTACAGAGGTCTGGGACACACTGGAGGAGCTCTGGGCACCACCCCTGGGGTGGTGATGGACAGGGGAGTGGTCACTTCCCTTTCCTTTGTCCAGTTTCACGCCAGAGCAGGGACTGGGGGTTCCCTAAACCGGTGTAGACTGGCTGATGCAAGGAGGGCACCATCTGTGCCCTTCAAAGCATTTTCAGAGGCTGGGAGAGGCTACCCCTCCCAGCCTTTAACACCTATTTCCAAAGCGAGAGAGTGTAACACCCTCTCTCAGAGGAAATTCTTTGTTCTGCCTTCCTGGGACTGCAAATGCAAAAACAACAGATGATGGACGGAATGCAGAGCAAATCAAACATTCACCCCAGTCATAGATCTAGGTTTAATCCATCAGTTTTTTTGCTTGTCCTTTCAGTTTGGACCCAGCCATATGCAAATCAGTCTTGACCCTGTTCCTCCTAGGAACAGTCCAGCCCAAACTGCCAGGCCAGGTCTTCCCTGAACCAGAAACAAGCATCCTGGGTCCGGTTTCAGGGTATCACCCTTTAACAGCCAGGCTAGCTTGAATCTGGTGGCATAACAAGCATGGGACCCACGTCTGGGCATACCCTTCACAATTGGGGCAACAAATGCAAAAACAACAGATGATGGTCGGAATGCAGAGCAAATCAAACATTCACCCCCAGTCACAGATCTGGGTTTAATACATCAGTTTTTTTGCTTGCCATGCCATTTCAGTTTGGACCCAGCCATATGCAAATCAGTCTTGACCCTGTTCCCCCTGGGAACAGTCCAGCCCGAACTGCCAGGCCAGGTCTTCTCTGAACCAGAAACAAGCATCCTGGGATCGGTTTCAGGGTGTCACCCTTCATCAGCCAGGTTATCTTGAATCTGGTGGCATAGCAAGCACGGGACCCATGTCTGGGCATACCCTTCCCTTCCTTCTTTTTGCATTCATGAGACTGGGCTGCCCAGACCCCAGAAGGGCAGAAGCCTGTCTGTGGGGTGGCAGCAGCGTTAACTGCAGAGAAAACCCCAGAGAGCTGGTTTGGCAGTACCCAGGGTCCATACTGGAGCCCCGGGGTTGCATGGAATAGGCACCCCAAAACCAGATTTGGCATGGGGTGGCAGTTCCCTGATCTTAGACATGTTACATGGCCATATTCGGAGTTACCATGACCTATATGTAGGGTACGCGTGTAATGGTGTCCCCTCACTCACAAAGTCCAGGAATTGGCCCTGAACTATGTGAATGCACCTTTGCTAGTGCAAGGGTGCCCTCACACTTAGTAACTTTGCACCTAACCTTCAGCAAGTGAAAGTTAGACATATAGGTGACTTATAAGTTACTTAAGTGCAGTGAAAATGACTGTGAAATAACGTGTGCGTTATTTCACTCAGGCTGCAGTGGCAGTCCTGTGTAAAGGTTTGTCTGAGCTCCCTATGGGCGGCAAAAGAAATGCTGCAGCCCATATGGATCTCCTGGAACCCCAATGCCATGGGTACCTAGGTACCATATACTAGGTACTTATAAGGGGGGCCCAGAATGCCAATCGGAATTGGTAAGTGTAGTCACTAGCCTATAGTGACAAGTTTAAAGGTAGAGAGAGCATGAGCACTGAGGTTCTGATTAGCAGAGCCTCAGTGACACATTAAGCACTACAGACAATACACATATAGGCCACAAACTATGAGCACTGGGTTCCTGGCTACCAGGATCCCAGTGAGACAGGCAAAACACACTGACATACACTCACAAACAGGTCAAAAGTGGGGGTAACAATGCTAGACGGAGGCTACCTTCTCACAAGTGGCTACCACAACTTTCTGTGGACCAGTACCCCCCACCGCCAGATGAGATTCACAACAGCCATGGGGTGGCTAACAGTGTTGTTATGGGCGTCTGTCACTTGGTACTGATGACCAAGTCGGTGTTGCTCAGGGACAACCAGTTTCTCCATAACTATAGTGACACTGGCACCTGTGTCCCTGTAGGCCTTAACCTGAACACCATTTATTAGGGGTAGTTGCTTGTACTTATCCATATTAAGGGGACAAGCAACTAAGGTGGCAAGGTCCATGCCACCATCAGACACTAAAACAGCCTAAGGGGGTGATTCTGACCCCGGCGGTCAAGGACCGCCGGGGCCGGGGTTGGCGGGAGCACCGCCAACAGGCTGGCGGTGCCCCGCAGGGCATTCTGACCGCGGCGGTTTGGCCGCGGTCAGAACAGGAAAACCGGCGGTCTGCCGCCGGTTTTACGCTGCCCTACAGAATCCTCCGCCATGGGGATTCCGACACCCCCATACCGCCATCCTGTTCCTGGCGGGCGAACCGCCAGGAACAGGATGGCGGTATGGGGTGTCGTGGGGCCCCTGGGGGCCCCTGCAGTGCCCATGCCAATGGCATGGGCACTGCAGGGGCCCCCGTAAGAGGGCCCCACCCTGAATTTCAGTGTCTGCTTAGCAGACACTGAAATTCGCGACGGGTGCAACTGCACCCGTCGCACATCCTCCACTCCGCCGGCTCCATTCGGAGCCGGCATCCTCATGGAGGGGTGTTTCCCACTGGGCTGGTGGGCAGCCTTTTGGCGGTCGCCCGCCAGCCCAGTGGGAAACCCAGAATACCCGCGGCGGTCTTTTGACCGCGCAGCGGTATTCTGGCGGTTCCCTCCAGGCGGGCGGCTCCCGCCGCCCGCCGGGGTCAGAATGACCCCCTAAGTGTTTTCCCTAACCAGCCCCCACTACATTACCAAAAGTCAGCCCAGCTACACCTTTTGACTGGCTATTTGTAGTGTTTTTCCCGCCACCACTGCCATTAATAGGGGCATTAGTGGAAGCAGTGGGGGTTGTGGTGGTGGGAGGTTTGGTGTTTCTTTTTGGACAAGTGGGGTCACTTGCACAATGACCTTTGGCTTTACAGAGATAACACCATGGCTTTTTCAGATTGGGAGAAGAGGATGTGTGCCCACCACCCCCGGAGGATTTTTGTGGACCTGATGAAGTGTCAGAAGATTTTTTATCTTTGTTCCCACCCTTGTCATTAAACTTACCATCCTTCTTCTCACTGTCTTTTTCACCCCCTGTATGAGTTTTTCTGCTCACCCTTGTTCTGACCCATTTGTCTGCCTTCTTTCCCAATTCTTGGGGAGAGGTCAGATCTGAGTCCACAAAATACTGATGTAACGAATCAGACACACTATTATTCAATATATGCTCCCTCAGAATCAAGTTATATAGGCTTTCATAGTCAGTCACCTTACTCCTTTCTGGTCTCTCTGAACTTTATCCTCTATTGTTCAGTGGTTAAGCCCAGGCCATCTATGAGTGCTGTTTTGAGTATCTGGCATTTATCTGCATTATCCTCCCAGACAATAAGGAGTCTGCCTCTCCCCTTGCCAGTGAAAGATAGCCACAGGATAGCAGCCCACTGAACTTGAGGGACCCTCTGAACTTAACAGGCCCTCTCAAGTACAGCAAACCACTTGTATATGTCATCTCCATCCTTGTAAGGAGGGACAATTTAATGCAGATTTCTTGAATCAAATGTAGGTTCCCTAACATTAGAATTCCTGAAACTGCTGCTGCCACCATGGGGAGATAAACCCAACCCCTGCCTTTCCCTTTCCACAGCCAGGGATTCCCTGCCTAAGGCCAACTGTTGCTCCTGTAGCCTCAGTCTGGCCTCTTCTCACCTCAGCTTTCTGAGTTTCCTATCTAAGGAGTGGTCCCCAGGGTTAGAAGTGTGGGATGCTTCTGAAACAAAAGTAACATTGGAATTAGCAGAGGCTGATCTTTCCCTAACTTGAGCCACCATAGTGACCTGGTCTCTAGGTGTGAAGGGAGCCCTACTAGTGTGTGATTCACAGTAGAGGGTTTGCTGACAGAAAGATCACTGGAAGGACCCTCCCAAGGATTATCAGTGTGCTCCTCTGAGCCTGCCTGGTTGTAATCTTCCTCAACTTCCCCTTCTGGCTGATCCTGACCAGTGCTAAGTCCCTGGTCATCCTTCAGGAGAAGATTTAAAAGGAATTCCTTGTTGGGGTTCTTCCCAATCCCTAAACTCCTTTCACTGCAGAGACCCCTCAAACTTTTAAAGTTAAGATTTTCATATGTTGTTTTCACAACTCTAAGGGTAGCTTCTACAGAATCAAATCAAATCATTAACATTTATAAAGCGCGCTACTCACCCGTGCGGGTCTCAAGGCGCTAGGGGGGAAAGGGGGGGTTATCGCTGCTCAAACAGCCAAGTCTTTAGGAGTCTCCGGAAAGCGGAGTGGTCCTGGGTGGTCCTGAGGCTGGTGGGGAGGGAGTTCCAGGTCTTGGCCGCCAGGAAGGAGAAAGATCTCCCACCCGCCGTGGAGCGGCGGGTGCGAGGGACGGCAGCAAGTGCGAGGCCAGCGGAGCGGAGGGGGCGGGTGGGGACGTAGAAGCTGAGGCGTCTGTTGAGGTATTCCGGTCCCTTGTTGTGGAGGGCTTTGTGTGCGTGGGTGAGAAGACGGAAGGTGATCCTTTTGCTGACTGGGAGCCAATGCAGGTGTCTCAGGTGTGCGGAGATGTGGCTGTTGCGGG
Organism: Pleurodeles waltl; assembly: GCF_031143425.1. Classification (NCBI taxonomy): domain Eukaryota; kingdom Metazoa; phylum Chordata; class Amphibia; order Caudata; family Salamandridae; genus Pleurodeles; species Pleurodeles waltl. The sequence continues at coordinate 1,604,142,678 of NC_090444.1, forward strand.
GTACGTCGAGGATGAGGCGGGCCGAGGCGTTTTGGATGCGTTGCAGGCGGTTTTGGAGTTTGGCTGTGGTCCCGGCGTAGAGGGTGTTGCCGTAGTCCAGGCGGCTCGTGACGAGGGCGTGGGTCACGGTTTTTCTGGTGTCGGCGGGGATCCAGCGGAAGATCTTACGGAGCATGCGGAGAGTGAGGAAGCAGGCGGAGGACACGGCGTTGACTTGCTTGGTCATGGTGAGAAGAGGGTCCAAGATGAAGCCGAGGTTGCGGGTGTGGTCTGCGGGGGTCGGTGCGGTGCCGAGGGCCGTGGGCCACCAGGAGTCGTCCCAGGCGGACGGGGTGTTGCCGAGGATGAGGGCTTCCGTTTTTTCAGAGTTCAGCTTTAGGCGGCTGAGCCTCATCCAATCTGCGACGTCCTTCATACCCTCTTGTAGGTTGGTCTTGGCGCTGGCGGGGTCCTTGGTGAGGGAGAGTACAAGTTGGGTGTCGTCGGCGTAGGAGGTGATGATGATGTCGTGCTTGCGTACGATGTCGGCGAGGGGGCTCATGTAGACATTGAAGAGTGTCGGGCTGAGCGATGAGCCTTGAGGTACGCCGCAGATGATCTTGGTGGGTTCTGAGCGAAACGGAGGGAGGTAAACTCTTTGGGAGCGGTTAGCGAGGAAGGAGGCGATCCAGTCCAGGGCCTGGCCTTGGATCCCGGTGGAGCGTAGGCGGGTGATTAGGGTGCGGTGACAGACGGTGTCAAAGGCAGCCGAGAGGTCGAGGAGAATGAGGGCGACTGTTTCACCGTTGTCCATCAGGGTTCTGATGTCGTCTGTGACTGAGATGAGGGCGGTTTCTGTGCTGTGGTTGGTTCGGAATCCGGTTTGTGAAGGGTCGAGCAGGTTTTTGTCTTCCAGGAAGGTGGTCAGCTGTTTGTTGACGGTCTTTTCTATTACCTTGGCTGGGAAAGGTAGAAGAGAGATGGGGCGGAAGTTTTTCAGGTCGCTTGGGTCAGCCGTAGGTTTCTTTAGTAGGGCGTTGACTTCAGCGTGCTTCCAGCATTCGGGGAAGGTAGCAGAAGAAAAAGAAGAGTTGATGACGGTCTGGAGGTGCGGGGCGATGATGTCGTCGGCTTTGTTAAAGATGAAGTGCGGGCAGGGGTCCGAAGGGGCGCCGGAGTGGATAGAGTTCATGATGGATTTGGTTTCTTCCGTGTTGATGTGGGTCCAGTTGTTGAGGGTGATGTCCGGGGAAGCGGGTTCAGTGGTGTATGGTTGGGTCTGGTGTCCGAAGCTGTCGTGGAGGTCGCTGATCTTGCGATGGAAGAAAGTGGCGAGGGATTCGCACAAATCCTGTGAGGGCGTGACGGCGTTGGCGCTGGGGTTGGAGAACTCTTTGACGATGCTGAAGAGTTCTCTGCTGTTGTGGCTGTTTTTGTCTAGTCTGTCGGTGAAAAAGTTCCTTTTGGCAGTGCGGATCAGGTGGTGGTGTTCGCGTGTAGCGTTCTTGAGGGCGGTCATGTTGTCAGCGGTGTGGTCCTTGCGCCAGGCCTTCTCAAGGGCACGACAAGTTTTCTTTGATTCTTTGAGGGTGTCAGAGAACCAGAGAGGTTTTTTGGTGTTGGTCTGTCGATGCGTGCGTTTGAGGGGAGCAAGGTTGTCACCGCAGTTGGAGATCCAGTTTGTGAGGTTGAGAGCTGCGTCGTTGGGGTCGGTGGTGAGGGTGGGTTGGTTGACGGCGAGAGCGGAGAAGAGTTGCTCTTCAGGGATCTTGTTCCACTGTCGATGAGGGATGGGTTGAGTGCGGAGGTGGGAGGTCTCGCGTCGGAATGTGAAGTGGACGCAGCTGTGGTCGGTCCAGTGTAGGGCAGAGGTGTGGCTGAAGAAGACGTGTTTGCTGGCGGAGAAGATAGGGTTGAGCGTGTGTCCGGCGATGTGGGTGGCGGTGTTCACCAGTTGTTTGAGGAGACATGTTGAAAGAAAAAGAGTTTAGGAAAGTGAGTAAAAAGTTAGTAGACTAGCAGACCTAACGTTTTAGAGAAAAAAATAAACTTTTCAGAAACTTTGCAAAACTTTTGCAAAGTTTAAAGAACTTTTTAGAAAGTTAGAAATTACTTCTAGGTATAATTATGTACAGCTCTAAGTATTGGAGCAAGCTTTTCTTGTGAAAAGCACTAGTAACAAAGTGGTAAAGCAATTGCAAGTACTTATGCCACTGCTGCACCACCAATGTAGGAGGCTAGCCTGGTTTGTAGTGGGTACCATGGGTACTTACACCTTGTACCAGGTCCAGCTATCTCTTATTAGTGAAATGTAGTAGTGTTCTAGCAGCGTAGGCTGATAGAGGGGGCTATAGCAGAGCATCTTAGGCTGAACTAGGAGGCATGCAAAGCTCCTGCAATACCACTTATAGTTATACAGTACCTATACACAAGAAAGACAATACTCAGTGTTACCAAAAATAAAGGTAGTTTATTTGGATATCACAAGGCCAAAAATATCTCAGAGGCAATACTCCTTCTGGAGGTAAGTATTATACACAATATATACACTAGACTCCAAAATAAGGTAAGTAATTAGATATGGGATAGTGCAAACAATAGGAAATGCTATAGAATGCAATGGGAGAAAATAGGTCTAGGGGCAACACAAACCATATACTAAGAAAGTGGAATGCGAATCAAGAATTCCGCCCAGACAAGTGTAGTGTGTAGAGAATCGCTAGGAGAGTAAGAATACCACAAACGTGAGTAAAATACCCCACCCCAGAGCCTAGGAAAGTAGGAGTAAAGTACTGCAGTTTCCTTAGGATACACTATAAGTTGTGATTAGAGTTATTTCAAGAACCAAGCAAGACTGCAAACAACAACTGGTGGATTCCTGGACCTGAAGACCTGCAAAGAGAGGAGACCAAGTCCAAAAGTCGTAAGAAGTTGCAGGAAGGACAAGAGCCCCTGCCAACCTAGAAGAGGGTGCAAAAGAAGAATCCCCGGTTGGATGAAGACTGCAGAAATGCACCCTAGGAAGATGGCTGCGGATTCCTGTGTGATGCAATGGATGTCCCACGAAGAGATGTTGGATGCAGGTGAGTTTCGGCACTGGATTCGTCCAACAAGCCTTATTTCAAGCAAAGTCATGTTTTGCTTCAAAGTGGCGCTGCCTGGACCCAGGAGGGACCTGGGGGACTCAACCCAGACTTAGGAGGCAGAGGGGGCTCCCAACACTGGAAGGAACCCACAGATGACCAGGCAGCACCCACAGAGGTCCCAGGACACGGGGACAAAGAAGGTGAAAATTGCAGTTGGTGCAGCACTACAAAAGAAGGTCCCACACCCCCGGAGGTCAACTCAGCAAGTTGAGCGTCACAGGATAGAGTGCTGGGGACCTGGGCCAGGCTGTGTGTAGGAGGCTGGACTGGCTTCTAGTGAGTACCAAGGGGTACTTACACCTTGCAGCAGGCCCAGGTATCCCTTATTAGTGTATGGGGTGTCTAGCAGCTTAGGCTGATAGATAATGGTAGCTTAGCAGAGCAGCTTAGGCTGAACTAGGAGACGAGTGAAGCTCCTACAGTTCCATTAGTGTCACTTGCACAATATCATAAGAAAACACAATACACAGATATACTAAAAATAAAGGTACTTTATTTTTATGACAATATGCCAAAGTATCTCAGTGAGTACCCTCAGTATGAGGATAGCAAATATACACAAGATATATGTACACAATACCAAAATATGCAGTAATAGCAATAGAAAACAGTGCAAACAATGTATAGTCACAATAGAATGCAAAGGGGGCACATAGGGATAGGGGCAACACAAACCATATACTCTAGAAGTGGAATGCGAACCACAAATGGACCCCAAACCTATGTGATCTTGTAGAGGGTCGCTGGGACTGTAAGAAAATAGTGAGGGTTAGAAAAATAGCCCACCCCAAGACCCTGAAAAGTGCAAAGTGCACTGAAGTTCCCCAAAGAGCACAGAAGTCGTGATAGGGGAATTCTGCAGAAAAGACCAACACCAGCAATGCAACAACGATGGATTTCCAGACGAGAGTACCTGTGGAACAAGGGGACCAAGTCCAAAAGTCACGATCAAGTCGGGAGTGGGCAGATGCCCAGGAAATGCCAGCTGTGGGTGCAAAGAAGCTGCCATTGGATGGTAGAAGCTGAGGATTCTGCAAGAACGACAAGGGCTAGAAACTTCCCCTTTGGAGGATGGATGGCCCACGTCGTGAAGAGTCGTGCAGAAGTGTTTTCCCGCAGAAAGACCGCAAACAAGCCTTGCTAGCTGCAAAGCTCGCGTTTAGGGTTTTTGGATGCTGCTGTGGCCCAAGAGGGACCAGGATGTCACCACTTGTGTGAGGGGACAGAGGAGGCGTCCAGCAAGACAAAGAGCCTTCTCAGAAGCAAGCAGCACCCGCGTAAGTGCCAGAACAGGCACTACAAAGTGGAGTGAAATGGTGCTCACCCGAAGTTACACAAGAGAGTCCCACGCCGCCGGAGGACAACTCAGGAGGTTGTGCAATTCAGGTTAGAGTGCCGTGAACCCAGGCTTGGCTGTGCACAAAGGAAATCCTCGTGGAGTGCACAGGAGCCGGAGTAGCTGCAAAACATGCGGTTCCCAGCAATGCAGTCTAGGGTGGGGAGGCAAGGACTTACCTCCACCAAACTTGGACTGAAGAGTCACTGGACTGTGGGAGTCACTTGGACAGAGTTGCTGAGTTCAAGGGACCTCGCTCGTTGTGCTGAGAGGAGACCCAGAGGACCAGTGAAGCAGTTCTTTGGTGTCTGCGGTTGCAGGGTGAAGATTCCGTCAACCCACGGGAGATTTCTTCGGAGCTTCTAGTGCAGAGAGGAGGCAGACTACCCCCACAGCATGCACCACCAGGAAAACAGTCGAGAAGGCGGCAGGATCAGCGTTACAAGGTCGCAGTAGTCGTCTTTGCTACTTTGCTGCAGTTTTGAAGGCTTCCAGCGCGGTCAGCAGTCGATTCCTTGGCAGATGGTGAAGAGAGAGATGCAGAGGAACTCTGATGAGCTCTTGCATTCGTTATCTGAGGAATTCCCCAAAGCAGAGACCCTAAATAGCCAGAAAAGAGGGTTTGGCTACTTAGGAGAGAGGATAGGCTAGCAACACCTGAAGGAGCCTATCAGAAGGAGTCTCTGACGTCACCTGCTGGCACTGGCCACTCAGAGTAGTCCAGTGTGCCAGCAGCATCTCTGTTTCCAAGATGGCAGAGGTCTGGAGCACACTGGAGGAGCTCTGGGCACCTCCCAGGGGAGGTGCAGGTCAAGGGAGTGGCCACTCCCCTTTCCTTTGTCCAGTTTCGCGCCAGAGCAGGGCTGAGGGATCCCTGAACCGGTTCAGACTGGCTTATGCAGAGATGGGCACCATCTGTGCCCATCAAAGCATTTCCAGAGGCTGGGGGAGGCTACTCCTCCCCAGCCCTGACACCTTTTTCCAAAGGGAGAGTGTGTAACACCCTCTCTCTGAGGAAGTCATTTGTTCTGCCTTCCTGGGCCATGCCTGGCTGGACCCCAGGAGGGCAGAAACCTGTCTGAGGGGTTGGCAGCAGCAGCAGCTGCAGTGAAACCCCGGGAAAGGTAGTTTGGCAGTACCCAGGTCTGAGCTAGAGACTCGGGGGATCATGGAATTGTCTCCCCAATGCCAGAATGGCATTGGGGTGACAATTCCATGATGCTAGACATGTTACATGGCCATGTTCGGAGTTACCATTGTGACGCTATACATATGTCGTGACATATGTATAGTGCACGCGTGTAATGGTGTCCCTGCACTCACAAAGTCCGGGGACTTTGCCCTGAACAATGTGGGAGCACCTTGGCTAGTGCCAGGGTGCCCACACACTAAGTAACTCAGCACCCAACCTTTACCAGGTAAAGGTTAGACATATAGGTGACTTATAAGTTACTTAAGTGCAGTGGTAAATGGCTGTGAAATAACATGGACGTTATTTCACTCAGGCTGCACTGGCAGGCCTGTGTAAGAATTGTCAGATCTCCCTATGGGTGGCACAAGAAATGCTGCAGCTCATAGGGATCTCCTGGAACCCCAATACCCTGGGTACCTCAGTACCATATACTAGGGAATTATAAGGGTGTTCCAGTATGCCAATGTAAATTGGTGAAATTGGTCACTAGCCTGTTAGTGACAATTTGTACAGAGAGAGCATAACCACTGAGGTTTTGGTTAGCAGAGCCTCAGTGAGACAGTTAGGCATCACACAGGGAACATATACATATAGGTCACAAACTTATGAGCACTGGGGTCCTGGCTAGCAGGGTCCCAGTGACACATAACAAACATACTGAAAACATAGGGTTTTCACTATGAGCACTGGGTCCTGGCTGGCAGGATCCCAGTGAGACAGTGAAAACACCCTGACATACACTCACAAACAGGCCAAAAGTGGGGGTAACAAGGCTAGAAAAAGGCTACTTTCTCACACTGTGCATGAAGGATTCTTGCAAATAGTGCACAGAGACCTCAGGAGGTGAAGATGACGCAGTGCACAGGGGTACTGTCGCTAAGGGGGAATGCAAGATCTTACCTCCTTCAAATTTGGACAGCAGGACCTTAGAACAGTCTGTGTCAAAAGGGGCCACCACCTTTGTCCCAAGGAGCATACTCATTGCGATGAGAGGAGTCCAAGAGAACCGGTCATCGACTTAGAAGGTGCCTGCAAAAGCAGGGAAGTGACTCTGTCACTCCACAGGAGATTTCTTCTGTCCTTCTGGTACAGGGTGAACACAGGGAGTCCCCAGAGCGTGTACACCACGGAAACTGTTGCAGTTGCTGGCTGGAGCTGAAGTTGCAGAGGAAAAGTAGCTCTTCTGGATACTTTGTTGCTGTTACAGTGGTTCCTGGAGCAGTCTGCGGTTGATCTGAGGTCAGAGGATGAAGTAGTAGTTGCAGAGGATTCCTGATGGAAACTTGCAAGTAGAATCTGAAGAGAAACCCACAGGATAGACCTTAAATAGGCCTAAGAGGGGGATTGGCTACCGTCTCAGGTATGGACCTATCAGGAGGGTTCTCTGATGTCACCTGCTGGCACTGGCTACTCAGAGGCCTCAAGAGTGTCCCCACACCTTGGAAAACAAGATGGCTGAAGTCTGGGCCACACTGGAGGAGCTCTGGGCACCACCCCTGAGGTGGCGATGGACAGGGGAGTGGTCACTCCCCTTTCCTTTGTCCAGTTTCGTGCCAGAGCAGGGACTGGGAGTCCCTGAACAGGTGTAGACTGGCTTATGCAAGTAGGGCACCATCTGTGCCCTTCAAAGCATTTCCAGAGGCTGGAAGAGTCTACCTCTCCCCAGCCCTTAACACCTATTTCCAAAGAGAGAGGGTGTACCACCCTGCTCTTAGAGGAAATGCTTTGTTCTGCCTTCCTAGGACTGAGCTGCTCACACCCCAGGACGGCAGAACCCTGTCTGTGAGATGGCAACAGCTGTAGCTGCATTGCAAGCCTCAGAGAGCTGGTTTGGCAGTACGGGGTGTCCATGGTGGAGCCCCCAGGATGCATGGAATTGGCTCCCCAATACCAGATTTGGAATGAGGGGGGACAATTCCATGATCTTAGACACCTTACATGGCCATGTTTGGGGTTACCATTGTGAAGTTGCATATTGATCTATATGTAGTGCACGCGAGTAATGGCGTCCCCGCACTCACAAAGTCTGGGTAATTGGCCCTGGACTGCATGGGGGCACCTTTGCTAGTGCAAGGGTGCCCTCACACTTAGTAACTTTGCACCTAGCCTTCAGTAAATGAAGGTTAGACATATAGTTGACTTATAAGTTACTTAAGTGCAGTGAAAATGGCTGTGAAATAATGTGTTCACTATTTCACGCAGGCTGCAGTGGCAGTCCTGTGAAATGGTTTGTCCGAGCTCCTTATGGGTGGACAAAGAAATGCTGCAGCCCATAAGGATCTCCTGGAACGCCAATGTCCTGGGTACCTAGGTACCATATACTAGGCACTTATAGGGGGGGTCCAGTGTGCCAATTGAAATTGGTGAATGAAGTCACTAGCCTATAGTGACAAACTTTGAAGCAGAGAGAGCATAAGCACTGAGGTTCTGATTAGCAGAGCCTCAGTGACACAGTTAAGCACTATTCACAACACACACATTAGGCCACAAACTATGAGCAAACTATGAGCACTGGGGTTCTGACCAGCAGGATCCCAGTGAGACAGGCAAAAACATACTGACATACAGGTAAAAATGGGGGTAACATGCCAAGAAAGATGGTACTTTCCTACAGTAAGTGGCCTCCCCCTTTTGCTTTTTGACTTCGAATGGGCTAGTCCAGCGGTCTGGAGAGCTCTAGGCTCTACTGGCTCCATCACCCATACTTTGTCTCCAGGTGAGAATTCTACCATAGTGGCCTTCCGGTCATACCACTCTGTCATCACTTCTTGACTGGCCTCAAGGGTGCCCTTAGCCTATTTCTGGAAACGAGGTGTCTGGTTGCAGAGGGCCAGCATGTAACTGACCCCATCCTGGGGAGGTTTCTTGGGAGCTTTCTCCCATCCCTCCTTGACTATGCTTAGTGGTCCCCTAACAGGGTAACCGTAGAGAAGTTCAAAGGGCCGAACCCCACCCCTTTCTGGGGCACCTCCCTATATGCAAAGAGAAGGCATGGCAAGAGGATGTTCCACTTACGCCTCATGTCCTCAGGTAGGCCAGTGATCATGCCTTTCAGGGTCTTATTGAATCTCTCAACAAGCCCATTGGTTTGAGGATGGTAAGGGGTGGTAAACCGGTAGGTTACCACACACTCATCCCACATGGACTTCATGTATGCTGACATGAAGTTTGTGCCTCTCCCAGACACAACCACCTTTGGGAATCCCACATGGGTGAATATCACCATCAAAGCTCTGGTCTCCACTGGTGCAGTCACTGTCCTTACAGGGACTGTCTCTGGATAGTGAGTGGCATGGTTCACCAAAACCAGGATAAACCTGTTGCCTAGGGCGGATTTGGGGTCCAAGGGACCAATGACATTGATGCCCGCCCTTTCAAAGGGGGTGCCAATGACAGGGAGTGGGATCAGGGGGGCCTTAAGCCTTTTCCCTATCTTCCCACTAGCCCGGCAGGTTGGGCAGGCCCTACAGAAATGATCTGAGGCTACCCACATTCTAGGCCAATGGAAGTGGGTGACAAGCATGGCAAAGGTCTTGTCTTGCCCCAAATGTCCTGCCAGGGGGATGTCGTGAGCCAGGCTCAGTAGGAAGGCCAGGTAGCACACGTGCTGCCCCAGCGGCCGGTACTTTCAACGCATTGTAGAGGAGATCATTCTCCCAATAGATGTGGTGATCACCAGAGGCTTCACCTGCTGCTTAGGTTGAGGCCTGTTGCCTCAGACCATCAAGAGTGGGGCACTCCTTCTGTGCTTTGCAGAATTCCTCCCTGGTTGGTCCACCCTCCACTTGCCAGTCAGCAAGCTCAGGCAGGTTACCCAGGGCGGCAATATCTTCCCCAGCTGGCTCAGGGGCCTCCTCTGGGTCCCCATCAACCACCGCAGGAATATCTGAGGCCGGTTTCCTGTGCCCCTTGGCCTTCCTCTGTGCAGTTGTCTGAGCCATTGTTTCAGGCTCCAGACACCCTTTACTCCCTTTCTGGGCAGTCATGGACCGTGTGGTCATGCAGACCCATTCAGGCAAACCTAACATCTCCAGGTGGGATCTGAGCTATACCTCCTTCCAGGCAGTGCGCTCAAGATCATTGCCTGACAGACAATCTACAGGCATGGCATGACTCACAGCTACCATTAGAGCACCAGAGACCCCCCCCCGACTCAAAGGAAACCAGAGAGACCAGTAGGTGGCTCTCACGATTGTCAGCGACTATGACCTGGTGGAATGTATTAGGGATGACTTGCTCTGCTGACACCAGCTGATCCCTGACAGTAGTCTTACTGGCTCCTGTGTCACGCAGAGCCTCCACCCTTTGCCCATCAATGGTAACCCACTGCCTATACTTGGAAGTATTGGCAGGCATGTGGGCTTTTGGGCACCATTTCCTTATCTCCCTGGGACACAAGTGATACCTCTATATGTTCCCCCAAGCTAACTGGGACCATCCCCCCCCCCACCAAGCGCTACACTAGCCATCCCGGGTGTCTGCCCTCCAGTGGTGGGCTGTGTCCTCTTGGGACCCTGGGAGTTGCCCTTAGAGTGTCCAAACTTGAAGCACTCTAAGCATTTGGGGATAAACTTCCCTTTCTTCTTGTCAAAGAATCCTTGCCTCTTCTCAGACACAAACTGGGACGGTGTACCACCACCCCCCTAGTAATTGTTTTGAGGGCCTTTGGAGAACTCCTTATTTTAAAGTTGTTCTACCCCCTCTTTCTTCTAGTGGTAAACCTGACCACCTTTGTGGGTCCCCCCCCGATACCTTCTTGGACACTCTGGTGCTTGCCCAGAGGTCCGCTTCCTCATCAAGCTTCCTAGGATCAGTCAGCTTACTGTCTACCAAGTGCTGGTGCAACTCTCTAAAACAAATACTGAGCAGATGCTCTCTCAGAATCAAATTATATAACCCTGTGGAATCATTTACTTTGCTGCCTCCGCAGCCATCCATTCAGTGCCTTACTGGAAAAATAAAAAAAAGTCTATCCAAGTTTGTGTGGAGAGTTTGGTGCTGTCTCTGAACCTCTGATGGTAATTCTCAGGAGTCAGCCCAAACATGGCAAGTAAAGCAGTTTTCATGGGGGCATATGCATTTTGATCTTTTGGATCTAGTGTAAGAAGTGTGTCCCTCCCCACAGCTGGTACATACCACCACAAGGCTGTCCCCATTGCTCTTCAGACACCCCATGAGCCCTTAGTGCAACTTCATAAGCAGCCAACCACTTATCAATGTCACCTCCCACCACATAACTTGGCACTACATTTTTGGGTATACAAACCTTCCATTCCCCAGCAGGTCCTACATGTATGCTGCCACCATCACTGCTGAACTCAAACTGCCTCGCCTTGATATCCAGCTCCTTGAGACTCAGTTCATGAACCAATAAAAGTTTATTTTCAGCCAAGGCTATTCTCAGCTACAGCTTCAGCTCTCTCAGCTTCAATTTGCTTGGCTGCTCTCTCAGCCTCAGCCTGTTTGACTTCTCTTTCTGCCCTCCTCTTTTCCTGTTGAGCTTCAATTTTTAACCTTACCATTTGCAGTTGAAATTCCCTCTCTTCCCTCCTTTCCTCTGTGGTCAGGCCATTACTAGAGACACTGCTCCTTGGTTTAGCAGGGGACACAATTTCAGGGGTAACACCCCTCACTAATGAGGGGCCATCCTCTGGACCCTTCTCCTCAACATTCTAATCTAAATGGGCTTCTGCCCAGGCCTCAGAGCTTTTTGGTATTCCTCCTTTCTGGAGGCACCCGGGTAGGTACACCCATCCCCTTGCAGGACCCCTTCAGCTGGTTAATAGTGTATGTCTCCAGCTTGACTAGGTCAAAATCTTCAGCTCCTGTTTGAGACCCAGTCATAGACATGTTGAATGAGCATTTAGTTAAAAATTTGAGGCAGAAAACGAAATTGCAGAAAAAGATAAAAAATCAAGTTGACCTTCAACTGTGGCTAGGTAGTGTACACTTAGCTATTGTATGTCACTGCACAAATACAAGTCCTATCCTCACCGCTAATCATCAATGTTAGAAATGGGGTTGTTGGTTGGCAGTCAGGTTACTCCCTGTCCAAGCAAGGACCCTCTCTCTAGTCAGGATAAGTCACACACACTCCAAATTATCCTGTGCCCACAATCTGGTAGCTTGGCACTGAGCAGTCAGGCTTAACTTAGAAGGCAATGTGTAAAGTATTTGTGCAATAAATCGTGCAGTAATACGGTATAACGCCACCAAAATACACCACACAGGTTTAGAAAAATATAGAATATAACAAATTTGATAAGTACACGTTGAAATATAACTTTAGAAAATTATAATAAAGAGAGTCTTTAGTTCTTAAAAAGCAACAAGTGTCTCTTGCAAGTACAAAGTACCTGGTTTGCATCTAAATTATCTGCAAGGGGCCACAGAAGAGGAAATGCATGGAAAACGGGGAGGTGTGTGTCGGTTTCTACAGGTGCACACAGTTGATATTTTTCACTCGGCCAAGGCCTTGTTTTGATTTCCATCACGCGGACTTGGATCCTCTTTGAGTTGCGGTTTATTTGGATGCACCGGGGACAATGCAGAGAAATCCTGGGCATGCAGGACGAAGTCACAGGAGCTGCGTCGATCTGGTGGCCGATGCAGGGAAATTTCCGTCGCACAGCAGGCACTGCGTCGATTCTTCTCGCAGGAAGTCGGGCTGTGTTGTTCTGGCTCGGCTATGCGTCAATCCAGTGGGCTGTGCATCGAAGTTCCACTCGCAACGCTGCCACTGTGTCGATCTCCACTTGAGGAGCCGGGCTGCATCATTCAGGTTTGGCATGTGGTGATTTTCTCCCCACAATGCAGGCTGCGCGTCGTTTCTGGCAGGCTGTGCATCACAATTTCACTGCACAAGGAGTTCTTTGCAGAGATGAAGTCTTTTTGGTCCTGAGACTTCAAGGAACAGGAGGCACGCTTAATTCAAGCCTTTGGAGAGCACTTCTTAGCAGATCCAGAGGGCACCAAAGCAGCAGGGCAACAACAGGGCAGCAGTCCTTCGTGGAAAAACAGTCAGGTGAGTACTTTGGGCAGCCAGACAGCTTCTCTTGGCAGGTTGCAGGTTCTGGTGCAGAGTTTCTTTCCCAGGAAATGTTTGAGTTGATAGGGTCAAAGGCACTGTTTAAATAACTAAATGTACCTTTGAAGTGGGGGAGACTTCAAAGTGTGGCTTAGAAGTGCACAAGGTCCCCTTTCAATTCCATCCTGTCTGCCAGGGTCCCAGTAGGGGGGTTGGCAGTTCATTGTGTGAGGGCAGGCCACTGTTCTTTGACATATAAGTGCCAGGCCCTCCACCCTCCCAGCCCGGGAAGACCCATTCAGTATGCAGATGTGTGCAGGTGTGACTGAGCATCCTGTGTTTGGGGTTGCCTGAGTGAAATGCACCAGGGAGCTGTCAGGTAACCCAGCCATATGTGGAATGTAAAGCACAGAAGGATTTAAGTGCAGAGAAAGGCTCACTTTATAAAAGTGGCATTTCAAAAATAGTAATATTAAATCCAACTTCACCAGTCAGCAGGATTTTGTATTACCATTCTGGCCATATTAAATATGACCTTCTTACTCCTTTCAGATCAGAATGTACCTCTCAAACAGTTAATAAGGGTAGCCTTAATGTTAGCCTATGAAAGGAGCAGGGCTCAAGGCAGTGTAAAACGAATTTTGGAGTTTTGCGCTACCAGGACATATAACTACACATGCACATGTCCTGCCTTTGGTGTACACAGCACCCTGCCCTATGGGTTACCCAGGGTCTACCTTAGGGGTGACTTATATGTAGAAAAAGGGTAGTTTTAGGCATGGCAAGTACTTTTAAATGTCAAGTCGAATTGGCAGTGAAACTGCACACACAAACCTTGCAATGGCAGGCCTGAGACCTTTTTAAGGAGCTACTTATGTGGGTGGGACAATCAGTGCTGCAGGCCCACTAGTAGCATTTAATCTACATGTACCTGGGCACCTATAGTTTACTTTACTAGGGACTTATACGTAAATTAAATAAGCCAATTGGGTATGATCCAATGTCACAGTGTTTTAAGGGAGAGAGCATATGCACTTTAGCACTGGTTAACAGTGGTAAAGTGTGCAGAGTCCTAAAACCAGCAAAAACAGTGTCAAAAAGTGGAGAGAGGCAGGCAAAAAGTTGAGGGTGACCACACTAAGGCTGCCAGAAATAGGCATAAAAACAGTTAGAAAACAGTGCAATTAGTGAAACTCACAATAGAGAAATAGCCGTAGGGGGAGCACAAACCATATACTAAAAAAATGGAATGCAAGAGTTGGTCCCCCACCTAGGTAAGTGGAGTGTGTAAAGGGGAGCTGGGAGGTCTAGGAAAGCCCAACGGTAGGTACCTCCACCCATCCCTTTCCTGGACAAGAAGACCTGTGGAAGAAGGGAACCAAGTCCAAGAAGCACAGCAGAGTCCAGGAAGGGCAGTAGCCCCTACCCACTAAACTGAAGGTGCAAGAGGTGGCTCGATGGTGAAGAAGGAGAGTCAGTACTGCACCCAAGAAAATGAAGTGGAGTTCCTGGAGGATGCAGGTTATGTCCCGCGCCGGGAAGAGGATTGCAGTCAGGTTTGTGGCTTCGGATTCCTCCAACAAGCCTTGGCACATGCAAAATATGTGGTTAGTGGAAAGTGGAGCTGCCGGGCACCAGAAAGGACCAGGTGGACTCTACCAAGGAGGGGATCCAGAGGGGGCCCTCAGCAACACAGAGAGCCCACTGAGGCCCAGACAGCACCCACAGGAGTCCCAAAGGATGAGGATATGAAAGTCGCAGAAGAGGCCCATGCAGAACTATGAAAAAGGCTCCCACGCCGCCGGAGAACCACGCAGGGAGCTTTGCGTCTCAGGATGGAGTGCTGGGGGCTGGACTACAGGATGCCTGAAGAACACGTGTAAAAGATGCCAGCAAGCCTTGGCAGCTGCAAAGGATGTGGTGCAAGGGGGTACTAACCTGCGTGGGCAGACAAGGGCTTACCTCCACCCAAGTTGGACAGCTGGAAGAGAAGACCATTGGGACCACTTCAGTCCACCACCCGTGATGCAGGATCCACGCAGCTTAGCAGGAGAGGGGATCCACGCAGCTAGTCGTCGTTGCAGTTGGTGCCTGCAGAAGGACCCCAAGTGAGATTCCTTCCTTCTTCTGATACAGGCTGAAGACGGGCTGTCCTCAGAGGATGCACGACCGGGAAATGTTGCAGTTGCTGGAACGAGCCAGAGATACAATGTTGCAGGAGACATCTTGCTTCTTTGTTGCAGCTGGTAGGGTCTTGAAGAGTCATTGCAGCTTCTTCAGTCAGAAGTCGAAGTGGAGGGTGCAGAGGATTCCTGCTTGAATCTTGCAATCCGAATCTGAGGAACCACCATAGAGAGAGACCCTATATAGCTCTGAAAGGGGGATTGGTCACCTAGCTGGGTGACCACCTATCAGGACGGGGCTCTGACTTCACCTGCTGTACCTGGCCACTCAGATGCTCCCAGAGTTCCCTGCCAACCTTGAACCAATTTGGCAAAACCCAGGGATACTCTGGAGGAGCTCTGAACACAACCCCTGGGGTGTGATGGACAGGGGTGTTGTCACTCCCCTTTCTTTTGTCTAGTTATGTGCCAGAGCAGGGTCTGGGGGTCCCCAAAATGGTGTAGACTGGTTTATGCAAGGAGGGCACCAAATGTACCCTTCAAATCATTACCAGTGGCTTGGGGAGACTACCCCTTCCAAGCCTATAACACCTATTTCCAAAGGGAGAGGGTGTAACACCCCTCTCCCAAAGGAAATCCTTTGTTCTGCCTTCCTTAGCTTGAGTTTCTCAAGCAACAGGAGGGCATAAACCTGCCTGGGAGGTGGCATCAGCTGGGGCTGCCTGGAAACGCTCAGAAGGCTGTAATGGCAATACTGGAGGTCCTCTAAGGAGTCCCCAAAGTGCATGGAATCATACAGCCAATGCTTGCAAAGGCATTGGGGTATGATTACAACATGTTTGATACCAAACATGCCTATGTTCGGAGTTACCATTATGTAGCTAGACATAAGTCCAGTACACACGTAAACTGGTGTCCCCGCATTCTTGAAGTCCGTGAAAATGGGCCTGGAGTTTTGGGGGTACCTCTGCTAGTGCAGAGGTGCTCTCACACACAGGTTCTTTGCACCCTGCCCTGTGGGCTGGAAGGCCTGACACAAGGGTGACTTATAAGTGACTTGGTACAGTGAAAAGTGGCAGTGAAAGGGTGCTTGCACCTTTTCACACAGGCTGCAATGACAGTCCTGCAAAACCCTTTGCTTGGGCTCCCTATGGGTAGCAAAATATATGCTGCAGCCCATAGGGATCCCCTGGAATCCCCATGCCCTGGGTACCTAGATACATATACTAGGGACTTATAATGGGGCCCCAGTGTGCCAATTGTGGGATGAAATACAGTGATAACAATTACCAACAGCTACATTTAGGGGAGAGATCATAACTACTGGCATCCTGGTTAGCAGGATACCAGTAGACACAGTCAAACACACTGACAAACAGGCCAAAAAGTAGGGGTAACCTAGCTAGAAAGAGGCTACTGACCTACACTCCTGAACCAGAAGTCACAGCACGACCAGACGACACAGAGACAACCACGAGGACCAATCCTGTAAGTGTGCCAATTTGGTGCCACTGCACCCTCCAGTGGCTAGACCATCCAAATACCCTGGGTACTAGTCAGTAGATGTCGGACTCCAAGAAAACCAGCTCCCCCAGAGCTATAAGCGGATTAGGAGAAAGGCCTAGTCAATGGAGTTCAGGAACACCTAGGACCTCCCACCAGAGTGCCCCCCTTGTCCTGCAAGAGACCCTGAAAGCCGCTTACCTCTGGACCTGAGAGGCACGTTTGCACACAGCCCTTGGATTACCAACTTGCACTGCACCCGGCCACCCAGCACCCTGCAACGAGGAACCAGCTGTGCCCCGAGGGACCTTCACCCCTTGCGACCTCGACAACACAAGGGGACCCCAAGGCACCAACTTTACCTCTGCAGCAGCAGACCTTTTCCAAGTGGTCCCTTGCAGTGGCCCTGCACCAGCTCCAAGAGACTTTTCAACGCTGCTCCCGCCTGAACCGGGAGCCACCCAAACTTCTCCTGCTGGCACAGTGTGTCCCCCGATGATCTCGACCAACCTGCAAAAGCTGAACTTGGTAAAGCTATTGTACAATTTTATATGCATTTTTTAAAGTGACTGCCTATTGATCCCTATGGTGCGTAACTACGCACATAAAGACTGTGTTTATTACAAATTCAGAAAATCATATCTTAAAAAGTACTTAACCAATCTTAGCGATCTTGGTCTTAAACTTCATATAAAAAGCTGAAGTATTTTTATAAATTAGTCTTGAGTTATTGCTTTGAGTGTGTGTGGTGAATCATTGATATTGTGAGTGCAACAAATGCTTTGCACTCCTCCAAAATTAGCCTAACTGCTTGACCAAGTTACCTCAAAAAGTAGAGCATTAGGTGATCTAGTTTTTACCTCTGGAAACCAACATGTGGTTGCCTGGACTCCCTGCACAGTGTGCCTAGTTTTTCACACTACATAGAGGGCCATCCTACTTAAGAGCTAAAAAATGCAGTGGGGTTGGAAAAGTTGCTTGAATGGATGCGAACAGAAGACATGCAATCCTGGCTAACATCCTTAGAGAAGATGTGTCAAAGCTTAGAAGACAGTGAATTCCTTCTTTATCTCTTTTTATTTTCTTCTGTGGATGAAAAAGAGATTCTTTTACAGAATCGATTATGAACCATAGAAACTGAATTGTCTGAAAGGGAATTAGAATGGATTTCTGTTGATTAGTGACAAATCCTAAGTTTTACAGGAGAGAAACTGCCCATGGTTTGTGAGTGGTAAGAACATGTTTAGAATTGGTCATTATCAATACGTAGCCCAGATAAATAAGAAGTCTTACCCTGTGAGATCTCAGCAGCCCTGTCAGTGGTTTCAAAAGTTTTGTGAAACACCGGGGGGTGGAAGGGTATGTCTGCCTTAATGGAAGAGAATGAAAATGGTACATCTGGTTCTTTCATCTAAAAGGATGCATATTTGAATAATAAAAAATTACTGAGTGCTGTTCAGTTTGATCCTCTCACTTTGTCCCATCAGCATTCTTCCTGTGTAATTCGAACAAAACATATGCAGACATATTTGTTGCTAACTAAGCATTGCAAAAGTTGCTGCAAAATCCTTCGCACTTACAACATTTTCTCCTAATACCCCGCCTTTTTAGGGTCGAGCGTGCAAGCACTCTGGCCTGTTGTAATCTCTCTGTGGGCTTTTAACCACGCCTATGTCATGCCCATCACTTTCGTTGGTTCGGGAGCTTACCTTTTAAAATTCGCTATTTCACTGTGTTTTGTACAGCACGATTGTGCTTTTTTTAAAAAAATATTTTTTAAATAAATTTCCACCGTTCCCATCAGCACCCCTACCCACTCTCCCCTTAAGATTTGCGGCAGCCGCCTCTGCACATATGCATTGCCACGCATCCTCTAGTTTACAATGCTAATGGCTCTAACTCAAGCGAATTTGAGACCCATTGCATTGCAATTGCTTGTTTGACTTTGCTGCTAGAGTTCTGTAAAGGAGACTTTAGTATTAAATGAGCCTCCGGGCTTGTAATAGCACACCCCGTGTATTTTCCTTCATCATGCTATGCCTTTGTGAGGGAAAGTCCACCAGTTAGTTTTCCCTCAGATTTACAGTTTTTCCTGGAATCTGTGGATTCTTCATTATCACCCAAGTATAGATAATACAAATAGACTGCTAATATTGAGCCTTACTACAAATCAGAAAATTCCTGACTTCTGCTATCCTCTGCTTATCACTCATTCTTCTCTCTCTGCATTTGTTGCCTTACTCCACTCCACTTTTCACGTGCTCTCTTCTATCTTTCTAACTGTAGTTCTTGTTCCTTTACTTGTATTCTCTTTATGCTCCATCTTCTTCTCTCTCGCCTTAGTCCCTTTTATCTACTCTCTTCCTCCGTCTTGCTGCTTCTAATCTGTAGCTCTACTTTTCTCCCATCTGTGCTGTCTTTCCTTTGCTCTCACTCCCTCCTTAATCCTCTTTTTGTCTCTGTAATGCCTTCTGTCTCTCGTTTTTACTCAGTCTTCCCATTGCTCTCTTTTGTTTTCTTGCACTCCTATAACTGCCCCTTCTCCCAGCTATATATGTACTTCAAAGGCCCTTATCATACAAGAAAAATGTCTTGTATACTTCCAAGTGTAATAATTGAAAACAGAGGAAGCGTTCACTGTGCTGACGTTGAATTTTACTAATGATTATTCATGTATTCTGAGTGTTGGATTTGCGTAGAAAATGAATTAACATAGAAAAAAATAATGTATGCATTTAAAGTTGCGCCCACCTGGCCGTCAGTGTTCATGAAGTGTACCTATTAGTGGCTTATTAATATAAAATGTTGAGCTTAAGTTTGATTAGTGTAGTAATATGTTATATTAAGGGTTATGTATTATGTATTAGTTTTATTAACCGTAAGCCTTAAATTAGCGAGGTCTTGGGCCTAACTGCATGGCCTCATGTCAAGCTGGATTTTCTTAGGCGACAAAAAATGGATGCTTAGAGAATTAAATTGTAATTTTCCACTTTGCTGACCAAGTGCTCGTAGCTGAAGTCCGTTCTCATGAGAACTGCTTGCAAGAAGATGCTGTATTAGCTAGTGAAAGATTGTATAACATAGTATGTGTAAGACTGACTTTCCCAGGAGACGACAATAGATCCACTGACTGGAGTATAAGCCACAACAACATTGATGCCTGACAAGCCAAACTATGGGAACAGGAGAAGAGGAGCCAATCATCGACATGTGAACCATAAAAATTGTAGATATGGGGTTTTGTTTTAATTGGACTTAATGCAAACATGTGATTCTTTGACCAATAAGGACGTGGGAAGTAGTTTTAGGAAATCTAACTTAGCCGGACTGCACTTTGAGGAGAGCACCATTTTTCCGTTTTCCACTACGCCATTATTTTCTTGATCGTCCCGAGAAGAGACGTGCTTAACTTTATTGCTTAAAGAGACTTTGCTTTTTCTGAAGTTTAATGCTGATTTCTGATGCCTTGCTGACCGAATCGATGTCTTATTGGGGAAGACTGTTACAGTTTGCTGAACCATATTGAGGACAGGTATAAAGACAATGTTACTGATTGTTATGTCTATTTGCTTTTGTTTCTAGGTACCAACCACTGTTCTGATAGAGCCATAGTTAGATGTGTTCCATATTGGTGTGACTAAATTGTTTTGAATGAAGCTCAAACATGCTATTTGAATCTGATGTTAGTTAGGGTTCTCACCAATGAAGTTCGCTACCTGTAATAACAGTTGATGTCTTTTCTTTGCTGAATCTAAATGTACGTTATTAAGTTTGTACAGTTATTCTTGCTATTAATTTGTACTGTAACCTTAGAATGTGTAGGGGCTCAAGCCTTGATTAGATTGCGATTCTTTCTGCGCTTTGGTCAGCCAGTGTTGTTTCTGTATGTTTATCATTTGATTTTGAGACTAAGTTATGTGACATTAGCATTGTTAATATAGGGAAACAAACATTCTAAATTTTACTTAACCCCTAGGGTGCCTTGGACGAGGTGATCTCGTCCAAGGCACCGGTTCCCGGGTGCCTTGGACGAGATCACCTCGTCCTGCACCCGGGATCTGGGGGAACGCCAGCGCTCCCCCCTGTGCTCCCCACCCCCCCATGGCAGGGATGGAAGGGGAAGCCTTTCCCCTTCGACCCCCCCACCGCCCCTGTGACGTCAGTGTGCGATCGTGCGCTGTTTGTCACAGGGCCTCCTCCCATTGCGCTGGAAGCGCAGCTTCCAGCACGATCGGAAGAGAAATGGTTTGCATTTATCTTCCGATCACGTGGGGGAGGCAGAGAGTGGATTCAAAGGGAAGGAAAGTTATTTCCTTCCTTTTGAAGTCTCTCTCTGCGTTTTGGCAGCCGGATTGAAAGCAATCCGGCTGTCAAAACGCACACTAGACACCAGAGATTTTATTTTTTAATTTTGAAACTGGCATAAGGGAGTGACCCCTTGGGCAAGGGTCGCTCCCAGGGGGGGGCATTTTTTTGGAAGGCCTTTTCTGCCTCCCCTGGGGGCAGAAACCTCTAAGCACCAGGGATCTTTTTTTTTTTTTCCTTTTTGTGTTGTTCTGTATTTTTGGAGGTGGGGAGCGACCCCTTAGGCAAGAGTCGCTCCCCTAGGGGGCAAATTATATTTAGGCCATTTCTGCCCCCGTTGGGGGCAGATTGGCCTATTTTTATGAGGCCAATCTGCCCCCAAGGGGGACAGAAACTACTAGACACCAGGAAGTTTTTTTTTTTTACGTGAATTTCACGCAAGGGGAGCGACCCCTTAGGCAAGGGTTGTTTCCCTGGGGGGGCAAATTTATTTTAGGCCTATTTTGATTAGGCCGATCTGCCCCCAAAGGGGGCAGAAACAGCTAGGCATCGGGGATTGTTTTATTTTTTTTTGTTTTACAGATGGGGAGCGACCCTGGAGGGGAAAATTGTATTTAGACCATTTCTGCCCCCTTTGGGGGCAGATCGGCAGATTTTTGCTACACCAATCTGCCCCCAAGGGGGGCAGAAACCACTAGGCACCTGGGAATTTTTTTTTTTTACGCCAATGTCATGCAGGGGGAGCGACCCCGTAGGCAAGGGTTGCTCCCAGGGGGGTTTGGGGGGCACATTTATTTTAGGCCATTTCTGCCTGGAAATTGGTGGCTCCTCTCAGATTCCAGAACTTTCTGTCACTGAAATGTGAGGAAAACTAGTTTTTTTAGCCAAATTTTGAGGTTTGCAAAGGATTCTGGGTAACAGAACCTGGTCAGAGCCCCACAAGTCACCCCATCTTGGATTCCCCTAGGTCTCTAGTTTTCAAAAATGCACAAGTTTGGTAGGTTTCCCTACGTGCCGGCTGAGCTAGAGGCCAAAATCTACAGGTAGGCACTTTGCAAAAAACACCTCTGTTTTCTTTAAAAAAATGTGATGTGTCCACGTTGTGTTTTGGGGCATTTCCTGTCACGGGCGCTAGGCCTACCCACACAAGTGAGGTATCATTTTTATCGGGAGACTTGGGGGAACGCTGGGTGGAAGGACATTTGTGGCTCCTCTCAGATTCCAGAACTTTCTGTTACCGAAATGTGAGGAAAACTTGTTTTTTTAGCCAAAGTTTGAGGTTTGCAAAGGATTCTGGGTAACAGAATCTGGTCAGAGCCCCACAAGTCACCCCATCTTGGATTCACCTAGGTCTCTAGTTTTAAGAAATGCACAGGTTTGGTTGGTTTCCCTGGGTCCCGGCTGAGCTAGAGGGCAAAATCTACAAGTAGGCACTTTGCAAAAAACACCTCTGTTTTCTGTCAAAAAATGTGATGTGTCCATGTTGCGTTTTGGGGCCTTTCCTGTTGCGGGCGCTAGGCCTACCCACGCAAGTAAGGTATCATTTTTATCGGGAGACATGTGGGAACATAGAATAGCAAAACAAGTGTTATTGTCTGTAGGAAGTTGGCTCTGTATGTTCTATTTCAAAGTAAGAAATAGCATGCACAGAGTCCAAGGGTTCCACTTAGAGGTAAGATAGTGGCAAAAAGAGATAATTCTAATGCTCTATTTTGTGGTAGTGTGGTCGAGCAGTAGGCTTATCAGAGGGTAGTGTTAAGCATTTGTTGTACACACACAGGCAATAAATGAGGAACACACACTCAAAGACAATTCCAGGCCAATAGGTTTTTGTATAGAAAAATATATTTTCTTAAGTTTATTTTAAGAACCACAGGTTCAAGATTTACAAGTAATACTTCAAATGAAAGGTATATCACTTAGGTAACTTAGGAACTTTGAATCAGCAAAGTAGCATGTACAGTGTTCACAAAAATGGCAATAAGATATTTTGAAAATAGACACAGTGCAATTTTCAACAGTTCCTGGGGGAGGTAAGTGTTTGTTAGTTTTGCAGGTAAGTAAACCACCTACAGGGTTCAAAGTTGGGTCCAAGGTAGCCCACCGTTGGGGGTTCAGGGTAACCCCAAAGTTACCCCCCCAGCAGCTCAGGGCCGGTCTGGTGCAGAGGTCAAAGTGGTGCCCAAAACGCATAGGCTTCAATGGAGAAGAGGGTGCCCCGGTTCCAGTCTGCCAGCAGGTAGGTACCCGAGTCTTCAGAGGGCAGAC
This sequence comes from Pleurodeles waltl, assembly GCF_031143425.1. Classification (NCBI taxonomy): domain Eukaryota; kingdom Metazoa; phylum Chordata; class Amphibia; order Caudata; family Salamandridae; genus Pleurodeles; species Pleurodeles waltl. The sequence continues at coordinate 1,604,165,557 of NC_090444.1, forward strand.
TAGGGAGGTTTTGTAGGGCACTGGGGGGGACACAAGTAAACACAAAAAGTACACCCTTAGCGGCACGGGGGTGGCCGGGTGCAGAGTGCAAACAGGCGTCGGGTTTGAAATGGAGTTCAATGGGAGATCCAGGGGTCTCTTCAACGAAGCAGGCAGGCAAGGGGGGGGGGCTCCTCAGGGTAGCCACCACCTGGGTAAGGGAGAGGGCCACCTGGGGGTCACTTCTGGACTGGAGGTCGGATCCTTCAGGTCCTGGGGGCTGCGGGTGCAGTGTTTTTACAAGGCGTCGAGTTCTTAGAAGCAGGCAGTCGTGGTCAGGGGGAGCGTCTGGATTCCCTCTGCAGGCGTCGCTGGGGGGGTTCAGGGGGGTCAACTCTGGCTACTCACAGGGTCGCAGTCGCCGGGGAGTCCTCCCTGTAGTGTTGTTTCTCCGAAGGTCGAGCCGGGGGCGTCGGGTGCAGAGTGCAAAGTCTTACGCTTCCGGAGGGAAACGTGTTGTCTTTAAAAGTTGCTTCTTTGCTGCAAAGATGTTTCTTCTTTGGAGCAGAGCCGCTGTCCTCAGGAGTTCTTGGTCCTTTTAGATGCAGGGTAGTCCTCTGAGGCTTCAGAGGTCGCTGGACCCTGTGGAACGTGTCACTGTTTTTCTTGAAGTGGGGAGACAGGCCGGTAGAGCTGGGGCCAAAGCAGTTGGTGTCTCTGTCTTCTCTGCAGGGCTTGCAGGTCAGCAGTCCTTCTTCATCTTCAGGTTGCAGGAATCTATCTTGCTAGGTTCTGGGAGCCCCTAAATACTCAATTTATGCGTGTGTTTAGGTCTGGGGGGTTAGTAGCCAATGGCTACTAGCCCTGAGGGTGGCTACACCCTCTTTGTGCCTCCTCCCTGAGGGGAGGGGGGCACATTCCTATCCCTATTGGGGGAATCCTCCATCTGCAAGATGGAGGATTTGTAAAAGTTAGAGTCACCTCAGGACATCTTAGGGGCTGTCCTGACTGGCCAGTGACTCCTCCTTGTTTTTCTCATTATCTCCTCCGGCCTTGCCACCAAAAGTGGGGCCGTGGCCAGAGGGGGCGGGAAACTCCACTAGCTGGAGTGCCCTGGGGTGCTGTAACAAAGGGGGTGAGCCTCTGAGGCTCACCGCCAGGTGTTACATTTCCTGCAGGGGGAGGTGTGAAGCACCTCCACCCAGTACAGGCTTTGTTACTAGCCACAGAGTGACAAAGGCACTCTCCCCATGTGGCCAGCAACACGTCTGGTGTGTGGCAGGCTGGTAAAAGTAGTCAGCCTACACGGATAGTCGATTAAGGTTTCAGGGGGCACCTCTAAGGTGCACTCTGGGGTGTATGTTACAATAAAATGCACACTGGCATCAGTGTGCATTTATTGTGCTGAGAAGTTTGATACCAAACTTCACAGTTTTCAGTGTAGCCATTATGGTGCTGTGGCGTTCGTGTATGACAGACTCCCAGACCATGTACTCTTATGGCTTCCCTGCACTTACAATGTCTAAGGTTTTGTTTAGACACTGTAGGGGCATAGTGCTCATGTACCTATGCCCTCACCTATGGTATAGTGCACCATGCCTTAGGGCTGTAAGGCCTGCTAGAGGGGTGACTTGTCTATGCCATAGGCAGTGTGAGGTTGGCATGGCACCCTGAAGGGAGTGCCATGTTGACTTAGTCATTTTCTCCCCACCAGCACACACAAGTTGGCAAGCAGTGTGTCTGTGCTGAGTGAGGGGTCTTCAGAGTGGCATAAGACATGCTGCAGCCCTTAGAGACCTTCCCTGGCATCAGGGCCCTTGGTACCAGGGGTACCACTTACAAGTGACTTACCTGGATGCCAGGGTGTGCCAATTATGGAAACAAAGGTACAGGTTAGGGAAAGAACACTGGTGCTGGGGCCTGGTTAGTAGGCCTCAGCACACTTTCAAATCATAACTTGGCATCAGCAAAGGCAAAAAGTCAGGGGGTAACCATGCCAAGGAGGCATTTCCTTACACAACACACCCCCAAACGAAAGAGGATGAGACTAACCTTTCCCAAGAGAGTCTTCGTTTTCTAAGTGGAAGAACCTGGAAAGGCCATCTGCATTGGCATGGGCAGTCCCAGGTCTGTGTTCCACTATAAAGTCCATTCCCTGTAGGGAGATGGACCACCTCAACAGTTTTGGATTTTCACCTTTCATTTGCATTAGCCATCTGAGAGGTCTCTGGTCAGTTTGAACTACAAAGTGAGTACCAAAGAGGTATGGTCTCAGCTTCTTCAGGGACCGAACCACAGCAAAGGCCTCCCTCTCAATGGCACTCCAACACTGCTCCCTGGGGAGTAACCTCCTGCTAATGAAAGCAACAGGCTGGTTAAGGCCATCATCATTTGTTTGGGACAACACCGCCCCTATCCCATGTTCAGAGGCATCAGTCTGCACAATGAACTGCTTGGAGTAATCTGAAGCTTTTAGAACTGGTGCTGTGCACATAGCTTGTTTCAGGGTGTCAAAGGCCTGTTGGCATTCTACAGCCCAGTTTACCTTCTTGGGCCTTTTCTTGGAGGTAGGTTCTGTGAGGGGTGTCACTATTGATCCATATCCCTTCACAAACCTCCTGTAGTACCCAGTCAAGCCAAGGAATGCCCTGACTTGAGTCTGGGTTTTTGGAGCTGCCCAGTCCATAATAGTCTGGATCTTGGGCTGGAGTGGCTGAACATGGCCTCCACCTACAAGGTGTCCCAAGTAAACCACAGTTCCCTGCCCTATCTGACATTTGGATGCCTTGATAGAGAGGCCTGATGCTTGCAGGGCCTTCAAAACCTTCTTCAGGTGGACCAGGTGATCGTGCCAGCTGGAGCTAAAGACAGCAATATCGTCAAGATAAGCTGCACTAAAGGACTCCAAGCCAGCAAGGACTTGATTCACCAAACTTTGGAAGGTGGCAGGGGCATTCTTTAAACCAAAGGGCATAACAGTAAACTGATAGTGCCCATCAGGTGTGGAGAATGCTGTCTTTTCTTTTGCTCCTGGTGCCATTTTGATTTGCCAGTACCCTGCTGTCAAGTCAAAGGTACTTAAGTATCTGGCAGCACCTAGTTTGTCAATCAATTCATCTGCCCTGGAATGGGATGGGCATCTGTCTTGGTGACATAATTAAGTCCTCTGTAGTCCACACAAAACCTCATGTCTCTCTTTTCATCTTTGGTGTGAGGTTTGGGGACTAAGACCACTGGGCTAGCCCAGGGGCTGTCAGAGTGCTCAATGACTCCAAATTCCAGCATCTTGTGGACTTCCACTTTGATGCTTTCCTTAACTTGGTCAGACTGTCTGAAAATGTTGTTTTTGACAGGCATGCTGTCTCCTGTGTCCACATCATGGGTACACAGGTGTGTCTGACCAGGGGTTAGGGAGTAGGCTTCAATGGAGAAGGGGGTGCCTCGGTTCCAGTCTGCCAGCAGGTAGGTACCCGTGTCTTCGGAGGGCAGACCAGGGGGTTTTTGTAGGGCACCAGGGGGGACACAAGTCAGCACAAAAAGTACACCCTCAGCGGCACGGGGGCGGCCGGGTGCAGAGTGCAAACAGGCATCTGGTTTGCAATGGAATTCAATGGGAGACCCAGGGGTCTCTTCAACAAAGCACACAGGCAAGGGGGGGGCTCCTCGGGGTAGCCACCACCTGGGCAAGGGAGAGGGCCACCTGGGGGTCGCTTCTGCACTGGAGGTCGGATCCTTCAAGTCCTGGGGGCTGCGGGTGCAGTGTCTTTACCAGGCGTCGGGTTCTTAGAAGCAGGCAGTCGCGGTCAGGGGGAGCCTCTGGATTCCCTCTGCAGGCGTCGCTGGGGGTTCAGGGGGGTCAACTCTGGCTACTCACAGGGTCGCAGTCCCTGGGGAGTCCTCCCTTTAGTGTTGTTTCTCTGCAGGTCGAGCCGGGGCGTCGGGTCCAGAGTGCAAATTCTCACGCTTCCGGCGGGAAACGTGTTGTCTTTAAAAGTTGCTTCTTTGTTGCAAAGATGTTTCTTCTTTGGAGCAGAGCCGCTGTCCTCGGGAGTTCTTGGTCCTTTTTGATGCAGGGTAGTCCTCTGAGGCTTCAGAGGTCGCTGGACCCTGTGGAACGCGTTGCTGTTGCAGTTTTTCTCGAAGTTGGGAGACAGGCCGGTAGGGCTGGGGTCAAAGCAGTTGGTGTCTCCGTCTTCTCTGCAGGGCTGTCAGGTCAGCAGTCCTTCTTCGTCTTCAGGTTGCAGGAATCTATCTTGCTAGGTTCTGGGAGACCCTAAATACTCAATTTAGATGTGTGTTTAGGTCTGGGGGGTTAGTAGCCAATGGCTAATAGCCATGAGGGTGGCTACACCCTCTTTGTGCCTCCTCCCTGAGGGGAGGGGGGCACATCCCTAATCCTATTGGGGGAATCCTCCATGTGCAACATGGAGGATTTCTAAAAGACAGAGTCACCTCAGCTCAGGACACCTTAGGGGTTGTCCTGACTGGCCAGTGACTCCTCCTTGTTTTTCTCATTATCTCCTCCGGCGTTGGTGCCAAAAGTGGGGCCATGGCCGGAGGGGGCGGGCATCTCCACTAGCTGGAGTGCCCTGGGGCGCTGTAACAAAGGGGGTGACCCTTTGAGGCTCACCGCCAGGTGTTACAGTTCCTGCAGGGGGAGCTTAGAAGCACCTCCACCCAGTACAGGCTTTGTTACTAGCCACAGAGTGACAAAGGCACTCTCCCCGTGTGGCCAGCAACATGTCTGGTGTGTGGCAGGCTGGTAAAACTAGTCAGCCCACACTGGAAGTCGGGTATGTTTTCAGGGGGCATCTCTAAGATGCCCTCTGGGGTGTATTTCACAATAAAATGTACACTGGCATCAGTGTGCATTTATTGTGCTGAGAAGTTTGATACCAAACTTCCCAGTTTTCAGTGTAGCCATTATGGTGCTGTGGAGTTGGTGTATGACAGACTCCCAGACCATATACTCTTATGGCTACCCTGCACTTACAATGTGTAAGGTTTTGTTTAGACACTGTAGGGGCATAGTGCTCATGTACCTATGCCCTCACCTATGGTATAGTGACCCTGCCTTAAGGCTGTAAGGCCTGCTAGAGGGGTGACTTGTCTATGCCATAGGCCAGTGGTTCCCAACCTGTGGTCCGGGGTCCCCTGGGGGTCCGCGAAGGCTTCTCAGGGGGTCCGCGACTTCTTTGAAAATTAAATAATATTAACAGATTAGGTCCCCAGCTTTCAGTAATAACTCACTGGGGGTCCCTGGATTCCATTAATGATTCAGTGGGGGTCCCTGGATTCCAGTAATGATAAAGTGGGGGTCCACAAAGATCGAAAGGTTGGGAACCACTGCCATAGGCAGGGTGAGGTTGGCATGGGACCGAGGGGAGTGCCATGTCGACTTAGTAATTTTCTCCCCACCAGCACGCACAAGCTGGCAAGTAGTGTGCCTGTGCTTAGTGAGGGGTCTCCAGGGTGGCATAAGACATGCTGCAGCCCTTAGAGACCTTCCCTGGCATCAGAGCCCTTGGTACCAGGGGTACCAGTTACAAGGGACTTACCTGGATGCCAGGGTGTGCCAATTGTGGAAACAAAGGTACAGGTTAGGGAAAGAACACTGGTGCTGGGGCCTGGTTAGCAGGCCTCAGCACACTTTCAAATCATAATTTGGCATCAGCAAAGGCAAAAAGTCAGGGGGTAACCATGCCAAGGAGGCATTTCCTTACACAACACACTCAAAACGAAAGAGGATGAGACTAACCTTTCCCAAGAGAGGCTTCGTTTTCTAAGTGGAAGAACCTGGAAAGGCCATCTGCATTGGCATGGGCAGTCCCAGGTCTGTGTTCCACTATAAAGTCCATTCCCTGTTGGGAGATGGACCACCTCAACAGTTTTAGATTTTCACCTTTCATTTGCATTAGCCATCTGAGAGGTCTGTGGTCAGTTTGAACTACAAAGTGAGTACCAAAGAGGTATGGTCTCAGCTTCTTCAGGGACCAAACCACAGCAAAGGCCTCCCTCTCAATGGCACTCCAACGCTGCTCCCTGGGGAGTAACCTCCTGCTAATGAAAGCAACAGGCTGGTCAAGGCCGTCATCATTTGTTTGGGACAAAACTGCCCCTATCCCATGTTCAGAGGCATCAGTCTGCACAATGAACTGCTTGGAGTAATCTGAAGCTTTTAGAACTGGTGCTGTGCACATAGCTTGTTTCAGGGTGTCAAAGGCCTGTTGGCATTCTACAGTCCAGTTTACCTTCTTGGGCATTTTCATGGAGGTAAGTTCTGTGAGGGGTGTCACTATTGATCCATAACCCCTCACAAACCTCCTGTAGTACCCAGTCAAGCCAAGGAATGCCCTGACTTGAGTCTTGGTTTTTGGAGCTGTCCAGTCCAGAATAGTCTGGATCTTGGGCTGGAGTGGCTGAACTTGGCCTCCACCTACAAGGTGTCCCAAGTAAACCACAGTTCCCTGCCCTATCTGACATTTGGATGCCTTGATAGAGAGGCCTGATGCTTGCAGGGCCTTCAAAACCTTCTTCAGGTGGACCAGGTGATCGTGCCAGCTGGAGCTAAAGACAGCAATATCGTCAAGATAAGCTGCACTAAAGGACTCCAAGCCAGCAAGGACTTGATTCACCAACCTTTGGAAGGTGGCAGGGGCATTATTTAAACCAAAGGGCATAACAGTAAACTGATAGTGCCCATCAGGTGTGGAGAATGTTGTCTTTTCTTTTGCTCCTGGTGCCATTTTGATTTGCCAGTACCCTGCTGTCAAGTCAAAGGTACTTAAGTATATGGCAGCACCTAGTTTGTCAATCAATTCATCTGCCCTTGGAATGGGATGGGCATCTGTCTTGGTGACAGAATTAAGTCCTCTGTAGTCCACACAAAACCTCATCCCTCTCTTTCCATCTTTGGTGTGAGGTTTGGGGACTAAGACCACTGGGCTAGCCCAGGGGCTGTCAGAGTGCTCAATGACTCCCAATTCCAGCATCTTGTGGACTTCCACTTTGATGCTTTCCTTAACTTGGTCAGACTGTCTGAAAATGTTGTTTTTGACAGGCATGCTGTCTCCTGTGTCCACATTATGGGTACACAGATGTGTCTGACCAGGGGTTAGGGAAAAGAGCTTAGCAAACTGTTGTAAGACCTTCCTACAGTCAGATTGCCGTAGGCCAGAGAGGGTGTCTGAAGAGATCACTCCATCAACTGAGCCATCTTTAGGGTCTGTGGAGAGGAGATCAGGGAGAGGTTCACTCTCAGCTTCCTGGTCTTCATCTGTTACCATTAACAGATTCACATCTCCCCTGTCATGAAAGAGTTTGAGGCGGTTCACATGGATCACCCTTTTGGGGGTCCTGCTAGTGCCTAGGTCCACCAGGTAGGTGACCTGACTCTTTCTCTCTAGCACTGGGTAAGGGCTATTCCATCTGTCCTGAAGTGCCCTGGGAGCCACAGGCTCCAGAACCCAGACTTTCTGCCCTGGCTGAAATTCAACCATAGCAGCCTTTTGGTCATACCACATCTTCTGGAGTTGTTGGCTGGCCTCAAGGTTTTTGCTTGCCTTTTCCATGTACTCTGCCATCCTGGAAAGTAGGCCTAGTACATAGTCCACTATATCTTGTTTAGGCTCATGAAGAGGTCTCTCCCAGCCTTCTTTTACAAGAGCTAATGGTCCCCTTATAGGATGACCAAACAGAAGTTCAAAGGGGGAAAACCCTACTCCCTTCTGAGGCACCTCTCTGTAGGCGAAAAGCAGACAAGCAGACATGGCAAGAGGACATCCCATCTCCTTTTGAGCTTTTCAGGAAGCCCCATGATCATGCCTTTCAATGTCTTGTTAAACCTTTCTAAAAGACCATTGGTTTGTGGATGGTATGGTGTGGTGAATTTGTAAGTCACCCCACACTCATTCCACATGTGTTTCAGGTATGCTGACATGAAGTTGGTACCCCTGTCAGATACCACCTCCTTAGGAAATCCCACTCTGGTAAAGATACCAATGAGTGCTTTGGCTACTGCAGGGGCAGTAGTGGACCTAAGGGGAATTGATTCAGGGTATCTAGTAGCATGATCCACTACTACTGGTATGTATTGGTTCCCTGAGGCTGTGGGAGGTTCAAGTGGACCCACTATGTCCACACCCACTCTTTCAAAGGGGACCCCTACCACTGGAGGTGGAATGAGGGGGGCCTTTGGGTGTCCACCTGTCTTACCACTGGCTTGACAGGTGGCACAGGAGACACAAAACTCCTTTACCTTCTGGGACATGTTGGGCCAATAGAAATGGTTAACTAACCTTTCCCAAGTCTTGGTTTGTCCCAAATGCCCAGCAAGTGGAATATCATGAGCTAAGGTCAGAATGAACTTCCTAAACTCCTGAGGCACTACCACTCTCCTAGTGGCACCGGGTTTGGGATCTCTTGCCTCAGTGTAGAGGAGTCCATCTTCCCAATAGACTCTATGTGTTCCAGTGATTTTTCCTTTTGTTTCTTCAGCAGCTTGCTGCCTAAGGCCTTCAAGAGAGGGACGTGTTTCTTGCCCCTTACACAACAGTTCCCTTGTGGGTCCCCCTGGGCCTAAGAGCTCAACCTGATAAGGTTCTAACTCCATGGGCTCAGTTCCCTCAGAGGGCAGAACTTCTTCCTGGGAAGAGAGGTTATTTTTCTCTTGCTGTGTTGAAGCTGGCTCCCCAGTCTTCTTTCCTTTTCTCTTGGAGGGTTGGACCCTTTTTCCAGGCTCCAACACCACTTTTTCACCCTGAGTCTTGCACTGTGCCCTTGACTTGACACACACCAGTTCAGGGATACCCAGCATGGCTGCATGGGTTTTGAGTTCTACTTCAGCCCATGCTGAGGACTCCAGGTCATTGCCAAGCAAACAGTCTACAGGGATATTTGAGGAGACCACCACCTGTTTCAGGCCATTGACCCCTCCCCACTCTAAAGTTACCATAGCCATGGGATGTACTTTAGTCTGATTGTCAGTGTTGGTAACTGGATAAGTTTGTCCAGCCAGGTATTGACCAGGGGAAACCAGTTTCTCTGTCACCATGGTGACACTAACACCCGTATCCCTCAGGCCTTCTACACTTGTCCCATTAATTAATAGTTGCTGCCTGTATTTTTGCATATTAGGGGGACAGGCAGCCAGTGTGGCTAAGTCCACCCCACCCTCAGAGACTAATGTAGCTTCAGTGTGAACCCTGATTTTCTCTGGGCACACTGTTGATCCCACCTGGAGACTGGCTATTCCAGTGTTAGCTGGAGTAGAGTTCGAAGTGGAACCTTTCTTGGGACAGGCATTGTCTTCAGTTTGGTGTCCCTGCTGATTACAGCTACGACACCAGGCCTTTTTGGGATCAAAGTTTTTACCCTTGTACCCAAAATTGGTTTGTGAAGAGGCTTTGGACCCTCCCTCCTGAGCAGGTTTTTGTGGCCCTATAGAAGACTCTTTACTTTTTCCCTTGGATTTCTCAACACTCTTCCCCTGGGGAGTCTTTGTGACCCCTTTCTTTTGGTCACCCCCTGTGGAAGTCTTGGTCACCCTAGTCTTGACCCAATGGTCCGCCTTCTTTCCCAATTCTTGGGGAGAAATTGGTCCTAGTTCTACCAGATGCTGATGCAGTTTATCATTGAAACAATTACTTAACAGGTGTTCTTTTACAAATAAATTGAACAGCCCATCATAATCATTTACACCACTGCCATGAATCCAACCATCCAGTGTTTTAACTGAGTAGTCAACAAAATCAACCTAGGTCTGGCTCGAGGATTTTTGAGCCCCCCTGAACATAATCCTGTACTCCTCAGTTGAGAATCCAAAGCCCTCAATCAGGGTAGCCTTCATGAGGTCATAGGATTCTGCATCTTTTCCAGAGAGTGTGAGGAGTCTATCCCTACACTTTGCAGTGAACATTTCCCAAAGGAGAGCACCCCAGTGAGATCTGTTTACTTTTCTGGTTCCACAAGCCCTATCAAAAGCTGTGAACCATTTGGTGATATCATCATCATCTTCATATTTAGTTACAATCCCTTTAGGGATTTTCATCATGTCAGGAGAATCTCTGACCCTATTTATGTTGCTGCCACCATTGATGGAACCTAGGCCCATCTCTTGTCTTTCCCTTTCTATGGCTAGGATCTGTCTTTCCAAAGCAAATCTTTTGGCCAACCTGGCTAGCAGGAGGTCATCTTCATTGAGGCTGCCCTCAATGCTTGCAGAGCTGTTAGACTCTCCTGTGAGAGAAGCAACATCTCTGACTATCACTTGTGGAGACAGGGTTTGAGGAACCCTGGGCTCCCTATCTAGGATTGGAGGTGGGAAATCCTCCACATCACTAGCTTCCCCCTCTGGGAAGGTATCATCAGAGGGGTTATTTTTAGCAAACTCTGCCAAGAGCTCCTGGAGCTGTACTTTGGTAGGGTTTGAACCAGTCTTTATCTTTGTGATTTTGCAGAGAGACCTTAACTCTGACATCCTAAGATGCAGGTAAGGGGTGAGGTTGAGTTCCATCACTATCTCTTCTGCAGCAGACATAATGTTTCTAAAAGTTGGAATATTTTTTAAGAATCCAAAACTATCTCTAGAACTTAATTCAAATTTTTACAAAACTTTTAAACTCTAAAAGAAATGCTAACAGGGACTAACACAAGGCACCAGCAGGACTTTAAACAATTTAGAAAAATAGCTCAAATTTAAAAAATCTGTTTCTAATGACAATTTTTGGAATTTAGTCGTGTGATCAGGTATTGGCTGAGTAGTCCAGCAAATGCAAAGTCTTGTATCCCACCGCTGATCCACCAAAGTAGGAAGTTGGCTCTGTGTGTACTAGCAAAGTAAGACATAGCATGCACAGAGTCAAAGGGTTCCCCTTAGAGGTAAGATAGTGGCAAAAAGAGATAATTCTAATGCTCTATTTTGTGGTAGTGTGGTCGAGGAGTAGGCTTATCAGAGGGCAGTGTTAAGCATTTGATGTACACACACAGGCAATAAATGAGGAACACACACTCAAAGACAATTCCAGGCCAATAGGTTTTTGTATAGAAAAATATATTTTCTTAGTTTATTTTAAGAACCACAGGTTCAAGATTTACAAGTAATACTTCAAATGAAAGGTATTTCACTTAGGTAACTTAGGAACTTTGAATCAGCAAAATAGCATGTACAGTTTTCACAAAAATGGCAATAAACTATTTTGAAACAAGACAGTGCAATTTTCAACAGTTCCTGGGGGAGGTAAGTGTTTGTTAGTTTTGCAGGTAAGTAAACCACATACAGGGTTGAAAGTTGGGTCCAAGGTAGCCCACCGTTGGGGGTTCAGGGCAACCCCAAAGTTACCACACCAGCAACTCAGGGCCGGTCAGGTGCAGAGGTCAAAGTGGTGCCCAAAACGCATAGGCTTCAATGGAGAAGGGGGTGCCCCGGTTCCAGTCTGCCAGCAGATAGGTACCCGCGTCTTCGGAGGGCAGACCAGGGGGGTTTTGTAGGGCACCGCGGGGGACGCAAGTCAGCACAAAAATTACACCCTCAGCGGCACGGGGGCGGCCGGGTGCAGAGTGCAAACAGGCGTCTGGTTTGCAATGGAGTTAAATGGGAGACCCAGGGGTCTCTTCAACGAAGCAGGCAGGCAAGGGGGGGGGGCTCCTCGGGGTAGCCACCACCTGGGCAAGGGAGAGGGCCACCTGGGGGTCGCTTCTGCACTGGAGGTCGTATCCTTCAGGTCCTGGGGGCTGCGGGTGCACTGTCTTTACCACGCGTCGGGTTCTTAGAAGCAGGCAGTCGCGGTCAGGGGGAGCCTCTGGATTCCCTCTGCAGGTGTCGCTCGGGGGGCTGAGGGGGGTCAACTCTGGCTACTCACAGGGTCACAGTCGCCGGGGAGTCCTCCCTGTAGTGTTGTTTCTCCGCAGGTCGAGCCGGGGGCATCGGGTGCAGAGTGCAAATTCTCACGCTTCCAGCGGGAAACGTGTTGTCTTTAAAAGTTGCTTCTTTGTTGCAAAGATGTTTTTTCTTTGGAGCAGAGTCGCTGTCCTCGGGAGTTCTTGGTCCTTTTAAATGCAGGGTAGTCCTCTGAGGCTTCAGAGGTCGCTGGACCCTGTGGAACGCCTCGCTGTTGCAGGTTTTCTCAAAGTGGGGAGACAGGCCGGTAGGGCTGGGGTCAAAGCAGTTGGTGTCTCCGTCTTCTCTGCAGGGCTTTCAGGTCAGCAGTCCTTCTTCGTCTTCAGGTTGCAGGAATCGATCTTGCTAGGTTCTGGGAGCCCCTAAATACTCAATTTAGGCGTGTGTTTAGGTCTGGGGGGTTAGTAGCCAATGGCTACTAGCCCTGAGGGTGGCTACACCCTCTTTATGCCTCCTCCCTGAGGGGAGGGGGGCACATCCCTAATCCTATTGGGGGAATCCTCCATCTGCAAGATGGAGGATTTCTAGAAGTCAGAGTCACCTCAGCTCAGGACACCTTAGGGGTTGTCCTGACTGGCCAGTGACTCCTCCTTGTTTTTCTCATTATCTCCTCCGGCCTTGCCACCAAAAGTGGGGCCGTGGCCGGAGGGGGCGGGCATCTCCACTAGCTGGAGTGCCCTGGGGTGCTGTATCAAAGGGGGTGAGCCTTTGAGGCTCACCGCCAGGTGTTACAGTTCCTGCAGGGGGAGGTGAGAAGCACCACTACCCATTACAGGCTTTGTTACTAGCCACAGAGTGACAAAGGCACTCTCCCCATGTGGCCAGCAACATGTCTGGTGTGTGGCAGGCTGCTAAAACTAGTCAGCCCACACTGGAAGTCGGGTATGTTTTCAGGGGGCATCTCTAAGATGCCCTCTGGTGTGTATTTCACAATAAAATGTACACTGGCATCAGTGTGCATTTATTGTGCTGAGAAGTTTGATACCAAACTTCCCAGTTTTCAGTGTAACCATTATGGTGCTGTGGAGTTCGTGTATGACAGACTCCCAGACCATATACTCTTATTGCTACCCTGCACTTACAATGTCTATGGTTTTGTTTAGACACTGTAGGGGCATAGTGCTCATGCACCTATGCCCTCACCTATGGTATAGTGCACCCTGCCTTAAAGCTGTAAGTCCTGCTAGAGGGGTGACTTGTCTATGCCATAGGCAATGTGAGGTTGGCATGGCACCCTGAGGGGAGTACCATGATGACTTAGTCATTTTCTCCCCACCAGCACACACAAGCTGGCAAGCATTGTGTCTGTGCTGAGTGTGGGGTCTCCAGGATGGCATAAGACATGCTGCAGCCCTTAGAGACCTTCCCTGGCATCAGGGCCCTTGGTACCAGGGGTACCAGTTACAAGGGACTTACCTGGATGCGAGGGTGTGCCAATTGTGGAAAGAAAGGTACAGGTTAGGGAAATAACACTGGTGCTGGGGCCTGGTTAGCAGGCCTCAGCACACTTTCAAATCATAACTTGGCATCAGCAAAGGCAAAAAGTCAGGGGGTAACCATGCCAAGGAGGCATTTCCTTACATTGCCCCTTGTCTTTCTCTACATTTTTTCCTTCCAAATATAAGAGAGTGTGTAAAAAAGACATCTATTTGAGAAATGCCCTGTAATTCACATGCTAGTATGGTCATCCCGGAATTCAGAGATGTGCAAATAACCACTGCTCCTCAACACCTTATGTTGTGCCCATTTTGGAAATACAAAGGTTTTCTTGATAGCTATTTTTCACTCTTTATATTTCAGCAAATGAATTGCTGTATACCCGGTATAGAATGAAAACCTATTGCAGGGTTCAGCTCATTTATTGGCTGTGGGTACCCAAGGTTCTTGATGAACCTACAAGCCCTATATATCCCCGCAACCAGAAGAGTCCAGCAGACGTAACGGTATATTGCTTTCAAAAATCTGATATTGCAGGAAAAAGTTACAGAGTAAAACGTAGAGAAAAATTGCTGTTTTTGTTCACCTCAAGTTCAATATTTTTCTTTTTCAGTTGTTATTTTCTGTTGGAAATCCTTGTAGGATCTACACAAATTACCCCCTACTGAATTCAGAATTTTGTCTACTTTTTAGAAATGTTTAGGTTTCTGGGATCCAGCATTGGTTTCACGCCCATGTCTGTCACTGACTGGAAGGAGGCTGAAAGCACAAAAAAATCGTATAAATGGGGTATGTCCCAGTTAAATGCCAAATTTGTGTGGAAAAATTGGGTTTTCTGATTCAAGTCTGCCTGTTCCTGAAAGCTGGGAAGCTGGTGATTTTAGCACCGCAAACCCTTTGTTGATGCCATTTTCAGGGAAAAAACCACAAGCCTTCTTCTGCAGCCGCTTTTTCCCATTGTTTTGAAAAAAACAAAATTTTCACTGTATTTTGGCTAATTTCTTGGCCTCCTTCAGGGGAACCCACAAAGTCTGTGGACAAAAAGTTATGAGGGCCTAAGCGCGAAACACCCCAAATAGCCAAAAAAAGGCCTGGCACAGGAGGGGGAAAAGGCCTGGCAGCGAAGGGGTTAAAGGTGTGGTTATTCATGGCAACGAGTTCATGTTGTGTGGAAATTACTGACTCCTACCTATTATTGATGTCATTGATTGTTATTGCTTCTGATTTGTATTAATACGGGGTCACGTGGTGGGAACTACTCACAGCGCAGTCAAAAGGTCCTTCGGTGGTATACACTTCTCCTTGTAAGTTTACTTATTAGGGTCTGAAGCGCTACCAACTGTCAGCTTTATAAAGCTTCAAAGTGCAGTTCCCTGGGTATTGCATGGGTGTTAAACAAAATGTACTAGCGGAGCCCAACAATTTTTTTCCTTTCTTTCTTTTTTCTAAAGTATTGTTAATCAAAAAGTCAAAAAGTCAAATATGACTATATAATTAGTAAATTGTGATAGACTGTCCACAATCCATATACATTCATATATTATTAACCTCAAGCAATGTAGGTTCTCATAATTTTATATAATGAAAATATTTATTTCAAAAATTGGTGACAGCGATAAATAACATACAACACTAAACCCCTACAGTAGAAAACCAACCAACATAAAAGACTATGGGGGTTATTACAACTTTGGAGGAGGTGTTAATCCGTCCCAAAAGTGACGGTAAAGTGACGGATATACCACCAGCCGTATTACGAGTCCATTATATCCTATGGAACTCGTAATACGACTGGTGGTATATCTGTCACATTTGGGACAGATTAACACCTCCTCCAAAGTTGTAATAACCCCCATAATGTAAATAGATGCAATAAAAGTCCATAATCTAACACAGAAATGAACTATGAGTCAAAGGACCGGATGATATTTTGTCGAATCTACATGTAACATCAGCAGACACATGTTTCGTCCACACATTGGACTTCTTCAAGGCTGATAAATCATAATTCAAAAACATTACATTAATACTTTAAAAATTACAAAATCTAAAAAACAACTCCAAAGACTAAAGAAAGGATCACAGTTAGTCAACCTGCACCAAGAGGGTGTTGGAAATAGAAAACGTGCCATAGAGAACCTACATCCCAAATTAGTCTTTGAGATTAATAAAATGATATAGTAAATATGAGTGATAGGGATAAAATTTGATATGAATGTGAAGGTGAGTCACTATTTTTAAGTATGAAAGAGAGACCTATGTAACCCCCAAAAAGAGTTTTGAAGGGAAAGTACCTTAATCTCTCCATTTACCACTTGTATCTCCAAATGATATTCAAATCTCTAAATAACAGAGAAACAGGGGAAGAGATCCAATCATCAACTGTCAAAATGTAGACCATATGTGTTACCTATATTCAAAATCTGGTACCCCACTAACCTTGGTATTGTCCGCACTAAGCTTGTTCATTGTACAAAAAAAACGCAACTGATTTTCATTTTTTTGATAATATAATTTTAGTTCATCAGCTTATAGTTGGTCCTACAAATAAATGAAAAGAACATGTATGCACATATTAGTAGCTGATACAGGCTATGTTATGGCCTTTATTTATCATATCCTTCTTATCAAAGGAACTGTAATCCAAACTAAGCAAAATATCTAAACCGTCACGATAACATGAAACCTGGTTCCCTACAAAGTGCAATTTAACTCCATATAGATACATCACGTCACAAATGAAACTAACCTCTATATGTTGTTCAAAGTACTTGGCCATAACAATATCAGGCCACAAATAGAAAGTAACATAAGAAA
Source organism: Pleurodeles waltl (assembly GCF_031143425.1). Lineage (NCBI taxonomy): Eukaryota > Metazoa > Chordata > Amphibia > Caudata > Salamandridae > Pleurodeles > Pleurodeles waltl. The sequence goes on from NC_090444.1 coordinate 1,604,181,686, forward strand.
ATGTATCGCCGATATTAAATAAAGTCATGCTATGAGAGAGAATATTCAAACCTGAATCAATATCAAATAGGTATAATAAAGTCAGAAAACCATATCCAACAGAATATGTCTTGTCCATGATAGTATAAACAGGAATGTCCCACATAACTCTGTGGCCAATGAGTAATAATAATCAATGGGGCACCCCCAAGACAAGCTAGCCATACCGCCTTCAAAACTAACCTGTGTCCTCGTAACGTCTGCATAATAGCAATCCGCGTCCCGTGTTGCTTCGTTGCAATAACAACGAAGGTGTGTGCATTGAAGAGAACACGGATGTCTTCTTAAATCTGGTTGGTGTCGGCAATTTAGCCAATGCCGACCCTGAGTTTCAAACCCACAATTAGAATATTATTATAGTAGAAAGAGAAAAGGACCCACTACAAACATCGCGAACATTGCGGCCATCTTAGAATAGTTCATTTTCTTATTACTCAGACCTGTTGTCCTATTGTCAGAGAACCTAATTGATACATACTAATCATCAGGCAGAATATATAAGTATATTGGGCCAACGAGTGAAGCTCTTATCAAATACTCTGATCTTTAGATTTAAAAAAATAAACATAAATTGAAAAATCTTCTGTGTAGGTAACCAACCATCCTCAATCTATGGACAGAATAAACTAACCAACCAGACTCCGAATGATAGGAAGGAGAAAGGAGGAACTGGAAGAAAGAACCTATACATATTAGTCCAATATGTGCACATTATCATAGAAAATTATATATGATAAACAGTGATTGGACAGACAGGAGATATCCAATATCGCTCAAAGAGAGGCATCCATCACCAAGGTATGTGAGTATACATCAGTTAAACATATAGGCACAACAAACCACTGATCCCAATGTATTATCAGCCTGTAAAGAGATGTATTGGTAATAAAAAGAAGACATATCTTATAATCCACAATCATGTATACATTATTGTAAAACATGATATAGTTCATCATCAATGTTCATCCCCATTTCTATAGTTCTTAACCTGATAATCCATTTTGCCTCATTTTTTCTTAGCTCCAATGTTCCATTACCTCCTCTAGGGTTAACAGGGGTATGATAAATTCCAATGTATTTAATCGAAGGAATTTCTCTCCCTGGATGTTTGATGTTCATGTGTCGGACTACTGGTGAGATTGTGTCATTGTTTCCCAGGGCACGGATGTGTTCCTGAATGCGTTCTTTCAAGGGCCTGATAGTACTTCCCACGTATATCTGGCCACATTCGCATTCCAAAATATACACAGTGAATTTGGTGTTACAATTTATAAAGATGGACATTTTATGTGGTCCGCTTCCATTGTACTGAAATTCCAGGGTTTTATGCATTGTGAAACCACACATATTACAATGACCACATTTGTAAAAACCATTGATTTTGCCTGGTAACCATGTCGGTGTTTCTTCCCTTAAAGGTGGCAAATAACCTTTACATGTTACATTTCTAATTGTTTTGCCCCTTTTGTGAATCATTCTCGGTCTTTTAGGTAATATTTTTGCTAGTATATTGTCCATTTGTAATATGTTCCTATGTTTTTGTAGAATACGATGTATATTGCGGCTATTCTGACTATACTCCGTACAGAAACTCACCATTGTGCCCTGGGACCTTTTCGGAGATGTACTATGCCTATTCAGCAAGTTTGTCCTACATTTCCTATTGATTTTGTTTCTTGCTACATCAATAGTTTGTTTGGAATATCCCCTTTGTAGGAATCTTTTTTTCAAAATGTCTAATTCCATATTGCATGTATTTGGCTCACTACAGTTCCTCTTGAGTCTAGTCATTTCCCCAAGAGGAATAGCTGAGATCTGAGTTTTGGGATGAGCACTCTCCGCATGCAATATTGCATTACAAGCTGTTGGTTTGCGGTAACTTTTGGTGTGGAGCATGTTGTCTTTAATGAATATGTTCAAATCCAGGAAACATATATTTTCCTTACTATATTCATAAGTCATTTGTATATTGTACATATTCAAATTCAAATGATTACAAAATTCCACTAGTTGTTGTTCCGATCCAGTCCAAATCATGATAACATCATCAATATATCTCCCCCCCAAAAAAATATTTTCCGTCAGATGTGGGGGACTGTTCTTCCAAATATGGATGTGTTCAAACCAACCCATATATAAGTTTGCATACGATGGGGAAAATCTAGACCCCATAGCAACTCCTTGCGCTTGTTTGAACCACTGTCCTTCATGTATGAAGTCATTATTGTCTAGTGTGAATTCTATCATATGTAATAGCATCTCTGTATGTTCATAGTATGATGCTGATCTTCCTGATAAAAAATGACGTACTGCTTGCAATCCCTTATCCTTAGGTATACAAGTATATAGTGAGGTAACATCTAGTGTAACCCAGATCATTCCTGTTGTCCACACTATATCCTCTAATTTTGCAAGAACATCTTTTGTATCTTGTAGATACGAGGGTATATTTTTAACAACAGGTTGCAAGTAACTATCGATAAATTCGGAAAGTCTTTCAGCAGGTGCCCCTATTCCTGATATGATGGGTCTACCGGGAGGTGACGTTCTACTTTTATGTAGTTTTGGTAAGATGTATAAACATGGTGATGTAGGGTGTGGGTTAAATATGTATTTGAATTCCGAATCGGAAAACAAACCCTCTTCCCGCCACACTCATAACCATCTTTCTAAATTTATTATGATCCTTTGTAAGGGATTGGTCTGTAGTTTGGTATGTGCAACACTATCCATAAGCTGTCTGTCTATTTCCTTAACATAATCTGTCCTATTAAGGATAACAATATTGCCTCCTTTATCCGCCTCTTTGATAACTATGTTTTGATTATCGCTACATTCTTTTAAAGCTGATTTTTGTTTAAGAGTCAGATTATGTGATTTGTGACATTGACCTTTCTTAATTTGATTTTCCAATCTATATAGATCCTCTTTGGCCATTTTGCCAAAGGTGTCTATCACGTTGTTACTTGTTAGACTGGGAATGAACAAAGACTTTGGCTTGAGGCCACTATTTAGTGTCAAATCTTGTGCAACTTTGAGATCTTCTAATAGTTTCTTTCTTTTGAAACTATCTTGATTCATGTTGTACAAAGTTAATAAAAGTTCAATATCCATAATATCTCTTATGGAATAGGAACTGACAGTAGTATGAGATGTATCTGTAGTCTGTATGTCAGTTTTGTCTGCAAAATAATGTTTGAGTTTAAGTTGTCGTACAAATTTAAACAATTCTATGTGTATTTGTGTCATATTGCAAAAACTGGACACACAGAAACCTAATCCTTTACGTAATACTTTTATTTGTTCATCAGTCAATATACAGTCAGATAGATTCACAATAGAGATATCATTGCAATCATGATTGTCAATAACTGTCGACAATTCTGTTAGAGTCAGTTGTTTTTGATTTTGTTCCTGGCTGCCCTGGTTTGCACACCTGAGCCTGTTTGTCCCTTGTTGTCTCCCTCTCCTTTTTCCTCTACGGGTTCTCTTCTTTGATTGGGACGTGGCTGGTTGTGAAAATTCCTTTTGTTGCCTAATCTGTATCTTTTTGCCTCCCGTAAAAAACTAGTGGAAGCCACCTGATCTTCATTAGATACTCTACTTGAATTTTCACTTGATATACTCGTTGTATCAGATTCCTGCGATGTAATAGAGAAATCTGAGCCATTAGTTGTTGTCACTGCCTGCCCCTGTATATTGGTGACATGTACTTTATTGGCAAAATCATCAAATCGTTTTGCCAAAGTATAGACTCTATCATTTTCATAGTCCCTGTCGTCCCTCTGTATTTTTGACAACTTTTTATTTTTAATGTAAAGTTGATGTTTATCCAACATGTCTTTTAGAATTTTATCATTTTTTTCTTTCACCTCTGGTAGATTGAGGGCTAGGATCTCAGTTTCAAGCTCTTTAATTTCCCTCAATAAACTTTCCCTCTTTCCCTCTGCATGTTGTACTAGAATGGTCATCATTCCTTTGGATGCTTCAAAGAGTAATTGCTCCCAATCTAACATATGTTTCGGTGAGAGATCATCGAAGGAGGGAAATATGACTACTCTCAAACCTCGTGATACTTTTTTATCTGCGATGTATTTTCTCAAAACAGTTGCGTCCCACCACCGAGACAATTCTTGTTTTCTTAATTTTTCCAAACGTACATATTTCAATTTCATACCTTCTGGGCGATTAGCCCCTATATGGGATTTATTCCTATCACTTGAACTATGTGAAAACATTTCATGAAAGATTTTATCCCTATCATCTTCAAAAGTCGTCATTTTGAAAATTACAGTAACAATCAATGTGGAAAATGGTGGAAAGTGCAAATGATTCGTTAGTTATAAGAGAAAAACAAATTTGGCAACACTAAGCAACAGTATCAATGCACATTTCCTAATTTACCCAAGTATAAATGCTGTTAGGTAGTGCTCATACACTAATGCACATTGTTGCCCTGATGTGCTTTCCGGTTTTTCAAAGAAAAAAACGTAACAATAGAACCAAACAAAATGTACTAGCAGAGCAAAACTATTTTTTTCCGTTCTTTCTTTTTTCTAAAGTATTGTTAATCAAAAAGTCAAAAAGTCAAATATGACTATATAATTAGTAAATTGTGATAGATTGTCCACAATCCATATACATTCATATATTATTAACCTCAAGCAATGCAGGTTCTCATAATTTTATATAATGAAAATATTTATTTAAAAAATGGGTGACAATGATAAATAACATACAACACTAAACCCCTACAGTAGAAAACCAACCAACATAAAAGACATAGGGGGTCATTACAACATTGGCGGAAAAAAGGCGCTTACTGCCGTGCAGAAGACCGCCAATACACCGCCGTGGCCGCTGAAGTCCGCCACAGCTATTATGACACACAGCTCGGAATCCGTCAAAATACAGACACCCACAAAACTCCGCCACACCAAAGGTCAGTGATAAACTGGCGATAACAAAACCTCCACCTCCATGCCAACAGAAACATGCGGCGGTCATTCAACCGCGGTATTCCATTGGCGCTACACACCGCCACGCTCATAATACACACACAGGGCAAAGACCGCCATGGCAAAGCACCGCTGAACAGTCCTGAACCGCCATGGCAAAGCACCGCTGAACAGTCCTGAACCGCCATGTCAAAGCACCGCTGAACAGGGCAAAGACCGCCATGGCAAAACACAGCTGAACAGGGCAAGCACCGGGTAGGAATGAATAGACCGCCACATCAGGCATCCTTATCCCATGTGCAGCTGGGACAGTGACAGGACAGGAACTTTCATGGGGAGACTCATCCAGTCTGGGCACCAGTCCCCCTCCAGAACCAGTGGAGACCTGCATCCACTCTGTCTGTCATGCACAGGATGAAGCACGCTGGGCACTAGTCCCCCCGTACCAGTGGAGACCTGCATCTACTTGAGAGACTGTGGCTTTGCACTCCCCAGGCAACATCAATGGGCATGGAGCCCCGTCGTGGATCTAGCTTTGCAGTCATCCGGCTCAGGTGCCCCCGCTTCCCTTACCCCTGAGGTGCCTGTAGTATTTCTATCTGATGCCCCGGCAGTGTTCTCTCCGATTGTGGTCAGGTATCCTTTGTGGGCCTCGCCCATGCATTTTTGGACTGTTGGTGCACACGGACATTCTTATGTACATATCTGCACTACTTCTCGTAATGTATATAATTATGACAGATTTTCATATATATCTGTATATTTTTGTATGACACGTATGTTGCCACATTACAATGTTTGACCGAATTTCGCTTTGTCTTTTCATTCTTCTGGGGGGATTGTGGGTTGTTACTGTGATTTTTGTGAATGCATTGGTGTGTATGTTGTATTATGCGAGGTTGGGGGTGGGGGTGGGGGTGTTTGGTGGGTGTCCCCCTAACTTTTGCCTTCCTCTCCCCCATGTCGTAGGTGCAGTACTCACCGTTGTCTTCGGCGCCTACATAGATGTTGGTCGTAGAGGAGCAGGAACACAAGAGAAGGGAGTATTTGGAGTTCGGGGCCCATGGAGTCCTCGTTCCTCGTGGGATGTGTTCAGGTGAGCGTTTTCCCATTGCAAAAGCTGTTTCCGCCGTGTTTTTATCCACGGTGAATCCGCCCCGGAAAAGGTGGCGGATTGGCAGGTTGTGATACTATGGGCGGTACATTGTTTTCCACCTGTCTGTTGGCGGTGACCGCCGCGCTGCTTGTCTGTACCGCCGTGGCTGGCGGTTTGTTAAAGTGGCTGTCTTTGTTGGCGGTTTCCGCTAGGGTCATAATTCCCTTTTTTTGTCCGCCAACCTGTTTGCGGTATTACCGCAGCTTTAACACCATCCGCCAGGGTTGTAATGACCCCCATAATGTAAATAGATGCAATAAAAGTCCATAATCTAACACAGAAATGAACTATGAGTCAAAGGACCGGATGATATTTTGTCGAATCCACATGTAACATCAACTGACACGTGTTTCGTCCACACATTGGACTTCTTCAAGGCTGATAAATCATAATTCAAAAACATTACATTAATACTTTACAAATTACAAAATCTAAAAAACAACTCCAAAGACTAAAGAAAGGATCACAGTTAGTCAACCTGCACCAAGAGTGTGTTGGAAATAGAAAATGTGACATAGAGAACCTACATCCCAAATTAGTCTTTGAGATTAATAAAATGATATAGTAAGTATGAGTGATTGGGATGAAATTTGATATGAATGTGAAGGTGAGTCACTATTTTTAAGTATGAAAGAGAGACCTATGTAACCCCCAAAAAGAGTTTTGAAGGGAAAGTACCTTAATCTCCCCATTTACAACTTTTATCTCCAAATGATATTCAAATCTCTAAATAACAGAGAAACAGGGGAAGAGATCCAATCATCAACTGTCAAAATGTAGACCATATGTGTTACCTATATTAAAAATCTGGTTCCCCACTAACCTTGGTATTGTCCGCACTAAGCTTGTTCATTGTACAAAAAAAACGCAACTGATTTTCATTTTTTTGATAATATAATTTTAGTTCATCAGCTTATAGTTGGTCCTACAAATAAATGAAAAGAACATGTATGCACATATTAGTAGTTGATACAGGCCATGTTATGGCCTTTATTTATCATATCCTTCTTATCAAAGGAACCGTAATCCAATCTAAGCAAAATATCTAAACCGTCACGATAACATGAAACCTGGTTCCCTACAAAGTGCAATTTAACTCCATAGAGATACATCACTTCACAAATGAAACTATTGCATGGGTGTTTCCATGCAACATCCATTAATTTGGATGCATTCTGAGGTTTACCAAACCTGGTGAATGTGGGAATGCGCCAAAAAGATATACCTCCCCAGGAGAGGCTTATAATAGAGAAATATCTTTATTTCTTCCTGTTTTTACCTCTTTCTATGTGTGCAGTACACATAGGTAGAGGAAACAGCCTCTCAGGATTGTTTTTGTGCAGGAAGGTGTCCTTTCCTGCATAAAAACAAACCTGCATGCAACACAGGCACCCTTGCACCATGTTGCAAGGGTGTCTGCATTGGTGCTAGGCTTCCAAAAGGGCACCAGCACAGGGGGAAAGGACAGGAATGTACTGTACTGGATAAATGCAGCACATTCCTGCCATTTCCCTGTTATACAGGGCAGCACAGCAATGTGACTTGCTGCGCTGCCCTGCACCTCAAAGCCCATAAATATGGGCCTAAAACTTCACACAAGCATATGCATCTTAATTTGCAGATGGCTTCAATTACTGGCAGTCCCAGCTGTAGTCGTAAGTGAGCATGCAAGCCAAACGGTGCCAGCACAGCCCTCGCTAGGCTCTGATTGGTGTTAACCCTGACAACCAACTGGCCTCTCTTTCATACTAGGCACGATCTCAGAGCACAACAAAAACAGACAAATGTCATACTAGCTACCAGTCTCCATGCTCAGGTCTCACTAATAATTATACCTGTGCAAATGATACAGGAGCGATTGGTGACTAAGGGGGTCATTCTGACCCCGGCGGGCGGCAGTCGCCGCCCGCCTGGCGGGAACCGCCATTTGGCCGCACCGCGGTCAAAAGACTGCTGGTGCAATTCCAACTTTCCCGCTGGGCCGGCGGGCGCCACCCAAGGTAGCCCCCGCCGGCCCAGCGGGAAAGAGGCCTGCAACACTGATGCCGGCTCCGAATGGAGCCGGCGGTGTTGCAGGTGTGCAACGGGTGCAGTTGCACCCGTTGCGCTTTTCACTGTCTGCTAGGCAGACAGTGAAAAGCTTCTGGGGGCCCTGTTAGGGGGCCCCTGCACTGCCCATGCCAGTGGCATGGGCACTGCAGGGGCCCCTAGACACCCGTTACCGCCAGCCCTTTTTCTGGCGGTGACAACCGCCAGAAACAGGCTGGCGGTAAGGGGGTCAGAATCCCCATGGCGGCGCCGGACCTTGTTTTCTGACTGCGGCTTTACCGCTGCGGTCAGAATGGGCAGGGAAGCACCGCAAGCCTGTTGGCGGTGCTTCCGTCGTTCGCGGCCCTGACGGTCTATGACCGCCAGGGTCGGAATGACCCCATAAATGTTATAATGTGTTAATGTAGTGGCAACAGCACATTACTATTAGTCTACCCCGTTGCTTTATGCTAGGGAGGGCTGACATAAGTGTACCAATCCTTTATTTTAGCAAATACCAGAGCCAGACTTTGCCATTCAACCACTGTAGCATTTTCCTTGTATGCTGCAGGCTAGGGGGCTGCTTTCAAAGTAGAGTGGACTGTCAAGATCTATCCATGCCCCATGGCCCCACTCTGTTCACGTCTTCCTGTGGAGTGGGGCTGGTCTGAAGATTTTTGCCAGGGCTCATTTTGTTTTCTCTACAGCAAAGATCTGCCCACCTCATTTAGAGGTGGGCGAAACTTCAGTATGGAGACGGCAGAGACTTATCTATCTCTGCCGCAGACATACATCCCCGGCAGCCTGACGGAATAAGGAACATCAGAGGTTTGTCCACGTTTTTGCTCACATTTTTTAGAGTGGGCAAACACATGGGCACTCATTACAACATTGGCGGTAAATCCAGCTTCCCGCTGTGCAGAAGACCGCCAACACACCGCCGCGGCAGTGGAATTCCGCCACAGCTATTACGACCCACAGCTCGGAATCCGCCAAAATCTAGACACCCACACAAGTCTGCCACACCAAAGGTCAGTGATAAACTGGCGATAAAAAAACCTCCACCGTCACGCCAACAGGAATACGCCCACACTATCACGACCCATGAATACACGCGGCGGTCTTTCGACTGCGGTATTCCATTGGCGGTACACACCGCCACGCTCAAAATACACACACATTTACAAAACAATACCACATTAGACAAATCAAAATACACTCACCTGATACACATTCACACACCACTCCCACACGCCCAATACAATATAAAACACACACTCACATTACCCACAAACCCTTACAACCAAAAAGTTTGAAGAAGCAGAGAGATAGAAAAACAAAGACCACACCAGCAGAGAGAGGCACACAACACCATTACTCATACACATCCATGCATAAAACACCACACAGCCCTGAACATCACCCCACACATCACAACACACACCACCCCACACATCACCCACACCACCCCATGGCACCGCAAAGACACCCCAGGTTTTCTGAGGAGGAGCTCAGGGTCATGGTGGAGGAAATCATCCGGGTAGAGCCACAGCTATTCGGATCACAGGTGCAGCACACCACCATAGCTAGGAAGATGGAGCTATGACACAGAATCATGGACAGGGTCAACGCAGTGGGACAGCACCCAAGAACACTGGATGACATCAGGAAGAGGTGGAATGACCTACGGGGAAGGTGCATTTCGTGGTTGCAAGACACCAGATAGCTGTACAGAGGACTGGCGGTGGACCACCAACCAACAACATGGCAGGAGCAAGTCTAGGCAATACTGCATCCTGAGGGCCTGGTAGGAGTAGCAGGAGGACTGGACTCTGGTAAGTCAAATCTCTATTACTATCACCCCCCCCCCACCTGCATGCCATCTCATACCCCCACCCCTACCCTCACCTCCATCACCCCACCACCTCATATACACCCCACCATCACAACACACCCATCTCAATACCAAGCTCTGCATGCACCACCAATGCATGGACTCAACTCACAGCCCTGCATGGAGACCCATCACTAAAGCATGCACACTAGAGACAATCACCTAGCCCACCAAATAACAACTCACACAAGGCAAAGCTGAGAGGACAATCACAACCATGCAGGGCAAGACACTCATGTACAAGATGTCACACGCAGAAACAATAACACCGCATTTACATCCTCACAGGTCCCCCACACAACGTTATTAGAGAGGAGGTGCCAGCAACATCCAGTCCCCCCACAGAAGAGGCCCACAGTGATGACAGCACCTCTGGTCGACCTGGATCTGGGTGACCAACCTGGCCCATCAGGAACTTCGGACAGTCAGTTACCCAAGCACAGTCCCATACCACCACAGAGCCTCCCCCCTTGGGAAACACCAGCACAGCACCCACCCAACGGGGCCATACCTCTGTCCCTAGGAAACGTCAATCAGCAGTGTGTCCATCACTACAGGGACCCCAGGACACCCCACAAACACAGGATGATCAGGCTCCTGGGGTCAGTGGCAGTGGGCACACGGTTCAGGGGACAGAGGCACAGGACAACAGGGAAGCTTGGAGGACTGCTGTGCGACAGGGGGAGGACAAGCCCAGGGAAATAACTCTCCATGAGGCATTCACCAACATCCTGGGAGCATACCACCATTCCCAGGAGACGATGGGCCAGATACTGGACAAGTTGCAGGAGACCTAGCGGCTGCAGGAGGGACAGTACCTGGGGATCAAGGAGGACCTGAAGGACATCCACACCACCCTGGTCACCATTGCCAGGGTGCTGGCAGACATGGCCAACACCATGAGGGAGGCAGTGGCACACCATCAGGCCCCTGACACTAGCCACCCAGATGAACAGCCCTCCAGCTCCGCTGCCGCTAGTGGACAGGAGGCCTCGCCACAGGAACAACAGGCCACCAGCACCCCTCTCCCCTGCGGAAGGAGAACCACCACGCAAACGGTCCCTGCGATCCAGGCAGAAGCCAGAGAACATTGCCAAGACCCTCGCCAGGAAATACGACTCTCCTGATTGTCACCCTTGTGTCCCACTCTGTCACTCTGTCCACCTTGAACTGCCATTGCCCCCCTTCCTATGCCGGTTGGACAATGCACCTGTGATACAAATAGACTGGACTTTATCCTGGAATTTCCTCCATCGTCACCCCAGCCCATTGCACATTCCCCTCTACTTATTAGCACTTAAACAAACACCCTTTGAAAAAGTATGGAGTACGTCAAATGATTTAAGTATGTATTAATTTAACAAGTTTTGAACACTGCAATGCAACTGTACAGTAATGTATACATAGGAATGACCTGTAGTTGGCCTCAGTCAACACACCAGGTGCCAGAGTGGGGCACCGATATCTGAAAATAGAGGTGCCAAAGGGTACAGTAAGTGGCCATAGATTTGGGAGAATCTGCCTGCCATGTACAATGTCAAACACAAAACTGTCAATGCAAAGTGAAGTTACAGTGTCTTACCTGTGTGTCACTGGAAGTACTGTCGTATAATAGCTGTTCTGTTGTCCTAATCCTCATCCTCTACCTCCTCATATTCACTGTCCACAGGGTCCACTACTGCCACACGCCCATCTCCAGCCTCATCCTCCTGCAGGAAAGACATCTGGCGTCTCAAGGCAAGGTTATGCAACATGCAGCTGCCACGATGATCTGGCAGACCTTCTTGGGTGAGTAGTACAGGGATCCTCCTGTTAGATGGAGGCAACGAAACCTGGCCTTCAGGAGGCCGAATGTCCTCTCTATTATTCTTCTTGTTTGCCCATGTGCCTCATTGTAGCATTCGTCTGTACTTGTCCTGGGATTCCTCACAGGGGTCAGTAGCCATGAGAGCTTGGGGTAACCAGAGTCACCTGCAAATATCGAGAGACAACTGTTAGGCACACACTAACCCTTAGGGCCCACACCATACCCATACACCAACATATGCTGGATGGGAACCAGGGCTCACCTTTTAGCCACACCCAGTGCCATGCACAAAGCCAGGATACTTTGCACTTACATGGGAGATGTACTGGTCCGCCAGACACACTATCTGCACATTCATCGAGTGAAAGCTCTTTTGATTTCTGAACACCTTTTCATTTCTCCAGAGGGGGGACAAATGCAATATGTGAACCATCAATAGCCCCAATAATGTTGGTGATGTGTCCCATTGCATAGAAGTCAGCTTTCACTGTGGCCAAATCCTCCACCTGGGGGAAAACAATGTAGTTTAATCAGGGTAGACAACACATTGGTCAGCACTATTGAGAACATTGCCTGAGACATTCCTGCTGCCAAGCCCATTGTCACTTGGAAGGAGCCACTTCCCAAGAAATGGAGCACAGATAGGATTTGCACAAGAGGGGGGATCCCAGTGGGCTGACGGATAGCAGATATCAGGTCAGGCTCCAATTGGGCACACAGCTCTTTGATTGTGGCCCTGTCCAGTCTATAGGTGAGGATATTGTGCCTGTCCTCCATAGTTGCCAAGTCCACCAGGGGTCTGTACACAGAGGATGTCTCCATCTCCTATTCATCTGCAGCGGTTATAATCTAGGGGGCAAAACCGTGAGCAGGTGGTCAGTATTCCACATATCCAAACACTACACTGAATTGCATGTTGTGACTGTAACAGTATTTTGTGTGGATAGGCCCAAATGGTGCCTATGTGTCCTGTGTGGATGGACATGTGGAAATTAGGTGATGCCGCTGATGTTGTGCACCGTTGCGGGAGGCGGTCGAGTACCGCTGTGCAACTTCTCATTGGTTGTCATTGGGCCCTATGGGTTACAGTGGCCAATGGTGATGTACACCGGCAGTGACGGTTTGCACTGCCGCGGAAGCGACCACCATTTTCTATCTGTTGACTCACTTGCTACCTGACCTTCAACAGGAGAGGAGCTACACTGCAAGTGCTGCTGTGATCTGTGTCTGGAACTGACCATGGCTCTAGTGACTAGGGAAAGGGCCCCGGCCTTCACCGCTGCTGAGTTGGAGAGACTGGTGGATGGGGTCCTACCCCAGTACCGAATGCTGTATGGGCCTCCAGACCAACAGGTGAGTACATTGTGAGCATGATGCAAGGGGCATGGATGTATGGAGTGCTGTGTGTGAGGGCCTCATGTATGGGGGGTTGGTGGAAGGGTTCTGGGCAGCGTGATGCATGTATGGTGGGCAATGTCTGTGCGTAAGGGGATGTGAGGGCTATCGTGGGCCATGAGTGTAACAGGCCGGACGGTATGACTGATACCTTTTTCTATGTTTCTTTTCCTGCATTTCAGCACTCATCAGAAAAAGGGTATATGGCGTGCCATCGCCAAGGATGTGCGGACCCTGGGGGTCTACAGCAGGGAGAGCACCCACTTTCGCAAACGGTGGGAGGACCTGAGATGCTGGGCAAGGAAGACGGCGAGGCCCAGCTGGGGATGGCTTCCCAATGAGAAAGAGGTGCCCGTCAAACCCTGACCCCCCTGATGGCCCGCATACTGGCAGCGGCCTATCTGGAGCTAGATGGGCACTTGAGGGCATCACAGCAGCCACAATGGGGTGAGTACAGTTTCTAAATTATACTACTTGCACGTGGGTGCCCCTAGGCCAGGGTGGAAGATGTGGGCCTGTGGGTGCCCCTAGGCCAGGCCAGACATTGCAGGGTAGGTCCCATGTTGGGCAGGGGCTGATGAACACCACCTCCGACCAAGCTAGAAGTGGATAAGTGTGGCACAATGGTTAAAGTGGCAGACCGTGATGCAAAGATCTGGCCTGGGACCAGGGTTCAAGTCCCTCCTTGGCAGGTCTTGGGCTCAATTCCCTTGGACCAGATAATTCTTGCCTTGGTGCCTAATCTAATTAATGGGTCCCACTCTGTAACTCTGGGCAATAGCTTGCTTAATCTCCTCAACAGCCCCAACAGTGCTTGGATGCCTGGCTTCACCCTGGCGGTGAGCACCTCACAGGGAAAAGCCAGAAGGGGTTCCATAGCGTTATGCGTACAGTGCCTTGAGACCCTAATGGGTGAGTAGTGTGCTATACAAGTGCGAAGTTTACAGTTTTAGTAGCCATCCACTACTGGGCAGGGTCTATGGGTGTCTGGTATGCTGCTATTGGTGTTAGGTATTCATGTTCATGGGCTGGTGACTAGCATTGTGACTGGTAGTGCTTTGCCTAGTGCGTAGGGCTGTTCCGTGTGTGTGTGTGTGTGTCGTGTATGCCAACGGTGATGTTGGAGCAGCCATTGACCAAGTGTATGTTTTGTCTCTTTCCTCCCCTTTTTGTTTTGTCATCCTGTCCTTATCTACATTAGCATCCTCTGGCGGAGGAGCAGAGGCACCGGCGATGCAGAGAGCTGCATCCCACAGGGCCCATGAGGCCGAATCCACCGATGGTGATGGCACCAGTGGGACGGAGGGCGAGCACCACAGCGGAGACAGGAGGGGACAGTTCTGACAGTGATACCTCCTCCGATGGAAGCTCCCTGGTGGTGGAGGACACCTCTGTGCCCACCCCAACTACAGGTATACAGCCGCCACCCCCGTACCAGCACCGACCTCCCAGCAGCCCCTCAGCGAGTTTCCCGTGCCTGCTCACCCACAAGGGTGGGCATCTCCTTTGCCCCAGGCACCTCTGGGCCTACCCCAGTTAGCCCTCCTGCCCTGAGTGAGGAGACTATTGACCTCCTGCGATCCATCTCTGTTGGGCAGTCAACCATACTACATGCCATCCAGGGGCTGGCAGCCCATTTGCAACAAACAAATGCATTCCTGGAGGGCATTCACTCTGACATGGTGGCCCAACAGAGATCAATCCAGGCTCTGGCCTCCTCCCTGATGGCAGCCATTGTCCCTGTCTCTAGCCTCCCCCCTCCAACTTCCTCTACTCAGTCCCATTCCCCTCAAACACAACCTATCCCAAGCACACATTCAGACCAGCATGCACACAAGACAACACACAGGAGTGGCTCAGGCAAACACAAGCACCACACATCATCCCACAGGCACTCACACAAACAACATCCAGATGCAGACATACCAACATCCACTGCCTCCACTGTGTCCCCCACCTCCTCGTCATCCATCACCCTCCCAGTAGCATCTCCACTCACACCTGCATGCTGTACATTCTCATCCACTACCCCCATCTGTAAGGAAATGCCTCCTTGGCATGGTTACCCCCTGACTTTTTGCCTTTGCTGATGCCAAGTTATGATTTGAAAGTGGCTGAGGCCTGCTAACCAGGCCTCAGCACCAGTGTTCTTTCCCTAAACCTGTACCTTTGTTTCCACAATTGGTACACCCTGGCATCCAGGTAAGTCCCTTGTAACTGGTACCCCTGGTACCAAGGGCCCTGATGCCAGGGAAGGTCTCTAAGGGCTGCAGCATGTCTTATGCCACCCTGGAGGCCCCTCACTCAGCACAGACACACTGCTTGCCAGCTTGTATGTGCTGGTGGGGAGAAAAAGACTAAGTCGACATGGCACTCCCCTCAGGGTGCCATGCCAACCTCACACTGCCTATGGCATAGGTAAGTCACCCCTCTAGCAGGCCTTACAGCCCTAAGGCAGGGTGCACTATACCATAGGTGAGGGCATAGGTGCATGAGCACTATGCCCCTACAGTGTCTAAGCAGAAGCTTAGACATTGTAAGCGCAGGGTAGCCATAAGAGTATATGGTCTGGGAGTCTGTCACACACGAACTCCACAGCACCATAATGGCTACACTGAAAACTGGGAAGTTTGGTATCAAACTTCTCAGCACAATAAATGCACACTGATGCCAGTGTACATTGTATTGTGAAATACACCCCAGAGGGCATCTTAGAGATTCCCCCTGAAAACATACCGACTTCCAGTGTGGGCTGACTAGTTTTACCAGCCTGCCACACACCAGACATGTTGCTGGCCACATGGGGAGAGTGCCTTTGTCACTCTGGCTAGTAACAAAGCCTGTACTGGGTGGAGGTGCTTCTAACCTCCCCCTGCAGGAACTGTAACATCTAGCGGTGAGCCTCAAAGGCTCACCCCTTTGTTACAGCACCCCAGCTAGTGGAGATGCCCGCCCCCTCCGGCCACGGCCCCACTTTTGGCGGCAAGGCCGGAGGAGATAATGAGAAAAACAAGGAGGAGTCACTGGCCAAGGCAAAAACAACAAATGATGGACGGAAAGCTAAACATTGTCAAACACTCACCCCCAGTCATAGATCTGGGTTTAATTCATCGTTCTTTTGCTCACCATGCCACCCCAGTTTGGACCCAGCCATATGCAAAGCAGTCTTGACCCTGTTCCTCATGGGAACAGTCCAGACCGAACTGCCAAGCCAGGTCCTCACTGGAGCGGAAACAAGCATCCTGGGACCGGTTTCGGGGTTTCACCCCTCATCAGCCAGGCTAGCTTGAATCCAGTGGCATGGGAAGCACAGGACCCACGTCTGGGCATACCCTTCCCACTTAGGGTGACAAAGCAAAAACAACAAATGATGGACGGAATGCTGAACATTGTCAAACACTCACCCCCAGTCATAGATCTGGGTTTAATCCATCGTTCTTTTGCTCACCATGCCACCCCAGTTTGGACCCAGCCATATGCAAATCAGTCTTGACCCTGTTCCTCATGGGAACAGTCCAGACCGAACTGCCAAGCCAGGTCCTCACTGGACCGGAAACAAGCATCCTGGGACCGGTTTTGGGGTTTCACCCCTCATCACCCAGGCTAGCTTGAATCCAGTGGCATGGGAAGCACGGGACCCACGTCTGGGCATACCCTTCCCACTTAGGGCGACAAAGCAAAAACAACAAATGATGGACGGAATGCTGGACATTGTCAAACACTCACCCCCAGTCATAGATCTGGGTTTAATCCATCGTTCTTTTGCTCACCATGCCACCCCAGTTTGGACCCAGCCATATGCAAATCAGTCTTGACCCTGTTCCTCATGGGAACAGTCCAGACCGAACTGCCAAGCCAGGTCCTCACTGGACCGGAAACAAGCATCCTGGGACCGGTTTCGGGGTTTCACCCCTCATCAGCCAGGCTAGCTTGAATCCAGTGGCATGGGAAGCAAGGGACCCACGTCTGGGCATACACTTCCCCCTTAGGGCGACAAAGCAAAAACAACAAATGATGGACGGAATGCTGAACATTGTCAAACACTCACCCCCAGTCATAGATCTGGGTTTAATCCATCGTACTTTTGCTCACCATGCCACCCCAGTTTGGACCCAGCCATATGCAAATCAGTCTTGACCCTGTTCCTCATGGGAACAGTCCAGACCGAACTGCCAAGCCAGGTCCTCACTGGACCGGAAACAAGCATCCTGGGACCAGTTTTGGGGTTTCACCCCTCATCAGCCAGGCTAGCTTGAATCCAGTGGCATGGGAAGCACGGGACCCACGTCTGGGCATACCCTTCCCACTTAGGGCGACAAAGCAAAAACAACAAATGATGGACGGAATGCTGAACATTGTCAAACACTCACCCCCAGTCATAGATCTGGGTTTAATCCATCGTTCTTTTGCTCACCATGCCACCCCAGTTTGGACCCAGCCATATGCAAATCAGTCTTGACCCTGTTCCTCATGGGAACAGTCCAGACCGAACTGCCAAGCCAGGTCCTCACTGGACTGGAAACAAGCATCCTGGGACCGGTTTCGGGGTTTCACCCCTCATCAGCCAGGCTGGCTTGAATCCAGTGGCATGGGAAGCAGTGTCCTGAACTGAGGTGACTCTGACTTTTAGAAATTGCAGATGGAGGATTCCCCCAATAGGATTAGGGATGTGCCCCCCCTCCCCTCAGGGAGGAGGCCCAAAGAGGGTGTAGCCACCCTCAGGGCTATTAGCCATTGGCTACTAACCCCTAGACCTAAACACCCCCCTAGATTGAGTATTTAGGGGCTCCCAGAACCTAGCAAGATAGATTCCAGCAACCTAAGATGAAGAAGGACTGCTGACCTGGAAGCCCTGCAATGAAGACGGAGACACCAACTGCTTTGGCCCCAGCTCTACCGGCCTGTCTCCCCACTTCAAGAAAAACTTCAACAGCGACGCGTTCCACAGGGTCCAGCGACCTCTGAAGCCTCAGAGGACTACCCTGCATCTAAAAGGACCAAGAACTCCCGAGGACAGTGGCTCTGCTCCAAAGAAAAAACATATTTGCAACAAAGAAGCAACTTTTATAGACCACACGTTTCCCGCAGGAAGCGTGAGACTTTGCACTCTGCACCCAACGCCCCCGGCTCGACCTGCGGAGAAACAACACTACAGGGAGGACTCCGCGGCGACTGCGACCCTGTGAGTAACCAGAGTTGACCCCTCTGAGCCCCCCCAGTGACGCCTGCAGAGGGAATCCAGAGGGTCCTCCTGACCGCTACTGCCTGCTTCAAAGAACCCGACGCCTGGTAAAGACACTGCACCCGCAGCCCCCAGGACCTGAAAGATCCAATCTCCAGTGCAGAAGCAACCCCCAGGTGGCCCTCTCCCTTGCCCAGGTGGTGGCTACCCCTAAGAGCCCCCCCTTGCCTGCCTCCTTCGCTGAAGAGACCCCTGGGTCTCTCATTGAACTCCATTGTAAACCCGACGCCTGTTTGCACTCTGCAGCCAGCGGCCCCTGTGCCGCTGAGGGTGTACTTTTTGTGCTGACTTGTGCCCCCCCCCCGGTCTGCCCTCCGAAGACGCGTGTACTTACCTGCTGGCAGACTGGAACCGGGGCACCGCGTCTCCATTGAAGCCTATGCGTTTTGGGCACCACTTTGACCTCTGCACCTGACCGGCCCTGAGCTGCTGGTGTGGTAGTTTTGGGGTTGCTCTGAACCCCCAACAGTGGGCTACCTTGGACCCAACTTTGAACCCTGTAGGTGGTTTACTTACCTGCAAAACTAACAAACACTCACCTCCCCCAGGAACTATTGAAAATAGTTTTAAAATAGCTTATTGCCATTTGTGTGAAAACTTTACATGCTATTTTGCTAATACAAAGTTCCTAAAGTTCCTAAGTGAAATACCTTTCATTTGAAGTATTACTTGTAAATCTTGAACCTGTGGTTCTTAAAATAAACCAAGAAAATGTATTTTTCTATACAAAAACCTATTGGCCTGGAATTGTCTTTGAGTGTGTGTTCCTCATTTATTGCCTGAGTGTGTACAACAAATGCTTAACACTACCCTCTCATAAGCCTACTGCTCGACCACACTACCAAAAAATAGAGCATAAAAATTATCTCTTTTTGCCACTATCTTACCCCTAAGGGGAACCCTTGGACTCTGTGCATGCTATTTCTTACTTTGAAATAGTACATACAGAGCCAACTTCCTACACCATCACCATCACGCCTATCACTACACACCCCTCACTGGCAATCACCACCCCCACATCCATGCATACCATACGTCTCCTGTGTCCTCTCCCACTGTGTCTGAGCCCCCTCCTCCCAAAGTACACAAACGCAAGAACTCAGACACCCAACAGCCACCCACCTCACAACAGCATCCAGCCCATGCACCTGCACCCAAACACAGCAGACAGACACCTCCTACTACCACTCCCTCTTCCTCCACTCCCAAACCTTCACCCTCTTCCCGCCCCAGTGTCTCTAAGAAGCTACTCCTCTCTGCCATTGACCTCTTCCCTACACCTTCCCCCGTCCTTCACGTCGGGCCAGGGTGGTCAGAACCCAGGCTAGCACCTCAGCCACCCAGTCCATGGCCACAGTAGTGTGGGCAGCTACTGCAGGTGGGAAAGGCTCCAGGGAACCAGCCATCAGCACTGACAGTGTGCCTGCACCACCTGCCAAAGGGAAGGGCAAGGGGCCTGCACCTGCAGGCAGGAAGGACAGGACACCTGCACTGCCACTGCCACCACTAAACAGCCATCACTGCCGGTGGGCACTATGTAGTCCTGCCTCCATGGGCTGTAGTGTGTCCTGGCCCCTGCAAATCCTGTAGGTGCGACACCCAGGTGAGAGACTGTGACCTTGCACTCCCCAAGTGCTGCATCACAGGGCACAAGGCCCCCTTCAGAACCAGTGGAAGAAGCCATCCACTCACCCCCTCCTTGCCAGGATGAAGCACACAAGGCCCCCTCGAGAACCAGTGGAAGAAGCCATCCACTCACCCCCTCCTTACCAGGATGAAGCACACTGGGCACAATGCCCCCTCCAGAACCAGTGGAAGAAGCCATCCACTCACCCCCTCCTTGCCAGGATGAAGCACACAAGGCACAAGGCCCCCTCCAGAACCAGTGGAATAAGCCATCCACTCACCCCCTCCTTGCCAGGATGAAGCACACAAAGCACAAGGCCCCCTCCAAAACCAGTGGAGAAGCCATCCACTTGAGAGACTGTGGCCTTGCACTCCCCAGGACTAAGCAGTGGGCAAACCACCCACTTGAGAGACTCTCGCCTTGCACTCCCCAGGACCAAGCAGTGGGCAAACAACCCACTTGAGAGACTGTGGCTTTGCACACACTAGGACCAAGCAGTGAGCAAACCACCTACATGAGAGACTGTGGCTTTGCACTCCCCAGGACCAAGCAGTGGACAAACCACCCACCTTGAGAGACTGTGGCTCTGCACTCCCCAGGACCAAGCAGTGGGCAAACCACCCACTTGAGAGACTGTGGCCTTGCGCTCACCAGGACAGCACACAGGGCATGTAGCCCCCTCCAGGACCAGTGGTGTTGTACAATCTTCCGGCTGAGGTACCCCCGTTCCCTGTCCCCCTGAGGTGCCTGTGTATTTTCAACCTGATGCCCCTGCCGTGTTCTCTCCATGTTGTTGCAGGAGTCAAGTGGGGCCTTGACCTATGTGATGTGGCCCTGTGGCCCACGGACATTTAGGACTGGCAGTGTCCCTCCATTTGTATATATGTACATACTGTTTTGATTTTGAAGCACAACTTTCTACTATTTTGTCTTCTACACTCACTTTAATCAATTCCTTTTGTCCTTGCATTATTCCTGAGGGGTACGGGGTGAATATGTGACGTTATTGCATCTGGTTGTGTGTATGGTGTTGGGGGTGGGGGTGGGGGTGTTGCGTGTGTGTGTGTGTCACTCTCTTTTTCCTCCCCCCTGCCTTGTGTGCTAGGCGGCAGTACTCACAGTGGTCGTCTTCGCCGGTGTTGCTGTTCATAATGCATAAGGAGGTATACAAGCACGGGGAAGATGTGCAACTCGGGCTCCATGCCGTCATGGTTCTTCCTTGAGTCTACAGAGGTGAGTCCTTTGACTTCTGTGTACTGTTTTCGCCGTGCTTTTGATGTCGTTGGTACTGCCCCGGAAAAGGTGGCGGATAGGCCTGTTGTAATAGTGTGGGCTGTACATTGTCTTCTGCCTGGCTGTTGGTGGTTACCGCTGCGGTGCTTGTTGCTACTGCCGTGGCGATCGGTGTGTTAAAATGGCTGTCTGTGTGGGCAGTTTCTGCCATGGTCATAAGTCCATTTTTTTTACCGCTGGCCTGTTTGCTGTATTATCAACGCTGTATCACCGCCCCCCCGGGTTGTAATGAGGGCCATAGTGTGCACAGAGTCCAGGAGTTCCCCCGAAGCTTGACAGAGGCAATAATACTAATGCTCTATTTGTGGCAGTTTGGTCAAGCAATTAGGCTTATCAGAGGGTAGTGTTAAGCATTTGTTGTACACACAGAAGCAATAGAAGAAGCACTCACTCAAGGACTTACCTCCAGACCAATACAATTTTATATAGAAAAATAGGTTTTGTTCATTTATTTCCAGAACAACAAGATTCAGTATGTAAGTACATGAAATGTGAGGTATTTTGCATAGTTATAGTCAGAACTTTGAATGGAATCAACAATGTATACAATTGTCTTTAAAATTGCAAAAAGCTATTTTAAAAGTGGGCAATGTAATTTTCAACAGTTCCTAAAGATTGGACTCATCAAGACCTTACCACTACGAGTACGACCTACTTGTATCTGAATTCACCATGGTAACAAGGATACTCCGATTTGCTGTCAATCTGCTACGCAGGAAATCTGCTCTTCTTCAAAGGAACCCCCACGAGGTCTGACTGCATCGAAGACTTCAAAACAGTGACCAATGTGCTTGGGTGTGGCTGGGCCTTATAGGCCTGCCACACCCCAATATGGCTGCTGCTTCTAAAAGCATGGGAATTGTAGTCTCTTCATAGAATAGCACTGATAAATGCATCTTGTCCACCAATGTCCTGACCCTGCAGCTACATGAGCTTTACCATAGGGCAGACGACGCTGATGACCACTTTTAGAACAAGAGGGGATGACAAGTGGTGCGCATGAAGCGCCGCAAATCCGCGCAGCAGAGTTTCGGGCGGGACCTGGACCGCGCACAGCCTTATTCCTGACATTGCACCCCTCCCCCAAGTGCGGTCCAGGGCCCGGCTTATCAGGATAGAGGAGGTGAAAGCGTTGCACCAAACATGGAGTATGGACAAGTCTTGCAGGTTCTCAAGAGTCATTTTCCGGTCCGTATCCTTTCCAGGACACCAAGTACCAAAGGGAAGACCCATGATATCTGGAGTCTAACATAGATCGCACCTCATACTCCCAGTGACCTTGGACTAATAGGGGAGCAGGTTGTGTGACACTTGAGGGCGAAGCAGGTTTAAGAAATGAAGTGTGAAACACCGGATGAATTTTCAAAGACAATGGTAATTTTAGCTTATATGTTACTGGGTTTACTTGTCGCAGAACTTCATTAGGGCCCTATGAATTTTGGATGAAACATATTTTTATTTTTTAATACAAAGTTTTTCGTGAATAACCAAACTCTATCTTTGTCTGTATATTGAGGACCAGGCTGGTATTTTTTGTCATATTGCATTTTATATTTTGTCTTTGCTTGATGAAGATTTGTTTGCAATTGTGAATGTGCCTTTTTAATGTGTGTTAACATGTCCATGACTGCTGGAGTGGGTTGAGTTGAAGCAGGTAGCATAACTGGGAAAAATGTGTGGATGACGCCCATATAAACCATAGAACGGAGTTGAGTTAATTGAAGAGTGGCGAGAGTTATTATAAGCCAGTTCTGCAAGCCACAAAAGATCCAGCCAGGTTTTAGGAGACTTTGTTGCATAACATTGTAAGTATTGTTTTAGAGTTTGGTTTAGTCTCTCTGTTTGACCATGTGTTTGTGGATGATAATTGGTGGATAAAATTGAATCAATTCGTAAAGCCTTGCACCATTGCTGCCAAAAACCTGCAGAATATTGTGTTCCTTTATCAGAGAGGATGACTCTTGGAAGTCCATGAAGGCAAACTATGTTTTCTAAGATGATAGTTGCTAAGGTGTGGGAGGTTGTGAGCCCTTTACCGGCAATTAAGTGAGCATATTTGGTAAGGCTATCCACCACCACTAAAATGGTTGTAAATTGCTTTATTTGGGGAAGACCAGTAATAAAATCCATAGAGATATGTTCCCATGGATGATTGGGAACGGGTAGAGGTATCAGTAGATCTTTGGGCTTGCTACGTTCGCCTTTGCATCTTGCACATACTTCACATGATTGTAGCATTTGCTTAAGGTCGTGAACAAATGTAGGCCACCAAAAATACCTCTTCATGAGTTCTAGTGTTTTTTGAGGACCTGGATGACCTGCCAGAGGATGACTATGTAACCAATGAAAAGCTGTCTATCTTAACTCCTCAGTAGGCATGAATACTCGAGATTCATGTAGGGGTAAGCCTTGTTGAATGGACCTTTTGGTGTCTTGTTGTAACCACTCTTGTCACTTGGTGATGTGAAAATTATTACGAATTAGATCAGAGAATTTCTCGGCTGCTACTAAACACAACACTTTTGAAGGTGTTATAATAGGCATGGGTTTTTGTTCAGTATGTGTGATCGAAGAATCTTGCCTAGACAATGCATCGGTCTTACGATTATCTACTCCTGTTCTAAAAGTCACTATGAAATCAAATTCTGCACCCGTCTCGGTTGTCTGGAAGTTAGTAATCTGCAGAACTCATAAAGTGTAAATTTCTATGGTCAGCGTATACAGTTATGGTATATTTCGCTCCCAATAAATAATGTCTTCATTCTTTGAAAGTATTGCAAATTGCTAGTAATTCTTTTTCTGCTATGGTGTAATTCTGTTCTGCTTCATTCAATTTTCTTGATGCATATGCTATGGGGTGCAATTGTCCAGTTTCTTGATGATGTTGGGACAGGATGGCCCTAATGGCAACATCGGATGCATCGGCTTCCACAATTAATGGTTCCTCCACATTGGGGTGAGCTAGAATGGGAGCTGAAGTAAAGGCCTTTTTTAAGTCTTGAAATGCTTCCTCTGTCTCTTGGGACCAGTCAAAGACGGCCTTCTTCCTTAAAAAAATTGTGATTGGTGCCACCTTTTGGGAGAAATGATGGATGAAGCGTTGATAAAAATTCCCAAAACTCAAAAAACATTGGATGTCACGTACTGATTTAGGTGTGGGCCATTCGGACACAGCTTGAATTTTTCTTTCAGTCTTTGCCGTTTTGCCGTCAGGTGTTAGAATGACTCCCAGAAATTCAACTTCTTTGGTATGGAATTCACATTTACTTAATTTGCAAAACAAATTATGTTTTTGTAGAGTTTGTAATACCTTTTTTACATGTTCTTCATGTATTTCTTCAGGGTATGAATAAATCAATATATTGTCAATATAAATGATGATAAAGATGTCTAGGTATTCTCTCAGAACATCGTTTAGGAAATATTGAAAGTCTGCTGGGGCATTACATAGACCAAACGGCATCACTAGATACTCAGAGAGGCCATAACGAGTCTTAAAAGCCATTTTCCACTCATCTCCCTCTCAAATTCGAACTAAGTGATGAGCACCTTGTAAGTCAAGTTTGATGTAAATAACAGCGGATTTTACCTGGTCTAACAAGACTGATGTGAGAGGTAGTGGATATTTATTTTTAACAATGATCTTGTTTATCGCTCTAAAGTCAATACAAGCCCTCAATTCACCATTATCTTTGGGTACGAAAAACAGCGGAGAAGCCGCTGGAGATCGTGATGGCCGAATTAGCTTGTTGGCTAAACATTGATCAAGGTATTCTCGTAGGACTTGATTTTCTTTCTCTGATAATGCATAGATTCTACAATTTGGTATATTGGTGCCAGGTACAAGGTCGATCTGACAATCGTACGGCCTGTGAGGTGGTAAGGAGCTCACTTTCTTTTCACAGAAAACGTCAGTATATTCTGAATACTGTGATGGCAGATCAATTTCCTTCTTGACTGCAGTAGCAATAGAGTGTTGAAGATTTCCTTCTTTGTCTCGTCTTGGTTGAAAACATTTTTTTGCACAAGAGAAAGAAGAAAAACACTAAACCTGATTGCCCCCGTCTATGCATGGATTGTGGAACATTAACCACGGCATTCCTAGGATAAAACCATATTGGGGTGCTTGGATTATATCGATGCGAATTATCTCACAGTGGTTCTGATTCTCATCATCTTTGCAAATCATTTGTATTTATGAGGTTTGTTTACTAACGGGGCCTCCTGCCAATTCACTACCATCAACTGCATAAACAACTTCTGGAACCTTTTTCTTGACACTGGGTATATGCAAGTCTAGTGAAGTTTGTTGGTCCACAAAATTTCCTGTTGCCCCTGAATCAATTAGAACTTGTACATTATGTCTTTTTCCCTGTACAGTCATTTGTACGAAAATTCGAAAATGTTTGACATAACGATTTGTGAAAGAGCACACTGAAGGGATTGTCAATTTGCCCAAGATGTCCCCTTCATTTTTTCTTGGGCACTTTAGTTTTCCTGTGAATTTTCCAAAGCAACCGCTACCTTTTTCTTTGTCACAAATGTCATTATTATACATGAAGTTCTTTGTTCCTTATGCCAGAAAGCACTTTTGTTGTCTTGTCTGAAGCGCTACGCTCGTTGTGCTAAGGGGCACTTTACTTATGGGGCCTGAATCACTTTGATTGTTGTGCCAAGGGCGTTTTACTCATGTGGACTGAAGCACTTTGATTGCCGTACCAAGGGCGCTTTACTCATGTGGACTGAAGCACTTTGATTGCCGTGCCAAGGGCGCTTTACTCATGTGGACTGAAGCGCTTTGATTGCTGTGCCAAAGGCGCTTTACTCATGTGGACTGAAGCACTTTGATTGCCGTGCCAAGGGCACTTTGCTCACGTGGGCTGAAGCGATTTGATTGCCGTGCCAAGGGCACTTTACTCATGTGGACTGAAGCGCTTTGATTGCCGTGCCAAGGGTGCTTTACTTGTGTGGACTGAAGCACTTTGATTGCCGTGCCAAGGGCACTTTACATGTGTGGTCTGAAGCGCTTTGCTCGTTGTACAAGAGGGGCTTTACTTCTGTGCTCCGAAGTGCTTTGATCGTCGCGCCAAGGCTGCTTTATTCTTAAAACTGAAAACGCTTTGCTCGTTGTGCTAAAGGGTGCTTTACCTTTGGAAGTAACAACTCCCTTCAAGATTGGACTCATCAAGACCTTACCGCTACGAGTATGACCTACTCGTATCTGAATTCACCATGGAAACAAGGATACTACGATTTGCTGTCAATCTGCCATGCAGGACATCTGCTCTTCTTCAAAGGAACCCCCACGAGGTCTGACTGCATCGAAGTCTTCAAAATAGTGAGCAATGTGCTTGGGTGTGGCTGGGCTTCATAGGCCTGCCACACCCCAAGATGGCTGCTGCCTCTAAAAACATAGAAATTGTAGTCCCTTCATATAATAGCACTGATAAGTGCATTTTGTCCACCAATGTCCTGACCCTTCAGCTACATGAGCTTTACCACAGGGCAAACGATGCTGATGACCACTTTTGAACAAGAGGGGATGACAAGTGGTGCGCATGAAGTGCCGCAATCCGTGCAGCGGAGTTTTGGGCGGGACCTGTACAGCGCACAGCCTTATTCCTGACACTCTTGCACTTACTACAGTTTAGATTTCTGCCTTATTATATGACCCATGAAGGGCAGAAAGAGATAAAAATCTGTCATTTAGCTGCAGTCTCTCGTTCTCCAAAGAACACATAGAGCATACACCAATCACAGTGAGGCATTGTAAGCAAGGGCACAGGAACCATTCTCTTGCCCCCAGTTCTCACACTACTAATGTGCTGCTGCACGTGTTGCTTGACTTGTGCCTCTGGTTCCATCCCTTCTTATTGGGCAGCCAATGGGCCAAAGTCAGATGATCAGCTATAATCTAGCTAAAACCATATTAGACAAGTGTTTGCCATGCATCTAAACGCACAAAAATAGAGGATGATGACTCTCCAAAGGAAGAAGGTGAATCTGAAACTGATTTGAATGTGGACTTTAGCAAATATGTTGAGTGTGAAGCCCTGGCTGAGGTATGGACCATTTCAGTCTGTGGAGGTGTTGCAATCACATCTGCTAAATGTCGGCTATAGGATGTAGGGGGTGCTGTAACCTCTTCTGCTCCACGTCAGCTCTAGGGTCCTCATTTTCTAATCAATAGTATTAATATATTGCTATATCGATCCTAGAATGGCTGGAGTCTGAGGAGCAAGCACGTGGCTCCAAGGCACTGGCATAAATTGTATCCACTACAGGGATGGGAGGAGCGTTTAGATGAATTTCCTGAAAATCTCGAGATCGATTCTCTTCACAAGTGTGGTGTTTTATGATGTAGCTCATTTGGATCCAGTTGACAAAAAGTTGATGGAGTCCCTGAAGCTAATATAATCGTCTGCCATATTAATTTCCTTTAGGGACAGAGAGGATTGTAGGCTCCCTGTTTGATACAATGGAAAGGCATATGTAACTTATCTCATATGTGCCCTTGGATCTGTTGAAGGTGTTTGCCCTCCTGGGCGTCGTTGCAGCGCTGGGAAGAGGCTGATACTCAATTTGATCATGTAAGTTAGACACCTCTCAGAGGGCCTTGCCCCTAAAGCTCTTTTTTCTAGTCAAAAACTTTATGAACATGATTGGGGGAATATGTGAAATGTGTTTTAGTGGACGCTAACCTGAAGTTGCAGTTTTGTCTCAAGGCTTGCATGTAAGTATCAATTGCCTTTGATACATAATTCCTCTGAGCACACGTCCCATTCCCGAAGTGGGTATACTTGGCTGTCATCTTCACTTTAAATTCCGAGATTAATCTACTCCGATGCTGCACAGTTGCAATTCTGGGATTTTCATGCTCTGCTTGTGATCTTGGTGGAGGGAGAGGATTGCGACAGTCTGTTTGAGATAATAGAGAGGTAGCGGAAACTTCCCTCTGTTGTAGATGGGATCACGGCAGCTACCCTTTTGGCTGCGTCTGTAGCTAGCAGGCAGTTTTCAGTGGGGTCATGGAATGCTGATGCTACTGGAGCTCTCTTTTGTTGGTCAAAACTATTTGGCCAAAGGTTGCAGGAAGCTATTAAATAGGCAAAAGGCGGGGCTAACATGATGTCGCCCTTTCCTTCCTAGACTCCGACACCTGCATAACGGTGGTATTTTCCTCAGATGCAGTCTTCCTTGTGGTTCCGAGCATGCTTCCTGTCTGTCCTTTGAGCTTGTTGTAGATACTCCCTCCAGCCTTCAAGAGAGCATTCCTCCCTTACACTAGGAAAGAGACCTACATGGCTGTCTATATTTTCCGTCACCAGGACAGCTATGTGAATCCCTCCTAGTTCTGGCCTTCTCCAGGAATTAGGAGGATTTTTTTACCAACACTTCGGTGTTGGTATTAGTCCACAGCGGTTGTACCCTAGATTTAGATTTCTCCAGAGCCCCTCAGGTCTCTGGTACAAGGATGACATAATTGCCAGCAGATCTGCTCAAGTGGAGAATGGCGCAAAAAAGCTATTGTTCCAGCTGTCAAATAGGTGAATTCCATTCAGTAATCACCTTCTACGTTGTGAATAACTGTAATAAATTGTTTTATTATTTGCGGTGGGTGACTACTTACCTCAGGAAATAATCACAACCATTGGCAGGGTGAAGACTCAAAGTCACTAAATTAACCTGAGTTCAACCCCTTGGTAGCAGTGGCACAAAGCAGATAGATGCAGTAACAAAACATTAATATTGTCAAAATGCAAAACAATAAATATTCAAATAAACAAAATGACACCAAAATGACAATAAGGGGAAACAAAGACATGAGTTTTTAAAGCTTTAAGGGAAAATAGTGCCACAAAGCTCAAAGAGCCAATGATTGTCTATGGTCATAGCAAACTGGGACTTAGGAGCAATTTCAGGCTGATCACAATGGAGCACAGGTTGAGTACTTTGCCTTTTGACCCAGGGCCTGATTTATAATTCGGTGGGCAACCTGTCTGCCGCCAGGGTGACGGAGTACATTTTTCTGTCACCCTAACAGAGGTGACCTGTCAAATTCTGAATTGTCTGCTGGCCTAGCAGGCATTTTAAACATTGGCACAAACTGCTGTCATGCTGGTTCCTGCCAGAGCATTTAATTTACCAGACAGCTCCGTCAAAGATGAAGGAGCCACACATCAAAGTTAAATTTTTGTTTAATATTCAAAAAACCTAATCCCAAAGCAGGATTTTCTTTTGGAAAATATTAAAAACAGTGCTGCCCTTGCTATGAGACTTTTCTTACCTAATGAAGGGGAAAATGATTACTTTTTAGTGCCCCTTACCACTAGGTTTTTCCTGTCGGTGACAGGCTTTAAAAAACAGCTGAATGTCTGTCCATCTAAAATAGGCGGGCAGATATATAGCTAAACCTTCTGTGGCCCTACTTCGTCGACCCATCGGGGGAGTTTGATCACAGCACAGATAGAATAATCTCCACTGTCTTCAAACTAGAAATTTAAGTTAGGCAGGCAGACCATACTTTTGGCCGGGAGGGAACTCTGTTGCCGTTCCCTGTCCACCAAGATATAAATCAGAGCCTTTGGGCTTGATTTAGATCTAGGCAGTAATGGTCCCGCCATTGGTTTTCCATTGGAAAACACATCCGCTGCCTAGGCGGTACGCCCACCCGATTTAGATGTCGGCAGGACCATAGGCAAAGGACCGCCCAAGTCCCGCCGGCTCAACGAGGAATCGCCACCTGCATTGACAGCACCATTGAAAATAGTGACTGGCAGCGGGACTCCAGCCACCCTTTCTGCCGAGCAGGTTACGATGTGCCTTCCCACCAAGCGAAATGGGGCAGTGTTACCTCCACACCTGAGTTGGAGGATTGGCAGGGAAGTGAGGAAAAAGCCTACCTTTTTTCCCATTTCCACTTCCGTTTTCGACTGGACAGGACTGGACCAGTCCTGCCGCTACTGCTGCCAGTGGACCACGGAGGACCACTATTGACGGACTGGAAGGTAGGTATTCTGCATTACCTGTGTATGTTGTGTGGTCACTGCGCCTGAGCTCGGGACCACTGCAGTCATATACATGTAACAGAACTTTTTAAAAAACAACTGTGACATGCATATGCCAATTAAACATTTGTGTTGTGTCAGAGATTGATGTGGACACACTGGTTCAAAGCACACATCGATCGCATGCACCATTGTTATTTTTGTGTCGGTATTCATTGCCAAATGAATGCTGGCACCACAGTAATCATGGCATCACACTTTTCAACCATGTCAATGTGTACACCTTGCAAGGGGACCTGTACCTGTAATGTTGTGGTTCCAGAAGTGTTTGTGAGTCAGTATGAGTATGTGTGTGTGTGTGTGTGTGTGTGAGATTGGATTGGCTAATTGAGGTGGAGGGAGCTGGAGTGGGTGATGTGGTTGTGTTAGTATGTATGCACTTGCATATGGGTCTGATGTTGTTGTGTATGTATGGTTGTGTGTTGGTTTTTTTGTGACTAACATTTAGGTGAGTGTTGTTGTAGCGTGGTGGTTGTTGTGATGTGTATTGTGTGAGTGTTGGAAAATGGGTTATTGGTAAGGGCAGGTAGGTACCTACACTTAGCAATAGGCCACTAACCTCCACTAAGGTCCAGTTAGGTCTCAGTAAATTAACCCCAGCTCAACCCTTGGTAGCTTGGCAACGAGCGTCAAGGCTTAACTTAGGAGACAGAGTGTAAAGCATTCAAATATCACAAAACAGTAATTAAATAAAACACAGAAAACAGTTTAAAAATCCAAAACCAATTTATAAACATAGATTATATTTTTATCTTTACAATGACACCAAAACGAATAAAATCAGATAAGGGGAACCGGAGATATGAATTTTTAAAGAATTTTTTTTTTTTTAGCGCCTAGAAACAAAAAGCGCCAATCGGGTCATCTGGTTGCACCTCGACCGGGGCAAAGTCAAAGTTTCAGGCCGACCGCGATGGAGCCCTGCTCGGCTACAGGTCGCGGGAGGCCTCGGTTAAAAGTTTACCTTCACACTTAGGGGCATATTTATACTCCGTTTGCACCGAATGTGCGTAAAAAATGTTGACGCACATTCAGCGCAAACGTTGCCCCATATTTAAACACTGACGCCCGAGCTGGCGCAAAGGAAAATTCCGCAATGTGCGTCAGTTTCTGGAAGAGGCACCCCGCCCTGCGTTAATGACATGCAGGGTAGGCGTTCCCGTCCAAAAACCAACGCACACAGACGTGCGTCGTATTTATGCTTCTGGGCAAAAATGACTCCCGGCCGGTAGGCGGAGCTAAAAAATGACACAAAGCACGAATAGCGTCAAAATTTAACTCCTGGGTCAGGGCAGGCGGTAAAATGGGGCAAACACACCTGTATTTAATCAGAACACACAGAACAAACAGCAGAGCAGCAGAGCAGCAACAGGGAGACATGGAGGTGATTTTGATTCAGCGTGCACGTAGACGCAGAGCCCTGCAGCAACAACAGCAGCTACAACAACAACAGCAGGGACACCAAAGGCAGCGCAGAAGGCAGGAGAGGATATTCCGCCCAAGAACAAACCTGCATGGCCTCAGGGAATGGGACATCATCCAGAGGTACCGGTTGAACTGGTAGGCCATTCAGCAGCTGCTGAGAAATATTGAACAGCAGTTGGCCCCCACTTTAGTGACTCCCCGCACTATCCCAACAGAAACAAAGCTGCTTGCCGTACTTCACCTGCTTGCAAGTGGCTCGTTTCAGACAACTGGTGCCCTGGTTGGTGGAATATCCCAACCATCATTCTCTGCATTCCTGCCAAAAGTACTGGATGCCATCATTCGACTGACTCCCCTCCACATCTGCTTCTCTAACACACTGCAGAAGCAGCAGGAAACTAAACAGAGGTTCTACGCCATCAGTGGCTTCCCGCACGTCCTTGGTGCAATCGACTGCACACACGTACGCCTTGTGCCACCTGCTGCGACTGAACACCTCTACCGCAACAGGAAGCACACACATTCCATCAACGTGCAGGCCATAGTCGATCACCAAGGATTGATCAGCAACATTGTGGCTAAATATCCTGGGAGTGTACATGACGCATTCATCTTCCGTCACATCACCATCAACCAACACTTCCAGGATGGACGGTATGGCAATGGACTACTTGTTGGTAAGGACAAAAATCCTACTTATATACACACTGAACAGCAAACCTCTAGGACAAACAACACATACACCACAATAGCAACACCTAGACAGGAACACAATGAGGTACTCACATCACTAGCCATGTTTCAGAAGTCACCATTGAACCTGTCACACATTTGATTTTACTCTACAGCTTAATGTGAAGACATTAATGAGTGTGGTTGCCTAAATGTCACCTTGCAAATTGGAAGTCTCACAATAACCTGTACACTAATACATTGCATAAGTTTTAAGGTATGGGATGGCCTGGGTACTTTCACATGATCGTGTTAACTACACTTTCATGTTTCAACTCTGCATGGAACTATCATCTCACCCCCAGTGAAGACACACAGACACGTGTATGACAAGTCACAATGCTAGGGAGGGCACACTGTACTGAAAAAACAAATACATACTGCTGACAAACGGTTAGCCAACAAACACTTGCTCAGCCAAGGAAAAAAAATCTATGCAAACGTTTTCACCAACAACTATAGGTTGTCACATTAGTACACAAAAGAGTCACAGACAACACAAGACAACTACTGCCATCAAAGATCTGTACAACAGTGCCTCCTACATCTAATTGATCCCATTCTGTGTTTTTCTTTCAGCTGATCAGGGGTATGGCATCCAGCCTTGGCTAATGACACCATTTGGGAACCCAAATACTGCTGCAGAGCGGGCATACAATGACGCCCACAAGAGGACACGCAGCATTGTGGAGCGGACCTTTGGGATCCTAAAGTCAAGGTTCCGCTGCCTTGACATAACTGGCGGTAGCCTACTCTATTCCCCAGAGATGGTCTGTAAGATCATACTCAGTTGTGCCATATTGCACAATATTTGTGTAAAAAGGAACATTCCCCTCCTTGAACCGACCCAGACATGCCTGAGGATGACGAAGAGGAGGATGCTGCCCTGCAACAGGAGGGGGAACAACCTAACACGGCATCAGGAGTGCGTAGGCGCCAACAGCTTGTCAATAATTATTTTTCATAATTTCTTATAACAACTCGTATTGCACAATTGTAAATAAACACAGATAACAAACACCACATCATGCTTTGGCCTATTCATTTCTGACCACCTTTAGTTTGAAATTGCTGAAGAAGAATGTCGTCTCATTTAGCAAGAATGCTATAACAATCATCACACCAAAAATAAACATCACAAATGTATGCACAGAGGGTAGGATGTGACACGATACATTACCATACACAGAGGCCAACAGGAGTACAAATGTGGCAATTACACATGCCTGATCCAGACACCTGAGACAGTCTTTCACCCAGGCCAAAAATGTAGATCTTTTGAAAGTCTCATCACACGTGTTCAGAGACATGGTGGGACCATCCATGTGTACGTCACATATGTGTAATATGTCATCAATAGCTTCTCTCAAGTGTGTGATATGAGCAATACCCAATTGGAACAACATTAGCTGCCACTAACTCATGAGGAGACCTTGAAGTCACAGTGACAACATACACCCAGACAGGTGATAGTGGATCCACATTCCCACACACATGTACACATATGTCATCCAATCAACCAAATATTTGAAAGCAGCCCATCACAGTAGTGTCCCAGTTTGAACCTAGCAGGAAGAATGTAACATGCCACTAAACCAGGTAATGCCGAAAGGGCCACAGACATCAACTAAATATTTGTCATCAGCACATGAGGAACGCTGAGATTTTGCAAACATAGTCATTGGAAAATGGTATGCCAGATTGCTCCAACTCATCAATAGTGCAAACGTCAAATGGGCTAATGAGATGAATGAATGGTTAACAGTGATTGATACCATATGGCCTTACATTAGCCTGCTGCTGCAGGTTTTGCATAACAGAACAAATAAAAGCCAAGGATACATTAGCTAATCTGGATGGGCAAATCCTAGGGTGCTGGGGGCCTAAGTCCACCTCTACCGCCCCACAAATATACAAGAATCTTGTGCTTGTGAACTAAACACATGCATAAGGCACATGTGTGGGCTACATGTCAAAAGTAAAAAAAAATCAGAAACACAAATTCATAATGGGACATGGTTAGCCCCATAAAAACTGTAAGTGACTATTGCACTCCCTGTTCGGACTATAGATAAAAGCATCACCATCATAATTGTGGACACATTTTGGAGAAGGAATACATCATGGTATCCCATCCATCATTCCAAAATAGCCATCAGCAATTACCCAAAATATGTGGACAAATATGGTTAATACATTATTTAACGTATCATAAATATTACAGTGTGAATGCCTTCTATACATACAACAACGGACATGTGTCATAGCTAACCACAAATGTGTATCACATAGCACCGTTTGGCCATGACAAATCACCTTCCCCAAGTTTAAAAAATGAAGACATAATTTAAAAATTGCTCAAATATCTACGCATACTGCATGGGCGACATAATTTATTCACGTACAGGAGTGCACAGAATGCAGAGTCAAATATACATTTTCATAAATGTTTCTCATATTTAGCTATGAAATTATAATTTTCATATCATATTTTTTGACTCTGCATAATGTGCACTCCTGTACGTGGAAAAAATATGACGCCCATGATGTATGCGTGGTAAATATGACGCAACATGGACAATATGTTGGACATCTCATGTACCTTATTAAATTATTAATTTTCATATCATATTTTTTGACTCTGCATTATGTGCACTCCTGTACGTGGAAAAAATATGACACCATGATGTATGCCTGGTAAATTTGACACAACATGGACAATATGTTGGACATCCCATGTACCTTATTAAATTATTAATTTTCATATCATATTTTTTGACTCTGCATTATGTGCACTCCTGTACGTGGAAAAAATATGACGCCCATGATGTATGCGTGGTAAATTTGACGCAACATGGACAATATGTTGGACATCTCATGTACCTTATTAAATTATTAATTTTCATATCATATTTTTTGACTCTGCATTATGTGCACTCCTGTACGTGGAAAAAATATGACGCCCATGATGTATGCGTGGTAAATATGACGCAACATGGACAATATGTTAGACATCTCATGTACCTTATTAAATTATTAATTTTCATATCATATTTTTTGACTCTGCATTATGTGCACTCCTGTACGTGGAAAAAATATGACGCCCATGATGTATGCGTGGTAAATATGACGCAACATGGACAATATGTTGGACATGTCATGTACCTTATTAAGTTATTAATTTTCATATCATATTTTTTGACTCAGCATCATGTGCAATGTTATGCGTCATAAAAAAATGACGCACATTGTGTATGCGTGAAAATATGACGCATAACGGGAAAATAAAACGGCGGCCATTTTATGCAGGAAGTGATGTAATAGGATATCCTGTTTACTAAATCTGTACTGAGAGTTAACTTTCACTTTCACTTTGCAGTCTCAGATTTATCTAGACTGTGTGGTTGTGTGAAAGGTGTTGTCCTGTGTTTAACTGCTTTTGTGTCCTGTGTACCTTGTATTTTGTCTTTTTGTGATCCTAGTCTTGTTGCATAATATTGTCTCAGTCTGTTTAGTCTAGTTTTGTCTAATCCTGTTTTTGTTTGTATTGTCTGTGGGAGTCTGTTCTGGGTAGCATAATTTTTCGGGTTAGTTGGGCTATTTTTCTCATTTTTCTTTTTCCTTAACAACTCTACCTTTCCCCATTTCCCACTTTTACTTTATTATTTCATTTGACCTAATTTTTTCTGTAAATATGTCAGGTAGGCCTCGCCTTTCCAGGATGGGTGAGGATGAATTGGGGGGATTCATTTGGCTAGTTTGCCATTTCCTCCCACTGATGCTGGAGGCTGGGGGGCGTGTGATACAGGGGTATCACACGGAGGCACGGAAAGTCCGGTGGGGGAAGGTGCGCCATCACCTGGTCCGGGTGTATGGGAGCATGCGGAATGTCCCTCAATTAAAGCACCGCTGGGCAGATCTGATATCCAGGGAACAGGACCTGCTGGACCACCTTGGACTCAGGATTGGTGGCCATGTTGGTGAGTACAAATCAATTACATGGGAATAATAGAAATCTGTGTGGGGACATGTGATGATAGTTACCCAATCTGCTAGATAAGTAGCTGACTGTGTGTAATGCTAGGGAAACCTAGGCCCATGTTTATACATTTCTATCCCCGATTTAGCGCCACATTTTCACGCAAAAACTGCGCCATCTTACAAAATATATTTGTATTTTGCTAGCTTGCCCCGTCTCTGCGTCAAAAAATTATGCAAATGCTGCGCTACAAAAGTATAAATATGTGCCCTAATGTGTATTTGTTGCACAATGTGTAGGAAGACCAATGCTAGCAGTCAGATGGCTCATGTTTTCAACACATATCAGATGCCAGTAGCTGTATGTAATGTAGTGTTGCATTTGTGTCAGACAAGCGACACGTTAATGCCTCTATTTGTACTCTACAGGTCATATTGGCCAGTGAGTAAGTCATGTAGAAACAACATACCTACATATGTTGACGCCATAGCTAGACAGAAAATTTGTAACCCATGATGATGCTATAAATGTGTGTTGCCTTCACGTCACATGAAGTTAGATATGTTGGCCACACATATGTCACATGTGTGTTTGGTTGCTGTGTGTTGAACATGTCCACCTAGCCTGTTTGATTGTGAGGTGTCATGCAGTCCTCAAGTAACCAGCTTTTGGATGTCTCTCTGGGATGCACATGCTGAGATGTATGGAAGACATTATTGTTGGGGCATACTAATGGAGGGGTATCTTTGACAACACCTGACTGTCCTGGCCACTGCATGTGTGTAGTAGGGTGTGTAACTGTAGCAGGAGACTCATCCAATGTTAATGTTGAATACAAATTCATCCATGCAGTATGAGCATGTGGGAAAGTGTATCATTACCATGTCATATTCACACAGTGTCATTGTAACTGCAATTATTTGTCAGTGCACCCAGTCTGAGTATATTCTTCCTTTCATGCTTTACAGGTGGACCAGCCCCGTACACCGTGGGAGAGGTGGCACATTTTGAGGACCCAGATACCTACAGTGAGTGTGGCCTGAGTGCTATTTTTATTGTTTGCTAGTGATGCATGATGGACTACTGTGTGTTCGCCAGAATTCATGATTTGATGCGCTGGCCGTTCATTGGCATTGTTGCTTTAGTGGGATATCAAATAGCACTTCTGTTTCTGTAAACCAATACCTAGCCATCTTTCAGATTTAGGGGCTGTAGGTCATTCCAGTTGGGCCGCAATGGGGAATGGGATGAGTCATTTGAATACACTGGTCAATGTAAGACTTGGTCGGGGACTTGGCATGAACTGAGTCTGCATATCAGACTGACATTCTCCCATATAGCTTTGGCAAATGGCTTTGATGAAAAGTGCATCTTCCTAGTTGAGGATGGACTGTGTACACTGTAGGGTGGATCTTCCGGGGGCATGTACTGCCACAAGGTGAACTAGAAGTGTGTGTGACTTGAGTGCAATGGCCTAGGTGTTCTGTCAACTCATGATAATGGGTGTTCTTGCTCCTCTATGTGTGTTGTAAAACATGCCTCACTGATAGTATGTGATGTTGGCCTAAGTCATGGCATTTTGACATGTGTGGACCTTGGATGTGACAATGTTTGGCTGACTCCAACGTGTTGCTAGCCCTTCATAGGTGTTGTGTGTGAAGGCACATACTTGTTGAACTTTCTATACACTCCTGGGTGTGCATTGAACATGGGATTGTTGGTTGTTATTCCCACACCACCCTCAAAGACTGCCATGTTAATGTGAAACAGGGTACCTAGGACTGTAGCAACCAGTATGTTACACGTACTTGCGACCTTTTGCGACTTGATTTAGAACCTAGGGCCAGATGTAGCAAACTGTTTACAAGTTGCAAATGTCATAAATTGCTCTTTGTGATTTGTAAACGTCTGTTTGCTATTCAGAAATGTATTTTGTGATTCTGAACATACTTGCAAAATGCTTTTCCAAATCGCAAATAGGAAGGTGTTTTCCCCTCTTATTTGCGACTCGCAGTGGTATGCAATTCCATTTGCAACCGAGTACGTGGTCGCAAAGGAAGTTGCAGTTATCATCCACTTGAAGTGGATGGTAACCCACTTGCTAACTGGAAGGGGTCCCCATAGGAACTCTTCCCCTTTGTGAGTGGACCTAAATAATCATGTACAAAACAGCCAGTGGTCCAAGGGACCACTAACTGCCCTGAAATAATCCAAGATTGAAGATTTTGTATTTTTTTCTAAGTGCAGCTCGTTTTCCTTTCGGGTAAACGGCCTACACTTGGGAAAAAATAACCTGCTTTATTTAAAAGCAGTCACGGCCATGGAGGTCTGCTGTTCCCAGCAGGCCTCCATCCCCGTGAGTGCCCATAGTCGCTAAGGGGGCGCAACTTGGAACCCACCTCATTGATGTAAATGAGGTGGGTGTTAGCGACCCCATAGCGACTCGCAGACGGTGTCGGAGACACCGTTCTGCATTGCAAATTGCTAGTCGCAATTTTCCATCTTCCTACGTCTGGCCCCTACTGTACACATTCGGTTATGGCCCATGGGTTCAATATTAGCACACAACTAATTACAAATGGCATTGAGTGAGGATTGTGATAGTTATCACATAGAGTGACATATCTAGTGAAGTCAGTATGCGGAAGAGGTGCAGCCATAACGTCAGATGCCTTAGGTATAATTTGGATGAGTAGTTTAGGGTGATGTCATCCATCACGTAGAGACATGGATATGTTAGGTGTGAGATGGCCTTATGTATGCATGCTTCACATGTACTTCCTCTGAGCCTTTCAGTGAACTATGGTGTGACAATTGCTGCAACCAATACATTTCTAGTAATGTACAAATAACCCATTGTGCTATTCCACCCAATGCAATTCCAAAGGTAAATATTTGCCTTTTCTCTTCACAGCTGCAAACATGAGTGCCGCAGATCGCAACCATTTTGAGAGGCGTGCCATGAAATACAGGTACATCCTGCAGGTGCAGTGTGGGTACCGGAGGATCGCCCGCAAATATCATTCGGATCGGGCCTCCGGGGCGTGGTGGGCCACACCACAGGCTCCCCCTACATTGCCACCAACAGCCACCAACACCACATCCACCAGGTCTCCCCAAGTGGCCCCAGCAACGTCGGGAACAATAGACCCTGGCTCTTCCTCCA
Organism: Pleurodeles waltl; assembly: GCF_031143425.1. NCBI lineage: Eukaryota > Metazoa > Chordata > Amphibia > Caudata > Salamandridae > Pleurodeles > Pleurodeles waltl. The sequence goes on from NC_090444.1 coordinate 1,604,221,495, forward strand.
GACCTGGACCCAGCCGTGTTGTGATACCGGGACAGTCCAGTGGGCACCCAACTCCTGCCACAACCTCAACCTCCGCCGGCACACAAACAACCTCAGACCCTCCTGTTGACCCAGCTGCCTTCCTGGCATTAACAAGAAAAATGGACAAGCTCGTCAAGAAGGTGGACAACCTGAGGCAGGATATGGGCTATATTAAAAAGAGGGTCCGCTCCATCAGGCGGACACTACGGAGGGCGAACCTGTAGGACTTTTGCCCTGTAGAACTTTTACCCCTCCCCTCTCTCCTCTTTCCTATTTTCTACTGTTAGTTGGGTTTTGGGGATTAGTATTAGGTAAGTATAGGTAATTAGCTTAGTTAGTGTTAGGGAAGAGGGTGGGGGGTCCTTATTCTTTCTATCTTCATTTTTTGTGTGGGTGGGTGGGTGGGGGTCAATGTTGGGATTCCTGTTAAAAAAAAAAAAAAAAAAAAAAAAAATTTCAAAAAATTACAAAAAAATATATGTTTGTTTAGGATAGTATAGGATGTGTGTAGGTTAGTAAGTGTTGTCCTGCATGTGTCCTGTCTCATAATGGTGGGTGGGGGGTTGATGTTTAGATCGTTTCGTTACATGTGTAGAGTAAGTTTAGCTTAGGTTAGTTAGGGACAGTTGTGGGTTAGTAGTAGTCAGGTTAGATTAGTGTAGGTTTACCTTTCCCTTAGTTGCCTCTTGTGTTACTCAATAGAAATAAATATATAGTTAACCCTTTACATGATGCGTTAGGTGCTACTTTATCATGACCTTGACATCAGTGTAGCTAAATGTTTTAGTATGACATTTGTGTCCTATGCTCGCCATCCCCAGGAAATTGAGGTTTAACATGCCAGCTACCCGTGTGCTAACTTGGTAAGTATCCACCATTTGGGAGACCCACCATTGGTAGTGTGCATTGATCACCAAGGTTTTGTGTTGGTATGTATCCTACTTCACAAAGAGTGCTTCCAGACTTGTTATTGTGGGTAAATTGATAGGTCGGACAGCAGTGTGAAGTTCAGGGAGATCTTTGTAGATGAGGAGTTGTTCACACTCTTGTCTTGTTGCTTTCATTGCTGACCTACATTATGTGTGTACTGATTCTGCATGACTTTCCTTCATGGAAGTATACTCCGTAAGGTTGATTGATGCAGTGTAATTTGTTAATGTTTCCTTACATTTTGCAGCATTATTTCTTATTTTAGTATTGCATGGTGCCTACATTTCTCAGCCACCATTAGTTGTCTAGAATAGCTATAGATGGTGCATCATTCTGTCCAACACAGCATGATTGTGTCTGGTTAGTCTCTTCATCAGTTATTGTCATCAAGATGGTAAGGCTATGATGTAATCCTGGCCACTGCACAGATGTTTCAGAATACATGAAATCAGGACAGTAGTATTGAGAATCTACATGGTTGCCACACAGGAACTTTGGAGTTAGGTACTGCACAGTTGAAGTGTGAAATAACACAGAGACATAATAGGTGTGCAAGTGCTATTTATTTATAGGTGCTGTAGTGCAAAATGTCCATTCACCATGTTTGCTGAGTCCGTTCTGGTGCATTCTTACATGGTGATCCTACAGAAGGGGTGTGGATGATGCTCCTGACATGCTGGGGTGATGTCACAGACAGTGCAGAGGGACAGGAATTGGCAAATAGTAGGAGAGAGACATTCACTGGCAATGGGGACAAGTAATACAGTGGATTGCAGAACAGTCATTGAGTGTAGTTGTAGTGAGACTGGCATTTGACAAAACGTAGGACCTTGGTCAAAGTATGCCATGGTGCAGGGACTAGTGCTTCCGGGTACTCTTCCGTATGAATGTTATCTGTTCCATGTCTTCTTCTTCTGATGTGTGTGTTGCCTGGTTTGTCCTTGTTGTTGTTGGTTGTGAAGGGGCAACACACACCTCAGTGTTAGAAGACATGGAGGCAGACATCCCGGGGGCTGCTCCCTGTGGAGTTATGAAGGGCAGTACTGCAGCAAGGAGGGCCTGCTGGTTTTTCAGAATAGCAGCCACATCACGATGGTAGGCAGCCAGGTCGGCCCTGAGGGGTTCTATGTTGCATTCGTGCACACGTTGACTGGATTGCAGTTGTAGTTGTTGTGTCAACTGGATGACAGCTGTGCAGATTTCCTTCTGTGTTTTGACAAGTTCCTGCAAGAGAGATGTTCGGGTTTGCATAGCATCTGCCTGATCAGCAGAAGACATCATGCACGAACGCACCCCCTCAAGGCTGGCTGCCATAGTTTGCATACCCACCCGCACCTCCTTGGCCAGCTCCCGCTGTACCCCAACGACGGTTCTTTCGAAGCTGGTGCCAGTGTCGTCAGAGTCCTCAGCTGTGTTGGAGCTGGCAGGTCTTACAATTGGGGTGGCGGGTGGTTCTCCTGTGGTGGCTGCTTCTTCTGTGCTCCTCCTTGTGACTGAAGGTGGGGTTTGGAGGCTTTCAAGGACATTTGGATGGTCTCCTGTGGAATGTTTATGGGCTCGTTATCCATGTCATCAGGGAAATCAGGGACAGGCATATCGTCAGGAGATCCATGTTCCTCTGCAATGAAACAGGGTACAATTAGTGTGTCTGTGTTGTGACAATTTTGCACTAAGATACAAGCCTTTGGATGCCTTAACTTTGTGCTCTGTTTTTGTCTTGGTATCTGCTGTCCTTCATATGGGCATTGTTGTAGGCCTATGGCCCACCTGTGTGTCACATGTATGATATGGAGCTATCAGACTTGTCTGCCTGATCGCCTCTAGGTGTTGCTTTGTAAACATTTAGGAATGGGCATGTTTTTGTCCTACTCCTCCCTCCGTGTTTAACTATTCTTATGGAGGGACATTTTGTTGGGTGGGCTCTCATTATCCTACATGAGATTACTGGCTTTCTAGGCAGCAGGATAGCTAATGGTGTGGGGGACTAAGTCTGACACACTTGTAATTAACTCTGTCACCCTGATTCTTTCTTTTTGCTCTGGCTAACTAGCAGTGGCTCTGGTCTCCCACAGCAAAGGAATGTTTAGACATCCGAGCGCATGACATCTTTGGAACTTCTCAGGGAAGTCGTGGTCACTCAGATCCTACACAATTCTCTCTTTTCCAGTATGTTCTCATACACAAATGACAAAGACAGTATTTGTTTAATATGAAGATTTCATTGTACAACTGACTTGTACATATTTAGGTGTGAGCCACAATAACCCAAACAATACAAACTGTTAGAATTGGAATAGTCAGCAGGAGAGTAAAACATTTGTACAAAGCTATCATGCAGCCTAACTGTTTCTACTATCCCTCTGCTTGTTCTATTATAGCACAGCATGTTAAGCTTGGAGCTTGCCTGTCTGAATCACTGGGGAGACATCATCCCTCATATCAGAGCAATGGCCTGTGATCTGGTTCTGCATCTGCAGCAAGGCAGGCAGCGTCTAGTTGTGGTTCTCTGTTTGGAAACTACCTCTTGCGTGTCTTGGGACAAGGAAGTGATTTTATGAGTCATATGTCATCGTGATGACAAAGTGTCCCTACGCAGGAATGCCAAATCTTAACCCCTACCACGTCTATCGGCAATGTACCAGACTGTATCCTTGACTGGGGCACAGAGTGAATATGTTCTGGCAAACTCCAGTGCAGAAGTAGGCAAAACAGTGTGATTTGACTAATTAACAATACCGTAGGACTGGCTATTTGCTAAATTAACTGATAGGAAGGCCAATAAAAAGCATTTAGTGCAAAGTGCTCTGAGGCTCTTAGATGTGAGCAAATGAGTAAAAGTACATTCAGGGCAAGGTGCACAAAGGCCTAAAGCCTGAAGCTAATGCGCAAAGTATATGTTACACTTACAACACTACACTTTGACTGACTGTGGGTGTTGTGAATGCCCTGGCAGCACACTTGACTCTCAGGACCTGCCCCAAGCACTTTTTATTCACATTGCCCAAAATGTACATGTGACGTGGCATATCCTATGCATGTCAATGTTAGGATGTGGTATGGATGTAAACATTGTTGATGTTTGAAGATGATGTTGGGTCATGCGTGTTTAATTGGATTGGCCTGTTTATCGTATGAAGGTTCTATTTGGTTGTCAGACTGTGCAGGTGTGTTTCAGTGACCAGTTGCCTGTGTCCCCTCCTCAATGTTGTTGTCTGAGCAGTATGACATTAGTGATGTAGCCTTGTTAGCCAGGCACGTGAGAGACCCTGACGTATGCAGCATGTGTGTGTCCTTAGTGCTGTGTGGCTCCTATTGCTGTTTACTTTGCCTTATGTATGTGTCAAGTATGGACATTCGGCATTTGAGTGTACTGGTGCCTTTGTCTTATTTCTATGAATAGTTGCAGATGTCATCCTCACCCCCTAATTTAGGTATGTATGTTCCATGGGGAGGTTCCTGCCATTTGGTACTATAGCTGCACAGAGATGAGAGGTGTTATTGTCAACTGTTGTGGCAGTTACATTGCAGTTGTTGTTTTGGCTACTGCATTACTGATAGGGACCTAGTTGATGTAGGAAAGATTTTGCAAGACAAGTGCCTGGATGTGAGTTTGACGTAGTGGCCTTCCCACCTGTCGCTGCTTTCCCTTGGCTCTATTGTTGTACTTACAGGATGGCCCCATGGGACTGTTGTTGGTGCTGTATTTTGTCGTGCCCCAGATTCAGTCTGTGCTGGCCATGCCCCCCTGCCATGCCCCTTTCCCCATGCCACTTCATATATGTGCTGACTTACATGCATTGTGTAGTAGGTATCCCCCCCCTGCTTACAGTCCCCATTATTGCAATTTAATTCCCCATGCGACTTACCCTGCATGTGCGTTGTGTCATGGTAGTCTGCGCTGTCCTGTCCTTGAATCCCTGTGACGATCTCCTCCGGGATGACGGCTGCGACCATCTCCTCCATGTGGACCAGGGCCTCCTGTTGTGCTGGACTCCCCCCTCCAGTCTGCATTGCTGCCTTCCTGTTCCTGGACATTTTTTCTTTTGTCCTACGTTTGCAGTCATGCCAGCGTTTCTTACACTCAGTGACTGTGCGGCGTTCTTCAGCTACACTGTTGATCTTGTCCACAATTTGTTTCCATATGGCCTCTCTCCTACTGAGTGGCAATTTAGAGGTGATGAACAATTGGTGCTGGTGTTCCGTCACCTCTTTCACCAGGATTTCCTGCTCCTCTGCACTGAAGCGACACTCTTTTCTCTCTAAAAATGTCCTGGTTCCGGTATGGATCCTCCTGGCTGGTTCCTGGTCTGCTGTCATCCTCCTGGGGTCTGTACTGGCATCTGGGATCCATTTTGGCTCTCCTCTGCTGAAAGGGCAGTTTTCGTGCAAAAATTTGACGCAATAGCGTCAAGAAAAACAACGCTTTCCGGTTTGCGCTGTCGTAAATCGACCCACAGTGATTTGCGTTGCGTTAACGTTGGTTTCCTTTACGACGTAACGCCGCTGTGTGCGTCACAAAATAATGACTCCCACCTGTTGGTTGCGCCGCCGTACGTCAAAGTATAAATTTGACGCCCGCGCGGGGCATCGAAATGGCGTTAGCCGGCGCTAATTTTTTTGACGCAAAACTGCTAATAATAAATATGGCCCTTAGTCATTTTTTCGAAGATTTTCTTCAGCGGGACGAACCTGCCAGTCCAATCCGACCTCATGGAGCCCTTCTCCGGATACGCGATGCTGGAATCCTCGGTGAGATTTTTACCTTCGGACTTAGTCGTTTTTTCGAGGTGAAAATCCTTCGACCGGGGTAAACCTGGATCTTGATCCGACGTCCATGGGCCCTTCTCGGATACGATGGCTGGGAGGTCCCGGTCAACGTTTTACCTTCGGACTTAGTCTCTTTTTCGGAGATTTTTCTTTACCGGGACGAACCAGCAAATCAGGCCAGGTCGCGGTTGAGGCAAGCCGGCTAGAGTTGCTGCGGTGGGTCGGTCCCTCTATGGAGCTTTTTTACAAAAGTTCTCCAAAGTTCTCCAAACTTCTGGGGCTTCTCCCAGATGTCCTTTTAAGGTTCTTTTGGGGTCCACAGCTCACCCCAAGGGTCTAGAAGTTCTGAGATGGTCCTTGGGGGGTGCGGACTACAACTCCCAGAATGCACCTGGCGCAAACTCCTTTTTGGCCACTGGAGAGTGGTCAGCTGGTCGCTTTCTTCAGGAGTTGGTGCAGGGGACTCTGGTTAGCAATTTTTCACCTGTAGCAAACAGGGAGTCCCTCTTTGAACCAGTTGAAGCCAGGCAAAGTCCTTCTTGTGGTGAAGCCCAAGTGTGCAGCTGGTGCAGTCCTTCTGAGTGCAGGTTCCAGGTGCAGGCCAGGGGTCCAGCAGGGCAGTCCTTCTTCTTCTGTTGTTCTTCCTTGTTGGATGTGGTAGGGAACTGAGGTGTGGGTGCAGGTCTGCTAGTTTTATCCTTGCTCCTGGGTGAAAAGCAGGGGGGTCCTGCTTCCCTCCTTCCCCCTGTGATGACCACTTCCTGGGAAGTGTGGCAAAAATCAATCCCAGGAGGCAACATTCTCTAAAAATCCATCATGGCTGAATCTGATTTTTGGAGGTTACATCTGGCTGAGCCCACCCACTGGTGTGGCTAAAAATCATAAACACACCCCTCTCCTGCCCTCTCCTAATCTAATCAAGGGGGCACCTAGTTGTCTGGGGTTGCAGGATGTGGGGGTGTTGCTGGTTGCTCCAAATGTCCTTCTCTGCCTTTGAAGACCAGTTTGGCAGCCCTCCCCCTTCCTGCCTCACCATCTGCTGAGGGGAGATTCCCTCCCACAGGCACATTCCTTGTGTGAAGCCAGGCCACTTCACACCTCATCAAGGCAGCTTGGCCAAGCTACTAGAGCTGGCCAATCAGAGCACAGCAGCAAAAACAATGCAGGGCTGAAATGGGCAACTTTTCAGGTAAAGTTTAAAACTCTTTACCTGAACAAGTTATATTAAATCCAACAACTGGAAGTTGTGGGATTTATTACAACAATTAACTTGATACCAAATTCTTGGTATGTATCATTTAAGGAGACTTTAAAAATTAAAAAAAAGTCTCCCCATTCTAGCCTAAGGAGGCCATTTACTACAATGAGGGAAAAACAAATTTGGCTGTTTTTACCTCACCAGGGCTTATAAAACTATTTTTATAAAGTCCCTGCTTATAGTTACATGGCACCCAGCCCTAGGGGCACATCTTAGGGGTGACTTATATGTAAAAATAAGGCAGTTTGAGACTTTGGAACTACTTTTAATTCCAAAGTCGAATTTGCATATAACTTTAATTTAAAAGCAGCCAGCAAGGCAGGCCTGCCTTTAAAATGACACTGGGCACCTCAGCAGTGCACCTATGGGTGCACTACCTATGCTGTGGTCCCTAAACCTACATGCCCTACCATATATTAGGGACTTATAGGTAGGTTAACTTAGCCAATTATAATTAGCCTAATTTGCATATCCATTTTACACAGAGTACTGGCCCTGGGACTGGTAAGCAGTACCCAGGGCACAGCCAAGAGTCAGTAACCACCAGTACCTGTCCAAAAAGTGTGGGGTTGACCAGGGCAAAAAGGAGGACTTTCCTACACTGTCCCCCCCCCCAGATGAAAGGTGATGGGTACTAACCTACACCCTGGTAGTCCTCATCAGCTAAGTGGAAAAACCTGGAAAGGCCATCTGCATTGGCATGGGCAGTCCCAGGTCTGTGCTCCACTGTGAAGTCCATCCCCTGTAGGGAAATGCACCACCTTAACAGTTTTGGGTCCTCCCCCCTCATCTGCATCAACCATCTGAGAGGTCTGTGGTCAGTTTGTACACGGAAGTGAGTGCCAAACAAGTAAGGCCTCAACTTCTTCAGGGACCAGACCACAGCAAAGGCCTCCCTCTCAATGGCACTCCATCTTTTCTCTCTGGGGAGTAGTCGCCTGCTGATGAAGGCAACTGGTTGATCTTGGCCCTCTTCATTAACTTGTGCTAACACTGCCCCAATCCCTTCCTCTGAAGCATCTGTTTGCACTATAAACTCCTTGCTATAGTCTGGGGCCAGTAACACTGGTGCTGAACACATAGCCTGTTTTAGGGTGTCACAAGCTTTCTGACACTCTGGGGTCCAAATGACCTTCTTGGGCTGTTTCTTGGAGGTAAGCTCAGTCAGAGAGGCCACTATGGTCCCATAATTCTGAACAAACCTCCGGTAGTACCCAGTCAGGCCAAGAAAGGCCCTGACCTGAGTCTGGGTTTTAGGAGCCTCCCAATCCAGGATAGTCTGGATCTTGGGCTGGAGAGGTTGTACATGGCCTCCACCAACAAGGTGGCCCAGGTACACAACTGAGCTTTGTCCTATCTGGCACTTGCTTGCCTTGATAGTCAGGCCTGCTTGAAGCAGGGCCTGAAGCACTTCCTTCAGGTGGACCAGGTGGTCCTCCCAGGTGGAACTAAATACAGCTATATCATCCAGATAAGCTGCACTGAAAGATTCCAACCCAGACAGGACTCTATTCACCAACCGTTGGAAGGTGGCAGGAGCATTTTTCAGACCAAAGGGCATCACCTTGAACTGAAAGTGGCCCTCTGGTGTGGAAAATGCTGACCTCTCCTTAGCTCCTGGACTTAAGGCAATCTGCCAGTATCCTGAGGTCAGATCAAACGTGCTCAGGAATTTGGCAGCCCCCAACCTATCAATGAGTTCATCATCTCTAGGTATGGGGTGAGCATCAGTCCTAGTGACTGCGTTTAGACCTCTGTAGTCCACACAAAATCTCAATTCTTTCTTCCCACCTTGGGGATTAGGTTTGGGCACCAGTACCACTGGACTGGACCAAGAACTGTCAGAGGGCTCAATTACCTTGAGCTCCAACATCTTAGCCACTTCAGCTTTGATGTTGGCCTTGACCTGGTCAGACAGCCTGTACAGCTTGTTCTTGACAGGCAAGCTGTCACCAGTGTCAACGTCATGGACACACCAATTGGTGAGTCCAGGGGTCAGGGAGAACAGACTAGCAAACTGTTCCAAAACTTGTTTGCAGTCTTTTTGTTGCTGGTCTGTCAACTTGGGAGAGAGTACCACTCCCTCCACTGACCCATCTTGTGCATTTGAGGACAGGAGGTCTGGCAGAGGTTCACTCTCCTCCTCCTTCCCTTCATCAGTGACCATCAGAATGGTCATGGCTGCCCTGTCCTGGTGGGGTTTCAGCCTGTTAACATGCAGGATCCTATGAGGATTCCTGGGGGTGCCAAGGTCCACCAAGTAGGTGACCTCACCCTTTTCCTCCAGAATTGGATAGGGCCCAGTCCATTTGGCCTGAAGTGCCCTAGGAGCCATGGGCTCCAAAACCCACACCAGCTGTCCTGGGTGATACTCAGGCATGGTAGCCTTCTGATCATGCCAGAGCTTCATGAGCTCCTGGCTGGCCTCCAGGTTTCTGCTTGCCTTCTTCATGTACTCAGCCATGCGTGACCGCAGGCCCAGCACATAATCTAGCACATTCTCCTTGGACTCTCTGAGAAGCTTTTCCCAAGACTCTCTCACCAAGCACAATGGGCCTCTTACAGGATGCCCAAACAGTAACTCAAAGGGGCTGAATCCAACCCCCTTCTGTGGCACCTCTCTGTAGGCAAACAGCAGGCATGGGAGGAGAACATCCCATCTCCTCCTGAGTTTGTCAGACAAACCCATGATCATGCCCTTCAGGGTCTTATTAAATCTTTCCACCAGACCATTGGTCTGTGGATGATAGGGGGTGGTGAACTTATAAGTAACACCACACTCATCCCACATGGCTTTCAGATAGGCTGACATAAAGTTTGTGCCCCTATCTGAGACCACCTCCTTTGGGAACCCCACTCTGGTGAACACACCAAGTAGGGCCCTAGCCACTGTGGGAGCAGTGACTGTCCGGAGGGGTATTGCCTCAGGGTACCTGGTGGCATGGTCCACAACCACCAAAATGTACCTGTTACCTGAGGCAGTTGGTGAGTCTAGGGGACCAACAATGTCAATCCCCACCCGCTCAAAGGGAGTCCCAACCACTGGCAGTGGTATCAAGGGAGCCTTTGGCTTGCCACTTGTCTTGCCACTGGCTTGGCAGGTGACACAGGAGCTGCAAAACTCCTTGACTTTTTCTGATATTTGGGGCCAATAAAAATGGTTGACCAGCCTGTTCCAGGTCTTGGTCTGTCCCAAATGTCCAGCTAAGGGGATACCATGGCTTAAGGTAAGGAGGAATTCTCTATACTTCTGGGGGACCACTACTCTCCTGGTGGCCCCTGGTTTGAGGGCCCTTGCCTCAGTGTAGAGAACTCCATCCTCCCAGTAAACCTTGTGGGTCCCACTGGTATCCCCTTGTTCTTGCCTGGCAGCAGTCTGCCTCAGGCCCTCAAGAGTGGGACACTCTATTTGTCCCTGGCACAACTCTTCTCTGGTGGGCCCACCTGACCCTTGCAGTTCTGCCAAGTCAGGCAGAGCTTGCAGGGGAAGTGTCCCTCCCTCAGAGGTCAGATCCTCCCCCTCAGGGTTGGATTCCTCCTGACCCTCTGTACTTGTAGGGGCTGGCAAGCCAGACCCAGTGCCCTTTCTCTTCTTCTTGGAGGCTTGGCCCATTGTTCCAGGGTCCAAGTGTCCAGCACTTCCCTGTTGTGCTGCCTGTGACCTGGTCACAGCACACACCCATTCAGGGAGGTCCAGCATCTGTGCATGGACCCTTCTCTCCACCTCTGACCATTCAGATGCTTCAAGATCATTTCCCAGCAGACACTCTACTGGGAGGGCAGGGGCTACAGCTACCTTCTTAGGGCCAGTCACACCTCCCCATTCCAGACTCACCATGGCCATGGGATGGAGTTTGGTTCTGCTATCTGCATAAGTCACTTGGTGGAAGACACCAGGTAAGACCTGTTCTGGAGAAACCAGCTTCTCTGTGACCATTGTCACACTGGCTCCTGTATCTCTCAGAGCTTCCACCTCAGTCCCATTGACTTTAGGCCTCTGCCTATACCTCTCCATGCTGGGAGGTAAGGTGGCCATAGTTGCAATGTCCACCCCACCCACGGATACTAAGGTGACCTCTGTGTACCCTGATCCCAGCCCTGGGCCAACTTCCACCCCTAACCCTACACTAGCAATCCCCTGGGATTGCCCACCAGTGTGGGGCTTCTTGGAGCAGATAGCATCTCGTCTTTTGTGTCCAGGTTGATGACACTCAAAACACTTGCCGGCCTTAGCAAGCTCCTGAAACTTTCCTGCTTTAGCAGGATCATAATTCTTTCCCTGATACCCTTTCCCCTTAGAAGTGGAATGGCTCGGGGCTCCCCCACCCTGAGAAGTTTTGGGGGACTCTTGTGAGGACTCCTTGGGCTTTTTATCATCTTTGCCTTGGTTCTTCCCCTGAGAAGAACCATGTCCTCCCTTTTTCTGATCACCCCCTGGGGGTTTCTGATTAACCCTAGTTCTTAACCAGTCATCTGCTGCCTCCCCCAGCTCTCTGGGGTTGGTCAACTTAGAGTCAACTAGATACTGGCGGAGCTTCTCTTGGACACAATTGGTTAGAAGGTGCTCCCTCATAATCAAATTGTACAGCCCCTCAAAGGTACTTACCTTGTTGCCCTGTATCCAGCCCTCTAGTGCTTTTACTGAAATGTCCACAAAGTCCACCCAGGACTGGGTGCTTGTCTTTTGGGTGTCCCTAAACTTGAGCCTATACTGCTCTGGGGTCAGACCAAACGTTTTAGTCAAGCATCTATTCATACTCGGGTATGAGTCTGCCTCCTCCCCCCTCAAGGTTAGGAGCCTATCCCTCCCAGAGTTGGGAACCAACTCCCAAAGAAGTGAACCCCAGTACTGAGGCTTGACTCTCCTCATCTGGAGGGCCCTCTCAAAGGCCCCAGCCACTTATCTATATCATCCCCCTCTACATAGGCAGGAACCACCCCTTTGGGTAATCTGGGGCAAAACCCCCCACCCAGGGACACCTCAGCTTCTTTGTCGCTGCCACCATCTCTTTTCTCTTCCCTTGCCCACTTTTTCTTTTCTAGGGCCAGCTTCTCTGCCTCCAAAGCTATGAATGCTAGCTGGGCCACCAGCTCTCTTTCCCTGAGGGACAGGTTCTCTCCTCCTGAAGGGACCCCTTTCCCCCAACTAGCTTTGGGTCTGCCGCTAGTGACTGTATGTAATGAGGACCGATCTTCCTCATCCTCACTTAGGCTCAGATGCCCTCCCTCCCCTGAGTGGTTGGAGCTAGCATCCTCCCCTACTTCTCCCTCCTCTGGAACTTCTTCTGGGTCTACCTCTTGGGCCTCAGCCCATGCTGTCAGGGACTTGATCAGGACATGCTTCCTGAGGTCAGTGGTTGCAGGCAACCCTCTTTCAGTACACAACCCCCTAAGCTGGACTACTGTCAGTGTGGGTAGGCTAGTCAGATCAAGCTCCATGGTTCCCTGGTTTTGTGTCAACAAAAACCTTTTTGCAAAAATTGGAAACAAGAATTTAGAAAAATCACAAAAATTCAATAATTGAAATTAATCCAAATTAAAAATTAAAAGCAATTTTTGCACTAGGACAATTTAAAGGATTTTTAATTTGTTTTACTTAAAACTGTAACGTGATACTGAACACAAGTACAGGATCCCACCACTGCTCACCAAAAATGTTGGAAAATGGGTTATTGGTAAGGGCAGGTAGGTACCTACACTTAGCAGTAGGCCACTAACCTCCACTAAGGTCCAGTTAGGTCTCAGTAAATTAACCCCAGCTCAACCCTTGGTAGCTTGGCAACGAGCGTCAAGGCTTAACTTAGGAGACAGAGTGTAAAGCATTCAAATATCACAAAACAGTAATTAAATAAAACACAGAAAACAGTTTAAAAATCCAAAACCAATTTATAAAAATAGATTATATTTTTATCTTTAAAATGACACCAAAACGAATAAAATCAGATAAGGGGAACCGGAGATATGAATTTTTAAAGATTTTTTTTTTTTTAGCGCCTAGAAACAAAAAGCGCCAATCGGGTCATCTGGTTGCACCTCGACCGGGGCAAAGTCAAAGTTTCAGGCCGACCGCGATGGAGCCCTGCTCGGCTACAGGTCGCGGGAGGCCTCGGTTAAAAGTTTACCTTCACACTTAGTCTTTTTTTCGAAGATTTTCTTCAGCGGGACGAACCTGCCAGTCCAATCCGACCTCCTGGAGCCCTTCTCCGGATACGCGATGCTGGAATCCTCGGTGGAGATTTTTACCTTCGGACTTAGTCGTTTTTTTGAGGTGAAAATCCTTCGACCGGGGTAAACCTGGATCTTGATCCGACGTCCAGGGAGCCCTTCTCGGATACGATGGCTGGGAGGTCCCGGTCAACTTTTTACCTTCGGACTTAGTCTCTTTTTCAGAGATTTTTCTTTACCGGGACGAACCAGCAAATCAGGCCGGGTCGCGGTTGAGGCAAGCCGGCTAGAGTTGCCGCTGTGGGTCGGTCCCTCAATGGAGCTTTTTTACAAAAGTTGTCCAAAGTTCTCCAAACTTCTGGGGCTTCTCCCAGATGTCCTTTTAAAGTTCTTTTGGGGTCCGCAGCTCACCCCAAGGGTCTAGAAGTTCTGAGATGGTCCTTGGGGGGTGCGGACTACAACTCCCAGAATGCACCTGGCGCAAACTCCTTTTTGGCCACTGGACAGTGGTCAGCTGGTCGCTTTCTTCAGGAGTTGGTGCAGGGGACTCTGGTTAGCAATTTTTCACCTGTAGCAAACAGGGAGTCCCTCCTTGAACCAGTTGAAGCCAGGCAAAGTCCTTCTTGTGGTGAAGCCCAAGTGTGCAGCTGGTGCAGTCCTTCTGAGTGCAGGTTCCAGGTGCAGGCCAGGGGTCCAGCAGGGCAGTCTTTCTTCTTCTGTTGTTCTTCCTTGTTGGATGTGGTAGGGAACTGAGGTGTGGGTGCAGGTCTGCCAGTTTTATCCTTGCTCCTGGGTGAAAAGCAGGGGGGTCCTGGTTCTCCAATCAGGTGCAGGGTCCTTCCCCCTGTGATGACCACTTCCTGGGAAGTGTGGCAAAAATCAATCCCAGGAGGCAACATTCTCTAAAAATCCATCATGGCTGAATCTGATTTTTGGAGGTTACATCTGGCTGAGCCCACCCACTGGTGTGGCTAAAAATCATAAACACACCCCTCTCCTGCCCTCTCCTAATCTAATCAAGGGGGCACCTAGTTGTCTGGGGTTGCAGGATGTGGGGGTGTTGCTGGTTGCTCCAAATGTCCTTCTCTGCCTTTGAAGACCAGTTTGGCAGCCCTCCCCCTTCCTGCCTCACCATCTGCTGAGGGGAGATTCCCTCCCACAGGCACATTCCTTTGTGTGATGCCAGGCCACTTCACATCTCATCAAGGCAGCTTGGCCAAGCTACTAGAGCTGGCTAATCAGAGCACAGTAGCAAAAACAATGCAGGGCTGAAATGGGCAACTTTTCAGGTAAAGTTTAAAACTCTTTACCTGAACAAGTTATATTAAATCCCACAACTGGAAGTTGTGGGATTTATTACAACAATTAATTTGATACCAAATTCTTGGTATGTATCATTTAAGGAGACTTTAAAAATTAAAATAAAGTCTCCCCATTCTAGCCTATGAAGGCCATTTACTACAATGAGGGAAAACGAATTTGGCTGTTTTTACCTCACCAGAGCTTATAAAACTATTTTTATAAAGTCCCTGCTTATAGTTACATGGCACCCAGCCCTAGGGGCACATAGGCCACATCTTAGGAGTGACTTATATGTAAAAATAAGGCAGTTTGAGACTTTGGAACTACTTTTAATTCCAAAGTCGAATTTGCATGTAACTTTAATTTAAAAGCAGCCAGCAAGGCAGGCCTGCCTTTAAAATGACACTGGGCACCTCAGCAGTGCACCTATGGGTGCACTACCTATGCTGTGGTCCCTAAACCTACATGCCCTACCATATACTAGGGACTTATAGGTAGGTTAACTTAGCCAATTATAATTAGCCTAATTTGCATATCCATTTTACACAGAGCACTGGCCCTGGGACTGGTAAGCAGTACCCAGGGCACAGCCAAGAGTCAGTAACCACCAGTACCTGTCCAAAAAGTGTGGGGTTGACCAGGGCAAAAAGGAGGACTTTCCTACAGTGAGTGTGTTTTTGAATATGACTATGTAGTTGTGTTGGTTGTTGTGGTTGTGTTGTGTGTGGGTGTAGTGTCCATAGTGTCACTTGGGCTCTCATTATCCTAATGAGGCTGCTGGATTCAGGCATCAGTATCACTTGAATTGTGGAGAACTGAGTCCAATCCCACACCATGTGACAACTGTCAGCCTAATCTGTTTCTGGCCATCTAGTACTGCCTCATCTCTGCCCAAGAGCAGGGATGATTGTGGCAACCGGGTGCATGACAAGAACGACTGCTCAGGGAATTCATGGTGTATAAGATCTCATCCTTTTCTCTCAGTTACATTAGTCTGATAAATGCAAAGACAAACAGAGGCAGAAAATGGTTCAACAAGATTTATTGAAGCAGCTGCGTCTTAGATAAAATGGCATGAATTGCAATAATTAGAATGATGAAACACGCTAAAAGAACAATTGTGACATGAAAAGTGAAACACGGGAAAAGTCCCTCCATACTGTCACTATGCGCAATATATGAGGTTCCTACTTAAGCTATGTTAGAGCACAGCGTGATAAGCCCTAATCCGCCCTTCAGGAATCCCCCCTGGGAAGACATCATCCCCCATACCTGAGCAAGGAAGCCTATTGTCTAGAGAGACACCCTCCCCATGTAGGCCACGGAACCAGTAGCCTCAGCAAGCAGCTGTAGCAAAATCAACAACATCAGACCCATATGCAACCACTTTTCTAGCAAACTTATCTCGCTGCAGCCTTGAGGAAGAATGTCTTTCTAAGAAATGCAATGATTTCCTAGGCCAAAGAACAACTAGATAAAGAAAAAAAATCACAAATGTGGCTAATTCTGAAAATAAAATGTAACTAGGCTAAAGGGCACAAGCGGCAGGCCTAGTTGCTAAAATAATGTGCCTATAGACATTACTAAAATGGCTATACAACAATAGTGTTTGTATGTTGTGTCATGGATTTTTAGCAGTGTGTGTTTACAGCATGGATATGTTGTGTTGTGCTGGAATGGCACTGGAGAGCCATGTGTATGAAGTGTGTTGTGTAGTATGCTAGTATGCTGTGCAGCTGGGCAAATATGTCCAAGGTACAGTGTGTGTGTGTGTGTGTAACTTACCTCTATTCCATGTGCACTGCCACTGTACAAGGTACACTGGCTTCAGGGATGGGCTCCCTCCGTCAGAAAACCGCTGCCAGTACACCTCCTGCAGAACTGGAACATGGTTGGCAAGACCCCGCCAGCCTGACAGCTAAGAAGAGCACTCCATCGTGGCGGCTCAGCCGCAATGCATCTAAATAGATTAGTCGGTACACCCTCAACTTGATGGAGTACCCAGGCCTGCCACAGCGGCGGATCAGTGGTAATGCCTCCAAGGTCTAAATCAGGCCCTTAGTCTTGTTAGTCCTAGTCCTACACAGGAGTACACTTCTAAGCTTCCCAGGACCTCAGGGAGGCACTTAGAGACTCACATGGTGTCTGGAAGAGAGGCCAACAGCAGTGTCTAGTCCAGGTCCAATTACCATTGGTCAGGTGGGAACGTCCAGGAAAGGGCCTCTTGCAGCATGGTGTCCCCCTCTAGCCACACAATAGGGCAGTCAATTGGTCCTTGGGGTCTACTTGTGTGTCCTAGGTGTGAGAAAAATGTGTTATTGGGTAGGAGTGGTAGTGAGACTGCATGAAGTAATTATGTCACTAATCCATATCAGGTCTAGTTAGAGGTCTTTACATCACACCTTAGCTCAGTCATGGGCAGCTGTGGTACAGAGCAGACAGGCTTACCTCAAAGGAAAACAAGTATAAAGCATTTATCAGTACCAAAACAGTCAATAATTAAAAAACAAGACACAATAGAAACCCTATGACATTTTATAAAAATATACTACTTTTTATCTAGACCAATGTGACAAAAATCAGATGAAAGGAGCCAGAGTTTTGATTTTTGAAAAGTTTTCATAAATCATTGCTTATCACTCAAAAAATGTTGAGAACGGTTTTAAAATGTGTGCAAATCCCTGCTTTTCACTAATAACGGTAGTCTATAAGCCTCAAACTTATGGGTCTAGGTGAAAATCAAAGTTTCAGGCCTACCATGATAGAAGTTGGGGTTCGATGCAAGTGCCAGATTAGTCCTGGTCAAGATTTTACTTTTGCACTTAGAAACTTTTCTCTTTATTTTTGTGGTCAACAATGAGGCCGGCTGTGTCCTCTGCAGCTTTAGTCCAGGCTTCGATTTGACATTGATCAATTGGCAAAGTCAAAGGATCTGGTGAAAGACTTGGTTCTCAGCACTGTTTGAGGCTACTTACAAACCAGCAAGTTGTAGTAGTCTATGAGCCTCAGACGCTGGGCTCAGCAATCATAATTTTTTTTTAGGTTGGCAAGTTGCACTTCTATGGCAAGAACGAGTCCACTGCAGCATTAGACCGGGGTCCAGGATCTGAGAGTGACCTCTTGGGGTCTAGAACTAGAACTCAAACTCTCAGCTGTACCAGCAGAGTTCAAGGCAAGTCCAGAGTGAACTGATCAGTAAGGCACTTTGCGGGAGCAGGCCGGGGTGCCACGTTTATGCCAATCTCAACTTTGTGGGTAGAGTAGGACTCATTAGCCAATAGGGCTACTATCCCCAGGGGCCAAACCTACTACTTTTGCATTATTTCCTACACAATCCCACAGTGCACTTCTCTACCCGAATCCAAGACGTTGGAACCTTCTTACCTGGCACAGAGCCACGAACACACATCTGTGGTGTGTCCAGTATAATTATCCATCCCCCTGGAAAACTGGTTCTGTAACAGGTTTTCCCCAAAGAGCTGCCAGCCTGTTAACCTCCAAACAGGGAAGGACAGGTTGCAGTGTGATTCATATTTGCTTGTCAGGGGTGGTAGCTGCTTGAAGCTAGGCCTTTTGTTGCCGCAGCCTTCTGGCCATCCTACTGGAGGAGGTCACACCTCCGCCCATCAATAGTCCTTTTGTTTCCTGTCCCTGAGAGTGCTTCACACCTCTTGGCAGATGGGCAGCAGGCTGTTTCAGGTGACAACTGCTGTAGTTGAATGGAAAGACTACTAGAACTTTGTGACAAAAAAGTGGTGACTTTCTAAAGTCACCTTTGAATGAAAAGTTACCTAAAACCTGACGTCAGCATTAAGTTGGGTTTAATGTAACAAATAGTTTGATACCTCAGAATAATACATTTGGAGGTCCCAAATGAAAGTTAGCACTTACATGTTAAGTTTAAATTCTACATGCCCTTTCATTTAAATATCCGGCACCCCGCTTATAGGCTACTAAGGCCTGCTTTAGGGATGCCTTGCAAATATTAAAAAGGAAGGTTTTGACATGATAAAAGGATTATTTTTCCAGGTTGAGTTGGCAGTTTAAAAGCTGACCAACTAGGCTGAAATGACAGACCTACAGCCACGTTTTTACTTTTTCATAGTAGTGGTAGCACAAATGTTGCAGTCCACTAGTTACTACTAGCTCTGGGTCATATATGCAGGGTCACTGGAATTATGCTCCATTACAGGACCAAATTACACGGCATGGTTGGCTTAATTATGTGACAAGAAAATCCAAATTATCTGGCAGTTTATGCAGCAAGAAGCAATTTATGCAGCAAACTATGCTTTTAAGGACTGTGCCACAGTGCTGTGGTTTACTGCATTTAAAAACTTGGCCTCAAAAAGAACTGATCTAATGCACCCGTATGATTTCTCTGTGGCAGCAGCTAAAATATTATGAACTTTTTTCGAGATCAACATCACTTGATTCATCTACAACAATTCATACCTCTTAACCAGCACGTTTGTTCTGAATGCTGTCTTTTTACCTCTTGGAATCTATCAGGGGCATAAATTGTTCTTAGCTGATCAACTAAGGGTATAGCACCACCATCCTTTACATTTTGGCAGTTGCGGCTCACGCTAAACTGAGTGGGTGGGGCGGCACCCGCAGGGGTGTGGGGTAAATTAAATTAATTTAAAAAACGAACACTTACCTTCTCCATCGCGCACCGCTCTTCTCTCTGTCCCTCGTCGACTGCAGGCACAGGCTCCCAGCCTGCCCTAAGGCCAATCCAGGTGCTGCTCAAAGCAGCATCAGTATTGGCTGGGAGCACCCAGCCATTGCGCTCCCACGCAGACTGGGAGCCTGTGCAAGCTCTCTCCAGAGCCCTGTGTGCATGTGTGTTTGGCTGGTCTGAGACAGCCGGCCAAACACACATGCTTTCCGAGGGGGAGTGCTGTCTCAGTGCACGTCACCCCTGTTGCCCTGCCCCTTTTTCCAAATAATGATCATAAACACAGTTTATGATCGTTTTGGGGGAAAAGGGTTGCATCTGCTGCTGCTGGTGGGGGGCAACGTTCCTCCACCCTTATGGAGGAGCCGCCCCTGCATGTTGGTTAAGAAAAGCACTGACAGATGGGTGGTTTGCCTTTTCTAGTGGTATGTCAGCCTCAAGAAACACCTGTACAAAGTCTTTAATGATGTTCAATTTGGTGTAATTTACAACAGCAGAACTTTACAGGGAAGACCTTGTGGTCTGTTGTTGTCTACTAGACTTGAGAACCAAAGCCTAGCCCTCGCGCTTTGGTGATATTTACTCAGAAGGTGGTCTTGATTGGTGATTTACGGCTAAGATTAAAAAAAATATTGCAGGGAGTGCAGAATAACTTTCCTCCATCTGAAATGCAAAGTAGCTCCAAACTCCTTGCAGCGGCTGATGCAATGATGAATAAACCAACTTTAGAGTTATTATGGTTGACGTGTGTGGGTTTCAGAATAAATGCATCCATCTCCAAAATATATTTTGAGAAGCGGTGCTGTAAAACAAATTTGTGGTACATAAGAAATAAACTACTGATGAACTCCATGTGCTACGTGTACAAAATCTAAAAGGCACTGATTATGCATACAACTTTCTATTTTTTATAGTAAAAATATTTTTTTAAGTGGAACGTGAAGTTGTATTTTGTGTATAGCTGTGACTGATTAGGTGTGGGCAATAGGGGCTGTGCATGTGCATACATGTCATAAATGGGGATTAATTGGCTACAAAGAGTTTTAATAAATAACACATATGTCAATTATAATAGTTTCACACCTTTTATTCTCCTAAACTACAGATCCTGAAAACATTTGAAAATTGAGGGAAAAGAAAAACTTCTTGCAGTCTTAGGAGTGCTCAGTATCTCCTGAATATTTGAATCCACATAACTCTGGTACATCCCTTGTATTTGGGTGAATTATGTCCAATCCATTTCCACTTAAACTGGGGGAGCTTGTAGGTGCCCTATTCAGCATCTTCGTAGAGCATTTGTTTTTACAGTGTTGTTTGCAGGATCTTCTCAGTCACAATTTAGTTTCACTATGTTTGTGGTTGATATCTTAGGAAGAATCCATAATTTGGTTTCTCCAGTGCCAGAATTTCACTCCAGTGGTGGATTATAAAACAGTCTCTCCAATTTGAGGTTTAACTTGCAACTCCCAAGCATATTGTCTGACTAATAATGTTGGCATTGGGGTGCTATGTTGGACATATCTTTTGCCAAGAGTCTCTGGCCATACCTGGAGGGTAGTATGTCATCACACTGGAAGGTGAAGGCTGAAAGCTATTTGAATGGGAATTCAGTGCTTTCCTGCACAGCCAAGCTGGTCAAAATAGGCAGCCAGGTGATCAAGCACTATTTCAACCGACAGGGGATGCCAGGTCTCAATCCTTGGTACTGTTTACTCATGTCTTGCTGTCTTTGGAAAGTTATTTCTTCAATCAAAGTTTAATTGATAATTGATCCCATGAATGGAGAATGTGCAGGACAGTACACAACCTCTTCAAAATACTTTTTTCTAAGGTCCAAAATCTCCGAAAAGATATTGGGATTGTTGTATGCCGTAATATCAAGCACAAAAATATGGTGCTATCAAAATATTGTTGTCTAAAAATTGACTGTTGGAGGCTGGCTCAGCATATTGTGTACACGTATAGGTGAGGCACCCGGTACTAAGCCCAGGCAACCCTTAGTGATGGTGTTAGAGGTTCTAAATAACCAGAGCTCTCAGTAGGTAGCTATGGTGAGCATCTGAGGCTTATCCAGGAGGGTGTAAAGTGGTTACAAATACCACACAGGTCAGTCACATAGGTTCACACAAGAAAGACACTAGTGTTAGACAAATATTCTATATTTATTGTAACACACACACTAGAACTAACTTTGGTATAGCTCCTAACCGGAGATATGATCATACAAAAATATACTTAGAAAAAGGACCCTTCTCAGAGGTCCCTGAGGATGCCTGTTGGGACAAGGGATGTTGGATAGTGCCCCACCCATGGATACCCAGAACAGTGGAGTACCTCACCAGGGAGCCCAGGTGCATAGGGGTGAATTTGTGTCTGGACCTCCAGTTGAAGTCAATGGGGACCTCAGTTGTCCAGCTGCTGTTGTGATCCATGGACCAGGTCGGTGGAACACAGGCATGGATTCCTGAAGAAGCAGACCTAAGGAAAGAGGGGACAGAGTCCAGACCACCTAGAGGTTCCCAGGTGGTGCAGGAGGGCAATGCCCATCCTGCTTGTAGATTATTTCCTGTTGGACAGTGGGCAACTAGTGCAGCTGTGGAGTCCAGGACATGCAGGGAGACCCCTGGAGTCATTTATGAGTTGCCCCACATCGGTTGTCGGATTGCAGAGGGGTCAGTGGTCAGCGGGACCACCAACAAGCCTTGACAAAGGCAGGGAAGCGTCATACACAAATTGCAGGATTTATGGGGACTAGCAAAGTCCAGGTGACCCAACCTTTGCAGGTAGGTCAGAGCCAGGCCTCAGCAAGCAATAGAGCCAGCAGGAATCAATAGAGCCCTCAGGTGGACCCTCTGGCAGCAGGCACAGGGAGTCGCAGGGAGGCCTCAGCAGCACAGCAAAGAGAGATGCCCAAGTCACAGGAGTTGCAGAGAGGATGTCGTTCTTGGAGCTGGAGAGTGCTGGAGGCCTGGGCTCCTTGGATCTAGATGGTCTTTGGACTGAAGAGCCAAGAAGCCTTGGCAAATATAAAAGCGGTGCATCGGTGTTCCAGCCAAGAAGTTCTAACGCAGGACCACAGACTTCTCATTACAAAGAAGACAGGTCGGACCTCTGGAGAGCCACAGAACCACCACCTGTGTTGTAGAGCCTTGAAGAGTCCGTGGGACAGCAGGATCCACAAACCGGTCGTCGACATTGGAGAGTGACTCCTTCACTCCAAGGGAGATTCCTTCTTGGTGTTCTAAATGCAGGTAGAGTCTTTGGGACTCTGGAGGATGCACGGTCACGGAGGTTGCAGAAGTCTTCCAGAACTTGGAAATAAAGTTGCAATAGGAGCCCTCATACTGGTTACAGTCTTGCTCTCAGTCCCAGCGAAGATCAGCAGCGGTTCTGGTGCCCAAGTTGCAGAAGTGTCTTGCAGAGGAATCTTGTGGATGGATCTAGAATTCTTGCAGACAAATCTAGGGTCACACCCTCAGGGGAGCCCTTGAGTAACCCAGGAAGTGGTTTAGACACTTTCTGCAGTGAGCCACCTATCAGGGAGCATCAAGGACATCACCCAGCTGGACTAATTAGTCAGATGGCATACTCAAGTGTCCACCTGGCAGAGCTCTGTGCACCTCCCTAGGGGAGGAGCTGTACAGGGGTGTGGTCACTCCCCTGTCCTTTGTGTGGTTTTGCATCAGAGTGGAAGCCGGGGGATTCTCCACTGGAGTAAACTAGTTTATGCAAGGAGGGCACCAAATGTGCCCTTCAAAGCAATCTGGTGGTGCTCAGAGGCCCCCACACCCCAGCCCAGAAACACTTATTTCTAAAGGAGAGATGTTAGCACCTCTCCTATACAGGAAATCCTTTGTTCTGTCTTCCTCTGCCCAAGTTAGGCTCTGCAGCAGGAGGGCAGAACAGAGTCTGAGCTCGGCAGGAGCACAGGCTGGCATGCAGACCCTGTAAGGCTGTACAGGCAGACATGGGGGATCCCCTAGGGAACCCCCAGAGTACACAGTATCATGCAACTAGTACTGGAATTGGTGTATTTGCATGATTCCAAGACGTTCAATACCAAACATGCCTAGGTTCGGTGAAGCCATTATGTAGCTGAACATCTCGTGTTGACCAGTGTCTTCTACATACCTTCAGATGGCCTCCCCGCACTTACAAAGCCCAGAACATGGAGTCTGGGATTTGTAGGGGCACCTCTGTTCTTGCAGAGGTGCCCTCTCACTGAGAACCATGCACCCTGCCCGTGGACTGAAGGACCTACCTTAGGGATGACTTATTGGCTCAGAGTGCAGTGACCGTGATATATGGCAAACATTATGGTGGTCTTTTTGATAGACCGCTGAGGGACCGCCGTACGGAACACCGCCAGTGCTGGCGGTCTTCCGCACGGACCATTATGACCGTTGGCAGCGCTCCGCCCGTTTCCGGGCGAAGAGCCGCCAACAGCCATACTGGCGGCAGGCGGGGAAGTGGAGGTAGCTCCACCTCCACCGCCACGCCAACAGAACACCGCCCAGCGAATCACGACCTGTGATTCGCTGTGGCGGTGTTCTGTTGGCGTGGCAGTGTTGGCGGAGCAGCCCCCATGGGTCCCGTTCCCTCCCGGAGGATCACCGGAACAGGTAAGGTGATTGTCCGCTAGGGAAGGGGGGAGGGGGGTGTTGTGAGTTGTGTGTGTGCATGGGGGTGTGCGTGTGTGTATGTTGAGTGGGCGTGTGAGTGCGTGCATGAATGTGGGGGGTGTGTGTAAGTGCATGAGTGCCTGCATGAATGCAGGGGTGTGTGTGTATGTGCATGAGTGCGTGCATGAATGCGGGGGTGTGTGTGTGTATGTGCATGAGTGCGTGCATGAATGCAGGGGGGTGTGTATGTGCATGAGTGCGTGCATGAATGCGGGGGGGTGTGTGTATGTGCATGAGTGCGTGCATGAATGCGGGGGTATGTGTGTATGTATGTGTATATGTTGGGGTTCGGGGTGGGGACGGGGGTCCTGCAACCTTTTGGGGGTGGCAGGGGTGGTGGGGGGGTAGGGGAGGGAGTCGGGGTGGGGGTTGGGGGTGGGGGAGACGCCTATCAGTGCCAGGGAAGGGATTCCCTGGCACTGATAGTGCTTACCGCCATGGATTTTATGGCGGTCCCAAACCGCATGAAATCCATGGCGGTAAGCCGGGGTCAGGCGGGTTGGAATACCGCCAGCGGTATGTGACGACCGCTGGGCTGGAGAGCCAGGTCTCCATCCCGGCGGTCGTTACCGCCCGTGGCGGTCGGAACGGTGAAGCGGCGGCTGGCCATGGCGGTAACCGCCATGGTCAGAATTCATGAAAAAAGACCGCCAGCCTGTTGACGGTCTTACCGCCGCTTCACCGCCGACCGCCACAGTCGGAATGACCCCCTATATCTGTATTGAAAGGTGCATGCACATTTTCACACAGACTCACAATGCAGGCCTGTAGTCACAATTTGCATGGCCCCCCATGGGTGGCACAATACATGCAACATCCCAAGGGGGGCCTCCGATATGCTAATGCTCTGGGTACACAAGTACCATATACTAGAGACTTACATGGGTACACCAGTATGTCAATTGTGGGGTGTAAAAGTTACTTATCAACTAAATTTATGGGAGAGAACCCTGACACTGGGGTCCTGGTTAGTAGGATTCCAGTGTACTACAGTGTAAACATACTGACACCAAGCAAAAAGTAGGGATGCTACTTTCCTACACTGACTACCAAAATATTGTGAAGTTACCTATATATAGGAAAGAATAGATTTATCATGTTTAACTCCTCAGCTATTTACCTTGATGCTATGTATACTGTCAAAGTACACATAAGTAGTGTTAAAGATGTTGCAAAAGCTTATTTTGTACTTTCTATATGAATGTGTGTTCCTAGAGCAGGACTCACTTTTTTGTCCAGATTTATTGCTCTTCATTACACTTTCCCTGCCGTAATCTATGTTGCCCTCTGATACTCTACTGAGTTTCTTGAACCTTCTTTTATGGGACGTTCGCATTGACTGATAACTGATAGTTGACTCTGAAGCTTCATGCTTTGACCTCTCTATTTGGAGCACTTTATGGGTTCTGACTGACACCTTTTCTTCATTCTCCCCAAAACATTCCTTAATCTTAGAATAGAGATTCTCTCCTTTATGCAACACTTAATGCACTAATTCTGATTTATTGATTGTTTATTTTAATGTATTGATTAATGATTGATATAGATGACATCATATGCTGATTTCAATATTGAGCTGGTAAAAAGACTGATAAATAAAGCTTTTAAACTCACACCAACTTTCACTATTCACTAACAAACAATATTTGAAATTGTGATGATTATTTAAATTATGTACAGCTCCTGGTTAAGCTAATCAAGTATCAAAGATCCATTGGCTTTAAGTGGTGGGATCTTCTGATGAGTTGATAAGCTTTACCTTGTAAACCAATATTTTACCAAGATCTCAGAGCACCAACAAAGTTGGTAGTAGAGGGTGGTTTACATAATGAGAAAGAGGAGCTGTAAATAATTGCCCTTATAGAATGAAGACCATGTCCCATAGTCCAAAGCCTGAATTTCGAAGTTTGACAGAGTGCGGTTTCAAAGGCAGTTGGAGAATTGGTGGTGTGAGTATCAATAGGGTCATGCTTTGGAATTCTTTTGGGTTACTGTGGTTTTATTCAAACATTGATGTATGTGTGTTAAATGAATGTTTGATGCTTATGCACTTATTGTGAAGAAATTGAAGAAGTTATTGGACAAAGAAGTAGTAAAAGATCCCAAGGTAGATAAATAAGAGTTGACTTATGGTTTTCTTGTCTACTAAATATTTGTGGTGCAGGTCTTGATGCACAGTGGTCTGCACAATTGAGATAGGGACTGTAACGATTTGTTGAGAATGTACTAATATTGATTAATGTTAATGTGTCAGGAATGTCATGACTTGTTACAGGCAAGACCGTTTAAAACCTGCAAGAGTTCAGAAAAACCTAGAAACCAGCAAGTGTCCTCATTGGAAAAAAATGTATCCTTGTTAAAACTGCAATTAAGTTATATTACAGCATTTAAAACTGCAAGCCAAAAGAAAAACAATGGTGGTCACTAGCTACAAAGAGTAGTGGTCTAGTGTCTTTTCTCCTGAGGATCGCTCATGTTAATGCGCAGGTGCAAGTTTCGCACTGCACACTTCAACTGAATTCCATGACTCAGAGGCAGCGTCTCTCATTTCATGCCTGACAGAAACATTTGGATTAGTGTTTCCAGTAAGGCTTCAGAGGATTTTCTTTGCTGTGCATGTTCCAGGTTAAGAGTCTCGTCTTAGCGCACTTATATGAGGAAATGTGTGAAATTTACAAAGAGACTAGCATCTCAGAAGAACACATCAACTTTTAGTCAGAGGTGGCTTTCAGTCATTAGATTTGATTCTGGACAACGCACATGTATGTAGAAGTTCAACCATTACTTCTAGTCTGCGACTAGCGTTCAGTCAGTGTGTGCAACATTAAGGCAATAGCATTGATTTTCACAAGTAATTCCTGCATGAATTGGAACCTCATTAGTATTTTGTGCACAAACCTCCAGTCAGCACGTAGTATATGAAATACACTGCAAGGAGGTCATAGAGTTTTATTTCCCATGCATGAACTGTGATTTGAAGGCATATCGTTACTTTCCTGGATAACAGTTGTCGCTCAGTCACTGAAGTCCAGCCAGTATTTGTTAAGTTAATAATTGATGCAAGTTACTCTTCAGCGTCTGTCTGGAATGTTTCAGGGTGATACGTCAAGCGGGGGCCTGAGAAAAAGAGGGCCCAAAATGCTTTTTCCCCATGCATTTGTCCATAGAGATTTTCAACATGGATAGTGCTAGAACCTTCCTCTTGGGTTTGTTTAAGGTATATTAGATGGGGGAGATTGGTGCTGAAGGGGAAGGAATTCAATTTTGATGGTGGACGCACTGCTCAAAAATCAAGTGCCATTGGGAAGTGTTTCTCCTGTCTCAGCTATCCGGGAGTTCCACAGCTTGATGATGGCAAGGACAAGGATGATGTTGGATTCGATCCCCATGGTGATGCATTATTACTTCTTAATTATCTAGCTTTAGTGTGCACAAACATAAATATACATATATTCACTGCATACACATTCATTGTTGATGTATTGCACTTTTTCTGCCTACCGTTGTTCAGCTGCTGTGACTATTTCATTATCTTCGTGTGTTTTGCTGCATTCAAGTTAAATGCTCACCTTAATATTTTTGTATATCCTCGTTTGAGATCTGGGAAGTGTCTTGATAAATGTATTACTAAGACTAAGAGTGCTGCATTTTTTGCATTCTTTAGCTTCATTTCTCTTAGTTTGAAGCTAAGCAAAACAATTTGGCGTAGTCAGAAGGATACAAAGTGAAAGATTTAAAAGTGAAAAATGTTTGGCAAAAAGTCAAAGGCAGTTTCCCAGGTGCCAAATGACATACCAGGGTTGGAAAAAGCACCCTATGATGTTCTTGCAAATGAATGGTCTTGTGGAGTAGGGTTATGTGAAAACTGGGGCAGAAGTGTTAACGATGCTGAAGCAAAAACTGTTTTACTCTGTTTACAGAAAGTGTCAGTAGAACGGGACGTGATTTATCTACTTTAGGCAGACAGGCTAGATCCTGTTATCTGTTTATAGAAAAAAGCATGAAAAGTGTGCCCAGTTAGAACAGGAAAATCAGTTCAGTTAGAACAACAAAATAACGTAAACATGCTGTCTTGTCAGAATAAGTTATTGCAGGAGAAAGAAGATACTTATCAACCTGTTGCAGAAAAGGCAGCTGTTTGCCTTGTCCAATACAGATATTATAACGGTAGGGGTAGAGTGAATCAAAGGAAAGTTAATTTAGCTATTGCTAAAACAGGGTTAAAGTGGGATCCAGAAATCTGGGTTACCAATATCTGGGATTCCACAGATTCTTCCTATTCCATTGATTAGTCGGTTAAAAAATGTGGGGCCAGCTTAAGCCAGACGAACAGAAAGTGGTACAGCCTATATTTAGGCAGACAGTAGAGGTCACCCCCCAAAATCTGGTGGGAGTTGAGATGCACTCCCTAGAAGATTATACAAAACAGGAAGTCAGTGATATCATAGACAGATTCAAGCAAAGATCTGGGGAAACATTACTTACATGGATGGTGGGATTATTTGACACAGGAGCCTCTGGAGTAATGTTAGATATAGGAGACGCTCCTAAGTTTTGCACCCTTAATATAGGAGCAGTTTAGGGGTTATCAGGGTAACCAACAGATCACCATACTGCAGCTAGCAGGAGTGGGGTGTAACCATAAGTATCCTACAGAATCAGAACGGGCACAAAATGACAAGTCCTGGTACACCTTAAGAGATGCAATGAAGATGAATAAGGAGGAGGGAATGAAAACTGCTATTTTCCTGGGTGATGCTAACTGTCTGTTACACCAACCGCTCTCTGTGTCTGTGCGAAATTAAATTATTCACCTTGCTCCTCAAGCTTACAAGCAGGTAATAATGACTCTCCTAATTAATCAGACAGGACAGGAATTGAAAGATGTACTGGAGGCAGTTCGCAAGTTAGGAGAGCTTGGAGACTGGATAAAACCTGAGAGAGCCTCGAGGTCTGAGGGTCACACAGACAATAACAGAGTATATAGGAGAGACATGTTTATGGCGTTACTAAAGGATGGTGTCAACAAGGAGCAGATTGATGGGATAGATACCAAATACCAAAAGTTTGAGGGAGATGTACCGTAAGCAAGGGCTGTACAGAAAGGGGGGCAGTAGGAAAGTGAACAAGCAGGATAATAAACCAGTGAATCAGGGCTAGTCACAGATACAGGAGGAAGGAAAAGAGAGGGAGAAAACTTTTTCTTCATGAGGGAAAGAAGAGGACGATATGGACAGCGATTGGTTAACTGCTGAAAACAGGGAAGGAGAGGAGTCTCCTCGAAGGTATGAGAGCTTATATCCAGACCTGACTTGAGCAAAAGTTGACAGGTTTAAATCAGATTAGGAAACAGGCCAAACTATGGTATAGGGATGGGCTTGTAATTTAACAGACCTCATGTTGATTTAGAAATTATTGGAAGCATAGAAATGTTCAAAGAGTCCGGGCCTTAGTTGACACTGGAGCAGACGCCTCTTTAAATTATGGAAATCCAAAAAAGTTTACTGGTCAACACTACACCATCATAGGGTTGGGTGGAAAGGAAAGCCCCGCTGTGCAGGCTAAGGTTCAAATGAAAATAGGGAGAACATCAAAAAGAGAATATACTGCTTTGATTGTGCCCCTCCTAGTGTATATACTGGGAACCGAGATTCTGAAGGGGATGTCTTTATACTTGGATGATTGTTGTTATCAATTTGGATCAAAGCAACATATTCCAGTGACAGCAGCAAGGGTGGGTCATCTGAAGATACCCCCAGTGAAGGTGCCCCCAGCAACCAAATTGGTTTGTTTGAAACAATACTGAATTCTGGGAGGGCATGAGGAAATAAGCGAGACTATATAGGAGTTGATGGAGGCAGGTGTGGTGCTCCAGTCACCACTGAGTGGAACAATCCTTTGTGGCCCATGCGCAGAGCAGATGGGCGTATAGAATGATGATCGATTACTGCAAATTGAACAAATATACACCCTTGTTGATGGCTGCAGTACCCAATACCATCACTTTGATTGAGAGAATACAAGAACATAAAAGGGACCTGGTATGCAACTATTAATATTGTCAATGCTCTCTTTTCTATACCATTGTTCCCTGAGAGTCAGGAGCAATTCTCGTTTTCATGTAACAGCAGACAATTCAAGGTGTCAAGGCTCCCCTAAGGGTATGTACATAGTCCCACTATCTGTCACCAGCTGGTGGCAGAATACCTGGATGAAGTATCTCTCTTTCCAGGGGTACAATTGTCTTATTATATTAATGAAGTGATGATTTAGGGAGAGACACAAGAACAGGTGCAGACTGAGTTGGACAGGGTTGTGGAACTCTGAATAATAGCATGTCTTGCCAATATATTGTGACTGTTGCTAGCCACATCAAGTACATTAAACTACCAGTGGGGTGGTTGTTCTCTTTTAGATATACCACATATACATACATTCCTGCTAATATAATGGGTGGACCCCGTGCTTTTCCTTGGTTAGGGCTCATGATGTTTCCATTTCACTCTGTACATATTCGGTATCGAAGGGAAATAGTTCAATTACGTGAAGACTGTGACTCTGAAATTCAGTTATTATCTAAATCAGAATATGTGAGCTTTAGTATTTCTATTGTAGGAGTTCCAGGTTTAGCTGTTTATAATACTCGAGTTATTAACAAGTTAGCATGTATGATGGTTAAGAACATCAATCACACATCCATTACATTAGCTGAGTTGGTACTGGATATACAAGGCACTAGAAAAGCTGCATTGCAAAACAGGGCAGCCGTTGACTACTTGCTCCTGAAGCATGGTCATGGCTGCTCAGAGTTTGAGGGAATGTGCTGCTTTAACCTGCCAGACCACTCTAAATCTATTCAGTCTCATATTGGCGCTTTACGTGAATTGGTGAAGGGAGTAAGACAAGATGTTGACAAAGGGTGGTGGGATGGGCTCTTTAGCTGGTTTTGGGCAATTATGCAATATTTTAGGTGAAATACTCGTAGTGATTTGTATTATAATAATGCTATGTTGCTGTGTACAATGCATACCTAAACTACTTACAATTTTTAGACCAAAATGTGTTACTTTTAGACCAGTATGTTATGAGAGTAACTGGTCAAAGTGTGGAGTGTAATGCTATCTGTTTTTAATTGCTGACTCTATCTTGACCAGTGACTCCATTTTGTGATTAGCTTCAAATGCCTTCACATCGGTGGTGCAGGTATTTTTCCCACACATCTTGTTTTCTACACTATACGCCTGCTAGCACAAAATTGAGTTTTCATCTGTTTCCATGCACAATCTAAGTGCAGGGAAACAGATGAAAGCATTGCTCCCACAATCAGGAAGCTGCTACTTAAAGTAGCTCCCTGCTTGTGGAAGCAATGCTGGCTCCTGCAGTATGCAGGGAGCCGGCTAGGACCGTAGGGGCCTTCAGGCTTCCCCTGCAGTCCTGACATTCACTCTCTCTCTCTCTCTGTCTCTTCCATAATGGGGTGGAAGAGAGAGAGAGAGAGAGAGATTGTCATTGTAATGGTCTCTCCATACAATGACTTCAAAGACTAGCAAGATGTTCGGTATGAATGTTATAGTTTACGTTTGGATGCAGAGTGGGACAGAGTCCCTTCAGGGCTAATGGTCAAGGTCAAGTACTGTCAATTACTAGGCTCAAGCTTCAAGACCTAGTATCACTTGGCAGTGTCTTTGTTTATTTACTAGTGTTTTGACTGTTGAACCTTCCTAATCATGGGGCATTCACTTTTCTGTCCAATTACATGTGTGGGTTGACTGTCATAGGTATGTCTGGAAGCATCACAGTAAGGGGTAACTTATGGTCTAAAGGTTAAGGTCACAGACCCTGGCACTAAAAGTTGAGGGTTCTTCTCCAAATGTGTCTGTGGTCATTTTCCTTCTTTAATTTCTTTTAAACTTCAAAAGTTTAAGGTTCATACTGAAATGTGATCTCACTCATTTTAATTGACAAAATACATTTTTCTTTTCAATTTGTCCAGAAACATCTCATTCTAAGTATATTATTGTCTAAAAAACGTTCTATCCTGATCTCACTCTTTCTCTCTCTCAATTTCTCTTTTTCAATCTCTTTCTCTTTCTCCCACTCACATACCCACTCAGGCCCTTACACACCCACTCTCAGACCCACTCAGACCCTCATGCACCCACTCACAGATCCACCTGGACACTCACGCACCAACTCACAGACCCACTCACACTCTCACCCACTCACAGACTCTCTCATGCACCCACTCACAGACCTACCCAGACACTGACACACCCACAAACAGACCCACTAAGACCCTGATGCACCCACTCTCACACCCAGACAGACTCTCACAGCCACTCTCACATCCATATACACCCTCTCACACCTTTTCTCACACTCAGAGAGACAGGCCTCAGCTACTCCCGCCTTGCACGGCCAAAGGCTGTGTACAGCGTGCAGTTGGAGTAGGGAGGATTAATGTATAGTAATAAAAATTACTTTACATTAAAAAACATGGAAATTCACTGAAAAAAACAAAGATTACTTGTGAGTTATAGTTAGGAAATACAATTAAATAAAGCATAGAAATTTACTTAAAGAAACAAAGGCTACGGCGACGTTATAGTTAGACTCACATTTTAAACATGCAAAACCATAGAAATTCACCTTTTAGAGTTATCTCAAGTGACTATAACTCGTGCCCTACTGTAACTATAACGCACCCCCTCGCCATGCAATTCTAATTACCCCACAAACTACGGCACTCATGACATCTTTGATAACACCATTGACAATATCAATGTAATATTTGCAGTAAAACATTTGATGAAAAAAATGTGCATGGCGGGGGCCTGTTTTAAATAACTTAGGGCATGCGTTATAGTTACTTGAGATAACTATAACTATAACAGGTGAATTTCTATGGCTTTGTACATTTAAGATGTGACTATAATGTCCCTGTAACCTTTGTTGATTTAAGTGAATATATATACAGATAGCAATGTTGAAGAGTTTTGAGTGTATATATATATATATATATATATTCAAGAGTTTGAGAAAATATGGTTATTTAATAGTTCTAATACTATATAACTGTATATCCCTTAATGCTGTTTCTTCTTCTAATTGGAATGCCCATGGATTGCTAAAGAAATAGATACAATTAAATTGGTGTTGTTTCGTGGAACAGAGGCTATTCTTCAGAGTAGTTCAGGTAAAGTGTAGAGAAAAGAGCAATACATAAGTGAGAGAATTCTAAAGTAATAATGTAAAAGTATTTAATTGAATGTTGTAGTTGTCACTGTGGTTTATCATAGGTATCATCACACACTTCTTATACAAAGAAGATTAAACAGGCCTCAGAAACAAAAGGGTGTAGAAGATGCATGTCAAACTCTCTGCAGCAGTCTCTCTTTTATCTACTTTCCTTTTGCCTCCTGCTGTTGTGGTGTGGTGAATTTAATTAGGTTTACCCAACGTAGTGGAGGAATGGAATTAGGAGCTTCTTCTGTTCCTGTGAAAATTATAATCTGATATCCTGTCACAATAGAACCTAACATGCAAAGGTGACACTGCATTGATTAGGGTGATTTCCCGCTGATCAAAATTTCATTTGTGTGTGTGAAAATTGTTCTGAGTGAGAAAAGTCTAGGGGTATAAAAACCTTAATATTCTGGTGGTGGAATTGTTCTTTTTGTTTTCTTTAGAGGAGCGGAAAAAGACTGTTATTTTGTGTTGCATAGAGTTGTAGAATTATAAAATTGTGTGTGTACAAAGAAATTGTAAAGGAGGGTGAACTGCTGCAAGGACCAAATGATGGTGTCATATTGTGCCATGCTGTGATTGGTCAGTTGGAGTGAAATTCTGCACAGTGATTGGTTGGTCTTTATGATGAATTGCGTAGTGATTGGCTGATTGGTGTGAGGAGCTGCACTGAGATTGGGAGGCGGGCAGAATAGATTCAAAATATTGAAGAATTGAATTATATTGCCATTTGTTGACTTGAGTGCAGCACCACTTTCCCTGCGCCCCTTAGCACCCTCCTACCGCCACGTTGTGTGCGACGTATTTAAAATACGGCGCCCCATGGTGCAGGGTAGGTGACAATCGCGTCATGATGCTATTGATGTATTCTGCAGGAGTAGTGCCAAAATATTGACGCTACTCCTGAAGAGTACTTAGGACTCCATTCTAAAGAATGGAAGCTCCCTTTTAACGCCTGCTCTTGAGCAGGCGTTAAAAGTGCCATCAAAATTGGTGCAAAGAAATCTCATAGGTTTCCTTACGCCATTGTTCCAGCTCCCCTAATGGAGGAACGCCCCGTTTGCATACATTATGCCTGGTGCAGGCATAATGTAGCGCAAGGGGTTACAGGGTGGTACAGTGCATGCATTGCACCACCCTGTAAACATGGCGCGGAGATTACAGCCACGTTGGGCCACATTAACATCAAAAATAATTACGTTAATGTGGCGGAAGGTGGCA
This sequence comes from Pleurodeles waltl, assembly GCF_031143425.1. Classification (NCBI taxonomy): domain Eukaryota; kingdom Metazoa; phylum Chordata; class Amphibia; order Caudata; family Salamandridae; genus Pleurodeles; species Pleurodeles waltl. Next base: position 1,604,255,771 of record NC_090444.1, read on the forward strand.
CTAGGGGACTATAAATATCCCTCTTAGTTTGAAAATATTATATTTTTCAAAGCTCTTAAAAATGTGATGAGAAGATATGTGACAATTTCAGTAGGGGAGGTGCAAAGGCACCTCCTGACAGTTCGCCTCCTTATCATATGATGGTAGAGGTAGGCTTTCATACATGTGTATGGCTTTGTTAGTAGTGCAAGATCACTGAAAAAGAAGGTCCATTGAGCTTTCCAAAATGGGGTACATTTGCATTATTAACAGACAAAGAGACAAGCTGTCTGACATGAAGACCAACACAATCTGAAGCACTAGGGCCCAGATTTATACTTTTTCACACAAAACTGCGCTAATGCAGTTTTGCGTGAAAAGGTTTACCTCTGGCCGGGCATCATATTTATTGAATGACAGTAGCCGGCGGTAAGGCCCGGCTAGCATCATTAAAAAGGATGCTAGCCGGGTGAGGGAGGCGTAAGGGGAACAGGAGATTGTGTGTCAAAGGATGATCTGGTCTAAAAATACCTCTAAACAGACTAGCGTCATTTTTTGACATACAACCCCCATGTACATGACTCCTGTCTTTCTAAAGACAGGAGTCATGCCCACCACCCCAATGGCACCCCAGGGGACATATGTCCCCTGGGCATGGCGTTTGGGCCCAGTGCCATGTAGGGGAGCCTATGTTAGGCACCCTATGGCACTTATAAAAACATATTGAAAATACTTACCTGTACTTACCTTACTTACCTGGGATGGGGTCCCCCATCCTCTGGTGTCCCTCTAGTGCGGGTGGGGGTGCCCCTGGGGCTAAGGCAGGGCGCCTGTAGGCCCATTCCATGGTCTCTGACCATGGAAATAGGCCCACAGGTCCCCTAATGCTTGCCCTAACCCAGCCGTTAAATAATGGAGCTAAGCAACCTTTTAGCACGGGGGGATAAATAAGGCGCTAAGGCCATATCGTCATTTTGTGCACTGGAACACCTACCTTGCGTCTCATTGATGCAAGGTAGTTTCCTGCAAGCAAAAAATGAAATTAACTCCAAAACTTTGGCGCTAGACGGGTCTAGCGACAAAGTATCAATATGGAGTTAGGTTTGCGCTTAATTTGCATAAAAAATAGTGACGCAAATTCGGCGCAAACAGAGTATAAATCTGGGTCTAAGTACTTGGGAGAAAATGGCTCGCTCTAGTGAAAGAGAGAAACTTCTGAAAGAAACAAGGAGAGCTATGAAGAATTATGGAAAGGCAATATTGGATGAGCAGCAACAGAGATGGAGTAAAGACGTAGTTGAAGGAGCTAGGTTACATCCAGTAATTACTACTGAAAAACTTGAGAAACCGAAAAAAAGATGAAAAGTACAAGAGAATGAGGGGGAAAAAGCTGAAAGGAAATGTGACTCTGATAGTGGTTCAGGAGATGATATATTGGATAAATTATTAGGCGCAGGTCCACTCCATTATGTGGCCCCTGTGACAAATACTGAGAGTGTGCAAAGCTGGGCCCACTGTGCAGAGAGTCCAGGCAACCACACATTGATTACAGAGGTAAAAAGTAGACCACTTAATGCTCTAATCTTTATGGTAGCTTGTTCGAGCAGTTAGGCTAATCTTGGCGAAGTGTAAAGCATTTGTTGTACTCACAGCATACATAAATGAAGACACACATTCAAAGGAATAACTTGAGACCAATTTACAAAACTGCTTCAGATTTGTATATTTTTTTAAGACCAAGATCATCAAAATCAGGGAAAAACTTAAAAAATGCATATAAAATCAAGCAATGCATTTACCAATGTCTCCTTTTGTTCCTAGGTCAAGGCTGTTGAGCCAGCGGGAGGTGTTCGGAAGGTTCCCAGTTTTGGTGGGAAGAGCTGATGAAAGGAACCCTGCCGGGGACCACTCGGAAAAGCAATGCACAGGTGGACTTCGAGGTAAAAACGGTGGGTCCCCTTGGAATGCAGAGGATGCAAGGGGTGAGGGACCCTTAGAACCCATCTAGTACTTCAGTGCAGAGCACAGGGAGGCCTGGTGCAGAGCACATAGATGAGCCAAGAGCTATGCCCAAATGTGCCCTTGTCAGCGGGAGGTAGGTCACTTTGAGGGTTGCTTGCAGGTCAGCAGGGCCACTCTTGTGGGTAGTTCTGGTGGTTTCTGAAGTCCCTCCACTGGGGCTTCCTCCTGGTCTTTTTGGAGTCCAGAGTGGACTTTCTTTTCAGACGTCCAACATTGAGTGACAAGTTAATGGGGCCATTGCACAGTTCAGTCACTGGAGGTTGCAGTGCCATCAAACTTGGCACACTTGCAGGTTTTATCCTCACGGTCGACCAGGTGAAATTGGGTCTGGCTGCAGTGTCCAGTTCCTTGGTCAGCAGCTGGTCAGTGAGCTGGACTTCACTGGCCTTTTGGTATTGGTTGCAGGAAAATGATGCCTTCACTCTGGAGAGAGATCTTCTGCCATTTTTAAAAGAGTGGAGGTCCCCTGGGGATTTTTAGAGTCCATCTGATGTCTGAGCTACCCCTCAGCAGCAATTGTGGGGTCCTTGGTATAGCAGGCAGGGTTTGGCACCTTTTTTCTTGATGTAGCAGGACTTCAATTCTTGTGTCTTAGGTCTTCTTTGTTGCTGGTCCTCTTGTGTCTTTATAATCTCAATCTCTGGTCTAGGGATGCCCACTAAATACTGTATTTAGTGGGCATTTAGAGGAGTACCTACTAGTGACCAATGGGTCATCTACCTTAGGGTGGCTACACCCACTATGTGATCACTTCCTGTGGGCAGAGGTCACTTCTCTATCCCTGAAAGGCTATTTTCCTACCATGCAAGATGGAGGAAAATGAAATGGAGGGGTCACCTCACATGCAACACCTTAGGGGTGGTGCAAGCTGGTGGTGGCCACTATTCTTGCCCTTTGTGTGTTTTCCCTTCATTGTGCCAGCCAAAAGTGGTGATTTGCAACTGGAGTGGCCATCTGCTGCTAGCAGCAGGCCTGGGGGTTGAGTTTCAAAGGCCGTAAGCCTTTTGAAGCTCACTAGCAGAGCAGTGCACATTCCTGAGCAGAGAGGTGTGACACCTCCACCCAGGAAGGTTTTTGTTATGTGCCCAGAAAGCAGGAGCTCTCACCCCAGGGCTCCAGAATCTTGTATGGTGGTGTCAGCCAGCAACCATGCCAAAGTCAGTTAGCTTTGCGGGGGTCACCTCTAATATGGTCGCTGGGTACACTTTGCAATAAATCTAATACTGGTACAAGACTGGATTAATCATTCTGATACCAAACAACCCAGTAGCCATCATGTAGCTGTGGAACTCATACTGACCAGTGTCTAGCACATGCATTTAAAACGGCTGCTCTGTTCACTGACAGGTTTAGCAAGGATACAGTAGGGGCACATTGCTCATACCTACATATACAGTTTAGTGCACCCTGCCATCTCATTGTTCGAGTGAAATCTAGAGCAAATTGTGAACTCAACAGCTTCATCACAGCATTGGGCATGTTGGAAGGGCTGTGCTTGTAAATTTATCACCCATGCACCGCAGATAAATAGCAGCAGCCATCTTGCTGCTGGGCTTTCTAACCCCATAGCAAAATGGGCATCTTTACAGATGCCCCTACTTTTTGCCCCATTTTGAACAGCTAAATGCTGGTGTTTGGACTCTGTTAGCCAGGCCCCAGTACGAATGCTGTTTCTCTTAAAATGGTATGTAGAATGGCATAGGCCATTTGGCAAGCACCTTACTACCCATGTAAGTCCCCCGTAGATGGAACCCAGGATACCCAGGGCAAGGGTGGCAAAGGCAGCCTGCACGATCAGCCTGCTGATCGAGTGAGACTCTGCCCACACCAGGGGCAGGTAGAGTCCCTGCTACTGTCCATGGACAGGTCCGTCACCCCTAATGGAGGCCCTCTCTAGCCCAGGGGACAGGATGCACTGTTTTATGATTTAGAGCATATGTGCAGGAGTACATATACGCCCCACTTTTGATCCGTCATTTTTTTTCGTTTGTATCCACACAAACCCGGGGCTCCGTGGAGGGGACCTACAGTTGGGTTGCGGGTGGCGACCCGCGGCGCGAGCTGAGTGCTTGGCTCGTGGCACGGCTGAGGTTCATGTTTTTGGCAGCCGGACGTGCAGCACTCCCTTCTGTTTTGTATTTCCTCGTACAAGGCCTAAAGTGGGCATGGGGCCTCAGCGAGTTCTGGGCGCAGCGTGCCCTCAACATTAGGAATGGGCACCCTGACCCCTCACTTACCTGGTGCAGCCTGTTCCTTTCTTCTTTTCTTCTTTTTCTCTTCTTTCTCCTTTTCTTCTTTCTTTCCTTGTTTTTACACTTAGCAGCCATGTTCTTCTTTATCCCAGCATGCCTTTCTTTTTCCCTGCATGCTTTAGGATCCTTTTGCAAAATGGTGCATTTCTCTATATTCTCCTATGGTTTTTTCCCAATCCAATATGGTGTCTTTTTTATTCCTTTTGGTAATTTACTGTTTTAGGGTATATAAGCAGTGTGATTCTTGTTCACCTTGCACTGCAACACTTCCTTTGGTGGTGATTTTCGCTCCGGTTGTTTTTTCTCCAGTTTTTTCCCTCCCTTGTTCCGTGTTCTTCCAGTATTGTTTTCTTGTTGGAAGACTTACCTTTTTGCTTATTTTTGTTTCAGGGAGTTCCTGCTATAGAGGTTTTTCTCTTTGGGGTTTTTCTGATGGGACTACTTCTGGAGGGCACGGACAGTCTTTGGTGTTCCATTGTCAGCAGCACTGTGGCTACCAGAAAGGGCCGCCCTTACCTTGGTCAAGGCAGAACCTACAAGGATCAAGACCACTCTGCAGTTCCAGTTAGCCAGAGTCATAAATGACGAGTAGCCCGTGACACATGCAGGCATTTAAACTACACTTCTGGCCTGAGTAACCAGTGGTCCACTGGATAACATAGGCTGGCATCTTATCACTGTCCAGCTCTGCAATGGCCCGGCTGAATCTTGTTGTGTTTGGGATCAAACACTGTGTCTTTTAACCCTGAACCTGATGCCCATGTTTAAGATTAAAAAAGCAGATGCCCAAATGGCACCCTTCCAGGGTGCCTACCAAGTTACCAAGTCCTGTACTGTTTTGGTGGCCTCTCCCGAGCCGCTACCACCACAGGCAAGAATCTGGCCTTCTGCCGGTAGTGCTAGCACCTTGGCAGCATGTAAGACAAAGGGCCTGGGCAGGAAGGAGGTCACACCTCCTCCATCATCAGGGTGGTGAGCCTCAAAGGCTTCCCGTGTGTTTGATGTGGTGAGAGCTGTCCGCCCAGAGGAGGACAAAGACCTTCCTGCCCTGCGTGGCTGGGCAGGTGGGAAAACAACTATGCAGAAGGAGTTCACCTCCCTCAAACTAGCCACATCTTTGAGATGTGCTAGGAGGTTTGCACAGCCAAGGAAGGGTTCTACCATCTTGGCAGACCCTCAGAATAGCGGGTTCTGGCTTCAAAGTGACGTACTCCTCAGAAGAAGTGATCACTGCAGGGCGGACTAGCAGCAGAAACAGTAGCCCATTGGCCACTGTCCCTCACACCCTTAAACGTCCCCTAAACCAGGATTTAAGGGGCTCCCCTAGCACCAGAAAGTAGATCTTACCTGGACAAGAAGAAAGAAACACGGACGTCTGCACCAACAACAGGACCTGGGCTCCACCCTCAGCGCAAAGAACAGAACACAGGGTGACTTATGGAGACCAGTACTGGAATCAAGTGCCCGGCATGTGCTAAAGGTGGAAACTTATTGGTTCCGACCAGAGGGACCCCTGTGGACACCAAAACCCCATGGTCCATTATCTAAGGAGTGGGAGTGAGGCCTGTGCAAAGTTTCAAGCCTCTACTCCCCACCAAATGACCTCCAGCCACCAGAACGCCCGTGGACAACCCCTGCAGCTACCAAGGCTTGTCTGTCGCCTGCACGGAAACCAATGGACACACAACGTTCAGCGACGTGAGGGCACCCCCCAGCATAGAGACCGGTGTTGCCAGTGACCACTCTCTTGTGGGACTGCAGCCTGAACAACGAGACTTCGACTGGAGCAGCAAAGCAACTTTGGCACGACCAGCCCGGTGATTGACAGCTGGTCCCGGACCCCCAAAGAACTCTACATCCGGAGGGTAGAGTGTGAGTTCACCAGCAAGTCCAGTTTTGCACAGAGTGCAAAATGCAGCAGCCACTGCAGACCATTTAGCACCAAGGATGTGGTAGGCTGGCCTGGTTTGTAGTGGGTACCTAAGGTACGTACACCTTATACCAAGTCTAGTTCTCCCTTATTAGTGAAATGTAGTCAGTGTCTAGAAGCCAGTCTGTCTAGGGGTAGCTGTAGCTGAGCAGCCAAGGCTTATTTAAGAGTCATGCAAAGCTCTTGCAATAGCACTTTAGTCACACAGTGCTCACACAAATGAAAGAAAATACTCAGGCCCTTATTTAAACTTTTTGACGCAAACCTGTGCTAACGCAGGTTTGCGTCAAAAAGTATAACGCCGGCTTGCATCATTCCAGGACGCCATATTAATGGAATGGTGCAATCCAGCACAAAGGATGGGTTAGCGTCAAAAAAATTGACGTTAGCCGGGTTGGGGTGGTGGTATGGGAGATGGGTGTTTAGCACCAAAAAATGACGCTAGGCTGTTTAGAGTAAAAAATATGACTCTACCATGCCACATGACTCCTGCCTTAAAAAAGGCAGGAGCCATGCCCACCACCCCAATGGGCAGCATAGGGGACAAGGGTCCCCTGGGCATGGCCATTGCACCCTGTGCCATGTATGGGGGCCCACATCTGGGCCCCCTATGCCATTAAAAAAAAGGTAAATACTTACCTTCACTTACCTGTACTTACCTGGGATGGGGTCTCCCATTCTCCGCTGTCCCTCTGGTGTGGGTAGGGGTGTCCCTGGGGCGTGGGGAAGGCACCTTGGGACTCATTCCATGGCGTTCCACCATGGAAATGAGCCCACAGGCTGCCTTACGTCTGCCCTGACCCAGGCGTTAAATAATGGCGCCAAGCAAGCTTAGCGCCATTATTTAGGCCTGCCTCCCTCCCGTGCAAAATTTTTGCACGGAAGGATAAATAAGGTGCCCGGGCCTTAAGGTCATCTTTTGCCCGGGAACGCCTACCTTGCATCTCATTGACGCAAGGTAGTTTTCCGCAGGCAAAAAATGACTTTAACTCCAATATTTTGACGCTAGACGGGTCTAGTGTCAAAATATAAATATGGAGTTAAGTTTACGCGGAAATAGCATACAAAAATGGCGTTATTTCAGCGCAAACATAGTATAAATTTGCCCCTTAGTGGTACAAAAATAAAGGTATTTTATCTTTAGTGACACAATGCCAAAAATACTTTAGAGACTATACTCCCTTAGGAGGTAAGTAATATGCACAGTATATACACTAGAATGCAGAAATAGCTGTAAGAACAGTTAGAAAACAGGGCAACTAGTGAAAATCACAACAGGTTGCAATGGGCTTAGAGGAAACACAAACCATATACTAAGTTAGTGAAATGCGAAAGTCGGTTTACCACCTAGGCGAGTGTAGTGTGTAGAGGGGCGCTGGGAGTGTAAGAAAACACTAAAGGTAAGTTATAGAACCCACCCCAGAGCCCAGGAAAACAGGAGTAAATCACAGTAAGGCCCATATTTATACTCTGATTGTGCCGGATTTGCGTCATTTTTTTACGCAAATTCGGCACAAAACTAACACGGTATTTATACTTTGACGCTAGACCCGTCTAATGTCAGAATATCTCAGTGTGCGTCATTTTCTGGATGCGTGAAACTGCCTTGCGTTAATGAGATAAGTAGGCGTTTCCGTCCAAAAAATGACTTAAACACCCGTGCAATCAAGATCTATGTTGCTAAGGCACAGGGAGCTGCTGTCTATGGTGCGGCGGTATGGGACTTTTTCGACAGTAACAGACTAACCATTGGAGAGAATAGCTTTGCGAGGGCTCTATGTGCTTGCCCTCCTAGCACCCCACTGATACCACTGTTTCTAGATTTGGGACTAAAACTGATAGCCGACCTAATTATTTTAAGACCTCTTTTATATTGGGTAAGGCTATGGACCGTCCCTGAATTAGATGTTTACAAGACCTCACTTTTAGATCTGTTAAAGTGTCCTAATTCAGCATCCATCCCATGGGGCAAGCATGTACCCCTCTGGTTCAGTAATTTGGGTCTAGGAGACTATTAGGAGAACCCCCATAATCTTGAGAAAGTCCATTCAAAAGTGCTGAAGCGTGTCTACTGGTCTTACGTGAGGAATGATTCCATTAGTTGTAAATCTTGTGGTAACTTAACCAATCTTTTTATTGACATCAAGTGGTACCCACAGTTTGAACTATATCTAGATATTATACCTGATATTTTAGGCAAAAGCTTATATGCTAGATTTTGCTCTGGGACTTTGCCATTGAAGACCTTGATGCGTAGATGGGGTGGAAATGCAATAAATGATACATGTCCCGTGTGTGGTACCACCTCTGAAACAGTTGAACATTTTATGTTTTTTTGTTCCGCATACTCATCTCCTAGGTCCAAGTGGATCCGCAATATGTGTCGGGAAATGGGAATAAGGAAATGTGCACTAGCCTTGAGGATTTTAAAGAGTCATTGTTCCAAAGTTTTAATATATGCTGTTAGCAAGTACTTATTGGCAGCATGGCGTATACGTAACCTTTATGTCAGCAATGGATTTTAAGAATGACTGGATGAGATATTCTTGGATGGTGCAGTGGGGATGACCTTTTATTTGTTTTTATGATTTTAAAATGAAAATTGTTTTTTATACTCTTATGATGATATTTATTGTGCATTGCTTTGATGATCCGCTGATCGAATAAAGCTTGTGTTTGACTGACCTGTGCGCCATATTTATCCAACTGCGCAAAAATGCTGCACGACTGGGAGGCGGAGCGGGAAAATGGCGCACATCCGGATTTGTGCCAAAAATTAACACCTGGGTCAGGGCAGGCGTTAAAATAGGGCAAACACACCAGTACTTAAGGAAACCCCACAGAAGCAACATCAGAGCTCCAAAAGGAAGACATGGAGGTGCTATTCATCCAGCATGCACGAAGACGCAGAGCACAGTAGCAACAGCAGCAGCTTCCACCACACCAATAGGGACCCCAAAGGCAACGCCGAAGGCAGGAGAGGATATTCTGGACCAGGACAACCCTTCAGGGCCTCAGGGAACACAACATCATCCAGAAGTATAGACTAAACTGGCAAGCCATACAGCAGCTGCTGCGCCACATTGAGCCACAGTTGGCACCCAGCTTGCAGACACCCTACATCATTCCACCAGAGACCAAGCTGCTAGCTGTCCTGCACTTGCTGGCAAGTGGCTCTTTTCAGACCACTGGTGCCCTGGTTGCCGGGATCTCACAGCACTCATGCACTGCCTTCCTTCCCAAGGTACTGGATGCCATCATCTCCCTCACACCCCACCACATCAGCTTCCCCAACACACAGCAGAAGCAGCAGGAGACCAAACAGGGCTTCTATCAAATCAATGGCTTGCCACACGTGCTTGGTGCCATTGACTGTACACATGTACAGATTGTGTTACCTGCTGCAACGGAGCATCTATACCGCAAGAGGAAGCACACACACTCCATCAATGTGCAGACCATTGTGGATCACCGGGGATTGATCACCAACATCGTAGCAAAATATCCTGGGAGTGTACATGATTCATTCATCTTCCGCCACAGCACCATCAATCAACACTTCCAGGATGGACGATATGGCAATGGTCTACTTGTTGGTAAGTACAGAAACGTAGTAATATACACACAGCACAGCAACCCTGTAGGACACACAACACATACACCACTACATTGACACGTGGCCAGGAAGACACTAAGGTTGTGACACTGCTAGTCATGGTTGATATGCTGACCCAATGCAATACACACCTATGGACAAATGACAGATGCAAATAACAACAGATGCCACTCCAGAGCCACAAGGGACCAATTTAAAACCACACAGTGACAATGCATGGCCTTAACTGGCAGTACAACTTGGAAGATGAATCTTCCAATAGCACATCAATAACACTCAATCACGCACCCTTCCAAGCAATACATACTGTGTAAGGGGTGTGTAATGTGTTTCGCTGCAGGTCAAAGACCATGAGACACACAGCATGATGATGCTGACTCTAATGAAGGTGACATGGAATCATTGAGGCAGTACCAACATCTCATATTACTCCTGGGGTGACATTGCCCGCTAGCAATAAGGAAGTGGACTGTGCTATGAACACAAATTGATGTGACACTAATGCAAAGTGCACACTGCTACTCATACGGATTGAGACAATTACACACATACATAACAGACGTACAGGCACATGGACCTTCTGACACTAAAACCTTCACCCCCACAACCAAGTTAGCCAGCTTACCTGGAGCAGGTTCAGTAGTGTGGGCACACGTTTGCACATGAGCCAACTTGGTGAGGGCACAAAAATGGGTTTGCTAGAACTTGTCACACATGGCATATTTGTGCATTGTCAATTGTGAACACTTCAGTGCTGCCAACTTATGGAGATGTGTTGTACATTGTCACCTAGCCAAATCATAGGGCCTCACTGTTGTATTTCACATGCAATTACATATGGTGAATTGGATGGGATGTTGAGGCCATATAGTGCAACCGTGTTACCACCACAGTGGAATCAATTCTGTGTGTGTAAGTATCATGTCACCTCCAGTGAAGGCACATGGATACTTCTTTCACATGACATAATGCATGGGAGATACACAATGAACCACAAGTTTACAAATATACCATTGATATCAGGTCAATCAGCCAAACACCAGTTTTGATAATTAAACAACCCAATGCAGAAAGAACATCCTAGAAGCCTAGGATCCCACACAATAACACAAACACAGATGAGTCACAGACGACAGAAGATAACAACTGCCATGCAAAGTGATAATCAAGGTACAACCAACATCCAAATATATACACTTATTTCTCCTTCAGCTGATCAGGGTTACGGGATCCAGCCATGGATCATGACCCCATTTGCCAACCCAAGCACAGTAGCAGAGCGTGCCTATAATGAGGCACATCGGAGGCTACGCACCATAGTTGAGAGAACTTTTGGCATCTTGAAGTCCAGAGTCAGGTGCCTCGACATCACCGGAGGCAGCCTCCTATATTCACCTGAAATAGTCTGCAAGATCATTTTGACCTGTGCCATCCTGCACAACAGTTGTGTAAGGAGGAACATTCCCCTCTATGAACCAGACCCACAAATACCTGAAGAGGAAGATGAGGAGGATGTTGTCCATCAACATGAGGGTGACTATCCAAACACTGCAGCAGGATTGCTTCGGAGACAACACATTGTACTAAACTTCTTTTAACTTTAGTCACCATCACCACTGTCTTACCATATGTCATTAAACACCTCACTTCATCACTAAATCATGGTCTGGGTAATTATTTATGCATCACATGATCCTAGGAATCATAATCAGAGTTTAGCCTCATGGAGCTTTGCAGATATACAGATTAGGATACTGAAGAAGCCACATCACATTTGATGGGTATGAATGTACACTTAACTTCACACACAGTGTAAATGACATATATCCTGTCTATTTCACATGTGAAGGGCAATATCAGAGGACACAGCTATGTGACATATCCATGTTGCCAACATGGTCCATTGCAGCACATGACACACAACTAAGACACCATCAATCATAAGGAAAAAAAGTGTCTCATACATGAGGCACTGGATTGCTAACACAAATGTATGACCAGACCCTTGACAGCAGTAAGTGTGACATCAGCTATCTGTGCAAGGAGCATGTGTGACAAGGAGTCCATCTAAGCAGAAAATGGATAGCATGAGTGCCCCAGATATGACAAGCATTGCTCACAAGACATGCCCTGCGCAGTCCATCCCAGGTGTTAAGTCCTGCCACTACCATGTTTTCTGTCTCTGCCCACCCTTCTCTAGTGGGCCCTGTAAATGGACTATTTGTACCCTGATAATCATTCATCTACACACACCCAGACTCCCATTCTGACTCCTGTGTATTTCCCTCTTCAGTATGGCATGCCATAGTCATAGTTAATCATTCTGCATGGACTTCAGGTCCGATAATGCATTCCCTGGTAGTCGGTTGGACCTGTAATCAGCTGTCCATTGCTTCCCATGTGAAAGGTCCAGTTGGTCCTTTGAACTTGATTCTCAACTCCAGGACTTGAGAGACTGAAGCTGCACATACCTGTGAGCACTTCCATGCAGACCAGCCAAATTAAACCTGCCCTGCCATTGCTGCTGCCTGGAACTGCTTAGAAGCTGACATTTTCTGAATCTCCTTGTTGTGCATAGGTGTACAAATCACTTGTGTAACAGAGCCCTTGGGGGATTGTATAACGTTGCAGACACAGCACAAAACAGTTTATTGTTCCCACAGTGTTGTTCCAGCTTTTGCCAGTCAGAGTCTGCTCACTGTGTATTTGCCTTGTTCATGTTTGTTCCTGACAGAGCATGCATCCTGTTAGCCTGACTGGTTCCTGTCTTTGCGTTAACCATAGAGGTTCCCCTTGGCTACATTTGTCTCATAGTTGCTTTCCATGTCCTCTCTTTTCTCCTGGGGTATTGTGTCTGGTAGGTCTACTATGAATCCTCAATTATATAGTATAGTTTAGTAATTTCCCTTATTGTTTTCTGGTGTGGGACATATATTCAAATTGCCTAATCCAGCCCCCATCCCTTGTCTGGTTTTGCATATATTCATTAGTGCCAAACAGTGACAGTGTGCTATGGCTGTATGCATGGATTAGGTACGGTGCCTACAGCACAACAAACAAGGGTTTCTAAGGTATATGTAAGGACAAAACATGTGTGTGCCCTGACGGTCCAGACACAGATTCACTTCTGCCGCCACCTTCTGATGGGGCTTGCGTGGTGACTAGCTGTGAGATTAATCAGCACAGAGGCACTGATGTTCCCTGTTGCAGTGGGAATTTTAGAGCCCATCCTGTGTACAAATGTTGTGATAAAACCTGCCTTTTTCAGATTACTGATCCATAACGTATTTGAGCACACCAAGGTTGGTCTGTCGTCAGCCTTCCAAAAGTTCTGCCGTGCCATAGCTGGACTATCACCATGTGTGTCGTTAGTTTCTCTTTGTTTTTAGGGCAAATCTGCTTTGAAGGATACTCTGTTAATTGAGGGAATGGCACCACAGACTCATGACTAGCCCTGCACATAACTATGACAACATGGAGGCCAATACTGACACAGGGTACACATGGCCACACACTTGAACTGGACACCTTTGTGCAATGAACCACTGGAAATATGTGAACACATGCAGCATGGTCTGCTGGTCCTCCACAGCCACAGGAGAAACATAGGTCATTTACATGACTCAAACTGTGGTGTACCAAAACTTTTTGGATTGGAGTTGGGACTCTTTGTCACAAACACTGTGCTTACCTAGCATGTTCAAATGCCTGGGTCATGGGTAGTATACACACAAGTGACCATGAAGTGGTATCTAACATTCCATTATATGTGATGGCTTACATTTTTTACATTGCCATTATCAACCGTCCTCCATCTATCGTGTGCATAGTTTGTCATGGGAGATGTTTTGTCCCCAAAGTCATGGAAGTTCACATAGCATAAGATGCAACAGATATGACAAACACATATCATGACTGATGTACCTCAATGAATGGCATCGGATGGTTATCCACAATTACAACACATGCATACAAGCACATTATGCAAAACACGTCTTGTGACGTTCTCACAGAGGCCCAACAACAATTGAAATAGCCAATTCACAGACAAAGACACACAGGCCTTGAGTGATTTTTTAAAGTTGTGTAGCCATGCTATCCTCTATTAATGCACCTTCTGCTCAAACTAGGAAATACCAATTTTAATTCCAAAAGTTTGTGTTGCTGTTGCGTCAGTCAAGAGTGCTAATCCGGCACAACAAAATTAGTATTATGGTCCGCAGTAGTTTGGTCTGCCACATGTGCCCAAACACTAGAACACACACAGCAGGCCCTTACAGCCTATCTTTGCATAGTTATAGCCTTCATGTATGTTAAAAATGAGAAAAATGACACAAACACAGTTATAGACAGATATTTTGATACAAAAGCGTCAAAAAAGACGCATATGCATCAAAATATGACGCATATGCGTTAAAAAATGACACTCACACCCATTATACATTTATTGGTCCCTAGCGTTAATTCCAACAATGCACCACATGAAATCGGTTATCCATGAAAAATACATTGATCTTTGAATGCAGGGGAATTTTTAAGCATATGCGTCAAATAATATTGACGCGAAGCCCGTAAGGGTCATAAAATTCCACGAATCATAATACAAACGCACCACATTTGAGACAGGAAGTGATGTAATAAGATATCCTGTTTACAGAAATGGTACAGTGAGTGTACTTTCACTTTCATTTTGCAGTCTGTGATTCTTCCAGACTGTGTGGCTGTGTAGAGAGTTGTGTCTGTCAATATTGTGCTTTTGTCTCCTGTGTGCCATTTCAATTGTCATCTGTTGTTTTTGTAAGTGTCTCTGTAAATCAGTGTAAGTGTGTTTTTGTCATTTTTTGTGTCTAATTTTGTCTTTGTACTGTTGGGAGTGTGTAGTGGGTATTGTTAGTTGGGGTATTGTTGGGCTGTTTGTGGGTTCTTTAAGTTTAATTTCCAGACCTCCTTTCCCTGTATTTCCCTCTTTTCCCTTTCCGAACCCTATTATTTTTGTGCTGTTGGGAAGGCCACATCTGGGGAGAATGAGTGAGGAGGAGCTGGGGGCTTTTATTTGGCTGGTGTGCCACTTCCTCCCCCTGATGTTAGAGGCTCGTGGCAGGGTGATACAGGGGTATCACACCGACGTGAGGAGGCTCAGGTGGTCCAAGGTGCTGTTCCACCTAAAGAGAGTGTTCAACAGTCAGTGCAATGACCACCAACGTAAAACATCGCTGGGCTGACCTTGTGGCCAGAGAGCAAGACCTGCTGGACCACCTGTGTGTGGTGATTGGTGGCCCTGTGTGAGTACAGATTAGACTAATGTATACAGTAAAATGCTCTGTAGTGACAGTAGCAGATTTTGTGACATGCTGCATGCAATGTTTGTGGACATGTGGAATTCAGTTGAACATACAGTGGCCCTGATTTATACAATATGTGCTATGCATTACCATCATTTGTTGATGCAAAAGCTGCACAAACTTTCAAAAGACAACTTGATTTTGTAAATTAGTGCTGCTTTGACATCAATAGATGATGGTAATGCAGCACAAACGAAAGTATTATTCAGACCCTATGAGTGTACCAGGAATGAGATCTATTTCACATGCTAATGCAAGGAACCAATGTAGTCCACAATTTTTTTAATACATGTCTGAACAGTATTCATGGCCATACGTAAAAAGATCTTCCTAACCTCTGGTAATATCTTAGGATGATATTTCGACTTGGTTTGTGCAGCATTTAAATTAATTATGGATGCCAAAGTAATGCACACTTGATAATATCTAAATATTTTGTGCTACTTTCCGTAGCTGTAGCGTAAACAAATGAAGCAAATGCTACACATAAAAAAAAGAACATCTGGCCCTAAGTTCATTGTTCCTGTGTGTTTTATTTTGCCTTGGGCACAATTGCTGGTACAGAGCTGATGCATTTGCCATGTGTCTCTTAATAGCTAAATAGTTTTCTACAGTTAATGGGTCATCATGGGACCCCTGAACTTTGTGAATGCATGGTCACAAATTATTTATTTGAATTATGTTGTGCAAGGGACCCCTGACTGCTTCCATCATACATTTAAAGTGACAAAATAGTTTGGTAGTTTACGTTTGGTACACTGCTGCTGATCTAGTGCAGCATATGTACAATTGTTAACTTCTCAGTATGAAGGCTATCACAGACATGGGTGTATGCTAAGATCAGCAGGCCAGCATTCCCAGGAGTGCTGCCATTCCCAAGGTGCATACAAATTGAGACCTACGTCATCCAAGTTAGGTCACCCAACTTGGCAAATGTACGATAATGAATGTGGCTAACTGTGATCTACAATACCTGATATAGGTACACAGGGCCCTGAGTAATACATTTCAGGTGCAATGACTACACCTGTGCCCACGCATTCTGTCACGGATGATCAAATTAGACACTGTCATCATATATTTCTTTGTTGTTTTGATTTAGATAAATGGCCAATCCATGTTTATTGTAACATTGTCATCAAGTAACACATAGGATCCGTGCCATCATGCTGTCATAGGGGGCATATACGGCTCTGGGTACACTGCCAATGTGGCATATGTAACCTACATACAACACAGGCACACATATAATGGACCATAGAAAGCACAATAATTCCAGAACTAAACTCAACCCCCATGAGCATCACACAGTACCTCATTCTCCCTTGACGCACAAGCCACAATACCTGAGTGACTGATATTGGAGTGCACCAGGAATGTGGCTTTGCATGCCTCTCATAACAACAAATGAAGAAATGGAGTACCCTCTAGAAATAATTCTGCACACAATTGAGTAATCATGTTTGGCACCACATTATTGTTAGGGCCAGTGCATGTGTGCATATGTGTGTCTATCACTCACTGGAGTAACCGGGTCAATGCATGTTTGCAGTAGCATGTCTGTTGGTGTGTCTACATGCCTGAGGTGCTGCTCTATCATAAAAAATGTCACACACAGTGATTTGTTGTTCTAAGTTTTGTACACAGAGCAGACATTAAGCACATTTCACCCTTCGATGTTTTACAAGTGGCCCAGCCCCCTACGCAATC
Organism: Pleurodeles waltl; assembly: GCF_031143425.1. NCBI lineage: Eukaryota > Metazoa > Chordata > Amphibia > Caudata > Salamandridae > Pleurodeles > Pleurodeles waltl. The sequence continues at coordinate 1,604,272,622 of NC_090444.1, forward strand.
GGTGAAGTGGCTCGATTTGCGGACCCAGACGTATCCAGTAAGTGTTGATATGTTAATCCTGTGTTTTGTTTGCAGCTGTTGTGTGATTGACTCCTGTGTGTTGGACACATTGCAAGGTATGATGTGCTGGCACATGATCTGATATGTGACATGACTGGAGTTTGGCATTTTGTTCCATGTTTGAGTTGGACAATCAGTGGCGGAGAGTCACATATTGGGATTCTAGTGCTGCGTTATAGGCATGGGCAGGTGAACAGGGTGATATTTGTTGCTACATGTATGCCAATGATTAATTAGGAGGTGGACATTTTCATGATTTAGTCAGCAAGTCATACCCTGATTCAAACAGACCAGTGATGCCGAAGTATGACCCACAGACTTGAGCATCCCTGTTAAGTAATGAACATGTAGGACTGTATGTTTGACTTCCTAGCAGCATCTAGCTCCACATGTTGTGCTCCGTTTATGTGGCACTTTGAATGTCATAGGTGCGCATGCAGCTAAAGCCCAGATGGGTACTTGCATCTATGTGCTTGTTTTTGGAAAGGTATCAGTGAGATCACATGATGTTGACAAATGGTCGCAATTAGGAACATAAATGTGGATGTGATTGTCCAGTGTTTGAGTCAATCTTAGTTGGCAGCCCTCCTTACCTGTGGTGGACTGACTAAACCCATGGACAGCTGTCCAAAGCTTCCTGGCTGTCCTTGATCTTTGAAAGTATGTGTTGCATGTCCATCACCCCTGAGGCACAGAGTTAGGGATATGAAATATGTGTACCTAGGTCTGAGGATCCCAGTGTAGAAGACAGACATGTAATTCCAACATTCATTTGTTCCAACCTAGGATACCCCCTCATGATTAGCAACTGCATACTGTCCAGGCAATTCCATTCACAAATCACAGGACTTGTGGGCCTTGGTTGTCATCCAGAAGATAGTCATTAGTTGGCCTGACACATGTGGAGTACTTGCAGCATTTGTTATGTGACTAATAGCAGTACAATGATCCACAGATCATTTAAGTAGGTACACACCTTTTTGAGCATTGCTGTGCTGTTAGATAGTAGATTTGTAGGCTGCGTTGGCCTGTCATTCCTCAGGAACATTCTATGATCTGTACAGTGATTTGGACAGTTTCAGCTAATTTTGAGGAAGTGTTACAATATCATCTGTATATATATCACACAATGATGTCATTAATGTTTGTCTTTCTCTATTTGTACAGCTGCCAAAATGAATGCCCATGAAATCAGGGAATTCCAGAGGCGGGCAATGCGTTACTGCCGCATACCAGATGTGAAGTCTGGGTTCCGCTATATGGAACAGTGTTATCGCCATGAGAGAGCCACAGGGGTCTGGAGGGCATTTGCCCAACGGGGGGCCATCCTTGCCCACAACAGCCACCACCACCAGCACAACAGCTCAGACCACAGTTGGCCAAAGGAAGACAGCCACTGTTGCAGGTCTGTCAAACTCATCTGCTCCAGGCCCGCAGACAGCAGCTCCTGCACCCCCACCTCCAAGCACGGCACCGGCACCAGCAGTGCCCTCAACTAGTGGAACACAGACAACCCGAGCTGCTATGATAGACAAGGCAGAATTTCAGTCCATGAGACGTGACATGCAACGGATGTTGCACAGGATGGGCAGGTTGCAGCAGGAGGTGTCCCGCAATAGCAGGAGACTGCAAGGTATAAAGAAGATCCTGCGGAGGGCAAATTTGTGACTTTCGGACCCTCAGCCATGATTCCCTCCCCTCCCCCCTCATTCCTAGTTCTTATCTTTAGTGAGTTTAGTCTTAGGTTAGAGTAGGCTGTTAGTTTAGTTAGTATAAGTGGGTTGTGGGGTAGAGGGGGCTATATTATTACATGTGTTTTTTTGTGGGTGGGTGGGTGGAGGATGATGTTGGGGTTTATGTGTATAACAAAAATTGAAAAAACATAAAAATATACAAATATTAAGACATTACAAAAAAATATGTATTTGTTTAGGATAAGATAGTATGTGTTTAGGTTAGTATATGTTGTATAAGGGGTGTGGGGGGTTGATGTTTAGAGTGTTTAGTTAAATGTGATAGGTAAGTTTAGATTAGGGTAGTTAAGGCCAGTTGCGTGTAATGTGTAGTTAGGATAGGCTAGGTTAGTTAAGGTGTTTCCCCTAGTTTTAGAATCCTTTATTACTGTTAAGTATATTTTTAGCTACTCCTTTACAGTATGTGTCATATGTTTGGGGATCAGGGCCTTGACATGGGTGAACAGTGTCAATTTAGTGTTTGCATTTGTGTTCCATCCTGCATCCGAATCCCATTATTGACATGGTTATTCACAATTCCTAACGTGGGGTCACATTGCCAGCTACACCAAAGCTACTTCTCTATGCATCTGCCACCCATTGCACCCACCACTCAAAGTTACTATGGTTCCCAATGTGTTGTGAAGTTTGGATGTGTTTTTAAATCTGTCATCGTTTGAGACCTGAATTGGAATCTTGGGCACTGTAGTATGTCTGCCTGCAGCCTGATGTTTATGTGAACCCTGATAAGATGAGTGATGTTATAATTTTATTTAGTATTGTATACATAACTCACACTTATAATTTCTTACATTGTATTCCCAGGTTACATATTGGTCCATACACTTGTACACATCCATTCCTGCTGTATGGTGTGTGTGTGTGTGTGTGATGAAAGTTTATAGTCAAATATCACATAAATAAAGATTGTCTTGAAGGGAATGTTGGCCAAATTGATTTTCAGCTTATACATACCTTGAAGCTGACTTTTTCTGTCCAACACAGCATTATACTGTTATTTTTCAATTTACTTCAGAAATAAGCCTCAGGAAGCGCAGATGATGATACTATCCAGACCCCAGTGCATAGTTATCAGCCCACAATCTTTCAACGCAGTTGTATTGACATTCTATGGCCATTGACATGTGACATACACCACTAATCTCCTACACAGTTGATGTGTCACATTACACAGAGACAAAGTGGTTGTGTAAGTGGTATTTATTTTAAAGTGCTGTAGTGCAATCATTACATAGTCTAGGATTGTGAGTCCATTAGTGTGACACCTTCTATTGTGATGCAACACAAGTGCAATGGGACATGTCATTGGACATGCTGGGGAGAAGTGTCATACAGTGCAAAGGAACATGAATTGCCAATGAGGTAGTGAGAGACAATCACAGAGCAGAGTGTCAAGGTAAACAGTGTGCTGGAGAACAGTGCATGTGACCAACTGTTGCAAGACTGGCATGGTAACAAGCACAGGAGCTAGGATATCAGAGCCCATGTAGCATGGACTGGTGCTACTGGGTACTCCTATGAGTGAAGGTGATCTGTTACACGCCTTCATCTTCTGATGTGTGTGTCGTCTCCTCTGCCCTTGGTGGTGGTGGGTTTGAAGGGGCAACACACACTTCAGTGTTTGAAGACGTGGAGTCAGAAATCCCGGTAGTTGCCAACTGTGGGGCTATTAAGGGCATTACTGCAGCAAGAGGAGCTGCTGGTTCTTGAGTATAGCAGCTACATCACTGTGGTAGGCAGCCAGGTCGGCCCTGAAGGGGTCATGATTGCATTTGTGCACGCAGTGAAAGGTTTGGGATGCTAGGTGTTGTGGCAACTCCCTTACTGAGGTGGTGAATACCCTTACACTTTGTTGTAGTCCCTGCTGTATGGATGTTATCGCTTGCGTGGCTGCTGCCTATTCTGCAGATGACATCATGCACGAACGCATCCCCTCAAGGCTGGCTGCCATATTTTGCATCCCCTCCCGCACCCCCTTGGCCAGCACCCGCTGTACTCCAACTACAGTCCTCTCAAAGGTGGTACCAGTGTCCTCAGAGTCCTCAGCTGGGTTGGAGCAGGCAGGTTGTACTACTGGGGTGGTGGGTGGTTCCTCTGTGATGGATGCTACTTCTGTGCTCCTCCTTGCGACTGAAGGTGAGGTCTGGAGGGTTCCAAGGACACCTTGGAGGGTCTGCTGGCTAATGTTTGTCAGCTCGTCATCCATGTCATCAGGGAAGTCCAGGACAGGCATATCCCCAGGAGACCCTTCGTCCTCTGCAATGAGATATTGTACAATTAGTGTGTCTATGTTGTGGCATTTGTAATGTAATATTCCTGAATTCCTATTAGTTGAACATTGTAATCTTGGTTCCTGGTCATTGTTCCTGTCATTGAGATTAGCATTCTCACAGACCTATGCCCCACCAGCATGTCACATGTAGGTTGGGCAGTTTGGGGAATTGTCTGCATCACATCCTCTAGGTGTAGGTTCTGTCCAAATTGTATGTTGCCACCTTGTCCTACTCAACCCTCCGTCTACTTCCATTAGCATGGTGAGGCCTTGCACTGACTGTGGGTGTTCTGATGGCACTTGCACCACACTTAACAATCTGGAACTGACCCAGTCTCTGATATTTCACATCCACCTATATGTTGCTGAGGCCTAGCATATACTATGTATAGCATTGGCATGGCACGATACAGGTGTCAGCATTGGTAGTGTGTACTGCTGCTGTTGGGGAATGTGTGCTACATTGGATTGCACTGATGGTCCTATCAGTGTTCCATTTCCTCTTATGACTGTGTGGGTGTGTTTCACTAGCTAGACACATATGTCCTCACCCTCAATGCTGTTGTCTTAGCAGTATGACAGTTGGGATGTTGCAAGGTGGCATTGTAACTATTGTAACACTGGCACAGGGTTGACCTTGAAATGTGCAGCATGGGTATTACATTACTGCTGTGTACCTCATAATGTTAATAACAATACCTGATGTTTATTGCGCCTATAGACATGAGCATTTGACAGTATTTGCACATTGTTAGTAATTACAGGGGATTGATAACGTCGTCATCCTGAACCCTCTATTTTGGGTGTGTTTCATCCATGGGCACATAACTGGTGGTAATGGCAACTGTTGTCAATGGTAAATACCACTTGCGGATATGGCCTGACACTGGAAATTGAGCCCTAGTTCATGTAGCGACAATACCAGCTGTCGTGTGACAGCAGCCCTGTTTTACGTTGTACCTTACCCTCCTGGACTGGCTTTGCCTTTCCAACAGCCTTGGCATGGCAGAGTACCCCCATGCAAAGGTTGTTGGTGTAGTGTTGTGCTGTGCCCCAGGTTTCCCCTGCACAGCCCATGCTCCCGTGCTGTGCCCTTTGCCCTTTCCACTACCTGATTATCATGGCTGACATGCATTGTGTAGTAGGTCTGTCCCCCCCTGCTTGCAGTTAACATTTAGGCATTTTTGTCCCCCATGCAACTTACCCTGCATCTGTGTTGTTTCCTGGTAGGATGCGGTGTCCTGTCCTTGAATCCCTGTGACAATCTCTTCAGGGAAGACGGCTGCCACCATCTCCTCCATGTGGTCCAGGGCCTCCTGCGGTGCTGGACTCCCACCACCAGTCTGCAGTGCTGCCTTCCTGTACCTTGTCATCTTTCCCTGGTCCTGCCCTTGCAGTCATGCTAGCGTTTCTTGCACTCAGTGACTGTTCTCTGTACTTCTGTCACACTGTTGATCTTATCGACAATTTGTTGCCAAATTGCCTCTCTTATCCCAATTGGCAATTTTGAGGTGATAAAAAGTTGATTGTGGTGTTCCGTCACCTCTTTCACCAGTATTTCATGCTCCTCTGCACTGAACCGGCACTTCTTTTTTTTCTTCTCCCTCTCCTGGGTCTTGTCTGGGTCCTCCTGGCTGGTTCCTGTAGTCTTCCTGGGGTCTCTCATGGGTTCTGGGATCCATTTTGGGACTCCTCTGCACATTTTTGCTTTGTTTGCGTAGCTTTTTGATGCTATTACGGCAAAAAAAGGCGTGTATCCGGTTTGCAACGTCGTAAACCGGATAAAAGTCATTTTAGCTGCGTTAACATCGTTTTTCTTTACGATGTGTGGCAACGGTTAGAGTAAAAAAAAAAGACTAGCCCATGATTTGTGCCACGGAGCGTCAAAGTATAAATTTGACGCCCGGGTGGCGCAAAGAAATAGCATTAGCCAGCGTTAAACTTTTTGAAGCAAAACTGCATCAGTGCAGTTTTGCGTCAAAAAGTATAAATATGGCCCAAAGTTTCCTAGAACAAGAAGTCGTGATAGAAGATAATGCAAGAATCAGAAGAGACTGCAAGACACCAATGATTTATTCCTGGACTTGAAGACCTGTGGAAGAAGTGGACCAAGTCCAAGAAGAACTGAAGATTCCAGGGAGAACAGGAGCCTCAGCTAACCCGGATGAAGGTGCAAAAGAAGAACCACCAGTGAGGAAGAAAAGTCAGTACTGCACCCAAGAAGACGGATGCAGGTTCCTGGTTGGTGTGGATGATGTCCCACGCCGGATGGATGATTGCAGTCTGGTTTGCATCAATGGATTCCGCCAACAAGCCTTGGCACACACAAAGTTTGCGGTAAGCAGAAAATGGCACTGCCCGAGACCTGGTGGCCTCTACCCATGAGGTGGAGACAGAAGGGGCTCTCAGCAACTCAGAGAGCCCTCAGAAGACCAGGCAGTGCGCACAGGAGTCCAACAGCACGGGGCCAAAGAAGGTGCAAATGGAGGCCCACACAGCACTACACAAAGCAATCCCACACCGTCGGAGAACCACTCAGGGTGCTGTGCATCGCAGGAAGGAGTGCTGAGGGCTGGAGCTGTGCTGTGCATGAAGAACTTTGTGTAAGGTCGCACACAAGCCTTGGCAACTGAAAATCACGTGGTGCATGGGGGTACTATCTTGCGTGGGGAGGCATGCTCTTACCTCCAACAAAGTTGGACAGCTGGACCTTAGGACCGCCGGGACAACTTCAGTCCACCACCCGTGTTGCTGGATCCGCACACTTCGTCAAGAGAGGGGACCCACTCTACAGGTCATCGCTGCAGAGGGGTGCCTGTTGAAGCAGAGAAGTGACTCCTTCACTTCAAGGGAGAGTCCTTTGCTTCTTCTGGTGCAGGTTGAAGACTGGCTGCCCTCAGAGGATGCACGACCTGTAAACAGTTGCAATTGCTGGCAGGAGCTGAAGATACAATGTTGCAGGAGTCGTCTTTGCTTCTGTGTTGCAGTTGTAGAGTTCCTGGAGGGTCTAGATGTATATTCGTCAGTAGAAGATGAAGTAAAAGATGCCAAGATGGCAAAACCCAGGGACACTCAGGAGGAGCTCTGGGCACCACCCCTGGGGTGGTGATGGACAGGGGAGTGGTCACTCCCCTTTCCTTTGTCCAGTTTCATGCCAGAGCAGGAACTGGGGGTCTCTGACATGGTCAGGCTGCCTATAAATCTTACTCTTGAGAGGTAAACTGTCTCCAGTATTGATTGCATGCTCACACTAAGTAGTGGTACCTGGTATCAGTGAGAAGAGTTCAGAAAACTGACTTAAAAGATTTACACAGTTATCTTTCTGCTCAGCAGTAAGACAATCTGCAAGTACTACTCCCTCCACTAAGCCTTCAGCTTCAGTGGTGGAGAAGAGATCAGGGAGAGGGTCACTCACGTCTTCCTGTCACTCATCAGTTGCCATGAGCAGGGTGAGATCAGCCCTGTCATAGTAGGGTTTTAGGTGGTTGACATGGAGCTCCCTAAGGGGACTCCTGGCAGTGCCCAGGTCTACCAAGTAGGTAACATCAACAATCAGATGGGGTCCACTCCATTTGCCCTGGAGTGCTCTTGGTGCCACAGTCTCCAATACCCACACCTTCTGTCCTGGTTGGTACTGGATCAGGACAGCCTTATGGTCATGCCATTGCTTTTGCAGCTCCTGGCTGGCCTGAAGGTTTTTACTGGCCTTTTTCATGTACTCAGCCATTCTTGATCTTAGGCCAAGTACATAGTCCACTATGTCCTGTTGAGGAGCTTTTAAAGGTTGTTCCCAACCCTCCTTAACAAGTGCAAGGGGACTTCTCACAGGGTGCCCAAAGAGGAGTTCAAAGGGGCTAAAGCTCACTCCTTTTTGGGGTACCTCCCTGTAGGAGGCTGGCCTGGCTTATAGTGGGTACCAGATGTACTTACACCTTGTGCCAGGTCCAGTTATCCCTTATTAGTGTAGAAGAGGGGTTTCTAGCAGCTTAGGCTGATAGAAGTTAGCTATGGCAAAGCAGCTTAGGCTGAACTAGGGGACATGTAAAGCTCCTACTATACCACTTATATCATATGCACAATATCATAAGAAAACACAATAAACAGAGTTACTAAAAAATAAAGGTACTTTATTTTTATGACAATATGCCAAAAGTATCTCAGTGAGTATCCTCAGTAAGAAGATAAGTTATATACACAAGTTATATGTACACAAACCAAAATTAGGTAAGTAATAGCAAGAAAAGTAATGCAAACAGTGTAGAATTACAATAGATTGCAATAGGAGCACATAGGTATAGGGGCAACACAAACCATATACTTCAAAAGTGGAATGCGAACCACGAATGGACCCCAAACCTATGTGAGCTTGTAGAAGGTCGCTGGGACTGTAAGAAAACAGTGAGGGTTAGAAAAATAGCCCACCCCAAGACCCTGAAAAGTAGGAGTAAAATACACCTACTACCCCCAGAGAGCACAGAAGTCGTGATGGGGGATTCTGCAGGAAGAACAAACACCAGCAATGCAACAACAGTGGACTTCTGGACCTGAGTACCTGTAAGACAAGGGGACCAAGTCCAATAATCGCGACAGTGTCAAGAGTGGGCAGGAGCCCAGCAAATGCCAGCTGAAGATGCAAGGAAGCTGCCACCGGTTGGAAGAAGCTTGGAGTTCTGCAAGAAAGAAGAGGACTCGGGACTTCTCCTTTGGAAAACTGATGTCCCACGTTGCGATGAAGCTTGCAGAGGTGTTCCCACGCAGAAAGACCACAAACAAGCCTTGCTAGCTGCAAGGGTAGCGGTAAAGGTTTTTGGGTGCTGCTGTAGCCCAGGAGGGACCAGGAGGGACCAGGATGTCGCCACTTGGAGGAGGAGACAGAGGGGGTGCTCAGCAACTCAGAAAGCCCTCACAAAAGCAGGCAGCACCCGCAGAAGTACCCCAACAGGCACTTAGAAGAAAAGTGAACCAGACTCCATGCAAAGTCACAAAAGGGAGTCCCACGACGCCGGAGGACAACTCAGAAGGTTGTGCACTGCAGAATGGAGAGCCGGGGACCTAGGCTTGGCTGCGCATGAAGGAAATCCTGGAAGATTGCACAGGAGCCGGAGCAGCTGCAAATCACGTGGTACACAGCTTTGCAGTCTAGCGTGGGGAGGCAAGGACTTACCTCCACCAAACTTGGACTGAAGAGTCACTGGACTGTGGGAGTCACTTGGACAGAGTTGCTGTGTTCCAGGGACCAAGTTCGTCGGGCTGAGAGGGGACCCAGAGGACCAGTGATGCAGTCTTTTGGTGCCTGCGTTAGCAGGGGAAGATTCTGTCGACCCACTGGAGATTTCTTCGGAGCTTCTGGTGCAGGGTGAAGGCAGGCTACCCCCAGAGCATGCACCACCAGGAAACAGTCAAGAAAGCCGGCAGGATTAGGCACTACAATGTTGCTGGTAGTCGTCTTGATACTTTGTTGCAGTTTTGCAGGCGTCCTGGAGCAGTCAGCGGTCGATCCTTGGTAGAAGGTGAAGAGGGAGATGCAGAGGAACTCTGGTGAGCTCTTGCATTCCTTATCTGAAGAATTCCCCAAAGCAGAGACCCTAAATAGCCAGAAAAGGAGGTTTGGCTACCAAGTTAGGAGGATTGGCTACCAAGAGAGGTAAGAGGCTATCAGAAGGAGCCTCTGACGTCACCTGTCGGCACTGGCCACTCAGAGCAGTCCAGTGTGCCCCCAACACCTCTGTTTCCAAGATGGCAGAGATCTGGGACACACTGGAGGAGCTCTGGGCACCTCCCCTGGGAGGTACTGGTCAGGGGAGTGCTCACTCCCCTTTCCTTTGTCCAGTTCGGTGCCAGAGCAGGGCTGGGGGATTCCTGAACCGGTGTAGACTGGCTTATGCAGAGATGGGCACCATCTGTGCCCATCAAAGCATTTCCAGAGGCTGGGGGAGGCTACTCCTCCCCAGCCCTTCACACCTATTTCTAAAGGGAGAGGGTGTGACACCCTCTCTCAGAGGAAATCCTTTGTTCTGCCTTCCTGGGCCAGGGCTGCCTGGCCCAGGAAGCACATAGACCCACCCAGACACCCAGTGACACATAGACTGCCATGTAACCACCCCTCCAAGACCTTCACTGAACAGTCCACAATGTTTGTCCAGTCTTGAGAGGACTCTTTTCTGGTGTCTCTGAACTTAATCCTGTATTGTTCAGTGGTTAAGCCAAATCCATCCAAGAGTGCATCCTTCAAAACTGTAAAATTGTTAGCTTCACTTTCTCTAACAGTAAGGAGCCTTTCTCTACCCTTTCCAGTGAAAGATAGCCACAATATAACAGCCCACTGCCTTTGAGGGACCCCCTGTACCATACACGCCAGCTCAAGTGCAGCAAACCACTTGTTGATGTCATCCCCCTCCTTGTAAGGGGGGACTATCTTGTGCAGATTCCTGGAATCATGCTCTCCAACAGGATTACTATCAGGAATACTGCTGCTGCCACCATGGGGTCCAACCCCCAACCTCTGTCTTTCCTTCTAGAGGTGTAGGGATTCCCTATCTAAAGCCATCTGTTGCTGTTTAAGCTTCAGTCTGGTCTCTTCAACCCTCAACTTTTTTTTGAGTTCCCTTTCCAACAAGTTATCCTCAGGGTGGGTGGGTTGTGAATGCTTTGACACAGATGACAAATTGGAAACAACAGAGGGGGATCTGTCCCTAACTGACTGAACCCTAGAAATGTGGCCTCTAGGAATAAAGGCTTCCCTACTGTGATGGGAACCTCCATTACAACCAACATTACTGGGTGTCCTGCTAGGGGGCAGATCCTGTTCAGAACCCTCCCCACCTTCCTCAAGGTGCTACATTAAGTCAGAATGGGAACCTTCTATTAACCTCTCATCTGATGGGCCTGCTTGGGACTCATAATTTACAATAAGCATGTTAAACAGAAACTCCTTTGTAGGGTTCTTTCCTATAACTAAACCTCTATCTAAGCAGAGACTCCTTAGGCTCTTGTAGTTCAAATTGTCATAAGTTGTATTGACAGTTTTAAGAGCTGAATCTACCACAGACATGATAGCAAAAGGTTTAGAGATAGGGAGAAGGAAGAAAAGATTTCAGAACTTTTTAAAGAACAGAGAAAAAACTTTTTCTAACTTTTAGAAAACTTTTAGAAGTTTTAGGAAACTTTTCAAAACTTTGTAAAAAGTTTGAGAGAAGAAAAGCAAAATGTTTTGGTTAAGTGTACATACACTGAACTGTTTTGTATATGATTCCCTTATGAAAAGTACACAATGACAAAGTGGTAAGTAGTTACAAGTACTTATCCCACCGCTGCACAACCAATGTAGGAGGCTGGCCTGGCTTGTAGTGGGTACCAGAGGTACTTACACCTTGTGCCAGGTCCAGTTATCCCTTATTAGTGTAGAAGAGGTGTTTCTAGCAGCTTAGGCTGATAGAAGTTAGCTATGGCAAAGCAGCTTAGGCTGAACTAGGGGACATGTAAAGCTCCTACTATACCACTTATATCATATGCACAATATCATAAGAAAACACAATACACAGAGGGCCATATTTATACTTTTTGACGCAAAACTGCGCTAATGCAGTTTTGCGCCAAAAAAATTAGCGCCGGCTAACACCATTCTGAAGCGCCATGCGGGCGCCGTATTTATTGAATGGCGTTAGCCGGCGTTAGCCGACCGGCGCTGCCTGGTGTGCGTGAATAAAAAACACGTACACCAGGCAGCGCCGGCGTAGGGAAAAATGGCGTTTGGGCATCCAAAAATGGGGCAAGTCAGGCTGAGGCAAAAAAATCGTCTTAACCCGATTTGCGCCATTTTTTTTTGGCGCCCAGACGCCATTAACATGACTCCTGTCTTAGCAAAGACAGGAGTCATGCCCCCTTGCCCAATGGCCATGCCCAGGGGACTTATGTCCCCTGGGCATGGTCATTGGGCATAGTGGCATGTAGGGGGGCACAAAGCAGACCCCCTATGCCACAAATTTTTTTTACAAAAAATACTTACCCCAACTTACCTTTTCTTCCCTGGGATGGGTCCTTCCATCCTTGGGTGTCCTCCTGGGGTGGGCAAGGGTGGCAGGGGGTGTCCCTGGGGGCAGGGGAGGGAACCTCTGGGCTCATTCTGAGCCCACAGGTCCCTTAACGCCTGCCCTGACCCAGGCGTTAAAAAGAGGCGCAAATGCGGGTTTTTTTGCCCCGCCCACTCCCGGGCGTCATTTTTGCCCGGGAGTATAAATACCACGCACATGCCTGGGAGTCATTTTTTAAGACGGGAACGCCTACCTTGCATCTCATTAACGCAAGGAAGGTGTTCACGCCAAAAAATGACGCTAACTCCATGAACTTTGGCGCTAGACGCGTCTAACGCCAAAGTATAAATATGGAGTTAGTTTTGCGTCGAATTTGCGTCGAAAAAAACGACGCAAATTCGGCGCAAACGGAGTATAAATATGCCCCAGAGTTACTAAAAATAAAGGAACTTTATTTTTATGACAATATGCCAAAAATATCTCAGTGAGTATCCTCAGTAAGAAGATATATACACAAGCTATATGTACACAAACCAAAATTAGGTAAGTAATAGCAAGAAAAGTAATCCAAACAGTGTAGAATTACAATAGATTGCAATAGGAGCACATAGGTATAGGGGCAACACAAACCATATACTCCAAAAGTGGAATGTGAACCACGAATGGACCCCAAACCTATGTGAGCTTGCAGAGGGTCGCTGGGACTGTAAGAAAACAGTGTGGGTTATCAAAATAGCCCACCCCAAGACCCTGAAAGTAGGAGTAAAGTACACCTACTACCCCCAGAGATCACAGCAGTCGTGATAGGGGGATTCTGCGGGAAGAACAAACACCAGCAATGCAACAACAGTGGATTTCCGGACCTGAGTACCTGTAAGACAAGGGGACCAAGTCCAATAGTCGCGACAGTGTCGAGAGTGGGCAGGAGCCCAGGAAATGCCAGCTGAAGATGCAAGGAAGCTGCCACCGGTTGGAAGAAGCTTGGAGTTCTGCAAAGAAAGAAGAGGACTAGGGACTTCTCCTTTGGAAAACTGATGTCCCACGTCGCGATGAAGCTTGCAGAGGTGTTCCCCTGCAGAAGAACTACAAACAAGCCTTGCTAGCTGCAAGGGTTGTGGTAGAGGTTTTAGGGTTCTGCTGTGGCCCAGGAGGGACCAGGATGTCGCCACTTGGAGGAGGAGACAGATGAGGTGCTCAGCAACTCAGAGAGCCCTCACAAAAGCAGGCAGCACCCACAGAAGTACCCCAATAGGCACTTAGAAGAAAAGTGAACCGGAGTCCACGTGAAATCACAAAAGGGAGTTGCATGATGCCGGAGGACAACTCAGAAGGTTGTGCACTGCAGGATGGAGTGCCGGGGACCCAGGCTTGGCTGTGTACGAAGGAAATCCTGGAAGAGTGCACAGGAGCCGGAGCAGCTGTAAATCACGCAGTACACAGCTTTGCAGTCTAGCGTGGGGAAGCAAGGACTTACCTCCACCAAACTTGGACTGAAGAGTCACTGGACTGTGGGAGTCACTTGGACAGAGTTGCTGTGTTCCAGGGACCACGCTCGTCGGGCTGAGAGGGGACCCAGATGACCAGTGATGCAGACTTTTGGTGCCTGCGTTAGCAGGGGAAGATTCTGTCGACCCACTGGAGATTTCTTCGGAGCTTCTGGTGCAGGGTGAAGGCAGGCTACCCCCAGAGCATGCACCACCAGGAAACAGTCAAGAAAGCCGGCAGGATTAGGCACTACAATGTTGCTGGTAGTCGTCTTGATACTTTGTTGCAGTTTTGCAGGCGTCCTGGAGCAGTCAGCGGTCGATCCTTGGTAGAAGGTGAAGAGGGAGATGCAGAGGAACTCTGGTGAGCTCTTGCATTCCTTATCTGAAGAATTCCCCAAAGCAGAGACCCTAAATAGCCAGAAAAGGAGGTTTGGCTACCAAGTTAGGAGGATTGGCTACCAAGAGAGGTAAGAGGCTATCAGAAGGAGCCTCTGACGTCACCTGTCGGCACTGGCCACTCAGAGCAGTCCAGTGTGCCCCCAACACCTCTGTTTCCAAGATGGCAGAGATCTGGGACACACTGGAGGAGCTCTGGGCACCTCCCCTGGGAGGTACTGGTCAGGGGAGTGCTCACTCCCCTTTCCTTTGTCCAGTTCGGTGCCAGAGCAGGGCTGGGGGATTCCTGAACCGGTGTAGACTGGCTTATGCAGAGATGGGCACCATCTGTGCCCATCAAAGCATTTCCAGAGGCTGGGGGAGGCTACTCCTCCCCAGCCCTTCACACCTATTTCTAAAGGGAGAGGGTGTGACACCCTCTCTCAGAGGAAATCCTTTGTTCTGCCTTCCTGGGCCAGGGCTGCCTGGCCCAGGAAGCACATAGACCCACCCAGACACCCAGTGACACATAGACTGCCATGTAACCACCCCTCCAAGACCTTCACTGAACAGTCCACAATGTTTGTCCAGTCTTGAGAGGACTCTTTTCTGGTGTCTCTGAACTTAATCCTGTATTGTTCAGTGGTTAAGCCAAATCCATCCAAGAGTGCATCCTTCAAAACTGTAAAATTGTTAGCTTCACTTTCTCTAACAGTAAGGAGCCTTTCTCTACCCTTTCCAGTGAAAGATAGCCACAATATAACAGCCCACTGCCTTTGAGGGACCCCCTGTACCATACACGCCAGCTCAAGTGCAGCAAACCACTTGTTGATGTCATCCCCCTCCTTGTAAGGGGGGACTATCTTGTGCAGATTCCTGGAATCATGCTCTCCAACAGGATTACTATCAGGAATACTGCTGCTGCCACCATGGGGTCCAACCCCCAACCTCTGTCTTTCCTTCTAGAGGTGTAGGGATTCCCTATCTAAAGCCATCTGTTGCTGTTTAAGCTTCAGTCTGGTCTCTTCAACCCTCAACTTTTTTTTGAGTTCCCTTTCCAACAAGTTATCCTCAGGGTGGGTGGGTTGTGAATGCTTTGACACAGATGACAAATTTCAACTTAGGAGTATTGGCTACCAAGAGAGGTAAGAGCCTATCAGAAGGAGACTCTAACGTCACCTGCTGGCACTGGCCACTCACAGCAGTCCAGTGTGCCCCCAACACCTCTGTTTCCAAGATGGCAGAGGTCTGTGACACACTGGAGGAGCTCTGGGTACCTCCCCTGGGAGGTACTGGTCAGGGGAGTGGTCACTCCCCTTTCCTTTGTCCAGTTCCGTGCCAGAGCAGGGCTGGGGGATCCCTGAACAGGTGTAGACTGGCTTATGCAGAGATGGGCACCATCTGTGCCCATCAAAGCATTTCCAGAGGCTGGGGAGGCTACTCCTCCCCAGCCCTTCACACCTATTTCCAAAGGGAGAGGGTGTGACACCATCTCTCAGAGGAAATCCTTTGTTCTGCCTTCCTTGGCCAGGGCTGCCTGGACCCCAGGAGGGCAGAAACCTGTCTGAGGGGTTGGCAGCAGCAGTAGCTGCAGTGGAGACCCCGGAAAGGGTACTGTGCTAGAGACCCGGGGGATCATGGAATTGTCCCCCCAATACCAGATGGGTATTGGGGTGACAATTGCATGATCTTAGACATGTTACATGACCATGTTCGGAGTTACCATTGTGATGCCATACATAGGTAGTGACCTATGTATAGTGCACGCGTGTAATGGTGTCCCAGCACTCACAAAGCCTGGGGAAATTGCCCTGAACAATGTGGGGGCACCTTGGCTAGTGCCAGGGTGCCCACACACTAAGTAACTTTGCACCCAACCTTCACCAGGTGAAGGTTAGACATATAGGTGACTTATAAGTTACTTATGTGCAGTGGTAAATGGCTGTGAAATAACGTGGACGTTATTTTACTCAGGCTGCAGTGGCAGGCCTGTGTAAGAATTGTCAGAGCTCCCTATGGGTGGCAAAAGAAATGCTGCAGCCCATAGGGATCTCCTGGAACCCCAATACCCTGGGTACCTCAGTACCATATACTAGGTGTAGGAAGTTGGCTCTGTATGTAATATTTCAAAGTAAGAAATAGCATGCACAGAGTCCAAGGGTTCCCCTTAGAGGTAAGATAGTGGCAAAAGGAGATAATTCTAATGCTCTATTTTGTGGTAGTGTGGTCGAGCAGTAGGCTTATCAGAGGGTAGTGTTAAGAATTTGTTGTACACACACAGGCAATAAATGAGGAACACACACTCAAAGACAATTCCAGGCCAATAGGTTTTTATAGAGAAAAATATATTTTCTTAGTTTATTTTAAGAACCACAGGTTCAAGATTTACAAACAATACTTTAAATGAAAGGTATTTCACTCGGGAATCTTAGGAACTTTTAATCAACACAATAGAATGTAGAGTTTTAGCAAAAATGGCAATAAGCTATTTAAAAATTGGACACAGTGCACAATTCAACAGTTCCTGGGGGAGGTAAGTATTTGTTAGTTGTTCAGGTAAGTAAAGCAATTACAGAGTTCAAAGTTGGATCCAAGGTAGCCCACCGTTGGGGGTTCAGGCCAACCCCAAAGTTACCACACAAGCAGCTCAGGGCGGTCAGGTGCAGAGGTCAAAGTGGTGCCCAAAACGCATAGGCTTCAATAGGGAAGGAGGTGCCCCGGTTCCAGTCTGCCAGCAGGTAAGTACCCGCGACTTCGGAGGGCAGACCAGGGGGGTTTTGTAGGGCACTGGGGGGGACACAAGTCAGCACAAAAAGTACACCCTCAGCGGCACAGGGGCAGCTGGGTGCAGAGTGCAAACAGGCGTTGGGTTTGCAATTGGTTTCAATGGGAGATCCAGGGGTCTCTTCAGCGAAGCAGGCAGGCAAGGGGGGGGCTCCTCGGGGGAGCTACCACCTGGTCAAGGGAGAGGGCCACCTGGGGGTTGTTCCTGCACTGGAGGTCGGATCCTTCAGGTCCTGGGGGCTGCGGGTGCAGTATCTTTACCAGGCGTTGGGTTCTTTGAAGCAGGCAGTCGCAGTCAGAGAGAGCCTCTGGATTCCCTCTGCAGGCGTCGCTGCGGGGGCTCAGGGGGGTCAACTCTGGCTACTCACAGGCTCGCTGTCGCCGGGGGGTCCTCCCTGTAGTGTTTTTTCTCTGCAGGTCGAGCCGGGGGCGTCGGGTGCAAAGTGGAAAGTCTCACGCTTCCGGCGGGAAACGTGGAGTCCTTTAAAAGTTGTTTCTTTGTTGCGAGTTTTAGTTTCTTTGGAACAGGGCCGCTGTCCTCGGGAGTTCTTAGTCCTTTTAGATGCAGGGTAGTCCTCTGAGGCTTCAGAGGTCACTGGACCCTGGGGAACGCGTCGCTGTTGCAGTTTTTCTCGAAGTGGGGGACAGGCCGGTAGGGCTGGGGCCAAAGCAGTTGGTGTCTCCGTCTTCTCTGCAGTGCTTCAGGTCAGCAGTCCTTCTTCGTCTTAGATTGCAGGAATCTAGTTTCCTAGGTTCTGGGGAGCCCCTAAATACTGAATTTAGGGGCGTGTTTAGGTCTGGGAGGGCAGTAGCCAATGGCTACTGTCCTTGAGGGTGGCTACACCCTCTTTGTGCCTCCTCCCTGAGGGGAGGGGGGCACATCTCTGTTCCTATTGGGGGAATGCTCCAAAATCAAGATGGAGGATTTCTAAAGGCAGGGGCCACCTCAGCTCAGGACACCTTAGGGGCTGTCCTGACTGGCGGGTGGTGACTCCTTGTTTTTCTCATTATCTCCCCTGGACTTGCCGCCAAAAGTGGGGGCTGTGTCCAGGGGGCGGGCATCTCCACTAGAGTGCCCTGGGGAATTGTAACACAAATCCTGAGCCTTTGAGGCTCACTGCTAGGTGTTACAGTTCCTGCAGGGGGGAGGTGTGAAGCACCTCCACCCAGAGCAGGCTTTTGTTTCTGTCCTCAGAGAGCACAAAGGCCCTCACCATATGGGGTCAGAAACTCGGCTCTCAGCAGCAGGCTGGCACAGACCAGTCAGTCCTGCACTGAACAATTGGGTAAAATATAGGGGGCATCTCTAAGATGCCCTCTGTGTGCATTTTTTAATAAATCCAACACTGGCATCAGTGTGGGTTTATTATTCTGAGAAGTTTGATACCAAACTTCATACTATTCCAGGTAGCCATTATGGAGCTGTGGAGTTCGTTTTTGACAAACTCTCAGACCATATACTTAATATGGCCACAACTGCACTTACAATGTCTAAGAATAGACACTGTAGGGGCATATTGCTCATGCAGCTATGCCCTCACCTGTGGTATACTGCACCCTGCCTTAGGGCTGTAAGGCCTGCTAGAGGGGTGACTTACCTATGCCACAGGCAGCATTTTGTGTGCATGGCATCCTGAGGGGGATGCCATGTCGACTTTGCCTTTTTCTCCCCACCAACACACACAGGCCCATATTTATACTTTTTGACGCTAAACTGCGCTAACGCAGTTTAGCGTCAAAAAGTTTTGCGCCGTCTAACGCCATTCTGAAGCGCCATGCGGGCGCCGTATTTATGGAATGGCGTTAGACGGCGCAATCAGACCGGCGCTGCCTGGTTTGCGTGGGAAAAAACCACGTAGACCAGACAGCGCCGGCGTAGGGGGAAAATGGCGCATGGGCGTCTTAAAATGGGGCAAGTCAGGTTACGTCGAAAAAATCGTCTTAACCCGACTTGCGCCATTTTTTAACGACGCCCATCCCCCATCAACATGACTCCTATCATTGTAAAGATAGGAGTCATGCCCCCTTGCCCAATGGCCATGCCCAGGGGACTTATGTCCCCTGGGCATGGTCATTGGGCATAGTGGCATGTAGGGGGGCACAAATAAGGCCCCCCTATGCCACCAAAACAAAATATAAAAAAATAAAAAATTATACTTACCTGAACTTACCTGAATGTCCCTGGGGTGGGTCCCTCCATCCTTGGGGGTCCTCCTGGGGTGGGCAAGGGTGGCAGGGGGGGTCCCTGGGGGCATGGGAGGGCACCTGTGGGCTCATTTTGAGCCCACAGGCCCCTTAACGCCTGCCCTGAGCAGGCGTTAAAAAGTGGCGCAAATGCGCCGTTTTTAGCCACGCCAACTCCCGGGCGTCTCTTTTGCCCGGGAGTATAAATACCACGTAAAGGCCTGGGAGTCATTTTTTAGACGGGAACGCCTCCCTTGCATATCATTAACGCAAGGAAGGGGTTCACGCTAAAAAATGACGCACATTCCGGGAACTTTGGCGCTATTCGCCTCTAACGCCATAGTATAAATATGGCGTTAGTTGGCGTTAGTTTTGCGTCGAAATTGCGTCAAAAAAAACGACGCAATTTCGGCGCAAACGGAGTATAAATATGGCCCACAATCTGCAATGGCAGTGTGCATGTGTTAATTGAGGGGTCCCTTGGGATGGCACAACATATGCTGCAGCCCTTAGGGACCTTCCCTGGTCACAGGGCCCTTTGTACCACTGGTACCTTTCACAAGGGACTTATCTGTGTGCCAGGGGTGTGCCAATTGTGGAAACAATGGTACATTTTAGGTGAAAGAACACTGGTGTTGGGGCCTGGTTAGCAGGGTCCCAGCACACTTCTCAGTCAAGTCAGCATCAGTATCAGGCAAAAAGTGGGGGGTAATTCCAACAGGAAGCCATTTCCTTACACAAGCCCCCACAGCCCAAAGGCCAGGAGACTCAGCCAAAGCTGGGAGAGTCTTCCTAGTCTGTCAGGCGAGGAAGAGTAGAGGAAATAGGCTGGTTTGTTGCAGGGCCTACTCTGCCTTACATCCTCCTGTTCAGGTCATTCCCTCTGGGGAACTGACCCACTTCCACAGTGATAGGACCTAGTCTGAATTGCCTCTTGTCTGTGCTTTTAATGTCTTCACCCATTCTCTCTATTTTGGGATTAGAGGTATCCACCTCTGCTAATCTTATTTTAGCCAGGGTCACCCGTAGCTTACCCAAAGAAGTTACCCAGAGCTGGAGTAACCCCACCATGACCAACAGGGGCAGGGGGCCTAACTTACTATTTGGCATGAGATCAGACCACCATGCCAAGGATAGTGCAGCCATAAAGGCTAACACCCAGCAGAGGCCACTGACAGCAATCAGTGCCCAGAACCACACCGTTAGCTCTTCACCTGCAAGGGAAGGAGCTATGTTACAGCCTTCTTTGGGTTCAGGGTGCCTGTCTGCTGTGTAAGAGTGGGGGTTACTACATCTTGTAGTAAACAGCCTTCTTCCACTCTTTCTTCTGTTAACTGAGGAGCCACCCACTCAGGTTTAACAGTTGCCTGACTAGCCAGGACTTCTTGTGGGTCAGGTTGGACTTTACCAGTGCCATTTTTGGAGTTCTCCCCTACTGGAGCAGAATCTCCATGGCTTGCTGGAACCTTGGCTAAAGGTTGTCCACCTTTCCTACTCTGTTTTCCTTTCTTTTTCTTTTGGGGCCTACCTGCAGTTACTGCAGGGGTAGCACCTCCAGAATCCTTGGGAGAGGACTGGCACTGGACCAGTTCCTCTCTTGGGCTCTGACTAACCTCTGGGTAGTCATTTCCAAGGAGACAATCAAGGGGGAGGTCTGTATTGACTACCACCCTTCTCCAGCTAAAAGTCCCACCCACTACTATGGGCACAAAAGCCACAGGCCTATCATTGACCCTGTCTGGGCTAACTCTTACTCTGGCAGTCTCACCTGGGATGTACTGGTTTGAGAACACCAGCCTGTCATGCACAATAGTGTGACTGGCACAAGTGTCTTTCAGGGCAGTGGCTGGGATTCCATTCACCAGTTGGTGGTGAAAGTGTCTACTTCCCTCTAGAATCTCCAACTCACCTGTCGGGCCCTTTTTCCAGTTGAAGGCTATGAAGACCTCCTCATCTGAGGAGTCATCCCCAATGGCTACACTGGTCACCCCTGGGAGTTTGCTAGTGGGTTTGTTTTTGGGACAAGAAGTGTCCTTGGTGTGGTGCCCTGTCTGTCTACAGTTTTGGCCCCATGCCTTAGTGGCATCCCAGTTCTTACCCTGGTACCCACCTTTGTTTTGAGTTGTGTCTTGGGGCCCCCCACCTGGTCTGGGTTTTGGGGGCCTACAGAGGACTCTTTTTCTTTGTTTCTAGTGTCACCCACTTTCTCCTGGGGAGGCTTTGTAACCCCTTTATTTTGGTCACACCCAGTGGAAGTTTTGGTTACCCTAGTCTTGACCCAGTGGTCTGCCTTCTTTCCCAATTCTTGGGGAGAAATTGAACCTAGGTCTACCAGATACTGATGCAACTTTTCATTGAAGCAGTTAGTTAAAATGTGTTCTTTCATAAACAAATTATAAAGCCCAACATAGTCATGCACGTCATTTCCAGTTACCCAACTATCCAGTGTTTTCACTGAGTAGTCTACAAAATCAACCCAGGTCTGGCTCAAGGCTTTTTTAGCCCCCCTGAACCTAATCCTGTACTCCTCAGTGGAGAATCCAAAGCCCTCAATCAGGGTAACCTTCATGAGGTCATATGATTCTGCATCTTTTCCAGAGAGTGTGAGGAGTCTATCCCTACACTTTCCAGTGAACATTTCCCAAAGGAGAGCACCCCAGTGAGATCTGTTTACTTTTCTGGTTGCACAAGCCCTCTCAAAAGTTGTGAACCACTTGGTGATGTCATGACCATCTTCATATTTTGTTACAATCCCTTTGGGGATTTTTAGGATGTCAGTATTCTCTCTGACCCTCTTTATGTTGCTGCCACCATTGAT
This sequence comes from Pleurodeles waltl, assembly GCF_031143425.1. Lineage (NCBI taxonomy): Eukaryota > Metazoa > Chordata > Amphibia > Caudata > Salamandridae > Pleurodeles > Pleurodeles waltl. The sequence goes on from NC_090444.1 coordinate 1,604,294,386, forward strand.
GGGAGCTAAGCCCATCTCTTGTCTTTCCCTTTCTATGGCTAGGAGCTGTTTCTCCAAAGCCAATCTTTTGGCCATCCTGGCTAACAGGAGATCGTCTTCATTGAGGCTGCCCTCAATGCTTCCAGAGTTGCTGGACTCCCCTGTGGGAGAAGCAGCATCTCTGACTATCACTTGTGGAGTCAGGGTTGGAGAAACCCTGGTCTCCCTAACTAGGACAGGAGGTGGGAAATTATCCTCCAGGTCACTAGCTTCCCCCTCTGTAAGGTTGTCTTCAGAGGGGTTGTCTCTAGCAAACTCTACCAAAAGCTCCTGGAGCTGTACTTTGGTAGGGTTTGATCCAGTTTTTATCTTTTTAATTTTACAGAGTCCTTAACTCTGACACCCTAAGATGCAGGTAAGGGGTGAGGTTGAGCTCCAGCACCTTCTCATCTGTACTAGACATTATGGGGGTCATTCTGACCTCGGCGGTAAAAGGCGCTTACCGCCGGTCAGAAGACCGCCATAACGCCGCCGCGGCCGTGGTAAACCGCCACGGTCATTCTGACCCACAACTTGAAAACCGCCAAAAACCCGACATCCACAAAAGTCAGCCACACCAAAGGTCAGCGAAAAAATGGCGATGACCAAACCTCCACCGTCACGGCAACAGAAATACGCCCATGCCATTCCGACCGACGAATCCACGCGACGGTCTTTCAACCACGGTATTCCATTGGCAGTACACACCGCCGCAGTCAAAATACACACACCCTTACAAAACACAACCACATTGGACAATTTGAAATACACACACCTGATACACATACAAACAACACTCCCACACACCCAATACAATATAAAACACACACCCACATCACCCACAAACCCTTACGACCACAATTGCGACTGAAGGACAGAGAGAGACAGCACTGCTTAGAGTAGACCATCACACAGAGGCAAATCACAACATCACCCACACAATTACCACGCACAAAACACCATACACCACCACACACATCACACTCTACAACACATACAACATCCCTCACCTCATCCACACCACCCCATGGCACCCCAAAGACACCCCAGGTTCTCTGACGCAGAACTCAGGGTCATGGTGGAGGAAATAGTTTGTGTAGAGCCCCAGCTCTTCGGGGCACAGGTGCAGCACACCACAATTGCTAGGAAGATGGAGCTATGGCAAAGGATAGTGGACAGGGTCAACGCGGTGGGACAGCATCCACGCAATCGGGATGACATAAGGAAGCGCTGGAACGACCTACGGGGGAAGGTGCGTTCCATGGTATCAAGGCACAACATTGCGGTGCAGAAGACTGGCGGCGGACCCCCATCTGCTCCCCCAGAATTTACAGCATGGGAGGAGGAAGTCTTGCACATCCTGCATCCTGAGGGCCTCGCAGGAGTAGGCGGAGGAATGGACTCTGGTAAGTCAAATCTTAACTACTTCTTCACACCCCCACCCCACCTGCATGCCAGCACATACCCCCACCCTCACCCCCACCCCATCACACAAACTCCTTGCAAATGGCTCACCATCACAACCCACCCATCCCAACACCAAGCCCTGCATGCGACCACAAAGCATGGACACCCATCACCAAAGCATGCCCACTGCACACACACATCACCCCCACAAGCCACCCTCACAAAAGCCCCCACAAGGGAATGCCTGCACTTGGGTACACGGCCACCCACCCATCACACGAAATGCCACACACAGAAGCAATAACCATACCCTTATACCCCTGCAGGACCCGAACGCCACCACACCGCCACGGAGGGTACAGAGATGTCCATCCCACCCCCAGAAGAGGCCCCCAGCGATGACAGCAGCTCTGTCTCCCTGGACCCAGATGACCAGCCCGGCCCATCGGGGACCTCTGGACAGTCGGTTCCCCACAGACAGCCATAGGCTACAGCAGACCTAACCCCCTCTGGGAACACCAGCACAGCTCCCACCCAGCGGGCCCATGCCTCTGTCTCCAGGACACGTCAATCAGCGGTGTGTCCACCACTACAGGGCACCCAGGTTGACCCACCACCCCAACAACAACAGGGACCTGGGGGCAGTGGTAGTGGGCACACCGTCCAGGGGACAGAGGCCCAGGAACACAGGGGAACTGGGAGGGCTGCTGTGCGACAGGGGGGGGACAGGCCCAGGGAACCCACTCTCCAAGAGGCCCTCTCCTCCATCATGGGAGCCTACCACCACTCCCAGGAGATGATGGCTACGGTACTGGCCAGGTTCCAGGAGATCCAGGCCCTGCAGGAGGAACGGGACATGGGGTTCAGAGAGGAACTGAGGAACATTGGTTCCGCAATGGGGACCATCGTCGTGGCCCTTAACCAGATAGTCACCACATTGCGGGACCATGTGGCATCCCAAAGGGCCCCTGTCACTAACCCAGACCAGGAACAGCCTACCACCTCCGCCGGCGCTAGTGGACAGGAGGCCCCCACACAACGACAGGCCACCAGAACCCCACCTCCTGCAGAAGAAGAACCACCCGCAAGCGGAACCTGAGATCTCACAAGAAGACAGAGTAGGATGCCAAGACCCCCGCCAGCATAGGATACCCCCTGATGTCATCCCACTGTCCCACATTGTCACCCTGTCCAACCTTTAACTGCCCCTGCTCCATCCTTCCACAGGCATATGGACAATGCACCTGTGAGACCGAGAACTGGACTCTGCCATGGACATTACTCCACCCCCACCCATCACGTTTTACAATCATGTACCTATATGTAGCACTTGAAATAAATCACTTATTGCACTTAAAAAATCAGGAGTCTGCTTGTATTCTTAACAAATGTATTACACATAACGGTGCAATAATGTTCAGTTACATTGTGATGACAACATACCAATGTCAATAAGCTTTAGTCCATGGGCAAACAAAGCAGAAGTCACGCAGTGGGTCATAGAGCTCTGAAAAGGGAAGGGAAAGTCACAAATCAGTTAAAAGGAACTGGGGGGAAACACAGACAGTAGAGACGCAGGAGGCCTTAAGTAAATGTAAAATGGCGTGGGTGATTCTTACCTGTGTGCTACTGAAAATATTGTTGTATGACTGTATCCCTGTTGTCCGTGTCGTCCCCATCGTCTTCCTCCTCTTCACTCTCCACTGGCTCCACAGCTGCTACAACACCATCATCTGGACCATCCTCCTGCAGAAAAGGCACCTGGCGTCGCAAAGCAAGATTGTGAAGCATACAGCAGGCCACGATGATATGGCACACCTTCTTTGGTGAGTACATTAGGGATCCACCTGTCATATGCAGGCACCTAAACCTGGTCTTCAGGACCCCGAAGGTCCTTTCTATGATCCTCCTAGTTCGCCCATGGGCCTCATTGTACAGTTCCTCTGCCCTGGTCCGGGGATTCCTCACTGGGGTCAGTAGCCACGACAGGTTGGGGTAACCAGAGTCACCTATTAGCCACACACGGTGTCTCTGTAGCTGTTCCATCACATAAGGGATGCTGCTATTTCGCATGATGTACGCGTCATGCACAGACCCAGGGAACTTGGCATTTACATGGGAGATGTACTGGTCAGCCAAACAGACCACCTGGACATTCATCGAATGATAACTTTTTCTGTTTCTGTACACCTGCTCACTTTCTTTGGGGGGAACCAAAGCCACATGGGTCCCATCAATGGCACCAATGATGTTGGGAATATGTCCAAGGGCATAGAAATCACCCTTCACTGTAGCCAAATCGCCCACGTCAGGTAACACAATGTAGCTTCGCATGTATTTCATCAGGGCAGACAACACTCTGGACAAAACCTTAGAAAACATAGGCTGAGACATCCCTGATGACATGGCCACTGTTGTCTGAAAAGACCCACTTGCCAAAAAATGGAGTACTGACAGAACCTGCACCAGAGGGGGAATCCCTGTGGGTTGGCGGATGGGGGACATCAGGTCTGGCTCCAGCTGGGCACACAGTTCATGTATAGTGGCTCTGTCAAGCCTGTATGTAAGTATGATATGTCGTTCTTCCATTGTCGACAGGTCCACCAACGGTTGGTACACGGGAGGATTCATCCTTCTCCTCGCAAGTCCCAGCGGACGGTGCCTAGGAAGGACAACATGGAGCACAGAGTCAAGCAACCCACAGGTATGTAACCACAGCTTGCACAGTACACGATTCGCTATGCAGTGAAAGGCTTGTATGAGTGGCAGTGCAAGGCCTAGGCCTGTGTGACGCAGTAGAAATTATGCCATGTGGGCCCTTGAAATGGCGGCTGCCTGACCTGTGAAGTGTGACAGTGGGATGTGAGGTCAATGCGCTGGCGTGGCACATCATGGCGGTAGGCGGTCGAAGACCGCGGTGCAAAGCCGCTTTGGTTAACATTGCACCCTATGGGTTTCAGGAGCCAATGACGATGTGCGCCGGCGGTCGTGGTACGCACCGCGGCGGTACGCACCACCATGGGCGTGACCGCCATTTTCTATCTGATTAATCACTCGAGACCTGATCATCCACAGGAGAGGACCTATACTGCAAGTGCTGCTGTGACCTCAGTCTGGAAGATACAATGGCTGCTGCGACTGGGGAAAGGGCCCGTGCCTACACTTCAGAAGAATTGGAGAAACTTGTTGATGGGGTCCTCCCCCAGTATGTGCTACTCTACGGTCCTCCAGACCAACAGGTTAGTACACAGGGTGCACGTTGTATGGGCTATGCCTGTGTTGCGTGGGGTGGATGTAAGATGGTGGGGAGGTGAGCGAATGAGGAGTGCAACGCACGACAGATGAGAGCATGTGCCACATGACAAGGTTGGTGAGGGGGGGCCACTCACATTGACCATGCAGAAAAGTGATGATATTTCCTTTCCCACCCTGTACATGTCACATAGGTCAGCGCCCATCAGTAGATCGAAATTTGGCGTGCCATCGCCAAGGACGTCCGGGCCCTGGGGGTCCACAACAGACAGGGCACCCACTGCCGAAAGAGGTGGGAGGACATCCGCCGCGGGACCAGAAAGAGCGCTGAGGCTCTGCTGGGGATGGCCTCCCAACGTAGGAGGGGTGCCAGCCGCCAATTGACCCCCCTGATGTTCCGGATCCTGGCGGTGGCCTACCCCGATTTGGATGGGCGCGTGAGGACAACACAGCAGACACAAGGGGGTGAGTATCAGCACATTCTGCTATCTTTGCGCGCAGTGGAGGTGTCTGGGTGGGGGAGGAGGGCTGTGGCTATCTCTATGCCAGGGCGCTTTCTGTAGGCTAGGCCCCTCCGTTAGGCATGGCCCTGTGCCCCCACCCCCCACCTCTGTAGGGTGCCAAGTACAGCTATCCATGGTCCGGCCTCACCTATGTGTGCATTTGTCGTACATAGACCTGTAGGCTTAGTCACAATAACTGAGTAGTGTACCCCGATTGCGCGGCCTAGTGCTGGGGGCTTCTGTGTCTGTCCTCTCCGACAACGGTGTTGCCAATGCATGCGCTCAACCTGTCTTCATTTCTCCCCCCCCATTTTCTTTGTCTTCCTGTTCATGTGTGCATTAGCATCATCAGGCGGAGGAGAAGTGGCATCGGCGCACGAGGGAGCTGCATCTCACATGGCCCCGGAGGGCCATGCAACCGACTCCGAGTACACCAGTGAGACGGAGGGCGAGGGGGGCTCCACAACGGGGACCCGTGGAGACGTCAGCGACACAGGCACGTCCTCGGAAGGGAGCTCCCTTGCGGTGGCGGCAACATCCGTGCCCACCGCCACAACAGGTACAGCCGCCACCCAGCGCACCAGCTCCGCCCTCCCAGCAGCCCCTCAGCGTTCGCCCCGTGCCCGCTCGGCCAGGAAGCCGGCCATCTCCTTCGCCCCAGGCACCTCAGGCCCTGCCCCAGTTACCCCTGCTGCCCTCAGTGAGGAGGTCGTTGACCTCCTGAGGACCATCATTGTTGGGCAGTCTACCCTTTTGAATGCCATCCAGGGTGTAGAAAGGGAGGTGCATCGGAGCAATGCATACCTGGAGGGCATTCATTCGGGTCAGGCAGCCGGTCAGCAATCGTTCAACGCTCTGGCCTCAGCACTGACGGCAGCCATTGTCCCTGTCTCCAGCCTCCCTCTTCAAACTCCCTCCACCCAGTCCCAGTCTCCTGTTCCTCTGCCTATCCCATCCACACCATCAGACCACCCTGCACACACCTCAACACCCAAGGGCAGCTCATCCAGACATAAGCACCACAGATCACACAAGCATTCACCCAAGCAACATCCAGATGCAGACATGCCAACAGTCACTACCACCTCTGTGTCCCCCACCTCCTCATCTCCCTCCTCCCTCCCTGTGACGTCTCCACTCACACCTGCATGCACACCACCATCAGCCAGTACTTCCATCACCAGCACACCCTCCAGTATAGTCCGCACACGTGCAGTCACCACCCCCACTGCCATTTACACGTCCCCTGTGTCCTCTCCCAGTGTGTCTGTCACCCCCTCTTCCAAACCACACAAACGCAGGCAGCCACCCACCCAACAGCCATCCACCTCACGACAGCCTCCGTCACAAGCACCTGCACCCAAAGACAGCACACTTGACTCTCCTACAACCACATCCTCTTCCTCCACACCCATACCCACTACACCTACCCGTCCCTGTCTTTCAAAATTGCTTTTCCTTTCCAACCTTGACCTCTTTCCAACCACTGACCCACCCCCTCCATCTGGTAAGAGTCCAAAGAGCACCTCAGCCACCACCAGCCCTGCATCTACTAGGACCATAGTTCAGGGCTATTGGAGTCCACCAGCTCCTAGGGCAGGAACATCGGCCAGCAGCAAGGGGACAGCCAGCCCACCCCCTGGGAAGAGGACCAAAAAAGGGAAGGGCCGGCGCGACAAGCCTGAGACGGCTGCCACCAAGGACAGTAGCCTTGCTCCGTCACCTGCCACATCAACAAAAGGAGGCAAGGGCCACAGAGCTTCAGCGAAGGAGGGCAAGGGCAGCAGGGCGGACAAGTCAGGCAGCAGGAGAGCTGACCAGGAGGGCCCCACCAGCCCCATTCCGGGTGTGACGGACGACACCCACGGGCCCAAGACTCCATCAGAGGAGGGCCCCGCAACCGAAAGGTCGGATGGCGACTGAGCAATATTGGCAATATCTGTTTCCCTAGAAACACAGGACAAGCACCGCTGAACAGGGACCGCCGTGACAAGTACCGTTGAACAGGGCCCCGCCAAGACAAACACAGCTGAACAGGGACCGCCGTGACAAGCACCGCTGAACAGGGCCCCGCCAAGACAAGCACCGATGAACAGGGGCCGCCGTGACAAGCACCGCTGAACAGGGCCCCGCCAAGACAAGCACCGTTGAACAGGGCCCCGCCAAGACAAACACAGCTGAACAGGGACCGCCGTGACAAGCACCGCTGAACAGGGCCCCGCCAAGACAAGCACCGCTGAACAGGGGCCGCCGTGACAAGCACCGCTGAACAGGGCCCCGCCAAGACAAGCACCGCTGAACAGGGCCCCACCAAGACAAGCACCGCTGAACAGGGGCCGCCGTGACAAGCACCGCTGAACAGGGCCCCGCCAAGACAAGCACCGCTGAACAGGGGCCGCCGTGACAAGCACCGCTGAACAGGGCCCCGCCAAGACAAGCACCGCTGAACAGGGCCCCGCCAAGACAAGCACCGCTGAACAGGGGCCGCCGTGACAAGCACCGCTGAACAGGGCCTGCCAAGACAAGCACCACTGAACAGGGCCCCGCCAAGACAAGCACCGCTGAACAGGGGCCGCCGTGACAAGCACCGCTGAACAGGGCCCCGCCAAGACAAGCACCGCTGAACAGGGGCCGCCGTGACAAGCACCGCTGAACAGGGCCCCGCCAAGACAAGCACCGCTGAACAGGGCCCCGCCAAGACAAGCACCGCTGAACAGGGGCCGCCGTGACAAGCACCGCTGAACAGGGCCTGCCAAGACAAGCACCACTGAACAGGGCCCCGCCAAGACAAGCACCGCTGAACAGGGGCCGCCGTGACAAGCACCGCTGAACAGGGCCCCGCCAAGACAAGCACCGCTGAACAGGGGCCGCCGTGACAAGCACCGCTGAACAGGGCCCCGCCAAGACAAGCACCGCTGAACAGTGCCCCGCCAAGACAAGCACAGCTGAACAGGGGCCGCCGTGACAAGCACCGCTGAACAGGGCCCCGCCAAGACAAGCACCGCTGAACAGGGCCCCGCCAAGACAAGCACCGCTGAACAGGGACCGCCGTCTTAAGCACCGCTCCGCTGGGCCCTTCCTGTCAAGCACCGCTCCGCTGGGTACCGCCGTCTCAAGCACCGCTCCGCTGGGCCCTTCCTGTCAAGCACCGCTCCGCTGGGCCCTTCCTGTCAAGCACCACTCCGCTGGGCACCGCCGTCTCAAGCACCACTCCGCTGGGCCCTTCCTGTCAAGCACCGCTCCGCTGGGCCCTTCATCTCAAGCACCGCTCCGCTGGGCACCGCCGTCTCAAGCACCGCTCCGCTGGGCCCTTCCTGTCAAGCACCGCTCCGCTGGGCACCGCCGTCTCAAGCACCGCTCCGCTGGGCCCTTCCTGTCAAGCACCGCTCCGCTGGGCCCTTCCTGTCAAGCACCGCTCCGCTGGGCACCGCCGTCTCAAGCACCGCTCCGCTGGGCCCTTCCTGTCAAGCACCGCTCCGCTGGGCACCGCCGTCTCAAGCACTGCTCCGCTGGGCCCTTCCTGTCAAGCACCGCTCCGCTGGGCCCTTCCTGTCAATCACCGCTCCGCTGGTCACCACCGTCTCAAGCACCGCTCCGCTGGGCCCTTCATCTCAAGCACCACTCCGCTGGGCACCGCCGTCTCAAGCACCGCTCCGCTGGGCCCTTCATCTCAAGCACCGCTCCGCTGGGCACCGCCGTCTCAAGCACCGCTGGCCCATTGGCAGTGCCGGTTCTGTGTCGAGCAGGGCTTCACGAAGCACTGTGGCCACCATGCCTCCTCCATTACCAGTGGAGTCGGTAATCCATCTGATGGACTGTGGCTTTGCACTCCCCAGAATGGAACAGTGGGCAACCCACCCACTGTAGAGACTTGAGAGACTGTGGCTTTGCACTCCCCAGGATGGAACAGTGGGCAACCCACCCACTGTAGAGACTTGAGAGACTGTGGCTTTGCACTCCCCAGGATGGTACAGTGGGCATGGAGGCCCCTCGTGGATCTGGCGTTGTGGACTCATGTGGCTGAGGTGCCCCCCCTTCCCTTCCCCCTGAGGTGCCTGTAGTTTTATCATCTGATGCCCCAGCAGTGTTCTCTCCAATGGTATCTGGTCTCGTGTGTGGGCTTTGCCCATGTGTTTGTGCACATTGGCCCACGGACTATGGAACTTTGCCAAAATGTGCAGGACTTATTGCCTATGTATATATTTTTCACTATGTTCATTCTTTAAGATGTATATTTCATATTGCATATTTCCCATAACTTCAATTGAGCTATAATATACTTAAATTTTAAAGATCATTTTAATTTTGTCTTTGCATTATTCCGTGGGGTTTGGGGGGTTTTACTCTGACTTGTTGCTCTGCATTGGTGTGTAGGTATTTGGGGTGGGGGGGTGGGTGTATCGCGTATGTGTGTGCCCGTAACCTTTCCTCCTCCCCCCTCCCCTGTGTCATAGGTGCAGTACTCACCGTTGTCGTCTGCGCCGGCGTTCGTACTCCTGGTAGATGAGCAGGTAGACAATAGCTGGTAGGATGTTTAATTCGGGTTCCATGCTGTCCTCCTTCCTCGTGGAGTGTATAGAGGTGAGCGTTTTCCCGTTCGTGGTCTGTTTCTGCCGTGTTTTTATCGGTGGGGCTCCCGCCCCGGAAAAGGTGGCGGATTGGTGAGTTGTGATAGGGTGGGCGGTACATTGTCTGCTGCCTGCCTGTTGGCGGTGACCGCCGCGCTGTTTGTTTGTCCCGCCGTGGCGGTCGGAGTGTTAAAGTGGCGGGCTGTGTTGGCGGTTCCCACCAGGGTCAGAATTTCATTTTTTTGACCGCCTGCCTGTTGGCGGATTGGCCGCCGCTTTATCACCGACCGCCAGGGTTGGAATGACCCCCTATTTCTCTAAAAGTTGGGATACTTTTTAAGAATCTAAAACTATTTCTAGAACTTAATCCAAACTTTTATAAAACTTTTAAACTCTAAAAGAAATGCTAACAGGGAATAACACAAGGCCCTAGCAGGACTTCTTTTAAAAATGTAGAAAAAAGCTCAAATTTCAAAAATCTGTTTCTAATGACAATTTTGGGAAGTCGTGTGATCAGGTATTGCCTGAGAAGTCCAGCAAATGCAAAGTCTAGTATCCCACCGCTGCCACCAATGTAGGAAGTTGGCTCTGTATGTACTATTTCAAAGTAAGAAATAGCATTCACAGAGTCCAAGGGTTCCCCTTAGAGGTAAGATAGTGGCAAAAGAGATAATTCTAATGCTCTATTTTGTGGTAGTGTGGTCAAGCAGTAGGCTTATCAGAGGGTAGTGTTAAGCATTTGTTGTACACACACAGGCAATAAATGAGGAACACACACTCAAAGACAATTCCAGGCCAATAGGTTTTTGTATAGAAAAATATATTTTCATAGTTTATGTTAAGAAACACAGGTTCAAGATTTACAAACAATACTTTGAATGAAAGGTTTTTCACTCAGGTATCATAGGAACATTGAATCAACACAATAGCATGTACAGATTTAGCAAAAATGGCAATAAGCTATTTTAAAATTGGATACAGTGCAAAATTCAACCGTTCCTGGGGGAGGTAAGTATTTGTTAGTTGTTCAGGTAAGTAAAGCACTTACAGGGTTCAAAGTTGGGTTCAAGGTATCCCACCGTTGGGGGTTCAGGGCAACCCCAAAGTTACACACCAGCAGCTCAGGGCCGGTCAGGCGCAGAGGTCAAAGTGGTGCCCAAAAAGCTTAGGCTTCAATGGAGAAGGGGGTGCCCCGGTTCCAGTCTGCCAACAGGTAAGTACCAGCGACTTTGGAGGGCAGGCCAGGGGGGTTTTGTAGGGTACCAGGGGGGACACAAGTCAGCACAAAAAGTACACCCTCAGCGGCACAGGGGCGGCCGGGTGCAGAGTGCAAACAGGTGTCGGGTTTGCAATTGGTTTCAATGGGAGACCCAGGGGTCTCTTCAGCGAAGCAGGCAGGCAAGGGGGGGGCTCCTCGGGGTAGCCACCACCTGGGCAAGGGAGGGCCACCTGGGGGTCGCTCTTGCACTGGAGGTTGGATCCTTCAGGTCCTGGGGGCTGAGGGTGCAGTGTCTTTACCAGGCGTTGGGTTCTTTGAAGCAGGCAGTCGCGGTCAGGGGGAGCCTCTGGATTTCCTCTGCAGGCGTCGCTGTGGGGGCTCAGTGGGGTCAACTCTGGCTACTCACAGGCTCGCTGTTGCCGGGGAGTCCTCCCTGTAGTGTTGTTTCTCCGCAGGTCGAGCCGGGGGCGTCGGATGCAGAGTGGAAAGTCTCACGCTTCAGGCGGAAAATCTGGAGTCCTTTAAAAGTTGTTTCTTTATTGCAAGTTTTAGTTTCTTTGGAACAGGGCCGCTGTCCTCAGGAGTTCTTAGTCCTTTTAGATGCAGGGTAGTCCTCTGAGGCTTCAGAGGTCGCTGGACCCTGGGGAACGCGTCGCTGTTGCAGTTTTTGTCGAAGTGGGGAGACAGACCGGTAGGGCTGGGGCCAAAGCAGTTGGTGGCTCCGTCTTCTCTGCAGGGCTTCAGGTCAGCAGTCCTTCTTCGCCTTAGGTTGCAGGAATCTAGTTTCCTATGTTCTGGGGAGCCCCTAAATACAGAATTTAGGGGTGTGTTTAGGTCTGGGAGGGCAGTAGCCAATGGCTACTGTCCTTGAGGGTGGCTACACCATCTTTGTGCCTCCTCCCTGAGGGGAGGGGGGGCACATCCCTATTCCTATTGGGGGAATCCTCCAAAATCAAGATGGAGGATTTCTAAAGGCAGGGGTCACCTCAGCTCAGGACACCTTAGGGGCTGTCCTGACTGGTGGGTGGTGACTCCTTGTTTTTCTCATTATCTCCCCTGGACTTGCCGCCAAAAGTGGGGGCTGTGTCCAGGGGGTGGGCATCTCCACTAGCTGGAGTGCCCTGGGGCATTGTAACACAAATCCTGAGCCTTTGAGGCTCACTGCTAGGTGTTAAAGTTCCTGCAGGGGGGAGGTGTGAAGCACCTCCACCCAGAGCAGGCTTTTGTTTCTGTCCTCAGAGAGCACAAAGGCCCTCACTACATGGGGTCAGAAACTCGTCTCTCAGCAGCAGGCTGGCACAGACCAGTCAGTCCTGCACTGAACAATTGGGTACAATACAGGGGGCATCTCTAAGATGCCCTTTGTGTGCATTTTTTAATAAATCCAACACTGGCATCAGTGTGGGATTATTATTCTGAGAAGTTTGATACCAAACTTCCCACTGGTCAGTGTAGCCATTATGGAGCTGTGGAGTTCGTTTTTGACAAACTCCCAGACCATGTACTTAATATGACCACAACTGTTCTTACAATGTCTAAGAATAGACTTAGACACTGTAGGGGCATATTTCTCATGCAGCTATGCCCTCACCTGTGGTATAGTGCACCCTGCCTTAGTGCTGTAAGGCCTGCTAGAGGGGTGACTTACCTATGCCACAGGTAGTATTTTGTGTGCATGGCATCCTGCGGGGGATGCCATGTGGACTTTGCCTTTTTCTCCCCACCAACACACACAATCTGCAATGGCAGTGTGCATGTGTTAGGTGAGGGGTCCCTTAGGGTGGCACAACATGTGCTGCAGCCCTTAGGGACCTTCCATGGTCACAGGGCCCTTGGAACCACTGGTACCTTTTACAAGGGACTTATCTGTGTGCCAGGGGTGTGCCAATTGTGGAAACAATGGTACATTTTAGGTGAAAGAACACTGGTGCTGGGGCCTGGTTAGCAGGGTCCCAGCACACTTCTCAGTCAAGTCAGCATCAATATCAGGCAAAAAGTGGGGAGTAATTGCAACAGGGAGCCATTTCCTTACACTAGGGAATTATATGGGTGTACCAGTATGCCAATGTGAATTGGTAAATGTAGTCACTAGTCTGTTAGTGACAAATCTGGATAGCAGACAGAGCATAACCACTGAGGTTCTGGTTAGCAGAGGCTCAGTGAGACAGTTAGGCATCACACAGGGAACACATACAGGGCACATACTTATGAGCACTGGGGCCCTGCCTGGCAGGGTCCCAGTGACACATAGACTAAAACAACATATTTACAGTGAAATATGGGGGTAACATGCCAGGCAAGATGGTACTTTCCTACACTCCCTGTAAGCAAAAAGGAGGCAAGGTGACAGGACATCCCATCTCCTTCTGAGTTTTTCAGGGAGTCCCATTATCATACCTTTGAGAGTTTTATTAAACCTCTCAACCAGACCATTTGTTTGTGGATGATAAGGAGTAGTGAACTTGTATGTTACAGCACACTCCTTCCATATTGCTTTGAGGTATGCAGACATAAAGTTACTACCTATGTCTGACACCACTTCCTTAGGGAACCCCACCCTGGAAAAGATTCTCAGGAGGACCATTGCCACTGCAGGAGCTGTAGTGGTCCTTAAGGGGATTGCTTCAGGGTACCTAGTGGCATGGTCCACTACCACAAGGATAAACCTATTGCCTGAAGCTGTTAGAGGGTCAAGGGGGCCAACTATGTCAACCCCTACCCTTTCAAAGGGCACCCCAACCACAGGAAGTGGAATTAAGGGGGCCTTTGGAGTGCCACCAGTTTTGCCACTGGCTTAGTAGGTCACACGAGAGCGACAAAACTCTTTGGTGTCCTCTGACATATGTGGCCAGTGAAACAGGGGAACAAGCCTGTCCTGCGTTTTACTTTGGCCCAAACGCCCAGCCAAAGGAATGTCATGTGCCAACGTAAGAAGAAACTCTCTGTATTGCAAAGGGATGACCAATCTCCTGGTAGCTCCAGGTTTAGGGTCCCTTGATTCAGTATATAGGAGGTTGTCTTCCCAATACACCTTATGGCTATCACTGACATCCCCATTCTGCTGCTTGACAGCTTGCTGTCTCAAACCCTCAAGTGTGGGACAGGTCTGCTGTGCCACACTCAGCTCTTCCCTAGCAGGCCCCTCTGCACCCAAAAGCTCAGCAGTGTCTGTTGCCAGCTCACCTCGTGTAGGTTCTGCACAGGGAGAGGATTCCTCTTCCTCAAAAGGGGAATCTTCTGGTGAGGGAGGGATAGTGGCAAGGATTTACCCTTCCTACTCCTAGGTTTTGGGAGCAGTTGGTCCATTGTTCCAGGATTCAAGTTTCCCTGTCCTTTTTGCTTCTTGGCCTGAGCCCTTGTTAAAGCAAAAATTATGCCCAGGAATGCCCAGCATTGCTGCATGAGCCTCCAACTCCACTTCAGCCCAAGCTGATATCTCCAAATCATTGCCTAGTAAGCAATATACAGGTAATTTGGTGGCTATCACAACTTTCATTGGACCAGTAACCCCCCCTAGTTGAGATTCACAACAGCCATGGGGTGGCTAAGTGTGTTATTGTGAGCATCAGTCACTTGGTACTGCTGACCAAGTAGGTGTTGATCAGGGTGAACCAGTTTCTCTATAACCATAGTTACGCTGGCTCCTATGTCCCTGTAGGCCTCAACCTCAACACCGTTAATTAGGGGTAGTTGCTTGTACTTACCCATATTAAGGGGACAGGCAACCAAGGTGGCAAAGTCAACCCCCAGAGGATTTTTGTGGGCCTGATGAAGACTCAGAATGTTTTTTTATCTTTGTCCCCACCCTTGTCAGAAGACTTACCATCCTTCTTCTTGCCATCCTTTTCACCCCCTGCATGAACTTTTCTGTTCACTCTTGTTCTGACCCATTTGTATGCCTTCTTTCCCAATTCTTGGGGAGAGGTCAGATCTGAGTCTACCAAGTACTGGTGCAACAAATCAGACACACAATTGTTCAAAATATGCTCTCTCAGGATTAGATTTTACAGGCTTTCATAGTCAGTCACCTTACTGCCATGTAACCAACCCTCCAAGGCCTTCACTGAACAGTCTACAAAGTCTGTCCAGTCTTGAGAGGACTCTTTTCTGGTGTCTCTGAACTTAATCCTGTATTGTTCAGTGGTTAAGCCAAATCCATCCAAGAGTGCATCCTTCAAAACTTTGTAGTTATTAGCATCACTTTCTCTGTCAGTAAGGAGCATATCCCTACCCTTACCAGTGAAAGATAGCCACAAGATAGCAGCCCACTGTCTTTGAGGTACCAACTTTACCATACAGGCCCTCTCAAGTGCAGCAAACCACTTGTTAATGTTATCCCCCTCCTTGTAATGGGGGACTATCTTATGCAGGTTTTTGGAATCTTATTCTCTAACAGGATTGCTATGAAAAACACTGCTGCTGCCACCATGGGGAACTAACCCCATCCTCTGTAAAACTGTAAATTTCACCTTTGTATAGCGCACTACTCAACCGTTAGGGTCTCAAGGCACTGTACACATACTGCTGCAGAACCCTTCCTGGCTTTTCCCTGTGAGGCACCCACTCCTGGACAGCCCCAGGGTGAAGCTAGGCATCCAAGCCCTGGGAAGGCCGTTGTAGAGATTAAGCATGCTATTGCCCAGAGTTACGGAGTGGGACCCATTAATTAGATTAGGCACCAAGGCGAGAATTATCTGGTCCAAGGGAATTGAGCCCAAGATTTGCTGAGGTGGGAATTGAACCCTGGTCCCAGGCCGGATATCTGCATTAGGGTATGCCACTCTAACCATTGTACCACACTTCTCCACTTTGTCTTTCCTTTTCCACATCCAGATATTCCATGTCTAAGGCCAGCTGCTGCTGTTTAAGCTTCAGCCTGGCCTCTTCCAACCTCATCTTTCTGAGTTCCCTTTCCATTAAGTTATCCTCAGGGTGGGTGGCTTGGGAATTGTGAGATACAGAGAAAATGTGGGAATTGGCAGAGAGAGACCTGTCCCTAACTGGCTGGACCCTAGTAACCTGGTCTTTAGGAGTGAAAAGTGCCCTACTAATGTGTGACCCTCTCCCACTACCAGTGTCACTAGGTGGCCTGCTAGGTGGCAGGTCTTTGGAAGAACCCTCCCCAGCAACCTCAGGGGACTCCTCTGAGTCTGACTGGGTATCCCTCCCTCTACCTCCTGTTTGTGGGATGAGCCAGACTGGTTCTGGTCACTTTCTAGGAGAAGGCTGAGGAGAAGATCTTTTGTAGGATTCTTTCCAATTGCTAAACCTCTTTCTATGCAGAGACCCCTCAAACTTTTAAAGTTTAGATTCCCATATGTTGCCTGGACAACTGTGGAAGTAAGCTCTACTGCAGACATGATAGAAAAGGTTTAGGACAGAAAGAGAAAAAAGTTTTTGGAACTTTTGAAAGAACAGAGAAAAAGTTTTCAGAAACTTTTTAGAAAGTTTTAGAGAAGGAAAGTTAAACTGTTTAGGTCAATGTGTATGCTCTGAAGTATTTGGTATATGTTTTGCTTATGAAAAGCACCAATGACAAAGTGCTAAAGCAGTTACAAGTACCTATCCCACCGCTGCACCACCAATGTAGGAGGCTGGCCTGGCTTATAGTGGGTACCTGTTGGTACTTACACCTTGTGCCAGGCCCAGTTATCCCTTATTAGTAGATTAGAAGTGTTCTAGTAGTTTAGGCTGATAGAGGTAGCTATAGCAGAGCAGCTTAGGCTGAACTAGGAGACATACAAGGCTCCTACTATACCACTTATATCACTTAGTACTATATGATATGAAACACAATACTCAGAATTACAAAAAATAAAGGTACTTTATTTTAGTGACAATATGCCAAAAGTATCTCAGAGGATATACTCCCTTAGGAGGTAAGTAATATACACAAAATATACACACACAAACCAAAATCAGGTAAGTAAACAGTTAGAAAAGTAGTGCAAACAGTGTAGAAACAATAGAATGCAATAGGAGACAATAGGCCTAGGGGCAACACAAACCCTGTACTCCAAAAGTGGAATGTGAACCACGAATGGACCCCAGACCTAGTGTAGTGTGTAGAGGGTCACTGGGAGTGTAAGAAAACACCAAGGGTGTCCAAGATACCCACCCCAAGACCCTAAAAAGTCAGAGTAAGTTTACCCTAGTACCCCAGAAAGACAGTAAAGTCGAGATAGGGGATTCTGCAAAGATAACAAGTGTGGACCTGAGGACCTGTAAAGGAAGGGGACCAAGTCCAAGAGTCACGCAAGTGCCCAGGGTGGGCAGCAGCCCACTAAACCCAAGATGAAGGTGCAAAAGGGTTGACTCTGGGTGGAAGAAGCCAAAGATTCTGCAACAACGGAAGGTGCCAGGAACTTCTCCTTTGGTCAGAAGATGTCCCATGGTGTGCTGGAGGATGCAGAGTTGTTTCCACGCAGAAAGACTGCAAACAAGCCTTGCTAGCTGCAAGAGTTGGGGTTGAAAGTTCTGGGTGCTGCCAGGGCCCAGGAAGGACCAGGAGGTCGCCCCTTGGAGGAGGAGACAGAGGAGGCGCTCAGCAACACGGAGACCCCACGCAGAAGCAGGCAGCCTCTGCAGAATCTGAGCACAATGGTCGACTCAGCACAACAAAAGAAGGTCCCACGAAGTCGGACTCCAACTCAGCGAGTTTGGCAATGCAGGACAGAGTGCTGGGGATCTGGGCTAGGCTGTGCACGAAGGAAGTCTTGCAAAAGTGCACACAAGCCCGAGCAGCTGCAGTTCACGCAGTACACAGGATTACTGTCTGCCGTGGGGAGGCAAGGACTTACCTTCACCAAATTTTGAGAAAAGGGCCACTGGACTGTCGGGGACACTTGGATCCAGCTCCTGTGTTCCAGGGACCATGCTCGTCAAGATGAGAGGGGACCCAGAGGACCAGTGATGCAGAAGTTTGGTGCCTGCGTTGGCAGGGGGAAGATTCCGTCGACCCACAGGATATTTCTTCTTGGCTTCCAGTGCAGGGTGAAGGCAGACAGCCCTCAGAGCATGCACCACCAGGAAACAGTCGAGAAAGCCGGCAGGATGAGGCGCTACAATGTTGCTGGTAGTCTTCTTGCTACTTTGTTGCAGTTTTGCAGGCGTCCTGGAGCAGTCGGCGGTCGATCCTTGGCAAAAGTCGAAGAGGGAAGTGCTTAGGAACTCTGCCGAGCTCTTACATTCGTTATCTGGTGAGATACCCACAGAAGAGACCCTAAATAGCCCTCAGAGGAGGATTGGCTACAGAGAAAGGTAAGCACCTATCAGGAGGGGTCTCTGACATCACCTGCTGGCACTGGCCATCAGAGCTGTCCATTGTGCCCTCACACCTCTGCATCCAGGATGGCAGAGGTCTGGGACACACTGGAGGAGCTCTCAGCACCTCCCCTGGGAGGTGCTGGTCAGGGGAGTGGTCACTCCCCTTTCCTTTGTCCAGTTTCGCGCCAGACCAGGGCTGGGGGGTCCCTGAACCGGTGTAAACTGGCTTATGCAAGGAGGGCACCATCTGTGCACTTCAAAGCATTTCCAGAGGTCAGGAGAGGCTACTCCTCTCAGGCCCTTCACACCTATTTCCAAAGGAAAATAACACCCTCTCTCAGAGGAAATTCTTTGTTATGCCTTCCTGGGACTGGGCTGCCCAGGCCCCAGGGGGGCAGAAACCTGTCTGAGGGTGGGCAGCAGCGGTAGCTGCAGAGAAAACCCCAGAAAGTTAGTTTGGCAGTACCCGGGCTCTATGCTGGAGCCCCGGGGATGCGTAGGATTGTCCCCCCAATACCAGAATGGTATTGGGGTGACAATTCCATGATCCTAGACATGTTACATGGATATGTTCGGAGTTCCATTGTGACGCTACATATAGGTATTGACTTATATGTAGTGCACACGTGGAATGGTGTCCCCGCACTCACAAAGTCTGGGGAAATTGCCCTGAACAATGTGGGGTCACCTTGGCTAGTGCCATGGTGCCCTCACACTAAGTAACTTTGCACCTAACCTTCACTAAGTGAGCGTTAGACATATAGGTGACTTATAAGAGACTTAAGTGCAGTGTAAAATGGCTGTGAAATAATGTGGACGTTATTTCACTCAGGCTGCAGTGGCAGTCCTGTGTAAGAATTGTCCGAGCTCCCTATGGGTGGCAAAAGAAATGCTGCAGCCCAAGGGATCTCCTGGAACCCCAATACCCTGGGTGCCTAGGTACCATATGCTAGGGAATTATAAGGGTGTTCCAGTGTGCCAATCTGAATTGGTAAAATTAGTTACTAGCCTGCAGTGACAATTTTAAAAGCAGAGAGAGCATAAACACTGAGGTTCTGGTTAGCAGAGCCTCAGTGGTACAGTTAGGCACCACACAGGGAACACATACAGGGCACACTTTATGAGCACTGGGGTCCTGGCTAGCAGGATTCCAGTGACACAGGCAAAAACAAACATACATACAGTAAAAATTGGGGTGACATGCCAGGCAAGATGGTACTTTCCTACAAGGTGTAAGTACCTTTGGTACCCATTATAAACCAGGCCAGCCTTCTACACATCTGCAATTTCCTGAGTTCTGCATCCGTGGCCAGACCAACGAACCTCTCCCACTGTGAATGACACAAAGCATCTGCAGTGTCATTGCCCATACCAAGAACATGCCTTGCTCTAAAAGAAATATAATGCCTTAAACAAAGCAATACATAGGTGTGCAGCAATTTAGCCATCTGAACATCCCTTGCAGATTGTCAGTTGAAAACATGCACTACTGCCATATTGTCTACTCTAAAAAGAACTTTCTTGTGTGCCAGCTCCCTTCCCTATAAGGTCACTGCTAACACCAAAGGAACAAATTCCAAAAAGGCAATGCTTCTGCTTCCACCTTTCCACTGCTGTGGCCACTCCTCCGCACACCACCTACCCTGCCAATAAATACCAAAGCCAATCCCCCTTGCTGCATCTGAAAATAAGCTGGACATCCCACTCCATGTCCTGCTATCACCTCAAAGGTACTCCACTGAATTCTTCCAAACACTTTAGCCACATTCTTAAATTTTCCTTCACCCACGCTGACAAGCAGACATGGTGATGAGGTAAACGCCTGCCCGCCAAGGGCAACCCCAACCGCCTATAGAAGGTCCTCCCTGCCCTGACCACTTTACACGTGAAGTTCAAATGGCCCAACAACACTTGAATCTCTCCAACTGTGACTTTCTCCTTATCAAGCATGTGACCTAACAATTGAGCCATGGCAACCTTCTTGTCCAAAGGGAGAAGGGCCTCCATGTTCAATGAATCTATCTCAAATCCCAAAAAAGACAATGATGTGACAGGCCCTACTGTCTTTTTTGTGCCAAAGGCACCCCCAACTCCCTCATTACATCCTGAAAAGCCTCAAACATTTCTATGCATTGGTTTGACGCAGGTTTCCCTACTAAGAAAAAGTCATCTAGGTAGTGTGTTATTCCTTAATGTCCTGTACTCTGTTTAAAAAGCCATTGCAAGAATGTGCTGAAACATTCAAAAAGGGCACATGAAATGGAACAGCCCATTGGCAGTGCTTTATCGATATACCAACAGCCTTCAAACTGGATCCCCAAAAGTTCAAGGTCATCAGGGTGTACCAGCAGCAGACAAAGAGCTGACTTGATGTTGCTCTTAGCCATCAAGGCCCCCTGTCTGACCTGCTCCACCAATGCAAACCACATCCACTGAGGCGTATGAAACAGACACTTCAGGAATCAAGCCATTTACCGAAGAGTCCTCTGGCCATGACAAATATTGAATCAAATGAAAGTGCCCTGCCTCTGTTTTTGGAACTACGCCAATGGGCAAAATCATCAGGTTTTCCATTGGTCAATCAAGAAAAGGGCCTGTCATGCGGCTTTCAGCAATCTCCTTCTGTAGCTTCGCCTGTGTCACCTGTTTGTGTACCCCAACTGATTTCAAATTCTCTGCCCACTGTCACCCTCTATGTCCTGTGTATCCCAGTCTAAACCTCGATGTGAAACCCTCCTATAGTAAAGTAGTGTCATCCTGTCATACTGCTGTAACGAGAATTCAAGCTTCTCCAGATTAACTGGGGCTCTTTCCCCCAGTGCCATGCGTGCCTTGTCCCCCCTTTGATGTGTTTGTATTGAACTGCTGAGACCCCCTCTGCTCACTTGTGGTGATTCCCACTGTCCCTCTGACCCACCAGGTGCCTGTTCCCCGTAACAGTTGAGCAATGAGTGCCTTCCCGAGCATCTAGAACGGTCAAGCCGGAAACAGCAGTACTCTCTTGTACATAGGGGGTCATTACAACATTGGCGGTAAAAGTCGCTTACCGCCGTGCAGAAGACCGCCAATACACCGCCGCGGCCGCAGTAGACCGTCACAGCTATTATGACACACATCTCGGAATCCGCCGCAATTCAGACACCCACACAACACCGCCACACCAAAGGTCAGCGATAAACATGCGGAAACAAATCCTCCACCTCCACACCAACAGAAACACGCCCATGCTATTACGACCCACGAATCCACGCGGCGGTCTTTCAACCGCAGTATTCCATTGGCGGTACACACCGCCGCGCTCAAAATACACACACATCTACGAAACACCGCCACATTGGACAATTTGAAATATACACACCTGATACACATACAAACAACACTCCCACACACCCAATACAATATAAAACACACACCCACATCACCCACAAACCCCTACGACCACAAATTCTGAAAGAAGGCCAGAGAGACAGCACAGCAATTGACAACCCCATCACACAGAGGCACACATCACCATCACCCACACAACTTCCACGCACAAAACACCACACACCACTACACTCACCACACTCATCAACACATACACCACCCCACACATCACACACACCACCCCATGGCACGCCAAAGACACCCCCGCTTCTCCGAGGAGGAGCTCAGGGTCATGGTGGAGGAAATCATACAGGTAGAGCCACAGCTATTTGGCTCACAGGTACAGCACACATCAATAGCCAGGAAGATGGAGTTATGGCGCAGAATAGTCGACAGGGTCAACGCTGTGGGACAGCGGACTAGCGGCGGACCCTCACCTCCTCCCCCACAACTAACAACATGGGAGGAGCAAGTCTTGACCATCCTGCATCCTGAGGGCCTCGGAGGAGTCGGTGGAGGATGGGACACTGGTATGTCAAATCTCAACTATCAGATCCCCCACCCTACCTGCATGCTATCACACACCCCCATCCTCACGCCCCCCCCTATCACTGCAACTCATCACTAATGTACCCATAACACCAACCACCCATCCCAACACCAAGCCCTGCATGACACAACTAAGCATGGTCACCCCTCACCAAAGCATGCTCACTGCACATACCCAGAACACCGCCCCCAACCATCATCACACAAGCCCCCACACAGAAATGCTTGCACTGGGGTTCACCCATTGCACACCATTACACACACACATGCAATAATCATGCTCTTATGCCCCTGCAGGAACCCGAAGGACCGTCACCACACCAGAGGGTCCAGACAACACCACTCCACCCCCAGAAGAGGCCCACAGTGACGAAAGCAGCTCTGCCCTACTGGATCTTGATGACCAGCCCGGACCATCGTGGGCCTCAGGACAGTCGGTTCCCCTTGCACAGGCACAGCCCAACACCGACCTACCATCCCTCTGGTAACACCAGCACAGCACCCACCCAGCGGGCCCAAACCTCCCTACCCAGGACAGGTCAATCAGCGGTGTGTCCACCACTACAGGGCACCCAGGGTAACCCACCCTCCCAACAACAACAGGGACCTGGGGGCAGTGGTAGTGGGCACACGGTCCAGGGGACGGAGGCACAGGAACATAGGGGAACTGGGAGGGCTGCTGTGCGACAGAGGGAGGACAGGCCAAGGGAACCAACTCTCCACGAGGCCCTCTCCTCCATCATTGGAGCATACCACCACTCCCAGGAGACGATGGCTACGGTCCTGGACAAGTTGCAGGAGACCCTGCAGGAGGAGCAGTAGTTGGGGTTCAGGGAGGAGCTCAGAATCAGCAGCTCCGCCCTGGGCACCATCGTAGGGGTGCTGACGGACATACAGCAGACCTTGAGGGACACCGTGGCACTCCAAGGGGCCCCTGAGACTAGCCAGGACGATGAAATGCCCACCACCTCCGCCGGCGCTAGTGGACAGGACGCCCCGCCACAGGACCACCACACCAGCACCCACCCCCTGCAGACGGACAACCACCACACAAGCGGACCCTGAGATCCAGGAACAGGACAGAGCAAGATGGCAAGACCCCCGCTAGGAAATAAGACCACCCTGATTGTCCTCCCACTGTCCCACTTTGTTACCCTGTCCATATTCGAACTGCCCCAGCTCCACTTCCTATGCCCAGATGGGCAGTGCACCTGTGAGACTAATAGACTGGACTCTGCCATGGACATTCCTCCACCATCTCCCATCACCAATTTACAACCCCCCTTCATTTTTTGAGCACTTAAATAAACACCCTTGAAACACAAAACAATCTGGAGTCAGTCTATGATTTTGTACTTTGTATTATCAATGACAGTGTCATAATGGCTGTACCATTGTAAGGCTAACATACCTATGTCACACATCACAAGCCCTTGAAGGATGCAAGCAGTTGACACGTAGGTTACCACACCTGTGAAACCGTAATGGAAGGGTACAACCCAGTTAACAAATAGTGATTGAAATAGACAAACAGGATAGAGGTAGATGTGTGAAAGTTAATGTAATGTCAAACCAGAAAATGTTCTCACCTGTGTCTCACTGGAAATATTGCTGTATGACTGACTCCCTCTTGTCGTTTTCTTCTTCCTCAGCTTCATCCTCATCACTGTCCACAGGCTCCACAGACTCCACAGCTGCTACAACACCGTCATCTGGATCATTCTCCTGCAGAAAAGGCACCTGGCGTCGCAAAGCCAAATTATGGAGCATGGAGCAGGCGATGATGATGTCGCACACCTTCTTCGGTGAGTAGAATAGGGATCCACCTGTCATATGGAGGCACCTGAACCTGGCCTTCAGGAGGCTGAAGGTGCGTTCGATCACCCTCCTAGTCCGCCCATGGGCATCATTGTACAGTTCCTCTGCCCTGGTCCTGGGATTCCTCACTGGGGTCAATAGCCACGAAAGGTTTGGATAACCAGAGTCCCCCCAATAGCCATACCCGGTGCCTCTGGAGTTGACCCATCATATCAGGGATGCTACTATTCCGCAGGATGTAGGCGTCATGCACTGAGCCAGGGAACATAGCATTTACCTGCGAGATGTACTGGTCTGCCAAACAGACCATCTGGACATTCATGAAATGATAACTCTTCCTGTTCCTGTACACCTGTTCACTACTGTGGGGGGGGACCAGAGCTACATGGGTCCCATCAATGGCACCTATGACGTTGGGGATATGTCCAAGGGCATAGAAGTCACCCTTCACTGTAGGCAAATCCTCCACCTGAGGGAAAATGATCTATCTCCTTACGTGTTTCAGCAGGGCAGACAACACTCTGAACAGCACGTTGGAAAACATAGGCTGGGACATCCCTGATGACATGGCCACTGTTGTCTGCAAAGACCCACTAGCAAGGAAATGGAGCACTGACAGCACCTGCACGTCAAGGTGGATTCCAGTCGGATGGCGGATCGGTGACATCAGGTCTGGCTCCAACTGGCTACATAGTTCCTGGATAGTGGCACGGTCAAACCGGTAGGTGACGATGATATGTCTTTCTTCCATTATCAACAGGTCCACCAGCGGTCGGTACACCAGAGGATTCCGCCATCTTCTCATATGTCCCAGCTGACGGTGCCTACGAAGGACAACAGCGAAGAACCAGTCACTATTCCTCCAGGTATGTACTCACAGTTACACACAAGACTACACCACTCACAAAACCCTTCCTGTATGTGTGTTGAGTGTAGGCCTAGCTATGTGTGACGCAGTAGTAAATGAAGCCATGGGGGCCCCTGAAATGGTGGCTGACTGACCTCTAAACTGGGACAATGGGTAACTGCGCTGGCGTTGCACACCGTTGTGGTAGGCGGTCGCAGACCGCAGCACAATGCTGCATTGGTTAACAGTGGACCCTATGGGTCCCAGGAGCCAATGAACAGGTGTGCCGGCGGTGATGATGCGCACCGCCGCGGACGTCACTGCCGCGGACGTCACTGCCATTTTCTATCTGTTCACTCACTAGATACCTGACCTTCGACAGCAGAGGACCTACACTGCTAGTGCTGCTGTGACCTCGGTCTGGAAGCGACAATGGCTGCTGCATCTGGGGAAAGGGCCCCTGCCTTCACTGCACAGGAGTTGGAGAAACTAGTGGATGAAGTCCTCCCCCAGGGAGCACGTTGTATGGGCTAGGCCTGGGCGGAGAGGGCTGGGTGGAAGAGGGAAGTGGGCAGAGTTGATTGAACATTAATGCATGGGAATGAATGGGCCACATGGCCAGAGTAGGGAGGGGGCCACTCACAACGACGGTGCAGTTGGTAATGACGGTTCCTCTTCCCTTGTGCATGTCATGTAGGTCAGTGCCCACCAGAAGAGGGACATCTGGCGTGCCATCGCCAAGGAGGTCCGGACCCTGGGGGCCCACCACAGACGGGGCACCCACTGCCGGAAGAGATGGGAGGACATTCGCCGCTGCAGCAAGTAGACGGCGGAGGCTCAGCTGGGGATGGCCTCCCAACGTGGGAGGGGTGCCCGTCGCACCATGACCCCCCTGATGTTCCGGATCCTGGCAGTGGCCTACCCGGAGTTGGATGGGTGCTTGAGGACATCACAGCAGACACAAGGGGGTGAGTACAACCTCATTCTGCTGACTTTGCGTGCAGTGGAGGTGTCTGGGTGGGGGAGGTGGGCTGTGGGTGTCCCTAGGCCAGGGCGAGTTAGGTAGGCAAGGCCCCTCCATAATGTAGGCCATGTGGAACTCAACCCCACCTCAGCAGAGTGCCAAGTCGAGGTATATTGGCCCCTGTGGCATCCATGTGCGCAGATGTCCACCATTGCCATGTAGGCCATCATCCAGAAATTGCATGTGCAGAGTGCAGGAGCACGGCAGCCATTGTCCCTGTGTCGAGCATCCCCCCTCGAACTTCCTCCACCCAGACCCAATCCCCTGTACCCCAGCCCATCCCAAGCACACCTACAGACCAGCATGCACACAAGTCAACACCCAAAAGTAGCTCAAGCAAACATAGGCACCACACATCCCACAGGCACTGACACAAGCATCACACCCATACAGACACAGCAACATCCACTGTCTCCACTGTGTCCCACACCTCCTCTTCTCCCTCCTCCCTCCCAGTCTCGTCTACACACACCTGCATGCACCACATCTACAGGCACCAGGAATTGCACCAGGACACCCAGCACCACAAGCCACTCACCTGCACTCACCACCTCCACTGCCATTTACACGTCCCCTGTGTCCTCTCCCAGTGTGTCTGTGACGCCCCCTCCCAAAGTACACAAACGCCGGCAACCACTCACCCAACATCCATTCACCTCACGACAGCCTCCTGTACCTGCACCTGCACCCAAAACAGCTAAAGTAACACCTCCTACAACCACCTCCTCTTCCTCCACTCCCAGACCCCCTCCAGCTACCCATCCCAGTGTTCGTCAGAAACTGTCCCTGTGTAAAATTGACCTTTTTGCCCCTACCACCCCCTCCAATTCATCAGTCCCGTTGTAGCGCCTCAGCCAAAAAAGCCTCCAATACCAGTGGTGCGTGTTCAGGGATTGTGGAGTGCACCGGCCACTAGGGCAGGCAGTAGGACCCGGAGCCAAGGAATTGGCAGCCCACCCCCTGTAAAGGCTCTAAAATTGGAGAGTGGACGACGGGACCGTGTTAAGACTCCTGGTGGGACAACAACTGACCTGGGTTCGAAGGGGATTGGAGAGTCAGCTGTGACTCCACCAAAGGTGGGGAAGGTCCAGAGGAAGTCTTGCCAGCCTGTTGTGAGTGTCACGGCAGAGAAGTGCGCCATCATTTACGGTGGTCCAGACACAACCGCCAGCACCGCCGTCATTGGTCCAGAGTCCACCGCCAGAGTCACAGCCCAGGAGGGCCCAAGTATCGTCACTGGTCCAGAGACCACCGCCAGAGTCACAGCCCAGGGGGGCCCAAGTATCGTTACTGGTCCAGAGACCACCGCCAGAGTCAGAGCCCAGGGGGGCCCAAGTATCATCACTGGTCCAGAGTCCACCGCCAGAGTCACAGCCCAGGAGGGCCCAAGTATCGTCACTGGTCCAGAGACCACTGCCAGAGTCACAGCCCAGGAGGGCCCAAGTATCGTCACTGGTCCAGAGACCACCGCCAGAGTCACAGCCCAGGAGGGCCCAAGTATCGTCACTGGTCCAGAGACCACCGCCAGAGTCACAGCCCAGGAGGGCCCGAGTATCGTCACTGGTACTGCGTCCACCGCCGGAGTCACAGCCCAGGAGAGCCCCGGCTGCCACAGCCCCGCTGGGCAATGATGGAACGTCATGCCACACACCAATGGTCAGTGTAGAGATCGTCATGCCACACACCAATGCCCAGCGTAGGGAACGTCATGCCACACACCAATGTCCGTACCAGAACCGCCATGGCAAAGCACCGCTGAACAGGGCAAAGACCGCCATGGCAAAGCACCGCTGAACAGTCCAGAACTGCCATGGCAAAGCACCGCTGAACAGGGCAAAAACCGCCATGGTGAAGACCGCTGAACAGGGCAAAGACCGCCATGGCAAAGCACCGCTGAACAGGGCAAAGACCGCCATGGCAAAGCACCGCTGAACAGGGCAAAGACCGCAATGGCAAAGCACCGCTGAACAGGGCAAAGACCGCCATGGTGAAGACCGCTGAACAGGGCAAAGACCGCCATGGCAAAGCACCGCTGAACAGGGCAAAGACCACCATGGCAAAACACCGCTGAACAGGGCAAAGACCGCCATGGCAAAGCACCGCTGAACAGGGCAAAGACCGCCATGGTGAAGACCGCTGAACAGGGCAAAGACCGCCATGGCAAAGCACCGCTGAACAGGGCAAAGACCGCCATGGCAAAGCACCGCTGAACAGGGCGCCATGGCAAAGCACCGCTGAACAGGGCAAAGACCGCCATGGCAAAGCACCACTGAACAGGGCAAAGACCGCCATGGTGGAGACCTGCTGAACAGGGCAAAGACCGCCATGGCAAAGCACCGCTGAACAGGGCAGGCACCGTGTAGGAATGAATGGACTGCCACATCAGGCATCATTATCCCATGTGCAGCTGGGACAGTGACAGGACAGGAACTTTCACATGGAGACTCATCCAGTATGGGCACCAGTCCCACCCAGTACCAGTAGAGAACTGCATCTACTTGAGAGACTGTAGCTTTGCACTCCCCAGGATGGCACAGTGGGCAAACCACCCACTGTATAGACTTGAGAGACTGTGGCTTTGCACTCCCCAGGACGGCACAGTAGGCAAGCCACCCACTGTATGGACTTGAGAGACTGTGGCTTTGCACTCCCCAGGATGGCACTATGGGCAAGCCACCCACTGTATAGACTTGAGAGACTGTGACTTTGCACTCCCCAGGATGGCACAGTGGGCAAGCCACCCACTGTATGGACTTGAGAGACTGTGGCTTTG
The DNA here is from genome assembly GCF_031143425.1 of Pleurodeles waltl. Lineage (NCBI taxonomy): Eukaryota > Metazoa > Chordata > Amphibia > Caudata > Salamandridae > Pleurodeles > Pleurodeles waltl. Next base: position 1,604,322,996 of record NC_090444.1, read on the forward strand.
CACTCCCCAGGATGGCACAGTGGGCAAGCCACCCACTGTATAGACTTGAGAGACTGTGGCTTTGCACTCCCCAGGATGGCACAGTGGGCAAACCACCCACTGTATAGACTTGAGAGACTGTGGCTTTGCACTCCCCAGGACACATCAATGAGCATGGTGCCCCGTCGTGTATCTGGCTTCGCATTCATGTGGCTGAGGTGCCCCCCCTTCCCTTCCCCCTGAGGTGCCTGTAGTATTTCTATCTGATGCCCCGGCAGTGTTCTCTCCGATTGTGGTCAGGTGTCGTTTGTTGGCCTCGCCCATGCATTTTTGGACAGTTGGTGCACGGACATTGTTGTGTACATATCTGCACTACTTCTCGTATTGTATATAATTATGAGTCATTTTCTAATATATATCTGTATATTTTTGTATGACATGTATATTGGCACATTATAATGTTTGACCGAATTTCGCATTGTCTTTTCATTCTTCCGGGGGGATTGTGGGTTGTTCTTGTGATTTCTGTGAATGCATTGGTGTGTATGTTGTGATATGCGAGGGTGGGGTGTTTGGTGGGTGTCCCCCTAACTTTTCCCTCCCCCCTCCCCTGTGTCGTAGGTGCAGTACTCACCAGTGTCTTCTGCGCCTACGTAGTTGTTGTTCGTAGAGGAGCAGAAAGACAAGGGCAGGGAGTATTTGTAATTCCGGGTCCATGGAGTCGTCGTTCCTCGTGGGATGTGTTCAGGTGAGCGTTTTCCCATAGCAAAAGCTGTTTCCGCCGTGTTTTTATCCACGATGAATCCTCCCCGGAAAAGGTGGCGGATTGGCGGGTTGTAATAGTGTGGGCGGTACATTGTCTCCTGCCTGTCTGTTGGCGGTAACCGCCGCGCTGCTTGTCTGTACCGCCGTGGCGGTCGGAGTATTAAAGTGGCTGTCTTTGTTGGCGGTTTCCGCCAGGGTCATAATTCCCTTTTTTTGTCCGCCGGCCTGTTAGCAGTATTTCCGCAGCTTTAACACCGTCCGCCAGGGTTGTAATGACCACCATAGACCTTTATTAAAATCTGATCATGCCCCGTCTTCTCCACTTCTGAGCCTCTTAGATTGACCTTTGGTAGACCCCACCCTGCTGCGGGTGGAGCGTTCCCAAAAGGGGCGATAAATGGGAAGGCCTCTAGTTCTAAATACTGTTTCTCAAATTTGTCCAGACCCATGCTATGCTACGACAGATCTAGCTCGCCCCATTGAACTACCACCATATAGGGCAGGAACTCCTCATTATACTGCACCCAGGCATAACCACTGTAGTTGAACTGTGCCTTCCTAATCACATCCATGTACATAAGAAGGGCTACTGAGCGCTCTGGATACCTTTTGCAGTACACACTGGCAATTATAAAAAAAGCTGCAGTCCAGTTCTCAATTGCTACGGGTACCTTAGGGTGCTTAGCCAGTTCAGCCTCCTTTCCTTTGAACCTTCTTTAGCCCGCACTTCCCTATGAAGGAGTTTCAACATTTCAACATACTCCCCTTTCCATATCTTCCCTTTTGTGTCTAGCATTAAATGCGCTTCCAGCAGCTATGAAGTCCCCTTATAGGTACGTTTTCTAACCGTAACCTCCTTGCTCCCTGGGCCCTCCTTTCCTTTTTCCGTTGTCTCCTCAACCATCTGCTCCCCTATGGCCTCCCCTCCAGTCACTGCTGCTTCCTCTGCCACTTGCCCTTTTATACCTTTTATAGAAACTAAGCCCACCTCTGACCCTATGTCCACATCCGTGCCCAACACCGGTATAGGTTACATATATCCTCCTTTCCTAAGGTGGGCCTCACTCCCACCCAGTTCCATGGCCTCCCCTACCACTGGTACCATTGTATTGTGCTTCTGCATCTGCTTATCTGGCGTAAAGGTCAGTAGCCGCTCTTGACTCTTCTGCCTTGCCAGTTCATCCATTTTTGCCACACCTTGCAAACCGTCATGACCCGAGCACTTGATACCTGTAATACACAATGAACAGCACCATCTGTCCCCCACACCCGCATCCCCTTTTGCCCAGATCCCTTTTCACTATGCCACCATTCCTTCTTTCTCTCTCATGTGACCCATACTCCTCGCACACCTGCCCTTCCTCCAAGCTCTTCTCATCATAATCAAGCACTGTGTCACCACTGAACTCTAGAGAAGCTAGGCCAGACGCACCCGGTCGTTCTTCCACATAGCCATAGCATTCTGTGTCTAGGTGTTGGGTGCACGAGACCTGTCATCCCAGTGCACTGCTCCAACGTCACTGTGTTTCAGAACAGCCGCCCTCTCTATTTCCCCGTTGGTCCAGCTGGCCGCTCGGGGACCTACCTTCTCTTCTCAAGCGTAATGAGCTGCCCCAAGCTCCCCTGAGGTATTTGATGTGCCAGTCACTGTATGCTGCAGAAAAGGAGAAAAGAGGCCCAGTGTGCTGGACATATCCTTATCTGAGGCTTCTCCTCCCTCCCAACCCGCTTCCGACTCCTCCCCTTCCCATCCCTGGTCACCCCAACTAAATCCTCCACTCATGAAATCCCCAACCTCTCACCCCAAGCCCCATACTCCTTTCCTTGCACCACCCCGGCACCCTGTCCCAAGCTGCCCGTCTACCATAAATCTTACTGGGAGGCTTACACGGCTGTGCGCCCTCCCCATCCTCCTCCTCCGCCTCACTCCACTCTAGAAGGGCCGCTACTAGCGCTGATGCTGGGCCCTTTCCAACCTCTAAACTGTGAACCCCTGGCTCCTGCTCCCCCACCATCATCCCAGGCCCCGCCTCATGGCCCCCGTAATGTCCTTGCTGAGGTTAATACACTAACCGTGCTGTTCCGCTCTCTCCCAAGAAACCTCAACTTGTTGCTCCCCTTCCCCATCGCCTCCCTCACCCCAATCAAATCTAGTAATTCTTCAGGTAGTCTAAACATCTGTGGTTCATAAGGAGCAACAGAAGCTACCTCCCAGCCTTCATCCTGGTCACCACGCTTCCTTTTTGCCGGGACCAGACTTCCCAAAAAAACAGGCATCCTCCCTCCTTCTCTCCCACCTCTCCCATTCCTCTGCCTTTCACTGCCGCAGCCCAAGCTCCACCCCTTTCCTTCCCCCGTGTTTGTCCCTTAATGCTGGGAGGGGCAGTACACTTACAGAAGCCGTACCACCCTCCACAGCCTTCAAGACTGACTCAACACTCTGAATTGTCGCAATGCAGCTTATAAACGTGGGCTGCAATTCCCCTGGGCCACCCTGATCACAGGGGGCCACTCACAGACGTACGAGATCGGCCCCAACAACTTACCTGCACACCAATTCCAGGACACAGCGGCGAGCAAGCGAACACCGCCGCCACTTAGCCTGCCGCAGCTCGCCTCACCAGTCACGCTTAAGGCAGCGAGGTGTGTGCAAGCAGGACCAATCTGCATGCCTCTTTGAGTAATAGGAAAGCCTGATGCACCTTCTCCTCAGCCATCGTAACGGTGAGAAAAATGTTCACTTCCATGAAGTGGCAATGGTGACAAACTATTAGCACAGCGCTAACACCACCACTAACCACAATATCATATCTTGTTATTTACTACCGCATTAAAACATTTTCTACCAAAAATGTCTTGACCCCTGATGGCCAGCCAGCCACTGTATTGCGTTGACAAAATGGTAGACTTCACTTTAAAATGGCCGACTAAATACCCAACGCCTCAAAGGTCATGGACTGCTCCGTTCCCCCAGGAATCCCAGGGGGAGACCTCCCCAGGTCAGCTACCCCCCTAGAATCCAATTTTCTTTGTGAGACAAACTCTATGGGTGATGCAGATGTCCTAGCTCACTTTCTGGCTTTCCACAAGCATTGTGATTGGCATTCTGACCACATATTCTCAGATGAATGGTCTTCTTCCTCCATGATCTGGATTGAGTTCTAGTGCCTCAATTGCCTCTTTTCTGGAGGACAGACGGTGTTATTTGCTATTTATGGAAAGGAATGGGTGGAAAGATTGTACCCATATATCCTGAATGTGTTTGGAGTTAAGAGTCAGTGACGATCTTGAGGGATTCTTTTACAAGAGTAGCTGCTGAAATATCCTGAAATAGCTGGATTGGGCCTCTTTGCACATAAAAGGTTAAGCTTTCTGTGCTGTCCTCAGAATTTCGTCCTTGACCTTAAAAAAGTAAATTTGCTTCAGCACATCTGAGGTTGGATTCAGGAACTTATGATGCTGCAGATTTAAGATTCAAGGGCCCAAAACCTTTCTACAAGTAGCGTAATTATAGAGTTGTGGGCAAGAAAATCTGGGATTCATTAATACATGGGCATGAAGGAACATATCATTATGTTGATAGGTAGGTTGAAGGTAGCTGCAAGAATGTTGATCATTTGCATAAATGAAAAGTAGAAATAATAATATTCAGCCTCAAATTAAATGAAAAAGGCTCCTGGTATTTGAAAAATGAGAAAGTAGAGAGCGTAACAACATACAAATATCAAGGAGTATGGCTCAATGGAACAGGTCTATCACAAGCCCATGTGAAAGGCCTAAAGTGCTCAGACCAAGCCTTAAACTTGGCAATGCAAAAATGTCATGTTATGTAAAAGTAAACTTATAGAGCGCATGTTTACCAGAGGGTTTCTTGGCACCAAGAAAATGCAGGCAGGAAGTATAAACCGAGTCTAATGCACGTTAAAATGGAATAGTGACTAATAAGCTTGCCAAAACAGCCAAGTCTTTAGCGCTTTCCTAAATTTCAAATAATCAGTCTTATGGCATATTGATGGAGGCAAAGAATGCCAAATTGAGGGAGCTTGTACAGAAAACCTGGCATCATCCATCCTCTTCCTATTACATTTTGAAATAATCAGAAGATTAGAGGACGAGATTGTGACTCCTAGCTGGTAAATCATTCGCAATTCTGTTTTTTTAAAATTGGGTGCCATTGTCCCAAAAATGCCTTGAAGATGGTAGAACAGATTTAGAAAGAAATCCAATGTTTAGTGGGAGCCAATGAAGAGCTCTAAAAAAAGGAGTGATATGGCAGTTCCTAGGTAGTATAAGAATACGTCTGGCTGCCTGGTTTTGAACAATCTGCAATGGGCGTAACTGTTTTTTGGGAAGACTGAGATCTAAAGAGTTGTAATTAATGCCATGAACACCAAAATTCAGACATCGTGAGTAAAGTACCTGGCAATCCTTTTAATTTTCATGAGAAACACCAAACAGGTTGAAATCACAAAGTCTATCTGAGTTTTCAAGGTGAGCTTGCAGTCAGTGATGACACCTAAGCTTTTTGCTTTTTGCTGATGTTTCAGCAGTAGATAGTTCTCTATTTCAGAAGGCCACAATTACTAACACACATGACAGGCCCAGATACAACCGCCCTGATTAAGGTATTTGGAAGTAAATTAATACCAACTGTAGTGTATGGGATGATTGTATTGGGAACCAAACCTACTACTTGGCTAGATAAAGCTAAGTGCAATTTTTGTCATCTTCTACCTCCCTGGCTGCACACCATAATCACAAATGTTGTTTAGAATTTAATTTCACATGATACAAATTCATATTGAATTCAAGATTTCCATTGTGCTATGCACAATTGAGAGGTACTAATCTTGTGCTAAATCCATGGACTCTTAGGCTAGTTCATGTTAAATATTTATTGCTTCGATCCAAGCAACAGCAAGAAAGCCACCGTCTTCTCTGAACGGTCTCTCACCATGAATCTTCACCCACACTCTATATATGAGGTCACATACAGATACAACCAACCATTGGTACTAACAAGTATAACATAACACCATCCTCCCCCCCCCTTAAATATTAATGCAAAGCAAAGTTAATAATTCATAACAAATAATAGAGAAATCTAAGTTTGGATAAAGTATCCATATTAGAGGAATATTTACAACAAGGAAACGCATGTGTGAATTTGATACATAAAATCTTACAATGCAATAATATTCCTCCTATATACATTGGATAAATGAGATTTTGCATGTAAAAAAAAACCTATATATGTATCAGCACTACTAGACAAAGCCATCAAAGCGTTTGGGTTTCACAATTAATCTACTCGACTTGGTAATTTTTTGAGTATTAGATCCCTGATTACTGTTTAAACGGCACCCCTTATTATTGCGAACACAGCTTTCCTCCCTTTCTCTCACATGTTCTTGTTGCGGTATTATAGGAGCTTGATTGAGATCTCTCATTAGAATTGGCACAGATGCCTGACTTGGCATAGAAGTATTTGGTATAGACGTGTCATTAATCCAATCATATTGTTTAGTTTGTAGCTTCCTTCCTGACAATAAATCCCCCCCCTGAACACTGCCAGTAGACCAGTATTACATGAAAGTTTGATTACTTTTAAAGGTTCAGAAAATCTGCTATCCTCTTTTCTGACAAGCAAACCCTTCTTCACATTTCACCACATCTCCCACTTTTAGATTCACCTTTTTCACACCATGCAAACGGTTATATCTTTGTTTATATTTCTCTTGCCCAGATGCCACACAAAGTTTTCTCTTCTTGATGGCCAATTCACTTCCTTTGTGATTCCTAACCACCCCACATTTTCCTTGGTGTGTGGTGATCTCCTTCTCAATATTTCAAACGGGCTATGATCTGCTGAATTACACCACATCAATCTATATAAAACAATGATTTTCTTCAATTCATTTTCTTAATCCAAATTATTATTGCTGGACAATTCATTTATCCCTTTAATCACTCTGTTGAATCGCCCAACTATTTCATTTCCTTCTGGATGATACATGGATGTGGTTTTATGAGTAATGCCAGTTCTTTAAATGAATGGAAATAAACTGCCCTCCATTATTATTGATTACCTCTTTAGCTAATCCTTCCTGACCAAATACTTCCTCCATGAAATCCGCTAATGCCCAACAATCTGCTTTTTGTAATACCTTGATTTCGGGCCATTTTGAAAAATGATCCACCATTACTAGTACAAGTTTGGGTATGCCATTACTATCTTATACAGGACCAAAAATATCTACTTCAATTCTTTCCCAGGGCATATGTGGAGATTCCAGAGGACGTAATGGGCGTTTAAACTTAGTCAATGTCTTGTCCGAATTAATAATTTTAATATATTCTCTCACCAACCTTTCAATTTCTTTATCTACACCAGGCCACCAATAAGATTGCTTGTCTCTACATTTGTTTTTTACTATACCAAGGTGACCCTCATGACATAAATTAGCAACACTATCGCTCAACGCCTTAGGTGGAATAAGTATTCGCCCCCTCCATAAGAATTCTTCTTCCACAGATAATTCATGCCTCACTTCCCAAAAAGGCACCAATACATTTTCCAAGTTGCTCTTTTCTGGCCACCCTTCCTTTATATATTTACTGACCGTATTTAAAACATCATCCTGTGCCAGGGAAACCATCCATGCTTCAGGTTCTATACTTTGTAATTACTCTGCAATTACCATGGCCACCAAACAATCTCCCATTCACTACTATTTTCATCACTAGACGGTAAAGGTAGTCTGCTTAAAAAATCTGCTATTTTGTTGTGAGCACCTGGGACATAGCGTACCTCATATGCATAATCCAATAACAGCATGGATAACTTATCTATTCTTGGAAACACATTACCTAAACCTTGCAAAATGAGAACATTGGTGAAAGGTTTGTGGTCACTCCTCACAATAACTTTAGTACCCCAAATTAATTGTCTAAAATGCCTTAACCCCTTCACTGCCTTAATTTTTCCCCCTCAGGTGCCAGGCCTTTTTTTGGCTATTTGGGTCAGCTCGCGCTTAGGCCCTCATAACTTGTTGTCCACATAAGCTACTCACACCAAATTAGCATCCTTTTTTTCCAACATCTTAGGGATTCTAGAGATACCCAGAGTTTGTGGGTTCTCCTGAAGGAAACTAAGAAATCAGCCAAAATACAGCAACAGTTTTGTTTTGTTTTTCTCAAAAAATGGTAAAAAAAAAGGGCTGCAGAAGAAGGCTTGTGTTTTTTTCCCTGAAAATGGCACCAATGAAGGGTTTGTGGTGCTAAAATCACCATCTTCCCAGCTTCAGGAACAGGCAGACTTGAATCAGAAAAACAAGTTTTTCAAAAAATGTTGGCATTTTACTGGGACATACCCAATTTTTACTATTTTTTGTGCTTTTACCCTCCTTACAGTTAGTGACAGAAATGGGTGTGAAACCCATGCTGGATCCCAGAAAGCTAAACACTTCTGAAAAGTAGACAACATTCTGAATTCAGCAAGGGGTAATTTGTGTAGATCCTGCAAGTTTTTTTTTTTTTTTTACAGAAAATAACAGCTGAAATTAAAAAAAATTGAAATTGAGGTGAAAAAAACAGCAATTTTTCTCCACGTAACTTTTTCCTGCGATGTCAGATTTTTTAAAGCAATATACCGTTACATCTGCTGGACTCTTCTGGTTGCAGGGGTATATAGGGCTTGTAGGTTCATCAAGAACACTAGGTACTCAGAGCCAATAAATGAGCTGCACCTTGCAATGGGTTTTCATTCTATACCAGGTATACAGCAATTCATTTGGTGAAATATAAAGAGTGAAAAATAGGTATTTTTCCTCACATTTTGGTGACGGAAAGTTCTGGAATCTGAGAGGAGCCACAAATTTTCTTCCACTCAGTGTTCCCTTAAGTCTCCCGATACAAAATGGTACCTCACTTGTGTGGGTAGGCCTAGTGCCCATGACAGGAAATGCCCCAAAACTCAATGTGGACAAATCACATTTTCCCAAAGAAAACAGCTGTTTTTTTGGGAAGTGCCTAGGTGTGGATTTTGGCCTCTAGCTCAACCGGCACCTAAGGAAACCTACCAAACCTGTGCATTTATGAAAACTAGACACCTAGTGAAATCCAAGATGGCATGACTTGTGGGGCTCTCACCAGGTTCTGTTACCCAGAATCCTTTGCAAACCTCAAAATGTGGCCAAAAAATAAGTTTTCCTCACATTTCGGTGACTGAAAGTTCTGGAACCTGAGAGGAACCACAAATTTCCTTCCACCCATCGTTCCCTCAAATCTTTTGATAAAAATGGTACCTCACTTGTATGGGTAGGCCTAGTGCTCGAAACAGGAAATGCCCCAAAACACAACATGGACACATCACATTTTCCCAAAGAAAACAGAGCTGTTTTTTGCAAAGTGCCAAGCCTTGGATTTTGGCCTCTAGCTCAGCCTGCACCTAGGGAAACCTACCAAACCTGTGTATTTTTGAAAACTAGACACCTAGGGGAATCCAGGATGGGGTGACTTGAGGGGGCTCTCACCAGGTTCTGTTACCCAGAATCCTTTGCAAACCTCAGAATTTGACAAAAAAAAAACACCTTTTCCTCACATTTTGGTGACAGAAAGTTCTGGAATCTGAGTAGAGCCACGAATTTTCTTCTACCCAGCGTTCCCCCAAGTCTCCTGATAAAAATGGTACCTCACTTGTATGGGTAGGCCTAGTGCCCGCGAAAGGAAATGCCCCAAAACACTATCTTGACACATCAAAATTATCAAATACAAAACTACCTGTTTTTGTGATGGGGCACCTGCGTTTTTGGTCCTGGGCTCAGCAGCCATATAGGGAAACCTACTACACCCAAACATGTCCGAAAACTAGACACCCGAGGGAATCCAGGGAGGTGTGACTTGCGTGAATCCACCAGTATTTTCTTACCCAGAATCCTCAGCAAACCTCAAATTTAGCTAAAAAAATCAAATTTTTCCCACATTTTTGTGTGGGATCACTGCACCGGGACACATTTCCTACCACCCAACATTCCCCCCAGTCTCCCTGTAAAAATGATACCTCACTTGTGTAGGTGGGTGTTAGAAATGGGGTCTTTGGTTGGCAGTCAGGTTATCCCCTGTCCAAGCAAGGACCCTCACTCTAGTCAGGGTAAGTCACACACAATCCAAATTATCCTGTGCCCACCCTCTGGTAGCTTGGCACTGAGCAGTCAGGCTTAACTTAGAGGGCAATGTGTAAAGTATTAGTGCAATAAATCATACAATAACACAATATAGCACCACAAAAATACACCACACAGTGTTTAGAAAAATACACAATATTTATCTGAGTATTTGCAGGTCAAAAATGATACAAGATGCAATAAGAAATTGTAGCGATATCACTGAAAAGTGATATGAAGTGTCTTACGTCTTTAAAAAGCAAACAAAGTCTCTTTCAAGCACAAAGTACCTGGTTTGGAGTGAAAGGGCCGCAGAGGAGGAGATGCGTGGAAAAATGGTGTGTGCGTCGGTTTTGCCCCTTCACACACGGACTTGCGTCATTATTTTTCATGCGGGGAAGGCGTTGCGTCAATTTCCGGTGCGCGGTCAGTCTCCTCTGTTGGTCACGGGGTTTTCAGACGCCCTGGGGTCTGTGTGTGGATTCCTGGGCTTGTTGTCCGGCTGTGCGTCGTTCCAGTGGGCTGTGCGTGGAATTTTCTCCCTCACGGCAGGCGTTGCGTCGATTTCCTCTCTGGAAGTCGGGCGGCGTTGTCCAGACGGGCCATGTGTCAAAGTTCCGTCCCACCGCAGGCGTCGAATCGATTTTTTCCTTGCGGGGTCGAGCGCCGTCTTTCCGGATTGGCGTGAGGTGAATTTTTCACCATGGAGCAAGATGTGCGTCAAATTTTTCGGCGCACAAGGAGTCCAGTTGAAAGATGGAAGTCTTTTTGGTCCTGAGACTTCAGGGAACAGGAGTCAAGCTCTATCTAAGCCCTTGGAGAGCACTTCTGCAGTAAGGCAAGAGTTCAGAAAGGCAGCAGGCCAACAGCAAGGCAGCAGTCCTTTGTAGAAAGCAGTCAGGTGAGTCCTTTGAGCAGCCAGGCAGTTCTTCTTGGCAGGATGCAGGTTCAGGTTTCTTCTCCAGCAAGTGTCTGAGGTGGTAGGGCAGAGGCCCTGTTTTATACCCAAATGTGCCTTTGAAGTGGGGGAGACTTCATAGAGTGGCTTAGAAGTGCACCAGGTCCCCTTTCAGTTCAATCCTGTCTGCCAGGGTCCCAGTAGGGGGTTTGGCAGTCCTTTGTGTGAGGGCAGGCCCTCCGCCCTCCCAGCCCAGGAAGACCCATTCAAAATGCAGATGTATGCAAGTGAGGCTGAATACCCTGTGTTTGGGGTGTGTCTGAGTGAATGCACAAGGAGCTGTCAACTAAGCCCCGCCAGACTTGGATGGTAAGGCACAGAAAGATTTAAGTGCAAAGAAATGCTCACTTTCTAAAAGTTGCATTTCTAGAATAGTAACATTAAATCGAACGTCACCAGTCAGCAGGACTTTGTATTACCATTCTGGCCATACTAAATATGACCTTCCTACTCCTTTCAGATCAGCAGCTACCACTTCAATAATGTATGGGGGCAGCCCCAATGTTAGCCTATGAAGGGAGCAGGCCTCACAGTAGTGTAAAAATTAATTTAGGAGTTTTACACTACCAGAACATGTAAACTACACAAGTACATGGCCTTCCTTTTACCCACACAGCAACCTGCTCTAGGGGTTACCTGGGGCACACACTAGAGGTGACTCATATGTAGCGAAAGGGGAGGTTTAGGCTTGGCAAGTACTTTTAAATGCCAAACCGAAGTGGCTACTAAAGTGGGTGGCACAATCGGTGCTGCAGGCCCACTAGTAGCATTTAATTTACAGGCCCTGGGCACATATAGTGCACATTACTAGGGATTTATAAGCAAATTAAATAGTCCAATTGGGTATGATCCAAAGTTACCATGTTTAAAGGGAGAGAGCATATGCACTTTAGCACTGGTTAGCAGTGGTAAAGTGCGCAGTGTTGGAAAATGGGTTATTGGTAGGGCAGGTAGGTACCTACACCTAGCAACAAGCCACTAACCTCCACATAGGTACAGTTAGGTCTCAGTAAATTAATCCCAGCTCAACCCTTGGTAGCTTGGCAACGAGCGTCAAGGCTTAACTTAGGAGACAAAGTGTAAAGCATTCAAATATCACAAAACAGTAATTAAATAAAACACAGGAAACAGTTTAAAAATCCAAAACCAATTTATGAAAATAGTTTATATTTTTATCTTTAAAATGACACAAAAACGATTAAAATCGGTTCAGGGGAACCGGAGATATGAATTTTTAAAGAATTATTACTTTTCTAGCGCTTAGAAACAAAAAGCGCCAATCGGGTCATCTGGTTGCACCTCGACCGGGGCAAAGTCAAACTTTCAGGCCGACCGCGATGGAGCCCTGCTCGGCTACAGGTCGCGGGAGGCCTCGGTTAAAAAGTTACCTTCTGACTTAGTCTTTATTTTGAAGTTTTTCTTCACCGGGACGAACCTGCCAGTTGAATCCGACCTCCTGGAGCCCTTGTCCGGATACGCGATGTGGGTTTCCTCGGTGGAGACTTTTACCTTCGGACTTAGGGCCATATTTATACTCCGTTTGCGCCGAAATTGCGTCGTTTTTTTTTACGCAATTTCGACGCAAAACTAACGCCAACTAACGCCATATTTATACTATGGCGTTAGAGGCGAATAGCGCCAAAGTTCCCGGAATGTGCGTCATTTTTTAGCGTGAACCCCTTCCTTGCGTTAATGATATGCAAGGGAGGCGTTCCCGTCTAAAAAATGACTCCCAGGCCTTTACGTGGTATTTATACTCCCGGGCAAAAGAGACGCCCGGGAGTTGGCGTGGCTAAAAACGGCGCATTTGCGCCACTTTTTAACGCCTGCTCAGGGCAGGCGTTAAGGGGCCTGTGGGCTCAAAATGAGCCCACAGGGGCCCTCCCATGCCCCCAGGGACCCCCCCTGCCACCCTTGCCCACCCCAGGAGGACCCCCAAGGATGGAGGGACCCACCCCAGGGACATTCAGGTAAGTTCAGGTAAGTATAATTTTTTATTTTTTATATTTTTTTTTGGTGGCATAGGGGGGCCTTATTTGTGCCCCCCTACATGCCACTATGCCCAATGACCATGCCCAGGGGACAGAAGTCCCCTGGGCATGGCCATTGGGCAAGGGGGCATGACTCCTATCTTTACAATGATAGGAGTCATGTTGATGGGGGATGGGCGTCGTTAAAAAATGGCGCAAGTCGGGTTAAGACGATTTTTTCGACGTAACCTGACTTGCCCCATTTTAAGACGCCCATGCGCCATTTTCCCCCTACGCCGGCGCTGTCTGGTCTACGTGGTTTTTTCCCACGCAAACCAGGCAGCGCCGGTCTGATTGCGCCGTCTAACGCCATTCCATAAATACGGCGCCCGCTTGGCGCTTCAGAATGGCGTTAGACGGCGCAAAACTTATTGACGCTAAACTGCGTTAGCGCAGTTTAGCGTCAAAAAGTATAAATATGGGCCTTAGTCGTTTTTTCGAGATGAAAATCCTTCGACCGGGGTAAACCTGGATCTTGATCCGACGTCCATGGAGCCCTTCTCGGATACGATGGCTGGGAGGTCCCGGTCAACTTTTTACGTTCGGACTTAGGCCCTCATTCTGACCTTGGCGGTCGGCGGAGAGGCGGCGGTCGGACAGCGAACAGACCAGCGGTATTAAAAATGGCATTCTGACCGCAGCGGTCACCGCCGCGACCGACCGCCACTTCCCCACTCCGACAGCCACGGCGGTCATGACCGACGGGCTGGAGTCTGCGCACTCCGGTCCGGCGGTCGACCCAAGACCGCCAACGGTATCATGACCCTGCTTACCGCCGCGGTTTCTGGCGTTCGGGAACCGCCATGCGAACCATGGCGGTAGGCACTATCGGGGCCAGGGAATTCCTTCCCTGGCACTGATAGGGGTCTCCCCCACCCCCCAGTGCCCCCCCGAGTCCTCCCCCCACACCCTCCACCCCCCTGCCACCCCCCAGAGGTGGTACGAACCCCCTCCCCACCCCCACCCCGACATGCACATACACGCACCCCGACATGCACACACCCCCAACATGCACATAAACACACCCCCTACACACACACATACACAACGGGGACACATACCCGCACACATACATGCCGACATGCGCACCCGCCGAACTACACACATTGCCCATAGGCACAGCAGCACTCCCCGCCCGCATGCACGCACTCACACACCCCCTCTACACACTCACACGCACACCCCCATGCACGCACACATCACACAACACCCCCCCACCCCCTCCCCTCACGGACGATCAACTTACCTTGTGCGTTGGTCCTCCGGGAGGCGACGGGAGCCATAGGGACGTGACCGCCAACAGAAGACCGCCAACAGAAGACCGCCACACAGAAATGTGGGTCGTAATTCTGGGGGCGGTGTTCTGCTGGCGTGGCGGTGGAGGTTGACCAGTCTCCACTTTCCCGCCGACCGCCAGTGTGGCTGCTGGCGGTATTCCGGCGGAACGCTCCCAGCGGTCGGTATATGCGCAGCGGCATACCGCCGCGGTCGGCGGTCTTTACCGCGGCGGTAACTCGGCGGTCTTGCGAAAAGACCGCCAAGGTCAGAATGAGGGCCTTAGTCTCTTTTTTGGATGTTTTTCTTTACCGGGACAAACCACGAAGTCAGGCCGGGTCGCGGTTGAGGCAAGCCGGCTAGAATTTCCGCGGCGGGTCGGTCCCTCTCTGGAGCTTTTTTCCAAAAATTCTCAAATCTTTTCCAAACTTCTGGGGCTTCACCCAGATGTTCTTTTAAGGTTCTTTTGGGGTCCACAGCTCACCCCTGGGGTCCAGAAGTTCTGTGATGGTCCTTGGGGGGTGCGGACTTCAACTCCCAGAATGCACCTGACGCAAACTCCTTTTTGGCCACTGGACAGTGGTCAGCTGGTCGCTTTCTTCAGGAGTTGGTGCAGGGGACTCTGGTTTAGTAATTTTTCATCTGTAGCAAACAGGGAGTCCCTCCTTGAACCAGTTGAAGCCAGGCAAAGTCCTTCTTGTGGTGAAGCCCAAGTGTGCAGCTGGTGCAGTCCTTCTGAGTGCAGGGTCCAGGTGCAGGCCAGGGGTCCAGCAGGGCAGTCCTTCTTCTTCTTTAGTTCCTTTCTTGTTGAATTCTGGAGGGGATCTGAGGTGTGGGTGCAGGTCTGCCAGTTTTATCCTTGCTCCTGGGTGAAAAGCAGGGGGGCCCTGGTTCTCCAATCAGGGACAGGGTCGTCCCCCTGTGATGACCACTTCCTGGGAAGTGTGGCAAAAATCCATCCCAGAAGGCAACAGTCTCTAAAAATCCAACATGGATGAATCTGATTTTTGGAGGTTACATCTGGCTGAGCCCACCCACTGGTGTGGCTAAAAATCATAAACACACCCCTCTCCTGCCCTCTCCTAATCTAATCAAGGGGGCACCTAGCTGTCTGGGGTTGCAGGATGTGGGGGTGTTGCTGGGTGCTGCAAATGTCCTTCTCTGCCTTTGAAGACCAGTTTGGCAGCCCTCCCCCTTCCTGCCTCCCCATCTGCTGAGGGGAGATTCTCTCCCCCAAGCACATTCCTTTGTGTGAAGCCAGGCCACTTCACACCTAATCAAGGCAGCCTGGCAGAAGCTGCTGCAGGCTGGCCAATCAGAGCACAGCAGCAAAAACAATGCAGAGCTGAAATTGGCAACTTTTTAGGTAAAGTCTAAACTTTTTACCTGGACAAGTTATATTAAATCCAACAACTGGAAGTTGTGGGATTTATTACAACAATCAATTTGATACCAAATTCTTGGTATGTAACATTTAAGGAGACTTTAAAATTTAAAATAAAGTCTGCCCATTCTAGCCTATGAAGGCCATTTACTTCAATGAGGGAAAAACGAATTTGGCTGTTTTTACCTCACCAGGGCCTATAAATCTATTTTTATAAAGTCCCTGCTTATAGTTACATGGCACCCAGCCCTAGGGGCACATAGGGCACACCTTAGGGGTGACTTATATGTAAAAATAAGGTAGTTTAAGACTTTGGAAGTACCTTTAATTCCAAAGTCGAATTTGCATATAACTTTAATTTAAAAGCAGCCAGCAAGGCAGGCTTGCTTTTAAAATGACACTGGGCACCTCAGCAGTGCACCTAGGTGTGCACCACCTATGCTGTGGTCCCTAAACCTACATGCCCTACCATATACTAGGGACTTATAGGTAGGTTAACTTAGCCAATTATAATTAGCCTAATTTGCATATCCATTTTACACAGAGCACAGGCCCTGGGACTGGTTAGCAGTACCCAGGGCACCATCAAAGTCAGGAAAACACCAGCAAAAAGAGGAAAATGGGGGCAAAAAGTTATGGGGCCTCTGCAATCAGCCCTGTTTTCTCACACAACCCCCCCCCAGCCCACACGCCCAGGAGACTCAGCCCAACCCTGGGAGAGTCTTCCTGGCTTGTTAGACGAGGAAGACAGTGAAGAAAACTGGCTGTCCCTTTGCAGGGCCTACTCTGCCTTATATCCTCCTGTCAGGGTCACTCCCTATGGGTAGTGAAGCCATCCCAACAGTAAAAGGACCCAACTCAAACTGAAACTTTCCTCTAGGGGGGTCTTCCTCCTTTCTCTCTGCCAACTTGGGTAGTGAGGTGCCCACCTCCCCTACTCCAAACTTTGCTAGGGCAACACCTAGCTTACCCAAAGAGGTCACCCAACACTTGAGCAACCCCACCATGACCAATAGGGTCAGGGGGCCTAATTTGCTATTGGCCCTGGGGTCTGCCTCCCAGGCCAAGTACAGTGCTGCCAGGAAGGCTAGCACCCAGCAGAGGCTACTGACAGCTGTCAGTACCCAGAACCACACCCTAAGCTCTCCACTGACAGGTGGCTGAGCTGCTTTAGGGGCATCTTTGGGGTCCTGGCACCCCTCTTGCTGTCTAGAGTGGGGGGCTACCACCTCCTGTGGCAGACACCCTCTTTCCACTCTCCCTTCTGTCAGTGCAGTGCAGTGCAGTGCAGTCTGGACAGCTGCCTGACTGCTCAGGACTTCCTTGGGGTCAGGTGAGGCCTCACCAGTGCCAACTCTGGGCTCCCCCCTTACTGGGGCAGAGGGCCCTTGGCTCCCTGGAACTCTCTTTAAGAGTGGCCTACCCTTCCTTTTCTTCTTTCCTTTTCTTGGGGACCCCTGTCTCCTAACTGTAGGGACCGACTCCCCAGGACTTTGGGTTGGGGGGGCGCCCTGGGCGACCACCCCATCTGTGACCAGGCTCACCTCTGGGAGGTCATTGCCCAGGATACAGTCTAGGGGGAGGTCAGCACTGACTACCACCCTAATCCAGTCAAGGATACCCTCCCTCTCTAGGGGCACTATGGCTACAGGTTTGGAGGTGACCTCCCCTGTGGCTATCCTGACTTTCTTTGTCTTTCCTGGGACATACATGTCTGGCGTCACTAACCGGTCACTCACTATAGTGTGACTGGCACAGGTGTCCCTCAGGCCAGTGGTAGGGATCCCATTCACTTGAATGTGGTGGAAGTGCATACTCCCACCCTCAGGGATCACCAGCTTACCATCTGGTCCTGTCTCCCAGCACAATGCTAGGAGGACTTCATCATCTGAGGAATCCTCCTCTATGGCTACACTGGACAGCCCAGTGCTAACCACCTTCTTTGGACAGGCTGCATCTCCTCTGAAGTGACCTGTCTGCTGACAGTCAAAGCAAGCCCTACTGTCCAAGAGCTTTTTTAACCCTGGGTCTAACTGTCTCTGCTGGTCAGAGTGGGATTTACTCTCCTCCTTCTTAGGGTTCTGGGGTACAGAGGGAGTCTCTGTGGTGGGCTTACCACCTCCCTCCTTAGGTTTTTGGGGACCTGTCCCCCCCTTCTTGGAGTCTCCCCCCTGGGACTTGACAACCACCCTGGTTCTCAACCACTCATCAGCTGCCTCCCCTAGCTCTCTAGGGTTGGTCTGCTTAGAGTCCACTAGATGCTGGCGTAACCTTTCTTGGGTACAATTGGTCAAGATGTGCTCTCTCATGATCAGATTGTATAACCCCTCATAAGTATCTACTTTGTTACCAATAATCCAGCCCTCTCGTGCCTTTAGTGAAATGTCCACAAAGTCAACCCAAGACTGGGTACTGACCTTCTGGGTGTCCCTGAACTTCATTCTATATTGCTCTGGGGTCAGACCAAACTTCTTGGCTAAGCACCTCTTCATACTAGGGTATGAATCTGCCTCATCCCCCCTTAAGGACAGAAGCCTATCCCTCCCTGAGTTGGGGACCAACTCCCACAAAAGGGAACCCCAGTATTGAGGCCTAACCCTTCTCATTTGGAGTGCCCTCTCAAAGGCCCCCAGCCACTTATCTATGTCATCCCCCTCTACAAAAGCAGGAACCACCCCCTTGGGTAATATGGGGCAAACTCCCCCACCCATGGACACCTCAGCTTCTTTATCGCTGCTTCCATCTCTTTTCTCTTTGTATGCCCACTTTTTCTTTTCTAGGGCCAGCTTCTCTGCTTCCAAAGCTATGTATGCTAGCTGGGCCTCCAGCTCTCTTTCTCTGATGGATGGGTTCTCTCCTCCTGAAAGGACCCCCTTCCCACCACTAGCTTTTGATCTGCCCCTAGTGACTGTGTTTACTGAGGACCGTTCTTCCTCATCCTCACTTGGGCTCAGATGCCTTCCCTCCCCTGAGTGGTTAGAGCTTGCATCCTCCCTTCTTTCTCCCTCCTCTGGAGCTTCTTCTGACTCTACCTCTTGGGCCTCAGCCCATGCTGTCAGGGATGTGATCAGGATTTGCTTCCTGAGATCACTGGTTGCAGGCAACCCTCTTTCAATACACAACCCCCTAAGCTGGACTACTGTCAGTGTGGGTAGGCTAGCCAGATCAAGCTCCATGGTTCCCTAGTTTTGTGTCAACAAAAACTTTTTGCAAAAATTGGAAACAAGAATTTAGAAAAATTAAAAAAATTCAATAATTGAAATTAATCCCAAAAAAATGAAAAACAATTTTTGCACTAGGACAATTTAAAGGATTTTTAATTTGTTTTACTCAAAACTGTAACGTGATATTGAACACAAGTACAGGATCCCGTCGCTGCTTCCAATTATGTTGGAAAATGGGTTATTGGTAGGGCAGGTAGGTACCTACACCTAGCAACAAGCCACTAACCTCCACATAGGTACAGTTAGGTCTCAGTAAATTAATCCCAGCTCAACCCTTGGTAGCTTGGCAACGAGCGTCAAGGCTTAACTTAGGAGACAAAGTGTAAAGCATTCAAATATCACAAAACAGTAATTAAATAAAACACAGGAAACAGTTTAAAAATCCAAAACCAATTTATAAAAATAGTTTATATTTTTATCTTTAAAATGACACAAAAACGATTAAAATCGGTTCAGGGGAACCGGAGATATGAATTTTTAAAGAATTATTACTTTTCTAGCGCTTTGAAACAAAAAGCGCCAATCGGGTCATCTGGTTGCACCTCGACCGGGGCAAAGTCAAACTTTCAGGCCGACCGCGATGGAGCCCTGCTCGGCTACAGGTCGCGGGAGGCCTCGGTTAAAAAGTTACCTTCTGACTTAGTCTTTATTTTGAAGTTTTTCTTCACCGGGACGAACCTGCCAGTTGAATCCGACCTCCTGGAGCCCTTGTCCGGATACGCGATGTGGGTTTCCTCGGTGGAGACTTTTACCTTCGGACTTAGTCGTTTTTTCGAGATGAAAATCCTTCGACCGGGGTACACCTGGATCTTGATCCGACGTCCATGGAGCCCTTCTCGGATACGATGGCTGGGAGGTCCCGGTCAACTTTTTACGTTCGGACTTAGTCTCTTTTTTGGATGTTTTTCTTTACCGGGACGAACCACGAAGTCAGGCCGGGTCGCGGTTGAGGCAAGCCGGCTAGAATTTCCGCGGCGGGTCGGTCCCTCTCTGGAGCTTTTTTCCAAAAATTCTCAAATCTTTTCCAAACTTCTGGGGCTTCACCCAGATGTTCTTTTAAGGTTCTTTTGGGGTCCACAGCTCACCCCAAGGGTCCAGAAGTTCTGTGATGGTCCTTGGGGGGTGCGGACTTCAACTCCCAGAATGCACCTGGCGCAAACTCCTTTTTGGCCACTGGACAGTGGTCAGCTGGTCGCTTTCTTCAGGAGTTTGTGCAGGGGACTCTGGTTTAGCAATTTTTCACCTGTAGCAAACAGGGAGTCCCTCCTTGAACCAGTTGAAGCCAGGCAAAGTCCTTCTTGTGGTGAAGCCCAAGTGTGCAGCTGGTGCAGTCCTTCTGAGTGCAGGGTCCAGGTGCAGGCCAGGGGTCCAGCAGGGCAGTCCTTCTTCTTCTTTAGTTCCTTACTTGTTGAATTCTGGAGGGGATCTGAGGTGTGGGTGCAGGTCTGCCAGTTTTATCCTTGCTCCTGGGTGAAAAGCAGGGGGGCCCTGGTTCTCCAATCAGGGACAGGGTCGTCCCCCTGTGATGACCACTTCCTGGGAAGTGTGGCAAAAATCCATCCCAGAAGGCAACAGTCTCTAAAAATCCACCATGGATGAATCTGATTTTTGGAGGTTACATCTGGCTGAGCCCACCCACTGGTGTGGCTAAAAATCATAAACACACCCCTCTCCTGCCCTCTCCTAATCTAATCAAGGGGGCACCTAGCTGTCTGGGGTTGCAGGATGTGGGGGTGTTGCTGGGTGCTGCAAATGTCCTTCTCTGCCTTTGAAGACCAGTTTGGCAGCCCTCCCCCTTCCTGCCTCACCATCTGCTGAGGGGAGATTCTCTCCCCCAAGCACATTCCTTTGTGTGAAGCCAGGCCACTTCACACCTAATCAAGGCAGCCTGGCAGAAGCTGCTGCAGGCTGGCCAATCAGAGCACAGCAGCAAAAACAATGCAGAGCTGAAATTGGCAACTTTTTAGGTAAAGTCTAAACTTTTTACCTGGACAAGTTATATTAAATCCAACAACTGGAAGTTGTGGGATTTATTACAACAATCAATTTGATACCAAATTCTTGGTATGTAACATTTAAGGAGACTTTAAAATTTAAAATAAAGTCTGCCCATTCTAGCCTATGAAGGCCATTTACTTCAATGAGGGAAAAACGAATTTGGCTGTTTTTACCTCACCAGGGCCTATAACTCTATTTTTATAAAGTCCCTGCTTATAGTTACATGGCACCCAGCCCTAGGGGCACATAGGGCACACCTTAGGGGTGACTTATATGTAAAAATAAGGTAGTTTAAGACTTTGGAAGTACCTTTAATTCCAAAGTCGAATTTGCATATAACTTTAATTTAAAAGCAGCCAGCAAGGCAGGCTTGCTTTTAAAATGACACTGGGCACCTCAGCAGTGCACCTAGGTGTGCACCACCTATGCTGTGGTCCCTAAACCTACATGCCCTACCATATACTAGGGACTTATAGGTAGGTTAACTTAGCCAATTATAATTAGCCTAATTTGCATATCCATTTTACACAGAGCACAGGCCCTGGGACTGGTTAGCAGTACCCAGGGCACCATCAAAGTCAGGAAAACACCAGCAAAAAGAGGAAAATGGGGGCAAAAAGTTATGGGGCCTCTGCAATCAGCCCTGTTTTCTGACACGCAGTGTCTAAAAGCCAGCAAAAACAGTGTCCAAAAAGTGGAGGGAGGCAGTCAAAAAGTTAGGGGTGACCACCCTAAGGCATGTCATGTCTAACAGTGGGCCAAGTGCCTGTGACAGGGAAGAGCCAAAAACATGTCGTAATTGAGGGGGAACCAAAGCGGGTCCAAAAGGGCAGTTTGAAAAAAAAACATTTTTAGGATGACAAGTGGGGCAGACTTTTTATCGGTATAGATGAGACCATACTGGGTGGTAGGAATTTTGTGGATTCCTGCAGATTCTGGAAGGTTCCATCACAAAAATGTAGAAAAAATGTGTGATTTCCAGCAAAGTTGGAGGTTTCCAGGGCATTATGGGTAAGAAAATGGTGCGGGATGCATGTGAAACACACTACCCTAGACTCACTCAGATGTTTGGTTTTCCGCTGTTTCTAGGTCTTGTGGATTTTTCTACATGGCAACATCCCAAAGTCCAAAAAGTGCAGCCCTCACCATTCCAAGTGGGACGATTTTGAGAGTTAGCCAAGCTCTCATGGCCCAAATGTAAAACCAAAACCCAAAATAATCAAATGTCTTCTTGCTTGCCATGGGATAAGATGTTTTAGTGTTGGGGGGAGAAGTGAAAGACTGTTACCCCCTTCAGTTGGAGTGGGGTCATAACCATGCCCATACTGGTTAGTAGCCACCACCACACAATTTTTTTTAATTCCCTGGCATCTAGTAGACTTTCTGCCCCCCCGGGGTGTGGATCGGGGGTAATTGCCCCATCTGCCCACTGGTTTAGCAGAACCACTTTGGCCCCATTTATTTGGGGTGGGGGTATGGCCATACCCCAACCCTCTTATTTTGAAAAAATAAATCTTCCCTGGTCTATGGTGGGCTTTCTGCCCCCCTTGGGGGCAGATGGGCTTTCCAAAAATAGGCCAATATGCCCCCAAGGGGGGCATATATGGCCAACAGTAATGTGCTCCCATGGGGAGCGCCTTGTGCCCAAGGGACTGCCCCCCAAACAAAATACACACATTCACACACCAATCCCTGGTGCCTAAGTGGTTTCTGCCTCCCCCGGGGGCAGATCGTCTAATAGAAATATGCCGACCTGCCCCCAAGGGGGCAGAAATTGCCTAAAACAATCCCCCCCACCCCCGGGGAGTGACACTTGTCTAAGGGGTCACTCCCCTTAACAATATAAATAAATAAAATAATCCTTGGTGTCTAGTGGATTCTGCCCCCCCTGGGGGCAGATCAGCCTAATGAATATAGGCCAATCTGCCCCCCGAGATGGGACAGAAAAGGCCTAATAAAAAAATTGCCCCCTGGGGAGCGACCCTTGCCTAAGGGGTTGCTCCCCTTATCAATATAAATGTAAAAAAAAATCCCTGGTGCCTAATGGCTTCTGCCCCCGGGGGCAGATTGGCCTAATTAATATAGGCTGATCTACCCCAGGGGGGCCGAAAAGGCCTAATAAAATTATTGCCCCCAGGGGAGCGATCCTTGCCTAAGGGGTTGCTCCCCTTATTACATAAAACAAAATAAACAACAAAAAATAATTCCTGGTGTCTAGTGGATTCGGTCTAGTAAATATTGGCCTATTTGCCCCCTTGGGGGCAGAAAAGGCCTAATTATTATTTTCCCTCTGGGGAGCAGCCCTTGCCCAAGGGCCCACTCCCCTTATTACATAAATAAAAAAAAGAAAATCCCTGGTGCCTAGTGGGCATTTCTGCGGACCAATCATATCGCGATCAGGCTGCAGAAATGCTCAGAATGACATCAAAAGAAAGGAAAAGGCTTTCCTTTCTTTTGATGTCTCTCCCGGCACCCTCCTTCCGAGCCGAACAGAAATTCTGAGAATTTCTCCTCCGCATCGCACTGGAAGCATGCTTCCTGTGCGATGGGAGGTGACCTCTGATGAGGTCAGCATGCAATTGCGTGCTGACGTCATCAGACATCACTGAGGGGGTGGAAGCAGTAGGGGGTGGAAGGGGAAGCGATTCCCTTTCCATCCCTGTCCATGGGAGGGGGTGAAAGGCCCGGGGGGCAAGCTAGCTCCCCCCGTGGGCCCGATTCAGGACGAGGTGGTTACGTCCTTGGTGCCTGAGCACAGCGCCACCGGTCGTAACCACCTCGTCCACGGCACCCGAGGGGTTAATGGACAAACACACCCCAAAGTTTCCCAGTCAATGACCGAATATTTCTCGTCTGCCGCAGGCAATGCTCGGGAAGCAAATACAACTACACACTCATCTTCTTCTATTTGGGACAAAACTGCCCCAAGCTTTTCCCACTATCATCTGTAGTAACAATGCTCTTGCGTCTTGCATCAAAGCATTGAAGAGCTGGTGCCATGCAAATGTCTTCTTTGATGCATTCAAAACTTCTCTTGCATTCTTCAGACCATTTGAATTTACAACCTTTCTACAAAAGTTGTCTGATGTGAAACATTTGACCAGAAAAATTGTGAACACATTTAGAATAGAACTCCGCTAATCCTAAAGAGGATCATACCTCATCTTTGTATTGTGGTGTATGGGCTTCCCTTATAGCCTTTACTAGATCAATTTTGGACTTAATACGTTCATAACTAATTTCATGTCCCAAATATGTTACAGCGTTTTTAGCAATCCTGCACTTGGTTTCTTCAGCATCTAAACCATATTGCTCCAATGTTTTCAGTATCCAATTAAGTTTCAAATCATGTTCCGATTTGTCTTTCCTCATCACCAAAATGTCATCCTGGAAAAATATAATATTCTTCTTATCATGGAATAGCTGATACATAAGAGGTTGGAACATAGAGGCAGCTGAGGCTAACAGAAAAGGTACCCTTTTAAATTGGAAACATCCCATGGGAATGATAAATGCAGTGAGATGTTTACTGCTGTGATGTAGAAGGATATAGTGATAGGCTGATGTAAGGTCGATAGCTGAGAGCTACCACATCCCCTTTGCTACCAATAGCAACTCACTAATAAGGGGCAAAGGAAACATGTCCACAAAAATGTTTTTGTTTAATTCACGCAGATTCACACACAACCGGATGTGACCAGTCGCCTTCCTAGCTACCACAAGGGGAGAAACCCAATTGGACGATTCCACTTGTTCAATTACACTGTTCTTGACCAACTTATTAAGTTCCTTAATAACATCCTCTTTCACACTTAAAGGAATGTTCCTTAATTTGTGAATTCCGTTAATACAATCTTATGTATGAATCCTCTAAGTTCATCCACTTCACCGGTGAACACCCTAGGATATTTGTCAACAACATCAGACCTTTTGCTTCTGTTATCACTTACCATTAAAACAGGGTCAGGGCATTTAGGATCCAGCATTATCCCTAACTTCCCCTAAACCCACCATCCTAAAACACATCTGCTTCATACAACTTGCATTGTGCCTCTCTCCCTTTGAATGTGAGCAACAATTTATGGAAACCACACAAATTTATATTTTCTCCAGTGAAACTTTGTGGATGAATATCAGGTTCCTCTAAAACCGTGCCTATTTTGTTGTAAAATTAACTTCTTCATGTATTTTTATTGATTATAGTGAATGGTGACCCAGAATCAGCTACCAATGCTAACTGAACTCTACCTGCCACCGAGTAACTAATGGATTTATTATCCTATGTTCAATTTCATTTTTATCCACACTTAACACACCACCCTCCTGTATACATAAAACATGTGGATTCTCAACATCCGTACTAGAGTGTTCATAATCCTGTTCCCACTCCTCTACAATGCACTTGACTTTTTTGGCTTTACAGCACACTTGAGCATAATACCCCTTGATAATACAAATAGAACCCTTTTGTCCAAGAGCTGGACACTTTTGTATCCACAGCTAAGTAAGCTGTACTACCACAGCGGTAAAATTTGCTTCTTAAATCTTCCATACTTCTATTAAACTTCTGTTTTGTCAGGTTTGTATTTTTTTTTTTATGGCACTTGGTTCATCCTTTGTGAACCTTTTCTTCTTGAAAATCTTAACTAAATCTTCAACCTCATTTTATTTTAGACAAATTACCGCTTTTGTACATCTAGACATACGTTCAGACTTGCGAATAATACCGGCGACTTCTTGTAAACTAGACTTGCCATGAAGCCAAACTTTGACCTGTAAATTTGGATTACTGCAATGCATAATCAATTGCTCTCTTATAAGATCCTCCCAAACTTGCACACCAGGGCTAACTTCCTCAATGCGCCTGCATAGTCCTCTATCTTTTCATTTGCTCCTTGTTTCCTATGGTAAAAGCTATACCGATCTATTACTTTACATACTGTAGGAGCAAAGTATGCATCTAGATCTGCCAAAGCATAATTGAAAACATCCCCTTCATCTCCAGAGTGAGTTTTTTTCTCCATGCGATTGTATACTTTTAATCTTCCTGGGCCTAAGCAATGTAATAAGATTTGTTTTCCTTTCTGGATTCATATCATCACTTCGAAATGTTTCTATGTAATTTATAAAGTAATCTTTCCATTCTTCCTATTTTAAATTACTGTCTATATCCTCTGTAACCATAAAAGGCTGTGGAGAAGTAAGATGTATTGTGGCCATGTTGAATCTCTAATGAAATGTTCCCAAAATTAAAATAATAATAATTAAAAAAGTTAATAGTGTGCTTTTTAGATATAATAAAACATTGCGTGACACATGCCGAACGTAAATGGAGTGCCTGTCACCCTGGAAGCAAGATTTCCAAATAGTTAATTTCCTGAGAAAAACTTGATGTAAACACAGTCCCTCCTCGTCCATTTTTACTGGCTTGTGAAGCTCCAAGCCAATATGGTGAATACTGAAGCCTTTCATGTACGGCTTCACCTCCAAAGGATGCGTCTACACGGAAGTTGAGCTGATGCACAAAAGTCTTCCACTCAATACACGGCTTCCAAGCACCAAACAGGTAACACGCTATGCAGGATAAGTGAGGCAATAATATTCTTCTCTCGCAGACAGTTTGCTCAGGCCTCATGCACCAATACTGTTTCCTCTCCAGACACTGACTCCCTTCTCTTGCTCACAGATGCTATGCGTTACCGCCATTATAGTTTGTCTCTTCTCGCACTGACTCCAAAGTACACGCTCTATTGAATGACGAATAATTTCCTTGAAAAAACTATTATGATGCTGCTTGACCATAAACGTAAGAGAGTATAAATGTACTGTGGTTTCTAACTGATGCCGTTAGATCCAGTCTGGACGGTCTCCCCAACATGGACTTTACTGGATATAGCAAGTAACACAATGGAAGTATGTATGAAATCCTTAGTTGTTGCTGGTCGTGCCAACACAATCTTTATAAATATTGCAAGTAGCACAATGGAGGTATGGATGAAAAGAAACTCTTTCTGTAAATGAAATACTTGTGCACTCCAATGGGTTCGATGATTGGTTTGGACCGCTCGTCACCAATTATTATATTTTTTTAAATAAATCTTTTTATTTGGTTTTCAACAGGTGCATAGCATATCCAATTAAGCTTTACATAGTTGTATATCATCAAAGCACCAGAAATAGAAAGAGATAACGAACAATCCCATCCCCAGACACATGAACCCACAGTTCATCCAAGCAATCGTCAGTCCCATTCCTCATCTATCCACATCATAATCCATAGGCCATTCAATATTCGGTAGCAAATAGCCCTCAATATGGCCCACAGGTCAATGCTCGGCTAGCGTTTGTACCTCCAGGGAGTAATATGTCATCCTGTCCCCTCACACTTTCCTGAACTTCCATGGGCAGCCTCTATTCATATAGGTCACCTTCTCTCCCATCATAAACCCATCCATTCCCCTTCTCTATGGGTCCACAGAGGGACACATCTCAGAGCTCCAGAGGTGGGCAATATCCCTCTTGGCCACCACCACCCTGAGGCTGCAGAATTTAAGCTTCCTTCGGGGCAGATCAATATCATTGGGAATTCCCAATAGAATAAATTTGGGATCAAGAGGGATCTGCTCCGATACTATCCTCCCAAGCTCCCCAATAATCCTGGATCACAGGGCAGTCCAAAGTGTATGTAGGAAGGTTCTGATATTCCCACGACATCTAAGACAATTTGGTTGCTGTGCCCCTCCCATCATATGTAAACGTTCTCTATCATAATATATCCTGTGAAGGTTTTTTAATTGGGTCTGAGTCTCGACCGGATAGCCACTTCTTTTGGAAACATCAGCGCTACCTCCCAGTCTATGTCCTCTAGTTCCCCTAGCTCAGCCTCCCACCACCTATGCAGTTTTAGAAGTGAGTTTGGAATGTTATTATTGATAGTCTTATACGTCATAGACGTCACTTTTGTGTCAAAGCCTTCCATCAATAGTCTACCTTCTAGTTGGGTGTAGTCACGTATTACCTCTCCCGGGAGGTCCTCCGCTTTCCACGTGTGTCGCAGTCCCACATATCGGAGGAATTGTGTTTTGCTAAGATCATAATTGGCCTGGAGGGATGGAAAAGGCATGATGTCATCCCCTTCCATCACGTCTCCCACCTCGGAGATACCAATGCAGTCCCAGGTCTTAAAACCTGTCAACGTACCGATTTCCAGCAGCCAACATCCCTCCCAGAGGGGGGTCTCCCTCGTGAGATGGCGGTGTCATCCCAGTACCGTGGTAGCCCTAGTCCATGCCCTGAGGGACACCTGAGTGGCCGGCAGGAGATGTTGACTCCCCCCTCCTCCATATAGGTACTGTGTACAGGATTTTCTTTCCCATTACAATCTCTCTAAGTGGAAGGTGGGATGGTCCCCAGGGGCAAATAGCCAGTCATTTATGTTAATCAGATGCGCTGCCAAGTAATATACCTCCAGATCTGGGAAAGACAAGCCCCCTGCATATTGATTGCGCTGTAGCATCTTGAGGGCTATTCTCTGGTGTTTCCCCTCCCACAAGAAGAACTGCATGTCTTGTTCTATAGTCGTAAAGAATCCCAGAGGGATCTGGTAATATGTGCTTTGCACAGCACAGAGGAGCTTCGGAAGAGGGATTATCTTAAACATAGCCACCCACCCCATTAACGTCAGAGGAAGACTTCTCCAGCGCTCCAGGTCAGCTCAGCATTCTCTCATCACCCTCTCCAAATTATTAGCCTGACAGAGGTCTGGCCTATGTGTCATATAAATACTGAGGTATTTGAATCCCTCAATAGAGCTTTGCAGGTGAATTGGAAGAGAAGGAATCACTCTGTCTCTCTGTGGGGCATATAGTATTGATTTTTCCCAATTAATTTGATACTACAAGTATCTCCCATATTCCTCAAACAAATGAAAGAGTATCAGAAGGGATACCTCGGGCCGCATGACATATGTCGTCCGCATACAGGGAAATGTGTTCCTCATCAGTCTCCTCCTCTCTCAAGTTGAAGCCATGCAACCCAGGATGTGTACGGATCCTACATGCAAAGGACTCTATAGTGATGGCAAACAACAAGGGGGACAGGGGACATCCCTGCCTCGTACCACCTGCGATGGGGTATTCAGAGGAAAAGATCCCATTCACTCTCACTGCCGCTACTGGAATACAATAAAGTAGCCTCACCCACTCCCTATATTGAGGGCCAAATCCAGATCGCTCTAGTGTGGCTTCCAAGAATGGCCAGTGTACTGTGTCAAATGCTTTCTCAGCATCAAGGGCCAAAAATATGAGTGGATCTGGGTGACCCAGTGAGGTATTCAACCAGTTGTGTGCTTGCCTCAGCTTGTGCTTTGTAGAGTGTCCCGGAATAAAGCCAGATTGGTCCTTATGAACTAGGAGGGAAATAACGCCGTGAAGGCAGGTTGCGAATACCGTGGCCAGAACTTTCACCTCCACATTAAGGAAGGAGATTGGTCTGTAGGATGTACAAGACAATTTGAGCCTTCCTTCCTTGTGTATAAAAACTATCTAAGCTCTTCTCAAATGAGGGGGGAGAACTCCTTGTCATCGGGCCTCCAGGAACATATTTAGAAGATGGGGAGCTAGGATATTGTGCGGGATCTTAAATAGCTCGGCTGGGAACCCGTTGGGTCCACGGACTTTGCCTGGGCGAAGCCGTGGCAAAGTGGCTGTAACCTCCTCCAAAGTGATATCCCCTTCTAAATCTGCTTGGGTCTCTGCATCCAGAACAGGAACAACTATATTCTGCAAATATTTAGCAATCCGACAAGCGTCTTCCTGTGGCCTTGCCTTATATAAGTTGGTATAATAGCAGGCAAAGCACTCCGCAATGTCTTTATCTGAGGACACTCTTACCACCTCCTGAGTCTCTATCTCCTGTATCCACCTCGCTTCCGTCTCCCTTCTCCCCAACCAAGCAAGGAGTTTCCTGGCTTTGTCTCCCGCCTCATAAAGACTATGCTGGGCAGAACGCAACTGACTTTTAGCCTCTCTCTCTGCAGTTTCCCAGTACTCAGCCCTCACTAACGGTTGGCGGAGTGCATGGAGAGGCAGTCCCAAGGTCTTGTGCCAGAAACTGTTGTTCCAACTTACTCAAGGTTTCTTTCTCCTTCCGTCACTTCTGGGCTACTAAATTCTAGGCGCAATTCCAAAGCACCATCATGTATGCCTCCCTATGCCTCCCATGCCACCACTGCAGACCCGACTGACCCCACATTTTCTTGGAAAGATAGTTCAGTGTCTACCCAGAGCTCATGTGACACCTCTTAGACCTGTAGGTCCCAGGTCCCCAACCTCCACCTCCAATCTCTCACCCCTCGACTCCTTATAAGAACCACAGGGGTAGTGGTCAGACAAACCTCTCACCAGGTATTCCGCCTGATGTATAGTTCCCACCTCTCCTGCCGGGGTAAAGATATAATCCAATCTATAAAAAACCTTATGGGCCAGAGAGAAGTGGGAATACTTTCTGTCAACGGGATGGGCATGTCCCACAGGTCTGACAACCCCAGGGCTATAGCAAACTCGTAAAGTGGGGTGGAGGGGCAAGACGGTCCCAGCATCCCAGATCTGTCTATGTCCGACACCATCACATCATTGAAGTCCCGCCCCAGGACATGCACCGGAGAATTTACCTCTAGCAGGATCTTCGCAAATATCTCCAACAAAGGGGAGTACATGCTCATCAACAAGACCTCTCTCCGCCCCCAGAACCCTTTCACGCCCACATATCTACCATCTGGGTCTATCCATTGTTGGGTGATGCAGAAAGGGGGGGAACTACGAATCACGATTGCCACCCTTATGGAACTGGAGGGAAACCTGCATGTGCTAACGAGTCAAAAGGCCCTCTGCCTAGAAATGTACACTTCGTGCCCCTGAGGTGTGTCTCCTGTAAGAGTACGACATCCGGTTGCAGCCTCTTGATATACTGGGACACCAAGCCACGCTTGACCTTATCACCCAGTTCATTCACATTCCAAGATAGAACCGTGAGGCCCTGCGTGTCCACCAAAGGAGGCCCTGTTCCACCACTTATGGGGGCCATTTTGAGTTAAAGGGAAAAATGACAAGAGCGGAGAAGTTCCCTGTCATCCAAGGCACCCAGGAATGGGAAGGGGAAGCACGGAAACCATCTTTACAAGGGATAGACGTATTGGCTGCATGTGTCTGTGGGTTAACTTTGTGAGCTATGAACAAGAAATAAAACGAGCCCCCCTGAACAGAACACCATCCCTGCCAACCTCCCCATCTCCCACCAGCCCCTGAGAGTGCCAACCCCCATACACCAACTCAGCAGGAGTCAAAAGGTCTGTAGCCCACCAACTCTCCTTCCCCCTTAACTATCAAAACTTAGAACTAGTTTAAGGGGTTCACCCGCTACAGGGAGCGGAGAACCCTCAGTTCAACACACAGCACACAAAAAGTTATTTCCCACGTAGAGAAGATCCCAATATCCATATGGGAGCCCTCTATCAGCAGGGGGCGGGGCGGGAGAAACCGGTCCATACTCTTCCGGCCCCTATTCACAGAGTTGCCTCCTCGGTCTCACCACCTCCATCGCCCCCCGGGGCCTCTTTATCAGACTTTAGATGATTAATGGCCTCTACCAGTGGATAGGCAGACTCCGATCTATTCTCCTTAGCTGCGCTCAAACGGCTTTCTGGTGTGGCAACATCAGTGTCCTTTTTCTTGTCTGTCCTCTGGATACTCATGCTTTGGTTCCTTTCGGAATCAGATGAATTTGCTCCACCCATGTTCCGCCAGGGTGGCCGCCGCCAAAAGAAGAACGCTTTTACCTGGAACAGGACCTTCATTTTAGTCGGAAAAGGAGCATATACTGCAGCTGAAGACTGCAGGGCTGGGATTTCACAGAGTCAAAGGTGCGACGGTGTCTCTGAACTTCTCTGGTATAGTCCGGAAAAACGAGGATCTTGGGATTTTCATACCGGACTTCCCCTATTTTGCGTACCTCTGTCAGAATTGTGTCTCATTCCTGAAAATATAGAAAGCGGGCCATCACTGGTCTCACTGGGCCACTGGAGGAGGCCTACCCCCCAGCGACCTATGGGTCCACTCAATTACAAAACAAGGAGAGAATTCCTCAGGTGGGAGGACTCTCCGTAACCGGTTCATGTTTATCTCATTGACCCCTTCTGCAAATCATAAAATTGCAGATTGTTCTTTCGAGCCCAATTTCCCGCGTCTTCCAGCCGCCACACAATATCTTTGTTGAGGACCCTGGTCTCCGACATCTTCTTGTGCAGGTCCCAGACAGTGTCTTCGAGATCCGAGATCCTCGCCTCCGCTGTCGTAACTCACTCAGCCACATTCAGCAGGTCCTGTCGCAAAAGGGAGACCTCCAAACGTACCTCCCCCATGCACCCCTCCAGGGCCTCTCTAGAGGCTTGTATCGCAGAGAGGAGAGCAGCGTTGTACGAGGCTGTCAGCAGAGGGGTCACAACTTTCGTGTAGCAATCCAGTTTGCCCTGCCGGGCCTCTGACAGTCTTTCCAACCCCGTCTGTCCACGCAGTAAAGTGCCTCTCGGGCAGTATATTGTGGTCTCTATCCCCCAGATTTCTTATCTGACCCCCCTGGGGTGCCCTATCCACGTCAGCTCTGTCTTTCTTGGCCACCAGCGCCTCAAATATACAGGGCACTCCAAGTGCGAATCGCTTTGGGGAGCACCAGTCCCTCTCCGCCACCTTCCCCGGGGAAGGGGGGAACCACTCCAACTTCAGCAACCCCTTCAGCCTTCCCCCCCTTCCGGTGCAATCCCACCGGCAATACCGGGGCCATACAGTTTGCACCGTTGAACCCAAGCAGCCTCCAGCACCCATCCTTGTGCACCAGTCAGCAAGGGGGGGCCCACACAATCCTTCTGAGCTGGGGACCCAAGCCCAACTCTTGGGTCTCAGTATCCTCAATTTTCGCTACCATATGGTGACAGTGTACCTCATAAGCTCCCACCAGCTCCCCCGAGCTCAGATTCCAGGCATCGTCAAGCGGTTCAGTTCTGTCTGAACAGTCTTAGCTGCTGCCTCCACAAGCCGCGCTGCCCGTTGTTTGCAGGCCTCCACCATACCAGCCAGGTGTTTCCTTTGCCAAGGCCGACTCCGAGGGCGCCACAGACTGGGAAGCCACGTGGGCCTCACAGCCACCCAGGAGTACTCTATCACCGCTGTGGCCCCTCCGCAGGTCGCATTAATTCCAGCCCCGTGCCCAGACAGGGGGGCGAAGGATGCGCCAACAAGATTAAAGAAGAGGCCGATATGGAGCTCTCTCAAGGAGCGTCCATCTCCAGCGCCATCTTAGCTCAGCCTATCGCCAAATTTCTTGTGTTAAATCCACAGACTCTTAGGCTAGTTCATGTTAAATATTTATTGTTCTGATCCAAACCCCCAGCAACCGCAGGAAAGCGACCGTGGTCTCCCAACCGTCTCTCACCACAAATCTTCACCCACATTCCATATATGAGGTCACATGCTTCAGAACTCACAACATTCTATATGCCTGTCTCTAACAGATACAAACAACCATTGGTACTAACAAGTATAACATAACAGTTGACTCAGATTCATTTAAATATTTTTTGTGGTAGGCAATAATGAAGGAAACGTTGCAGTGGAAAAATAGTTTTGCAAACTCAGAGGGAAACTCCTAAGAGCTTAAAATGTTGGGTGTGCACCATCCACATAAGCAATTAACAATGGTACTGTTAAGGCAAGCAAAAATAATATTGGTAGGGTTAGATATTGAGAACCTGGATAAGAGGTAGCATGGGAAATTGGCAGTAAAACTGTATGAACCCTTCAATGCACCAAGTTATCTCATGTTGCAACTGGCGCTACTCCAGAAACGGCAGCTAATAAAGCTGAGATTTGGTCTTGTTCCTCTAAAAAACCCAGTGGTATGGGAGATTAAGTGGCACCACTGGCAAACTTTGTAGACTATGCAGTGTTACCCCGAAAACATTGATTCAGGTTGTAGAAAGCTGCAAGATTTGAGGAAGTGCTGGCTGCAACCAATTACTAGACTTTTTAACATTCAATCTTGTACAGAAGCTGTAAGTCATGCCTGGAGAAAGAATCCAGCCAACTGTCAGAACCATTTTTCAAATATATGGCTGCAGCAGTTAAGGAATGGAATCAAATAAGGAACTAGCACTAGAGTGAGGTTCACCCTTCATTTGTGAAATGGGAAATACTTTTAAACTGCCAGCTATGTAATGAAAGTAATTTAAAGAACCAATCAAATGCTATTTTATTGTGATTTGGTAACATGTATGTCTCTTAGTTTTTAAAGTATGAAAATTTGTAATACTTTTAATCAATCCTACAATAAAAATATATCTATCTATGTAGTTGAGTAAATGTAAATAGGAGATAAGGAAGGTTTGTTGTGTTTCGTTGATAGCCATTTTCTTCCAAGTGGGTCATATGGAGATACTGTTTTTCACTTTGTATCTGCAAATTTGTGTGCTTTTTTGTACAACCTAGACTTCTAGAGATGTAGTATTGCCTGTTTCTGGATATCACAGAGATATGTCACCCCCAATGTCTCCCCTAGATGGCTGCCAACATCTTGTTAGGGTTTTGTTGGAACCATACATGTTTTTGGTGAGGTCTATGGCTGCAGAAGAAATCATAGTACTTGGGGACTTCGGGGGGAGTAGATATGATTGTTCCTTTAGTCTATATGACAGTTATTCTTGATGAGCGAGTATATCCGAATTGGGGAGGGACTGATAAGAATGAGCCTCATGTATTTTAAATGGCCATTCATTAGTACCATGTGTGATGTTCCCTGAGGTTGAGAGGTAGCTAACTGCTTTACGGTCTCCATTTGTGCTTTGCATAGCTTGGGGATAGTAGGAATTTGCATGACATTGAGGTTCATGCAATTCCCGATGCACTTGAGTCAATTTACACCCTGCCAGAAATCCCCATCACAGAGAGAGAGACTAAAATTTGCAGTTGCATGCATATCCTGGCCACCATGGTGACTAGAACCAGAAAATTGAGCCATATCATTATTGGTGCTCAAAAGGGGCCTCTGTGTTTCAAGCAGTGTTGCTCCATGGATGGACAGGAAGAGCCAGTCAATGGAATGTCCTAATTTGCCTACAATACATGCAGAGTGCTTCACTTGCAGCTCTCTCCTCACTCCAGCATGTGCTTGGTGCGTAACTGTGACAACCCGTTTGTTGGCCGGTCTATTCAGATAGTTGCATCAGGCGATCAATATGTCCAAACCGATTCACAAATATTCACATCACCGTCTTGTCTCCTGGACCTAAATATCATTTTATACAGAATACAGCTTTTAAAAATTATTATGAACATAATATTAATTTCATTATTCTTAGGGCTATGTGTCCTGTTCACCTCACCTTCACTTAGGTGATTTTCTTTACCAGTTGGAGGCAAACATGAATCCCAGTACACTAGCATAAACGTAGTACAATATACATGCTGCTCACATGGCCGTCATCCCTGGGAGAGAACCTTATGAAATTAAAAATATTTCAATCTCTGGGCCAGTTCATAGAATGTATTTAAAACGTGGGAGAGAGGAGTTCCACCACTGATTATCAGACCTCAAGACAGGCATAACGCCTATCCCCACAACCTTCAGATACACGTCGTTTGAGATTTAGGATTATCTGATGATCGTCATTATGTCAAATTCAATTCAGGCTCAACGTGCGTTTGTGTTTGAGGTCATATACCATATATTTTGATTTAATAATATTATACTTAACAAAAGAAATCGGCCTTTATTTTGATTCCACAATCTTACACTTCACAAGAAATGTTCCAGCACGTCTCATAACTTTATCATCTATTGTCTCTTCAACAGGGCCAAAAGTTATAAAGGTTTTGAGAGTTGTATTGTTTAACAATACTGAAAGAAAGAAACCGAGAAATAGAAATAGAATTCAGATTAATAGAAACACAAAATGCACAATCGTTTGTAGTCTGCAAGCACAAAACATTGGGCAATATTTAAATATGTTCTATTGTTTATTTAAACAAGAAACTGAAATTAAACACGGCAAAGTAAAGAATAAAGCCCTCCATAGGCTGTGACCCAAGAGGTGAAGTGAAAAAGATCGAAGATTTAGGCAAAAAGTGCAACAGAACAATGTTTAATTAAATGTTCTGAAAGAATCAGACCATGTGTAAGAAAGTTACCTAGAAAGCATCCCAAATTGTGTAATAAAATAAAGGAAGGAGCCTTGATTAGCAAGTTAGTGCAAAAACCTGATTCCCTTAAGATAAAACTTAACACCTCGTGGCCATTTAGTCGTCTCAAACATTTACATTGCTTTTCACCAATCTGCGTACCTCAGACAATAGTTTAATCACTAATTAATCTGAAAATGTTCAAGTGATGGCTATAAATTTCTTCGCAAAGTTGTTTCCGAGTTCCTAAAAGAGATGAACTGGAAAAAAAGGTTGACGCACATTCGGCGCAAACTGTGCACCATATTTAAACTATGACACCCGAGACCGTGTGTGCGTCATTTTTTTGGATGCGGGAAACTGCCTTGCATTAATGACATGCAAGGTAGGCGTTCCCGCACAAAAATGACTTCAAGGCCTGTGCGCCTTATTTATACTCCTGCGTCATTTTGACGCCCAGGAGGGGGCGGGCCTTAAAAAATGGCGCACAGCCTGATGTGTGCCGTTTTTTAACACCTGGGTCAGGGCAGGCATTAAGGGACCTGTGGCCTCACTACCATGGTCCCTGACCATGGAAGGAGTCCAGAGGTGCCCTTTCCTGCCCCCAGGGACACCCCCTGCCACCCTCGCCCACCCCTGGAGGACACCCATGGATGGGGGGTCCCATCCCAGGTAAGTACAGGTAAGTTGAGGTAAGTATTTTTTGTATTATTTTAAAGTGGCATGGGGGGCCTAATTTGGGCCCCCCTTCTACTACTGTGCCCAAGCCATGCCCAGGGGACAGGAGTCCCCTGGGCATGGCCACTGGGCAAGGGGGCATGACTCCTGTCTTTGGTAAGACAGGAGTCATTTCAATGGGGGTTGTGCATCAAAAAATGGCACAAGTCCGGTTTGAGGCATGATTTTTGCCTCAAACCTGACTTGCACCATTTTTTGACGCACAACCCCCATTTTCCCCTACGAATGCGCTGCCTGGTTTGAGTAATTTATTTTGACTCAGACCGATCCGCAGCGCCCGCTAATGCCATTCCTTAAATAAGGCACCCGCATGGTGCGTAGGAATGGTGTTAGCCGTCGGTAAACATTTTGACGCAAACCAGCGCCAGCGCTGGTTTGCGTAAAAAGGTATAAATATGGGCCTAAATGTGCCTAGGACTTGTAAATTACATGCTATTACTGGGACTGCACCACTGTTTGTGCCACTCACTGAAGTAGCCCCTAAGCATGTCTCAGGCCTGCGATTGCAGAGCCTGTGTGTGCAGTTTACACTGCCATGTCGACTTGGCATTTAAAACCTATTGTCAATCCATCAACTCCCCTTTTTTTTTTTATGTCACTCCTAAGGTATGCCCTAGGTAGCCCATAGGATGGTGCCTAGTAACTAAAAGGTGGGACATGTACTTTTAAGTTTTACATGTCCTGGTAGTGAAAAACATCCAAAGTTGTTTTTCACTACTGTGAGCCTCACCCCTCTTATAGGTTAACATTGGGGATTCCTTATTTCTTTTAATAAGCTGTAATACCTAATTGAGAAAACAAGTAGCTATGTCATGTTAAGTACCTTAAGTGGAATTGTAATGGCAAATCCTCTTTGATGATAAAGTTGGATTTATTATTACAATTTTGAAAATGCCTCTTATTGAAAGTTGCCATTTTCCTGCTCTGTATGCCTGCAGCCTGGCTCTCATATACGTCTGGAGAGGGGTGACAGCTGGTTTCCTGTCTTCCCTTTAGACAGCCTCAGACAAAGGAAGGGTAGGTGTGACTGAGTGGCTATCTGAATTTTGATGGGCTATCTTGGACTGGATGGGAGGCTGACAGGAATAGCTGACACACCTGAATAGGCAGTGTCCTGCCCCCCCTATACAGAGTCTGGAGCCAGGGTAGGAAGCAAGGACCTCTGTGGACTGCAAAGGCTCTTCTTTGAAGTAACCCCCACTTCAAAGGACCTGGACCTCTGACCCTACCAAATCAGCACACGTCTGGACCTATGAAGAACTCTGCCAAGAAGGACTGCCGTGCTGCTACAAAGAATGCCAATCTGGACTGCTACTCTGGAAGGTCTGTAGGAGGCTGGCCCTCTATGTAGTGTGCAAAGCTAGGCACACTGTTCGGGGGGTCCAGGAAACCACACGTTGGTTTCCAGAGGTTAAAATTAGACCACCTAATGCTACAATTTTTAAGGGCGCTGGTTGAGTAGTTAGGCTAATCCAAGAGATGTGCTAAGCATTTCTTGTACTCACAAATCCAATCATTCAGCACACACTGAATCAATAACTCGAGACCAGAATTTATAAAAATATTTCAGACTTTTATATAAATTTGAAGAGAAATGACTCTTCAAAGTTTTAATAAAGTTAGTCTCCCTGTGCATGATTACGCACCATAGGAATCTATAGGCAGTCACTTTTAAAAATGAATTACAAATCATAGACTTGAGTTACCAGTCTCTTCTTTTGTAGGGCAGTTGCAGAAGTCGGTGGGTACACTGGCCAGATGGAGAGCCTCGGGCAGCTTCCAGTTCCGGCGGGAGCAGAGTTGAAAAGTCTCTTGGCACAGACACAGGGCCACCTGGATGAGCCACTTGGAAAAGAAGATGGTTTGCAGATTTAAAGATGGTGGCTATGGGTCCCCTTGGGATGTTGAGGTCACAAGAAGTTGGGGACCTTGGGCGCACATCAGATCCCACAATGCAAGGCTCAGGGCAGCCGGGTGCAGGGCAATTTGAAGGACTTGGATGCTGTGGGCAAAGGGACCCTTTGGAGCAGGAGGTAAGTCTTCTTCCGTGGGCCTTGCAAGATGTTGTGGGCTCTCTGGTGGGAGGTCCGGGGTGTCACTGACATTCCTTGATGGGGGCTTCCTCCTGGTCCAGTTGCAGCTCTGGGGGAGCTGTTTTTGAGGTTGTCCGATGTGGACTGACCAGTATCTGGGGTATTGGCACAGCTCTGCCATGGGAGGGCGCCACCAAAGTTGGCACACTTGCAGGGCTCATCCAGGCTGTCGTTGTTGGGTTGTCAGGTCTGGCTGTGACTTCTGGTTGTGGAGATATCGTCCGGTTGGTGAGGTGTCCCTCACCGGTTTGCTGGTTCCTTGTAGGTTTCTTTAGTTTCTTGAGTGGTGCCTCCACTCAGGAGGGAGATCTCGGGGTAATCGCAAAGCCTGGAGGACCTCATGGTCTTTTGAGGTCAGACCTGTGGTCAGCTCCTCCGCAGCAGCGATTGTCAGGACTCTGGTGGAGCAAGAGGGGGTCTTGGAGCCTCTTCTAGTGCAGCAGGTTCTCTGTTCTTGTCCTGTCGGGTTCTTTGGTGCTGTCTTCTTTTCTTCTAGATGAATCTAGTTTCTTGGTCTAGGGAAGCCCACTAAATAATGAATTTATTGAGCATTTTAGGGGGAACCTGGTAGTGTCTAATGGGACCCTTACCCCTGGGTTGCTACACCTACTACAGTGACCACTTCCTGTGGGAAGGGTCACTTTTCTAATCCTCATTGGCTATTTTCCTGCCATCCAACATGGAGGAAAATAAAATGGGGGGGTCCACTTTGCCTGCAGGCCCCTAGGGGTGGTGCATGCTCAGTGAGGCCACTCCTCCTACCCTTTGTCTGGTTTCCTGCTTTTTCTCCCACAAAAAGTGGGGGTTTGCAAAAGGGGGAAGCCATCTGCTGCTAGCAGCAGGCCTGGAGGCTCGAGTTTCAGAGGCAGCAGCCCTTTAAATCTCACCACCAGGGTGATGCACATTCCTGAGGGAGGGGGTGTTAGCTCCTCCACCCAGGAGGGGCATTGTTTTACAAACCAGAGAGCCAGGGCTGTCCCCCAGGTTTGTATATTGGCTGTCTGGAAGTGGCAGGTTGGAGGGAACCAGTCAGCAACTATGCCAGTTAGGTTAGCTTGTGCAAGGGGCCCCTCTAAGGTGGAAACATCCCCAACCACGACTCCTGAACAACGAAGTCCTGAACAACGAAAGCGGAACAATGCTTTCGTTAACCACAACTTTGTTTTTCTGTGCCTTAACCACGCATGTGCTGAACAATGCACATGCATGGTTAAGGCACAGAAGAAGGAAGTCGGCTTTGTTGGAGGACGCAATCAGGTAAGTGGGGCTGGGACCGTTTTAGGGGAGGGTGGGGGATCGGGGCAGTTTTAGGGGTGGGTTGGGGGGTCAGGATATTTTTAGTTTTTAGGGGCTGGGGTGGGGGTAGTTTACGTTTTACAGGGGTGGGGAGTCGGGGTAGTTTAGGTTTTAGGGGGGTGGGGGTCGTGGTATTTTTAGGGGCTGAGGTGGGGGGTCAGGGTATTTTTAGTATTTAGGGGCAGGGATGAGGGTTCCGGGTAGTTTAGGTTTTAGGGGGGTCGCAGTAGTTTTAGGGGCAGAGGTGGGGGGGTCGGGTATTTTTAGTTTCTAGGGGCAGGGTGAGTGTTGGGGTAGTTTAGGTTTTAGGGAGGTGGGGGTCGTGA
Source organism: Pleurodeles waltl (assembly GCF_031143425.1). NCBI lineage: Eukaryota > Metazoa > Chordata > Amphibia > Caudata > Salamandridae > Pleurodeles > Pleurodeles waltl. Next base: position 1,604,363,450 of record NC_090444.1, read on the forward strand.
TAGTTTTAGGGGCAGGGGTGGGGGTCACTGTAGTTTTACGGGCAGGGGTATTTTTAGTTTTTAGGGGTGGGGTAGTTTAGGTTTTAGGGGGGTGTGGGTTGTGGTAGTTTTAGGGGCTGTGGTGGGAGGTCAGGGTATTTTTAGTATTTGGGGCAGGGATGAGGGGTCCGGGTAGTTTAGGTTTTAGGGGGGTCGCAGTAGTTTTAGGAGCAGGGTGGGGGGGTCTGGGTATTTTTAGTTTTTAGGGCGGAGTTAGGGGGGTGGGGGATCGCAGTAGTTTTAGGGGCAGGGGTGTGAGGACTGGGGTATTTTTAGTTTTTAGAGGCGGGTGTCAGGGTAGTTTTTAGAGACAGGGGTGGGGGGTGGGGTATTTTTAATTTTTAGAGGCAGGGGTGGGGGGTTGCAGTAGTTTTAGGGGCAGGGGTGGGGTGTCTTTGCAGTTTTAAGGACGGGGTGCTTGAGTATTTTTAGTTTTTAAGGTCGGGACTGGGGGATCTGTGTAGTTTAGGTTTTAGGGGGGTGGTTGCAGTAATTTTTAGGGCGAGGTGGGGGATTGGGGTATTTTTTGTTTTTACGGGCGGGGTGGGGGGTCAGGGTAGTTTCAGGGGCAGGGGTGGGGGTCAGGTCTTTTTAATTTTTAGAGGGGTGGAGGGTTGTAGTAGTTTTAGGGATGGGGTTGGGGTAGTGGAGGAATTGTTTTTGGGGTGGGGGGTTGGGGTATGATCGTTTTAGGGGTGGGAGGAGTCGCATGCTGTAACCATGCATGCAGTTCCACGCATTCCTTTACCAGGAATGCCTTTACAACGAAAAATCATTGTTAAGGTATTCGTGGTAAAGGCATTCGTGGTAACAACGCGGTCGTTGTTCCGACCGCGTTGTTTAGGCATGCGTGGTTCCAGCATTCGTGGTTCCGACTCCTATTCCCCCTAAGGTGACCCATGGGTACACTTAGTTAAATCCAATACTGGTACCAGTTTGGATTTAACATTCTGAGTTGTTTGATACCAAACAAACCAGGGTGCAGAGTGGCCATCAAGTAGCTGGGGAACTCATGTTGGAGCAGTGTACCGTACATGCACTTAAAATAGCTGCTCTGTTCACTCACTATGTCCAAGGTTTGGCAAGGACACAGTGGGGGCATAGTGCTCGTGCAATTATGCACTCACATATAGCATGGTGCACCCTTCCTTAGGGCTGTATGGCCTACCAGAGGAGTGACTTACCCACATTGTAGGAAAGTACCCTCTTTTTGCCATGGTTACCCCCATTTTCTGCCTGATGCCAGTGTGCTTGACTGTGTTCACTGGGATCCTGCTAACCAGGGCGTCAGTGATTATGCTCTCCCTCCTCTAAATTTGGTTGCTGCTTACTGGTAACCCAGTATTTCTCCCTCATTTGGCATACTAGTGTAGGAAAGTACCATCTTTCCTGGCATGTTAACCCCATTGTTTTTACTGTATGTATGTTTGTTTTTGCCCATGTGTCACTGGGATCCTGCTAGGCAGGACCCCAGTGCTCATAATATATGCCCTGTATGTGTTCCCTGTGTGGTGCCTAACTGTATCACTGAGGCTCTGCTAACCAGAACCTCAGTGTTTATACTCTCGCTGCTTTTTAAAATTGTCACTGCAGGTTAGTGAATAATTTGACCAATTCTCTCTGGCACACTGGAACAGCCTTATAATTCCCTTGTATATGGTACCCACGTACCTTGGGTATTGGGGTTCCAGGAGATCCCAATGGGCTGCAGCATTTATTTTTCCACCCATAGGGAGCTCAGACAATTCTTACACAGGACTGCCACTGCAGCCTGAGTGAAATAATGTCCACGTTATTTCACAGCCATTTTCACTGCACATAAGTAACTTATAAGTCACCTATATGTCTAACCCTCACTTGGTGAAGGTTGGGTGCCAAGTTACTTAGTGTGTGGGCACCCTGGCACTAGCCAAGGTGCCCCCACATTGCTCAGGGCAAATTCCCCAGACTTTGTGAGTGAGGGGACACCATTACACGTGTGCACTACAAATAGGTCACTACCTATATGTAGCGTCACACTGGTAACTCCGAACATTGCCATGTAACATGTCTGGGATCATGGAATTGTCATGGAATTGTCATGGAATGCAATTCCATGCATCCCCGGGTCTCTAGCACAGAACCCGGGTACTGCCAAACTGCCTTTCCGGGGTCTCCACTGCAGCTGCTGCCAACCCCTCAGACAGGTTTCTGCCCCCCTGGGGCCTGGGCAGCATGGTCCCAGGAAGGCAGAACACAGGATTTCCTCTGAGAGAGGGTGTTACACCCTCTCCCTTTGGAAATAGTGTGAAGGGCTGGGGAGGAGTAGCCTCCCCCAGCCTCTGGAAATGCTTTGATGGGCACATATGGTGCCCAACTCTGCATAAGCCAGTCTACACCGGTTCAGGAATCCCCCAGCCCTGCTCTGGCACGAAACTGGACAAAGGAAAGGGGAGTGACCACTCCCCTGACCAGCACCTCCCACGGGAGGTGCCCAGAGCTCCTCCAGTGTGTCCCAGCCCTCTGCCATCTTGGATTCAGAGGTGTTGGGGCACAATGGACAGCTCTGAGTGGCCGGTGCCAGCCGGTGACGTCAGAGACCCCCTCTGATAGGTGCTTACCTTTCTCAGTAGCCAATCCTCCTTTTGGGGCTATTTAGGGTCACTCTTCTGGGCAATTCCTCAGATAATGAACGCAGAGCTCACCAGAGTTCCTCTGCACTTCCCTCTTCGACTTCTGCCAAGGATCGACCGCTGACTGCTCCAGGATGCCAGCAAAACCGTAACAAAGTAGCAAGATGACTACCAGCAACATTGTAGCGCCTCATCCTGACAGCTTTCTCAACTGTTCCTGGTGGTGCATGCTCTGAGGGCTGTCTACCTTCACCCTGCACTGGAAGCCAAGAAGAAATCTCCAGTGGGTCGACGGAACCTTCCCCCTGCCAACGCAGGCACCAAACTTCTGCATCACCGCTCCTCTGGGTCCCCTCTCATCCTGACGAGCGTGGTCCCTGGAACACATGAGCTGGCTCCAAGTGTCTCCCACAGTCCAGTGGCCCTTCTGTCCAAATTTTGTGGCGGTAAGTGCTTGCCTCCCCACGCCAGACAGTAATCCTGTGTACTGCATGATCTGCAGCTGCTCTGGCTTCTGTGCACTTTTCCAAGGATTCCTTTATGCACAGCCTAGCCTGGGTCCCCAGCACTCTGTCATGCATTGCCCAACTCGCTGAGTTGGACTCCGACGTCGTGGGACCCTCCTTTGTGACTCTGAGTTTGACCGCTGTCCTCAGATCTTCTAAGTGCTTGTTCCAGTACATCTGCGGGTGCTGCCTGCTTCTGTGGGGGCTCTCTGAGTTGCTACATGCCCCCTCTGTCTCCTCCTCCAAGGGGTGACATCCTGGTCCTTCCTGGTCCCCAGCAGCACTCACAATCCTCAACCGCGACTCTTGCAGCTAAAAAGGCTTGTTTGCGGTATTTCTGTGTGGGAATACTTCTGCATCCTCCAGCATGCCGTGGGACATCTTCTGACCAAAGGAGAAGTTCCTGGAACCTTCCGTTGTTGCAGAATCTTTGGCTTCTTCCACCCAGAGCAGCCCTTTTGCAACTTCATCCGGGGTTTAATGGGCTCCTGCCCCCCCCCGGACACTTGCGTGACTCTTGGACTTGGTCCCCTTCCTTTACAGGTCCTCAGGTCCAGGAATCCGTCTTCAGTGTTTTGCTGGTGGTTGTGGTTCTTGCAGAGTCTCCTATCTCGACTATACTGTCTTTCTGGGGTAGTAGGGTAACTTTACTCCTACTTTTTAGGGTCTTGGGGTGGGGTATCTTGGACACCCTTACTCTTTTCTCACAGTCCCAGCGACCCTCTACAACCTCCCATAGGCCTGGGGTCCATTCGTGATTCGCATTCCACTTTTGGAGTATACGGTTTGTGTTGCCCCTAGGCCTATGTCTACCTATTGCATCCTATTGTGATGCTACATTGTTTGCACTACTTTTCTTACTGTTACTTACCTGATTTTTGGTTTGTGAGGGTATCCTCTGAGATACTTTTGGCATATTGTCACTAAAATAAAGTACCTTTATTTTTAGTAACTCTGAGTATTGTGTTTTCTTATGATATTGTGCTATATGATATAAGTGGTATAGTAGGAGCTTTGCATGTCTAAAAGTTCAGCCTAAGCTGCTTTGCCATAGCTACCTCTATCAGCCTAAGCTGCTAGAAACACCTCTATTCTACTAATAAGGGATAACTGGACCTGGAACAATGTGTAAATACCACAAGGTACCCACTATAAGCCAGGCCAGCCTCCTACAACTGGTGCCCCCTTTTAAGACCCTAGTATATGGTACCTAGGTACCCAGGGCATTGGGATTCCAGGAGATCCTTATGGGCTGAAGCATATCTTTTGCCACCCATAGGGAGCCCATGCAAAGGCTTCTGCAGGACTGCCATGGCAGCCTGCGTGAAAAGGTACATGCACCCTTTCCCTGCAACTTACACTGCACCAGGTCACTTATAAGTCACCCCTTTAGCATACCCTCCAACCCTGAAGGCAGAGTTCAGAGTACATGTGTGTGAGGTTACCCCTGCACTAGCAGAGGTGCCGCCACGACCTCCAGGACCATTTTCTCAGACTTCGTGAGTGCAGGGACACCATTTTACGTTTGTACTGGACATAGGTCACTACCTATGTCCAGCTACAAGATGGTAACTCCGAACATAGGCATTTTGGTATCAAACATGTTGGAATCATACCCCAAGGCTTTTGCAAGCATTGGTTGTATGATTCCATGCACTCTGGGTGCTCCTTAGAGGAACCCTAGTATTGCCATTACAGCCTTCTGAGGTTTTCCAGGCTGCTACAGCTGCTGCCACCTCTCAGACAGGTTTCTGCCCTTATGCTGCTTGAAAAGCTCAAGCCCAGGAAGGCAGAAGAAAGCATTTCCTTTGGGAGGGGGGTGTTACACCCTCTCCGTTTGGAAATAGGTGTTACAAGCTTGGGGGAGGTAGGCTCCTCAAGCCACTGGAAAAGCTTTGAAGGACACATTTGGTGCCCTCCTTGCATAATCCAGTCTACAATAGTTCAGGGACTGCCAGTCCCTGCTCTGGCCTGAAACTGGACAAAGGAAAGAAGAGTGCCACTCCCCTGTCCATCACTACCCCAAGGGTGGTCCTCACAGCTCCTACAGAGGGTCCCTGGGTTTTGCCATCTTGGGTTCCAAGTTGTCCGGAAACTCTGGGAGCATCTGACTGGCCAGTGCCAGCAGGTGATGTCAGAGCCCTTCCCCGATAGGTAGTTACCTGTTTAAGTGACCAATCTCCCTTTCAGGGCAATTTAGGGTCTCTCCTTTGGGTGTTTATTCAGATTCAGATTGCAAAACTCCAGCAGCAATCCTCTGCATGCTCCACTTCAACCTCTCACTGTAGAAACTGCATCTGGACCCTCCAGGAACTCTGTAACAAAGAACCAAAGACGACTTCTGAAGCATTGTAACTTCAGCTCCTGCCAGCAACTGCAACTCTTTCCCAGTCATGCATCCTCAGAGGACAGCCTGTCTTCAGCCTGCACCAGAAGAGTGAAGGAATCTCCCTTGGGGTGAAGGAGTCACTCCCCTGCTTCAGCAGGCACCTACTGCAATGACGACTGGCTGCATGGATCCCCTCTCCTTACAAGCTGCGTGGATGCTGCATCACAGGTGGTGGACTGAAGTGGCCCCAATGGTTCTGATGTCCTACTGTCCACCTTTGGTGGAGGTAAGAGCTTGCCTCCCCATGCAAGACAGTACCCCCATGCAATGCATGTTTCGCAGTTGCCAAGGCTGGTTGGCATCCTTCAACAAAGTTCTTTGGGCATCTTCCAGCTCCGGACCCCTGCACTATATCCTGGGACGCACATCTTCCTGAGTGGTTCTCCAGAGGCGTGGGAGCCTTTGTCGTAGTGCTGCATGGGCCTCTTCTTGCACCTCCTTTGTCCCCATGCTGTGGGACTCCTGTGTATGATGCCTGGTCTTCTGTGGGCTCTCAGAGTTGCTGAGAGCTCCCTCTGACTACCTCTCCTGGGTAGAGTCCACCAGGTCCCTCCTGGTCCCGGGCAGCGCCATTTTCCACTAACTGCGAGCCTTGTGTGTGCCAAGGCTTGTTGGTGGACTCCAGTGACACAAACCAGACTGCAATCCTCCATCCAGCGTGGGACATCATCTTCACCAATCAGGAACCAGACTCCATCTTCTTAGGTGCAGTACTGACTGTTCTTCTTCACTGGTGGTTCTTCTTTTGCACCTTCATCCGGGTTAGTAGGGTCTCTTGTTCTCCCTTGACTCTTCTGTGCTTCTTGGACTTGGTCCCCTTCTTCCACAGGTCTTCAGGTCCAGGAATCCACTGTTGGTGTCTTGCAGTCTCTTCTGGTTCTTGCATAATCTTCTTTCTCATGTTTCTGTGTGTTCTGGGAAAGTTACTGTGTACTGTGTTTTACTCCTACTTTCCTGGGCTCTGGGGTGGGTTAGTACTTGCCTTTGGTGTTTTCAAGTACTCCCTGTGCCACTCTACACACTACACTTGCCTAGGTGGGAAACCGATATTCACATTCAACTTTCTGAGTTCATGGTTTGGGTTCCCCCCAAGGCCATTTCTAACTACTGTGATTTTCACTATTTGCACTGTTTTCTAACAGTTTTTATGCACATTTCTGCATACTTGTGTATATAATTTGTGTATTACTTACTTCCTAAGAGAGTATAGTCTAGAGGCTACCTCTAGACAGCCTGGCTTCTAGACACTGCCTACATTTCACTAATAAGGGATAACTGGACCTGGTATAAGGTATAAGTACCATAACTACCCACTACAAACCAGGCCAGCCTCCTATATTAGTTGCAGCGATGGGATAAGTAGTTGCAATTGCCTTATCACTCTGTCACCTGGTGCTTTCCACATGAAAGACCACTTTATATCTAGAACCATACAAATATACCTAGTACAGGGATCTAGTCTCTAACCTTCCTTTCCAAGAGACTAGAGGTTAGGTAGGTAAGGTTTGTTATGTAGCTATTTCAGTAATAGCTTCATGCATGTTATTTTAGCACACTAGGCCTGCTGCTGTGCACTTTAACCTAGATATACTGTATTTTATTCAGCTTAATTTATTATTTTAACTATAGCCACATTTGCGGTCTTTTTTATTTCTCTCTATCCAGCTGTTCTTTGCTTAGGCCAGCACTGTGTTCTTAAACAAGCAATCTGTGCTTCTCTCAAGGCTGCAGTGAGATAGGTTGCCGGTAAAACATGGTAACGCTTTGTCTGTGGTAGTCATAGAAACATACACATCCTTACATAGGGACATTTTCTCAGAACATCAGCTGTTTTATTATAAAAACACTTCCCTGTCCCATACATGTTAGAGGAAGATTCCAGCCAGATGACCACAACTGTATGCTGATTGCTGAACGCTTTGCTACAGCTGCTTATGCAGACTTCTGGCCTTTGCTCAGGTATGGGGGATGATGTCTTCCCAGGGGAACCTGAAGGGCAGAACTAGAGCTTAACATGCTGTGCTCTAATATGGCCTAGGTAGGAATTAATCTATTGACTCTAATGACAATACCGTAGCGTTATTTCTATGCTTCACTCGCCTTCTCACAATTTTAATCCTGTCATGCTTTATCGTCCTGGTTATTGCAGTACATGCTGTATTATCTAAGATGCAGTTACTTCATTAAAACCTTATTGAAACATATACTGCCTCTATTTGTCATTGTATATGTGAGACTAATGTAACTGAGAGAAACGGATGAGATCTGAGTGACCACGATTTCCCTGAAGAGTCAATTGAATCATGTGCTCGGCTGCCTAATCATCCCTGCTCTTGGGTAGGGATGAGGGACTGCTAGTTAGCCAGAGCAAAACCCGGATTGGGGGGACAGGTGTCACCTGTAGTGGGTTGGACTCCCCCAGACCACAGGCGATTCTGCCGCTCAAATCCAGTAGTCTCATTAGAATAATGAGACACTACATGACATGGCGCCGCCAACGTTTGGTCAGGCTCTAATCTTCGGGTCCTCCTTAGTATCTCTGTCTCAATATATACAAAGACACTTCAGAACTATATACGGAGACGTCCGTGGTATTGAGGAATTCCTCCTCAGCTTAAGTAGGGAGTACCTAAAGCTGTAGGTTCTTCAAGCTTGAACTCTAAAAGGATAATCCCCATTTGGTGTGCTTATATCTGAACAAATTTACCATTCAGAGCAGGTAGCAATTGCAGTCAATATGAGACCACCCCTTACTGCACATTTAATGGCACATGGCCTAACGGCCCGGGGGGATCCAGTCACATTTGTTGTTGCCGCACATGCAGCCTATAGACCAGAATTTTTTTTATTCTTGGGTCACATTTCCAGCCGTTGATGGGAACACAAATACATTTCATCACTATAGACCTGCAAACGTTCCTGCACAATACAGAGCATTTGCATATTTAGAAATACCTCTATTTTATCAAGAACATAAAAATTGCCTCGATGGCACCCTACCCCACACAAATTTACACATTAGGTTAGGTCCTCTAAGTAATGATGGTCCTACCTGGCCTTTTTGGGCACTTATACACCTCACCCTGCTGCAGCGAACCTAACGGTAGCTGAATTCCGACGCTTATATGCTGATCTGATGGCAATATATAGACGATTAGTACAGTTTGTAATGCAAACATTAAACACAAACCCAGCACGTGCTGCTCCGGCGCAACCACATGCAGTAACGGCACGTATTAACCCTGCACCAGTGCATTCAATCATTGGTACTTGTCTTTTGTGAATATTTCCGCTATACCAATTCCTGATGGGATTGTTTGGGATAAAGTAACATTTGATATATACGGCCCAACAGAGGTCATTCCAATACCATATGTGTTTAAACTTTCAATGAACGATGTAATAATACCCGGAGTTGTTTCCGATGACTGGAATGTGAAAACAGTTGATTCTATGATGACTGAATTGTAGTATTATACTGTATTTGTAAACGAAGATGTTTATCAATCTACAGAGAATTATGGTGATATGTTTTGCTATAATTATTATGGGCACCATTTAATTCACAGAGCAAGTACCCCAAAGACTGTTTTTAATTGCACACAATGGGAACATTGTCCGACTCCAACACAGGGGAGTTCGAAAACATGTTCTGAAAAGTTTGCATATTTTTTTGGGCACAATGTTAAAAATGCTGAGTCATATTTTTAATTGCCATCAATGGAAAATGTACACATATTATTGACGGATATGAAATGTATTTATTTGGATTCCTTGCAGGTGTCCTGGAGCAGCCAGCGGTTGATCCTTGGCAGAAGTTGAAGAGAGAGGTGCAGAGGAACTCGGGTGAATTCTTGCAAGTCGTTATCTGAGGAAAAGCCCACTGGAGAGACCCTAAATAGCCCTCAGAGGAGGATTGGCCACCTAGTCAGGTAAGCACCTATCAGGAGGGGTCTCTGACGTCACCTGCTGGCACTGGCTACTCAGAGGCCTCCAGAGTGCCCTCACACCTCTGGATCCAAGATGGCAGAGGTCTGGGACACACTTGAGGAGCTCTGGGCACCACCTCTGTGGTGGTGATGGACAGGGGAGTGGTCACTCCCCTTTCCTTTGTCCAGTTTTACACCAGAGCAGGGACTGCGGGTTCCCTAAACCGGTGTAGACTGGCTTATGAAAGGAGGGCACAACCTGTGCCCTTCAAGGCATTTCCAGAGGCTGGGAGAGGCTACCCCTCCCCAGCCTTTAACACCTATTTCCAAAGGGAGAGGGTGTAACACCCTCTCTCAGAGGAAATTCTTCATTCTGCCTTCCTGTGACTGGGCTGCCCAGATCCCAGGAGGGCAGAACCCTGTCTGTGGGGTGGCGGCAGCAGTAGCTGCAGAGAAAACCCCAGAGAGCTGGTTTGGCAGTACCCGGGGTCCACAATGGAGCCCCGGGGATGCATGGAATTGGCATCCCAATACCAGATTTGGCATGGGGGGACAATTCCATGATCTTAGTCATGTTACATGGCCATATTCGGAGTTACCATTGTGAAACTACATGACCTATATGTAGTGCACACATGTAATGGTGTCCCCGCACTCACAAAGTCCGGGGAAATGGCCCTGAACTATGTGGGTCACCTTTGCTAGTGCAAGAGTGCCCTCACACTTAGTAACTTTGCACCTAACCTTCAGCAAGTGAAGGTTAGACATATAGGTGACTTATAAGTTAGTTAAGTGCAGTGAAAATGGCTGTGAAATAATGTGTGCGTTATTTCACGCAGGCTGCAATGGCAGTCCTGTGTGAAGGTTTGTCTGAACTCCCTATGGGTGGCAAAAGAAATGCTGCAGCCCATAGGGATCTCCTGGAACCCCAATACCCTGGGTACCTAGGTACCATATACTAGAGAATTATAAGGGTGTTCCAGTGTGCCAATTAAAATTAGTAAAAGTGGTCACTAGCCTATAGTGACAAATTTAAAGGCAGAGAGAGCATCAGCACTGAGGTTCTGATTAGCAGAGCCTCAGTGACCCAGTCACTACACATGTACACACATGCAGGCCACAAACTATGAGCACTGGGGTCCTAGCTAGCAGGATCCCAGTGAGACAGGCAAAAACAAACTTACATACATGTAAAAATGGGGGTAACATGCCAGGCAAGATGGTACTTTCCTACAGGGAGGAGTTAAATGTGGCACAGCAAACCTGCCCCAATATTGAGGGTTTGAGACAGCAATCTCCCAAAGAAGAAGCAGAGGCTCTCAGTGGCACCTACAGGATGTACTGGGAGAACAATCTCTTGTATTCTGAGACAAGGGACCCCAAATCTTGTGCCACCAGGAGACTGGTCATTCCGTTACAATACAGAGAATTTTTGTTAACCTTGGCACATGATATTCCCCTTGCTGGACATGTGGGGCAAAGTAAGACTTGGGACAGACTTGTCCCTCACTTTCACTGGTGTTACATGTCTGAAGATAGAAGGAGTTTTGTCGCTCCTGTGTCACTTGTCAAGCCAGTAGCAAGACAGGTGGCACTCCAAAGGCCCCCGTAATTCCACTGCCAGTGGTTGGGGTATCCTTTGAGAGGGTAGGGGTTGATATTGTTGGCCCCCTTGACCATCCCACAGCTTCTGGAAACATATTCATTCTGGTGGTGGTGGACCATGCCACCAGATATCCGGAAACTATACCTCTTAGGACCACTACAGAACCTGCAGTGGCCAAAGCCCTCCTGGGAATCTTTCCAGAGTGGGTTTCCCAAAAGAGGTGGTGTCAGACAGAGGTTCTAACTTCATGTCTACATACCTAAAAGCAACATGGAAAGAGTGTGGTGTAATTTATAAATTCACCAAACCTTACCATACCCAGACAAATGGGTTGGTTGAGCGTTTTAATGAAACACTCAAAGGCATGATTATGGGACTCTCTGAAAAACTCAGGAGGAGATGGGATGTCCTATTACCTTCCCTCCCTTTTGCCTACAGGGAGGTATGGCAAAAAGGAGTGGACTACAGCCCCTTTGAACTCCTCTATGGATACCCAGTTAGGGGGCCACTAGCACTTGTTGAGGAGGGTTTGGAGCAGCCACTGAAGCCCCCTAAACAAGATGTGGTGGTTTATGTGCTTGGCCTAAGATCTAGAATGGCTGAGTACATGAAAAAGGCCACTAAGAAGCTTCAGGCCAGCCAAGAATTGCAGAAGCAATGACATGGCCAGAAGGCTGTCCTGACAGTGTACCAACCCGTGCAGAAAGTGTGGGTTCTAGAGCATGTGGCACCAAGGGTACTCCAAGATAAATTGAGTGGACCACACATTATAGTGGAGAAAAAGGGTGAGGTCACTTATTTAGTTGACCTTGGCACTCCAAGGAGTCCTCTAAGAGTACTTTATGTGAATCGCCTAAAGCCCTCAATGACAGGGCTGACTTAACCCTGCTCATGCCCACTGATGAGGGACTGTAGGAGGCTGGCCTGGTTTGTAGTGGGTACCAGAGTTACTTACACCTTACACCAGGTTCAGTTATCCCTTATTAGTGAAATGTAGTCAGTTTCTAGCAGCCAGGCTGTCTAGGGGTAGCTGTAGCTGAGCAGCCAAGGCTGATCTAGGAGACATGCAAAGCTCTTGCAATACCACTGTAGTCACAGAATACTCACATACATGACATAAAATACTCAGGCCCATATTTATATTTATTTATATGTTTGCGTCAAATTAGCATCTTTTTTTTTTTTTTACGCTAATTCGACACAAACCTAACTCCATATTTATACTTTGGCGCTAGACCCGTCTAGTTCCAAAGTTATGGAGTTGGCATCATTTTTTTACTGTGAAAACCTACCTTGCATCAATGAGATGCAAGGTAGGTGTTCCTGGGCAAAAAATGACTCAAAGGCTTTAGCTCCTTATTTATCCTCCGTGCAAAAATCATGAATGGGAGGAGAAGGGCCTTAAATAATGGGGCTAAGCATGCTTAGAGCCATTATTTAACGCCTGGGTATGGGCAGGCGTTAGGGGACCTGCTTGCACCATTTCATGCAGGGAACAATGGCAGTCCTGCAGAAGCCTTTGCATGGGCTCCCTATGGGTGGCAAAAGTAATGCTGCAGCCCATAAGGATCCCCTGGAACCCCAATGCCCTGGGTACCTAGGTACCATATACTACGGACTTATAAGGGGGTACCAGTATGCCAATTTGGGATGAAATACTGGGTTACCAGTATGTAGTGACAAATTTGAGAGGAGAGAGAGCATAAGCATTGGGTTCCTGGTTAGCAGGACTCCAGTGACATAGTCAAACACACTGACATCAGGCAAAAATTGAGGGTAACATGCCAAAAAGAGGGTACTTTCCTACAGAGACAGGAGGAAGAGACTGACCCTCTCCCTGATCTCTTCTCCAGCACTGCAGCTGATGGCTCAGTGGATGGAGTAGTCCTGTCAGACTGCCTTTCTGAATTTCAGAAGGAGGACTGGAGGAACCTCCTAGGCCAGTTCTCTGAACTGTTATCTCTGACACCTGGTCAGACTACATGGTGTGAACACACTATTGATACAGAAAACAGTTTGCCTGTTAAAAGTAAGACTTAATCGGATCATGTTAGAGATTGCATTAAGGCTGAAGTTCAGAAAATGTTTGACCTAGGAGTGATTGAGCACTCTGACAGCTCCTGGGCTACTCCAGTGGTGCTGGTACCTAAACTTCACTCCCAAAATGGGAAAAGAGAGATGAGGTAATGTGTAGATTACAGAGAGCTCAACACAGTCACCCAGACTGATGCTCATCCTATACCCAGGGCAGATGAGCTAATAGATACACTGGCATCTGTCAAGCACCTTTGAATTGACTGTAGAGTATTGGCAGATCAAATTATCAGAGGATCCCAAACTGTTTTCTCAACCATTGGAGGGCATTATTAGTTTGTATGTTTGAAGAATGCACCTGCCACTTTTAAGAGGTTAATATAAACCTGAGCACACCAATGTAGTCCAAATGTGTATGTCCAAGGGGAAATAATTTTTCTGTCGGGGATCCTATCCCTGAGATAATAGGTCTGCCCGGTGGGAAGGCACCTGTTTTGTGTATTTTGGGAAGTGTGTATCTACATGGTGATGTAGGCACAGGTTTGTATATATAACGGTATTCCAGGTCTGTGATAAGACTTCTGTCAAGCCAGAAGTTCAATTTCTGATGTATGCATGGCCAGTGCCAGCAGGTGACATCAGAGACCCCTCCTGATAGGTGCTTACCTGACTAGGTGGCCAATCCTCTCATGAGGGCTATGTAGGGTCTCTCCAGTGGGCTTTTCCTCAGATTACGACTTGCAAGAATTCATCAGGGTTCCTCTGCACTTCTCTCTTTGACTTCTGCCAAGGATTGACCGCTGACTGCTCCAAGACGCCTGCAAAACTGCAACAAAGTAGCCAGAAGACTACCAGCAACATTGTAGCGTCTAATCCTGTCATCTTTCACAACTGTTTCATGGTGGTGCATTCTCTGGGGGCTGCCTGCCTTCAAACTGCACTGGAAGCCACGAAGAAATCTCCCATGGGTTGACGGAACTTTCCCTGCAGGCACAAAACTTCAGCGTCACTGGTACTCTAGGACCCCTCCCATCCTGACGATCGTGGCCACTGGAACACAGGTGGTGGACCAAAGTGACCCAGACTGTCCAGTGGTCCAACTGTCCAAATTTGGAAGAGGTAAGTCCTTGCCTCCCCTCTCCAGACAGTAATCCTGTGCACCGCTGAACTGTAGCTACAAGGGCTTCTGTGCACATTTCCACGGAATCCTACAAACACAGCCGAGCCTAGGTCCCCAGAACTCTGCCCTGCCGGTGTCGTGAGATCGCCTTTGGCAGTGTTGAGATGACCGCCGTGTTCATTTTTCTTGAACCCATGTTCAAGGACTTCTGCGGTTGCTTCCTGCTTGTGCGTGGGGTCCCTACGTTGCTGAGGGTCCCCTCTGTCTCCTCTCCCAAGTGGCGACATCCTGGTCCTTCCTGGGCCCAGGCAGCACCCTTTTTCTCCAACTGCGACTCTTGCAGCTAGCAAGGCTTGTTTGCGGTATTTGGCCAAAGGAAACAGCTCTGCCTCCTCCAGCACGCAGTGGGACATCTTCTGCATGAAGAAGAACTTCCTACCTCCTTTTGTTGTTGCAGAATCTTCAGCTTCTTTCAACCGGAGGCAGCCATTTTGCACCTTCATCCGGGGTTTAGTGGGCTCCTGCCCCCACTAGACACTTTTGCGACTCTTGGACTTGGTCCCCTTTCTTTGCAGCTCCTCAGGTCCAGGAATCCGTCTTCAGTGCTTTGCAGTCTGGTGTGGTCCTTGCAAAATCCCTTATCACGACCTTGGTGTGTTTTGGGGGAAATAGTAGTAATTTACTCCTACTTTCCATGGTCTTGGGGTGGGGTATCTTTTACACCCTTAGGGGCATATTTATACTCTGTTTGCGCCGAATGTGCTTCAAAAATTTTGATGCACATTTGGCGCAAACCGTGCACCATTTGTAAACTTTTACGCCTGAGCCCGTGAATGCCAAAATTCCGCCGTGTGCGCCATTTTCTGAATGCGGGAACCGCCTTGCGTTAATGACATGCAAGGTAGGCGTTCCCGTCCAAAAAATGACTTAAACACCAGTGCGCCTTATTTATCCAATCGTGCAAAAATCCTGCATGGCCGGGAGGCGGAGTGGAAAGATGGCGCACAGCCTGATTTGTGTCAAAAAGTAACGCCTGGGTCAGGGCAGGCGTTAAAATGGGGCAAACACACCTGTACTTAATGAAAACACACAGAAGCAACAACAGAGCTCCAAAGGGAAGACATGGAGGTGTTTTTCATCCAGCATGCACGCAGACGCAGAGCACAGGACCAACAACAGCAGCTTCCACAACACCAGCAGGGACCCCAAGGCAACGCAGAAGGCAGGAGAGGATATTCCCCACCAGGACAATCCTTCTGGGACTCCGCAACAAGACATCATCCAAAGATACAGGATCAACTGGAAAGCCATTCAGCAGCTGCTGCGTGTAGGAAGGTAGCCTTTTTCTAGCCTTGTTACCCCCACTTTTAGCCTGTTTGTGAGTATATGTCAGGGTGTTTTTACTATCTCACTGGGATCCTGCTAGCCAGGGCCCCAGTGCTCATAGTGGAAACCCTATTTGTCAGTGTGTTTGATATGTGTCACTGGGATCCTGCTAGCCAGGACCCCAGTGCTCATAGTTTGTGGCCTATATCTGTTCCCTGTGTGGTGCCTAACTTTATCACTTGGCTCTGCTAACCAGAACCTCAGGCCCATATTTATACTTTTTGACGCTAAACTGCGCTAACGCAGTTTAGCGTCAAAAAGTTTTGCGCCGGCTAACGCCATTCTGAAGCGCCATGCGGGCGCCGTATTTATTGAATGGCGTTAGCCGGCGCAAGCAGACCGGCGCTGCCTGGTGTGCGCGAGAAAAACCACGTACACCAGGCAGCGCCGGCGTAGGGGGAAAATGGCGCATGGGCGTCTTAAAATGGGGCAAGTCAGGTTACGTCGAAAAAATCGTCGTAACCCGACTTGCGCCATTTATTTTCGACGCCCATCCCCCATCAACATGACTCCTATCATTGTAAAGATAGGAGTCATGCCCCCTTGCCCAATGGCCATGCCCAGGGGACTTCTGTCCCCTGGGCATGGTCATTGGGCATAGTGGCATGTAGGGGGGCACAAATCAGGCCCCCCTATGCCAAAAAAAATTATTTAAAAAAAATAAAAAAATACTTACCTGAATGTCCCTGGGGTGGGTCCCTCCAGCCTTGGGTGTCCTCCTGGGGTGGGCAAGGGTGGCAGGGGGGGTCCCTGGGGGCAGGGGAGGGCACTCTGGGCTCATTTTGAGCCCACTTGTCCCTTAACGCCATGCCTGACCCAGGCGTTAAAAAGCGGCGCAAAAGCGCCGTTTTTAGCCACGCCCACTCCCGGGCGTCTCTTTTGCCCGGGAGTATAAATACCACGTAAAGGCCTGGGAGTCATTTTTTAGACGGGAACGCCTCCCTTGCATATCATTAACGCAAGGAAGGGGTTCACGCTAAAAAATGACGCACATTCCGGGAACTTTGGCGCTATTCGCCTCTAACGCCATAGTATAAATATGGCGTTAGTTGGCGTTAGTTTAGCGTCGAATTTGCGTCGAAAAAAATGACGCAAATTCGGCGCAAACGGAGTATAAATACGGCCCTCAGTGTTTATGCTCTCTCTGCTTTTAAAATGGTCACTGAAGGTTAGTGATTAATTTTACCAATTCTGATTGGCACGCTGGAACACCCTTATAGTTCCCTAGTATATGGTACCTAGGTACCCAGGGTATTGGGGTTCCAGGAGATCCCTATGGGCTGCAGCATTTATTTTGCCACTCATAGGGAGCTCAGACAATTCTTACACAGGACTGCCACTGCAGCCTGAGTGAAATAACGTCCACATTTTTTCACAGCCATTTTACACTGCACTTAAGTAACTTATAGGTCACCTACATGTCTAACCCTCACTTGGTGAAGGTTAGGTGCAAAGTTACTTAGTGTGTGGGCACCCTGGCACTAGCCAAGGCGCCCCCACATTGTTCAGGGCAAATTCCCCGGACTTTGAGAGTGCGGGGACACCATTACACGCGTGCACTACATATAGGTCAACAGCTATATGTGGCGTCACAATGGTAACTCCGTACATGGCCATGTAACCTGTCCAGGATCATGGAATTGTCACCCCGATACCATTCTGGTATTGGGCGGACAATTCTATGCATACCCGGGTCTCTAGCATAGAGCATGGGTAATGCCAAACTAATTTTCTGGGGTTTTCTCTGCAGCTACCGCTGCTGCCAACCCTAAGACAGGTTTCTGCCCCCCGAGGGCCTGGGCAGCCCAGTCCCAGAAAGGCAGAACAAAGGATTTCCTCTGATAGAAGGTGTTACACCCTCTCCCTTTGGAAATAGGTGTGAAGGGCAGGAGAAGAGTAGCCTCTCCTGGACTCTGGAAATGCTTTGAAGGGCACAGAAGGTGCCCTCTTTGCATAAGTCAGTCTACACCGGTTCAGGGATCCCCCAAGCCCTGCTCTGGTGCAAAACTGGACAAAGGAAAGGGGAGTGACCACTCCCCTGACCAGCACCTCCCAGGGGAGGTGTCCAGAGCTCCTCTAGTGTGTCCCAGACCTCTGCCATCTTGGATGCAGAGGTGTGAGGGCACAATTGAGAGCTCTGAGTGGCCAGTGCCAGCAGGTGACATCAGAGACCCCTCCTGAGAGGTGCTTACCTTTCTCTGTAGCCAATCCTCCTCGGTGGGCTTTTTAGGGTCTCTCTTGTGGGTTTCTCATCAGATAACGAATGCAAGAGCTCACCAGAGTTCCTCTGCACTTTCCTCTTCGACTTCTGACAAGGATCGACCGCTGACTGCTCCAGGACACCTGCAAAACCGCAATAAAGTAGCAAGAAGACTACCAGCAACATTATAGCACCTCATCCTGCCAGCTTTCTCGACTGTTTCCTGGTGGTGCATGCTCTGAGGGCTGTCTGCCTTCACCCTGCAGTGGAAGCCAAGAAGAAATCTCCAGTGGGTCGGCGGAATCTTCCCCCTGCCAACGCAGGCACCAAACTTCTGCATCACCAGTCCTCTGGGTCCCCTCTCATCCTGACGAGCGTGGTCCCTGGAACAAAGGAGCTGGTTCCAAGTGTCCCCGACAGTACTGTGCCCCTTCTGTCCAAATTTGGTGCAGGTAAGTCCTTGCCTCCCCAATACAGACAGTAATCCTGTGTACTGCGTGAATTGCAGCTGCTAGGGCTTCTCTGCATCTTTGCAAGACTTCCTTCATGCACCGCCTAGCCCATGTCCCCAGCATTCTGTCCTGCATTGCCCAACTAGCTGAGTTGGACTTCGACTTCGTGGGACCCTCTTTTGTTGTGCTGAGATGACCACCATGCTCAGATCTTCTGAACACTTGTTCAGGTGCTTCTGCGGGTGCTGCCTGCATTTGCATGGGCTCTCTGTATTGCTGAGCGCCCCCTCTGTCTCCTCCTCCAAGGGGCGACCTCCTGGTCCTTCCTGGGGCCTGGCAGCACCCAAAACCCTCAACCGCAACTCTTGCAGCTAGCAAGGCTTGTTTGCGGTCTTTCTGCGTGGAAATAACTCTGCATCCTCCAGCGCACCGTGGGACATCTTCTGACCAAAGGAGAAGTTCCTGGCACCTTCCGTTGTTGCAGAATCTTCAGCTTCTTCCACCTGGAGGCAGCCCTTTTGCACCTTCATTTGTGGTTTAGTGGGCTCCTGCCCCCCTGGACACTTGCGTGAATCTTGGACTTGGTCCCCTTCTTTTGCAGATCCTCAGGTCCTGGAATCCGTCTTCATTGCTTTGCAGTCAGTTGTTGTCTTTGCAGAATCCCCTATCTAAACTTTACTGTCTTTGTGGGGAAGTAGGGTAACTTTACTCCTACTTTTCAGGGTCTTGGGGTGGGGTATCTTGGACCCCCTTGTTTTCTTGCATTCCCAGTGACCCTCTACACACTACACTAGACCTGGGGTCCATTCATGATTCACATTCCACTTTTGGAGTATATGGTTTGTATTGCCCCTAGGCCTATTGTCTCCTATTGCATTCTATTGTGTCCTACAGTGTTTGCACTACTTTTTTAACTGTTTACTTACCTGATTTTGGTTTGTGTGTATTTTGTGTATATTACTTACCTTCTAAGGGAGTATATCCTCTGAGATACTTTGGGCATATTGTCACTAAAATAAAGTACCTTTATTTTTAGTAACTCTGAGTATTGTGTTTTCTTATGATATAGTGCTTAGTGATATAAGTGGTATAGTAGGAGCTTTGCATGTCTCCTAGTTCAGCCTAAACTGCTCTGCTATAGCTACCTCTATCAGCCTAAGCTGCTAGAACACTTCTAATCTACTAATAAGGGATAACTGGACCTGGCACAAGGTGTATGTACAGCAGGATTAGGCGATACAATGTTGCTGGTAGTCGTCTTGCTACTTTGTTGTGGTTTTGCAGGTGTCCTGGAGCAGTCAGCGGTTGATCCTTGGCAGAAGTCGAAGAGGGCAATGCAGAAGAACTCGGGTGAGCTCTTGCATTTGTTATCTGAAGAGAAACCCACAGGAGAGACCCTAAATAGCCCTCAGAGAAGGATATGCCAGCTAACCAGGTAAGCACCTATCAGGAGGGGTCTCTGACGTCACCTGCTGGCACTGGCCACTCAGAGGCCTCCATTGTGCCCTCACACCTCTGCATTCAAGATGGCAGAGGTCTGGGACAGACTGGAGGAGCTCTGGGCACCACCCGTGGGGTGGTGATGGACAGGGGAGTGGTCCTCTTTCCTTTGTCCAGTTTCGCGCCAGAGCAGGGGCTGGGGGATCCCTGAACCGGTGTAGACTGGCTTATGCAAGGAGGGCACCATCTGTGCCCTTCAAAGCATTTCCAGAGGCTGGGGGAGGCTACTCCTCCCCAGCCCTTAACACCTGTTTCCAAAGGGAGAGAGTGTAACACCCTCTCTCAAAGGAAATCCTTTGTTCTGCCTTTCTGAGACTGGGCTGCCCAGACCACCGGAAGGCAGAAGCCTGTCTGTGGGTTGGCAGCAGCGGTAGCTGCAGTAAAATCCCCAGAGAGCTAGTTTGGCAGTACCTGGGGTCTATGCTGGAGCCCCAGGGATGCATGGGATTGGCACCCCAAAACCAGATTTGGCAAGGGGGCCAATTCCATGGACTTAGACATGTTACATGGCCATATTCGGAGTTACCATTGTGAAGCTACATATAGGTATTGATCTATAGGTAGTGCACATGGGTAATGGTGTCCCGCACTCACAAAGTCTGGGGAAATTGCCCTGAACTATGTGGGGGCACCTTTGCTAGTGCCAGGGTGCCCTCACACTTAGTAACTTTGCACCTAACCTTCACCAAGTGAGGGTTAGACATATAGGTGGCTTATAAGTTACTTACATGCAATGTAAAATGGCTGTGAAATAACGTGGACGTTATTTCACTTAGGCTGCAGTGGCAGTCCTGTGTAAGAATTGTCCGAGCTCCCTATGGGTGGCAAAAGAAATGCTGCAGCCCATAGGGATCTCCTGGAACCGCAATACCCTGGGTACCTAGGTACTATATACTAGGGAATTATAAGGGTGTTCCAGTGTGCCAATCAGAATTGGTAAAAATGGTCACTAGCCTGCAGTGACAATTTTAAAGACAGAGAGAGCATAAGCACTGAGGTTCTGGTTAAAAGAGCCTCAGTGACACAGTTAGGCACCACACAGGGAACACATACAGGCCACAAACTATGAGCACTGGGGTCCTGGCTAGCAGAGTCCCAGTGAGAGATATAAAACACACTGACAAATAGGGTTTTCACTATGAGCACTGGGGTCCTGGCTAGCAGGGTCCCAGTGAGACAGTAAAAACACCCTGACATATACTCACAAACAGGCCAAAAGTGGGGGTAACAAGGCTAGAAAGAGGCTACCTTCCTACACAACCCCCTCCCCAAATGAAGGACAATAAGGGTAACCTTGGCCAGTTGAGTCTTTATTGTCTAAGTGGCGATAAGTGGAGAGTAGCTCTGCAATAGATTGGTTACTCCCTTTATCATCCATTGTGTGGCTACTTCCCTGGGTGGATGTGAACCACCCTGTTTGGAGTTTTTTAGCTAGCTAACAATGTGAAGTTATATTCTCAGAGTTCCTATTAGTATGTTTTAATTCAGAGCAGTGGGAATTGTCCACTGGGCCTATGTCAAATGATGAGAATGCCAGACAGGGATGCTGTCTCAATAAAGCCATAGCTGGGCAAAATCTTTGTCCATATGGCTGTAAGAGGGAACAGGGTTGCTGTTTCTCTTGAGTTGGACCAGGGCAGGGCTGCTGTCCTATAAGCTCTACACTAGGGCAGGGCTGCTGTCCTAAGTGTGTGAGGCAGTGCAGGGTTGCTGCACTAAAGTGTCTCTGGGAGGGTTGGAGGGATCCTCCATGTTAACTAAAATGGTGCCCTTTTTCTCACCAATATTAGTTATCCCACAGAGAGGTACTTTCACCTTAGGGAGTACAGCTGTGCTAGCTGATGGTTCCCCTGGCACAGGTTCCACCCCAGGAGAGGTTTCTCCCACCACAGAACTGGTATCCTTAGTGGCAGGGTGGGTAGGGGATACTTTGATGGCCTTTTCACCTGTTGTTGGAGAAGGATCCTGAGATTTCATGCCTTTTTGTCTCCTTTGCTTTTCATTTCAGATGAAATGAGAGGAAGCAATTCTTCAGGGATACCCAGCATGCATGCATGGGTATTAAACTCTACCTCAGCCCAACCTGAGGTCTCTAGGTTATTACCTAAGAGACAGTCTACAGGTCAGCTAGGTGATACTACCACCTGCTTAGGGCCAGTAACTCCACCCCAACTAAACTGAACTATAGCTAAGGGGAGGAACTGAGTGGAGTTATGGACATCAATAATCTTGTACTGTTGTCCAATGATGTGTTGTGCAGGAGACACTAGGTTTTCAATCGTCAAAGTGATACTGGCACCTGTGTCCCTGTAGGCCTGAGCCTCAACACCATTTATTGAAACTGATTTCCTGTACGTATCCATTGTAAGGGGACAAGCAGCCAGTGTGGCAAGGCCTATGCTAACAGGTGTGACAGAAACTGTCTTGGGACTGACTACCCCAGTTTCTATGATGGACCCAAAAGTGAACCCAACTACACCCTTATTTTGACTGTTGCCAGCAGTCCCACCACTATTACCACTGCTGCTAGGGGCACTAGAGTTAGTTAGTATTAGTGGTGGTAGGCTCAGGGGGTTTACCTGGGCAGGACTTATCCCCTGGCCTATGGCCTATGGCCTTTATTTTTACACACATAGCACCAAGGCTTTTTAGTGTGTGTGGGTTGTGAAGAAGAGGAAGAAGATGATTTATCCCTACCCCCTGAAGAGTGTTTAGGATGTGAAGAAGGATCTTTAGTTTTACCTTTATCCCCATGCTCATCCTGAGATTTCTCACCATCTTTCTTCTTGCCATCCTTGTCACCACCTGTGTGAACTTTTTTGTTCATTCTTGTTCTGACCCATTTGTCTGCCTTCTTTTCCAATTCTTGGGGAGAGGTCAGATCTGAGTCTACTAAGTACTGGTGCAACAAATCAGACATACAATTATTCAAAATGTGCTCTCTCAGGATTGGATTATACAGGCTTTCATAGTCAGTCACATTACTGCCATGTAACCAACTCTCCAAGGCCTTCACTGAACAGTCTACAAAGTCTGTTCAGTCTTGAGATGACTCTTTTCTGGTATCTCTCAACTTTATCCTGTATTGTTCAGTGGTTAAGCCAAATCCATCCAAGAGTGCATCCTTCAAAACTTTGAAATCATTAGCATCAGTTTCTCTGACAGTAAGGAGCCTATCCCTACCCTTACCAGTCAAAGATAGCCACAAGATAGCAGCCCACTGCCTTTGAGGGACCAACTGTATCATGCAAGCCCTCTCAAGACTGGGACCAAATGTACCATACAAGCCCTCTCAAGTGCAGCAAACCACTTGTTAATGTCATCCCCCTCCTAAGGGGGGACTATCCTATGCAGGCTTCTGGAATCTTGTTCTCTTACAGGATTGCTATCAAAAACACTGCTGCTGCCACCATGGGGAACTAACCCCAACCTCTGCCTTTTCCTCTGTACATCTAGAGATTCCTTGTCTAAGGCCAGCTGCTGCTGTCTTAGCTTCAGCCTGGCCTCTTCCATCCTCAGCTTTCTGAGTTCCCTTTACATAGTGTTATCCTCAGGGTGGGAGGCTTGGGAATTCTGAGACACAGCAGAAATGTGAGAATTGGCAGAGTGTGACCTATCACTAACTGGCTGGACTCTAGTAACCTGGCCTTTTGGAGTGAAAGCTGCCATACTAGTGTGTGACCCACTCCCACTATCAGTGTCACTAGATGGCCTGTTAGCTGGCAGGTCTTTGGATGAACCCTCCCCAGCATCCTCAGGGGACTCCTCTGAGTCTTGTGGGGTACCCCCCTTCTGTACCTCCTGATCCTGGGATGGGCCAGACTGGTTCTGGTCACTTTCTAGGAGAAGGTTAAGGAAAAGATCTTTGGTAGGGTTCTTACCAATGTTTAAACCTCTTTCTATGAAGAGACCCCTTAAACCTTTAAAGTTTAAACTACCATATGTTGCCTGGACAACCGTGGGAGTACGTTCTAGTGCAGACATGATTGTTAGAAAGGGTTTGGGACAGAGAGAAGAAAGTTTAGAAACTTTTATAGAAAAAAGAAAATACTTTTTCAAACTTTTCAAAACTTTTGAAAACTTTTCAGTTTAGGTTAACTGTGTATATTCTGAAGTATTTGGTATATGTTTTTCTTATGAAAAGCACTAATGACAAAGTGGTAAAGCAGTTACAAGTACTTATCCCACAGCTGCACCACCAATGTAGGAGGCTGGCCTGGCTTATAGTGGGTACCTGATGGTACTTACACCTTGTGCCAGGTCCAGTTATCCCTTATTAGTAGATTTGTAGTGTTCTAGAAGCATAGGCTGATAGAGGTAGCTATAGCAGAGCAGCTTAGGCTGAACTAGGAGACATGAAAAGCTCCTACTATACCACTTATATCACATAACACTATGGTGGTCATTACAACCCTGGCGGACGGTGTTAAAGCGGCGGTAAGACCGCCAACAGGCCGGTGGTAAAAAATTGCAATTACGACCGTGGCGGAAACCGCCAAGAAAGACAGCCACTTTAACACTCCGACCGCCACGGCGGTACAAACAAACAGTGCGGCGGTCACTGCCAACAGACAGGCGGGAGACAATGTACCGCCCACACTATTATGACAGGCCATTCCGCCATCTTTTCCGGGGCGGATTCACCGCGGATAAAAACACGGCGGAAACAGGAATTTCGAAGGGAAAACGCTCACCTCTACACACTCCACGAGGAACGAGGACACCATGGAACCGGAACTCCAAATCCTACCTGCGATAGTCTTCCTGCTCCTCTACCAGGAGCATGAACGCCAGCGGCAAAGACCATGGTGAGTACTGCACCTACGACACAGGGGAGGGGGAGGCAAAAAACAGGGACAAACACACGCAACACCCCCACCCACTACAACACACACACTAATGCATATCAATACATCACAGTTACACCCCCCAACCCCACCGGAAGAATGCAAAGACCAAAGAAAATGAGTGTAACCATCGGAATATATTAAAAACAAGTAGGCAGAAACATATATATATATATATATATATATACACCATGTCCAAAATAAATACCAGGCATAGTAGTCCAGGTACTGCACAAAGAAAGTCCGTGGAACACTGGGACCACACGGTATGGGCGAGGCCCACACAAGATCCCCGACCATGAACGAGAGAACACTGCAGGGGCATCAGATACCAAGAAAACAGGCACCTCAGGGGGAGGGAAAGGGGGGGGCACCTCAGCCGCTTGAGTGCACAACGCCAAATCCACGAGGGGGCCACATGCCCACTGTTCAATCCTGGGCAGTGCAAATTCACAGTCTCTCAAGCGGATAACAGTCTCCACTGGTTCTGGAGGGGGCATGGTGCCCAGAGTGCTTTATCCTGTGAAGGACAGAGGTAGTGGATGGATCTCTCCACTGGTTCTGGAGGGGGACTGGTGCCCAGAGTGCTTTATCCTGTGAAGGACAGAGGTAGTGGATGGATCTCTCCACTGGTTCTGGAGGGGGACTGGTGCCCAGAGTGCATCACTCCCCCCATGACGGACCTAGCTGCGTCAGTGCCCCTGCCGCTCATAGGCTAGCGGTGCTTGAGTTGGCGGTGCCCTGTTCAGTGGTGCTTGAGTTGGCGGTGCCCTGTTCAGCGGTGCTTGAGTTGGCGGTGCCCTGTTCAGCGGGTCTTGTGCTGGCGGTCCTTCATGGCCCAGCGGGGCTGGTGCTGGTGGTCCTTCATGGCCCAGCGGGACTTTTGCTGGCGGTCCATCATGGCCCAGCGGGGCTTTTGCTGGTGGTCCTTCATGGCCCAGCGCGTCTTTTGCTGGTGGTCCTTCATGGCCCAGCGGCCCAGTGCGGCTTTTGCTGGTGGTCCTTCATGGCCCAGCGGGGCTGGTGCTGGCGGTGGCCTCCTGGCAGCTGGGCTGGGGCTGGCGGTGGCCCCCTGGGCAGCTGGGCTGGGGCTGGCAGTGTGGCGGTGGTCTCCTAGGCAGCTGGGCTGGGGCTGGCGGTAGCCTCCTGGCCAGCTGGGCTGGGGCTGGCGGTGGCCTCCTGGCCAGCGGGGATGATGGCGGTCTTCTCCGCTGTGCAGCTCTTCCCAGACTTGCCGGGTTTCTTGTGGCCCTTCCCCACCTTGGAAGGTGTCACAGCTGACTTCACACTCCCACCGGGACCCCTGGGAGCAGCTTTGGTGGCTGGAGTCTTCCCCCTTTCCCGCCGGGCACTGGCCAACTTCTGATGCTTCACAGGTGGGGGACTGTCTGTGCTGTGGCTCCGTTCCACACTGGCTGTCCTGGTGGCCGGTGCACTCCACATACCGGTGATAACAGGCACCACTGGTGCCGGAGATGTTTTGGCTGAGGTGCTACTTCGGGACCTATGAGATGGACGGTGTGGGGGAGGTGTGGGAAAAAGGTCAAGGCTGGACAGGAAAAGTTTTTGGGACACACTGGGACGGGTAGGTGGAGGGGGTTTGGGAGTGGAAGAAGAGGTGGTGGTAGTAGGAGGTGTTTGTTTGGTGACGTGTCGAGGTGGATGGCTGTTGGGTGGGTGTGTGCCTGCGTTTGTGTATCTTGGGAGGGGGCGTCACAGACACACTGGGAGAGGACACATCGGACGTGTGAATGGTAATGGGGATGGTGACTGCACGTGAGCGGGTGTGCTGGTGGGTGTGCTGGTGAGGGACGTAGTGGCTGTAGAGGTAGTGCATGCAGGTTTGAGTGTAGATGAGACTGGGAGGGAGGAGGGAGACGGCGACGAGGGGGACACAGTGGAGGCAGTGGATGTTGGTGTGTCTGCATGTGTGTGTTGCTTGCGTGAGTGCCTGTGGGATGTATGGTGCTTATGTTTGCCAGAGCTTCCCTTGTGTGTTGAGGTGTGTGCAGGCTGGTCTGGTGGTATGCTTGGGATAGGCAGAGGGGTCAGGGGATTGGGTCTGGGTGGAGGAAGTTGGAGGGGGGAGGCTAGAGACGGGGACAATGGCTGCCATCAGTGCTGAGGCCAGAGTTTGAAAAGCTCGGTGAAGGGCTTCCTGACCAGAATGAATGCCCTCCAGGAATGCATTAGTTTGTTGCAACTGCCTTTCTACACCCTGGATGGCATTCACAATGGTAGACTGCCCAACAGTGAGGGACCTGAGGAGGTCAATGGCCTCCTCACTGAGGGAAGCAGGGGTGACTGGAGCAGGGCCTGAGGTGCCTGGGGCGAAGGTGATGCCCATCCTCCAGGGTGAGAGGGCACGGGGCGAAGGCTGAGGGGCTGCTGGGAGGGTGGTGCTGGTAGGGGGGTGGCGGCTGTACCTATAGATGCGGGGGGCACAGATGTTGCCACCACCACAAGGGAGCTCCCATCAGAGGACGAGTCCGCGTCGCTGGTGTCAGCTCCTGTCCCCGCCGTGGAGCTCCCCTCGCCCTCCTTCCCACTGGTGAATTCCGAGTCTGTAGTCTCGCCCTCCAGGGCCATGTGGGATGCAGCTTCCTCGTGCTCTGGTGCCACTGCTCCTCCGCCTGATGATGCTAATGCACACAAGAACAGGGAGACCACAAAAAGGGGGGGACGACAGAAGAAAGACATGTTGAGTGCATGGATTACCGCTACCGTTGGCGGACAGGACAGACACAGAAGCCCCCTGCACTATGCCGCGCTCTAGGGCTCCACTTTTCAATTCCTGGGAAATGGCCTACAAGGCTATGGACGACATCTGCACACATAGATGACACAGGGGCATGACTAGGTGTACTTGCCACTCTACAGAGGTGTGCTGGGGTGCCACATAGCCTGCCTTACGGAGGGGCCTTGCTTACGGAACTCATCCTGGCCTAGGGAAACCCACAGCCCTCCTCCCCCACCCAGACAATTCCACTGCACGCAAAGTCAGCAGAATGAGAGTGTACTCACCCCCTTGTGTCTGCTGTGATGCCCTCAAGCACCCATCCAACTCCGGGTAGGCCACCGCCAGGATCCTGAACATCAGGGGGGTCATGGTGCGACGGGCACCCCTTCCACGTTGGGAGGCCATCCCCAGCTGAGCCTCCAGCGTCTTCTTGCTCCAGCGGCGAATGTCCTCCCCTCTTTTCCAGCAGTGGGTGCTCTGTCTGTGGTAGACCCCCAGGGTCCGGACATCCTTGGTGATGGCACGCCAAATATCTTTCCTCTGCTGGGCGCTGACCTACATGAAATGTACAGGGGAAGAAGAGAAGTCATTACCAACTGCACCGTCAAAGTGATTGGCCCCCATCCCTACCCTTGCCATGTGGCACATGTATTCACCGTCTTTCATGCATGCAGCACTCTGCCCCCTTCCTTCTTACATCCAGCCCTCTCCACACAGGCATAGCCCATACAACATGCTCCCTGTGTACTTACCTGTTTGCCTGGAGGATCGTAGAGTAGCGTGTACTGGGGGAAGACCCCATCCAGGAACTTTCCCAGACGCACAAGCCATTGTCTCTTCCAGATCGAGGTCACAGCAGCATTTGCAGTGCAGGTCCTCTCCTGTCGAAGATCAGGTATCGAGTGATTGAACAGATAGAAAATGGCGGTCACGTCCACGTCGGTGCGTACCGTCACCCCCGGCGTACATCGTCATTGGCTCCTGGGACCCATAGGATCCAATGTTAACCAATGCAGCATTGCACCGCGGTCTTCGACCGCCTACTGCAACGGTGTACAACGCCAGCGCAGATACCTCACATCCCATTGTCCCACTTTAGAGGTCAGGCAGCCGCCATTTCATGGGCCCACATGGCTTCATTTTCAACTGCGTCACACATACCTAGGCCTAGAATCAACACACATACAGGCCACCTTTTGTGTATGATTGGTGTTCTGGGTAAACTGTGGGTACGTACCTCTGAGTTGTTTGACTCTGTGCTCGCTGTTGTCCTTCATAGGCACCGTCCGCTGGGACATGTGAGGATATGGCGGCATCCTCCAGTGTACCGACCGTTGGTGGACCTGTCAACAATGGAGGAGCGACATTTGGTAATCACCTACAGGCTTGACCGTGCCACAATGCAGGAACTGTGTACCCAGTTGGAGCCAGACCTGATGTCAGCAATTCGCCATCCCACAGGAATCCCCCCTCAAGTGCAGGTGCTGTCAGTGCTCCATTTCCTTGCAAGTGGGTAATTTCAAACAACTGTGGCCATGGCATCAGGGATGTCCCAGCCTATGTTTTCCAACGTATTGTCCAGTGTTGTCTGCCCTTCTGAAACACATGCGGAGCTACATCGTTTTCCCTCAGGTGGAGGATTTGCCTACAGTGAAAGGTGATTTCTATGCCCTGGGACATATCCCCAACATCATTGGTGCCATTGATGGGACCCATGTGGCTTTGCCCCCCCCCCCCCACAGGAGTGAACAGGTGTACAGAAACCGGAAGAGTTATCATTCTATGAATGTACAGATGGTATGTTTGGCAGACCAGTACATCTCCCATGTGAATGCCATGTTCCCTGGCTCAGTGCATGATGCCTACATCCTGCGGAATAGCAGCATCCCTTATGTGATGGGTCAACTCCAGAGGCACCGTGTGTGGCTATTAGGTGAGCACCTGGAAGCTAGTCAGTGGGAATGGTTGTCTGGGTCTGGGGTTATCCCTCCAGGTTAGTGTGTGTCTAACAGTTGCCCCTCGCCATTTGCAGGTGATTCTGGTTACCCCAGCCTGTCATGGCTACTGACCCCAGTGAGGAATCCCAGGACAAGGGCAGAGGAACGCTACAATGAGGCCCATGGGCGAACTAGGAGGGTGATCGAGCGGACTTTCGGCCTCCTGAAGGCCAGGTTCAGGTGCCTCCATATGACAGGTGGATCCCAATTCTACTCACCAAAGAAGGTGTACCAGATCATCGTGGCCTGCTGTATGCTTCACAACTTGGCTTTGCGACGCCAGGTGCCTTTTCTGCAGGATGATGGTCCAGACAGCGGTGTTGTTGCAGCTGTGGACAGTGATGAGGAGGAAGAAGAGGAAAAAGACATGCAGAACAGGGACTCAGTGATCCTGCAATATTTCCAGTGAGACACATGTAGGAATACAAACCTGCCTACTACATGTACTTTGACACTACTACCTCTCTCCTGTCTGTCGTTTTCACCCAGTGTATGGTCACTGAGTTGTCACTTTCCCTTACGATTTCACAGATGTGGGTCCCACTGTGAGACATCTGCTTAGATTCCTCATGGACTAGAGCTGTGTGACATAGGTATGTTGACATTACTATTTAAAAAACATGTTGTCACTGTAATTGCTAATACACTATTTCAAAATCACAGACAGACTCCAGATCATTTTGTGCTTTAGGTGTGTTTATTTAAATGCTCAATATTGGAGGGGGTAGTGAAATGGTGAGGGGTGGTGATAGAGGAATGTCCTTGGCAGAGTCCAGTCTATTAGTCTCACAGGTGCATTGCCCATATGGGCATAAGAAGTGGAGCTGGGGCATTTTAATGATGGACAGGGTGACAAAGTGGGACAGTAGGATGACAATCAGGGTGGTCTCATTTTTTGGCGGGGGTCTTGGCATCGTGCTCTGTCTTTGTCCTGGATCTCAGGGACCGTTTGCAGGGTGGTTCTCCCTCTGCAGGGGGTGGGGTGCTGGTGTGGTGGTCCTGTGGTGGGGCGTCCTGTCCACTAGCGCCGGCGGAGGTGGTGGGCAGTTCATCGTCCATGCTAGTGTTAGGGGCCCCTTGTAGTGCCACAGTGTCCCACCTGGTGTTGAGTACTTCCTTCAGCACCCCTACGATGGTGCCCATGGTAGAGCTGATGGTTCTGAGTTCCTCTCTGAAGCCCATATACTGTTCCTCCTGCATGCGCTGGGTCTCCTGAAACTTGGCCAGTACCGTTGCCATCGTCTCCTGGGAGTGGTGGTAGGCTCCCATGATGGAGGACGGCCTCGTGGAGAGTGGGTTCCCTTGGCCTGTCCGCCCCCTGTCGCACAGCAGCCCTCCCAGTTCCCCTGTGTTCCTGGGCCTCCGTCCCCTGGACCGTGTGCCCACTACCACTGCCCCCAGGTCCCTGTTGTTGTTGGGGTGGAGGGTTAGCCTGGGTTCCCTGTAGTGGTGGACACACTGCTGATTGACGTGTCCTGGGGATGGAGGTATGGGCCTAATGGGTGGGTGCTGTGCTGGTGTTTCCAGAGGGGGGGAAGGTCTGTGGTGGCCTGTGCCAGTGTGAGGGGAACCGACTGTCCAGAGGTCCCCGATGGTCCGGACTGGTCATCTAGATCCAGGATGCAGAATTGCCAAGACCTGCTCCTCCCATGTTGTTAGTTGTGGGGGAGGAGGTGGGGGTCCGCCGCCAGTCCGCTGAACCGCGAGGTGGTGTCTTGAGACCACGAAATGCACCTTCCCCCGTAGGTCATTCCACCTCTTCCTGATGTCCTTCCGATTTCTTGGGTGTTAAACCTGGGGTGTCTTTGCCGTGCCATGGGGTGGTGTAGGTGATGTGTGGGGTGGAGTATGTGGTGATAAGTGTGGTGATATGTAGTGGTGTGTTGTGTGAGGTGCGTGGAAGTTGTGTGGGTGATGGTGTTGTGTGCCTGTGGATGCTGTTGTTCTTGCTGGTGCTGTCTCTCTTTGGCCTTCTTTCTGAATTATTGGTCGTAGGGGTTTGTGGGTGATGTGGGTGTGTGTTTTATATTGTCTTGGGTGTGTGTATGTGTATCAGATGTGTTTATTTTGAATTGTCCAATGTGGCTGTGTTTTGTAAAAGTGTGTGTATTTTGAGCGCGGCGGTGTGCACCGCCAATGGAATACCACGATTGAAAGACCGCCACGTGGATTTGTGTGTCGTGACAGTGTGGGCGTATTTCTGTTGGAGTGACGGTGTCGGTTTTGTTTTAGCCAGTGTATCACTGACCTTTGGTGTGGCGGACTTGTGTGGGTGTCTGACTTTTGGCGGATTCCGAGATGTGGGTCATAATAGCTGTGGCGGAATTCCGCGGCGGTGTGTTGACGGTCTTCTGCACGGCAGTAAGCGCCTTTTACCGCCAATGTTGTAATGACCGCCTATATCACAAGAATCACAATACTCAGGCCCATATTTATACTTTTTGACGCTAAACTGCGCTAACGCAGTTTAGCGTCAAAAAGTTTTGCGCCGTCTAACGCCATTCTGAAGCGCCATGCGGGCGCCGTATTTATGGAATGGCGTTAGACGGCGCAATCAGACCGGCGCTGCCTGGTTTGCGTGGGAAAAAACCACGTAGACCAGACAGCGCCGGCGTAGGGGGAAAATGGCGCATGGGCGTCTTAAAATGGGGCAAGTCAGGTTACGTCGAAAAAATCGTCTTAACCCGACTTGCGCCATTTTTTAACGACGCCCATCCCCCATCAACATGACTCCTATCATTGTAAAGATAGGAGTCATGCCCCCTTGCCCAATGGCCATGCCCAGGGGACTTCTGTCCCCTGGGCATGGTCATTGGGCATAGTGGCATGTAGGGGGGCACAAATCAGGCCCCCCTATGCCACAAAATATTATTAAAAAAAAAAAAATAAATACTTACCTGAACTTACCTGAATGTCCCTGGGGTGGGTCCCTCCAGCCTTGGGTGTCCTCCTGGGGTGGGCAAGGGTGGCAGGGGGGGTCCCTGGGGGCAGGGGAGGGCACTCTGGGCTCATTTTGAGCCCACTTGTCCCTTAACGCCATGCCTGACCCAGGCGTTAAAAAGCGGCGCAAATGCGCCGTTTTTAGCCACGCCAACTCCCGGGCGTCTCTTTTGCCCGGGAGTATAAATACCACGTAAAGGCCTGGGAGTCATTTTTTAGACGGGAACGCCTCCCTTGCATATCATTAACGCAAGGAAGGGGTTCACGCTAAAAAATGACGCACATTCCGGGAACTTTGGCGCTATTCGCCTCTAACGCCATAGTATAAATATGGCGTTAGTTGGCGTTAGTTTTGCGTCGAAATTGCGTAAAAAAAAACGACGCAATTTCAGCGCAAACGGAGTATAAATATGGCCCTCAGAGTTACTAAAAACAAAGGTACTTTATTTTAGTGACAATGTGCCAAAAATATCTCAGAGGATAAATTCCCTTAGGAGGTAAGTAAAATACACAAAATATACACACAAACCCAAATCAGGTAAGTAAACAGTTAGAAAAGTAGTGCAAACACTGCAGAATACAATAGGATGCAATAGGCCTAGAGGCAACACAAACCATATACTAAGAAAGTGGAATGCGAACCACCAAGAGACCCCAGGCCTAGTGTAGTGTGTAGAGGGTCGCTGGGAGTGTAAGAAAACACTAAGGGTGTCCTAGATACCCCACCCCAAGACCCTGAAAAGTAGGAGGAAAGTGACCCTACTTCCCCAGAAACACACTAAAGTCGTGATAGGAGATTCTGCAAAGACAACAACTGACTGCAAAGCACTGAAGACGGATTCCTGGACCTGAGGACCTGTAAAGGAAGGGGACCAAGTCCAAGAGTCACGAAAGTGTCCAGGGGGGTAGGAGCCCACTAAACCCCGGATGAAGGTGCAAAATGGCTGCATCCGTGTGGCAGAAGCTGAAGATTCTGCAAACAACGGAAGATACCAGGAACTTCTCCTTTGCACAGAAGATGTCCCACAGCGTGCTGGAGGATGCAGAGTTGTTTCCACGCAGAAAGACTGCAAACAAGCCATGCTAACTCCAAAGGTTGCGGTTGAAGAAAATGGGTGATGCCAGGCCCAGGAAGGACCAGAAGGTTGCCCCCTGGAGGAGGAGACAGAGGGGGCGCCCAGCAATACAGAGAGCCCATGCAGAAGCAGGCAGCACCAGCAGAAGCACTTGAACAGACGTTTAAGAAATCTGAGCACAGCGGTCGTCTCAACACTACAAAGGAGGGTCCCACGAAGCCGGCAGTCAACTCAGCGAGTTGAGCAATGCAGGACGGAGTGCTGTGGACCTTGGCTATGCTGTGCACGAAGGATTCCTTACATAAGTGCACAGAAGCCCTAGCAGCTGAAGATCATGCAGTACACAGGATTGCTGTCTGGCGTGGGGAGGCAAGGACTTACCTCCACCAAATTTGGACAGAAGGACCACTGGACTGTCGGGGTCACTTGGATCCAGCTCCTGTGTTCCAGGGACCACGGTCGTCAAAATGAGAGGGGACCCAGAGGACCAGTGATGCAGAAGTTTGGTGCCTGTGTTGGCGGGGGAAGATTCCGTCAACCCACGGGAGATTTCTTCTTGGATTCCAGTGCAGGGTGAAGGCGGACAGACCTCAGAGCATGCACCTCCAGGAAACAGTCGAGAAAGCCAGCAGGATGAGGCGCTACAATGTTGCTGGTAGTCGTCTTGCTACTTTGTTGCGGTTTTGCAGGCGTCCTGAAGCAGTCAGCGGTCGATCCTTGTCAGAAGTCGAAGAGGGCAATGCTCTTGCATTCCTTATCTGAAGAGAAACTCACAGGAGAGACCCTGAATAGCCCTCAGAGGAGGATTGGCCGCCTAACCAGGTAAGCACCTATCAGGAGGGGTCTCTGATGTCACCTGCTGGCTCTGGCCACTCAGAGGCCTCCACTGTGCCCTCATACCTCTGCATTCAAGATGGCAGAGGTCTGGGACACACTGGAGGAGCACTGGGCACCACCCCAGGGGTGGTGATGGGCAGGGGAGTGGTCACTCCCCTTTCCTTTGTTCAGTTTCGCGCCAGGTGTAGACTGGCTTATGCAAGGAGGGCACCATCTGTGCCCTTCAAAGTATTTCCAGAGGCTGGGGGAGGTTACTCCTTCCCAGCCCTTAACACCTATTTCCAAAGGGAGAGGGTGTAACACCCTCTCTCAGAGGAAATCCTTTGTTCTGCCTTCCTGGGACTGGGCTACCCAGACCCCTGGAGGGCAGAAGCCTGTCTGTGGATTGGCAGCAGCGGTAGCTGCAGTAAAAACCCCAGTGAGCTAGTTTGGTAGTATCGGGGGTCCATGCTGGAGCCCTGGGGATGCATGGGATTGGCACCCCAATACCAGATTTGGCAAGGGGGGACAATGCCATGATCTTGGACATGTTATATGGCTATATTCAGAGTTATCATTGTGAAGCTACATACAGGTATTGACCTATATGTAGTGAACAGGTGTAATGGTGTCCCTGCACTCACAAAATCCGGGGAAATTGCCCTGAACTATGTGGGGGCACCTTGGCTAGTGCCAGGGTGCCCTCACACTTAGTAACTTTGCACTTAACCTTCACCAAGTGAGGGTTAGACATATGGGTGACTTATAAGTTACTTACGTGCAGTGTAAAATGGCTGTGAAATAACGTGGACGTTATTTCACTCAGGCTGCAGTGGCAGTCCTGTGTAAGAATTGTCTGAGCTCCCTATGGGTGGCAAAAGAAATGCTGCAGCCCATAGGGATCTCCTATAACCCCAATACCCTGGGTACCTAGGTAACATATACTAGGGAATTATAAGGGTGTTCCAGTGTGCCAATCAGAATTGGTAAAAATGGTCACTAGCCTGCAGTGACAATTTTAAAGACAGAGAGAGCATAAGCACTGAGGTTAGCATAAGAGCATAAGAGCCTCAGTGACACAGTTAGGCACCACACAGGGAACACATACAGGCCACAAACTATGAGTACAGGGGTCCTAGCTAGCAGGGTCCCAGTGAGACATATAAAACACACTGAAAAATAGGGTTTTGACTATGAGCACTGGGGTCCTGGCTAGCAGGATCCCAGTGAGACAGTAAAAACACCCTGACATATACTCACAAACAGGCCAAAAGGGGGGGTAACAAGGCTATAAAGAGGCTACCTTCCTACATAGATGCACCAAAAGGCACCTACCTGCTAAAGTTCATGTTGGTACAAATCTGCTGGTGATACTGGTAGATGTGCTAGTCAAGACGGGGTGAGAAACCCTTCTCCGACTTCCACCTAGAGTGTTAGCTTGTGCTGGAGATCAAGAAAATGACAGTGGACGCCAGCATCCAAAACTTGACCACTTTCCTGCACTGCCACTGCACAGTTATGAAATAACCATCCCGCAACATTGACAGTGACCGCATTTGGGATTGTAAATCGACAGTTATGGCAAAGCTGAAACAGGACCCTTCGCCCCTGGATGGAATCCATCACCCACCTTCTAGCTTCTCCTTAGGGCATGGCTCAAGATACCTGTATTATCCCAGGGAGTCAGAGCAACAAATGCAGCAAACCAGGCAACACTGCCAAAGACTGCACATTGCAAGTGTGCAAGAACTACAAACAAGAAGGACACACAGCCAGTGTATGTAGAGTAGACTCCATGCAACCTCTGCGGGGCTTTGGGCCACCGCTTCAAGAATTACCTGCAAAGAGCCATGTCCTACGCTCAGGCGGCCAAACCCTCTTGGAGAACCACAAAGGATGAGGTTTTCAAGGCCAGCCCTCCAGTCCCAGCCCCCAGGAAGACCAAGGAAATTGGGAAGAGGAAAGGCCACAAGCAGGAGAGAGACAAACCCCACCAGAGCTCTACCTAAGCTCCTTCGCTGAAGACCCTTGAAGATGCAATGCCTGCCATCCCAGAGTACCCTGGTGTAGCTAAGTAATTTCTCTATTTTAATTCATGCACAATTGTGATTTTTCAGGGAGAACAGGGGTGGCTGTGCACCCCTGGTGGTCTGTGTTGCCAAAATAAGCAATATTAGTATAGTTATAATTTCATATATTTTATATATAGGCACTGTTCCTGATGTCCTGAGGGGGCCAGATTTATAAAGGCCAAAACGCGTCGACTACAATAGTGGAGGAATGCGTGTTGGAATTTTTGAATAATTGGATGTTAAAAACATTGTATCGTATTGGATATTTTTACCAGGGATAGACTCTTGGCTGATGGACGATACGTCTTTTCCATTATTTGCATTACCTCGACATAATACTGCTTGCCACTGGATGGCTAAGCAGCTTATAGGTTCAAATGTAATGGTGCATAAAGGAACTGTTGCTTCATTTGTTTTTAACATCGTTTTGGTTTTGTACAGTACTTTTATATTGCTTTTTGTTATTTAAAACATTTTTGTTTGTATCATTCATTTGGTGATTATAGGGTCTGTTAGTTTGTCACACAGTTGTGAGAGTGTGACCTGTAGATACTAAGCATAATTTAATGTAACTGATTTAACTTGAATAAAGAAATATATTTTCTCAGTGAATAATTCATGTTTCCGCTGAGTTACTTGGTTTTGTATCTATCCCTACTGGATTCCAGTATTTTGGTTTTGTTTCTGTCCCTGGTCCAGTGGAGTTAAAGGGCTTCCCCTCTCTGTCTATTCTTTCTGCCATCCCAGAGAACAGCAGGCCCTATGAGTCGATGGATGAGGCTCCCCAACCTGCCCCTGAGATCCAAGGAAAAGGGCTCTGAATGAAAGGGGAGTGCAGGAAAGGGAGGCTCAGTCCCACACAGGCGGTAAAGAAAATGAGAAAGAAACATCTGGGCAACCACAACATCCACTCCGAATCAGAGAAGGAAGAACAATCAGAGAAAGACAACCAACTGGACCAAGTAACAAAAGTGCTGTAGGAGATCAGGGTGCTGGCAAGCGTTATGGAAGCATCCCTACCCCCATCGCCAGCAAAACCTGATCAGGAAGAGGCCTCCACAGAGGACAGAGAGCAAGGCCTACCTGCCAGCCTGGAGATGGGAGAGAACAAGCTGAGCCAAGGGCGCGAGCCAGGGCCAGTGAACCAGCAAGCATCAGAAGTCTCAGCACCGAAGACCCACCAGGAGCATAACCAGCCCTGTGAGTAGCCTTGTCACTGTGTATAGCATCCAATTACTATAACTTGATAATTAATATTTAAGCCTAAGCTTAACTCTTAAGCACTAATTAAAGATGGCTGTTTCATTGTTTTCCATAAATGTCAGAAGTATCGGAGACAAGCGCAGATGCGCTGGCACCCTGAATTTCTTGCCAGCCAGGAATGTGATGTATACATGATTCAGTAACTTTGCAACTTCATACACACACTTAGAAAAGCAGTGGACATTTGAGCCTTCGTTTCAGTCTGGGGAGAACAGCAGTAGCTCTGTAGGAGTTGCTACTTTCGTCAGAGGGAGGTGCTTCACAATGGGCTTGGTCACCGAGCTGGAGGGTGGCAGGGCTCTTGTTGTTGACAACTCGTAGGTGGAGAGCCAGTTAGACTTATTAATGTGTAATTCTCTTCTGATGTAGATGAGCGACACAAGCTGGTCCAGCGCCTCAGACCACAGACGGTCACCTCAAGAACAATCAATAGGTGGGAATTTCAACTTTATTCTAGAAAGTGGTGATCGATGTGGGACCAAGGCTGGGGAAGGATGGATGGACGATGCTGCAAAACTTCTGGTAGAGATGGTGGGTGAGGTCTGCCTGACAGATGTCATTGGATCCATATGGGCAAACGCCAGGAACTTTACCTGGAGCTGCCCTGATGGATCCTTGCGCTCCAGGATAGACTCCATGTTCACCTCTCAATCAGTGAGGATCAGGGAACACTCCATGGTAACAGTGCACTTCTCTGATCACAGGGCTATCAGGTTCCAGGGGGAACTGATAGGCAAGTTCCTGGCACGTCCAGGCATATGGCAGGTGAATAGTTCTCTGCTGGGGAGAGAGGATGTACCGGAGGAACTGAGGAGGACTTCCATTCAATGGCAAGGCATGAAAGACACCTTCCAGTCCACTGGGGAGTGGTGGGAGTCGGTGAAAGTCAGGATTCAGGATTTCTTCAAGAACGTGGGCAGAAAAGCAGCAAAGGAGAGCAGGAAGGAGTTCAGTAGACTGCACAACAGCTGCAAGAACTGCATGACCTCCAACTTCGGGGATGGGA
Organism: Pleurodeles waltl; assembly: GCF_031143425.1. NCBI lineage: Eukaryota > Metazoa > Chordata > Amphibia > Caudata > Salamandridae > Pleurodeles > Pleurodeles waltl. The sequence continues at coordinate 1,604,401,980 of NC_090444.1, forward strand.
TGTCATGAACCCTCCAGAGGAAGTCAAGAAAGAGCTGAGCGAACACTTTCATGATGAGTGCAGGAGGATCATCTTCCATTCCAAGGTGGAGAACCTGGAAAAGGGGAATAAATGCAACTCCTTCTTATTTAGGAAAATCCACTATGTGCACACCCCTCTGGTTCAACTGCGCTACAGGGAGGTAATTTTGTGTGACATCAAGGAGGACATTAGAAAGGTAGTGACAGATTTCTACGGGGACCTCTACCCAGAGAAGAGGTCAGAGGGAGATCAGGTGGGAAAGATTTTGTCTGGTATCCCAAGAACGGTTTCCCCAACAGCATGGGAAGTCCTTAATGTCCCCTCACTTTGGAGGAGCTGCACCTCGCAGTTCAATCCTTAAAGTCAGGAAAGACACCAGGCAGGGACGGTCTGCCAGTTGAATTCTGCACTTCACTGTGGGACCTAGTGGGACCAGACCTTCTGGAGCTGTATTAAGAGATGGAGCAGGAGTGAATCATGCCCCATACTTAAAGGGAGGGAATGATCACGCTCCTATATAAACATAAGGGGGAGAGATGTGACCTCAAGAAATGGCCCCTCGTCTTTCTCCTGAATGTGGACTACAAGATCCCGGCCAATACAATGGTGAATAGACTCCAGGGGTCTATGGGAGAGATAGTTCATCCAGACCAAACCTGCGGGGTTCCAGGACGTAGGGTCAAGGACAGCCTAGCACTGATCAGGGACACGATCCAGTACATCACGGACCAAAATATTCACGCTACTCTGGTCTACCTCGATCAGGAAAAGGCTTTGACTGTGTTTCCCATGAGTTCATGGAGAGTGTACTGCAGGGCTTTGGGCAGGGGGAACAGTTCTACAATTATGTTAAAGTAACAGATCCCGACATCAGGAGATGCAAAGAAAGAGGTCAAGTGTGGGCTGTACATGGACAACGTCACCCTCTTCTGCGCAGATGGGAAATCGTTGCAGTCCCTGCTGGAGGCATGCAAGAACTTTGGCAAAGCATCAGGGGCAAAGATCAATGTGGACAAATCACAGGCGTAACTCTTTGGCAGTTGGGACCCATGTGATAAGCTCCTCTGTTTCCCCATTGAGGGAGGACTGGTAAATATCCTTAATGTCTGGTTTGAGGGACAAGGAGCAGCGGCAAAAAGCTGGAACGTCTAGCCAAAGTCAAGCAGAGATTTGGGCTCTGGGGCTTGAGAAACCTGAGAATTTAAGGGAAGACTCTGGTGCTCAAAAATAATACACTACCCATGCTGCAGTATGTGACACAGGCCTGGCCACCCCTGGCCAATGTAGCACAGACTATAAACAACATGGTTTTCCACTTTGTCTGGCATTCAAAGATGGACAGGGTGAAAAGGTTAGTCAGGCACAATGAGCCCCGCAATGGAGGGAAGGCAGTTGCTGACATCCCGACAATCCTCAGGGCCTTCTTTGTCTGTGGCTGCGTCCAAATAACCCTGATAAATGAGAACTGTGTCACACCGAGCCTATGGAAGCCCAAGACAATCCACAGACTAATCAGGTCCAGGGACACAACATAAGCAGAGAGCGACCTGCCACCCGCTACAGCAACACAGGTGTGGGGAAATGCATCCTCCCTATCTCTGACCAACAGGCACAAAGACACTGCATTGGGTGGCTGTGAAAGGGAGGCTGTCAGTTTGGTTATTCATGCACAACAGGGGCCTGCGCCCATACAGAGAATGTCCAAGGGGATGCCCCACAGAGGAAACTGCATGCCATCTGTTCTGGGCCTGCCCTTTCGCCCAGAGACTGCAGGCAGCCTTAAGACAGAAAATGGACCCCACATCCGATACCCAAACATTACTCACCACCCCGTGCTATAGGGGCTGTTTCCAAATTCACACTCATTGGAGGCCATCCAAGGCTGCTGGAGAATCCTCTGCTGCATAAAGGACATGCTCCTGTACACCAGAACCCAAATGGTGACCAACGGGGAGGTGGTGAGCAGGGAAGGGTGCCACAGAATATGGTACACAACCTGCTGAGAGACTAAACAGCCAAGGACAACAAAGAGAGTGAGAAGGAGGAAGAACTGTAAACTCCAACCACCCCTCCTTCCCATTGAACTCCTCAGACTGCCCCAAGAAATCAAGCCCTTTTTCTTTAATATACATCCAACTAAAATGTAAAGTATATCTGAAACAAAGTGAAAGAGGGCTGCCTTTCCTAAGGGAAGAGGTACCACTCTTTAAAAAATATATGTATCACCAACTTTTAAGCACTTAAAAAATGTTTTTGAAATATAAAAAAATAAAGAGGAGATTCATGCTGAGGTGGAAACACCTATAACCCTCACCTTAGGTCCTGGAAGTGACTGGGCAGTGTTTCTTGCACTGCAGACAACTTTTGTTTGCTTCTTGGTACAGGACAGGTATTATCCACAGGCATACCGGGAACCTCAAGGCGACCCAGAGAAAAACCAGCAGCCAAGAGGTATCACCGATGGAAACCATGTATGAAGACAGGGATACTGGCGACCCAGTGGCCAGCACAATGGGTATCCCCCCCAGTGGACACCCCAAAGCCTAACCCTAAGCCCCCCAGGGGAGTGCAGGAAGGAGGTAAGCAGGGTGACTCCCCCAAAAGCAAGCACACGTGCTGGGAAGGCTGATGAGCAGAAGGTACAAGGACTGAAGCAGGGGAAACCTGACAACCCCACAGCTGTCAAACCAGGGAACAAGGGTAAGAGCGAGAAGGGACCAGACAAGAGACAGCCCCTGAGCCCTTCAATGGGTACCATCTCACCCATAGGCACACCCAGGTCATGCGATGGGAGGTTAAGGACAAGGCAGGACCCAACTAGACAGGGACCTTTTCTTAGACAAGGTCATCAGGGATCCCAGGGGAGGAGGTGCTGAGCTACCCAGCTTCAGCATCCGGATGGATTTTCCTTCAGAGCTTCATCAAACAAACCCTCTAAAGGAAGAACCAGGGGTTATTCCAAGGAAAGAAGGAGGAGAAACCATACAACTCCTTTAACTTTACGGCGAGATGGGGGCCAGCATCTACCAAGAAGAGGTTCACAGTGGAGATGACAAACCCCAAAATCCAGTACTGTGACATTGCATCGCTTCTCTAGAGAAACTGCATCATCGTGCAAGGACCCACCAAGGTTAGAGACAGGAGAGGCCTTTGGAACACGACTTGGCAGACCATCATCAGTCTCCACCAGGACTCAGCAGGGAAGGATGGACAGATGGCACCCAATGATGAGCTTCTCCCTGGGAACAGACGAGGGCAAGATCCGGTACCCAGGCCAACTTTCACCTGCAGGAAGAGCCAACCCGTGGGACACAAAGGAGTAGTCTGCCCAGAGAAGTTCTGCAGGATCTGTATCCAAACTGGATATGAGGCAAGCAACAGCAGGAAGGCCTGCAAATTCTGCAGAGGAGAAGGCCACACCTATTACCGGTGCCCCAAATCAGAAAATCCGAAGATCTAAGCAGCGGCAGCAGCAGGAAACCCAGCCCCAAAGACCACCAGACCAAAGCTGGACCCAAATGCCAATGCCAAGGTGAATGCCCTCCTGAAGGCTTCTAGGGAAGAAGCACAGCAAAGGCCAGAGCCAACCAGGAGCAGCACCCCAAAAGGACCGGCCTCGAAGGGCCAAAAAACCCCAGGACCTAGCCCAGTGGAGAGACAAGCAACAACAGACCCCACACTAGAACCACCCACAGTGGTGGACACAGCAACCCCACCTGAGGCTACAGCCACAGTGGGGACCCTGAACCCAGAGGAAACACCAGAGGAAGAAGCACCAAAAGACCCACTGCCACCGGAATTCCAAAGGGAGTCAGAACTGATGCCACTAACTGAGACCAAGGAGGGAGAGGAGACCAAGGCTTCAGCCAAGGATCCAGCCAAGGCAAAAGGGATGAAAAAGGGGAAACAGCCCAAGAAGAGGGAGGACAGCAGCGGGGATGAAGAGGAGATAGGGGAGGCACGGAACCAAGTGAGGTCCCAGAGGCTGTGAGACAAGTATAGGAAGGAGAAAGAGGAGAAGGAAGAAAGGTAGCAAGCCACAACCAAAGGCCAACAAGCACCTTCAAAAGAAGCACCATTGCCCAAGGTAATCGAGGAAGATGAAGGAGCAGACCACAAACTCTCAAGTCCAGGCAGAAAAAGGCAAAGGAAAGTGGACTTCTAAACCACCAAGAATTAACTCATCACTTCCCAAGCCAAGCAACAGAATGGAGAACGCATCACCATTGACTCTGACGGGGATGATATTGAAGACACTGGGGCACCCCAGGAGAGCAGAACCTGGCTATCAAATCAGCACTCCAGGAGCTACACCAAACAGCCAGCCATGATAGATGTCACCGGAGCCCCAGTAGGAGAGACCCAGTGGACGGGAGTCCCAGAGGCGACAGCCGAAGTGCTCATCGTGGAAGCTGATGTGAGAAAGGAAGGGGGAAAAGAGGACCAACAGGGGGCTCAGCACCCCTAGTAGAGCAGCTCAGTTCTTCCAACCTCAGTAGTGGATTCTAACCAGACACTGACTGTTAGCGCTGAGACAACGGCTATATCATTGTTCACCCTAAACGTTAGGAGCATGAAGGACCAGGTTAGGCATGTTGGCACATTGACCTTCCTGGCCGCCCAGAACCGAGATATCTGCTTTCTGCAGGAATGCGGGATTCCATACGGCCAATCTTACAGCCAGCAAAAACGGCAGTGGACACACTGGCCATCTTTTTGGTCCAGAGGAAATGACTGCAAATCATCTAGAGTCACCATTCTGATCAAGGGGAGACATTTCACCACGGAAAGAGCTATTGAGCTGCTCAACAACAGAGTGCTGGTCGTGGACGACTCAAGGTCCGGTTAGCTCATTAGACTCATCAATTTCTATGCTCCCAGAGAAGAATGAATGGCTTGAGATGTTCTGGGTGCTCAGAATGCAGCTCGTGAACTCCAGGACTGTCCTGATGGGTAGAATTTCACCTGCACAGTAGAGATGGATGGACACAGTGGGTCAGACTCTGCGGGGATGTATGTGATGTCCAGGCTGTTGGTGGAGATGGTAGGTGAGGCGTCCCTGCAGGATGTCATTGAGAGCATGGGGCCGAATGCCAGGAACTTTTCTTGGCATAGGCCGGGCGAATGTGTGCGTTCACAGATCGACTTCCTCTTCACCTCCCCAATGGTAAAGCCTGGACAGAGCTCCATGGTCGCCATCCACTTCTCGGACCACAACGCAATCAGTTTTGAGGGGGAACTTGCAAGGAAGTTTCCTGCTGGTCACGGATTGTGGAAACTGAACCTCTTGCTGCTGGAAAATTAGGAGTTAGTGGCAAACCTCAGAGTTGTGTATGTAGAGTAGAGAGACATGAGGGACCTCTCTCACTCCACTGGCGAGTAGTGGGAATGGGTGAAGGACAAGTTCAGGGGGTTCTTCCAGGATGAAAGCGGAGCTTCTCCACAGGAAAAAAAGAGTGAGTTCAGGCGGCTGCAAAGCAAACTGCAGCATCTGAAAGAACTGGAGGTCATGGGATGGGACGTGGATGACGAACTGGAGGAAACCTGAAAAGGGCTCACAGAACACTTCTGGGAGGAATCTAGGAAAATCATCTTCCGAAACTGAAGGAGGCTGTCCTGTTGTGTTTCTATGGTACTTGAACTTTATACTAGGTCCAGGTATCCCTTATTAGTGTAATGTAGGCAGTGTTTAGAAGCCGGGCTCTCTAGGGGTAGCTGTGGATGAGCAGCCAAGGCTTATCTAGGAGACATGCAAAGCTCATGCAATACCATTGTAGTCATACAGTACTTACACGTATGAAAGAAAACACTCAGGCCCTGATTTATACTTTGGCCCGTATTTATACTTTTTTTAGCGCCGCATCTGCGCCACTTTTTGATGCAAAACGGCGCAAACCTACAAAATACAATGGTATTTTGCAAGTTTGCGCCGTTTTTGCGTCAAAAAACGACGCAAATGCGGCGCACAAAAAGTATAAATACGGGCCTTTATTTTGCGCCGCACTACCATCATTTTTTAACACAAAAGCAGCACAAGCTTACAAAATACAATTGTCTTTTGTAAGTTTGTGACTTTTTTGCATTAATAAATGACGGTAATGCAGCGCAAAATAAGTATAAATCAGGGCCTCAGTGTTACAACAATAAAGGTACTTTATTTTGGTGACACAAAAAACAAAAATACCATAAAGGCTATACTCCCTTAGGAGGTAAGTATTACACAAATTATATACACTAGTATGCAGAAATAGGCATAAAACAGTGAAGAAACAGTGCAATATAGTGAAACCGCAATAGAGAATAATGGCCCTAGGGGGAGCACAAACTATATACTAAAAAATGGAATGCGAAAGTGGTCACCCACCCAGGTAAGTGGAGTGTGTAGAGGGGAGCTGGGAGTACTAGGAAAGTCCAAAGGTAAGTACCACAACCCCCCAAGCGACCAGGAAAGCAGGAGGAAATCACTGTAAATTCCCCAGACCACCCACTTAGGAGAGAAGAAGAAGAATGCAAAACCTGGGAGAGACTGCAAGACACCAACAGTGGATTCCTGGACAAGAGGATCTGTGGAAGAAGGGGACCAAGTCCAAGAAGCACAGCAGAGTCAAGAAAGGGCAGGAGCCCCTACCCACCAGGCTGAAGGTACAAGAGATGAGTCACGGTAATGAAGGAGAGTCAGCACTGCACCCTAGAAGAGGGAGTCGATTTCCTGGAGGATGCAGGTGATGTCCCTCACCAGAAGGAGGATTGCAGTCAGGGTTGCGTCTTCGGATTCCACCAACAAGCCTTGGCACATGGAAAACCCGCGGTGGGCGGTAAGTGATGCTGCTGGGGACCAGGAAAGACCAGGTGGACTCTACCCAGGAGGGGGAGTCAGAGGGAGCCCTTATCAACACAGAGAGCTCACAGAAGCACAGGCACAGGATGTGGACACAGAAGTCAAAGAAGGAGCCCACCCAGCACTACGAAAAGGAGTCCCACTTCGCAGGAGAACCACTCAGGGAGATATGCATTGCAGGATGGAGTGCTGGGGACTGGAACTTCAAGATGCCTGAAGATCCCTTGGAGAGGATGGCAACAAGCAATGGTAGCTGCAAATGGTGAGGTACATGGGGGTACTGTCCTGCGTGGGAAGGCAAGGGCTTACCTCCACCCAAATTGGACAGCTGGAAGAGAGGACAATCGGGACCACTTCAGTCCACCATCCATGTTGCAGGATCCAAGCAGATCGACAGGAGAGGGGATCCATGCAGCCAGTCTTCATTGTGGTTGGTTCCTGCGGATGCAGGGGAGTGACTCCTTCGCCTCAAGGGAGATTCTGTATTCTTTCTTGTGCAGGCTGAAGACAGGCTGTCCTCAGAGGATGGACGACCGGGAAAATGTTTCATTTGCTGGAAGGAGACGTGGATACAATGTTGCAGGCAGAGTCTTGCTTCTTTGTTGCAGCTTGTCGGCTCCTGGAGCGTTCAGATGCAGTTTCTTCACTTAGAAGTCAAAGTGGAGGTTGCAGAGGAATCCTGCTGGAGTCTTGGAAGCCAAATCTGAGGAACCACCCCAAATAGCCCTGAAAGGGGGGTTAGTCACCTAGCTGGGTGACCACCTATAAGGAGGGGGCTCTGACGTCACCTGCCTGCACTATACTGCACTGACCACTCAAATGCTCCCACAGTTCTCTGCCAACCTTGAATCCAAGATGGCAAAACCCAGGGACACTCCGGAGGAGCTCTGTGCACCACCCCTGGGGTGGTGATAGATAGGGGAGTGGTCACTCCCCTTTTCTTTGTTCAGTTTTGCATCAGAGCAGGGACTGGGGGACCCTGAACCGGTGTAGACTGGTTTATGCAAAGGAGATCACCAAATGTGCCCTTTAATGCATTACCCGTGGCTTGGGGAGGCTATCCCTCCCAAGCCTGTAACACCTATTTCCAAAGAGAGAGTGTAACACCCTTCTCCAAGCAAATCCTTTGTTCTGCCTTCCTGGGCTTGAGCTGCTCAAGCAACAGGAGGTCAGAAACTGGTCTGTGAGGTGGCAGCAGCAGGGGCTGCTTGGAAAAGCTCAGAAGGCTGTAATGGCAATACTGGGGGTCCTCTAAGGAGCCCCAGAGTGCATGGGATCATACAACTAATGCCTATAAAAGCATTGGGATATGATTCCAACATGTTTGATACCAAACATGCCTATGTTCGGAGTTACCATGTAGCTGGATGTAGGTATTGACCTATGTACAGTACATGCATAAAATGGCATCCCTACACTCACAAAGTCTGGGGAAATGGGCCTGGGGTTTAGGGGGGCACCTAAGCTACTGCAGGGGTGCTCTCACACACAGGTACTTTGCACCCTGCCCTCTGGGCTAGAAGGCCTGCTATGGGGGTGACCTGGTGCAGTGAAAACATGGCAGTGAAAGGGTGCTTGCATCTTTTCATACAGGCTGCAATGGCAGTCCTGCAGAACCCTTTGCTTAGGCTCCCAATGGGTGGCAAAATATATGCTGCAGCTCATAGGGATCCCCTGGAACCCTAATGCCCTGGGTACCTAGGTACCAAATACTAGGGACTTACAATAGGACACCAGAGTGGCAATTGTGGTATGAAATACAGAGTTTTGGGAGAGAGAGCATAACCACTGGGGTCCCGGTCAGCAGGATCCTAGTGAACACAGTCAAACACACTGACACCAGGCAGAAAAAGGGGGTAACCACACCAAGAAAGAGGGTATTTACCTACATAACCCCCCCCCCCCAATTGAAGGACAAGAAGGCTATCCTTGCCCAGATGAGTCTTCCTTGTCTAACTGGAAATATCTGGAGAGTCAACCTTGAGGAGCATTGCTGATATACCAATCATGGCACAGAAATTTCCTGAGCAATTGTGATGCGTATTATACAACAGTCACATACACACACACTGTACAAGACATATATCCTGTACATTTCACCTTTGAAGGGCAATAGCAGAGGACTACACCTATTTCACACATACATGTTGGCAACATGGTTAATTGCAGCATAGGGCACATACCAAAGACACCATCAGTCTATAATGGAAAGAAATGCCTCATACATGAGGCAGTGGATGTGATATTGCATTGGTAACAGGAATGTATGTCCAGACCCTTGACAGCAGTAAGTCGTACAGCACCTATCTTTGCAAGAACAATCTGTGACTAGAGTTCCCTAGAAGCAGAACATAGACAGCACAAGTGCCATACCTATGATAAGTATTGCGCACATGACATTCCATGTACATTTCAGCCCATTTCCTAACTCTTGACACACCCATGCTTCTGGTCTCAAACCACCTGTCTGAAGAGGTCCCTGGAATGGTAATATGTGTACCCCGATATTCCCTCCTCTACACACACACAGACTAACAAAAGTAATCCAATGTGCTACACCCTTTCCTATGGTATGCCATTGTCATAGTACATCTGACTGCATGTACATCAAGTCAATTAATACACTGGCTTGTAGTTTCTAAGCCCGGTTATCACCTGTAAATTGCTTCCTGTGTGAAAGGTACTGTTTGTCATTTGAACTGGAATCTCACCTACAGGACTTGTGATAAACTGATGCAGCACACACCTGTGATCACCTCCATGCACACCACCCATTTGAACATGCACTGCCCCTGCAGATGCTTGGAACAGCATAGAAGTTGCCATTTTGTCAAATACACTGTTATGCATTGCTAGTAATTAAGCCGTGTAACACAGCCCTTGGGTTTATGTGTCACCTTCAAAAACACAGGACAAGCACAGTTTCCCATGTCAACTATCTTGTTCTTCCTCCGACCAGTGTAAGTCAGACCACTGAGTATGTACCTTGTGAAATTGCTGGATCCTGATTGACCCTGCATCCTGTCAGACTGACTGGCACCTGTCTGTGCGTTACCCTTAAGGTTCCTTGTGGCTACATATGTACCACACTTGCGTTACCAAACTTCACATTCCTCAGGTGGTATTTTGTCATGTGCTTCCTCAATGCATATCCAAATACATGGTATAGCATCATCTGCTTTTTAATTGTACCATATTAGTAAAATTGTCTTTGAATACCAAAATCATGGCCTATCCCTTGTCTGGGTCTCATGTATGCATGAACGACAAGGTGTGACAGTGTACCATGGCCGTATGCAGGGATTGGGTCTGGTGCCTCCAGCAGAACCAGCTACCTCTGATAATGTGCATGAAAAGTCCACACATGTTAGGACCCTGACAGTTCACATGCTGAATCACATTGCTCACAACATATTGATGGGCTGTGCGTGCTGAATAGCTGCAATATTAATCAACACAAAGGTTATGAGGTTCCCAGGTGCAGTGAGAACTTTAAAGGCCAACCTGTGTACAAATGTTGTATTGACACCTGCCGGAACATGACTCCTGAGATATGATCTCACTCAGCACACCAAGGTTGCCCTGTTGAAAGTCTCATAACACATCTGCAGTGACAGGGTGGGACCATCCCCATGTAGGTTCTCATGTCCTCATCGACTTTACTTCCATTGATCTCCGAAGGATACTCAGTAGATACATGAATAGCCGCCACTGACTCATGATGAGACCTGGACGTAACTGTGACAACATAGACCCCTAAAAATATACAGGATCAACATTGGACCACACACATGAATCAGATACCTCTGTGCAATTGAGCACTGGAAATATGTGGACACGTGCTGCCTCGTCTGCTGGTCCACCACTGCCACTGGAGAGTTGTGGCTTGTTCATATGACCACAACTGTGGTGTGATATAACAGTTGTGGGTCACCTTTGGCTGTCTGTGCCAATAACATGGTACCCACTTAGTTTGTACATGTGCCAGACTCACAGTGGGTTCACCAACAAGTGCCTAGGAAGCAGTTACCAAATTTCTAGGACATGGGATGGGCAACTTTTGGACCATTGACATGAACAAGCGTCTGCCATCTATCTGGTGCATGCTTTGTCATTTGTGGTGTCTACGTTACCCAAAATCTTGGAAGTGCACACAACAGATGTTGCTACATGTATGACTAGCACATGTCCTCTCTGTTTTCCACACTGACTTGCATCTAAGGTTTGGACACACTGACTTCACATTCATACAAGCATATTTTCAATAATGCATCTTGTGATGCACACACACTGGGTCGACAACTACATTAGTAGCCAATGCACAAACATTGAGCCATAGGCATTGAGGTATTGCAATTATGTGCGTCACCTTGCTATTCTCTCCTGACGCCAAACATGCCCAATTTGTGCAATACATATATGTAGGCCACACATATGGCCATCTAGTGCGTCAGCCAAGAGTCAAAATCCTGTTGAGGAAGTAGCGGATCATGGTCCGCAACAGTATGTCGTCTCACATGTGACCATACCCTGTCAACACCAAAGTGGGTGCAATCAGCCTATCTCAGTTGTGTCACAAATGTAACATTACATTAAAATGGCAAAATGAACCAAACCCAGTTAATGACCTGAAATTTGTACGCATACGCGTCAAAAAATGACGTTTATGCCCGAAAAACTACATATTATGCCCTTAAAATTGGTTAAGTGTAAGATTATTTCCAAATATATGGATGCGGCCTCATTTTTACTCCTGTGCGTCCACAAAAATGACGCACATACTGTATGCGACAAAAAATTATGACGCATAACGATAAAAATGGCACCCATTTTATGCAGGAAGTTCTGTGTGATTCTTCTAGACTGTGTGGCTGTGTTCTGATTTTTTCCAGTGAAATTGTGCTTTTGTCTCCTGTGTGGTCCATTACTTGTTAGCTTGTGAATTAAAATTGTTGTTGTATACTGAGTGTTTGTTGTGTTCTATTGTCCAGTATTGTATTGTCTTTGTTGTTTGTGGGAGTCTGTTGTGGGTAGTGATAGTTTGGGCATAGTTGGGCTCTTTTAGTTGTTAAGTTTACTTTTTTCCTATTCTACTTGTCCCCTATTCTCCTTTGTTCTTCTTTAGCCCCTATTCCCCTTTTTCTGGTCTAGGATGTTAGGTACGCCACGTCTTGGCAAAAATGGGGGAGGAGGAGCTTGGTGGGTTCATATGGCTGGTGTGCCATTTCCTCCCACTTATGATTGAGGCAGGGGGGCGGGTGATACAGGAGTATCACACCGAGGCACGTAGAATCCGGAGGGGAAAGGTCCTGCATCACTTGCAACGTGTATATCGGAGCCAGCGGAATGACCTCCAGCGGAAGCACCACTGGGCTGACCTCATCTCCAGGGAGCAATATCTGCTGGACCACCTGGGAATTGTGATTGGTGGCCCTGCTGGTGAGTACAAATAATTTAAATGTGCACGATTAAAAGCTCTGTAGTGACATCAGATGATTTGTACAATATCTGCCGGCTATGTTGTTGAGTGTGTGGAATGCTTTGGAAACATACAGGGTCATTGATGGACTTTGTTAAGGACCACAATTGCTAGCTGTCAGGAAATAAGTGCTCTGCAAACGTACTGAATAATTTTGCTTAATGTAAGTTGGTGCCGCCTTTGTGTCAGACAGCAGCACAAATTCGGAGCCAATCATATATATATAGGTCACATTTGCCAGTGAGGTATAGATTTTCCATAACATTACCGACCTTTGTTGATGCAACAGCTAGACTGACTTTAGAAACATTACATGATGCAGAAAATGAGTGCAGGCTTCACGTCAATTGTTGATAGCAATGTGGCCCAGACATATGTCTCCTGTGTGTCTGGTAAGTGCGTAAGGAAAGCGTTCACGTTAGGGATTATTGTGGTCCTTCATCATTTTGGATACATGTCAGATCTGGATTTGGAGACATAGGGAAAAAGTGCACGGTTCCCTCAGCTAACATCTTACACTGGTATTTGGTGTTTGGTGTTCCACCTTTCGTTTAGGGATGGCAGGCCAAAGGTATGCACATGGGTTCATATATCTATGGTTGGTGCAATTCATCATAGCTGGGCCACATGAAATGAAGAAACTGTAACAACATGAGGGCTTACAAATGTCCCTGCCCCTCTGTACATTGTACCTATGTGTCATACATTTGTCATGGCCACAATGGCTGTTCCACAATGCACTCATCAAGGAAACTGGCTTTGGATGTCTCTCTTGGATGCACATCATGAGACAAATACACTCCATTATTGTGTCTGCTCACTAATGAAGGAGCATGTTTGCCAACACATGATAGTTAGGGCCACTGCATGTGTGCAGACATGTGTGTACATTTCACAGGAGACCCATGGTATGTAAAAGTTAGCCATGCTATATCGGATGCAGTATCATCATGTCTGAGTAGATTTACTTACTTATGTCATCTTACAAATAGTTTTTGTCTTTTGGAATTGTTGGTCAGTGCACAGAATTTAAGCACATTTCTTCCTTCCATGCCTTACAGGTGGACCCGCTCCCTACACTGGGCGAAGTGGCTTAATTCGAGGACCCCGACAACTCCAGTAAGTGTTGATATGTCTGTTATGTGTTGTGTTTGTCAGTGATGTGTGATGGACTCCTGTGTGTTGAACAAATAGCGAGGTGTGATGCGCTGGCCCATCATTTGTCTTGTTCCATGAGTGGGATTTAATTTTCTCTGCATTTTGGAGCTGGCCAATGCTTATCCTATTGTCTTATTTAGGGATTCTAGGCCATTCCTGTAGGCCCCGCAATGTGAATTGGGATGAGTCATGTGGATAACACTTGTATCGACAAGAGTCGCACTGGACCTAATCTCAGATTTAGTCAGCCTGCCAGACCCACATTCTCCCAGAATGGGGCTGCAAAATGCTTACCCACAGACTTCTGCTTCCCTATTCACTAATGTACCTATGAAACTGTAGGTTGAACTTCCTAGCAGAATGTAGCTCCAAATGTACTGCTACGAGTATGTGGCACTTGAGTGCAATGGCCTAGGTGTGCTTGCAAATCATGGACGGGGTGCTCTTGCAACTCTGTTCTAGTTGTAAGTCATGGATTACTGGAAGTATATGATGTGGACAAAGGTCTGCATTGCAAGACATGTGTGGCGCTGGGATTGGTCAAGGGTTTGCTGTCTCTTATTTGTAGATACACCTTACCTGTGCTGTGTGTGTTGAGCCAAACACATGTCCAGCTTTCAAAAGCTTCCTGGGTGTCCATGTTGTTGGAAATTGTTAGTCGTTTCTCCACCCCCCACCCTCAAACACAGGCATGGGTTTGTGAATAGTGTACCTAGTACTGATGATACAAGTATGTTACACAGACATGTAAATCAGTGAATCTTTGGTCTGAACCTAGTATACACACTCAGGTTTAGCACGAGTACTATACTAGCAAATCCATTTACAACTTGCAGATCATGTGGCCCTAGACTTCCTTCCTGTACACGTTCATTTGTAGCCCTGGCATTGGCAGCATGATTGTTAGCCGACAACTGGAAGAACTCTGATGCCAAAATCATTCCAGTTGTTTCCCATCTTATAGGGTTTGGATGTGCTATGTGTGATACGACCTTTGTAGGCTGGCCTGCCATGTACTTCCTCAGGGACATTCAATGATCTGTATGATGATAGGAGCTGTTACAAGTACAGAAGATATACTGTCTGATTTACTTCTTGTGCCATTTCACACAATGCAGTTCCTAATGTAATTTTTTTCATTTGTCTTCACAGCTGCTAATATGACACCCATCCAGGTGCGGGAATTCCAGAGGCGGGCAATGCAGTACCTGCATATCCTGCTGGTAGAGCTGGGGTACAGAAGGATGGCCTGAAGATACAGGACCAAACGGGCCTCCAGAGCCTGGAGGGCTTTCCAACAGGGTGGCCATTCTTTGCCCACCACAGCCACCACCAGCACCACCACCACTACCACCCACAGCTGGGACCGTTGTGCCAACAACATCTGCAAGTGCTCCAGGCCCTAGCACTGGACCACCTTCAGGGCAGCCCACAGGTATTGACCACACACAGCCACACACGTCCTCAGCTGGTACACAGACACCCCAGCTGCAACAATTGACCCTGCTGCTTTTGTGGACATGCAGTGCAAAATGGAACGTGTCCTCAGGAAAATGAGTCACCTGCGGCGGGATGTTTGCCATATCAACAGGTGTGTGCGGTCCATTGAGCAGACCCTCCGGAAGGCCAACCTCTAGACATTTTTTGATGGACATGATTCCCTCCCCTCCCTCCTCTTTCCTTATTCTTATACTTTGTGGGTTTAGGGGGCTTAGTGTTAGGTTAGTATAGGCTGTTAGTTTAGTTAGTGTTAGTGGGTGGGGGGTCCTGATTATTTCAATTTTTTCTTTTTGAGTGTGTGGGTGGGTGGGGGGCTATGTTGGGGTTCTTGTGTGTTTTGGAAAAAAAACAACAACAAAAAAATAAAAAATTATAAAAAAAACAAATAAAAAAAAATATATATTGTTTAGGAAAGGATAGTATGTGTTTAGGTTAGTATCTGTTGTCCTCTATGTGTCCCGTCTCATAAAGGGGGGGGGGGGGGGTGAGGGGTTGATGTTTAGAACATTTCGTTACATGTGATAAGTAAGTTTAGCTTAGGTAAGTTAGGGACAGTTGTGGGTAATGAGTAGTTAGGGTAGATTAGTGTAGGTAAGACTTTTCCCCAAGTTTTCTCTTCTGTTATTACTGTTTAATAAATATGTAGTGAACCCTTTACAGTATGTGTGAAATGCTTGTAGAGCAGGTCCTTGCCATGAGTGTACATGAATTTTGTTGTATCACATTTGTGTCCTATGCTACAAACAAATCCCAACTGAGCTGTAAGATGGCAGCTACCCCAGAGCTACCTTGCAAAGATTTGGTAATTCATTGCAACCACCAAACACAGTTACTATGGATCCCAACGTGGTTTTTTCATTAAGTATGTTTTCAATGTCACATACAGTGCTTCCAGATTTATGATTGGGACACTGTGTTATGTCTGACTGCAGTGTGATGTTCAAGGAAACCCTTATTAGCTGAATGGTAGTAAGCACTCTTGTAATATTGTGTTCATGACTCACATAGATCACTTGTGACACTGTACAGCATGATTACTTATTTGGATGTAAACTCAGACACCTTCATTCATGCAGTTTGTTGACTGTTTGCTTAGATTTGTGGGCAATGTTATATGTGTTAGTATTGCATGGTGGCAACATTTTGCTGCCACTATTTAATGGCTTAGATATCCCTTGAGGAAGCATTATTCTGTCCAACACAGCATTATGGTGTATGGTTTCTCTTTTCATCAGATATTACCCTCAGGAAGGACAGAGTATGGTGCAATCCAGGCCACTGTGCATAGTTAGCAGACTACATAATTTCAGGACAGTTGTATTGACAAGCTATGTAATTTGACAGGAGGCACATTTCAGTGATCTACTGCACGGTTGATGTGTCACATTACACAGAGACAAAGTGGCTGTGTAAGTGCTATTTATTGAAAAGTGCTGTAGTGCTATATGTACATTGTCCATGATTGTGAGTCCATTATAGTGACATCTTCCATTGTGATCCTACACAAGTGCTAAAGGAAAATGCATTTGCCATGCTGGGGTGATGTGTCAGATAGTGCAGGGGGACAGGATTTGCCAATGAGTAAGTGAGAGACCAGCACAGGGCAGGCTGACAAGATATACAGTGGTTTGCAGAACAGTCATTGAGTACAGTTGTTGTACGACTGGAATGTTACAAAGCGCTGGACCTTGGTAATAGGTGGCCATGTGGCAGGGACTAGTGCTTCCAGGTACTTTTCTGTGTGAAGGTGATCTGTTCCATGTCTTCTTCTTCTGATGTGTGTGTTGCCTCCTCTGTCCTTGGTGGTGGTGGTTGTGAAGGGGCAACACACACCTTAGTGTTACAAGACGTGGAGTCAGACATCCCGGTCGCTGCTACCTATGAAGATCTTAAGGGCCGTACTGCTGCAAGGAGGATCTGCTGGTTCTTGAGAATAGCAGCCACATCACGATGGTAGGCAGACTCGTCGGCCCTGAGGGGTTCAATGTTGCATTCGTGCACACGTTGACAGGATTGCTGTTGTAGGTGTTGGGTCAACTGTATTACAGCTGTGCTGATTTCCTTCAGCCTTTTTTCAAGTTCCTGCAAGATAGTTGTTCGCCCTTGCATAGCTGCTGCCTGTTCGTCAGTTGACATCATGCACGAACGCACACCCTTTAGGCTGGCTGCCATAGTTTGCATCCCCACCCGCACCTCCTTGGCCAGCTCCCGCTGTACTCCGACTACAGTTCTCTCAAAGCTGGTGCCTGTGTCATCTGAGTCCTCAGCTGTATTGGAGCTGGTAGGTCTTACAATTGGGGTGGTGGGTGGGTCCTCTGAGATGGCTGCTTGTTCTGAGCTCCTTCCTGTGACAGAAGGTGGGGTCTGGAGGGTTCTAAGGACATCTTGTAGGGTCTGGTGGCTGATGTTTGTCAGCTCGTCATCCATGTCATCAGGGTAGTCCTGGACAGGCATATCAGCAGGAGATCCATCGTCCTCTGCAATGAAATAGGGTACAATTAGTGTGTCTGTGTTGTGGCATTGGTGATGTGACATGCTTGCCTTGTGATATTGTTTCCTGTTTATTGCTCCAGTCTGTCAGATGGACAATCTCCCAGGCCTATGGCCCACCTGCATGTCACATGTATTGTGGTAAGTTATTAGAGTTGTCGGCATCATCTCCTCTAGTGTTGGTTCTGGCCAAATAGTGCCACCTTCTTGTCCTACTCAACCCTCCGTCTACATCCATTCTCATGGTGAGGCCTTTCACTGGCTGTCGGTACTCTGATGGCACTAGCAGCACACTTAACAATCTGGACCTGCCCCAGTCTCTGATCTTTCACATCCACTTATATGTAGTTGAAATGTAGCGTATAGTATGCATTGCATTGTTATGGCACGATATGGATGTTACCATTGGTAAAGTGTACAGCTGATGTTGGGGAATGTGTGGAGATTGGATTGCCCTGATAGTCGTAGCAGTGTCCAATCTCCTCCTCTGACTGTGCAGGTGTATGTCAGTGACCAG
This sequence comes from Pleurodeles waltl, assembly GCF_031143425.1. Taxonomy (NCBI): domain Eukaryota; kingdom Metazoa; phylum Chordata; class Amphibia; order Caudata; family Salamandridae; genus Pleurodeles; species Pleurodeles waltl. Next base: position 1,604,419,983 of record NC_090444.1, read on the forward strand.
TTACATGTGTCTTCCCCCTCAATGCTGTTGTCTGAGTAGTATGACATGTGGGATGTTGCATTGTGACCCAGCCACAGGATGGACCCTGACATATGCAGCATGGGTGTGACCTTAGTGCTGTGTACCTCCTAATGTTGATGACATTGGCTGATGTTTGCGGCAACTATGGGCATTCACATTTGATAGGACTGGAACATTTGTCTTGTTTCAGGGGATTGTTACAGTTGTCATCCTCAACCCACTAATTTAGGTGTGTATGATCCATGGGGACGTTACTGCCATTGGCTACTTGAGCTGCACACAGAGCGGAGGTGGTAGTGGCAACTGTTGTCACTGTTACTCTCCAGTTGTCGGTATGGCTAGAGGTTGTTAATTGGGCCCTAGTTAATGTAGGGGGTATAGTGTCTGACGTGTGACGGGATGTCAGTTTGACGTTGTGCCCTTCCCTCCTAGCGTGGCTTTACCTTTGCTACATCGTTGGCATGGCAGCATACCCCCATGGGACTGTTGTTGGTGTTGTGCTATGGTGTGCCCCAGCTTCTCTCTGTACAGGCCATGCCCCCATGCCATACCCCTTTACCCATGCCACTCCATGTATATCATGGCTTCCATGCATTTTGTGGTCGGCATCCCCCACGCCCCTGCTCACAGTGAACATTTGTGCATTTTAGTTTTCCATGCGACTTACCCTGCATGTGTGTTGTCTCCTGGTAGTCTGCGCTGGCCTGTCCTTGAATCCCTGTGACGATCTCCTCAGGGATGACGGCTGCGACCATTTCCTCCATGTGGTCCAGGGCCTCCTGGTGGTCTGGACTCCCGCCTCCAGTCTGCAGTGCTGCCTTCCAGTTCCTGCGCTTGCAGTCATGCCAGCGTTTCTTGCACTCGATGACTGTTCTGCATACTTCAGCCACACTGTTAATCTTGTCAACAATTTGTTGCCATATTGCCTCTCTCCTACTGATTGGCAACTTTGAGGTGACAAACAGTTGGTGCTAGTGTTCCGTCACCTCTTTAACTAGAATTTCCTGTTCCTCTGCACTGAAGCGACACTTTCTTTTCTTCTTCAAACTGTCCTGGGTCTTGTGTGGGTCCTCCTGACTGGTTCCTGGTCTGTTGTCATCTTCCTGGGGTCTGTACAGGCATCTGGGATCCATTTTCGTCCTCCTCTGCTGAAATGGCTGTGTTCGCGGGGAATTTTGACATTATTGCATCAAAAAACTCTGCATTTCGGGTTTGCGGTGTCGTAAATCCGCCACGTTAACGTCGTTTTGCTTTATGACTTGACGCTGCGGTGTGCATAATTTTTTTTTACTTACACCTGTGGTTTGCGCCGCTGGGTGTCAAAGTATAAATTTGACGCCTGCACGGTGCACCGAAATGGCGTTAGCCGGCGGTAACATTTTGACGCAAAACTGCGCCGGCACAGTTTTGCGTCAAAAAGTATAAATATGGCCACAAGATACTTGGCAGATGCCAGTGTAACTAAGAGCCCATCTGCCCTGGGGATAGGATGAGCAATAGTGTTGGTTACTGTATTGAGCCCTCTATAGTCAACTGTAGGAAAGTAGCCTCTTTCTACCTTGGTTACCCCCACTTTTGGCCTGTTTGTCTGAGCTGCTAGCCAGGACACCACTGCTTATGGTTTTTGGCCTGCTTGTCAGTATGTTTCATTGTTTTTAAAAGTAAGCTTGACTGTGTCACTGGAGTCCTGCTAACCAGGACCCCAATGCTTATGCTCCCTCTGTTTTGAAATGTATCACTACATACTGGTAACTCAGTATTTCATCACAAATTGGCATACTGGTCACCCTTTATAAGTCCCTAGTATAAAGTTGGCTCTGTATTTGCTATTTCAAAGTAAGGAGTAGCATGCACAGAGTCCAAGGGTTCCCCTTAGAGGTAAAATAGTGGTAAAAAGAGATAATACTAATGCTCTATTTTGTGGTAGTGTGGTCGAGCAGTAGGCTTATCCAAGGAGTAGTGTTAAGCATTTGTTGTACATACACATAGACAATAAATGAGGTACACACACTCAGAGACAAATCCAGCCAATAGGTTTTGTTATAGAAAAATATATTTTCTTAGTTTATTTTAAGAACCACAGGTTCAAATTTAACATGTAATATCTTGTTTGAAAGGTATTGCAGGTAAGTACATTAGGAACTTTGAATTATTTCAATTGCATGTATACTTTTCAAGTTATTCACAAATAGCTATTTTAAAAGTGGACACTGCAATTTTCACAGTTCCTGGGGGAGGTAAGTTTTTGTTAGTTTTACCAGGTAAGTAAGACACTTACAGGGTTCAGTTCTTGGTCCAAGGTAGCCCACCGTTGGGGGTCAGAGCAACCCCAAAGTTACCACACCAGCAGCTCAGGGCCGGTCAGGTGCAGAGTTCAAAGTGGTGCCCAAAATGCATAGGCTTCAATGGAGAGAAGGGGGTGCCCCGGTTCCAGTCTGCCAGCAGGTAAGTACCCACGTCTTCGGAGGGCAGACCAGGGGGGTTTTGTAGGGCACCGGGGGGGACACAAGCCCACACAGAAATTTCACCCTCAGCGGCGCGGGGGCGGCCGGGTGCAGTGTTAGAACAAGCGTCGGGTTCGCAATGGAAGTCAATGAGAGATCAAGGGATCTCTTCAGCGCTGCAGGCAGGCAAGGGGGGGCTTCCTCGGGGAAACCTCCACTTGGGCAAGGGAGAGGGACTCCTGGGGGTCACTTCTGCAGTGAAAGTCCGGTCCTTCAGGTCCTGGGGGCTGCGGGTGCAGGGTCTTTTCCAGGCGTCGGGACTTAGGTTTCAGAGAATCGCGGTCAGGGGAAGCCTCGGGATTCCCTCTTCAGGCGGCGCTGTAGGGCTCAGGGGGGACAGGTTTTGGTACTCACAGTCGTAGAGTAGTCCGGGGGTCCTCCCTGAGGTGTTGGTTCTCCACCAGCCGAGTCGGGGTCGCCGGGTGCAGTGTTGCAAGTCTCACGCTTCTTGCGGGGAGATTGCAGGGTTCTTTAAAGCTGCTCCTTTGGATAAAGTTGCAGTCTTTTTGGAGCAGGTCCGCTGTCCTCAGGAGTTTCTTGTCGTCGTCGAAGCAGGGCAGTCCTCAGAGGATGCAGAGGTCGCTGGTCCCTTTGGAAGGCGTCGCTGGAGCAGAGTTCTTTGGAAGGCAGGAGACAGGCCGGTGAGTTTCTGGAGCCAAGGCAGTTGTTGTCTTCTGGTCTTCCTCTGCAGGGGTTTTCAGCTAGGCAGTCCTTCTTCTTGTTGTTGCAGGAATCTGGTTTCTAGGTTCAGGGAGAGCCCTTAAATACTAAATTTAAGGGCGTGTTTAGGTCTGGGGGGTTAGTAGCCAATGGCTACTAGCCCTGAGGGTGAGTACACCCTCTTTGTGCCTCCTCCCAAGGGGAGGGGGTCACATCCCTAATCCTATTGGGGGAATCCTCCATCTGCAAGATGGAGGATTTCTAAAAGTTAGAGTCACCTCAGCTCAGGACACCTTAGGGGCTGTCCTGACTGGCCAGTGACTCCTCCTTGTTATTCTCATTATTTTCTCCGGCCTTGCCGCCAAAAGTGGGGGCCGGGGCCGGAGGGGGCGGGCAACTCCACTAGCTGGAGTGTCCTGCGGTGCTGCGACAAAGGGGTGAGCCTTTGAGGCTCACCGCCAGGTGTTACAGCTCCTGCCTGGGGGAGGTGTTAGCATCTCCACCCAGTGCAGGCTTTGTTACTGGCCTCAGAGTGACAAAGGCACTCTCCCCATGGGGCCAGCAACATGTCTCTAGTGTGGCAGGCTGCTGGAACCAGTCAGCCTACACAGATAGTCGGTTAAGTTTCAGGGGGCACCTCTAAGGTGCCCTCTGTGGTGTATTTTACAATAAAATGTACACTGGCATCAGTGTGCATTTATTGTGCTGAGAAGTTTGATACCAAACTTCCCAGTTTTCAGTGTAGCCATTATGGTGCTGTGGAGTTCGTGTAAAACAGACTCCCAGACCATATACTCTTATGGCTACCCTGCACTTACAATGTCTAAGGTTTTGCTTAGACACTGTAGGGGCACAGTGCTCATGCACTGGTACCCTCACCTATGGTATAGTGCACCCTGCCTTAGGGCTGTAAGGCCTGCTAGAGGGGTGTCTTATCTATACTGCATAGGCAGTGAGAGGCTGGCATGGCACCCTGAGGGGAGTGCCATGTCGACTTACTCATTTTGTTCTCACTAGCACACACAAGCTGGTAAGCAGTGTGTCTGTGCTGAGTGAGGGGTCTCTAGGGTGGCATAATACATGCTGCAGCCCTTAGAGACCTTCCCTGGCATCAGGGCCCTTGGTACCAGAGGTACAAGTTACAAGGGACTTATCTGGATGCCAGGGTGTGCCAATTGTGGAATCAAAAGTACAGGTTAGGGAAAGAACACTGGTGCTGGGGCCTGGTTAGCAGGCCTCAGCACACTTTCAATTCAAAACATATCATCAGCAAAGGCAAAAAGTCAGGGGGTAACCATGCCAAGGAGGCATTTCCTTACATATGGGCATTCACATTTGATAGGACTGGAACATTTGTCTTGTTTCAGGGGATTGTTACAGTTGTCATCCTCAACCCACTAATTTAGGTGTGTATGATCCATGGGGACGTTACTGCCATTGGCTACTTGAGCTGCACACAGAGCGGAGGTGGTAGTGGCAACTGTTGTCACTGTTACATTCCAGTTGTCGGTATGGCTAGAGGTTGTTAATTGGGCCCTAGTTAATGTAGGGGGTATAGTGTCTGACGTGTGACGGGATGTCAGTTTGACGTTGTGCCCTTCCCTCCTAGCGTGGCTTTACCTTTGCTACATCGTTGGCATGGCAGCATACCCCCATGGGACTGTTGTTGGTGTTGTGCTATGGTGTGCCCCAGCTTCTCTCTGTACAGGCCATGCCCCCATGCCATACCCCTTTACCCATGCCACTCCATGTATATCATGGCTTCCATGCATTTTGTGGTCGGCATCCCCCACGCCCCTGCTCACAGTGAACATTTGTGCATTTTAGTTTTCCATGCGACTTACCCTGCATGTGTGTGGTCTCCTGGTAGTCTGCGCTGGCCTGTCCTTGAATCCCTGTGACGATCTCCTCAGGGATGACGGCTGCGACCATCTCCTCCATGTGGTCCAGGGCCTCCTGGTGGTCTGGACTCCCGCCTCCAGTCTGCAGTGCTGCCTTCCAGTTCCTGCGCTTGCAGTCATGCCAGCGTTTCTTGCACTCGATGACTGTTCTGCATACTTCAGCCACACTGTTAATCTTGTCAACAATTTGTTGCCATATTGCCTCTCTCCTACTGATTGGCAACTTTGAGGTGACAAACAGTTGGTGCTAGTGTTCCGTCACCTCTTTAACTAGAATTTCCTGTTCCTCTGCACTGAAGCGACACTTTCTTTTCTTCTTCAAACTGTCCTGGGTCTTGTGTGGGTCCTCCTGACTGGTTCCTGGTCTGTTGTCATCTTCCTGGGGTCTGTACAGGCATCTGGGATCCATTTTCACCCTCCTCTGCTGAAATGGCTGTGTTCGCTGGGAATTTTGACATTATTGCATCAAAAAACTCTGCATATCGGGTTTGCGGTGTCGTAAATCCGCCACGTTAACGTCGTTTTGCTTTATGACTTGACGCTGCGGTGTGCATACATTTTTTTTACTTACACCTGTGGTTTGCGCCGCTGGGTGTCAAAGTATAAATTTGACGCCTGCACGGTGCACCGAAATGGCGTTAGCCGGCGGTAACATTTTGACGCAAAACTGCGCCGGCACAGTTTTGCGTCAAAAAGTATAAATATGGCCACAAGATACTTGGCAGATGCCAGTGTAACTAAGAGCCCATCTGCCCTGGGGATAGGATGAGCAATAGTGTTGGTTACTGTATTGAGCCCTCTATAGTCAACTGTAGGAAAGTAGCCTCTTTCTACCTTGGTTACCCCCACTTTTGGCCTGTTTGTCTGAGCTGCTAGCCAGGACACCAGTGCTTATGGTTTTTGGCCTGCTTGTCAGTATGTTTCATTGTTTTTAAAAGTAAGCTTGACTGTGTCACTGGAGTCCTGCTAACCAGGACCCCAATGCTTATGCTCCCTCTGTTTTGAAATGTATCACTACATACTGGTAACTCAGTATTTCATCACAAATTGGCATACTGGTCACCCTTTATAAGTCCCTAGTATATGGTACTTAGGTACCCAGGGCAGTGGGGTTCCATGGAATCCCTATGGGCTGCAGCATTACCTTTGCCACCCATAGGGAGCATATGCAAAGGCTTCTGCAGGACTGCCATTGTAGCCTGCGTGAAATAGTTCATGCACACTTTTACAGTCATTTTCACTACACCAGGGCACTTATAAGTCACCTATATGTCAGGCCGTCCAACCTTGAAGGCTGGGTGCAAAGTACCTGTGTGTGAGGGCACCCCTACACTAGCAGAGGTGTCCCAACATCGTCCAGGACCATTTTCCCAGACTTCGTGAGTGCGGGGACACCATTTGTACGCGTACACTGGACATAGGTCAATACCTATGTCCAGCTTCACAATGGTAACCCCGGATATGGCCATGTAAGATGTCTAACAACTGGGAATTGTACCCCAATACTGATCTCAGTATTGGTTGTACAATTTCATGCACTCTGGGTGCTCCAGAGTGGACCCCCAGTACTGCCATACCAGCCTTCTGAGGTTTTCCAGGCAGCCCTAGCTGCTGCCACCTCACAGACAGGTTTCTGCCCTCCTGTTGCTTGAGCAGCTCAAGCCTAGGAAGGCAGAACAAAGCATTTCCTTTGGGAGAGGGGTGTTACACACTCTCCCTTGGGAAATAGGTGTTACATGCATGAGAGGGGTAGCATCCCAGAGCCTCTGGAAATGCTTTGAAGGGCACTGATAGTGCCCTCATTGCATGATCCAGTCTACACCGGTTCAGGGACACCCAGTCCCTGCTCTGGTGTGAAACTGGACAAAGGAAAGGGGAGTGACCACTCCCCTGTCCATCACCACCCCAGGGGTGGTGCCTAGAGCTCCTCCACAGTGCCCTGGGTTTTGCCATCTTGTATTCCAAGGTAGTGGGGCACTCTGGGAGCATCTGAGTGGGCAGTGCCAGCAGGTGATGTCAGAGCCGTCCCCTGATAGGTGCTTAACTGGTTAAGGGACCAATACCCCTTTCAGGGCTATTTAGGGTCTCTCCTCTGGGTGTTTCCTCAGATTCGGATTGCAAGACTCCAGCAAGAATCCTCTGCATCCTTTACTTTATCTTCTACCGATGGAACCGCAGCTGGACCCTCCAGGAACTCTACAAACGGCAACGAAGAAGCTAAGACAACTTCTGTAACATTGTAACTTCAGCTCCTGCCAGCAACTGCATCAGTGTCCAGGTCATGCATCCTCCGAGGACTGCCTGTCTTCAGCCTGCACCAGAAGCAGTGAAGGAATCTCCTGTGGAGCGACAGAGTCACTTCCCTGCTTCAGCAGGTACCTCTCTACAGCGACGACCAGTGGTGTGTGTCCCCTCTACAGACGACAGGCTTGAATACAGCAACAAGGATGGTGGACTAAAGTGACCCAGACAGTCCCAAGGTCCAGCTATCCAACTTTGGGGGAGGTAGGAGCTTGCCTCCCCACACGAGACAGTACCCCCCTGCACCGCATGACTTGCAGTTGACAAAGCTTGTGTGTGACCTTCCAAGAAGTTCTTCGTGCACAGTACAGCTTAGGCCCCCAGCACTCCATCCTGCGACGCACAGCTTCCTAAGTGGATCTCTGGCGGCGTGGGGTCCCTTTTGTGTTGTACTGCATGGGGCTCCATTTGCACCTTATTTGTCCCCGTGCTGTGGGACTCATGTGTGCTCTAACCTGTCTTCTGAGAGCTCTCAGAGTTGCTGAGAGCCCCTCTGTCTCCCCCTCCTGTGTAGAGGCCACCCGGTCCCTCCTAGTCCCGGGCAGTGCCATCTTCTGCTAACCGTGTGTTTTGCGTGTGCCAAGGCTTGTTGCTGGAATCCAGTGACGCAAACCAGACTGCAATCATCCATTCAGCATGGGACATCTTCTGCACTAACCAGGAACCCGCATCTGTTTTCTTGGGTGCATAACTGACTTTGTCTTCTCACCGGTGGTTCTTCTTTTGCACCTTTATCCAGGTTAGCAGGGGGTCCTGTTCTCCTTGGACTCTTCAGTGCTTCTTGGACTTGGTCCCCTTCTTCCATAGGTCTTCAGGTCCAGGATACATCATTGGTGTCTTGCAGTCTCTTCTGGTTCTTGCATAATCCTTTATCACAACTTCTTGTGTATTTCAGGAAAACTTAATGTGATTTACTCCTGTTTTCCTGGGCTGGGTTCCAATACTTTGGTGCTTTCTCACACTCCCAACGCCCCTCTACACACTACACTTCCCTAGGTGGGAAACTGACTTTCGCATTCCACTATTTTAGTATATGGTTTGTGTTCCTCCTAGGCCAATGGCAACCTATTGTGATTTTCCCTATTTGCACTGTTTTCTGACTGTGTACTTACCTGTTTTAGTTACTGTGTTGCTTACTTACCTCCTAAGGGAGTTTAGTCTCTAAGGTATTTTGGGCATTTGTGTCACCAAAATAAAGTCCCTTTATTTTTGTAACACTGAGTATTTTCTTTCATGTGAGTGAGTACTGTGTGACTACAGTGGTATTGCAAGAGCTGTGCATGTCTCCTAGTTCAGCCATGGATGCTCTGCTACAGCTACCCCTAGACAGCCTGGCTTGTAGACACTGGCTACATTTCACTAATAAGGGATATTTGGAACTGGTATATGGTGTAGGTACCTCTGGTACCCACTGCAAACCAGGCCAGCCTCCTACATTTATGCAAAAAAAAGTGACATGTTCCAGGCCTCCCAAAGAGTTTGTTTTCAACAATTAAGAAGTGTCCAAGCAGTTAATGTATTTTTAGAAGGGAGAGCCAATCCATATAACATGGTCTCAAGAGTCAGTTTTGAAATACAAGCAATATTTGACAGAAAAGGTTTCAGCAGAATCCAAAAGTTCTGAGCATGCTGGCAACCCCAAAATATATGAGAAACAGTCTCTTCATGTAGACATCCAGTTCTTGGGCAGATTGCAGAGGCAGCCAGTCCGCGCCTATGTTGAAATGATTTTACCGGAAGGCAGCCATGAACACTGATCATTTTCTTTTTTTTAAACCAGATTTTATTGATTTTATAAACAATTCAAAATAGTTTACATTGTACTTCCTTCTTCACATCTTTCTGTATAACACATTGGATTTATTTATTTGCGCGCTTAAACTGGCAGAGATTTGTTCTTAGTAAACATTATTTATTTGGTATCATCAAAATCCAACTCCCCCCCTCCCTATTCCCACCCTAACCCCTCAGTCCGAATACTTATTTGATGATATTACATCTGCAATATGAGAGTTGGATCAGTCAGCTGATTTTGACCATGGGAGAGCTAAGTTTTGTTTTTGAGGGCTGAATGCTTTTGTGTATTTGTATAGGCAACTTAGGCGTGGCTACGGAGCGTTGGGGTAGTGCTGTATGGTTAGTTCAGCTTTTAGTGAATCCATTATAGTTCACCTGAGCATGACACAGTCCTATCTAGTATCTGGGATAATTTTTGGCAAATCTCAGACCAATAAGATGTTAGTGTTTGGCATTCCCAAAACATGTGGTTGAATTCTGCATCTATTGTCTTACATCTTGGACAACCCTCTGTGGTTTTGTTGAAGTATTTGTTAGTACGGGCGGGTGTAAGGTAGGCTTGATGTAAGACATAAAAATGTATCAGTTTAAATCTGGTGTTCCGCGATCCTTTAGGTAAGTTCTGTAGTGTACGTTCCCATTCTGTTTCAGAGATATCTCTGTTAAAAGTTTTTTCCCATTGTTGTTTCAGGTATGGAAGGGGGGCTGTATTATCTGTTCTAATCAATGCATATAAAGTAGAAATAACCTAGTTTTGGGAGTTGAGGATGCCAGGTACGTGCACATATCCTGCGCTGGTGGTTCTGAATTTTTTGTTCGCCAGTGGTTGTCTATGCTAGCCTTTATGGTCCCGTAAGTTAAAAAACGTTTCGCTGGAATGTCATACTGTGCTCTAAGGGTCTCAAACGATTTCAACTTATTGTTCTCGAATAATGTGCCTACAGTATTAACCCCGGCCTCCAGCCAGTCTCTAAGCTCAAGTTCAGCCCTTTTCCGAGTTATTGCTTGCAGTGCACTGAGAGGAAGTTCCGCTGAATAGGGAGTTTTAGTTTTAGTTTTGCGTAAGTGTGATTTCCAACATTTAGCTATTATTTTCACTTCTGGGCTGTCCTGCTTTCTTTCTTTTGTACAGCCTAGTAATATTTCAAACAGTCTTGCTTTCTGTGGCAAGGAGGGCTCTACATTAGGTTGTGACACTAGGCTGTTAGAGATCCAAAGTGCCAGCCATTGTAATTGAGCTGCAATGTAATATGACTCAAAGTCAGGTGTTGCTAGGCCCCCACTTGGCATCTGTCCCTGGAGCTTTATGAGAGCCACCCTTTTCCTGCCATTACCCCATATAAATGAGCTTACTGTTGAATTCATATCCCTGAAGAAGGACTTAGAAATCCATATCGGAAGGGCTGCGAAATGGTATAACAATCTTGGTAGTACTATCATTTTAAGGATCGCAATGCAACCCATCACCGAAAAAGGGAGTGTTCGCCAGAATGTCATGCAGGATTTTATGGAGCGGAATATGCCGCCAAAATTTCCATCTAAAATGTCTCTTGTCTCATGATATATTTTTACTCCTAGGTATGGAAGCCCATCCGGTATCCATCTAACCATTCCCAAAGTCAGTGGGGGTTGATGATGTTTCACCAGGGGGAATAAACTTGTATTGCCCCAGTTTACTTTTAGGCCTGAATGTTTTTCGAAGTTGGACAGCATTAGTTGGGCTACAGGGAGATCTCTCTGCATGTCTCCCAAAAATATCAGGAGGTCGTCTGCATATAAGGCTATGAAATGTCTTACATTCCTTGTCCCGCCCTGGCCGCCGCAGTCAGAGGTTCCATTGCTAGTGCGAACAACAGGGGGGAGAGGAGGCAACCCTGTCTCGTCCCGCTTTCCACCGCATATCTGGATGATATAATACGTCCCGTACGGACTCTTGCTGCAGGGTTGGTATAAAGCAGTTTCACCCATGCAATATAATCAGGGCCAACTCCCATTTGGGCCATGACCTTATGAAGGAAGTCCCATTCTAGGCTATCAAAGGCTTTTTCGATGTCTACTGCCAATATGCCCGGAGACTCAGTCGAGGGGGTTATTCCATTCATGACTGCGAAGAGCCTGCGTATGTTTCCTGCTGTGTTACGACCTGGGATGAAGCCCGCTTGGTCTGGGTGGATAAAAGAGGGCATCAGCGGTAGGAGTCTAGTTGCCAAGATTTTGCTGAGTATCTTATAATCAAGGTTCAGCATGGAGAGGAGCCTGTATGCCACCATCCCAGTTGGGTCCTTGCCGGGCTTGAGCAGCTGGACTATAATGGCTTTCCTTGTAGTTTCCGGTAACAGGCCCTGATCTTTGGCGCATTTAAACATTTTTTCCACGCGGGGTACGAGTATCTCAGCAAAGGTTTTGTAAAATTTGGCGGGCAGGCCGTCGGTATCAGGTGTTTTTCCCCTTGCCAGGTCTTTCACAGCCCTTTTGATTTCATCTGGTGTGACATTTCCTTCTAGTGTATCAGTGGGTGTTGGTTCCCAGGGTTTTAAGTTTATGGTTAATAAATATTGCTCAGTTAGGTCCCTGTTTAGGTTGGATCTTTTTTGGTATAGTGATTCATAAAAAGCCAAGAACTGGGCGTTAATCTGTTTAGGGTCGTGTATTTGGGTCCCATCACTTGCGGTCAGGTTCATTATGGGGGGGGATTTTTCTGACTGCGATACTACCCAGGCAAGCAGTTTACTCGCTTTATCTCTTTTGCCATGCACTCTTGCGAGATACTGCTTATGGTCGAAACATCTGAGGCGTTCGACACAGTGTGCTACTTTTGATCTGTTTTCCTATATTTGGGGTTGTAAATGAGGGTTTCCAGGCCTATTTTTCTCTGTTTCTCTTAGTATATCCTCGGCCTTCTCAGTCTCTAATAATAAGGTCCTACGAATTCCTTCTGTTTCAGCAATGCATCTCCCTCTTATTACTACTTTAAAGGCATCCCATTCTACCAGCCCGCTAGTCGTGGTGTTGTTGTTTTCTTCAAAATAATGTTCTATGGCTTGGTGGATATCATCTCGGAAGGGGGGATCTTCTAGTAATTCGGGTCTAAGGGTGTCATTCCAACCCTGGCGGTCGGTGTTAAAGCGGCGGCCAACCCGCCAACAGGCAGACGGGAAAAAAAATGGAATTCTGACCCTGGCGGGAACCGACAACATAGCCCGCCACTTTAACACTCCGACCGCCACGGCGGGACAAACAAACAGCGTGGCGGTTACCGCCAACAGACAGGCGGCAGACAATGTACCGCCCACACTATCACGACCCACCAATCCGCCACCTTTTCTGGGGCGGGAGCCCCACCGATAAAAACACGGCGGAAACAGACTACGAACGGGAAAACGCTCACTTATACACACACCACGAGGAATCTGGACAGCATGGAACCCGAATTAAACATCCTACCAGCTATTGTCTACCTGCTCCTCTACCAGGAGCACGAACGGCGGCGCAGAAGACACCGGTGAGTACTGCACCTACGACACAGGGGAGGGGGGAGGAGAAAAGGTTACGGGCACACACATATGCGACACACCCACCCCCCCACCCCCCCCACCCCAATCCCTACACACCAATGCAGAGTAAAAAGTCAGAGTGACACCCTCCAAACCCCCCGGAATAATGCAAACACAAAATAAAATGTTCATTAAAATTGAAGTATGTTAAAGCATATTTGAACTGAAGTGAAAAATGAAATTTATCAAATAAATATATTACTACATCAACAATATATCCATAGTCCAAAAGTCTGGCACATATTGCTTACATTCCATTGTTCGTGGGCCAATGTGCATAAACACATGGGCAAAGCCCACACACGAGACCCGTTTCCATTGGAGAGAACACTGCTGGGGCATCAGATGATAAACCACAGGCACCTCAGGGGGAAGGGAAGGGGGGGCATCTCAGCCACATGAGTCCACGACGCCAGATCCACGAGGGGCCTCCATGCCCACTGTACCATCCTGGGGAGTGCAAAGCCACAGTCTCTCAAGTCTCTACAGTGTGTGGGTTGCCCACTGGACCATCCTGGGGAGTGCAAAGCCACAGTCTCTCAAGTCTCTACAGTGGGTGGGTTGCCCACTTGACCATCCTGGGAGTGCAAAGCCACAGTGTCTCAAGTCTCTACAGTGGGTGGGTTGCCCACTGGACCATCCTGGGCAGTGCAAAGCCACAGTCTCTCAAGTCTGTACAGTAGGTGGCTTGCCCACTGTACCATCCGGGGGAGTGCAAAGCCAGAGTCCATCCGGTGGATTACAGACTCCACTGGTTACGGAGGAGGCATGTTGGCAAGAGTGCTTCGTGAAGCCCTGCCCGACACAGATCCGGCCCTGCCAATGGTCCAGCGGTGCTTGAGACGGCGGTGCCCAGCGGAGCGGTGCTTGAGATGAAGGGCCCAGCGGAGCGGTGCTTGAGACGGCGTTGCCCAGCGGAGCGGTGCTTGAGATGAAGGGCCCAGCGGAGCAGTGCTTGACAGGAAGGGCCCAGCGGAGCAGTGCTTGAGACGGCGGTGCCCAGCGGAGCGGTGCTTGAGATGAAGGGCCCAGCGGAGCGGTGCTTGAGATGAAGGGCCCAGCGGAGCGGTGCTTGAGACGGCGGTGCCCAGCTGAGCGGTGCTTGAGATGAAGGGCCCAGCGGAGCGGTGCTTGAGATGAAGGGCCCAGCGGAGCGGAGCAGTGCTTGAGACGGCGGTGCCCAGCGGAGCGGTGCTTGAGATGAAGGGCCCAGCGGAGCGGTGCTTGAGATGAAGGGCCCAGCGGAGCGGTGCTTGAGATGAAGGGCCCAGCGGAGCGGTGCTTGAGACGGCGGTGCCCAGCGGAGCGGTGCTTGAGATGAAGGGCCCAGCGGAGCGGTGCTTGAGATGAAGGGCCCAGCGGAGCGGTGCTTGAGACGGCGGTGCCCAGCGGAGCGGTGCTTGAGATGAAGGGCCCAGCGGAGCGGTGCTTGAGATGAAGGGCCCAGCGGAGCGGTGCTTGAGACGGCGGTGCCCAGCGGAGCGGTGCTTGAGATGAAGGGCCCAGCGGAGCTGTGCTTGAGATGAAGGGCCCAGCGGAGCGGTGCTTGAGATGAAGGGCCCAGCGGAGCGGTGCTTGTCACGGCGGGGCCCTGTTCAGCGGTGCTTGTCACGGCTGGGCCCTGTTCAGCAGTGCTTCTCACGGCGGGGCCCTGTTCTGCGGTGCTTGTCATGGCGGGGCCCTGTTCAGCAGTGCTTCTCACGGCGGGGCCCTGTTCAGCAGTGCTTCTCACGGCGGGGCCCTGTTCAGCAGTGCTTGTCTTGTGTTCCTAGGGAACCAGATCTGGCCAATAATTCCTGCTCAGTCGCCATCTGACCTTTCGCTTGCGGGGCCCTCCTGTGCTGGAGTCCTGGGCCCGTGGGTGTCCTCCGTCACACCCCAAATGGGGCTGGTGGGGCCCTCCTGGGCAGCTCGACTGCTGCCGGACTTGTCCGCCCTTGCCCTCCTTGGCCGAAACTCTGGGGCCCCTGCCTCCCTTTCTGGATGGGCCAGGTGACGGTGCAAGGGTGGTGTCCTTGGGGGCAGACGTCTCAGGCCTGTCGCGCCGGCCCTTCCCTTTCTTGGTTCTTTTCCCAGGGGGTGGGCTGGCTGTCCCCTTGCTGCTGGCCGATGTCCCTGCCCTAGGAGCTGGTGGACTCCAATAGCCCTGTACGATGGTCCTAGTAGGTGCAGGGCTGGTGGTGGCTGAGGTGCTGTTTGGAGTCTTATCAGATGGAGGGGGTGGGTCAGTTGTTGGAAAGAGGTCAAGGTTGGAAAGGAAAATCAATTTAGACAGACAGGGACGGGTAGTTGTAGTGGGAATGGGAGTGGAGGAAGAGGATGTGGTTGTAGGAGAGTCAAGTGTGCTGTCTTTGGGTGCAGGTGCTTGTGCTGGAGGCTGTCGTGAGGTGGATGGCTGTTGGGTGGGTGACTGCCTGCGTTTGTGTGGTTTGGAAGAGGGGGTGACAGACACACTGGGAGAGGACACAGGGGACGTGTAAATGGCAGTGGGGGTGGTGACTGCACGTGTGCGGACTGTTCTGGTGGGTGTGGTGGTGATGGATGTACTGGCTGATGGTGGTGTGCATGCAGGTGTGAGTGGAGACGTCACAGGGAGGGAGGAGGGAGACGAGGAGGAGGGGGACACAGAGGAGGCAGTGGCTGTTGGCATGTCTGCATGTGGATGTTGCTTGGGTGAATGCTTGTGTGATCTGTGGTGCTTATGTCTGGATGAGCTGCCCTTGGGTGTTGAGGTGTGTGCAGGCTGGTCTGTAGGTGTGGCTGGGATAGGCAGAGGAACAGGGGAGTGGGACTGGGTTGAGGAAGTTGGAGGGGGGAGGCTAGACACAAGGGACAATGGCTGCCGTCAGTGCTGAGGCCAGAGCGTTGAACGATCGCTGATGGGCAGCCTGACCCGAATGAATGCCCTCCAGGTATGCATTGCTCCGATGCACCTTCCTTTCTACCCCCTGGATGGCATTCAAAAGGGTAGACTGCCCAACAATGAGCCTCCGGAGGAGGTCAATGACCTCCTCACTGAGGGCAGCAGGGGTAACTGGGGCAGGGCCTGAGGTGCCAGGGGCGAAGGAGATGCCCGGCTTCCTGGCCGAGCGGGCACGGGGCGAACGCTGAGGGGCTGCTGGGAGGGCGGGGCTGGTGCGCTGGGTGGTGGCTGTACCTGTTGTTGCGGTGAGCACGGATGTTGCCGCCACCACAAGGGAGCTCCCTTCCGAGGACGTGTCGGTGTCACTGACGTCTCCACGGGTCCCCGTTGTGGAGCTCCCCTCGCCCTCTGTCTCACTGGTGTACTCGGAGTCGGTTGCATGGCCCTCCGGGGCCATGTGAGATGCAGCTCCCTCGTGCGCCGATGCCACTTCTCCTCCGCCTGATGATGCTAATGCACACACGAACAGGAAAACCAAACAAAAGGGGGGGGGGGAAAGAAAGACATGTTGAGTGCATGCATTGGCGGCACCGTTGGCGGAGAGGACAGACACAGAAGCCCCCTGCACTACGCCGCGCACTCGGGGTACACTACTCAATTATTGTGACTTGGCCTACAAGTCTATGGACGACAAATGCACACATAGGTGAGCCCGGACCATGAATCGCTGTACTTAGCACCCTACAGAGGTGGGGGGGCGGGGGCACAGGGCCATGCCTAACGGAGGGGCCTAGCCAACAGAAACCGCCCTGGCCTAGAGATAGCCACAGCCCTCCTCCCCCACCCAGACACCTCCACTGTGCGCTAATATAGCAGAATGTGCTAATACTCACCCCCTTGTGTCTGCTGTGATGTCCTCACGCGCCCATCCAAATCGGGGTAGGCCACCGCCAGGATCCGGGACATCAGGGGGGTCAATTGCCGTGTGGCACCCCTCCTAGGTTGGGAGGCCATCCCCAGCAGAGCCTCGGCAGTCTTTCTGCTCCCGCGGCGGATGTCCTCCCACCTCTTGCGGCAGCGGGTGCCCCGTCTGTTGTGGACCCCCAGGGCCCGGACGTCCTTGGCGATGGCACGCCAAATGTCGGTCTTCTGATGGGCGCTGACCTATGTACAGGGTGGAACAAGAAATATCATCACTTTTCTGCATGGTCGATGTGAGTGGCCCCCCCTCCCCAACCTTGCCATGTGGCACATACTCTCATCTGTCGTGCGTTGCACTCCTCATTCGCTCCCCTCCCCACCATCTTACATCCACCCCACTCAACACAGGCATAGCCCATACTACGTGCTCCCTGTGTACTTACCTGTTGGTCTGGAGGACTGTAGAGTAGCGCATACTGGGGAAGGACCCCATCCACAAGTTTCTCCAATTCCTCAGAAGTGAAGGCAGGGGCCCTTTCCCCAGTCGCAGCAGCCATTGTATCTCCCAGACCGAGGTCACAGCAGCACTTGCAGTATAGGTCCTCTCCTGTGGATGATCAGGTCTCGAGTGATTAAGCAGTTAGAAAATGGCGGTCACGCCCACGGCGGTGCGTACCGCGACCGCCGGCGCACATCGTCATTGGCTCCTGAGACCCATAGGGTTCAATGTTAACCAATGCTGCTTTGCGCCGCGGTCTTCGACCGCCTACCGCCACGGTGTGCCACGCCAGCGCATTGACCTCACATACCATTGTCACACTTCACAAGTCAAGCAGCCGCCATTTCAAGGGCCCACATGGCTTAATTTCTACTGCGTCACACAGGCCTAGGCCTTGCATTGCCACTCATACAAGCCATTCAATGCATAGCGAATCGTGTACTGTGCAAGCTGTGGTTACGTACCTGTGGGTTGCTTGACTCTGTGCTCCATGTTGTCCTTCCTAGGCACCGTCCGCTGGGACTTGCGAGGAGATGGAGGAATGTTCCCTTGTACAGACCGCTGGTGGACCTGTCGACAATGGAAGAACGAAATGTCATACTGACATACAGACTTGACCGAGCCACTATACATGAACTGTGTGCCCAGCTGGAGCCAGACCTGTTGTCCCCCATTCGCCAACCCACAGGGATTCCCCCTCTGGTGCAGGTTCTGTCAGTACTCCATTTTTTGGCAAGTGGATCATTCCAAACAACAGTGGCCATATCATCAGGGATGTCTCAGCCTATGTTTTCTAAGGTTTTGTCCAGAGTGTTGTCTGCCCTGATGAAATACATGCGGAGCTACATTGTTTTCCCTGAGGTGGGCGATTTGGCTACAGTGAAGGGTGATTTCTATGCCCTTGGACATATCCCCATCATCATTGGTGCCATTGATGGGACCCATGTGGCTTTGGTTCCCCCCAGTGGAAGTGAGCAGGTGTACAGGAACAGAAAAAGTTATCATTCGATGAATGTCCAGGTGGTCTGTTTGGCTGACCAGTACATCTCCCATGTAAATGCCAAGTTCCCTGGGTCTGTGCATGACGCGTACATCATGCGAAATAGCAGCATCCCTTCTGTGATGGAACAGCTACAGAGACACCGTGTGTGGCTAATAGGTGACTCTGGTTACCCCAACCTGTCGTGGCTACTTACCACAGTGAGGAATCCCAGGAGAAGGGCAGAGGAACGCTACAATGAGGCCCATGGGCGAACTAGGAGGATTATAGAAAGAACCTTTGGCCTCCTGAAGGCCAGGTTTAGGTGCCTGCATATGACAGGTGGATCCCTAAAGTACTCACCAAAGACGGTGTGCCTGATCATCGTGGCCTGATGGATGCTTCACAACCTGGCTTTGCGACGCCAGGTGCCTTTCCTGCAGGAGGATGGTCCAGATGGTGGTGTTGTGGCAGCTGTGGAGCCTGCGGAGAGTGAAGAGGAGGAAGACGAAGAGGACAACACAGACAACAGGGACACAGTGATACAACAGTATTTTCAGTAGCACACAGGTATGAATCAACCACGCCATCTTACATTTACTTAAAGTCTCCTGCCTCTCTACTGTCTGAGTTCCCCCCCAGTTCCTGTTAACTGAGTTGTGACTTTCCCTTCCGTTTTCAGAGCTGTGGGCCCCACTGCGTGACCTCTGCTTTGTTTGCCCATGGACTACAGCTGTGTGACAGTGGTATGTTGTCATCACAATGTAACTGAACATTTTTGCATCATTATGTCTAATACATTTGTTCAAAATACAAGCAGACTCCAGATTTTTTAAGTGCAATAGGTTAATTTATTAAAGTGCTAAAATGAGGAACATGATTGTAAAACGGTGATGGGTGATGGTGGAGTAATGTCCATGGCAGAGTCCAGTTCTCAGTCTCACAGGTGCATTGTCCATATGCCTGTGGAAGGATGGAGCAGGGGCAGTTCAAGGTTGGACAGGGTGACAATGAGGGACAGTGGGATGACATCAGGGGGTATCGTTTGCTGGCGGGGGTCTTGGCATCCTACTTGTCTTCTTGTGAGATCTCAGGTTCCGCTTGCGGGGTGGTTCTTCTTCTGCAGGAGGTGGGGTTCTGGTGGCCTGTCGTTGTGTGGGGGCCTCCTGTCCACTAGCGCCGGCGGAGGTGGTAGGCTGTTCCTGGTCCAGGCTAGTGACAGGGGCCCTTTGTGGTGCCACATGGTCCCGCAATGTGGTGACTATCTGGTTTAGGGCCACGACGATGGTCCCCATTGCGGAACTAATGCTCCTCAGTTCCTCTCTGAACCCCATGTACTGTTGCTCCTGCATGACCTGCATTTCCTGGAACCTGGCCAGTACCGTCGCCATTGTCTCCTGGGAGTGGTGGTATGCTCCCATGATGGAGGAGAGGGCCTCTTGGAGAGTGGGTTCCCTGGGCCTGTCCCCCCCGTCGCACAGCAGCCCTCCCAGTTCCCCTGTTTCCCTGGGCCTCTGTCCCCTGGACGGTGTGCCCACTACCACTGCCCCCAGGTCCCTGCTGTTGTTGGGGTAGTGGGTCAACCTGGGTGCCCTGTAGTGGTGGACACACAGCTGATTGGCGTGTCCTGGAGAGAGAGGCATGGGCCCGCTGGGTGGGAGCTGTGCTGGTGTTCCCAGAGGGGGTTAGGTCTAGTGTAGCCTGTGGCTGTCTGTGGGGAACCGACTGTCCCGAGGTCCCCGATGGGCCGGACTGGTCATCTGGGTCCAGGGAGACAGAGCTGCTGTCATCACTGGGGCCTCTTCTGGGGGTGGAATGGACATCTCTGGTCCCTCCTGGGCGGTGTGGTGGCGTTCGGGTCCTGCAGGGGTATAAGAGTATGGTTATTGCTTCTGTGTGTGGCATTTCATGTAATGGGTGGGTGGCCGTGTACCCCAGTGCTGGCATTCCCTTGTGGGGGTTTTGTGACGGTGGCTTGTGGGGGAGTCGGGTATGTGCAGTCGGCATGCTTTGGGGATGGGTGTCCATGCTTTGGGGACGCATGCAGGGGTAGGTTTTGGGATGGGTGGGTTGTGATGGTGAGCCATTTGCAAGGAGGATGTGTGATGGGGGTGGGGGCGAGGGTGGGGGTATGATTTGGCATGCAGGTGGGGGGGGGGGAATGAAGTAGTGGAGATTTGCCTTACCAGAGTCCATTCCTCCACCTACTCCTGTGAGGCCCTCAGGATGCAGGATGTGCAAGACTTCCCCCTCCCATGCTGTGAATTCTGGGGGAGTAGGTGGGGGTCCGCCGCCATTCTTCTGCACCGCGATGTTGTGCCTTGATACCATGGAACGCACCTTCCCCCGTAGGTCGTTCCACCGCTTCCTGATGTCGTCCCGATTGCGTGGATGCTGTCCCACAGCGTTGACCCTGTCCACTATTCTTTGCCATAGCTCCATCTTCCTGGCAATGCTGGTGTGCTGCACCTGTGCCCCGAAGAGCTGGGGCTCTACACAAACTATTTCCTCCACCATGACCCTGAGTTGTGCGTCTGAGAACCTGGGGTGTCTTTGGGGTGACATGGGGTGGTGTGGATGAGGTGAGGGGTGGTGTTTGTGTTGTAGAGTGTGGTGGGTGTGGTGGTGCATGGTGTTTTGTGCGTGGAAATTGTGTGGGTGATGTTGTGATTTGCCTCTGTGTGATGGTCTACTCTATGCTGTGCTGTCTCTCTCTGTCCTTCAGTCGCAATAGTGGTCATGAGGGTTTGTGGGTGATGTGAGTGTGTGTTTTATATTTAATTGGGTGTGTGGGAGTGGTGTGTGTATGTGTATCAGGTGTGTGTATTTCAAATTGTCCAATGTGGTTAGGTTTTGTAAAGGTGTGTGTATTTTGACCGCGGCGGTGTGTACCGCCAATGGAATACCGCGGTTGAAAGACCGCTGCGGGGATTTGTGGGTCGGAATGGTATGGGCGTATTTCTGTTGGCGTGACGGTGGAGGTTTGGTCATCGCCAGTTTCCCGCTGACCTTTGGTGTGGCGGACTTTTGTTGTTGTCGGGTTTTTGGCGGTTTGCCAGTTGCGGGTCAGAATGACCGTGGCGGTTTACCGCGACCGCAACGGTGTTATGGCGGTCTTCTGACCGGCGGTAAGCGCCTTTTACCGCCGAGGTTGGAATGACCCCATAAAAGTCTCCATGTGGGTATAGATGCTGAATAAGTAGTATAGAATGCCTGACCTCTCCATCTTTTTTGTAAGGCTTTGCCCTCTTTCGATGTTAAGTGAGTTTCCTGCAACATAGATATTTGGATACCCCTTCTCTGTAGATAAGAGGATATCTTATATCTCTTGACTAAAGAGTTCATACCCCTGATGTTCCAGGTAAGGATCTTATACGATTTTGGTGTAGTCATAGTAGTGTTTTCGTTGTTCTACTGAGGGGTGGTGTCTGGTAACCTAGTATTATGATGGGTTCCCTGGTGATTCCTTGCTCCCTGCTCCATTTTGCAATTTCTGTGGTGATTCTCGGACCGATATTAAACCCTAGAAAATTCCCCAACATAAAAACTACCCAACTCCCCATCGCTAGGACAAAAGTCGTACCTCTCTCGCCCAAACTTGTGTGAATTAAAAGTTAACTGTCCAACAAGGTGGGGGGTGCTTCAGATAGAGAATCGAAGCTCAGCAGGGTGACCTCTCCTCAGCCCCCGGGTGGAAGAAAAACTGAAATTCAGTGGCTCCAGGATTTTGATTATCGGGTGTCAGTGGGCTAGTCTCTTCCTGCAGACTCTTAATTCGATTTTAGAAGCCGTAGGTGTACTCCTGGTTGTCCCTGAGGTTTATATATATCATATCTCCCAGGAGCTCTGTTTGTAATTCAAGAATGTACTTCAAATTATGGTGTCTGACGTCCCTGGGGTTACATCTGTGCCCTTTTGGTTAGGCGTGAGTGACAAATCTGATTCATGTTATGAGTCTGATTGGTTTACGTCACTATGTGTTTGCTTAGGTGAACTCTGTTCAGAACAGCCGAGGGATGCAGCTGCTTCCACTGCTTTTTGACGGTCGTTTAGAATCTCCAGAGGGGATGGACTGGTGCGTCTTGATGCATTTCTGCTGTTAGATTTTCCTTTAAGGTTTAGTTGGTGTTTTTCAGGGTTAATTCGTTTCTCGTTGAGATGTTGCTTGTCCATCCAGTTCCAAACCTCCTCCGCCGAGTTAAAAAACTGTGAGCCTGTTGTGGTTATTATGCGGAGTTGGGCCGGGAATAGCATTCCGTATTGGACCCCTAGATTTCTGAGTCTCTGTTTGGCCTCCCTGAAAGAAGCTCTCTGCTTTAACACCTCTCGCGAGAAATCAGGGAAGATCCGAATTACTTGGTTGTCCAATAAGCAATCTCCCTTTTTCCTGCTTTGGGTGAGTAAATGGTCCCTGTCTTTATAGTGCAATAGTTTGGCCACTACTGGTCTAGCAGGAGCGCCCGGAGGAGGAGGACGTGCCGGGACTCTATGTGCTCTTTCCATTGCAAAAAATTGGGATAGTCCTTCATTCGCTATATTTTCTTTGAACCATTTTTCAAGGAAGTCAACCATGTTGGTTCCTTCGACTTTCTCCGGCAGCCCCATGATTCTGATGATATTTCTTCTTGATCTGTTTTCAGCATCTTCCGCCCTCAGTTCCAAATCTTTTATTCTTTTCTCCATTTGTCTTGATGCTTTGGAAGCGCCTTGAAGCTCGGGTCCCATTTCTTCCAGCTGTTTTTCTGCCGAGGTCACTCTTTCCGCTAGGCACCGGTGATCGTCTCTGAGCACTGTGAAGTCTGACGCTAGAGAGTCTATTTTCATCTCAAGAGCGGTTCTGGAGGCAGCGATAGCCTGTATTACATCCTGCAGGGTAGTCTCTTTTGTGGGTCCTTCCTCCACAGAGGAAAATTTCCCCACAACCTCCTGTTCTGGGGGAGCATTGCCTGTTATGTCCCTAGTATTATCGGCTTCTCGCCTTCTATTTGGTTTGCCCATCTCTGGCGGTGTGCAGCGCTTTTGCTGGTGATCTCTTAATAGTATAACGGCAGTATAGAGCCGATGACTGTGTTTACCTGTTTTCTAAAAGTTGCTGGATGGGCCCACCTGGGTCCAGCACCTGGGGGGTGGAGGCCTGTCTTTTATTGAGCCAAATGTCTTAATTACAGATTATTAAGCTCGATTGACGAACAATCTGTTGGACCTTCCGATTTGAGCTGATGGCTATTTTTATTAACATGCCGGAACTTAGGGGTAAAGCGTGGAGCCGGGCTGTATTTTTAAGTTACGCCACCATTCCTTTCTTTATTCGATCGCTAGTTGATTCATCTATTAGAAAGGTCTGATTTGGGTATCTGTAGGTCGGTGACATCCCAGCGCCCGTCTTTCAGTATTCCAGTTTTGGGGGGCGACCCTCTGCTCTGGTTCCCCGTATTGCTGGCACGGTCCATCTCCCAACCCTTCTTTAGCGGTCTCACTGGGTTTCAGCCTAGTTACGTCAGGCCCCTTCTCACCTTCGGTTGCTTTCTCGCTATTCGGGTCTCTGGATTGCAGTACCCCGGGCCATCTCCTCCCATTGGGTTTATCACGGTCTACGGTGTCGGATGGTTGCGCCCTCGATCCCCTCTTGACGCCAGGTCTCCTCACCTCCTATTATAACGTCTCCGCTGTGCCGGCCCACCTCCTCCGGTATTGCTTCTCTGCCGGTTTCTTTCTTCGCTCTGCTTGTCTTGGACCAGTAAGGTTCGATCTAGGCCTCAGTGTTTCTCTCAGTCACCTGAGGTGACGCCCAAGGGTGCTCTCCCGGCCGCCTAGGTCCCGGAGTGCTTGGCAGCCGCCATCTTGTCCCCTTGAGCTCTCCTCCGACTCGCATCTAGCCAGTTCGTATCGAAGCCCTAACTAGTGGTTTTCAGGGGAACAAAGCCGAACATCGATAGCCCGGGGAGGCACCACGCATTCCGCTCCAACTGCGCGGAATCTGGAGCCGAATTGAGTATTATAGCACCGGGGGTGAGGAGAGATAGACTGGAGCCTCAAGAAGAAGCTGCTACCGCCATGGCGCCAAGCCACGCCCCCCAATGAACACTCATCCATGCCAAATCTTTCTGACTATGCGCAAGAGACTGATGACCCTACCAAAGTCCACACCTCTTTAGAATGTTGATCAGAAAAGAAGCTGATTATTTCTGTTTGTTCTTTTCTAGAAAAAACTTCTTGCATATTTCAAGCGTCAGAGAAGTAAAATCTAGTCCTTGAATGAAAGTCCTCAAATCCTTATAAAAGGAAGGAAGTGAGGATGCTAAAGGTGCTAGGTATGTGGGATTGAACAAACCAAAACGGCATAACATTATTCCTGAAAATTATTGTGTAATTAAACAAGCAACATTGAAAGGACAAGCATGAACTCTCGATATTGTAGGGGAGAATAACTTGGAAAATAGAAAAAAATGTATATCAGGCTTCCCCTTCCCTCCATTTCTCCAATTTGTCCATCCCTTATGTCTACTAAGCTTTTTCATACGTGAACCCCAGAAGAAGGAGAAAACCATTTTGACACACTTCTGTAGAACTACCTTCGAGGGTGGATAAACCATAGTGAGATATAACATGAGCGCCAATAAGACAGCTTTAGTAACGAGGACTTTACCTTCAATTGTTAATTTATCTGTTGACCATAAGGAGATTTTTTGTGCCATCTTACCAAGGACTTCATCCCAATTCTTTGCCTCATGGCCTGCTGCTGGGAAAACACCCCCATGAAATTTAACAGGTGCGATGGTAGTGGAGACAGTAAGTTTCACCAGGTGGTCCCAAGACACCCATAGTTAAACATGCATATTTGCCAAGATTTAAACTGAGTCCTAACACTTGTTGGGATAAAATAGCATGATGTAAAGCCTTACACACAACACTTGGGCTGGAACATAATATAGTAACGTCATCAATATAAGCCACCACCTTTACCTGGGTTTCTGAACCGGCTGGTAAGAAGGCCCCCTGTACTGAGATCATCCTTACGCAAATTACGTAAAAAGGGTTCTACAGCATATACAAATAAAGAAGGAGATAGTGGACACCCTTGCCGAACCTCACCATGGATAGGAAATGCCTGCATATGAAATCCATTAATACTAACCACACTACAAGCATTTTTATATAAGGTATAAATCATATGACTAACGCTTTTGGGAACCTGCAAACGTTGAAGCACCGCAAAGAGAAAAGAATGAGACACACAATTAAAAGCTTTCTGGAAAGCTAAACTCAAAACTTCCAAAGGAATATTACGTTCCTTAGTGTACTGTATAACATCTCTAATAGTGGTTAAACTATCAACAATATATTGACCTTTAAGTGCGCATGTTTGATCCTATTGTATACAAGTATGTAAAACAGTCATAAGTCTATGAGCTAACACTTTAGATACCAGTTTGTCATCCACATTTAAAAGGGATATGGGACGCCAATTCTGTAATGAAGTTTCATCTCCATTTTTGTAAAGTAAGGTAATGACACCTGTGGAAAAATCTTTAGTAAACGTATCATTATCTAACCCACAATTTATCATCAACATAAAATCAGCACATATGAGACCCTTAAATTTCTGATAAAATTCCCAGGGTAGCCCATCAACACCTGGACTAGAATCTGTATGTGCCAAACTTAAGGCTGAAAGAAATTCTTCTCCTGTGAAAGGGCTGTCCAGATGATCCTGTTGATCTTTATCTAATGTGTCACTTATTATCTCACAATAAGCAGAAATCTCCTTTGCTGATGAAGCTAGAGGTGTGGAAGTATACAAATCTTTAAAAAATTGAAATGCTATTTGCTGGCAGTCAGATAGTCTTTGACATCAAACCACGTTTATTTTGTAATATTGTTAAGAGCTTATGATGTTTATTAGCTTTGCTAAAAAAGGAGGAAGTGCATTTCTCATCCTCCTGAAAATTATGTACCCTGGACTGAAAGATAATGGTTTTGCTCTTTTTGTGTAATCAGTGATTCTTTGTCTGTTTTTACAAGACGAACATGGTTGCTGACATTTTTACCTGTCTCTCATACTTGTTGAAGAAGAACGAGGCATCAGTGGAGATTCTAGAAATCCTCCCATGCTGCTTTCCGAAGAAGATAACCCAGGGTCTGGAAAAAAACCTTTGTCTTCTACCACTGATTTTCAGTGGTCAATTTTGATTTTTGTTGTACCCATTTCTTATAACAACATTGATATTTCCCACTTATCTGTTCATTTGATAATAACTTACAAATTAACTTCTAATATCCTGGACCTCGTGCAAGCTGCAGAGAAATCTGTAACTTAGTACAGACCATACTATGATCAGAAAAGGAAAGAGGAGATAGTTGACTCAGTTCTGAAATCAAAGACCTTGAGGCAAAATATAATCAATTTTACACCTAGTATGACCATGTGCTGCCTCCCATGTAAAATATGTAACTGGAGGAAAATGTTTGGAGTAAGTGTCATATAGTTCCAACTCACACCATATTCTGAAGCATTTTAGAACTTACATCCCTGCTGTCCTTGATGATCTTTACGATGCATAATACAGTTAAAATCACCTGTCATAATAAGCGGTATAGCTCCTGTGGGAAATAGTTGCGGGTCATGACCAGTGGGCGACACCAGGGAGGGGTTTGAAAATCCTCTGGTTTATCATATTTAACTCACCCATCAGGAGATACGGTAGAGCTTCCGTGTCTCCCCTCGCCCTCCCCTCGCACCCCCCACCGGAACCTTTGTGACATCAGCGCACTGCAAGATGTGCTGATGTCACACTTGTTTTCCCTATCGGAGCAAGAAGCAGCAGGTAAGGCCGCTTCCTACTCTGGTGGGGAAAACGGGCCCAAACTGGCCTCCCCACCATTTGGGAAGGCCTTGTTTGAAAGGGGAGACTCTCCCCTTTCAAACGAGGCCTTCCTCAAATGGTTTCCTGGCCCTGGATCACAGTGGCGCTGCGATCCAGGGCCTGGAATCCCCACTAGACCCCATGAATTTTCACCCCTCTGAAAATGGCCCCCATGCCCCCAGGGGGCATATTTAAAAAAAAATAATATCTAAGTTTACCCCTGGAGGGGAACAATCGCGCCCACCCAGGGGTTACATTTTTTTTATTTTATTTTTTCAAATTAAATTGACAGGGGTTGCCCATGAGCAGGGCTGACCTCCTGTGGGGGCAATTTTTTGTAATAGCTGTGTGGTTGCCCTGGGGGGCACCATGTAAAGTGATCTCTACATATATATATATATATATATATATATATATATATATATATATATATATATATATATATATATATATATTTTTGTCACCAGTTCTCTTGCAGTTGCAGTTTGCGTCTTCAAAGCAATGCACATACTTCAACTGATGCTTTTCAACTATAGCTTTTAGGCAGCAATAAAATAGTCAAGTAACTTGTGTGATTATGTTTCTGCTACAAAAGGATCTGACTTTTGTCTGGTGACAGTTTTGATGCCATAAAGTAGCTCACAATGTTTATATGCCTACTTCAAAGATCAAATCTCTATTTTATGTAAATAGCTGAGTGGATTAGTAATGTCAGCCATTACCTGCGCTATAATACAAATTAAATGTATGTGCAAGGGGGGCTATGGAGAGATGAAGGGCACTTTTTCTGGATGGTAGTAAGGGAATCTGAGGAGGAGGTCATGGGATTGGGAGCACCAGTAATGATTGTTAGGCTGGGCGCCAGAGGCGCTAAAGACTGTGATGATTGGTATGTGACAAGGTGAAGTAATAGTGTGTCTTTTTTGTTTTTCTGAGTGTCTTGAGAGAACGTGCAGATTGAGGGAAGAGGCGAAGGTAAGGTGACTGACGTTTACTGTTGCACACATTACACACACATCAACCAGCAATTTTGTGACTGTCTACGTAGGCTAGTGCTGTAGAGTGAGAGTTCAGCCAGTAGCAGACATGGCGTCTCATTGGATGACTGCTGCTTAAGCCCTAACTCGGGTTATAGAGGATAGCTCTGCCTTAGGATCAGCGACTGAGACAGCATCCATGGGATAGGACTATGGCGCAGACTCTGGGAGTAATTTTTCTGACAACTCATCTTCCAGTGATTCTGAGATAGGTGATGAGGACAGCCCTGCGCAAGCACAGTCTATGCAGTGGGACAATAGCGGGTTAGCCCAACCCACAGAGCAGGTACGTGTGGTGGCAAGCACATAGAGAGTGCTCTCTTGGGAGCTCTCCAATTTAGATCAGCCCCAAATTCCACTGCCCAAATAGTATTGTGGAGACACTAAAATCATCTATCACAAAACAACCAGGTTTTGTAAGGCAGCCACCTGTGTTTTTATTCCTGACTCAGCGGCCATATAGGGAAGCCTACCAAACAGAGACATTTCCGGAAACTAGACAGCCAGAGGAGTCCACAGAGGTGTGGCGTCTGTGGATTCACCAAAGTTCATGTTGTGTTTTGGAGCATTTTCTGTCGCGGGCACTGGGCCTACCCACACAAGTGAGGTCCCATTTTTATCGGGAGACTCGGGGCAATGCTGCATGGAAGAAAATTTGTGGCTCCCCTCAGATTCCAGAACTTTTTATCACCGAAATGTGAGGAAAAACACAACACAAGGGAGGTACCATTTTTATCTGGAGGCTAGGGGGAATGCTGGGTGGTAGGAAATTTGAGGCTCCTCTCAGATTCCAGAACTTTTCATCACCGAAATGTGAGGAAAAAGTGTTTTTTTCCAAATTTTAAGTTTTGCTAAGGATTCTGGTTGACAGAACCTGGTGTCAGCGCCACAA
This sequence comes from Pleurodeles waltl, assembly GCF_031143425.1. Taxonomy (NCBI): domain Eukaryota; kingdom Metazoa; phylum Chordata; class Amphibia; order Caudata; family Salamandridae; genus Pleurodeles; species Pleurodeles waltl. The sequence continues at coordinate 1,604,448,776 of NC_090444.1, forward strand.
GTTAGCCCATCGTGGGTTCCCATAAGTGTCTAGTTTTCAGAAATATCCAGGTTTGCTTGGTTTTTCATAGGTTCTGGATGAGCTAGAGGCCAAAACCCACAGCTAAGCACTTTGCAAAAAACAGGTCAGTTTTCTTTGGGAAAATGTGATGTGTCAATGTTGTGTTTTGGGGCATTTCCTGTTGTGGGCACTAGGCCTACCCACACAACTGAGGTATCATTTTTATTGGAAAACTTGGGGGGATGCAGGGTGGAAGGAAGTTAGTGGCTCCTCTCAGATTCCAGAACTTTCTATCACCGAAATCTGAGGTAAAAGTGTTTGTTTGCCCAATTTTGAGGTTTGCAAAATATTCTGTGTAACAGAACTTCGTGAGAGCCCCACAAGTCACCCAGTCCTGGATTTCCCTAAGTGTCTAGTTGTAAAAAATGCACAGGTTTGGTAGGTTTCCCTAGCTGACGGCTGAGCTAGAGGCCAAAATCTACAGCTAGGTACTTTCCAAAAAACACGTCACACTACAATGTAAAAATGTGATGTGTCCATGTTGCGTTTCCTGTCACGGGCACTAGCCCTACCCACACAAGTGAGGTAACATTTTTATCGGGAGACTTGGGGGAATACAGAATAGAAGAACAAGTGTTATTGCCCCTTGTCTTTCTCTGCATGTTCTCCTATGAAATGTAAGACAGTGTGAAAAAAAGACATCTATTTGAGAAATGCCCTGTAATTCACATGCTAGTTTGGGGACCCGGGAATTCAGAGATGTGCAAATAACCAATGCTTCTCAACACCTTTTCTTGTGCCCATTTTGGAAATACAAAGGTTTCCTTGATACCTATTTTTCACTCTTTATATTTCACCATATGAATTGCGGTATACCCGATATACCATGAAAACCCATTGCTAGGTGCAGCTCATTTATTGGCTCTGGGTACCTAGGGTTCTTGATGAACCTACAAGCCCTAACTATATCCACAACCAGAAGGGTCCAGCAGGCGTAATGGTATATTGCTTTCAAAAATCTGCCATAGATGGAAAAAGTTATATAAGAAAATGTGGACAGAAATGGCTCTTTTTTCACCTCAATTTCAATATTTGTTTTATTTCAGCTGTTACTTTCTCTAGGAAAACCTTGAAGGATCTACACAAATGACCCCTTGCTGAATTCAGAATTCTGTCTACATTTCAGAAATGTTTAGCTGTCTGGGATCCAGCATTGATTTCACACCCATTTCTGTCACTAACTGGAAGGAGGCTGAAAGCATTTAAAAAATAGTGCAAATGGGGTATGTCCCAGTTAAATGCCAAATTTGTGTTGAAAAATGTGGTTTTCAGATTCAAGTCTGCCTGTTTCTGAAAGCTGGGATGATGGTGATTGTAGCACTGCAAACCCATTGTTGATGCCATTTTCAGGGGAAAAAAAACCACATGCTTTCTTCTGCAGCCCTTTTTTCCCATTTTTCTGAGAAAATGAAATTGTAACTGGATTTTGGCTAATTTCTTGGGTATCCTCCAACAGAACCTACAAACTCTGGGTAACTTTAGAGTCCCTATGGTTTTAGAAAAAAAGGGTGAAAATTTGGTGTGGATAGCTTATGTGGACAAAAAGTTATGAAGGCCTAAGCGCAAACTATCCCAAATAACCCAAAAAAGGCCTGGCACCTGAGGGGGAAAAGGCCTGGCAGCGAAGGGGTTAATTTGCAGGCTTTGTCAACAATTTGGTCATTCCAAAGAACAATGTTCTGGTGCAGTATGTAGGAATTGTGGAGGTTTGGAACACAAATCACAAGATTGTCAAGCTCCTAAAAAATGTAACTTGTGTGATAGTGAGGATCATCTCTTCAAGATATGTCCTAAAAGAAAATGTTCCTACGCTCAAGCTGCTAGTGCGCAAGGACCTGCCGGATTTCCCCAATTCTCCCAATAAAAATGGTACCTCACTTGTGTGGGTAGGCCTAGTGCCCGTGACAGGAAATGCCCCAAAACACAACGTGGACACATCACATTTTCCCAAAGAAAACAGAGCTGCTTTTTGCAAAGTGCCTAGCTGTGGATTTTGGCCTCTAGCTCAGCCGGCACCTAGGGAAACCTACCAAACTTGTGCATTTTTTAAAATTAGACACCCAGGGGAATCTAGTATGGGGTGACTTGTGGGGCTTTCGCTGAGTTCTATTACCCATAATCCTCAACAAACTTCCAAAATTTGGCCCAAAAAAACACTTTTTTTTCAGATTTTTGTGTCAGACAGTTCTGGAATCTCAGAGGAGCCACAAATGTCTCTCCAGCTAGTGTTCCCCCAAGTCTCCCAATACAAATGGTGCCTCACTTGTGTGGGTAGGCCTAGTGCCCATGAAAGGAAATGCCCCAAAACACTATGTGGACACATCAAAATTATCAAATACAAACCTACCTGTTTTTGCGGGGTGGGGTACACCTGCGTTTTTGGTCCTGAGCTCAGCCCAGGGAAACCTACCAAACCCAAACATTTCTGAAAACTAGACACCTGAGGGAGTCCAGGGAGGTGTGACTTGTGTGGCTCCCCCAGTGTTTTCTTACCCAGAATCCTCAGTAAACCTCAAATTTAGCTAAAATAAAAACCCCTTTTTTCTCACATTTCTGTGTGGGATCACTGCACCGGGACAAAGTTCCTTCCACCCAGCGTTCCCCTCAGTCTCCCAGTAAAAATGATACTTCACTTGTGTAGGTGGGCCAAGTGACTGTGACAGGGCAGAGCCAAAAACATGTCAAAATTTAGGGGGAACCATAGTGGGTCCAAAAGGTCCAAATATTTTTAGGCTAACAAGTGGGGCAGAATTTTTATCGGTGTAGATGCAACAATACTGGGTGCTAGGATTTTTGTGGATTCCTGCAGATTTCAGAAGGTTCATCACAGAAATGTGGGAAAAATGTGCGATTTCCAACAATCAATCGATCAATTAAGGTATTTATAAAGCGCGGAACTCACCCGTGAGGGTCTCAAGGCGCTGGGGAGGGGGTGGGGGGGGGTCACTGCTGCTCGAAGAGCCAGGTCTTGAGACGCCTCTAGAAGGCGATGTGGTCCTGAGGTGGGCAGGGAGGGAATTCCACGTCTTGGCTGCCAGGTAGGAGAAGGATTTCCCTCCAGCGTTGGTTCGGGGGATGCGAGGGACGGCGGCAAGAGCGAGGCTGGTAGAGCGAAGTTGACGGGTGGGCGTGTAGAAGGCGAGGCGACGGTTGAGGTATTCGGGGCCCTTGTTGTGGAGGGCTTTGTGTGCGTGGGTGAGGAGCCTGAAGGTGATCCTTTTGTTGACGGGTAGCCAGTGCAGGTGTTTCAGGTGGGCGGAGATGTGGCTGTGGCGGGGTACGTCATGAGGCGTGCAGAGGCGTTTTGTATGCACTGAAGACGTTTCTGAAGTTTTGCGGTGGTTCCTGCGTATAGGGTGTTTCCGTAGTCCAGGCGACTTGTGACGAGGGCGTGGGTCACAGTTTTTCTGGTGTCGGCAGGGATCCAGCGGAAGATCTTTCGGAGCATGCGAAGTGTGCGGAAGCAAGAAGGCGAGACGGCGTTGACTTGCTTGGTCATGGTGAGAAGGGGGTCCAGGATGAATCCGAGGTTGCATGCGTGATCTTAAGGGGTCGGTGCGGTGCCCAGGGCCGTGGGCCACCAGGAGTCGTCCCAGGCGGACGGGGAGTTTCCGAGGATGAGGACTTCCGTCTTGTCTGAGTTCAGCTTCAGGCGGCTGAGCTTCTGCGACGTCTTTCATTCCATCATGCAGGTTGGCTTTGGCGGTGGCTGGGTCTTTGGTGAGGGAGAGTATCAGCTGGGTGTCGTCGGCGTAGGAGATTATGTTGATGTTGTGTTTGCGAGCGATGTCGGCAAGTGGGCTCATGTAGACATTGAAGAGAGTGGGGCTGAGCGAGGAGCCTTGTGGGACGCCGAAGATGATCTCAGTGGGTTCCGAGCGGAAAGGCGGGAGGTAGACTCTTTGGGATCAGTCCGAGAGAAAAGAGATGATCCAGTCCAGGGTCTGTCCTTGGATACCGGTGGAGCGGAGGCAAGTTATTAGGGTGCGGTGGCAGACGGTGTCGGAGGCAACCGAGAGGTCGAGGAGGATGAGGGCGGTTGTTTCTCTGTTGCCCAGTAGGGTTTGGATGTCGTCGATGACTGCGATGAGGGTGGTTTCTGTGCTGTGGTTGGCCCGCAAGCCGGACTGGGAGGGGTCGAGCAAGTTGTTGTCTTCGAGGAAGTTGGTCAGTTGCTTGTTGACGGCCTTCTCAATGACTTTGCCGGGAAGGGGAGGAGCGAGATGGGGTGGAAGTTCTTCAGGTCGTTGGGGTCTGACGTAGGTTTCTTCAGGAGAGCGTTGACTTCCGCGTGTTTCCAGCTCTCGGGGAAGGTGGCAGATGCAAACGAGCTGTTGATGATGTTCTGGAGATAGGGGGCGATGCTGGCGTCGGCTTTGTTGAAGATGTAATGTGGGCACAGGTCCGAGGGGGTGCCGGAGTGGATGGTGTTCATGGTAGTTCTGGTCTCTTCGGCACTGATGGGTGTCCAGGCGTTGAGGGTGATGGTTGGGGCTGTGAGTTCCGTGGTGGTCGGTGGGATCTGTTGTCCGAAGCTGACGAGTAGGTCGGTGATCTTTCGATGGAAGAAGGTAGCAAGGGAGTTGTTCTTGTGAGGGCGTGATGGAGTTGGAGCAGGCGTTGGGATTGGAGAGCACTTTGACGATGTTGAAGAGTTCTTTGCTGTTGTGGGTGTTCTTGTCCAGTCTCTCTTTGAAGGATGCTCTTTTGGTGGAGCGGATCAGCTGGTGGTGTTCGCGGGTGGCGATTTTGAGGGCTGACATATTTTCTGCGGTGTGTTCTTTGCGCCAGGTTTTTTGGAGAGTACGGCAGGTTTTCTTCGATTCTTTGAGGGAGTCTAAGAACCATGGAGGTTTCCTGATGTTGGTCTGTCTTGGGAGGCGTCTGAGGGGGGCGAGGTCATCAGCGCAGTTGGTTCCAAGGTCTGCCGGTGATAGGTTGTGTGCGAAGGTGGTGGGTCTTGCGTTTGAAGGAGAAGTGGACACATCTGTGGTCGTTCCAGTGTATCTCGGAGGAGTGGCTGAAGGATACGTGGTTGCTGGCGGAGAAGATGGGGTCGAGCGTGTGTCCAGCGGTGTGGGTGGGGGTGTTCACCAGTTGCTTGAGACCGAGGTTGGCGAGGTTGTCGAGCAGGGTGGTGGTGTTGGTGTCGTCGTTCTTCTTCAGGTGGAAGTTCAAGTCTCAGAGGAGGATGTAGTCTGGCGAGGCTAGGGCGTGCGGGGAAATTAAGTCTGTGATGGATTTGCTGAATAGAGCGCGTGGTCCAGGGGGCCTGTAGACGAAAGTTCCTCTGAGGGTGATCCTGGGGTCGGTGTGGATCTGGAAGTGCATGTGTTCGGCAGCGAGGAGGGTGTCTTCGGTGGAGGTAGTTACGTTGATGGAGCATTTGTAGATGATGGCCATTCCTCCTCCGATTTGGTTGGTGCGGTCTTTCCTGGCGATCTTGTACCCGTCGGCGATGTCGGGGGCCGATGAGGCATTCATCCAGGTCTCAGTGATGAAAGCGACGTCTGGTGCGGTAGAGTCCAGGAGGTCCCATAGTTCAATGGCATGCTTGTGGACGGAGCGTGCGTTGATGAGGATGCACTTGAAGTGGTTGTTGGAGCGTGGGCTGGTGGACGGATTGCAGTCGCGGTGGAAGGTGTGCTTGCATATATGACAGGTGAAGGGTCCATGGGTGCGTTTCGGGGTGGCTTGGTGGCAGGTGGTAGTTCGTCTGGGGTTGAGTGCGTGGAGGGAGGCGTCGTCGTAGCTGTGCTGGGGGTTTTGGGAGCGCTGGGGGCCAGGTTTCTGGCGCTGGGCGCGGTCCAGGCGCAGACGGGCTTGCCTTTGGCATGCCAGCGCCGCGACCGCTGCACGTGGTCGCGTATCGGCTGCCATAAGAGGGATGGGGGGAAGGAGGGGCCAGCTGGGAGGCGGGAGGGAGGGCGACGAATGGGAGCCGGGGGTGGCGAGGCCGCAAGGGTGGCAGCGGCGGGAAAGCGGGAAGCGGGGAGGCGGGAAAAGTAAAAATGGGAGAAAAATAAATTCACTGGAGGAGAGCCAAATGGAGAGGAGAAAAGAAGAGAAATGGACAGGAGAAAGCGCAAAGAAATTCACCATAGGAGAGCCAAATGGAGAGGAGAAAAGAAGAAATGGACAGGAGAAAGCGCAAAAAATTCACGGGAGGAGAGCCAAATGGAGAGGAGAAAAGAAGAAATGGACAGGAGAAAGCGCAAAGAAATTCATGGGAGGAGAGCCAAATGGAGAGGAGAAAAGAAGAAATGGACAGGAGAAAGCGCAAATAAATTCACGGGAGGAGAGCCAAATGGAGAGGAGAAAAGAAGAAATGGACAGGAGAAAGCGCAAAGGAGCACCTACGGCCTACAAGAGGTGGCAGGGGCCTGGGCAGGTGGAGCTGCAGTGGTGGGGAAGCGACCTACCCTAGGGTCAAGGGTCGCAACAAAGTTGGAGGTTTGGAAGGCATTGTGGTTAAGAAAATGGTGTGGGGTGCATGTGAAGCACACCACCCTGGACTCACTCAGATGTTTACTTTTCAGATGTGTCTAGGTCTTGTAGATTTTTCTACATAGCAGTGTCCCAAAGTCTAAAAAGTGCAGCCCTCACCATTCCAAGTGGGACAATTTTGAGAGTTAAACAAGCTCTCATGGGCCAAATGTAAAACCGAAACCCAAAATAATCAAATGTCCTCTTGCTTGCTTGCTTGCTGTGGGATAACATGTTTTAGTGCAGGGGAGAGCTGAAAGACTGTTACCCCCTTCAGTTGGGGTGGGGGCATAACCATGCCCATACTAGTTTGCAGCCACCACCCCACTATTTTTTATTGTTTTTTAATTCCCTGGCATCTAGTAGGCTTTCTGCCCATCTGGGGAATGGATCAGGGGTAATTGCTCCATCTGCCCACGGGTGGGCAGAACAACTTTGGCCCCATTTATTTGGGATGGGTGTATGGCCATACCACACCCTCTTTTTTTGAAAAATAAAAATCTTCCCTGGTCTCTAGTGGGCTTTCTGCCCCCGTTGAGGGCAGGTGGACCTTCCAAAAATAGGCCTATCTGCCCCCAAGGGGGGCTGGTAGGGCCAACAGTAATATGCCCCATGGAAGCGACCCTTGCCCAAGGGGCTGGCCCCCCCAAAAAAACTCACACATACACACACACCAATCCCTAGTGCCTAAGTGGTTTCTGCCTCGGGGGCAGATTGACCTAATAGAAATAGGCCAATCTGCCTCCAAAGGGGGGGGCAGAAATGACCTCAAATGAATCCCTAAGGGGTCCCTCCCCTTGCATGAAGTTGGCACAAACAAATCCCTGGTGCCCAGTGGTTTCTGCCCCCCTTGGGGGCAGATTGGCCTAAATAAAATAAAAACATTAAAAATACCTGGTTTATTGCGGGCATTTCTGCTGCCTGATCGCATCGCATCGCAAGCCGAAATGCTGAGAGAGAATTCAAAGGAAAGGAAAGGCCTTTCCTTTCCTCTGATGCCACTCTCGCCTCTGCATTTCTCCTCCGATCCACGCTGGAAGCTCTCCAGAGTGGATGGGTCAGCCTCTGATGAGGCCAGCGCGTGATCCTGCGCTGATCTCATCAAACACCACAGGGGTGAGGGGATCAGGGGTGGGAGTGGAGGTGGAAGGCGAAGCGATTCCCCATCTATCTCTGCCCAGGGTAGGGGGGTGCCCAGCCCTAGGGCTCCCCCCGAGGACCCATAGCAGAATGAGCTGGTCTCGTTCTCAGCACATGACAACCGTGGCCGAGGGCGAGAGCAGTTTGTCCAGGGCACCGAGGGGTTAAAGGTTGTCCTGAGTACACCAAAAAACCTTTGTTAACTCCGAGATCCGAGGGTAAAGGTTTGGGAGGATGAGCGAGGCCCCTTATTCCATTAGTGTAGGAAGTTGGCTCTGTATATACTATCTCAACGTAAGAGATAGCGTGCACAGAGTCCAAAGGTTCCCCTTAGACGTAAGATAGTGGCAAAATTAGATAATTCCAATGCTCTATTTTGTGGTAGTGTGGTTGAGCAGTAGGCTTATCAGAGGGTAGTGTTAAGCATTTGTTGTACACACACAGGCAATATAAGAGGAACACACACTCAAAGACTTAACTCCAGGCCAATAGTTTTTATATAGAAATATAAATTTTCTTAATTTATTTTAGAACCACAAGATTCAAGATTTGAAGTAAATACATAAAATGCAAGGTACTCCACATCTGTAAGTAAGGAACTTTGAATTAGAGCAGTAACATACACAGTTTTAGTTAAAATGGAAATAAGTTATTTTAAAAGTGTACACAGTGCAAAAATCAACAGTTCCTGGGGGAGGTAAGTATTGGTTAGTTTTTCAGGTAAGTAAGGCACTTACAAGTTCAAGTTCCTGGGCATAGGCAGCTCACTGTTGGGGGTTCAAGGCAACCCCATAGTCACTGCACCAGCAACACAGGGCCGGTCAGGTACAGAGGTCAAAGGAGGGCCCAAAACACATAGGCACTTATGGAGAACAGGGGTGCTCTGGTGTTCCAGTCTGCTAAAAGGGATCCGGGAGTCACTCCAGAGGTGCAGGCAGGACACAGGGGGGTTTCTCTGAACAATTGATATCGGATATTTCTTTGTCATGATAATAAGATATAAAACCCTTTCCTTGCCGCCCGCTCCGTGTTTGTTTCTGGTTTATCTACCATTAACACATGCCTCGCACATTTACTTCCTTTTCTCTTACAATCAATATCGGTTATTGGGCATCTTATGGGCCCACTTTTGGTTATATATATTTATTGTCACAATAAGGAAAACCTCTTCTTTTCCCCTTCGATTTCTGGTCTTTTTAAACCATAATTTTATTTGACTCATGTCTTTTTTCTTTCCGTCAGGTATAAAATTGTTGCTACATTTTGACTACTGTGACTGACTGGACTCCAGTGTGGTACACTAACTTTTACATGCACTGTTCTTCACACAATTCTTTTTGACGTTTTCTAACTTTAACTTGTACTAAGATATATTCTTGTCCACAAGGTTTCTCTTTTTCTCCATCGGATTTTTTATCTAACACATCAGTCCCTTACTTTGTTCTTTCAGCCCTACACAGGGATATGCACTAGGTGATATCTTGTATCCTTCTGTCCTTTTTAGTACTGATACACTTTTTCTATATGTCTATTTTTTCTGTTTCCGCTTGGTGGTTGTTTCGCATAGCTGCTTCAGGTCTTGCATGATATATACCATTTTGACATCACATTTTTTACAACGTGTGTGCACTTTCACGCTCTTTTGTTCTGTCTTAAACGGTGTTCTATATCGTGTTGGTACGCATTTTTACGTATTTTCATTTTCATCTGTATTTTATTTATTTTTATGTAAGTTGGTCCTTTTTTGATTACATGTTGTATACATTTGTTCCTTGTTATGTTATATTACAGCCCTGAAGAAGCCCCTCTAGTGGGCGAAACGCGTTGGCTGTCCATTCATTGTACCATTTGCTGTATTCACGGAATTGTGAGATTATAAAGTATTGGATTTGCAAAGAATTAAAAAGAAGGATTTTACATCTTCACTACTGGAGCACTGGACTCTCATCTTACTTCTTACAACATGTTTACGTGAGTGGGGGTGCACCGCCTATTTGGGTTTCACTTATTGGGGCTAGTCTAGCCTTTGTGGCTCTCTATGCAGCAGGAGCCTTGGTGGAGTTGCATGCCTGTGGATACTAGAAACTAGTATTTGCATACTCAGCATTGTGAATTATTAGGCACTCATAGGGATTAGTGTGTTTTCTACGAGCGTGCTGCATTTTGTTTTCTTGGACTTTTGCTGATCTGTTGGAGTAGTAACTATCTGATGCAAAATTGTAATTGCCTGTTTGCCTTTTCTTGTTAGGTACCAACTGCTCTTTTGATAGAGGCCATAGTTTAGATGTTTTCCAAATTCGTGTTTGCTAAAATGTTTTGCATGAAGCCCAACATGCTAATGCTAATTTGAGGTCAGTTAAGGTGTTCACAGATACCCTACGCAAATAGACAAATGACTGAGTTCTTGCTTTGTTGAATCATGTACTACTGAGACTTTGCTAAGTTGCTTCTTACTGATGACGTGTTAATACTGAATTAATATTCTCTATGCATTGACTAATTGCGTTTTTAATTGCTAAATCTGAAGAGTTATTAATGAGATGAATTGCTAATGAGATTAACAGAAATGATATTAGATTGTGACTAATAGGGAAATAAATATCCTAACACTTAACTAAATTGGTGTGGTTATTCATGACTGAAAATTTGTGGTGTGTTCAACTTATTGATTCTTACTAACTGTTACTGATTGGGTTGCTAATTAGTTATTGAAAATTATTGGTTTATTGATCTATTGATTTGTGATGTCCAAAGATACCTTGTACTGGGAAGTCCCCGAATGTGGTCCAAAGGTTCATCGACCTAAACGCGTCTCCTTGTAAGTTTACTTATTAAGGCTCTGATGCGCTAATAGTTTTTGGTAGCAGTGCGGATGGTTTGGCCCTTTGGGGCCCGAGAACGAGGGACTACGGTTTGATAGAGTTGATGGTTCATAAGGTCTGATAGGAACTGATGAATTGATGAGCCTGGTTTGGAAGTAAGCAAGGTGCATTGGAAAAATTGGGTTTTGGAAAAAAAGGGGGTTATTACAACTTTGGAGGAGGTGTTAATCCGTCCCAAAAGTGACGGTAAAGTGACGGATATACCATCAGCCGTATTACGAGTCCATTATATCCTATGGAACTCGTAATACGGCTGGTGGTATATCCGTCACTTTACCGTCACTTTTGGGACGGATTAACACCTCCTCCAAAGTTGTAATAACCCCCAAAATTATTTTTCAATGATGCAAATTGGAGAGATGATGTGCCCCTAAGTCCCAAATTACGTTCCTGGAATCTTGGAGCTTGCTGAAGGGAGTTTGAGTATGTTCTCGGCGTTCTAGAGATAGTGTGAATGAAGTAGGGTTTGCGCTTGCACAGCTTATGCAAATCGCAGGTGAATTGTGAAGTTTGTGAGGATTTTAGGCCAGATGATGATGTTTTAGTAGGAGTGTGCGTACTCTGCAGTATGCGAGTAGGGAAGTCGGCGAACTTCATGTGAGTGTGGCGCTTTGTGTTCAAACATTGTCCACGTGGTTGTTGATGATGTACGGACCCTGTGTGTTCTAAGACTCTGGGGTATATTGATAAGTGTATGAGACACTTGGTTAATGTTGTAATTTGTGTGGTATAATAGGTCGATGGTGAAATCGACGAGTCGAGTTTGAGTCAAAAGTGAGTGAATGAAAACTTCAATGGAGATTTGGTGAGTTCTAAAGTGCACTAGAACGACCCATTGACAAGTTGAGAGTAAAATTTGCGGGTCAAATTTTGCTTGCAAGTGCGGGATCTGAGAAGGAGCGAGTAGCGGCCGAGGCCAAGCAAAATTTCAGTAAAGTTCTGAAGCGATTGTGTTACCCTTTCCTGTAGTAAAGCGGCAAATTTGAGTTTGTCTTTGTTGGTGCTCGCAATATATTGCATTAGTTTTGTGTGAACCTGAGAGTGGGAAGACAAGCCGCAAGACTTTGTCAGCCGCAGTGTGTGTGTGAGTGTGACGTCATTGGAGACCCGCTGGGATAGGTTGGTTAGTGAGAAGGGTTGCGCACGGATTGGCAGCCGTCCGTGAGAGGCAATTGGTTGAGAAGGTAGGCAAAGAGAGTTCTGGGAATTAAAGTCACTTCTTGATTCGATTGTGAAAAAAAACAAAGGATGCAGAAATGAAATTTTTCAAGGCTTTGAAGAGCCCTTTGAGGGGAGACGTATATATTACCGCGAGTGTAGGAGAAGTTACACCGCTGGAGGATACAGCGGCATATGCTGTAATGGAGGAAAAGGGTGTCGCACCATGCCTTTGGCTAAAGCAATGGTGCAAAGCTACAGAGAAAGAAGGGTGTCTGGCGTTTCCGGAGCACGGAACGTTCAATTTGAGGATTTTGGAAAATTTGTGGAGGGTGCTAAATGAGCTAAAGCCACCTCCGAGGCCAGCACAGATGGAGGCATTGGCAATTTGGGAACTGATGGCACTACGACAACAGCAACAGAAATTTGAGAGGAGAATAAGGAAAGCAGAAAAGACACTAGCGGAGGCTAGGGGGGATAGTGCAGAGTGTTTGGAGGAGAGAAACAATAGACGGAGTCAGGCTGTTTCCAGCAATAGCTCAAGAAGGTGAAGATAAAGGGGGGAAAGACACTTGTAAGACTGACAAAAGTCCTTCCAAAGATAAAGAGGCTAGGAAGCCCAGGTCAGAGGTAGATGACTCAGATGATGATGAGTTCCTTAATCAGTTACTGAATGACCGACCACCGCCATATGCAATAGATGACAATAGACCAAGTACTAGTACATGTCCTGCAGGTCCGACTCAAGAGAAGGTGACAACGAGTCCGGTACACGTTAGTCCTGTCTCAACACCAGTTGTGGTGCAAAGTAGTTTTAGCGTGTCCACAGCCCACGGTTTGCAATCTCAGCTGCAACCACCACAGGTTCAGCGACTTTACCCTGATGTCCCAATCTTAGAGACTACCACAAATCTGATGGTGCCGACAGAGCAAGCATATGCAGGACCAAGGTTGATTCAGACTGATCCCACTCCACCTTTACTGCCCCAGGTACAGCAACAAATGATTCCGAATAACACTTTGGTCACAGGACCGCAGTCAACCATGGCACCAGTAATGAACCAGAATATGGGAGTTAATACTCCACAGGTTTTGGGAAGCAGGCAGACGCCAGAAGCCATATCTTTGCCCATTACAGTTGGTCCACCAGTACCATTGTGTGCACAGGCGAAGCCTAGTTTACGTGATCAAGGGATAATGACTCAAGATATGACGATAGGAGGGTTCGTAGGAAGCTCCCAAGGAATGACTCCAGTGGAACTGACATTCGAAGGACCTAGGTCTTTGTTAGACTTCCGTCCGATTGGGGCTCCTCCAGAAGCAATGAGACAGAGAGGTTTGAGATTGTTAACTCCGCAAATCTTGAATGCAAATATACTGCAGACACCATTAGCACAGGCTGGGAATATCTCCTTACAAGGTTTAACTGAGCAACAGCTGAACTTGACTTCTTCTGGTTCGCCAGTGAAAAATGGTGAAAGAATTTAGGAGTTGTTGCACGCGATTCAGTTACCTCATGAAATTGCCGTGGTGAAATGCAGTGCACACCTGAAGTCACAAGACTTCAATTGGAAATGGATATACGGATCAAGTTGCAAGGTTTTGCGCATTGAACTGTATATCGTTTAAGGATCAGTGGGAATTGTTACCTGAAACAGAAAATGAGACATGCACAGGTTACGCATTAAGTGTGGTTGACACGTTAGAAGAGTTAAGATTGTTGCAGGGACGTGCTAGCAGAGATGAGAAGTGTTCTTGGGTTAGGATGCAATGTGTACAAAGGCCAGATGACTTGTGGGTCTCAGACGAAGGGAAAATGGTCCTGCCGAACAGTCTTTTGTCACAATTTGCAAGGTTTTACCATGGTCAAGCACATCTTCGGAGGGATACCATGATCAGGTTGTTCAAAATTGATTGGTTTAACCCGAAGTTCAGACAAGCTGCAGAAGTGATTTGTCATAGGTGTATCATTTGTCAACAGATGAATGCGGGGAAAGGTACAGTGGTGATTCTGAGCCACATTGGGAGAGCTGGAGGTCCATTTAGCAGGATGCAATTGGATTTTATTGAGATGCCCATGTGTGGAGGTTTGAGATATGTATTGGTGATTGTGTGTATCTATAGTCACTGGATTGAAGCATTCCCTACACGCAGGAATTACAGCCTCACAGTAGCGAAGCTGCTGCTTAGGGAATTGATACCACGTTTCGGGTTTCCGATCTCTTTAGAATCAGATAGGGGAAGTCACTTCAACAACGAGGTGGTTAAGTTGCTGTGTGCAGCATTGAACATTGAACAGAAGTTGCATTGTAGTTACCGCCCTGAAGCATCAGGACTAGTGGAGCAGATGAATGTTACCCTGAAGTCGAGAATGGCAAAAATGTGTGTAGCCACGAATTTGAAATGACCCGATGCATTGCCTTTGGTGTTAATGTCAATGAGAAATACACCTAACAAGAAAACAGTATTGTCCCCACATGAGATTCTCATGGGCCGAGCTATGAGACTGACCGCAGTGCCTGCGAATGCTCTTGTGAATATCACAGATGATATGGTGTTGGACTACTGCAAGGGTCTGGCTGATGTGGTCTGCTCTTTTTCTCACCAGGTAGAAGCTACCACCCTGCCACCAATAAATGATCCAGCACACAACCTGAAAGCTGGTGACTGGGTTGTCATCAAGAAACACGTAAGGAAGTCGTGTTTGGAGCCACGTTGGAAGAGGCCATATCAAGTGATACTAACGACTACTACTGCAGTGAAGTGTGCGGGAATTCCGAACTGGATCCATGCCAGTCACACGAAAAAGGTGACTTGTCCAACTGATGAGGAAGTTGAGTTGCTGAAAGTACCAACAACAGAGAAGGAAGTCTCAGGGCCAGAGAGCGTTCGAAGGGGAACTGAGACTGAAGGAGAGCCCGTTGAGGACGGCTTGGTCACTCCAGTACGAGACGAGGGAGAAGAGATCCAGAGGGGTGACGGTGAGCCTATCTCAAATGAGGCAGCAGGAGAGCCTAATCAGAGAGAGGTTCTCCCAGAAGCAGACAATTATGGAAATGAGCTAGAGCATTTGACAGACCCAGAAGGCGAAGGGGTTGAGGTGGAAAAGGGCCAGAGAGTCCAAACTCCTCCTGAGCAAATTGCAGGTCCATCAAGAGAAGACACCATAGAGCCAGAGGAGGGCGAAGGGTTGCCACAGGAAAGATCAAAGAACAGAGAGATACTGAAAGGAGACAAGTGGCCAGAATTGTAAGTGAAAAGGGGAGAAGTGGTTGCCGAAGATGCAATAGAGGAAGAAGTTGATACAACAAGGAGCGAAGACCTAAGTGAAGGAGAGTTGCAAGGTGATCGCAAGTTGAAAAGAAAAAAGAGTAGCAAACGGAAGGTACGCAGGTCCTGATTGGGAGTATGCAACGACAGCTGAATGGCAACAAGGGTTCTTGGCGTTTTGCTTTGATCGAGAAGTTCCAGGTCAATACTTTGGCACTTGAGTCTGGCTGAAGAAACTGAATTGGTGTAAGATTGAATTGAAGTTGAGAAACTAAGAAAAGAGACTGAGAATTTACTGGATGAGGCTTTGAAAACCTGAATTGACTTTTGAAAAACGATTTTGACAAGCTTCTAACCTGAATTGACAAGGATCCTGGGAGTGAAACTGAAAGCAGTAAATAATTGCTGAAGGAAGACTTTTGCTTATTTGACTCTGCTGCGAGAAAAAAAAAAACCTATCCTCTGTTGTTGTTTGAATTAACCATTCTTCACTTTCTGATTCTGTACAGATCATGGCTAACATTAGAGAAGATAATAGAGGGAGTAGGCGTTGTAAATATTTGGGTGTTGGTTTAGGAGTTGTGTGTGGGATATTCATTATGATTGTGGTTGTGGGTATGACATTAATGGATAAGAGTGGGACTAACAATGCTACAATTCCTGAGACTACCACTGCACTAACAGCTTGGGAAAGGTTTGAGCTGCATACAAAATATTTGCATGAGGGAACTAACGTAAAACAGGAACTATCAACTAATGTTTTCTATTGCTTGCTGAGTGAGTATGTTGACACAATGGATGCAAAAGATTGTTTTGTGTGTACACAAATTCCTGTTTCGGTACAAGAGGGGGTTACCTATCATAGTCTGCCACTAACGTATGGGATAAGTTGTAGTCTGTTACTAACCAGATTCTACAATCAGGAAGAGATTCAATACTTTTACTCAAACTATGACCTTGTGTTTTCTTATGTGCCTATAATAGAGGATTTGAGTGGGGTAGCTAGATACTATAGTATAAAGTTAGTTAAAGGATTCTTTGAGTCGACATTAACAATTAGTACATCTTATGCACACCGAAATAATTTGACATGCTTGCTTACACCTGTAGAGAAATGTTTTTTAGATCACACTGAAGATAGAAGAAGGGCATTGAAGGGTAAACTAGAGAAAGGATTGCTGCAACAGGTTTTTGCCAGTAGTGAAGATTATGGTGTGATTAGAGAACAAGGGAAGCTAGCTTTAGATGCATTACATGTAGGGAAGCTTTGTATATCTAGACCGAAATCAAATTATGACAATGTGTTTGTGGGAATGCGTGAATGTAAACATGTGTTTTTGTTTAAGAATAAATGGACGTTCATGTTAAATGGACAGGATCCAGCAATCCCAGGGCTCTATTACATAAGTGGACTTAATACTTATTACTGTCTTCCAAAGGGATGGTATGGGACATCTTATTTGGGGATAGTTTTCCCAAAGATATATCAACTTGATGATTTGAAAAGGTTTCCAAAATTGTCTGAATTACATCGTACTAGACAGAAGAGAGAAACTGCTGCTGGTGTAGTAGGAGACATATTTGGGGGGATAATTCCTTCAGTGGGAGTTATTTTGAACTCCATAAAGATTCGAAAGTTGCCTACTATTGTGGATAACATGCTGACAAATTTTTCAGGGGCTATACTCCTGATGGATACTGAACTTGCTGCGGAGAGGGCTATGACTTTTCAAAACAGGCTTGCTTTAGACATTCTTTTAGCGAAAAATTGCAGAGTTTGTAAGATGCTCAATGACCGGCACTGTTGTGCGTATATACCCGATAATAGTAATGAGATTAGAAGTATGCTTACTAACTTGACTAGGGATAGTACGGACTTGAAGGATTTGAAAGAACCAGGTGTTTCGGAAAAGGTTGGAAAAGGATTTGCTTCAGTGGGAAAATGGCTTAGTAATATTTGGCATGGGATATTGTCTAAAATAATACAGGGAATATTGATTGTTATAGCTTGCTTATTTGGATTGTGGGTGGCATGTGAAATTAGTAAAAGAATAAAATTGAAGATGGCGAAAAATAATAAGAGGAGGGAAGAAAAACAAAGGGAAAAATTATTCAGGGCAAAATCAAAGGGGAAGCCAATAAGGGAAGAGATTGAGATGAGGGAATTTTAGGATGTAAAATTTGTGGGGAAGGTTTTGTGTGATGACAAGAGTCATCAGAGGAAGGATTGTTGGAGTGTGTCTTTTAAAAGCAATATTAACATGAAAAGCTGCAATATATTGTGTGATGAAGCTGCATAGAAAATGTGTTAATGTAGAAAATAATGCACACTTTGAAATGTGCCCACGGGGAGTGGCTATCAATGTATACGAAGACTAATGAAAGTTATTAATGCTGAATTAATTATGTACTAATGTTTTGAATTTGTACTAACATATCATAATTAGAGTCATGTATTAGGGGTTTGCTCAATTAATCATTAGGCCTTAGCTTAGCGAGGGTCTGGGCCTAGCTGCCTGGTTTCATACTAAACTGCATTTTTCTAACGTGCAATGTGCTGCTTTCCTGAAGGACACAAAGCTGTACTTTTCCAGAAGTTATGTGTGTAGCCGTAGCAAATTCTTTCTCATGAGACCCGACTTGCTCAAAAAGACATTCTTGCTGAATGCAACAGTGTAATTCGTAACAGGTGCAAGGCTGCCTGGAGTAAGAGAAAACAATGGAGCTACTGACTGGAGCGTAAAGTGTAACTTTTCTTACCTGACATTCCAACCGATGAAGACGTCAATAACATGGGCCAATCAGGGACATGAGAACTGTGTTTTGTGGAAAATTCTAGTGAAGTGCGTGGAGAATTATTGGACAGAGATAATGATGCACCAATTATGAACCAATGAGGAATTAAGAGCAGATAAGGCAGTTTTGATTTAACCGCACAACCCAAGGAGAAGGGGGCCCATTCCTTTGAGAGTTTGTCCTGATACTCTCAACCATCCTCTACCTATTCTTTACCTGATACTTACTTCTCCTCCATATGAGGGAAGATTTTATTCCTTAGCTATGCTACATTGAGACTTTGCCCAATCCTATCCTTGCTGAGGATGAAGACGACTGATGTCCTGAGGACAAAGACTGATGCTGTTTGCTGATCTATTGGATTGGTAACTATCTGATGCAAAATTGTAATTGTCTGTTTGCCTTTTCTTTCTAGGTACCAACTGCTCTTTTGATAGAGGCCATAGTTTAGAAGTTTTCCAAATTCGTGTTTGCTAAAATGTTTTGCATGAAGCCCAACATGCTAATGCTAATTTGAGATTAGTTAAGGTGTTCACAGATACCCTACGCAAATAGACAAATGACTGAGTTCTTGCTTTGTTAAATCATGTACTACTGAGACCTTGCTAAGTTGCTTCTTACTGATGACGTGTTAATACTGAATGAATATTCCCTATGCATTGACTAACTGAGTTCTAATTGCAAAATGTGAAGAGTTACTAATGAGATGAATTGCTAATGAGATTAACAGAAATGATATTAGATTGTGACTAATAGGGAAATAAATATCCTAACACTTAACGAAATTGGTGTGGTTATTCATGACTGAAAGGTCGTGGTGTGTTCAACTTATTGATTCTTACTAAATTTATTGATTGGGTTGCTAATTAGTTATTGAAAATTATTGATTGGTTTATTGATCTATTGATTTCTGATGCCCAAAGCTACTTTGTACTGGGAAGTCCCCGAACGTGGTCAAAAGGTTCATCGACCTAAACGCTTCTCCTTGTAAGTTTACTTATTAAGGCTCTGACGCGCTAACAAAGCCATATTAGCACTCTTTCGTGTGTAAAACACATGTGGTAGTTGATAAGCAAACACTTATAAAGAGCAGGTGAAATATAAAGTAAAAAATAAGTCTGGTGGGAAATAAAATGCCAAGCCTCAGTCTTACCTCTGATTCCGAAAGTACATACCACCAATGCCACGTGAAACTGGCTATCGGTTGCAGAAAAATCCTTCTGTTGGTCGATACTCCTCCAAAAGGAGGAGGGAAGGGGGTAACACCCTATCCAGGGGTCGTGTTTGTGAGGCAGCGCTGGAGAAACTGCCCACTTCACCCCCGGTTCCAATCGTAACCTCGCTGCTGAAATATGCAGCAAAATTGAACCGTTACGCAAGGGTCTGGAAAGAAGAGCTCTGTCAAGCGATTATCATGAATGGACATCTCTTCAGGTATCCACCAACCTCAGGGCATCAGCCAGGCCCCGGTCATGCCAGGAGTCGCAGGCCCCTCCCCTTGACCTTAGGAATCACCAAAACGAAAGTAGAAATAGCAAATACAAGGCCCTCTGAGCTCCCCCCCAGTCTCAGGGCATCAGCCAAGTCCCAGACAAGCCAGGAAAGGCAGGCCTGTCCCCTTAACTTTAGAGAGTCTCAGAAAATTCGCGAATGCGCCCCAAATCCATCAATCTTTGTGATCAAGAGATATCAGCCTTGCCCCACACAACCCAGAGAACGAAAGCCCAACCCCTTAGATATTCAGAAGGAGTGTATTGCTTGAAGGCTCTTTCGTCACCTGGCTACAGACATGCCAGAGTAATGCAGGCCCAGCACCTCAAGGATCAGAAATTACCCCAACCCTTCTACCAAACCAAGTTGACTTGGGCTGGGGTCGTCCTTTACATCACCACTCAAGGGCCTTTCACCTCTCTTCCCATCTCTTCGCAAGACCTCAGAAAGTGCCAAAAGGAAAAAGAGTCCCTGGCGTAAGGGTTTCTCCTGACTCCCAGAGTTCTCAGCAGTCATCTCATTTTGCATCCATTAGCATAACAAAGTTGCCCTCTTTCTAGCTTTGGCATATCCCTCCTCTTCCTGTCCACTGCGACCAGCTCCTGGGTCTGAATGCCAGGCACCAGGCCAGGCTTCCCTGGACAGAGCCCAGACAGCAATTGGTTGGCACTCACCTTCGCTTGCCCAGGACTCTGCTGCCCTGTAGCCTAGGTCTGTAGGTAAGGCTCAGCTGTTTTTGGCCGGGTGGGGGTAGGCAGAAAAGGAAAAGGACTGTCTTTTCCCTCTTGCCCAGAGTCTTTCTGTTCCTATCTCGCTCTTTCTAACTTGCTGAAAACGGGAGATCAAGAAAGGGCTCTTGCCCTCTGCTTCCCCTCTTTTCCATCAATTGCTCCCATGTGAAAGGGATCCAAAAATGAAAGAAAAACACTGCTGAAGATGCAGACTTTTTCTGACATTTTTCTCTACCAAAGAGTAGCCTCTGAGCAGAGGAAAAAATTAATAAAAGAAAAAGGGGGAGATTAAATCCAACAGAAATATAACGAAAGAAAGAAAGAAAGACAGAAAGAAAGAAAGGTAGAAAGAAAGAAAGAAATAAAACAATACACAGCTGGCACAAAGTGGCCAGGTTGGTTTTATTTGCACCCAAACACATTAGCGCCACTTTACAGAGAGCCAGTGAAGCGCTACTTTCGTTTTTTTGTCTTTTTTTTCAACTGCATGGTTTTCCCCTGGTGGGGAAGTGCACCATTCCTGGAGGTACTGCAATACCAGGTTGATGCCTGAAGTGGAGCGGGCAAGCTCCTATTCCATCCCCCTGTTCCAAAAATTAATTTAATATATGGTCCACAGATAGAGGACGTATCAGATATTGAAAATGATAAGAACACATTTTTTTAAATGGTTCTGAAATCCTTTTTTTAAAGGTATATACTGAAAAAAAAAACATATACGGAATAGAAAAACTATGGTGAGCAAAGAGTCCATGTATCACAAGCGGTGCAAAAAACACAATGTATACAGGATTACACACATCCCAAAGGGAACAACTTTATTTACAAAAACCCCTCCCCTCTTAAATCTTTATTGGATGCTAAATAGAAGAGTCCTCCCATCCCCATCCGGTGTTAAAACTAATATTTTATTAAGGCCTATACAAGTGCCATTCCGATTGCATCTATTGGCAAGGTGATGCAGGTTAAGATGTTCAAGTGACTCATCCTTTCCAGTTTGTGATTTGCCAAAGCTGGTTGGCTTTCTGAGCGCCACAAAACGTTCGATCAACAGGTAAGTAAGTGGTCATTTTGTCTAAGCAAAGATTTCTGCTATCTTCTGGTTGTAAGTTTTTATGTGTGAAAAGCAACAGAGTGCGGGCTTCCCACAGCGTTTGTTTGCCACAGTTTATAAGCCGCCAAGCTGTCACTTTTTTCGTTGGGGTAAGACCCAACTCATATAATATGTTGTCAAAAGACAAGGAGGGGATGTCAGCTATGTGTTCCATGAAAGGCTGTAGCAAAGTCCAAAAGTTCCAGGCATATCAGCAATCCAAAAGGAGATGAGAAATAGTCTCTTCATGTAGACAGGTAGGCCGGGGGCAAACTGCAGAAGAAGCAAGGTCATGCATGTGCTGGAAAGGTTTTACAGGGAGACATCCATGTACGCTCATCCAAGCCAGATCTTTCTGTTCATGTACGGGAGATTTGTGCCCTACGAAAGCCCATACCTCCCTAGAACGTGATTCTGATAAGGAAACAATAATTTCATGTTTTTTGTGCTCACGATAAAACGTTTTAAAACTTCAAACATTTTTGCATATATCTAGCTTTAAAGTGGTAAAATCCAACCCCTGAAGGAACAAGCATAGTTGTTGATAGAATGGAGGAAGAGAAAAGGACAAAGGAGCAACATTGTTAGGGTGAAACAAACCAAAGCGATGGAAGAGCCCGCCAGTTAAGTTACAAGTAAAAAGACTAGCTACATTTAGGGGAGAATGGTACAGACGAAATGAGGTGGAAGAAATAAGTTTGGAATAAAAGAAAATATAGACATCTGACAACCCTTTGCCTCCATTTGTCCAATGTTTACAGACCTTCACCCGCTGAAGCATTTCCATGTAGGAACCGCACAAGAAGGAGAAAAACATTTTAACACATTTTTGCAAGATAGCACAAGATGGTGGGTAGACCATAGTGAGATAAAGCATTAGTGGGAATAAGAAGGCTTTTATAACTAAGACTTTACCTTCCATAGTCAGTTTATGGGTAGACCATGAAGAACCCCCCCCCCATTTTACCATATACTTCTGCCCAATTTTTTACCTCATGACCAGTCTCAGCAAAATAAACCCCAAGAATTTTGGTAGGTTCACGGGTAACGGAAACAGGGAGATGCGCCATATGATCCTAAGGACCTAACATGAGGCAAACACATTTGTCAAGATTCAACCCTAGCCCAGACACTAGTTGGAATAATGAAGCATGCTGCACAGCCCTGCAAACCACCATTGGACTAGCACATAAGAGGGTAACATCGTTCACATAAGCCACCACTTTTACATGCAATCCTGAACCTTCTGGAATAAAGGAGCCGGTGATGAGAGGGTCCTTCTGCAGTTGGCACAAAAAAGGTTCAACAGCAAATATAAAGAGAGTAGGAGACAGAGGACACCCTTGCCGGACTCTGGCTTGAATAGAAAACTCTTTGGTGTGAAAACCATTAATGCTGACCATACTGATAGCATGTGCATTAAACAGAGAAAGGATATGGATAAACTGATTGGGGGCCTGCAACCGGCTTAGTAATGCAAATAGAAATGGATGAGAGACATGATCAAATGCTTTTTGAAAGTCTAAACTCAAAACTCCTAGCGAAGTGTGGCGTTCTTGTGTATAACTTGTACAAAAGCGTTATCATGCCTTTATGGAGGGATTGCGGCATACTGCTCTTGCCCACCATTTCCTGGTAGAGGTTTAGCAAGTCTGGCCCGATCAGGCCCCACAGTTCGACATAAAGTTCCACTGGGAGGCCATCACTTCCGGGTGTCTTGCCTCTCATGGAGGTCATGGCAGCCAAGTGCAGCTCTTCCAGGGTGAAGATATAGTTCAGGCCCTCTCTCTCTCTTCTGGACTCAAGACTTTATTAAGACCTTGACAGAGGGGTTTCCTCCATCACAAATGTGATGGATATCCCATCCACCGTCTTACGATTTCCACTGAATATAATGGAATCGTAATACGGCGGACGGGATAGCCGCCACATTTGTGATTGAGGAAACCCCTCCGTCAAGGTCGTAATAAGGCCCTCAGTGTCTTTCAGATGCCCTTTAGGGAACTGTCCACCTGGGATCTCTCTGACGACTTCGGTGAGTAAAGCTCACCATGAAAGTCGGTAACAACTTTCATGATGTGCTCTTTCCCACTCTGGAGGTTGCGTGTGGGCAGAGTGAAGTTTCTTGAAGAAGAAGGAGTTGCATTTCTCGCCCTTCTCTTTTCCCGTGCAGCAGCTCTACTTGCATCCTGGAAGAAGCTCCGGAACCTGTCCTTCACCCATTCCCACCACTCGCTGGTGGAGTGAAAGAGGTCCCTCATGTCCCTCCACTCTACATACGCAACTCTGAGGTTCGCCACTAACTCCTTGTTTTCCAGCAACAAGCAGTTCAGTTTCCACGATCCGGGGCCAGCGGGGAACTTCCCTGTAAGTTCCCCCTCAAAACTGACTGGTCTGTGGTCCAAATAGTGGATGGCAACCATGGAGCTCTGCCCAGACTTTACAGTTGGGGAGGTGAAGAGGAAGTCGATCCGTGAACACACCGATATATCTGACCGGCTCCAGGAGACGTTCCTGGCATTCAGCCCCATACGTCCGATGACATCCTGCAGGGATCTCTCACATATCATCTCCATCAACAGTTTGGATGTCACATACATCCCTGCAGAGTCTTACCCAGTGCATTCGTCCAACTCTGCTGTGCGGCTGAAATCACCACCCATCAGGATGGTCCTGGAGGTCACAAGCTGCATCCTGATCACCCTGAACATCTTGAGCCGTTAATTCTTCTCCTGGGGGCATAGACATTGATGAGCCTAACGGGCTCACCGGACCACGAGCCGTACACGACCAGCACTCGGCCGTTGACCTGCTCAGTAACTCTGTTGGTGGTGAAATGCCTCCCCTTGATCAGAATGGCAACTCCAGATGATTTGCAGTCGTTTCCTCCAGACGAAAGCGATGGCCTGTGCGTCCACTGCCATGCTAGCTGGCTGTACAACTGGGCGTACGGAATCTCACATTTCTGCAGAAAGCAGATATCTCGGTCCTGGGTGGCCAGGAAGGACAATGTGCCAACACGCATAACCTGACTCTTTATGTTCCTGACGTTTAGGGTGAACAATGATATGGCCATTGTCTCTGCGCTAGCTGTCAGTGTCTGGGGAAGGGAGAACCGCTACTGGGGTTGGGGCCCTGGCTGTTTTATTGGGGACGCTGAACCGCCTGCTGGTACTCCTTTCCCTTGCTCTTGTCGTCTTCCTAAATCAGTATGTCAGCTATTGCCTCTGGGATTTCCATCCACTGGGTCATTCCACTTGGGGCCCTGGTGACATCTATCAGGGCTAGCTGTTGGTGTAGCTCCTGGAGTACAGTTTGTATGGCCAGGTTTTGTTCGCCTGGGGTGTCTCCTCTGTCTTCTATGTCATCCTCATCAGAGCTGATGGTGATGTAGTGTTAGGACTCGCACTCACACACGCACACTTCTTGCTGCTCCTTCAAAATAAGTCAGCATGCATGAAAAAAGATGAAACATGTCATGAATGTGCTTACAGCACAGCACTTCCCTGTTACTTGTGATGAAAATAATCTTCAGTCGGAAGACCGAATATTACATTGCATGTATGTTTATATTGATATAAGCAAGTCTTGTCCCATTTGTGAACTGTGTGCCCAGCAGTTTATGGAGACATAGAATTCCTTCATATGAATCATCAGAAGTGTTTGATGACTCATCATCAGCATGTGTCTGATGACTCATCACCAGCACAACATCCACACCCCTCATGATTGATGACTCATCACCAGCATGTGTCTGATGACTCATCACCAGCACACCAGTCTATAAATAGAACTACCAAAGTGTTTGCAGGAGGCTGGCCTGGTTTTTAGTCGGTACCTTGGGTACTTACACCTTATACCATGTCCAGTTATCCCTTATTAGTGAAGAAGAAGTGTTCTAGCAGCTTAGGCTGATAGAGGTAGCTATAGCAGAGCAGCTTAGGCTGAACTAGGAGACATGCAAAGCTCATGCAATACCATTTATAGTTACACAGTACATATACACAAGTAATGACAATACTTAGTGTCACCAAAAATAAAAGTAGTTTATTTGGGTGACACAGTAACAAAAATATCTTAGAGGCAATACACCTTCTGGAGGTAAGTATTATACACAATATATATACTAGTAATTAGTCATAGGACAGTGAAAACAATAGGAAATGCTATAGAATGCAATGGGAGAAAATAGATCTAGGGGCACCACAAACCATATACTAAGAAAGTGGAATGCGAATCACAAATTCCCCCCTAGACAAGTGTAGTGTGTGCAGAATCGCTGGGGGAGTAAGAATACAGTAAAGGTAAGTCAATTACCCCACCCCAGAGCCCAGAAAAGCAGGCGTAAAGTACTGCAAGTTTCCTTAGGACACACTACACCTCGTGATTGGAATTTTGCAGTAACCAACCAAGTCTGCAAACAACAACTGCTGGATTCCTAGACCTGAAGACCTGCAAAAGAAGGGGACCAAGTCCAGAAGGCGAAAGGAGTTCCAGGAAGGGCAAGAGCCCCTGCCAACCCAGAATAGGGTGCAAAAGACTCTCGTTGGACGAAGACTGTAGGAATGCACCCTAGGAAGATGCCAGCATGTTACTGCGTGATGCAGAGGTTGTCCCACGACGTGAAGATGGATGCAGATGTGATTTCGTGTTGGAAGTCGCCAACAAGCCTTGGTTATGACAAAAGTGCATTTTGCTTCAAAATGTCGCTGTCTGGACCCAGGAGGGACCTGGGGGCCTCAACTCTGTGTGAGGAGGAAGAGGGTCTCTCAGCGCTTTAGAGAGCCCTCAGGATGCCAGACAGCACCCACAGGAGTCACAGGACACAAGGACAAAGGAGGTGCAAAACGCAAAGGAAGATCCCTTGCCGCCGGAGAACAACTCGGCGAGTTGAGCATTGCAGGATGGAGTGCTGGGGACCTGGGCCAGGCTGTGCACGAAGGAATTTAGCAAATAGTGCACAGAGGCCACAGGAGGTGAAGAAAATGCAGCACACAGGGGTACTGTCGCTCTCAGGGAAGGCAAGGTCTTACCTCCTCCAAATAGCGTCAGCAGAACCTCAGGACAGTCGATGTCGATGGGGTCCACCCTCTGTGTCCTTAGGAGTACACTTGTCATTGTGAGAGGAGTCCAAGAGTACCGGTCGTCGTCTTGGAAGGTACCTGCGTGAGCAGGGGAGTGAGTCCGTCACCCCACGGGAGATTTCTTTGGTCCTTCTGGTGCAGGATGAAGGCAGGGAGTCCTCAGAGTGTGTATACCATGGCAACTGTTGCAGTTACTGGCTGGAGCTGAAGTTGCAGAGGAAAAGTATCCCCTGTGGAAACTTTGTTGCTGTTACAGCGGTTCCTGGAGCAGGCTGCGGTTGATCCAAGGTCAGAGGATGAAGTAGTAGTTGCAGAGGATTACTGAAGGAAACTTTCAAGCAGAATCTCAAGACAACCCACAGGAGAGAGCCTAAATAGCCCTGAGAGGGGGATGGCTACCTTATCACGTAAGGACCTATTAGGAGGGGTCTCTGATGTCACCTGCTGGCACTGGCCACTCAGAGCCCTCCAGAGTGCCCCCACACCTTGCAAAGCAAGATGGCTGAAGTCTGGGACACACTGGAGGAGCACTGGGCACCACCCCTGGGGTGGTGATGGACAGGTGAGTGGTCACTCCCCTTTCCTTTCTCCAGTTTCACATCAGAGCAGGGGACAAGGGGTCCCTGAACCGGTGTAGACTGGTTTATGCAGGAAGGTCACCATCTCTACCCTTCAAAGCATTTCCCGAGGCTGGGGGAAACTACCCCTCCCTAGCCTGTAACACCTATTTCCAAAGGGAGAGAGTATAACACCCTGCTCTCAGAGGAAATGCTTTATTCTGCCTTCCTGGGACTGGGCAGCCCAGACCCCAGGATGGCAGAACCCAGGAGGTGGCAGCAGCTGTAGCTGCAGTACAAGCCTCAGAGAGCTGGTTCGGCAGTACTGGGGATCCAGAGTGGTGCCCCCAGGATGCATAGAACTGGCTTCCCAATACCAGATTTGGAATGGGGGGACAATTCCATGATCTTAGAAATGTTACATGGCTATATTTGGAGTTACCATTGTGAAGATACATATAAGTATTGACTTATATGTAGTGCACGCGTGTAAAGGCGTCCCAGCACTCACAAATTCAGGGGAAATGGCCCTGAACTATTTGGGGGCACCTTTGCTAGTGCAAGGGTGCACTCACACTTAGTAACTTTGCACCTAACCTTCAGCAAGTGGAGTTTAGACATATAGGTGACTTATAAGTTACTTAAGTGCAGTGAAAATGACTGTGAAATAATGTGTGGGTTATTTCACGCAGGCTACAATGGCAGGTCTGTGCAAGGGTTTGTCTGAGCTCTCTATGGAAGGCAAAAGAAATGCTGCAGCCCATATGGATCTCCTGGAACCCCAATGCCCTCGGTACCTAGGAATCATATACTAGGGACTTATACTGGGGGTCCAGTATGCCAATTGAAATTGGTAAAAGAAGTCACTAGCCTATAGTGACAAATTTAAAAGCAGAGAGAGCATAAGCACTGAGGTTCTGATTAGCAGAGCTTCAGTGACACAGTCAAGCACTATACAGACACACACATTAGGCCATAAACAATGAGCACTGGGGCCCTGACCAGCAGGATCCCAGTGAGACAGGCAAAAACATACTGACATACAGTTAAAAATGGGGGTAACATGGCAAAGAAGATGGTACTTTCCTACAGTGTTTCCTGTGCTTGGCTTCGAGTCTTCCTTCGCTCGCAGGTGTCCCTGTTTCAGCTGAAGTTCCATGTTTCTTTCAGGAGTCGTCTTTTCAGTGTGAGGCTTCATCGGAGCTTCCCTCTCTGGAGCAGATTACTTTCGCAGTGGCTGGAGAATTTATGAGCAGTATTCCATCTCCCTCAAATAATTGAAATATTCCAGGAGACGTTGGTTCATGAGTAATTCCCCTCTCATCTCCCTGTTTTTACCTTTCTTGAGGTTAGTGACCTTTTGGTGCATTATGAAAGACATTCGTAGATGCTGAGAAACCCGTGATACAAGACTATTTTCCAAAGACAGCTTAAGAAGTATTTTTAAAAGCAACATTGAAATTAAGTGTTGTAAACTCCTGAAAGCATTGCTCGATATCTATGCAAACTTAAACGTTTATTCTGATTGTTTTGGAGCGAGTCTATTGTGTAAAAACAAATAACAAAAGACAAATTCATAAGTTTGGTTTTATAACAATTTTGTTGTGAGTTACAAAAGAGTGCTTGATAGTTGAGCAATCGAGCACTAATAACTATTGTGACTTTGCTGACAGACTTGGTGATTGCCCAATTGAATTATAATAATTATTGTTATTTTGCTGAAAGACTCTGATATTTGTAGTTCTTTTGTTTTTTATTTGTTTTTGGTCTTAGAATTCCTGCACCAAGCCCTGAGGCAACTTTCTTAGAACAACAGTGACACTCCTTCGTGAACCAGTGTTTTGTTTCTCTTCCCTTCCCAAATCCCTGTTCCCTATCCCTTTCCCCCAGGGGCTATTCGCTCGTTCCCTGTTCATTTCAGATGCAAGAGAATAGTGTTAAGGGGTGAGGGCTTTGCTCCAGCCGAACCTGGAATTCAGGTGAGTGGACATGGTCTTGTCAGAAAGCCAAGCCCATGAAAATTAAGTCCGCCCGAGTGAAGATGTCTCAGACAGAGGTCAACATGGAGGATCTTGGGCGGACTCTGTCGCAGGTTCAGGCTGAGGTAGCGCAATTGAGGGAGGAAAATGATTCTCTTAGAGACCAACTTGAGAGATACAAGATTAGAGGGGAACCATGGTTAGGTGCAATTCCTAGAACAGACAAGCCCTTTCTAAAACCACCAACCTTTGTTCCTAATAAACCTACTAAACCTGAAGAAGCAACACCTATGAAACTCACTGTAGTGACACCTACACCAGTTTCATTGGCTCTGCCCGAAAGATTCACTGGCGACAGTAATAAATTTGATATATTCATGAACCAATGTTACTTGCAGTTTTTGTGCAGGCCTGGAGCTTTTCTGGATGATGCCGCAAAAGTTGCTTTGTCCTTTCGTACCTTGTAGGGAATGCTGCTAATTGGTCTATCTCCTTAGTCCAAAACGATGACCCTCTTTTGTATAATTTCCCAGGGTTTCAAGCCCAAATGAAGAAACGTTTTTCTCGACACAACTTCATGCAATCTAGTGATACTGAGTTATTGAATTTGAAACAAGGAAATAAAGACCTCTTAACATACGTAACCACTTTCAATAGATTGGTATCAGAAATCCATTGAACAGAGAGTAAAAGAACCTAATTATTTTATCGGGAACTCCGAGATGAGTTGAAAGACATTCTATCTCAGGTAGTAGAACCGCCAGAAGATTGTGGTAAATTTATCGATTTAGTCGTTAAACTTGATCATCGATTAGGAAAGGCAAAAGAGGTAGAGGAGATGAGACACGTCTTATTGTTGTACATACTGAGAAAAAAGAAGAGACTAAGGGCCATATTTATACTCCGTTTGCGCCGAAATTGCGTCGTTTTTTTTGACGCAATTTCGACGCAAAACTAACGCCAACTAACGCCATATTTATACTATGGCGTTAGAGGCGAATAGCGCCAAAGTTCCTGGAATGTGCGTCATTTTTTAGCGTGAACCCCTTCCTTGCGTTAATGATATGCAAGGGAGGCGTTCCCGTCTAAAAAATGACTCCCAGGCCTTTACGTGGTATTTATACTCCCGGGCAAAAGAGACGCCCGGGAGTTGGCGTGGCAAAAAACGGCGCATTTGCGCCACTTTTTAACGCCTGCTCAGGGCAGGCGTTAAGGGGCCTGTGGGCTCAAAATGAGCCCACAGGTGCCCTCCCATGCCCCCAGGGACCCCCCCTGCCACCCTTGCCCACCCCAGGAGGACCCCCAAGGATGGAGGGACCCACCCCAGGGACATTCAGGTAAGTTCACGTAAGTATAATTTTTTATTTTTTATATTTGTTTTTGGTGGCATAGGGGGGCCTTATTTGTGCCCCCCTACATGCCACTATGCCCAATGACCATGCCCAGGGGACAGAAGTCCCCTGGGCATGGCCATTGGGCAAGGGGGCATGACTCCTATCTTTACAATGATAGGAGTCATGTTGATGGGGGATGGGCGTCGTTAAAAAATGGCGCAAGTCGGGTTAAGACGATTTTTTCGACGTAACCTGACTTGCCCCATTTTAAGACGCACATGCGCCATTTTCCCCCTACGCCGGCGCTGTCTGGTCTACGTGGTTTTTTCCCACGCAAACCAGGCAGCGCCGGTCTGATTGCGCCGTCTAACGCCATTCCATAAATACGGCGCCCGCATGGCGCTTCAGAATGGCGTTAGACGGCGCAAAACTTTTTGACGCTAAACTGCGTTAGCGCAGTTTAGCGTCAAAAAGTATAAATATGGGCCTAAGGCCCATATTTATACTTTTTTAGCACCACATTTGGGCCTCTTTTTAATGCAAAAGTGGTGCAAACTTACAAAATACAACTCAAAAAATGACGCAAATGCGGCACTAAAAAAGTATAAATATTGGTCTAAGAATCAGGAACGTACAGAACCAATGCAAATCCGTTCTCTGTTATCCATGGAAGAAAAAGATAGGAGACGTTCTTTGAAATTATGGCCCTCATTATGACATTGGCGGTAAATCCCACTTACCGCCGGCAGTGTCAGCCGCCAACATACCACCGTGTGGCAAATATCTGTTCGCCATATTACGACACACACACACCAATCCGACAGAATACACATACACAAATCCACCAGCCCAAAGGTCAGTGGAAAAGTGGCAGTCCCAACACCCATACTGTAACACCAACAAAACAACGCCCATCACATTATGACCCACGAATCACCATGGCGGACATTCAACAGCAGTAAACTATTGGCGGTACATACAGCTGCGCTCAGAATGGACACACACTTACAAACAAAACCACATAGGCCAATACTAAAAACACACACCTGACACTCATACACACACCACACCTTTGGAGAAGTGTGGCACAATGGTTAGAGCAGCAGACCCTGATGCAGAGATCTGGCCCAGGACCAGGGTTCAATTCCTACCTCAGCGGGTCTTGGGCTCAATTCCCTTGGACCAGATAATTCTCGCCTCGGTGCCTAATCTAATTAGGATGTCCCACTCTGGGTGTCGTGCAGGCTCTCATTATCCTAATGAGACTACTGGATTTTGAGCGGCAAGATCGTTCACAGTGTGGGGGACTGAGTCTGACCCACAGTGGATGACACTTGTCACTCTAAATCTGAGTTTTGCTCCAGCTAACTAGCAATGCCTCATCTCTCCCAAATGGTAGAGACAATTGGGCAGCCGAGCGCATGACATCTTAATTCTTCTCAGAGAAGTCGCGGTCACTCAGGTCACAACCGGTTCTCTCAGACACAGTGCGGTCTCATATATAAATGACAAAAGGCAGTATAAGTTTTAAAGATTGGTTTAATAAAACGTCTGCACTTTAGATAGCAAAACGTGAGCTGCAATAACCAGAACTACACAACACAGTAATATTAAAATATTGACGATGAGAGTGAAGCACAAGAATAAAGCTATCATAGTGCTGCTAGGTTATTCTCTCTTCTAAGGTATATTTTCGAGCACAGCATCTTAAGCTCTAAGCCTGCCTTTCAGGTTCCCCTGGGAGGACATCGACCCTCATACCTGAGCAAAGGCCTGTAATCTGCATCAGCATCTGCAACAGGGCATTCAGCATCCAGTTGTGGGTCCCTGGCTGGAATCTCCCTCTTAACGTGTACTAGGACTAGAAAGTGTTTTTATAACCGACACGCAGATGTTCTAAGAAAATGTCCCTACGTAAGGATGTGTATTTTCTACGAATGCTGGAGACTAAACTTCTACTACGTTTACCGGCAATGTACCAGACTGTAGCCTTGACTGAAGCACAGGGCGATCAAGAATGCAGTATTTGAGAACACAGTGCCGAACTAAGCTAAACAGTGTGATAGAAGAAATTAAAACAAGACCGTAAAAACTGGTTATTGTAAAATAACAGTGTGACGCTGAATAAAATATATCTAGGGCAAAGTGCACAGCGTCCTAGTATGTAAAACTAACGTGCATGAAGCTATATTAAAAATGGCTACACTACATGGGCAATAGCTTTCTTAATCTCCACAATGGCCCAGACAGCGCTTGGAAGCCTGGCTTCACCCTGGGGGTTGCCCAGGAGTGGGCGCCTCACAGGGAAAAGCCAGGAGGGGTTCCACAGCGGGATGAGTAGTGCGCTATACAAGTGCAAAGTTTACAGTTTACAGTTTACACACCCACATTACCCACAACCCTTTACGAATACAAATTAATGCACCCAGACTGACACCAAGACCACTGCCACAACTAGACACACACCACTTATACCCATACATCCCTCATGAACCCCACATCACACACCCCACCACATTACTCAACACACTCTCACCAATACAGAACACCCATGTCCCCACAAAGGCACCCGCATTTCGATGATGAGGAGTTAAGGGTCAAGGTGGAGGAGATTGTCTGGGTAGAGCGACAGCTCTATGGAGCACAGGTCCAGCAGATATCCATTGCAAGGAAGATGGAGCTATGGTGGATAATTGTGGACAGGTTGAACGCCGTGGGACAACATCCAAGAACAAGGGACGACATCAGGAAGAGGTGGAACGACGCTCGGGGAAAAGTACGTTCCATAGCAGCAAAGCACAAGCTCGCCATACAGAAGACTGGCGGTGGACCCATACCCCCTTCCCCTCCCCCACAGCTCACAGCATGGGAGGAGCAAGTCTTGGCATAACTACATCCTAAGGGACTCGCTGAAGTAGCCAGAGGACTGGACACTCTTAAGTCAATATGTACAACAATCACCCCCCATACCTGCATGCCATCTCACCTATTCACCCTCACTCCACCACATCCCACATACTGCACCTACACATATGATTAAGACCAATCCTAAGCCCTGCATGCTATACCAATGCATGGACAGCCCTCCCAGCCCTGCATTGACATCCATCACAAAAGCATGCACAGCATAGGGAAACTAACAATCATACAATACATCACCATACACAAGCAAAAGATGGCAGGGCAACACCAACGATAGAGACGAAGATAGGGATGTACAAAATGTCACAGACATGAAGGAAAGTACATCACATACATCCCCACAGGTGCCCCAGCCAATGTCAGTGGAGAGGAGGTGCCACGACTATCCAGTCCCCCAACAGAAGATTCCCCCGGTGATGACAGTAACTCTGGACTTCAGGATCTGGACCAACAACCTGGCCTATCAGGGACCACTGGACAGCCATTCACCACAGCCCACTCCCAGTCCACCACAGAGCCTCCCCCATCAGTATCCAACACCACAGCACCCACCCAGTGTACCCACACCTCTGTCCCCAGGACACGTCAATCAGCAGTGTGCCCACCTGTACAGGGATCCCAGTCCACACCTCATACCCAAGACAGTCAGTGGCAGTGGGCACACCGTTCAGGGACAGAGGCATAGGCCATAAGGGATACTGGGAGGACTGCTGTGCACCAGGGGGAGGACTCGACCAAGGAACCAAGGCCCATATTTATACTTTTTGACGCTAAACTGCGCTAACGCAGTTTAGCGTCAAAAAGTTTTGCGCCGTCTAACGCCATTCTGAAGCGCCATGCGGGCGCCGTATTTATGGAATGGCGTTAGACGGCGCAATCAGACCGGCGCTGCCTGGTTTGCGTGGGAAAAAAACACGTAGACCAGACAGCGCCGGCGTAGGGGGAAAATGGCGCATGGGCGTCTTAAAATGGGGCAAGTCAGGTTACGTCGAAAAAATCGTCTTAACCCGACTTGCGCCATTTTTTAACGACGCCCATCCCCCATCAACATGACTCCTATCATTGTAAAGATAGGAGTCATGCCCCCTTGCCCAATGGCCATGCCCAGGGGACTTCTGTCCCCTGGGCATGGTCATTGGGCATAGTGGCATGTAGGGGGGCACAAATCAGGCCCCCCTATGCCACAAAATATTATTAAAAAAAAAAAAAAAAATACTTACCTGAACTTACCTGAATGTCCCTGGGGTGGGTCCCTCCAGCCTTGGGTGTCCTCCTGGGGTGGGCAAGGGTGGCAGGGGGGGTCCCTGGGGGCAGGGGAGGGCACTCTGGGCTCATTTTGAGCCCACTTGTCCCTTAACGCCATGCCTGACCCAGGCGTTAAAAAGCGGCGCAAATGCGCCGTTTTTAGCCACGCCAACTCCCGGGCGTCTCTTTTGCCCGGGAGTATAAATACCACGTAAAGGCCTGGGAGTCATTTTTTAGACGGGAACGCCTCCCTTGCATATCATTAACGCAAGGAAGGGGTTCACGCTAAAAAATGACGCACATTCCGGGAACTTTGGCGCTATTCGCCTCTAACGCCATAGTATAAATATGGCGTTAGTTGGCGTTAGTTTTGCGTCGAAATTGCGTCAAAAAAAACGACGCAATTTCGGCGCAAACGGAGTATAAATATGGCCCCAACTCTCCAGGAGGCACTCTTCGAGATCCTGAGAGCCTACCAACATTCCCAGGACACAATGGGCCAGATCCTTGACAACGTGCAGGAGAGCAGGCGGCTGCAGGAGGGACAGTATCAGGGGATCAGGGAGGACTTGCAGACCACTAACACCACCCTGATCTCCATAGCAGGGGTGCTGGCAGACATGGCCAACATAATGAGGGAGGCAACAGCACAACAGCGGGCTCCTACCACTAACCAGTCCATTGACCAGCCCTCCACTTTGGTAGCAACTAGTGGGCAGGAGGCCCCGCCACAGGCCACCAGCACCCCTCCCCCTTCAGAAGGTAAACCACCCTGCAAACGTTCCCTGTAAACCAGAACAAAGCCAGAGACACTTGTAGTTAGACCTGATAGCCTTAGGGTGGTCACCCCTAACTTTTTGCCTGCCTCCCTCCACTTTTTGGACACTGTTTTTGCTGGTTTCAGGACTCTGCTCACTTTACCACTGCTAACCAGTGCTAAAGTTCATATGCTCTCTCCCTTAAAACATTGTGACATTGTTTAATACCCAATTGGCTTACTTAATCTACTTCTAAGTCCCCAGTAAAGTGCACTACATGTGTCCAGGGACTGTAGATTAAATGCTACTAGTGGGCCTGCGGCACTGATTGTGCTACCCAGATAAGTAGCCTCTTAACCATGCCTCACGTCTGCCATTGCAAGGCCTGTGTGTGCAGTTTCACTGCCATTTCAACTTGGCATTTAAAAGTACTTGTCAAGCCTTAAACTCACCCTTTTCTACTTATAAGTCACCCTTAAGGTAGGCCCTAGCTAACCCATGGGGCATAGTGCTATGTAGATAGAAGGCAGGACATGTACCTGTGCAGTTTATGTGTCCTGGAAGTGTAAAACACCTAAATGTGTTTTTACACTACTGTGAGGCCTGCTCCTTTCATAGGCTAACATTAGAGCTACCCTCATATACTGTTTGAGTGGTAGATTCTGATCTGAAAGGAGTAACAAGGTCATATTTAGTATGGACAGAATGGTAATACAAAATACTGTTGACTGGTGAAGTTGGACTTAATCTTACTATTTTAGAAATGCCACTTTTAGAAAGTGAGCATTTCACTGCACTTAAATCCTTCTGTGCCTTACAATCCACTTCTGTCTGGGTTAGTTGACAGCTCCCTTGTGCATTCCACTCAGACAAACCCCAAACACAGGATGCTGAGTCACACTTGCACACATCTGCATACTGAATCGGTCTTCCTGGGCTGGCAGGGTGGAGGGCTTGAGACTTACATGTCAATGGACAGTAGCCTGCCCTCACACAAAGGACTGCCACACCCCTTACTAGGACCCTGGCAGACAGGATGGAACTGAAAGGGGACCTTGTGAACATTTAAGCCACTCTTTGAAGTCTCCCCCGCTTCAAAGGCACATTTGGGTATTTAACCAGGGTCTCTGCCCCTACCAACTCAGACACTTCTGGACAAGATACCACTGGTGAAGAATCCCTGAAACAGAACCTGGAACCTGCCAAGAAGAACTGTCTGACTGCCCAAAGTACTCACCTGGACTGCTTTTCTGAGAAGGACTGCTGCCTTGCTGTTGCCCTGCTGTCCTGCTGCTCTCTGGCTGTGCTGAGAAGTGCTCTCCAAGGGCTTGAATAGAGCTTGCATCCTGTTCCCTAAAGTGTGAGGACCAAAAATATTTCATCTCTGCAAAAGAACTCCTTGTGCAGTGAAAATCAACGCACAGCCTGCAAGAAACGATGCACAGCCTGCCTCGTGGTGAGAAAATCACCACATGTGGAACCGGATCGAAGCAGCCCGACTTCCCGAAGAGGAAAACGATGCAGCACCAGCATTGCGACCGGAAATTCCACACATGGTCCACTGGATCAACGCAAAGCCGAGCCGGACCGACGCAGCCCGACTTCCTGAGAGGAATCGACGCAGCACCTGCCGTGCTGTAGAAATTTCCACGCAATGCCCACCAGATCGACACAGCCCCTTTGACTTCATCCTGCATGCCAGGAACAGGCTGGCGGGAAGGGGGTCGGAATCCCCATGGCGGCGCTGCAAGCAGCACCGCCATGGAGGATTCCCTGGGCCAGGGGAAAACCCCCCTTTTCTGACCGCGGCTTTACCGCTGCGGTCAGAATAGCCCTGGAAGCACCGCCAGCCTGTTGGCGGTGCTTCCGCTGCCCTCCGCCCTGGCGGTCAGAGACCGCCAGGGTTGGAATGAGGGCCTATGT
This sequence comes from Pleurodeles waltl, assembly GCF_031143425.1. NCBI lineage: Eukaryota > Metazoa > Chordata > Amphibia > Caudata > Salamandridae > Pleurodeles > Pleurodeles waltl. The sequence goes on from NC_090444.1 coordinate 1,604,485,685, forward strand.
GGTGTATTTTTGTGGTATTCTACTGTGTTATTGCATGATTTATTGCACAAGTACTTTACACATTGTCTTCTAAGTTAACCCTGACTGCTCAGTGCCAAGCTACCAGAGGGTGGACACAGGATAATTTTGAATGTGTGTGACTTACCCTGACTAGAGAAAGGGTCCTTGCTGCCAATCAAAGACCCCATTTCTAACACTTACCAAGTCCACCGCCAGGAAATGAGACTCTCCTGATTGTCCCCCTTGTGTCCCACACAGTCACTTTGTCCACTTTGAACTGCCTTTGCTCCCGTTCCTATGGCCACTTGGGCACTGGACCTATGCTACAAACAGACTGGAACAATACCCTGGACTTTTCTCCATCATCACCCCATTCCATTGCACTTTCCCCTCAATTTCTTAGCACTACAATAACACCCTTGAACATAACTTGACTACTAGTGTTTTATGTCTTGAAAATGTGCATTTATGGAAACAGTCACATCTAGTGCAAATGATCTGAACACTGTGAGAGCATAGAAATAATGACCTGTAGCTGTCTGTAGTCAGCACATCAGTACACAGTTGTTTTCTAACCAGCATCTGTAAAATGACAAGCCATAGGTGACAGTAAGTTGAGATGCAAAGGAAGTTAATGCCATCATGCTACAGCCGCACAGAATAAACCAATAGTCATAGGAATGGCCAGTTTCTCTGTCTCACCTGTGTGTCATTGGAAGTATTGACGGATAACTGATGTTCTGTTGTCCTCATCCTCTTCATCCTCACTGTCCTCAGGGTCTACTGCTGCCACAGGGGCATCTCCAGTCTCCTCCTCCTGCAGTAAAGGCACATCTCATCTGAGGGCCAGGTTGAGCAACATGCAGCATGCCACTACTATCTGGCAGACCTTCTCAGGTGAGTAAAACAGGGATCCACCTGTCAGATGAACCTGGCCTTTAGGAAGCGGAAGGTCCTCTCGATGATCTGTCTGGTTCATCCATGTGCCTCATTATAACGTTCCTCAGCCCCTGTCCTGGCATTCCTCACAGGGTTCAGCAGCCATGATAGGTTTGGGAAGCCAGAGTCACCTGCAAGTATTGAGGGACCACATTGAGGGCCGTATTTATACTCCGTTTGCGCCGAATTTGCGTCGTTTTTTTCGACGCAAATTCGACGCTAAACTAACGCCAACTAACGCCATATTTATACTATGGCGTTAGAGGCGAATAGCGCCAAAGTTCCCGGAATGTGCGTCATTTTTTAGCGTGAACCCCTTCCTTGCGTTAATGATATGCAAGGGAGGCGTTCCCGTCTAAAAAATGACTCCCAGGCCTTTACGTGGTATTTATACTCCCGGGCAAAAGAGACGCCCGGGAGTGGGCGTGGCTAAAAACGGCGCATTTGCGCCGCTTTTTAACGCCTGGGTCAGGCATGGCGTTAAGGGACAAGTGGGCTCAAAATGAGCCCAGAGTGCCCTCCCCTGCCCCCAGGGACCCCCCCTGCCACCCTTGCCCACCCCAGGAGGACACCCAAGGCTGGAGGGACCCACCCCAGGGACATTCAGGTAAGTATTTTTTTATTTTTTTTTAATAATTTTTTTTGGCATAGGGGGGCCTGATTTGTGCCCCCCTACATGCCACTATGCCCAATGACCATGCCCAGGGGACAGAAGTCCCCTGGGCATGGCCATTGGGCAAGGGGGCATGACTCCTATCTTTACAATGATAGGAGTCATGTTGATGGGGGATGGGCGTCGAAAATAAATGGCGCAAGTCGGGTTACGACGATTTTTTCGACGTAACCTGACTTGCCCCATTTTAAGACGCCCATGCGCCATTTTCCCCCTACGCCGGCGCTGCCTGGTGTACGTGGTTTTTCTCGCGCACACCAGGCAGCGCCGGTCTGCTTGCGCCGGCTAACGCCATTCCATAAATACGGCGCCCGCATGGCGCTTCAGAATGGCGTTAGCCGGCGCAAAACTTTTTGACGCTAAACTGCGTTAGCGCAGTTTAGCGTCAAAAAGTATAAATATGGGCCTGAGTTTTACACAATCCTATGGGGGGGACACCTGAAGGCATACTCTAACATACAGTGGGTGGGGACCAAGGCTCACCTATTAGCCACACCGTGTGCCTCTGTAGTTGGGCCATCACATTTGGGATGCTGCTATTCCTCAGAACAAAGGCATCATGCACCAACCCAGGAATACTTAGCATTGACGTGGGAGATGTACTGGTCCGCAAGGGCACACCATCTGCACATTCAGTGAGTGGAAACCCTTATGATTCCTGAACACCTGTTCATTCTGGCAGTGGGAACAAATGCAATATGTGTCCCTTCAATCGCCCCAATAATATTGGGGTTATGTACCATTGCATAGGATCCGGCCTTCACAGTGGCCAAATCTTCCACCTGGGGGAAAGAAATGTAGCTACACATTCTTTTACCAGGGCAGAAAAGACTCTTGCCAGCACGACTGAGAACATTGGCTTTGACATTCCTGCTGCCAAGCCCATTGTCACTTGCAAAGAACCAGTTGCCCAGAAATGGAGCACTGAGAGCACTTGCACAAGAGGGGGGTCCCAGTCAGATGACGGATAGATGGGATCAGGTGAGGCTCCAATTGGGCACACAGCTCTATGATTGTGGCCCTGTCCAGTCTGGTCAGTGAGGATAATGTGCCTTTCCTCCAGTGTAGCCAAGTACACAGGGGTATAGCTCCACCTCCTAATCATCCGCAGCTGTCACAATTGGAACAACAGAACCACAACTTCAGTGTACATAGTGCATTTATGTTATGGGAAAGTGTTAATGGCGAGGTTTGTGCCAATCTAATCTGTGATGCAGTTAATGTCGATATGACTATTGTTCCCCCCTGAAATGGCGATCGCCTGTCCTGTATGTAGGGACAGGTGGAAGTGAGGAAATTCTGCTGACATTGTGCGCCGTGGCGGAAGGCGGTCTTGCACCACCGTGCAATTCCTCATTGGATAATATGGGGCTCTATGGAGTACAGTGGTCAATGGGAATCTGTGCCGGCGGTGACGATGTACTCCGCCGCGGACGTGACCACCATTTTCTATCTGATTCCTCACTTGTTTCCTGACCTTCAACAGGAGAACACCTACACTGTGTGTGCTGCTGTGACCAGTGTCTGGAACCCAACATGACCCGTGTGACCAAGGAAAGGGCCCCTGCCTTCACTTCAGAGGAGTCGGAGCGACTGGTGGATGGGGTCCTACCCCAGTACGGACTGCTGTATGGGCTTCCAGACCAACAGGTGAGTACACATTGGGCACAATGCATGTGTGAAGGATGCATGGAGATTTGTGTGCAAACATCATGTCATCAGGGGGTTGGGGGGAATGTCTTGAGGTGGTGTACATGGTGTGCGCCGGGCAATGTGTGTGCCAACGGTGATGGAAAACGGGAATGGTGGGCCATTTGTGTGACATGCTGGACCGTTTGTTTAATGGTGTTCTCCTGTCTGTATTGCCTCTGCAGGTCAGCGCCCACCAAAAGAAGGGATTATGGTGTGCCATCGCCAAGGACGTGCGGACCCTGGGGGTCTATGGAAGGCTGAACACCCACTGTTGGATAAGGTGGGAGGACCTGAGACGTTGGGCACGGAAGACCACGGATGCCGAGGTAGGTATGGCCTCCCAACGAGGAAGGGGTGCCTGTCGGAACCTGACCCCCCCTGATGGCATGCATACTGGCAGAGGCCTACCAAGAGCTGGATGGGCGCTTGAGGGAATCACATCAGCCACAAGGTGGTGAGTACAATGGGTATTATTCTAAAATGTGGCAGGTGGGGTGGGATCTGGGTTGTGGATGCGAGTTAGTAGGTACCCTTAGGGCTAGGCCAGACATTGCAGCGTGGGTCAACTCTAGGGTGATGGGTGTATGGCAAATGTAGGTGACCTAGCTTTCAGCATTCCGTTTCAGGAGAGGGCTTTGTGGGTACCAGGAGGGGTGCAGTTGGTGGTGTGTGGGCCTCATCTTGCCTTAGCATCTAGCGATAACACTAGCAATGCAATGCATAGTGCATAATCCTGATCCCTGTGTGTGACGGTGCTGTGAATGCCAACTGTGGTATTGGTGCAGTCACTGACCCAGTGTTTCCTTTTTCTCTCTCCCCCCCCTTTTTTGTTCTGTCATCCTGTCCTTGTGTGCATTAGCATTATCTGGTGGAGGAGCAGGGGCAACGGCGACAGAGGAAGCTGCATCCCACATGACCCAGGAGGCAGAGTCCACCGATGCTGAGGGAATCAGTGGGACGGAGGGCGAGGGGAGCACCATGGCAGAGACAGGAAGTGACAACACAGACACAGATACCTCCTCCGATGGAAGATCCCTGGTGGTGGCGGACACCTTTGTGACCACCCCAGCTGCAGGTACAGCTGCCACCACCGTACCAGCATCGCCCTCCCAGTAGCCCCTATACGTGTTGCCCGTGCCCGCTCACCCAGGAGGGTGGGCATCTCCTTCTCCCCAGGCACCTCAGGCCCTGCCCTAGTGACCCGTGCTGCCCTGAGTGAGGAGGCTATTGACCTCCTGAGATCCATCTCTGTTGGGCAATCAACCATTGTGAATGCCATCCAGGGGCTGGCATCCCAGATGCAGCAATGCAATGCATTCCTGGAGGGCATTCACTGTGGACTGGCGGCCCAACAGATCGATTCAGGCTCTGTCCGCCTCTCTGATGGCAGCCATTGTCCCTGTTTCTACCGTCCCCCCTCCAACTACCACTTACCAGTCCCAGTCTCCTCAACCCCAACCCATCCCATGAACACATACTGACGAGCATGCACACAAGACAACACCCAAGAGTGGCACAGGCAAACATAGGCAAAACACTTCATCACACAAGCACTCACACAAACACCAGACAGTTGCAAACACAACACCATCCACTGTCTCCCCCTCATCCTCCTCCTCCACCTCCCTCCCAGTCACATCCAAACTCACACCTACATGCACTGCACCAACATCCACCACCAGCATCACCACAACAGGCAGCACACACACTTCACTAGCAGACACCTCCACAACATTCATGCACGTGTCCCCTGTGTCCTTTCCAACCCTGGCAGTGTCCCCCCTCCTAAAGGACAGAAACGCAAGCACTCACACACACAACAGCCATCCACCTCACATCAGCATACTGCCCATGCACCTGCACCCAAATCCAGCAGACATACACCTCCTACAACCAGTCCCTCAACCTCCACTCCTAAGGAGCTTTTCCTTGCCCAACTTGACCTCTTCCCTCCCCCTTTCCCATGTCCTGCCTGAAAGAGCAGGGTCACAATGACCAGGTCCAGCACCTCAGCCAAACAGTCCACACGGACAGTGATGACACCACCTAGTCGTGGTGGGAAGTCTATGAAGGATCCCACTCCACCAGCCAAGAAGGGGAAGGATCCCACACCTCCAGCCAAAAAAGGGGAAGGAGCCTGCACCTCCAGCCAAGAAGGGGAAGGAGCCTGCACATCCTGCTTTGAGGGGGAAGAAGCCCTCGACTCCTGCCCGGAAGACTAAGGAACACGTACAACCTGCCATGAAGGGGAAGAAGCCATCAATCCCTGCCAGGAATGGTAAGGATTACACGCCACATGTCATGGAGAAGACAAAGCCCTCTACTCCAGCGGAGGCTGTCAGGGTGACACCTCCACCACTACCAATAGTCAAAGTGCCCCCACCGCCAGCTAAGGAAGTACAGCCATCACCACCTGCAGAGGCTGCCCAGGAGGCACCTCCATCTGCCACCACAGTGCAACCATCACCACCCACAGAGGGTGCCCAGGAGGCACCTCTAACTACCACCATGGTGCAGCCATCACCACCAGCAGAAGCTATGCAGGCCACCTTCCAGGGGCTGCTGAATGAGGGGCCCCCTCCAGAAACAGTGGGCAAGTCACCCACCTGAGAGGCTGTGGCCTTGTACTCCCCAGGATAGAGAACTGAACATGGAGCCACCTCCGGAACCAGTGGGCAAGTCACCCACTCCAGAGACTGTGGTCATGCACTCCCCAAAACAGAGAAATGGGCATGGAGTCCCCTCCAGGACCAGTGGGAAAGACACCCATTTCAAAGACTGTGGCCTTGCACTCCCCATGACAGAGAAATGTGCATGGAGTCCCCTCCGGAACCAGTGGGAAAGGCACCCACCTAAGAGACTGTGGCCTTGCACTCCCCAGGTCAGAGAAATGGGCATGGAGCCTTCTCCAGAACCAGTGGGCTTGTTCCCAACTTCCCTGAGGTGCCCCCAACCCCCCATCCCCCTGAGGTGCCTGCCCACTTGCAAACCAATGCCCCTGCAGAGTTCCAGATGAAGTCAGGATTCGAGTTGGGCCTTGGACTGTGCCCTTTGGCCATGTGGGCCCTTTGAACATTGGACTGGGCAGTGTCCCTTTGTATACATTTGTACATATCTGTTTCACAGACAATTTGATTATTTATTAGCTGTTGATATCAATACATTCACCTTGGTGCATTCCTGTTGTCCTTGCATTCTTTTGCTGTGTATCGATTGCAAATTGTTTTTCGTGTGCAACTAGTTGTGTGTATGGCGTGTGTGTGTTGGGTGCGTGTTGTGCATGTGTGTGTCACTCTTGTTTTCCTCCCTACCTCCCTTGTGCACTAGGCGGCTGTACTCACTGTCGTAATCTTCGTCGGCGTTGGTGTCCCAGGAGGAGCAGGTAGAACATCATCAGAAAATCTTGCAGTTTGGGTTCCATGGCGGCGTTGTTCTTCCCTGTGTCTCCGATGGTAAGTCTTTTCTCTTCTGTGATGTATTTCTGCCAGGCTTTTGATGGCGTTGGTACCGCCCCAGAAAATGTGGCGGATTGAACTGTCTTAATATGGTGGGCGGTACTTTGTCTTCCACCTGGCTGTTGACGGCTACTGCCGTGGAGAATGTTGTGTCCGCCCTGGCGGTTGGTATGGTACGTTGGCTGTCTATGGGAGTTATCACCGCCATGGTCTTAATTTGGCAGTAGTTACCGCCCGCCACTTTTTCACTCACAGCCAGGGTCATAATGAGGGCCTATGCCTCTATTGTGGCAAAGCAGATCATCTTGCACAAGAATGAATGCCCTGTGAAACCCAAGATCAAGGCACCAATACCCCAAAAGACAGGAGCTTCAGTAAACCTTTCCAGTGAAAATTCAGACAAACTAGATAGCCCAAGGAAAAGCGAGGTCTATCCTTTGGACAAAAGACATCAAAGGGTTCCAGATATACTCTTCTTAGACCTCCACACCATTTCCTAATAACAGTGACCATGATTTTCCAAACCCAATTAAGAAAAGTCCAATCTATTCTTCTTGATTCTGGGGCAACAGGTAATTTTTGGGAAATTTAATTAGCCAAAAGATTAGGGATCACTTTTCTCCCTAAACAAGAACATGAGGCCATTCTGGCATTCGATGGTTCTCAATTATCCTCAGGATTAATAACTTATTTTTCCGAACCTATTACAATAGTCTGTTACAATGGTCACTCTGAATCTATTAGCTTTGATCTAATTGACACTCCTACGTTTGGAGTTATCTTAGGAGTACCTAACCCAATGATTGATTGGGATATCAAGCCTGTGACACTAAGGGGGTGATTCCAACCCTGGCGGTCGGTGATAAAGCGGCGGCTAACCCGCCAACAGGCCGGCGGTCCAAAAAATTGAATTCTGACCCTGGCGGGAACCGCCAACACAGCCCGCCACTTTAACACTCCGACCGCCACGGCAGGACACACAAACAGCGCGGCGGTCACCGCCAACAGGCAGGCGGAAGACAATGTACCGCTCACCCTATCACAACTCACCAATCCGCCACCTTTTCCGGGGTGGGAGCCCGGCCGATAAAAACACAGCGGAAACAGACTACGAACGGGAAAACGCTCACCTATACACACTCCACGAGGAACCTGGACAGCATGGAACCCGAATTAAACATCCTACCTGCTCTCGTCTACCTGCTCATCTACCACGAGTACGAACGCAGGCGCAGATGACAACGGTGAGTACTGCACCTACGACACAGGGGAGGGGGGAGGAGAAAGGGTTACGGGCACACACATACGCGACACACACACCCCCACCCACCCCCCAAATACCTACACACCAATGCAGAGCACCAAGTCACAGTGACACCACCCAAACCCCCCGGAATAATGCAAAGACATAATTAAACTGAGAAACAAAATTTATGTATAAAATAGGTTCATTGAAGTCATGGTAAAATAGCAATATGAATTGTAAAAAATCAAGTAAGAACATAGCGAAACCGATAAACATAGGCAATAAGTCCTGCACAGTCACTTAAATTTTCACTGTCCGTGGGCCAAAGTGTATCAACACATGGGCAAAGCCCACACAGGAGACCTGAGTCCGTTGGAGAGAACACTGCTGGGGCATCAGATGACAAAACTACAGGCACCTCAGGGGGAAGGGAAGGGGGGGCACCTCAGCCACATGAGTCCACGACACCAGATCCACTAAGGGGCCACCATGCCCACTGTGCCATCCTGGGGAGTGCAAAGCCACAGTCTCTCAAGTCTCTACAGTGGGTGGTCTGCCCACTGTGCCATCCTGGGGAGTGCAAAGCCACAGTCTCTCAAGTCTCTACAGTGGGTGATCTGCCCACTGTGCCATCCTGGGGAGTGCAAAGCCACAGTCTCTCAAGTCTCTACAGTGGGTGGTCTGCCCACTGTGCCATCCTGGGGAGTGCAGAGACACAGGCCATCAGGTGGATTACAGACTCCACTGGTCATGGAGGAGGCAGGGTGGCCCGAGTGCAGCGGGAACACTAGCTCGACACAGAACCAGCACTGTCAATGGGCCAGCGGTGCTTGACAGGAAGGGCCCAGCGGAGCGGTGCTTGAGACAGTGGGCCCAGCGGAGCGGTGCTTGAGACGGCGGGCCCAGCGGAGCGGTGTTTGACAGGAAGGGCCCAGCGGAGCGGTGCTTGACAGGAAGGGCCCAGCGGAGCGGTGCTTGAGACGAAGGGCCCAGTGGAGCGGTGCTTGACAGGAAGGGCCCAGCGGAGCGGTGCTTGAGACGGCGGGCCCAGCGGAGCGGTGCTTGACAGGAAGGGCTCAGCGGAGCGGTGCTTGACAGGAAGGGCCCAGCGGAGCGGTGCTTGACAGGAAGGGCCCAGCGGAGCGGTGCTTGACAGGAAGGGCCCAGCGGAGCGGTGCTTGACAGGAAGGGCCCAGCGGAGTGGTGCTTGACAGGAAGGGCCCAGCGGAGCGGTGCTTGACAGGAAGGGCCCAGCGGAGCGGTGCTTGACAGGAAGGGCCCAGCGGAGCGGTGCTTGACAGGAAGGGCCCAGCAGAGCGGTGCTTGACAGGAAGGGCCCAGCGGAGCGGTGCTTGAGACGGCGGGCCCAGCGGAGCGGTGCTTGACAGGAAGGACCCAGCAGAGCGGTGCTTGAGACGGCGGGCCCAGCGGAGCGGTGCTTGACAGGAAGGACCCAGCAGAGCGGTGCTTGACAGGAAGGGCCCAGCGGAGCGGTGCTTGAGACGGCGGGCCCAGCGGAGCGGTGCTTGACAGGAAGGGCCCAGCGGAGCGGTGCTTGAGACGGCAGGGCCCTGTTCAGCGGTGCCTGTCTTGGCGGGGCCCTGTTCAGCAGTGCCTGTCTTGGCGGGGCCCTGTTCAGCGGTGCTCTTCACGGCGGGGCCCTCTTCAGCGGTGCCTGTCTTGGCGGGGCCCTGTTCAGCGGTGCTCTTCACGGCGGGGCCCTGTTCAGCGGTGCCTGTCTTGGCGGGGCCCTGTTCAGCGGTGCTCTTCACGGCGGGGCCCTCTTCAGCGGTGCCTGTCTTGGCGGGGCCCTGTTCAGCGGTGCTCTTCACGGCGGGGCCCTGTTCAGGTGCCTGTCTTGGCGGGGCCCTGTTCAGCGGTGCTGTTCACGGCGGGGCCCTGTTCAGCGGTGCTTGTCCAGTCATTCAAGGGAGCCAGACCTGGCCAGGACTCCATGCTTAGTCGCCCTCCGACCGTGCAGTTGCTGGACCCTTCTGTGACGGAGTCCTGGGCCCTTGGGTGTCCTCCCTCACACCCGGGATGGGGCTTGTTGGGCCCTCCTGGTCCGCGCTCCTGCTGGCTGACTTCTCCGCCCTGCTGCCCTTGCCCTCCTTAGATGAGGCTCTCTGGCCCTTGCCTCCCCTGGATGTTGTGGCAGGTGAAGTGCCACAACTTTGGTCCTTGGGGGCAGCCGTGTCAGTCTTCTCGCGGCGGCCCTTGATTTTACGGGTCCTTTTTCCAGGGGGGGGGGCTGGCTGTCCCCTTGCTGCTGGCCGATGTGTCAGTGCTGGGAAAGGGTGGACTCCAAAACCCGTGCACTATGGTGACACTTGAAGCCGGGCTGGTGGTGGCTGAGGTGCTCTTGGGACTCTTAGCAGATGGAGGGGGTGGGTCAGGTGGGTCAAAGAGGTTAAGGGCCATATTTATACTCCGTTTGCGCCGAAATTGCGTCGTTTTTTTTGACGCAATTTCGACGCAAAACTAACGCCAACTAACGCCATATTTATACTATGGCGTTAGAGGCGAATAGCGCCAAAGTTCCCGGAATGTGCGTCATTTTTTAGCGTGAACCCCTTCCTTGCGTTAATGATATGCAAGGGAGGCGTTCCCGTCTAAAAAATGACTCCCAGGACTTTACGTGGTATTTATACTCCCGGGCAAAAGAGACGCCCGGGAGTTGGCGTGGCTAAAAACGGCGCATTTGCGCCACTTTTTAACGCCTGCTCAGGGCAGGCGTTAAGGGGCCTGTGGGCTCAAAATGAGCCCACAGGTGCCCTCCCATGCCCCCAGGGACCCCCCCTGCCACCCTTGCCCACCCCAGGAGGACCCCCAAGGATGGAGGGACCCACCCCAGGGACATTCAGGTAAGTTCAGGTAAGTTTTATTTTTTATTTTTTATATTTTATTTTGGTGGCATAGGGGGGCCTTATTTGTGCCCCCCTACATGCCACTATGCCCAATGACCATGCCCAGGGGACAGAAGTCCCCTGGGCATGGCCATTGGGCAAGGGGGCATGACTCCTATCTTTCCAATGATAGGAGTCATGTTGATGGGGGATGGGCGTCGTTAAAAAATGGCGCAAGTCGGGTTAAGACGATTTTTTCGACGTAACCTGACTTGCCCCATTTTAAGACGCCCATGCGCCATTTTCCCCCTACGCCGGCGCTGTCTGGTCTACGTGGTTTCTTCCCACGCAAACCAGGCAGCGCCGGTCTGATTGCGCCGTCTAACGCCATTCCATAAATACGGCGCCCGCATGGCGCTTCAGAATGGCGTTAGACGGCGCAAAACTTTTTGACGCTAAACTGCGTTAGCGCAGTTTAGCGTCAAAAAGTATAAATATGGGCCTAAGTTTGGAGAGGTAAACTTTTTTATGACCAGGGTAAAGGGTAGGTGTAGTGGGAATGGGAGTGGAGGAAGAGGATGTGGTTGTAGGAGAGTCAGGTGTGCTGTCTTTGGGTGCAGGTGCTTGTGACGTAGGCTGTGGTGATGTGGATGGCTGTTGGGTGGGTGGCTGCCTGCGTTTCTGTGTCTTGGAAGAGGGGGTGACAGACACAGTGGGAGAGGACACAGGGGACGTGTAAATGGCAGTGGGGGTGGGGACTGCACGTGTGCGGACTGTACTGGAGGGTGTGCTGGTGATGGAAGTACTGGCTGATGGTGGTGTGCATGCAGGTGTGAGTGGAGACGTCACAGGGAGGGAGGAGGGAGACGAGGAGGAGAGGGACACAGAGGTGGTAGTGACTGTTGGCATGTCTTGGTGTTGCTTGGGTGAATGTTTGTGTGATCTGTGGTGCTTATGTCTGGATGAGCTGCCCTTGGGTGTTGAGGTGTGTGCAGGCTGGTCTGATGGTGTGGATGGGATAGGCTGAGGAACAGGAGACAGAGACAGGGTGGAGGCAGTTAGAAGAGGGAGGCTGGAAACAGGGACAATGGCTGCTGTCAGTGCTGAGGCCAGAGCATTGAACGATCGTTGATGGGCAGCCTGACCCGAATGAATGCCCTCCAGGTATGCATTGCTCCGATGCACCTCCCTCTCTACCCCCTGGATGGCATTCAAAAGGGTAGACTGCCCAACAATGATGGTCTGTAGGAGGTCAATGACCTCCTCACTGAGGGCAGCAGGGGTAACAGGGGCAGGGCCTGAGGTGCCTGGGGCGAAGGAGATGCCCGCCTTCTTGGGCGAGCGGGCACGGAGCGAAGGCTGAGGGGCTGCTGGGAGGGCGGAGCTGGTGCGCTGGGTGGCGGCTGTACCTGTAGAGGCGGGGGGCCCGGACGTTGCCGCCACCGCTAGGGAGCTCCCTTCCAAGGATGTGTCGGTGTCGCTGGTGTCAACACGGGTCCCCGTTGTGGTGCTCCCCTCGCCCTCCGTATCACTGGTGACCTCGGTGTCTGTACCATGGCCCACCGGGGCCTTTTGAGTTGCAGCTCCCTCGGGCTCCCATGCCAATTCTCCTCTGCCAGATGATGCTAATGCACACATGCACAAGAAGATAAAGAAAAAGGGTGGGGGGAGAAATAAAGACAGGTTGAGTGCATGCATTGTCAACACCGTTGGCGGAGAGGACAGACACAGGAGCCTCATGCACTACGCCGCGCAATCGGGGTACATTACTCAGTACTTGTGACTAGGCCAACAGGTCTATGGACAACAAATGCGCACATGGGTGATGCTGGACCATCGATTGCTGTACTTGGCACCCTACAGAGGTGGGGGGCGGGGGCACAGGGCCATGCCTAAAGGAGGGGACTACACTACAGAAAGCGCCCTGGCCTAATGTCACCCACAGCCCTCCTCCCCCACCCAGACGCCTCCACTGCGCGTAAAGATAGCAGAATGTGCTGGTACTCACCCCCTTGTGTCTGCTGTGATGTCCTCACGCGCCCATCCAAATCGGGGTAGGCCACCGGCAGGATCCGGGACATCAGGGGGGTCAGGGTACGACTGGCACCCCTCCTAGGTTGGGAGGCCATCCCCAGCAGTGACTCGGCGGTCTTCCTGGTCCCGCGGCAGATGTCCTCCCACCTCTTTCGGCAGTGGGTGCCCCGTCTGTTGTGGACCCCAGTGCCCGGACGTCCTTGGCGATGGCACGCCAAATGTCGACTTTCTGATGGGCGCTGACCTATTTGACATGTACAGGGTGGAATAGGAAATATCATCATTTGTCTGCATGTTAGGTGTGATTGCCCCCCCCTCCCCAACCTTGCCATGTGGCACATGCTCTCATCTGTTGTGCCTTGCACTACTCATTCTCTCCCCACCCCACCCCACCATCTTACATCCACCATACACAACCCAGGCATAGTCCATGCAACGTGCACCCAGTGTACTTACCTGTTGGTCTGGAGGACCGTAGAGTAGCGCATACTGGGGGAGGACCCCATCCACAAGTTTCTCCAATTCTTCTGAAGTGAAGGCAGGGGCCCTTTCCCCAGTCGCAGCAGCCATTGTCTCTTCCAGACCTAGGTCACAGCAGCACTTGCAGTATAGGTCCTCTCCTGTGGATGATCAGGTCTCGAATGATTAATCAGATAGAAAATGGCGGTCACGCCCGCGGCGGTGCGTACCGCGGCGGTGCGTACCGCGACCGCCGGCGCAAATCGTCATTGGCTCCTGAGACCCATAGGGTTCAATGTTAACCAATGCTGCTTTGCGCCGCGGTCTTCGACCGCCTACCGCCACAGTGTGCCACGCCAGCGCATTGACCTCACATCCCACTGTCACACTTCACAGGTCAGGCAGCCGCCATTTCAAGGGCCCACATGGCTTAATTTCTACTGCGTCACACAGGCCTAGGCCTTGCATTGCCACTCATAAAAGCTATTCAATGCATAGCGATTCGTGTACTGTGCAAGCTGTGGTTACGTACCTGTGGGTTGCTTGACTCTGTACTCCACGTTGTCCTTCCTAGGCACCGTCCGCTGGGACTTGCGAGGAGAAGGAGGAATCCTCCCGTGTACCGACCGCTGGTGGACCTGTCGACAATGGAAGGACGACATATTATTCTTCTATACCGACTTGACCGAGCCACTATACATGAACTGTGCGCCCAGCTGGAGCCAGCCCTGATGTCCCCCATCCGCCAACCCACAGGAATTCCGCCTCTGGTGCAGGTTCTGTCAGTCCTCCATTTTTTGGCAAGTGGGTCTTTTCAGACAACAGTGGCCATGTCATCAGGGATGTCTCAGCCTATGTTTTCTAAGATTTTGTCCAGAGTGTTGTCTGCCCTGATGAAATACATGCGGAGCTACATTGTTTTCCCTGAGAAGGGTGATTTGGCCACTGTGAAGGGTGATTTCTATGCCCTTGGACATATCCCCAACATCATTGGTGCCATTGATGGGACCCATGTGGCTTTAGTACCCCCAAAAGACAATGAGCAGGTGTACAGAAACAGAAAGAATTACCATTCGATGAATGTGCAGGTGGTCTGTTTGGCTGACCAGTACATCTCCCATGTAAATGCCAAGTTCCCTGGGTCAGTGCATGACGCGTATGTGATGCGAAATAGCAGCATCCCTTATGTGATGGAACAGCTACAGAGACAACGTGTGTGGCTAATAGGTGACTCTGGTTACCCCAACCTGTCTTGGCTATTGACCCCAGTGAGGAATCCCCGGACCAGGGCAGAGGAACGGTACAATGAGGCCCATGGGCGAACTAGGAGGATCATAGAAAGGACCTTCGGGGTCCTGAAGGCCAGGTTTAGGTGCCTGCATATGACAGGTGGATCCCTAATGTACTCACCAAAGAAGGTGTGCCAGATCATCGTGGCCTGCTGTATGCTTCACAATTTGCATTGCGACGCCAGGTGCCTTTCCTGCAGGAGGATGGTCCAGATGGTGGTGTTGTAGCAGCTGTGGAGCCTGTGGAGAGTGAAGAGGAGGAAGACGAACGGGGACGACACGGACAACAGGGACACAGTTATACAACAGTACTTTCAGTAGCACACAGGTAAGAATCACCCACGCCATTTTACATTTACTTCAGGCCTCCTGCATCTCTACTTTCTGTGTTTCCCCCCAGTTCCTTTTAACTGATTTTTGACTTCCCCTTCACTTTTCAGAGCTGTATGACCCACTGCGTGACTTCTGCTTTGTTTGCCCATGGACTAAAGCTCATTGACATTGGTATGTTGTCATCACAATGTAACTGAACATTATTGAACCGTTATGTGTAATACATTTGTTAAGAATACAAGCAGACTCCAGATTTTTGAAGTGCAATTAGTGATTTATTTTTGGTGCTACATATAGGTACATGATAGTAAAACGGTGATGGGTCCAGTTCTCAGTTTCACAGGTGCATTGTCCATATGCCTGTGGAAGGATGGAGCAGGGGCTGTTTAAGGTTGGACAGGGTGACAATGTGGGACAGTGGGAGGACATCAGGGGGTATCTTAAGCTGGCGGGGGTCTTGGCATCCTACTCTGTCTTCTTTTGTGATCTCAGGTTCCTCTTGCGGGGTGGTTGTTCTTCAGCAGGAGGTGGGGTTCTGGTGGCCTGTCGTTGTGTGGGGGCCTCCTGTCCACTAGCGCCGGCGGAGGTGGTAGGCTGTTCCAGGTCCAGGCTAGTGACAGGGGCCCTTTGGAGTGCCACAAAGGGCCCGCAATGTGGTGTCTATCCGGTTGAGGGCCAGGACTATGGTCCCCATTGCGGAACCGATGTTCCTGAGTTCGTCTCTGAACCCCATGTACCGTTCCTCCTGCTGTGCCTGGATCTCCTGGAACCTGGCCAGTACCGTTGCCATCGTCTCCTGGGAGTGGTGGTATGCTCCCATGATGGTGGTGAAGGCCTCTTGGAGAGTGGGTTCCCTGGGCCTGTCCTCTGGACGGTGTGCCCACTAACACTGCCCCCAGGTCCCTGTTGTTGTTGGGGTGGGGGGTCAGCCTGGGTGCCCTGTAGTGGCGGACACACCGCTGATTGTCGCGTCCTGGAGACAGAGGCATGGGCCCGCTGGGTGGGAGCTGTGCTGATATTCCCAGAGGGGGCTGGGTCTGCTGTGGCCTGTGTCTGTGTGTGGGAAACCGACTGTCCAGAGGTCCCCGATGGTCCGGGCTGGTCATCAGGTTCGAGGTCGACAGAGCTGCTGTCATCACTGGGGGCCTGTTCTGGTGGTGGGATGGACAAATCTGGACCCTCCTGGCCGGTGTGTTGGCGTTCGGGCCCTGCAGGGGTAAAAGAGTATGGTTATTGCTTCTGTGTGTGCCATGGCGTGCGATTTGTGGGTGCCCTTGTCCCCCAGTGCTGGCATTCCCTTGTGGGAGGAGATGTGGGGGTGGTTTGTGGGGGGGGTTGGGTATGTGCAGTGGTCATGCTTAGGTGATGGGTGTCCATGGTTTGTGTTGGCATTCAGGGTTTGGTGTTGGGTTGGGTGGGTTGTGCTGGTGAGACATTGGCAGGGAGGATGTGTGCTGGGGGGTTGGGGTTGGGGGTGTGGGTTGGCATGCTGGTGGTTGGGGGGGGTGAAGTAGTTGAGATTATACTTACCAGAGTCCATTCCTCCGGCTACTCCAGCGAGGCCGTCAGGATGCAGGATTTTAAAGACCTCTTGCTCCCATGCTGTGAAATCGGGTGGAGTGGGTGGGGGTCCGCCGCCAGTCTTCTGCACAGCGATGTTGTATCTTGACACCATCGAGCGCACCTTCCCCCGTAGGTCGTTCCAGCGCTTTCGGATGTCTTCCCGATTTCTGGGATGCTGTCCCACAGCGTTGACCCTGTCGACGATCCTTTGCCATAGCTCCGCCTTCCTGGCTATTGTGGTGTGCTGCACCTGTGTGCCGAAGAGCTGGGGCTCTACCCTTATTATTTCCTCCACCATGACCCTGAGTTCTTGGTCCGAGAACCTGGGGTGTCTTTGGGGTGCCATGGGGTTGTGTGGACGAGGTGTGGGGTGGTGTTTGTGGTGATGTGAGTGGTGGTGTGTGGTGATGTGTGCGTAGATGTGGTGTGGGTGATGATGTTGGGTTCCTGTGTGTGTTGTGGTTTGCGTTCCCTGTGCTCTCTCTCTGTGTATTGCGCCTTGTCTCTGATTTTCGATTTGTGGGGGTTTGTGGTTGATGTGGGTGTGTGTTTTATATTGTGATGGGTGTGTGGGAGTGGTGTGTGTATGTGTCTCAGGTGTGTGTATTTTGAATTGTCCAATGTGGGGATGTTTTGTAAGGGTGTGTGTATTTTGACCGCGGCGATGTGTACCGCCAATGGAATACCGCGGTTGAAAGACCGCCGCGTGGATTCGTGGGTCGTAATGGCATGGGCGTATTTCTGTTGGCGTGACGGTGGAGGTTTGGTCATCTCCAGTTTATCGCTGCCCGCTGATGAGGCGGCCTTCCGTGGATGTCGGGTTTTTGGCGGTTTGCCAGTTGGAGGTCAGAATGACCGTGGCGGTTTACCGCGGCGGTATAATGGCGGACTTCTGACCGGCGGTAAGGGCCTTTTACCGCCGAGGTCAGAATCACCCCCTAAATTCTACATTTTGTCTTCAGAATTGTTACCAAGAGGTAACAAGCTGGGATTCTTCCTTGTTATGTACGGTCTCATCATCCACTAGTGACAGTTCGCAAGTTTGCAGATGTGTTCAATAAGATTCGAACAACCAGTTTACCACCTCATCATAGTTTCGATTGTAGAATTGATTTGGTTCCAGGTGCCACACTACCTTGTAGTGTGATATATGCTCTATCGGAGCCAGAAACAATGTTTTTAAAAGACTATCTAGACGAGCTCTTGGCAATTGGCCTCATTCGCCATTCTACTTCCCCTGTTTCGCCTCCTTTGTTTTTTGTCCCAAAGCAGAATGGGGATCTTATGGTCTGTTTTGACAATAGAGCCCTTAATAAGGTGACCATAAAAAACAAGTACCCACTTCCTCTGATTCCGGTCCTTCCTAACCAACTTCACAAAGGCACCACCTTTACCCAACTTGACCTTCCCGGCGCTTACCACCTCATCAGAGTCCACGAGGGCGACAAATGGAAAATGGCTTTTCGCACAAAATACAGGTGGTCATTCTGACCTCGGCGGTAAAAGGCGCCTACCGCCGGTCAGAAATCCTCCATAATCCCGCCGCGGTCGCGGAAACCCGCCACGGTCATTCTGACCCGCAGAAGGCAAACCTCCGAAAATCCGACAGCCACAACAGACCGCCAGACCAGCGGTCGGCGGAAAAGTGGAGGTGACAAAACCTCCACCGTCACGCCAACAGAAATACGCCCATGCCATTACGACCCACGAATCCACGCGGCGGTCTTTCAAACGCGGTATTCCATTGGCGGGACACACCGCCGCGGTCAGAATACACACAAACGAACAAACCTCAGCCACATTGGCCGATTTGAATTCCACACACCTGATACACATACACACACCACTCCCACACACACAATACAATATAAAACACACACCCACATCACCCACAAACCCCTACGACCAAAAATTCTGAAAGAAGGCCAGAGCGAAACACCACCATCCACAAACTAGCAGCCACAGCCACTCAACACCATCACCCACACACTATCCACACACAAAACAACACACACCACCACACTCAACACACTTAACTACACATACTCCACCCCACACATCATACACACCACCCCATGGCACCCCAAAGACACCCCCGCTTCTCAGACGAAGAACTCAGGGTCATGGTGGAGGAAATCGTTCGGGTAGAGCCCCAGCTGTTCGGCACACAGATCCAATACACCAGCATTGCCCGGAGGACGGAGCTATGGCAGAGGATTGTCGACAGGGTCAACGCTGTGGGACAGCACCCCAGAAATCGGGAAGACATCAGGAAGCGATGGAACGACCTACGGGGGAAGGTGCGTTCCATGGTATCCAGGCACAACATCGCCGTGCAGAAGACTGGCGGAGGACCCCCACCTCAACCCCCACAATTTACAACATGGGAGGAGGAAGTCTTGAACATCCTGCATCCTGACGGCCTCGCAGGAGTCGGCGGAGGAATGGATACTGGTAAGTTGAAGCTTCACTACTGCTTCCCCCCCACCTGCATGCCAAATCATACCCCAACCCTCACCCCCATCCTCGAACCCCACCCTCACCCCCACCCCCATCCTCACCCCCACCCTCACCCCCACCACCATCCTCACCCCCACCACCATCCTCACCCCCACCCCCAGCACACCTATTCCCTGCCAATGTCTCACCATCACAACCCACACATCCCAAAACCTAGGCCTGCATGCGTCCACTAAGCATGGACACCCATCACCAAAGCATGCCCAATGCATATACACATCCCCCCCACAAGCCACCCTCACCAAAGCCCCCACACACGAATGCCAGCACTTGGGGACACGGGAACCCACAGATACACCCATATGCCACACATTGAAACTATAACCATACCTCTATACCCCTGCAGGACCCGACCGTCAACACACAGCCGCGGAGGGCCCAGAATTCTCCACACCCCCCACCCAAGAGGCCGTCAGCGATGACAGCAGCTCTGTCGACCTGGACACCGATGACCAGCCCGGACCATCGGGGACCTCTGGACAGTCGGTTCCCCTCACACAGGCCCAGGCCACTACAGACCCAAACCCCTCTGGGAACACCAGCACAGCTCCCACCCAGCGGGCCCATGCCTCTGTCTCCAGGGCGCGTCAATCTGCGGTGTGTCTACCACTACAGGGCACCCAGGATAACCCACCACCCCAACAACAACAGGGACCTGGGGGCAGTGGTAGTGGGCACACCGGCCAGGGGGCAGAGGCCCAGGGAAACAGGGCAACTCGGAGGGCAGCTGTGCGACAGGGGGGGGACGGGCCCAGGGAACCCACTCTCCACGAGGCCCTCACCACCATCATGGGAGCATACAGCCGCTCCCAGGAGACGATGGCGACGGTACTGGCCCGGTTCCAGGAGATCCAGGTACTGCAGGAGGAACACTATCGGGGGTACAGGGAGGACATCAGAGCCCTCACCTCCACCCTGGTTACCATGGTAGGGCTGCTGCAGGACCTCATCAACACCAGGACGGACACTCAACAACACCAAAGGGCCCCTGCCACTAGCCTGGACCAAGAACAGCCAACCACCTCCGCCGGCGCTAGTGGACAGGAGGCCCCCGCACAGCAGCAGCCCACCAGACCCCCACCTCCTGCAGGAGAAGAACCACCCCGCAAGAGGGCCCTGAGATCTCGCAAGAAGACAGAGTAGGATGTCAAGACCCCCGCCAGCAAAGGATACCACCTGATGTCATCCCACTGTCCCACATTGTCACCCTGTCCATCCTTGAACTGCCCATGCTCCATCTCTCCACAGGCCTCTGGACAATGCACCTGTGTGACTGTTACTCTGGACTCTGCCATGGACATTCCTTCACCATAGCCCCCACCCACTTGAAACCACCCATCCCATTTTGAGCACTTAAATAAACACCTATTTTGCACAAAACTATCTGGAGTCTGGCTGTGATTTCAAAATATTGTAATTGACATGACAGTGCAAATATGTCCTTGTACATAGTGAAGTCAACAAACAGCTGCCACAAAGCTGTAGTCCATGGGGAAACGAAGCACAGGACTCGTAGTGGGGACCCCAGATCTGAAATAGGGAGGGAAAAGCCACAACTCAGTCATCATACACTGGGGCAAATAGACAGGCAGCAGAGATGCAGGAGAGTAGTTCACATTTACTAAATTATCTTTGAATTGTTACCTGTGTCCTATTGGAAGTACTGTTCAATGATTCTGTCCCTGTTGTCTGTTTCAGCCCCGTCGTCTTCCTCCTCGTCACTCTCCTCAGGTTCCACCGCTGCCACAACACCACCGTCTCGACCATCCTCCTGCAGGAAAGGCACCTGGCGGCGCAAAGCCAGGTTGTGAAGCATGCAGCAGGCCACGATGATGTGACACACCTTCTTAGGTGAGTACATTAGGGATCCACCTGTCATATGCAGGCACCGAAACCTGGCCTTTAGGAGGCCAAAGGTGCGTTCGATCACCCTCCTAGTACGCCCATGGGCCTCATTGTACCGTTCCTCTGCCCTGGTCCGGGGATTCCTTACTGGGGTCAGTAGCCACGACAGGTTGGGGTACCCAGAGTCCCCCAATAGCCATACACGGTGTCTCTCTAGCTGTTCCATCACGTAAGGGATGCTGCTATTCCTCAGGATGTAGGCGTCATGCACTGACCCTGGGAAGTTGGCATTTACATGCGAGATGTACTGGTCAGCCAAACACACCACCTGGATGTTCATTGAATGGTAACTTTTTCTGTTCCTGTACACCTGCTCCCTGTCTCTTGGGGGAACCAAAGCCACATGGGTCCCATCAATGGCACCAATGACGTTGGGAATATGTCCAAGGGCATAGAAATCACCTTTCACTGCAGCCAATTCGCCCACCTCAGGGAAAATGATGTAGCTCCTCACGTATTTCATCAGGGCAGACAACACTCTGGATAACACCTTCGAAAACATGGGCTGAGACATCCCAGAAGCAATTCCCACTGTTGTCTGAAATGAACCACTTGCCAAGAAATGGAGTACTGACAGGACCTGCACCAGAGGGGGAATCCCTGTGGGTTGGCGGATGGGGGACATCAGGTCGGGCTCCAGCTGGGCACACAGTTCATGTATAGTGGCACGGTTAAGACGGTAGGTCAGGATAATGTGGCGTTCTTCCATTGTCGACAGGTCCACCAGCGGTCGGTACACGGGAGGATTCATCCGTCTCCTCGCCAAACCCAGCGGACAGTGCCTAGGAAGGACAACATGGAGCACACAGTCAAGCAACCCACAGGTACGTACTCACAGCTAGCACAGTAAACGATTCTCTATGCAGTGAATGGCGTGTCTGAGTGGCTATGCAAGGCCTAGGCCTGTGTGACGCAGTTGAAATTGAGCCATGTGGACCCTCGAAATGGCGGCTGCCTGACCTGTGAAGTGTGACAATGGGATGTGAGGTCAATGCGCTGGCGTGGCACACCGCGGCGGGCGGCGGGCGAAGACCGCGGCGCGAAGCCGCATTGGTTAACATTGAAGCCTATGGGTTTCAGGAGCCAATGGCGAAGGGCGCCGGCGGTGGCGGTACGCACCGCCGCGGTACGCACCGCCGCGGACGTGACCGCCATTTTCTATCTACTTATCCACTTGCGACTTGAACTTTCACAGGAGAGGACCTATACTGCAAGTGTTGCTGTGACCTCGGTCTGGAAGGGACAATGGCTGCTGCGCCTGGGGAAAGGGCCCCTGCCTTCACTGGAGAGGAGTTGGAGAAACTTGTGGATGGGGTCCTCCCCCAGTATGCGCTACTCTACGGTCCTCCAGACCAACAAGTGAGTTTAATTCAATCTGGATTTGGGGCCACTGGCTGGCTTGGGGGCCTGGCGGGGATGGGGGGGCATGTTGGGGCTGGCGGGGGGCCTGGCGGGGATGGGGGGGCATGTTGGGCCTGGCGGGGGGCATGGCGGGGGGCATGGCGGGGATGGGGGGGCATGTTGGGGCATGGCGGGGGCCTGGCGGGGATGGGGGGGCATGTTGGGGCTGGCGGGGGGCCTGGCGGGGATGGGGGGCATGTTGGGCCTGGCGGGGGGCATGGCGGGGGGCCTGGCGGGGATGGGGGGCATGTTTGGCCTGGCGGGGGGCCTGGCGGGGATGGGGGGGCATGTTGGGCCTGGCGGGGGGCATGGCGGGGGGCCTGGCGGGGATGGGGGGGCATGTTGGGGCATGGCGGGGGGCCTGGCGGGGATGGGGGGGCATGTTGGGGCTGGCGGGGGGCCTGGCGGGGATGGGGGGCATGTTGGGCCTGGCGGGGGGCCTGGCGGGGATGGGGGGCGTTGGGCCACTGGCAACGGAAATGCAGACAAACTTGAACGTGGTATTTCTCCCTCCCTGTACGTGTCACATAGGTCCGCGCCCATGAGAAGATCGGGATTTGGCGTGCCATCGCCAAGGAAGTCCGGACCCTGGGGGTCCACCATCGACGGGGCACCCACTGCCGCAAGAGGTGGGAGGACATCCGCCGCGGGACCAAGAAGACCGCCGAGTCTCTGCTGGGGATGGCCTCCCAACGTAGGCGGGGTGCCTGCCGTCAACTGACCCCCCTGATGTTCCGGATCCTGGCGGTGGCCTACCCTGATTTGGATGGGCGCGTGAGGGCAGCACAGCAGACACAAGGGGGTGAGTACAAGCATTATCTACTCTGTTGTCGCGCAGTGGAGGTGTCTGGGTGGGGGAGGAGGGCTGTGGGTCCCCCTAGGCCAGGGCGATATCTGTAGGCTGGGCACCCCCGTAAGCCCCTGTGTCCCCAGCCACCACCCTCAGTAGTTTGTCAGTACAGCCATCCCTGGGCCGTGTCATCCATGGGTGCAGTTGTCAACTCTAGGCGTGTAGGGCATGTTCCACGGAATGCGTAGCGGACCCCAAGTGCGCAACTTAGTGCAGGGGGCATCTGTGTCTGTCATGTCCGCTAACTGTACCGGAGATCCATGTACTCAATATCCCTTTATTTCTCTCTCCCCCCCCTTTTTGTTTGTCTTCCTGTGCTTGTGTGCATCAGCATCATCAGGCGGAGGAGAAGTGGCATCGGGGCAGGAGGGAGCTGCATCTCACATGGCCCAGGAGGGCCATGCCACAGAGTCTGACTGGACCAGTGAGACGGAGGGCGAGGGGAGCTCCACAACGGGGACGACTGGACCCTGCAGCGACACGGACACGTCCTCGGAAGGGAGCTCCCTTGCGGGGGTGGCACCATCCGTGCCCCCCGCCATTACAGGTACAGCCGCCACCCAGCGCACCATCTCCGCCCTCCCAGCAGCCCCTCAGCGTTCGCCCCGTGCCCGCTCTGCCAGGAAGCCGGGCATCTCCTTCGCCCCAGGCACCTCAGGCCCTGCCCCTGTTACCCCCGCTGCCCTCAGTGAGGAGGTCATTGACCTCCTCCGAACGCTCATTGTTGGGCAGACTACCCTTTTGAATGCCATCCAGGGGGTGGAGAGGGAGGTTCATCGCAGCAATGCGTACCTGGAGGGCATTCATTCGGGTCAGGCTGCCCATCAGCGATCGTTCCAGGCTCTGGCCTCAGCACTGACGGCAGCCATTGTCCCTGTCTCCTGCCTCCCTCTACTAACTCCCTCCTCCCAGTCTCCTGTTCCTCTGCCTGTCCCACCCACACCATCAGACCAGCCTGCACACACCTCAACACCCAAGAGAAGCTCATCCAAACATAAGCACCACAGATCACGCAGACATTCACACACGCAACATTCCGATGCAGACATGCCAACAGTCACTACCACCTCTGTGACCCCCACCTCCTCGTCTCCCTCCTCCCTCCCTGTGACGTCTACACTCACACCTCCATTCACCTCACCATCAGCCAGTGTTTCCATCACCAGCACACCCTCCACTCCAGTCCGCACACGTGCAGTCACCACCCCCACTGCCATTTACACGTCCCCTGTGTCCTCTCCCACTGTGTCTGTCACCCCCTCTTCCACACCACACAAACGCAGCCACCCACCCACCCAACAGCCATCCACCTCACGACAGCCTATCCCTCCTGCACCTGCACCCAAAGACAGCAGTCGTGACTCACCTACAACCACATCCTCTCCCTCCACTCTCATTCCCACTGTACCTACCACTCTCCATTGTCCCAAGAAACTCTTCCTCGCCACTGCTAACTTCTTTCCTGACCCTGAGCCCCCCCCTCCTTCTCGTCGGGGTAAGAAGAGCACCTCAGCCACCACCAGCCCTGCAGCCCCCTTGACAAGGGTGCAGGGGTATTGGAGCCCACCAGCCCGCATGTCTGGATCTTCGCCCAGCAGCAAGGGGACAGCCAGCCCACCCCCTGGGAAGAGGAGCAGAAGGCGGAAGGGGCGCCGCAGGAGCCCGGCTTCTACATCCCCCCCGGACACCACCCAGACACAGTCACCAGCCACAGCTCCAAAGGGAGGAAAGGGCCACAGACTCCCGACTAAGGAGGGCAAGGGCAGCAAGTCGGAGAGGTCAGGCTGCAGGCCTGCTGCCCAGGAGGAGCCCACCACCCCCATAGCCGCTGCCCAGGGAGGACCCAGCCCAGCTGGCCAGGAGGGCCCCACCACCCACAGCCCAGGTGGGCATTGAAGGAGCACCATCCCCGCTGCCCAGGAGGGCACCACCAGGCAATGAGCAGTTGGCCATAGACCGGCCGCCGTCTCAAGCACCGCTGAACTGGGCCCCGCCGTCTCCAGCACCGCTCCACTGGGCCCCGCCGTCTCAAGCACCGCTGAACTGGGCCCCGCCGTCTCAAGAACCGCTGAACTGGGCCCCGCCGTCTCCAGCACCGCTCCGCTGGGGACCGCCGTCTCAAGCACTGCTGAACTGGGCCCCGCCGTCTCCAGCACCGCTCCGCTGGGCCCCGCCGTCTCAAGCACCGCTGAACTGGGCCCCGCCGTCTCAAGAACCGCTGAACTGGGCCCCGCCGTCTCCAGCACCGCTCCGCTGGGGACCGCCGTCTCAAGAACCGCTGAACTGGGCCCCGCCGTCTCCAGCACCGCTCCGCTGGGGACCGCCGTCTCAAGAACCGCTGAACTGGGCCCCGCCGTCTCCAGCACCGCTCCGCTGGGGACCGCCGTCTCAAGCACCGCTGAACTGGGCCCCGCCGTCTCAAGAACCGCTGAACTGGGCCCCGCCGTCTCAAGCACCGCTGAACTGGGCCCCGCCGTCTCCAGCACCGCTCCGCTGGGGACCGCCGTCTCAAGAACCGCTGAACTGGGCCCCGCCGTCTCCAGCACCGCTCCGCTGGGGACCGCCGTCTCAAGAACCGCTGAACTGGGCCCCGCCGTCTCCAGCACCGCTCCGCTGGGGACCGCCGTCTCAAGCACCGCTGAACTGGGCCCCGCCGTCTCAAGAACCGCTGAACTGGGCCCCGCCGTCTCAAGCACCGCTGAACTGGGCCCCGCCGTCTCAAGCACCGCTGAACTGGGCCCCGCCGTCTCCAGCACCGCTCCGCTGGGGACCGCCGTCTCAAGAACCGCTGAACTGGGCCCCGCCGTCTCCAGCACCGCTCCGCTGGGGACCGCCGTCTCAAGAACCGCTGAACTGGGCCCCGCCGTCTCCAGCACCGCTCCGCTGGGGACCGCCGTCTCAAGCACCGCTGAACTGGGCCCCGCCGTCTCAAGAACCGCTGAACTGGGCCCCGCCGTCTCAAGCACCGCTGAACTGGGCCCGCCGTCTCCAGCACCGCTCCGCTGGGGACCGCCGTCTCAAGAACCGCTGAACTGGGCCCCGCCGTCTCCAGCACCGCTCCGCTGGGGACCGCCGTCTCAAGAACCGCTGAACTGGGCCCCGCCGTCTCCAGCACCGCTCCGCTGGGGACCGCCGTCTCAATAACCGCTGAACTGGGCCCCGCCGTCTCCAGCACCGCTCCGCTGGGCCCCGCCGTCTCAAGCACCGCTGAACTGGGCCCCGCCGTCTCAAGAACCGCTGAACTGGGCCCCGCCGTCTCCAGCACCGCTCCGCTGGGGACCGCCGTCTCAAGAACCGCTGAACTGGGCCCTTCAAGGCAAGACCCGCTGAACTGGGCCCTTCAAGGCAAGAAGCGCTGAACTGGGCCCTTCAAGGCAAGAAGCGCTGAACTGGGCCCTTCCAGGCAAGAACCGCTGGCCCTTTGGCAGACGTGGCAGGGCAGGATCTGTCTCGGGCAGGGCTGCAGGATGTCCTCTGGCCAACATGCCTCCTCCAGTGGCAGTGGAGTCTGTTATGGACTGTTTGGACTGTGGCTTTGCTCTCCCCAGGATGGCCCAGTGGGCAGGCCACCCACTGTATGGACTGTATGAACTGTGGCTTTGCACTCCCCAGGATGGCCCAGTGGGCAGGCCACCCACTGTATGGACTGTATGGACTGTGGCTTTGCACTCCCCAGGATGGCCCAGTGGGCAGGCCACCCACTGTATGGACTGTATGGACTGTGGCTTTGCACTCCCCAGGATGGCCCAGTGGGCAGGCCACCCACTGTATGGACTGTATGGACTGTGGCTTTGCACTCCCCAGGATGGCCCAGTGGGCAGGCCACCCACTGTATGGACTGTATGGACTGTGGCTTTGCACTCCCCAGGATGGCCCAGAGGGCAGGCCACCCACTGTATGGACTGTATGGACTGTGGCTTTGCACTCCCCAGGATGGCCCAGTGGGCAGGCCACCCACTGTATGGACTGTATGGACTGTGGCTTTGCACTCCCCAGGATGGCCCAGTGGTCATGGAGTCCCCTCGTGGATCTGGCGTCGTGTACCCAAGTGGCTGAGGTGCCCCCCCTTGCCTTCCCCCTGAGGTGCCTGTCCTATTTTCTTTCTGATGCCCCTGCAGTGTTCTCTCCGTGGAGTTCTTGTCGTGGGACTGGGCCTTGCCCCTTTGCACAGGACCCCTGTGGTCCACGGACAGTGGTTGGACTACATTTAGTAGCTGTATATATTTTGTACATAGTTTATTTATTTATTGGGATTACTGGTGTCCATATTTCAATATATCTGCCCGTTTATGATCTCTTCTTTTGGTCTTTGCATTATTTCGGAGGGGGGGGTTTGTGGGTTGTGACTGATCTGTGGGAATGCATTGATGTGTGTGTTGTAGTGGGTATGGGTGGGTGGGTGTGTGCCGGTAATCTTTTCCCTCCCCTGTGTCGTAGGTGCAGTACTCACCGATGTCTTCCGCGCCGCCGGGCGTGCTCCTGGTACAGGAGCAGGTATAGGAGTGCGGGGATGACCTGCAACTCGGGTTCCATACTGCCGGAATCTCGCGTGGAGTGCGTAGAGGTGAGCGTTTTCCCGTTCGTAGTCTGTTTCCGCCGTGTTTTTATCGGCGGTGCTCCCGCCCCGGAAAAGGTGGCGGATTGGTGGGTCGTGATAGGGTGGGCGGTACATTGTCTGCCGCCTGGCTGTTGGCGGGGACCGCCGCGCTGTTTGTTTGTTCCGCCGTGGCGGGCGGAGTGTTAATGCGGCGGGCTGTGTTGGCGGTTCCCGCCAGGGTCAGAATTGCATATTTTGGACCGCCGGCCTGTTGGCGGCTTGGCCGCCGCATTATCACCGACCGCCAGGGTCAGAATGAGGGCCACAGTCTTTTTGAGTACTGTGTGATGCTGTTTGGTTTGTGGAACGCCCCTGCGGCATTTCAATTCTTTATAAACGACGTTCTTAGTGAATTCTTGAAACGCTTTGTCATAGTCTATATAGACGATATTTTAATCTACTCACACAATGAAAAAGAACATGAGAATCAGGTTTCCACTGTGTTACGCAAATTACATGAACATAATTTGTATGCCAAATTAGAAAAATGTCAATTTCTTGTTCCTCAAGTGGAATTTCTAGGGTTTGTTTTGTCAAAACAAGGGGTCCAAATGGATTTAAAAAAAGATTGATGCTATTTTACAATGGCCACAACCCACAAACATAAAATAAATCCAGATTATACTTGGCTTTGCTAACTTCTATTGAAGGTTTATCTCCCACTTTTCTGACACAGTAGCCCCACTTACTCAATTGTTGCGAAAAGGAGTATCTTTTAAGTGGACTCCTGAAGCACAACAAGCTTTTGACTCATTGTAAGGGAGTTTTACTGCTGCACCCATATTAAGGCATCCTGACCCCTCTCTACCTTACTATGTAGAAGCAGATGCTTCACAAGTGGCAGTAGGAGGAATCCTTTCTTAGCGAGATTCTGAAATTGGGAATATGCAGCCCATAGCCTTCTACTCTAAAAAAACCTTTACCTGCAGAACAAAACTATACAGTAGACAAAAGAGAACTTCTAGCCATAAAACTGGCCTTTCAAGAATGGAGACATTATTTGTGGGGAACACGTATTCCCATCACTATTTACTCAGATCATAAGAACTTACAATTTTTTAGATCTGCAAAAGCAGTTATCCCACGACAAATGAGATGGGTTTCTTTCTTTAATGGATCTGGGGCCAGATGTATCAAAGGGTTTTACCCATTCTACGTCTATGGGAAAATGCGTTGGTACGTATGACCCCTGATTTCGTAATTACCTATAGACCCGGTACACAACAATTTAAGGCAGACGCCCTATCACGTCTCCAAAACACCACAACACTATCAGATACAAGACAGATAACACCGATTCCGATGATTCCGCCAGAAACAATTATAGGTAGTTGCTCGGAAGAGCTCCCATTCCTGGACACATTAAAACAAGAACTGCAGAAGGAAAATATGTAACAATGGTTAGCACATCCAATCCAATCAATTTCTGACAATCTATTTTATCATGATCAGGCTTTGTTTATCCCTAAGAATCTGAGAGAGCTTGTTGTGTAGCCATTTTAGTTATAGCTTCATTCATGTTATTTTAGCAAACTAGGCCTGCTGCTGTGCACTTTAACCTAGACATATTTTATTCAGCTTTGTTTTATTATTTAAACAATAGCCACATTTGCAGTTTTGTTTTATTTTCTATATCTAGCTGTTCTTTGCCTAGGCCAGCACTGCTTTCTCAAACAAGACATTTCTTTCACTATGTGCTTTTCTCAAGGCTGCAGTAAGATAGGTTGCCGACAAAAGTGGTACGCTTTGTCTCTAATGTTCACAAAAACATACACACTCTTACATGGGGATCCTTTCTTGGAACACCAGCTGTTTTATTATAAAAACACTCCTTTGACCCATGTACGTTAGAGGGAGATTCCAGCCAGATGACTACGACTATATGCTGATTGCTGAGTGCTTCACTGCAGCTGCTTATGTAGACTACAGGCCTCTTGCTCAGGTACGAGGGATGATGTCTTCCCAGGGGAAGCTGAAGGGCAGAATTAGAGCTTCACATTCTGTGCTCTAACATAGCCTACGTAGGAGCTATTTTTAATGACTCTAGAGACAATATGGTAGCTTTTACTTTTACGTTTCACTCTCATTGTCACAATTTTAATCCTGTCAGCTTCATTGACCTAGGTATTGCAGTTCATGCTTTATTATCTAAGATGCAGTTACTTCAATAAAACCTTATTGAACTATATTCTACCTCTGATTGTCCTTGCATATGTGAGACTAATGTAACTGAGAGAAACGGATGAGATCTGAGTGACCACGATTTCCCTAAGGAGTCAATTATGTCATGTGCTCGGTTTTCCTATCATCCCTACTCTTGGCTGGAGATGAGGCACTGCTAGTTAGCCGGAGCAAAACCCGGATTAGGTTGACAGGTGTCACTTGTAGTGGGTTCAGACTCAGTCCCCCACAGTGCAAGTGATTCTGCCACCCAAATCCAGTATTCTCATTAGAATAATGAGAGCCTAAGTGACATGGCACCGCCGTTTGGTCAGGCACTAATTTTCGGGTCCTCCTGAGTATCTCTGTCTCACTACATACAAAGACACCTCAGTACTATATACGGAGACGTCCATGGTATTGAGGATTTTCCTCCTCAGCTAAGTAGGGAGTACCAAGCTAATGCTGTAGGTTGTTCAAGCTTAAACTTTAAAAGGATAATCCCCATTTGGTGTGCTTATCTCTGAACAAAAATGTACCATTCAACATGGCAAATCCGCAACAGGGGGCAAGTGCAGTCAATGTGGGGCCACCCCTTGCTGCACATTTATCAGCACATGGCCTAACGGCCCAGTGGGGTCCTGTTACATTTGTTGTTTAGGCTCATTCAGCCTACAGAACAGACATTTTCTATTCTTGGGTCACACTTCCAGCAGCTGATGGGAACACAAACACATTTCATCACTCAATCTTATCAAGAACATAATAATTGGCTTGATGGAGCACTACCCCATACAATCCTACATGTTAGGTTAGGTTCTCTAAGTAATGATGGTCCTACCTGGCCTTTATTGGTCACATATACACCACACCCTTGATGGTAGCTGAAGTCTGTCGCTTATATGCTGAGCTTACAGAAATATACAGACGATTAGTACAGTTTGTAATGCAAACATTAAATACAAACCCAGTTCGTGCTACCCAGGCTCAACCACATGCAGTAACGCCAGGCATTAATCCTGTGACTGTACATTGGATCATGGGTAAAGTACCCGCCAAATGAGAAGAGATTCCGTTTTGGTTAGCTCAAAAAATAAATGCACTGGAAGCAATATTTACCCATACGGGACCACAGGATGTGCTTGCCATCTGGTATGGTTCCCACAGTAGATAACTGCAATACAAGGGGCACAATATTTGCCACGCTCTATACTAATCGCACACGGTGCACCAACACTTTCCAATTTACCGGAAGTGATAAAACAAATTCAAGAAGAATACGGGGCTGCCCCGGCCCTGGACTTGGGGATGCAACTTATGGGCAATTTTGCCACAGTATCTTCAATTATATTAAGTAACCTTAAAGGGGAAGCAGTTGCACTAGCAGTACGCATGCGGCTCTGGGATGTTCCTCCACAGGATCAAGAACGTGAGCTGCCAAAGATTAGCGCGGAGACCTACTCTAGTATTGGTCGAGATAGTATGGGGGCCAGACCTAAAAAAAACACAATTTCACGGTAAATCTAATAAAGAGTCTACCAAGCAAGCTCCTGAGGGTTCTAAGAAATGCTGGGATAAAAAACAACAAACACCTAAAAAAGAAAGGGCAGAGTCTCTGCATACAGAGACCCCACTGAATAGATATAATCTCAGAAAAAGAGATAATATAAAAATGCCTGACAGATATCAATATACTGATAAACACCAATCTCATTCCTTTCAGGACTCACTGGAAAAATGCAATGAGAGTGGTGGGCGGTCAGAGCAAAGATCTGAGTATGTGAAACCGAGACAGGAATCACAAACGTTTCTGTTAAAAAAGAAGAGAAACTTCCCCAACAAAAACCCCAATTCAAAAAGAAGAAAGTGGCAGCAGTTGCAATTCATCATACCACACAAGAAGAGGGTTCTAATGAAGAACAAGAAATGGGCACTAGTGCTACTAGACAGCGCGGCAGTGGTCACAGTAGTTCGCCGGAATCTTGAAGAGCATCTGGAGGTGAAAGCAACTGATGACTTCTTACAAGTTGAACCTGCGGACATGCGTGCCTCTATGCCTGATAGGGTGTACAAAGTAACATTACAGTTAGAAGGAGACAATGAATGCACAATTGACGCAATCTTTTGGGACTGCATCGTAAATATATATGATATTCTACTGGCCAAAAGGGATTCGTCAACTGAATGTGTCTGTACTTGCCCATATGGGGAAGATGTTATCAAACCTTCTTCCTAGTCTCTTGTGCCCGATGAGCTCGCAGAATCCTACGCCACTGATTGGGCATTGGCGCAGGCACCCGCGTTATATCGCAACCACGTAGGATGTGATAAAGATTGCCCCTATCATGTAATTCCAAATATGAATCAACCCCAACTTCCACCACAGTATCCAATAAAACATGATGCTTAAGCACCTGTGAGGGAAATCCTCACACAACTAGAGTACCAGGGCGTAATCGAATCCTGCGTCTCACCAATAAATAATCCTTTACTCCCAGTAGCTAAACCGGACCATTTGTACAGAATAGTCTTAGACTACAGATATTTAAACAGTCATGCACGCATATATGCAATATAAAACTCACACAGCACAGCACTTATGAACAACATAGTGTGCCAAAAATACAAAACAACACTGGACATGTCCAATGGTTTCTTCTGCCAAAATATAGCGCCTGAGAGTAGAGACTTAACAAGTTTCAGTGCATTAGGCTCCCAGAAAAAATTCTGTAGTTTACCACAGGGATATAAGAACAGTCCAGGACTGTTCGCAGCTCGTGTGACTTCAATATTGAATGACACTGACGCTGAAGTATTGTCCTATGTAGATGATAGCTATCTCACGGATGATGAATTACTGCAACATTTAAGACGGGTAGCCCACATTGTTGTAGGATTTGCCGAATTTGGCTATAAATTTTACTTTGAAAAAACAAAAATAGCCTTCCTTAGCATCCTGTTTTTGGGATATGAGCTATCAAATGAAGGATAGAGCTTAGCACCACAATTCTTGGAAAACTGTGCACAGTTGCAACCTCCAAATACCATTAAAAAACTCCACTCCCTATTGGGTTTCCTATATTTTGGCAGAACATACATTACAGACTACGCATCATGTATAAAACCCTTATATGACTTAATATGTCCTGACTTTTCCAGTAAATTTTGGACAGTCGAACATACGCATTCTCAGAGCTTTGTAAACAGACATGCTTGCAGCACAATACCTACACACAAGGGGCAATAAAAAACATCTGGTCATCAGAGTAATTGCTAGTGCCATTGGTTTCACCTATGTAACTTTCAATAAGGGTGAGACAGTCCCGATTGCATACAAATCACATTTGAACTCTACAGCAGAGCAACGCTTTGCTCCCACTGAGAAAATTCTCACTGCTGTTCAGGTGGCTGTCATTAAAGAAAGACCACTGGCCCAGGGGAAATGCATTATTGTCGTATCTCCAATTCCAGCCCTTGAGGCTGTTACCAAAGCCAGCATTCCAAACGCTAAAGCATTACATCCACGTTGGATTCAATGGGCAATGTCTCTGACAGCTACTGATGTTGACTATGGCCCACATTTTGACTTTGGCGGTAAAAAACGCCTACTGCCGTGGTGGCAGCCACCAAAAGACCGTTGCTGCGGCTACCAGCTGTCTGCCGTATTATGACCACAGCCGGATTTCAGCCACAAGAATGACTGAAATCCAGCTGTGACCATGTTGGCAGATGGTGGTAAGGTGGCGCTGTTGCTACCAGCAGCACCTTGCCAGTAGACCACTGCCAGCCATATTATGACCAGTAATACAGCCTGGCGGTGTTCTGCTGGCAGGCCCTGCTGGTGGCAGCTGCACCTCGTCCTGTCTCCTGCCGGATGACCCCCTGAATACAGATAAGTCGGGGTGGAGGGGTGGGGGTGTTGTGTGTGTTTATGTTGGAGTGTGTGAAAGTTTGTGTGTGCGTGGATGCGGGTGTGTGTTGCGTGTTGAATGCATGTGTGCATGTATGGAAGTGTGAGTGTGTTTATGCTGTGTTCTGTGAATACGTGTCTGTGTGTATGTTTGAATGTGTGTGCGGATGTGTGTGTGAATGGATGTATGCATGCGTAGAAGCATGTGGGAATGGGTGTGTGTGTGCGTGTGTGTGAAGGGGGAGGTGTAAATGTATGGGGGTGGGGGGCTTTGGAGAGGTAGTGGGGGGGAGAGGGGGAACCTGGAGAGGATAGTGGGGAGACCCCGATCAGTGACAGGGAAGGAATTCCCTGTCACTGATACAGCCTACTTACATGGTTTTCGTGGCGTTACAAACGCAACAGAAACCATGGCAGTTGGGGGGGTCATAATCCCGCAGGTGGAACAGTGACGGCCGCCGAGCTGGAGATAGATATCTCCAATCCGGCAGCTGTTACTGCCGTGGCTGTTGGAGTGGTACACTGGCGAGTTGCCTTCAGCCAACCCGCCAATGTCATAATATGGTGGTACGTACCACCAGCCTGTTGGCAGTACTTACTGCCATATTAACACCGACCGCCGGGGTCATAATGACCCCCTATATCTTCGAACCAAAGTTACAAACTCAAGAATTTTTGTAATGTGAACTAGAATATCCAGTTCCGGCAAATACATTGCCTATTGATCAGTATCAAAGAGTCATTTACACCGATGGCTCAGCACAACCTGCAATAGGCACAAAGCATCAACACTCTGCTGCTTGCGCAATTGTAAGTGGCCATATGAAGGATAATAAGTTTTATCCACAACATACTTTCACGCAAACCCTAGGGGATTGCACTGAACAGCTAGCAGAGCCAAAGGCTCTAGTGATGGCACTGGAACATATGCATCCTGTACAGCTAACATTGATTGTTTGTAATTCATACTATTATGTCCAGTCCTTCAATGAATACCTACATTACTGGCGCCAGAATGGGTTCAGAGA
Source organism: Pleurodeles waltl (assembly GCF_031143425.1). Lineage (NCBI taxonomy): Eukaryota > Metazoa > Chordata > Amphibia > Caudata > Salamandridae > Pleurodeles > Pleurodeles waltl. The sequence continues at coordinate 1,604,520,585 of NC_090444.1, forward strand.
TTCTAAAGGCAAAGCCATGAAACACAGGCTTCTATGGGGGAAAGTAGCGGATCTGAAGGAAACACTAGCAAACGTCCATGTTGTACATACACTTGGACACCAGAGCGTTGGAATACACGTTGCTGGGAATACACTGGCTGATGAAACAGCCAAATCAGCAGTAGCCACAGCTGCTGTTGCTGCAGTAACTCGTTCTAGAACAAAACCGGATGATGATATATGAGTTGCCGTGAAAGCCACAGCTGAAAGAACACCTTTTCCAAAAGCATATCCCGCTAAATATTCCTACCAAATGGGAGGGTTCCTTGACGCAGAAGTAAAAATAACAGGGGTGGGAGTTTAAGTACTTCCCAATAAAGACCAGAGTTGATTAAAGCAGCACATGAGGGGGTTGCATCTGCCCATGCTGGTGTGGCAGCTACAAGATCATTATTGCAAGCACGTTATTGATGGCCAGGTCTATACAAACAGACCACACAGTATGTACTTTGTTGTGACATCTGCCAACAAATTAAGGGCTCCACCTTCAAATGCCCACTGCAGACACCCCTCCTAATTTCCCACAAAACATTCCAATGTGTGTACTTGGACCATTGTGGTCCCCTAACACCGGACAGTGCATACAAATACATCTTAGTCGCTGTTGACTCTTGCTCTAGATTTCTATGGGTGCGGTCACAACGCTCGTCTGACGCTCAGACTATTTTTAAAGATTTGCAAGTCTTTATTAGCATATATGCAGTTGCGACTTTCAACTTGGACCAGGGTCCTGCTTTTGCCTCAAGGACATTCAGGGATGCCATGGCTTTGTTAGGGGTCCAACTCAATTACTCGTCTCCATTTCATCCTGAGGGAAACAGTGTTGTGGAGCAACAAAACTGTGATTTAAAGCAATACTTAAGAGCCAGAGTATTAGGTATGGGTCGTAGTTGGCTTAATCACCTGTATGGAGTCCAGAGAGCACTTAATAATCTGCCTAGAAGGTCCCTGGAGGTCGTAATGCATACAAGTGCCTGTTTGGAACTTGAATGTATGTTCCAGATCTTGGAGTGGAGGCGGCAGAAACACCTTTTGACATAAATGAACGTGTCACTGTCTTGCAGGAATTACAACAGTTCTTTGACAATAACGCTTCTGCCAGTGCTGCCTACGCAGGAATTAAGGATATACCAATAACATCTAACATCTCGATTCCAAAGGTTGGGGATCTAGTACGTGCAAAAGTTGCTGTACAAAAGTTGCTGTGAAAAACGAGTTATATCCTTCTTTTCGTGCACCGGTCCAAGTCCTGGGAATACACGGTACCAGAACTGTCATTCTACCACAGTTACCTGGTGATAAAGAAAATCGCTTTATATCTATTGACAATGTCAAGTTACACCATGTGGCAGATCCTGCACAGCAGACCAAGAGGAGCAGCCAGTAGTTCCCGAATCCCTCTCACTACTGGCCGAGATGTCCCTCTGCAAGTCTTGAGCAGCAACGCTGACAACTCTCCAAGCTTGGGCAGGGTGGAAAATGATCCTGCATTAATTCCACTAACATCTGGTACAACAAACAATACAGAAATTACTGATCGATTTGACACAACTTCTACACAGACGGAGGGAATTATTTACTGTAAACCACTGCAGGAGGCCCCTACTAGTTCTCATCCTTCAAATACGGCTCCAGCTTTTGCACAAACTGCTTCTAGATTCTTTGCCGACATCAATGGCACCTTCTCGGACTCATTTGCCTCTTCTACATCTGAACTGCCAAAAACACGTAAGCTGATAAACTGGCTTAAAACGAATTACTTTATTTTCCCATGGAACTATCTGTGGCTTTCTTTGACTATATTAGCTTTCCTCCTTTGGATTGGCTTTGTTATTACTTTCTTTCTATTAATACATGTTCATTACCTTCCTGAAAGATCAACAGTTGAACTGGTGGATGAGATCCTAAAACCCCATTTTTCTTCTCACAAGGTCTGCAGAGACTTGTATATCGTAAACATTTATGCTATATCAATTCCTGATGGGACTGTTTGGGATAAAGTCACATTTGATATATACAGACCAACGGAGGTCAATCAAATACCATATGTGCTTAAACTTTCCATGATTGATGTAATAATACCAGGAGTTGTTTCTGTGATGACTGAATTGAAGATATTTTACTGTATTTGAAAGTAAGGATGTTTATCAGTCTAAAGAGAATTATGTGACATGTTTTGCTATAATTATTATGGACACTATTTCATTCACAGAGCAAGTACCCCAAAAACTATTTTTAATTACACACAATGAGAACCTTGTCCAACTCTACCACAAGGGAGTTCTAAAACATATTCTGAGAAATTTGCATATTTTTCTGGGCACAATGTTAAAAAGGCTGAGTCATAATATTTTAAATTGCCATTGATGGAAAATGTACATATATTTTTGACAGATACGAAATTCATTTATTCGGATTCCTTTGTTTCCCTGATGGCTATAGAAGACTATGAATATTGGTTGAAGTTGACTGACTTAAAAAGTGTGTGGGGAACAAAAAATTGGCAAATAAGGGCAACCTATGCCAGCAATGGTTGAAGAGTTCCTCACTATGTACTATGAGCGAAAACCTCAGTCTCCTGTCTAATAACACTGACTTACAGGATTTCCTGTTAGGCCCCAGAAATCAACTCAGAAAGTGCTTCTTATATGCAGTCTATAATGAAATTTGGAAGCTTTCACAACAAGAATCTGCTGCCCTTTTGAGGCAAATTGATCAGGAAAGTTTACAGAAGGCATTAGCTGTTGTAGATAATGGGAATAATACCCTGTCTGACCGGTTATACACCTTAAACAACATTGTTTCTTCTGCAATAGACAATACAAAGTGACATGTCTTCTTTACACCATGGACAGAGTCAACTAAGGTCCATTATGCAGTTAGGTTGGACGCTACAAACACTGAAGGCAGGTCGTGTTCCCTGGCAACACGTTAGCGCAAGGGAAATATTTTCCACATTTAATTTAACGCAACAACAACAACTAATGGCTAAGCAAGAATCAGCTTATGTCATGTTAAATATTGAAAAATTAGGAAAATTGCCTTTTACTGTGGCTGAAATACCATCTGCTGAGTGTGGAGTACACAAGTCATTAATCTGCCTATTTCAACATTTCAATTCACATCCTGCTTAAAACACATTCTAGTAGGCAGATGTGAAAGGCTAGGAGATAGTTACATCCATGAGGTGTGGGAGCTACCCTTCACATACAAATGTCTCAGTGGCATAAAAGAGGTCTTTCTTAGTGGTAGTGAATGCAAGACATCTGTCAGCCATTCAATGGTTTGTAAACAACTGTCCTTGCACAGGACGTGCAACACTTCGGTAGCGAACTTGGCTTGTTTTCTGAAGGGAGTCCCAGTCCCCTTGATTAGACCTGCATTCCAGGTGCTCTCGAATGGCAGCTATGTCCTCCTCAATAGTGAAAACTGTTGTGGGATGTCAGCTGGAATAGTTTATGTTGTTTCGGTCTCTAAGAATGTTACATGCTGCAAGAATGTACTTTTTCCTCCTACAAGACAGAGGGAAGTAGCTGAGATTTGGCCCCATATCGCTACTTCAAATGTGAATTTTGACAAGTTGAGATGACTCAAGGCTTTATTGTTTCAAAAACATGTGGTGCTGACATCTGCACGCGAGCACTATGCGCTTCAGGTTGCAAGGTTATCAGCAGAGATACAGTCCCTTTTAAGTACCAACTTTCCGAGACACTTTGGTGAGCTCGGGTGACGAATATTTAATGTTTCCAGTACTACTGGAATCACAATTTTTTTTAAGGCTGTTGATTCTGATTTCGTTCACACTTTCTCCTCTATATTCGTCTTAATACCTCCAGCCATCCACTCAATATTCTCCAGTATTTTTCCGAGGATTTCCAATAACTTTGGCTATAATAGGTGGTATTTTGCTATTGCTACTTTTTCTGCGCAATGGCTGTCCTGCCGCAACAAGCAGGACTGAAAGCGCATCCACCAGCGCAGCTGTGTCGTGAACGCATGATGCAGTACTTTGGAGCATCAATCCGTGAGCAATTGGAGTGTGACTGGTCTCTGTCATTCAGACCATTTTTTCATTGTGTGCAGCCTGTGTTTAGGTGCCTCTGGTGCTCGTTTGAACATGCACTAAAAGTTTGTCTTTCTACACAGTGCTTGCTTTCATTGGATGCTGATCTGTTGATATTGTTGCTGAGGGCTCCTTACCAGACATGCACGTTGAGGGTGCGTTTGCTACAGGAAGCTGCTTATGAGTTGCCCTTTGTGGATTATGCAGCTGTAAACTTATTGTTGGGCACACCACGGTGATCTTTAACCTAGACATATTTTATTCAGCTTCGTTTTATTATTTTAACAATAGCCACATTTGTGGTTGATTTATTTTCTCTATCTAGCTGTTCTTTGCCTCGGCCAGCACTGCATTCTAAAACAAGACATTCCGTTCACTCTGTGCTTTTCTCATGGTTGCAGTAAGATAGGTTGCCGGCAAAAGTGGTACGCTTTGTCTCTAATGTTCAGAGAAACATACACACTTGGAACATTAACTTTATTATTATAAAAACACAAATTTGACCCATGTACATTAGAGGGAGATTCCAGCCAGATGACCATGACTGTATGGTGATTGCTGAGTTCTTAGCTGCAGCTGCTTATGTAGACTACAGGCCTCTTGCTCAGGTATGAGGAATGATGTCTTCCCAGGGGAATCTGAAGGGCAGAATTAGAGCTTAATATGCTGTGCTCTAGCATAGCCTAGGTAGGAGCTATTTTTAATGATTCTAGTGACAATATGGTAGCGTTATTTTTATGTTTCACTTTCCTTATCCAATTTTAATTCTGTCATGCTTCATCATCCTAGTTATTGCAATTCATTCTTTATTATCTAAGATGCAGTTACTTCAATAAAACCTTATTGAACTATATTTTGCCTCTGATTTTCCTTGCATATTTGAGACTAATGTAAGTGAGAGAAACGGATGAGATCTGAGTGACCACGATTTCCCTGAAGAGTCAATTGTGTCATGCGCTCGGTTGCCCTATCATCCCTACTCTTGGGTGGAGATGAGGCACTGCTAGTTAGCCAGAGCAAAACCCGTATTAGGCTGACAGGTGTCACCTGCAGTGGGTTCAGACTCAGTCCCCCACAGTGCAAGTGATTCTTCCACCCAAATCCAGTAGTCTCATTAGGATAATGAGAACCTACATGAGAAGCTGGTTATTCAGTGGTGTAATTTGTCCTCCTTGAGTGGATATCCGGGAGAGCATAAGACTAAGGACTTGTGCACATGACGGTTCTGGTGGGATTCCCTAGATGCAGACGTAAAGGAGTTTATATGAACATGTCCCGTACGTGCTTGTAACAAACTTTCACACACCACCCCCATAGGAAAACTCATTCCTCTACCATTACTGCCAGCTCCATGGCATACTATTAGTATGGATTTTGTAACTGAGCTACAGAAAGATAAGGGGAATACACGTATACTAGTGGTAGTAGTTTTATTCTCAAAAATGTCCCATTTCATTCCTCCCACTGAAATCCCATCTGCTAGAACTAGTTGAATCTTTTATAATGCATACTGTCCATCTTAATAGCCTGCCAACTGTAATTATCTCTGATCGAGATGCACAATTTGGAGCATATTTATACTCTGTTTACGCTGAAATAATGTCATTGTTTTGACACTATTTCAGCGCAAACGTAACTCCATATTTATTGGTTGATGCTAGACCCGTCTGGCGTCAAAATATTGGAGTTAAAGTCATTTTTTGCCTGCAGAAAACTACCTTGCGTCAATGAGATTCAGAGTAGGCGTTCCCCAGCAAAAAATGACTCTAAGGCCCTTGTGCCTTATTTATCCTCCTGTGCAAAAATTGTGCATTGGAGGGAGGAAGGCCTAAATAATGGCGTTAAGCTTGCTTAGCGCAATTATTTAATGCTTGGGTCAGGGCAGGTGTTAGGGGACCTGTGGGCTCATTTCCATGGTAGACCACCATGGAATGAGTCCACAGGTGCCCTCCCCAGGCCCCAGGGACACCCACACCAGAGGGACAGCGGAGGATGGGGGACCCCATCCCAGGTATGTACAGGTAAGTATTTTCCTTTTTTTGCTTAAATACCATAGGGGGCCCAGATATGGGACCCGTAAAGGGCACAGGGTGCAATAGTAATGCCCAGGGGACCCTTGTCCCCTGTACTGGCCATTGGGGTTGTGGGCATGACGTCATGGTAGGTTTAGCACCATTAAATGATGCTAATCTGGTTAGAGTAATCTTTTTTTACTCTAACCAGCCTAGCATCATTTTTTGGTGCTAAACACCCATCTCCCATACCGCCACTCCCACCCAGCTAACATACATTTTTTTTCACGCTAGCCTACCCTTTGCGCCAGATTGTGCCATTCCATAAATATGGCGCCCGGCTGGCGTCCTGGAATGGCACAAGCCAGCGCTATACTTTTTGATGCAAACCAACCTGCGTTATCGCAGGTTTGCGTCAAAAAGTAAAAATCAGGGCCTTTGTGTCTAACTTTTGGCAGGAACTATGTTCTTCTCTTCATATTGACCATCAATTATTCACATCATCCACAAACTGATGGTTAAACAGGGAGAACTAACCAACCCATGGAACAGTTCCTACGTTGTTTAATTACCACCTTAACTAGCAGTTGGTTTCAAGCACTTCCCTTAGCCGAATTTGCATATAACAATAGCGTTCAATCAGCTCATAACATGTCATCTTTTTATGTGTAATCTAGGCTATCATCCCAAGTGCATACCATTCCTACCATCCCAAAAGGTACCTGCAGTACATGCACATTTATCTGAATTACAAAACATCTGGAATAAGACCAAAAAAACTCTACTTGACACCAAGGAAAAGATGAACGAACAAGCAGACAAACACTGTACATCTGCACCAACATATGCAGAAGGTGATCAAGTATGGCTAAGCACCCGTTATTTATCCATACCAGGGGTTCGTAAACTACAGCCTCGGTTCATAGGTCCCTTTACCATCGCCAAAGTTATCAACCCTGCAGCTATGAAACTGAACCTTCCCAGTGAACATAAAATGCATCCAGTATTTCATGTCTCGTTGCTCAAACCATTTCTCCCCACCACTCAACCTATTCCCCCACCACCCTCCATACTTAGGGATAATCATGGAGAATTTGAAGTCCATCGCATTGTTCCTTCTTGTAGACGACACAAAAGGCAGTCGTGGGAACCAGCCGCCCATGTCCACGCCCTACAGTTAGTACGTTCCTTTCATGCACAATACCCCTCCAAACCACGGCCAGTGAAAAGGCCTTTGGGGGATAGATGAAACATGTCATGAATGTGTTTACAGCACAGCACTTCCCTATAACTTGTGAGGAAAATGATCTTTCATCTGAAGACCGAATATTACATTGCATGTTTGTTTATATTGATGAAAGCAAGTCTTGTGCCATTTGTTAACTGTGTGCCAAGTGGTTCATAGAGACATTGAATTCCTTAATCATCATCAGAAGTGTTTGATGACTAATCACCAGCACAGTATCCACACCTCTCATGATTGATGACTCATCACGGGCACACCAGTCTAAAAAAACAACTGCCAAGGTGTTTTCCTGTGCTTGGCTTCAAGTCTTCTTTCACTTGCAGGTGTTCCCGGTTCAGCTGGAGTTCCGTGATTCTTTCAGGAGTCGTCTTTTCAGTGCAAGGCTTCATCTGATTTTCCCTCTCTGGAGCGGATTACTTTCGAAGCGGCTGGAGAATTTACGAGCAGTAGTCCATCCTCCTCAATCAAAACATTCCAGGAGAAGTTGGTTTGTGAGTAATTTCCCTCTCGTCTCCCTGTTTTCAGCCTTCTTGAGGTTAGTGACCTTTTGGTGCATTATGAAAGACATTCGTCGATGCTGAGAAACCCGTGATACAAGACTATTTTCCAAAGGTAGCTTGAGAAGTATTTTTAAAAGCAGCATTGAAGTTAAGTAATGTGAACTCCTGAAAGCATTGCTCGATATGTATGCAAACTTAAACGTTTATTCTGATTGTTTTGGAGCAAGTCTATTATGTGAAAACGAATTACAAAATTCAAATTCATAAGTTTGATTTTATAACGATTTTGTTGTGAGTTACAAATGCGTGCTTAATAGTTGAGCAATCAATCGCTAATAATTAGTGTGACTTTGCTGAAAGACTCAGTGATTGCCCAATCAAATGATAATTATTATTGTTATTGTGCTGAAAGACTCGGTGATATTTGTAGTTCTTTTTTTTTTTATTTGTTTTTGGTCTTAGAATTCCTGCATTAAGCCCTGAGGCAACTTTCTTAGAACAACAATGACGCTCCTTCGTCAACCAGTGTTTTGGTTCTCTTCACTTCCCAAATCCCTGTTTCCTATCCCTTTACCCCGGAGGCTATTCGCTCGTTCCCTGTTCATTTCAGATATGAGAGAATAGTGTTTAGGGGTGAGGGTTTTATTCTCTTCACTACAGCGGAACCATGGTCTTGTCATGTAGTCGTCGTTTTGTTGCTCGGCTTGGGAAGTGATGAGCTTCTTCTTGCTGGTGTAGAAGTCCTCATTCCTTTGCCTCTTTCTTCCTGGTCTTAGGTGGTTTTGGTCCACTTCCATCTCCTCTTCTTGCTGGGGTTCGGGCTGTGGCTCTTCTTGTGGAGGTGCTTGTTTCCATTGGTCAGGGCCCGCTTCCTTTCCTCCTTCTCCTATTTCTCCTTCCTGCACTTGTCCAGCAGCCTCTGGGACTTCATCTGTTTCCAGGCCTCCTCTATCTCCTCCTCTTCGTTCCAGCAGCTGTCCACCTTCTCCTTAGGATGTTTGCCCTTTTTCTTCCTTTTGCTTTGACTGGGGCTTGAGTTGGGGTCGGGCCTGGTGATAGCCATGGCCTCCTCTCCATCCTCAGTCCCAGTCGCTGGCGTCTGTTCCGGCTCTCTTTGGGCCTCCGATGGTGGTGCATCGGTTGGCGCTCCCTTCTCAGGGGTTCCCTCGGGGTGGGTGGGTTCCACCGAGGCTGCAGGCTCCGGTGGGGGTGCTGGGTCTGCAACTGTGGTTTGTTCCACTGTGGGTTCATGCTTTCTCTCTTCTGGGCCTGGGCCAGGCGATTTCCGGTTCTTACGGGGCCGGTCCTTTTGGGTTGTTTCCCCTGGGTGGCTCTGGTTTCTGCTGGGCTTCTTCGCTGGAAGCTTTCAGGAGTGCGTTCACCTTGGCATTGGCAGCTGGGTCCAGCTTTGGTCTTGTGGTGTTCGGGGGTGGGGGTCCTGCAGCCGCTGCTGCATAGGTTTTTGGTCTGTCAGATTTTGAGCATCAGTAGTAGATGTGTCCTCCTCCTCCGCAGAAGTTGCATGCCTTCTTTCCTGTGCAGCCGCTTGCCTCATGTCCAGTCTGTCTGCAGATCCTGCAGAACATCTCGGGCAGTTGATTCCTCTATGACCCACGACTTGGCACTTCCTTCAGGTGAAAGGTTGGCCTGGGTAGTGGATCTTACCCTCGTCTGATCCCAAGTAGAAGCAGCTGGGGGGTGTCTCAGTCCGTCTTTCCCTGCTGGGTCTTTGTGGAGGTTCATGATGGTCTACCAAGTCATGTTCCATATGCCACGCCTGTCTCTGACGTTCGTGGGTCCTTTCACAACGGTGCTGCATCACTGGAGGAGTGATGCTATGTCCCGGCACGGGAAGTGGGGGTTGGTCATCTCCACAGTGATCCTCTTAGATGCTGGCTCCCATCCTGTTGTTACGCTGAAGGAGTTATATGGCTTCTCCTCCTTCTTCCCTTGGAAGAACTCACAATACTTCCTGTAGAGGGTATGGGTGATAAAGCTCAGGAGGAAATTCCAGTGGGATGCTGAAACTTGGCAGCTCAGCCTCCCCTGGAATCCCTGCTGGTTTGATTACCTTATCTAGGAACAGGTCTCTATCTAGCTTGGTTCCCGTCTTATCTTTCACCACCCACCGCATGACTTGGGCGTGCCTACGGGTGAGGTTATACCCATTGAAGGGTTCTGGAGCAGTCCCCTGCCTTCTGCTCATCAGCCTTCCCAGTGCTGGTGCTTGCTTTGGGGGGGTCCGCCTTACTTGCATTTTTGTTGCCCGCCCGGGGGGGGGTGGAGGCTGGGCATCAGGGTATCTACTGGGGGGATACCTTCAGTTGTGGTTCATGGGGCTTCAGTGTCAATGTCTTCCATCATGGTTGCCGAAGGGTCTACCCGCTGGCTGCTGGTCTGACTGGGTCATCACAGGGTGCCTGGTATGCCCATGGGTATTATCTGTCCTGTACCAACAGACAGCAACTGCCTGTAGTGCAAGAAAAACTGCACAGTCACTCCCAAGTGCTAAGGTGAGGGTTATAGGTGTTACCACATAAGCATAGATTCCCTCTCAAGAGGTCTGAGGGCTAACAGGCCTAAGAAGAATGTTAGGAGTGGTTTTAAGCCTCCAGCATTAGTCCACCCAAACGCCAGGAAAGATAGAGGTAGTAGGGAGTGCAGACGTTACCGTGCTCTAAGAGCTGACCACGCGGTCCTTTGGGGGTTCTATTTTGTGCCCCTATTGGGCAAACTGACACCAGCACGCTGGTGTACTTCCTCTCTCTCCTTAGAGACGAGTGTGCCTTGTCAGGTTAATTTGCATAAATTTTCATTTACAATGCAAATTTACTTCACTTCCAAGTCAAGGTCCAGTAAATATCCAAAATACTCCCAGTGGACAGTGGTTTAACTCTGATAAGAACAGTTTTTTTTTGTTGTTGTTTGTTTTGAAAACCTTTATTGAAGGTACATATAGAATTTACAACTGGTGCTTATAAAACCAACAAAACTGGAAAACAAGCATATATGAAGAACAACTAGAAAAAACAAGGAAGTACTTTTGAGGCTAAGGCACAAAATCCCTCACCCCGTAAATGCTGGTGAAACAGAAAATGTGGCAAGAAAGCAACACATATGGAAATCAGCTCATTATATATCCCACCCCCGTTCGTGAAACTAAAATGTTATTGAGTCCTATACAAGTGCCAATCCGTTTTACACCTGGTGGCAAGGTGTGATATAGAAACTCACACATGACCCACCCTTTCCAATTCTTAAGTTGCCACAGCAAATTGGCTTTCTCAGTCCCCCAGACCGCCCGATCGACATGCAGATAAATAGACATTTTATCTAAGCAGAGGTTCCTGCAATCTTGAGGTGTCAAGTCTTTATGAGTAAAGAGAAAAAAATTGCGAGATTCTCAGAGGGCTTGCTTACCACAATTAATGAGCCTCCAGGAAATGATTTGTTTGAGGGGTGAAAAAGTCAGTCCATATAACAGTAGTTCCCAAGTCAAGGTGGAAATGCCAGGTACATTAAGCAAAAAAGGCTTTAAAAGGGACCAAAATGTCTCAGCATATTGGCAACCCCAAAAGAGGTGCGAGATAGTTCCCTCATGCAAACAAGTAGTCCTTGGGCATACTGCAGGAGGGGCCAAGCCACAATGATACTGAAATGACTTGACAGGAAGACACCCATGCACACATATCCAAGCCAAGTCATTTTAAAGATGTGCAAGGGACTTGTGCCCCACCAAAGCCCAGATTTCCTTAGACTGAGACATGGAAAAGGAGCTTATACGTTCCGGTTGTTCTTGCTCCAAATGAAATTTTTTGAGACTATGAACATTTTTACAACTACCAAAAGTCAAAGAGGTGTCATCTAGCCCTTGAATAAACAATCTCAATAATTTGTAATACGAGGGAAAGGTATATGACAGTGGAACCAGATTAGTAGGGCGAAACAAACAAAATCATCAAAATAATATACCTGTAAAATATCGAGTGAATAAGCTTGCCACATTTGCAGGAGATGCATGCACTTTATATAAGGTGTGTGAGAAAATTTGTGAATACAGATAAAAATGAATATCAGACCTCCCTTTACCTCCATTGCGCCAATCTTTACATACTTTAACTCTAGCTAGCATCTCCACGCAAGAAATATTCTCATACATTTCTGCAGAACTGCAAGAGAAGGAGGATAGACCATACTAAGATACAGGAGAAGTGGCAGCAAGACTAACTTGATAACTACAACCTTGCCTTCAAATGGTTAATTTGCGAGTAGACCATAATGAATGTTTCCGTTCTATCTTACCATGCACCTCTTTCCAATTCTGAACCTCATGGCCGGACGCAGCAAAAAAAAAAAACTAGGATTTTGAAAGGGTTAACGGGGAATGAGCACAGGTAATTTGGCCATATAATCCCAAGGACCCAAAGTAAGACATGCACATTTGTCGAGCCTCCTGCACCACCGGAGGGCTAGAACATAAAACTGTATTGCCATCCATGTATGCTACTACTTTTACCTAGGTACCTGAGCCTCCGGGAATGAAGGTACAAATGATACAAGTATCCTGTCGCAGGTGACACAGAAAAGGTTCAACTGCTCAGATGAAAAGTAAAGGTGAAAGGGGCAGCCTTGTCGAACACCAGCACGCATAGGAAATTCCTTTGTGTGGAACCCATTAATACTCACCATACTGCTAGCCTGCTTATAAAATGACTGAATCATGTGTAGAAAATGGGATGCAACATGTAAGCATTGCAACACACCAAACAAAAACAAATGAGATTCAATCAAATGCTGTTTGGAAATCGAGACTTAGAACTCCAAAGGTATATGGTCTCTCCTGCATGTAGTAAATCACATCTCGAATGGTAGGTAAACTGTCTACAATATAAAGACCTTTGAGAGCACATGTCTGATGGGGTTGAATAAATGTTGATAAAAGTGAACAAAGTCTTCGTTCTAAAACTTTTGACACTAAGGCCCATATTTATAATCAGTTTGTGCTGAATTATCGTCATTTTTTTTAAGCTAATTCAGCGCAAACCTAACTCCATATTTATACTTTGGCGCTAGACACGTCTAGCGCCAAAGTTATGGAGTTAACTTCATTTTCTGGACGTGAAAACCTACCTTGCCTCAATGAGATGCAAGGTAGGTGTTCATGTCCAGAAAAGGACGATATGGCCTTTGTGCCATATTTATCCCCCCGTGCTAAAATCCAGCACCGAGGGATGGGGGCGTTAAATAATGGCGCTAAGCTTGCTTAGCGCCATTATTTAACGCCTGGGTACTGGCAGGCGTAAGGGGACATGTAGGCATATTTCCATGGTAAGAGACCATGGAAAGTGCCCACAGGTGCCCTTCCCCGGCCCCAGGGACACCCTCACCCACACCTGAGGGACACAACAGGATGGGGGACCCATCCCAGGTAAGTCCCGGTAAGTATTTTTTTTTTGTTCCCCCGCTCGGGGGGCCTGACTTGGGGCCCCCAGCACGGCACTGGTCCCAATGGCCATGCCCAGGGGACATTTGTCCCCTAGGCATGGCCATTGGGGTGGTGGGCATCACTCCTGTCTTTATTAAGACAGGAGCCATGTCCAAGGGGTTGTGCACCAGAAAAGGGCATTACACTGCTTAGAGGCATTTTCTGCCTCTAAACAGTGTAGCACCATGATTCGGCGCACAAGCTCCAGTTTCCCCTATGCCTACCCCACCCTGTTAGCATCCTTTCCAAGGACGCTAACATTGCATTAGCACCGGCTAGCGCCATTCCATAAATATGGCGCCTGGCTGGCGTCTTGGAATGGCGATAGCAGGTGCTATACTTTTTCATGCAAAACTGTGCTAACACAGTTTTGCAGGAAAAAGTCTAAATCTGGCCCTAATTTGTAATCTACATTTAAAAATGAGATAGGGCACCAGTTTTGCAAGGAGGTTTCATCTCCTTTCTTATAGCTCAAAGTAATAGTTCCTTTGGAAAAATCAGCACTGAACTCAATGCTGCCGAACCCTGTTGTGATCATAGTCATGAAATCCACACAAATGAAATCCCAACATTTCTTGTAAAACTCCCAAGGGAGACCGTCCAAACCAGGACTAGAATGGCTGGCTGCTCAACCTAAAGCAGAAAGAAACTCTTCCCCTGTAAATGGGTTATCAAAGTAAGTCTGTTGATCCTCAGTGAGAGTGTTTGAGAGCAAATCACAGGAAGCAGAAATATTGTGCAGAAGAGCAAGAGAAGGCTGTACACATTTTTGTAAAAAGTAAAGGCAATGTATTTAGAATGATTAACACCCTGGCAAGTAGTCCATCAGTATTGGTTAAAACATTTAAAAGGTTATGGTCCTTTTTTGCTTTGTGAAAGAAAAAAAAAAGCGCACTTTCCATCTTGTTGAAAAGGACAAACTCGAGACTAAATAATAATTGCCTTACTTTTTCACTGGACCATTGAGACAGAGAGTTTGATAATGCAGATATCCTCAGCAACATTTTTCCCTGTGTCCTCCAGCTGCTGAAGGAGCGCAAGTCGCCGTTGAAGCTGTGAGAATTCAGCCCAGATTGCTTTACGAGAAAGAGCCGCTTGCGCTTGAGAAAACACTTTGGTCTTACGCTTGCCTCAACGCCACCACTGATATTGTGAAGGATAAGCACTCTTTTTAAGTACCCATTTTTTATAGCTTTTATGATATTGTTCACAAAAAGTCATCACGTAATATTAGAAAATTGAGCTTCCAATACCCTGGCCCTCTCGTAGGTTGATCTGACGTGTAATTTCGTACTGAGGAGATGGTGATCTGTAAAAGGAACTGGAGTTAATTGACATTGCATAGAAAGTAAAGTTTTTGATGCAAAAATAAAATCAATACATGATCTAGAATCACCATGACTTGCTTCCCAGGTAAAACTTATATCAGGGGGGTAATGCTTTGAAAACACATCATACAATTCTAAATCATGCAAGATTTATGAAGTGACATCCAGGATAAATTCTCCTTGCAATCCTTGGCGATCCAGGCGGTGTAAAATGCAATTAAAATCACCCATCAAAATTAAGGGAACAGCACCTGTAAGAAATGGCTTTATCAGCTGGAAAAGGTGTTCACGATCCACTTTTTGTGCTGGGGCATATACATTACACAGTCTGAGAGGGACGCCATCCAACCGGGGGACAGAACACGTTCACCTACAACCTACCAATGTTTGTGTTTAAACAAAAAGACCACACTATCATTTTTATTTGGACCACCGGACCAAACAGAAGGTCCTGCTGTCCAGTGAGCACTATAAGTACTGTAATCTTGACAAAGAGGGAGATGACACTCGTGCAAACAAATAACATCAGCATTAATAGTAGTACAATAGTCTAAAAGCATTACCATGTGTAAATCCGTACTCATGCCTCCAACACTGCAAGAGGCAACAGTGACTAGTACGAGAAGTGAGAAGAAGAAAGCAAATATAACCATTAGTCCTGAGGAGAAAGAGCACCTTCATCTTCATATAATTCTTCTGCATCTGCAGGAGGGATAGATGCAGAAACCAATGCCTCAAGATTAGGCGTGGCCTCCAGTTCAATTCCCAGACAATCACTCACCTCAAGTTCCTGAGCCACATTTTGGCATACCTCCTTGGATACCGAGAGGTTAGTGAGAGGAGTGAAGCGACTCCCAGTAGAAAGATGGTCTAAGGATTTGTGCGCCGTTTAGCGTGAGCAGGTAAAGGTGCTTCTGACACTTGTTTATCACTACGGGATTTGCGCTTGCTAGAAAAATAAGTAGTCCACCCACTTTGGTCCATATCAGGTTCAGTATCTAGATTTTGCAAATGTGAGAGTTGTACAGAATGGCCCACGACCTCCCCCAGTTCCATATACCGCAAAACTGTACCAGCTGGCTTTTTAAGAGAACTGGTGGTTGTCAGAGGGGTCTACGGGAAACACTCCTCTACCTTATCCTCACCTTCAGATCCAACAGGGGAGCATTAGTGTAAGAAAGGGATGCATCCCCCATAGACTTGGATTTCCCCAAACGCTGTTTATGCTGCTCTAAAACTTCAGTTTTGATGCATGCCGTATCAAGGTATCCAATTCTTCCTTTACAATATTTTGTGCAATGTGATGGGGGTCTGAAACTGAGGTGGAAGCTTGGGCCAAATCATCGTGTACTGGGTCAACTGCCAATGTAACGTCAAGATGGGAGGAATAGATAGGAATACCATTAATATAGCCCATGATCTGAGAGTCAGTATTGTCACTGAGGCCCACCCCAGGGGCTCCCTTGGAGGAAGAGTCTTGGTTAATAAGAGTTACCAGGAGTTGTACAAGTCCCTCCTTTGCAGTAGCAGCATGGTCATAAGAAAATGTACCCTTGGGGCACATCCGGAAAGATGATCCTCACTCCCACACAGATTACATTTTTCTGGCATGGGGCAATCAACAGGCTATGGTCTAAACCGCCACAATTACGGCAGACAATACCAGTGCATTGCTCTTTAGAATGCCCACACTGTTGGCAAAGGTGGCAAAGCAAAGGCTGTCCTGAATACACTAAAATACCTTTGTTAACCCAAAGGGTAAAAGTCTGCGGGATGAGCAAGGCCCTTAACACCAGTCGGATCGTCTTTAAAGGTTACCACATACTTTCTTTCGCCATTCCAGATCCCACACGGTAAGAAAGTACCATCTTGCCTGGCATGTTACCCCCATTTTTACTTGTGTGTATGTTTGTTGTTCCCTGTGTCACTGGGATCCTGCTAGCCAGGTCCCCAGTGCTCATAACTTGTGCCCTTTATGTGTTCCCTGTGTGGTGCCTAACTGTACCACTGAGGCTCTGCTATCCAGAACCTCAGTGTTTATGCTCTCTCTGCTTTTACAATTGTCACTGCAGTCTAGTGACTAATTTTACCAATTCTGATTGGCACACTAGACACCCTTATAATTCCCTAGTATAGGTACCCAGGGTATTGGGGTTCCAGGAGATCCCTATGGGCTGCAGCATTTTGTTTGCCACCCATAGGGAGCTCAGACAATTCTTACACAGGACTGCCACTGCAGCCTGAGTGAAATAATGTCCATGCTATTTCACAGCCATTTTACACTGCATTTAAGTAACTTATAAGTCACCTATATGTCTAACCCTCACTTAGTGAAGGTTAGGTGCAAAGTTACTAAGTGTGAGGGCACCCTGGCACTAGCCAAGGTGCCCCCACATTGTCCAGGGCAATTTCCCCGGACTTTGTGAGTGCAGGGACACTATTACACGCGAGCTACATATAGGTCAATACCTATGTGTAGCTTCACAATGCTAACTCCAAACATGGCCATGTAACATGTCTAAAATCATGGAATTGTCCCCCCAAGCCAAATCTGGTATTAGGGTGGCAATCCCATGCATCCCCGGGGCTCCACTGTGGACCCCAGGTACTGCCAAACTAGCCCTCTAGGGTTTTCTCTGCAGCTACCGCTGCCCCAAACCCTCAGACAGGTTTCTGCCCTCCTGGGGTCTGGGCAGCCCAGTCCCAGGAAGGCAGAACAAAGGATTTCCTCTGAGAGAGGGTGTTACACCCTCTCCCTTTGGAAATATGTGTTAAGGGCTGGGGAGGAGTAGCCTCCGCCAGCCTCTGGAAATGCTTTGAAGGGCACAGATGGTGCCCTCCTTGAATAAGCCAGTCTACACTGGTTCAGGGAGCCCCCTAGCCCCTGCTCTGGCACGAAACTAGACAAAGGAAAGGGGAGTGACCATTCCCCTGTCCATCACCACCCCAGGGGTGGTGCCCAGAGCTCCTCCAGTGTGTCTCCATCTTGAATGCAGAGGTGTGAGGGCACAATGGAGACCTATGAGTGGCCAGTGCCAGCAGGTGACGTCAGAGAACCTTCCTGATAGGCTCTTACCTGGTTAGGTAGCCAATCCTCATCTGAGGGCTATTTAGGGTCTCTCCTGTGGGTTTCTCTTCAGATAATGAATGCAAGAGCTCACCAGAGTTCCTCTGCACTTCTCTCTTCGACTTCTGCCAAGGATCGACTGCTGACTGCTCCAGGACGTCTGCAAAACTGCTACAAAGTAGCAGGAAGACTACCTGCAACATTGTATAGCCTAATCCTGCCGGCTTTCTCGACTGTTTCCTGGTGGTGCATGCTCTAAGGGCTGTCTGCCTTCACCCTGCACTGGACGCCAAGAAGAAATCTCCCGTGGGTCGACGGAATCTTCCCCCTGCTAACGCAGGCACCAAACTTCTGCATCACCGATCCTCTGGGTCCCCTCTCATCTTGACGAGCGTGGTCCCTGGAACACAGGAGCGGGATCCAAGTGACCCTAACAGTCCAGTGGTCCTTCTGTCCAAATTTGGTGGAGGTAAGTCCTTGCCTCCCCACGCCAGACAGTAATCCTGTGTACTGCGTGAACTGCAGCTGCTAGGGCTTCTGTGCACTTTTGCAAGGATTCCTTTGTGCGCAGCCTTGCCCAGGTCCCCAGCACTCTGTCCCGCATTGCTCAACTCGCTGAGTTGACCTCCGACTTCGTGGGATCCTCTTTTGTTGTGCTGAGACGACTGCTGTGCTCAGATTTCTTGAATGTTTGTTCAGGTGCTTCTGCGGGTGCTGCCTGCTTCTGCATGGGCTGTCTCTGTTGCTGAGCGCCCCCTTTGTCTCCTCCTCCAAGGGGTGACCTTCTGGTCCTTCTTGGGCCCTGCCAGCACCCAAAACCTTCAACCACGACTCTTGCAGCTAGCAAGGCTTGTTTGCGGTCTTTCTGCGCGGAAACAACTCTGCATCCTCCAGTACACCATGGGACACCTTCTCACCAAAGGAGAAGTTTCTGGCACCTTCTGTTGTTGCAGAATCTTCAGCTTCTTCCCCCCTGAGGCAGCCCTTTTGCACCTTCATCCGGGGTTTAGTGGGCTCCTGCCCCCCCTGGACACTTGCGTGAGTCTTGGACTTGGTCCCCTTCCTTTACAGGTCCTCAGGTCCAGGAATCCATCTTCAGTGCTTTGCAGTCAGTTGTTGTCTTTGCAGAATCCCCTATCTCGACTTTTCTGTCTTTCTGGGGTAGTAGGGTAACTTTACTCTTACTTTTCAGGGTCTTGGGTTGGGGTATCTTGGACACCCTTAGTGTTTTCTTACACTCCCAATGACCCTCTACACACTACACTAGGCCTGGGGTCCATTTGAGGCTTGCATTCCGCTTTTGGAGTATATGGTTTGTTTTGCCCCAGACCTATTGTCTCCTATTGCATTCTACTGTGTTCTACAGTGTCTGCACTACGCTTCTAAGTGTTTTACTTTCCTGATTTTGGATTTGTGTGTATATTTTGTGTATTTTACTTACGTCCTAAGGGAGTATATCCTCTGAGATACTTTCGGCATATTGTCACTAAACTAAAGTACCTTTATTTATAGTAACTCTGAGTATTGTGTTTTCTTATGATATAATTCTATATGATATAAGTGGTATAGTAGGAGCTTTGCATGTCTCCTACTTCAGCCTAAGCTGCTCTGCTATAGCTACCTCCATCACCCTAAGCTGCTAGAACACTACTAATCTACTAATAAGGGATTACTGGACCTGGCACAAGGTGTAAGTACCATCAGGTACCCACTATAAGCCTGGCCAGCCTCCTACACAATCATATTCAAAATGTTCTGACCCCCTCTAGTTTTAGAGCAATACCGTACCACTAACACCACCTCCCTTGGTGCAAACATCGGGGCAACAGTCAAACCTTCCAGCAGACTAGCATGTTTTCCAGCAGCAACAGTTTGTGAAACATTGTGACAGATTGATTCACTAGAAAACGTTAAATCAAATACTCCTTGATTAGAGAAGTCTTCTATGCACTCTATAGTGGAGTCAGTAACATTGCACGCAGTTTTAAAAAAATCATCCACAAGAAATAGAAGATTATTTTCCTTACAATACTCTTCCCGACATTCCACACAAATGGAATAAGGAATATAATCAAATGCTCAAGTGGGGCCCATTTGCTTAGAAGGACTGTAATAGTAGCGTTCTTATGAAAACCACCCTATTTGCAATAGGTTTAGGAAGAACAAGCCAGTCAGAAAAATAGTTTATTAAAAAAATAAAACACAGCACAGGAGACAAGTCTTGCCTTGAAGGTAAGGTGAAACAGGCCAAATCCCAAGGGAAATGCAGGAAAGCTCTTGTACAAGGACAAAGGGCAAGGGGGGTGACCCCTTTATCCAAGCGCTCAAATGTGAGGCAGCACGATTAACAAAAGCAGAAAAGCCTCACCAATGGAGCCCAAAGGGAGGAGTGATGCCCTGTAAGCTCCGAGGTGTCACTCAACAGCAGAATCAAAGAAATACGCCGAAACGAGGCCAAGGGGGAGGAGTGACCCCCCTATTGAAGTGTAGAAATGTGAGGCAGTCATCACTAATAAAAGCAGGAAGCCATCAAAGTCCTCTTTTTGTTTTCACCACATCACATGCAAATGAAAGCGTTAAGGTCTTTTTCTCTAAACTAGATGCTGATCGTATCTGGAAACAAGGAAGTGGCGATCCAGACTTGAGTGGTGCAGATGCACGAGGACACGGAGGAACCAGCGCGACCTTGGATATGGCTGCACACACAGCCACTGCGCGAGGTACTGTGTTGCTATGGAACTGTCTGTTTACAACTGCACGAGTCAGGGCAGGCGGAGGCACATCGGGCTGAAAAGTGAAATGACCACGACACTCACTTAAAAGGGGTAAAAGGCCGCTTTAATAGAACCGGTCTGGCAAATTACAACCTTGGCATAACAGCCTCACAAAACTACCCAAACCTCACTAATACAAATTCGTCACCTAACCCCTCCCCCTCCCTCTAAACTGACCCCACCACACTACCCCTTGTCCCATCCCCACCTTGACCTGACCAACCCATTAACTCATCTGTCCTGCAGTCACCTTCTCCAGTTACCCTTGTCTGTGAAAACTCCCTGCCCTCTCATCTTTTCTGCTCTACCCCTTCCCCCCCCAAAAGGGCTTGGCGAACTGTAACCCACTCTACCCATACCAGACCTGACTATCAGCGGCAAAAAACAACAAAACCCCCTCTCCCCCCCATAATTCAAAATGCCCCTTACACCGTAAGCAACTCAAACAAAAAACAGGCAAAATTAGACCTGCCCTGTTAAAACTTGAAAAACAGATAACCACTGACCCATGGAAAAAGAAACAAGAAGAATAAGGAATAACCAAACAAACCCCCCCCCCCAAGAAAAACCCCATAAAGGAAGGACATTTTCACGGGAGGGAGGGCGGGCACAAAGACAAAACGCCCAGTGGGTGTGACAACGGCCAAAGAGGCCGCCCACACCCAGCCCCTACCTTTTATCCCCCTGCCCAAGGCACCGCCCTATCCTGTCCCCTGACCAATCCAAGTTCGGGCTCGTGGATCATTCCACGACAGCCAGATAAGCCCGGGGGGAGACAGGGCTAGCCCTTTGCTCCCCCCAAGCCCCCATCAGGCTGAAAAGTGAAATGACAACGACACTCACTTAAAAGGGGTAAAAGGCCGCTTTAATAGAACAGGTCTGGCAAATTACAACCTTGGCATAACAGCCTCACAAAACTACCCAAACCTCACTAATACAAATTCATCACCTAACCCCTCCCCCTCCCTCTAAACTGACCCCACCGCACTACCCCTTGTCCCATCCCCACCTTGACCCGACCAACCCATTAACCCATCTGTCCTGCAGTCACCTTCTCCAGTTACCCTTGTCCGTGAAAACTCCCTGCCCTCTCATCTTTTCTGCTCTACCCCTTCCCCCCGGAAAGGCCACACAGGAAAACCCGAACAGGCGTTTTCCTGCCCCACCCAAACCTATCTACCTGTCCCATAAACGTTCACCCATTAATTCAGCAATCAACAGCCGAAGTTCTAACAAATAGTGTTCATTACCCAAAAACGATAAATGCACACCATCTTGCCGAAACAACTCCACATCCAAAACCACAATATTCTCATGAGTAAGAACCGAAAAACCCTGAGACTTACAAAAACTCCTCTATTAATTTTCCTACTCTGCTTCTCTATCCCTTTAAATGAATTGGCACCCCTCCAAAGCCTTCTCGGCACCAAACTCGTCCAAACAATATGCGTACCTGACCAACGTTTTTTAATCCTGCATAAATCTAACTTCATGACCTTCAACAAACCAATACCAGACAATGCGACCAAATCATTCTCACCCAAGTGTAAAACCAACAAATCTGGACAAACCCCCCGCTCCATTCTCTTAGCCAACACATAAAGTAACTCACCCCATCTCATACCACTCTTTCATACCCAACTAATTTTTATCATAGCCCCATCAAGCCCCAATTGCCTCCCAAAATGCTTCAATGCTGCTTGCTTCTCCGCCCAGCGAACAAAGGAGGTTCCTACAATCCACATGGCGCACACCTTGTCAGGACCCCCGACACAACCGACAAGAAAAAATATGTTAAGTAGCACATCTTGCATTCATGCATATCAAAACCCCAAGAAAGAAAACGGAATAGTACATAGCAGAAAGTTAAAGGTATAGTAAAGCCGATAAAAGCATGAACAACAGAAATACGACAAGTTGAGACCCCCAGAAATAAACCCTACTGCCTAAAAGAGCGCACGTACCTCTGAAAACATCTCGATCTTCACCTACCCAATTGCTTAATCGACTGATCTGATTTACCTTGTCTTCTCGCTTCCTTAGCAGCCCCAATCCTGAAATAGTGTGTACCGTACCTACTAGGATCCAAACCCAATCTCTTGACAGCCATCCTCAATACAGCTAATAACTGTGATGCTAATAAATTCGTTCAAACCTTGAAACATGCGGCAACAGTGCTGTAAAGGAAAACCAACAACGCACTGGACAATCACTAGATTGTTTAGACTTTAATAACACCTCCTGACCCCTCCCCAACTGGTCCCCCTTAGGAAAAGGTAACCATATGCAAATACCATCAGCTCCTACTTGAACATTCTCCTGCATGAGCCCGTCCCTTCCCTTCACACCCAAAAGCTCAGAAATACGAAAGGCCCCATGAAACATCCACGACATACAGAGAGAAAACAAGCATACCTCCCACTCCGAAAAACAAATGTCGCCCAAACTCCCCAACAAAGCCATCAGAAGATGAGACGTGATAGGGTGCCTCCGATCACACCTCACACCACCTGACCTAACCCACCCAGCTAAAATCCTCCTACATAACTCACCTTCCACAGGATCGTAACCCCAAAAATACTTATCATAAAAAGCAACTCCAGATAACTTACCCAATATAGTGACAGCCAATAAACCAGCCTCAATCTGTTGCATAACAAAACAAACAGCATCATCCTGTCTCCTAGAGATCACATCAAACCCACCAGATCTTCGTACCGCACCTGAATCCAGAAACTCCAACCACGCCTGAAAATAAGTCCTCCTCGTCGACAGAGCTATAGACTGCTGAACTAGCTCCAACATCCTCAATCTCCTATTGCCCACAACTCCCCAGGTATGACCGTCTTCTGAACATCTACTCCTGGCGCCAAACCTTGGAATCTCTGCCACTGAAATCGAGATAGGGCATCAGCGATGTCATTATTAATGCCAGGCACATGTCGAGCCTGGAACAAAATATTGAACTTCAAACAATTCAGCAAGAAAATCCTCAACAACTTAAGTACCTTTTCATCCTTTGCCTTCTGGAAATTAACTAAATGCACCACAGTCTGATTGTCCACATTGAAAATGACATTCCTATTGGCCAAAAACCTACCCCATATTGCCAAAGCAACTACTAAAGGAAAAAATGCAAAAAATGCAATGCTAAAATTTGCTCGCTTCCAGCTCACAGGCCAGGCCTCTGCTGCCCAATGACCATCCCAAAACAAGCCAAATCCATGAGCACCAGACGCATTCGAAAATATCTGAATGTGCCAAAACCAGTCCTCGTCCTCCACCAGCATCATCACACCGTTAAAATCCCTCAGAAAATCAATCCACATCCTCAAATCTTCCTTAACACATGCCCGAAGGCGAATATGGTGATGTGGCAAAAAGGCACCCCGCATTGCGAAACCAAGACTGCGGCAGAACGCCCTGCCAACCCTAACCACCTTACAAGCAAAATTCAAATGACCAAGCAACGATTGTGCCTGACGCAACTCCATCTTTGGTTTTCTCACAGCTTCGTCCAGCAAAGAAACCAACTGCTGGACTTTGTTCCTAGGCAACCTCACTTCCATTCTGTCAGAGTCCAATTCTATACCCAAAAAATTGAGGCATGTTGCAGGCCCTTCAGTCTTGTCTCTCGCCAACGGGACAACAAAAATAGATATCAAACGCTCAAATTCACTCAATGTTCTGCCACAATCGCCCGACCTGGCTCTCCCAACAAAGAAAAAATCTTCTAAATAATGAGCCACTAATCTACCACCACCCTGAAATATAAAACACCATTCCAAAAATGAGCTAAACATCTCAAACAAAGAACAGGAAACTGAACACCCCATAGACAACATCCGATCAAAATATATAGCCTCTTCAAATTGCATTCCCAATAAGGAAAAATCATCCAGGTGGACCGGCAACAATCTGAAAGCTGACTCAACATCTGATTTCGCCATTTCTGCACCTTTCCCGCACTTCCGTACCAACGCAATAGCTTCATCCACCGATGCATAATGCACCATCGAATCTTCTGCTGCAATAAAATTATTTACTGAGGCCCCCGCAGGCCAAGACAAGTGATGTATCAACCGAAACTCACCCACCTGTTTTTTAGGGACCACACCCAAAGGGGAAATAGTCAGATTCTACAGTGTCCACTCTAAAAAAGGCCCCACAATCCTGCCCAGATCCAGTTCTTTCTTTAACTTAGCCCTCACCACCTCAGGATGTTCCCTTGCCGACTTCAAATTATTGGCCCATCTCCTCAACCTCGGGCCTTGATAACACAACCTAAAACCTTCTGAAAAACCACTAAACAGAACTTTAGCCTCCTCCGAACATGGATAAAACTGCAACCAATAAGCAACTATATCAAATTTAATAGGCGTAGGGACCTTTTCCTGCAACTTGCTGAGTAAATCCTCTACCCCTTTCGCCACGCCACGCCTCTTACCCTCGTCTGATCCCAAGTAGAAGCAGCTGGGGGGTGTCTCAGTCCGTCTTTCCCTGCTGGGTCTTTGTGGAGGTTCATGATGGTCTACCAAGTCATGTTCCATATGCCACGCCTGTCTCTGACGTTCGTGGGTCCTTTCACAACGGTGCTGCATCACTGGAGGAGTGATGCTATGTCCCGGCACGGGAAGTGGGGGTTGGTCATCTCCACGGTGATCCTCTTAGATGCTGGCTCCCATCCTGTTGTTACGCTGAAGGAGTTATATGGCTTCTCCTCCTTCTTCCCTTGGAAGAACTCACAATACTTCCTGTAGAGGGTATGGGTGATAAAGCTCAGGAGGAAATTCCAGTGGGATGCTGAAACTTGGCAGCTCAGCCTCCCCTGGAATCCCTGCTGGTTTGATTACCTTATCTAGGAACAGGTCTCTATCTAGCTTGGTTCCCGTCTTATCTTTCACCACCCACCGCATGACTTGGGCGTGCCTACGGGTGAGGTTATACCCATTGAAGGGTTCTGGAGCAGTCCCCTGCCTTCTGCTCATCAGCCTTCCCAGTGCTGGTGCTTGCTTTGGGGGGGTCCGCCTTACTTGCATTTTTGTTGCCCGCCCGGGGGGGGGGTGGAGGCTGGGCATCAGGGTATCTACTGGGGGGATACCTTCAGTTGTGGTTCATGGGGCTTCAGTGTCAATGTCTTCCATCATGGTTGCCGAAGGGTCTACCCGCTGGCTGCTGGTCTGACTGGGTCATCACAGGGTGCCTGGTATGCCCATGGGTATTATCTGTCCTGTACCAACAGACAGCAACTGCCTGTAGTGCAAGAAAAACTGCACAGTCACTCCCAAGTGCTAAGGTGAGGGTTATAGGTGTTACCACATAAGCATAGATTCCCTCTCAAGAGGTCTGAGGGCTAACAGGCCTAAGAAGAATGTTAGGAGTGGTTTTAAGCCTCCAGCATTAGTCCACCCAAACGCCAGGAAAGATAGAGGTAGTAGGGAGTGCAGACGTTACCGTGCTCTAAGAGCTGACCACGCGGTCCTTTGGGGGTTCTATTTTGTGCCCCTATTGGGCAAACTGACACCAGCACGCTGGTGTACTTCCTCTCTCTCCTTAGAGACGAGTGTGCCTTGTCAGGTTAATTTGCATAAATTTTCATTTACAATGCAAATTTACTTCACTTCCAAGTCAAGGTCCAGTAAATATCCAAAATACTCCCAGTGGACAGTGGTTTAACTCTGATAAGAACAGTTTTTTTTTGTTGTTGTTTGTTTTGAAAACCTTTATTGAAGGTACATATAGAATTTACAACTGGTGCTTATAAAACCAACAAAACTGGAAAACAAGCATATATGAAGAACAACTAGAAAAAACAAGGAAGTACTTTTGAGGCTAAGGCACAAAATCCCTCACCCCGTAAATGCTGGTGAAACAGAAAATGTGGCAAGAAAGCAACACATATGGAAATCAGCTCATTATATATCCCACCCCCGTTCGTGAAACTAAAATGTTATTGAGTCCTATACAAGTGCCAATCCGTTTTACACCTGGTGGCAAGGTGTGATATAGAAACTCACACATGACCCACCCTTTCCAATTCTTAAGTTGCCACAGCAAATTGGCTTTCTCAGTCCCCCAGACCGCCCGATCGACATGCAGATAAATAGACATTTTATCTAAGCAGAGGTTCCTGCAATCTTGAGGTGTCAAGTCTTTATGAGTAAAGAGAAAAAAATTGCGAGATTCTCAGAGGGCTTGCTTACCACAATTAATGAGCCTCCAGGAAATGATTTGTTTGAGGGGTGAAAAAGTCAGTCCATATAACAGTAGTTCCCAAGTCAAGGTGGAAATGCCAGGTACATTAAGCAAAAAAGGCTTTAAAAGGGACCAAAATGTCTCAGCATATTGGCAACCCCAAAAGAGGTGCGAGATAGTTCCCTCATGCAAACAAGTAGTCCTTGGGCATACTGCAGGAGGGGCCAAGCCACAATGATACTGAAATGACTTGACAGGAAGACACCCATGCACACATATCCAAGCCAAGTCATTTTAAAGATGTGCAAGGGACTTGTGCCCCACCAAAGCCCAGATTTCCTTAGACTGAGACATGGAAAAGGAGCTTATACGTTCCGGTTGTTCTTGCTCCAAATGAAATTTTTTGAGACTATGAACATTTTTACAACTACCAAAAGTCAAAGAGGTGTCATCTAGCCCTTGAATAAACAATCTCAATAATTTGTAATACGAGGGAAAGGTATATGACAGTGGAACCAGATTAGTAGGGCGAAACAAACAAAATCATCAAAATAATATACCTGTAAAATATCGAGTGAATAAGCTTGCCACATTTGCAGGAGATGCATGCACTTTATATAAGGTGTGTGAGAAAATTTGTGAATACAGATAAAAATGAATATCAGACCTCCCTTTACCTCCATTGCGCCAATCTTTACATACTTTAACTCTAGCTAGCATCTCCACGCAAGAAATATTCTCATACATTTCTGCAGAACTGCAAGAGAAGGAGGATAGACCATACTAAGATACAGGAGAAGTGGCAGCAAGACTAACTTGATAACTACAACCTTGCCTTCAAATGGTTAATTTGCGAGTAGACCATAATGAATGTTTCCGTTCTATCTTACCATGCACCTCTTTCCAATTCTGAACCTCATGGCCGGACGCAGCAAAAAAAAAAAACTAGGATTTTGAAAGGGTTAACGGGGAATGAGCACAGGTAATTTGGCCATATAATCCCAAGGACCCAAAGTAAGACATGCACATTTGTCGAGCCTCCTGCACCACCGGAGGGCTAGAACATAAAACTGTATTGCCATCCATGTATGCTACTACTTTTACCTAGGTACCTGAGCCTCCGGGAATGAAGGTACAAATGATACAAGTATCCTGTCGCAGGTGACACAGAAAAGGTTCAACTGCTCAGATGAAAAGTAAAGGTGAAAGGGGCAGCCTTGTCGAACACCAGCACGCATAGGAAATTCCTTTGTGTGGAACCCATTAATACTCACCATACTGCTAGCCTGCTTATAAAATGACTGAATCATGTGTAGAAAATGGGATGCAACATGTAAGCATTGCAACACACCAAACAAAAACAAATGAGATTCAATCAAATGCTGTTTGGAAATCGAGACTTAGAACTCCAAAGGTATATGGTCTCTCCTGCATGTAGTAAATCACATCTCGAATGGTAGGTAAACTGTCTACAATATAAAGACCTTTGAGAGCACATGTCTGATGGGGTTGAATAAATGTTGATAAAAGTGAACAAAGTCTTCGTTCTAAAACTTTTGACACTAAGGCCCATATTTATAATCAGTTTGTGCTGAATTATCGTCATTTTTTTTAAGCTAATTCAGCGCAAACCTAACTCCATATTTATAGTTTGGCGCTAGACACGTCTAGCGCCAAAGTTATGGAGTTAACTTCATTTTCTGGACGTGAAAACCTACCTTGCCTCAATGAGATGCAAGGTAGGTGTTCATGTCCAGAAAAGGACGATATGGCCTTTGTGCCATATTTATCCCCCCGTGCTAAAATCCAGCACCGAGGGATGGGGGCGTTAAATAATGGCGCTAAGCTTGCTTAGCGCCATTATTTAACGCCTGGGTACTGGCAGGCGTAAGGGGACATGTAGGCATATTTCCATGGTAAGAGACCATGGAAAGTGCCCACAGGTGCCCTTCCCCGGCCCCAGGGACACCCTCACCCACACCTGAGGGACACAACAGGATGGGGGACCCATCCCAGGTAAGTCCCGGTAAGTATTTTTGTTTTGTTCCCCCGCTCGGGGGGCCTGACTTGGGGCCCCCAGCACGGCACTGGTCCCAATGGCCATGCCCAGGGGACATTTGTCCCCTAGGCATGGCCATTGGGGTGGTGGGCATCACTCCTGTCTTTATTAAGACAGGAGCCATGTCCAAGGGGTTGTGCACCAGAAAAGGGCATTACACTGCTTAGAGGCATTTTCTGCCTCTAAACAGTGTAGCACCATGATTCGGCACACAAGCTCCAGTTTCCCCTATGCCTACCCCACCCTGTTAGCATCCTTTCCAAGGACGCTAACATTGCATTAGCACCGGCTAGCGCCATTCCATAAATATGGCGCCTGGCTGGCGTCTTGGAATGGCGATAGCAGGTGCTATACTTTTTCATGCAAAACTGTGCTAACACAGTTTTGCAGGAAAAAGTATAAATCTGGCCCTAATTTGTAATCTACATTTAAAAATGAGATAGGGCACCAGTTTTGCAAGGAGGTTTCATCTCCTTTCTTATAGCTCAAAGTAATAGTTCCTTTGGAAAAATCAGCACTGAACTCAATGCTGCCGAACCCTGTTGTGATCATAGTCATGAAATCCACACAAATGAAATCCCAACATTTCTTGTAAAACTCCCAAGGGAGACCGTCCAAACCAGGACTAGAATGGCTGGCTGCTCAACCTAAAGCAGAAAGAAACTCTTCCCCTGTAAATGGGTTATCAAAGTAAGTCTGTTGATCCTCAGTGAGAGTGTTTGAGAGCAAATCACAGGAAGCAGAAATATTGTGCAGAAGAGCAAGAGAAGGCTGTACACATTTTTGTAAAAAGTAAAGGCAATGTATTTAGAATGATTAACACCCTGGCAAGTAGTCCATCAGTATTGGTTAAAACATTTAAAAGGTTATGGTCCTTTTTTGCTTTGTGAAAGAAAAAAAAAAGCGCACTTTCCATCTTGTTGAAAAGGACAAACTCGAGACTAAATAATAATTGCCTTACTTTTTCACTGGACCATTGAGACAGAGAGTTTGATAATGCAGATATCCTCAGCAACATTTTTCCCTGTGTCCTCCAGCTGCTGAAGGAGCGCAAGTCGCTGTTGAAGCTGTGAGAATTCAGCCCAGATTGCTTTACGAGAAAGAGCCGCTTGCGCTTGAGAAAACACTTTGGTCTTACGCTTGCCTCAACGCCACCACTGATATTGTGAAGGATAAGCACTCTTTTTAAGTACCCATTTTTTATAGCTTTTATGATATTGTTCACAAAAAGTCATCACGTAATATTAGAAAATTGAGCTTCCAATACCCTGGCCCTCTCGTAGGTTGATCTGACGTGTAATTTCGTACTGAGGAGATGGTGATCTGTAAAAGGAACTGGAGTTAATTGACATTGCATAGAAAGTAAAGTTTTTGATGCAAAAATAAAATCAATACATGATCTAGAATCACCATGACTTGCTTCCCAGGTAAAACTTATATCAGGGGGGTAATGCTTTGAAAACACATCATACAATTCTAAATCATGCAAGATTTATGAAGTGACATCCAGGATAAATTCTCCTTGCAATCCTTGGCGATCCAGGCGGTGTAAAATGCAATTAAAATCACCCATCAAAATTAAGGGAACAGCACCTGTAAGAAATGGCTTTATCAGCTGGAAAAGGTGTTCACGATCCACTTTTTGTGCTGGGGCATATACATTACACAGTCTGAGAGGGACGCCATCCAACCGGGGGACAGAACACGTTCACCTACAACCTACCAATGTTTGTGTTTAAACAAAAAGACCACACTATCATTTTTATTTGGACCACCGGACCAAACAGAAGGTCCTGCTGTCCAGTGAGCACTATAAGTACTGTAATCTTGACAAAGAGGGAGATGACACTCGTGCAAACAAATAACATCAGCATTAATAGTAGTACAATAGTCTAAAAGCATTACCATGTGTAAATCCGTACTCATGCCTCCAACACTGCAAGAGGCAACAGTGACTAGTACGAGAAGTGAGAAGAAGAAAGCAAATATAACCATTAGTCCTGAGGAGAAAGAGCACCTTCATCTTCATATAATTCTTCTGCATCTGCAGGAGGGATAGATGCAGAAACCAATGCCTCAAGATTAGGCGTGGCCTCCAGTTCAATTCCCAGACAATCACTCACCTCAAGTTCCTGAGCCACATTTTGGCATACCTCCTTGGATACCGAGAGGTTAGTGAGAGGAGTGAAGCGACTCCCAGTAGAAAGATGGTCTAAGGATTTGTGCGCCGTTTAGCGTGAGCAGGTAAAGGTGCTTCTGACACTTGTTTATCACTACGGGATTTGCGCTTGCTAGAAAAATAAGTAGTCCACCCACTTTGGTCCATATCAGGTTCAGTATCTAGATTTTGCAAATGTGAGAGTTGTACAGAATGGCCCACGACCTCCCCCAGTTCCATATACCGCAAAACTGTACCAGCTGGCTTTTTAAGAGAACTGGTGGTTGTCAGAGGGGTCTACGGGAAACACTCCTCTACCTTATCCTCACCTTCAGATCCAACAGGGGAGCATTAGTGTAAGAAAGGGATGCATCCCCCATAGACTTGGATTTCCCCAAACGCTGTTTATGCTGCTCTAAAACTTCAGTTTTGATGCATGCCGTATCAAGGTATCCAATTCTTCCTTTACAATATTTTGTGCAATGTGATGGGGGTCTGAAACTGAGGTGGAAGCTTGGGCCAAATCATCGTGTACTGGGTCAACTGCCAATGTAATGTCAAGACGGGAGGAATAGATAGGAATACCATTAATATAGCCCATGATCTGAGAGTCAGTATTGTCACTGAGGCCCACCCCAGGGGCTTCCTTGGAGGAAGAGTCTTGGTTAATAAGAGTTACCAGGAGTTGTACAAGTCCCTCCTTTGCAGTAGCAGCATGGTCATAAGAAAATGTACCCTTGGGTCACATCCGGAAAGATGATCCTCACTCCCACACAGATTACATTTTTCTGGCATGGGGCAATCAACAGGCTATGGTCTAAACCGCCACAATTACGGCAGACCATACCAGTGCATTGCTCTTTAGAATGCCCACACTGTTGGCAAAGGTGGCAAAGCAAAGGCTGTCCTGAATACACTAAAATACCTTTGTTAACCCAAAGGGTAAAAGTCTGCGGGATGAGCAAGGCCCTTAACACCAGTCGGATCGTCTTTAAAGGTTACCACATACTTTCTTTCGCCATTCCAGATCCCACACGGTAAGAAAGTACCATCTTGCCTGGCATGTTACCCCCATTTTTACTTGTGTGTATGTTTGTTGTTCCCTGTGTCACTGGGATCCTGCTAGCCAGGTCCCCAGTGCTCATAACTTGTGCCCTTTATGTGTTCCCTGTGTGGTGCCTAACTGTACCACTGAGGCTCTGCTATCCAGAACCTCAGTGTTTATGCTCTCTCTGCTTTTACAATTGTCACTGCAGTCTAGTGACTAATTTTACCAATTCTGATTAGCACACTAGACACCCTTATAATTCCCTAGTATAGGTACCGAGGGTATTGGGGTTCCAGGAGATCCCTATGGGCTGCAGCATTTTGTTTGCCACCCATAGGGAGCTCAGACAATTCTTACACAGGACTGCCACTGCAGCCTGAGTGAAATAATGTCCATGCTATTTCACAGCCATTTTACACTGCATTTAAGTAACTTATAAGTCACCTATATGTCTAACCCTCACTTAGTGAAGGTTAGGTGCAAAGTTACTAAGTGTGAGGGCACCCTGGCACTAGCCAAGGTGCCCTCACATTGTCCAGGGCAATTTCCCCGGACTTTGTGAGTGCAGGGACACTGTTACACGCGAGCTACATATAGGTCAATACCTATGTGTAGCTTCACAATGCTAACTCCAAACATGGCCATGTAACATGTCTAAAATCATGGAATTGTCCCCCCAAGCCAAATCTGGTATTAGGGTGGCAATCCCATGCATCCCCGGGGCTCCACTGTGGACCCCGGGTACTGCCAAACTAGCCCTCTAGGGTTTTCTCTGCAGCTACCGCTGCCCCCAACCCTCAGACAGGTTTCTGCCCTCCTGGGGTCTGGGCAGCCCAGTCCCAGGAAGGCAGAACAAAGGATTTCCTCTGAGAGAGGGTGTTACACCCTCTCCCTTTGGAAATATGTGTTAAGGGCTGGGGAGGAGTAGCCTCCGCCAGCCTCTGGAAATGCTTTGAAGGGCACAGATGGTGCCCTCCTTGAATAAGCCAGTCTACACTGGTTCAGGGAGCCCCCTAGCCCCTGCTCTGGCACGAAACTAGACAAAGGAAAGGGGAGTGACCATTCCCCTGTCCATCACCACCCCAGGGGTGGTGCCCAGAGCTCCTCCAGTGTGTCTCCATCTTGAATGCAGAGGTGTGAGGGCACAATGGAGACCTATGAGTGGCCAGTGCCAGCAGGTGACGTCAGAGAACCTTCCTGATAGGCTCTTACCTGGTTAGGTAGCCAATCCTCATCTGAGGGCTATTTAGGGTCTCTCCTGTGGGTTTCTCTTCAGATAATGAATGCAAGAGCTCACCAGAGTTCCTCTGCACTTCTCTCTTCGACTTCTGCCAAGGATCGACTGCTGACTGCTCCAGGACGTCTGCAAAACTGCTACAAAGTAGCAGGAAGACTACCTGCAACATTGTATAGCCTAATCCTGCCGGCTTTCTCGACTGTTTCCTGGTGGTGCATGCTCTAAGGGCTGTCTGCCTTCACCCTGCACTGGACGCCAAGAAGAAATCTCCCGTGGGTCGACGGAATCTTCCCCCTGCTAACGCAGGCACCAAACTTCTGCATCACCGATCCTCTGGGTCCCCTCTCATCTTGACGAGCGTGGTCCCTGGAACACAGGAGCGGGATCCAAGTGACCCTAACAGTCCAGTGGTCCTTCTGTCCAAATTTGGTGGAGGTAAGTCCTTGCCTCCCCACGCCAGACAGTAATCCTGTGTACTGCGTGAACTGCAGCTGCTA
Source organism: Pleurodeles waltl (assembly GCF_031143425.1). Classification (NCBI taxonomy): domain Eukaryota; kingdom Metazoa; phylum Chordata; class Amphibia; order Caudata; family Salamandridae; genus Pleurodeles; species Pleurodeles waltl. Next base: position 1,604,554,293 of record NC_090444.1, read on the forward strand.
GGGCTTCTGTGCACTTTTGCAAGGATTCCTTTGTGCGCAGCCTTGCCCAGGTCCCCAGCACTCTGTCCCGCATTGCTCAACTCGCTGAGTTGACCTCCGACTTCGTGGGATCCTCTTTTGTTGTGCTGAGACGACTGCTGTGCTCAGATTTCTTGAATGTTTGTTCAGGTGCTTCTGCGGGTGCTGCCTGCTTCTGCATGGGCTGTCTCTGTTGCTGAGCGCCCCCTTTGTCTCCTCCTCCAAGGGGTGACCTTCTGGTCCTTCTTGGGCCCTGCCAGCACCCAAAACCTTCAACCACGACTCTTGCAGCTAGCAAGGCTTGTTTGCGGTCTTTCTGCGCGGAAACAACTCTGCATCCTCCAGTACACCATGGGACACCTTCTCACCAAAGGAGAAGTTTCTGGCACCTTCTGTTGTTGCAGAATCTTCAGCTTCTTCCCCCCTGAGGCAGCCCTTTTGCACCTTCATCCGGGGTTTAGTGGGCTCCTGCCCCCCCTGGACACTTGCGTGAGTCTTGGACTTGGTCCCCTTCCTTTACAGGTCCTCAGGTCCAGGAATCCATCTTCAGTGCTTTGCAGTCAGTTGTTGTCTTTGCAGAATCCCCTATCTCGACTTTTCTGTCTTTCTGGGGTAGTAGGGTAACTTTACTCTTACTTTTCAGGGTCTTGGGTTAGGGTATCTTGGACACCCTTAGTGTTTTCTTACACTCCCAATGACCCTCTACACACTACACTAGGCCTGGGGTCCATTTGAGGCTTGCATTCCGCTTTTGGAGTATATGGTTTGTTTTGCCCCAGACCTATTGTCTCCTATTGCATTCTACTGTGTTCTACAGTGTCTGCACTACGCTTCTAAGTGTTTTACTTTCCTGATTTTGGATTTGTGTGTATATTTTGTGTATTTTACTTACGTCCTAAGGGAGTATATCCTCTGAGATACTTTCGGCATATTGTCACTAAACTAAAGTACCTTTATTTATAGTAACTCTGAGTATTGTGTTTTCTTATGATATAATTCTATATGATATAAGTGGTATAGTAGGAGCTTTGCATGTCTCCTACTTCAGCCTAAGCTGCTCTGCTATAGCTACCTCCATCACCCTAAGCTGCTAGAACACTACTAATCTACTAATAAGGGATTACTGGACCTGGCACAAGGTGTAAGTACCATCAGGTACCCACTATAAGCCTGGCCAGCCTCCTACACAATCATATTCAAAATGTTCTGACCCCCTCTAGTTTTAGAGCAATACCGTACCACTAACACCACCTCCCTTGGTGCAAACATCGGGGCAACAGTCAAACCTTCCAGCAGACTAGCATGTTTTCCAGCAGCAACAGTTTGTGAAACATTGTGACAGATTGATTCACTAGAAAACGTTAAATCAAATACTCCTTGATTAGAGAAGTCTTCTATGCACTCTATAGTGGAGTCAGTAACATTGCACGCAGTTTTAAAAAAATCATCCACAAGAAATAGAAGATTATTTTCCTTACAATACTCTTCCCGACATTCCACACAAATGGAATAAGGAATATAATCAAATGCTCAAGTGGGGCCCATTTGCTTAGAAGGACTGTAATAGTAGCGTTCTTATGAAAACCACCCTATTTGCAATAGGTTTAGGAAGAACAAGCCAGTCAGAAAAATAGTTTATTAAAAAAATAAAACACAGCACAGGAGACAAGTCTTGCCTTGAAGGTAAGGTGAAACAGGCCAAATCCCAAGGGAAATGCAGGAAAGCTCTTGTACAAGAACAAAGGGCAAGGGGGGTGACCCCTTTATCCAAGCGCTCAAATGTGAGGCAGCACGATTAACAAAAGCAGAAAAGCCTCACCAATGGAGCCCAAAGGGAGGAGTGATGCCCTGTAAGCTCCGAGGTGTCACTCAACAGCAGAATCAAAGAAATACGCCGAAACGAGGCCAAGGGGGAGGAGTGACCCCCCTATTGAAGTGTAGAAATGTGAGGCAGTCATCACTAATAAAAGCAGGAAGCCATCAAAGTCCTCTTTTTGTTTTCACCACATCACATGCAAATGAAAGCGTTAAGGTCTTTTTCTCTAAACTAGATGCTGATCGTATCTGGAAACAAGGAAGTGGCGATCCAGACTTGAGTGGTGCAGATGCACGAGGACACGGAGGAACCAGCGCGACCTTGGATATGGCTGCACACACAGCCACTGCGCGAGGTACTGTGTTGCTATGGAACTGTCTGTTTACAACTGCACGAGTCAGGGCAGGCGGAGGCACATCGGGCTGAAAAGTGAAATGACCACGACACTCACTTAAAAGGGGTAAAAGGCCGCTTTAATAGAACCGGTCTGGCAAATTACAACCTTGGCATAACAGCCTCACAAAACTACCCAAACCTCACTAATACAAATTCGTCACCTAACCCCTCCCCCTCCCTCTAAACTGACCCCACCACACTACCCCTTGTCCCATCCCCACCTTGACCTGACCAACCCATTAACTCATCTGTCCTGCAGTCACCTTCTCCAGTTACCCTTGTCTGTGAAAACTCCCTGCCCTCTCATCTTTTCTGCTCTACCCCTTCCCCCCCCAAAAGGGCTTGGCGAACTGTAACCCACTCTACCCATACCAGACCTGACTATCAGCGGCAAAAAACAACAAAACCCCCTCTCCCCCCCATAATTCAAAATGCCCCTTACACCGTAAGCAACACAAACAAAAAACAGGCAAAATTAGACCTGCCCTGTTAAAACTTGAAAAACAGATAACCACTGACCCATGGAAAAAGAAACAAGAAGAATAAGGAATAACCAAACAAACCCCCCCCCCAAGAAAAACCCCATAAAGGAAGGACATTTTCACGGGAGGGAGGGCGGGCACAAAGACAAAACGCCCAGTGGGTGTGACAACGGCCAAAGAGGCCGCCCACACCCAGCCCCTACCTTTTATCCCCCTGCCCAAGGCACCGCCCTATCCTGTCCCCTGACCAATCCAAGTTCGGGCTCGTGGATCATTCCACGACAGCCAGATAAGCCCGGGGGGAGACAGGGCTAGCCCTTTGCTCCCCCCAAGCCCCCATCAGGCTGAAAAGTGAAATGACAACGACACTCACTTAAAAGGGGTAAAAGGCCGCTTTAATAGAACAGGTCTGGCAAATTACAACCTTGGCATAACAGCCTCACAAAACTACCCAAACCTCACTAATACAAATTCATCACCTAACCCTTCCCCCTCCCTCTAAACTGACCCCACCGCACTACCCCTTGTCCCATCCCCACCTTGACCCGACCAACCCATTAACCCATCTGTCCTGCAGTCACCTTCTCCAGTTACCCTTGTCCGTGAAAACTCCCTGCCCTCTCATCTTTTCTGCTCTACCCCTTCCCCCCGGAAAGGCCACACAGGAAAACCCGAACAGGCGTTTTCCTGCCCCACCCAAACCTATCTACCTGTCCCATAAACGTTCACCCATTAATTCAGCAATCAACAGCCGAAGTTCTAACAAATAGTGTTCATTACCCAAAAACGATAAATGCACACCATCTTGCCGAAACAACTCCACATCCAAAACCACAATATTCTCATGAGTAAGAACCGAAAAACCCTGAGACTTACAAAAACTCCTCTATTAATTTTCCTACTCTGCTTCTCTATCCCTTTAAATGAATTGGCACCCCTCCAAAGCCTTCTCGGCACCAAACTCGTCCAAACAATATGCGTACCTGACCAACGTTCTTTAATCCTGCATAAATCTAACTTCATGACCTTCAACAAACCAATACCAGACAATGCGACCAAATCATTCTCACCCAAGTGTAAAACCAACAAATCTGGACAAACCCCCCGCTCCATTCTCTTAGCCAACACATAAAGTAACTCACCCCATCTCATACCACTCTTTCATACCCAACTAATTTTTATCATAGCCCCATCAAGCCCCAATTGCCTCCCAAAATGCTTCAATGCTGCTTGCTTCTCCGCCCAGCGAACAAAGGAGGTTCCTACAATCCACATGGCGCACACCTTGTCAGGACCCCCGACACAACCGACAAGAAAAAATATGTTAAGTAGCACATCTTGCATTCATGCATATCAAAACCCCAAGAAAGAAAACGGAATAGTACATAGCAGAAAGTTAAAGGTATAGTAAAGCCGATAAAAGCATGAACAACAGAAATACGACAAGTTGAGACCCCCAGAAATAAACCCTACTGCCTAAAAGAGCGCACGTACCTCTGAAAACATCTCGATCTTCACCTACCCAATTGCTTAATCGACTGATCTGATTTACCTTGTCTTCTCGCTTCCTTAGCAGCCCCAATCCTGAAATAGTGTGTACCGTACCTACTAGGATCCAAACCCAATCTCTTGACAGCCATCCTCAATACAGCTAATAACTGTGATGCTAATAAATTCGTTCAAACCTTGAAACATGCGGCAACAGTGCTGTAAAGGAAAACCAACAACGCACTGGACAATCACTAGATTGTTTAGACTTTAATAACACCTCCTGACCCCTCCCCAACTGGTCCCCCTTAGGAAAAGGTAACCATATGCAAATACCCTCAGCTCCTACTTGAACATTCTCCTGCATGAGCCCGTCCCTTCCCTTCACACCCAAAAGCTCAGAAATACGAAAGGCCCCATGAAACATCCACGACATACAGAGAGAAAACAAGCATACCTCCCACTCCGAAAAACAAATGTCGCCCAAACTCCCCAACAAAGCCATCAGAAGATGAGACGTGATAGGGTGCCTCCGATCACACCTCACACCACCTGACCTAACCCACCCAGCTAAAATCCTCCTACATAACTCACCTTCCACAGGATCGTAACCCCAAAAATACTTATCATAAAAAGCAACTCCAGATAACTTACCCAATATAGTGACAGCCAATAAACCAGCCTCAATCTGTTGCATAACAAAACAAACAGCATCATCCTGTCTCCTAGAGATCACATCAAACCCACCAGATCTTCGTACCGCACCTGAATCCAGAAACTCCAACCACGCCTGAAAATAAGTCCTCCTCGTCGACAGAGCTATAGACTGCTGAACTAGCTCCAACATCCTCAATCTCCTATTGCCCACAACTCCCCAGGTATGACCGTCTTCTGAACATCTACTCCTGGCGCCAAACCTTGGAATCTCTGCCACTGAAATCGAGATAGGGCATCAGCGATGTCATTATTAATGCCAGGCACATGTCGAGCCTGGAACAAAATATTGAACTTCAAACAATTCAGCAAGAAAATCCTCAACAACTTAAGTACCTTTTCATCCTTTGCCTTCTGGAAATTAACTAAATGCACCACAGTCTGATTGTCCACATTGAAAATGACATTCCTATTGGCCAAAAACCTACCCCATATTGCCAAAGCAACTACTAAAGGAAAAAATGCAAAAAATGCAATGCTAAAATTTGCTCGCTTCCAGCTCACAGGCCAGGCCTCTGCTGCCCAATGACCATCCCAAAACAAGCCAAATCCATGAGCACCAGACGCATTCGAAAATATCTGAATGTGCCAAAACCAGTCCTCGTCCTCCACCAGCATCATCACACCGTTAAAATCCCTCAGAAAATCAATCCACATCCTCAAATCTTCCTTAACACATGCCCGAAGGCGAATATGGTGATGTGGCAAAAAGGCACCCCGCATTGCGAAACCAAGACTGCGGCAGAACGCCCTGCCAACCCTAACCACCTTACAAGCAAAATTCAAATGACCAAGCAACGATTGTGCCTGACGCAACTCCATCTTTGGTTTTCTCACAGCTTCGTCCAGCAAAGAAACCAACTGCTGGACTTTGTTCCTAGGCAACCTCACTTCCATTCTGTCAGAGTCCAATTCTATACCCAAAAAATTGAGGCATGTTGCAGGCCCTTCAGTCTTGTCTCTCGCCAACGGGACACCAAAAATAGATATCAAACGCTCAAATTCACTCAATGTTCTGCCACAATCGCCCGACCTGGCTCTCCCAACAAAGAAAAAATCTTCTAAATAATGAGTCACTAATCTACCACCACCCTGAAATATAAAACACCATTCCAAAAATGAGCTAAACATCTCAAACAAAGAACAGGAAACTGAACACCCCATAGACAACATCCGATCAACATATATAGCCTCTTCAAATTGCATTCCCAATAAGGAAAAATCATCCAGGTGGACCGGCAACAATCTGAAAGCTGACTCAACATCTGATTTCGCCATTTCTGCACCTTTCCCGCACTTCCGTACCAACGCAATAGCTTCATCCACCGATGCATAATGCACCATCGAATCTTCTGCTGCAATAAAATTATTTACTGAGGCCCCCGCAGGCCAAGACAAGTGATGTATCAACCGAAACTCACCCACCTGTTTTTTAGGGACCACACCCAAAGGGGAAATAGTCAGATTCTACAGTGTCCACTCTAAAAAAGGCCCCACAATCCTGCCCAGATCCAGTTCTTTCTTTAACTTAGCCCTCACCACCTCAGGATGTTCCCTTGCCGACTTCAAATTATTGGCCCATCTCCTCAACCTCGGGCCTTGATAACACAACCTAAAACCTTCTGAAAAACCACTAAACAGAACTTTAGCCTCCTCCGAACATGGATAAAACTGCAACCAATAAGCAACTATATCAAATTTAATAGGCGTAGGGACCTTTTCCTGCAACTTGCTGAGTAAATCCTCTACCCCTTTCGCCACCTCTTGACGGTGGCCCATGCCAAGACCATGGAAGCCCACCAAAGCACTGGTACGCTGGGTGTCTCCCACCACAATTGGAACAATCATGTCTAAATTTACATTGCTGTCTGCTACAAATGCCGCTGTTGTAGGACCAGCACACCCCATTTGCTTGGAATTGTCCCCTATGCCCGAAGCCCACCCCAACTTGGGTGGGACGCCCCTGAAAGGTCTTATATTGAACCGGCAATGCACTCGCCGTATGCGTTGTGGGCGCGTTCCTTGCAGTCCATAACCATTGCATCCATAATTCATGATCAATTTCTCCCCACATCTTAGTTGAGTCCATTGTCTTCCTCGCCCTGAATTCCTCATCATACCTAAACCATCCAAAACCACCGAAATCCATTTGAGCTCTCAGTATCATGTCCATATACTTTAACAAGGCTACAAAAGAATCCTGATGTTTCTCTCAATAAACACTAGCATAAATCAAAAAGCCCGAAGTCCAATTCTCTATTGTGGTTGGCACTCTAGGCCTCCTAGTTAATTCCCATTCTTCTTCCTTTGACCCTTCTTTCACCCCTAACCTCTCTATGAAGCAATTTAAAAACATCAATGAACTCCCCTTTCCAAATCTTCTCTTTCAAATTCAGAGTAAGATGCGTCCCCAAAGGCATCGACACTCCCATATAAGGTAGCTTTTTGAACTTGATTCCACCCCCCACTTCATCACCACCGGTAATAGCGCCTGAGGCCGCCTTACCCCCCTCACCCGATTCAGCCTTTTTAATTGACCCATCACCATTACCACCACTTACCTCCAACTTACCGTCCCCCTCTGTGACTGAACTCACCTGAATAGATGCATCCGCCTTACTCCTTATCTCCCTTGAACCACCCATAACATTCAAAGCCCTTGCCCAACTCAAATCCCCCAAATTATCCCGTAACTCATGCACTCTCAAAGACCCAACAAACCCATCCTCACCCCTAGGCAAGTTGCCAGCGGACACGTCTTGGCGATGAGCCTTAGCATGGCCGCCCTGGACCACCCCAGGCACATCTCCTGCCACCACAACCCGCTTTCGTGACATAACTGGTTCTTCCGTGTCATCTTCATAATCGAGTAATTCCTCATCCATAGAAGCCCAACCAGCACCAGCGCCCTGGCTAGTGGATGGCTGTGCATCGCCAGCTCCAGCTGTCTCCCCCGAAGTCGGGTAGACCGCTCCGGGTCGAACCCTCCCTTCAGGCCGGTGTTCTGAAGGCACCCGGACCTTCACCTGCAGGCTCTGATCACCAACCATACGCCCAGCTCGCCGGTGACTCGCCTGCACCCCATGTCCGCTCGAAGCATGGGACGTGTCACACCCAGAGGTTCCCTCCCCATTATCAGGCTGCCAAAAATCTAAACTAACATACGCCCTACCTACTGCACCAGAGCTACTCGCCTCACCACACACAGTACCTTAAAACACAGCACCACTATTGTCCACTAACTCAATCTGCTCACCTAACTGAAAAACAGCCTGGTTACCTACCTCCCAAGACTGGACTCTGTGCAGCATCGGACTAACCACCCTAGGAATGCACTGCATGAATCTGCTGCACCTCTGACCCTGAAAACCCAACCTACCTCTTGAATCCTGAAATGCACCACCTCCTGTGCCCACCTGCAGATCCTCCTCATCATCAGAAATTATAACGATCTCCTTAGACACCTGAGAACCAGGTGCCACACCCTTAACTGGCTTGCCCACACTACTTCCCCCGAAGCTGACATTGACTGAGAGAAAAACCCGGGCGCCGCCATCTTGGAAGCGCCTCCTAATGGCCTTTCCTCAGCATCACTCAATGTAGGCTCGACGCCTCTTTCTACAGGCGACTGAGCTTGCACAAGCGTGCACAGCCGCACATGCCCGCCTCTTGCCCGGGCCCCCATGCGGCCGGCTCTCGTCACCGCAGGCCTGAGAGAAACGCCTCTCCCGCCCGCCGAAACCGCCTCAACAAAGATGAGCCTTGACGCCGGGGCAAACAAACCCTGCGCCTCCCCCGCAACACAGCCAGAGACTCCGGAACCAAAATCACGTCGTCCAGAACCTCCACAAGTGAGCGTGACACTTTCCTCCCGGCAGCGCTCTTATTTTTAAATTTTTTACAAGGTTTAACAGGAGAGGAACAAGCCGCTACAGCGGCTGACACACCCTTGGCCGAAAGACGTTTCGGTCTCTTCAAGCCAACCCACGCCTCCTCCAACACACCCTCCTTTATTATGTCTTCCCTCCCTTCATCCTGAAGGACTTTTAAAGCCTTAACAACCCTGCTCGGCTCCATAACAGATACACCTAAACTATCCTCCAAATGCTAAACTCCGCCCCAATAACACCAAAAACCACCTACTCTTGCCTAAAACAAGGCCTACCTACAACCTTGGCACGAAGACTAATCGCCCACTGGGTGTGACAATGGCCAAAGAGGCCGCCCACACCCGCCCACACCCAGCCCCTATCTTTTATCCCCCTGCCCAAGGCACCGTCCTATCCTGTCCCCTGACCAATCCAAGTTCGGGCTCGTGGATCATTCCACGACAGCCCGATAAGCCTGGGGGGAAACAGGGCTATCCCTTTGCTCCCCCAAACCCCCATTGAAAATGCATGCACGCTTTTTAAAAACATTGTTGAACAGGAATAAATGCCTCACCTCCCGAAAACACACAACACGTTGATCAGCCTCAGATACTGCTCCATATAGTGTGCACAATCCCGCCTAGCCTCCAGGGCACAGGTTCGTTGGTGATGGGTTAACCCACCATAGAGAGCGCCTGATCCTATCCAGCAGCGTTACAGATGTGACCAGCGCTCGTCGCCACAAATGTAGTAATGACACTGCACCAGGATATAGTTAAAATGATGATGAAGAAGTAGATTTATTCACTTCGAACAGACGCAGCTCCTCCAAAAGCCAGTCACATCCCAACTGACTTGGAACGACCCACGCAGTCACAATAAAACATTCTATTAATGTTAGAAATGGGGTTTCTGGATAGCTAGGGTCTCCACCTAAGCCAGGCAGAACCCACCCACTCTAGTCACGGTAAGTAAGATAACCCCTGCTCACCCCCTTGGTAGCTTGGCATGAGCAGTCAGGCCTAACCCAGAGGCAATGTGTAAAGCGTTTGCACAACACCGACAACATACGTGACGCAATATGTACACCACAAAGTAAACACAACACTGAGCTATGTAAAAAAATATACTGTATTGCACAAAACATCATTAGAACAAACATTACACGTCAGTAATACCCTGCTACCTTAGCAGTTGTCAGAATGTTACACAGGTTATTAATACTCTGCAAGAATAAGCAGTTGTCACATTAGAACACGTAAGTACTCAGAATTCTGCAACATAAGCAGTAGTCAGGAATCACAGTAAATACATAAATGCACTTGTCATAAAAATAGCATAAATGACCATATCAGGAACAACATAAAATTATATGGCAAATTATGAAAAACATATATCAGCATGTCATGGCCAATACAGGAACATGTAGCAAATATACATCCCTAGAAAAATGAGCCTGGAGCATACCACCCTCCCAGTGTCCCCAAAAGTACCTGGTTCTGTAGAAAAAGGCACTCCTAGTGCCTGGAAGGATAAGGTGTGCTTAATGGGGCCACGCTTGGCTCTTGGGGGAGAGGGGCGGTCGGCACCCTCTACGATGCACTTAACGGGCCCCTCTTGGGGCCGCGATCTCTGGGGGGGGGCCCGGGCCTTCACTGGCCTCACCACCAAGGGGGGGGCACCAAAAATGACAAGGTTAAGTTACTGGTGCGATTGTGCCCCTGAGGCAGTGGCCGGGGGGGAAAGTAACTCCCTTTCCTCTCCCCGTGCCCTGCGTCTGGCAGGCAGCCGCCCGCATCCTCGGTGTGATTGCCTAACCACACCTACGATGGAGCAGGGGCCTCCAATGAGGCATTCCTCCTGCTCTGGAGGGCTGCCGCAGCCGACACGGTGCGCGGGTCGCTTCTGGAAAGAAGGCACCAAGGGCGGTGCCTGTTGGTGCCCAGGGGGCCCGTTTGAAAGAGTGCTTTGCCCCGGGGGCACGGCTGGAGTGCGCTCACTCCTCTCTTCCTTCTTTTGGTGCCCTGGGGGCCCTGGATGGAGCGCAATGACAATGAAGATACACTCGGGCTGCGGCAGTGAACTCGGGTAGCACGTGGATCGATTTTAGAAGCGCTAGATGTTCCTCTTGGATCCCAGGCTGCGGCGGTGATTCTTTTATTCTTTTTCACGCGACTGTGTGCAGGAGGGGCAAGGGCCACAAGAGAGCGTGCTTCTAGACGCTTTCCTTTCACAAAGCAGCACTCTCGTAAAGGAGCTAATGGCAGAGGTCAGGGGCCACGGCACCCTGCCCCTGGGGACAGGAGTGAAAAGGAGCACAGGGTTGGCGGACCCAGCTACAGGCCAGCACAAGGGTTGCATATGGTCACAGGTAAGCACAGCAGCAGCAGTCCAAGGTGGGTCCTGGTGATTCCTCTCAGCAGCGTCCAGTGTCCAGTTTCAGGTAAATCTCTTCAGTCCTCAAGAATGTCCAAAATGTGGGGAAAATTCCCCTGTACTTATAATTAGTTTGCAGTATCTCTTACAATGAGGAGGAGAGGGGGTTCCATTCAGTTACAACTGTTCTGGGAGTGCCCCTTCTCTCCTCCTGCACAGGCTCCAAACATCAGTGGGGGGCAAACAACCCTATTGTGTGAGGCCAGGGCACAGCCTTTACAAATGCATGTATGCCCTGCCTCTCCCTTCTCTCAGCCCCGGAAGACCATACAATATGTAGATGCACCTCTGTGACACCTCCAACCTCCCTGTGTACAAGCTGTTTGAAAAGTATACACAAAGCCCCAACTGTCAGTCTGCCCAGACGTGGATTGAAGTCAAGCTGCAAAACACCAGAGTCATAAGCAGAGAGAAATGCTCACTTTCTAGAAGTGGCATTTCTGTAATAGTAAAAAAAAAACACCTACACCAGTAAGCAGCATTTCTTATCACCATTACAACCATACTAAACATACCTACGCTACCACTCATAAATCAGACAATACCCCTTACACATAAGGCTGGGCATGCCTAATGCAATTCTATGAGAAGGCAGCACTCACAGCAGTGAGACACCAAGTTAGGCTGTTTGTCACTACCAGAACAGGCCACGCAACCTGGTGCATGTCCTACCTTCTACAGACATGGCACCCTGCCCATAGGGCTAGCTAGGGCGTACCTTAGGGGTGACTTACATGTAGTAAAAGGGGAGTGCTGGGCCTGGCAAGTAACTGTAGATGTCAGGTCCCTGTGGCAGAAAACTGTGCACATAGGCCCTGCGCTAGCAGGCCTGAGACAGGTTTGAAAGGCTACTTCAGTGGGTGGCGCAAGCAGCGATGCAGGCCCACTAGTAACATTTAATTTACAGGCCCTGGGTATAGGGATACCACTTTACAGGGGACTTATAGGTAAATTAAATATGCCAATTAGGTATAAGGCAATCATACCAATTTTACAAGGCAGAGCACACGCACTTTAGCACTGGTAGCAGTGATAAAGTGCTCAGAGTCATAACGTCACCCAACAAAGGTCTGACAAATAAGGAGGCAAAAGGCAAAAAGCCTGGCAAATGACCCTGTAAAAGGGCCAGGTCCAACAATTAGAATGGCCAAACATGCAATCACATAAAAACCTTATAGAAACAACCCACAATTCATTATAACACTCAGCTCACCGCAGTGCACCGCGTAACTTCTACAAAGGAGGGAAATCGCTGTCACGCGTGCAGCAGCTGTAAAGCTGCAACGGTCCTGAAACGGACAACTCCCCAGTGCTCAAGCAGTGTTGGGAGTGCAGCCAGGTCCCGGGCAAGCCAGGAGTCACAGGCCCAGCCCCTTCACTGCAAGAACACGGAGAAAGTGCAAACGAGGGGCAGCACTGAGCCCTCACCAGCCTTAGAGCATAGACGGTTCCAGTTAAGCCGCAGGCCCGTCCCCACGGCTTTAGGGAGCATTAGCAATTGCACAACAAGATCGTCCAACCTCAATCTTTCCACCCAGACGTGTCAGCCTTGCCCTGAGCAATTGGTAATGGGGTCTTTTGTTGCCAGTCAGGTTCCCCCTGTCCAAGCAAGGACCCTCACTCTAGTCAGGGTAAGTCACACACAATCCAAATTATCCTGTGCCCACACTCTGGTAGCTTGGCACTGAGCAGTCAGGCTTAACTTAGAAGGCAATGTGTAAAGTATTTGTGCAACAAATCATACAATAACACAATATAGCACCACAAAAATACACCACACAGTGTTAAGAAAAATACATAATATTTATTTGATAAGATGCAGGTCAAAAAGATTAAAATGCAATAGATATATGTTGAGATATTACTAAAAAGTGATATAAAGTGTCTTAAGTCTTTTAAAAGCAAACAAAGTCTCTTTCAAGCACAAAGTACCTGGTTCACATGAAAAGTTCTCTGCAAGGAGCCGCAGAGGAGGAGATGCGTGGAAACAAAGAAGTATACGTCGATTTGTCGGGCTGCATACGGCGATGCATCATTTAGTTTTCACGCAGGGACGGCTGTTCGTCGGTTTCCGGCGCTCGTCGTGGATCACCTTCGGGTTGCGGGGTTTTCAGACGCCCCAGGTACGATGCGTGGATTTCCGGCACTGGCAGGATGAAGTCACAGGAGCTGCGTCAATCTGGTGGGCGTTGCATCAAATTTTCTACCGCACGGCAGGCTGCGTCGTTCCGGCTTGGCTGTGCGTCAATCCAGTGAGGCTGTGCACCGAATTTCCGGTTGCTGCGCTGGCGCTGTGTCGATCTTCTCGTTACGAAGTCAAGCTGCATCATTCCGGTTCAGCGTGCAGTGAAATTTTCACTGCGGTGCAGGCTTTGCATCATTACTGGAAGGCTGTGCGTCGAATTTCACTGCACAAGGAGTCCTTCTTGTAGAGATGAAGTCTTTTTGGTCGTGAGACTTCAGGGAACATGAGGCAAGCTCTATCCAAGCCCTTTGAGAGCACTTCTTCACCACAGCCAGAGAACAGCAAGGCAGCAGGGCAACAGCAAGGCAGCAGTCCTTCACAGAAAGCAGACAGATGAATCCTTTGAGCAGCCAGGCAGGTCTTCTTGGCAGGATGCAGGTTCTGGTTCAGGTTCTCTTCTCCAGGCAGTATCTGAGTTGGTAGGGGCAGAGACCCTGTTTATATACCCAAATTTGCCTTCGAAGTGGGAGAGACTTCAAAGAGTGGATTAGAAGTGCACCAGGTCCCCTTTCAGTTCAATCCTGTCTGCCAGGGTCCCAGTAGGGGGTGTGGCAGTCCTTTGAGTGAGGGAAGGCCCTCCACCCTCCCAGCCCAGGAAGACCCATTCAAAATGCAGATGTATGTAAGTGAGGCTGAGTATCCTGTGTTTGGGGTGTGTCTGAGTGAATGCACAAGGAGCTGTCAATTAAACCCAGCCAGGCGTCGATTGTAAGGCACTTAAAGATTTAAGTGCAGAGAAATGCTCACTTTCTAAAAGTGGCATTTCTAAAATAGTAATATTAAATCCAACTTCACCAGTCAGCAGGATTTTGTATCACCATTCTGGCCATACTAAATATGACCTTCCTACTCCTTTCAGATCAGCAGCTACCACTCAAACAATGTATGAGGGCAACCCTAATGTTAGTCTATGAAGGGAGCAGGCCTCACAGCAGTGTAAATACAAATTTAGGAGTTTTACACTACCAAGGCATGTAAACTACATAGGTACATGTCTTGCCTTTTGCCTACATAGCACCCTGCCCTAGGGGTTACCCAAGGGACACCTTAGGGTTGTCTTATATGTAGAAAAAGGGGAGTTTTAGGCTTGGCAAGTACTTTAAATGCCAAGTCAATTGCCAGTGAAACTGCACACACAGGCCTTAGACAAGGTTAAGGGGCTACATAAGTGGGTGGCACAATCAGTGCTGCAGGCCCACTAGTAGCATTTAATCTACAGGCCCTGGGTACATATAGTGCACTCAACTAGGGACTTATAAGTAAATTAAATAGACCAATTGGGTATGATCCAATGTTACCAAGTTTAAAGGGAGAGAGCATATGCACTTTAGCACTGGTTAGCAGTGGTAAAGTGCGTAGACTTTTAAAGCCAGCAAAAACAGTATCTAAAAAGTGGAGGGAGGCAGGTAAAAAGTTAGGGGTGACCACCCTAAGGCTATCAGGTCCAACCCACAACAAGATCGCCCAACCTCAATCTTTCCACCCAGACATGCCAGCCTTGCCCTGGGCAAGCTAGGGAACGAAGGCCCAACCCCTTAAGTGTCCCCAGAGAGGAAATTACTTCCTGTGGTCACTAAGCACTTTTCTAATAGCAGCCTGGCTCCAGACAAGCCAGAGTGATGCAGGCTCAGCCTCTTCAAGAATCAAAGAAAATCCCACCTTCTGCCAATCAAGTCTGCGCTTGATCTTAGCCAAAAGGCCAAGAAGCGAATACCCGAAATGTGCCAGAATTCTCACCTCACCTGCAGGCCTCCCTGGCTGACTCGGGCTGGGGTCGTCCTTTCCTTGACCGTTCATGGGCCTTTTGCCTCTTCAGCGTGAGTTCTCAGCAGTCACCTCATTATGCGTCCATTAGCATAACCACCTTGCCCACTTTCTAGTTTTTGCATGCCTGCCCCTTCCTGTCCACTGCGTCCAGCCCCTGGGTCGGAAGGCCGGGCCACCCTGGACAGCACCCTGGCAGCAAGTGGCAAGCACCTTGCCCTTACTTTCCCAGGACTCTGCTGCCCTGTAGCTTAGGCCTACAGATAAGGCTCGGCCGTTCGTGGCTGAGTGGGGGCAGGCAAAGAATGAAAAGGACTCTGGCCCTCATTACAACCCTGGCGGTCAAAGACCGCCAGGGCTGTTCTGACGATTGCACCGCCAACAGGCTGGTGGTGCAATCCTGCTAATTCCGACCACGGCGGAAGCGCCACGGTCGCACCGCCGGGACCGCCGGTTTACCGCCAGGACCACCAGTGTACCGCCACGTTGGTCCCGGCAGTTTACCGCCACGTTGGTCCCGGCGGTTGTAATCCCCCAGGGCAGCGCTGCCCAGGGGATTACGAGTCCCCCTCCCGCCAGCCTTTTCATGGCGGTAGGAACTGCCATGAAAAGGCTGGCGGAAAGGAGAGTTGCGGGCCCCCTGCCACGGCCCCAAGGAGCTTTTCACTGTCTGAATAGCAGACAGTGAAAAGCACGACGGGTGCAACTGCACCCATTGCAACACCGCTGGCTTAATTTGGAGCTGGCTCCTGTGTTGCGGCCCAGCGGGGATCTCGTAATGGCCAATGTTGTAATGACGGCCTCTGTCTTTTCTTTCTGCCACGAGAAGACATGGACAGTGTCCACTTCCTCTGCTATGCCACAGCCAGCTGCCCCCCTCCTCTCTCTCTCTCTCTCTTTTTAGGGTCGAACCTGCGTACCATGTGCTTGTGCATGCGTATCGCTTGCGAGACGCTGTAGTAGTTAGAAAAGGGCTCGGAGCCCCGCCCATGTCATGTCAGCGTCTTTCATTGGATCGTGGGCTTGTATTTTAAAATATGCTTGCTTTCATTACTGGAAAGCATGCATACGTCATGTCTTTTCCGGTCGTTAGCCCTTCTCTAGCGCAGCGGCCAAGTACTGAAAACATACGAGGCTCGCTGTATTCCGTCCAGTTTGTGGACTACTTTTTCTCATTTTTCACAGCACGATCTCGCTTTTCTGAAGTCGAGCGCTTTGCATGACATTGACCCTGTTACATAGTTAATTGCACTTTTGCCGGTTACGCAGATAATTGCACTTTTGCCTATAGGTTTCACTACGAGTGAACTGTTATTTCCGTTTGTGTGTATGCTTTGCACTGATGGTGGCCATCAGCTCGCTTATGTGAAACTTTTACTTTTCAGTTTACATGGCAAGAAAAGTCCAGTTAGTTATGTGAAACTGTTTTATTTTTATTTTCAATTTATGTGGCATGAAAAGTCCGGTTAGGAATTTATAATGCTAATTGCTCGAGCTCAAGCAAACGCGAGATGTTTCCATTTCCATTTTTTAGCAGTGCGATTGCGCTAATTTTTTTCCATTTAATGAGGCAAGAAAAGTCCGGTTGGGAGTTTACAACTGCTAATAGCTCTAACTTGGAGAAATGCGAGATCCGCTGCATTGCAAATGCTTGTCTTTCTTCTTGTCTTACCATTTCTATCTCACTCCTCATCATTTGCTGAAAATCTGGGAGATCAAATAAGGGCTCTTCCCCTCTGCTTCCCCTCCTTTCCATCACTCGCTCCCCTGTGAAATGGATAAAAAAATGAAAGAAAAACACTGCAGACGACGCAGTCTTTTTCTGACATTTTCCTGTACCAAAGTGTAGCCTTGGAGCAGAGGAAAAAAAACTAAAAGAAAAGGGGGGGCAGTATTAAATACGACAGAAATATAAAGAAAGAAATAAAACAAGCACAGCTTCCACAAAGTGGTCAGGTTGGTTTTATTTAAACCCAAACACATGCACGTCACTTTACAGAGAGCCAGTGAAGCGCTACTTTCGTTTTTTCCTCTTTTTTTCAACAGGATGTTTTTCCCCGGGTGGGTAAATGCACCATTCCTGGAGGCACTGCAATACTAGGTTCATGCGTGGAGTGGACAGAGCAAGCTCCTATTCCATCTACCTTTTCAAAAAATCAATTTAACATATGACGTGTAGACACTGCATATCTTAAGTGTAGGAAGTTGGCTCTTTATATTTTTTCTCAAAGTAAGAGATAGTGTGCACAGAGTCCAAGGGTTCCCCTTAGAGGTAAGATAGTGGCAAAATTAGATAAGTCTAATGCTCTATTTTGTGGTAGTGTGGTCGAGCAGTAGGCTTATCAGAGGGTAGTGTTAAGCATTTGTTGTACACACACAGGCAATAAATGAGGAACACACACTCAAAGACTTTAACTCCAGGTCAATAGTTTTTATACAGAAAAATATCTTTATTAATATATTTTTAGAACCACATGTTCAAGATTTGAAGTAAATACATAAAATGCAAGGTACTCCACACAGGTAAATTAGGAACTTTGAATTAGAGCAATAACATATACAGTTTCTGTTAAAATGGCAATAAGCTATTTTAAAAGTAGTGCAGAAATCAACAGTTCCTGTGGGAGGTAAGTATGGGTTAGATTGTGAGGTAAGTAAGACACTTACAAGTCTCGGTTCTT
The DNA here is from genome assembly GCF_031143425.1 of Pleurodeles waltl. Taxonomy (NCBI): domain Eukaryota; kingdom Metazoa; phylum Chordata; class Amphibia; order Caudata; family Salamandridae; genus Pleurodeles; species Pleurodeles waltl. Next base: position 1,604,572,202 of record NC_090444.1, read on the forward strand.
GGGCATAGGCAGCTCACCGTTGGGGGTTCAAGGCAACCCCAAAGTTACCACACCAGCAGCTCAGGGCCGGTCAAGTGCAGAGGTCAAAGAGGTGCCCAAGTCACATAGGCGCCTATGGAGAACAGGGGTGCTCCGGTTACAGTCTGCCCGCAAGTATGTACCCGCGTCCTTGGGGAGCAGACCAGGGGGTGGCTTTGTAGAGCACTGGGGGGGGACACAAGTTGGCACACAAAACACACCCTCAGCTGCACAGGGGCGGCCGGGTGCAGTGTGCAAAGCAGGCGTCGGGTTTTGTATTGGATTCAATGGAGGGACCCGGGGGTCACTCTAGCGGTTCAGGCTGGGCACAGGGGGGCTTCTCGGGCCAGCCACCGACTGGGCTAGGCAAAAGGTCGACTGGGGGTCACTCCTGCACTGAGGTTCGGTTCATTCTGGTCCTGGGGGCTGCGGGTGCAGTGCTTGGTCCAGGCATCAGGTCCCTTGTTACAGGCAGTCGCAGTCAGGGGGAGCCTCTGGATTCTCTCTGCATGCGTCGCTGTGAGGGTCTAGGGGGGTCGCCTCGGGCTACTCACGAGGTCGCAGTCGCCTGGGAGTCATTCCTGTGGTGTTAGTTCTCTGAATCTTGAGCCGGGAGCGTCAGGTGCAGAGGGAGAAGTCTCACGCTTCCGGCAGGAAGAGTGAAGTCCTTTGAAAGTTGCAATATTGTTGCTGGTTGTTGAGCAGAGCCGCTGCTCACTGGAGTTTCTTGGTCCTTAGGTTCAGGGCAGTACTCTGAGGCTTCAGAGGTCGCTGGTCCCTGTTGGATGCGTTGCAGTTTTTCGAGTCGGGAGACAGGCCGGTAGGGCTGGGGCCAAAGCAGTTGTTGTCTTCAGTCAACAAATCCCAAAGTGTGATGTACATTTACCGAACCAAACAGGAAGCTCACAGGCTAACCTTTTGGTGGTTTACATCTAGTTGTTAAGCAAAATGAATGATGAGTTTTATTTCTCTTTATGGGAGATCACCTATGGTGGTTTCAGAATCCATTTTGCTCAATTTTTGTATTGCCATACTTTTTCTGAGCCAATAATTTTGATATCACATAATACATAAATCATTGCTGTATTTCTATAGAGTTTTAGGCATTAATTGGTGTTTAATTCATTATATGAAAATAAGCGTAAGTTCCTAGATGTCCAAAGAGCTTCTTTCCTTGCATTGATTATTTTCCATGTTAGCCCTCTGTCATTTGGGAGGTCTAGTCCATATAAAAGGGGTCTTATGACCCCGGCGGTAGGTGGTAAGGTGGCGGTAGTACCATCAACAGGCTGGCAGTACATACCGCCTTACAATGACATTGGTGGGTTGGCTGCAGCCCCAACCCCCTCCGCCCACGCTCCCCCCTTCCAATCCACCACCCCCCATACACACACACACACTCGCACACACATACACACGCCTACACCCACTCACTCACACTGGCATACATGCATTCATTCACGCATACATTAATTGATGCTCGCGCACATCCGTACACATATTCACACTGACATGCAGATACCCATTCATACACCAACGCAAACAACACTGAACACACAGATGCATTCACGCACACACTCACACATTCATGCACACAACCCCACACACACACAACACACCCACTCCCTTACCCTGTCGGAAGCCCAACTTACCTGCTTCCAGGTGGTCTTCCATAAAGGGTACGGGACGGGGCACTGCTGCCGCCAGCAGCCCCCGCCAGCACAACACTGCCAGGCTGTACCATATGTCATGATACGGCTGGCGGTGGCTGCTGGCGTAACGGTGCTGGTGGTAGCAGTGCCACCTTACCACCATCTGCCAGTATGGCCTTGGCCGGATTTCCACCCTTCTTGGGGCGGAAGTCTGGCTGTGGTCATAATCTGGCGAATTGATGGTAGCCACGGTGATGGTCTTTTGGCGGCTTTCACTGCGGCGGTAGGCGTTTATACCGCCAATGTCATAATGTGAAGCAAAACACAAAAGATGGACGGAATGCAGAACCAATCAAACATTCACCCCCAGTCACAGATCTGGGTTTAATCCATCAATTCTTTTGCTCACCATGCCGCCCCAGTTTGAACCCAGCCGTATGCAAATCAGTCTTCACCCTGTTCCTCATGGGAACAGTCCAGCCCGAACTGCCAGGCCAGGTCCTCCCTGGACCGGAAACAAACATCCTGGGACCGGTTTCAGGGTTTCACCCTTCATCAGCCAGGCTAGCTTGAATCCTGTGGCATAGTGAGCCCGGGACCCACGTTTGGGTATACCCAAAGCAAAACACAAAAGATGGACGGAATGCAGGACCGGTTTCAGGGTTTCACCCTTCATCAGCCAGGCTAGCTTGAATCCAGTGGCATAGTGAGCCCGGGACTCACGTCAGGGGAGTCCCGGCGCACTTACGGCGGCAAAAGCAAAGCAAAACACAAACGATGGACAGAATGCAGAACTAAACATTCACCCCCAGTCACAGATCTGGGTTTAATCCATCAATTCTTTTGCTCACCATAACACCCCAGGTTGTACCCAGCCGTATGCAAATCAGTCTTGACCCTGTTCCTCATGGGAACAGTCCAGCCCGAACTGCCAGGCCAGGTTCTCCCTGGACCGGAAACAAACATCCTGGGACCGGTTTCAGGGTTTCACCCTTCATCAGCCAGGCTAGCTTGAATCCTGTGGCATAGTGAGCCCGGGACCCATGTCTGGGTATACCCAAAGCAAAACACAAAAGATGGACAGAATGTAGGACTGATTTGCATATGGCTGGGTCTAAACTGGAATGGCATGGCAAGCAAAAAAAAACTGATGGATTAAACCCAGATCTGTGACGGGGTGAATGTTTGATTTGTTCTGCATTTGGTCCATCATCTGTTGTTTTTACAAATGTCATAATGTGGGCAAAAACGTGTTCCTGGTTTAGAGTGTTTTGTGTGATTTTTTTTTTTCCAATTCTTTATTGAAGAAATAGAACATGTATGTAGTGAGACAGATCAGCATGGTAAGCAACTGTAAAAGACATCTCAATGTAGTAGTCTCAAAGATACTAATCAACTACTTAGAACAAGGAAACAAAAGGGAGATAAGGGTCAAGAAAAGGAGAAGGTGGGGGGAAGGTGGTGGGAGGGTGGTTGCGGAGCCAGGGAGATATGCGCCAAGGGCATGGATGTAAGGTAGCAAATTAAAAAGGAGAAAGAAGTGGTCCCTAGGGTTTCCTGTCCGAAACTACATTGATCTGAAACATTACAGGAGTACACTGAATAGCGCAGAGTTGCAACCAATGACATAGGCTGCGCCAGGACGATAGCTAGTGGGAGAATACTGTGCAACGGGTCCAATGAAATCATGTCAGGCTAACTGAGATCCAAAATGAGGTCCAAAGCAGAGAGGCATAGAGAAGAGAGGGGAAAGAGGAGAAAACAGGGGAGGAGAGAGTTGAGGTGCCGAGGGTCCATCTCACACTCTGTAGGTTACGGGGTCCACTTTTGTCTTGAAGGAATGGTGCCCATACTTGTACAAAGATGGCTGTTTGATCCTGGTGGTTATAAAGGATCCATTCCTAAGCTGCTGTCTGGATCACAGCCACGTTCCAATCATCTGAGGGAGGCGGCGACGTAGAGCACCATTTACAAAGGATAATATTTAGCGGTGGCTAAGGCTGTGTGCAAGAGTCGCATTTTCAGTCTGGAGAGGGGTTCTGTGTCTCCTGTTTCATGGCGAATTATCAGGCCATAGGACAAGGGGAGTCAACAGAAGCATTACAGGCTCCAGGGTAGCCACTACCACCCTCCAGAAGGGTTGCACTGAAGGACACTCACAGAGCACATGGGTTAAGTCATAGTAGTTGGCCGGGCATTGCCAGCAATTTGTGTGTGGCAGAAGTCCAGCTTTATTAAATTTGACTTGCATCTAAGGCCAATCATGAATCATCAAGACAAAATTTCAGACGAGCTTCCCGCATGCCCCTATCAAGGGCCTACAGAATGTTGGGCCAGTCTTCCTCCTCTATTTCAATCCAGAGTCGGTCTTGCCACTTTGTACGGAGGGACTGTGAGTAAATGTGACGGGTTAGGAGCTCATAGAAGCCTGACAAAATGCCCCTACAGTTTCCCCATGTCCTGAGATAGGTCAGTAACGGGGAGGTCTGCAACACCCATGGTTTCATCCCCAGGCAACTTCGTAGACAGTGCTCCAACTGTATGCGCTGCAATTCCTGGGAGTCCCGTAGGCCAAACTCCTCTTGGAACTGTCTAAAGGACTTGAGGTCGCAATCAATCAGGATTTCGTCCAGATTAATGTAGGGGGGTCCCTCCGATGCACAGACCGCTAGTGTCCCACAGGGAAGCGTGCTTGTGTAGGTGCAGAGAAACACTAAGAAGGCAGTGTGCCTTGTTCCACGCTGTTTGCATGGCCTGAAGCATCGGATTTCAAAGGCACATGCAGGACAGGACACCTGTATACAAGGGTCTAAAGCCAGGGCCACAGGAAAGAAGGGATCGCTCGATATGTATCCTTTGGGGTGGATCTTGTCTGTCAGGCATCACAGCTGTGACTTGTGAAGGGCCAGGGTATAGCGTTCCATGGAAGTGAGTCCCAAGCCCTCCCAGGAGCAACCTGCAAGATGTTTGGTATAAGCCAAGCATGGACGGGATGAGCCCCAGACAAAGGATCTTATTTGCGCATCAATACGGCAGAGCGTCAGTAATGAACCTGAAGGGGATGCATACCCAGTACATATGTGAAGCGTGGAAGTGTGACCATTTGTACTGCTTGTACCTTACCCCACACCGAGAGCCCCAGTTGTGATCATTTGTCAAAGTCTATTGACATACGGGTGATGAGGGGCCCCGATTGTAGCATATCATGCGTTCTAATCCCTGACTGAGTAGTATCCCTAAACAGTTGAGGTGCGCCACACCCATCGGAAAGGATAGTGTTGAATAGTAGCTTGAGTGGTGGTACGGGATAGGGGTAGAGCTTCATACTTACCCCAGTTCACTTTATAGCTGGACAAGACTGCAAAGTTATCGATAACCTCCATTAGTGCAGGTAGGGAGTGGGTCAGATCTGCAAAGGTTAGGAGGATGTCATCCGCATACAGACAAATCCTGGATTCCTCTTCGCCATTGGATACACCTGTCAGCTGATGTGAATGACGGATCATAGCCGCCAGTGGTTCTAATGCTAAGAAGAACAGGAGGAGTGAAAGTGGGCAGCCCTGCTGTGACCCCCTCTGAATTGGATACGAGTGAGACAAGAAGCCTCTGCAGTAAACCTGTGCCATAGGACTGTCATACAACAGTCGCACCTGGGCAATAAACTTTGCCGAAGCCAAAGCACTGCAATGCTTCAAAGAGATAATCCCATTAATGCGGTGGAACGCCTTTTCGGCGTCAAAGGACAAGGCCAGGGCTTCATCTGGCATATCCTTGAGCATCCATAGGACGTGTGGCAGGGTACCAAGGTGGCTCCAAAAGGTGCATCTTTGTACAAGGCCCACCTGGCTGTTGTGTATCAAAGAAGGGATGACTTTTGCGGACACGGGCCACTAGTACACTGGCAAGGATCTTATCCTAATATCCGTGTTGAGGAGTGAAATTGGTCTGTAATTGCTGCACTGGAGGGGATCCCTCCCTGGTTTTGGGATGACCACTATAACCGCTCTATTGGAAAGGGGGCCTAAGGAACCCCATTGTTTGGCCACCAGAAGCTTAGCATGGCGGGCATCCACTGACTCTTTTCCTGTACATTTATAGAACTCCACTGAGTAGCCATGCTCTCCTGGAGTCTTATGGTATGGGAGTCTAGCTATCGCCTGTGTTATTTCGATCTTGCTGATTTCGTCCTCCAGGAGGGCCGTCCCGCATCCGTCAAGCATGAGAGTCGTAACCAACTCAGAAAGGCTTCCACCATGGCCTTGTCTATTGTCATTTCCAGGGTGTATAGAGTCTTATAGAAGGCCAAACATTCATCGACTATTTCTTGGGGTGTAGTCAGGACCATGCCGTCCGAAGAGTTGATTGCTGGGACGACCCTTGCTGCCTCAAGTTGTTGTAATTGCGCTGCCAGTAGGTGCCCGCCTTTTTCCCCCTGTTCATAGTGGCCCCCTTTAAGGTGTTGCAGAGCATATTCAGCTGTAGATGTATATAAAGCATTTAGAGCCTGGAATGCTGGATGAGTAAGGTTTGCAATGTCCTTTTCTAGCTCTGTTTGGAGGGCTGTAGCTTGTTTATTGTTTGCGTCGCATTGTGCATCATCTGCCCCTGTATGGTAGCTTTCGCGGCTGTCCAAAGCAGTCTGTTAGACGTCACTGATCCCTGTTATCTGCCATGTAGGTGGAGACATGATTACGAAGGAGCAATTTTCCTTAAGGGGAACAGTACAGGTGTACAGCCAGACGCCATGGTTATTCGAACCAGGGCATGATCAGAGAGTGAGGTCTCCAGTATGCCGGAGTCCTGAGTTTGCACCACCATCCCCTAGGAAACCAGAAATTAGTCCAACCGGGACTCTGTGCAATGAACCCGGGAGAAAGTCTCCAATGGTCCACAAGACCGATCCTCTATAAAATCTTACAGGTCCATCTTCCCATGACTTCTCTGTTGCACCTTCTCTGCTGAACCAGACTCCAAGGATCTTCAGGAAATCCTGCTTGATGGGGAATGGCAGTTGGTCTTGGGTGGGGGTCCAGTGGCAGAGAAGTAAGGTTTCTGACTTGGCATTGTTGATCTTTGCTCCTGATGCCTTTCCAAACTCAATACAAGTCTTCTCCAGTTCTTCTGTGGAGCGCCCATCTATGCAGAAAACAGAGACGTCCTCCATGTAGGGGGAGCACTTCACTTCGCCCTTCCCATTGCTTCCCGGCTCTGTCACTTCTCTTCTTTCTGTGTTCTCCCTGATGCATTTGGAAAGGAGCTCTATAACACAAATGAACAGAAGAGGTGAGAGTGGACAGCTGTAGGAAAATGGCTCCCTGTTGCAGTTGCCCCCCACTTTTTGCCTGATATTGATGCTGACTTGACTGAGAAGTGTGCTGGGACCCTGCTAACCAGGCCCCAGCACCAGTGTTCTTTCACTTAAAAATGTACCATTGTTCCACAATTGGCATATCCATGGCCCACAGATAAGTCCCTTGTAAAAGGTACCAGTGGTACCAAGGGCCCTGTGACCAGAGAAGGTCCCCAAGGGCTGCAGCATGTGTTGTGCCACCCTAAGGGACCCCTCACCTAACACATACACACTGCCATTGCAGACTGTGGGGGTCATTCTGACCTTGGCGGACGGCAGAGGCCGTCCGCCAAGGTACCGCCGTCAGACCACCGCACCGCGGTCGAAAGACCGCGGCGGTGATTCTGACATTTGCCCTGTGCTGGCGGGCGGCCGCCAAAAGACCGCCCGCCAGCCCAGGGCAAATCAACCTTCCCACTAGGATGCCGGCTCAGAATTGAGCCGGCGGAGTGGGAAGGTGCGACGGGTGCAGTTGCACCCGTCGCGTATTTCAGTGTCTGCTGGGCAGACACTGAAATACTTTTTGGGGCCCTCCTACGGGGGCCCCTGCCGTGCCCATGCCATTGGCATGGGCACGGCAGGGGCCCCCAGGGGCCCCGCGGCACCCCCTACCGCCATCCTGTTCATGGCGGTAGAGCCGCCATGAACAGGATGGCGGTAGGGGGTGTCAGAATCCCCATGGCGGCGGAGGATTCAGACGGGCAGCGGAAAGTCGGCAGTACACCGCCGACTTTCCGTTTCTGGCCGCGGCTGAACCGCCGCGGTCAGAATGCCCGCGGTGCACCGCCAGCCTGTTGGCGGTGCTACCGCCGACCTCCGCCATGGCGGTAATTACCGCCATGGTCAGAATGACCCCCTGTGTGTGTTAGTGGGGAGAAAAAGGCAAAGTCCACATGGCATCCGCCTCAGAATGCCATGCACACAAAAGACTGCCTGTGGCATTGGTAAGTCACCCCTCTAGGAGGCCTTAAAGCCCTAAGGCAGGGTGCACTATACCACAGGTGAGGGCATAGCTGCATGAGCAATATGCCCCTACAGTGTCTAAGTAAGTCCATTCGTAGACATTGTAAGTACAGTGTGGCAATATTAAGTATATGGTCTGGGAGTTTGCCAAAACGAACTCCACAGCTCCATAATGGCCACACTGAATACTGGGAAGTATCAAACGTCTCAGAATAATAAACCCAAACTGATGTCAGTGTTGGATTTATTAAAAACTGCACACAGAGGGAATCTTAGAGATGCCCCCTGTATTTTACCCAATCCTTCAGTGCAGGACTGACTGCTCTGTGCCAGCCTGCCACTGAGACGAGTTTCTGACCCCATGGGGTGAGAGCCTTTGTGCTCTCTGAGGCCAGAAACAAAGCCTGCACTGGGTGCAGGTGGTCACACCTTCCCCCTGCAGGTACTGTAACACCTAGCAGTGAGCCACAAAGGCTCAGGCTTCGTGTTACAATGCCCAAGGACACTCCAGCTAGTGGAGATGCCCGCCCCCCCAGACACAGACCCCACTTTTGGCGGCAAGTCCAGAGGAGATAATGAGAAAAACAAGGAGGAGTCACCCTTCAGTCAGGACAGCCCCTAAGGTGTCCTGAGCTGAGGTGACCCCTGCCTTAGGAAATCCTCCATCTTGTTTTGGAGGATTTCCCCCAATAGGATTAGGGATGTGCCCCCCTCCCCACAAGGAGCACCCTCAGGGACAGTAGCCATTGGCTACTGCCCTCCAGCCCTAACACACCCCTAAATTTAGTATTTGAGGGTGACGTGAACCCAGGAAATGAGATTCCTGCAACCTGAAGGAAGAAGAAGGACTGCTGACCTGAAAGCCCTGCAGAGACGACGGAGACGACAACTGACTTGGCCCCAGCCTGTCTGTCTCCAGACTCAAAGAACCTGCACAGCGACGCAGCCAGCGGGACCAGCGACCTCTGAGGACTCAGAGGAATGACCTGCACCTAAAGGACCAAGAACCTCCTGAGGACAGCAGCACTGTCCAGAAACAAGAACAAAGAAACCAACTTTAAAGAGACTCCCACCTGACTACGGAAGTGTGAGTTTTCACACTCTGCACCCGACGCCCCCGGCTTTAGTTTAGGTCAACCAACACCGCAGAGAGGACTCCAAGGAGACTCCAACGATGTGGACACCCTGAATCGACCTCCCTGCACCCCCACAGCGACGTCTGCATAGAGGATCCAGAGACTCCCCCTGACCGCGACTGCCTGGTAACAAAGGAACCCGATGCCTGGACCAAGCACTGCAACCGCAGCCCCCAGGACTGAGAGGAACCACCTACCAGTGCAGGAGTGACCAGCAGGTGGCCCTCATCCTAGACCAGTCGGTGGCTGTCCAGAGAAGCCCCCCTGTGCCCTGCCTGCATCGCCAGAGTGACCCCCAGGTCCCTCCATTGTTTTCAATGACAAACCCGGCACCTACTTTGCACAATGCACTCGGCAGCCCCTGTGCCGTTGAGGGGGTGTTTTGTGTGCTTGTGTGTGTCGCCCCCAGTGCTCTACAAAACGCCTCTGGTCTGCTCCCCGAGGACGCAGGTACTTACCTGCTAGCAGACTGTAACCAGAGCACCCCTGTTCTCCATAGGTGCCTATGTTGTTTGGGCCCTCATTTGACCTCTGCCCCTGACCGGCCCTGTGTTGCTGGTGCTGAGGGTTTGGGGTTGCCTTGAACCCCCAACGGTGGGCTGCCTAGGCCCAGGAGACTGAACTTGTAAGAGCTTTACTTACCTGAGAAACTAACCAATACTTACCTCCCGCGGGAACTGTTGATTTTTGCACTGTGTCCACTTTTAAAATAGCTTATTGCCATTTTAACCAAAACTGTGTGTACTACTGTTTGAAATCAAACTTCTATACTTATCTGTGTGAAGTACCTTACAATTTATGTACTTTACCTAAACTTGAATCTTGTGGTTCTAGAATAAACTAAGAAAATAATATTTTTCTATATAAAAACCTACTGGCCTGGAGTTAAGTCTTTGAGTGTGTGTTCTCATTTATTGCCTGAGTGTGTACAACAAATGCTTCACACTACCCTCTGATAAGCCTACTGCTCAACCACACTACCACAAAATAGAGCATTAGTATTATCTAATTTTGCCGCTCTCAGCCTCTGAGGGGAATCCTTGGACTCTGTGCACACTATCTCTCACGTTGAGATAGTATATACAGAGCCAACTTCCTACAACAGCCCAGCTTAACACCTGACAGGACAGGGAAGGGGTCGGTTTTTCATCCGTTAACCAATGCTGTGCTAGAGATATCTCTATACATTGTGGTCACCACATCACAAAACAAGTCACCCAGTCCCAGTATTCTGAGTGTCAGGTCCATGAACTTGTGGGAGATGCGGTTGAACGCATTTTCCTGATTTAGACTGACTAATGGCACTTGAACCTTTCGGCTCTTGACGTACTTGATTGTGTCCCAAATCAGGGCAAGACTGTCCACGATCTGCTGACCCAGTATCACACATGACTGGTCAGGCTAACTATCTTTGCAATAAATTTTTTAGGGCGTTGGCCATTGCCTTTGCATGGATTTTGTAGACCACATTTAGGAGCAAGATTGGCCTCCAATTCTTGAGGTCCTCCCTCACTCTCTTCTGCTTGTACATAAGCGTTATCATGCCTTCACGCCCGGATTTGAGCATACTGCCCTTGCCCACCATGTCTTCGCAGAGGTCCAGCAAGCCCGACCCGATCAGGACCCACAGTTCGACATAAAGTTTCACTGGAAGACCATCACTTCCAGGGGTCTTGCCTCTCTTGGAGGTGGTAGCGGGCAAGTGCAGCACTTCCAGGGTGAAGGGTGCATTGAGGCCCTCTCTCTCTCTTCTGGACCCACTGTCTTCAACATGCCCTCTAGGAAACTGTCCCCCAGGGATTTCTGATAACTTCAGTGAGTAAAGCTCGCCGTAAGTCAGTGACAACTCTCATGACGTGCTCTTTCCCACTCTGGAGGTTGCCCTCCAAGTCCCAAAGCCCCACCGGCAGGGTGTGGGCCGGGTGAAGTTTCTTGAAGAAGGAGTTGCATTTCTTGCCCTTCTCGAGGTTCTCGATTCTGGTCCGGAAGATGATTTTCCTAGATTACTTCTAGAAGTGCTCTGTGAGCCCTTTTCAGGTCTCCTCCAGTTCGTCATCCACGTCCCAACCCCTGAGCTTGAGTTTGTATAGTCGCTGCAGTTTGCTTTGCAACATCCTGAACTTATACTTCTTTTCTTGGGCAGAGACTCTGCTTGCATTCAGGAAGAAGCACCGGAACCCGTCCTTCAGCCATTCCCACCACTCGCCACTTGAGTGAAAGAGGTCCCTCATGTCCCTCCATTCTACATATGCAACTCTGAGGTTTGCAATTAACTCCTCGTTTTCCAGAAAAGAGCAGTTCAGCTTCCACAATCCGGGGCCAGCAGGAACTTCCCTGTCAGTTCGCCCTCATATCTGACTGCTCTGTGGTTAGAGAAGTGGATGGTGACAATGGAGCTCCATCCAGGCTTTACCTTTGAGGAGGTGAAGAGAAAGGCTATCTGTGAACGCACGGATCCCTCCAGCCTACTCCAGGAGAAATTCCTGGCCCTATGCCCTACGACGACATACCGCAGGGACACCTCGCCTATCATCCCCACCAACAGCCTGGACGTCACTTCCAACCCCACAGAGTCTGACCCAGTGCGTCCATCTACCTCTACTATGCAGTTGAAATCACCACCCAGGAGGATGGTGCTGGAGGTCATGAGCTGCATCTTGAGCACCCTGAACCTCTCAAACCATTCACTCTTCTCTTGGGAGGCACAGACAATGATGAGCCTAACTGGCTCACCAGACCATGAGCCGTCCACAACCAGGACTCTGCCGTTGACCTGCTCAGTAATCCTGTCTGTGGTGAAATTACTTCCCTTGATCAGAATGGCGACTCCAGATGATTTGAAGTTGCTTCCTCCAGACCAAAAAGATGGCCTGTGCATCCACTGCCATTTGAGCTGACTGTACGACCTGTGCAGGAAATCCCACATTCCTGCACAGATATCTGGGTTCTGGGTGGCCAGTAAGGTCAATGTACCAACATGCCTCTCCTGGTCCTTCATGCTGCTGACGTTTAGGGTGAACAATGATATAGCCATTGTCTCAGCGCTCAGTATCAGTGTCTTGGTAAAAACCACTAATGGGCTTGGGGGCCCTGAGCTGCTTTACTGGGGGTGCTGAGCCACCTGTTGGTCCCCTTTTTCCTCTCCCTTGCTCTCAGCATCCACAAGGAGCACTTTGGCTATCGCCTCTGGGACTACCGTCCACTGGGTCTTTCCTCCTGGGGCTCCGGTGGCATCTATCATGGCTACTTGCTGGTGAAGCTTCTGGGTGTCCCCGTGTCGTCTATGTCATCCCCGTCAGAGTCGATAGTGATGCATTCTTCATTCTGTTGCTTGGCTTGGGAAGTGATGAGTTTCTTCTTGGTGGTGTAGAAGTCCTCCTTCCTTTGCATTTTCCTGCCCGGTCGTGAGGGGGTTTGGTCCTCTCCTTCATCCTCCTCCATCACCTCTTACTACTTGGATTTGGGCAGTGTCTCTTCTTTCAGATGTGACCGTTGTCCCTTAGTTGTGGATTGCCGTCTTTCCTCCTGCTCCTCTTTCCCCTTCCTACACTTGTGTCTCAGCCTCTGGGACGTCACTTGACTCCATGCCTCCTCTATCTCTTCCTCATCTCCGCTGCTGTCCTCCTTCTTGGGCTATTTCCTCTTTTTCTTTCCTTTTGCCCTGCCTGGACATTGGTGGGAGACTTAGGGGGTCATTCCAACCCTGGCGGTCGGTGTCAAAACGGCGGCTAACCCGCCAACAGGCTGGCGGTTAGAAAAATGGAATTCTGACCTTGGTGGAAACCGCCAACAGAGACCGCCACTTTAACACTCCGACCGCCATGGCGGGACAAACAAACAGCATGGCGGTCACCGCCAACAGACAGGAGGGAGACAATGTACCGCGTACCCTATCACAACCCACCAATCTGCCACCTTTTCCCGGGCGGTAGCCCCGCCGATAAAAATACGGCGGAAACAGATATTTCGAACGGAAAACGCTCACCTCCATACACACCACGAGGAATCTGGACAGCATGGAACCCGAACTACACATACTCCCAGCTATTGTATTCCTGCTCCTCTACCAGGAGCACGAACGCCGGCGCAGAAGACAACGGTGAGTACTGCACCTACGACACAGGGGAGGCAAAAAATTACGGGGACACACATACGCGACACACCCACCCCCACCCTCACCCACTACAACACACACATCAATGCATAGCAATACATCAGTTACCCCCCCTAAACCCCCCGGAAGAATGCAAATCAAAAGGAAAAGATTATACAATTTGAATTATATTGTAAGGCTGAGTATAAAATATATCAAACATCTATAACTATATATACATAAATTGTCCAGTCCGATATGTGTATCAGCCATTGTTCGTGGGCCACTGGGCCAAAACACATGGGCAAAGCCCACACAGGATACCTGACTCCAACGGAGAGAACACTGCAGGGGCACCAGATAGGAAAACTACAGGCACCTCAGGGGGAAGGGAAGGGGGGGCACCTCAGCCAGATGAGTCCACGACGCCAGACCCACGAGGGGCCTCCATGGCCACTGTGCCATCCTGGGGAGTGCAAAGCCACAGTCTCCCAAGTCTCTACAGTGGGTGGGTTGCCCACTGTGCCATCCTGGGGAGTGCAAAGCCACAGTCTCTCAAGTCTCTACAGTGGGTGGCTTGCCCACTGTACCATCCTGGGGAGTGCAAAGCCACAGGCTCTCAAGTCTCTACAGTGGGTGGGTTGCCCACTGTGCCATCCTGGGGAGTGCAAAGCCACAGTCTCTCAAGTCTCTACAGTGGGTGGCTTGCCCACTGTACCATCCTGGGGAGTGCAAAGCCACAGTCTCTCAAGTCTCTACAGTGGGTGGGTTGCCCACTGTGCCATCCTGGGGAGTGCAAAGCCACAGTCTCACAAGTGGATGACAGTCTCCACTGGTTCTGGAGGGAGACTAGTGCCCAGAGTGCTTCATGCAGCCCTGCCCGACACAGATGCGGGCCTGCCCCTTCCGCCAATGGGCCAGCAGTTCATGAGATGAAGGGCCCAGTTCAGCGTTGCTTTAGACAGCGGTGCCCAGTGGAGCGGTGCTTGAGATGAAGGGCCCAGCTGAGCGGTGCTTGAGATGAAGGGCCCAGCGGAGCGGTGCTTGAGATGAAGGGCCCAGCGGAGCGGTGCTTGAGATGAAGGGCCCAGCGGAGCGGTGCTTGAGACGGCGGTGCCCAGTTCAGCGGTGCTTGAGACGGCGGTGCCCAGCGGAGAGGTGCTTGAGATGAAGGGCCCAGTTCAGCGGTGCTTGAGATGAAGGGCCCAGCGGAGCGGTGCTTGAGATGAAGGGCCCAGCGGAGCGATGCTTGAGATGAAGGGCCCAGTTCAGCGGTGCTTGAAACGGCGGTGCCCTGTTCAGCGGTGCTTGAGATGAAGGGCCCAGTTCAGCGGTGCTTGAGACGGCGGTGCCCTGTTCAGCGGTGCTTGAGATGAAGGGCCCTGTTCAGCGGTGCTTGAGACGGCGGTGCCCTGTTCAGCGGTGCTTGAGACGGCGGTGCCCAGTTCAGCGGTGCTTGAGACGGCGGTGCCCTGTTCAGCGGTGCTTGAGACGGCGGTGCCCTGTTCAGCGGTGCTTGACTTGAAGGGCCCTGTTCAGCAGTGCTTGAGACGGCGGTGCCCTGTTCAGCGGTGCTTGAGACGGCGGTGCCCTGTTCAGCGGTGCTTGAGACGGCGGTGCCCTGTTCAGCGGTGCTTGAGATGAAGGGCCCTATTCAGCGGTGCTTGAGATGGCGGTGCTCTGTTCAGCGGTGCTTGACTTGAAGGGCCCTGTTCAGTGGTGCTTGACTTGAAAGGCCCTGTTCAGCGGTGCTTGACTTGAAGGGCACAATGCAGCAGTGCTTGACTTGAAGGGCCCAATGCAGCGGTGCTTGAGATGAGTGTCCAGGTCAGCAGATCCGGCCATGGCATGGATGACACTCGCCACCTGACATGTGGCTGGCGGGGCCTTCCTGCCCATCTGTCTGTTGGCTTGCGGGGCCCTCTTGGGCTGCAGTACCGGGCCTGTGGGTGTTCTCCTGCACACCTGGAATGGGGCTGGTGGGGCCCTCCTGGGCAGCTGGCCTGCTGCCGGACTTGTCGGGCGTGCTGCCCTTGCCACCCTTCCCTGCTCGTCTGTGGCCCTTTCCAACCTTTGGCGGTGTGCCAGGTGGCACCCCACTTCCTGACGGAGCCAGGGTAGGGACTTTGGAGACTGCTGTCTTTGGCCTCTCGCGCCGGGCACTGGCAATCTTTGCTTGCTTTTCCGGGGGTGGGCTGGCCGTGTCTTGGCTCCTAGCAGAACTAGCTGCCCTTGAGGGTGGGGGACTCCAAAGTCCTTGGACAATAGTCTTTATAGGTCCAGGTTTTGTGGTGGCTGAGGTGCTGATTGGAGCCTTATGAGATGGACGGGGTGGGGGAGTTGTTGGAAAGAGGTCAAGTTTGGAAAGGAAAAGCAATTTAGAAAGAGAGGGACGGGTAGGTGTAGTGGGTATGGGAGTGGAGGAAAAGGATGTGGTTGTAGGAGAGTGAAGTCTGGTGTCTTTGGGTGCAGGTGCTTGGGCTGGAGGCTGTCGAGAGGTGGATGGCTTTTGGGTGGGTGGCTGCCTGCGTTTGTGTGGTTTGGAAGAGGGGGTGACAGACACACTGGGAGAGGACACAGGGGACGTGTAAATGGTAGTGGGGGTGGTGATTGCACATGTGCGGAGTGTTCTGGTGGGTGTGCTGGTGATGGACGTAGTGGCTGAAGATGTTGTGCATGCAAGTGTGAGTGTAGACATCACAGGGAGGGAGGAGGGAGACGAGGAGGAGGGGGACACAGAGGAGGCAGTGGCTGTTGGTATGTCTGCATGTGGATGTTGCTTGTGTGAATGCTTGTGTGATGTGTGATGCTTATGTCTGGATGAGCTTCCCTTGGGTGTTGAGGTGTGTGCAGGCTGGTCTGATGGTGTGTCTGGGATAGGCAGAGGTACAAGGGATTGGGTCTGGGTGGAGGAAGTTGGAGGGGGGAGGCTAGAGACAGGGACAATAGCTGCCGTCAGTGCTGAGGCCAGAGCGTTGAACGATCGCTGATGGGCAGCCTGACCAGAATGAATGCCCTCCAGGTATGCATTACTCCGGTGCACCTTCCTTTCTACACCCTAGATGGCATTCAAAAGGGTAGACTGCCCAACAATGATGGTCCTCAGGAGGTCAATGACCTCCTCACTGAGGGCAGCAGGGGTGACAGGGGCAGGGCCTGAGGTGCCTGGGGCGAAGGAGATGCCCACCTTCCTGGGTGAGCGGGCACGGGGCGAACGCTGAGGGGCTGCTGGCAGGGCGGTGCTGGTGCGCTGGGTGGTGGCTGTACCTGTTGTTGCGGGGGGCACGGATGTTGTCGCCACCACAAGGGAGCTCCCTTCAGAGGACGAGTCGCTGTCACTGACATCAGCACGAGTCCCCGTTGTGGAGCTCCCCTCGCCCTCCGTCCCACTGGTGTACTCAGAGTCCGTTGCATGGCCCTCCAGGGCCATGTGGGATGCAGCTCCCTCGTGCTCCGATGCCACTTCTCCTCCGCCTGATGATGCTAATGCACACATGAACAGGAAGACCACAAAAAAAGGGTGGGGGGAGAAATAAAGACATGTTGAGTGCATGCATAGGCGACACCGTTGGCGGAGAGGACAGACACAGAAGCCCCCTGCACTACGCCACGCACTTGGGGTACACTACTCAATCAGTGGGACATGGCCTACAAGCCTATGGACGACAACTGCACACATAGATGACACAGGGCCATGGATACCTGTACTTGGCACCCTACAGAGGTGGGGGGCGGGGGCACAGGGCCATGCCTTACGGAGGGGCCTAGCCTACAGAAATCGCCCTGGCCTAGGGATACCCACAGCCCTCCTCCCTCACCCAGACACCTCCACTGCACGCAAAGTCAGCACAATGTGCTTGTACTCAGCTCCTTGTGTCTGCTGTGATGTCCTCACGCGCCCATCCAAATCGGGGTAGACCACTGCCAGGATCCGGGACATCAGGGGGGTCAAAGTACGACTGGCACCCCTCCTACGTTGGGAGGCCATCCCCAGCTGAGCCTCCGCCGTCTTCCTGCTCCAGCGTCGGATGTCCTCCCACCTCTTCCGGCAGTGGGTGCCCCGTCTGTTGTGGACCCCCAGGGTCCGGACGTCCTTGGCGATGGCACGCCAAATAGCGACTTTCTAGTGGGCGCTGACCTATGTGACATGTACAGGGGGAGAAAAAAAATCATCACCTTCTGCATGCTCCATGTGAGTGGCCCCCCATCCCCACCCTTGCCATGTGGCACATGCTCTCATCTTTCGTTTGATGCATGCCTCAATCACTCCCCTCCCCACCATCTTTCATCCACCCCACTCAACACAGGCATTGCCCACAAAGCATTGTCCCAGTGTACTTACCTGTTGGGCTGGAGGACCGTAGAGTAGCGCATACTGGGGGAGGACCCCATCCACGAGTTTCTCCAATTCTTCAGAAGTGAAGGCAGGGGCCCTTTCCCTAGTCGCAGCAGCCATTGTCCCTTCCAGACCGAGGTCACAGCAGCACTTGCAGTGTAGGTCCTCTCCTGTGGAAGATCAGGTATCGAGTGATTAAGCAGATAGAAAATGGCGGTCATGCCCGCAGCGGTGCGTACCGCGACCGCCGGCGCACATCGTCATTGGCTCCTGAAACCCATAGGGTTCAATGTTAACCAATGCGGCTTTGCGCTGCGGTCTTCGACCGCCTACCGCCACGGTGTGCCATGCCAGCGCATTGACCTCACATCCCACTGTCGCACTTCACAGGTCAGGCAGCCGCCATTTCAAGGGCCCACATGGCTTAATTTCTACTGCGTCACACATACCTAGGCCTTGCATCAACACTCATACAAGCCATTCAATGCATTGTGAATCGTGTTCTGTGCAAGCTGTGGGAACGCACCTGTGGGTTGATTGACTCTGTGCTCGCTGTTGTCCTTCATAGGCACCATCCGCTGGGACATGCGAGGAGATGGAGGAATCTTCCCGTGTACAGACTGCTGGTGGACCTGTCGACAATGGAGGAACGACATGTCATGCTGACATACAGGCTTGACCGAGCCACTATACAGGAACTGTGTGCCCAGCTGGAGCCAGACCTGATGTCACCCATCCGCCAACCCACAGGGATCCCCCCTCTAGTGCAGGTGCTGTCAGTGCTCCATTTCCTTGCAAGTGGTTCCTTTCAAACAACAGTGGCCATATCATCAGGGATGTCCCAGCCCATGTTTTCCAAGATGTTGTCCAGAGTGTTGTCTGCCCTGCTCAAACACATGCGGAGCTACATAGTTTTCCCTGAGGTGGGGGATTTGCCTACCGTGAAGGGTGATTTCTATGCCCTTGGACATATTCCCAACATCATAGGTGCCATTGATGGGACACATGTTGCTTTGGTCCCCCCCAGCAGGAGTGAACAGGTGTACAGGAACAGGAAGAGTTATTATTCCATGAATATCCAGGTGGTCTGTTTGGCAGACCAGTACATCTCCCATGTTAATGCCAAATTCCCTGGCTCAGTTCATGACGCCTACATCCTGCGGAATAGCAGCATCCCGTATGTGATGGGTCAACTCCAGAGGCACCGGGTGTGGCTATTAGGGGACTCTGGTTACCCCAACCTTTCCTGGCTATTGACCCCAGTGAGGAATCCCAGGACCAGGGCAGAGGAACGGTACAATGAGGCCCATGAGCGGACTAGGAGGGTGATCGAGCGAACCTTTGGCCTCCTGAAGGCCAGGTTTAGGTGCCTCCATATGACAGGTGGATCCCTAATGTACTCACCAAAGAAGGTGTGCCAGATCATCGTGGCCTGCTGTATGCTTCACAACCTGGCTTTGCAACGCCAGGTGCCTTTTCTGCAGGAGGATGGTCCAGATGGTGGTGTTGTAGCAGCTGTGGAGCCTGTGGAGAGTGAAGAGGAGGAAGGCGAAGAGGACGACATAGAGAACAGGAACACAGTAATACAGCAGTATTTTCAATGACACACAGGTAAGAGTACACACCGGCATATTACTTTTACTGAAAGACTTCTACCTCTCTACTGTCTGACTTTTTCCCCCAGTGTATGGTAACTGTGTTGTGACTTTCCCTTCCGTTTTCAGATATGTGGGTCCCACTGCGTGACATTTGCTTTGTTTCCCCATGGACTACAGCTGTGTGACAGCGGTTTGTTGGCATCACAATGTGAATGAACATATTTGCACGGTCATGTCTAATACATTTGTTCAAAATCACAGCCAGACTCCAGATTGTTTATGTGCAATAAGTGTGTTTAATCAAGTGCTCTAAATTGGATGGGTGGTTGCAAATCGGTGAGGGGTGATGGTGGAGGATTGTCCATGGCAGAGTCCAGACTATCAGTATCACAGGTGCAATGTCCAAATGCCTGTGGAAAGTGGAGCAGGGGCAATTTAAGGTTGGACAGGGTGACAATGTGGGACAGTGGGATGACAATCAGGGCGGTATCCTTTGCTGGTGGGGGTCTTGACATCTTACTCTGTCTTCTTCCTGGATCTCAGGGCCCGCTTGCGGGGTGGTTCTCCTTCTGCAGGGGGTGGGGTTCTGGTGGCCTGTTGGTCTTGTGTCGGGCCTCCTGTCCACTAGCGCCGGCGGAGGTGGTAGGCAGTGCTTGGTCCATGCTAGTGTCAGGGGCCCTTTGTCCTGCCACAGTGTTCCGCAATGTGGTGACTACCTGATTCAGGGCCACTACGATGGTACCCATGGCAGAACTGATGTTTCATAGTTCCTCCCTGAACCCCATATACTGTTGCTCCTGCAGAAGCTGGATCTCCTGAAACCTGCCCAGGACCGTCGCCATCGTCTCCTGGGAGTGGTGGTATGCTCCCATGATGGAGGAGAGGGCCTCGTGGAGAGTGGGTTCCCTGGGCCTGTCCCCCCCCTGTCACACAGCAGCCCTCCCAGTTCCCCTGTTTCCCTGGGCCTCTGTCCCCTGGACCGTGTGCCCACTACCACTGCCCCCAGGTCCCTGTTGTTGTTGGGGTGGTGGGTTAGCCTGGGTTCCCTGTAGTGGTGGACACACCGCTGATTGACGTGTCCTGGGGACAGAGGTATGGGCCCGCTGGGTGGGTGCTGTGCTGGTGTTCCCAGAGGGGGGAAGGTCTGCTGTGACCTGTGGCTGTCTGAGGGGAACCAACTGTCCCGAGGTCCCCGATGGACCGGGCTGGTCATCTTGATCCAGGGAGACAGAGCTGCTGTCCTCACTGTGGGCCTCTTCTGGGGGTGGAGTGGACATTTGTGGACCCTCCTGCGCGGTGACCTGGCGTTCGGGTCATGCAGGGGTACAAAAGTATGGTTATTGCTGCTGTGTGTGCCTTGGCGTACAATGGGTGGGTGCCCGTGTACCCCAGGGCTGGCATTCCTTTGTGGGGGCTGTTGTGACGGTGGTTTGGGGGGGGGGGGGGTATGTGCAGTGGGCATGCTTTGGTGATGGGTGTCCATGCTTTGTGGTCGCATGCAGGGCCAGGTTTTGGGATGGGTGGGTTGTGATGGTGAGACATTTGCAAGGAGTAGGTGTGATGGGGGTGGGGGTGAGGGTGGGGGTATGAGTTGGCATGCTGGTGGGGTGGGGGGGATGAAGTAGTGAAGATTTCACTTACCAGAGTCCATTCCTCCAGCTACTCCTGCGAGGCCCTCAGGATGCAGGATGTTCAAGACCTGCTCCTCCCATGCTGTAAATTCTGGGGGAGTAGGTGGGTGTCCGCCGCCAGTCCGCTGCACCGCGATGTTGTGCCTGGATACCATGGAACGCACCTTCCCCCGTAGGTCGTTCCACCGCTTCCTGATGTCGTCCCTATTTCTTGGGTGCTGTCCCACAGCGTTGACCCTGTCGACTATTCTGCTCCATAGCTCCATCTTCCTGGCAATGGTGGTGTGCTGCACCTGTGTCCAGAACAGCTGTGGCTCTACTCGTACAATTTCCTCCACCATGACCCTGAGTTCATCATCTGAGAACCTGGGGTGTCTTTGAGGTGCCATGGGGTGGTGTGGGTGATGTGTAGGGTGGATTGTGTGGTGCTAAGTGTGGTGATGTGTATTGTTGTGTTGTGTGAAGTGCGTGCTACTATTGCTGGGTGACAGTGAATTGGGCGTCTGGGTGCTCGGATGTCTTTTCTCGGTGCGTGTTCACGAATCTGTAGGAGTGGAGGTTTGTGGGTGATGTGGGTGTGTGTTTTATATTGTGTTGGGTGTGTGGGAGTGGTGTGTGTATGTGTATCAGGTGTGTGTATTTTGAATTGTCCAATGTGGTAGTGTTTTCTACAGGTATGTGTATTTCGAGCGCGGCGGTGTGTACTGCCAATAAAATACCGCGGTTGAAAGACCGCCGCGTGGACTCGTGTGTCGTGATAGTGTGGGCGTATTTCTGTTGGCGTGACGGTGGAGGTTTGGTCATCGCCAGTTTCTCGCTGCCCTTTGGTGTGGCGGACTTTTGTGGATGTCGTGATATTGGCGGTTTGCCTGTTGTGGGTCAGAATGACCGTGGCGGTTTACCGCGACCGCGGCGGTGTTATGGCAGTCTTCTGTCTGGCGGTAAGCGCCTTTTACCGCCGAGGTTGGAATGACCCCCTTAGTCTCCTCTCCCTTCTTGGTCTCAGCCATTGGCAAATGTTCCGGCTCTCTTTGGGTTTCCAGGTGCGGTGCTTTCTGTGGTGCTCCTTCCTTGTTTTTTTCCTCGGGTGCGGGGTCCCCATTGTGGCTGAAAACTCAGGTGGGGTTGTCGGGTCCATTACTCTGGTTGGTTCCACTGTGGGGACTGCTGTTGCTTGTGACTACTGTGGGCCATGTTCTGGGGGTTTTTGGTCTTTCAGGGCCGGTTCTTTCAGGGTGTTGCTCCTGGTTGGCTCTGGTTTTAGCTGTGCTTCCTCCCAAGAAGCCTTCAGGAGGACGTTCACCTTGGCATTGGCAGGTGGGTCCACCTTTGGTCTGGTGGTCTTTGGGGCTGCGGTTCCTGCTGTTACCACTGCGTGGGTCTTTTGTCGTTCTGATTTGGGGCACTAGTAATGGCCTTCTCCTCCACCATAGAAGTTGTATGCCTTCTTGCCACTGCAGCCACTTGACTCATGTGTAATCTTTCTGCAGATACTTCTCTGGGCAGTCTACTCCTTTGTCTCCCACGGGTTGGCACTCCCCGCTTGTTAAAGGTTGTCCTGTTTATCGGATCTTGCCCTCATCTGCTCCCAGGTAGAAGCCTGCCGGGGGTTCCTCATTCCATCTTTTGCTGCCGGGTCCTTGTGGAGGTTGGGAATTGTCTTCCAAGTTGTGTTCGAAATACCCCTCTTGTCTTTAACCTTGGTGGCCCCTTTTACAATTGTGCTGTATCTCTGGAGAAATGGCGCTATGTCTCGTCTGGTATGAGGGAGTTTATCATTTCCACCTTGCTCCTCTTCTCGGTTGATGCTGGCTCTAATCCTGCCATTACGTTGAAGGAGTTGAAGGGTTTCTCCACTTTCTTCCATTGAAAGAACTCCCAGTACTTCCTGTAGAGGACTTGGGTAAGAAAGCTCAAGAACAAAATTCAACCTGATGCTAAAGCTTGGCAGCTCAGCACCTCCCCCTCCGGGATCCCTGCTGGCTTGATTACCTTATCTAGAAATAGGTCTCTGTCTAGCTTGGGTCCCGTCTTATCTTTATCCTCCCACTTCATGACTTGGGCATGTCTACAGGTAAGGTTGTACCCATTGAAGTGTTCGGGCTGTCCCTTATCTGGTCCCTTCCTCGCTCTTCCACTTACCCCATGCTTTGGCACGTGTGGGTTTTTCAGGTTTCCCCTGCTTTGGCCCTGGTGCCTTTTGTTCACCAGCCTTCCCAGCACTGGTGCTCGCTTTTGGGTGGTTTGCCTTACTTGCCTCCTTGCTGCCCGCCCCTGGGGGGGTTAGGGTTGGACTTGGGTTGTCCACTGGGTGGATGACTTCAATATTGGGCACTGGGGCACCAGTGTCCATGTCCTCTACCATTGATGCCATAGGTGCTACCACGTGGCTGCTGGGTTCTCTATAGATCGCCTTGGTGTTCCCAGTATGCCTGTGGATATTACTTGTACTGTACAAACAAACAGGCAGCAATTGCATGTAGTGCAAAAAACACTGTACAGTCACTCCTAAGAGCTAAGGTAAGGGTTATAAGTGTTGCCACCTAAGAATGGATTCCCCTCTCTAGAGATCCGGGTGCTGACAGGCCTTCGAAGGATGTCCACACATCGTCATTGGGGTTTCTATTTTGCACCCCTACTGAGCAAACTGACACCAGCCCAATCATGCCCTTCCTTTCCCTCCTTAGAGGCAAGTGGGCCCTGTCCAGTTAATTTGTATAAATTTGCATATACAATGCAAATGTATTTCGCTGTCAAGTCAAGGTCGCAGATCCAGTAAATATCACAATTATTCCCACTTAACAGTGGTTTCACTCTCATAAGAACAGATTTGCAAAAACAAGCTTTATTTAATTTTTTACGTAATCAACAACACAGTATTTACATTATTACATATATACAATCAAATCTGTCCTTACAATCCAACTAGAGCTTTAGAAAAACTTTCTAAATATTTTATGTGATGCAATCACGCCATTTTGTCAGTTTCTAGAGTTCTAGCATCTGTTCCTTCCCTATGAGCTCAGAGTCAATAAAATAATATGTGCGTATTTTATCGAGACATAAGATTCGGCAATCTGATACAGTTTGTGTGAAAACAGAAGGAGGTTACACGCTATCCATAGCGTTTCTTTCGCACAGTTCAACAGTCTCCAAGTTGTGTGTTTCTGTGGAGCAGGCATTTGAGAGCACAAAAAAAATATAATACCATATCATAAGTTAAGTCTGTAATGTTTATGATTTCCTTCACTAGATTGAGCAGTGAAGACAGAATGTTTAGTGCAAAGGGACAGTTCCAAAATAAGGGGGTCATTCTGACCCTGGCGGTAAATACCGCCATGGCGGAGGTTGGCGGTAGCACCGCCAACAGGCTGGCGGTGCTCCGCCGGGCATTCTGACCGCGGCGGTACAGCCGCGGCCAGAAGCGGAAAGCCGGCGGTGTACCGCCGACTTTCCGCTGCCCATGGGAATCCGCCATGGCTGCGCAGCTTGCTGCGCCGCCATGGGGATTCTGACACCCCATACCGCCATCCTGTTCCTGGCGGTTCGCCCGCCAGGAACAGGATGGCGGTATGGGGTGTCGTGGGGCCCCTGGGGGCCCCTGCAGTGCCTATGCCAATGGCATGGGCACTGCAGGGGCCCCCGTAAGAGGGCCCCACAAAGAATTTCAGTGTCTGCTTTGCAGACACTGAAATTCGCGACGGGTGCAACTGCACCCGTCGCACATTCCCACTCCGCCGGCTCCATTCTGAGCCGGCTTCCTCGTGGGAAGGGTGTTTCCCGCTGGGCTGGCGGGCGGACTTTCGGCGGTCGCCCGCCAGCCCAGTGGGAAACCCAGAATGACCGCTGCGGTCTTTTGACCGCGGTACGGTCTTCTGGCGGTTCCCGCTTAGAATCAGGGCCTAAGTGTACAACATTTTTGATTTGGGAGTATCCTGTGCGAGGGCAACAAGGTGATGGTGCCAAACAGCGATGGTATTGAAAGTTTTTCACAGGCAGGCATTTGTAAACAGCCATCCATGCCAGATCTTTTCGAGAGTTCAGTAATCCCTTGCATCCTACCTTGGTCTATACTTGTGTTGACTGCTGGTCAGTAAAGCATCCCAACAATAGGTGATCCTCTTGTGCTTTAAGTTCTCTTTTTAGGATAGGATATGTGAGTTCTAGTTCATTTGCTAAGTTATCTTGCATGATAGGCAGGTTCATAAAAAGACTTAAGGGAGGTGTAGTACGTGGGAGGAGATAACACATGTGGAACATCATTTGAAATTACTTATATTGATGTAATAAATAAGACGTATAATAATGTTTAAGACAAGCTCCACCATGATGACCATTTTGCATGCTTCGTAAAGTTCGACTTAAAAGTTGTGCTGCAAAGAACATGAACAGATTAGGCATGCCCTCACCACCATGTCCCACAGGTGCAAAGACTTTCTTTCTCACGTTCCAATTTCTTCATCTTGGACCCCTAATAGAAATAGGCCGATCTGCCCCCAATGGCCTAAAAAGAATTTGCCCCCCCCCCCCAGGAGAGACCCTTGCCTAGGGGGTTACCTCCCCTTATCAATATGAATAAAAATATAAAAATCCCTGGTGTCTAGTGGCTTCTGCCCCCCTGTGGGGTGATCAGCCTAATTAATATAGGCCGATCTGCCCCAAGGGGGCAGAAAAGGCCTAATACAAAAATTACCCCCTAGGGAGAGACCCTTGCCTAAGGGGTCACCCCCCATATCAATGTAAATAAATAAAAAATCCCTGGTGTCTAGTGACTTCTGCCCCCCTGGGGTCAGATCTGCCTAATTAATATAGGCCGATTTGCCCCTGAAGGGGTGGAAAAGGCCTAATAAAACAATTGCCTCTGGGAGCAACCCTTGCCTAAGGTGTCGCCCCCCCCCCTTATCATTGTAACTAAAAGGAAAAAAAACATCCCTGATGCCTAGTGGCTTCTTTCCCCCCATTGGGGCAGATCGGCCTAATTAATATAGGCCGATCTGCAAACGGGGGGGCAGAAAAGGCCTAATAAAACAATTGCCCCCAGAGAGCGACTCTTGCCTAAGGGGTCACCCCCTCCCCTATCAATATAAATTACAAAAAAATCCCTGGTGTCTAGTGGCTCCTGCCCCCCCAGATCGGCCTAAGTAATATAAGCTGATCTGCCCCCGGGGGGGGGGGGAGTTTGGGGGGTGGAAAATGCCTAATAAAAAAATCCCCCCCCCCCCCGGGGAGCAACCCTTCCCTAAGGGGTTGCTCCCTTATCAATATACATTTTTAAAAAATGCCTGGTGTCTAGTGGCTTAATTATCATAGGCCGATCTGCCCCCAGCGGGACAGAAAAGGCCTAATAAAAAAAAAAAGCCCCTGGGAGCGACCCTTGCGTAAGGGGTCGCTCCCCTTATCAATATATAGAAAAAGAAAAACATCCCTGGTGTCTAATGGCTTCTGCCCCCCATGGGGGCATATCAGCCTAATTAATACAGGCCGATCTGCCCTCAGGGGGGCAGAAATGGCCTTAGATTAAATGCCCCCCCTTGGGGAGCGATCCCTGCCCAAGGGGCCGCTCCCCTTCTTTGTTTACCTGAAGTAAACAAAGTCCCTGGTGTCTAGTGGGCATGCCTGCAGCGTGATCACTATGCGATCGTGCAGCAGGAATGCACAGAGAGACATGAAAAGGGAAGGAAAAGCCTTTCCTTCCCTTTTCATGCCTATCTGCCTCCCCTGCCCCCTGTACTGAAGAGAAACTAATCAGTTTCTCCTCGGGTCGCGCTGGAAGCATTGCTTTCAACGCGATGGGAGTTGACCTCTGATGAGATCAGTGCACGTTGGCACGCTGACATCATCAGACGTCACTTCAGGGGTGGAAGGGAAAGCAATTCCCCTTCCAGCCCTGCCCTTGGGGGTTTGCGGGGAGGCCCTCGGGGGGGGGGGCAGAGCCAGCGCTTCCCCCGAGGGCCTATACCAGGACGTAGTGGTTACATCTGTGGCGTCTCAGCGCCGCACCACTGGACGTAACCACTACGTCCTTGGCGGGGAAGGGGTTAATGTAGGGGTCGTTGGAGGATAAAACACAGCCAGAAACAACAGACTTGATTATCAGAATTTTCTCCTAGAAATATAATTTCCACAATTTCCAAAAG
The DNA here is from genome assembly GCF_031143425.1 of Pleurodeles waltl. Taxonomy (NCBI): domain Eukaryota; kingdom Metazoa; phylum Chordata; class Amphibia; order Caudata; family Salamandridae; genus Pleurodeles; species Pleurodeles waltl. The sequence goes on from NC_090444.1 coordinate 1,604,599,116, forward strand.
GACAACTTAGTATTGATTTTCTGTAAACAGTTTTCCCAATTGTGTTTACCAGGTGTGTTGGTGGTAAACCAAATCCCCCAAATCTTCACAGGCTCCAAAGTGACACAAAAAGGCACTTGTGCAAGGGTATCCCATGGGCCCATGGTTAAACAAACACTTTTCTGAACATTTAGGGGCATATTTACAAGAAAGTGGAGGACTGTTCCCGATGCACCACTTTTCTTGCGTGCCCCTACAGCCACCATTATTGCGCCATATTTACAATTTGAGCAGGCGTTAAATAACATGACACCAAAAATGGCACATTGAAATCTTGTAGATTCCACTGCGCCATTTTTGCGGGCCTCTTAATGCTGGAACGCCCCCTGCATGCATTATACCTAACACAGGCATAATGTGGCACAAGGGGTGGCAAAATGGTGCAATGTATGCATTGCACCACTTTGTAAATATGGCGCTGCAAAATTTGCAGTCTGGAGCCACATTAGCATAAAAAAATGAAGCTAGTGTGACTGAAGGAGGCACTAGGGCCTAGTAAATCTGTCCCTTAGTGTTAATCCTGACACAGTGTGAAATAACTGGGCTTGTCCCCAAACAGTTTGTACAGAAGCTGTGGTTGTACAAAGAATTGTGACATCGTCCATATAAGCAATGCATTTTGCCATCAGACCTTCACCCCCAGCACAAATGCTCCTTGACTCTGTGGGTTGAATCGTAAGGCAGGCAAGGTCAGCAAACCCCAACACTGTGTCTATTCCTTAGACATTAACTGTAAGAGGAGCATACAAACTTTCATTAATTTTTGTAATTACATTTTGACAAGCCCCTACTCCATCAACTAGAACTCTATGTTCACCCTGCAGAGCTAAGATGGGTTTGTGTAATGATTGGGCCTTCTTAAAAAAGTAGGATGTACATTTTTCATGTTCCTCAAGATGTTTCACCCGAGAATAAAAGATAGTTTATCTACCTTTACGGTCAAGCCACCGCATAAGGTCCTGCCACGTTTGCTTAATCCTAGTGGAGACATCAACTCCCATTTCCCTAATTTTGACAAGTACATCATCCTGTTCAGTAGGACAGAGAACGTCGCCACTGGGTGCCTTCCTGTTGCTGGCCTTCCTGAATAAAAAACACTTTTGTGCAATTTTTAACATGTAACTATCATTTAAAGAGTGACAAAGTTTAGCTTTTGCATACGAAGTTGGCAGTAAATAGCTCTGTATGCTTTCTGTACCATTTCATCTGATAAAAGCGTGACATTCAATTTCCAAACACTTGAACCCCTGCTTAGGTGGGGATCCACATACATAAAAACACTTACAGCACAATGATCAGTAAACGGTGCTGGAGGAATACGGTCAGAATGCGTGGTCATGGACTTGGAAACAAAAATAAAATCAATAGGAAACTTTCCCATACCTTTGTCTGAGTGCCATGTAAACCCTGATCCTTGTGGATGTATCACTCGATATACATCTACCAAATTCAAATCCTCCAACAATAAAATGAGTTTTTTCGAGGTTACATCTTCAGTAGTGTGTATATTAGTAGTATGTTGTCAGTTATGAGCATGCAAGATACAATTTAAATCTCCTATAACTGTCAGCGAGACCAAATCCTCAGGGTACACGCGTCATTGCCAATAGGCCCACCCCCTGGCAGCTCCAACTCTACAAGCCTTAACAGCGCAGAGTCTTAGAGTGGCCAAGTGGGGGGTAGGGAGTTAAGGAAGGGTACAGCGGGGAAGGAGAGCTGCGGAAACAAGAATCACAAATACTACAGAGAAATACCAATCACAGAACTCTTCGGAATCTTTCAACTAAAATTCCTGCAGTCGCTTGGAACAATAGTAAATCATAGTGCCTTTCATAAGTTTCAAGAAATGAAAGATTAACACGGTATTCACTCAAAGAAATGTTACTTCACATTTCAAAAACTTTCCAAGATACGCGATTTCAGTTTGTGTCTGTACTTTGCATTAACCATAATCAAATGTTCCCTTGAGTTCAAATCATTGCCTTAGCATTTATTCATAACCATTTAAACCTCTTCTGGGTAAACGCGCTTATACAATGTATCTCTGTCGCAACCGAGCAAGTCCATAAATAAGCAGCTGAAGTTGAAAAGTGACCCCAAGAAAGTGGTAACGCTGTAACAGCAAAACATTCGCTTAGTTTGTTATCGGCCTAAATATTTACAACTGACTGCCAAAGTTTATTACTTTCTTCAAAAAAAGATTATGAACCTTTAAACAGTTTCATCAAATAAGAAAACGGATGATGGAAGCTAGAAACCACCATCCGTCTTACCGCCCTGAGTGTCTGCTACTCGCTGATTCAGATGCCTCAACACGGGGAAATCCCAGGTGACCTGCAGGAACATGGAAATACCAGACTTCAAACAGAGGGCTCCGGTCCTCACGAGATCCTCAGAATAGTGAGCACTGAGAACTGGGCGGGGTCACTTAAATAGACTTGTGCCCCGCCCCATGTGCCACACCTAAAGTGCCCCACCCAATGTGCCACTCCCAAAGTGCCCCGCCCAAGATGGCTGTTATAAATGTACTTGGGACCAATGCCATGAATAAAAGATAATTTGCATATAAGGCGCTGCAGCAGCTACTGGATTTTGCAAATGGCAGTTTCTGGACTAATACTGTATTGCACTGTAGTGCACGGATTTTGGCATCAGGCGGGCCATAGAGCGTGCGCGCAGACATGGTGTTGACAAAAACTACCGGTGTTGGGCCTGTGAGAAAATGTTTGATAAGGTCAAACAAGGCACCAAGCTTCGTTTTGTCAACTGGGGCATACACATTCCAAATTATGAGGAGTACATCATTTAATGATACATAAGGTTCTTGGCATAGCATTTTGTCCAAGAGGACACACCAATGTTTATTTTGCAACAAAATCACCACCCCAGCATTTCTATTCCCACCACTAGAACATACTGGAGGACCACAAATTTTGAAGGCCGGACGTGTCACTGAGAAATTCCAAACCACATTCCTGCAAACATATGACATCAGCACGAAGACCTGCACAATACTGGAAGAAGGCAGCTCTTCTCAACGGGCGGTCAAGCTGACGGACATATAGAGTAGATTAACAGGCGAGAAGAGTACCATGATAGGTATGAAACATAATGTGCACTGCATTTTAGAAAACATCAAGTGACTGCGCATCTCGAAGCTCCTCTGCAGGAGGACTTGTAGCATCAATGATTGTCTCTTCTGCATAATGTAGAAGGTCAGGTGTGGCCTCTAAAGTTTCGCTTGTACACTCGCCAGACTATGCTGGCAGTGAGGTGGGGCGGGATGCCTCCTTGAAATCCAAGGGGCTGGTTTAGGGGGTGAACTTATTGTCACCTTTTTTCCTATCTTTGGGTGGCTTGAGAACCCACCTGGGCATTTCACTTACTTCCTTTCTGGACTGCTAGTCACCCTCATCAGTCACTTTAGTCGACATTTCCATGTCGTCTACTTTGTCGTCAGCAAGCCGGGTTTCTAAAGTTTGCAACTCTGTCACAGCTGGTGGAAAAGTGCTGATGGGAGAAGTAAGTACTTGCTCGCTCTGAGTGGCACTACCCTCTAGGACAATTACCCTACTGGTAGCTGTTAAGATGGTTTCAGGCACTGTGATTGAGTTAGTGATACCATTGGAAGGATGAAATTCCCCCAGGGGTCTGACCATTCTACAAGGTCTTCGTCAAAGTGGTCATCCTCACTTTCATTTTCTAGGCAAGGTCAGGTCCTATGAATAGGTATGCCGTCAAACTACCCAAGAATATCCTCTCTGGGTTCTGGCGGCGCATCAGGTGGTTTTGGGGAAGAAGCAGGAGGTGGTTGCGAAGTGGGAGGTGGCCGAGCGCTTGCAGCCGAAGCATAAGAGGTGCTGTTTTTAGAGCAAGAACGGAACAAATGACCGAAGGTACTGAACAAATTACATTGTTTGGGCTCCGGACAAGCTGGTGATCTGTGGGTTGTAGCACCACAACTGCGACAGATAATGTTGTTGCAACTGTCCATAATGTGCCGAAGTGTAGACACTGACGGCAAAAGTGGGGTTGCCCTTGATAGACAATAAACCCTCTTTGAGGTCCAATATTTATAGTGGCCAGGGGGTGCGCCAACCCTCCAACCCCATTGGAGTCTGACTTGAATCACCATAAACTTTTCCAAATGCCACATACATTTTTAAATTTTGTTCCTCCCCTTACTTTACTACAAAAACATTGCAGAAATGTCTCAATCAGGGGAGTTTCTATGAAAGGATTATACATATGGATGATTAAAGGAAATTCTCTTGAGGGTGACAGTAGTGTAAAAGTGAGACCCTTAAAATTGTCCTTATCTTTTTGCCACATAAGAACAGCCAGGAAGTATCTACACACAGTTTCAGAAACAAGTCATATCAAAAGCAGTATTACCTGGAAATTCTTGTACATTGGATCAAAACAAAATGAGAATTAGTATTAAAATCTGTCAGAAAAATGCAAAAACTAGATGCTTTGTGAGAAGAAGGGAAACCCACCAATAAGTCCTGGCCTCTCAAACACCTACTCCACAAGAGAATCACCTGGCAACAGGTGTGCTTCTGCGCGCCTGCTACAGGAAGTGACCTTGCAAAGGCCAAACTTACCTAAGCAGGCGACAACAGGCATCTCCTGTTCACCCTCACACACACCCTTCTAGTGACAGGTGCCTCAACCTTGTCCTGGACAAGCCAGAGAACGAAGGCCTCTCCTTCCCCTCCTTTCCATCACTCACCCCCTTGTGAAATGGATCCAAAAATGAAAGAAACACACTGCTGAAGGTACAGTCTTTTGTGACATTTTTTTCTGCCTAAGTGCAGCCTCGGGCAGAGGGGAAAAAACTAAAAGAAAAGGGGGGAAGTATTTAAATACAACAGAAATATTGAATTAAATAAATAAATAAATAAACAATTCAGTCATCACAAAGTGGGCAGGTTGGTTTTATTCACACCCAAACACAATAGAGGCACTTTACAGAGTACTGAAGTGAAGTGCTCTTTTTGTTTTCTCCTCTCTTTGTTTTTTTTTTTTTTGTGTGGTATATTTTTCATTGTCATTTTTCAAAACAATATACAGCATACAGAAACAGAGAGCGAGCAATAAGCCCTTAACATGTCCATGCATCATACAACTGAAAACCTGAAAGGGCCACACCAGTGAGATGTCAAACAAATTAAACAATAGAGACAATCAATGGAGGCAAAGCTTCCTGAAAATGTCTGCTATCTAGTAATAATTTCTAAGATATACAACATCTACTGAAATATACCATATGAAGTATCTATAATACAATACCAAAACACCGGATCTCGATGGGGAGATGCAAAGATATAGTATAAAAGAATAGAATAACATAACGTATTTATGGGAGCAAGTCAGCATCACCATTTTACAATTATATAAAGTTATGTAATTATCTACCTCACTTCAGGACTCAAAAGAGGACACAGGTATATGTATTCCTAATAAAACTAATAGACCCGCCCTCTCCAACCTGCCTCATCATTAGAGGTCATGTAACTACAAAGACCCCCAACTGAGTGGTGAAGGAAATGAAAAGGGACATCAAAATGCCGCAGGCATATATATCATTGTAGAACCACCAAGCTGGGGACATTTGACTTTAGATGGGACATGATGGCCCATGGGAGCCAATTCGAGGGGAGAGACGAGTGTCTCTAAATAGTGATGTACAATGACATGGATATAGTCATAGTTAAAGGAAATATATCTGACAAGATAGGAATATATACAAAATTAGGCTAAAATAAGGACAAATAAAGAAAACTAGAGTTGTATAAAGAGAAGAAGAAATGGAAGCCAGAGGGGAAAAAAGAGGGAGAGGATGAAAATATCAAAGAAGGAAACCGTAAAGGCAAAGGCAGAAGAAAAGGTACGAGGAAAAATAGAGAGGACAGAAGCCGGGAACATGTGTAAAATAAAAATGAGCACGATAACGAGAGGAACAATGCTGATATCAATGATCATGGTAATAATAGTGAAGATGATAATGATAATGATGATGATGATAGTAATAGTAATAAGCATGGTTTTCCCCGGGTGGGGAAGTGCACCATTCCTCGAGGTACTACAATACCAGGATGATCTCATTGTTCCAAAAATCAGTTTAATATATGGTCCCCGGTTAGAGGACATATCAGATATTAAATTCATAAGTACACATTTTTTTAAAATGAAAATAAATCTTCATTGAAAGTTTGCACATGTTTACATGCTTTTGCATACGAAGTTGGCAGTAAATAGCTCTGTATGCTTTCTGTACCATTTCATCTGATAAAAGTGTGACATTCAATTTCCAAACACTTGAACCCCTGCTTAGGTGGGGATCCACATACATAAAAACACTTACAGCACAATGATCAGTAAACGGTGCTGGAGGAATACGGTCAGAATGCGTGGTCATGGACTTGGAAACAAAAATAAAATCAATAGGAAACTTTCCCATACCTTTGTCTGAGTGCCATGTAAACCCTGATCCTTGTGGATGTATCACTCGATATACATCTACCAAATTCAAATCCTCCAACAATAAAATGAGTTTTTTCGAGGTTACATCTTCAGTAGTGTGTATATTAGTAGTATGTTGTCAGTTATGAGCATGCAAGATACAATTTAAATCTCCTATAACTGTCAGCGAGACCAAATCCTCAGGGTACACGCGTCATTGCCAATAGGCCCACCCCCTGGCAGCTCCAACTCTACAAGCCTTAACAGCGCAGAGTCTTAGAGTGGCCAAGTGGGGGGTAGGGAGTTAAGGAAGGGTACAGCGGGGAAGGAGACCTGCGGAAACAAGAATCACAAATACTACAGAGAAATACCAATCACAGAACTCTTCGGAATCTGTCAACTAAAATTCCTGCAGTCGCTTGGAACAATAGTAAATCATAGTGCCTTTCATAAGTTTCAAGAAATGAAAGATTAACACGGTATTCACTCAAAGAAATGTTACTTCACATTTCAAAAACTTTCCAAGATACGCGATTTCAGTTTGTGTCTGTACTTTGCATTAACCATAATCAAATGTTCCCTTGAGTTCAAATCATTGCCTTAGCATTTATTCATAACCATTTAAACCTCTTCTGGGTAAACGCGCTTATACAATGTATCTCTGTCGCAACCGAGCAAGTCCATAAATAAGCAGCTGAAGTTGAAAAGTGACCGCAAGAAAGTGGTAACGCTGTAACAGCAAAACATTCGCTTAGTTTGTTATCGGCCTAAATATTTACAACTGACTGCCAAAGTTTATTACTTTCTTCAAAAAAAGATTATGAACCTTTAAACAGTTTCATCAAATAAGAAAACGGATGATGGAAGCTAGAAACCACCATCCGTCTTACCGCCCTGAGTGTCTGCTACTCGCTGATTCAGATGCCTCAACACGGGAAATCCCAGGTGACCTGCAGGAACATGGAAATACCAGACTTCAAACAGAGGGCTCCGGTCCTCACGAGATCCTCAGAATAGTGAGCACTGAGAACTGGGCGGGGTCACTTAAATAGACTTGTGCCCCGCCCCATGTGCCACACCCAAAGTGCCCCACCCAATGTGCCACTCCCAAAGTGCCCCGCCCAAGATGGCTGTTATAAATGTACTTGGGACCAATGCCATGAATAAAAGATAATTTGCATATAACGCGCTGCAGCAGCTACTGGATTTTGCAAATGGCAGTTTCTGGACTAATACTGTATTGCACTGTAGTGCACGGATTCTGGCATCAGGCGGGCCATAGAGCGTGCGCGCAGACATGGTGTTGACAAAAACTACCGGTGTTGGGCCTGTGAGAAAATGTTTGATAAGGTCAAAGAAGGCACCACGCTTCGTTTTGTCAACTGGGGCATACACATTCCAAATTATGAGGAGTACATCATTTAATGATACATAAGGTTCTTGGCATAGCATTTTGTCCAAGAAGACACACCAATGTTTATTTTGCAACAAAATCACCACCCCAGCATTTCTATTCCCACCACTTGAACATACTGGAGGACCACAAATTTTGAAGGCCCGACGTGTCACTGAGAAATTCCAAACCACATTCCTGCAAACATATGACATCAGCACGAAGACCTGCACAATACTGGAAGAAGGCAGCTCTTCTCAACGGGCAGTCAAGCTGACGGACATATAGAGTAGATTAACAGGCGAGAAGAGTACCATGATAGGTATGAAACATAATGTGCACTGCATTTTAGAAAACATCAAGTGACTGCGCATCTCGAAGCTCCTCTGAAGGAGGACTTGTAGCATCAATGATTGTCTCTTCTGCATAATGTAGAAGGTCAGGTGTGGCCTCCAAATTTTCGCTTGTACACTCGCCAGACTATGCTGGCAGTGAGGTGGGGCGGGATGCCTCCTTGAAATCCAAGGGGCTGGTTTAGGGGGTGAACTTATTGTCACCTTGTTTCCTATATTTGGGTGGCTTGAGAACCCACCTGGGCATTTCACTTACTTCCTTTCTGGACTGCTAGTCACCCTCATCAGTCACTTTAGTCGACATTTCCATGTCGTCTACTTTGTCGTCAGCAAGCCGGGTTTCTAAAGTTTGCAACTCTGTCACAGCTGGTGGAAAAGTGCTGATGGGAGAAGTAAGTACTTGCTCGCTCTGAGTGGCACTACCCTCTAGGACAATTACCCTACTGGTAGCTGTTAAGATGGTTTCAGGCACTGTGATTGAGTTAGTGATACCATTGGAAGGATGAAATTCCCCCAGGGGTCTGACCATTCTACAAGGTCTTCGTCAAAGTGGTCATCCTCACTTTCATTTTCTAGGCAAGGTCAGGTCCTATGAATAGGTATGCCGTCAAACTACCCAAGAATATCCTCTCTGGGTTCTGGCGGCGCATCAGGTGGTTTTGGGGAAGAAGCAGGAGGTGGTTGCGAAGTGGGAGGTGGCCGAGCGCTTGCAGCCGAAGCATAAGAGGTGCTGTTTTTAGAGCAAGAACGGAACAAATGACCGAAGGTACTGAACAAATTACATTGTTTGGGCTCCGGACAAGCTGGTGATCTGTGGGTTGTAGCACCACAACTGCGACAGATAATGTTGTTGCAACTGTCCATAATGTGCCGAAGTGTAGACACTGACGGCAAAAGTGGGGTTGCCCTTGATATACAATAAACCCTCTTTGAGGTCCAATATTTATAGTGGCCTGGGGGTGCGCCAACCCTCCAAACCCATTGGAGTCTGACTTGAATCACCATAAACTTTTCCAAATGCCACATACATTTTTAAATTTTGTTCCTCCCCTTACTTTACTACAAAAACATTGCAGAAATGTCTCAATCAGGGGAGTTTCTATGAAAGGATTATACATATGGATGATTAAAGGAAATTCTCTTGAGGGTGACAGTAGTGTAAAAGTGAGACCCTTAAAATTGTCCTTATCTTTTTGCCACATAAGAACAGCCAGGAAGTATCTACACACAGTTTCAGAAACAAGTCATATCAAAAGCAGTATTACCTGGAAATTCTTGTACATTGGATCAAAACAAAATGAGAATTAGTATTAAAATCTGTCAGAAAAATGCAAAAACTAGATGCTTTGTGAGAAGAAGGGAAACCCACCAATAAGTCCTGGCCTCTCAAACACCTACTCCACAAGAGAATCACCTGGCAACAGGTGTGCTTCTGCGCGCCTGCTACAGGAAGTGACCTTGCAAAGGCCAAACTTACCTAAGCAGGCGACAACAGGCATCTCCTGTTCACCCTCACACACACCCTTCTAGTGACAGGTGCCTCAACCTTGTCCTGGACAAGCCAGAGAACGAAGGCCTCTCCTTCCCCTCCTTTCCATCACTCACCCCCTTGTGAAATGGATCCAAAAATGAAAGAAACACACTGCTGAAGGTACAGTCTTTTGTGACATTTTTTTCTGCCTAAGTGCAGCCTCGGGCAGAGGGGAAAAAACTAAAAGAAAAGGGGGGAAGTATTTAAATACAACAGAAATATTGAATTAAATAAATATATAAATAAACAATTCAGTCATCACAAAGTGGGCAGGTTGGTTTTATTCACACCCAAACACAATAGAGGCACTTTACAGAGTACTGAAGTGAAGTGCTCTTTTTGTTTTCTCCTCTCTTTGTTTTTTTTTTTTTTTTGTGGTATATTTTTCATTGTCATTTTTCAAAACAATATACAGCATACAGAAACAGAGAGCGAGCAATAAGCCCTTAACATGTCCATGCATCATACAACTGAAAACCTGAAAGGGCCACACCAGTGAGATGTCAAACAAATTAAACAATAGAGACAATCAATGGAGGCAAAGCTTCCTGAAAATGTCTGCTATCTAGTAATAATTTCTAAGTTATACAACATCTACTGAAATATACCATATGAAGTATCTATAATACAATACCAAAACACCGGATCTCGATGGGGAGATGCAAAGATATAGTATAATAGAATAGAATAACATAACGTATTTATGGGAGCAAGTCAGCATCACCATTTTACAATTATATAAAGTTATGTAATTATCTACCTCACTTCAGGACTCAAAAGAGGACACAGGTATATGTATTCCTAATAAAACTAATAGACCCGCCCTCTCCAACCTGCCTCATCATTAGAGGTCATGTAACTACAAAGACCCCCAACTGAGTGGTGAAGGAAATGAAAAGGGACATCAAAATGCCGCAGGCATATATATCATTGTAGAACCACCAAGCTGGGGACATTTGACTTTAGATGGGACATTATGGCCCATGGGAGCCAATTCGAGGGGAGAGACGAGTGTCTCTAAATAGTGATGTACAATGACATGGATATAGTCATAGTTAAAGGAAATATATCTGACAAGATAGGAATATATACAAAATTAGGCTAAAATAAGGACAAATAAAGAAAACTAGAGTTGTATAAAGAGAAGAAGAAATGGAAGCCAGAGGGGAAAAAAGAGGGAGAGGATGAAAATATCAAAGAAGGAAACCGTAAAGGCAAAGGCAGAAGAAAAGGTACGAGGAAAAATAGAGAGGACAGAAGCCGGAAACATGTGTAAAATAAAAATGAGCACGATAACGAGAGGAACAATGCTGATATCAATGATCATGGTAATAATAGTGAAGATGATAATGATAATGATGATGATGATAGTAATAGTAATAAGCATGGTTTTCCCCGGGTGGGGAAGTGCACCATTCCTCGAGGTACTACAATACCAGGAGGATCTCATTGTTCCAAAAATCAGTTTAATATATGGTCCCCGGTTAGAGGACGTATCAGATATTAAATTCATAAGTACACATTTTTTTAAATGAAAATAAATCTTCATTGAAAGTTTGCACATGTTTACATGTTAACCAGTCCCAAAAGGACGGTGTAGATTTTACCTGACCAAACAGGAAACTCAGAGACTAACCTTTTGGTGGTTTGCAACTATTTTAGTTAATACGTTGAAAAGAAAGATTAAAGATGAGTTTTATTTCCCTTTATGGGAGAGCACCTATGGTGTTTTCAAAATCCATTTTGCCCAATTTTTGTATTGCCACACATTTTCTGCATGTTCAGAGCCTATATTTTTGATATCACATAATACATAAATAATTTATTTATGCATAGTTTTAGGCATGCATTGACATTTAGGGGGTGATTCTCACCCTGGCGGGCGGCGGAGGCCGCCCGCCAGAGTTCCCCCCTCCAAAATACCGCTCCGCGGTCGAAAGACCGCTGAGGGTATTTTGGGTTTTGCACTGGGCTGGCGGGCGACCGCCAAAAGGCCGCCCGCCAGCCCAGCGCAAAACACCTTCCCACGAGGACGCCGGCTCAGAATTGAGCCGGCGGAGTGGGAAGGTGCGACGGGTGCAGTGGCACCCGTCGCGTATTTCAGTGTCTGCAAAGCAGACACTGAAATACAAAGTGGGGCTCTCTTACGGGGGCCCCTGCAGTGCCGATGCCATTGGCATGGGCACTGCAGGGGCCCCCAGGGGCCCCACGACAACCCATACCACCGTCCTGTTCCTGGCGGGCGAACCGCCAGGAACAGGATGGCGGTATGGGCTGTCAGAATCCCCATGGCGGCGCAGCGAGCTGCGCCGCCATGGAGGATTCTTAAGGGCAGCGGAAAACCGGCGGGAGACCGCTGGTTTTCCACTTCTGACCGCGGCAAAACCGCCGCGGTCAGAATGCCCTGCGGGGAACCGCCAGCCTGTTGGCGGTGCTCCCGCCAACCCTGGCCCCGGCGGTCCATGACCGCCGGGGTCAGAATGACCCCCTTAGTTCTTTATGGAAAATAGAAGTAAGTTCCTTGATATGCAAAGAGCTTCTTTCGCTGCGTTGATTATTTTCCATGTTAGCCCTCTATCTTTGGGGAGGCCTAGTACAAATAAAATGTGTTTATGGTTTAATGTTTTTAGTGTTGTGATTTTTTTAAAAGACCTTTCGTAGATGTTTCCAGAGTCTCTGTGCATATGTGCATTTCCACATGAGGTGCAGAGAAGATTCTTCTTGTAGACAAGCGTCTCTGGGGCAAATTGGTGTTTTGACCATCTCTCTGGGGTGCTGGAACTGTCTGGTAGGGAGACAGGAGTCGGCTATCATCCAGGACCTATCTCTGTTTGTTGGTGAGGTGTTTCCAGCTCACCTGCTCCCAGGTGGTTGCTGTTTTCTTTTCAGTCCAGTTAGCTATGAGGTTCATCTTGGTTTGGTGTTCAATCTCTTTAGATAGCGGTCTTGCTGTGTGTAGGAGGCTGGCCTGGTGTGTAGTGGGTACCAAAGGTACTTACATCTTATACCAGGTCCAGTCATTAGTGAAATGTAGTCAGTGTCTAGAAGCCAGGCTCTCTAGGGGTAGTGTGCATGAGCAGCCAAGGCCTAACTAGGAGATATGCAAAGCTCATGCAATATCACTGTAGTCACACAATACTCACACACATGAAAGAAAATACTCAGTGTTACAAAAATAAAGGTACTTTATTTTGGTGACACAAATGTAAAAAATACCATAGGGACTATACTCCCTTAGGAGGTAAGTAGTACACAATTATATACACAAGTGTGCAGAAACAGCTGTAAAAACAGTTAGAAAACAGTGCAAATAGTCAAAATCACAATAGTTAGAAATGGGGCTTGGGGAACACAAACCGTAGACTAAGAGAGTGGAATGCGAAAGTCGGTTTCCCACCTAGGCAAGTGTAGTGTGTAGTGGGGCGCTGGGAGTATTAGAAAACACCAACGGTAAGTAATAGAACCCACCCCAGAGCGCAGGAAAGCAGGAGTAAATCACAGTAACTTTCCTAGAACACACAAAAACATGAGAAAGAAGATTATGCAAGAACCAGAAGGCACTGCAAGACACCAACAATTTATTCCTAGACCTGAAAACCTGTGGAATAAGGGGACCAAGTCCAAGAAGCACTGAAGAGTCCAGGGAGAATAGGAGCCCCCTGCTAACCCAGATAAAGGTGCAAAAGAAGAACCAACGGTGAAGAACAACAGTCAGTACTGCACCCAAGAAGATGGATGCAGGCTCCTGTTTGGTGCACATGATGTCCCATGCCGGATGGATGATTGCAGTCTGGTTTGCGTTGCTGGATTCCGTCAAGAAGCCTTGGCACACGCAAAGCTCGCGGTTAGCAGAAAATGGCGCTGCTCGGGACCAGGAGGGACCTGGTGGACTCTACCCAGGAGGGGGAGTCAGAAGGGGCTGTCAGCAACTCAGAGAGCCCTCAGAAGACCAGGCAGCGCACACACGAGTCCCACAGCGTGGGGACAAAGGAGGTGCAAAAGGAGGCCTACGCAGCACTACACAAAGGGATCCCAAGCTGCCGGAGAACCACTCAAGAAGTTGTGCGTCGCAGGATACAGTGCTGGGGGACAGAGCTGCTCGGTGCATGAAGAACTTCATGTAAGCATGCCAACAAGCCTTGCCAAATGCAAAAAAACATTGTGCACGAGGGTACTGTCTTGCGTGGGGGGGCAAGCTCTTACCTCCACCAAAGTTGGACAGTAGGACGTCAGGACCATCGGGACCACTTCAGTTCACCACCGTGATGCTGGATCCACGCACTTCATCAGGAGAGGGGACCCAAGCCACCAGTCGTCACTGCAGAGGGGTGCCTGCTGAAGCAGGGAAGTGACTCCTTCACTTCAAGGGAGATTCCTTCATTATTCTGGTGCAGGCTGAAGACAGGCAGTCCTTTGAGGATGCACGACCTGGAAACAGTTGCAGTTGCTGGCAGGAGCTGAAGACAGAATGAGGAGCTCTGAGCACCACCCCTGGGGTGGTGATGGACAGGGGAGTAGTCACTCTGCTTTCCTTTGTCCAGGTGCGTGCCAGAGCAGGGACTGGGGTCCCTGAACTGGTGTAGACTGGATTCTGCAAGGAGGGCACCATCTGTGCTCTTCAAAGCAATTTCAGAGGCTCTGGGAGGCTACCCCTCCCAAATCTGTAACACCTATTTCCAAAGGAAGTGGGTGTAACACCCCGCTGCCAAAGGAAATGCTTTGTTCTGCCTTCCTGGGCTCAAGCTGCTTGAGCAACAGGAGGGCAGAAACTTGTCTGAGAGGTGGCAGCAGCTGGGGCGGCCTGGCAAACCTCAGAAGGCTGTAATGGCAGTACTGGGGGATCATCTAAGGAGCCCCCAGTGTGCATGGAATCATACAACCAATGCTTGCAAAAGTCTTAGGGTATGATTCCAACATGTTTGATACCAAACATGGCCATATTCTGAGTTACCATTGTGAAGCTGGACATAGGTAGTGACCTATGTCTAGTACATGTGTAAAATGGTGTCCCTGCACTTACAAGGTCCAGGAAAATGGTCCTGAACGTTGTAGGGGCACCTCTGCTAGTACAGGGGTGCCCTCACACACAGGTACTCTGCACCCTGCCTTCAAGACTCGAAGGCCTGCAATAATGGTGATTTATATGTGCCCTGATGCAGTGTAAATGGCTGTGAAAGGGTGTATGCACCTTTTCACACAGGCTGCAATGGCAGTCCTGTAGAAGCTTCTGCATGGGCTCCCTATGGTTGGCAAAAGAAATGCTGCAGCCCATAGGGATCACCTAGACCCCAATGCCCTGGGTACCTAGGTACCATATATTAGGGACTTATAAGGGGGCAACAATATGTCAATTATGAGTGGAATACTGTGTTAACAGTATCCAACAACCAAAGTTAGAGGGAGAGAGCATAACTTCTGGGTTCCTGATTAGCAGAATCCCAGTAGACACAGTCAAACACACTGACAAACAAATGTGGGGGTAACCATGCTAGAAAGATGCTACTTTCCTACACTGTTGTTTTATGATCAATATCTTTCAGTAACAATTTAGGTTTTTATAAAAAAAACAGTTCAAGGCAAATGTGCATTGGCAGTACAATTAGATCAAAAACGTTGTTTTTACTGAATAGACCATAAACCTGTGGAATAGAAACCCTGCATAGAATTTTTACAAAACATGCACTTTTGTGCTTTTTTTATTGCAAGCTTTTATATCATAGCATAAAGTATTTGGAGTACAGAAAGTCTTCAATGTTAGGCATTGTTTTACCTCCTTTGTTGTGAGGTTTGCGGATTAGGTCCCTTTTGAGTTTCTCTGCTGTCGAGTTCCCAAAAAAGCTAAAAAGTATTTGGTATTTTGGTGACTTCTGTGGAAGTCTTTACTGGGAGCTTTGCTAGTTGGTCCCATTGACCTATTGTGAGGACTGTGCTTTTGTTTTCATTTAGGGTGAGGTCTGATGCTTGGCTGAAGCTTTGGGTGTGGGGAATTGTCTTTCTCAATGCTTGTAGTGCTTGACATATGACTGTGAGGTCATCCATATTTGTGATGCATTTCACCTCTGTGCTTTTGGTACATGGTACTAAAAAGGGCTCACCCCTTTCCATTTTGTTTGGGAGGTCTGTTTCTTTTTTGGAGTGAGATTTATCTTTTCTTTAAGGGTTGATGTTGCTTTTCTTTTGTTTCATTTTGCGAGCTGCCACCCTTCGTCATTATCAATTCCTTCTTGTGGTGATTCTGTTTCTTTGTGTGTTAGTTTTCCTATTACAGTATCCATCGGTTGTACTGCTATAACCACTTGGCTGTCTGAGGGAGGATGGTTGTTTTCTTCTTGTTCTCCGTTGTTGGTTTGGGGTTGTTTTTGTGGTGTTACAGGATTTTTTTCTGCTGCAATGATTTTCACACATAGGCCTTCATTACAACATTGGCGGTAAATGCTGCTTACCGCCGTGCAGAAGACCGCCAACACACTGCAGCGGAATTCCACCACAGCTATTACGACCCACAGCTCGGAATCCACCAAAATCTAGACACCCACACAACTCCGCCACACCAAAGGTCAGTGATAAACTGGCGGTACCAAAACCTCCACCGTAACGGCAACAGGAATACGCCCACACTATCACGACCCACGAATCCACGCGGCGGTCTTTCAACCGGGGTAAACCACTGGCGGTACACACCACATCGCTCAAAATACACACGCATTTACTAAACACTACCACATTGGACAATTCTAAATACACACACCTGATACACATACACACACCACTCCCACACACCCAATACAATATAAAACACCTGCCCAAATCACCCACAAACCCTTACTACCAAAAATGTTGACGAAAGCCAGAGGGACAGCACAGCAAAGACAACACCAGCATACAGAGGCACACAACACCATCACACATACACACCCACGCACAAAACACCACACACCCCTAAACATCACCCCACACATCACAACACATACCACCTCACACATCACCCGCACCACCCCATGGCACCGCAAAGACACCCCAGGTTTCCTGAGGAGGAGCTCAGGGTCATGCTGGAGGAAATCATCTGGGTAGAGCCACAGCTATTCGGATCACAGGTGCAGCACACCACCATAGCTAGGAAGATGGAGCTTATGGCGCAGAATCGTGGACAGGGTCAACGCAGTGGGACAGCACCCAAGAACACGGGATGACATCAGGAAGAGGTGGAATGACCTACGGAGGAAGGTGCATTCCGTGGTCTCAAGACACCACATCGCGGTTCAGATGACTGGCAGCGGACCCCCACCTCCTCCCCCACAACTAACAACATGGGAGGAGCAGGTCTTGGCTATACTGTATCCTGAGGGCCTCACAGGAGTAGCTGGAGGAATGGACTCTGGTAAGTAAAATCTTAACTATTACATCCCCCACCCCACCTGCATGCTATCACATACCCCCACCCTCACCCCCATCACTCCAACTCCTCACATATGGCCCACTATCACAAACCACACATCCCAACACCAAGCCATGCATGCAACAACAAAGCATGGACACCCATCACCAATGCATGGCCACTACACATACCCACACAGACCCCTAAACAATTAGCACACAAGGTCCTACACAGGAATGCAAGCACTGGGGTACAGGGTCACCCACCCATTGCACACCATGGCACACACAGATGCAATTATCATTCCTTTACACCCCTGCAGGACCCCTACCCAACGTCACTGGACAGGAGGTTCCAGACATGTCCACTCCACCCACAGAAGAGGCCCACAGTGATGACAGCAGCTCTGTCCAACTGGAATTAGATGACCAGCCCGGCCCATCTGGGACCTCGGGACAGTCAGTTCCCCTCACACTGGCACAAGCCACAACAGAGCCTCCTCCCTCTGGCAACCCCAGCACAGCACCCACCCAACGGGCCCATACCTCTGTCCTCTGGACACGTCAAGCAGCAGTGTGTCCACCACTACAGGGAACCCAGGCTAACCCACCACCCCAAGAACAGCAGGGACCTGGGGGCAGTGGTAGTGGGCTCACGGTTCAGGGGACAGAGGCCCAGGAACACAGGGGAACTGGGAGGGCTGCTGTGCAACAAGGGGAGGACAGGCCCAGGGAACCCATTCTCCACGAGGCCCTCTACAACATCATGGGAGCCTACCACCATTCCCAGGAGACAATGGCAACGGTACTGGCCAAGTTTCAGGAGACCCAGCGGCTGCAGGAAGAACAGTATTTGGGGTTCAGGGAGGAACTCAAATCCATCAATACCACCCTGGGCACCATTGTAGGGGTGCTGAAGGAACTCGTGAACACCAGGAGGGACACTGTGGCACAACAAGTGGCCCCTGACACTAGCCTGGACGATGAACTGCCCACCACCTCCGCCGGCGCTAGTAGACAGGAGGCACCAGCACCCCACCCAATGCAGATGGAGAACCACCCCGTGAGCGGTCCCTGAGATCCAGGACAAAGACAGAGAACAATGCCAAGGCCCCCGCCAAGAAATGAGACCACTCTGAGTGTCATCCTTCTGTCCCACTTTGTCACCCTGTCCATCCTTAAACTGCCCCAGCTCCACTTCCAATGCCCCTTTGGACAATGCACGTGTGAGACTAATAAACTGGACTCTGCCATGGACATTCCTCCACCATCACCCCTGACCATTTTACAACCCCCTCCACTATTTAGCACTATTTAGCACTTAAATAAACACCCTTAAATCACAAAACTATCTGGAGTCAGCCAGTCTGTGCTTTCACAAATGTGTATTTGCAATAACTGAGGGAAATAGCAATGTCCATTGTATTGTCAACATACCTATGTCACTCAGCTCTAGTCCATGAGGAAATATAGCAGAGGTCACACAGTGGGACCCACATCTGTGAAATCGAAAGGGAAAGTGGCAAATCAGGGTCCATACACTGGGTGAAAGTGACAGACAGATGAGAGGTAGAACAAGTGTATCAGATGTAGGAGGCAGTGATGTCTTCTTACCTGTGTCTCACTGGAAGTATTGATGAATCACGGTGTTTCTGTTGTCGATATCCTCTTCTTCTGCCTCCTCTTCTTTACTGTCCATAGGCTCCACAGCTGCCACAACACCTCCTTCAGGACCATCCTCCTGTAGAAAAGGCACCTGTCATCGCAAAGCAAAGTTGTGCAGCATACAGCAGGCCACGATAATCTGGCAAACCTTCTTTGGTGAGTAGAATAGGGAACCACCTGTCATATGGAGGCACCTGAACCTGGCCTTCAGGAGGCCGAAGCTCCTCTCTATAACCCTCCTAGTTCGCCCATGTGCCTCATTGTAGCGTTCCTCTGCCCTTGTCCTGGGATTCCTCACTGGGTCAGTAGCCATAACAGGTTGGGGTAGCCAGAGTCACCTGCAAATGTAGAGGGACAACTGTTAGACACACACTAACCCTTAGGGACAACCCCAGACCCAGACAAATATTCACACTGTATAGGGTCCATGTCCTCACCTAATAGCCACACACGGTGCATCTGGAGTTGCCCCTTCACATAAGGGATGCTGCTATTCCTCAGAATGTGAGCGTCATGCATTGAGCCAGGAAACTTGGAATTCACATGGGAGATGTACTGGTCGGCCAAACACACCATCTGCACATTCATCGAATGGTAACTCTTCCAGTTTCTGTACACCTGTTCACTCTTGCGGGGGGACCAAGGCCACATGTGTCCCATCAATGGCACCTATGATGGTGGGGATATGTCCCAAAGCATAGAAGTCACCTTTCACTGTAGGCAAATCCTCCACCTGAGGGAAAACGATGTAGCTGCGCATGTGTTTCACCAGGGCAGACAACACTCTGGACAACACGTTGGAGAACATAGGCTGGGACATCCCTGATGCTATGGCCACTGTCGTTTGAAATGACCCACTTGCCAGGAAATGGAATACTGACAGGACCTGCAGTAGAGGGGGGATACCTGTGGATGGCGGATAGCTGACATCAGGTCTGGCTCCAACTGGGCACACAGTTCATGGATTGTGGCATGGTCAAGTCTGTAGGTGACAATTACATGTCACGCTTCCATTGGTCCACCAGCGGTCTGTACACCGGAGGATGCCGCCATCTCCTCACCTGCCCCAGAGGACGTGCTCTATGGATGAGAACAGCGAGCAGAGGGTCAGCCAACACTGAGGTACGAAAACACAACTTTATTCCACACATTTGTCAATCCAATATGTGCCTGTCTTAGTGTGTATGCAAGGCCTAGATATGTGTGACACATTTAAAATTAATGCCATGTGGCCCCCTGAAATGGGGGCTGCCTGACCTGTAAGGTGGGACAATGGGATATGAGGTAACTGCGCTGGCGTTGTACACCATTGCGGTAGGCGGTGGAAGACCGCGGCGCAATCCTGCATTGGTTAACATTGGACCCTATGGGTCCCAGGAGCCAATGACGATGCACGCCGGCGGTGACGGTACGCACCGCAGTGGACGTGACCGCCATTTTCTGTCTGTTCACTCACTTGATACCTGATCTTCGACAGGAGAGGACCTACACTGCAAGTGCTGCTGTGACCTCGGTCTGGAAGCGACAATGGCTACAGTGTTTGGGGAAAGGGCCCCTGCCTTCACTTCGGAGGAGTTGGACAAACTAGTGGATGGGGTCCTCCCCCAGTACACGCTACTCTACGGTCCTCCAGACAAACAGGTGAGTACACTGTGACCATGCTGTATGGACAACGCCTGTTTGGAGTGGTGTGGATGGGAGAATGGGGGGGGGGAATAAGGTGTTCATGAAACAACAGTGAGTGTATGTGCGTCAGGGCAAGGGTGGGAACGTGGGTCAATGACAGTGACGGTCCGGACGGTTATATATTCTCCTTTTCCCCTGTACTATTCCTCTAGGTCAGCGCCCACCAGAAGAAGGATATTTGGTGTGCCATCACCAAGGAAGTCCGGACCCTGCGGTTCCACCACAGACGGAGCACCCTCTGCCGTAAAAGATGGGAGGACATTCGCCGCTGGAGCAAGAAGACAGCGGAGGCCCAGCTGGGGATGGCCTCCCAACGTGGGAGGGGTGCCCGTCGCACCATGACCCCCCTGATGTTCCGGATCCTGGCGGTGGCATATCTGGAGTTGGATGGGCGCTTGAGGGCATCACAGCAGCCACAAGGGGGTGAGTACACTCTCATTCAGCTGATTCGGCGCGCATGGGAGGTGTCTGGGTGGGGGAGGTAGGCAGTGGCTTACCCTAGGCCAGGGTGAGTTTTGCAGGCAAGGACCTTATGTGAGGCAGGCTCAGTGGCACCCCATCCCCACCAGTGGCAAGAGCCATCTACCCCTAGTCAGGCTCCTGTGACTTCCATGTGGGCAGCAATCGGGCATATGCCTTGTACCCCATGGCCCTGTGATTAATTAGAAAACTCTTAGTGCATGGCGTAGTGCAGAGGGCTGCTGTGTCTGTAGTGTCCGCTAACGGTAGGGCTATTGCATGCACTGAACATGTCTTTCTACTTTCTTTCCCCACCCTTTTTGTGGTCTCCCTGTTCTTGTGTGCATTCGCATCATCAGGCGGAGGAGCAGTGCCACCGGAGCAGGAGGGAGCTGCATCCCACATGGCCCTGGAGGGTGAGACTACGGACTATGAATTCACCAGTGGGACGGAGGGTGAGGGGAGCTCCACGGCAGGGACAGGAGCTGAGACCAGCGACACCGACTCCTCCTCTGATGGGAGCTCTCTTGCGGTAGCGGACCCCTCTGTGCCCACCGCATCTACAAGTCCAACCGCCACCCCCTACCAGCACCGCCCTCCCAGCAGCCCCTCAGCGTGTATCCCGTGGCCGCTCACCCAGGAGGGTGGGCATCTCCTTCGCCCCAGGCACCTCAGCCCCTGCCAGCCCTGCTGCCCTCAGTGAGGAGGCCATTGACCTCCTCAGATCCCTCACTGTTAGGCAGTCTACCATTCTGAATGCCATCCAGGGTGTAGAGAGGCAGTAGCAACAGACCAATGCATACCTGGAGGGCATTCATTCTGGTCAGACAGCCCAACGGCGAGCTTTTCAGACTCTGGCCTCAGCACTGATTGCAGCCATTGTCCCTGTGTCCAGCCTCCCCCCTCCAACGTCCTCCACCCAGACCCAATCCCCAGTACCTCAACCTATCTCAAGCACACCATCAGACCAGCATGCACACACCTCAACACACAAGGGTAGCTCTGGCAAACATAAGCACCACACATCCCACAGGCACTCACACAAGAATCATACCCATGCAGACATGCCAACATCCGCTGCCTCCACTGTGTCCCCCTCCTCCACGTCTCCTTCCTCCCTCCCTGTCACATCTCCACTCACACCTGCATGCACTATATCTTCAGCCACTATGTCCATCACCAGCACGCCCATCACCACACACCGCTCACGTGCACTCACCACCCCCCACTACCATTCACACATCCCGTGTCCTCTCCCAGTGTGTCTGTGAGCCCTCCTCCCAAACTACACAAACGCAGTCCCACACCCACCCAACAGCCATCCACCTCAAAACAGCCTCCAGCCCATGCACCTTCACCCAAAGTCAGCAAACGTACATCTACTACAACCACTACCTCTTCCTCCACTCCCAAACTCCCTCCATCTACCCGTCCCAGTGTGTCTAAAAAACTTTTCCTGTCAAACCTTGACCTCTTCCCTACACCTCCCCCACCCCTTCCGTCCCCTAGGACCAGCATGTCCTGGTCCCAACCCAGCACCTCAGCCACCACATCACCGGGATCAGTGGTGCCAGCAGTAACTGGCTTCTGGAGTGCGCCAAGCAGCAAGGCAGCCAGTGTGCCAAGAAGCCAGCACAAGGACATTCCCCCACCTCAAAAAGTAAAGAAGTTGGCCACAGCCCGGAGGGAGAAGGCCAAAACACCTGCCACAAAGGGCTCTCCCAGGACTACAGTTGTGAGTGGCAAGACAGCTGTGCCACCATCCAAGGTGGGGAAGGGCCAGAGGAAGAAAGGAAAGTCGCTGCCAACCTGTACGGGGGACAAGACCGCCACCGGCACCGCCACATGCACCGCCGCCACGGGCAACGCCGCTAAGGACACCGCCGCCAGCAGCACGGTCACAGAGCCAGTCACTAGCACCGCTGCCCAGGACACCTCCGCCAGCAGCACGCTCACTGAGCCAGCCACCAGCACCGCCGCCCAGGGCACCACCGCCAGCAGCACGCTCAATGAGCCAGCCACCAGCACCGCCGCCCAGGACACCGCCGCCAGCAGCACGCTTACTGAGCCACCCACCAGCACCGCTGCCCAATGAGTGCCGCAAGCACCGCCGCCACTGAGGCTGCCGCCAGCACCGCCAGTGGCCACACCACATCCTGTGGCGGTGGCACCACCGCAGACATGGCTGCCATCCCCAGTGGTCAGTCGTATGTGGCTGGTGGTCAGTTCCAGGGGCCTGGACAGCTTCCATGTTGGCCCACCGTCAGTGAAGAATGACATCGACTACCTCTGTCCTTGGCAGGATGAAGCACTCTGGGCACAAAGCCCCGTCCAGAACCAGTGGAGATTCACATCCACTACCTCTGTCCTTGACAGGATGAAGCACTCTGGGCACAAAGCCCCCTCCAGAACCAGTGGAGAATGACATCCACTACCTCAGTCCTTGGCAGGATGAAGCACTCTGGGCACAAAGCCCCCTCCAGAACCAGTGGAGATTCACATCCACTACCTCTGTCCTTGACAGGATGAAGCACTCTGGGCACAAAGCCCCCTCCAGAACCAGTGGAGAATGACATCCACTACCTCAGTCCTTGGCAGGATGAAGCTCTCTGGGCACAAAGCCCCCCTCCATAACCAGTGGAGAATGACATCCACATGAGAGACTGTGGCTCTGCACTCCCCAGGATAATGCAGTGGGCAAACCACCCACTGGAGAGACTTGTGAGACTGTGGCTTTGCACTCCCCAGGATAATGCAGTGGGCAAACCACCCACTGGAGAGACTTGTGAGACTGTGGCTTTGCACTCCCCAGGATAATGCAGTGGGCAAACCACCCACTGGAGAGACTTGTGAGACTGTGGCTTTGCACTCCCCAGGATAAAGCATTGGGCAAACCACCCACTGGAGAGACTTGTGAGACTGGGCTTTGCACTCCCCAGGATAAATCAATGGGCATGGAGCCCCCTCATAGAGCTGGTGTCATGCACTCTTCCGGCTGAGGTGCCCCCCCTTCCCTTCCACCTGAGGTGCCTGTTTTATTTTGTTCTGATGCCCCAGCAGTGTTCTCTCCGTTTGGATCGGGTATCTTGTGTGGGCCTCGCATATGCATTTTGGGCCCAGTGGTCCACGAACTATATGGTGCAGCACATGGACTTGAAATCTTGGTGTAAACATTTGTTAATAGTGTATATATATTTTTTTGACTAATGGATTTTTACTCATTACAATAGTGACAATAACTTCCTTTTATCCTTGCATTCTTCTAGGAGGAGTTAGGGGGGGGGGGTAAATGTTATGTTTCAACATGTATTTGTGTGTATGTTGTGTGTGAGGGTGGGGGTGTTTCGTGTTGCATGTGTGTGTCACTCTTTTCCCTCCCCCTCCCCTGTGTCGTAGGTGCAGTACTCACTGTGGTGGTTGCCGCCATCGGTCGTGCTCCTGGTAGAGGAGCAGGAAGAGAATGGCAGGTAGAATTTGGCTCCATGGCATCCTGGTTCCTCGTAGATTGTGTAGAGGTGAGCATTTTCCCTTCCAAGTCCTGTTTCCGCCGTGTTTTTGTTCGTGCTGAATCCGCCCCGGAAAAGGTGGCTGATTGGCCTCTTCTAATGGTGTGGGCGGTACACTGTCTTCCGTTGTCTGTTGGCAGTGACCGCCATGCCGTTTGTTTCTACCTCCGTGGTGGTCGGAGTGTTAAAGTGGCTGTCTATGTTGGCGGTTTCCGCCACGGTCATAATTCCATTTTTTTTTTTACCACCGGCCTGTTGGTGGTCTTACCGCCGCTTTAACACCGACCGCCAGGGTTGTAATGAGGGCCATAATTTTGAGAATGCTTCCAGACAGTCAATGTCTATTTTTTGTTCATGGTTTTCTGGCTGTGTTTTCCCTATAAAATTTGGGTGGTTTGTTTTCCCCTTTTTCTATCGCTATTTGGGCATATGGGGTTTGTCTTAGATGACATGTCCCATTTGGATGTTTATCCCTGTTGCATCTTTTAGACTTTGGGCATTCAAAGGTTTTATGTCCAGATTCTTCACAGGTTTTGCATATTTCTTTGTTGCAGTTAACCTTTATATATCCAAATGCTTGACAAGATCTGCAATATGTTGGTTGATTGGGGAAATTAAAGAAACCTTTGTTTGCTCCTATTGAAAATGTTGCTGGAGGGTGTTTGTGCCCACTCCTCCCAATCTGTCTCATCTTGTTTTAGGGTGCACTAATATCTTCTTTTGCCATTCCAAACCTCTAATAAGTTTTTCCGGTGCCAACCTCCTCTAATACTTGTGCAGTATTTCACCAAGAATAGTTCAACATCATGCGCTGGGACATAAGGATGGTACATGGGATTGTTATTGGTATTTCTTTGGATGTTGCAGTTGTTGACATAGTTACCCCCTTTATTGCTTCTTCTTTTTTGAAAATTGTGCCATACAATATGTTGCTTACTGTAGCTTCGTTTATGGAATTAAATCTGTAAACTCACCTGCTAGGGTATTGTTGAATGCATCTAAGTTGGTCTATACCCACCTTTCTCAAGTATTTCAGTGGCAATATATTGCACCCCTTTTACAATTCTTTCTCCTTCCTCTATTTCGAATTTGACTGCATTGTGCCCTTTTTGGCACATTTTTTTCATATTATGGAACGGAGCCCATTGCGCTCCATCCTGGTACCATCTCCTTATGAGGGGTATGTGTAGATTCAGTTCAGAATTAAAGCTAACTAGCCACACGTAGCTTAGGTGATAAAGTGGGGGCAGGAAGGATTTAAAGTAGTGTTGTACCAAGTGGTATTTGTGTTTGAGCCTAAGAAGCGTTATATATAGAGAGGTGTAATATAGGATCCCTCAGGTGCAGGAGAGTTGTTTGATTGGCCCCCAGAGATGAAAAAAGAAAAATGTCCTTGAGTCCGAAAGAGAGAGAGAGAGAAGGCTCATAGTGAAGAGGAATCAGGTGTAAGGAGTGTAGGAGGCTGGCCTGGTTTGTAGTGGGTACCTTGGGTACTTACACCTTATACCAGGTCCAGTTATTCCTTATTCCTTATTAGTGAAATGTAGTAGTGCTCTGGCAGCTTAGGCTGACAGAGGTAGCTGTAGCAGAGCAGCTTAGGCTGAACTAGGAGACATGCAAAGCTCCTGCAACACCACCATAGTTACACAGTATTTAAAGACAATACTCAGTGTTACCAAAAATAAAGGAAGTTTATGTTAGTGACACAAGGACAAAAATATCTTAGAGGCAATACTCCTTCTGGAGGTAAGTATTATACACAATATATACACTAGACACCAAAATACCATAGAATGCAATAGGAGACAATAGGTCTAGGGGCAACACAAACCACATACTAAGAAAGTGGAATGCGAATCATGAATTCCCCCTAGACAAGTGTAGTGTGTAGAGAATCTCTGAGAGAGTAAGAATACCACAAAGATGAGTAAAATACCCCACCCCAGAGCCCAGGAAAGTAGAAGTACTGCAAGTTTCCTTAGGACATCCTACAAGTCGTGATTAGAGTTATTGCAAGAATCAGGCAAGACTGCAAGCATCAAATGGTGAATTCCTGGACCTGAAGACCATTAAAGAGAGGAGACCAAGTCCAGAAGTTGCAGAAGATTCCAGGAAGGACAGGATGTACTGCCAACCTAGAAGATGGTGCAAAAGAGGAGTCTCCAGTTGGAAGAAGCCTGCAGAAGAGCACCAAGGAAGATGGCTGCGGGTTCCTGTGTGATACAATGGATGTCACACGTGGAGATGTTGGATGCAGGAGAGTTTTGGCCCTGGTTTCGTCCAACAAGCCTTGGTTCAAGCAATGTTGCAGATCGCGTCAAAGTAGCGCTGCCTGGACCCAGGAGGGACTCAACTCGGACTGAGGCAGCAGAGGGGCTCCCATCACTGGAGAGAACCCACAGATGACCAGGCAGCACCCACGGAGGTCCCAGGACACGGGGACAAAGGAGGTACAAATTGGGGTTGTTGCAGCACTACAAAAGAAGGTCCCACACCACCGGAGAACAATTCAGCTAGTTGAGCATCGCAGGATACAGTGCTGGGGACCTGCGCCAGGCTGTGCATGAAGGATTCTTGAAAAAAAATGCAGAGAGGCCTCAGGAGGTGAAAGATGATGCGTGCACAGGGGTACTGTTTCAACCAGGCAAGGCAAGCTCTTACCTCCTCCAAATTTGGACAGCAGGACCTTAGGACAGTCTTTGTAGAAGGGCCCCACCACCTGTGTTCTAAGGAGCACGCTCGTCACAAGGAGAGGAGTCCAAGAGAACCAGTCATCGTCTTAGAAGGTGCTTGCTGGAGCAGGGAAGTGAATCCGTCCCTCCACAGGAGATTTCTTCGGTCCTTCTGGTGCAGACTGAAGACAGGGAGTCCCTAATGCGTGCACACTGTGCAAACTGTTGCTGTTGCTGGCTGGAGCTGAAGTTTCGGAGTTGAAGTAGCCATTCTGGTACTTTGTTGCATTTACAGCAGTTCCTGGAGCACTCTGCGGTTGATCCGAGGTCAGAGGATGAAGCAGTAGTTTGCAGAAGATTCCTGATGGAAACCTGCAAGCAGAATCTGAAGAGAAACCCACAGGAGAGACCCTAAATAGCCCTGAGAGCGGGATTGGCTACCTTATCAGGTATGGACCTATCAGGAGGGGACTCTGACGTCACCTGCTGGCACTGGCCACTCAGAGGCCTCCAAAGTGTCCCCACACCTTGGAAAACAAGATGGCTGAAGTCTGGGACACACTGGAGGAGCTCTGGGCACCACCCCTGGGGTGGTGATGGCTAGGGGAGTGGTCACTCCCCTTTCCTTTGTCCAGTTTCGTACCACAGCAGGGACTGGGGGCCCTGGAACCGGTGTTGACTGGCTTATGCAAGGAGGGCACCATCTGTGCCCTTCAAAGCATTTCCAGAGGCTCTAGGAGGCTACCCCTCCCTAGCCTGTAACACCTATTTCCAGAGGGAGACGGTGTAACACCCTCCTCCCAAAGGAAATGCTTTGTTCTGCCTTCCTGGGACTGAGCTGCTCAGACCCCAGGAGGGCAGAACCCTGTCTGTGAGGTGGCAGCAGCTGCAGTGAAAGCCTCAGAGAGCTAGTTTGGCAGTACTGGGGGTCCATGGTGGAGACCCTAGGATGCATGAAATTGGCTCCCCAATACCAGATTTGGAATGGGGGGACAATTCCATAATCTTAGACACCTTACATAGCCATATTTGGAGTTACCATTGTGAAGCTACATATAGGTATCGACCTATATGTAGTGCACATGTGTAATGGTGTCCCCACACTCACGAAGTAAGGGGAATTGGCCCTGGACTGCGTGGGGGCACCGTTGCTTGTGCAAGGTTGCCCTCACACTTAGTAACTTTGCACCTGGCCTTCAGTTAATGAAGGTTAGACATATAGGTGACTTATAAGTTACTTAAGTGCAAAGAAAGATGGTTCTTTCCTACGGGGGAATCCGATCTTTGCAAATGCGCAGACTCACCTCTTTAGAAAGTCCACTGTTGGTTCATCTGTGGCTGCGGGGAACACTGGCCCACGACTCTCCGGTACTGTAGGTTGCTTATCTCTGATGTCAGAGGGATGGGCACCCTTTGTATGCCAGCTGTTGACCACTTTTAAGATGCTGAGCACTTGATGTCTTTTTTTTGTGGCAGCAATCTTCTGGCACTTGCATTGAGAGGACTCCTTGTCCTCTCTTTTCTCAGTCTGCGTCTGCTTGGCTTCTCGCTGGGACTGTCTGGCTCTCAGGGGCAGCTGGGGGAGGGTGCCTGGCTCTCGGGGGCAGCTGGAGGTTGGGGCCACCTGGCGCTCGGGGGCAGCTGGGACATGGACCGCCTGGCTCTCGGGGGCAGCTGGGAGGCGGGGCCGCCTGGCTCTCTAGGGCAGCTGGGGAGCGGGCAGCCTGACTCTCGGAGGCAGCTGGGTGGGTGGGACCACCTGCCTCTCAGGGGCAGCTGGGGGCATGAGACCTGGCTCTCAGGGGCAGTTGGGGGGCGGGCCATCTGACTCTCAGGGGCAGCTGGGGGTCGGGCCACCTGGCTCTTCAGGGCAGCTTGGGGGGGGCCGCCTGGCTCTCGGGGCAGCTTGGAGGGGTGGCGCTACCTGACTCTTGGGGGCAGCTTGGGGGGGTGGGGCCGCCTGGCTCTCAGGGGCTGCTGGGGGGTGCTGCGGCCAACTGGCTCTCGGGGGCTGCTGGGGGGCGGGGACGCTCAACTCTCGGGGGCAGATGGGGTGATGGGGTCACCTGGCTCTCAGGGGCAGTGGGGGGTAGGGCCGCCTGGGTCTCGGGGGCAGCTTGGGGGGGCTGCCTGGTTCTTGGGGCCTGCCGGAAGGCCATCTGTAACTCTAGGGCCGCTGGTGGTCATCTGGGTTTCTTGGTGCTGCAGATGTAAAAATGGCTCTACGATGTTGCGGTTCAACCCCAAAATCCTTGCCCCTACAGCTATGTGTAATGGCTGTGGCTGAAGCAATGCAGGGATCTTTCTGGTTCCCTTTATACTGCATGACACAGCCTCACTCCAGTCAAGCCAGACGCGAGTCCCAGTCCCCCCAGTAGGCTTCCACGAAGGTCAACCTGGACGCATCTCCCCTTCACCTTTCAGCACGCACCCTGGCCTCAGGCATGCCAAGGAACGCAGGTCCAGCACTTCCATGTGTTGGGACCGAGCTTGGCCTTCTGGTTAGACTAACAAGAAGGAAGAGCCTACCTGTGATTTTAGCCAAAGGGTTCAGAAGCGATAAATCAAAAAGGTGCCAGGATTATCGCTGCACCACGCAGTCTTCCTGGCTGACTTAGGCCGGGTTGACCTTTCCATCACTGCTCAGGGGCCTTTTGCCTCTGTTAGCACGTCGATCCTTAATAAGTAAACTTACAAGGTGACATGTATAGGTCGATGAACCTTTTGATTCGCATGGAGTATCCTACCTATGATGTGACCAATGTTCTCAGTAATCAATGCATAAAATTCAATAATCATTAGATAAGCATTAATCAATTAATCAATAATAGCAACAACATCACGCCATGACTTTTCAGCCATCAATAACCACACCTTCAGTTCTAGACATGAAGTTCAGCAAAACAGTCCATCACTCTACTTCATCTCTGTAACCTGTCAATCGTCATGTAAGGAATCCTCAACTAACCCAGATCAGCACCAGCATGTGGGACTTCATGCAAAATAATTTAGGACTAAGAATTTAGAAAACGTCTAGCTGAGAATACCATTAAGACAGCGCAGTTGGTACCTAGAAAGGAAGGCACAAAAATACAGTTCAGTGACATTGTCACATTTACCTATCCACGGCATGGGTCAGCAACAGAGTCAGTCTTCGTCATCAGTCGATCAGCATCACATCAGGCTCTCAGTCAGAGAGCTGAGCCCAATTACAGAATCTCGAATCGCCTCTACTCAATATCGCATAAATTTCGGGTTAAGGTTCTGATCTCTTTTCCCTCTGTCACGTTGTTATATCAAAGTCTCCCAGACTGTCCCCCAATTTCCATTTGGTCAATAAATCGTACGTTATGACTGTACCCAACGGAGTCCATATATCAAATCTATGAATTCTAATATTTCACACTTCACATGTCATTGATTGGTTCGCTTTACGATGTTCCCATCATCCTGCTGGTCAGGTATCAAAAATGTTGCATCTTCTTCTCCAGTCAGTGTCTTCATTGTTCGCGTCCTGGGAAAGTACATCTCATGCATGTTATATACAAATATGATACATTTCTAGTAGCTTCATCTCCTGTCCGTCGGTACTCATGGAAAGCTTCGACTAAGCATTTTATTTAACAGTGAGCAGTTCACGGTTAGTTCATTTTGTCAGCATTTTCATTGAACGTTAAGAAATACAGCTTCTGCATGAAGTCTTGCGGCTAGGCCAAGACACTCGCTAAGTTAAGGCCTACAATTTATTAAGCATCAAACATATATTATAACTCTTAATATGATATTACAACATTAATCTGATACATTTTCAATATTTCACATATATTAATCATTCATTTAGTACATTTCGTGAATACTGGTGACCATTCTCCGAGGTCACAATTTCAAACGTGCACATTATTTTTCTACGTTATCCATTTTTTATTAAATTCATTATGCAAAATACATAAACATCCATTAATAATTTTTAATTAAGACTTTTGCGTTAATAATCCCTCCACTGATGACTAAATATGTCATCATACCACTTTTATCACCTACAATTTTATAGCTCAATTTCTTCAGCATTTTGTCTTCTCCTTGAATTTTCCATAATGATTCTTTCCCTGTTTTGCTCGTCCCTCCTCTGATTATTTTTAGACCTTTTCAATTTAATCTTTTGATACAATTTACATAACCCCCTATTCCTAATAGACAAGCTATTGCAATTAATATTCCCTGTATACATTTCCAGGAGTACCCCATTCCAAATTTTACTAAGCCGATTTCCCACTGAAGCAAACCCTTTACCAACCTTTTTCCAAACACCTGGTTCTTTCAATTCCTTCAAATCACTACTTGAGTTAGTCAGATTAGTAAGTAAGGTGGTCATTACAACCCTGGCGGTCGGTGTTAAAGCAGCGGTAAGACCGCCAACAGGCCGGCAGTAAAAAATTTGGAATTACAACCGTGGCAGAAACCCCCAACAAAGACAGCCACTTTAACACTCCGACCGCCACGGCGGTACAAACAAACAGCGCGGCGGTCACCGCCAACAGACAGGCGGGAGACAATGTACCGCCCACACTATTATGACAGGCCAATCCGCCACCTTTTCCGGGGTGGACTCACCGCGGATAAAAACACAGCGGTAACAGGAATCCCGAAGGGAAAACGCTCACCTCTATACACTCCACGAGGAACGAGGACGCCATGGACCCGGAACTCCAAATTCTCCCTGCAATAGTCTTCCTGCTCCTCTACCAGGAGCACGAACGTTGGCGGTGAAGACCATGGTGAGTACTGCACCTACGACACAGGGGAGGGGGGAGGGAAAAAAGAGTGACACACACACGCAACACCCCCACCCCCACCCTCACCCACTACAACACACACACTAATGCATATCAATACATCACAGTTACACCCCCCAAACCCCCTGGAAGAATGCAAAGACAATAGAAAATGAGTGTAACCATTGTAATATATTAAAAGCAAGTAGGCAGAAATATATATATACACCATGTACATAATATATACCAAGCATAGTAGTCTAGGTAGTGCACTAAGAAAGTCCGTAGAACACTGGGACCACACGGTATGGGCGAGTCCCACACAAGATCCCCGACCATGACAGAGAGAACAATGCAGGGGCATCAGACAGCAACTAAACAGACACCTCAGGGGGAGGGAAAGGGGGGGCACCTCAGCCGCTTGAGTGCACAACGCCAAATCCACGAGGGGGCCATAGGCCCACTGTTCAATCCTGGTGAGTGCAAAGCCACAGTCTCTCAAGTCTCTACAGTGGGTGGTTTGCCCACTGTCTAATCCTTGGGAGTGCAAAGCCACAGTCTCACAAGTCTATACAGTGGGTGGTTTGCCCACTGTTCAATCCTGGGGAGTGCAAAGCCACAGTCTCTCAAGTCTATACAGTGGGTGGTTTGTCCACTGTTCAATCCTGGGGAGTACAAAGCCACAGTCTCTCAAGTCTCTACAGTGGGTGGTTTGCCCACTGTTCAATCCTGGGGAATACAAAGCCACAGTCTCTCAAGTCTATACAGTGGGTGGTTTGCCCACTGTTCAATCCTGGGGAGTGCAAAGCCACAGTCTCTCAAGTCTCTACAGTGGGTGGTTTGCCCACTGTTCAATCCAGGTGAGTGCAAAGCCACAGTCTCTCAATTGGATAACAGTCTCCACTGGTTCTGGAGGGGGCATGGTGCCCAGAGTGCAACATTCACCCCGTGACAGACTCATTTGCATCAGTGCCCTTGCCGCTCATGGGCCAGCGGTGCTTGAGATGGCGGTGCTTGAGATGGCGGTGCCCTGTGCAGCTGTGCTTGAGGCGGCGGTGCCCTGTTCAGCGGTGCTTGAGGTGGCTGTGCCCTGTTCAGCGGTGCTTGAG
Organism: Pleurodeles waltl; assembly: GCF_031143425.1. Classification (NCBI taxonomy): domain Eukaryota; kingdom Metazoa; phylum Chordata; class Amphibia; order Caudata; family Salamandridae; genus Pleurodeles; species Pleurodeles waltl. Next base: position 1,604,632,143 of record NC_090444.1, read on the forward strand.
CTGGCGGTGCCCTGTTCAGCGGTGCTTAAGGCGGCGGTGCCCTGTTCAGCGGTGCTTGAGATGGCGGTGCCCTGTTCAGCGGTGCTTAAGGCGGCGGTGCCCTGTTCAGCGGTGCTTGAGGTGGCGGTGCCCTGTTCAGTGGTGCTTGAGTCGGCGGTGCCCTGTTCAGCGGTGCTTGAGATGGCGGTGCTGTGTTCAGCGGTGCTTGAAATGGCGGTCTCCATTGCAGGGTCTCAGCTGCTGGTGGTCCTTCATGGCCCAGTGGGGCTATTGCTGGCGGTCCTTCATGGCCCAGCGGGGCTAGTGTTGGCGATCCTTCATGGCCCAGCGGGGCTTTTGCTGGCGGTCCTTCATGTCCCAGCGGGGCTAGTGCTGGCGCTACTCCATGGCCCAGCGGGGCTAGTGCTGGCGGTCCTTCATGGCCCAGTGGGGCTTTTGCTGGCAGTCCTTCATGGCCCAGCGGGGCTTTTGCTGGCGGTCCTTCATGGCCCAGCGGGGCTAGTGTTGACGGTCCTTCATGGCCCAGCGGGGCTTTTGCTGGCGGTCCTTCATGGCCCAGCGGGGCTAGTGCTGGCGGTACTTCATGGCCCAGCAGGGCTAGTGCTGGCGGTGGCCTCCTGGGCAGCTGGGCTGGTGCTGGCGGTGGCCTCCTGGGCAGCTGGGCTGGTGCAGGCTGTGGCCTCCTGGGGAGCGGGGATGATGGCGGGTTTCTCCGCCGTGCTGCTCTTCCCAGACTTGCCGGGTATCTTGTGGCCCTTCCCCACCTTGGAAGGTGTCACAGATGACTCCACACTCCCACTGGGACCCCTGGGAGCGGCTTTGGTGTCTGGAGTCTTCCCCCTCTCCCGCTGGGCACTGGCCAACTTCTGATGCTTCACAGGTGGGGGACTGTCTGTGCTGTGGCTCCGTGCCACACTGGCTGCCCTGGTGGCCGGTGCACTCCAGATTCCGGTGACTACAGACACCACTGGTCCCGGAGATGTTGTGGCTGAGGTGCTAGTTCGGGACCTATGAGATGGACGGGGTGGGGGAGGTGTGGGAAAGAGGTCAAGGGTGGACTGGAAAAGTTTTTGGGACACACTGGGACGGGTAGCTGGAAGGGGTTTGGGAGTGGAGGAAGAGGTGGTGGTTGTAGGAGGTGTAAGTTTGGTGACTTTGGGTGAAGGTGCATGCGCTGGAGGCTGTCGTGAGGTGGATGGCTGTTGGGTGGGTGTATGCCTGCGTTTGTGTATCTTGGGAGGGGGCGTCACAGACACACTGGGAGAGGACATAGGGGACGTGTGAATGGTAGTGGGGGTGGTGATTGCACGTGAGCGGGGTGTGGTGGTGGGTGTGCTGGAAAGGGACGTAGTGGCTGTAGAGGTAGTGCATGCAAGTGTGAGTGTAGACGAGACTGGGAGGGAGGAGGGAGACGAGGAGGAGGGGGACACAGTGGAGGCAGTAAATGTTGGTGTGTCTGCATGTGTGTGATGCTTGCGTTTGTGCTTGTGTGGTGTTTATGTTTGCCTGAGCTACCCTTGGGTGTTGAGGTGTGTGCATGTTGGTCTGTAGGTGTGCTTGGGATAGGCTGAGGTACAGGGGGATTGGGTTGGGGTGGAGGAAGTTGGATGGGGGAGGCTAGAGACAGGGACAATGGCTGCCATCAGTGCTGAGGCCAGAGTCTGAAAAGCTCGCTGAAGGGCCGCCTGACCAGAATGAATGCCCTCCAGGAATGCATTTGTTTGTTGCAACTGCCTCTCTACACCCTGAATGGCATTCAAAATGGTAGACTGCCCAACAGTGAGGGACCTGAGGAGGTCAATGGCCTCCTCACTGAGGGCAGCAGGGGTGACTGGGGCAGGGCATGAGGTGCCTGGGACGAAGGTGATGCCCACCCTCCTGGGTGAGCGGGCACGGGCCAAAGTCTGAGGGGCTGCTGGGAGGGCAGTGCTGGTGGGGGGGTGGCGGTGGTACCTGTAGATGCAGGGGGCACAGATGTTGCCGCCACCACAAGGGAGCTCCCATCAGAGGACGAGTCCGTGTCACTGGTCTCAGCTCCTGTCCCCGCCGTGGAGCTCCCCTTGCCCTCCGTCCCACTGGTGAATTCAGACTCCGTAGTGTCACCCTCCAGGGCCATGTGGGATGCAGCTTCCTCGTGCTCCGGTGCCACTGCTCCTCCGCCTGATGATGCTAATGCACACAAAAACAGGGAGACCACAAAAAGGGGGGGACGAAAGAAGAAAGACATGTTGAGTGCATGGATTACCGCTACCGTTGGCGGACACGACAGACACAGAAGCCCCCTGCACTACGCCGCGCTCTTGGGCTCCACTGTTCAATTCCTGGGAAATGGCCTACAAGGCTATGGACGACATCTGCACACGTAGATAACACAGGGGCATGAATAGCTGTACTTGGCACTCTACAGAGGTGGGGTGGGGTGCCACATGGCCTGCCTTACGGAGGGGCCTTGCCTACGGAACTTGCCCTGGCCTAGGGAAACCCACAGCCCACCTCCCCCACCCAGACACCTCCACTGCGCACAAAGTTAGCAAAATGAGAGTGTACTCACCCCCTTGGGGCTGCTGTGATGCCCTCAAGCGCCCATCCAACTCCGGGTAGGCCACCGGCAGGATCCTGAACATCAGGGGGGTCATGGTGCGACAGGCACCCCTCCCACGCTGCCATCTTTTACGGCAGTGGGTGCCCCGTCTGTGGTAAACCCCCAGGGTCCAGACGTCCTTGGAGATGGCATGCCAAATTTCTTTTTTCTGGTGGGTGCTGACCTACATGAAATGTACAGGGGAAAAAGAGAAGTTATTACCAACTGCATCGTCAAAGTGCGTTCACCGTCTTTCATGCACGCAGCACTCTCCTCCCTTCCTTCTTACATCCAGCCCTCTCCACAAAGGCATAGCCCATACAACATGCTCCCTGTGTACATACCTGTTTGTCTGGAGGACTGTAGAGTAGGTTGTACTGGGGGAGGACCCCATCCACGAGCATCTCCAACTCCTCCGATTTGAAGGCAGGGGCCCTTTCCCCAGACACTCGAGCCATTGTCTCTTCCAGACCGAGGTCACAGCAGCACTTGCAGTGTAGGTCCTCTCCTGTTGAAGATCAGGTATCGAGTGATTGAACAGAGAGAAAATGGCGGTCACGTCCGGTGCGATGCGTACCGTCACCGCCGGCGTACATCGTCATTGGCTCCTGGGACCGATAGGGCCCAATGTTAACCAATGCAGCATTGCGCCGCGGTCTTTGACCGCCTACCGCGACGGTGTACAACGCCAGCGCAGTTACCTCACATCCCATTGTCCCACTTTACAGGTCAGGCAGCCGCTATTTCAGGGGCCCACATGGCTTCATTTCCAACTGCGTCACACATACCTAGGCCTGGACTCAACACACAACAGGCCACCTTTTGTGTATGATTGGTGTTCTGGCTAAACTGTGGGAACGTACCTCTAAGTTGTTTGACTCTGTGCTCGCTGTTGTCCTTCATAGGCACCGTCCGCTGGGACATGTGAGGAGATGGCGGCATCCTCCAGTGTACCGACCGTTGGTGGACCTGTCGACAATGGAGGGGCAACATCTGATTATCACATACAGGCTTGACCGTGCCACAATCCAGGAACTGTGTACCCAGTTGGAGCCAGACCAGATGTCAGCTATCCGCCATCCCACAGGAATCCCCCCTCAGGTGCAGGTGCTGTCAGTGCTCCATTTCCTTGCAAGTGGGTCTTTTCAAACAACAGTGGCCATAGCATCAGGGATGTCCCAACTTATGTTTTTCAACATGTTGTCCAGAGTGTTGTCTACCCTGCTGAACACATGCGGAGCTACATCGTTTTCCCTCAGGTGGAGGATTTGCCTACAGTGAAAGGGGATTTCTATGCCCTGGGACATATCCCCAACATCATAGGTGCCATTGATGGGACCCATGTGGCTTTGGTCCCCCCCCACAGGAGTGAACAGGTGTACAGGAACCGGAAGAGTTATCATTCCATGAATGTACATATGGTATGTTTGGCAGACCAGTACATCTCCCATGTGAATGCCAAGTTCCCTGGCTCAGTGCATGATGCCTACATCCTGCGGAATAGCAGCATCGCTTATGTGATGGGTCAACTCCAGAGGCACTGTGTGTGGCTAATAGGTTAGCACCTGGAGGCAAGTCAGTGGGAATAGTTGTCTGGGTCTGGGGTTATCCCTACAGGCTAGTGTGTGTCTAACTGTTGTCCCTCACCATTTGTAGGTGACTGGTTACTCCAACCTGTCATGGCTACTGACCCCAGTGAGGAATCCCAGAACAAGGGCAGACGAACGCTACAATGAGGCCCATGGGCGAACTAGGAGGGTGATCGAGCGGACCTTCGGCCTCCTGAAGGCCACGTTCCGGTGCCCCCATATGACAGGTGGATCCCTATTCTACTCACCAAAGAAGGTGTGCCAGATCATCGTGGCCTGCTGTATGCTTCATAACTTGGCATTGCGACGACAGGTGCCTTTTCTGCAGGAGGATGGTCCAGATGGCGGTGTTATTGCAGCTGTGGAGCCTGTGGACAGTGAAAAGGAGGAAGCAGTGGAAGAAGACATGAACAACAGGGACTCAGTGATCCAGCAATATTTCCAGTGAGACACAGGTAAGAGTACAGACCTGCCTACTACATGTACTTATACACTACTACCTCTCTACTGCCTGTCGTTTTCACCCAGTGTATGGTCACTGAGTTGTCACTTTCCCTTACGATTTCACAGATGTGGGTCCCACTGTGTGACATCTGCTTAGATTCCTCATGGACTAGAGCTGTGTGACATAGTTATGTTGACATTACAATTGAAAGAGCATTTTGTCACTGTAATAGCTAATACACTATTTCAAAATCACAGACAGACTCCAGATTGTTTTGTGCTTTAAGGGTGTTTATTTAAGTGCTCAATATTGGAGGGGGTAGTGAAATGGTGAGGGGTGATGGCGGAGGAATGTCCATGGCAGAGTCCAGTCTATTAGTCTCACAGGTGTATTGCCCATATGGGCATAGGAAGTGGAGCTGGGGCAGATTAAGTATGGACAGGGTGACAAAGTGGGACAGTAGGATGACAATCAGGGTGGTCTCATTTCTTGGTGGGGGTCTTGGCATCGTGCTCTGTCTTGTTCCTGCATCTCAAGGACCGTTTGCGGGGTGGTTCTCCCTCTGCAGGGGGTGGGGTGCTGGTGTGGTGGTCCTGTGGTGGGGCGTCCTGTCCACTAGCGCCGGCGGAGGTGGTGGGCAGTTCATCATCCATGCTAGTGTCAGGGGCCCCTTGTAGTGCCACAGTTTCCCTCCTGGTGTTCACAAGTTCCTTCAACACCCCTACGATGGTGCCCAGGGTGGAGCTGATGGTTCTGAGTTCCTCCCTGAAGCCCATATACTGTTCCTCCTGCAGGCGCTGGGTCTCCTGAAACTTGGCCAGTACCGTTGCCATCGTCTCCTGGGAGTGGTGGTAGGCTCCCATGATGGAGGAGAGGGCCTCGTGGAGAGTGAGTTCCTTTGGCCTGTCCGCCCCCTGTCGCACAGCAGCCCTTCCAGTTCCCCTGTGTTCCTGGGCCTCCGTCCCCTGGACCGTGTGCCTACTGCCACTGCCCCCAGGTCCCTGTTGTTGTTGGGTGGTGGGTTAGCCTGGGTTCCCTGTAGTGGTGGACACACAGCTGATTGACGTGTCCTGGGGACGGAGGTATGGGCCCACCGGGTGGGCACTGTGCTGGTGTTTCCAGAGGGGGGAAGGTCTGTGGTGGCCTGTGACTGAGTGAGGGGAACCGACTGTCCAGAGATCCCCGATGGGCCGGGCTGGTCATCTAGATCCAGTTGGACAGAGCTGCTGTCGTCACTGTGGGCTTCTTCTGTTGGTGGTGGTGTGGACATGTGTGGACCTTCCTGTCCGGTGACGTTGGGTTGGGGTCCTGCAGGGGTATAAAAGGATGGCTATTACATCTGTGTGTGTCATGGTGTGCAATGGGTGGGTGACCATGTACCCCAGTGCTTGCATTCCTGTGTGGGACCTTGTGTAAGGATGGTTTAGGGGGTTGTATGGGTATGTGCAGTGGGCATGCTTTAGTGATGGGTGTCCATGCTTTGTTGTTGCATGCAGGGCTTGGTGTTGGGATGGGTGGTTTGTGATGTTGGGACATATGTGAGGAGTTGGAGTGATGGGGTGAGGGTGGGGGTATGTGATAGCATGCAGGTAGGGTGGGGGATGTAATAGTTAAGATTTGACTTACCAGAGTCCATTCCTCTACCTACTCCTGCAAGGCCCTCAGGATGCAGAATCACCAAGACCTGCTCCTCCCATGTTGTTAGTGGTGGGTGAGGAGGTGGGGGTCCGCCGCCAGTCCGCTGAACCGCCTGGTGGTGTCTTGAGACCACGGAACGCACCTTCCCCCATAGGTCGTTCCACCTCTTCCTAATGTCCTCCCGATTTCTTGGGTGCTGTCCCACTGCGTTGACCCTGTCCACGATTCTTCGCCATAGCTCCATCTTCCTTGCAATGGAGGTGTGCCGCACCTGTGCTCCGAATAGCTGTGGCTCTACCCGGACGATTTCCTCCACCATGACCCTGAGCTCCTCCTCCGAGAACCTGGGGTGTCTTTGCCATGCCATCGGGTGGAGTAGGTGATGTGTGGAGTTTATTGTGTGGTGATATGTAGTGGTGTGTTGTGTGAGGTGCGTGGAAGTTGTGTGGGTGATGGTGTTGTGTGCCTGTGGATGCTGTTGTTCTTGCGGGAGCTTTCTCTCTCTGGCCTTGTTTCTGAATTTTTGGTCGTGGGGGTTTGTGGGTAATGTGGGTGTGTGTTTTATATTGTAATGGGTGTGTGGGAGTGGTGTGTGTATGTATATCAGATGTGTGTATTTCGAATTGTCCAATGTGGCTGTGTTTTGTAAGTGTGTGTGTATTTTGAGCGCGGCGGTGTGTACCGCCAATGGAATACCGCAGTTGAAAGACCGCCACGTGGATTCATGTGTCGTGATAGTGTGGGTGTATTTCTGTTGGCGTGACGATGGAGATTTTGTTTTCGCCAGTTTATCACTGACCTTTGGTGTGGTGGACTTGTGTGGGTGTCTGAATTTTGGCAGATTCCGAAATGTGGGTCGTAATAGCTGTGGCGGAAATCCACGGTCGCGGCGGTGTGTTGGCGGTCTTCTGCACGGCGGTAAGCGGCTTTTGCCACCAATGTTGTAATGAGGGCCTAAGTCTCTTATCTCTTTACTATTGTTAGGAATATAAGAACAACAATGCCTAGAGTTAATCATTTTACAGACTCTGCCGTCCTTCGCTAGAAGGATGTCTAAAGCAAGATGATTTTGAAGAGTCATAGCTCAAGCCGCAGCCAATTCAGTATCTGTCAGGAGTATCTGCCCCTGTAAAATTTGCCAGCATGTTATCCACAATAGTAGACAACTTTCAAATCTTGATCAAATTCAGGATGGCTCCCATTGAAGGATTCTCCGCACCAAATATATCTCCCACTACCGCAGAAGAGGACTCCATCCTCTGTCTCTTATGATGTAATTCAGTCAATTTCAGAAACTTTTTTAAATCTACTATCTGAGAAATCTTTGGGAATACTATCCCCAAATAACATATCCCATACCATCCTCTTGGAAGACGGTAATAAGCATTAAGTCCACAAATATAATAAATCCCCGGAATTGCAGGGTCCTGACCAATAAAAGCCCATTTACTCTGAAACAAAAACACATGCCTACATTCACTCGTACCCACAAATAAAGTGACAGTGTGCGATTTTGGCCTATACATACAAAGCATCCCTATGTGTAATGCATCTGAAGCTAATTTCCCTGGCGTCTTTATTGCAGTGCAAGCATAATCATTTTTGTAAGTTCAGATAATTGTGCGGGGCTGGACAGGTATTGATCCATCACTGACGGACATGTTGAACACCTCAATATCCAGAGGTTTGGTTCTGGATCAATGGAAGCACGCTGTGGTTCAACCACTATTAAAGAAGGCTTCCTTAGATATGGCTGATCTAAAGAACTACAGACCGATATCTCTGCTACCGACACCGGCCAAAATTCTAGATAAACATATTAATACTCAACTTTCCACCTTTCTGGAAACACACAACTGTCTCCATTCTACACAAACGGGTTTTAGACCCCGGCACAGTACAGAAACTGCATTGATTGCAATTACGGAAGATGCAAGGAAAGCCATGGTTCCTGGCCAGACAACTGCAGTCATACATTTGGATTTGAGTGCAGTCTTTGACACCGTTGACCATCAAGTGCTGAGGATAAGGATGAGGAACACGGGAATAGAGGGGCAAGCTCATGCATGGCTGACCTCCTTTCTGGAGGGTAGAACTTTCCAGGTCTTTGATCAAACTTATTATTCAGATAAGCTCTTTTCCAGCTGCGGTGTTCCCCAGGGTTCGTCGCTCAGCCCCACACTTTTTAAAATATATATGGCTCCCCTGGCTGACTTAATTGAATCTTTTGGCCTATCTATGGTGTCTTTGCGGATGACACCCAATTGGTGGTATCCTACGTAGATTAAAACCAATACGGATGGCTCCTCATTGACTTCCTGTTTACAGGCAGTTACAGGTTGGATGATGGACAGCAGACTTCAACTTAACAGGGACAAGACAGAACTTATGATACTGGGATATGACCCAGGCCGAATAAGTCACTCACGTGCCCTAGTGCTCTAGCTGACTTCCCACCCCGAAGAAATGTATTAAGAGCCTAGGGATATGGCTGGATCCCGGGCTAACGTTGGATCAGCACACCAAGCATATATTGGCTTCTCGTTTTGGCATGCTGAGACTTTTGAGGAAGGTGTTTACAATCCTTCCCTTTCTGGCAAAAGGACTTATCATCCAAGCCACCATTCTTTCGAGACTTGACTATTGTAATGGTATATTTCTTGGCTCGCCACTTTATGTGATAAATAAGCTGCAGCGTGTACAAAATGCAGCTGCACGCCTTCTGTTAGATATCCCTAGACATGTATCAGCAAAACCAGCATTAGCCTCCCTGCATTGGTTGCCAATCGAACAGAGGATCAAATTTAAAGCTTTATGTTGTATTCACAGGTCCCTACACAATTGTGGGCCACCGATCTTAAGAGCCCTCACATCTTCCTATAGGCCGAATAGGACGCTCTGATCAACCTCTTTAGCTTTGGCCTCCCTAACTAGATTTTAAAAAGTTAGATGGGGTGGGGCATGATGTCCTATATGGGGGCCAAATTGTGGAATTCCCTTCCTCTTAGGCTCCGGCTGACAAGCCAGGAACTCAGCTTCCGTAAGGAACTCAAAACTTGGCTGTTTTAGAATTGACTGCCCTTCATGTTAACCTTGATTTTCTGATTTGGTCCACAAGCGCTGGGAAGCCTCAGGGCAGCCATGCGCTTTACAAATTGCATAATATAACATAACATTTTCTCTAAGCCTTTTTCCAAATTCTCTTTCAATGCTTTTCCCCTGTCGTCAGCATGACCTAAGAAGCTCTTCTCCAAAGGGGTTAGCAAGCATGTCAAGTTGTTCTTGTGCGCATTGGCTGTTCCAAACATTAGTGTAGGCTCAAAGAATCCTCTAACCAATACTATATCATGATCTTTAGCTACTCTACTCATGTACCTAATGTTAGGAACAAACGAAAACACTACGTCATGATTGGAGTGAAAATGTTGAATATACTCCTGGTCATAAAATCTTGTTAGTAGGAGACTACAACTTATCCCATAGGATAGTGGAAGACTATGGTAAGTAACGCCTTCCTCAACTGATGAAGGAATTCGCGTAAACACTAGACAATCCCTTGCATCCATCGTCTCAACATATTCACTCAACAAGTGATAGAAAACATTAGAAGAAAGTTCTCCTTGAGCATTAGTATAGTCATGCAAATACTTCTCATCTAACTTAAACATCTCCAAAGCTGTTAGTGTACTAGTCTCAGAAGCAGATGTATAGTTGGCTCCTCTTGCATCAAGAACAGACATACCCACAATCAACACTATGAACAAATCTCCACACATAATTGCCAAACCAATACTTATATATTTACAGCGCCTAGCATTTCTAACCTGCTTTTCAAAGTCAACCATGATTTGCAAAGAATCAAAAAGCAGAAATAACTTAGATACACTTGTAGTAAAATCAAAAACAGACAATTCTTCCTTCAGCAGTTCAGTTTTGCTTCAGGAATCCTTTCTTCCTTGTCAAAATCGATTAGCAGCTTGTCACATCCGGTTTTCACCGTCAAATCAGGTTATCAGTGTCTTTTACAGTATATTTTTCAATCAGTCTCTTTACCCAAGAATAATTCTCAATTAGTTTTAACAGCTCAGCTTCTTGATCATTTTCAGGTTACCTCAAAATATTGACTCCAAACTTCCCTATCAAAACAAAAGGACAAACTCATGTTGCCATTTGTTTGTAGGTGCATACGCCCATTCAGGACCTGCGTATCTTCGACTTGCTATTCTCTTTCTCTTTAACTTTCGATCACCACTCAACTCTCCTTCACTCAATTCTTCTTTTCTAGTGGTATATACTTCTTCCTCCATTGTTTGATCAATGAACATCACCTTCCTTTTCTCCACTTGCGATTCAGGTTAATTGTCTCTGTTTCCTGTACCTTCTGTCAATATTCTCTTCAGGATTGGACTTTTCTCATTGTCTTTCTCTGTGTTGTTTTCTCCTGAAGGACCTGCAACAGGCTCAGGAGGAGTCAGGTCACTTTGACTTTGATCCAGCTCAACTCCCTCCTCTTCTGGGTCTAGCTCTTGCTCTATTTGTGCAAGGCTCTCCAGCTGTGTCAGTTGTGATAGATTCTCCTGCAGCTTCTTGTAGCTCTTCAATTTTGTCTCTTACAGGAGTGATAGAACCATCTCCCACAAGTTCTGTTTTGACCTCAGACTCTTCTTGTTCTTTCTCTGGTTCAGGTGCTGCAACTTGGTTCATGGTTGTTGGTGCTATCAACAACGCTTCTTCATGATCCAGTGGACATTCCACTTTCTTCGTGTCACTTGCGTGGATCCAGTTCGGAATCCCTGCACAATTCACAGCTGTCGTAGTCATCAAGATCACCTGGTATGGCCATCTCCAACATGGCTCCAAACATGTCTTGCGGACATGTTTTCGGACAACAACCCAGTCGCTGGCTCTCAGGTTGTGCCCTGGATCGTGTATTGGTAGCAGTGTGGTAGCCTCCACCTGCTGAGAGAAAAAGGGAACCACCTCAACCAGACCCTTGCAGTAATCCAACACCATATGATCTGTAAAATTAACAAGTGCATTGCCTGGAACTGGTGGCAACCTCATTGCTCTGCCCATGAGGATCTCATGGGGTGACAATCCTGTCATCCTGTCGGGTGTATTTCTCATCGACATCAACACCAAAGGCAATGCATCTGGCCATTTCAAATTCGTAGCTGCACACATTTTAGCAGTTCTTGATTTGAAAGTACCATTCATCTGCTCCACTAGTCCTGATGCTTCAGGGCGGTAACTACAATGCAACTTCTGCTCAATGTTTATTGCTGCACACAAAAGTTTAATCACCTCGTTATTGAAGTGAGTTCGTTCCCCAATCTGATTCTAAAGAGATCAGAAATCCGAAATGTGGTATTAACTCCCTAAGCAACAATTTTCCTACTGTGAGGCTATAATTTCTCCTTGTAGGGTACGCTTCAATCTAATGACTAAAAATGCACACAATCACCAACACGTATTTCAGACCACATGCAGGCATATCAATGAAATCCAATTGCATTCTGCTGAATGGACTTCCTGCTCTTCCAATGTGGCTCAAATTAACCGTGGTCCCTTTTCCTGCATTTAACTGCTGACAAATAACACAACAATGGCATACTGCTTCAGCTGCCTGCCTAAACTGGGGGTTAAACCAATCTATTTTGAACAGATGAACCATGGCATCCCTCCCAATGTGTGCCTGACCATGATAGTACCTCGCCATCTGTGACAGTAGGCTATTTGGCAAAACCATTTGTCCCTCTTTGGATACCCATAGTACATCCGGTCTTTGAACACATTTAATCTTACTGCATGATCGTTTCTCTTCCTTATCCACGATACTCTGCAGAGTTTTTAACTCTTCCAATGTGTCGATCACCCTTAATGCAAAACTCATACATGTAGTATCTTCCTCAGATAACAATTCCCACTGGTCCCTGAAAGATATACAGATCAATGCGCAAAACCTTGCGACTTGATCCGCATATCCATTCCCCAGTGACACATAGGCCCTCATGAGGGATATACTGGGCACTACTCTAGTAGTAGGAGGTAATGGTTACCTTTGACTATCACTTAGAAACCTGTTTAATTACAAAGGTGGTTTGAATCACAGAGAATGGTTTGCTCACCTGTATGTGTTTTAATCATCTAGATACACACTTTGGGGTTTGAGAATGTTAAGGGTTCTCACAGCACACCTATTGTGACACTTATATAATATCTCATAATTACAAGATGTACTACAATAGTATATTTGTAAATATTGTTGTAGGAGGTCCTGAGGAAATCCATGGGTACTCCCGGGATGAAACACGTGTTGACAACGGGATGATGTGAAGGACATTTATTTATGGAGTATCTTTGAATAGGATTACACTAATAGTGGGACAACAGGACGATGTGAAGGACATTCATGTATGGGACAACAGGATGATGTGAAGGACATTCATTAATGGAGTTTCTTTGAATAGGACTATTGTGGAAATCAGGATAACTGGATGAGAATAATCTTCATGAACTTTTTTGTACAATAGCAATGTGATGGAATTCATATTTGATTACTGTAATTTCTGATGTACTATAAATTTGTTTCGGTGTATATATAATTGTATGTAATTATTATTTTTTATGATTATCCACAGACCTGTGTTTATTGTCTTTGAATCAATGACTCTGGATGACAGCAGAGTTAGATTGAATCTGCTTGACTTCAGACAGGAACGGAGACATCAGTTGCCTGTCTCCCGTTTGGGTAGAAACTCTCTTTCTCGCAGTTGACCGGAGTAATCAACTTGCAGACCCCAGAAAGATGAAGCTGAATATAGGCCCTACTGCCTTGCCCCTACGGTGGTGAATTGTGACTTTTATGCTTTGCTTTGAAGTTATGCTATAATATAATCACATGTATTTGCTGTGTACATTGCAACTGAGAAGTACTTTGATATATTTTGCTTTCATTGCTGCGACTACTTTTGAACGTGTGCTTCCAATCTACTAATTTCGCCTCTCAGGAACCTCGTGGAGAAATAATAATAACAATAAATGTCTTCTTTACACTCAGAAGTGCATTCCAGAGAGGTTCTGTAAGCTCGGTTATGAGATAAGAGCAGGAAAGCAGAACATTTTGGTGTACTAGGCAGGATGGGAGTCAAATTGGAGATTTCGAAGTGCACGATTTAAAAGTGTAATTGTTTTTTGTTGTTTAGAGAATTACAGAAGCACGGCAGACCATGTTTGAAAATGCATGTGAAGTTAAACTGCTTTATGGTGCTGTGAGAAACATGTTTTCTTGTTTATCAGGACTGTGTGGTTCTTGGGATGAGTGCTGTGATAAAGCATATTTAGAAAATGTGCCTTTTGAAAGAAATAATGTTCCTTTTGTTCTTGACAGAAGGGTTTGGATACTTTTGTCTGCTTACAGAAAAATGCAGGGGAGATGTAGGCAGTTAGAACATGAAAATAAGAATTTACGTGAGCAAATTAGCCAGAACACATTAATGCAAGATAATGCTGAAATCTATAAAACTGCTGTTTTAGAAGAATCTGTCTTTTCCCATTTCAGTAATGAGGGGGTTAAGACAGCTGTGAGCCAGTCTGAGCCTCAGTGTAAGCAGAGCATATCGCAAAACACCCCACAGCTTTTGGCAGTTGAAGAGCATTTCTTAATAGATAACACTGAGAACAGAGCTCAGAATGTTATTGACAGACTAAGTCAAATTAATTTGTTCAAGGCAGGAGTACTGTCGCAAAATGTGCAGTTACTGGTACAAGTAAAACAAAAGATTTTAGAGTTTCTTACTATTTGCACTAAGCAAGAGAAACCGAGTTTCATGAGCTTGTTTGATTTTTGGAAACAGTATAGCCCTCATCTGAGTGAAATCCTAACACTTTGGTATAAAGTAACTAGAAAAAAACATGGCCAGCTGCTCGCTTCAAATGAAATAATTCAGACTTTAGGTTTCTGCGCAGTGCAAGAGGGAAACACTGATTTACATGTAAATCAGGAACAGGGGAGGACAAGAGTGCCCCTGGAACTTTCGAGTAAGCTTTTGACTTGTTATCAGTGGGTGATGAGTTCACCTAAATATCACAGTTTAGGACAGGTACAGAAGGCTAGTATCATACACTGGATCTGGTACATGCAAGACAGGGCTAGAGTCACTGCAGCCCTACATGAACAGGTGTCACAAGCCGCTTTTCAGGATGTGGAGATGGTGCAGGGAGTACCACAGGTAAAAGAGTCACCAGTGAAATTGAGTGCACCATTTGAATTTGTGTCCCCTGAGGATAAATAGTATGTTTGTTTGACTAATGATTCATTGACTGAAGAGTTGTTGTCTAGCACAGGAGAAGGAACAGTGTTGTGAATGTGTGTCAGACTTTAAAGCAAGAGCTGCTTGAGATGCGCCATTTTACACTGATTCTTGGTTCACTGCCAATGGTTTAGCAGTTTGGTTTTCCACATGGCTTGTACCTAACTGGTTCAATTCCCTTGCAGATTTGAAAGAGAAAAATTCAGAGTCTGAAGTGTCCACCCAGAATTCTGACTTAGTGGGGATGGTTAAGTGGGTGCACCAGAAACGTGGACAGCTGGGAGAAAAAGCCACTTACAGGTGGGCAGAGATTAGAGAGATGCACATTTCCCTAGATTTGATCAAAACTGTGCAGCACGCACAATAGCAATCTGTCCCACAAACAGTCAAAGATCAGTTGGAGAGAGGAAAGTTACCAGGACAGATATGGCAAATTGATCAGGTTTTAGGGGGAGTGATTGCTGCAGATTACCAAGGAGAAATCAATATTATGCTGATAACTAGAAAATAATCTGATTCATTCATACACATTTAAAACAGACTGGCCCAACTTGTCAAAAGTGCAGTGAATGGAGGTTTGGTGAAGAAGGAGTCTGCCCCAGCCCCTCTGACAGTGCAAGGAAAGGGAAGCTGTGGTGCAGCAGATAAAAACCTCAGTGCTGAGGTGTGGGTTGAACCCCCAAATGACCCTCCAGAACCTGCAAAAATCATAACAAAGGGCCCCAAAAACATCCTGCTGATTATAAAACAAGGAAAGGAAGAGGAAGGGCACATTTCAGATGACAAATGTTATTTGCAAGAAAAGTCATACTTTTTTCTTTTGCAGATCCTACCACGTTTCGCCACTGACCATGTGTGTGCTTTGTGGTCTCCCTTCGGGTGTGTGCGTGCGGGGTCGGGGGAGGGACCGAACCCCCAACCTGAACCTGATTGATTAAAGTAGAAGCACCATGGATCCATTTTGCGCAAATGGCGCCTTCAGTTCAAGTTCAACTTGTTTGATTATGTTCTTCCACTGGAACTAAGCAACCTTAACAGTTAACTGTCTGTGTTTTTTCGTATGGAACTCTGACTTTCGCTTACATTCCAGCAAACCTTTCAGGTGGAACGTGTACCTTTACATGAGTAGAACTCATGCTACATCCACTTGCTGTTTTAGAGACACTGTTCAATCAGTTATTATCTCAATCAGAGTAAGTTTCAGTCTTTTCTGTGTAGATGTATCTGATGTGAAAGGTTATGAGATCAATATTTTAATCCACTTCCACTGCTTTACAGTGATTGCTTTTATCGTTCAAATCTGATTTGCTTATAATGTTTTTTTTATTGTGTTGATTTTTTTGTTTTTGTTTTTGTTTGAAATAAGAGGTATGAAACAAAAATTCATTGGTCATAGGGTGGAATGTGATGCTATTAATTGTGTTTGACCAATGACTTTGTGTTTCACCACTGCGCATATTAGTTGCTCAATGTTCACCAGTAGCACATTACATGTTGTATTCAGTTTAGCTTCCTATTTGTTTAAACATGGAGTTAGCCATTACATTCTGCATTCAGTTTAGCTGCATATTGGCTTTAACATGGCATTAGCCATTACATTCTGTATTCAGGTCAGCTGCCTATTGGCTTTGACATGGCATTAGACATTACATTTTGTATTCAGTTTAGCTGCCTATTGGCTTTGACATGGCATTAGCCATTACATTCTGTATTCAGTTTAGCTGCCTATTGGCTTTGACATGATATTTAGGTTAGCTGCCTATTGGCTTTAACGTGGGGTTAGACATTGCAGTTGAGACATTGCAGATGAGCTGTGTTTTTCCAAGCTGTGTTTTTCCACAAGATAGACCAAGCTGTGTTCTTCACACCAGACTAGACCTGATAAGAAAGAGTACATTTGGTGTTTTCCTTTCTGCTTAGCCTTGGGAAGAGGAGAAGTCTGGGAGATCTGGCCAGTCTCCAAAGGCTTGCGTAGTTTTCCCGAGTCTGAGAGAAGGGGGCACGTTTTTGGAACGATGACTCTGGACGACAGCAGAGTTAGATTGAATCTGCTTGACTTCAGACAGGAACGGAGACGTCAGTTGCCTGTCTCCCGTTTGGGTAGAAAATCTCTTTCTCGCAGTTGACCGAAGTCATCAACTTGCAGACCTCAGAAAGATGAAGCTGAATATAGGCCCTACAGCCTTGCCCCTGCGGTGATGAATTTTGACTTTTATGCTTTGCTTTGAAGTTATGCTATAATATAATCACATGTATTTGCTGTGTATATTGCAACTGAGAAGTACTTTGATATATTTTGCTTTCATTGCTGCGACTACTTTTGAACGTGTGCTTCCAATCTACTAATTTCGTCTCACAGGAACCTCGTGGAGAAATAATAATAACAATAAATGTCTTATTTAAACTCAGAAGTGCATTCCAGAGAGGTTCTGTACGCTCGGTTATGAGATAAGAGCAGGAAAGCAGAACACTGGCGGAAACACTGCACAGAAGGGAAACAACTCACCTCTGGAGACTTAGGGAACAACCATGCCGCATGGAGCCCGAATTGCATGTCTTCCCGATGTTGTTTTACGTCCTGCTCCACTACGAACACAAACAATGGCGAAGACGACCACGGTGAGTACAGACACCTAGCACCCAGGGGAGGAAGGAAAAAGAGAGTGACACACTCACACACAACACCCCCACCCCAACACCATACACACAACCAGATGCAGTAACATAACATATCCACCCGTAGCCCTCAGGAAAAATGCAAGGACAACTACTAGAGGGCAAAAAGAGTATAATAAGATAAATATAGTAGAAATATGTGAATCCAAATAAAAAAATATATACATATTTACAAATCAAGGGACCCTGCCCAGTCCAAATAGTCCGTGGGCCACAGGGCCACATCACAAAGTCCAAGGCCCCACCTCACTCCTGCAACAACACGGAGAGAACACTGCAGGGGCATCATGTCGAAAATAGCCAGGCATCTCAGCTGGATGGGGACTGGGGGGCACCTCAGCCGGAAGATGGTACAACGCCACTGGTCCTGGAGGGGGCAACATGCCCATTACTCTGTCCTGTGGAGTGCAAGGCCACAGTCTCTTAAGTGAGTGACTTGCCTACATGGTCTGGAGGGGGTAGCATTCCCTGTGCACTGTCCTGGGGAGTGCAAGGCCACAGTCTCTCAAGTGGGTGACTTGCCCACTGGTCCTGGAGGGGGCAACATGCCCTGTGCACTGTCCTGGGGAGTGCAAGGCCACAGTCTCTCAAGTGGGTGACTTGCCCAGTGCGCTCTGGAGGGGGCAACATGCCCTGTGTGCTGTCCTGGGGAGTGGAACGCCACAGTCTCTCAAGTGGGTTACTTGCCCACATGCTCTGGAGTGGGCAACATGCCCTGTGCACTGTCCTGGGGAGTGCAAGGCCACAGTCTCTCAAGTGGGCGACTTGCCCACATGCGCTGGAGGGGGTAGCATGCCCTGTGCGCTGTCCTGGGGAGTGCAAGGCCACAGTCTCTCAAATGGGTGTCTTTACCACTGGTTCTGAAGGGGACATCATGCCCAGTGAGCTTCATCCTGGGGAGGATGGGGTGAGTGGATGGCTTCTCCACTGGTTCTGGAGGGGGCATTGTACTCAGTGATGCAGATCTTGGGGAGTGCAAGGTCACAGTCTCTCAGCTGGGTGTCATACCCACAGGATTTGCAGGGGCCATGCCGCACAACAGCCCATGGACGGATGACTACACACTGTCCACCGGCAGAGACAGCTGCACAGAGGTGACAGTGGTGCTGCTGCTGGTGGATCTGACAGTGGTAGGCTCCAGCCCAACCCCTGTAGCCTCGGGCAGCTGCCCACTGGGGCGGCTGCTGCTGGTGACGGTGCTGGCAGTGGCGGGGGAGGCTCCAGCCCATCCCCTGCAGCCTCAGATGGCTGCCCACTGGGGCTGATGGTGCTGGTGGCGGTGCTGACAGTGATGGGGGGAGGCTCCAGCCCATCCCCTGCAGCCTCGGACGGCTGCACCACCATGGTTGGTGGTGTGGGTTCCGACTGAGTAACAGCACCAGGCCTCTTGTCCTTTCTGCCTGCTGGTGCAGGCCTGTTGCCCTTCGTGCCAGCAGCTGGGGATGGCTCCTTGCTCCTTTTGGCAGCAGCTGGGAATGGCTTCTTGCTCCTTTTGGCAGCAGCTTGGGATTGCTCCTTGCCCTTCTTTGCAGCAGCTGGGGGTGGCTCCTTGCCCTTCCTTGCAGCACTTGGTGCAGGCACCCTTTATGTGTGGCTGCCTGGTGCCTGGGATCCTTTCCCATCTGGAGTTGCTGTGGACACTACTGTGGCCATGGACTGGGTGGCTAAGGTGCTTACTTGGGTTTTAGTCACCCTGGCCTGACGTGAAGGACGGGGGGACTAGGGGGAGGGAAGAGGTCAACGGTGGAGAGGAAAAGCTTCTGAGGGACATTGGGGAAGGAAGAGGGAGAAGGTTTGGGAGTGGAGGAAGAGGAAGTGGTTGTAGGAGGTGTCAGTCTGTTGTGTTTGGGTGCAGGTGCATGGGCTGGAAGCTGTTGTGGGCTGGAAGCTGTTGTGAGGTGGATGGCTGTTGGGTGTCTGTGTGCTTGCGTTTGTGTACTTTGGGAGGAGGGGGCACAGACACAGTGGGAGAGGACAGAGGGGACGTGTGCATGAATGTGGGGGGGGTGACTGCCAGTGAGGTGTGTGCTCTGTTAGGTGTGCTGGTGATGGTGGTAGTGGGTGAGGATGTAGTGCATGCAGAGGTGAGTGGAGATGCTATTGCGAGGGGGGTGGACTAGGAGGAGGGGGCCACAGTGGAGGCAGTGGATGTTGGTATGTCTGCAGCTGGATGGTGTTTGTGTGAGTGCCTATGGGATGATGTGTGGTGCTTATGTTTGCCGTGTCCACTCTTGTGTGTTGTCCTGTGTGCATGCTCGTCTGCCTGTGTGCTTGGGATAGGTTGGGGTTGAGGGGAATGGGATTGGGTAGAGGTAGATGGAGGGGGGAGGGGGGAAACAGCGGGAATGGTTTCCATCAGAGAATAGGCCAGAGCCTGGATTGATCTCTGTTGGGCTGCCAAGCCAGTGTGAATGCTCTCCAGAAATGCATTGGTCTGTTGCATTTTGGCTGCCAGCCCCTGGATGGCATTCACAGTGGTTGACTGCCCAACAGAGATGGATCGCATGAGGTCAATAGCCTCCTCACTCAGGGCAGCAGAGCTAACTGGGGCAGGGCCTGAGGTGCCTGGGGCGAAGGAGATGCCCACCCTCCTGGGTGAGCGGGCACGGGAAACTTGCTGAAGGGCTGCTGAGAGAGCAGTGCAGGTACTGGGGTGGCGGCTGTATCTGTAGCTGGGGTGGGCACAGAGGTATCTGCCACCACCAGGGACCTTTTATCGGAGGAGGTATCCATGTCCAAACTGTTCCCTCCAGTCTCCGCTGTGGTGCTCCCCTCGCTGTCGGTAGATTCGGCTTCCTGGGTCTTGTGGGGTGCCGCTCCCTCTGTCACCAGTGCCACTGCTCCTCCGCCAGATTATGCTAATGCACATAAGGACAGGGTGACAAAACAAAAAGGGGGGGGAGAGACAAAGGATACACTTGCTCAATGGCGGCACCAACACCACCGTTGGCGTACACAACACACTCACACAAAGGGAACAGTCCTGTGCATTAGGCATGCACTACCAGTCACAATGCTAGTCACAGCCCATGGATAGGGACACCTAATGCCAATTGCAGCATACCAGAGACCTACAGACCCCTGCCCAGTAGTGGATGCCTACTAGTTTGGTTGGAGAACTTTCACATAAGAACTCTGGCCAACATGGGACCTACTCTGCAATGTCAGGCTTGGCCTAGGGGCACCCACAGGCCCACATCCCCCACTCGGATACCACCCTACCACATGTAAGTAGTAATGAAGGGCACTGTACTCACTCCCTTGTTGCTGCTGTAATGCCCCCAAGCACCTATCCAGCTCCAGATAGGCCACCACCAGTATGCAGGCCATCAGGGTGTCAGGGTTCGACGGGCACCCCTTCCTCGTTGGGAGGCTATCCCCAGGTGGGCCTCCGCCGTCTTCTGTGCCCAGCATCTCAGGTCCTCCCACCATGTCTGACAGTGGGTGCTCCACCTGCCGTGGACCCCCAGGGTCTACACGTCCTTGGCGATGGCACGCCATATACCCTTGTTTTGATGGGCACTGACCTGCAGAGGAAATAAACACAGGGAAAGGTATTAGTCCGACCGTCCTGCCCGTTACACTTATGACCCACCATGCCCCATCCCATCCCCATTAGCACAGACAAAGCCCAGCATACATGCTGCACACTTCCCAGGGCCCATTTACCCACACCCCCTAAATGAGGCCTTCACACACAGCACTCCATGCATTCACGCCCGATGCATTGTACACACGGTGTACTCACCTGTTGGTCTGGAGGCCCATACAACATTTGGTAGGACCCCATCCACCAGTCGCTCCAACACCGCCGAGGTGAAGGCAGGGGCCCCTTCTCCAGTGACTGGAGCCATGGTCGGTTCCAGACACAGGTCACAGCAGCACATGCAGTGTAGGTCCTCTCCTATTGAAGGTCAGGTAGCAAGTGAGTGAACAGATATAAAATGGGAGTCACGTCCACGGAGGTGCGTACCGTCACCGCCGGCGTACATCACCGATGCCCTCTGTACCCCATAGGGCCCAATGATAACCAATGAGGACCTGCACAGCGGTTCTCGACTCCCTCCCGCAACGGCATACAACATCAGTGGAATGACCTCATTTCCACATGTCCCTCCATACAGGACAGGCGGACGTCATTTTAGGGGGGGAGGGAGCAGGACATGGATCATAACTGCGTCACAGTACACAAATTCACATTATGGACATATCCCACCACAATATTGTAACAATCACAATATGCATTGCACTGTAGTGGTTAGAATGTACAGATAATGACCAACTGCTCACTCTTTTGCCCCACAGATTGCTACCGCTGCAGATGAATAGGAGATGGAGACATACCCCCGTGTACAGACCCCTGGTGGACTTGGCAACAATGGAGGACAGGCTCATTATCCTCCTCTATAGACTTGACAGGGACACAATCACACAGTTGTGTGCCCAATTGGAGCCTGACCTGATATTTGCTATCCGTCACCCCACTGGGATCCCCCCTCTTGTGCAAGTGGTATCAGAGTTCCATTTCCTGGCAACTGGTTCTTTCCAAGTGACAGTGGGCTTGGCAGCAGGAATGTCACTGCCAATGTTCTCAATAGTGCTGACCAGAGTGTGGTCTGCCCTGGTTAAACACATGTGCAGCTACATCGTTTTCCCCCAGGTGGAGGATTTGGCCACACTGAAAACTGACTTCTATGCAATGGAGACCTATCCCCAACATCATTGGGGCAGCAGATGGAACACATATTGCATTTGTCCCCCTCCCCGGTGAAATGAACAGGTGTTCAGAAATCGAAAGAGTTTTCACTCCATGAATGTCCAGATGGTGTGCCTGGCGGACCAGTACATCTCCCATGTCAATGCTAAATATCCATGGTCTGTGCATGATGCCTTTATCCTGAGGAATAACAGCATCCCAAATGTGATGGCCCAACTCCAGAGGCAACGGGTGTGGCTAATAGGTGAGCCCTGGATCCCACCCAGTGGATGTTGGTGTATGGGTATGTTGTGGGCCCTAAGGGTGAGTGTGTGGCTAACAGTTGTCCCTCGATATTTGCAGGTGACTCTGGTCACCCCAACCTCTCATGGCTACTGACCCCTGTGAGGAATGCCAGGACAAGGGCTGAGGAATGTTACAATGAGGCACATGGGCGAACAAGATGGATTGTAGAAAGGACCTTCAGCCTTTGTTTCGGTGCCTCCATCTAACTGGTGGATCCCTGTGCTACTCACCCAAGAAGGTCTGCCAGATTATCGTGGCATGCTGTATGTTGCACAACCTTGCCTTGTGCCGCCATGTGCCTTTTCTGCAGGAGGAGGAGGCTGGAGATGGCAGTGTGGAAGAAGATGAGGAGGCAGAGGATGAGGATGAGGACAACAGAAGTGCAGTCATTCATCAATACTTCCAATGAGACACAGGTAAAACAGCATTATTTAGCATATCATAGACAGTTTGATGTGTGACATTGTCAGTGGCAAATTGTGGATTCATACTTCTATGCCCACTCACTGTACCTTTTGGCATCTCTTTTGCAGATGTTGGTGCCCCACTATAGCTCCTGGTGTGTTCAGTGTAGCCTACTACAGGTCTTTCCAATGTAAACATCACTGTACAGTTGAATTGAAATGCTTGAACCTTGTTAATCAAATACATTTTGAAATGATTTGACATACACCATACTTGTATTTTTTCAAAGGATGTTTATTTAAGTGCTAAGGAGTAGTGGGGCAAGTGCATTGGGCTGGGGTGATGATGGAGGAAAGTCCAAGTTAGAGTCCAGTCTATTTGTAACACAGGTGCAGTGTCTAACGGGGCATAGGAAGGGGAGCAATGTCAGTTTAAGGTGGACAGGGTGACAGAGTGGGACACAAGGGTGACATTCAGGAGAGTCTTATTTCCTGGTGGGGGTCTTGGCAATAGTCTCTTGATTCTGCCTGGATCGCAGGGAACATTTGTGGGGTGGTTCTCCTTCTGCAGGGAGAGAAGTGCTGGTGACCTGTTGGTCTTGTGGCGGGGCCTCCTGTCCACTAGTGGCAGTGGAGGTGGAGGGCTGTTCCGTAGTGTGGCTAGTGTCAGGGGCCCGCTGTTGTGCCACTGCCTCCCTAATAGTGTTGGCCATGTCAGCCAGCACCCCTGCAATGGAGACCAGGGTGTTAATGGCCTTCAAGTCCTCCCTGATCCCCAGGTACTGTCCCTCCTGCAGCCGCATGTTCTCCTGCATATTGTCCATGATCTGGCCCAGCATATCCTGGGAATGTTGATATGCTCCTAGGAACATGGTGAGTGCCTCCCGGAGGGTCAGTTCCCTGGGCCTGTCCTCCCAGCTTCCCTGTTGTCCCGTGCCTCTGTCCCCTGAACTGTGTGCCTACTGCCACTGACCCCAGGTCCCTGATTGCCTTGGGTTTGTGGGGTGGCCTGGGGTCCCTGTAGTGGTGGACACACTGCTGATTGACATGTCCTGGGAACAGAGGTATGGGCCCGCTGGGTGGGTGCTTTGCTGGTATTTCCTGAGGGTAGAGGCTCTGTGGTGGTGTGAGAGTGTGCCTGGGTAACCAACTATCCGGAGGTCCCTGATGGGCCAGGTTGGTCAGCCAGATCCAGGCAACCAGAGCTGCAGTCATCACTGTGGGCCTCTTCTGAGGGAGGACTGGATGTCAGTGGAACCTCTTCGCCGGTGACATTAGCTGGGTTACCTGTGGGGATGTAAATGCTGTGTTATTTTTTCTGCGTGTGACATCTTGTGCATGGGTGTGTTGTCCTCTATGGTTGTTACTGCCCTGGCAGCTTTGCCTTGTGTGAATTGTTGTTTGTTGGGCTAGCTGTTTACCTCTAGTGTGCATGCTGTGGTGATAGTTGTCCATGCAGGGCAATGACTGGTGTCCATGCATTGGTGGTGCATGCAGGGCTTGGCATTGGGATGAGTGGGTTGTGATGGTGGGGTGTTTGGGAGGTGGTGGGGTGAGGATAAGGGTGGGGGTATGTGATGGCATGCAGGTAGGGGGGGGTGATAGTAATAGAGAGATGACTTACCAGAGTCCAGTCCTCCTCCTACTCCTGCCAGGCCCTCAGGATGCATGATTGCTAAGACTTGCTCCTCCCATGTTGTTAGTTGTGGGGAAGGAGGTGGGGGTCAACCGCCAGCCCTCTGTAGAGCCAGTTGGTGTCTTGATGCAATGGAACACACCTTCCTCCATAGGTCGTTCCACCTCTTTCTGATGTCATCCCTTGTTCTGGGGTGCTGTCCCAAGGTGCTGACCCTGTCCATGAACCTCCACCATAGCTCCATCTTCCTAGCAATGGATATCTGCTGCACCTGTGATCCAAATAGCTGTGGCTCTACCCGGATGATTTCCTCTAACATGACCCTTAGCTCCTCCTCAGAGGACCTGGGGTGTTGTTGTGATGCCATGGGTGTAGTGTGAGTGGTGTGGGTGAGGGTGTGTAGGGTGATGTGTTGGAGTGTGAGATGTGGGGTGCGTGGATGGTGTATAGGTGATGGTGGTGTGTGGCTGTGGTCTTGTCTGTGGTCGTGATCTCAGTCTTGTGCCAATTGTTTGTAGTCATAAAGGGTTGCGGATAATGTGGGTGTGTGTTTTATAGTGGTGTGGGTGTGGTGTGTGTGTGTGCCAGGTGTGTGTAGTTTGAATTGACCAATGTGGTGTAGTTTTGTTTGTGTGTGTATGTTGAGTGCGGCGGTATGTGCGCCAATGGTTTACCGCCATTGAATGTCCGCCGTGGTGATTTATGGGTCATAATGTTATGGGCGTAGTTCTGTTGGCGTAACAGTGTGGGTTTTGATAGTGCCAGTTTATCACTGACCTTTGGTGTGGCAGACTTTTGTGTGTGGCTGAATAGTGACGGATTGGTGTGTGTGTGTATTAATATGGGTAGCGGATATCTGTGGCTGCGGTCTGTTGGCGGCAGTCCGCATAGCGGTAAGTGGGATTTAGCGCCAATGTTATAATGAGGGCCATAGTCCTGTGATTTCAGATGTGCACTGCATTTCACCTCGGCAATTTCTTCAGGCAATTGTATTGCGTGCAACAACCCTTTCATTCTCTCCTCATTTCTCACTGGTGAACCAGTAGAGGTCAGGAAACCTCTCTGTGACCACAACTGACAAAAATCATGAACAATTCCAAATCTGTATTGGCTATCTGTATAGATAGTGACTCTCAGAATAGCAGAAACATGGCACACCCTAGTAAGAGCTACCAACTCTGCTACTTGTGCAGAATATACCCCTTGATTCCAGGAAGCTTCTGAAGTACCTGCAATTGTGCACACAACATATTCTGCTCTCAATGTTCCTGTACCGTCTCTAAGACAAGAACCATCAACAAAGACAATTTGGTCATTCTCTTCTAATCGAGTATCTCTAATGTCGGGTCTCAGTTTTGTGCACAATTCAGTCACTTCAAGACAATTATGCTCAATATCCTCCTCTTTTTCAATTTCAGCAGTATCACTTGGAAGCAAAGTTGCCAGGTTCAGCACTGTACACCTTTTCAATGTCACATTAGGAGCACCTAAAATGCTCGTCTCATACCTTGTCAGTCTGGCACCAGTCAAGTATTGTGTTTTCGTCCTTCTCAGTAAAATCTCAATTGAGTGAGGAACCATTACTGTCAGGGGATATCCAATCACGACTCCTTCACATTGTGAAAGGCTGACCAACTGCGGCTACTGCACGCAAACATCCTGGTAAGGCTGCTGCAACTGGGTCCAAGGTAGCTGAAAAATATGCTACCGGGCGATAAGCACCTCCATGGACCTGGGTCAAGACACACAATGAACATGCATCACACTCATGACAAAACAATGTGAAAGGTTTTGTGTAATCAGGCCTACCCAACGCTGGAGCTCTGCACAAACTCTCTCTCAGCTCAGGGAACACTTCCATCTGTTCCTGGTCTAATGTTATGGGATCAGTGACATCCTTATGTGTCAGCTTCTGCAATGGCTTTGAAATCTCAGCAAAATTCGGAATCCACTGTCGACAATAACCTACCATTCCCAGAAACATCCTGACATTTCTCTGTTAAGTCGGAGGACTTCTCTGCAATATTGTTGTGATCCTTTCTCTGGATATTCTCCTCAACCCTTTCTCAATCTGGTGACCCAAGTACTTCACAGCCTTCTGGCAGTACTGCAATTTCAGAGGTGACACTTTATGACCAAATTTCCCCAAATGATTTGTCCCTTGTCTTGGATGCAATCAACAAATCATCAAGGTACTGCACCAGAGTTGATTGAAATGGCAATTCCAATGACTCCAGGTTCTTTTTCATGATCTGATTGAACAAGGATGGTGACTCCGTGTACCCTTGAGGAAGTCTACACCAGCTGTAGATTCTATCTAGGAATTTGAAGCTAAAGAGAAACTGACTATCCTCACGAAGAGGTACAGAAAAGAACGCTTGCGACAGGTCACCCACTGTAAACCATTCTGCATCACATGGAATCTGAAACATTATCACTGCCAGATTAGGCACTATGGGACAACACTTGACCACTATGTTGTTTACCTTTCTCAAATCCTGAACAATTCGCACCTTCCCATATGGCTTCTTCAACCCCATTATCGGTGAGTTGCAGAGGCTGCTCAGTACCTCCTTTAAGACTCCCTGCTTCACAAAATATCCAATTATCTGTGCCACTTTCATCAAGACATCTTCCGCCATATTGTACTGTGGAAGCTGTGGAAACACTGCATTCGACTTCAAAGTAACCTTAATCTGCTCTACTTCCTTGATCAAACACACTTTTTTTCCTGTTAGATCCCACACGTTTTCTTGCACTATTCCCTGCAAATCATAATGTAGCTCTTTCACTGTGAACATTGGGAAAAGCTCGATCAGTGGGTACTCTTAATTTGTATTTTCACACTCTGACTCTGGAGCCGGATCTTTCTCATCATCACTAATTGTCCGAATCTCAATTCCATCAGTTGAACAAGTAATTGAACATCTTGTTTTGCACAATAAGTCCCTTCCCAGTAGGGATACTGGACTCGAATCACAGGCTACAAACTTACGCAGTCCCTGAAAATTGCCAATCTCAACTTGTACTGGATCTGTAATTGGATTTGTCAAATGCTTGCTAGCTACTCCTACAACCTGAACTGTTCTTTGTGAAAGAGGCAAATTCGGTACTTCTGCACTTCTCACTGTCAAGCGTGTAGCTCCCGTGTCCACTAGAAATGAGACCTTATGACCCACCACCTTCCCTCTCACATAGGGTCCTCTCTGATTTACTTCTAAGGAGGCTGCAAGCATGCATGGCTCCTCATCTGAACTATCACTCATACATTCACAAATTATTTCATTCTTACTGTGTAACGGGAATTGATGCACTGTGTCACTACTTCTGTCTTGTCTCTGACCCGTGCCTTGTTGAGTAAACATCATCTGTTGCTGTTCCGTTGGTGCTCGAGATATCTGGATTTGCTGTCTAGGTACCATAGGAATCTGCAGCTGCATTGTTTGCAACTGAGTAATCTGTGCACGAGGCATTTGCACCTACAGCATGGGTTAGAAATTTTGCATCTGATTCATGTTATTTTGGAAATTTGGACTAGGACCTCTCATCCTTGGTACTCTTACATTTTGAAATGTATCAACATCACTACAGTATTTTGCTGAACAACACCTTCCTGCACCATCGTCGGACACTCCCGCTTCCAGTGGCCAATGGCTCCGCAAATGTGACACAGCAACATCTTCTTCATCCCTTGCACATCATTCTGAACCACTACAGTATTCAAATCCGGTCCACGATTCATAATAATTCCACGACCCTTACCTCTCATCTGAGGCTGGAAGATAACAGTTCCCTGCTGCTGTGGTATCTGTTGCACAAAAGTTCCCTGTACTCCTGTTTGAGCCACCTTAATCTGCATCACCATCATTTTCTCTTTCAACTTTTTCTGCTTCAACTCAATCTCATCACTACAGTATTTCGCATACTGCAACACTTCATCAATCGGCTTTGCTTGCCAGCAAATCAAATGACTCTTAATCATTTGACCTATTTTAGGTCTCAGTCCTTCCACGAACATGTCCTTCGGTTCAATTGCTTCCTTGCCACTGTACTCCTTGAATGCCTTCAACAATCTCCCATAGTAAACATGTATCGACTCCTTTACCTCCTGCACTGTCCTGTCAATCCTCTGCCAATTAATATTTTGGGTGAAATTCTCATCTTCAGGAACTCAATCACCTTATAATAATGCTTCATTACTTCAGGACATGATACATCTGTGGTTCTATCCCTTTCTAGTTCACTTATCGGCCAATCTACTGCTCTCTTACACTCAACCCACAAATCTGCTGGGACCACTATTTCCAATAAGGTATTCAGGTCTTCCCATAGGCATTTCAAAAGCTTCACACACCTGTCTGTCTGCCCATACCACTCGACCAGTTTCTCCCACAATTTTGGATAATCATTTATGAATAACAGACTGTCCCTCCTATGCAAAGGAACATGAACAAACCGTCCCCCTGGAATTTCTCTCATTGGTAAAATCTTTACAGGATCCTTATCTTTTTGCACATTTTCAGACCCTTCTTGATAATCTTATTTACTTTGATCTTGTTTCTGCCTTCCCATTTCTCCAATGCTCCCCAAACCTGAGCACTCTGCAATAGTTCCTTAAGGTGCGCCTTCATTCCGGCTGACCTCATGTGCTTGAAATCTTTTGCCTCAAAATCTAACCTGTAGCTTCTTCTCAAATGCTTAATTTGCTCAATTTCTATGTCATGTTTCTCTGCCAAATCTGCCAATTTCTGATGTATCTTGCCCACCTCTCTTATGATTCTTGGACATAGATGACTTAATTCTGCCTCTGTGTAGGACTCTAACCTACTCACCCCCATTGTTCCCTCGATTAACTCATTTACCTCTATGCTCAACCTAACACAATCGATCTGCTGCTCACTCTTGGAAGCATTCTGTGGGGTATTCAACTTGTCTAGCCATTCGGTCAGCTGTTGTGCTGTCAGTCCCTGTAACAAAATGTTACTCGCATTTAGTGATGGCACCTGCTGTACCACTGCTCTTGGTGTCTGCGGGGTTAACCTCTTTAAGCTCTGACCTTTACTCTGACCATTTACAGCATCTGGAAGTGCAACAAGTGGACTGGGATCCAATAGTGACCTTGATCCATTGAAGGTCTGACCCATGGAAGAGACTACTTGCACCTGTCACTTTTTCCTCTCCTCACTAAACTCTGTGACATGTCACCCTGTTCTCCTGTGTTTGATTTCTTCTGCACAAATAATGGTACCACTGGACCAACAGTAATTGGCAGCGATATGGCATCTGGGGCTGCTTTGGCTCCCGTATTCTGTGGAAGGGTAACTCCCATACTCTGATTCATGACCGGAGTCAAATCTGACTGTGTTCCTGTCATTGGTGTAAACCTCAGCATATCTTGCGGCTGTGCCTGGGGCATCAATATCGGAGTCGGATCAGCCTGAACCAACTATGGTCTTGGGACCACTTGCTCCGTAGTTACCACTAAGTTCAAAGTTGTCTCAAGAATTGGTATTTCAGGATAAATTCTCTGTATCGGTGGCAGATGCAATTGTGCTTGAACTACCGAAGTAGTCATCACATTGGGATTACTCTGTACCACACCCTGTGTCTGTCCAATGTTCACCTGTACTGAATTTACTGTCTCCGTTGCCTGTGTCGGGGCCATCTGATCAGAACTAGTACTCGGGCCCCTCTCATGCACTGCATATGGTGGAGGTCGGTCTCTCAGTATCCGAGTAATAAGATCCTCATCATCTGATTCCTTTTCTACTACGGAAGTCCTTTTTGCTTCTTTACTTTCAGACGAACCCTTTTCACTTTTGCTAGTAACTTTCTTTCCGTCTGTCTCATGTTCCTGTGTAATAGCAGGAAACGACTTAACATCCTGCAAGGTCACTGTTCTCCACTTCTTCTGTTCCCAATCCCATCTCGCTTCTGCTAGAGACTTCTCCACCTTTCTCACTCTCCTTTAAAATTTTATTTCCTGCTGTTGTCTTGCTATCAGCTCCCAAACCGCTAATGCCTGAAACTGTGCTGGTCATGGAAGCGGCCTCGTCTCATACAGCACCATCCGTAACCGATCTAAGATTCTCAAATTAAACGTTCCATGCTCAGGAAACGCTAAAACTCCCTGTTTCTCTGTCAATTTGCACCATTGCTTTAGCCAAAGGCATGGTGGGATGCCTCGCTCTTCCATCACAATGTAAGACAGAGAATTGTCCGGTGAGGTAGGCTCCCCTACAGTCACCTTAATAAACGGATCTCCCTTTAGGGCACTATTAAATGCTTTGAAAAACTTCATAATTTCTACTTTTTGTGTATATGAATCAAATCAGGAAATTACTTTTACTCCCAAGATTCCTTTCATCCACATTCTCAACCAATTGCCTCTCACGGACAGTTGCCAATCTGTGCGCGACCTTGCTCACTAACCTACCTATCCCAGCGCGGCTCCAATGACGTCACACTTACACGTACTGTGGCTGAGCAAGTCTTGCAGCTCGTCCTCCTAAACTCCAATCTCTCCAAACTAATGCAGAATATTGCGAGCACTAATCAAAAACCAAAGAACCAAAACAAACCTGCTGGTTTACTACAGGAAAGTTAACACAATCGCTTCAAAAACCTTACAGATTTTTACTGATGGCCCTTTCGCTCATGCAGCTATTCCTCTTTCTTGGTCTCCCAGATTTGCAAGCAAAATTTGACACGCAAATTTTATTCTCAACTGATCAATGGGTCTGTCCTGGTGCACATAGGACTCACCAAATCTCAGTCTAAATTTTCCCTCACTCACAACTCACACACTGACTTGTTGACTACGCCTGATCAACCTACTAAACCACAGATTACAACATATAACCAAGTGTCTCCTACACTTTTCAATATACTCTGGAGTCTTAGACCACGCAGGGTCCATACATCACAACCATGTGGACAATGTTGGAGCACAAAGCGCCACACACATATGAAGTTCGACGACTTCCCTACCCTCATACTGCGGAGTACGCACACTCCTATTACAACTTCATCTGGAGTACGTAGACTCCCTAACTTCCCTCACATATGTCACAATTCACCCGGGATTTGCATGAGCTGTGCAAGCGCAACCTCTCTCTCATGCTATCACTAAAACATTGAGAACATACCCAACACAACTAGCAGGATCCAGGATCTGGGAAAGTCATTTCTGGGTTTAAGGGGACATCATTTTCTCTGCAATTGCCATTTCGAAAAACAAAATCCAAATCTCAATAATGATGAATAACTAACCTATCTTAATCTACCACCATAACCTTTGGTCACCACATAACTAGTTCTCCAAGGAAACTAACCATCAAGCTGCTACCAAAAACTGTTAGCGCGTCCTTAATAAGTAAACTTACAAGGTGACGCATATAGGTCGATGAACCTTTTGAGTCGCATGGAGTATCCTAGCTATGATGTGACCAATGTTCTCAGTAATCAATGCACAAAATTCAATAACCATTAGATAAGCATTAATCAATTAATCAATAATAGCAACATCAGTCCATGACTTTTCAGCCATGAGTAACCATACCTCAACATACGTTTTAGTAATTAAATTCCCTTTTGTTACAATACTAAGTCATAAGATCAATTCAAACTCAAATCATCTCAAATAGGAACATCATTAATTAGTTAGAAGACGGCAGAAACATAATCTGATCAAAGCTTGCATCAGAGTACATTCTAAAGCATGTGCCCAAGTCAATAAGAGAAACAAAGGTAATAGTTCAGTTCTAGACATGAAGTTCAGCAAAACAGTCCGTCACCCTACTTCCTCTCTGTAAACTGTCAATTGGCATGTAAGGAACCCTCAACTAACCCAGATTAGCATCAGCATGTGGGACTTCACGCAAGACAATTTAGGAATAAGAATTTAGAAAACGTCTAGCTCAGAATACCATTAAGACAGCACAGCTGGTACCTAGAAAGGAAGGCACAAAAATACCGTTCCGTCACATTGTCATATCTACCTATCCACGGTATGGGTCAGCAACAGAGTCAGTCTTCGTCCTCAGGTCATAAGTCGATCAGCATCACATTAGGCTCTCAGTCAGATAGTTGAGCCCAATTACAGAATCTCAAGTCACCTCTACTCAATATTGCATTAATTTCGGAGTAAGGTACTGAACTCTTTTCTCTCTGTCATGTTGTTATATCAAAGTCTCCCAGACTGTCCCCCAATTTCCAATTGGTCAATTAATCGTACGTTATGAGTCTACCCAATGGAGTCCATATACAAAATCTATGAATTACAACATTTTACAGTTCACATGTCGTTGGTTGGTTCGCCTTACGATGTTCCCATCATCCAGCTCGTCGGGTTTCAAAAATGTTGCATCTTCTTTTCTAGTCAGTGTCTTCATTGTTCGCGTCCTGGGAAAATACATCTCATGCATGTTATATACAAAAAATATACATTTTTAGTAGCTTCATCTTCCGTCCGCCGTTAGTCCTTTGACTAAGCATTTTATTTAACAATGAGCAGTTCACGGTTAGTTCATTTTGTCAGCATTTTCATTAAATGTTAAGAAATACAGCTTCTGCATGAAGCCTTGCAAGGCTAGACCAAGACACATGCTAAGTTAAGGCCTGCAGTTTATTAAGCATCAAACATATAACTCTTATTATGATATTACTACATTAATCTAATACATTTTCAATATTTCATATATATTAATCACTCATTTAGTACATTTTGTGAGTACTGGTGGCCATTCTCTGAAGTAACAATTTAAAACGTGCACATTTTCTATCAAATTCATTATGCAAAATACATAAACATTCATTAATAATTGTTAATTAAGACTTTTGCGTGAACACCTCTCTTCCCAACTCTTCGCACGACCTCAGCAAGTGCCAAACGGAAAAAAAGGCCCCAGTGTCAGGTTTTCTCCCGGCTACCATAGTTCTCAGCAGCCACCTCATTAGGCATCCATGAGCATACCCACATTGCCCTCTTTCTAGCTTTTGCATGCCCCTCCCTTCCTGTCCACGGCGTCCAGTCTCTGGGTCAGAATACTGGGCAACAGGCCAGGCCGCGTTGGATAGCGCCAAGACATCAAGTGGCCAGTACCACCCTTCCCTTGTCCAGGACTCTGCTGCACTGTAGCCTAGCCCAATAGATGAGGCCGGGCAGGGGTGGGCAGAGGGAGAAAAGGACTTTCTCTTCCCTCATAACCAGAGAAGACATGGACAGTGTCTACTTATTCTGCTCTGCCACAGCTAGTTGTGCCCATCTCTCTTTTTTTTATTTCCTCCTGTCTTTCCATTCCTATCTCGTTCCTCCTTACTTGCTGAAAACCAGCTCCTTTCCATCACTCACTCCCTCTGTGAAATGGATCCAAAAATGAAAGAAACACACTGCTGAAGATGCTGTCTTTTTCTGACACTTATTGCTGCCAAAGTGCAGCCTGGGGCAGAGGAAAAAAACTAAAATAAAAGAGGGGGTTGGGGGTTAAATATGACAGAAATAGTGAATTAAATAAATAAATAAAACAAGAGACAGCTGCCACAAAATGGCCATGTTGGTTTTATTTACACTCAAACACATTAGAGCCATTTTACAGAGATAGCCAGTGAAGCACTAATTTTGTTCTCCTCTTTCTTTCCACATCATGGTTTTCCCCGGGTGGGGAAGTGCACCATTCCTGTAGGTACTGCAATGCCAGGTTGATTCGTGGAGTGAACAGAGCAAGCTCCTATTCCATCTCCCTGTTCCAAAAATTAATTTAAGATATGGTCCCCAGATAGAGGACGTATCAGATATTAAACTAATAAGCACAGATTTTTTGTAAAATAAAAATAAATCTTTATTAAAAGTTTTGCACGGGTTTACATGTTAACCAATCCCAAAGAGTGGTGTACATTTACTGAACCAAACAGGAAGCCCACAGGCTAGCCTTTTGGTGGTTCACATCTAGATTAACTAATAAATTGTTAAGCAAAATTAATGAAGAGATTATTTATTCCTTTGTCAGGAATTTGAGTTTGGTTCAGATACAGACAATCGTCACCTTTTACGAAGATCTCTTTGATCATAGGTCGTAGCTAACAATCTTGACAACATGTGTACAAGCTATACCTTTTACCTGTTAAGGAAAAAGGTCACGCTAGTCAAAACAGTACTTTACATTACATCACTTTACTACACATTCCTTCATCTGTGTTCTCCTCTCCTCGTTCCCCTTTCGGGTCCTGGAGTGAAGAGAGAAAGAGACAAGAGGTTAGTGGTCCCTCCAGGGCCTGCCCCCCTGTGAAAAGTACAGAGGGGACCACTTCAGGTTTTGTTGTCCTCTGATACATCCACTACTGTGTAGTCAAGCCGGAGATGGTGGATCATCTTGCCAGAGCCCAGGGTCAAAATTTCCTTCTTCCCTACTACCAGGCAGTTTCTGGAAAACAAAAGACCATCTTTAAAACAGTACAATAGCCTTCAGCAGTCCTGGAGGTCTCCAAGTGTGTGTGTGTGTGTCCCAAGGACCAAACCGTACATTACGGAGTCTGCGATGATGCACAATGTTGGTATCCAGGCCCCAAGCTCTGTGCCGAGG
Source organism: Pleurodeles waltl (assembly GCF_031143425.1). Classification (NCBI taxonomy): domain Eukaryota; kingdom Metazoa; phylum Chordata; class Amphibia; order Caudata; family Salamandridae; genus Pleurodeles; species Pleurodeles waltl. Next base: position 1,604,667,006 of record NC_090444.1, read on the forward strand.
GCCCTCAGCAGGTCCTGAGCTTAGATGCATTCCCAGAAAAAAAAGGTAGGACATCTCGTCTGCGGTGCATCTTCTCGGGAAGGACTTCTATGGATTGAGCCCTCCTGCATGCATGAAGGCTCTTACTGGCAGACCTCCCTGGATGGTCATCCATGTGATGTCCTTGTGGTAGTTGGTCAGGCACTTAGGGGTGATGTTTTCCCACATGTGGTCAATTGTGGCAGAGGGGATGGCGCCAATCGGTTTGCTGATGTCCTTCACACAGATCTGGCATTGGACGATCTTCAGAGTCCACTGGTTCGGGGCGGCAGCTACCAGACCAAACTCCTCGATGAACATCTCCACTTCCTTGTAAAACCACAAGGTTTCCCAGTTGTAGGGGACGGCACTCTCCCACTCTGCCCATCCGAGACGCCTCTGTATTGGCAACGGAAAGAAGCGTGCCATCAGAAAGCTGACATGGTTCTCGTCTTCTGTCCTCAGAGTGTTCCTCACGCAGTGGCACACAAAGGTTCCCCTCAGGATGGAGTTAATTTCTGGCACTCCTTTGCCCCCCTTGTTGTGGGTTTTGAACATCACCTTCCTCTTCACTTTATCCATCTAGGAATTGCAGATGAATAAGAACATAATTCTCATGATGGCCTTGGCCGTTTGATGCTGCACTGGCCACAGTTGTGAGACGGCTCTCGTTCTACAGGACTAAAAACTTCCCTTCGATCGTCAACTTCCGGAGGCTCCAGAGTCCCCAGCTTCTGTTTTGTCTTCACCAGTCTCTTTTCTTTCGACTTCTCTGCCACACATCTGCCAAACCAGATTCCAAGGATCTTCAGGAAATCCTGCTTGATGGGGAACAGCAGTGGGTCTCGAGTTGGGGTTCAGTGGCCGAGGAGTAGGGTTCTGACTTGGCGCTGTTGATCTTTGCTCCTGACAACCTTCCAAACTAGAGTCAAGTCTTCTCCAATTCTTTTATGGTGTACATGTTCTCGCAGTATACTGAGATGTCGTCCATGTAGAGGGAGCACTTCACTTCGCCCTTTCCTTTTGCTTCCCGGCGCTGTTATTCCTCTGATGTACCTGTTCTGCCTGATGCATTTGGCGAAGAGCTCTATAACACAAATGAATGGAAGAGGTGAGAGTGGACAACGTTGCTTAACACCTGACAAGGAAGGGGTCGGTTTTCCATCCGTTAACCAACACTGTGCTAGAGATAGCTCTATACATTATGGTCACTACGTTGCAAAAGAAGTCACTCAGTCTTCTGAGTGCCCGGTCCATGAATTCATGGGGGACTTGATTGAACGCCTTTTTCTGGTCTAAACTGACCAAGGCCGTCTGAACCTTTCGGTTCTTGACATACACAATCATGTCCTGAACCAGGGTCAGACTGTCCGCTATCTACTGACCCAGTATCCCACATGACTGGTCAGGGTGAACTATCTTCCCCATTACTTTCTTTAGGTGGTTGGCCATTGCCTTCGCAAGGATTCTGTAGTCCACAATGAGGAGCAAGATGGGCGTCCAGTTCTTGAGGTCCTCCCTCTCGCCCTCCTGCTTGTACAAAAGTGTAATCAGGCCTTCACGCAGGGATTGCGGCATACTGCTCTTGCCCACCATTTTCTCGTAGAGGTCCAGCAAGTCCATCCCAATCAGGTTCCACAGTTTGAAATAAAGTTCCACTGAGAGACCATCACTTCCAGGGTTCTTGCCTTTCTTGGAGGTCATAGCGGCCAAGTGCAACTCTTCCAGGGTGAAGGGTGTGTTCAGGCTCTCTCTCTCTCATCCAGACCCAGTGTCTTCGAGTTGCCCTCTAGGAAACTGTCCACCTGGGACCTCTCTGACTACTCTGGTGAGTAAAGTTTGCCCTAAATTCAGTCATGACTCTCTTGATGTGCTCTTTCCCACTCTGGAGGGTGCCCTCCGGAGTCCCGACGCTCCATCAGCAGGGTGCCAGCCGAGTGAAGTTTCTTGAAGGAGTTGCATTTCTCGCCCTTTCGAGGTTCTCGGTTCTGGTCCAGAAGATGATTTTTCTAGATTCCTCCCGGAAGTACTCTGTGAGCCCTGTTCGGGTTTCCTCCGGTACGTCATCCACGTCCCATCCGCTGAGTTTGAGTTCATACAGTTGCTGCAGTTTGCAGCCTCCTGAACTCACTCTTCCTTTCCCGTGGAGCAGCTCTGCTTGCATCCCGGAAGAAGCTCCGGAACCTGTCCTTCACCCATTCCCACCACTCGCTGGCGGAAAGGTCCCTCAGGTCCCTCCACTGCACATGCAAATGAGGTTTGCCACTAACTCCTTTTTTTCCAGTAACAAGCAGTTAAGCTTCCATGATCCGGGGCCATCGGGGAACTTCCCTGCAAGTCCCCCCTCAAAACTGGCTGCTTTGTGGTCTGAGAAATGGACAGCAAACATGGAGCTCTGTCCAGGCTTTACCTTTGGGGAGGTGAAGAGGAAGTCGATCTGTAAACGCACAGATCCATCCGGCCTACTCCAGGAGAAGTTCTTGGCATTAAGCCCCATGCTCCTGATAATGTCCCGAAGGGAGGCCTCACCTATAATCTCCACCAACAGCCTGCAGAGTCTGACCCAGTGACCACTCTGACCTTCTTGGGCCATTTACTCTTCTCAGGGGGCATAGACATTATGGGCTCACCAGACCAGCACTTTGCTGTTGACCTGCTTGGTAACCCTGTCAGTGATGAAATACCTCCACTTGATCAGAATGGAAACTCTAGATGATTAGTAGTTGTTTCCTCTGGACCAAGAAAATGGCCCGTGCCTCACTGCGGTTCGAGCTGGCTGTATGACTTGCCGTACAGAATCCTGCATTCCTGCAAAAAGTAGCTATCTCGGTTCTGGGGGGGCAGGAAGATCAATGGGCCAGCATGCTTAACCTGGTCTTTCATGCTCCTGATGTTTAAGGTGAACAATGATATAGCCATTGACTCAGCGATAGCTGTCAGTGTCTGGGTAAAAACCACTACTGGGGGTGGGGGCCTTGAGCTGTTCTACTGGGGGTGCTGAGCCACCTGTTGGGCCTCTTTTATCTCTTCCTTGCTCTCTGCATCCACGATGAGCACTTAGGCTATTGCCTCTGGGAGTACCATCCACTGGGTCTCTCCGCCTGGGGCTCTGGTGGCATCTATCATGGCTAGTTGCTTGTGCAGCTCCTGGAGTGCTGATTGGATGGCCAGGCTCCGCTCTCCCAGGGTTCCTCCCCTTTCATCAGTCATCCCCGTCAAAGTCAATAGTGATGCATTCTTCATTCTGTTGCTTGGCTTGGGAAGTGATGAGTTTCTTCTTGGTGGTGTAGAAACCCTCTTTCCTTTGCATTTTCCTGCCCGGTCATGAGAGGTTTTGGTCGGCTTCTTCATCCTCCGCCATCAACTCTTCCTACTTGGGTTCGGGCTGTCTTTCTTCTTTCAAAGGTGACTGTTTTCCCTTGGTTGTGTTTTGCCATCTTTCCTCCCTCTCCTCTTCCTCCTTTCTCCTTTCTACACTTGTCTCACAGCCTCTGGGACCTCACTTGACTCCACACCTCCTCCATCGCTTCCTACTCCCCGCTGTTTCCCTCCTTCTCCTTCTTCTTGGGCTGTTTCCCCTTTTACTTTCCATTTACCCTGACTAGGGCCTTGGTGGGAGCCTTGGTCTCCTCTCCCTCCTTGGTCTCTTCTCCCTCCTTGGTCTCAGCCGCTGGCGTTGGTTCTGGCTCCCATTGGGTTTCCAGAGGCTGTGCGTCTTGTGGCACTCCTTCCTCGGGTGTTCCCTGGGGGTGGGGGGTCCCCACTGTGGCTGTAGCCTCCGGTGGGTCTGCCGGGTCTACCACTGTGACTGGTTCCACTGTGGGGTCTGTTGTCGCCTGTGCATCCTCTGGGCTAGGTCCAGGGGGTGTATGGTCCTTCGGGCCCAGTCCTTTCAGGGTGCTGCTCCTTGTAGGCTCTGGTTTTTGCTTTGTTTCCTCCCTAGAAACGTTCAGGAGGTCATTAACTTTGGTGTTGGCAGTTGGGTCCAACATTGGTCTGGTGGTCTTTGGGGCTGAGGTTCCTGCTGTTGCTGCTGTGCAGGTCATTGATCTTTCTGATTTGGGGCACTGGTAATAAGTGTGGCCATCTACTCCACAGAAGTTGCACGCCTTTTTGCTAGTGCTGCTGCTTGCCTCGTGTCCAGTCTGTCTGCTGATCCTGCAGAACTTCTCTGGGAACTCTACTGCATGTTCCCCATGGCTTGGCACTTCCTGCAGGTGAAAGTTTGTCCTGGGTACTGGATCTTGCCCTCGTCTGCTCTCAGGTAGACGCTTGTTGGGGGCTGCCTCAGTCAGTCTTTCCCTGCTGGGTCCTTGTGGAGGTTGATGATCTGCCAAATCATATCCCAAACACCTCACCAGTCGCTAAACTTAATGAGTCCTTTCACAATGGTGCAGTACCTCTGGAGAAGTGACAAAATGTCTCGGTCTGGGATGTGGGGGTTTGTCATTTGATGCTGGCTCCCATCCTGACATTACAGTGAAGGAGTTGAAGGGTTTTTCCTCTTTCTTTCCTTGAAAGAACTCCCAGTACTTCCTGTAGAGGGCTTGGGTGATAAAGCGCAAGAGGAAAATCCAACCTGATGCTGAAACTTGGCAGCTTAGCACCTCTCCCTCTGGGATCCCTGCTGTTTTGATGATTATATCTAGGAATAGGTTCCTGTGTAGCTTGGGTCCTGTCTTATCCTTAACCTCCCACCCACCGTATGACCTAGGCATGTCTATGGGTAAGGTAGTACCCATTGAAGGTTTAAGGAGCTGTCCCTTGTGTGGTACCCTCCTCGCTCTTCCTCTTGCCCCCTGGTTTGGCAACTGTGGGGATTTCAGGTTTTTCCTTCTTTGGGCCAGGCACTTTCTATTCACCAGCCTTCCCTGCACTGGTGCTCACTTTTGGGGGGTTCACCTTACTTGCCCCCTTGCTGCCCACCCCTGGGGGTTAGGGCTGGGCTTCTGGGTGTCGACTAGGGGGATGCCTTCAGTACTGGGCACTGGGGCGCCAGTGTCCATGTCCTTTACCATGGTTGCCACAGGTGCTATCTCTTGGCCACTAGGTTCTCTTTCGGTGACCTCCGGGTTGCCGGTATGCCTGTGGGTATTACCTGTCCGGTGCCGACAAACAGACAGCAATTTCAAGAAACACTGCACAGTCACTCCCAAGCGCTAAGGTGAAAATTATAGGTTTTGCCACCTACGCATGGATCCCCTCTGGAGAGATCTAGGTGCTGACAGGCCTGTGAAGGATGTTAGATGGGTTTATAAGCCTCCAGCATTAGTTCACCCAAACGCCAGGAAATATAGTTAGTAGGGAGCACAATGTTACCCAGCTCTAAGGGCTGACCACACAGTCCTTTGGGGGAAACGGGGCGTTCTATTTTGCACCCCTAGTGAGTAAACTGACACCAGCACGCTAGTGTCCTTCCTCTCCCTCCTTAGAGGTGAGGGGGCCTTGTCCAGTTCATTTGCATATATTTGTATATACAATACAAATTTATTTTGCTATCAGGTCAAGGGCGGCGATCCGTTAAATATCAAAATTACTCCCACTGAACAATGGTTTCACTCTGATAAGAAAATATATTTTTTTAAATAGATTTTATTGAAATAAAATAAGAACACATAATAAATACAAGAGGACAATATACAAAAAGTCAGGGGAATGCTGCAACCCCTAAATAATAAAGGAGAATATATAAAGACATATCCATGTCAATGTGGAGGACAACACATATTTACAAAAATATGTACGAATACAAGACCCACCTCCATGTATCATACATATATACAATAAATACATAACACATAAAATCCCTCATACAGACATTGATAGAACCAAAGTTTTGTATTCAACAGGTCTATTTTAAAGAACTACTGCATCCAAGCCTAATGCCAATACTAGATTTGCATCAAGATTTCAATTTAGCCAACATCCTACTATAAAGAGCTTTGTTTGATATCTGGAATGAAAGTACTTCATTCTTAGTGGTGCTTATGTGTTTGAAAACCAAAAAATAATTCGAGAACATGCCCCATATATACAGAGCGCAGGAGACAAGAGTCAATCTCACACCCATTTCAGGTGGAACTCAGGGAACCAGCTCTTGCCCATTACAGGCAGAGCGCAAAAACAAGAGTCTAGCTCACACCCCTTATAGATGAAGCACATAAGACCATCTCTTGCCCATTACAGGCATTACTACTTTTTTTAATTTGAGATTGGAACAAGGAGATTATAGCCCTGAAAGAAACCAACAAGACCATTAAGCTACTTTTCCCCCTTTTTGTATCCTGCCTCCTTTCATGGTAGGTGGAAGATCCAAATACTGGTAGACCAATACCAGCCTTTCCTTCTGACGTCTTGCTCAAGATTCAGATTGCCTTCTGAGACATCTTCCAAACTGCATGTGGCTTCAAAACATCTTTTTCAGCACCAAGATGTTTCTGGAATCCCACAGGGCTTTCTTGACTGCGGATACAATGCACTAGACCACCCTACTCTGCTCCGGCTGCCAGGGACCCATTCCAGTCCAGTGCATCACCAGATGGTATATGAGCTGCTCTTTGAGCATGTGGTGGCTAAAATACTTCAGGGAATGCCTCCAGACTGCTCAGGCAAAATGGCAGTCCCAGAAACATGAGATGCAGAGTCCTCATCCCAACAACCCTCGCTAGGACACATAGCAGAAGGTGAGAGAGACCTATGATACAAAGCTTTCCTACTTGGCAGTACTTCATGTGCTGCCCTCCAATGGAGATCTCAATGGAAACCTAGTATCTTTGGATGAGCCATCCTAAGCCAGGCCTCTCTGGATCTTTCTTTTGTCATTGCTGACAATGTTGTATAACAACTTTAAAAGACTTCACACAAAAAGATTCTAACATATTTAATTGGTTATTTCTCAAAAATATTTTAACAAAAGCCTAACACTCAGGAGATGAAAAGGCAAGGGGAGAGACAGATGGAGCCCACATACCCAGAGATCTTACAACAAAACTCAAATTATATCTCATAAAAACCCTGCCTTCAGAAGTGGCAAAGAAAAAATATACAAAATACAAATGTAAATCTTAATTCTGGTAAATTCAGACCACCCGTCTGCCTTGGTTTATACACTATTTCCCTGGCAGGAGGCTCAATTGCACCTTGCACCTTGCTGGTATCACTTGGACCCTCTTGGAGGGAGGAAACACTGCAGCTCGGTAAAACAAAGTGGGCTATAAAACAGTTCTTAATAAGGAAAGCCTACCTTCAGAAGACAAGTCCCTTAATGACCACATGCCAAGTGTCCTGCAGACTTGCGGTATCTTCTACATCCAGTTCTTCACACCTTTTCCTTCCCAGTCAAATTTAATCGCCAACACTGTCACATTGTCCTCCACCCTTTGAATTTCTGGACAAGGGTCTTCCTCCCATTTGCCATTTAAAATACATTGAGATTTATGACCATTTAGTTTAGAACCAGAGGCTTGGTAATAGGTGTTCACTTTTCCTAAAGCCCTCTTAACAGACGCTCTGTTTGTACACAGCAGAGTGACATCATCCATGTACAGTTGGATTTTAACAGACTCCCCCTTGGCACATGTACACCTGTAATATGGGGATCCCCCTCAATCATTTTGCTGAGGCATTCAATGGCACATACAAATAAAATAGGAGACATAGGACACCCTTGCCTCAACCCGCTCTTTACCATAAAACCCCAAGACAACCACCCATTGTAGAGTACTCTGCTGCTAGAAGCGTCATACACCCATGTTATCCATTGCACAAACAATAATGGAATATCCATTGCTTCCAGTACCTTCCACAAAAACCCATGTGACAACCTGTCATATGTTTCTTCAAATTCCAAACTCAAGGGAGCCAAAGGTGAACGTCTGTCTATCTGAAAGCGAATACAATCTCTCATAAGGGATAAGCAGTCTGAAACCCTCCTCCCCTTGACTGCACTTACCTGGTCAGGTGAGATCAGACCAGAGGCAAGCGCTCCCACCCTCTGAGTCAGCAGCTTCATGTACAGTTTAAGTCAGTATTCAACTGGGTGATAGTTCACCAGTTCTTCAGTCAGCTCTATCACCCTTTTTTTGGAGCAGAACAATAACTCCCTCACAGAACTCCTTGGGAGCTCCAACAACTTTCCGCTCCCTATAGACTTCTATCACAGAGCTCTTCAAAGTTGGCCAACACTCCCTATACAGCTTATTGGGAAGTCCATCAAGACCAGGTGGTTTTCCTCCCCCAAAAGAACTCATTGCTGTGCCAAGCTCCTCCACTGAGAAGTCCTCCACCAGGCCCTTTTTCTGCTCCAAAGTCAGTGTATCTTTCAGCACTGTCAATGAAGCTGCTGACTCAGAGGGGCTCACTTGAGTACAGATCCTCAAAAAACTCTGCCACTAACTCACCCATCTCCTCTTTCTTAGTCCTCAACCTCCTCTGTTCACATCCTTCCAATATTCCACTGTCTTCTGCTCTTTCACCACTTTCTTTAAAATGTACCTTGAACATTTTTCATTACCATCCACACATTCTGCTCTGGCAGTTTTCTTTACAGCCTCCAAATGCTGCAAATAAACCTCCTCAATCTGTTTTTTAAGTCCCTTCCTTCATTTACAACATCCATACCCATTTGTACCATACCATACATTCTCTGTAATCTGCCTTGTAACACATTCAGTTCATTCTGCTTTTCTTTGGCCATCTTCCTCCCTAAAAAAACTGCCCAATTCTTCTCTTTACTTACAACCACAACTCAGTCCAGCTTTCAAAGAAATCCCTCAAGGTTTTTCATCCTTCAAATTCCTTTACAAAGCACCTCCCCAAACTCTAATCCTTCAATAGGGTAACATTCAGCTTCCAGACACCCTTTCTTTGTACCCTTGTATTGCCCATCAGTATCTCAGCCACCAAAGCCACACAGTCTGAAAAGAAGACTAGTTTTAGTGCACATTTCTCACAACCCAGATCTTTAGATACAAACACAAAATCAATCCTGGGTCTGAGCTTCAAATCCGGCCCATACCAAGTAAAGAAACTCCCTTCGTCTCGGTCTCCATCCTGTGCCCTAGACCTCCTCCCAGCCCCTGGACTGGCCTGTAGAAAGGCATCTTTTAAACTAAAATCACTTAAAATGTAATTAAGAGCATGTCCTGTTTTGTCCACAGGACGTCCACTCCCACTATCTCTACATGATAAACCAGTGTTAAAGTCTAGTGCCCAAATCAAACTGCCCAAAGTTAAACATGCACCCCTACAAACTTTCTAATAAAAGGTTTGTTCTTTCCTTCTCTTTCTTCCTCATCAGCTGGGGCATAAGTATTTAACAAAGTAAAAAGGCACTCCTTCAAATGTCCCTCTAACCCTTAGTGCTCTTCATGGTTTTAGCACTTTTGCTTCACTAATACTTACCTTGGCCACTAAAACTGCAACACCACTATTGTAATTGCTTTTTTCACCCGACCAAAATAAAGGACCTTTTGCGCATGCACACTGCCACCAGGAGTAGTCCATCCTAAAAGGAAACTGACATTCCTGCAGACAAAAAATATCTACTCCCTTCACTTCCCCCAAACAGAACATCACTTTGTCTCTCCTATCTTCCCCCACATACTCCCCTCACATTAGAAACAACTTTTAATGCCATAATCAAAAACAGCAGAAAATATCAAAATTGACAGATTTTACCCATACTTACTTACTGGACTGAAGGGAACCTCAAACATGTCCTCTTCACTTTTTCCCCAATTACCCCAATAGTGCCATTTCTAGTGGATCTATCTTGCACCTCTGTCTTTCCTGGTAGTGCCACTTACCTTACCATCTACCCCAATTCTTCTTTCCCTGCTTTCCCATGGATTTACCTTCTTTGTTTTGTGTTTTAGGTGATACCTCACCTTTTTCTGCAGTGGTTTTCCTTATTCTGATAGTTGTGACAATCCCCCCCCATAGGTTGTGAGACCCTCTGAGGCAATGCATTTTTAGGTGCAGAAAGTTGCTGACCCCTTTACCACTATCCTAAACTCCATTATTTTTCCCATTCCCACTACTCTGACTTTTGTCAGTCTGCTGCTTACCCTCTGAAGTAACTTCATCATGTATAGTTTCCAACACGTCTTCTTCAGATGATTCTTGCAGTTTCTTCTTTTTCGCAGTTTCCCTTTCTTCAGCTTCCTCCAAGCTATTCCTTCTCTCCAACTTACTCTCCAATTTCATGTGTTCCACCTCCAATCTTTTTTCCATTTCCACTATGGGTCTCTCAATAGGAATAAGCCCCTCACTGTCCTTCTCCCCTTCTTCCTCCATTCCTACATCTTGGGGATCTTGTCCTCGTGGAATGGCCCACTTTTCAGAGTCATCTATAGACATTTCCCCATCTGAGAAGACTGGACTCCAGAACTTACCCTTTAACTTTTTCCCTTGTGGGACTTGGCTCTCATTTTCCTCCTGTTCTCCCCTTGCACATCCTGAAAGCAACTGTTTAAAAGCACTAACTGATCGCTCCTGCACACTTTCACCCCGTGCTACACTCTTTCTGTACCCCAGCCTGATTCTAAATACCATTTACACCTTCACCAGCATCTTCACTAAGTCCTTCCTGACTCCTTTCAATAAACTCCTTCACCTTATCCTTTTTCTCACAGTTTCCTATAGTTTGTCTGTCTTTGAGTCCCTGCTCCTCGTTTTGTCTTACTTTTGCCTGCCTCGCATTTCTTGCATTTCCACTTCTATTCTTACCTCACCAATTCCTGCTACAAATTTTAGAGGGTTCTTCAATTTATTTACAAAGGACATAGGACAATCACAATATCAATCTCCCTCTTTTCCATACAAATACACAACTTTATTTCTTCACAGTCTTTAGCCACATGCCCCTCCCCACAACAAATCTGCTTTTTTGCATTCAGTTTGAATGTGATCTCTACCCCTGCATTTTCTACATAGTTTAGGTTGACCAGCATGAAAAAGCAAAACTCTATCAGCACCCAAAAAAAAAGATGGTGGTAGATAGCACAAACCCCCCATGCCGGTTGGATCCATTTTTTATTTGACAGATATTTTCCTTGACCCATTTCAAATTCCCAAAATGTCACACACTTTCTCAAGATTATGGACATTTGCACAATTCCTTTTTAGCCACATCAAAATATCACGTTCACTTACAGTTTAATTATAAACTTTAATTACAAGCATGTTTATACTAACATCCGTTAGATCATCTACGTTAAAGCAAGCTAATTCATTTTGACCACGTTCTTTTTCATACATAGCACAGAAATTATTAAAACAAGCTATAGATTGAAAAAACACATCCCAACTACTGCCAGCAGGCAGCGCTATAACCCAAAATAAATCACATACTTCAAAATGTAGCATCTTTTGTAATACAATTTGCACAAAATCAACTCTACACATTACCAGTTTCTTTTCACCTACCAAAAATTCCTGCTTTATCGTGAAGTGCACACAAAGATGCCTTCTCACACCAACTCTGGGGCCTGCCTGCGACATTCTGTAAAAGAGAAAGGGAGCAGGCTAGAAGAAAAAAGGTTAAAGAAAGTCTGACAATTGGTTTAGAAAAGAAAGAGAAGAAAAAAATAATAAAGCGAAACACTTTCAGCTGTGTCTGCAATTGAAAATCATCCAGGAATTGTGGATTCTTGTTTTAGTCAGCTGCCACCCTGTCTCCCTGCACACCCACCAGCAAAGACCCCCATCCCCATTACCTAAGCACCAAGGGTTTAGGGCCCCACCAGTGGGGCAAAAAGGAGAGGAGCATGGGATTGGACTGTTCAAGTACTCCAGTCTCTCTCCTCCCCCCACATGCTCTTGCACTGGAAACTTGCAGAAATGAAGAAAGAAAATAAGGGGGAAAATGCAAACAGACACGAAAACGAGAAATACAGGCAAAAACTCCTGAAATCCAATACGGCAGAATCGCTAATCAGTACTCCTTTGCCACCGATAGCCACAGAACATCAGCCTTGCCCCGGTCATGCCAGGGAGCTGAGGACCGTCTCCATGATAACAGCCACAAACAAAGGATAAACACTTCAAAGCATGAAAATGCACAGCCTGGACAATCCAGGGAAAGGCAGGCCCAGCAGTCCTGGACAAGAGTGACCATAACAGGCATTAGGCAGACCAAATGCAGCAAAACTGCACTTGATCTTAGCCAGAGGGCCGAGAAATGATAACCCGAAAGGTGCCAAATTTCTCACCTCACCTGCTTGTCTCCCTGACTCGGGCTGGGGTCGTCCTTTCCTTGACCGTTCATGGGCCTTTTACTTTTTTTCCCATCTCTTGGCAAGAGCCAGAGTTCTCAGCAGTCGCCTCGTTATGCCTCCATTGGCATACCCACATTGCCCAGTTTCTAGTTTTTGCATGCTCCGCCCCTTCCTGTCCACAGCATCCAGCCCCTGGGTCAGAAGGCTGGGCCACCCTGGACAGCACCCTGGCAGCAAGTGGCCGGCACCTCGCCCTCGCTTGCCGAGGACTCTGCTGCCCTGTAGCTTAGGCCTATAGATAAGGCTTGGCCGTTCATGGCCGTTCGTGGATGGGCGGGGGCGGGCAAAGAAGGAAAAGGACTGTCTTTTCCTTCTGCCCGGAGAAGACATGGACAGTGTCCACTTCTTCTGCTCTGCCACAGGCAGCTGCCCCCCTCTCTCTCTCTTTTTCTTTCTTCCTGTCTTACCGTTCCTATCTCGCTCCTCCTCACTTGCTGAAAACAAGGTAGATCAAGAAAGGGCTCTTGCTCTCTGCCTCGCCTCTTTTCCATCACTCGCTACCCTGTGAAATGGAGCCAAAAACCAAAGAAAAACACTGCTGAAGATACAGCCTTTTTCTGACATTTTTCTCCACCAAAGTGTAGCCTCTGAGCAGAGGATGAAAAAAGAAAAAAAAAAAAAGGGGGGGTCGGTGAATTAAATACGACAAATATAAAACTAAATAAATAAATAAAACAAGACACAGCCGCCACAAAGCGGCCAGGTTGGTTTTATTTACACCCAAAGACATTAGCGCCACTTTACAGAGAGCCAGTGAAACACTACTTTTGCTTTTTCATCTTTTTTTTCACCAGCATGTTTTTCCCCGGGTGGGGAAGTGCACCATTCCTGGAGGTACTGCAATACCAGGCTGATGCGTGGAGAGGACAGAGCAAGCTCCTATTCCATCTCCCTGTTCCAAAAATTAATTTTAATATATGGTCCCCAGATAGAGGACGGATCAGATATTAAACTGATAAGAACAGATGTTTTTTTTTTTTTTTCAAAAACCTTTATTAAATAAAAGTGCATGTTTACAGTTTAGCCAATCCTTTCTGTTGGCGTCATTTTTACTTTGTAAGCATGATAGAGGCGGAGCTCTTACATGCTCAAAGTTTCCATCTAGATCAACTCATAATTTCCTATTTTACAAAAAAAAAATTATTGCATGTTTGTGTTTATGAGAGCGGCCCATTTGTGTTGTTTCCAGTTTTTGTAGGCCCAATCTTTATTATGTTTTTTGTATCCATAAACACATAGGTTTAAATCTTGTCTGGGGCTACTTTGACACATTCGTCTGGTGGTATATCTTTGTGGTTGAAGAGTATGAGGTTTCTTGTAATCCATAAACTTTCTTTAACACAGTTAATGATTTTCCATAAAATGTAACTTTTTCCCTTTTTTACAGTTCATGTTTAAGCCGTACAGAAACAGTTCGTAAGATATCGTTGGTTGCCCAGTAAATTTTAAAATTAGTCTGCTTATTTGCTTCCACACTTCCTGAGCATAAAAACAGTTCCAAAAGAAATGAACAATGTTTTTGTCACTTGCACATGTATTCCTTGGGCATTTGGCGTCTTTAGTGAGTCTTCTCCTGTGTTGGAAAGATTTGGATGGTAGGGCTCCGGAGACTGCCAGCCATGCAATGTCTTTTTGCTTGTTTGTTAGTTCTTCGTTGTTTACTTGTGCCCATACAGTTTTGGATTGTCTCTCAGATAGGTTGTTCACCATTTGTAGGGGCTGTGAGTCCTTAAGAGCTTGTTTGATTTCAGTTCTTTTTGTGCATATTTGTGGGTCTATGTCCTTCTTTTTGCATTGTTCCAGGAAGATCTTGAGAAGAACAAAGATTTTTGGGGTTGAGAGGCAACGTGGTTTCCTGTTGTCAAAGGTGCATAGTCCATAGTTTTTTAAAAGCAGGCCATTGGAGTACATTATATAGTCTGATACAAAGGCAGTCTTATTTTCAATAGCTTTTAGACACAAATGACAGAATTTAGAGAATAGAAACATTTTACGTCTGGTACGCCTTTACCTCCTTTATCTTTTGTTTTGTACATGGTTTCTCTTTTTACTTTTTACTTTTTCGAGTTCCATATAAAGGTAAAGATCATTTTTTGTAGTGCATTTAAATATGACATTTTGGGTGGATATACTGTGGCTATGTACAACAAAATAGGAAGAATGATGGATTTGATGATGAGTGTTTTTCCTTCCATTGTCAGGCTTCTTAATCTCCAGAAGTCAAGTTTTTTTTCTATTTTTTTCATTGATTGTGGGCCAATTGTGTTCCCCTGTAATATCAGTGCTAAAATATTTTCTGAGTATTTTTATTTTATCTGTGGTTTTTGGGACTTTTGTTTTGGCTAGGTTATCCCATGCGCCTAGGGTCAGACATAAAGATTTATCCTTGTTTTTTTTCAGGCCAGACGCTTCTGAAACGTTTTGTGCATGCTGCATGATTTTATTGACTTCTTGTGCATTGTTGCAGAAAGTGGTTCTTTCATCCATGTATCCCATGCATTTGACTCTTTTTTTGCTACCTCCTGGGATGAAGGTACCTGTGACTGTTGTATTGTTTCATATTTTGTTTAGTAAGGGTTCAATTGCGCATATGAAAAGGGCCATTGAGAGAGGGCACCCTTGTCTTACTCCTGTTTCAATTGAGATTTTTTTGGTGAGGTGACCATTGATTATGATCTCGCTTGAAGCGTTTTGGTATATTGCTTTCATTATTTCCGTCCACATTTAGGAGGGATATTGGGCGCCAATTTTTCAGATTGGCTTTATCATCTTTCTTATGTAAAAGGGTTCTGATACCTTCGTAGAAAGATTCTGGGAATTCTTTGTTTTGGATACACTCATAAATCATGTCCATGAAGTCTGTGCATAGGATTGGCCACATTTTCCCATAAAATTCCCATGACCATCTTTACCAGGGGAGGATAGAAGGTAGCACTGGGATAGGGTGTTAGAAATTATGTCTGCTTGTTCGTTGGCTTTGTTTTCTGTTATCTCTTTGTGTCTGTAGAGGTTGGTGTAGTAGTCTACTATTGTGTTTTGGATTCCTTCTTTGTCTTTGTGCATTTTGCCTTCCCTGTCTAGGATTTCTCTGATTTCTTTGTGGGTGGGTGTTGTTTTTTTTTTTTTTTTAAAAGAACTGTGTGCTTTTTTTATCCTGTTTGAATATTTTGACCCGGGAGTTAAAGATGGTTTGTTTTCCTTTTTCAAAAAACCTTTTTTTAGTTTGTTGTTTGTGTCTTTGATGTCGTCTGTTACGTTAGCTCCTAAGTTTTGGAACCTTTGGAGTAGATCGAGTTTTTCTCTAAGGTCTTGGTATGTTTGTTTTTTCTATTTGTGCTTTCTCCTTGCTTGCTTTTATAAAGAAAGATTTGGTTTTCTTTTTGATCCATTCCCACCATTTACTGAGGGATAGGAAGTTATTTTTACCGCTTTTCACTTTTTGAACTATGCTTTGAAGGATTCTATAGTTTCTTCGTCTTCTAGTATGGAGGTGTTTAGTTTCCATGTGTCTGGACCCCTGATGTTTGGTGTATCCAGGGCACTTTCCACTATCAGTGTGCTATGGTCTGATAGTGGGTTGTGATCTAAGAGTGATTTTTTGTAGGCGATAGATTTGGAGGCAAAGATGAAGGGGCATATTTATACTCCGTTTGCGCCGAATTTGCGTCGTTTTTTTCGACGCAAATTCGGCGCAAAACTAACGCCATATTTATACTTTGGCGTTAGACGCGTCTAGCGCCAAAGTATGAGGAAAGAGAGTCATTTTTTTGCGTGAACGCCTTCCTTGTGTTAATGAGATGCAAGGTAGGCGTTCCCGTCCAAAAAAATGACTGCGACACAAATGCGTTGTATTTATACTCCCGGGCAAAAATCACGCCCGGGAGTAGGCGGGGCAAAAAACCCCGCATTTGCTCCTCTTTTTAACGCCTGGGTCAGGGCAGGCGTTAAGGGACCTGTGGGCTCAAAATGAGCCCACAGCTGCCCTCCCATGCCCCCAGGGACCCCCCCTGCCACCCTTGCCCACCCCAGGAGGACACCCAAGGATGGAGGGACCCATCCCAGGGACATTCAGGTGAGTTCAGGTAAGTATAAAAAAAAAAATATATATATTTTTTTTTGGCATAGGGGGGCCTGATTTGTGCCCCCCTACATGCCTCAATGCCCAATGACCATGCCCAGGGGACATAAGTCCCCTGGGCATGGCCATTGGGCAAGGGGGCATGACTCCTGTCTTTAATAAGACAGGAGTCATGTAAATGGCGTCTGGGCGTCGTTAAAAATGGCGCAAATCGGGTGGAGGCGATTTTTTAGAGTCAACCTGACTTGCACCATTTTTAAGACGCCCTAACGCCATTTTCCCCAACGCCGCCGCTGCCTGGTGTACGTGTTTTTTTTCCACGCACACCAGGCAGCGCCGGTCTGCTAGCGCCGGCTAACGCCATTCAATAAATACGGCGCCCGCATGGTGCTTCAGAATGGCGTTAGCCGGCGCTAAACTTTTTGACGCTAAACTGCGTTAGCGCAGTTTAGCGTCAAAAAGTATAAATACGGGCCGAAGTCTATTCTGGAAAAGGTATCACCTTTATCAGATGTCCAGGTTAGTCTTGTGCCTTTAGGGTTGTACTCCCCGTAGAGGTCTTTCAGATTTAAATCCTCTGCTATTTTGAGTCGAGTTTTGGAGGATTTGCCTAGTTTGTAGTCAGTGCTGTGTCCTTTTCTATCTTTTGAGTGCATTATGCAATTAAAATCTCCTGTGACAAAGGTGGGTGTTGAGCCAGTGATAAAATAAGTAATGTTTTGAAAAAGTTCTACACTCTCTTTGTGGGAGCATATATGTTACATATTCTGAATTTAGTTTCGCCTAAAAGTAGGTCTGCGATGTGTGCTCTCCCTGGGCTTACAATGATGTCTCTTATTATAGTAATGTTTTTGTTTTTGCATAATATAGCAATGCCTGCATTTTTGTTGCCTCCACCAGACCAAGTTGAAGGACGTGTGTCCATTCCGTCTCATATTGTTGGTAGTTTGGTGCTGATGGGATATTGCATTCTTGGAGGCAAATTATATCTGTTTTAATAGTTTAGCAATATTCAAAATTAGCGGCTCTTTTAGTTGGGTGTTTAAGCCCTCCGGCATTGAGGGTTGCTATAGTTAGTGGTGTACCTTCTATTTTGTGTTATATTTTTGTTTTGCTATTTTCAGACTCGAACAAAGCTTGTGCGTCTTGTGACAGTGTATCTATTTCTATCATATTGTCCATGAAGGGCGAGGACACGAAGAGGAGCTCTTCTGTCTGGGATCTTTTTTTTTTTTTTTCTCTTTTGGGTGGCTTCTGTGTCCGATAGGTCGGATAGAGGGTCAAAACGTTTTTTGTTATAGGTAACATTTTTCTTTTTCCTAATATTGCTGTGTAGTGGTTGTGTGGTGTCTTCGTTTTGTTTGTGGTTTTTCTTTTGGTTTCTTGTTGTTGCACCTTTTGGCTTGTTTTCCCCTTCTTCTTTTAGTGTGTTTTTTTGTATTTTCCCATTTATTACCTTAACCCATTTTTGTGGTGAGGTTTTAAAGAGTTGTGGGGTTGCCTCTAGATCGTCCTGTGTTTCTCCTATGTCAGATGGGACATCTTCTTCCGAGATGTTGTTAAAGTACTCATTGGGGGAAGTGTTTGAGGTATGAGATTTGTTGAGAATCTCCTTTTAGCTGCGTGTCTGCAGTGGGTTCTCTTTCTTGTTGGCTCTGGGGGTGTTTGGGTTTCTTTTGTGTGTTCAATATTTCTGATTGTTGGGTGTTGTTTGGGGTAATTTGTGGCATTTCTTTTATTGAAAAGGGGTTATTTAGGTTGGTTAAGTTAAAGGGGGTCCATATTTGACTTTCTTTGGTTGTTTTTTGTTGTAGTTGGGATGTTTCTCTTAGGAAGTCTTATATGAGACAGTCAGTTTCTGGGATATCTGAAGCACTACTTTGGGTGGTTAAACTGGTTGCGGTTCTGTGTCTATCATTTTGTCACCCCATATGTTTTCTCTATAGGTTGTTGCTGCAGCATAGGATTTTATCTTTTCTGGGCAGTTACTGTGTAGGTGGTTGGATGAACCGCACAGGTTGCAGTTTTTGGGGGTGTTGCATTCATGAGTGTGGTAGGAGTCTGAACCGCAGTTGCGGCATCCTTCATTTGTACGTGTGTCTTTTAAGCGACCAAATTTCCTACATTTCCTGCAGAAGATGGGTTGCCCTTGATAGTATAAATAGCCTTTGTTTGGGCCAATAGAAAAGGTGTTTGGTATGTGGCTGTAGCCACCTATCCCTAATTATTCTTGTTTAAGGGTTACTAGAAATTTTCTATGTCCGTTCCATATTCCCCATTCATTTTTAAGTTCCATGCCTCCTCTGACCTTGGAGCAGTATCTCTGTAGGAAATTGTCTATCTCCCACGTTGAGACCCAGGGGTTGTACATATATACAAAAACTTCAATTGCTGATGGAGTTGACATAGATGTAAATTTGGACACTTTTATTTTTTCTTTTGAGAATAGCACGTTTTGTAGAAATATGTTGCATGTTTCTTCTTTGTTAAAGGTGAAGTCATATATACCCTGTTTATGGTATTCAGACATTCTTTTTAAATCTCTTGCCTGTATGTTGAATTCTTTGAAGAGAACATCATTAACTAGGTATTTGAGGTGGTCCCTTCTTATTTCGCCTTCCACTTGGAAGCGTACTGTGGGCCTTATTTATACTTTTTGGTGCAAAACTGCACTAAGGCAGTTTTGCCCCAAAAAGTTTTGCACCGGCTTGCACCATTTTTTAGCACCAGCTGGGCACCATATTTATGGAATGGTGCAAGCCGGTGCAAAGGGTAGGCAAGATTAACAAAAAATGACGTTAGGCAGTTTTGAGTCAAAATAAATTATTCTGACCAGATTAGCATCATTTTTTTACGCTAAAGGGCATATTTATACTCTGTTTGCACTGAATTAGCGTCAAGGTTTTTTTACTCTAATTCAGTGCAAAACTAACTCCATATTTATACTTTGGTGCTAGACCCGTCTAGCACCAAATTTATGGAGTTAAAGTCATTTTTTGGAAGTGGAAACCTACCTTGCCTTAATGAGATGCAAGGTAGGCGTTCCCGTGCAAAAAAATGACTCTATGGCCTTAACACCATATTTATACTCCCATGTAAAAATGGTGCAAGGGAGGGAGGAGGGGTCAAAAAATGGGGCAAAGCTTGCTTTGCCCCATTTTTTAAGACCTGGGTCAGGGCAGGCGTTAGAGGACCAGTGGCCCTATTTCCATGATGGAACACCATGGAATAAGCCCAGAGGTGCCCTCCCTAGGCCCCAGGGGCACCCCCACCCACACTAGAGGGACTGCGAGGATGGGGGACCCCATCCCAGGTAAGTACAGGTAAGTGCATTTTATTTTTTAAAGTGCCATAGGGGGCCCTGAAATGGGCCCCCATACATGGCACAGGGTGCAATGGCCATGCCCAGGGGACCCCTGTCCTCTGTGCTCGCCACTGGGGTGGTGGGCATGACTCCTGCCTTTTCTAAGGCAGGAGTCATGTAGCATGGTAGGTTTAGCACCATAAAATGACGCTAATCTGGTTAGAGTCATTTTTTTTTACTCTAACCTGCCTAAAGCCATTTTTGGTGCTAAACCCTTTTCTTCTATACTGCCAGCCCCACCCGACTAAAGTCATTTTTTAAAACTCTAGCCTACCCTTTGCACCGGCTTGCACCATTCCATAAATATGGTGCCCGGCTGGTGCACAGAAATGGTGCAAGCCGGTGCTAAACTTTTTGGTGCAAAACTGAGTTAGTGCAGTTTTGCAGCAAAAAGTAGAAATAAGGGCCAATATTTTGTACGTTTGCGCCACTTTTGTGTCATAAAATGACGTTAATGCGGTGCAAAAAAAGTTTAAATTAGGGCCTTGGTGCTAGATGGGTCTAGCACCAAAGTATAAATATGGAGTTAGTTTTGCACCGAATTAGAGTAAAAAAAAAATGACACTAATTCGGTGCAAACAGAGTATAAATATGCCGCAGAGTATAAATATGCCCCTAAGTATGGCGTTAAGGCCATAGAGTCATTTTTTGCATGGGAACGCCTACCTTGCATCTCATTAAGGCAAAGTAGGTCTCCACTTTCAAAAAATGACTTTAACTCCATAAATCTGGTGCTAGAGGGGTCTAGCACCAAAGTATAAATATGGAGTTAGTTTTGCACCGAATTAGAGTTAAAAAAAATGACACTAATTCGGTGCAAACAGAGTATAAATATGCCCCTGTATTTTTTGTAGACTCATCTCTGCGTGTTTGGTCTGCTGCATAGTCAATATTTAAGCTTGTGGCCATAGTTGGGTTAGGTATGTTTTAAACTGAGTAAGAATATGTGTGTTTGATTGCCTTGGAGGGTGGGGTAGGGGTGGCTAGGTTACTTTCTGGCTATACAAACATGCTCAATGGTAACACTTATTTAGAAACCATAGAGGGGATAAAAAGGTTGTTTTTAGTCATAGAAAAGGTGAAAGAAAAGCATGCATGATATAAGTTGTTGGCATAAGTACAAAAAATTAAACATTTCAACATTTACATAATATTGGATTGTGCATAGCCTAGCAGATGCTCACCTTTGTACAGATTTAGGTAGTTGATGTGTCCGTGCTTTTTAGAGGGCTTGTGTCAATCTCTCTGGAAAGGAGGGGTTCCGCACTCTCAGAATCCGAGGAGAGTGGCTCTGGGTCGTGTTGCGGGCTAGGAGGCACTGGGTCCCCTAGTGGTGGTGCAGGAAAGAAAACAGGGTTAGAAAGGGGGTCCAGGTAGGAGTGGAAGAATAAAGGAAATACAGGGTCAGCGGACTTGACCCAAAGACGTAGATGAAAAAAACTATTTGAAGACCTCGGTTGCGCCAACAAAAGGTGCCTCAGTGATGCGGTGGCAGGGGTCAGGGGGATCCAAAGACCTCGGTGACGGCTAAACAGAGGGATCTCAGGGCCTCAGGGGCCGCGACGGGGGTTCACGAGGACCCGAAGACGTAGATGAAAGGAATTTGAAGACCTCGGTTCCGCCAACATAAGGCGCCTCAGGGTCGTGGTGGCAAGTGCGGCGGCAGGGGTCAGGGGGACCCAAAGACCTCGGTGACGACCAACAAAAGGGGTCTCAGGGCCACAGGGGCCACGACAGTGTGTGCGGCAGCGGAGTCAGGAGGACCGGGAGACGTCGATGAAAGGAATTTGAAGACCTCGGTTGCGCCAATAAAAGGCGCCTCAGGGCCGCCGCAGCAAGTGCGGCGGCCGGGGTCAGGAGGACCCAGAGACGTTGATGAAAGGAATTTGAAGACCTTGTTGCGCCAATAAAGGCACCTCAGGGCCTCGGCGGCAAGTGCGGCGGTAGGGGTCTGGGGGACCCAAAGACCTCGGTGACGGCCAAGTAAAGGGGTCTCAGGGCCTCAGGGGCCGCGACAGCGAGTGCAGCAGCAGGGGTCAGGAGGACCCAGAGAGGTTTATGAAAGGAATTTGAAGACCTCGTTGCGCCAATAAAGGCGCCTCAGGGGCAAGTGCGGCGGTAGGGGTTAGGGGAACCCAAAGACCTCGGTGACGGCCTAGAAAAGGGGGTTCTCAGGGCCGTGGAGGCAAGTGCAGCAGCAGGGGTCGTGGGGTCCCGACAACGTTGATGACAGCAATTCAAAGACCTAAGTGGTGGCCTCGCAACGGCAAGCTCGGCGGCGGGAATCAAAGGGGGGTCTCTAGGTCCTCAATAGCAGCCAAAAAAGGAGACCTCGGTGGCAGCAAGCAGGAGTGTCTCAGGGGCCACAACAGCAAGTGGCCTCAGGAGCGCAACGGCAAATGCAGTGGTGAGGCTCAAGGGGGTTCTCGGAGCCCTCGATGCCAGTAAACACAGGAGACCTTAGTGGCGGCAGGCAAAGGGGCCTCAGGGGCCGTGACGACAAGTGGTGGTGCCAAACAAAGAAACCTCAGGGGCCACGACAGCAAAATCCAAGAGCAGAGACATGGATCAAAGGGGGCCTCTGGGTCTGCAGCAGCGAGGTGTTGTAAATCCTATCCCCTACAGTTATGTGTAGTAGAAAAGGGTGGCAGAGTTGCAGGTTTTCCCCTGGTTCATCCCACTGGTTGACGCAGCCTTGCTCCAGCCAAGCCAGATACGAGTCCCCGTCTTCCATTAGGCTTCCCCAAGAGTCTACCTGGACCCATCCCCCCTTAACCCATTGGCACGCAGCTTGGCCTCGGACATGCCAAGGAGCGCAGGCCCAGCATCTTCAGATGTTGGAGATCTAGGTCTGGCCTACAGCTTTGATGAGCAGGATAGGGGCACCTACCTGTTGATCGTAACCAAAAGGCCGAGAAGCGATAACCCGAAAGGTGGCAGAATTCTCACCGGCCGGTCTCCCTGGCTGACTCGGGCTGGGGTTGTCCTTTCCTTGACCGTTCACGGGCCTTTCGCCTCTTTTCCTCATCTCTTGGCAAGAGCTCAGCGAGTGCCAAAGGAAAAAGAGGCCCTGGCGTCAGGGTGTCTCCCGGCTCCCAGAGTTCTCAGCAGTCACCTCATTATGCGTCCATTAGCATACCCACGTTGCCCAGTTTCTAATTTTTGCATGCCCCGCCCCTTCCTGTCCACTGCGTCCAGCCCCTGGGTTGGAAGGCCGGGCCACCCTGGACAGCAACCTGGCAGCAAGTGGCCGGCACTTCGCCCTCGCTTGCCCAGGAGTCTGTTGCCCAGTAGCTTAGGCCTATAGATAAGGCTCGGCCGTTCGTGGCTGGACTCTGCTTTTTCTTCTGTCCGGAAAAGACATGGCCAGTGTCCATTTCTTCTGCTCTGCCACAGGCAGCTGTTCCCCGCCCCCTCTTCTTTTATTTCTTCCTGTCTTACCATTCCTATCTCACTTCTCCTCACTTGCTGAAAACACTGTAGATCAAGAAAGGGCTCTTGCTCTTTGCTTCCCTTCTGTTCCATCACTCGCTCCCCTGTGAAACAGATCCAAAAAAAAAAGAAAAACACTACTGAAGATGCAGTCTTTTTCTGACATTTTATCTATCTATTCTCTACCAAGGTGTAGCCTCTGAGCAGAGGAAAAAATAACTAAAAGAAAAAAAGGGGGGGGGGATAAAATACGACAGAAATATAACGAAATAAATAAATAAAACAAGACACACCTGCCACAAAATGGCAAGGTTGGTTTTATTTACACCCATAGACATTAGCTCCACTTTACAGAGTATCAGTGAAACGCTACTTTCGTTTTTTCGCCTTTTTTTTCAACAGCATATTTTTCCCTGGGCCGGGAAGTGTACTATTCCTGGAGGTACTGCTATACCAGGTTGATGAGTGGAGTGGACAGAGAAAGCTCCTATTCCATCTCCCTGTTCCAAAAATCAATTTAATATATGGTTCCCAGACAGAGGACGTATCAGATATTGAACAGATTATTATTATTTTTTTTTCCCAAATGTCAGGAACTCGTGCTTTGGTTCAGATACGTACAATCGTCACCGTACACAAATACGTATTTGATCGTAAGTCGTAGGTAACAAGCTTGACAACATGTGCACAAGCTATCCCTTTGACCTTTTACCTGTTAAGGAAAAGGGTCACATTAGTCAAAACAAAACATTACATTACATAATTTTACATTTACTACACCTGTCTTCATCTAAGTCCTCTCCATTCGCCTTTCGGGTCCTGAAGAGAAAAAAGAGAAAACCGGTTAGTGGACCCAGGTTGTCGTCGTCCGATCCGTCCAGTGATGTGTAGTCACGCAGGAGGCTGTGGATCATCTTCCGCCAGCCCAGGGTCGATGTCTCCTTCTTCCCTACTACCAGGCGGTTTCTGGAAAATAGAAGAACATCTTTAAAGCAGCACAGGAGGCTCCAGCAGCCCTGGAGGTCTCCGAGTGTGTGGGAACCGGGGAACAAACCATATATTACTGAGTCTGCAGTGATGCATGTTGTTGGTATCCAGGCCCCAAGCTCCGTGCTTAGGGCCTTCAGAAGGTCCTGGGCGTATACGCATTCCCAGAGGAGATGGTAGGTCGTCTAATCTGTGGTGCATCCTCTTGGGCAGGACTTGTATTGGTTGAGCCCCCTTGCGTGCTTGAAGGCTCTCACTGGCAGGCCTCCCTGGATGGCCATCCACGCAATGTCCTTGTGTTGGTTGGTCAGGCGTTTGGAGGTTGCGTTTCTCCAGACGTGGTCCGCTGTGGCAGAGGGGAGGGCACCGATTGGTTCACTGACGTCCCTCGCACGGATCTGTCGTTGGACGATCTTTGGAGTCCACTGCATCGGGGCGTTTGCCGCCGGACCGTGTTCCTTAATGAACTTCTCCACTTCTTTGTAAAACCATGGGGTTTCGCAGTTGTAGGGGACTGCGCTGTCCCATTCTGCCCATCCAAGTCGACTCCACATCGGCAACAGGAAGAAACGTGCCATCAGGAAGCCGGCATGGCTTTCATCTTCTGCCCTCAAGGTGTTCCTCAAGCAGTGGCATACGAAGGTTCCCCTCAGGATGGTGGCGATGTCCAGTACTCCTTTGCCTTCCTTGTCGTGGGTTTTGAACATCACCTCCCTCTTCACTCTATCCATCTTGGAGTTCCAGATGAAGTAGAAGATCATTCTCGTGACGGCCTTGGCCATTCGAGGCTGCACTGGCCATACTTGTGCGACGTACTGGAGCACTGGCAGGGTCTCGTTCCGCAGGACCAAAGACTTGCCTTCGATCGTCAGCTTCCGGAGGCTCCAGAGTCCCAGCTTCTGCTTCGTCTTTGCCAGTCTTTCTTCCCATGATTTCTCCGCCACGCTTTTTCCACCAAACCAGACTCCAAGGAGCTTCAGGAAGTCCTGCTTTATGGGGAATGGCAGTGGGTCTCTGGTGGGGGTCCAGTGGCCGAGGAGTAGGGTTTCTGACTTGGCGCTGTTTATCTTTGCTCCTGATGCCTTCCCAAACTTGATGCAAGTCTTCTCATGTTCTTTTATGGAGCGCCCGTCTGCACAGAATACTGAGACGTCGTCCATGTAAAGGGAGCACTTCACTTCGCCCTTCCCGCTGCTTCCTGGTACTATCACTCCTCTCATGCCCCTGTTCTGTCTGATGCCTTTGGCGACT
Organism: Pleurodeles waltl; assembly: GCF_031143425.1. Taxonomy (NCBI): domain Eukaryota; kingdom Metazoa; phylum Chordata; class Amphibia; order Caudata; family Salamandridae; genus Pleurodeles; species Pleurodeles waltl. Next base: position 1,604,692,414 of record NC_090444.1, read on the forward strand.
AGCTCTATAACACAAATGAACAGAAAAGGTGAGAGTGGACAGCCCTGCCTACCACCTGACAGGACGGGGAAGGGGTCGGTTCTCCATCCATTGACCAACGCTGTGCTAGAGGTGTCTCTATACATTGCGGTCACCACGTCACAGAAGAAGTCACCTAGTCCCAGTGCTCTGAGTGTCTGGTCCATAAACTCATGGGAGACGCGATCAAAGGCTATTTCCTGGTCCAGACTGACCAAGGCCGTCGGAACCTTTCGGCTCTTGATGTACTCAATCGTGTCTCGGACCAGGGCCAGGCTGTCCGCGATCTGCCGACCCGGTATCCCACAGGTCTGGTCAGGGTGGACTATCTTCTCTATCACTTTCTTTAGGCAGTTGGCCATTGCCTTCGCTAGGAGTTTGTAGTCCACATTGAGGAGAGAGATGGGCCTCCAGTTTTTGAGGTCCTCCTTCTAATTGTACAAAAGCGTTATCATGCCTTCACGCAGGGACTGCCTTTGCCCACCACTTCCTCGTAGAGGTCCAGCAAGTCTGGCCCGATCAGGTCCCACAGTTCGACATAAAGTGCCACTGGGAGACCATCACTTCTGGGGGTCTTGCCTCTCTTGGAGGTCGTGGCGGCCAAGTGCAGCTCTTCCAGGGTGAAGGGCGCGTTCAGGCCCTCTCTCTCTTCCGGACTCAGTGTCTTTGAGATGCCCTTTAGGAAACTGTCCGCCTGGGATCTCTCTGACGACTTCGGTGAGTAAAGCTCACCATAAAAGTCGGTGACGACCCTCATGACGTGCTCTTTCCCTCTCTGGAGGTTGCCCTCCGAGTGAAAGAGGTCCCTCATGTCTCTCCACTCTACATACGCGACTCTGAGGTTCGCCACTAACTCCTCGTTTTCCAGCAGTGAGCAGTTCAGTTTCCACAATCAGGGGCCAGCGGTGAACTTCCCTGTAAGTTCCCCCTCGAAACTGACTGCTCTGTGGTCCGGGAAGTGGACGGCGACCATGGAGCTCCGCCCAGGCTTTACCGTTGGGGAGGTGAAGAGGAAGTCGATCCGTGAACGCACAGACCCATCTGGCTTACTCCAGGAATAATTCCTGGCATTCGGCCCCATACTTCCTACGACATCCCGCAGGGATGCCTCACCTGTCATCTCCACCAACAGCCTGGACGTCACGTCCATCCCTGCAGAGTCTGACCCAGTGCGTCCATCCAACTCTACTGTGCAGTTGAAATCACCACCCATCAGGATGGTCCTGGAGGTCACAAGCTGCATCCTGAGCACCCTGGACATCTCAAGCCGTTCATTCTTCTCTGGGGGGCATAGACATTGATGAGCCTAACGGGCTCACCTGACCACGAGCCGTCCACGACTAGCACTCTGCCGTTGACCTGCTCGGTGACCCTGTTGATGGTGAAATGCCTCCCCTTGATCAGAATGGCGACTCCAGATGATTTGCAGTTGTTTCCACCGGACCAAAACGATGGTCCATGCGTCCACTGCCGCTCAAGCTGGCTGTACGACTGGGTGTACGGAATCCCGCATTCCTGCATTCATGGTTCCGGGCGGCCAGGAAGGACATCGTACCAACTCGCCTAACCTGGTCCTTCACGCGCCTGACGTTTAGGGTGAGTAATGATATGGACATTGTCTCAGCGCTAGCTGTCAGTGTCTGGATAAGGGAGAACCCCTACTGGGTTGGGCCCTAAGCTGTTCTACTGGGGGTGCTGGGACTCCTGTTGGTCCCCCTTTCCCTCTTTCTCACTGTCATCCAAAATCACTATTTCGGCTCCTGCCTCTGGGTCTTTTGTCCACTGAGTCTGTTCTTTTGGGTCCCCGGTGGTGTCTATCAGGGCTAGCTGTTGGTGTAGATCCTGGAGGGCCATTTGTATCGACTGGTTTGGTTCGCCCGGGGTACCTCCTGTGTCCTCTATGTTCTCCTCGTCTGTGTGGATGGTGGTGTAGCCATCATTTTGTTCCTCGGTTTGGGAAATGATATGCTTCTTCTTTGTGGTGTAGAAGTGTTCCTTCCTTTGCCTCTTTCTTTCTGATTTCTGGGGGTGGGGGGGTTGGTAAACTATCTCCTCCCTCTCCATCTCTTCATCTTTCAGGGGTTCCATCTGTGGTTCTTCTCGGGCGGTCATTGTTTCCCTTTGGTCCGGGCCCGCCTCCTTTCATCTCTTTCCTCTTTCTCTTTCCTGCACTTTTCCCACAGCCTCTGGGACTGTACCTGTTTCCAGGCCTTCTCAATCTCCTCTTCTTCCCCGCTGTTGCAGTCCGCTTTCTTCTTTAGGTGTTTGCTTTTCTTTTTTGCTTTTGCAGGGGCTGGGGTTGGGGTCCCTGCGGCAGCCGTAGACTCCTTTCCCTCCTCGGCCCTAATTTCTGGTGTTGGTTCTGGCTCCCCTTGGGCCTCCAGTGGTGGTGCATTAGTTGGTGTACCATTCTCGGGGGTTCCTTCGGGGTGGGTGGGTTCCACTGAGACGGTAGTCTATGTTGGTGGTGCCAGATCTGTCACTGTGGTTGGTTCCACCTCTGGATCGGGTCCTGAGGACTTGTGGTCCTGCGGGGCCGGTCCCTTCAGGTTGCTTCTCCTGGTTGGCTCTGGTATCTTCTGGGCTTCTTCCCTCAATGCCTTCATGAGGGCGTTCACCTTTGCATTGGCAGTGGGGTCCAGCTTTGGTCTGGTGGTCTTCTGGGCTAGGGTTTCTGCAGCTGCCGCTGCGTAGGTTCTGGGTCTGTCAGACTTTGGGCACTGGTAGTAGGTGTGGCCTTCTCCTCCACAGAGGTTGCACACCTTTTTCCCTGTGCATCTGCTCGTCTCGTGTCCAGTTTGTCTGCATATCCTGCAGTACTTCTCTGGGCAGTCCATTCCTTTGTGTCCCATGGCTTGACACTTCCTGCAGGTAAAAGGTTGGCCCGGGTAACGGATCTTGCCCTCGTCGGCTCCTAGGTAGAAGCTTGCTGGGGGGTGCCTCAGTCTGTCTCTTCCTGCTGGGTCCTTGTGGAGGTTGATGATGGCTTGCCAAGTCGTGTTCCATATGCCTCTTTTGTCTCTGACCTTGTTGGGTCCATTTGCATTGGTGCCGTATCTCTGGAGTAGTGATGCGATGTCCCGGTCTGGGATGTGGGGGTTTGTCATCTCCACCGTGATCCTCTTCTCCGTCGATGCTGGCTCCCATCCAGTTGAAATATTGAAGGAGTTGAATGGTTTCTCCCCTTTCTTCCCTTGGAAGAATTCCCAATACTTCCTGTATAAGGTGTGGGTGATGAAGCTCAAGAGAAAAATCCACCCTGATGCCGATGCTTGCCAACTCAGCACCTCCTCCCCTGGGATCCCTGCTGGTTTGATGACCTTATCTAAGAAGAGGTCCCTGTCTAGCTTGGGTCCCGCCTTGTCTTTCACCTCCCACCGCATGACTTGGGCATGCCTACGGGTAAGGTTGTACCCATTGAAGGGTTTGGGGGCTGTCCCTTGCCTGGTCCCCTCCTCACCTTTCCCTCCACCACCTGGTTTGGCTGCTGTGGGGTTTTCAGGGTTCCTCTGCTTTGGCCCTGGGCCTTCCCAGCACTGGTGCTTGCTGTTGGTGGGGGTCCACCTTATTCGCTGCCTTGATGCCCGCCCCTGAGGGGTTGGGGGCATCCACTGGGGGGATGCCATTTTCCATGGGCCCTGTGGCACCAGTATCCATCTCTTCAGGGATGGATGCCATTGGTTCCACCTTTAGCCACCGATCTATCTGGGTTGCCACTGGCTCTGGTGTACCTCTGGGTATCACCTGTCCTGTACCAACCAAACAGACAGAAAACTGCCTGTAGTGCAAGAAACACTGCACAGTCACTCCCAAGAGCTAAAGGTGAGGGTTATAAGTGTTACCACCTAAGCATGGATCCCCTCTCCAGAGATCTGAGTGCTGGCAGGTCTGTGAAGAATATTAGAAGGGGTTTGAAGCCTCCAGCATTAGTCCACCCAAACGCCAGGAAAGATAGAGTGAGCAGGGAGCGCAAACGTTTCCTAGCTCTAAGAGCTGACCACAAGGTCCTTGGGGGGTTCTATTTTGCGCCCCTAATGGGCAAACTGACACCAGCACACTGGATGTCCTTCCTCTCTCTCCTTAGAGACGAGTGGGCCTTTTCCGGTTAATTTGCATAAATTTGCATATACAATGCAAATGTATTTCACTTCCAAGTCGAAGTCGTAGATCCAGTAAATATTAAAATTACTTCCACTAGACAGTGGTTTCACACTGATAAGAACAGATTTTTTGTTTTGAAAACCTTTATTTGTAAAGGGATGGGTACAGAGAGAAAAAAAAATACAAATATTTACAGTTTTTTTTAGGGGAAAAAATTGTTGTTACAAATATTTACAGGCAGAGAAAAATTTCAACATTTGTTTTACATACAGGGAAAATAAACAAAAACATATGTTCAATCGGGTAAATGTAATGCCAATACCTCCTCCCAAAACCTGGTTTACTAAAACTTTATTTAAAAATGGCCTATATAAATGCCAATCCGATTTTTTAACACCTGGTGGCTAGGTGTATTTTTCAAGTCACCCAGCCTTTCCAATTGTTTATTTGCCACAGTCTGTTGGCTTCCTGGGCGCCATGGAATGTCCTATCGCTATGCAAGTATGTTGTTAGTTTATCAAGGCATAAACACCTGCAATCAGCTGGAGAGAGATCTTTATGTAGAAAAAGCAACATATTTTGGGCGTCTCAAAGGGTCTGTTTACCGCTGTTTTGAGCCTCCAGGCTATGAGTTTCCATGCTGGCGGGAGGTGAAGGCCGTACAACATGGTCTCCAGAGTGAGAGCCTGAAGACCAGCTACATGGTTCAAAAAAGGTTTCATCAGTGTCCAAAAGGCTTGAGCATGGGAACATCCCCAAAAAAGATGGGAAATAGTTTCTTCTTGGAGGCAGTGATTCCTAGGGCAGACCGCAGAGGGTGCCAGTCCACGGCGGTGCTGAAAAGTTTTCACAGGTAGACACCCATGGGCGCTCATCCATGCCAAGTCCTTTTGAGTGTGTTGAAGAGAAACATGGCTCACCAATGCCCACACTGTCCTAGTCTGTGGTTCTGAATAGTTATTGAGAGGTTCAGTTTTTTCTTGGCTGAAAAGACATTTTTTCAAACTTTTCGAATTTTTACAAATTTCGAGGGATATGGTAGTAAAATCCAGGCGTTGCATAAAGACTCTCATTTCTTTGTAATAAGATGGTATAGAATAGCTCAAAGGAAATAAATTGCTAGGGTGATACAGTCTAAATTGGCGAAATAACACAGCTGTGAAATAACGTGTAAATAGGCTAGCAATATTTAAGGGTTCTGCATAAATACGAGACAGCGTATGTGAAAATAACTGTGAATACAGAAAAACATAAATATCAGGCATCCCTTTCCCTCCATTGCTCCAATGTTTACAAATTTTGGAGCGGGCCAATTTCTCCATTCGGGACCCCCATAAAAAGGTAAAAAACTGTTTTAAACATTTTTGTAACATAATACGTGACGGGGGAAAAACCATGGTAAGGTACAACATTATCGGTAGCAATACTGCCTTTATAACCAAAATTTTGCCATCAATAGACAGTTTGCAGGTGGTCCAGAGTGAGAGTTTCTTCTCCATCTTTTTATATACTTCAGCCCAATTTTTCTGTTTATGTCCTACCTCTGCAAAGAAAACCCCCAAGATCTTAGTGGGTGCTTGGGTAGTAGTGACCGGTAGGCAGGCAAGAGTGTCCCAGGGACCCAGTGTAAGACACACACATTTGTCAAGGTTGAGACGCAGGCCTGATACTGGTTGAAATAAATCAGATGATGTAAAACAGCCCGAACAACCTTGGGACTTGAACAAAGAACAGTCACGTCGTCCATGTAGGCGACCACTTTGGCTTTTGTGCCAGAACCACCTGGCTTAAAAGAACCTGTGATTATTGGGTCGTTACGTAGGTGACACAAAAAGGGCTGGGGATAATGGGCACCCTTGGTGGACACCCGTCCGGACTGGGAAGGCTTGGGTGTAAAAGCCATTAATGCTAACAAAACTGCTAGCATTGTGGTACAGGGTGGATAACATGAATAAACTGTGGAGGTACTTTTAGTTGTTATAACACTGTAAACAAAAAAGGATGTGAAACACGATCAAAGGCTTTTTGGAAATAGAACACCAAGAGAATTATGCAGATCATTCGTATAGTAGATAACATCCCGAATCGTAGTAAGGCTGTCGACAATATATCACCCTTTAAGTGCGCAAGTTTGGGCTTGGTGGATACATGTGTGTAACACTGTTTGAAATCTGAGAGCCAACACCTTTGATACCAGTTTGTAATCTACATTGAGGAGTGATATTGGGCGCCAGTTCTGCAAGGATGTCTCGTCTCCCTTTTTGTAAAGCAAAGTGATTACACCAATGGAAAAAATGTTCGGGAAAGTGTTGTTGTTAAAGCCATTTAGGATCATGTCAATGAAATCAACACAGAGGAGGTCCCAAAATGTTTTGTAAAAATCCCAAGGGAAACCATCCAAACCGGGGCATGAACCAATAGGTGCATGTGTGATGGCGGCAAGAAATTCCTCTCCTGTAAGGGTGGGGCCAAAGCGGTTTGTTGAGCATTGGTTAAGGTTTCTGTCAATAGTGCACAATATTCATTGATTGCGTGTGGGGAGGAAACAGAAGGAGTATACAAGTGTTTGTAAAACTGAAAAGGATGTTTTGACAATTTTTCGTACCTTGACAATGGACCCCTTGATCATTTTGTAACACCTGTAGCAGTTTATGATGTTTGTGAGCTTTTTTTAAAAAGAAAGAAGAAAATTGTTCATCCTCGTGGAAGGTGCGAAACCCACGCCTGAAAGATAATAGCTTTACTTTTTTTCTGTAACCACTGAGTCATGTCTGCTTTTACCTGTCGTATGTCAGCATTCACATCCTTTCCTGCAGCCCCTAGTTGGTGAAGTAGAGTGAGTGGATAAGAGGGGTTCCAGAGCGCAAATGAAAAGTGCTGGTGATAGGGGGCATCCTTGCCTGACCCCTGCTTTTATTTGTACCTGCTTTGTGAAAAAACCAATAATCTGAAAAGAAAGTACAGCATTTTTATATAGCAGCTGTACCATTTACTACTTAACTATTTTTTTTGTGTGTGAATTTGTAATATGTTTACATATGTGTGCCTTGCTTGGTTTTGTTATTACATCCAGAAATTCCTGCCCATCCAAAAGTTTAGATGAAAAGATTTGTGCTTCTTGGGGGAGAGTTTGTTCAATGTCCTCTAGGAATTCTTTGCAAATGCCTTCATCTATATTTTTTTCCTTGTGTATTGTGGAGAAAAAATCATGTGTAATATTCAACATTTCATTAATTTCTGTTGTTTGTTTTCCTTCTGTATTCTGTAGGAATGAAAATAAGTAATTATTTTGTCTTGCCTTTTTAAAGAAAAAGGCATTAAATTTTTCATTTTTTTCATATTCTTTTACCCTTGAGTTAAAAGTTGTTTCTTTCCCTTTCTGCATATACCATTTTCTAATTCCATTTTCAGTGGCAGTTACATTTTTTTAAACATTTATTCCTGCATCTTCCAATTCCCCCAAAAGCGCAAATTTTTCATTTAAATCAAAGAGTTTTTTGGTTTTTCGTTAGCTTTTTGTTTTCCTGTTTGTGAAAAAAAAATTACATTGTTCTTTAACATACTCCCACCATAAAGCAAATGTTTGAAAATTCCCCTTTTTCTTCTGCCATCTTTGCTATTGTATTTTAAAAGTTAAAGCAATATCTTCTTCTTGTAAAATGGAGGTGTTTAGTTTCCAATAACTGTGTCCTTTTATGTTGTGTGTAGGTATTTCGCATACAGCGATAAGTGTTTGGTGGTCAGATAAACAACTCTCTTGTAATTGTGAAGGTATACATTTTAGGTGTTGTGATGCTAAGATGTAGTCTATTCTGGAAGTTGGGTTTCCATCCCCAAGCATCCATGTGAAACCTGTGTTGTTTGGGTTGCATGTCTGAAAGTTATCTTGTAATGAGCAATTACTTATGTTGTGAAGTGTTTTTGAAGATATGTCTAGTTTGTAGTAGGCGGCAGAGCCTCTTCTGTCCTGATGCAATGAAAATCTCCAGCTATGAGTGTAGGTTGAGATCCTGTAATAAAGAATTGTCAATCATTAAATAAATCATTTCTTTCATGATTATCCAAATGTGCATATATGTTGATTACTTTAAAAACGGTTTCTTTATGTTTTATGGAACAGGTCAAACCTCTTCCAGGGGAGATAACAGATTCTTGAAAAATAGAAAATTTCTTATTTTTGCATAGAATTCCAATTCCAGCATTTTTGTTTCCACCTCCTGACCAGGTTGATGGACCCTGTTTCCATAGTTTTTTCAAAACATTGTAATATTCTGCATGATGGATGCCACATTTCTGTAAAAAAAAATAGTATCTGCATGTAAATGTTCACAATAATTAAAAATGGCATCTCTTTTGGACTGCTGTCTAATACTCCTTACATTTCAGGTGGCTAAGGTGATAGCCATTATAATATTAATAAACATATTTGCAAGGTTATTGTTCTAAAACATATTTTTCAATATTATTCTGTGGAAGAATGGAATTACTCCCCCCAGTGTTTATCTCCTCCTCCTTTCCCAAAAAGGGTGAAGATTCAATGAAAACCTTGAGAGATTTTCCTTCTTCTAAAGGTGTAGGTATGTTTTCTTGAAAGGCTGCAGACAGAACCTCAAGTTGAAGGTCTTCTGAATCTGAGAGGTCCAGAAGGGTACTGAACCTGGTACCGCAGTGATTTTGGAGATCGCCTCATTTTTTGTGTCAATGCTTTCCTTTTGTTTCTTTTTTGAACTGCCTCCTCTGAGAACTGTGGGCTTTTTTTCTCTCCTTTTTTGTATTCTTTCAATTTGTCCTAATGATTGTCTTGGGAGACTACATTTTCCTTCTGGTTTAAAGATTGGTTTGTTATATTTAAGTCTTCTTCTTGCTGTGAGTTTGACAAAGTTGCTTCATTTAAATATTCTTTGCCTTCACCGTTCTTTTTTTTGGTAGATTTTTTAGGCTTTTGTTGTTCCTTTTTCCCATTTTCGTCTTCTTCTTCCTCCATGATTTTTTCAGTGGAAAAGAACATTTCTGATGTTTGTATTATGTGTGTGCTGCTTGACAGTGATGGTCTTGAAAAAAGCCATTCCTACCTGTATTCTTTGGATAATTTTTGTTCAAGCCGCCTCTCAGAATTTTTAGAGGTTGATTCTGCGGCACGAGCGCCTGGTTCTTTATTTGTTGTATCGGCTGGCAAAATTTCTTCAGGTTTTTCTGGAATAGTGTGTGCAGACAAATATTGTTGTGAGTCCCTTTCCAGGCTTATGGTAGATTTGACTGAAGATAAAACCTGATCTTGTTGCGCGTTATTTTGGGGATTAAAAGTTGGGTTGGTCCTTTGAAATAATTTTTTTCATAGTTTGCGTCTGGTCTTGCAGGACAATTTTTGTAGAGATGGGTTTGTTTTCCACACAAATTGCACCTTTTGGGTGCTTTGCACTCATGTGCCATATGCCCCCTATCCCCACAATTTCTGCAAAAGTCCCCTGAGCACCGCTCTTTAACATGACCAAACTGAAGACATAGCTTGCAAAACATGGGTTGTTCTGGGTAGGATAAAAAAGCCTCTATTGGAACCGATGGAGAAGTTTAGCGGTGGGAGTTTGGTGCCCGAATCCCTTCGTCATCTCTCTGGAGTACTACAATGTATCTTCTTTTACCATTTCACACTTCCCATTTGTTTTTAACTTCATTTCCCCCTCTTACGCTTTGACAATATCTATATAAAAAAGTTCTATATCAGATGGGGAGGCAAAAGGGATGTACGTATGTACAGTCATAGAAATTCCCCTGGGCGCAGCTAGTGGTGTAATTACATACCCTTCTAGTTCCTTATAACTACGATTTTGATTCAATTTATATGTAAAATCTTGATAAAATTTTCACTTTGTAAAAGTAATTTCAAAAAGTCCCCTTATACTTAAATCTTGCATACATTTTATTTGTTCTGGTTAAAATTTGAAATACCTGTTTAAAGATGGTGTCCATTACGTGGTTCATTTTCCTTTTGTTTTTTGCGTTTTCCATGACTTCAAATCTGACAGAAAACTTCATTCCACTGTATGTATTGTTCTCATTCCATTGATTTATCTCGTTTTTTTTCTGAACTGCTACCGCCAGCAGTCGCTGCGTAGCTCTTTGATGCAGCCATCTTGTTGTTATTGGTAAGTACCCTCTAGGCAGTGAGTTCTGCAATCAGGGCATGATTTCCTTCTTGCAGAGGTGTTTTTTGAGTGTCCCTGGACCGAGCTCTTTCCCAGTGCACCCAGGGACTCTTGTAATCCAAAGCCAGTTGGTCTACCCTTTCTCTCTCTGTCCCTCCCACCACCCTCCGATGCGCACCACTAGGGGGTGCTTTACCCTCCCTGACCGGTGGTCAGGTGTTTTTTATTCTCAGGGGTGATGAGGCGTGGCTGACTGTTTTGAGTGTCCCCGGGCCACGCACACACAGCTATGTGCGGGATTAGTCCCTTGCCTGGAGAGCTTCCCAGGTAAGCCAGAAATCCTCAAGCCCATCCCTCCACCAAGGGAATCAGATATATCCTCTGTGATGCAGAAATTTCCTCCTCTGCTCCCCCCCCCAGTTCCGCGCAGCCTTGCCACGGACAAAGTGTGGAGCAAAGACCCAGTGTCACCAGAAGGTCACTTTTGAGTGCCTTCCTGTGTCCCTCTGCCTTTGACCTTCTTCTGCACAACCTGGCCCGGAGAAGCCAGGGATACACAGGCCCAGCAACACAGAGTTTCTGGGTTGAGAACAAGCCTTTCAGAAGAACCACACTGTGCAGACTCCTCAGTACACGTGATCATCCAAAAGACCGAGAAACAATAACACAAATGGTGCCAGAATTCTTACCTCACATGCCAGTCTCCCTGGCTGATTCGGGCTGGGGTTGTCCTTTCCTTGACCATTCACGGGCCTTTCGCCTCTTTTCCCATCTCTTGGCAAGAGCTCAGCGAGTGCCAAAAGGAAAAAGAGGCCCAGAGTTCTCAATATGCGTCCATTAGCATACCCACATTGCCAACTTTCTAGTCTTTGCATGCCCTGCCCCTTCTTGTCCACTGCGTCTAGCCCCTGGGTCAGAAGGCTGGATCACCCTGGACAGCACCTTGGCAGCAAGTGGCCGGCACCCCACCCTCACTTGCCCAGGCTCTGCTGCCCTGTAGCTTCGGCCTATAGACAAGGCGTGGACGTTAGTGGACAGGCGGGGGCAAGCAACAAAGGAAAAGGACTCTGACTTTTCCTTCTGCCCAGAGAAGACATGGACAGTGTCCACCTCTTCTGCTCTGTCACAGCCAGCTGCCCCCCATTTATTGTTTTTCTCTCTCTCGCTCTCACTTTTTTCCTGTCTTACCGTTCCTATCTTGCTCCTCCTCACTTGCTGAAAACGCAGTAGATCAAGAAAGGGTTCTTGCTCTCTGCTTCCCCTCTGTTTCATCACTCGCTCCCCTGTGAAATGGGAGATATGCACAGGCTCACCTCTGTTTTAAAGTTTGTAGCATCCTCCTGTCTCCAATGGTGTGGGCTCTGGTGATTGACATTCCGAGAGGGGGGGAAAGGAAGAGGGCTGCCTAGCTCTCATGTCATCTGGGGGGTGTGGCTCTAGGCGCCTGTGACCGCGGGCAGGGGTGATTCCTAGCACTCGAGTCCTCGAGTGGGTTCGCTATTTAGCGTTCTTAGATTGTGGGTGCTTCTCCGTGCCGGGGGTGTTTTGTGGATGCACGTGGGGCCCCAGGGGGGCACTCAGGATTGCAGGTGTGCTCCCACACTCGGGACCGTGGGTGTGCTCTCACATTCTGGACCATAGGGGTGCTCTCACACTTGGGAATGGACTGTGGGGATGCTCCCACACTCGGGCCATAGGGGTGCTCCAGTCCTTGGGGCCACAGGCGGAAGCGCTCCCGGTTTTGGGTCTGCGGACGGAAGTGCTCCTGCACTTGGGGCCGCGGGAGCGCTCCTGCTATTTGGACCACACTTGGAAGATCAAAAAAAAGGGCTCTTGCCCTCTGCTTCCCCTCTTTTCCATCACTTGCTCCCCTGTGAAATGGATCCAAAAAAAAAGAAGAAAAACACTGCTGAAGATGCAGGGCCATATTTATACTCCGTTTGAGCCAAATTTGCGTCGTTTTTTTCGACGCAAATTCGGCGCAAAACTAACGCCATATTTATACTTTGGCGTTAGACGCGTCTAGCGCCAAAGTAGGAGGAAAGAGCGTCATTTTTTTGCGTGAACGCCTTCCTTGCGTTAATGAGATGCAAGGAAGGCGTTCCCGTCCAAAAAAATTACTGCGCCGCAAATGCGTCGTATTTATACTCCCGGGCAAAAATCACGCCCGGGAGTGGCCGGGTCAAAAAAACCCGCATTTGCACCTCTTTTTAACGCCTGGGTCAGGGCAGGCGTTAAGGGACCTGTGGGCTCAAAATGAGCCCACAGCTGCCCTCCCATGCCCCCAGGGACCCCCCCTGCCACCCTTGCCCACCCCAGGAGGACACCCAAGGATGGAGGGACCCACCCCAGGGACATTCAGGTAAGTTCAGGTAAGTATAAAAAAAATATATATATTTTTTTTTTTGGCATAGGGGGGCCTGATTTGTGCCCCCCTACATGCCACAATGCCCAATGACCATGCCCAGGGGACATAAGTCCCCTGGGCATGGCCATTGGGCAAGGGGGCATGACTCCTGTCTTTACTAGGACAGGAGTCATGTAAATGGCGTCTGGGCGTCGTTAAAAATGGCGCAAATCGGGTGGAGGCGATTTTTTAGCATCAACCTGACTTGCACCATTTTTAAGACGCCCTAACGCCATTTTTCCCTACGCCGGCGCTGCCTGGTGTACGTGGTTTTTTTCCACGCACACCAGGCAGCGCCGGTCTGCTTGCGCCGGCTAACGCCATTCAATAAATACGGCGCCCGCATGGTGCTTCAGAATGGCGTTAGCCGGCGCAAAAATTTTTGACGCTAAACTGCGTTAGCGCAGTTTAGCGTCAAAAAGTATAAATACGGGCCGCAGTCTTTTTCTGAAATTGTTCTCTACCAAAGTGTAGCCTCTGAGCATAGAAAAAAAAAGTAAAAGAAAAGGGGGTGGGGGTACTTCAGGAATATAATGAAATTAAATAAAACAAGACAAAGCTGCCACAAAGTGGCAAGGTTGGTTTTATTTACACCCAAACACATTAGTGCCACTTTACGGAGTGCCAGTGAAGTGCTAATTTCGTTTTTTTGTCTTTTTTTCAACAACATGGTTTTCCCCAGGTGGTGAAGTGCACCATTCCTGAAGGTACTGCAATACCAGGTTGATGCGTGGAGTGGACAGAGCAAGCTGCTATTCCATCTCCCTGTTCCAAAAATCTATTTAATATATGGTCCCCAGATAGAGGATGTATCAAATAGTAAACTGATAAGAATAGATTTTTTTTTTGGTTTGCCAAATCAATTTTTATTTAAAAATTACGGCAGAATAAGTAATACAATGGCACAATACAACATTTACAATATGTACAGAGATATGTACAATCAAATTCAGTCTGCCAGTACTACAGAGCAGTGTTTAAATATTGCCCTGTACTAATTCCTTTTAATGGATTACGTGATCCAATCACTCCATTTCACCAGTTTCCAAATTTCCAATGTCAGATCTTTCCTTATACGATTACAGTCAACAAAATACTAGGTACGTATTTTATCAAGGCAAAGGATTCCACAATCTGAAACTGTGAGTTATTTGTGTGAAAACAACAAAAGATTACGTGCGGCCCATAGAGTGTCTTTGGCACAATTCAAAAGCTTCCAGTTGGTATATTTCTGAACAGCAGACATTGAGGGCAGAAAATCATACAGTACCATGTCATAATTAAGAATAGTGATGGAAGTGAGTCCTTCAATCAGATGTAGCAGTGAGGACCAAAGGTTCTGAGCAAACGGACAGTTCCAAAACAGGTGTACAACAGTTTCTTCCCTTGAACAATTTGCACAAGGGCAACAAGGTGAGAGTGTCAAACGGCGGAAATGCTGAAAATGTTTTGCAGGTAGTCATGTGCGGCCATCCAGGCCAGGTCCTTGTAAGCGTTATGAAGACCCTTGAAACTGACCATAGTCCATACCTGTTGGCACTACTGGTCCAAAAAGCAGCCCAACGCTCAATGTTCCTTGCAAGCTTTGAGTTCCCTCTTTATCAGAGGATATGTAAGTTCTTGTCCATCTGCTAAAATATCTCGCATTGTGGGCAACTGTAGCAACAATGTGAGAGAAGTATAGTATGGTGGGGGACACAAAACTTGTGGTACATAATTTGAGATGTCACATAACTTATAGCGAAGCAGAAAGTAGGATATATAGTACCACATAAAACAAGTGGCAATATGCTGGCCTCCTTGCATGCTGCTTAAAGTACGACACCACAGTTTGGATGCAAAGATAATGGACAGATTAGGCATACCCTTCCCTCTATTCGGTACAGATGCAAAAACGTTTTGGTGCCCCAATTGCTCCATCTTGGACCCCCAAAAAAGGCAAACTAAATCTTTTGACAGTGCACTAACACAGGCTTCGTTGGGGGATAAAACAGAGCTAGGAACAATAATATTGGCAGTAAGACAGTCTTATTGACCAAATGTTTTCCCTTCAAATGACAACTTTGAGTTTCCAAAAAGACAGCTTAGTGTTAATTTTCTGTACACATTTTTCCCAGTTGTGCCTGCCAGGCGCTGTGGCAGAATACCAAACCCCAAAAATCTTGACAGGGTTAGTAGTAACACGAAATGGTACCCGTGTGAGGGTCTCCCACAGCCCAATTGTATAGCAAATACTTTTCTGCAAATTGGGGTGAAGGTCTTACATAGTGTGAAAAAACTCAGTTTGTGTCCACACAGTGTGTACAGAGGGAGCAGTGGTACAGAGAATTGTTACATAGTCCATATAGGCTATACATTTTGCCGTCATGCCCCAACCTCCTGGCACAAAAGCACCATGGATGTGTGGGTGGGACTGTAAATGTTGTAACAATGGCTCTAAGGTGCAGATAAGCAATATCCAGAGACATAGGGCAACCTTGCCCTACTACTGCTTGAACATGTGGGGGAGATGTGAAGAAACCATTTACATTGACATAGCTGACAGCACTGGCATATAAACGTTGTAACATATTTACAAACACTGGTGGAAACCGTAGGTGTGTCAATACGGCAAACAAATACTCATGGGACACTGAGTCATACGCTTTTTGAAAATCTAGTGATAAAACGCCAAGAGGGGATCCTCGACCCTGACTGTACCACATTAAGGCTCCTATGATTGCTAAACTATCCCAGATTTGTCTGCGTGGTACAGCACAGGTCTGGTCGGGATGTATAATATATTGGATTACTCTAGACATATGTTTTGCTAAGACATTCGTCACTAGTTTATAATGAACATTCAAAGGCGTAATGGGGCACCATTCTGGAGTTCATGTGTGTTGCCTTTTTTAACGATAAGCATGACAATACTTTCTGTAAAGGCAGGGGAAAAGGTATGAGAGGCGAAACCTTCGTGTATTACCTCTATGAAGTGAGCACAAAGATCTTTCCAAAATGTTCGGTAACATTCGCAGGGTAACCGATCATTGCCTGGTGCAGATCGCGTGGGCGCAGTTCGTAAAGCAATCAATAACTCCTCTCCTGACCAAGGTGCTGCAAGAAACAACTGTTGTTCTGGGGTTAACTTAGGAAGAGCAGAGAACCGCAACATTGCAGACATTCCTGAAACATCAACAAATGGAGGAGTATACAATTTCTTGTAAAAGTCCGATACAATATTTTTACAAGCTCCTGTGCCCTGAACATGGACTCTGTTCTCATCTTGCAGGTCTGTGATGGGTGTGAGCAATGTTTGAGCCTTCTTAAAAAAAATAGGAAGTACATTTTTCATTGTCCTCGAAGTGCTTTACCTGGGAATGAAAGGTGGTTTCTTTACCTTTACGTTCCAACCAGTGTATGAGGTCTTGGCGCGTTTGCTTAAGCCGAGTGGAAATATCAACACCAGCATCCCACAGTGCCATGAGGTAGACACTTCTGTTCTGTAAGGCCGTAAAGATTGCCCATTGTTGTCGAGCCTGCTGCTGGCCTTGTTGAACAAAAAAACACTTTAGTACATTGTTTCACATGCAACCACCATTCAAAAAGAGTGACAAAATGCTGTGCGTGCACAAAGGGTGTGATACAGGGCCCTATGTTCCATTTGCATCGTCTCATCAGTTACTGTGATATTCAATCGCCACAACCCCGGACCTCTCCCCAAATCAGGATTCACATGCAGGAAAATGCAGACAGCCGAATGATCAGTGAACGGCGCAGGGATGATGCGAGCAGATGGGTGGTTTATGTTTTAGAAACAAATATGAAATCTATGTGGGAGTGGCCTATCCCTTTGTCGGAGTGCCAAGTAAAACCTGAGCCCTGTAGGTGGAGCGCCCTATAGGTATCTACCAGTTGTAAATCAACTATCAGGGAAAGCAATTGCTTGTAAGTCACATCTACTTTACTGCATTGCTGAGTACCTTGGCGGTCCCTAATATGTAAAATACAATTAAAATCCCCTGTCAGAATAATTGGTGTGGACCCCGTAAGAAAAGGTTTAATAAGGTCAAATAAAGCATCCCGGTCAGTCTTATCTACTGGAGCATTCACGTTACAAATATTCAGAGGAATATCATTCACAGTGGCACGTACTAATAGGGCTCTCCTGGGCATAGGACCTTATCTGTGAGAATACACTAGTGTTTATTTTATAACAATAAAACCACTCCAGCATTTTTATTCCCACCACCAGACCACACAGAGGGACCACAAAGATTGCAGCCCGATGTATCACTCCGAAACTGTAAACCCCATTTCTGTAAATAGATTACATAAGCCTGCAAACCTTCACAATAATGTAAAATAGCTGCTCCACGCTGGGGATGGGCCATCCCCCGAACAATAAGAGTAACAACCGAGACAAGTACCATTAGGAGTATAAATAGGACGTTGTACTGCATCAGGAAATTACATCAGGAGGCTGCGCATCTGGGAGGTCTTCTGTGGAAGCACTAGTATCATTGATAATGGTTTCTACTGCATATTGGAGGAGGTTAGGGGTGGCCTCGCCATTGCCATGGGTTCACTTGCCAGCAGGGTGATAGGGAGGAACGCCACCTTGGGGTCTGAGAGGCTATTTAAGGGGGTGAATCTATTGCTACTGGATTTCCAATCTTTAGAGGACTCAATTTAGACTTAGTGGCCGGGTCTACTTTGGGTTGTGTAAGGGCACCCAGAGCTTTCCGTTTGCTACCCTTCCGTAACTGCCAATCACCTTCTTCTGTGTCTGTGGGGACCATCTCAAAGTTGTCCACTGAGGGAGTCATCAGCAGGGTGCTGATAGAGGGCTCAGACTCTGATGTGTTGTTTGGGGACGTACTAGCAGGAGGAGGGGTTACAGACTCGCTCTGAGTCGCACTCCCCTCAGGTACTGTGATACTGTCGGTGGTTGGTAAGAGTGTTTCAGGCATGATGGTTTTGCCAAAATCACTAGTGAAAGGGTGACGTTCACCCCAGGGGTCTGAGCAGTTGGTTAGAACATCAGATATGGGGTCAGCCTCGCCTTCCTCTTCCGGAAGAGCTCGGTATCTACATATGGGTATGGAATGGGTATTCCATCGAAAAACCCCAGAATATCATCGTTGGGTGCAGCCGCCTCATCTGGAGCAGGAGAGGGGGCGGGAGGAGGTTGTGAAACTACGGATGAGCAGGTATTGGCGGCAGCTGCATAAGATGTGCCATTTTGGGGGCAAGTGGGGAACACATGACCCAGAGACCCACAGAGGTTACTATGTTTAGGTTCAGTGCAGGCGGGTGACCTATACGTTGTAGCACCACAACTGCAGCAAACAACGTCAGCGCAGGTATCTTTGGTGTGCCCAAAATGGAGACAGTGGCGACAAAAGAGATTGCCCTTGATATACAATAAAACCCATATGAGTGATAATAGTGACCGTGGCTGGGGGGGCAGGGAGTAGCAGGGTGCCAGCCCTCCTACCCCACTGGGGTCAGTTTTAAGAGTTACCATGTATTGCTGCTTGCCGTTCCATATTCCGCAGACATTCTTCCGTTTCGTACCTCCTCGAATTTTGCTGCAAAAACGGTGCAAAAAAAGTTCAGTTAGATGAGGTTCATAAAAGGATTATACATATGAATTAATGGGAATTCCTTTGAAGGAGACAACAAGTGATAGTGAGACCTTTGAAAAAGTCATTATCTTTCTGTACCATAAGATTGGCAACAACATTTCCACAGACATTTTCAGAGACAAAAGTAATGTCAAAAGCACTTTTCTCAGGGAACTTTTGGATACACTGTATCATATCATCGGTAACACTTAATTCCTGCCTCAAGATAGTATTGAAAACAAATGTTTTTCTCCCTTTTAACCTTTGACCGCCACTCTAATAGAGTGAGGCAGTCCATCCCCCGGCGGGACCACCTCTGGCCCCGTTCTAATAGTGGCCATAATGGGTGTGTGGGAGAGAGAGAGAAAGAATAGTGGTCTGTCACCAATCATAAAGAATAATTTACAGAGGTTTAAGAAAAGATCCATAAAAGATATGTAAAGCTGTAGTACCCAATCCGGCCCCCAGAAGTCCCTGATTATGGGCTGCAATGCACCACTTCGACCCCAGAGGTCCCTGTAGGCTATGGCTGTCACGGCTCGGAATTACACAGCGGAGTCTGCAGTACGGTGGCTGGTCCCCCAGGTGTCCCTAGAGAGCAGAGTAAGGGCAAGCCACCAAAGAGGCAAGAGTAGGTACTCCCGGTGGCCTAATCACTCACTCCACCTGAATGGCACAGCGTGCAGGTGTGCTTCTGTGTATCCGCAAGGGAAGATAACCTTGCTTCAGACAAGCCAGAGTGCGAGGTCAGCCCCCCACAAGAAACACTACAGGAAAGAGCTCAGCAAGTGCCACAAGGAAAAAGTGGCCCTGGCGTCAGGATTTCTTCCGGCTCACAGAGTTCTCAGCAGTCGCTTAATTATGCATCAATTAGCGTAGCCACATTGCCCACTTTCTACTTTTTGCATGCCCCGTCCTTCCTGTCCACTGCATCCAGCCCCTGGGTCGGAAGGCAGGGCCACCCTAGACAGCACCCTAGCAGCAAGTGGCCGGCACCTCTCGCTCACTTGCCCAGGACTCTGCTCCCCTGTAGCTTAGGCTTGGCCATTTGTGGAGGGCAGGGGCGGGCAAAGAAGGAGCCCAGAGAAGACATGGATAGTGTCCACTTCTGGTCTGCCACATCAAGTTCTCCCCTCTCTCTTTTTCTCTCTCTCTCTCTCTTTCTCTCTCTCTCTCTCTTTTTCTTCCTGTCCCAAGCATTTCCAATGCAATGGGTCCCACGTTTGCTCGAGTTAGAGCTGTTACTATTGTAAACTCCTAACCAGACTTTTCTTGCCACAAATTGTGGCAGTATTGTTGCACTTTATCGCCTTGGGGCAATAAATCACCCATGGAAGAACTGTTTCTACCCGTGCTATGTGGGGCACACTGGCTACAGCATGAGCCACAGAGAAAGGAGGCCTGGTATATGACAGGCTGCCACCGGGTGTGCTTTCACTCCCTACCTGTAGGAAAGTACCATCTTGCCTGGCATGTTACCCCCATTTTTCACTGTATATATGTTGTTTTAGTTGTATGTGTCACTGGGACCCTGGTAACCCAGGGCCCCAGTGCTCATAAGTGTGCCTGAATGTGTTACCTGTGTAGTGACTAACTGTCTCACTGAGGCTCTGCTAATCAGAACCTCAGTGGTTATGCTCTCTCATTTCTTTCCAAATTGTCACTAACAGGCTAGTGACCATTTTTACCAATTTACACTGGCTTACTGGAACACCCTTATAATTCCCTAGTATATGGTACTGAGGTACCCAGGGTATTGGGGTTCCAGGAGATCCCTATGGGCTGCAGCATTTCTTTTGCCACCCATAGGGAGCTCTGACAATTCTTACACAGGCCTGCCACTGCAGCCTGAGTGAAATAACGTCCACGTTATTTCACAGCCATTTTACACTGCACTTAAGTAACTTATAAGTCACCTATATGTCTAACCTTTACCTGGTTAAGGTTAGGTGCAAAGTTACTTAGTGTGTGGGCACCCTGGCACTAGCCAAGGTGCCCCCACATTGTTCAGAGCCAATTCACTGAACTTTGTGAGTGCGGGGACAACATTACACGCGTGCACTACATATAGGTCACTACCTATATGTAGCTTCACAATGGTAACTCCGAAAATGGCCATGTAACATGTCTATGATCATGGAATTGCCCCCTCTATGCCATCGTGGCATAGTTGGCACAATCCCATGATCCCAGTGGTCTGTAGCACAGACCCTGGTACTGCCAAACTGCCCTTCCTGGGGTTTCACTGCAGCTGCTGCTGCTGCCAACCCCTCAGACAGGCATCTGCCCTCCTGGGGTCCAGCCAGGCCTGGCCCAGGATGGCAGAACAAAGAACTTCCTCTGAGAGAGGGTGTGACACCCTCTCCCTTTGGAAAATGGTGTGAAGGCAGGGGAGGAGTAGCCTCCCCCAGCCTCTGGAAATGCTTTGTTGGGCACAGAGGTGCCCAATTCTGCATAAGCCAGTCTACACCGGTTCAGGGACCCCTTAGCCCCTGCTCTGGCGCGAAACTGGACAAAGGAAAGGGGAGTGACCACTCCCCTGACCTGCACCTCCCCTGGGAGGTGTCCAGAGCTCCTCCAGTGTGCTCCAGACCTCTGCCATCTTGGAAACAGAGGTGCTGCTGGCACACTGGACTGCTCTGAGTGGCCAGTGCCACCAGGTGACGTCAGAGACTCCTGCTGATAGGCTCCTTCAGGTGTTAGTAGCCTATCCTCTCTCCTAGGTAGCCAAACCCTCTTTTCTGGCTATTTAGGGTCTCTGTCTCTGGGGAAACTTCAGATAACGAATGCAAGAGCTCATCCGAGTTCCTCTGCATCTCTCTCTTCACCTTCTGATAAGGAATCAACTGCTGACCGCGCTGGAAGCCTGCAAACCTGCAACATAGTAGCAAAGACGACTACTGCAACTCTGTAACGCTGATCCTGCCGCCTTCTCGACTGTTTTCCTGCTTGTGCATGCTGTATGGGAAGCCTGCCTCCTCTCTGCACCAGAAGCTCCGAAGAAATCTCCCGTGGGTCGACGGAATCTTCCCCCTGCAACCGCAGGCACCAAAAAGCTGCATTACCGGTCCCTTGGGTCTCCTCTCAGCACGACGAGCGAGGTCCCTCGAATCCAGCGACTCTGTCCAAGTGACCCCCACAGTCCAGTGACTCTTCAGTCCAAGTTTGGTGGAGGTAAGTCCTTGCCTCACCTCGCTGGGCTGCATTGCTGGGAACCGCGACTTTGCAGCTACTCCGGCCCCTGTGCACTTCCGGCGGAAATCCTTTGTGCACAGCCAAGCCTGGGTCCACGGCACTCTAACCTGCATTGCACGACTTTCTAAGTTGGTCTCCGGCGACGTGGGACTCCTTTGTGCAACTTCGGCGAGCACCGTTTCACGCATCCTCGTAGTGCCTGTTTCTGGCACTTCTCCGGGTGCTACCTGCTTCAGTGAGGGCTCTTTGTCTTGCTCGACGTCCCCTCTCTCTTCAGGTCCAATTTGCGACCTCCTGGTCCCTCCTGGGCCCCAGCAGCGTCCAAAAACGCCAAACGCACGATTTGCAACTAGCAAGGCTTGTTGGCGTCCTTTCGGCGTGAAAACACTTCTGCACGACTCTCCACGGCGAGAGGGATCCGTCCACCAAAGGGGAAGTCTCTAGCCCTTTTCGTTCCTGCAGAAACCTCAGCTTCTTCTGTCCAGTAGAAGCTTCTTTGCACCCGCAGCTGGCATTTCCTGGGCATCTGCCCATCTCCGACTTGCTTGTGACTTTTGGACTTGGTCCCCTTGTTCCACAGGTACCCTAGATTGGAAATCCACAGTTGTTGCATTGCTGGTTTGTGTCTTTCCTGCATTATTCCTCTAACACGACTTCTTTGTCCTTAGGGGAACTTTAGTGCACTTTGCACTCACTTTTCAGGGTCTTGGGGAGGGTTATTTTTCTAACTCTCACTATTTTTTAATAGTCCCAGCGACCCTCTACAAGGTCACATAGGTTTGGGGTCCATTCGTGGTTCGCATTCCACTTTTGGAGTATATGGTTTGTGTTGCCCCTATCCCTATGTTTCCCCATTGCATCCTATTGTAACTATACATTGTTTGCACTGTTTTCTAAGACTATACTGCATATTTTTGCTATTGTGTATATATATCTTGTGTATATTTCCTATCCTCTCACTGAGGGTACACCCTAAGATACTTTGGCATATTGTCATAAAAATAAAGTACCTTTATTTTTAGTATAACTGTGTATTGTGTTTTCTTATGATATTGTGCATATGACACTAGGTGGTACTGTAGTAGCTTCACACGTCTCCTAGTTCAGCCTAAGCTGCTCTGCTAAGCTACCATTATCTATCAGCCTAAGCTGCTAGACACCCTATACACTAATAAGGGATAACTGGGCCTGGTGCAAGGTGCAAGTACCCCTTGGTACTCACTACAAGCCAGTCCAGCCTCCTACGTTGGTTGTGCAGCGGTGGGATAAGTGCTTTGAGACTACTTACCACTCTTGTCATTGTACTTTTCATAAGAGAAAAATATACAAAACAAGGTCAGTGTATATACACATAGCCAAAAAGTTTTGCATTTCCTCTTTTCACTCTTTTCTAAGTGCTGAAAAGTACTTCTAACTTTCTAAAAAGTTCTAAAAAGTTTTAAAAGTTTTTTTTCTCTGTCTTTCTAAAAGCTCTGACAAACTTTTTATCTTTTACTATCACTTTAACTCTCTCTAAAAATGTCTGGCACAGGCCAAAATGTTGATCTGTCCAAACTTGCATATGACAACCTTAGCTGGAAAAGAGCAAGGAGTCTCTGTATAGAGAGAGGTTTGAGTGTAGGGAAGAATCCTTCCTTGGAACTGTTACTTAACATGCTTAGAGAACAGGATAAGGCCATAGGTGCCTCATCTGTTGAAAAAGTACCTAATAGTTCTCAATCTGATTCAGGGACTCCCCCAGGAAAAGATTCAAGAAAGAAACTTCCTAGCCTGCCCATTACTAGACAGTCTAGCATAGTTGGTAATGATGATGAGCCACACCATACAAATAGTGTTGTCTCACATCATAGCAAAAGCATTTATTCTCACCATACTGGTAGTAATGTTTCTGTTAACCAAGCTGTTAGGGTGGCTTCTGTAAGGGACAGGTCCCCTTCTGTTCATTCCCATCATACCTCTGTATCTAGGAATGTCCCTCCCACCAACCCTGATGACAGAATGTTAGAGAGGGAACTCAATAAGTTGAGGGTGGAATAAACCAGACTGAAGCTTAAAAAGCAACAGCTGGATTTGGATAGACAGTCTTTTGAACTAGAGAAGGAAAGACAGAAGTTGGGTTTAGAAACCCATGGTGGCAGCAGCAGTATTCCCCATAGTCATCCTGCAAAAGAGCATGATTCCAGGAATCTGCACAAGATAGTTCCCCCTTATAAGGAGGGGGATGACATTAACAAGTGGTTTGCTGCACTTGAGAGGGCCTGTGTTGTACAGGATGTCCCTCAAAGGCAGTGGGCTGCTATCCTATGGCTATCATTTAGTGGAAAAGGTAGGGATAGGCTCCTTACTGTGAAAGAAAATGATGCTAATAATTTCCAAGTTCTTAAGAATGCACTCCTGGATGGTTATGGCTTAACCACTGAACAGTACAGGATAAAGTTCAGAGAGACCAAAAAGGAGTCTTCACAAGACTGGGTTGATTTCATTGACCATTCAGTGAAGGCCTTGGAGGGGTGGTTACATGGCAGTAAAGTTACTGATTATGACAGCCTGTATAACTTGATCCTGAGAGAGCATATTCTTAATAATTGTGTGTCTCATTTGTTGCACCAGTACTTGGTGGACTCTGATCTGACCTCTCCCCAAGAATTGGGAAAGAAGGCAGACAAATGGGTCAGAACAAGAGTGAACAGAAAAGTTCATACAGGGGGTGACAAAGATGGCAACAAAAAGAAGGATGGTACGTCTTCAGACAAGGGTGGGGACAAATCTAAAAATGAGTCTTCATCAGGCCCACAAAAACACTCTGGTGGGGGTGGTGGGTCCAAATCCTCCTTTAATCAGAACAAGGAAAAGAAACCATGGTGCTATTTATGTAAAATAAAAGGCCATTGGACAACAGATCCCAGTTGTCCAAAGAAAGGCACCACTGCTCCTACCACTACAACCCCTACTGCTACACCTAGTGTCCCTACTAATAGCAGTGGTGGTGGGAGCAAACCTACTAATAGCCAATCCAAGGGAGTAGCTGGGCTCACTTTTGGTAATTTAGTTGGGGTTGGCCTTGTTAGGGAGGCCACAGAGGTTGTGTTAGTCTCTGAGGGGGCTATTGATTTAGCCACCTTAGTTGCTTGTCCCCTTAATATGGATAAGTACAAGCAGCTACCCCTAATAAATGGTGTTGAGGTTCAGGCCTACAGGGACACTGGTGCCAGTGTGACTATGGTCATAGAGAAACTGGTCCACCCTGAACAACACCTACTTGGTCACCAGTACCAAGTAACCGATGCTCACAACAACACACTTAGCCACCCCATGGCTGTTGTTAATCTCAACTGGGGGGGGGGGTTACTGGTCCAAAGAAAGTTGTGGTAGCTTCAGATTTACCTGTAGACTGTCTATTAGGGAATGATTTGGAGACATCAGCTTGGTCAGATGTGGAGTTGGAGGCCCATGCAGCAATGCTGGGCATCCCAGGGCATATTTTTGCTTTGACAAGGGCTCAGGCCAAAAAGTAAAAAGGACAGGGAAGCTTGGATCCTGGAACAATGGACCAAGTGCTCCCTAAAGCTAGGGCTAGTAGAAGCAAACCACTTCCTACTATCCCTCCCTCTACAATGGATTCTACTTCTGAGGAAGAAGAATTCCCTCCCTGTGCAGAACCTACACCAGAGGAGCTGGAAGCAGACACTGCTGAGCTTTTGGGTGAAGGGGGGCCTGCCAGAGAGGAGCTGAGTGTGGCACAGCAAACCTGTCCCACATTAGAGGGTCTCAGACAGCAAGCTGTCAAACAGGCTAATGGGGATGTCAGTGACTCTCACAGAGTTTACTGGGAGGACAACCTCTTATACACTGAGCATAGGGATCCTAAACCTGGAGCTGCCAGGAGATTAGTGATTCCTCAGGAGTACAGAAAGTTCCTCCTAACACTGGCACATGACATTCCCTTAGCTGGGCACCTAGGACAAATGAAAACTTGGGACAGGCTTGTTCCCCTGTTTCATTGGCCTAGAATGTCTGAGGACACAAAGGAATTTTGTAAGTCCTGTGAAACCTGTCAAGCCAGTGGCAAGACAGGTGGCACCCCAAAGGCACCCCTTATTCCACTGCCTGTGGTTGGGGTTCCCTTTGAAAGGGTAGGGGTTGACATAGTTGGCCCCCTTGACCCTCCTACTGCTTCAGGCAATAGGTTTATCTTGGTGGTAGTGGACCATGCCACAAGATATCCTGAAGCTATTCCTTTAAGGACCACTACAGCACCTGCAGTGGCAAAGGCCCTCCTGGGAATATTTTCCAGGGTGGGCTTCCCAAAGGAAGTGGTATCAGACAGGGGAAGCAATTTCATGTCTGCATACTTAAAGGCCATGTGGAAGGAGTGTGGTGTAACGTACAAGTTCACAACACCCTATCATCCACAAACAAATGGACTGGTGGAGAGATTTAATAAAACTCTCAAAGGCATGATTATGGGTCTCCCTGAAAAACTCCGCACGAGATGGGATATCCTTCTACCATGCCTCCTTTTTGCCTACAGGGAGGTACCCCAGAAAGGAGTGGGCTTCAGCCCCTTTGAACTTCTTTTTGGACACCCTGTTAGGGGTCCACTCACACTTGTAAAGGAGGGTTGGGAACAACCTTTAAAAGCTCCTAAGCAGGATATTGTGGATTATGTACTTGGCCTCAGATCAAGGATGGCTGAGTACATGAAAAAGGCCAGTAAAAACCTTCAGGCCAGCCAAGAGCTCCAGAAGCAATGGCATGATCAGAAGGCTGTTTTGGTTCAGTACCAACCAGGGCAGAAAGTGTGGGTCTTGGAGCCTGTGGCCCCAAGAGCACTCCAAGATAAATGGAGTGGTCCCCACACAATTGTTGAAAAGAAGGGAGAAGTCACCTATTTAGTTGACTTAGGCACTGCCAGGAGTCCCCTTAGGGTGCTCCATGTCAACCGCCTGAAACCCTACTATGACAGGGCTGATCTCACCCTGCTCATGGCAACAGATGAGGGACAGGAAGAAGACAGTGATCCTCTACCTGATCTCTTCTGTTCCACAGATCAAGATGCTCTTGTGGAAGGTGTAGTTTTGGCTGATTGTCTTACTGCTGAGCAGAAAGACAATTGCATAAATCTCCTAGATCAATTCTCTGAACTCTTCTCTACTGTGCCAGGTACCACTTCTTGGTGTGAGCACACTATAGATACTGGAGACAGTTTACCTGTCAAAAGTAAGATCTATAGGCAGCCTGACCATGTCAGGGACTGCATAAAGCAAGAGGTCCAGAAAATGTTAGAACTAGGAGTGGTTGAGCACTCTGACAGTCCATGGGCTTCTCCTGTGGTACTGGTACCAAAACCCCATTCCAAAGATGGAAAGAAGGAAATGCGGTTTTGTGTAGACTATAGAGGTCTCAACTTGGTAACCAAAACTGATGCTCACCCTATACCCAGGGCAGATGAGCTCATAGATACACTGGCATCTGCCAAGTATCTAAGCACTTTTGATTTGACTGCAGGGTATTGGCAGATCAAATTGTCAGAAGATGCTAAACCTAAGACTGCATTTTCTACCATTGGAGGACATTACCAGTTTACTGTAATGCCTTTTGGTTTGAAAAAGGCACCTGCCACTTTTCAGAGGTTGGTGAACACAGTCCTGCAAGGGCTGGAAGCTTTCAGTGCAGCATATTTGGACGATATAGCTGTCTTTAGCTCCAGCTGGGATGATCACCTGGTCCACCTATGGAAAGTTTTGGAGGCCCTGCAAAAGGCAGGCCTCACTATCAAGGCTTCAAAGTGCCAGATAGGGCAGGGTAAGGTGGTTTATCTGGGACACCTTGTTGGTGGGGAACAGATTGCACCACTTCAGGGGAAAATCCAAACAATTATTGATTGGGTTCCCCCTACCACTCAGACTCAGGTGAGAGCCTTCCTAGGCCTCACTGGGTATTACAGGAGGTTCATTAAGAACTATGGCTCCATTGCAGCCCCTCTTAATGACCTCACATCCAAGAAAATGCCTAAAAAGGTATTATGGACAGCAAACTGTCAGAAAGCTTTTGAGGAGCTGAAGCAGGCCATGTGCTCTGCACCTGTCCTGAAAAGCCCTTGTTACTCTAAAAAATTCTATGTCCAAACTGATGCATCTGAATTAGGAGTAGGGGCAGTCCTATCACAACTTAATTCTGAGGGCCAGGATCAACCTGTTGCTTTTATTAGTAGGAGGTTGACCCCTAGAGAAAAGCGTTGGTCTGCCATTGAGAGGGAGGCCTTTGCTGTGGTCTGGGCTCTGAAGAAGTTGAGGCCATACCTGTTTGGCACTCACTTCATTGTTCAGACAGACCACAAACCTCTACTTTGGCTAAAACAAATGAAAGGTGAAAATCCTAAATTGTTGAGGTGGTCCATATCCCTACAGGGAATGGACTATACAGTGGAACATAGACCTGGGAGTAGCCACTCCAATGCAGATGGACTCTCCAGATATTTCCACTTAGACAATGAAGACTCATCAGGTCATGGCTAGTCTTATTGTCCTTCGTTTGGGGGGGGGTTGTGTAGGAAAGTACCATCTTGCCTGGCATGTTACCCCCATTTTTCACTGTATATATGTTGTTTTAGTTGTATGTGTCACTGGGACCCTGGTAACCCAGGGCCCCAGTGCTCATAAGTGTGCCTGAATGTGTTACCTGTGTAGTGACTAACTGTCTCACTGAGGCTCTGCTAATCAGAACCTCAGTGGTTATGCTCTCTCATTTCTTTCCAAATTGTCACTAACAGGCTAGTGACCATTTTTACCAATTTACAAAGGCTTACTGGAACACCCTTATAATTCCCTAGTATATGGTACTGAGGTACCCAGGGTATTGGGGTTCCAGGAGATCCCTATGGGCTGCAGCATTTCTTTTGCCACCCATAGGGAGCTCTGACAATTCTTACACAGGCCTGCCACTGCAGCCTGAGTGAAATAACGTCCACGTTATTTCACAGCCATTTTACACTGCACTTAAGTAACTTATAAGTCACCTATATGTCTAACCTTTACCTGGTAAAGGTTAGGTGCAAAGTTACTTAGTGTGTGGGCACCCTGGCACTAGCCAAGGTGCCCCCACATTGTTCAGAGCCAATTCACTGAACTTTGTGAGTGCGGGGACACCATTACACGCGTGCACTACATATAGGTCACTACCTATATGTAGCTTCACAATGGTAACTCCGAAAATGGCCATGTAACATGTCTATGATCATGGAATTGCCCCCTCTATGCCATCCTGGCATAGTTGGCACAATCCCATGATCCCAGTGGTCTGTAGCACAGACCCTGGTACTGCCAAACTGCCCTTCCTGGGGTTTCACTGCAGCTGCTGCTGCTGCCAACCCCTCAGACAGGCATCTGCCCTCCTGGGGTCCAGCCAGGCCTGGCCCAGGATGGCAGAACAAAGAACTTCCTCTGAGAGAGGGTGTGACACCCTCTCCCTTTGGAAAATGGTGTGAAGGCAGGGGAGGAGTAGCCTCCCCCAGCCTCTGGAAATGCTTTGTTGGGCACAGAGGTGCCCAATTCTGCATAAGCCAGTCTACACCGGTTCAGGGACCCCTTAGCCCCTGCTCTGGCTCGAAACTGGACAAAGGAAAGGGGAGTGACCACTCCCCTGACCTGCACCTCCCCTGGGAGGTGTCCAGAGCTCCTCCAGTGTGCTCCAGAACTCTGCCATCTTGGAAACAGAGGTGCTGCTGGCACACTGGACTGCTCTGAGTGGCCAGTGCCACCAGGTGACGTCAGAGACTCCTGCTGATAGGCTCCTTCAGGTGTTAGTAGCCTATCCTCTCTCCTAGGTAGCCAAACCCTCTTTTCTGGCTATTTAGGGTCTCTGTCTCTGGGGAAACTTCAGATAACGAATGCAAGAGCTCATCCGAGTTCCTCTGCATCTCTCTCTTCACCTTCTGATAAGGAATCGACTGCTGACCGCGCTGGAAGCCTGCAAACCTGCAACATAGTAGCAAAGACGACTACTTCAACTCTGTAACGCTGATCCTGCCGCCTTCTCGACTGTTTTCCTGCTTGTGCATGCTGTGGGGGTAGCCTGCCTCCTCTCTGCACCAGAAGCTCCGAAGAAATCTCCTGTGGGTCGACGGAATCTTCCCCCTGCAACCGCAGGCACCAAAAAGCTGCATTACCGGTCCCTTGGGTCTCCTCTCAGCACGACGAGCGAGGTCCCTCGAATCCAGCGACTCTGTCCAAGTGACCCCCACAGTCCAGTGACTCTTCAGTCCAAGTTTGGTGGAGGTAAGTCCTTGCCTCACCTCGCTGGGCTGCATTGCTGGGAACCGCGACTTTGCAGCTACTCCGGCCCCTGTGCACTTCCGGCGGAAATCCTTTGTGCACAGCCAAGCCTGGGTCCACGGCACTCTAACCTGCATTGCACGACTTTCTAAGTTGGTCTCCGGCGACGTGGGACTCCTTTGTGCAACTTCGGCAAGCACTGTTTCACGCATCCTCGTAGTGCCTGTTTCTGGCACTTCTCCGGGTGCTACCTGCTTCAGTGAGGGCTCTTTGTCTTGCTCGACGTCCCCTCTCTCTTCAGGTCCAATTTGCGACCTCCTGGTCCCTCCTGGGCCCCAGCAGCGTCCAAAAACGCCAAACGCACGGTTTGCAACTAGCAAGGCTTGTTGGCGTCCTTTCGGCGGGAAAACACTTCTGCACAACTCTCCACGGCGAGAGGGATCCGACCACCAAAGGGGAAGTCTCTAGCCCTTTTCGTTCCTGCAGAAACCTCAGCTTCTTCTGTCCAGTAGAAGCTTCTTTGCACGCGCAGCTGGCATTTCCTGGGCATCTGCCCATCTCCGACTTGCTTGTGACTTTTGGACTTGGTCCCCTTTTTCCACACGTACCCTAGATTGGAAATCCACAGTTGTTGCTTTGCTGGTTTGTGTCTTTCCTGCATTATTCCTCTAACACGACTTCTTTGTCCTTAGGGGAACTTTAGTGCACTTTGCACTCACTTTTCAGGGTCTTGGGGAGGGTTATTTTTCTAACTCTCACTACTTTCTAATAGTCCCAGCGACCCTCTACAAGGTCACATAGGTTTGGGGTCCATTCGTGGTTCGCATTCCACTTTTGGAGTATATGGTTTGTGTTGCCCCTATCCCTATGTTTCCCCATTGCATCCTATTGTAACTATACATTGTTTGCACTGTTTTCTAAGACTATACTGCATATTTTTGCTATTGTGTATATATATCTTGTGTATATTTCCTATCCTCTCACTGAGGGTACACCCTAAGATACTTTGGCATATTGTTATAAAAATAAAGTACCTTTATTTTTAGTATAACTGTGTATTGTGTTTTCTTAAGATATTGTGCATATGACACTAGGTGGTACTGTAGTAGCTTCACACGTCTCCTAGTTCAGCCTAAGCTGCTCTGCTAAGCTACCATTATCTATCAGCCTAAGCTGCTAGACACCCTATACACTAATAAGGGATAACTGGGCCTGGTGCAAGGTGCAAGGTGCAAGTACCCCTTGGTACTCACTACAAGCCAGTCCAGCCTCCTACACTACCCCATGTATTTATTTGTGGTGCTTTTCAAGGCATGAAATATAATGAAATGTTGTTTATGTACAGAAGTTAGATGCCACCGATTTAACTTTTGATAGTGCTACAAGGAACAGGTGGTACTATTAAGCCACCCAATAGTATTCATGTTATCAGCCTTAGAGGGATGAAGCTCTGAGGTGGCCCAGTCAGGATTGGAATCTGTGACCCAGTGATTGCACACACATCCTGCTTATGCGGACAAGCGCGTAACTCACAAAATTGTCTCATTCACTGGATTTCTCAGAGCGCTATGTGAATCTTAGGAGAGAAGAGACGGTGGGGTAGAGGCATGAGTGGCACAGGAGGAATGGTGCAAGCGGATGACCATGCATTAACAATGCACCTTCATGTAGTTTTAGTGCAGCAGTGCAGGGGGCATTACTCCGTTCATTGGTTCTGTTGAGAGAGACTGTACCCTCTAGTGACATAATGCATCGCTTCGCCTATATTTCATGTTTACTGTGATATTCCATTGCACATAGTTAGTTGCATCTATTTACTGATTCGGGAGAAGTTAATAACATGCAGTAGATCAGTGGGTGCTGCGCCTGCTGCAGATGGCTGTGACCTTCCCATCACGTTTTAAAGCCGCTGGGCAATGTCTGCCTTTCATCTTTTCTGGGTTGGTAAAAAAAAAAAAGGTGCAGTGGATCACTACATGACGTGGAGATGGGGTTGGATGCAGAAAAGATACCCAAGTAACATGACCTCTACTTACAAAAAAAAATCTTACTACTTCCCTTAATGAACACACAAAAACTGAAGAGTGCAGACCTAACAAAAGTAGTGCACAAAGGAATTACAAAAGTACTACTTTACTATTAACCTCTAATGTTGGGCTCCAAAGTAACATGTTACTCGCTGAAAAACGCTTCTCGTCAGGGGCAGTAAGCTCTATACAACTAAAATTTACAAAATGGGATGTACGTGCATCGCTAGGCAGTACACCTTCAGTCACTGCATGAAGCTTTATATCAACATTTCCGATCCCTTTGTGGGAGTAATTTTGCTAATAATGTGTCCTTTTCATGCTACTTAGTGCTGCATGTTTGCAGGTTCCAAGTGCTGTTCATAACAGTTGTTATTATTTCGTGGCATCTAGTGGTACGGTTTTCATTAACATCAGCTGATGAAAGGCTGCATTTACACGTGGCTTGCTGTTTGCGCACGGAGGTGAGCAGCTACTGAGTTTCTTTCACTGTCTCAGTGCTTGAACTGACGCTCGTTATGTGCACTGCATTTTGCAACCTACTCTTTTTGGATTGGGCAGTCTTCTCTGTTTTTAAAGGCGCTTTAAGTAGCCAGGCAAGTGCTCATCGCTACAAAATGTGACACTTCCAGCCTGTAATACAGTGTGTCAGATCGACTTGGTTAACTATTATACAAACCAACCAATTTATATGTGCACTTTTTACATGTTTTGGTTTGATTTGGAACAATTAGAATAACCAATTTTGACAAACATTTCCAGTTTCTTGTTTACACCTATAAATTAAGCATGTTGCAGTCGTGCTGATTATAATAGCAATAACACGGGTTGGCTTATGCTGGGGTAAGCATACCAAAAACACGACACAAACAGCAGGCGCTCAGGGAATATTCCCCAGACCAGCACGCACGACTGCAATTACTTATACTCTTCGCAATTGTGAGCATTGGAGACAGAAAACAGGAGCTACAATAAAGAAAAGACCAGGGATAGACGAACAGCATTTTTTCATGGTATAATATAGTTTGTGTGAAAATTGTGCGCAAGGGCGTACCGCGTGTACAAAAGTAACACAAACATTTTCAATGCAACGAGTCTTGTATTTGCTCGAGTTGGAGCTATTAGGGCTGTAAACTCCTCACCAGACTTTTCTTGCCACTCGAATTACAAGGCAAAAAACTGCGCGATCGCTCTGAAATCGAAAATGGAAAAAACAAGCAATCCCACTATGTAAACCCCAGCGTGATCGCGCTGTGTGGAAAATAAACAGATAAAGTAGTCCGGACCCCAGGCTGAAAACATGGAGCCTCGTATGTTTTTAGTAGTTTACTGGTGCTGTGTAGGTGGGCTAAACACTGGAAAAGGCATGAGAGATTACAGAGAGATTACAGAATGGACGGAGAGCTTTGCGCTCGCCCATAAAAAGGGCTCTTGCCCTCTGCTTCCCCTCTTTTCTATTTCTCGCTCCCATGTGAAATAGATCCAAAAATGAAAGAAAAATACTGCTCTCTATCAAAGTCTAGCCTCTGAGCAGAGGTAAAAAAAAACTAAAAGAAAAAGGAGGTATTAAATAGGACAGAAATATAATTACATAAATAAAAAAAGACACAGCTGCCACAAAGTGGCCACCTTGCTTTTATTTACACTCATACACATTAGCGCCACTTTACAGAGTGCCAGCAGTGAAGCGCTACTTTCGCTTTTTCGTCTTTTTTTTCAACAGCATGGTTTTCCCCGGGTGGGGAAGTGCACCATTCCTGGAGGTACTGCAATACCAGGTTGATGCGTGGAGTGGAAAGAGCAAGCTCCTATTCCATCTCCCTGTTCCAAAAATCAATTTAATATATGGTCCCCAGATAGAGGACGTATCAGATATTAAACTGATAAGAACAGATTTTTCGTTTTAAAATCGATTTTATTGAAATTCAAAAAAGGAACAATACATAATAAATACAATAAGGCAATATACACAAAGGCAGGGGAATGCGTCGACCCCTAATAATACATTAGTAAAATAGAAACACATAGCCACGTCAATGTGGCAGACAATAAATATACAAAATTATTTACAAGTGCAAGACCCACCACCCCGACACCTCCTGATAAACAATATAGACAAAATACATGGGTTGCAACAAAGACATTGTTCCAACTAAAATGTTTTGTATCTAGCAGATGAATAGCAAGAACTACCTCATCCTAGCCTAATGCCAATATTAGATTTCCATCAAGACCTCCATTTTTGCCAACATCTTACTAAAGAGAGCTTTGCATAAAAAAATTGCAGAAGACAGGAGACCAGCTCACACCCATCACAAGTGGAGCCCATCACAGGCAGAGCGCAGGAGACAAGAGTCCAACTCACACCCATCACAGATGGAGCACAGGAGACCATCCCGTGCCCATTACAGGGAGAGCGCAGGAGACAGAAACCCAGGAGACTAGCCCTTGCCCATCACAGGCAGAGCGCAGGAGACAAGAGTCCAGCTCACACCCATCACAGGTGGAGCACAGGAGACCAGCCCTTGCCCATCACAGGCAGAGCGCAGGAAACAAGAGTCCAGCTCACACCAATCACAGGTGGAGCACATTACAGGCAGATCGCAGGAGACGAGAGTGCAGCTCACACCCATCATAGGTGGAGCACAGGAGACCAGCCCTTGCCCATTACAGGCAGGGCGCAGGAGACAAGAGTCCAGCTCACACCCATCACAGGTGGAGCACAGGAGACCAGCCCTAGCTCATTACAGGCAGAACGCAGGAGACAAGAGTCCAACTCACACCCATCACAGATGGAGCACAGGAGACCATCCCTTGCCCATTACAGGCAGAGCACAGGAGACAAGAGTCCAACTCACACCCATCACAGATGGAGCACAGGAGACCATCCCTTGCTCATTACAGGCAGAGCGCAGGAGACAGAAACCCAGGAGACTAGCCCTTGCCCATCACAGGCAGGGCGCAGGAGACAAGAGTCCAGCTCACACCCATCACAGGTGGAGCACAGGAGACCAGCCCTAGCTCATTACAAGCAGAGCGCAGGAAACAAGAGTCCAGCTCACACCAATCACAGGTGGAACACATTACAGGCAGAGCGCAGGAGACGAGAGTGCAGCTCACACCCATCACAGGTGGAGCACAGGAGACCAGCCCTTGCCCATCACAGGCAGAGCGTAGGAAACAAGAGTCCAGCTCACACCAATCACAGGTGGAGCACATTACAGGCAGAGCGCAGGAGACGAGAGTGCAGCTCACACCCATCACAGGTGGAGCACAGGAGACCAGCCCTTGCCCATTACAGGCAGGGCGCAGGAGACAAGAGTCCAGCTCACACCCATCACAGGTGGAGCACAGGAGACCAGCCCTAGCTCATTACAGGCAGAGCGCAGGAGACAAGAGTCCAACTCACACCCATCACAGATGGAGCACAGGAGACCATCCCTTGCCCATTACAGGCAGAGCGCAGGAGACAGAAACCCAGGAGACTAGCCCTTGCCCATCACAGGCAGAGCGCAGGAGACAAGAGTCCAGCTCACACCCATCACAGGTGGAGCACAGGAGACCAGCCCTTGCCCATCACAGGCAGAGTGCAGGAAACAAGAGTCCAGCTCACGCCAATCACAGGTGGAGCACATTACAGGCAGAGCGCAGGAGACGAGAGTGCAGCTCACACCCATCACAGGTGGAGCACAGGAGACCAGCCCTTGCCCATTACAGGCAGGGCGCAGGAGACAAGAGTCCAGCTCACACCCATCACAGATGGAGCACAGGAGACCATCCCTTGCCCATTACAGGCAGAGCGCAGGAGACAGAAACCCAGGAGACTAGCCCTTGCCCATCACAGGCAGAGCGCAGGAGACAAGAGTCCAGCTCACACCCATCACAGGTGGAGCACATTACAGACAGAGCACAGGAGACGAGAGTGCAGCTCACACCCATCAAAGGTGGAGCACAGGAGACCAGCCCTTGCCCATTACAGGCAGGGCGCAGGAGACAAGAGTCCAGCTCACACCCATCACAGATGGAGCACAGGAGACCATCCCTTGCCCATTACAGGCAGAGCGCAGGAGACAGAAACCCAGGAGACTTGCCCTTGCCCATCACAGGCAGAGCGCAGGAGACAAGAGTCCAGCTCACACCCATCACAGGTGGAGCACATTACAGGCAAAGCGCAGGAGACGAGAGTCCAGCTCACACCCATCACAGGTGGAGCACAGGAGACCAGCCCTAGCTCATTACAGGCAGGGCGCAGGAGACAAGAGTCCAGCTCACACCCATCACAGATGGAGCACAGGAGACCATCCCTTGCCCATTACAGGCAGAGCGCAGGAGACAGAAACCCAGGAGACTAGCCCTTGCCCATCACAGGCAAAGTGCAGGAGACAAGAGTCCAGCTCACACCCATCACAGGTGGAGCACAGGAGACCAGCCCTTGCCCATCACAGGCAGAGCGCAGGAAACAAGAGTCCAGCTCACACCAATCACAGGTGGAGCACATTACAGGCAGAGCGCAGGAGACGAGAGTGCAGCTCACACCCATCACAGGTGGAACACAGGAGACCAGCCCTTGCCCATTACAGGCAGGGCGCAGGAGACAAGAGTCCAGCTCACACCCATCACAGGTGGAGCACAGGAGACCAGCCCTAGCTCATTACAGGCAGAACGCAGGAGACAAGAGTCCAACTCACACCCATCACAGATGGAGCACAGGAGACCATCCCTTGCCCATTACAGGCAGAGCGCAGGAGACAGAAACCAAGGAGACTAGCCCTTGCCCATCACAGGCAGAGCGCAGGAGACAAGAGTCCAGCTCACACCCATCACAGGTGGAGCACATTACAGGCAGAGCACAGGAGACGAGAGTGCAGCTCACACCCATCAAAGGTGGAGCACAGGAGACCAGCCCTTGCCCATTACAGGCAGGGCGCAGGAGACAAGAGTCCTGCTCACACCCATCACAGATGGAGCACAGGAGACCATCCCTTGCCCATTACAGGCAGAGCGCAGGAGACAGAAACCCAGGAGACTTGCCCTTGCCCATCACAGGCAGAGCGCAGGAGACAAGAGTCCAGCTCACACCCATCACAGGTGGAGCACATTACAGGCAGAGCGCAGGAGACGAGAGTCCAGCTCACACCCATCACAGGTGGAGCACAGGAGACCAGCCCTAGCTCATTACAGGCAGGGCGCAGGAGACAAGAGTCCAGCTCACACCCATCACAGATGGAGCACAGGAGACCATCCCTTGCCCATTACAGGCAGAGCGCAGGAGACAGAAACCCAGGAGACTAGCCCTTGCCCATCACAGGCAAAGTGCAGGAGACAAGAGTCCAGCTCACACCCATCACAGGTGGAGCACAGGAGACCAGCCCTTGCCCATCACAGGCAGAGCGCAGGAAACAAGAGTCCAGCTCACACCAATCACAGGTGGAGCACATTACAGGCAGAGCGCAGGAGACGAGAGTGCAGCTCACACCCATCACAGGTGGAACACAGGAGAACAGCCCTTGCCCATTACAGGCAGGGCGCAGGAGACAAGAGTCCAGCTCACACCCATCACAGGTGGAGCACAGGAGACCAGCCCTAGCTCATTACAGGCAGAGCGCAGGAGACAAGAGTCCAACTCACACCCATCACAGATGGAGCACAGGAGACCATCCCTTGCCCATTACAGGCAGAGCGCAGGAGACAGAAACCCAGGAGACTAGCCCTTGCCCATCACAGGCAGGGCGCAGGAGACAAGAGTCCAGCTCACACCCATCACAGGTGGAGCACAGGAGACCAGCCCTAGCTCATTACAAGCAGAGCGCAGGAAACAAGAGTCCAGCTCACACCAATCACAGGTGGAACACATTACAGGCAGAGCGCACGAGACAAGAGTGCAGCTCACACCCATCACAGGTGGAGCACAGGAGACCAGCCCTTGCCCATCACAGGCAGAGCGTAGGAAACAAGAGTCCAGCTCACACCAATCACAGGTGGAGCACATTACAGGCAGAGCGCAGGAGACGAGAGTGCAGCTCACACCCATCACAGGTGGAGCACAGGAGACCAGCCCTTGCCCATTACAGGCAGGGCGCAGGAGACAAGAGTCCAGCTCACACCCATACAGGTGGAGCACAGGAGACCAGCCCTAGCTCATTACAGGCAGAGCGCAGGAGACAAGAGTCCAACTCACACCCATCACAGATGGAGCACAGGAGACCATCCTTTGCCCATTACAGGCAGAGCGCAGGAGACAGAAACCCAGGAGACTAGCCCTTGCCCATCACAGGCAGAGCGCAGGAGACAAGAGTCCAGCTCACACCCATCACAGGTGGAGCACAGGAGACCAGCCCTTGCCCATCACAGGCAGAGCGCAGGAAACAAGAGTCCAGCTCACACCAATCACAGGTGGAGCACATTACAGGCAGAGCGCAGGAGACGAGAGTGCAGCTCACACCCATCACAGGTGGAGCACAGGAGACCAGCCCTTGCCCATTACAGGCAGGGCGCAGGAGACAAGAGTCCAGCTCACACCAATCACAGGTGGAGCTCATTACAGGCAGAGCGCAGGAGACAAGAATCCAGCTCACACGCATCACAGGTGGAGCACAGGATACCAGCCCTTGCCCATTACAGGCAGAGCGCCGGAGACAGTAACCCAGGAGACCAGCCCTTTTCCTATAGCACAAAACCATTTCCTATCTCTCACCCTTTATGGATGAAGCGTATGAGATCCTCTATTGTTCAGTATAGGTCAAAATACTCTTCTATTTGGGACTAAGACCAGGCGCCTATTGCCCTGAAATAAACTAGAAGAAAAAACTCTTGGCTGATGTAATATCCCCAATGGAATCCTGCCTCCTTTCATGGTGGGTGAAAGATCCAAACACTGGTCGCCCTATACCATCCTTTCCTTCTTACATCTTGCTGAAAATACTCCTGGATTGCCTTCTGAGCCATCTTCCAGACTGCATTTGGCTTCAAGACATCTCTTTTCAACACTAGGATGTTTCTGGAATCCCGCAGGGCTTTTTTAACTGCAGATACAATGCACCAGACAACCCTCCACTGTTCTGGTTGCCAGGGGCCCATTCCAGTCCCATGCATGACTAGACAGTATGTGAGCTGCTCTTCCAAAATGTGATGGCTAAAATACTTCAGGGAGCGCCTCCAGACTACTGAAGCGAATTGGCAATCCCAAAAAACATGAGCTGCAGACTCTTCTTCCCAACAACCCTCCCTAGGAGTCACAGCAGAAGTTGAAAGAGACCTACGAAACAAAGCTCTCCTAGTTGGCAATACCTCATGTACCGCCCTCCAATGGAGATCTCGATGGAAACCCAATATCCTTGGATGGGCCATCCCAAGCCAGGCGGCTCTGGATCTGTCTTCTGCCATTGCTGGCAATGTTGTCACAGGTAATCTGCTAGACACAAAAGCAAAAATAACTTTAAAAGACTTCCAACAAAAAGATTGTAACGTGCAGTTGATTATTGCATAGAAACTGTTTAACAAAAGCATAACACTCAACAGGAGATGAAAAGGCAAGGGGAGAAATATTAGTTGTTACCCACATACCCAGAGATCTCAGAACAAAACCCAAATTATATCTCACAAAAAAACCTGCTTTAGAAGTTGCAAAGAAAAACATATGTAAATGAACAACCACAAAATACAAATGTAATAAATATCTTAAGTCAGGTAAATTCATACCACCCGCCTGCCATGGTTTATACACTATTTCTCTAGCAAGAGGCTCCATTGCACCTTTCTAGAAGAAAAGAGCTAACTTCCTTGCTAGGATCACTTGGACCCTCTTTGGAGGCGGAAATACTGCAGCTATGTAAAACAAAGTAGGTAATAAAACAGTCCTTAACACAAAAAACCCTCCCTTCAAAAGACAAGTCCCTTAATGACCAAAGTCCAAGTGACCTAGAGTCTTGTGGGATCTTCTCCATCCAGTTCTTCACGCCTCTACCTTCTCGGTCAAACTTGATCCCCAGCACTGTAACATTCTCCTCCACCCTCTGGATTTCTGGACAAGGATCCTCCTGCCATTTGCCATATAACATACATTGGGATTTATGACCATTCAGTTTAGCACCAGAAGCTTGGCAATATGTATTAACTTTTCCTAAAGCTCTTCTAACAGACGCTCTGTTTGTACACAGCAGAGTGACATCATCCATGTACAGTTGGATTTTAACAGACTTCCCCCCACTCCCTGGCACATGTACTCCTGTAATATGTGGATCCCCTTCAATCATTTTGCTAAGACATTCAATGGCACAGACAAATAAAAAAGGAGACATAGGACACCCTTGTCTTACCCCACTCTTTACCCTGAAGCCCGAGACAACCACCCATTGTAAAGTACTCTACTGCTAGAAGCTTCATATATCCATTTAATCCATTGCACAAACAGTAATGGAACACCCATTGCTTCTAGTATCTTCTACAAAAACCCATGTGACAACCTGTCATATGCTTTTTCAAAATCCAGACTTAAGAGAACCAAAGGTGAACATCTGTCTAGCTGAAAGCGAATACAATCCCTCACAAGTGATAAGCAGTCTGAAACCCTCTTTCCCTTGAATGCACTTACCTGGTCTGGTGAGATCAGACCAGAGGCAAGCGCACCCACCCTCTGAGTCAAAAGCTTCATGTACAATTTATAATCAGCATTCAACAGGGTGATAGGCCGCCAGTTCTTTAAGTCAGCTCTGTCACCCTTCTTGTGGAGCAGAACAATAACTCCCTCACAGAACTCCTTAGGAGCACCCCCAACAATTTTCCGCTCCCGACAGACTTCCAGCAGAGAGCTCTTCAAAGCTGGCCAAAACTCCTTATACAGCTCAATGGGAAGTCCATCTGGACCAGGCGACTTACCTCCCCCAAAATAACTAATGGCCTTGTCAAGCTCCTCAACTGAGAAGTCCTCCACCAGGACCTTTTTTTGCTCCAACGTCAGTGTATCTTGTAGCACTGTCAATGAAGCTGTTGACTCAGAGGGGTTCACTTCTTTCTCTGAATATAGATCCTCAAAAAACTCTACCACCAGCTCGCCCATCTCCTCTTTCTTAGTCCTCAACCTCCCTTGACCATCCTTCCAACCTTCCACTGTCTTCTTCCCTTCCACCACTTTCTTAAAGAAGTACCTTGAACATTTTTCATTACCATCCACCCATTCTGCTCTGGCAGTATTCTTTACAGCATCTAAACGCTGCAAATAAACCTCCTCAATCTGTCTTTCTAAGTCCCTTACTTCACTTACAACATCCATACCCAATCTTGCCATGCCATACATCCTTTGTAATCTGCCTTGTAACACATTCAGTTCATTCTCCTTTTCTTTTGCCATCTTCCTCCCTAAAAAATTGCCCAATTCGTCTCTTAACCCACAACCACCACTCAGTCCAGCTTGCAAAGAAATCTCTCAAGGTTTTCCATCCTTCAAAGAGCTTCAAAAAGCACCTCCGCAACCTCTCATCCTTCAAGAGGGTAACATTCAGTTTCCATATACCCCTTCCATGCACTTGTGCATTATCCATCAATATCTCAGCCACTAAAGCCATATGGTCTGAAAAGAAGACTGGTTTTAGAACACATTTCTCACAGCCCAGATCTTTAGATACAAACACAAAATCAATTCTGGATTTGAGCCTCAAATCTGGCCCATGCCAAGTAAAGAAACCCCCTTCCTCCCCATCCCCATCCTGTGCTCTGGACCTCCTCCCAGCCTGTGGATTAGCCTGTAGAAAGGCATCCTTTAAACTAAAATCACTTAAAAGTTCCTTAGGAACATGACCTGTTTTGTCCACAGGACGTCCACTCCCAGTATCTCTACAGGATAAACCAGTGTTAAAGTCTCCTGCCCAAATAAAACTGCCCCTAGTTAAACATGCACCCCTACAAACTTTATCAAAAAGGTGTGCTCTTTCTTCCTTATCAGCTGGAGCATAGGTATTTAACAAAGTAAAAGGCACTCCTTCAAATTTCCCTCTTACCCGTATGGCTCTTCCTGGTTTTAATATTTTTTTGTCACTAATGCTTACCTCTCTGCTGGCCACCAAAACTGCAACCCCACTATTGCGATTGCTGTCTTCACCTGACCAAAATGAAGGGCCTTTCGCCCATCCATGCTGCCACCATGAGTAGTCCATCCTAAAAGGAATCTGACATTCCTCTAGACAAAAAATATCTACCCCCTTCATCTCCCCCACACAGAACAATACTTTGTCTCTCCTGTCTTCCCCACATACTCCCCTTACATTAATAGAAACAACTTTTAATGCCATAAGCAAAAACAATTGAAAATATAGAAATTTACAGATTTTATCCATACTTACTTACCGGACGGAAAGGAATCAGGAACCTCAAACATTTCATCTTCGCTAATTCCCAATTCCCCCAACAGTGCCATTTCAAGAGGATCTTTCTTGGGTCCTGTGTCTTTCCTATTGGTCACCTTACCATCCTCCCCCTATCCTTCTTTCCTTGCTTTCCCATGGATTTACCTTCCTTTTTTTGTGTTTTAGGAGCGGCCTCACCTTTGTCTGTAGTGGCTTTTCTTATTCTCATAGTCCTGACATTCCCCCCTACAGGTTGTGGGTCCCCCTGAGGCAATGCATTTTGTGGTGCAGAAAGTTGCTGACCCCCTGACCCAGTTACCTTACCACTATCCTCAACTCCCTTCTTTCTCCCATTCCCATACCCACCACTTTGGCTTTTGTCAGTCTGCTGCATACCTTGCGAATTACCATCATCCTGTATGTTCTTCAACACGGCTTCTTCAGATGAGTTTTTCACTTTCTTCTTTTTCGCCGTTTCCTGTTCTTCAGCTTCCTCCAGACTCTTCCTTCTCTCCAACTTTCTCTCCAACTTCATGCGTTCTACTTCCAACTTTTCTTCCATTTCCACTATGTGTCTCTCAATCTGAGTCACCCCCTCACTGTCCTTTTCCCCTTCCTCCTCCATTCCTACATCTAGGGCATCCTGTCCTGGTGGAATGGCCCACTTATCAGAGTCATCCATAGACTCTTCCCCATCTGAAGAGTCTGGACTCCAGAACTTACCTTTCAATTTTGTATTTTGTGGGACTGTGATCTCACTATCCTCATGTTCTCCCCTTGCACATCCTGAAGGCAATTGCACAAAAGCACTATCTGACAGTTCCAGCACACTTTCGCCCCCTGTACTAAATGCTTTCTGTCCCCCCGCTTGCCCCTGAAAACGACTTACGCCTTCACCAGCATCATCATTAAGTCTTTCCTGACTCCTTGTTATACACTCTTTTAACTTCTCAGATTCCTCACAATTTTCCATAGTTTGTCTGTTTGTGGGTCCTTGATCTTTTTGCCTTTCTTTTGCCTCCCTTACCATTTCTTCCCCTACTACCTGAATACTTACCTCACCCCCTGCAGTACCATCGGTGCCAACTCCTTCTACAGGCCATAGTGGTTTCTTTAATTTAT
The DNA here is from genome assembly GCF_031143425.1 of Pleurodeles waltl. Classification (NCBI taxonomy): domain Eukaryota; kingdom Metazoa; phylum Chordata; class Amphibia; order Caudata; family Salamandridae; genus Pleurodeles; species Pleurodeles waltl. The sequence goes on from NC_090444.1 coordinate 1,604,735,646, forward strand.
TCGCAAAAGACATAGGGCAATCACGGTACATGTGTCCTTCCTTCCCACACAAATTACACAACTTTCTTTCTTCACATTCCTTTGCCACATGCCCCTCCCTTCCACAATTGGAGCAAATCTGCTTTTTGCATTCCGCCTGTATGTGATCTCTCCCCCCACATTTCCTACACAGCTTAGGTTGGCCAGCGTAAAAAAAACAAAACTCTATTTGCACCCAACATAAAGGAAGGTGGTAGATGGCACAAACCCCCCATCCCAGTCTGATTTACTTTCAATTTAACAGCTATTTTCCATGACCCATTCCAAATTCCCAAAACGTCACGCACTTTTTCAAGATTATGGACAGTTTTGCAATTCCTTTTTAGCCACATCAAAATATCATGTTCACTTACAGTTTCATTATAAACTTTAAGTACAAGCATTTTTGAACTTACGTCACTGAGACCATCAACATTAAAGCAAGCCAATTAATTTTGACCACGTTCCTTTTCATATATAGGCCAAAAATTATTAAAACAAACTACAGATTGAAAACTGACATCCCACCCATTACCAGCAGGCAGTGCTATAACACAGAATAAATCACATGCTTCAATATGTAACAACTTTTGTAAAACAACTTTCACAAAATCAACTCTCGACATTACTAGTTTCTTTTCACCTACCAGAAATTCCTGCTTTTTCACCTACCAGAAATTCCTGCTTTATCGTGAAGCGCACACAAAAGTGCCTTCTCACCCCAACTCTGGGGCCTGTCTGGGACATTCTGCAAAAAAGAAAGGGAGCAGGCTAGAAGGGAAAGGGTTAAAGAAAGTCACAAAGCTAGGTTAGAAGAAAACAAAAGAAAAGAGAGACAATTGTACCTGTGCCTGTAAACAGTATTCACACTTTATTCATACAACAGACACTCTCTTAAGCTGCCCCCCTCTCCCCCTGCACCCCCACCAGCAAAGACCCACCCTCCCCCAGCGCCTAGGCACTAAGGGTTGAGAGCCCCCACCGGCGGGGCACAGAGGAGAGAGATACACAAGAAAAATACAAGAAAGTAATTCCCCAAATGCTTTAAACCAAAATCGCTTCACAGAACTCCCCCTCTGCTGCCACTGACCACCCCAGAGCATCAGCCTTGCCCCGGATATGCCAGGGAACGAAGGCCCGTCTCCATGACAGCGCAAACAAAGAAAGAGTTCCCTTCAGCTATGGACACTGCAGCAGACTATGCGCAGCCTGGCCCCGGACAAGCCAGGGAAAACCAGGCCCAACACACCCAGACCACAGCAACCACAACCAGCCCAAGACAGACCAAATGCAACAAGCTACACTTGATCATAGCCAAAAGGTCAAGAAGCGATAACCCGAAAAGGGGCCAGAATTCTCACCTCACCGGCCTGTCTCCCTGGCTGACTCGGGCTGGCGTTGTCCTTTCCTTGGCCGTTCACGGGCCTTTCGCCTCTTTTCCCCATCTCTTGGTAAGAGCTCAGCGAGTGACAAAAGGAAAAAGAGGCCCTGGCGTCGGGGGCGGGGGTCTTCCGGCTCCCAGAATCCTCAGCAGTCGCCTCATTATGCGTCCATTAGCATACCCACGTTGCCCAGTTTCTAGTTTTTGCATGCACCTCCCCTTCCTGTCCACTGCGTCCAGCCCCTTGGTCGGAAGGCCTGGCCACCCTGGACAGCACCCTGGCAGCAAGTGGCCGGCACCTCGCCCTCGCTTACCCAGGACTCTGTTGCCCTGTAGCTTAGGCCTATAGATAAGGCTCTGCCGTTCGTGGCCTGGCCGGGTGGGGGCGGGCAAAGAAGGAAAAGGACTCTCCCTCTTCCTTCTACCCAGAGAAGACATGGACAGTGTCCAACTCTTCTGTTCTGCCACAGGCAGCTGCCCTTCTCTCTCTTTCTTTCTGTCTTACCATTCCTATCTCGCTCCTTCTCACTTGCTGAAAACGCAGTAGATCAAGAAAGGGCTAAAACGAAATAAATAATTAAATAAATCAATCAATAAATAAATAAAAACAAGACACAGCTGCCACAAAGTGGCCAGGTTGGTTTTATATACACCCAAAGACATTAGCGCCACTTTACAGAAAGCCAGTGAAACGCTACTTTTGCATCTTTTTTTTCAACAGCATGTTTTTCCCCGGGTGGGGAAGTGCACCATTCCTGGAGGTACTGCAATACCAGGTTGATGCGTGGAGTGGACAGAGCAAGCTCCTATTCCATCTCCCTGTTCCAAAAATCTATTTAATATATGGTCCCCAGATAGAGGACGTATTAGATATTAAACTGATAAGAACAGATTTTTTGTTTTGAAATCCTTTATTTAAGGTATTTGGCATAGAAATACAAATACAACACAATTTTTACAGAAGTGTTTCAAAAAAAGGATTTTACAGATGGTTACAAAACATGTTTGATGGAAAAATGGTTAAAAATGGTTAAAATTACTTTTTACAGTGAGAGAAAAAAAAAACAGTCCCTTTCGGGTGGGGAAAAACTAAAACTTTATTTAAGGCCTATATAAGGGCCAATCCATTGACACCTGGTGGCTTGGTGATGTCTTGGAAACTGCAGCTCCCGTTCAGGAGGGCTGAAAAACTAAAACTTTATTGATGGCCTATATAAATGCCAATCCATTTGACACCTGGTGGCAAGGTGGGGCGAGGGAGTATAAATCAGGTCACCCAACCCTTCCAGTTTTTGACCTGCCAAAGCTGGTTTGCTTTGTCCTGACCTTGTATGGCTCGATCAATGTACAAATAGGTAGTCACTTTGTCGAGGCAAAGATTTCAACAGTCTGATAGAGTTAAATGTTTGTGTGCAAAAAGTAGCAAATTACGGGCCTCCCACAGCGTCTGTTTGCCACAGTTGAGCAGTCTCCAGGCAACGATGCGCTGAGAGGGGAGAAGGCCCAAACCGTATATCAGGGTCGTAAAAGTTAGGGACGGAATGCCCGCTATATGAGTCAAGAACGGTTGTAGCAAAGTCCAAAAATCCTTGGCGTATCGGCAGTCCCAAAAGAGATGAGCGATGGTCTCCTCGTGAAGACAAGTAGTCCGTGGGCAAACTGCAGAAGGAGCGAGGCCCCGCCTGTGCTGAAAAGTTTTTACAAGGAGACATCTGTGAACACTCATCCAAGCCAAGTCCTTCTGTACGTGTGTGAGGGAGGGGTGACTCACAGATGACCAGATTTCTTTAGAGCGTGCTTCTGAAAAGGAAAGGACAGTTTCTGTCTGTTCTTTCTCAAAAAGATATTTGTTAAAAGTTTTTGCATTCAAACTTTTGTCCAATGGCAAAACGGAGAAATCCAACTCTTTCAGAAATAAACGTAATTGGCGAAAATAGGGAGGAAGGGCATAGGATAAGGGAGTGAGGTTTGTGGGGTGAAATAATTTAAAACGTCGTAAAAGAACACCAGTATAATAATGAGTAAAAAAAACAGCGGTAATCATTGGGGAACGAAAAACACAGGATAAAGTAGTACAAAGGAGTTTGGAATAAATGAAAAAATAGAAATCTGGAACATTTTTCCCCCCATGGGACCAATGCTTACAAACTTTGATTCTCGAGAGTTTTTCCATACGGGAACTCCACAGGTAAGAAAAAAAACTCCTTACACATTTTTGCAAAGTGGCACTGGAAGGGGGATAAATCAGAGCCAGGTACAGAATAATTGGTAATAATACAGTTTTGATGATTAATACCTTTCCCTCCATCGTGAGTTTCCTGGTAGTCCACATGGCAATTTGTGGTGACATTTTCTCATACACAGTCGCCCAGTTTTTTGTTTCATGGCCAGTCCCTGCAAAGTATACTCCAAGAATTTTCGTTGGTTGACAAGTTACTGATACCGGCAGTTTAGCCATATGGTCCCATGGTCCCAGTGTAAGGCACACATATTTGTCCATATTTAGACCTAGACCGGACAGTGGCTGAAAGGAAGAAACATGCTGGACAGCACTACAAACTACTTTTGGGGTAGCACAGAAAATAGTGACATCATCCATGTAAGCTACAACTTTTGCCGGGATACCTGATCCTCCGGGGACAAACGTGCCTGTAATGAGGGGGTCTGCACGTAGGTGACTTAAAAAAGGTTCTAATGCGCTAATGAATAGGATTGGGGACAGGGGGCAGCCCTGCCGGACTCCCGCATGTTTAAACAGTTCCGGGGTATGGACCCCATTGATATTTATAACACTATTAGCTTGGTCATATAAAATAGAAACCATGTGATTAAAAGGGTCAGGAACTTTAAATTTGCGTAATACCGTGAACATGTACTGATGGGAAACCCTATTGAATGCTTTTTGGAAATCTAAGCTCAGGACTCCTAGTGGGATGTGACGTTCTTGGGTATAATAAATGACGTCCCGGAGGGTAGTGAGGCTATCCGTTATATGACGACCACGCAAGGCACAAGTTTGATCTGGGTGTATGCAAGTACTCATCACTGAACTGAGTCGTTGGGCCAGAATTTTTGACACTAATTTATAGTCAATGTTTAAGAGGGAGATGGGCCGCCAGTTTTGTAGAGTGGTTTCATCTCCTTTTTTATGTATGAGCGTAATGACTCCTTTGGAGAAGTCAGAAGTAAAAGCCCTATTTTGAAAGCTGGTGGTTACCATAGACATAAAATCTTTACAAATGAGATCCCAAAAAGTCCTATAAAATTCCCAGGGAAGACCATTGAGGCAGGGACTGGAGCCCCGTTTGGCAGTAGTGATCGCAGTAAGATATTCTTCACCAGTGAAGGGGGCGGCAAGAGTGGTCTGATGGGTGTCTGGGAGTTCTGTAGTGATGGATTTGCAATATGTATCTAATTCCTGTGCGGTGGGAAGGGGTGTGTGCAGAGTGTATAATGATTGATAAAATTGAAAGGCAATGTGCTTACAGTGGGAAAGACCATGGCAGGGAACACCATCAGGATTTTGGAGGACTGTAATAAGTTTATGATTTTGTTTAGCCTTTTGAAAAAAGAAAGAAGTGCATTTTTCGTCCTCGTGAAAATGACAAACTCGGGACTGAAAAATGAGAGATTTACCTTTTCGTTGCAGCCAAAGCGTTTGGGCTGTTTTGACATGCCGCATTTCCTCACTGACATTTTTCCCTGCGTCACTCAGCTGTTGTAGTAATAGAAGCCGCCGCTGAAGATGTTGAAACTGCGCCCAAACTTCTTTCTGGAGAAGAGCTGCCTGGGATTGAAAAAACATTTTGGTTTTGCATTTTACCCACCTCCACCATTGATAGTTGGATGAAAAGAGAGATTTACTCTGTGCCCATTTGGCATAACAGTGTCTATATTTTTGGCAAATCTGGGCGTTCTCCAACAGTTGGCAATTGAGCTTCCAATATCCCGGTCCTCTGATCGGTTGCGCAGGAAGTTCGAAGGTGACGTGAAGGCAACGGTGATCAGAGAAAGCCACTGGGGTCAAGCTGCACTTGGTGGCAAGTTAGGTCTTGGAGGCAAAGACATAGGCGGTCATTCTGACCTCGGCGGTAAAAGGCGCTTACCGCCGGTCAGAAGACCGCCATAACACCGCCGCAGTAAACCGCCACGGTCATTCTGACCCGCAACAGTCAAACCGCCAAAAAACCGACATCCACAAAAGTCCGCCACACCAACGGCCAGCGATAAACTGGCGATGACCAAACCTCCACCGTCACGCCAACAGAAATACGCCCATGCCATTCTGACCCACGAATCCACGCGGCGGTCTTTCAACCGTGGTATTCCATTGGCGGTACACACCGCCGCGGTCAAAATACACACACAGCTCCAAAACATAGCCACATTGGACAATTTGAAATGCACACACCTGATACACATACACCCACCACTCCCACACACTCAATACAATATAAAACACACACCCACATTACCCACAAACCACTACGACCAAAATGTATTGACGAAGGCCAGAGAGCGACACCACCAGCTAGTACAAGAGCATTCACAGGCACATAACACCATCACCCACACAACATCCACGCACAAAATACCACACACCACCACACTCACCACACTCATCACCACAAACACCACCCCCCACCGCATCCACACCACCCCATGGCACCCCAAAGACACCCCAGGTTTTCAGACGCTGAACTCAGAGTCATGGTGGAGGAAATAGTTCGGGTAGAGCCCCAGCTCTTCGGGACACAGGTGCAGCACACCACCATTGCCAGAAAGATGGAGCTATGGCAAAGAATAGTGGACAGGGTCAACGCTGTGGGACAAGTAAGGTCTTGGAGGCAAAGACATCCAAGAAATCGGTACGACATCAGGAAGCGGCGGAACGACCTACGGGGGAAGGTGCGTTCCATGGTATCCAGACAACATCGCGGTGCAGCGGACTGGCGGTGGACCCCCACCTCAACCCCCAGAATTGACAACATGGGAGGAACAGGTCTTGGCGATCCTGCATCCTGAGGGCCTCGCAGGAGTAGGCGGAGAAATGGACTCTGGTAAGTCAAATCTCAACTACTTCATCCCCCCCACCCACCAGCATGCCAACTCATACCCCCACCCCCATCACACATCCTCCCTGCTAATGTCTCACCATCACAACCCACCCATCCCAACACCAAGCCCTGCATCCGACCACAAACCATGGACACCCATCACCTAAGCATGCCCACTGCACATACCCATCCCCCCCCACAAACCACCGTCACAACAGCCCCCACAAGGGAATGCCAGCACTGGGGTACACGGGCACCCACCCATTGCACGCTATAGCAGACACAGAAGCAATAACCATACTCTTATACCCCTGCAGGACCCGAACGCCACAACACCGCCCAGGAGAGTCCAGAAATGCCCATTCCACCCCCAGAAGAGGCCCCCAGTGATGACAGCAGCTCTGTCTCCCTGGACCCAGATGACCAGCCCGGCCCATCGGGGACCTCGGGGCAGTCGGTTCCCCTCAGACAGCCACAGGCCACAGCAGACCTACCCCCCTCTGGGAACACAAGGACAGCACCCACCCAGCGGGCCCATACCTCTCTCCCCAGGACACGTCAATCAGCGGTGTGTCCACCACTACAGGGCACCCACGTTAACCCACCACCCCAACAACAACAGGGACCTGGGGGCAGTGGTAGTGGGCACACGGTCCAGGGGACAGAGGCCCAGGGAAACAGGGGAACTGGGAGGGCTGCTGTGCGACAGGGGGGGGACAGGCCCAGGGAACCCACTCTCCACTAGGCCCTATCCTCCATCATGGGAGCATACCACCACTCCCAGGAGACGATGGCGACGGTCCTGGCCAGGTTCCAGGAGATCCAGGTTCTGCAGGAGGAACAGTTTATGGGGTTCAGGGAGGAACTAAGAAACATCAGTTCCGCAATGGCCACCATCGTAGTGGCTCTCAATCAGATTGTCACCACATTGCGGGACCATGTGGCACCACAAAGGGCCCCTGTCACTAGCATGGACCAAGAACAGGCTACCACCTCCGCCGGCGCTAGTGGACAGGAGGCCCCGACACAAGACCAACAGGCCACCAGAACCCCACCCCCTGCAGAAGGAGAACCACCCCGCAAGCGGGCCCTGAGATCTAGGAAGAAGACAGACTAAGATGCCAAGACCCCCGCCAGGAAAGGATACCCCCTGATTGTCATCCCACTGTCCCACATTGTCACCCTGTCCAACCTTAAACTGCCCCTGCTCCACCTTCCACAGGCATATGGACAATGCACCTGTGAGACTGATAATCTGGACTCTGCCATGGACATTCCTCCACCATCACCCCTCACCGAATTGCAACCACTTACCAAATTTGAGCACTTTAATAAACACACTTATTGTACAAAACAATCTGGAGTCTGGCTGTAATTTTGAACAAATGTATTAGACATAAACGTGCCAAAATGTTCAGTTACATTGTGATGACAACATACCACTGTCACACAGCTGTAGTCCATGGGGAAACAAAGCAGATGTCACGCAGTGGGGCCCACATCTCTGAAATTGGAAGGGAAAGTCACAACTCAGTTACCATACACTGGGGGAAAAGGTCAGACAGTAGAGAGGCAGTAGTCTTTAAGTAAATGTAAAATGCCGGTGTTGATTCTTATCTGTGTGTCATTAAAAATACTGCTGTATTAGTGTGTTCCTGTTGTCTATGTCGTCCTCTTCGTCTTCCTCCTCTTCACTCTCCGCAGGCTCCACTGCTGCTACAACACCACCATCTGGACCATCCTCCTGCAGGAAAGGCACCTGGCGTTGCATGTCCAGGTTGTGAAGCATACAGCAGGCCACGATGATCTGGCACACCTTCTTTGGTGAGTACATTAGGGATCCACCTGTCATATGGAGGCACCTAAACCTGGCCTTCAGGAGGCCGAAGGTCCGCTCGATCACCCTCCTAGTACGCCCATGGGCCTCATTGTACCGTTCCTCTGCCCTTGTCCTGGGATTCCTCACTGGGGTCAGTAGCCACGACAGGTTGGGGTAACCAGAGTCACCAATTAGTTACACACAGTGCCTCTGGAGTTGACCCATCACGTAAGGGATGCTGCTATTTCGCATGATGTACGAGTCATGCACTGACCCAGGGAACTTGGCATTTACATGGGAGATGTACTGGTCAGCCAAAAAGACCATCTGGACATTCATGGAATAATAACTTTTTCTGTTCCTGTACACCTGTTCACTCCTGCTGGGGGGGACCAAAGCCACATGTGTCCCATCAAGGGCACCAATGATGTTGGGAATATGTCCAAGGGCATAGAAATCACCCTTCACTGTAGCCAAATCCCCCACCTCAGGGAAAACGATGTATCTCCGCATGTATTTCATCAGGGCAGACAACACTCTGGACAACACCTTTGAAAACATAGGCTGAGACATCCCTGATGAAATGGCCAAAAAATGGAGTACTGACAGAACCTGCACTAGAGGGGGGATCCCTGTGGGTTGGCGGATGGGTGACATCAGGTCTGGCTCCAGCTGGGCACACAGTTCCTGTATAGTGGCTCGGTCAAGCCTGTATGTCAGTATGACATGTCTTTCTTCCATTGTCGACAGGTCCACCAGCGGTCTGTACACGGGAAGATTCCTCCATCTCCTTGCATGTCCCAGCGGACGGTGCCTATGAAGGACAACAGCGAGCACAGAGTCAATCAACTCACAGGTAAGTTCCCACAGCTTGCACATAACACAATTCCCAATGCATGATATGGCTTGTATGAGTGTTGATGCAAGGCCTAGGTATTTGTGACACAGTAGAAATTAAGCCATGTGGGCCCTTGAAATGGCGGCTGCCTGACCTGTGAAGTGCGACAGTGGGATGTGAGGTCAATGCGCTGGCGTGGCACACCGTGGCGGTCGAAGACCGCGGCGCAAAGCCGCATTGGTTAACATTGAACCCTATGGGTTTCAGGAGCCAATGACGATGTGCGCCGGCAGTCGCGGTACGCGCCGGCGCGGGCGTGACCACCATTTTCTATCTGCTTAATCACTCGATACCTGATCTTCCACAGGAGAGGACCTACACTGCAAGTGCTGCTGTGACCTCGGTCTGGAAGCGACAATGGCTCATGCAACTGGGGAAAGGGCCCCTGCCTTCATCACGGAGGAGTTGGAGAAACTTGTGGATGGGGTCCTCCCCCAGTATGCGCTACTCTACGGTGCTCCAGACCAACAGGTAAGTACACTGGGAGCATGCTTTGTGGGCAATGCCTGTGTTGAGTGGGGTGGATGAAAGATGGGGGGGAGGGGACCGATTGAGGCATGCATCAAACGACAGATGAGAGCATGTGCCACATGGCAAGGGTGGGGATGGGGGGCCACTCACATCGAGCATGCAGAAGGTGATGACAATTTTTCTCTCCCTGTACATGTCACATAGGTCAGCGCCTACCAGAAAGTCGATATTTGGCGTGCCATCGCCAAGGACGTCCGGACCCTGGGGTCCACAACAGACGGGGCACCCACTGCCGGAAGAGGTGGGAGGACATCCGACGCTGGAGCAGGAAGACGGCGGAGGCTCAGCTGGGGATGGCCTCCCAACGTAGGAGGGGTGCCAGTCGCACTTTGACCGCCCCTGATGTCCCGGATCTTGGCAGTGGCCTACCCCTATTTGGATGGGCGCGTGAGGACATCACAGCAGACACAAGGGGGTGAGTACAACCTCATTCTGCTGACTTTGCGTGCAGTGGAGGTGTCTGGGTGGGGGAGGAGGGCTGTGGGTATCCGTAGGCCAGGGCGATTTCTGTAGGCTAGGCCCCTCTGTAAGGCATGGCCCTGTGCCCCCGCCCCCCACCTCTGTAGGGTGCCAAGTACAGGTATCCATGGCCCTGTGACATCTATGTGTGCAGTTGTCGTCCATAGGCTTGTAGGCCATGTCCCACGGATTGAGTAGTGGACCCCAAGTGCGCGGCGTAGTGCAGGGGGCTTCTGTGTCTGTCCTCTCTGCCAACGGTGTCGCCTATGCATGCACTCAACATGCCCTCCCGCAACAACAGGTACAGCCGCCACCCCCCCCACCAGCACCGCCCTCCCAGCAGCCCCTCAGCGTTCGCCCCGTGCCCGCTCACCCAGGAAGGTGGGCATCTCCTTCGCCCCAGGCACCTCAGGCCCTGCCCCAGTCACCCCTGCTGCCCTCAGTGAGGAGGTCATTGACCTCCTGAGGACCATCATTGTTGGGCAGTCTACCCTTTTGAATGCCATCCAGGGTGTAGAAAGGGAGGTGCACCGGAGTAATGCATACCTGGAGGGCATTCATTCTGGTCAGGCTGCCCATCAGCGATCGTTCAATGCTCTGGCCTCAGCACTGACAGCAGCCATTGTCCCTGTCTCTAGCCTCCCCCCTCCAACTTCCTCCACCCAGACCCAATCCCCTGTACCTCTGCCTATCCCAGCCACACCATCAGACCAGCCTGCACACACCTCAACACCCAAAGGAAGCTCATCCAGACATAAGCACCACACATCACACAGGCATTCACACAAGCAACATCCACATGCAGACATACCAACTGCCACTGCCTCCTCTGTGTCCCCCTCCTCCTCGTCTCCCTCCTCCCTCCCTGTGACGTCTCCACTCACACTTGCATGCACAACATCTTCAGCCACTACGTCCATCACCAGCACACCCACCAGAACACTCCGCACACGTGCAGTCACCACCCCCACTACCATTTACACGTCCCCTGTGTCCTCTCCCAGTGTGTCTGTCACCCCCTCTTCCAAACCACACAAACGCAGGCAGCCACCCACCCAACAGCCATCCACCTCACGACAGCCTCCAGCCCAAGCACCTGCACCCAGACTTCACTCTCCTACAACCACATCCTCTTCCTCCACTCCCATACCCACTACACCTACCCGTCCCTCTCTTTCTAAATTGCTTTTCCTTTCCAAACTTGACCTCTTTCCAACAACTCCCCCACCCCGTCCATCTCATAAGACTCCTATCAGCACCTCAGCCACCACAAAACCTGGACCGATAAAGACTATTGTCCAAGGACTGTGGAGTCCCCCACCCTCAAGGGCAGCTAGTTCTGCTAGGAGCCAAGACACGGCCAGCCCACCCCCGGAAAAGCAAGCAAGGATTGCCAGTGCCCGGCGCGAGAGGCCAAAGACTGCAGGGTCCAAAGTCCCTACCCTGGCTCCGTCAGGAAGTGGGGTGCCACCTGGCACACCGTCAAAGGTTGGAAAGGGCCACAGACGAGCAGGGAAGGGTGGGAAGGGCAGCAAGCCCGACAAGTCTGGCAGCAGGCCAGCTGCCCAGGAGGGCCCCACCAGCCCCATTCCAGGTGTGCAGGAGGACACCCACAGGCCCGGTCCTGCAGCCCAGGAGGACCCCGCAAGCCAACAGAAAGATGGGCAGGAAGGCCCTGCCAGCCACATGTCAGGTGGCGAGTGACATCCACGCCATGGCCGGATCTGCTGACCTGGACACTCATCTCAAGCACCGCTGCATTGGGCTCTTTCTCTCGAACACCGCTGAACTGGGCACCGCCGTCTCAAGCACCGCTGAACAGGGCACCGCCGTCTCAAGCACCGCTGAACTGGGCCCTTCAAGTCAAGCACCGCTGAACTGGGCCCTTCAAGTCAAGCACCGCTGAACTGGGCCCTTCAAGTCAAGCACCGCTGAACTGGGCCCTTCAAGTCAAGCACCGCTGAACTCGGCACCGCCGTCTCAAGCACCGCTGAACTGGGCACCGCCGTCTCAAACACCGCTGAACTGGGCCCTTCAAGTCAAGCACCGCTCCGCTGGGCCCTTCATCTCAGGCACCGCTCCGCTGGGCCCTTCATCTCAGGCACCGCTCCGCTGGGCACCGCTGTCTAAAGCAACGCTGAACTGGGCCCTTCATCTCATGAACCGCTGGCCCATTGGCAGAAGGGGCAGGCCCGCATCTGTGTCGGGCAGGGCTGCACGAAGCACTCTGGGCACTAGTTCCCCTCCAGTACCAGTGGAGACCTGCATCTACTTGAGAGACTGTGGCTTTGCACTCCCCAGGATGGCAGAGTGGGCAACCCACCCACTGTAGAGACTTGAGAGACTGTGGTTTTGCACTCCCCAGGATGGCACAGTGGGCAACCCACCCACTGTAGAGACTTGAGAGACTGTGGCTTTGCACTCCCCAGGATGGAACAGTGGGCAACCACCCACTGTAGTGACTTGAGAGACTGTGGCTTTGCACTCCCCAGGATGGCACAGTGGGCAAGCCACCCACTGTAGAGACTCGAGAGACTGTGGCTTTGTACTCCCCAGGATGGCACAGTGGGCAACCCACCCACTGTAGAGACTTGAGAGACTGTGGCTTTGCACTCCCCAGGATGGAACAGTGGGCAACCCACCCACTGTAGTGACTTGAGAGACTGTGGCTTTGCACTCCCCAGGATGGCACAGTGGGCATGGAGGCCCCTCGTGGATCTGGCGTCGTGGACTCATCTGGCTGAGGTGCCCCCCCTTTCCCTTCCCCCTGAGGTGCCTGTAGTTTTCCTATCTGATGCCCCTGCAGTGTTCTCTCCGTTGGAGGCAGGTATCCTGTGTGGGCTTTGCCCATGTGTTTTGGCCCAGTGGCCCACGAACAATGGCTGATACACGTATCGGACTGGACAATTTATGTATATATAGTTATAGATGTTTGATATATTTTATACTCAGCCTTACAATATTATTCAAATTTTATAATCATTTCCTTTTGTCTTTGCATTCTTCCGGGGGGTTTGGGTGGGGTAACTGTGATGTATTGCTATGCATTGATGTGTGTGTTGTAGTGGGTGAGGGTGGGGGTGGGTGTGTCGCGTATGTGTGTCCCCGTAATATTTTTCCCTCCCCTGTGTCGTAGGTGCAGTACTCAACGTTGTCTTCTGCGCCGGCGTTCGTGCTCCTGGTAGAGGAGCAGGAATACAATAGCTGGGAGGATGTGTAGTTCGGTTCCATGCTGTCCAGATTCCTCGTGGGGTGTATGGAGGTGAGCGTTTTCCGTTCGAAATATCTGTTTCCGCCGTGTTTTTAATCGGCGGGGCTACCGCCCCGGAAAAGGTGGCGGATTGGTGGGTTGTGATAGGGTGGGCGGTACATTGTCTCCCGACTGTCTGTTGGCGGTGACCACCGCGCTGTTTGTTTGTCCCGCCGTGGCGGTCGGAGTGTTAAAGTGGCGGTCTCTGTTGGCGGTTCCCGCCAGGGTCAGAATTCCATTTTTTTAACCGCCAGCCTGTTGGCGGGTTAGCCGCGCTTTAACACCGACCGCCAGGGTTGGAATGACCCCATAATCTATGCGAGAACGGGTGTGACCGTGAGCAGCTTCCCAGATGAAGCTGGTGCCTGGTGAATAATGTTTGGCATAGATATCATACAGGTCTAAGTCATACAACAATGTCTTTAAAACTTTTGAAGTGATATCCAGCGAATAAGTATTTTGCAGACCCTGACGATCGCTGGCATGCAAAATACAATTAAAGTCACCAACCAATAACAGCGGAATAGTACCTGTGAGAAACGGCTTGATTACATGGAATAAATGTTCTCTTTCCACTTTCTGTGCTGGGGTGTAGATAGTACATACTCTAATAGAAACCCCATCCATTTGTAAAGAGAGAAGGAGTGCACGTCCAGGTGACAAAATCTTTTCCCCTGTAATCTGCCAATGTTTGTTTCTAAAAAGGAGGGCTACTCCGTCATTTTTGTTGGGCCCACCTGACCATACGGAGGGGCCCTCAGTCCAATGTTTGCTGTAGGGTGAGTAGTCAGAACAAGGGGGCCTATGACACTCTTGCAAACAAATAAGGTCGGCAGGTAAAGTTTTACAATAGTCCATGATTGCGACCCTATTCAATTTAGTGCTCATACCTCTGATGTTGCAGGAGGCGATGTTGAGGCGCATAGAAATGTAATAAAAGAGTACAGCCATATACGTTAATCAGGAGAAGAAAGGTAATTGCCTCTGTGCCGAAATGTTGGGCATCAGAAAGCAGTGAAGCTGGAAAAAGAGCTGCCAGGTCAGGAGTGGCGTCAAGGTCTGGCACTGGGGTTGTACGTACCTCGAGATCCTGAGCCACATGATGGTAATCCTCCTCGGAGTCCGAGAGGTGTGTGAGCGTGGCATAGCGGCTCCCACTCGAAGGGCGGTCTAGGGAAGTCGTCCGCCTCTTAGCTCGAGCAGGTGCAGGTGTTTCTGTTACCTTATTGCTTTTTGTCTTGCGTTTGCTGGAAAAATACTTCGTCCATCCACTGTGATCCATGTCAGGTGCTGCAGGAAGTTTCTGTAACGATACTTGAGGGGAAGAGGGGGATGTAATAACATGTGTATGTGGTGCTATGTGCGAGGTGGTAGCCTGTGGTTGCGATATTAGTGCCTCAAGTGGTGTTTCAGGAATGCAATCGGGCCCTGGGCTATCATTCTGACTGACGGAGGGAAGGGCATCGGCTGGGGTGGGAGGTGTTGGTTCAGTGGGCTGTGATTTGCAACGTTTTTGTCGTTGCTCTAAGGCTCGGTGTTTTATTTTTTGTGCGTCTAATCTATCAAGTTCTTCCTGTACTATTTGTTGTGTTATTTCATGGGGATCAAGTACTAAAGAGAAGTTGGGATCAGCAGTAGTATCCTCAGGGACCTCCGTCTCTGGGTGAGGGGGATGGGAGGAGTGAATGGGAAGACCGTCAATATATCCTAATAGCTGTATGTCGGGAATGTTGGTTGGGGAGCCTCCGGGGTATCAGCGGGTTTGGAAATGGGGAGAACCGGGGGTGAGGGAATGTCACGGGTGGAAGCAGCCTGTGCATAAGTAAATTTCCCTTTAGGACACTGCTTAAATAAATGTTCTTCACTACCGCAAAGATTACATTCCTTTGGGGTGGGGCAAAAGGGAGCAGTGTGATTGGAGTTACCACAATTGCGGCAGACCGACCCTGAGCACTGATCCTTAGAGTGGCCAAACTGTTGGCATAGTCTGCAGAATAAGGGTTGCCCTGAATATACCAAAAAACCTTTGTTGGTGCCTAGTGTGAAAGTTTGCGGGGGTGCGCTAGCCCTCGTACACCTTGTGGATCCTCTTTGAAAACCACAGAATATTTGTGTTTCCCATTCCAAATCCCACACATATTTTTTGACCACCCCGAATTTTGGAGCAGTACCGGGAAATAAATACTTCAATGAATCTGGGATCGGTATAGGGGTTATACATGTGGACTACTAATACTACTTCTTTAGGGGCAAACAGAGGAAGTACAGTGAGCCCGGAAAACACAGTGGGGGGGACCCCAGCAGAAGAAGTGTCCAAAACCTGTTGGCAGATAGAGGCACTAGAAAAAGTAATATCATAGACACCCCTGTTAGAGAAATCTTGTATATATTCAATTGCTGTATGGGAAACATCACATGCATTTTTTAACAAATCTTCAACAATGAAAAACAGATTCTTTTCTTTACGGTGGTCACCGTTTACCTCAACCCTAATCGTGTTAGGTATGTAGTCGAAGTTACGAGTAGGACTCGTAGTAGAGAGAGCTGCCGCCATAGCGAAAGTTGGAGGGAAACAGTGTGTGGGAGAAGGAAGAAAAAAAGGGGGGTTTGGGGGTTAGGTATTGGTACTAGATCTGAAAAGGTGCTTCAGTCTGTTCAATCAAAGAGACCTGAACTGCACAGAGAAAATTGTGGAGAATGGCGTGGACAGCAGGGAGGCCCTGTGCCAGGGGCTTTACCAGGAGACAAAACAAGGTCCTCAAAGTCCTCAGGTATACGGCGCAGGAGTTTCTAATCAAGAAGTCTGGCCAAGAAGGACATCTGGTGAATAACCGCGTCTGCGTCCTGATGGTGGTATAGCGAGCAAGATGTCCAGGGAGGGATGGAGGACCCCGTCCGGGGCCTCCTGTAGAGGTACTCCAGGAAAATCCTTCTTTGAGCCTCCGGCGTGTGCTAACTGTAAAAAATGAAATAATAAATAATAAAACAAATAAAACAAAAAAATGGGGAACCTAGGGTCCAACATGTGCCTAAGGAGTAATTGTCCTGAAAAGGACAGCTCCCTGCACTATGCCAACTCAGGAAGGGCAAGCCCAGATGTCAAAATTAGCTTCCCCCCCCAATCTCCCGAGGTCACAGTGCAAGAACGAACTCGCACTGCTCCTCAAAGGAGATAAGGGACCCCACACCGGGAGGACCGGCAGGTGCAATCCGTCTGACAAGGGGGCATCAGCCTTGCTCCGGGCAAGCCAGAGAACGAAGGCCCGTCCCCCAAGTCACTCAGAAGGAGTATTGATCGCTTCAGAAAAGTTTTCGTCACCTGTGTGTGACGCAGCCAGGTTCCGGTCAAGCCAGAGGTCGCAGGCCCAGTCCCACAAGGATGTGAAGTCACCCTCACCTTTTTTTCAAGTTCAAACACAAGTTTGAACTTAGCCAAAAGGCCAAGAAGCAATAACCTGAAAAGGGGCCAGAATTCTCACCTCACCGGCCAGTCTCCCTGGCTGACTCGGGCTGGCGTCGTCCTTTCCTTGGCCGTTCATGGGCCTTTCGCCTCTTTTCCCCATCTCTTGGCAAGAGCTCAGCAAGTGACAAAAGGAAAAAGAGGCCCTGGCGTCGGGGGCGGGGGTCTTCCGGCTCCCAGAATCCTCAGCAGTCGCCTCATTATGGGTCCATTAGCATACCCACGTTGCCCAGTTTCTAGTTTTTGCATGCCCCTCCCCTTCCTGTCCACTGCGTCCAGCCCCTTGGTCGGAAGGCCTGGCCACCCTGGACAGCACCCTGGCAGCAAGTGGCCGGCACATCGCCCTCGCTTACCCAGGACTCTGTTGCCCTGTAGCTTAGGCCTATAGATAAGGCTCGGCTGTTCGTGGCTGGGCGGGGGCGGGCATGGGCAAAGAAGGAAAAGGACTCTGCCTCCTCCTTCTACCCAGAGAAGACATGGACAGTGTCCAACTCTTCTGTTCTGCAACAGGCAGCTGCCCCCCCCCTCGCTCTCTCTCTCTCTCTCTCTCTCTTTCTTTCTTTCTTTCTTTCTTCCTGTCTTACCATTCCTATCTCGCTCCTCCTCACTTGCTGAAAACACGGTAGATCAAGAAAGGGCTAAAATGAAATAAATAATTAAATAAATCAATCAATAAATAAATAAAACAAGACACGGCTGCCACAAAGTGGCCAGGTTGGTTTTATTTACACCCAAAGACATTAGCGCCACTTTACAGAAAGCCAGTGAAACGCTACTTTTCCATCTTTTTTTTCAACATCATGTTTTTCCCCGGGTGGAGAAGTGCACCATTCCTGGAGGTACTGCAATACCAGGTTGATGCGTGGAGTGGACAGAGCAAGCTCCTATTCCATCTCCCTGTTCCAAAAATCAATTTAATATATGGTCCCCAGATAGAGGACGTATTAGATATTAAACTGATAAGAACAGATTTTTGTTTTTAAAGCCCTTTATTAGAAAAAGGGATGATACAAAATACAGAATACAACAATTTTTATATGATGCAATATACAATAATTCTTACATGAATAATGATAATAGATTTTTTAAAATCTCTTTTCCACCTCCCCTCCCAAAAAAACAAATCTTTTATTGAGGCCTATACATGTGCCAATCCATTTGTAAGACACCTGGTGGCTAGGTGTAAAAGGTGTTTTCAGGTGACCCATCCTTTCCAATTGGTTACATGCCATTTTTTATTAGCCTCTTGAGCGCCAAAAAAGGATCTATCGCTATGTAAATAGGTAGTCATTTTGTTGAGACACAAAAGTCTACTATCTGTTGGCGAGATGGTTTTATGCAGAAATAATAACATATTTTGTGCTTCCCAAAGGGTTTGTTTCCCACAATTGAGGATCCGCCAAGCGATGATCCGTTTTGTTGTTGGGAGTTTAAGTCCAAAGAGAATAGTCTCCAAAGATAAGGTGGAAATATCTGCCACATGAAGCAAAAAAGGTTTCATCAAGTTCCAAAATGTTTGTGCGAAAGAGCAGTTCCAAAGCAGAAGCGCAGTAGTTTCTTCTTGAAAACAAGTAGTTCTAGGACAGACCGCAGAAGCGGCTAGTCCACAGTGGTGCTGGAAAGATTTAACTGGTAAACAGTTATGCACACTCATCCAAGATAAATCCTTCTGGTAAGGTTGGACTGCAGTGTGACTTACCAAGGTCCACACAGTTTTTGATTGGGTCTCAGAAAGGTTTCCAATTTGTTCTAAATCAGCAAAATATTTTTTTTAACTTTTGGCATTTGTACATACATCAATAGAGAGGGAGTTAAAATCCAAACTTGCAAGAAACTTTTTCAAATGTTTATAATAGGATGGAACGGAATAACTCAGCGGAGCAAAATTATTAGGACGGTATGAACTAAAACGACGAAACAGTACTCCAGTAAAATATCGGATAAATAAACTAGCGCCAGTAGGAGGGTTTACATAAATGCGAGATAACGTATGAGAAAAATTTTTGGAAAATAGAAAAACATGAATGTCAGGTAATCCTTTCCCACCATTTTGTTGATATTTACATACTTTAGTACGAGCAAGTTTTTCCATTCTGGAGCCCCATAAAAAAGTAAAACATAACTTGAGATGCTTTTGAAGTACTGCTTTTGAAGGAGGAAAAACCATAGAGATATACAACATAATGGGGAGTAACACTGCCTTGATTCTTAAAACTTTCCCTTCTAGTGATAATTTTCGTGTAGACCATAAAGAAATTTTGCGCTCCATCTTACCGTATGTGTCTAGCCAGTTTTTTTGTTCATACCCGGTTTCTGCAAAAAAAAAACCCTAGTATTTTAGTAGGGGTGCGGGTTGTGGCTACTGGGAGTTTGGCTAAGTTATCCCAAGGACCTACGAGGAGGCAAATACATTTGGTAAGATTTAAACATAAACTAGAAATGGGAAAGAAATTATCGGGCTGTTGAAAAACTTTCCGAACTGCCATTGGGCTAGTACATAAAACAGTCACATCATCCATGTAGGCTATGGTTTTAACTTGATTTCCGGCACCTCCAGGAAGAAAAGCTCCAGTGATACCAGGATCCATACGTAAATGGCATTAAAATGGTTCTACAGCACACACAAATAGAGCAGGTGAAAGTGGACACCCTTGCCTAACCCCCTTTTGAATCAGGAAACTTGGAGTATGAAAACCATTGATACTTACTACACTGCTTGCGTGCTGATAAAGGGTGCGAAGCATGTGTAAGAACTGTGGTGGAATCCGAAAATGCGTTAAAACTGTTAACAGAAAATCGTGAGACACACAGTCAAATGCTTTGTGAAAATCGAGAATTCTGCAGTGTATTGGATGACATCTCGCAAGGTGGTAAGACTGTCTAGGATTTTTCGTCATTTGAGAGCACATGTTTGATCTGGATTAATACAGGTGGTCAATACTGTGCGAAGTCCAGTGACCATTACTTTAGATATTAGTTTATAGTCTGTATTTAAAAGAGAAATAGGTCGCCAATTTTGCAATGATGTTTCGTCACCTTTCTTGTATAATAATGTGATGACCCCGACAGAAAACTCTTTGGTAAAGGTATTGTGGGCAAAACTATTAACAATCATGCTCATAAAATCACCACAAAGTAAATCCCCTAATTTCTTATAGAACTCCCAAGGGAGACCATCCAAACCTGGACTGGATCCTGTGGGTGTGCTTTTTTATAACCGAAAGAAGTTCTTCTCCAGTAAGACTGGTGTTTAAAAAGTCCTGTTGAGAGTCAGTAAGATGGTTAGTGAGCAAGGAACAATATGCATTCATGTCGGATGGGGAGGGAGAAGGAGGAGAAGCATACATATCTTTGTAAAATTGGTAGGCAATATCCTGACATGCTTGGATACCCTGATGTCGAGCCCCGTTGTTGTCCTGTAGAACAGTTATAAGTTTATGAAGCTGGTGGGCTTTTTTGAAGAAAAAAAGAGGTACATTTTTAATCCTCATGGAATACACGTACTCTAGCCTGAAAAATTAGAGTTTTGCTCCTTTGTTTTAACCATTGACACATTTCTGTTTTAACTTTATGAATTTCTGTACTTACAGGCTTGCCGGCTGCAGCTAGTTGTTGGAGAAGAACAAGACGTCGCTGGAGAGCTGTAAAAGACTGCCAGGTGGCTTTGCGAAGAAGATAACCCTGTGTTTGAAAATAGGCTTTTGTCTGTCTCTTCACCCATTGCCACCATCGGAATTCCGTAGGAAAAGCAGTTTTGTGTTGCGCCCATTTTTTGTAACATAATCGGTATTTTTGACAAATGTTTTTGTTGTTTAACAAAGTACAGTTCAATTTCCAATACCCTCGACCTCTGTTAGGTTGAGCAGTGATATGAAGCACAGTACTAAGTAAATTATGATCAGAAAAAGGAACAGGAGTAACACAACTCGACATAGATGATACCGTCTTAGATACAAAAACATAGTCAATTCGAGAGCGGGTATTCCCTTGGGGAGCCTCCCATGTAAAACCTGTACCGGGGGGAAAATGGTGAGAATATGTATCGTACAATTGTAAATAATTTTTTAATGTTTTCAACAATTTTGAGGTTACATCAAGCCCATACTCCCCCTGTTGACTTTGACGATCTGCACGGTGTGTGATGCAATTAAAATCACCCGCTAAAATGAGTGGTATAGATCCTGTAAGAAAAGGTTGAATTAGTTGCAGCAAATATTCTCTTTCAGGTTTTTGAGTGGGAGCATAAAATGTACAAACTCTTATTGGGATACCATCCATCAATAAAGATAAAAGGAGAGCTCTTCCAGGATATAACACTTTTTCCCCGGCAATCTGCCAATGTTTGTGTTGAAACAAAATAGCAACCCCATCATTTTTATTACCTCCCCCCGACCACACAGAGGGACCAACATCCCAACTTTTACTGTAAGAGGAATAGTCTTTCTGATGAGGAAAATGACATTCTTGCAAGCAGATAATGTCAGCTGAAAGGGTTTTGCAAAAATCTAAAACTATACCTTTGGTCAAATCAGTACTCATGCCTCGTACATTGCAGGAGGCAATTGATACAAGCATGAAAAAATAAAGGAAAAGGAAAATCAACTTAAGTTACTCAGGTGATGAAAGATCCCCATCACTGTCCTTGGACTGCAACAAATGCTGATCCTGGGTGAAAGTGCTAGGTTTATAGAAAAGTCCTTCCAAATCTGGCGTGGCGTCGAGATCATCAGGTAAGCAATCACGAATTTCTAACTCCTGGCCTATATGAGAAAAAACCTCCTCGGAATCCGAGAGGTGATGGAGGAGTTCAAAGCGGTTACTCCGAGGTAGTCTGTCTAAAGAAGTTGTACGTCTTTTGGATTTAGTAGGAGATTGTATTTCCGAAGCCTGTTTGGGAGTACGAGCTTTGCGTTTGTTTGTCAAATAAGTGGTCCATCCGCTATAGTCCATGTCAGGACTTGACTCTGGAGGAGAAAAGGGCACTTTGTTTGTGGTCTGTTGTGACCGAGGCAGTACTTCTGGTAAATTTTTCTGTTGTTCTGAGATGCTAGTTTCTGGTACACAGTCCGGTGATGTGACATCATTTGAGGGAGGAACAGCTGATACTGACATTTCCCCAACAGGGGTTTGTGTGAGAGCTTGCAAGCGTTTTTTCCATTGTTCTAAAGCTAATTTTTTAATGTGGCTAGCTGAAATTCGATCTTGCTCTTCTTCCACTATTTGCTGAGTGATTTGTCCTGGAGCCAGAGCATGGATAACAGCAGGAGAGGGACTGTCCTCTGCATTGTCGCTAGTAGGTGGATCATGCGTGTAGATAGGAAGTCCATCAATGTAGCCAAGAAGTTCAGTGTCTGTTAAGCTGGGTGGGACAATGGATTGCTCAGGGGGAGTGATTTGGGCAGGAGGAGGAGGGGTGGTTGGGGGGGGGGCACTTGACCTGTAGTACTGGCTATCTGACCTGTAGTACTGGCCATCTGACCTGGAGCACTGGCTGCCTGCGCATACGTAAACTGTCTCTTTGGGCATGAGCGAAATAAGTGGTCCTCGCTGCCACATAAGTTGCATTTTTTTGGTGCTGGACACTCCTGCGCTTTATGTTCAGAACTCCCCCAATTTCTGCAAATTGACCCAGTACATTTTTCTTTGGTATGACCAAATTGTTGACAAAGTCAACAAAAGGGTGGCTGACCGGAGTAGACAAGAAAACCTTTGTTTGTTCCAAGGCTAAAAGTCTGTGGGGGGTGAGCAAGACCCTGGACTCCATTAGGGTCTTCTTTAAAAGTCACTAAATATTTTCGTTTCCCATTCCATATTCCGCAAATGTTCCTGATTTTTTGCCCACCTCGAATTTTTGAGCAGTATCTGGACAAAAAAACTTCAATAAGGCGCGGATCTGTATAAGGATTGTACATATGGCCTACCACCACCACATCTTTAGGAGCAAACATAGGAATAATTGTTAAGCCACTTTTGATACTCGGATTGGTGCTATCTGTAAATTTTTGCAAAACTGTTTGACAAATAGAATCACTTGAAAAAGTGATGCCATATACCCCTCGGTTAGAAAAGTCTTGAATGCATTCAATAGCAGAATCAGCTATGCTACAATTATCTTTTAAAAGTTTCTCCACTATAAAGACCAGAGATTTGTCTTTACGATGTTCCTGATTAATTTCCACTCGTAGTGAATTGGGAATAAAATCAAATGCCCAGGCTGATCCCGGCATATTAGGACGAACAGCCATTTTGCTTTGTGCCTCTAGAGAGCGTAATTACGAATTTGGCTGCATTTTAGAGAGGTTTTTGTCCTCCAAAAGGTCATGGCTGAAGGTGCTCTCTTCTAGAAATCTTCAAAATTCCTGAAATATCAAAAGAAAATAACCGGCGCAGAAAGGAGGCAGCTGGAAATAGAGGCAGCTGGAAATAGAATCCAGTGTAAATCCCCCACAAAGCCGTGGCATCCAGGGATGGCAGCCTTGCTCCAGAGTGACCAGGCCCAGCCCCTCAAAGTGTCTGAAATCACCCCACCTCTCAACAAGAACCAAGCATATGCTTGAGCTTAGCCAAAAGACCGAGAAGCGATAACCCAAAAAGGCGCCAGAATTCTCACCTCACCGGCCGGTCTCCCTGGCTGACTTGGGCTGGCGTCGTCCTTTCCTTGGCCGTTCACGGGCCTTTCGCCTCTTTTCCTCATCTCTTGGCAAGAGCTCAGCGAGTGACAAAAGGAAAAAGAGGCCCTGGCGTCGGGGGTCTTCCGGCTCCCAGAATCCTCAGCAGTCGCCTCATTATGCGCCCATTAGCATACCCACGTTGCCCAGTTTCTAGTTTTTACATGCCCCTCCCCTTCCTGTCCACTGCGTCCAGCCCCTTTGTCAGAAGGCCTGGCCACCCTGGACAGCACCCTGGCAGCAAGTGGCCGGCACCTCGCTTACCCAGGACTCTGTTGCCACCTCGCCCTCGCTTACCCAGGACTCTGTTGCCCTGTAGCTTAGGCCTATAGATAAGGCTCAGCTGTTCGTGAACGGGCGGGGGTGGGCAAAGAAGGAAAAGGACTCTGCCTCTTCCTTCTACCCAGAGAAGACATGGACAGTGTCCAACTCTTCTGTTCTGCCACAGGCAGCTGCCCCACTCCTCTCTTTTTTTTCCTGTTTTAGTGTTCCTATCTTGCTCCTCCTCAAGAAAGGGCTAAAACGAAATAAATAATTAAATAAATAAATCAATAAATAAATAAAACAAGACACGGCTGCCACCAAAGACATTAGCGCCACTTTACAGAAAGCCAGTGAAACGCTACTTTTGCATCTTTTTTTTCAACATCATGTTTTTCCCCGGGTGGGGAAGTGCACCATTCCTGGAGGTACTGCAATACCAGGTTGATGCGTGGAGTGGACAGAGCAAGCTCCTATTCCATCTCCCTGTTCCAAAAATCAATTTAATATATGGTCCCCAGATAGAGGACCTATCAGATATTAAACTGATAAGAACAGATACGTTTTAAAATAGTTTTTATTGAAATTCAAAAAGGAATAATACATAATAAATACAAGAAGGCAATATACACAAAGGCAGGGGAATGCGGCGACCCCTAATAATACCTTAGTAAATATAGAAACACATAGCCACGTCAATGTGGCAGACAACAAACATACAAAATTATTCACAAGTGCAAGACCCACCACCCTGACACCTCCTGATAAACCTATTAGACAAAATACATGGGTTGTAACAAATACATAGCTCTTACTAAAATGTTTTGTATCTAGCAGATTAATCTAAAGAACTACCTCATCCTAGCCTAATGCCAACATTAGATTTCCATCAAGACCTCCATTTTTGCCAACATTTTACTAAAGAGAGCTGTGCATAAAAAAAGGACAAAAAAATGTTTTCATAAATGCAGAAGACAGGAGACCAGCTCACACCCATCACAGGCGGAGCCCAACACAGGCAGAGCGCAGGGGACAAGAGTCCAACTCACACCCATCACAGGTGGAGCACAGGAGACCAGCCCTTGCCCATTACAGGCAGAGCGCAGGAGACGAGAGTCCAGCTCACACCCATCACAGGTGGAGCACAGGAGACCAGCCCTTGCCCATTACAGGCAGAGCGCAGGAGACTAGAGTCCAGCTCACGCCCATCACAGGTGGAGCACAGGAGACCAGCCCTTGCCCATCAAAGGCAGAGCGCAGGAGACAAGAGTCCAGCT
This sequence comes from Pleurodeles waltl, assembly GCF_031143425.1. Lineage (NCBI taxonomy): Eukaryota > Metazoa > Chordata > Amphibia > Caudata > Salamandridae > Pleurodeles > Pleurodeles waltl. Next base: position 1,604,760,725 of record NC_090444.1, read on the forward strand.
CACGCCCATCACAGGTGGAGCACAGGAGACCAGCCCTTGCCCATTACAGGCAGAGCGCAGGAGACAAGAGTCCAGCTCACACCCATCACAGGTGGAGCACAGGAGACCAGCCCTTGCCCATCACAGGCAGAGCGCAGGAGACGAGAGTCCAGCTCACACCCATCACAGGTGGAGCACAGGAGACCAGCCCTTGCCCATCACAGGCAGAGCGCAGGAGACAAGAGTCCAGCTCACGCCCATCACAGGTGGAGCACAGGAGACCAGCCCTTGCCCATCACAGGCAGAGCACAGGAGACAAGAGTCCAGCTCACGCCCATCACAGGTGGAGCACAGGAGACCAGCCCTTGCCCATCACAGGCAGAGCGCAGGAGACAAGAGTCCAGCTCACACCCATCACAGGTGGAGCACAGGAGACACGCCCTTGCCCATTACAGGCAAAGCGCCGGAGACAGGAACCCAGGAAACCAGCCCTTTTCCAATCGCCCAAAACCATTTCCTAGCTCTCATCCTTTATGGATGAAGCATATGAGATGATCTATTGTTCAGCATAGGTCAAAATACTCTTCAATTTGTGACTAAGACTAGGCGCATGTTGCCCTGAAAGAAACTAGAAGAAAAAAACTCTTGGCTGATGTAATAACCCCAATGGAATCCTGCCTCTTTTCATGGCGGGTGAAAGATCCAAACACTGGTCGCCCAATACCATCCTTTCCTTCTCACATCTTGCTGAAAATACTCCTGGATTGCCTTCTGGGCCATCTTCCAGACTGCATTTGGTTTCAAAACATCTCTTTTCAACACTAGGATGTTTCTGGAATCCCACAGGGCTTTTTTAACTGCAGATACAATGCACCAGACAACCCTCCACTGTTCTGGTTGCCAGGGGCCCATTCCAGTCCCATGCATGACTAGACGGTATGTGAGCTGCTCTTCTAAAATGTGATGGCTAAAATACTTCAGGGAACGCCTCCAGACTACTGAAGCGAATTGGCAATCCCAAAAAACATGAGCCGCAGACTCTTCTTCCCAACAACCCTCCCTAGGACACACAGCAGAAGTTGAAAGAGACCTACGAAACAAAGCTCTCCTAGTTGGCAATACCTCATGTACCGCCCTCCAATGGAGATCTCGATGGAAACCCAATATCCTTGGATGGGCCATCCCAAGCCAGGCGGCTCTGGATCTGTCTTCTGCCATTGCTGGCACTGTTGTCACAGGTAATCTGCTAGACACAAAAGCAAAAATAACTTTAAAAGACTTCCAACAAAAAGATTGTAACATGTGCAGTTGATTATTGCATAAAAACTGTTTAACAAAAGCATAACACTCAGGAGATGAAAAGGCAAGGGGAGAAATATTAGTTGTTACCCACATACCCAGAGATCTCAGAACAAAACCCAAATTATATCTTACAAAAAAACCTGCTTTAGAAGTTGCAAAGAAAAACATATGTAAATGAACAACCACAAAATACAAATGTAATACATATCTTAAGTCAGGTAAATTCATACCACCCGCTTGCCGTGGTTTATACACTATTTCTCTAGCAAGAGGCTCCATTGCACCTTTCCAGAAGAAAAGAGCTAACTTCCTTGCTAGGATCACTTGGACCCTCTTTGGAGGTGGAAATACTGCAGCTATGTAAAACAAAGAAGGTAATAGAACAGTTCTTAACACAAAAACCCTCCCTTCAAAAGACAAGTCCCTTAATGACCACAGTCCAAGTGTCCTAGAGACTTGTGGGATCTTCTCCATCCAGTTCTTCACGCCTCTTCCTTCACGGTCAAACTTGATCCCCAGCACTGTAACAGTCTCCTCCACCCTCTGGACTTCTGGACAAGGATCCTCCTGCCATGTGCCATATAACATACATTGGGATTTATGACCATTCAGTTTAGCACCAGAAGCTTGGCAATATGTATTAACTTTTCCTAAAGCTCTTCTAACAGACGCTCTGTTTGTACACAGCAGAGTGACATCATCCATGTACAGTTGGATTTTAACAGACTGCCCCCCACTCCCTGGCACATGTACTCCTGTAATATGGGGATCCCCTTCAATCATTTTGCTAAGACATTCAATGGCACAGACAAATAAAATTGGAGACATAGGACACCCTTGTCTTACCCCACTCTTTACCCTGAAGCCCCGAGACAACCACCCATTGTAAAGTACTCTGCTGCTAGAAGCCTCATATATCCATTTAATCCATTGCACAAACAGTAATGGAATACCCATTGCTTCTAGTATCTTCCACAAAAACCCATGTGACAACCGGTCATATGCTTTTTCAAAATCCAGACTTAAGAGAGCCAAAGGTGAACATCTGTCAAGCTGAAAGCGAATACAATCCCTCACAAGTGATAAGCAGTCTGAAACCCTCCTTCCCTTGACTGCACTTACCTGGTCTGGTGAGATCAGACCAGAGGCAAGCGCACCCACCCTCTGAGTCAAAAGCTTCATGTACAATTTATAATCAGCATTCAACAGGGTGATAGGCCGCCAGTTCTTTAAGTCAGCTCTGTCACCCTTCTTGTGGAGCAGAACAATAACTCCCTCACAGAACTCCTTAGGAGCACCCCCAACAATTTTCCGCTCCCTACAGACTTCCAGCAGAGAGCTCTTCAAAGCTGGCCAAAACTCCTTATACAGCTCAATGGGAAGTCCATCTGGACCAGGCGACTTATCTCCCCCAAAAGAACTCATGGCCTTGTCAAGCTCCTCAACTGAGAAGTCCTCCACCAGGCCCTTTTTTTGCTCCAACGTCAGTGTATCTTGTAGCACTGTCAATGAAGCTGTTGACTCAGAGGGGTTCACTTCTTTCTCTGAATATAGATCCTCAAAAAACTCTACCACCAGCTCGCCCATCTCCTCTTTCTTAGTCCTCCACCTCCCTTGACCATCCTTCCAACCTTCCACTGTCTTCTTCTCTTCCACCACTTTCTTAAAGAAGTACCTTGAACATTTTTCATTACCATCCACCCATTCTGCTCTGGCAGTACTCTTTACAGCATCTAATCGCTGCAAATAAACCTCCTCAATCTGACTTTCTAAGTCCCTTACTTCACTTACAACATCCATACCCAATCTTGCCATGCCATACATCCTTTGTAATCTGCCTTGTAACACATTCAGTTCATTCTCCTTTTCTTTTGCCATCTTCCTCCCCTCCTCCCTAAAAAATTGCCCAATTCGTCTCTTAACCCACAACCACCACTCAGTCCAGCTTGCAAAGAAATCTCTCAAGGTTTTCCATCCTTCAAAGTGCTTCAAAAAGCACCTCCGCAACCTCGCATCCTTCAAGAGGGTAACATTCAGTTTCCATATGCCCCTTCCATGCACCTGTGCATTATCCATCAATATCTCAGCCACTAAAGCCATATGGTCTGAAAAGAAGACTGGTTTTAGAATACATTTCTCACAGCTCAGATCTTTAGATACAAACACAAAATCAATTCTGGATTTGAGCCTCAAATCTGGCCCATGCCAAGTAAAGAAACCCCTTTCCTCCCCATCCCCATCCCCATCCTGTGCTCTGGACCTCCTCCCAGCCTGTGGATTAGCCTGTAGAAAGGCATCCTTTAAACTAAAATCACTTAAAAGTTCCTTAAGAACATGACCTGTTTTGTCCACAGGACGCCCACTCCCAGTATCTCTACAGGATAAACCGGTGTTAAAGTCTCCTGCCCAAATAAAACTGCCCCTAGTTAAACATGCACCCCTACAAACTTTATCAAAAAGGTGTGCTCTTTCTTCCTTATCAGCTGGAGCATAGGTATTTAACAAAGTAAAAGGCACTCCTTCAAATTTCCCTCTTACCCGTATGGCTCTTCCTGGTTTTAATATTTTTGTGTCACTAATGCTTACCTTTCTGCTTGCCACCAAAACTGCAACCCCACTATTGCGATTGCTGTCTTCACCTGACCAAAATGAAGGACCTTTCGCCCATCCATGCTGCCACCATGAGTAGTCCATCCTAAAAGGAATCTGACATTCCTGTAGACAAAAAATATCTACCCCCTTCATCTCCCCCAAACAGAACAATACTTTGTCTCTCCTGTCTTCCCCACATACTCCCCTTACATTAATAGAAACAACTTTTAATGCCATAAACAAAAACAATTGAAAATATAAAAATTGACAGATGTTATCCATACTTACTTACCGGACGGAAAGGACTCGGGAACCTCAAACATTTCATCTTCGCTATTTCCCAATTCCCCCAACAGTGCCATTTCAAGAGGATCTTTCTTGGGTCCAGTGTCTTTCTTATTGGTCACCTTACCATCCTCCCCCCCATCCTTCTTTCCTTGCTTTCCCATGGATTTACCTTCCTTTTTTTGTGTTTTAGGAGCGACCTCACCTTTGTCTGCAGTGGCTTTTCTTATTCTCATAGTCCTGACATTCCCCCCTACAGGTTGTGGGAGCCTCTGAGACAAAGCATTTTGTGGGGCAGAAAGTTGCTGACCCCCTGACCCAGTTACCTTACCACTATCCTCAACTCCCTTCTTTTTCCCATTCCCATACCCACCACTTTGGCTTTTGTCAGTCTGCTGCATACCTTGCGAATTACCATCATCCTGTATGTTCTTCAACACGGCATCTTCAGATGAGTTTTCCACTTTCTTCTTTTTCGCTGTTTCCTGTTCTTCAGCTTCCTCCAGACTCTTCCTTCTCTCCAACTTTCTCTCCAACTTCATGCGTTCTACTTCCAACTTTTCTTCCATTTCCACTATGTGTCTCTCAATCTGAGTCACCCCCTCACTGTCCTTTTCCCCTTCTTCCTCCATCCCTACTTCTAGGGGATCCTGTCCTGGTGGAATGGCCCACTTATCAGAGTCATCCATGGACTCTTCTCCATCTGAAGAGACTGGACTCCAGAACTTACCCTTCAATTTTGTCTTTTGTTGGACTGTGATCTCACTATCCTCATGTTCTCCCCTTGCACATCCTGAGGGCAATTGCACAAAAGCACTATCTGACAGCTCCAGCACACTTTCGTCCCGTGAACTAAATGCTTTCTGTCCCCCTGCTTGCCCCTGACAACCACTCACGCCTTCACCAGCTTCATCATTAAGTCTTTCCTGACTCCTTGTGATACATACTTTCACCTTATCAGTTTCATCACAATTTACCTTAGTTGGTCCATCTGTGGGTCCTTGATCTTTTTGCCTTTCTTTTGCCTCTCTTACCATTTCTTCCCCTACTACCTGAATACTTACCTCACCCCCTGCAGTACCATTGGTGCCAACTCCTTCTACAGGCCATAGTGGTTTCTTTAATTTATTCGCAAAAGACATAGGGCAATCACGGTACAAGTGTCCTTCCTTCCCACACAAATTACACAACTTTCTTTCTTCACATTCCTTTGCCACATGCCCCTCCCGTCCACAATTGGAGCAAATCAGCTTTTTGCATTCCGCCTGTATGTGATCTCTCCCCCCACATTTCCTACACAACTTAGGTTGACCAGCGTAAAAAACCAAAACTCTATTTGCACCCAACATAAAGGAAGGTGGTAGATGGCACAAACCTCCCATCCCAGTCTGATTTACTTTCAATTTAACTGCTATTTTCCATGACCCATTCCAAATTCCCAAAACGTCACGCACTTTTTCAAGATTATGGACAGTTTCGCAATTCCTTTTTAGCCACATCAAAATATCATGTTCACTTACAGTTTCATTATAAACTTTAAGTACAAGCATTTTTGAACTTACGTCAGTGAGACCATCAACATTAAAGCAAGCCAATTCATTTTGCCCACGTTCCTTCTCATATATAGCCCAGAAATTATTAAAACAAACTACAGATTGAAAACTGACATCCCACCCATTACCAGCAGGCAGTGCTATAACACAGAATAAATCACATGCTTCAATACGTAACAACTTTTGTAAAACAACTTTCACAAAATCAACTCTCGACATTACTAGTTTCTTTTCACCTACCAGAAATTCCTGCTTGATCGTGAAGCGCACACAAAAGTGCCTTCTCACCCCCACTCTGGGGCTTGTCTGCGACATTCTGCAAAAAAGAAAGGGAGCAGGCTAGAAGGGAAAGGGCTAAAGAAAGTCAGAAAGCTAGGGTAGAAAGAAACAAAAGAAAAGAGAGACCGTTGTACCTGTGCCTGTAAACAATATGCACACAACAGACATTCCCTTAAGCTGCCCCCCTCTCCCCCACCAGCAAAGACCCCCCTCCCCCAGCACCTAGGTGCCAAGAGTTGAGAGCCCCCACCGGCGGGGCACAGAGGGGAAGAACGCACAAGAAAAATACACAAAAGTAATTCCCCAAATGCTGGAAACCCAAATCGCTTCACAGAACTCCCCCTCTGCCGCTACCGACCGCCACAGAGCATCAGCCTTGCCCCGGACATGCCAGGGAACGAAGGCCCGTCTCCATGACAGTGGCCGCAAACAAAGAAAGAGCTTCCTCCAGCTATGGACACTGCAGCTGACTATGCGCAGCCTGGCCCCGGACAAGCCAGGGAAACGCAGGCCCAGCACACCCAGACCACAGCAACCACAACCAGCCCCAGACAGACCAAATGCAGCAAGCTACACTTGATCTTAGCCAAAAGGCCGAGAAGCGATAACCCGAAGAGGGGCCAGAATTCTCACCTCACCGGCCGGTCTCCCTGGCTGACTCGGGCTGGCATCGTCCTTTCCTTGGCCGTTCATGGGCCTTTCGCCTCTTTTCCCCATCTCTTGGCAAGAGCTCAGCGAGTGACAAAAGGAAAAAGAGGCCCTGGCATCGGGGCGGGGGGGGTCTTCCGGCTCCCAGAATCCTCAGCAGTCGCCTCATTATGCATCCATTAGCATACCCACGTTGCCCAGTTTCTAGTTTTTGCATGCCCCTCCCCTTCCTGTCCACTGCGTCCAGCCCCTTGGTCGGAAGGCCTGGCCACCCTGGACAGCACCCTGGCAGCAAGTGGCCGGCACCTCGCCCTCTCTTACCCAGGACTCTGTTGCCCTGTAGCTTAGGCCTATAGATAAGGCTCGGCAGTCCGTGGCCAGGTGGGGGCGGGCAAAGAAGAAAAAGGACTCTGCCTCTTCCTTCTACCCAGAGAAGACAGGGACAGTGTCCAACTCTTCTGTTCTGCCACAGGCAGCTGTCTCTCTCTCTTTCTCCTTCTCTTTCTGCCTGTCTTACCACTCCTATCTCGCTCCTCCTCACTTGCTGAAAACGTGGTAGATCAAGAAAGGGCTAAAACGAAATAAATAATTAAATCAATCAATCAATCAATCAATAAATAAAACAGGACACGGCTACCACAAAGTGGCCAGGTTGGTTTTACAGGGAGTGCAGAATTATTAGGCAAGTTGTATTTTTGAGGATTAATTTTATTATTGAACAACAACCATGTTCTCAATGAACCCAAAAAAACTCATTAATATCAAAGCTGAATATTTTTGGAAGTAGTTTTTAGTTTGTTTTTAGTTTTAGCTATGTTAGGGGGATATCTGTGTGTGCAGGTGACTATTACTGTGCATAATTATTAGGCAACTTAACAAAAAAAAAAAATATATACCCATTTCAATTATTTATTATTACCAGTGAAACCAATATAACATCTCAACATTCACAAATATACATTTCTGACATTCAAAAACAAAACAAAAACAAATCAGTGACCAATATAGCCACCTTTCTTTGCAAGGACACTCAAAAGCCTGCCATCCATGGATTCTGTCAGTGTTTTGATCTGTTCACCATCAACATTGCGTGCAGCAGCAACCACAGCCTCCCAGACACTGTTCAGAGAGGTGTACTGTTTTCCCTCCTTGTAAATCTCACATTTGATGATGGACCACAGGTTCTCAATGGGGTTCAGATCAGGTGAACAAGGAGGCCATGTCATTAGATTTCCTTCTTTTATACCCTTTCTTGCCAGCCACGCTGTGGAGTACTTGGACGCGTGTGATGGAGCATTGTCCTGCATGAAAATCATGTTTTTCTTGAAGGATGCAGACTTCTTCCTGTACCACTGCTTGAAGAAGGTGTCTTCCAGGAACTGGCAGTAGGACTGGGAGTTGAGCTTGACTCCATCCTCAACCCGAAAAGGCCCCACAAGCTCATCTTTGATGATACCAGCCCAAACCAGTACTCCACCTCCACCTTGCTGGCGTCTGAGTCGGACTGGAGCTCTCTGCCCTTTACCAATCCAGCCACGGGCCCATCCATCTGGCCAATCAAGACTCACTCATTTCATCAGTCCATAAAACCTTAGAAAAATCAGTCTTGAGATATTTATTGGCCCAGTCTTGACGTTTCAGCTTGTGTGTCTTGTTCAGTGGTGGTCGTCTTTCAGCCTTTCTTACCTTGGCCATGTCTCTGAGTATTGCACACCTTGTGCTTTTGGGCACTCCAGTGATGTTGCAGCTCTGAAATATGGCCAAACTGGTGGCAAGTGGCATCGTGGCAGCTGCACGCTTGACTTTTCTCAGTTCATGGGCAGTTATTTTGCGCCTTGGTTTTTCCACACGCTTCTTGCGACCCTGTTGACTATTTTGAATGAAACGCTTGATTGTTCGATGATCACGCTTCAGAAGCTTTGCAATTTTAAGAGTGCTGCATCCCTCTGCAAGATATCTCACTATTTTTGACTTTTCTGAGCCTGTCAAGTCCTTCTTTTGACCCATTTTGCCAAAGGAAAGGAAGTTGCCTAATAATTATTCACACCTGATATAGGGTGTTGATGTCATTAGACCACACCCCTTCTCATTACAGAGATGCACATCACCTAATATGCTTAATTGGTAGTAGGCTTTCGAGCCTATACAGCTTGGAGTAAGACAACATGCATAAAGAGGATGATGTGGTCAAAATACTCATTTGCCTAATAATTCTGCACTCCCTGTATTTACACCCAAAGACATTAGCGCCACTTTACAGAAAGCCAGTGAAACGCTACTTTTGCATCTTTTTTTTCAACAGCATGTTTTTCCCCGGGTGGGGAAGTGCACCATTCCTGGAGGTACTGCAATACCAGGTTGATGCGTGGAGTGGACAGAGCAAGCTCCTATTCCATCTCCCTGTTCCACAAATCAATTGAATATATGGTCCCCAGATAGAGGACGTATCAGATATTAAACTGATAAGAACAGATGTTTTGATTTTCCAAAACAATCTTTATTGATTTTGAATATACAGAAGATTTACAATATATACAGAAATACAATCTTCTACATGCTTTCTTGACATCAAACTGTTTTTAGTCAATCAGTTTATACAATATAATACTTTATGTAATCCAGTCTCTCCATTTGGGTAGTTTCCAAAGCTCAAGTGCCTGTTCTCTCCCTAGCCGTTTACAATCTAGAAAAAAATAAGTGCAGATTTTATCAAGACATAAGATTCTACAATCTGAAACCGATAAGTCTTTGTCAGAAAAAAGTAAGAGATTGTGTGCAATCCAAAGAGTTTCTTTTCCACAGTTCAAAAGTCTCCAGGCAGTAAATTTTTGTGAGGCTGACATTACAGGAAAGAAAACATACAGAACCATATCATAATTTAAGACTGTAAGTTTTGTAATGCCTTTGATGATTTGTAGAAGTGAGGACCAAAAGTTCTGTGCAAAGGGACAGTTCCACAGGAGGTGCACTACAGTCTCATGTTGTGAACAATTGTTCCGAAGACATTTTGGTGATGGAGCCAAACGTCTTTGATGCTGGAAAGATTTGACTGGTAGGCATTCTTGTGCAGCCATCCATGCTAAGTCTTTTTGAGAGTTCAGAAGTCCTTTGTGGCCAATCATGGTCCATACTTGTTGTGACTGCTTGTCGGAAAAGCAGCCCAAAACTAAATGTTCTTCTCGTACTTTGAGTTCCTTTTTGATTGTGCAATAAGTAAGATTTTGTCCGTCTGCCAAAATGTCTCTTATTCGGGGTAGCTGTAACAACTTTCCCAGAGATGCATAATACGGTGGGGGATTTAATACATGTGGAGCATTGTTTGCCAGTTCACATAATTTACAGCGATGCAAAAAAAAGGCATATAATAGCGAGTAAAACATGCACTGACATGTTGACCTGCATTCATATTTTTTAAAGTGCGACATAATAATTGAGATGCAAAAACAATGAATAGATTAGGCATGCCTTTCCCTCCATTAGATACAGTTGAGAAGACTTTTTGGCGCCACAATTTCTCCATCTTAGATCCCCAAAAGAATGTAAATAGGATTTTTTGACACTGCACCAACATAGGTGTTGTTGGGAGGATAAATCATTGCTATGAACAACATCCTGGGTAATAAAACAGTCTTAATCACAAGAATTTTCCCTTCAAAAGACAGCTTTCTGAGCTTCCACAGGGATATTTTAGTATTTACTTTCTGTACACATTTCTCCCAATTAAGTTTGCCAGGCGTAGTGTCAGAAAACCACACTCCTAAAATGTCAACAGGTTCACTAGTGACACGAAAAGGGAGCTGTGCAAGAGTGTCCCATGGTCCCACCGTAAAGCAAACACTTTTCTCCAAATTGAGATGCAGGCCAGACACAGTATGAAAAGACTTCATTTGTGCCCAAACAGTTCGGACGGAAGCAACATCAGTACAAAGTAGTGTGACATCGTCCATATAAGCGATACATTTTGCCTTAATTCCCCCACCCCCTGGCACAAAGGCACCATGTATATTGGGGTGGTATCGGAAATGTTGTAATAACGGTTCTATCGCACAGATAAACATAACAGGAGAAATTGGGCAACCTTGTCGGACTCCTGCATGCACTGATATCGGAGATGTCAGGAAACCATTGATGTTTACATAGCTCACAGCACTGGTATATAACAATTTTATCATATTTACAAAAGCAGGCGGGCAACAAAAATACTGTAATATGGAAAACAAATACTCATGGGACACTGAGTCATAGGCTTTGTGAAAATCAAGGGATAAGATGCCCAGAGGGGATCCTCTATTCTGGTTATACCAGATCAGATCTCGTATGATTGCCAAACTGTCCCAGATTTGTCATCCATGGACAGCGCAGGTTTGATATGGGTGTATAATATGCTGTATGACCCTTGTCATGCGTTTGGTCAGTACTTTTGTTAGGAATATATAATCTACATTCAGTAACGTGATGGGGCGCCAGTTTTGTAAATCTTGTGGCTCACCTTTTTTGAAGATAAGCGTGACGATGCCTTCCGTGAAAGCCTGGGGAATGGTATGAGCAGTGAAACCTTCCTGTAGTACCTCGATGAAGTCAACACAAATTTCTTTCCAGAAGAGTCAATAAAATTCCCAGGGTATCCCATCTTTGCCTGGCGCTGATCCTGTGGGCGCGTTCTGTAAAGCGAGTAAAAACTCCTCTCCTGTTCAAGGTTCTGCAAGATATGACTGTTGGTCCGGGTTTAAGGTTGTAAGATCAGAGAATCGCAACAAAGCAGTCATTTTGGAAGTATCAACACAGGGAGGAGCATACAGGTTCTTATAGAAATTTGTAACAACAGTTTTACATGCGTTTGTGCCCTGAACAAGAACTCTGTTGTCATCTCGCAATTCGGTAATGGTTTTATGCAAAGATTGTACCTTCTTAAAAAAGTATGACGTACATTTCTCATTTTCCTCGAAATGTTTGACCCTGGAATGAAAGATAGTTTCTCTTTCTTTTTGCTCCAGCCAACGCATACGTTCTTGTCATGCCTGCTTGAGCCTGGTAGAAACACCAACGCCAGTGTCCGCCAGAGCTGTGAGGTGTGTTAGTCTGTTCTGTAAGGCTTCAAATTGGGCCCACTGTTGTCGAGCGCGCTGCTGGCTTTGTTGAATAAAAAACAGTTTAGTACATTGTTTAACATGTAACCACCACTCAAAAAGTGTAACAAACTGGTGTTTTTTCATACGTAGTGTCTGGTTAAGGGCTCTATATTCTCGTTGTACAAGGTCATCAGTTAACAATGAGGTATTCAGTCTCCATACACCTGGTCCTCGTCCTGAATGTGGGTTAATGTTCATAAAAATACAGACAGCGGAATAGTCAGTGAAGGGGGCAGTGAATATACGAGCAGAATGGGTGAGAAGTGGTTTTGAGAGAAAAATAAAATCAATACAAGAGCGGCCTGTGCCTTTGTCAGAGTGCCAAGTAAAGCCAGAGCTACGTGGATGAAGTTCTCTATATGCATGTTTCAAATTTATGTCTGTCAATAAAGAAGAATTTTTTTTTAAGTAACATCAACATTGTAGCAGGTCTGGGTACCTTGGCGATCTTGAGCGTGCAAAATACAATTAAAGTCCCCTAGTCAAATAAGCGGCGTGACCCTGTTAAAAAAGGTTTGATAAGGTCGAATAATGCACCTCGGTCTGTTTTATCTACAGGGGCATATACATTACAGATTTTTAAAGGAACATCGTTCATAGTGGTATGTACTAGCAGAGCTCTTCCTGGGCATAGAATCTTTTCCTAGGTAACACACCATTGCTTATTTTGAAATAGAATGACTACCCCAGCATTTTTATTCCCCCCACCTGACCACACAGAGGGACCACAAGACCACAAAGACTGCAGTCCTGAGGTGTCACACCGAAATTGCAGCCCACATTTTTGTAGGCAAATGACATCTGCTTGTAATCCTTCACAATACTGTAAAATCGCTGCTCTACGAGATGGATGGGTCATCCCTCGAACATTAAGAGTGACCACCAAGGCAATGACCATTAATAAAATAAGTAGAGATTTGCAGTTCATGTTGAGTCTATTTCAATAGGCTGTGCATCAGGAAGTTCACCTGTAGATACGCTATGGGCCTCAATAATAGTTTCAGCAGCATAATGCAATAAATCTGGAGTAGCCTCAAGGTTGTCTTTACAACACTCGCCAGCGGGTGCTGGCAGTAAAATGGGGAGGGATGCCTCCTCGGAATCGAAGAGGCTATGTAAGGGGTTAACTCTGTATTTACCTGCTTTTCTTTCTTTAGAAGATGGCTGACGTTTTAATTTGGACTGAGGGGCCGGATCAATTTTTTGTTGTGGAAGGGCTTTCTGGGCTTTACGTTTATTACCCTTCTGAACCTGCCATTCACCATCATCTGTATTGGTGGGGGTCATCTCGAAATCATTTATTTCATTTTCATGATCCATACAACTAATGGAGGGTTGTGGTATGGATTCTGCCTGCAGGGGCGCACTGGCGGGAGGAGGGAGTTTAGACTCAACCTGAGTAACACTACCCTCTGGTACTGTTATACTATCTGCGCAAGGCAGAAGCATTTCAGGCACCGTGGTTGTAGTATTAGTAGGAGGATGTCTTTCACCCCAAGGGCCTGTCCAATCGGTGGGGACATCAGGTATTAGATCTGCCTCGCCTTCATCTTCTGGCATAGGCCGATATTTACGAATAGGTAAGCCCTCGAAAAAACCTAGGAGATCATCATCAGGTGCGGCCTGGTGAGTTGAAGAAGGAGGAGGAGGTTGAGGAGTGGTGGAGGGGCAGGTACTGGCGGCCATGGCATAAGATGTACGATTTTTGGGACAATTCCGAAATAAATGACCCAAAGACCCACAAAGATTACAATGTTTAGGTTCAGTACATTCTTTTGCCTTATGCGTTGTAGCTCCACAATTTCTACAAACTACATCAGTACAATTTTCTTTAGTATGACCAAAACGAAGGCAGTGGCGACAAAAAAAGAGGTTGTCCTTGATACACGATAAACCCTCTATGAGGGCCAATAGTTACCGTAGCCGGGAGGGGGGGGGGTGCCAAACCTCCCACTGCATTGGGATCAGATTTCAGTGTTACCATATATCGCCTCTTGCCATTCCAGATACCGCAGATGTTCTTGAGCTTTGTTCCTCCGCGTATTTTGCTGCAAAATCGTTGTAAAAAACTGTCAATGAGATGCGTATCAATAAATGGGTTGTGCATATGAATAATTAATGGAAATTCTTTTGAAGGAGACAACGGTGTAATCGCCAGACCTTTAAAAATGTCTTTGTCTTTCTGTATCATGAGATCTGCTATAATATTCCTACAGATATTTTCAGAAATAAAGGTAATATCAAACGCACTTTTTCCAGGAAATTCTTGTATACATTGTATCATGTCATCTGTTATTTTCAGTTCTTGCCTTAGAATTGTGTCTATAAGAAAACAAATATTTCTTTCCCCCTTCACTCCTCCTTCCACCTGCACTCAAATTGAGTGAGGAATTGCATCCCCTGGCGGGATTACACCTGGCCCTGTTTTTATAGTGGCCATGATGGTATTATCGTGAGAGAATCAACAAAGAAAGTGTTTTCATAAAGACATTTACGTCAGGTTATAGAAATGGGAAAAGAATAAAAACTGCATAGGCCCCCAGAGGTCCGAAATGTAGGCTGAAATTTCCTACCTTACCCCTAGAGGTCCCTGCAGACAAGAATTGTTTCTGTGCTACTTCGAAAAACCCAAGAGCCTGCTATGCCACAGTGCACCCCTAGATGTCCCTATATAACAAGGGATTTCACCAACCAAAGAACAGCACCTAAAAGTAGAGAAAAAGAGAAAGAGCACAAAAGCCCTCTAATCACAAGTCTCGTGCTCCGGGCAAGCCAAAGTGCGAAAGAAAACCCTTCCAAAACAATCCACTACAGGCACCACTTGCTCGTACTCACGTCCCTTCTTTCAAAGACAGGTGCCTCAGCCTTGCACCGGACAAGCCAGAGAACGAAGGCCCATCACCTGCCTCCTTCAGAAAGCACTAACCCTTAGGCAAGATTGCAATGTGATTCACACAATCTTTGCCAAAAGGCCGAGAAGCGATAACCCGAAAGGGTGCCAGAATTCTCACCTCACCGGCCGGTCTCCCTGGCTGACTCGGGTTGGGGTCATCCATTCCTTGACCGTTCACGGGCCTTCCGCCTCTTTTCCCGTCTATTGGCAAGAGCTCAGCAAGTGCCAAAAGGAAAAAGAGTCCCTGGCTTCAGGGTTTCTCCCGGCTCCCAGAGTTCTCAGCCGTCGCCTCATTATGCATCCATTAGCATACCCAAGTTGCCCACTTTCTAGTTTTTGCATGCCCCGCCCCTCTCTGTCCACAGCCTCCAGCCCCTGGGTCGGAAGGCCGGGCCACCCTGGACAGCAAGTGACCAGCACCTCGCCCTCGCTTGCCCAGGACTCTTCTGCCTTGTAGCCTAGACCTATAGATAAGGCTCGGCCGTTCGTGGACGGGTGGGGGCGGGCATAGAAGGAAAAGGACTCTGTCTTTCCCTTCTGCCCAGAGAAGACATGGACAGTCAGTCAGTCAGTCAGTCAGTCAGTCAGTCAGTCAGTCAGTCTCTCTCTCTCTCTCTCTCTCTCTCTCTCTCTCTCTCTCTATCTGTCTCTCTATCTCTTTCTCTCTATCTCTTTCTCTCTCTCTCGCCCGCCCGCCCGCCTTACCGTTCCTATCTTGCTCCTCCTCACTTGCTGGAAGACCAGAGGATCCAAAAAGGGCTCTTGTTCTCCGTGTCCCCTATAGTCCATCCCTCGTTCCTCTGTGAAATGGATCCAGAAACAAAAGAAAATCACTGCTGAAGATGCAGTGTTTTTCTGGCATTTTTCAATACCAAAGTGTGGCCTCTGAGCGGAGGAAAATAAATAAAGGAAATAAATAAATAAAAGGGAAAAAAGGGGGCGGGGGAGGGAGGGAATACTGAATACGATAGAAATATAACGAAATTAATAAAACAAAACACAGCTGTCACAAAGTGGCCAGGTTGGTTTTATTTGCACCCAAACACATTAGCGCCACTTTACAGAGTGTGCCAGTGAAGCTCTACTCTCGTTTTTTGTGTCTTTTTTTCAACAGCATGGTTTTCCCCGGGTGAGGAAGTGCACCATTCCTTGAGGTACTGCAATACCAGGTTGATACGTGGAGTGGACAGAGCAGGCTCCTATTCCATCTCCCTGCTCCAAAAATCAATTTAAAATATGGTCCCCAGATAAAGGATGTATCAGATATTAAACTGAACAGATTTTTTTTCTGTGCCCTTGTCAGGAATTCGTGTTTTGTTCAGATACATACAATCTTCATCATTCACAAATACCTTTTTAATCCTAAATCATAGGTAACAAACTTGACAACATGTGTACAAGCTATCCCTTTGAAGTTTTACCTGTTAAGGAAAAAGGTCACGTTAGTCAAAACAAATACATTACATTACATCACTTGACATTTACTACACCCTTCTTCATCTGTGTCCTCCCCTCCCCGTTCGCCTTTCGGTTCCTGGAGTGAAGAGAAAAAAAGAGAAAACAGGTTAGTTGTCCCTCCAGTGCCCCTACCGGGGGGCCTTCAGCATTCATCATCTGATCCGTCCAGTGATGTGTAGTCACGCAGGAGGCTGAGGATTATCTTCCGGCAGCCCAGGGTCAATGTCTCCTTCTTCCCTACTACCAGGTGGTTTCTGGAAAATAGAAGAACATCTTTAAAGCAGCACAAGAGCCTCCAGCAGCCCTGGAGGTCTCCGAGTGCATGGGAACCGGGGAACAAACCATGCATTACCGAGTCTGTAGTGATGCATGGTGTTGGTATCCAGGCCCCAAGCTCTGTTCTTAGGGCCTTAAGCAGGTCTTGGGCGTAGTCGCATTCCCAGAAGAGATGGTAGAACGTCTCAAGTGCAGTGCATCCTCTTGGGCAGGACTTGTATTGGTTGAGCCCTCTTGCGTGCATGAAGGCTCTCACTGGCAGGCCTCCCTAGATGGCCATCCAAGTGATGTCTTTGTGGTGGTTGGTCGGTGTAGGAGGCAGGCCTTGTTTGTGGTGGGTACCTTGGGTACTTACACCTTATACCAGGTCCAATTATCCCTTATTGGTGAAATGTAGTAGTGTACTAGCAGCTTAGGCTGATAGAGGTAGCTATAGCAGAGCAGCTTAGGCTGAACTAGGAGACATGCAAAGCTCATGCAATACCACTTATAGTTACACAGTACTTATACAAAAGTAAAGACAATACTCAGTGTAACCAAAAATAAAGGTAGTTTATTTGGGTGACACAGTACCAAAAATATCTTAGAGGCAAAGCTCCTTCTGGAGGTAAATATTATACACAGTATATACACTAGACACCAAAATCAGGTAAGTAATTAGACATAGGATAGTACAAACAATAGGAAATGCTATAGAATGCAATGGGAGAAAATAGGTCTGGGACAACACAAACCATATACTATGAAAGTGGAATGCAAATCACTTATTCCCCCCTAGACAAGTGTAGTCTGTGCAGAATCGCTGGGAGAGTAAGAATACAGTAAAGGTAAGTAAATTATCCCACCCCAGAGCCCAGAAAAGCAGGTGTAAAGTACTGCAAGTCTTCTTAGGACACAGTACACCTCGTGATTGGGATATTGCAGTAACCAATTAAGGGGGTCATTACGACCCTGGCGGCCGGCGGTAAGTTGGCGGTAACACCGCCAAAAGGCTGGCGGTGTTCCGCCAGCAATTATGACCGTGGCGGAAAAGCCACGGCCATACCGCCGGCCCCTCCACTTTCCCGCCAGGTTTCCGCATGGCGGTCATAATCCCCAGGGCAGCAGTGCATGCACCACTGCCCTGGGGATTATGAGTCCCCGACCGCCAGCCTGTCCGTGGCGGTACACACCACCATTGAAAGGCTGGCGGTAAGGGGACTTGGGGTGCCCCTGCGGGCCCCTGCACTGCCCATGCACTTGGCATGGGCAGTGCAGGGGCCCCCAGGCATAGCCCCGTCACGCATGAATTTCGGGCAGTGAAATGCGCGACGGGTGCTACTGCACCCGCTGGACATCAGCATTGCCCCCAGCTCTATTACGAGCCGGCAGCAATGTTGATGTGACATTTCCGCTGGCCCAGCGGAAATGTCATAAAAGGGAGCCAAGAATGGCGGTATTCTGTCTCTCGCGGCCTCAGCGGTCTTTTGGCAAGACCGCCAAGGTCGTAATGACCCCCTAAGTCTGCAAACAACAACTGCTGGATTCCTGGGCCTTAAGACCTGCAAAAGAAGGAGACCAAGCCAAGAAGCTGAAAGAAGTTCCAGGAAGGGCAGGAGCCTCTGCCAACCCAGAAGAGGGTGCAAAAGAAGAGTCCCCGGTTGGACGAAGACTGCAGAAATTAACCCTAGGAAGATGCCAGCGGGTTCCTGCATGATGTCCCACGATGTGAAGATGGATGCAGACTTGATTTTGTGTTGCAATTTGCTAACAAGCCTTGGTTACGACAAATGGGCATTTTGCGTCAAAATGGCGCTGGCTGGACCCAGGAGGGACCTGGGGGGCCTCATCTCTGTGTGAGAAGGAAAAGGGGGTTCTCAGCACTTTAGAGAGCCCTCAGGATGCCAGGTAGCACCCCAGGGAGTCCCAGGACACAGGGACAAAGGAGGTGCAAAGCGCGGTTGGTGCAGCACTACAAAGAAGTGTCCCACGCCACCGGAGGTCAACTCAGCAAGTTGAATGTCGCAGGATAGAGTGCTGGGGACCTGGGCCAGGCTGTGCACAAAGGAATCTTGCAAATAGTACACAGAGGCCTCAGGAGGTGAAGATGACACAGTACACAGAAGTACTGTCGCTCTTAGAGAAGGCAAGGTCTTACCTCCTCCAAATTGCGTCAGCAGGACCTCAGGACAATCCGTGTTAATGGGGTTCACCCTCTGTCTCATTAGGACCACGCTCATCGCTGTGAGAGGAGTCCAAGGGTACCGGTCGTCGTCTTAGAAGGTGCCTGCGTGAGCAGGGCAGTGACTTCGTCACCCCACGGGAGATTTCTTCGGTCCTTCTGGTGCAGGATGGAGACAGGGAGCCCTCAGATTATGCGCACCGTGGAAACTGTTGCAGCTGCTGGCTGGAGCTGAAGTTGCAGAGGAAAAGTATCCCTTGTGGATACTTTGTTGCTGTTACGGCGGTTCCTGGAGCAGGCTGCAGTTGATCTGAGGTCAGAGGATGAAGTAGTAGTTGCAGAGGATTCCTGCTAGAAACTTGCAAGCAGAATCTGAAGAGAACCCACAGGAGAGACCCTAAATAGCCCTGAGAAGGGGATTGGTTATCAGGTAAGGACCCATCAGGAGGGGTCTCTGACGTCACCTGCTGGCACTTGCCACTCATAGCCCTCCAGAGTGCCCCCACACCTTGCAAAGCAAGATGGCTGAAGTCTGGGACACACTGGAGGAGCACTGGGCACCACCCCTAGGGTGGTGATGGACAGGGGTGTGGTCACTCCCTTTTCCTTTGTCCAGTTTCACGCCAGAGCAGGGGACAAGGGGTCCCTGAACCAGTGTAGACACGCTTATGCAAGGAGGGCACCATCTGTGCCCTTCAAAGCATTCCCAGAGGCTGGGGAGGCTCCCCCTCCCAAACCTGTAATACCTATTTCCAAAGGGAGAGTGTGTAACACCCTGCTCTTAGAGGAAATGCTTTGTTCTGCCTTCCTGGGACTGAGCTGCTCAGACCCCAGGAGGGCGGAACCCTGTCTGTGAGGTGGCAGCAGCTGTAGCTGCAGTGCAAGCCTCAGAGAGCTGGTTGGGCAGTACTGGGGGACCATGGTGAAGCCCCCAGGATGCATGATATTGGCCCCCCAATACCAGATTTGGAATGAGGGGACAATTCCATAATCTTAGACACTTTACATGGACATATTATGAGTTACCATTGTGAAGCTACATATAGGTCTCGACCTATATGTAGTGCATGCATGTAATGGCGTCCCCGCACTCAGAGTCCTGGGAAATGGCCCTGAACTATGCGGGGGCACCTTTGCTAATGCAAGGGTGCCCTCACACTTAGTAACTGCACCTAACCTTCAGCAAGTGAAGGTTAGACATATAGGTGACATATAAGTTACTTAAGTGCAGTGAAAATGGCTGTGAAATAACGTGTGTTATTTCACGCAGGCTGAAATGGCAGGCCTGTGGAAGGGTTTGTCTGAGCTCCTTATGGGTGACAAAATAAATGCTGCAGCCAATAAGGATCTCCCAATGCCCTGGGTACCTAGGTACCATATACTAGGGACTTATAAGGGGGGGGTCCAGTGTGCCAATTGGAATTAGTAAATGAAGTCACTAGCCCACAGTGACAAATTTAAAAGCAGAGAGAGGATAAGCACTGAGGCTCTGATTGGCAGAGCTCAGTGACACAGTCAAGCAGTATACAGACATACACATTAGGCCATAAACTATGAGCACTGGGGGTCCTGACCAGCAGGATCCCAGTGAGACAGACAAAAACATACTGACATACAGGTAAAAATGGGGGTAACATGCCAAGGAAGATGGTACTTTCCTACAGTCAGCCGCTTGGAGGTGATGTTTTCCCAGACGTGGTCCGCTGTGGAAGAGGGGAGAGCGGCAATCGGTTCGCTGCATGGATTTTGCATTGGATGATCTTCGGAGTCCACTGGCTCGGGCAGTAGCCACCAGACAATACTCCTTTATGAGCCTTTCCACTTCTTTGTAGAACCCTGGGGTTTCCCAGTTGTAGAGGACGGCGCTCCCTCACTCTGCCATCCGAGGTGCCTCCACGTTGGCAACAGGAAGAAACGTGCCATCAGGAAGCTGACATGACTTTCGTCTTCTGTCCTCAGGGTGTTCCTCATGCAGTGGCTCAAAGGTTCCCCTCAGGATTGTGGCAATATCTGGCACTCTTTTGCCTCCCTTGTCGTGGGTCTTGGAGATCACCTCCCTCTTCACTCTATCCATCTTGGAGTTGCAGATGAAGTAGAGGATCATTCTTGTGATGGCCTTGGCCGTTCAAGGCTGCACTGGCCACACTTGTGTGACGTACTGAAGCACTGGAAGGGTCTTGTTCCGCAGGACCAAAGACTTCCCTTCGATCATCAGCTTCTGGAGGCTCCAGAGTCCCAGCTTCTGCTTTGTCTTTGCCAGTCTTTCTTCCCATGACTTCTCCGCTGCACCTTCTCTGCCGAACCAGACTCCAAGGATCTTCAGGAAATCCTGCTTGATGGGGAATGGCAGTGGGTCGTTGGTGGGGGTCCAGTGGCTGATGAGTATGGTTTCTGACTTGGCACTGTTTATCTTTGCTCCTGACGCCTTCCCAATCTCGATACAAGTCTTCTCCAGTTCCTTGATGGGGCGCCCATCTGTGAAAAATACTGAGATGTCATCCATGTAGAGGGAACACTTCACCCTTTCCTTTGCTTCCTGGCAATGTCACTCCTCTGATGTCCATGCGTTCGATGAGGAGCTCTATAACACAAACAAACAGAAGGGGTGAGAGTGGACAGCCCTTCCTAACACCTAACAGGATTGGGAAGGGTTTGGTTTACCATCCATTGGCCAACGCTGTGCTAGAGGTGTCTTTATACATTGTGGTCACCACGTCACAGAAGAAGTCGCCCAGTCCCAGCGCTCTGAGTGTTTAGTCCATAATCTCATGGGAGACGTGGTCAAATGCCTTTTCCTGGTTTAGACTGACCAAGGCCTCCTGAACCTTTCGCCTCTTGACGTACTCAATCGTGTCCCAAACCAGGGCATGGCTGTCTGCAATCTGTCGACCCAGTAACACAGGTTTGGTCAGGGTGGACTATCTTTGCTATTACTTTCTTTAGGAGGTTGGCCATTGCCTTCACTAGGATTTTGTAGTCTACATCGAGGAGAGACGGGCCTCCAGTTCTTGAGGTTCTCCTTCTCTCCCTTCTGCTTGTACAAAAGTGTTATTATGCCTTCACTCAGGGATTGCGGCATATTGCCCTTGTCCACCATTTCCTCGCAGAGGTCCAGCAAATCTGGCCCAATCAGGTCCCACAGTTCAACATAAAGTTCCACTGGGAGACCATCACTTCCGGGGGTCTTGCCTCTCTTGGAGGTCGTGGCGGCCAAGTGCAGCTCTTCCTGGGTGAAGGGCGCGTTGAGGCCCTGTCTCTCTGCCGGACTTATACTTTTGGATGCAAAACTGCACGAACGCAGTTTTGCGTCAAACAGTTTAACGCTGACTAGCACCATTTTGTGAACCATTGTGCCTTGTCGTAAGGCAAAATTACGTTAATGACAAGTAAACATGTTGCAAAATGGAAATGCACCATTTTTACCCACAATAATGAAATACAGACACTAATGGAGGAAAAAAGTGCAAAGGAGAGGCAAAATGGAGCCAGAAAGCCAGGAGAGACCCCAGGGATACCCCAAATCAACCAGGAACAAGCCAGGAAGACACACACAAGACCCAGGGGAGGGAGACGTAAAAAAGAGTGTTGTTTCAGTTTGGAGGAGTATGAAATACTGGTGAGAGAGGTGATGGAGCATCAACATCAACATCAACTCTTCATCACCTCAAAGTTGCCAATTGGCAGGCGAGAGGCAATTTGGCAGCAGACAGTAGACAAGATTAACAGTGTGGCAGAGGTGAGGAGAACAGTAACAGAGTGCTAGAAATGCTGGAATGATTGTAAGCGAGGAACAAAGGAAAAAATGGCAAGGAACAGTAAGGCAGTACTGCAAACTGGAGGTGGTAGTCCATCCAGCACCACAAGAAGACTTGGAGGAGATGGTTGCAGCAGCCATCCTGGAGGAACTGGTCACTGTAATCACAGGACAAGACAGCCCAGACTACCAGTAAACACCACAAATGCAGGTTAAGTTGCATTGGGGAAATTAATATCAAATTGTCAAGTGCAAGAAGGAGGAGGCACATAGGGCTCACACAATTCATGCCAAAGGAGCGCAGAGGGACACATTGCACATTAAGCAAGTTGCACCATGCTGACGTAAGCTACACATGTGCCTACGCCTTGGCAGGGCCATGCACCATAACACATACACAACATGGACATATGTCGATCACCAGGCCTAAATACCTACATGTACATATGCAGCACATGGGGTGGATGGCATGTATATTGACTGTGCCTCTGGTTGTGTCATCACAACATCCCTTGCATATAGTCATATTAACCCTACCAACATGACCAAGACTTCAGATACTAGGTAGTCAGTCAATGCCATACCTGAGGTCACATCATGCTGGTGTCCCTTGCAACTGCCTTGCCTTGTTGCCCAAACACGTGTGCTGCATATTATGGCACACAATTCATTGCAACTGTCGTAGATATGTGCCAGTAGCACCACCACCCTGCACATTGACAACACATCCACGTAAGGCAGCCACCACTCTATCGAGCAGTGAGGATGCCCCCTGGGTGCAGGAAACAATAATATGAGCAGGTGCTGGGGGAATAGCAGGGTGGTCCTGTATCAATGGAAACATGCCACAACCCAGACCAACTAAACTGGTGTAGTGTGGAACCTCACATCTTGATGCTGAACAGAAATGTGCCACTACAGAAAATATGTACAACAGATAGCAAACTGTAGCTCACAACATTTACAGGCTGAGCCCACAACTACTCTGACACAACCATGTGAGACACATAGGAATGGGGAAATAAACACACACATACAACACATGGGATATGACTGAACATAAGGGTGCATAATTCCACATTGACGGGTGGGGAATGGGTTGGGTCATGGATAAGTCTGGTGTTGGTAAGACTGCCAATGCAGTGTACCCTTTGCGGTTGGCATGATGAGTCACACATTGGGATGGCGGGTGGAAATTGTCTGCTTATGGTAGCTCTGTGGGACACTTCGCACACCATTGTTGATGGATCAAATAGTCAGTGCCAGTCTTGGGGTGCATTGGGTGTGACAGGACATGCTGCACTTAGCCCTGCAAATCAGGCAGTGGAAAGAGCAAAGGGACAGGGCATGGGACCCCCTGCACTGCCCATGCATAGGCTGTGCCAGGGCACCCAGGGGCACAGCACACCACATCACCAGCAACCTTTGCATGGGGGTTTCACCGCCATGCAAAGGCTGGTGGAAATGCGGGGACAGACCTGGAGTGTAGCGTTAAACATAATACTGGTCTGGTGTCACAAGACAGGTGGCATTGCCAGTCTGTAAGATGCTGGAAATCTGCCAGTGCCAGGCCATTGGCCCATGGGGCATTCCTCATTGATAACAGTTGCCACTACCACCTGTGCTGTTGGGGGTGGTCATATAGACAAGGGCAGTCAGGTGGTCATAAGTTCAACTCCAGTTAACTGGCTATGTCCATAAACTCATTTACCTTCAGGCACTGTCACATACATAATGATGTACACAGCAAAATTATTATACCCATGCTGACCATCCCTGGGCCTAACCCTGTGCTTTGTCAAATTAGCTGCACTGCCACTATGCTGCATCACATGTATCATAGTGTTAGGATGGCTGCATTGAAGGGGAGATAATAGGTGTGTAGGAAGGTGCACCTACCTGCACAGACAGAAGATGAAATTGAACTCTGCTAGGTGCATGTGTGCTGTGCAATGTAGCATGACATCAACATGAGGAGCTATCAATGTTAGCAAGAGCATAGTGTCCTGACAATGCCAACCCTAGGGTGGCAGTACTGCATGGGTGTAAGTAAAACATGAAAGACTGAGACAGTGGCATATTGACATTGGAAGACCTCACCATGCAAATGGATGCATATGTAGGGCTGACAACGATAAGATGGCGTCAAGCCACAGAAAGAATATACATCACACCTAGTAGATATGATGCAGCCAATTGCCCCATGTGAGCTTCCCCTCATGTGACACTCAGGTGGGGCAAAGGGCTCATAGACTGCAACCATGATGTACAGGAACAATATTTGGGAACTAAGATAACAATGAGCCTCCAATTGCAAGTCAATGATGTGACATATCAACTGCCACAACACAGAAAGATTGATTTTACACAATCTCATTGCAGAGAATGATCGCTCTCCTGCTAATCTGCCTGTCCTGCAGTACAACGATGACCAGCTGACAACCATCCTCCAAGAGACCCTCCAAGAAGTCCTCATATCCCTCCAGACACCACCTCCAGGCACAAGGACGAGTAATAATGTAGCAGCAATCCCAGATGCCACATCCAACACCCCAACAGTACGACCTGCCAGCACTAACACAGCTGAGGACCAGCTTTGAGAGGACAGTGGCAGGAGTCCAGCTGGAGCTGTCCCAGGAGGTGTGGTTGGGGATGCAGACTATGGCAGCCAGCCTAGAGGGTATGCGCACATGCCTTGTTACGGCCAATGAACAGACAGCAGCCAAAAGAGGCACACACTCCCCAATGCATGGAGTCCAGCAGTGTCTGAGGAACATAGCTGCTGTCATGAGGGATAGGCCACAACTGCCCTCCCAAACTGGCAGTAGTGTGATTGAGAACAAGCTGGACTCTATGCACCAGTAAGTGGCGTCCCTTCAGGGCAGATATGGCTGCCTACCACAGGGATGTTGATGCTATTCTCAAACACCTGCAGTTCCTCCTTGCTGCTGTGATGCCATATGTTGTTCCACAGATGGCAGCTGCCGGGAATTGTGAGTCTACATCTCCAACCACACAAATGTGTTGCCCCTTCTACCTCCCCACCACCACCATCAATGGCAGAGGAGACACCACACACATCGGAGGATGAAGATGTGGCACAGATCATCTTCACCAGTAAGAGTTTCCGGTATCACCAGGCACATGGGCAGTGTTTTCCTTTGTCCTGAGCTTGAAATCATGCCAGTGTTAGCACAGTTGGATATGTGCACTCTTTAAAGACACACTGTTGACCTGTCTGCTATGGACTGTTATTGTCTCTCAACTACAAATTGGCAAATCATTTTCCTCCACACTTGACACTTCGCCCAAGCATGTCCCATGACATGTCCCTCAACCCTGGACTTGTGTTGTGTCACAATTGTATGGATTTCACTAGTGGGGTCACAGACCTGGACATTGTAAATATTGCACTACGACACTTGTAAATGAACACCTCCTACACAACTAGCATTTCTGTGTATTGTGACACATCTACTAAGCTTAGGAATTTTGATGTGTGTAACATGTCTTTAGTCACAGAATGTCAGTAAAGAGTACGGGAATATGCGGGCACATAACTATGCACATGGTACCTACATGATAAATTACAATACTGGTCTCATCCCCTACAAGCAATTCACTGAGTATGTCAAAAATGTAGAACATATGCTTCACCCACTACATACAGCAGGAATGGCTGAGAAACAGTTCTGAGGCATTATCATCAGCTGGGAGTACCAGTAGAACACATTGGTGTGAAACAGAAGTACTTAACCTCATCTGTAATTGCCACTGGTCCATTTTGCATGATAGATTTTAAATGTAGGCTGTTGTCAGATGTGCCACACTGCCCAAATTTCCTACACAGGACCCTAACACTGACAGATGAATTACTGCACCTACCTGTCCAATACAAAGTAAACCTAGTCACCTTGAGTGGTGGGTACACTGGATGGCAGAGGCATAGACAAGTAGATGTGTTGTTGCTGCCAATGTGACAGCTCAGTTGTAAACAGGTGATGAACATGTCAAGAGAGGGATTTGGAGGCAGGACGGAATCCCTAGGCAAACACACAATTTTCACATTTCACTCATGGGAAGACCCTGAGACACACGCATATGACACAAAAAGTAAAGGACTACCCAAAAATGTTTATTTAGAATGAAACTAAACTAAAAAATTCAAGAAAACCTATCCTAACCTAAACTAACCTATTCTAACTATACTTAACCAACAACTAAACCTAACTAAACTTACATAACACATTTAACAACACACTCTAAGCATTGGCCATTTTGTATTTTTTTAAACACATATATACACCAACATGACCCCCACAAAACTACATACCTACTCTAACCTAACAGTAATCCCCTAAAACCCACTATAAAACATGAATACAAATGAGGAGGGAGGGGACAGAACTGGGAGGTGAGAGTTCCAAAGACAATCACAGCTTTACCTTTTTGAGGGTTTTCTTTATGTATTTAAGTCTCTTAGTATTGGCTGCCACCTCCTTCTCCAAGCTGTCCAACCTTTGCAATACTAGTGTGACGTCCCTCTGCAGATCCTGCATTATTTTAAGGGCCATGGCAGCAGGTGGTGTGGGCTGTTGCAGTTGTGGCTGTTGTTGTGGTGGCAGCTGTGCCCCCTGTACTTCTGTGGAGCTGGGTCTCCTCTGTGGGGCCGCTGCCAGAGTGGGTCCCCCTTGTGTGAATGCCCGCCATTTCCTAGTTGATCTCTCAGCACGATAGCAGAGAGCCATTTTCCGGAACCCAGATTCCACTGCCAGGATATGTTGGAATGCACACAGTTCCTCATTGCTCATGTTTGCAGCTGTTAAATTGAGACAGGCAACCATCAGTGTCAGCATTGTGAAGAATATGTACAGATTATTGCCTTACACATCTAATTACACATGCACTCCAACTCACATTCCAGAAAAGACAATGGCCCTGATAAATGCAGAGACAACGCTGCCTCAGCATCATTTCTTTGACACCAAAGCGATGCACAATAAGATTATGAACCAAACCAAATGAGGTGTGCATTGCTTTTGCGCAATATGTGATGATGAAAAGGCAGCGTAATCTTCACATAGATCAGGCCCAAACTTCCTCATCATCTGTGTTAATTTTCAACCATACATCACCAGTAACTTGCAAATGTTATTGGGAGGATGGGATGCTGTTGGTAACCATAAGGGGTCAGTGCCGATAGGTACACATGCAATTCTGATCAATATGACTGTCACCTACACTGTGAGCACCAGATCGACCTGCATATTTGGTATTCCTCCTGCCCTGTGCTTAAGGGGGGATGGTCATGCAATCCATCATCTCAACTGTCTTGGTCATCCACCCAGGCATGCCCACTCATAAATGGAGTCAGGGAGTGGACCATATGTTAGGAGGGCTGACAACCAGGAAGCTGGTATCCATAGGTCTATCACATCTAGATTCATGTGTTGAGGTGTAGGCACCCATCAATACCTGATCTGCCAATACGATACCTTACACACCCATTTCTATGCCAGCACACGTTTGGCCTGGACCTGCATGCACGCAAATTACATTCCACATAAGTGTTAAATACATGGATTACAAAATACGGAGCGCCGTGCTGGGGGACAATTGCCAGCCCAGTCCTCCATATTCATGACAATACAGGGATGCACCAAATTGTGTTGTGAGAATGACGGAGTGCCCCACTGCCAATATTCTCACAGCGTTGCAATTCTTAGTCACATATGGCCCTACATGTGGCTTGTCATCGCCTTGTTTATGCAGTGCTGCCCATTGAGCACCACAAGCCTCACAAGATATGAACCTCTGGTGGTGCATGGGGAACCTTTCAATGAGACACAATGTCACCATCCAGCCTACTTAGATATCTGATCATTTGACAGCTTATCCTATCTAGCATTGTGTGCAACACACATAACTCACTCACACCAAACCTTGGATTACTTTACAGGATACACATTATCACACTTACTGGATACACTTGGGTCCTCAAATCGGGCCACTTCGCCGACTGTGTAGGGGGGCAGGTCCACCTGTAAGATATGAATGGAAAACCATGCTTAGTGTCATATCACTGTCACTACTAGTGGACAACAAATTTCAGTGTGTACTATTTTAGAGGAGTGAGACAGTTATCCTAGTGTAAAAGAGTGCAACAAACACACCACTACAAACACACAATGACACAGACACTGGGCGGGGGGCCTTTAGGGATACACTAACTCAACCCTCTTACAACGTATAGAGAATACATTTCTGCACCGGCTGCTTCTGGTACCCAAGAATGTAGCTAATATTATTTGTCATGAGGAGTTGGGAATACGATACATTAAGGAATCGATTGATATTGCCCCACTCCTGTTATGGATAAAAGTATGGTTAAATCCTGCGGCTAGCCTAGTGCAAGACTGTCTAATGATTGCATTCAACTAGCCGATCATAGGATTCCGTGGCTTACTTTTGTACATAATTCTTTTCGGAATTTGGACCTGGAGATTATGTATATCAAACCAGAGCTTATGCTTGCTAATGCTAAGGAAATGGTCAAAATTCGATATATAGAGTATATTGCGAACTATAGATATCAAGCCTCAGAGAAATTGAAAACATTCGATTTATACGTGCAGATTTCAACTTCAATTTTGATAGAACCATACTTTATCTGGTTCCCAATTCCTTCTCTGTACTCTCTACTTGTTCTTTTTAGACTAAATATGATCCATTTTAGACTTGCTTTACCAAAGAAATGCACGTGGCAAAAAATGCTACCGCTTTGTCCTTGTGACAATTTTTCACAACAAACACTTGCCACTTTGTTTTATTTTGTTCACTTTATTCAGCTCATAGGAAAGCTTTTATATTGCCAATCTTGCGTAAATTACATACTGTCTTCCATAAGGAGGCTTTGATTGGTATTCAAAGACTTTCATCTAAACAAACGTGCAGCTCAGCTGAGTTTTACTAAAATCAGCCATTGTTATTAGGAATCAATATGAACTGGTCGACATACCCATTTAATAACATAATTTTGACTATTTATGATTTTACTTTATGGATTGGGATTCTAATGTTTGTAAACTTTTATATTCCCATCTAGAAGGGTTGCGTGACATTCTTGATATGTTTTGACAATCAGCCTTGCAATTTTAGTTGGATGAAGATGTTTGTATTTTGTCTTAATTTATAAGGACTGTAACTTTAATAGTTAGTTATATTCTATGTAACGTATATGTGCTTTTATGGCAAAACGCTGAATAAAGATCTTTTGACCGACTGACACAGACACTCAGGTGAGTGAGAGCCACACATCTGCACACTTACACTGGACCAGAGACTCATGTAGTGCCACACCCTGCAACAACTATATGTGGGAAATCTATAGAAGATGGAACTCCATGGTATAAGAGGGAGTTGTGTAACAAATACATGACACTACCCTGGTGCTTTGCAAGACAATTGATTCAGGTACTCAAGCTTGTCTGGCAAGGTACCCAGAGGCACTTTGTGATGGACATGCGGCTCAATTATAAGTCTTCAATGATATTGCGTTGAGTAATCCATGACTGATGTGGCAAAGTTGTCTGATGGTATCAAATGCCCCATTTACATTGCCCCCTAATGCGGGTAAGCCCACTTTGCTGACATAATGGCAGGGATCATGTGCGTGAAATAATGACAAAGTAGCGCTATACATGCATTGCCCTTCTTTGTTGACACAATGGTAGGCTGGAGGTGCCTTGTTGTATCATTCATAACACTATGCCGGGGCACAGGTGTCGCCATGGCCCCTGAAATGTGTGACTTAGTGATGGTTGTGCATAACTCACGAGACATCTGATCTGCATTGGTTGGACATGTGAACTCCATGTCCAGATTGGCGCAGTTACACTTCATTCTGGTTGCATGCAACCTGTCTAAAAGCATTGCATGCAGCACTCCAACACATCTGCTGCTGTCATTCAAGAGCGGTGAACAGTAAATAGTATGCCAATGGGAGACTCACCAACAGGGCCACTGACCTCAACACCAAGATGATCAAGCAGATCGTGCTCCCTGGCCACCAGATTTGCCAAGCGATGCTTGAGTTGGTGCTCATTCCTGATGCTCTTATAAACCCTCTTCAGGTGGTGAAGCACCTTGCCCCACTGCAGCCGCCTCGCCTCGGTACAGTAGCCCTGTATGGCCGGGCCCCTCATCTCCAAGGCAGGTAGTGGTGACCAGTCACACCAAGCCACCCAACTCTTCCTCTCCCATCCTGGTCAACCTCCCCGTACCCGACATGTTACAACTGGAAAGGTTGACCACAAATACTTAGAAAAAATAAATGAAAATAAGGGAAACTTAAGACCAATAACTAATCACAACTTAGCAACTAGCCTGGACAGACACCCCACAATAAAAACACCAATATACACAAAAAACACACTAATGTACTAACGCTGGGACAAAATGCAGACAATATTTAACAAAACACGACAGGAGGGACACCACATGATCCAATACGCAAGGAAATCACAACCACTAACTCCAGAACACAACTACACAGTCAAAAGAGGCACAGACTGTAAAAGGAAAGTGAAAGTACACCCACTGTACCATGCTTGTAAACAGGATTTCCTATCACGTTTTAAGTTATCCATGTATTTATGTGATTCATTTGGCATTTGGATGGGTATTTTAGATGCATGATGCACGTGCGTTGTTTTTATTGACGCACTACCGTTATGCTTTGAGTTCACAGTGCGAAGGTGGAATTCACGCTAAGGTCCCATGTCATTCTTTGCGTTTGCAGATATTTTAGATGAATTTGCATCAATTTTTTTGACTCAATTACTGATTGCGTGTTTTTGTTCCATTGTATTTAGATGCACCCCGTATCAACATACAAATGACATGGGTTGTGCTGCAGTGTGGCATATTGTGTATGGCCACATGTGGTAGTCAATGCAACAATGTGATGAGGGTGTGATTGGTCTGTTACACCGATGTGTGTGTTAGAGAGTCAACAGCATGCAAATAGTTGCACATTGTGCATATGTATGCATGCATCCACATATGTATGGCAGTCAGTACAATGCATTAGTTCTGGTTTGTGATTGTGAATTGTGTTTTCATATGTGATGTGTGATGTCATACAGAGCATAATATTTAAAACGACATACACAGCTCAAGCATTGTTGATGATGGCTGAACCAATGCTACCTAGGGAATGTTACCCGACAACTGTGTCCGTATGTAGAATTGCAGATTATGTTTTGACCACAAATGTTTGATTAAACTCACTGCATTGGTTGTTGGTTTTGTGTGACGGACCTGCAACCCTAGCTGCATGTTCTAACCCATACTGAAGTGCATTCCACAGACGTGGCCGTGGAATGTGTGAGGTCATGTGTACCCGCTGTCAGGACAGAGCCTCATGGCAGTGGCAGGACAGATTACCATAGATGTATTGTGCCAGCCCAACTTCTTCCATTGCTTGTTATACTTGAGCAAATCATGATGACCATTGTTACCAATCATGTCCCCCCATTGTCACACGTTCCATGCAGCCATTGCAACTCACACACTGAGTTGTGACAGTGTTCTGTTCCAACATGACTAACTTTCTAACTTTGTTTCACCCACTACCTCATGTGTGGGCCCCTTGCATACTTCCTATTTGGACATGATGTAGTTGTGTGTGATGAGCTATTGATGAACAAGTTGGAAAGCATGGTTGTACAAGATATCTTGTGGTCCACAGATTGCATCCTTCAGTTGTCACATACCAGTAATGAGGCCATTAGTGATGTTTGTGATGGTGGCAGAACAATCTTACACATCACATATCATGTTGCAACAGTAGTTGTCATATTTGTATTTGTAACATGCTTCCTGAGGTTAGACTCACAATCCTTTGGTATATGTAGTGGAGATTGAAGAGACCAAAGCAGGCCTGGTTCTATAAGTGAAGTGTTTATTTACAAAACTGACAAGGTGATTTAAGTGGTTCTTAGGTGAAAAAGGTTTCAACTATGTACTGTCTGTGGCGTATACCAGCAGCTGTGTTGTGCTGTTCCCCCTCCATTCCTACACCACCATTCTCCTCCTCCTCAGGCAGGTCATCAACCTGGTTATACATGGGGACGTTCATCCGCACACATATATTGTGCAGGATAGCACGTCATGATGATTTTGCAGACAATGTGTGGGGGCATATAGGAGGCTGCCTCCTGTGATGTCCAGGCACCTGAATCTTGACTACAGTATGCCGAATGTCCTCTCCACGATACAATGGGGGTTATTCCAACTTTGGAGGAGGTGTTAATCCGTCCCAAAAGTGACGGAAAAGTGACGGATTTACCACCAGCCGTATTACGAGTCCATTATATCCTATGGAACTCGTAATACGGCTGGTGGTATATCCGTCACTTTACCGTCACTTTTGGGACGGATTAACACCTCCTCCAAAGTTGGAATAACCCCCTGTGTGTCTTAGGATGTCCCTCATGATCTGCACACTCTGCTGCTGTGCTTGCAAATGGGGTCGTAATCCATGGCTGTCTGCCATAACCCTGATCCACTGCAAAAGATAATAGGAGTAAGTTGTTGTTAAGGCTTGCAACAGGATCTTCATGTAGCATGGCAGTTGTAATTTTGAGATGGTTGTGACTCATATGTGTTTGTGGTATGTGTGAGTTCCTGGCCTTAGGCAACGTTTTCTTAGCACTGTGTTGTTGGACACAACCATCTTGAGTATTGGCTCAAGGACCTGGGACATATGATTTGGTATCCTAACTGATGGTCAGTATGTATGTACCATGCGTTGTGTTGTTGACCTTTGTATCAGTGTGCTATCCCTAGATGGGACATGACACATCCTCGCAACACAATGGGGTCAGATGTGGTGGTAACATGGTAGCACTACAGAGCCTGGACATCCCAGCCATTTTGTCATGTGTCATTACAGATGAAGTGCTACACTTAGGCCAATTTAAATGTGTAAGTGACAATGCACAACACAGCTCCAATATTGGCAGCACTGTGCTGCAATATTTTGACTATGCAGGAATGCACCATGTGTGACATGTTACTAGGCAACCCTTTGTTGTCCCCTACACCAGTGGCTTATATGCAGCCGTGCACCGACACTACCAACCTTGCACCAGGGTGCTTGGCTAGCTGCCCTTTGGAGGTGGATGTGTCTGTGCGGGAAGGGACACCTCCCTATACATAAGCTGTTTTGATGGACAATTTGCTCTTTCTATGTGTGCAGCAGTATGCAGCATACATTGGTTGGCATTCATATCACAGTCTATTTCCTTAATGCAACCTGCAAACGTCACCCCTGGGTTGGTGTTTGATGTTGGCACTGCCTCAGGTTTTAGGTGACACCTACATCTGAGTCAGCATCATCATGCTATGTATCTTGTGGTGACAGACCTGCAGCAACACACATTGTACGCCCTTGCACACTAAGTGCTGCGTGGGATGGTGGCCGATTTCCAATGTGACTTCAAGTCACATAGGAGTGGTCATCTGCAATTTTGTACATACAATGCAGGCCATGACAATGGCACTGGGGGCTCTTACATAAGTCCCCTAGTGATCCTGAGTGGCAGCTGATGTTTGTGACAGCCATCAGGTGTCCAAGGGTGTGTATCCCATTGTTTCAGGATGATCAACATTAATACCAGTGTCTCTCCTATCATCCAAAACATGATTCAGCATTTATACTGTCCACACGTGCTCAGTGCAGGCTATGGGATGGTGCTCAGCTACTTAGCAAATGTGTCCTTTGGCACAGTGCATGTAAGGTCAGTGAAGTCCTCTATACTCCTACAGGGTCCCACTATGGCATCCATGATCTGCACTAACAGTGACTTTTCCCCATGTTGGGCCATTTATTGATTATGGTACAGACATGATGGTGTTGTGGGTCAGTAAGTGGTGCATGTGAGGTGGCAGTACAGTATGTGTGGTGCCACTTCTCACAAATCTGGCACATGGTATGTGGTATGTGGTGGGCTTTTATTTAGTATTCCTATGTGTGTGAGCCAATGCGTCAGGCAGATGTATATGCACACTACAGGTAAGTCAGGTATGTGTCAATGAGATGTAGTTGGTATTGGCAGCAGTTGTCTGGCATTTGATGTTTGTTCTGGCAGTGACTTGCACAGCATGATTTGATGGATCTGTGCCTATGTGAGACTTACATAACATGAGCATGGTGTATGCCATTGACATTGCTATGCTATTCTTTGTTTGGTGTACTGTGTGTGAAGAGTACGTAGTAGGCAACCTGTTGGCAAAGGGTTCATATCTGTACCTGTCCTTCACGTGGTGTGCCTGTCAAGTTGTGGGTGTGTTGCGTACATGTGGGTGTATGTGTTTGTGGTGTGCATTGATTGTGCTGTACTGCAGCATGGTGAATATGTGATGTTAGCTGCACATCTGTGTTACCCTTGCCATGTGTTTTTGTAGAGGTGTATGTCTTGTGTGTCCTATTGGGTTGGTGTGTTGCGTGTATATTGCTAGGTTTGTTGACTTACCCACAAATAGGCCATTTCCATATTGTCCATCCTGGAAGTGTTCTTTGATCCTGCTGTGCTGGAATATGTAGGCATCATGCACACTCCCAGGATACTTGGCCAAAATGTTTGTGAACAGTCCCCGGTTGTCCACTATGGCCTGTACACTGATGGAATGAGTGTGCTTGTGATTCCGGTATATGTGCTCTATTGCTGCAAGTGGCACAAGTCGGACATGGGTGCAGTCAATTGCACCAATAACATGCGGGAAGCCATGAAATTGGTAGAACCCCTGTTTTATCTCCCGCTGCTTTTGCTGGGTGTTGGGGAAGCTGATGTGGCGGGGTATCAATGTGTCTAACACCTTTGGTAGGAATGCAGAGAATGACGGCTGTGACACACCAACAACCAGGGCACCTGTTGTTTGAAATGAGCCACTTGCCAGCATGTGCAGGACAGCTAGCAGCTTTGCCACAGGTGCTATGTTGGTTGTGGTCTGCAGGCTGGTTTTGATTTCTGGCTCAATGTGGTGCAGCAGGTGAAGTATGGCTTTCCGATTGAGTCTGTATATCCTTATGTGAGGTCATGGAGGATTGTCCTGTTTCTGAATACCCTCTCCTGCCTTCTGCGCAGCCTTTGTGGGCCGTATTATGGTGGTGGTGTTGTTGTTGCTGTCCTCTGCGTCGTCTCGCAAGCTGGAGCAGTAGCACTTCCATTTTGTTCTGTGGGTTTGTGATTTTGCTTATGTGTGTTTTCCTTAAGTAGTGATGTGTTTGCCTCATTTTAATGCCTGGTCTGACCCAGGCATTAAAATTTGACGCAACTCTGAGTTAACGTCATTTTTTGGGTCCGCCTCCCACCTGTGTGTCTTTTTTTCCCGGGTGGATAAATATGGTGGTAGGGGCTTAGAGTCATTTTTTGGACGGGAATGCCTACCTTGCATCTCATTGACGCAAGGAGGTTTCACACATCCACAAAATGACGTTAACTCCAATATTTTGACTCTAGATGGGTCTAGCTTCAGAATATAAATATGGAGTTAAGTTTGCGCTGCATTAGCGTCAAAATAAATGATGCGAATATGGGCCTCAGGGTCTTTGAGATGCCTGAATTCACTCTTCTTTTCCCGTGCAGCAGCTCTGCTTCCATCCCGGAAGAAGCTTCAGAACCTGTCTATCACCCATTCCCATCACTCACCAGTGGAGTGAAAGGGGACTCTCATGTCCCTCCACTCTACATATGTGACTCTGAGGTTCACCACTAACTCCTCGTTTTCTAGCAATGAGCAGTTCAAATTCCACAATCCGGGGCCACCAGCAGGGAACTTCCCTGTAAGTTTTCCCTCGAAACTGACTGCTCGGTGGTCTGAGAAGTGGATGGCGACCATGGAGTTCCGCCCAGGCTTTACCGTTGGGGAGGTGAAGAGGAAGTCGATTGGTGAATGCACTGATCCATCTGGCTTACTCTAGGAGTAATTCCTGGTATTCGGCCCCATACTCTCGATGACATCCCACAGGGATGCCTCACCTATCAATTCCACCAACAGCTTGGACGTCACGTCTATCCCTATGTGTCCATCCAACTCTACTGTGCAGTTGAAATCACCACCCATCAGGATGGTCCTGGAGGTCACAAGATGCATCCTGAGCACCCTGAACATCTCGAGCTGTTCATTCTTCTCTGGGGGGGCATAGACCTTGATGAGTCTAATGGGCTCACCAGACCACGAGCCGTCCACGACCAGCGCCTGCCATTGACCTACTCAGTAACCCTGTTGGTGGTGAAATGCCTCCCCTTGATCAGAATGGCGACTCCAGATGATTTGCAGTTGTTTCCCCCGGAACAAAACGATGGTCCATGCATCACTGCTGTTCAAGCTGGCTGTACGACTGGGCGTGCAAAATCCGCATTCCTGCAGAAAGCAAACATCATGGTTCTGGGCAGCCAGGAAGGACAATGTGCCAACACGCCTAACCTGGTCCTTCATGCTCCTGATGTTTAGGATTAACAATCATATAGCCATTGTCTCAGCGCTAGCTGTCAGTGTCTGGGTAAGGGAGAACCGCTATTGGGGTTTGGGGCCCTGAGCTGCTCTATTGGGGGTGCTGAGCCACCTGCTGGTCCTTCTTTCCCTTGCTCTTGTTGTCTTTCAGAATCAGTATTTCGGCTATTGCCTCTGGGATTGCCGTCCACTGGGTCTTTACACTTGGGGCCCCGGTGACATCTATCAGGACTAGCTGTTGGTGTGGCTCCTGGAGTGCCATTTGTATGCCCAGGTTTTCGCCCAGGGTGCCTCCTGTGTCTGTCATCCTTATTGGAGTTGATGGGGATGTAGCCGTTGTTTTGTTGCTCGGCTTGGGAAGTGATGTGCTTGTTCTTGGTGATGGAGAAATCCTCCTTCCTTTGCCGTTGCCTCTTTGTTTCTGATCTTTGGAGATTTTGGTCCACTTCCTCATCCCTCTCCATCTCCTCTTCTTGCAAAGGTTCGGGCTGTGACTCTTCTTGAGGCAGTGCTTGTTTCCCTTTGGTCAGTGCCCGCCTCCTTCCCTCCTTTTCCGCTTCCTCCTTCCTGCACTTGTATCGCAGCCTCTGGGGCTTCACCTATTTCCAGGCCTCCTCTATCTTCTCCTCCTCGTCCCTGCTGCTGTCCACCTTCTTCTTGGGGTGTTTGCCCTTTTTTTTTCCTTTTGCTTTGACTGGGACTTGAGTTGGGGTCCTGTCGGTAGCCACAGTCTCCTCTCCCTCTTTAGTCCCGGTGGCTGGTGTCTGTTCCAACTCCCCTTGGGCCTCCGTTGGTGGTGCGTCACTCTCCCTTCTTGGGTGTTCCCTCGGGTGGGTGGGTTCAACCAAGGCTGCAGCCTCCGGTGGGGGTGCTGGGTCTGCCACTGGTTGGTTCCACTGTGGGTTTAGGTTTTCTCTCTTCTGGGCCATGTCCTGGTAATTTTTGGTCGGTCCTTTTAGGTTGCTTCTCCTGGGTGACTCTGGTTTATGCTGAGCTTCTTACCTAGAAGCCTTCAGGAGGGCATCCACCTTGACATTGGCAGTTGGGTCCAACTTTGGTCTGGTGGTCTTTGGGCCTGGGGTTCCTGCAGTTTCACTGTGTAGGTTTTGCATCTGTCCGACTTTAAGCACTGGCAGTAGGTGTGTCCTTCTCCTCCACAGAAGTTGCACGCCTTTTTTCTCGTGCAGCCGCTTGCCTCCTGTCCAGTCTGTCTGCAGATCCTGCAGTACTTCTTGGGGCAGTCTATTCCTTTATGTTCCACGGCTTGGCACTTCCTGCAGGTGAAAGGTTGGCATGGGTAGCAGATCCTGCCTTCGTCTGCTCCCAAGTGGAAGCTTACCGGGATGCCTCAGTCCGACTTTCCCTGGTGAGTCTTTCTGGAGGTTTATGATGGCCTGCCAATTCGTGTTCCATATGCCTCGCCTGTGTCTGACCTTGGTGGGTCCTTTTGTGCTGGTGCCGTGTTACTGGAGGAACAATGCTATGTCCCGGTCCGGGGTATGGGGGTTGGTCATCTCCACAGTGATCCTCTTCTCCGTAGATGCTGGCTCCCATCCTGCAATTACGATGAAGGAGTTGTATGGTTTCTCCTCCTTCCCTTGGAAGAACTTGGACATACTTGGATGTCCGGTAAAAAGGTGTCAACACCAAAGCAGCACGCGCTCTATTGGCGACAAAAATGGAAAAACCCAGCACTCTCAAAACAACTTAATTTATGCATTGTGCTGATATGTTGTGGTTTAACCTTTTGCATTGCAGAGTTCAATCCTGAAAACTTATTTTTAATATGCTTACAAATACTGTTCCTTTGCAATGTATTGCTGCAGGTTTTCAGAGTGTGTTAGGGTGTGGCCCCTTTCCAGGGCCTTCCAGAGACTTTCCCTGCAACATGCCTGTGCGTGGTTCTGGGCTGGGCCAAGACTCTAGAAAAGAGAGCCAGCCCAACTCCCAGTGCTCACTCTTCAGAGGTTCCGGTGCAGAGCAGCAGCTTCTTCCTGAGCTCCTGTCCTGGTGGCCTATTTGGACCTTCCAGTCTTCTGCCCTTCATCCTTCATTGGTGATCATTGTTCCAGGCGGTAAGACGGTGGTTGGACTGTCCCGACACCGTTATTGAGAATTTTCATATTCTTGGTTTAATTCTTAAAAGAGTAACAGATTACTTGCGCGCTACCATTTCTTGACGTTTATATGGTAGATTACAAATAGGCAAGACGCGCAATTTGTTTCATAAAGGATTCAAAATCAAATCATAAACATTTATAAAGCGCGCTACTCACCCGTGCGGGTCTCAAGACGCTAGGGGGATGGGGTTACTGCTGCTCGAAGAGCCAGGTCTTGAGTTGCCTCCGGAATGCGGAGTGATCCTGGGTGGTCCTGAGGTTGGTGGGGAGGGAATTCCATGTCTTGGCCGCCAGGTAGGAGAAGGACCTCCCACCTGCCATGGTGCAGCGGATGCGAGGGACGGCGGCGAGGTTGGCGGAGTGAAGTTGACGGGTGGGTGTGTAGAAACTGAGGCGGCGGTTGAGGTATTTGGGTCCCTTGTTGTGGAGGGCTTTGTGTGCATGGGTGAGGAGTCGGAAGGTGATCCTTTTGTTGACGGAAAGCCAGTGCAGGTGTCTCAGGTGGGCGGAGATATGGCTGTTGCGGGGTATGTTGAGGATGAGGCGGGTGGAGGCGTTTTGAATTCGTTGCAGACTTTGTTATTCATTGCGTGCTACCATTTCTTGACATTGGAATGGTGACTTAAGAATCGGCAAGACGCCTGATTTGTTTTACGGTGTTTAAACATTGTTGTCCATTGCGCGCTACTATTTCTTGACATTTACATGATGTTTTACGAATTGGCAAGACGCGCAAATCGTTTCATGAGGATTTAACTTTGTTACTCATTGCGCGCCACCATTTCTTGACATTTACATGGTGGCTTAAGGATCGGCAAAAGAAGCGTGATTCCTTTCATTGTACTTTGATCTTGTTATTTATTGTGAGCTGTCATTTCTTTACATTTTACAACATGTTTTACGAATCAGCAAGACGGGCGATTCGATTAATGATGATTTGACTTTGATATTCATTGCGTGCTACCATTTCTTGATATTTTACATGGTGACACTCAAATCGGCAAGAAGCACGATTCTCTCCTCGAGTTTATTTCATGTTGATTATTGTATGCCACTATTCTAAGATATTTATTATGTAATATTCCAGTTGACAAGTTATGTGATTTGTTTCCTGAATCCATATTGTGTTATTCATGGTGCACAATCCTTTTATGGTGTTTACTATATATATATATATATATATCTGCAATATGCGCAATTTGTGTTGAAACATTTTAAGAGTACACAGGAGGCCAGAGTTTCTAGATGCAATATTGTATGGTCCTAGTATCCAGCCATCTTGAAACTTAGGCCCTGATTCTAACCCCGCCGACAGGCCGGCGGTGCCCCGCAGGGCATTCTGACCGCGGCGCTTTGGCCGCGGTCAGAAAGGGTAAACCGGCGGTCTCCCGCTGGTTTACCGCTGCCCTCAGAATCCCCCATGGCGGCGCAGCTTGCTGCGCCGCCATGGGGGATTCTGACCCCCCCTACCGCCATCCTGTTCATGGCGGGAAAGCCGCCATGAACAGGATGGCGGTAGGGGGGGTCGCGGGGCCCCTGGGGGCCCCTGCCGTGCCCATGCCAATGGCATGGGCACGGCAGGGGCCCCCGTAAGAGGGCCCCGCAAGGTATTTCAGTGTCTGCCTTGCAGACACTGAAATACGCGACGGGTGCTACTGCACCCGTCGCACCTTCCCACTCCGCCGGCTCGATTACGAGCCGGCATCCTCGTCGGAAGGGAGTTTTTCCCTGGGCTGGCGGGCGGTCTTTTGGAGACCGCCCGCCAGCCCAGGGAAAAACTCATAATACCCTCCGCGGTCTTCTGACCGCGGAGCGGTATTATGGGGGCGGAATTCCGGCGGGCGGCCTCCGCCGCCCGCCAGGATTAGAATCACCCCCTTAGTCTTTTTAAACTTAACTCTTAGATTGTTCATGTTTTCAGAGTGACTAGGCTTAGAATCATAGTCTAGTATAGATTTCAGGAGATATAATTTTCATATTGTGTATTCTAACCTTTTTCTTACTACAGGTCTCCTTCCCAGCTGTTCCCTTCCTAATCCCCTCTTCCCCTCTTGAACTCTCTCAGTCTCTGTGATTTATCTATCAGAGTCTTGGAGCTGTTCAGTGGTGGACGTGCACAGACCCCGAGGATCTGGTGACTGACAAAAGGGTATGTGTGATGAATCTCAGTAGGAAAATCCAGCTGGATGCTGAAGCTTGTCAGCTCAGCACCTCCTCCCCTGGGATCCCTGCTGGCTTGAACAGGTCTCCGTCTAGCTTGGGTCCCATCTTATCCTTAGTCTCCCACTGGATGATTGGGCATGCCTACAGGTGAGATTATACCCATTAAAAGGCTCAGGAGCTGTCCCTTGTCTAGTCCCCTCCTCACCTTTCCCTTTACCCCCTGGTTTGACAACTGTGGGGTTTTCAGGGTTTCCTTTGTTTGGCACTGAAGCCTTCTGCTCACCAGCTTTCCCAGCACTGCTGCTTGCTATGGGAGGGTCCGCCTTACTTGCCGCCCGCCTGTGGTAGGTTGGGGTTGGGCTTCGGGGTGTCCACTGGGCGGTACCCTTATTTATTGGCCCTGGGGCGCCAATGTCCATATCCTCAACCAGGGACACCTTAGGTTCTACCTTCAGCTCCCAGTCTCTCTGGGTCACCCTGGGTTCTGGTATGCCTGTGGGTATTACTTGCCCTGTACCGACAAGCAGACAGCAACTGCCTGCAGTGCAAAAGACACTGCACAGTCACTCCCAAGAGCTAAGGTAAGGGTTATAGGTGTTACCACCTAAGCATGGATCATCTCTCAAGAGGTCTGAGTGCTGACTGGCCTGTGAAGGATATTAGGAGGGAATTTAAGCCTCAAGCATTAGTCCAAGCAAATGCCAGGAAAGATGGAAGTAGTAGGGAGCATAAACATTACCGAGCTCTAACAGCTCACCACACGGTCTTAGAGGGTTCTTTTTTGCGCCCCTAGTGGGCAAACTGACACCGGCACGCTGGGGTGCTTCCTCTATTTCCTTAGAGACAAGTGGGCCTTGTCCAGTTAATTTGCATAAATGTGCATATTTAATACAAATTTACTTCAATTCAAAGTCAAGGTCATAGATCCAGTAAATATCCAAATTTCTCCCACTGGACAGTGGTTTCACTCTGATAAGAACAGATTTTATTTTACAGTTTCAAAAACATTTACTGAAAAAAAGTGCATATTTCCACGAAAGCCAATCCTGTGCAGGTGGTGTACATTTTACTTTGCTATATGTGGAGAACACAGCCAGCCCTTATGATCAGTTTCCATCTAGATGATTTCATATGATTTTATTACACAAGTGCCAATCCCTTGTTTCAGGTGTGGCTATTTAATCAGATGGTTCCATTTTGTTTGCTTCCAGTGTTTCGCCACCCATGTATGTCCTTTTTGTTTTACATCCACAAAGACGTATGTTTGGATTTTGTCAAGGGCTAGTTTGACGCATTCTCTGAAGTGATATCCTTGTGTTTGAACAAGTTCAAGTTTCTGAAGGGCCCATAAGCTTTCTTTGACTGAGTTCATTATTCTCCATAGTGTTCTTTTTCCTTTCTGGGCATGAGTCACATATTCCGTACAGGATGATTTCATATGACAGGGAAGGCGGTTTAGTTTGTTTCTTTATTAGTTTCCTATCTTTTTCCATGTCTCCTATGCATAATGACAGAAAGTGTAGGATACTTTATTCTCCAGCACACGCCTTGGACATCTATGGTCTTTTGCGAGTCTTCTCCGGTGTTGGAAGGCTTTGACTGGCAGACATCCTGTTACTGCTATCCATGCAATTTCTTTCTGGGAGTTTGTCAGGTCCTCGTTATTTAATTTGTCCCATACTGTCGGAAATTGTTTTTCTGATAGATGGTTGACAATGTGAATGGGCTCAATATCCTTGAGTTCTTGT
The DNA here is from genome assembly GCF_031143425.1 of Pleurodeles waltl. Classification (NCBI taxonomy): domain Eukaryota; kingdom Metazoa; phylum Chordata; class Amphibia; order Caudata; family Salamandridae; genus Pleurodeles; species Pleurodeles waltl. The sequence goes on from NC_090444.1 coordinate 1,604,803,585, forward strand.
TTGATTTTTTTCTTTTCTGCTGCAGTTTGAAAGTCTATATTTTGTTGCATGCATTTTTGTAAAAAGGTGTTTACAGGTTCATATATTTTCGGTAATTTTAGACAGTGTGGTTTGCTATTGTCTATAGTGGTTAAGCCAAACCTTTTGAATAAGAAACTCACTGAATATTAGACATATGCAGTCAGAACATTCCCTTCCCTTAGGGCTTCAAAACATAACAAAAAATATTTGGAATAGAGAAATAACAAAGTTTGGTACTCCTTTCCCATCTTTGTCTTGGGGTTTGTACATTGTTTCTCTTTGGAGTTTTTCCATTTTGGAACTTTATATAAAATTAAAAAACATTTTTGTTGCAAGACTTTTAACATTACATCTGAGGGAGGAAAGAGTTTTGCAATATACAGTATTATAGGAAGGATTATTGACTTCAACAACAGGATTCTCCCTTCCATTGTCAAGTTTCTTGTTTTCCACAGGCCCAGCTTTTGGTTTATTTTTTGTTTCACTGGGCCCCAATTACATGCTCCTGTGGGGTCTGTATTAAACTGTATGCCTAGTATTTTTACAGAGTCCCTGGTGGTTTGTACTCCTGACTTGATTGTGTGGTCCCACTGTCCAATTATCATACATGCTGATTTGCTCTGGTTTATTTCAAGTCCTGATGCCTTTCCAAAGTTTTTAGTGTATTGGATGACTTTGTTAATTTCTTGTGAATCGTTATGAAAAATGGTCAGGTCATCCATGTATGCTATACTTTTGACCTTTTCTCCTTCTCCACCAGGTACAAATTTACCTTTTATATTTTGGCCTTGTCTGATTGCATTTAAGAAGGGTTCAATTGCACAGACAAAGAGCGCTGGGGATAAAGGGCAGCCTTGTCTGACTCCTGATTGAATTTGGAAGGGTTCTGACAGGAAACCGTTTATGATTACCTGGCTTGTGGCATTTTTGAAGATGGTTTTGATTGTTTCTATAAAGGCGTTTGGGATGCCCATGTGTTCTAATACTGAAAATAGGAATGTGTGAGAAATGGTGTTGAAGGCTTTTTGTAGATCTAATGAGAGAACTCCTGAGGACTGTTTATTTCTGTGGCAAAGAGCATTGTTTCTCTTGTAATCATGAGGCTGTCCCAGATCTTTCTTCCTGGCACTGCACATGATTGGTTCTCATGAATGAAGGACTTTAAGTCAGTTGGTTAGGACCTTGGAGACCAATTTCCCATCCACATTTAGGAGGGAGATTGGCCTCCAATTTTGTAGATCTTTTTTATCTCCTTTTTGTGTAGCAGGGAGATTACTCCTGTTGAGAAGGATTTAGGGAACTCTATTTGGTATTCACTCATTTAACATGCTTGTGAAATCCTGACATATTATGGGCTAAAGTGTTTTATAGTATTCCCAGGGTAGCCCGTCCTTCTCAGGTGTGGACAGGGAGGAACATTGGGTTAGGGCTTCTAGAAATTCTTCTCCTTTGAGGGGTTGGTCTAGAAAGTCTTTCTCTTGGTGTGATAGGACATTCTCTATTGAATCGAGGTATTCTTTAGATTTTGTGTTACATATATCTTTCTGTTTGTACAATTTTTTGTAATCATTGACAATTTCCTGTAGCGTTTTTGTTTCTGTTGTGGTTGCTCATTTTTATCTTTAAGCTTTGTTATACATCTATTTGTCTCAGTTGTTTTTTTGATAAAGAAACTGGTACATCTCTAGTCTTCCTCAAAAATATTGACTCTTGAGTTAAAGATGTTTTGTTTTCCTTTGTCTGTTAACCATTTTTTTTCAGTTCGTCCCTGGTTTCTTTCTTATCTTCTGGTACATTTATTTCTAGTTCTTCTAGTCTATTTAGTAGTTGTAGCCTATTTTGTAGCTCATCGAACCTTTCACGTTTTTCCTTAGCTTGTTTTGCACATTCTTTGATAAAGAATGTTTTACTCTTCTTTTTAATCCATTCCCACCATTTAGCTTGTAATATGAACTAGTGTTTGGCAGATTTCCATGTTTCATATACAGCTATATACCTGGATACTGTTTCTTCATCATTTAGTATGATTACATTTAGTTTCCATAGGCCTTACCCTTTTTTCTGTTCAGCATCTAATTGGCACTCTGTGATTAACGTTTTGTGGTCTGATATAGAGTTGTTCTCTATATGGGCCTGATCATATTTAATGGAATTGGAAGCAAAAACTAAATCTATTTGTGAGGATGTTTCGCCTGAGTCTAACATCCATGTGAGCCCTGTTCCCCTAAGGTTGTTCTTTGCATAAAGATCTGTTAGCTGCCGGTCTCTAGTTATATTTTGCCATGTTTTGGCTGATTTGGCTATGTTTTAATGTGTGTTGGAATTTTTCCTGTCTTTGGGGTGCATGATACAATTGAAATCACCCGCTACTATGGTGGGTGTGCTACTTGTGAGGAATAGGGAAATTTTGTTAAAAAGTTGTACTCTTTCATTTTTCTCGTTTGGGGCATATATGTTACATAACTTAAATTTCAGGTCACCCAGATTTGCAGTTATTATAAGGGCTCTACCAGGTTCAATAACTGTTTGTTCCTTTATAATAATGTTTTTATTTTTACAACGTATAGCTACCCCATCATTTTTGTTACTACCACCTGACCATGCTGATGGTCCTTTGTCCTATTCAGAGTTGTAGGTGTGATAGTTTTGCCTGTGGTATACTGCGCTCTGGCATGCATATGGTGTCTGCTTTGAATAGTTCAAAATATTTTAATAGTGCTGCTCTTTTTATTGGTTGCTTAATTCCTCTGACGTTCAGAGTGGCTACTGAGATATTGTTTTTTCTTTCCTTGTTGCTTTTATACTTTCCTGCATTATCATGGATTGGGATTTGTTTAGTTGCCCGTTGATATCAATTTCTTCCATGCTTCCCATGAACGGGGAAGTCACAAAGAGGATATCTTCTGAGTGTTGCGAGGACAGGTTTTCCTATATTGTTGTGGACCTTGTGCCTGGGAGGTATGAAAGAGGTTCAGACCTATTTTTGTTTGTTGTGGTGTTTGTTTTCCTTTTTGAATTGCTTTGGGGCGGTTGCCTTGTTTTTTCTGTGGTGCCGTTTGTTTTTCTCCCTTTTTTTCATGTTTTGTTCACCTTGTTCTTTTATTGGTATTCTTTTGTTTTTGGAGGAATTTCCTCTTGTTACTTGTTCCCACTTTTTTTGTTTAGGCCTGAGGAGTTTGGTCTTTTGTGTCATGTCTGAATTTTCTTCTTCCTCTTCATCAGTGGTGTTAATTGGTTGGTGTTAGGTTTTAGGGGTTGTTTTTTCCCTAGTTTTTTTGGCCCTTTGTTTGTGGTTATTTGGGTTATGACTTGGTGTTTGTCTGTGTTTACAGGATTATTACTCTCTGGCATGTTCAGGTTGTCTTTTAGTTGCTTGTTGGCCATTTCTGTCTCAGGGATTGATATGAGAAAATTATTTTCTATAAGACTGGAAAGGGAGCTTGCTGTAATTTCTTCTGTTTGGTACTGTGGCTATCTTTTATATCTGTCTCTGTTAGGTATAATTTTGTTGGCCCCTCAGTATTCTTTTTGTATCGTGGTCTGGGACAAGGTGATTCTGGTGGTATGGTTGGTTGGTTGTGGTTGGCTCATGATTGTTTTGTGGCTGTGTGTCTCTTAATGTATTGGGCTTTATTTTACGCAGTGGATCACCCCATATTGTTTTATGTGGGTCTGTTGCTGCTGCTTTCCTCTGAGGGCAGTTTCTGAACTGGTGTTAATTTTGCCCGTATAGGTGACACCTTTGGGGGAGTTGAAGAGAGGTGTCCCTTCCTGCACATGAACAATCACTAATATCGCTTTGGCACTTCTGTCTGTGCTGCATAATGCAGCACAGACAGAAGTGCCAAAGCGTCATTTTCAAATGATTGATTATGTGCAGGCAGGGACACAATAATTTCTGGCATTTTGCTCTTTCTATGCGTGCTGCAGAATACACCACGCATAGAAAAAGCAAAAAACGACGAGGAATCAAAGTATTCCTCCGCGCTGTGCCCTGCTAACGCCACCCCTGTGGGTGGCGTTAGATTTTGCCGCTGCCTCAGGTTTAACAAATTTCATAAATCTGAGGCAGCGTCAAAATGCAATGGGTATTGATGTGGCACACCCATATCAACACCCATTCCATGCCCCTTCCACGCACAGTGATGCGCGGGAAGGGGCCGTATTTACAAGGTGATGTTTGTTAAGCCACAAAATGTCACTTAACGCCACCTTGTAAATATGACGCTGTGCTTAGCGCCACAGGAGCATCACGAAAAGTGATGCTAGGGGCCTATAAATATGCCCCTTTGTTTGTTATCTGTGTGTTAATCCCTATATCACCTTTTGTCTTGTAAGTCCCAAAAATGTCTGGTCTTTTCCCAGTAGGTGGAGCTGTTGCTCTACCAATTCGTGGCACTGTTTTAGATTCCTAAGATGACTGTAATCTCGCGGGTGGGGGGGCGCGGTTCTCTTCTCGTAGGTTGGGGGGGTTTGTGGTTCTCTTCTCATGGGTGGGGGGGGCCACTGCTCTCCTCTCACAGGTGAGAAAGTTCTCTTCCTGAGGGCGGGGAGGGCCTCTCGTAGGTGGGGGGCAGGCACGGGGACCTGCGGCTCTCCACTCAGGTATGCTCCCTGGTATCATGGGCAGGTATTCCCCCAGGTCAGTCCCACCAGGAAACACAGCTTAGATTCCCAGCTCCCTAGTAGGCTTCCCGAGAGGTCTACCTTAAGCCTGCCCCCCCTTCCCGTGTTGCCCAGCAGCCTGGCGTAGTCTCGGACATGCCAAGGAGCGCAAGTCCAGCACCTTTAGGGTTTGGGTCTGGCCGTCTGGTTGGATACACAGTGCAGAAGAGACCTACATGTTAATCTTAGCCAAAAAGCTGAGAAGCGATAAACCGAATGGTTACCGTTTTTTCAATGCACAGGTTTGATCAGGTGCAATACATGTTGGCAATACTGAAAAAAGCCGTCTCGCTAATACTTTAGATACCAATTTATAGTCTATGTTTAGTAAAGAAATGGGGCGCCAGACTATCACCTTGTTATAAAGTATAGTAATGATGCTGTTGGAAAAGTGTGACGTGAACTCATTGTTATGAAATCCTTGTGTTACCATAGACATAAAATCTACACATAGTATGTCCCAAAACTTTTTATAAAACTCCCACGGGAGACCATCCACACCAGGACTACATCCGCTGGTAGCTGAACCTTAAGCTCAAAGAAACTCTTCCCCAGTAAATGGGATATCAAGATAAGTCTGTTGATCCTAAGTCAAAACATTAGAAAGTACATCACAATAAACTGTAACCTCCTGTGGCAAAGAGGGAACAAAAGTATATAAAAGTTTATAAAAGTCAAATGCAATTTTTTTTACATTTTACAATACCTTGACATCGTTGTCCAGCAGAATTAGCGAGGACCGTCAGAAGCTTATGGTGTGTTTTAGCCTTTTGAAAGAAAAAGGAAGTACATTTTTCATATTCCTGAAAATGACGCACTCTAGATTGAAAAATAATTGCGTGAAAGAGCAGCATGTGTGTGAAAAAACAAACAACGCCACCACTGATACTGTGAAGGGAAAGTACCCTTTTTTAGCACCCATTTTTTATAGCTTTTGTAATATTGTGCACAAATAAATTAATCCAGTAATAATTGGCAATTGAATTTCCAATACCCTGGTCCTCTAAAGGATTGAGCAGACAATTACACCTGAACAGATATAGGAGAATGGTCTGTAAAAGCAACAGGAATCAATTGACCATGTACAGCAGCATGACGCAAAAATAAAGTCAATGCGAGATCTAGAACCTCTATGACTTGCTTCCTATGTGAAACCTGTACCCGGGGGGTTATGTTTGGAGAATGTATCATACAATTCTAAGTCATATATAATTTTTTGCAAGAGTTTTGAAGTCACATCTGAAGTATACTCTGCATGCAAACCCTGGCGATCCTTAAGGTGTAAAATGCAATTGAAATAACCAATGAGGAATAAGGGAATCGAACCTGTAAGAAAAGGTTTGAGCAAGTGGAAAGGTTGTTCACGTTCCCCTTTGTGAGCAGGAGCATAAACATTACACAGTCTGAAGGGTATGCCATCCACCTGTAGAAAGCGGAAGACAGCGCGACCTGGAGACAAAACTCGTTCGGTTACAACCTGCCAATGTCTGTTCTTAAACAAAATTGCCACACCATCATTTTTATTGTGACCACCCGACCAAACAGAAGGGCCGGCAGTCCAACAAGAAGTGTAAGCAGTATAATCCTTGTGAAAGGGGAGAGGGCATTTTTGAAGACAAATGATATCCACATCAAGCGTAGTACAGTAATCTAAGACCATGACTGTGTTCAAGTCTGCACTCATGCCCCGAACACTGCAAGAGGCAACAGTGAGCAACATAAGGAGAGAGAAAAAGGGAGCATGCATAACTATTAATCCGGAGAGGATAGCGCAACTTCGGCCTCACATACTTCCTGCGCATCAGCTGGTGGGGAAGAAGCAGAAAGCAAAACCTCCAGGTCTAGGTCAATACCATGACAATCACTCACCTCCAATTCGTGAGCCACAATGTGGCAGACCTCCTCGGGATCCGAGATGTTAGTAAGAGGAGCATAATGGCTCCCCTGTGGATGCATGTCCAAGGATGTTGTGCACCTCTTGGCACGATTAGCTAAAGGAGCATCCATTGCAGTTTTATTATTACAAGACTTACGTTTACTGGAAAAGTAAGTAGTCCACCCACTGTGATCTATATCCGGATCAATCAATCAATCAAAGAAATTTGTAGAGTGCGCTACTCCCCCGTGAGGGTCTCAAGGCGCGGGGGGCAGGGAGGGTCACTGGTCGAATAGCCAAGTCTTGAGGTTCTTTCTGAAAACCAGTAGGTCTTTGGTTTTGCGAAGGTCGGTTGGGAGGGAGTTCCAGGTTTTGGGGGCGAGGTAGGAGAAAGACCTATCTATATTTTGCAAGCGTCAGGGCCATGCCGAAGAATCTACAATATCCCCCTTCAGCCTATTATCATCTGCCTGTGCAATAGAATGATGACTGGTGAGGGGTGTTTCTGTAACACACTCTCCTACGATATCCACCTCTGTAACAACCAACAAGGGCTCCTTATTTGAAGAAGTCTCATGGGTTGCCAAAGTTTGAGACTCCAAACATTTTTGGCGCTGCGCTAAAGCTTTGCTCTTAATGGATGCTACATCAAGCCGATCCAGTTCCTCCACCACTATATTTTGTGCAAGTGCATGGGGTCAGAAAGCAGGGTAGAACCAGGGTTAATAGCCACTGGTATCTGAGCATCTTCTAGAACCTCTGGACGAGAGGAGTAAATTGGAATTTCTTCAATGTAACCCATTATCTGTGAGTCAGTAATATCGGCAGCTTGTGCACCCCTAACCACCCCAGAAGAAGATCTCAGGACCAAGGGGTCTAGTAGGGGCTTCTTAAGTTCTGCTTGAGCTCCGGCTGCCTGCGCATAGGACAGTTTACCCTTAGGGCACATCCGAAAAATATGTTCTTCACTCCCACATAAATTACATTTCTTGGGCATGGGGTAGTCAATGGGCTTATCGTCTGATTCATCAGACTCTGTCTTTTCTTTCTGCCCAGAGAAGATATGGACAGTGTCCACCACTTCTGCTCTGCCACAGCCAGCTGCCCACCCTTTCACTCTTTCTCTCTCTCTCTCTCTCTTTCTTCCTGACTTACCGTTCCTATCTCGCTCCTCACTTGCTGAAAACCCAGCAGATCAAAAAAGGTCTCTTGCCCTCTGTTTCCCCTCTTTTCCATCACGCTCTTTCCAGTGAAATTGACCAAAAACGAAAGAAATACACTGCTGAAAATCCAGTCTTTTTCTGACAATTTTCTCTACCAAAATGTAGCATCTGAGCAGAGGAAAAAAATAAATAAAAAAAAGGGTGGGTGGGGGGATATTAAGTATGACAGAAATACAATGAAATAAATAAGTAATTAAATAAACAAGACACAGCTGCCACAAAGTGGCCAGGTTGGATTTATTTACACCCAAACACATTAGCGCCACTTTACAGAGTGCCAGTGAAGCGCTACTTTGGTTTATTTCGTCTTTTTTTCAACAGCATGGTTTTCCCCGGATGGGGAAATGCACCATTCCTGATGAGTGGAGTGGACAGAGCAAGCTCCTATTCCATCTCCCTGTTCCAAAAATCTATTTAATATATGGTCCCCAGATACAAAACGTATCAGATATTAAACTGATAGGAACATTGTTTTGAAAAACCTTTACTGAAATTTAAAGTAATATTTACAGGGGGTACATGTACAAGAAAACATAAACAAAAATATACAGTACACAACACCCGGCAAGGTGGAAAAAAAACCTTTAAGTAACCTATCCTTTCCAATTACTCACTTGCCATAGTCTGTTGGCTTCTTGGGCATCAAAAAATGTTCTATCGACAGAGATAGGTAGTCATTTTGTCCAAGCATAAGTGCTGGCAATCAGCATGTGTCAGAGTTTTATGCAGAAAGATCCACATGTTTCGAGCATCTCAAAGAGTCTGCTTTCCACAACACAGGCATCTCCAAGCAATAAGTCTTTTTGTGGAGGGGAGATTAAGTCCATATAAGAAATTCAAAAGTGAGGGCGGAAATGCCAGCAACGTTGAGCAGATAGGGTTTCATTAACATCCAAAAGGCTGAGCATGTGAACAACCCCAAAAGAGATGAGCAACACTTTCTTCGTGCAGGCAAGTAGACCTGGGGCATACGGCTGAAGGTGTCAGTCATCAGTGGTGTTGGAAGGTTTTGACCGGCAAACAATTATGAACACCCATCCATGCAATGTCCTTCTGGTTATGGAGAAGGGTTGTGTGGCCGCCCAAAGCCCATATCTCCTGAGAATGTTGCTCAGAATAGTTACTAACAAGTTCAATTTGTTCTCTCTGTAAGAAAAACTTTCTCAGCCTTTTAGCATTTGTACAAATATCCACTGTCAAAGAAGTGCAATCAAGATTTTGAACAAAAATGTTCATTTCTTTGTAAAAAAAAAAAAAAAAAGAATAAAAAAAAAGGCAGGACGGTATAACTTAAAGGTGATAAATTATTAGGGCAATACAAACTGAATCGACAAAATACACCAGAAAATATTGTATAAATGAACTAGCACTAGCTGGTGGAGAAACATGAACACGGGACAATGTATGCGCAAAATGTTTTTAAAATAAAAACAGATAATCAGGCATCCCTTTTCCACCATTTTTCCAGTTTTTACAGACTTTAGAACGGGCCAATCTTTCCATTCTGGATCCCCATATAAACGTAAATAACAGTTTTGTACATTTGCATAACATTACTTTGGAGGGAGGAAAGACCATAGCGAGGTACAACATCACAGGGAGCAAACCAGCTTTGATGACCAATATTTTGCCTTCAATAGTTAACTTTCTAGCTGCCCACAAAGATATTTTCCGCTCCATTTTACCATATACTACGGTACAATTTTTCCTTTCTTGACCCTCCTCTGCAAAAAAAAAAAAAAAAAACAGGATCTTAATAGGTGCACGAGTGGTGGTCACTTAAAGACGGGTCATAGTATCCCAAGGGTCTAATGTGAGGCAAGCACATTTGTCAAGATTTAACCTTAGACCAGATATAGGATGAAATGAAGCTGCTTGATGCAAGACCTTACGGACAACCATTGGGTTAGAACAGAGAAGCGTTACATCATCCATATAAGCAACTACTTTAACCTTGGTAACTGTGCCTCCGTAAATGAAGGCACCTTTGATTTAGGGATCCATTCAGGGATGACACAAAAAGGGTTCAATAGCACACACAAAGAGTGCCGGCGACAATGGGCACCCTTGGTGAACACCGGACCCAATAGGAAAATCTAGCATGTGGAAACCATTGATACTTACAACGCTACTAGCCTGTTGATAAAGTACAGAAACCTTGGAGATAAACTTGTGAGAAACCTTCAAATGTTCTAATACATGAAACAAAAAAACATGTGAGATAATGTCAAACGCTTTGTGAAAATCCTAACTTAAACCCCCCATAGAATTTTGGTGTTCTGTGGTTTATTAAATCACATCTCTGATGGTAGTTAAACTATCAACAATATAGCAACATTGAGAGCGCAGGTTTGATTCAGGTAGATGCACAGGTATAAATCGGTCCTAAGCCTACCAGCCAAGATCTTGTATTCTAGTTTATAACCCACATTCGGAAGAGAAATGGGTCTCCAGTTATGTAAAGAAGTTTTGCCTTCTTTTTTATAAATCAAAACAATAACTCCCATAGCAAAGTCTTTAGAAAAATTATGATTGTCAAACCCTCCCTTAATCATAGCCATAATGTTGACAAAAAGAATGTCCCAAAACTTTCAATAAAATTCCCATGGAAGACCATCCATACCTGGGCTGGAACCTGTAGGTGCTGACTGCAAGGTGGAGAGGAATTCATCTCCTGAGAATTCCTTGTTGAGATGATCCTGTTGACTGTGATCGAAGGCATCCGTTAGGAAAGTACAATAATTTTTAATGGCGGACAAGGAAAGAACAGTGGGAGGGGGGTCATACAAGTCTTTGTAAAATCGAAATGGAATGGATTGACCGTTGTGTACCCTGAAATCTCATCCTATCTTGATTACGTAATACTGTAAGAGGTTTGTGGTGTTTTGTAGCTTTGCGGAAAAAGAACGAGGTGCATTTTTAATCCTCTTGGAAAGTACGAACCTGGGCCTGAAACATAATAGATCTACATTTCTGTTGGAGCCAAATAGTCAGCTCTGTTTTAAGTTGGTTCATGGCAGTACTTACATTTTTGCCTGCTTCACTAAGCTGCCGGAGAAGGAGGAGAGGCTGTTGAATATTGCAAAAGACTTCCCATCCTTCTTTCGGTGTTGAGCACCCTGTGTCTGAAAAAAGAACATCGTTTTCTGTTTCACCCATTTCCACCATTGACAGTCATTGAGAAAAGCTGCTTTGTGGCGTGCCCATTTATTATAACAATGGCAATAGCGCTCGCAAATCTGTTCATTACACAATAAAGTGCAATTCAATTTGCAGTACCCATGAGCTTGGGGTGGCTGTGCGGCAATAGTAAGTGTAGTACAAAGTAAGTGTGGTCAGAGAAGCTAAATGGGATATCTGACTAAATTTGGAAACTAAGGCGTTTGATGCAAAAATGAAATCAATATGGGAGCAGGTGTTACCATGTGCTGCTCCCCAAGTGAAGCCTGTACGAGGAGGGAAATGTTTAGAGTAAGTATCGTACAGTTCTAAATCAAAAACCATGGTCTGTAAGAATTTGGAGGTGATATCCAAACCATACTCCCCCTGCGGATCTTGGCAATCTTTTTTATGCAGAAGACAGTTGAAATCTCCTGCCAAAATTATTGGAACTGCTCCTGTAAGAAAGGGTTTGATTAGGTTAAACAAGGATTCTCTGTCAGAGTTTTGTGCGGGACCATAAACAATACATACCCGGAGAGAGACACCATCCATGTGCAGTGAAAGAAGGATTGCTCTACCTAGATATATATTTTTTTCATCTAGAATTTGCCAATGTTTATGTTGAAAAAGAATAGCCACCCCATCATTTTTATTAGCCCCTCCCGACCACACCAAGGGACCCCTTTCCCAAGCATCACTATAAATGGAATAATCTCGACGAGGTTGTAGATGGCATTCCTGCAAGCAAATTACATCAGCTGGAAGTGTTATACAAAAGTCTAACACCACTGTCTTAGTGAGAGTTGTACTCATGCCACCTACATTGCAGGAGGCAATGGAGACTAGCATGAGAAGGTGTAAAATGAAAAAACTTAGCATGTTTATTCTGGGGATGATTGGTCCCCATCGCTGCCAGGAAGAGAAACACTAGCGATGCTAGCAGCCAAACCTTCCAAATCGGCAGTTGCATCCAGATCTATAGGCTGACTGTCACTCACCTCTAGTTCTTGAGCAATACCCTGGAAGACCTCCTCAGAGTCCAACAGGCGGTGAAGAGGAGCAAAACGACTTCCTTTGGAGAGTCGGTCCAAGGATGTTGTGCACCTCTTTGTTCTAGCTGGCAAAGGTTTGTCCACCACTGGTTTGGACCCTTGGCTTTTACGTTTGTGGGACAGATAGGTAGTCCACCCACTATGGTCCATTTTGGGGCTAATATCCAGGTTTTGTTGAAAAGAAGTAGGAGCAGTCGGGTCAATAACAGTCTCAGGAGCAGAGGGCTGCGTACTTTTGCTGCACCTGTTTGCTGTTCACTTGTGACTAAAGGAGGCGTTTCCAGAACACAAACCTCTGATGGGCTTGCGTCCTTGGAGTCAGAAGTGAATACTTGCCCCTTGGCACCTGTAGATGGGTCTTGGGATTCCAAGCGGTGTTTCTGTTTCTCTAAGGCTTTTCTCTTGATGTGCTCTGCATCAATACGGTCCTGTTCTTCCTCAATTATTTGTTGAGCTAACTCTCCTCGGGCGAGAGCATGTTGGAAGAGAGCTGACTCTATGACCTCTCCCTGTGGATCAAGCTCTGGCAGGTCTAGTGTTCCTTTATTATAAATGGTCAAATCCTGTGTTGCAACATGCTCTTTTGCCGACAAGCCCTTGGAGTGTGCAGGGACTGCGGCCGACGCAGCAGGTCCGGCGGCCAGCCCAGCAGGTCCAGAGGCACCGACTGCTTGGGCATAAGAAAAGTCTTTTTTGGGGCAAGACTTAAAGAGATGGTTTTCGCTGCCACATAGATGCATTTTTTGGGGGCAGAACATTCCTGGGCCTTATGATCCACTCCCCCGCAGTTCCTGCAAACAGCCACAGAACATTGAACTTGGAGTGCCCACATTGTTGGCAAAGGTGACAGAACACGGATTGCCCTGAATATACTAAGAACCCTTTGTTGACCCCTAGGCTGAAAGTTTGCGAGGGATGAGCAAGCTTCTGGATGCCAGTGGGGTCCTCCTTAAATGTCACCACATACCTCAGTTTACCATTCCATATGCCACAAATATTCTTAATTTTCTGCCCCCCTTGGATTTTGGAGCAGTAGCGGGACAAAAAGACTTCAATCAGCTGAGGATCCGTTTAGGGATTGTACATATGTACCACCACCTCCTTTGGCGCAAACATTGGAATTAATCAGCCCATTCTTGATAGTAGGATTGGTGCGTTCAGTCAACTTGTGTAACAGCATATGACATATTGAAGTGCTAGAGAAGGTAATGTCAAAGACTCCTCGATTAGAAAAATCTTGCACACACTCAATAGCAGTCTTGGCAACACTACATGCATCTTTTAATAATGACGCAATAATAAACACTAAAGTCTTGGTTTTACGGAAAGCTTAGCTGACTTCCACTTACAAGGAGTTTGGAATATAATCTAAAGCCCGGGTGGTTCTGTAAATTAGCCATTGGTGCTAGAGAAACATGCAGGAGAGAAAGGAAAAGGACAGCCAAGGAGGTGAAAGAGTTAAAAGGTTGTCTGCTATAGTCTTACCAGGCCAGGAAGGCGCAGTCCTGAGGTCTTCCAGGGAAGAAAATTTGTCTGATTAGGACAGCCAACCCAGATGAGCAAGGAGGGATGTGGAGGGGAGCCCCAGCTGGGGGCCACACAAGGAGGCACACCAGTGAAGTGCCCCCTAGAGCCTCCGTGCCTCAATTCCAAGCTGAACTGAATGCTGCCAAAAATGAAGAAGAATGAAAGGCTGTTACGTGATGTTGTAACAGCAGAGGATACTCCAGGAGCGATGGTCCTTAAAAGGACAGATCCCTCCAGTGCACTGCCACTCCGAAAACAGCAGCCCGAGTTTGTCTATACCGGAGCTATAAGGTTGCCCCCTCCCGAATGGCAGAGATGAGAGAAGGCAAGTCCTGGGTCGGAAGGCCGGGCCACCCTGGACAGCACCCTGGCAGAAAGCGGCCAGCACCTCGCTTGCCCAGGACTCTGCTGTCCTGTGGCCTAGGCCTATAGATAAGGCTTAGCCGTTCGTGGGTGTTCGGAGGCGGGCAAAGAAGGAAAAGGGCTCTGTCTTTTCCTTCTGCCCCGAGAAGACATGCACAGTGTCCATTTCTTCTGCTCTGCCACGGCTCACTACTATATATATATATATATATATATATATATATATATATATATATATATATATATCTTTTTCTGCTCTGCCGCAACTAGGTTGAGTGCTCTCTCTCTCTCTCACTCGCGGAAGATCAAAAAAGGGTTCTTGTCCTGTGCTTCCCCTCTTTTCCATCACTCGCTCCCCTGTGAAATGATCCAAAAAAGAAAGAAAAACACTGCTGGAGATGCAGTCTTTTTCTGACATTTTTCTCTACCAAAGTGTAGTCTCTGAGTAGAGGAAAAAAATCAAACAAGACACAGCTGCCACAAAGTGGCCAGGTTGGTTTTATTTACACTCAAGCACCTTAGTGCCACTTTACAGAGTGTGCCAGTGAAGCACTACTTTTGTTTTTTTGTCTTTTTTTCAACAGCATGGTTTACCCCGGGTGGGGAAGTAAGCACCATTCCTGGAAGTACTGCAATACCAGGTTGATGCATGGAGTGGACAGAGCAAGCTCCTAATCCATCTCCCTGTTCCAAAAATCAATTTAATATATGGTCCCCAGATAGAGGACGTATCAGATATTAAACTGATAAGAACAGATTTTTATTTTTTTTGTAAAAATAGTCTTTATTGAAATTTTAGTACATATTTACATTTTAACCAATCCCGAACCATACAGGTGGTGATACATTTGACTTGTCATGCCTTTATCTGTTAGGTCCATGTCAAGTTTACAAAAGATTCAAAATACACATTTCAAAATTATACGTGCGTTCCATAATTTCTCTATTTACATACAGGTAGTAACATCTTTATAATGAGTCAATTTTGGTAAAGTACATGAGAAGCTAAAACTGTGATTTCGATTTTTAAGAAACCCAATCCTTCCAATTTTTTTGTTTCCATCTTTTTTCTGCTTCTTCTTTACCATAAATTTTATAATCCACCCAGTAGTAAGTCATTAATTTATCTAAACTTATTTTAATACAATCTTTAATTGTAAACTGTTTATGTTGGTATATTCCTAAATTTCTAGTGATCCATAACCCTTCTTTAATACATGACACAATTTTCCACAGTAATAAGTCTTTTGTATTTGTCAAAGAAGAGGAGATTCCATAAAGGATGAGCTCATAGTCTATGGATCTTTGTCCCGATATCCCTTTTATCAAGGGTCCAATTGTTTTCCATGTCTTTTGTGCAAAGGAACAGTTCCAAAGAAAATGTAAAACCGTCTCATCTGCGAGGCAATTCTCCCGTGGGCATCTTGGTGTTGCTGACAGGCCTCAGTTATGCTGAAAACTTTTTAAAGGAAGTCCTTTATGAATTGTTAGCCAACATAAGTCCTTTTGGCTGTTTGTCAGTTCAGTGTGGTTGGCTTTCTTCCATGTTTTCTTTGACTGCTCCTCGTTGAGATTGTTTGCTGGGGAAAGAATCTCGGTCCTCTTGATGGCTGCTTTGAAAGTCTTTTTGTTGGCAAAATCATCCAAGTCCAAATTTAAATGTCTTAGGTTTTAAAAAAAAATATCGATCACATTATACATCTTTGGGATAAAAAAGGCATTTGGGATGGCATTATCTGGAGGTACAAGTTTATATTTTCTAAAAATATTGTTTACATTATATTTTACAAAACATGCCGTTATATTTCTTTTTTCTTTTATTGCATTTAGACAAAGAAATACGTAATTCGTCATAGTAAAATGGTACAAATTTGGTAAGTCTTTCCCTCCATTGTTTAATGATTTAAAAACAATTTCTCTCTTTATTTTTTCCATTTTGGATGACCAAAAAAAGACGCACAACAGTTTCTGTAATTTATTTAAAATCTGCTTCTGTGGAGGGAAAATCATTGCATAATATAGAATTAAAGGTAAGATCACTGCTTTTATTACCAAGATTTTCCCAACTAGGGTTAAAGATCTAGTTTTCCACAACCCTAGCTTCTGCTGTGTTTTGTTTATAACCGAATCCCAATTGACTGAACCTGAAGTGTCTTTTGAAAAGAGAACGCCTAGCACTTTAATAGGTTGTGTTGTCGTGTTTACCTGCATCTTGGCTAGATTGTCCCATCTACCTATTGTTAGGCAGTTGATTTTCTCCATGTTGAGTTTAAGACCTGAAGCTTGAGAAAAAATGTTAACATGCAAAATTGTTCTTCTTACAGATTGAATATCTGGACATAGGACTGTTATGTCGTCCATGTAAGCAATGCATTTTGCAGGTGTTCCCCCTGCTCCTGGAACAAAAATCCCTTTTATCACTTAGTCTTTCCTCAGAGTGGACAGCAAAGGTTCCAAAGCACAGATGAAGAGTGCTGGTGAGAGGGGACACCCTTGTCTGACCCCTGTTCTAATTGGAACTTCATCTGTAAAAAAACCATTGATTTGGAAAGAACTTGCAGCATTATGGTAAAGCATTTGAATCATTTGTGTAAAATGTTGTGGAAAGCCCATCTTTGTTAAAACCTTAAACATGTAGGAGTGAGAGATGCTATCAAAGGCTTTTTGAAGATCTAAAGATAGAACTCCCAATGGTGAGTCATTTCTTACCGCCATCCATATTGCGTCCCGAATTGTTATAAGGCTGTCCCAGACCTTCCTCCCTGGTACTGCACAGGTCTGGTCTGGGTGTATTACAGAGGATAAAACTTTTTTAATTCTATTGGTTAAAAGCTTACTGAAAATGTTGCTATCTACATTCAAAAGAGTGATTGGTCTCCAATTGTTGAGATTTTGTTTTTCTCCTTTCTTATGTAAAAGGGTTACAGTTCCCTGTAAAAAAGACACCGGTAAATTATTGTTTAAAATTGCTTCTTCCAACATTTTCATAAAATCCTGTGCAATGGTACCCCAAAAAACTTTATAGAATTCCCATGGGAGCCCATCCAGGCCAGGGGATGAATTTGTAGGGGCTTTAGACAAGACTTCCAAAAATTCTTGTCCATCAAAGGGTTTGCTCAAAAAGGATTGCGACTCTTTTGAGAGAGTTTGTTCGATGTCCTCCAGGAATTCTTCACAGATGTTTTCTTCAATCTGTTTTTCTTGATATATTTTAGAAAAAAAGGCATGTGTATGATGTAACATTTCATTTAAATCAGATGTTTGTTTACCTTCAAAATTTTCTAAGGAAGAAAACAGGGTGTTATTTTGTTTTGTTTTTTTAAAAAAGAAAGCATTACATTTTTCGTTTTGTTCGTCTTCCTTCACTCTGGAATTGAAAATGGTTTCTTTCCCTTTTTGCAGATACCATTTCCTTATTGCGTTTTTTGTCTAAATTACATGTTTTTTAACATTTACCCCTGCGTCCTCCATTTCACCCAACAGTGCTAGTTTTTCATTTAAATCAAAAAGCTCTTTCCTTTTTTCTTTTGCTTTTTGTTTTCCAATGTGGGTGAAAAATATTTTACATTGCTTATTCATGAAATCCCACCACAAAATCAAGTTTTGGAAATCTCCTTTTTTCTTTTGCCATATCTGGTATTGACCTTTAAATAAAGCAACGATCTCTTCATCCTGTAAAGTTGTGGTGTTTAGCTTCCAATAACTTGGACCTTTTATGTTGTGCGTGGGTATATCACATTTGGATATGAGTGTCTGGTGATCAGTTAAACAACTGTCTTGTAGTTTGGAGGATAAACATTTAGGGGCATATTTATACTCCGTTTGCTCCGGAATTGCGTCGTTTTTTTTAACGCAATTTCGACGCAAAACGAACTCCATATTTATACTTTGGCGTTAGATGCGTCTAGCGCCAAAGTCCATGGAGTTTGCGTAATTTTTTAGCGTGGGCACCTACTTTGCGTTAATGAGATGCAAGGTAGGCGTTCACGTCTAAAAAATCGACTCCGAGGCATGTGCGTCGGATTTATACTCCGGGCAAAATTCACGCCCGGGAGTGGCCGGGTCAAAAAAAATGACGTACGGCCGATTTTGCGCCGTTTCTTAGCGCCTGCAAAAGGCAGGCGTTAAGGGACCTTTGGGCTCTGAAGGAGCCCAGAGGTGCCCTCCCATGCCCCCAGGGACCCCCCCTGTCACCCTTGCCCCCACCAGGAGGACACCCAAGGCTGGAGGGACCCATCCCAGGGACATTAAGGTAAGTTCAGGTAAGTGTTTTTTGTTTTTTTTTGTGGCATAGGGGGGCCTGATTTGTGCCCCCCTACATGCCACTATGCCCACTGACCATGCCCAGGGGACAGAAGTCCCCTGGGCATGGCCATTGGGCAAGGGGGCACGACTCCTGTCTTTGCTAAGACAGGAGTCATTTCTATAGGGGTTGGGAGTGAAAATAAATGGCGCAAATCGGGTTGAGGCGAAAAAATTGCCTCAACCTGACTTGCCCCATTTCTTGACGCCCAAGCCCCATATCCCCCTACGCCGGTGCTGCCTGGTGTACGTCGTTTTTTTCCACGCACACCAGGCAGCGCCGGCGGCTAACGCCGGCTAACGTCATTGATTAAATACGGCGCCCGCATGGCGCTTCAGAATGGCGTTAGCCGGTGCTAATTTTTTTGACGCAAAACTGCGTTAGCGCAGTTTTGCGTCAAAAAGTATAAATATGGCCCTTAATGTGTTCTGATGTAAAAATATAGTCTATCCTGGAGGTGGTATTCCCATCTCCTGATAACCATGTTAACCCTGTGTTGTTTGGATTACATGATTTGAAAGTGTCATGTAGGGTACAATTGTCAATGATGTTATTTAAAGTTTTAGAAGAAATGTCTAATTTATAGTGTGTAGCTGAACCTATTCTATCTTGGGGAGCTCTTATGCAGTTAAAATCCCCTGCAATGAAAGTGGGTTGTGAACCTGTAACAAAAAAGGTTAGGTCATTGAACAAATCATTTCTTTCCTGTTTCTCTGTATGTGCATAAATGTTAATGACTCTAAAAACTGTTTCATTTACTTTTAAGTTACAGGACAAACCTCTCCCTGGGGAAATAACAGTTTCCTGCAAAATGGAAACATTTTCATTTTTACATAAAATGCCTACTCCCGCATTCTTGTTCCCACCTCCTGACCAGGATGATGGGCCTTGTCTCCATTCTCTTTGTAGAAAGGAGTAATCCTCAGCATATGGAATGCCACACTCCTGCAAAAAAATAATGTCTGCTTTCAAATTTTCACAATAATTGAAGACAGCAGCTCTTTTGGACTGCTGTCTAATACCCCTGACGTTTAGGGTGGCTAAAGCAATAGCCATTAAAAAATAGAATCCATACCTGTTTTGCATTATTATTCGACAGGATCAATTTCAATTATTTCCTGCGGGAGCAAAGATTGGCTCTCCTCAATTGTTATCTCCTCTTCTTTTCCCATGAAAGGGGGAAAATCTTTAAATGACTTGCCCTCCTCCAATGGATTGGTAATAGATTCAGACGGACCCTCTGAAAGAAGATCCTCTGGGTCTGATTGCTCCTGGAGTACACTGTACCTGGATCCTGGAACAATGTTTATTTTAGAATTATTATCATTTTTTTGTGATGTTGCTTTCCTTTTGTTTCTTTTCTGAATCGCCTCTTCAGAAAATTGTTGGTTACTTTTCTCTTTCCTTTTTTTCAACCTCTCTAATTGCCTCATTGATTGCCTTGGGGAATTTTCAAAATCCCTTTCATTTGAAGCCCGCTCAGTTGGCATCTCCTCTTCTGATTCTGATAGGAAATTTTCTTTAAGACTTTCTTTGAGATCACTATTTTTAGTTTTTTTGGTAACTTTTTTGTTTTTGGCTTGTTCATCTCCCTTACAGTCTACCTCTCCTTCTTCCATGTTCTCTTCTGTTGAAAAGAACGTTTCTGATCCTTGGGTTACATGAGTAGACCCAGTTGTGGGAGCTGCAAAAAGCCATTCCTGACTATATTCTAAATCTAGATCAATTTCAGGCCGCCTTTCTGTTTTTTGGTTAGAATCTGTGGCACGAGCACCTGATTCAATATTATTTTCTTTTTGTACTAAGTTCTCTTCTGGAGTCTCTGGGATGACAATTTGAGGGTGGGGCTGTGAGGTTTTCCCTAAACTTTCGCTAGCATTAAGATCAGGTAGGGGGGATTTCTCTTCCCCCTTTGTCGATTCTTTAAAGCTTGGGCTTATCTCATTTGGCCCTGTTTGATCTAATTGGGATGAACTCTCAACTCTTGATTTCTCTGAGGAGAGATTTTGTCTTACAGGACAATTTTTATAAAGATGAGATAAACCCCCACACAAATTACATTTTTTGGGGGCCTTACATTCAGGGGCCATATGCCCTTTGGTGCCACAATTCCTACATATATCCCCTGTACATTGTTCTTTGATGTGCCCAAACTGAAAACATGTTTTGCAGAACATGGGTTGCCCTGGGTAGTAAAGGAAACCCCTGTTTGGCCCTATGGTGAAGTTTAGAGGTGGGTGTTTTGTGGCTCCAATCCCTTCATCATCCCTTTGGAGTACCACCATGTATCTCCTCTTTCCATTCCATACCCCCCATTCATTCCTGACTTCACTCCCTCCTCTAACAATTTGACAGTATCTGCGTAAAAAAAGTTCTATTTCTGACGGTGCTGAAAAAGGATTAAACATATGCACCGTCATGGGGATTTCTCGTGGTGCTGCGAGTGGGGTGATTAAATATCCTTCTGACTCTGTATTTTCCCTATTTTGATTCAGTTTATATGTAAAATCTTGGTAAACATTCTCACTCAGAAATGTTATATCAAAAAGCCCTCTGACTCTAAAGTCTTGTATACATTTAATCTGTTCAGGCTTAATGCCAAATACCTGCTTGAAAACGGTGTCCATAAGGTGATTCATGTTCCTTTTTTGTTTGGCTTCCTCCAAAATCTCAAAGCGGACTGAGAATTTCATTCCTGTAAATGTGTTACTTCCATTCCTCTGTTTTTTTCCATAATTTCCATTACTACTACCGCCAGCGGCTGCTGCGTAGCTCTTAGAAGCTACCATGGTTGGATTAGATTTTGTGGCTCCTCACTTTGTGTTGAAACTCATCTGGGCTTTGTTTTAGGTGTCTCTGCAGTGGGACTGCACCAAACTGTGAATGTCCCCGGGCCGAGCACTTTCCAAGTGCGCCCAGGGACTCTCACCACTCTTTTCTTCTCAGACCCGCCCACCACCCTCTGGTACACAGTACTTAGAATGTGTTTTCCTGACCGTAGGTCAGGTGTTCCTTCTTTGGGTGATGGAAGATACCTGTTGCTTTTATTCTTGAGTGTCCCTAGGCCGAGCACTAACACAGTGCGCCCAGGGACTCTCACTATGACACCAGGACTCTGGTGTCAGCACCTCCAGCTCAACACAGCTATGTGCGTGAGCAGATATCCTTCTGCAAGTTCTCCAAATCTCTCAAAAGAGTGTCCCTAGGCCGTGCACTATCACAGTGCCCTCAGGGACCCTCACTCTGACACCAGGACTCTGATGCCAGCACCTCCAAATCTTTCAATTGAGTGTCCCTAGGCCGTGCACTCCAAGCTCACCGATGTCTGGGCATCAGCGATGTAGGACTTCGCCTCGAGGTCGCCCCCAGGTACACGCAGCCTTGCCACGGACAAGCCGTGGAGCGAAGGCCCAGTGCCCCTGGAGATTTGCCCAAAAGCGTCCTCCTGAAAACCCTCCCCCTTCCGCAGCCTGGCCCCGGACAAGCCAGGGAAACGCAGGCCCAGTAAAAAAAAGGAATTCCGGGCTCGGATTCCGACCCTTCGACAAAAAAACATGTGCTCGGAGTAAACCAAGCACTAATCTTAGCCAAAAGGCCGAGAAGCGATAACCTGAAAGGTGGCAGAATTCTCACCTCACCGGCCGGTCTCCCTGGCTGACTCGGGCTGGAGTCGTCCTTTCCTTGACCGTTGATGGACCTTTCGCCTCTTTTCCCCATCTCTTGGCAAGAGCTCAGCCAGTGGCGAAAGGAAAAAAGAGGCCCTGGCGTCAGGGTGTCTCCCTGCTCCCAGAGTTCTCAGCAGTCGCCTCATTATGCGTCCATTAGCATACCCACGTTGCCCAGTTTCTAGGTTTTGCATGCCCCTCCCCTTCCTGTCCACTGGGTCCAGCCCCTGGGTGGGAAGGTCAGGCCACCCTGGACAGCAGCCTGGCAGCAAGCGGCCGGCACCTCGCCCTCCCTTGCCCAGGACTCTGCTTAGGCAGAGCTTAGGCCTATAGATAAGGCTTGGCCGTTCGTGGCCGGGCAAAGAAGGAAAAGGACTCTGTCTTTTCCTTCTGCCCGGAGAAGACATGGACAGTGCCCACTTCTTCTCTTCTGCCAAAGGCAGCTGCCCCCCCCATATATATATATATATATATATATATATATATATATATATATATATATATATATCTCTCTCTCTCTTTCACCTTTCCTATCTTGCTCTTTCTATCTTGCTCCTCTTCACTTGCTGAAAATGAGGTAGATGAAGAAAGGACTCTTGCCCTCTGCTTTGCCTCTTTTCCATCACTCGCTACCCTGTGAAATTGATCCAAAAACAAAAGAAAAACACTGCTGAAGATGCAGTCTTTTTCTGACATTTTTCTCCACCGAAGTGAAGCCTCTGAGCAGAGGACAAAAAAAAAAAAAAAGGTGGGGTGGGGGGAGAGAGTCAGGGAATAAAATACCACAGAAATATAAAACTGAATAAATAAATAACGACATAAATAAAACAAGATACAGCTGCCACAAAGTGGCCAGGTTGGTTTTATTTACACCCAAAGACATTAGCGCCACTTTACAGAGAGACAGTGAAACGCTACTTTTGCTTTTTCGTCTTTTTTTTCAACAGCATGTTTTTCCCCGGGTGGGGAAGTGCACCATTCCTGGAGGTACTGCAATACCAAGTTGATGCGTGGAGTGGACAGAGCAAGCTCCTATTCCATCTCCCTGTTCCAAAAATCCATTTAATATATGGTCCCCAGATTGAGGACATATCAGATATTAAACTGATAAGAACAGATTTTTTTAAATGAAAATAAACTTTATTTAAAATTAGTTCACAATTTTACAAGGTGGTAACAAAATTAATAATGATCTTTACCAAAAATGTTTTAAAAGAAAGCAAAGGTTTACAAAAACATATAACAATTTGGGATTTTTACATTTCTCATTTAAAAACCTATTCAAACCATTTATAAAATTTCCAATTTTGTTTTGCCCATTCTGAACCAAAATAAAAAAAAATATGTATACATCTTGTTGAAACCAATTTTTTGACAGTCTCTCCTTGATATTTGTTTATGTTGAAAAATAGCTACGTTTTTCTGTATCCACATAGCTTCTTTTATACAGTTTAAACTTCTCCACAGAAAGTCTCTTATTTTCTTCACATGCCATGCTTGAAGCATGCAAAATTAAAATCATATGACATAGTGTGTTGTCCTGTGCGTTCTTTTGTCAGTTTTCCCTAGTATATGGTACTGAGGTACCCAGGGTATTGGGGTTCCAGGAGATCCCTATGGGCTGCAGTATTTCTTTTGTCACCCATAGGGAACTCTGACAATTCTTACACAGGCCTGCCACTGCAGCCTGAGTGAAATAAGGTCCACGTTATTTCACAGCCATTTTACACTGCACTTAAGTAACTTATAAGTCACCTATATGTCTAACCTTTACCTGGTAAAGGTTGGGTGCTAAGTTACTTAGTGTGTGGGCACCCTGGCACTAGCCAAGGTGCCCCCACATTGTTCAGGGCCAATTCCCCGGACTTTGTGAGTGCAGGGACACCATTACACTGCACTACATATAGGTCACTACCTATGTGTAGCTTCACAATGGTAACTCTGAATATGGCCATGTAACATGTCTAAGATCATGGAATTGCCCCACCAATGCCATCCTGGTATTGGGGAGACAATCCCATGATTCCCCGGGTCTCTAGCACAGACCCGGGTTCTGCCAAACTGCCTTTCCCGGGGTTTCACTGCAGCTGCTGCTGCTGCCAACCCCTCAGACAGGTTTCTGCCATCCTGGGGTCCAGCCAGGCTTGGCCCAGGAAGGCATAACAAAGGAATTCCTCAGAGAGAGGGTGTTACACCCTCTCCCTTTGGAATAAGTTTGTCAGGGCTGGGGAGGAGTAGCCTCCCCCAGCCTCTGGAAATGCTTTGATGGGCACAGATGGTGCCCATCTCTGCATAAGCCAGTCTACACCGGTTCAGGGATCCCCCAGCCCTGCTCTGGCGCGTAACTGGACAAAGGAAAAGGGGAGTGACCACTCCCCTGACCTGCACCTCCCCTGGAAGGTGCCCAGAGCTCCTCCAGTGTGCTCCAGACCTCTGCCATCTTGGAAACAGAGGTACTGCTGGCACACTGGACTGCTCTGAGTGGCCAGGGCCAGCAGGTGACGTCAGAGACTCCTACTGATAGGCTCCTTCAGGTGTTGCTAGCCTATCCTCTCTCCTAAGTAGCCAAACCTCCTTTTCTGGCTATTTAGGGTCTCTGCTTTGGGGAATTCTTTAGATAACGAATGCAAGAGCTCATCAGAGTTCCTCTGCATCTCTCTCTTCACCTTCTGCCAAGGAATCGACTGCTGACTGCGCTGGAGGCCTGCAAAACTGCAACAAAGTAGCAAAGACGACTACTGCGACACTGTAACGCTGATCCAGCAGCCTTCTCGACTGTTTTCCTGGTGGTGCATGCTGTGGGGGTAGTCTGCCTCCTCTCTGCACTAGAAGCTCCGAAGAAATCTCCTGTGTGTCGACGGAATCTTCCCCCTGCAACCGCAGGCACCAAAGAACTGCATCACCGGTCCTCTGGGTCTCCTCTCAGCACGACGAGCGAGGTCCCTTGAACTCAGCAACTCTGTCCAAGTGACTCCCACAGTCCAGTGACTCTTCAGTCCAAGTTTGGTGGAGGTAAGTCCTTGCCTCCCCACGCCAGACTGCATTGCTGGGAACCGCGTGTTTTGCAACTTCTCCGGCTCCTGTGCCCTCACCGAGGATTTCCTTCGTGCACAGCCAAGCCTGGGTCCACGGCACTCTAACCTGCATTGCACGACCTCCTGAGTTGTCCTCCGGCGGCGTGGGACTCTCTTGTGCAATTTCGGGTGAGCATCGTTTCACTCCACTTTGTAGTGCCTGTTCCGGCACTTCTGCGGGTGCTTCCTGCTTCTGAAAGGGCTCCTTGTCTTGCTGGGCACCCCCTCTGTCCCTTGACGCAATTGGTGACATCCTGGTCCCTCCTGGGCCACAGCAGCATCCAAAAACCCTAACCATGACCCTTGCAGCTAGCAAGGCTTGTTTGCGGTCTTTCTGCGGGAAAACACTTCTGCACGACTCTTCACGACGTGGGACATCCATCCTCCAAAGGGGAAGTTTCTAGCCCTTGTCGTTCGTGCAGAATCCTCAGCTTCTACCATCCGGTGGCAGCTTCTTTGCATCCACAGCTGGCATTTCCTGGGCATCTGCCCACTCCCGACTTGATCGTGACTTTTGGACTTAGTCCCCTTGTTCCACAGGTACTCTCGTCTGGAAATCCATCGTTGTTGCATTGCTGGTGTTGGTCTTTCCTGCAGAATTCCCCTGTCACGACTTCTGTGCTCTTTGGGGAACTTAGGTGCACTTTGCACCCACTTTTCAGGGTCTTGGGGTGGGCTACTTTTCTAACCCTCACTGTTTTCTTACAGTCCCAGCGACCCTCTACAAGGTCACATAGGTTTGGTGTCCATTCGTGGTTCGCATTCCACTTCTAGAGTATATGGTTTGCGTTGCCCCTATCCCTATGTGCCCCCATTGCATTCTATTGTGACTATACATTGTTTGCACTGTTTTCTATTGCTATTACTGCATATTTTGGTATTGTGTACATATATCTTGTGTATATTTGCTATCCTCATACTGAGGGTACTCACTGAGAAACTTTGGCATACTGTCATAAAAATAAAGTACCTTTATTTTTAGTATATCTGTGTATTGTGTTTTCTTATGATTTTGTGCATATGACACTAGTGGTACTGTAGGAGCTTCACTCGTCTCCTAGTTCAGCCTAAGCTGCTCTGCTAAGCTACCATTTTCTATCAGCCTAAGCTGCTAGACACCCCTATACACTAATAAGGGATACCTGGTCCTGGTGCAAGGTGTAAGTAACCCTTGGTACTCACTACAAGCCAGTCCAGCCTCCTACATTGGTTGTGCAGCGGTGGGATACGTACTTTGCAACTACTTACCACTTTTGTCATTGTACTTTTCATAAGAGAAAAATATACAAAACAAGTTCAGTGTATGTACACCTAACCAAAAAGTTTTGCTTTTCTTCTCTCACTTCTTTAGTAAGTGCTGAAAAGTACCTCTAAACTTTCTAAAAAGTTCTTTAAAAGTTTTAAAAGTTTTTTGCAGTCTTTCAAAAAGTTCTGAAAAACTTTTTTCTCACTTTTTCTATCCCTTAAACACTGTCTAAAATGTCTGGTACAGGCCAAACTCTTGATCTGTCCAACATAGCTTATGACAACCTTAGCTGGAAGGAAGCAAGGAGTCTCTGTATAGATAGAGGTTATGGGGTAGGGAAGAATCCCTCAAGACAACTGTTGGTTAATATGCTCATTGAACAAGATAAGACCTTAGGTGGCACTTCTGGTGAGAAATTAGCTGATGGTTCCCACTCTGATTCTGGGGCACCCCTAGCAAAAGATGTGGGAGGGAAGCTTTCCAACCTGCCCCCTAGCGAGCCACCTAGCATGGCTGGTACTGATGTGAATTCACATCACAGTAAGAGTGTTGTCTCACATCACAGTAATAGTGTTGTTTCTCATCATAGTAGAAGTGTCACTTCTGTAGGCCAGAATGTTAGTGTGACATCTGTTAGGGCCAGGTCTCCTTCTGTTCATTCTCACCATTCTTCTGTTTCAAGACATGCCCTACCCACCCACCCTGATGACAGAGTGTTAGATTGAGAGTGGAACAAACCAGACTGAAGCTCAAGAAGCAACAGCTTGATTTAGATAGGCAGTCCTTAGAGATAGAAAGAGAAAGACAGAAATTGGGTTTAGAAACCCATAGTGGCAGCAGCAGTATTCCAAATAGTCATCCTGCAAAAGAGCATGATTCTAGGAATCTGCACAAGAAAGTTCCCCCTTACAAGGAGGGGGATGACATTAACAAGTGGTTTGCTGCACTTGAGAGGGCATGTGTTGTACAGGATGTCCCTCAAAGGCAGTGGGCTGCAATCCTATGGCTATCTTTCAGTGGAAAGGGTAGGGATAGGCTCCTTACTGTAAAGGAAAGTGAGGCCAATGATTTCAAAGTTCTTAAGAATGTACTCCTAGATGGTTATGGCTTAACCACTGAACAGTACAGGATGAAGTTCAGAGAAAGCAAAAAGGAGTCTTCACAAGACTGGGTAGACTTTGTTGACCATTCAGTGAAGGCCTTGGAGGGGTGGTTACATGGCAGTAAAATTACTGATTATGAAAGCCTGTATAACTTAATCCTGAGAGAGCATATTCTTAATAATTGTGTGTCTGATTTGTTACACCAGTACCTGGTGGACTCTGATCTGACCTCTCCCCAAGAATTGGGAAAGAAGGCAGACAAATGGGTCAGAACAAGGGTGAACAGAAAAGTTCATACAGGAGGTGACAAAGATGGCAAGAAGAAGGATGGTAAGTCTTCTGACAAGGGTGGGGACAAATCTAAAAATGAGTCTTCATCAGGCCCACAAAAACACTCTAGTGGGGGTGGTGGGCCCAAATCCTCTTCAAATCAAAACAAAGAAAAGAAACCATGGTGCTATTTATGTAAAATAAAAGGCCATTGGACAACAGATCCCAGTTGTCCAAAGAAAAGTACCAAGCCTCCTACCACTACAACCCTTGCTGCTACACCTAGTGCCCTTAGTAATAGCAGTGGTGGTGGGAGCAAACCTACTAATAGCCAATCCAAGGGAGTAGCTGGGCTCACTTTTGGTAACTTAGTTGGGGTTGGTCTTGTTAGGGAGACCACAGAGGCTGTGTTAGTCTCTGAGGGGGCTATTGATTTAGCCACCTTGGTTGCTTGTCCCCTTAACATGGATAAGTACAAGCAACTATCCCTAATAAATGGTGTTGAGGTTCACGCCTACAGGGACACAGGTGCCAGTGTTACAATGGTAATAGAGAAACTGGTCCACCCTGAACAACACCTACTTGGTCACCAGTACCAAGTAACTGATGCTCATAACAACACACTTAGCCACCCCATGGATGTTGTAAATCTCAACCTTTACTGGTCCAAAAAAAGTTGTGGTTGCCTCAGATTTACCTGTAGACTGTCTACTAGGAAATTATTTAGAGACATCAGCTTGGTCAGATGTGGAGTTGGAGGCCCATGCAGCAATGCTGGGCATTCCAGTGCATATTTTTGCTTTAACCAGGGCTCAGGCCAAAAAGCAAAAAGGACAGGGTGACTTGGATCCTGGAAGAATGGACTAAGTGCTCCCTAAAGCTAGGGGTAGTAGAAGTAAATCACTACCTACTATCCTTCCCTCTACAGTGGATTCTACTTCTGAGGAAGAAGAATTTCCACCCTGTGCAGAACCTACACCAGAGGAGCTGGAAGCAGACACTGCTGAGCTTTTGGGTGAAGGGGGGCCTGCCAGGGAGGAGCTGAGTGTGGCACAGCATACCTGGCCCACAATAGAGGGTCTAAGGCAGCAAGCTGTCAAACAAGCAAATGGGGATGTCAGTGACTCTCACAGAGTTTACTGGGAGGACAACCTCTTGTACACTGAAGCAAAGGATCCAAAACCTGGAGCTGCCAGGAGATTGGTGATTCCTCAGGAGTACAGAAAGTTCCTCCTAACTCTAGCCCACGACATTCCCTTAGCTGGACATTTGGGGCAAATGAAAACTTGGGACAGGCTTGTTCCCTTGTTTCATTGGCCTAGAATGTCAGAGGACACAAAGGAATTTTGTAAGTCCTGTGAAACCTGTCAAGCCAGTGGCAAAACAGGTGGCACTCCAAAGGCACCCCTTATCCCACTGCCTGTGGTTGGGGTTCCCTTTGAAAGGGTAGGGGTTGACATAGTTGGCCCCCTTGACCCTCCTACTGCTTCAGGCAATAGGTTTATCTTGGTGGTAGTGGACCATGCCACCAGATATCCTGAAGCAATTCCTCTAAGGACCACTACAGCTCCTGCAGTGGCAAAGGCCCTCCTGGGAATATTTTCCAGGGTGGGCTTCCCAAAAGAGGTGGTATCAGACAGAGGAAGCAATTTCATGTCTGCTTACTTAAAGGCCATGTGGGAGGAGTGTGGTGTTACATACAAGTTCACCACACCCTATCATCCACAAACAAATGGACTGGTGGAGAGATTTAACAAAACTCTCAAAGGCATGATTATGGGACTCCCTGAAAAACTTCGCAGGAGATGGGATATCCTGTTACCTTGCCTCTTTTTTTTGCTTACAGGGAGGTACCCCAAAAAGGAGTGGGCTTCAGCCCCTTTGAACTCCTATTTCGACACCCTGTGAGAGGTCCTCTAACACTTGTTAAGGAGGGTTGGGAACAACCTTTAAAAGCTCCAAAGCAAGACATAGTGGACTATGTACTTGGCCTAAGATCTAGGATGGCTGAGTACATGAAAAAGGCCAGTAAAAACCTTCAGGCCAGCCAAGAGCTCCAAAAGCAATGGCATGACCAGAAGGCTGTTTTGGTGCAGTATCAACCAGGGCAGAAAGTGTGGGTCTTGGAGCCTGTGGCCCCAAGAGCACTCCAAGACAAATGAAGTGGATCCCACATAATTGTTGAAAAGAAGGGAGAAGTCACCTACTTAGTTGACTTAGGCACTGCCAGGAGTCCCCTTAGGGTGCTCCATGTCAATCGCCTGAAACCCTACTATGACAGGGCTGATCTCACACTGCTCATGGCAACAGATGAGGGACAGGAAGAAGAGAGTAACCCTCTCTCTGATCTCTTCTCTTCCACAGAACAAGATGCTCTAGTGGAAGGTGTAGTTTTGGCAGATTGTCTTACTGCTGAGCAGAAAGACCACTGCATAAATCTCCTGGGTCAGTTTTCTGAACTCTTCTCTACTGTGCCAGGCACTACTTCTTGGTGTGAGCACACTATAGATACTGGAGACAGCTTGCCTGTCAAAAGTAAGATCTATAGGCAGCCTGACCATGTCAGAGACTGCATAAAGCAAGAAGTGCAGAAAATGCTTGAACTGGGAGTGGTTGAGCACTCTGAAAGTCAATGGGCCTCTCCTGTGGTACTTGTACCAAAACCTCATTCCAAGGATGGAAAAAGGAAATGCGGTTTTGTGTAGACTATAGAGGTCTCAACCAGGTAACCAAAACTGATGCTCACCCTATACCCAGGGCAGATGAGCTAATAGATACACTGGCATCTGCCAAGTATCTAAGCACTTTTGATTTGACTGCAGGGTATTGGCAGATCAAGTTATCAGAAGATGCAAAAGCAAAAACTGCATTTTCAACCATTGGAGGCCATTACCAATTCACAGTAATGCCTTTTGGATTGAAAAATGCACCTGCCACTTTGCAGAGGTTGGTGAATACAGTCCTGCAAGGGCTGGAAGCTTTTAGTGCAGCATATCTAGATGATATAGCTGTCTTTCGCTCCAGCTGGGATGATCACCTGGTCCACCTTTGGAAAGTTTTAGAGGCCCTGCAAAAGGCAGGCCTCACTATCAAGGCTTCAAAGTGCCAGATAGGGCAGGGGAAAGTGGTTTATCTGGGACACCTGGTAGGTGGAGAACAGATTGCACCACTTAAGGGGAAAATCCAAACTATTATAAATTGGGTTCCCCCTACAACTCAGACCCAGGTGAGAGCCTTCTTAGGCCTCACTGGGTATTACAGGTGGTTCATAAAGAACTATGGCTCCATTGCAGCCCCTCTTAATGACCTCACATCTAAGAAAATGCCTAAAAAGGTATTGTGGACAGCTAGCTGTCAGAAAGCTTTTGAGGAGCTGAAGCAGGCCATGTGCTCTGCACCTGTCCTGAAAAGCCCGTTACTCCAAAAAATTCATTGTCCAAACTGATGCATCTGAATTAGGGGTAGGGGCAGTCTTATCACAACTGAATTCTGAGGGCCAGGATCAACCTGTTGCTTTCATCAGCAGGAGGTTGACCCCTAGAGAAAAGCGTTGCTCTGCCATAGAGAGGGAGGCCTTTGCTGTGGTCTGGGCACTGAAGAAGTTGAGGCAATACCTGTTTGGCACTCACTTCATTGTTCAGACAGACCATAAACCTCTACTTTGGCTAAAACAAATGAAAGGTGAAAACCCTAAATTATTGAGGTGGTCCATATCCCTACAGGGAATGGATTATACAGTGGAACATAGACCTGGGAGTACCCACTCCAATGCAGATGGACTCTCCAGATATTTCCACTTAGACAATGAAGACTCATCAGGTCATGGCTAGTCTTATTGTCCTTCGTTTGGGGGGGGGGGGGTTGTGTAGGAAAGTACCATCTTGCCTGGCATGTTACCCCCATATTTCACTGTATATATGTTGTTTTAGTTGTATGTGTCACTGGGACCCTGCCAGCCAGGGCCCCAGTGCTCATAAGTGTGCCCTGTATGTGTTACCTGTGTTATGACAAACTGTCTCACTGAGGCTCTGCTAATCAGAACCTCAGTGGTTATGCTCTCTCATTTCTTTCCAAATTGTCACTAACAGGCTAGTGACCAATTTTACCAATTTAGATTGGCATACTGGAACACCCTTATAATTCCCTAATATATGGTACTGAGGTACCCAGGGTATTGGGGTTCCAGAAGATCCCTATGGGCTGCAGCATTTCTTTTGCCACCCATAGGGAACTCTGACAATTCTTACACAGGCCTGCCACTGCAGCCTGAGTGAAATAACGTCCACGTTATTTCACAGCCATTTTACACTGCACTTAAGTAACTTATAAGTCACCTATATGTCTAACCTTTCCCTGGTAAAGGTTGGGTGCTAAGTTACTTAGTGTGTGGGCACCCTGGCACTAGCCAAGGTGCCCCCACATTGTTCAGGGCCAATTCCCTGAACTTTGTGAGTGCGGGGACACCATTACACGCGTGCACTACATATAGGTCACTACCTATGTGTAGCTTCACAATGGTAACTCCGAATATGGCCATGTAACATGTCTAAGATCATGGAATTGCCCCAACAATGCCATCCTGGTATTGGGGAGACAATCCCATGATTCCCCGGGTCTCTAGCACAGACCCGGGTACTGCCAAACTGCCTTTCCCAGGGTTTCAATGCAGCTGCTGCTGCTGCCAACCACTCAGACAGGTTTCTGCCCTCCTGGGGTCCAGCCAGGCTTGGCCCAGGAAGGCAGAACAAAGGACTTCCTCAGAGAGAGGGTGTTACACCCTTTCCCTTTGGAATAAGGTGCCAGGGCTGGGGAGGAGTAGCCTCCCCCAGCCTCTGGAAATGCTTTGATGGGCACAGATGGTGCCCATCTCTGCATAAGCCAGTCTACACCGGTTCAGGGATCCCCCAGCCCTGCTCTGGTGCGAAACTGGACAAAGGAAAGGGGAGTGACCACTCCCCTCACCTGCACTTCCCCTGGGAGGTGCCCAGAGCTCCTCCAGTGTGCTCCAGACCTCTGCCATCTTGGAAACAGAGGTGCTGCTGGCACACTGGACTGCTCTGAGTGGCCAGGGCCAGCAGGTCACGTCAGAGACTCCTTCTGATAGGCTCCTTCAGGTGTTGCTAGCCTATCCTCTCTCCTAAGTAGCCAAACCTCCTTTTCTGGCTATTTAGGGTCTCTGCTTTGGGGAATTCTTTAGATAACGAATGCAAGAGCTCATCAGAGTTCCTCTGCATCTCTCTCTTCACCTTCTGCCAAGGAATCGACTGCTGACCGCGCTGGAAGCCTACAAAACTGCAACAAAGTAGCAAAGACGACTACTGCAACACTGTAACGCTGATCCAGCCGCCTTCTTGACTGTTTTCCTGGTGGTGCATGCTGTGGGGTAGTCTGCCTCCTCTCTGCAGTAGAAGCTCCGAAGAAATCTCCAGTGGGACGACGGAATCTTCCCCTTGCAACCGCTGGCACCAAAGAACTGCATCACCGGTCCTCTGGGTCTCCTCTCAGCACAACGAGCGAGGTCCCTTGAACTCAGCAACTCTGTCCAAGTGACTCCCACAGTCCAGTGACTCTTCAGTCCAAGTTTGGTGGAAGTAAGTCCTTGCCTCCCCACGCCAGACTGCATTGCTGGGAACCGCGTGTTTTGCAGCTACTCCGGCTCCTGTGCCCTCACCAAGGATTTCCTTCGTGCACAGCCAAGCCTGGGTCCACAGCACTCTAACCTGCATTGCACGACCTCCTGAGTTGTTCTCCGGCAGCGTGGGACTCTCTTGTGCAACTTCGGATGAGCACCGTTTCAATCCACTTCGTAGTGCCTGTTGTGGCACTTCTGCGGGTGCTGCCTGCTTCTGAGAGGGCTCCTTGTCTTGCTGGGCGCACCCTCTGTCCCCTGACGCAACTGGTGACATCCTGGTCCCTCCTGGGCCACAGCAGCATCCAAGAACCCTAACCGCGACCCTTGCAGCTAGCAAGGCTTGTTTGCAGTCTTTCTGCGGGAAAACACTTCTGCACGACTCTTCACGATGTGGGACATCCATCCTCCAAAGGGGAAGTTTCTAGCCCTTGTCGTTTGTGCAGAATCCTCAGCTTCTACCATCCGGTGGCAGCTTCTTTGCATCCACAGCTGGCATTTCCTGGGCATCTGCCCACTCCCGACTTGATCATGACTTTTGGACTTGGTCCCCTTGTTCCACAGGTATCTCGTCTGGAAATCCATTGTTGTTGCATTGCTGGTGTTGGTCTTTCCTGCAGAATTCCCCTATCACGACTTCTGTGCTCTTTGGGGAACTTAGGTGCACTTTGCACCCACTTTTCAGGGTCTTGGGGTGGGCTATTTTTCTAACCCCCACTGTTTTCTTACAGTCCCAGCGACCCTCTACAAGGTCACATAGGTTTGGGGTCCATTCGTGGTTCGCATTCCACTTCTAGAGTATATGGTTTGTGTTGCCCCTATCCCTATGTGCCCCCATTGCATTCTATTGTGACTATACATTGTTTGCACTGTTTTCTATTGCTATTACTGCATATTTTGGTATTGTGTACATATATCTTGTGTATATTTGCTATCCTCATACTGAGGGTACTTACTGAGAGACTTTGGCATATTGTCATAAAAATAAAGTACTTTTTTTTTTAGTATATCTGTGTATTGTGTTTTCTCATGATATTGTGCATATGACACTTGTGGTACTGTAGGAGCTTCACTTGTCTCCTAGTTCAGCCTAAGCTGCTCTGCTAAGCTACCATTTTCTATCAGCCTAAGCTGCTAGACACCCCTATACACTAATAAGGGATACCTGGGCCTGGTGCAAGGTGTAAGTACCCCTTGGTACTCACTACAAGCCAGTCCAGCCTCCTACATCTACCTCAACCCTTTGCCGTACAGTGTCAAGTCTTTCCAACTCTTTGGTGCCGGATACTGAAACTGTAATGATATCTGACAGATGTGCCTGAACTGTATTAGCAGATGTACCTGCTAAGATTGCGGCATAAGAATTTTGTCTTTTGGAACAATGTCTGTGTAGATGATCTAAGGCCCCACATAGGCTACAAGTTTTTGGAGCATCGCAGTCTTGAGGACTGTGACCTAAATTGCCACAAAATGTACAATGTTGATTTTTTAATTCTTCTTTTAAATGGCCAAATTGAAAACAGTTTCTGCAAAATTGAGTTTGGCTAGGATAGTTCAAATATCCTCTGTAACGACCTAGAGAGAAGGTTTGTGGTAGGTGAATTAACCCACCTGCAGGATTTTGCTTTAAAACCACAAAAAATAATTTTCCCATTTCAAATTCCAAATTTGTATTTCTGTAATACCCCGCCTCTTACTTTGGCACAATAACTATTTAGAAAACATTCTATTTCCCATGTTGTTATATGAGCATTAAAGCAGAAAAAGAAAAGGGGTTAACTGTGGGTAGATTTGAATAGGAAAATATGAACACCGATTCTCAAAGGAAAAGAGTTTGTAATATACCCTAAGATCAGGAGATTAAAAAGGAAAAACTGTAATTCCCTTTGTGGTTTTAAATATAAATATAAACCACAACAAGATGTGCAATAATAACAATAGTATAAAGATGTTATGTAGCCGGCTCGCCTCAGGCTTCAAGCAAGTTTAAATTTGAATTCCCTGATCAAACTCTGCACAGGGACTCCTGTTGGCCAAACACGGCAAGGGCGCACTCGCCCCTACACAGCAACACCACAGCTCAGCCAAACACTGCAGATCTTTCTCGAAAAAGGCTCTGGCTGGAGCCCCCTCTGCCGCCTAGCAAATCTGATGCACCTCTCTCTGGGCTCCTGCCAGAACCCCACCTCACTGCAACACCGGGTGCTTCAAAGAAAAAGAGGGGATTCCGAATATTGGACGCGCACACAGGACATGCCAAACAAAGGCCCTGAAGTGCAAACAAAGACTCCTCCTCTACGCGAGGGCAGCTGCCAGAGCCCAGGAATCCCAGTTACGGAGGCCAGGCATGGGCTCAGGAATTAAAACATGGGTGTGCCGGCTAGGACGCCTCCTCTGGGTCAAGCAGGAAATTCTTCTTGTGTTATCTCCTTTCTTGGGTCTTTTCCTCCAAGTGATGCAATGTGATAAAAGTCGATGTTGTGGAATTGGCAAAAAGAGAGGCACGCCCATCCAGCGCTCCCACAGCTATATGGGGGAAGCTAAGAATAAAACAAAAAAATGTTGCAGTCCTTTTTCCTGGGAAATAGAAACCTGGCGCAGCCTTGCTCAGGGGAAACCAGAGTATGAAGGCCCAGCCTGAGGATCCCACTCCCCCAAGGTCCGAAGCTGAACTCTTCTACCCCTTCACACTCCGGTATGCAGCCTTGCTGCAGACCAGCCAGGGAATGCAGGCCCAGCAACAAAAGGGTTCTGGAGTTAGAGTCTGGCCTTTGGAAGACTACAGTATAGAATAAACCTACACTTGATCTTAGCCGAAAGAGCGAGAAGCAATAACCCGAATGGTGCCAGAATTCTCACCTCACCTGCCGGTCTCCTTGGATGACTCGGGCTGGGGTCGTCCTTTCCTTGAGGTTCACGGGCCTTTTGCCTCTTTTCCCATCTCTTGGCAAGAGCTCAGCAAGTGCCAAAAGGAAAAAGAGTCCCTGGTGTCAGGGTTTCTCCCGGCCCCCAGAGTTCTCAGCAGTCACCTGTTATGCGTCCATTAGCATACCCACATTGCCCACTTTCTAGTTTTTGCATGCCTCGCCCCTTCCTGTCCACTGCGTCCAGCCCCTGGGTCGGAAGGCCAGGCCACCTTGGACAGCACCCTGACAGCAAGTGACTGGCACCTCGCCCTCGCTTCCCCAGGACTCTGCTGCTCTGTAGCCGAGGCCTATAGAAAAGGCTCTGCCGTTCGTGGCTGGGCGGGGGCAGGCAAAGAAGGAAGAGGACTCTGTCTTTTCCCTCTGCCCAGAGAAGACATGGACAGTGTCCATTTCTTCTGCTCTGCCATGGCTCAATACTATCTATATATATATATATATCTTTTTCTTTCTCCCTGTTTTACCATTCCTATCTCGCTCCTCCTCACTTGCTGAAAATGCAGTGGATCAAGAAAGGGCCCTCTGCTTTCTCTCTTTTCCATCTCTCGCTACACTGTGAAATGGATCCAAAAACTAAAGAAAACACTGCCGAAGATGCAGTCTTTTTCTGACTTTTTTCTCTACCAAAGTGTAGCCTCTGAGCAGCGAAAAAAACTAAAAGAAAATGGGAGGTGGGTGGGGGGTTATGAAATACGACAGAAATACAATGAACTAAATAAGTAAATAAATAAAAAAAGACACAGCAGTCACAAAGTGGCCAGGTTGGTTTTATTTTCACCCAAACACATTAGCACCACTTTACAGAGTGTGCCAGTGAAGCGGTACTTTGGTTTTTTCATCTTTTTTCCAACAGCATGGTTTTCCCCAGGTGGGGAAGTGCACCATTCCTGGAGGTACTGCAATACCAGGTTGATGCGTGGAGTGGACAGAGCAAGCTCCTATTCCAACTCCCTGTTCCAAAAATCTATTTAATATATGGTCCCCTGATAGAGGATGTATCCGATATTAAACTGATAAGAACAGATTTTATTAAGTTTCAAAAAGCTTTATTTAGAAAGAAGTGCATGTTAACATAAAAGCCAGTCCTTTACGCTGGCATCATTTGAGTTTGCAGCTATGAAAGAGGCGCAGCTCTTACGTGTGCAAAGTTTCCATCTAGGTCAACTCATAATTCCTATTTTACAGTTTCTTTATTGTGTGTTGTTGTTTATTAAACTGACCCATTTGTTTTGTTTCCAGTTTTTGGAGGTCCAATCTTTATTATTTTTTCTGACATCAAT
Source organism: Pleurodeles waltl (assembly GCF_031143425.1). Classification (NCBI taxonomy): domain Eukaryota; kingdom Metazoa; phylum Chordata; class Amphibia; order Caudata; family Salamandridae; genus Pleurodeles; species Pleurodeles waltl. The sequence continues at coordinate 1,604,840,968 of NC_090444.1, forward strand.
GAACACATATGTTTGCGTTTTGTCTGACGCATTCTTCAGTTGGTATATCTTTGTGATTAAAAAGTGTAAGGTTTCCCGTGATCCGTAGACTTTCTTTGACACAGTTTATAATTTTCCATAACATTTCACTTTTCTTTTCTTACAGTTCATGTTTAGATCCTAAATATCAGTTCATAGGATAGCATTCATTGTCCAGTTAGTTTCGATATTAGTGTGCTTGTTTTTTCCATACTTCTTGGCCATAAATTTTAGTTCCCAAAAAATATACAATACTTTTGTCACTTACACGTGTACTCCTTGGGCATTTTGCATCTTTTGCCAGTCTTCTTCTGTGCTAGAAAGATTTGACCAGTAGGGATCCGGTTACTGCCATCCATGCAATGTCGTTTTGTTTGTTGGTAAGTTCTTTTTTATTCACTGGTGACCAAACCATTTGGGATTGTCTCTCTGATAGGTTGTTTACCATCTGTAGGGAGTGTGAGTCTTTGAGAACTTGTTAATTGCATTTTTGTTTGTGTGCATATTTGTGGGTCTATGTACTTTTTTCTGCAATGTTCCGGGAATTCCTTTAGTGCTTCGAAGATTTTTGGGGTTGTGAGGCAATGTGGTTTTCTGTTGTCAAAGATACACAATCCATAATTTTTTAACAGTAGGCGGTTGGAATACATGATGTAGTCTGCTACAAAGGCAGTCTTATTCTCAATGGCTTGCAAACACAACTGACAATATTTTAAAAATATGAACATTTTTAGGTTTGGTACATCTTTACCTCCTTTGTCTTTTGCTGTGTACATAATATCTCTTTTTGCCTTTTCCATTTTTGTATTCCATATGAAAGTGAATATAATGTTTTGTAAATTATTCAAGCATGACATTTTAGGTGGAAAAACCATTGCCGTGTATAACAGATTAGGCAGAATGATAGATTTAACAATGAGTATTTTCCCTTCCATTGTTAGACTTCTCAGTTTCCAAAAGTCAAGTTTTTTCTGATGTTTTTGTTGATTGTGGGCCAATTTTGTTCACCTGTAGTGTCAGAGCTAAAATAGACTCAGAGTATTTTTATTTTTCCGGTAGTTTCCGTGGCATTTGTTTTGGCCAGGCTTTCCCATTGGCCTGGGGTCAATCATAAAGATTTGTCTTCATTGTTAGTCTGTATGCCTCTGAGAAGTTTTGTGCGTGTTGCATGATTTTATGAACTTCTTGTGCGTTGTTGCATTTATACATTTGACCCTTTTTTTATTGCCTCCTGGGAAGAAGATGGCTGTGATTGTTTTATCATTCCTTATTTTGTTTAACAGAGGTTCAATTGCACATATAAAAAGGGCTGGTGAGAGAGGACACCCTTGTCTTACTCCTGTTTTTATTGGGATTTCTTGTGAGAGGTGGCCATTGATTGGGATTTCACTTGAAGCACCTTTGTATAGTGATTGGATCACTGAAATGAACGTTTTTTCCAGGACTTTAAAAAGGAATTTGTGTGATAAATTGTTGAAGGCTTTTTGGAGGTTTAAAGATAGTACTCCCAAGGGCTGGTTGCATACCTTCCTATTAGGAACAGCGCAGGATTGGTCTTCCTGTATGATGGCCTTTAGTACTTTTTTTAACCTGTTGGTCAGGACCTTGGTTAGTATTTTTCCATCTACATTTAGGAGGGATATGGGACGCACATTTTTCAGATTTTCTTTGTTATCTTTTTTGTGTAAGAGGGTTATGATGCCTTTGGAGAAGGATTCTAGGAATTCTTTGTTTTTGATGCTTTCCCGAATCATTTCTATGAAGTCTGTGCATAGGCTTGGCCACATTTATTTAAAGAATCCCCATCGGAGGCCATCTCTTCCAGGGGAGGATGAGGGGGCATTGGGAGAGAGTTTCAAAAAATTCTTTTCCTTTTAGTGGGTTTTCTAGAAATGTTTTTTCTTTGTTTGATAGGGTATTGGAGATTGTGTGTAGATGCTCGTTAGTCTTTTTTTCCGATATTTTCCTGTGCTTGTATAGGTTTGTGTAGTAGTCCACTTCTGTTCTTTTGGATTCTTTCTTTGTCTTTTTGTATTTTCCCTTCCTTGTTTAGGATTTCTCAGATTTCTTTGTGGGTGTGGGAGCTTTTTTTGAAGAAGAACCCTGACATTTTTTGTCTTCTTTGAATATTTTAACACTGGAGTTAAAGATGGTTTGTGTACCTTTTTCATAAAACCATTTTTTGAGTTTGTTGTTTTGTCTTTTATGTCTTCTGTTACATTAGCTCCTAGGTTTTGGAATCTTTGGAGTAGGTCTAGTTTATCTCTAAGGTCTCGGTAGGTTTGTCCTTCTCCTTGGGCTTTGTCTTTGCTGTCTTTAATAAAGAAAATGTTGTTCTCTTTTTGACACATTCCCACCATTTGCTTAAGGATAGTAAGTTGTTTTTTGCTGCTTTCCATTTGATGAATTCTGTTTTAAAGGATTCTAGAATTCCTGCATCTTATAGAATGGAGATGTTTAATTTCCATGTGCCTGGACCTCCAACATTTACTGTGTCTACGACACTTTCTATTATCAGTGTGTTATGATCTGACAGTGGGTTTTGGTCTAGATGAGATTTTTTGTAAGAGATGGATTTGGAGGCGAATATGAAGTCCATTCTGGAGCAGGTGTCTCCTTTGACAGATGTCCAGGTAAAGCCTGAGCCTTTAGGGTTGTGTTCTCCATAGAGGTTTTTTCGATGTAAGTCAGCTGCTGTTGTAAGGCAGATTTTGTAGAATTTATCTCGCTTGTATTCAGTGCTGATCCCTTTTCTGTGTTTGGAATGCATTATACAATTAAAATCCCTGGTGACAAAGGTGTGTGTTGAGCCTGTGATAAAATAGGTTATATTTTTAAAAGGCTCTACTCTTTCTTTTTTCTCACATATTCTAAATTTTGTTTTGCCTAGTTGCATGTCGGCAATTTGTGCTCTCCCCGGTGTTATAACTGTGTCTCTTATTAGTGATGTTTTTGTAGAGTATGGCAATGCCTACATTTTTATTTCCTCCACCAGAACATGCTGATGGTCCGTGTGTCCATTCTTTTTCATATTGTTGGTAGTTTTGCATTGATGGGATATTGCATTCTTGTAGACATATTACGTCTGTTTTAATAGTTTTGCAATATTCAAAAATAGTGTCTCTTTTTACTGGGTGTTTAAGCCCTCTGACGTTGAGCATTGCTATGGTTAATGGTGTACCTTCCATTTTGTGGTATATTTTAGTTTTTATTATTTTCTGAATCGTACAAAGCTTTTGCATCTTGTGATAGCATATCTATTTCTATCATGTTGCCCGTGAATAGTGAAGACACAAAGAGGAACTCTTCTGCCTGGGGAGGAGGGGTGCTCTTTTTTTTTTTTTTTTTTTTTTTTTTACGGGGGAGAGTTCTGTGTTTGATAGGTCAGATAAGGGGTCGAAGCGATTTTTGTTGTAGGCTGCAGTATTTTTCTATTTTTCTAATATTGCTATGTGGCAGTTGTGTGGTTTCTTCATTTTGTTTATGTTTTTTTTTTGGTTTCTTGTTGCACCTTTTGACCTATTTTCATTTTCCTCTTTTGGTTTGTTTTTTGGTATTTTCCAATTTTTTTGGTGAGGTTTTGAAGAGCTGTGGGGTTGCCTCTAGGTTTTCCTGTGTTTCTATGTCTGTTATGTTGTCTTCTTCTAAGATATTGGTAAGGTATTCTGTGGGAGGTGTGTTTGAAGCATAAGAGGTTTGTTGAAGTTTCCCTTTTAATTCTCTGTCTGAACGGGTCTCCCTTTCTCAGTGGCTCTGGGGGGCTTCTTGTTTTCCTTGTGTGTTTGAAATCTCTGATTGTTGGGTGTTATTTTGGCTAATTTGTGGTGTTTCTTTTATTGAAAAAGGGTTTGTTAGAAGTGGGGTTTCTGGTTGGCTAGGGTATACACCTCAGCCAGACAGAACTTACCCACTCTAGTCAGGGCAAGGGAGTTACACGTCCAAGATAACCCCTGCTCACCCCCTTGGTAGCTTGGCAAGAGCAGACAGGCTTAACCCGTAGGCAATGTGTAAAGCGTTTGCACAACACACACAACACATGTGACGCAATATCCCCACCACAAAGGAAACACAACACCAGATTATATGAAAATATACTGTATTGTACACAACGTAATTATCAGACCAAACATCACATATTAGTACTATCCTGCCACCTTAGCAGTTGTCAGAATGTTACACATTAGTTACTCTGCAAACTAGCAGTAGTCACATATAACACACAGGTTACTCAGTATTCTGCAACAGCAGTGGTCAGGAAACACGTTATTACACCAAGACACTTGTCATTAGAATATCATAAAACGCCCATAGCAGGAACATTAGAAACATATGGCAAGTCATAGCAATACATATCAGCAAGTCATGTCCATAAAAGGAACATCTGCATATGTACACAACAACATCATAAAACAGGTAGGCAATATATCAATCAACCAAAGTCTGTAATAAGAACTGCTGATATAAATTGTCCCTTTGAAATACCTGGTAGATGATAAAGGCACCTCCAGTGCCTAAGAAACGGAAACAAGGGGGCTCCCAGGGCTCCCTGTGCAAAACGGGGGCCTTGTGATGCTGTAGAGGGAGAGGGGCAGCACGCACCCTCCCTGATCCTTACTGGGTCCCTCCTGGGGCCTTTGATCTTTGGGGCCCCCTCCAGGCCTCAACCGGCCATCAAAAGGGAGGGGCCACCAACAGCAAGAGAAAAGGCGAAGGAGGGGGGCGCCACGCACCCCCTCTGGTTTTAGTGATGGGCCCCTCTGGGAGCCCGTAATCCCTGGGGGCCCCCCAAGGCCTTCCACTGGCCCTTTCACGGGGGGACCACGACCAGGTCCAAAACTCAGCCCAGCGACGCAAGGAGCCTCCGATGAGGCTTCCGCCCCGCCTGTGGTTCAGTAGAGGGCTCGCTCGGGGCAGGGAGAGACCTCCTTCTCCCCTGCCCCTCGGGGTCGAGAAAAAAGGGGCCCGTGGGGCGGGGGAACCTCCGATCAGGCCTCCGCCCCCCCCGCCTGGCTGTAGACACGCGGCGCGGCCTACCCAGGCCGATTGAAGCAGCAGGCACCAAAGCTGGTGCCTGCTTGTGCCCCGGGGGTGTTCCACGGAGCGCGCTTTACCCCGGGAGTACGATAGAAGCGCGCTTGCTCCAATCCTCTAGTTTTGTAGTGTCCTTCGTGCACCTGGGGCACAGACCACAGCGCGACTTCGGCACTGCCTTTAAGACGGCCCGGGACGTGGCGGTGATCCTTTGGCAAGTGAAAAGTGCAACTGCCACACTAGGCTACCAACAGAGGCAGCGCTTTCCTACCTCCAGCGCTAGGCCTCCATATATGCAGCATTTTCCAAAGCACTTTCAGTAAGAAAGAAGATCTTGGAGCACTCTTCGTGCCAGTGATGGATGCAGGGGTCAGGTGCCACAGAACCCTGCCCCTGGGGAGCAGAGCTTTAAGAAAAGGTCCTCAAGTGGAGGGCCCAGCAACAGGCCAGCACAAGGGGAAGGCAGCAAGTGGCAAGTCCTTCACAGTGACCAAGCAGGTCACAGGTCAGCACAGCAGCAGCAGTCCATGGCAGTTCCTTCTGAGTCCTTTCAGCCTTTGGTGTCCAGTTCCAAGTTGATTCCAAGAGTCCCCAAATTGTGGGGAAAATTCCCCTGTACTTATAGTACTTATAGTCAGTTCTTACAGTGTTTTACAATGGTAGGGAGAGGAGGTTCCAGACAGTTACAACTGGTTCTGGGAGTGCCCCCTCTCTCTTTTCAGCACAGGCTCCAAACATCAGTGGGGGGTTAACAACCCTATTGTGTGAGGCCAGGGCACAGTCTTTACAAATGCAGGTGTGCCCTGCCTCTCCCTTCTCTCATCCCAGGAAGACTATTCAGTATGCAGATGCACCTCTGTGACACCTCCACCCTCCCTGTGTACAGGCTGTCTGAAAAGTATGCACAAAGCCCCAACTGTCACTTGGCCCAGACGTGGATTGGAGTCAAGCTGCAAAACACCAGAGTCATAAGCACAGATAAATGTGCACTTTCTAGAAGTGGCATTTCTGTGATAGTAATAAAAAATACACCCACACCAGTAAGCAGCATTTATTATCACCATCACAACCATACCAAACACGCCTACGCTACCCCTCATAAATCAGACAATACCCCTTACACATAAGGCAGGGCATTTCTAATGCAATCCTATGAGAAGGCAACACTCACAGCAGTGAGACACCAAGTTAGGCTGTTTGTCACTAATAGGACAGGCCATGCAATATGGCATATGTCCTGCCTTTCTACATACATGGCACCCTTCCCATAGGGCTTGCTACGGCGTACCTTAGGGGTGACTTACATGTAGTAAAAGGGGAGTTCTGGGCCTGGCAAGTAAATTTAGATGCCAGGTCCCTGTGGCAGAAAACTGCGCACACAGGCCTAGCGCTAGCAGGCCTGAGACAGGTTTGAAAGTCTACTTCAGTGGGTGGCGCAAGCAGCGCTGCAGGCCCACTAGTAGTATTTAATTTACAGGCCCTGGGTATAGAGATACCACTGTACAAGGGACTTATAGGTAAATTAAATATGCCAATTAGGTATAAGCCAATCATACCAACTTTAGATGGGAGAGTACCTGCACTTTAGCACTGGTCAACTGTGATAAAGTGCTCAGAGTCCTAGAGCCAACAGCGAGAGGTCAGAAAAACCAGGAGGAAGGAGGCAAAAAGACTAGGGATGACCCTGCGTAAGGCAAGAAGTCTAACAGTGTTGCTTAGGTTTGTTAGGTTAAAAGGAGTCCAAATGTGGCTTTCTTCATTTTCTTTGTAACCTTTTGTAGCTATGATGCTTCCCTTATGACATCTTCTAGTAGTTAGTCTGCTTCTGGAATTTCTGAGGCATTACTTTGCAATGGGGTTGGTTTACTTGGTATTGTTATGTTTATGTTGCTGTTTAGGGCATGTTGAGTAAAAGATTTTCATTTATATCTGGTTCAGAAGGGGTTGTTACCCTGTAGGTAGTGGGGGATGTTTGTGGTTGGGTAGGTTGTGGTTCTATATCTCTCATTTTGTCTCCCCATATTGTTTCTCTAAAGCTTGCTGCTGCTGCATAACACTTTATCCCTTCTGGGCAGTTTCTGTAGAGGTGACCAGAGGAGCCGCATAGGTTGCAGTTTTTTGGGAATATTACATTTATGTGTGAGATAGAATTAAATCTGCAACTGCGGCATCCTTCATAGGTGCAATTTTCTTTTATGTGTCCACATTTCCTACATAAGATTGGTTGGCCTTGGTAATAGAAGTAGCCTTTATTTGGGCATCTGGAAAAGGTATTTGGTATATGGCTGAAGCCACCTATGCATAGGTGGCTTCAGCCATATACCAAATACCTTTTCCAGATGCCCAAATAAAGGCTACTTCTATTACCAAGGCCAACCAATCTGTTTTAGGGTCATTAGAAATTTCCTGCGGCCGTTCCACACTCCCTATTCGTTTTTAAGTTCCATGCCCACTCTAACCTTGGAGTAGTATCTCAGCAGGAATTTATCTATCTCCCATGTTGAAACCCCTGGGTTATGCATATATTCAAAAACTTCAATTTCTGCTGGTGTTGACATTGAGGTGATTTTGTACCCTTTTGTTTTTTCTTTATAAAAATAGTGTTTTGTAGGAAGATTTTTCATGTTTCTTCTTTAATAAAAGTGAAATCGTATATACCTTGTTGGTTGCACTCCGCCATTCTTTTTAAATCCCTTGTTTGTATGTTAAATTCTTTGAAGAGCATATCATTTACTAGGGATTTGAGGTGGTCTTTTTTAACCTCCCTTTCTACTTGGAAGCGGATTGTATTTTTGGTAGACTCAGCCCTGCCACTTTTTCTTTGTGTATTCCGCTATTATCTCTTTTCTCACAGGACTCTGAAATTTTCCTTTTTTGCTTTGGGGGGACTGCAAATGTGGAGTGGGACCGCGGCTCTCCTCCTATGGGCGGGGGGACCGGACCCTGGCTCTCCACCCACGGGCGCAGGATGTGGGAGGGGACCGGACCGCGGCCCTCCATCCACGGGTGCGGGAGGGAGGGGGGGCGGACCAGGCCTCTCCACCCACGGGTGCGAGAGGAAGGGGGGGACCGGACCAGGGCTCTCCACCCACGGGCGAGGGAGGCAGGGGAGACCGGACCGTGGCTCTCCAGGCACGGGGAGGAGAAATCGGACCGCGGCTCTCCACCCGGGGGGTTGAGGGGGTGGTGACCGGACCGCGGCTCTCCACCCACAGGCGCGAGAGGGAGGGGAAATGGACCGCGGCTCTCCACCCATGGGCACAGGAGGGAGGGGGGGGGGAACCGGACTGTGGCTCTCCACCCATGGGTGGGGGAGGGGGTAGGGGGGGACCGGACCACGGCTCTCCACCCACGGGAGGGAGGGGGGACCGGACCGCAGCTCTCCACCCGGGGGGGAGGGGGTGGTGACCGGACCGCGGCTCTCTACCCACCGGCGCGGGAGGGAGGGGGGAACGGACCGCGGCTCTCCACCCACAGGCGCAGCGGGGGGGACCGGAGGGGGGAAACGGACCGCGGCTCTCTACCCACGGGTGCAGCGGGGGGGAAACAGAGGGACGGACCGCAGCTTTCTACCCACGGGTGCGGCAGGGGGAAAGAGGGGGGGCGGACCGTGGCTCTCTACCCACGGGCGGGGGGGAAACGTACCGCGGCTCTCTACCCACGGGCAGGGGGAATGGGGGGGAACGGACCGTGGCTCTCTACCCATGGGCGGGGGAACCGGACCGCGGCTCTCTACCCACGGGCGGGGGAACGGACCGCGGCTCTCTACCCACGGGTGGGGGAACGGACCGCGGCTCTCTACCCACGGGCGGGGGAACGGACCGCGGCTCTCTACCCACGGGCGGGGGAACGGACCGCGGCTCTCTACCCACGGGCGGGGGAACGGACCGCGGCTCTCTACCCACGGGCGGGGAGGGAGGGGAGAACCGGACCGCGGCTCTCCACCCACAGGCGGGAGAAACGGACCGCGGCTCTCCACCCACAGGCGGACCGCGGGTCTCCACTTACAGGTGGCGGGGGGGTCGAACCGGACTGCGGCTCTCCACCCACGGGCAGGGGAACCGGACCGCGGCTCTCCACCCACGGGCGGGGAACCGGACCGCGGCTCTCCACCCACGGGCGGGGAACCGGACCGCGGCTCTCCACCCACGGGGATAAACCGGACCGCGGCTCTCCACCCACGGGGATAAACCGGACCGCGGCTCTCCACCCACGGGGATAAACCGGACCGCGGCTCTCCACCCACGGGGATAAACCGGACCGCGGCTCTCCACCCACGGGGACAAACCAGACCGCAGCTCTCCACCCACGGGTGCGAGGGGAACCGGACCGTGGCTCTCCACCCACGGGGGAGGTGTGGGGGGAAACCCGGACCGCTCTCTACCCACGGGTGCAGCGGGGGGGAAACAGAGGGACGGACCGCGGCTTTCTACCCACGGGTGCGGCGGGGGGAAAGAGGGGGGGCGGACCGTGGCTCTCTACCCACGGGCGGGGGGGAAACGTACTGCGGCTCTATACCCACGGGCAGGGGGAATGGGGGGGAACGGACCGTGGCTCTCTACCCATGGGCGGGGGAACCGGACCGTAGCTCTCTACCCATGGGCGGGGGAACCGGACCGCGGCTCTCTACCCACGGGCGGGGGAACGGACCGCGGCTCTCTACCCACGGGCGGGGGGAACGGACCGCGGCTCTCTACCCACGGGCGGGGGAACGGACCGCGGCTCTTTACCCACGGGCGGGGAGGGAGGGGAGAACCGGACCGCGGCTCTCCACCCACAGGCGGGGAAACGGACCGCGGCTCTCCACCCACAGGCGGACCGTGGCTCTCCACCCACAGGCGGACCGCGGGTCTACACTTACAGGTGGCGGGGGGGGTCGAACCGGATCGCGGGTCTCCACCCACAGGTGGCAGGGGGGTCGAACCGGACTGCGGCTCTCCACCCACGGGCAGGGGAACCGGACCGCGGCTCTCCACCCACGGGCAGGGGAACCGGACCGCGGCTCTCCACCCACGGGCAGGGGAACCGGACCGCGGCTCTCCACCCACGGGCAGGGGAACCGGACCGCGGCTCTCCACCCACGGGCAGGGGAACCGGACCGCGGCTCTCCACCCACGGGCAGGGGAACCGGACCGCGGCTCTCCACCCACGGGCAGGGGAACCGGACCGCGGCTCTCCACCCACGGGGATAAACCGGAACGCAGCTCTCCACCCACGGGGATAAACCGGAACGCAGCTCTCCACCCACGGGTGCGAGGGGAACCGGACCGTGGCTCTCCACCCACGGGGGAGGTGTGGGGGGGAAACCCGGACCGCGGCTCTCCACCCACGGGCGAGGGGGGGGGGCAGGGGGGGGGTTTGGGAAACCCGGACCGCGGCTCTCCACCCACGGGCGCAGGGAGAACCGGACAGCGGCTCTCCTTAGTTCTCTTCTCATGGGTTGGGGGGGGGGGGTGCGGTTGTCCTCTCTTCTTCCCAGATGAAGAGCTGGGCGGATGGCTAAGGATGTTTATTCTTCTGATGCTGGCTGACTTTCAGGGGACCTCAGGAGTGCTGGCTACAGGGGTTGCCTGGCTCTCAGGGCAGCCTTCCGGGGCCTCCTGGCCCTCGGGCCATCTGGTCCAGTGCTTCTGGAGGGCTTGTCCTCTGGCTCTGGGCGGGAACGTGAGCGGGATTCTTGCCTCTACAGCTATGTGCAGTAGCAGTGGTTATTCCTGTATAATTAAAGGGTTTCCCACTAGAAGACGCTCCGATCAGGCCAGATACAATTCCTAGTCCTCCAGCAGGTTTCGCCAGGGGTCTACCTGGGACCTTCCCCCTGTTAGCACGCAGCCTGGCCTCGGACATGCCAAGGAGCGCAGGCCTAGCACCTTCAGATGTTGGAGGGTTGGTTGTGGCCTTCTGGTGCAGTGGTTCAGGTGGAGACCTGCACTCGATCTTAGCCAAAAGGACGAGAAGCAATAACCCGAATGGTACCAGCATTCTCACCTCACCTGCCGGTCTCCCTGGCTGACTCCCCATCTCTTGGCAAGAGATTTGCAAGTGCCAAAAGGGAAAAGCCCCAAAGCTCTCAGTAGTCGCCTCATTATGCATCCATTAGCATATCCACGTTGCACACTTTCTAGTTTTTGCATGCTCCGCCCCTTCCTGTCCACTGCACTAAGCCCCTGGGTCAGAAGGCCGGGCCACCCTGGACAGCACCCCGGCAGCAAGTGGCTGGCACCTCGCCCTTGCTTGCCCAGGACTCTGCTGCCCTGTAGCTTAGGCCTATAGATAAGGCTTGGCTGTTCGTGGACGGGCGGGGGCAGGCAAAGAAGGAAAAGGACTCTGGGGGTGATTCTGACCTCGGCGGTAAAAGGCCCTTACCGCCGGTCAGAAGTCTGCCATTATACCGCCGCGGCCACGGTAAACCGCCACGGTCATTCTGACCTCCAACTGGCAAACCGCCAAAAACCCGTCATCCACGGAAGGCCGCCTCATCAGCGGGCAGCGATAAACTGGAGATGAACAAACCTCCACCGTCACGCCAACAGAAATACGCCCATGCCATTACGACCCACGAATCCACGCGGCGGTCTTTCAACCGCGGTATTCCATTGGCGGTACACACCACCGCGGTCAAAATACACACACCCTTACAAAACATCCCCACATTGGACAATTCAAAATACACACACCTGAGACACATACAAACACCACTCCCACACACCCATCACCATATAAAACACACACCCACATCAACCACAAACCCCCACAAATTGAAAATCAGAGACAAGGCGCAATACACAGAGAGAGAGCACAGGGAACGCAAACCACAACACACACAGGAACCCAACATCATCACCCACACCACATCTACGCACACATCACCACACACCACCACTCACATCACCACAAACACCACCCCACACCTCATCCACACAACCCCATGGCACCCCAAAGACACCCCAGGTTCTCGGACCAAGAACTCAGGGTCATGGTGGAGGAAATAATAAGGGTAGAGCCTCAGCTCTTCGGCACACAGGTGCAGCACACCACAATAGCCAGGAAGGCGGAGCTATGGCAAAGGATCGTCGACAGGGTCAACACTGTGGGACAGCATCCCAGAAATCGGGAAGACATCCGAAAGCGCTGGAACGACCTACGGGGGAAGGTGCGCTCGATGGTGTCAAGATACAACATCGCTGTGCAGAAGACTGGCGGCGGACCCCCACCCACTCCACCCGATTTCACAGCATGGGAGCAAGAGGTCTTTAACATCCTGCATCCTGACGGCCTTGCTGGAGTAGCCGGAGGAATGGACTCTGGTAAGTATAATCTCAACTACTTCAACCCCCCCCAACCACCAGCATGCCAACCCACACCCCCAACCCCAACCCCCCAGCACGCATCCTCCCTGCCAATGTCTCACCAGCACAACCCACCCAACCCAACACCAAACCCTGAATGCCAACACAAACCATGGACACCCATCACCTATGCATGACCACTGCACATACCCATCCCCCCCCCACAAACCACCCCCACATCTCCTCCCACAAGGGAATGCCAGCACTGGGGGACAAGGGCACCCACAAATCGCACGCCATGGCACACACAGAAGCAATAACCATACTCTTTTACCCCTGCAGGGCCCGAACGCCAACACACCGGCCAGGAGGGTCCAGATTTGTCCATCCCACCACCAGAACAGGCCCCCAGTGATGACAGCAGCTCTGTCGACCTAGAACCTGATGACCAGCCCGGACCATCGGGGACCTCTGGACAGTCGGTTCCCCACACACAGACACAGGCCACAGCAGACCCAACCCCCTCTGGGAATATCAGCACAGCTCCCACCCAGCGGGCCCATGCCTCTGTCTCCAGGACGCGACAATCAGCGGTGTGTCCGCCACTACAGGGCACCCAGGCTGACCCCCCACCCCAACAACAACAGGGACCTGGGGGCAGTGGTAGTGGGCACACCGTCCAGGGGACAGAGGCCCGGGGAAACAGGGGAACTGGGAGGGCTGCAGTGCGACAGGGGGGGGAGGACAGGCCCAGGGAACCCACTCTCCAAGAGGCCCTCACCACCATCATGGGAGCATACCACCACTCCCAGGAGACGATGGCGACGGTACTGGCCAGGTTCCAGGAGATCCAGGCAAAGCAGGAGGAACGGTACATGGGGTTCAGAGACGAACTCAGGAACATCGGTTCCGCAATGGGGACCATAGTCCTGGCCCTCAACCGGATAGACACCACATTGCGGGACCATGTGGCACTCCAAAGGGCCCCTGTCACTAGCCTGGACCTGGAACATCCTACCACCTCCGCCAGCGCTAGTGGACAGGAGGCCCCCCCACACAACGACAGGCCACCAGAACCCCACCTCCTGCTGAAGAACAAACACCCCGCAAGAGGAACCTGAGATCACAAAAGAAGACAGAGTAGGATGCCAAGACCCCCGCCAGCCTAAGATACCCCCTGATGTCATCCCACTGTCCCACATTGTCACCCTGTCCAACCTTAAACAGCCCCTGCTCCATCCTTACGCAGGCATATGGACAATGCACCTGTGAAACTGAGAACTGGACTCTGCCATGGACATTACTTCACCCCCCCCCCCCATCACCGTTTTACTATCATGGACCTATATGTAGCACCAAAAATAAATCACTAATTGCACTTCAAAAATCTGGAGTCTGCTTGTATTCTTAACAAATGTATTACACATAACGGTTCAATAATGTTCAGTTACATTGTGATGACAACATACCAATGTCAATGAGCTTTAGTCCATGGGCAAACAAAGCAGAAGTCACGCAGTGGGTCATACAGCTCTGAAAAGTGAAGGGGAAGTCAAAAATCAGTTAAAAGGAACTGGGGGGAAACACGGAAAGTAGAGATGCAGGAGGCCTGAAGTAAATGTAAAATGGCGTGGGTGATTCTTACCTGTGTGCTACTGAAAGTACTGTTGTATAACTGTGTCCCTGTTGTCCGTGTCGTCCCCGTCGTCTTCCTCCTCTTCACTCTCCACAGGCTCCACAGCTGCTACAACACCACCATCTGGACCATCCTCCTGCAGGAAAGGCACCTGGCGTCGCAATGCAAATTGTGAAGCATACAGCAGGCCACGATGATCTGGCACACCTTCTTTGGTGAGTACATTAGGGATCCACCTGTCATATGCAGGCACCTAAACCTGGCCTTCAGGACCCCGAAGGTCCTTTCTATGATCCTCCTAGTTCGCCCATGGGCCTCATTGTACCGTTCCTCTGCCCTGGTCCGGGGATTCCTCACTGGGGTCAATAGCCAAGGCAGGTTGGGGTAACCAGAGTCACCTATTAGCCACACACGTTGTCTCTGTAGCTGTTCCATCACATAAGGGATGCTGCTATTTCGCATCACATACACGTCATGCACTGACCCAGGGAACTTGGCATTTACATGGGAGATGTACTGGTCAGCCAAACAGACCACCTGCACATTCATCGAATGGTAATTCTTTCTGTTTCTGTACACCTGCTCATTGTCTTTTGGGGGTACTAAAGCCACATGGGTCCCATCAATGGCACCAATGATGTTGGGGATATGTCCAAGGGCATAGAAATCACCCTTCACAGTGGCCAAATCACCCTCCTCAGGGAAAACAATGTAGCTCCGCATGTATTTCATCAGGGCAGACAACACTCTGGACAAAATCTTAGAAAACATAGGCTGAGACATCCCTGATGACATGGCCACTGTTGTCTGAAAAGACCCACTTGCCAAAAAATGGAGGACTGACAGAACCTGCACCAGAGGGGGAATTCCTGTGGGTTGGCGGATGGGGGACATCAGGGCTGGCTCCAGCTGGGCGCACAGTTCATGTATAGTGGCTCGGTCAAGTCGGCATCGAAGAATAATATGTCGTTCTTCCATTGTCGACAGGTCCACCAGCGGTCGGTACACAGGAGGATTCCTCCTTCTCCTCGCAAGTCCCAGCGGACGGTGCCTAGGAAGGATAACATGGAGTACAGAGTCAAGCAACCCACAGGTACGTAACCACAGCTTGCACAGTACACGAATCGCTATGCATTGAATGGCTTGTATGAGTGGCAATGCAAGGCCTAGGCCTGTGTGACGCAGTAGAAATTAAGCCATGTGGGCCCTTGAAATGGCGACTGCCTGACCTGTGAAGTGTGACAGTGGGATGTGAGGTCAATGCGCTGGCGTGGCACGCTGTGGCGGTAGGCGGTCGAAGACCGCTGCGCAAAGCAGCATTGGTTAACATTGAACCCTATGGGTCTCAGGAGCCAATGACGATTTGCGCCGGCGGTCGCGGTACGCACCGCCGCGGTACGCACCGCCGCGGGCGTGACCGCCATTTTCTATCTGATTAATCACTCGAGACCTGATCATCCACAGGAGAGGACCTATACTGCAAGTGCTGCTGTGACCTCGGTCTGGAAGAGACAATGGCTGCTGCGACTGGGGAAAGGGCCCCTGCCTTCACTTCAGAAGAATTGGAGAAACTTGTGGATGGGGTCCTCCCCCAGTATGCGCTACTCTACGGTCCTCCAGACCAACAGGTAAGTACACTGGGTGCACGTTGAATGGGCTATGCCTGGGTTGTGTATGGTGGATGTAAGATGGTGGGGTGGGGAGAGAATGAGTAGTACAAGGCAGACAGTTGAGAGCATGTGCCACATGGCAAGGTTGGGGAGGGGGGGGCAATCACACCTAACATGCAGACAAATGATGATATTTCCTATTCCACCCTGTACATGTCAAATAGGTCAGCGCCCATCAGAAAGTCGACATTTGGCGTGCCATCGCCAAGGACGTCCGGGCCCTGGGGGTCCACAACAGACGGGGAACCCACTGCCGAAAGAGGTGGGAGGACATCCGCCGCGGGACCAGGAAGACCGCCGAGTCACTGCTGGGGATGGCCTCCCAACCTAGGAGGGGTGCCAGTCGTACCCTGACCCCCCTGATGTCCCGGATCCTGGCGGTGGCCTACCCCGATTTGGATGGGCGCGTGAGGACATCACAGCAGACACAAGGGGGTGAGTACCAGCACATTCTGCTATCTTTACGCGCAGTGGAGGCGTCTGGGTGGGGGAGGAGGGCTGTGGGTGACATTAGGCCAGGGGGCTTTCTGTAGTGTAGTCCCCTCCTTTAGGCATGGCCCTGTGCCCCCGCCCCCCACCTCTGTAGGGTGCCAAGTACAGCAATCGATGGTCCAGCATCACCCATGTGCACATTTGTTGTCCATAGACCTGTTGGCCTAGTCACAAGTACTGAGTAATGTACCCCGATTGCGCGGCGTAGTGCGTGAGGCTCCTGTGTCTGTCCTCTCCGCCAACGGTGTTGACAATGAATGCACTCAACCTGTCTTTATATCTCCCCCCACCCTTTTTCTTTATCTTCTTGTGCATGTGTGCATTAGCATCATCAGGCGGAGGAGAATTGGCATCGGAGCACGAGGGAGCTGCAACTCACAAGGCCCCGGTGGGCCATGGTACAGACACTGAGGTCACCAGTGATACGGAGGGCGAGGGGAGCACTACAACGGGGACCCGTGGTGACACCAGCGACACCGACACGTCCTCGGAAGGGAGCTCCCTAGCGGTGGCGGCAACATCCGGGCCCCCCGCCTCTACAGGTACAGCCGCCACCCAGCCCACCAGCTCCGCCCTCCCAGCAGCCCCTCAGCCTTCGCTCCGTGCCCGCTCGCCCAAGAAGGCGGGCATCTCCTTCGCCCCAGGCACCTCAGGCCCTGCCCCTGTTACCCCTGCTGCCCTCAGTGAGGAGGTCATTGACCTCCTACAGACCATCATTGTTGGGCAGTCTACCCTTTTGAATGCCATCCAGGGGGTAGAGAGGGAGGTGCATCGGAGCAATGCATACCTGGAGGGCATTCATTCGGGTCAGGCTGCCCATCAACGATCGTTCAATGCTCTGGCCTCAGCACTGACGGCAGCCATTGTCCCTGTTTCCAGCCTCCCTCTTCTAACTGCCTCCACCCTGTCTCTGTCTCCTGTTCCTCAGCCTATCCCATCCACACCATCAGACCAGCCTGCACACACCTCAACACCCAAGGGCAGCTCATCCAGACATAAGCACCACAGATCACACAAACATTCACCCAAGCAACACCCAGATGCAGACATGCCAACAGTCACTACCACCTCTGTGTCCCCCTCCTCCTCGTCTCCCTCCTCCCTCCCTGTGACGTCTCCACTCACACCTGCATGCACACCACCATCAGCCAGTACTTCCATCACCAGCACACCCTCCAGTACAGTCCGCACACGTGCAGTCACCACCCCCACTGCCATTTACACGTCCCCTATGTCCTCTCCCACTGTGTCTGTCACCCCCTCTTCCAAGACACACAAACGCAGGCAGCCACCCACCCAACAGCCATCCACATCACCACAGCCTACGTCACAAGCAACTGCACCCAAAGACAGCACACCTGACTCTCCTACAACCACATCCTCTTCCTCCACTCCACCTACCCTTTACCTTGGTCATAAAAAAGTTTACCTCTCCAAACTTAACCTCTTTGACCCACCTGACCCACCCCCTCCATCTGCTAAGAGTCCCAAGAGCACCTCAGCCACCACCAACCCGGCTTCAAGTGTCACCATAGTGCACGGGTTTTGGAGTCCACCCTTTCCCAGCACTGACACATCGGCCAGCAGCAAGGGGACAGCCAGCCCCCCCCCCTGGAAAGAGGACCCGTAAAATCAAGGGCCGCCGCGAGAAGACTGACACGGCTGCCCCCAAGGACCAAAGTTGTGGCACTTCACCTGCCACAACATCCAGGGGAGGCAAGGGCCAGAGAGCCTCATCTAAGGAGGGCAAGGGCAGCAGGGCGGAGAAGTCACCCAGCAGGAGCGCGGACCAGGAGGGCCCCACAAGCCCCATCCCGGGTGTGAGGGAGGACACCCAAGGGCCCAGGACTCCGTCACAGAAGGGTCCAGCAACTGCACGGTCGGAGGGCGACTAAGCATGGAGTCCTGGCCAGGTCTGGCTCCCTTGAATGACTGGACAAGCACCGCTGAACAGGGCCCCGCCGTGAACAGCACCGCTGAACAGGGCCCCGCCGTGAACAGCACCGCTGAACAGGGCCCCGCCGTGAAGAGCACCGCTGAACAGGGCCCCGCCGTGAAGAGCACCGCTGAACAGGGCCCCGCCGTGAAGAGCACCGCTGAACAGGGCCCCGCCGTGAAGAGCACCGCTGAACAGGGCCCCGCCGTGAAGAGCACCGCTGAACAGGGCCCCGCCAAGACAGGCACCGCTGAACAGGGCCCCGCCAAGACAGGCACCGCTGAACAGGGCCCCGCCAAGACAGGCACCGCTGAACAGGGCCCCGCCGTCTCAAGCACCGCTCCGCTGGGCCCTTCCTGTCAAGCACCGCTCCGCTGGGCCCTTCCTGTCAAGCACCGCTCCGCTGGGCCCTTCCTGTCAAGCACCGCTCCGCTGGACCCTTCCTGTCAAGCACCGCTCCGCTGGGCCCTTCCTGTCAAGCACCGCTCCGCTGGGCCCTTCCTGTCAAGCACCGCTCCGCTGGGCCCTTCCTGTCAAGCACCGCTCCGCTGGGCCCTTCCTGTCAAGCACCGCTCCGCTGGGCCCTTCCTGTCAAGCACCGCTCCGATGGGCCCTTCCTGTCAAGCACCGCTCCGCTGGGCCCTTCCTGTCAAGCACCGCTCCGCTGGGCCCGCCGTCTCAAGCACCGCTCCGCTGGGCCCGCCGTCTCAAGCACCGCTCCGCTGGGCCCGCCGTCTCAAGCACCGCTCCGCTGGGCCCGCCGTCTCAAGCACCGCTCCGCTGGGCCCGCCGTCTCAAGCACCGCTCCGCTGGGCCCGCCGTCTCAAGCACCGCTCCGCTGGGCCCGCCGTCTCAAGCACCGCTGGCCCATTGACAGTGCCGGTTCTGTGTCGAGCTAGTGTTCCCGCTGCACTCGTGCCACCCTGCCTCCTCCATGACCAGTGGAGTCTGTAATCCACCTGATGGCCTGTGTCTCTGCACTCCCCAGGATGGCACAGTGGGCAGACCACCCACTGTAGAGACTTGAGACTGTGGCTTTGCACTCCCCAGGATGGCACAGTGGGCAGACCACCCACTGTAGAGACTTGAGAGACTGTGGCTTTGCACTCCCCAGGATGGCACAGTGGGCATGGTGGCCCCTTCGTTGATCTGGCGTCGTGGACTCGTGGCTGAGGTGCCCCCCCTTCCCTTCCCCCTGAGGTGCCTGTAGTTTTGTCATCTGATGCCCCAGCAGTGTTCTCTCCAATGGACTCAGGTCTCCTGTGTGGGCTTTGCCCATGTGTTGATACACTTTGGCCCACGGACAGTGGAAATTTAAGTGACTGTGCAGGACTTATTGCCTATGTTTATCAGTTTCACTATGTTCTTACTTGATTTTTTACAATTCATATTGCTATTTTACCATGACTTCAATGAACCTATTTTATACATAAATTTTGTTTCTCAGTTTAATTATGTCTTTGCATTATTCCGGGGGGTTTGGGTGGTGTCACTGTGACTTGGTGCTCTGCATTGGTGTGTAGGTATTTGGGGGGGGTGGGGGTGTGTGTGTCGCGTATGTGTGTGCCCGTAACCCTTTCTCCTCCCCCCTCCCCTGTGTCGTAGGTGCAGTACTCACCGTTGTCGTCTGCGCCGGCGTTCGTACTCGTGGTAGATGAGCAGGTAGACGAGAGCAGGTAGGATGTTTAATTCAGGTTCCATGCTGTCCAGGTTCCTCGTGGAGTGTGTATAGGTGAGCGTTTTCCCGTTCGTAGTCTGTTTCCGCCGTGTTTTTATCGGCGGGGCTCCCGCCCCGGAAAAGGTGGCGGATTGGTGAGTTGTGATAGGGTGGGCGGTACATTGTCTGCCGCCTGCCTGTTGGCGGTGACCGCCGCGCTGTTTGTGTGTCCCGCCATGGCGGTCGGAGTGTTAAAGTGGCGGGCTGTGCTGGCGGTTCCCGCCAGGGTCAGAATTACATTTTTTGGACCGCCGGCCTGTGGGTGGGTTGGCCGCCGCTTTATCACCGATCGCCAGGGCTGGAATCACCCCCTCTGTCTTTTCCTTCTGCCCAGAGAAGACATGGACAGTGTCCACTTCTTCTGCTCTGCCACGGCCAGGTGCCTGCTTGTCTCTTTATTTCTTTCTTTCTTTTTTCTTCCTGTTTTACTGTTCTTATCTCGCTCCACCTTACTTGCTGAAAATGCAGTAGATCAAGAAAGGGCTCTTGCCCTCTGCTTCCCCTCTTTTCCATCACTCACTCCCCTGTGAAATGGATCCAAAAACGAAAGAAAAACTATGTTGAAGATGCAGTCTTTTTCTGAAATTTTTCTCTACCGAAGTGTAGCCTCTGAGCAGAGAAAAAAAACTAAAAGAAAATGGGAGGTGGGTGGGGGGTTATTAAATACGACGGAAATACAATGAACTAAATAACTTTTTGCCTTTTGTTGATGCTAGTTATGATTGAAAGTGTGCTGGGACCCTGCTAACCAGTCCCCAGCACCAGTGTTCGTTCCCTAAATTGTACCTTTGTCTCCACAATTGGCACAGCCCTGGCACACAGATAAGTCACTTGTAAATGGTACACCTGGTACCAATGCCCCTGTAACCAGGGAAGGTCTCTAAGGGCTGCAGCATGTACTATGCCACCCTGGGGACCCCTCACTCAGCACATGCACACTGCCTCACAGTGTGTGTGTGTGTGCTGGCGGGGAGAAAAAGACTAAGTGGATATGGCACTCCCCTCAGAGTGCAATGCCCAGAACCCGCTGCCTGTGGCATAGGTAAGTCACCCCTCTGGCAGGCCTTACAGCCCTAAGGCAAGGTGCACTATACCACAGGTGAGGGCATAGCTGCATCAGCACTATGCCCCTACAGTGCCCAAGCCAATTCTTACCCATTGTAAGTGCAGGGTAGCCATAAAGAGTATATGGTCAGTGAGTTTGTCAAACACGAACTCCACAGTTCCATAACAGCAACACCCTATACTGGAAAGTTTGGTATAAAACTTCTCAGCACAATAAATCCACATCTTAGACATGCCCCCTGTATACCAGCCCAACTACAAGTGTTAGGCTGACCAGTTTCTGCCAGCCTGCCACATCCAGATGGGTTTCTGGCCACATGGGGTGAGTGGCTTTGTGCATTCTGTGACCAGGAACAAAGCCTGTACTGGGTGGAGGTGTATCACACCTTGCCCTGACGGTGAGCCTCAAAGGCTCAAAAGCCTGGTGTTACAGCACCCCAGGGCACTCCAGCTAGTGGAGATGCCCACCCCCGACATAGCCCCCACTTTTGGCAGCAAGTCCGGAGGAGGTAATGAGAAAAACAAGGAGTCACCATCCAGCCATGACAGGCCCTAAGGTGTCCTGAGCTGAGGTGACCCCTGCCTTAGGAAATCCTCCATCTTGCTTCAGATGATTCCCCCCAATAGGATTAGGGATGTGCCCCCCTCCCCACAGGGAGGCAGCACCAGGAGGGTGTAGCCACCCTCAAGGACAGTAGCCATTGGCTACTGCCCTCCAGCCCTAAACACACCTCTAAATTGAGTATTTAAGGGCAACCCTGAACGCAGGAAAACAGATTTCCTGACGACTTGAACAAGAAGAAGGACTGCTGACCTGAAAGCCCTGCAGAAAAGACTGAGACAACAACTGACTTGGCCCTGCCCTACTGGCCTGTCTCCAGACTCAAAGAACCTGCAACAGCTACGCATCCAGCGGGAAAATACTATCTGTAACTTTGAGATAGTATATACAGAGAACACTTCCTACAATGTATTTGAAAAGGAGTTTGTGTTTGGTGCAGAAGGGTTCCAGGCAGATGTACATTGGCGTGGTGATTAGGTCAAAAACCTTGTTCTGACAGAATATAGTTTGAACCTGTGGAAAAGAAAGCCTGCATAGAATTTGATAAAATATGCACTTTTTGTATTTTTCTCTTGTAGGCTTTTGTAGCATAGAATGAAATACTTGGAAAAAAAGTAAGTATTCAAGATTTGGTAACTGTTTGCCTCCTCTGTTGTGTGATTTGCACATGAGTTCTCTTTTTAGTTTTTCTGCTATGGAGTTCCAGAAGAAGGTGTAGAGTATGCAGTTTATTTGTTGAGTCATTTTCTTTTGGGAGGAAAAACTGTTGCGACGTACAGTAGGATTAGAAGTAGGACTGCTTTTATGATTAGGACCTTCTCTTCCAAAGAGTTTTCTAGTTTTCCACAAGTTTATTTTGATTTTGATTTTCTTTTTTGCATCTTCCCAGTTTTGTCTTCCTTTTGTATCTTCTGAGAGGGAGATCCCCAGTATTTTGATGTGTTCTGTGGAGGTCTTTACAGAAAGTTTGGCGAGGTGGTCCCATTGACCCATTGTGAGAACTGTGCTTTTTTCTTCATTGATGGTGAGTCCTGATTCTTGGCTGAAGAGTTGCGTGTGGAGGATGGTTCTTCTCACAGCTTGTGGTGATTGGCATATTACTGTCAGGTTGTCCATGTATGCAATACATTTGACTTCAGTGTTCTTTGCTAATGGTTTCTGTGACCCTTTAATTATCTTGTCCTTCCTGAGTTGTATTAGAAGTGGCTCCAGTGCACAAATGTAAAGTGCGGGTGAGAGTGGGCATCCTGGCGTACTCCTGATTCGATTGGGAAAGGAGTGGAGAGGGATCCATTTATGTTGATGCAGTTGTTGGCGTTGGAGTAGAAAGTTTCAATTATTTGTGTGAAAAGGGGAGAGAGGAAGCCCATCTTGTTGAGAACTTTGAAAAGGAATTTGTGAGAGATCTTGTCAAAAGCTTTGTTGAAGTCCAAAGCTAGTATACTTAGTGTCTCTTTTCTTTCTTTAGTTGTCCAGATGGTGTCTCTGCTGGTGATGAGGTTATCCCAGATTTGCCTCCCTGGAACTGTGCACATCTGGTCATCATGTATTACTGAGTATAATACTTTTTTGGCTCTGTTAGCATGAATTTCTTAAAACAACATGTAGTCGACATTTAGAAGATAAATTGGTCATTTTCTGGTCCTTTTTTGTGCATTAAAGTTATTATTCCTTGGAAAGTTGTGCGGGAGTTACTTTTTTGTGGTACATTCATTAAACATGTCTAGGGTGATGGTGGGCCGGTGTGCTTTGTAGAATTCCCAGGTGGGGCCATCTGCTCCTGGGCTGGATTGTTTATTTTACAGTTTTGTAAGGCTTGTAAAAATTCCTCTCCTTTCAGTTCCTCCTGTAAGAATTGCACTTGGTTAGATGAGAGGACATTTTCAATCAGGTTTACGTACTCTGTGATGGTGGAGGTTTCTTTTTTGCCTCTTCTGTACAATTTTTCATAAATTCTTTTAGCAATTTCTTTACATTTGTCTGAACCGTTTTGTTTTTCATCTCTTTCCTCTAAAAATTCTAGTATTTCTTTGTGATTTTTTTTTTTTTTAAAGAAAGAGGTACATTTCTTCCCTTCTTCGTAGTGTTTGACTCTAGAGTTAAAAATAATTTGTTTCCTTTTTCTTGTAACCATTCGTTCATTTCTTTTTTTGTTTGTTCTAACTCCTTTTGTGTATTCAAACCCAGGTTCTGTAGCTTGTGTAATAGTGCAATGCGGTCTTGTAGGAGATTGATTTTTTCTGCTCTTTCTATGCTTTTTTGTATTGCCTTTTTCTGAAACAAATTAGCTATTTGTTTTTTTGTGTGTGACCACCACTCCACTGTGGAGCCAAAATGTTCTTTGTTGTTCTTCTGTGTGGTGTAAAATGTTTGGAAATCTTTGATTATGTCTTCCTCTTGAAGATAGAAGTGTTAAGTTTCAATAATGTTTGACTGTTTTTGTTTGTTTGTAGGATGAAAGTGGCTGTGAATATTGAGTGGTCTGAGAAAGAAGTTGGAGTGATTTGGAACTGATTGGTTTCTGTTGTTTTGTTGCAGAAAATGAAATCTATGCATGATTTAGTTGTGCTGTTGTCGGAGTGCCATGAGAAAGATGTCCCTGGTGTGTGTATGCCTTTGTAGGCATCTTTGAAGGTGGTGTCTTTGGTGAGGGAAATTAGTTTTTGGGAGGATGCGTCTAGGTTGTATAGAGGTGATTTCCCTATTCTATCTTTGACATGAGTAATACAATTAAAGTCTCCTGCCATAAATATTGGGTCATGGCCTGTAAGAAATGTTTTTATCATTTCAAACAATTCAATCCTTTCATTTTTGTCTGTAGGTGCATACACATTACATATCTGAATGTTTTCTCCATTTAGGAGTAAAGTTAAAATCATTGCTCTTCCTGCTGAAATAATAGTTTCTGTTATTCTATTTGTACAAAGAATTGCTACGCCCGCATTCCTATTGCCCCCTCCTGACCATGAAGATGGGCCAAGTGGCCACCAGTTCTTTTCTATGTTATAGTCTCTTTTTTGTGCTATGGCGCACTCCTGTAAACAAAAAGTGTCTGCTTTTACATTTTTACAGTACTCCATGACTGCATTTCTTTTGTTGTTATTTCCCAATCCTTTAATATTTAGAGAAGCAATAGTGATTGCCATTGTTAGAAAAGCCATTATATCGTTTTTAGTTACAAAGGTGACCAAGGTGATTCAATATTTTCCAACATGCCTCCCTTCATAATGGGCGTTAGGGGGCCATATTCTTCTGTTGGGGTGGATTCTAGGTTTGAATTTTGTGATTATGTCTGTGGGATAGACGCTTGTGAGTCTGGAACCTCCTCTTCATCAGAGAGGGTTTTGAGGACACTGAACCTTCCGCTCACACTTTTCCCTTTTGTTTTTTTCTGGTAGTTTTTTCTTTGGTGTGAGTTTGGGTGTTTCTTTGTGAATGTATGATGCTTTCCCTTTGTCTCCTTTTGGGAGTTGCCATCCGTCATCATCCATTCCTTCTTGTGAAGATTCTGTTTCTTTTTGTGGTATTTGTTCAGTTGCATTCTCCATTTGTTGGACTGCTAGGGCTACTTGAGTATCTGAGGGTAGAAAATTGCTTGTTTCATGGGTTTTGTCTTTTTCCTTTGAGGGCTGGCGCTGTGTTGTTTCCCCCCTTCCTTGGGGGGTGTATTTCTGGTTGTTTTATTGTCTGTTTCCGTTGCCAGGATTTCTGTGCTTAATTTGGTTAAGGCTTCCAAATGGTCTATATCTATTTCTTCTTCTTGTTCTAGGTGTTGAGTTACAGTTTTTCCTATAGAAGTGGAAGGGTGACTGTCTTTGGGTTTGATGTCTCCTTTATTTCTGACGATTCGAGTATAAGAAGCTTGTCTTAGGTGGCAAGATCCGTATAAATGTTTCTCTGCCACACACATTACATTTTTTGGGTTGTGGGCATTCAAAAGATTTGTGTCCTGTTTGTTCTCAGTTTTTGCAAATTTCTTTTTTCGCAGTTATCTTTTGTGTGGCAAAAGGTTTGGCATCCCCTACAGTATGTAGGTTGATTTGAGTAATTTGGAAAACCTTTGTTTGCTCCTATAGAGAATGGTGCAGGAGGATGTTTAAGACCCTCCAGAACTGTTTCACCGTATTTGAGAGTGCACAGGCATCTCCTTTTACCGTTCCACACTCCTAGAATGTTTTTCAGATGCCAGCCCCTTCTGATTTTAGAGCAGTATTTCATGAGGAACAGTTCAACATCATTGCCTGGTACATATGGATTGTACATGTGTATTGTAATGGGAATTTCTCTTGAGGTTGCAGATGTGGTCATAGTTACCCCTTTCATGGCTTCTTCTTTTTTAAATAATAACCCATACATTATGTTCTTTGAGGAAGTTGAATTCATATACCCCTCTACTGGGGTAATCCTGTATACATCTTAATTGATCAATCCCTACTTTGAATAATAATTCCAAAATCTCTGTATTGTACACCTTTCACATTCCTTTCGCTTTCTTCAATTTCAAATTTAATTGTGTTGTGCCCTTGTTTTGTTTGGCACATTCTTTTCATATTGAGGCCCTGAGCCCATTGCACTCTAAACTGGTGCCATCTCCTTTGAGTGAGAAAAACTTTGGTTTCTTCAAATTTTTGAATTTACTCATTTAGCCACACATAGCTCAGGTGTTTGAGGGAGAGTGCAGGACAGGAAGGAGTTTGCCCCAAAAATTGTTTCATTCCAGTGTCTAAAGTACACACAGAAGAGTGGTGTAAATGTGAGGGTGAGAGGGAGGGGTGAGTCTGTGAGGGTGGGGTGGGTGTTTGGCTCAACTTACATTAAAGTCCTGTGGAAACCTTCTGTGGTTGCTGTTTTTTTTTTTTTTAGATAATTGCCTTCAAACAATCCGGTCTTTCTTTGGTTGTGTGGGGCACTCAGGACCGAGGTGGTGCTCTGGCTCACGAGCGAGGGTGTTCCGGCACTCAAGTGTGGGTTTTGTGTTTTGGGCTTCCGGTGGGAGTGCTTCGGCTCTCTAGATTGCAGCCAGGGATGCTCCGACACTTAGAGCTACGGGCGGGAGTGCTCGTGGGTAATACTAAACAAAGTCTTCCTTTCAGTCCGCGGTAGTGCTCCTGCATTTCGACCGTGGGCTGGAGGGTTCCAAAATCAAAGGCAGGGTCAGTGGATAAAAGGAGACTTAACCCTGCTCCTGCACTGGGGCCACAGGAAGAAGGGTTCAGAAACAAAGACAGGGTCAGAACAGAATTCATTTTTTTTCCGTTGTCAGGAACTCGTGCTTTGGTTCAGATACGTGCAATCGTCACATCCAGAAATACCTATTTGACTGTAAGTCGTAGGTAACAAGCTTGACAACATGTGTACAAGCTATACCTTTGACCTTTTACCTGTTAAAGAAAAAGGTCACTTTAGTCAAAACAATACATTACATAATTTCACATTTACTACAACTGTCTTCATCTGAGTCCTCTCAGTTTGCCTTTCGGTTTCTGAAGAGAAAAAAGAGACTATGGGTCAGTGGTCCTTTCGGGGTCTCTTGCGGGGTGGGGAGAAGTGGCCCCCTATAGGTTTCGTCATCGCTGTCATCGTCCGATCCGTCCAGTGCTGTGTAGTCACGCAGGAGGCTGTGGATCATCTTCCGGCAGCCCAGTGTCGATGTCTCCTTCTTCAGTACTGCCAGGCAGTTTCTGGGAAATAGAAGAACATCTTTAAAGCAGCACAGGAGACTCGAGCAGAGTGCTTGGGAACCAGGGAACAAACCATACATTACTGAGTCTGCAATGATGCATGGTGTTGGTATCCAGGCCCCAAGCTCCGTGCGTAGGCCTTCATAAGGTCCTGGGTGTAGGCGAATTCCCAGAAGAGATGGTAGGTTGTCTCATCTGCGGTGCATCCTCTTGGGCAGGACTTGTATCGGTTGAGCCCTCTTGCATGCATGAAGGATCTCACAGGCAGGCCTCCCTGGAGGGCCATCCATGGAATGTCTTTGTGGTGGTTGGTCAGGTGCTTGGAGGCTACATTTTCCCAGACATGGTCTGCTGTGGCAGAGGGAAAGGCACCGATTGGCTCGCTGGTGTCCCTCGCACGGATCTGTCGTTGGACGATCTTTGGAGTCCACTGCATCGGGGCAGTAGCCACCAGACCATGCTCCTTAATGAACTTCTCCACTTCTTTATAAAACCATGGGATTTCCCAGTTGTAGGGGACAGCGCTCTCCCACTCTGCCCCTACAAGGCGCCTCCACATTGGTAACAGGAAGAATCGTGCCATCAGGAAGCCGACAAGGCTTTCATCTTCTGACTTCAAGGTGTTCCTCACACAGTGACATACGACGGTTCCCCTCATGATGGTGGCGATGTCAGACACTCCTTTGGCTCCCTTGTCGTGGGTTTTTAACATCACCTCCCTCTTCACTCTATCCATCTTGGAATTCCAGATGAAATAGAAGATCATTCTTGTGATGGCCTTGGCCGTTCAAGGCTGCACTAGCCACACTTGTGCAAAGCACTGGAGCACTGGTAGTGTCTCGTTCCGCAGAACCAAAGACTTCCCTTCGATCGTCAGCTTCTGGAGGCTCCAGAGTCCCAGCTTCTGTTTCGTCTTCGGCAGTCTTTCTACCCATGATTTCTCTATTGCGCCTTCTCTGCCGAACCAGACTCCAAGGATCTTCAGGAAGTCCTGCTTGATGAGGAATTGCAGTGGGTCTCAGGTGGGGATCCAGTGGCTGAGGAGTAGTGTTTCTGACTTGGCGCTGTTTATCTTTGCTCCTGACGCCTTCCCAAACTCGATACAAGTCTTCTCCAGTTCTTTTATGGAGCGCCCGTATGCGCAGAATACCGAGACGTCCTCCATGAAGAGAGAGCACTTTACTTCACCCTTCCTTTTGCTTCCAGGCACTGTCACTCTTCTGATGTCCCTTCTGATGTCCCTGTTCTGTCTGATGCATTCAGCGAGGAGCGCCATAACACAAATGAACAGAAGGGGCGAGAGTGGACAGCCCTGCCTAACACCTGACAGGACAGGGAAGGGGTCAGTTTTCCATCCATTGACCAATGCTGTGCTAAAGATGTCGCTATACATTGCGGTCAGCATGTCACTTAAGTCGTCGCCCGGTTCCAGCGCTCTGAGTGTCTGGTCCATGAACTCATGGGAAGCGTGGTCAAAGGCCTTTTCCTCGTCCAGACTGACCAAGGCCGTGGGAATCTTTCGGCTCTTGACGTACTCAATGGTGTCTCGAACCAGGGCCAGGCTGTCGGCGATCTGTCGACCTGGTATCCCACAGGTCTGGTCGGGATGGACTATCTTCTCTTTTACTTTCTTTAGGCGGTTGGCCATTTCCTTCACTAGGATTTTGTAGTCCATATTGAGGAGAGAGATGGGCCGCCAGTTCTTGAGGTCCTCCTTCTCTCCCTTCTGTTTGTAAAAAGCGTTCTCATGCCCTCAGGCAGGGATCGCGGCATACTGCCCTTGCCCACCACTTCCTCGTAGAGGTCCAGCAAGTCTGGCCCAATCAGGTCCCACAGTCCAACATCAAGTTTCACTGGGAGACCATCACTTCTGGGGTTCTTGCCTCTCTTGGAGGTCGTGGCAGCTAAGTGCAGCTCTTCCAGGGTGATGGGCGCTTTCAAGCCCTCTCTCTCCTCTGGATTCAGTGTCTCTGAGATGCCCTTTAGGAAACTGTCCGCCTGGGATCTCTCTGACTCGAGAATATGGGCACCCAGAGACTGGGTGTAGGCCTAGAGAGCAGCCCTCTCTGACAGCTTTGGTGAGTAAAGCTTGCCATAAAAGTGGGTAACGACTCTCATGACGTGCTCTTTCCCACTGTGGAGGTTGCCCTCTGAGTCCCGAAGCTCTACCAGCAGGGTGGGGTCGAGTGAAGTTTCTTGAAGAAGAACGAGTTGCATTTCTCGTCCTTCTCGAGGTTCTCAGTTCTGGTCCAGAAGATGATTTTTCTGGAGTCCTCCCTGAAGTGCTCTGCGAGCCCTTTTTGGATTTCCTCCAGTTCGCCATCCATTTCCCATCCCCTGAGCTTGAGTTCAAAGAGGCGCTGCAGTGTGCTTTGCAGCTGCCTGAATTCACTCTTCTTTTCCCCTGCAGCAGCTCTGCTTGCATCCTTGAAGAAGCTCCTGAACCTGTCCATCACCCATTCCCACCACTCGTCGGCGGAGTGGAAGATGTCCCTCCACTCTACATACGCGACTCTGAGATTCGCTACTAACTCCTCGTTTTCCAGCAGTGAGCAGTTCTGTTGCCACGATCCGGGGCCAGCAGGGAACTGCCCTGTAAGTTCCCCCTCGAAACTGACTGCTCTGTGGTCCGAGAAGTGGACGGCGACCATGGAGCGCTGACCAGGCTTTACCGTTGGGGAGGTGAAGAGGAAGTCGATCCATGAACGCACAGAGCCGTCCGGCTTACTCCAGGAATAATTTCCCCATACTTCTGATGACATCCCGAAGGGATGCCTCACCTGTCATCTCCACCAACAGCCTGGACGTCACGTCCATCCCTGCAGAGTCTCACCCAGTGCGTCCATCCAACTCTACTGTGCAGTTGAAATCACCACCCATCAGGATGGTCCTGGAGGTCACGAGCTGCATCCTGAGCATCCTGAACATCTTGAACATCTTGAGCCTTTAATTCTTCTCTGGGGGGGCATAGACATTGATGAGCCTAACAGGCCTCATCAGACCATGAGCCGTCCACGACCTGTCGGTGGTGAAATGCCTCCCCTTGATCAGAATGGTGACTCCAGATTATTTGCAGTTGTTTCCTCCGGGCCAAAACGATGGCCCGTGCATCCACTGCCGGTTCAATCTGGCTGTACGACTGGGCGTACGGAATCCTGCATTCCTGCAGAAAGCAGACATTATGGTTCTGGGCGGCCAGGCAGGACAATGTGCCAACTTGCCTAACCTGGTCCTTCATGCTCCTGACGTTTAGGGTGAACAATGATATGGACAGCTGTTAGTGTACGGGTAAGTGAGAACCGCTACTGGGATTGGGGTCTCTAAGCTGTTCTTTTGGGGGTGCTGGGATTCCTGTTGGTCCTCCTTTCCCTTGCTCTCTTCATCGTCATCCGAAATCACTATTTCAGCTCCTGCCTCTGGGACTTTCGTCCACTGGGTCTTTTCCTTGGGGCCCCGGTGGTGTCTATCAGGGCTAGCTGTTGCTGTAGCTCCTGAAGTACCGTTTGTATGCCTGGTTTTGTTTACCTGAGGTGTTCTCATCCGTGTCAATGGTGGTGCAGCCATCGTTTTGGTCCTCAGCTTGGAAAGTGATGGCCTTATTCTTCTCTGTGGTTTAGAAGTCTTCCTTCCTTTGCCGTTGTCTCTTTCTTCCTGGTTTTTGGGGGGTTTGGTTCACGTCCTCGTCCCTCTCCATCTCCTCATCTTGCAGGGGTTCGGGCTGTGGTTCTTCTCGTGGCAGTGCCTGTTTCCCTTTGGTCCAGGTCCGCCTCCTTTCCTCTTTTTCCTTCCTGCTTTTCTCGCAGCCTCTGGGACTTTTACCTGTTTCCAGGCCACCTCTATCTCCTCCTCGCTGCTGCTGTCCACCTTCTTCTTGGAGTGCTTGCTTTTCTTTTTCACTTTTTCTGTGGCTTGGGTTGCGGTCGGGGTCCTGGCGGTAGCCGTGGACTCCTTTCCTTCCTCGGCCCCAGTTGCTTGCGTCTCTTCCGGCTCCCCTTGGGCCTCCGGTGGTGGTGCGTTGGTTGGCGCTCCTTTCTCAGGGGTTCCTTCGGGGTGGGTGGGTCCCACTGAGGCTGCAGCCTCCGGTGGGGTTGGCGGGTCCGCCGCTATGGTTGGTTCCACTGTGGGTACATGTATTTTCTCCTCTTGGTTGGGTCCTGGGGATTTCTGGTCCTGCGGGGCCAGTCTCTTCAGGTTGCTTCTCCTGGTTGGCTCTGGTTTAGTCTGGGCTTCTTCCCTAGAAGACTTCACGAGTGTGTTCACCTTGGCATTGGCAGTAGGGTCCAGCTTTGGTCTGGTGGTCTTCTGGGTTGGGGTTCCTGCAGCTGCCGCTGCATAGGTTCTGGGTCTGTCTGACTTGGGGCACTGGTAGTAGGTGTGGCCTTCTCCTCCACAGAAGTTGCACAGCTTCTTTCCCGTGCATCCACTAGTCTCGTGTCTGGTTTGTCTGCAGATCCTGCAGTATTTCTCAGGTCAATCTATTCTTTTGTGTCCCACGACTTGACACTTCCTGCAGGTAAAAGGTTGGCATGGGTAACGGATCCTGCCCTCGTCTGATCCCAAGTAGAAGCTTGCCGGGGGTGCCTCAGACAGTCTCTTCCTGCTGGGTTCTTGTGGAGGTTGATGATGGCCTGCCAAGTCATGTTCCATATGCCTTGTTTGTCTCTGACCTTGGTGGGTCCTTTTGCGATGGTGCCGTATCTCTAGAGTAGTGATGCGATGTCCCGGTCTGGGATGTGTGGGTTCGTCATCTCCACTGTGATCCTCTTCTCCGTCGATGCTGGCTCCCATCCTGTCGATATGTTAAAGGAGTTAAATGGCTTCTCCTCCTTCCTCCCTTTGAAGAAATCCCAATACTTCCTGCATAAGATGTGAGTGATGAAACTCAAGAGAAAAATCCACCCAGATGCTGATGCTTGGTAGCTCCTCCCCTGGGATCCCTGCTGGCTTGATGACCTTAGCTAAGAAGTGGTCTCTATCTAGCTTGGGTCCCGCCTTATCTTTTACCTCCCACTGCATGACTTGGGCATGCCTAAGGGTGAGGTTGTACCCATTAAAAGGTTCGGGCTGTCCCTTGCCTGGTCCCCGCCCCACCTTTCCCATTACCACCTGGTTTGGCAGCTGTGGGGCTTTCAGGGTTTTCCTGCTTTGGCCCTGGGGCCTTCTGCTCACCAGCTTTCCCAGCGCTAGTGGTCCGCCTTACTTGCCACCTTGCTGCCCGCCCCTGGGGGGGTTTGGGTTGGGCTTCGGGCATCCACTGGGGGGATGCCATCATTTATGGGCCCTGGGGCACCAGTATCCATCTCTTCAAGCATGGTTGCCATAGGTTCTACCTTCAGCTACTAGTCTCTCTGGGTCACCTCGGGTTCTGGTGTGCCTCTGGGTATTATCTGCCCTGTACCAACCTAACAGACAGAAAACTGCCTGTTGTGCAAGAAACACTGCACAGTCACTCCCAAGAGCTAAGATGAGGGTTATAGGTGTTACCACTGAAGCATGGATCCCCTCTTCAGAGATCAGAGTGCTGACAGGCCTGTAAAAGATGTTAGGAGGTGTTTTAAGCCTCCAGCATTAGTCCACCCAAACACCAGGAAAAATAGAGTGAGTAGGGAGCGCAAAAGTTACTGAGCTCTAGGAGCTGACCACACGGTCCTTGGGGGTTCTATTTTGTGCCCCTAATGAGCAAACCGACACCAGCACACTGGTGTCCTTCCTCTCTTTCCTTAGAAACAAGTGGGCCTTGTCTGGTTAATTTGCATAAATTTGCAATATACAATGCAAATTTATTTCACTTCCAACTCAGTCGTAGATCCAGTAAATATTACTGGACAGTGGTTTCACTTTGATAAGAACAGTTTGTAATGAAAATAAATCTTTATTTATACATTTTTTAGTACATAGGTACAGTAAAACCAATCCCATAGGGTGGTGTACATTTTACCATACCTAATATGATGCTCGCAGGCATGTCATATTGGTATGTTTCCATCGAGAATATTTCATAAGAGTGTTTGCCTATTTTTCCTTTATAAGAGTGATTTATATAACAGACCTAGACCAGACCCTTTATGGGTAGTCTTTATGGTGCTTTTATTACCCATTCTGACCATTTTTGTTGTTGCCATACTTTATTTGTTTGTGTTTTACCAAGGTGTTTAGTGTCAAAGCATACGTATATATTCATTTTATTAAAACATAATTTAATGCATTTCACAGTGGTTAGGTGTTTGTGTGAGAAGAGTAGAAGGTTTCCTGATGTCCAGAGTGCTTCTTTTCCTGCATGGATTATTTTTTCCCGTGATCTGTGGTGGGAAGATCTGTGCCAAAAGATGATATTTTCATGGTTGAGAGATTGGATTGTTGTGATTTTTTCCAAGAGTTTAATTATTTTTTTCCAGTGCATAGTGACAGTTCCACATTATGTGTAGATGTGATTCTTCTCCAGGGCAATGTTTTCTGGGACAATTTGCTGTTTTTTGCCATATCTCTTCTGTGTTGGAACTGTCTGGTTGGCAGACAGGCGCATGCTGTCATCCAGGCGATGTCTTTTTGTTCCTTTGTGAGTTTTGGTGTGCTTACTTGTTTCCATGCTTCTGAAGTTTTTTCTTCTGCACAGTTGCTGATGGTGGTGCTCTTTTGCATAGCTATTATGTCTTTTGGTAATTGTTTTGCAGTCTTAATCTTGTCTATGTTCTTTATTACTTCTTTGTTCTTATTGATAAAGGGTTCTATATAGAGATTCATTAGCAGGGTTGTTATTTGGAAAACTTTGTTTGTAGGACTACAGTTTGTCTGTGAAATAAGAAACCAGCATAAAGTTGTATGTATTGTGCGCAGATTGTTTGTTTTTCTATCATGTTTTTGTAACACAACATGAAATATTTTGCAAAAAGGAAGTGTTCTAGGTTGGGCATGTTTTTTCCTCCTTTGTCTTTAGTTTTGCATACCACCTCTCTTTTTAGTTTTTCTGCTGCTGAGTTCCAAAAAAAGGTGAAGAGTATTCTATTCAGGTTGTTTATTTTTGTCTTTGTGGGGAGGGGGGTAAATCACTGAGACGTATAAAAGAATAGGTAGTATGACTGCTTTTTCTATTAGCGTTTTCCCTTCCATCATCAGTTTTCTTGTTTTCCATAGGTTTCGTTTTTTTGTGATCTTTGTTGTTGTTTCGTCCCAGTTTTTCAGTCCTTTTGGATCTTGTGAGAAGTATATGCCTAAGATTTTTGTTGGTTGGGTTGTAGTCTGGATTGGTAGTTTCGCCATATTGGCCTATGTCCCTATTGTCAGATATGTACTTTTGCTTTTGTTTATTGCTAAACCTGAGGCTTGTCCAAATCTTTCAGTATGTAGGATAGGTCTTTTGGCATCCTGTGGCGTTTTGCGTATAATGGTTACGTTGTCCATGTAAGCTACACATTTAGCTTCCTTTCCAGATGCTCCCGTTATGAAATCACCTCTGATGGCTTTGTCTTCCTTTATCTGGATCAGAAAGGGTTCGATTGCACAAACGAAGAGGGCTGGGGATAGTGGGCATCCTTGTCTTACTCCAGATTGTATGTTGAAGGGGTCTGTTTTATGTCCATTAATGTTGATGCTACTGGAGGCATTTGTGTACAGTTTGTTTTACAGTTTGTTTTACAGTTTGTTTTACAGTAGATACAAAGTTTTCTGGGAAGCCCAATTTGTTAAGTATTGTGAAAAGGAAGCAGTGTGACAGTCTGTCAAAGGCTCTGTTGAAATCCCAAGTCATTATCCCTATGGAGTCTTTTCTGTCTTTTGTAGTCCATATGGTGTCTCTGATTGTGGTCAGGTTCTCCCAAATTTGTCTTCCTGGTATTGCACAGGTTTGATCCTCATTTATTATATAAGATAATGCTGTTTTCATCCTATTCACTGGGATTTTTGTCAACATTTTATAGTCTACATTCAAGAGGGATATTGGTTTCCAGTTTTTTATGTCTTCTCCTTGCTTATGTATCAATGTTATGATACCATGACAAATGTTTTTTGGGAAGACATTTTGTTTCATACATTCTGTCCCAAAATACATTACTTCCGTGCATATAATACACCAAATTTTTTTGTAAAATTCCCAAGGTAGACCATCTATCCCTAGGCTTGACATTTTGGATCCATGTTTAATTACTTTTAGGAACTCTTCTTTAAATCCTTGTTCTAGGGCCTTATTTTGGTCATTGAGGGTGTTTGTTATCAGATTTGTATATTCTTCAACTAAAGTATGGTTTATTTCACTTTCTCTATATATGTTGGGAAAGTATTTTTTGGCTATTTGTTTACATTTACCCGTGCTAGAATGTACATTTCCTTTATCATCTTGGAAGCCTTGTATGTTTTTCTGCATATGTGTGTACTTTGTTTAAAAATAGGAGGTGCACATTTTGTTTTCTTCATAATGTCTAACTCTGGATTTAAAGATTGCTCAGAAAAGGGAAAGAAACAACCATTTGTTGAGTTCTTTTGTTTGTTCTGTCTCCTGTGTGAACTCCATTCCTAGGTTTTTAAATCTACTTAGCAGTGCTAAGCGGCCCTGGAGGATGTCAAACTGTTCTCTTCTTTCTATGCTTTCCTTTACTACTACATTTTTAAAATATCTGGCAATTCGTTTTTTTGTTTCTGGCCACCATTCAATATTAGATTGTTTGGGGTCCCTTTCATTTTTAAGATTGTTGTAGAATAGTTCGAAATTCTTTATAACGTTTTCGTCTTCTAGCAGAGATGTGTTTAGTTTCCAATGTCCTCTCCCTCTTTTTATGTTTTTGTACTTGGTATGATGTAATAATTATGGAGTGGTCTGAGACGGGTGTAGGTTTTGTTGTGAAATCTAGTGTCTCTATATGCTTGCTACAAAAAATATAGTCTATTCTTGATTTTGTTGTACCTCTGTCTGAATGCCATGTAAAGAGTGTGCCTGGTGTGTGCTTGTCTTTGTGTGTGTCTTTTAGATTTGTGTCTTCAATTAGTGTTTTTAGTGTTTTGGATGTGATGTCTATGTTGTATTGGGATATGGATCCTATACTATCCTTGGTGTGGGTGATACAGTTAAAATCTCCTATTAGGAAGGTTGGTTCTGTGCTTGTGAGAAGGAGTTTGATGAGGTGAAAAAGTTCTTCTCTTTCCTTTTTTTCTGGCGATGCATATACATTGCATATTTTAAGTGTTGTGTCATTAGTTTTGATGGTTATAATCATTGCTTTGTCTGTGCATATTACTGTTTCTTCTATAAACTGAAACGTGTTACTTGTACATAGTAAGGCTATGCCAGCATTTCTATTTCCTCCTCCTGATCCCGCTGAGGGGCCTGAGGTCCATAGCTTTCTTTCTTCATCATAGTTTTTTTTAAGGTCTAGGGAACATTATTGTAGGCAGATGATGTCAGTTTTTATGATTTTACAAAATTCTATCACCTGTTACCTTTTGGTCAATTGTGTGAAACCTCTTACATTGAGGGTGGCAATAGTAAAGGACACTGTTGAAGTTAATAGTTGTATCATATTAATTTTAAAATAAACTTTAAATAGGGGACCATGGGCTTTCCATGTTGTCTGCTATGTCTCCATTAATGACTGGTGTTGGTGGGCTATGCTCTTCTGTTGCTCCTATAAATGGTGAGAAATTGGGGATAATTGGTGTGGCGTCAATTTGGGACTCTTGTGTTTCTGGGACCTCATTGATCTGTGTGACCTCATCTTCTGAGAGGTTTTGTAGTACACTGAACTTACCATGTGTGTATTTCCCTTTAGTTCTGGTAGATTTCCTAGGTGTGCGTGGTGTTTTGGGTATATTTTCTTTGTTGGGTAGTTTCCTTTTCCCTGTCTTTGTGAGTTGCCATCTCTCATCATCCACGCCTTCTTCAGTTGTAGGAACAGTTTGTTTTCCTATGGAGCTTTCTTAGTAAATTTCGCCTATCACTGATTCTAGCTCCTGTACTGCTTTAGCTATCTGTGAATCTGTGGGTTGTGAACGTCTCTCTAATTCCTGTGCTGCTTGTACTATTTGTGAGTCTGTAGGTGTAAAGTTTTGTATGTTTCTACCCTGTGTGCTTTGTATAATTTCTTTGGTTTCTTTTTCTGAGGGTTTTCCTGAAATGCTGTTATCTGTCTTGTTTCTTACTGTTTCATGGTTGGTTTTGTGTGACTGCTATGATTTCTGCACTAAGTGTTTGTAACGCTTCTAAATGGTCTACTTTGATGTTTGCGTCATCCTCATTAGCGGGTATGGGGGTTTTCCCTATAAAATTGAAAGGATAATTGGAGCTAGTAGAGGGGGTTTCCTCATTAACTTTTTGCTGCTTGTACATATGAGGATTGTCTTAGGTGGCTTATTCTGTACAGGTGACCTTCCTTCCCACACATATTGCATTCTTTGGGCTTAGGGCATTCATAGGTTTTATGGGATTGAACTCCGCAGTTTTTGAAGACTTCCCTGGAGCATGTTTCTTTTGTATGACCAAAAGTCTGGCAGGTTCTACAAAAGGTAGGTTGGTTTGAGTAATTAAGAAAACCCTTTTTGGCCCCTATTGAAAAAGTTGCTGGTGGGTGTTTAAAACCTCCCAAACTGTTCTCGTCCTGTTTTAAGGTACACAAAAATCTCCTCTTACCATTCCATACCCCAATAGAGTTTTTAAGGTGATGTCCTCCTCTAATTTTCATGCAATATTTTGCTAAAAACAGTTCAACATCCCTAAATGGGACATACAGGTTATACATATGTATTGTAATTGGGATTTCCTTACTTATAGCCATTGTAATTTGAACCCCTTGTAGGGCTTCTACATTTTGTTTGAACATTTGACCATACATAATATTACTTACTGTTGCTTGATCAATACAATTTAATTCATATACACCTCTAGTTGAATATTCTTGTACACATCTCATTTGTCAAATGCCTACTTTAAACACATTTTTAAATATTTAATTTGCAATATACGTTAGATCTTTTGTTTCTCTGTGGTCTTCCTCTATTTCCACCTTAATTGTGTTGTATCCCTGCTTTGGCATTTTTTTTCGTATTGTTGGTCTTAATAAGTATAAGGGGGTTGCTTTTTTACATTTAGATTGTTGTTTAGGCAGGGAAAAACATAGGTAAGAACTAAGATGAGCTATAAGTGTTTTAGCTAGGTAACTTGAGTGAAAGCTTACTTAATAAACTCACCCTTTGTGGTTTCTTTGCTTTGCTGGAGTTTTGAAAAGGTTCCCTTTTTTGCAGGCAGGAGGCACGCGGCTCTCTCTTTTGCGGGCGGGAGGGCCCGCAGCTGTCCTTTTTGCGGGCGTATGGGCCTGCTGTTATCCTTTTTGCTGGTTGTTGGCCCACGGCTCTCTTTTTTGTGGGTGGGTGGCCCGCGGGTCTCTTTTTTGCGGGCAGGGGGCCCGTGGCTCTCTTTTTTGTGGGCAGGGTGCCTGTGGCTCTCTTTTTTTCTGTTGGCGGGGGGCCCACGGCTCTCTTTTTTGCGGGCAGGGTGCCTGCGGCTCTCTTTTTTGCGGGCGGGGTACAAGCAGCTCTTTTTTTTGCGGACGGGGGACCCGCGTCTCTCCCAGCCTCTGGTTTCTCGGGACAGGGAGAGTGTCTCTGGGACACGGTGGGGAGCAGGGGGACTCTCAGCTCATGATGGGAGATCAGAGCAGGTGGGTGGGGGAAACCTCCGGGTCCTCTGAGTGTGTCTCTGGGTCGTGGTGGGGGAAAAGAGGGAGGCCTCTGTGCCCGCGATGGGAACCCAGGGGCCTCCGTGCCCAGGATGGGAATCCAGGGGCCTCCGTGCCCAGGATGGGAATCAGCAAGGCCCCCTGGTTTGTGACGTTGAGGGGGTGGGGTCACAGGGCCTCCAGGCCTGCAACGGAGATTCACAAGGGACTCTGGGTCCGCGATGACGGGGTTCGCAAGGGCCTGTGTGCCCGTGCTGTAAGACTGGGTGCTTGATATTCTGTTCCTCTCTTCAGGTGTTTGAGAACCTAGGTCCTATTGCTACACAGCCTGGCCTCGGGTCTGGTCTTCAGCTTTGATGGACAGGATAGGAGAACCTACCTGTTGATCTTAGCCAAAAGGCTGAGAAGTGATAACCCGAAAGGTGCCAGAATTCTCACCTCACCTGCCGGTCTCCCTGGCTGACTCGGGCTAGGGTCGTCCTTTCATTAACTGTTCACGGGCCTTTCGCCTCTTTTCCCATCTCTTGGCAAGAGCTCAGCGAGTGCCAAAAGAAAAAAGAGACCCTGGCGTCAGCGTTTCTCCTGGCTCCCAGAGTTCTCAGCAGTCGCCTCATTATGCCTCCATTAGCATACCCACCTTCCTGTCCACTGCGTCCAGCCCCGGGGTCAGAAGGCCGGGCCACCCTGGACAGCACCCTGAGAGGAGGTGGCCGGCACCTCGTCCTTGCTTGCCCGGGACTCTGCTGCCCTGTAGCCTAGGCCCATAGATAAGGCTCAGCCGTTCATGGCCAGGCAAAGAAGGAAAAGGACGCTGTCTTTTCCTTCTGCCCAGAGAAGATGAGGACATTGTCCACCTCTTCTGCTCTGCCACAGCTAACTGCCACCCCCAACCCACCTTTTTTTTTTTTCTCTCTCTCATCTTCTTCCTGTCTTACCATTCCATCTCACTCCTCCTCACTTGCAGAAAGCCTTGAAGATCAAAAAAGGGCTCTTCTCTGGTTTCCCTCTATTCCTCGCTCCCCTGTGAAATGGATCTAAAAAAGAAAGAAAAACACTGCTGAAGATGCGGTCTTTTTCTGACATTTTTCTTTACCAAAGTGTAGCCTCTGAGCAGAGAAAAAAAGAAAACTAAAAGAAAAGATTAAATACGACAGAAATATATAGGAATAAATAAATAAATAAAACAAGACACAGCTGCCACAAAGTGGCCAGGTTGGTTTTATTTAAACCAAAGCACATTAGCGCCACTTTACAGGGTGTGCCAGTGAAGTGCTTCTTTAGTTTTTTTTTCTTTTTTTCAACAACATAGTTTTCCCCAGGTGGGGAAGTGCACCGTTCCTGGAGGTACTGCAATACCAGGTTGATGCGTGGAGTGGACACAGCAAGCTCTTATTCCATCTCCCTGTTCCAAAAATCAATTTAATATATGGTCCCCAGACAGAGGACGTATTGGATATTAAACTGATAAGAACAGATTTTGTTTTTGAAAAAACATATCTTAATTGAAATTT
The DNA here is from genome assembly GCF_031143425.1 of Pleurodeles waltl. Classification (NCBI taxonomy): domain Eukaryota; kingdom Metazoa; phylum Chordata; class Amphibia; order Caudata; family Salamandridae; genus Pleurodeles; species Pleurodeles waltl. Next base: position 1,604,881,233 of record NC_090444.1, read on the forward strand.
TAAAGGAAAGTTGCAGGTTACCAAATCCCATAGGGTGGTGTACTTTTACTAGTCCAGAATGGGGGGGCGCAGGCCTGTTCTCTAGTGGTTTCCATCTAGGTCATGTCTTTTTAATTTTTTTTAAGCAGCCATTTATTCAATTTTTTATGATTCCAAATTCTTTCTGTTTCTTGTGCACCTAGTATTTTAATATCATGTAAAATATAAATCATTGATTTATTGATTTTTTTTTAAAAAAACATTCATTAGTATTTAGGTTTTTGTGCATAAATAGAAGTAGGTTGCTAGAGGTCCATAGGGTTTCTTTCCCGGCATTTAAGATTTTCCAGGCAACCCCTTAGTCCATATAGAATTTGTTTGTGGTTTACTGTTTCCAGTCTTGTAACTTTTTTGAGCATTCTTCCTAACTGCTTCCAACATTTTTGGGCACAGTGGCATTTCTACATTAGATGTGTTGGGGTTTCTTCTTGTAGGCAGGTTTCTCTGGGGCAAGCTGGAGTTTGCGCCATCCCTCTTCGGTTTTGAAATTGTCTTGTTGGTAGACATGAGTGTGCTACCATCCACACAATGTCTTTCTGTTTGTTTGTTAGGTCTTTCCAACCAACTTGTTTCCATGTTTCCGTAGACTTTTTTATTGGCCAGTTGGAAATAGAGTTCATAGGGGAACGTTTTTCAATGTCTTATTAGTTGTCTTGCTGTGGTCTTCTCATCAAAGTCTTTTAGCAATGCTTTGTATTTTTATGAATGGTTCTAAACATATGTACATTAGGGGTACAATCAGATTGAAAACTTTAATTTTTTTTTTTTACAGAAAAAAGTTTGCATCTGTGAAAAAGAAAACCGGTATTATATCTGATAGAGGCCGCACTTTTTGCGTTCTTGTTTTGTAAACTTTTATAACATAGAAATAGGTATTTTGAGAAGAGGAAACCTTCAATGTTTGGCATTTTCTTCCCACCTTTTTCATGTGGTTTACATACTAGGGCCCGTATTTATACTCCGTTTGCGCCGAATTAGCGTCGTTTTTTTCGACGCAAATTCGGCGCAAAACTAACGCCATATTTATACTTTGGCGTTAGACGCGTCTAGCGCCAAAGTATGGGCAAATAGCGTCATTTTTTGGCGTGAACGCCTTCCTTGCGTTAATGAGATGCAAGGAAGGCGTTCCCGTCTAAAAAAATGATGGCGACGCAAATGCGTCGTATTTATACTCCAGGGCAAAAATCACGCCCGGGAGTGGTCGGGTCAAAAAAACCCGCATTTGCTCCACTTTTCAACGCCTGGGTCAGGGTAGGCGTTAAGGGGCCTGTGGGCTCAAAATGAGCCCACAGGTGCCCTCCCATGCCCCCAGGGACCCCCCCTGCCACCCTTGCCCACCCCAGGAGGACACCCAAGGATGGAGGGACCCATCCCAGGGACATTCAGGTAAGTTCAGGTAAGTATAATTTTTTTTTTTTTTTTTTTTGGTGGCATAGGGGGGCCTTATTTGTGCCCCCCTACATGCCACTATGCCCAATGACCAAGCCCAGGGGACATAAGTCCCCTGGGCATGGCCATTGGGCAAGGGGGCATGACTTCTGTCTTTACTAAGACAGGAGTCATTTAAATGGCGTCTGGGCGTCGAAAAAAATGGCGCAAATCGGGTTGAGGCGATTTTTTGGCCTCAACCTGACTTGCCCCATTTTAAGACGCCCTAACGCCATTTTCCCCCTACGCCGGCGCTGCCTGGTCTACGTGGTTTTTTTCCACGCACACCAGGCAGCGCCGGTCTGATAGCGCCGGCTAACGCCATTCCATAAATACGGCGCCCGCATGGCGCTTCAGAATGGCGTTAGACGGCGCTAAATTTTTTGACGCTAAACTGCGTTAGCGCAGTTTAGCGTCAAAAAGTATAAATATGGGCCTAGATCTCTTCTTAGTTTCTCCGCCGTGGAGTTCCATACAAAGGTGAAAAGTCGTCTGCTTATTTTCTTGAGCATGTTTTTAGAGGGCGGGTATACCATTGTTACGTATAAAAGGATAGGGGATGACAGCTTTGATTACTAACACCTTTCCTTCTAGTAACAATTTTCTAGTTCTCCATAAGTTTAGTTTGATTTTGATCTTTTTTGCTGTTTCTTCCCAGTCTTTTCCCCGTTTGTGTCTTGTGAGAATAGTATGCCTAGTATCTTTGTGGGTTCTGTAGTGGTCTTGATGGGGAGTTTTGTTAAATTATCCCACTGGCCTATGGTCAGGACTGGGCTTTTGGTTTCATTTAGTGTCGGGCCTGATGCTTCCCCAAAAATGTGTATGTGTAATATAGTTCGTTTTATTGCTTGTGGGGATTTGCAAATGAATGTGAGGTCATCCATGTAGGCTATATGTTTAGCTTCTAATCCTTGTGCACCTGGTATAAATGTGCCTTTTATAACTTTATCTTTCCTAATTTGAAATAGCAGGGGTTCTAAAGCACATATAAAAAGTGCTGGGGATAGTGGGCAGCCTTGTCGAACTCATGTATGGATGGAGAAGAAATTTGACAAAAAAACATTAACATTTATGCAGCTGTTGGCGTTTACATATAATATTTGCATTGTTTTAATGAACATGTCAGGGAAACCCATCTTTTCTAGAACCTGCAGGAGAAAAGTGTGTGACACTTTGTCAAATGCTTTGTTAAAATCCAAATGCAAGTATGCCTACAGAGTCTTTTCTGTCTTTAGTTGACCAGATTGTGTCTCTAATTGTTATTAGGTTATCCCATATTTGTCTTCCCAGGACTGCACAAGTTTAGTCTTCATGTATTATTGAGCTCAGAACCTTTTTCATTCTGTTTGCTAATACCTTAGTGAGGAGTTTTTTATCTACATTTAAAAGAGAGATCGGTCTCCAATTGATAATCTCCTTTTCTGACCCTTTTTTGTGTATTAGGGTAATAACTCTGGCAAAATGTTTGTGGTAATTGGTTCTCTTGGATGCAATCATTATCATCTGTATGATATCTTTTGCTATTATTGGGCAGCATGCTTTATAAAATTCCCATGGGATTCCATCAATCCCTGGGCTGGATGATTTACTATATTTTTGCAGAGCTTGTAACAATTCTTGTCCATCTAGCTTTCCCTGTAAAAAAGATTTTTTGTTAGGAAGCAAAGTATTTTCGATAAGGTCTAAATATTGTGATCCGATTTTGTGATGATTTTTTTCTTTAGTATACAGCTTTTCATAGAAATAGTTAGCAATTTTTTGACACTTTTCCGTAACTTTCCCTGTTTCGCCATTTTCATCTATTAGCTCTTGTATTTCTTAATGTACCTGCCTCTTTTTCTTGAAAAAAAGAAGGAAGTACATTTTTCCATCTTCTTCATAGTGTTTTACTCTGGATTCAAAACTTGTTTCCTTCTCTTTCTCTTGTAACTAGATGTTCATATCTTGTTTGGCTTTGTTAAGTTCTTTCTCTACCTCCATACCTAGGTTCTCTAATCTTTTTAGAAGTGCTAGTCTGTCTTGTAGTATTTTAAAGGTTTCTGATTTTTGTAAGTTTTTTTTACTTCCGTACTTTTTAAACAAATATGGGTAGTAATGTTTTGGCTTGTAACCACCATTCTATGGTGGACTTATGTTCTTTTTTAGCTTTTTGTAATGTGTTGTGTAATTTAACAAATTCTTTGATAGTGTCCTCATCTTGTAAGGGAGGCACATTTAGCTTCCAGTATCCTTTTCATCTTTTTGTGTGTGCTTGAATGTTGAAAGTGGCTGTGATTATAGAGCGGTCTGAGAAAGGTGTGGGTGTGATTTTGTATTGTGTGGTGATGGTGTTTTTATTGCAAAAGATGTACACTATGCGTGATTTTGTGGTCCCTTTATCAGAGTGCCATGTGAAATATGTTCCTATTTTGTGTTTATCCTTATATGCATCTTTTAAGTTAATGTCTATGAGCTATGTGTTCAGTTTCTTAGCTGATATGTCCAATTTATATTTTGTTATCAGACCTATTCTGTCTTTGGTATTTAAGATACAATTAAAATCTCCTACCATAAAGGTTAGGAGTGAACCTGTAGGAAAAAATTAAATAATGTTAAATAGCTCTTCCCTTTCCCTCTTGTCTGTTGGTGCATATACATTAAATATGTGAAATATTGATCCATTGAAATGTATTGTAGTCAACATTGCTTTGCCTGCAGATATTACTTGTTCTTTTATAATTTGTGCATTTGGATTTTTGCATAGTATTGCTATTCCTGCGTTCTTGTTCCCTCCTCCTGACCATGTTGATGGATCTAGTGTCCACCAAAGCTTTTTTTCTTCATAGTTATTTTTAGCAATGAAACCACATTCTTGCATGCATATGATGTCAGCTGTTACATTTTTACAATATTCCATCACTGTACATTTCTTTTCATTTTGTCCCAAACCTCTAATATTTACGGTTGCGAGTGTAAACGCCATTAGTAAGTTTATAAACATCATTGTAAATATTGTTTTCCGTTAAATGGGAGACCATTTTGAGTCCATATTATCAGATAGGCCCCCATTCATTATGGGAGTAAGTGGGCCATAATCTTCTGTGATCCCTAGAAAAGGGGAGAAAATGGTTGAATTATCTGTATTTTGTATTTTTTTGTACCAGTTGGGATCCTTGGCTATCTGATACTTCTATTTTTACTTGAACATCCTCATCATCTGAGAGGTCAGCTAGAATGCTAAATTCCCCCCTTTTTTTTTTTTTTTAGATGTTTTTTGTTGTTTTTTTCTGTGGGGTGAGTTGTAGTTTTTCTTTGAGGGTGGTTGTTGCTTTTCTTTTGTTGTTTTTTGGCAATTCCCACCCTTCGTCACCCATACCTTTATTTTGTTTATCCATTTCTATTATGCCTGTTTCTTTGTGCTCTGTTTTGTCTAAAAAAAAGTCTGTTTGCAGTGCAGCTGAGGCTGCTTGGGAGACTGATGGAGGATCATTTCTTTGTATGTTTTGTTTTTCTCCTTTATGCAGTGTTTTTTCTTGGTTTTGTTCTGTTGAGTTTTTTTCTATATTGTTCTTTGGATTTTTCAATTTTTTGTTCAAAATCTTGTGCTGCTTCTATGATTTCTGCGCTGAGTTTGGCTAACACTTTTAAATGATCTGTCTCTATCTCTTTGTCTATGTCTTGGTTTCCTTGGTTATTGGGTTTTAGCGGGGCTTTTTCCCCTTTGTCTTTGGTGACGGGCGTAAGATCCTTTCCTCATGTGGCAGTGTGCAAAAAGATGGGTTTCACTGCCGCACATGTTGCACCTTTTAGGTTTTGGGCATTTGTCTTATGACCTGTTCCTGAGCAATTTTTGCATATTTCCGTTTTGAAATTTTCTTTGGTATGTCCAAAAGTTTGGCAGGACCTACAGAAAGTAGGTTGAGTGGGATAATTTAAAAAACCTTTATTGGCTCCTATGGCACATGTAGCTGGTGGGTGTTTCAAGTTTCCCATACCTGAGTCGTCTTGTTTGAGGGTACATAGATACCTTCTTTTCCCATTCCGTATACCTAGACATTTTTTTAAATGCCATCCTCCTCTGATTTTTTTTAGCAATATTTCATTAGGAAAAGTTCTACATCCTGGTCAGGCACGTATGGATTATACATGTGGATGGTTATCAGGATTTCTTTGGCTGTGGCTACATTGGATATCGTATCACCTTTCATTGCATCCTCTTCTTATTTAAATATCATTCCATACATCATGTTACTGACTGTCGCTTCATGTAGAAAATTAAATTCATAAATCCCTCTACTCGGGTATTCCTGGATGCATCCTATTTGTTCTAGTCCTACTTTAAAAAGTTTCTCTAAGATCTCTATTGGAATAAATTGTACTCCCTTGACATTCCTGTTTTCTTCGTTAACTTCAAACTTTATGGTGTTGTACCCTTGTTTCGGTACATTTCTGTTGTATTGTGGGCCTGTGCCCATTGAGCGCCACCCTGGGGCCATCTCCTCAAAGAGTGATTTAACCTGTATTTGTGTTGTTAGATTTTAACCACAAATATCTTTTCATCTAGCGGTTAGGACCATGATGATAACGAGCGTGCTCGGGTAGAAGATCAGGTGAGTGTTAAAAAGTTTAGAGAGAGAGCAAAAAAAGGAGGAAGAGAAAAGTCAAAAGCCCTTTGGACCAGGTGCTGTGAGAGGTCCGCGCTGTGTGAGAGGGATGTGTGCAGTCTCACCTTATTTGATCTTGCTTCCATTTCCTTCTTGGCAGTGTGTTGTGAAACTCTGATGTCCCTTGGAGCAAGGAGTTCATCTGTGATTATAGGGTCTCTGGACCTGCGATGCGGTTCGGGGGGGGGGGGTCTCCGGACCCGCGATATGGGGTGGGCCCTCCGGACCTGCAACACCTCTTGGGAGGGGGGGGGAGCCTCCGGACCCACGATGCGGTGGGGGGGCATCCAGACCCACGATGCAGTGGGGGCATCCGAACCCACGATGCAGTGGCCTCCTGCTTTTAGGGGGGGGTCGTTGGTGGGGACTTCCAGGCTTGTCCCAAGAAGGAAGGGACCCGAGCAGGTGCTGCTGGTGAAGTCGTCTGGCTGGGTTCTCAGGGAGGGGTGGGGTGGCTTTCCCCAATACGCCACTCATTGCCTATCTCCGTGTTTTGGATCATATGTCCTCCCCCTACAGCTATGTGTAGTGGTTTTGCAGTGGCCTCCTGCTTTTAGGGGGGGGTCGTTGGTGGGGACTTCCAGGCTTGTCCCAAGAAGGAAGGGACCCGAGCAGGTGCTGCTGGTGAAGTCGTCTGGCTGGGTTCTCAGGGAGGGGTGGGGTGGCTTTCCCCAATACGCCACTCATTGCCTATCTCCGTGTTTTGGATCATATGTCCTCCCCCTACAGCTATGTGTAGTGGTTTTGGTGGCGGTGTTGCAGGTTTTCCCCTGGTTCTGCCCACTGGTTGATGCAGCCTCGCTCCCATCAAGACCTCCCCTTTCACCCGTCGGAACGCAGCCTGGCCTCGGACATGCCAAAGAGCGCAGGCCAAGTACCTTCAGATCTGATTGGGATCTGAGTCTGGCCTTCTGGTTTGATGAACAGGATAGGGAACCTACCTGTAGCCTAGGCCTATAGATAAGGTTAGACCGTTCGTGGACATTTGGGAGCGGGCAAAGAAGGAAAAGGACTCTGTTTTTAACTTCTGCCCAGAGAAGACATGGACAGTGTCTATTTCTTCTGCTCGGCCACAGCTAGCTGCCCCCTTTCTCTCTCTCTCTTTTTCTCTCTTCCTGTCTTACCATTCCTATCTCACTCCTCACTTGCTGAAAATGCTGTAGATCAAGAAAGGGCTCTTGTCCTCTGCTTCACCTCTTTTCCATCACTCGCTACCCTGTGAAATGGATCCAAAAACAAAAGAAAAACACTGCTGAAGATGCAGTCTTTTTCTGACATTTTTCTCTACCGAAGTGTGGCCTCTGAGCAGGGGACAAAAAAAAAAAGGAGGGAGGGTCGGGGAATTTAATACGACAGAAATACAAAAAAAAAAAAAAAAAAAAAAAAAAAAAAAACAAGAGACAGATGCGTGGAGTGGACAGAGCAAGCAAGCTCCTGTTCCATCTCCCTGTTCCAAAAATCAATTTAATATATGGTCCCCAGATAGAGGACGTATCAGATATTAAACTGATAAGAACAGATTTTTTTTTTTTTTTTGTAAAAATAGTCTTTATTGAAAATTAGGTGGGATATTTACATTTTAACCAATCCCAAACCATACGGGTGGTGAAACATTGGACTTGTCATGCCTTTATTATGGGTTCATGTTAAGTTTACAAAAAAGTCAAGATTTACAAGGTTTTTGTTTAGATAATAGGTAGCATATTTTACATTTTAACCAATCCCGAACCATACGGGTGGTGATACTTTGGACTTGCCATGCCTTTATTATAGGTTCATAACAAGTTTACAAAAAAAGTCATGTTTTATAACGAAATTATTTTAAGAAACACAATCTTTCCAGTTTTTTTGTTTCCATATTTTTTCTGCATCTTCTTTGCCATATTTTTTATAAGTAACCCAATAGTATGTCATTAGTTTATCTAAGCTTATTTTAACATAGTCTTTAATTATAAACTGTTTATGTGGATAAATTCCTAAGTTTCGAGTTATCCATAAACCTTCTTTAATACATGAAACAATTTTCCACAGCAAAAGATCTTTAGCACTTGTAACTGAAGATGAAATGCCATAAAGTTTCATAATTTATGCTTTTTTGGCCCGTTACCTCTTTTATTAGGGGTCCAATTGCTTTCCAAGTCTCTTGCGCAAATGAACAGTTCCAAAGAAAATGTAAGACTGTATCTTCTGCGTGGCATTTTTCTCTTGGACATCTTGGAGTTGTTGACAGGCCTCTTTTACGTTGAAAACTCTTGAGTGGTAGTCCTTTATGTATTGTTAGCCGGCTCAAATCCTTTTGACTGTTTGTTAGTTCTTTATGGTTGGCTTTCTTCCAGACTTTCTTCGATTGTTCTTCATTTAGATTATTTGCAGGAAAAAGGATCTCAGTCTTTTTGAAGGCAGCTTTAAAAGTCTTTTTATGAGCAAAATCTTCAATGTCCAGTTCCAAATTTTTAAGACTTTGCAAGAAAGGAACAAATAAATTATACATTTTTGGAACAAAGAAGGCATTTGGTATGGCACTGTCTGGTTCTACAAGTTTACATTTCCTGAAAATGTTATTTACACCATATTTAATAAAACACAATGCTATATTTATTTTTTCTCTGATTGCATTTAAACATAGAAACATGTGATTAGTCAAAATATAATGGTATAAATTGGGTAAATCTTTCCCTCCATTGTTTATTGATTTAAACACAATTTTTCTTTTTCTTTTTTCCATTTTGGATGACCAAAAGAAATCACACAACATTTTCTGTAGTTTATTTAAAAGCTGCTTCTGTGGAGGGAAAATCATGGCATAGTAAAGAATTAAAGGCAGAATTACAGCTTTTATCACCAAAATCTTCCCAACCAGAGTTAAGAATCTGGTTTTCCACAACCCCAGCTTCTGCTGCGTTTTGTTCTGTACAGAGTCCCAATTTACTGTACCTGAAGTATCTTTAGAAAAGAAAACCCCTAGAATTTTTATTGGTTGCGTAGTGGTATTAACTTGCAGTTTTGCTAAATTGTCCCATCTCCCTATTGTTAGGCAATTACTTTTTTCTATGTTTAGTTTGAGACCGGAAGCTTGTGAAACAATATTTACATGCAGAATAGTTCTTCTTACTGTTGGTATGTCTGGACATAGGACTGTTATGTCATCCATGTAAGCTATGCATTTTGCAGTGTTCCCCCCTGCTCCTGGGAAGAAAATTCCTTTTATTACCTTATATTTCCTTAAGGTAGACAGCAAAGGTTCTAGGGTGCAAATGAAGAGCGCTGGCAATAGAGGACATCCTTGTCTGACCCCTGTTTTTATTGGTACCTGTTTTGTGAAAAAGCCATTAATCTGAAAGGAACTTACAGAATTTGTATATAACAGTTGTAACATTTGAAGGAAATGTTGAGGGAACCCCATTCTTTGCAAAACTTTGAACATATAATTGTGTGATATACTGTCAAAGGCTTTTTGTAAATCTAAAGATAAAGCTCCCAGCGTAGAGTCATTATTTACCGCAATCCATATTGCATCCCTTATTGTTATTAGACTATCCCAGACTTTCCTCCCTGGCACTGCACAGGTCTGGTGTGGGTGTATCACTGCGGCTAAAACTTTTTTGACTCTATTTGTTAAAAGTTTACTAAAAATGTTACTATCTACATTTAATAATTTAATGGGTCTCCAACTGTTGAGATTTTGTTTGTCTCCTTTTTTGTGAAATAAAGTTACTGTTCCCTGTAAAAAAGACATGGGTAAGTTATTGTTAGAAATCGCTTCTGATAACATATGCATAAAACCTTGTGCAATAGTATCCTAAAAGGATTTATAAAACTCCCATGGGAGCCCATCCAGCCCAGGAGATGAGTTTTTGGGCGCCTTGGATATAACATCCATAAATTCTTGGCCATCCAAAGGTTTGTCCAAAAACATTTGTGCTTCTTTTGGGAGAGTTTCTTCAATGTCATCTAGGAAATCTTTGCAGATGTCTTCTTCTATTTTTTTTTCTTTGTATATTGTGGAGAAAAAGTCATGAGTAATATTTATATCTGTTGTTTGCTTTCCTTCTAAATTTTGTAGGGAAGAACATTTTTTATTATTTTGTTTTGATTTTTTAAAGAAAAAGGCATTACATTTTTCATTTTGTTCATATTCTTTAACCCTGGAATTGAAAATTGTTTCTTTTCCTTTCTGCATATACCATTTTCTAATGGCATTTTTGGTAGTAGATAAATGTTTTTTTTAACATTTATTCCTGCATCTTCCATTTCCCCCAAAAGCGTGAATTTTTGGTTTAAATCAGAAAGTTATTTTCTTTTTTCTTTTTCTTTTTGTTTGCCTATGTTAGTAAAAAAAAAAACACATTGCTGTTTGACATACTTCCACCATGAAGCCAAAGTTTCGAAATCCCCTTTTTAATTCTGCCATCTTTGGTATTGTAGTTTGAAGGATGAGATAATGTCTTCTTCTTGTAGAATTGAAGTGTTAAGTTTCCAATAACTTTGTCCTTTTATGTTATGTGTAGGTATTTCACAAACAGATAAGAGTTTGGTGGTCTGATAGACAGCTGTCTTGTAGTTGTGAAGATATACATTTTAGGTGTTGGGACGCCAAAATGCAATCTATTCTGGAAGTAGTATTCCCGTCCCCTGACATCCATGTGAAACCTGCATTATTTGGGTTGCATGTCTGAAAAGTATCTTGCAATGAGCAATTGCTAATGATGTTGTTAAGATTTGGATGATATATCTAATTTGTAGTGGGTGGCAGAGCCTATTCTATCTTGGGGTGACCTTATGCAATTGAAGTCTCCCACTATGAATGTGGGTTGTGATCCTGTAACAAAGAATTGTAAATCATTGAATAAATAATTTTGTTCATGTTTATCTGTATGTGCATATATGTTAATTACTTTTAGGACAGTTTCTTTTAGTTTTATGGTACAGGACAAACCTCTTCCAGGAGAAATAACAGTTTCTTGCAAAATGGAAAAATTATAATTTTTGCATAAAATGCTAACTCCAGCATTTTTGTTTCCACCTCCTGACCAGAATGATGGACCCTGTTTCCATTCTCTTTGTAAAAAATTATAATTCTCTGCATAAGGTGTGCCACATTCCTGTAAAAAATAATGCCAACATGTAAGTTTTCTCAGTAATTAAAAATAGCAGCTCTTTTGGACTGCTGTCTTATACCTCTTACATTTAAGGTGGCTAATGTGATAGCTGTTATAATATTACACATTTACATTATTAGGTTATTGCTCTAAATGATCAATTTCAATAATATCCTGAGGGAGCAAAGATTGACTCTCCCCAGTGATAATCTCTTCTTCCCTTTCCTAAGAAGGGGAAAGAATCTACAAAATCTTTAAGAGATTTCCCTTCTTCCAATGGTGTGGATAAAGTCTCCTTAAAAGCTGCAGACAGACCCTCCAAATGAAGGTCTTCTGGATCTGACTTGGTAATTTGCTTCATTTTTTTGTGTTGATGCTTTCCTTTTGTTTCTTTTTTGAACTGCTTCTTCTGAGAAATGTGGGTTTCCTTTATCCTTCCTTTTTTTTATTCTTTCCAATTGCCTTACTGATTGTCTTGGGAGACTTTCAATTTCCTTCAGGTTTAAGGATTGATTTGTTGTCATATTGGAATCTTCTTCTGAATCTGATAGGGTGGTTTCATTTACAATTTCTTTGGATTCACTGTTTTTGTTTTTCTTGTTAGATTTTTGGGGTTTTTGTTGTTCTTTTTTGTTACATTTTCTTCCTCTTCTTCCTCCTCCATGATCTCTTCTGTAGAAAAGAACCTTTCAGAGTTTTGTGTTATATGTGTTCTGCTTGTTGATGATGGTGTTGCAAAAAGCCATTCTTCACTGTATTGTAGAGGTACATTTTTTTCAGGCCGCCTCTCAGAATTTTTGGATGGTTCTGCGGCACGAGCACCTGATTCATGATTTGTTTTCTCTTCTAGCATTTTCTCCTCTGGTGTTTCCGGGATAGTGTGTTGTGACAGAGATTATAGACTTTTTTCTACGCTTATGGGAAGAATGGAAGCAGGTAAGGTGGAATCTTCCTGAGCAATTTTCTGTGCTTTAAAAGTCGGGCTTATATCATTTTTTTCAGGTTTGCTGTTCTGGGATGTTCCTTTGAAACTAATATTCTCATATACTGTGTTTGGTTTTGCAGGGCAATTCCTGTAGAGATGGGATTGCTCTCCACACAAATTGCATTTCTTTGGCGCTTTGCATTCATGGGCCAAATGGCCTTTATCTCCACAATTTCTACAGATGTCTCCTGAGCACTGTTCTTTGACATGACCAAATTGAAAGCATATTTTACAGAACATAGGTTCCCCTGGGTAATATAAAAAAACCCTATTGGGCCCTACGGAGAAATTCAGTGGTGGATGTTTAGTGCCCCCAATCCCTTCTTCAGCCCTCTGGAGTACAACCATATATCTCCTTTTCCCATTCCACACCCCCCCGTTCATTCTTAACTTCGTTTCCCCCCCCCAACACTTTGATAGTATCTGTATAAAAAAAGTTCTCAGATGGGGAGACAAAAGGATTGTACACATGTACCTTCAAGGGAATTTCCCTTATTATCACGGTTCTGGTTTAGTTTATATGTAAAATCCTGATATACATTCTCGCTTTGAAAAGTAATGTCAAAAAGTCCCCTTATTCTAAAATCCTGCATGCATTTGATTTGCTCAGGTTTGATGTTAAATACCTGTTTAAAGAGTGTCCATTAGATGGTTCATGTTCCTTTTCTGTTTTTCTTCCTCCATGACTTCAAATCGTACTGAATATTTCATTCCTGAGTATGTGTTACTTCCATTTCTTTGATTTTTTTCATTTTTCCCTGAATTACTACTGCCAGCAGCTGCTGCTTAGCTCTTTGATGCTGCCATCATTTTGGGTTGATAAGTGTCTTCTTTATTCAGAGGGTTCTGCCATCAGGATATGAATTTCCCTTCTGCAGAGGTTCAGTGACTGTCCCCGGGCCGAGCACTTTCCAAGTGCGCCCAGGGACTCTACCAATCTGGTGCCTTTGTGGGACTCTCCCAATCTGGTGCCTTTGCATTCCCTTCTATCCAGTGTCCCTCCCACCACCCTCTGATGTAAACCACTAAAAGGGTGCTTCCTGACCGGAAATCAGGTGTTCCTACTATCAGGGTGATGGAAAATACCTGGTAGCTTGTCTGAGTGTCCCCGGGCCGAACACTATCCCAGTGCGCCCGGGGACTCTCAAAAGAAAAAGCCTCCTGCTTCACGCAGCTATGTGCGCAAGCAAAATTCCTCCTGGAGGGCTTTCCCCCCGACCTCCCTGGTTTCTGGGCATCAGCTGGGTCCCGGTCAAGCCAGGAATCCTCAGCCCGTCCCTCCACCAGGTGAATCGGGGATATCGTCTGAGTTGCAGGATTCCTCTCCTCGGCTCCCCTCTGGTTTTGCGCAGCCTTGCCACGGACAAGCCATGGGGCGAAGGCACAGCGTCCCCAGAGGTTCACCTTAGACTGTCCTCCTGTGTCCCTCCCCCTTCCTACCTCGTCCACGCAGCCTGGCCCCGTTCAAGCCAGGGATACGCAGGCCCAGTAGAAAAAAAATTCCGGGCTTAGAAGAGATACAATCAAGTATAAGTAGACTACCTATGGCCTCCTCCCTAAACACCCAAAACCAAGAACTAAAACTTTATTTAAGGCCTATACAAATGCCAATCGGGAAAAGACACCTGGTGGCGAGGTGAAATAAAGGATTCAAGTAACCGAACCTTTCCAATTAGTGATGTGCCAGTTGGTTGGGTTTCTGGGTGCGGTAAAAAGACCTATCGCTATATAAATAAATGGTTAGTTTGTCCAGGCACAAGTGCCTACTATCTGTAGGGTATAAATATTTATGCAAAAATAAGTATTTATCCCCTACAGATAGTAGGCACAACTAGAGTTTGTTTGCCACAGATGAGAAGCCTCTAGGCAATGATATGTCGTGCAGATGGGAGGTTAACCCCGTAGAGTAGAGTTTTGAATGTAAGAGTGGAAATACCTGCAACATGGAGCAGTAAAGGTTTGAATCATGGTCCAAAAAGTCTGAGCATAGGAACAACCCCAAAAGAGGTGTGAAACCATTTCTTTGTGGAGGCCTTGAGGTCGGGGACACACTGCAGATGAGGCCAGTCCGGGACGGTGTTCAAACATTTTAAAAGACAACCACCCATGAACACTCATCCACGCCAAATCCTTTTGGCGATGCTGAAGGGCAGCATGTCCTACTAATGCCCGTACAGTTTTGGATTGTTGTTCAGAAAAAGTGTCAATAAGTTCAGTTCTTTCCAGAAATTGTTTGGCATTTTTGCAATCATCAAGAGGGAGAGAGAGACGTAAACTCAAACCAGGAGATACATTTTTGCATTTCCTTATAAGAGGGTGGAACAGAGTAATTCTAGGGGGCAATACAAACCAAAATGGTGAAATATTACACCAGTAAAATAACGAGTAAATAAACTAGCAATAGTGAGAGAATCAGCATAGAGGCGAGGCAACGTATGTGACAAGAAATTTGAGAAAAGGAAATCGTAAATGTAAAGCAGTCCTTTCCCCCCATTTTTCCAATTTTTACACACTTTAGGATGGGCCAATTTTTCCATACGAGACCCCTAAAGAAAAGTAAAACTTGAGACATTTCTGGAGTAAAACTTTAGAGGGAGGAAAAACCATAGCAACATAGAGCATGACGGGGAGTAAAACTGCTTTGATAACCAAGACTTTTCCTTCGAGAGACAAGTTCCGGGTGGACCATAATGAGATATTTTTTTCCCCATTCTACCATAGATCTCGTCCCAGTTCCTTCATTCATGCCCAGCCTCTGCAAAAAAAAAAAAAAGGATCTTAGTAGGCGCGCAACTGGTAGCAACAGGGAGATGAGGCAAGCACATTTGTCGAGGTTTAACCACAAGCTAGACACTGGATAGAATACATCAGCATAGCGTAAAACAGTACGAACAACCACAGGTGCTGGAGCACAGAACAGTTACAGAGTCCATATATGCCACCGTTTTTATCTGGGTGCCTGCTCCTCCGGGGAAGAAGACTCCTGTGATGAACAGATCCATACTTAAATAGCACAAAAAAGGTTCCACAGCACAAACAAACAAAGCTGGTGATAGTGGCCACCATTGTCGAACCCCCGTCTGAATGGGAAAATTCGGAGTATGAAACCCGTTTCTACTCACCACGCTGCTCGCGTTTTGATAGAGGGTGGTTACCATGTGAAGAAACCGTGGTGGAACCTGTAAATGTTTGGGCACAGTAAACAAAAAACATGTGACCCACGGTCAAAAGCTTTCTGGAAATCTAAGTTAAAATTCCCAGAGAATTGTGACACTCTGTTGCAAATTGAATAACATCGCGCAGGGCGGTGAGACTATCAACAATGTACCGTCCCCTAAGAGCATAAGTTTGATCTTGCTGAATACATGTAGGTAACACAGTCTGGAGTCTAGCAGCAAACACTTTGGACACTAGTTGATAATCGGTATTGAGAAGGGATACAGGGCACCAATTTTGTAAGGAAGTCGCATCACCTTTTTTGTAAAGGAACGTAATGATTCCAGTAGAAAACTCTTTAGTGAGAGTATTGTGAGCAAAACCATTGGTGATCATTGCCATGAAGTCAACACAAAGAAGGTCCCAAAACGTTTGTTACACTCCCAAGGGAGACCATCCAAATGTGGGCTTGAACCAGTAGGCGCCTGATTCAGAGCTGTAAGGAATTCCTCTCCTATAAGCATGCCATTAAGATATTCCTGTTGGGTTTCATCAAAAGGGTCAGTTAATAGTGTACAATATTGGTTAAGATCTTGCGGGGGGAAATGAATGGGGAAGGTGTATACATGTCCCTATAAAATTGCAATATTTTGACAAGTTTGCATGCCATGACACCGAACCCCATTTGTGTTTTGTAACAGTCAAAAGTTTGTGATGCTAGTTTGCCTTTTTAAAAAAGAAAGAAGTACATTTTTTTCATCTTCATGCAAACTGCGTACATGGGCGTGAAAATTGAGAGCTAAATTGAGAGCTTTGCTCTTTTTTTGTAGCCAAAGAGACATCTCTTTCTTAATCCGACGCACTTCAGTAATTACATTTTGTCCTGCGGCACCCATTTGTTGGAGGAGAATGAGCGGGCGTTGCAGCTTATGGAAATCATCCCAGGTGGTTTTGCGGAGAAGATAGCCCTGTGTTTGGAAAAACCCTTAGTCTGGCATTTAACACACTGCCACCACCGAAAGTCATTGGGAAAGGTAGGCTTGTGCTGGACCAATTTTTTGGAACTCACACAATACTGTTTACAAATTAGCTCATTAGATAACAAGGTACGGTTTATCTTCCCATATCCCAGACCCCATGTAGGCTGGGAATCAATGTGAAGAACAGTAGAGTAGATTATGATCAGAGAAGCCCACAGGAGAAACATTACTAGAGTTGGATGTGAATACTTTAGAGGCAGAAATATAGTCAATACGAGCCCGCTTACTACCATGGGCGGCCTGCCATGTAAATACTGCGCTGGGAGGAAAATGTGTAGAGTAAGTGTCATACAGTTGCAAATTATACACCATAGTCTCTAAGAGTTTAGAAGTGACATTGAATACATACTCTCCTTGTTGACCTCAACAGTCAGCTCAGTGTGTAATGCAGTTAAAATCCCATCAGGATTATTGGCACCGCACCTCTAAGGAAAGGTTTGATGAGATGCAATAAATATTCCCTGTCCACTTTGTGGGCAGGGGCATAAACAGTAAAGACTCTCACAGGGATACCATCCATCAATAGAGATAAAAGAAGAGCTGTATCAGGGTATAACACCTTTTCGCCTGTGATCTACCAATGCTTTTTTTGAAAAAGAATAGCCACCCCATCATTTTTATTAGCCCCCACAGACCAAACTAATGGACCAATCTCCCAAGCAGCACTATAGAAAGAATAATCCCTGCGATAAGGAATATGGCATTCCTGTGGACAAATTATGACAGCGGTGAGAGTTTTACAAAAATCTAACACCATAACTTTAGTCAGGGAAGTCGTGCGTTGTTTGGCCCGAGCAGTTGAAGGTTTCTCTAATGCCTGCTTGGAATTTCGACTCTTGCGTTTATGAAACAGGTAGGTAGTCCACCCACTAAGGCCCATATCGGGATTAGACTCTTGGTTAAGTGAAAGGGAAGAGCAATCAGAGGGGGAAGAACAGGTTGAGGATGAGTATCTTTTGCGACCACCGCCGAACTTTGCAGTGGAATATTCTCTCCAGAAAAAAAATTGTCTCTTGAATACAGTCATCTATTTGGCTGGTGGCCATAGGAGGGATGGCAGAGTCCATGATACCAGGAAGAGTGGAGGGTTTTTGGGATTGTAAGTGTTTATGCCGTTGTTCTAATGCCCTACTTTTGATGCGCTTCGTATCAATGCGGTCCTGTTCCTCCTCCACTATTTGCTGAGTTAACTGTCCCAGAGCCAAAGCCTGGAGGAGAGCGGACAATGGGCCCTCCTCAGGGTGGTCACTTTCGATTGGGCCATGAGTGTAAATAGGCAACCCGTCTACATAACCGAGAAGTTCTGAGTCAGTTAAATCTTGTTGTGCTACAGGCTCCTCGGCTAAAGCCTTAGAAATCGTGGGAGGAGGGATGACCAAGGGTGGAGCCCATGGTGCTAGCAGCCTGCGCATAAATACATTTCCTTTTAGGGCAAGATATGAAAAGGTGCTCCTAATTACCGCATAGGTTGCCCTTTTTGGGAGCTGGACATTCCTGTGCTTTGTGATCTGAGCCCCTGCAGTTTCTGCAAACTGACCTGGAACATTGTTCTTTCGGATGGCCAAAGTGTTGACAAAGCCTGCAAAAATGGGCTGCCAAGAATATACAAGAACGCCTTTATTTGCCCTTAGGCTAAAAGTTTACTGGGGTGGGCAAGGCCCTGAATGCCATTAGGGTCTTCCTTGAACGTTACTAAATATTTCCTCTTTCCATTCCAGATGCCACAGATATTTCAGATTTTTTGTCGTCCTCTTATTTTGGAGCAGTAGCGTGACAGAACAACCTTAATTAGTCTGGGATCTGCATAAGGGTTGTACATGTGTACCACAAACATTACCTCTTTTTAAGCAAACATGGGAGTAACAGTCAAGCCTTCTTTGATGCAGGGGTTTGTAGTTTCAGAAAATGTTTGCAAAACCATTTGGCAAATAGAATCACTGGAGAAAATAATGTCAAATACATCTCGAATAGTAAAGTCTTGAACACACTCAATAGCTGTTCCGGCTATGCTACAAGCATCTTTCAAAAATTCTTCCACGATGAACATAAGAGTCTTATCCTTGCGATGTGCCTCACTCACTTCTACTTGCAAAGAATTAAGAATGTAATCAAATGCCCAAGCAGAGCGCTGCATTTTAGAACTGGTAGCCATAGGGAGTAGTTGAGCCTGCAGGGAGCGCTGGTGGAGGCCAGGCTGCAGGATAAAAAGCAAGCAGCAGAGGAAAATAATGAGAAGAAACCAACCTACGTGATGTAGGCTTACCTCGGCAGAGAGTCTGAACACCTAGTCTGTTGGCAGAAAAAAACACCCCTGTAGAAGGTCCTCCAAGGGAAAGCCGGGGAGAGAAAACAGCCCTTAGCCAGGGGCCGAAGAGGCGCGCAGACAAACCTCCCTCTGAAACCTCGTATCCCTGAGACCGGGCGGAATGCCGAAAATGCTGAAGCAGAAAAAAGCTGATCCGGCGATGGTCCTGAAATGAACAGCTGTGTCAGATCCCCAGCCGCAGCTGAAGGCAGGCTGTCCCGGGGGCCAACTCCTGAGCAGTAAGAGAGATCAGAGAGAAGTCAAGGAAAAATGCAGGAAATCCCAAAGCCTACACCAGCCACGGAGCTTCAGCCTGGTTCCGGATAAGCCAGAAAGCGCAGGCCTGTCTCCACAACTAGAGAGCAGCCAAGGAAATCTAAAAGACAATCCACCGCAATCCTCGATGTCCAGAAGTGTCAGACTTGCTCCGGACAGGCCAGAGAACGAAGGCCCAACCCTTAAAATACCCAGAGATGATATTTCGCTCCAAGGGATCTTTCGTCACCTCTGAGGAATCGCAGCCTGGCTCCAGTCAAGCCAAGGAGACAAAGGCCCAGCCCCACCAAAGAGTCTGAAATCACCCCCGCCGTTCAGCCAGCACCAAGCACTACGCCTGATCTTAGCCAAAAGGCCGAGAAGCGATAACCCGAATGGTGCAAGAATTCTCACCTCACCTGCCCATCTCCCTAGCTGACTCGGGCTGGGGTCGTCCTTTCCTTGACCGATCATGGGACTCTTTGCCTCTTTCCCATCTCTTGACAAGAGCTCAGCAAGTGCCAAAACGAAAAAGAGGTCCTAGCATTTTGATCCTTTTCTTTTAAGAGGTGTGACGCAGTTCCTCAGACCGGTTCCATACAGCCGTCACCTCAGGTTTGTTCATAACTATAATTCATAACTGCCTGTGTTGGCGGGAGGTGCCTTGAGGGAGATCTGGGGTAGGCATCGTGCCACGGGGTGTGGTGCCAGTGGTCTGTGACTCGGGCCCTGCTGATGGGCACTTGAGCGGCCCTACGCTTTAAGAGCCAGTGTCTGCCAGCAGAAGTGATGCACAGCCCCTTGGGTCCTTTTATTGTGTTTATTTGTGGATTTCAATAATACCGCCTGGGTCAGCGACAGCCTCCCTATGTTTCCTCAGAGGCTGGTGCTATGTCAGAGGGCACAGGGCTCAGGGCTGGGTACTCCATTCACTAGCCCCAACACTGACAGGGGCGGTGTACTGTTTTTATTCTCAGACTCTTAAAGGGAGAGAGTACCAGGGCGTGGGTCTCTGTGACTTGCTGTGCCCATGGTGAACCTCACTTTCCCTCACCCTTAGATTTCCTGTCAGAGGGTGGGGATCGGCATCATTTGGTGGGTTTTGACAAATATTATCCTGCTAAGAAAGCGACTTTACTGTTTAAGGAGTGAAGCCCTGAAAAAAAGACTATGGGCTGTGTTAACTGTGTTCTTATTTATCTGCTTTATATTTAAACACACTTATAAGCTCAGTGCTGAAGGGCAGCTCATTGGGGAGCTGCAGAAGTGCATCTACTAAGGGGAAGCAGCCATGACTTTTTTCTCCAAATTACTGGCCTTTACTCGGTCCGTTGACTATGTGCCTCATTCTGTCAGACTAGAGATGGAATAGAAGCATTCACTGTAAGGAGAATTTTTTTTTATTTTTAGTAGCTGAAGTCATAAAGAAGGAATGTAATGTTTCTGAAAAGGCAATTGAATGTGTGCAGGAATTTTTAATGAGGGGCATCTAGGATGTTATATTTTCAAACGAATCTGGGTGTAAAACATTTATGCGAAATGCTATGCTGCATACTGAAAGTCAAGTGCTGCATGGCCTCAATTTTATTCCTAAGTATGCACCAAAAAACAATATGTATAACCCTTTCACTGACCCCAGACTTGGAGGTATTTTTAAGCAGGCACTGCACATCAATTAAAGAAGAGACAAAGTTATAAAATATATGTGATATTTGGAACGGAAGATGCAAGTATTTAGTAAATTTTAAAGAGGATCTTAATGACATCGGAAGAGTAGCACATACCCCACGAATACGTTAAAACAAGGGTTTTTTTGTTGTATTCAGGGCAACCTCTCTTTTGCAGGGTGTGTCAGAGATTTGGCCATGCAAAAGAACAATGCTCTTGCACACTGTGTAGAAAATGTGGGGTTGGGAACGATAGAGCACAAACTTGCCCAGTCTAAAAAAAATGTACTTTATATGGGAATGGTGAGCATCTCTTTAAATCACGTCCCAAAGGTACATTTTCATACACTTGAGCTGCTGGTTCCCAGAAAAAGGATGCTGTAAGTCAAACATGATGCATAACCATGATTATTTTAAGAAGGCTGAGGAACAGCAGGAAGCAGATTCACAACCATATGTGAGGAACTGGAGCATTTGGGAATAGATAAAATAAACAGAAAGCTCCATAAAAGAGAGATAAGTATATGAACATGTTAACGTAGATTCTCATAGAGTGCTTTCAGATAATCTGAGTCTCACAGTGGCGAGAATATGCAAACAGAGCTTGTTGTATGTGATCGAGAGGAGGTCCCTAGAGAATCAACAGACAACACCAAGAGCATTATTGAACGAGATGTGGAGAAAATGCACAGGCTGCAGAAGAGGTAACAAAGGTACAGGTGCAGTCCACTGACATGAAGCTCAGTGGATGGTTTCTCAAAAGGCAAACAAGAGGAAGGCTCGCTCTATCAAGCAGGTAATGGACAACACACACGTCTAAACCTAAAAAGCATCCACAGTCTAGACAGGAGAACACTGGAGGGCAGATTTGATGCTCTGATTTACCTCAGACTTCGAGGAGGTTCTACAAAGTTCCACTCTGGTAGAAGATAAGAAATATGTTGGTGTAAATTGGCTTTCAGGTGACATAAATTTACTCTTTATTTAATAGAACTTTATTACTCTTTTTGTAAAAATAAAGGTGTGTGATAGTTGTCAAAAAGAACAACCAACACTGCAGATTTCTTCAGAGTTAAAACCAATTACAGTATGTACTCTGTCCTATGTTTTACTTTATGACCTTATAGTTCTGTAGGTATGATGTTAACAGTTTGGTATAAAAAGCGGACTAGTGAAAGAAATTAAATCGTTATTAAAGATTTAACAGAACTGTTGATGACATACATTTATAATGTGTTTAAAATAGGTTCAAGAGGTCTGGGACCTCCTAGGGGGGTTTAACTGGACCTCTACCCACCAACCCTACAGGCAACAAATATATTCTTACTGCAACATACTACTGCACAAAATGAGTTGAGGCATTTGCACTGAAAATAAAGACTGCGGGAGAAGTTACTCCCAGACTTCTGACCATTGACTTATGCAATTGAAGCCTGAACGAAGTGAGTACATAATATAAGGTTCAAATATTGAATATGCAATTACAATTAAAATAAATTCATTTGCTCATCTATTTATTCATTTTAGAGCTGTTTTAGAGTTTACAATACAGAGCAAACAGTACCCTTTTGGGTGATGGAGCGCTTTACAGGAAAAAGCGAAAGCAGAGGAGGAAGCAGATTTTCCAGAAGCATAAGCTATTCACTACTTAAACCACAAAAATTAAAGAAAAAGAAAAACTACAACTGATCTATAGAACTGCCCCCAGGATTTGGATCTCTTTCCCTCCCAATACTAGATGCAACCTATCCACATCTATCTTCAGGAAAGAAGTAAAAATTCTACTAGCCAAAAATTTCCTCTCACACTAAGGACATACGTCCCTCTCCTCATGAGCGACTGTTCCCTGCCTGTTCCCAGAGAACCACGCTGTTTTCTTCCCTTCATCTCTCTGCCATCTACAGACCGTTCTGTCATGAGTCTATACTTGGGCCTGGTACTATGTTGGACTACGTGTCAGCATTCTTCTTACCATTTTTGCATATAAATATTGTTCTGCGTGATCTATACCATGTTATGTACAATGTCTCCTGTAGATCAAAAGGCCATAAAACATAAAATTGTTGGTTAATTTACATTTAAAAGAATGGGCCTCACTGTCTGCTAGGTTTTAGGATTCACACATTTGCTCTAGCAGATTACAATAAACTATAGCTATTCCACCACCTCGTTAGAAGCCCAGTCTAATCTACTAATAGCATAACCAGCTGGAAAAGCTGCAGCAAAGTCTGGATCTGAAGTTTCTGTCAGGGGAGTATATGACTCTAAAAACTCTAAAAACACGGGGCCCTGGCCCCAAAACTAGAGATTCAGCAACTTTATTGAGATAAGTGGACAATATCCTAACTATACAATATTAGGGAATTTTAATATCCACTTAGAAGACCCCAGCACTAAAGACTCAGCTTTTTTAATTGAGAACTAGAGTTGTTTTAACCTAAATTTGTTAGTGAAGACTGCTACACTTAAAGCAGGCCAAATTTTGGATCGCATTTTTTCTAATAATTCTAATCTCAAGAAGGAAGCGGTATTACATATGATCAAAAGGCAATCCGATTCCACCTTGATATTTCAGCCTCAAACCCTACAGTGAATATAGCAGGAAAGGGTAAAAAGAGCCAGGTCTGGAATAGTATTAACAAGAGGGACTTGTTAGAAAGCCTTGAAACAACGCTGTTGCAGCTTACCAAATATCCTAATGTAGCAGAAGCAAGTTACAAAGTGGATAAATGAGGCAGTTTCTATACTGGCACCATTCAAAAATATAAAAACCTATAGAAATAGTCCGACTGCACCACGATTCTCACCTAAATTAAGGACCATGAAACAAAAATGTCAAGGGGAAGAGAGTCTGGAGAGGGGATAATAGTGAAATAGAAAAAGGCAGATATAAAGACGTAATTCGGGAATACAAAAATCTTATCATTGAGGAGAAAGCCAAGTATTATACTGAAAAAATTCACCTGGCTGTAAATTCGTCGATAGCATTTCAAAACCGCTCATGCACTTTCTAGCCCTAATCCTCAGAATGGTCATCACAGCCAGACTTTTTTGGTAAATTGGCAGACTTTTTTTAAAACAAAGTTGACAGTATACAGTTAATCTGACCTTATACAATGTTCTCCAGATCCAAGCATAGAGCCTTTCTTCTTGAGCTCTTATAATATTGAGCTGCGCAAATTTCCCCATTTGACAACTGATTCATTTGATTTGGTCATACTAAATGAGGAGCCCCCTCAGATTCTTGCCCGCCTAAAGTACTGCATGCTATAGCGGAGAAGATAGCCCTAGTTCTTACTACTTTGCTAAATACTATCATGGAGGACATCTTCCCTATGGAATTGAAAAAAGGTTCAATTCTTTCCTTGTTGAAAAATCCTTCACTTAACCCCAAAGAAAAGACAAATGCTTAAGCAATTTTGCGCGTACCATGTCTTGTGAAGGTTTTTGAGAAACATCTTAACACAATATTGTCAGAATACTTAGGGAAGAAGGAATTTTTCAATGATGCGCAGTCTGGCTTTCGGTCAAGCTCCAGTAACCAGGCAGCCTTGGTCTTAGTTTCTAAAAAGATTAGACACATTATGGACAACAAGAGGAGGGCTGTGATGGTCCTTTTTGACCTAAGGACAGCATTTGACATGGAGTTACGTAGTCCTGCTTGAGTGTTTAGCAGAAATTGTGGTTGCTGGTTTGGCCCGTAATGTTCTTTCTTTTTAAGAAACAGAGAGGAGATGGTGGCCCTTGGAGAGTTTAATTCAAAATCCTTCTCCTTGCCTTGCGGTATTCCAGAGGAGTTTTCACTTAGCCCAACGCTTTTTAAAACCTATGTGGCTCCCCTAGCCAAGTTGATGCACTCTTTTTGATTTGCCACATTATCCTATGCTGATGACACCCAAATTGTTGCGGCGATCTCAAATAATGTAGAGGAGGTCACTGATTGGTTCAAAGGATGTATGTGTGCTATCGTCAGCTGAATGAGTGGCAATTGCCTGAAGCTGAATTCAGAAAAAAAACAGGTTCTCCCTTTTTGGTAGGGACACCTCTTTCTGGAATCAATCTTGGAGTCCCTCAGCTCTCCTCCGCCAGTTTTTAAAGTTAAGAACCTTAGGGTTGTTTTTGACACTGCACTGCCTTTTATGGACCGGATCAATAAACTGATCTCGTCTTACGTTTTTATGTTGAGAATGTTGAGGAGATTCTCGGTATGGGGGATAAAGCACTGCATGGAACTGGACCAGAGTACCTGAAAAGAAAATGTAGGTGGCACTCCCCAAAAAGACTGCTGCAATCTGCTGATTCTAATTCAGTGGTCACTCTCCTTTCCTTTGTCCAGTTTCGCGCCAGAGCAAGGACAAGGGCCCCTGAACCGGTGTAGACTTGCTTATGCAAGGAGGGCACCATTTGTGCCCTTCAAAGCATTTCCACAGGCTCTGGGAGGTCACCCCTCGCAAGCCTGTAACACCTATTTCCAAAGGGACCGGGTGTAACACCCTCCTCCGAAAGGAAATGCATTGTTCTGCATTTGCTAGTGCAAAGGTGCCCTCACACTTAGTAACTTTGCACCTAGCCTTCAGTAAATGAAGGTTAGACATATAGGTGACTTATAAGTTACTTAAGTGCAGTGAAAATGGCTGTGAAATAGTGTGTGCACCATTTCACTCAGAAAAGTTTGTCTGAGCTCCTTATGGGTGGCAAAAGAAATGCTGCAGCCCATAAGGATCTCCTGGAACCCCAGTGCCCTGGGTACCTACGTACCATATACTGGGGACTTATAAGGGGGGTCCGGTGCACCAACTGGAATTGGAATATAAAGACACTAAACTACTGTGACTAATTAAGAAGCAGAGAGAGCATAAGCACTGGAATTCTGGTTAGCAGAACTTCAGTGACACAGTTAAGCACTACTGACACACACATTAGGCCACAAACTATGAGCACTGGGGTCCTGGCCAGCAGGACCCCAGTGAGACAGGCAAAACATACTGACAAACTGGCAGAAATTGGGGGTAACATGCCAAGAAAGATGGTACTTTCCTACAGTCAGGACCTAGCTTCCATAGGGAAAGCATTTTTTTTTGCTAATAACTTTGGCGCCGTTTGACAAATCTTTATAAAAAATTTCTAAAAAAAGTGCCATACTTTGGCTAGTTCTGCATGTTACATTTCTGAGTGATCCTTCAAGTGGAGGCCCAGACAAAGGGGAAGGGGGTCACAAAGTGTGTTTCCCATATCATTTCATAAATAGGTTTTAGACAATACTAGAACTCGATCTGTTGAACGGAATTACACCAAATTTGGCAGAAAGCTAGATCTTTGTCCAGAAACAGACCTTTGCGATTTGGTGTAAATCCATAGAGTAATTTTGGAGTTATTAAAAAAAGAAATAATCATATCTAGGGACATGGAACTTCCATGGATCTAACAGATCTCATGCTGAGATGTGACTGGCTGCCAACATTCCAACCAGGAAGTGTTGGCAGCCGTCTTCGGTCTCCAACTTCTACGAGTCCCAAGAAAAAAGGTGAAAAAAACAAAAACATAAGGGGGCAAGGTAGGAATACCCTGACCACCTCGACCTGCTGGTGGGGTCCCACATGACCGCTCCCCCACCCGAGGCCAAGAAATGTTTTTTTTTTTTAATTAATTTTTAAAATAAGAAAGTGCTGTGAATTTACTCATGATCCACGTATCCATGCAAACATTTTTTTTTTAAAACATGGTCTCCAGCATATGTTTATACTGCAGCCCGTGTGTACCCCACCCACTCTCCTCCCGGATCGGACAGGTTCTGGGGGCAAAACTTTTTTTTTTTTTTTGCTTCCTCTCATTTTCACTGCTTTCTCCTTGCTTTTCTCTCATTCTCACTGCTTTCTCTTCCCTGTTTTTGAGTGCTTTCTCCTTGCTTTTTCCTCGTTTTCACTGCCCACTCCTAGCTTTTTTCCCCCCACTTTTTTGGGTGCCTTCTCCATGCCTTAATCTTGTTTTCACTGTGCTCTCCTTCCTTTTTTCCCCATTGTCTTTCTCGCATGCTGTTACTTCTAGCCACCCACCTAGCCCTGCCTATCATATCCCAGTACCACTCCCTCCTCCCAGGACCTACACTGAGGCTCCCGCCGTGACCTCCAACATGGAGAAAATGGCTATCCCGAGTGGGGCCAGGGCACCCTACAATTTAAGGTGAGGCCCCAAGGATGGAATAATGGGATTCAGAATTTAATGTATATGCTGATTACTGATCTATCATTTATGGGAATATTATTTTAGGAGGTCCTGAAGAAATCCAGGGGCACTCCCCGGATGAAACATGTGTTGACGGACAAGCAAGTGATTATTGAAGGCTTTGGTTTGAAGAGGCACATGTTAATGTATGGAATATCAAGTGGAATCATTTGAGACTTGATGGATTAGAAATTGCTTTTGGAACTAGGAATTTATCATTGTGAACAATTACAGAAGGAATATGTAATTTGGAATGCTGAATTTCAGTTTAATTAAACATCTATTGGAACTTAACAAAGAACTCTACTTTGGATATAATAGGAACGATTGGTCTGCTGTAAATTTTCTGATACATTTGTGTATTGTCGCATATTAATATTACACGTGTGCCATCACAATAGGGTATTTTAGGGGGTGAAACCCTAGTGTTGAGCACTGTGTGCCACTTATACAAAGGCAGTCAGATTTGAAAGTAGGAGCGCCATTCACTCACTATATCACCCTCTTTTAGTATTTACAGTTGAGGCCCCAAGGATGGAGTCCAGTGGCCAATATTGGCCTCTGATGGGGGCTGCATGCCCCCCCCCATTTAAATGCTTGGCAGGCCCTAGGGGATGATCTATCCTGGGCCAGTATTAGCAGCGTGCTCCCTCCCCTTTAAAAAGGGTGGCAGGCCACGAGGGAAGGGTCCCTGGGCCAAAATGGGCCTGGTTGAGGGGGGTAGGCTGGTAACCCCCCACCCGTGTTGAATGCCTGAGGCCAATCCTCCCCCGCAGCACTCAGCTGTAGGCATTGGATTAATGTATGTTTGTTAAATATTACTTTTAAAAAAAACAATTACTGAAAAACACCCAAAGGTTAACGGGCGTTATAGTTAGGAAATAACTTTTTAAAAACCCTAGAAAGTCACTAAAAAGTCCAAAGGTTACAGAGATGTTCCACTTAGGCTCACATTTTACACGCACAAAACTTTAGAAATCCAGCATTTATAGTTAATCTCAAGTAACTATAACTTGCACCCTCGCATTGCACTGCTAATTACCCCACATTTTACAGCACTCATAACATCTTATAAGACATTGATAATAACTGAGCAACATTTGCTGTAAAATTATTGATGAGAAAACTGCATGGCAGGGGTGCGAGTTATAGTTATCTCTATGTTGTTGTGCACGCATAATGTGAACTTAACTATAATGTCCTCTATACATATATATATATCAACTTAATGTTGAAGTTTACTATAAGTAGAATAGTACAATTGTAAATTATAATTTTGGATTTTTTTTAATGCTCCATACCTTAATTTAATAAAATTTTTAAACTTATTATGTTTTCTCTCAATTCTACAACTTACGCAAAGGACAGCAAATTCCTGGCGAATAGGTTCTTAAACAATAAGATAGACCAAATATGCGAGATGATTAAAAAATACCCTCGAAATTTATGACAACTGAAAGACTGAATCAGGAAGTTAATAATGGTTGACTCACTTCTAGCAATACATTGTAATTTCTATGTCAATGAACTAATTGGTGAATTTTTAAAAAACATGTAATTTGTAAAAGTAAGATCATTTATACTAATTGACTACAAGGTGTAAGTTAGGGTTTTTCTTTTAATAGATAATAGATGCCTATCTTGGGAATATATGTTTGACAAGACTGAATGTGTGTGTCAAATTTTATAAAAACAAAATGAATTAAAAATCATATTTGGGTTTCGATCTGTTTGATGACATCTTTCACTTTTCCCCTTAGTGTACTGCAATTTCAGCAATGGTGTCTTCTGCTATTTCCCTCAGTTACTATCGATTGTCACTTTTTCAGGTATTTACATGATTATCATATGTGAATTTTAACGCTGTCAGGTTCTCATGAGTCAGTAACAAAATGGTTCAATGTGCTGCTGAATGGCAAATGACACTTATTAAAAATGAGAATTTATATAGTAATTAGCACAATAGGCAACATTTCACATATTGCTATCCCATGAATCTGTGGACTTGCGTTCGCAAAATAAACTTTCCTTTGTCATAATTATATCTAAGCCATTCATGCCTTTTTATTGCTGCAACTGTTTGTTTATGGTCAATTCTATGCCCTATTGCTTTTTGAGATGTAGCACAGGTTTACTTCCACCTCTGTCAAGAAACTGACAACCTAATTACTAAAAATTCCATCAAGGCAAAGTTGGTAATAATGGAAGGATGAAGCATATATTATCTAATGATGAAGCTAATATTAGCAGTGCTGAAGTATAAGTGTGTTATGCCCAACGCCTTCTCATGTATTGTTCTTTACACATACACACACACACACATACATATATATATATATATATATATATATATATATATATATAAACACACACACATATATATATTCACACATCTTTTCTTTCAACGGGTTCAATTTAAAGTAAAATATTTATCTAATTTCCTCAGCTATGTTGTAATTAGTTCCATTCATAGCACAATATAGCTATCTGGCTCATGTTTTTCCCACTACTTTTATATCCTTTTAACAGATACTAAAACCTACTTCAAAGAAAATTTCGTTTTTGATTCCATGAAGGAAAATCTTCACACACCTCTTGGTCAATTGGAGGTAATTTTTCTCCAAAAACCATTCCAATACCTATTTTGTGTTCCCACATTGCAGTCATTGTTGTTTCTTAATTGAATTATTATTTGTGAGAATGTTCTATAATATGTACTCATTAATTACTTTAGCTGGACAATAATAAATAATTCACATATCCATTCATGTGTTTCATAAGTACTTTCCTGCAGGCTGTGAAGCATCCAAACTACCACCAAGGGAATTAATAAATGATTCAGTCAAAGAAAAAGGAACTTGACAGCTACAAATGTGGTCTTTTTCATGCTGGTAATGACACTAAGATAATCTGCACCTTACTTGCTTTATAATTGTAATTGTGGTTAGTCAAAGATATTCTCCAAGGGGACGATTTTAAATCCAACTTTTTAATATTTTTTCCTAATAGTATGGAATTGTCTAATAGACTTTGAATAAAAACAAAATGGGGAGATCCAATTCACTACTGACATTGCCTCTTGTGTCATGGTAGAACATTTGAAAACATTTCTTAATAGCCATTAAAATTAAACTTAGTCACTTTATAAAATTTGAATGTCACTCTACCATTAGTTTCGGGAATATATTTTTCGTGGATTCATACCCAAGTCAACAGCCGAGGGGGCAGAAAGACTATTTTCCTGTTTCTATGGGGGTGGGCAGGCATGGTCGTGACCATGTTGGGCAGACCCCAACCCTACAATTACAAAAAAAGTAATCCCTGGTGTCTAGTGGGCTCTGTGCCCCCCAAACCCAGTGGGGGACAGATGGAGTAATTCCCCTCATCCGTACCTCAGGGGGGCAGAACGACTAAAGCTTTCCCTGTGGTGGGGGGAGCACAAGCCCTAGCCTAAGGGGCAGCTCCCCCATGTCCCTGGGGCGTAGTGGGTGAGTTCCTGCTTGGGGATTACTGCAATCCATCGGGGAATGGTACCATTGTAAAAGAGAGATTCTTCCCTTTCCAATGACACCTCTCCAGTTTGTATCCGTGCTCAGAGGGCTGAGATAACCCTCCCCAGGCACCAATGCAGTGAAAATGAAGTGAGCCAATCGTCTCATTTCACTTTCATTGTCACTGTAATTATGTCAGCATGCCATGCGCTGGTCATCATTTCAATGATAAAAGTAAAATAGCCTTGGTGCTGTGGAAGCTGTTCCTCAGCTCCAAAGACTCATTTTAGCAAAAGGAAATCTGCCTGGTGCCTGCAGTAGAGAGAGCTCCTGCCTCAGGTGCGACGATGGCACAGAACCATCCTCTGCACTTACACTTTAACTTACAGGCCTTTCCATAAATTAGGGACTTACAGTTAAATTAGGGTATCCTACTTACTTGCCAAAAAGGCTGCATTTTAAGCATAGCAGCAAACCTATACTTGCCTTTTCAGAGTTCCCTCAACCAGTCCAAAAGACCTTAATATACAAGCCCTAATTACTCTAGGTACCACTTAATAGAGACCTATTGGTAAATAATATCTTCCTTATACAAATTATTTAATCAGTCTATAAATACCATCAATAAAAATGTAGGAACTGCTAGTGGAAGCATGCCCAGGACATAATTACATTTTGGTGCAATGGTCATTTTATTAATCTGTATACACCCCAAAATGGATATGTGGAGGTTTGACCATTTTGAAAAATTAGCTTTCCTGGACGCCATTAGTTGCAAATTGCATTTGCCAGGCCCCTATTAAGCTATCAGAGTCCCTTTGTTATCCAGGACATAGAAAGTCATTGTAGACAGTCTTTGAAGCTTGCCATTCAGAAGGGCATCACCCTGCATTTCCCTCACTTGATAATCCATCCGGAAAAGGTATCAAATTTGTAACATCAGAGGAGTATCTCAACATATCGCCCTATTCTCATATAATGAATTAGACTATTTCAATTATGTGATTATACATTTCTGTGAGTGTACTCTCCTGAGCCTGTTTGTTGTCCTCTCATAGTGTACCATCCAGCCATGGGGAGTAGTGTGCAAGTCCCTCTGATCATGCACCCCACCTAGTTCCTACTCTCGATGCCATATATCAGTTAGAGGAAAATCAAAAAAACATCATAATATCAAACATCATTGCACTATGGATCATTTGATGGTGGGTGTTGACGATGAGGATTTGTACTCAATATACCTCCAGGGGACAGAAA
The DNA here is from genome assembly GCF_031143425.1 of Pleurodeles waltl. NCBI lineage: Eukaryota > Metazoa > Chordata > Amphibia > Caudata > Salamandridae > Pleurodeles > Pleurodeles waltl. The sequence goes on from NC_090444.1 coordinate 1,604,912,820, forward strand.
ACCAACTGGATACCAGGTATATTGCAAAACGAGCATTAGCAAAGCCAACAGGAATCACCTATGTAAAGGATATTGGCTTTGAAGGGGTGGAGCGGTATTGCGCTGCATGGCAGTGTATGGAGAGGAGTGACATTGTGTGAAGTAGAGTGCAATGGTGTTCTGTGGCATGAAGTAGAGTGGCACTGAGTGACGTGGAGTCCCTTTCAATTGAGTGGCATTGTGTGACTGGGAGTGCAGTGCAATGGCATTTAGTGGACTGGGATGGTGTGAATTAGCACTGGACAACATGGAGTTGAGTGGCATTGCGTGGATTGGAGTAGTGTGGCATTTTGTGGTGAGAAGTGGCATTGTGTGGTTTGGAGTGTAGTGGAGTACTTTTGAATGCAGTAGAGTGGCATTGTGTAGAGTGGAGTGACTTTGTGCCGGAGGAGTAGAGTTGTTATTGTGTGGTGAGCTATGGAGAGGGGTGGGATTGTGTGGAGTGGTGTAGCATTGTGTGGCATTATGTGGCTTTAAGTGTATTGGCATAGAGTAGAGTCATAATATGTGAAGTGATGTGTGGAGTAGAGTGGCACTGTGTGGTATGGAGTTGCATTTAGTGGAGTATAAACATACTGAAACATGCAGACATACAGAAAGATGGCAATATGACAAAATTTGACGAAAAAATTGAACAATGTACTTATAAGGAACAGTAATATTCCGGACGTAGAAGAGGACACCATGTGAGAAAGAGGACTACATGTTGGAAATGGAATAGAACACTATTACGTCAATGCACTAGCAGCAGGAGAAAGAAAACCACAAACTAAAAGGAGAAGAGTGTGAAAGACACCAGCAACAAGATAAGGGACAATGAGTGTCAAGTGACAGTGCCAAGGGGTAGAGTTAAACAGTGAAAAGGACAACTGCTGCCCAAAAACCTTGTTAGGAGACAGTGGGGAAGCGAAAGAGACCAGCTAAACAGCAAATAATAAGACCTCAACTTCACCAGCAAGAGCAGTCAATGTCATGCAACCAAAGCTAAAAAGAGGCACCCTCCCTGTGTGAAGGCTATTACATAAATGAAATCCAGAAAGAGAGCCAGGCTTGGCTATTACCAAAATCCCAACAGGGGAACTGCAAGACCTGCATTCCCCAAAGGGTCAACTGCACAATAGAAAATATCATTATCATGTGGTGGGAATGAAGTCCTGAAGTAGAAAATGTATCACTCTCCTATACATTTCGTAGACCTGCTTAGTTTAAATAAAAGAAGGCCTTAAATGATATACAAAATCTTTTTTCCTTTTAATAATCAAATCATAGATGTGTGTATATATGCATCAATATTCAATTTTATAGAAAATCTTTAATAAGAAACATATAAAAACACCCCCCTTCACCACACAATAACTCATAACAAATACTCAAATAAACAAACAGGGACCATAGACAACCAATCACACATACAACATACAAGTAAACAAAACCCAGACACAGGAATCACAAATGATTTTACATACATACATTTCTCAAAACAGAATATATATATATCACAACAACTTTACTCAAAAACTATTACAAATCCTATGTATAAATAAAAGCAGATATCTGGCTAATGTGCAGATTGTATCCACATAGTCTCCAATAATAAGTTCTGAAAGAGTCCATACAATCAAATGTTATGATTAGATTCACGGGATTCAATACTTGTAATGTCAATGTAGATTCTAGCTGACGTGACTCCGATATAGCTTTAGAATAAAATTCTTTATTAGAGCTGTTACTCCATATGTTTATGTGTCATCTTTCCTGCCGACTCGCGTTTCGGTGGACTTACACTTTAGAATGAGTTCATCATGTTCACAGCCACCTTCATCAGGGCACTATATCCATTATTGCGTACAGCGTCATATCTTCAAATCTATATATAGGTTAAAGACACATAAACTTCTATAACGATCATATGGCATAAAGTAGGGGCATAACAAGTGTCTGTTCCTGAGTGGGAATACCCGAGTCAGTGAGTGTGAGGACCTTTTACACAACCGAAAGTGCAGGGAAAGTGAATAAGCAAGAATACCGCACAAAGACTTGTGATGTGAAACAAGTTTAGACTCTAAACACATGCAAAAACAATGCTTAGAGAAATATATAGCGCAAGGGAATAATGTGTTTGCCTGGTAGTTTACCAGAAACAACCAAATAAACTGCCACGAATAATGCAGGACAAGGGCCCAGAATACTACAACAGTATGAAGAACAGTAATACAGACTGAAAGATAGAATTGTAGAAAAGTTAGACACAGAGCCCGTGACCTATATTTGAAAAAGTATGGCACACAGGAATGTTATATACTTACCTAATAGTTGCCAAAGCAAACTGAATCAACTGCCACGAACGATAAGGGTCGGGAGCCTAAAATACTAAAACTGAAAGAAAAACAGTCGTTCAAACTGAAAAATATAATTTGGCGCACAAGAAAGTGAAAGCTACTCTTGCAGCGCTGTTCATCACAAAGACGCTTACCTTACAAGAAGAGAAGAGGAGGATAGTCCGGTATAAAAATGTAGGGAGCTGAATTGCTGTCTCAGTACTATGCGGCATTTCCGGCCATTCTACGTAGCCGGAAACTGATAGTTTGCAAATGCTAAAAATGAACATGCTAAAACTGTAAAAAGAACAATCATTCAAACAAAAAAAACAGTATTGAACAAATGTGGTGTGCTAGAATACCAAGGTTAAACTCACAACGCCATAATTCAAAGGGACACTTACCTTAAGAGAAGAAACAATGAGGATAATCCAGCATGGGGAAGTAGGAAGCTGAACGGCTATCTCAGTGCTGCGTGGCGTTCCCAGCCATTTATAATTGCCGGAAATCGATTGCCAGCAAATGCTAAAAATGGACAAGAGATATGCGTTTCGAAAGAAAGATAGCCAAACCAAGAGGAGACGTGACGCCATCTTGGAATGACACAGCTGTGTAGAAAAAGGTATAGGGGCTCATAGAAAAAAATTCAAGAAAAAAAAGGAAACTATAAACATAGAACTATGCAGGCAAATTTTCATAAAGGCAATTGCATGAGGGATAGGGGGTCATAGCTCCAGAATCAGGTAGACTCCTATTGGATGAACCTCGGTCTGGTTGGACAGGCCTGGTACTAAAGATTCATTTAAGGACATGGTAAAATCTAGAAAAGAAGAAGAAAAAGAACAAAATTTAAAAATGAAAAAATAAAACAAAAGAGTAAGGGCTCAAAGGCCCGTAGCATACTCGTAAAGGACCACAGTAAGGCTCCGCCAATCCTATAACCATTTGGCCTCAAAGGGCATTGTACCAAGGAATATCCTCGTTCAATAAGACCTCTTTCTTTTTTCAAAATTGTTCAGAACCCGGATCGTCACTAGAGGATATTTTCTCAAGGATGGTCCATCTGATATCCTCCTCCTTATGGTTGAAAGTGACCCAGTGAGTGACTAGGGGGGCATTGAGTTTCTGAGTTTTAATGGAGGATTTATGTTCCGATAATCTGACTCTGAACTCCCTCGAAGTCTCTCCCACGTATCCTAGGTTACATGGACATAGGATAAGGTAGATGGCTGCCTCACAGGCATGACAATTTCCACATTTAAAGTTGCCTTTGATGGGTTCTAATCCAACAATAGATCTTTGCACCAGATCTTGGGTTTTTGTTTCTCTTAAACGCAAATACGGGTTTCTCTAAATATAGCGAGTCTTCATTTGTATTCAGGATATGCCACTCAGAATTAATGATCTTCCTAATTCTGTCGTTTAAGGTGGAGTGATGGATGATGCATGCCAGCCTGTCATTGCTGGTATGTTCCTTGCCCTGAAACAGTAATTCGCAATTGTAATACTTCGCACTCTTTAGTGAATCTCTTATCACTTTAGTGGGATAACCTCTCTGCTTTATTTTAATCGGAGAGGACATCTGCATACTTGACAAAATCCTTCATCTCTGTACAATTCCTTTTCAGGCGCTGGAACTGAGAAAACTGAATGACCTGTCTTTGACTCCTGGGATGGAAACTATCAAAGTGCAGAAGAGTGTTCCTAGCTGTGGGTTTACTGAACAGACATTGCCAGGCGTCCATCCAGATGTTTGAGGTGGACATCTAAGAACTCTACTTGGTTATGATCATGTTTGATGGTGAACTTCAAATTATTATCACAGAGGTTCAACCATAAAAAGAACTCCTGCAAATCCTGTTCTTCTCCTCTCCAAATGAAAAAGACATTGTCTATGTATCTGCACCATAAATGTATATTTTCGAAAAATGGGGCAATCTCATTGTAGATATGTCACTTCTCAAACGCCCCAACGTATAAGTTTGCTACGCAGGGGGCACAGACAGTGGCCATGCTTACCAGGACCCCAGTGCTTATGCTGTCTCTCCTCTTATCGTTACACCTTTTATCGTTGGTAAATAGTTCCATTAAACTCGAAATAGTTGTTGAATTTTCAGAAATTCCAAGATAAAAGCGTGTAAGGGATCAGCGCCCAGATCTGCAAGATAAGACTGAACGCAGTCTTGTGCCTGTTGTTGGGGAATGTTTGTATATAGGGCCTCTAAGTCCATAGTGACCAGTGTTTCTTGTTTCAGATTGTAGTCTAAACCTTCGAGTTTGGAGATGAAATGTCCCGTGTCTCGAACGTAAGAGGGGAGCTGAGTCACTAATAGATTTAGAAAAGCTTCAACATACTGAGACAGAGGTTCGATGGCTAAACCGATGGTAGAGACAATAGGGCGTAGAAGGGGATCTGTTGAGTTCTTATGTACTTTGGGAAGTCCATATATTATGGGAAATCTCGTGTGTTTTGGTGTGAGAAAATCGAACTCTTTCTGACAGATAAGCCCTGACTCTAATGCAATGCAATGCAATGCTGTTCTTTTCTTTGATCTGTCTCTTGATCCGGACCTCCGGATCACCAGGCACTGCTCTATAGAAATCAGAACATTGGATCAGATCCAACATTTTATCAGTGTAGTATGTAGTGTCTAGTACGGAAATGCTGCCCCCTTTGTCACAAGGTTTTATTGTGATCATGTGGTTTTCTTTCAAATTTTGTAAAGCTGTATTTTCTTTTTGTTGAGATTGAACTCCTGTCCCGCGGGAGCGTTGATAAGTAGAGGCAATAGCTCAGCTATATGAGTAAAGATAGCTGCAAGTGAAGCAATTCTCAGCCGTTGAAGGTCTCAAACACCAACGACTATGCCACATGCCACTGAGCCCCAGGACAGTGCATGAGAAACCTGCAGTCACCAAGCATGAAGAACAAGACAGTCTTGTCACAGAAACCAAACAGTACCAACCACAGCTGCCAGAGCTGTAGGATGCAGTCCACCTTATCCAGAGAAAGGAGAATGGTAGGCCATCCAACGACAATGTTGAGGTGTAGCATGTAAAGAAGCAAGCACCAAGCACTGAAAAGGGAATAACCAAGAGTACAGTGACTTATGTTGTAGACAGTGTCCAACACACAAAGGCTTTGTTGCACAAAACCATAAGGGACAATCTGCACAGGCTAGGAACACCCCTGGCTGCTCACAGAAATTGAGTTACAAGAGCGTGGAACAACGGCTACCCATGAGCCAGCAGGAATGGAACACAGAAGGAGTCTACTATGCCTCGCAGAACCTTGCCCAAACTGCATCTATAATCGCACAGGGACAGCATGTGCAGCCAAATGGACTAATGTTAAGAGGGCTGATACAACAGCAGCACAGATTACACTTGGAAGCAACAGAATGTCCCCAAGATTATTGCAATAGTGCTTGAAGACCCCAAGGAACCAAAGTCTCACATTCTCTGGGAAACAAACACTGCGGGTGCAAGAAACAGACCATATATTATCACCTGTAGTATCCCAGAGAGACTTAGTATGAGAGAAGACAAAGAGCTCTACTAAAAATACAAGTCCATACAGGTAAAGAACTTCTGAAAGGAGGCATCCTAGAAGGGTAATCCGGAACAAGTCCAAAGCCCAGAAGAGGCATTTAGGGGGCGCTTATACAGAAAATTATAAAGGAGTTAGCACACAATCCAACACCATAAAGAAGATTCCGAGGCCCATACATAACACAGCTCACTGGTGAGCAAGAATATCACCAGTGAAACATAAGTACTAAAAAACCAAATGAACCAACAATAGTAGGAGCAAGAGGGAAGGCAACCGCTACAACTGTAAGAGTAAGAAGAGCAAGCTCACTCAACAGCATAAAAATGTGCTAAAGTGTACAGGTGCAGAACAAATCCTGATGGCACCTCCTGTAGGAACAGAAAGGCTGTCAATTGACCGAAATGGCCTCACAGGCCAGTTAAGGACAACCCTCTTCCAGCAGGAAGGTTCTGAAAATATGTCCACTGCCAGGAGCACCCAACCGGGTTATCTTAATTCAATAAGCCCTGTCCAGTGACAGGAGCACATAAGAACGGCCACTCATGTGGAAAATAAACACCTGTTACCAACAGGGGTACCCAAGTGGGGTAGAAAGGAACCATCCAGAGGATGGGAGGGAAGAAGGGTGGGGAAGGTGAGGCGACTGGAACATAACGTGGCTTCTACAATTTCATCCCGGAGACAGAAGGATCATCCAATGCAAGAGAAGAGCCTGTCCACCCCTGCCCAAGAGGAGGGTTGGAAAGAAAAGTACGAGGGCCAAGGCAGAAGGATACCCTAAGGACCTGCCTCATCTCGACTGTCCTGAAAGCGCTGCTGTGCAGAATCATCACTGTGACAGAACACACAAGCACCTTTAAAGGGCATGTCCTCTAGGGCAGCTTGGAAAACCCTTGAAATGCCAGACTACCAGAGCCACGCTTGGTAACGAAACACTACTGCCGCAGCCATGGCTCGGCCTACAGAATCAGTGGTTTCCATGCCTCACTGCACAGTAAACTTAGATGCCTCTGACCCATCCGCAATGGTCTGGGCAAGGCTGTCCCAGGCCTCCTCCAGGAGCAATGTCAGGACATGTACCACGATTCCTAAAAAGCATGGGAACAATCGGCTCAAAATTCATCTGGTGTTCACTGACCGCAATGTGAGACCGGCAGAAGACAAAGCACTCCTCACAATGGAACACAATGGAAGCTAGGCCTCTTTTTTTTAAAACCTTTTATTGAGGTTATTTCTTGTATGCTGTTTTCTACTTCAATATGTAGAAGCATAAAAAAAAAAGTACATTACATTTGATTTCAACGTTACTTGATGTATTAGTAGATGACTGATGGTGCTAATATAAAACAGACTGGCAAGGCCGTGTTAGTACAAGAGTTGTTATGCCTAATTTATCACCAACATTCGTCAGGGCTAAGCCCTTACATAGATGGAATCAAGTTGTTAGGTGAGTGAGGGTGGGAACCTTGTAGGACTGTGAGAGGGCTGAAAGAAAGCATGAGCAAGATCAATGGTAGTGACTATGGGGGGGGAGGTCTGTGAGCCCGGGAGAGGCAATAGGAGGCGTTTATGCTAGTGGTGTATACTCAGTGCACTCAGCATGCTGCAGGATTGGTGATTTTGAAAGGTGTTGGCAGGTGAAGTGAAAGGAAGACAGAAATGATGCCACAGGGGTTAGGGAATCAAGGCCAAGAGATCTGCCACAGGGCAACAGGTTGTTTCAGTGGCAGAATTTTATGGAGGGGGTAGGGGTGTCTCACACCAGCTCTGGAACTGTGAATACATGGCGTCCCAGGCTGCAGCTATGGGTCTCCTGCAAAGGTGCCTAGCTTCCTCCTGATGTAGGTTGGCTCTCTCTGCTTCACCCCGGTGATTTGTGCAATAGTGTGATTGCAGGGGTTTATCCATTCTCCAAAGGAGTGTGAGTGTCTGCTTGGCTAATAATAAGGCCATGCTTGCGAAGGATGCTCTTACTTTATGACTTTTCTCCCGCTGGAAGATGCCCAGGGCAGTCACTGCCCATGTATTTATGTTGGTATGTTGGTGATTGTGGTGTGGATGCTATGTATTGAGCGCCCCTAATGCACTAGGGTGGGGCATGACCATAGCATGTGTTGAAGATCAGCTTCATTGGAACGGCATCTGGGCCATGTGAGGTGCGCCACAGGGAAAATTCGATTAAGCCTGGTTGGTGTTAAGTAGGCTCTGTGGAGTATTGTGTATGGTTGTTGTGTAGCCATTTTAGATATAGCTCCATGCACTTTATTTTAGCATAAGCAATGATGGTCCTACCTGGCCTTTATTGGTCACACATACACCTCACCCTGCAGTAGCAATTTTAGCGGTAGCTGAGGTTCATCACTTATATACTGAAATAACAGAAACATACAGATGATTAGTCCAGTTTGTGATGCAAATATTGAATACAAACCCTGCAAGTGCTGCTCCGGCACAACCACATGCAGTGACGCCAGGTATGAATTCTGCAACTGTTCATTCGATTGTGGGTAAAGTACTGCCAAACGAGAGGAAACTCCGTTTTGGTTAGCACAGGAAATAAATGCGCTGATCATTGTAATACATGGGGCACAGTCTTTGCCGCACTCTATACTACCGCACACGGTACACCGACGCCTGCCAACTTACCAGAAGTGTTAAAACAAATTCAAGATAAATACGGGGCTGTCCCAGCTCTGGACTTGGGGATGCAATTAATGGCCAATTTTGCCACAGTGTCCGCTATTATTTTAAGTAACCTTAAGTAACCTTAAAGGGGAAGCAGTCGCACTTGCAGGCGGCTCTGGGGTGTTTCTCAACAGGATCAAGTACGCGAGCTGCCAAAGATTATCGCAGAGACCTATTTTAGTATTGGTTGAGATAGTCTAGGGGCCAGACCAACTAAACCACAATTTCAGGGCAAATCTAATAAATAATTTTCCAAGCAAGCTCCTGAGGGTAATAAAAAACGCTGGGATAAAAAACAACAGACATCTAAAAAAGAAAAGGAAGAATCTCCGCAATTAGAGACTCCACAAAATAGATACAATCTCAGAAATAGAGATAATTAAAAAAAGCCTGATAGATATCAATCTACTGATACACGCCAATCTCGTTCAGGACTTGTCGCAAAAACGCAGTGAGAGAGGTGGGCGATCAGAGCAGAGAACAGAGTACGTGAAACCGAGACAGGAATCACAAAGCTCTTCAGAGGGTTTGATTAAAAAGGAAGAGAAACCTCCCCAACAAAAACCCCAATTCAAAAAGAAAAAGGTGGCAGCAGTCGCAGTACGACATGCCGCTCCAAAAGAGGGTCCTCTTGAAGAACAGGAAGTGGGAACTAGCACTGCTAGACAGCGCGACAGAGGTCACAATACTTCGCCAGTCTTCTAGAGCATCTGGAGGTGAAAGCAACTGATGACTTTCTACAAGTAGAAACTGCAGACATGCGGGTCTCCACGCCTGATTTGGTGTCTAAAGTAACGCTACAGTTAGAAGGAGACATTGAACGAACAATAGACGCAATCTTTTGGGATTGCGTGGTAAATATATATGATGTTTTGTTGCCCGAACAAGATTGGCCACCTGAATTTGTCTGTACCTGCTCGTATGGGGATGTTATTAAACATTCTTTCTCACCCCTTGTTCCGGAGGAACTCGCTGAATCCTATGCCATTGATTGGGCATTGGCACAAGCACCTGCGTTATATCGCAACCATGTAGGATGGGATAAAGAATCCCCCTACCATGTCATTTACATAAAAAATTAACCTCAACCCCAACCTCAGTACCCAATAAAACATGAAGCAAAAGCACCAGTGTGAGAAATACTCACACAAATAAAGTACCAGGGCATAATTGAACCCTGTGTCTCACCAATGAATAATCCTTTATTCCCAGTAGCCAAACCGGACCATTCATACAGAATAGTCTTAGACTACAGACTTTTAAACAGTCATACACACACATACGCTATACAAAACTCAAATAACACAGCACTGATGAACAATATAGTGCCTAAAAAATACAAAACAGCTCTGGATATTTCCAATGTTTTTTTTCTGCCAGATTATAGCACCTGAGAGTAGAGACTTAACAAGTTTCAGTGCACTAGGCTTACCTCAGGCGTACAGGAACAGCCCAGGACTGTTTGCAGCTCGTCTTACTGCAATTCTGCACGAGATTGACCCTGAAGCATTGTCCTATGTAGATGACATCTATCTTACAGATGATGAATTGCTACAACATTTAAGATGGGTAGCCCACATTGTTGTTGGATTTGCTTAATTTGGCTACAAATTCAACTTCAAAAAAACAAAAATTGCCTTCCTCAGCGTCCTATTTCTGGGATATGAGCTACTGAGTGAGGAAAGAGCCTAGCGCCACAATTCTTAGAAAAATGCGCACAACTACAACCTCCAAATACGATAAAAAACTCCAATCTCTCTTGGGTTTTCTAAATTTTGGCAGAACTTTCATTCCAGATTATGCATCACGCATAAAACCATTACATGACCTAATATATCCTGACTTTTCAAGTAAATTCTGGACAGTCTAACACACATGAATACTTAGGGAACTGCAGACAGACATGCTTGCAGCACAACACCTACATACAAGTGACAACAAAACACACTTGGTTATCAGAGTAATTGCTGGTGCCATTGGTTTCACTTATGTAACCTTTAATGAGGGTGAGATCGTCCCGATTGCTTACAAATCACATTTGTAGTCAGCCGCAGAACAACGCTTTGCTCCCACTGTGAAAATTCTCACTGCTGTTCAGATGGCTGTCATAAAAGAAAGACCTCTAGCCTAGGGCAAGCAAAATTGTCGTTTCTCCCATTCCAGCCCTATAGGCTGTTACCAAAGCAAGTGTTCCTAATGCTAAAGGATTACATCCATGTTGGATAAAATGGACCACGTCTTTGACAGCCACTGATGTAGACTACATCTTTGACCCTAAATTACAAACTCAAGAATTTTTACAATATGAACTGGAGTACCCAGTTCCAACAAACACCCTGCCTACTGAACAATATCATAGAGTTTTCTGTTTTTAAATGTCTTTTTATTAAATTTAAATTCCCCTTCCCCCCTTTGTCAGGATCAATCAAGATAATAACAAAAACAATCCTTTACCACTTACAATGAACATAATTAACTGTGTATAATCATTCCATAGAAAATCAAACCATAGAGAAATTCATCCAAATGTATCTGAGAAGCAATCACCCCAAATCAAAGAAAACTTTTTACCACTTCCTGCTCTGTTAGCGTATCTTATTTCCTGATTTGCATCATTTTTCACCGCCATTCTTGAGCAGTGGGAAAGAGCTCAGACCACCAGTTTCTTAGCAGAAGAGATCTGGCGACCACAGTAGCGATAAATACAAGTTTCTCCCACCTAGAAGGGAGCCTAGCCTCAGAGTCAAAGCCTAGGCACATCAGCCAGATACTGGGAGTGATGGATACCTGCGCCATGGTTGTTAACATCTTAAATATTCCAGACCAGTCTTCTTGTATGCATCGACATGTCGGAATCACATGTGTCCAGCCTGCCACCCCTACTTCCTTACAGCGAAAACACTGGTCGGGACAACTAGGTCCCATACGGGAAAGGCCTGCGGAGTTCGATATAATAAGCATTTGCTGAAGAATATCATTTGATGCCAGTTTACCCCTCTGAGAACTGAGAAATTCAGATGATTAATTCTCTCCCAGCCTTTGCTCAAGAGATCTAAGCCCTCCTGGCGAGCCCATTTCCTTTGCGCTTTTACCCCAGGATTGGCTTTATCCCTGTCTGACAAGAGCTTTCTCCATGACCCCGTGGACCTTATCTCAGGAGGATCTACCAGTTCTACGATCAACGACTGGGGATTAATAATAGAATTGAGATATAGATCCCTCAGAGTGTATAGCAAAGTATTATAGGATCCCAGCAAGAAAAAGTAATTTTTAACAGCAGTCCGGATATTTAAGGGAGTCTCTCAGATATCATTAGCGTGAAAATCCCCAATTTTACTGAATCTAGCGTATTCCCATCTCCTTGCTAAGTATGCATTGAGCTGAGTACCAGAACGTAACGTGATCTGTGTGAGAGGGGTATCGAAATGCAGAAATGTAATAGAATATTTTCTAAAAAAGTCAGATTTTTTCTTAAAGAACCATTTAAGAATCTTATAATGCACTTTTTTAGGAGGTTTCGCCAAGAGAGCTGGATTTCGAATATTATGCTCCCTGCATATTAACTCACGGAAATCATTGAAGAACCCACAGCCTGCTGACTGATCTATTTTAAAGCTAGAGAAATAATGCGCAAAAAAAGTAAAATAATACTCTTTAACATTAGGCAGAGCTAATCCACCCTTTTCTTTCTCCACATATAGTATATTTAATGCGGCTCGACCTTTCCGATTTTGCCAAATAAATGGGCGCAATATAAACTTCAATTTGTTTTTAAAAAATGGTGTCAGAACACACAGAAAACTGAACAGTGGTAAAATCGACATTTTAATTAACACAATTCGACCTAGTATAGAAAGGGGAAGAGATCCCCAACGAGTCAACAAAACCTGAGTTTTCAGAAGTAGTGTAGCATAGTTAAGGTCGTACAGGTCTCCTATGTTAGCTGAGAAGTAAATCCCTAAGTATCTCTTGGGCCTAGGATTCACACAGCATCTTAACTCAGGAAGCAGTTTATTAGAAGAGGTGCCGCACAAAATAATATCAGTCTTAGTCATATTGACCTTATAGCCACCAATTTGTTCAAACTCAGCGAATACATTAAGAGCCGCTTCCTGAGAGATATGTTCTTCATCTAGAAACAGAATAGTGTCGTCTGCGTAAAGTTTAATCTTCCCCATAAACGTTAAAGGAAGCTGTATCTGATTATGTTGTCTAATTTTAATGGCTAAAGGCTCAATAAAGAGAACAAAGAGTATCGGGGATAGAGGGCAGCCCTGCCTAGTCCCCCATTGTATTTGAAGTTGACCAACGCACTTGGAGTTTGTCATAATTTTTGCTTCCGAGTGTAGATAGAGCCTTTGAATTAGAGCAATGATCTGGGAGGGTACCTTATAGCTAGCAAGTACTGCAAAAAATGTGTCCCATACAACCAAATCAAATGCTTTTTCCGCATCTAGTAAAAGAATGATGGCAGGAACATTATTAGAAGCGAAATAGTCCAGAGCCTCAGCCAGAAAGTGCGTATTAGAAGCAAGTTGCCGACCTGGTATAAACCCATTTTGATCAGAATGCACCAGTTTATTAACTACCCGATTTAGCCTATTAGCAAGGAGTTTAGTAATAATTTTATAGTCTGTATTTAACAGTGAAATTGGACGATATGCATTAGGGTCTTCCCTGTCCTTGTCCATCTTAGGGAAGCTAACCACATTTCCTAAATGCCAGGTCTTGGGAATCTGCTTACCCACCAGAAGGCCATTAATTAAAGCCAAAAAATCATTAAAAAATGCTTTAATGAAGGCCTTATAAAATTCAGCCAGAAAGCCATCTGTTCCACAAGCCTTCCTCGTGGATAGGTTCTTAACCACGTCAAGAAGTTCATACTTTGTGAATGGCTGTATCAGAGCCTCACTGTCTTTTTCTGTAAGTCTGGGAATGTCCGGTCTCCCCATGAATTCTGTAATGGGCCTAGGGTGAATGTTCGGAGCATGGCTGTAAATTCTTCTATAATGCTCCAGCCTAATTTCATCCACAGCTCTGGGGTTAGTGTGTCTAGATCCAGTAACAGGACATCTTAAAGCATGTATAATATTCCCAGCAGCTCGATCTCGGGCTTGCCATGCTAAGAATTTACCTGCGAAATTACTTTCTTCGTAAGCCTTTTGTTTATAAGCCCAATAGTCTGTGTCAACAGTCTTAAAAAAGTTATTGGTCAATGCCTTTTTGGCAGATTCGGAGGACTGTCTATTATTTTCAGAAGGGGCATGTAGGTAAGCAGTTAAACAGCTTTGGACTGCCTCCTCCAGTGTCCTAATTTGTTGTCTCAGATAAAGTTTATCTGCAGCCTCATTAGCAATTACCCAGCCCCTGAAGACGGCCTTACATGAATCCCAAATTACAGCGGGGGTTGAAGATCCCTGATTCCGTAAAAAAAATTATGTTATTTCGTCCTGGGAAATCTGTAACCATCCTTCGTCCTGGAGAAGCTGCAGGTTTGAAGGCCCACCTTGTAGTCTGATTTCTAGTGACTTTGGAAGAGAGAGGCACTTCTAGGACTAGGGAGGCATGGTCGGATAGGCCTTAGTGCTGCACCGACTGAGTTTTAAAACACAATGTTTCTGATATCAGAAATAAATCAATACGCAAGGAGCTTTTAAATCGAGTTGAGATACAGGTATATTACCTCCCATTAGGAACGTTCGTTCTCCAAGGATCACAGAGCATCAATACCCTAACGTAATCTTTTTAAAAATTTGCAACTCTGGGTTTATGCTGTTTCTTGCCCCGGACAGTAGTATCTAAAACTGGATCCTGAAGAAAATTAAAATCTCCTCCAATAATGATTTTGCCTGTTAATTGCAAAAGTGATTGAAACATCCCAACATAAGGAGCTAGGTCATCTAGCAAGGGAGCATACAAACTAATGAAGATAAATCTTTCTTTGGCAATCAAACACTGCACCCAGCACCATCGCCCTCCAGGATCAGAAAAAAAATCAAGTGGGTGTGCACTGAGGCCTCAGGCTAAAAAGACCGCCACACCTCTACGTGCCGCTGAGGCTGCAGCGACCACCTTAAAATCGACCATCTTTCTAAACATGTGAAAGCCCAAGACTTTATTAGCCGGAATATGAGTCTCCTGTAAAAGAGTAACTGAAGGGTTTAAAGTAACAACCCTTTTCTCAATTGCGGTCCTTTTCCTACGGTTATTTAATTCATTTGCGTTCCAGGACAGTATTCTTAATGGAGAATACAACCTTGCCATTGATTTAAACCTTGACTTACTTTGAATGATATTGCCCACATTATGGGCTGAAAAATTCTATAATAATAAGTGTAACAGCGTTCTGGAGTGGCAAAAAAAATAGATTCTGACATCCTACCCTCCCCTCCCATTCCCTCCCCTACTGCCCCATCCCTCACCCTTGGTGGCCAATACTTGGAGCCCTCCTGTCTGGGCCAACCTAGACCACCCCCACCCCCATATCCCCTTCATCCCTAACCTGGTGCCTTGACATAGCACCAAAAGCCAAAGACCAGCGAGGGGCTAAAGTATTACTACCCTGGAAGTGTGCTGTGGTCGCTCTCAGTACAATCTGCCATTCTAATACAATGAGATCCTCCCTCTTAGCGCAGAATGTGTCTCCCCCCCTTTCTGTTATATTTTTTCCCTTATATTTTTCCCCTTATACTTTTCCCGCCCCAACTTCCCCCCGCCCACTTGTCCGTCTTGACTGCTCAGGATTTTGCATTACATGGAGCAAAGAATTAGCAGCGTCAACTGTATGAATAAAATTAGAGTGACCCTGAAAAAAAACTTTAAGCTTAGATTGCTGCACTAGCCCAGCCTGGGCCCCAGCCTTTTGAAATGCCGGGATCAACGTCTTCAGTTCTCTTCTCCGGTGCGCAGCCACCACCGACATATCTGAGAAAAGTTTAAATACATAGTCGCCGGGAATCTGGTGGATTTTACTCTTAACTGCTTGCTGAAGAATCCGTTCCTTGATGCGAAAATCACCAAAATTCACAAGAATAGTGCGAGGATACTTAGCGTTGGAAGGCTGTATAGCAGGGACCCGATGGGCCTGCATAATAGTAAGATCTAAGTGCTTGTCTGTTGGATCTAACAAAATATGATGTTGAATAAGAGCAGTAACTAAGTCTGTCACTGTCTGACCATTTACACGCCCTAGGGGAACCCCTGTGAATCTCAAATTAGATCTGCGTGATCGGTTTTCAGCATAGTCAAGCCAGATCTGAAGATCTAGCAAATCTGCCTGACATTTTGCCAGGGAAGGTTTCGTAGACATACGCACGTCCTCAAGATCCAAAACTCGCTGCTCAACCTCCTTAATTCGTGAGTTAAGTTGCTGCATATTACTGGAGATTAAGTTTAGTTGTGACTCAGTTCTCTGGTTTGCATCATCCTGTGAAATTTTCAGAGATTTTAGTTCCCTTAAAATCTGAAGGAGTAAACTTTCTGGTGGAGTGTCTGTGTCTGTCTTGTCTTGTCTTTTAGCTCCTGAAATAGGGCTGCTGTTAGATCGTTTGCCTCGGAGGATCCATTAAGAGTGGTAACAAAAGGAGGAGATCCGACTGCTGTGCTACCCCCGGCACTACTGACTGGGTCGTACGATGGGGAGCTATCTGTCTGAGGAGCAGAAATAGAATCATTGATTAGTGAAGGAGTGATATCCTTCTGGCCCTTCCCCGACCCATTCCCAAACAGAGGATATAACGGTTTAGGAGCTGTATCCATAACAGAGACCTGGCTGCCAGAGGCCTCAAAGTTCTGGCTAGGGGATGATTGAATAACCAGTGAGGAGCCTCTGCCAGGAGATCCGGGATTGGGACCTGGATCGAGTACCAAAACTCTTGGCTCCTGCGATAAACAGACAGAACTGAGATCGGAGCTGAGGTGCAAACTTGTCATGTTAATCGTGGAAGATGGTGAGTTGTGAGACAGGGGCGGAGTGAAGTTGAGAGATAAATTTGTAGTTGATGGCAGGGCAGAGTCTAAAGGTTAAGCCTTGTTGATGTGGTTACCCGAGGGAGCAGGGTGCTTTATTTTAGCAGTGTGCGCTAATCTGGTTGCCCTGGCTGAAGATCGTCCTGCACCGATAGACTGATGCGGAGAGCGCCGCATGGCGTGGCGAGGCCACATCCTGACAGAATATACCTTGTTTATTCTTCCAGCCTTTTTTTCCTCTTGAAGCAATCCCTGCTTCACCTTCGTGTATCGTATACCGTGGCGGTCTCTCCCTTGCAGAGTCAAAACTGGAGTTTTCCTAAGCAAGTCCGCCTGCCAACAGGCTATAAGAAGAGCCGGGAAGTTGTAGTCCCAAAATCAGGGTGTTCAAATAGAGTCAACAGCCAGCAGTCTCCTGCTTACTGCCCTTACTGCCTTCTGATCCCTTACAGCCAGCCTCCCCCTCAGTAGCGCCGTCACTCCGCGCTGTCTCCGTTTCCTAACCACCCCCCCAGCTCGACAACGCACCCCTTACCGCGTCTCGCGCCCTCCGATGTTACGGGTGCTGGGGCAAAGGCGGGAGTCTGAGTCTACTCCTACTGCGACTACCTTGCGCCGCGAGGGTTTTCTTACCAGAGCCTCAGTGCCTCAGCTGCAAGGGGTATGAGGGGGGTGGAGTGGTCCGAAGCAGTTGTTTTCGGCCGTTGCGGGTCCGGTCCTTGCCACGGTGTTGGTGTGCTGCTGTGTCTCTGCAGTGACTTGGCTCAACTTGGCTGCCGCTCCCCTGCTCCACTGCATCATCCTGTTCCTGCTGCTCATCTTCCTGCCTCCGGAATTCGATGGAGGCGTCGGGTCAGTTTTCAGAATGTGCCCGGTTTAGCTGCTCCGTTGGAGCCCTTACCACCTGCGGTCCAACCGGGCTGCTGTACCGCGGATTAGAGGAATGCTGAATCGCAGAACGTTTCCACAGCGCGTCTCACTCCAATGTGCGTCATCTCGCCGTGTCTGTGGCTAGCCGCGGAGCATGACGGGAGCTCCTATGCGGCTGTCCCGTGCTGGTCTCAATAGTCCCAACAAAGACATAAGATCACAGTTGATTAAAGCAGCGCACGAAGGGGTAGCATCTGCTCATGCTGGTGTGGCGGCTACAATAACAATCTTACAAGGCCGCTATTGGTGGCCAAGCCTCTACAAAGAGACCAAGCAGTATGTCCTTTGTTTTGATATCTACCAACAAATTAAAGTTTCCACCGCTAAGCGCCCACCGCAGACACCCCTCCTAATTTCCAACAAACGCTTACAATGTATGTACTTGGACCATTGAGGTCCCCCAACGCCGGATAGTGCATACAAATACATCTTAGTCGCTGTTGACTCTTGCTCCAGATTTTTATGGGTGTAGCCACAACGCTCGGCTGATGCTCGGACTGTTATTAAAGATTTGCAAGTCTTTATCGGTACATATGCAGTTGCGGCTTTCCATTCGGACCCGGGCCCTGCTTTCGCCTCAAGGGCATTCAGGGACGCTTTGGCTTCGTTGGGGGTCCAACTCCAGTACTCGTCTTTATTTCATCCAGAGGGAAATAGTGTCGTGGGGCGATTAAACTGTGATTTAAAGCAATCCTTAGCAGCCAGAGTCTTAGGTACAGGTCGTAGTTGACAATCACCTGTATGGAGTTCAGAGAGCACTTAACAATCTGCCTAGAAGGTCCCTGGAGGGGCGTACTTCATGTGTGTGCCTGTTCGGAGCTCGAATGTATGTTCCAGATCTTGATGGTCCTAGAGTGGAGGTGGCAGAAACATCTTTTGACATAAATGAACGTGTAACTGTCTTACAGGAATTACAACAGTTCCATAACGACAACTCTTCTGCCAGTACTGCCTCCGTATGATGTACCTGTAAGAACTACCAGCTGGATTCCTAGAGCGGGGAATCTAGTACGAGAAAAAGTTGCTGTGAAAAAGGAATTTGGTCCTCCTTATCGTGTACCAGTCCCAGTCTTGGTCATTCTACCGCAGTTTGCAGGTGCCAAAGAAAATCGTTTTGTCTCTATCGAGAATGTCAAACTACACCATGTGGCCGATCCTGCACAGCAGACCAAGAGGAACAACCAGTAGTTCCCGAATCCCGCTCACTACTGGTCAAGATGTTCCTCTACAAGTTGTAAGCAGCAACACCGACACCTCTCCGAGCTTGGGGAGGGTGGAAAATTATCTTGCATTGGTTCCACTAACATCAAATAATACAGAAATTATTGATCAATTTGATACAGCTTCAACACAAATGGATGGTGCTATTTATTATGTGCCACCGCGGGAAACACCAACTCCTCCAATTAACACAGCACCAGTTTTTGCATGAACTACTTCTGGATACTTCGCAGACATCAATGACGACATCTCAGACTCATTTGCCTCTTCAACACCTGAACTGTAAAAAGCACATAAGCTAATGAACTGGCATAAAGTAACATACTTTGTTCTCCCATGGAACTATCTATGGCTTTCCTTGACTGTAATAGCTTTCCTACTTTGGATTGGTTTGGTCAGAACTTTCTTCTTGTTAATACACAGTCATTTTCTTCCTGAAAAATCAACAGTTGAACTGGTGGATGAAGTTATAAAACCACCTTTTTCATCACACAAGGTCCGAAGAGACATGTCTTTTGTGAACATTTCCACAATACCAATTCCTGATGGGATTGTTTGGGATAAACTAACTTTTGATATATACGGCCCTACGGTGGTCATTCAAATACCATATGTGTCCAAACTTTAAATGAATGATATAATTATCCCTGGCATTGTTCCTGATGATTGGGATGTGAAAACAGTTGATTCTATGTTGACTGAATTGCAGTATTATACTGTATTTGAAAACGAAGATGTTTATCAATCTAAAGAAAATTATGGTGATATGTTTTGCTATAATTTTTATGGGCACCATTTTATCCACAGAGCAAGTACACCAAAGACTGTTTTTAATTATACACAATGGGATCATTGTCCAACTCCACCACAAGGGAGTTCCAAAACGTATTTTGAAAAGTTTACATATTTTTCTGGGCATGACATTACAAATGCTGAGTCATATTATTTTAAATTACCACCTATGGAAAACATATGCACATTATTGACAAATACCGAATTTATATATTCGGATTCCTTTGTTTCCCGGTTGACTATAGAAGGCTATGAACATTGGCTGAAGTCGATTGACTTAAAAAGTGTGTGGGGAACTAGACATTGGCATATAAGGGGAAAGGAAGCTTTATTCAGGGCATGCCTTATACCCGTACAAATGATATTTTTAAATGACACAGTACAACAAACAAGTTGTTTAGGCTTAGCGAAAAACGAATAATGAAACATGCCCAGTATACCAGTCCCTGCAAAATTTTATAAATGGCAAAATTATATAAATGCAACTGAAGATCAGCTCGATAAATGGGTTCAGAATGGTATATTTAATGTTTCACTGACATATCCTGGCAGGTGGTAATTGTGGCCAACTTTGGCTGTAATTGTTGGCGTCTTGCTGTTGCTATTTTTTATGACGTTTTATCAACTCTTTGGGGAATTTTAAAACTAATAGGCCGGACCCTCGCTACATATCACCTGAACATGCAGGTATAGTAACTACATACAGAGTAGGGAAACTATGCCAGCAATGGTTAAGAACTCCCTCACTAGATGCGGTTAGCGAACACCTTAGTCTCCTGTTTAACAACACTGATTTACAGGACTTTCTGTTAGGCCCCAGGAAACATCGCAGAAAGCATTTCTAATATGAAGTATATAATGAAATTTGGAAGCTTTCCCAACAAGAAGCAGCTGCCCGGTTAAGGCAAATAATTGTTGATAATGGGATTAATACCCTGTCCAACTGGATATACACTTTAAATAACATTGTTTCTTCTGATATAGACATTATACAAACAGATATGTCTTCCTTACAACACAGACAGAGTCAGTTAAGGTCCATTATGCAGTTGGGTTGGACACTTCAAACACTGAAGGTGGGTCACGTTCCCTGGCAGCATGTCAGTGCAAGGGAAATATTTTCTTCCTTTAACTTAATGCGACAGCAATAACTAATGGCTAAGAAAGAAGTGACTTATGTCATGTTAAACATCAAGAAATTAGAAAAATTGCCTTTTACCGTGGCTGAAATGCCGTCTGCTGAATGGGTAATACACTTGGTCATCAACCTGCCTATTTCCACACTACAATTCACCTCTTGTTTAAAACACATTCTGGTAGGCAGATATGAAAGGCTGGGAGACAGTTACATCCATGAGGTGTGGGAGTTTCCCTTCTCGTACAAATGTCTTAGGGGCATGACAGAGGTATTTCTTAGTGGTAGTGAATGCAAGACTTCAGTCAGCCATTCAATGGTTTGTAAACAGATGTCCTTGCATGGGGCGTGTAAAGTGTCTTCAGCAAATTTAGCTTGTTATCTGAAGGGAGTTCCTGTCCCCTTGATTAGACCTACGTTCTAGGTGCTTTCAGATGGCAGCTATGTTCTCCTCAATGGTGAAGACTGATGTGGGATGCAAGCCAGAATAGTTTATGTTGTTTCGGTCTCCAAGGTTGTTACATGCTGCGGGAACGTACTGTTTCCTCCCACTAAAATAAAAGAGGTAGCAGACATTTGGCCTCACATTGCTAGTACGAATGTAAATTTTGACAAGTTGAGCAGACTCAAGGCTTTATTGTTTCAAAAGCATGTGGCCCTTACATCTGCACGCGAAACCTACGCACTTCAGGTGGCAAGGTCGTCAGCAGAAATACAGTAACTTCTAAGTACGAACTTTCCAATGCAATTTGGTGAACTCATGGGACAGATATTTAATGCGTCCAGTACTGCTGGCATCCCAATTTTTTTTAAGGCTGTTGGTTCTGGTTTCATTTACACCTTCTACTCCATATTCGGTTTGATACCATCAGCCATTCATTCAATTTTCTCTAGTATTTTCGGGGGACTTCCGATAACTTTGGCTGTAATTGTTGGCGTCTTGCTGTTGCTATTTTTTATGACAAGGAGGAATGAAAGCCCATCAGCGCAGCTGTGTCGTGAACGCATGATGCAGTATTTTGGAGCAACACTCCTGGAGCAATTGGGAGTGTGACTGATCTTTGTCATTCAGACCGGTTTTGCATTGTGTACAGCACGTTCTTTGGTGCCTCTGGTGCTCTTACAATACGCACTGGAAATTTGTCTTTCTATGCAGCGCTTACTTTCATTGGATGCTGATCTGTTGATGTTCTCACTGAGGGCTCATTATCAGACATGTGCGTTAAGGATGAGTTTGTTATGGGAAGCTACCTATGAGTTGCCCTTCCTGGAGGATGTGGCTCTTGACTCATCATTGGGCTCACCACGGAATGCAGCCTTGGCTGAGGATGAGGCTATGGAACACAACTGCTCCTTGGCCCTTCTTGGTGGTACCCTTCCATTTTTAACACCTGCCGAAGTGGAAGATTTCCTGTCCTCTATGGTCCCGGAATTGATAGGAACTTTTAAATAACTTTAAATAAGTTTCAACTCTTCGGTCTTTTTATGCCACATTTATTGTCCTTTTATATGCTCATGTGCCCCTTCGACTTGTTATGATTGACAATCTTTGTATAATCTTTTACAGTATATCTTAAGTTGTGCTTTTAGTAGCATTTTATATGTAATTAGGCTTTAAACCACCTTCAACCGACAAGAGGAGGGTGTTGTGTAGCCATTTTAGATATAGCTCCATGCACGTTATTTAAGCATAATAGGCCTGCCGCTGTGCACTTTAAACTACATATATTTTATTCAGCTTCATTTTATTATTGCTACAATAGCCACTTTTACGGTCTTGTTTTATTTTCTATTTTTCTAACTGTTTTGCCTAGGCCAGCACTATGTTCTCAAACAAGACATACTTGCTCACTCTGTGCTTCTTCCAAGGCTACAGCAAGGTACATTGCCGGTGAATGTGGTATAAGTTTAGTCTCCGACATTTGTAGAAAACACGCATTATCTCCGCAGGGACATGTGCTCAGAACATCAGCTGATTTATTATAAAAACACATCCCTGTCCCTTACGCATTAGAAGGAGATTCCAGCCAGAGAACTACGACTGTATGCTGAATACTTCGCTACAGATGCTAACACAGACTACAGGCCTTTGCTCAGGTATGGGGGATGATGTCTTCCCAGGGGAACCTGAAGAGCAGATTTAGAGCGTAACTCACTGTGCTCTATTGAAACCTAGGTAGGAATTAGCCTCTTGATCTTCGTGACATGGTAGCGTTATTTTTATGCTTTACTCCCTTCGTCACAATTCTAACCTTGTTATTTTGTGTCGTCCTGGTTATTGCAGCTCACGCTTTGCTAAATAAGATGTAGTTGCTTCATTAAAATCATTATTGAAACATATACTGCCTCTGTTTGTCTTTGTATAAATGAGACTAATGTAACTGAGAGAAACGGATGAGACCTGAGTGACCATGGCTTCTCTGAGAAACCAATTATGTCATGAGCTGGGCTGCCCAGTCATCCCTGCCCTTGGGTAGAGGTGAGGCACTGCTAGTTAGCCGAAGGAAAACCCAGATTGGAACGACAGGTGTCACCTGCCGTGGGTCAGACTTAGTCTCCCACACCACACCACGGGCGATTCTGCCACTCAAAATCCAGTAGTCTCATAAGAATAATGAGAGCTTACGCGACATGGTAGTCTCTTGAACCATGGACTATAGTCGACCCCCCCGGGGGAACTCTAGTGCCCGTTCCATTCTGAGTCATGTAAGGGGCATCACTGGTGTAACATTAAGCCCTGCAGACCCTGCAGTGTGTGTGTGTGTGTGGGGGGGGGGGGGGGGGAGGCATTACATTTAAGATGGGGGGCCCCATGGACCCTACTGGCCAAGAGCAAAACATTTTTTTTTTTTTTTAAACAGCAACCAAGCAGTTGCAGCGAGCGGGCCTGCACATTCCATTATTTGTTTGTTATAGCTGCAGCGTACAGGGTTGTCATCTGCTTTCTGTCTGAGGGAGAGGCGTCTGCTTGAGTCCATTCACTGGAGCTCTGTCACTGATGAGTGAGAGGGTGGGTGATGAGTGAAAGGGTGGGTGGAGACATTGGATGAGTGAAAGGGAGGGTGGATAGATAAGGTAAAGAATGGACAGATACATAAAAGGATTCATAAAAGGATGGATGTATGAGTGAAACTGGATGAATGGGTGAGTGAATAAAAGGACAGATGGATGAGTGAAAGTGTAGATAGCTTAATAAAAGGGTAGATTGATAGAAGAGTAAAATATTGGATAGAGGGCTAAGTGAAATGATGTATGGATGAGTGAGTGTAGATGGATGAGTGAAAGGATGGACAGATGGATGGATGGATGAATAAGGTAGATGGCCGAGTGAAAGGATGGATAGATGGATGGATGGATAAGTAAGTAAGAACAGATGGTCGAGTGAAGGGGTGATTCGATGGATGCATGGGTAGATGAGTGGATGGGTGGATAAATGGGTGAAAGGGTGGATATATATAATGTAAGCACTTACAACACACCTGCTCTGATCTTTATAGAGTGCTTTATACTACACTTATAAAGTGCTTTTGTAAAGCTGCTTCTAATGCCCAAATCAATGGTACTCGGTTTATCGACCTTTTAAAAATTGAAGGCTGATTGTGCCTGCAGGATATGAATTTGCCATTTATCTTTCTCAGTGTTATAATTAGTATTATATTTTATATTTATACATACATATATTTAAATATCATATATCATTATATGCTATTCTAAGACAAAAAAGCAAAGCTTCATGAAACCAAATTTAAATAATACTTTATACCCTGGGGTTCACGAAAACCTACATTTTCCTTTCACTGATGCAAATGTCACATTACAAAAATGACAACATTTACTTACTTCACTATGGGTCTTATTTGCTTGTAGAATGGACAATTAAGTTGAAAAGACAGCTTAAAAATACATTTAAACACATTGCTTGAAACAGTATTTGTGCCTTTTTGCGTTAGCTCATTCTATAACATCGCTTGTGGGGTGGCATAGACAGACATGCAGGTACAAACATATGGGCAGCAGCGGTATTTCTAAGCTTCCCTCCTACTTCGCAGAGGCAAAGAGATGGGGAGGGAGTGCAAACCGTTAGATTACAGGACGCATGAAGATGAAGGGGCAGAGGGGTATAAATGAGGTAATTGCTGAGATCTCTGGGAGCTGGGAGAAACCCTGCTGCCAGGGCCTCTTTTACATTAACACTTGCTGAGCTCTTGTGAAGATTTTGAAAAAGAGGCAAAAGGCCCACCAATGGTTGTGGAAAAAATGACCCCAGCACGAGTAAGCCAGGCAAGACTGCTTCATGCGGCGATAAGTTTAGTACCTTTCACTTCGACCTTTTGGGTAAGATCAAGTGCCTGTTTAGTGCATTTGGTCTGTCTAAAGCTAGGTGAGATCCCTGTAGCCTCATAGTAAATTGGCCATTATTGCTAATTACTTTGTTAGTGTAAGGGGCTTTTGTTTTGGCAGTGGTAGAGATGGATAAAGTAAATAAAGTTGTGGTCGCATTGAAGGTCCTTTCTGAAGTAGGCAGCGAAGATCTGATCAAAGCAGGGGTTTTGGAGGAGGCATGAGTAGGTATAAAATGCCCTAAAAGTTTATCAGCAGAAAGGGTAGCAGTGGCTGTTTTCACTTGCTCCCCACCATGGAGGCAATCGTTAAAATATAAAGATAAAAGTGCAACTGACAGGCATGCAAAGGTATTACCTGCGCTATTGGTGGGAGAAGCTCCTTCCAAAGTGCAACGGTCTCCGCAGATTTCTGTGAGGAAAAATGGTGCAAGGTGGCAGTCTCGGCGCAGAGGTGTTTTAATGAGGGAGCATGCGGGCGGTCTTAGGCAGGATTACAAGTTGGGAGGTGTGGTGGTGGTCGAGGAGTGGCAGGGGGCAGAAGCACTATTGATGCATGATACTAGTCCTAGGATATAAGAGGAAAGGCCATCAGCAGCACTCAAAAGGGTGCCACACAAGGCAGATGTATTAAAACAGATTGTCAAATTAGATTCTGATGGAGAATTTTCAGAAGGGGGGAAAATAACGAAATAATGCTGCAAATGACATGTTGAAATGAAGGAATAAACCCAATTTCACTCAAGATTTGTACGACAAGGTTATTGTAGCGAGGCAATTTAGTCCAATGGTTAATAAAATGCTGAGATGGGAGGTTCAGAATATGGATGTCTCCCCACAACAAGTTTGTTGTGTAGGTGGTGATAATGCAGTTTTAATGTTTAAACTGTGTCAAGATATTAGCAGTTTAGGCAATCAAGAAGAGGACTGAGTGTTGTTTCAGGAATGGTGCCAAATTCAACATTTGAGACAGTCAGAACAGTTTTGTGTGGCTGGAGGGCCCCCAGGGTCTGCCATTACGCCCAGGTTTGGCGGGTTGGGCAGAATGACCCCATCCTGCGATCTTCTAGTGGCTAGTAGGGAGGTGCGGGTGCTAGTCAAGTTTAGGGTGACTTGGCGACACCAGCCTCAGGAGGGGGAGGTGCCCAGAGCGACTATCCTGTCATCAAGTGATCAAACAACTCTTCTACCGATGGATGGTTGGTGGTGGGGGAGAGGGTTGATGATGAGGAAGTGCCAAGTACACGTGCAGGTTTGTGTGTTGAGGTGTTGTCAAGGTTGGAAGATGAATTGGACTACAAGGGAAAATTATTGTTAGAAGAAGGTGAAATAAAAGAAGAGATTGATTCTGGAGAGGGTGTGTGTAGGAGGACGTAGGTAGGGATGAGTGGGGCTAACTGAGGCAGGATTCTTGATGTATTACAGGGTGAGCAGAGCGAGGAGGAGGACGTCAGATGTCAGCATCAGAAGACTATCAGTATAGTAGTGGCTAAGAGACCTTTGAGGAGAAGTAAATCAACGATTGCATCAAACAATGATAAAGATGATAGGGGGAAACATGTCAGGAGACTGATAAGAATTGGTGCTGGGGATGGTTCGGCGGATCAGATCATTGCAAAGGTGAGTAGAAAGATGCGACAAAAAGTGATGGGGTGGTTTCTAAAGTTCTTATAGAGGGTGTAGGAAGTTCAAATGGTAATACAGGGAACCAAGACAAATCAAAGAAACGTGAGATAAACAAGGAAGGCAGTGTAAAAAATAAGAAGTTGCCACATAGGTGTGTCTTTGTCTTTAGGGGCACAGTTGACACAAGCTACAAGAGAACATTTGGAAACTGGAATTTGTTGATATATTAAAACGTTTACATAGAGCAGTACAAGTGAAGCATGGGTCAAAGGAAGAGGAGTGGCAGTTGGCAAGACAGCTGAAGGTTCCTACCAATATTGAAAACTGAATGTGAGCTTAATATATGCAAGTGCTTTTTTGTGAGCACCATACGGAGGGATGTGCCAAACTTTTGAAATATATGGATGTTATGAGGAGAGCCCAGCTTGACTAGTGGTTCTGCTTGGTTCAGATTTGACCAAGAGTTAAGGGTTTGGTTGTCAGTTAACTCGGAGAAAGAGTGGGGCGACATAAATAATGAATTGCGGATCCAGTTGATGAGGGCTGCTAAACCTATTCCGGTGGTGCATATGGTGAGTATTTTGCCACTGCAGTACAAGTCCTTTCTTAGGCCTCCCACCCAGTTTGGGGTGGGAGTTGCAAGAAGAGGACAGTTGCAAAAAAAACGGGGCATGTTGGTCATTCAATCGAGAGCTATGCATTAGAGGGCAGTGTTGTTTCAAGCATGATTGGGGCGGCAAGGTCAGTTCAAGGAGAATGACAGCAGTAGGGGGACAGTATCAATTGTTGGGAAAAGGGGCCTACTCCAGTTAATATACAGATTTTTAATTACTGGTTACATTTTTATCCTTGGCATCAAGATGAAAAATGGCTTTTAGGGTTTTAAGGAATGTTTTTTTAATGTTATCACAGTCCTCTGCAAGGATGGTGGGCTAATAATCTGAAATCAGCATTGGCTAACCATGACATTGTTATGATGAAGCTTCAGAAAGAGGTCCAGGCAGGTAGAATTTTAGGCCCTTTTGATTATTGACCTTTACAAAATTTGCAAATCTTTTCATTTGGAGTGGTTCTAAAAAATAAATAAAAAAAAACACAGGAATACTAGTTGATTCAGCACTTGTCTGGGCCACATGGTGAGTGAGTAAATTACTACATAGCAATGTAAGACACTGTTGTGGGTTATGAGTCAATACAAGAAGCCATACAGTTGGGGAGGTCATGTGGTGTGGATACGGAACTGACAGTCAGGTATCAAGTCTGCTTTTATACTATTGCCGGTCTTCCCAAAAGATTTTTCTCGTCTTGATTTACAGTTTGATGGCTTTATGTTTGTTGATAGAATGCTACCTTTGGGCTGTTCTGTGTTTTGTTCTTTGTTTGAGATGTTTACTAGCTTAGGTTTTTGCATTGGGTTTTTTCGGTCAGAAGAGGTACAGGTTGTGTAATACATTAGCCTGATGATGTCTTGCTGGTTGGAAGGATGAGTACAGGTGAGTGTCAGAGAGCTCTGACATATTTTTAAGAATTTATGTCAAAAATGGGAGTACCTTTAGCTCGAGAGAAAATAGTGGGTCCAGATACCAAGATCACCTTTTTAGGTGTTTTTAGGTATTGAATTTAGTTTGGTGAAGATGGAGATCCGTTTTCCCCGTGACAAAGTAAAATAAATTAATCTGTTGGAGGAAGCAGTAGTTTGTTCAAAAATGGAAACGAGGAAGGTATAACAGCTCCTGGGTCACTTGAATTTTGCCCACTAAGTGGTGAGGACAAGGAGAGAATTTTACAGGTGACCTAGTTTTTCCACATGTGGTGCAGTGTAGCCACATCACAAAGTGTGTTTGGGTGCCTGTGTTAAAGCTGATTTGTGGAAGTGGATTACATTTTTTAAAGATTTCAATGCTGTGACGATGTTGGCCAAGGAAGAGTGGCAGGTTCAGATATATTCTGATGGCAGTGAGTTGTTAAAAGTTGGCCTCAGAATTGGTTGGTAAAGAAGAGAAGCATTGCTTTTTTGGAGTTTTCTTCTGTTAGTGGTGGTGTTGGTTATGTGGGGCAAGTTTCCAGCCAACAGAAAGGTGGTTTTCAATGTGGACAACACAACAATGGCCATCTTGGTAAACTCCCAAAGAGCGCTGATGAGACAGTGCTGCATGCATTTGTTGCAAATCTTCTTGCTTTGCTGATTAAAATGTAACATTGCATTTAAGGGTAGACATGTGCCTGGCGTGGATGCATTGTCTCGTTTGCAGTGGCAGAGATTCCTTGGCTTGCACCAAGAGAGGATGCAATAAAGACCAGGATGCCTTTGGAACTCTGGGTGCTGGGACAATAAGAGTGCTTGAACTTATTGAAAGATCTGGTGCCAGTGCTACCAAAAAAGCTTATAAGCAGGCATGAAAGGAATTTTTGGTTTCTAGGGCAATAAGGAGGGGGTCATCTTCAGTTTTTTTAGACAAAGGGATGCTTTCCTTTTCATCATGGGTCAGATTGAATTGGGCCTCTAGGCAGTTACAACTGCTGGTAAAATGGCAGGAGTTACCAATTACGGTAAGTGCGTACGGCTATGATCCTATGAAAAGGGAAGTGCGTAGGAGGATTGTGGCAGGTTCGGCAAAGGAGGAAAGAGCACGTAATAACTAGGAGGTGACCCATTTAAGGTAAGCTGCTCCTGGACATAACTAAAAAATTGTATGTATTTGCTTTTCTGAGTGGGAAACTGCACTGTTTTCTTATGCATGATTAGGCCTTTTCATGGTGTTTGCCGAAGTTCCCAATTGTTATGAGTGTTGAGGAAAAGAGGGTTTTTGAGATCTCGTTACAGCTTCAGACAATGAGGTAAAGATTTGGCCGGCATGATCTTAGGCAGACCGGTTAAGACGTGGCAGGAGGATCTTTTAAAAAGGAGTCTTGATGCCGCTTATCCAGTAAGAAATTGGTGTCATTTTTCAAGTTTTGGAAGTTCGGGAAACCAGGTTTTGTCCATGGGAATGGCTCTATTTTAACGTCCTTTCAAGTTTTGAAGAAGAGTGCTCTCTTTTAGGTATGAAGGCTGCTGATTACGGCACATATTCATTTAGAATTGGTGCAGCTAGGGAACAACGTTTGTCAAAAGAGTAAGTGAAGTCTGGGTAGATGGAGATCTAATTGTTTTAAAAGATATGTTTGCTCTTATGTATTGTAGCTTTGTTGTGGTTATGATTAGTAATTGTTATTTGCTCCCTAGGTTGCTTGGCTGGGCCCAGCAGCATTGATTATGCAGTTTGGATTGTGGGGCATTTGTTTGTCCATTGGGCAGCGAAACAGGGCGAGACAAGATGCTTTGGCAGACAACTGGGTATGGATGGGGCTAAGGTACTGGTATGGTGGTGGTGGTGGTGGGGGGAGTGGAATGCACTGGGATGAGTTATGATTTCTTTTTGTCTAGACGGGTGACTGGGAAGCTGTGTTCTTACTTACTAGTCATACATTTAGGTGAAAACTATTTGGTTAGTCTGTCGCTTATTGGTCTTTTGAAAACCATTCATCTTTGTATTTTTGGGAATTAATATAATCTAGTGGAGTTACAGTTGGATATCACTAAGACTTTAGGGGAAGGCTGTGGATTATGAGTTTCTTATTCAGTTTATGGTTTGAATTCCTTCCGAGGATGGGGCAGGAAAACTCCTTTCAGGTTTTTTTGGGTGGTGGGGTCAGCAGGACAATTGTTTTATGAGCATGGGGGCTCAATTGGGGGTCAACAGAGGAGGGAAGTCTAGGATATGGTTGAGGCGCAGACAGTTGGGGCTAATCAATCAATCAATCAATCACGATATTTATAAAGCGCGCTATGTACCCGTCAGGGTTTCGAGGCGCTGGGGGGTAGGGGGGGGGGGGGGTGGAGGTGTGCTGCAGTTAGCGGTCGAAGAGCCAGGTTTTGAGGAGTCTCCTGAAGGTGAGGAGGTCCTGGGTCTGGCGTAGAGATGTGGGGAGAGAGTTCCAGGACTTGGCAGCGAGGAAGGAGAAGGATCTGCCGCCGCAGGTCTTGCGCTGGATTCGGGGGACGACGGCGAGGGCGAGGTTGGCGGATCGAAGTTGACGTGTGGGAGCGTAGAAATTGAGTCTGGAGTTGAGGTAGGAGGGTCCGGCGTTGTGAAGTGCCTTGTGAGCGTGGGTGAGGAGTTTAAAGGTGATCCTCTTCTCCACCGGGAGCCAGTGGAGTTCCCTCAGGTGAGGGGAGATGTGACATCGGCGGGGTATGTCGAGGATCAGTCGGGCAGAGGCATTTTGGATACCCTGGAGTCGTTTGATGTCTTTGGTTGGGATGCCTGTGTAGAGTGCGTTGCCGTAGTCAAGTCTGCTGCTGACGAGGGCTTGGGTCACCATCTTTCTGGTCTCTGTTGGAATCCACTTGAAGATTCTGCGGAGCATGCGGAGGGTGTTGAAACAGGAGGAGGAGACGGTGCTGACCTGTTTGGACATGGTGAGTGCAGAGTCCAGGATGAAGCCGAGGTTTCTTGTGTGGCTGGCAGGGGTGGGTGGGGGTCCGAGGTCGGCGGGCCACCATGAGTCGTTCCAGGCCGAAGGAGAGTGCCCGAGGATGAGGATTTCCGTCTTGTCGGAGTTGAGTTTCAGGCGACTGTTGTTCATCCATTCGGCGATGGATTTTAGTCCTTCCTGGAGGTTTGTTTTGGCGGTGAGTGGGTCTTTGGTCAGGGAGAGGACGAGCTGGGTGTCGTCGGCGTAGGAGATAATGCTGAGGTGATGCTGGCGGGCCAGTTTTGCGAGGGGGGCCATGTAGACGTTGAACAAAGTAGGGCTGAGGGAGGATCCGTGGGGGACGCCGCAGATGAGGTTGGTGGCTTTGGAGCGAAAGGGGGAGAGTCGGACTCTCTGAGTTCTGTCGGAGAGAAAGGAAGAGATCCAGTGGAGGGCTTTGTCTTGGATGCCGGCTTCCTGGAGGCGGGTCAGTAGGGTGCGGTGGCAGACTGTCAAAAGCGGCTGATAGGTCGAGAAGGATGAGGGCCGAGGTTTCGCCGTTGTCCATTTGATGTCTGATGTCATCTGTGGCGGCGAGGAGAGCAGTCTCCGTGCTGTGGTTTTGTCTGAATCCAGATTGTGAGGGGTCCAGGATGGAGTTGTCTTCGAGGAAGTGGGTGAGTTGTGTGTTGACGATCTTCTCGATGACTTTTGCTGGAAAAGGGAGGAGAGAGATCGGGCGGAAGTTTTTGAGATCGTTGGGGTCGGCCTTGGGTTTCTTGAGGAGGGGTTGGTTTTCAGCGTGTTTCCAGCTGTCCGGGAAGGTGGCGGAAGTGAAGGAGAGGTTGATGATCTTGCGGAGTTTGGGGGCGATGGTGGCGTTGGCTGTGTTGAAAACATGATGAGGGCATGGGTCCGTGGGGGAGCCTGAGTGGATGGTGTTCATGGTTGCCATGGTTTCTGTGTCGTCCACGTGGGTCCAGGCAGTGAGGCGGCAGTCGCGGTTGGAGACGTCGGGGGGGGGATCTGGCGGTGGGCCGGTGTTGAAGCTGTTGTGGATGGTAGCGATTTTCTGGTGGAAGAAGGTGGAGAGGTCGTCGCAGAGTTTCTGGGAGGGCGGGATGTCGTTGGCTTTTGGATTTGAGAGTTCTTTCACGATGCCGAAGAGTTCTTTGCAGTCGTGGGCGTTGTTGTTGATGCGTTCGGTGAAGTGGGTGCGCTTGGCGACGCGGATCCGTTGGTGGTGTTCACGGTTTGCGTCTTTGAGGGAGGCGAGGTTGTCGGGCGTGCGTTCTAGGATCCATTTCTTTTTGAGCTTCTGACAACGGCTTTTGGAGGTGGTTAGTTCGTCTGTGAACCAGGCTGGTTTTTTCTTTCCTTGGTTGGCGGTGGGCTTCTTGAGTGGGACTAAGGTGTTGGCGCAGTCGAGGATCCAATGATGGAGGTTGATGGCGGCTGTGCTCGGGTCGGTCGCGTCGGGTGGAGGGTTTTTAACGAGGGTGCTGGTCAGTTGGTCTTGGGTGACTTTGACCCAGCGGCGGTAGGGGGGTAGATGGATGCGGTGCTGCTCGGTAATTTTCTTATAGGAGAAATGGACGCAGTGATGGTCGGTCCAGTAGAGTTCGAGGTGTGGCTGAAAGAGATGTGGTTGCTTGAGGTGAAGAGGGGGTCGAGGGTGTGTCCAGCGATGTGGGTGGGAGTGTTGACCAGCTGGCGGAGTCTGAGGTTGAGGTTGGAGGTCAGTGCTGCGGTGTTGACGTCGTTGATATTTTCCATATGGTAGTTTAGGTCTCCCAGGAGGATGTAATCCGGGGAGGGGAGGGCGTGGGTGCTTGCGAGGTCGGCGATGGTGTCGCTGAAGGGGGCTCTTGGTCCTGGAGGGCGGTATATGAGGGTTCCTCTGAGGGTCGTGTTGGGGTCTGTGTGGATCTGGAAGTGGAGGTGTTCGGTTGCCTTGAGGGTGTCGTCAGTGTGGGTGTGGATTTTGAGGGAAGCTTTGTGAGCGATGGCTATTCCGCCGCCGATTCCGTTGGTTCGGTCTCTTCTGGTGATTTTGTAACCGTCCGGTATGGCGATGGCGATGTCCGGAGCCGAGGAGTCATTCCACCAGGTTTCGGTCAGGAAGGCCACGTCGGGTGCAGTGGAGTCGAGCAAATCCCAGAGCTCGATGGCGTGTTTTCGTGCGGAGCGGGTGTTGATGAGGATGTAGTTCAGGTGGTTGGGGTTGAGTGATTCTATTGTTGGTTTTGTCGTTCTGATGCAGGAGAAGTTGCAGGAGCGGCAGGAAAAAGGTTTTTTAGTGTGCTTCGGGGACGCCAGGAAGCACTCCGTGGAGGAGCCGGTGTTGAAAGCGCGGAGTTCGTTGGCTGAGTAGCGGACGCGGGGGGGCGCGAGGACCAGGGGGGGTGGCGCTGGGCGCGGTCCAGGCGCGGACGGGCGCAGACGGGCTTGCCTCTGGCGCGCCAGCGGCGCGGACGCGCAGCACCAGCCATTAAGAAGGGAGGGGGGAGGGGGGAGGGAGGAGCAGCTGGGAGGCGGGAGGGAGCGGCAAATGGGGGCGCGAGGGGGGCGGGGCCGCAGGGAGGCAGCGGCAGGGATCGGGGAGCGCACAAGGGGCAAAAACACAGAAAACGAGCAAAACTAAAGGCAGTCACAATAAGAAAAACCACACAATAAGAAATACAATACTGGCACAATACACGATCGGGGAGACAGCAATCAGGGGGGCACAAT
This sequence comes from Pleurodeles waltl, assembly GCF_031143425.1. Lineage (NCBI taxonomy): Eukaryota > Metazoa > Chordata > Amphibia > Caudata > Salamandridae > Pleurodeles > Pleurodeles waltl. Next base: position 1,604,946,618 of record NC_090444.1, read on the forward strand.
GGGGGCAGAAGCGCCGGCGGCGAGGCGCAGAAAAAAAGAAAAACAGGGAACAGTGGAAGTGTGTTTTTTGGTGGCAGCAGTGGGGCAAGATTTGTATCATAGGTAAGGGGCATGGAAGGGAAGACTATGGAGGGATGGGGTGTTGTGGTTTATTATGGGTGGGGGTAATTTGGATTTTTATACATGCATTAGTGAGATTTTTAGTTTTGTAAGACTTTTGCAGAGGGTGATTTTTGGAGATAATGAACTGTATTTGACACCATACCAGTTATATTAAAGCAGCCTTCTACCCCTTTAATTAGTGTTCATTGTTTCTGTTGGTGTTGTCTCTCCCAAGGCACCTCTGTGTGCGCTTCACAACCCAGCAGGAGTTTTTGACAGGTGAAAAAATGAAACTGTTGAAGTCTATGGTTGACTTTTTTACAAATTGTTTTACAAAAGATTTTGAAGCTTGAAGCTAGTGACTAGTGACTCATTCTGTGTTATAGCGCTGCCTGCTGGAAATGTATGGGACGTCAGTTTTCAGTGTACAGCCTGTTCAAATCATGTTTGGTTAAATTTTGAGGAACAGCTGTGAAAAAATGAGTTTGGTTGTTTTCAGCATTTAAGGATGAGATGGATTAAGGGATTTAAGTACAAAGATGGCAATAATTAAAGTTTATAATGAAAATTTCAATATCAATATCTTAATGCAGCTGAAAAGAAATTGTGAAAGTGAATAAAATATACACAAACTATAAGATATCTTGGGAATATGAGATGGGGCACGGATGGTGTCTGTAAAATTGAATTTGGACCAGAAGGGGGTGGGGTGCTTGAATCGTTTGCCACCATCTTTTATGTTGGGATCAAACAATTTTGCTTTTTTATGCTGGTCAACTGAAATTGTGTAGGTGTGGGTGCAGGGTCCATATTACTGAAAAAGACCACAGGGGAATGATGGAGGAATTGGTAATGCTGAAGGTGGGGTTGATGCACTAGGAGAGGGGAATGAAGAGGTACAGAGAGAAAAGAAATGGTGACGGAGGAAGAGAGGCAAAAAGAGGACATTTTACAACAAGAAAAGCACACAGAAGAAAAGCACACTGCAGACCAGAAAGCGAAGGCAACTGAAAGGGTAGATCAGGATGAACATAATGATGCAAGTGGTCTGCCGGAGCACCATAGTGTACAAGAGGACAGCTTTGAGGGAGTTAATGTGCAGGAGATCTCAGACAGTGCTTTTGCACATTTGTCATCAGGATGCCTCAGAGGTGAGCAGATGGAAGGACAGTTTATTTTAATGATGGGTGTAAGGTGGGGAAAGGGCGAAGGGCAAGATTTATAGTCCAACCGCCTCAGATGGGGAGAAGTTTCTGGAGGAATCAGAAAAGCTGACTCTTCCACCTGGACAAGATCAGTAGCATTTGGAGATGGAGATGCAGAATGGGAAAAGGACAGTGAGAAGGTGACCCAGATAGAGAGTCATTCAGCTGAAATGGAGGAACAGTTGGTGGAGGAACGGATGAAGTTGAAGAGAAAGCTGGAGAGAAGGAAGTGCTTGGAGTAAGCAGAAGAGGAGACAAAGAAGAAGAAAATACAAGAATCATCTGAAAGAGTAGAGGTGCTTGTAGTATTCATTAATAGGTATGAGCTAAGCAGTGAAACTGTTCTAGATTAGAATGTGTTAGTGTCATAATGGAATGGATGGGACCTAACTGAATAAATCCTGATCTGTACTACAAGCTGGTATCCTGGATTCAGTACAAAAGTAAACAATTTCAATGCTCCTGGAAGATGGAACCAGCGCCAGTAAGATGGAGTGGTAGTACCTTGAGAAGGAGAAAGGAAGGTGCGAGAAAACAGTACAGGACAGTGAAAAGGAAAATAGGCAAGAAAGTCAGCAGTTCACAGCATTTAAGACCATGTTGCCCCAAAGAGTTCCACCACCTGTGGGAGGCACCATAATAACCATGCGTATAAGTAAAGCTGCCGTTGATACGATCAAGACTTTGCCAAAACCACAAATGAAGGATAGTAGGTCTCTGGGAAAGCAGAAAAAGAAGGATGTAGGGCATGGTGGAAAGGGAGAGGATTGTGCAGAGAAGTGTTGTGTAGGCTCTCTTATCCTAATGAGGCTACTGTATTTGGGCGTCAGAATGACCTGAATTGTGGGGAACTGAGTTCAATCCCACATCATGTGACAGCTGTCGGTTTAATCCATGTTTTCCGGCTAGCTAGCAGTGCCTCATCTCTGCACAAGAGCAGGGATGATTGTGGCAACTGGTGCGCATGACAGAAATGACTCACTAGGGGAATGGTGGTTGATTAGATCTCATCCTTTTCTCTCATTTACATTAGTCTCACATATGCAAAAACAAACAGAGGCAGAAAATGGTTCAATAAGGTTTAATGAATTAACTGCATCTTAGATAAAATGGCATGAATTGCAATAACTAGGATGAGAAACAACACTAGAAGGAAAATGGTGACAAGAAGAGTTAAATGCAGAAAAAGTCCCACCATACGGTCACTATGCGTAATGTATGTAGTTCCTACCTAAGCTATGTTAAGAGCACAGCGCGATAATCCCTAATCCACCCTTCAGGTTTCCAACCTGGGAAGAAATCTTACCCCCGTACTTGAGCACGGAAGCCTGTTGTCTAGAAAGGCACCATCTCAATGTAGGCTAGGGATCCAGTAATCTAAGCAAGAAGCTGTAACAAAGGCAATCAGCATGCAGTTGTGGTCATCTGGCTGGAATCTCCCTCTAACGTGTATGGGTCAGTGAGGTGTTCTTATCATAAAACAGCTGATGTTCTGAAAAAAAAATCCCTACGTAAGAATGTGTATGTTTCTGTGAATGTTGGAGACACGGCGTACCACTTTGCTGGCAACTATCTGGCTGCAGCCTTGAGGAAAGCACAAAGTAAAAATAATGTCTTGCTAGGAATGTAATGCTTTTCTAGGCAAAATAACAACTAGATAAAGATAATAAAACTGCACCGCAAATGTGGCCTATGCTAGAAAAATCAAATGAAGCTGAATGAAATGTAACTGGGCTAAAGTGCACACATGGCAGGCTGAGTTGCTAAAATAAAGTGTATAAAAACATGGCTAAAATAGCTATACAACACCCTCCCTTTGCCGGTTTAAAGGTGGCAAAAGCCTATCATTAAAACAAACAAACAAGCAACTAAAAGCTATTCACAGAAGCATATATACATGAATGCCAATGACGACGAGTTAAGACACTTGAGCATGTGAAATAATAAAAAGGGACAATTTAAAACATCAGCAGTGGCGCCAATAAAACCAAGTTTAAAAGTCAGTGTCATTTTCAAAATCGCAAATTATATCCCGGACAACTGAAGCCAGGAAATGTTCTACTTTGCCAGGTGGTAAAGTAGCCAAATCGTGGCCAAGGAAAACTAAGGAGCACTCATGTTTCAAATCCTGATCTCAAACTGAGCTCAACAGATCAGCATCCAATGAAAGTAAGCGCTGCGTAGAAAGATTAACTTTCAGTGCACATTCAAAAAGGCACAAAAGACATCGAAACACAGGATGCACATAATCCAAAACCGGTCTGAATGAAAGGGACCAGACGCACTCCAGTTCTTCCAAGAGTGGTGCTTCACATTACAGCATCAATCGTTCACTATACAGTTGCGCTGGTGGAAGAAATTTCTTTCCTCCTTGTTGAGAAGGGACAGCCATTGGGAATCAAAAATAGCAACTACCTTTTATAGCCATAGTAATCAGAAATCCCCCAAAAATATTGAGTATATGGCTGAAGGTATTAAGCCAAATATAGAGTAAAAGGTGTGAACGAAACCAGAATCAACAGGCTTAAGGAAATATGTAATCCCAGTACTACTGGATGCATTAAATATTCATCCCACGAGTTCACCAAAGTGTCTTGGAAAGTTTGTACTTAAAAGGGACTGTAATTCTGCAGATGACGACGAAACTTAACAAGCATAGGTCTTGCGCACAGACGTAAGCGCCACATGTTTTTGAAACAAAGTTTTGAGTCTGCTCAACTTGCCAAGATTCACATTTGAAGCAGCAATATGAGGCAAAATATCCACTACTTTCGTCTGTTGTGTAGGAGGAAAAAAGACATTCTTGCAACAAGTGACAATTTGGGAGACTAAAATGGCTTAAGCTATTCCCAATCACATTCCACAACAGCTCTCACTGTTAATGAGCACATAGCTTCTATTTGAGAGCACCTGGAATGCAGGACTAATCAAGGGGACTAGAACTCCCTTTAGATAACAAGCTAAGTTTGCTGCCGAAGTGTTACATGCCCCGTGCAAGGATAGCTGCTTACAAACCTTAGAAGGGCTCACAGAAGTCCTGCAATCACTGCCGCTAAGAAAGACCTCTTTCATGGCATTGAAATATTTGTGCAAAAAGGGAAGCTCCCATACATCATGGATGTAACTATCTCTTAGCCTTTCATATCTGCATACTGGAACGTGTTTCAAGCAGGATGTGAACTGAAGTGTTGAAACAGGCAGATTAATAGCCCAAGCAGATGGTATTTCAGCTACAGTAAAAGGCAACTTTTCTAATTTCTCGATATTTAACATGACACAAGTTGTTTCCTTCTTAGCCATTATCTGTTGCTGTCGTGTTAAATTAAATGTCATGAATATGTCACTTGCACTTACGTGTTGCCAGGGAACGTGACCTGCTTTCAATGTTTGTAGTGTTCAAACTAAATGCATAATGGACCTTAGCTGACTCTGTCCATGGTGTATAGAAGACATGTTGCTTTGCATTATGTCTATTGCCGAACAAACAATGGTATTTAAAGTATATATGCGGTCGGGCAAGGTGTTACTCCCATGGTTTACAATGGCTAATGCTTTCTGTAAGTTTTCCTGATCTATTTGCCTTAATCGGGCAGCAGATTCTCGTTGGGAAAGTTTCCAAATTTCATTATCTCCAGCACATATGAAGCAATTTCCACACTGGGGCCTAAAAGGAAATCCTGAAAATCTGTATCATTAGACAGGCGACTGAGGTGTCCTTTAACAGCATCTAGTGAGGAACTTTTTAACCATTGCTGGCATAATTTCCCTACACTGTATGTTGTTTTTATACTCAAATGTTCTGGTGACACATAACAAGGGTCTAGTGTATTTGTTCTAAAACTCCCCGTGGAGTTTACAAAACATGCATGACAACTATTCGTGTCTACTGGCCACAATAACCACCTACAAGGGCATGACAGTGATGTTAAATGTTCCATTTTGGACCCACTCATCGAGCTGATCTTCAGTTGCATGAATGTATTTTTGCCATTTGTAAAATTTAGCAGGGGCAGGGATACTGGCCGCATTCAAGTCCTTAGTTTTTGCCAAGCCTAAACAACTTGTCTGTTGTACAGTTTCATAAAAAAAAAAAATTTGAACAGATATTAGGCAAGCTCAGAATAAAGCTTCCTTTCCCCTTATTAGCCAATTTGTAGTTTCCCGCACATTTTTCAAGTCAATCAACTTTAGCCAATATTATTAGTCTTCTATAGCCAATCAAGAAAGAAAATATATATATATGTATATATATATGAATACATCAATTTTGTATCAGTTAATAACATATTTTGACTTTTTATCACTGTCAATTTAAAATAATACAACTCTGCATTTTTAACATTGTGCCCAGAAAAATATGCAAACTTTCAGAATACATTTTGGAACTCCCAACTGGCGGAGTTCGACAGTGTTCCCATTGAGCATAATTAAAAATAGTCTTTGAGGTACTTGCTGTGTGAATGAAATGATGTCCATAATAATTATAACATAACATATCTTCATAACTTTATCTTGATTGAAAAACATCCTCACTTTCAAATACAGTGAAATATTGCAAATCAGACATAGTAGAATCAAATCTTTTTACATCCCAATCACCAGAAACAACTCCGGGTATTATTACAGCATTCAACTGAACGTTTAAATACATAAGAAATGTGGATGACCTCCGCTGGGCCGTATATATATCAAATGGTACTTCATCCCAAACAATCCCATTGTGAATCAGAAAGGGCTGCAAGCAATGTGAAAAAATTACCTTGGCCCAGGTCAGCCTGGTAAGAGTGATTTAAGCAGCAGTAATTCTGGCAACTTTCAGGCCATCACTTCTTGGCCTGATATCTAACATAAAGTGTAGCTTCCAACTTCATGAAGGTTTAACCAAAATGCCTCTACAAGAACCCAGATGCTCCCAAGTGCTGGGTCTGCATCTCCCTGGCTTGGTTGGGGCCAGGCTATGCACAGAAGAGTTGAAAGACAACAGTCCAGACTCTACTTGGGGTAGCCAAGCCTCAAAGCTGGGACTGGTTTCTCTGGCTTGCACAGGGCAAGGCTGTGCTGTGGGTGGGGGCGGGGGAGCACTGTTGAAAGAAGGTCTGCAACATGTTGCTTTGGCTTCTAAACATTGCAGTAGGCCCACATGAAGTGACTGGTCTGTGATTCCTAAGTTCACTCATGAGTGCCTGCATTGTGACCAAAGCCAAATGAAAAATCAGAGAAGCAGCCAAAAAAGTGCATTGCACTGGATAGCCACCAGAGGTCACCACAGGAATAAGCTCCAGATGACAGCTGAGATAGGAATCTAGCTGGTGCAGTGACAGAGAACCGAGCTTCTACATTGACAGACCGCAATGTTGCTGGGCCTATAAATCACAGGGAACCAACGACAGTGACTGAGCTTCAGCCCAGACAAGACAGATTCCTAGTAACCCAGCAGAGGCCAACACGGAGGAAGCCTCACAGTGACAGAATGAAACAGCTGGGACCCACAATCATGGTGTCACAAGTGGATCACCGTATAGAACAAAATACTTCCTGGAAACAAGGATGCACAAGGAGAGAAAACGATAACTGGATAATACCTTTTACCTTATTCTCTGAGGTGAGACTACCCCTACTCTAACACTGCTATGACTCACCTCGCAGGGCTTCATTTGTTGTTTTTTCTGCTGGGGTGGGTTAAAACACCCTGTCATGCACAGCCGAGAAGTTTAAAGTAATATTCATTTTTCTCCAATGGCGCATGCACTGCACACTGCTGCAGCAAACACAATCACACTATTTTCAACTGCAAGGAAAGACACTTTTGGAGTCTGTTAGTTTATACTTTTATTTTGACCCTTTCTGACTTTTAAATATCCTAAACTATCTAAGGGAGAAACACCGGTCACTTGTAAGTGGGTCACCTCATTAATACTGGGCCATTTTGGCCCTCAAAAAACACACCAGCATATAGCTAATATAAAATGGCCTTAACTGCTGCTGCAGAAAGCTGGAAATCTTCAACAAATATCGGTTCATCCATGATAGAAAGAAATTCACAGAGCTAAACTCTTCTGTGAGATTTGAAATTCAGGAGGTAGCACATCACAATAAAAAAATAAATTCCATACTGGACTGCAGATGCATGAAAGATTTATTTCACTGCTCGGCGTTTTGGATGTCCCTTTTTCTAGTGAATTTATATATCAATTTTTCCTATATTAACTGAAAATGAAATGTGATGAGTTTGAAGGGTACACAGTGACCCCACTAATAATGGCACTGGAAATCACCCGCGTGACTGTTCATATGTACATCCCTTTTTGCAGCACCACATTAGACAGAACTTACTTTCTAAGTGCTGTGCAAAATTTGATGTGGGCGCAGAATTAAAAGAGAATGGGGGCATAAGAAACATTCATAAATGACAGCTTGCGTGCAAGGTACAAAACAACCTTCCATGAATTTCACAATTGGTCCAAACAGAGGTTTCCTGCATTTCCCTGGGTAATCTGTGATTTGTAAGATGTGCTTTCCATTTGGGCACTGAAGAGAAAAATGGACAGAGAATATGCTCAGTAATTTTTTGGGAGAACATTTTTTTACTGTGGCAAATTGTTGCAACCTATGTGGTAAACAAAGACATCTCTACAAAGCATGCCATAGTGGATCAACCTTACCAATGGTCCTACAACCCAAGATACCTCAAGAAGAGTTACAAGACAGTTACATATTTATAGCCTCTGAAAAAGGGTTAGACAGTACAGAAAAACCTGCAAAAAATTAATAGAGTCACCCTGCAGTTGTCCTGAAGTTGACGGTGATCTCCCCCCCCCCAACTCTTATACATCAAACTGCAGACCAAGAACAACTTAAAGCTGAAACCAGCAAGACCAAGGAAGAAGCAACAAATGACTGTAGTCTGAGACACAACCAAAGGAAGAAACCCCACACGTGGTTCCAACATGCCAGAAGTCAAACAGGTAAAGAAAACAGGCCAACCAACTTCCTCAAAAGAACAAATACTTATGGAACAAAAAGAAGTAGACAAATAAATCCCAATTGCACAACTTCTTTTTACATAAACCAAAGCAGTAACACATGAAACCACTGGAAACCATTAAGAAAATCTAATTCAAACTAAGAAAGGCAAGAAGGAAAACAAAGGGAAAAATAAACAAGTGAATCTGAAAATCCATTACAAGACTTAGAAATGGAAGAAGAAATAAAAGATCTTCCCCCTGACTTTGTCTCCTTCGACAAAGGAAATGATCCTTTCTTGAAGCAAACAGCCAAAAGAATTGAAAGAATACAAAAAAATGGCACTACAAGTTTCCAAACAAGCTATCTAAAAGAGAAACAAAAGAAGACCACCGCAATCAAGGCTGCATCGCTAGTAAGGATGATCTTCTACCAAAACACAAATGCCACTTTTTTACTAGGGTCTAGGTTTAGTAATCAGGCAAACCTGTCAGACTCATTTAACCTGCACTTAAGATGGTCTAACAGCAGCCCTTGAAGAAAGCCTAGGCACTCCCATAGAGGACCTATAAAAACAAATCATTGAGGTAGAGGCTCCGCCCATAGGTGACATGAAAGAAATTCCATTGGCTAGTTCTGAGGAAAGTCAATCCATTCCCCCACAAGCAGAAAGGGAGTTTATAGTTACTTAACTAATCGAGGTATACAATGCCAATATAATTTAGATAGCTACAATAGCCTCATTAAATGCTCAAGACATTATACTAATACACGAGAGAGCAGCAATATTTAACTATTGTACAAAGATAAATGCAGATATAATGTGCTAATAAGAATGTGCTATACCTTATTATTCAGATTATACATTCCTTTAAACAGAGTGAGACTTGGGACACCCTCCAGAGACATGAAGTGGAAACAAATGCAGGGATACGGTGGCTTGGACCAGGAGAAAGATGGTGATTTAAGCCTTCAGCTCCGCTACACAGGAACAAATCCACCAGTAAAATCAATGCCTACGCACCACAAATAGGTTCCAAAAATGGCAGAAGTTATATCACACTGAGGTAATACATCTTCAAAAACCATCATCCTTACACCAATCTCCACTCAGAGCCCGATGTCAACCTTGACTGCGGCCCGCCATAACGTTACAACCCTAATAGCAGTCAGTGGTGATCCTTCAATGTTAACAACCAGCAAACTGTTCGCACCACAAAGACACTGGTACACCAAGTAAAAAAAAAAACACCTGTTCTAACGCGCTACCTACGCAAAAAGATTATTATTAGTGTGTAAGGGAAACTTCTCCGCAAGGGATTATGGCTGCATTCTCATTTTAAAATAGTGACACCTTAGAAACACTCAATCTGTGGGATGTATCTGAGCTCCCTCAATATTTTTGCGGCCATATCACGCAACACTGCTTGAAATTTTCCACGTAATTATTGCGAGGATACCGAGGGAGGTATCTCAGCAAATTAATTACTGAAAAGAGAGTAATGGTTAAATTAAATCATACGACTATTAAAATGGCATCCCGCTGTATTGATGGCATTTCTTACTTTTTTGTATCTGTTGACGATTAGCGGGCTCGATCATCTGAGCGTGCTTGTTAAAATGTTCCATGTTGCATTCAATGGCTACCACTTGTGTATGTTTGATGTTGTTTGTGCTTGTGTATGGATTCCACGTTCGAGCCCGAGCGTCTGTTTGGGCAGTTGACCAAGTGCTCCTGACGGAATGAGGTTACGATAATGGGCTCCGACTGAAATATATTTCAACTACTTTTACACTTGTTTGGATGCATTTCTTTCAACTTAACATTTGGCAACGTGTAAATTACATCAACTAGGGAGCCCATTGTTTGTACCTCTAAGGAATTTGTCTAGGAGTTGTGTTTTTTTATGTCTCAAACTCCGGAACGCTGTTTGCTGTGAACTTAAGGCCTTTCACAATTGCACAGCAAAGTTTCAAGGGAAATTATTCACCTTACTTGTAAATCCTGGCACAATGGTCTCTCCCCAGCTGCTGTGCGCTGTTTGGTCGACGGATCAACAGCACTTGAAACCTCAGTGGCGTTGGGAGCTGAGGTGTGGAGATTGGGAGGATTCAGGCAGCATCACTTGGGAAACAGCAAGGGCAGAGCTGAAGTGTGTTGTCAGTTCCACATTTCTGGCACTTAAATAGATGCATGTCATCTGCAGTTCAGGAAGTGCAAAGACACTGGATAAACAGTCTTCATCATCAGCAAAGCTTTGTAAAAGGAGTTCAACTATTGGCTTGCTTGTGAGTATGAGCTAATTAAGCGATTGCCTCATTTTTTGGTATGAGCTAATTCAGCAATTGGCTCGCTTTCCATTAGGTGCTAATTCAGCGATTGGCTCGCTTTTCGGTATGAGCTAACTCAGCGATTGGCTCGCTTTTCGGTATGAGCTAACTCAGCGATTGGCTCACTTTTCGGTATGAGCTAAGTCAGCGATTGGCTCACTTTTCGGTACAAGCTAATTCAGCGATTGGTTCACTTTTCGGTATGAGCTAACTCAGCGATTGGCTCACTTTTCGGTATGAGCTAAGTTAGCGATTGCCTAATTTTTTGGTATGAGCTAATTCAGCAATTGGCTTGCTTTCCGTTAGGAGCTAATTAAGCGATTGGCTCGCTTTTCGGTATGAGCTAACTCAGCGATTGGCTCACTTTTCGATATGAGCTAAGTCAGCGATTGGCTCGCTTTTCGGTACAAGCTAATTCAGCTATTGGCTCACTTTTCAGAACAAGCTAATTCAGCAATTGGCTCGCTTTCTGCATATGAAGCAGAACCAAAAATTGGATTTTTAACATGTATTTTTATGCTTATCCATTGATTCATCTGTTCTATTTATTTGTGTGTTGTCTGAATTGCTAGAAAAGTTTGTTTATATTAGTTCATTTAGATTTTTTATTGCTTTTAATTTTATATTTTACTTATTTACTCCTACTTTTATGTTATGGTGTGTCTTTTGCACAATACCATGTACAATTAACTCCTTTTTTGCAGAATCCAGGGAAACCTTCTGTTCCCTGGAAACATTGGATCCGTCCGTATGAAAATGTTATTGTGGCTATTGACGCTTCTGCATTTACACCACTTAGAAAGGTAGGTAGCCATACTATATAGTCATTTGGGGCATGAGGGCCAGCAGATTTTTGATAATCTTCCGCCAATGCAAGTACCTGCTGGAGGAGGGAATGGATGGAATGAGTATACTGAGGCAATTTCCAGATTACAAAACAAATTTTCAGAGCAACGCACTGTACTTTTAGATAGGTATAATTTTCATAAAAGAAAACAGTTACCAGAAGAGTCAGTTGAAGAATTTATCTCTGCTTTATGCTTATTAGGTTCAACATGCAATCTTGGGGCATCTTTAGATACTTATTTAAGAGACCAATTAGTTTTTTCTGGTCATTCAAAACAAATACAAGAAAGGTTATTAACTTGTAGGGGTCCTTCACTAGAGGAAGCAATTGAAATAGCTAAAGCTATTGAACACTCTATTTTATTGAGTACATTTATTTGCACAGATCAGTCTTTGGCACACAGGTCAATATGTACTTGTGTCAGTCTGATATTAATGTTATATCCAACAAGGGTAAATTTAAGAAAAGTTGCACAAAAGAAAAAACAAACATTTTGCTTTGTATGTGGGTCAAGAGACCATATGAGTAGCAACCCTAATTCTCCTGCTGTGATTCAAAAATGCAATAAGTGTACAAAAATAGGACACTTCCAAAGTGTTTGCACAGAGGGCAGATTTCTAGTAATAATTAGCAATTTTGATGTTTCTGTGGAGAACTGTACTTCAGAACTTTCTAACGTAGTTCTTAGTAAACAGGAGGCTCAGGAAGGTAATATTTTGAACATATTTAACACTAACAACGTGGTGAAAAGACCACTATTTCAGAAGTGTGTAGGGGGCACAAAATTGAAATGATGGCTGATTCAGGTGCTCCCATCACTATTTTGTCTGACATGTGATTCTTCAAGAATTGGGGCAGGAGCACAAAGTTAGAACAAGTGGATATATTACTAAAAGCTTTTGGTGAACATGACATTGAATTATTGGGTTATTTCTAGGACTCCTGGATATGTTTAGGCAGATCTACTAACACCACCATTTATATTGCCAGTAAAGAGAGAAATTTAGTAGGCTGACTTGATCTAGCTAAGCTAGGAGCTGATACCAGGAGATGAGACACCTATAATAGCTATTGATAGCTTCATCACTAGAATTCAGGAGAAGTTGCCTTTGGTAAATAATTGCATGGCAGCTGTCTTTCATTCTTTGGTAGGTTCTTTATTGGTACATCTTCTCAGCATACAAAGTAAGAATAATGGATTTGTTAAAGATATGGACAAGGAGGGCGCACATTTTATTGACAGATTTCCAGAAGATTTAAAGGATGAAATAGGGACCATTAAAGTTTTTTAGCACAAAATTAAACTTAAGGCAGATGCCATATCTGACACTCAGTGTCAGAGATGACCATTACAAATTACTACAAAAACGTGTTTCTGATCAGCCAATTGTTTCCACAAAATCTGCAGAATGAGTCAGTCCCATTGTGATCGTATGGAAGAAATCTGGGGAGATCAGAATGTGTGTAGACCTGTGCACTCTCAACAAGAGTATCGTTACTGATTGTCACCCTCCTTCCCAAAATTCAGGACATGCTAGCTAACATAGATAAAACTAAATATTTCAGTTTGATCACTCTCCATTCAGCCTACCATGAGATTCCCTTGTAAGAGGAGTCTAAAGAATTAACTACTTTTTCAAATTTTTACGTCTACCTTTTGGACTGGACTCAGCTGCCAGTGTTTTCCAAAGGCTTATGGATATCATTTTGGAAAAGGTAGCTGGGGCCCAAGCTTTTCAGGATGATGTCTTAATATATGCAGATACTGTGGACGAACACAATTCTGTTCTTGGCAACGTTTAAAGACATTTCAGAAAGTTGGGGAATCACACATAGAGCTGACAAAAGCAAATTTCTGGTTCAGGAGTTAAATTATTTGGGACACTGTATATCTTCTGTATATCTTCTGGAGGAATTAAACCTACACTTTTCTTGGTGCAGCAATTCAAGAGGTGTCACCACCAAAAGATAAAGATTCTCTTCGCTCTTTCCTTGGGCTAAGTGAATACTACTCAAGGTTCATTGAAGGCTATGCTTTTGTTGTTCAGCTTCTTCATGCTTTACTCAAGAAAGAACAACTTTCAATTGAGACACTATGCTTGATAAAGCTTTTAACATCATCAATAAGAAAATTACTTCAGCGCCAGCACTGCCATCTTTTAACTCCAAAGGGAAATGTCTCTTAACGGTGGATGCCAACCAGATTGGACTAGGAGCTGTGCTTTCTCAGTGGGTTGAAGGCAAAGAACATACTGTAGCACTTGCTTCTTGTTGTCTTAAACAGGCTGAAGTAAACTATTCCACCACTGAAAAGAAGGCACTAGCCTATTACCAGGCAGTAGAGAAGTTCAGAACTTTGTTATGGGGCTCTAAGTTTGACATATTCACTGATCACAAGCCACAAATATACATGTTAGATGGCAGTGGGTCTGGCAAAGTATCTTCTATATTAGTTAGATAGCTGGCATGTTTACAGGAATTTTCCTTTACTATAAAATACATTCTTGGTGGTAAGAGCAGCAGAGCAGATTATTTATCCAGGGAACCCGTGCAGGATGGTTTTAGCACTGAACTTGGGGAAGATGTAGAATGTGATGTAGCTCGTGTGGATGATGTTTTACATGACAAAGGCGCAAATGTTATGCTTTTCGTTAACAAGGGTTGGCCAGAAGAAAGGGAGTTGGATGTCCAATTCAAACCTTTCAAGAAAGTATTGGAAGAGATTGTAAATAGGCTTCTGTTGCAAAATGATCTATGTGTTCCCCCTGTAAGTTTCTGTGACAAGCTCTTTCGATTTGCTCATAAGGGCCATTTGGGCATTGCTACCACATGCAGAAATTAAAGCAACATTATTGGTGGCCATCTTTAGATGCCCAGGTTGTTCAGCTAGTCAATGCATTGTTTGTCTTCATTCAGACAAAGACTGGAAAATGTTTGAATCTCCTTTGCATGTGACTCAACTACCTAAACATCCTTGGCAGAAATTGCTTCAGATTTTGCAGGGCCTTTTGAACTACAACTGCTGGAAAAAAAGGATTCTCATAGTGTTGGTTAATTATTACTCAGAATGGGTACATTTTGATTTTGTGAAATTACCAACATCAAATGCCATTGAATTTTAGAAGAATATTTTCGTACTGAAGGTGTACCATCTGTTTTAGTGCCTGACAATGCAACACACTTCACATCTTCCATGATGAAAGAATTTATCAGTGTTAAGCATATGTCTCATCTAAGGGTGGCATTATATTCACCAATGTCTACTGGTCTAGTTGAAAGAGTAAACAGGTTTTTGAAGGAAAGTGAAAAAACTGGTTTCACAAATGGTTTTGATGTTGAAGAATTTCTGAGGCAAAACAATGTGGCCATATTTACTCAGAACGCACAGCACCACAGGTGTATCACCTTTTAGACTTTTAAGGAAACGTGAGCCCAGATCAAATCTCTGTCCTGATTGAGTGAAATCCAAAGAAATTATCGATGAGGATATTCATTCTCAAGTTTCAAAATCAGTGACAGAACATCAAGAGTGTGAAAATAAGTTTTTTAATAATAGTTCAAAAAAAGGAATGAAAGAGCTGGTAGTCAATGTTAAAGCTTGGGTACTGGTAAAGAAAGCACAAAAATATATAAAGGAGAATCTAAGTTTATGCTACAGGCAAAGGTTATTAGAGTATCTAAAGGTCCAGTTCTAATTAATGGCAAAGGCAGGTGGAGCAAAAGACGCTTGGTTAAAATACCAAGAGACCAGGCAGAAATCTTACCAGGTTCACGATGTACAGAGCCATTTGAAGGGTCTTGCTGGGTTGATTCTAATGAATGCCGTCACAATCCAAATTCCACCGCTTTTGGTAGTTCCTTGATTAGTAACAATGTGGAAACACGACTGGATAATGATGAGAATACTCTACAAACTGTGCAAAGCAGACCAACTCGCACTGCTTGTTATCCTACCAAATTTAAAGATTTCTATTTGCACCAATGTGTCAGTTTTAGTATAAATTTGGTCCCATTTATTTTATTTTTTTAGGAAAGGTGAAAGATGATGTAGTGATAGCATTTCTTGATGATTAGCGGGCTCGCTCATCTGAGCGTGCTTGTTGAAATGTTCCATCTTGATTCCATGCCTACCACTGGTGTATGTTCGAAGTTGTTTATGCTTGTGTTTGGATTCCATGTTCGAGCCTGAGCCAACAGGCATGTGAGTTACTGCTTGGCCAATTGACGAAGCGCTCCTGACTGTGTGAGGTTACGATCATGGGCTCCGATGGAAATAAATGTTCAACTACTTTTACACTTGTTTGGAAGCACTTATTTCAACATTACACCCGCTCATCACATGCTATCTGCTCATGACCCTGCAAACAACATCAATCTATTATCTGCCTAGTGCTTACTCTTGCCTACGCTCAATGACTCTTTGGCAACTTCACCCAAATTACATCACATTTCAAGCTAATAATTACTGAAATCTGCCTCAGGCAAAATTGTGGGCCCTACACAGCTCCTGCTAGGCGCTCAAAAATTTTGAAAGACGAAAATGGGCAATACACTGGAAGAATCAGGTTTAATAACTACCTAGCACCCCTCCTCACTTGCACTGCAACACTTTGTAAATTATTCTAACTAATCCACCGCTCACTTGAAGTGTAACCAGTTCCAATGATCGGTGCCACAAAATGGCCACCCTGTCCGTCTCCTGCTAAACGCTCCAAAGCGTGAACTTTTACTTTTCATCACATATCTTCTGACAAAAAGTTGCCTAGCCCCTCACTCACTAGCACTTGATAGTTTTCAATAAACACAGTTTACATGTACAATCGAAGGATGACCAAGAGGTGGTCTTGGACATCATAGGAACAGAGCTCCATGGCTCATCAGATATGGGCTTACCTTATCAAAAGACTCGACCACTGCATCCACAGTCAGTGTTGCGGTCTGCCTCCACTGAAGTCTGCCCCTCAATATAGTGCAGATGAAAGAAACTTCAGTACATGGAAATTCCTTACCAATACAGCACAAAACCTGAACCATCCATATGTGCCAACATCATTGTCAGAGGGGCGTCTGCTAAACCTAAGCCATATATACTTTGCTGGAAGGATGTTTTAGTGACACAGGCAACACACGACTGCCTTTAATAAAGCAACTATTATATTCATCAGCTTCATCTATTGACTCAGTGTGCAGGTATAATATTGTAATAAATCATGAAAGTGAAGATGTTTATCATTGTACATGAAATTATCAATTGCAAGATTCTTAATGACAATTGTATTAATTTAATGTTGCTATATTTGTTTTTCCAAGATAGCGATAAATTTTTCCAGAAGAAACTCTCTCCTATGTTTCTTTTTACTGGTAGCGCCAACACAAGTAGTTTTGCATATATACTTTCAGTGTAGTAATGGTCGGAGTCATGAGAAGATCCTTCACGCTATCAATAATAAACTGCACATCACTTAATCTTCCGGAATGGTAAGCCTTCTTTCTGAAGAGAGGGGAGTGTTTTGGATATAGCACAGTGATCGACGTAGCACTGCAAGCCGGCACCACCGACACTTTGGAAGCCCATAGGCAGTACGCAGTGTGCTTTTCCTATTGAGGCCAGTAGCCCCCAGAAAGAAACAAGCAAGCCGGTTGAGGTAGGAGCGGAAGAAGAGTCTGAGGGCATTGGAATTTCTTCCTGGAAGCTTTTGGGAAATCTATATGAGTGCAGGAGTTGGGACCATTGGCACGTTGCTTTGGGGTGGAAACTAAGCACAGGACGGAAGACAATATGGCGGAGGAGACTGCTGCAAGGCTGATGGCAGCGAACATGCTATTCGAAGGTATGGAGCAAGGTAGTGAGACAAAAGCCTTGTACCGCAAGGGAAAAATGGCTTAAACAGTATGTTGGCTCAGTTGGAAAGACTAAAAAAGTCAGAAGTTCAAAAATGGAGGCACGTGGTCTCCCTCAGGAAATACCTTGAAGTGGGGAGAATACCGCAGGGCCTACAAATTTTGATTACGCAGAGGTATGAAAATTTCGATCCAGATCTCATACAGGAGTGGGTTGAAGCAAATGATGCTAGTTCTATGACCATGATTAAGATTTTGATCAAATACGCAGAAGTTGAAAGGGATAACTTGATGAAGAAGATAAAAATTATTGATGAAGAATTGATTAAGGAGGGGGACCAGGAAAGAGTATGATCATTCAGACAAGATTTAAAAGTAAGAATTGTGAAATATGAAGATACAATAAAACAGAGGAAAGCACAGAAATTTCAGAGGTATAAAACAGACTATCAGAGAGGACAAATATTTACATTTGCACGTTGCTTTGAGATTACATGTAGACAAAGAATAAGGGCAAAAAATTTACCGAGACAGGAAATATCTCTTAGTGATTTCAGTTCGGACCCAGACTCAGAAGTGGAAGGATGCCAGAGTGGAAGTGAGAGCTTGTACATTGGTAAAGGATGAGCTTAATTTTTAAAGATCGGACAGGCACACAAACCATCGACCACAGCAGCACAGGAAACAAAGTCAAAATGAACAATGGAAAACGAACAGAGACTGAGTTCAAAGGGCAAGTAACATGCGGCAAAGAGAAGTAACAGACAAAGACAATACGGTAGTTAATTTAACTGATGTTTTATTGACAAAAGAGGAGTAAAATATATTATCGCTTGGTCTTTCTTACTTCCCACTGTCTGAGTTTGATTATGCATGGGCACGCATTGATTTCTTTAAATTGATATGAAAGTTAAGATTGGGTTTCATGCAAAAATACTTTTTCAAAGTTAGATAGGACACTGGAGTCAGGGGGATGGATCCAACTGATTTTCTGTCACTGTTGAATTTAGAGGGCATAAAATATTTGATTGCAGTGGGAGAGGAAGATGCGGGGACAGACTCCACAATAACTAACACTCAATTGGAAGACTCCTTAGCAATGAGTGAATGAAGAAACAAGTTTCAGACCCTGACCAAATTTGTTCCACCAGCAACGCCGGACAACAGTGAGGTATTCTCACAACTCATGATAGGGGAGTTAACGTAAGTGCATATAGGATCTAAACACAAGAAAATTTACATCATAATGAGAAATGCATTACATTAATGAGGAAATGGGAAACAAGTGATGATGAACGGCCCTCTGACAAGGGAGGTAACATTGTGTTACGGAGTAAAGCAATGTATATGAAAGAGTCCTACTGTCAGTTAAATGATATTGAATGTTACATCAGGATATCATGTAATGAACTCAACAAAGTGAAGAGGGACTTTTTGAACCAGCTTATGGAATGGAGGGAGCTAGAACTTTTGAATTGGGAACACTGCAGTTTTTTTTTGTTTTTTTTTTTAACATCTTCTATCTTATCCTCAAGATTCATAAAGATGCAGTGAAACCACCAGGTAGACTTATTATTGCAGCACTAGGGATTCTGACTGAGACCATGTTTATTTATATAGATCACTTCCTGCAGCCCCTGGTGCATAATCTATCTTCTTACGTGAAAAAAATAAAACTGATTTCTTGAAAATTATGTTTGATATGACATGGGAGGAAGGGAAGACAATGCTGAGCGTAGATGTCACCTCCCAATATACTAGTATCAAGACATGAAGATAGCCATAGGGCAGTTAAACACTTCCTGTGAGCAAAGGCATTTAAATACTATCAACATAATAAAATGCTGTTGAAAATGATTGAGTGGTATTTGAACCAAAGCATTTTTTTTTCAGTGGTGAGCTCATCAGACAAAAACAAGGTATAGCTATGGGTTCCTGCTTTGCCCCTAGCTATGAGAATTTGCATAGGGGTTGGTGGGAGAAGCAGGTACTGAATAGCCCTGAAATGAATGAATGACAGAGAATCCTCCAGTGGGTGCACTACTTTTGGTTCAGTATCAGGCAAATACATGTTAAGCCAACTCAACAGTATGGGTTTCTGTAACTCAATCTCTGTGATTCATGTACTGTTTTCTAAAGCATCTAGCAAAATACTTGTAAATGGCCTTTTGTCCTAACAGATCCCAAATCAATATGCATTTACATAATGGTGCCCCCTATCAGCAGCCCTTTTCATCTGTGCAATACGATCTATATTACAAGCATTGCAGAAATAATCAATTACTAAACGAGTTATTGTACCAGTTGCAGAAGGAAAACCAATAAAATGTGCTGCTTATATGCATGATATCAACATATTCTGTCGAGACCCCGTCTGGGTCAGAAGAAACATCTTACATACAAAACTCCTTACCAAAGCCTCAGGCTGAGCTCTAAACATAGGAAAGAGCACATGTTCCAACAGAAGTGAGTGGGTATGCTCTTCTCAGAAGATGCTACAGGAGAAGCAAAATCCGCTGCCATAGCAGAACAAGGTACAGCAAAAACTAGGACTCTGTGAAAACCAGAACCCACAGCATGACTATAGAAATTCTTGTAATAAAAACTGTAATTCTGCCTCTTACCATACTATGCTATCATTCTTCCACCACCCCACTCCAGGAAAAAAGTTCTGAAAAGACTATCTGAATTTATATGATCCTCCAAAAAAATCAAAAATTGCTTGAACAAAGATATATAAAACCTTACCAAATGAGGTGGAAGCGAATGACATCAACTACGTCTACCTATGGTCTAAAGCTGTACAAAAAAGACAACATTTTACTGCATGATATGTATCAGATTGGATTGGCCTAATGGCAAGCACAAATAAACAACTCAGAAATACCCCGCTGGTGGTAGACAACGGGCTCCCAAGTAAGGGCCTTCCAACACAGAAGGGTATTGGCAAAAACATACAAGTGCCCACAGAAACGACTGCCCAGTAGAAGAAAAGGCATTTAAAATGTTCTGGTATTGTTCATTTCCTCAATATGTTTGAAAATTATAAACCTACTAATAAAAAAAGTACTTTAAATTATGAACTCCTACTGTACGTTATTTGTTTTTCATACACCTCGATAAAAGATAGCACACCATGGAGAATCAGCTCCTCAGTGCAAGAAACCTTATAGTTAATAAGAAATCAAGGTATGTTCCAGCATAAGCAATTTGAAGAAAAAGGTTGTGTTAAAATATGCTAAACAAATGAATGGCACATTATTGGTCAGACATTAAGGGCCACGTGTACAAACCATTTTTCTAGTCGCAAACGTGTCCTCTTTGCCACTAGAAAAACGTTTTTTGGGATGTACAAAGCCTGAATTGTGATTCTGTAACTCTTGTCTTGCAATTCGGTATTAGGAAGGGGCATGTTCAGGGCACCCTTTCCAAATACCGAATCTGAATGGAATGTATGATTGTTTTGCCACCGTAACCATGTTTTGCAGTTAACACCAATTTCAAACTGGTTTTAACACATTTGAAAACGGGAAGAGATCCCCAAGGAACAGCTTTCCCTTTGTGAATGGTAAATATATTTTCAGGGCAAGCAGTGGTCCCATGATCCATTGCCTTCTCTGAAAAACTGAACAGAAAACTTTCATTTTTCTTTTTGAAATGCATCCTGTTTTCCTTTAAGGAAAACAAGCTGAATTTGTTTTTAAAAAACTGCTTTATTTAAAAGCAGTCAGACATGGTGGTATGCTGTCCCTGGTAGGGAATCGCAAACAGTGTACTTAATACTGTTGTACATTTTGTTTTGCGACTCGCAATTTGCAATCCGTTAGGGAATGCAAATTGAGAGTCGCAAAACAAAAGTTCATACATCTGGCCCTAAGTCCTTTGGGAAAGAGAAAGCAGAATTAAAATGGAAGCAACTTAAGTGGAAAGACTGGATCACTTGAAATCATTTTTGTAAACCCAGTAACGAACCTGGGTAGCAAGACATGCAGGATAATAGTTATACCAACTTTTGGATTTACAAAAGTGTAATGAAACTATAAATATTTAATAAAAGGTCAACTTTTTTTAAAGAAAATGTAGGAAAGTGGAGTATTACGCAGTGATACAGGTTAATCATCATTATGTAATACTATCACAATGCCACAAAGATGGTCCTTTGGATTCACAATAATGAATCCTTGGCCCAGTCCTGGTGGTGTGGCAGAGTGCAGTCAGGCTTTACTACAGGAACATGTGTCAAATATTTAAGAGTACCAGCATGGACGATAAGTAATAAAAAGACTCAAAAGAAATCTGACACCAATTTATAAAAATAAAGCAGAATTTTAAATAAATTTAGAAACCAAATCAGAGTCAATCATATATATATATATATATATATATATATATATATATATATATATATATATATATAATAGATATAAATAAAACTGGAGTTGTGGATTTTAGAGTGAAAATAAAATCAGTATATTTACAAACTCTCAAACTTCGTCATTGAACAATGGGAAAAACCACTAGTGACACTCGGTCACTTGAAGGGTGAATCCAGAGAAACTCACTGGTAGATAAGGTTGTGCAGGTCCAAGGGCCAAGCTACGACCGTCATACCAATTTACTTGGCTTGTGGGGCAAGGGCGCAGAGGTGTCCTGGCTGTCTTTGGTGCTAAACGTGGGAGCCATGGGTACTGAAAAATGGTACTTGTGACAGTCGGTCACTTACAGATCAAGTTCATGGGAGCCCACTGGTGGGTTAAACTTGTGGGGGCCACTAGGCCAGGATTCACCAGGCAGAACAACTCCACCTAGCTTAGTCATCTCGGATGCAGAGGTGTGCTTGGCTATCCTTGGTGTTGAATAGAAGTTGTGGTTGCTGGTTTTCCCACTGAGACAGTGCGGGGGAGGAAGCATAGTCAAAACCTCAACCAAGCCAAAGGTGACGTCAGAAATGTGTTGAAGTGTATCTTGAAGTTTCACTGTCGAGTAACGGTGGTAATGACCAGACTAGCCACCAATAGGCCTTAGCAGTGGTAAGGTGGAAGAGAAGCTATCTCCCCTTTGGGAGGTCCAATGGAAAATGGTAGCCAACTGAAACTTGGAGAAGAGCTGCACTACACTTTCTACAATGCACTGGACAACCCTGTCTTCGGGTGACACTTAGGAGGGCCTGATGGCCAGTGCTTCTTCAGTTCTGGTAGGAGCTTTTTACATGCAGTGGGCAGGTGATTAGTGCCACTAGTCCAAGGGAGTATGGTCTTGCCTTTGGCTCAGAAAGGGTTCCCTCTTGCTGGGGGGAGCAGTCTTTGGTCCGGGATGAGCTGCAATCGAGCAGTGCCAGGAAGGTTGCCACAGGCTCAAGGTATCACACTTTTTGTAAGTGCAGGTTCCTGTCGTTGACGCAGGTCTTCTCTTGTGCTTTATTTGCAAGTTGTTGCAGATCTCAGGTTCTGGTGCCACTGGAGCCCTTAAACCCTACATTTAAGGGTGTTAGGAGTGTGGGTGCAAGTAGCTAATGGGCTCCTAGCCCAAGAGGCAAACCCGCCACTGAGGTGACCACATCCAGTGGGCTGTGACACCTTTTCTATCCAGATCCCTCCATTCTGCCAATTTCAAGATGGTAGAAATCTTCCTCAGCTTTACAGAACAGATTGCCATCTGAAAGGCATGGCTAGCCTTCTAGGGAGGTATTATGCCTCCTGACTAACTATTTTTCCAGTCTGCCTGGAAGCAAATGTGCCTTGGGGAAGTGGGGGGGGGGGAGCTTCATCCTCCACTGGGGGAAAGCCTGCTTGCATATCAGAGGCGATGTGCCCTTTGAAGTTCACCACCTTGATGTGCCACTTCACTAGCCATCCTGAGGAGAGGGAGTTGTGACAACCTTCCGACCCAGGCCATCATACTGACACCTGGGCAGTATGGCTCAGGGGGTCAGAATCCTGTCTTGGCAGCTACGAATTGCCAGCCAAAGCACAGGAAAACTGGGGCAACTCAGGAGGCAACCTCTAAGGTTGCTTTCTGGGTCCATGCCACATCGCTATCAACATGAGATTCATGTCAGGAGTGAGAAGGCTCAGTGTTTGATACCAAAAATGGCCCATTTCAGCTGTACCATAATGGAGCTGGCAACCTCGGGTTTGCCTGGTTGCCAGCCCATGGTATCCTATGGACTGTAGTTCACTTATACTAGCCTTTAATGGAAAAGGGCACTATCGGAAAATAGCTTGCACTTTTATGTCCACACCTTTAATATAATGCACCTGCCTCCTGGGCTCAGGGGGCCTTAGGGGCGACTGACACATATTAAGGATAGTGCTTGGGCTGTGCCACACATGGTGTGGGGGCACAGTCGAGTTAGAGCTTTTAATACTGCTTCTGCAGTCTTCAATGGCAGGCCTGCTGTCAGTTCTTTACTTGGATAACAGGGTGGCAAAAACAGTGCCCTTGTGATCCCTTTTACACTCATGCCCTGGGTACAACTAGTAACATTTACTGGGGCTTAGAAAGGGTTAAAGTACCTGCCATTTAGGGATACCAATTCACATTTGCCAATTTAAGAAGAGAGTACTGCCACTGGGGCTGGGTTAGCATGCTCCAATGCACTTTCAGAGTCTTAAACTAGCAGCTAGTAGTCCAAATGGGGGCAAAAGGTGGGGGAACCTGCAAAAAGCCTGTTTACCTACAAAAAACTCTGTTCTTAGCAGTTTAACATCCAATATGCCCTCTATTTGAAGACCATGTATTAACTTGATTTTTGGAACAGGGATATGGAATAAGAGCTTGCTCTGTGCACCACACACATCAAACCTGTATTTCAGTTATGGCCACTGTTAGGCAAGACGAGCCTGGTATCAGTTGTCATATACCCAGTACCTCCTTCATTGGCCCAAGCAAGGGTTACCTATTCAATACCTAGACTGTTCTAATGATGATTACTATAACTATGGTTTCTTCCATTCATCCAGTGAATGGGTACCCAGTCCCTGGAAGATGTAATCTATGTGGTCTCTGGGGCCATCTCTATAGAAACTGTCCTGAAAGGAAATGTTTCTATGCTTCAGTAGCAAGAACCAGTGAGAGAATTTGGGGAGACGTGCAATACAGGTGCCCCACCCAGACAACAAAAAAACAAGACAAACTCTAAATCAATCATTGTGCCACACACAGTTACCATTAAAACACAAATCCATGTGCAACAAATAAGCCGGCAAAAGGCAGAGCAGGCCCTTATCCACAAAATTCAGCAAACAAGAGACCTCAAAAATGATGTTCTACAATTGCAGGAAAATGCAGAAGCAACTGCAGAAGTCATTCAGCTAGTGGAGGGGACGACATAAGTGGAAGACATTTTGCATGAAATTGTGTACAGCCACCTCGATATCAAGAGATATTTGAACAAAAAGAAAAGGAACCAAGCAACAACGCCCCTCCAAGACTTGCCTTCAGTTTCATGGTGCCTGAAACACAAGACGACAGGCATGGCAATGTGCTGGTAGCATAGGCAGTAATTGCAAACTACTTGTACACATGCCAAACAGAGAAAAGACACAGCAAAGAACTATGCCATGTTCCCAAACAAATGCCATGTCTCTGTTAAAAACAAAAGCACAGGATGAGACAGGAAACACTATCATCATCTCAGATGTCAAAGAGAAATACAGACATGAAGGCCCACTAAAGGAAGAGCGGCAACTCACAGACCTCTCAAAGCAGTTCAGCAATGCCAAAGGTGTGAAAAAGATTAGAAATACCAACAAGAACAAACAGAAGGAAAAAGTGCAAATTGGGATAATCACAATGAACAGGAAAAAATAAAGTCCATGTAAAGATACAAACTCTCATAAGAGTACAAGGAAAACAAACAAAACAAAATCAGGCAACCCAAATACAAAAAAAAACAAAAACTCAGACATGGAAATACTATCAATTAAAAATAGTAACCTGTGGCCCAACCCATTCA
The DNA here is from genome assembly GCF_031143425.1 of Pleurodeles waltl. Lineage (NCBI taxonomy): Eukaryota > Metazoa > Chordata > Amphibia > Caudata > Salamandridae > Pleurodeles > Pleurodeles waltl. The sequence goes on from NC_090444.1 coordinate 1,604,971,864, forward strand.
GGCAGAAGAGGTCGACTTCATGTCAAACGTTTAGGGCAGTATGGAAACCGTAGAAATAAATACAGGCAAGTGAGACACAGTCACTGTTAGTACAAGAAGGAGAGATTGTAAAGTTGAATGATCATGTTTACCCTCTTTATGATGGCTGCTCCAATGCATTTTTCAATCCCAAACATGAACGTTTGATGCATGAAGTAGTCTAATAGAAGGGCAGCAATATTGCTATATTGCAAACTCGAAGCTGACATAATTTGCTTGAAGGAATGTAATATCCCTCCAATGCAGGATTATGACTATTATGCAAAATAATGGTCCGTGGGCCCCTCTGCTCAGTCAGGAGGGAAAAATAGAAATGAGGTAGAGATTTTAAGTAGAAACAAGAATATTTGACTTACTATGAAACTGAGATTTTGCCAGGAATAATAATGCCTTGCAGTACCTACACAAATCTCCAATAGCTGGCTTACAGGTGAAAGATCCATAAAATGAGAATCAAAAGAGACCAGGTGGTACCTGAAAGTAAAAAAATGTGGAATATCTCATTTCAAACAGATATTGTATTTGCATATAGTTCCATTTCAACTATAAACTTGCATATAGAAAATAGTACCATGTCAGATCACAAGACCCCAATACTGGACTGTTTAGGTTATATACAATATAATAGTGGGACAGGGTCATGGAAATTAAACATGTGCATTCTGGAAGAACAACAAACAATTGTAAACTACAAAACAGAATATGAAAACTGGAAACATGCAAAACAATTTCATGTCACAGGAAAAATAGTGGTAAGGGGTCAAGGAAAAAAGTAAAACCTTTTTTTAAACCCATTCTATGCAGAAAGTCATCCCAGGTAAAACAGGGCAACATATGAAAATGAAAAAGAAAAGAAACCTGTTACTAATTCAGGCAATGGTATATGGACCGAGGTAAACAAACTATTTGATACTCTTGCAGGAAGTATTTTGAATTAAATGAAAAAATGTGCTAGGTTTTTCTTGTAAAAACCAGCTAACATATACAAACAAATGAAGGAGTTCTTAGAAAACAGGAGAGTCAAATTAAACGATAAAGGCAACATATTTAAAATTGTTGAAGAACATTATGTAAATTGTACAAACAAAACAGATCAAACCCCAAAACATGTGAAGTATACTTGGAAACAATACAAAGTTGCCTGTATAATGAAGAGAAAACTTTTAAACTGTCCTCTAAGGGGTGAAGAATAACCAAAGGCTTTTGTGCAATGCTCCTAGGTCTCTTTTTCAGGCAAGGATGACCTACCATGGGAATTTTATAAAATGTTTTGGTGTATATTTTGTAAAGATTTTGACCAATTGTTGAACAAATGTATTGCAGCAAGACACTTGCCTAAAATCCTTTTGTAAGGATATCATCTTTGTATTACAAAGAAAGAAATAAAAGATGACCTACAAAGCTGGAGAGCAAATCCCCTCTCCTCAACGTTGATGGGAAACTACTAACAAAGGTGCTAAATCAATATCTTTCCATCATTTGTGCTGCGGTGCCTTTTTAATCTGTCTTTGATCTACCCCTACATGTAATTCAGACCAGCATTAGGAGACCAGCTTGTAGTGGTCTATGCCTCCCCCCATCCTTTGTGACAAATGGGTTTGGACCCACAGTCTTTGGCACTTGGGCGTCAGGAGTCCTGGTTGTTGCTTGTGGTGGTGCAAGGGGGGGGGGGCAGCTTAAGTGTTGCTTCTGGCTGCTATGGCCAGAACCTGTTGCAGGGTTTCCAGTGGCTGGAGTACTCCCTGATAGTGTTTTCAGAATAATTCAGGTGAATTTGTTTATCCCTTTCCCTTTTCTTTCTTTTCTCTATTTTTTCTCCCTCTTCCCGTATTTTAGGGAACCTGGTTTGAGAGTGTGCATGAAGAGGCACTTCTGCATGTGCTTCACCATCAAACCAGAGTTCCTGGTGAAAAGAAGCTGACCATCGCAAAAGTGGATTTCATGAAGGTGGTGTAGCCAAAGCAGCAGTCCATGGATGCGAGTGACCTGTTCTGCCTAATTGTGTTGCCAGACAGGTACGGATGGGATAAGGTTTCCAGAGGGTGTCAGGTGTGAACTACTTCAGGCTGATATATGAGGCAGCGAAGGATAAGTCTGACTTGGAGTGTTTCAGTGTAAATGGGTTGGCTGACAAGCATGAAAGTGAGGATTGCTAGGGTGTAAAATGAGACTATGTGAGCATGTCCTGCTATTATCGATGGGTGAAGCACTGTGGGCACCAAGAAAGTAAGAGATGTTCTGTGTGTCAACAAATGTTCCTGGAGGCTGTACGTGAGGCTGAAGGCAGATCAGACAAGTGTTGGAGGAGCTGAGTAATCTGCACTCTTCCTTCATGCTAGGCCCTAACAGAGTGTTTTGTGTGGGGTAGCTAAAGCTGTGTAGGCACTGCAGTGGGAGGGACCACATCCAGGGGGAGTGCAAGCATCAGGTATGAATCGCACTATGTTCTCAAACAAGACATACTTGCTCACTCTGTGCTTCTTCCAAGGCTACAGCAAGGTACATTGCCGGTGAATGTGGTATAAGTTTAGTCTCCGACATTTGTAGAAAACACGCATCATCTCCGCAGGGACATGTGCTCAGAACATCAGCTGATTTATTATAAAAACACATCCCTGTCCCTTACGCATTAGAAGGAGATTCCAGCCAGAGAACTACGACTGTATGGTGAATACTTCGCTACAGATGCTAACACAGACTCCAGGCCTTTGCTCAGGTATAGGGGATGATGTCTTCCCAGGGGAACCTGAAGAGCAGATTTAGAGCGTAACTCACTGTGCTCTATTGAAACCTAGGTAGGAATTAGCCTCTTGATCTTAGTGACAACATGGTAGCTTTATTTTTATGCTTTACTCCCTTCGTCACAATTCTAACCTTGTTATTTTGTGTCGTCCTGGTTATTGCAGCTCACGCTTTGCTAAATAAGATGTAGTTGCTTCATTAAAATCATTATTGAAACATATACTGCCTCTGTTTGTCTTTGTATAAATGAGACTAATGTAACTGAGAGAAACGGATGAGACCTGAGTGACCATGGCTTCTCTGAGAAACCAATTATGTCATGAGCTGGGCTGCCCAGTCATCCCTGCCCTTGGGTAGAGGTGAGGCACTGCTAGTTAGCCGAAGGAAAACCCAGATTGGAACAACAGGTGTCACCTGCCGTGGGTCAGACTTAGTCTCCCACACCACACCACGGGCGATTCTGCCACTCAAAATCCAGTAGTCTCATAAGAATAATGAGAGCTTACGCGACATGGTAGTCTCTTGAACCATGGACTATAGTCGACCCCCCGGGGGAACTCTAGTGCCCGTTCCATTCTGAGTCATGTAAGGGGCATCACTGGTGTAACATTAAGCCCTGCAGACCCTGCAGTGTGTGTGTGTGTGTGTGGGGGGGGGGGGCACATTACATTTAAGATGGGGGGCCCCATGGACCCTACTGGCCAAGAGCAAAACAATTATTTTTTTTTATTTTATTTTTAAACAGCAACCAAGCAGTTGCAGCGAGCGGGCCTGCACATTCCATTATTTGTTTGTTATAGCGGCAGCGTACAGGGTTGTCATCTGCTTTCTGTCTGAGGGAGAGGCGTCTGCTTGAGTCCATTCACTGGAGCTCTGTCACTGATGAGTGAGAGGGTGGGTGATGAGTGAAAGGGTGGGTGGAGACATTGGATGAGTGAAAGGGAGGGTGGATAGATAAGGTAAAGAATGGACAGATACATAAAAGGATTCATAAAAGGATGGATGTATGAGTGAAACTGGATGAATGGGTGAGTGAATAAAAGGACAGATGGATGAGTGAAAGTGTAGATAGCTTAATAAAAGGGTAGATTGATAGAAGAGTAAAATATTGGATAGAGGGCTAAGTGAAATGATGTATGGATGAGTGAGTGTAGATGGATGAGTGAAAGGATGGACAGATGGATGGATGAATAAGGTAGATGGCCGAGTGAAAGGATGGATAGATGGATGGATAAGTAAGAACAGATGGTCGAGTGAAGGGGTGATTCGATGGATGCATGGGTAGATGAGTGGATGGGTGGATAAATGGGTGAAAGGGTGGATATATATAATGTAAGCACTTACAACACACCTGCTCGGATCTTTATAGAGTGCTTTATACTACACTTATAAAGTGCTTTTGTAAAGCTGCTTCTAATGCCCAAATCAATGGTACTCGGTTTATTGACCTTTTAAAAATTGAAGGCTGATTGTGCCTGCAGGATATGAATTTGCCATTTATCTTTCTCAGTGTTATAATTAGTATTATATTTTATATTTATACATACATATATTTAAATATCATATATCATTATATGCTATTCCAAGACAAAAAAACAAAGCTTCATGAAACCAAATTTAAATAATACTTTATACCCTGGGGTTCACGAAAACCTACATTTTCCTTTCACTGATGCAAATGTCACATTACAAAAATGACGACATTTACTTACTTCACTATGGGTCTTATTTGCTTGTAGAATGGACAATTAAGTTGAAAAGACAGCTTAAAAATACATTTAAACACATTGCTTGAAACAGTATTTGTGCCTTTTTGCGTTAGCTCATTCTATAACATCGCTTGTGGGGTGGCATAGACAGACATGCAGGTACAAACATATGGGCAGCAGCGGTATTTCTAAGCTTCCCTCCTACTTTGCAGAGGCAAAGAGATGGGGAGGGAGTGCAAACAGTTAGATTACAGGACGCATGAAGATGAAGGGGCAGAGGGGTATAAATGAGGTAATTGCTGAGATCTCTGGGAGAAACCCTGCTGCCAGGGCCTCTTTTACATTGACACTTGCTGAGCTCTTGTGAAGATTTTGAAAAAGAGGCAAAAGGCCCACCAATGGTTGTGGAAAAAATGACCCCAGCACGAGTAAGCCAGGCAAGACTGCTTCATGCGGCGATAAGTTTAGTACCTTTCACTTCGACCTTTTGGGTAAGATCAAGTGCCTGTTTAGTGCATTTGGTCTGTCTAAAGCTAGGTGAGATCCCTGTAGCCTCATAGTAAATTGGCCATTATTGCTAATTACTTTGTTAGTGTAAGGGGCTTTTGTTTTGGCAGTGGTAGAGATGGATAAAGTAAATAAAGTTGTGGTCGCATTGAAGGTCCTTTCTGAAGTAGGCAGCGAAGATCTGATCAAAGCAGGGGTTTTGGAGGAGGCATGAGTAGGTATAAAATGCCCTAAAAGTTTATCAGCAGAAAGGGTAGCAGTGGCTGTTTTCACTTGCTCCCCAACATGGAGGCAATCGTTAAAATATAAAGATAAAAGTGCAACTGGCAGGCATGCAAAGGTATTACCTGCGCTATTGGTGGGAGAAGCTCCTTCCAAAGTGCAACGGTCTCCGCAGATTTCTGTGAGGAAAAATGGTGCAAGGTGGCAGTCTCGGCGCAGAGGTGTTTTAATGAGGGAGCATGCGGGCGGTCTTAGGCAGGATTCCAAGTTGGGAGGTGTGGTGGTGGTCGAGGAGTGGCAGAAGCACTATTGATGCATGATACTAGTCCTAGGATATAAGAGGAAAGGCCATCAGCAGCACTCAAAATGGTGCCACACAAGGCAGATGTATTAAAACAGATTGTCAAATTAGATTCTGATGGAGAATTTTCAAAAGGGGGGAAAATAACGAAATAATGCTGCAAATGACATGTTGAAATGAAGGAATAAACCCAATTTCACTAAAGATTTGTACGACAAGGTTATTGTAGCGAGGCAATTTAGTCCAATGGTTAATAAAATGCTGAGATGGGAGGTTCAGAATATGGATGTCTCCCCACAACAAGTTTGTTGTGTAGGTGGTGATAATGCAGTTTTAATGTTTAAACTGTGTCAAGATATTAGCAGTTTAGGCAATCAAGAAGAGGACTGAGTGTTGTTTCAGGAATGGTGCCAAATTCAACATTTGAGACAGTCAGAACAGTTTTGTGTGGCTGGAGGGCCCCCAGGGTCCGCCATTACGCCCAGGTTTGGCGGGTTGGGCAGAATGACCCCATCCTGCGATCTTCTAGTGGCTAGTAGGGAGGTGCGGGTGCTAGTCAAGTTTAGGGTGACTTGGCGACACCAGCCTCAGGAGGGGGAGGTGCCCAGAGCGACTATCCCGTCATCAAGTGATCAAACAACTCTTCTACCGATGGATGGTTGGTGGTGGGGGAGAGGGTTGATGATGAGGAAGTGCCAAGTACACGTGCAGGTTTGTGTGCTGAGGTGTTGTCAAGGTTGGAAGATGAATTGGACTACAAGGGAAAATTATTGTTAGAAGAAGGTGAAATAAAAGAAGAGATTGATTCTGGAGAGGGTGTGTGTAGGAGGACGTAGGTAGGGATGAGTGGGGCTAACTGAGGCAGGATTCTTGATGTATTACAGGGTGAGCAGAGCGAGGTGGAGGACGTCAGATGTCAGCATCAGAAGACTATCAGTATAGTAGTGGCTAAGAGACCTTTGAGGAGAAGTAAATCAACGATTGCATCAAACAATGATAAAGATGATAGGGGGAAACATGTCAGGAGACTGATAAGAATTGGTGCTGGGGATGGTTCGGCGGATCAGATCATTGCAAAGGTGAGTAGAAAGATGCAACAAAAAGTGATGGGGTGGTTTCTAAAGTTCTTATAGAGGGTGTAGGAAGTTCAAATGGTAATACAGGGAACCAAGACAAATCAAAGAAACGTGAGATAAACAAGGAAGGCAGTGTAAAAAATAAGAAGTTGCCACATAGGTGTGTCTTTGTCTTTAGGGGCACAGTTGACACAAGCTACAAGAGAGAACATTTGGAAACTGGAATTTGTTGATATATTAAAACGTTTACATAGAGCAGTACAAGTGAAGAATGGGTCAAAGGAAGAGGAGTGGCAGTTGGCAAGACAGCTGAAGGTTCCTACCAATATTGAAAACTGAATGTGAGCTTAATATATGCAAGTGCTTTTTTGTGAGCACCATACGGAGGGATGTGCCAAACTTTTGAAATATATGGATGTTATGAGGACAGCCCAGCTTGACTAGTGGTTCTGCTTGGTTCAGATTTGACCAAGAGTTAAGGGTTTGGTTGTCAGTTAACTCGGAGAAAGAGTGGGGTGACATAAATAATGAATTGCGGATCCAGTTGATGAGGGCTGCTAAACCTATTCCGGTGGTGCATATGGTGAGTATTTTGCCACTGCAGTACAAGTCCTTTCTTAGGCCTCCCACCCAGTTTGGGGTGGGAGTTGCAAGAAGAGGACAGTTGCAAAAAAAACGGGGCATGTTGGTCATTCAATCGAGAGCTATGCATTAGAGGGCAGTGTTGTTTCAAGCATGATTGGGGCGGCAAGGTCAGTTCAAGGAGAATGACAGCAGTAGGGGGACAGTATCAATTGTTGGGAAAAGGGGCCTACTCCAGTTAATATACAGATTTTTAATTACTGGTTACATTTTTATCCTTGGCATCAAGATGAAAAATGGCTTTTAGGGTTTTAAGGAATGTTTTTTTAATGTTATCACAGTCCTCTGCAAGGATGGTGGGCTAATAATCTGAAATCAGCATTGGCTAACCATGACATTGTTATGATGAAGCTTCAGAAAGAGGTCCAGGCAGGTAGAATTGTAGGCCCTTTTGATTATTGACCTTTACAAAATTTGCAAATCTTTTCATTTGGAGTGGTTCTAAAAAAAATAATAAAAAAATAAACACAGGAATACTAGTTGATTCAGCACTTGTCTGGGCCACATGGTGAGTGAGTAAATTACTACATAGCAATGTAAGACACTGTTGTGGGTTATGAGTCAATACAAGAAGCCATACAGTTGGGGAGGTCATGTGGTGTGGATACGGAACTGACAGTCAGGTATCAAGTCTGCTTTTATACTATTGCCGGTCTACCCAAAAGATTTTTCTCGTCTTGATTTACAGTTTGATGGCTTTATGTTTGTTGATAGAATGCTACCTTTGGGCTGTTCTGTTTTGTTCTTTGTTTGAGATGTTTACTAGCTTAGGTTTTTGCATTGGGTTTTCTCGGTCAGAAGAGGTACAGGTTGTGTAATACATTAGCCTGATGATGTCTTGCTGGTTGGAAGGATGAGTACAGGTGAGTGTCAGAGAGCTCTGACATATTTTTAAGAATTTATGTCAAAAATGGGAGTACCTTTAGCTCGAGAGAAAATAGTGGGTCCAGATACCAAGATCACCTTTTTAGGTGTTTTTAGGTATTGAATTTAGTTTGGTGAAGATGGAGATCCGTTTTCCCCGTGACAAAGTAAAATAAATTAATCTGTTGGAGGAAGCAGTAGTTCGTTCAAAAATGGAAATGAGGAAGGTATAACAGCTCCTGGGTCACTTGAATTTTGCCCACTAAGTGGTGAGGACAAGGAGAGAATTTTACAGGTGACTTAGTTTTTCCATATGTGGTGCAGTGTAGCCACATCACAAAGTGTGTTTGGGTGCCTGTGTTAAAGCTGATTTGTGGAAGTGGATTACATTTTTTAAAGATTTCAATGCTGTGACGATGTTGGCCAAGGAAGAGTGGCAGGTTCAGATATATTCTGATGGTGCTGGTGTGAATGGTTTTTGATTGTTCTGGGATGGGCAGTGAGTTGTTAAAAGTTGGCCTCAGAATTGGTTGGTAAAGAAGAGAAGCATTGCTTTTTTGAGTTTTCTTCTGTTAGTGGTGGTGTTGGTTATGTGGGGCAAGTTTCCAGCCAACAGAAAGGTGGTTTTCAATGTGGACAACACAACAATGGCCATCTTGGTAAACTCCCAAAGAGCGCTGATGAGACAGTGCTGCATGCATTTGTTGCAAATCTTCTTGCTTTGCTGATTAAAATGTAACATTGCATTTAAGGGTAGACATGTGCCTGGCGTGGATGCATTGTCTCGTTTGCAGTGGCAGAGATTCCTTGGCTTGCACCAAGAGAGGATGCAATAAAGACCAGGATGCCTTTGGAACTCTGGGTGCTGGGACAATAAGAGTGCTTGAACTTATTGAAAGATCTGGTGCCAGTGCTACCAAAAAAGCTTATAAGCAGGCATGAAAGGAATTTTTGGTTTCTAGGGCAATAAGGAGGGGGTCATCTTCAGTTTTTTTAGACAAAGGGATGCTTTCCTTTTCATCATGGGTCAGATTGAATTGGGCCTCTAGGCAGTTACAACTGCTGGTAAAATGGCAGGAGTTACCAATTACGGTAAGTGCGTACGGCTATGATCCTATGAAAAGGGAAGTGCGTAGGAGGATTGTGGCAGGTTCGGCAAAGGAGGAAAGAGCACGTAATAACTAGGAGGTGACCCATTTAAGGTAAGCTGCTCCTGGACATAACTAAAAAATTGTATGTATTTGCTTTTCTGAGTGGGAAACTGCACTGTTTTCTTATGCATGATTAGGCCTTTTCATGGTGTTTGCCGAAGTTCCCAATTGTTATGAGTGTTGAGGAAAAGAGGGTTTTTGAGATCTCGTTACAGCTTCAGACAATGAGGTAAAGATTTGGCCGGCATGGTCTTAGGCAGACCGGTTAAGACGTGGCAGGAGGATCTTTTAAAAAGGAGTCTTGATGCCGCTTATCCAGTAAGAAATTGGTGTCATTTTTCAAGTTTTGGAAGTTCGGGAAACCATGTTTTGTCCATGGGAATGGCTCTATTTTAACGCCCTTTCAAGTTTTGAAGAAGAGTGCTCTCTTTTAGGTATGAAGGCTGCTGATTACGGCACATATTCATTTAGAATTGGTGCAGCTAGGGAACAACGTTTGTCAAAAGAGTAAGTGAAGTCTGGGTAGATGGAGATCTAATTGTTTTAAAAGATATGTTTGCTCTTATGTATTGTAGCTTTGTTGTGGTTATGATTAGTAATTGTTATTTGCTCCCTAGGTTGCTTGGCTGGGCCCAGCAGCATTGATTATGCAGTTTGGATTTTGGGGCATTTGTTTGTCCATTGGGCAGCGAAACAGGGCGAGACAAGATGCTTTGGCAGACAACTGGGTATGGATGGGGCTAAGGTACTGGTATGGTGGTGGTGGGGGGAGTGGAATGCACTGGGATGAGTTATGATTTCTTTTTGTCTAGACGGGTGACTGGGAAGCTGTGTTCTTACTTACTAGTCATACATTTAGGTGAAAACTATTTGGTTAGTCTGTCGCTTATTGGTCTTTTGAAAACCATTCATCTTTGTATTTTTGGGAATTAATAATCTAGTGGAGTTACAGTTGGATATCACTAAGACTTTAGGGGAAGGCTGTGGATTATGAGTTTCTTATTCAGTTTATGGTTTGAATTCCTTCGAGGATGGGGCAGGAAAACTCCTTTCAGGTTTTTTTGGGTGGTGGGGTCAGCAGGACAATTGTTTTATGAGCATGGGGGCTCAATTGGGGGTCAACAGAGGAGGGAAGTCTAGGATATGGTTGAGGCGCAGACAGTTGGGGCTAATCAATCAATCAATCAATCACGATATTTATAAAGCGCGCTATGTACCCGTCAGGGTTTCGAGGCGCTGGGGGGTAGGGGTGGGGTGGAGGTGTGCTGCAGTTAGCGGTCGAAGAGCCAGGTTTTGAGGAGTCTCCTGAAGGTGAGGAGGTCCTGGGTCTGGCGTAGAGATGTGGGGAGAGAGTTCCAGGACTTGGCAGCGAGGAAGGAGAAGGATCTGCCGCCGCAGGTCTTGCGCTGGATTCGGGGGACGACGGCGAGGGCGAGGTTGGCGGATCGAAGTTGACGTGTGGGAGCGTAGAAATTGAGTCTGGAGTTGAGGTAGGAGGGTCCGGCGTTGTGAAGTGCCTTGTGAGCGTGGGTGAGGAGTTTAAAGGTGATCCTCTTCTCCACCGGGAGCCAGTGGAGTTCCCTCAGGTGAGGGGAGATGTGACATCGGCGGGGTATGTCGAGGATCAGTCGGGCAGAGGCATTTTGGATACGCTGGAGTCGTTTGATGTCTTTGGTTGGGATGCCTGTGTAGAGTGCGTTGCCGTAGTCAAGTCTGCTGCTGACGAGGGCTTGGGTCACCATCTTTCTGGTCTCTGTTGGAATCCACTTGAAGATTCTGCGGAGCATGCGGAGGGTGTTGAAACAGGAGGAGGAGACGGTGCTGACCTGTTTGGACATGGTGAGTGCAGAGTCCAGGATGAAGCCGAGGTTTCTTGCGTGGCTGGCAGGGGTGGGTGGGGGTCCGAGGTCGGCGGGCCACCATGAGTCGTTCCAGGCCGAAGGAGAGCGCCCGAGGATGAGGATTTCCGTCTTGTCGGAGTTGAGTTTCAGGCGACTGTTGTTCATCCATTCGGCGATGGATTTTAGTCCTTCGTGGAGGTTTGTTTTGGCGGTGAGTGGGTCTTTGGTCAGGGACAGGACGAGCTGGGTGTCGTCGGCGTAGGAGATGATGCTGAGGTGATGCTGGCGGGCCAGTTTTGCGAGGGGGGCCATGTAGACGTTGAACAAAGTAGGGCTGAGGGAGGATCCTTGGGGGACGCCGCAGATGAGGTTGGTGGCTTTGGAGCGAAAGGGGGAGAGTCGGACTCTCTGAGTTCTGTCGGAGAGAAAGGATGAGATCCAGTGGAGGGCTTTGTCTTGGATGCCGGCTTCCTGGAGGCAGGTCAGTAGGGTGCAGTGGCAGACTGTGTCAAAAGCGGCTGATAGGTCGAGAAGGATGAGGGCCGAGGTTTCGCCGTTGTCCATTTGATGTCTGATGTCATCTGTGGCGGCGAGGAGAGCAGTCTCCGTGCTGTGGTTTCGTCTGAATCCGGATTGTGAGGGGTCCAGGATGGAGTTGTCTTCGAGGAAGTGGGTGAGTTGTGTGTTGACGATCTTCTCGATGACTTTTGCTGGAAAAGGGAGGAGAGAGATCGGGCGGAAGTTTTTGAGAGCGTTGGGGTCGGCCTTGGGTTTCTTGAGGAGGGGTTGGATTTCAGCGTGTTTCCAGCTGTCCGGGAAGGTGGCGGAAGTGAAGGAGAGGTTGATGATCTTGCGGAGTTTGGGGGCGATGGTGGCGTTGGCTGTGTTGAAAACCTGATGAGGGCATGGGTCCGTGGGGGAGCCTGAGTGGATGGTGTTCATGGTGGCCATGGTTTCTGCGTCGTCCACGTGGGTCCAGGCGGTGAGGCGGCAGTCGCGGTTGGAGACGTCGGGGGGGGATCTGGCGGTGGGCCGGTGTTGAAGCTATTGTGGATGGTAGCGATTTTCTGGTGGAAGAAGGTGGAGAGGTCGTCGCAGAGTTTCTGGGAGGGCGGGATGTCGTTGGCGTTGGCTTTTGGATTTGAGAGTTCTTTCACGATGCCGAAGAGTTCTTTGCAGTCGTGGGCGTTGTTGTTGATGCGTTCGGTGAAGTGGGCGCGCTTGGCGGCGCGGATCCGTTGGTGGTGTTCACGGTTTGCGTCTTTGAGGGAGGCGAGGTTGTCGGGCGTGCGTTCTAGGATCCATTTCTTTTTGAGCTTCTGACAACGGCTTTTGGAGGTGGTTAGTTCGTCTGTGAACCAGGCTGGTTTTTTCTTTCCTTGGTTGGCGGTGGGCTTCTTGAGTGGGGCTATGGTGTTGGCGCAGTCGAGGATCCAATGATGGAGGTTGATGGCGGCTGTGCTCGGGTCGGTCGCGTCGGGTGGAGGATTTTTAACGAGGGTGCTGGTCAGTTGGTCTTGGGTGACTTTGCCCCAGCGGCGGTAGGGGGGTAGATGGATGCGGTGCTGCTCGGTAATTTTCTTATAGGAGAAATGGACGCAGTGATGGTTGGTCCAGTAGAGTTCGGAGGTGTGGCTGAAAGAGATGTGGTTGCTTGAGGTGAAGAGGGGGTCGAGGGTGTGTCCAGCGATGTGGGTGGGAGTGTTGACCAGCTGGCGGAGTCCGAGGTTGAGGAGGTTGGAGGTCAGTGCTGCGGTGTTGACGTCGTTGATATTTTCCATATGGTAGTTTAGGTCTCCCAGGAGGATGTAATCCGGGGAGGCGAGGGCGTGGGTGCTTGCGAGGTCGGCGATGGTGTCGCTGAAGGGGGCTCTTGGTCCTGGAGGGCGGTATATGAGGGTTCCTCTGAGGGTCGTGTTGGGGTCTGTGTGGATCTGGAAGTGGAGGTATTCGGCTGTCTTGAGGGTGTCGTCAGTGTGGGTGTGGATTTTGAGGGAAGCTTTGTGAGCGATGGCTATTCCGCCGTTGATTCCGTTGGTTCGGTCTCTTCTGGTGATTTTGTAACCGTCCGGTATGGCGATGGCGATGTCCGGAGCCGAGGAGTCGTTCCACCAGGTTTCGGTCAGGAAGGCCACGTCGGGTGCAGTGGAGTCGAGCAAATCCCAGAGCTCGATGGCGTGTTTTCGTGCGGAGCGGGTGTTGATGAGGATGCAGTTCAGGTGGTTGGGGTTGAGTGATTCTATTGTTGGTTTTGTCGTTCTGATGCAGGAGAAGTTGCAGGAGCGGCAGGAAAAAGGTCCTTTAGTGTGCTTCGGGGACGCCAGGAAGCACTCCGTGGAGGAGCCGGTGTTGAAAGCGCGGAGTTCGTTGGCTGAGTAGCGGATGCGGGGGGCGCGAGGACCAGGGGGGGGTGGCGCTGGGCGCGGTCCAGGCGCGGACGGGCGCAGACGGGCTTGCCTCTGGTGCGCCTCTGGCGCGCCAGCGCCGCGGACGCGCAGCGCCAGCCATTAAGAAGGGAGGGGGGAGGGAGGAGCAGCTGGGAGGCGGGTGGGAGCGGCAAATGGGGGCGCGAGGGGGGCGGGGCCGCAGGGAGGCAGCGGCAGGGATCGGGGAGCGCACAAGGGGCAAAAACACAGAAAACGAGCAAAACTAAAGGCAGTCACAATAAGAAAAACCACACAATAAGAAATACAATACTGGCACAATACACGATCGGGGAGACAGCAATCAGGGGGGCACAATGGGGGCAGAAGCGCCGGCGGCGAGGCGCAGAAAAAACGAAAAACAACTTACGGGACGGCGGAAGCGGCACACGGGTCAAGTGAGCCCACTAGCCACCAGGGATGAGGCGCAGGAGGATGCCTGCGGGTGGGGGAGGGCCTCGAACATGCAAACGGCAGCGTGGTCGTGGGACAGAGGCAGGAGGCAGCAGGTTGGTGCTGCGGTCGTGGGGGGCGAGCTCAGGACCTAAAACAGGTCAGAGTTCGCTCACTCGCAAAGCGCAGCGCCAGCCATTAAGAAGGGAGGTGGGAGGAGCAGCTGGGAGGCGGGAGGGAGCAGCAAATGGGGGCGCGAGGGGGGCGGGGCCGCAGGGAGGCAGCGGCAGGGATCGGGGAGCGCACAAGGGGCAAAAACACAGAAAACGAGCAAAACTAAAGGCAGTCACAATAAGAAAAACCACACAATAAGAAATACAATACTGGCACAATACACGATCGGGGAGACAGCAATCAGGGGGGCACAATGGGGGCAGAAGCGCCGGCGGCTAGGCGCAGAAAAAAAGAAAAACAGGGAACAGTGGAAGTGTGTTTTTTGGTGGCAGCAGTGGGGCAAGATTTGTATCATAGGTAAGGGGCATGGAAGGGAAGACTATGGAGGGATGGGGTGTTGTGGTTTATTATGGGTGGGGGTAATTTGGATTTTTATACATGCATTAGTGAGATTTTTAGTTTTGTAAGACTTTTGCAGAGGGTGATTTTTGGAGATAATGAACTGTATTTGACACCATACCAGTTATATTAAAGCAGCCTTCTACCCCTTTAATTAGTGTTCATTGTTTCTGTTGGTGTTGTCTCTCCCAAGGCACCTCTGTGTGCGCTTCACAACCCAGCAGGAGTTTTTGACAGGTGAAAAAATGAAACTGTTGAAGTCTATGGTTGACTTTTTTACAAATTGTTTTACAAAAGATTTTGAAGCTTGAAGCTAGTGACTAGTGACTCATTCTGTGTTATAGCGCTGCCTGCTGGAAATGTATGGGACGTCAGTTTTCAGTGTACAGCCTGTTCAAATCATGTTTGGTTAAATTTTGAGGAACAGCTGTGAAAAAATGAGTTGGGTTGTTTTCAGCATTTAAGGATGAGATGGATTAAGGGATTTAAGTACAAAGATGGCAATAATTAAAGTTTATAATGAAAATTTCAATATCAATATCTTAATGCAGCTGAAAAGAAATTGTGAAAGTGAATAAAATATACACAAACTATAAGATATCTTGGGAATATGAGATGGGGCACGGATGGTGTCTGTAAAATTGAATTTGGACCAGAAGGGGGTGGGGTGCTTGAATCGTTTGCCACCATCTTTTATGTTGGGATCAAACAATTTAGCTTTTTTATGCTGGTCAACTGAAATTGTGTAGGTGTGGGTGCAGGGTCCATATTACTGAAAAAGACCACAGGGGAATGATGGAGGAATTGGTAATGCTGAAGGTGGGGTTGATGCACTAGGAGAGGGGAATGAAGAGGTACAGAGAGAAAAGAAATGGTGACGGAGGAAGAGAGGCAAAAAGAGGACATTTTACAACAAGAAAAGCACACAGAAGAAAAGCACACTGCAGACCAGAAAGCGAAGGCAACTGAAAGGGTAGATCAGGATGAACATAATGATGCAAGTGGTCTGCCGGAGCACCATAGTGTACAAGAGGACAGCTTTGAGGGAGTTAATGTGCAGGAGATCTCAGACAGTGCTTTTGCACATTTGTCATCAGGATGCCTCAGAGGTGAGCAGATGGAAGGACAGTTTATTTTAATGATGGGTGTAAGGTGGGGAAAGGGCGAAGGGCAAGATTTATAGTCCAACCGCCTCAGATGGGGAGAAGTTTCTGGAGGAATCAGAAAAGCTGACTCTTCCACCTGGACAAGATCAGTAGCATTTGGAGATGGAGATGCAGAATGGGAAAAGGACAGTGAGAAGGTGACCCAGATAGAGAGTCATTCAGCTGAAATGGAGGAACAGTTGGTGGAGGAACGGATGAAGTTGAAGAGAAAGCTGGAGAGAAGGAAGTGCTTGGAGTAAGCAGAAGAGGAGACAAAGAAGAAGAAAATACAAGAATCATCTGAAAGAGTAGAGGTGCTTGTAGTATTCATTAATAGGTATGAGCTAAGCAGTGAAACTGTTCTAGATTAGAATGTGTTAGTGTCATAATGGAATGGATGGGACCTAACTGAATAAATCCTGATCTGTACTACAAGCTGGTATCCTGGATTCAGTACAAAAGTAAACAATTTCAATGCTCCTGGAAGATGGAACCAGCGCCAGTAAGATGGAGTGGTAGTACCTTGAGAAGGAGAAAGGAAGGTGCGAGAAAACAGTACAGGACAGTGAAAAGGAAAATAGGCAAGAAAGTCAGCAGTTCACAGCATTTAAGACCATGTTGCCCCAAAGAGTTCCACCACCTGTGGGAGGCACCATAATAACCATGCGTATAAGTAAAGCTGCCGTGGATACGATCAAGACTTTGCCAAAACCACAAATGAAGGATAGTAGGTCTCTGGGAAAGCAGAAAAAGAAGGATGTAGGGCATGGTGGAAAGGGAGAGGATTGTGCAGAGAAGTGTTGTGTAGGCTCTCTTATCCTAATGAGGCTACTGTATTTGGGCGTCAGAATGACCTGAATTGTGGGGAACTGAGTTCAATCCCACATCATGTGACAGCTGTCGGTTTAATCCATGTTTTCCGGCTAGCTAGCAGTGCCTCATCTCTGCACAAGAGCAGGGATGATTGTGGCAACTGGTGCGCATGACAGAAATGACTCACTAGGGGAATGGTGGTTGATTAGATCTCATCCTTTTCTCTCATTTACATTAGTCTCACATATGCAAAAACAAACAGAGGCAGAAAATGGTTCAATAAGGTTTAATGAATTAACTGCATCTTAGATAAAATGGCATGAATTGCAATAACTAGGATGAGAAACAACACTAGAAGGAAAATGGTGACAAGAAGAGTTAAATGCAGAAAAAGTCCCACCATGCGGTCACTATGCGTAATGTATGTAGTTCCTACCTAAGCTATGTTAAGAGCACAGCGCGATAATCCCTAATCCACCCTTCAGGTTTCCAACCTGGGAAGAAATCTTACCCCCGTACTTGAGCACGGAAGCCTGTTGTCTAGAAAGGCACCATCTCAATGTAGGCTAGGGATCCAGTAATCTAAGCAAGAAGCTGTAACAAAGGCAATCAGCATGCAGTTGTGGTCATCTGGCTGGAATCTCCCTCTAACGTGTATGGGTCAGTGAGGTGTTCTTATCATAAAACAGCTGATGTTCTGAAAAAAAAATCCCTACGTAAGAATGTGTATGTTTCTGTGAATGTTGGAGACACGGCGTACCACTTTGCTGGCAACTATCTGGCTGCAGCCTTGAGGAAAGCACAAAGTAAAAAGAATGTCTTGCTAGGAATGTAATGCTTTTCTAGGCAAAATAACAACTAGATAAAGATAATAAAACTGCACCGCAAATGTGGCCTATGCTAGAAAAATCAAATGAAGCTGAATGAAATGTAACTGGGCTAAAGTGCACACATGGCAGGCTGAGTTGCTAAAATAAAGTGTATAAAAACATGGCTAAAATAGCTATACAACACCCTCCCTTTGCCGGTTTAAAGGTGGCAAAAGCCTATCATTAAAACAAACAAACAAGCAACTAAAAGCTATTCACAGAAGCATATATACATGAATGCCAATGACGACGAGTTAAGACACTTGAGCATGTGAAATAATAAAAAGGGACAATTTAAAACATCAGCAGTGGCGCCAATAAAACCAAGTTTAAAAGTCAGTGTCATTTTCAAAATCGCAAATTATATCCCGGACAACTGAAGCCAGGAAATGTTCTACTTTGCCAGGTGGTAAAGTAGCCAAATCGTGGCCAAGGAAAACTAAGGAGCACTCATGTTTCAAATCCTGATCTCAAACTGAGCTCAACAGATCAGCATCCAATGAAAGTAAGCGCTGCGTAGAAAGATTAACTTTCAGTGCACATTCAAAAAGGCACAAAAGACATCGAAACACAGGATGCACATAATCCAAAACCGGTCTGAATGAAAGGGACCAGACGCACTCCAGTTCTTCCAAGAGTGGTGCTTCACATTACAGCATCAATCGTTCACTATACAGTTGCGCTGGTGGAAGAAATTTCTTTCCTCCTTGTTGAGAAGGGACAGCCATTGGGAATCAAAAATAGCAACTACCTTTTATAGCCATAGTAATCAGAAATCCCCCAAAAATATTGAGTATATGGCTGAAGGTATTAAGCCAAATATAGAGTAAAAGGTGTGAACGAAACCAGAATCAACAGGCTTAAGGAAATATGTAATCCCAGTACTACTGGATGCATTAAATATTCATCCCACAAGTTCACCAAAGTGTCTTGGAAAGTTTGTACTTAAAAGGGACTGTAATTCTGCAGATGACGACGAAACTTAACAAGCATAGGTCTTGCGCACAGACGTAAGCGCCACATGTTTTTGAAACAAAGTTTTGAGTCTGCTCAACTTGCCAAGATTCACATTTGAAGCAGCAATATGAGGCAAAATATCCACTACTTTCGTCTGTTGTGTAGGAGGAAAAAAGACATTCTTGCAACAAGTGACAATTTGGGAGACTAAAATGGCTTAAGCTATTCCCAATCACATTCCACAACAGCTCTCACTGTTAATGAGCACATAGCTTCTATTTGAGAGCACCTGGAATGCAGGACTAATCAAGGGGACTAGAACTCCCTTTAGATAACAAGCTAAGTTTGCTGCCGAAGTGTTACATGCCCCGTGCAAGGATAGCTGCTTACAAACCTTAGAAGGGCTCACAGAAGTCCTGCAATCACTGCCGCTAAGAAAGACCTCTTTCATGGCATTGAAATATTTGTGCAAAAAGGGAAGCTCCCATACATCATGGATGTAACTATCTCTTAGCCTTTCATATCTGCATACTGGAACGTGTTTCAAGCAGGATGTGAACTGAAGTGTTGAAACAGGCAGATTAATAGCCCAAGCAGATGGTATTTCAGCTACAGTAAAAGGCAACTTTTCTAATTTCTCGATATTTAACATGACACAAGTTGTTTCCTTCTTAGCCATTATCTGTTGCTGTCGTGTTAAATTAAATGTCATGAATATGTCACTTGCACTTACGTGTTGCCAGGGAACGTGACCTGCTTTCAATGTTTGTAGTGTTCAAACTAAATGCATAATGGACCTTAGCTGACTCTGTCCATGGTGTATAGAAGACATGTTGCTTTGCATTATGTCTATTGCCGAAGAAACAATGGTATTTAAAGTATATATGCGGTCGGGCAAGGTGTTACTCCCATGGTTTACAATGGCTAATGCTTTCTGTAAGTTTTCCTGATCTATTTGCCTTAATCGGGCAGCAGATTCTCGTTGGGAAAGTTTCCAAATTTCATTATCTCCAGCACATATGAAGCAATTTCCACACTGGGGCCTAAAAGGAAATCCTGAAAATCTGTATCATTAGACAGGCGACTGAGGTGTCCTTTAACAGCATCTAGTGAGGAACTTTTTAACCATTGCTGGCATAATTTCCCTACACTGTATGTTGTTTTTATACTCAAATGTTCTGGTGACACATAACAAGGGTCTAGTGTATTTGTTCTAAAACTCCCCGTGGAGTTTACAAAACATGCATGACAACTATTCGTGTCTACTGGCCACAATAACCACCTACAAGGGCATGACAGTGATGTTAAATGTTCCATTTTGGACCCACTCATCGAGCTGATCTTCAGTTGCATGAATGTATTTTTGCCATTTGTAAAATTTAGCAGGGGCAGGGATACTGGCCGCATTCAAGTCCTTAGTTTTTGCCAAGCCTAAACAACTTGTCTGTTGTACAGTTTCATAAAAAAAAAAAATTTGAACAGATATTGGGCAAGCTCAGAATAAAGCTTCCTTTCCCCTTATTAGCCAATTTGTAGTTTCCCGCACATTTTTCAAGTCAATCAACTTTAGCCAATATTATTAGTCTTCTATAGCCAATCAAGAAAGAAAATATATATATATGTATATATATATGAATACATCAATTTTGTATCAGTTAATAACATATTTTGACTTTTTATCACTGTCAATTTAAAATAATACAACTCTGCATTTTTAACATTGTGCCCAGAAAAATATGCAAACTTTCAGAATACATTTTGGAACTCCCAACTGGCGGAGTTCGACAGTGTTCCCATTGTGCATAATTAAAAATAGTCTTTGAGGTACTTGCTGTGTGAATGAAATGATGTCCATAATAATTATAACATAACATATCTTCATAACTTTATCTTGATTGAAAAACATCCTCACTTTCAAATACAGTGAAATATTGCAAATCAGACATAGTAGAATCAAATCTTTTTACATCCCAATCACCAGAAACAACTCCGGGTATTATTACAGCATTCAACTGAACGTTTAAATACATAAGAAATGTGGATGACCTCCGCTGGGCCGTATATATATCAAATGGTACTTCATCCCAAACAATCCCATTGTGAATCAGAAAGGGCTGCAAGCAATGTGAAAAAATTACCTTGGCCCAGGTCAGCCTGGTAAGAGTGATTTAAGCAGCAGTAATTCTGGCAACTTTCAGGCCATCACTTCTTGGCCTGATATCTAACATAAAGTGTAGCTTCCAACTTCATGAAGGTTTAACCAAAATGCCTCTACAAGAACCCAGATGCTCCCAAGTGCTGGGTCTGCATCTCCCTGGCTTGGTTGGGGCCAGGCTATGCACAGAAGAGTTGAAAGACAACAGTCCAGACTCTACTTGGGGTAGCCAAGCCTCAAAGCTGGGACTGGTTTCTCTGGCTTGCACAGGGCAAGGCTGTGCTGTGGGTGGGGGCGGGGGAGCACTGTTGAAAGAAGGTCTGCAACATGTTGCTTTGGCTTCTAAACATTGCAGTAGGCCCACATGAAGTGACTGGTCTGTGATTCCTAAGTTCACTCATGAGTGCCTGCATTGTGACCAAAGCCAAATGAAAAATTAGAGAAGCAGACAAAAAAGTGCATTGCACTGGATAGCCACCAGAGGTCACCACAGGAATAAGCTCCAGATGACAGCTGAGATAGGAATCTAGCTGGTGCAGTGACAGAGAACCGAGCTTCTACATTGACAGACCGCAATGTTGCTGGGCCTATAAATCACAGGGAACCAACGACAGTGACTGAGCTTCAGCCCAGACAAGACAGATTCCTAGTAACCCAGCAGAGGCCAACACGGAGGAAGCCTCACAGTGACAGAATGAAACAGCTGGGACCCACAATCATGGTGTCACAAGTGGATCACCGTATAGAACAAAATACTTCCTGGAAACAAGGATGCACAAGGAGAGAAAACGATAACTGGATAATACCTTTTACCTTATTCTCTGAGGTGAGACTACCCCTACTCTAACACTGCTATGACTCACCTCGCAGGGCTTCATTTGTTGTTTTTTCTGCTGGGGTGGGTTAAAACACCCTGTCATGCACAGCCGAGAAGTTTAAAGTAATATTCATTTTTCTCCAATGGCGCATGCACTGCACACTGCTGCAGCAAACACAATCACACTATTTTCAACTGCAAGGAAAGACACTTTTGGAGTCTGTTAGTTTATACTTTTATTTTGACCCTTTCTGACTTTTAAATATCCTAAACTATCTAAGGGAGAAACACCGGTCACTTGTAAGTGGGTCACCTCATTAATACTGGGCCATTTTGGCCCTCAAAAAACACACCAGCATATAGCTAATATAAAATGGCCTTAACTGCTGCTGCAGAAAGCTGGAAATCTTCAACAAATATCGGTTCATCCATGATAGAAAGAAATTCACAGAGCTAAACTCTTCTGTGAGATTTGAAATTCAGGAGGTAGCACATCACAATAAAAAAATAAATTCCATACTGGACTGCAGATGCATGAAAGATTTATTTCACTGCTTGGCGTTTTGGATGTCCCTTTTTCTAGTGAATTTATATATCAATTTTTCCTATATTAACTGAAAATGAAATGTGATGAGTTTGAAGGGTACACAGTGACCCCACTAATAATGGCACTGGAAATCACCCGCGTGACTGTTCATATGTACATCCCTTTTTGCAGCACCACATTAGACAGAACTTACTTTCTAAGTGCTGTGCAAAATTTGATGTGGGCGCAGAATTAAAAGAGAATGGGGGCATAAGAAACATTCATAAATGACAGCTTGCGTGCAAGGTACAAAACAACCTTCCATGAATTTCACAATTGGTCCAAACAGAGGTTTCCTGCATTTCCCTGGGTAATCTGTGATTTGTAAGATGTGCTTTCCATTTGGGCACTGAAGAGAAAAATGGACAGAGAATATGCTCAGTAATTTTTTGGGAGAACATTTTTTTACTGTGGCAAATTGTTGCAACCTATGTGGTAAACAAAGACATCTCTACAAAGCATGCCATAGTGGATCAACCTTACCAATGGTCCTACAACCCAAGATACCTCAAGAAGAGTTACAAGACAGTTACATATTTATAGCCTCTGAAAAAGGGTTAGACAGTACAGAAAAACCTGCAAAAAATTAATAGTCACCCTGCAGTTGTCCTGAAGTTGACGGTGATCTCCCCCCCCCCAACTCTTATACATCAAACTGCAGACCAAGAACAACTTAAAGCTGAAACCAGCAAGACCAAGGAAGAAGCAACAAATGACTGTAGTCTGAGACACAACCAAAGGAAGAAACCCCACACGTGGTTCCAACATGCCAGAAGTCAAACAGGTAAAGAAAACAGGCCAACCAACTTCCTCAAAAGAACAAATACTTATGGAACAAAAAGAAGTAGACAAATAAATCCCAATTGCACAACTTCTTTTTACATAAACCAAAGCAGTAACACATGAAACCACTGGAAACCATTAAGAAAATCTAATTCAAACTAAGAAAGGCAAGAAGGAAAACAAAGGGAAAAATAAACAAGTGAATCTGAAAATCCATTACAAGACTTAGAAATGGAAGAAGAAATAAAAGATCTTCCCCCTGACTTTGTCTCCTTCGACAAAGGAAATGATCCTTTCTTGAAGCAAACAGCCAAAAGAATTGAAAGAATACAAAAAAATGGCACTACAAGTTTCCAAACAAGCTATCTAAAAGAGAAACAAAAGAAGACCACCGCAATCAAGGCTGCATCGCTAGTAAGGATGATCTTCTACCAAAACACAAATGCCACTTTTTTACTAGGGTCTAGGTTTAGTAATCAGGCAAACCTGTCAGACTCATTTAACCTGCACTTAAGATGGTCTAACAGCAGCCCTTGAAGAAAGCCTAGGCACTCCCATAGAGGACCTATAAAAACAAATCATTGAGGTAGAGGCTCCGCCCATAGGTGACATGAAAGAAATTCCATTGGCTAGTTCTGAGGAAAGTCAATCCATTCCCCCACAAGCAGAAAGGGAGTTTATAGTTACTTAACTAATCGAGGTATACAATGCCAATATAATTTAGATAGCTACAATAGCCTCATTAAATGCTCAAGACATTATACTAATACACGAGAGAGCAGCAATATTTAACTATTGTACAAAGATAAATGCAGATATAATGTGCTAATAAGAATGTGCTATACCTTATTATTCAGATTATACATTCCTTTAAACAGAGTGAGACTTGGGACACCCTCCAGAGACATGAAGTGGAAACAAATGCAGGGATACGGTGGCTTGGACCAGGAGAAAGATGGTGATTTAAGCCTTCAGCTCCGCTACACAGGAACAAATCCACCAGTAAAATCAATGCCTACGCACCACAAATAGGTTCCAAAAATGGCAGAAGTTATATCACACTGAGGTAATACATCTTCAAAAACCATCATCCTTACACCAATCTCCACTCAGAGCCCGATGTCAACCTTGACTGCGGCCCGCCATAACGTTACAACCCTAATAGCAGTCAGTGGTGATCCTTCAATGTTAACAACCAGCAAACTGTTCGCACCACAAAGACACTGGTACACCAAGTAAAAAAAAAAACACCTGTTCTAACGCGCTACCTACGCAAAAAGATTATTATTATTGTGTAAGGGAAACTTCTCCGCAAGGGATTATGGCTGCATTCTCATTTTAAAATAGTGACACCTTAGAAACACTCAATCTGTGGGATGTATCTGAGCTCCCTCAATATTTTTGCGGCCATATCACGCAACACTGCTTGAAATTTTCCACGTAATTATTGCGAGGATACCGAGGGAGGTATCTCAGCAAATTAATTACTGAAAAGAGAGTAATGGTTAAATTAAATCATACGACTATTAAAATGGCATCCCGCTGTATTGATGGCATTTCTTACTTTTTTGTATCTGTTGACGATTAGCGGGCTCGATCATCTGAGCGTGCTTGTTAAAATGTTCCATGTTGCATTCAATGGCTACCACTTGTGTATGTTTGATGTTGTTTGTGCTTGTGTATGGATTCCACGTTCGAGCCCGAGCGTCTGTTTGGGCAGTTGACCAAGTGCTCCTGACGGAATGAGGTTACGATAATGGGCTCCGACTGAAATATATTTCAACTACTTTTACACTTGTTTGGATGCATTTCTTTCAACTTAACATTTGGCAACGTGTAAATTACATCAACTAGGGAGCCCATTGTTTGTACCTCTAAGGAATTTGTCTAGGAGTTGTGTTTTTTTATGTCTCAAACTCCGGAACGCTGTTTGCTGTGAACTTAAGGCCTTTCACAATTGCACAGCAAAGTTTCAAGGGAAATTATTCACCTTACTTGTAAATCCTGGCACAATGGTCTCTCCCCAGCTGCTGTGCGCTGTTTGGTCGACGGATCAACAGCACTTGAAACCTCAGTGGCGTTGGGAGCTGAGGTGTGGAGATTGGGAGGATTCAGGCAGCATCACTTGGGAAACAGCAAGGGCAGAGCTGAAGTGTGTTGTCAGTTCCACATTTCTGGCACTTAAATAGATGCATGTCATCTGCAGTTCAGGAAGTGCAAAGACACTGGATAAACAGTCTTCATCATCAGCAAAGCTTTGTAAAAGGAGTTCAACTATTGGCTTGCTTGTGAGTATGAGCTAATTAAGCGATTGCCTCATTTTTTGGTATGAGCTAATTCAGCAATTGGCTCGCTTTCCATTAGGTGCTAATTCAGCGATTGGCTCGCTTTTCGGTATGAGCTAACTCAGCGATTGGCTCGCTTTTCGGTATGAGCTAACTCAGCGATTGGCTCACTTTTCGGTATGAGCTAAGTCAGCGATTGGCTCACTTTTCGGTACAAGCTAATTCAGCGATTGGTTCACTTTTCGGTATGAGCTAACTCAGCGATTGGCTCACTTTTCGGTATGAGCTAAGTTAGCGATTGCCTAATTTTTTGGTATGAGCTAATTCAGCAATTGGCTTGCTTTCCGTTAGGAGCTAATTAAGCGATTGGCTCGCTTTTCGGTATGAGCTAACTCAGCGATTGGCTCACTTTTCGATATGAGCTAAGTCAGCGATTGGCTCGCTTTTCGGTACAAGCTAATTCAGCTATTGGCTCACTTTTCAGAACAAGCTAATTCAGCAATTGGCTCGCTTTCTGCATATGAAGCAGAACCAAAAATTGGATTTTTAACATGTATTTTTATGCTTATCCATTGATTCATCTGTTCTATTTATTTGTGTGTTGTCTGAATTGCTAGAAAAGTTTGTTTATATTAGTTCATTTAGATTTTTTATTGCTTTTAATTTTATATTTTACTTATTTACTCCTACTTTTATGTTATGGTGTGTCTTTTGCACAATACCATGTACAATTAACTCCTTTTTTGCAGAATCCAGGGAAACGTTCTGTTCCCTGGAAACATTGGATCCGTCCGTATGAAAATGTTATTGTGGCTATTGACGCTTCTGCATTTACACCACTTAGAAAGGTAGGTAGCCATACTATATAGTCATTTGGGGCATGAGGGCCAGCAGATTTTTGATAATCTTCCGCCAATGCAAGTACCTGCTGGAGGAGGGAATGGATGGAATGAGTATACTGAGGCAATTTCCAGATTACAAAACAAATTTTCAGAGCAACGCACTGTACTTTTAGATAGGTATAATTTTCATAAAAGAAAACAGTTACCAGAAGAGTCAGTTGAAGAATTTATCTCTGCTTTATGCTTATTAGGTTCAACATGCAATCTTGGGGCATCTTTAGATACTTATTTAAGAGACCAATTAGTTTTTTCTGGTCATTCAAAACAAATACAAGAAAGGTTATTAACTTGTAGGGGTCCTTCACTAGAGGAAGCAATTGAAATAGCTAAAGCTATTGAACACTCTATTTTATTGAGTACATTTATTTGCACAGATCAGTCTTTGGCACACAGGTCAATATGTACTTGTGTCAGTCTGATATTAATGTTATATCCAACAAGGGTAAATTTAAGAAAAGTTGCACAAAAGAAAAAACAAACATTTTGCTTTGTATGTGGGTCAAGAGACCATATGAGTAGCAACCCTAATTCTCCTGCTGTGATTCAAAAATGCAATAAGTGTACAAAAATAGGACACTTCCAAAGTGTTTGCACAGAGGGCAGATTTCTAGTAATAATTAGCAATTTTGATGTTTCTGTGGAGAACTGTACTTCAGAACTTTCTAACGTAGTTCTTAGTAAACAGGAGGCTCAGGAAGGTAATATTTTGAACATATTTAACACTAACAACGTGGTGAAAAGACCACTATTTCAGAAGTGTGTAGGGGGCACAAAATTGAAATGATGGCTGATTCAGGTGCTCCCATCACTATTTTGTCTGACATGTGATTCTTCAAGAATTGGGGCAGGAGCACAAAGTTAGAACAAGTGGATATATTACTAAAAGCTTTTGGTGAACATGACATTGAATTATTGGGTTATTTCTAGGACTCCTGGATATGTTTAGGCAGATCTACTAACACCACCATTTATATTGCCAGTAAAGAGAGAAATTTAGTAGGCTGACTTGATCTAGCTAAGCTAGGAGCTGATACCAGGAGATGAGACACCTATAATAGCTATTGATAGCTTCATCACTAGAATTCAGGAGAAGTTGCCTTTGGTAAATAATTGCATGGCAGCTGTCTTTCATTCTTTGGTAGGTTCTTTATTGGTACATCTTCTCAGCATACAAAGTAAGAATAATGGATTTGTTAAAGATATGGACAAGGAGGGCGCACATTTTATTGACAGATTTCCAGAAGATTTAAAGGATGAAATAGGGACCATTAAAGTTTTTTAGCACAAAATTAAACTTAAGGCAGATGCCATATCTGACACTCAGTGTCAGAGATGACCATTACAAATTACTACAAAAACGTGTTTCTGATCAGCCAATTGTTCCCACAAAATCTGCAGAATGAGTCAGTCCCATTGTGATCGTATGGAAGAAATCTGGGGAGATCAGAATGTGTGTAGACCTGTGCACTCTCAACAAGAGTATCGTTACTGATTGTCACCCTCCTTCCCAAAATTCAGGACATGCTAGCTAACATAGATAAAACTAAATATTTCAGTTTGATCACTCTCCATTCAGCCTACCATGAGATTCCCTTGTAAGAGGAGTCTAAAGAATTAACTACTTTTTCAAATTTTTACGTCTACCTTTTGGACTGGACTCAGCTGCCAGTGTTTTCCAAAGGCTTATGGATATCATTTTGGAAAAGGTAGCTGGGGCCCAAGCTTTTCAGGATGATGTCTTAATATATGCAGATACTGTGGACGAACACAATTCTGTTCTTGGCAACGTTTAAAGACATTTCAGAAAGTTGGGGAATCACACATAGAGCTGACAAAAGCAAATTTCTGGTTCAGGAGTTAAATTATTTGGGACACTGTATATCTTCTGTATATCTTCTGGAGGAATTAAACCTACACTTTTCTTGGTGCAGCAATTCAAGAGGTGTCACCACCAAAAGATAAAGATTCTCTTCGCTCTTTCCTTGGGCTAAGTGAATACTACTCAAGGTTCATTGAAGGCTATGCTTTTGTTGTTCAGCTTCTTCATGCTTTACTCAAGAAAGAACAACTTTCAATTGAGACACTATGCTTGATAAAGCTTTTAACATCATCAATAAGAAAATTACTTCAGCGCCAGCACTGCCATCTTTTAACTCCAAAGGGAAATGTCTCTTAACGGTGGATGCCAACCAGATTGGACTAGGAGCTGTGCTTTCTCAGTGGGTTGAAGGCAAAGAACATACTGTAGCACTTGCTTCTTGTTGTCTTAAACAGGCTGAAGTAAACTATTCCACCACTGAAAAGAAGGCACTAGCCTATTACCAGGCAGTAGAGAAGTTCAGAACTTTGTTATGGGGCTCTAAGTTTGACATATTCACTGATCACAAGCCACAAATATACATGTTAGATGGCAGTGGGTCTGGCAAAGTATCTTCTATATTAGTTAGATAGCTGGCATGTTTACAGGAATTTTCCTTTACTATAAAATACATTCTTGGTGGTAAGAGCAGCAGAGCAGATTATTTATCCAGGGAACCCGTGCAGGATGGTTTTAGCACTGAACTTGGGGAAGATGTAGAATGTGATGTAGCTCGTGTGGATGATGTTTTACATGACAAAGGCGCAAATGTTATGCTTTTCGTTAACAAGGGTTGGCCAGAAGAAAGGGAGTTGGATGTCCAATTCAAACCTTTCAAGAAAGTATTGGAAGAGATTGTAAATAGGCTTCTGTTGCAAAATGATCTATGTGTTCCCCCTGTAAGTTTCTGTGACAAGCTCTTTCGATTTGCTCATAAGGGCCATTTGGGCATTGCTACCACATGCAGAAATTAAAGCAACATTATTGGTGGCCATCTTTAGATGCCCAGGTTGTTCAGCTAGTCAATGCATTGTTTGTCTTCATTCAGACAAAGACTGGAAAATGTTTGAATCTCCTTTGCATGTGACTCAACTACCTAAACATCCTTGGCAGAAATTGCTTCAGATTTTGCAGGGCCTTTTGAACTACAACTGCTGGAAAAAAAGGATTCTCATAGTGTTGGTTAATTATTACTCAGAATGGGTACATTTTGATTTTGTGAAATTACCAACATCAAATGCCATTGAATTTTAGAAGAATATTTTCGTACTGAAGGTGTACCATCTGTTTTAGTGCCTGACAATGCAACACACTTCACATCTTCCATGATGAAAGAATTTATCAGTGTTAAGCATATGTCTCATCTAAGGGTGGCATTATATTCACCAATGTCTACTGGTCTAGTTGAAAGAGTAAACAGGTTTTTGAAGGAAAGTGAAAAAACTGGTTTCACAAATGGTTTTGATGTTGAAGAATTTCTGAGGCAAAACAATGTGGCCATATTTACTCAGAACGCACAGCACCACAGGTGTATCACCTTTTAGACTTTTAAGGAAACGTGAGCCCAGATCAAATCTCTGTCCTGATTGAGTGAAATCCAAAGAAATTATCGATGAGGATATTCATTCTCAAGTTTCAAAATCAGTGACAGAACATCAAGAGTGTGAAAATAAGTTTTTTAATAATAGTTCAAAAAAAGGAATGAAAGAGCTGGTAGTCAATGTTAAAGCTTGGGTACTGGTAAAGAAAACACAAAAATATATAAAGGAGAATCTAAGTTTATGCTACAGGCAAAGGTTATTAGAGTATCTAAAGGTCCAGTTCTAATTAATGGCAAAGGCAGGTGGAGCAAAAGACGCTTGGTTAAAATACCAAGAGACCAGGCAGAAATCTTACCAGGTTCACGATGTACAGAGCCATTTGAAGGGTCTTGCTGGGTTGATTCTAATGAATGCCGTCACAATCCAAATTCCACCGCTTTTGGTAGTTCCTTGATTAGTAACAATGTGGAAACACGACTGGATAATGATGAGAATACTCTACAAACTGTGCAAAGCAGACCAACTCGCACTGCTTGTTATCCTACCAAATTTAAAGATTTCTATTTGCACCAATGTGTCAGTTTTAGTATAAATTTGGTCCCATTTATTTTATTTTTTTAGGAAAGGTGAAAGATGATGTAGTGATAGCATTTCTTGATGATTAGCGGGCTCGCTCATCTGAGCGTGCTTGTTGAAATGTTCCATCTTGATTCCATGCCTACCACTGGTGTATGTTCGAAGTTGTTTATGCTTGTGTTTGGATTCCATGTTCGAGCCTGAGCCAACAGGCATGTGAGTTACTGCTTGGCCAATTGACGAAGCGCTCCTGACTGTGTGAGGTTACGATCATGGGCTCCGATGGAAATAAATGTTCAACTACTTTTACACTTGTTTGGAAGCACTTATTTCAACATTACACCCGCTCATCACATGCTATCTGCTCATGACCCTGCAAACAACATCAATCTATTATCTGCCTAGTGCTTACTCTTGCCTACGCTCAATGACTCTTTGGCAACTTCACCCAAATTACATCACATTTCAAGCTAATAATTACTGAAATCTGCCTCAGGCAAAATTGTGGGCCCTACACAGCTCCTGCTAGGCGCTCAAAAATTTTGAAAGACGAAAATGGGCAATACACTGGAAGAATCAGGTTTAATAACTACCTAGCACCCCTCCTCACTTGCACTGCAACACTTTGTAAATTATTCTAACTAATCCACCGCTCACTTGAAGTGTAACCAGTTCCAATGATCGGTGCCACAAAATGGCCACCCTGTCCGTCTCCTGCTAAACGCTCCAAAGCGTGAACTTTTACTTTTCATCACATATCTTCTGACAAAAAGCTGCCTAGCCCCTCACTCACTAGCACTTGATAGTTTTCAATAAACACAGTTTACATGTACAATCGAAGGATGACCAAGAGGTGGTCTTGGACATCATAGGAACAGAGCTCCATGGCTCATCAGATATGGGCTTACCTTATCAAAAGACTCGACCACTGCATCCACAGTCAGTGTTGCGGTCTGCCTCCACTGAAGTCTGCCCCTCAATATAGTGCAGATGAAAGAAACTTCAGTACATGGAAATTCCTTACCAATACAGCACAAAACCTGAACCATCCATATGTGCCAACATCATTGTCAGAGGGGCGTCTGCTAAACCTAAGCCATATATACTTTGCTGGAAGGATGTTTTAGTGACACAGGCAACACACGACTGCCTTTAATAAAGCAACTATTATATTCATCAGCTTCATCTATTGACTCAGTGTGCAGGTATAATATTGTAATAAATCATGAAAGTGAAGATGTTTATCATTGTACATGAAATTATCAATTGCAAGATTCTTAATGACAATTGTATTAATTTAATGTTGCTATATTTGTTTTTCCAAGATAGCGATAAATTTTTCCAGAAGAAACTCTCTCCTATGTTTCTTTTTACTGGTAGCGCCAACACAAGTAGTTTTGCATATATACTTTCAGTGTAGTAATGGTCGGAGTCATGAGAAGATCCTTCACGCTATCAATAATAAACTGCACATCACTTAATCTTCCGGAATGGTAAGCCTTCTTTCTGAAGAGAGGGGAGTGTTTTGGATATAGCACAGTGATCGACGTAGCACTGCAAGCCGGCACCACCGACACTTTGGAAGCCCATAGGCAGTACGCAGTGTGCTTTTCCTATTGAGGCCAGTAGCCCCCAGAAAGAAACAAGCAAGCCGGTTGAGGTAGGAGCGGAAGAAGAGTCTGAGGGCATTGGAATTTCTTCCTGGAAGCTTTTGGGAAATCTATATGAGTGCAGGAGTTGGGACCATTGGCACGTTGCTTTGGGGTGGAAACTAAGCACAGGACGGAAGACAATATGGCGGAGGAGACTGCTGCAAGGCTGATGGCAGCGAACATGCTATTCGAAGGTATGGAGCAAGGTAGTGAGACAAAAGCCTTGTACCGCAAGGGAAAAATGGCTTAAACAGTATGTTGGCTCAGTTGGAAAGACTAAAAAAGTCAGAAGTTCAAAAATGGAGGCACGTGGTCTCCCTCAGGAAATACCTTGAAGTGGGGAGAATACCGCAGGGCCTACAAATTTTGATTACGCAGAGGTATGAAAATTTCGATCCAGATCTCATACAGGAGTGGGTTGAAGCAAATGATGCTAGTTCTATGACCATGATTAAGATTTTGATCAAATACGCAGAAGTTGAAAGGGATAACTTGATGAAGAAGATAAAAATTATTGATGAAGAATTGATTAAGGAGGGGGACCAGGAAAGAGTATGATCATTCAGACAAGATTTAAAAGTAAGAATTGTGAAATATGAAGATACAATAAAACAGAGGAAAGCACAGAAATTTCAGAGGTATAAAACAGACTATCAGAGAGGACAAATATTTACATTTGCACGTTGCTTTGAGATTACATGTAGACAAAGAATAAGGGCAAAAAATTTACCGAGACAGGAAATATCTCTTAGTGATTTCAGTTCGGACCCAGACTCAGAAGTGGAAGGATGCCAGAGTGGAAGTGAGAGCTTGTACATTGGTAAAGGATGAGCTTAATTTTTAAAGATCGGACAGGCACACAAACCATCGACCACAGCAGCACAGGAAACAAAGTCAAAATGAACAATGGAAAACGAACAGAGACTGAGTTCAAAGGGCAAGTAACATGCGGCAAAGAGAAGTAACAGACAAAGACAATACGGTAGTTAATTTAACTGATGTTTTATTGACAAAAGAGGAGTAAAATATATTATCGCTTGGTCTTTCTTACTTCCCACTGTCTGAGTTTGATTATGCATGGGCACGCATTGATTTCTTTAAATTGATATGAAAGTTAAGATTGGGTTTCATGCAAAAATACTTTTTCAAAGTTAGATAGGACACTGGAGTCAGGGGGATGGATCCAACTGATTTTCTGTCACTGTTGAATTTAGAGGGCATAAAATATTTGATTGCAGTGGGAGAGGAAGATGCGGGGACAGACTCCACAATAACTAACACTCAATTGGAAGACTCCTTAGCAATGAGTGAATGAAGAAACAAGTTTCAGACCCTGACCAAATTTGTTCCACCAGCAACGCCGGACAACAGTGAGGTATTCTCACAACTCATGATAGGGGAGTTAACGTAAGTGCATATAGGATCTAAACACAAGAAAATTTACATCATAATGAGAAATGCATTAAATTAATGAGGAAATGGGAAACAAGTGATGATGAACGGCCCTCTGACAAGGGAGGTAACATTGTGTTACGGAGTAAAGCAATGTATATGAAAGAGTCCTACTGTCAGTTAAATGATATTGAATGTTACATCAGGATATCATGTAATGAACTCAACAAAGTGAAGAGGGACTTTTTGAACCAGCTTATGGAATGGAGGGAGCTAGAACTTTTGAATTGGGAACACTGCAGTTTTTTTTTGTTTTGTTTTTTAACATCTTCTATCTTATCCTCAAGATTCATAAAGATGCAGTGAAACCACCAGGTAGACTTATTATTGCAGCACTAGGGATTCTGACTGAGACCATGTTTATTTATATAGATCACTTCCTGCAGCCCCTGGTGCATAATCTATCTTCTTACGTGAAAAAAATAAAACTGATTTCTTGAAAATTATGTTTGATATGACATGGGAGGAAGGGAAGACAATGCTGAGCGTAGATGTCACCTCCCAATATACTAGTATCAAGACATGAAGATAGCCATAGGGCAGTTAAACACTTCCTGTGAGCAAAGGCATTTAAATACTATCAACATAATAAAATGCTGTTGAAAATGATTGAGTGGTATTTGAACCAAAGCATTTTTTTTTCAGTGGTGAGCTCATCAGACAAAAACAAGGTATAGCTATGGGTTCCTGCTTTGCCCCTAGCTATGAGAATTTGCATAGGGGTTGGTGGGAGAAGCAGGTACTGAATAGCCCTGAAATGAATGAATGACAGAGAATCCTCCAGTGGGTGCACTACTTTTGGTTCAGTATCAGGCAAATACATGTTAAGCCAACTCAACAGTATGGGTTTCTGTAACTCAATCTCTGTGATTCATGTACTGTTTTCTAAAGCATCTAGCAAAATACTTGTAAATGGCCTTTTGTCCTAACAGATCCCAAATCAATATGCATTTACATAATGGTGCCCCCTATCAGCAGCCCTTTTCATCTGTGCAATACGATCTATATTACAAGCATTGCAGAAATAATCAATTACTAAACGAGTTATTGTACCAGTTGCAGAAGGAAAACCAATAAAATGTGCTGCTTATATGCATGATATCAACATATTCTGTCGAGACCCCGTCTGGGTCAGAAGAAACATCTTACATACAAAACTCCTTACCAAAGCCTCAGGCTGAGCTCTAAACATAGGAAAGAGCACATGTTCCAACAGAAGTGAGTGGGTATGCTCTTCTCAGAAGATGCTACAGGAGAAGCAAAATCCGCTGCCATAGCAGAACAAGGTACAGCAAAAACTAGGACTCTGTGAAAACCAGAACCCACAGCATGACTATAGAAATTCTTGTAATAAAAACTGTAATTCTGCCTCTTACCATACTATGCTATCATTCTTCCACCACCCCACTCCAGGAAAAAAGTTCTGAAAAGACTATCTGAATTTATATGATCCTCCAAAAAAATCAAAAATTGCTTGAACAAAGATATATAAAACCTTACCAAATGAGGTGGAAGCGAATGACATCAACTACGTCTACCTATGGTCTAAAGCTGTACAAAAAAGACAACATTTTACTGCATGATATGTATCAGATTGGATTGGCCTAATGGCAAGCACAAATAAACAACTCAGAAATACCCCGCTGGTGGTAGACAACGGGCTCCCAAGTAAGGGCCTTCCAACACAGAAGGGTATTGGCAAAAACATACAAGTGCCCACAGAAACGACTGCCCAGTAGAAGAAAAGGCATTTAAAATGTTCTGGTATTGTTCATTTCCTCAATATGTTTGAAAATTATAAACCTACTAATAAAAAAAGTACTTTAAATTATGAACTCCTACTGTACGTTATTTGTTTTTCATACACCTCGATAAAAGATAGCACACCATGGAGAATCAGCTCCTCAGTGCAAGAAACCTTATAGTTAATAAGAAATCAAGGTATGTTCCAGCATAAGCAATTTGAAGAAAAAGGTTGTGTTAAAATATGCTAAACAAATGAATGGCACATTATTGGTCAGACATTAAGGGCCACGTGTACAAACCATTTTTCTAGTCGCAAACGTGTCCTCTTTGCCACTAGAAAAACGTTTTTTGGGATGTACAAAGCCTGAATTGTGATTCTGTAACTCTTGTCTTGCAATTCGGTATTAGGAAGGGGCATGTTCAGGGCACCCTTTCCAAATACCGAATCTGAATGGAATGTATGATTGTTTTGCCACCGTAACCATGTTTTGCAGTTAACACCAATTTCAAACTGGTTTTAACACATTTGAAAACGGGAAGAGATCCCCAAGGAACAGCTTTCCCTTTGTGAATGGTAAATATATTTTCAGGGCAAGCAGTGGTCCCATGATCCATTGCCTTCTCTGAAAAACTGAACAGAAAACTTTCATTTTTCTTTTTGAAATGCATCCTGTTTTCCTTTAAGGAAAACAAGCTGAATTTGTTTTTAAAAAACTGCTTTATTTAAAAGCAGTCAGACATGGTGGTATGCTGTCCCTGGTAGGGAATCGCAAACAGTGTACTTAATACTGTTGTACATTTTGTTTTGCGACTCGCAATTTGCAATCCGTTAGGGAATGCAAATTGAGAGTCGCAAAACAAAAGTTCATACATCTGGCCCTAAGTCCTTTGGGAAAGAGAAAGCAGAATTAAAATGGAAGCAACTTAAGTGGAAAGACTGGATCACTTGAAATCATTTTTGTAAACCCAGTAACGAACCTGGGTAGCAAGACATGCAGGATAATAGTTATACCAACTTTTGGATTTACAAAAGTGTAATGAAACTATAAATATTTAATAAAAGGTCAACTTTTTTAAAGAAAATGTAGGAAAGTGGAGTATTACGCAGTGATACAGGTTAATCATCATTATGTAATACTATCACAATGCCACAAAGATGGTCCTTTGGATTCACAATAATGAATCCTTGGCCCAGTCCTGGTGGTGTGGCAGAGTGCAGTCAGGCTTTACTACAGGAACATGTGTCAAATATTTAAGAGTACCAGCATGGACGATAAGTAATAAAAAGACTCAAAAGAAATCTGACACCAATTTATAAAAATAAAGCAGAATTTTAAATAAATTTAGAAACCAAATCAGAGTCAATCATATATATATATATATATATATATATATATATATATATATATATATATAATAGATATAAATAAAACTGGAGTTGTGGATTTTAGAGTGAAAATAAAATCAGTATATTTACAAACTCTCAAACTTCGTCATTGAACAATGGGAAAAACCACTAGTGACACTCGGTCACTTGAAGGGTGAATCCAGAGAAACTCACTGGTAGATAAGGTTGTGCAGGTCCAAGGGCCAAGCTACGACCGTCATACCAATTTACTTGGCTTGTGGGGCCAGGGCGCAGAGGTGTCCTGGCTGTCTTTGGTGCTAAACGTGGGAGCCATGGGTACTGAAAAATGGTACTTGTGACAGTCGGTCACTTACAGATCAAGTTCATGGGAGCCCACTGGTGGGTTAAACTTGTGGGGGCAACTAGGCCAGGATTCACCAGGCAGAACAACTCCACCTAGCTTAGTCATCTCGGATGCAGAGGTGTGCTTGGCTATCCTTGGTGTTGAATAGAAGTTGTGGTTGCTGGTTTTCCCACTGAGACAGTGCGGGGGAGGAAGCATAGTCAAAACCTCAACCAAGCCAAAGGTGACGTCAGAAATGTGTTGAAGTGTATCTTGAAGTTTCACTGTCGAGTAACGGTGGTAATGACCAGACTAGCCACCAATAGGCCTTAGCAGTGGTAAGGTGGAAGAGAAGCTATCTCCCCTTTGGGAGGTCCAATGGAAAATGGTAGCCAACTGAAACTTGGAGAAGAGCTGCACTACACTTTCTACAATGCACTGGACAACCCTGTCTTCGGGTGACACTTAGGAGGGCCTGATGGCCAGTGCTTCTTCAGTTCTGGTAGGAGCTTTTTACATGCAGTGGGCAGGTGATTAGTGCCACTAGTCCAAGGGAGTATGGTCTTGCCTTTGGCTCAGAAAGGGTTCCCTCTTGCTGGGGGGAGCAGTCTTTGGTCCGGGATGAGCTGCAATCGAGCAGTGCCAGGAAGGTTGCCACAGGCTCAAGGTATCACACTTTTTGTAAGTGCAGGTTCCTGTCGTTGACGCAGGTCTTCTCTTGTGCTTTATTTGCAAGTTGTTGCAGATCTCAGGTTCTGGTGCCACTGGAGCCCTTAAACCCTACATTTAAGGGTGTTAGGAGTGTGGGTGCAAGTAGCTAATGGGCTCCTAGCCCAAGAGGCAAACCCGCCACTGAGGTGACCACATCCAGTGGGCTGTGACACCTTTTCTATCCAGATCCCTCCATTCTGCCAATTTCAAGATGGTAGAAATCTTCCTCAGCTTTACAGAACAGATTGCCATCTGAAAGGCATGGCTAGCCTTCTAGGGAGGTATTATGCCTCCTGACTAACTATTTTTCCAGTCTGCCTGGAAGCAAATGTGCCTTGGGGAAGTGGGGGGGGGGGAGCTTCATCCTCCACTGGGGGAAAGCCTGCTTGCATATCAGAGGCGATGTGCCCTTTGAAGTTCACCACCTTGATGTGCCACTTCACTAGCCATCCTGAGGAGAGGGAGTTGTGACAACCTTCCGACCCAGGCCATCATACTGACACCTGGGCAGTATGGCTCAGGGGGTCAGAATCCTGTCTTGGCAGCTACGAATTGCCAGCCAAAGCACAGGAAAACTGGGGCAACTCAGGAGGCAACCTCTAAGGTTGCTTTCTGGGTCCATGCCACATCGCTATCAACATGAGATTCATGTCAGGAGTG
Organism: Pleurodeles waltl; assembly: GCF_031143425.1. Taxonomy (NCBI): domain Eukaryota; kingdom Metazoa; phylum Chordata; class Amphibia; order Caudata; family Salamandridae; genus Pleurodeles; species Pleurodeles waltl. The sequence continues at coordinate 1,605,009,546 of NC_090444.1, forward strand.
AGAAGGCTCAGTGTTTGATACCAAAAATGGCCCATTTCAGCTGTACCATAATGGAGCTGGCAACCTCGGGTTTGCCTGGTTGCCAGCCCATGGTATCCTATGGACTGTAGTTCACTTATACTAGCCTTTAATGGAAAAGGGCACTATCGGAAAATAGCTTGCACTTTTATGTCCACACCTTTAATATAATGCACCTGCCTCCTGGGCTCAGGGGGCCTTAGGGGCGACTGACACATATTAAGGATAGTGCTTGGGCTGTGCCACACATGGTGTGGGGGCACAGTCGAGTTAGAGCTTTTAATACTGCTTCTGCAGTCTTCAATGGCAGGCCTGCTGTCAGTTCTTTACTTGGATAACAGGGTGGCAAAAACAGTGCCCTTGTGATCCCTTTTACACTCATGCCCTGGGTACAACTAGTAACATTTACTGGGGCATAGAAAGGGTTAAAGTACCTGCCATTTAGGGATACCAATTCACATTTGCCAATTTAAGAAGAGAGTACTGCCACTGGGGCTGGGTTAGCATGCTCCAATGCACTTTCAGAGTCTTAAACTAGCAGCTAGTAGTCCAAATGGGGGCAAAAGGTGGGGGAACCTGCAAAAAGCCTGTTTACCTACAAAAAACTCTGTTCTTAGCAGTTTAACATCCAATATGCCCTCTATTTGAAGACCATGTATTAACTTGATTTTTGGAACAGGGATATGGAATAAGAGCTTGCTCTGTGCACCACACACATCAAACCTGTATTTCAGTTATGGCCACTGTTAGGCAAGACGAGCCTGGTATCAGTTGTCATATACCCAGTACCTCCTTCATTGGCCCAAGCAAGGGTTACCTATTCAATACCTAGACTGTTCTAATGATGATTACTATAACTATGGTTTCTTCCATTCATCCAGTGAATGGGTACCCAGTCCTTGGAAGATGTAATCTATGTGGTCTCTGGGGCCATCTCTATAGAAACTGTCCTGAAAGGAAATGTTTCTATGCTTCAGTAGCAAGAACCAGTGAGAGAATTTGGGGAGACGTGCAATACAGGTGCCCCACCCAGACAACAAAAAAACAAGACAAACTCTAAATCAATCATTGTGCCACACACAGTTACCATTAAAACACAAATCCATGTGCAACAAATAAGCCGGCAAAAGGCAGAGCAGGCCCTTATCCACAAAATTCAGCAAACAAGAGACCTCAAAAATGATGTTCTACAATTGCAGGAAAATGCAGAAGCAACTGCAGAAGTCATTCAGCTAGTGGAGGGGACGACATAAGTGGAAGACATTTTGCATGAAATTGTGTACAGCCACCTCGATATCAAGAGATATTTGAACAAAAAGAAAAGGAACCAAGCAACAACGCCCCTCCAAGACTTGCCTTCAGTTTCATGGTGCCTGAAACACAAGACGACAGGCATGGCAATGTGCTGGTAGCATAGGCAGTAATTGCAAACTACTTGTACACATGCCAAACAGAGAAAAGACACAGCAAAGAACTATGCCATGTTCCCAAACAAATGCCATGTCTCTGTTAAAAACAAAAGCACAGGATGAGACAGGAAACACTATCATCATCTCAGATGTCAAAGAGAAATACAGACATGAAGGCCCACTAAAGGAAGAGCGGCAACTCACAGACCTCTCAAAGCAGTTCAGCAATGCCAAAGGTGTGAAAAAGATTAGAAATACCAACAAGAACAAACAGAAGGAAAAAGTGCAAATTGGGATAATCACAATGAACAGGAAAAAATAAAGTCCATGTAAAGATACAAACTCTCATAAGAGTACAAGGAAAACAAACAAAACAAAATCAGGCAACCCAAATACAAAAAAAAACAAAAACTCAGACATGGAAATACTATCAATTAAAAATAGTAACCTGTGGCCCAACCCATTCAGGCAGAAGAGGTCGACTTCATGTCAAACGTTTAGGGCAGTATGGAAACCGTAGAAATAAATACAGGCAAGTGAGACACAGTCACTGTTAGTACAAGAAGGAGAGATTGTAAAGTTGAATGATCATGTTTACCCTCTTTATGATGGCTGCTCCAATGCATTTTTCAATCCCAAACATGAACGTTTGATGCATGAAGTAGTCTAATAGAAGGGCAGCAATATTGCTATATTGCAAACTCGAAGCTGACATAATTTGCTTGAAGGAATGTAATATCCCTCCAATGCAGGATTATGACTATTATGCAAAATAATGGTCCGTGGGCCCCTCTGCTCAGTCAGGAGGGAAAAATAGAAATGAGGTAGAGATTTTAAGTAGAAACAAGAATATTTGACTTACTATGAAACTGAGATTTTGCCAGGAATAATAATGCCTTGCAGTACCTACACAAATCTCCAATAGCTGGCTTACAGGTGAAAGATCCATAAAATGAGAATCAAAAGAGACCAGGTGGTACCTGAAAGTAAAAAAATGTGGAATATCTAATTTCAAACAGATATTGTATTTGCATATAGTTCCATTTCAACTATAAACTTGCATATAGAAAATAGTACCATGTCAGATCACAAGACCCCAATACTGGACTGTTTAGGTTATATACAATATAATAGTGGGACAGGGTCATGGAAATTAAACATGTGCATTCTGGAAGAACAACAAACAATTGTAAACTACAAAACAGAATATGAAAACTGGAAACATGCAAAACAATTTCATGTCACAGGAAAAATAGTGGTAAGGGGTCAAGGAAAAAAGTAAAACCTTTTTTTAAACCCATTCTATGCAGAAAGTCATCCCAGGTAAAACAGGGCAACATATGAAAATGAAAAAGAAAAGAAACCTGTTACTAATTCAGGCAATGGTATATGGACCGAGGTAAACAAACTATTTGATACTCTTGCAGGAAGTATTTTGAATTAAATGAAAAAATGTGCTAGGTTTTTCTTGTAAAAACCAGCTAACATATACAAACAAATGAAGGAGTTCTTAGAAAACAGGAGAGTCAAATTAAACGATAAAGGCAACATATTTAAAATTGTTGAAGAACATTATGTAAATTGTACAAACAAAACAGATCAAACCCCAAAACATGTGAAGTATACTTGGAAACAATACAAAGTTGCCTGTATAATGAAGAGAAAACTTTTAAACTGTCGTCTAAGGGGTGAAGAATAACCAAAGGCTTTTGTGCAATGCTCCTAGGTCTCTTTTTCAGGCAAGGATGACCTACCATGGGAATTTTATAAAATGTTTTGGTGTATATTTTGTAAAGATTTTGACCAATTGTTGAACAAATGTATTGCAGCAAGACACTTGCCTAAAATCCTTTTGTAAGGATATCATCTTTGTATTACAAAGAAAGAAATAAAAGATGACCTACAAAGCTGGAGAGCAAATCCCCTCTCCTCAACGTTGATGGGAAACTACTAACAAAGGTGCTAAATCAATATCTTTCCATCATTTGTGCTGCGGTGCCTTTTTAATCTGTCTTTGATCTACCCCTACATGTAATTCAGACCAGCATTAGGAGACCAGCTTGTAGTGGTCTATGCCTCCCCCCATCCTTTGTGACAAATGGGTTTGGACCCACAGTCTTTGGCACTTGGGCGTCAGGAGTCCTGGTTGTTGCTTGTGGTGGTGCAAGGGGGGGGGGCAGCTTAAGTGTTGCTTCTGGCTGCTATGGCCAGAACCTGTTGCAGGGTTTCCAGTGGCTGGAGTACTCCCTGATAGTGTTTTCAGAATAATTCAGGTGAGTTTGTTTATCCCTTTCCCTTTTCTTTCTTTTCTCTATTTTTTCTCCCTCTTCCCGTATTTTAGGGAACCTGGTTTGAGAGTGTGCATGAAGAGGCACTTCTGCATGTGCTTCACCATCAAACCAGAGTTCCTGGTGAAAAGAAGCTGACCATCGCAAAAGTGGATTTCATGAAGGTGGTGTAGCCAAAGCAGCAGTCCATGGATGCGAGTGACCTGTTCTGCCTAATTGTGTTGCCAGACAGGTACGGATGGGATAAGGTTTCCAGAGGGTGTCAGGTGTGAACTACTTCAGGCTGATATATGAGGCAGCGAAGGATAAGTCTGACTTGGAGTGTTTCAGTGTAAATGGGTTGGCTGACAAGCATGAAAGTGAGGATTGCTAGGGTGTAAAATGAGACTATGTGAGCATGTCCTGCTATTATCGATGGGTGAAGCACTGTGGGCACCAAGAAAGTAAGAGATGTTCTGTGTGTCAACAAATGTTCCTGGAGGCTGTACGTGAGGCTGAAGGCAGATCAGACAAGTGTTGGAGGAGCTGAGTAATCTGCACTCTTCCTTCATGCTAGGCCCTAACAGAGTGTTTTGTGTGGGGTAGCTAAAGCTGTGTAGGCACTGCAGTGGGAGGGACCACATCCAGGGGGAGTGCAAGCATCAGGTATGAATGGCACTATGTTCTCAAACAAGACATACTTGCTCACTCTGTGCTTCTTCCAAGGCTACAGCAAGGTACATTGCCGGTGAATGTGGTATAAGTTTAGTCTCCGACATTTGTAGAAAACACGCATCATCTCCGCAGGGACATGTGCTCAGAACATCAGCTGATTTATTATAAAAACACATCCCTGTCCCTTACGCATTAGAAGGAGATTCCAGCCAGAGAACTACGACTGTATGGTGAATACTTCGCTACAGATGCTAACACAGACTCCAGGCCTTTGCTCAGGTATAGGGGATGATGTCTTCCCAGGGGAACCTGAAGAGCAGATTTAGAGCGTAACTCACTGTGCTCTATTGAAACCTAGGTAGGAATTAGCCTCTTGATCTTAGTGACAACATGGTAGCTTTATTTTTATGCTTTACTCCCTTCGTCACAATTCTAACCTTGTTATTTTGTGTCGTCCTGGTTATTGCAGCTCACGCTTTGCTAAATAAGATGTAGTTGCTTCATTAAAATCATTATTGAAACATATACTGCCTCTGTTTGTCTTTGTATAAATGAGACTAATGTAACTGAGAGAAACGGATGAGACCTGAGTGACCATGGCTTCTCTGAGAAACCAATTATGTCATGAGCTGGGCTGCCCAGTCATCCCTGCCCTTGGGTAGAGGTGAGGCACTGCTAGTTAGCCGAAGGAAAACCCAGATTGGAACAACAGGTGTCACCTGCCGTGGGTCAGACTTAGTCTCCCACACCACACCACGGGCGATTCTGCCACTCAAAATCCAGTAGTCTCATAAGAATAATGAGAGCTTACGCGACATGGTAGTCTCTTGAACCATGGACTATAGTCGACCCCCCGGGGGAACTCTAGTGCCCGTTCCATTCTGAGTCATGTAAGGGGCATCACTGGTGTAACATTAAGCCCTGCAGACCCTGCAGTGTGTGTGTGTGTGTGGGGGGGGGGGGGCACATTACATTTAAGATGGGGGGCCCCATGGACCCTACTGGCCAAGAGCAAAACAATTATTTTTTTTAATTTTATTTTTAAACAGCAACCAAGCAGTTGCAGCGAGCGGGCCTGCACATTCCATTATTTGTTTGTTATAGCGGCAGCGTACAGGGTTGTCATCTGCTTTCTGTCTGAGGGAGAGGCGTCTGCTTGAGTCCATTCACTGGAGCTCTGTCACTGATGAGTGAGAGGGTGGGTGATGAGTGAAAGGGTGGGTGGAGACATTGGATGAGTGAAAGGGAGGGTGGATAGATAAGGTAAAGAATGGACAGATACATAAAAGGATTCATAAAAGGATGGATGTATGAGTGAAACTGGATGAATGGGTGAGTGAATAAAAGGACAGATGGATGAGTGAAAGTGTAGATAGCTTAATAAAAGGGTAGATTGATAGAAGAGTAAAATATTGGATAGAGGGCTAAGTGAAATGATGTATGGATGAGTGAGTGTAGATGGATGAGTGAAAGGATGGACAGATGGATGGATGAATAAGGTAGATGGCCGAGTGAAAGGATGGATAGATGGATGGATAAGTAAGAACAGATGGTCGAGTGAAGGGGTGATTCGATGGATGCATGGGTAGATGAGTGGATGGGTGGATAAATGGGTGAAAGGGTGGATATATATAATGTAAGCACTTACAACACACCTGCTCGGATCTTTATAGAGTGCTTTATACTACACTTATAAAGTGCTTTTGTAAAGCTGCTTCTAATGCCCAAATCAATGGTACTCGGTTTATTGACCTTTTAAAAATTGAAGGCTGATTGTGCCTGCAGGATATGAATTTGCCATTTATCTTTCTCAGTGTTATAATTAGTATTATATTTTATATTTATACATACATATATTTAAATATCATATATCATTATATGCTATTCCAAGACAAAAAAACAAAGCTTCATGAAACCAAATTTAAATAATACTTTATACCCTGGGGTTCACGAAAACCTACATTTTCCTTTCACTGATGCAAATGTCACATTACAAAAATGACGACATTTACTTACTTCACTATGGGTCTTATTTGCTTGTAGAATGGACAATTAAGTTGAAAAGACAGCTTAAAAATACATTTAAACACATTGCTTGAAACAGTATTTGTGCCTTTTTGCGTTAGCTCATTCTATAACATCGCTTGTGGGGTGGCATAGACAGACATGCAGGTACAAACATATGGGCAGCAGCGGTATTTCTAAGCTTCCCTCCTACTTTGCAGAGGCAAAGAGATGGGGAGGGAGTGCAAACAGTTAGATTACAGGACGCATGAAGATGAAGGGGCAGAGGGGTATAAATGAGGTAATTGCTGAGATCTCTGGGAGAAACCCTGCTGCCAGGGCCTCTTTTACATTGACACTTGCTGAGCTCTTGTGAAGATTTTGAAAAAGAGGCAAAAGGCCCACCAATGGTTGTGGAAAAAATGACCCCAGCACGAGTAAGCCAGGCAAGACTGCTTCATGCGGCGATAAGTTTAGTACCTTTCACTTCGACCTTTTGGGTAAGATCAAGTGCCTGTTTAGTGCATTTGGTCTGTCTAAAGCTAGGTGAGATCCCTGTAGCCTCATAGTAAATTGGCCATTATTGCTAATTACTTTGTTAGTGTAAGGGGCTTTTGTTTTGGCAGTGGTAGAGATGGATAAAGTAAATTGTAAATAAAGTAAATAAAGTAAATTGTGGTCGCATTGAAGGTCCTTTCTGAAGTAGGCAGCGAAGATCTGATCAAAGCAGGGGTTTTGGAGGAGGCATGAGTAGGTATAAAATGCCCTAAAAGTTTATCAGCAGAAAGGGTAGCAGTGGCTGTTTTCACTTGCTCCCCAACATGGAGGCAATCGTTAAAATATAAAGATAAAAGTGCAACTGGCAGGCATGCAAAGGTATTACCTGCGCTATTGGTGGGAGAAGCTCCTTCCAAAGTGCAACGGTCTCCGCAGATTTCTGTGAGGAAAAATGGTGCAAGGTGGCAGTCTCGGCGCAGAGGTGTTTTAATGAGGGAGCATGCGGGCGGTCTTAGGCAGGATTCCAAGTTGGGAGGTGTGGTGGTGGTCGAGGAGTGGCAGAAGCACTATTGATGCATGATACTAGTCCTAGGATATAAGAGGAAAGGCCATCAGCAGCACTCAAAATGGTGCCACACAAGGCAGATGTATTAAAACAGATTGTCAAATTAGATTCTGATGGAGAATTTTCAAAAGGGGGGAAAATAACGAAATAATGCTGCAAATGACATGTTGAAATGAAGGAATAAACCCAATTTCACTAAAGATTTGTACGACAAGGTTATTGTAGCGAGGCAATTTAGTCCAATGGTTAATAAAATGCTGAGATGGGAGGTTCAGAATATGGATGTCTCCCCACAACAAGTTTGTTGTGTAGGTGGTGATAATGCAGTTTTAATGTTTAAACTGTGTCAAGATATTAGCAGTTTAGGCAATCAAGAAGAGGACTGAGTGTTGTTTCAGGAATGGTGCCAAATTCAACATTTGAGACAGTCGGAACAGTTTTGTGTGGCTGGAGGGCCCCCAGGGTCCGCCATTACGCCCAGGTTTGGCGGGTTGGGCAGAATGACCCCATCCTGCGATCTTCTAGTGGCTAGTAGGGAGGTGCGGGTGCTAGTCAAGTTTAGGGTGACTTGGCGACACCAGCCTCAGGAGGGGGAGGTGCCCAGAGCGACTATCCCGTCATCAAGTGATCAAACAACTCTTCTACCGATGGATGGTTGGTGGTGGGGGAGAGGGTTGATGATGAGGAAGTGCCAAGTACACGTGCAGGTTTGTGTGCTGAGGTGTTGTCAAGGTTGGAAGATGAATTGGACTACAAGGGAAAATTATTGTTAGAAGAAGGTGAAATAAAAGAAGAGATTGATTCTGGAGAGGGTGTGTGTAGGAGGACGTAGGTAGGGATGAGTGGGGCTAACTGAGGCAGGATTCTTGATGTATTACAGGGTGAGCAGAGCGAGGTGGAGGACGTCAGATGTCAGCATCAGAAGACTATCAGTATAGTAGTGGCTAAGAGACCTTTGAGGAGAAGTAAATCAACGATTGCATCAAACAATGATAAAGATGATAGGGGGAAACATGTCAGGAGACTGATAAGAATTGGTGCTGGGGATGGTTCGGCGGATCAGATCATTGCAAAGGTGAGTAGAAAGATGCAACAAAAAGTGATGGGGTGGTTTCTAAAGTTCTTATAGAGGGTGTAGGAAGTTCAAATGGTAATACAGGGAACCAAGACAAATCAAAGAAACGTGAGATAAACAAGGAAGGCAGTGTAAAAAATAAGAAGTTGCCACATAGGTGTGTCTTTGTCTTTAGGGGCACAGTTGACACAAGCTATAAGAGAGAACATTTGGAAACTGGAATTTGTTGATATATTAAAACGTTTACATAGAGCAGTACAAGTGAAGAATGGGTCAAAGGAAGAGGAGTGGCAGTTGGCAAGACAGCTGAAGGTTCCTACCAATATTGAAAACTGAATGTGAGCTTAATATATGCAAGTGCTTTTTTGTGAGCACCATACGGAGGGATGTGCCAAACTTTTGAAATATATGGATGTTATGAGGACAGCCCAGCTTGACTAGTGGTTCTGCTTGGTTCAGATTTGACCAAGAGTTAAGGGTTTGGTTGTCAGTTAACTCGGAGAAAGAGTGGGGTGACATAAATAATGAATTGCGGATCCAGTTGATGAGGGCTGCTAAACCTATTCCGGTGGTGCATATGGTGAGTATTTTGCCACTGCAGTACAAGTCCTTTCTTAGGCCTCCCACCCAGTTTGGGGTGGGAGTTGCAAGAAGAGGACAGTTGCAAAAAAAAACGGGGCATGTTGGTCATTCAATCGAGAGCTATGCATTAGAGGGCAGTGTTGTTTCAAGCATGATTGGGGCGGCAAGGTCAGTTCAAGGAGAATGACAGCAGTAGGGGGACAGTATCAATTGTTGGGAAAAGGGGCCTACTCCAGTTAATATACAGATTTTTAATTACTGGTTACATTTTTATCCTTGGCATCAAGATGAAAAATGGCTTTTAGGGTTTTAAGGAATGTTTTTTTAATGTTATCACAGTCCTCTGCAAGGATGGTGGGCTAATAATCTGAAATCAGCATTGGCTAACCATGACATTGTTATGATGAAGCTTCAGAAAGAGGTCCAGGCAGGTAGAATTGTAGGCCCTTTTGATTATTGACCTTTACAAAATTTGCAAATCTTTTCATTTGGAGTGGTTCTAAAAAAAAAATAAAAAAAATAAACACAGGAATACTAGTTGATTCAGCACTTGTCTGGGCCACATGGTGAGTGAGTAAATTACTACATAGCAATGTAAGACACTGTTGTGGGTTATGAGTCAATACAAGAAGCCATACAGTTGGGGAGGTCATGTGGTGTGGATACGGAACTGACAGTCAGGTATCAAGTCTGCTTTTATACTATTGCCGGTCTACCCAAAAGATTTTTCTCGTCTTGATTTACAGTTTGATGGCTTTATGTTTGTTGATAGAATGCTACCTTTGGGCTGTTCTGTTTTGTTCTTTGTTTGAGATGTTTACTAGCTTAGGTTTTTGCATTGGGTTTTCTCGGTCAGAAGAGGTACAGGTTGTGTAATACATTAGCCTGATGATGTCTTGCTGGTTGGAAGGATGAGTACAGGTGAGTGTCAGAGAGCTCTGACATATTTTTAAGAATTTATGTCAAAAATGGGAGTACCTTTAGCTCGAGAGAAAATAGTGGGTCCAGATACCAAGATCACCTTTTTAGGTGTTTTTAGGTATTGAATTTAGTTTGGTGAAGATGGAGATCCGTTTTCCCCGTGACAAAGTAAAATAAATTAATCTGTTGGAGGAAGCAGTAGTTCGTTCAAAAATGGAAATGAGGAAGGTATAACAGCTCCTGGGTCACTTGAATTTTGCCCACTAAGTGGTGAGGACAAGGAGAGAATTTTACAGGTGACTTAGTTTTTCCATATGTGGTGCAGTGTAGCCACATCACAAAGTGTGTTTGGGTGCCTGTGTTAAAGCTGATTTGTGGAAGTGGATTACATTTTTTAAAGATTTCAATGCTGTGACGATGTTGGCCAAGGAAGAGTGGCAGGTTCAGATATATTCTGATGGTGCTGGTGTGAATGGTTTTTGATTGTTCTGGGATGGGCAGTGAGTTGTTAAAAGTTGGCCTCAGAATTGGTTGGTAAAGAAGAGAAGCATTGCTTTTTTGAGTTTTCTTCTGTTAGTGGTGGTGTTGGTTATGTGGGGCAAGTTTCCAGCCAACAGAAAGGTGGTTTTCAATGTGGACAACACAACAATGGCCATCTTGGTAAACTCCCAAAGAGCGCTGATGAGACAGTGCTGCATGCATTTGTTGCAAATCTTCTTGCTTTGCTGATTAAAATGTAACATTGCATTTAAGGGTAGACATGTGCCTGGCGTGGATGCATTGTCTCGTTTGCAGTGGCAGAGATTCCTTGGCTTGCACCAAGAGAGGATGCAATAAAGACCAGGATGCCTTTGGAACTCTGGGTGCTGGGACAATAAGAGTGCTTGAACTTATTGAAAGATCTGGTGCCAGTGCTACCAAAAAAGCTTATAAGCAGGCATGAAAGGAATTTTTGGTTTCTAGGGCAATAAGGAGGGGGTCATCTTCAGTTTTTTTAGACAAAGGGATGCTTTCCTTTTCATCATGGGTCAGATTGAATTGGGCCTCTAGGCAGTTACAACTGCTGGTAAAATGGCAGGAGTTACCAATTACGGTAAGTGCGTACGGCTATGATCCTATGAAAAGGGAAGTGCGTAGGAGGATTGTGGCAGGTTCGGCAAAGGAGGAAAGAGCACGTAATAACTAGGAGGTGACCCATTTAAGGTAAGCTGCTCCTGGACATAACTAAAAAATTGTATGTATTTGCTTTTCTGAGTGGGAAACTGCACTGTTTTCTTATGCATGATTAGGCCTTTTCATGGTGTTTGCCGAAGTTCCCAATTGTTATGAGTGTTGAGGAAAAGAGGGTTTTTGAGATCTCGTTACAGCTTCAGACAATGAGGTAAAGATTTGGCCGGCATGGTCTTAGGCAGACCGGTTAAGACGTGGCAGGAGGATCTTTTAAAAAGGAGTCTTGATGCCGCTTATCCAGTAAGAAATTGGTGTCATTTTTCAAGTTTTGGAAGTTCGGGAAACCATGTTTTGTCCATGGGAATGGCTCTATTTTAACGCCCTTTCAAGTTTTGAAGAAGAGTGCTCTCTTTTAGGTATGAAGGCTGCTGATTACGGCACATATTCATTTAGAATTGGTGCAGCTAGGGAACAACGTTTGTCAAAAGAGTAAGTGAAGTCTGGGTAGATGGAGATCTAATTGTTTTAAAAGATATGTTTGCTCTTATGTATTGTAGCTTTGTTGTGGTTATGATTAGTAATTGTTATTTGCTCCCTAGGTTGCTTGGCTGGGCCCAGCAGCATTGATTATGCAGTTTGGATTTTGGGGCATTTGTTTGTCCATTGGGCAGCGAAACAGGGCGAGACAAGATGCTTTGGCAGACAACTGGGTATGGATGGGGCTAAGGTACTGGTATGGTGGTGGTGGGGGGAGTGGAATGCACTGGGATGAGTTATGATTTCTTTTTGTCTAGACGGGTGACTGGGAAGCTGTGTTCTTACTTACTAGTCATACATTTAGGTGAAAACTATTTGGTTAGTCTGTCGCTTATTGGTCTTTTGAAAACCATTCATCTTTGTATTTTTGGGAATTAATAATCTAGTGGAGTTACAGTTGGATATCACTAAGACTTTAGGGGAAGGCTGTGGATTATGAGTTTCTTATTCAGTTTATGGTTTGAATTCCTTCGAGGATGGGGCAGGAAAACTCCTTTCAGGTTTTTTTGGGTGGTGGGGTCAGCAGGACAATTGTTTTATGAGCATGGGGGCTCAATTGGGGGTCAACAGAGGAGGGAAGTCTAGGATATGGTTGAGGCGCAGACAGTTGGGGCTAATCAATCAATCAATCAATCACGATATTTATAAAGCGCGCTATGTACCCGTCAGGGTTTCGAGGCGCTGGGGGGTAGGGGTGGGGTGGAGGTGTGCTGCAGTTAGCGGTCGAAGAGCCAGGTTTTGAGGAGTCTCCTGAAGGTGAGGAGGTCCTGGGTCTGGCGTAGAGATGTGGGGAGAGAGTTCCAGGACTTGGCAGCGAGGAAGGAGAAGGATCTGCCGCCGCAGGTCTTGCGCTGGATTCGGGGGACGACGGCGAGGGCGAGGTTGGCGGATCGAAGTTGACGTGTGGGAGCGTAGAAATTGAGTCTGGAGTTGAGGTAGGAGGGTCCGGCGTTGTGAAGTGCCTTGTGAGCGTGGGTGAGGAGTTTAAAGGTGATCCTCTTCTCCACCGGGAGCCAGTGGAGTTCCCTCAGGTGAGGGGAGATGTGACATCGGCGGGGTATGTCGAGGATCAGTCGGGCAGAGGCATTTTGGATACGCTGGAGTCGTTTGATGTCTTTGGTTGGGATGCCTGTGTAGAGTGCGTTGCCGTAGTCAAGTCTGCTGCTGACGAGGGCTTGGGTCACCATCTTTCTGGTCTCTGTTGGAATCCACTTGAAGATTCTGCGGAGCATGCGGAGGGTGTTGAAACAGGAGGAGGAGACGGTGCTGACCTGTTTGGACATGGTGAGTGCAGAGTCCAGGATGAAGCCGAGGTTTCTTGCGTGGCTGGCAGGGGTGGGTGGGGGTCCGAGGTCGGCGGGCCACCATGAGTCGTTCCAGGCCGAAGGAGAGCGCCCGAGGATGAGGATTTCCGTCTTGTCGGAGTTGAGTTTCAGGCGACTGTTGTTCATCCATTCGGCGATGGATTTTAGTCCTTCGTGGAGGTTTGTTTTGGCGGTGAGTGGGTCTTTGGTCAGGGACAGGACGAGCTGGGTGTCGTCGGCGTAGGAGATGATGCTGAGGTGATGCTGGCGGGCCAGTTTTGCGAGGGGGGCCATGTAGACGTTGAACAAAGTAGGGCTGAGGGAGGATCCTTGGGGGACGCCGCAGATGAGGTTGGTGGCTTTGGAGCGAAAGGGGGAGAGTCGGACTCTCTGAGTTCTGTCGGAGAGAAAGGATGAGATCCAGTGGAGGGCTTTGTCTTGGATGCCGGCTTCCTGGAGGCAGGTCAGTAGGGTGCAGTGGCAGACTGTGTCAAAAGCGGCTGATAGGTCGAGAAGGATGAGGGCCGAGGTTTCGCCGTTGTCCATTTGATGTCTGATGTCATCTGTGGCGGCGAGGAGAGCAGTCTCCGTGCTGTGGTTTCGTCTGAATCCGGATTGTGAGGGGTCCAGGATGGAGTTGTCTTCGAGGAAGTGGGTGAGTTGTGTGTTGACGATCTTCTCGATGACTTTTGCTGGAAAAGGGAGGAGAGAGATCGGGCGGAAGTTTTTGAGAGCGTTGGGGTCGGCCTTGGGTTTCTTGAGGAGGGGTTGGATTTCAGCGTGTTTCCAGCTGTCCGGGAAGGTGGCGGAAGTGAAGGAGAGGTTGATGATCTTGCGGAGTTTGGGGGCGATGGTGGCGTTGGCTGTGTTGAAAACATGATGAGGGCATGGGTCCGTGGGGGAGCCTGAGTGGATGGTGTTCATGGTGGCCATGGTTTCTGCGTCGTCCACGTGGGTCCAGGCGGTGAGGCGGCAGTCGCGGTTGGAGACGTCGGGGGGGGGATCTGGCGGTGGGCCGGTGTTGAAGCTATTGTGGATGGTAGCGATTTTCTGGTGGAAGAAGGTGGAGAGGTCGTCGCAGAGTTTCTGGGAGGGCGGGATGTCGTTGGCGTTGGCTTTTGGATTTGAGAGTTCTTTCACGATGCCGAAGAGTTCTTTGCAGTCGTGGGCGTTGTTGTTGATGCGTTCGGTGAAGTGGGCGCGCTTGGCGGCGCGGATCCGTTGGTGGTGTTCACGGTTTGCGTCTTTGAGGGAGGCGAGGTTGTCGGGCGTGCGTTCTAGGATCCATTTCTTTTTGAGCTTCTGACAACGGCTTTTGGAGGTGGTTAGTTCGTCTGTGAACCAGGCTGGTTTTTTCTTTCCTTGGTTGGCGGTGGGCTTCTTGAGTGGGGCTATGGTGTTGGCGCAGTCGAGGATCCAATGATGGAGGTTGATGGCGGCTGTGCTCGGGTCGGTCGCGTCGGGTGGAGGATTTTTAACGAGGGTGCTGGTCAGTTGGTCTTGGGTGACTTTGCCCCAGCGGCGGTAGGGGGGTAGATGGATGCGGTGCTGCTCGGTAATTTTCTTATAGGAGAAATGGACGCAGTGATGGTTGGTCCAGTAGAGTTCGGAGGTGTGGCTGAAAGAGATGTGGTTGCTTGAGGTGAAGAGGGGGTCGAGGGTGTGTCCAGCGATGTGGGTGGGAGTGTTGACCAGCTGGCGGAGTCCGAGGTTGAGGAGGTTGGAGGTCAGTGCTGCGGTGTTGACGTCGTTGATATTTTCCATATGGTAGTTTAGGTCTCCCAGGAGGATGTAATCCGGGGAGGCGAGGGCGTGGGTGCTTGCGAGGTCGGCGATGGTGTCGCTGAAGGGGGCTCTTGGTCCTGGAGGGCGGTATATGAGGGTTCCTCTGAGGGTCGTGTTGGGGTCTGTGTGGATCTGGAAGTGGAGGTATTCGGCTGTCTTGAGGGTGTCGTCAGTGTGGGTGTGGATTTTGAGGGAAGCTTTGTGAGCGATGGCTATTCCGCCGTTGATTCCGTTGGTTCGGTCTCTTCTGGTGATTTTGTAACCGTCCGGTATGGCGATGGCGATGTCCGGAGCCGAGGAGTCGTTCCACCAGGTTTCGGTCAGGAAGGCCACGTCGGGTGCAGTGGAGTCGAGCAAATCCCAGAGCTCGATGGCGTGTTTTCGTGCGGAGCGGGTGTTGATGAGGATGCAGTTCAGGTGGTTGGGGTTGAGTGATTCTATTGTTGGTTTTGTCGTTCTGATGCAGGAGAAGTTGCAGGAGCGGCAGGAAAAAGGTCCTTTAGTGTGCTTCGGGGACGCCAGGAAGCACTCCGTGGAGGAGCCGGTGTTGAAAGCGCGGAGTTCGTTGGCTGAGTAGCGGATGCGGGGGGCGCGAGGACCAGGGGGGGGTGGCGCTGGGCGCGGTCCAGGCGCGGACGGGCGCAGACGGGCTTGCCTCTGGTGCGCCTCTGGCGCGCCAGCGCCGCGGACGCGCAGCGCCAGCCATTAAGAAGGGAGGGGGGAGGGAGGAGCAGCTGGGAGGCGGGTGGGAGCGGCAAATGGGGGCGCGAGGGGGGCGGGGCCGCAGGGAGGCAGCGGCAGGGATCGGGGAGCGCACAAGGGGCAAAAACACAGAAAACGAGCAAAACTAAAGGCAGTCACAATAAGAAAAACCACACAATAAGAAATACAATACTGGCACAATACACGATCGGGGAGACAGCAATCAGGGGGGCACAATGGGGGCAGAAGCGCCGGCGGCGAGGCGCAGAAAAAACGAAAAACAACTTACGGGACGGCGGAAGCGGCACACAGGTCAAGTGAGCCCACTAGCCACCAGGGATGAGGCGCAGGAGGATGCCTGCGGGTGGGGGAGGGCCTCGAACATGCAAACGGCAGCGTGGTCGTGGGACAGAGGCAGGAGGCAGCAGGTTGGTGCTGCGGTCGTGGGGGGCGAGCTCAGGACCTAAAACAGGTCAGAGTTCGCTCACTCGCAAAGCGCAGCGCCAGCCATTAAGAAGGGAGGGGGGAGGAGCAGCTGGGAGGCGGGAGGGAGCAGCAAATGGGGGCGCGAGGGGGGCGGGGCCGCAGGGAGGCAGCGGCAGGGATCGGGGAGCGCACAAGGGGCAAAAACACAGAAAACGAGCAAAACTAAAGGCAGTCACAATAAGAAAAACCACACAATAAGAAATACAATACTGGCACAATACACGATCGGGGAGACAGCAATCAGGGGGGCACAATGGGGGCAGAAGCGCCGGCGGCGAGGCGCAGAAAAAAAGAAAAACAGGGAACAGTGGAAGTGTGTTTTTTGGTGGCAGCAGTGGGGCAAGATTTGTATCATAGGTAAGGGGCATGGAAGGGAAGACTATGGAGGGATGGGGTGTTGTGGTTTATTATGGGTGGGGGTAATTTGGATTTTTATACATGCATTAGTGAGATTTTTAGTTTTGTAAGACTTTTGCAGAGGGTGATTTTTGGAGATAATGAACTGTATTTGACACCATACCAGTTATATTAAAGCAGCCTTCTACCCCTTTAATTAGTGTTCATTGTTTCTGTTGGTGTTGTCTCTCCCAAGGCACCTCTGTGTGCGCTTCACAACCCAGCAGGAGTTTTTGACAGGTGAAAAAATGAAACTGTTGAAGTCTATGGTTGACTTTTTTACAAATTGTTTTACAAAAGATTTTGAAGCTTGAAGCTAGTGACTAGTGACTCATTCTGTGTTATAGCGCTGCCTGCTGGAAATGTATGGGACGTCAGTTTTCAGTGTACAGCCTGTTCAAATCATGTTTGGTTAAATTTTGAGGAACAGCTGTGAAAAAATGAGTTGGGTTGTTTTCAGCATTTAAGGATGAGATGGATTAAGGGATTTAAGTACAAAGATGGCAATAATTAAAGTTTATAATGAAAATTTCAATATCAATATCTTAATGCAGCTGAAAAGAAATTGTGAAAGTGAATAAAATATACACAAACTATAAGATATCTTGGGAATATGAGATGGGGCACGGATGGTGTCTGTAAAATTGAATTTGGACCAGAAGGGGGTGGGGTGCTTGAATCGTTTGCCACCATCTTTTATGTTGGGATCAAACAATTTTGCTTTTTTATGCTGGTCAACTGAAATTGTGTAGGTGTGGGTGCAGGGTCCATATTACTGAAAAAGACCACAGGGGAATGATGGAGGAATTGGTAATGCTGAAGGTGGGGTTGATGCACTAGGAGAGGGGAATGAAGAGGTACAGAGAGAAAAGAAATGGTGACGGAGGAAGAGAGGCAAAAAGAGGACATTTTACAACAAGAAAAGCACACAGAAGAAAAGCACACTGCAGACCAGAAAGCGAAGGCAACTGAAAGGGTAGATCAGGATGAACATAATGATGCAAGTGGTCTGCCGGAGCACCATAGTGTACAAGAGGACAGCTTTGAGGGAGTTAATGTGCAGGAGATCTCAGACAGTGCTTTTGCACATTTGTCATCAGGATGCCTCAGAGGTGAGCAGATGGAAGGACAGTTTATTTTAATGATGGGTGTAAGGTGGGGAAAGGGCGAAGGGCAAGATTTATAGTCCAACCGCCTCAGATGGGGAGAAGTTTCTGGAGGAATCAGAAAAGCTGACTCTTCCACCTGGACAAGATCAGTAGCATTTGGAGATGGAGATGCAGAATGGGAAAAGGACAGTGAGAAGGTGACCCAGATAGAGAGTCATTCAGCTGAAATGGAGGAACAGTTGGTGGAGGAACGGATGAAGTTGAAGAGAAAGCTGGAGAGAAGGAAGTGCTTGGAGTAAGCAGAAGAGGAGACAAAGAAGAAGAAAATACAAGAATCATCTGAAAGAGTAGAGGTGCTTGTAGTATTCATTAATAGGTATGAGCTAAGCAGTGAAACTGTTCTAGATTAGAATGTGTTAGTGTCATAATGGAATGGATGGGACCTAACTGAATAAATCCTGATCTGTACTACAAGCTGGTATCCTGGATTCAGTACAAAAGTAAACAATTTCAATGCTCCTGGAAGATGGAACCAGCGCCAGTAAGATGGAGTGGTAGTACCTTGAGAAGGAGAAAGGAAGGTGCGAGAAAACAGTACAGGACAGTGAAAAGGAAAATAGGCAAGAAAGTCAGCAGTTCACAGCATTTAAGACCATGTTGCCCCAAAGAGTTCCACCACCTGTGGGAGGCACCATAATAACCATGCGTATAAGTAAAGCTGCCGTGGATACGATCAAGACTTTGCCAAAACCACAAATGAAGGATAGTAGGTCTCTGGGAAAGCAGAAAAAGAAGGATGTAGGGCATGGTGGAAAGGGAGAGGATTGTGCAGAGAAGTGTTGTGTAGGCTCTCTTATCCTAATGAGGCTACTGTATTTGGGCGTCAGAATGACCTGAATTGTGGGGAACTGAGTTCAATCCCACATCATGTGACAGCTGTCGGTTTAATCCATGTTTTCCGGCTAGCTAGCAGTGCCTCATCTCTGCACAAGAGCAGGGATGATTGTGGCAACTGGTGCGCATGACAGAAATGACTCACTAGGGGAATGGTGGTTGATCAGATTTCATCCTTTTCTCTCATTTACATTAGTCTCACATATGCAAAAACAAACAGAGGCAGAAAATGGTTCAATAAGGTTTAATGAATTAACTGCATCTTAGATAAAATGGCATGAATTGCAATAACTAGGATGAAAAACAACACTAGAAGGAAAATGGTGACAAGAAGAGTTAAATGCAGAAAAAGTCCCACCATACTGTCACTATGCGTAATATATGTAGTTCCTACCTAAGCTATGTTAAGAGCACAGCGCGATAATCCCTAATCCACCCTTCAGGTTTCCAACCTGGGAAGAAATCTTACCCCCGTACTTGAGCACGGAAGCCTGTTGTCTAGAAAGGCACCATCTCAATGTAGGCTAGGGATCCAGTAATCTAAGCAAGAAGCTGTAACAAAGGCAATCAGCATGCAGTTGTGGTCATCTGGCTGGAATCTCCCTCTAACGTGTATGGGTCAGTGAGGTGTTCTTATCATAAAACAGCTGATGTTCTGAAAAAAAAATCCCTACGTAAGAATGTGTATGTTCTGTGAATGTTGGAGACACGGCGTACCACTTTGCTGGCAACTATCTGGCTGCAGCCTTGAGGAAAGCACAAAGTAAAAAGAATGTCTTGCTAGGAATGTAATGCTTTTCTAGGCAAAATAACAACTAGATAAAGATAATAAAACTGCACCGCAAATGTGGCCTATGCTAGAAAAATCAAATGAAGCTGAATGAAATGTAACTGGGCTAAAGTGCACACATGGCAGGCTGAGTTGCTAAAATAAAGTGTATAAAAACATGGCTAAAATAGCTATACGACACCCTCCCTTTGCCGGTTTAAAGGTGGCAAAAGCCTATCATTAAAACAAACAAACAAGCAACTAAAAGCTATTCACAGAAGCATATATACATGAATGCCAATGACGACGAGTTAAGACACTTGAGCATGTGAAATAATAAAAAGGGACAATTTAAAACATCAGCAGTGGCGCCAATAAAACCAAATTATATCCCGGACAACTGAAGCCAGGAAATGTTCTACTTTGCCAGGTGGTAAAGTAGCCAAATCGTGGCCAAGGAAAACTAAGGAGCACTCATGTTTCAAATCCTGATCTCAAACTGAGCTCAACAGATCAGCATCCAATGAAAGTAAGCGCTGCGTAGAAAGATTAACTTTCAGTGCACATTCAAAAAGGCACAAAAGACATCGAAACACAGGATGCACATAATCCAAAACCGGTCTGAATGAAAGGGACCAGACGCACTCCAGTTCTTCCAAGAGTGGTGCTTCACATTACAGCATCAATCGTTCACTATACAGTTGCGCTGGTGGAAGAAATTTCTTTCCTCCTTGTTGAGAAGGGACAGCCATTGGGAATCAAAAATAGCAACTACCTTTTATAGCCATAGTAATCAGAAATCCCCCAAAAATATTGAGTATATGGCTGAAGGTATTAAGCCAAATATAGAGTAAAAGGTGTGAACGAAACCAGAATCAACAGGCTTAAGGAAATATGTAATCCCAGTACTACTGGATGCATTAAATATTCATCCCACGAGTTCACCAAAGTGTCTTGGAAAGTTTGTACTTAAAAGGGACTGTAATTCTGCAGATGACGACGAAACTTAACAAGCATAGGTCTTGCGCACAGACGTAAGCGCCACATGTTTTTGAAACAAAGTTTTGAGTCTGCTCAACTTGCCAAGATTCACATTTGAAGCAGCAATATGAGGCAAAATATCCACTACTTTCGTCTGTTGTGTAGGAGGAAAAAAGACATTCTTGCAACAAGTGACAATTTGGGAGACTAAAATGGCTTAAGCTATTCCCAATCACATTCCACAACAGCTCTCACTGTTAATGAGCACATAGCTTCTATTTGAGAGCACCTGGAATGCAGGACTAATCAAGGGGACTAGAACTCCCTTTAGATAACAAGCTAAGTTTGCTGCCGAAGTGTTACATGCCCTGTGCAAGGATAGCTGCTTACAAACCTTAGAAGGGCTCACAGAAGTCCTGCAATCACTGCCGCTAAGAAAGACCTCTTTCATGGCATTGAAATATTTGTGCAAAAAGGGAAGCTCCCATACATCATGGATGTAACTATCTCTTAGCCTTTCATATCTGCATACTGGAACGTGTTTCAAGCAGGATGTGAACTGAAGTGTTGAATCAGGCAGATTAATAGCCCAAGCAGATGGTATTTCAGCTACAGTAAAAGGCAACTTTTCTAATTTCTCGATATTTAACATGACACAAGTTGTTTCCTTCTTAGCCATTATCTGTTGCTGTCGTGTTAAATTAAATGTCATGAATATGTCACTTGCACTTACGTGTTGCCAGGGAACGTGACCTGCTTTCAATGTTTGTAGTGTTCAAACTAACTGCATAATGGACCTTAGCTGACTCTGTCCATGGTGTATAGAAGACATGTTGCTTTGCATCATGTCTATTGCTGAAGAAACAATGGTATTTAAAGTATATATGCGGTCGGGCAAGGTGTTACTCCCGTGGTTTACAATGGCTAATGCTTTCTGTAAGTTTTCCTGATCTATTTGCCTTAATCGGCAGCAGATTCTCGTTGGGAAAGTTTCCAAATTTCATTATCTCCAGCACATATGAAGCAATTTCCACACTGGGGCCTAAAAGGAAATCCTGAAAATCTGTATCATTAGACAGGCGACTGAGGTGTCCTTTAACAGCATCTAGTGAGGAACTTTTTAACCATTGCTGGCATAATTTCCCTACACTGTATGTTGTTTTTATACTCAAATGTTCTGGTGACACATAACAAGGGTCTAGTGTATTTGTTCTAAAACTCCCCGTGGAGTTTACAAAACATGCATGACAACTATTCGTGTCTACTGGCCACAATAACCACCTACAAGGGCATGACAGTGATGTTAAATGTTCCATTTTGGACCCACTCATCGAGCTGATCTTCAGTTGCATGAATGTATTTTTGCCATTTGTAAAATTTAGCAAGGGCAGGGATACTGGCCGCATTCAAGTCCTTAGTTTTTGCCAAGCCTAAACAACTTGTCTGTTGTACAGTTTCATTAAAAAAAATAATTTGAACAGATATTAGGCAAGCTCAGAATAAAGCTTCCTTTCCCCTTATTAGCCAATTTGTAGTTTCCCGCACATTTTTCAAGTCAATCAACTTTAGCCAATATTATTAGTCTTCTATAGCCAATCAAGAAAGAAAATATATATATATGTATATATATATATGAATACATCAATTTTGTATCAGTTAATAACATATTTTGACTTTTTATCACTGTCAATTTAAAATAATACAACTCTGCATTTTTAACATTGTGCCCAGAAAAATATGCAAACTTTCACAATACATTTTGGAACTCCCAACTGGCGGAGTTCGACAGTGTTCCCATTGTGCATAATTAAAAATAGTCTTTGAGGTACTTGCTGTGTGAATGAAATGATGTCCATAATAATTATAACATAACATATCTTCATAACTTTATCTTGATTGAAAAACATCCTCACTTTCAAATACAGTGAAATATTGCAAATCAGACATAGTAGAATCAAATCTTTTTACATCCCAATCACCAGAAACAACTCCGGGTATTATTACAGCATTCAACTGAACGTTTAAATACATAAACGCTCCGCTGGGCCGTATATATATCAAATGGTACTTCATCCCAAACAATCCCATTGTGAATCAGAAAGGGCTGCAAGCAATGTGAAAAAATTACCTTGGCCCAGGTCAGCCTGGTATGAGTGATTTAAGCAGCAGTAATTCTGGCAACTTTCAGGCCATCACTTCTTGGCCTGATATCTAACAAATTGTAGCTTCCAACTTCATGAAGGTTTAACCAAAATGCCTCTACAAGAACCCAGATGCTCCCAAGTGCTGGGTCTGCATCTCCCTGGCTTGGTTGGGGCCAGGCTATGCACAGAAGAGTTGAAAGACAACAGTCCAGACTCTACTTGGGGTAGCCAAGCCTCAAAGCTGGGACTGGTTTCTCTGGCTTGCACAGAGCAAGGCTGTGCTGTGGGTGGGGGCGGGGGAGCACTGTTGGAAGAAGGTCTGCAACATGTTGCTTTGGCTTCTAAACATTGCAGTAGGCCCACATGAAGTGACTGGTCTGTGATTCCTAAGTTCACTCATGAGTGCCTGCATTGTGACCAAAGCCAAATGAAAAATCAGAGAAGCAGCCAAAAAAGTGCATTGCACTGGATAGCCACCAGAGGTCACCACAGGAATAAGCTCCAGATGACAGCTGAGATAGGAATCTAGCTGGTGCAGTGACAGAGAACCGAGCTTCTACATTGACAGACCGCAATGTTGCTGGGCCTATAAATCACAGGGAACCAACGACAGTGACTGAGCTTCAGCCCAGACAAGACAGATTCCTAGTAACCCAGCAGAGGCCAACACGGAGGAAGCCTCACAGTGACAGAATGAAACAGCTGGGACCCACAATCATGGTGTCACAAGTGGATCACCGTATAGAACAAAATACTTCCTGGAAACAAGGATGCACAAGGAGAGAAAACGATAACTGGATAATACCTTTTACCTTATTCTCTGAGGTGAGACTACCCCTACTCTAACACTGCTATGACTCACCTCGCAGGGCTTCATTTGTTGTTTTTTCTGCTGGGGTGGGTTAAAACACCCTGTCATGCACAGCCGAGAAGTTTAAAGTAATATTCATTTTTCTCCAATGGCGCATGCACTGCACACTGCTGCAGCAAACACAATCACACTATTTTCAACTGCAAGGAAAGACACTTTTGGAGTCTGTTAGTTTATACTTTTATTTTGACCCTTTCTGACTTTTAAATATCCTAAACTATCTAAGGGAGAAACACCGGTCACTTGTAAGTGGGTCACCTCATTAATACTGGGCCATTTTGGCCCTCAAAAAACACATCAGCATATAGCTAATATAAAATGGCCTTAACTGCTGCTGCAGAAAGCTGGAAATCTTCAACAAATATCGGTTCATCCATGATAGAAAGAAAGAAATTCACAGAGCTAAACTCTTCTGTGAGATTTGAAATTCAGGAGGTAGCACATCACAATAAAAAAATAAATTCCATACTGGACTGCAGATGCATGAAAGATTTATTTCACTGCTTGGCGTTTTGGATGTCCCTTTTTCTAGTGAATTTATATATCAATTTTTCCTATATTAACTGAAAATGAAATGTGATGAGTTTGAAGGGTACACAGTGACCCCACTAATAATGGCACTGGAAATCACCCGCGTGACTGTTCATATGTACATCCCTTTTTGCAGCACCACATTAGACAGAACTTACTTTCTAAGTGCTGTGCAAAATTTGATGGGGGCGCAGAATTAAAAGAGAATGGGGGCATAAGAAACATTCATAAATGACAGCTTGCGTGCAAGGTACAAAACAACCTTCCATGAATTTCACAATTGGTCCAAACAGAGGTTTCTTGCATTTCCCTGGGTAATCTGTGATTTGTAAGATGTGCTTTACATTTGGGCACTGAAGAGAAAAATGGACAGAGAATATGCTCAGTAATTTTTTTGGAGAACATTTTTTTACTGTGGCAAATTGTTGCAACCTATGTGGTAAACAAAGACATCTCTACAAAGCATGCCATAGTGGATCAACCTTACCAATGGTCCTACAACCCAAGATACCTCAAGAAGAGTTACAAGACAGTTACATATTTATAGCCTCTGAAAAAGGGTTAGACAGTACAGAAAAACCTGCAAAAAATTAATAAATAGAGTCACCCTGCAGTTGTCCTGAAGTTGAGACGGTGATCTTCCCCCCCCCAACTCTTATACATCAAACTGCAGACCAAGAACAACTTAAAGCTGAAACCAGCAAGACCAAGGAAGAAGCAACAAATGACTGTAGTCTGAGACACAACCAAAGGAAGAAACCCCACACGTGGTTCCAACATGCCAGAAGTCAAAACAGGTAAAGAAAACAGGCCAACCAACTTCCTCAAAAGAACAAATACTTATGGATCAAAAAGAAGTAGACAAATAAATCCCAATTGCACAACTTCTTTTTACATAAACCAAAGCAGTAACACATGAAACCACTGGAAACCATTAAGAAAATCTAATTCAAACTAAGAAAGGCAAGAAGGAAAACAAAGGGAAAAATAAACAAGTGAATCTGAAAATCCATTACAAGACTTAGAAATGGAAGAAGAAATAAAAGATCTTCCCCCTGACTTTGTCTCCTTCGACAAAGGAAATGATCCTTTCTTGAAGCAAACAGCCAAAAGAATTGAAAGAATACAAAAAAATGGCACTACAAGTTTCCAAACAAGCTATCTAAAAGAAACAAAAGAAGACCACCGCAATCAAGGCTGCATCGCTAGTAAGGATGATCTTCTACCAAAACACAAATGCCACTTTTTTACTAGGGTCTAGGTTTAGTAATCTGGCAAACCTGTCAGACTCATTTAACCTGCACTTAAGATGGTCTAACAGCAGCCCTTGAAGAAAGCCTAGGCACTCCCATAGAGGACCTATAAAAACAAATCATTGAGGTAGAGGCTCCGCCCATAGGTGACATGAAAGAAATTCCATTGGCTAGTTCTGAGGAAAGTCAATCCATTCCCCCACAAGCAGAAAGGGAGTTTATAGTTACTTAACTAATCGAGGTATACAATGCCAATATAATTTAGATAGCTACAATAGCCTCATTAAATGCTCAAGACATTATACTAATACACGAGAGAGCAGCAATATTTAACTATTGTACAAAGATAAATGCAGATATAATGTGCTAATAAGAATGTGCTATACCTTATTATTCAGATTATACATTCCTTTAAACAGAGTGAGACTTGGGACACCCTCCAGAGACATGAAGTGGAAACAAATGCAGGGATACGGTGGCTTGGACCAGGAGAAAGATGGTGATTTAAGCCTTCAGCTCCGCTACACAGGAACAAATCCACCAGTAAAATCAATGCCTACGCACCACAAATAGGTTCCAAAAATGGCAGAAGTTATATCACACTGAGGTAATACATCTTCAAAAACCATCATCCTTACACCAATCTCCACTCAGAGCCCGATGTCAACCTTGACTGCGGCCCGCCATAACGTTACAACCCTAATAGCAGTCAGTGGTGATCCTTCAATGTTAACAACCAGCAAACTGTTCGCACCACAAAGACACTGGTACACCAAGTAAAAAAAAAACACCTGTTCTAACGTGCTACCTACGCAAAAAGATTATTATTAGTGTGTAAGGGAAACTTCTCCGCAAGGGATTATGGCTGCATTCTCATTTTAAAATAGTGACACCTTAGAAACACTCAATCTGTGGGATGTATCTGAGCTCCCTCAATATTTTTGCGGCCATATCACGCAACACTGCTTGAAATTTTCCACGTAATTATTGCGAGGATACCGAGGGAGGTATCTCAGCAAATTAATTACTGAAAAGAGAGTAATGGTTAAATTAAATCATACGACTATTAAAATGGCATCCCCGCTGTATTGATGGCATTTCTTACTTTTTTGTATCTGTTGACGATTAGCGGGCTCGATCATCTGAGCGTGCTTGTTAAAATGTTCCATGTTGCATTCAATGGCTACCACTTGTGTATGTTTGATGTTGTTTGTGCTTGTGTATGGATTCCACGTTCGAGCCCGAGCGTCTGTTTGGGCAGTTGACCAAGTGCTCCTGACGGAATGAGGTTACGATAATGGGCTCCGACTGAAATATATTTCAACTACTTTTACACTTGTTTGGATGCATTTCTTTCAACTTAACATTTGGCAACGTGTAAATTACATCAACTAGGGAGCCCATTGTTTGTACCTCTAAGGAATTTGTCTAGGAGTTGTGTTTTTTTATGTCTCAAACTCCGGAACGCTGTTTGCTGTGAACTTAAGGCCTTTCACAATTGCACAGCAAAGTTTCAAGGGAAATTATTCACCTTACTTGTAAATCCTGGCACAATGGTCTCTCCCCAGCTGCTGTGCGCTGTTTGGTCGACGGATCAACAGCACTTGAAACCTCAGTGGCGTTGGGAGCTGAGGTGTGGAGATTGGGAGGATTCAGGCAGCATCACTTGGGAAACAGCAAGGGCAGAGCTGAAGTGTGTTGTCAGTTCCACATTTCTGGCACTTAAATAGATGCATGTCATCTGCAGTTCAGGAAGTGCAAAGACACTGGATAAACAGTCTTCATCATCAGCAAAGCTTTGTAAAAGGAGTTCAACTATTGGCTTGCTTGTGAGTATGAGCTAATTAAGCGATTGCCTCATTTTTTGGTATGAGCTAATTCAGCAATTGGCTCGCTTTCCATTAGGTGCTAATTCAGCGATTGGCTCGCTTTTCGGTATGAGCTAACTCAGCGATTGGCTCACTTTTCGGTACAAGCTAATTCAGCGATTGGTTCACTTTTCGGTATGAGCTAACTCAGCGATTGGCTCACTTTTCGGTATGAGCTAAGTTAGCGATTGCCTAATTTTTTGGTATGAGCTAATTCAGCAATTGGCTCGCTTTCCGTTAGGAGCTAATTAAGCGATTGGCTCGCTTTTCGGTATGAGCTAACTCAGCGATTGGCTCACTTTTCGATATGAGCTAAGTCAGCGATTGGCTCGCTTTTCGGTACAAGCTAATTCAGCGATTGGTTCACTTTTCAGAACAAGCTAATTCAGCAATTGGCTCGCTTTCTGCATATGAAGCAGAACCAACAATTGGATTTTTAACATGTATTTTTATGCTTATCCATTGATTCATCTGTTCTATTTATTTGTGTGTTGTCTGAATTGCTAGAAAAGTTTGTTTATATTAGTTAGTTTAGATTTTTTCAGATGTCATACATTTAATCTTAGTTTTCTTCAGGAAACTCAAACACTAAAAGGAAAGTAAGATTTCTAATTGTTATTGCTTTTAATTTTATATTTTACTTATTTACTCCTACTTTTATGTTATGGGGTGTCTTTTGCACAATACCATGTACAATTAACTCCTTTTTTGCAGAATCCAGGGAAACCTTCTGTTCCCTGGAAACATTGGATCCGTCCGTATGAAAATGTTATTGTGGCTATTGACGCTTCTGCATTTACACCACTTAGAAAGGTAGGTAGCCATACTATATAGTCATTTGGGGCATGAGGGCCAGCAGATTTTTGATAATCTTCCGCCAATGCAAGTACCTGCTGGAGGAGGGAATGGATGGAATGAGTATACTGAGGCAATTTCCAGATTACAAAACAAATTTTCAGAGCAACGCACTGTACTTTTAGATAGGTATAATTTTCATAAAAGAAAACAGTTACCAGAAGAGTCAGTTGAAGAATTTATCTCTGCTTTATGCTTATTAGGTTCAACATGCAATCTTGGGGCATCTTTAGATACTTATTTAAGAGACCAATTAGTTTTTTCTGGTCATTCAAAACAAATACAAGAAAGGTTATTAACTTGTAGGGGTCCTTCACTAGAGGAAGCAATTGAAATAGCTAAAGCTATTGAACACTCTATTTTATTGAGTACATTTATTTGCACAGATCAGTCTTTGGCACACAGGTCAATATGTACTTGTGTCAGTCTGATATTAATGTTATATCCAACAAGGGTAAATTTAAGAAAAGTTGCACAAAAGAAAAAACAAACATTTTGCTTTGTATGTGGGTCAAGAGACCATATGAGTAGCAACCCTAATTCTCCTGCTGTGATTCAAAAATGCAATAAGTGTACAAAAATAGAACACTTCCAAAGTGTTTGCACAGAGGGCAGATTTCTAGTAATAATTAGCAATTTTGATGTTTCTGTGGAGAACTGTACTTCAGAACTTTCTAACGTAGTTCTTAGTAAACAGGAGGCTCAGGAAGGTAATATTTTGAACATATTTAACACTAACAACGTGGTGAAAAGACCACTATTTCAGAAGTGTGTAGGGGGCACAAAATTGAAATGATGGCTGATTCAGGTGCTCCCATCACTATTTTGTCTGACATGTGATTCTTCAAGAATTGGGGCAGGAGCACAAAGTTAGAACAAGTGGATATATTATTAAAAGCTTTTGGTGAACAGGACATTGAATTATTGGGTTATTTCTAGGACTCCTGGATATGTTTAGGCAGATCTACTAACACCACCATTTATATTGCCAGTAAAGAGAGAAATTTAGTAGGCTGACTTGATCTAGCTAAGCTAGGAGCTGATACCAGGAGATGAGACACCTATAATAGCTATTGATAGCTTCATCACTAGAATTCAGGAGAAGTTGCCTTTGGTAAATAATTGCATGGCAGCTGTCTTTCATTCTTTGGTAGGTTCTTTATTGGTACATCTTCTCAGCATACAAAGTAAGAATAATGGATTTGTTAAAGATATGGACAAGGAGGGCGCACATTTTATTGACAGATTTCCAGAAGATTTAAAGGATGAAATAGGGACCATTAAAGTTTTTTAGCACAAAGTTAAACTTAAGGCAGATGCCATATCTGACACTCAGTGTCAGAGATGACCTTTACAAATTACTACAAAAACGTGTTTCTGATCAGCCAATTGTTCCCACAAAATCTGCAGAATGAGTCAGTCCCATTGTGATCGTATGGAAGAAATCTGGGGAGATCAGAATGTGTGTAGACCTGTGCACTCTCAACAAGAGTATTGTTACTGATTGTCACCCTCCTTCCCAAAATTCAGGACATGCTAGCTAACATAGATAAAACTAAATATTTCAGTTTGATCACTCTCCATTCAGCCTACCATGAGATTCCCTTGTAAGAGGAGTCTAAAGAATTAACTACTTTTTCAAATTTTTACGTCTACCTTTTGGACTGGACTCAGCTGCCAGTGTTTTCCAAAGGCTTATGGATATCATTTTGGAAAAGGTAGCTGGGGCCCAAGCTTTTCAGGATGATGTCTTAATATATGCAGATACTGTGGACGAACACAATTCTGTTCTTGGCAACGTTTAAAGACATTTCAGAAAGTTGGGGAATCACACATAGAGCTGACAAAAGCAAATTTCTGGTTCAGGAGTTAAATTATTTGGGACACTGTATATCTTCTGTATATCTTCTGGAGGAATTAAACCTACACTTTTCTTGGTGCAAGCAATTCAAGAGGTGTCACCACCAAAAGATAAAGATTCTCTTCGCTCTTTCCTTGGGCTAAGTGAATACTACTCAAGGTTCATTGAAGGCTATGCTTTTGTTGTTCAGCTTCTTCATGCTTTACTCAAGAAAGAACAACTTTCAATTGAGACACTATGCTTGATAAAGCTTTCAACATCATCAATAAGAAAATTACTTCAGCGCCAGCACTGCCATCTTTTAACTCCAAAGGGAAATGTCTCTTAACGGTGGATGCCAACCAGATTGGACTAGGAGCTGTGCTTTCTCAGTGGGTTGAAGGCAAAGAACATACTGTAGCACTTGCTTCTTGTTGTCTTAAACAGGCTGAAGTAAACTATTCCACCACTGAAAAGAAGGCACTAGCCTATTACCAGGCAGTAGAGAAGTTCAGAACTTTGTTATGGGGCTCTAAGTTTGACATATTCACTGATCACAAGCCACAAATATACATGTTAGATGGCAGTGGGTCTGGCAAAGTATCTTCTATATTAGTTAGATAGCTGGCATGTTTACAGGAATTTTCCTTTACTATAAAATACATTCTTGGTGGTAAGAGCAGCAGAGCAGATTATTTATCCAGGGAACCCGTGCAGGATGGTTTTAGCACTGAACTTGGGGAAGATGTAGAATGTGATGTAGCTCGTGTGGATGATGTTTTACATGACAAAGGCGCAAATGTTATGCTTTTCGTTAACAAGGGTTGGCCAGAAGAAAGGGAGTTGGATGTCCAATTCAAACCTTTCAAGAAAGTATTGGAAGAGATTGTAAATAGGCTTCTGTTGCAAAATGATCTATGTGTTCCCCCTGTAAGTTTCTGTGACAAGCTCTTTCGATTTGCTCATAAGGGCCATTTGGGCATTGCTACCACATGCAGAAATTAAAGCAACATTATTGGTGGCCATCTTTAGATGCCCAGGTTGTTCAGCTAGTCAATGCATTGTTTGTCTTCATTCAGACAAAGACTGGAAAATGTTTGAATCTCCTTTGCATGTGACTCAACTACCTAAACATCCTTGGCAGAAATTGCTTCAGATTTTGCAGGGCCTTTTGAACTACAACTGCTGGAAAAAAAGGATTCTCATAGTGTTGGTTAATTATTACTCAGAATGGGTACATTTTGATTTTGTGAAATCACCAACATCAAATGCCATTGAATTTTAGAAGAATATTTTCGTACTGAAGGTGTACCATCTGTTTTAGTGCCTGACAATGCAACACACTTCACATCTTCCATGATGAAAGAATTTATCAGTGTTAAGCATATGTCTCATCTAAGGGTGGCATTATATTCACCAATGTCTACTGGTCTAGTTGAAAGAGTAAACAGGTTTTTGAAGGAAAGTGAACAAACTGGTTTCACAAATGGTTTTGATGTTGAAGAATTTCTGAGGCAAAACAATGTGGCCATATTTACTCAGAACGCACAGCACCACAGGTGTATCACCTTTTAGACATTTAAGGAAACGTGAGCCCAGATCAAATCTCTGTCCTGATTGAGTGAAATCCAAAGAAATTATCGATGAGGATATTCATTCTCAAGTTTCAAAATCAGTGACAGAACATCAAGAGTGTGAAAATAAGTTTTTTAATAATAGTTCAAAAAAAGGAATGAAAGAGCTGGTAGTCAATGTTAAAGCTTGGGTACTGGTAAAGAAAGCACAAAAATATGTAAAGGAGAATCTAAGTTTATGCTACAGGCAAAGGTTATTAGAGTATCTAAAGGTCCAGTTCTAATTAATGGCAAAGGCAGGTGGAGCAAAAGACGCTTGGTTAAAATACCAAGAGACCAGGCAGAAATCTTACCAGGTTCACGATGTACAGAGCCATTTGAAGGGTCTTGCTGGGTTGATTCTAATGAATGCCGTCACAATCCAAATTCCACAGCTTTTGGTAGTTCCTTGATTAGTAACAATGTGGAAACACGACTGGATAATGATGAGAATACTCTACAAACTGTGCAAAGCAGACCAACTCGCACTGCTTGTTATCCTACCAAATTTAAAGATTTCTATTTGCACCAATGTGTCAGTTTTAGTATAATTTTGGTCCCATTTATTTTATTTTTTTAGGCAAGGTGAAAGATGATGTAGTGATAGCATTTCTTGATGATTAGCGGGCTCGCTCATCTGAGCGTGCTTGTTGAAATGTTCCATCTTGATTCCATGCCTACCACTGGTGTATGTTCGAAGTTGTTTATGCTTGTGTTTGGATTCCATGTTCGAGCCTGAGCCAACAGGCATGTGAGTTACTGCTTGGCTAATTGACGAAGCGCTCCTGACTGTGTGAGGTTACGATCATGGGCTCCGATGGAAATAAATGTTCAACTACTTTTACACTTGTTTGGAAGCACTTATTTCAACATTACACCCGCTCATCACATGCTATCTGCTCATGACCCTGCAAACAACATCAATCTATTATCTGCCTAGTGCTTACTCTTGCCTACGCTCAATGACTCTTTGGCAACTTCACCCAAATTACATCACATTTCAAGCTAATAATTACTGAAATCTGCCTCAGGCAAAATTGTGGGCCCTACACAGCTCCTGCTAGGCGCTCAAAAATTTTGAAAGACGAAAATGGGCAATACACTGGAAGAATCAGGTTTAATAACTACCTAGCACCCCTCCTCACTTGCACTGCAACACTTTGTAAATTATTCTAACTAATCCACCGCTCACTTGAAGTGTAACCAGTTCCAATGATCGGTGCCACAAAATGGCCACCCTGTCCGTCTCCTGCTAAACGCTCCAAAGCGTGAACTTTTACTTTTCATCACATATCTTCTGACAAAAAGCTGCCTAGCCCCTCACTCACTAGCACTTGATAGTTTTCAATAAACACAGTTTACATGTACAATCGAAGGATGACCAAGAGGTGGTCTTGGACATCATAGGTACAGAGCTCCATGGCTCATCAGATATGGGCTTACCTTATCAAAAGACTCGACCACTGCATCCACAGTCAGTGTTGCGGTCTGCCTCCACTGAAGTCTGCCCCTCAATATAGTGCAGATGAAAGAAACTTCAGTACATGGAAATTCCTTACCAATACAGCACAAAACCTGAACCATCCATATGTGCCAACATCATTGTCAGAGGGGCGTCTGCTAAACCTAAGCCATATATACTTTGCTGGAAGGATGTTTTAGTGACACAGGCAACACACGACTGCCTTTAATAAAGCAACTATTATATTCATCAGCTTCATCTATTGACTCAGTGTGCAGGTATAATATTGTGATAAATCATGAAAGTGAAGATGTTTATCATTGTACATGAAATTATCAATTGCAAGATTCTTAATGACAATTGTATTAATTTAATGTTGCTATATTTGTTTTTCCAAGATAGCGATAAATTTTTCCAGAAGAAACTCTCTCCTATGTTTCTTTTTACTGGTAGCGCCAACACAAGTAGTTTTGCATATATACTTTCAGTGTAGTAATGGTCGGAGTCATGAGAAGATCCTTCACGCTATCAATAATAAACTGCACATCACTTAATCTTCCGGAATGGTAAGCCTTCTTTCTGAAGAGAGGGGGAGTGTTTTGGATATAGCACAGTGATCGACGTAGCACTGCAAGCCGGCACCACCGACACTTTGGCAGCCCATAGGCAGTACGCAGTGTGCTTTTCCTATTGAGGCCAGTAGCCCCCAGAAAGAAACAAGCAAGCCGGTTGAGGTAGGAGCGGAAGAAGAGTCTGAGGGCATTGGAATTTCTTCCTGGAAGCTTTTGGGAAATCTATATGAGTGCAGGAGTTGGGACCATTGGCACGTTGCTTTGGGGTGGAAACTAAGCACAGGACGGAAGACAATATGGCGGAGGAGACTGCTGCAAGGCTGATGGCAGCGAACATGCTATTCGAAGGTATGGAGCAAGGTAGTGAGACAAAAGCCTTGGACCGCAAGGGAAAAATGGCTTAAACAGTATGTTGGCTCAGTTGGAAAGACTAAAAAAGTCAGAAGTTCAAAAATGGAGGCACCTGGTCTCCCTCAGGAAATACCTTGAAGTGGGGAGAATACCGCAGGGCCTACAAATTTTGATTACGCAGAGGTATGAAAATTTCGATCCAGATCTCATACAGATGCTAGTTCTATGACCATGATTAAGATTTTGATCAAATACGCAGAAGTTGAAAGGGATAACTTGATGAAGATACAAATTATTGATGAAGAATTGATTAAGGAGGGGGACCAGGAAAGAGTATGATCATTCAGACAAGATTTAAAAGTAAGAATTGTGAAATATGAAGATACAATAAAACAGAGGAAAGCACAGAAATTTCAGAGGTATAAAACAGACTATCAGAGAGGACAAATATTTACATTTGCACGTTGCTTTGAGATTACATGTAGACAAAGAATAAGGGCAAAAAATTTACCGAGACAGGAAATATCTCTTAGTGATTTCAGTTCGGACCCAGACTCAGAAGTGGAAGGATGCCAGAGTGGAAGTGAGAGCTTGTACATTGGTAAAGGATGAGCTTAATTTTTAAAGATCGGACAGGCACACAAACCATCGACCACAGCAGCACAGGAAACAAAGTCAAAATGAACAATGGAAAACGAACAGAGACTGAGTTCAAAGGGCAAGTAACATGCAGCAAAGAGAAGTAACAGACAAAGACAATACGGTAGTTAATTTAACTGATGTTTTATTGACAAAAGAGGAGTAAAATATATTATCGCTTGGTCTTTCTTACTTCCCACTGTCTGAGTTGGATTATGCATGGGCACGCATTGATTTCTTTAAATTGATATGAAAGTTAAGATTGGGTTTCATGCAAAAATACTTTTTCAAAGTGAGATAGGACACTGGAGTCAGGGGGATGGATCCAACTGATTTTCTGTCACTGTTGAATTTAGAGGGCATAAAATATTTGATTGCAGTGGGAGAGGAAGATGCGGGGACAGACTCCACAATAACTAACACTCAATTGGAAGACTCCTTAGCAATGAGTGAATGAAGAAACAAGTTTCAGACCCTGACCAAATTTGTTCCACCAGCAACGCCGGACAACAGTGAGGTATTCTCACAACTCATGATAGGGGAGTTAACGTAAGTGCATATAGGATCTAAACACAAGAAAATTTACATCATAATGAGAAATGCATTACATTAATGAGGAAATGGGAAACAAGTGATGATGAACGGCCCTCTGACAAGGGAGGTAACATTGTGTTACGGAGTAAAGCAATGTATATGAAAGAGTCCTACTGTCAGTTAAATGATATTGAATGTTACATCAGGATATCATGTAATGAACTCAACAAAGTGAAGAGGGACTTTTTGAACCAGCTTATGGAATGGAGGGAGCTAGAACTTTTGAATTGGGAACACTGCAGTTTTTTTTTGTTTTGTTTTTTAACATCTTCTATCTTATCCTCAAGATTCATAAAGATGCAGTGAAACCACCAGGTAGACTTATTATTGCAGCAATAGGGATTCTGACTGAGACCATGTTTATTTATATAGATCACTTCCTGCAGCCCCTGGTGCATAATCTATCTTCTTACGTGAAAAAAATAAAACTGATTTCTTGAAAATTATGTTTGATATGACATGGGAGGAAGGGAAGACAATGCTGAGCGTAGATGTCACCTCCCAATATACTAGTATCAAGACATGAAGATAGCCATAGGGCAGTTAAACACTTCCTGCGAGCAAAGGCATTTAAATACTATCAACATAATAAAATGCTGTTGAAAATGATTGAGTGGTATTTGAACCAAAGCATTTTTTTTTCAGTGGTGAGCTCATCAGACAAAAACAAGGTATAGCTATGGGTTCCTGCTTTGCCCCTAGCTATGAGAATTTGCATAGGGTTTGGTGGGAGAAGCAGGTACTGAATAGCCCTGAAATGAATGAATGACAGAGAATCCTCCAGTGGGTGCACTACTTTTGGTTCAGTATCAGGCAAATACATGTTAAGCCAACTCAACAGTATGGGTTTCTGTAACTCAATCTCTGTGATTCATGTACTGTTTTCTAAAGCATCTAGCAAAATACTTGTAAATGGCCTTTTGTCCTAACAGATCCCAAATCAATATGCATTTACATAATGGTGCCCCCTATCAGCAGCCCTTTTCATCTGTGCAATACGATCTATATTACAAGCATTGCAGAAATAATCAATTACTAAACGAGTTATTGTACCAGTTGCAGAAGGAAAACCAATAAAATGTGCTGCTTATATGCATGATATCAACATATTCTGTCGAGACCCCGTCTGGGTCAGAAGAAACATCTTACATACAAAACTCCTTACCAAAGCCTCAGGCTGAGCTCTAAACATAGGAAAGATCACATGTTCCAACAGAAGTGAGTGGGTATGCTCTTCTCAGAAGATGCTACAGGAGAAGCAAAATCCGCTGCCATAGCAGAACAAGGTACAGCAAAAACTAGGACTCTGTGAAAACCAGAACCCACAGCATGACTATAGAAATTCTTGTAATAAAAACTGTAATTCTGCCTCTTACCATACTATGCTATCATTCTTCCACCACCCCACTCCAGGAAAAAAGTGCTGAAAAGACTATCTGAATTTATATGATCCTCCAAAAAAAGCAAAAATTGCTTGAACAAAGATATATAAAACCTTACCAAATGAGGTGGAAGCGAATGACATCAACTACTTCTACCTATGGTCTAAAGCTGTACAAAAAAGACAACATTTTACTGCATGATATGAATCAGATTGGATTGGCCTAATGGCAAGCACAAATAAACAACTCAGAAATACCCCGCTGGTGGTAGACAACGGGCTCCCAAGTAAGGGCCTTCCAACACAGAAGGGTATTGGCAAAAACATACAAGTGCCCACAGAAACGACTGCCCAGTAGAAGAAAAGGCATTTCAAATTTTCTGGTATTGTTCATTTCCTCAATATGTTTGAAAATGATAAACCTACTAATAAAAAAAGTACTTTAAATTATGAACTCCTACTGTACGTTATTTGTTTTTCATACACCTCGATAAAAGATAGCACACCATGGAGAATCAGCTCCTCAGTGCAAGAAACCTTATAGTTAATAAGAAATCAAGGTATGTTCCAGCATAAGCAATTTGAAGAAAAAGGTTGTGTTAAAATATGCTAAACAAATGAATGGCACATTATTGGTCAGACATTAAGGGCCACGTGTACAAACCATTTTTCTAGTCGCAAACGTGTCCTCTTTGCCACTAGAAAAAAGTTTTTTGGGATGTACAAAGCCTGAATTGTGATTCTGTAACTCTTGTCTTGCAATTCGGTATTAGGAAGGGGCATGTTCAGGGCACCCTTTCCAAATACCGAATCTGAATGGTATGTATGATTGTTTTGCCACCGTAACCATGTTTTGCAGTTAACACCAATTTCAAACTGGTTTTAACACATTTGAAAACGGGAAGAGATCCCCAAGGAACAGCTTTCCCCTTGTGAATGGTAAATATATTTTCAGGGCAAGCAGTGGTCCCATGATCCATTGCCTTCTCTGAAAAACTGAACAGAAAACTTTCATTTTTCTTTTTGAAATGCATCCCGTTTTCCTTTAAGGAAAACAAGCTGAATTTGTTTTTTAAAAACTGCTTTATTTAAAAGCAGTCAGACATGGTGGTTTGCTGTCCCTGGTAGGGAATCGCAAACAGTGTACTTAATACTGTTGTACATTTTGTTTTGCGACTCGCAATTTGCAATCCGTTAGGGAATGCAAATTGAGAGTCGCAAAACAAAAGTTCATACATCTGGCCCTAAGTCCTTTGGGAAAGAGAAAGCAGAATTAAAATGGAAGCAACTTAAGTGGAAAGACTGGATCACTTGAAATCATTTTTGTAAACCCAGTAACGAACCTGGGTAGCAAGACATGCAGGATAATAGTTATACCAACTTTTGGATTTACAAAAGTGTAATGAAACTATAAATATTTAATAAAAGGTCAACTTTTTTAAAGAAAATGTAGGAAAGTGGAGTATTACGCAGTGATGCAGGTTAATCATCATTATGTAATACTATCACAATGCCACAAAGATGGTCCTTTGGATTCACAATAATGAATCCTTGGCCCAGTCCTGGTGGTGTGGCAGAGTGCAGTCAGGCTTTACTACAGGAACATGTGTCAAATATTACCAGCATGGACGATAAGTAATAAAAAGACTCAAAAGAAATCTGACACCAATTTATAAAAATAAAGCAGAATTTTAAATAAATTTTGAAACCAAATCAGAGTCAATCATATATATATATATATATATATATTATAGATATAAATAAAACTGGAGTTGTGGATTTTAGAGTGAAAATAAAATCAGTATATTTACAAACTCTCAAACTTCATCATTGAACAATGGGAAAAACCACTAGTGACACTCGGTCACTTGAAGGGTGAATCCAGAGAAACTCACTGGTAGATAAGGTTGTGCAGGTCCAAGGGCCAAGCTACGACCGTCATACCAATTTACTTGGCTTGTGGGGCCAGGGCGCAGAGGTGTCCTGGCTGTCTTTGGTGCTAAACGTGGGAGCCATGGGTACTGAAAAATGGTACCTGTGACAGTCGGTCACTTACAGATCAAGTTCAGGGGAGCCCACTGGTGGGTTAAACTTGTGGGGGCCACTAGGCCAGGATTCACCAGGCAGAACAACTCCACCGAGCTTAGTCATCTCGGATGCAGAGGTGTGCTTGGCTATCCTTGGTGTTGAATAGAAGTTGCGGTTGCTGGTTTTCCCACTGAGACAGTGCGGGGGAGGAAGCATAGGCAAAACCTCAACCAAGCCAAAGGTGACGTCAGAAATGTGTTGAAGTGTATCTTGAAGTTTCACTGTCTAGTAACGGTGGTAATGACCAGACTAGCCACCAATAGGCCTTAGCAGTGGTAAGGTGGAAGAGAAGCTATCTCCCCTTTGGGAGGTCCAGTGGAAAATGGTAGCCAACTGAAACTTGGAGAAGAGCTGCACTACACTTTCTACAATGCACTGGACAACCCTGTCTTCGGGTGACACTTAGGAGGGCCTGATGGCC
This sequence comes from Pleurodeles waltl, assembly GCF_031143425.1. Classification (NCBI taxonomy): domain Eukaryota; kingdom Metazoa; phylum Chordata; class Amphibia; order Caudata; family Salamandridae; genus Pleurodeles; species Pleurodeles waltl. Next base: position 1,605,048,176 of record NC_090444.1, read on the forward strand.
AGTGCTTCTTCAGTTCTGGTAGGAGCTTTTTACATGCAGTGGGCAGGTGATTAGTGCCACTAGTCCAAGGGAGTATGGTCTTGCCTTTGGCTCAGAAAGGGTTCCCTCTTGCTGGGGGGAGCAGTCTTTGGTCCGGGATGAGCTGCAATCGAGCAGTGCCAGGAAGGTTGCCACAGGCATCACACTTTTTGTAAGTGCAGGTTCCGGTCGTTGACGCGGGTCTTCTCTTGTCCTTTATTTGCAAGTTGTTGCAGATCTCAGGTTCTGGTGCCACTGGAGCCCTTAAACCCTACATTTAAGGGTGTTAGGAGTGTGGGTGCAAGTAGCTAATGGGCTCCTAGCCCAAGAGGCAAACCCGCCACCGAGGTGACCACATCCAGTGGGCTGTGACACCTTTTCTATCCAGATCCCTCCATTCTGCCAATTTCAAGATGGTAGAAATCTTCCTCAGCTTTACAGAACAGATTGCCATCTGAAAGGCATGGCTAGTCTTCTAGGGAGGTATTATGCCTCCTGACTAACTATTTTTCCAGTCTGCCTGGAAGCAAATGTGCCTTGGGGAAGTGGGGGGGGAGCTTCATCCTCCACTGGGGGAAAGCCTGCTTGCATATCAGAGGCGATGTGCCCTTTGAAGTTCACCACCTTGATGTGCCACTTCACTAGCCATCCTGAGGAGAGGGAGTTGTGACAACCTTCCGACCCAGGCCATCATACTGACACCTGGGAGTGTTCACAGTATGGCTCAGGGGGTCAGAATCCTGTCTTGGCAGCTACGAATTGCCAGCCAAAGCACAGGAAAACTGGGGCAACTCAGGAGGCAACCTCTAAGGTTGCTCTCTGGGTCCATGCCACATCGCTATCAACATGAGATTCATGTCAGGAGTGAGAAGGCTCAGTGTTTGATACCAAAAATGGCCCATTTCAGCTGTACCATAATGGAGCTGGCAACCTCGGGTTTGCCTGGTTGCCAGCCCATGGTATCCTATGGACTGTAGTTCACTTATACTAGCCTTTAATGGAAAAGGGCACTATCGGAAAACAGCTTGCACTTTTATGTCCACACCTTTAATATAATGCACCTGCCTCCTGGGCTCAGGGGGCCTTAGGGGCGACTGACACATATTAAGGATAGTGCTTGGGCTGTGCCACACATGGTGTGGGGGCACAGTCGAGTTAGAGCTTTTAATACTGCTTCTGCAGTCTTCAATGGCAGGCCTGCTGTCAGTCCTTTACTTGGATCACAGGGTGGCAAAAACAGTGCCCTTGTGATCCCTTTTACACTCATGCCCTGGGTACAACTAGTAACATTTACTGGGGCATAGAAAGGGTTAAAGTACCTGCCATTTAGGGATACCAATTCACATTTGCCAATTTAAGAAGAGAGTACTGCCACTGGGGCTGGGTTAGCAGGCTCCAATGCACTTTCAGAGTCTTAAACTAGCAGCTAGTAGTCCAAATGGGAGCAAAAGGTGGGGGAACCTGCAAAAAGCCTGTTTACCTACAAAAAACTCTGTTCTTAGCAGTTTAACATCCAATATGCCCTCTATTTGAAGACCATGTATTAACTTGATTTTTGGAACAGGGATATGGAATAAGAGCTTGCTCTGTGCACCACACACATCAAACCTGTATTTCAGTTATGGCCACTGTTAGGCAAGACGAGCCTGGTATCAGTTGTCATATACCCAGTACCTCCTTCATTGGCCCAAGCAAGGGTTACCTATTCAATACCTAGACTGTTCTAATGATGATTACTATAACTATGGTTTCTTCCATTCATCCAGTGAATGGGTACCCAGTCCCTGGAAGATGTAATCTATGTGGTCTCTGGGGCCATCTCTATAGAAACTGTCCTGGAAGGAAATGTTTCTATGCTTCAGTAGCAAGAACCAGTGAGAGAATTTGGGGAGACGTGCAATACAGGTGCCCCACCCAGACAACAAAAAAACAAGACAAACTCTAAATCAATCATTGTACCACACACAGTTACCATTAAAACACAAATCCATGTGCAACAAATAAGCCGGCAAAAGGCAGAGCAGGCCCTTATCCACAAAATTCAGCAAACAAGAGACCTCAAAAATGATGTTCTACAATTGCAGGAAAATGCAGAAGCAACTGCAGAAGTCATTCAGCTAGTGGAGGGGACGACATAAGTGGAAGACATTTTGCATGAAATTGTGTACAGCCACCTCAATATCAAGAGATATTTGAACAAAAAGAAAAGGAACCAAGCAACAACGCCCCTCCAAGACTTGCCTTCAGTTTCATGGTGCCTGAAACACAAGACGACAGGCATGGCAATGTGCTGGTAGCATAGGCAGTAATTGCAAACTACTTGTACACATGCCAAACAGAGAAAAGACACAGCAAAGAACTATGCCATGTTCCCAAACAAATGCCATGTCTCTGTTAAAAACAAAAGCACAGGATGAGACAGGAAACACTATCATCATCTCAGATGTCAAAGAGAAATACAGACATGAAGGCCCACTGTAAAGGAAGAGCGGCAACTCACAGACCTCTCAAAGCAGTTCAGCAATGCCAAAGGTGTGAAAAAGATTAGAAATACCAACAAGAACAAACAGAAGGAAAAAGTGCAAATTGGGATAATCACAATGAACAGGAGAAAATAAAGTCCATGTAAAGATACAAACTCTCATAAGAGTACAAGGAAAACAAACAAAACAAAATCAGGCAACCCAAATACAAAAAAAAACAAAAAAAAACTCAGACATGGAAATACTATCAATTAAAAATAGTAACCCGTGGCCCAACCCATTCAGGCAGAAGAGTTCGACTTCATGTCAAACTTTTAGGGCAGTATGGAAACCGTAGAAATAAATACAGGCAAGTGAGACACAGTCACTGTTAGTACAAGAAGGAGAGATTGTAAAGTTGAATGATCATGTTTATCCTCTTTATGATGGCTGCTCCAATGCATTTTTCAATCCCAAACATGAACGTTTGATGCATGAAGTAGTCTAATAGAAGGGCAGCAATATTGCTATATTGCAAACTCGAAGCTGACATAATATGCTTGAAGGAATGTAATATCCCTCCAATGCAGGATTATGACTATTATGCAAAAAAATGGTCCGTGGGCCCCTCTGCTCAGTCAGGAGGGAAAAATAGAAATGAGGTAGAGATTTTAAGTAGAAACAAGAATATTTTACTTACTATGAAACTGAGATTTTGCCAGGAATAATAATGCCTTGCAGTACCTACACAAATCTCCAATAGCTGGCTTACAGGTGAAAGATCCATAAAATGAGAATCAAAAGAGACCAGGTGGTACCTGAAAGTAAAAAAATGTGGAATATCTAATTTCAAACAGATATTGTATTTGCATATAGTTCCATTTCAACTATAAACTTGCATATAGAAAATAGTACCATGTCAGATCACAAGACCCCAATACTTGACTGTTTAGGTTATATACAATATAATAGTGGGACAGGGTCATGGAAATTAAACATGTGCATTCTGGAAGAACAACAAACAATTGTAAACTACAAAACAGAATATGAAAACTGGAAACATGCAAAACAATTTCATGTCACAGGAGAAATAGTGGTAAGGGGTCAAGAAAAAAAGTAAAACCTTTTTTTAAACCCATTCTATGCAGAAAATCATCCCAGGTAAAACAGGGCAACATATGAAGATGAAAAAGAAAAGAAACCTGTTACTAATTCAGGCAATGGTATATGGACCGAGGTAAACAAACTATTTGATACTCTTGCAGGAAGTATTTTGAATTAAATGAAAAAAATGTGCTAGGTTTTGCTTGTAAAAAGCAGCTAACATATACAAACAAATGAAGGAGTTCTTAGAAAACAGGAGAGTCAAATTAAACGATAAAGGCAACATATTTAAAATTGTTGAAGAACATTATGTAAATTGTACAAACAAAACAGATTAAACCCCAAAACATGTGAAGAATACTTGGAAACAATACAAAGTTGCCTGTATAATGAAGAGAAAACTTTTAAACTGTCCTCTAAGGGGTGAAGAATACCCAAAGGCTTTTGTGCAATGCTCCTAGGTCTCTTTTTCAGGCAAGGATGACCTACCATGGGAATTTTATAAAATGTTTTGGTGTATATTTTGTAAAGATTTTGACCAATTGTTGAACAAATGTATTGCAGCAAGACACTTGCCTAAAATCCTTTTGTAAGGATATCATCTTTGTATTACAAAGAAAGAAATAAAAGATGACCTACAAAGCTGGAGAGCAAATCCCCTCTCCTCAACGTTGATGGGAAACTACTAACAAAGGTGCTAAATCAATATCTTTCCATCATTTGTGCTGCGGTGCCTTTTTAATCTGTCTTTGATCTACCCCTACATGTAATTCAGACCAGCATTAGGAGACCAGCTTGTAGTGGTCTATGCCTCCCCCCATCCTTTGTGACAAATGGGTGTGGACCCACAGTCTTTGGCACTTGGGCGTCAGGAGTCCTGGTTGTTGCTTGTGGTGGTGCAAGGGGGGGGGGGGGCAGCTTAAGTGTTGCTTCTGGCTGCTATGGCCAGAACCTGTTGCAGGGTTTCCAGTGGCTGGAGTACTCCCTGATAGTGTTTTCAGAATAATTCAGGTGAGTTTGTTTATCCCTTTCCCTTTTCTTTCTTTTCTCTATTTTTTCTCCCTCTTCCCGTATTTTAGGGAACCTGGTTTGAGGGTGTGCATGAGGAGGCACTTCTGCATGTGCTTCACCATCAAACCAGAGTTCCTGGTGAAAAGAAGCTGACCATCGCAAAAGTGGATTTCATGAAGGTGGTGTAGCCAAAGCAGCAGTCCATGGATGCGAGTGACCTGTTCTGCCTAATTGTGTTGCCAGACAGATACGGATGGGATAAGGTTTCCAGAGGGTGTCAGGTGTGAACTACTTCAGGCTGATATATGAGGCAGCGAAGGATAAGTCTGACTTGGAGTGTTTCAGTGTAAATGGGTTGGCTGACAAGCATGAAAGTGAGGATTGCTAGGGTGTAAAATGAGACTATGTGAGCATGTCCTGCTATTATCGATGGGTGAAGCACTGTGGGCACCAAGAAAGTGAGAGATGTTCTGTGTGTCAACAAGTGTTCCTGGAGGCTGAAGGCAGATCAGACAAGTGTTGGAGGAGCTGAGTAATCTGCACTCTTCCTTCATGCTAGGCCCTAACAGTGTTTTGTGTGGGGTAGCTAAAGCTGTGTAGGCACTGCAGTGGGAGGGACGACATCCAGGGGGAGTGCAAGCATCAGGTATGCTTGAATCGTTAGGAGGATAAAGATGCTGTGAGAGATTGACAGCAGTGTAGGCAGTGCAAATCTGAGGGGGAGACTAGCAACTCTACAGGGACACTCCATCCTTGTGAACCAGAAGTGTGAGACGACCTAAAAAGGGCAAACATGATGGGGAGGAGGTCACACTTGAGGGTAAGAAACAACAATAAGAAGGACAAGGAAGGAGATGGGAAGGGGGAAGAGGTATAGGCAAGGGGAGGAAGAGTGGGAATATGAAAAGGGAGGAGAGCAGGACAGAGGGGAAGGCCCGAGCAAAACAATTGTGAATAGTGAGTCAGAGAAAGGAACAAAGGAAGGAGAAAACATGGAGAATAGTGGGGGCTGGAAATTTCCCGGGCCTGATAGACTCCAATAGAATTCAACAGGGAGTTTTAGCCAGCACTGCAGGGACCTATCATTGAAATCTGTCAGGAAGAAGGTTTTTTGGCAAGGTTCCTAAAGTGCTCTGTGAGGGGGGTGATAGTTTTACTTCATAAGAAGGATGACAGGGCCAACTTGAAGAAGAACTGTTGGCCCATCACCTTTCTGAACACAGACAAAATATTAAGGTTCTGACTCAGAGGTCCTCGCCTCATGTTTGATCTCATCGGACCAAGTGAGCATGGTCAGGGAGAAGAAGGTATCTAGACTGACGGGGGTCTCCTTACGCCTTTTCAAAATAGAGGCTCAAGAGAACCAATGACTGTCTCACAGTTTTCAGTGGGCCCTGTTCAAGAGGCTAGAGATCTCTACTAGATTAATTTGTGAATCGACAAACAGGCTAGTGGTTATAACAGGTGGTTGTCCAGTGGGTTCAGGGTGAAGAGCAGAGTGAGGAAGGGGTGTCCAAAGTCTCCAAATTTGTTAGTCTGTGCCATAAAAGGTCTGAGCAGTATGATAGGTAAGAACTCAGCCATCACTGGGCTCCAACTGCTGGGCAACGGGGTACAGTTTGTGAAAATCCAGCTATGCATGAATGACGTACTCTGCAGTGCAAGAACAAGTTGTCAATCAGGAGGGGTTAGGAGAAAGTGAAAGTCTATTTTAACATTACAGATTCTAGGCTGAATGGGCACAAGTCTCAGTGCACGCTGTAAGGAGAGTGGGAGGGGTACCCAGGTCCAGAAAACCAGCAGGTGTCACAGAAGATGTGATTTTTCATATTTAGACATTCTCTCAACCCTTGTAAGCCAAGTGTCTTTCTCCTAAAATCTTCTCTCTCTACCCAGCCTATTGATCTTCACACGCTCGATCCCTAATAGCATTAACTTTTTCAATTTTTCTGCGCCATGTTCAGTGTTAAAAAGGATCGATAAAGAATCTTTTATCAGCATCCAAGCGTGCTTGCCATCATTCTTTTAACCTTTAAATAGAGGCAATTATTTGGCTGCAAACAATGTACCATAATAAACACAGTATCTCTTACAAATTATACGTTTTCAATATGAAATATTTGTATCTTAGTATAGTGGTTGCATGGCCATGCCATTTTGCACATAACTGCAATGGATGCAAGAGTTTAATCTGTGGCAGCCATATGGTGATATAAGCAACTTTTTTCACACAGATCTTGTCTGCCATATCTCATGGTATCAGCAGGGGTCAGGATCCTTTCCAATGTATCCCCTTTCTTACATGTTATTTGTGCATGAACCTTAATATTGTCATCTATACATTTGTCTCATTTCAATACTGCACATTGTTTTAGAGATTTATGGATATATCTGTGTATGCTACATTGAACTGAATTATGAATCTGACCATTCTCTTGAGTATTCTTTTTCCCAGTTTTATTTCTTGGGTGCTCCTCACTTGGTATGTTTTTGATGCGTTCTAAAGTTTGGCAGGGGACTTTCTTAGGCTAGTTTCTGATCCATAGCCATTCAATACCTAATTGTAATTTCACTACAATTCCTTTTGGACCTTAAAAATTTCCCAAATGGAATAGAATATATTTGTGTACTACTGTGAGCTTATTTAAAAAGCACAACATCTTTTGAGGCAGTAGGACCGGACCCTGTTTCTGATATGTAGATCTTACGTCCTAAGATAAACTATGCTTTTCACTGTATTCCAGTGTCAAACATGTGCTGTAAAGTTTGTAATGATGCCACTCAAATGAACCCACAGCATCACAAGTTTACTTCCCTAACGGAGTGCTTCATTCCATTCAGGCTTCCCTCTCATAAAACACCACAAAGAGGCTGCGGTAAGAAGGAGCACACAGAGTTTCCAAGGCTGTGCCGCATATCTGGTCCAACAGATCTTGATTAGACAAAAACTGTTTTTTGTAAGTACAGATCTGGTCATGTCCAAAATGATTTTGAGATGAGTCATGCAACAGGCAGGTTTTGTAAAAGAAAAAAATGTGTGGAACATGCAGGACTTATTTGTTGTTAATATTAGTTTCTAAACTTTGAACAGGAGATGTTCATAAAATTTCATGCTACAATTCCGAAAATAAAAGTTACTGTGCTTGTGTTATTTACAAATTACAATAAAGCATCCATTACATCTGTGCTATTTTGTAGTATCAATACATTGCAGCTATAGGAATTTTATGAGTTAGGTTAAGCACTTACTATCTGCTACCTCAAACTGCTGATATAGCATATAAGATTGGAAAACATAGCTATTGCACACTGACCTACACATTCTTTCAGTAACATTCAGAAACTGAGCGAGTTAGCCATTGGTGGCATCCATTTCTTTTGAATTAACATATTTAACCATTTTTCAAGAAGACTGTAATAAAATTGTGGCAATTCATGGCTCCAATTGTGTTTGGCATTCCACCAAGACCATAAAATTGCTGCTTCACTTGTTTTATTTCTTATTCAGTGATCAAAATCAGAATGTGACATTGTGGAAGCATCAATTACTTGGCACCGAATGATATTAAGTGCAACTTTGGAAATCCCAACTGATTGAACTGCTTTGTTCTGTTTGAGCTTGATGCAAGTAAATGCAGCACTCTGGTAATTTTGCCAAAGTTTAATGGACTTTTATGCAGTGATGCTGGGGTCCAAAGTGTCTAACTTGTGGAATATACGAAATTACTTCTAGTGGAAAGTGGTATTTTGATAATGTATTTGTGTCCCATTGAGCCTCATCTCATTATTTGTGTTTAGCTGCTAAGACATCTTTTTCAGTAGGGTGGAGCAAATATGTTTTTTTCCCAATCTGCTGGGATGTCAGATAAAATCAAGAGAAAACTGGCATTTCCTGATGGATTTGCATCTACCTTCTTAATTTGCAAAAAAAAGAAGCCGCTGGCATGTGGCAGTTGGCCACTCTATGAAACTGCATTCCTCTGACCTCATTGCCCGTCCTCTATATCACGGACCAGGAAAAGGTTTATTACAGGTAAGAGGCCCATGTTAGACTTCCTCAGTGGTGGCCTTTTTAAATGAGACCACAGGGGAAGGCAATACTACAGTCTCCAACCCCAAGTAAGATAGCTCCTAATTAAAGAATTGTGAGGGCCAGGGAGACACACCTAGGCATTAATTTTCTTGTATTACTACTTGTGGTACAAGAAAACATGCTAAATCTTTAAACTGCAGTGAATTCCAAACCCAGATTTTATTACGCTTTGTTTACAAGTGAGTTTCTTGTCCACCCCAATTCGTAATTTCAGTTACTTATGATAAATGTACCAAAGAAACAACGCTATATTCATGAGCCATTATGACCAACCTTGATTAATTTGTGCAGCTTATTTACTGGCTTTTGCAAGTCTGAATTTCTTTAAATATGCACCACTTTTTGCAAGATTACTATGTGGCATAGAACCTTGGTTGTAATTATAAACTGAATTTATGAAAATCTTTTCCTGCAAAGCTGCTGTCCCCAAGGGTGTCCTGAGCTTGTTGCTAAACTTTCAGTTTCAAATGAACACTATTGATTACATTAAAAACAAGAGCTACAGCAGATGAACACAGTTATGTCATTAGGGACACACAACAACTCCACTAATGATAATTCATAAAAGCAGGAGGGTTTGGGGTGGGGGCACATTAAGTTAAGTGCTTGTGATCTGCAGACAAAGATGGAAATAGCTGTCCTTTTTTCCTTATTGGTAAAACAACGCTATGTTTCCACTGAATTGCAGCAGAAAACATCTCAGCGCCAGTTGTATGTGGTGCTATGACTGATTAATCAACACATCTTCCCACATATCCTTTGGTGTCTATGGGAAACTTATGTCTTCCCCCTCGCACACCTTTTATGTTATGTGCCTTCTCCTTGGACACCGATGGGTGTGGTTTTGCTTAGTCGTTAGTGTCAGTGTTTTTAAACTCCCACTGGTTCCACTCTTTCACCTGAAGACAGAATCCGCATGTTTTTCAGATGCTCCAAGAAGATATTTAATATGCAACATTTTGCTAAGGAAGAAAAGTTTTTTTTTCTCAATTTACTTTTACTTTATAAGTCTTTGTAGGAACATTTTTATTAATTAGAAAATATTCTTATTTGCAGAAAGAAAAGTAGATTTTTATTTTATGGGGGTTTTCCACGTATGTGTGCTTTGCTATTTTAGAAAATCAGCGAAACTGAAATCAAATTCATGGTCTTAGTATTAGTAAATTGTGTTAATTTGTGCTACTCTCAAGGAAGCCATGTACAGGATGTCCTTTTTCTAAAACGTTTAAGGTCTTTTACTCGAGCCTTCCCTAGGGACCATTAATTAGTTAAACTTTATATTGAATTTTTGCATTATACACATACAGTCATGTAATTTCCTTCATTTACTATGAAGGCCTAATTCATTCATTTTCAGAAGTAGTGGGTGTTTTAGATATGTTTTTATTGAATGTAGGTTATATAATAAAATGTCCATTGGCATACTAGAATGATATATTGCTAGTTCAACTCTATTACATCACATCTTGCTATTGAATGTGTGTGGCTTTTTTGCCTAAAACCCTATAAAAGACGATGGTTTGGGTATATATGCTAGTTCTTTCTGGACTTTCAAATTGTGCAGCGTCAGTTTGTATATTGAAATCAACTTCTCAGATTGACCTTATTGAGTCTTCTGTTTGGATGGTTGGCCGACTTCATGGAGTACTGCTCTGCAACATTACTTGACAGTTTTGTTGTTTTACATCATTTCTATAGGGTTATCTCAGGTTTCTTCCTGCACTGTGTTAAATCTGACATTCAGGACATTTCTAAACATTCAGAGGAATACTCATGGAAATCTGTGCAAATCATACATTTGCGTGCCTATTAGTACATGTGTACTCTTAACCATAGCCCACCAAACAACTAATTTATAGTAGCAACCATGAAGGCTCATATAATTATTTCCCTTTTGTTTATCATCTGGAGAGTATTTGTCCAGCTGAGGTTTCTACACACATTCTTCCACCCTGAAAACACATGTACTCCAACCTTTGTTAGGAAACTTTTGTGGTTATTTCAAAAGTTGAAATGGCCATGCAAATTAACTTTGGAACACCCATGTTTCTATAATTTACTCTATACTTCATAGTGTGAAAAACTGAACATACTAATATCCCCTGTAATAATTAACATTTGTGATTGGGAAAAAATGTCAACTCTCAGAAAGCCAACAGGAAGTTTAACTTTGCGTGTGCCAAATTGATGTGTGCAAAATGTTTAACGTCTCTGGTATTTAGCCATTTGCATGTAATTTAACCTTGGGTTACAGAGTTACAATTTTGCATATGAGTGATGTGCTTGTTCCAACACTTAGCTTCAGACCATTACGCTGTTCCATCATCTCAGTGTAGTCTATGAAGTACAAATTCTGCTTTCAGATATTACCATGATTGGCAATTATATTAAACCTAAATTTTATTCAAGTTTCATTAGAGCGGTTGATTGAACTGACCATTATGTAGTTCTTAACTAAAAGAATATTTTCTTCCTACACTGATGTTGATGGGCCAGCATATACTGGAACTATAGAATGGGTGAAAGAGCCATTTCTCAACATTAAACACCCTATTACATTCCTACTAGTGTCAGCCATCACTTATATAGGAGGTAGTGCACTGAAAATAAAGACATTCCCATGTGAGTCCAGGCACGGATTACAAACCCTAGAACTTTGGATAGCTTTGGCTATGAGGAACTTTGATTATTACCTTCATGCCCATCTGTCTTGTCACAGTACTTACCTCCTGCTCCCTGAGACGAGTTGCCTAAAATATATGGTAATATAAGTATTTTTTAGCCTGTCTTACATTTCTGCTTTGTTCCGCCCATTTTTTTACTGCCCTACTCACTTCTTAATGTCACCTTGTTTGGATGAACAATGTTCAACCCTTAGACTATGTTAGTGATGTAAAGCACTTGATAAAATGCAATAAAGATTGTGTTAAAAAAAAAAAAATCACCTTGTTTGTCTCTTTTTTATGGAGACTTGTCAAGTAAGAATTTAATTTTGTTAAAAAGTGTTTCACTGTCGAAATAGATTAAAATTTTCATGAGAAGCCTACTGTAATGGGTTCGTTATCACACGAGAGAGAGATATTGGAATAATGCGACAGGCGCAAGATTTGAGGGGGATAACAGATTTATTTAACTTCTAATTACTGCGGAGTGTTTTAATCTCTTGTTCTTTTCACAAGATTTGTCCGGTTACATTCACTCAAGACCCCTTTCTTTTCCTTGCAGGGCTCTTGCGGTGATCCCGATGTGGTCTGGTCCAACCTTGGGAGTGGTCCGGTCTTCCCCTTGTTCCAGCCTCCCAGGTTTCCCAGAAACGAAAAAGAAGAACAAAAGCAGGTAAGCGGGGCGCACGGGGAAAAAAAGTCTCTATAGGGTTAGTAGGGTAGTGCGGGGATAGGTAGAAGGGGTGGCGGTTGTGACAGGATAATCTTTAATTGTTTGTGCCCTTAGCTCTTTTTTGGTGTGATCCCAGGAATTTCCCTTTCTCATGATAGTTTCTTGTAGCGGCGCTCCAATATGTGGGTTAGGGAGTTCGAGGTTAGGTTTCCCTTTCTATTAGAGGGTCTCCCCTGCTCTGCAGGACCTCCCCAGTTTCCTCCCTTTATTCCCCCAACCGCCCCTTATTCCTGACAGCCACTCTGTCAGAACGCCCCAGTTATGGTACACACGTACCTGAGGAGGCCACACCCCTCCGGGGACGCGGCCGGCTGTTAGGCGGTCTCCCGGCTTCTCTTCCAGAGGGGCGGGAGGCGCCGTGTGGTTCCTCTCCTTTCCGTGAGGTTCCATTTGTCCGGGTTCCGTTTCTCCTTTTCTTCTGTCCTCGGTTTGTCTCTGCGGCACGTCTCTCTCCGTCCCTTCTCTCGCGTCCTCTTTCTGTCCGTCTTCTCTGTTTTTAAACGTCCCGACGCCTCCTGCGTCAGACGTCATACCCCCTAGACTCTCTCTGGTGTCCCGGGGGTATGTTGCTACGGACGCGGCCAGCACTGTGGACCCGTTGTCGGCGGCCGTTCCATCACACCTACGCTTTACTGTAGCATATTATAAGCTTTCTATGTACTCTTTCTCACATTTCTGCTTTAGTATAGAGGTAGAGATTAATAAAGGACAATATGAAGTCTCTGCTGTAGTGGTACTTTAAATCATAAATCTTTACTCAGGCATGTCTCTTGTTTTCTTTCTGGAACTTTTGTATGTGTTGCGTTTTTTGCTTTGCTTTCATTGAACGGTCTTCTTTTTAAAACAAATGTGATGTGGGAATAATCTCTCCCATAGTGCTTCTAACGCAATCCAGATTTATTTTTAATGCTCCTTGTTGCAGGACAATCATTTTTTACTTTGAGAGCTCCAGCAATTTTAACCATGCTGTTGTTCTTGTCCCAATAAATTCACCACCATAATTCCTAAATGGTAAGCATGCACCTAATAATTTAATATGGTTATTTGCAGCTCTATATATTTTAGGATAGCTAGTTTAAACGGTCACTGTACTATAATATTTCCAACCAGGCTGATATCCTGGCCTCTTTAAGTACTACAATCACTCATTTATAAGCAAACACACATTCCCTTGCACAAAACTACAAACCTGATATGAAGCACAAACTCTAAGCAACCTATTATGGTTGCATGCAGCTTCACATTTCTGTGTGTGCTTGATAACTTCCTAGCAGTTGAGAACTCACTCTTTGGATGTTTATTATTTACTTGCTATTTTTAGAGAATTTGAATTATCAATTTGGCCATAAACCTTGATTGCCTGTGATTAAGTGCTCAAACTATTTTTTTTTTACTATTCCACTTCTCACAAAACACTATCTTAATTAAGGCATCCAGTTTGCCCTGTCAATTTTTTTCTGTTGGGATGTTAATTTATGAACTGATTTAGTCTTGAAGGTTTACTCTAGTAGAGGTCAAAACATCAACTTCAACAATACAAGACGGTATTAAACACCTCAAAGGAGGGAATCTAGCAGGGAGGTTAATCCTGAATAATCTCCTTAAGTTTGTAATATTAACATCTACTGTTTTCTTCTTTCATTTGCTTTTTGTTTTTCATGGTTTGTTCATACGTTTATCAGTCAAACTGCGCCGTCACATATCCACTTTGGTAGCATCCTTAAGGAATGTTTACTTGGCAATTATTATTCTGCCTTTTGTTTGATAATATACACAATGGCTACTGTGTAGATGTGCTTGTACTACTTAATGAATATCTATGAGATATTTTTCTCTTAGGCCTTAATAAGGCCTTTAAATGCATTAGGCCCTTACCCTAAATGCACCAAATGAACCAAACAGAACAATTTTAACTTCTTTTCACAATATTAAAAAGGCTCCTAAGTATATTTTCACCCCATACTTTTGTCCAGTTTATGTGATACAGCCTAGCTAGTTAAAAAAAATATTGATTGAATGGTTGCCCTGGTCGCTGGACAACCCTGGTCCCAAATATAGCAGGTACCCATGTCCAAATTTCAGACTAATTCCAAGCTTCTTTCTTGAGCTTCCCATTGTGACATTTTGGGCCTTCCCTTTCCAAGACTAAAGCCCCACTTGTGGGTAACCATTTTGACCAGAACAAATGCTGTAACACAGGCAGGAAGAACCACTGCCTTTTATTGGATTTCTCCGCATCGTTTCCTTTTGTAAGTCAATGTCCACATAAAACAGTTCCTCATAATTACCAAGCATTGAGAGAAATTCAGAATTTGGAATGATTCAAATGAATCCTACCCACAACTCAGATTCTTTGGTACATCTTAAAAAAGACATAGGCCCCCATTATGACCCTGACAGTCACCAGACCACCAGGGTCACAGTCGGACTGCCGCCTAAGTGGCGGTCCAACAGCAACATTACGACTGTGGTGGAGCCGCCACGGTTCGACCGCTGACACTGCCAGGTTGCCGCCTGTCTACAGCCTGGTGGTCTCAGTGATTGTAGTCCTCCAAGGCAGAGCTACCCTGGGTATTACGAGTCCCCTTTCCTCCATCCTTTGCATGGCGGTAGCTCCACCATGCAAAGGCTGGCAGAAAGGGGGTGCCAGGGCCCCATCAGGGCCCCTGCACTTGCCATGGGCAGTGCAGGGGTCCCCAAGGACAGCCCGATTGCGCTTTCCAGTGCCCGAATTATGGGCAGTGGAAAAAGCGCCGGGGGCTCCTGCACCCGCCACACTGCTACATTGGCGCCGGCTCCATTAGGAAGGAGCCGCTGTCAATGTCAAGGCCCTGTTCACCGCAGGGTCGGCGGGCGGAAACGCTGTTTCTGCCCATCAGCCCTGCAGTTATATCTTTATAACACCGGCGGTGTTCTGGCCGCACAAGCGGCCTGATGGCAGAACGTTTGGTGGGCGGCATCTGCCACCCACGAAACTCATAACGAGGGCCTTATTGCTGATTTAGTGTAATTCATGTATGAAGAATACATTCAATAAAAGTGGTCACAATTTGTGCACCAACATTTACCAAATTCATTGGTGTTTTGCAAACCCCACATATGTAATAATTCAGTTCACAAAATCCTCAATTATAATGAGACACAATGCGACCTACTTCATGAATGTTATTGTGATAGGTCACAAATTGCAGCCTACAATTCACTGCCATCACAGGGATAGTGCCCTGCTATGGTCAGCAGACGAGCAGGTCTGTGACTGCTGTTAAATGCGGCACATTTTCCTTACAAGAAAATGTAATAAGTTTAAAAAACCCACAAAGTTTTACAATTTTTCTTATATATATTTTTTTAAGACTTGGCATTGGTCATAGGCCCATTGCCTTCTCTTAAAAAGCAAATGTTTTTGGAATCAACCAAAAAGGGGAAGGGATCTCTTGGGGACCACTTACTGGTTACAGATGGGTTGCCATATCCTTTGTGTAGTCTGTAAAATATTAACGTTTTGCAACTGGATTTTGGTCACAAAGCATTGATGCAATACTATAAGCAATCGGTATCTGGATGGGACACCCTAAATACGCCCTCTACCAAATACCGATTCCGTATGGGTTCCAAAACCCATTTGACGATTCAGACAGCCTCATTTCCCCCCCCCCCTCCAAAAAAAAAAGGAAAATGAAAAATAAGAAATAAAAAACTATAAATGGACTTAGTACTTTTGAAAAATGATTTAAGCAATCACAAAGCGTCTAGTTCTCAAAGGTTCAGAGCAAAATTTGTTATGTTGTCGAGCAAGATACCAAGTCTGTAATAATTTAGGGGGTCATTCTGACCCTGGCGGTCATGGACCGCCAGGGCCAACGACCGCGGGAGCACCGCCAACAGGCTGGCGGTGCTCCCATGGGCATTCTGACCGCGGCGGTACAGCCGTGGTCAGATACGGGAAACCGGCGGTGTACCGCCGGTTTCCCGCTGCCCTGGGGAATCCTCCACGGCGGCGCAGCTTGCTGCGCCGCCATGGGGATTCCGACCCCCTTACCGCCATCCTGTTCCTGGCGGTTTTGGCCGCCAGGAACAGGATGGCGGTAAGGGGTGTCATGGGGCCCCCGTAACAGGGCCCCACCAAGATTTTCAGTGTCTGCCATGCAGACACTGAAAATCGCGACGGGTGCAACTGCACCCGTCGCACCCTTTCCACTCCGCCGGCTCCATTCAGAGCCGGCATCCTCGTGGAAGGGGGTTTCCCGCTGGGCGGGCGGGCGGCCTTCTGGCAGTCGCCCGCCCGCCCAGCGGGAAACTCAGAATAACCGCAGCGGTCTTCTGGCGGCTCCCGCCGGCCCTGCGGTTACTGCGGCCGGCGGGAGTCAGATTGACCCCCTTAGTGTTCAGCTTACTTATGCTGCTTCTAACAGAATAACATTATATTGCATCACTGGATGTATTCATTCCTCTTCAGAAAGATTGGTTTTAGAAGCTTCCGTCTCTCTTCAGGCTTCTAGGCTGCACCATAAAAAAATGAATTATTGTCTCCTGAAGGTTTGTACTAAGTCTGCAGTGATATGGTTCTTGTAAGTATGAGTATTAGTGCCATCTAGAAACTATTTGAATGGAACAGCAGCAAAGTATTATGGAAGATGTTCTGATTGGCCCTGTTCGCAACACTCTGTAAATAGTTTTGCCTTGTAGGTTAAATATTTAAATGACAAAGTGTAGCAGTTTTGTTAAAAAATACCAGGGTTTAGTAGTCCATTGTGCATGCAAGTATTAATTTGGTTTTAACAGATTTTAAGGCTAATTTGGATGTAACGGCTCTGCAGTGGTTCTCCCAGTCCTAAATATAGACATTGATACAGAAACATTAGGTTCTCCAAGTTTTTGCTCAGATGTGGGGAACTCACTTTTCAATCACTACAGTGTATTCATTTAGACATTCACCAGCATTAAAGATGTTTTGTTAGGGATATAGCAATGTTCTAGGATGACCACCTCAGCTGATTGCTTACTCTGTCGGATACTGTGAATCTTGGTTCTACGGTGGTTGATATATACACATGTGTAAGTACCCTGACAGGCACTTGAATCTTTTTCTTCTCACTGCGGGAAGAGTAGAATTCTTGAAATCTTTCAAAATGGAAGTGATACAGTGCTCCAGGTTTCTTGGAGGCATATAATGTTAAAACCAGCTAGAAAAGTAACTGCTTCATGAAGTTCCAAGAACTTCTGGAGGCTGACGATGTTGTAAAAGATCAAGAGTTTTTAGGCTAAATATGATTCCCCAGAGATCATTGCAACTTTTGCTAAGAGCATTCATCAAACATCTCCAATTCTCTGTCCCATGAGCTGAGTCAGATAATTCTGTTTGACAGAGTTTTTTGTTGTGTTTATCTAAAAGCACAACTAGCTGGCAACATGTTATTAAATTAGCTTTTTAGCCACTGCACAGCTTTCTTACTTAAGGCTGCTATGTGTTGCTGAACTTGTTGGTTAGAGCTTGAACAAAGAACCGTTTGATATTTTTCTATAGTCTTTCACAAAAAGCACATTAAATACTACAAGTAGTGCTATGCTAGATCCAGGTTTCTCTTGCCTGAGCAACCTGGTTCTTGGGGCGGATAATCTACCCTACTCCAAGTGGTTTCCAAATCAAATTGAAAAACGAATAAGAGAAACAACTCCTTGTGTGCAATACAGAGCACCAACTATGATTAACAGGGAGGTAAGAGTAAGAAGATTGTGTGGTACCAATGCATTTTAGATTACCTGTCTTATAAACTAGAGAAAACAATGCGTCCCATACATTTTTCAGAACTTTAAGGTATAATTAGATGAACATGTGGATCAAACACACCATTGCCACAACAGAATTGTTTTCAATAGAAAGGAGTTGTACCATCCCACTCCAATCAAGTGGTTACATTATACAACCCTTATAGCAGAGCAATGTACGCAACACAGGGACAGCACAAATTAAAATTTACAGGATTTATTGAACACCCTTTAGGTAATTCTAAATAGTGGAAACAATGGTCTTGTTATCATACTAAGGAATGTTGTATCCTAAATCACAGATGCTACTACGTATGTGGAGATATGTGACAACATCATGACATGAGTGGCTCCAATGTTTGAGTTTGAAATACTAAAAAAAGGTATTCATAGAACAATAATGTGAAAATACAAATAAAGGGCTCCCCAATACGTGAAATGAAATACCATAAGGGAAGTAGTAATTAACCATTAAGTTTGCAAACTCAGAGGTCCTCAATAGGGTGAAATATAACACTATGAGGCATGTTCAGTAACTAAATCTTGTTCACCTATCAAAAGGTGTGAGGTCCAATGAGGGTGGGCATTATGCAATCATTAGGTGCTAACTAAAAAATGAATACAGCTATGAATAAAATGTTAAATCAATACATAAAAAATGGGGGTATCAAGTATGTAAATAGTTTTTTGTTTACTAGAAAAATGTAAAGTACATGTAATTAGATAAGAATGCATTTGAGTAATTGATACTTCTTTGTTTCTTATAGTTGTTTGATTTTGGTACATATGTCCTGAAGAAGGTGGTGTGAACCATTCTGACTTCCACCAGAACGCTGTGTTGACACGTTTGAAGAAAGTTGTGTAGCATTGTAACAAAATTAAATGATTTATGTATTTAAATAATGTATGTGATTTTTTATGAATGTGCTCTGAATATAAGGTCTAAATATTTTTTCATAAATGTTGATCCCTGGAAGGATAGTGAAACACATTTTATTTTTGCATGTGCCCCCCCCCCAAAATGTGTACTCCTTTGAATATTGTGTTGATAAGCCTAATGGAAAAATAAAGATACAAGCAAGCATGAAAGGGAAATACATTTTTGTTCAGCTATAAATTATCCTGTCCTTTTTGGCTTATGGGGGTGACTCTCCTTTTGTTTGGAAGCTAAGTAACATCACCCCATTCTATAGAAATTGTATTTTCAGGAGGCCTATGGGCTTCTTCGCTCTCAGGATGGCACTCTGCTCTATCCAAGGCTGACAATGGCTGTTGCCACACCATCACAACAGGATGAAGGAGAGCCTTCTAGCGGCACCCGACAGTGCACTTGCCCAGAAGCAGAGCCAGGTCGAGAAGTGAGTTATTGCTTTGCTTCTCTTTGTGCGCAGGTAGGAGCCCAAGGCACAAGCCTCCCAACTGTGTAGGTAGGACCACTCTGTTGTCTGTGTAAGTTCTGTAGTGACTGCTGACCAGTACTGAGACAGGCATGACCATAACATGTCATAAGTCAACATCAGAAAGGTGGCAACGAGGGCAGCAGGCACTCGCCCCCAGGGAAGAATTTGTTGATCTTGTGCGGAGACTGATATACCATGTTAAGAATTATGAATTAGATGAGTATGAACCTTACATTTCTAAATATGGCAGCCTGGTAAGCCAATACTCTGCCCCTTTGTCAGTGAAAAATTGACCAATTTCAGTTTTCCACCTTTCACGAAGGCTGTCAAAGGAGACCGAGTGTGCTCTCCAGTAGACTGTCAGTCAACTTATAAGCCTCATAACACCCATGGTGTGAAGGTACTGTACATTGGCATGGGTAGATGGTTGCTATGCCACAATGCCCCCAGCTGTGCGCATAACAAGCCAGCATGTGGTCAACTAACTCATCAACAAGTAGACAATTTAACTTATGACAGTAAACAGGCCACATTACTGCTCGGTTTCAGTAAAGGATACAGAAATTATTGCACCTCACCACCTTTTACACAAGACCCAGCCCGATCGGACAAATGGGGAGTTCTACATGAAGATGCCCTTCAGTCAATTTTCCAAGTGCTATAAGTTCTTCCCAAAGAGGAAGCAGTCCCCTAATGATGGGCAGAACCCGGGGACGTCAAGCATGGTGCTCTTGAAGGAGCCTACCCCAGTTAGAATCAGGTTACAGTGAGGAGGGAATGATAGAGGTTACACTAAGGTCCCTGACAGCAAGATGGCACCCAAGTCTTTCATGTCTTAAAAATACTAAAATGTACAGGGAGTGGGTCACAATCAATGGACGGCAAATGGAGGCTCTGCAGGACACAGAAGCTACTGTTAATTGTCATCTCCTCAGAAAATTTCCAATGTGGTCCACCAGGCTGCAGCTGCTGACAACCACAAGAGTCAGTACCCTGTGGCTCTGTTTCAATTTGAGTGAGGCAGTGGCGGAGGTCTCAGAGGTTCGTTAGTAGTCCAGCCAAGCCTGTGGACTGTCTGCTTGGTAATAACATGGAGCACACCATCTAGAAAGAGGTGGGGCTCTGGTCCCACCTGGAGATGTTAGGATTGCCTAAGTGGGTGTACAAGACCACATGGTCAATTGGAGCAGAGAGAGATGTCAGAAGAACCTGAAAAAGTAGTCCAGATATCTGCCAACAAAAGGAAGCACAGGGGGTGTGGAAGCTCACCCCTTAGATTCCAAAGATCCAGGAGAAGAATGAGCCTTAAAGTGACATCCTGGAACCTACAGGGAAGGACGTTGCTGTCTTTAGGGACCTACTCAAGTTTCCCAACTAACAAAATGAAGGGAGGCGAACCCGGGCAGAGTTCTGCAAAGCACAGAGTGAGTTCTCTACTCTTGAGAGCCTACAGAAACAGGTCAAGTCCCAGGGAGCCTGCAACAGATACCTCTAGTGATCCCCCAATTTATTTGGGAGAATTATCTACTGTATAATGAGCATACGGTTCCAGAGCTTGGAGCAACCCATGTGCTGGAGGTCCCCCAGTGCTACAGGGCTTCCTACTTCATCTGGTGCATGACCTATCCCTGGTAGGATATCCATGGCAGGCTAAAACCTTTGCAAGGGTGGTCATCCACTTTAACTGGTCCCTGGTGAGAGCCCAAGATACCTTCTCTGTAGGTTCTGTCCCACCTTTCAGTCCAGTGGAAACTCAGGGACAAGGCAAAAGGTCAATCTCCGACCCCCGCTTCCACTACCCATAGTGGGAATAACCCCAAGACTGCCCTAGACAACAGGTTATCCTGGTCTTAGTGGACCATGCCACATGGTACCCAGAGGCCATATCTCTGTGGATAGGGACTGCAACCGCAGTGATAGGGGCACTGATGGGGATATTTACCAGAATGGACTTCCTCAAGGAGATAGTGTCAGACTGCGGTACCAACCTCATGTCTGTCTACATGAAGTCCATGTGGGATGAATGTGGGCCAATCTAAAAAAGATACCCACACCATACAACCCCCCCACCCTGACAAATGTGCTTGTTGAAATGTTTGGACCCTGAAGGCCATGATGATGAGCCTACCAGAATCCATGAGGCTTATGAAGGGCATTCTCTTGCTATGCCATTGTCTTTGCATACAGGAAGGTGACCAAGAAGGAAGTAGTGTTTAGCCCCTTTGAGCTTCTGTTTGGCCACTTTGAGCCTGGACATCTCAGTCTTGTAAAGGAGTGAGAGCAAGCTCCCAGGGAACCCCTCTCAAGATGCAGTGAGCTATATGATGGCACTCAAGTCTCAGATAAAGTGCTTCTGGAAGAAAGCCACTGGGAAACTGGAAGCCAGCCAGAGGCTATGGAACACTGGTACGAGCAGAAGGGCGATCTGGTGGAGTGCCAACCTGGCTAATAAGTGTGGGGTATAAAGACTGTGGAACCTTAGATCTCAAAGAAGCAACAGACAGGGCCCTATGAAGTCAAGAAGTGAAAGAATTCGGTCACCTAGTTGGTGAATCTCAAGACATCCAAGAATCCCTTAAGGGTGCTACATGTAAACTGATATAAGGCTCACTTTGGGAGGTCAGAGATAACAATGCTCTTGATGAAAGATGGAGTGAAAGGGAAGAGTGAGTCTCTCTTGACTGATATTTCAAGGAGCAAGAAGCATCAGTGGAAGTAGTTTTCTGCTCCCCTACTCTGACCCCTGAGCAACAGAGGGACTGTCTCCACTTGCTGGGCAGTTCGTCTCACTTTTCTCACTTACCCCGCAGCTCACCAGTTAAAGCACCCACAGTGTCGATATGGGGGACAGCCTGCCTGTCAAAATTAAAATTTACAGGCTAAGCAAGAGCCAGTATTTAGGATGGGGTCATCAAAATGCTGGATGTAGGAGCGATTGAGCAGTCCAACAGCTCTTGGCCCAGTCCACTGGTTCTGGGTCCAGTTTATTAATTCTGGTACCGGAGGTTTCCCCATAATGGGTACCAAACTAGAACTCCAGATCTGTGTAAACTACAAGGGGCTCAAATCAGGCACTAAGACTGGCGCTCGCCCCATCCCCGAGCTGATGATCGAGCAGTTAGGAGCTCCCCAGTTCCTGAATGTGTTTGACTTACTGCCATATTGCCTTAATGGAGAGGTCTAAGGAGAAGTCTGCATTCCACCTCAGAGGCCCACTTCCAGTTTCAAGTGATGCCCTTTGGGTTAAAGAAAGCCCCTATCATCTTCCTGAGGTTGGCCAACTGGACCTTGGCTGGGCTGGAGGAATTCAGAGACACCTATCAAGATGGCATTGCAATCTTCAGCTCCAGTTGGGAAGACCATCTGAAATGCGTCCTGGCAATGGACAAGGCCCTGTAGAATGCAGGCCCGACTATCAAGGCAAGCTAGTGCCAAATAGTGCAGGGATCTGTAGTTACTTGGGCCACCAAGTAGGTAGGGGCAGGTTGCAGTCATTCCAACCCAACATTCAGACCATCCTGGCTTGGCAACTCCCAAGGCCCAGAGTGTGGTGAGCTCCTTCTTAGGCCTCACTGGTGACTGCAGGAGGTTTGTCAAAAGGTACGGCACTATTGTTAAGAAGGTGATCTATACAGAG
Organism: Pleurodeles waltl; assembly: GCF_031143425.1. Lineage (NCBI taxonomy): Eukaryota > Metazoa > Chordata > Amphibia > Caudata > Salamandridae > Pleurodeles > Pleurodeles waltl. Next base: position 1,605,071,063 of record NC_090444.1, read on the forward strand.
GCATGCAAGAAAACATTTGGCATCTTGAAGGAGGCCATGTCCAGAGAACATGTGCACAAGGCACTGGACATCTCCAAAGAATTTATTATCCATACAGACACATCTGAGCATGGCACTTGGTCTGGTTGCTCAACTGAACGATGATGGCTTGGATCAACCTGTAGCCTTCAACAGCAGGAGGCTACTCCCCAGGAAAAAGAGGTGGACTGCTCCTGAGAGGAAAGCCTTTGCAGTGGCCTGAAAACATAATAAGCTGAGGTTATACCTGTTTGGAACGCCCTTCTGGGTTCAGACAGACTACAGACCACCTCAAATGGCTAATGCACATGCGGAGTGAGAACCCCAACCTGCTTCCATGGTCCCTCCCCGTATAGCGAATGAACTTTATGGTGGGACATCGCCCTGGGACAGACCACACCAGTGCTGATGATCTTCCCACTTTTTCTGCCTTAGCGATGAGAACTCTCATGAGGCTGCTGGTGATAGACATGTTAGCATAGTATTTCCCCAAACTTTTTGCCTTCACTTCCACATTTTTGTTCTCATAGTTGGCATTAGGACTGCTCTCTTTACCCCTGCAATCCAGAGCTAAAGGGCTTGTGCTTGGGCTTAAAAACATAGTGAAATTGGTTTTCACCTACCAGGAACATTTAATTTGTGAATCCTTAGTAAGTTATACTAAGTGTACCCAGGGCCTGTAAATTAAATTCTGCTAGTGGGCATCAGCACTCATTGTGCCACCTACTAAAGTAGCACTGTAAACCATATCTCAGGCCTGTCACTGCAGCCTGCGTGGGCAGTTTTAAACTGCCATTCTTAAAGTTGATTTTCAATGTCTATCACTTCCATTGACTAACAATGGGGTACCTTATTACGTCTGATAAATAACTTCCGCTTGGGAGCCGATAGAGGTATGCTGTTTTGTTGGAAAATGGGTTATTGGTAAGGGCAGGTAGGTACCTACACTTAACAATAGACCACTAACCTCCACTAAGGTCCAGTTAGGTCTCAGTAAATTAACCCCAGCTCAACCCTTGGTAGCTTGGCAACGAGCGTCAAGGCTTAACTTAGGAGACAGAGTGTAAAGCATTCAAATATCACAAAACAGTAATTAAATAAAACACAGGAAACAGTTTAAAAATCCGAAACCAATTTATAAACATAGTTTATATTATTATCTTTACAATGACACCAAAACGAATAAAATCAGATAAGGGGAACCGGAGATATGAATTTTTAAAGAATTGTTATTTTTTTAGCGCCCAGATATAAAAAGCGCCAATCAGGTCATCTGGTTGCACCTCGACCGGGGCAAAGTCAAAGTTCAAGGCCGACCACGATGGAGCCCTGCTCGGCTACAGGCCACGGGAGGCCTCGGTTAAAAGTTTACCTTCACACTTAGTCTCTTTTTCGAAGATTTTCTTCAGCGGGACAAACCTGCCAGTCCAATCCGACCTCCTGGAGCCCTTCTCCAGATACGCGATGCGGGAATCCTCGGTGGAGATTTTTACCTTCTGACTTTTCGCGGTGAAAATCCTTCGACCGGGGTAAACCTGGATCTTGATCCGACGTCCCTGGAGCCCTCCACGGATACGCTGGCTGGAAGGTCCCGGTCAACTTTTAACCTTCGGACTTAGTCTCTTTTTCGTAGATTTTCTTTACCAAGACAAACCAGCAAATCAGGCCGGGTCGCGGTTGAGGCAAGCCGGCTAGTGTTGCCACGGCGGGTCGGTCCCTCCATGGAGCTTTTTTACAAAAGTTCTCCAAACTTCTGGGGCTTCTCCCAGATGTCCTTTTAAGGTTCTTTGGGGGTCCATAGCTCACCCCAAGGGTCCAGAAGTTCTGAGATGGTCCTTGGGGGTGCGGGCTACAACTCCCAGAATGCACCTGGCGCAAACTCCTTTTTGGCCACTGGGCAGTGGCCAGCTGGTTGATTTCTTCAGGAGTTGGTGCAGGGGACTCTGGATAGCAATTTTTCACCTGTAGCAAACAGGGAGTCCCTCCTTGAACCAGTTGAAGCCAGGCAATGTCCTTCTTGTGGTGAAGCCCAAGTGTGCAGCTGGTGCAGTCCTTCTGAGTGCGGGTTCCAGGTGCAGGCCAGGGGTCCAGCAGGGCAGTCCTTCTTTTCCTTTGGTTCTTCCTTGTTGGAATCTTATCAGGATCTGAGGTGTGGGTGCAGGTCTGCCAGTTATATCCTTGCTCCTGGGTGAAAATCAGGGGGGGTCCTGGTTCTCCAATCAGGTGCAGGGTCCTTCCACCTGTGATGACCACTTCCTGGGAAGTGTGGCAAAAATCAATCCCAGGAGGCAACATTCTCTAAAAATCCATCATGGCTGAATCTGATTTTTGGAGGTTACATCTGGCTGAGCCCACCCACTGGTGTGGCTAAAAATCATAAACACACCCCTCTCCTGCCCTCTCCTAATCTAATCAAGGGGGCACCTAGTTATCTGGGGTTGCAGGATGTGGGGGTGTTGCTGGTTGCTCCAAATGTCCTTCTCTGCCTTTGAAGACCAGTTTGGCAGCCCTGCCCCTTCCTGCCTCACCATCTGCTGAGGGGAGATTCCCTCCCATAGGCACATTCCTTTGTGTGAGGCCAGGCCACTTCACACCTCATCAAGGCAGCTTGGCCAAGCTGCTAGAGGCTGGCCAATCAGAGCACAACAGCAAAAACAATGCAGGGCTGAAATTGGCAACTTTTCAGGTAAAGTTTAAAACTCTTTACCTGAACAAGTTATATTAAATCCCACAACTGGAAGTTGTGGGATTTATTACAACAATTAATTTGATACCACATTATTGGTATGCATCATTTTAGAAGACTTTAAAAATTAAAATAAAGTCTCCCCATTCTAGCCTATGAAGGCCATTTACTACAATGAGGGAAAAACAAATTTGGCTGTTTTTACCTCACCAGGGCTTATAAAACTATTTTTATAAAGCCCCTGCTTATAGTTACATGGCACCCAGCCCTAGGGGCACATAGGGCACACCTTAGGGATGACTTATATGTAAAAATAAGGTAGTTTAAGACTTTGGAACTACTTTTAATTCCAAAGTCAAATTTGCATATAACTTTAATTTAAAAGCAGCCAGCAAGGCAGGCCTGCCTTTAAAATGACACTGGGCACCTCAGCAGTGCACCTATGCTGTGGTCCCTAAACCTACATTCCCTACCATATACTAGGGACTTATAGGTAGATTAACTTAGCCAATTATAATTAGCCTAATTTGCATATCCATTTTACACAGAGCACTGGCCCTGGGACTGGTAAGCAGTACCCAGGACACAGCCAAGAGTCAGTAACCACCAGTACCTGTCCAAAATGTGTGGGGGTGACCAGGGCAAAAAGGAGGACTTTCCTACACTGCCCCTCCCCCCCCAGATGAAAGGTGATGGGTACTAACCTACACCCTGGTAGTCCTCATCAGCTAAGTGGAAAAACCTGGAAAGGCCATCTCCATTGGCATGGGCAGTCCCAGGTCTGTGCTCCACTTTGAAGTCCATCCCCTGTAGGGAAATGGACCACCTTAACAGTTTTGGGTTCTCCCCCCTCATCTGCATCAACCATCTGAGAGGTCTGTGGTCAGTTTGTACACGGAAGTGAGTGCCAAACAAGTAAGGCCTCAACTTCTTCAGGGACCAGACCACAGCAAAGGCCTCCCTCTCAATGGCACTCCATCTTTTCTCTCTGGGGAGTAGTCGCCTGCTGATGAAGGCAACTGGTTGATCTTGGCCCTCTTCATTAACTTGTGCTAACACTGCTCCAATCCCTTCCTCTGAAGCATCTGTTTGCACTATAAACTCCTTGCTATAGTCAGGGGCCAGTAACATTAGCGCTGAACACATAGCCTGTTTTAGGGTGTCAAAAGCTTTCTGACACTCTGGGGTCCAAATGACCTTCTCGGGCTGTTTCTTGGAGATAAGCTCAGTCAGAGGGGCCACTATGGTTCCATAATTCTGAACAAACCTCCTGTAGTACCCAGTCAGGCAAAGAAAGGCCCTGACCTGAGTCTGGGTTTTAGGGGCCTCCCAATCCAGGATAGTCTGGATCTTGGGCTGGAGAGGTTGTACATGGCCTCCACCAACAAGGTGGCCCAGGTACACAACTGAGCTTCGCCCTATCTGGCACTTGCTTGCCTTGATAGTCAGGCCTGCTTGAAGCAGGGCCTGAAGCACTTCCTTCAGGTGGACCAGGTGGTCCTCCCAGGTGGAACTAAATACAGCTATATCATCCAGATAAGCTGAACTGAAAGATTCCAACCCAGACAGGACTCTATTCACCAACCGTTGTAAGGTGGCAGGAGCATTTTTCAGGCCAAAGGGCATCACCTTGAATTGAAAGTGGCCCTCTGGTGTGGAAAATGCTGACCTCTCCTTAGCTCCTGGACTTAAGGCAATCTGCCAGTATCCTGAGGTCAGATCAAACGTGCTCAGGAATTTGGCAGCCCCCAACCTATCAATGAGCTCATCAGCTCTAGGTATGGGGTGAGCATCAGTCCTAGTGACTGCGTTTAGACCTCTGTAGTCCACACAAAATCTCAATTCTTTCTTCCCACCTTGGGGATTGGGTTTGGGCACCAGTACCACTGGACTGGACCAAGGACTGTCAGAGGGCTCAATTACCTTGAGCTCCAACATCTTAGCCACTTCAGCTTTGATGTTGGCCTTGACCTGATCAGACTGCCTGTACAGCTTGTTCTGGACAGGCAAGCTGTCACCAGTGTCAACGTCATGGACACACCAATTGGTGAGTCCAGGGGTCAGAGAGAACAGACTAGCAAACTGTTCTAAAACTTGTTTGCAGTCTTTTTTTTGCTGGTCTGTCAACTTGGGAGAGAGTACCACTCCCTCCACTGACCCATCTTGTGCATTTGAGGACAGGAGGTCTGGCAGAGGTTCACTCTCCTCCTCCTTCCCTTCATCAGTGACCATCAGCATGGTCATGTCTGCCCTGTCCTGGTGGGGTTTCAGCCTGTTAACATTCAGGATCCTATGAGGATTCCTGGGGGTGCCAAGGTCCAACAAGTAGGTGACCTCACCCTTTTTCTCCTGAATTGGACAGGGCCCAGTCCATTTGGCCTGAAGTGCCCTAGGAGCCATGGGCTCCAAAACCCACACCAGCTGTCCTGGGTGATACTCAGGCATGGTAGCCTTCTGATCATGCCAGAGCTTCATGAGCTTCTGGCTGGCCTCCAGGTTTCTGCTTGCCTTCTTCATGTACTCAGCCATGCGTGACCGCAGACCCAGCACATAATCTAGCACATTCTCCTTGGATTCTCTAAGAGGCTTTTCCCAAGACTCTCTCACCAAACACAATGGGCCTCTTACAGGGTGCCCAAACAGTAACTCAAAGGGGCTGAATCCAAACCCCTTCTGTGGCACCTCTCTGTAGGCAAACAACAGGCATGGGAGGAGAACATCCCATCTCCTCCTGAGTTTGTCAGACAAACCCATGATCGTGCCCTTCAGGGTCTTATTAAATCTTTCCACCATACCATTGGTCTGTGGATGATAGGGGGTGGTGAACTTATAAGTAACACCACACTCATCCCACATGGCTTTCAGATAGGCTGACAAAGTTTGTGCCCCTATCTGAGACCACCTCCTTTGGGAAACCCACTCTGGTGAACACACCAAGTAGGACCCTAGCCACTGTGGGAGCAATGACTGTCCGGAGGGTTATTGACTCAGGGTACCTGGTGGCATGGTCCACAACCACCAAAATGTACCTGTTACCTGAGGCAGTTGGTTGGTCTAGCGGACCAACAATGTCAATCCCCACCCGCTCAAAGGGAGTCCCAACCACTGGCAGTGGTATCAAGGGAGTCTTTGGATTGCCCCCTGTCTTGCCACTGGCTTGGCAGGTGACACAGGAGCTGCAAAACTCCTTGACTTTTTCTGACATTTGGGGCCAATAAAAATGGTTGACCAGCCTGTTCCAGGTCTTGGTCTGTCCCAAATGTCCAGCTAAGGGGATATCATGGCTTAAGGTAAGGAGGAATTCTCTATACTTCTGGGGGACCACTACTCTCCTGGTGGCCCCTGGTTTGAGGGCCCTTGCCTCAGTGTAGATAACTCCATGCTCCTAGTAAACCTTGTGGCTCCCACTGGTAACCCCTTGTTCTTGCCTGGCAGCAGTCTGCCTCAGGCCCTCAAGAGTGGGACACTCTCTTTGTCCCTGGCACAACTCTTCTCTGGTGGGCCCACCTGCCCCTTGCAGTTCTGCCAAGTCAGGCAGAGCTTGCAGGGGAAGTGTCCCTCCCTCAGAGGTCAGATCCTCCCCCTCAGGGTTGGATTCCTCCTGACCCTCTGTACTTGTAGGCGCTGGCAAGCCAGACCCAGTGCCCTTTCTTTTCTTCTTGGAGGCTAGGCCCATTGTTCCAGGGTCCAAGTGTCCAGCACTTCCCTGTTGTGCGGCCTGTGACCTGGTCACAGCACACACCCATTCAGGGAGGTCCAGCATCTGTGCATGGACCCTTCTCTCCACCTCTGACCATTCAGATGCTTCAAGATCATTTCCCAGCAGACACTCTACTGGGAGGGCAGGAGCTACGTCTACCTTCTTAGGGCCAGTCACACCTCCCCATTCCAGACTCACAATGGCCATGGGATGGAGTTTGGTTCTGCTATCTGCATAAGTCACTTGGTGGAAGACACCAGGTAAGACCTGTTCTGGAGAAACCAGCTTCTCTGTGACCATTGTCACACTGGCTCCTGTATCTCTCAGAGCTTCCACCTCAGTCCCATTGACTTTAGGCCTCTGCCTATACCTCTCCATGCTGGGAGGTAAGGTGGCCATAGTTGCAATGTCCACCCCACCCACAGATACTAAGGTGACCTCTGTGTACCCTGATCCCAGCCCTGGGCCAACTTCCACCCAAACCCTACACTAGCAATCCCCTGGGATTGCCCACCAGTGGGGGGCTTCTTGGAGCAGATAGCATCTCCTCTTTTGTGTCAGGTTGATTACACTCAGAACACTTGCCGGCCTTAGCAAGCTCCTGAACCTTTCCTGCTTTGGCAGGATCATAATTCTTTCCCTGATACCCTTTCCCCTTAGAAGTGGAATGGCTCGGGGCTCCGCCGCCCTGAGAGGTTTTTGGGGACTCTTGTGAGGACTCTTTGGGCTTTTTATCATCTTTCCCTTGGTTCTTCCCCTGAGAAGAACCATGTCCTCCCCTTTTCTGATCACCCCCTGGGGGTTTCTGGTTAACCCTAGTTCGTAACCAGTCATCTGCTTCCTCCCCCAGCTCTCTGGGGTTGGTCAACTTAGAGTCAACTAGATACTGGCGGAGCTTCTCTTGGACACAATTGGTTAGAAGGTGCTCCCTCGTAATCAAATTGTACAGCCCCTCAAAGGTACTTACCTTGTTGCCCTGTATCCAGCCCTCTAGTGCTTTTACTGAAATGTTCACAAAGTCCACCCAGGACTGGGTGCTTGTCTTTTGGGTGTCCCTAAACTTGAGCCTATACTGATCTGGGGTCAGACCAAACTTTTTAGTCAAGCATCTCTTCATACTGGGGTATGAGTCTGCCTCCTCCTCCCCCCTCAAGGTTAGGAGCCTATCCCTCCCAGACTTGGGAACCAACTCCCAAAGAAGTGAACCCCAGTACTGAGGCTTGACTCTCCTCATCTGGAGGGCCCTCTCAAAGGCCCCCAGCCACTTATCTATATCATCCCCCTCTACATAGGCAGGGACCACCCCCTTGGGTAATCTGGGGCAAAAAACCCCACCCATGGACACCTCAGCTTCTTTGTCGCTGCCACCATCTCTTTTATCTTCCCTTGCCCACTTTTTCTCTTCTAGGGCCAGCTTCTGTGCTTCCAAAGCTATGAATGCTAGCTGGGCCTCCAGCTCTCTTTCCCTGAGGGACAGGTTCTCTCCTCCTGAAGGGACCCACTTCCCCCAACTAGCTTTGGGTCTGCCCCTAGTGACTGTATGTAATGAGGACCGGTCTTCCTCATCCTCACTTAGGCTCAGATGCCCTCCCTCCCTTGAGTGGTTGGAGCTAGCATCCTCCCCTACTTCTCCCTCCTCTGGAACTTCTTCTGAGTCTACCTCTTGGGCCTCAGCCCATACTGTTAGGGATTTGATCAGGACATGCTTCCTGAGGTCAGTGGTTGCAGGCAACCCTTTTTCAGTACACAACCCCCTAAGCTGGACTACTGTCAGTGTGGGTAGGATAGCCAGATCAAGCTCCATGGTTCCCTGGTTTTGTGTCAACAAAAACTTTTTGCAAAAATTGGAAACAAGAATTTAGAGAAATCACAAAAATTCAATAATTGAAATTATTCCAAATTAAAAATGAAAAACAATTTTTGCACAAGGACAATTTAAAGGATTTTTAATTTGTTTTACTTAAAACTGTAACGTGATACTGAACACAAGTACAGGATCCCACCACTGCTCACCAAAAATGTTGGAAAATGGGTTATTGGTAAGGGCAGGTAGGTACCTACACTTAGCAATAGGCCACTAACCTCCACTAAGGTCTAGTTAGGTCTCAGTAAATTAACCCCAGCTCAACCAATGGTAGCTTGGCAACGAGCGTCAAGGCTTAACTTAGAAGACAGAGTGTAAAGCATTCAAATATCACAAAACAGCAATTAAATAAAACACAGGAAACAGTTTAAAAATCCAAAACCAATTTATAAAAATAGTTTATATTTTTATCTTTAAAATGACACCAAAACAAATAAAATCAGATAAGGTGAACCGGAGATGTGCATTTTGAAAGAATTATTATTTTTTCAGCACCTAGAAACAAAAATCGGCAATCGGGTCATCTGGTTGCACCTCGACGGGGCAAAGTAAAAGTTTAAAGCCGACCGCGATGGAACCCTGCTCGGCTACAGGCCACGGGAGGCCTTGGTTAAAAGTTTACATTCACACTTAGTCTCTTTTTCGAAGATTTTCTTCAGCAGGACGAACCTGCCAGTCCAATCCGACCTCCTGGAGCCCTTCTCCGGATACGCGATGCGGAATCCTCGGTGGAGATTTTTACCTTCGGACTTAGTCTCTTTTTCGAGGTGAAAATCCTTCGACCGGGGTTAACCTGGATCTTGATCCGACATCTCTGGAGCCCTCCTCGGATACGCTGGCTGGAAGGTCCCGGTCAACTTTTTACCTTCGGACTTAGTCTCTTTTTCTGAGATTTTCTTTACCGGGACGAACCAGCAAATCAGGCCGGGTCGCAGTTGAGGCAAGCCGGCTAGAGTTGCCGCGGCGGGTCGGTCCCTCTATGGAGGTTTTTTACAAAACTTCTCCAAACTTCTGAGGCTTCTCCCAGATGTCCTTTTAAGGTTCTTTTGGGGTCCACAGCTCACCCCAAGGGTCCAGAAGTTCGGAGATGGTCCTTGGGGGTGCGGACTACAACTCCCAGAATGCACCCGACGCAAACTCCTTTTTGGCCACTGGGCAGTGGCCAGCTGGTTAATTTCTTCAGGAGTTGGTGCAGGGGACTCTGGATAGCAATTTTTCACCTGTAGCAAACAGGGAGTCCCTCCTTGAACCAGTTGAAGCCAGGCAAAGTCCTTCTTGGGGTGAAGCCCAAGTGTGCAGCTGGTGCAGTCCTTCTGAGTGCATGTTCCAGGTGCAGGCCAGGGGTCCAGCAGGGCAGTCCTTCTTCTCCTTTGGTTCGTCCTTGTTGGAATCTGATGGGGATCTGAGGTGTGGGTGCAGGTCTGCCAGTTTTATCCTTGCTCCTGGGTGAAAATCAGGGGGTTTCTGGTTATGCAATCAGGTGCAGGGTCCTTCCCCCTGTGATGACCACTTCCTGGGAAGTGTGGCAAAAATCAATCCCAGGAGGCAACATTCTCTAAAAATCCATCATGGCTGAATCTGATTTTTCGAGGTTACATCTGGCTGAGCCCACCCACTGGTGTGGCTAAAAATCATAAACACACCCCTCTCCTGCCCTCTCCTAATTTAATCAAGGGGTCACCTAGTTGTCTGGGGTTGCAGGATGTGGGGGTGTTGCTGGTTGCTCCAAATGTCCTTCTCTGCCTTTGAAGACCAGTTTGGAAGCCCTGCCCCTTCCTGCCTCACCATCTGCTGAGGGGAGATTCCCTCCCACAGGCACATTCCTTTGTGTGAAGCCAGGCCATTTCACACCTCATCAAGAGCAGCTTGGCCAAGCTGCTAGAGGCTGGCCAATCAGAGCACAGCAGCAAAAACAATGCAGGGCTGAAATTGGCAACTTGTCAGGTAAAGTTTAAAACTCTTTACCTGAACAAGTTATATTAAATCCCACAACTGGAAGTTGTGGGATTTATTACAACAATTCATTTGATACCAAATTCTTGGTATGCATCATTTAAGGAGACTTTAAAAATTAAAATAAAGTCTCCCCATTCTAGCCTATGAAGGCCATTTACTACCATGAGGGAAAACGAATCTGGCTGTTTTTACCTCACCAGGACTTATAAAACTATTTTTATAAAGTCCCTGCTTATAGTTACATGGCACCCAGCCCTAGGGGCACATAGGGCACACCTTAGGGGTGACTTATATGTAAAAATAAGGTAGTTTAAGACTTTGGAACTACTTTTAATTCCAAAGTCGAATTTGCATATAACTTTAGTTTAAAAGCAGCCAGCAAGGCAGGCCTGCCTTTAAAATGACACTGGGCACCTCAGCAGTGCACCTATGGGTGCACTACCTATGCTGTGGTCCCTAAACCTACATGCCCTACCATATACTAGGGACTTATAGGTAGGTTAACTTAGCCAATTACAATTAGCCTAATTTGCATATCCATTTTACACAGAGCACCGGCCCTGGGACAGGTAAGGAGTACCCAGGGCACAGCCAAGAGTCAGTAACCACCAGTACCTGTCCAAAAAGTGTGGGGGTGACCAGGGCAAAAAGGAGGACTTTCCTACATGTTTACACTCACATAAACTGCAATTTAAAATGGTGAGCTCAGACTTTAACTCACAATGCAGAAAATGCCTCTTTTAGAATGTTGTCATTTTTTATTCGCAATTAAGTATGCCTTTCTGCCAGTGTCCTCGGTCACATGATTGTGAATGTCTCTGCTACTGGGGTTTGTGTATTGCTTCCAGACAGTGAGACAAATGGGGTTTAGGTGTGGACAGGATGGGCCATTCTGACAGGATGGCGGGGGCGGCTGTACCCAGCCCCACTTACACTTCAAAGAGCTTTGCCTCCAGCACACCCAAAGGAACCTAACATCAGGGCTTCCCTGTCATTTGTCAACTTAGACCAGTGCTTCCCAAACATGTTAGAACCACAACCCACTTTTTGCAACAGACTTTTGTGGCCAACGTAGTTGTAAAAGGACACGAGAGGGCAATTTCTGAATTCAACTAAAGCATTGTGTGGTAGCGCACTGTAAGACAGCACATTTTCCATTTAAATTGTACTAAAGTTGCACAGACATACAGCTTTACTGATCACACTATCTTACACAAAAAGGATAATGTGTGGAAATCTAGTTTCAGTACATATTTATCATCTGTGCATCATCAAGTGAAGAGTTTTTATTTCTTTTGATCATATTAAAATCTTTATTTCCTTGCATTCAGAATTATAAAACAAAACACAAAACAAAAACAAGCTTCATTTTTGCTTTCCTAACCGCTGAATATGTACAGTTAATTTACAATCATTTACATTTTGTTGTGTATTACAATAAAGTGGCATAAAGTGGCATCCTACAGCCTTTCCATTGACACACTTTACCCCACAAACATTGTCACATAATTGACTTTACTTTTCTTTCTCTAACTGCAAAGTACAGGGAGTTTATAAACACCAATCCCCATGTTGAAAAAGTAAATAAGCAGCTATTTGGCAGAAGGCATAATTTGGCATCTGACTGGTCTTTCAAGCTCAGAATATTTGACTAGACAGAAATGAAAGGATTATTTAATTGCTCCTTGCATCCCACCACCCCCACCCTTTGCAGACTGTAGACAGTTTGGACCAGGGCAAAGGGACAAACTGACCAGAACCAGTGTTTTGGGGTAGGTCAGGAAATTCCTCCACACAAAGATATGAAACAAGGACCTTCAGAACCACTCATCCGAGCCTGTGGAAGATTCAGAAGGACTAGAATGCTGCCATAGGCACTTCCCTGCTGCTTGAAGGACTGTCTGAGGAAGGAAGGCAGGACCTGCTTGCCTTGATCCCATGCCACCTAGTAACTTCAAGGGTCAGTTAGCTGACCTCCTGTGTGACCTACAAGGACACCACACGTTTCCAGTGGCCCAAACCCCCCTGCTGATGACCAATTGCAACTGGACCTGCCTGAGTTCTGCTGTTGGCCTCCGCTAAAATGAGACCCAACACCCAAAAGGTGCCCCTAGATCCTTGACTATTCACTGGCTCTTCCTAAACAAAAACAAGGTGAACATTTTGAAGTTTAGACTTTTTGCTACAGCAAATTGGCCTATTCACACTGAAACCCCACCACCTGTGACGACTGCCAATGCAAGGCACCAGTGATGACAGGCTCTTTGCGCTACAGTTACAACCATCAGTGATGTTCGACCTGTTCTTCTTGTCACAAACCTCCTCCTAGCAACTTCTTCCAATATGAACTATAGTCTTTATTTGAGAAGGTGACTCTCTGGCATGACTAACCAGGTCCCTGTATTTGACTCACACTCCATCAAGGTCGGCATAAAGGTATGACTGTCCTCTGGTATAGCATGAGATAACGCTTTCTACTTCGCCATTTTTCACTTTCCACCTCTGAATGGATTTTTGTTGTTTTGGTATCATTTTATTTATTAAAGTGCATTCTGTTTTTCTAAATTGGTTTGGGATTTTTCTTGTGTTGTGTTTTCACTTTATTACTGTGTGTACTGCATGAATATTTTACACATTGTCTCCAAGTTAAGCCTGATCGCCTGTCAAGGATTATGATTGTTGCCTGACTGGGGCTTCCACCCCTGTCAACCTATAACCCAATTTCTAACACATAGTATTTGATTCAATAAGTTATATAAACTATGACCTAGACACAAGTGCAGGAAATGTTTCCAAAGCCTTCTGCCTTGTTATGTGCTTATATTATCATATTTGAGAATCTCCCTAACAACATATTTTATCTCCAAAGATACGTTTTGGCCTATGTAGTAAACCTCTTTGCCACCTCTGTTTTTTATTTTCTATTTAGGAATTTATCAATCTTCAATACATTGAGCAATATTTGTCCAACGCTTGATAATCCATAAAGACTTTGACATATATAGATGGCCTGAGCTTATTGGATACTACTTCAATCAGTCTATATAGGTGTCTAAAAATTACAGTAGTTTAATTGTCAAACTGTTGAAAACAGGAAAGTCCCTACATGGTACTGGGTGTGCACCTCTGCCCTGAGAGGCCTTAGCTGCAGTGATACTAGATCCTTGGTACAGATTTTACCTCATGGCCAAACATGGATCACATAGGCGCACCATGAATTAGGCCTGTCTCACATATTATTGTCTTGTTACACCTGAAGGGGCACACAAAGCATTATTGTGGTAATGATAAAGGGCTATTGCCCTTACCCAGAGTTAAGCAGCATAGGCCTAGTGGTGGCATAATAGAGTTTTTTATTTTTAACTCATCAGTAAAGTGAACTGGCCTTTTTATTGGCCAATACAGAGCGGCTTACCATTTAACTTGTGTAACATTTCACATCTGTGTAAGGAATTCGCTCTTGGCCTACATCATGTTAGTATGTGGCTCTGTAAACAGACCGTATGTGTTGTAATTTAAGTGTTCCTGGGCAAGGTACAGTACCTAGTGGCCTGTAGGTTCTGTATTGGAAGCCCAGGGTCGTGGAAAAGGCACGCGGAGAAGCCATCCCTAATGATTTGTGGATTACCTATATTCCTGAGAGCTGAGTGAGAGACAGACACACAAGAGAGTCAGGCTCTTTTGTGCACTGCAAAGGGGTTCACTGATTCCAAAAAGGTCAGTTTGTTTTAGGCACATCTCAGGAAGGATATGGGGCTCATAAGGGAATCAAAGATTAGGACTGTGAAGCCTTGGTAACCTTTTGATAGGCATCTATCAGTGAGGCTGACTCCAGGTGTGAGCCTCTAGTCACTCCCATGGCCTATGTGTGGAGATTCCTGGGCAAAGGGCAGGACAGAAATGAGGGCAATTCGAAGGGGGCAACCTCGACAACAATAACTTCAAAGATTAAGACATTAAGGGGCATATTTATACTCCGTTTGCGCCGAATGTGCGTCAAAAAGTTTGACGCACTTTCAGCGCAAACGTTGCCCCATATTTAAACCCTGACGCCCGATCCGGCGCACCAGGAAAATGGCACTATGTGCGCCAGTTTTTGGAAGCGGCACCCCGCCCTGCGTTAATGACATGCAGGGTAGGCGTTCCCGTCCAAAAACAGACGCACATTGCACAGGTGCGTGGTATTTATGCTCCAGGGCAAAAATCACTCCCGCGCGGCAGGCGGCGCAAAGCACGAATAGCGTGAAATTTTAACGCCTGGGTCAGGGCAGGCGTTAAAATGGGGCAAACACACCTGTACTTAATCAGAACACACAGAACAAACAACAGAGCAGCAGAGCAGCAGAGCAGCAGAGCAGCAGAGCAGCAACAGGGAGACATGGAGGTGCTTTTTCTTCAACGTGCACGTAGACGCAGAGCCCTGCAGCAACAACAGCAGCCACAACAACAACAGCAGGGACCCCAAAGACAGCGCAGAAGGCAGGAGAGGATATTCCGCCTACGAACAACCCTGCATGGCCTCAGGGAACGAGACATCATCCAGAGGTACCGGTTGAACTGGCAGGCCATTCAGCAGCTGCTGACAAATATTGAACAGCAATTGGCCCCCACTTTAGTGACTCCACGCACTATCCCAACCGAAACAAAGCTGCTTGCCGTACTTCACCTGCTGGCAAGTGGCTCGTTTCAGACAACTGGTGCCCTGGTTGGTGGAATCTCACAACCATCTTTCTCCGCATTCCTGCCTAAAGTACTGGATGCCATCATTGGACTGACAGCCCGCCACATCTGCTTCCCTAACACAGTGCAGAAGTAGCAGGAAACAAAACAGGGGTTCTACACCATCAGTGGCCTTCCGCACGTCCTTGGTGCAATCGACTGCACACACGTACGCCTTGTGCCACCTGCTGCGAGTGAACACCTCTACCGCAACAGGAAGCACACACATTCCATCAACGTGCAGGCCATAGTCGATCACCAAGGACTGATCAGCAACATTGTGGCTAAATATCCTGGGAGTGTACATGACGCATTCATCTTCCGTCACTGCACCATCAACCAACACTTCCAGGATGGACAGTATGGCAATGGACTACTTGTTGGTAAGGACAAAAATCTACTTATATACTCACTGCACAGAAACCCTCTAGGATAAACAACCCATACACCACAATAGCAACACCTAGACAGGAACACACTGAGGTACTCACATCACTAGCCATGTGTCACAAGTCACCATTGAACCTCTCACACATTTGAATTTACTCCACAGCTTAGTGTGAAGACATTCATGACTGTGGTTGCCTAAATGTCACCTTGCAAATTGGAAGTCTCACAATAACCTGTACACTAATACAATGCATAACTTTTAAGGGATGGGATGGCCTGGCTATGTTCATATGAACGTTTCTAATACCCTTTCATGTTTCAACTCTGCATGGAACTATCATCACACCCCCAGTGAGGACACACGGACACCTGTGTCACAAGTCACAATGCAAGGGAGGGCACACTGTACTTGAGAAACCAATACATCCTGCTGACAAACAGTTAGACAACAAACACTTGCTCAGCCAAGGAAAAAAAACAATGCCAAAGTTTCCACCAACAACCATAGGTTGTCACATTAGTACACAAAATAGTCACAGACAACACAACACAACTACTGCCATCAAAGATACGTACAACAGTGCCTCCTACATCTAATGGATACCATTCTGTGTTTCTCTTTCAGCTGATCAGGGGTATGGCATCCAGCCTTGGCTAATGACACCATATGGGAACCCAAATACTGCTGCTGAGCGGGCATACAATGACGCCCACAAGAGGACCCGCAGCATTGTGGAGAGGACCTTTGGGATCCTAAAGTCAAGGTTCCGCTGCCTTGACATCACTGGCGGAAGCCTACTATACTCCCCAGAGATGGTCTGCAAAATCATACTCACTTGTGCCATATTACACAATATTTGTGTACAAAGGAACATTCCCCTCCTTGAACCGGACCCAGACATGCCTGAGGATGATGATGAGGAGGATGCTGGCCTGCAACAGGAGGGGGAACAACCTAACACCGCAGCAGGAGTGCGTAGGCGCCAACAGCTTGTGAACAATTTTTTTACTTAAGTTATTATAATCACTTGTATTCCACACTTGTAAATAAACACAGATAACAAACACCACATCATGCTTTGGCCTATTCATTTCTAACCACCTTTAGTTTGAAATAGCTGAAGATGAATGTCGTCTCATTGATCAAGAATGCCATTAAAATTCATCACACCAAAAATAAACATCACAACTGTATGCACAGAGGGTAGGATGTGACATGTTACATTACCATACACAGAGCCCAACAAGAGTACAAATGTGACAATTAGACATGCCGGATCCAAACAACTGAAACAGTCTCTCATCCAGCCCAAAATTGGAGATCATTTGAAAGTCACATCACACGTGTTCAGAGACAGGGTGGGACCATCCATCTGTACGTGAATGGCTTCTCTCAAGTGTATGATGTGAGCAATACACAATTGCAACAACATCAGCTGCCACTAACTCAGGAGGAGACCTTGAAGTTACAGTGACAACATACACACAGACAGGTCATACTGGATCCACATTCCCACACACATGTACACATATGTCATACAACCAACCTAATATTTGAAAGTAGACCATCACAGTTGTGTCCCAGTTTGAACCTAGCAGGAAGATTGTAACATGACACTAAACCAGTTTATGCAGAAAGGGACACAGACAAGCAAAACAATCTTCGCATTATCACATCGTGAACGCTGAGAGTCTTGCAAACTTAGGGGGTCATTCTGACCCTGGCGGTAATTACCGCCATGGCGGAGGTCGGCGGTAGCACCGCCAACAGGCTGGCGGTGCACCGATGGGCATTCTGACCGCGGCGGTTCAGCCGCGGCCAGAAACGGGAAGTCGGCGGTGTACCGCCGACTTCCCGCTGCCCTTGAGAATCCGCCATGGCGGCGGAGCGCGCTCCGCCGCCATGGGGATTCTGACACCCCCTACCGCCATCCTGTTCCTGGCGGGTCTCCCGCCAGGAACAGGATGGCGGTAGGGGGTGCCGCGGGGCCCCTGGGGGCCCCTGCAGTACCCATGCCAATGGCATGGGCACTGCAGGGGCCCCCATAAGAGGGCCCCACAAAGAATTTCAGTGTCTGCTTTGCAGACACTGAAATTCGCGACGGGTGCAACTGCACCCGTCGCACCTTCCCACTCCGCCGGCTCCATTCTGAGCCGGCGTCCTCGTGGGAAGGGTGTTTCCCGCTGGGCTGGCGGGCGGACTTTTGGCGGTCGCCCGCCAGCCCAGTGGGAAAGCCAGAATGACCGCCGTGGTCTTTCGGCGGGAACCGCTTGTCGGGCGGCGACCGCCGACCGCCGCGGTCAGAATGACCCCCTTAGTCATATGACAATGGTATGCAACTTAGCTCCAAATCATCATTACTGCAAACGTCAAATGGGCTAATGAGATGAATGAATGGTCAACAGTCATTCATACCATATGGCCTTACATTCGCCCGCTGCTGCAGGTTTGCCAGGATATGATAAAAATACTCCATGGATACAGTAGCTATTCTGGATGGTCAAATCCTAGGGTGCTGGGGGCCTAACTCCACCTCTACCACCCCCAAAACATACAAGAATCATGTACTTGTGAACTAAACACATGCATAAGGCACATGTGTGGCCTCCATGTCACAAGTCCTACACAAATATGAAACACAAAATCATAATGGGACATGGTCAGCCCCATAAAAACTGAAAGTGACTCTCCCACTCCCTGTTAGGACTACAGATAAAAGCATCCCCATCATAAAGGTGGGGACATTTTGGAGACGGAATACATAATGGTATCAAAAACATCATTTCAAAATAGCCATCAGCAATTACACCAAATATGTTGTCAAATATGGTCAATACATTAGTTAACGTATCCCAAACATCACAGTGTGAAGGCCGTCTATACATAAAAGTACGGACATTTGTCATATACAAACACAAATGTGTCTCACATCGCACCGTTTTACCATGACAAATCACCTTTCCAAAGCTAAACACATGAAGACATTTGGATAAATTTGCTCCATATTCTACGCATACAGCATGGCCGTCATAATTTGTTCACGTACATGAGTGCACACAATGCAGAGTCAGATACAAATGTATCCAAAAGTGTCTTGATATTTCACCTTCAAATTATTATTTACATCCACAATATTTTTGACTCTGCATCATGTGCACTACTGTACGTGTAAAAAAAAAAAACACGCCCATGATGTATGCGTCGTGAAATTGACGCTACATGCACAATATATTGGTCATTTCATGTACAGTATTAATTATTAATATTCATATCATATTTTTTCACTCCGCATCATGTGCACCACTGTACGTGTAAAAAAAACGACGCCCATGATGTATGCGTGGTAAAAATGACGCTACATGGACAATATGTTGGTCATCTCATGTACAATTTGAAATATTAATATTCATATCATTTTTTTTCACTCCGCATCATGTGCACTACTGTACGTGTAAAAAAAATGACGCCCATGATGTACGCGTGGTAAAAAAGACGCTACATGGAAAATATGTTGGTCATCTCATGTACAATTTGAAATATTAATATTCATATCATATTTTTACACTCCGCATCATGTGCACTGTAATGCGTCAAAAAAATATGACGCACATCTGTGTATGCGTGAAAATATGACGCATTACGCGAAAATAAAAACGGCGGCCATTTTATGCAGGAAGTGATGTAATAGGATATCCTGTTTACCAAATCTGTACTGGGAGTTGACTTTCACTTTCACTTTGCAGTCTCAGAGTTATCTAGACTGTGTGGTTGTGTGAAAGGTGTTTTCCTGTGTTTTACTGCTTTAGTGTCCTGTGTGCCTTGTATTTTGTCTTTGTGTCAATCTTTTATTGTTGTCTAACATTGTCTCAGTCTGTTTGGTGTTATTTTGTCTATACCTGTGATAGTTTGTATTGTCTGTGGGAGTCTGTTGTGGGTAGCATAGTTTGGGGGGTTAGTTGGGCTATTTTTCTCCTTCTTCTTTTTCTTTCACACCTCTACCTTTCCCCATTTCCCACTTTTTCTTTCATTTTTCTTTTGTACTTTTTTACACCTCTCATCATGTCAGGTAGGCCTCGCCTGTCCAGGATGGGTGAGGACGAATTGGGGGGCTTCATATGGCTCGTAAGCCATTTCCTCCCACTGATGCTGGAGGCTGGGGGCCGTGTGATACAGGGGTATCACACGGAGGCGAGGAAAATCCGTTGGGAGAAGGTGCGCCATCACCTGGTCCGGGTCTACGGGAGTCTGAGGAATATACATCAACTCAAGCACCGCTGGGCAGATCTGATCAGCAGGGAACAGGACCTGCTGGACCACCTGGGACTCCGGATTGGTGGCTATGTTGGTGAGTACTAATCAATTACATGGGAATAATAGGAATGTGTGCGTGAACATGTGATGATTGGTAGCCAATCTGCAAAATAAGTAGCTGACTGCGTGTTATGCTAGGGAAACCTAGGCCCATGGGTATACACATAAATCCCCATTTTTGCTACACATGTACACCCAATAACAGCAGTAAAATGCAACATCTATTTGTATTTTGCTAAGTAGCCCCCTCTCTGCGTCACAAAATGATGCAAATGCTGCGCTACAAAGGTATACATATGTGTCCAAATGTGTATTTGTTGCAGGATGTGTATGAAGACCTATGCTACCAGGCCGATGCCTCATTTTTGCAACACATACCAGATGGCTGTAGCTGCATGGAATGTACTGTTGCATTTGTGTCTGAAAAGCAACACGTGAACTGCTCTATTTGTACTCTACTGGTCATAATGGCCAGTGAGTACGTCATGTAGAAACAACATACCTACATATGTAGACGCCATAGCTAGACCGAAAATTGCAAACACATGATGATGCTACACATGTGTGTTGCCTTCACGTCACATGAAGTTAGTCATGTTGTCCACACATATGTCATATGTGTGTCTGGTTGCTGTGTGTTGAACCTGTCCACATAGCCTGTTTGATTGTGAGTGGTCATGCAGTCCTCATGGAACCAGTTGTGGAATGTTTCTCTCTGGGATGCACATGCTGAGATGTATGGATCACATGATTGTTGGGGCCTACTAATGGAGGATTAACTTGGACGACACATGACTGTCCTGGCCACTGCATGAGTGTAGTAGGGTGTGTCACTGGAGCAGGAGACTCATCCAATGATAATCTAGAATACAAAGTCAGCCAGGCAGGATGAGCATGTGTGAAAGTGTATCATTACCATGTAATATTCACACACTGTCATTGTAACAGAAATTATTTGTCTGTTCACCCAGTCTGAGTATAATCTTCCTTTCATGCTTTACAGGTGGACCAGCCCCGTACACCGTTGGTGAGGTGGCCCATTTTGACGACCCCGATACCTACAGTGAGTTTTGCCTAAGTGCTATTTACATTGTTTGGAAATGAAGCATGATGGATTACTGTGTGTTCAGGATAATTCATGATTTGATGTGCTGGCCGTTCATTGGCTTTGTTGTTTTGGTGTGATATCAAATTGGAATAATGTTTCTGTAAAGCAATACCTAGTCATCTCTCAGATTGAGGGGCAGTAGGTCATTCAATTAGTGCGACAATTGGGAATGTCATGACTCATTTTGAATACACTGGTCAATGTTAGACTTGGTCAGGAACTTGCCATTAACTGAGTCAGCATATCAGACTGACAGTCTCCCAGATAGCTTAGGCACATGGCTTCGATGACAAGTGCTTCTTCCTAGTTGAGGATGGACTGTGTACACTGTAGGTCGGATCTTCCGGGGGCATGTACTTCCACAAGGTGACCTCGAAGTGTGTGTGACTTGAGTGCAATGGCCTAGGTGTTCTGTTGAATCATGTGAATGGGTGTTCTACCTCCTCTGTGTGTGTTGTAAAACATGCCTCACTAATAGTATGTTATGTTGGGCTAAGTCATATCATTTTGACATGTGTGGACCTGGGATGTGACAAGGTTGGGCTGACTCCAACGTGTTGCTAGCCCTTCATAGGTGTTGTGTGTGAAGGCACATGCTTGTTGAACTTTCTGTACACTCCTGGTTGTGCATTGATCATGGGATTGTTGTTTGTTCTTCCCACACCACCCACAAAGACTGGGATGTTACTGTGAAACAGGGTACCTAGGACTGTAGCAACCAGTATGTTACACGTACTTAACACCTTTTGTGACTTGAGTTTGTACCTAGGTCCAGATGTAGCAAAATGTCTACACATTGCAAATAGCATAATTTGATGTTAGTGAGTTGCAAACGTCTGTTTCCTAATCCGAAATGTTTTTGGTGGTCATGTACATATTAGCAAAATGCTTTTCTAAATGAAAAAAATAAAGGAGTTTACCAGCCCTACTTGCAAATCACAGTGGTAGGCAATCCCATTTGCTAACGAGTACGTGGTTGCAAAGTGAGTAGCTGTTATCATCCACTTGAAGTGGATGCTAACCAACTTGCTGACTGGAAGGGGTCCTCATTGTGAACCTTCACCTTTGTGAGTGGACCAAAATACTCCTGCACAAAACAGCCAGTGGTCTAGGGGAGCAATAATTATTGTGTAAATTACGAAAAATCAATTGTTGTGAATTTAAACAAATAGCAGCTCATTTTCCTTTCAGATAAAGGGCCTACACTTGGTGAAAAATAACTTGCTTCATTTAAAAGCAGTCACGTCTATGGAGTTCTGCTGTTCCCAGCAGGCCTCCATCCCCGTGAGTGCCCATAGTTGCTAAGGTGGTGCAAGTTGGAACCCACATCATTGATGTTCATGAGGTGGGATTTAGGGACCCCATAGTGACTCGCAGACGGTGTCAGAGACACCGTTCAGCTTTGCAATTTGCTAGTTGATTTCCCATCAATTCCTACATCTGGCCCATAGTGTCGACATATGATTCATGGCCAGGGGTTCAATCTTAGCACACAACTATTTCGAAATGCCATTGAGTGAGGAGTGTGATTCTTATCACATAGAATGACATATGTAGTGAAGTCAGTATGCGGACGAGCTGGTGCCATAATGTATAATGCCTTAGGTATGAATTGTATGAGTAGTTTAGGGTGATGTCATCCATCATGTAGAGACATGGATATGCTATATGTGATATGCCCTTCAGTATGCATGATTCACATGTACTTCCTCTGAGCCTTCCCGTGAACTATGTTGTAACAATTGCTGCAACCAATACATTGCTAGTAATGGACAAATTACCCATTGTGGTATTCAACCCACTGTAAATTCTATGCTCAATATTTGCCTTTTCTCTTCACAGCTGCAAACCTGAGTGCCGCAGCTCGCAACCAGTTTGAGCGCCGGGCAATGAGGTACAGCCACATCCTGCAGGTGCAGTTTGGGTATCGGAGGATGGCACGCAGATACAATTCGGAACGGGCCTCCGGGGCGTGGTATGCCACACCACAGGCTCCCCCAACGGTGCCCCCAACAACCCCCGCCACTACATCCACCAGGTCTGGCCAAGTGGACCCAGCAACGGACCAGGCATCCTCATCCAGACCTGGACCCAGCCGTGTGGTGGGAGCAGGGCAGTCCCGTGCCCACACCACTCCACCAACACAATCCACCTCCACCGGCACCCAGACCTGCACTGACCCCTCCGATCAACCCAGCGGACTTCCACGCATTGTCAAGGAAATTGGACAGGTTGATTGGAAAAGTTGACACCCTGACGGAGGACATGGCTGAGGTGAAGAAGAAGGTGCGCTCCATCCGGCGAACACTACGGAGGCCAAATCAGTAGACATTTTGCCCTCCAGAACTTTTACCCCTCCCCTCTCACCTCTTTCCTATTTCATACTGTTAGTTGGGTTTGGGGGGTTAGTTATAGGATAAGTGTAGGAAATTATCTTAGTTAGTGTTAGGTAAGAGGGTGGGGGGTCCTTCTTCTTTATATCTTATCTTTTTGTGTGGGTGGGTGGGTGGGGGGCAATGTTGGGATTCCTGTTTAAAAAAAATAAAAAATAAAAAAATCTATAAAAAATATATATATATATATATATATGTTTGTTTAGGATAGTGTAGTATGTGTGTAGGTTAGTAAGTGTTGTCCTGCATGTGTCTTGTCTCATAATGGTGGGTGGGGGGTTGATGTTTAGATCGTTTCGTTACATGTGTAGAGTAAGTTTAGCTTAGGTTAGTTAGGGACAGTTGTGGGTTAGTAGTAGTCAGGTTAGATTAGTGTAGGTTTATCTTTCCCTTAGTTGCCTCTTTTATTACTTATTGGAAATAAAAAATTTGTTAACCCTTTACCTGATGCGTTAGGTGCTACCTTTTCATGGCCTTGACATCAGTGTAGCAGAAAGTTTTAGTATGACATTTGTGTCCTATGCTCGCTATCCCCAGGCTATTGAGGTTTAACATGCCAGCTACCCGTGTGCTAACTTGGTAAGTATCCACCATGTGGGAGAGCCACCATTGGTAGTGTGCATAGATCATCAAGATTTGGGGTTGGTATGTATCCTACTTCACAAAGAGTGCTTCCAGAGTAGATTTTGTAGGTAAATAGATAGGTCGGACAGCATTGTGAAGTTCAGGGAGAGCTTTGTAGATGAGTATTTGTTCACACTCTTGTCTTGTTGCTGTCATTGCTGACCTACATCATGTGTGTACTGCTTGAGCATGACTTTCCTTCATGGTAGTATACGCTGTAAGGGTGATTGATGCAGTGTAATTTGGTTATCATTCCTTTCATTTTACAGCATAATTTCTTGTTTTAGTATTGCAAGGTGCCTACATTTCTCAGCCACCATTAGTTGTCTAGAATAGCTATGGATGGGGCATCATTCTGTCCAACACAGCATGATTGTGTGTGCTTAGTCCCTACATCAGTTATTTTCCTCAGTCTAGTAAAGCTATGATGCAATCCTGGCCACTGCACAGATGTTTCAGTATACATGAAATCAGGACAGTAGTATAGAGAATCGACATGGTTGCCACACAGCCACTTTGGAGTTATGTACTGCACAGTTGAAGTGTGAAATGACACAGAGACACAATAGGTGTGCAAGTGATATTTATTTTTAGGTGGAGTAGTGCAAAAAGTCCATTAACAATGTTAGGTGAGTCCGTTCTGGTGCATTCTTAAATGGTGATCCTATTTACAGGGTGTGGATGATGCTCCTGACATGCTGGGGTGATGTCACAGAGGAACAGGAATTGCCAAATGGTAGGAGAGAAACATTTACAGCCAATGTGGACAAGTTAAACAGTGGATTGCCGAACAGTCATTGAGGGTAGTTGGAGTGAGGCTGGCATGTGTCAAAACGTAGGACCTTGGTCAGAGTAGGGCATGGTGCAGGGACTAGGGCTTCCGGGTACTCTTGCGAGTGAATGTTATCTGTTCCATGTCTTCTTCTTCTGATGTGTGTGTTGCCTGGTGTGTCCTTGTTGTTGTTGGTTGTGAAGGGGCAACACACGCAACACACACCTCAGTGTCAGAAGACATGGAGGCAGACATCCCGGGGGCTGATCCCTGTCCAGTTATGAAGGGCAGTACTGCAGCAAGGAGGGCGTGCTGGTTTTTCAGAATGGCAGCCACATCCCGATGGTAGGCAGCCAGGTCGGCCCTGAGGGGTTCGATGTTGCATTCGTGCACACGCTGACTGGCTTGCTGTTGGAGTTGTTTGGTCAACTGGATGACAGCTGTGCAGATTGCCTTCTGTGCTACTAAAAGTTCCTCCAACAGCGATGTTCTGGCTTGCATTGCAGCTGCCTGATCAGCAGTTGACAGCATGCACGAACGCACCCCCTCAAGGCTGGCTGCCATAGTTTGCATCCCCACCCGCACCTCCTTGGTCAGCTCCCGCTGGACCCCAACGACTGTTCTTTCGAAGCTGGTGCCAGTGTCGTCAGAGTCCTCAGCTGTGTTGGAGCTGGCAGGTCTTACAATTGGGGTGGCGGGTGGTTCTACTGTGGTGGGTGTTTCTTCTTGGCTCCTCCTTGTTACTAAAGGGGGGGTTTGGAGGCTTTCGAGGACCATGTCAATGGTCTCTTGTGTGAGGTTGATGGTCTCGTCATCCATGTCATCAGGGAACTCATGGACAGGCATATCGGCAGGAGATCCGTGTTCCTCTGCAAAGAAACAGGGTACAATTAGTGTGTCTGTGTTGAGATCATTTTGCACTAAGATACAAGCCTTTGGATGCCTTAACTTTGTACTCTGATTTTGTCTTGGTATCTGCTGTCCGTCATAGGGCATTGTTGTAGGCCTATGGCCCACCTGTGTGTCACATGTATGATATGGAGCTATCAGACATGCCTGCCAGGTCATCTCTAGGTGTTGATTTGTAATTATTTCGGAATATGCATTTTTTTGTCCTACTCCTCCCTCGGTGTTTCACTATTGTTATGGAGGGACATTTGTTTGGGTGGGCTCTCATTATCCTACATGTGATTCTTGGCTTTCTAGGCAGCAGGATAGCTAATGGTGTGGGGGACTAAGTTTGACCCACTTGTAAATAACTCTGTCACCCAGATATTCTATTTAGCTCAGACAGACTAGCAGTGCCTCTGGTCTCCCACAACAGAGGAATGTTTAGAAGTCGAAGCCCATGACATCTTTGGGACTTCTCAGGGAAGTGGTGGTCACTCAGGTCCTACACATTTCTATCTTTTCCGGTATGTTCCCATACACAAATGACACAGACAGTATTTGTTTGATATGAAGTTTCATTGTACAACTGACTTGTAGGAATTTAGGTGTGAGCCCCAATAACCAAAACAATACACACAGTTAGAACTGAAATAGTCCGCAGGAGAGTAATACATTGGTACACAGCTATCATGGTGCCTAACAGTTTCTACTCTCCCTCTGCTTGTTCTATATATAGCACAGCATGTTAAGTTTGGAGCTTGGCTGTCTGAATCACAGGGGAGACATCATCCCTCATATCAGAGGAATGGGCTGGGATCTGGTTGTGCATCAGCAGCAAGGCAGGCAGCATCTAGATGTGATTTTCTGTTTGTAAACTCCCCCATGCGTGTCTTGGGACGAGGAAGTGAATTTAAAAGACATATGTCATTGTGATGACAAAGTTTCCCTACACAGGAATGGCAAACCTTAACCCCTACCACATCTATCATCAACGAACCAGACGGTATCCTTGACTGGGGCACAGAGTGAATATGTTCTGGCAAACTCCAGTGCAGAAGTAGGCAAAACAGGGTGATTTGACTAATTGCCAACACCTTAGGACTGACTATTTGCTACATTAACTGATAGGAAGGGCAATGAGATTCATTTAGTGGAAAGTGCTCTGAGGCACTTAGATGTGAGCA
The DNA here is from genome assembly GCF_031143425.1 of Pleurodeles waltl. Taxonomy (NCBI): domain Eukaryota; kingdom Metazoa; phylum Chordata; class Amphibia; order Caudata; family Salamandridae; genus Pleurodeles; species Pleurodeles waltl. The sequence continues at coordinate 1,605,097,680 of NC_090444.1, forward strand.
AATGAGTATAAGTACATTCAGGGTAAGATGCACAAAGGCCTCCAGCCTGAGGCTATTGCGCAAAGTATACGTTTCACTTGCCACGCTACACTTTGACTGACTGTGGGTGTTGTGACTGCCCTGCCAGCACACTTGCCTCACAGGCCCTGCACCATACACTTTTTATTCACATTGCATGATCTGTACATGTTAGGTGGCATGACCTATGTATGTCAATGTTAGGATGTGGTATGGATGTAAACATTGTTGATGTTTGTATCTGATGGGGTCTCATGTGTGTCTTACTGGATTGGCCTGTTTATCGTATGAATGTCCTATTTTTTAGTTAGACTGTGCAGATGTGTTTCATTGACCAGTTGCCTGTGTCCCCTCGTCAATGTTGTTGTCTGAGCAGTATGACATTTGTGATGTAGCATTGTTAGGCAGGCACGTGAGGGACCCTGACGTATGCAGCATGTGTGTGTCGTTAGTGCTGTGTGGCTCCTATTGCTGTTTACTTAGGCTTATGTATGTGTCAGTTATGGACATTCGGCATTTAAGTGTACTGGTACCTTTGTCTTATTTCTAGGAGTAGTTGCAGATGTCATCCTCACCCCCTAATTTAGGTATGTATGTTCCAGGGTGGGGTTCCTGCCATTTGGTACTATAGCTGCCCAGAGATGAGGTGTTATTGTCAACTGTGGTGGCAGTTAAGTTGCAGTTGTTGTATTTGCTACTGCATTACAGGTAGGGACCTAGTTGATGGGGAATAGTTTGTGCAAAACAAGTGCCTGGATGTGGATTCAGGGTAGTGTCCTTCCCACCTGTCACTGGTTTCCCTTGGCTCTCTTGTTGTAATTACAGGATGTCCCAGTGGGACTGTAGTGGTGGCAGTATTTTGTCGTGCCCCGGCTATGGTCAGTACTGGGCATTCCCCCCTGCCGTGCCCCTTTCCCCATGCCACTTCATATATGTGCTAAGTTACATGCATTGTGTAGTAGGTATCCCCCCCCCCTGCTTACAGTCCCCATTATTGCATTGTAATTCCCCATGCGACTTACCCTGCATGTGCGTAGAGTCGTGGTAGTCTGCGCTGTCCAGTCCTTGTATCCCTGTGACGATCTCCTCCGGGATGACGGCTGCGACCATCTCCTCCATGTGGTCCAGGGCCTCCTGTTGTGCTGGACTCCCCCCTCCAGTCTGCATTGCTGCCTTCCTGTTCCTGGCCATTTTCTCTTTGGTCCTACGTTTACAGTCATGCCAGCGTTTCTTACACTCGGTGACTGTCCGGCGTTCTTCAGCCACACTGTTTATCTTGTCCACAATTTCTTTCCAGATGGCCTCTCTCCTACTGAGTGGCAATCAATTTTGAGGATATGAAAAGTTGGTGCTGGTGTTCAGTCACCTCTTTCACCAGGATTTCCTGCTCCTATGCACTGAAGCGACACTTTCTTTTTTTCTTTAACATGTCCTGGTTCCTGTATGCTTCCTCCTGGCTGGTTCCTGGTCTGCTCTCATCCTCCTGGGGTCTGTTGGGGCATCTAGGATCCATTTTGGGTCTCCTCTCCTGTAAGTGCAGTTTTCGCGCAAAAATGTCACGCAATAGCGTGAAAAAAACCGGCGTTTTCACGATTGCACTGTCGTAAATCGACCCACAGTGATTTGCGTCACTTTTACATGGGTTTCCCTTACGACAGACCGACGCTGTGTGCGTCACGAAATAATGACTCCCACCTGTTGGTTGCGCCGCCGTACGTCAAAGTATAAATTTGACGCCCGAATGGCGCATCCAAATGGTGTTAGACGGCGCAAATTGTTTTGACGCAAAACTGCAATAGCGCAGTTTTGCGTCAAAAAGTATAAATATGGCCCTAAATATCATATGTGTCTGGAAAGGGATTATAAAAAGGGAAGCTTGAGCCTCCCAAAACTGTCAAACTGGAGCTGTACATCAGCCTGGAGGAGCTCAGCATGACTTTATTAAGAGTACTTGTGTGTGTGATTTTGGCACAGGGTTAATAAGTAACTACTCTTTTTTTTCTAAAAAGTCATCATTCACAATTTAGGTAGGTATTTCTTTACTCATAAGGTGTGAACTTTGTCCGAAATATATTGGTTGTTACAATTACTAGGATAATATGGCGGCAATACTTTTTTCCATGATATGGGCGCCCGGAGGTGTGAGTCCTGTGTTTTTTTTTCCCCTATTCTTATAAGTGGATCTAGTCGAAGAGGGACTACTCACTAGAACGGCAATACGGAAGTGTGCTCGCAGTGCGTTCTCCTCGTGGATAAGAGTCTACTGGTAGACACATATTTTATGACAGTTTTGTGATTTAGTTGGATATGGCAAGGGAGTATTTGTTTTTTTGATATGTTACAGAGCAATTCAGTTAGTGACGCTTGCTAGGAGACAACATTATTTTATAACGCAATCGTTGTGATTACTAATGTTGAGCCATATGAATGTTTGAAGGAGCTGAATGGCAGCTAGGTGACTTGCCAATGAGTTACAAATACATTTTGTTGAGTGGCATTAGCAGGCATCTTGCTTAACATGTGTTAAACGAATGAGCAATGTTGGATATGCGTCTGGGATAATGGTAATTGAATGGTTTTATTTGCAGATACAGTTTCTTAATCAAAGGCGAAGGAGTTTTCACTATAATATAGATTTATACAGTGGATTGTGGCAACTATTAGATCCGGGGTAAGTTTTCATATTTGTTGGTCAACCCGTTTATTTAAGCCCTACTCAACAAGAGATTAGGATCATTTACTTACTTTGGCAGTAAATATGTGCATCTCGGAGAAATGAGGAACTAAGGAGTAAGGGATACTCTGCTTTTGTACTATTTTGGGACTTCAAAATTAACAGGTACTGCCCATTGGATATGAGGCTGTGTCTGTTCATTTGCAAACACTTATGATTAACTCCTACATTAGTGGCTTTGGATTTATAGAGGCCTCACATGTGTGCATGAGCATTTTCTAATCATACACGGTTCATTTTGGATATTTTAGTGAATTTGTTCTGATGCATGAGATTCTAGATTTATAAAGTCTGTTCTACGTAGAAGTCTATATATACATGTGTTTACCACAATGGTGTTCACACTGATGACTTACTATGGACTTGTGGATGTATATGCATGACAATGTACACTGTTGCATCAACATTTAACAACAAACTTTTTTATGAACTATGCTTGGTTGCCACGTACATTGGGATTGGTGACGGGATGATAACACATATGAATACATAATTGACGTAAGATATTACAAGGCTGTCTATATAACATTTACAGCCCTGACGCGGTCAATGGGATACATCCCAAGAGACGAAACATGTGTTGCCTGAATTGAATCGAAGGACTGGAGTTTGAATTGGAATTTGGTTGTTACAAGACAATAGAACTAGATATATACCATGAAATAAACATAGTTCTACATATGGACTACATTGAAAGAGAACAAAATCTCTCATTTTTATGTCAGGGCGTGTGCCTTAATGTAATTTTTTCTTCTGCCTGTTGTCTGCTTGTCTGACTGCTGAATGGGGGTACATCACCTAGATGATCAGGTTCTAGGGTCCTGCTATTGAAGCAATACCATCTGCCTGTCTGCCGAGACCAAAGGAACTTGTGGGAGGAGTAGAGAGCCTAGAAAGAACTAAGTCCAGTGGGGATTCCTGGAGCTTAGTGATAATTTGGGTCTGGGGTAACTCTCTTCCAGCCATTGCACCTTGTAAGACCCCTGCCCCTCCTGCACATTAATCTATTGTAACTGACTGTGCACTGCCCAGGGACTGGTACCACCATCAGGTCCTACAATCCTTTTACAACTGATACCGCCTCCACTGTGGCTGTTCCCTTTTCTCCAGATTCGGGCCTTGCTGTAAAGCGTCACACTGTTGCCAAAATCAAAGCTGCCAGAGGAAGGGACAAAAACAATGATCCATCAAACAGATCCTATATCCGGACATCTGATTATTCAATGTGACCTTCTAGAGGTGTTTTGTGCCTAGTTAATAGTCTTCTGGAAGATAATCTTTTGCTTTATCTATGTCCATCTGTGCACTATCGATAAAACAACGGGCATTGTTAGGGGTGGTATCCAGAAAGGTTGAGATCCAATCCATTTATTGCTATTGCCCCTAGCTGCAATTAAGTGGCGGTCCAATCCTCGCCTCACAACTAAGGACTTGCATGGAATGAATAAAGGGTTTAAGCTAACCCAAGGCTGAGACCACGCTACTGAGAAGGGAGACGTAGGTTAGGGCAGCCCCACAAGCCAGGCAATTTCAGCCTTGGAGCAGGGGACTGAGATTTGGCTGCAATCATTAGCGAAGGTTTGTGGACTCCATGATAGCTCTGCACATCTCACAAAAGGACCAAGGGCCAACACCTCAAAATGGAGATTTATTGGATTTACTTTGGACATTAAGATTAAATATAAAAGACATTAATGATAAGAGTTTCTTATTCCCATTAAGACAGACTTGAAGTGATGCGATCACTTCAAGTTAGAAATACATATAAATGGAAGCAACCTAATATGAAGGAATTAGCGACAACACTTCAACAAACTACTCCTAAACTAAGTCAGTTCTCAAACCAGAACAAGCATTTACAAGCTGGGTGACAACCGCAGTTAAGAATCATGTACCACTGCAACCACAGGTATGTATGGCTGCTGCTAGAGAGCTGCTCCATATTAAACAATTTGTTTGACGAGGTGGGACAACAATGGGATGTATTTCCTCCCTCTATGCCCTACTGATGTCTGCCAGCTGCACACCCAGCCTGCGCCATATAACCGTTTGGGAACAAACACTAGGGATCACTTTTAATGATTAGCAATGGCATACACTTTAATCGAGACATCTCTAAATGAAACAGTTCTCTTGGTCTGAGAGACGCACATTACAAGCTTCTCTACGATTGGTACCTTTATCCAGCGAAACCTAAAAAGTTTTTCCCAAACACATCCTACACCTGCTTGGTGGGGTGAGGAGGTCACTGGGGGACTTTAGGCATTTATGGCAGGATTGCCCGACCATCCGTTCTTATTGGGAAGAAATACTGTCACAACTTAAAGGGATTCTAGACTACCCAATTCCCGACAGTCCGGAGTGTGTCCTTTTGGGTCTTCAGGATCCCTCTTTGAAACACTAGACTGTGGGTGATCTCTCCATATTCTGGCTTTCTTTAGGGGGACCAAGATGACTTAGCAGCAGCATGGAAGAAACTCGTGGCCACATCCATATACCAGTGGCACACCTGACTCTGGCAAGCCCTTTCCAAGGAATGTATAGCTGATATCCTGAGTTTTAGGATGGTAAGGGCATTTTTAGGTTTTAGGGTGGGTATGGGTTTTGGGGTGGTAAGGGCTTTTTTAGGTTTTAGGGTGGGAATGGATTTTTGGGGTAGTAACAGTATTTTTAGGTTTTAGGTGGGTATGGGGTTTGGGGTGGTAAGGGGTGTTTAGGTTTTAGGGTGGGTATGGGTTTTGGGGTGGAAGGGTTATTTATAGGTTTTAGGGTGGGTATGGGTTTTGGGGTGGAAGGGTTATTTTTAGGTTTTAGGGTAGGTATGGATTTTTGGGTGGTAAGGGCATTTTTAGGTTTTAGGGCGGGCATGGGTTTTAGGGTAGTAAGGGTATTTTTAGGTTTTAGGGTGGCCATGGGTTTTGGGGTGGTAAGGGTATTTTTTGGGTTTAGGGTGGGTATAGTTTTTGGGGTGGTGAGGGTATTTTTAGGTTTTAGGATGGGTATGGGTTTTGGGGTGGTAAGTGGTGTTTAGGTTTTAGGGTGGGTATGGGTTTTGGGGTGGTAAGGGCTTTTTTAGGTTTTAGGGTGGGCATGGCTTTTGGGGTAGTAACAGTATTTTTAGGTTTTAGGGTGGGTATGGGGTTTGGGGTGGTAAGGGGTGTTTAGGTTTTAGGGTGGGTATGGGTTTTGGGGTGGAAGGGTTATTTATAGGTTTTAGGGTGGGTATGGGTTTTGGGGTGAAAGGGTTATTTTTAGGTTAGGTATGGATTTTTGGGTGGTAAGGGCATTTTTAGGTTTTAGGGTGGGCATGGGTTTTAGGGTAGTAAGGGTATTTTTAGGTTTTAGGGTGGCCATGGGTTTTGGGGTGGTAAGGGTATTTTTGGGGTTTAGGGAGGGTATAGTTTTTGGGGTGGTGAGGGTATTTTTAGGTTTTAGGATGGGTATGGGTGTTGGGGTGGTAAGTGGTGTTTAGGTTTTAGGGTGGGTATGGGTTTTGGGGTGGAAAGGTTATTTATAGGTTTTAGAGTGGGTATGGGTTTTGGGGTGGTAAGGTCATTTTTAGGTTTTAGGGTGGGTATGGGTATTGTGGTGGTAGGGCACTTTTAGGTTTTAGTATGGGTATGGGGTTTTGGGGTGCTAAGGGCATTTTTAGGTTTTAGAGTGGGTATTGGTTTTGTGGTGGTAAGGGCTTTTTTAGGTTTTAGGGTGGGCAATGGTTTTGGGGAGGTAAGGGTATTTTTAGGTTTTAGGGTGGGTATGGGGTGATAAAGGGGTTTAGGTTTGAGGGTGGATGTGGGGTGGTAAGGGGTGATAAGGTTTTAGGGTTGGTATGGGTTCTGGGGTGGTAAGGTAATTTTTAGGGTAGGTAGGGTTTTTGGATGAAAAGGTGTGTTTGTGTGTGTATATATATATATATATATATATATATATATATATATATATATATATATATAGTATGTTACACCTACCTCTAGTTTTTCCCATGCATATGCCTTTACCAACTATGCCTTTACTCTAACTTTTCGTGGTAAAGACATTTGTGGTAAAAGCATATGCATTGTAAAAACATTTTGTGGTAAGTGCATGCGTAGTAATGACCATGCATTGTACTTACCGCATTGTAAAGGCATGCATTGTAAGTGCATGCGTTGTTCCATCATACATCCGTGATAAGGTGAAATAATAGTGTGTATTTTTTTGAGTGTCCTGAAAGAGCGTGCTGATTGAGGGAAGAAGCGAAGGTAAGGTGACCTCTACTGTTGCACGTATGAAACACACACCCCACCCACACCCACACCCACCCACCAGCAATTCTGTGACTGTCTACGTAGGCTAGTGTTTTAGAGCAACAGTTTAGCCAGTAGCAAAGATGGCATCGCGTTGGATGACTGCTGATCAAGCCCTCACTCGGGTTATAGAGGACAGCTCTGCCGTAGGATCAGATGCTGAGACAGCATCAGAGGGATAGGACAATGGTGCAGACTCTGGGAATGATTTTTCAGTTGGAGGAGTCCCATTTGATAACTCCTCTTCCATTGATTATGAGGGACGTGAGGAGGACAGTCCTGCTGTCCCTTCGCTAGCACAGTCTGTGCAGCGAGACAATAGCAGGTTAGCCCAACCCAGAGAGCAGGTGCATTCGGCAGCAAGCACAGAGAGCGTGCTCTCTTGGGAGATCCCCAATTTAGTTCAGCCCCAAATTCCACCACCCAAATCGTACTGTGGAGATATCAAAATTATCTAGCACAAAACAACCTGGTTTTGTAAGGCAGGCACCTGCATTTTTGCTCCTGGGCTCGACGCCAGATAGGGAATCCTAACAAATCCAGACATTTCTGGAAACTAGTTATCCGGGGAAGTCCACAGAGTTGTGGATTCCCTAATGTTTTCTTACCCAGAATACCCTGCAAAGGTGAAATGTTGCATAAAAACTAAATTTTTTCTTGCATTTCTGTCACAAAAACTACAGGAATATGCTTGGATCCACAAAATTCCTACCACCCAGTGTTTCCCCACCTGTTCTGATAAAAACGCTACCCCACTTGATGCCTGTACCTAGTGCCTGCATCAGGAATGGATCACCCCTGGGTCAACAGTTGCCCTCATGTAAGGACCAACATTGACTGTTGTGTGATCTATTCCTGTTGCGGGCACTAGGCCTACCCACACAAATGGGGTACCATTTTTATCGGGAGACTTGGGGGAATGCTGGGTGGAAGGAAGTTTGCAGCTCCTCTCAGATTCCAGAAGTTTGCAACACCGAAATCGGAGGGTGAAGTGTTGTTTTTGCCTCATTTTGAGGTTTGCAAAGGATTCCGGGTAACAGAACCTGGTGAGAGCCCCACAAGTCACCCCATTCTGAATTCCTCTAGGTGTCTAATTTTCAAAAATATATAGGTTTGCTAGGTTTCCCTAGGTGCCGGCTAAGCTAGAGGCCAAAATCCACAGCTAGGCACTGTGCAAAAAACAAGTCCGTTTTCACTGGAAAAATGTGATGTGTCCAAGTTGTGTTTTGGGGCATTTCCTGTCGCAGGCACTAGGCTTACCCACACAAGTGAGGTACCATTTTTATTGGAAGACTTGGGGGAACACAGAATACCAGAACAAGTGTTATTACCCCTTGTCTTTCTCTACATTTGTTCCTTCCAAAATGTTAGACAGTGTGTAAAAAAGACTTCTATTTGAGAAATGCCCTGTCATTCACATGCTGGCATGGGCACCCCCGTAATTCAAAGATGTGCAAATAACCACTGCTTCTCAACACCTTATCTTGTGCCCATTTCAGAAATACAAAGGTTTCCTTGATACCTATTTTCCACTCTTTATATTTCACCAAATGAATTGCTGTACACCCGGTATACAATGAAAACCCACTGCAAGGTGCAGCACTTTTATTGGCTCTGGGTACCTAGGGTTCTTGATGAACCTACAAGCCCTATATATCCCTGCAACCAGAACAGTCCATCAGACGTAACGGTATATTACTTTTGAAAATATGACATCACAGGAAAACGTTACAGAGTAAGACGTGGAGAAAAATGGCTGTTTTTTCCACCTCAATTTCAATATTTGTTTTATTTCAGCTGTTATTTGCTGTACGAAAACCTTGTAGGATCTACACAAATGACCCCTTGCTGAATTCAGTATTTTGTCTACTTTTCAGAAATGTTTAGCTGTCCGAGATCCAGAATTAGTTTCACACCCATTTCTGTCACTAACTGGAAGGAGGCTAAAAGCACAGTTTTTTTTTTAAATGGGGTATGTCCCAGTAAAATGCCAGAATTGTGTTGAAAAATGTGGTTTTCTGATTCAAGTCTGCCTGTTCCTGAAAGCTGGGAAGATGGTGATTTTAGCACCGCAAATCCTTTGTTGATGCCATTTTCAGGGGAAAAAACAAATGCTTTTTTCTGCAGCCCTTTTTTCCCCATTTGTCAGAGGAAAAAAAAAACATTTTAGCTGTATTTTGGCTAATGTCCTCGTCTCCTCCAGGGAAACCCAATAACTCTGGGTACCTTTGGAATTCCTAGGATGTTGGAAAAAAAGGATGCAAATTTTGCATGGATAGCTTATGTGGACAAACAGTTATGAAAGCCTAAGTGCGAACTACCCCAAATAGCCAAAAAAGGGCTCAGCACAGGGGGTGGGGAGTTGGCATGGGAGGCCCAGCAGCCTAAAAGCTAAATTAAAAAAAAAGGGAATGGACATATACAAAGAGAAATTAAATCCAGTTAAGTTCAATGTTTACACCAAAAGGATACTGGGGGCAATAAAGTGAAGGGAACATTTAAGATACTCCAGGACTTAAACTCACCAGAAGGGGTGTTGCCAAAGGTAAACCCCTCTCAGGAGTTCTGTGGAAATCTAAATTACTTTTTTATTAACAAAGTACATAGAATTAAAGAAGTTACAGTACGAGGAAAAATACATTATCCAACTTCTTTAAATTGACAAAAAGCAAACGGTTGAGCCTCTCACCAAAGTTAAATCTGATTCCCCTATAGACCATTGTCCACCAGCTTTCCTGAAAGACACCACACCATACCACGCCTATAATACTCCCTCAGTTGATGGCTATGCTTAATCAATCCCTTAAGCAAGAATTGGTGCTACACCCATTCAAACATTCAGAAATAATTTCTGTGTTTTCAAAACAAAAAACACTAGGAGAGGTTTTGACGGTTCTAGAAAATTATGGACCAATATCATTGCTCCCCTACTTGGCAAAGCTGACAGAGTCCTATGTGCCCAAGAACTATGCAGTTGTCTATAGGATATGGCCTTCTTCTATCCAGCTCAAGTGGGTTTCTACCCACTACACAGCACAGAATCTGTAATGGTGACTGATAAATGATAGGAGAGGTAAAGATCTACCTTTGTAAAAATGTTGCATTGGTTCTACTGGATTTATCTGCAGCCTTTGACACGGCCGATCAAGGACTCTGGTCAACTGTGCTGAGGTAGAATGAGTGCAAGGCAAGGTTGAGGTGGATCATATCTTTCTTATACCAGCAAACACAGTCTGTCGGACTCAAGCAATTTTCATCTAAACCTAGGAAGTTGGAGTGTGTGGTCCCTCAGAGATCATCGCTGTCCTGCATTGTTTCAATCTTATTGCAGAATTAGCATTCAGGGGCTGCTGTGTTTACAATTACGCTGACAACTTTATTATTGTTTGATCTAGACATCAATACCTATTGTTATGCACATTTTCAATATGAGATACATTGCTTGCTGGATGGATGAGACTAATCAACTGAAGCTGAACGCAGAAAAGAACAGGGTTACTTCTGATGATTAACAGGAGTTGCATATGAAACCCTGTAATGCTATCTGTATGTATCCACCAATTCCATCTTGACCACTTACTCCATTTGGTGCTTTGCTTCAAAATGCCATCACATCGGTGGCGCAGATATTTTTCCACGCAGAGCTTAACGTGTTTTTGCTTTTCTCACTAGGGAAGGGAACATAAAATGGGGGATGCAACGTTGATAAGAGTGTACAAGGATGAGAATGTTTATAGTAGAGTAGGGAAGGGTAGGGTAGGGTACTGCTCTGTCTTGGAAATACACCTTAGGATCTGGCCAATCCTTTGTGTGTGTTTTCAACACTGACCAAGTACAGCCAGCACTTGAATTTCACAACCTATTCAAAGCGAGGGAGGTTTCCAGAAGCTTCCTCTTAAGTTTGTTCAAAGTATATAAGGTTGAGATACTTGGCGCTGAGGCAGAAGGGACTGATTTCTGAGGGTGGACGCATTACTCGGAAAATTCAGAGTCCCATTGGGGAAAATTCTCCTGTCTGAGCTGTCCAGGGTTCCACAGCTTGACATTGGCAAAGACAAGGATGATGTTGGAGTCGAGCCCCATGGTGATGAATTGATTAATTTTTCATTCTTAATTTAGTTTTACTGTGTGCATGCACAAATATATATATATTCACTGCATACATATTCATTGCTGATATATTGCATTCTTTCTGATTATTATTAAACTGCTGTGATCATTTTAGTAGCTGCACATGTTTTGCTGCATTCAAATTAAGTGCTCATGTTAATATTTTTGTTTACTTTTGTTTGAACCCTGGGAAGTGCCTTAATAAATTAATTATTCAGGCTAAGAGTGCTGCATTCTTTAGCCTTGTCCCCTCCTAGGTTGAAACAAAGCAGAACAAACCCTCTTTTTTGGCAAAGTGATTTGGGCCCAACTCCATCTGCTTCAGCGAAGAGCCCAGGGGTGGTGATCTTTGTGAACCAGGTGAGCTCTTTCATTACCAAATGCATATTCCTGTTCAAAATGCTCAGGAACGTAGCAACACTACTAACAGTAGAGGCACAGAAGCTATTAGTAACTGCAACTATTGCTTCTAGACCGGATTACACAAATGCAATCTATGCATGTTGGCCCAATGTTGCCCAGCAGAAACTACAAGTCATCCAGAACCAAACCGCTAGGCCAATTTTTCTTTTACCTAGATAATCACATGATACTCTATTATTAAATAAACTTCACTAGCTCCTTGTAAAAGAATGAATCCAGTTTAAACTGTGCTGCTTGACACTTTAAATCCTAAACAGTCTGGATCCTAGCTTTCTGACCAAAAGGATCACGAAATATGTCCCTCCACATAATCAAATATTTTCCCATACTAATCAGTTAATAGCACCTGGTTTTTGGAAGCTGCAGATAGGGGCGTGAAGGAGCTTTTCAGCAATGGCTCCCACTATGTAGAAGTCACTACCGGTAATGGTTCACCGGTAATGGTTCACCTGCAATGGATTATAGTGTCTTCCGGAAAAGTCTGAAGGCCTGGTTGTTTAAACTGGCTCACAGAATTAGTGGATTAACATTGGCTTGATCAAACATTATATTTTGCTACCGCCAAGAGACTATTGGTAAACGTGCACTCTACAAGACTACTTCAACATAACATAAATGTGAGATGCCCGGGTTCATACTGCAGGGGTTTGAGAACCTAGCTACAGCCATGGACTAAGATTAAGGCAACAAAACTGCTCCACAAAATAGAATGGATCAGTTTTCTAGTACAAGCAAAGCCTCCACACAGCAAATACATCATGGCATTTTGGGAATGTTGGGGGGGGGGGGGGGGGGGGCTGGAGGGGGATTGAGGGCCTAGCATGCCCCAGTCCACAGACACCCATATCCTTGCCACCATAGAACTCTCCAAACAAACTCTGGAGAACAAAAACAGAGTGTTGGAAAATAGGTAATTGTTAAGGGCAGGTAGGTACCTACACCTAGCAATAGGCCACTAACCTCCACTAAGGTCCAGTTAGGTCTCAGTAAATTAAAACCAGCTCAACCCTTGGTAGCTTGGCAACGAGCGTCAAGGCTTAACTTAGGAGACAGAGTGTAAAGCATTCAAATATCACAAAACAGTAATTAAATAAAACACAGGAAACAGTTTAAAAATCCAAAACCAATTGATAAAAATAGATTATTTATCTTTAAAATGACACCAAAATAAATAAAATCAGATAAGGGGAACCGGAGATATGAATTTTTAAAGAATTTTTTTTTTTAGCGCCTAGAAACAAAAAGCGCCAATCGGGTCATCTGGTTGCACCTCGACCGGGGCAAAGTCAAAGTTTCAGGCCGACCGCAATGGAGCCCTGCTCGGCTACAGGCCGCGGGAGGCCTCGGTTAAAAGTTTACCTTCACACTTAGTCTCTTTTTCGAAGATTTTCTTCAGCGAAACGAACCTGCCAGTCCAATCCGACCTCCTGGAGCCCTTCTCCGGATACGCGATGCTGGAATCCTCTGTGGAGATTTTTACCTTCGGATGTAGTCGTTTTTTCGAGGTGAAAATCCTTCGACCGGGGTAAACCTGGATCTTGATCCGATGTCCATGGAGCCCTCCTCGGATACGCTGGCTGGGAGGTCCCGGTCAACTTTTTACCTTCGCACTTAGTCTTTTTTTCTGAGATTTTCTTTACCGGGACAAACCAGCAAATCAGGCCGGGTCGCGGTTGAGGCAAGCCGGCTAGAGTTGCTGCGGCGGGTCGGTCCCTCTATGGAGCTTTTTTTTACAAAAGTTGTCCAAACTTCTCCAAACTTCTGGGGCTTCTCCCAGATGTCCTTTTAAGGTTCTTTTGGGGTCCACAGCTCACCCCAAGGGTCCAGAAGTTCTGAGATGGTCCTTGGGGGGTGCGGACTACAACTCCCAGAATGCACCTGGCACAAACTCCTTTTTGGCCACTGGACCGTGGTCAGCTGGACGCTTTCTTCAGGAGTTGGTGCAGGTGACTCTGGTTAGCAATTTTTCACCTGTAGCAACCAGGGAGTCCCTCCTTGAACCAGTTGAAGCCAGGCAAAGTCCTTCTTGTGGTGAAGCCCAAGTGTGCAGCTGGTGCAGTCCTTCTGAGTGCAGGTTCCGAGTGCAGGTTCCGAGTGCAGGTTCCGAGTGCAGGTTCCGAGTGCAGGTTCCGAGTGCAGGTTCCGAGTGCAGGTTCCGAGTGCAGGTTCCGAGTGCAGGTTCCGAGTGCAGGTTCCGAGTGCAGGTTCCGAGTGCAGGTTCCGAGTGCAGGCCAGGGGTCCAGCAGGGCAGTCCTTCTTCTTCTGTTGTTCTTCCTTGTTGGATGTGGTAGGGAACTGAGGTGTGGGTGCACGTCTGTCAGTTTTATCCTTGCTCCTGGGTGAAAAGCAGGGGGGTCCTGGTTCGCCAATCAGGTACGGGGTCCTTCCCCTGTGATGACCACTTCCTGGGAAGTGTGGCAAAAATCAATCCCAGGAGGCAACATTCTCTAAAAATCCATCATGGCTGAATCTGATTTTTGGAGGTTACATCTGGCTGAGCCCACCCACTGGTGTGGCTAAAAATCATAAACACACCCCTCTCCTGTCCTCTCCTAATCTAATCAAGGGGGCACCTAGTTGTCTGGGGTTGCAGGATGTGGGGGTGTTGCTGGTTGCTCCAAATGTCCTTCTCTTCCTTTGAAGACCAGTTTGGCAGCCCTCCCCCTTCCTGCCTCACCATCTGCTGAGGGGAGCTTCCTTCCTACAGGCACATTCATTTGTGTGAAGCCAGGCCACTTCACACCTCATCAAGGCAGCTTGGCTAAGCTGCTAAAGGCTGGCCAATCAGAGCACAGCAGCAAAACCAATGCAGGGCTGAAATTGGCAACTTTTTAGGTAAAGTTTAAAACTCTTTACCTGAACAAGTTATATTAAATCCAACAACTGGAAATGGAACTGGATTTATTACAACAATTAATTTGATACCAAACTCTTGGTATGCATCATTTAAGGAGATTTTAAAAAATAAAATCAAGTCTCCCCATTCTTGCCTATGAAGGCCATTTACTACAATGAGGGAAAAACGAATCTGGCTGTTTTTACCTCACCAGGGCTTATAAAACTATTTTTCTAAAGTCCCTGCTTATAGTTACATGGCACCCAGCCCTAGGGGCACATAGGGCACACCTTAGGGGTGACTTATATGTAAAAATAAGGTAGTTTAAGACTTTGGAACTACTTTTAATTCCAAAGTCGAATTTGCATATAACTTTAATTTAAAAGCAGCCAGCAAGGCAGGCCTGCCTTTAAAATGACACTGGGCACCTCAGCAGTGCACCTATGGGTGCACTACCTATGCTGTGGTCCCTAAACCTACATGCCCTACCATATACTAGGGACTTATAGGTAGGTTAACTTAGCCAATTATAATTAGCCTAATTTGCATATCCATTTTACACAGAGCACAGGCCCTGGGACTGGTTAGCAGTACCCAGGGCACCATCAGAGTCAGGAAAACACCAGCAAAAAGTGGAAAATGGGGGCAAAAAGTTAGGGGGCCTCTGCAATCAGCCCTGTTTTCTCACACAGAGGCAATATCTATCAAGGTGAACTTATTGCACACTGATGTGTATAAACTTACCAAACGATCATTGGAAACAGAGGAGGAAGTCAAGCATCTGACAACGTAAATTAAAGACCTGTAGTCCACTGGCTGTGTACTGACCGACAGTGTGAAATGACTGGATGACTGCATAGAGGACATGTCGGACAGGTCTGAGGTATAATCTCTACTTTGTGGCATTTCTGGAATAACAGGAGGAGAACCTTGAATCTTTTCAGGAAAAATGGATACTGGACATCATGTGTGCAGAACTACTATCCTCTTTTTGTGACTGAGCGAGTTCACTGTGTGCTGAATCCTTTCTGGAAAATGCCCCTAGACGTCATAGGCCCGGGGCTGCTATGCCGTTTTTTGCGATTAAGCAGGTTCAACGTGCACTTGTCCATAGTCCCCCACCAAGGGCCCAACCAAGAGCCCTGATCGCCAAGATACTTAATTATCAGAAAGATATGTTATCAATGGGCTCACAAGCATGAGGGATCTCGGATTCTAGGGCCACACCATCCACATCTTCCATGACTATATACAGAGTGCAGACCCAGAGACAATCCTTTGTGACTTTTAAGCAGAAATTAGGCTCCTTGAATATTCCATATATTCTTCTCTTTCCGGCCAAATTGGAGGGAAGCGCATGTAGTGCAGACTAATTTCTTCCTCTGTATAGAGGCCGTATGGGGCAGGATTGAGAGCTACCGCATCCCAGAACCTTCCCCCATGACCACAGACACCAGAAGCCATGGAGCAGAGAATATGCACCATATCTAGTGGTTACACATAGAGACTGAGGGGCATATTTATACTATATTCATGCCAAATTTGCATAATTATTTTGACGCAAATTCGACGCAAAACTAACTCCACATTTATATATTGACATTAGACATGTCTAACGTCAAAATATTGGAGTTTGCACCATTTTTTAGATGCGTGAACCTACCTTGCATCAATGAGATGCAAGGTAGGTGTTCCCATCTAACAAATGGTGCTAACCCGATAGCTCCATATTTATCCTCCTGTGCTAAAATGATGCACGGGTGGGAGTAGGGGCTAAATAATGGTGCAAAGTACAGCAGGATGGCACTGTGGGGGACCTCAAGAGACACTCAGGGACTTGATGCAGAAGAAACATAGCTGCTAACTGGAACATGCTGCAGATCAGTGCTGGGGATAATTATTTTAAGTCTGAGAGACCATTAAGAGTACTGGTACCATTAAAATGACTGAACATCTATAATGATGAGATACATCTGCATTGATTTTAGGGACATCAAGTATCTGACCACCAAGACAGAAAGAACATCCTTGGGTTTGAGTGCACTTCCCCAGTGGCATGAGTGAAATGTAGCAGAATACCCTACACAGGCAAAGCTAGCAGCTTTCAGAAGCCCCCTCCTTTTGCTCTCATCCTATATCTTTCTTTTTGCTTCCTAAATTTTTGCAGAAGGGTTAGGGATCCAGGGAGGTCTTGCTCTCTGCGACTTGTGTTAGCTTTCACTGTTCCGTGGTTCATCAGGAGCGAGGGCCCCCTCCACCTGCAAATTATTTCATTAGAAACCAACTATTTGGATGTATGCAGTTTAGGGATTGAAAAGTTGCACTGAGCCGGAGAGTTGGGGAGTCCTCATTAGCACAACACATGGGTTAACATCACACACAGTAGTCTGGTTGTTTACCTGCGGGTTGGGGGTTGTTTGTTATCTTTGATTCACTATACAGTGTAGTCTATAGCAGGGGTCTCCAACCTTTTCTTTAACAAGAGCTACTTATGTTCAATGAAAATCACCCTGAGCTAATAATACTATTAGTCTTGCAATAGTAACCTTGTCAGACTAGATTACATTAGTGGCAACCCTATGCAATATTACCAGCAGTGATCACTTCAGTGCATCGAGCAAGGCTTGCAGTGGTAATGTAAAAAGGCTTTTAGAATCTGGAATGCCCCTACATGGGTAACACATGACAGCCGTAGCTGCAGTACACCTGGCACCAAGGTAATATTGCAAATATCAGCTTGAAACATATTTTGGAAATATATTTTTCTCCAAACATCAGCTTATTAGTTCTGGAAATATACACTATTCCATCTCATATAAACACCTTTCAGTAGTGGGATACATACATTATATCAGCCATGCAGAATCCCCTAATTTAGTTCGCTGGGCTGCACACTAGAAAGTTACTTCCACATGGTTGGAGAGCTTCGTTGGAGAAGTCTGGTCTATAGGGCAATGTACACAAATTAGAGATGTATGGACACATAACTGGGAGCCAGTGGGTAGGTCAGAGGCAGGTGGGGGAAACGTGCTCAGGGGGCATCCTATGAGGAGAACAAATTAGGAGCTATCATCCGGCTCACCCAGACACACTGCAGGCAAGGGTGAGCAGTTATAATCAGACATGGCGGTGTGGGGGGGTGGAAGTAAAGGCTAGCTCTTGGAATGCCAGTGTCCTGCAAGACTATACCAAACGCTATAGGGTCCACAGGTACCTAAGACATTACAAAGCTGGAATAGTCATTTTGCAGGAGACCCAATTAATGGACCTTGAGGCTAACAAATTAAAGAAAAATAGAAAAAGCAGTTTTACTTCTCCACATACTCCTTATATGTGTGAGGAATCACCATCTGGGTGGTGCTCAGGGTGCAGTTTTGGTTCAGGGAGGCACATGCAGATGTAAAGTGCAGATTTTCTGCTGATTGGGGGGAGTCTTGATGGCATGGAAATATGTTTTTTAAGCATATACAACATCAAATGTGAACATCTGACTTTTGTTTTTGATGGACTTGGTTATTAACACCATTTGTAGGAACTTCTCTAATATGGGTGGGGGACATTACCTTCCTTGATAGCCAACTGCACAGATCACACCTACGGCTCAACACTGCAACCAGCATTACGGAAGCTTTGGCTGCGGTGAAGGTCCCAGTGGACAGTGTGGATGTTTGGAGGGAACTTCATCTAGCACAAACAGAATTTATCTATCACTCAGCCACACACACCTACAGTAGGCTAGACAGAATACCGATGTCTCCACTTGTTAGGCGGTTACGTATCCTCAGTGAAACACCTTGGTAGATTTCTTTCACTGAATGCACCTATTTTACTCACTTATACATAGACCTGGGTTCCCCCATCCATTCATCCCTCCCTACCTACCTACCTCCCACCCTACTTGGTGCCTCAATACGGAGGTGCTGCAAGACCCTGCCTTCCTTGTTGACTTACAGATAGTACTGGACGATTTTCTTGAGCATAAGTGGGGGACCACTACGACAAGCAACAATGAGTGGAGTACACTAAAGGTTATCCTGCAGGGACACTGCTTTACTAAAATATATGGTATTAAACCCCAACGACAGAGGTACCTGCAAACCCAGGATAATAATGCTCTAAAGAAATATATTGAAACCCAACCATATTATAGGGGAGCTATGGAATAAACTGGACACATTTACACTACAAGAATGCAAGCAGCGGTTGCATACACAGGGAGACAGATCCCGGATGACTACTGCCCTTGCTTTTGAAGCGCGAATGACCAATAAACCCAATTATGACTTGTGAAACTGAGTGGGCACATCGGTTGTAACACAGGAAGTGATAAAGATGACGCTGCAAAAATACTTAACACTTTATATAAACAGCAAAGAGGTAATAGACACTGGTACAGTGGAATTCTTTGATGAGTTGATCCTCCCTAGGGTTTGTGATACACTACGCGTGGAGCTAGAAATCGCCCTTTCCAAATAAGAGATATTAGCAGTGGTTAAGAATATGCCATGACATAAGGCACCATGATCCAATGGATTCTCTTAGGAATTCTATATTACACATGCAGAATTTCTTTCTGATAAATTGCTAGAAGTCTTTAAAGAGGTTAAGGAAGTAAAAGGAACTCTTGTCTGATTAATGTGGATGGTAGGTCCTATCCAAAATATCAGCCAAACTACAGAGCGCAATAGAGAGCTTGGTCTGAAGACCAATGTGGTTTATCCCTGCCAGAAGCACTCTTATGAACATATGTATACTTACATGCGTAATGCGTTCCATGCACGGACCAAACAGTGATGAAGTGTTGGTCACCTTAGATATCATAAAGGCTATCAATACAACTGGATGAGACTAAATGTGGCTGGCCCTATCAACATGGGGTTTGACCTGCAATTTCTAAGGTGGTAAGCATTACTATATTCAAGTCCGCCAGCTCGGGTCCAGTCGGGGTGGGTATGGTCATAGCCCAGATAAGTGGGACAGTCAGACAGAATTAAAGCAGGGTTGCCCCCTCTCCCATTTCCTACTTGCTCTAACTATGGTGCACCTGGCAGTGCACTTGCACTCTGTGTTACAGGGATAGGGGAGTGTAGAAGGCTGGCCTGGTTTGTAGTGGGTACTTACACCTTATACCAGGTCCAGTTATCCCTTATTAATGAAATGTAGGCAGTGTCTAGAAGCCATGCTCTCTAGAGGCAGCTGTGAATGAGCAGCCAACGCTCAACTAGGAGACATGCAAAGATTATGCAATACCACTGTATTCACACAGTACTCACACACACAAAAGAAATGACTTAGTGTTACAAAAATAAAGGTACTTTACTTTGGTGACACAAATACCAAAAATACCAAAGAGACTATACTTCCTCAGGAGGTAAGTAATACACAAATTATATACACTAGTATGCAGAAATAGGCATAAAAACAGTTCAAAAACAGTGTAATTAGTGAAAATCACAATAGTTAGAAATAGGCCTAGAGGGGACACAAACCATATATTAAAAGTGGAATGTGAATGTTGGTTTCCCACCTAGGCAAGTGTAGTGTGTAGAGGGGAGGGGGGTGTACTAGAAAACCCCAAAGTTAAGTACTAGGACCCACCCCAGTGACCAGGAAAGCAGGAATAAATCACAGTAACTTTCCCAGAACACACACAGAAATGCAAAGGAAGATCATGCAAGAACCAGAAGAGACTGCAATACACCAGCAGTGGATTCCTGAACTTGAGGACCTGTGGAAGAAGGGGATCAAGTCCAAGAAGCGCAGTAGAGTCCAGGGAGAACAGGAGCCCCTGCTAACCCAGATGAAGGTACAAAAGAAGAACCACCGGGTAAGAACAGTCAGAATTGCACGCAAGAAGGCGGAGTTGGGTTCCTGGTTGGTGCGAGTGATGTTCCACGCCGGATGGAGGATTGCCGTGTGGTTTGCGTCGATGGAGTCCGCCAACAAACCTTGGCACAGGCAAAGCTCGCAGTTAGCGGAAAACGGCACTGCCTGAGACCAGGAAGGACCAGGTGGACTCTACCCAGGAGAGGGAGTCAGAGGGGACTCTCAGCAACTCGGAGAGCCCAGAGAAGACCAGGCAGCACACACAGGAGTCCCACAGCACGGGGACAAAGAAGGTGCAAAAGAGGCCCACGCAGCACGACGACAAAGGCTCCCATGCAGCCGGAGAACCACTCAGGAAGCTGTGCATCACAGGATAGCGTGCTGGGGGGTGAAGCTGCAAGATGCACGAAGAACTTTGTGGAAGGATGCCAACAAGCCTTGTCATCTGCAAAAGACGCAGTGCACGGGGTACTGTCTTGCGTGGGGAGGCAAGCTCTTACCTCCACCAAAGCTGGACAGTAGGATGTCAGGACCGCTTCAGTTTACCACCTGTGATGCTGGATCCACGCAGCTCAGCAGGAGAAGGGATCCACGCAGCCGCTCGTCACTGCAGTAGGTGCCTGCTGAAGCAGGGCAGTAAGTCCTTCACCCCAAGGGAGATTCCTTCGCTCTTCTGGTGCAGGCTGAAAATGAGCTGTCTCCAGAGGATGCACGACCAGGAAAACAGTTGCAGTTGCTGGCAGGAGCTGAAGATACAATGTTGCAGGAGGCGTCTTGCTTCTTCGTTGCTGTTTGTAGAGTTCCTGGAGAGTCCAGATGCAGTTTCTTCCGTGAGAAGATGAAGTGGAGGATGCAGAGGATTCCTGCTGGAGTCTTGCAATCCGAATCTGAAGAACCACCCAAAGGAGAGACCCTAAATAGCTCCGAAACAGGAATTGGTCAGCTAACCAGGTAAGCACCTATTAGGGGAGGGCTCTGACGTCACCTGCTGGCACTGGCCACTCAGATGCTCCCAGAGTTCCCTGCCAACCTTGAATCCAAGATGGCAAAACCCAGGGACCCTCTGGAGGAGCTCTGAGCACTACCCTGGGGAGGGGGGGGGGATGGAAAGGGGAGTGGTCATTCCCCTTTCGTGCCAGAGCAGGGACTGGAGGCCCCTGAACCAGTGTAGACTGGATTATGCAAGGAGGGCACCAAATGTGCACTTCAAAGCATTTCCAGTGGCGTGGGGAGGCTACCCCTCCCAAACCTATAACACCTATTTCCAAAGGGAGAGGGTGTAACACCCTTCTCCCAAAGGAAATCCATTGTTCTGGCTTCCTGGGCTCGAGGTTTTCAAGGAACAGGAGGGCAGAAACCTGTCTGTGAGGTGGCAGCAGCTAGGGCTGCCCGGAAAACCTCAAAAGGCTGTAATGGCAGTACTGGTGGTTTTCTATGGAGTCCCCAGAGTGCAAGGGATAGTACAACCAATGCTTGCAAAAGCATGGGGGTATGATTCCTACATGTTTGATACCAAACATGCCTATGTTCGGAGTTACAATTATGTAGCTGGACATAGGCAGTGACCTATGATGTAGGAAGAATAGGAACACATCATATACATCACATACATACAAACATAAGTTCCCAAACCTCCATACAAACATTTTAGGCTAGGGATAGTTGTAAACCAATGTAAGTAGTGAAAGGTTTAATACATGACATGTTAAAAAAGACAGACTGTGGGTTCAATAGAAAAGGCAGGTCATATTTAGGACAAACACTTATTACTTAGGAAACTTATACACATGCTGCATTGTTAAGTTAGCTGTGCTGAAACACACAAGAGGCATAGGCCACATAAGAATGAGAGTTTTTCTTTAAAGCTGCACCAACAGTCGCTTTCAAAAAGTTCACTTAGCACAAACAGGGTGGAACAAAAGGGTTATCCTGCCTTAGCGCAAGGGTCCTAAAACCCACAGGTCACTCATATCTTGGTGAGGGGAACTGTGTAAGGGTCAGATAAGCATTTGAACAAGGCGGGGCTACCGTGAGCAACATGTAACATATAATCACTTGTTGTGCAGAAAGATAGAGATGCTGAATGACGTCAATGTTACTTACCCACCCATGAGGCGACCAATAATCGTGCATGTGCTCTTTTCAAGAGGTACCTCTCCCCTATTATCTTATCAGTACTGTTTGTGCTTGCTTACATCAATACTGAACTCGTGACCGTAGTTTTTTGTGTTTTTTACAGTATAAATACCACTGCATGTGAACTAGAACTTTGAACTTCAGTCATGGCCTCTATGTTGAGGCTGCCTGTTGTTCCCAGCTGAAAATCGATTAAACCTTTATTACTTTGTCAATTTGATATGTCTTATTTTATTAACAGATTTCCCTCTAACATATTGGTCAGCTAAGCCAGGAGCTCTACTTTGATCTCACCAACTGCTGGACTGGGGGCCCTGCCTGTCTCCACAAGGTGATTTGCACACTTTTTAAAGAGGTAAGGGAGATGCCAACATTTAAGTAAAAATCTCTGATTTTGTGGGGACAGATGGGACTCAGGTGTTGGCATTAAGGTGGACAAAGTGCGAGGTCTGTTCCTTTTATTTTATAAAGACATTTACAATTTTTACACTGTAATGTATATATAATTTGGGTGTTTGCATGCAAAATTGTGTATAAATTGGTACAGTATTAAGGGATCCCGTTGGTAAGTCCGGAAGCTACAGGGAGCTTGACTAAGTAAGTCAAAAGTAGTCAAGAGTAGTGTTGGACTTGGGGCTGAGCAATCAGTGTATGTTCTAAAGAACACTCAAGTCAACCTAACCCAGACCTTAAGTCTGGAAGTCACAATTTGTAGTTGTAAATAGTGAAAAGTTGTCCCCTCTATGAATCCGGAGGGAAGTGACCAGTAGTATTTTGTTTGCTTTAGTATGAAATTAAGAATTTCTGTGTATGTATATGCATGTATAGATAGAAATGTGACCACATAATAATGTGAATATATAAGTTTATGTTATTTAGTGTATAATTTACGAATAAGTATCAGACCTCCTATTCTTATGAAGGTTAAGTTATAACAGTATACTCAAAAGTAAAGTAATTGACTGGATTGAGCAAATGTCCCAAAAAAGTCAACTAATTAATTCCACATCCCTGAATTAATCATTCATTTTTAGAACGGTCAGGTTGTCGCCCTCTGCAACAGAACTGACCTTAGTAGACATGTAATATCAATACCATAGAATAATTTATTTTTAAGTCATAAGTTTATGAATATCTAGGTATTTATAGTATATCACCTCTAGGCCTTAAAACAACCTACATTGACATAAGAGAAATGCCCGTTAGACAATTATAAATAATTATTCAAAGAACTAATACAATGACATTGTCCTCCAAGTTAAATGTAGTGTAGTAGCCTCATGAATCCCATAACAAATACTGACACTACTAACTATTATCCCCATTATGAAACTATAGAGACTCAAGATTGGAGGCAAGATGAATTATCAAACAGTATAGACTGGGACATATACACATACCTTGAGGGTATACAAATAGAAGAATTATCAGCTACTATACATACAAATATATTTAACTACCTTTCAGATAGATGTGAACAGGACCTTCACATAATTAAAATAAAAGAGTTTGTTTTGAAATCTACAAAACCTGTTGCAGTTGTCTTCCCAAGAGTGAGGCACCCATTTGAAAGCCTCTAAAATATTCAGTTTAATTTTTCATGTGTGACACTGGTGCCACCTTGTTGCCAGAAAGTGAATATATTGAAGTCAGTACAATTTTTCAATGGAACCATGGACAACAGTCACGTGAATTCCCTGCAATAATAACAGACTCATATTTAGCATTCGACCTCCTACTGTGTGCATTTATTAGGGACCTCCCAGTGTGGAATTTAGGATAGGAGTAGCTTATAAACATATATATATATATATATATATATATATATATATATCACAATAACATTATTGTTTGTGTCAGGCAAACAAGCCACTTAGGCCATACATAAATGCACCTCCCTAATATATATATAAATGAACAAAGTCTTTCAGAGATTAGGGATAGATATATATATATATATATATATATATATATATATATATATATATATATATATATATATATATATAATGTCCACCTTCACAGCCTAAAAGATGAAGTTCACTAAACGGACATGGGCTCTTCTTTAGAACACGATTAAAGTGTTCTCAGGAGACTAGGATAAGAAAATACTGTAAGGAATGGCACAAAGCAACATTAAAACTTGCACATGCGTGGCCCAATGAGGGCACATTTGATAACACAACAATAGAACACATGTTCACCTTCCTACAGAGTAAATTCAAGGGAAATAAACTAGAGAAAAGGAAGATCACACTAGACCTAGGGAGGGTCTTTTGTGAAACAAATATGAATGAGTCAAATACAAAGCCTCAGACCCTC
Source organism: Pleurodeles waltl (assembly GCF_031143425.1). Lineage (NCBI taxonomy): Eukaryota > Metazoa > Chordata > Amphibia > Caudata > Salamandridae > Pleurodeles > Pleurodeles waltl. Next base: position 1,605,122,371 of record NC_090444.1, read on the forward strand.
CCTTCGGCTCCTCCACCCCCTTATCAAGACGTGCAATTAAGGTTAGGCAGTGCAAAGGTACAGGGCATGTATACGATGCAACCTGGTGCCCTACACTCACTACCCACATCTTCACATCCCCCTGCTGTGGGATATACAGACCCTGAGTATAGCCCACCATTAGATTCTTTTTCTAAACACAGATAATATGTCCACCCCTCTCCATGTCCTCAAATGGCCAGTACACCACAGAAAATGTTAAGTGGGGACAGTACTAAATACAAAGGGACAGTAGATGCCACATTTACACTTCATTTGGAAGAAGAGATGTCCCCCACGAGGAAAAAATAAGGTATACCTAATGAGGGGTCAAGAGAGGCACAGAGAATGGATGGGGCTAGAAAAAAAAAAGAAGGTGTTTTGCAAAAAACAAGTACCAACATTAAAAATGAGACATGAAAGTTAGCTTACACACCAGAAAGTCCACCCACAGAGTGCTGGAGGTTCATGCACCCAGGAGCAGAGGAGAATAGTGTAGGCAAGGCGGTCACAGTGCAGGAAGATTGACGGGTAGACCAAAGAGCGACTTGTGAAAATGAAGAAGGGCCCTTGAGGGAGTCACTGGGCCACAAATGATTGAACAAGAAGGATTAGAGGACACAGTCTCCACACATAGCAGCTTGGGTGAAGAAAGTCTGGATTTAGAAAAGTCCTACAAAGGATCAGAGGGGCATTAGATGACATCACTGAGCATGTTAAAAGAATGTCCCTTCTTGTGGACCATAACCGGGAACAGTATGCCTGTGAGGGTGAAGAAAACAATAAGACAGGACAGACTTTACAAAAGAAGCCAAGAGAATTACAGAGATTAGTATTTGATGGGGCGCATGCACGCCCATATGAGAGAAAGGGAACATTTGATATGGCAGGAAAAATTACACTGAGGAAAGACATTGCACATGCATTCCCTGTATGCCCTGGCAATAATTTGACGTCCAATGAAATAGTAGCTCAGTATGAAAATAGTTGATATAATGTTGTCCCTTTTACTGACAACCTAGGAGGTTGGACAGAAGGATTGGCATCACAGCTGACACTATGGCTGCGAAAGAGGGTTCCTTTGACCCCCGAGACATGGCTAATGCAGAAATGTGCATTTTTCAGGGCACAGGGTATCCTTACTGGATTATCCCTATATGCAGAAAAGTCTAAGAGTGTGGCAGAAATATGCTCGTAAGTATGACTCTCGTCACCCTACTGGCAATAGGACTACAGTCCTGTCACAACTGCCCTTGATATTCAAGGGCCCAGGGGCGCCTCTGTATATACCATGGCCCCAGATGGACAAAGAAAATCTTAAAAAACAGTTGCCACAACTTGCTGAGGGTGCTGGGAAATGGATAGCAGCTCTGGAAAAACATACAGCAGGGATTACTCTTGCAATAGGGGACATTAAGAGATTACTAAATTCCCTTATAGGAGATGAGACAGACCTACTGCTCACAAAGGCAGGTGTAAAGGATGTGACATTGACCAACCCAAAATGTGATGGGGCACCCTTTAATAGAGTAAGGGGAATTATTTGGAAACAACTGAGGGAAATGTATCCAGACAGGCCAGACATTGGGTCCCTTATGGCAAAAACAAGGCAGCCAAATGAGGACCCAGCCCAATTCCTTAGCAGAATAAAGGAAAAATGGACACAGGAAGTGGGGGAGAGTTGGGATGTAACTGGACAGAATGCAATACTATTTTACAATATTGTGAAAAAGGGTCTGCCAGCTGAAGTACAGGATAAATTAGATAATATAGTGGCCTTAGACGCCAAACCATGGATAGAGATACAAGCACACAATACATTTTTGTAAGAAGAGACAAGAAAAGGAAAAGAGCAAGAAAGATAAAATAGAGAAAGCAGCAGCTAAATTGGTCCATCAGAAACTAGCTAAGAAAACAGAGGAAGGAATTGCCACTGCCACCACCCAGTTAGCTGCAGTGTCCCTGTGAGTACCCCCTCCAGGCACCCCCATTCAACCCTACCAGTATGCCCAGAGAAGCATAACAGGAATAATGGAAGAGTAGGGCGAGGAAGGTTTGGGGGAAATAGAGTAAACACATTCCAGAGTGGATAGGCATGTCACTATTGCAAGATGATAGGACATTCATTAGAGACTGTAGGTTTAAAAAGGAAGATGAACTTAGCAACCAGACAAGAGCAAATAATGGTTAACAAATTGCACCGCCTGGTGGCATTGTTGCCATCTCACTATTCAGCCCAGGCTGCTGAATTAGTAGCTTTAGTGGCAGGCCTCAAACAAGGGGAAGGAGTAACAGTATACTCCGATTCAGCCTATGTCACGACGACAGTGCATTCCAGCATTATGCGGTGGAACTGATGGGGATTCCTCAAGTCTGATGGAAGCCCTGTCATGCACCGCCCCCTTTTAGAGGACTTGATACAAGCTTTAGCACTGCCACATGCAGTTGCAGTAGTGAAATGCACAGCCTACACTAATGGTCAGGATTGTGTGTCACGTGGAAATGCTCTGGCTGATTGGGCAGCCAAAGATGCAGACCACGCCCTCTTAGGGACACACTGTAGGAAGTTGGCTCTGTATATACTATTTCAAAGTAAGAAATAGTGTGCACAGAGTCCAAGGGTTCCCCTTAGAGGTAAGATAGTGGCAAAAGTAGATCATTCTAATGCTCTATTTTGTGGTAGTGTGGTCGAGCAGTAGGCTTATCAGAGGGTAATGTTAACCATTTGTTGTACACACACAGGCAATAAATGAGGAACACACACTCAAAGACTTACTCCAGGCCAATAGGTTTTTATATTGAAAAAATATATTTTCTTAGTTTATTTTAAGAACCACAGGTTCAAGATTTACATTAAACACTTTAAATGTAAGTTACTTCACTTAGATACTTTAGGAACTTTGAATGAAAACAATATAATGTACAGTCTTTTCAAATTGGACACAGTGCAAAAATCAACAGTTCCTTGGGGAGGTAAGTAGAGGTTAGATTAGGAGGCAAGTAAAACACTTACAAGTCTCAGTCCTGGGGCATAGGCAGCCCATTGTTGGGGTTTCAAGGCAACCCCTAAGTTACCAAACCAGCAGCTCAGGGCCGGTCAGGTGCAGTGGTCAAAGAGGTGCCAAAAACACACAGGCGCATATGGGGAACAGAGGTGCTCCGGTTCCAGTCTGCCAGCAGGTAAATACCTGCGTCCTCAGGAAGCAGACCAGGGGGGTTTTGTACAGCACTGGGGGGGGGGGGGATGACACAAGTAGGCACACAAAACACACTCTCAGCGGCACAGGGGCGGCCGGGTGCAGTGTGCAAAGCAGGCATCGGGTTTTGTATTGGTTTCAATGGAGGGCCCCGGGGGTCACTCTAGCGGTGCAGGCAGGCACTGGGGGGTTTCTCGGGACAGCCACCACCTGGGCAAGGCAGAGGGTTGCCTGTGGGTCACTCCTGCATCGAAGTTCGGTTCCTTCAGGTCCTGGGGGCTGCGGGTGCAATGTTAGTTCCAGGCGTCAGGTTCCTTGTTACAGGCAGTCGCGGTCAGGGAGAGCCTCTGGATTCTTTCTGCAGGAGTCGCTGTGTGGGCTCAGGGGGGTCGTCTCTGGTTACTCATGGGCTCGCAGTCACTGGGGAGTCCTCTCTGAGGTGGTGGTTTTCTGCAGGTCGAGCCGGGGGTGTTGGGTGCAGAGTGTGAAGTCTCACGCTTCCGGCGGGAAACGTGCAGTCTTTGAAAGTTGCTTCTTTGTTGCAAAGAAGTAGCTGGTTTTGAACAGGGCCGCTGTTCACGGGAGCTTCTTGGTCCTTTAGTCCAGGGCAGTTCTCTGAGGCTTCAGAGGTCACTGGTCCCTGTCGGATGCGTCGCTGGAGCAGGTTTTCGAAGTTGGAGACAGGCCGGTGGGGCTGGGGTCAAAGCAGTTGTCGTCTTCCTCCTTCTCTGCAGGCTTGTAGGTCAGCAGTCCTTCTTTCTTCAGGTTGCAGGAATCTTATTTCCTGGGTTGAGGGTCACCCCTAAATACTCAATTTAGGGGTGTGTTTAGGTCTGGGGGGCAGTAGGCAATGACTACTGTCCTTGAGGATGGCTACACCCTCCTTGTGCCTCCTCCCTGAGGGGAGGGGGGCACATCCCTATTCCTATTGGGGGAATCCTCCAAAACCAAGTTGAGGACTTCTAAAGGCAGGCGTCACCTCAGCTCAGGACACCTTAGGGGCTGTCCTGACTGGTGGGTGACTCCTCCTTGTTTTTCTGATATTATCTCCCCTGGACTTGCTGCCAAAAGTGGTGGCTATGTCCAGGGGGTGGACATCTCAACTAGCTGGAGTGCCCTGGGGCATTGTGACACGAAGCCTGAGCCTTTGAGGCTCACTGCTAGGTGTTACAGCTCCTGCAGGGGGAGGTGTTAAGCACCTACACCCAGTGCAGGCTTTGTTTCTGTCCTCAGAGAGCACAAAGGCTCTCACCCCAGGGGGGGCAGAAACTTGTCTCTCAGCAGCAGGCTGGCACAGACCAGTCAGTCCTGCACTGAAGGATTGGGTAAAATACAGGGGGCATCTCTAAGATACCCTCTGTGTGCATTTTGTTTAAATAAATCCAACACTGGCATCAGTGTGGGTTTATTATTTTGAGAAGTTTGATACCAAACTTCCCACTATTCAGTGTAGCCATTATGGAGCTGTGGAGTTTGCTTTTGACAAACTCCCAGACCACATACTTAATATGGCCACACTGTACTTACAATGTCTAAGAATGGACTTAAACACTGTAGGGGCATATTGTTCATGCAGCTATGCCCTCACCTGTGGTATAGTGCACCCTGCCTTAGGGCTGTAAGGCCTACTAGAGGGGTGACTTACCTATGCCACAGGCAGTATTTTGTGTGCATGGCACCCTGAGGGGGATGCCATGTCGAATTTGCCTTTTTCTCCCCACAACACACACAATCTGCAATGGCAGTGTGCATGGGTTAGGTGAGGGATCCTTAAGAGTGGCACAACACATGCTGCAGCCCTTAGAGACCTTCCCTGGTCACAGGGCCCTTGGTACCACTGGTACCTTTTACAAGGGACTTATCTGTGTGCCAGGGGTGTGCCAACTATAGAAACAGTGGTACATTTTAGGTGAAAGCACACTAGTGCTGGGGCCTGGTTAGCAGGGTCCCAGCACACTTCTCAGTCAAATCAGTATCAGGCAAAAGGTGGGGGGTAACTGCAACAGGGAGCCATTTTCCTACACACACATACCACAGTTTTGTTAGCTAGTGAAACACTGGCACCTTCAGACCCTTTGAATACATCCAGACATTACATAGAGACAGCTCATCTGCATATAAGAGAGATACAAACAAAATGCCCGGGAGCATGAGAAAGAGTTGTGGGAAGCCAGAGGATGCACACAGACAGGAACAGATTTAATTTGCAGACAAATGTCAACAGGGAAGCCTGTCATGCCCCAAGCATTGCTACTGGTAGCTCTAAACCAGTTACATGTTCCTTCACATACTGCTAGAGACAATGGCCCTCATTACAACCCTGGCGGTCAAAGACCGCCAGGGCTGTTTCGTCGGATGCACTGCCAACAGGCAGGCGGTGCAATCCATGGATTTACAACCGCGCCACGGTCGCACCACCGGGACTGGCAATTGTAATCCACCAGGGCAGCACTGCCCAGGGGATTACGAGTCCCCCTCCCGCCAGCCTTCAAGGTGGGAACCACTATGAAAAGGCTGGCGGAAAGGGGAGCCTTTGGGATGGGCAGTGCAGGGGCCCCCTGTCACGGTTCCATGGAGCTTTTCACTGTCTGCATAGCACTGCATAGCAGACAGTGAAAAGCGCGACGGGTGCAACTGCACCCGTCGCACCGCCGGCTCCCTTGTTGTGGCCAGCATCCCCGCTTGGCTGGCGGGCGGAAACTCGGTTTCTGCCCGCCGGCCCAGCGGGGGGATATTGAATAGCCACTGCGGAAGTGCAGCCGCGCGGCGGTTACCACTTGGCAGGCAGCGCTTGCCGCCCACCAAAGTTGTAATGAGGGCCAATATGTCCCTCCAAATACGCCAGGATTGATTTGTCCCTAACTTAGATGAGATGATTACAATGTACATACACACCTGCACAGTGTGCCAGCAGTATTCACCAAGTCCCACCTTTAAGGTAATAGCTTCCACAATACTTCGCCCACAAGGTCCCTTTAAGGAACAGCACATTGATTACATTGATATGATTGACAGATGCAATCATTATCGCTATCTTATAGTTGTAGTCTGCCCATTCTCAAGGTGGATTGAAGCAGGAACTTGTGTTTACTGTGATGCCAAGTCTGCTGCTAATTTTTTGATCCGTAAGGGAATACCGCGGTGGGATGTCCCTGAGGGGATCAGATCCGACAATGGCACCCACTTCGTCAATAATATCTTTTCTCACCTCTCCACCTTGTTAGGAATAACACACAAATTGTCCTCAGCTTATCATCCGCAAAGCAATGGAATTGCGGAGCGCCTTAATGGCCTCCTCAAGAACAAAATAAGTAAACTATGTGTGACATTGAAAAAGAAATGGCTATACTGCCGCCCATTAGCACTCTTTGCTTTGAGAAACACCCCAGGATCAGATCACTGTTTGACTCCTCATCAAATAGTGACGGGTAGAACAATGAGCACATTTGGCCCATCAACTAGACATAAGTTGGAGACTGAGAGTGCACCTGAAGTTGTACAAACTGAAATGAATGAATACATGTCTGAGCTAACCAAAGTTGCAAAGTTCTTCTCTGAACAGGTTACACATGCAGCCAAGAAGCGCGCCCACGCATCTCCTGTAAAGGATCAGCAAACACCATTAACTTTGGGAACTTTAGTATATATTTGCAATTTTGTCAGAAAGTGGAAGGACTGCAAATTCAATGGACCCTTCCCAGTGACAGACAGCACGACTACAGCAGTGAAAGTCCAAGGCCACAAACCATGGTACCACTTCCAGGACATCCACCTGGCCCCAACCATGCCATCCATCCCTTTGGACACCGATCAGGAAAGAGGGGGAGAACAGGAGAAGCAACCGGAGTAAACCCTCCCTCTAAAGCTCCAATATTAGGCAATTCTTCTTTCCAGTTATGTATTTTATGTTTGTTTTCCTACTCAGTGCACTGATATTGATGTTTTTAGCCCTTGGATATATATATTTTTTTTAGCCTATATTAATCATTACACGCATGAGTAGAACTGTTGATAGTGGTATTGACTATCACCCTCTCCATACTGCTTTGTTTGATAATATGTGGTATCAGCACATGCATAGTATAGGTACATCCACGTCCAACACCAGTTGTTATGTATGCTCTCTCATCCCCCATGCTGCTGGAGTAGACAAATTGCATCTCCCTAAAGAGGTATCCCCAAACATTACACATTGTCTCCTGCACCTATTTTTATGCAGAATGAGAGCACAGCTACAACCAACTCACATTAGTCCTGTTACTGCACTAGTTAACACAACTAGATTTGACACCACCCAGAAGTCCTACAAGTCCTGACAGGAAAACAAGAGATAATGGAAGAGATATCAAAAATGAAGAAAGCAGGGAAAAAAAGGTCTCACCCAGATTGGGAAAAAGGGGTATTACATCAAGGTATTTTTGGAAGGTCTTACCCATCATCTGAATGTAGTAACTATTTAGCTAAACCCCTGCCCCTGATGGCGCAGGCAGGCCAGTTCTTAGTATTACAGGATCAGTATTTGCCCATGATAAATGGCATACTGAGGCCAAAGTCATATGTAGAGGAATATCATTATGGAATGGCACAGAGACACAAGGTCCACTAAGTTTTAATAAGATAATAGGCCAATGTCAGGAATGGGATGCGAATATAGAGATATACATGGACAGGAACTACCATACACCCTAGAATAGCAATGAAATTAACACAGTTTTCTCTTTGTTTCAGAGGGAATGGGACAGTGAAGGTGGGGAGTAACCTCAAATGCAACATCACTACCTACAACGCTGATATGCAGGGCGGCACCTCCAGCCTGATGGATCACTACTGGATGTGTGGGGCCCGGCTCCACATACAACTACCCCCGAACTGGAATGGCCTGGAGTGACTTTGCACACCCCCTCCCTGGTGATACCAGGTGTGGACATTTCTCAGTTACATGACCATCCCATGAGCTGTCCAACAACCTTGCTTCACCATTACCAGACAAAACAAGCTGCTGAGTTTTTTGGTACTGCAGTGTGGAAAGACGTTCCACAGACTATTTAATGATGCCCATATCTTTTTTGGTAGCATCCTACCATTTTTTCGGGCAAAAGCAACTGCACGCTGGCTGCAGATTACACGCTTTGAATTGATGAAGACCATAAATGCAACCGAAGATGGGTTCAATGCTATCAAGGAAGAACTCCAAGCCCTTAGGCTGATGTTAGTGCACTTGATATGTATGTACTTATAGATATGTACTTGATTTAATGGCGGCCACGGAAGGATGGGTGTGTAAGAAGATTGGATCGGCCAATGATGCGGACAATAAGACATTAAATCAAGCCATTCAGACACTGCATGATCTACAAAATAAAATGATCGATGAGGGGGGTGCCCCTGATGGATGGTTCGAGGGCTGGTTCGAATGGGTGCCGTCCTGGATGTCGGGGTTGTTCAAGGCCTTGTTGCCTTTGATCGTGTTGTTGCTCTTAATGTGTCTTATTTTTCAGGTAATAATAGCATGTTGCAAAAGGATGACAGCTAAATTGGGAGGGACAGAGTAGTGGGTATGTGGTAATTCCCCTAGTTTCATTAGTAGATGGGAAGATAGGAAAGTAGTTGAATAATCAACTAGAGGGGGGAATGCTGTAGGAAGAATAGGAACACATCATATACATCACATACATACAAACATAAGTTCCTAAACCCCCATGCAAACATTTTAGGCTAGGGATAGTTGTAAACCAATGTAAGTAGTGAAAGCCTTAATACATGACATGTTAAAAAAGACAGACTGTGGGTTATACAGAAAAGGCAGGTCATATTTAGGACAAACAAACACTTATTACTTAGGAAACTTATACACATGCTGCATTGTTAGGTTAGCTGTGCTGAAACACACAAGAGGCCCAAGCCACATTAGAATGAGAGGTTTTTCTTTATAGCTGCACCAACTGTTGCTTTCAAAATCTTCACTTAGCACGAACAGGCTGGAACAAAAGGGTGTATCCTTTCTTAGCAAAACCACAAGTCATTCATATCTTGGTGAAGGGAACTGTGTAAGGGTCAGATAAGCATTTGCACAAGGCAGGGCTACAGTGAGCATCATGTAACATATAATCATTTGTTGTGCAGAAAGATAGAGATGCTGAATGACGTCAATGTTACTTACCCACCCATGAGGTGACCAATAATCGTGCATGTGCTCTTTTCAAGAGGTACCTCTCCCCTATTATCTTATCTGTACTGCTTGTTCTTGCTTACATCAATACTGAACTTGTGACTGTAGCTTTTTGTGGATTTTACATAATAAATACCACTGCTTGTGAACTAGAACTTTGAACTTCTGTCATGGCCTCTATGTTGAGACTGCCTGTTGTTCCCAGCTGAAAATCAATTAAACCTATATTACTTTGTCAAATTGATATATATCTTATTTTATTAACAGCTTTCCCTCTAACACCTATGTCCAGTCCACATGTAAAATGGCGTCCCCGCAGACATGAATTCTGAGTAAATGGTCATGGAGGACGTGGGTGAACCTCTGCTAGAGCAGGGGTGCCCTCACACACAGGTACTCTGCACCCTGCCCCTAGGGCTGGAGGGCCTGCTATACGGGTGACATAATTTGCCTGGTACAGTGTAAGTGGCAGTGAAAGGGTCCTTGCACCTTTTCACGCAGTCTGCAATGGCAATCCACCAGAAGCCTTTGCATGGGCTCCCTATGGTTGGCAAAATATATGCCCTGGAATGCCCAATGCCCTGGGTACCTAGGTGTCATATATTAGGGACTTATAAGGGGGCACCAGTATGCCAATTGTGGATGAAACACTGTGTTAACAGTATCCTACAAGGAATTTCAGGAGAGAGCATAACTACTGGGGTCCTGATTAGCAGGATCCCAATAGACACAGTCAAGCCCACTGACATCAGGCAGAAAATGGGAGGTAACCATGCCAAGAATGATTGTACTTTCCTACATGGAGTCAGGGTGGTTGACACTGAACTTATCATTTGAACATAGCAAAATCACTGGTGTTTCCACTGGCCAACTTTGTTAGGGATCCCATGGAGCTACTCCCTAATGTAGGGCTGAGGTGGGAATGAGAAAGGCTCTGGTACTTGGGGATACAAATGGCGTGCACAGCCAAAAAACAGTATACTTAAAACATGGGTAAGGTGCTGTGAGGTCTACAGACCACGTTGCCTTCGGGAATAGGCCGATTTTGTAGGTTATGGCAGGATTGTGGTTGCAAAGATGGTGCTCCTGTCTAGATGCCGATACACCACACAAAAAACAGAACTCTGATAGATATGTGAACATTAAAAAAAAATGAGATAGTAGGTTAGTCTTCCTCATCTGGATGGCAAGCACAGCGATGTGGGCCTGAACACTCTAAAACGTAACAGAGGAAGGCTTGGTCTCCTAGACTCATCAGCCAAGTGGTGGGTTTAAGGTATTAACTTTGGTAGACTACTTTCAGGAATCCCATGAGGAGGGGGACCTGCCGGGGAGCTTGATGACTGGAGCCTGTCAGGGTGAGACCTGTCCATATGTGGGGCGGTAGGTGATTCAGACATGAGAGACTGCATAAAGTCTGTCACGTGTAAGCCCCCCCCCCTTTTTTTTTTTGACAACTGTGACAGACATCCAAGCCGGATCTGGACCTGCTTCCCAGATACCCCTGAACAATTGTACACTCTAGAGGTGTTACTAAATATGGGATCCTCCGGATGAGTAGTGTGCCGAGTGTACACTCCCCTAAAACAGGACAGACTCAAGAGGAACTGCCTCAGTGGGCAGCGAGGTTAAGACCTTACGGTACCACAGGAGAATGGGGAGTGGGAAAGAGCCTACCCTTTAGTACAGGGAATGCCCGTAACGTCTACTTTAGGCTCTCTCATTTCTATGTAGTCATCGCACATATTTATAACTAGTAAACATACATAGAATCCACCAAACCAGGCTGGACAAATGCCCCAGATGTGAGGTGGGTGGGCAGAGATTTTGTGTACATACTCTGGAGCTCCTCCCACATTGTACTGTATTGGGAAGATATTGCACAGAGTATGCATTGCCCAGAGAGTATGCAAAGTGGCATGTATGAAAAGAAATCGCTGTTAAGATACTGCCTACTGCACACTTTCTCCTGCGCTGGCAAAGGAAGGATACACTACAGACTTGCACTTCTGGGCCTGGTCTTAGCAAAGAGAAGGGTAGCTATTTGTGGGCCATCTCCCACAGGCCAGATACACCTCCAGTGGGCTAAGGAAATGGGGAAATTACCCCTAGCAGAAGAGAGACAAATGCTGGCGGTCAGAACAGATAATACATTTGAGGAGTGTTTTGCATGTGCCAAAATGTTACAGGAACAGATTGCACCTTCTGGCACAGAGTAATCAGAGAATGGTGCTGAAGCATGATAAGTTTGCCACAAGAGCCAACATAGAGAATATTTTGCCCCGGTGTTAATGAACCGGGAGGCACAGGGCCGAATGACTATACTGCCTGCTACAGAATTTTGACCGCACCCTGTGCTTGTTGGTGGGGTTGAGGGGATGTGAGGGTGCGAAGTCTGCCAGTGATTCAATGCGTCATGTATAGTACTTTGCCCAAGTTTTGAACTTGTGTATTACTTCTTGGAAAAAAATGTAAAATAAAAGCATATAAAGGAATCTGTGTGGATGACGCAGTACTTTTAGCTAGAAGCCCTAATTGTCTTAAAGTCCTTTTGGATGCCTTTGTAGACCTCATGGAGAACCTGAATTTGAAGCCAATCGCTAGAACTTTGATTATAGCCTATGGTCGAAAAAGAAAAAAACACACAGAGATACACCATCTTGTGATTAAAGGAAAAGCCACTGGAGAGGGTAACTCTTTCCCCATCTGATAGTTATCTTTGATCATGCCAGTTCATGGACTCATTGTATCTCAAATAAGAAAATGAGCTTTACTCAAGCAGTAGGGTTTTTATTATAACTTTGAATATAGGCAAACAACCTATTGCTCCTCTACTGGACTACTATAAGGAAACGTATCCCAATACTGATCAAGACCTGGGCCTGGGTTATATCAAGGACGGTTTCAAATGTTACTACTTCAATCAATTTGATTTCTTAAAGCTGTATCAAAGAATGTTTATCTTACAAAGTGGGGAGAAATACAATTCTCAGGCTTAAATATGTTAGGGACATCATCCTCACGTTTGGCAGATCATCTATTTTTCCTTCTCAAGGGTTGAGGAAACAGGATAGGGGGTTGATTATACAGACTGTTGTGGCTGCAAGGCACAGTTCAAAAAAACATGTAGAGGTATTGAAACCCCTGTTCAGGATTAAGTCCTGATTGAAACTTCTGCTGGCCTGGAGCCTCATCTGGATCTCGTCCCTCATTCGTGGGAGCAGATGCTTCTGACTAGTTTCCTCTGTTTGCTGCTATTCATGGTATGAAACATCAGCCCAAAGCCTTTTACATTTTTGCTTTTTCTGTAAATGTTACCAGTTGCTGAATCCCAAATTTTTGTTTCCTATTCTTAGAAGACAACATTTTAACAGGTGTATACAAGTGTTCATTTATTTACAATTCGTTAATTGTCCGGAAGTCTGGTCAAGAGTGGACTTTTTTAAGTCTATTAGATAGTGTAGTAATTTAAATTTCTGATACCTCAATTGATACACTGTTCCTGTCTCCTTGTTTAAACCCAACCTCATACCCATGTGCACAGTCCGAGGGATTTCTGTTTTATAAAAGTTTCACAATTCTTGCTTTATGGGACTGTACTTGTATTTTATGGCAAAATGGGACTGATTATGTGTTGAGTAGGCTGATTGTTTGTTAATGTACTGCTTTCCCATGATTATTCAATCTTTTAAAAGCTAAGAGTATTGATTGATCAAAAACGTTCTCTGCATCTAAAAAAGACTAACTGGAATATGAATATCTGGGAAGTAAAACCAAACAGGGTTCTCAGATTATTAAATGTGACCATGCCAGGAATTTCGCTTTGCTACTGTATTACTTTTTCCATAAAGTGAATTATCTGGCTGAACATTCATTTATTGGTGTTGCTGAGCGTATTTTGGAGTTGTGAGTCTGGGTAAACTGTGCATCTATGACCCCCCCGCCAAAGCCTTGGTCTGCAAAACCCGCGCTACCAATGAGTAAAATGCTGGAGGAGGGGCGTGGCCAAGATGGCGGCGTGAGTGGACACGTTCGTCCAAGCTCCGCCGCCCTGGCCCCGGAACTTTGATGCGCGACCCCGCAGGGTGATGGCCCGGGGTGCCCAGGGGCAGTGAGCGGTGCCGCGGACCAGAGGGCGCCCCGAGGAGACCGGGGGAGCCCGCGGCGCCAAGAAACGGCAGCGAGGAGGGGCCGGCCTAGCCCGCGCCCGAAGCCAATGTGTGCGGTACGCGGTGGATCAAGCCGCGTGGTGGGCCCCGGTCCTGCCGCTCTTTTGGTCGTGGGAATCACAGAGACAGCGGCCCAGGAGGAGGGCGCTGAGGCCAGAGTACGGTGAGGACTGTGCTGGGAGCCCTAGGAGCTGAGCTGAGCGGTGCGGGTGTCCCTGAGAGGCGGAAGCGCCCTCACTGCTGGACTTCCCTTGATGGACGGGCGTGCTGGAGGTAGCGGCAGAGGTACAGGGGTGCACCTGGTCGCCCCGTCTATGAAGTAGGAAGACCCGGGGTGGAGAGACAGGGCTGGGCCCGAGTGACGGTTCTGGCAACACAGTGGGGCCACGATCGGCAAGAGGAAGCACAAGTGCGCAAGGCCAGCAGCTGTCCCGGGTACAAAGGGCTTGAGTGGTCTGGGGTGGAAAACACACAAGTGACAAGGCAGCGTCCAAGTCTAAGCGGGAGCGATCAGTCAAAGAAATGTTGACCGGGGCCTGCCCAGTACCGGGTGGCGCGGGTAAGGTACCACCAGCGACGAAGTCCCCAGAGATGCGGGCGGAGACGAAGCTGGACGAGGGCTCCCCGGTCACAAAGGGCTTCCTTACCTCCTTGTTCGACTCGCGCCGGAGTGATATCCAGGATCTCCGCAGGGACATTTCTCAAGAGGTGAGAGAGCTACGAGGCGAGGTCACGTACCTTGGGGAGCGAGTGGCACAGATGGAAGACGGCGAGATCTCTCGCGGCGAGGAGGTGGCGGGCCTGCAACAGGAGGTCGTCTGCCTGCGGGAGCAGCAGGACCTCCTCCAGATAGCGGTGGAGGACTTAGAGAATCGCTCGAGGAGGCATAATATCCGCATCAGAGGGGTCCCGGTGGGGGCTGAGAAGGAGGACATTGGAGACTTCGTGGTGGGTCTGTTTCGCTCATTACTTGGTCTGGGAGAGACCCGGGATATTACCTTGGACAGAGTTCATCGAGTGGGCGCGCTGGTGGGGCTGGAGACCGACCACCAGATATTCTAGCCTGTGTTCACAACTATGGGCTTAAAGAGAGCATCTTGCAGCGGGCCCATAATCTTCAGCAGGTGCATTTCAGAGACCATGAGCTCCAATTATTCCAGGACCTCTCTGCACGGACCCTGCAGAGGTGGCGAGAATTGAAGCCCATTACGGAGCATCTGCGAGCACACGATGTGTCTTACTCTTGGGGCCACCCGTTCTGCCTTGTCTTCCGATGGGAGGATCAGCTCCGGCAGGTGAGGTCCATACTGGAGGCAAACCGGATCCTACGCTTAGAGAATGTCCAGGATTCGGGCGTTAAGGTGGGCTCGGCTGGCGGGGATCGCCCGCGCTGGCGGCGGAAGGAGAAAAGGAGAAAGCTACAGCGCCCTACGGTTTCGGAGCGGAGGTCAGAGCGGGAGTCTGTCTTGAGCAGCGTGGCCGCTGGGACTAATGCCTAAGAGAGCGGTGGCCGAGGAGAGCTGGTCTGCTGGGGGTCGCATCGTTTTCGGCCTGGTGGCCGCTCAAGAGGGGTCAGGGTGGCGGGGTCGACGGACCCGGCTCGATGAACTTGAGTGGTTCTACAGCCCTGTGGAGACTTTACCTCATCGAGATGTATGTGCAAGGACTTTTTGGTTGTGAGCACCTGTTCTGCGGACTGGCTGTATGTTGGTGTGCTTCCCTGAGATGCTGGTTATTGTGTGGAGTTGTGGTCTGGCCCCGGTGTTCGGAGTGGTTGATGGTTTGGTCTGGGGTGTGGTGTGGTTTTCCCGCGAGGTTTCTCCCTTCTTCATTGCTTAATCATCCTGAGGTATGACTATTAAATGTATAAGCTTGAATGTCCGGGGGCTTAATAGTCCGACTAAGAGGATGGCGATCCTGTCGGCCCTAGAGAGGTCTGGGAGTCATATTTGCCTGTTGCAGGAGACACACCTAGTGCAGAAGGACATCTGCCGTATTCGTTCAAAGTGGTTCCCTAGGCAATTCTGGTCTTCAGCTTCCTCGAAACATGCAGGGGTTGCGCTATTACTTGCGCGCTCATTCCCTGGGGAAGTGGTGGCAAAATTACATGAGGTGCAAGGAAGGTTTTTGGCCATAAGGATGAGGTTGGGGGCCTTTTCCTTTACTATTGCTTCCCTACAGTATATGCTCCTAACACTCAGCAGGAAGTCTTCCTGAGGCAGGCTTTGACCCCGATGCTACACTCTCCGGATGGCGCCATTTTGGTGGGGGGCAATTTTAACTTGGTGATGGATAATGATCTGGACCGCTCCGGTCACCGCCATGGACAGACGGGGTCCTTGACGGCGGCAGGCCGCCAGTGGCTGGCTGAGTGTGGCTTGGAGGACGTATGGAGGAGGGCGCATCCCACGCTTAGGGATTATTCCTTTTACTCAGAGGCGACCAAGACATATGCTCGGCTCGACCTTTTCCTGGCTTCGCAGGAGTTCCTCTCCCGAGTTAGGGACTCCGCGATTGAGCCTCGGACTCTGTCGGACCATTCTCCTGTCACTGTAGAGGTTGCTATGAGCGTGGAACGGGTGGGGCCGTCGGGTTGGCGATTTAGGGACTCGTTGCTTCAGAATGACGCTACGGTGGAGTTGATCCGACGTGCAATCGCGGACTACCTTAGTTTTAACGACGATGGGAGCACCTGCTTGGGGACGCTGTGGGAGGCACTGAAGGCGGTGGTGAGAGGAGAGGTGATGTCATTGTCCGCTAGGGACAAGAAAGCAAGGAGACTGATGAGGGAGCAGCTGGAACAGAGGGTGGCGGTATTGGAACGCTCCCATAAACATACAGGTGCCCCTAGAATCTGGCGCGAGCTGGAGAAGGTAAGGAAGCAGCTGAAACGGCTAGATTGGGACAGGGCAGAGTACGCGGTGGCACGCCTTAGGCACAAGTATTACATTGGAAGTAATAGATGTGGGAAGCTTTTGGCACACCGGTTCCGAGCGCAATGCGCAGCGTCGACGATAAAGCTGGTCCGTTCCCCCTCGGGAGTGGAAGCGCGAACGAGTGATCAAATTGCGGAGGCGTTTACGGAGTTCTATCAGGGATTGTATGAGGTGAATGATCGGGGCAATATGGTTCCTGATGCATTTTTAGAGGGTATTGCAATTACTCCCCTGGGCGAGAGGGAGGCAGCTTCATTAGATCAACCTGTAAGAGCGAAGAGGTCATATCAGCAAATTCACGCTTACAGGTGTGGAAGTCCCCTGGCCCAGATGGTTTTACGGCACTTTTTTATAAGACCTTTTGTGTGGAACTGGTACAGATATTAGTGAGGCTTTTCAACTCCTTCCGGGCGTTGGGAGTACTAACTGCCAGTATGATGGATGCCACTATTGTGGTTATACATAAGCCGGGGAAAGATCCCGAGGAGTGCGCTTCCTATAGGCCGATCTCGCTCATGAATATCGATGACAAATTATTTACAGGAATACTTGCCCATCGTCTTAATTACTACATGCCGGGTCTTGTGGATCCTGACCAAGCAGGTTTTTTACTGCACAGGCAGTGCAGCGATACCACGAAGAGATTGCTTCATCTGCTAGACAAAATGGATCTTTCCCGCCGGGAGGCGCTCTTCCTTTCTATTGACGCGGAGAAGGCGTTTGATAGGGTTCATTGGCCATATCTTTTCAGGGTGCTTGAACACTTCGGGCTGGCCCCGGGTTTTATGGCGTGGATCCGTTGTATTTACCAGTCGCCTCGTGCTGTGGTCCGGGTTAACGGGATGCTATCATTGCTGTTCCCAATCCGACGAGGGACTCTGCAGGGGTGCCTGCTCTCTCCTCTCCTGTTTGCGCTTTACATGGAGCCCCTGGCGCAGCGTCTGCGTGATAGTCCTCAGATCACTGGTGTGAAATTCGGGGGCGATGATCACCTAATTTCCCTGTATGCGGACGATGTGATCCTTACCCTGGCAGAGCCTGCGACCTCGCTGCCTGCGCTTATGGGGATACTTGATGAATTTGGCCGGGTCTCGGGATTCCGGATGAATATGCAGAAGTCACAGGTCCTGAGTCGGTTTATTAGCGCGGAGCATGAAAGCGACCTGAGGGCCTGATTCCATTTTATATGGTCATCCTCGCGGCTTCCTTACTTAGGGATTGACTTGGCGCCTTCCGTTGCTAGAACGGCGAGTTTGAACTACACGAAATTGGTTCGGGAGGTGCAGCGAGATCTAGAGACCTGGGGGAGACTCAAGCTGTCCTGGCTGGGCAGAGTTGCGGCGGTGAAGATGACTATCTTGCCACGTGTCCTATATGTGATCCAGGCGCTTTCCCTGACGCCTCCGCCCCAGACGATTGCAACCCTTCGAACGGCGGTTCTGAGATTTATCTGGGAGGGTAGAGCGACGCGTCTTCTGCGACGGGTTTTGTATCTCCCCAAGGGGATGGGGGGGTTGGCGGTTCCCTGCCTCTTACGATATTTTCAGGCGGCGCAGTTGCGTTTTTCTTTTTAGAGTGGAGTCGCCCGTCTACTGAGAAACACTGGTGCTTCATGGACCAAGCGGTGGCGGGCTCCCATATACGGAAGGAGCCCTGGCTTTGACGTCGGCACAGGGCTAGCGGTCTCTATTCATCCCCGATTACGGAGGCAACGTTGCATGTATGGGATGCGGTGGCCGGTCGATTGAGGCTGACGACGTTCCCATCCCCAATGACCCCTCTCGGTGCGAATCCTGACTTTGAACCCCGGCTATAAGTGGAAGCGTTGCGCTGATGGTATGAAGGGGGCTGTAAAAGGGTGGGGAGTCTCTTTGATGAGCAAGGAGTGATATCCTTTGATCAGATGAGGGAGACATATGGCTTAACAGAGGCAGACAGGATGATGTACAATCAAATACGGCATTGGGCCCCATTGCCAGCTAATAGAGCATTAATAGATAGGCCGCTAACGCCGTTTGAGAAATGGCTCCTAGTGAAGAAGGATGATAAACGTGTGATCTCGGAGCTTTATGGAATACTGCAGGGGGAGGGCTGCCCGCCTAAGTCTAAGGGTCAGTTGTGATGGGAGAGGGAGTTGGAAAGGGAGCTGTCTGATGAAGATTGGGATAGTATCTTTTATAGGACACACCATACGGCTTACAATGCGGCAGGCACAGAGACAGCATATAAAAGGTGGCCTCCTATTGGTACTTCACCCCAGCAAGGATACACGCTTGGGATCCCACTAAGTCTAGCCTCTGCTGGAGGGGGTGTGGGCACAGCGGTACGCTTGTGCATCTACTCTGGCATTGCCCCAAGCTCTATAGATACTGGGAGAGTGTTATAGATGCTATTGATGCAGCATTTAGTTCTCAGATCCCCAGATTCCCATTGTATACCTTGTTGGGATTGCCCAATCCGCTCACCTTCCCCCTGAGATCATTAAAAGGGCGGCAGATGGCCCTGGCCCTCAATGCGGCGTTGCAGCTGATATTAGCGATGTGGGGTACAGACAGGATACCGACATATATATCATGGCTTCATAAGCTGTGGTTCATTCTGGCTATGGAGAAGCTTATTCTGGCCTCACAGCAGCAGGGGGGTGATTTCAAGGGCTTGTGGCAACCATTCTTGCAGATCTTATTCAATGAGTTGACATGCCCGGCCTACTTGAGAGTGCTGGGTCTGACCTGAGCTTCTGGGAGTATGTCTGTTGGAGAGACTCTTGGGAGAACTGGGAACGTGCGGGGGACTCGAGAGACTGGTGGATGGCGGGCCTTTTCAGGGAAACAAGGTTGGTGTTTTACTAATCATTTCTATGTTGTATATTACTATGTGTGGAGTTCGCTTCACAGTGCAGCACATGATGGTGGGTGACCATCCTAGATATGGGAGTGCAGGGAGGAGGCGAGGAGGGGGCCCTCCCGGACATGGGCTAAGCAGGAGATGATTGTTATGGGCCTCCCCAATGCTTTCAGACTAGTTCCGCTGCATTGTGATTTTCTTATTGTGAAGAGTTGTACTTGCTATGTTAATAACTTGAAAACAATAAACAGATTTGATCCATAAAATGCTGGAGGAGTAGTACTTGGTGTAGTTACTCAAAAGCAATTAGGCCATTCCTCAGGACGTCAGGAGTAAAAGGCCTCAAACCACCACAGATGTGCCCAGCAACCCATGCTTGCTTAGTGCCACTCTAAGAGGGATTCTAACAGAAACATTTTTGCCCACTTACATAACAAAAACCTAAACAAGGAGGTACTCTAGGTCGTCTTCATGTAGTCCTGGTTTATTGACAAAACTAAGAAGCATTTAGGACCAAATTACCCACATCTGGGAATGACAATTGATTAGAGCCTAAACTGAAACTGTCACCTAGTCATCACACCTCGAAATAGCATAGGACTGGCAGGCAGTGAAAAAAGATTCACTGCAAACCATGAAAGTAGAGAAATGGGTGAAGGTCGTAATGTCCTAAAGCTTAACGTCAATCCTAGGTAAGCCAAAAATGAATTCACTCACCAAATATACCATTTATAGGCTGTTTTACAAAAGAGACATTTTCAGGTAGCTACAATATGCCAGCCCTGAGAGTTTTAAGTGTGCACACATGACAAATGACATACTTTTGTGTGCACAGATTACAAATAAAATACTTTTCAATTCCTCCTGTGCAGTGTTAGCCTTGGACTTCTCTGCAGGGTAACCCCCAAACTTTTTGCCTTCACCCCTCCTGTTATTTGAAATGTGTTTTTGTTAGCATTAAGACAGTAACCAGTGCTGAAGTCCGTATGCTCTCTCTCTAAAACTTGGTGAAAATCGGCCTCCACCTGATTAGCACATATAATGTACTTATAAGTCCCTAGTATATGGTACTACTTGCAGCTTGAGCCTGTACATTAAAGGCTACTAGTGGACCAGCAGCACTCATTGTGTTACTCACTAAAGTAGCCCTTTAAAACATACCATTGCAGCATGTAGTGCAGTTTTAAACTGATATTGTGACCTGACAAAATAAACCTTTTGCCAGACCTAACACTTCCTTTTTAGAACTAACCAGTCACTCCCAAGGTAGGTCCTAAACAGCCCAAACGGCAGGGAACATTGCATTTGAAAAGTAGGAAACATGATTTTAAGTTTTAGAGGTCCTGGTGGTGAAAAACAACTAAATTCGTTTTTGGCTACTTTAAAAGACTTAGCTCTCCTATGGATGGCATTGGATTACCTTAAGACATTTAAAAAGTGCTAGCTTTTGGCTGGGAGCAGGTTGGAATGTTGTGTTTCGACTCAAATTACTTGTAATTTAAAATCCTTAGTTATAAAGTTGGATTTTAGATTAGAATTGTGAAAATGCCACTTTCGGAAAATTGGCATTTTTCTACTGAAAAGCTTCTAGGGCCTTCTAGGAATTACCTGCTTCATGGGCCTGTATGGCTCCCCTATTAAGAATGCACATGGGCCCCAGCCAGTGATCAACAGGAGATTAAGTGTACACTGGATGGGTTATCCTGCCAGGATCGTGGTTGGGGGTGTATGGGGAGATGTGCTGTTCCCTGCCACACATTTTAAAAGCCTTGGCAGGGGAAAGGAAGAACTTTCCAGAACCAAATGTGCAGGTCGTGTCATAACTCCCTCCTGCGCCTTCTGTACAATGGGGGTCTGGCACACAGGACTCATGTTGTGTTTACCCTGTGGCACTTCATGGCCTCCTGTAACACCAGGATAAATTTCTTTTGACAGGCCCCTTCCCAGAGCACATGGACCCATTAGAGCATTCTGGTACAACTAATCCATTTGTTTTTCAGTTTTTACACTTGCAAGGAATGGATGTTAACTGTTTATTGGTTTCAACTGCCATGACCTATTGTCTCCACCTGCTGTTAATTGATTAATCCAAGCAGGTGCAAAGGTCAAAACCATTAGCATGACAGGTGTTCTCTCCCAGGACCCATTGGAATCTTCCTGTCTCCCATGTGATTCATAGAGTAAACCACACCTGAAACTCAAGTCGGTCCATGGCCTTGTTCCTGTCCTGGGCAAGCATCATTCCTGCACCCACCTCATGAGTCTACCATATTCCTCCAGCGCTCCAGTCTTCCTCAGCCCAAGCCTCCCTGCAGTTCTGTGATCCCGACACCTTCAATGCTTCTGTCTTTGCTTCCAGTGTGGCAATTTCTCTCTGGCTCCATGCACTACAGCTACAAAACTTTCTCTAGGTTCCAATTTAACGTAGGAGAGACAAGGCTAAGTACTTGATCACAGGTTAGTGCGCACTAATCCTTAGATTAAGACTATCTACAAGGTAGAGTCCTGAATACGAGATGGCTCACTTTCTGGAAATCGGACACTACCTTGGTTTCAATAGCTTTAGTGCTTTGAACTCCTTGTGAGAGTGAAGTTGAATTTGAATTACATCAGAACTGAAATCTGCCCACCAGTAATCCTTGACAAAATGTTGGAATACAAATGAAAGAGGATACAAGAGTGCACTATATATATGTACACAAACTTGTATAAAGAACTGAATGTTAAATGATTCTTGGGAGTGCCAGAAACTCCTTTCTTGAATCATGATTTGTACCCGCTCTCATGCGGTACTTGTGGTGAAAGCATGTAATTGTTGTGAATAATTATGTAATCTTTGTATGCTGAGACCTGTTGGTAAACTATTCTTCTTGTTATTTCCATTGCACTACCTCCACACCAACACAATAAGGACCAGGGAGTGAAGAACCTCTTATGCATTGTCACAAAGCACCAGAGTAGGGACCGGTGTTGTAAAGCTATCTTTTCTTATTTTGCCCCGACCACCCCCCCTTCCCATCATAGGCAGTATATGATTCAAGCGTTTAGGGTTCCTTGATTGTGGGCTGCCCTCTGGGCAGTTAAGAGGCCCAGCACCACTTCTGTGGCCAGAAACAGGCGAGTAGTTGATAGGTAGCCTAGAAAATCCCCCCACTTCAAATGGCGGCACCAGGTATAAACACTGGATTTACAGAATCACTTTAGTACACTCCTGGACAGGTGGACAATATAGAAGGACTACCTTGCTCCCCAGAAGACTGCGGTACTGCTTGAGATTTGCCCTGCTCTGTGAGAAGGAAAACTGGACCTCCTACCTTAACCCCAGGCTCACCTGAGTGACTCCAAGAGTCAGTTGGCGGACCTCCTGTTCTGAGTAACAGGAACACAAAAAGCTCCAGAGACATCCCTGCAACGACTCAGCTAACCTGTTGCAGATAGCTTTGCAATGGGACCTGCCTGAGCTCTGCTGGAGTGAATTCCTAATCCCCAGGAGGTGCCTCCCCAGGTGCTGGACCCTTGGACGGTATCAGTTAAGCTCTTCACGTGAAATCAAAAAGACTGGAACTCTTTGCCCCAGACTTTGAGAAGGTAATTTTTTCAGGGGAACTAACCTGGTCCCTATATCCAGCCTCTGCTCCATTGCGGATGGCATGAACTTGTGACTTTCCCCTGTCTAGCACAACTGATGACAGCGAGTGACACTGTTTTTAGACTCTATGCTACCTAAAAATGTGAAGTTGCAAATCTCTGGTTCTACTGATTTACTTTTTGCTGTTCCAGTCTTGTTTTATTTATTAAAAGTATCCCATTTTTTTAAATTGGTGTGGGTGCTTTCATGTCGTTTTTTTCAAGTTACTGCAGTTTATGCACTGCATAAATACTTTACACAGCAGCACCTCCACTCCAAGTTAAGCTTGACTGTTTTTGTGTCAAACTACCACAGGCACAGGCTAATTTAGTGACTTTTGTGGTTCAACCTGACAAGGACTGTGGTGGTGGCTTGAGTAAGGTTTATATCCCCCTCAACCAATAACACCATTTATTAAGTGTAGCATTCTGTAAAATCAAACGTGACCAAATTCTTACAAGAGGAATGTAAACACAAGTAGCTGCATCACTTCCTGTATGGAATGCTGAATTTAAGTGTAAACATAGGTTCCATACAAAAGTGTTATTAATAAATATGCTGAAATTACAACCATATGTAGATGAGACTTCCACAAGAAAATAAATTCATAGTAGACAGAAAAAGCTGAGATCTATTCAACTTTCTCACTTTGCAATGTATTATTCACTATATAACTTAATATGTGATGCTGTTGCCTTGTTTTGAACATCACGGACTGTCATACTAAACATGTGATCAGTGGAAAAAATATATACAGAGGGGTCTCTGGAATGCAATGATTTTGTTACTTAAGGATCCACTACATTTTGCCTCTGCAATTAGAGGTGACATCAGGTGTGCATAGACCTTAATGCATGTGTCCATATTTTTGAATTATTTTATAATTTTGCAAACACAATCCATTAAGAAACATTTCTATAACAAAACATTAAATTCAAAGCTATTCACCAGACCGTGCTTGTGTCATCACTTTTGGAATATAAGTCAATGGTTATCCATTCAACTCATGCCACCCTACCTTTCTGGAAACTCAGTTTATTTCCAGAGTTTTGCTTTCAAATTAGAGTAGGTAATTTATAGAATGTATGGACCAGGTCTTACATTTCTAGCACCAACGGCACCTGCTATTAAAAAAAAAAAAAGGTCGCTATATGAATTACGTTCATCACTTTAGTATAGACTGCTAAGGGATTAAAAATGTTGCACCTTTTATTCAGTATCACTTCCTCCATGCACGTTCCAACTTTGTCAGTGTTGTACCAGACCTGAAAATATACTCTAAGTATCACATAACCAATTGAGAAAACTCGACTCTAGCCAGCAACATTGTTCCTGAACTTTATTGCCACCGATATTTAAGGCCTCTCTTGGAGGTGATCTTGTTCAAGCAGCTAAAGGATCTAAAGGCCCTTCAAATAACTAAGCTGAAAGCCAACAGAACTTGACATGCTATGGTGTACATTTTGGTGCGATATTATGAAGTGTTAGTTGGTTGCTGTACCATCGAAAGTTACATTTTCCCTACCTACTCAAATTTCTGTGGAACCACTGTAGACACTTCTGAGTGGTGTCTTTGCTCAAACACTAAGACCACAATATGTATTATACCCAGAAAGAGACAAGGAAAAACCTGCAGGTCCAAATAAGCTGCCCATCTACATACTCGCAGGAAAGTAAAATCTCTACCTAGCTCCCAAGTCTGTCTCTGCTGCCACACAATAACACTGTGTGACTCCATGTTGATGACTGAATTCTCTTGTCTCTTCTTTATCATGTGAATTGTTTGCTTGTTTTATTAAGCCATTTGTAGAAAGTTGTAAACCGTTAGCTATATAAATATTGGACTTTAGGTGGTGTAACATTTGTTTTGAGTTGTAGCTACACTACTGATTTCTTTATACGGTGATTGAATATCTAAATATTATGGTAGTGTTTTTTTTTACTTCCAAAATAAAATTCACTAATGTTCAAATATACTGGATTACAAACAAATGTAAAACAAATATCAGTTTACTGGCACCACTTAGTTTGCCAATTCCTAACACCACATCAAATTCAGACTCTTCCTGTAATTGGTCTATGAAATAAACTGTACATAAACTATGTTTTAAGTAAAGAAGGAACACACTCATCTACTTATTTCCTTTCATACTGCAACACCATAGGCATGAAAGTCTCCAATCCCATTACAGACCACTGTGATCATAGCACCGGCAACCCACTATAACATAGCACCAGATGGCAGATAGCACCAGATGTAAGGAGAGCTGCTTTCAAGATCATTTATGCATCTCCCAGTGTTTATGGGGACCTGTTTGGAGCACAGATTCAAAACAGTTAGTAGTGCAGAGAGTTCCAGAGATGGATGTAATAGCATGCCAACCTACCAAAAACTGTGCCAGTTCAGAAAGAGTGACCCATTGATCTTCCTTTTAAATAGCCACTCTAAGAACCACGGAAATGTATTACAGAACTGCATTCAGGATTGGGTTGAGAAAAAGGACTCTGAAGGAACCCAATTGTGGATACAGTTGGTAGTACTAGGAAATACACCATTGAGCTGATGCATGCGCTGCACATAGCAAATGTGCAAAAATGAGATCTGGGCAAATAAGCAAATTAACGTCTTCTCTGGTCAACGAGGGGTGAGGAGAGGACACCCATCTGCTCCAATGCTGTTCAGTGTTTATAATGATTATCAAAATAATTATCTCTTAAAGGTGAAGACGTTCTAATGCTAACTTCTGATCACCTGGTGCTACTGGGATTCAAAGAGGACACAGCAATTATGATCAGAATAGGATTAAGGCCTGCTGCAAGTAGAAACCTTATGCTTAGCACCTCTCAATCACAACATCCAAATACATGTTGATGTGCAGAGAGCATCCCCTGAGGAACATATGCAAGTACCCAGAAATGAAAGGTTATGTTTAGAATTCTGTTCATAGCTAGCAGACAGCTAGCAGAGAACATTATATTAGTGCATCATAGGCTACTACACTTCTACTTGGGAGTATTCAAGTAGAACTTGAGACTGGGACTGGGACTTTTTTGTTTGTTTTAAAGAGAGACTAGACAAGTCTACAAGAACAAGACCCTTGATAGTGGAGTGGCAAAACTCTAATCGATCAGTCACCAGGGAAGAATGCAGCAGCTGTATCAGAGCACTTTAAGCTACCAGGTACATTTAGGGATGCAAAACGTAGCAGCAGAACAACCAAGCTGTGTCAGATTGGCTAAAATCAGGAGTCTTGATTTCAAAGATATCAGTAATGTAATAAAGTAGATGGCTTGGCTTGGCTTGGCTTGGCTTGGCTTGGCTTGGCTTAAATAGGATAAAAAGCAGAGGGAGACCTCGCGCAGCCCTTGGAACCTCGTTGAAGATGGCATTCACCTTCTTCACACATAGGAGGCATTACAGAGAGCTGTATAGACATGACCTAGGGAGTAGCCTAATTAGCTGTATATGTCATTTTAAAGCAATTGTGGCCTTCAAAGAATATCTGGATATTACCTATTCCGCATTGCAAAGAAGCAGTACACAACATCAAATCTTATGTAGCTGCTGTAAGGAGGCAGGAGAAGAATGTGTTTGTGTAGAAGGCATGCTGTTGTGTCAGTGGTTGGTACAACTTCATCTGTAAAATGGGCCCAAAAAGTGTAGACAAAAGTAAATTTAAGTTTAAAGAACACACTGAGCAAAAGCTGTTAGGAGGTGGATAGAATTTTAAGGTTGATTAAACCACAGCCTTAAAGAAGGTACCCTACAGCATGCTTAAGATTTTGGTTTTTGTGCAAATACATTATTTGGACGCCATTGCATGTGCATTAAATTAAGGAAGATTATGCTTTTTACATGTGTCATTTTGTATGTATTTCTAGGTTAATGAATTTTTTATATAGATATATACACACTTGATTTAAGGAGTAGATAATTCATTATGTTACACAGAAACATAAGGCATTCAATATACCAATCATCTTAGTAACCAGTAACCCTAACGAGTTTGAGATAAGAAAAGCCAAACTAATGGGTTTTAACAATTATTTTCTGTGCTGCACTAATACAGAATTGTTAGCCTGCACAATTTATTGTTATCCTATATAAAACGTACTACTGTATTGCTATGCTTGCACAAAAACTCCATTTCAGATATGTCCAAAGGATCATGCCTATAAATTAAATAAATGCGAGTATATTTCCAGGAAATGCCATGAATTAACATTTTCGACCACTGTAATTAAGCTAACAAAATGGATTGCCATTTGCTAAGCGGCTCATCACCAAATGAGTTGGTCTCAAATGTGTATCAAAACAAACGGCTTAATGCACTTGGTGACCAGCAGTACATGCCTATTACAAAAACAGTAACAAGTTCAGCTCTGACAAGTGAGCTCTATAAGTGGCACAGAACAACCACCTGCTAGAGGACGTTGCTAAACATTTAGCCGAGGACAGGCACATTTGGGTTTACAATCAATTTAAGTGTTCATTGGGAACTTTGATTCAGAATTGTTATTTGACCATTGTTGTGCTAGTGAAGGCTAGGCTGGTATAAAGATGAGCTTTCAGCCTACGGTTCCATCATTGAGGTTGATTTTAAATAGTATCAGTCCTGTAGGTGGTTTGATCAATTATTCATCATTCTCAGAACCTGCTGTTCAATAAATGTGGGCACTGCCTGTTTACCACAGTCGTGTTCACAGCCACCATGGCCTGACCTATATGCTGCAAGTTAGTCATAAGAAGGGTAAAAGTTGACGGCAGTTTCCCTGCATATGCAAGCACATCCAGGGTCAGCCAAAGTGTGCACGTGTACACAGGCCCCCATCACTTCCTACTGGTCAAGATACACGAGTCAGATGGAAGACTGGATTTTCCACCCAAAAACGGCTTAAATTGCTTCAATTGGGTAAATGTCTGCCAATGCTTTTTCAGATGTGGTTTTCCAGTTTTAAAATCTTAGCATGTATGTTATGCGTGCAGTTACTTTCCCAGGAGAGAACCAGCCTTGATTTCTTTTCCTACTTGAGGACACTATTTCTGCTGTGAAATTGACCTTTATTGTGCTGCAACTATTCAATAACTGCACGTCCTGTAGTACTGCCATTGAAAATAAGCAGTATTAAAATTCAACATTTTAGCCCAAATTACCCCGTGCTTCGCCAAACACGATCACTTAAAAGAAAAGGGAACACAAACAGTCACAATAACGAGCTGGAGCAAGCACTTCATAAAATGGTTCACCCCTTAGGTACTTCTCGGGAGTGTGAAGTGAATTTTAAACAGCTCAAGTGCAAGGCCTCAAACATAGGTCGGCAAAGTGCAACGTTTATGGGTCAAAACAACACTTTAAATGAATGGTTCACTTGCAATATATTGCGCTTACGTTCAATAAGAATTCTCTCATCTGTAAGGGACTGCAGTGTGCCATCTTACTCCCCACCACCCTCCTCCCAACCCCCCCCAAAAAAAGCTACTGTACGCATAAAGGCCCATATTTATACTTTTTTGGCACCGCATTTGTGTATTTTATGCAAAAGCGGCGCAAACTTACAAAATACAATTTAGTTTTTGATTTTACGCCGCTTTAGCGTGTAAAAATGACGCAAATTCGACGTTAAAAAAGTATAAATATGGGCCTAAGGGTCCTTTTTTGCGCTGCAAGTCTCCGAAAAAAACAGAAAGGATGTGTTCCTCTTAATATAAAATTGGACGGTTAACGTACATCGAATAGAAGAAAACCTTCCGTAGTGCTCTAGTCCCCAAAGCCCCTCAAACCTATATTTTCATCAAAACTTATCGCCAACTGCAAGAATATTTACCATAAACGCGCATACTCCGAATTTACATTGTTAAGGATGGGATTTTACTGCCACATAACAGTTGTGTACTGTGATTTTACTCTGCGTTGCAAGTTAGAACCGAAAATTTGAAACCGGTAACTGAATAAAGTCAATTCCCACCGCCCCTTCTCCCTCGAAGTTTCAAAATGCCACCCAAACCAGACACTTCTGGTGCACAAGAAAACCTTACCCCTCCCGCCGCCCCCATCCCACGGAAACGCATTTGCACCCCAAAACACAAACAATAAAAAAGGCGAAAACAAAGAAAATGAGTCAAATAAATTACGTTCAATGGACGTAAATACAACAGATCTTGCCCCTGTATTCTCAATAACAAAGCTACGTATTTTTAAACGTTCAACTCCTACCCTCAACCTCCTAACCTGAGCCTCCCCCCACCAAAAAAAAAAAATCGCTCTAGGCCCCGAGCTTTATATAATTATTTAACCGTGTGCAGCTGAATCAGGAGGCGGGCTCGGCCTTTCATTGGTCAGTCCCAATTTGAGGGAGAAGCTGGTGCACCCTTGTCTGATTAGGAAACACGTGCTAATGCCAGACACGCGGAGCGGGGAGGGGCTCACACGAAGCAGGAACACTAACGAGTTAGCTTGAGTGTTTTTTTTTTTTATATTGTTATAAATGCTTGTGAGAATGTTACACTCTACTCAGTACAATTTAGATATAATCCAGGGCGAGGGCCAGAGTTTTGGAACCGTGCCTTAGGAAAGCAAGTCCATTAGTCTCCGATTCGACTCACCGTCCTGCACTTCTTAGTACATTTGTCGTTTTCAAAAATTGCTGAATTAAGACTTCGGTAGTTCACAACACCAGTCTAAGACTTTTAGTTGAAGTTTTAACATTAGAATGTTAAACGTTATCATCTGAAAGGAGAGGCCCACTTGGCCATTATGATGCTACAGAGAGAGTTTCTTCTTCTAGAGTGCAGATTATGATTAGTTATCCATGATTGGCATATTTGATTTACCAGTAAGACCCTAATATAGCGCAGTATGTGTGCCCAGGGCCTGAAAATCAAATGCTACTAAAGGTCTGGCAGCACTGATTGTGCCACCTGAAGAAATGAGCTACAGCGTGCACAGAGTCCAGGGGTTGCTTTTAGGCTTAACAGAGGTTAAAGTAGATAATCCTAATGTTTTCTTTTGTGGTAGTGTGGTCGAGCAGTTAGGCTTATCAGAGGGTAGTGCAAAGCTTTTGCAGTACACACAGCCAAGAAATGAGGCACACACTCAATAGCTAACTCCACGTCAATTGTTTGTATATAGCAAAAATATATTTTGTTACTTTATTACTAGAACCAGAAGAACTTTGTTGCAGGTAAGTACAGTTGTAAGTAGGTATCAAACATATGTATCAAATGTACTTTGTTTGGCTTTAGCAGATAAACAGTTTACAAGTAAGTAGCAAGTTTCTATTTCAAGAGTTGACACAGTGCAATTTTCTGTTGGAGCCAATTCTGTCCTAGGGGAGGAAAACTGTTAGTACGATTTTAAGGTAAGTAGTCCACTTACAGTTCCAGTCTCTGGTGGTTAGGATATCCACCGGTCAAAGTTCAAGTTGACCCTAAACATGCACCACTAGCAACACAGGGCTGGCCGGGTGCAGAGGTCAAAGTTGGTGTTGGGTTTACAATGGGATGATATGGAGACTAGGAGCACTCGGAAAAGATCTACTGGCAGGTAAGTACCTGTGCCTCAGGGAGCAGATCTGGGGGGTTTAGAGGAGCATCGGTGGGGCCACAGGTCTATACTGAACACACCCTCAGCGGCACAGGGGCGGCCGCGTGCAGGGTGCAAACACAGAGCTGGGCGTCCAGTGCTTTTCAATGGGGGGCCCCAGGGGTCACAAAGATGCTGCAGGCTGGGTCCAGGAGGTCTGTTCTGGGAAACCAAATGCTGGACAGGCAGGAGAGGTGCCTGCTGGACGTTGCCGGACCATCAGTTGTATTCCCCAAGGCCAGGGGGCTGTGAGTGCAGGGGTCTCCTTGGGTGTCGGGAATCTTTATCAGATCAGGCTGCAATCAGGAGGGTCCTATGGATTAAGGCTGCAGGCGTCATTGTGTTGGTCAGGAGGGGTCAGCCCAGGGTGGACTTGAAGTTGGAATCACCTAGGGACCTTCTCTGGACTGGCGGGCCACATGGACTCAGGCCATGAGCGTCTGGTGCAGAGTAGGCAGGGCTCGCGAATCCGGGGCAGTTCTGGAGTTCCTTGGATGGTTTCTTCTAGACAGGGCTGCTGTCCTCAGGAGTCCTTCTTCCTCTGCTGGGCAGGCAGTCCTCTGGGGGGTTTGTAAGGATGCGTTACTTTTTTGGAGCAGGAGTCTTTGAAGCTGCAGATAGGCCGTTAGTGTTGAGGCGAAGTCAGTTGTCATTTGGAGTCTTCACTGCTGGGATCAGCTTAGCAGTCCTTCTTCTTTCACCTTTTCTTCTTTTCTTCTTGAGTTCTCCATGAAACTGGTGAGCTTGGTCCAGGAAGGCCCCTAAATACTAGATTTACAGGTGTTACAAGGGTCAGAGGGCAGTAGCCAATGGCTACTGTTCCTGAGGATGGCTGCACCCTTCCTGTGCCCACTCCCTTTGGGGAGGCGGCATTTTCCTAACCCTATTGGGCCCTGTCCTCCAAACCAAGATGGAGGATTTTGCAAGGAGGTGGTCTCTCCAGCTCCGGACACCTTAGGGGTGGTTCTAGCTGGAGTGGTCACTCCTCCCTGCTTTACCTAATTTTCCTGCTGGACCTGCTGCCAAAAGTAGGGCTTGTTCTGGGGGCAGGTATCTCCACTAGCTGGAGTGCCCTGGGGCACTGTAAGAGGATGTCTGAGCCTCTGAGGCCTCCCAGCAAGTGTTGCAGTTCCTGCAGGGGGGAGGTATGAAGCACCTCCACCAGAGCAGGCTTTGTTCCTGTCCCCAGAGAGCACAAGGGCTCTCACCTCATTAGGGGCCAGATGTATCAAAGGTTTTTACCCATTCTTTGTCTATGGGAAAAAGTGTTCGTACATAAGGCCCTAGGTCTGAAACTTGTCTTTTAGTTGCAGGCTGGCACAGACTGTCAGCCTTACACCAAAGGGTTGGTTAAAATACAGGGGGTATCTCTAAGATGCCCACTGGGTGCATTTTACAATAAATCCAACACTGGCATCAGTGTGTTTTTTTTGTGCTGAGAAGTTTGATATCAAACTTCCCAGTCTTTGGTTTAGCCATCATGGAGCTGTGACATTCGTAATGACAAACTCCAAGAACATATACTTAATATGGCCACTTTGTCCTTACAATGTCTAAGAATGGATCTAGACACTGTAGGGGCATATTGCTCATTCAGATATGCCCTAACCTGTGGTATAGTGCACACTGCCTTAGGGCTGGAAGGCTTGCTAAATGGGTGACTTACCTATGCCACAGGCAGTGGTTTCTGGGCATGGCACCCTGAGAGGGATGTCATTTCGACATTACCTTTTTCTCCCCACCAAAACATCCACTCTGCAATGGCAGTGTGCATGTGTTTGGTGAGGGGTCCCTTAGGCTGGCACAATTCATGCTGCAGCACTTAGGGATCCTCCTTGGCCACAGCTCCATTGGTACCACTGGTACCTCTTAAAAGGGACTTAGCTGTTGGCCAGGGGTGTGCCAATTGTGGAAGCAATGGTACTGTTTAGGGAAAGAACACTGGTGCTGGAGCCTGGTTAGCAGGATCCCAGTAAGCACTCAGTCAAGTTAGCATCAATACCAGGCAAAGAGTGGGGAGGTAACTATGCCAAAAAGGGCACTTTCTATGCAACCCCCTCCCAACCGAAAGAGGATGAGACTAACCTTTCCCAAGAGAGTCTTCATTGTCTAAGCGGAAAAACCTGGAATGGGCATTTGCATTGGTGTGGGTTGTCCCAGGTCTATGTTCCATTGAAAAGTCCATTCCCTGTAGGGAGATGGGCCCCCTCAAACGTAGAGGGTTCTCACCTTTCATTTGCATTAGCCATCTTAGAGGTCCGTGGTCAGTTTGCACAATGAACTGAGTACCAAACAGGTATGGTCTCAACTTTTTCAGGGACCAAACCACAGCAAAGGCCTCCCTCTCAATGGCACTCCAACACTTTTCCTTGGAAAGTAACTGTAGGAAAGTACCATCTTCCTTGTCATGTTACCCCCATTTTCACATGTATGTCAGTATGTTTTTGCCTGTCTCACTGGGATCCTGCTGGTCAGGACCCCAGTGCTCATAGTTTGTGGCCTAGTGTGTATGCCTGTATAGTGCTTAACTGTGTCACTGAGGCTCTGCTAACCAGAACCTCAGTGCTTATGCTCTCTCTGCTTTTAAATTTGTCACTGTAGACCAGTGACTTCATTTATCAATTTTTATTGCCATACTGGACCCCCCTTATAAGTCCCTAATATATGGTACCTAGGTTCCCCGGGCATTGGGGTTCCAGGAGATCCATATGGGCTGCAGCATTTCTTTTGCCGCCCATAGGGAGCTCAGACAAACCCTTACACAAAACGGCCACTGCAGCCTGCGTGAAATAGTGCACACACTATTTCACAGCCATTTTCACTGCACTTAAGTAACCTATAAGTCACCTATATGTGTAACCTTCACTTGCTGAAGGTTAGGTGCAAAGTTACTAAGTGTGAGGGCACCTTTGCACTAGCAAAGGTGCCCCCACATAGTTCAGGGCCATTTCCCTGGACTTTGTGAGTGCAGGGACGCCATTACACGCTTGCATTACATATAGGTCAATACCTATATGGTAGCTTCACAATGGTAACTCCGAATATGGCCATGTAACATGTTTAAGATCATGGAATTGTCCCCCCATTCCAAATCTGGTATAGGGGAGCCAATTCCATGCATCCTGGGGCTCCACCATAGACCCCTAGTACTGCCAAACCAGCTCTCTGAGGCTTGCACTGCAGCTACAGCTGCTGCCACCTCACCGACAGGGTTCTGCCCTCCTGGGGTCTGGGCAGCCCATTCCCAGCAAGGCAGAACAAAGCATTTCCTCTGAGAGCAGGGTGTTACACCCTCTCCCTTTGGAAATAGGTGTTACAGGCTGGGAGGGAGTAGCCTCCCCCAGCCTCTGGGAATGCTTTGAAGGGCACAGATGGTGCCCTCCTTGCATAAACCAGTCTACACCGGTTCAGGGACCCCTTGTCCCCTGCTCTGGCGGGAAACTGGACAAAGGAAAGGGGAGTGACCACTCCCCTGTCCATCACCACCCCAGTGGTTGTGCCCAGAGCTCCTCCAGTGTGTCCCAGACTTCAGTCATCTTGCTTTGCAAGGTGTGGGGGCACTCTGAAGGGCTCTGAGTGGCCAGTGCCAGAAGGTGACGTCAGAGACCCCTCCTGATAGGTCCATGCCTAATAGGGCAGCCAATCCCCTCTCAGGGCTATTTAGGGTCTCTCCTGTGGGTTCTCTTCAGATTCTGCCTGCAAGTTTCCTTCAGGAATCCTCTGTAACAAACTTCAGACTCTTCTGACCTCAGATCAACTGCAGCCTGCTTCAAGAAATGGTGTAACTACAACAAAGTGTCTACAAGAGACACTTTTCTTCAGCAACCTCAGCTCCAAGTCAGCAACTGCAACAGTTTCCATGATGTGCATGCTCTGGGGACTCCCTGTCTTCATCCTGCACCAGAAGGACCAAAGAAATCTCCTGTGGAGTGACAGTGTACCCTGGGACTCCTCTCACGGCAACGAGCGTGCTCCTAAGGACACAGAGCCCAGGAAAACAGGAGATAGAACATCATGCAAGAACCAGAAGAGACTGCAAGACACCAACGTCGGATTCCTGGACCTGAAGACCTGTGGAAGAAGGGGACAAAGTCCTAGAAGCACTGAAGAGTATAGGGAGGACAGGAGCCCCTGCTAACTCAGATAAAGGTGCAAAAGAAGAACCACCTGTGAGAAGACAAAGTCAGTTCTGCACCCAAGAAGACAAATGTGGGTTCCTGAATTGTGCAGACGATGTCCCACACAGGATGGATGATTGCAGTCTGGTTTGTGTTGCTGGATTCCGCCAACAAGCCTTGGCACATGCAAAACTCACGGTTGGCTGAAGATGGCGCTACCCGGGACCAGGACGGACCAGGGGGCCTCTACCTAGGAGGAGGAGACAGAGCGGGCTCTCAGCAACTCATAGAGCCCTCAGAAGACCAGGCAGCACACACAGGAGTCCCACAGCAGGAGGACAAAGAAGGTGCTAATAGAGGCCCACACAGCAGGACACAAAGGGATCCCCCAAGCTGCCGGAGAACCACTCAGGAAGCTGTGTGTCGCAGGATGGAGTGCTGGGTGCCTAAGCTGTGCTGTTTACGAAGAACTTCGTGGAAGATTGCACACAAGCCTTGGCAACTGCAAGTCACGTGATGCACAGGGGTTCTGTTTTGCGTGGGGAGACAAGTTCTTACCTCCACCAAAGTTGGACAGCTGGATCTTGGGACTTGGGACTGACTTTTGAGGTCACTTTAGTCCAACCTGTGTTGCTGGATCCACACTCATCATCTGGAGAGGGGACCCATGCCACCGGTCATCACTGCAGAGAAGTGCCAGCTAAAGCAGGGAAGTGACTCAGTCACTCCACGGGAGATTCCTTTGGTTCTTCTGGTGCAGGCTGAAGACAGGCAGTCCTTGGAGGATGCACAACCTGGAACAGTTGCAGTGGTCACTCCCCTTTCCTTTGTCCAGTTTCGCACCAGAGCGGGGACTGGGGGGGTCCCTGAAATGGTGTAGACTGGATTATGCAAGGAGGGCACAATCTGTGCTCTTCAAAGCATTTCCAGAGACTCTGGGAAGCTACCCCTTCCATGCCAGTAACACCTATTTCCAAAGGGAGAGAGTGTAATACCCCTCTCCCAAAGGAAATCCTTTGTTCTGCCTTCCTGGGCCTGAGCTGCTAAAGCAACAGGAGGGCAGAAACCTGTCTGTGAGGTGGCAGCAGCTGGGGCTGCCTGGAAAACCTCAGAAGGCTGGTATGGCAGTACTGGGGGTCTACCGAGGAGCACCCAGAGTGCATGGGATTGTACAACTGTTAGACTTTTCGTGGTCTCCCTTAACTTTTTGTCTCTGTTTCCCAGGTTGTTGATGTGTGCTGGACTCTGATTTTGATGTTTTTGTTACTCTGGGTACTTTACCACTACTAACCAGTGCTAAAGTGCAAGTGTTCCTGTACAAAAAGTGTATGTAATTGGTTCATCCATGATTGGCATATTTGATTTACTAGTAAGTCCCTAGTACAGTGCACTAAAGGTGCCCAGGGCCTGTAAATCAAATGCTACTAGTTGGCCTGCAGCACTGGTTGTGCCACCCACATAAGTAGCCCTGTATTCATGTCTCAGATCTACCCCCGCAGTGTCTGTGTGTGCAGTTTTAAACTGTAATTTCGACTTTGCAAGTGTACTCACTTGTCAAACCTAAACCTTCCCTTTTCTTACATGTAAGGCACCCCTAAGGTTCGCCCTAGGTAGACTTAAGGGCAGGGTGCAGTGTATGGTTAAGGTAGGACATATAGTAATGTGTTTTATATGTCCTGACAGTGAAATACTGCTAAATTCGTTTTTCACTGTTGCAAGGCCTGTCCCTCTCATAGGTTAAAATGAGGGTTACCTTTAAATATGAATACAGTCTAGGATCCCCTTTGGGAGCTGATAGATATGTGGAGTTTTGGGTGTCTGAGCTCACAATTTAAAAATACATCCTTTAGTAAAGTTGATTTTAAGATTGTGTTTTTGACACTTTCAGAAAGTGAGCATTTTCTTGCTTAAACCATTTCTGTGACTCTGCCTGTGTGTGTATTTCCTGTCTGGGTCAGTTTGACAGTTGGGCTCGTTGCACCTCCCACTAGACAGTGACACAAACAGAGCTGGGGTGTAGTCTGCATTTCCTGATGAGCCATCTGTGCTAGGAGGGAGGTGAGGAGTGGTAACTTACACCTGAAAGGTCTGTGCCTGCCCTCACACAATGCAGTCTCCACCCCCCCTGGTGTGTGTCCGGGGTCTGGCCTGTGCAAGGCAGGATTTCACAAACAAGAGAGACTTTCCTTTGAAGTAGGCATACTACAAAGGGCAAATGACTATAAGAAGACCCAAAACCACAGACTTTAGAACACTTCTGGAAACCAAGAGGAACCTCTGCCTAGAGAAGAGCTGAAGAGCAGAGGAAGAAGAGCTGCTCTGGCTATGACTGTGGTTTGTGGAGCCCTCCTGCAGTTGCTGCTTCTGACTCTGCTAGGGGACAAAGACTGGACTTTGTGTTGCCTTCCTTTTTGTGAAGAACTCCCCAAGGCTTGATTTAGAGCTTGCCTCCTGTTGTTTGAAGTCTCAGGGACAGCAAAGACTTCTCTCTGCCAGCACCTGGAGCATCTACTGAGACTCCTACTCTGCCAAGTGGTACCCATCCAGTTCCTGGGACCCTGAAAGGAGAAGCTGGCAGGCCAAGAAGTGAGAAATCCACGCACCGACCGCCGTGCGGGGAAAAGATCGACACAACTCTTATCTGCTGCTGAAAAATCAACACGTCGCCGGATTTGCAGCTGAAAATCGATGCTCGCCTGCAGCGCGACCGGAAGATCGACGCCCACAACTGGAGAAACGATGCGCAGCATTGCTGACGGAGGCCGGTGAGATTGCAACCCACGCTGCATGGTTTTCGGATCACTGTGCAGCAGGATTTCTGACACAACCATCGCTGGGCGTGCAAAAACAACACAAGGCCTGCCCGGACCCGAGAACGCAGATCGAATCGACACATTGCTCTCCTGCATAGAGAAGAAACGATGCATGCTGACTTGACTGAAGGGGAAACGATGCAAGGTCTCGCTCATGAGTGAAATTGATGCATCGCAAGCCCTTTTTGACACACACTCGCCCATGCGGGGTTATTTTTGACGCACCCAGGTACATTTCCACACTATCAGCATTAGCATCTTTTTGGTTTTTAATTGATAACTTGACTTGTGTATTGTGGATGTTTGTAGTTTTGGTCTTGTTTTGTTTAGATAAATATTTTCTATTGTTCTAAACCTGTTTTGTGCCATTTTGTAGTGTTTTCATTAAGTTACTGTGTGTGCTGGTACAAATACTTTACACCTAGCACTCTGAAGTTAAGCCTAGTGCTCGTGCCAAGCTACCAGGGGGGTGAGCGGGGGTTAGCTGAGGTTGATTCCCTTTTACCCTGACTAGAGTGAGGGTCCTTGCTTGGACAGGGGGAACCTGACTGCCAACCAAAGGCCCCATTTCTAAAAACAACCAATACTAGAATTAGTATTGGGGTAAAATTCCCAGTTGTTAGACACCTTACATGGCCATATTCGTGCTTGCCATTGTGAAGCTGGACATAGGTATTGACCTATGTCCAGTGCACGCGTACAATGACGTCCCTGCACTCACGAAGTCTGGGAATATAGTCCTGGATGGCATGGGGCACCTCTGCTAGTGCAGGGGTGCCCTCACACACAGGTACTTTGCACCAAGCCTTCAGGGTTGGAAGGCCAGACATATAGGCGACTTATAAGTGACCTGGTGCAGTGAAAATGGCTGTAAAAGGGTGCATGCACCATTTCACGCAGGCTGCAATGGCAGTCCTGCAGAAGCCTTTGCATGGGCTCCCTATGGGTGGCCAAAGTAATGCTGCAGCACATAGGGATCACCTGGAATCAAAATGCCCTGGGTACCTAGGTACCATGTGTAGGAGGCTGGACTGGCTTGTAGTGAGTACCAAGGGGTACTTACACCTTGCACCAGGCCCAGGTATCCCTTATTAGTGCATAGGGGTGTCTAGCAGCTTAGGCTGATAGAAAAGGTAGCTTAGCAGAGCAGCTTAGGCTGAACTAGGAGACGAGTGAAGCTCCTACAGTACCACTAGTGTCACTTGCACAATATCATAAGAAAACACAATACACAGATATACTACTAAAAATAAAGGTACTTTATTTTTATGACAATATGCCAAAGTATCTCAGTGAGTACCCTCAGCATGAGGATAGCAAATATACACAAGATATATGTACACAATACCAAAATATGCAGTAATAGCAATAGAAAACAGTGCAAACAATGTATAGTCACAATAGAATGCAATGGGGGCACATAGGGATAGGGGCAACACAAACCATATACTCTGAAAGTGGAATGCGAACCACGTGTGGACCCCAAACCTATGTGACCTTGTAGAGGGTCGCTGGGACTGTAAGAAAACAGTGAGGGTTATAAAAATAGCCCACCCCAAGACCCTGAAAAGTGGGTGCAAAGTGCACCTAAGTTCCCCAAAGAGCACAGAAGTCGTGATAGGGGAATTCTGCAGGAAAGACCAACACCAGCAATGCAACAACGATGGATTTCCAGACGAGAGTACCTGTGGAACAAGGGGACCAAGTCCAAAAGTCACGATCAAGTCGAGAGTGGGCAGATGCCCAGGAAATGCCAGCTGTGGGTGCAAAGAAGCTGCCACTGGATGGTAGAAGCTGAGGATTCTGCAGGAACGACAATGGCTAGAAACTTCCCCTTTGGAGGATGGATGTCCCACGTCATTAAGAGTCTTGCAGAAGTGTTTTCCTGCGGAAAGACCGCAAACAAGCCTTGCTAGCTGCAAAGTTCATGGTTAGGGTTTTTGGATGCTGCTGTGGCCCAGGAGGGACCAGGATGTCGCCAATTGCGTGAGGGGACAGAGGGGGCGCCCAGCAAGACAAGGAGCCCTCTCAGAAGCAAGCAGCACCCGCAGAAGTTCCGGAACAGGCACTACAAAGTAGAGTGAATCGGTGCTCACCCGAAGTTGCACAAGAGAGTCCCACGACACCAGAGGACAACTCAGGAGGTTGTGCAATGCAGGTTAGAGTGCCGGGGACCCAGGCTTGGCTGTGCACAAAGGATTCCCTCGGAAAGTGCACAGGAGCCGGAGTAGCTGCAAAACACGCGGTTCCCAGCAATGCAGTCTGGCGTGGGGAGGCAAGGACTTACCTCCACCAAACTTGGACTGAAGAGTCACTGGACTGTGGGAGTCACTTGGACAGAGTTGCTGAGTTCAAGGGACCTCGCTCGTCGTGCTGAGAGGAGACCCAGAGGACCGGTGAAGTAGTTCTTTGGTGCCTGCGGTTGCAGGGGGAAGATTCCGTCGACCCACGGGAGATTTCTTCAGAGCTTCTAGTGCAGAGAGGAGGCAGACTACCCCCACAGCATGCACCACCAG
This sequence comes from Pleurodeles waltl, assembly GCF_031143425.1. NCBI lineage: Eukaryota > Metazoa > Chordata > Amphibia > Caudata > Salamandridae > Pleurodeles > Pleurodeles waltl. Next base: position 1,605,162,362 of record NC_090444.1, read on the forward strand.
GAAAACAGTCGACAAGGCGGCAGGCTCAGCGTTACAATGTTGCAGTAGTCGTCTTTGCTACTTTGTTGCAGTTTTGCAGGCTTCCAGCATGACCAGCAGTCGATTCCTTGGCAGAAGGTGAAGAGAGAGATGCAGAGGAACTCTGATGAGCTCTTGCATTCGTTATCTAAGGAATTCCCCAAAGCAGAGACCCTAAATAGCCAGAAAAGAGGGTTTGGCTACTTAGGAGAGAGGATAGGCTAGCAACACCTGAAGGAGCCTATCAGAAGGAGTCTCTGACATCACCTGCTGGCCCTGGCCACTCAGAGCAGTCCAGTGTGCCAGCAGCACCTCTGTTTCCAAGATGGCAGAGGTCTGGAGCACACTGGAGGAGCTCTGGGCACCTCCCGGGGGAGGTACAGGTCAGGCAAGTGGTCACTCCCCTTTCCTTTGTCCAGTTTCGCGCCAGAGCAGGGCTGAGGGATCCCTGAACCGGTGTAGACTGGCTTATACAGAGATGGGCACCATCTGTGCCCATCAAAGCATTTCCAGAGGCTGGGGGAGGCTACTCCTCCCCTGCCTTAACACCTTTTTCCAAAGGGAGAGGGTGTAACACCCTCTCTCTGAGGAAGTCCTTTGTTTTGCCTTCCTGGGCCATGCCTGGCTGGACCCCAGGAGGGCAGAAACCTGTCTGAGGGGTTGGCAGCAGCAGCAGCTGCAGTGAAACCTCTGAAAAGGCACTTTGGCAGTACCCGGGTCTGTGCTAGAGACCCGGGGAATCATGGGATTGTCTCCCCAATACCAGGATGGCATTGGGGGGGGCAATTCCATGATCTTAGACATGTTACATGGCCATGTTCGGAGTTACCATTGTGAAGCTACACATAGGTAGTGACCTATATGTAGTGCACGCGTGTAATGGTGTCCCCGCACTCACAAAGTCCGGGGAATTTGCCCTGAACCATGTGGGGGCACCTTGGCTAGTGCCAGGGTGCCCACACACTAAGTAACTTAGCACCCAACCTTTACCAGGTAAAGGTTAGACATATAGGTAACTTACAAGTTACTTAAGTGCAGTGGTAAATGGCTGTGAAATAACGTGGACGTTATTTCACTCAGGCTGCAGTGGCAGGCCTGTGTAAGAATTGTCAGAGCTCCCTATGGGTGGCAAAAGAAATGCTGCAGCCCATAGGGATCTCCTGGAACCCCAATACCCTGGGTACCTCAGTACCATATACTAGAGAATTATAAGGGTGTTCCAGTATGCCAATGTAAATTGGTGAAATTGGTCACTAGCCTGTTAGTGACAATTTGGAAAGAAATGAGAGAGCATAACCACTGAGGTTCTGATTAGCAGAGCCTCAGTGAGACAGTTAGGCATCACACAGGGAACACATACATATAGGCCACAAACTTATGAGCACTGGGGTCCTGACTAGCAGGGTCCCAGTGACACATAACAAACATACTGAAAACATAGGGTTTTCACTATGAGCACTGGGCCCTGGCTAGCAGGATCCCAGTGAGACAGTGAAAACACCCTGACATACACTCACAAATAGGCCAAAAGTGGGGGTAACAAGGCTAGAAAGAGGCACTTTCTCACACAACCCTCCCCCCCCCAAACGAAGGACAATAAGGCTAACCTTGGCCAGTTGAGACTTTATTGTCTAAGTGGTGATAAGTAGAGAGTAGCTCTGCAATAGACTGGTTACTCCCTTTATCATCCACTATATAATTACTTCCCTGTGGGGATGTAAACCACCCTGTTTGAAGTTTTTTTAGCTAAGCAACAATGTGAAGATGTATTTTCAGAATTTCTATCAGTAAGTTTTAGTTTAGAGCAGTGGAAATTGTCCACTGAACCTATTTCTAGTGATGGGAATGCCAGACAGGGATGCTGTCTCAGAAAAGCCATAGCTGGGCAAAAACTTTGTCCATATGGCTGGAAGAGAGAACAGGGATGCTGTTTCTCTTGAGTTGGAGCAGGGCAGGGATGCAGTCCTATGAGCTCCACACTAGGGCAGGGATGCTGTCCTAAGTGTTGTGAGGCAGTGCAGGGTTTCTGCACTAAAGTGTCCCTGGGAGGGTTGGAGGGATGCTCCATGTTAACTAAAATGGTGCTCTTTTTCTCACCAATGTTAGTTATCCACCTCCACCTCAGGGAGTACAGCTATGCCAGCTGATGATTCCCTTGTAACAGGTGCCACCCCAGGAGAGGTTTCTCCCACCACAGGAATGGTATCCTGAATGGCAGAGTGGTTAGGGGATACTGTGATACCCTTTTTACCTGTTGCTGGAGAGGGATCCAGAGTTTTCAGGCCTTCTCTCCTTTGCTTTTTAATTTCAGTAGAAATGAGAGGGAACAATTCCTCTGGGATGCCCAGCATGGCTGCATGGGCATAAAACTCTATATCAGCCCAACCTGAGGCCACTAGGCCATTACCTAAGAGACAGTCTACAGGTAAGCTAGGTGACACTACCACCTGCTTAGGGCCAGGAATTCCACCCCAACTAAACTGAATTATAGCTAAGGGAAGAAACTTAGTGGAGTTATGGACATCAATAATCTTATATTGTTGTCCAATGATGTGTTGTTCAGGATGCACTAGGTTTTCAGTCACCAAAGTGATACTGGCACCTGTGTCCCTGTAGGCCAAGGCCTCAACACCATTTATTGAAACTGTCTGCCTGTACTTATCCATTGTAAGGGGACAAGCAGCCAGTGTGGCAAGGCCAATGCCACTAGGTGTGACAGAAACTGTCTTGGGACTGACTACCCCAGTTTCTATTATGGACCCATAAGTGAACCCAACTACACCCTTAACTTGACTGTTGCCAGCAGTCCCACCACTAGAACCACTACTGCTAGGGGCACTAGAGCTTGATGTATTAGAGGTGGTAGGCTCAGGGGGTTTACCTGGACAGGTCTTATCCCCTGGCCTATGGCCTCTGTTTTTACACACAAAGCACCAAGGCTTTTTAATGTGTGCAGGTTGAGAAGAAGAGGAAGAATTTGTTTTATCCCCACCCCCTGAAGAGTGTTTAAGATTTGAAGAAGGATCTTTGGTTTTACCATTGTCCCCATGCTTATCTTGAGATTTCTCACCATCTTTCTTCTTGCCATCCTTGTCACCCCCTGTATGAACTTTTCTGTTCACCCTTGTTCTGACCCATTTGTCTGCCTTCTTTCCCAATTCTTGGGGAGAGGTCAGATCAGAGTCTACCAGGTACTGGTGCAACACATCAGACACACAATTATTAAGTATATGCTCTCTCAGGATTAAGTTAAACAGGCTTTCATAGTCAGAAACTTTACTGCCATGTAACCACCCCTCCAAGGCCTTCACTGAATGGTCAACAAAGTCTACCCAGTCTTGTGAAGACTCCATTTTGGTTTCTCTGAACTTCATCCTGTACTGTTCAGTGGTTAAGCCATAACCATCTAGGAGTGCATTCTTAAGAACTGTAAAATTATTGGCATCACTTTCCTTTACAGTAAGGAGCCTATCCCTACCCTTTCCACTGAAAGATAGCCATAGGATAGCAGCCCATTGCCTTTGAGGGACCTCCTGTACAACACAGGCCCTCTCAAGTGCAGCAAACCACTTGTTAATGTCATCCCCCTCCTTGTAAGGGGGAACTATCTTGTGCAGATTCCTAGAATCATGCTCTTTTGCAGGATGACTATTTGGAATACTGCTGCTGCCACCATGGGTTTCAAAACCCAATTTCTGTCTTTCTCTTTCTATCTCTAAGGACTGCCTATCTAAATCCAGCTGTTGCTTCTTGAGCTTCAGCCTGGATTCTTCCACTCTCAATCTATTGAGCTCCCTTTCTAACACTCTGTCATCAGGGTGGGTGGGTGGGTCATGCCTTGAAACAGAAGTATGGTGAGAATGAACAGAAGGAGACCTGGCCCTAACAGATGGCACTCTAACAACCTGGCTAACAGAAACAACACTTCTACTATGATGAGAAGGAACACTTTTACTGTGATGTGAGGCAACACTATTACTGTGGTGTGACTCTACACCAGTACCAGCTATGCTAGGTGGTCTGCTAATGGGCAGGTTGGGAAGGTTCCCTTCTAAATCCTTTGCTAGGGGTGCCCCAGGGTCAGATTGGGAACCATCAGCTAATTTCTCAACAGAACTTCCACCTCTGGCCTTATCTTGTTCAATGAGCATATTAACCAACAGTTCTCTACAGGGATTCTTCCCTACCCCTAAACCTCTTTCAATGCAGAGACTCCTTGCTCCTTTCCAGCTAAGGTGATCATAAGCAAGTTTGGACAAATCAACAGTTTGGCCTGTGCCAGACATTTTAGAAAGTGTTTAAGGGATAGAAAAAGAAAGAAAACGTTTTTTAGGACTTTTTAAAGAACAGAAAAAAAACTTTTAAAACTTTTTAAGAACTTTTTAGAAAGTTTAGAGGTACTTTTCAGCACTTAGCAAAGAAGTGAGAGAAGAAAAGCAAAACTTTTTGGTTAGGTGTACATACACTGAACTTGTTTTGTATATTTTTCTCTTATGAAAAGTACAATGACAAAAGTGGTAAGTAGTTGCAAAGTACTTATCCCACCGCTGCACAACCAATGTAGGAGGCTGGACTGGCTTGTAGTGAGTACCAAGGGGTACTTACACCTTGCACCAGGCCCAGGTATCCCTTATTAGTGTATAGGGGTGTCTAGCAGCTTAGGCTGATAGAAAAGGTAGCTTAGCAGAGCAGCTTAGGCTGAACTAGGAGACGAGTGAAGCTCATACAGTACCACTAGTGTCACTTGCACTATATCATAAGAAAACACAATACACAGATATACTAAAAATAAAGGTACTTTATTTTTATGACAATATGTCAAAGTATCTCAGTGAGTACCCTCAGTATGAGGATAGCAAATATACACACGATATATGTACACAATACCAAAATATGCAGTAATAGCAATAGCAAACAGTGCAAACAATGTATAGTCACAATAGAATGCAATGGGGGCACATAGGGATAGGGGCAACACAAACCATATACTCTGAAAGTGGAATGCGAACCACGTATGGACCCCAAACCTATGTGACCTTGTAGAGGGTCGCTGGGACTGTAAGAAAACAGTGAGGGTTAGAAAAATAGCCCACCCCAAGACCCTGAAAAGTGGGTGCAAAGTGCACCTAAGTTCCCCAAAGAGCACAGAAGTCGTGATAAGGGAATTCTGCAGGAAAGACAAACACCAGCAATGCAACAACGATGGATTTCCAGACGAGAGTACCTGTGGAACAAGGGGACCAAGTCCAAAAGTCACGATCAAGTCGAGAGTGGGCAGATGCCCAGGAAATGCCAGCTGTGGGTGCAAAGAAGCTGCCACCGGATGGTAGAAGCTGAGGATTCTGCAGGAACGACAAGGGCTAGAAACTTCCCCTTTGGAGGATGGATGTCCCACGTCGTGAAGAGTCGTGCAGAAGTGTTTTCCCACAGAAAGACCGCAAACAAACCTTGCTAGCAGCAAAGCTCGCGGTTAGGGTTTTTTGGATGCTGCTGTGGCCCAGGAGGGACCAAGATGTCGCCAATTGCGTGAGGGGACAGAGGGGGCGCCCAGCAAGACAAGGAGCCCTCTCAGAAGCAAGCAGCACCCGCAGAAATGCCGGAACAGGCACTACGAAGTGGAGTGAATCAGTGCTCACCCGAAGTTGCACAAGAGAGTCCCACGACGCCGGAGGACAACTCAGGAGGTTGTGCAATGCAGATTAGAGTGCTGGGGACCCAGGCTTGGCTGTGCACAAAGGAGTTGCTCGGAAAGTGCACATGAGCCGGAGTAGCTGCAAAACACGCGGTTCCCACCAATGCAGTCTGGCGTGGGGAGGCAAGGACTTACCTCCACCAAACTTGGACTGAAGAGTCACTGGACTGTGCGAGTCACTTTGACAGAGTTGCTGAGTTCAAGGGACCTCGCTCTTCGTGCTGAGAGGAGACCCAGAGGACCGGTGAAGCAGTTCTTTGGTGCCTGCAGTTGCAGGGGGAAGATTCCGTCGACCCACAGGAGATTTCTTCGGAGCTTCTAGTGCAGAGAGGAGGCAGACTACCCCCACAGCATGCACCACCAGGAAAACAGTCGAGAAGGCGGCAGGATCAGCGTTACAATGTCGCAGTAGTCGTCTTTGCTACTTTGTTGCAGTTTTGCAGGCTTCCAGCACAGTCAGCAGTCGATTCCTTGGCAGAAGGTGAAGAGAGAGATGCAGAGGAACTCTGATGAGCTCTTGCATTCGTTATCTAAGGAATTCCCCAAAGCAGAGACCCTAAATAGCCAGAAAAGAGGGTTTGGCTACTTAGGAGAGAGGATAGGCTAGCAACACCTGAAGGAGCCTATCAGAAGGAGTCTCTGACGTCACCTGCTGGCCCTGGCCACTCAGAGCAGTCCAGTGTGCCAGCAGCACCTCTGTTTCCAAGATGGCAGAGGTCTGGAGCACACTGGAGGAGCTCTGGGCACCTCCCAGGGGAGGTGCAGGTCAGGGGAGTGGTCACTCCCCTTTCCTTTGTCCAGTTTTGCGCCAGAGCAGGGCTGAGGGATCCCTGAACCGGTGTAGACTGGCTTATGCAGAGATGGGCACCATCTGTGCCCATCAAAGCATTTCCAGAGGCTGGGGGAGGCTACTCCTCTCCTGCCTTAACACCTTTTTCCAAAGGGAGAGGGTGTAACACCCTCTCTCTGAGGAAGTCCTTTGTTCTGCTTTCCTGGGCCAAGCCTGGCTGGACCCCAGGAGGGCAGAAACCTGTCTGAGGGGTTGGCAGCAGCAGCAGCTGCAGTGAAACCCCTTAAAAGGCAGTTTGGCAGTACCCAGGTCTGTGCTAGAGACCCGGGGAATCATGGGATTGTCTCCCCAATACCAGGATGGCACTGGGGGGGCAATTCCATGATCTTAGACATATAACATGGCCATGTTCGGAGTTACCATTGTGAAGCTACATATAGGTAGTGACCTATATGTAGTGCACGCGTGTAATGGTGTCCCCGCACTCACAAGTCCGGGGAATTTGCCCTGAACCATGTGGGGGCACCTTGGCTAGTGCCAGGGTGCCCACACACTAAGTAACTTAGCACCCAACCTTTACCAGGTAAAGGTTAGACATATAGGTGACTTATAAGTTACTTAAGTGCAGTGGTAAATGGCTGTGAAATAACGTGGACGTTATTTCACTCAGGCTGCAGTGGCAGGCCTGTGTAAGAATTGTCAGAGCTCCCTATGGGTGGCAAAAGAAATGCTGCAGCCCATAGGGATCTCCTGGAACCCCAATACCCTGGGTACCTCAGTACCATATACTAGGGAATTATAAGGGTGTTCCAGTATGCCAATGTAAATTGGTGAAATTGGTCACTAGCCTGATAGTGACAATTTGGAAAGAAATGAGAGAGCATAACCACTGAGGTTCTCATCAGCAGAGCCTCATTGAGACAGTTAGGCATCACACAGGGAACACATACATATAGGCCACAAACATATGAGCACTGGGGTCCTGACTAGCAGGGTCCCAGTGACACATAACAAACATACTGAAAACATAGGGTTTTCACTATGAGCACTGGGCCCTGGCTAGCAGGATCCCAGTGAGACAGTGAAAACACCCTGACATACACTCACAAACAGGCCAAAAGTGGGGATAACAAGGCTAGAAAGAGGCACTTTCTCACACCATGTACTAGGGACTTATAAGGGGTGACCAGTATGCACATTTGGAGTGAAATACTGGGTTACCAATATGTAGTGACAAATTTAGGAACAGAGAGAGGATAAGCACTGGGGTCCTGGTTAGCAGGATCCAGTGACACAGTCACTGAGAAACAGGCCAAAAATAAGGGTAACCATGCTAGAAAGAGGCTACTTTCTTACACTGCCTCAACTGAAACTGTTCTGCAAGGATCATAATTGCCCTGTGAAGGGTTCCTAAAGGAAAGAGGAGCTGCAAAAGGTGTTGAGGGCCTGTTATGCAGCAAGAGAACCTGGGGAGAATGAGAATGAGGAGGTGGAGGTACTGAACCAACAAGAGGACTTTGGAGCTTAGGGTCTGCCTGTAGGGAGAGTATCTTCCAGGAGTGGCAGCATTGTGTGTTCCAGAGGTCTGACCCCAGAGGAGCTAAAGAGCAGGCGACAGGCCAGTGAGTATGCACTGGGAATTGAGAAGCACAGGTTGGAAGCAGAAAGCAAAACGTTTGAACTGGTACAATAAGAGAGAGAAAGGGCCCGTGCTCTGGAGGAAAATAAATAGATTTTGGCCCATGAGTTGAGTATGAGGGAGCTAGACCTCAAGGCCAAGCAGGCCAAACCCAGCAGGAATGGTGGCGGCGTACTTCCAGTGCAGTCGCAGAGGAGGTCACACATACCTAAAGATCTAGTGAGGGATTATAAGAGGGAGGATGACATACACTTGTGGTTTAAGGGGTATGAGTCAGCTCTCCACATTAATGGGGTCCCTGAGGGACAATGGGGGGCAGGTATGTGGAAGCACTTGGAGGTAGGGGGTAGGGACACCTTGACAGCCTTATGAGATCCCCAGGGGCTCATCTACTCTATTATATAGGACGCCCCACTCACCAGGTATGGTCTCATCCCAGAGCAGTACAAAGAAAAGTTTAGGTCCTACAAGAAGTCGGATTCCCAAACTTGGCTAGAATGTGTTGATTCTGTTTGCAGAGCACTGGATGGGTGGGTGAAGGGGTTCCAGGTAACAGATTATGATGGGCTGTACAATGTGCATGGGAGCACTAGTATAGTCTTTGTTTTCCAGAGCTGCAGACCGCTGGGAGAGTACCAGTGTCCACAAGAGGTGTGAGGGAGACTCCATGAAGGGTGGGCAGGGTCCCCATCAGAAGAAGTTGGGGGGGCAAGGGTAAACGGGGAGTTCTCTAAAGGGCCCCACCATAGTTCCAGGGTAAGGATTCCCATCCCAAGGTAAGAAGAAGCCTTGGATCTTTACAGGGAAGCCTTCAGAGAAGGGTTCCCGCACATGTTAAGCAAATCATCAGGAGGGTTACATGAGAGGGGATCCCCAAGTGTACCAAGTGGACACCATCACCGACTGGTGCACAGTCATGGGGGTTGGCCAGTGTAGCACTTGGGGAGGAGTTGTTTTCAGGACAAAGGTGGGAGCCAGCTGAGATGACCCTTGTATCACTAGGGGACAGTGAGGTGGTTCAGAAAACCCTTGTGCCTAAGAACACTAAGAATTACAGACAGTGGGTGGCCATCACTGGACAGAGGGTGGAGGCTCTGAGAGACACAGGAGCCAGAGCCACAGAAGAGCAGGTGGTCCCCATTGTGTTTCACCAAGTAGTTGCTGTGGACAACTCTGAGCACCAGTACAAGGTGGCACAGCTTTCAGTTGAATGGGGGGGGGTCTCTGGATCCTTGAGGGTAGCTGTGGGCCATGCCCACTCAGTCTATGGCAGCCAATAAGGGGGTTCAGGAGGACAGGAGCCTGAAAGAGTGGCCCAGGTGCCTGCCAGGAAGAGAAGGAGCAGAGGGTGCAGGAAACCTACCCCAGAAGTTCCCATGGCCTGGGAGGAGGCTCAACCTGACGGGAACCTCCCGGAACTTATAGGGGAGCAGGTGGCAGAACTGGGGGATGTGCCTGAGCTGACCCATTGGCAGCAAGAAGAGGTTACCACCAGGTAGGAATTCTGCGAGGCGCAGGAGACATGCCCTTCTCTTGAGGGTCTGCGTTAGCAAGCTGCAGACGAAGCGGCTGGCAAGGAGTCTGGATCACATTGGATCTACTGGGAGAATGGTCTCCTATATAGTGAGCCTAAGGTTGCTGAGCCTGAGGCAGCCTGAGTACTGGTGGTACCGGAGTGCTTCAGAACCTTCGTACTGGGTCTGGCTCATGACGTGCCTTTGGCAGGACATTTAAGGCAGGACAAAACATTTTAGAGGATAGTCACCCACTTTTACTGGCCCCAAATGCAAAGGCACTCTGATGTGCATTGTAGGTCTTGCCAGGCAAGTGGCAAGGGTGGAGAGAAATGTAAGGCTCCCCTCCAACCATTCCCCGTCACGAGCATCCCTTTTGAGTGGGTATGGATCAACATTGTGTGGCCTCTGGACCCGAAGACAACTATGGGCCACAGGTACATCCTGGTCTTGTTGGACCATGCCACCCCATACCCGGAAGCTATCCCTCTGAGGTCAGTGATGGCACCTGTGTTGGGCCAGGCATTGATGGGGATCTTTTTCCGCATGGGGTTCCCCAAGGAGGTGGTATCCGACCTGGGTACCAACTTCATATCCACATATATGAAGTCTCTGTGGAAAGAGTGTGGGGTGACATACGAGTTCATCACTCCTTTCCACCCCCAAGGAAATGGGTTGGTTGAAAGGTTCAACTGTACCCTGAAAGGCATGATTATGGGTCTATCAGACTCCATGAGGCATAAGTGGAACGTCCTCTTGGCATGCCTTCTCTTTGCATACGGGGAGGTACCGCAGAAGGAACTTGGCTTTAGCCCTTTTGATCTGCTGTACGGGCATCCTGTAAGAGGACCTCTTAGCCTGGTGAAAGAAGGCTGGGAGAAAGCTCCCAGTAGGCCCCCCCAGGATGTATTTAGTTACGTGTTGGCCTTCAGAAACAAGACTGCGCACTTCAGGAAACTCACTCAGGCGAACCTGGAAGCAAGCAAGGAGGATATGAAGCAATAGTATGAGCAGAATGCCACTCTGGTCGAGTTTCAGCCTGGCTGGAAAGTGTGGGTCATGGCTGCAATGGAGCCTCATGCTCTACCTAACAAGTGGACTGGGCCGTTTGAGGTTGTGGAGCACAAGAGTAATGTCACCTACCTGGTGAACTTGAGGACTCCAAAGAACCCTTTGAGGGTCCTACATGTGAACCGTCTCAAATCAATTTTGAGGGGTCTGAACTGGCCATGCTCTTGGCAGCAGATGGCATGAAGGAGGAGAGTGAAACCTCTCCCCATCACTGACCTTGGAACAGAAGAGGGACTGTCACCAGTTGCTGGGGCAGTTTGTCTGTCTGTTTTGCTTGACCCCAGGAGTCACCCATTTGTGCTCTCATGATGTGGACACTGTGGACAGTCCACCTGTGAAATATAAAATCTACAGGGTGACTGACAAGGTCAAAGCCAGTATCAAGGAAGAGCTTAAGGGTGACAGAGTTCTCCAGCAGTCCTTGGACCAGCCCAATGGTCTTGGTCTTAAAGGCGCTGCTGCTCCAGGTGCCACCCTGAGCTTAGGTTCTGCGTGGACTACCGTGGACTCAACACCATCACTAAGACTGACACGCACCCCATCCCCAGAGATGATGAGCTCATAGATCAGCTAGGAGCTGGCAAGTTTCTGAGTACATTTGACCTCACGTCTAGGTACTGGCAGATTGCCTTGACCAATGGGGCCAAAGAAATGTCAACATTTTCAACGCCAGAGGGGCACTATCAGTTCCGGGTCATGTCTGTTGGGTTGAAAAACACCCCTCCCACCTTTCAGAGGTTGGTCAACCAGGGCTTGGCTGGGTTAGAAGATTTAACCACTAACCACTGCCTACTTGGATGACACTAAAGTGTTCAGCTCCAGCTAGGAGGAGCACTTGCAGCACTTCTGAGAAATGTTGAAGGCCCTGCAGAAGGCAGGCCTCACTACTAAGGCCAGAAAGTGCCAGATAGGGCAGGAGTCGGTAGTATACTTGGGCCACCAGGTGGGGAGCAGCCAGGTGGCACCTCTACAACCCAAGATTGAGACCATTCTGGCTTGAGAACCCCCCAAGACGAGACAGAGGTGCATGCCTTTTTAGGTGTCACTGGTTATTACAGGAAATTTGTCAAGGGATATGGCACCATTGTTGCCCCATTGATAGAGCTGACTTCCAAGAAACATCCCAGAAAAGTGATCTGGACTGAGGTTTTTCAGAATGCTTTTGATGCCCTGAAGGCAGCCATGTGCATGGCACCCATGCTGAAAACACCCAACATCTCCAAGAAATTTGTTGAAGAGACCGACGCTTAAGAGCATGGTATGGGGGCAATTCTACCACAGCTAAACGAAGAGGTCCTAAATCAGCCTGAAGCCTTCATTAGCAGGAGGATATTCCCCAGGGAACAGAGGTGGAGTGTAATTGAGAGAGAAGCTTTTGCTGTGCTCTGGGCACTGTAGACTCTAAGACAGTACTTGTTTAATACTCACTTCTAGGTTCAGACAGACTACAGGACCCTCAGATGGTTGATGCAGATGAGGGGTGAGAACTCAAAACTGTTAAGGTGGTCCATCTCCCTAGAGAGAATGGACTTTACCGGTGAACACCTCCCTGGTACAGAACACGCCAATGCCGATGATCTGTACAGATTCTTCTACCTTAGTGATGTGAACTCCCAGGAGGTTGGGTAGTTCTCCCCACTCTCAGCTGGGGTGACACGTGTTAGACCTGGCATCCTTGGCGTGGTTTCCCCTGTCTTTTTGCCTCTGCCTCCTATATTTTTGACTGTGTGCTGGATTTCGTCTTTGCTGATTTTGGTACTCTGGGCACTTTACCACTGCTGATCAGTGCTGAAGTGCAAGTACTACTCTCTGTATAATTTGTGATCAAGATTGGTTATCCAGGGGGGTGTGGCCAAGGCGTCAAGATGGTGGTCGCACTTTTGTAGTGCTCAGGACCCCTCCGTCATCCCCCTCTCATAAAAACACCATCCGAGCACATCGACACCGAAAGCGCTCCCTTGAGGTTCCTCTATCCCGCCCCATTCCGTGTGGCGAGTTCCCGACTCTCCCGGCCCCCGCAGGGCTGAGGTTTTGGCTGCCTGGTGTTCGGCCGCTGCTGCCTCCGACCAAGATGGTGGCCGACGGACGGGCCTAGGGTGCGGCCTGCCGCAGCTGAAAGACGGCAGCAGCCTGGACTGCCTGGAGGCTGAGCTGCGGACCCCGAGGCGGGGGAGGCGTGAGCCGCGGCCGGGGGCCGCTGTGACTGGGAGAGATCGAGATAGGCCCTGGGCCGGTGGCCCCACTGTCCTCTGGTCCCCCTGACTCCCCCCCTTCCCTGTTGTGACCGGGGGCCGGGAAGGGGATCGGAGACGGTCCACGGTCCACGGGCCCGGGGCTGGGACACAAACTGTGCGGGGACCTGGCGATCCCGGGGCCTGATGCTGGGAAGACGCCCCGCCGCGGCCCGCCAGAAAGACCGCTAATCTGGCAGGTGCCTGCGGACCCATGCTGCTGCCGCTGTGGACCGGGATGCGGGTCGAGGTGAGGTGCACCTGGGGCGGCCCCGGGGAGCCGGGTGAGGTGCCTCGTATTCCGAGCCTGCGGGGGGGGGGATCAGCCGGTGGACGGAACTGACGGGCTCGCTGCCCCCCTGCTCCCCTGAGAGACAAAACTCCGTGACAGCGGGGGAGGGTCTCCTAGCTGGGGCCTGGGAGAAGGAGATGGGATGCAAGGCGACGGCCTAAAACTAACTGTGATCCAGGGCCTAGACATGGGACAATGCATCGCTTCGCAGATTTAGACAACCTGGGGCCAGGTCACAGTAACACGCTCCCCGCTGGTGTCCCCAGGAGGGGAAAAGAAAGACACTAAACAACAGTAAATAAGCAACAAATACAAACAGAGACAAATGCAAGCTGGGACAAACACCGGGATACCGAGGAGAGGATCTGGACCTTCGAGGCTCGTGAGAAGAGAGATACACCCAATTGGATCCCCCTTCGGACCACGGTGAGGGCTCGGCCTGGGGGTGACAGGTTAGAGACTACAGTGAGTGTTATTTTTTCATCCTTCCCTTCTTTGTTGACCTCCTCTCTTCCGGACGCTAGGCATCCTCACCGGCTGGAGTTGGGAAGAGTCCCGGGGTCATATCGAGTGATAAAAGAAACGCCACCAGGGTAAGGGACATTGAGGAGAAAAGGCAATAAATAAAACAAAAACAGAAAGATAAAATAGACTCTGTAACACCGTGTTCCCTGAAACCCCTGGAACTATCTAATAGATTCATAATGTAGGATATACCACAGGGGAAATACACTAGATCCCCATGGGTCTCCCATTTGGCCCTACACTAGGGCGAAACGAAACTGACCGACCACTGCGACCCTAGTGGGACTAGAACTGCACCCAACACCATGGGTAAAGACAAACCAACCAAACAAACAACAGCACAAACTCGTATGGACCAATTCACCACAGGTGCAGCGGGACCACGGTTGGAGGACCCAACCACAAATGGTGGTAATAACCCACGAACATCGTCCGGCGACCTGGCGGCGATCCTCCAGGCAAGTCAGACCTCCCAGACAGCAGTCTAATCTAAAATAGGGGAGGTCTGAGTGGATGTCGCCCTGATCCGGCAGGATCTCCGTAATGCAGTGTCCCGAATCACAGAGGCTGAGTCCAGAATCTCCACAGCAGAAGATAAAATAACAACCCTTAAAGCCCAAATCTCAATGGTGACCAAACGCACCTCGGATCTACACAGGAGGGCCAAAGACGCCAAAAACAGATCTAGACGTAACAATCTTCGCCTGGTAGGTCTTCCTGAGGCCACTGCAGAATCGTCGCTGGCCATGTTCCTGGAGGATTGGTTCAGGTCCTGGTTGCCGGCAGACCACTGCACAACATGGTTCACAATCAAACGAGCCCACAGGTCACTGCGCTCAAAGCCCCTGCCGGGTTCCCCACCCAGGCCGGTAATAATCCACCTTTTCAACTTCAAAGACAGAGAGCTGTTCCTGCAGGAAGCTCGCTCCAGATATGTATATGGGCGACAGATGCTTCTGAGGGAAGTATGGGGAGGGGAGGGAGTTGGGGGGTAAGGGGGTTCCGGCCTCGTTCTAAAGGCCAATGTTAGAATTTTTATGTGTAGGCAAGGTTCATATTTTTTAATTGAGACACAGGGCAGGATGCTTAATGACACAATAGATATAACAGAGTCTGAGGATCAGCAACAGGGAGATTGAAAGACAAGTCCCTCAGAATCTCACAAACTAAAAGCTAAAGGCTGGGCCAACCACTGTAAAATTCCACCTAAAATCACGCACCCCCCATGAATCAAGTACAAATTATATCATGGAACACCAACGGACTCCTAGATAAGATCAAACGTACTGCAGTGTTCACCTTCATACATAGATACTGTCCAGAAAACTCATGTTGCAGGAAGCTCACCTTTTGGGGGATAATGTCCATTCCTGGCCCATCTGGGATTTGATAGAGTATATCATCCGGGAAACACACGCGGATCACGAGAAGTAGGCATATTACTACATCGTACCTTCCCCATGACACACTTTCAGGTGTGGAGAGACAAACAGGGGCGGTATGTAGCCATTACCGGTAAGGTAGAAGGGGTCACATTTAACATAATAAGCGTCTACACCCCCCCCCCCGGTCAGCTCAACCCTCCAGGCACTCACCAAACTACTCTCTGACCTACCGTCTGGGCAAACTATATTAGGTGGCGACTTCAACGCAACCTCAGACCCGGCCCTAGATGTAGACGGCCCACTCACCACATATAGGCGTATACTGGCAACGTAAATTAATGGGTGGCTATCTGCTACGGGGCTCTGTGACGCCTGGTGGATATGGCATCCGAGGCAGAGACGATTCGCCCACACCTCAGCAGCCCATGGCTCCCAATCCAGAATAGATCTGGTGCTTCTTCCGAGCACAGACTGTACAACCCTCTCACGCATCAAGATTCTAGCCAGAGGAATCTCTGACCATGCCCCTCTCCGGCTCACGCTAGGCCCGGCTCGCCCCCGGCGTCGACCCATGTGGCGACTAAATGCATGGTACCTCCAAGATGAACAATTTAAGGAACAATTACACCAGGCACAAGAAGAATACTTTCACCTAAACAAAGGTTATGTAATACGAGGTATGGCTAAAAATCTGATACATAATCAGAACGCACCAAAACGCAACATATCACTCAGCTAGAGCTCTGGGCAATAAACCTCGAAAGAGACAACGTAATAAACCCAAGTGAGAAACTGACTCAACAACTCCTCCTAATCCAAGAGGAGATGTGGGGTCAATCCCTGGGGAAGCTGCGAAACATATATGGAGGGCCAGCACTGGAAGGATCTATGGTTGGGGGGACAAAACCGGGAACATTTTATTTTGGTTGATCTCCCGCAATCAGGCCTCCAAGATCGTCCCCGAAATTTACGACAAGGACAGTGTCCTAGTTACAGGACACACCGAAATCGCAAATGCTTTTGCCAACTATTATCACACACTGTACCAAGCATCTACACAAATAGATCTACATCAACCCCGTCAACTAATTGACTAGATCCCCCTCCCGCAGTTACCTACGGTAGAAACACAGCTTTTAGAAGAACCCATTAAAGAGGAAGAAATTGGGATGGCGATCTCGACATTAAAAGCCGGCAAGACGTCTGGCCCAATGGGTTCCCCCAGAATATTATAAGGCATTTAGAGAAGACCTGACCCCACGTCTACTGCGCCTTTTCGCAGAAATAGAAAAAGGTGTATCCTTTCCTCCAGAACTAGATACTGCCATGATTGTAGTGCTCCCCAAAACCCAGCCCCTTCGCCACACTGCGCGGAATACAGACCAATATCATTGATTAATACAGAAATTATAATTTTTGCCTCTATCCTTGCCACTCACATCAAAAGGGTCCTGCCGCAGCTAACCCACCCTGATCAATGTGGGTTTATGGCAACCCGCAGTACACAGCACTGTATCCGCCGGCTACATGTAGCCTTGGCGGAGAGATGCCGGCTACACCGAAACCTGGCCCTCTTGTTTATAGACTTCGAAAAAGGCTTTTGATTCGGTTGACTGGGGATTTCTTCTCCTGGTGCTCCGACGGGCAGGCATAGGAAAACAATTTTGCCACCTGATTAAAGCATTATACACCAACCCCACTGCCTGCGTACAGGTTAATGGGACCATATCCCATTCGACATTAGCAGAGGTACACGACAGGGATGTCCCTTATCCCCTCTTTTGTTTACCCTGGTCATTGAGCCTCTGGCTCAGATGGTCAGGACGGACTCAATATACAGAGGATGGAATTGGGGCCCATCTCACGAAGACAGGATAGCTCTATACACAGACAATGTTCTGCTGTATATGGAGGAACCTAGTATAACTGGTCCAAGGAGCCTCTGCCTTCTACGGAAATATGAACTAATCTTAGGTCTCAGGATGAACTCCACCTAATCAATCCTGATCCCGCTAGCGAACACGCGTGTAGGAAGTTGGCTCTGTATATACTATTTCAAAGTAAGAAATAGCATGCACAGAGTCCAAGGGTTCCCCTTAGAGGTAAGATAGTGGCAAAAAGAGATAATTCTAATGCTCTATTTTGTGGTAGTGTGGTCGAGCAGTAGGCTTATCAGAGGGTAGTGTTAAGCATTGGTTGTACACACACAGGCAATAAATGAGGAACACACTCAAAGACAATTCCAGGCCAATAGGTTTTTATATAGAAAAATATATTTTCTTAGTTTATTTTAAGAACCACAGGTTCAAGATTTACAAACAATACTTTAAATGAAAGGTATTTCACTTAGGAACTTTAGGAACTTTGAATTAGCAAAATAGCATATACAGTTTTCATACAAATTGCAATAAGCTATTTTAAAACTGGACACTGCAATTTTCAACAGTTCCTTGGGGGGTAAGTTTTTGTTAGTTTTGCAGGTAAGTAAACCACCTACAGGGTTCAAAGTTGGGTCCAAGGTAGCCCACAATTGGGGGTTCAGAGCAACCCCAAAGTTACCATACCAGCAGCTCAGGGCCGGTCAGGTGCAGAGGTCAAAGTGGTGCCCAAAACACATAGGCTTCAATGGAGAAGGGGGTGCCCCGGTTCCAGTCTGCCAGCAGGTAAGTACCCGCGTCTTCGGAGGGCAGACCAGGGGGGTTTTGTAGGGCACCAGGGGGGACACAAGTCAGCACAAAAAGTACACCCTCAGCACCACGGAGGCGGTCGGGTGCAGTGTGCAAACAGGTGTCGGGTTTCAATGGGAGAACCAGTGGTCTCTTCAGCAAAGCAGGCAGGCAAGGGGGGGGGGGGGGTCCTCGGGGAAGCCACCACCTGGGCAAGGGAGAGGGCCACCTGGGGGTTGCTTCTGCACTGGAGGTTGGATCCTTCAGGTCCTCGGGGCTGCGGGTGCAGTGTCTTTACCAGGCGTCGGGTTCTTTGAAACAGGCAGTCGCGGTCATGGGGGCTCAGGGGGGGTCAACTCTGGCTACTCACAGGGTCACAGTCGGCAGGGAGTCCTCCCTGTAGTGTTGGTTCTCCGCAGGTCGAGCCAGGGACATCGGGTTCAGGGTGCAAAGTGTCACGCTTCCGGCGGGAAACGTGTGTTCTTTAAAAGTTGCTTCTTTGTTGCAAAGATGTTTCTTCTTTGGAGCAGAGCCGCTGTCCTCGGGAGTTCTTGGTCCTTTTAGATGCAGGGTAGTCCTCTGAGGCTTCAGAGGTGGCTGGACCCTGTTGAACGCGTCACTTTTGCAGTTTTTCTTGAAGTGGGGAGATAGGCCGGTAGAGCTGGGGTCAAAGCAGTTGGTGTTATGTCTTCTCTGCAGGGCTTTCAGGTCAGCAGTCCTTCTTCGTCTTAGGTTGCAGGAATCTGTATTCCTAGGTTCTGGGGGGCCCTAAATACTCAATTTAGGGGGGGGGTTTAGGTCTGGGGTGTTAGTAGCCAATGGCTACTAGCCCTGAGGGTGGCTACACCCTCTTTGTGCCTCCTCCCTAAGGGGAGGGGGGCACATCCCTAATCCTATTGGGGGAATCCTCCATCTGCAAGATGGAGGATTTCTAAAAGTCAGAATCACCTTAGGTCAGGACACCTTAGGGGCTGTCCTGACTGGCCAGTGACCCCTCCTTGTTTTTCTCATTATCTCCTCCGGCCTTGCCGCCAAAAGTGGGGCCGTGGCCGGAGGGGGCGGGCAACTCCACTAGCTGGAGTGCCCTGGGGTGCTGTAACAAAGGGGATGAGCCTTTGAGGATCACCGCCAGGTGTTACAGTTCCTGCAGGGGGAGGTGAGAACCACCTCCACCCAGTACAGGCTTTGTTACTAGACACAGAGTGACAAAGGCACTCTCCCCATGTGGCCAGCAAAATGTCTGGTGTGTGGCAGGCTGGTAAAACTAGTCAGCCCACACTGGAAGTCGGTATGGTTTCAGGGGGAATCTCTAAGATGCCCTCTGGGGTGTATTTCACAATAAAATGTACACTGGCATCAGTGTGCATTTATTGTGCTGAGAAGTTTGACACCAAACTTCCCAGTTTTCAGTGTAGCCATTATGGTGCTGTGGAGTTCTTGTTTGACAGACTCTCAGACCATATATTCTTATGGCTACCCTGCACTTACAATGTCTAAGGTTTTGCTTAGACACTGTAGGGGCATAGTGCTCATGTACCTATGCCCTCACCTATGGTATAGTGCACCCTGCGTTAGGGCTGTAAGGCCTGCTAGAGGGGTGACTTAACTATGCCATAGGCAGTGTGAGGTTGGCATGGCACCCTGAGGGGAGTGCCATGTCTACTTAGTAATTTTCTCCCCACCAGCACACACAAGCTGGCAAGCAGTGTATCTGTGCTTAGTGAGGGTCTCTAGGGTGGCATAAGACATGCTGCAGCCCTTAGAGACCTTCCCTGGCATCAGGGCCCTTGGTACCAGGGGTACCAGTTACAAGGGACTTACCTGGATGCCAGGGTGTGTCAATTGTGGAAACAAAGGTACAGGTTAGGGAAAGAACACTGGTGCTGGGGCCTGGTTAGCAGGCCTCAGCACACTTTCAAATCATAACTTGGCATCACCAAAGGCAAAAAGTCAGGGGTAACCATGCCAAGGAGGCATTTCCTTACAACATGTGATTGCTTTGATTGGCAAAGTACAATACCCATACGCAGACTTAAGTTTTAAATACCTAGGGATCTGGGTAACCCTTCTGCCTGAATTAACATGGGCTAAAAATCTATCTCCTCTGCTAACACGTATCAAAACAGACATGCAGAGATGGCAAACCCTGCCTTTAAATGTGATGGGGGGGGGGGTGGCCTTATATAAAATGATGATCTTACCAAGACTCCACAAAATGGGAGCCCGCCCATCTGCCAAATGCCCAAGATGCCCTAATGAACCAGCAGATTTCTTCTATATGGTATGGACCTGTCAAATAATACAGAAATACTGGGGGGGGTCCGAGATATAGGAAGGGCCTTAGGTCAAGAAATACAAAAATCAGCGAAGCTAATCCTACTGGGGGTAGTGGATGAAATGGGAGGAACACGCGCCAAACGAGCGCTTACAGCTACGGCACTATTAGTCGCCAAGAGAGATATCTTGGCAACTTGGACTTCCCCAGAGGGCCCATCGATCCAGAAATGGAGAAAGGGGGTGGGCTGGTGTGCAAATCAGGAGAAACTGGTATTCGAGTCCAGAGGGTGCCCACAAAAATTTGAAAAGATATGGGGACGATGGCTAGAATCACTGACATAAACCAGACACGTTATATGATAATTAATGTTATATGGGGACACAACTGTTGCTAGATACTTTGATAGCCCCACAACCAAAATATTGTTGATTGCTAACAATGATACTAAAGCGCTAATGGGATTTTATAAATTTCATGTGTCCTTTGCCTTGTACTTGAACCTTGTTTGTATATTTCTGAAAATAACAATAAAAATGTGTTTATAAAAAGATTGGTTATCCATGATTGGCATATTTGACTTACTAGTAAGTCCCTAGTATAGTGCACCAAGGGCCTGTAAGTCAAATGTTACTAGAGGGCCTGCAGCACTGACTGTGCCACCCACATGAGTAGCTCCGTAAACATGTCCCAGACCTGCCATTGCAGTGTCCGGGGGTGCAGTTTTAAACTGACATGTCGACCTGACAAGGGCACCCACTTGCCGGGCCCAAACCTTCCCTTTTAATATATGTAATCTCCCCTAAGGTAGGCCTAAGAAAGCCCCATGGGCAGGGTGCAGTTTATTTAAAAGGTAGGACATGTACTGGTGTGTTTTGCATGGTCTGATAGCGACATACTGCCAAATTTGTTTTTTACTGTTGCAAAGCCTATCTCTCCCATAAGGTAACATGAGGATTACCTTGAAATAACTTTTAAGTGTCATTTCCCATTGTAGGAGGCTGGCCCTTTATATATTGTGCAAAACTAGGCACTCTGTAGAGGGGGTCGAGGCAACCCTCGTTGGTTTCCAGAGGTAAAAATTAGACCACCTAAAGCTCCACTTTTTAAGGTAGCTGGTCGAGCAGTTAGGCTAATCCAGGAGATGTGTTAAGCATTTTTGTAATCACAAATCCAATCATGCACCACACACACTCAATAAATAACTCAAGACCAGAATTTTTAAAAATACTTCAGACTTTTATGCAAATTTTAAGACCAAGAACTTTAAGATATGTTAAGTGATTTTTGAGATATGACTTTTCAAACTTTTAATGAAGTTGTTCTCTCTGTGCGTAATTACACACTGTAGGAATCAATAGGCAGTTGTAAGGAAATGGCTCCCTGTTGCAGTTACCCCCCACTTTTTGCCTGATACTGATGCTGACTTGACTGAGAAGTGTGCTGGGACCCTGCTAACCAGGCCCCAGCACCAGTGTTCTTTCACCTAAAATGTATAATTGTTTCCACAATTGGCACACCCCTGGCACACAGATAAGTCCCTTGTAAAAGGTACCAGTGGTACCAAGGGCCCTGTGACCAGGGAAGGTCCCTAAGGGCTGCAGCATATGTTGTGCCACCCTAAGGGACCCCTCACCTAACACATGCACACTGCCATTGCAGATTGTGTGTGTTGGTGGGGAGAAAAAGGCAAAGTCGACATGGCATCCCCCTCAGGATGCCATGCACACAAAATACTGCCTGTGGCATAGGTAAGTCACCCCTCTAGCAGGCCTTACAGCCCTAAGGCAGGGTGCACTATACCACAGGTGAGGGCATAGCTGCATGAGCAATATGCCCCTACAGTGTCTAAGTCTATTCTTAGACATTGTAAGTACAGTTGTGGCCATATTAAGTATATGGTCTGGGAGTTTGTCAAAAACGAACTCCACAGCTCCATAATGGCTACACTGAATACTGGGAAGTTTGGTATCAAACTTCTCAGAATATTAAACCCACACTGATGCCAGTGTTGGATTTATTAAAAAGTGCACACAGAGGGCATCGTAGAGATGCCCCCTGTATTTTACCCAATTGTTCAGTGCAGGACTGACTGGTATGTGCCAACCTGCTGCTGAGAGGCGAGTTTCTGACCCCCATGTGGTGAGGGCCTTTGTGCTCTCTGAGGACAGAAACAAAAGCCTGCTCTGGGTGGAGGTGCTTCACACGTCCCCCCTGCAGGAACTGTAACACCTAGCAGTGAGCCTCAAAGGCTCAGGCTTCGTGTTACAATGCCCCAGGGCACTCCAGCTAGTGGAGATGCCTGCCTCCCGGACACAGCCCCCACTTTTGGTGGCAAGTCCAGGGGAGATAATGAGAAAAACAAGGAGGAGTCCCCCACCAGTCAGGACAGCCCCTAAGGTGTCCTGAGCTGAGGTGACCCCTGCCTTTAGAAATCCTCCATCTTGATTCTTGATCTTGAATAGGGATGTGCCCCCCTCCCCTCAGAGAGGAGGCACAAAGAGGGTGTAGCCACCCTCAAGGACAGTAGCCATTTGCTACTGCCCTCCCAGACCTAAACACACCCCTAAATTCAGTATTTAGGGGCTCCCCAGACCCTAGGAAATTAGATTCCTGCAACCTGAAGACGAAGAAGGACTGCTGACCTGAAGCCCTGCAGAGAAGACGGAGACACCAACTTCTTTGGCCCCAGCCCTACCGGCCTGTCTCCCCACTTCAAGAAAAACTGCAACAGTGACGCGTCCCCCAGGGTCCAGCGACCTCTGAAGCCTCAGAGGACTACCCTGCATCTAAAAGGACCAAGAACTCCTGAGGACAGCGGCCCTGTTCCACAAAGACTGCAACTTTGCAACAAAGAAGCAACTTTTAAAGACCACACGTTTCCCGCCGGAAGCGTGAGACTTTCCACTCTGCACCCGACGCCCCCGGCTCGACCTGTGGAAAACCAACACTACAGGGAGGACTCCCCGGCGACTGCGAGCCCGTGAGTAGCCAGAGTTGACCCCCCCTGTCCCCCACAGCGACACCTGCAGAGGGAATCCAGAGGCTCCACCTGACCGCGATTGCCTGCTTCAAAGAACCCGGCGCCTGGGAACCACACTGCACCCGCAGCCCCCAGGACCTGAAGGATCCAACCTCCAGTGCAGGAGCGACCCCCAGGTAGCCCTCTCCCTAGCCCAGGTGGTGGCTACCCCGAGGAGCCCCCCCTTGCCTGCCTGCATCGTTGAAGAGACCCCTGGGTCTCCCATTGAAACCTATTGCAAACTTGACGACGGTTTGCACTCTGCACCCGGCCGCCCCTGTGCCGCTGAGGGTGTACTTTCTATGCTGACTTGTGTCCCCCCCGGTGCCCTACAAAACCCCCCTGGTCTGCCCTCCAAAGTCGTGGGTACCTACCTGCTGGCAGACTAGGACCGGGGCACCCCTATCTCCATTGAAGCCTATGCGTTTTGGGCACCACTTTGACCTCTGCACCTGACCGGCCCTGAGCTGCTGATGTGGTAACTTTGGGGTTGCCCTGAATCCCCAACAGTGGGCTACTTTGGACCCAACTTTGAACCCTGTAAGTGCTTTACTTACCTGAAAAACTAACAAATACTTACCTCCCCCAGGAACTGTTGAATTTTGCACTCTGTCCAATTTTATAATAGCTTATTACCATTTTTGCCAAAACTGTACATGCTATTGTGATGATTCAAAGTTCCTAAGATACCTGAGTGAAATACCTTTCATTTAAAGTATTGTTTGTAAATCTTGAACCCGTGGTTCTTAAAATAAACTAAGAAAATATATTTTTCTATATAAAAACCTATTGGCCTGGAATTGTCTTTGAGTGTGTGTTCCTCATTTATTGCCAAATGCTTAACACTACCCTCTGATAAGCCTACTGCTCGACCACACTACCACCAAATAGAGCATTAGAATTATCTCTTTTTGCCACTATCTTACCTCTAAGGGCAACCCTTGAACTCTGTGCATGCTATTTCTTACTTTGAAATAGTGCATACAGAGACAACTTCCTACATCATTCACTTTAAAAAATGCATTAAAAATCGCACAGTTGAGTTACCAATTCTTTTGCAGGATGGTCGCAGCAGTTGGTGGGCACCTTGTGCCAGCTGGAGCGCCTTGGGCGGCTCCCAGTTCCGGCTGGAGCAGCGCTGGAACATTTCTTGCCACAGGGCACTTGGAGGGACCACCTGAAAAAGGAGATGGTTTACAAACTTAAAGGTGGTGCCTTGGGATCACCTTGGGCTGTTGAGGTTGCAAGGGGCTGGGGACCCGTGGAGCACAGCTGGTTCCTCGTTGCAGGGCGCAGGGCGGCTGCATGCAGGGCGAGTTGGAGATCCAGGTCCTGTGCGCAACGGAGTCCTTTGGAGCTGGAGGTGAGTCTCTTTGAACGCTGCTTACAGGACAATGGGGGCACTCTGGTGGGATATCCACGGTGTTCCTAAAGTCTCTTGACTGGGGCTTCCTCCTGATCCTTTTTTAGCTCTTTGGGAGCTGGTTTTCTGGTTGCCCGATGTCAGCTGTCCAGTACCCAGGGTATTGGCGTAACCCGGCCACTGGAAGTTACAGTGCCACCAAACTTGGCATACTTGTAGGCCACTTCTGGGATGTTGCTGGTGTGACGTCAGGTTCGGCTGCGACTTCTGGTTGTGGAGATATCGGCCAGTCAGTGAAGTGACACTCACTGGCTTGTTGGTTCTTGCTTGGTTGTTGAGTGGTGCCTCCTTTCAGAAAGGAGATCTGGGGTGATTCTTGAAGCCTGGGGGTCCCCTGGGTTTCTTGAAGTCAGTCCAGTGTCCAGCTCCTCCGCAGCAGTGATTGTCGGGTCCTGGGTGAAGCAGGCAGGATTTGCACCTTTTCTTGTGCAGCAGGTCCACAGTTCTCTTGCTTTGGATCTTCTTTGGTGCTGGTCTTCTTTGTCTTTCCAAATCTGATTTCTTGGTCTAGGGATGCCCACTAAATACTGAATTTAGTGGGCATTTTAGGGGTAACCTGGTAGTGTCCAATGGGACACTTACGTATGGGTTTCACTACCCACTTTAGTGACTACTTCCTTTGGGAAGAGGCACTTCCCTATACCTGATTGGATATTTTCCTCCATTCCAAGATGGAGGAAACTGAATGTGAGGGTCCACTTTGCAGGCAACACCTTAGGGGTGGTGCAGGCTAGGTGAGGCCACTCCTCCCACCCTTTGTTTGGTTTACCGCCTTTGCTCCCTCCAAAAGTGGGGGTTTGCAAAGGGGAGGCCATCTGCTGCTTGCAGCAGGCCTGGGGGCTCGAGTTTAAAGGGTGGTAGCCCTTTGAAGCTCACTGCCAGGGCAGTGCACATTCATGTGGGAGGGGGTGTTAGCTCCTCCACTCAGGAAGGGCATTGTTTTACAAACCAGAGACACAGGGCTCTCCCCCAAGGTTTGTATATTGGTTGTCTGGATGTGGCAGGCTGGCTGCAACCAATCAGCAACCATGCCAGGATAGCTAGCCTTTGCAGGGGGCACCTCTAAGGTGACCCTGGGGTACATTTTATAATAAATCCAGTACTGGTACCAGTTTCGATTTATCATTCTGAGTTGTCAAACAACCCAGGGTTCAGAGTAACCATTTTGTAGCTGCGAAACACGTGTTGACCAGTGCCCAGTACATATATTAAAATGGCTGTTCTGTCCATCCATTGTGTTCCAGGTTTGGCAAGGACACAGTGGGGGCATATTGCTCATGTAGCTATGCCCTCACAAATAATATGGAGCACCATGCCTTAGGCTTGTAAAGCCTGTTAGAGGGGTGTCTTACCCATAGCAAATTTAGTGTATGGTGGAGAGGGCACACAGGTAGTGTGTCAAGTCGAGTTTGTGTGTTAGGTTTGCACCAGAACACTCAACCTGCTATGGCAGTGATGGGTACATCTGGATGCATGGCCCTAGAGGGTTGCACAATCATTGCTGCTGCCCTCAGGGGTTTACCCATAGTACCCCATGTCCTGGGTACGTAAGTACCTTTTACTAGGGACTTTGGGCCAGATGTAGGAAGCCGTTTGCATGGTGCAAACTGCGAAAATCGCAGTTTGCGCCATGCAAACAGCCTTCTGCGATGCACATTCACAATTTGCGAGTCGGTACCGACTCGTAAATTGTGAATGTGACTCGCAAATAGGAAGGGGTGTTCCCTTCCTATTTGCGACTCGCATCGCAATTCGCAGTTACCACCAGTGTCACACTGGTGGTAACTCATTCGCAAAAGGGAAGGGGTCCCCATGGGTCCCCAACTCTGTGCCACGTCTTTGACTGTGCCTCATTTCTAAGGTACTTACCTGGGGTATGTGCGACTCCATAACCGGCACTCTACTCCCTCTAGAGTGGCTTCGGACTGTTGGGAACAACTTCATCGCAAGGCAGTGATTACACCAGTTGGAGCTATTTTGTTTCTAAGTGCCTTTATTGGGATTTACTCTCTTAAAATTAATTTCTTTGCTTGTGTATGTTGGATGCTTGTCATTTGGTCTTGTTTTACTTAGCTAAATATTGGCTATTTTTCTAAAGTGGTGTGGAGGACTTTTGTAGTGTTTTCACTGTGTTGCTATATGTGGGTACAAATACTTGCCTCTGAGATAAGCCTGAGTGCTTGTGCAAAGCTACCAAGGGAGTGAGCAGGCTTTATCTTAGGAGTGTGACTCCCTTACCCTTACTGGAGTCAGGATCCCTACTTGGACAGGGTGCAAACTGACTGACAACTAGACACCCCATTTCTAACAGTATCCTTATATAACCACCAAATAGTCATAGAACTGCCTTAAACTGCTGCAGAGGTCCAGAAGTGATAATAGGTAGCTATGGTAAGTAAATTATTTTCACCCTGTGTACTTTTGCATCCGGTGTCAGTGAAAGATATCGGACCAGGAAAGGCAATAAGTGACCACGAAGGCCTGCCTAAATTAAACATACATTCAGACCTGATAACATTTGAAAATGTTTACCATGTGAGCAGGGGGCAGGGCTTAGTGCCAAGCCTGGGGCACTTTCAAATTCACTGCCTCCTAGTACACAAACCCCATGCCAGCGCCCGCTCATCCCAGTTTCTGCCCTGCCTGCAACAAAAACAAAGCTGTTGAGGCTGGTGCCATGTACGTGGGAGGTTTCACACCTCCTAATGGACATCAGCTGTAGAGAACCTCAAAACAATCAGCTGGAAACCCGCTCTCTGCAGGGGTTTTTGTAAAGAGGACAACATGAATGTATAATCTTCCTAAGTTTATTGGTAGAGATAAACCTGTGTTAGTTAGACCAGACACCTGTACAACGCCCGCTCCAACTGCCCCGGAACCTGATGACCTCACCTTCCTCACGCTAGCCCACCATCATCACAGAAGACATATAGACCATTCTAATAACGATGTCACTTTTCCCTGGAACCCCATAGGAATAGGAATAGATTAAATGGAAAGGGAATACATTATAACACATCCTCTCCTGCTCAAAATCTTAAAATAACCACAGTGAAATTCAGGACCCCCCATTTTTAAAGAAAACATAACATGAGAAATTCTAAAAGACTATGGGGGTTATTCTGACCCCGGCGGGCGGAAACCGCCCAAACACCGCACCGCAGTCAAATGACCGCGGCGGTGATTCCAACTTTCCCGCTGGGCCGGCTCTCAAGAAGATCGCCCGCCGGCCCAGCGGGAAAGCCCCTGCAAAGAGGAAGCCGGCTCCGAATGGAGCCGGCGGATTTGCAGGGGTGCGACGGGTGCAGTTGCACCCGTCGCGATTTTCAGTGTCTGCAAGGCAGACACTGAAAATCATTATGGGGCCCTGTTAGGGAGCCCCTGCACTGCCCATGCCAGTGGCATGGGCAGTGCAGGGGCCCCCAGGGGCCCCACGACACCTGTTCCCGCCAGCCTCTTCCTGGCGGTGTAAACCGCCAGGAACAGGCTGGCGGGAAGGGGGTCGGAATCCCCATGGCGGCGCTGCAAGCAGCGCCGCCATGGAGGATTCCCTGGGCCAGGGGTAAACCGTCGGGAAACCGCTGGTTGCCCTTTTCTGATCGCGGCTTTACCGCCGCGGTCAGAATTGCCCATGAAGCACCGCCAGCCTGTTGCCGGTGCTTCCGCGGCCCTCTGCCCTGGCGGTTTCAAACCGCCAGGGTCAGAATGAGGGCCTATGCCCCTCATTATGAACTTGATGGTAATCACCGCCGACCGCCGTGCTGATGGTGAACAAAAGACCGCCGGTGACGGTGGACTGCACACCACTGAATAATGATGCCAAAAACGCAGTCTGCCCAAAAGTTGACAACCTCCACTCACCACCAGGGCCAACAACAGCAGAAAGGCAGGACACAGCACCCCGCCACCGACATCCCTACAAATCCCCAGCCCACCAAATAATGATGCACAAATCAGTGCAGCGGACAGTGGATGCCAAACGGCCATTGGTGGTAATAACGGCTGCGTTCAGAAACTGGAACTGCCAACAACAGAAGCACACATTAGCAAATTTGGAAACCACACAGCTGACACACATCCACACCAGTATAAAAAATATTCATACACAACCCACAATTCTTTGCAACACCAACAGCATAGAAAACCACACCACAACACACATACAAACAAACACCACACAAGTCACACACACAACACACCACCCACAACACACACCATGGCAGATGGAGCTATGGCAGAGGATTGTCAACAAGGTCAAGGCAGTAAGAATCCATCCATGCACAAGGGATGACATCAGGAAGAGATGGAATGACCGACGGGGGAAGGTGTGTTCCATGGCATCACAACACAACATCGTCGTACAGAAGACCGGCGGTGGTCCCCCACGTCCTCCCCCCAAATACACCAACTGGGAGGAGAGGGTCATGGCTATCCTGCACCCGGAGGGCCTCACTGGTCTCCATGGAGGACTGGACTCTGGTAAGTCAACTACACCTGCAATGCATGTATCACCCCATCCCTCTCACTACCAGCATGCCACCATCCCCTATCCAGCCCACAATACCCACACACTCCTGCCCATATCCCCTGCATGCCCACAACCCCCCATACAAATCACTGTCCAGCCCACTCTGCACAGTCACCAACCCATGCATTAAATGGCAGGAGCACCAGAACACCCAGAATGCACCACTCCCCTCTCACCAAATGCATCCAGAAGAACACCAAGGGACCCTGCATGCTTCCACATGGGAATGGAACCACCAATAACTCCTAAGCAGTACTGCACGGGACATAAAAGTGCAGGACACCCACACCTCTGTTCTCTCACACACAGGCAACACTACCCATGCTACCTGGACGGAGACTTCAAGGAGTGCCAGTACTCCACCTGAAGATGAAGGCCCCACTCAGGAGAGTGCAGAAGGATGTCTGGACACAGAGGAGATCCCTGGCCCATCCCACAGCCCTGGACACTCACCCTGCAGTAGCCACACCCAGGACACCACTCATACCCCTACCACTCAGCCACAAACGTCAGCTCTGTCCCAACGCCCCCACACCAGTGTCTGTAGGCCACGGACTGGCTGCCCACAAGTACAGAGGCCTGATACCCACCACCAAGCAGGATGATGAAGGGCCCAGTGCAAGTGGGACTACCAGAACTGTGCAGGGGACACAGGTACAGGGGGCCAGGGCCATGGGGATGGGAGCAGTGGGCCACGGGGTGGTCCAAGGAGGGATGCTGCTGCCCAAAAGGCCATTGCTGAGGTCCTGGGAGCATACCACCATTCCCAGGACAGGATGGGCCAGATCCTGGCCACACTGGAGGAGAGAATCAGAGGCTGCAGGTAGCACACCATCACAAGACCACGGAGCAATGGAAACAGCTCAGTCCTACCATAGCCACCATTGCAGGGGTACTGCAGAGCCAGTACAACAGCCAGCCTGAGTCCTCCACCCACCTGCAGGCCCCTTCCACTAGCTAGGACAATGCACTGCCATCTACATCTGCAGCTGCTAGTGGACAGGTGGGGCTGCAAAATGACTCACAGGACACCAGCACCCCTTCCCCTGCAGCCCAGCTTCCCCCTCGCAAACGTGGCCTCAGACCCAGACATCCCTGTGAAATACTAGACAAGACCAATCCCACTGCCAGAAAGTGACTCTGCCTTGAACTGTCTCCCTTGTGTGTCACTGAGCTACCCCTTGTTGACATGCCACTGCCATTTCACCATCTTCAAATGGCCCCATGGACTATGGCTTTGTGCAACCAACAGATCTGGAAATGTACCTGAGTACATTGTTCACCATGCGCCCACTCCCTTACACTGTCCCATCACTCATTGATGTTTTTTGTTTAAATAAATACACCTGTGCACTCAAAATATCTGTCCTTCATTAACATGAGCAAACAAATGTAAATGTGTAAATATTAGCCAATTTACATCATAATGCTGTTTTATTGCATGAGGGAGTCTATCAGACTGCAGTGTCAAAGTTTGCACACTGTACATTCCATTGCTGTAACACACATCTCCTTCTTCACACATGAAGTCTACACATCACTGGCAAGGGACACCATAGCACTTTGCACACAAGTCACCCTGAAACAATGCAGTAAACCCATTGGTAACATAGAACACTACCTGAGAGTCACTGGAAGTATAGCCGGATTAGCTGGGTCCTGGAGTAGATGTCTTTCCCCTCCTCTTCCCCAGCACTCTCATCCATCCTCTGAGGTGGCAGGGGTGGTTGGACAGCATCTACCTCATCCAGTAGTGGAAAAGGCTTTCCTCAGAGCCAAGTTGTGCAGCATGCAGCAGGCCACCACTATCTGACACACCTTTTCAGGGACATAGCCCAGGGATCCTACAGAGAGATGGAGGCAGCAAAATCTTGCTTTCAAGAGTACTTTGGTCCTCTCAATAACCTCCCTAGTGCGACCATGTGCCTCATTATAAGGAATTTCTCCATCTGTCCTGGGATTCCTCACAGGTATCAGGAACCATTGCATGTTTGGGTAGCCAGAAAACCCTCTAAAAGTGGGCGAAAGAGGGTTGAAACACACAAAATCTACTGGCATACAGCCTGCCTGTCAGCTATGTAACTGATCCAGTGTCATACACACTCACCTATGAGCCAAGCTCTGTCCCCCGTAGCTGTCCCATCATGTGTGGCACACTGCTGTTTCTCAGGACATAGGAGTCATGGACTGATCCTGGGAACCTTGCACTGACATGAGTAATGGACTGATCAGCAGTACACACCGATTGGACATTCATGGAGTGAACGCTTTTACGATTTCTGAACACCTGTTCATTTACTCTTGGGGGTATGAGGGCTATGTGGGTCCCATCAATGGCACCTATCACATGGGGAATATTTGCAAAAGCATAAAATCCAGATTTAATGGAGGTGAGATCAGCCCTTTGGGGAAACTGGACATAACTCTGCAGGCGTTGCACGAAGGAATCCAGAAATTTGGACAGGGTGTGGCTGAACATTGGCTGAGATACACCGGCTGCCATGCCCACTGTCACTTGGAATGAGCCCGTGGCTAGAAAATGTACCTTAGATAGTACCTATACAGTTGTAGGGATGGCATGGGGATTCCTATTAGCTGGCATCAGAACAGGCTCCATTTGTGCACAGAGTTCCAGGATAGTGGCTCGATTCAGGGGGTAAGTGATGATGATGTGACGTTCCTCCACGGTGGCCAGAGTAACCAGGGGTCTGTAAACAGATGGGACCCTCCCTCGCCACATGGGTCTGTACTTATGGGGGGGAATAGAAACACATTGAGTTGCCACAAATACTTAAATCGCAATATTCCACAATTCAACTTGTACATGCAACACTATTGCCTCTCACACAGATGCAGAGAACTTGGTAATCCTGTCAGGGTATTGTATGGTGTGGTGTATATATTGCATTGCATCACAGTGTAGGCACACTTCCCACTATGATTCCATGAGGAGGATCGCTGATCATACCATTACTCGACGAAGGGGAGAGAGAATGGAGCCATGGATTAGGACCCCAGACAGACTATGAAGGCATGGTGTATGCAAAATGGCAGCCACCTGTCCTACAGGTAGTGTAGTATATGAAGGGTCTTAATTTGGCTGGTGGTAGTCATCATGGCGATAGGCGGTGTGTACCGCCATGCACCTCTTTATTGGATAACATTGGCGTCTATGGGGAAGGAGGGCCAATCACGATCACTGCCGGCGGTGACAGTGCACACCACTGCAGTAAATACTGCCATTTTGCTATGCTCTTGCCACTTGACTCCTGCACCTTGAGAGGAACGGAACTCCACTGCGTGAGCTGCTGTGTCCTGACTCTGGTCCTTAGAATGGCATGTGTCACAGGGGAACAGGCCCCGGCCTTCACCGCTGAGGAGCTTGAGAAGATGGTGGACGGGGTCCTACCTCTGTATGCAAAGCTGTATGGGCGACCAGAGGCTCAGGTAAGTTGCTGTTAGTCCTACTTGAATGTGTATGAATGTGGCAGGTGCTTGTAGGCGTTTTTGTTGGCTATGTGGATGCTTAGGGGTAATGTGTCTGGCAGTTCTTGTCTTGGCTATTGTCATTATGTGTGTCTCCATGGGCCATGTGAGGTTGAACTGGCATGGCATTTGTGTATGGGGCATCCACTCTGACGTCTGTTTCTTTACTCTGTGTGTCCCATGCAGGTCAGCGCCCATCAGAAGAAAGGAACGTGGCAAGCCATCGCCAAGGAAGTGTGGACCCTGGGGGTCTACAACCAGCGGAGCACCCACTGCAGGAAGCGGTGGGAGGACCTGCGCGCTGGGTCTGGAAGACCGGAGGGGCCCAGCTGGGGACGGCCTCCCAGCGAGGGAGAGGTGCCGGTCAGGCCCTGACCCCCCTAATGGCCTGCATACTTGCAGTGGCCTATCCCGATTTGGATGGGTGCTTGAAGGCAGCACAGCATCCACAAGGGGGTGAGTACCTACACTAATGTGATGCTACTTTGCTGAGTGTAGTTAGGTGCCATAGGGTGCATGCAGTGTAGTGTCAGGCCCATATACAGGTGTGTCCCTGCAGTTCCGTCCCCATCTACGTCCGAGGGATACTGTCCTTAGGTAGATATGGATGGGAATGTAGGCCTGTGGGGGTCCCCTGTTTGGGCTATTGATTTAGATGTAGCCTCATGGATTAGCATACTTATTGTCGTGCCAGCGTCTCTCATAGTATCCCATTGCAAAGTCTATCCAAGTAGAGGGCCAGGATGATACTGTGGGATCTTGCCTAGGAGTCAGGGGCACATTCACATTCATTATTCTATCTGATGGGGGTTAGTGCATGAGATGGGTGGGGGTGTATGTGTGCCAACAGGTATGTTTGATCTAGAATTGACCTACTGTTTTCTTGTTTTGTTCCTCGTGCTCTTGTGTCTTTGTGTGCTTTAGCATCATCTGGTGAGGGAGGTAAGGCACCAGCGAGTGGGGATGCTGCAGCCCACGATTCCCAGGAGGCAGAGTCCACTGACGCCAAGGGGACCAATGGGTTGGAGGGTGAGGGGAGTACTGCGAGGAGGCAACTACTACTGGAGGTAGTGACTCAGATACCTCCTCCAATGGCAGCTCCCTGGTGATGGCAGAGCCTACTGGGCCCAGCCATTCCTCGTCATCTTGCACCACCCCTAATACCATCACCGCCCTCCCAGTAGCTCCCCAGCATGTAACCCGTGCCCGCTCACCCATGAGGGTGGGCTTCTCCTTCACCCCAGGCACCTCATCTCCTGCCCCTGTTAGCCCTGCTGCTCTCCTGAGAAGCATGTCTGTTGGTCAGACAGCCATTGTGAATGCCATCCAGGGGCAGGCATCCCAGATGCAGCAATGTAATGCGCTCCTGGAAGGCATTAACAGTGCCATGTCTGGCTTACAGAGATCTTTTCGGGCTCTGGCCCCCTCTTTGACAGCAGCCAGTGTCCCTGGTCTTTCCGTCCCCCCTCCCACCACCTCTACCTCTTTTTAGCACCCCACTCCATTTTCCCATCCCAAGCACACATCCAGACAGCCATGCACCCAAATCAGCACCCAAGGAGCAGGCAGAAAAACACAAGCACCACTCGTCCCACCACGTACAGGCACACACCCAAACATTCAAAGGCAGACCCTGCAACACCCACCTCCCCCACTGTGTCCACCCCTCCTTCCAGGACACAGAAACACTCCCAGACATCCACTCCACACACATCCACCAAACATGGGCATACTGTACAGGCACCTGCATCCAAGCACAGCAAACCTACACCTCATACCTCCACTCCCTCATCCTCCACACCCAAACTTGTCTCCAAAACCCCTCCAGCTACACCTCGGAAGCTTTCCCTCTCCCATGTTGACCTGTTCGAACCCACTGGCCCACCCCAGAAACCCACTCCTTCCTCATCCAAGTCCTCCGCAGTCCGCCCTACCCATTCCCATGCCCTTTCCCCAGAGAAGAAGAAGGCCTGTGTTGCCCCTAGTTCCTCTGCCACCCCTGGTCCAGGCCCCCTCCTCCTCCTCCCAGAGGCAAACCCAAACCCTCTTCACCTCCAGAACCTACGCTCAAGACCCCCCCTTCCAAACCTGAGTTCCCACCCCCACCACCCTCTGCCCCTGAACCCTGAGGTGCCTGGTTGCCCCATTGATGCCCCTTCTCAGTGGAGTGTTCCTTTACATCGTTGGAGTCAAGTGTGGGCTATCTTTGCCATACCGGGACTTTGTACTGGCCAATGGCCTTTTGTAAATAGCTTTTATTTTTTAAATTAAAATTTGCTTCCCAGCAGACCTGTTGGTGATAAATTGAGCTGTTGAGCAGCATTTCACTGTCGGTGTGTGGTGTGCACAGGTGTGTGCATTGGTGCAGATATTTGTTGTCTGGTAAGCACATTTTGTTAGGGCGTGTATGGCTTGGGGTGGTGGGAGGGGTTGGGTGTGTGTTGCAGTGTGGGTGGGTGTAGGAAGTTGGCTCTGTATAGACTATTTCAAAGTAAGAAATAGTGTGCACAGAGTCCAAGGGTTCCCCTTAGAGGTAAGATAGTGGCAAAAAGAGATAATTCTAATGCTCTATTTTGTGGTAGTGTGGTCGAGCAGTAGGCTTATCAGAGGGTAGTGTTAAGCATTTGTTGTACACACACAGGCACTAAATGAGGAACACACAGTCAAAGACAATTCCAGGCCAATAGGTTTATATATAGAAAAATATATTTTCTTAGTTTATTTTAAGAACCACAGGTTCAAGATTTACAAACAATAGTTTAAATGTAAGGTATTTTACTCAGGTATCTTAGGAACTTTGAATCATCACAATGGCATGTACAGTTTTGGCAAATATGGCAATAAGCTATTTTAAAATTGAACACAGTGCAAAATTCAACAGTTCCTGGGGGAGGTAAGTATTTGTTAGTTTCACAGGGAAGTAAAGCACTTACAGGGTTCAATGTTGGGTCCAAGGTAGCCCACTGTTGGGTGTTCAGGGCAACCACAAAGTTACCACACCAGCAGCACAGGGCCAGTCAAGTGCTGAGGTCAAAGTGGTGCCCAAAACGCATAGGCTTCAATGGGAATAGGGGTGCCCCGGTTCCAGTCTGCCAGCAGGTAAGTACCTGTGACTTCGGAGGGCAGACCAGGGGGGTTTTGTAGGGCACCAGGGGGGACACAAGTCAGCACAGAAAGTACACCCCCAGCAGCACGGGGTGGCCGGGTGCAGTGTGCAAACATGCGTCGGGTTGGCAATAGGTTTCAATGGGAGACCCAGGGGTCTCTTCAGCGATGCAGGCAGGCAAGGGGAGGGGACTCCTCGGGGTAGCCACCACCTGGGCTAGGGAGAGGGTCTCCTGGGGGTCACTCCTGCACTGGAAGTCGGATCCTTCAGGTCCCGGGGGCTGCGGGTGCAGTGTGTTTCCCAGGCGTCGGGTTCTTTGAAGCAGGCAGTCGCGGTCAGGGGGAGCCTCTGGATTCCCTCTGCAGGGGTCGCTGTGGGGGCTCAGGGGGGTCAACTCTGGCTACTCACGGGCTCGCGGTCGACAGGGAGTCCTCCCTGTAGAGTTAGTTTTCCGCAGGTCGAGCCGGGAGCGTCGGGTGCAGAGTGGAAAGTCTCACGCTTCCGGCGGGAAACGTGTGGTCTTTAAAAGTTGCTTCTTTGTTGCAAAGTTGCAGTTTCTTTGGAACAGGGTTGCTGTCCTCTGGAGTTCTTGGTCCTTTTAGATGCAGGGTAGTCCTCTGAGGCTTCAGAGGTCGCTGGACCCTGGGGGACGCGTCGCTGTTGCAGTTTTTCTTGAAGTGGGGAGACAGGCCGGTAGGGCTGGGGCCAAAACAGTTGGCGGCTCCGTCTTCTCTGCAGGGCTTCAGGTCAGCAGTCCTTCTTTGTCTTCAGGTTGCAGGAATCTAGTTTCCTAGGTTCTGGGGAGCCCCTATATACTGAATTTAGGGGTGTGCTTAGGTCTGGAAGGGCAGTAGCCAATGGCTACTGTCCTTGAGGGTGGCTACACCCACTTTGTGCCTCCTCCCAGTGGGGAGGGGGGCACATCCCTAATCCTATTGGGGGAATCCTCCAAAATCAAGATGGAGGATTTCTAAAGGCAGGGGTCACCGCAGCTCAGGACACCTTAGGGGCTGTCCTGACTGGTGGGTGACTCCTCATTGTTTTTCTCATTATCTCCCCTGGACTTGCTGCCAAAAGTGGGGCTGGGTCCAGGGGGCGGGCATCTCCACTAGCTGGAGTGCCCTGGGGCATTGTAACACGAAGCCTGAGCCTTTGAGGCTCACTGCTAGGTGTTACAGTTCCTGCAGGGGGGACGTGTGAAGCACCTCCACCCAGAGCAGGCTTTTGTTTCTGTCCTCAGAGAGCACAAAGGCCCTCACCACATGGGGTCAGAAACTCGTCTCTCAGCAGCAGGCTGGCACAGACCAGTCAGTCCTGCACTGAACAATTGGGTAAAATACAGGGGGCATCTCTAAGATGCCCTCTGTGTGCATTTTTTAATAAATCCAACACTGGCATCAGTGTGGGTTTATTATTCTGAGAAGTTGATACCAAACTTCCCAGTATTCAGTGTAGCCATTATGGAGCTGTGGAGTTCGTTTTTGACAAACTCCCAGACCATATACTTAATATGGCCACACTGTACTTACAATGTCTAAGACACTGTAGGGGCATATTGCTCATGCAGCTATGCCCTCGCCTGTGGTATAGTGCACCCTGCCTTAGGGCTGTAAGGCCTGCTAGAGGGGTGACTTACCTATGCCACAGGCAGCATTTTGGGTGCATGGCATCCTGAGGGGGATGCCATGTCGACTTTGCCTTTTTTTCCCCCACCAACACACACAATCTGCAATGGCAGTGTGCATGTGTTAGGTCAGGGGCCCCTTAGGGTGGCACAACATATGCTGCAGCCCTTAGGGACCTTCCCTGGTCACAGGACCCTTAGTACTACTGGTACCTTTTACAAGGGACTTATCTGTGTGCCAGGGGTGTGCAAACAATGGTACATTTTAGGTGAAAGAACACTGGTGCTGGGGCTTGGTTAGCAGGGTCCCAGCACACTTCTCAGTCAAGTCAGCATCAGTATCAGGCAAAAAGTGTGGGGTAACTGCAGCAGGGAGCCATTTCCTTACAGTGGGTGTGTAATTGTGCCCTTTCCTCCCTTGTGTGCTAGGCTGGGGTACTTACTGTTGTCGTCTTCGTCGGTGGTCACGGTCCTCGAGGAATTTGGCAAGGAGAAGCACTGGCATTATTTCCAACTCTCGCTCCACGTCGGTGTTGGTGTGTTCTGTGTGCCTCCGGTGAGTGTTTCCCTTTATGTGGGTTGTTCCCACCAGGCTTAGAGTGGCGGTGGTTCCTGCCCCGGAACTGATGACGGTGTGGTGTTCATAATATGCTGGTCGGGTTGGGCCTTTCCACCGACCTGGAGAAGGCCTTCGCCGTCGTCGTTGGTGCTTCCAAGATGCGGTGGGTGGATGGGCCGCTGGCTGTTTCTCCTATGCTTCATTATTTGGCGGTCTGCACAGCCGGCCTGTTGGCAGTAGTGACCGCCAGCGGTGTGGTCATTACCGCCAGGTTAAAAATGACCACCTATGTAACAGGTATCACTGTATATCTTTCTAAACCAACAGCGCATGCAGGACATAATTACATACAAACAAAGTAAAGATTATCACGGTTTCCCTGTAAGTTAACCACACACATACTCTCCCAACCACGCAGGGGGTCTGCTTATTCAAACTGTGCATAGACCAATGTTCTCACTATTCTGGCTAGAAATACCTTCATAACTTCCTTTCCTCACTGTAGTCTTGTCGAAATCATCATCATCCATCAGCAACCAACCATCACAACCATCCACATCTTCTGTCACTTTAACCTCTCCTTTGCCTTTTTTTTGGAACAAGGCTACTCTCCTAAGGTTCCATGTCTGACCATTTTCTAACTTTACCCAATTTCCACCCACTTTCTTAACTTCATAGGGCCCACAGAATTTGGACATACTACCAGTAGTACCACTGGGTTTCACTTTCACCCAATCTTCTGGTAAAATTAATTGTTTACCATTGCAGTTCTTTTCGACCTCTTCTAGCATCTCCCTCTCCTTTTCTCTCAAAAAAGAGGGAATAAATTATGTTCCAGATGGCCTGCCATGCATCATTTCTAGTGGTGTCTTTCCTATACTGGAGTTTGTATTGGTGCGCTATGCCCACAACATATCTTTTACTGCAATCTGTACATCTAAACCTGCTTTGATGGGTAATTCCCTGGTGCCTTTTACTAAGAGCTTCACTCTTTTTACCAGGCCATTGCTTTGACGGTTATACAAAGAGGTACACACATGTTTTATGTGAAGATCAGACAAAACATATCCTATCTCACTAGATGTGAGTTAAGTGCCGTTATCAGTGAGCACTTTGGAAGGGATTCCCTCTCTCCTGAATATTTCACTTAACCCTTCTCTAGTGGCCTTTGTGGTGATGCATTTCATGAACACAACCTCCAACCATCTGACTTGACATAAACTACAACTCCTGCAAATCTTTCATGTTCTGGACGGCACCAAAATGAACCTATAAAGTCCAAGCATATCTTGTCCCAGACAGCTTCTGCTTTCACAATCCATTGGTCATATGCATTGACCCCTAAACCAACTCTCAATCGTTTCTCTGAGTTTTTACATGTAACACATTTCTTGATCTATTCTTTCACATGCAAGTCGAATTTTGGCCACCAGGATTTTTCTTTAAGTCTTTTGATAGTGAGGGTCTGTCCTAGGTGTCCCTCATGAGCAAAACGTATAAGTCTTTCTCTGACTCCCATTGGTGGTACAAAACTTTCCATCCTCATCAACAATCTATTTCCAACTAAGGATAACTCACTTAAAACTCACTTAAAACCTTCTGAAATTGTCTAACTGCTGCAAGTAATGAGCTTTCTCTTCTCATTTGAGCATGTGTATGACTCCTCCTAAAGTTTAGTCTTCATCCATTACATTACTCCACTAATCCATAGTCACACATCCTTTCAAACTTTCAGTGGCACCTTCAATACCAGCCACCACTTCTGTTTCTAATTTACATTTTTCAGCAAGTTTTTCAAGAAGTCTCAACAGGCAATTTGCTACCATATTTTTCCATTCTGGTACATATTCTAGCTCATACCTGTAATCTTGTAAGTTTACAGCCAATCTAGCCAACCGACCAGAACAGTTTGTGGTGCCATTAGGTACTAATAATTGCAGGAGTGGTTTGTGATCAGTTCCTAAAATAAACTACTCACCTCACAAGTATACACAAAGATGTTTTGTGGCATAAGTTGTAGCTAATGCTTCCCTTTCAATGACAGAATCATTTTTCTCTGTGTTTGACAAAGAACGGGAGGCACATGCCACTGTCTTTTCCTCTTTCAGATTGGTTTAGGATAGTACAGCTCCCATTCCCACAACACTCGCATCCACAGCAAGGAATGTCTTTGATCCAAATTGGAAAGGGACCAAAATGTAATCCTGAAAAATCTCAATTTTTAGTTCAAAAACTGTTTTCTGAGTCTCTCCACACTCAAATGTTCTCCCTTTCTTCAGTAGTTCTCCTACTGGGCAGACTTATGCGGGAAGACCTTCACAGATTTCACATAATACTCTACAAGTCCCACAAACGATCTCAGCTTCTCTTTGTCATGTGGAATTTGCACATTGAAAATATTCACTTTGGGCTTTATTCCTTCGCTAGTGACCATGTGAACCAAGTGTTCTGCTTCATTCACCAGAAATTTGCATTTGTCTTTGCCTAATGTCATCCCAGGAGCATCAATTCTGTTTAAAATTTAGAAAGTGTATTGGTATGGTCTACAGTGTCATTTCCAAATACCAGTATGTCCTGTTGGTAACAGACCACATTTCTTATGCCAGCCAGCACATTTGTCATGAGTCTCTGAAAAATGCATGACAGGCCAAATGGTAGTCTGTTCAACAGAAAGTTCCTTTAGTTGTAATGAATGCATTAAATGCTTTGAGTCTTTATGCAACTTCACCTGGTGATATGCACTTCTGAGGTTTATTTTTTTAAACAAAATGTACAATTGGACAAATGAAATAATATCTCATTAATGTTTGGCAGTGGGAAGCAGTCCATTACCATTGCTTTATTTCGGCTGCATAAATCAGTGCCAAAACAAGGGGAACCATCAGCTTTCTTTGTCACAACTACTGGTGAGAGCCACTGCCTTGCTCCCATTGGTTCAATGATTTAATCTGTGATCATTTGCTCAAGGATGGATGGATTTAACTTCAGGTCTAGCCGCCAAAGGTACTTTCCTTTAAGAGTGTTTCACAGGGACAGTGTTCATTCTTAAAATTATTTTATGTGGGTAACCTTTTGCTTAATCTAGTCTGTCCTCAAAAATTCGCTTGAATTCCACAAGTAAAGGTTCTACTTCTTTGTCTCCAATTGCCAAAACGTGTTCTGTTGCTCGTGGTGTCACAATTATATTTAGATCATACTGATGGCTCCAGCCTAATATTGGAGGCCGTTCAATTGCTACATTCTCTCTTTCTTCACTGCTTCTTTTCTTGAATTCAATTTCAGCTGTTAAGTACCACTTTCCTCCAATATCAGCACCTTGGTAACCTTTCAAGAGGACATTCAGTTTTCATCAGTGTTTTGTCTAATCATTCACCGTTAAACAGCCACTTAGATATTACTGTGTACAAGGTGATGGAACCTACCCTTTATGTAACTAACCTTTTATCAATTTTGAATTCTGCTTTGGGTTGTAGTTTTCTTACTTCACTCCCTTGTTGTTCTTTTGCCACAAGCAACACTCTGTGATCATTAGTGAATTCAGATTCTTCCAATACTGATACTCTTTTGTTGTTAGATGTCCTGCAGACACAAGCAAAGTGCCCTTTTTTCCCACATAGGCAACACTGTTTTTCCATAGCAAAACAATGCTTTGAGTCACCCATGTGTGTGTAGCTGCCACATCTGGAGTACAAACGAGTACTTGTAGTTTTTTGTGGGTATGATGTTGAGTTACTCCCACTTTTGTCATTCATTTTATGTTGATTGTTGTAAAATATTTGGAGTTGCCCACTACAGGTCATACGTATGTAAATATAACTGTACATTTGAATTGCAATGTTTACAGCTTGTTTAAGTAATACATATTTCAATCAATTGACAGACTCCATACTTGTATTTGTTCCAAGGGTGTTTATTTATGTGATAATATGTGTAGGGGGTATTGCAATGGGCTGGGTTGATGGTGGAGGAAAGTGCAGGATAGAGTCCAGTCTATTTGTATCACGGGTGCATTGTCCAAGGGGGCATAGGAAGGGGAGCAATGGCAGTTCAAGGTGGACAGGGTGACAGAGTGGGACACAAAGGTAACAATCAGGAGAGTCCTATTTCCTGGTTGGGGTCTTGGCAATGTTCTCTGGCTTCTGCCTGGATCGTAGGGACCGTTTGTGTGGTGGTTCTCCTTCTGCAGGGGGAGGGGTGCTGGTGGCCTGTTTGTCCTGTGGCAGGACCTCCTGTCCACTAGCAGCAGCAGAGGTGGAGGGCTGTTCATCGGTGTGGCTAGTGTCAGGGGCCCAGTGGTATGCCACTGCCTCCCTCATGGTGTTGGCCATGTCTGCCAGCACCCCTGCAATGGTGACCAGGGTGGTGTGGATGTCCTTTAGGTCCTCCCCAGGTACTGTCCCTGCTGCAGCCGATGGGTCTTCTGTAACTTGTCCAGTATCTGGCCCGTTGTCTCCTGGTAATGGTGGTATGCTCCCAGGATGTTGGTGAGTGCCTTGTGGAGAATCGGTTCCCTGGGCCTGTCCTCCCCCTGTTGCACAGCAGTTCTTTCTAGCTTCCCTGTTGTCCTGTGCCTCTGTACCCTGAACCGTGTGCCCACTGCCACTGACCACAGGTCCCTGATCGTCCTGTGTTTGTGGGGTGGACACACTGCTGATTGACGTGTCCTAGGGACATTGGTATGGGCCCGCTGAGTGGGTGCTGTGCGGGTGTTTCCTGAGGGGGGTGGCTCTGTGGTGGTATGGGGCTGTGGCTGGGTAACCGACTGTCCGGAGATCCCTGATGGGCCAGGTTGGTTATCGAGATCCAGATGTCTAGAGCTGCTGTCATCACTGTGGGCCTCTTCTGTAGGGGGACTGGATGTTGCTGGCACCTTCTCTCCGGTGACGTTGTGTGGGGGAGCTGTGGGGATGTAAATGCAGTGTTATTGTTGTGACATCTTGTACATGGGTGTGTTGCCCTCTAGGGTTGTGATTGCCCTGTCAGCTTTGCCTTGTGTGAGTAGTGATTTTGTGGGCTAGGTGATTCTCTCGAATGTGCATGGTTTAGTGATGTGTGTCCTTGCAGGTCTGTGATGGGGTCCGTGCATTGGTGTTACGTGCAGGGCTTGGTATTGGGATGGGTTGGTTGTTATGGTGG
This sequence comes from Pleurodeles waltl, assembly GCF_031143425.1. Taxonomy (NCBI): domain Eukaryota; kingdom Metazoa; phylum Chordata; class Amphibia; order Caudata; family Salamandridae; genus Pleurodeles; species Pleurodeles waltl. The sequence goes on from NC_090444.1 coordinate 1,605,205,344, forward strand.
GGTGTATGTGAGGAGGTGGAGTGATGGGGTGAGGGTAGGGGTGGGGGTATGTGATGGCTTGCAGGTAGCGGGGTGAAAGTAATAAGAGTTGACTTACTAGAGTCCAGTCCTCCTGCTACTCCTGCCAGGCCCTCAGAATGCATGATTGCCAAGACTAGCTCCTTCCTTGTTGTTAGTTGTGGGGGTCCACCGCTAGTCCTCTGTACTGCTATCTGGTGTCTTGCTACCACGGAACACACATTACCCCGTAGGTCATTCCACCTCTTCCTGATGTCATCCCTTGTTCTGGGCTGCTGTCCCACGGCGTTGCCTCTGTCTACGATTCTCCACCATAGCTCCATCTTCCTAGCAATGGATGTCTGCTGCACCTGTGATCCGAATAGCTGTGGCTCTGCCCAGATGAGTTCCTCCACCATGACCGTTAGCTCCTCCTTAGAGAATCTGGGGTGTCTTTGTGGTGTCATGGGCGTAGTGTGTGTGTGAGGGTGTGTGGGGTGATGTGTTGGGGTGTGTGCTGTAAGGTGCGTGGATGGTGTATGTGTGATGGTGTTCTGTGGCTCTGGTTCTGTGGGTGCTCATGGTGTCTCTCTCTGTCTTTGTTGTCAATTAGTTTTAGTCGTAAAGGGTTGCGGGTAGTGTGTGTGTGTTTGATATTAGTGTGGGTGTGTGGGTGGGGTGTGTGTATGTGTGTCAGGTGTGTTTAGTTCGAATTGTACAATGTGGTGTTGTTTTGTATGTGTGTGTGTATTTTGAGTGCGGTGGTGTGTATGGCCAATGGTTTACCGCGGTTGAATGTCCGCCGCAGTGATTCGTGGGTCATAATGTTGTGGGCGTAGTTCTGTTGGCGTAACGGTGTGGGTTTAGATACTACCAGTTTATCACTGACCTTTGGTCTGGCAGACTTGTGTGTGTGGCTGTATAGTGACGGATTGCTATGTGTGTGTCATCATGTGGGTAGTGGTAAACCGCCGCACCCGCGGGATGTTGGCGGCATGCAGCATGGCGGTAAGTGGGACTTACCGCCAATGTCGCAATGAGGGCCTAAATGCCTTGATAACAAGGGTGCAAGCTAAACATTTTAATGACTTTACTATATGCTCCTGCGAGGAGGTGGTAGATAAAATATCTCAACTGCCACTAATCCTATAAGTAATACTAGAAGAAATTTGCTCTACCCGAAAGGATGAACACACATATATCAACCTTCTCGCTACTATGCTATCATCTGTACCGCTTGCACAGAAACAAGAGATGTTTGACCCCCCCCCCTGAAATGCCCTCATCATCAACTATAAGTGAGAAAAGAATTTTGGCTGAAAGTAACACTTCAGCAAGCCTCAGAATGGAATCCTTGGAGAGTCATTTTCCGTCACAAACCACCAACAATCCCGGGAACCCTGGGAAACCCATAACTCTGGTTTTATCAAAAAGAGAACGAAAACGGGCAAGAAAAGGAAGGAAGTCCATACAATCTCATCAACAAATTATTATAAAAGCCACCAAAATCATCCCAAACGAACCAAGCAAGAACCACACGGCATCAAGTGGAAGGTATAACAGAGAGATCGCTGTCCACGCAAGTACAAGTACAGACATAATAGCAGATTTATCAGGTGCCGCTCAGTCAACAAGGTCTCTTTTGAGGCTGCCCGCAGCAGTTGGCAAATATACGGACATAAGAACAAGCCCCCTAAGGGGTCAGCAGAGTATAAAGCTAAAATCCACTATGCCTGGGCAGCTTAGCCAATTATCACAGGTTAATTTAAGCAGCAAGAGAAACGAACTTGGTACTAGACAGTGTGAAGGTGGCTACAAGGAACAAAACAGGCACGCAGAGCAAAACCAGTCCTTTCAAACAGGTACGAACACTTACAAACCTACTCACCAGCTGCTTTGGATTCCGGAATTCACCTCAAGGTCCCCCACAGATGTTCTCAATCGCTCTACTACTTTAAGACTTATAAAAGTACTTCCGGACCTACAGCATGTAGCCTTGGATGACATTGCTGCAATAAAATGTATTCAAGTAAGAGGCAACCAACATACGGACCCAACACTCACTATCTTTTCAGCACCGGACATCTCCAAACAGATTATGGAGAGGAAGGACCTATTGAAAGCCTGGGGTATTGAGGTGGTCATCTACAAAGGCGAGTGATATCCAACCCCACTACTGGGCTCTCAACACCTGGAAAAGCCTAAAGGCACATGGTATGTTTTGCAAGGAGCACACGCTGCCATCCATCACAGCAGAGTCACTGAAGAAATGACTAGGCCACCCAAGACCCCGTTGAGAGTTCAAATATGGAAAGAAGAAGGGAGGAAAAGAGTGGTTTTAGGTCAGCGACTGCATCCTGAAAGGGAATGTGCAGTGACGGCATCACCCCTAGGACCGATGGGCAACAGCTGAATAGTTAAAGAACAACCCTCACAAGGCGTATTAAACATCTGTTTGTGGAACACAGGTGGCCTGTGGGCAAAGATGGAGGATCCTGCAGTAACAATTTCTTTTAGTTCATTTGATATTATACTCCTACAGGAATCCTGGGCAATGGAATCAATACCGTTAATAGGTTTCACGGAGTATCTCAGTCCAGCCACAAAAAACAACAGGTCTGGCAGGTCGAAGGGAGGCCTAGCAATCTATGTTACCACGAACATCTTAGTAAAGATCTCAGAGCACAAGGAGGAAGATCTACCTTTTCAACTAGTTAGGCTTGATGGATGGGGAAAGAATATACAGGAACCACTGATCTTAGTCAATATATATATTAATCCAAATAATAAAACAGTTGAAGTAAATAAGGGCCAGATGTAGGTACCGGTTTGCATGTCGCAAACTGCCAGTTTGCGACATGCAAAACGGCCATCGCGATGCAGATTCACATTTTGCGAGTTGGTACCGACTCGCAAAATGTGAATCCGACTCGTAAATAGGAAGGGGTGTTCCCTACCTATTTGCGACTCCCACCGCGATGCAGAATTGCTTTGTGACCACGAAAGCGGTCACAAAGCAATTCGCAGTTAGCACCCACTTGAAGTGGGTGCTAACTCATTTGCAAACGGGAAGGGGTCCCCAGGGGACCCCTTCCCCTTTGTGAATGTCGCTGAAAATATTTTTTCAGAGCAGGCAGTGGTCCAATGGACCACTGCCTACTCTGAAAAAATGAAACCAAATGGTTTCATTATTTTTTTTAATTGCAACTCGTTTTCCTTTAAGGAAAACGGGCTGTAATAAAAAATAAAAAAAACTGCTTTATTAAAAAAAGCAGTCACAGACATGGAGGTCTGCTGTCTCCAGCAGGCCACCATCCCTGTGAGTGCAGGGACTCGCTATGGGGTCGCAATTTGCGACCCACCTCATTAATATTCATGAGGTGGGTCTTTGCGACCCCATAGCGAGTCGCAGAAGGTGTCTGAGACACCTTTCTGCATACCATTTTGCGAGTTGCAAATTGCGAGTCGGTATGACTCGCAATTTGCAACTCGCAAAATTTTCTGTACCTACATCTGGCCCTAAGTTACTAAACCAACTGATAAGGATAAGAAGCACAGTCCAATCGGCATACTGGCTAATTTCAGGTGATTTCAATCTCTACCTTTGCCACAACCCCGGTGAGGATCATATCCAAACAGTGGCAATGGTGCCCAGACAAACCCTCCCAACAAAAACCAGGAAAGACAAGTTAGGGGAGAGTTTTATACGCACCTGTGAATTGGTAGGCCTCTTTGTGCTAAATGGTCGGAAGACGCCTGACATCCCTCCAGCATGGACAAGATCCTCCTGGAAAATGGTCTCCCACCTAGACTACACATTGGTGACTCCTGCTCTGTACACGTTAGTGAGTGAATTCAGCATTATGGACCGTGCGGAAAGTAATCACAAGCCGCAGGCAATTGGGATTTGTTCATCACCATATGAGCCAGAGGAAGCAGCTCAATCCCAGGAAGGAAGAACAATGCATTTCCTTTAGGAGAGGGGTGTTACACCCTCTCCCATTGGAAATAGGTGTTAAAGGCATTGGGAGGGGTATCCTCCTAGAGCCTCTGGAAATGCTTTGAAGAGCACAAACGGTGCCCTCCTTGCATAATCCAGTCTCCACCAGTTCAGGGACCCACAGTCCCTGCTCTGGTGTGAAACTGGACAAAGGAAAGGGGAGTGACCACTCCCCTGTCCATCACCACCCCAGGGGAGGTGCCCAGAGCTTCTTCAGGGTGTCCCTGGCGTTAGCCATCTTGGATCCCAAGGTGTGGGGACCCTCTGGGAGCATCTGAGTGGCCAGTGCCAGCAGGTGACATCAGAGACCCTTCCTGATAGGTGCATACCTGCTTAGGTAGCCAATCCCCCTCTCGGGGCTATTTAGGGTCTCTCCTCTGGGTGTTTCATCAGATTTGTTTTGCAAGTCTCCACCAGGACTCCTCTGCATCCTCTGCTTCAGCTTCTGACCGTCAGATCAACCGCAGACTGCTCCAGGAACACTGTAACTGCAACAAAGTATCCAATAAGGCTACTGTGACTTTGCAACTTCAGCTCCAGCCAACAACTGCAACTGTTTCCAGGTTGTGCATGCCCTGAAGACTGCCTGTCCTCATTCTGCACCAGAAGGACCGAAGGAATCTTCCGTGAAGTGACGGAGTCACTCCCCTGCTTCAGCAGACACCTCTCTGCAATGACAACCGGTACTCCGGGACTCCTCTCCTGTCAATGAGTGTGACCCCTGGAACACAGGTGGTGGACCAAAGTGATCCTGACTGTCCAAAGGTCCAGCTGTCCAAATTTGGTGGCCCAGGTCCCCAGCACTGTGTCCAGCAATGCTCAGCTCCCTGAGTTGTTCTCCAACGGCATGGGATCCCTTTACGTAGTGCTGTGACAACCGTATTTTGCAGCTTCTTTGTCCCCATGTTCTGGGTCTCCCGTGGGTGCTGTCTGGTCTTCTGAGGGCTCTCTAGAGTGCTGAGAGTCCCCTCTGTCCTCTCAGTCTGAGTTGAGACACCAGGTTCCTCGTGGGCCCAGGTAGTGCATTTTCCCGACAAACGGGACATTTGTGTGAGCCAAGGCTTATTGGCAGAATCCGATGACGAAAACCAGCCTGCATCCATTGACTCGACGTGTGACATTTCTTGCACCAAGGAGGAACCCGCAGCTGTTTTCTTTGGTGCATTTCTGACTTCTTCTTCCAACCGTAGAATCCACTTTTGCACCTTCATCTGGGTTAGCAGTGGCTCTTGCTCTTCCTGGACTCTTCATCGACTTCTGGACTTGGTCTCCTCTCTCCACAGGTCTTCAGGTCCAGGAATCCATCATTGGTTTCTTGCAGTCTTGCTTGGTTTTTGCATAGTCCTTTACCATGACTTGTAGTGTTTTCTGAGGAAACTTGCTGTACTTTACCCCTGTTTTCCTGGGCTCTGGGGTGGGGTAATTTACTTACCTTTTGTGTTTTCCTACACTCCCAGTGCCCCTCTACACATTACTCTTGCCTAGGGGGAAAACCGACAGCCGCATTGCACTATTTTAGTATATGGTTTCTGTTGCCCCTAGGCCCATTGCAACCTATTGTGTTTATCACTGTTTGCACTATTTTATGACTCTTTACTTATCTGATTTTGGTTACTAGTGTATATAGTGTTTATAATACTCACCTCCAGAAAGAGTATTGCCTCTAAGACATTTTTGGCCTTGTGTCACTAAAATAAAGTACTTTTATTTTTGGTAACACTGAGTATTGTTTTTCTTGTATATAAGTACTGTGTGACTATAGTGGTATTGCAAGAGCTTTACATGTCTCCTAGTTCAGCCTTGGCTGCTCTGCTACAGCTACCCCTAGACAGCCTCAGCTGCTAGACAATGCCTACATTTCACTAAGGTGGATCACTGGACCTGGTATACGGTGTAAGTAAAAACAACAAGTGATGGACGGAATGCTGAACATTGTCAAGCACTCACCCCCAGTCATAGATCTGGGTTTAATCCATCGTTCTTTTGCTCACCATGCCACCCCAGTTTGGACCCAGCCATATGCAAATCAGTCTTGACCCTGTTCCTCATGGGAACAGTCCAGACCAAACTGCCAAGCCAGGTCCTCACTGGACCGGAAACAAGCATCCTGGGACCGGTTTCGGGGTTTCACCCCTCATCAGCCAGGCTAGCTTGAATCCAGTGGCATGGGACGCACGGGACCCACGTCTGGGCATACCCTTCCCACTTAGGGCGACAAAGCAAAAACAACAAGTGATGGACGGAATGCTGAACATTGTCAAGCACTCACCCCCAGTCATAGATCTGGGTTTAATCCATTGTTCTTTTGCTCACCATGCCACCCCAGTTTGGACCCAGCCATATGCAAATCAGTCTTGACCCTGTTCCTCATGGGAACAGTCCAGACCGAACTGCCAAGCCAGGTCCTCACTGGACCGGAAACAAGCATCCTGGGACCGGTTTCCGGGTTTCACCCCTCATCAGCCAGGCTAGCTTGAATCCAGTGGCATGGGAAGTACGGTGTAAGTACCTCTGGGACCCACTACAAACCAGGCCAGCATCTCACAACATCTTGTGCACCAACCTGGAACTCGTATCTGTCTTCTTCAATGCATAACTGACTTTGTCTTCTCACCAGTGGTTCTTCTTTTGCACCTTCATCCAGGTAAGCAGGGTCTCCTGTCCTCCCTGGACTCTTCAGTGCTTCTTGGACTTGGTCGCCTTCTTCCACAGGTCTTCAGGTCAAGGAATCCATCGTTGGTGTCTTGCAGACTCTTCTGGTTCTTGCATAATCTTCTATCACAACTTCTTGTGTGTTTCAGAAAAAGTACTGTGATTTACTCCTGTTTTCTTGGGCTCTGGGGTGGATTCTATTACTTACCTTTGGTGTTTTCTTACACTCCTAGCGCCCCTCTACACACTACACTTCCCTAGGTGGGAAACCGACTTTCCCATTCCACTATTTTAGTATATGGTTTGTGTTCCCCCTAGGCCTGTTGCAACCTAATGTGATTTTCACTATTTGCACTGTTTTCTGACTGTTTACTTACCTGTTTTTGGATACTAGTATATATTGTGTCTATTACTTACCTCCTAAGGTAGTATAGTCTCTAAGGTATTTTTGGCATTTGTGTCACCAAAATAAAGTACCTTTATTTTTGTAACATTGAGTGTTTTCTTTCATGTGTGTGAGTACTGTGTGACTACAGTGGTATTGTAAGAGCTTTGCATGTCTCCTAGTTCAGCCTTGGCTGCTCTGCTACATCTACCCCTAGACAGCCTGGCTTCTAGACACTGACTACATTTCACTAATAAGGGATAACTGGACCTGGTATGAGGCGTAAGTACTTTTGGTACCCATTACAAACCAGGCCAGCCTCCTACATATGGTTTGTTCAGGTTTTGTTTCTGCCCTATGCATTTCTTTCGTACACTTTTCAAATTCTTCTACCATTTTTGCAATTTTTATAGCTTCTTTAATGGTGGGATTGCATGCAGCCCACAGTCACTCTTGTACTTTTCTACTACATTATTGAACAATTAATTGGTATCTGATCATTTCTTCTGTCATTGAACCAAATCTATATTTTGCTGCCAATTCCTGTAGACGTGCCACAAATTCATCAATTGATTCACCATATTTTTGTGGTTGTGTGTAAAACGTATGATGTCTCATCACAACATTGATTGTTTTAGCAAAACGATTGTGTAGCCTGAGTTTTGTTTCCTTAAATACATCTTCTATTACATCTCCATTTTATTCATGCTCCTCTGGTAAATACTTGAAAACGTGCTGCCCTTCGGTGCTTAAGTATCCCATTAATATACATTTTTCTGCAATGGGTGAAAGATTTGTGGCTTCTAAGACTAAATATAGTTCTCAAAAATGTCAGCCCAATCTTCCCATTCAATGGCTGGGTCACATTGTTGCATCAGGAAAGGGGGTGGTACTGTTGTTGATTGACTTATATTCATTTTGTTTATTGCTTGTGATAATACCTTAGTAAGCAGTGTAATTTGACAATATAAGGCACTATTGAACACAACACATAAAAATAACTGTAATTGTATAACTTTGTTTTGGTATTATTATATTGAGTTCTTTTACTGGTGGCCAAACTGTACTAATTTAGCCGAGAGAATTTTTATTGTAGTGATCACCTGCTCCTAATAATGGTAAAAAAACAGGGTATGGTTATGTATTTGCTGCCACAGGGTGCAGCCTTCATCGCATTGGTTTGCTATGTTTGAACAGTTAGCTTTGGTTCTAATATGCCTTAAGAGTCAGTATGAACTGAACTGGCTGGGAAGGACTCTCCAAGCATGCTTCTTTCTCTGTGCACTCCTTCAATTGTGAGCAATGCTCTTTCCTTCCCTCAGGTGCACCATAATAATGAGATAAGGCTGTGAGCTCCTTCAACTGTGCGTGCGGCACATCTCTTCTCACACCAGTGCCTCAGATCACACTCTATATCCTCCCTGTGCACGCATCGGCACTCATTTTCCTCACGTTTTCTCTTCTCTGCGGCTGGCAAGAACCTGCTCACGTGCTTCACCTTTACTGTGCAAGCAGCATGGCACGAGCTGAAGCGAACCTTTTTCCCTGTCTTTTTTTTTTCTTCCTCCTGCACGGTAATATTTAGTAAATAAGGATTCCCCAGAACTAAGTTGATATTTCCCAGCGTGTTGCATCTACTAGAGTGTGGCAAATAGTACCTCACTCTGGAAAAGTTCACCGTGTTTCATCACAGGTTTTAATCTGCCCGCATTTCTTGTCTTTTCTGGTGTTCGGCGTGTCTCATCTTCAGTCGCCAAATAAGGTGTTGTAAAGAGGACAACACATTCTGATGTATAATCTTCCTGAGTTTATTGGCAGAGATAAACTGTGTCCGACAGACCAGACACCTTTACGATGCCAGCCCCCACTGCCCCGGAACCTGGTGACCTCGCCTCCCTCATGCTAACCCATCATCGTCACAGACGACATATAGACCATTCTATTAGCTATGTGACTTCACCCTCGAGCCCCATAGGAAAAGGAAATACATTACATGGAAAGGGAATACATTATAACAGTTTGCAGCTAATTGTTTGCACACTGTGTGATATCGGCTCCTAACCGTGTGACTGTGTGAAGGGAGCTGGTATCGTGAGACACACAGGTGGTGCTGTGTGAGTTGGCAGGTCTGTACGTTGCAGCTCTTAGTGATGACATGGTGTACCGGACCTTGACATTTGGAAAACTGGGACATTCCCCAGACATTTTAAAACGCTTGTTGTCTTTGTAACATGAGCTTCCAAATGTGAGCCAGGGAAATAAAGGGACCTTAGTTTGCTGTTGGTGGTGGGCAGGACTGGTCCCTGATTTAGAGGAAGATGTGAATGGAAAAGTATGCTATTTCTGAAGGAAGCACTATGACTAGGGGTGAACGGACATCATCCCCACTAACGTGCATGGAGTTTCGATTCTATTAAAGACACAGAGATAAATACTATGATTAAAGTCTCCTTTACTGAACTCTAGCAGCAGAATGAAATAAAACATCACCCAACATGGGTGAAAGAAAGATTTCATAAAGGAACATGCATAAATGGACAGTGTTACAGTTCTGCCCTGATCTTACAACGCCATAACCAATCAGAAACCACAGTCACATGTAACTAGATCTACAGGCAAGCAAATCACCCTCTTCCGTGCCATATGGAAACATCCATTGAATCAATCAAAGAAAAAAATCTAAACATTTGAAGGATCAACTTGTTTGTTCCATTCAAGATCCACAACATTAGAAGTGAAGAAAAAAGGACTGAACATTTCCCTCCAAGCGAAAATGTAGTTTATATTAGTCATCTTAAATAGAGATGGCCATTTTCTATTCAAACTACAAGAATAAATCAAAACATTATTTAACAGGGATCAGAAGAGAGGGATAATCTTCACCGCTATGTCTTTAATAGAATCAAAACTAACAGAAGTTTTGCACCATTATTAACTTCACAGTATTGGACTCTTTCTACTTACTGCGTTTTATTGGATGTTTTGGAGTGGTGCACCCCCTTTCTGTATTGTTGGGGTTTTCATTTGCCCCCTAGGCTCTTCTTTGCAGCAGGGGCCTTGGTGGAGTTGCACACCACAGAGTCTAAATAGTTACTATCTTATATATTGTTATTCACTGGGCAGTCATAGGGATTGATGCGTTCTCTTTGGGTCTGCTGCATCCTGTCTTTTTAGTTTATTCCTTAAATAATGTAGGCTCATTCGACCAATCTACTGCTTTTAAAATGTCCTCCAGATGTCCAGAAGGAATTTAAGCCTTAGATGTCATGGCTCTTCTTGTTGAGTGAGCCCCAAAAAGATAAATATTAATACCAGCTTCAGCGATGATCTATCTGACCCAGCTAGCAGGAGTAGAGGGAGAGACTCAGCCATTAGGTTTTCTAAAAGAGACCAAAGTTTGGGAAGCTGAAGGAGGATGAAAAGAAGAAACTTGGCATTTGGAAGACCCAGTGGCGTCTGGTAATTTTATGATGGAAGGGGCAGCGGAGGTTACACATGCACACATACACCTCACTCACACCCATTCATTCACACACACTCATACACCCATTCACAACACTCACTAACAAATACACATACATTCATACATGCACAGTCCAAGTATAAACAAAAATAAAACTTACCTCAGCAGCTCCGACCGGGAAGCCTCGGAGGTGCCAGGAGGGTTGGGACTACTGCAGTCCCAATATCGTCACAGAGTGGGATGGGTCAGTGAGACTGCAGACCCCACCCCACTCTGTGACATGGTGTCACTGATTGACATTCGGCACTGGGCACTTAAGAGCTTAAAACTAAAGCGCTCAGGTCTGAAGCCATTGGTGATGTTTCCCATCATCATGAGGGGGAGGGCCTCAAGGCACCTTTGCTAGGCAGAAGAGGAAATGCCCACAGGACTGTGACTTCTTCAACCCTGCAAATTTCCACACAGTCAGCCAGAAGGCTATGCATTTAGCGCATGTCCAGCCCCTGGCTGCCTGACCTGAGCCAGAAGAGTATCTGTCAGGCTGAATTTGTTCAGCCTGACAGACACTGTTCACGTCAGGAAAAAGGTAGCGGAGCGTAGTCCTCAGCCCGTATAGAGGGACCGCTGCTGGGAAGAATGAAGGCAATTAACTGCAAACAATTTCTGACAATCTGGAAATGTAGTATATAAACAGTAGTAGACAATGTTTGGAACTCTTATTAACATAAAAGGTTAACACCTTGCAGAGAAAAAGACTTGTTATCCACATCACAAGCTTTTACTTCAGTAGCTCTCCTGAATGAAATAACTGTTTTAAAAGAAGGTGTTCATTGTCAGGCCATGACAAGATTAATTGTCATACCACCTTTTCATCCCATACAGAAGAGTATTTTGGCTGTGGGGGAATTTCGATGCGTATTGTTTTTAGACCTCTATAGACAACAAAGTGGTGCCCAACCGGTTTCCCTTTAACGAGAATGTGGCCTGCGGAAGTTGCCGGTTGTGACTGTCCTATAGGGTTTAATCGCTACAAAAAGAGATACCACAAATTCACTACTTCTACTGAAGAGGCAGAAATGGGATTATTCTATTGTTCCACAGGGGCACCAGAGATCCCTGCAGCAAGATGGCCAGCGCTTAGAGAGGCTTCACCGGCCATTGAATTATTTGAGAATTATCACCAGAACAATGATGACCTCAAGCCGCATACCACCTTGCATCAGATGCTGACAGCTGCAAAGTGCAGCAGAGCCCTTTATTTCCCCACCCAAGGACTTTGGCAGAGAGTGGTCTCGCCCTGGGCTCCATCGGCCCATGCTGATCAATGACTCCCATGCATCTGTTGGCGAACATCTCTGTTGAATGGAGAAAGTACTTGAGGTTGAGAAGAATAAAAAGGAGGACTGTGAGGCAGGCTCCAGGCGCAATAATCTCCACATTCTGGGGTCTCTGAATCCACCGCTATTGACAAAATTGAAATCTACATTAAGAATATGCTTCACTCTCTGTTTAAAGATGCTGTCTCACCAGTCTGTGTTAGTGAAAGTGCACATTGTACGCTAGACTCATGACCCCCACCCACCGCATCAATAAGACCTATTGTGGCCAGACTGCTAAATTATAGGGACAGGGATATCATCTTAGCACTCACTAGCAAACGTCAAGCTGTCGATGACCAGGCTAAAGTTATCACCTTGTATCTCGATGTATCTCGATGTTAGAAATGGGGTTTCTGGTTGATAGGGGTATGCAGCCTCATCATACAACAACCACAATCGTAGACAGGGTAAGTCACAACACACCCTAAATTAAATTAACCTGTTCTCACCCTCTGGCGGCTTGGCACAGAGCAGTCAGGCTTAACTTAAGAGACAATGTTTACGGTATTTGTGCAACACTTCAAACAGTAAAACAGTAAAAACACCACACAAAAAGATACCACGCCTGGTTAGGAAAATAGAAGCCAATTTTAAACATAATACAAGACCAAAATGAAAAAAATTCAATAAGAAAAACTTGAGTTATGTTTGTTTTTTTTAAACTGTAAGATATGTCTTAGAAGCAAAACTGGGGATATCTGGTTGTGCCGGACCGGGGCAAAGTCAAAAGTTCAGGCCAACTGCGATGGAGCGCACGTCAGCTACAGGGATCCCGTTGGGCCTGCTGAAGCAAAGTACCCTAAAATCCCAGTGCTAGAGGGGTACACTGGTTCTGAACCATGCCATCGCGGAGATGTGTTGATTTTCTCCACGCAGTCGAGAAGATGCGCCAAAGTTCCCCACACAACGGTGGTGATGTAATAGAGTCTAGATGCAGTGGTGTTCAGGTGTGGGTGCCAGCTGTGTCGAGGTAATGCACTGATTTCAATAAGCGCCGTGGCCACAAAGCATAGTTTGGCATCATCATCAGTGCTGTTGTCAATGGAGATGCAGAGATTTCACGCCGAACGAAACACCACAGTGCTGGTTCCGAATGCGAGGAACTGGTTTTATCCACGCAATAGCAGAGATGCATCGGTTCCATCCACACAACTACAGAGATGCGGTAGTTCTGCTGGAGCAGTACCTCAAGATTTACTTCCAAAGGCATAGGACTTGGGTGGCACCACTTGGCAGGTCAAACTTACAGCTGGCAGAGTCCAGTTGCGGTGTTTGGTTGGTTGGATGTCTTTTATGTCCCTGAGACTTGAGATCAGGAGACCAGTCAGCTGGCCCTTGGAGTAACTCTGGGTTCTGGGTGGGAGAGATGAAGATCCCATTCTTCTCACCCAGGTAAGAAGGGCAGCAGGTCAGCATAGCCAGGCAGTAGTTCTTCCAGAGCAGCAGTCCAGCAGAGTGGTGGTCCTTGGAGCAGCACAGCAGTCCTTGTTCCAGGAAGGGTATCCACAGGTCCAAAAGTGTATTAAAGGGATCGGTTCTGAGGTCTAGGTATTATTCCCAGTGGTACCTTTGAAGTGAGGGGAGACTTCAAAGAAGACTTTGAAGTGCACAGAGGTCCCTTCCATCCCTGGCTGCATACTCACTACAGGGATATGCAGCCCTTTGTGTGGAGAAAGGACCCAACCTATCTATGTGTAAGTATGAGGCTGTAGCCAATCCTCCCTCCTATCCTGTTAGGATGGCCCATCAGGGCTCATCAAGTCACACTGCCATTGTGTGTGGCTGTCTAAAGGGATTACACAAAACCCAGCTGTCACCCACCCCAGACAGGCATACAGAGACAGGCTGCAGGCACACAGGGATACAAGCCGGAAGAAGCCAGCTTTCTGAAAGAGTTTTTCACTACTAGGACATGTAAAACTTATAAGTACGTGTCCCACCATTTAATTACACCCTGCCCTATGGGCTACCTAGGGCCTACCTTAGGGGCGGCATATACAATCAAAGGGGAGCTTAAGGCTTGGCAAGGGGTTTTCAAGGTCAAGGCAGCACAACAGTGTAAACTGCACATACAGGCTCTGCAATGGCAGGTCTGAGACATGTTTTAAGAGGCTACATAATTGAGTGGCACAAGCAGTGCTGCAGGCCCACTAGTAGTATTTCCTTTACAGGCCCTGGGTACAGGTAGTGCACTTTACTAGGGACCTACATGTAAATTAACTATGGCAATTGGGTATATGCCTTCTAGGAGCATAGCAGTCCTTGTCCTGGCAGGTTTATCACAGGTCCAGAAATTTACTGCAGTGATAGGGTCCGATGTCTAGTTCCTATACCAGTGCCTTTGAAGTGGGGGGACACTTCAACAAAGTCTTTAAAGTGCACAGAGGTCCTCCATTCCTGCTCTTGCTCCAAACTAACTACAGGGGGTATGCAGTCCTTTGTGTGGGGACAGGACCTGGCCTATTCAGGTATAAGTGTGAGGGTGTAGGCAGCTGTTAGGATGGCCCATCAGGGCTCATCAAGTCACACTTAAGCTCCCATTGTGTGCTGCTGGCTAAAGGGAATACACAAAACCCAGATGTCACCCCCAGACAAGTAATCAGACAGGCTGCAGGTGTAGGAAAGTGCAGTTTTTGGCACTGTTACCCCCCACTTTTTGCCTGATATTGATGCTAATTTGACTGAGAGTGGGCTGGGATCCTGATAAGCAGGCCCCAGCACCAGTGTTTTTTCCCTAAAGTGTACTTTTGTTTCAATAATTGGCACACCCCTACCCCACAGCCAAGTCCCTTGTAAAAGGTACCAGTGGTAGCAAGGGCTCTGTGGCCAGAGAGAGTCCTTAAGGTCTGTAGCATGTATTGTGCCACACCAAGGGACCCTTCACCAAACATAGGCCAACTGCCATTGCATTTGTGTGTGTGTTGGTGGGGAGAAAAAGGTAAAGTCAACATGGCATTCCTCCCAGGGTGCCATGGCAACAAGACACTGCATGTGGCATAGGTAAGTCACCCCCCTAGCAGGCCTTACAGCCCTAAGGCAGGGTGCACTAGACAACACAGGTGAGGAAATGGCTGCATGAGCAATATGCCCCTACAGTGTCTAAGTCAATTCTTGGACATTGTAAGTGCAGTGTGGCCATATGTAGTACATGAGCTGGGAGTCTGTCATTACGAACTCCAGAGCTCCATGATGGCTTCACTGAAGACGTGGTATCAAACTTCTCAGCACAATAAACCCACACTGATGCCAGTGCTGGATTCATTGTAAAATGCACACAGAGATGCCCCTTGTATTTTAACCAATCCTTTAGTGTAACGCTGACCAGTCTGTGCTAGGTAATCCAAAGGATGCCTGGATACAAGGCACAGAGTCTAGATAGTCTTACTACGTTCTTTGACAAGATATACATCTCATTGTTTTTTTCCCAATCACTGGCAAGGTATGAAGACTCTTTTTCTCTGGGCTACTTATTACCATCCCTGCGTGAAGCAGTTATTGCCACTATTTTGAAAACCAAGCAAGCCAGCAAACATATGCGACTCCTATAGATCGCTATCAATGATTAATATTGACAATAAGAATTCGTGAAATTGAAATTGAACGCTAACAGTCTCCTGCTTGTCCTACCTGATATAATCAGACTGGACCAATACGGATTTGTACTACACTGATCTACTGCACACAACTGCCACACAATGTTTGCGCTCATACATAACATTAATCTCCATCTTAGTGCAGCTGTGCTACTACTAATCGCCTCTAAGATGTTTGATTCATATTTATTTCTACTTCTTTCTCGCCTTGGGATCAGCACCAGATTCCTTCACCTGATCAAAATCCTATACACCTCCCCTATGGCACAATGACGTATTAATGGCAAGATTACTCCTTCATTCGTTGTGATTGGGGTACAAGGCAGGGATGCCCCCAGTCACTCATCTTCTTCGTGATAGCGATTTAACCCCTGGAGGCTCGACTGCACCTCTACCACTCACATAGAGGTCTCACTGCTAGGGGATACTGGTGTCCATATATGTATACAATGTTACACTGGGCATCTGTGATGCCCATACTAATTTCTCCCTAATAATCTGTGAAGTGGGTATTTCAGGATTCTCGTTAACTAGTCAAAATCCATTCTGTTCCCTCTCTCCCCAGCCTTGAGCCAGTATGAACTTGAATATCAGATTCAGTGGGTGCTGGGGTAGGTTTGATAACTGGGTATATGGCTAAGCAGAGGTTACGATGAACTATGGAATGCAAATTATGGAAGAATCATGACTTGGCTCGAAAAACTAATACCGACATGATCCACACTACCCCTGTCCATGGCAAGTAGGATTGCCATCACCAAAATGATTATACTCCCTAAGTTCCTTTACTTGTTCATGAACATACCTATTCCACTCTCTGAACACTTCCTGAAATGTTTTCCATGTCACCCTTGGCAGCTTCCTGACATTGGTGGGGAAGCAGCTGAGATTGGCGTGGAAAACTCTGACCCTACCATTCCATCAAGATGGTCATAATGCCCTGACATGCATCATTATTTTTACTGTGCTCAGGCGCAGTTCACAGACTTTTGGCTACACCCCACACCAATCCAGCCACATACCGCTATAGAGGCTGACAGTGCAACCCCATGCTTCCTAAACACTATGGCCCTCATTACAACCATGGTGGTCGGTGATAAAGTGGCAGTAATACCACCAACAGGCTGGCGGTAACTACTGCCAAATTATGACCATGGTGGTGAGAACTCAGATAGATAGCCACTTTACCACACCGACCGCCAGGGCAGATACAACAGCCACCACGGCGGTAACCGCCTACAGCCAGGCGGAAGTTAATGTTCTGCCCACCATATTAAGACCCTTGAAACTGCCACCTTTTCCGGGGTGGTACCAGCGACAACAAAAGCCTGGCGGAAACACTGCACAGAAGGGAAAGGACTCACCTTTGGAGACACAGGGAAGAACCACGCCGCCATGGGGCCTGAACTTCAAATATTCCCAATGATTTTCTACGTCCTGCTCCGCCACGAACACCAACGATGGCGAAGACGACCATGGTGCGTACAGCCGCCTAGCACACAGGGAAGGGAGGGAGGAAAAAGAGAGTGACACACACATGCACAACACACACCCCCACCCCCAACACCATACACAAAATCAGCTGCAGTAATAAAACATATTTACCCCGTATCCCTGAGGAATAATGCAAGGACAACAGGATTGTGCAAAAGTGAGTGTAATAATAACAACACAGTAGAAATATGAAAATGCAATGTAATGGCATATACATATGTACAGTTTAAGGGACACTGCCCAGACCATATTGTGTGTGGGCCACAGGGCCACAGGCCAACGTCCAAGGCCCCACTTGTCACCTGCCTCAACACGGAGAGAACACTGCAGGGGCATCAGTTGTAAAATAGGCAGGCACCTCAGGGGGACGGGAACGGAGGAGCACCTCAGTCGGCAGATGGAACAAGACTACTGTTAGAAATGGGGTTTCTGGTTGGCTAGGGTATGCACCTCAGCCAGGCAGAACCCACCCACTCTAGTCAGGGCAAGGGAGTTACACGTCCAAGATAACCCCTGCTCACCCCCTTGGTAGCTTGGCACAAGTAGTCAGGCCTATCCCATAGGCAATGTGTACAGCAATTGCACAACACGTACAACACACGTGACACACTATCCCCACCACAAAGGAAACACAACACCAAGTTATATGAAAATATACTGTATTGTACACAACACAATTATTAGACCAAACATCAGATATCAGTAGTATCCTGCTACCTTAGCAGTTGTCAGAAGGTTACACATTAGTTACTCAGTATTCTGCAACATAAGCAGTAGTCAGGAAACACGTTATTACACCAATGCACTTGTCATAAGAATATCATAAACGCCCATCAAAGCACTTGTCATAAGAATATCATAAATGCCCATATTAGGAACATTAGAAAACGTATGGCAAGCTATAAAAACATATTAGCATGGTATGCCCATAATAGGAACATTCACATACACATATGAAGGCATCAAAAACAGGTAGGCAATATATGCATCAACAAATGACATACTGTATTGTCCTTTTTAAAGAGTACCTGGTTTGATGATGAAGGAACCCCCAGTGCCTGGAGAATGAAAACATGGGTCCCCCGGCGGTCCTCTGCGCCATACGGGAGCCTATGATTACCTCTGAGGCAGAGGGGGGGTGGCACGCACTGTGCCACCCCCTTCTGTGATACTGACGGGCTCCTTCAGGGGCCCACGATCACTAGGAGTCCCCCCCGGGCCTGCACTGGCCCTCCAAGGTGGGGGGACCACAGAACTGGCACTGGCCCACAAGGGGCCAACATGGGACCTGCGGCGCGGGCGAGCCTCTGGCGAGGCTGCCGCCCCACCCCTGGTCTGACAAAGAGCCCTCCTGGGCTCGGCAGGGCAAGGAGAGGCGTCCTCCTCTCCTTCCTGCCTTCAGCGTCGTCCAGGCCCGAATCAGAGCCTTCTGGTGCCCCAGGGGCGTCCCACAGAGGAAACCTTGCCCTGTGGGTCACCAATAGGAGCACGCTTGCTCCGGTCTTCAGCAATAGGATTTCTTTTGTGCCCCGGGGGCACTGTGAAGCGTGCTTCACTCGCGCTTCTGTCACACAGCCTCCCCGGGACATGGTGGTGAACACTGGCACAGCGATGTGCTCTTGCACAGCGCCTAGGGCATCATTTTAAGCCCGGGTCACGGTGGTGATTCCTTGCCACAGTCGGAGAAAGCGTTTTTCAAGCGCTAGCAATACTACAGAAGCAGTGCTTTCCACAGCGCTCATCACAGACACATGTTGAGGCACTCTTTGTGCCTTAAAATCATTGCAGTCCATGGCGGTTCCTGGTGAGTCCTTCCAGTCCTCTGTGTCCAGTTCCAAGATGATTCCAAGAGGCTCCAACATTTGGGGAAAATTCCCCTGTACTTATACTCAGTAATTACAGTGTTTTATAATGGTGGGGAGAGGAGGTTCCAACCAGTTACAACTGGTTCTGGGAGTGCCCCCTCTCTCCTCCAGCACAGTCTCAACCATCAGAGGGGGGTAAACAACCCTATTGGGTGAGGCCAGGGCACAGCCTTTACAAATGTAGGTGTGCCCCGCCTCTCCCTTCTCTCAGCCCAGGAAGACAATTCAGTATGCAGATGCACCTCTGGGATACCTCCAGCCTCCCTGTGTACAAGCTGTCTGAAAAGTATGCACAAAGCCCCAACTTTCACTCTGCCCAGACGTGGATTGGATTCAAGCTGCAAAACACCAGAGTCATAAGCACAGAGAAATGCGCAGTTTCTAGAAGTGGCATTTCTGTAATAGTAAAAAATACACCCACACCAGTAAGCAGCATTTCTTATCACCTTTACATCCATACCAAACATGCCTACGCTACCCCTCATAAATCAGACAATACTCCTTACACATAAGGCAGGGCATTTCTAATGTAATCCTATGAGAAGGCAGCACTCACAGCAGTGAGACACCAAGGTATGCTGTTTGTCACTACCAGGACAGGCCACGCAACCTGGCACATATCCTGCCTTCTACATACATGGCACCCTGCCCATAAGGCTAGCTAGGGCTTACCTTAGGGGTGACTTACATGTAGTAAAAGGGGAGTTCTGGGCCTGGCAAGAAAATTTAGATGCCAGGTCCCTGTGGCAGAAACCTGCGCACACAGGCCCTGTGCTAGCAGGCCTGAGACAGGTTTGAAAGTCTATTTCAGTGGGTGGCGCAAGCGGCGCTGCAGGCCCACTAGTAGCATTTAATTTACAGGCCCTGGGTATAGAGATACCACTGTACAGGGGACTTATAGGTAAATTAAATATTCCAATTAGGTATAAGCCAATCATACTAACTTTAGATGGGAGAACACCTGCACTTTAGCACTGGTCAGCAGTGATAAAGTGCTCAGAGTCCCAGAGCCAACAGCGACAAGCTAGAAAAAATAGGAGGCAGAAGGCAAAAAGACTGTGGATGACCCTGCATAAGGAAAAATGTCCAACAACTACTGGTTCTGGACAACACTACTGGTTCTGGAGGAGGCAACATGCTCTGTGCTTGGTCCTGGGGAGTGCAAGGCCAAAGTCTCTCAAGTTTGTGACTTGCCCACATGCTCTGGAGGGGGCAACATGCATGTCTCCTAGTTCAGCCTTGGCTGCTCTGCCTACAGCTACCTCTAGACAGCCTGGCTTCTAGACACTAACTACATTTCACTAGTAAGGGCTAACTGGACCTGGTATATGGTGTAAGTACCTTTGGTACCCTCTACAAACCAGGCCAGCCTCCTACACTTGATTGTGATCAACATCTCTTGACTAGAGAGCAGGGCATCAGATGGCTCTCTGGAACCCATATCAAGGTGCCAGAGCTGAACCTCTGGTAAAAATGCCTGTAAAGCCTCTGAGGATGGACAAAACCGCTTAGTACATATCCCTGAGGTGGGTATAAAACACTTTTTTGCCTTTTGGGTGTAGACCATGTTTCCCCTGTGGATGATCATTGATAGTACAGTGGGCATAGGAGATTTCCGCCAGATCAGCTAAGCCAGCAGAGCTCCTGTCTGTCACCCTCCACATGTTGTCGCTGCCTATAGGCTGTATAATCACACTTTTCGAGTCTGCGCCAATCCTCCAACAACTCGGTCCGAGTTGTGTGCCGGGCAGACAGTTTATGAGGGTCAGAGGGAGGCACAGCCTCCAGCTTTCCCAGTTTTTGTTCTAGCATTTGAATATCACATTTTAACTGGTGTTGAACCCCATAGGATGCAGTAATGCAAGCCTCTCACTGAACGACCTTCATGGCCTCCCAATCAAGGGACTGGCAGCTCGCCAACCCCCTATAATGTGTCTGCGAAATAATGTGTGTGGCGTACCTGTGCAGCGAACAGAGGGTCAACTAGCGTCTCCACATAAAGGTGCCACAAAGGTATCGCCGAGCAACCAGGTTTGCCTGCAAAGCTCAGCAAGACTGAGTAATGGTGAGAGAGCTATCTAGCTAGGTAGATTACATCAGTAACTCCGGGTGCCAACTCAGCGGAAACAAATCAATAATCCAGTCGGCAAAACATGCCAGTCACTGGGGTATAAAAAGAAAATATTTTTTGTGCTGGATGCCTCTTGTGCCATACATTGCAGAGGCGTAAGCCTTCCACCATGTCTTGAAGCGTTGCAGTGAGACGAAGCTTAGTATTGGGCCTGGAGGCTCCCCATCCAACATCCCATTTGTATGAAGCTGGCTCTCTATATGGTGCACTAAGCAGATGTACGCTGTTCAGAGAGTCCAGTGGATCCCCAAAGGTTTGCAGAGGCAGAAATAGATAGGTCTAATGATCTATTTGTGGTAGCATGAGGCAATAAATGAGACACAAACAGACAAAGAATAAATGTAAGGCCAAATTACAAAAATAGCATTTGCTTGACCCAAAGAACCTCATTTTAAGGTAAGCAGTTTGTAAATGAAAAATACTTTTCAGTTTAAAAAATGGACACACTGCAATTTTCAGTATTCAATGTTAACCTATGGGAAGAAAACAAGAATACAATTTTGCAGGTAAGTACTCGACTTACAAATCCAGTCTTCTGAGTTTTAGGTCAATAGCAGGCAAGGTTCAAATCAGCACCAAGAGTGTACCCGCAGTGACACAGGGGCAGCCAGGTCTTCGAGGCAGAGCCCGGCAAGGGTCAAGCCATGGTGGACTTGGGCTCAGAAGTGCTGGGGAAACTTCACAGGACTTGAGTAGTCACTTGAACTCAGGCCGTGGGCGTCGGGTGCAGAGGTGGGCCCAGGTGTGGATTTACAGTTCCTCAGGGCAGAGTTATTTTTGTTTTTAAAGTTGGTTTCTTCTCGACAGGTCCGCTGTCCATGGGAAATCTTGGTCTTTGTGAAAGACAAGCAGTCCTTCCAGGACTTTGGAGGTCGATGGGCTGCAGGATGGGTCATCATTTGAGGCAAAATTGTTGAGGGCTGTAAACAGGCCAGTAGGGCTAGGGCCAAGTAAGTTGGTGTCTACAGACTTCTCTGCTGGTGCGTCGCTGTAGTATCTGGCTCATCATAGGTCATTAGGAATCTGAGTTCTAGGATTCAGGGGTGCCACCTAAATACTGAATTTAGGGGCATTACAGAGGTACCAGGTGGTAGCCAATGAGCTTCTCATCTTTTGGGTGACTGCACTCTTTGAATGACCACTTCCTTTGGGAAGTGGGCAAAGCCCTAACCCTTTTGGCCTAATTCCTTTCAAAAAAGATGGAGGAATTTAAAAAGTAGTTTCCACTTTGGCTCGTCCATCTTAGGAGTGGGACTGGCATGACGTGGGCACTCCTCCTAATTTAACTAATTTTCCCACCAGTCCTGCTACCAAAAGTGGGGTCAGGAGCTGGGGGTCAGCCTTCTTTGCCATTTGAAGGGGCCTGGGTTGCATTTCAAAGGTGGCAAGACCTCAGAAGCTCCCTGCCCTGGAACGTCTGGCCTGCCTGGACGAGGTGTTATCACCTCCAACCAGAGCAGGTCTTTGTTCTGAGCCCTCAAGGGCATTGGCTCTCATATCAGGGGACCAGAGCACTGTCTAACGTGGCTGCACTGGTTTGCATCAGTCAGTGACCACGCTAGGGGTTGGTAGGTTTTCAGGAAACACCTCTAATAAGGTGCCTCTGTGCGCATATATTAATAAAGCCATCACTGGATTCAGTGAGGATTTATTAATACGAGTTGTTTGATACCAAAAATACCAATCTTTAGTGAAGCCATCATGTAGCTGGGGAACTTGTAATGACCAGTGTCCAGCACATACTTAAAATGAGTCCACTGATCACTTGCTATGTCTGACAATCGACAAAGACATAACAGGGGCAGAGCTGCTCATGCAGCTGTGTCCACACATGTAATATAATGCACCCTGCCTTAGGGGTGTAAGGCCTGCCAGGGGGGTGACTTACATATACTGCATGCATTGTTAGGGCATATGGCACACTGGCTGTGGTCCATGTCAAGTTCTCATTTTATCTCTGCGCCAATGCGCCAAGACTCACCATCTGCAAGGTCAGCACTGTGTGCAGTTGGTGAGAGGGTCCTTGAGGGCAGTACATTCTGTGCTGCAGCCCTCAGGGGCCTTCTAGAATGCAACATGCCCTAGGTACCAAAGGTACCATTTACTAGATTGCAGATTTGTGATTTATTAGGGACTTACAATGGCAACTAAAGGGTTTGCCAATTGGAAAAGTGACTGTGCAGTTTTGGAGCAAAAGAGATCTGGCACTGAGGAAATGTTTAGCAGGTACTCAGTTCACTTTCAGATGCACTTGCGCCAGAAACCAGGCAAAAAGTGGGTGGTAACCATGTTAAAAGATGCACTTTTCTTCACCATTCAAGGCACAGTTACAGTCCCAGGTAAGTACCACGGCAGCATCTGCATAGGGAGATGCTGCTTCCAGAACCCCGGGGAAAAATGTGAGAAATCAATATTAGGTATGTATATATTAATGAGACATATCTCAGGACCATCTAGGGTCCCCTATAACATGACATATCGTCCCTCTGGATTCTCAACATGATTCTTTTGTTTGAATTGTGTTCCCAGTGCGACCCATATGAGGGTCCCCCGTGAATAACCAGAGCATGAGGTGGCATACATTTGCCCTCTCCAGCACCTACTTAAGCTTGGAATGCAGTCTCCCTCGTATGTGCATTTCCTGGACGAATGCAATGGTGACCTTATATAGTTTTGAATAAGCAAGCACATGTCTACGTTTTTCAAAGTGAGCTACTCCACTGACATTCCAGGTAATCAATTTTGTCCTGCAAGCAGCCATACTTCACGTAGCTCACTGACACACCACCCTGCCTCCCATATATGTCCATAATCATGTCTCCAACACTCCACCCGTCAGCCCATTCTGCGTGCCCCATTTATACAAAAGAAAAAAACATATTTGCCAACTTCTCCCCAACTGGAAATTCAGTACACTTTTCAAACCCCCCACTCCTCCCCTTGGACAGTGCTGCCTACCCACCCCATCCACACACAGACAAAGTGGGAGTAAGCGATACCCACCCCATACCACATCTTGGAAGTTAAATAAGAAAAAACAGTATAAAACAATACTCTCGCCCAACCACCCTCTTCAAACTTGTGCTTTGCATGAGAGTAGGTTGTCGGGAAGGTGTGAGGCTGTGGCACTTAAGCCCCTTCCCTGTGGCTACTAGCCTCTAGATGTAGGCACTCCCGCCAACATATCTATAAACATGGAAAGAAAAAGGAAAGGAACCATAACCTGCCATCATCAGTGCGTTTCAAAATTAGAGAACTCTCATCAAATCATATGGCCAGGCTCAGTGCATCATTCACTGTCATCCTCATCCATTCACCAGAAGGACCCTCTCTGTAAGTAACAGAGGAATGGTGTGAGGCAGAGCCAAAACATTTCAACCCACTAGATGCCACAACAAATTCTATGCCAGCCACTGTCAAGCCTGAGTCAAATCATCGTCATCCAGCTCCTGTTCTACTCGCAGTTCTCAAGAAGTCTTTTCGGAGTCAAGGACCACCTACATAGCCCACAGCATGCTGTTGGGGCATACCAAAATGTTCTCCACTCGTCTACAATTCCCTTGATTCTTCCATCTTCCCTGTCATTAACCAGGTTGTGTCAATTGACTCTATGTAAACAGCCAAGATTAATCTGTCTGTGACAGTTCCTGTGTTGATTTGCCCCCTGTCGAGTCTAACCAGTCTGCATCTTCTGCAGTAAAGAAGAACAAATCCTGTTCCTCGTGTTGGACCCTCAATTTCTCTGGAAACACAAGGTTACGTTTCAAATTGAGATCTCAAAGCCGCCTCTAGGCAGGGTGTATGGATATAGGCATGCCCTCAAACAATAAGGGACCTCTTATGCAGGCAGTTTGCAGGGTAGTGTCTCTGTCCCAAAAGTTAAACAAGTGGGCAATAACCACCCTCGGTTGAGCATCTGGTTTTGGCATGGAACGAGGGCCCTATGAGCAAGTTCAATTGTAAAAGATTTTGAGAGTCTCTTAGGGAGCAAGATGGTAGTGATCCAGTCCCCCAAAAAGAGTTCATTGGATTGGCCCTCCACTGTCTGTGGGAACCCCTTAAATTGCAAATTGTTCCTTTGGAACCCCCCTCAGAGTCCTCCATGCAAGTGGTTTGTTTTTGAAAGCAAATAACAGTATCTCAGAGAGTTGGGACCTCTTGTTGTAAGGTACTCACTTTCTGTGGTATTTACCCGCTCCATCACCTTGTGCAGGTCGGTTCTCAGTAGATTAATGTCTATAGTGACGGAGTTGATCTTATGAACCAGTCTGTTGTGGGAATTTTGAATTGCTGCTGCTAGGTCTGCTAAGGAAAGATTTTCTCCTGGGTGTTTTTCCGCACTGTCAGTCAGGGCCCCCTCCCTTATTGGTCCCTCCACGGAGGCCCGCTGCATATAATTGAGGATTTTGTTTACCTGGGCCAAATAGGTACCTTTGTCTTTCACCATGGCATAAGCAGGCTGTACCACCACAGTTCGGAAACTCGGACTGCAGATTTGCAAGTAAAGAGCCCCGAATCACCGATGGGCCCCCAGCGAGGCTCCCGGGAAGTGGTCCATACAGGATCACGCCATAGAGTTGGAGGCTCCAGTATTCCACTGGATGATATGGGCACTAGGAGAGGTTGGCCAACCATCTGTGCAAGGCCCTCAACACAACAGTCTCAGAGGGCTCCCAGTGCGTCAGGCCAAGGCTGCGGCTGAGGATTCCTCTGGCAAGCTGCAATTCCCCATGTGTTCTATTCTGACTTCACCAGAAGGGGCCGATGCATATCGCAAACACTGGTCCAGGCCACAAGGGCCTCCCCCTGAGGTAGAGCAGCCCACATTGGCAACTCCCAGGTGGCGCCAGTCACAAAGGAAGTCTGCCACTGATCTTAGGCAGGGTGGCAGCCAGCCTCGGGCTATATACTCCCCTTCTGACTCCTATATTCAGCTTCTCCACTCCCAGGCCTCCTCACTGCTCTTCACGGCCTGGCCGGGGCATTCGGTGCTGCCAGTCAGCTCTTCGGGCCCCAGCACAACAGCGTCATGTCAGTTGTTCTCCGGGTCTCCGGTGGGCTAGGGTTCACTGTTTCTGAGGCATGGGATGCATGGGTTGTTCCTTCCCTATTCTCCAAGGCTGTTCAGTTCTGTAGAACAAGACAGTGGCAGCCCGTGCCAGCAAGGCTGCACTTGAGTCCGCTCTGTTCAATGTCTCAGACTCCTGGTAGAGAGCCCTTGACACACTGTAGTTGATTAATGATGTAGGGCCTTGTTCTTTTTGGGCAGGTCCCCACAGGATTGCACAGAATATGGGCAGGATGGTGTAGATGCCGGCGAGAGTGCCAAAAGGAGCGTCTAATCAAACATATTGCCTGGCCACACCCCTCTTCTAACACATAAACATACCATTTTATCAGAGCTGTGCCTCTAACACAATGTTGCTTTGATTTTATAGATGATGTACTGACCCGAAAGGGACAGAGGGGTACTCCAGCCGTGACTTTCCTGGAACAAATGCTGTGTTGGACATGCAGCTCTGCTAGCGCTGATCTTTCAGCTTCCCTAAAAGATTTCCATTCGTACTACAGCCTGGCCCCTGACTCAGTTCTCCAGGTATGGGGGCTAGGGCTAACCTCTTAGATTCGTCAAAGGCAGAGAGTGCACCCACTATGTTCTCAGTATAGGCTGAGGGTTATGTAGGAATATCTATAAATCATTTACCATGGTTGCATTGTTCATTCTTTTCACCATGCTCATAATGATGGTAACTTTTCTTTGTTTCATATGCCTAATTATAGCAGCTCATTCTCTCTAAGCAAGACTACAATTGTTTCAATAAATGTATTGAAAACGTATCTTGTATTTCTCTTGTGTTTTCTCCTGGGCATGCATGAGTAATACAATGAAAGGGTGAGATCTATTTCCATGACTTCCTTAGGAGTCAGAGTTGTCATGTTTGGTTTGCCACCATCACCTTCCACCCCAGTGAGGTTTGGGGTTTTTGTAAGGCAGTGTGAACTAGCCAAGAATCGGGTGGACAGTCTTTGATGGTGTGGAAAGACTCAGTTGCCTACAGTCTGAAGTCCTATCATCCTAATACACAGTCCTATTATCTTAGTAGGAACCATATAATACCAATGTAAAATATTTCACCTCACCATCAGTTTCCTCTAACTCAATCACTCCCTTGCAGGACCTCTGCAACAATATCTCTTAATTCTTCAGCAACAAAATCGCTACCATTTACAGCAACTTTAGCCCACAACAGGCCTTGCCAAACTCCTCCTGATCTCAGCCAAAGAACCAGTGCTATCATCACCCCCGTAGAAAGTGCTACCACCATGAAATCCACCTACTTAGGGGTCCCATCGGACCCCTGCCCTAACACAACTACCCCAGAGGATTGCAACCATTCAGTGCCGTGCTCACAACCATTCTGAATGTCTCTACCTCTCCTGCTGCCTTTCCAGGTGCTTGGAATCACTTGCAAATTATAGACCGATCTCCTTACTACCAATCCAGGCCAAGGTGATTTGCAACCTCACAGTGTAATACTCTTACAAAATCATCTGGGGTCCAGTCAGTATTGTTTGTAAAAGCTTTTACTCAAACCTAGGTAGTTGTGCGTTTGCACAGCAAAGCTTAGACAAAGGTACTAGTGTACAGCTTTTAGGTGCACCAAAGAACCCAATAAAGTCACAAAACACCAAAAAAAATCCCACACCAAATTATAAAAATAGATATTATTTTTATGAATTCTTAGACATCAAGAAGAGCAAAATCTACCGGAGGGTTCTAGAAATATAGATTTTTTAAGAAAAATGTAAATCTCAGCATTTTAGTCCAAAGCTCAAACAAGCACTGGTAAAAGTAAAGTTTGTAAACTTTTGAAGTTTGTAAGTGTTGTGTTCTGCAACTCCAGCAAGAACTGAAAGACCACCTCGATAGGGCGAAGGTCAAGGATACCAGTAAGGGGTATTTGGACAGTTACCTGGTCACCAAAGCCATCTTAAGTCCACTTCTATACTTTCCTTAAAAACCAACATAGACTTCAATGGAATGTTCCTGATGCTGGCAATACAGTATGCTGAAAGATGCTCTTGGTGCTGTGTGATTGATGGGGCATTCCTGGCATTATTCCTCAGTCCACGCATTAGGTGGGCGACTTTGGCCAGAAGGGACGGAGTCTCTTTAAGGCTCTTTGAGCCAGTAGATGTCCAGCAGCAGCTGAGCTACCAATCTCTGGTCACAGCACATCCAGCAGTTTTTTTTGTGTGGAATTGTGTCCATCTTTGGTGACTAATCCACACTCTGGCAACTTTCCTTGGTCCTGCAGATATGGATGTAATTGAGTTTGGAGTGGAGGTCTTCCTGGCTGCACATTGGTGGTCAGTAATGATTCCTTGTGAGTGTGAGTTAATATGGCCTGACTAGATAGGACAAGTGTCTTCAGCTTTTATAGCCCTGGTGCTGGATTAGGAGGTCAGCTGACTAACACTTTGAGTTACTATTTCCGTCTGGGGCTCCAGAGTGACTTTCCATGAGCTAGGCACCACAGGCACACTCCTCTTTGCACTAGCCCATGCACCAGCAGGTGCAGTCTAGATGCAGATGCAGCCTCTCTTGCCAAATCCAGGGGTCAGCAGAGCAGTCCTTTTTCAGTAATCTCTCCTGTCCAGATGTGATTAGAGGTTCAGGGTACCAGGGGTGCCATATTTATGCCCAGAAAGTGCCCTGTGGGATGATGCGGTCACTAGTCAATGGGCTACCAAAAACCCGCCCTCCCTGTGATGACTTCTGGCTATATGTGGCATCTAGCAATCCCAAAGTGCACTATTCTTCCCCACTATTAAGATGTCTGAACCCTTCCTTGGATGTTAGGAGCTTGGTAGCCCACCCACAGGTATGGCCACCTGTGAGCTACAAGCCCATGGAAAAACTGTTTTGGCCACTGTTTTTTCCTCTTTGTTCTCGCTGCCAGCCTGTCTACCTGAACAAAGTGGTAACCCCCTTCGAGTGTGATTCTCATTTGTCCACAAAAGGCAGCCTTTCCTTTGAAGCTCGCCTTTTGGGCCAACACCCTGTGTGGCTACCGGAGAGGGGGAGGTAACAATTCCAGTCTCTGAGGTTAGGGTGTCCACTGGCCGGAGTTCAAGATGACCCCAAACATACACCACCAGCAATATGGGGCCGGTCAGTGCAGAGCTCAAAGTTGGTGCTGGATTTAGAATGGGATCCTATGGAGAATGGAGGCACTCAGAAACCTATCTGCTGGCAGGTAGGTACACATGTGTAGTAGGCTGGCCTGGCTTATAGTGGGTACCAATGGTACTTACACCTTGTGCCAGGTCCAGTTATCCCTTATTAGTAGATTAGAAGTGTTGTAGCAGTTTAGGCTGATAGAGGTAGCTATAGCAGAGCAGCCAAGGCTGAACTAGGAGACATGCAAAGCTCCTACTTTACCACTTATATCATATAGGTACTATATCATAAGAAAGACAATACTCAGAGCTACTAAAAATAAAGGTACTTTATTTTAGTGACAATGTGCCAAAAATGTCTCAGAGGATATACTCCTTTAGGAGGTAAGTAAAATACACAAAATAAACACACAAACCAAAATCAGGTAAGTAAAACAGTCAGAAAGGAGTGCAAACACTGTACGATACAATAGGATGTAATAGGCCAAAGGGCAACACAAACCATATACTTATAAAGCAGTTTATGTGGTGCACAGGATTACTGTCTGGAGAGGGGAGGCAAGGACTTACCTCCTCGAAATTTGGACAGTTGGACCACTGGAAAGTCTGGGTAACTTGAGTAAGCCTGTGTTCCAGGAGCCATGCTCGTCAGGATGAGAGGGGTCCCAGAGTACTGGTGAAGCTGAAGTTTGGTGCCTGCTGAAGCAGGGGGAAGATTCCATCAACCTCCTGGAGATTTCTTAATGGCTTCCAGTGCAGGATGAAGGCAGGCAGCCCCCATAGCATGCACCACAAGGACACAGTCGAGAAAGCCGGCAGGATTAGGCGCTACAATGTCGCTGGTAGTCTTCTTGCTACTTTGTTGCAGTTTTGCAGGCGTCCTGGAGCAGTCAATGGTCGATCATTGGCAGAATTCAAAGAGAGAGGTGCAGAGGAACTCTGGTGAATTCTTGCAAGTCGTTATCTGAGGAAAAGCCCACTGGAGGAGGATTGGCCACCTAGTCAGGTATGCACCTAACAGGAGGGGTCTTTGACGTCACCTGCTGGCACTGGCCACTCAGAGGCCTCCAGAGTGCCCTCCCACCTCTGGAAACAAGATGAAAGAGATCTGGGACATACTGGAGGAGCTCTGTGCACCACCCCTGGGGTGGTGATGGACAGCGGAGTGGTCACTCCCCTTTCCTTTGTCCAGTTTCTCGCCAGAGCAGGGACTGGGGGTTCCCTAAACAGGTGTAGACTAGCTTATGCAAGGAGGGCACATCTGTGCCCTTCAAAGCATTTCCAGAGGCTGGGAGAGGCTACACCTACCCAGCCTTTAACACCTATTTCCAAAGGGAGAGGGTGTAACACCCTCTCTCAGAGGAAATTCTTTTTTCTGCCTTACTGGGACTGGGCTGCCCAGACACCAGGAGGGCAGAACCCTGTATGTGGGTTGGTAGCAACTGTAGCTGCAGGGAAAACCCCAGAGAGCTGGTTTGCCAGTACTGGAGATCCACAGTGGAGCCTCCAGGATGCATGGAATTGACTCCCCAATACCAGATTTGGAATGGGGCGACAATTCCATGATCTTAGACACGTTACATGGCCATATTCGGAGTTACCATTGTGAGCTACAAATAGGTATTGACCTATATGTAGTGTGCATGTGTAATGGTGTCCCTGCACTCACAAAGTCCAGGGAAATGGCCTGAACTATGTGGGGCACCTTTGCTAGTTCAAGGGTGCTCTCACACTTAGTAACTTTGCACCTAACCTTCAGCAAGTGAAGGTTAGACATATAGGTGACTTATAAGTTACTTAACTGCAGGAAAATGACTGTGAAATAACGTGTTATTTCACTCAGGCTGCAATGGCAGTCCTGTGTACAGGTATGTCTGAGCTCCCTATGGGTGGCAAAAGAAATGCTGCAGCCCATATGGATTTACTGGAAGCCAAATACCCTGGGTACCTAGGTACCATATACTAGGGAATTATAAGGGTGTTCCAGTATGCCAATTGAAATTGGTAAATGTAGTCACTAGCCTATAGTGATAAATTTAAAGTCAAATAGAGAGCATAAGCACTGAGGTTCTGATTAGCAGAGCCTCAGTGACACAGTAAGCACTACAGACAACACACACATAGGCCACAAACTATGAGCATTGGGTTCCTGGCTAGCAGGATCCCAGTGAGACAGGCAAAACACACTGACAAATAGGGTTTTCACTATGAGCACTGGGGCCCTGGCTAGCAGGATCCCAGTGAGACAGTAAAAACACACTGACATACACTCACAAACAGGTCAAAAGTGGGGGTAACAATGCTAAAAAGAGGCTACCTTCTAACAACGTGGCTTCGGAGGACATACCTGGAGGGTTTAGGTGAGCACTCAGGGGCCAGAGGCTACCATCAAACACCCACCCTCAGCGGCACAGGGGCGGCCAGGAGCAGGGTGCAAACACAGCATCAGGCTCCCAATGCTTTTCCATTTGGGGACCATGGGGGTCACAAATATGCTGCAGGCTGGGTCCAGGGGGTCGGTTCCGGGAAACCACAGACTGTTTAAGGAGGAGGACCGCCTGCTAAACGTTGCTGAACTGGTAGTCATATTCCCTAAGCCAGGGGGCTTCGGGTGCAGGAGTACCTTGGGTGTCAGATATCTTCATCCAGTTCTCTTGCGGTCAGGGGGTTCCTCTAGATTTAGGCTGCAGGCATCGTCGTGTTAGCCAAGAGAGGTCAAACCAGGGTGGACACAAGGTCAGAAACACCTGGGGACCTGCTCTGGACTGGTGGCCCACCTGGACTTGGGCCATGTGCGTCGGGTGCAGAGTTGACAGGACTCAGGGATCTGGGGCGGTTCTGGAGTCCTTCTTGGAGTTTCTTGTGGACCGGGGCGCTATCCTTGGAAGTCCTTGGTCCTCTGGTGGGCAGGCAGTCCTCCGGGGGTTTGGAGCGGTCGCTGGTCCTGCAGAATGCGTTGCCTTCTTGGAGCAGGGGGTCTTTGAAGTTGCAGGCAGGCTGGTAGGGCTGGGGCCAAGTCAGTTGTCATCTGGAGTCTTCAATGCTGGGTTCGGCTTAGCAGTCCTTCTTCTTTCTTCTTGTTGAGGTCACCAGGAATCTCATAAGCTAGGTTCAGGGGAGCCCTTAAATCCTCATTTTAGGGGTGCTACAGGGGTCAGAGGGCAGCAGCAAATGGCTACTGTCCCTGAGGGTGGCTACACTCTTCCTTTCTCCACTCCCTCTGGGGAGGGATTCACACTTCTAGCCCTATAGATCCCTGTTCTCTATACCAAGATGGAGGTTTCTGCAAGGAAGGGGTCACTTCACCTCTGGACACCTTAGGAGTCCTAGCTGGAGTGGTTTTACCTAATTTTCTCGCTGGACTTACTGCCAAAAGTGGGGCATTTCCAAGGGGTGGGGGGCATATCCACTAGCTGGAGCACCCTTGGGCACTGTAACAGGAGGCATGAACTTTTGAGTCTCACCGCCAAGGTTTACAGTTCCTGCAGGGGGGAGGTGTGAGCACCTCCACCCAGAGCAGGCTTGGTTTCTGACCTCAGAGAGCACAAATGCTTTCACCCCATGAGATCAGAAACCTTTCTTTTAGTAGAAGGATGGCACAGACTGGTCAGCCTTACATTAAAGGGTTGGTTAAACTATAAGGGTAATCTCTAAGATGCCCTCTTGGTGCATTGTACAATAAATCCAACACTGGCATCAGTGAGGGTTTATTGTGCTGAGAAGTTTGATACCAAACTTCCCAGGCTTCAGTGAGGCCATCATGGAGATGTGGAGTTTGTGATGACAAACTCCCAGTCCATGTACTTAATATGGCCACACTGCACTTACAATATCTAAGAATGGACTTACTTAGACACTGTAGGGGCTTTATTGCTCATGCAGCTATGCCCTCACCTGTGGTATAGTGCACACTGCGTTAGGGCTGTAAGGCGTGCTAGAGGAGAGGGTGGCTTACCTGTGCCACAGGCAGAGGTTGGTGGGCATGGCACCCTGAGAGGGATGACATGTCAATTTTACCTCTTTCTCCCCACCACCACATGCAAGCTGCAATTGTTGTGTATAAGTGTTTGGTGAGGGGTCCCTTAGGGTGACCCAATACATGCTGTAGTCCTTAAGGACCCCCCCCGGTCACAGGACTCTTGGTACCAGTGGTACCTTTTGCAAGGTTCTTATCTGCGTGCCAGGGTTGTGCCAATTGTGGAAACAAAGGTACAGTTTTATGGAAAGAACACTGGTGCTGGGGCCTGGTTAGCAGGATCACCAGCACACTCTTAGTCAAGTCAGCATCAATATCAGACAGAAATTGGAGGGTAATCATGCCACAAAGGGCCCCTTTCCTGTAAATACTAATTGTCATGGCAGCCTGATTTATTTTATCGACCACAGAAGGATAGAAAGCAGAGTTGACCATGCTGGGATTCTTATCCTAAAGCATACAAGTTACACACATGTCTCAGCAGTGAAAGGTTAATCCACAGAGCTTTACTAAAACAAAAAGGACCAGATGTTCGTAGATGCAATTTTCATTTCCTAATTAGCAACTCCATGGAAATCGCTATTTAGGAAATGCAAAATGATATGTATCAAAATACCAATTTCCTAATAGTGATTCCTACAAAAAAAGTATTGCTATTAGAAAAACGCAATAAAGAAATCTCATGCCATTTGTTACAATGGGCTGGTATTAAAAAATAGTGATTTCCTGTTAGGGAATCACGATTTTGTAAATGCAAAACCAAGGATGGCTATGGGCAAAATGCCCCCTGTAATGCACCCCAAAAATCGTAGTGCACATGTAGAGCACATATATGCCTTATTACACTTTAAAAAGCATCTTTGGGTGTTTTTTTTTAATTCCACATGGCCACCAACAACTTGGACTCAATGGTAATTGCATTTCCTAAATGCCCCATTCGCATTTAGGAAATGCTTTGTACATCTAATAAGAATCGCATAAATGTTATTCCTATTTGCGATTTCCTACTTAGAATATCGCCCGTTGGGATTTCTGTTGGGTAAAGATCATAATTTGCGGTTCCTTAAAGGGCTTTGTACATCTGAAAAGCCCATTTACCATTTCTTAAATGCACGAAATAGCTATTTGGACCGTTAAGAAATGCTAAATGGCTTTGTACATCTGGTCCCAAGTGTCTGGTCAGTTCAAAGTTCCCCGTTTTGGTCTAAGATCTGCCCTAAGAATTTTCAAAAAGTGTATGATGCCAGTAGTTGCTTATCCCAGGAGACAATGTGATTGTGTATTTCCCTATTTAGACAAATGGCTGGTCAAGAGACAATTTGCCAGATGTACTAAAATGCAATTTTGCATTTCCTAAGTAGCAACTTCATGGAAATCACGATTTAGGAAATACAAAATGCTGTATACAGAGATACCAATTTACAAAGAGATGCAAAGTAGGAATCGCTATTAGGAAATCACAAATAATGAATCTGATTGCATTTGTGTCAATGGGCTGGTTTTCCATTTCCCAAATAGCGATTTCCTTTATGGGAAATACAAAACCAAGGATTGCAATGGGCAAAAGCCCCCTCCCCCTTGGTGCACCCCAAAAATAGTGCTGCACATGTAGAGCACACATATGCCCAAGGGGCATGTGTGTTCTCTATTGCAATTTTTTTTTTAAACACATTGGGGTGTTTTTTTGTTTTTTTATTTGCACTTGGGTAGCATGGATTTCAGGTTGATGGCAACTGACTTTCCTAAATGCCCAAATCACATTTAGGAAATGCTTTGAGCATCATAATAGAAATAGCAAATAGGTAATCCCTATTTGCGATTTCCTATTTCGGGGATCGCAAATTCCGATTTCTAAAGGGTGTCCTAAAGGTCTTTGTACATCAGAAAAGGCTGTTTTGCATTTCTTAACGGTCCGAAATACCGATTTGGACCATTAAGAAATGCAAAAGGGCTTTGTACATCTGGCACAAAGGCAGGTTTTCAATGATAGGACCTACACTTCAGAGGGTTCATGACACAAAGACGCGTACTGTCGATATAGGACCTTACAGAGCAGTGCTCAATTTGAGCCAGTAATTTCTAGTGCTCGGCAACATGTCAACACAGGCACTTAATGACAGTCTGCTACCTACTGACTGTGTTTTAGAGATGAGCAAAACAACAGTTGTTTACTAATTAAATATACAGTGAAATGACTGATTCCTGCCTCTCAAGAAATTCTTATAGCCTTGGGAGCCTGGATTATCACACTTGTAGGAGTGTGATGGTTAGTAGTTGTGTTGGTACTGTCATTGGCAGTGCTGGTAGGGGCAATGGGTGGTTCAAGTTGCAGTTGCTTCCTGATGAGGGACCTGGCACTTATTTATTTACAAATTAAGCACTGGTACAGAGTGTAGGACTGTCAAGCTTCTACGAAGCGTGGATTATACAGGTCACGAACTCTCACAATGTTTAATGACAGGGCAGTTGTTCGTCTGGCTAAGTGGTAGCCTTTGGTCCAAGAGACAACACATGTAATACGAGGGACCCACTCACCGCATTGTTTAAATCTGGGAACGTAAGGTACGTTCCGCACGCCTCATTTACCATGTCTACTCAGACACAATGATCTCTTGGAAACAAACATTTCTATCACTTTTCACTTTTGTGAACGATACATTTAAAACAGGCGTCGTAACTTTATGATGCAATGTGAATAGTTATTTTAACAAACACACGAAATTAAAAGCACGGTCTCAAACAACTGTATTAGTTTTAAAAAAAAAAACAGTAAAAGGGCACGCACATTAGAGGTGAAAAACGTATGAAACATGCATACAGGACATAAAAATAATAAAGGGGGAAAGCAAACTGTTTGCTATGTAAAGCTCGACAACAAATCTTTAAAAACAACGCTGATTTGTGTTCTGCTCTCGTTACTTTAGCTCGCTGTAAGTAACCGCTAGAGGACACTGTGCCATTTGAAAATTCTCTACGTCAGTCTGGAATTCCCTTTGTGTTTAGAGAACCAGTAGCTGCAGAAAGGCAAACACGGGTTCACTTCCCGGCACAGTCAGCTGGAGTATGCAACTCTTAATCTGACGCATTGTCACCGAAGAGACTTTGGAATCGGCCAGGAGTTCGGAGCAGCGCTCTCTGAGTTTTGGTAGGCTGGGCGTTCGTTTTTGTCAACTACTGAAATCATCGTTGTTTTTGGCGGGAATTTATTACAGTGATTTGCCTGATAGCGCTTGAAGTAAGCGCACCTGTGGAACGGCCAAAATCAAAGCGGAACCAGAAGCACTCCACCAGCGGTTTGCTTTAACTGTGTCTTCCTTGGAGCTAATTAACAGTAGCAAGGGAAAACACTGCTCATCTGTCTTTCGTTTGAGTTGTCATTTCCCCCAGAACGCAGCTTGTTGAATTTCGTGTACA
The DNA here is from genome assembly GCF_031143425.1 of Pleurodeles waltl. Taxonomy (NCBI): domain Eukaryota; kingdom Metazoa; phylum Chordata; class Amphibia; order Caudata; family Salamandridae; genus Pleurodeles; species Pleurodeles waltl. The sequence continues at coordinate 1,605,241,877 of NC_090444.1, forward strand.
CAATTTAATCACTTGCAACTTGCCAGCTTCCCTGCTGCAGGTGCAACTGGATCTTGTTTGCCTCGATGTTTGTGAGGAGATGCCCGACTTTCTTTAAAACAAACAAAGACCACCCACTTACAAGAACTGGAAAGAAACAGGAAATTAACAATTCTGCACAAGCATGATGGGCAGTTCCACCTTCGAGGAGCTGGAGAGTGATGGCTCCGAATGCAGCGACGACGTGGAAATTCTGGTCAATGTTGGGGGGCTGCGGCACATCTTCTGCGGAGACATCCTGAACCGATACCCGGCCACCCGCCTAGCTGAGCTGGTAAACTGTGTATCGGGTGGATATGATGCAATTTTTTCTGTCTGCGACGACTATGATCCAGGCAAGAAAGAATTTTACTTCGACAGAGACCCAGATGTTTTCAAGTGCATTCTCGACCTCTACTACTTCGGAGAGGTCCACATGAAGAAAGGGATCTGCCCGCTTTGCTTCCAGAATGAGATGGAGTTTTGGAGAGTCAACCTTGACTTGCTGGATGACTGCTGCAAGAGCCTGCTCAGCGAGAAGAAGGAGGAGATGGAGGAGATCGCTGTCAGAGTGCAGACGATCCTGGATGACCTAGGAGTGGACACAACTGAGAGTCGCTGGAAACGGTGCCAGAAGTACATCTGGAAGTTCATCGAGAAGCCAGAGTCATCGTTTCCAGCTAGGGTTGTTGCTGTCATATCGTTTCTCTTCATTCTCATTTCTTCTGTGGTCATGTGTGTTGGGACGATCCCTGAGCTCCAGGTGGAGGACTCAGAGGGAAACCGTGTGGAGCACCCGGTGCTGGACAGCATTGAGACAGCCTGCATTGGTTGGTTCACCCTTGAGTACGTGCTGCGCCTTATCTCTTCCCCGAACAAACTACACTTTGCACTGTCATTCATGAATATTATTGATGCCTTGGCCATTCTGCCCTTCTATGTCAGTCTGATCTTGACACACTTAGGGGCCACTTTGATGGAGCTAACAAATGTGCAACAAGCGATCCAAGCCCTAAGAATCATGAGAATTGCACGGATTTTCAAATTAGCGCGCCACTCATCAGGGCTTCAAACTCTGACATATGCCCTCAAAAGTAGCTTCAAGGAGCTTGGATTGCTTCTCATGTACTTGGCTGTTGGCATTTTTGTCTTCTCAGCCATGGGTTACACCATGGAGCAGAGTCACCCGGACACCTTGTTTAAGAGCATCCCTCAGTCCTTTTGGTGGGCCATCATAACAATGACTACAGTTGGTTATGGAGACATCTACCCCAAGACAACATTAGGAAAACTGAATGCAGCCATCAGTTTCCTCTGTGGGGTCATCGCTATCGCACTTCCCATCCACCCCATCATCAACAACTTTGTCAAGTACTACAACAAGCAGCGAGTTTTGGAAACAGCGGCCAAGCACGAGCTTGAACTGATGGAGCTCCACCAGGGCGAGAACCGTCATGGAGACTCTGGGCATGAGCTCCATGGTGACATGCCTGAGAGGGAAGGCAAGAGCATCCCGGGCTGGAGCAGCAGTATGAAGCTATCCCACAGTGACACCTTCATCCCTCTACTGTCGGATGATAAACCGTACAGGACCAGACTCCAGAGCTGCAAGTAGTGCGCAACTGTCTGACAGAATGGTGACTGGTGACACAGACAAATGAAGGATTGCCACTATGTGTGAGTGCACATTTCACTTCCTTGCTAAGTGTCTTTACTTTCAGAGGCGCAGACTGGATTGTGGGCAAGGATTCTGTAGCATCTTTCGGTAAGGACCCTCTGTGCTCATCTGAGATGTAAAATGTAGGGGAACGCATTGTGAGATTGTACCAGACCTTCGAGTGCTCTTGGAAACATTTCAGAGTTGAAACTTTGAAGACCACTCTGTAAGAAAGCTATTACTTTCTGTGAAGCACTGAAGATCAAAATGTAGGTACATGTTCAAAGGTTCCAGTCAGCTGAAGGTGCCTCTCTCAATGCTATTTTCAGGGAAGGATATAGATATTTCAAGACAGATGTTATTTATTGTCTCTGGGAGGTTGGATATGGCATTAAAACAACACGTAATAAATGGGTCCAATGACTTGCATATGATAACAACCTCAAGGAAAAATTACTACATTATAACAAAGTATATTGGGAATAAAATGCACACAAAGTAAAAAATGCACAAATAGCTCCATATTCATGTTTTCTGACATTATTGCCAAAGATGGATTTCCAAAGAATATGGGCATTTCCCTGCTTTTCAGAAGACCGTTTTGAAAACGATGCTATCATAACAACCATCGTGCATTCTCTTGTGAAGCAGCCACACACAACCCTCCTTTCATTTAACAATAGCACAACAAAGTGTGGTCCATTCTCTGCGCTTGATAAGACAGACACGGGTGTGCTCTAGGGCTGCGGTCCAAACAAGAGGCCACAGCCTGGTGTGAGGTGCAAAGAAGAACATTTCAATACAATGTATGTTCTTTTATTATTTTTAACGTGGTGTCCTTTAACCTAAAATAATAATAATTACTAGTACAGTATAAAAAATACTGTTTCGTGTATATTATTTGTTAAATGCGAAACCCTGCCTAACAAGCTACAACACTGAAAAAAATATCCTTATCAGGTGTTTGTTAACAAGTTGCAGTGGTGGAAAGAATATACTTGCTACTGTGTAATTTTGTATGCTTGTGGTTGGAACTTCAAAATGCAAAACGTAATTTCAGGCATGATTGTGTGTGACTGTTATTAATGTTCATTTGCACTGAGAAGTCGCCTATAACACTTCCCCGAGGTGATAAAATACTGACTTTTATCAAGAAGACATCAACATATGAGCTGATGTAGACGTGTTGCCCGGCCATACAAATATAACACCGGAAAAACATTGACCGTTGCCAAGAAATGGAAAGTTTGACAGCGGGTGCGGCGACTTTGAAGCTAACACATATAGATCAGCCAAGATGCATTCATCAGGCATACAAGATCCTTTATGGTATAGTATAAAATTGTATATGGTTTTCGGATTTTCGAAGAATGGATGTAGAATATCTTTTATGTTCATGTATAATTCAGTATTATTTTGCCAGGATTTATAATTGGCAAACTAACATGCATTTTTAAGTTAAAAGGTGCTTATCTGCTATATAGTCACCTAGTATCCTCTACATGCAAACATACAATAATGGTGCATATTTGACATAATATAAAAGGGAATTCCCAGGGAATTGTTGTACTACAGTGTGCTGTGTCAAAGGTAATGCCGTGGATATTGAACATTATTTTGTAATTTTCTTTGGCAATGTTTTGATTTTAATTCACTCAATTGATCAGTTCACAGGAAAAGTACCTATTGACTGAATTTGCAACAGTGAGAAAAAATATGTCTGGTAGTGATTAGTTTTGCCTTCCAACTTAGGGTTTATTTAGAGTTTGGTGGAGCTGGTCATTCACCAAAAAGTGGCAAGTGTTGTGTCCACCGTGTTTAGAGTGCCATTGACATCAATGCACTCGTAATCCATCCACCACTTTTTGACAGATGTCTCTCATCCACCCAACTTTAAATAAGCCCCTTGGTAACCATCTGGGAGGCCAAAGAAAACTCGGAATTAAGGATTCACCTTTCTTCAAAGTCCTGAAGTTCATAAATTCGAAGCACAAAAAACGCTCAAAGGGGTAGCAACATCACTTTGGCCCTCTCCGACTTCTGACGTAAGAACCCAACCTACCCCACTCGCTTTTGGAAATGTCTAAAAACTCACTTATTCATGTTGAAATACCTAGAACACAACAACATACCAGTAACCACCCTGGCTCTCTGTTTGTTTTACCTAAAATGTTACTCAAATTCTGTTTAGTTATGTGACACTTTGCCCTTTTTCATTACTCAGTTCTGTGTAAAGCACACTAACACCTCAGGGTGAGGCAGAACAACAAAAAAACTGTTAAATAAGAAAATAAAAAGGAGATTAGTACTTTCTCTGACGATCAACTGGTATAGAAAATGTTCTGTCTACTCAAATTGGTCTAAAGATCTGTGTAATTAAATGCCTTTACAAAACCACTTTTAAAATAGCCACAAATTGCTTCCATGATTATTCCTACATTAGCCAATGCTAGCCAACCTCCATGGGCAATGTTTGCAAAGGGCTGCCATACTGCTTTTTAATGTATCAAATAGGGTACCACCACCACCACCAAGGCAAGAGGCTAGCAAAATGTCCCTGATTGAAACCAACAGAAGTGATGTGAGTGTCTGTTTGTTGACACACAGGAAGCTGCCCCTGGACGGGACATACAGCAGATTATGTCTCCTTTGAAGGGTTTCCAAAAGCACCGCTTTCCACCAGGTGTCTTTGGAGACCAGGCATCTCTACAGAAAGTGCCTACAACATCTGGCAGAAATCAATAAAAACGAACAAGGACGAAGAGTGCATTTTACAAGTCCATACATGTTTCCTTCACATCCCGGAAAAGACTTACAAAACTGACAGGCAGCGGCAGTTTGGGCTGCAGACTGGATACCTGTGGAAAGAAATGAGAATGTTACAGTTTACAAAGAGCATGGGACAGGAAAGGACATTTGTTTGATTTTTTGACCTGGTGCAATGTGCCCGCCTCCTGCGGCTGCCATGTGTTACTTCAAGAGCAGGAGAGGTTTCACACAGCTCGCCAGAGGGGCCAGTGGACCGTGACACAGACACCATTTTGAGGATTCATAGATATTGACAAATACTGTACTTATATCTCCTGGTACAGCATTGGGCATTTACTGGTGGTTGATTTATACATCTTGAACAGTATCAGTAGCTCGAATATACACAGATCTCAGCAATCATTTGACTTGGTGATTTATACCCCACTACTGTCTTTTATTTCATCCTGTGAGATAACATACATATTTTATGTGTCAGACCAACGACAGAGTCATTAGGTACGTGGGCTTCATTAAGAATGCACTGTGCTAGAACATCTGTCACAGATATTAAAAACTACATTTCCACAGCCAGAGATCTATAGCTCTGATTTATGTTGGACCCTGTTAATGGGCCCGTGCAGTCTGAGGAAACTCAGCTCCCCACGACCCCCAGCTATGATCTTGCCTACAGGAAGAAGGGGCAGACATTTCTTCAGCTATGACTGTTTATCTCTGGGTGAATTTGTTGGTATCACTCAACTCTCTGAATCCCTCTGGTGAGTGCAATTGTATTCCTACAAGCCTCCGATTTGTTCAAACAGAGAGATTCAGTATAAGACGGGACTTGCTGTCAACAGAAAACATGCCAGTGGAAGTGTGCCCAATCTGATTTTATTCGGAAACTGTACATTAACTATTTCAGCACATAATCGATGTATTTTTTTAATGGAATCTGCTACTTCGTGGTAAATTCTGTCCAATTTCTCTGACCCTGCAGGCAACCTGTCTGGTGTATCAGATGGTCGATCGGTTACTATTTGCTTGCATCAATTGGGCCAAGCTTTTATGCTTTCCTGGTGTGTCTACTGTGCCATGTGTTTATTGTTGACTTCAGATAATCTTTTTGACTCACTGGTGTGCTTGATAATCTGTCTGTGACCCTCTATCTTCTCGTGTCTTCCTACTATTTCTTTTCTGTATTTAACCTCTAGATCTGCACACCATGTATTCCTCAGTTGGGTCAAACTACATGGCCTTGTCTTTTAAATGTTATCAGCCACCTGTGCCTGTTTGCCCTCCTACTTCAGACCAGTGCTCTCTAGATTGCCACAATAACTCTGGCCTTCACTCTGTTGTGTCAGATAATCTCTCTTTTTCTCCCACGTAATGCACTTTCTTCACATCTCACTGCATTCTCATCTCTGTTTATTTTCTCAGTCTTATCTATGTTCCTCTGGCGTTTTGGACTCCGTCTAGTCTCCCTTTTTCCATTCCAGTTAGGACTAGTCCTTCATTAGAAGGAACCATCACTCAGATGGTCACCTCCCCTCCCCCCCCCCCCCCGTGGCAACATTAAAAGGTATTTCTCATGAATCCACTCTATGCTGATTCCTGAGTGTTAAACGTGGGTCCACATTCTGAATCCCTCACAATAGCTTTCTTTCCTATGTTAGTTCTCGTACTAAACAGCGTTTCTAATTTGGAATACTTCCACAGCTGTCAGCATTTCGTGTGTTTTTTTACATCCTGATATTAATACACGTTTGCCTGCAAAAAACAGTGCTAATGTGTAAACACGTAACAGATTCTTGACTTTGAGGAACATAATTTAAACATCCACACACAAAATCACTATTTGGTCTGTGTTTATTTCTGTTGGAAAAGGGCAACATACCGTTGTTGCCACCAGTGTTATAACGGATTAGGGTTTTGGCTCACAGAAACAGGTGAACTCACCGAAATTATAGCGATTGAAATTAGGCTCAGTAAAATGAAATATCTCATATCACCATTGAATAGGACAATGCAGCTGCTCTTGTAAAGCACAATTCAGAGCAACGTGCATTAGTGCCCGGAACTACAGCAGACTCCATTTCAGAGTGGAGCAATCATGAGCTAGAACAGTAAATGCATAGTTTGCGGCTAAATCCGACTAGACACACTTCTAATGACACGTTTTTGGTCAAAGCAGCTGAGCTATAGCAGCATTCCTCCTTTGTTGCATTTCACGCTCTCTCCACTCTTTCTCTTTTCCCCAAAATGTTCCCTCTTGTGTCAGATGATTCAGTCTTTCTTTCTAGTGTTACCGAAAAGGAAATTGTGCCCTTAAATCTCTCTCTTTGTCTGGAGATCTTCTTTCTGATTCTTTATGTCCCTTCCATCTGTCTGGTATTATCTTTGACTCTCTCTCTCTCTCTTTCTCTCGCTTTCTCTCATTCTCTCTATCTAGCTCGCTCTCTGTCTGCAGGACTCTGATTTCTCCAACCCCTTTATGCTGGTGTCTCTGACACTTCCTGTGCTAACATTTTGACTCCTGGGGATCGCTCTTCCTCCCTGGAACGTCCGACTGGTGTCTTCTGTGCTCTTTCTCTCTTTTTAAATTGTCTGCTGTCTGCATACATGTTCGTTCTCTCTTGTGGTATCTCCCGTGTCTCTTTGCCCTCCTGTGTTCCACATTGGCTTCGTTGCTTTCGCCCACGGATGACTCTGAATTTAGCTAACAATGTGTCGGAGAAGTTACAGGAAAAACACCATGGCTCTGTTTGAGCCAGTCGTGGAATGAGAGTGCAAGATGGTGAGATACGTGCAAAAGAAGGATGAAAATAAGTAGAAAGAGAATAGCAGTAGGTAGGAGCTCTTCAGAGCCTTTGGCAGATAGGGATTCAATGAGGTGCATTAAAATACCAACGACTAGACCATAACTAAGGGAAAAGTTAAATTACTTCTCATGGCCCCCTGATAAAACAAATGTACAACAAGCAATGACAAAGTGAATAGGCCTGGTTTTTGCTAAAGTAATTGTTCTTGAGACCGTGGTGCGGGCCCATTGATGCATGTAGGGGTTTCCTGTGGGATCCAAAGCTGTAGCAAAACAGATGACCGAAGCTTTCCGAGCCAGCTCGACAGGGTCTCCTGAAACCATGAACATTTGACCTAGTTTGTGAGAAATACTTCCTCTGGCAACGTTTATGAAGGTGCCAACCTTTCAGGCTTTTCAAGTTGAAACATTTGCAATTTGTTCCCTATTAGCAAACGCTCCAGCAAACACATTTTCTCAGTATAATTTTTACTCTAAACACAACCTTTGGGACATATTCCTTCACTAAAAGTGGGATTGGTGGAGGAAGAGATTTTTCACAAAGTTTTATTTTCCAGAACTTCATATCAATAAAGCGCACTGACTTGACCAACGTACTCATTACAATATTATTTCGACCTAGATTACTGAAGAGCTAACGCAAAGTTTGAAATGTTAAAGGTAAATTTGAAAAAAATGCAGAGATAGCACTGTGCATCAATTTTCATCAAAATTTCTTGAACGATAGGTAACTTTTTCACACCAAAATCCATTACTCTTTTGCGTCCCTTATTGGCAGTATTTTTTTAAAATCATATGCAAGGTTTATTACAAGACAAAACATCCCCGAACACAGTTTTTTTAGCTTTTTTTTCAAGATGCCTAATCTGTTGCCACGTGCGTGTTTGGCGTGCTTGAAATGTTTTTAACTTATTTAATGGACTCCCAGCCACGTGGCACATGGACTCCCCTGCAGGCCCTAGCTTGAATCTCAGCGGTAGTGGTGTGAAATAGCTGTAGACACATAGGGCCAGGTATGACTGCGTTGACCCCCATGATGAGACCATACCTTTCAGGCTGGATGCTATAGATGCGGGGACCCCCTTACCCCCTTCTCTTTTCCTTCATTCCTTTTTCTGCAATTTCTTCCCTTTTACTGTTTCCTGGAACAGATGGAGGCAAGCACAGCTGAGCTATTTGACTCCTCTCTGCTTATATTTCACCTACATGAACTTATGCTAAATGGTTAATCAACGAAAAAAGGAACTGGATGGCTATCGACTTCAAGGTGTTTGTAGTGTATAGACTTGAGGTGTGGTTATCATCGTTTGTTTGATATGCGTTCTGCTTGATGTGCTGGGACTGTTTTGTTATGTTCTATTTCACTATAATGAAAGCAATAAAAAAAACTTATTTAATGGACTAAATTTGAAAAGTACAACTGACTAGCTGTCTTTGTGTACATTTCTTAGAGAAAACCTCCTCAGACCCCAATACATTATTTAAGCTTGCTCGCAACATACATTATTTTATAAACTAACTGCGAGAAAAGAGCATATCATTTTGGGGTCCCGAGTAAAATATTCTTCAACCAGTGGGAGGCCTTTGATTGAAAACTTTTGAAGGGCCCTTCAACTTCTATGTGACTTGGTTTGGTTGTGCATCAAAGGTCACGTGCATTTGCTTGTATTTGTTTCAGTGTTGATTTGTGTGTGTGTGTGTGTGTGTGTGCGCTACAGATGTATAAGAGATGAGGATGGAGGACTGTGAATGAGAATGGATGGGTGCACGGCAGAAAGATTGAAGGTTTGAGTATGGATTGGTGGATGGATGAGAAATGGTGGATGGATGAATGATTGAGGACAATGATGGATAAATAAATGGAGATATGTGAAGATGAATGAATGAGAGTATGTGTTGATGGATGGATGAGTGAAGGAAATTGCATGGATGGCTTTGTAGATCTGTACATGTATGAGAGAATGAAACAGGTGAACGCATGTATACATATGGACCCATGAGAGTGAGAATGCATTAATGGGAGTGTAGTAATGGATGGCTGCATACATTAGAAAGCATTAGTGAATTGATGAGCTTGTAGGGCTAGATACTTGGATGAATGACTCATTTTGATGATGCATGGGCAAGAGTAAGGGTGGCGTGATGAATACGGATTTTGAGGAATAAGTTTATGATGAATGTATATGTGAGAATTGATGGATGAATGTGACAATGAATGAAAGACAAATGATGAATGGATGAATGATTGTGGGGATGAATGACTTATGGAATAAGGTGGGAGGGTGGATGGTTGAATGAACTTGTGAGGATTTATAGGAGTGTGATCATGAATGTGGGATTGAGCCAGACGGTGTATGAATGGATGTATTAGATGGGGGGTGGATGACCGGGTACGGTGAATGAGTGGACTGGGTAGATGAATGAATGGTAGAATGAGCATGTGCATGTGAACTGTGACAGTGCACATCTAGAACTTTGGATTAGTGTGTGTACATGGATAGTGTGTAGGGATATAGCGTGAATTAACTAAAAGATTATTGAATCAATGGCTTAATGGAACTTTTAAAGAAATGGTCTCTGTGCTAAAACGAAGTATGGTGGTTACCTGTTGCTCTGTCTTCTGTTTCTTGCACGTCTTTGGCCAAGTAATTTGCCCAGTGTCCTTGTCTATGCTATTCTTTAGGTATGCCCATGCTTTTGACATGCATCCAAGCCAGTAACAGACGAGCGTCACCCAAAAGTGTGACTTTACAAAAAAGAATAAATGAAAACAATGTTCTCTTCTAAGATCACATTTTAACTTATATTGATTTTAAAAACAAACTTAGAACTTCCGTTGAAATGGTACTATGGTGTTTATCCAAAACCTAAAAGCCACTGGAATTTGCCAGTTATGGCTAACCAAGCAAACATAATCACATAATGAACTGCTCATGACTTCACATGTGACCTGAAAGATTACATACATACATAATCGATGGCAAAACTATATTTACAATACAGACTATGCCTTAAATTTCTGATGCCCCTGTATGTAGAGGACAGAGGGTTTTGCCCAAGGGCTTTTCTTATTCATTATATATTCAGCTACCTCCTATGGCATTGCATGTAACGTTAGCAGGACATGTCTGTTACTCACAGGAGTAAAGAGCATAGAGAACATGGCTTGCAGCCAAGCCATGCACGTAGATACTGTGCCTCATGTCATGCCCCGTGCCAACCGCGTCCAGGATCAGAGTATGGCCAGTCTCTCCTTGTAGTATGCACATGGATTCCTTTTTGGCTTTGTCGTTTGTGCACTACATACATGGCTTTTTTACACCTTGGCAGGGTGCACTGTGCAAGGCTTTTAGCCATATCCTATATCCACTGCATACAAATACATAGGCCCCTTGGGGCATGGCCAGCTGCATGGGTTATGGCTTACATTGAGCATGATCTTTGGGCATACTTTGCACTCAACTTAAAGAGCATTTATGAATATGAGATACAGAGCCATAGAACATGCCAGGCATGCCTGAGGTTATGTGCAGTCTCTTGTGCGTGCAGGGCCTGCCAGTTCACCTTACCTTGTGCATGTTGAAAACAGCCATAGATCATACCTGTAGGTCAGACAAAAAGGGCATGTGCTTGATGTATGCTCTGTGCACTACATAAAACAACCCGTGCCTATGGATAAATCCTGTACATAAGATACACAGGGTATGACCTTCAGCCATACCCTGTTAGTGCTACATTTGGGGCTAAAATACATACTTACCTTGGCCATGGACAGTCTTGTGGACGATGCCACCGAATATGGCAGTAGTATAGGCATTGATGATGTAGTCTTTGGTGTTATCTGTTATGTTTTATGTGAGAACATGAACAGTGCTTGAGGTTGGGGTAATTATGACTGTGTAGCAAATCATGATTTGTGTTAGAAAGTATATACCACCACACCACTTTGCACTGGTTTTTCGTCATACAAAACAGTGCAAAGTGTTAGTAAATCTGGGCCTACATGTTTTGATGCTGGGCAATGTTAACTCACCAGCTGAGAGTACACCAAAGGTGCTGCATGTTGGTTAGGACTCCCCCAGCAAGCACAAGGGTTTGTTAGACAGGGGAGGCTCCCACATTGTTTCCCACCCAAAGTGGAGGGTGTCTACTATCTCTCTCCATGATATAATGAGGCTGGTGCCATCTGATTGATATTGTGGGGGCATCGGACCCATACAGTTACACTGAAAAATATTATTGATGGACCTTTAGCTGGTGCCCTTCACCTCCTTGTGTACATACTATTTGGATATGTTCACTTGTAATATGTATAGAGATCATGTGCGTTGTGAATGCTGCCCTCTTCAGGGATACATTGGGCCAGATTTACTAACATTTTATGCAATGCAGCAAGACAACGTGCTGTGCTGCATCAATCTGAGAGAAAAGGAATGTGTTGTATATACTATGATATTGCACATTTCTGTTCTTTCACTGCGTTGGCGCACTGTGTTCAGCCTAGTGCCAACACAGGGACCCTTGTGCCATGGTGCAAGGGTGCCTGCATTACAGGCAGGATTGTATATGAAGGAAGGTGCATCTTCCTGCACACAAACAATCCTCAGAGGCATTTTACTCTTTCTATGTGTGCTGCAGCAGAATGCTACACTTGACAGACATTGAGTAGAGACTTTATTCCGTTGCCATTTGGTAACCTGTAGTCTTGCATCCTCGTCCTTTCAGTTTCCAGGTACATTTTGGGTAGTGAACTATTAGATTTTAGGACAAGCTTCATTTCAGTGACTCAGACCAACCCATCTAGCACTGTTGAACCTTGAGCTATGCTAGCAACCAGAATAAAGGACATGCAAACCATAGTATCCCATGTACCTTGTTCTCATTCACGAACTAGATTTTACGTTTATGTTTTGTACTATCCTTGAGCCTTCCTGATGAGAGAAAACGGAACCACTCAGGACATCACATTCAGTATACTTTGTAATAGAATCCAAGGTCTTAAAAAATCAACCTAACAAGTATATTGTCCTGTAGCTACTGACTGCCCCAGTACCTGCATAAAGTGCTACATAGTACAGCATTGACCTCATGGGAAATTTTATTGTGATTTATGTTATTTTGTATGCCAATTTTATGGCATGAATGATGTAAATTGATGATGTCATCTGTGAAGTGAGTAATGTTTTGAGGTATTGTAGCCTAGCTAATCAAACTGGTTAATTCAGTCATTTCTAGGTCTGACATTCGAGGCAGCTTTCCATATCTTGCCATCCTATTGTTTTTAATAATCTATTAGCTTTCGGCCAACTCTTTTCATCCATTGGCCTGTACAAGTCTCATTCGGATTTTGCTTATGTCAACCAGAATATGATGCATGGGCCAGTGGATCAGCCCACTTCAACCACTGACTCCCCTCAAGTTGAGTGACATATGTTTGTCCCTCCACAATGTGCTTGTTCTTCATACATGAAGTTCTATTCAGTGCCAAGTCTGGTGGGCCAATCTTTCCTTATATCTAGGCCAGGGGCGTAGTGAACCATCTGCTTTAGCAGCTGCAGCGGGGGTGAGGTTCTTTATGGGCCTCTTCTGTCTGGAAGTCGGCAGACAAAAGCACCTCATTAATGCTGGGATACATCTTCAATAGAAGAGCAAGCAGTACCAAGGAAAAGTGGCAGCTAAGTAAATAGATCAGGGACCGAAAGAAGGAACATTGGAAAGAAGGGAAAAAAGAAGGAAGTTTGGTGGAATGAGTATGTGGATGAATTAGTCGGTAAAATGATAAGTGAATGATAGCTGGATGGAAAGGTGAAACAATGGCCAAGTAAAGGGATGGTGGATTGATAAGTGAGTGAATGGATAGGTGGATGGACAAGTGAAAGGATGGCAGAGTAAAGGATAGATGGATGAGTAAATGGATAGGTGGATGAACAGGTGAATGGATGGCAGAGTAAAATGATTGATGGATAGGTGGATGGACAAGTAAAACAATGACAGATTAAAGGGATGGACGGATGGTGGATGGACAGATGAAAGGATGGCAGCATAAGAAATGGATGGTTGAATAGATAGACAGGTGAAAGGATTGCAGATGAAAGGAATGGATGGATAGGTGGACAGACAGGTGAAAGGATGGCAGAGTAAAGGATAGATGGATGAGTGAATGGATAGGTGGATGAACGGTGAAAGGATGGCAGAGTAAAGGGATAGATGGATGAGTAAATGGATAGGTGGACAGACAGGTGCAAGGACTGCAGAGTAAAGGGATAGATGAGTGGGTGAAAATATGAGTGAATGGATGGCAAAGTGGATTGACAGATGTCAGAGTGGATTAATTGGTGGCAGACTGGATGGATAGATGATAGATTGATGGCAGGGTGGGTGGATGTTAGAGTTGATGAATGGATACATGAATGGCTTGATAGATGGTAGAGTAGATAGATGGCAGGGTGGGTGAATGGCAGAGTGGATGTGTGGATAGCTCGATGGATGCTGATTAGTGGATGGATGGCAGAGTGGATGGATGGATTGACAAGTAAATGGCAGAGTGGAGGGCAGAGTGAATGGATGGATGGCAGAAAGGAAGAATGGATGGCAGAAAGGATGGATGGATCTCAGGTTGTATTGCTGGATGGCAGAGTGGATAGGTAATGGATGGCAGAGTGGATGGATGGATGGATTGAAGAGTGGATGGATGGGTGGCAGAGGATGGACACAGAGTAGTTGGGTGGATGGATGGCAGAGTAGATGGGTGGATGGATGACGTAGATACATAGAAGGATGGATGTCAGAGTAGCTAGATGGATGGCAGAGTGGATGAATGGATGGATGAATGGCAAAGTTGATAGATTGGTGGATGAATGGCAGATGGGATGGATGGCAGAGTGGGTCAGTGGATGGATGGCAGAGTGGATTTATGGATGATGGATAGCAGAGCTGATGAACTGATGAATGAATGACAGAGAGGATGCGTGGATGGCAGAGTGGATAGTTGAGAGATGTGATAGTTTGATGGATGAATGGCAGAAGGGATGGATGGATGGAAGAGTGGATGGATGGATGGCAGGGCACATGGATGGATGGAATGGGGAGATAGAATGATGGATTAAAGAATGATGGATGACAGAATGCAAAGTTGAAACAGTGGATGTCAGCAAGTGGATAGAGAGGTGTCAGAATGAATGTATAGTTGCATAGATAGAAGAGACAAGGAAGCTATTCTAGGGAGAGTACAACATGTTCTAGTGTAGCTTTAAGAATTTTAGATTCTATTAAGGACACGGAGGAGAGGATTATGCTTCTCAATTCTTTACTACTCAATAAACACCAGCCAATGAAAAAACAGAAAATACTTAATGAGGCTTTGAACCCCCGCCTCCCATAACCACTGGTAACGCGTCCTTCTATGTCAATTTATACACATTAGGACTTGTTTTAGGCCGATGAATCTTTTGACCCAGTGGTGAGACACCGTAGAACGAGATAACTGATCAATATGTCAAGCAATATAATGATAATATTATCAACGTATAACACCACAATATACTTTACTTTAGACATTGGTTAAACTGTTGGCGCAACCATGACCTTTCAGTCACAAATAACCACACCTTTATTGGAGTTTGTGAACTTTATTCCCTATTAATTACAATCTAGTAGCAAAAGTATTAATCTCAAAACCATGAAGCAAAAGAGCATAGTCACGATATGGCAACTGTGATAAGATTTTGACAATGCAAAGATCACAAACATAAAAACACTAATATAAGAGATCCACAGATCAGAATGCATAGAACATCATATACGTCTCAGTTCAGCATAGCATAACGTCGGTCACGTCAGTTGCGTCAGTCAAGGTGAAGGCCTAATCTAGCCGCTAATTAGCATTAGCATGTTGGACTTCATGCAAAACAATTTAGAACACTAATTTAGAAAACATCTGACTAGGGTCTCTATCCAAAAATACAGCAGTTGGTACCTAGAAAGGAAAAGCATGTAGACAAATCACAATAGCAATTGTCATAATTACCCTCCTCGGAATGAGTCAGCATTCAGGATCAGTCTTCGTCTTCAGGACATCAGTTAGATCGGCGTCAGTCTATCTCGTCTAAGGAACAGGGGACACTTCCCTCATAAGGAGGAGAAGTGTAGAGGGGCAGTCTATGGATAAGGATGGTTTATTTCAAGTCTCAAATCACCTAACAGAGTGACAGAGTTTCTGGATGCAATTTATATCATTCCCTACCTAGTTCCCCCGAGTCTTCTGTGTCATGGGTTTTTATCCCTTTTTCACAATACCTTCCCCCAAAATTCTATTGGATAGTCGCTACACCCCACTATCTTGAACCTATCAAATTATGTACTTGTCACCCTATGATAATTTATAACACTTTGATTGGTCTTCATAATTGACGTTTTTCGTAGGTGGCACATCCGGGGTTACTTCATTCTTTGGCACGTTCTTCAGGTCAAAAGTTCTCTTTTCCATGGTTGAATGTCCTTGGATGTTTCAAACATTTTTGCAAAAACGTATAAAACTTATACTAAAACAGTTAGCATGCGAGTGAGAAAAATCCTCACTTGCAACATAAAACAAAGAAAAGAACACATGCTGGGTCATGGCCTTTTGCGAATCAGCACTCTGGAGAAAAAGAAAAATAAGCTTTAATATGCGAACTACACAGCTAAGTTTTCGGCTCATGCTAAGTTAAGACTTATGGATTCTAATAAATGCAATCTTCGTAGGTGTTAACATATTCAATTAATGCAAATAATTATTTTTTATAGTCGACATTAGTATATGTGTACAATAATTCTCTACTATTATAAGTAAGTTTAGAATACATTTCAAACAAATAATATTTTATGATTATTAATACAGCATTGTTAAATATAAGCATTTTCACATCTAAAGTATGTAATATTTAAACTACGCTCTCTCACCACCAATAGCAGACCAACACAGACTATAAACTGGGGAGGCACCATCTGACTTCCTCTTTCTTTGTAAATTAGGGAAACCATTCAGTGCCCAAGTCCATAAACAGTCTCTTGAATGCAGAAAAAAATCAACCAAAGACGCGAGCTTGCCAAAACGACAAGCCGATGTTCCAGTAGAACTTCACCCTTGTTTGGAATCCGATTCTGAACGAAAAAACCCATTATGAGACTCAAGAATATTACAACCAGTAATTTCAAGGGAGGGAAAATGATTCTATCACCAAACACATTGCATAATAACATTTATTTCAACTTATATACTGGGTGGGATAATCCTCACCTCCGTGTCCTTAATAGAATCTAAAATTCACAACGCTACACTAGAAAAATTTGTATTCTATGTCAGGACCGGAGGCTCCTATTAGGCTGGTTCATAGCTGATCCACCACCAAATTAGAAACATGCATTATTGGTTTATAGTAAAACATTTTAAACATGGAGTCACTGGACCAATCAGCCCCCTAAGAATATCTTCTAACCTAGAACCTAAAAGAAAAGGTCTTGATGCCATCGCCCCTCTGGTGGAATGCGCCCCATTTAAGACATATATAAGCCTGCTTCTGCCATGACCCAACGAACCCAGCGGGCCAAAGTAGCCGCTGACACAAGTTTGAAGGGTTTTGGAGTGGAAATAAGAAGAGGATCCAACGGATCCACTCTGTAACTTGTAGTGCGTTCTTCGTAAACCTTTAAACACTTGACCACACACAGATTCGCATTATGCGGAAAAGCCGAGTAATCCACAGAAGAAGACATGCATTTTGTACGTTTGGAAATAAGAAACGAAACACCAGAAGGAGAAAACAGTCTTCCTGCTAGATCTAACGCTTCCACATCTGAAACCCTGCAACAAGATATTAAAGTAACATGGTCAATTTTGCAGACAGTTGTTTTATAGATAACAGATGATTATCAGGCCAATTAGTCAAAAAAGATAAAACAACATTCACATCCCAAAGTTGCGAATAGCGTGGTCTAGGTGGGTTCGCCACTCTAATACCCTTCAGCAATTTACATACCAATGGATGTTGACCAACCGGTTTATTATTGGTCCATGAATGTCCAGCCGAAATACCTATCCAAAATATTTTACTGACCTGTAACATAGTCCTGTTTCTGCATACTCAGACAGAAAATGTATAATGTCCTTGATCTCGGATCCCACGGGATCCACTTCTCCTCGAAGGCACCAACCCACCCACTTTTTCAATGCCAAAGAATATTTCTTGTGGGTGGAAGAAGCCCAAGCTTGTCATATAAACGAGGAAGCTGAAGCCGAAAGGCCGTGCACTTGAGAATGTCTCCCGATATCTTCCAGGCCATGAGAGACAGTTGACCCGATAGAAGAAGAGGGTGCGGGGATCCCACTGGATCCAGAAGGAGTTGAGGAAAAATCGGGATCTGTAGAGGAAGAGCAATCGAGAGTTCCAGGAGGGATGGAAACCAGGGTTGACTCCTCCAAAAAGTGGTGATGAGAACTGCAGACGCTGCTTGGCGGCGCAAAAGCGTTGCACCCTGTGGAATCATGGCAAACGGAGGAAATGCATAATTCATCTGAGCTGACCAATCCTGAAAAAATGCGTCAGTTGCCAGAGCCAACGGATCCGGTCTCCAGCTGAAAAAGTTTGGGATCTGAAAATTGAGACGAGATGCAAACAGGCCCACCTGACATGGCCCCATCAACACCATGGCCTTCTGAAACACAGAAGGAAGAAGTTTTCAATCGCTGGAATCCCTCAAAAAACGAGAGTTCCAATCTACCACTAGGTTGTCTTTGCCTGGAAGGAATTCCGCTATCACCATGATCTTCCGATCCAGACAAAGATGCCAAAACTCCCTGGCAATATTCTCCAGTATGCAAGACCTCGTCCCCCACAAACGGTTGATGTACCTGACTACAGACACATTGTCCATTTTCAGGAGAATACAACAATTGCTCCTGAGAGGGGAAAGAGATCTGATGGCAAATGAACCTGCTAAGAGTTCCAGATAATTGATGTGGAGTTCCAGTTCCTCTGAGGACCAACGCCCTCCTGTCGAAAAAGGATCGCATCTCGCTCCCCAGCCCCAGCGGCTGGCATCTGACTTTATCACCACCTCAGGTGTTTCTCCAAAAATGGAACTGCCGTTCCAGGCCTCCATGTGAGAGAGCCACCATGGAAGTTCTTCTTGGGCTTCTAGAGAGAGAGGAACCAGGTGATCGTACGAGAAACCCTGTTGTAGGAATTGGATTTTTAATCTCTGCAAGGCTCTGTAATGGAGAGGACCCGTGAAGACAGCCTGAATCGAAGATGCCAAAAGGCCTACAATACGAGCTAGGGACCTCAAAGAAACCATCTGTTTCGACAATGACATTTTCAACTCCCACTTGATCGACTTCATCTTCTGGGAGCGAACTAACAGCTGAGCTTTTACTGAGTCCACCTGGAATCCCAGAATTCCATTTGTTGGGACGGAATCATACAAGATTTCTTGTGATTGATCGCAAACCCCAGTTCTTGGAGAAGAGAACCTACCAACAGTAAGTGAGTCAATAACAGAGATTGGTCCTGTGCCATGATAATCATGTCGTCTAGATAGACTATTAGGTGAATCCCTCTCTCACAAAAATTTTCCACTACTGTTTTCGAAAGTTTGGTGAACACCCAAGGAGCTGAAAACAGCCCGAAGGGGAGTGTCAGATACTTGTACCAACTGTCTCTCCAATGAAATTGAAGAAACCGTCAGTGAGAAGGTGCTATGGGAACTGATAAGTAAGCGTCTTTGAGATCCAGACAAACCATCCAGTCTCCCTCCTGAATTAGATCTCACAACAGATGGATGCCTTCCATCTTGAAATGGCGGTACACTACAAAGGGGTTGAAGTTTCTGAGGTTGAGTACTATCCTCTTCCCTCCCCCTTTCTTTTGCACCAAAAAGACATTGCTGCAGAAACCTTTTGGGTGACGGGAAGTGAGAGAAATAGCCTTCTTTGTTAACAATTCTTGAATTTCACCATCTATAAAGGATTTGTCTAGTTGGGAAAAGGATAGGAGGAGGAAGGGCCTACTGTCGAGGAACAGTTAAAAGTTCTATGGAATACCCTTGTACTGTATCTAGAACCCATGTGTCTGAAGAAATGGAGGCCCATTTTTAAACAAAATATTTCAATCTGCCTCCTAGAGGGATATAAGGAAAAGAAGGAAAAGAAAGGTTTATTACCTGTGGGGGTGTTATCAATGACTCTGTAACCTCTGCCTGCCCCTCGATTGTTGCAGTTGCATGCTCCTCTATATCTAAAACCTGCGTGTGAAGGGTCTTGGGTATAACCCATGTGTCTTGAATAATTTCCTCTTGCAGGACCTTGTTGAAAGCCTCGGCCGGCCGAGCGTCCTCTAAATTGACCGGCACTTCAAAAAAGTGGATTAAACATTCTTTTAAGAGAAGACTGAGATTTGTCCAAGGACGTGAAAGTGTTGACAAATTTTGCAATGTCTTTCACAAATTTGTCCCTAAAAAGTTGTCCCTCCGCTAGAGGACCTGCTTCAGCCGAAGCCAAATCTGCCAATTGTGGGCCAATACGCAGTAAGACGGACTTTCTTCATTCTGAGGCTAAAGCACAATTTGCATTTCGCAAAAAACAAATGGCTTGCTAAGTCCACACAGCCAGAAGCTCTGGATGGATGGCTGCTCCAGTCTCCTGAGCATGAAGAGCCAGTTCCAGGATTTTTGCAAGGGTCCCGGAAACATCTAACAGTTTGTCTTGGCAAGCCTTGAGAGCCCTGTCTATTCCTTTCTTCGGATCCTTATTATATTTCTTAAGGAAAGTTACCATAGTATTATAGATCTCAGGGGTGACCGCAGTTTTATGTGGTAAATCTGGGTGAGGACACTCTGGTCACAATCTGGATCTGACCTCCTTTTCAAACCCTTTCCAAATATGCAACTGCATATAATCTACTACGGCAGGGGCTGGAGCCCAATCTGAAATTCTGGGATGAATAATATCAGAAGGTTCGAAAGTAAAAGGAGAAGAAGAAAAGGAAGAAGAAAGTTTATGCTTCTTAGTGCACTTTTTAGGTTGTAAGGACTCATGTGGAGTGACAGAACCAAAATAAGAAACAGCCGTAGGCAAAGTTATAGGAGTGGGAGGATCTGAAGCTTTAGCGTAAGTATGCTCAGAGTTAGAAGGTAGGGAAATATTGGCCAACTTGCTCCTGTGGGGCCACAGTTGTTCAGTAGAAGGGACAGACTGAGATTAAGTATCTCCAGAAGGAAGAGAAGATGAAGGACCAGCCAAATCATCAATTCTTTTTGACAAGGGTACTAGGGCAGATGTAATTACTTATCCAAGGACTTCTGCATGGGAGAGTCAAGTCAATAACCTGTTCAAAACAGGGGTCAAAATAATAGTCTTCGTCCTTATATGGACCATACATCTCCAATCCCTGATCATAATACTCTTCATCAGACATGATCTTATCACTGTCTAACTTCACAAAGTGAAGTGCTCTCAATTGCATAAACAGCAAGTCTTGAATTATTCCAACCCCAGCCAACACTGGTCAAGGGCGTCAAAAAACAAAACTAGCTGCACCAGAAGTAAATTGCCACCAAGAGATGTTCAAATTAGCAGGATTGCTATGTATTATGCAATAAATCAGGCAATTAAAGTAAATAATCTCTGCCCCTGTTCGTACAGCCCGGGGCCAGTGTCCGTTTTCCTACGAGAAAAGGAAGTTGCCGAAAAACGTCACTTACGCCTCTCGTACGGTGTGCACGCGTGCGTATAGCCCAATTGAACTACACACGCGCATCTTCTGGTGCACAGTGACATGCGACCCAGAAGACAGGCAACCCATGCCGACCTTCTGGTCGTTGGAGCTCCCCAACTTGCTCACAAACGGGGAAGCAGTAGCCACAATGCGGCGTAAAAGAAGGCCCAGGAACAAGGGCCACCCTAATGAAGCCAAAAGCTGGACACGCTTGTACTGCGCGTGCGACGAGCATGCCCTGGAAAGACAACGCGGCGGTAAAAAGAAAAAATGTATAATTTGAAAATTAGGATTGAAAGTAGAAATTGTACGGGTGCAACACGCACCCTGGCTTGCGAGGAAAACACAGCGCGCAGTAGTGGAAACAAAACACAACTGTATTTACATATTATGACACTAAATTCGAACAATGGGGAGGCACTTATCTGACTGCAGAGCAGCAAAGAACAAGGAAGTCAGATTGTGCCTCCCCAGTTTACAGACTATTTTGGTTTGTTATTGGTGGGTATGGGAGGCGTGGTTCAAAGTCTCATTAAGTGTTTTCTGTTTTTTCATTGGCTGCTGTTTATTGAGTAGTAAAGAATTGAGAAGCATAATTGGAGCCTCCGGTCCTGACATGGAATTTGGCTCACTTGCTTCCTTGTGTGGTAGCATTAGCGCTTGATGTAAGCTCAAGTGAGGCTTAATCTACACTGCTGTGCAACTTCCTGTGAGGCCACCAAATAGACAAAACAGCCAGTGCCCGTATACTAATACCACAGCTCTGCACACAGAGGAAGGTAGAATTAATGCTGGACGCCGTCTCTAATACTGTGTGCCACTCGGCTGTAATAGCGTCATGCACTGAGCTTCTGTACCGCCCTTTCTCCTCGGGCATCTTTATGTTCCCATGACAGCGTTTTCTTCTACAGCTTCTGTGCTCTTTGGAATATGAGGGCAGGATGCTTTCTGAATTCTGTTGATCATTAGGAGTGAGTGTTTTGGTGGCAAACAGTTTATTTGATTGTTGAAATTGTTAAAATCCAGGAAGGGCTGCATACACGTGCGTTGCTATAAAAGACAGCTTCGCGCACCTTAGTTGCAGGAGCAAATTTGTCTGGCTGGCTGCAGGTCTCTTGGCCATCATTTTTAGTTTTGCTGTATAGTGTGTTTTCCAGTCCGTCGGTGTACTGTGTTAACAAGACACACTGGCACTACATCCAAGTTTCAAAGCATAAAAATAATTACATCTGTAGTGTTGTATGTCAACACTCTTCAGGCTGGTAGTGTATTTAAATTCATATGTTAGTTTTGTAATCAGCAGAGTGTCCAGCTTTAGTCTTTATTAGTTCTGACGCTAGGTAAGACCTTTTGATTTTACTAAAATTATATGTATAACACTTACTAAAAGAGTTTTCAGCCAGCTCTCTTCATCCATTCATTTTTTGTTGTGTCTTTCACGTTTTGCTTCTGTCCATTACGCCATGCAGCATGGGGCAATGGGTCAGCCTACTTCAGCCACTGGCTAATGTTACTTTGAGTGACTGCATTTTGCTGTTTGACAACAAGCGCATCCACACACAAGGTAATTCCCTTCTCTGCCAACGTATCCATTTTTCTTTATTATTACTTTAGTGTTGCCTTTGTGGTTAGAGCCTGAAGTGATGGCAGGACGCTTTTGATGTGAGCACAGGGCACGTTCCAGCATCATCAATTACTGCCTCCTGCTAATGTTATTGTACATTACTTTATCCTGATGGCTCTTATTTGAGTTCCTCTCTGCTTCTATTTATCTCTACCTCCAGGAAGTATCTGTTTACCACTTTTATAAATTTAAAAAAATCAAGGGGCGAGGACATGGTGCTAAAACTAGAGCTGCCGACATTGGAACTGGGGAATCCGGTTCTAGTTTCCGTGTTGGCTCAACATACTGTGCTTCTTGGGAAATCACTTAGGGCCAGATGTAGCAAAGAGTTTGCGCCTCGCAAACAGCGAAAAACGCAGTTTGCGAGGCACAAAAGCCTCTTTGCTATGCAGAAATGCATTTTGCGAGTCGGATCCGACTCGCAAAATGCATTTCCGACTCGCAAATAGGAAGGGGTGTTCCCTTCTTATTTGCGACTCGCAATGCAATTCAATTCCATTTGCGACCACGAAAGCGGTCGCAAATGGAATCGCAGTTACCATCCACTTGAAGTGGATGGTAACCCAGTCGCAAACGGGAAGGGGTCCAAATGGGACCCCTTCCCCTTTGTGACTGGACAAAAAAATATTTTTTCAGAGCAGGCAGTGGTCCAATGGACCACTACCTGCCCTGAAAAAATCCGAAACTAAAGGTTTCATTTTTTTTTTCCAAGTGCAGCTCGTTTTCCTTTAACCTCTTCTGTGCCTTGGACGAGATCATCTCGTCCAAGGCTACAGTTCCCCTGTGCCTTGGACGAGATCATCTCGTCCATGGCACAGGGGAACTTGGGGGCGCGCTAGCGCGCCCCCGTGCACCCCCCTTCCCCCCCCAAGTCGGGGATGGAAGGGGAAGACCTTCCCCTTCCACCCCCGACCCCCCCATCCCCCCCCGTGACGTCAGCGCGCGCGTGCGCGCTGATGTGTCACAGGGGCCTCCCTCGTCGCGCTGGAAGCTCTGCTTCCAGCGCGATTGAAAAAGAAATGCAAAAGCATTTCTTTTTCAATCACTTGGGAGGTCCGGAGGGGCTTCAAAGGGAAGGAAAAGTATTTCCTTCCCTTTGAAGTCCCTCCGAGGGTTTCAAAAGCCGGATTGCTTGCAATCCGGTTTTTGAAACCCCACTAGACACCAGGGATTTTTTTTTTTTTCGTAGAAATTGACAAAAGGGAGCGACCCCTTGGGCAAGGGTCGCTCCCAGGGGGGGCATTTTTTTGAAAAGGCCTTTTCTGCCCCCCCTGGGGGCAGAAACCTCTAGGCACCAGGGACCATTTTTTTGTTTTTTTGTTTTTTGTTTCATTTTTTTTTTATTGAGGTGGGGAGCGACCCCTTAGGCAAGGGTCGTTCCCCTTGGGGGAAAATTATATTTTGGCCATTTCTGCCCCCCTTGGGGGCAGATTGGCCTATTTTGATGAGGCCAATCTGCCCCCAAGGGGGGTAGAAACCACTAGACACCAGGGATTTTTTTATTTTTTTATTGTTATTGACAAAAGGGAGCGACCCCTTGGGCAAGGGTCGCTCCCAGGGGGGCATATTTTCGGGAAGGCCTTTTCTGCCCCCCCTGGGGGCAGATCGGCCTACTATTAGGCCGATCTGCCCCCAGGGGGGGCAGAAACCTCTAGGCACCAGGGACCATTTTTTTTTTTTTTGGTGGGGAGCGACCCCTTAGGCAAGGGTCGCTCCCCTTGGGGGAAAATTATATTTTGCCCATTTCTGCCCCCCTTGGGGGCAGATTGGCCTATTTTGATGAGGCCAATCTGCCCCCAAGGGGGGTAGAAACCACTAGACACCAGGGAGTTTTTTCTTTGCGTGAATTTCACGCAAAGGGAGCGACCACTTAGGCAAGGGTCGCTCCCTGGGGGGGAGGGGAATTTATTTTAGGCCATTTCTGCCCCCCCTGGGGGCAGATCGGCCTATTATTAGGCCGATCTGCCCCCAGGGGGGAAGAAACCTCTAGGCGCCAGGGCAAATTTTTTTTTTGTGTTTTTTTTTTTTGTTCTTTTTTTTTTTTTAGAGATGGGGAGCGACCCATCAGGCAAGGGTCGCTCCCCTGGGGGGCAAATTGTATTTAGACCATTTCTGCCCCCCTGGGGGCAGATTGGCCGATATTAGGTCAATCTGCCCCCAAGGGGGCAGAAACCACTAGGCACCGGGGATTTGTTTTTTGGCGCCAATGTCACGCAGGGGGAGCGACCCCGTAGGCAAGGGTCGCTCCCGGGGGGGGGGGGTGGGGGTTGGGGGGGCAAATTTATTTTAGGCCATTTCTGCCCCCCCGGGGGACAGATCGGCCTATTATTAGGCCGAACTGCCCCCGGGGGGGGGGGCAGAACACTCCAGGCGCCAGGGCAATTTTTTTTTTGTGTTTTTTTTTTTTGTTGTTTCTTTTTTTAGAGATGGGGAGCGACCCATCAGGCAAGGGTCGCTCCCCTGGGGGGGCAAATTGTATTTAGACCATTTCTGCACCCCTGGGGGCAGATTGGCCAATTTTAGGTCAATCTGCCCCCAAGGGGGCAGAAACCACTAGGCACCGGGGATTTGTTTTTTGGCGCCAATGTCACGCAGGGGGAGCGACCCCGTAGGCAAGGGTCGCTCCCGGGGGGGGGGGGGTGGTTGGGGGGGCAAATTTATTTTAGGCCATTTCTGCCCCCCCGGGGGACAGATCGGCCTATTATTAGGCCGAACTGCCCCCGGGGGGGGCAGAACACTCTAGGCGCCAGGGCAATTTTTTTTTTGTGTTTTTTTTTTTTGTTGTTTCTTTTTTTAGAGATGGGGAGCGACCCATCAGGCAAGGGTCGCTCCCCTGGGGGGGCAAATTGTATTTAGACCATTTCTGCCCCCCTGGGGGCAGATTGGCCAATTTTAGGTCAATCTGCCCCCAAGGGGGCAGAAACCACTAGGCACCGGGGATTTGTTTTTTGGCGCCAATGTCACGCAGGGGGAGCGACCCCGTAGGCAAGGGTCGCTCCGGGGGGGGGGGGTGGGGGTTGGGGGGGCAAATTTATTTTAGGCCATTTCTGCCCCCCCGGGGGACAGATCGGCCTATTATTAGGCCGAACTGCCCCCCGGGGGGGGCAGAACACTCTAGGCGCCAGGGCAATTTTTTTTTTGTGTTTTTTTTTTTTGTTGTTTCTTTTTTTAGAGATGGGGAGCGACCCATCAGGCAAGGGTCGCTCCCCTGGGGGGGCAAATTGTATTTAGACCATTTCTTCCCCCCTGGGGGCAGATTGGCCAATTTTAGGTCAATCTGCCCCCAAGGGGGCAGAAACCACTAGGCACCGGGGATTTGTTTTTTGGCGCCAATGTCACGCAGGGGGAGCGACCCCGTAGGCAAGGGTCGCTCCCGGGGGGGGGGTGGGGGTTGGGGGGCAAATTTATTTTAGGCCATTTCTGCCCCCCCGGGGGACAGATCGGCCTATTATTAGGCCGAACTGCCCCCCGGGGGGGGGCAGAACACTCTAGGCGCCAGGGCAATTTTTTTTTTGTGTTTTTTTTTTTTGTTGTTTCTTTTTTTAGAGATGGGGAGCGACCCATCAGGCAAGGGTCGCTCCCCTGGGGGGGCAAATTGTATTTAGACCATTTCTTCCCCCCTGGGGACAGATTGGCCAATTTTAGGTCAATCTGCCCCCAAGGGGGCAGAAACCACTAGGCACCGGGGATTTGTTTTTTGGCGCCAATGTCACGCAGGGGGAGCGACCCCGTAGGCAAGGGTCGCTCCCGGGGGGGGGGGGGTGGGGGGGCAAATTTATTTTAGGCCATTTCTGCCCCCCGGGGGACAGATCGGCCTATTATTAGGACGAACTGCCCCCCGGGGGGGGGCAGAACACTCTAGGCGCCAGGGCAATTTTTTATTTTTTTTTCTTCTTTTTTTAGAGATGGGGAGCGACCCATCAGGCAAGGGTCGCTCCCCTGGGGGGGCAAATTGTATTTAGACCATTTCTGCCCCCCTGGGGGCAGATTGGCCAATTTTAGGTCAATCTGCCCCCAAGGGGGCAGAAATCACTAGGCACCGGGGATTTGTTTTTTGGCGCCAATGTCACGCAGGGGGAGCGACCCCGTAGGCAAGGGTCGCTCCCGGGGGGGGGGGGGGGGGTTGGGGGGGCAAATTTATTTTAGGCCATTTCTGCCCCCCCGGGGGACAGATCGGCCTATTATTAGGCCGAACTGCCCCTGGGGGGGGCAGAACACTCTAGGCGCCAGGGCAATTTTTTTTTTGTGTTTTTTTTTTTTGTTGTTTCTTTTTTTAGAGATGGGGAGCGACCCATCAGGCAAGGGTCGCTCCCCTGGGGGGGCAAATTGTATTTAGACCATTTCTGCCCCCCTGGGGGCAGATTGGCCAATTTTAGGTCAATCTGCCCCCAAGGGGGCAGAAACCACTAGGCACCGGGGATTTGTTTTTTGGCGCCAATGTCACGCAGGGGGAGCGACCCCGTAGGCAAGGGTCGCTCCCGGGGGGGGGATGGGGGTTGGGGGGGCAAATTTATTTTAGGCCATTTCTGCCCCCCCGGGGGGCAGATCTGCCTATTATTAGGCCGATCTGCCCCCGGTGGGGGGGCAGAAACCTCTAGGCGCCAGGGGAATTTTTCTTTTTTTTTTTTTTGTAGAGATGGGGAGCGACCCATCAGGCAAAAGTCGCTCCCCTGGGGGACAAATTGTATTTAGGCCATTTCTGCCCCCCTTGGGGGCAGATTGGCTGAGTTTAGGTCAACCTGCCCCCAAGGGGGCAGAAACCACTAGGCACCGGGGATTTGTTTTTTGGTGCCAATGTCACGCAGGGGGAGCGACCCCGTAGGCAAGGGTCGCTCCCGGCGGGGGAGGGTGGGGGTTGGGGGGGCAAATTTATTTTAGGGCATTTCTGCCCCCCCTCCTGGGGCCGGCTGAGCTACAGGCCAAACACCACAGGTAGGCACCTTGCAAAAAACACCTCTGTTTTCTGCGAAAAAATATGTTGTGTCCACGTTGTGTTTTGGGCCATTTCCTTTTGTGGGCGCTAGGCCTACCCACAGAAGTGATGTACCATTTTTATCGAGAGACTTAGGGGAACGCTGGGTGGAAGGAAATTTGTGGCTCCTCTCAGATTCCAGAACTTTCTGTCACCGAAATGAGAGGAAAAAGTGTTTTTTGGGCCAAATTTTGATGTTTGCAAAGGATTCTGGGTAACATAACCTGGTCAGAGCCCCGCAAGTCACCCCATCTTGGATTCCCCTGGGTTTCTAGTTTTCAAAAATGCACTGGTTTGCTAGGTTTCCTCAGGTGTCTGCTGAGCTACAGGCCAAAATCCACAGGTAGGCACTGCTTTTTATAAAAAAATGTGATGTGTCCACGTTGTGTTTTGGGCCCTTTCCTTTCGTGGGCGCTAATCCTACCCACACAAGTGAGGTATCATTTTTATCGGGAGACTTGGGGGAACGCTGGGTAGAAGGAAATTTGTGGCTCCTCTCAGATTCTAGAACTTTCTGCCACAGAAATGTGAGTAACATGTGTATTTTTAGCCAAATTTTGAGGTTTGCAAAGGATTCTGGGTAACAGAACCTGGTCCGAGCCCCGCAAGTCACCCCTCCTTGGATTCCCCTAGGTCTCTAGTTTTCAGAAATGCACAGGTTTGGTAGGTTTCCCTAGGTGCCGGCTGAGCTAGAGGCCAAAATCTACAGGTAGGCACTTCGCAAAAAACACCTCTGTTTTTTTCCAAAATTTAGGATGTGTCCACGTTGCGCTTTGGGGTGTTTCCTGTCGCCGGCGCTAGGCCTACCCACGCAAGTGAGGTATCATTTTTATCGGGAGACTTGGGGGAACGCTGGGTAGAAGGAAATTTGTGGCTCCTCTCAGATTCCAGAACTTTCTGCCACAGAAATGTGAGTAAAATGTGTATTTTTAGCCAAATTTTGAGGTTTGCAAAGGATTCTGGGTAACAGAACCTGGTCCGAGCCCCGCAAGTCACCCCTCCTTGGATTCCCCTAGGTCTCTAGTTTTCAGAAATGCACAGGTTTGGTAGGTTTCCCTAGGTGCCGGCTGAGCTAGAGGCCAAAATCTACAGGTAGGCACTTCGCAAAAAACACCTCTGTTTTTTTCCAAAATTTAGGATGTGTCCACGTTGCGCTTTGGGGTGTTTCCTGTCGCCGGCGCTAGGCCTACCCACGCAAGTGAGGTATCATTTTTATCGGGAGACTTGGGGGAACGCTGGGTGGAAGCAAATTTGTAGCTCCTCTCAGATTCCAGAACTTTCTGCCACAGAAATGTGAGGGACATGTGTTTTTTTAGCCAAATTTTGAGGTTTGCAAAGGATTCTGGGTAACAGAACCTGGTCCGAGCCCCGCAAGTCACCCCTCCTTGGATTCCCCTAGGTCTCTAGTTTTCAGAAATGCACAGTTTTGGTAGGTTTCCCTAGGTGCCGGCTGAGCTAGAGGCCAAAATCTACAGGTAGGCACTTCGCAAAAAACACCTCTGTTTTTTTCCAAAATTTAGGATGTGTCCACGTTGCGCTTTGGGGTGTTTCCTGTCGCCGGCGCTAGGCCTACCCACGCAAGTGAGGTATCATTTTTATCGGGAGACTTGGGGGAACGCTGGGTAGAAGGAAATTTGGGGCTCCTCTCAGATTCCAGAACTTTCTGCCACAGAAATGTGAGTAACATGTGTATTTTTAGCCAAATTTTGAGGTTTGCAAAGGATTCTGGGTAACAGAACCTGGTCCGAGCCCCGCAAGTCACCCCTCCTTGGATTCCCCTAGGTCTCTAGTTTTCAGAAATGCACAGGTTTGGTAGGTTTCCCTAGGTGCCGGCTGAGCTAGAGGCCAAAATCTACAGGTAGGCACTTCGCAAAAAACACCTCTGTTTTTTTCCAAAATTTAGGATGTGTCCACGTTGCGCTTTGGGGTGTTTCCTGTCGCCGGCGCTAGGCCTACCCACGCAAGTGAGGTATCATTTTTATCGGGAGACTTTGGGGAACGCTGGGTGGAAGGAAATTTGTAGCTCCTCTCAGATTCCAGAACTTTCTGCCACAGAAATGTGAGGGACATGTGTTTTTTTAGCCAAATTTTGAGGTTTGCAAAGGATTCTGGGTAACAGAACCTGGTCCGAGCCACACAAGTCACCCCTCCTTGGATTCCCCTATGTCTCTAGTTTTCAGAAATGTACAGGTTTGGTAGGTTTCCCTAGGTGGCGGCTGAGCTAGAGGCCAAAATCTCCAGGTAGTCACTTTGCTAAAAACAGCTCTGTTTTCTGTGATGTGTCCACGTTGTGTTTTGGGGCATATCCTGTCGCGGGCGCTAGGCCTACCCACACAAGTGAGGTATCATTTTTATCGGGAGACGTGGGGGAACGCTGGGTGGAAGGAAATTTGTGGCTCCTCTCAGATTCCAGAACTTTCTGCCACAGAAATGTGAGGAACATGTGTTTTTTTAGCCAAATTTTGAGATTTGCAAAGGATTCTGGGTAACAGAACCTGGTCCGAGCCCCGCAAGTCACCCCTCCTTGGATTCCCCTAGGTCTCTAGTTTTCAGAAATGCACAGGTTTGGTAGGTTTCCCTAGGTGGCGGCTGAGCTAGAGGCCAAAATCTACAGGTAGTCACTTTGCTAAAAACAGCTCTGTTTTCTGTGATATGTCCACGTTGTGTTTTGGGGCATATCCTGTCGCGGGCGCTAGGCCTACCCACACAAGTGAGGTATCATTTTTATCGGGAGACGTGGGGGAACGCTGGGTGGAAGGAAATTTGTGGCTCCTCTCAGATTCCAGAACTTTCTGCCACAGAAATGTGAGGAACATGTGTTTTTTTAGCCAAATTTTGAGGTTTGCAAAGGATTCTGGGTAACAGAACCTGGTCCGAGCCCCGCAAGTCACCCCTCATTGGATTCCCCTAGGTCTCTAGTTTTCAGAAATGCACAGGTTTGGTAGGTTTCCCTAGGTGGCGGCTGAGCTAGAGGCCAAAATCTACAGGTAGTCACTTTGCTAAAAACAGCTCTGTTTTCTGTGATATGTCCACGTTGTGTTTTGGGGCATATCCTGTCGCGGGCGCTAGGCCTACCCACACAAGTGAGGTATCATTTTTTATCGGGAGACGTGGGGGAACGCTGGGTGGAAGGAAATTTGTGGCTCCTCTCAGATTCCAGAACTTTCTGCCACAGAAATGTGAGGAACATGTGTTTTTTTAGCCAAATTTTGAGATTTGCAAAGGATTCTGGGTAACAGAACCTGGT
This sequence comes from Pleurodeles waltl, assembly GCF_031143425.1. Taxonomy (NCBI): domain Eukaryota; kingdom Metazoa; phylum Chordata; class Amphibia; order Caudata; family Salamandridae; genus Pleurodeles; species Pleurodeles waltl. The sequence goes on from NC_090444.1 coordinate 1,605,272,715, forward strand.
CCGAGCCCCGCAAGTCACCCCTCCTTGGATTCCCCTAGGTCTCTAGTTTTCAGAAATGCACAGGTTTGGTAGGTTTCCCTAGGTGGCGGCTGAGCTAGAGGCCAAAATCTACAGGTAGTCACTTTGCTAAAAACAGCTCTGTTTTCTGTGATATGTCCACGTTGTGTTTTGGGGCATATCCTGTCGCGGGCGCTCGTTCTACCCACACAAGTGAGGTATCATTTTTATCGGGAGACGTGGGGGAACGCTGGGTGGAAGGAAATTTGTGGCTCCTCTCAGATTCCAGAACTTTCTGCCACAGAAATGTGAGGAACATGTGTTTTTTTAGCCAAATTTTGAGGTTTGCAAAGGATTCTGGGTAACAGAACCTGGTCCGAGCCCCGCAAGTCACCCCTCCTTGGCTTCCCCTAGGTCTCTAGTTTTCAGAAATGCACAGGTTTGGTAGGTTTCCCTAGGTGGCGGCTGAGCTAGAGGCCAAAATCTACAGGTAGTCACTTTGCTAAAAACAGCTCTGTTTTCTGTGATATGTCCACGTTGTGTTTTGGGGCATATCCTGTCGCGGGCGCTAGGCCTACCCACACAAGTGAGGTATCATTTTTATCGGGAGACTTGGGGGAACGCTGGGTGGAAGGAAATTTGTGGCTCCTCTCAGATTCCAGAACTTTCTGCCACAGAAATGTGAGGAACATGTGTTTTTTTAGCCAAATTTTGAGGTTTGCAAAGGATTCTGGGTAACAGAACCTGGTCCGAGCCACACAAGTCACCCCTCCTTGTATTCCCCTAGGTCTCTAGTTTTCAGAAATGCACAGGTTTGGTAGGTTTCCCTAGGTGGCGGCTGAGCTAGAGGCCAAAATCTACAGGTAGTCACTTTGCTAAAAACAGCTCTGTTTTCTGTGATGTGTCCACGTTGTGTTTTGGGGCATATCCTGTCGCGGGTGCTATGCCTACCCACACAAGTGAGGTATCATTTTTATCGGGAGACGTGGGGGAACGCTGGGTGGAAGGAAATTTGTGGCTCCTCTCAGATTCCAGAACTTTCTGCCACAGAAATGTGAGGAACATGTGTTTTTTTAGCCAAATTTTGAGGTTTGCAAAGGATTCTGGGTAACAGAACCTGGTCCGAGCCACACAAGTCACCCCTCCTTGGATTCCCCTAGGTCTCTAGTTTTCAGAAATGCACAGGTTTGGTAGGTTTCCCTAGGTGGCAGCTGAGCTAGAGGCCAAAATCTACAGGTAGTCACTTTGCTAAAAACAGCTCTGTTTTCTGTGATGTGTCCACGTTGTGTTTTGGGGCATATCCTGTCGCGGGTGCTAGGCCTACCCACACAAGTGAGGTACCATTTTTATCGGGAGACTTGGGGGAACATAGATTAGCAAAACAAGTACTATTGCCCCTTGTCTTTCTCTACATTTTTTCCTTCCAAATATAGGAGTGTGTGTAAAAAAGACATCTATTTGAGAAATTCCCTGTAATTCACGTGCTACTATGGTCACCCCGGAATTCAGAGATGTGCAAATAACCACTGCTCCTCAACACCTTATCTTGTGCCCTTTTTGGAAATGCAAAGGTTTTCTTGATAGCAATTTTTTACTCCTTATATTTCAGCAAATGAATTGCTGTATACCCGGTATAGAATGAAAACGCACTGCAGGGTGCAGCTCATTTATTGGCTCTGGGTTCCTCGGGTTCTTGATGAACCTACAAACCCTATATATCCCCGCAACCAGAGGAGTCCAGCAGACGTAACGGTATATTGCTTTCGATAATCTGACATTGCAGGGAAAAGTTACAGAGTAAAACATAGAGAAAAATTGATGGTTATTTCACCTCAATTTCAATATTTTTCTTTTTCAGCTGTTATTTTCTGTAGGAAACCCTTGTAGGATCTACACAAATGACCCCTTGCTGAATTCAGAATTTTGTCTACTTTTCAGAAATGTTTAGGTTTCTGGGATCCAGCATTGGTTTCATGACCATTCCTGTCACTGACTGGAAGGAGGCTGAAAGCACAAAAAATTGCACAAATGGGGTATGCCCCAGTAAAATGCCAAAATTGTGTTGAAAAATTGGGTTTTCGGATTCAAGTCTGCCTGTTCCTGAAAGCTGGGAAGCTGCTGAGTTTAGCACCGCAGACCCTTTGTTGATGCCATTTTCAGGGGAAAAACCACAAGCCTTCTTCTGCAGCCCCTTTTTCCAATTTTTTTTGAAAAAAACGAAATTTTCACTGTATTTTGGCCAATTTCTTGGCCTCCTTCAGGGGAACCCACAAAGTCTGGGTACCTTTAGAATCCCTAGGATGTTGGAAAAAAAGGACGCAAATTTGGCTTGGTTAGCTTATGTGGACAAAAAGTTATGAGTGCCTAAGCGCGAACTGCCCCAAATAGTCAAAAAAGGGCCTGGCACAGGAGGGGGAAAAGGCCTGGCAGCGAAGGGGTTAAGGAAAACGTGCTGCAATTAGAAAAAAAAAAGCTGCTTTATTAAAAAGCAGTCACAGACATGGTGGTCTGCTGACTCCAGCAGGCCACCGTCCCCGTGAGTGCCCATACTCGCAATGGGGTTGCAAACTACCTCATTAATATTAATGAGGTGGGTCTTTGCGACCCCATTGCGAGTTGCAGAAGGTGTCTGAGACACCTTTCTGCATACCAAATTGCGACTTGCAATTTGCGAGTTGCAGGGACTCGCAAATTGCAAGTTGCAATTTGGGTTTTTGCTACATCTGGCCCTTAATCTCCCTGTACTTATAAGAATGAATGTGTGCCTGTGTAATGTAACAGTGGCTCTTGTAAAGTGCTCCAAGAACTTTGGGTCGAGTTTGCGCTTTATAAAACTGCACAAAAAATCACTACATCATATTTTGGAGTGGCATTTGTTTATCTGACTGCTGCTATTTTAAGCATACCAGAAGGTGTCCATTTGAAAATGCTATTTATAAAGTTATCCTCTTTTTAAGAGATGTACTTATAACTGCATTCCTTTGTGTCATGCTGGTATGTATTTTAACTCTTCAGGTGTCAATGATCTGCTGGACATGTCCTTGGCATTGTTTCTAGGGTGCCAAGGATGTGTCCAGCACATCCTAGGACCCACCTGTGAGGTAAGCGCTGGCGTGCCACCATGGCCCTCTCGCACATGTGTTAAACAGAGATGAAACAGAAGAGATTCCACTGCCAACCAACCCCTTCCCTTGCGAGATGATGACATCAGCACACACCCAGTGCACCAACGCCACCATCATTACTAGCCAGGAATGCCATTTGCTTCCAGGGTGTCATGTTAGGAGGACACAAAGGGTAAGTCCTCTAGCCTTGGGTCCATCACACAGTAAGAGAAACATCAGGGGAAAGGAAAGAGTTTTTCATTTCCCTGGTGTCTCTCTTGAGTGGATTAGTGCTGTAAGATTGTGGGTGGGACCGCAATCACAGAGTACGAATGCACTTCATAGGCCACCAGGAAGGATGTTTTGCTGCGGTGAGGGGCCCATTGAGCAAGGGCGGCTCCTGTATTTGGAGCACATATGTTTTGGCAATTTTGTGCTCTCTTGGCAGCAGATCAGTCAATTTTAGGCTGATTCCCCACCCCACCCCATGGGCAGTGGAAACCCACTAGACACCAGAGAATGCTTTGGCTGTTTGTAAATATTTTTGGGATTGGGGAAGCGGCCACTGAGCAAGGGTCGCACACCTAATAGGGTCCTTTGTAGTTAGTTTCCACCTTCCCTGGCTGAGGGTGAGATCAGCTGTTTTTAGGCAGATCTTTCTCTGCCCCAGGAGCTGGGGTAGAAAACCCAATAGACACCAGGGAATATGTGTTTTTTTTGTAGGAAGCGCCCCTTGGATAAAGATTGCCCCCCGAAGGGGCATTATTTCAGTTTTTTCACCCCTCCTTGGGTGAGATCGGACTTTCTTAGGCCGATTTGTCCAGGGGAGTGGGTGGAAAGCCACTAGGCACAGGGAATTTGTGCCCATATTTTTTTTTGTGAGGAGTGGCCCCTTAGGCAAAGGTCGCTTTTTATTGTAGCGCAAATCTTTTAATTTTCTTTGTAGGAAATGCTGCTTGCTGTTTTAGCATTCGTAGATTGGTAGATGCAGTGATTTCTGTGTTTTCATTTTTGTGAAATAATTTGTTTATAAAATGTACATTTTCATTTTTTATAACACATTATATTTCATTTATGATATATCAACACAATCACTACAAACATCAAGCTCAAGTCATGAAGGCCACAGTAAAAACATCAAGGAATACAGATAAATTGTGTAGAGTCATTCACAGTATTGGAGATGACAGCCGTCGTCAAAGTGGGACTACGCATTACAACTATGAATAACCATAGTCTCAACAGTCAGACTTCTCGATCAATGCCCCACAGGTTTGGTTGAATTTCTAGGGAATGCCCCTCGCCTTGTATACCAATTTGTTTTCTGCTGCACATGAATTCATCCTTAGAATCCACTCTTGTATGGATGGGGCCTGCTCGTCTTCCCAATGTCCAGTAAAATCTCTCTTGGTGACCATATATGACATCGTGAGGTGGTAGTGGACTGTTCTAGAATCTCACACAGACTCCATCATCCCTAATAAAATAATTTTGGGGTGAAATACCAGAGGGATACCCACCCCATGTGCCTGTTGACTGACGACCAGTAGGCCTGCTCCTCCTGGACATTTGTAGATAATGTGGTAAAGGGTACCTGGTGTGGAACAACAGCGTAGACACACTGGGTCGTGGGCCCAGACCATACATCAAAGGCATTCAGGAGAGTAATAAATCCTATGGAAGTATATGAATTGGACCAAACGAATACGCATTTATATCACTAACATCCTCAGGGGCATTTTTTCCTCGACTCAGTCATCGTCGTCTAAGGCGCCCACATCCTCCTCCCACCTCTCGCTCCTGGGCGAGACTGCTGGTTTAGGGATGACAGCACTTTTGTTTGTAGGCGACTAAGCCAATCCTACAACAAGTTGCAACTGTTGGCCCAACCCTCCCGGCTCACAAGCAGTACCTCACCATAAACCCAAACAGTGAAAGGTGATTTCTGGCATTCTTTACACATGGACTCATGAGTGCGACATCTCAGGGGTGTCGTGGTTAAATGAAGAGTACCCTTTTGTCACATGAGCAATACGTCTCATTCACACACAGATACTAAAGGATATGCAGTGACATTTTCAATACATTTATTAACAAGACTGCAATCTACTATAAAATGCATGAGCTGCAATGATTAGGATAATGAACAATGCAAGAAGCATAATTGTAAAGATTAGCATTGTGAATACAAAGACCCCCACCATCTTGCAATAACATGGAATGTAAATGATCCCTAAAACCGTAGCACAGAGATCCTAATCTCTAACCTACAGAGAGCTAGGTGTGATAAAACTAATCTGCCAGTACCAGGTCCATGAGAAGCACCCCCCAATCCCTCTTTACCTTAGAATGAGGTCTCTAGGTAAGACTTCATGGTGACACGAAGAGTGGGTCTGCATCAAGGCAACGTGCAGCATAAATGGCATCAATAGCATCTGGTAGGAATCCCTCTGATAACATTGTCTGCATGAGATGTATTTATACAGCTCTTGCAGGACCCCTTACACAGGTTTGTTCCCAAACAATAGATGAGGAGGCATGCTTGGGGCAGCAATAATATAAACAATTCCCTCCAACAGTATTTCATGTTCCTGTCCCACGTAAGTGGGAAAGGGACATGTGAATACCTACATAACTATGATTCTGGTAGTGACACCTTCAGAGAGTGGCACTGATAATGTAAATCAAAACATTTCATCTAACTGTAAACATAGTAGCTATTTTGAAAGAACTAATTAAATAAATAGGCTAACACAGAGCAAGCTAAGTAGGTTAAAAGTCACTAGGTGATGGGGGCACAGGCTTGCAAGCCAGAAGGCTAAGCTAAACTCCTGATTCCCATTAAAAATAAATAGAATCCAATACACACCTGGACCTCAGTGTCCCCACGGGGTCAGGCACATGTGTGCCCAAGGATCTGTAGAGCCGAAATATACCACCCATGCCCACCACATCAGTTATTGACTTGCATTCAAGCAGATTGAATTCAGGAAGTGTCATCAGCCTGTCTTTGTAGCATTTTAAGGCATGTCGTAGTTCCAGGCAGTGGTAAAACTGGGAAGGATGAAGGCTGAAGTCATCCACCAACTCTTAGAAGGACTGCATTTGTTAAAGACTGTTGTTGTTGCTTTCTTCCTACCACATATTGCATGTGGCCATCCCTTCAGACATCTCCCAAAGTGGAGATGCCTATTATGTTCCACAGTTGAAATCAATAAATCAATCAATCAATTATTTGTATAGTGCAACTTCTCGCCTGTGGGGTCCCAAGGTGCTGTTTAGGGGGCACTGATCAGTGGAAGAGCCAGGTCTTAAGGGCCCTCTTGAACTGATTGCCCGAGGGGGACTGCCTGAGGTGGAGTGGCAGCGTGTTCAAGGTCTGCACGGTGACGTAGGAGAAGGATCTACCTCTTGCTGCGTTCTTCCTTATTCTAGGGGTGGGGGCGAGGGCCAGTTGAGCAGAGGGGAGTTGTCTGTCCAGCCCTACAGATTCAGCCAACTACATCCCATGCCACAGTGGGTCGCCTCTGCGAGTGATCAGTGGCACTGCATATAGTAGAGTGCTGAATGCCAATAACTTATAGGGACCTGTGTTACCAGTGGGAGAGAGCGCAGGGGCCCCCAACCATATAACAAGAAGAGAAAACTGCAGGGCTGAAGAAGCATGATCTCCAGCCTATTAGCCAGGTCCCCTCTGTCTGCTGGGACCAGTCATCAATGGTGAGCAGCTGCGAGGCCCAGTAATAGAGACGAATGTCCACCCAGCCCAGCCCAGTGTAGTAAAGGGAGTGACAACACCTAAAGATGCCCTAGGAATTTTCTCAGTCCCAAAAAAGGTGGTGATGTGTGACTACAATTCGGTGAAGAACGAGGGCGGTATTGCCTAGGGGTAATCCTGCAGTACATATAAGAAGTGGGGGAGAGCCACCATCTTAAAGAGGGCTCCCTGCTCACGATCAATAGTGGCTGCTTGGACCACTCAGTCATATGTCGCTAAAGTACAGAGGCTGGGAAAGGGCGCCCAACATGCCCAAATAACGGAAACTATACCGCCTATCTTTAGCTGAAAAGCATTCAGTCAAGTTATCTGAGCTTTCCTGGAAGTAGTTCTTACTAAAATACAGATGGACCCTAGGATAAATGGAAAAATAATGGCAACATATGTGCCCCAACGGTAGTAATCAGGGTTAATGGGTGATGCATGTTATACAGGTTCACCCATCAAGTGAGAACTTATGGACAAAGAGGCCATCTTTCTACACACTTAACAGATTGACCCCTCATGAGACACTGACCCTGTTGACCCATCTTTGTTAAAGACTGTTGTTGTTGCTTTCTTCCTACCACATATTGCCCTTACTCTAATGGGGCCAACCAAAAACGGGTACACCACCTAGGTCCACAGTCAACCACACTCTAACAGCCCAAGGCTTCCATGACTAATCCAACACCTAAAGGGATCCCTCCTCCAGGGCCAACCCAACACTCCTTGAAACCCCTCTCACTCATTGTCAGGGGACTTAACTCACTCATTAAATGGTGCCGGATCTGGCACTGCCTGTTTCTACAGGACGTCAGCATACACTTTTTGCAGGAAATGCATATCTTCAAGAAAAGCCATAAGCGAATGTGCCACCCAACTTACCCCTACCAATACTAGGCCTCACCTAACACCAGAGCAGTGGAAGTAGCTGTATTATGCAAAGCACACATAGATACATTTCCTTCATCGGTCACCAGGGACACAGAAGGCTGCTTCATAAAACTCATTCTACCCTGGGGTGTAACAACCATTACTCTGCTAAATATTTATGCCCCTAACATGGCCCAAGACTCATACCTATGCACAATTCTTTCACACCAACTTCAGACAGCTACAGGACATATCATAGCATGGGAGGGCTTCAATAATAACAATTCAATATTTATAAAGGCACAGGTGGGATGTCAGCCCTCCTTAAGAAGGATATCCCTAAACTGGGACTGACAGATGCCTGGCATCATCTCCACAATGATGGAAACGACTATTCCTTCAATTCTCACGTTCACTCCGCCTACTCCCACGTTGTCTATATCCTAATTACACATTTGTTGCTCTAAGTCCTTGAACCTGTATCCACTTGCGACATTTCAATATCAGATCATGCCCACTTGGCTCTTATGTGGAAGGACAACTTAGCCCCTACGAATGGGATGCCCTAGTGGCGCTTCAATCCTCAACTTTTGAGAGACCCAGGTGTAGGCAAGCCATACCTACAGCAATTACAGATTACCTTACGAATAATACCAGCCAGGACGTGTCACTATGCACGTTATGGGATGCGTTTCACTTTACAATCCTTTACAGATTGGCAAAGCTAAGAAGACATGCCTTCTGAAGAACACACTCACCTCAGAGATTACAGAGGACTAACCTGAGGGATGAGGCAGGGCTTTCCCCTCCTGTTTGCCTTAGTGGTAAAGCCCCTAGCACTAACCATAAGACAACTAACCATTAGACTGGCCTTATTGCAGGTATCCCATTTGGAGGCCGAGAACACAAAATCAGTCTGTTTGCGGTCAATATCCTTTCGCCCTCACTGACTCACCTGAATCCCTGCTAGCACACATGGATGCACTAGACCTATTTGAGACAGTGTTGGGATTTAGAATAAATAAATTTAAATCAAACATGCTCAATCTCACAGTTAGCCCTCAGGCCGCACTGGCTTTGAGAGCACAGGTACCCTATCAATGGGTCTCTTCATCGATACAACACCTCAACTTCCAGATCAGCCCCCAAATTGGAAGCTTGGACTCAGATAAATTGGGCCCCCTGCTGCAAAATCATCCTGAACGACCGGAGTAGATGGAGATACTTATCATGATTGGTAAGAGATACTTATCATGATTGGGAAGGATCAATATTATTAAAATGAATATCCTATCCTGACTATTGTATCTCTTCCAGTTACTTCCTACACCCATTGCCATCACAGACATTACCAGTCTGCAAACAAAAATACTATAATTTGTGTGAAATAGGAGACAGCTTGGTATATATGCCAAGCATTATGCTCCCTGGGAACAGATGGCACCTTGCATGTCTGAACCTCCTGGAATACTATTTAGCCACTCACTTACGGTTCATCTCAGAGTGGACACTGAGGGAGAGGAAAGACACTAGTTCCACATAGACCGGGCTGTCGTATGATGCCCCTGTAGGACCTCACCTGGCATCCCTGCGCAGCACAGCCGGGGAGTGCCTATGTAGCCATGCCTTCGACAACAGTCCTTGATATATGGGGCCACTTGGCTACCAAGAAAGACCTCATGACTTTCCCATCCCCAAACACACCAACTGCACAGAACCCTGACTCAACTCCGGCCCTAGATCCTAGTTTTTTTTAGTTGGGCTGATGGCTAATGTAGACCACTAGAGGACCTAATCTATGGCGGCTCTAGTAAGCCATTCGAGCAATGCAGATGGGAATATCTTATCCCCGGAAACTAGACTTCAATACTACCAGCTCTGACACTGGGCCTTATATCTGACCAATGATGAGGCAGCTGTTCACAAATTAATGCCTTACAAGGAAATGATATGTAACTATTCAGGAATGAAAGCGTTAATCTCTAGAACCTACAAGGCAATACAAAAGTCCTTTACCCTGCACCTTTACTAAGTCCAATGGGAAGCAGACCTGCAGAAGGATGGGACCAGCACTGCCACAATTTATCCAAATCCTTACAAAGTGTCCTTCAGAAAGAATCAGCTTATAAAATCATGCTTCAATGGTATCCTATCCCAGTCTGCCTACCTAAAATATTTCTCATGGTCTCGATGAGATACTGGAGATGTAGGCAAGGGGAGGGAACTTTCTTGCACATAAAGAGGGATTGCACACATTCCTTCTCTGGAAGGAGATACTGGGTCAGATCAAAGACACCCTTCATAGATCACATGACAAGGATAGAATTCTGTTGTTTCATGCCACAATGGCTGCATGTTCTTTGACTGGGGCATGCCAAACCCCTCCAGACTGCCACATCCACTCATCTTGGGCAAGGCCGGGGACACACCTCAGGCTACTAAAGATACAGCAGTGGAAAGACAACCAGTGGATCACCCCAGCACCAGACCCCAATTCCCTCCTTATGAAACAACACCAGATTGGACTTCCCTTCCTTCCCTGTAAGCAGCCACAAATAACAGCTCCTGTTGCCATAATTATTGGCCACCGTTCACCACAATATATACACAAGGACCCATCACCCTCTCTTATTCCTTTCCATGTGTCTGTCTCCCCAGCCCCCAGTTCTTGTCTGCCCTGTTGGGTTTCTCCCTCTGTTGGCTGCTAATGCAAGGCCAGAGATAGCATCAGTATGTAAGCTTCCTTTTGTACTTTCTATCACATACAGTGTTGGCCTGAACAGTGTATTGATCTCATATTCCAATGTTTTTCTCTTCTTGAACACCAATAAACAGATTTATGACAAAATCCACTTTTCTATGATGAAACCTTCTTGGCCTGTGGCATTGCCTTACCCATGCCTCTGTTTTCATGCCTTGCACTTATTTTGTTTTCCAAATCATAATGTTGTTTATTCAAAACTTCTGGAAGGTTTTGAAATTGTTAGTTCTCAACATATTGATTTTGTGAATTGTATTTCAGCAAGGTCCTGGCTCAAGCAGACTCTACTCACTGCTGCAGCTCTCTTGTATTAGTAGTAATAGTGTGCCTGGTCCTTAGTGAGTAAACTTACAAGAGGACACGTATAGGCTGTTGAACTGTGTCTTTCGAATGCTTGGAGTATCCTAGCCATGTAGTGACTAATGTTATCAATATTCAATATAACCAATCAATAACTACTAAGAGAATCATTAATCATTAGACAATTATATCAATATTTCATGAGTAACCACAAGTCAATGAACGTTTTAACAATTTTTATTCCCTATTAGTTACAATTCTAGACCACCGGGTTAATTCAAACTTTATTCAATTAGTCAGATTCAGTTCATTAGTGACCACCAATAACACAATGTAATCAAAACTTGAGAAACATATGCTCTAATGCTTCAGCTAACAAGGATGAAAATATTGTCATTAATAGTGGAGTTCAGCAATCAGTTAGTCAATCATTTATCACTGTCAACGTCACCCAAAGGAACCTTACCTATCCCAGATTAGCATTTAGCAGGCGGGACTTCATGCAAAAACAATTTAGAACATGAATTTGGAAAAACATCTAGCTAGGAGAAAAACTATAAAAACAGTGCATTTGGTACCTAGAAAGAAAGGCACAAAGTTACATTGTCATAGCTACCTATCCACGGAATGAATCAGCAACAAAGTCAGTCTTCGTCTTCAGGTCATCAATCGATCAGCAAGGCATCAGGTTCTCAAGAGCTTGAGCCCAATGACAGAATCTCGCATCTCTTCTCCACAATATCGAAGGTCTCTCTTCCAACGTCTACCCCTAACATCTGAAGTTTTTGCCCCTTGTCATGACTTTTTATTACAGTTTTTCAGTCCATCCCCCTAATTCCTAATTGGTCAATTAATCTCCAGGTATGACTCTACCCAATAATATTAATTTTTCAAATCTATGAATTCGAATATTACACCGTTCTCAGTTTGTTGATTGGTTCATGGTACAATGTCCTCATCATCCGGCTCATCAGGTATCGAAAAAAGGCAGTCAGTCAGTGTCCCTATTGTTTGAGTCCTGGGAAAGTACATCGAGTCTGTCTTACACCAAATTTGTTACATGTCTAGTTCCATCATCTCCTATCCACCGGTACATTGCAGAAAATTCTAGCTAAGCAGACTTTATTAACATGCGCGTTTCAGGGACAGTTCAATGCATCAGCTTCTCTACAGTGCACTAGAAATTCAGCTTCTGTATGAGATGAGGCCTGGCAACTAGGCCACAACTTTGACTAAGTTAATTCTACAATATAATGCAAAACATAGGTTATACATCTTAATATGTCATATTACTACATTATTATTACACATTTTCACTATTTCACACATTTTTTGTCATTTTTAATATAATTCGTGTACATTGGTGACCACTCTCCGTGGGCACATTTTCCAACGTGCATATTAATTTCTCTACATTTAATTTTCTATCATTTTCTTGTTAATCAAAACACATAAACATTCATTAACAATTTCTAATTAACCTATCTGCTCCAACTGTAGTGATCTCCTCTGATTCTCTGAAGTATCCCAAAATAGGGGCTTAGGGGACAGCTGACCATAGGGAGGTCTGTCTCCAGGTATTATTGGGTGAATGCTGCAGTCCAGAGGATGTGCAACTTTTGAGCCACATACCACTAAAGATTGTAGCCCAAGGGTATTTTAGCCGACAACTTTGGGCTGCCACTCACCATTTTATGGTTAGGTGACAGGGTGGCAGCTAAGTATTTAAGGGGGTCCACTTTGTTGCTGGATTTGTTGCAGTGTTATAGAAGAAAGTGGGGTGCCTGGATTTGTTGGTGAATGGTACAGACACAATGCTGGTTCGTCTGGTGAGACGCGCTTTGGGCAGTGTAGCGGCCGCAGTTCTGGCCTGCTCACTGGGCCGTGGCAGAGCGTGAGGAAGGCAAAGGCAGCAGGTAGGGAGTTTGGGCTGCTCATGTGTATGGAAAATGGTCCTTAATGTGCTTTGTGGGCAGGAGGGGGAGAGGCTTCACTTTGAATGCAGCAGCCCTGGCAAAGTGCTTTCAGTGTATACAGCTTTCTCACTTTGTCATGCAGCGCCCAGGGGAGCATTGAGTATGCTGCAGCTGCTAGGAGTGCAGGAGGAGGGGCTGCAAATTGATTGGGATGGCCCAGGGGTGGGGATCAGCCAACAGGTCTGCCCCTGCACCCCAAGCATCATGCAGGGGCCACAGTAGGCTGCAAGTAACTGTAAACATGGGGGGAGACAAGAGGAGGGGGTGGAGGGAGCCGTACTTACCAGAGCTAGGCCAAAGGGCTGTGCATCCTTGCATTTAGGAGGTAGTGGCAGTTTGCCAAGACAAGAGGAGGATTATGGATACAGGGAGGGTGAGGAGGGTGCGAAAGAGGGCTGGCAGGTATTTGAGGCTTTACCCACTTCCAGGTCACTCAGGAGGGCTGGGGGCAATCCATCATGTAACGGGACAAGAAGGACTGGTTAGATAAGTTGCCCCAGGGGTTGTGGTCACGGAGGCCAGGTGAAGTCACATAGGGGAGATGTAGTGAAGGACTGAAGGCTTGAGGAAGAAAAAGGGGACCAGGTGGGCCATTGGGCCGTGAGTCAAATCAGGTGCTCAAGCAGGCCTAGCGTCTGCCTTAGTGACAGCACTCTTGGAGTAGAGCGAGGATGACAGAGAGGAGGAAGTAGAGAAGGTAAATGGATAACAACTGGTAGAAGGTAGCAGGGACAGTTGGAGATGTGTAGGCCCACATCCTGCGGTTACAAGGGAGGGTGGAAGCGCAGGTGCAGGTGCAGGGAGGATGGCACACTGTCATATTGAAGGTGGACGGTGTTGGTGGCAGCACTTTGGTAGGTGATGGGGCACCTGGTTGGGGGACAGGCTGTAGGAGCTCAAGTGCCTTGCACACCAGCTCTATTCTTTTTCCTGTAAGTAGCAGAACAGCAGCATGTGGCAGACTCAGAAGAATACATTACAGCTCAACAACCCCCAGGAGAAGAGAAGGCATGATGCAGGGCATTGGCTGACACAAGAAGGTCCGGTGAGGCTTGATCATGACCAACAGCGGACAAACACAGAACATCGTCGGGAGAAAGGATAGGGGGATTGCGAAGGCCTGCAGGAACAGAGCATCTTGGAGGGCTTGTTACTGCCCCACAGGAGTAGGTAGACTTTTACCACGCAGAAGGGTACAATGTGCCCTATCAGGTGACATTTTTGCCACGCGCTGGGTGGGTAGTGGCAGATGAATTGGTTAATTGGTATGATGAAGGTAGTCCTGAGGAAGGTGTGGTTATGAACAGTCATGTGTCTGTAGAGGTGGAGCAGAAGTGGTGGCAGCAAGGGACAGGATACACAGAGGGAATTGCTAATCGGTTTTCGAACAGTGTTTTACAGGCCACGGACAAGCCAACGGCAAGAACCACCGACACAAGGGTGAAAGGCAGAGGTATACAACTGGCAAGGCTGCAATCTAAACGGAGTGGGCACTGACCTTAATGCAAGGTAAGGACACAAGGGCCACTGTGACGGCTCTGGTTATGGTGTCAATTGGGGTGAATGCATGCAATGAGCATAATGAGGAAAGTACGTGGCTACAGAAAGGCCGAAATGTTAAAATACTGTGGTTGGTACGGAGGAGCAAAAGTGTGGCAAGAGAGAAGGAGACAATAAAAAAAAAGAAGAAAGACACTATGGGGGAGGATGGGACTGGCACAAAGGTAGAGGCGTCAGTGGGAGAGCAGCAGGGTAAGAAATTAAAAGACACTAAAGTGAGCGCTGGGGTGGAGACAAGAGGAGTGAGCCAAGAGGAAAAGGTAAGGGAAGTAGAGGGTAAGGAAAACAAAATGCTGGAAATAAAGAAATTGCCATATATGGGAGTGACTAGCCATTGGGGGCCCCCCTCATGTTATCCACAAAAGAGAAAATATGTAAGGTCGAAATGTTCAGGCTGTTACATAGGGAACTTAGGGCCAAGGAATGGTCTATGGAGGAGGAATATGGACTGTCCAAATGTCCTAAGGTGCTCTGGATGACAGCATTTTTAATTTATGCCAGTGTCTACCGGGAGAGATATCCTGAGCAGAGTATAGCCATGTTTAAATACATAGACATTGTACGTAAGGCGCAGGTCATTTATACAGGCTATGTGTGGGTACAGTATGATGACAAATTTAGGGAACATATAGCCCTTGTCTCAGAGGCACTGTGGAGGGAGATAGATTACAACACACCCTGGGTCCAGCAAAATTCAGGATGATGATATTCACAGACAGCAGTTTGCCCATCATATATTGGCCCATTCAGGGGCTCCCCACCCAGGGAGGGTGGGAAAACATCTAAAGGACTGGGAGCTAAAGGAAAAAGAGTTAAAGGACAGGGAGGGACACTGGGAGCCTGCTGGTATTTTAATTAATAGCTGTGCATGAGGGAATATTACAAGTTTCAGCACAAGTGTTCCAAATGTACAGAGAAGCATGCACTCATGCACTGTTTTGGCACAGCAGGGGAGTCATACAGGAGGATACATGGGACAGTGGACCTCCAATCCAGCGGGCTCTGGTGTGACACAAAATGCGTCAGGGACACACAGTGGAGGAAGAGGGGCACAAGGACCTTGTGGGAAGAACCCATACGCCTGTTAAGCTGGACAGGTTGGATTTTTGGCTATACTCTTCTGTTAACAGGGAGGATGAATCTGTACTGAGGGAGGGGGTTCAGTGGGGGTTTTGGCTGAGATATGAAGGCCCAAGAGTCAGACGGTGGGTTGAAAATATTACATTGGTCAGGGAACATCCACAAATGATGCAGGAAAAACTACAAAAGGAAGATTGGGAAGGCAGGATGGAGCGGCTTTTTGAGCACTGGCAGTTGGCTAATCTAATTGAGTCCCTAGTAGGGGTGGTTCCCAAGAAAGGGCAGGGCCAGTTTCGGCTGATGCAGCATCTGTCTTGGCTCAAAGGGCACTCAGCCAACAACTTCATAACTGGAGATTTGGCCTCTGTTTTGTATTCTTCAGTGGGGGTGGCAATGTCACTGGTAGAATGGGCAAGGGTAGGAGCCCAGCCTCTGCAGACTGCCAGTGGATGCCAGTAAGTTTTCAGGAGCTCATGGAAAATATAGGGGTCCCTTTGGCATCTGAAAAAAACAGTAGGCTCACAGACAGTGCTATCCCTTTTAGGAATAGAACTATACTCTAGGAGAATGGAAGCACGCTTACCATCAGACAACAAAATTAAGATGCGGTTGCTGTTAGATACAGTGCTGGGGAAAGACAAGGTCAAGGTCAGGGGTGTCCAAGTGCTGTTAGGCCATCTAAGTTTCACTTGTAGATTAGTGCGAGAATGCAAGACCTTTTGTTAGAGGTTGGGACTGGCAGTGATAGGTTTGTCTCTCACATCATCATGTGCGGCTATCCACAGGTGTGTGGGAGGACTTGTGCATGTGGCGCTTCTTTTTGGATTTGTTCAACCGTATTCCGCTGTGCACACCACCGGTGTTTGCATGGAGTGTACAGATGTATTCGGATGCAGGAGGGGTTGTGGGCTTTGTTCTATACTGGCAGGAGTGCTGGTGCACGGAGGAATGGCCTGAGCTGAAGAAGCATGGGGGTCACAGTATTGCTTTTCTTGAGTGTTTACCCCTGGTCATGGCTGTTTACCTGTCGGGGGATGAGCTGGCTTACAAGAGAGTATTTGTTTTGGATTGATAACATGGTGGTGGTGCAAAGGTGAACAGTCATTCGGCCAGAGAGACATAGGTGCTAAATTTGCTATTGGTTTTTGTCTGGAATGCTTGAGACACAACATGTTGTTCAAAGCGAAATATGTGCCAATGACATTGCGGATGCTTTGTCTCATTCACAGTGGAGAAGATTCAGTTGGCTGGCCATGGAGGCGAACAGGAAAAGGACACCTATGCCAACAGTCCTTTTGAAAGTAGTTGGCTATTGCAGCTGGTGATAGTGCCATTGGGGGAGTCGACCAGGAAAGCATATTCTCAGGCATGGAGGAATTCCTTAGCACAGGGCAAGTAAGAGGTTGGAAGGCTAGGAGCAGATTGAGGATGTTTAGTGTAAATTCACATTGACGAGAAGGGGCTTTCATAAGTCACGATTGCAGGAAAGTTGGCAGTCACTGCATTCATGGGGAAGTTGCTCTGGGGTTATGGTCCTTCAGCAAGGGAATTGGGGAAACTGCTGTTGGAAGGTTGGGCCAGGAAGCTAGGGAGTAGAGGTTGGTAGTAAACTCTGCGCTGCCATCAGAGTTTTTTTGGATGTGCCCACTCCGCCCTCTGGTTGGAGTGCGGCATTCAGCAAGAACTCCGAAAACTGCTGTGAGGTGGAGTTTTACAACCATCCTTACTTTATGACTAGTGGTTGATTGACAGCGGGTGGGTCTATTGTTTTCCCTAGTTTTTTAAACAAAAACATTATACTGCCAGTGGGAGGATCCATTGTGTTACTGCGGAGATAGGGGTAGAAAGTTTAGGGTAGTGGGGTGGTGTCATTGATAGATGTGCTCCGTTGATGTGGCAAGCCTTGCTTTAACAGGCAGGCCGGTTTGTGACGTAGACTGAGTTGAGCCCTACTGCTCAATTGGTTTCCTCATTATTTTGAAGGTTGGACTTCTCTTAGATATTTTTTTACATTGCAACTGAGAATCTGTATGACCTAGGCCCTATCATGAAGCAGCACATGGCCCTTCACACAGGATTTGGTGTTTTTTGGAAAGAGGCATAGTGGTGAAGCTATAGCTTCTGAGTCCTGCGTTGTTACCCACTTCTAACTAAGTTCATACATGGACATGGGAAGGCTCTTCAGTTTCTTGTTTGTCGACGACCTCACAACACTTAGCAGTCAGGGCATGCAAGATGCAGTGCTATGTACAGTATGGAAGGGAGAGGTATGGCACAGCTGTCAGGGTTTAGAAGCTGCACAATACAGAGAGGTCTGTGGGGGTGTGATGGGCTGGAGAGGGCATTGTGTGTGGCTGGAGAGACATCACATGATATGTATAAGTGAAGGACACAGTGGTAGCAACACCTGCAGAACAAACCAGGCTGATGAGCTTTGGGCAATCATGCTTAATTACTATTCTGCACTATGCTATGAAATACCGCATATCTATTACCTTGCTGCTCTGTTTCCTTTCAAACTCTTAGAATGAACCAGCATTATGTACAATGAACCCCAGTGGATGTACAAGTCCAAGCATAATAACTGAGCTGCAGTGAGCATAGTATTATTCTGATGTGTGTTCTGATGTGCATTATTTAAGGTGCAATGCCGGATTCCGTTGCTGAAACATTTTAGCCCCAGGTCATGAAACCATCAGCATCGCATCTTGAACATAATCCACCAGCAAAGCAGCCCATTCATGTGCCTCCCCTATGGCCATCAAGAAAAGCGCCCGTCCATTTTTTGCTTACTAAAGGCAGCAGGTGCTACTGTTATCTACGTTGTTAAGTATAAAGAGACATATGTCACAGCGTCTTTCAGTGCAGCTCGGGTGGGCAGAACTCTGCGGAATCTGGAGCTGATCCCACTTTTGGGTTTGGCCTGACTGCTCCTCCAGTTGCCGCCTGCAGCCTCTTTCTGCAGGCCCCCTCCAACCGTGAGTGACTCCAGCACACAAACCTGATGCCAAAAGACACCACTGCACCCAGTCCCCCCAACCCAAGAAGAAGTGGACCCACGGTGTCCCTACATGCCCGAGCATCTCAAGAATCGAACCCTCTTGAGGGTTTCCCCAAACTGGCCCCCAATACCTCCTTGCAGACTTTTTCCAACCAGCCCAATCTCGATTGAAGTGAATGGGACACCTGACGCTGTGAAACACCTCTGCACCCGGATGCCCCAAGCCCCCCGAGGTGACCTGTTGTTGTGGTCTGGGACCTTGCCTCATACTTACCTCAAGTCCTGAAGAACAGTCCTGCAAGTCACTGTGTCTGTAAGCAATACATGATTTTCCTCCATAGGATAACATTACTGCTCCAGATATTGCACTGTGTCAACTTTTGAAACGTATAAAAATTCATAACTCAAGAAGTACTTATCTGATTCTGGTGGCTTTGGGATCTAAATTCATATAAAAATAAGTGTTAATTTTATAAATTGGTGTCAGATTTCTTTATTGAATGTGTGTCTTGCTTACTGGGTATATGTGTGCAATAAATGTTTAACACTGTTCTCTAATACGCCTGCTCACCCACACTACCACAAAAGAGAGCTTTTAGGGTTATTATTTTAACCCCAATCAGCCAATAAGGGTCGCCATGGACCATCTGCATTGGTACACTACATAGATTGCAAGCTTCCTACTGTGTGTATTACCTAGTGGCGGTCACCTCTAGGTACTTATAGTAAGGACCTAGTTTCTATATAAAAATATATATCTTTGGTGCTGCTTAACAAATCTTTATGGGACTTTCCCCAAAAATGTACCAGTCACGTCATCTGCTGTCTGGAAAGTTTCAGGGTGATCCTTCCGGGGGGGGGGGGGGGGTCGAGAAAAAGGGAGGACCCCAAAAAGTTTTCACCATTCAATTTTCCATAGGAAAAATTGAACAGCGATAGCGCCAAAACTACTGGACGGAATTACAGCAAATTTGGCAGAAAGGTATGTCCTTGTCCAGAAAGCGACCTTTTTCTATGACTTATATAACTATATAACTCATGTCCTCAACATGTGCTGCTAATTATCCCACAAATCATGGCGCTCATGACATCTTTGATAACATCATTGATAATAGCAATGTAATATTTGCAGTAAACTTTTTGACGAAAAAACTGTGCATGGCAAGAGTGCGAATTATAGTTGCCTTAGGGTACTGGTTGTAGTTACTTGAGGTAACTCTAACTATAACTGGTGAATTTCCGTAGTGTCGTACTTTTAAAATGTGAACCTAACTATAACGTCCCTGTAACCTTTGGCTTTTTAAGTGAATATATATATATTATATGAATATAAATATTATCTATTGGCAGTCGCCACTTTGAGTTGCCTATATCTTTGGCACCTGTTTATCTTCATGACATTTTCCCCAAAACTATAATGCTCACTTCAGCTGCTGTCTTGAAAGTTTTGCGGTGATACATCAAGCGGGGGCAGAGAAAAAGGGGGGTCCCAAAAGGTTTTTTTCTCAATCATTTTTTCATAGGGGGTTTGAACACAACTACACCCCGAACTACTGGACGGAATTATACCAAATGTGGCAGAAAGCTAGCTCTTGGTCCAGAAAGAGCCCTTTTTAGGGTCGAGCCTGCGAGTGCATGTGCTAGATCATGTGTCTCACTTGCGTTGTTGTGCTGTGTTCAGTAAAGGGCTTGGAGCCCGCCTGTCGCTCACCATTTGTTCGTTTGAGTGGTATTCTTCTTTACAGCCTCATAATTCGTCAAGGCATGTCTGGCATCATTTCCGTTCCTCTGTGTGGAGCAGGGATCAAGCACTAATTGATTTCAATGTAATTAGTGCCCCTCTGCTCCTTCCGATGTGATCGAGATGCTATTTTGTACTAACTTCCAGTGCCCCGCAAACAGAAGTCTTGTTAATGGCAAAAACGTGCCCAGCAGGACAAACAAAATTGCAAGGTTTTATTTTTTAAAGCTAACTTTATTTTATTTTGTTAAGTTGTCTTTTCTCACTGTCCACTCACATTTTCTTTTGTTTTTGCTCGTGGGCCCTGTTGTCAAAAGATGACAATTAACTTGTTCGAAATATGCAAGACCTATTGCATTGCAAATGCTTGTTGTTCTTTGGTGTAAATCTGTTCAGTAGTTTTTGAGATATTAAATAAAATTCAAATTTGTGTATATAGAGATAACAAATAAGAAAAGATGCCAGGGTAGGAACACACTGACCTTTTATCTCTGGTGCTGGGCTCCCAGATGGACCCCTCGGGCAAAAAAACACGTAAATAAAAATTGCTACAAATTCACTACAGGGTTGCAAATCTGCAAAGCTCGGTCTTCCGCACTTGTTTTTAGTTTCCCCCCTGGGTGGGCCAGGTTCCTGGGGCATAGCTAATTAAATGTATGTATTATATATAGCAGAGGAATCCTGCAGCAGGGACAGGCCGTGAACAGGAGCACGCCCACTGGAGTGATAAATGTGAACCGGACAGTGCACTCAACCACCCTTCAGGAAACAGAAAATAGATTAGTCACGGATGCAGAAAACCAGGGGTTACAGTGTCTCTGTGGGGTGATTTCTTTACCGGCTTGCCAAAGATAGATCGAAGTGCTGGCTCAGGGCGACATAGAATAGTCTAAGAGCTGCTGAGCCCTCCATAGCTCTGGCAGATATGTACTGGCGATGTAAAGCAGGAGCCCCGCTAGCCCATCTCACACCTCTGACTTCGACCGGATATGCACTGCTAACTCATGGGCACCCGCTAAGCTAGCAGTATTTTTAATATCTCTTTCATGGACGTCATTTAGCGGTCGCAGCTGCGAGCCCCAGCTTGGCCCTTGCGACCCATGACACTGCCTCTGCGACCCCTGGCCTCAGAAGTTGGAAAATCAGTTCCATGAACACAGGGCAAGCTTGTCCTTATGGACGTTGCTTGGGGTTCTACTTCAATGCTTTCCATTAGTTTTTTATTACAGTAACAGCGAATAACATACCATTCACTATTAGCGTAATACAAATAGAGTATAGTTACCTGGAATGTGAACCTCCTTGGTAGCTGATGTATGTAAAAAACACGTTTAAACGTATGTTGTGTGCGTACTTGTGGGTGAGAGTGTGTTTATGTGAGAGTGTGTGTGTATTAGTGAATTTGTGTGTATGTGTAAGCATGTGTAGGAGGCTGGCCTGGCTTATAGTGGCTACCAATGGTACTTACACCTTGTGCCAGGTCCAGTTATCCCTTATTAGTAGACTAGTAGTGTTCTAGCAGCTTAGGCTGATAGAGGTAGCTATAGCAGAGCAGCCAAGGATGAACTAGGAGACATGCAAAGCTCATGCAATACCACTTATATCATATAGGTACTATATCATAAGAAAGACAATACTCAGTGTTACTAAAATTAAAATAAAGGTACTTTATTTTAGTGACAATGTGCCAAAAATATCTCAGAGGATATACTCCCTTAGGAGGTAAGTGAAATACACAAAATATACACAACAAACCAAATCAGGTAAGCAAAACAGTCAGAAAGTAGTGCAAACACTGTGGAATACAATAGGCCTAGGGACAACACAACCATATACTAAGAAAGTGGAATGCAAACCACGAATGGACCCCAGGCCTAGAGGTTCGCTGGGAGTGTAAGAAAGGACTAAAGGTGTCCAAAATACCCCACCCCAAGACCTGGGAAAGTAGCAGTAAAGTACTACTGTTTACCCAGAAACACACTAAAGTCGTGATAAGGGATTTTACAAAGACCACACCAGACTGCAAAGCACTGAAGATGGATTCCTAGACCTGAGGACCTGCAAAGGAAGGGGACCAAGTCCAAGAGTTGCGAAAGTGTCCAGGGGGCCAGGAGCCCACTAAACCCCGAATGAAGGTGCAAAATGGCTGCCTCCGGTTGGAAAAGCTGAAGATTCTGCAACAACGAAAGGTGGTAGGAAGTTCTTCTTCCTGCAGAAGATGTCCTAAACGTGCTGGAGGATGCAGAAGTGTTTCTTTGGCAAAATACTGCAAACAAGCCTTGCTAGCTGTAAGAGTCACAGTTAGAGAAAAAGGGTGCTGCCCGGGCCCAGGAAGGACCAGGATATCGCCACTTGGGGAGGGGGGAGAGAGGACCCTCAGCAATGTAGAGAGCCCATGCACAAGCAGGAAGCACCCACAGAAGTCCTTGAACATGGGTTCAAGAAGTCTGAACACGGAAGTCGTCTCAACACTGCAAAAGAAGGTCCCATGACACCGGAGATCAACTCAGGGAAATGAGCATCGCAGGGCAGAGTGCTGGGGACCTAGGCTCAGCTGTGCATGCAGGATTTCTTGGAAATATGCACAGAAGCCCTTGTGGCTGCAGTTCACGCGGTATACAGGATTACTGTCTGGAGAGGGGAGGCAAGGACTTACCTCCTCCAAATTTGGACAGTTGGACCACTGGACAGTCTGGGTCACTTGGGTCCACCACCTGTGTTTCAGGGGCCACGCTCGTCAGGATGAGAGGGGTCCCAGAGTACTGGTGAAGCTGAAGTTTGGTGCCTGCTGGAGCAGGGGGAAGATTCCGTCGACCCACGGGAGATTTCTGCGTGGCTTCCAGTACAGGGTGAAGGCAGGCAGCCCCCAGAGCATGCACCACCGGGAAACAGTCAAGAAAGCCGGCAGGATTAGGCGCTACAATGTCACTGTTAGTCTTTTGGCTACTTTGTTGCAGTTTTGCAGGCATCCTGGAGCAATCAGCTGTCGATCCTTGGCAGAAGTCGAAGAAAGAAGTGCAGAGGGGTACTGCTGGATTCTTGCAAGTCGCTATCTGAGGGAAAGCCCACTGGAGAGACCCTAAATAGCCCTCAGAGGAGGATTGGCCACCTAGTCAGGTAAGCACCTATCAGGAGGGGTCTCTGAGGTCACCTGCTGGCACTGGCCACTCAGAGGCCTCCAGAGTGCCCTCACACCTCTGGAAACAAGATGGCAGAGGTCTGGGACACACTGGAGGAGCTCTGGGCACCACCCCTGGGGTGGTGATGGACAGGGGAGTGGTCACTCCCCTTTCCTTTGTCCAGTTTCGCACCAGAGCAGGGACTGGTTTTTTTTTAAACAGGTGTAGACTGGCTTATGCAAGGAGGGCACCACCTGTGTCCTTCAAAGCATTTCCAGAGGCTGGGAGAGGTCACTCCTCCCCAGCCTTTAACACCTATATCCAACGAGAGAGGGTGTAACACCCTGCTCTCAGAGGAAATGCTTTGTTCTGCCTTCCTGGGACTGGGCTGCCCAGACCCCAGGAGGGCAGAACCCTGTCTGTGGGGTGGTAGCAGCGGTAGCTGCAGAGAAAACCCCAGAGAGCTGGTTTGGCAGTACATGGGGTCCATAGTGGAGCCCCGTGGGTGCATGGAATTGGCTCCCCAATACCAAATTTGGCATAGGGGGACAATTCCATGATCTTAGACATGTCACATGGCCATATTCTGAGTTACCATTGTGAAGCTACATATAGATATTGACCTATATGTAGTGCACACATGTAGTGGTGTCCCCGCACTCACAAAGTCCTAGGAAATCGCCCTGAACTATGTAGGGGCACCTTTGCTAGTGCAAGGGTGCCCTCACACTTAGTAACTTCCCACCTAACCTTCAGCAAGTGAAGGTTAGACATATAGGTGATTTATGAGTTACTTCAGTGCAGTGAAAATGGCTGTGAAATAACGTGTGCATTATTTCACTCAGGCTGCATTGGCAGTCCTGTGTAAAGGTTTGTCTGAGCTCCCTACGGGTAGCAAAAGAAATGCTGCAGCCCATAGGGATCTCTTGGAACCCCAATACCTTGGGTACCTAGGTACCATTTACTAGTGGATTGTAAGGGTGTTCCAGTATGCCAATTAAAATTGATAAAGTGGTCACTAGCCTATAGTGACAAATTTAAAGGCAGAGAGAGCATAAGCACTGAGGTTCTGATAAGCAGAGCCTCAGTGACACAGTAGTCACTACACAGGTATACACATTCAGGCCACAAACTATGAGCACTGGGATCCTGGCTAGCAGGATCCCAGTGAGACAGGCAAAAACAAACTGACATACATCCAAAAATGTGGGTAACAAGCCAGGCAAGATGGTACTTTCCTACAGCGTGTGTGTGAGAGTGAAAATAAAGATAGAATGTCATGTGATGTCACTTCCGCTACCCCTAGCATTTTGGTGAATTGACACCCATGACCTCTTTACTACTGTTTTACAATTTTTTAAGTTTTTGTTGCACTTTTGTATAGCGGGAACTTCTTCCAGTGTTGTCGGGCACTTTACATGTTCACTATATTACATTACACTTGTAACTTAAAATGTGCACCGAAAACGTTCTGTTGGAAAATGGGTTATTGGTAAGGGCAGGTAAGTACCTACACTTAGAAATAGGCCCCTAACCTCCACTTAGGTCCAGTTAGGTCTCAGTAATTAAACCTAGCTCAACCCTTGGTAGCTTGGCAACGAGTGACAAGGCTTAACTTAGGAGACAAAGCGTAAAGCATTCAAATATCACAAAACAGTAATTAAATAAAACACAGGAAACAGTTTAAAAATCTAAAATCAATTTATAAAAAATAGATTATATTTTTCTCTTTAAAATGACACCAAAATGAATAAAATTGGATAAGGGGAACCGGAGATATGATTTTTTTTAAAGAATTAATGCTTTCTAGCGCATAGAAGCAACTAGCGCTCAAAGAGTTAAAAAGATCACACTGGAAAGGAACAAAGTACAGAGTTCAGGCCACCCATGAGGTAACACTGTCACACTTAGTTTCAGAAGTGTTTGATTCAGGAAAGTGGCCCACGGCACCAGCCAAGGGTTCAGAGGATCTGGTATGCCTCGGGGTCTGGGACTACAACTCCCACAATGCACCTCTTCAACTTATGGAGTTGCTCCAAACGTCTCCAAACTTCTGGATCTTCTTCCAGAGGTCCTTTTTGTGTCCTTGAAGTGTCCACAACTTGATCCAAGGTTCCAGAAGCTCTGAGTTGCTCCTTGGGAGTTAGGACTACAATTCTCAGAATACACCTGGTCAGAATCCTCAAACGGCCACTGGACACTGGTCAGCTGGGCTCTGCTTGCAGGACATGATGCAGGGGTCCAGCAGGGCAGTCCTTCTTCTCCTGTAGCTCTTCCTTGTTTTAATCTGATAGGGATCTGAGTTGTGGGTGCAGGTCTGCCAGTTTTATCCTTGCTCCTAGGTGAAAAACAGGGGGGTCCTGGTTCTCCAATCAGGGGCAGGGTCATTCCCCCTGTGATGACCACTTCCTGGGAAGTGCGTCAAAATCAGTCGCAGGGAGCAACATTCCTCAAAAATCCACCATGGCTGAAAGTGATTTTTGGAGGTTACATCTGGATGAGCCCACCCACTTGTGTGGCTAAAAATCCTAAACACACCCCTCTCCCGCCCTCTCCTAATCTAATCAAGGGGCACCTAATTGCCTGGATTTGCAGGATGTGAGGGTATTTCTGGGTTGCTCCAAATGTCCTTCTCTGCCTTTGAAGACCAGTTTGGCAGCCCTCCCCCTTCCTGCTTCACCATCTGCTGAGGGGAGATCTCCTCCTCCAGGTACATCTCTTTGTGTGGAGCCAGGCCACTTCACACCTCATCAAGGCAGCCTGGCCAGGCTGCCAGAGGCTGGCCAGTCAGAGCACAGCAGCAAAAACACTGCAGGGCTGAAGTTGGCAACTTTTCAGGTCAAGTTTAAAACTATTTACCTGAACAAGTTATATTAAATCCAACAACTGGAAGTTGTGGGATTTATTATAACAAATAATTTGGTACCAAACTTCCGGTATCTGTTACTTAAGGGGATTTTTTAAATTAAAATAAAGTCTTCCCATTCTAGCCTATGGAGGCCATTCACTACAATGAGGGAAAAACAAATTTGGCTATTTTACCTCACCAAGGATTATAAAACTATTTTTATAAGGTCCCTGCTTATAGTTGCATGGCACCCAGCCCTAGGAGCACATAGAGCACACCTTAGGGGTGACGTATATGTAAAAATAAGGTAGTCTAAGACTTTGGAATTACTTTTAATTCCAAAGTCGAATTTGCATGTAACTTTAATTTAAAAAGCAGCCAGCAAGGCAGGCCTGCCTTTAAAATGACACTAGGCACCTCACCAGTGCACCTCTGGGGGCACCACCTATCCTGGGGTCCCTAAACCTACATGCCCTACCATATACTAGGGATTTATAGGTAGGTTGACTTAGCCAATTATAATTAGCCTAATTTGCATACTGATTTTACACAGAGCACAGGCCCTGGGACTGGTTAGTATTACCCAGGGCACCATCAGAGTCAGGAAAACACCAGTAAAAAGTGGAAAATGGGGGCAAAAAGTTAGGGGGCCTCTGCAATCAGCCCTGTTCTCTCACAAGTTCCTCACGTGAATGCACATTATTTAAAGAGCTTAGAAACGGAACACGTGTAGGATGAAGCGCTAAACATATGAACACGTCACTAGATAGACTGTGGGTATGCATGACAGCAGTGATAAAATAAAAAAATTATGTTTTAGAGGGGCAGGAGCAGCGAGCACAGTAAGGGGCGTTATTGAAGGGTAGAGTCCCCTGGCAACATGGGTGTGAACCAGCGGCAAGGGTTCCAGTGCCATCATCCTGGATGATGACTGTGTTTGTGTGCGGCAAGAAGCGTGCTAGTTTAGTTATTGTGTGATCCTAGCTGGAGCACCGGTCATTGCCTTTGTGTGATCTCTGCTCAACTGCTGCCACCACGGTGATCTTGGTCTTCTTGAAATGGTGGAGGACAACATGCTGGCGCCTCTCCTACGGAGCACAGGTGAAGGGGCTCCCACACAACCAGGCTGGACGCATCTCTTGTCTCTTAGTCCGCATGGCCTATGATAATATCCTTTTTGTGTTTGTAATATACACCTGTATCTGTGTAAGGAGATGTCGGATTGATGGACGCTGAAAGATCTCACAAATGCTAATGGAGTCTTGGCGTTGCAATGCAGGTGTATACACAGCGCTACAAAGACACATTGCAGTATGCGTGATTGCTTGTGAGGACATGCATGTGTAAATCAAGGCAAAGGGGTGATAGGGAGAACAGCAAGGAGGGAGAGCACAGAGGGAGTCAGCGAGAGATAATGTCATCTATCTGAAAAAACCTAACATCCAGACATGCTTCAATAACACCCCCAACAATTCTCCGCTGTGTAAAACTCACTTCTGTCCAGTGGCGTACCAAAGACCCCCGCAGCCGAGCTCCACGGAGCCCCTCAGCACAGTACCCTGGCCTGAAAGCTCAAGGTTCGTTAAGCCACTGCTTCTGCCGCCTCCATCCCATATTTTTATATAATGTCCGCCTCGACCATTGTCATGATTGTACTGCGCTGCTCTTTCAGTATCGAGGCTTCTTGATGCTTTCTGTGAGGGGGGAGAAACCGCACAACAATAACAAGATCCGGCAAAGTGCGTGGGAAAACATAAAAACAATACATTTGAAAGGTGGCTCAGCGAGGTCAACCATCACCACTGAAGGATGCGCTCATCGCAGTATCAACAGGTCAAATTACAAGAATATCGTTTCTGCTTTCTATGCATCTGAGTACACTGGGCAAGAGTAGCAACGTTAAATAGGGTAATAGTAATACTTTATTTAATTAAAGTGTCCAGAAACGACAGACGTGCACTACGAAAAAGCAATTTATTATTATAGCCGATAGGATTTGAGACAAAGGAAAACAGGACATTAAGCAAAGCAAGAGAGTGATGAACAAAAACCAATAAAAGGGTCATTTTGTGATTTTGACAGCACGATTGCATCACAACTTAATTATTTGATAATTAATATTCTGCCACTGGGGATTGCTGACTGTTGGACATGTGAATTAGATAACATGAAACTCTTAAATGTCGCTTTACTGTTATTTGACATCAGAATCCAATGAGCCGAGTAGTACAAATTGGGCCAGACTTACTTACAGCCAGGTTTATATTAAGCAATTACATTGTACATGAACTAGCAACTTTCAAACGCCACCTCCTCGCTCCTCCAAAAATAGCAAGAACGCTTATTTCAGTTGGCAAAGTGGCTCAGCGACACAACCACCCCTTGTAAGCGCGTTAAATCATCTGTAAATCATACATTAGAATCGCAAAGAGGCCAAGTTAGCCTTTCATGTTTTCGAGATCAGTACATCGAGTGAAGAGAAACTATAAAACAGTAACACCTGTAATTTACAGCGCTTAAAAGCAGCACAGATATACTATGAAGCAGTTTTTGAAATACATTAGTTTTTTGCAATTTTCATTTTTGCATCTATAAACAATGGTGTTTGATCCTCTCAAGACCGAGTGGGAGAGGGATCAATCAAATATCAAAACAACAATACGGATCCCACCGGCTATTGATTAATCAATTTAAAACACCGCAGTACATTAATCCTGTGTGTAAGTCAATATATTTTTCTTATTTAATTCTATGTCATTCACATTATCCCTTTGTACACCATCACCTCATTTTGAATATTTGAAGATGAAGAAATCAGAATTTTTGAAGATGAAGATATCAAATGAAAGAAAACATACATTTACACATAAATATTCACAACAACACATGCAAAGGAAAAATAATTCCATAAATCAAACAGAATTTACAACATATACACAAAACGTTCTCAAGTAGATAAACAATATTCAGAGTCCTTTTCCTGTTTAGTCTTAACAGGAGCTTTCCATGAGAATAATCGTTTGAATAGCTCAGAATAGCTCATTACCTCCAGGTCCCTCTAGTCCTTGTCCCAGTGGAGATTAGCTATCTCCATGACAGAAAAAATAACCGGATGAATACTGAAACCCCTGCCCCCGCCCAGGTAGTACTTAAGTGTACTCACCCAGCATTCTTCCTGTTCTTTTTTCTGTCTTACAACAGAACGGACTGTGGAGTAAAGTGAGCTGGTCCTGCTGGGCTGGGGCGGTTTCCACTTCCTGGATCGAGTTTGCGGTTGAGCGTCCCTTGGCCTGCTGGCTTGTCCGGTTCCTGGCTTCTTGTACGGTGGCACTTGAAACTTAATGGTAAGTAACTCTCACACTGTGTTATGAGGGTTCTGCTCTAGGTAGGTCACTAGTTAGTCCTCACCTTCATAGCGCCATGTGGACGTGGGGAACCTGGGGGTAAGTGCTGTGTGGTGGCAGATTTGTCTTCTTTCTGTCTTTGGACTTTGTTTAATGTTTTTTCTTGTGGAGTGTCGGCTGTCGAAGGGTGGCATTCCCCTGAATGAAGGCGCTTGGAGGTGTTTCCTCTTCTTTCGCCTCTACCCCCGTGTTTTCCTTCTCTTCCAGGCTCGATGGGAATGGGGCAGAGGGGCGTTTCACCTCTGGTGCCTCCTTTGAGACCCTTTCCTTGAGATGGGCTGTACTTGTCATGGTTGCAGTCCCTCATACTGTGAGGTGTGGGTTCTCTTCCGGGAGTGTATTGGGACATTCATCTCCTTTACATGGCCTTCACTGGCTGGTACATTCCTTTCGAATTTTCAGTGCTGTAGCGGTCTCCATCACAGACCCTCACACTGTGTGGTAGGCTTCTGTTTCAGGTCTGTCTGTGGACGTGCCCCCACCTTTAAACTGTGTGCCAGGGCTGACTCATCTGGTTTCATGTATGGTGGGGTTTCAAGATTTCACCACACTAGAGATTTCATCGTCAGCGCTTATGCACCAATTTCAGTGGTCCTTTGGTTGCAAAGGTAGATGGCTCCATCAGGACAATGTATTTAGGGCCTCAGCTGGGTCTTCATGCTGGGTTCTTTGGGACTTAAGTGGCTCAGCCCCTGTTCTTGGACCGCTTTCCTTTGTGTGGGCCTTGGTTGAGTCCTCCGACTATTCTGTAGTTGTTTGAGCAGCATGTGCCCTTTCTCGCTGCTATTCTTTGGATGGGGTTGTGCTATAACTCTGGCAGGAAGGGCCTATATTGCGGTCCGTCGCCTTCTGGTCTTGCAGGATTAATGGATGGATGCTGCTCAGATGGTTTAAGGATTTAAGGTTACCTGTTTAGGGTTCAGTGTTGTCCATTTCTGTACTGTTCTATCATCTGTTTGGGCTTTTCATGGGCATTACGTCTTCTTCATCTCTGAAGTTTGGTGCTTGAGCAGGTCTTTCTCTCAAAGAGTCTCCCCTGTGTCAGCTCCCTGGGAGGCTGTTTTTGGGGGTCTCTGGGGTGGTTTCCAGCTCCGAGGGGTGGGCAGCAAACGTTCGAGTCTCTGCCTCCCAAGTCGTGTTCCTGTGTAGGGAATGGTGGTGTAGGTTTCGTGGTGGGTGGCCGCTTTCAGCTGTTTCTTCAGGCCTGGATGGTGTCTCCTGCTGATGCTTGGTTGGGTGTTGTTCAGGGTAGGTATAGGATGAGTTTGGGTGATTCCACTGTCCTCTGGGGGGCGTTGGACTCCGTGGCCTCCCTGACGGCAGGGCTGTAGGCCCTTTATCTGGGCTGTCTTTCTCTTTTTTGGATGTGGGTGTTTATGGTGGTGCTCCCTCTGGAGCTAGTACAGGGGTTCTCCTCCCATGTTTTTCGGGTGGAGTTGGCACCAGGGGTCCCCTGCCAGGTATGGATTTTGGATGTTGGATTGGTAGCTTGTCCACCATGTGTCTTTCGAGATGGGTCCATTGTGGTGGTTAATTTCTATGGGGATGCACGGCTATTGCTCTGGAACTTGGGAAGGCCAGTTTTCATGTACCAGTCCTTCTCTTGTCGCAGCGGCTTACTGGGCACCTGTCTCCGGCGCACCCATTTCTGCTTGCAGTGTTGCTTTTGGGTCTCCCTGCTGCTCCATTGGTGTTTACCGTAATGGAGACACCGCTAGTGGCATCTCCGAGGTTTTCATCTCTATCACTACTTGTTCCTCTGGTTCATGCATTTCCCCTAGGTGAAGGGACTTTTGGTGGGCCTACAGAAGGGTGTGTGCTGCTCTTCAATCCCATAGGTTCTTGCTCTATTGGGCCTGATGTCAGTGGGTTCCCTCTCATGATTTGCCTTCCTTAGGGCCTGTTTCCACATGGATTTTTTATGGGTGTTCTTGTCCCCTTTCAGGGCGGTCACTTTGGGGTCCTTAGCTTTGTATTTGCTGATCAGCTTTGCTGTCCCATTCCGCCTACGGCTTTGTCTTTTGGGCTTCCTGGTGGTTGCTGTGTTCACTGTGCCCTGGGTTTGGGTCCCACCCAGGTTGTCGTGGATCCTTCTCTTGACCTTCTGGGTCCTTGTTCTCAGGGATTTGTTCTACATTTACCAGTGTCCCTGGCGGTGTTGGGGGGGCCATTTGATGGAGGCTTATGCAGGCCTTTCTCCTGTGAGGGGTTCTTGCAGCCTGCCTTTCCCTGGTGTTTGACCTCAGATGCCTGTTCCATGGGGTAAGGGGCTTTTTTGGGAGCCCTTTCTCTCTTGGCCAGGTGATCTTTTCAACAGAATCAAAGTTCCTCCTTTGGGAGTGGGTTGTTGGTTTTTTGTCAGGTTGTCCTGAGTTTTCAACCTTTTCTGAAGGGTCATCCTCTGGTGGTATGATCAGACTCCTGGTGAAGGTGGTTTCTGTCACCGTCCTAGGGGATCTTCTTTCTCATTCCCATATCGGTTTTTCCCTCCTTTTTGGGAGCTGTTTCACTCAAGGGATGTTTTGGGCAGGGGGGGGGGGGAGGAGGTTTGGTGTTCCCTCGCTTCTTGCATCAAGTCTGCGGTTACTGGGTTTGGGGCTGATTTCCTAAGTGGGGACATGAGGTGGAGATGCGTTGGTGCTTTCCTGGTCTGATCACCTGTGGTTTGCTTTTTCTTTACGTAGTCTTTCACCTGTCTGTGAGTAGTCGCCCGTTTGGTGGTTGTGGTGATTCTTTTTTGGCCGTGGAGTTCATGCTTTTGGGAAGGGCTGTTGGAGATTCTTGGTTGCTTCCATCTTCTCGGTTCCCTCTCCAGAGCTTCCTCTCTCTGGCTGCCACATACGGGTCTACACTGACATTTCACAGTGAAAGGTACAGCGTTTTCGGTAGCCTAATCTGATTCTGTCTTCTGCTTGCCACCAGGGTGATTTCCAGGACTGGTCTGTGCCAGTCTCCCCTGGTATGCTCTCTTCCCTTAGTACTTTGGTTTGTTGGGAGAGGTTTGCGGTAAGCTGTGTCTGCTTTCCACTCCCCATGGGCTGTGGTTAGGGCCTTCTGTTCTCCTTGCTGGACTCTGCTGGGTGTGGTTCCTTGGTACTGTGGTTGCTGCAACGTCTCCTTGCAGCTTCCTGTATGACAGCCTTGCTTTCTTTCTTAGTCTTGCCTTTAGTGCTGTGAGCCTTGGTCTTGGCTCCTTTTGGACAGTTGGGAGCTGCTGCGGTTGCATTTTCATCTTTCACATGGTGTTTCTGGTTGGGGAGTTGTGCGTCCTCCTAGCCTGTGCATCCCTTCTGCCTTCCGGTAGTGTTGAGGTTGGGCATTTCCTTGTCTTTGCAGTTTCTTCCCGATTCCATTCCTCTCAGAATGTGATTTACCTGCTTCGGTGGCGGGTGCGGGGGCTGCATCAGAGATGGATTGGTCTTTGTTGGGAGGTGCTTTGGGCCATGCTGTTGTATGTGGTCCTTATACAGTCTTTTTGGACTTCTAGGTATCTCTTTGTATCCTTTTTGGGCTGCCTCCGGATGGGGCAGGCCTCTGGGGATTCTCTCAGCAATATGCATCTGGCGAACTGTTCCACTTGCTTCTTCGGTGTCTGGGGAACCTGCAATAGGGGAGTTCTGGGCAGGTCTCCTTGAGGTGTGTAGACCTCTTGGGCTGCGCTTCAGGCGGAGTCCGTTCAGGTCCTTTGTGGGCGGCTTCCTGGACATCTGCTTGTTCTATTGTCTGACTTGATTGTTTGCAACATGTCTCGTGTGCTGTGTCCAGTTTTGGCCAAGAGGTTCTGGAGGAAATTTGTTCTTGGCCTGTTTTGTGTTTTTGGTTTTGTTGTTTTCTCTGTTACATGTATCACTATTGGGTTGCTGCATGGTTGGTGTGAGCTCCCTTTTTGTGGTTTGGTTTATGGATTGGCTTTGTGCTTCAGAAGACCGGGTCGGATGGCTTGGGTATGCTCCACTTTGTGATTATACTAGAGGGACCCAGAGATAATGATCTATTACTTACTGGTAACTTTCATTACTTCTGGTCCTGTGGTCTTTGTCCCATTATTCACACCCTGCCCGCCCTCCTGGACTGCCGTCCTTCTGTGGTGGCTGGGTAAGTACTCTTAAGTAGTACCTGGGTGGGGGCAGGGAATCCAGCATTCCTTGGATTCTTTTTTCTGTCATGGAGATAGATAATCTCCACTTTGTGATGAAGGGGACAAGGACAGTAGGACCAGGAGTAATGAAGATTACCGGTAAGTAATAGGGTATCAAATCCCATTGGTACATTGAGGAGTGCAAAATATCCTACAGATTGGTCTCTTCGATTGCGGTTCCACACCACGCTACAATGAAGAATAATCACTTTCTTCTTTAAAAGATGTTCACAAGGGGGCCATTAAACTCATTCCTCATGTCAAATTAGCCAACACGTTTTGACCTATTTAAACACTGGGGGCTTATTTACAAGCCGATTGCACCACTGTTGCATAATTTTTTTTTGACGCAGTGGTGGCAAAAAGCAATCCCCCACAATGTGCCACATTTACAAAGTTGTACAATGGGATAATTGAGTCAGTTTGTAAAGCCTTGCACTTTATTATACCTGCGCCAAGTATAATGTATGCAAGGTAGGCATTCCCCATTTAGAAGACACGCAGAACTGGCGCAATGAAATCTACAAGATTTCACTGCATCATTCTGCGCCTTCACGGCGTCACTTTTTTAACACCTGCTGTGCGCCATGGAGCTCTGTATAGTAAATACAGCGTTACCATGGTGTCATTAGGGGGGCTCAGGGCAGCACTAGAAATCTGAGGCATCGGACCAGATGAATCACATTCTTGTAAATGAGGCCCGGGGTGTACGTTTTTATGAGGTCATCACCGTGGCCACACCAAATTCCTCAGGGCTGGGACTCTAAAAGTATAATACAAATATTGAAAGAATGGCAACACTTAGCCAACAAGTTTTGAATATGTTAGTGTTACAAACTCATACCCAATCTCCTGTGCTCATATGCCTCTGTTGAATTAAAAACATTACCAGAAACTCAGGCAGTGTATATAACATGCTCTTAATGGCCTGTCTCGTTTCTAAAGTGATATGTGAATCCTACTAAAGTGCATGTCTGTTTTTGGAAGGGAAAACGGAAGATTGCTATTTAATTAAAATTCTTTATCTTAACTGTTTACTTTGTGCCACCCTTTGTGCCCTTGTAAAGCAGTCTGTTATATCACTTTAAGTCACATGCCTTCTTGTCCTTAACTCTGTGCCAGTGGGTGAAACATTCTCATGCTTTGTGAAACCTGTGTTTCATTCAAAAATAGAAACAACACTCATGTATCCTAAATAAAGGTTAGTTTCCTTAGGAGGAGCCGGCACGCTGTTTCACACATAACTGTTTTGAAAAAAGCATCATTACTACACTTCAAATGAAGTACATATACACAGTTTGAGCGACTTGAGTATGTTTTTGTTGTTCACAGATAGAGTACCATCATTATGTCCATCCTCTCTTCTCTCCCTTTATTTGTAACTTCTTGTTTCGTTAACCACCATGGCTCCTTTTCACTTGGAGTCGTTCCTGTTTCCCTGTTGCCGAGATGCCATGCACTGCTAATTACCCCAGATATTACAAAACTCATGACATCTTCTATGACATCATTGGAACAATCACTGAAACATTTGCAGTAAAAATATATAGCAAAAAACTGTGCATGGCGAGGGCAAGAGTTATAGTTACCTTAGGTTGCAAGTTATAGTTACTTGAGCTAACCATAAATATAACTGCTGAATTTATTATATGGTATTGTGCGAGTAAATTCAGATCCTAACTATAACATCCCTGTAAACTTTTTTTTTTTAAGTGAATTTCTATGTTTTTTTACTTCTTAAATATAACATCCCTGTAACTTTAGTTTTTTCAGTGAATACATATATATATAAATGTGTGAATATGTATATATGTATATATATATATATATATATATATATATATAAAATGCATATTTTCACTTAACCCCTTCGCTGGCAGACATTTTCCCCTTCAGGTGCCAAGTCTTTTTTTACCTATTTGGGACAGTTTGCGCTTAGGCCCTCATAACTTTTTGTCCTCATAAGCTACCAACACCAAATTTGTGTCCTTTTTTTTCCAACATCCTAGGGATTCTAGAGGTACCCAGACTTTGTGGGTTCCCCTGAAGGAGACCAAGAGATTAGCCAAAATACAGTGAAAAGTTCGTTTTTTTCAAAAAAATGGGAAAATAGGGCTGCAGAAGAAGGCTTGTGGTTTTTTCCCCTGAAAATGGCTTCAATAAAGTGTTTGCTTTGCTAAAATCACCAGCTTCCCAGCTTTCAGGAACAGGCAGACTTGAATCAGAAAGCCCAATTTTTCAACACAATTTTGACATTTTTTTGGGACATACCCCATTTTAACTATTTTTTGTGCTTTCAGCCTCCTTCCAGTTAGTGACAGAAATGGATGGGAAACCAATGCTGGGTCCCAGAAAGCTAAATATTTCTGAAAAGTAGACAAAATTCAGAATTCAGCAACGGGTAATTCGTGTAGCTCCTACAAGTGTTTCCTACAGAAAATAACAGCTAAATAAAAGAATATTGAAATTGAGGTGAAAAAAGCTGCCATTTTTCTCCACGTTTTACTCTGTAACTTTTTCCTGCGATGTCAGATTTTTTAAAGCAATATACCGTTACATCTGCTGGACTCTTCTGGTTGCGGAGATATATAGGGCTTGTAGGTTCATCAAGAACCTTAGGTACCCTTGCCAATAAATGAGCTGCACCTTGCAATGGGTTTTCATTCTATACCAGGTATACAGCAATTCATTTGCTAAAATATAAAAAGTGAAAAATAGGTATCAAGAAAACCTTTGTATTTCCAAAATGGGCACAAGATAAGGTGTTGAGAAGCAGTGGTTATTTGCACATCTCTGAATTCCGGGGTGCTTATACTACCATGTGAACTACTGGGTATTTCTCAAATAGACTTATCTTTTACACACTGTCTTACATTTGGAAGGAAAAAATTTAGAGAAAGACAAGGGACGATAACACTTGTTTTGCTATTCTGTGTTCCCCCAAGTCTCCCGATAAAAATGGTACCTCACTTGCGTGGTTAGGCCTACTGCTCGCGAAAGAAAAAACAAAATGAACACATCACGATTTTACATTGAAATCTGACATGTTTTTTGGAAAGTGCCTAGCTGTAGATTTTGGCCTCTAGCTCAGCCGGCACCTGTGGAAACCTACCAAACCTACGCATTTTTTAAAACTAGACACCTAGGGGAATCCAAGATGGTGTGACTTGTGGGGCTCTGACCAGGTTCTGTTACCCAGAATCCTTTGCAAACCTCAAAATTTGTCCAAAAAAACACGTTTTCCTCTCATTTCGGTGACAGAAAGTTCTGGAATCTGAGAGGAGCCACAAATTTCGTTCCACCCAGCGTTCCCCCAAGACTCCCGATAAAAATGGTACCTCACTTGTGTGGGTAGGCCTAGCGCCCGTGAAAGTAAATGCCCCAAAACACAACATAGACACATCACATTTTCACAAAGAAAACAGAGCTGCTTTTTACAAAGTGCCTAGCTGTGGATTTTGGCCTCTAGCTCAGCCGGCACCTGTGGAAACCTAGAAAACCTATGCATATTTTAAAACTAGACACCTAGGGGAATCCAAGATGGTGTGACTTGTGGGGCCCTGACCAGGTTCCGTTACCCAGAATCCTTTGCAAACCTCAAAATGTGTCCAAAAAAACACGTTTTCCTCTCATTTCGGTGACAGAAAGTTCTGGAATCTGAGAGGAGCCACAAATTTCCTTCCACCCAGCGTTCCCCCAAGACTCCAGATAAAAATGGTATCTCACTTGTGTGGGTAGGCCTAGCGCCCGTGAAAGTAAATGCCCCAAAACACAACATAGACACATCACATTTTCACAAAGAAAACAGAGCTGCTTTTTACAAAGTGCCTAGCTGTGGATTTTGGCCTCTAGCTCAGCCGGCACCTGGGGAAACCTAGAAAACCTGCGCATTTTTTAAAACTAGACACCTAGGGGAATCCAAGATGGGGTGACTTGTGGGGCTCTGACCAGGTTCTGTTACCCAGAAGTTACCCAGAATCCTTTGCAAACCTCACAATTTGTCCAAAAAACACTTTTTCCTCTCATTTCGGTGACAGAAAGTTCTGGAATCTGAGAAGAGCCACACATTTTCTTCAACCCGGCGTTCCCCTCAAGCCTCCCGATAAAAATGGTACTTATCTGTGGATTTTGGCCTCTAGCCAGCCTGCGCATTTTTGAAAACTAGACACCTAGGGGAATCCAAGATAGGGTAACTTGTGCGGCTCTGACCAGGTTCTGTTACCCAGAATCCTTTGCAAACCTCAAGCTTTGGCCAAAAAAACACTTTCTCCTCTCATTTCGGTGATAGAAAGTTCTGGAATCTGAGAGGAACCACACATTTCCTTCCACCCAGCTTTCCCCCAAGTCTCCCGATACAAATGGTACCTCACTTGTGTGGGTGGCCCAGGTGCCTGCAACAGAAAAATGACAAAAACCTGTAGAGATTGAGGGGATAGCACAGCAACTTGATAAGCACATATCTTTCTTTTATACATCTTTTAGGCTGACTCTGCTTTGGGGACCACACAAGTGAGGTATGATTTTGCTTGGGAGACTGAGGGGAACTCTGGGTGGTAGGAAATTTGTGCCGCAGCGATGATCCTACAAAGAAAAGTGAGGAAAATATGCTTTTTTAAGCAAATGTTGAGGTTTGCAGAGAAGTCTGGGTAAGAAAGTATTGGGGGATCCAGGCAAGCCACACCTCCTTGGTCTCCTTGGGGTGTCTATTTTTATAACATGTATGGGTTTGGTAGGTTTCCCTAGATGAAGGGCGCACCCGGGACCAAAAA
Source organism: Pleurodeles waltl (assembly GCF_031143425.1). Taxonomy (NCBI): domain Eukaryota; kingdom Metazoa; phylum Chordata; class Amphibia; order Caudata; family Salamandridae; genus Pleurodeles; species Pleurodeles waltl. The sequence goes on from NC_090444.1 coordinate 1,605,311,146, forward strand.
CATAGGTGCACCCCCCCCAAACACAGGTAGTTTTGCAATAGATACATTTGATGTGTCCACCTACTTATGCGTTGTTCCAAAAACTAAAATTGTGAAAAGAAATGCACTTTGGTTATGTTAAAAAGATCCCTCGTCCACCACCCAAGTTGGTGGCATGCTTCATCATCGGAGTCCCACCCGAGACACCTAGCGTGTCACTGGTGTGCTGCAACGCCTGATTGCAGCGGAGCAGGTTTTGTCATTTTTACCACACATACTGGTTGGATTTGGCATGAGGGTGAGTGATGGTTCAGTGGATCAAATTTTATTAACAAGAGATTTCCCAAAAATGAAATGCACTGTTAACTGAAAGGCCAAAAAACTGAGCCAATGACTTACAGCTCGTGAGCTGTAAAGCCACGACAAGGCACCAAGGCACCAACCGCTTTACCACGCCAGCCACGGGCCCAGCGTATTACAACACTCGCATCGACCGACAGCGCCACTCAAGGACTCAAGGGCCCATCACTTTCATACGCCAACATGCCTGATACAGGAATCACACCAGCTGATGAGTGTGTGGACTGGCGTTTGGCTGGCACAGCCAGCCAAGCGCCACCCCACGCACACCGCCAGCCAAGCGCCACCCCACTCCCACCGCCAGCCAAGCGCCACCCCAAGCACACTGCCAGCCAATCGCAACCCACGCACACTGCCAGCCAAGCACCACCCCACTCACACCGCAAGCCAAGCGCCGCCAAGCACCACCCCACCACACTGCCAGCCAATTGCCACCCCACGCACACTGCCAGCCAAGCACCACCCCACTCACACCGCCAGCCAAGTGCCACCCCACTCACACTGCCAGCCAAGTGCCACCCCACTCACACCGCCAGCCAAGCGCCACCCCACACACACCACCAGCCAAGTGCCACCCCACTCACACCATCAGCCAAGCGCCACCCCACGCACACCGCCAGCCAAGCGCCACCCCACACACACCGCCAGCCAAGCGCCACCCCACTCACACCGCCAGCCATGCGCCACTCCACGCACACTGACAGCACTTTTTTTGGTTTTTAAACAACAAAGAAACCACTAATTATAAATAAGTACAAAACTACAATCACAAAAGCTCTAACTGAATACATGACACTAATGCCAACCTTGAAACTGAACATATAAAAATATAAAACAGCAGTTTACGCTCACGGAATTTCCCAATAATTCTTCTGTGTGTGGTAGCTCCTGAAACAGCCACCCACACACAGCCCAGGCTTTGAAGGACAATCAGGGCAGTACATCCTAGTCTCCTTCCTGATACCTCTTCGAGCACAGACTCTACATCTCTTAGCAGGAAAGTTTTTTTGGCCATGGGAGGAATGTGCTCAGCAAAGTGACGATCTTTCAATCTAGCCACATCCTCCACCACTGCTTCTCTAGGAACTCTTGCCTGTTCCAGCACAACAACGCTCACTATGATAGACTCCTGATATTTCACAAATGTCATCCTTGACTCTGGAGAACTATCCTTGAACACAACAAAAGCATTAAAAGTTGCCAAGTAGAAACAGGTGAACTGCTAATTTCTTATACCAAACATAAGACTTACGAGCAGCAGTTTAAGGTTCCAACCTCTGATCTACTCTATCAACATTACCCATGTGCTTATTATAGTCTAAAATGCACACAATTTTGCTCACTACGGCAATCTGACCCCAAACAGCCACAGGTGAAGTACTCTCATCATGGATGGTACTTAGCATGTACACATCCCTCTTGTCTACAAAGTTCAGAGCTAGCAGCTCATTATTCCGCAAGGCACTGTACTGTCCCTTCTCAAGTTTTTTACAGACATGCTCTCCTGGATAGCCTTTCCGATTAGAGCGGATTGTGCCACAAGCAACAGTGTCCACACTGAACAACTCCTTGAACAACTGAACTCCAGTGTAGAAGTTATCTACCTATGAATGGTGACCTTTGTTAAACAGTCGTCTACCAAGTTCCCACACAATTTTCTCACTAACTCCAAAAGTGGGTGGACAACCAGGGGGGTCAATATTGGAATCCCTACCAGTGTAGACCCGGAATTACAAACATATCCTGCACTACTTTCAGACAGTCTTGATCCCATGCTGTGACCTCTTGCTAGGAATGTACTGCCTAAAAACCAAACGACCGTTGAAGAGGACCAAAGACTCATATACAGATATTTATTTTCCTGGAACATAGATCTCTGAAAACCAATCTACCAAATAATCAAGGACAGGTCTAATCGTAAAAAGACGGTCAGAATCAGGGTGATCTCGTGGCAAGGCTAAAGCATTATCTACAAAATGCAACATCCGAAGAAGACAAGTAGACCAATATGAAGACAGTTATAGCTTCCTTATCAGCCCCATCAAAAAAGTTAAACCCAAGAACTTTTTCAACTCTTCCAGGTTTGTGGGAATCCACCGGCTAGCTCTAGAGTGTGGCCTAAGTCTGGCAGCATTGTCCCTCAAAAACTGCTCTGCATACAAATTAGTCTGCTCAACAATCCCTTCCAAAAATATATTGGCCATAAACAACTCAAAAAAGTTGACGGGCAAAACGTTTTCTGTATTAACTCGACACCCTAGGAGACCGGTAAACGCAGGCAACTGTGGCTGCTCCATGTTTGGTTCAACCCACGTGTCAGGTCTTCCACTGGGAAGCCTTTCAGCCGTTTTTTCCTGCACCATCGGCACATCAGTGTCCTCCTCTAAAACAGGCCCTTCATCAGCACTGAGAGTGGCTTCATCATCAGATGATTCCTCTCTGACAGAAAATTAACTTCCAGAATCTTGCACTTTCTCCTCTGCCTCAGATGCAGAGTCAGTCTCATAATCATGGTCAGAAGACGACTCAAAAAGCACACCAACAACCTGCTGAGCGGTCATCCTACGGCTAGCCATGATCCTCCCTACAAAAATTAACTGGACAAACGCACCACCAACAACCAGCAGTGTGTAAGATAAGTAGCAAAGTGTAGCTTTATCGCTAAAAGTTATAAACTCAAAACATATACCGCTCACTTGCCTGAAAAAGCTTAACTCACCAGCAACTACTCTGCACAGCCACAGCAATCACCAATGATATCCCACTAAAAAGAGAAAAAAAGCAAATTAGACATAAGACAAAACAATAATCATTGTGCATAAATCTAAAGACAATTTCACACACAATCCTGCATTCAGTACACCACCTACAAACATGTCATTCATGCATGGCAACAATACTCCTTTGGAGTAAATTTATTTACCTACCTAAAACATGCAACTACGCATACCGCAGGACAACCACTGCCACAACTGCAACAAGCCACAGCAAAGGAAGCAGAAGCCTTGAACTAGAACAAAAAGACAAAATAAACTGTTATCATAAATGCAAATACTTCACCAGTTGAGAAACACCCCGCCACCAATAATTTTTAAATGTTCCCTTGTGTCTAGTGTTCTCTGATTGGGGGCAGATGGGCCTAAAAAAAATAGGCCAATCTGCCCCAAAGGGGGGCAGAAATGCCATAGAATATATTGCCCCCTTTGGAGGACGACCCTTGCCCAAGGGGCCATCCCCCACACAGAACACACACATGATCCCTGGCGCAAAGTGGATTCTGCCCCCCTTGAGAGCAGAAGGGGCTGAAAAAAATAAATAAATAGGCCGATCTGCCCCAAGGGGGGAGAACAGCCCAATAGTGCTTTTTGCCCCTTGGGGACGACCCTTGCCCAAGGGGGCGCCCCAACACAAAAAAAGACAACAAAAGAAAACAAAATCCCTGGTGTCTTTATGGTTTCTGCCCCCCCCGGGGTGGAAGGGCCTACAAAAACTAGGCCAATCTGCCCCCTAGGGGGGCAGAAATTGCCTACATTACTTTGCCCCCTTTGGGGGGGTGACCCTTTGCCAAGGGGCCACCCCCCACACAAAGCACACACACACACACATGATCCCTGGCGCTAAGTGGATTCTGCCCTCCTTGGGGGCAGAAGGGCCTAAAAGAAATAGTCTGATCTGCCCCCAAGGGGGCCAGAACTGCCCAATCATAATTTTTGCCCCTTGGGGGCGACCCTTGCCCAAGGGGGCACCACCAACACAAAAAAAGACAACATAAGAAAAAAAAATCCCTGCCGTCTTCATGGTTTTTGCCCCCCCTGGGGGCAGAAGGGCCTACAGAAACTAGGCCAATATGCCCCCAAGGGGGGCAGAAATGGCCTACATTACATTGCCCCCTTTGGGGGGGCAATCCATGTCCAAGGGGCCACACCCCCACAAAGCACACACACACACACACACACATGATCCGTGGCGCTACAGGGAAGGGGGGCAGAAAGGCCTAAAAAAATAGGCCTATCTGCCCCCCAGGGGGGCAGAATTGCCCAATAGTGCATTTGGGCCCAAGGGGGTGACCCTTGCCCAAGGGGCCTCCCCCCAACACAAAAAACAAACAACAAAAAACAATCCCTGGTGTCTAGTGGCTTTCTGCCCCCCTTGGGGGCAGATCGGCCTAAAAATAAGGCAAATCTGCTCCCAAAGGAGAGCAACCCTTGCCCAAGGGGTCACTCTCCAAAACAATAAACACACACATGCACACACACACTACTTCCCTGTCTAGTGGGCATTCCTGCTGCCCGATCGCATTGCAATCAGGCAGCAGGAATGCTCAAAGAGACATCGAGGGAAAGGAAAACCCTTTCCTTTCCCTCGATGCCTCTTTTACAGGCATTTCCCCCCACAGGTAAAAACCTACCTCCTTCCTGGTAGACGCACTGGAAGCAAATGGCTCCTACGCGTCTTTCCTCCCTTTCAAGATGTCAGCGCGCGATCATGCGCTGATGTCATGTGGGTGCGGGGGGCATGTGGGGTCGAAGGGGAAGGGATTTCCCTTCCAGCCCTGGCCTGCGGGGGCGGCCCTTGGGGGGAGCGCTAGCGCTTCTTCCGAGGGCTGTGCAATGGATGTGATCGTTACATCCATGGCGCCTCAGAGGCGCACCCATGGACGTAACCATTACGTCCATGGCACACAAGGGGTTAAAAAAACTAAAGATTACAGGGACGTTAAAGTTAGGTCCTAAATTTACTCGCACAAAACCAGAGAAATTCAGTCGTTATAGTTAGAGTTATTTCAAGAAACTATAACTTGCGGCCTATGATAACTATAACTAAATTTAGAACCTAACTATACCGTCCATGTAATCTTTGTTTTTTTAAAGTGAATTTTTACTTTTTTAAATTTCTATTTCCTAACTATATTTTGGTTTCCTCAGTGAATTTCCATGTTTTTTTAATGTGAAGTAATTTTAATTATTATATGTTTATCCAACCACGCCACCTACAGCCCAAGGCTGTTCGTGGTGGTGGTAGGCCGCAGGGCCTGACTAGCAGCAAGGGCCTGTGGCCACCCCATAACCACCGAAGCCACGCACAGCCAAAGGTGGGAGTTGGCCACAGGGCCTGTCTCTCTGGGTGTGAGAATAGGTAGTGTGAGAGGGTCTCTGAGTGTGAGAGTGTCGCGTAGGCTCTCATTATTCTAATGAGACTTCTGGGTTTGAGCGGCAGAATCACCTGCACTGTGGGGGACTGAGTCTGTACCACTACAGATGACACCTGTCGGCCTAATCCGGGTTTTGCTCTGGCTAACTAGCAGTGCCTCATCTCCATCCAAGAGCAGGGATGATCGGGCAGCCAAGCGCATGACACAATTGATTCCTCAGAGAAATCGTGGTCACTCAGATCGCATCTGTTTTTCTCAATTACATTAGTCTCACATATACAAGGACAATCAGAGGCAGTATATTTTTCAACAAGGTTTTAATGAAGCTACTACATCTTAGATAATAAAGCATGTACTGCAATAACTAGGACGATGAAGCATGACAGAATTAAAATTGTGACAAGGAGAGTAAAGCATAAAAATAACGCTACCAAATTGTCACTAGAATCATTAAAATAATTGCTACCTAGGCTATGTTAGAGCACAGCATGTGAAGCTCTAGTTCTGCCCTTCAGCTACCCTGGGAAGACATCATCCCTCATACGTGAGCAAGTGGCCCGTAGTCTACTTAAGCAGCTGTAGCAAAGCACTCAGCAATCAGCATACAGTTGTGGTCATCTGTCTGGAATCTCCCTCTAATGTACATGGGTCAAAATAGTTTTTTTATAATAAAACAGCTGATGTTTCAAGAAAGGAACACGTTAGAGTGTGTATGTTTTTATGAACACTAGAGACAAAGCGTTGCCACGTTTGCCGGCAACGTTTCTTACTGCAGCCTTGAAAAAAGCACAGAGTGAAAGAAATGTCTTGTTTAAGAACGCAATGCTGGTCTAGCCAAAGAACAGCTAGGGTGAAATAAAACAAGCCTGCAAATGTGGCTATTGTTAAAATAATAAACAAAGCTGAATAAAATATATCTAGGTTAAAGTGCACAGCGGCAGGCCTAGTTTGCTAAAATGGCGTGTATGAAGCTATAACTAAAATGGCTACACAACAAGACTAGGTGTAAGAGTGTCTTGGTGTGAGAGTGGGTATGAGAGTGACTGGGTGTGAGAGTGTCTGTGTGTGAGAGGGTGTTTCTGAGTGTGAGAGTATCTCTGTGAGTGGGTGTGTGAGAGTCTGAGTGGGTCAGTGAGTGGGTGTGTGAGAGTCTGAGTGGGTCTGTGAGTGGGTGTGAGTGTCTGAGTGGGTTAGTGAGTGGTTGTGTGAGTGTATGAGTGGGTCTGTGAGAGGGTGCATGAGTCACTGAGTGGGTGTGTGAGTGGCTGAGTGGGTCTGTGAGTGGGTGTATGTCTGTGTGGGTCTGTGAATGGGTGCGTGAGTCACTTAGTGGGTCTGTGAGTGGGTTTGTGAGTGTCTGAGTGGGTCAGTGATTAGGTGCATGAGTCGCTGAGTGGGTCTGTGAGTGGATGTGTAAGAGTCTGAGTGGGTCTGAGTAGGTGTGTAAGTGTTTGAGTGGGTCTGTGTGTGGGTCAGTGAGTGCATGCATTAGTGTGTGAATGTATATTTCTTTTAGTTTTTTTCCGGGAGGGTTCGCAACTCCATTGCGGTGTTACACGGAGGGGCCGCGCTGAGCATCGCAATGAGTTTGTGACTCCAACCACGTGGAAAAAAATGGTTTGCAGGATAACAAAACTAATAAGGGGTCTCTCAAACACCTCTACCCCAACCCCTTCTATACTATTTAGCCTTAAATTTCATCCACCAGGCCAGTGTCCCGGTGTATAAAATGATGGCTGCAACTTTCTACATAGGTTGTGGCCAGACAATCACAGCCCAGTTCCTAGCGTGAAGGTTTGCGTAAGCGTCGTGAGGGAGTCGCATAGGATCTGCATCCCTCGATATACCAATTTGGTTTTCTTTGAATATCTTGAAAACTACTTAATGGATTTACACTAAATAAGAAAAAGGCTCATCTTTCTGCCAAGTTTGGTGCCAAATTTGGTGTAATTCCGTCTAGCGGTTCGGGCTTCAGGCATGTCTAGAGTATGGGAATTAACGTGGGAAATTTCTCAACAACTACTGAACAGATTTACACCAAATGGATGGATTGACACCAAATAACAAAAATCACAATCTGCAGAACAAAATCTAGCTTTCTGCAAAATTTGGTGTAATTCCGTCCAGTGGTATGCGTTGTAGTTGTGTTCAAAATTCCTATGGGAATTAACATGGGAAATTAATTTCTTTGGCACCCCCTTTTTTTTTTCTTGTCCTCCGCTTGACGGATCACCTTGAAACTTTCCATGTGCAACAAGAATCCCTGGCACACTTTCTTTTGGAAAATTTTGTGAAGATCCGCCATACAGCACCAAAGATATAGGCAAGTCAAAAAACGCTTTTCTATGGAAACACAGACCGAACTATAACTACCTACTCGCGAGCACCAGTATGATAATATTAGCAATTTCAGTTGCAAAACATTTAACACTTACCCACTCCTAAGTTATAGTGGTAACTGATATTTAAAGTGGAATGGGTCCTCAGTGGGACATTTGTGGGAATTCAGGTGGCACTTGCAGGGGGTGTAGACAGTGATCCAGTGGAGCACTGCCATTTCTGAATGAAGTTTTTCAAAATCGAGAAACTTTTTGTTTTGAAGCAGCTTTTCCTTTAAAGACAGCCAGGTTGCTTTAAAACAAAGTTGTCAATTTTGAAATACTTTCACGGGAATGGTGGTCAACGTCCCTTGCAGGCCACCATCCCTGTGGATGTAGCCAGTTGAAGGGAGTTGTAATGTGTGACCTGGCTAATGAATATTAATTAGGAAGGTCATTCTGAGACCCCTCTGATTCTTTATTTTGCAAACTGGCCTACGAGTACATTAATCATTTCTGAAAATTAACTACTGGCTGCAAAACGTCAGTGTCTAATTTGCGACTGTTTTTTGAGACCAGTGTAATAGTACATCAGCTACCCCTAGCTATCTGTAAGGAGTCCTGATACTGTAATTCTTTCCTTCAACAGAATCATATTTGTATAAAGTTCAGTTTAATAATAACTGTGTTTAATGAGCACTTTGCATTCCCTGTACGTTTCCTGTAATTTTATTATATCTTTTTCTGTAGATGTATTCTTTATTTCCATGCTTAATTCTCCGTCTTAGTTCTCCATCCAGTTCGTAGCCTTGCTTCCCTTTAACGATTGTATCTGAGTTTAATAATAGTCTGGATGTGCCATGTCCAGGTAAGCTTATTACTAGTTCATTGCTGTCCTGCCATCTTTCTATTTCTATGTTAAGCTTTGTTATGGTTGTTTGTCACGTGAACCTGTCAGAAGCGTCCCTTTTCGTAACTGTCTAGGCTTAAGAGCTCAGCTATAGCAACTGTGGCTCTATTCTAGCCTCTCTGTAAGTGTTTTTATTTCCTTTCTGGACAGTATCACTTGCACACTGGACACTGATGTTAATATTGAGCATTCCTTTCCAGAGTGAAACGCAGAAGTGATTTAATCGAGCATTTACTTCCCTTACACTTTGTGGTGCGTAGTAATTCCCAGTCAAAAAAACCCGCTTCCTAGCTGTGGTCTGTCTATGTTCTGCCCATCTAATACTGGCGATTTTTGGAGTTAGTTGCTCTCTTATACTAATTTACTTACAGTTGCCCAAGAATGGCTTTTTATGACCACCCACTACACAGTCAGGCTAACCCTGACAAAGGTGTCCTGAGTAAGTACAAATGCTTAAATTATATAATTCCCTGTACTTGTAAAACAATGACACTCCTTTGTACCAAGGTCATTGTTACATGCGAGTACATTGTAAGAATTATATGAAATCAGCCTTCATTGTACACGTTTACATTTTCAGGAGAAATTCCTTAGATCAATTACTGCAATACAACGTAATACTAAAGCCTACCAATCAGGAAAACTATTGAGAATAAAAAAAAGTAAAATTAGAAAAATGAGAAATATAAAAATGAAGACACACAATTCTTTTCTTTTCCAGATGGATCTCTTCCTGTTGATAATTACAAATTATATCTTTTTTAGGGTCTGCCTCAATTACACCACAAGTAGCACATTAGGGCAAAACGTTACACAGAAGTTCCAATTGCATGTTGCCATGTAAAATTAACCCCTTCGCTGCCAGGCCTTTTCCCCCTCAGGTGCCAGGCCTTGTTTTTTTAGCTATTTGGGGCAGTTTGCTCTTAAGCCCTTATAACCTTTTGCTCACATAAGCTATCCATGCCAAATTTGCGTCCTTCTTTTTCCAACATCCTACGGATTCTAGAGGTACCCAGACTTTGTGGGGTCCCCTGAAGGAGACCAAGAAAATAACCAAAATACAGTGAAAAATGTGTTTTCATCAAAAAATGGGAAGAAAGGGCTGCAGAAGAAGGCTTGTGGTTTTTTCCATGACAATGGCATCAACAAAAGGCTTATGGTTCTAAAATCACCATCTTCCCAGCTTTCAGGAACAGGCAGACTGGAATCAGAACACCCCATTTTTCAACACAATTTTGGCATTTTACTGGGACATACCCCATTTTTACTATTTTTTGTGGTTTCAGCCTCCTTCCAGTTAGTGACAGATATGGGTGTGAAACCAATGCTGGATCCGAGAAAGCCAAACATTTCTGAAAAGTAGACAAAATTCTGATTTCAGCAAGGCGTAAGTTGTGTAGATCCTACAAGGTTTTCCTGCAGAATATAACAGCTGAAATAAAAAAATATTGAAATTGAGGTGAAAAAAACAGCCATTTTTCTCCACGTTTTACTCTGTAACTTTTTCCTGCGATGTCAGACTCTTTAAAGCAATGTACTGTTACATCTGCTGGACGCTTCTGGTTGCAGGGATACATAGGGCTTGTAGGTTCATCAAAAACCTTAGGTACCCAGAGCCAATAAATGAGCTGCACCTTGCAATGGGTTTTCATTCTATACCGGGTATACAGCAATTCATTTGCTGAAATATAAAGAGTGAAAAATAGGTATCAAGAAAACCTTTCTATTTCCAAAATGGGCACAAGATAAGGTGTTGAGAAGTAGTGGTTATTTGCACAACATTGAATTCCGGGGTGCCCATGCTAGCATGTGAATTATATGGCATTTCTCAAATAGATGTCTTTTTTACACGGTCTTACATTTGGAAGGAAAAAATGTAGAGAAAGACAAGGGGCAATAACACTTCTTTGGTTGTTCTATGTTCCCCCAAGTCTCCCGATAAAAATGGCACCTTACTTGCCCCAAAACACAACATGGACACATCACATTTTCCCAAAGAAAACTGATGTTTTTTGCAAAGTGCCCAGCTGTTGATTTTGGCCTCTAGCTCAGCCGGCACCTATGGAAACCTACCAAACCTGTGCATTTTTTAAAACTAGACACCTAGGGGAATCCAAGATGGGGTGACTTGTGGGGCTCTCACCAGGTTCTGTTACCCAGAATCCTTTGCAAACTTCAAAATGTAGACAAAAACACTTTTTCCTCACATTTTGGTGAAAGAAAGTTCTGGAATCTGAAAGGAGCCACAAATTTCTTTCCACCCAGCATTCCCCCAAGCCTCCCGATATAAATGGTACCTCACTTGTGTGGGTAGGCCTAGCGCCCGTGACAGGAAATTCCCCAAAACACAACGTGGACATATCACATTTTCCCAAAGAAAACAGAGCTGTTTTTTGCAAAGTGCCAAACTGTGGATTTTGGCCTCTAGCTCAGCCGGCACCTAGGGAAACCTACCAAACCTGTGCAATTTTGAAAACTAGACACTTGGGGAATCCAGGATGGGGTAATTTATGGGGCTCTCCCCAGGTTCTGTTACCCAGAATCCTTTGCAAACCTCAAAATTTGGCTACAAAAACACTTTTTCCTCACATTTTGGAGACAGAAAGTTCTGGAATCTGAGAGGAGCCACAAATTTCTTTCCACCCAGCGTTTCCCCAAGTCTCCCGATAAAATTGGTACCTCACTTGTGTGGTTAGGCCTAGCGCCCGTGACAGGAAATACCCCACAACACAACGTGGACACATCACATTTTCCTAGAGAAAACAGACTTGTTTTTTGCAAAGTCCCTAGCGGTGGATTTTGGTCTCTAGCTCAGCCGGCACCCAGGGAAACCTACCAAACCTGTGCATTTTTAAAATCTAGACATCTAGGGGAATCCAAGATGGGGGGAGTTGTGGGGCTCTCACCAGGTTCTGTTACCCAGAATCCTTTGCAAACCTCAAAATTTGGCCCAAAACACACTTTTCGAATCTGAGAGGAACCACAAATTTACTTCCACCCAGTGTTCCCCCAAGTCTCCCAATAAAATGCTACCTCACTTGTGTGGGTAAGCCTAGCGCGCGTGACAGGAAATGCCCCAAAACACAACATGGACACATCACATTTTCCCAAAGAAAACAACTTTTTTTGCAAAGTGCCAAACTGCGGATTTTGGCCTCCAGTTCAGCCTCCAGTTCAGCCGGCACCTAGGGGAAACCTACCAAACCTGCAAACCACCCAAGATGGGGTGACTTGTGGGGCTCTCACCAGGTTCTGTTACCCAGAATCCTTTGCAAACCTCAAAAGTTGGCCCAAAAACACTTTTTCTTCATATTTCGGTGACAGAAAGTTCTGGAATCTGAGAGGAGACACAAATATCCTTCGACCCAGCGTTCCTCAAAGTCTCCCGATAAAAATGGTACCTCACTTGTGTGGTTAGGCCTAGTGCCCGCGAAAGGAAATACCCCAAAACAATATGTGGACACATCAAAATGATCAAATACTAAACTACCTGTTTTTGCACGGGGACCTGCGTTTTGGGTCCTGGGCTTAGCAGCCATATGGGGAAACTCACCAAACCCAAACATTTCTGAAAACTAGACACCCGAGGGAATCCAGAGTGGTGTGACTTGCGTGGATCCCCCAATGTTTTCTTCCCCAGAATCCTCAGAAAACCACAAATTTAGCTAAAAAAATCATTTTTTTCTGACATTTTTGTGTGGGATCACTGCACTGGGACAAATTTCCTACCACCCAACGTTCCCCTAAGTCTCCTGGTAAAAATGATACCTCACTTGTGTAGGTTGGCCAAGTGCCTGTGACAGGGAAGAGCCAAAAACATGTCGAAATTGAGGAGGAACCAAAGCAGGTCACAAAGGGCAGTTTGAAAAAAAAACATTTTAGGCTGACAAGTGAGGCAGAATGTTTAGTGGTATAGATGAGACAATGGTGGGTGGTAGGAATTTTGTGGATTCCTGCAGATTCTGGAAGGTTCCATTACAAAATGTGGGAAAAATGTGTGATTTCCAGCAAAGTTGGAGGTTTGCAGGGCATTGTGGGTAAGAAAATGGTGCGGGGTGCATGTGAAGCACACCACCCTGGACTCACCCAATTGTTTAGTTTTCAGATGTGTCTAAGTCTTGTGGATTTTTCTACATGGCAGTGTCCCAAAGTCCAAAAAGTGCAACCCTCATCATTCCAAGTGAGACGATTTTGAGTTAGCCAAGCTCTCATGGCCCAAATGTAAAACCAAAACCCCAAATTATCAAATGTCCTCTTGCTTGTCGTGGGATAAAATGTTTTAGTGTGCGGGAGAGAGATGAAAGACTGTTACCCCCTTCAGTTGGAGTGGGGGTATAACGATGTCCATACTGGGTGGTAACCACCAGACAATTTTTTTTTTTTCAATTCCCTGGCATCTAGTAGACTTTCTTCCCCCCAACCCACCAGGGTATGGATCAGGGGTTATTGCCCCATTTGCCCACTGGTCGACAGAACAACTTTGCCCCTCTTATTTTGAAAAACAAATCTTCCCTGGTCTCTGGTTGGCTCTCTGCCCCCATGGGCCTTCCAAAAATAGGCCAATCCGCCCCCAAGGGCAGATAAGGTGAACAGTAATGTGCCCCCATTGGGAGCGAACCTTGCCCAAGGGGCTGCCCCCCCAAACAAAACACACACATACACACACACCAGTTCCTGGTGCCTAAGTGGTTTCTGCCCCCCAGGGGGCAGATAGGCCTAATAGAAATAGGCCGATCTGCCCCCAAGGGGAGCAGAAATTACCTAAAATAAATTTTCCCTCCAGGGGAGCGACCCTTGCCTAAAGGGGTCGCTCTCCATACATAAAAACATCAAGTAAACAAAAAATATATATATCCCTGGTGTCTAGGGGTTTCTGCCCCCCCGAGGGCAGATCAGCCTAATTCTAACATTTTGCCCTCCTGGGGCACAGCCCTTGCCTCTAAGAATTGTATTTGTGCAGGAAGGTGTCCCTTCTTTCACAAAAACCAACCAGCCTGTAACACAGACACCCTTGTGCTATGGTGGAAAGGTGGTTGCATTGACGCCAGCACAAGGGGAGAGCAGAAATGATCTGTAGCTTTTCAAATATTGATCGTTTCTGCTCTTTCTCTTTCACACAATGCAGCACAGCAACTTTCCTGGCTGGCCTGCATTGCGCAAGGTTAAAAAAGCCCTCATGCTAGCAACTGTGACAGCACAATTACAGAATTCCTCCATCTGAGTGAAACTGTTGGTGTGTCCTCGCGCACTCATCCCCTGGCCCTGTAATGCCTACTTGTTGCAAAATAACGCTGTGCGCTGCCTTGCATTACATTGTATTTACCAAACTGCACAGAGCCAGGCAAAGGGGCTTTGTGTGGCTTAGTAAATACCAAAAATTAGTTTCTGTCAGGGCCAAGCCACAAACATGATGCAACTCCAATGCAAAATCAAAGTAAATATTTGCCCTTGAAATTCTCTTGATCAGAACCTCCCTGTCATTAGGGAGGTTTCTTTCTACTCCACCAGTTCCTTCCTTATAGCTTAGGCCTTTCTTCTCACCTGTGTGTCAGAATTTGCCTGTTTCCCAGTAGTCAGCACCTTAGTCTTCTTGCTCTTTACAAAGCCATTAGGATTTTGCCATTTTCATATGCATCTTGCCTTCAAGCTTCAGATCTGCTCTTGTTACAATTGTGGTAAAAATATAATCTGCTGTTTCACTTCCTGAAATTGCAGTTGCAACCTGTCTCTTATTCTGTAGAGCTCTTTAAAAATGGATCTTCCCCAATTTAAGCAACCCACTTCGCGTTAACGTTTCGGGGTGATCCATCAAGCAGTGGTCGAGAAAAGGGGGGTGTCCCAAAGCGCAAGGGCCCCATGAGTTTTCCATAGACATTTTTAAAAGGACTACAGCGAAAACGGCTGAATGGAAGTCCACCAAATTTGGAATGAAGCTAGATCTTGGTCTAGAAGGCGTGAATTTTGTGATTTGGTGTAAATCCACTGAACAGTTTTTGAGTAATTAAGGTTAAATTTTTTTTATATATCTGGACGGTTGGGTCCACAAGAGTCTTGCGAGAGTTCTGTGGTCTTGTAAATTGTGAGTAATCTCATTGGTTGAGGGGGCTTTTTACCCATCAGCCATTGTGCTCCTTTGGGAGGGAGAGGCTCCTGTGAGTCAGCAGAAGCTTGCTGTTAGAAATGGGGTCTTTGGTTGGCAGTCAGGTTACCCCCTGTCCAATCAAGGACCCTCACTCTAAAAAGGATAAAGGAGAATCACCCTCAATTAACCCCCACTCAGCCCCTTGGTAGCTTGGCACAAGCAGGCAGACTTAACTTCAGAAGCAAGATATAAAGTATTTGAACCACCACACACAGTAACTAAATGAAAACACTACAAAATGACACAACCCAGAAAAATAGATAATATTGACCAAAACGACAAAAATCCAACATACACAAGTCAAGTTATGAATTTAAAAAGCGAAAGAGTCCTAAATCCTTTAGAAAACAGTGAGAACGTTGGTAGCGTACAAAAGTACCTGGGTAGCATCAAAATAAAGCCATACGGGCGAGCGTGTGTCCAAAAAGGCCAGCGATGCGTCCATTTCTCACTCGCAAGTGAGAGTGTGCATCATTCCTCATCCGTTCTGGTCACATGAGTCGTTGCTTCTCTCTCGCAAGAGAGCGATGCGATGAACCAGGCAGGCACCTTGGGTGCGGGCAGGTTTGCGTTGATTTTCCATGCCCAGTGAGGTTGCGTTGAAATCCGGTCGCATGGTGCCAAGAAACTGTGCAGCATTGGGTCTTTCATCGTTAACAGCAGCCGCTGCAGGTGTCGCGCTTTATTTCTCCAGCCACGTTGCGTTGATCTCCCAGCTGCGATGCAGATGGAGTGTCGAGTTTAGCTGCGAGGCTGGCGGCACGTCGTTTTTCAGCCGCAAAGCGGATTTTGGGTCGAAGGTTTCCACGCACCAAGGTCTTTGCATGGATTTCTGTCCTTTTATACCAGCTGCACTTTCAAGGGCCCAGAGACAGGTTAGGGCACTACTTGGCAGGCAGGACTCTTAGCAGAAAGCCCAAGTGCTGGCAGAGGGAAGTCTTTGCTGTCCCTGAGACTTCAACAACAGGAGGCAAGCTCAGTTTCAAGCCCTTGGAGAAACCTTTACCAGTAGGACGTCACACAAGTCAGTCTTTGTCCTCTCGCAGGTCGAAGCAGCTACTGCAGGCCAACCCAGCGAAGCACAGTCACAGGCAAAGGGGCAGTACTCCTCTTCCAGCTTCTCCAGCTCTTCTCCTTGGCAGAGGTTCCTCTTTGTTTCAGAAGTAATCTGATTTTCAGGGGTTTTGGGTGCTCTTTATACCCTGTTCTGCCTTTGAAGTATACCACTCCTCCCCTCACTCCCAGCACAGATGGCTCATCAGGATATGCAGGTTTTTCCCAGTTCCCTTTGTGTCACTGTCTAGAGAGAGGTGCGAACAGCCCAACTGTCAAACTGACCCAGACAGGGAATCCACAAACAAGCAGTCACAGAATGGTTTAAGCTAGAAAATGCCTTCTTTCTCAAACGCACAATCTAAAAACCAACTTCACTAAAAGGTGTATTTTTAAATTATTAGTTCAGAGACCCCAAACTCCACATGTCTATCTGCTTCCAAGGGGAATCTGCGCTTTAATAATATTTAAAGGCAGACCCCATGTTAACCTATGAGAGAGCTAGGCCTTGCAACAGTGAAAACCAAATTTGGCAGTATTTCACTGTCAGGACATGTAAAACACATAAGTACATGTTCCACCTTTAACATAAACTGCACCCTGCCCATGGGGCTACCTAGGGCATACCTTGGGGATTCTTACATGTATAAAAAGGGAAGGTTTAGGTCTGGCAAGTGGGTATACATGCCAATGCGAATTGGTAGTTTAGAAATGCACTCACAGACACTGCAATGGCAGGTCTGAGCCATGTTTACAGGGCTACTAAGGTGGGTGGCACAACCAGTGCTACAGGCCCACTAGTAGCATTTGATGTACAGGCCCTGGGCACTTATAGTGCACTTGACTAGGGACTTACTTGTAAATCAAATATGCCAATCATGGATAAGTCAATATACAGATATAATTTATATAGGGAACACTGGTCAGCATTAGCTAAGTGTCCAGAGCAAAGAAAACGGCAAAAACAGAGTCCAGCACACAGAAACAACCTGGGCAGTAGGGGCAAAAAATTAGGGGAGACCATGCCAATGATGCCAAGACTAACACTTGCGCTCTGACTGGCTGACCGCAACATGAAGAGAAATGTTGCAGCCACCATTTTAGGACACAGGGACTCAGTCCCCGTGTCCTGATAATTTTTTAAAAAGTAAAAGCGGTCAGGGTATGTGTTGTGTTATGTTACATTCTTGGTTTGGAGACCCTCTAACCCACTGGTCCTAATACGGCTGAAGAATTAGCAGTACACTTAACAGAATGAATTCTGTCACACTATTTAATGACTTTGATGTCTACGTTTTGGATAGTTTCTTGTTTTTCCAGGTTTTAATTTTAATTTTCTTTCCTTAAATTAGGAGCTATTTTATTTCATGGTTACATGATACTTCCTGTCTTTAATTAGATGATAATTGTATAGCATAATGGCATAATAATGGTCGAACTTGTTGGATGTGTAGCCCCAAGAAAAAATATGCGTGTAAAGAAATTTCACCAAATATTGCATGATTTGTGGGCATTATACCAGAGTTTGGCATGATGTGTTTACATTATATGCTTTATAGTTTCATTGTAACAAGTCATTCCTAGTATATTTCTACAAAATAAAGAAATCCAGATTGCAGGGCAATCATGACATATTCTTTGTGTTCCTTTTTTAAATTGGCTAAATCAATTTATGGTCTAATTTGTACATAAATGGGTTCTGCCATTTCCCTGCCATTGTAATATTATGATGTACCCTTTTTGAAGTGGCTTAACAGCTTGAGTTAGAGTTTCTTCCAAAAGTGTAAGTATATCTATAACTGCTGAATTTCTATGTTTTTTTGCGGGTAAAGTGTGAACCTAACTATAACGCCCCTGTAACCTTTGTTCTTTCAGTGAGTTTCTATGGTACTTTAATATAAAACAATATATGATTACCGTCACTCAATACAACCACTGCCGCTCATGGCCTATGGCCATGCACAATGAGCAGTGGCCATAGAGCCGGACTGTGGCCAGGCCCTGTGGTCAACCACTCTGCATGCACCAGACCCCCCACTGCGCACTGCCTTTAGCTGTGTTTGGTAAGGCTATGGTGTGTGAGTTTATTTTTTTTCCCACTGGGCTTTGGATCCACGGATCCATTGCGATTCACCCTGGGGGTCGCAGTGTGCGCTGTGGACGATCCCCAAATCCAGGCCCTGTGGCCTACCTCCTATAAAACACCCAACCCAATCCCATGCCATGCACAACCTTTGGCTGTGCATAGCAGGGTTGACTAGGGGTTGACTGCAGCCAAAACCCCATTAAGCAGCCAACCCCGTGCCATGAAAGGCCATCAGAAACAAAAGAGAGGAATACCCTGACTCCCTGGGCAAAAAAGCACTAACATTGGCAAAATTTGTGGCAGATTTGCAAATCTGACGACATTTTTCTTTAAAAAGTACAGTCTCCTGCACTTGTTCATTATAGCCCCAGGGTGGGCCAGATCCCAGGGGAATTCACCATTATAAAAAAAAGGATGGCCCCCCCTCCTAGGGCTCTTTTGATTCCCAGGGACCACCACCACCACCACCCCAGGAAAATATTAGAGGCAGGCCGGGCAGACCCCCCTCTATTCACCTCCTAGGAAACCAGGGAACCACCACCTACCCGGGGCTTTCTTTTAAAAGTGGAAGGGGCCCATGGACCCCCTCCTCGGGCTGTTTGAAGCTCTGGGGACCACCACCTCCCCGGGCTAAACTAGATACATTAAAGGGAGTGTTCCACTACCTCCCTGGACACATAAAAAAGACTGTGAGGGTGGCCACGCAGCCCCCTTCGCTGGGCTGATTTTGGCCCCGGTACCCCATCCCCCAGGGTCCGACCATTATTAAAGAGAAGAGAGGGGCTGCTCGGCACCTGACCGCATCTACCTGGGTGCCTTGGCCCCAACCAGGGCACCAAGTTTGCATTGATGGGGACTGCAGTGGATTCTGAAGGCCCCCGTGATCCAAACTGGCTCCCTCCCTCCTGCGAAAGCCGGCATTGCTTCTGCAAGTAGGGTGCTGCAAGAAATACAACTCAGTGCGTGTGGGAGTAATATTTCATCTATTTCCCTGCCCGTATAACAGCGGGCAGGGAAACAGATGAAAACTCCACTCTCATCCAGCGGGATCAGTTTTACAGCTCCCACTTGCTGGGAGCAGATTTAGGGCCTGATTACAACCTTGGTGGATGGGATACTCCATCACAAATGTGACGGATATCCTGTCTGCTGTCTGCTGTATTACAAGTACCATTATATCCTATGGAACTTGTAAAACGGCAGGTGGGATATCGGTGATGTTTGTGGCGGAGTATACCATCAGTCTAAATTGTAATCAGGACCTTAGTCTTTGCTCTTGTTTCTCCTACCAAGAGAAAGCAAACAGCTATCTCCCGAGGTTTAGCACCTTAGGAGATATCAGGAGCTGGTCTTGGGGGGTGGTGGTCCCAAGGGCCATTACTGGCTCCAGCAGGGGGCCACACAGACCCCCTTCTTTAATTGGCACAGGCCAGCCGCAGGAAGGTGGTGGTCCCCGGGTCCGTATATGGATTATACCCCCCCTTCCAGTTTAAAAAATGTTACTGGTCCAGATGAGGTGGTGGTCCCTGGGGCCCAGGGTTCTGCGAGTCCCCCTTAATAAGGGTTAATTTAACTCTGGGGAGGTAGTGGTCCCCAGGGTACTTCCAAGCCCCAGGAGGGGGTTCCACATGGCTACCCCCTCCATTTTATTATTAAATTCCCGGTGGTCCCCACAACTCCCCTCCAAAATTAATAAGAAGCTCTGGGGAGGGAGTAGTCTCCCCAGGGCTCAAAAGTGCCCTAGGAGGGGGGCCCATGCACCCCTACCTTTATTATAGGCCCACATGACCCTGGGACCTGGCCCACCCTGGAGATAAATATATAAACAAGCATGGAGACAGGGTTTTCTTTTGCGAATTGTCAGCAAATTTAATCATCTGCTGTGATTTTTGGTTAAAAAAAAATTTAAACAACTTTTTTTGCCCTCTACTGCTACTGAACGGATTCACACCAAATAACAAAAAGGACGCTTTCTGGACGAAGTGCTACCTTCCTGCCAAATTTGTTGTAATTCCAACTAGTTGTTCTGGCTGTAGTCGTGTTCAAAATACCTATAGGAAATTGCATGGGGAAAAAGCATTTGGGACCCCCCCTTTTTCTCGCCCTCCCCTACTCGGTTATTTATTTTAATAAGGGGAACAGGCATGTGGCCCTTCTCCCTGAGCGTCGATAGGTCCCCGGGGACCCCATAGCTTCAATTTAACTAGATTTGACCCCCATGCTCATGGCTTTAGTAGCTGTTGTTTTCTACACATCATGCAAAATATCAATTATATAAGGCAACTCACCTTTAGATAAACTGCTTAAGACCTCTTGACCAATGAGCAACTTCTTTCAAACAGTCGGATTTAGTTGTGACATATCAAATTAGGTTCCAGTGTAGGTTCTGGTCTGAGGCTACACCAAAAGATCAATGTAACATGCTTGAATTTGTTTTAACGATTATTTTAAGAGGACTGTGGCTCCAATAGTTTATTTGCTAATTCTTTAACAGTTTCCTTCCACTTTTTTCAGGATTGTCTCTGCTTGTTTTTAAACAGTTGCCACTAATAATTACCTCTCCTGGAAAGGAGCGTGGTGTATCAATGTTGGAATCATAATCCTCCATCCCTCTTTTTGACTCCAAACCACTATAGTAATAGAAGATGTTGCAAAAAAGCATTGAACAAAGGTGTCCATGTTATTCTGTCTGTTAGACAGAATTTTGGTGTAAGATGGAGAACTGTAATGATAATGCTAGTTTTCAAACCTTACCATCAAAGACCTTGTCAGTACTGACTATACGACTTCCTCCTGTTGCAACTAGAGGAAATTTGTATAGCAGCCTTGTGAACCATGTGCAGACACTTGATAATTTATTACCCACATTTGGAGTACTTGTTTGAATATAAGGATAATCAAGGCATTTGCATAAAAATACGTAAAGAATAGCACCATAAATGGATACATTCACTATGAGGCTGATTCAAACCTGTGGTCGGATATGTCGAGCAACATCAACTCTTTATCCTATATTTGGACTATATACTGAAAACTGTTTTAACTCTTTTTATGTTTATTTTCTGTTTTCTATTTTGTTGAATAGTGTTCTTTATATGCTTACTATTCAATCAACTCTTGTTTTGTTTTTTTCCCTTATTTTTGTGTTTATTTTTTGTTCACCATTTTGTTCGTATTTTTAAATAGAAGAGCAGAACGTGCATGTTGGGGCCAGATGTAGCAAACATTTGTGAGTCGCAAATGGCCCGATTCACTATTTGCGACCTCGCAAAATCGTAAATGGGATGCAAAAATCCCATTTCCGAAATGCAAATAGTTATGCGAGCCATTACCGACTCGCAGAATTTGCGACCTGATTTTGCGACCCGCTAATAGGAAGTCGCAAATTGCGAGCCCCAAACCATATGCAAAAGCCAGTTGCAAATTGCGACTAGTCGCAAAAAGCCCATTTTGCACCTCCAGATTACCACTGATTCAGAACGGGTGGTAACCAGAACCAAAGTATAAAAGGAGAACTAGAAAGGCATCTGGGTGACTCAAAATGGCTGAACTGTACGTGATAGCATGGAGGAGGAGAGTCCAGGCTGCCCAGCAGAGGAGGAGGAGGCAGAGACAGGAGAGGATATACCAACCAGGCAGACACTATTTCAACAAACTTAGGAGGAGATTTATGACAAATATAAACTGAGCAGTGCTGCAATTTTAGAATTAATTGAACTACTTAATCCTCAGCTTGAACGACAGAGAATGCGCGGCAGCGCCATCCCTACACATGTGCAAGTGCTATGCTCACTGCACCTCTTGGCCTCGGGTAGCTATCAGGGGGTGATTGCTGTGGCAGGTGGGGTATCCCAAAGTTCACTTTCACGATTCTTCAGATCATTCCTAGATGCCATACTCACACACATGTCCAGATATATATACCTACACAGGAATGAGGCAGAAATTAACAGCACCGAGTTGGACTTCTACAGAATTGCCAACTTCCCCCATGTTATAGGGTGTGTTGACGGGACACATATACAAATCTGCCCTCCTGCAAATCTGGAATATGTATTCCGCAATAGGAAATGTACTCACTCTCAACATCCAGGTGGTATGTGATGCACATAATGTCATTACTGACATTGTAGCTAAATATCCAGGGAGTACACATGACTCATACATATTCAGGCACAGTGGGATACACCAACGCCTAGAACGTGGGGAGTTTGGAGACGGATATCTATTAGGTATTGCTGACTACACCCTGAAGCCTTACATACAGGTCACTGTGGAAACCATTCATGCTCTGCTAAAATTGCTTATTTTTGTCAAACAGGTGACAGTGCATATGCCCTGAGACCATGGATACTTACCCCATACCTAACACCTGGCAATGAGAAAGAGAGGCGATATAACAGTGCACATCGGCGGACCAGAACTGTCATTGAGAGGACCTTTGGCTTTTTAAAGGCAATCAAAGATTCAGGTGCCTCCACAAAAGTGGAGGTGCACTCCAGTATGCCCCAGAAACAGCATGCAAGATTGTCGCCGCCTGTGCAATCCTACACAACATTGCCAACATTAGGCTACATCTCACCCCTGAAGACACAGACACGGAGGATGAGGAGCAAGAGCTACCACACCGACAGCCTGGGGATAGAAGCATCGCAAATAAAGGCAGACAGAGACGGAACCACATTGCAACCCAATACTTTGACAGGTACGTGGTAACTGTCACCACAATCACTAATGTCATACACATATAGCCCAGTTGTGTAGTGAAACAAACAAAACCTTTTTATTACTAAACTATATGGAAAAAGAATAGTGCTGTATGTCACACTCTGTAATTGTCCAATTGCAATGAAGACACTTTATAAATCATGTGCCTCATGTACAGTGCTGTCTGGTGGCTCACACCCTCCTACTAGACCATGGATGAGGGAGGCCTCCAAGCCCGCGAAGACTGCTTCCCCTACCTCCTCCTGGGGCACCGACTGAACTCTGCACCGGCGTCTGCGCATTCATCCAGCTGCTGGCTCTGTGCGCCTCTCTGTGGGGCTGGGCCCTGGTGTTGTTTCAGCTGCCCCCATGTCCTGCGGTTTTTCCTCTATGGACCTTGGTGGTGTCCTGCTGGGCCCTGCAATTTCACCAGCTGCCTCCTGCAGTGACTCTGGCCCATGTTCTCCTCCCTGCCTGATGTCGCTGCTGGGGGTGTCTTGTGGGAGACCTGTGGGACATAGGGGATACACTGTCAGTCTCTCACATCTGTTTTATGCCTCATAATAAACATTTGCCTATATTCTGACTACTGTACTACATTGTCCATAATGCACTATTCTAGAGGTTGCTAGACTGGAATGGAGCTAGTCTGGTGGTGCCTGCTGCTGTGTACTGGGATAGTGTGTATACTGCATTTGTGGGTGTCAAAGCATATCTCATGGTACTCAATTTTGGAAGTCCCTGGCGTTGAACTGTCCAGTTCTCCCATGCCAATGACGGCCTCTGGCTCCAGGGTCTGCTCAACCTTGCTTTCCAGGGCTGTGGGTGGTGGGACGGTGGTTGGGCCTCCTCCGGTGCCCCTCATCTCCCTCATGCGCTCCGCAACCCTCTCCTTCGTCCTGGAGCGCAGGTCATACCACCGTTTCTGAATTTCCTCAAGGGTGTGGTGGCTCACCCCTATGGCATTGATCTTGTCTTGGATCTGCTGCCATATCCTTTTCTTTTGAGTGTCTGGGACACTCATTGCTGCCTTCCCAAAAAGTTCATTGTGATGCAGGCAGCATTCTTCAGTCAGCACCTCCAGCTCTTTGTCAGAAAACTTCACCTTCCTCCTCCTGCCAGCACTGCCTGTCTCCTCCATTGTTGCTGCAACTCCTCTCTCCTGGGTGTGGCACTGCAGTTTGAAATGGGTGTGGTCCTCCCTCCTCCCAGGTGTATTTGATGACTTCCTGGTTTTGATGTCAAAGTCAAAAAGAGGTAAAGTCCCACTCAAGAGATCTTGAAAATATCAAATTCGAAGTTTATTGCAATACTTATTCCAACATTTTGCTTCCAAACATTCCAAGAAAGTCACTTCATTTCCTTATGCGAAAGCATTTCCTTTTTACAAAAGCAGCATCCAACCAAATGACGCAAGAAGAGAGAAAGAAAAAGCAAAGCCAACACGTGTTTCGCCCCCTCTGGCATTATAAGCCGGGGCTTTTTCAAGGCGTATTCAACACAGATTGCCGTGCATTCCGACCGTCTTCCATCAAGTCTAGCGAACACCGCAGCAGACACCCCCCTCTGGCATTTACACAGGAGAATAGCAAAATTGGACCCTCTCCAACTTTGGAGTTTTGCCCTGGTTTTGATGTCATCACAAAGAGCCAGGAATTGGGTTTCCAAACTGTTGTGCTGCATCTGCAGGCAATTTGTGAGTCAGTCGCAATTTGCGACACCCTTCTTGCAAATTGCGATCTCGCTTTTAGCGAGGTCGCAAACTGCGACCTCGCTAAAAGAGAAGGTCACAAATTGCAGTGCGATACCTATGCGACTCGCAAATTGGAATCGCAAATATTTCTTGAATTTGATTTTGCGAGTCGGAAATAGCGATTCGCATGGAGTCGCTATTTCCGATTCGCAAAATTTTACCTACCTACATCAGGCCCTTGATGTGGTGTTCATCACTGGGGATTATACCTATAATGTAAAGAAGTGATTGGTGTAGATTTGCTCTTTTCCTGCTTACAATCAGGGTACAGCAAGAACATTAGAGCTTGTTTCGAAACGTTTGGCATGATCTATGACCTTGGTGATTAGGAAGCCACAACATTTGGCAACACAACGCTTCAAATCGAGGTTTGTGCTCCTGACTAGACCTTTTCAGTTATCAGTGGTATTTAGCATTCACATGGAAAAACACTACATCTCCGATCATGCACAGTTATGTTGAATTGAAAAACTTCATCAGAGTCCATGCTTGATGCTATGATGTTGGATATTATCCAGATAGAATGTATATTTCTGACAGTGCATTATTCAGTACTATTTGCAAGACCAGGAACTGAAACCTGTACTTTTTGGACTTGCAGATGCTGTTACCTTGCAAACAGGAGCTATAGCTTCCTATATCATTGTTGTGACCTTCTAATGACTAATAACCAAACACTTTGGAGTTAAAACTTGCATTCTTAACTTTCTGGATACTGTATTCTTGCAACCAGAATGATGATTCTTAAAAGTTTACTGAATAAAGAATCACAATTTTATTAGTCACCTAGCTTTATACATTCACCTTTTATTCACTCCTTCTGAGCAGCATACTTAAAAGCTTCCAAAATAGAACCTTAATAAAAAGCACAATGTCAATAGAACTACCAGTCCCTAAATACTCTCTATCCTCCATTTGTTCCTCTTTTGTTTGTCTTTTGTCATTGATTTTGTCGAGGCATAATCCATGCACAGGACTTAACTATCCACACTTGATTATCTGCAGTACAAAACCAAAAACATATATTTGAGTCTTAAACACTCACGTTAATAATCTAACTTTCCTTAATCTAAAAACAACTTAAATTCTGTTAGACTTGGCATCCTTGGCGTGGTCTCCCCTAACTTTTTGCCTCTGCTTCCCAGGTTGTTGATGTGTGCTGGATTCTGTTTTTGCTGTTTTTGATACTCTGGGCACTTTACCACTGCTAACCAGTGCTAAAGTGCAAGTGCTCCTATGTAAAATATATGTGTAATTGGCTTATCCATGATTGGCATATTTGACTTACTAGTAAGCCCCTAGTAAAGTGCCCTATAGATGCCCAGGGCATACCCTTCCCACTGAGGGCAACTTTAGCAAAACAAAAGTGTTAGAAATGGGGTTTCTGGTTGGCTAGGGTATGCACCTCAGCCAGGCAGAACTTACCCACTCTAGTCAGGGCAAGGGAGTTACACGTCCAAGATAACCCCTGCTCACCCCCTTGGTAGCTTGGCACGAGCAGTCAGGCTTAACCCGGAGGCAATGCGTAAAGCGTTTGCACAACACACACATACATGTGACGCAATATCCCCACCACAAAGGAAACACAACACCAGATTATATAAAAATACACTGTATTGTACACAACGTAATTATTAGACCAACATCACATAACAGTACTATCCTGCTACCTTAGCAGTTGTCAGAACACGTTACACATTAATTACTCTGCAAACTAGCAGTAGTCACACATAACACACAGGTTACTCAGTATTCTGCAACATAAGCAGTAGTCAGGAAACACGTTATCACATTAGAACACTTGTCATAAGCATATCATAAAACGCCCATAGTAGGAACATTAGAAAACCTATGGCAAGTTAAACAAACATATTAGCAAGTCATGTCCATAAAAGGAACATGTGCACACATATGTAAAAGCATCATAGTACAGGCAGGTAATATAACACAATTAATAAAGTCTGTAGCAAGAACTTCAATTACGGTTATACTGGTCCTTTTACGAGTACCTGGCTTGATGAAGAGGCACCTCCAGTGCCTAAAACGAATAATGGGGCCCCCGGCGCTCCTTTGCGCAAAAACGGGGGCTTCAAAAACATTGCAGATAGAGAGGGGCGGCACGCACCCTCTCTGACTCCTTATCGGGCCCCTTCTGGGACCCGTGATCACCGGGGGCCCCCCGGGCCTCCACCGGCCCTCTCCAGGGGGGGGGGCCCCGAGTCAGGGAAATTTTGTGGTTAAGGAGGGGGGCGCCACGCACCCCCTCCAAGCTGTGCACGGGCCCCTCTGGGGGCCCGCAAACTCCTGGGGTCTCCCGGGGCCTCCGTTGGCCCTTTCAGAGGGGGAGACCCCTTTCCGATGGCCTGGGCCCACGAGGGGGCCAACACCGGAGCTGGGGGCCAGGGCGAGCCTCCCGTGAGGCGGCCGCCCGGCAGAGACAGCAGGAGAGTCCTCCGGGACCCCTGCGCACGAGGGAGAGGCGTACTCCTCTCCCTCGATTCTCGGGCTGCCGTAGTGGCCCAGAATGGGCCGGCTGGTGCCCCGGGGGCGCCCTGAGAAGGGCGCGTCCCCCGGGAGCACGCTAGGAGCGTGCCAGCTCCGATTTCTTTACAAATGATCTTTCCTGTGCCCCGGGGGCACAGAGCTGAGCGCGCTCCTCGCTTCTCAGCAACCAACGAACCCGGCTGCGGCGGTGAACTTCCATCAAGCGCTTTTCATAGCGCTAGGACAATTAGGCAGCCTGGGCTGCGGCGGTGATTTCCATCAAGCGCTTTTCACAGCGCTAAGACAATCATGCAGCCTGGGCTGCGGCGGTGATTTCCCTGGGCACAAGAAAGGCGCTTTCAAAGCGCTAAGACACCTCAACAGCCCCGGTTGCGGCGGTGATCCTCTGCAGCAGCTATAAGGAAGAGCGCTTTCCCTAAGCGCTAAAGCAACGCTGTAGGAGATCGGTGCAGGGGTCAGGGGCCACAGCACCCTGCCCCTGGGAACAACTTAAGCAAAAAAGGAGCACAGGGCTGGTGGGCTCAGCTACAGGCCAGCACAAAGGGTGCAGATGGTGGCAGTTCCTCCTAGTGACCAGGCAGGTCACAGGTCAGCACAGCAGCAGCAGTCCATGGCGGTTTCCTGGTGAGTCCATTCATCAGCGTTCTGTGTCCAGTTCCAAGTTCCAAGAATGTTCAAATTGTGGGGAAAATTCCCCTGTACTTATAGTCAGTTCTTACAGTGTTTTACAGTGGTAGGGAGAGGAGGTTCCAGCCAGTTACAACTGGTTCTGGGAGTGCCCCCTCTCTCCTTTCAGCACAGGCTCCAAACATCAGTGGGGGGTTAACGACCCTATTGTGTGAGGCCAGGGCACAGCCTTTACAAATGTAGGTGTGCCCCGCCTCTCCCTTCTCTCAGACCAGGAAGACTATTCAGTATGTAGATGCACCTCAGTGACACCTCCACCCTCCCTGTGTACAGGCTGTCTGAAAAGTATGCACAAAGCCCCAACTGTCACTCTGCCCAGACGTGGATTGGAGTCAAGCTGCAAAACACCAGAATCATAAGCACAGATAAATGCGCACTTTCTAGAAGTGGCATTTCTGTGATAGTAATAAAAAATACACCCACACCAGTAAGCAGTATTTATTATCACCATCACAACCATACCAAACACGCCTACGCTAGCCCTCATAAATCAGACAATACCCCTACACATAAGGCAGGGCATTTCTAATGCAATCCTATGAGAAGGCAGCACTCACAGCAGTGAGACACCAAGTTAGGCTGTTTGTCACTACCAGGACAGGCCATGCAATATGGCACATGTCCTGCCTTTCTACATACATGGCACCCTGCCCACAGGGCGTACTTTAGGGGTGACTTACATGTAGTAAAAGGGGAGTTCTGGGCCTGGCAAGTAAATTTAGATGCCAGGTCCCTGTGGCAGAAAACTGCGCACACAGGCCCTGCGCTAGCAGGCCTGAGACAGGTTTGAAAGTCTACTTCAGTGGGTGGCGCAAGCAGCGCTGCAGGCCCACTAGTAGTATTTAATTTACAGGCCCTGGGTATAGAGATACCACTGTACAAGGGACTTATAGGTAAATTAAATATGCCAATCAGGTATAAGCCAATCATACCAACTTTAGATGGGAGAGCACCTGCACTTTAACACTGGTCAGCAGTGATAAAGTGCTCAGAGTCCTAGAGCCAACAGCGAAAGGTTAGAAAAACCAGGAGGAAGGAGGCAAAAAGACTAGGGATGACCATGCGTATGGCCAAAAGTCCAACACAACCCCCTACCAGCCAAAATCCAGGGGAGAACAATCAATACCTTGATGTACTTTCCTGATTGGGGCGATAGAACAAGGACCCAGGCCCACAACAGCAGGGGCATGTTCCAGTTCTACGCCTTCCTGACTCCACTGGGATCTCTCTGTCAATGCGTCCCAGGCAGCCTAGACCAACCCACGGGGATTCTCTAGCTGCCAATGGCCAGAACCAGGCCCCAGGCCATCTAGGAGCCTCTGGTCTCTGAAACCATAATGAGTGGGGGGCGGTAGCCCCAGGTGCAAAGCAACCTGTCTCCACTCCATTTCTGATCAGTTCAGGGGCTCTACCCTGCCACTGATCCACCAACCTAGGGTCCGCACCCATAGGTTCTACAGGGGCTAGAGGCGAGGCTCTCCTCCCTCTACCCCTCCTTCTAGGATCCCGCCCTCCTCTCCTAGGAGGGGTATCACCAGAATCCACACTTGCCAGGGTGCTGGGTACAGCAGCCCTGCACAACTTTCTCGCCAGCCCAGGATCACTACCTGGCGACTGACCACCCAACCTAGGGACGACACCCTTGGGTTGCACCGGGGTCCAGGGCGGGCTTCCCCCTCCCTGAACCCCACTTCCAGAGTCCTGCATCTCCCCACCTCGGGAGAAGCCACCAGAAGTTTCACACGGGGAGGTGAGCGCACTAACCGCCCCCCCAACCAGGTCAGAGTTTACCCCCTGAACCTGTCTATCTAGTCCAGGGACGACACCCTTAGACTGGACCATTGCCCAGCGAACCAGGACTTCCTTGGGAGCACACCTACCCCCTACCAGATCAGAGCTTACCCCCTGAATCTGGCAATCCAACCCAGAGTCACTACCCTGCGGTTGAACCACTGCCTGGCGCACCAGGACTTCCTTGGGAGCACACGTACTCCCCATCAGGTCAGAGTTTACCCCCTGAACCTGATCATCCAACCCAGAGTCACCACCCTGCGGTTGAATCATTGCCTGGCGCACCAGGACTTCCTGGGGGGCACACCTACCCCCCACAAGGGAAACACTTTCCCCAAGGGCCACACAAGAGTCTGGCTGGCGCAGGTCTCCTGACCTCTGCCCATCTGACAGAGTCTGGATTCCCCCCAGCCCAGAAATGGTCTCACCAAGGTCATTCCTGGGGGGCTCTGCACTCAGAGCTGACCCCTGACCCTCCAGGTTCTCCACTGGGGCCCGCAGCCCCCTCTCAACCCTATGCCTGGATTTCTGCCTCCTCCGCTGTAGAGCGAGACTACCAGACACCAGGACCGGCGGAATGCTATCACCAGCCACCCGCCCAAGTCCTAATGACAAAATGGGATCCTTCTGAACAGCTGGCCCTACGGCACAGGCTAGGCTCACCTCCTGGCGTTCACTCATGGAACCCTCCAGGACCTGGGACTGGAGCTCGGGTACCCTGGGCCTGAGCCCAACCCCATTCCCTCTCCTCTGAGACTGGACATGGGGTGCCTTACCCGCCCCAATACACTGGGACCTACCTGGGACACAAGCCTTTCCCACCACACCTGGTTGGGAAACACCTAGACCACTCTCATTAGGAACACCCCCTAATGTCACACCAGACCCTCTGGTACGCAACCAGAAGTCTGCCTCCTTTGCAAGCTCCCTGGGGTCAGAGAGCTCACACACTGACAAGTGTTGGCGTAACTCTGAAAAACAACAACGAAACAGGTGCTCTCTGAGGATCAGATTAAACAGCCCTTCAAAATTGTTTACTGTGCTACCCTTCACCCATCCATCTAGTGCCATGCAGCAAGCCTCCACAAACTCCTCCCAAGACTGGTGGGACAGTTTCTTACCACCCCTAAACCTTTTTCTGTATTCCTCAGGGGAAAAACCATACTTCACAATCAGTGCGTTCTTCACAGCGGAGTACCCCTCCCTGTCACTCTCTTCTAGAGTCAGTAGGGCATCCCTCCCCTCCTCAGGAATAAAACTCCCTAGGCCAGTTCCCCAATCCTTCTCAGGGATCCTGCGCTCTACCAGAGCCTTCTCATATTCCTTTAACCACTGACGTATGTCACCCCCCTCTTGGAACCTAGGTACCAGATCTATGGGTATGTGAGGAACCTCTTTGCTACAGCACTGTACATTGCTGCCACCACTGGACTCCACCTGCAACGCTGGTGAGTCCAGAGCCTTCAGACTGCGCTCTAGAGCGAGTCTTTCTCTGGCAAAGGCCCTCTCTGCCTCTGCCATTCTCTCCTGTACTAAGGCCTTCTCTACCTCAGCCCTTCTCTCCTCAACAGCTAGGCGCGCTAACTGCAACTTCAGGTCCCTCTCTTCCCGCCTATCTCTTAGCTCATCAGGCGTCAAGGAATGAGAGGTAGCCCTGCTTCTTACACTGGACCCAGCAAGGGACTCCCTATCACTGGGGCCTTCCCTGTCAACTGGCGTCCCCACCCGGTCATTCTCACCCTCCTGATCAGTCTCTCTACCACTCTCTAGGGATGAGGTCTGGGAGCCCTCCCATTGGGAACCCTCGCTACACTCAGGATCCTCTGGGTACCCCCTACGCACACTCCCTCCCTGGGTAAATGTCACAAACCTTTCAAAGAAATTCAGAGATCTCCTGAGGTCCCCTTCTACAGGCAGCCCTCTCTCTCTACAGAACCCCTCTAATTCCTCCTGCGTGTAAAACGGCAGGTCCTCTAAATCAAAGGTAAGCCCCATCTTGAAAAGGTACAAATAACTCAACTGTGACAACCACAATACCCAAGCGTGAGAACTGAAAACAGGAAAAATGACCAAAGAGAGAAAGTTAAGAGAAGCCAAACATGTGATGGTCTAAACGCAATCCTTGTAGTGAAATAATGAGTCACAATGGTATTGTGCAAGCGCAAGTCCTATCCTCACCGCTGACTTCCAATGTTAGAAATGGGGTTTCTGGTTGGCTAGGGTATGCACCTCAGCCAGGCAGAACTTACCCACTCTAGTCAGGGCAAGGGAGTTACACGTCCAAGATAACCCCTGCTCACCCCCTTGGTAGCTTGGCACGAGCAGTCAGGCTTAACCCGGAGGCAATGCGTAAAGCGTTTGCACAACACACACATACATGTGACGCAATATCCCCACCACAAAGGAAACACAACACCAGATTATATAAAAATACACTGTATTGTACACAACGTAATTATTAGACCAACATCACATAACAGTACTATCCTGCTACCTTAGCAGTTGTCAGAACACGTTACACATTAATTACTCTGCAAACTAGCAGTAGTCACACATAACACACAGGTTACTCAGTATTCTGCAACATAAGCAGTAGTCAGGAAACACGTTATCACATTAGAACACTTGTCATAAGCATATCATAAAACGCCCATAGTAGGAACATTAGAAAACCTATGGCAAGTTAAACAAACATATTAGCAAGTCATGTCCATAAAAGGAACATGTGCACACATATGTAAAAGCATCATAGTACAGGCAGGTAATATAACACAATTAATAAAGTCTGTAGCAAGAACTTCAATTACGGTTATACTGGTCCTTTTACGAGTACCTGGCTTGATGAAGAGGCACCTCCAGTGCCTAAAACGAATAATGGGGCCCCCGGCGCTCCTTTGCGCAAAAACGGGGGCTTCCAAAACATTGCAGATAGAGAGGGGCGGCACGCACCCTCTCTGACTCCTTATCGGGCCCCTTCTGGGACCCGTGATCACAGGGGGCCCCCCGGGCCTCCACCGGCCCTCTCCAGGGGGGGGGGCCCCGAGTCAGGGAAATTTTGTGGTTAAGGAGGGGGGCGCCACGCACCCCCTCCAAGCTGTGCACGGGCCCCTCTGGGGGCCCGCAAACTCCTGGGGTCTCCCGGGTCCTCCGTTGGCCCTTTCAGAGGGGGAGACCCCTTTCCGATGGCCTGGGCCCACGAGGGGGCCAACACCGGAGCTGGGGGCCAGGGCGAGCCTCCCGTGAGGCGGCTGCCCGGCAGAGACAGCAGGAGAGTCCTCCGGGACCCCTGCGCACGAGGGAGAGGCGTACTCCTCTCCCTCGATTCTCGGGCTGCCGTAGTGGCCCAGAATGGGCCGGCTGGTGCCCCGGGGGCGCCCTGAGAAGGGCGCGTCCCCCGGGAGCACGCTAGGAGCGTGCCAGCTCCGATTTCTTTACAAATGATCTTTCCTGTGCCCCGGGGGCACAGAGCTGAGCGCGCTCCTCGCTTCTCAGCAACCAACGAACCCGGCTGCGGCGGTGAACTTCCATCAAGCGCTTTTCATAGCGCTAGGACAATTAGGCAGCCTGGGCTGCGGCGGTGATTTCCATCAAGCGCTTTTCACAGCGCTAAGACAATCATGCAGCCTGGGCTGCGGCGGTGATTTCCCTGGGCACAAGAAAGGCGCTTTCAAAGCGCTAAGACACCTCAACAGCCCCGGTTGCGGCGGTGATCCTCTGCAGCAGCTATAAGGAAGAGCGCTTTCCCTAAGCGCTAAAGCAACGCTGTAGGAGATCGGTGCAGGGGTCAGGGGCCACAGCACCCTGCCCCTGGGAACAACTTAAGCAAAAAAGGAGCACAGGGCTGGTGGGCTCAGCTACAGGCCAGCACAAAGGGTGCAGATGGTGGCAGTTCCTCCTAGTGACCAGGCAGGTCACAGGTCAGCACAGCAGCAGCAGTCCATGGCGGTTTCCTGGTGAGTCCATTCATCAGCGTTCTGTGTCCAGTTCCAAGTTCCAAGAATGTTCAAATTGTGGGGAAAATTCCCCTGTACTTATAGTCAGTTCTTACAGTGTTTTACAGTGGTAGGGAGAGGAGGTTCCAGCCAGTTACAACTGGTTCTGGGAGTGCCCCCTCTCTCCTTTCAGCACAGGCTCCAAACATCAGTGGGGGGTTAACGACCCTATTGTGTGAGGCCAGGGCACAGCCTTTACAAATGTAGGTGTGCCCCGCCTCTCCCTTCTCTCAGACCAGGAAGACTATTCAGTATGTAGATGCACCTCAGTGACACCTCCACCCTCCCTGTGTACAGGCTGTCTGAAAAGTATGCACAAAGCCCCAACTGTCACTCTGCCCAGACGTGGATTGGAGTCAAGCTGCAAAACACCAGAATCATAAGCACAGATAAATGCGCACTTTCTAGAAGTGGCATTTCTGTGATAGTAATAAAAAATACACCCACACCAGTAAGCAGTATTTATTATCACCATCACAACCATACCAAACACGCCTACGCTAGCCCTCATAAATCAGACAATACCCCTACACATAAGGCAGGGCATTTCTAATGCAATCCTATGAGAAGGCAGAACTCACAGCAGTGAGACACCAAGTTAGGCTGTTTGTCACTACCAGGACAGGCCATGCAATATGGCACATGTCCTGCCTTTCTACATACATGGCACCCTGCCCACAGGGCGTACTTTAGGGGTGACTTACATGTAGTAAAAGGGGAGTTCTGGGCCTGGCAAGTAAATTTAGATGCCAGGTCCCTGTGGCAGAAAACTGCGCACACAGGCCCTGCGCTAGCAGGCCTGAGACAGGTTTGAAAGTCTACTTCAGTGGGTGGCGCAAGCAGCGCTGCAGGCCCACTAGTAGTATTTAATTTACAGGCCCTGGGTATAGAGATACCACTGTACAAGGAACTTATAGGTAAATTAAATATGCCAATCAGGTATAAGCCAATCATACCAACTTTAGATGGGAGAGCACCTGCACTTTAACACTGGTCAGCAGTGATAAAGTGCTCAGAGTCCTAGAGCCAACAGCGAAAGGTTAGAAAAACCAGGAGGAAGGAGGCAAAAAGACTAGGGATGACCATGCGTATGGCCAAAAGTCCAACAAAAAGGATGATGGACGGAGTGCTGAACAATGGAAACACACCACCAGTCACAGATCTGGGTTTAATCCATCGTCAAGACTGATTTGCATATGGCTGGGTCTAAACTGGGGTGACGAAGTGAGCAAAATAACGATGGATTAAACCCAGATCTGTGACTGGGGCTGAGTGTTTGAAAAGTTTCAACACTCGGTCCATCATTTCTTTTTGTTTTGTGATGTTGCTTTGTGCGCCCTAAGTGGCAGGGGTATGCCCAGACGTGGGTCCCTTGCTCGCTGCACCACTGGCTTCAAGCTAGCCTGGCTGATAAAGGGTGATACCCTGAAACCGGTCCGAGAATGCTTGTTTCTTTGCCAGGGAGGACCTGGCCTAGCAGTTTGGGCTGGACTGTTCCCATGAGGAACAGGGTCAAGACTGACTTGCATATGGTTGGGTTTAAACTGGGGTGACGTGGTGAGCAAAATAACAATGGATTAAACCCTAATCTGTTACTGGGGGAGAGTGTTTGAAAAGTTTCAACACTCCATTCATCGTTTTATTTTGTTTTGTGATGTTACCCCTAAGGTAGGCCCTAGGTAGCCCCATGGGCAGGGTGCAGTGTATGTTAAAGGTGCGACATGTACGGATTGGGGGTCTCTGAACTCACAACTTAAAAATACATATTTTATTGAAGTTGATTTTTAGCTTGTCAGTTTGAAAATTACACTTTTAGAAGTATTTTCTTGCTTAAACCATTCTGTGACTCTCCCTATTTGTGTATTCCCTGTGTGGGTCATTTGACAGTTGGGCTGTTTATGAATCCCCTCTAGACAGTGAGACAAAGGGAGCTGAGGTGTAACCTGCATATCTTGATGAGCCATCTGAGCTTGAGTGGAGGGAGGAGTGGTTACTTACAACTGAATGAGTTGTGCCTGCCCTCTCACAATGCAGTCTCCAACCCCCTGGTGTGTGTCTGGGGCCTGGCCTGGGCAAGGCAGGATCTGGTAAACAACAGAGACTTTCCTTTGAAGATTGCCTATTTCAAAGGCAGAAATGGGGTATAAGTATTGGACCCAAACCCCCTGAAAATTAGATCACTTCTGGATTCAAGAGGAACCTCTGCCAAGGAGAAGGGCTGAAGAACTGAGAAGAAGTGTTGACCCTGCCTGTGACTGTGCTTTGTTGGGCTATCCTGCAGTTGCTGCTTCTGCCCGTGAAAGGGGACAAAGACTGGACTTTGTGGTATATTCCTGCTTGTGAAGAATCTCCAAGTACTTGAACTGAGCTTGCCTCCTGTTTTGAAATCTCAGGGCCCATCAAAGACTTGCTCTGCCAGCACATGGACTCTCTGCTGAGACTCCTGCCCTGCCAGGTGGTGCACTTGAAAGGTGAAGTTCGCAGAACAAGCGCTGAAAATCCACGCACGGAACGCTGTGCGGGGAAAGTTTTGACACACCATCTGCAATGTGGCTAATAAACTATGCACCGCCGGCTCTGTGGTTGATATCGACGCTCCACCTGCATCGCGGCTGAGAGATCAACACATTGTGGCTGGAGAAACAATGTGCTTGCGGCTCTTGATAACAAAGCAAACTCCACGCAACG
This sequence comes from Pleurodeles waltl, assembly GCF_031143425.1. Lineage (NCBI taxonomy): Eukaryota > Metazoa > Chordata > Amphibia > Caudata > Salamandridae > Pleurodeles > Pleurodeles waltl. The sequence goes on from NC_090444.1 coordinate 1,605,347,269, forward strand.
CGGTTTTCTAACTCCGTGCGACCAAATGTTCCATGCATCGTCCCTGGGCGTCAAAGTCATCCCGACTGCGCGTATCAGAGGTGTCCCATCTGGGAAATCGACTCATCACTCTCTTGCAAGGGAGAAAAATGACACATCGCAAACCGACGCATGGCCTTCCTTGGGAGGAAGGAATCGACACATCACTGCCTTTTCAGATGCATGCTCACCCGTGCGGCTTTGTTTTTTACGCTAACCAGGTCCTTTGTGCAAAATCATTGTTTCCATTGTTTTCTTTGGAGTAAGACTCTTATTCTTTTGAAAATTCATATTTCAACTTGTGTATGTTGGATTTCTGTCATTTTGGCCTTGTTTGATTTGCATAAATATTGACTATTTTTCTAAACTGGTGTGGTGTCCATTTTGTAATGTTTTTACTGTATAACTGTGTGTATTGGTACAAATACTTTACACATTGCTTCTGAGTTAAGCCTGCCTGCTCGTGCCAAGCTACGAAGGGGGTGAGTGGGGGTTAATCAAGAGTGCTTCTCCTTTGTGCTGACTAGAGTGAGGGTCTTTGCTTGTTCAGGGGGTAACCTGACTGCCACCCAAAGACCCCATTTCTAACAAATTGACATTACAAATACACTTAAATCCATTGCACAACCAAATAATCTCCACCTAGGGATGGGTGGGCTGGATAATGCTATCTTCCTTTTTTTATTTATAAAATTGTGATTCTTTATTCAGTAAACCTTTAAAAATCATAATTTTATGTGAAGACAGGAGGCTAGCATTATTCATGTTCAATGTCCTTTAATACACAATTTGAAAACATTTACTGCAGAGTTTAACTAAAATCTCCTGAATGTATCAATGGTAGACCAATCTACAGCCTTCATAACATCTTCCAGTCGATCCCCTTTCATACAAACCTTACCTGCCATTGCACTTCTGATTGAATGAGCTGTAAACTTGGACACATCTATTACTCCCTCTTTCATCACTGCTTTAACGCACCTAGCAATAGTTGCATTTGTAACCACTTTAAAAGGTTTGACGTGAGATATTAACAATTGATCCTCCCCAGCAGATCTTTTTTTCCAACATTCTTGATTCATATTCCTTTAAGCATCTCACAGCATATATTTTGGGAAGATAGTCAAATCTCAGATAAAAAATAGAATCTGACATAGGGCCTGATTTAGATGTTGGCGTTAAGGGTCCCACCATCGGTTTTCCGGCTGAAAACTTGTCCACCGCCATGATGTTGGCGGTCCCATAGACTTTAACCCACTCGAGTCCTTCTGAATTCTCCAAGGACTTCCATCCACTGTGACGGTGCTACAGCAAAGAGTGGCTGATGGCGGGACACCAGCCACACTTACTTGCGGGCAGATTTGGATGTGCCTTACTGCCAAGCAAATAGTGGTGGCCTGACCTCCACATCTGAGTTGACAGATTGGGGGGGAGAGGTGAAAACTCACCTTTTTTGCTGATTTAATTTCAGTTTCTGTCTGAACACGACTTGTCAGGACCCTCTGTCGCTGCTGCCAAGAGACCACTGAGAAAACACACCCACCCTGTCGCTGGACATGTAGATAGGCAACCTGCAGTGGCTGTGTACGTTGGGAGGTCATTGTACATGAGTACAGGACCATTGCAGACATATACATGTCACAGTAATTGTTTTAAATTACTATGACATGCATATGCCGGAGACACAAGTGGATCAGACATGGATGGGGACACACTGGTACGCAACAAATATCGAACACATACGCAACAGTCATTATGGTGACAGTATTCATTGACAAATGAAAGCTGGCACCACAATGACTGTATAATCACACTTGTCAACTGTGTCCATGTGTGCACTTTGGCAATAACACTGCCAACATCTAAATCAAGCCCATAGTCTTTGTGCTCTTACATATCATAAAAACCACTCCATCTGGCTCGCAAAAACTTTGTGATATTTCCAATGCACGTATATATGGAACTCTCCTGAAAGAAATAAGACATACTAATGTAGTCAACTTCCAAGTTACCTCTCTCATCTCCCAATTCCTGTTATCCCTCCATTGCAGAAGCAATTGCAAAACTAAATAGACATTCCATAATGTTTGATATTTTGCATTAGGTGCCCTTCTCAATAAAATCCCCTTCATCACTCAGCATACTAAAGCACTCCTTCCCACTGACAGCCCATGCTGCAGTAAATGACCAGCTGCTACAGTGAATCTATAACAATTTACTGTCCTGTAATACATTCCCTTCTCAAGAAAATGTCCCCAAAAGTTTGCTACCTCTATTTCATCTGCCTCAGCGGGATCCAAATCTCTTTCCATGCACCAACATAACCAGACATTCCATGCTTCTCTATACCTCTTTCTTGTCCCTTGAGCCCATGACCTATTGAGCAATCCAAAACTGTATTTGAAAGTCCCTTGAATCTTCCTGAACACCTGAAATTCTCCAAACTAGAAGGTTGAGATAGCCTGCTTCCACAAAAGGATGTTCCTTGTTCTCCACACCCAGCAGAAGACATTTGCAAGTCATGATCAAATATGGCTGATCTACCGTCATCTCTATCACTGATGGGAGCCAAGCCTGAGTTCTCCAGAATGGATTTACTAAAACCAACTGCCACTTCTGTCTTTTCACCTAAACCAAGAATCTCTGGATCATTGAAAACAGAGAAAAAGCATACCTCTTTGATTTCTTCCAATCCTGCAAGAAAAGCATCCAGTGCTTTCATCCCCCAGTTCTGGTCTCCAACTGAAATAATTTGGTAACTGGTAAGTAAATCTTGAAGCAAACAGATCCACCTCTAATGGACCTAAAGGAAACATGATCCTTTGAAAGATATCCTATCTCAGCGTCCAATCATTGTAATTGACCACATTCAGAGAATTCCTATCTGCTAGCATATTCTGAACTCCTGGTAAATACATTGCTTTCAAGTCTATTTTGTGTTCCAAACAATCTTCCCAGATTTCTTTTGCTAAATCTGACAATCCCTTGTATCTGCTTCCTCCCAATCTGTTTACGGAGTCACCGCCATCATATTGTCCATCCTCAACAAGAATGAACTTCCTACGAAATTCCTCCAGAAACTTTGAATTGCAAACAACCCTGGTCACATTTCCAAATAATTTATATGCTCTTCTTTCTCCATCTGAGTCCATACTTCACCCGGCTCCTGACCTAAGCATGATGCACTCCATTCTAAATTGCTCTCATCGGTCTCTAGGACAAAATCCTAGTTTATTTGAAAAATAGCTGACCATTCCAGGCCTCCAAATTTTTCTTCCAACTCTTCTCTCACCTCCTCTATCAGAAACACTACACCGCCATACCATAGACCTCTTGCCAACCCACAAGCCTTTAATCGTGGAAGAGCCCTGTAATGTACAGGACCCAGAAAACTACCTGAATTGATTATGCTAATAGTCCAATTACTCAAGCCAGCTCTCAAAAAATCACTGACTCTTTTTTTGACATAGATTTCACTTCTTGCTTTATTTTCCTCACCTTCTTCTCTGGTAAAGGTAACTATCTAACTATCGTGTCCACCTGAAAACCCAAAAATGTCAAAATCTGAGCTGTAGTCAGAACTGATTTTTCCAGATTTATCACAAACCCCAGACTCGGCAAGACACTCATTACTAATACCAGCTCTACGTTTAAGGCGTTCATATTCTGATTCATAATCAATATATCATTGTATGAAATGGGGTCTCTAGTTGGCAGTGGTTCGCACCCTGTCCAAGTAGGGACCCTCAATCTAGTCAGGGTAATGGAGTCACCCAGCTCAGATAACCCCTGCTCACCACCTTGGCAGCTTGGGCTCAAGCAGTCAGGCTTATCACAGAGGCAATGTGTAAAGTAGTTGCTCACAGAATAACACAGTGAAAACACCTCAAAAGAATTCCACATCAGTTTAGAAAAATAGCAAATATTTATCTGAGTTTAACAAGACCAAAATGACAAACAAATCCAACTTATATAAGCAAAGATACATATTTTTAAAGATTAAGGGCCACATGTATCAAGCCTTTTTGCATTCGCAAAAGGTGCAAATGCCCGTTTGCGAATGCAAAAGTGCCTTTCAGTATGTATGAAAGGCATTGGCAATGCAATTTTAAGGAATCGCTAAAATAGCGAATCATTAAAATTGCGAGCCCGTTCAGAGAATTGCAAATTGCGATTCTTTATAAAAGAAATCGCAAATAAGGAATCCTTTTTTGCGATTTCTTAAGCACATGTATGAAGCTTTTCCTTAATGCGAATTGGGCATTAAGGAATCGTAGTTACCACCCAGTAAAACAAGGTGGTAACCATGTGCAAATTTACAAAATGCATTAAAAATGTATTTTTAAGATTGACATGTAATGCACACCTGCTCCTTTGGCATGTGTGCGCCTTACATGTCCTAAAATATTTTTTTTGGGGTGCAGCAGAGGGGGCCTTAGGCCCCCAGCACCCTGAGGTTTTGCATTTCCTAAATTGTGAATTCCAGTTAGGAATTAGCAATTTGGGAAATGCAAAAAATTAGCAAATGTGGGCCTACAGGCCCATAGGTACGAATGGGGTCTGTATCGCAATTTGTGATTCGGAGATAACATTTGCGATTTTCAAGAAATCGCTATTACCAAATCGCAAATATGATACATACCATTTTGCGAATCAGAAATAGCGATTTCTTAAAAATCACTATTACCGAATCGCAAAAGGGTTGGATGATACATCTGGCCCTAAATTTGAGTATAGTGCTTAGAAACAATAGCTCTAACTCGGGCTATCACGACTCCTTGATGGAGTCATCTCCAACAGTCCGATGCCACTCACGAGGAAGTGTGGGTTCGTCACAGTCACATGGACCCCAGTTACAGTACCTTGAAAAACGATGAGGAAACACAGATATTGCATGGAGTTAGGGAGGTGTCAGAGTCACCAGATCCTCGGGGTCTGCGCACGTTCCCAACACGTCCACCACTGAACAGCTCCAAGACTCTGATAGATAAATCACAGAGGCTGAGAGAGTTCAAGAGGGGATTAGGAAGGGAACAGCTGGGAGTAGGCCTGTAGTAAGAAAAAGGTTAGAACACACAATATGAAAATTATATCTCCTGAAATCAATACTAGACTATGATTCTAAGCCTAGTCATTCTGAAAACATGAACAATCTAAGAATTAAGTTTAAAATGACTAAGTTTCAAGATGGCCGGATACCTGTAAGGGAATCAAGATGGATCAAATGAAAACTTTCCTATTCAAGTACTTTCCTTTACATGAGAATCAGAAAAACATTCTGACTAAATTTTAAACCAGTCATATAAATCCTGTTTTGAGAATGCATACTAGGACCATACAATATTGCCTCTAGAAACTCTGGCCTTCTGTGTACTCTTTCAACACAAATTGCGCATATTGCAGATATATATATATATATATATATATATATATATAGTAAACACCATAAAAGGATTGTGCACCATGAATAACACAATATGGATTCAGGAAACAAATCACATAACTTGTCAACTCGAATATTACATAATAAATATCTTAGAATAGTAGCATACAATAAACAACATGAATTAAACTCAAGGAGAGAATCGTGCGTCTTGTCGATTCGAGTGTCACCATGTAAAATGCCAAGAAATGGTAGCACCCAATGAATATCAAAGTCAAATCATCATTAAACGAATTGCGCGTCTTGCCGATTCGTTAAACACGATGTAAATGCCAAGAAATAACAGCTCACAATGAATAACAAGATCAAAGTACAATGAAACGAATCGCGCTTCTTTTGCTGATTCTTAAGCGACCATGTAAATGTCAAGAAATGGTAGCGCGCAATAAACAACAAAGTTAAATCCTCATGAAACGAATTGCGCGTCTTGCCGATTCGTAAGACATCATGTAAATACCAAGAAATAGTAGCGCACAATGGACAACAATGTTTAAACACCATAAAACGAATCGCGCGTCTTGCCGATTCTTAAGCCACCATGCAAATGTCAAGAAATGGTAGCACGCAATGAATAACAAAGTCAAACCTTTATGAAACAAATCGTGCGTCTTGACGATTTGTAAACTACCATATGAATGTCAAGAAATGGTAGCTCGCAAGTAATCTGTTACTCATTAAAGAATTAAACCAAGAATATGAACATTCTCGATAACGGTGTCGAGACAGTCCAACCACCGTCTTACCACCTGGAACAATGATCACCAATGAAGGATGAAGGGCAGAAGACTGGAAGATCCAAATAGGCCGCCGGGACAGGAGCTCAGGAAGAAGCTGCTGCTCTGCACCGGGACCTCTGAATAGTGAACACTGGGAGTTGGGCTGGCTCTCTTTTATAGAGTCTTGGCCCACCCACAACCACGCCCAGACATGGTGCAGGGAAAGTCTCTGGAAGGCCCTGGAAAGGGGCCACATCCTAACACACTCTGAAAACCTGCAGCAATACATTGCAAAGGAACAGTATTTGTAAGCATATTAAAAATAAGTTTTCAGGATTGAACTCTGCAATGCAAAAGGTTAAACCACAACATATCAGCACAATGCATAAATTACGTTGTTTTGAGAGTGCTGGGTTTTTGCATTCTAGTCGCCAATAGAGCGCGTACTGCTCTGGTGTTGACAGGAGGTGAGACATCGCTGGAGCTGGTGCGGTGTTGGTTCCTTACTGCCACCAGGGAAGTGAGGCATTGGTTCCTTACTACAAGGCAGGGAAGGTGTGGCATTGGTTCCTTGCGGTTGCAGGGGAGGTGATGTGGGGTTGGTGGCAAAGCGTCGGCTCCCTACAACAAGGCGGGGTCGGAGAAAGTAGCAGGTCAAGATGCGAGGCGTGGTCTTTGCAGGGCCGCAATCACACTGTGGCCACAGGTGCTGCAGTAGAATTGAAGTTGCGTGCCACGGCCGTTGGTGACACAGCGCTCTGGACTCACGCTGTGGTGGGACTTCAAAGACACTGCAGCAGTATCAGGCCTGTTGTGTCGGTCTCAGCCATTACACTCAGTGACGACCACGGCTCCAGTGCAGGCAGTGGCATGGAGTCAGACATTGGCGCCACTTCCGCAGTCGTTCTGGAGTTGATGTGCTTGGTTACTTCTTGGTTACACCAGAACCCACTCCTAAGGGCACAGGAACTGTATTTGGCACCACTTGGCAAGTCAGGACTCTCAGCAAGAGAGCCCAGGTGTTAGCAGATGAAGTCTTTGATGTCCCTGAGACTTCTTAACAGGAGGCAAGCAGAGTCCAAGCTCTTGGAGAGCTTTTGGAAGCAGGATGTAGAAAGCAAAGTCCAGTCCTTTCACTACCAGGACAAAAGCAGGAAGCTGCAGGCCAGCACAGCAAATCAACAAGCAGAGCGGCAGTACCTCTACAGCATCCAGCTCCTCTTCCTGGCAGAATGTCCTCACTCCAGAAGGATTCTAGCTATTTTGTGTCAGAGGTCCAGTACCTATACTAATTTCTGTCTTTGGAGTTGGCAAACTTTAAAGAGAAGTCTTTGTAGTTCCCAAGGCCCTGCCTTTCTCTGCCCTGGCCCCAGACTCACTCCAGGGGGTTTTGTGTGAGGATAGGCTCCGCCCTATTCAGGTACAGGTATCAGCTCCTCCCACCACTCTAGATCAGGAAGAGACATCAGCCTTGTGGTGGGCCATCAGGATATGCAGGGCACACCTGAGCTCCCTTTGTGTGGCTGGTTAGAGTGAATGCACAAACGACCCAACTGTCACCCTGACCCAGACGTGTATTCAGCGGACAGGCAGAGGCACAGAATGGTTAAGCAAGAAAAATGCCCACTTTCTAAACTTACAATTCAAAAATCAACTCCAAAAGATGTATTTTTACATTGTGAGTTCAGGGACCCCAAAGTCCATATCTCTATATGCTCCCAATGGGAAATTACACTTAAAAGATATTTCACAGATACCCCTATGTTACCCTGTGGGAGAAATAGGTCTTACAATTGTGAAAAACGTATTCAGCAGTATTTTACTATCTGGACATGTAAAACACACCAGGACATGTCCTACCTTTTACAAACACAGCACCCTGGCCTTGGTGCTGCCTTGGGTGTACTTTAGGAGTGACTTACATGTAGTAAAAGGGAAAGTTTGGGCCTGGCAAGAGTGTACACTTGCCACATTGAAGTCGCAGTTTAAAACTGCCCACACTGTGCAGTAGCAGGTCTGAGACATGTTTACAGGGCTATTCATGTAGGTGGCACATTCAGTGCTGCAGGCCCACCAGTAACATTTGGTTTACAGGTTCTGGACACAAATGGCACCCTATACTATGGGCTTACTAGTAAATCAAATATGCCAATCAAGGAACACCAATCACCAATACAATTTAGACAGACAGCAGTTGCACTTTAGCACTAGGCAGCAGTGGTAAAGTGCCTAGAGCCCTAAAGCTAGCAAAAACAAATTTCAGCACAGGATGAAAAACAGGGGGTCAGAAGCAGAGAGACCTGGGAAACCACACCAAGAGCTGATAGGTCTAACACTTGCCCCCCCTGCTGAAAATGGAAAGAACTACCCAACCCCTTGGGAGTTCTCATCACTAAGGGGGAAGAACTTGGAAAGACTATCAGCATTGGCGTGTGTTGTTCCAGGACGGTGTTCCACTGTAAAATTCATTTTCTTTAGGGAGATGGACCACCTCAACAGTTTAGGATTCTCCCTCCCCCTCATCTGCATTAGCCATCTGAGGGGCCTGTGGTCTATCTGAACCCAGAAGTGAGTCCCAAACAAGTAGGGTCTTAGCTTCTTCAAAGCCCATACCACAGCAAAAGCTTCACTTTCTTTTGAGCTCCACCTCTGTTCCCTGGGAAGTAACCTCCTACTAATGAAAGCTACAAGTTGATCTAGTCCCTCTTGTTTAGCTGTTCTGAGGCATCTGTCTGCACCACAAATTCCTTGGAAAAGTAAGGAGCCTTGAGCACAGATGCTGTGCTCATAGCCTTCTTCAGGGTGTCAAAAGCGGTCTGGCACGCCTCTGTCCCGATCACCAGACATGGCTGCTTTTTGGAAGTTAGCTCTGTCAAGGGGCCAACAATTGTGCCATACCCCTTGATGAATCTCCTGTAGTACCTGGTGAGATCTAAAAAGGCTCTCATCTGTGTCTGGGTCTTGGGGGGTGCCCGAGCCAGAATAGTGTAAATCTTGGCTTGGAGGGGCGCAACGTAACTTCTCCCTACCTGTTGTCCCTGGTACACCACAGACCTCTGCCCTATCTGGCAGTTTCTGGCCTTGATAGTGAGGCCTGCACTCGGAAGGTCCCTCAACACTTCCTGGAGGTGGTGCAAGTGGTCCTCCCAACTACAGCTGAAAACAGCAATGTTGTCTAGGTGGACAGCACTGAAGTTCTGTAACTCAGCCAGGATCTGGTTGACCAGCCTCTGGAATGTGGCAGCAGTGTTCTTCAATCCAATGGGCAGAACAGAGAACTGATAATGTCTCTCTTGCCCCCTCAGACATGGCAATCTGCCAGTACCCAGACTTAAGATCAAACATGCTGAAGACCTTGGCCACTCCTAACCAGTCATTGAGCTCATTAGCTCGGGCATGGGGTGCATGCCAGTCTAGGTGATGGCATTGAGCCCTCAGTAGTCAACACAGATCCTCAGTTCAGGTGTGATACTGGGTGGAGCAGCCTTATGGACCAGAACCACTGGGCTGGACCAAGGCCTGTTGGAATGCTCAATCACCCCTAACTCCAGCATCTTAGAGGCTTCCTCTTTGATGATGTGCCTCACTCTGTCAGTCAACCTGTAAGACTTGCACTTAACCGGCAGGCTCTTCCCAGTGTCAATGTCATGGGTACACCACTGGGTGACCCCAGGGATGAGTGACAACATGGAGGCAAACTGTCCCAGTAATTGGCGACAGTCCCTCTGCTGTTCTGGAATCAGCTTAGGGGAAAGGTTCACACCCTCCACTGACCCATCCTGCTCTTTCGACGACAGGAAGTTGTGGAGGAATTCACTCTCCTCTTCTGCTCCCATAATCAGTGACTAAGTGCAGGGTCAACTCAGACCTCTCACAGTGCGGCTTGAGGCGGTTCACATGCAGAACACCCAAAGGGTTCCTAGGAGTCTGCATGTCTATCAGGTAGGTGACATTACTTTTGTGCTTCTTCACTTCAAATGGTCCAGACCAGCGGTCTCGCAAAGCATGGGGCTCTACCAGGGCCATCACCCATACCTTCTGGTCAGGCGGAAATCAACCAGAGTGGTATTCTGATCCTACCAGTGCTTCATGTCCTTTTGGCAAGCTTCCAGAGTTTCTGGAAGTGGGCTGTGTGGTTCCTGAAGGCCAACATGTAGCTGAATACATCCTGGGGTGGCTTCCTAGGAGCTTGCTCCCAACCCTCATTCACCAAACTGAGAGGCCCACTCACAGGGTGCCCATACAGAAGCTCAAAAAGGCTGAAGCTAACCCCTTTCTGTGGCACCTCCCTGTAAGCAAATGACTGGCATGGTAACAGGATATCCCATTTATGCCTCATAGGTTTGGAGAGAACCATAATCATACTCTTCAGGGTGCGGATGAACCTCGCAACAAAGCTGTTGCTTTTGGGGTGGTAAGGCATGGTGAACTTGTAGGCTACACAACACACCTTCCACATGGCTTTCATGTACAATGACATGAAATTGGTACCCCGGTCAGATAACCCCTCCTTGGGGAAACCCCAAATGGGTAAAGATCCCCATAAGTGCCCTGGCCACAGTGGGCACAGTGACTGTCCTCGGAGGAATAGGTTCCGAGTACTGGGTGGTGTGGTCCACCAAGCCCAGGATAAACCTGTTGCTCACGGCTGTCTTGTGTTCCAGCAGCCCCCAACATCAATGCCCACCCACTCAAAAGAGGTGCTCATGACAGGAAATGGTTGAAGAGGATTCTTGGACCTCTTTCCAGATTTGCTACTTGCCTGGCAAGTTTGACAGGACCTACAGAACACATCTGAGGTCTTCCTCATTTGGGGCCAATAAATGTGGGTGACAAGCCTGTCAAAGGTCTTGTCCTGCCCCAAGTAACCTGCCAGTGACTCATTATGAGCCAGACCCAGTAGGAAGGCTCAGAAACATTGGGGTACCACAGCAGGTGGGCTGCCCCATTTTTAGCAACCTTATGCTCTCTATATTGGAAATCATTTTTCTAGTAAATCAGGTGAGCTCCAGAGGTGTCACCAGCTGCCAGAGCCTATTTCTGAAGACCTTCATGAGTGGAGCATGCTTTCTGCGCTGCGCATAACTTCTCCCTGGTGGGGGCCCCTTCCTGCTGCCGATGGGTCAGTTCAAGTAGGTCCCCCTCAGGACCAGCTTCCTTCCGGACCATGGGAATCTCATGAGCGGGTTTTCCATACCCCTTGCCCCTCCTCCTACTGGCAGGCACCTCCGCCACTGTTTCAGGCCCTTCTGACCACCCTCTCTGGTGGCCATTGACCGTGTGATCATGCACACCCACTCTGGCAATCCTAACATTTCCAAGTGCGGCCTGAGCTAAACCTCCTTCCAGGCAGTCTGCTCCAGGTCGTTCGCTAGCAGACAGTCAACAGTCATGAAAGGACTCACATCTATCCTCAAGGAACCTGAGACCCCCCCCATTCAAAGAGAACCTGAGCTACAAAACATTGGTGCTCACTTATGTCTACTGCTATAGCCTGGTAGACCACATTAGGGATTACCTGCTCCTCAGATACCAGATGACAACAAACAGTTGTCATGCTGACACCTATGTCTCACGGAGCCTCCACTCACCTCCCATTGATGGTCACCCACTGCCTCTACTTTTAGTGTTGTCAGACATGACGGTTCTCTAGACCTCCTAACCCATGGAGACTAAGATCAACTCAGATGGCTTCCCACCACTAACTGGGGCCAACTCCTCCCCAAGCGCTACACTGGCCACCTCTAGTGACTGTCCACTGGTGGGGGGCTGTGTCCACTTGGGACTCTTGGTACTCCCCCTGAAATGCCCTTCCTGATTAGAGGCGAAAGACTTTAGGAGTCCCTTCCCTGCAGGTTTTCCGGAAGGGAACCAGCTTTTCTTCTCAACAAGGGGTTGGGTATCAATACCCTGGGAACTGGTTTAGGACTCTTTAGAGAAATTCTTACTTTTATCCTTGTCCCCCCTCCTCCTTCTCTTGGGGACACTGCCAGCCCTTGGCTGGGACTCCCACATACAACTTCTTTTGAACCCTGGTGCTGAGCTAGTGGTCTGCCTCCTTGGCAAGCTTCTCGGGGTCAGTAAGCTTGCTGGAGCAGCTCTGGAAAACAAAGACTAGACAGGTGCTCCCATGCAATCAAATTGTACAGCCCCTGATAGTCTGTTACCTTGCTGCACCCAACCATCCAGTGCTCTGTAAAAGGAATCAATGTACTCCACGCAAGCTTTAGACCCAAGTTTGGTACTTTCCCTAAACTGTAACTTGTAAATTTCTGGGTTGAGACCATATCTACTGGTTAGGGATTCCTTCATGGCAGGGCACCTCAACCTATATTATTCTTCTACAGCCAACAAGGTGTCCCTCCTCTCTACTGAGAAGTACTTCCACAGGCCTGCCCCCAATCTCTCTCAAGGACCCTGTTCATTCTCAGGGCCACTTCATAACCCCTGAACCACAGCTCTATGTCATCCCCCTCAACAAAATCCTTCACCACATCCTTAGGCATTTGTACCTTTCTCTCAGACTGCACTGTAGATCTGCTGCCACCATCTGTGATAGCCCTGCTCTTTAATTCCATCTCCTTCAAGCTCAGTTTGTGAACTAAGATAATTTTCCTTTCTTCTATGGCCAGTTTCTTTGCATTCTTTTTGAGCCTTTCAAGCTCCCAGTTTATGCTTCCTAGCTTCCCGCCTGCTCCCCCCACCTCCTCTGGGGTCAGTCATACCCTTTGAAGAAACACTGCTGCTGCCCTCCCCCTAGGCAGATCCTGATTGTTTACAAAATCACCATGCAGGTTCTGCTCCTCTCTGTCCACAATAGCATTCTCTTCCTCTGTGGGCTCCCCAGCCTCCTTTGCTGCCATTCTAGTGAGGCTTTTAATAGGACATTTGAGCTCCTTTCAGAACCTCTGAGCTGAGGCACCGAATCGGTCTCCAGCCTCTCTTGGTCAAACACCAAATTTGTAGCTCCTAATGATGGCTCACCAGACCGATACTTGATTGTGAATAAAACTCAAAAGTTGCAAAGTTTCAAGAAGGCAAAAAGACCCCCCTAAAAATGAAAAACAATATGAGGTCACGTAATGGTCTGCAATATGGAAGTAGTGTATGACTATAAGTTTTACTCCCCTTTCCTTGAGGAAAGCTACAACCAGCCTTAATGCCATAGTGTGTGACCTGACAGCCTCAGGGTGGTCATTCCCAGCTTTTTGCCTGCCTCCTTCCATTTTTCTGACCCTGTTTTTGCTGGTTTTAGGACTCTGAGCACTTGACCACCTCTGACCAGTGCTAAAGTGCATATAAGCCCTCTCCCCTAAACATGGTAACATTGGTTCCTACCCAATTGGCATATTTATTTTTACCTGTAAGTCCCTAGTAGAGTACACTACATGTGCCCAGGGTCTGTAAATTAAATGCTACTAGTGGGCCTGCAGCACTGCTTGTGCCACCCACATAAGTAGCCCCTTAACCCCGCTTCAGACCTGCCATTGCAAGGCCTGTGTGTGCAGTTTCACTGACACATCAACTACTTGCCTAGCCTTAAACTCCCATTTTTCCTCATATAAGCCACCCCTAAGGTAGGCCATAGGTAACCCATAGGGCAGGGTGCTATGTAGGAAAAAGACAGGACTTGTACTTATGTGTTTTTTTAATGTTGTGGTAGTGAAAAACTTCTAAATTTGTTTTCCACTACTGCCAGGCCTGCCCCTTTCATAGACTAGCATTAGGACTGCCCTCATATAATTTTTGAGTGATAGATTCTGATCTGAAACCCCTTGCAGCATGGAGATAAATGATGCATCTTCTGTGCTGCGTCGGAAAATCCAACGCAATACCTTATTTTTCCATGCATCTCCTCCTCTGCAGTCTCCGTGTGTTGTTATTTTTTACGCATACCAGCTACTGTGTGTAACAAAGAGACAACTGTTTATTTCTAAAGATTGAGACTCTTTTAAACATTTTAAAAGTACTAGTTCAATTTGTGCTTATAGGATTTTTGTCGTTTTGATCTTATTTTATTCAGATAAATATTATCTATTGTTCTAAACCTGTGTTGTGTATTTTTATGGAGTTTTCACTGTGTTACTGTATGATTTATTGCACAGATACTTTACACATTGCCTTCTAAGTTAAGCCTGACTACTCAGTGCCAAGCTACCAGAGGGTGGGCACAGGATAATTTGGAATGTGTTGTGATTTACCCTGACTAGGCTTATGGTCCCTACTTGCACAAAGGTGTATATCTCTGCCACCTAGGGACCCCATTTCTAAAAGTAAACTTAGACTTATGTGTAAGTTTACTATTTTTCAACTTTGCAATCAAGCCCTGAGTGTCAGGTGTTTGAAGCTCTCTGCCCTGAACCCTAACTATCCTCATCTTGCTATAAAATAAGAGCAAGGCTGATCTACAGAGAGGGATAGTTATGGTGGCAAATTCAGAGTCTTTTTAATAGTATCTAGGGTTTAGAATGAAGGATGGGAGCCTTGCCTCTCATTCACCTTATTTTTATTCATCATATTCCGTTTCTTTGCTGTTATTTTTCTGACCATTTGCTATCCAGTCCCGTCCATTTAAACTTATATAATCAATATATTTTGAATTATTGTAAGTAGAAGACCCAGCACCTTGCTTTTTTCTTTTTCAAGAGAGGTTTTAGTAAAATCATAACAATAATGGTCATTGTTACAACTGTGGTGAAGCCCGGTATACAGGACCTAAGTGGGGAAGGGGACAAGAAACGGAGGCAGCAGAGTGCTTCAGGTACCGTTTGGTCTGCGAATGTGGAGAGTACAGGGACTGGTACCCTGGTCCAGCGAGGTTTTCCCATATATATATAACCTTTGTGACCTTACCCATACCCAGCCCAAACTCTACTCTCCCAGGGCTGCTACTAAACAACCGCAAGGAACACAGCTGGGGAGAGCACTAGTTGTCACATGGAAAAAGTTTTTGAAGACACTTAGGGGGTCATTCTGACCCTGGCGGTCACCGACCGCCAGGGCCAACGACCGCGGAAGCACCACCAACAGGCTGGCGGTGCTTCCTGGGCCATTCCCGCCGGTTTACCCCTGGCCCAGGGAATCCGCCATGGGGCAGCGCCGCCATGGGGATTCCGACCCCCTTCCCGCCAGGAACAGGATGGCGGGAACGGGTGTCGTGGGGCCCCTGGGGGCCCCTGCACTGCCCATGCCACTGGCATGGGCAGTGCAGGGGCCCCATAACAGGGCCCCACAAAGATTTTCAGTGTCTGTGTTGCAGACACTGAAAATCGCGACGGGTGCCACTGCACCCGTCGCACTCCAGCAACTCCGCCGGCTCCATTCGGAGCCGGCTTCATCGTTGCTGGGGCTTTCCCGCTGGGCCGGCGGGCGGCCTTTTGGCGGTCGCCCGCCGGCCCAGCGGGAAAGTCAGAATGACCGCCGCGGTCATTTGACCGCGGTACGGTCTTTTGGCGGTCTCCGCCCGCCGCCCGCCGGGGTCAGAATGACCCCCTTAGTGCCAGATGTAGTAAACTGTTTTGAACGTCGCAAACAGCGAATTTTGCGTGTTTGTGACGTGCAAAAAGCACATTGTGATGCCCAAACCCCGTTTTGCGATTCAGTATTCTAGTTACTGAATCGCAAAACAGGACTGCGAGTCACAATTAGGAAGGGGTGTTCCCTTCCTAATTGCAAGTCGCAGCGCAATGTTGTATTGTTTTGTGACCGCGAACGCGGTCGCAAAACAATCGCAGTTAGCACCCATTTCAAATGGGTGCTAACCCATTCGCAAAAGGGAAGGCGTCCCCATGAAACCCTTTCCCCTTTGTGAATGGCATTAAAAACATTTTTCCAGAGCAGGCAGTGGTCCTGCGCTGAAAAAATGAAACGAAAACGTTTCCTTTTTTAGTTTTGTAATGCATCTCGTTTTCCTTTAAGCAAAATGGGCTGCATTACAAAAAAAAACTGCTTTATTTAAAAGCAGTCACAGACATGGTGGTCTGCTGTCTCTAGCATGCCACCATCCCTGTGAGTGCCGCAAGTCTCAAGGGGGTCGCAAATTGCGACCCACCTCATGAATATTCATGAGGTGGCCATTTGCGACCCCCCTTGCGAGTCACAAACAGTGTCAGGGACACTGTTGTGCATAGGGTTTTGCGGCTCGCAAATTGCGAGTCGCAAAACCCAACTTACCTGCATCTGGCCCCTACTTACTTACTTACATTACTTGTGGCTGTGATAATTGCTGTTATTTCCTCACCCCAGAATTACTGTTTCCAAGGGTGCGGGCAATTCTGGAGGCACGAAATAACAGGAATTATGAGTTTGGGGAATTTAACATGCAGCAATTGGACTTACTGTTCTGTTGAATTTCGATGTTTTTCCAAAGTATTCCACCCAGAGTGTAGGAGGCTGGCCTGGCTTGTAGTGGGTACCAGAGGTACTTACACCTTGTGCCAGGTCCAGTTATCCCTTATTAGTGTAGAAGAGGTGTTTCTAGCAGCTTAGGCTGATAGAAGGTAGCTATGGCAAAGCAGCTTAGGCTGAACTAGGAGACATGCAGAGCTCCTACTATACCACTGGTGTCATATGCACAATATCATAAGAAAACACAATACACAGAAGTACTAAAAATAAAGGTACTTAATTTTTATGAAAATATGCCAAAAGTATCTCAGTGAGTACCCTCAGTATGAGGATAAGATATATACACAAAATTTATGTACACAAACCAAAATTATGCAGGTAATAGCAAGAAAAGTAATGCAAGCAAGGTAAAGTTACAGTAGATTGCACTAGGAGCACATAGGTATAGGGGCAACACAAACCATATACTCCAAAAGTGGAATGTGAACCACAAATGGACCACAAACCTATGTGAGCTTGTAGAGGGTTGCTGGGACTGTAAGGAAACAGTGAGGGTTAGAAAAATAGCCCACCCCCAGTCCTTGAAAGGTAGGTGTAAAGTGCACCTACTACCCCCAGAGAGCACAGAAGTCGTGATAGGAGGATTCTGCAGGAAGAACAAACACCAGCAATGCAACAACAGTGGATTTCCGGACCTGAGTACCTGTAAGACAAGGGGACCAAGTCCAATAGTCGTGACAGTGTCGAGAGTGGGATGGAGCCCAGGAAATGCCAGCTGAGGGTGCAAGGAAGCTGCCACCTGTTGGAAGAAGCTTGGAGTTCTGCAAGAAAGAAGAGAGCTAGGAACTTCTCCTTTGGAGGATGGATGTCCCACGTCGCGATAAAGCTTGCAGAGGGGTTCACACGCAGAAAGACCGCAAACAAGCCTTGCTAGCTGCAAGGGTCGCGGTAGAGGTTTTTGGGTGCTGCTGTGGCCCTGGAGGGACCAGGATGTTGCCACTTGGAGGAGGAGACAGAGGGGGCGCCCAGCAAGTCAGGGAGCCCTCACAGAAGCAGGCATCGCCTGCAGAAGTACCTGAACAGGCACTTGGAAGAGGAGTGAACCGGAGTCCACGCGAAGTCCCAAAAGGGAGTACCACGACGCCGGAGGACAACTCAGAAGGTTGTGCACTGCAGGTTAGAGTGTCGGGGACCCAGGCTTGGCTGTGCATGAAGGAAATCCTGGAAGAGTGCACAGAAGCCGGAGCAGCTGCAAATCACGCGGTACCCAGCAATGCAGTCTAGCGTGGGGAGGCAAGGACTTACCTCCACCAAACTTGGACTGAAGGGTCACTGGACTGTGGGAGTCACTTGGACAGAGTTGCTGAGTTCCAGGGACCACGCTCGTAGTGCTGAGAGGGGACCCAGAGGACCAGTGATGCAGTCTTTTGGTGCCTGCAGAGGGAAGATTCCGTCGACCCACGGGAGATTTCTTCAGAGCTCCTGGTGCAGAGAGGAGGCAGGCTACCCCAGAGCATGCACCACCTGGAAACAGTCAAGAAAGCCGTCAGGATGAAGCGATACAAGGTTGCTAGTAGTCGTCTTGCTACTTTGTTGCGGTTTTGCAGGCGTCCTGAGCAGTCAGCGGTCGATCCTTTGGCAGAAGGTGAAGAGGGAGATGCAGAGGAACTCTGATGAGCTCTTGCATTCGTTATCTGGTGAGATCCCCAAAGCAGAGACCCTAAATAGCCAGAAAAGGAGGTTTGGCTACCTAGGAAGGAGGATTGGCTACCAAGAGAGGTAAGAGTCTATCAGAAGGAGCCTCTGACGTCACCTGCTGGCACTGGCCACTCAGAGCAGTCCAGTGTGCCACAGACACCTCTGTTTCCAAGATGGCAGAGGTCTGGGACACACTGGAGGAGCTCTGGGCACCTCCCTTGGGAGGTGTAGGTGAAGGGAGTGGTCACTCCCCTTTCCTTTGTCCAGTTTCGCACCAGAGCAGGGCTGGGGGATCCCTCAACTGGTGTAGACTGGCTTATGCAGAGATGGGCACCATCTGTGCCCATCAAAGCATTTCCAGAGGCTGGGGGAGGCTACTCCTCCACAGCCTTCACACCTATTTCCAAAGGGAGAGGGTGTTACACCCTCTCTCAGAGGAAGTCCTTTGTTCTGCCTTCCTGGGCCAGGGCTGCCTGGACCCCAGGAGGGCACAAACCTGCCTGAGGGGTTGGCAGCAGCAGCAGCTGCAGTGGAGACCCCGGAAAGGCAGTTTGGCAGTACCCGGGTTCTGTGCTAGAGACCCGGGGGATCATGGAATTGTCCCCCCAGTGCCAGAATGGCATTGGGGTGACAATTCCATGATCTTAGACATGTTACATGGCCATGTTCGGAGTTCCCATTGTGACACTGTACATAGGTAGTGACCTATGTACAGTGCACACGTGTAATGGTGTCCCCGCACTCACAAAGTCCGGGGAATTTGCCCTAAACGATGTGGGGCACCTTGGCTAGTGCCAGGGTGCCCACACACTAAGTAACTTTGCACCCAACCTTCACCAGATGAAGGTTAGACATATAGGTGACTTATAAGTTACTTAAGTGCAGTGGTAAATGGCTGTGAAATAACGTGGACCTTATTTCACTCATTCTGCACTGGCAGGCCTGTGTAAGACTTGTCAGAGCTCCCTATTGGTGGCAAAAGAAATGCTGCAGCCCATAGGGATCTCCTGGAACCCCAATACCCTGGGCACCTCATTACCATATACTAGGGAATTGTATGGGTGTACCAGTATGCCAATGTGAATTGGTAAATTTAGTCACTAGCCTGTTAGTGACAAATTTGGAAAGCAGATAGAGCATGACCACTGAGGTTCTGGTTAGCAGAGCCTCAGTGAGACAGTTAGGCGTCACACAGGGAACACATATAGGGCACATACTTATGAGCACTGGGGCCCTGCCTGGCAGGGTCCCAGTGACACATAGACTAAAACAACATATATACAGTGAAATATGGGGGTAACATGCCAGGCAAGATGGTACTTTCCTACACAGAGGCCTTTGCCTGGATGTAATAGGTGTAATCTCTCGGTGAAACACCACAAAGCTGAGGTGTTCCCTCAAAATGTATATTTCCCATGGGGCTAGTAACTCCCACTAATGGTCCCATTGAAATTATCGGACCACTTGTAATGAGGATCAAAGTGTCCTATGTGAAACATGAAGAGAGTGTGAGGAGTGCTTGATACACAATGAACAAAAAGTGACCTACCGTGAGGTAGATCAAGGAGCATGTGCACAGTGAATAACCAATATATTATGTGCCTTACAATTGGTACATTACACTTATACTTTCCTGTCTGCCTATGTCATTTTCGGGGCCTTCATTTAACTTTGACCAGTGAACATTTCAAGTAGTGAAATCATATGGAGTTTGGGTATGCTGTAGGAAAACTCCATGGAGGAATTGTGAAGAAGCATAGAACAGCCGTCCATTTTCGGCCTCAGACTGGAATAGGCTTGGAAACAACCCAGTGTTCATTGACATCCAAGTACAAAATTTTCTACAGGAAAATTAATTCCAAATTAAGTGCTGGCTGGTACCTTTACTTTGCAAGGCTTGGCTTAAGGAGACCCTTTCCAGAAAATTATCCTATACACAACATCCTTACAGTGCTTAATGTCAACCAGCTTTTCACAAAACACTTGAAGAACTTTAACAAGCTGACCATTGGAACATGTGAGTACAGCAAAATCTTTCATGTCATTACCAGTGCATTTGCCTTTGAGATACCTCTATCTGTTTCTGAGTTTGAACTGAGGGGCATATTTATACTATGTTTGTGCCGAATTTGCAGCATTTGTTTTACGCAAATTCAGTGAAAACTTAACTCCATATTTATATTTTGACGCTATGGGGCATACTAATACTATGTTTGCGCTGAATGTGCGTCATTTTTTTATGCAAATTCAGCGTAAATTTAACTCAGTATTTATATTTTGACGCTAAACACGTCTAGTGCCAAAATATTGGAGTTAGCACCATTTTTTGGATGTGTGCACCTACCTTGCGACAGTGAGATGCAAGGTAGGCGTTCCCATCTAAAAAATTGTGCTAACCTCATAGCCCCATATTTAACCAGCCTAGTGTCTTTTTTCGTGGCAAAACCTCCTTCTCCCATACCGCCACCCCGCCTGGCTAACGTCATTTATTCTGACTCTAGCCCAGCCTGAGTGC
Source organism: Pleurodeles waltl (assembly GCF_031143425.1). NCBI lineage: Eukaryota > Metazoa > Chordata > Amphibia > Caudata > Salamandridae > Pleurodeles > Pleurodeles waltl. The sequence continues at coordinate 1,605,368,006 of NC_090444.1, forward strand.
CGGCTTGAGGGATTCCATAAATATGGCTCCCGGCTAGTGCTCCTGAATGACACAAGCCTGCGCTATACTTTTTGACGCAAAACTGCACTTGCGCAGTTTTGCGTCAAAAAGTATAAATATGGGTCTGAGTTTACTAGAGGGAGAATGAGTGCTGCTCAGAGAGGAAAACACATCTGATACTTCTTCATTTCCTCTGCTGCTGTGTAAAGGATTCTGAGAAGAGTGCTACCCCAGAGTCATATCCCAGAAGGAAAACGCCACCATAGCCTTATTTACGCCCCCTTTAAAGGTGTGAGAATTAGTGGTTTACTAATTGCTAGTGGACTTCTGCCTGGGTGAGCTGTTGAATACTTGGGCTCATATTTATACTTTTTGTCGCAAAACAGCTAGTGCAGGCCTTTGGGAGGCGGGCATGACCCCTGTGTTTCATAAAACAGGAGTCATGTGGTATGGTAGGTTTTGTGTAAAAAAATGACGCTAGGCAGGTTATAGTCATTTTTATTGACTCTAACCAGCCTAACATCATTTTTTGGTGCAAAACCCCCTTCTCCCATACCGCCACCCCCACCCGGCTAACGTCAATTTTTTTTACGTTAGCCCACCCTTTGCGCCGAATTGTGCCATTCCATAAATATGGCGTGTGGCTGGCGTACTGGAATGGCACAAGCCGGTGCTATACTTTTTGATGCAAAACTGCATTAGCGCAGTTTTGCGTCAAAAAGTATAAGTATGGGCCACAAAGTATAAATATGCCCCTTGACCTCAATGACTGCTTGCTGTCATGAAAATCCTCTAAACTCTTTGAACCCCTCACCAGAGACAGAGGTGGGCTGCAAAAGAGGTCAATTGCTACATGAGAAGGTGAAACAATGGAGTCTGCTCACCCATCTATAATGATCACATGAGCTTCTCGGAACATGAGAAGGTAGACATCCCCTGCTTAGGAAAGGGAAAAAAACTGGGCAAAAATAGATAATCGGTAACACTGAAAATTACCGAGATTATATTATTAAAGCAGTGAATGGAGCCCTGTTCTTAGGAGAAATGAAATAAATGTCAGAAACTTCATTTTATGCAGAAACGTTCATCGGTTTCTAAGAAAAAATGTAATTGTAACGTCTTGAAATCAATGTCCAAAGCACCACAGGGTGACCTGTTTGATATGTTGAGCTCCCATCAGTTTTGCCGACAGGCTGAACATATGTATCAATGGCGTGGAAAGATATTGTCTTCAGTCCGTTGTTGCTGATTACCATTGCTATTATCCTGGCATCATTAGCCCAGACTTCAGAAAAGGGTGAGCTGCACTGATAGCTAATGACAGCCTTGGAAGTGGCAAGGCTGGCTGCTATCTGTGAAGATTTCACTCTGTGGGCCGGGCACCATCTTTCGTTTCTTCTCGGAAACCGGGCAGGAGTTCAAAGCCGTGCTCATTGTTTTGCAAAAATTAAATTGGGAATCTCCTGGCAACGCATGGTGGATAATTATTTCAGCAAAAAAAACACAACACAAAAACGTAATAGTAAACAGCCAGGCAACAGAACTCAGAGCAAAACGTAACACGAAAAACACCCCCTCTTGAAGGACAGCTGAACAGGCAGCTAAAAAAGAACGGTGCAGAATGCAGACAATCTCTCTTCAAACATGCATGACATCATGTGCGGCCTCGCACAGCGCCCACTTGCTTACAGGAGGGAGCACACGCCCGATGCGAGCTCTTTAGTCGGGGATTACGTAGGATGAAACATCAGACATTTATTTGATCTCGCATCACTCGCAGGAAGTTCGAGTCGCTGGCTTGGCTCTGGGTTCCAGCTCTTTGCAGAATAGGCTGACAGTTCAAAGGCGGGTTAAGGTTTCAAGGCGCCCTTGCAGCCATAGTAAAACCTTTCAGCTGCCCACCAGTGTGAAATGAGCTGTTGCACCGCAGCTGCTCAAGTCGGAAATAATGGTGCCTTAGGGAATGCCAGCACTAACATTACTCTTTCCCCGCTTTGAACTGCCACTTTCCAAGTAGTTCCCACTTGGTCATAGTTGGTCAATAACCATAAGAAGCTGTGGCGGTGCTATCTCGAAGGTCATCTGATGGCAGTAGCATGTCCAGGTTGCGGGGTTGGAGATAATGTTAACCTCAAAGTCTATAAGGTTATGTGTCTCAGAGACAAGATTCAGACAGCATTTCAAAATTACAGTCTACAGACAGTTTGAGATCAGAAATGTTAGGAAAAACCATGAAGGTTTATTACAAATTCAAAAATGCAGTGAAAAAAATGAAATATGTAAATGCAGCAGTGATCTCATTGAAATGCCTAAAAGTCACTTGCAAATAAAACTGTTAAATACAGATTAATGCAATAATGAGCATAATCAGGGATAAAGACTAGAGACCTGATTTAGATATTGGGGGAAAAGTTACTCTGTCTCAATGATGATGGATAACACGTCTGCCGAAATCTAAACCCCATAATATCCTATGAAATGTAGATTTCAGCGGACAGGATATCTGTCACCATCATCCGCCAATATCTAAATCAGGCCCTAAGTCTCAAGTGTACAGAAAATCAATAGATAATCAGGCAGCATTCCTAGAAGCTCAGGAAAGGGTCTGGTTCACCCACAAATTCAGGGATTTATATAGCCATTTTCAGCACAGAAGATGATAGAGACTGCAAAACCAGTACAGTGTGAACATCATTATAACAAATCATAATTCCTATTTCTGAAACGTCACATAACCCTACCATCATAGCACTAACCCAGTACATAAAATAGAACTGTCCCTCTGGCCTAATGTCATCCACAGATGTTAGAACAAATTAGCAACATAAACAGCAGGAATACATTGTGACTGAGTGTAATACAGTGTTCTAGCAGGAAGAGTCTTCGAAAGTAAGGAAAGGTTTCCTCCAGCAGGCTGTTCTAAAACAATATGTCATGTAACATAAACAGTGCACATCTTGCTGCATGTTTTGTCAAACAAGTAAATAAACAGAGAATGAACATCATGATGCAATATCCATTTAAAACAAAGAGGGCATCAATACTTAACTGAGACCTATCTTTAACCTGAAAACTTTGCAGTGTTTCCCGTGTGTGTTTTCTAAATGCACACAGTTACAGTCCAATAGAGGCATTTTACAGTAAAATAGATACTCTTTATGTAAGCCTAAACCTATTTGCTGTTTATTCTAAGTCAAAAGTACATTCAAACACATCATAATGATTTAGTTTCAAACTGAATAGCTCTATGTCAATACACATGCGTGAACTCAAATGCACAGCAAACCTCAGTAATGCAGTCCAAACACAAAGCCTCCCTCTAAATGAAACCAGAATAGCCAATATCAAGACTTAGGAATTGTGATTGTGATTTTTCTAAAACGCTACACGCTTTCTTTTAGTTTCTTCATATTCTTCATAGTGATAAAAAAAGGAGTGGAAATTTGAGTGCAATCAGATAGGGTTGTAGTGTACTCTTTTAACATTCGAAATTATGCTTTTTTTTTACATGCTATGTTATTTGTTCTATATTCAGTAACTAGTTTACTGGTACTTCACTTCTTTCTCCCTGCACCCCTGGTTTTACCTGTAGCCGTAGAATCATCCTTTGGAATGTTGAGGTTTTGGTCTCTGATATTTTTAGCGAGACGGTTTGAGAGTGATGGTGTTTATTCTCCCCTAATAAAACTCATATGTTTTATTCTGTAGCTTTGTCTCTTACCGTTTGTAACAGACTAGCTGAACATGCAGAAAGTATGGCAATTTGACATGTTTATTGAAAATTCCTGGTTAGGGATTTGTTCTTAGGTTGATATTAAAAAAACTAGAAATACAATGAGTTGTGTATACTGTAGTCTGGAGTTACGTCACTCCTTTTTTCCATTCTGAGGCTCTTTGTCTTTTTAGGACCTTTGGTTTTCTTCTCTTCTATTCCTCCTCCTGTGGAAGTGGACCCTTGAGAAACAAAAATAGTTTTTTTACCTATCTGCAATATCAGGCTGTTCCCCACCACCATTCACCAATGAAGTGTGCTTTTTAATATGTGTGACATAGACATTGGTCTCCAATGTTCCCCGTGAACATAGTCTTGATCTCTGGGCCCTCACCTGGAAGCTGTGTATCACACAAATGTGACCCGTCATGTAGTCCCTTTATCCCCACATCACAAACAGGTCACTTACCTTGGGCTATGGCTTGTCTCCTGAGCTGTAGCGTTGTTGACCTCAGAGCCTTCTCTCTTGGCACTGCCAGGTGGGCACAGACATGCAGTTAGTTGGTATCCCTCACTTTCTTCATAGTTGCTCACCACATCCTCCTCTTGAGGCGAGCAGTCAAGACCTCTTTCTTCCTCGCTGCTTGAACTCCTTTGTAGATGCCAGGCTCCCGATCCTCTGCTGAGCTCTTTCCCACGCATCTCGGTGTCCTGGTTAGTTACAATGTCTTCACTTGGGTCAGCCTCTTCTTCCATCACAGTGATGTTCCCTCCTGGATCTGCGTGTCACCTTACATGCAGCGGCCACAGTGGCCTCACTGCAGGAGTTTGTGCTAAGGAGAGCGACTGGATGACTAGACCCCCGCCCCCCTCATCATGTCAGAAAAAAACAGCAGCTGTCTTGGGTTTCTCAGCATGCCCCTCAATGGCTCTTTTACAGCATCTTGCAACAAACGATGGCCAATCGGGCCATGCGGAGCAAACATAGCTGGAAAGGTAATCCACATTGTTTTGAATGCCACCAGCTCAGTGACAAGGCTGGAAAGAAAATGGTTGCAATGCCAAAAACCATCTAAGAATCTGAACATTAGTGTGCTTATTATGAACCAGCCAAACCAAAGGGGCATGATCGGTGTGAAGGACAAAGGGACAGCACAATAAATAGTACTGTAGTTTTTCCAGTGCCCATTTAATTGGTTGGCAATTCTTCTCAATATTGGCATAATTAAGTTCCCTGGGGAGCAGCTTCGGGTTTATATAAACATGAGGATGGACATGGCCCTCCTGGTCAGTCTAGGAAAGAACAGCCCCAAGGCCAAAACCAGAAGCATCTATCTAAACCACAAACATTTTCCTAAAGTCGGGACACAATAGCACTGGATCACTACACAAAGAGGGTAATTATGACCCCGGCGGTTGGCGGTAATATGGAGGAAAGTACTGCCAACAGGCTGTGGTACTTTCCTCCATATTATGACATTGGCAGTTTGGCTGAAGCTAAACCGCCAATGTACCACACCGACCGCCACAGCGGTAACATCCGCCGGGCTGGAGACCTCAGCTTCCAGCCCAGCGGCCATCGCTTGCCCGCAAGAGGCATTATGACCCCGCCTATCGCCATGGTTTTTGTGGCATCCTTACCGCCACAAAAACCATGGCAGTAGGCACCATCAGTGACAAGGAATCCCTTCCCTGTCACTGATAGGGGTTTTCCCCGCCCCCTCCCCCTCCACAGGTTTCCCCCCACCCCACCTTCCTCTCCAGAACCCCACTTCATACACGCCCCTCCCTTCACACACGCACACACGCATACACACACCCATTGCAAAATTAATCCACGCATGCATACATCCATTCACACACACATCCACACACACTTACATACATACACGCATTCACACAACTCAACATACACGCACTCACACCCCCATTCATGCACATATATACAGCACGCAACACACACCCGCATACCCGCATGCACAGTCATACACACACACACAACACCCCCCTCCCCTGTCGGAGCACCCACTTACCTGGATCCAGGGGGTCCTCTGACAGGAGAGGGGACGAGGCGCTTCTACCAGCAGCTGCGTCTGCCAGAAGAACACCACCAGGCCATATTAATTCTCATGATAGGGCCGGCGGCGGTCTACTGGCGTGGCATTGCTCCTGGCAGCAACGCCACCTTACCGCCATCCGCCGACTTAGCCACTGCCGGATTTCCGCCATCCTTCTGGCGGAAATCCAGCTGTGGTCATGATACGGCGGATGGCTGGTAGCCGCGGTGACGGTCTTTTGGCGGCCAGCGCTGCGCCGGTAGGTGTTATATACCGCCAAGTTCCAAATGAGGGCCAAAGTCTCCTTAAGGCTATCAAAGCTTTTCTGATGAACAATAGACTTGTCATTGATTTCATAAGGACCGTTGTTTTTCAATAAGTCCATAAGAGGGTGCGCTATTTCTGAAAACTGGGGTATAACTCTCCTGTAATAGCCTACCAGGCCCAAAAACAAACTGACCTCTTGCTTTGTGGTGGGTCTAAGCATGTCTCTGTTAGCCCTCACTTTGTCCACCTAATCATGCCAGCCTGGATGTGGTATCTCAAATAACGATTAGTCAGTGGCCATCATAGACTTCTCTGCATTATCTACCAAACCTGCCTCTTTCAAGGCCAAGAAGATGGCTTCCAGATGCGCTAGATGACTATCCCATTCTGGACTAAAGATTAGTATGTCATCCTAGTAGGCAGCTGGGTAACTCCGATGTGGCCAAGGATAATATCCACCGGTCCCTGGTAGATTGTGGAAGCTCCATAGAGGCAGAAAGGTAGAACTTTGAACTGATATAAGCCAAATGTAGTTGTGAAAGCGTTTTTTTCCTTGGCTGTATCAGTGAGTGGTATCTGCCAGTGCCCCTTTGTGAGGTCCATGATGAAGAGGTATTTAGACTCACCCAGTTGTTCTACAACTTTGTCTGCTATTGGCATGGGGTAGGTGTCTAATTTGGAGACCCACATAAGTCCATAGAGAAATGAATGGACCCATTGGGTTTGGATACTACCACAACTGGAGAACATCAAGTCCTATTGGAGGATTCTATGATCTCATTGAGTAAAAAAGACTCTACCTCGTTTTCTACAGTCACTCTCCTGGCATCGGTTATTCAGTAGAAGTGTAGCCCATCTTCTGTCTTTCCTGTGCCTGTCGTAGACTCCTGTTATATTAACAAGACTGCTGGATTTTGGGCAGCAGCACCACCGAGTATGGGGGACTGAGTCTCATCCTACACCATGTGACAGCTGTCGGCCTAACCCATCCGGCTTGCTAGCAGCACTCACCAATACCAAAGGTAAGAATGATTTGTGGCAGCCTATTACATGACACTGAGACTCCTCAGGGAAGTTCTGGTGGAATCGTATCCTTTTCTCTCAGTTATGCAAGTCTCATACGTGCAAAGACAAACAGAAGCAGGGTATTGGTTTAGTATATATTTTATTGAAGTAATTGCATTCTACATAGAAAGGCATGATTTGTGATTATGAGGATAATGAAACACAGCTTTATCATAGCAGTGACCAGGAAAGTGAAACACAAGAAGAGCCCCACTATATTGTCATAATAGTGCTCCTAATATCCCTACCTACACTACTAAGTTTTTACTTGAGAAGAAATAGCAGTGGTAGCCCTAATCTGCCTTTCTGGTCAATGGAAAGAAGGCCAACCCTCAGACCTGTGATCAGAGGTGAAGAAGAGGTCTGTTAATCTGCTTGCACTGCTTCCACGTAGACGAAGAGGAGCCAAAAGGGTTCTGCAGAAACTGCAACGACATGCAGCATGAGATGGCAAGCTGGCTGGAATGTCCTCTCTAAGATGGTATTTATAGTGTGATGTTTTATAATAACATACCTGTTAATCTAAGAACATTTAAAATGTGCAGAACTACCTTTACCAGGATGCACTTTGCAGCTCACTTGAGGTCCACTGGGACAAAACTGGTATTCAACTGATATCAGGTGCCTGCAATTAAATCTGCTGAGCAGCCAGGCAGTTGGCCTTTGAAAAAGGAAGGAAATGTTTGTTCTCTGCTGATGAAGGGATTAACCCAGAATCACATGTCCAGAGATGTTTGAAAATACAAGGCCTGAAATAATGAAAATGCCAAATAATTATCTGTAAGTTGCTGACTTTGCTACATTCCATAATGGCCAGTTGCTAGTGTGCTTTTGTTCAGGACAACTCTCTCTTGTATATATATATATATATATATTTTGGTACTGTGGGGTATACTTTCCGGTCCTAGTGTAAACAGGTGATGGCTACCTTCTTGGATTCCCGTTTAGGAGTCTGTTTAATCTACTTGCTGTGAACGACCGAGTGATGGCACCCTGAGTTAAGTAATGCATCTATCTGCTGTCAGTTTATATGTAATTTCTTTTGACATGCATTAGGGTGCCCCCTCCATGTAGAACACCTGACCCCTCATAAACCCTACTTCTGAAGGAAGGTTCTACTGTTGATCCTTTCTATGGGCAATTCCTTGCAATGTGTCTCCATTCGGAGCAGTGGAGACATTGGGGACCACACCCACCTCTGTAGCTGGGGTTTTTGGAGGACCTTTGTTTTCATATAGGGGTCGTGGATTTGGTCGATGCTAAGGCTGCCAGGAAAGTCTGATGCTGGGCTGACTCCTGGCTACCCTAGGTCTGAACTCAGGGGATCAGTGATAAGCGCATGCTGGCTCGATGGCTCCCTCCACCGAAATGTTAGGATGTTGTTTAGTCCACGCTCTTGTAAAACTGGATAGGGCATCTAGATATTGCTCAAGATATACTTTCTTAATGACGTCCTTGATGGTAGAGGTGTTTGGCTTTAACCAGTGATTCCACAGGTCTTGTATTTTATAGTACAGCGACTATGGGTTATAATTATGGCCCCATTCTGAACTTGGTACAGTAATATTCACTCTCATAACCTAACCTTTCTAAAATTATTTTCTTTATTTCATTGTAAGGATTGTAAGGTGCAGCCCTGCAGGATTAGTGGTTTCAGAAGCAGTCTGAAGTTCCCCTGACAAAAGGGGTGCTAAGTATTGGCCCCATTATTCTGGGGGCCAAAACGCTCTACTAGTGACGCTCTCGAAGTTCATAAAGAAATAATCGGGGTCCTCCCCAGGCTGGTAATTCTGCAGCATGGAACTGAGGATGTTAGCATGTACTCTGGAGCTAACCAATGCATCAATTAATTTCAGAAGGGAGGCATCATGGGTCTGTTGTTCCTCACCTAGGACCGCTCGTCTTGTCAGTGTGTTATTGGGATTTTCCCTGTCTTGTTTGGCAGCTTCGGCATGTTTCTCTACTACCAGCTGTAGTTGTCTTTGGCCTTCCACTGATTGCCATACCATTTGTTTGATAATGATGGGTTGTGTCATGTCGGTAGCCTATGATCTCCTTGTGAGATCCCACTTCTGCCACTGTTTGCAACAGGCTAGCTGAACAGATCACAATGCAGACATTTTGGAAGTTTGAGATGTTTATTGAAAAAAACTGGATTTGGGTTGGTTGTTAGTTTTAAATTACAAGCTGGAAAAGCAATGAGCTCTGTATATTGCAGTCTGGAGTTACTTCACTTCTTTTTTCACTTCTCAGGCTCTTTGTCTTTTTCAGGCCGTTGGTTTTCTCCTCTTCTTCTCCCCCTTTGGTGGAAGCAGACCCTCTTGATACAAAAAGAGGTCTTTTACCTATCTGAAATAGCAGCCTATTCCCACCCACCATTCATCAGTGAAGAGTGTTTTTTAATATGTGTGACATAGATATCCATCTCCAATGTTCCCCGTGAACATAGTTGCGATCTCTGGGCCATCACCTGGCCCCTGAGTATCAAACCAATCCGATCCATCACCGTGGTCCCTTTAGCCCCACTTCACAAACATGAAGCAGATCACTTGCCTTGGGCTACAGCTGTCTCCTGAGTTGTTTCGTTGTCCACCTCAGCGTCCTCTTTCTTGGGGCCATCAGGTGAAAACAGACATGGAGTTAGTAGGGCTCCCTTGCTCTCTTCATGGTTGTGCGCTGAGATCTCTTCTTGCGAGGAGCAGTCCGACCTCTTTTTTCTACGTGGCTTGAACTCCTTCGTTGGGCTCCTGATTATCTGCTGGGCTGTTTCCCACAGGTCTCAGTGTCCTGGTCAGTTACGTCATCTTCGCTCGGGCCAGTCTCTCCTTCCGGCTCAATGACATTCCCTCTTGGATCGGTGTTTCCCCTCTCATATAGCAGCTACAAGGGCCTGACCACAGGAGCTCATGCCAATGAGCGTGACTGGGTGACTAGAACCTCACCCTTCTCAACATGTCAGGAAAGAGCAACAGCCATTTTGTGTTTTTTTGGCATGTCCCTCAGCGCCCCTTCCACCACATCCTCAAACCAGCAATGGCTGATCAGGTCACGTGGAGCAAACGGAGTGAGAAAAGTAATCAACATTGGTCTGAAAGTGGCCAGCTCAGTAACAGTCTGGAAAAAATTAGTTGCAAAGCCAAAAACCGTCTGAGGATCTGAGCATTTGTGTGTTTATTACGAGCCAGCCAGACCAAAGGTGCATGATCGGTGTGAAGGACAAAGGGATGGACCAACAAATAGTACAGTAGTGATTCCACCTCGCATATATTTGCCAGGCATTCATTCTTATTAGCGGTGTAATTAAGTTCCTGGGAAACAGTTTACAGGTTATATAAACTATAGGACGGAGATGGCCCTCCCGGTCAGTCTGGGAGAGAACATCCCCAAGGCCAAAACCAGAAGCATCCATCTGAACCACAAATGTTTTTCTAAAGCCGAGGCAAGTAACATCGGATCACAATACAAACTCTCCTTCAGTCTAAACCAGTCATTGATTTTAGAGGGGCGATTGTTTTACAATAAGTCCTTAGGAGGGAGTGGAATTTTTGACAACTGGGGTATAACTCTCCTGTAATAGCCTACCCCCCCAAAAATGATCTGACCTATCACTTTGTGGTGGGTGTAGGCAAGTCTCTGACAGCCTTCACTTTGTCCACCTGAGGCCTAATCATGCCGGCCTGGACCTGGTATCCCAAATACCAGGTAGAGTCAGTGGCCAACATAGACTTCTCTGTATTGACTACCAAATCTGCCTCTTTCAGGACCGCTTCCAGAGGTACTAGATGACTATCCCAGTCTGGACTAAAGATTACTGTGTCATCCAAGTAGGCAGCTGCATAACTGCGATGTGGCCAGAGGATATTGTCTCTGGAAGGTCAGTCTCTTGAAGGTCGCGGGTGCTCCATGGAGACTGAAATGTAGAAATTTGAAAGGTATTTTTTCTTTTGGTGTACCAGTGAATGTGATGTCCCATTATCCCTTCTTGAGGTCCAAGATGGAGAGGTATTTAGCCTCATCCACTTGTTCTGCAAGTTCGACTACTCTTGGCATGGGTAGGTGTCAAAAATAGAGATACAATTGAGCCCATGAAAGTCGATACATAAATGAATGAACAAGTTAAGTTTGGGTACTAACACAACCGGAGAGTACCATGTACAATTGGAGGGTTCTATGATACCATCTTGTAACATAGACTCTACCTCCATTTCTACAGCCACTTTCCTGGCTTTGGATATTGGGTAGGGTGTAACCGAATCACCTGTTTCCCTTCAACTACTATGTCATGGGTCATGAGGGTAGTTCTTCTGGGTTTCCCTGAGAAGACACCCGTGCATCTCCAAAGGACACCTCGTAATTCATGATGTTCTTTCATAGTGATATTGGTGCCATTCCTCATATCTTGTGTCTCTGGGGTTGAATCCTTGAAGGAAAGACTTATTTCCAGGGATTGGGAGTATGTGACTAACAGGGATCTGGCTTGCACTGTTGGTTGTTCCCATTTCTTCCGGAGATTAATGTGAAATATCGGTTCACCTTGTTGTAGTTTGGGTATGGCCACCCTATTGGTTCCTGGAGTTATTTGACCTAACACTGTGTATGGACCTAGGGTACTTGTATCAGATTATGCTAGTAATATATGCTGTTTTTTCTTTTCCTTTTGTAGTGATATCCATGTCTTCTGTGTCCTGAGGGGAACACGTTAGTCATTTGGGTCTCAAACGCGTTGATAACATTGAGCATCCTGAGATCACAAATAAAGCGGAATGGGCACATAGGGAGAATTGGAATTTGTGGCCTATAAGGGACATTACCCCTGTGTTGGCCACATTGTTGATTCATGTTTTTGCACCTTTAGGTGAGGCTCCATAGATATGAGCTGTTAACGAACTGCAAATAACTTCAGCTCCTTTTTGTTAAAAAATGTCTCAGAACCTGGAATCAAGATTTTATTAATGTTTGTTATTTTATTTATGTGACTGATGTGTACCTAAAATGTTTTATGTTGTGCCAATTGATTATTTTGAGTCTTTGTACATTGCTTGGTTGTCTTTCTTTATTAGATATGGATGTATATATTTGATTGAATTATTTGAAGATTCCATAATTAAAATGTGTGTGTTAATTTATTTGCTCCCTTACTTATTATTTGAATGAAAAGATTTTGTAAGTGTTGCCAGCGTTGGCTTATGTTTTTTTTTTATCTTGGATTTCTTGGCATGCCGCTCGGAGGCCCTGCCACACCGTTCTTTGACCATAACACTGGTACAACGGATGGGATCAGAACTTGAACCTGCAAAACACAATTGATTAACAATCCCTCTAAACTCTAGTTCATATTCTTTAATCAGTGTCCCTGAACTGTCCCAAAGTTCAGTTAGAAGTCGAGTCTCAATAGTTTATGATCGTCTTGAATCACTTGTAGTTGGATTTAGATCTTGTATCCAGAAGGAGTTGCAGTCGTTCCACAGTCTTGTTCCTTTTTCTTTTAGGGATCTGCATGCATGTTTCATGGAGTGATGAAGTGGATGGACAATTAATGGATGTTTCTAGCTATATGCTTTATGGTGATAAATTCAACAGGTATTTTGGATTTCTTTTCCAGAACCCTGTGGGGACACTGCAGAGACTGTGAGCTTGCATGTGGCTTCAGCGGGTAGCCAGTAGATATCTTCCACGGTGGGCTATACGCGGTTGCATTTTGAAGCACAATCTGGCTGCCTCTTTCTCTAGCCTATATAGCATGGGAAATAGGTTTTCAAGAGCCTAACATAAATAATGTCTTTGCATTTTGTATTTTTTGCCAGCTTCAAATTGTGGTTGGTCATGTTGAATTGACTTGTGGGACAGACAAAAATGCTGAATCAAAAAGTGACTTGATTCCTTGCTTTGAGTTGTGGTGGATCAGGGTCTTTAATATTTGGTTTACTGCATAAATCATACCAAAGCATCCAGACAAAAGTCTCCGCTCTTACTGGACCTTTGCCCTAAGTAATAATTCATCTGGAACTGTAAATCAAAATCAATTGATTCGTCACAGTTTAAATTTCAATCTTGGGAGTTCTGTACTACTCTAGGAACACACATTTTATAAGTTCTTCATATCTGTAGTTGCAACAGATAGTTGCAGTATTCTGTTGTGTCGTACATCAACTCATGGTAACAGGAAAACTTCCGTTGTCCAACCAGTCAAAGACAATGACTTACAGAGATTAAATATTTGAAAGAAACATTTTATAAAACATTTCACAAGTTGGAGAAAGATTCACATGGCTAGGCCTCTGCGTTACACTACTAGGTTATGCATTTCTTACACATCTACATTAACAGTACCATTGTTCATATGAAATATTCTACGGAAATTAAACTAAATATTTTAATACATTATCATATTTTATGAAAACAATGCCTATGGGAAGGTCGGAATCTAAAAGTTCTTCTTCAATCATGCACTTCTCCGCACTTCTCAGCACATTTGCATAAATGAAAATTGTGGCCCATATTTATACTTTTTGACGCTAAACTGCGCTAACGCAGTTTAGCGTCAAAACATTTTGCGCCGTCTAACGCCATTCTGAAGCGCCATGCGGGCGCCGTATTTATGGAATGGCGTTAGACGGCGCAATCAGACCGGCGCTGCCTGGTGTGCGTGGAAAAAAACCACGTAGACCAGGCAGCGCCGGCGTTGGGAAAAAATGACGTTAGGGCGTCTTAAAATGGCGCAAGTCAGGTTGACGCTAAAAAATCGTCTTAACCCGATTTGCGCCATTTTTTCGACGCCCAGACGCCATTTCATGACTCCTGTCTTAGTAAAGACAGGAGTCATGCCCCCTTGCCCAATGGCCATGCCCAGGGGACTTGTGTCCCCTGGGCATGGTCATTGGGCATAGTGGCATGTAGGGGGGCACAAATAAGGCCCCCCTATGCCACAAAAAAAATAAAAAAATAAAAAAAATTATACTTACCTGAACTTACCTGTACTTCACTGGGATGGGTCCCTCCATCCTTGGGTGTCCTCCTGGGGTGGGCAGGGGTGGCAGGGGATGTCCCTGGGGGCAGGGGAGGGCACCTGTGGGCTCATTCTGAGCCCACAGGTCCCTTAACGCCTACCCTGACCCAGGCGTTAAATTCAGGCGCAAATGCGGGTTTTTTTGACCCGCCACCTCCCGGGCGTGATTTTTGCCCGGGAGTATAAATACGACGCATTTGCGTCGCCGTCATTTTTTTAGACGGGAACGCCTTCCTTGCATCTCATTAACGCAAGGAAGGCGTTCACGCAAAAAAATGACGCTCTTTCTTCATACTTTGGCGCTAGACGCGTCTAACGCCAAAGTATAAATATGGCGTTAGTTTTGCGCCGAAATTGCGTCGAAAAAAACGACGCAAATTCGGCGCAAACGGAGTATAAATACGGGCCTTAGTATCTCACACTCCTGACCAGAGTTTTGTAAAAGAAGAGAAAAATGCATTCTACAGCCTTTCTAACCTAACACTGATAGTTAGTTATAGTCTCTAACTTGCTTTTAAAATACAGCTTTTCGTTCAAGGCCTACATGTTATTTCTACAAGTTAATTGTATTCATTTTTGATAATATTATTATGTATTATTATTTAAGATGCCCTAGAATGTGCTTAGAAGTAGGTTTCCAATACCTCGGGGTGCCAATCAGAGATTAGTGACAACATGCAATCGAAAAATACATATTTATTTGTTTAAGCAACATCGTCAACCAGATCATTCAAGGTCCTTTATTAGTAGCAGTATCTCTACTACAAGAAAGATTGGTTCATTGATTTAGCTTGAGTTTGAAGCTAAACCATGACAAGGGGTTCATCACCCAGCCCTATGGTCTTGGTCCTCTGTCCTGGCCTGTTGTTCTGATGAGCACAACCAAATCCTAGACCTACAGCTTTCACAACAACCCAATTCGTCTTCCTTCATGTTAGATACAGGAATTCCATTGCTGGTGCTGAAAGGTGGTCAACGTGGAGGATATCAAAATGTTGCTGCAAGGAAGTATTCTTTTAAGCAATCAGTGTGCTCCTGCTAAACTCTTTAGCTTATTATTAGCAAATGATAGAGAGACTTATAGTCAGTGGTGGGAACCTCAGTCTTTCAGTGTAACATTCAGAACAGCACAGCTCTAACACAGCTTTATTTTGGATAATATGCATGCAACTTTTCAGCGGCTGGCTAGGGTACAACCAGGAATTGAGAAGAAGACAGCTGTTTACAAGAATGTTTGTTGGGAATCTTGATCTATATAGAGTAACACCAGAGACACCCTAATGTTGTAATGATGGGCTCTAGACTGACTTCACTGCCCTTTAAATTTCTCCCCGCCAAGCTGCTACAAGGTGCTCATTGAAATGTGTTAACCCAGTGGGTCACACCCAGAGTGCTACTACAATGAGTGACAGGACGTTCCAAGTTTCATCTTGTGATTTAAATACATGGAGTACCATTACATTAAAATGTGCCTGTGAATAGGCATAACATTAAACAGTTAAAAATATATGTGAGAGGTATTGAAATTAGGATAAAAAGATATTCCACCAAATCTGCACACTCTGTCACAAATACCTGTTTCAATGATTTATTTCTGCCACGGGCCTTCTTTCACATCGGAGGCAAAAGCTGCCAGGGTGTAACAACTCAAATCAAATCAAATCATTAGCATTTGTAAAGCGCGCTACTCACCCGTGCGGGTCTCAAGGCGCTAGGGGGGAAAGGGGGGGTTATCGCTGCTCGAACAGCCAAGTCTTTAGGAGTCTCCGGAAAGCGGAGTGGTCCTGGGTGGTCCTGAGGCTGGTGGGGAGGGAGTTCCAGGTCTTGGCCGCCAGGAAGGAGAAAGATCTCCCACCCGCCGTGGAGCGGCGGGTGCGAGGGACGGCAGCAAGTGCGAGGCCAGCGGAGCGGAGGGGGCGGGTGGGGACGTAGAAGCTGAGGCGTCTGTTGAGGTATTCCGGTCCCTTGTTGTGGAGGGCTTTGTGTGCGTGGGTGAGAAGACGGAAGGTGATCCTTTTGCTGACTGGGAGCCAATGCAGGTGTCTCAGGTGTGCGGAGATGTGGCTGTTGCGGGGTACGTCGAGGATGAGGCGGGCCGAGGCGTTTTGGATGCGTTGCAGGCGGTTTTGGAGTTTGGCGGTGGTCCCGGCGTAGAGGGTGTTGCCGTAGTCCAGGCGACTCGTGACAAGGGCGTGGGTCACGGTTTTTCTGGTGTCGGCGGGGATCCAGCGGAAGATCTTGCGGAGCATGCGGAGAGTGAGGAAGCAGGCGGAGGACACGGCGTTGACTTGCTTGGTCATGGTGAGAAGAGGGTCCAAGATGAAGCCGAGGTTGCGGGCGTGGTCTGCGGGGGTCGGTGCGGTGCCGAGGGCCGTGGGCCACCAGGAGTCGTCCCAGGCGGACGGGGTGTTGCCGAGGATGAGGACTTCCGTTTTTTCAGAGTTCAGCTTTAGGCGGCTGAGCCTCATCCAATCTGCGACGTCCTTCATACCCTCTTGTAGGTTGGTCTTGGCGCTGGCGGGGTCCTTGGTGAGGGAGAGTACAAGTTGGGTGTCGTCGGCGTAGGAGGTGATGATGATGTCGTGCTTGCGTACGATGTCGGCGAGGGGGCTCATGTAGACATTGAAGAGTGTCGGGCTGAGCGATGAGCCTTGAGGTACGCCGCAGATGATCTTGGTGGGTTCTGAGCGAAACGGAGGGAGGTAAACTCTTTGGGAGCGGTTAGCGAGGAAGGAGGCGATCCAGTCCAGGGCCTGGCCTTGGATCCCGGTGGAGCGTAGGCGGGTGATTAGGGTGCGGTGACAGACGGTGTCAAAGGCAGCCGAGAGGTCGAGGAGAATGAGGGCGACTGTTTCACCGTTGTCCATCAGGGTTCTGATGTCGTCTGTGACTGAGATGAGGGCGGTTTCCGTGCTGTGGTTGGTTCGGAATCCGGTTTGTGAAGGGTCGAGCAGGTTGTTGTCTTCCAGGAAGGTGGTCAGCTGTTTGTTGACGGTCTTTTCTATTACCTTGGCTGGGAAAGGTAGAAGAGAGATGGGGCGGAAGTTTTTCAGGTCGCTTGGGTCAGCCGTAGGTTTCTTTAGTAGGGCGTTGACTTCAGCGTGCTTCCAGCATTCGGGGAAGGTAGCAGAAGAAAAAGAAGAGTTGATGACGGTCTGGAGGTGCGGGGCGATGATGTCGTCGGCTTTGTTAAAGATGAAGTGCGGGCAGGGGTCCGAAGGGGCGCCGGAGTGGATAGAGTTCATGATGGATTTGGTTTCTTCCGTGTTGATGTGGGTCCAGTTGTTGAGGGTGATGTCCGGGGAAGCGGGTTCAGTGGTGTATGGTTGGGTCTGGTGTCCGAAGCTGTCGTGGAGGTCGCTGATCTTGCGATGGAAGAAAGTGGCGAGGGATTCGCACAAATCCTGTGAGGGCGTGACGGCGTTGGCGCTGGCGCTGGGGTTGGAGAACTCTTTGACGATGCTGAAGAGTTCTCTGCTGTTGTGGCTGTTTTTGTCTAGTCTGTCGGTGAAAAAGTTCCTTTTGGCAGTGCGGATCAGGTGGTGGTGTTCGCGTGTAGCGTTCTTGAGGGCGGTCATGTTGTCAGCGGTGTGGTCCTTGCGCCAGGCCTTCTCAAGGGCACGACAAGTTTTCTTTGATTCTTTGAGGGTGTCAGAGAACCAGAGAGGTTTTTTGGTGTTGGTCTGTCGATGCGTGCGTTTGAGGGGAGCAAGGTTGTCAGCGCAGTTGGAGATCCAGTTTGTGAGGTTGAGAGCTGCGTCGTTGGGGTCGGTGGTGAGGGTGGGTTGGTTGGCGGCGAGAGCGGAGAAGAGTTGCTCTTCAGGGATCTTGTTCCACTGTCGACGAGGGATGGGTTGAGTGCGGAGGTGGGAGGTCTCGCGTCGGAATGTGAAGTGGACGCAGCTGTGGTCGGTCCAGTGCAGGGCAGAGGTGTGGCTGAAGAAGACGTGTTTGCTGGCGGAGAAGATAGGGTCGAGCGTGTGTCCGGCGATGTGGGTGGCGGTGTTCACCAGTTGTTTGAGGCCGAGGTTGGCGAGGTTGTCGAGCAGGGTGGTGGTGTTGGGGTCGTTGTTTTGTTCCAGATGGAAGTTGAGGTCGCCTAGGAGGATGTAGTCCGGTGAGGCGAGGGCGTGCGGGGAGATGAAGTCGGCGATGGCGTCGCTGAAAGAGGCGCGAGGTCCGGGAGGACGGTAGACGAGGGATCCTCTGAGGGTGGTCCTTGGGTCGGTGCGAATCTGAAAATGCAGGTGTTCAGCGGCGAGGGGGGGGTCTTCGGTGGAGGTGGTGACGCTGATGGAGTCTTTGAAGATGATGGCGACACCTCCTCCTACTTGGTTGGTGCGGTCTTTTCTGGAGATCTTGTAGCCTTCGGGGATGGCGGTAGCGATGTCTGGAGCAGAGGAGGCGTTCATCCATGTCTCCGTGATGAAGGCGACGTCCGGGGCTGTGGAGTCCAGGAGGTCCCAAAGTTCAACGGCGTGCTTGTGGACGGAACGAGCGTTGACCAGGATGCACTTGAGGTGGTTGATGGCGCGTGGGCTTGTGGTCGTGGTAGTTGCGTGGTGGAAGATGCGTTTGCAGGAGTTGCAGGCGAAGGGTCCATGGGTGCGTTTGGGGTGAGCTAGGAAGCAGGTTTTGGAGCGCCCTGGGTTGAGGGCGTGGAGGGTGGTGGGGTCGTAGCGGATCAGCGGGGCTTGGGGGAGCTGGGGACCAGGGGTCGTGGCGCTGGGCGCGGGCCAGGCGCGGACGGGCGCAGACGGGCTTGCCTCTGGCGCGCCTCCGGCACGCCAGCGGCGTGCCCGCTGCGCGCGCCCGCTGCGCAGTCGCGCAGCGGCCGCCATAAGAGGTAGGAGGGGGGGGGAGGGGTCAGCTGGGGGCGAATGGGAGCTGGGGGGCGGGGGCGTGCAGGAGGTCGCGGCGGGAAAGCGCGAGGGAGGGGGGGGGGACAGGTAGAGTGAGAGGAGCTGGGGGAGGGGGTTTAGGGTGGAGGAGGGTGAGTGTTAGGAGGTTTGGAGATTAGGGAGAGAGATAGGAGTAGGGTTGTGAAGATAGGGGAGGGGGGTTGTAGAGGTGGGTGAGGGAGAGAGGTAGAGTGAGAGGATAGGGAGATAGGTAGTAGAGGGGGTGGCGGGAGGGGGGGAGAGATAGAGAAATAGATAGAGAAAATAGATAGAGAAGTCGATAGATAGGGAAATAGATAGATAGACAGATAGGTAGGTAGGAGGAGGTGGAGAGTGGGGGAGTTAGATAGTGAGATAGGGAGCTAGAGAGATAGGAAGATAGGAGGAGTGAGGGAGGTAGATAGCGAACGGGTTAGCTAGGGGTGAGAGAGGGGGAGGCGAGTGAGGGAGGGGGATGAGGAAGGAGCAGGAGGGCAGGCTCGGGGGAAGAAGACGGAGGAGGTAGAAGAGCCGAAGACAGGAGAACAGAAGACAGGAGAACAGAAGACAGAAGAACAGAAGACAGAAGAGCAGAAGAGCAGAAGAGCAGAAGACAGAAGAACAGAAGCACAGAAGAGCAGAAGAACAGAGAAGAACAGAGAAGAACAGAGAAGAACACAGAAGAACACAGAAGAACACAGAAGAACAGAGAAGAACAGAGAAGAACAGAGAAGAACACAGAAGAACCGAGAAGAAGAACACAGAAGCACAGAGAAGAACAGAGAAGAAGAACACAGAAGACCGGAAGAACACAGAAGAACAGAAGGGAAGAACAGAAGAACAGAAGAACACAGAAGAAGATTGCAGAGGGGGAGCGAGGAGGGAGAGACAGAGAGGAGGAAAAGAAGCAGGAGCAGAAGAGAAGGTGAGTGGCGCGGGGCAGGGCGAGGGGCTGGGAGGAGGGGGGTACTTACAGTTAGGTGGGTCTCAGGAACACAGGAACTCGGGAACTTGGAGGAGCTGCAGCGGCAGGGGGAGCGACCTACCCTTGGGTCAAGGGTCGCTACCACTGTCGCGCAGCGGCCGCCATAAGAGGTAGGAGGGGGGGGGAGGGGTCAGCTGGGGGCGAATGGGAGCTGGGGGGCGGGGGCGTGCAGGAGGTCGCGGCGGGAAAGCGCGAGGGAGGGGGGGGGACAGGTAGAGTGAGAGGAGCTGGGGGAGGGGGTTTAGGGTGGAGGAGGGTGAGTGTTAGGAGGTTTGGAGATTAGGGAGAGAGATAGGAGTAGGGTTGTGAAGATAGGGGAGGGGGGGTTGTAGAGGTGGGTGAGGGAGAGAGGTAGAGTGAGAGGATAGGGAGATAGGTAGTAGAGGGGGTGGCGGGAGGGGGGGAGAGATAGAGAAATAGATAGAGAAAATAGATAGAGAAGTCGATAGATAGGGAAATAGATAGATAGACAGATAGGTAGGTAGGAGGAGGTGGAGAGTGGGGGAGTTAGATAGTGAGATAGGGAGCTAGAGAGATAGGAAGATAGGAGGAGTGAGGGAGGTAGATAGCGAACGGGTTAGCTAGGGGTGAGAGAGGGGGAGGCGAGTGAGGGAGGGGGATGAGGAAGGAGCAGGAGGGCAGGCTCGGGGGAAGAAGACGGAGGAGGTAGAAGAGCCGAAGACAGGAGAACAGAAGACAGGAGAACAGAAGACAGAAGAACAGAAGACAGAAGAGCAGAAGAGCAGAAGAGCAGAAGACAGAAGAACAGAAGCACAGAAGAGCAGAAGAACAGAGAAGAACAGAGAAGAACAGAGAAGAACACAGAAGAACACAGAAGAACACAGAAGAACAGAGAAGAACAGAGAAGAACAGAGAAGAACACAGAAGAACCGAGAAGAAGAACACAGAAGCACAGAGAAGAACAGAGAAGAAGAACACAGAAGACCGGAAGAACACAGAAGAACAGAAGGGAAGAACAGAAGAACAGAAGAACACAGAAGAAGATTGCAGAGGGGGAGCGAGGAGGGAGAGACAGAGAGGAGGAAAAGAAGCAGGAGCAGAAGAGAAGGTGAGTGGCGCGGGGCAGGGCGAGGGGCTGGGAGGAGGGGGGTACTTACAGTTAGGTGGGTCTCAGGAACACAGGAACTCGGGAACTTGGAGGAGCTGCAGCGGCAGGGGGAGCGACCTACCCTTGGGTCAAGGGTCGCTACCACTGTCGCGCAGCGGCCGCCATAAGAGGTAGGAGGGGGGGGGAGGGGTCAGCTGGGGGCGAATGGGAGCTGGGGGGCGGGGGCGTGCAGGAGGTCGCGGCGGGAAAGCGCGAGGGAGGGGGGGGGACAGGTAGAGTGAGAGGAGCTGGGGGAGGGGGTTTAGGGTGGAGGAGGGTGAGTGTTAGGAGGTTTGGAGATTAGGGAGAGAGATAGGAGTAGGGTTGTGAAGATAGGGGAGGGGGGGTTGTAGAGGTGGGTGAGGGAGAGAGGTAGAGTGAGAGGATAGGGAGATAGGTAGTAGAGGGGGTGGCGGGAGGGGGGGAGAGATAGAGAAATAGATAGAGAAAATAGATAGAGAAGTCGATAGATAGGGAAATAGATAGATAGACAGATAGGTAGGTAGGAGGAGGTGGAGAGTGGGGGAGTTAGATAGTGAGATAGGGAGCTAGAGAGATAGGAAGATAGGAGGAGTGAGGGAGGTAGATAGCGAACGGGTTAGCTAGGGGTGAGAGAGGGGGAGGCGAGTGAGGGAGGGGGATGAGGAAGGAGCAGGAGGGCAGGCTCGGGGGAAGAAGACGGAGGAGGTAGAAGAGCCGAAGACAGGAGAACAGAAGACAGGAGAACAGAAGACAGAAGAACAGAAGACAGAAGAGCAGAAGAGCAGAAGAGCAGAAGACAGAAGAACAGAAGCACAGAAGAGCAGAAGAACAGAGAAGAACAGAGAAGAACAGAGAAGAACACAGAAGAACACAGAAGAACACAGAAGAACAGAGAAGAACAGAGAAGAACAGAGAAGAACACAGAAGAACCGAGAAGAAGAACACAGAAGCACAGAGAAGAACAGAGAAGAAGAACACAGAAGACCGGAAGAACACAGAAGAACAGAAGGGAAGAACAGAAGAACAGAAGAACACAGAAGAAGATTGCAGAGGGGGAGCGAGGAGGGAGAGACAGAGAGGAGGAAAAGAAGCAGGAGCAGAAGAGAAGGTGAGTGGCGCGGGGCAGGGCGAGGGGCTGGGAGGAGGGGGGTACTTACAGTTAGGTGGGTCTCAGGAACACAGGAACTCGGGAACTTGGAGGAGCTGCAGCGGCAGGGGGAGCGACCTACCCTTGGGTCAAGGGTCGCTACCACTGTCGCGCAGCGGCCGCCATAAGAGGTAGGAGGGGGGGGGAGGGGTCAGCTGGGGGCGAATGGGAGCTGGGGGGCGGGGGCGTGCAGGAGGTCGCGGCGGGAAAGCGCGAGGGAGGGGGGGGGGACAGGTAGAGTGAGAGGAGCTGGGGGAGGGGGTTTAGGGTGGAGGAGGGTGAGTGTTAGGAGGTTTGGAGATTAGGGAGAGAGATAGGAGTAGGGTTGTGAAGATAGGGGAGGGGGGGTTGTAGAGGTGGGTGAGGGAGAGAGGTAGAGTGAGAGGATAGGGAGATAGGTAGTAGAGGGGGTGGCGGGAGGGGGGGAGAGATAGAGAAATAGATAGAGAAAATAGATAGAGAAGTCGATAGATAGGGAAATAGATAGATAGACAGATAGGTAGGTAGGAGGAGGTGGAGAGTGGGGGAGTTAGATAGTGAGATAGGGAGCTAGAGAGATAGGAAGATAGGAGGAGTGAGGGAGGTAGATAGCGAACGGGTTAGCTAGGGGTGAGAGAGGGGGAGGCGAGTGAGGGAGGGGGATGAGGAAGGAGCAGGAGGGCAGGCTCGGGGGAAGAAGACGGAGGAGGTAGAAGAGCCGAAGACAGGAGAACAGAAGACAGGAGAACAGAAGACAGAAGAACAGAAGACAGAAGAGCAGAAGAGCAGAAGAGCAGAAGACAGAAGAACAGAAGCACAGAAGAGCAGAAGAACAGAGAAGAACAGAGAAGAACAGAGAAGAACACAGAAGAACACAGAAGAACACAGAAGAACAGAGAAGAACAGAGAAGAACAGAGAAGAACACAGAAGAACCGAGAAGAAGAACACAGAAGCACAGAGAAGAACAGAGAAGAAGAACACAGAAGACCGGAAGAACACAGAAGAACAGAAGGGAAGAACAGAAGAACAGAAGAACACAGAAGAAGATTGCAGAGGGGGAGCGAGGAGGGAGAGACAGAGAGGAGGAAAAGAAGCAGGAGCAGAAGAGAAGGTGAGTGGCGCGGGGCAGGGCGAGGGGCTGGGAGGAGGGGGGTACTTACAGTTAGGTGGGTCTCAGGAACACAGGAACTCGGGAACTTGGAGGAGCTGCAGCGGCAGGGGGAGCGACCTACCCTTGGGTCAAGGGTCGCTACCACTGTCGCGCAGCGGCCGCCATAAGAGGTAGGAGGGGGGGGGAGGGGTCAGCTGGGGGCGAATGGGAGCTGGGGGGCGGGGGCGTGCAGGAGGTCGCGGCGGGAAAGCGCGAGGGAGGGGGGGGGACAGGTAGAGTGAGAGGAGCTGGGGGAGGGGGTTTAGGGTGGAGGAGGGTGAGTGTTAGGAGGTTTGGAGATTAGGGAGAGAGATAGGAGTAGGGTTGTGAAGATAGGGGAGGGGGGGTTGTAGAGGTGGGTGAGGGAGAGAGGTAGAGTGAGAGGATAGGGAGATAGGTAGTAGAGGGGGTGGCGGGAGGGGGGGAGAGATAGAGAAATAGATAGAGAAAATAGATAGAGAAGTCGATAGATAGGGAAATAGATAGATAGACAGATAGGTAGGTAGGAGGAGGTGGAGAGTGGGGGAGTTAGATAGTGAGATAGGGAGCTAGAGAGATAGGAAGATAGGAGGAGTGAGGGAGGTAGATAGCGAACGGGTTAGCTAGGGGTGAGAGAGGGGGAGGCGAGTGAGGGAGGGGGATGAGGAAGGAGCAGGAGGGCAGGCTCGGGGGAAGAAGACGGAGGAGGTAGAAGAGCCGAAGACAGGAGAACAGAAGACAGGAGAACAGAAGACAGAAGAACAGAAGACAGAAGAGCAGAAGAGCAGAAGAGCAGAAGACAGAAGAACAGAAGCACAGAAGAGCAGAAGAACAGAGAAGAACAGAGAAGAACAGAGAAGAACACAGAAGAACACAGAAGAACACAGAAGAACAGAGAAGAACAGAGAAGAACAGAGAAGAACACAGAAGAACCGAGAAGAAGAACACAGAAGCACAGAGAAGAACAGAGAAGAAGAACACAGAAGACCGGAAGAACACAGAAGAACAGAAGGGAAGAACAGAAGAACAGAAGAACACAGAAGAAGATTGCAGAGGGGGAGCGAGGAGGGAGAGACAGAGAGGAGGAAAAGAAGCAGGAGCAGAAGAGAAGGTGAGTGGCGCGGGGCAGGGCGAGGGGCTGGGAGGAGGGGGGTACTTACAGTTAGGTGGGTCTCAGGAACACAGGAACTCGGGAACTTGGAGGAGCTGCAGCGGCAGGGGGAGCGACCTACCCTTGGGTCAAGGGTCGCTACCACTGTCGCGCAGCGGCCGCCATAAGAGGTAGGAGGGGGGGGGAGGGGTCAGCTGGGGGCGAATGGGAGCTGGGGGGCGGGGGCGTGCAGGAGGTCGCGGCGGGAAAGCGCGAGGGAGGGGGGGGGACAGGTAGAGTGAGAGGAGCTGGGGGAGGGGGTTTAGGGTGGAGGAGGGTGAGTGTTAGGAGGTTTGGAGATTAGGGAGAGAGATAGGAGTAGGGTTGTGAAGATAGGGGAGGGGGGGTTGTAGAGGTGGGTGAGGGAGAGAGGTAGAGTGAGAGGATAGGGAGATAGGTAGTAGAGGGGGTGGCGGGAGGGGGGGAGAGATAGAGAAATAGATAGAGAAAATAGATAGAGAAGTCGATAGATAGGGAAATAGATAGATAGACAGATAGGTAGGTAGGAGGAGGTGGAGAGTGGGGGAGTTAGATAGTGAGATAGGGAGCTAGAGAGATAGGAAGATAGGAGGAGTGAGGGAGGTAGATAGCGAACGGGTTAGCTAGGGGTGAGAGAGGGGGAGGCGAGTGAGGGAGGGGGATGAGGAAGGAGCAGGAGGGCAGGCTCGGGGGAAGAAGACGGAGGAGGTAGAAGAGCCGAAGACAGGAGAACAGAAGACAGGAGAACAGAAGACAGAAGAACAGAAGACAGAAGAGCAGAAGAGCAGAAGAGCAGAAGACAGAAGAACAGAAGCACAGAAGAGCAGAAGAACAGAGAAGAACAGAGAAGAACAGAGAAGAACACAGAAGAACACAGAAGAACACAGAAGAACAGAGAAGAACAGAGAAGAACAGAGAAGAACACAGAAGAACCGAGAAGAAGAACACAGAAGCACAGAGAAGAACAGAGAAGAAGAACACAGAAGACCGGAAGAACACAGAAGAACAGAAGGGAAGAACAGAAGAACAGAAGAACACAGAAGAAGATTGCAGAGGGGGAGCGAGGAGGGAGAGACAGAGAGGAGGAAAAGAAGCAGGAGCAGAAGAGAAGGTGAGTGGCGCGGGGCAGGGCGAGGGGCTGGGAGGAGGGGGGTACTTACAGTTAGGTGGGTCTCAGGAACACAGGAACTCGGGAACTTGGAGGAGCTGCAGCGGCAGGGGGAGCGACCTACCCTTGGGTCAAGGGTCGCTACCACTGTCGCGCAGCGGCCGCCATAAGAGGTAGGAGGGGGGGGGAGGGGTCAGCTGGGGGCGAATGGGAGCTGGGGGGCGGGGGCGTGCAGGAGGTCGCGGCGGGAAAGCGCGAGGGAGGGGGGGGGACAGGTAGAGTGAGAGGAGCTGGGGGAGGGGGTTTAGGGTGGAGGAGGGTGAGTGTTAGGAGGTTTGGAGATTAGGGAGAGAGATAGGAGTAGGGTTGTGAAGATAGGGGAGGGGGGGTTGTAGAGGTGGGTGAGGGAGAGAGGTAGAGTGAGAGGATAGGGAGATAGGTAGTAGAGGGGGTGGCGGGAGGGGGGGAGAGATAGAGAAATAGATAGAGAAAATAGATAGAGAAGTCGATAGATAGGGAAATAGATAGATAGACAGATAGGTAGGTAGGAGGAGGTGGAGAGTGGGGGAGTTAGATAGTGAGATAGGGAGCTAGAGAGATAGGAAGATAGGAGGAGTGAGGGAGGTAGATAGCGAACGGGTTAGCTAGGGGTGAGAGAGGGGGAGGCGAGTGAGGGAGGGGGATGAGGAAGGAGCACTGCAAATAAATTATACATCTCTGCTGTTTATCATTGTAGGCAGTCTTTGACACCTGCTGGTAGATGAAATCTGACATTTACCTACTGTGTTCAGAATCCCGTCCTCTAAGAGAACCACAAGTAAGCAAATCACCAATATCCAAAGAAATCTCAACCAGGCTGCAGCATTGTTTTTGTCCAGCGGAGAAGAAGGCAGGTGTAGACTTGTGGCAAGTTGGGAAGGTAATTTAGGGCCTCATTTACATTCTGGCAGAAGGGGATATCCCGTCCGCCATATTTTGATCCCATTCTATCATATGGGGATCATAATACTGCGGATGGGATAGCCGTCATGTTCCTCTGTCAGGATCTAAAACAGGCCCTTAATGAGGAGCAGACTTGCTAGACTAGGCTACCAACATGATATTTCTCAAACAAACCTACTCTAACATTTCCCACCCAGTGAAAGATCAGCATTCTGCTGTTGACTGAACAACATTCAAGGAGAATGTGAGAATAGTATGCTAAAGGGTTTTCTATTGCCCTGACATTCTAGACACCTGCAGTATACTACACATGGCCTTCCTGAAGATAGCACTGCTCTGAAAGAAACAATGTCCACAGTCACATTTACATGACATGACTAACACACAAGTAGTTGCAGATGACTATGTTGGTTTCTGTAACATGCACAAAAAACATAATTATCAAGAGACTAGACTACTTGCATAGTCCAATACCTTCTTCACCAGCTAACCTGTATGCAGTGTGTGTCTATTATCAGAAAAGCCAATCTTACCAAGAATGCAGAGCTCATCTCCAATGAAATGGCATTTTTCAAAATGCAATTACCACAAAATAATGCTTAGCATACAAAAAGGGTGTCCTCAAGACATCAGTAGTAAATAGGGAGACCACCTAGCATAGAAGCAAATTCTGGGCAGTAAGTGTAAATATTCTGGCCAACATTCTGTAAAAAAGGCAGGATAAAGGGTCAGTTTAATGGACACATTTGAGGAGGCCACACAATAGTAAATAGATTCCTAACAAGGCAACTGGTGTTCTTAGGTCTAAACGATTTAACACTATGGAACACACATTAATATGTAACATATTTTCAGAGTCAAAATCTTGCAAACTTGCACACTAAGCAAAAAGTGACTGCTTAAATAAGGGACAGTTGTCACAGAATTCTCACCCTAACATGAATGTTAGAAACTGAAGCAGAATCCTTTTGTGTGAACATGGGCTTATAGGCAGTAGTGCTATTTGTTTAGTTTTTGGTTTTGAAAGTGTACTTTTTTCTGAACTGACAGACTTCACAGGTTCTTTGTCCACAAGAGGAAACTAACATAAATCTGTAGAAGAATGTTTCATATTAACCTGGATCTGCAAATACACATTAAGAAACTTAGCATCACACTTATTTAATGTGTCAGTACACATCATATGGGCATGTAACAGAATATAATCCTATGTGCAGAGGTTTGTGTCTGGTTTCTCCCCAATGAGAGGCCCAGACTACTAGTATTCTGGAGGTTTCCATTTACAGATGTCTGTAGCAGTGTAGAGGTCACAAACAGGCACCTTACAAGGAACCTGATCCTAACATATCTATGTGGATGTCTAGTGAGATATGTATTCTGTAGGTGCCATTTTGTTGGTGAATCAAAACATGGACAGGCTAAAGGTGTCATGCCTTCAGCAGCAACATCTGAGTTCTAGCCTACTTCCTTTACAGTCCTCGTAGGTCTAACCCCTCAAAAGTGTAGCCCATTGTCTATTCTCTGGCTAGTAGCTTTACTTTCTTGTCCATTTCCTGTCCTGCTATGCCATAATGCCAACCTATGTGCTGAACCCTCTATCTTCTCTGCCAATTTTCTTGCCCCTTTACTTCATTCCCTCAGAATGACCATTGCCTTTTATTGCACTAACCTCTCTCCTATTGCCCCTGGTTGTCAGCCTTATTCCCTATCCCCTCTCAGTGCCAGTCTCTCACCCGTCTGGTCTGGGTAATAACCTATGTCACACAGACAGTAGCTAACAACTATGAGAGCCAGTCCCTCTTTAGCTTCATGCTTTGTCTCCTCTACCCCAAACCTCTTTGTGTGCCTACCCTCTTTTCCTTGCTGACTTCATGGTTCTCTTCTCTCGTCCATGAGTGTCAGGCTCATCCCCATCTCTTCTGAGTGGCAGACCATCTTCCCTGCGCACCCCATGTTGCTCTGACTGGCATCTCCTCTTTCCACCACATGCTCCATTCTATGGGTAAGAGTAGGATGCCTCCTCATCCCATGTTAATGTTCCGTCTCTCCCCACAGGCTCCATGCCCCTTTTATTATTAATCTCTTTCCATCCACTTTCAATGTCCCCTCATTTCTCCGGTCTTCATGATGCTTCTTTGGGTGTCCCTTTCCTGTACAGAAGTTCAGTGTCCCTCTACGTGTAGAGGTACCAGCCTCTTTCTCTCCCACATACTACTTTGTGTGCCAACCCCTCTCCGCCAAGACATGCTGCTTCCTAGGACTGACACCCTGTCTCCCAATACATGGTATGACAAGTTGGGAAGGTAATTTAGGGCCTGACAGAAGGGGATATCCCGTCCCCCATATTATGAGCCCCTTGATTTGGCTGATTAGTTGCAAACCCATCCTAGGTCAATTGACACATTGTGGCCACAGTGCCGGAATGCCTTTAGTTGGTGAATGCAGTCTTATAGTAGGCAGTCACCCGGATATTCTAAATTAGGGGCAAATGCTGTCCTCTTCATAGTTAGGTACAGGCATGAATTTGCAGATGGTCTATGTAAATAATAAGCAGATGATCACTCTAGCAGTAAATGAGTGTTTCTGGAGTTGGATAAATTGGCTTGACTGCTTGTTGAACTAGATATGTAATGATATGGTGTGAGGAATCTTAAAGTGAACCTCAGACAGTAAAAAGCACAGCATTCTTTAATCCAGTGCCAAATATATGTGGACATTCACATAGCAAGCACTTCTTGGAAATATATTATGGCCCTCATTATGACAATGGTGGTAAAAACCCTCCATTCGCCAAATTATGACCACAGCCGGATTTCCGCCACAAGAAGGGCGGAAATCCAGCTCTGCCCATACTGGCGGACGGTGGTAATGTGGCGCTGCTATTAGCAGCAGCACCATGCCAGTTGACCGCCGCCAGCCCTATTATGAAAAATAATACCGCATGGCGACGTTCTGCTGGCGGGCGCTGCTGGTGGTAGCAGTGCCCCGTCCCCTGCCGGAAGACCCCCTGGATAAAGGTAAGTCGGGTTTCCCACAGGGGAGCGGGTTAGGGGGGTTGTGTGTGGCGCTGGCAGTGTGTGCGTGAACGCGAGTGTGTGTTTAGTGTTGTTTGTGTACGTGTATGCATGTGTGTGAGTGCGTGTATGAATGGAAATGTGAATGCGTGTCAGTGTGAATGTGTGTACGGATGTGTGCGTGTATGAATGAATGCATGCGTGTATGTATTGTGTAGGTTTGTGTGAATGAGTGTGTGAATGTGTTGT
The DNA here is from genome assembly GCF_031143425.1 of Pleurodeles waltl. Taxonomy (NCBI): domain Eukaryota; kingdom Metazoa; phylum Chordata; class Amphibia; order Caudata; family Salamandridae; genus Pleurodeles; species Pleurodeles waltl. Next base: position 1,605,397,766 of record NC_090444.1, read on the forward strand.
GCGTATCTGCATGTGTGTGTATGGGGGGAGGTTGGAAGGGAGGGGGAGCGTGGATGAAGGAGGGGTGGGGCGTCTGGGGAGTGTTGGGGGGAGAGGGCCTCCTATCAGTGACAGGGAAGGAATTTCCCCTGACATTAGAAGGAAGAAAAGAAGGATAGTAAGTCATGGGTTAAATAATCCACAAGAAAGTGCAACCAAAAACGGCATAAAGGAAAATAACAACAAAAACAGCAAAAGCTATACCAAGCAACTAAATAGGGAAAATTCACTTCTGATGAATCAGGGACAAACATTTATAGGAAGAGAGTGTTGAGCGATGAAAATTCAGGGACAGATATTCATTATGACACATCCACCCTTCCTTAGATCTGTGTTATAGATGCCAAATACATGAACTGGCATCGGAGGGAGAGACTCTGCCACATCATTAATTGAGAAGTTCATGTGTTATTCAGCACAGACACCACCATCTTGGATTGGTCATGTTACACCTTCCTGTTACAGACTCATTGTATCCATGACCCTATGAAGAAGAAGCCCAAGGTTGACAATCCTTGGACTACATGTTCTATCACTTTCGCTTTTGAGCAAGTTGTGGGAATTTCAAACAGATCATAGGTTGGAAAATTACCATTTCCTGCAGAACCTAAAACGTTGGATTCAAGGTTATAAACTTGACTGTGTTAATGCAATAGGAGAGGGTAGTATAACTCCCAGAATAGATTGAATCAATTGCATATTCAACAAAACACCACTGCAAGATCCATATTGAAAGCCACCCTGAACTTCTACTGCCAATAACTACGAGACACAAAGAAAGAAAACCTGTCAGATTCAAAGACAGCCCCAACAAAGCCAAAGAACTCTTCATCTTTGTCAAGGAGTCCTCCAACCCACCTTCTGCCAACAATGACATAATTCCTTCCCAAGGGCTTTACAACAACTCTTCAATATCTTCGAACAGAAGATTGCCAAGATCTACAACGCATTTGAACCACAGCATACTGTTATGAATGCCCATCAGGACACCTTCCTCATTGCCAAACAGCAGCTAGGCAACTGGAAACCCATCTAGAATGAAAACACCACTGCCCAGATGAATACCATCCACTCACGCCCTCCCTCAGACCTATGCTCCCACTCATATACAACCTTGGAAGAACCATCACTACCCACTTGTGCTCACCGCTACCATCAACACTTCGATAACCACGGCCACCTTCCTGTCTTGCTGAAAAAATACAGAAGTCAATAGAGACCCCACCTCTTCAGCACTTGAATATCTGTGGACAAGCCCTCAAATGGATATCCTTCTTCCGCACGGATAGAACTCAGTGGGTTACACTCCCCCTTACACCTCAGAACCTAAGAAACTCATCTACGGAGTCCCTCAAGGATCATCGCTCAGCCCAACACTCTTCAACATCTACATGATGCCTCTTGTGGACATCGTCGGAGCCCACAGCCTCAACATAGTATCCTACGCCAATGACACACAGCTCATCCTCTCCCTTACCGACTCAACCAGCACTGCCAAAGCAAACTTTGCCAACATCATAGCAATGTCACTGCTTGGATGCAAAACAACTGCCTCCAACTCAACACAGACAGAATTCCTTATCTTCAGCAGGAACCACTCCTCCTGGCACACCTCTTGGTGGCCCTCCAAAATTGGCCCCTCATCAACCCCTGAGGACCATACCAAAAAACCTTGGGATCATCCTGGACACCAACTTCTCCATTAGCAGACAGATCAACACTTGCCTCATCATGCTTCCACATCCCGTGAATGCTGTGCACACTTTTCCAGCAAATCCCACTTAACACCAGACGAACAGTCCCCCATTACAAGTAGACTTGATTACAGAAATGCCCTCTACTTTGGAGTCCCAGCCCATGTTCTACACTGACTCCAAACCACCCAATATGCCATAGTCAGACTCATCTTGAACATCCAGCAAAATAACCACATCTCCACAATCTCCACTGGCTCACAGTTCAGGAAAGATGTAAGTTCAACCTACTCTCCAAGCCTACAAAGTTCTCCATAACACCAGCACAGCGTACCTCAACCACTGCTTCAACTTTTGCCAACCCACCAGATGTGTTTAATCTGTGCCCCCGGCAAGAGCACAACTCCCTTGCATCAAGAAGACCAGAATCAGAGCATGCTCCTTCTCATACCTTGCAGCCAAGACCTGGAATGACCTCGCCCTCCCTCATGGACTTCTGAAGGAACTTCAAGACATGGCTCTTCCAGATGAAACAGGCATGATCTACTCCTCCCCCCTCAGACCTGTCCTACTCAGCACCTGGATACCCTCACGGGTGATTGGCTGCACTCTACAAATGCACATAACATAACATACATCCTGGCAAGCTACTAATATAAGTGATTATACCCAAAAAGGTTTGATTTGTCGTCTCAAGGGCGAGAGAAAGAACACTTTGTTAGCTATTTTTTGTTTAAATGGTATTATAAGCATTTAGGAGCTTATGTTAAACTGTTTGAACGATTTTGATTAACTATCAAATACACTTTGTCATTATTACATCCTCTCTTAAACCTCTCCAAATAGGTATTGCTTTAATTTTTAATTTGTGAATGGCATTATTTTTCACAGGATGCATCTCTTTTTGTAACTCTCATGAATTCACTTTCCTGTAAAGCATTTGATAACAAGACAGGAATCTCTACTCTTGCATAGTAAAAACTGGTTTAGTAATTATAAAAACATCATATTGTTCTACAATAGAAATTCCTTGCTCGCTTTCTGTCAGTTTAACTTGAAAAACAAACAATTTTCCTTTTTTCTATTTACTTAATTATGAAAAAAGCAGAAATAAATTTCCTCCCTTTGTTATTGTAAGAGGAAGCAAGACAGTTCACAATTCACACGCTAGACAACAATGGCAAAGGTGGACTGCAACCCTTTCCTTTAGCAGCCACTCATTAATACCCAAATTTGTTTTTTCAAAACTGGTGAATTTGTTGTGGTACAACAATAATAAACAATTAGGCCCGTATTTATACTCCGTTTGCGCCGAATTTGCGTCGTTTTTTTCGACGCAAATTCGGCGCAAAACTAACGCCATATTTATACTTTGGCGTTAGACGCGTCTAGCGCCAAAGTATTGGCAAATAGCGTCATTTTTTTGCGTGAACGCCTTCCTTGCGTTAATGAGATGCAAGGAAGGCGTTCCCGTCTAAAAAAATGACGGCGACGCAAATGCGTCGTATTTATACTCCCGGGCAAAAATCACGCCCGGGAGTTGGCGGGTCAAAAAACCCCGCATTTGCGCCACTATTTAACGCCTGGGTCAGGGTAGGCGTTAAGGGGCCTGTGGGCTCAAAATGAGCCCACAGGTGCCCTCCCCTGCCCCCAGGGACCCCCCCTGCCACCCCTGCCCACCCCAGGAGGACACCCAAGGATGGAGGGACCCACCCCAGGGACATTCAGGTAAGTTCAGGTAAGTATTATTTTTTATATTTTTTTACTTTTTTTTGGGTGGCATAGGGGGGCCTTATTTGTGCCCCCCTACATGCCACTATGCCCAATGACCATGCCCAGGGGACACAAGTCCCCTGGGCATGGCCATTGGGCAAGGGGGCATGACTCCTGTCTTTACTAAGACAGGAGTCATGAAATGGCGTCTGGGCGTCGTAAAAAAATGGCGCAAATCGGGTTGAGGCGATTTTTTTGCCTCAACCTGACTTGCCCCATTTTAAGACGCCCTAATGTCATTTTTTCCCAACGCCGGCGCTGCCTGGTCTACGTGGTTTTTTTCCACGCAAACCAGGCAGCGCCGGTCTGCTTCCGCTGGCTAACGCCATTCCATAAATACGGCGCCCGCATGGCGCTTCAGAATGGCGTTAGACGGCGCTAAATTTTTTGACGCTAAACTGCGTCAGCGCAGTTTAGCGTCAAAAAGTATAAATATGGGCCTTAGTGCATAATACAGATAAAAAGGGCCTTTTCCTACATTTAGATAGCAAAAAAGGGTGCATTGCACCCTACTCATCTTGATTGCTAAATTCTTTGTTAGCCCCCAGAGTTGATTACATTTATTCAATTGGTTGCGCCGCGTATGACACAGAGATTCATGTTTCATTCCTAAGATCAGTCTCTTCCATCATGCACATAAATTAGGCTGTTCACCAGATCTCCCCTTCTGGCAAATAAGCCAGTTAGGAGAGGGGCTCAAATTGCAGTCCAGCGGGGCCATTGAAATGTTGGGTCATACCTAAAGTTTATATACCCCTCTGGTTCTTTCAAAAAGACCCACTGCCAGAAACCCTATATAAATGGGCAGTTCCAGAGCATACAGACCCAATTTCCTTCTGCTGTTTGACACCATGTACACTCACTGGAGTATCTCCTGGAGAATATATTTAGTGTGCTGGGACACAGTACACTTTATAAATGCAGTAGAAATGTATCATTCTTAGTTAAAATTAATAGCAAGGCATGTCTTTCCGAATTCAAGCTCTTCCATTCGGCATCTAAAAGCTGGTAACCCAAGTGCATAGCCCAGCTGGCCTCGATGTTTTCACATGGTATTATGATGAGATTAGTTACCTCTGCGTACATTTTAAAAACCTGTTTCCTAGAGAGTAGTTGCCTGAATGCTAACCTAAATCCTTGTCTGTTAAGTTTCCTCATTGCGCCAGCTGAATAGCTTCTGAGCTGTAGACATTTAACTAACTTCAAACCCGAAGTTAAACCCAGATCATTCTTATGCAATATCGAATCGTAGTACCCCAACCTGATCCAGAACTGGATGCCCTTCAATTATATGATATTGCACAGAATCTCTTCCTCCAGGTATAAGCTCTGATGGGAGAATTTGACTATTCCAGAGAGGGCAGCACCCTGGTTCCCCAATCAGGTAGAGTTTCTTAGGTCACTCTCCTCACTCTTGACATAGCATAAAACATGCAGACTCTGAAACTCGACTTTCTTAAAATATCTGTGACCCTTAAACTTAGAGGAGAGTCCAAAGGGGCTATGCTCTGTTGTCATCTGCCCCATGATTACAGTGGAAAACTGTGTATTCATTTTAGGTGTCACCAACTGCAGAATGGCAATCCAAGAATTAGAAAGTTATTTTCCTAGTCAGATTGTTGCCATTCACCTTCTTCTGGCCTATTCAAAGCTTTGCCCAAGCCAGCCAGGTGGTCTAAGTGTGTAAAATATATGATTTCAGCACATTGTTTAACTAGTTATAAAGTGATTTAGTGATGATACATGGAAATTCCCAGAAAGAGAGAAATATAATCATTTTGATTAAATGCATTCATTCTACTAGTGAGAGAGAGAGGTAGTTTAAAGACTGAGGGTCTCATTTACAAGAAATGATGCATTGCTGTGTTGCAGCAGCGATGCCTCAGATTTCTTGCTCCTGTGTTAGATGAGCGTACGACCCCATGGATATATTGTATTTATATTACGAGGCTCCATGGCATAAGCTCCCAGGGATGGGTCAGAAATGTAGACACATCAGTGGGTAGTCTGCCGCAAATGTGATGCATTGCTCGAGTTGGCCTTACGATGACGCAAATCCAGCAATGCGTCAAAGAACAGAGGCAAGTCCCATTGTAAAATCTCTGTGTCAATTCCTACGCCTGGGTTTAGCAGGCATAGGGATTTTGACGCATCCCAGGCTTAGAGTGACGCAGTGAAAAACTTGTAAATTTCCCTGCATCAGTTCTAAGTGTTTTTTTACATGGGAACGCCTATCCTGCATACATTATACATTGTGTGGTGCAGACGGTTCCAATGCAACTATAATGTGACGCATGTCTACAAAAACTGACGCATTGGGCTCAATGCATCAGTTTGTAGATATGGGACAATGTGGAGCAGAGAATGCACCGCAGATGCGTCTAACAAAAATGACGCAATAGCAGGGCAAGCTCCTTGTAAATGAGGCCCTGAATGCCCACTTGGATAATCAAATCAGTGGATGCCAGGGTCAAGTCTTGGCCCGCAAAGATGGTGGATGTATTTTTAAGGGCATGCCTTTCTTGATGCCTTACATCCTGCAACATCCTGCACAATCCTGATTTAAGTGCCAGCAGACATTATGGTGGCAGACCCTCACAGAAATGCATTTACCATGTTGGATATCCAGAGGAAAGCGGCAAAATGTTGAGACTGCTGCTGTTATTTCTGAGGCCTTTCACACTTGGGAGTTAATACTGGCACTGGCCTGGTGAGAAAGACATAGAGGAAAAAGGTAATGGGTGCAACGCCTAGGAGATGGCATTCATTTCTCATCCCCCAATGAAATGGCAGTGCTTTGAGGTGGATGAAGATTAGAGATCACCCTAGAGATAGTCCCTGTTGCATGGCAAATGCTAAGCAAAGATAAAAAACACCTAAAACCTGACTATGACCTAAACAATGCCTGGGACATTTGCTTACCTGTGAGGCCTACTAGGTGATGGGAAACAGGTCTGGATGTAATGGCAGCGGTGCCTACATACAAGTACTGAACCTGCCAAATGCTCTACTGTGTCCCCCACAAACAAATGGGAAAAGTATGGATTGATTTTGGAGATCGGCAGAGAGACAGGGCTGCTGCCCTTAATCACTATCTGAATTCTGGCAGTAAAAAGACCCCTTGCCCCGATGCTTAAGGAGGGAATAACCCTAGAGAAAGACTGGCTTTCAGTCTCCGCAGTGGGCCGTAAGATCCAATATCCCACCTTGTTGTGTAGCCATTTTAGTTATAGCTCCATGCATGTTATTTTAGCGAACTAGGCCTTCCGCTGTGCAATTTAACTTATATATATTTTACTCAGCTTTGTTTATTATTTTAACAATAGCCACATTTGCGGTCTTGTTTTATTTTTCTTTATCTAGCTGTTCTTTGCCTAGGCCAGCACTACGTTCTTAAACAAGACATTTCTTTCACTCTGTGCTTTTCTCAAGGCTGCAATAAGATAGGTTGCCGGTAAACATGGTAACGCTTTGTCTCTAGTGTTCATAGAAACATACACATCCTTATGTAGGGACATTTTATCAGAACATCAGCTGTTTTATTATAAAAACACTTCTCTGTCCCATACATGGGAGGCAGACATTCCAGTCAGATGACCACGACTGTATGCTGACTGCTGAACGCTTCGCTACAGCTGTTCATGTAGACTACAGGCCTCTTACTCAGGTATGAGCGCTGATGTCTTCCCAGGGGAACCTGAAGGGCAGCACTAGAGCTTAATATGCTTTGCTCTAACATAGGCTAGGTAGGAATTATTTTAATGATTCTAGTGACAATATGGTAGCATTATTTTTATGCTTTACTCTCCTGTCACTATTTTAATCCTGTCATGCTTCATCGTCCCGGTTATTGCAGTACATGCTTTATTATCTAAGATGCAGTTGCTTCATTAAAACCTTATTGAAACATATACTGCATCTGATTGTCCTTGTATATGTGAGACTAAGGTAAATGAGAGAAATGGATGTGATCTGAGTAACCACGATTTCCCTGAGGAATCAATTGTGTCATGCTCTCAGCTTCTCAATCGTCCCTGCTCTTGGGTAGAGATGAGGCACTGCTAGTTAGCTGGAGTAAAACGTGGATTAGGCCGACAGGTGTCACCTGTAGTGGGTTCAGACTCAGTCCCCACAGTGCAAGTGATTCTGCCATCCAAATCCAGTAGTCCCATTAGAATAATGAGAGCCTACGCGACATGGCGCTGCCAATGTTTGGTCAGGCTCTAATTTTTGGGTCCTCCTGAGTATCTCTGTCTCACTACACACAAAGACACCTCAATACTATATACGGAGACGTCCGTGGTATTAAGGATTTTCCTCCTCAGCTAAGTAGGGAGTACCTAACTAACGCTGTGGGTTGTTCAAACTTGAACCATTAAAAGGATAATCCCAAGGTGGTGTGCTTATCTCTGAACAAAATTAACCATTCATCATGGCAAATCCGCAACAGGTAGCAATCGCAGGCAATATGCGATCACCCCTTACTGCACATTTACCAGCACATGGCCTAACGGCCCGAGGGGGTCCAGTTACATTTGTTGTTGAGGCTCATCCAGCCTATAGAACAGAATTGTTTTATTCTTGAGTCCCATTTCCAGCAGCTATTGGGAACACAAATGCATTTCATCACTATACACCTGCAAATATACCTGCACAATACAGAGCATGCACATATCTAGAAATACCTCTATCTTTATCAAGAACAAAATAATTGGATTGAAGGCGCTCTACCCCACACAATTGTACATGTTAGGTTAGGTCCTCTAAGAAATGATGGTCTTACCTGGCCTTTATTAGCCACTTATACACCTCACCCTGCTGCAGCGAACTTAACGGTAGCTGAAGTCCGTCGCTTATATGCTGAGCTGATCGCAATGTACAGACAATTAGTACAGTTTGTAATGCAAACATTAAACACAAACTCAGCACGTGCTGTTCTGGCTCAACAACATGCAGTAACACCAGGCATTAATCGCCAACTGTACATTTGATCATGGGTAAAGTACCTGCCAAACGAGAAGAGATTCCGTTCTGGTTAGCTCAAAAAATAAATGCACTGAAAGCAGTATTTCCCCATACAGGACCTCAGTATAAGCACAGAATATTAACTATATGCTTGCCATTTGGGATGGTTCCCACTATATATAACTGCAATACTTGGGGCACGGTAGTTGCCACGCTCTATAAAACCGCACATGGTACACCAACACTTGCCAACTTACCAGAAGTGTTGAGGCAAATTCAAGACAAATACGGAACTGCCCAGGCCCTGGACTTGTGGATGCAACTAATGGGCAATTTTCCCACAGTATCCTCAATTATATTAAGTAGCCTTAAAGGGGAAGCGGTCGCACTAGCGGTGCGCATTCGGCTCGGGGATGTTCCTCCACAGGATCAAGAACGTGTGCTGCCAAAAATTATCGCTGAGACCCACTCTAACATTGGTCGAGATAGTCTGGGGGTCAGACCTACAAAACCACAATTCCAGGGTAAATCTAACAAAGATTCTACCAAGCAAGCTCCTGAGGTTACTAAGAAATGCTGGGATAAAAAACAACAAACACCTAAAGAAGAAAGGGGAGAATCTCCGCATATGGAGACCCCACAAAATAGATTTAATCTCAGAAGTAGAGCTAACATAAAAATGCCTGACAGATATCAATATACTGATACACACCAATCTCGCTCCTTTCATGACTCACTGGAAAAATGCAGTGAGAGAGGGGGCGATCAGAGCGAAGAACTGAGTATGTAAAACTGAGACAGGAATCACAACGCTCAACAGAAGTTTCTGTTAAAAAAGAAGAGAAACTTTCCCAACAAAAACACCAATTCAAAAAGAAAAAATTGGCAGCAGTGGCAGTTCTTCATGCCACTCAAGAAGAGGGCTCTATTGAAGAACAAGAAGTGGGCATTTGCGCTATTAGACAGCGCGGCAGAGGTCACAATAGTTCGCCAGAATATTCTAGAGCATTTGGAGGTGAAAGCAACTGATGACTTACTACAAGTAGATACTGTGAACATGCGTGTCTCCACACTTAATCGGGTGTACAAAGTAACGTTACAGTTAGAAGGAGACATTGAGCGCACAATTGACGCAATCTTTTGGGACTGCGTTGTACATATATATGATATTCTATTGACCGAAAGGGATTGGCCACATGAATTTGTCCGTACTTGCCCATATGGAGAAGATGTTATCAAACCTTCTTTCTCGCCCCTTGTTCCCGAGGAGCTAGCAGAATCCTACGCCATTGATTGGGCATTGGCGCAGGCATCCTCGTTATATCACAATCACATAGGACGGGATAAAAATTCCCCCATCATATAATCCCTATTAAAAAACAACCACAGCACCAGTAGCCAATAAAAAATGATGCAAAAGCACCCGTGAGGGAAATCCTCACACAAATAGAGTACCAGGGCGTAATCGAACCCTGTGTCTCACCAGTGAATAATCCTTTATTAACAGTAGCTAAACCGGACCATTCGAACAGAATAGTCTTAGACTACAGACTTTTAAACAGTCATACATGCACATACGCTATACAAAACTGACATGGCACAGCACTCATGAATAACATAGTGCACAAAAAATACAAAACAACACTGGACATATCCAATGGTTTCTTTTGCCAAAATATAGCACCTGAGAGTAGAGGCTTAACAAGTTTCAGCGCACTAGACTCCCAGAAAAAAATCTGTTGTTTCCCCCAGGGGTACAAGAACAGTCCAGGACTGTTCACGGCTCGTGTGTCTTCAATATTGCATGACATTGACCCTGAAGTATTGTCCTATGAAGATGATATCTTCCTCACGGATGATGAATTACTGCAATATCTAAGATGGGTAGCCCACATTGTTGTAGGATTTGCCGAATTTGCCTATAAATTCAACTTCAAGAAAACAAAAGTAGCCTTCCTTAGCGTTCTGTTTTTGGGATATGAGCTATCAAGTGAAGGAAAGAGCCTAGTGCCACAATTCTTAGAAAAATGCGCAGTGTCAACCTCCAAAAACCATTAAAAAAACTCCAATCCCGATTGGGTTTTCTATATTTTGGCAGAATTTACATTCCAGATTACGCATCACGCATAAAACATTTATATGACTTACGTCCTGACTTTTCCAGTAAATTTTGGACAGTTGAACACACACGCATTCTCAGAGCTTTGCAAACAGACATGCTTGCAGCATAAAAGTTACATACAAGGGATAATAAAAAACATCTGCTCATCAGAGTAATTGCTGGTGCCATTGGTTTCACCAATGTAACTTTCAATGAGGGTGAGACGGTCCCGATTGCATACAAATCACATTTGTTTTCAGCAGCAGAACAACACTGTGCTCCCACTGAGAAAATTCTCACTGCTGTTCAGATGGCTGTCATTAAAGAAAGATGACTAGCCCAGGGGAAACACATTATTGTTGTATTTCCAGTTCCAGTTCCAGCCCTTGAGACTGTTACTAAAGCCAGCGTTCCAAACACTAACGCATTACATCCACGTTGAATTCAATGGGTAACGTCTTTGACAGCCACTGATGTTGACTACATTTTCGACCAAAAGTTACAAACTCAAGAATTTTTGCAATATGAACAAGAATACCCAGTTCCAGCAAATACATTGCATATTGATCAATATCAAAGAGTCATGTACACTGATGGCTTAGCACAACCTGCAATAGACACAAAGTATCAATACTCCGCTGCTTGCGCAGTCATTAGTGCCTACATGGAGGATAATAAATTTTGTCCCCAACATACATGCACGCAAACGCTAGAGGATTGCACAGCATAACTAGCAGAGCTAAAGGCTCTGGTGATGGCACTGGAACACACAGATCCTGCACAGCTTACACTGATTGTTTGTGATTCGTACTATTGTGTCCAGTCCTTCAATGATTACCTGCATTACTGGCACCAGAATGGGTTCAGAGATTCCAAAGGCAACACCCTTAAACACAGACTTCTGTAGGGAGAAGTAGCGGAGCCAAAGGAAACGCTACCAAACGTCCATGTTGTACGTTGGACTACACGTTGCTGGAAATACAATGGCTGATAAAGCAGCCAAATCAGCAGTAGCTATGGCTGCTATTGCTGCAGTAACTCATTCTGGAACGAAACCAGACGTTGATACATGGGCTGCCGTGAAAGCTACGGCTGAAGGCACGCCCTATCCAAAAGCATTTCCTGCAAAATATTCTTACCGAATGGGAGGCTTCCTTGATTCCGAAGTAAAAATTCCTGGAGTGGGGGTTTGAGCAATTCCCAACAAAGACATGAGAACAGAGTTGGTTAAAGCAGCGCATGAGGAGGTTGCATCTGCCCATGCTGGTATGGCGGCTACAATATGATTATTGCAGGCACGTTATTGGTGGCCAGGTCTATATAAACAGACCAAGCAGTATGTCCTTTGTTGTGACATCTGCCAACAAATTAAGGGTTCCACTGCCAAACGCCCACTGCAGACACTCCTCCTAATTTATAACAAACCATTACACTGTGTGTACTTGGAGCATTGTGGTCCCCTAACACCGGCCAGTGCAAATACATTTTAGTCGCTGTTGACTTTTGCTCCAGATCTCTATGGGCGTGGCCACAATGCTCGGCTGACGCTCGGACTGTTATTAAAGATTTGCAGGTCTTTATTGGCACATAAGCGGTTGCAGCTTTCCACTCGGACCAGGGCCCTGCTTTTGCCTCAAGGGCATTCAGGGATGCCATGGCTGCGTTAGGGGTCCAACTCCATTGCTCGGCTCCAATTCATTCAGAGGGAAATAGTGTTGTGGAGTGACGAAACCATGATTTAAAGCAGCCCTTAACAGCCAGAGTCTTAGGTACGGGTTGTAGTTGGCTTAATCACCTGTATGGAGTCCAGAGAGCACTTAACAATCTGCCTATCATGTCCCTGGGGGGTCATACTTCATACGAGTGCCTGTTTGGAACTTGAATGTATGTTCCAGATCTTGATGGTCCTGGCATGGAGGCATCAGAAACACCTTTTGACATAAATGAACGTGTTACTGTCTTGCAGGAATTACAACAGTTCTGTGATGACAACACTTCTGTCAGTGCTGCCTCTGCAGGAATTAAGGACGTACCACTAACACCTACAGGCTGGATTTCAAAAGTTGTGGATCTCGTACATTAAAAAAGTTGCTGTGAAAAAGGAGTTTAGTCCTTCTTATCATGCACCAGTCCCAGACTTGGTAATACACAGTACCAGAACTGTCATTCTACCGCCGTTGGCGGTGCTAAGAAAACCGCTTTATATCTATCGACAATGTCAAGGTACACAATGTGGCCGATCCTGAACAGCAGACCAAGAGGAACAGCCAGTAGTTCCTGAATCCCTCTCACTATTGGTCAAGAAGTCCCTCTACATGTTTTGAGCAGCAACACTGACACCTCTCCGAGCTTGGGGAGGGTGGAAAATGATCTTATCTAATACTTGCCACCTTACGGGAAGTGTTAAGACGAATACGGGGCTGCCCTGGCTCTGGACTTGGGGATGCAACTAATGGGCAATTTTGCCACAGTATCCTAAATTATATTAAGTAAACTTAAAGGGGAAGCGGTCGCACTAGCGGTGCGCATGCAGCTTCACGATGTTCCTACACAGGATCAAGAATGTGAGCTGCTAAATATTATCTCAGAGACCTACTCTAGCATAGGTCGCGATAGTCTGGAGGTCAGTCCTACAAAACCACAACTCCAGGGTAAATCACATAAAGATTCTACCAAGCAAGCTCGTGAGGGTATTAAGAAACGCTGGTACACAAAACAACAAACACCTAAAACAGAAAGGGGTGAATCTCCGCATACGGAGACCCCACAAAATAGATATAATCTCAGAAATAGAAATAATATAAAAATGCCTGACAGATATCAATATTCTGATACACCACAATCTCATTCCTTTCAGGACTCACCGGAAAAACGCAGTGAGAGAGGTGGGCGGTCAGAGCGAAGAAGTGAGTACGTGAAACCGAGCCAGGACTCACAACACTCAACAGAATTTTCTGTTAAAACAGAAGTGAAACTTCCCCAACAAAAACAAGAATTCAAAAAGATAAAAGTGGCAGCAGTTGCAGTTCATCATGCCACTCAAGAAGAGGCCTCTATTGAAGAACTAGAAGTAGGAATTAGCGCTATTAGACAGCGCAGCAGAGGTCACAATAGTTTGCCGGAATCTTCTAGAGCATCTGGAGGGGAAGGCAACTGATGACTTCCTACAAGTAGAAACTGCAGACATGCGGGTCTCCACGCCTGATAGGGTGTACAAAGTAATGTTACAGTTAGAAGAAGACATTGAGCACACAATCGATGCAATCTTTTGGGATGCGTTGTAAATATATCTGATATTTTATTGGCCGAAAGGGATTGGCCACCTGAATTTGTCCGTACTTGCCCATATGGAGAAGATGTTATCAAACCTTTATTCTCACCCCTTGTTCCCGAGGAGCTCGCAGAATCCTACGTCATCGATTGGGTATTGGCACAGGTACCCACGTTATATTGCAACCACGTAGGATAGGATAAATATTCCCCCCTATCATGTACTTCCTATTAAAAATCAACCTCAACCACAACCCCAGTATCCAATAAAACACGAGAGGGAAATTCTCACACAACTAGAGTACCAGGGCGCAATCAAACCCTGTGTCTCCCCAGTGAATAATCCCTTATTCCCAGAAGCTAAACCGTACATTTATACAGAATCGTCTTAGACTACAGACTTTTAAACAGTCATACACACACATACTGTGAGAAACTGGGGCTGATTGCAGAGGCCCCCTAACTTTTTGCCCCCATTTTCCACTTTATGCTGGTGTTTTCCTGACTCTGATGGTGCCCTGGGTACTGCTAACCAGTCCCAGGGCCTGTGCTCTGTGTAAAATGGATATGCAAATTAGGCTAATTATAATTGGCTAAGTTAACCTACCTATAAGTCCCTAGTATATGGTAGGGCATGTAGGTTTAGGGACCACAGCATAGGTGGTGCACACCTAGGTGCATTGCTGAGGTGCCCAGTGTCATTTTAAAAGCAAGCCTGCCTTGCTGGCTGCTTTTAAATTAAAGTTATATGCAAATTCGACTTTGGAATTAAAGGTACTTCCAAAGTCTTAAACTACCTTATTTTTACATATAAGTCACCCCTAAGGTGTGCCCTATGTGCCCCTAGGGCTGGGTGCCATGTAACTATAAGCAGGGACTTTATAAAAATAGATTTATAAGCCCTGGTGAGGTAAAAACAGCCAAATTCGTTTTTCCCTCATTGAAGTAAATGGCCTTCATAGGCTAGAATGGGCAGACTTTATTTTAAATTTTAAAGTCTCCTTAAATGTTACATACCAAGAATTTGGTATCAAATTGATTGTTATAATAAATCCCACAACTTCCAGTTGTTGGATTTAATATAACTAGTGCAGGTAAAAAGTTTAGACTTTACCTAAAAAGTTGCCAATTTCAGCTCTGCATTGTTTTTGCTGCTGTGCTCTGATTGGCCAGCCTGCAGCAGCTTCTGCCAGGCTACTTTAATGAGGTGTGAAGTGGCCTGACTTCACACAAAGGAATGTGCTTGGGGGAGAGAATCTCCCCTCAGCAGATGGTGAGGTAGAAAGGGGGAGGGCTGCCAAACTGGTCTTCAAAGGCAGAGAAGGACATCTGGAGCACCCAGCAACACCCCCACATCCTGCAACCCCAGACAGCTAGGGGCCCCCTTGATTAGATTAGGAGAGGGCAGGAGAGGGGTGTGTTTATGATTTTTAGCCACACCAGTGGGTGGGCTCAGCCAGATCTCTCCTCTAAAAATCAGATTCATCCATTTTGGATTTTTAGAGACTGTTGCCTTCTGGGATGGATTTTTGCCACACTTCCCAGGAAGTGGTCATCACAGGGGGACGACCCTGTCCCTGATTGGAGGACCAGGGCCCCCCTGCTTTTCACCCAGGAGCAAGGATAAAACTGGCAGACCTGCACCCACGCCTCAGATCCCCACCAAATTTCAAGAAGAAAGAACTACAAGGAGAAGAAGGACTGCCCTGCTGGACCCCTGGCCTGCACCTGGACCCTGCACTCAGAAAGACTGCACCAGCTGCACACTTGGGCTTCACCACAAGAAGGACTTTGCCTGGCTTCCACTGGTTCAAGGAGGGACTCCCTGTTTGCTACAGGTGAAAAATTGCTAACCAGAGTCCCCTGCACCAACTCCTGAAAAAGTGACCAGCTGACCACTGCCCAGTGGCCAAAAAGGAGTTTGCGCCAGGTGCACTCTGGGAGTTGAAGTCCGCACTTCCCAAGGACCATCACAGAACTTCTGGACCCTTGGGGTGAGCTGTGGACCCCAAAAGAACCTTAAAAGAACATCTGGGTGAAGCCCCAGAAGTTTGGAAAAGATTGGAGAAATTTTAGAAAAAAGCTCCATAAAGTGACCGACTCGACGCGGAAATTCTAGCCGGCTTGCCTCAACCGCGACCCGGCCTGACTTCGTGGTTCGTCCCGGTCAAGAAAAACATCCGAAAAAAAGACTAAGTCCGAACGTAAAAAGTTGACCGGGACCTTCCAGCCATCGTATCCGAGAAGGGCTCCACGGACGTCGGATCAAGATCCAGGTTTACCCCGGTCGAAGGATTTTCATCTCGAAAAAACGACTAAGTCCGAAGGTAGAAATCACCACCGAGGAAACCGACTTCGCGTATCCGGACAAGGGCTCCAGGAGGTCGGATCCAACTGGCAGGTTCGTCCCGGTGAAGAAAAACTTCAAAATAAAGACTAAGTCAGAAGGTAACTTTTTAACCGAGGCCTCCCGCGACCTGTAGCCGAGCAGGGCTCCATCGCGGTCGGCCTGAAAGTTTGACTTTGTCCCGGTCCTGGTGCAACCAGATGACCCGATTGGCGCTTTTTGTTTCTATGCGCTAGAAAATAATAATACTTTAAAAATCCATATCTCCGGTTCCCCTGAACCGATTTTAATCGTTTTTGTGTCATTTTAAAGATAAAAATATAAGCTATTTTTATAAATTGGTTTTGGATTTTTAAACTGTTTCCTGTGTTTTATTTAATTACTGTTTTGTGATATTTGAATGCTTTACACTTTGTCTCCTAAGTTAAGCCTTGACGCTCGATGCCAAGCTACCAAGGGTAGAGCTGGGATTAATTTACTGAGACCTAACTGTACTTTTGTGGAGGTTTGTGGCTTGTTGCTAGGTGTAGGTACCTACCTGCCCTACCAATAACCCATTTTCCAACATAATTGGAAGCAGCGACGGGATCCTGTACTTGTGTTCAATATCACGTTACAGTTTTAGATAAAACAAATTCAAAATCCTTTAAATTGTCCTAGTGCAAAAATTGTTTTTAATTTTTAATTTTAATTTTTTTTTTTTTAAATTAATTTGGATTAATTTCAATTATTGAATTTTTGTAATTTTTTCTAAATTCTTGTTTCCAATTTTTGCAAAAAGTTTTTGTTGACACAAAACTAGGGAACCATGGAGCTTGATCTGGCCAGCCTACCCACACTGACAGTAGTCCAGCTTAGGGGGTTGTGTATTGAGAGGGGGTTGCCTGCAACCACTAATCTCAGGAAGGAAATCCTGATTAAATCCCTGACAGCATGGGCTGAGGCCCAAGAGGTAGAGACAGAGGAAGCTCCAGAGGAGGAACCAAAAGAGGATGATGCTAACTGTAACCAGTCAGGGGAGGAAAGGCATCAGACCCCAAGTGAGGAAGAGGAGGAACGGTCCTCACTGGACACAGTCACTAGGGGCAGACCCAAAGCTAGTGGTAGGAAGAGGGTCCTTTCAGGAGGAGAGAACCCATCCATCAGGGAAAGAGAGCTGGAAGCCCAGCTAGCCTACATAGCTTTGGAAGCAGAGAAGCTGGCCCTAGAGAAGAAAAAGTGGGCATACAAAGAAAAAAGAGATGGAAGCAGCGATAAAGAAGCTGAGGTGTCCATGGGTGGGGGAGTTTGCCCCAGATTACCCAAGGGGGTAGTTCCTGCTTATATAGAGGGGGATGACATAGATAAGTGGCTAGGGGCCTTTGAGAGGGCACTCCAAATGAGAAGGGTTAAGCCTCAATACTGGGGTTCCCTTTTGTGGGAGTTGGTCCCCAACTCAGGGAGGGATAGGCTTCTGACCTTAAGGGGGGAGGAGGCAGATTCATACCCTAGTATGAAGAGGTGCTTAGTCAAGAAGTTTGGTCTGACCCCAGAGCAATATAGAGTGAAGTTCAGGGACACCCAGAAGGTCAGTACCCAGTCTTGGGTTGACTTTGTGGACACCTCACTAAAGGCACTAGAGGGCTGGATTATTGGCAACAAAGTAAATACTTATGAGGGGTTATACAATCTGATCATGAGAGAGCACATCTTGACCAATTGTATCCAAGAAAGGTTACGCCAGCATCTAGTGGACTCTAAGCTGACCAACCCTAAAGAGCTAGGGGAGGCAGCTGATGAGTGGTTGAGAACCAGGGTGGTTGTCAAGTCCCAGGGGGGAGACTCCAAGAAGGGGGGGACAGGTCCCCAAAAACCTAAGGAGGGAGGTGGTAAGCCCACCACAGAGACTCCCTCTGTACCCCAGAACCCTAAGAAGGAGGAGAGTAAATCCCACTCCCACTCTGACATGCAGAGACAGGGAGACCCAGGGTTAAAAAAGCTCTTGGACAGTAGGGCTTGCTTTGACTGTCAGCAGACAGGTCACTTCAGAGGAGATGCAGCCTGTCCAAGGAAGGTGGTTAGCGCTGGGCTGTCCAGTGTAGCCATAGAGGAGGATTCCTCAGATGATGAAGTCCTCCTAGCATTGTGCTGGGAGACAGGACCAGATGGTAAGCTGGTGATCCCTGAGGGTGGCAGTAGGCACTTCCACCACATTCAAGTGAATGGGATCCCTACCACTGGCCTGAGTGACACCTGTGCCAGTCACACTGTAGTGAGTGACCGGTTAGTGACCCCAGACATGTATGTCCCAGGAAAGACAAAGAAAGTCAGGATAGCCACAGGGGAGGTCACCTCCAAACCTGTAGCCATAGTGCCCCTAGAGAGGGAGGGTATCCTTGACTGGATTAGGGTGGTAGTCAGTGCTGACCTTCCCCTAGATTGTATCCTGGGCAATGACCTCCCAGAGGTGAGTCTGGTCACAGATGGGGTGGTCGCCCAGGGCGCCCCCCCAACCCAAAGTCCTGGGGAGTCCGTCCCTACAGTTAGGAGACAGGGGTCCCCAAGAAAAGGAAAGAAGAAAAGGAAGGGTAGGCCACTCTTAAAGAGAGTTCCAGGGAGCCAAGGGCCCTCTGCCCCAGTAAGGGGGAGCCCAAAGTTGGCACTGGTGAGGCCTCACCTGACCCCAAGGAAGTCCTGAGTAGTCAGGCAGCTGTCCAGATGCAGGGTGTTGCCCCTGCACTGACAGAAGGGAGAGTGGAAGGAGGGTGTCTGCCACAGGAGGTGGTAGCCCCCCACTCTAGACAGCAAGAGGGGTGCCAGGACCCCAAAGATGCCCCTAAAGCAGCTCAGCCACCTGTCAGTGGAGAGCTTAGGGTGTGGTACTGGGTACTGACAGCTGTCAGTAGCCTCTGCTGGGTGCTAGCCTTCCTGGCAGCACTGTACTTGGCCTGGGAGGCAGACCCCAAGGCCAATAGCAAAGTAGGCCCCCTGACCCTGTTGGTCATGGTGGGGTTGCTCAAGTGTTGGGTGACCTCTTTGGGTAAGCTAGGTCTTGCCCTAGCAAAGTTAGGAGTAGGGGAGGTGGGCACCTCACTACCCAAGTTGGCAGAGAGAGAGGAGGAAGACCCCCTAGAGGGAAGTTTCAGTTTGGGTTGGGTCCTTTTACTGTTGGGATGGCTTCACTACCCAGAGGGAGTGACCCTGACAGGAGGATATAAGGCAGAGTAGGCCCTGCAAAGGGACAGCCAGTTTTCTTCACTGTCTTCCTCGCCTAACAAGCCAGGAAGACTCTCCCAGGGTTGGGCTGAGTCTCCTGGGCGTGTGGGCTGGGGGGGGGGTTGTGTGAGAAACTGGGGCTGATTGCAGAGGCCCCCTAACTTTTTGCCCCCATTTTCCACTTTATGCTGGTGTTTTCCTGACTCTGATGGTGCCCTGGGTACTGCTAACCAGTCCCAGGGCCTGTGCTCTGTGTAAAATGGATATGCAAATTAGGCTAATTATAATTGGCTAAGTTAACCTACCTATAAGTCCCTAGTATATGGTAGGGCATGTAGGTTTAGGGACCACAGCATAGGTGGTGCACACCTAGGTGCATTGCTGAGGTGCCCAGTGTCATTTTAAAAGCAAGCCTGCCTTGCTGGCTGCTTTTAAATTAAAGTTATATGCAAATTCGACTTTGGAATTAAAGGTACTTCCAAAGTCTTAAACTACCTTATTTTTACATATAAGTCACCCCTAAGGTGTGCCCTATGTGCCCCTAGGGCTGGGTGCCATGTAACTATAAGCAGGGACTTTATAAAAATAGATTTATAAGCCCTGGTGAGGTAAAAACAGCCAAATTCGTTTTTCCCTCATTGAAGTAAATGGCCTTCATAGGCTAGAATGGGCAGACTTTATTTTAAATTTTAAAGTCTCCTTAAATGTTACATACCAAGAATTTGGTATCAAATTGATTGTTATAATAAATCCCACAACTTCCAGTTGTTGGATTTAATATAACTAGTGCAGGTAAAAAGTTTAGACTTTACCTAAAAAGTTGCCAATTTCAGCTCTGCATTGTTTTTGCTGCTGTGCTCTGATTGGCCAGCCTGCAGCAGCTTCTGCCAGGCTACTTTAATGAGGTGTGAAGTGGCCTGACTTCACACAAAGGAATGTGCTTGGGGGAGAGAATCTCCCCTCAGCAGATGGTGAGGTAGGAAGGGGGAGGGCTGCCAAACTGGTCTTCAAAGGCAGAGAAGGACATCTGGAGCACCCAGCAACACCCCCACATCCTGCAACCCCAGACAGCTAGGGGCCCCCTTGATTAGATTAGGAGAGGGCAGGAGAGGGGTGTGTTTATGATTTTTAGCCACACCAGTGGGTGGGCTCAGCCAGATCTCTCCTCTAAAAATCAGATTCATCCATTTTGGATTTTTAGAGACTGTTGCCTTCTGGGATGGATTTTTGCCACACTTCCCAGGAAGTGGTCATCACAGGGGGACGACCCTGTCCCTGATTGGAGGACCAGGGCCCCCCTGCTTTTCACCCAGGAGCAAGGATAAAACTGGCAGACCTGCACCCACGCCTCAGATCCCCACCAAATTTCAAGAAGAAAGAACTACAAGGAGAAGGACTGCCCTGCTGGACCCCTGGCCTGCACCTGGACCCTGCACTCAGAAAGACTGCACCAGCTGCACACTTGGGCTTCACCACAAGAAGGACTTTGCCTGGCTTCCACTGGTTCAAGGAGGGACTCCCTGTTTGCTACAGGTGAAAAATTGCTAACCAGAGTCCCCTGCACCAACTCCTGAAAAAGTGACCAGCTGACCACTGCCCAGTGGCCAAAAAGGAGTTTGCGCCAGGTGCACTCTGGGAGTTGAAGTCCGCACTTCCCAAGGACCATCACAGAACTTCTGGACCCTTGGGGTGAGCTGTGGACCCCAAAAGAACCTTAAAAGAACATCTGGGTGAAGCCCCAGAAGTTTGGAAAAGATTGGAGAAATTTTAGAAAAAAGCTCCATAAAGTGACCGACTCGACGCGGAAATTCTAGCCGGCTTGCCTCAACCGCGACCCGGCCTGACTTCGTGGTTCGTCCCGGTCAAGAAAAACATCCGAAAAAAAGACTAAGTCCGAACGTAAAAAGTTGACCGGGACCTTCCAGCCATCGTATCCGAGAAGGGCTCCACGGACGTCGGATCAAGATCCAGGTTTACCCCGGTCGAAGGATTTTCATCTCGAAAAAACGACTAAGTCCGAAGGTAGAAATCACCACCGAGGAAACCGACTTCGCGTATCCGGACAAGGGCTCCAGGAGGTCGGATCCAACTGGCAGGTTCGTCCCGGTGAAGAAAAACTTCAAAATAAAGACTAAGTCAGAAGGTAACTTTTTAACCGAGGCCTCCCGCGACCTGTAGCCGAGCAGGGCTCCATCGCGGTCGGCCTGAAAGTTTGACTTTGTCCCGGTCCTGGTGCAACCAGATGACCCGATTGGCGCTTTTTGTTTCTATGCGCTAGAAAATAATAATACTTTAAAAATCCATATCTCCGGTTCCCCTGAACCGATTTTAATCGTTTTTGTGTCATTTTAAAGATAAAAATATAAGCTATTTTTATAAATTGGTTTTGGATTTTTAAACTGTTTCCTGTGTTTTATTTAATTACTGTTTTGTGATATTTGAATGCTTTACACTTTGTCTCCTAAGTTAAGCCTTGACGCTCGATGCCAAGCTACCAAGGGTAGAGCTGGGATTAATTTACTGAGACCTAACTGTACTTTTGTGGAGGTTTGTGGCTTGTTGCTAGGTGTAGGTACCTACCTGCCCTACCAATAACCCATTTTCCAACACATACGCTATACAAAACTCACATAGCACGGCACTCATGAATAACATAGTGCGCAAAAAATACAAAACAACACTGGACATATCCAATGGTTTCTTCTACCAAAATATAGTGCCTGAGAGTAAAGACTTAACAAGTTTCAGCGCACTAAGCTCCCAGAAAAACTCCTGTTGTTTACCCCAAGGGTACAGGAACAGTTCAGGACTGTTCGCGGCTCGTGTGACTTCGATATTGCATGACCCTGAAGCATTGTCCTATGTAGATGATATCTTCCTCATGGATGATGAATTACTGCAACATCTAAGATGGGTAGCCCGCATTGTTGTAGGATTTCCGGAATTTGGCTATAAATTCAACTTCAAGAAAGCAAAAATAGCCTTCCTTAGCGTCCTGTTTTTGGGATATGAGCTATCAAGTGAAGGAAAGAGACTAGCGCCACAATTCTTATAAAAATGTGCACAGTTACAACCTCCAAATACCATTAAAAAACTCCAATCCCTATTGGGTTTTCTAAATTTTGGCAGAATTTACATTCCAGATTACGCATCACACATAAAACCTTTATATGACTTAATACGTCCTGACTTTTCTAGTAAATTTTGGAAAGTCGAACACACACGCATTCCCAGAGCTTTGCAAACAGACATGCTTGCAGCACAACACTTACATACAAGGGACAATAAAAAACATATGCTTATCAGAGTAATTGCTGGTGCCATTGGTTTCACCTATGTAACTTTCAATGAGGGTGAGACGGTCATGATTTCATACAAATCACATTTGTATTCAGCAGCAGAACAATGCTTTACTCCCACTGAGAAAATTCTCACTGCTGTTCAGATGGCTGTCATTAAAGAAAGACAACTAGCCCAGGGGAAATGCATTATTGTCATATCTCCAATTCCAGCTCTTAAGGCTTTTACTAGATCCAGCGTTCCAAATGCTAAAGCATTACATCCACATTGGATTCAATGGGCAATGTCTTTGACAGCCCCTGATGTTGATTACATTTTCGATCCAAAGTTACAAACTCAAGAATTTTTGCAATATAAACTAGAATACCCAGTTCCAGCAAATACATTGCCTATTGATCAATAGCAAAGAGTCATGCACACGATGACTCAGCACAAACTGCAATAGGCACAAAGCATCAATACTCCACTGCTCGCGCAGTCGTAAGTGGCAACATGGAGGATGATACATTTTATCCCCAGCATACACATGCGCAAACCCTAGGAGATTGCACAGCACAACTAGCAGAGCTAAAGGCTCTGGTGATGGCACTGGAACACACGGATACTGCACAGCTAACACTGATTGTTTGTGATTCGTACTATTGTGTCCAGTCCTTCAATTAATACCTGCATTACTGTGCCAGAATGGGTTCAGAGATTCCAAAGGCAACACCATTAAACACAGACTTCTGTGGGGAAAAGTAGTGGATCTGAAGGAAATGCTACCAAACGTCCATGTTGTACATACACTTGGACACCAGCACATTGGAATACACGTTGCTGGAATTACACTGGCTGATGAAGCAGCCAAATCAGCAGTAGCTATGGCTTCTGTTGCTGCAGTAACTCGTTCTGGAACAAAACTGGACGATGACATATGGGCTGCCGTGAAAGCTCCGGTTGAAGGCACACCCTATCCAAAAGAATTTCCTGCCATGAGGGGGTTGCATCTGCCCATGGTGGCTACAATATGATTATTGCAAGCACGTTATTGGTGGCCAGGTCTAAATAAACAGACTAAACAGTATGTCCTTTGTTGTGACATCTGCCAACAAATTGAGGGTTCCACCACCAAACGCCCACCACAGACACCCCTCCTAATTTCTAACAACCATTACAATGTGTATGCTTGGACCATTGTGGTCCCCTAACACCAGACAGTGCATACAAATACATTTTAGTCGCTGTTGACTCTTGCTCCAACCAGATTTCTATTGGTGTGGTCACAACGCTCAGCTGACGCTTGGACTGTTATGAAAGATTTGCAAGCCTTTATCAGCACATATGCAGTTGCGCCCTTCCACTCGGTCCAGGGCCCTGCTTTTGCCTCAAGGGCATTCAGGGACGCCATGGCTTCGTTAGGGGTCCAACTCCATTACTCGTCTCCATTTCATCCTGAGGGAAATAGTGTTGTGGGGTGACGAAACCGTGATTTAAAGCAGTCCTTAATAGTCAGAGTCTTAGGTACGGGTGTAGTTGGCTTAATCACCTGTATGGAGTCCAGAGAGCACTTGACAATCTGCCTAGAAAGTCTCTGGGGAGTCGTACTTCATACAAGTGTCTGTTTGGAACTCTAATGTATGTTCCAGATCTTGATGGTCCTGGCATGGATGCAACAGAAACACCGTTTGACATAAATGAACGTGTCACTGTCTTGCAGGAATTACAATAGTTCAGTGATGACAACACTTCTGTCAGTGCTGCCTCTGCAGGAATTAAGGATGTACCAATAACACCTACTGGATGGATTCCAAAAGTTGGGGACCTAGTACATGAAAATGTTGCTGTGAAAAAGCAGTTTGTTCCTCCTTATCGTGCACTGGTTCCAGTCTTGGGAATACACAGTACCAGAACTGTCATTCTCCTGCCGTTGGCTGGTGCTAAAGAAGACCGCTTTGTATCTATTGACAATGTCAAGTTACACCATGTGGCCGATCCTGCACAGCAGACCAAGAGGAGCAGCCAGTAGTTCCCGAATCCCTCTCACTACTGGTCAAGAAGTCCCTCTACAAGTTTTGAGCAGCAACGCTGACACCTCTCCGAGCTTGGGAAGGGTGGCAAATGATCTTGCATTAGTTCCACTAACATCTGTTACAACAAACGACATAAAAAATACTGATCGATTTGACACAACTTCAATACAGATGGATGGCGTCATTTACTATGAACCACCGTGGGAGACCCCTAACAATTCTCCTCCTACAAATACACCTCCAGTATTTGCACCAACTGCTTCTGGATACTTGCTGACATCAATGACACTTTTTCGGACTCATTTGCGTCTTCTACATCTGAACTGCC
The DNA here is from genome assembly GCF_031143425.1 of Pleurodeles waltl. Classification (NCBI taxonomy): domain Eukaryota; kingdom Metazoa; phylum Chordata; class Amphibia; order Caudata; family Salamandridae; genus Pleurodeles; species Pleurodeles waltl. The sequence goes on from NC_090444.1 coordinate 1,605,422,790, forward strand.
AAAAACATGTAATCTGATAAACTGGCTTAAAATTAATTACTTCATTTTCCCATGGAACTATCTGTGGCTTTCCTTGACTGTGTTAGCTTTCCTCCTTTGGATTAGCTTTTCATAGCATTCTTTCTATTAATACATGGTCATTTTCTTCCTGAAAGATCAACAGTTGAACTGGTGGATGAGGTCCTAAAACCCAATTTTTCTTCTCACAATGTCTGCGGAGACTTGACTTTCAGCAACATTTCCGCTATACCAATTCCAGATGGGATTGTTTGAGATAAAGTCACATTTGATTTATACAGGCCCCACGGAGGACATTCAAATACCATGTGTGTTTAAACTTTCAATGAACAATGTAATAATACCCAGAGTTATTTCTGATGACTAGGATAGGAAAACAATTGACTCTATGATGACTGAATGCAGTATTTCACTGTATTTGAAAGTAAAGAAATAAATTCTAAAGAGAATTATGGTGATATGTTTTGCTATAATTATTATGGGCAACATTTCATTCACAGAGCTAGTACCCCAAAGACTATTTTTAATTATACACAATGGGAACATTGTCCAACTCCACCACAAGGGAGTTCTAAAACGTATTCTGAAAAATGTGCATATTTTTCTGGGCACAATGTTAAAAATACTGAATCATATTATTTCAAATTGCCATTGATGGAAAATTACACATATTATTGACAGATACAATATACATTTATTCGGATTCCTTTGTTTCCCGGTTGGCTATAGGAGGCTACGAATATTGGCTGAAGTCGATTGACTTACAAAGTGTGTGGGGAACAAGAGATTAGCAAATAAGGTGGAAGGAAGCTTTATTTAGAGCATGCCTGATACCTGCTCAAATTATATTTTTAAATTAAACTGTACAACAGACAAGTTGTTTAGGCTTAGCAAAGATTAAGGAATTGAATGCGGCCAGTATTCCTGCACCTGCAAAATTTTACAAATGGTAAAAGTATATAAATGCTACTGAAGATCAGCTCAATGAATGGGTCCAGAATGACATTTTTAATGCTTCACTGTCACGTCCTGGTGGGTGGTTATTGTGGCCAATAGATACCAATGGATGTCATAAACGTTTTCTAAACTCAACAGGGGTTTTAGAACAAGTAGGCTGGATCCTCGTTATGTGTCAAGCGAACATGCAGGTATAGTAAAAACATACAGAGTAGGGAAACTATGCCAGCAATGGTTGAAGAGTTCCTCACTAGATGCTGTTAGAGAACACCTCAGTATCCTGTCTAATAATACTGACTTACAGGATTTCCTGTTAGGCCCCAGAAAACAACACAGAAAGCGCTTCTTATACGCAGTCTATAATGAAATTTAGAAGCTTTCTCAAAAAGAAGCTGCTTCCCGAGTTCAGGCAAATAGATCAGGAAAACTTACAGAAGGCATTAGCTGTTGTAGATAATGGGATCAATACCCTGTCCAACCGGATATACACCTCAAACAACATCGCTTCTTCTGCAATTGACATAATACAAAGTGATATGTCTTCTTTACACCATGGACAGAGTCAACTAAGGTCCATTATGCAGTTGGATTGGACACTACAAACATTGAAGGCAGGTCGCATTCCCTGGCAACACATTAGTGTAAGGGACATATTTTCCACATTTAATTTAACTCGACAGCAACAACTAATGGCTAAGAAAGAAGTAACCTATGTCATGTTAAATATTGAAAAGTTAGAAAAGTTGCCTTTTACTGTGGCTGAAATACTATCTGCTGAGTGGTCAATACACTGGGTTATTAATCTGCCTATTTCAACAGTTCAATTCATGTCCTGCCTAAAACACATTCCAGTAGGCAGATATGAAAGAGTAGGAGATAGTTACATCCATGGGGTGTCGGAGCTGCCCTTCTCATTCAAATGGCTCAGTGGCATGAAAGAGGTCTTTCTTAGCGGTAGTGAATGCAAGACTTCTGTCAGCCATTCAATGGTTTGTAAACAGCTGTCCTTGCACGGTGTGTGTAGCGCTTCGGCAGCGAACTTGGCTTGTTATCTGAAGGGAGTTCCAGTCCCCTTGATTAGACCTGCGTTCCAGGTGGTTTCAAATGGCAGCTATGTCCTCCTCAATAGTGAAAACTGTTGTGGGATGCAGGCCGTATTTTTTCCTCCCACAAGACAGAGGGAAGTAGTTGAGATATGGTCCCATATCACTACTACAAATGTGAATTTTGACAAGCTGAGCAGACTCAAGGCTTTGTTTCAAGAACATGTGGTGCTCACATCTGCATGTGAGACATATGCGGTTCAGGTGGCAAGGTCATCAGCAGAGATACAGTCCCTTTTAAGTACTAACTTTCCGAGACACTTTGGTGAGCTTGTGGGACGAATGTTTAATGAGTCCAATACTACTGGAATCGCAAATTTCTCTAAAGCTGTTGGTTCTGTGTTTCGTTCACACCTTCTACTCTATAGTTGGGTTAATACCATCAGCCATCCACTCAATATTCTCTAGTATTTTCGGGGGATTTCCGATAACTTTGGCTATAATAGGTGGCATCTTGCTATTTGCTACTTTTTCTGCGCAATGGCTGTTCCACTGTAACAAGGAGGACTGAAAGCGCTCCCAATAGCGCAGCTGTGTCGTGAACGCATGATGCAGTACTTTGGAGCATCACTCCTGGAGCAATTGGAGTGTGACTGGTCTGTGTCATTCAGACCGGTTTTGCATTGTGTGCAAGCCCGTGTTTTGGTTCCTCTGGTGGTCGTTCGAACATGCACTGAAAGTTTGTCTTTCTACGCAGTGCTTGCTTTCATTGGATACTGATCTGTTAATGTTGTCGCTGAGGGTTCGTTACCAGACATGGGCTTTGAGGGTGCGTTTGCTATGGGTAGCTGCTTATGAGTTGCCCTTCATGGAGGACGCAGCTGTAAATTTTTTGCCACACCATGGAATGCTGCTGCCTTTGAACCAGCAAGGGGAGGGTGTTGTGTAGCCATTATAGTTATAGCTCCATTTAATAAGCTGTAATTTCCAAATGGGAGCAGGTAACCAGTTCATGTTTGGTGTCCTTTAAATTGTAAACATTCTAACCTATGGTTAAGTCAGATTTTAAATTACAATTTTGAGAATGCCACTTTTAGAAAGTTGGCATTTTGTTGCCTCTGCCATTTAAGGTCTATAGCCTGTCTCTGGGTCACATAACTAGGTGTAGCTGACAGTTGGCCTTTGTGTTTTCCTCCTAGATGGCTGCAGAAAATAGAGAGCTTAAGTGTGCCTGAGTGGGCCATCACTGGCAGGTTCGGATGGCAGACCTGAACACAGCTCTTCTGACACTTGAATAGGCTGTGTCCTGCCTCCACACAAAGAGTTGCATACATGGACATCATTTAAGGGTGGCCAGGGGGTTGCAGCTGTGACCCCTGGCTTGCACTTTGCTGCCTCTGACAGTACCTTTCCAACCCCTTATCTCAGAGGTGGCAATTTCAATGAGAGGAACACAGAGACAGGTTAATATCATTTAGGGCTCCACTCTTTTTGTTTTCTGTAAATGTTTTATCACACTAATATTGAATAATGATATATTATTCAATATTAGTGTAATAAAATGGAGTTCAATTAGCTGGAAAATGCCCTTACAAATGACAGCTGAAGTAGGTAAAAAATGCTTTTGAATGTATTTTGTGTGTGTGTTTGTGGTTGAGAGTGTTTATGTGAGAGAGAGTGTATGTAAATATGAATTTGTGTGTATGTGTAAGTATTTGTGTGAGTGAAAGTGGTGGTCAAAGGGCATGTGATGTCACTTCCGCTACCCTTGCCATTCCAGTAAATTGGCATCCATGCTTGCATACCCCCTGTAGGAGCCAAGACAGGGAAGGCAGGATGCCTGGGGATGTCAAAGGAAAATCCCTAGACGTTTCTCTCCCACTTCAAAGGCACAATTGAGTATAAATACTGGACCTCAGACACCAACTCTTCAGTACACTTCTGGGCCTGTGGATACTCTGCCAAGAAGAAGGACTGCTATGCTGCTAAAGTACAACCAGTCTGCTGGACTACTGCCTTGCTGTGCTGCTCTCTTGCCTGGGTGAGAATGACTGGACCTGACCTGTTGAACCCAGGACCCAAAGTGACTCCAAGGGCTAGTTGGCTGGTTTCCTGAGTACAGCCTCAGGGACAGGAGACTCTAAAAACCTTGAACCCAGCACATGGACTCTGCCATATGTGAGCGCTACCCCAGTCCTGAACCCTTGAAAGTGGGCCTAAGGTGCTCTGCCACCCTCTGTGGATCTAGCAGAACTGGTGCATCTCCTCTGTTGTGCGGTGCAGCCCCGAGCTGAACTGACACATCGCCACCGCTGCATGGATTGGACCATCACAAAGACCTGCACCGTTTCTGCAGTCTCTTCAGAATCACCACTGCGCAGCGCATTCTGGGCACAGACCCTTATTTAACTCATTGACAGCAGCCTCAAAGATGAGCCTTGCTGCTCTTCAGAACTGATGCATCACCCCGACTGTGCATTGCATGCATGACTCCAGACTTTGCATCGCAAGCCCTTGTTGATGGAATCCTCATCTCTATGTTTCTAAATTGGTGTAGATCCTTTTATGGTTTGTTGTCACTGTGTTACTGTTTGAGGTGTTGCACAAATACTTTACCATTGCCTTTGAGTTAAGACTGAATGCTCTGGTCCAAGATACCCGAGGGATGAGCCCAGCTTATTATGGGATTTGCTTGTGACTTCACCCAGAGAAGAATTGTGGTTGCTGCCTGAAAAGGGTTTCAACCCCCTCAACCAGTAACCCTATTTCTTACACAATCTTAACCATCTCCTGCATGACTATCCGTCTAGCTTAAGATCATGCTGCAGGACAGAGACCGCTACCTTACAGATTGTGAAATATGCCTTCCTGACCACAAATAAAGTTGGTCCCTGCCTCCTTATACTGCTGGCCCTTCTATTTCCGCTAACCCTCCTTCTATCCACTGAACATTAAACTCATGAAATACTCTAGACCTGTCCTTATTTGTTTCATTGCCACAATCTACAAGATCTGGTTTCCCAGGAGATCCCTTTCCCCTTCCAAGCTCTGTCTTTTAGATCAGGACATCATTCTTCCCCTGACAAAACTCCCCAATTGTTCGTTACCGGAGGGTTCCATTGCTCAGAAGTGGAAGCACGCCACAGTTCTTTGAAGAAACCCAACTTGGATTCTACTATTTAGTCTAATTATAGACCCACCTCGTTGCTCCCCATTTTGTCACAAATTCTAGAAAAGCATGTCTGTAGACAACTCTCTGCTTTTGTGGAGTCTCAAAACATTTTACATGTCTACCGATGAGGGTTTAGAGCAGGTCACAGTACTGAGTCCGCCCTCCTGGGAGTTACAGCAACCTCAGGCAGTTTCTAGATGAGGGTGAGATGGCAGCCGCGCTATAACTTGATTTTAGCACTCCCTTAGATGCTGTGTCCTATGACATGCTCATAGGCCAGCTGTTTTAACTAGGGATCCAGGAAAGGGAATTGGCTTGGCTATCCTCCTTCCTGAAGGGTCATACCTTTCAGGATTCTTCAGGCAGCACTTTATCCATGTCTCATTCCTTGATCTCTGGAGTACTGCAGGGATCAGCTCTTAGCCTTGAACTTTTTAATATCTATGTGCACCCCCTGACCGAGCTTGTAAAGCAATATGACCTCACCTTTTTTTCTTATGCTGAGGATACTCAAATCATCTTTTCACTATCATCTGCTCAAGACCACAGCTCCATGTCTCTGAACTCCTGATAGGGTCAGGTAGCCTTATGGATTAATAACAACTCGCTGAAATTGAATGGTGAAAAAGCAGATGTGCTGATCCCTGGAAAGAACCAGAGCCTTTAGGGACCACAGCATTGGCCATCGTCGCTAGCTGATATCCCTATCCCCATTTCTAAAGCTTAGGAATTTAGCTTCTTGATAGACAATAATCTCTTCATGAAGCCACAGGTGGCAAATGTATCTTGAACCTGCGTTGCCACTCAAAAATGACCAGGGAAAATCCTCTGGATTCTCCCCATATCTTCCCAAAGAACGTCATTCAGGCTCCTGTTTTATCTCACCTCGACTATGGCAACATCGTCTACTTGGGGTCTGACAAAACCTCTATGAGACACGTGCAGGTGGTGCAGAATGCAGCCTCAAGACTGATTTATCGGCTGCCTAAACATTCCACGGTTACATCTCTTTGCTGTGAACTTCACTAGCTAGAGGTTGAAAAATGTATCCAGTTTAAAACTTTGTGTTATGTCTTCAAAGCAAGGGCAGGGATCGCCCCCACCACAATAATGGCTTGATGAAACCACATCAGCCTACTCCTTATTTGCGTTCCATCAACCTCTCCTTGTGCAGTATACCTAAGATTAATCTTACTCCCATGGGAGGGCGCTCCTTTACATTCCTCGGCCCTATGCTGTTGGACGCTTTGTCAGAACATTTTTCACAGACAACTAAAGACTTGGCTGTTCTGGATCATCTGAGCTGGGAGTTACTCTATCAGCTTCAATAAGCACCGGGAAACCCAGAGTGGGTAGCTGTTTGTGCTATATAAGCTTTTAACTAACTGAGGGAATAAAGAATTAAATCTTACTCTTGGAGAAGGATTGCATTATACTTTCTTATCATAAATGTTATAAAGGTTTTGCAAAAAAATAAATAATGTTTTATGAGTATTTAGAACAACCATTGCAAATTATTAATCTTTTACCCTGTAAAGAGGCACGTACATGGAAGGATGCTTTTATCAGAATTGATGAGTTGCGGTACATTGCAAAAGAGACAATTTTCTCATGCACTCCTCCACTGCCCTCCCTTTTACATGCACCTGTCATACTCTCCTTCTCCGTACTATGCACCCACAAGCAAACTGAACTCATTCTCTGACAATACACTTGTTCATGTTTTGAAATGTTTATTGATGCGCTTCCCTAAAGACGTTAATACCAAATTATCCCGTCTGTCCACTATCTTATTAACACATCGCAGACATGCACTCTAATGAAACCTTTTGCTGGAGTGAGACAAGGTCACAACGACAGATTCCAGCCTCCAAATCTGCCCGGAAGGTCCAACAAGGTAAAAACCAATCCTGACAGACGTGGAAGAGGAGAAGAGAAGAGAAGAGAAAACAGAAGGCGTCTTGACTGTCCTGGCTGCAGAGGATGCTTCTCAAGCAAATACGTCTATGCGTCTCTTCCTAACAAGAGCAGGTAATTAAGTAAACATAAAACCAATTATTTCCCTAATCTCCGCCCATGTGTTGTCCTTTATACTGTTATGGTAAGTAACTGTTAGTTACCCGCTCTGGTCTAAGATGGTAGGTAATGTTTATTGTTTTATGGTCTTTAAACTGAGGAACAACAACACAAGATGATAACTCTCATGAACTATAACAGTAATGGCTACTCTGAAGGATTATTTTTCTTCAGTTTACCTTCACAATGACTTTATAGTCCCATAATCACATGTACATGACAAGTTTGAAGAGGTGAGACAAAACAAGAAAAAACAACAACAGAGGCAAAAGAAAAAACAAATAACTCAAATAAATTGTATGCATTACATCATGCACTGCCCCATTCTGCATGATGCAATGCAAACAATTTACTTGTGTTCTTTGTTGTTTCTTTTTGCCTCTGTTGTTATTTATTGGTTAATAGCGGCAGTAGGCAATTCAGAAAATGCTTCTTAAATACTCCCCGAAGTAAGTTAAATACCACCAAGAAAAAGAACATAAAGTACTTGTTGGAAAATTGGTTATTGGTAAGGGCAGGTAGGTACCTACACCTAGCAACAAGCCACCAACCTCCACTTAGCTACAGTTAGGTCTCAGTAAATTAATCCCAGCTCAACCCTTGGTAGCTTGGCAACGAGCGTCAAGGCTTAACTTAGGAGACAGTGTGTAAAGCATTCAAATATCACAAAACAGTAATTAAATAAAACACAGGAAACAGTTTAAAAATCCAAAACCAATTTATAACAATAGTTTATATTTTTATCTTTAAAATGACACAAAAACGAATAAAATCGGATAAAGGGAACCGGAGATATGAATTTTTAAAGAATTATTATTTTTCTAGCGCTTAGAAACAAAAAGCACCAATCGGGTCATCTAGTTGCACCACGACCGGGGCAAAGTCAAAGTTTCAGGCCGACCGCGATGGAGCCCTGCTCGGCTACAAGTCGCGGGAGGCCTCGGTTAAAAAGTTACCTTCTGACTTAGTCTTTATTTTGAAGATTTTCTTCAGCGGGACGAACCTGCCAGTCGAATCCGACCTCCTGGAGCCCTTGTCGGGATACGCGATGCTGGATTCCTCGGTGGAGATTTTTACCTTCGGACTTAGTCGTTTTTTCGAGGTGAAAATCCTTCGACCGGGGTAAACCTGGATCTTGATCCGACGTCCGTGGAGCCCTTCTCGGATACGATGGCTGGGAGGTCACGGTCAACTTTTTACCTTCGGACTTAGTCTCTTTTTCTGAGATTTTCTTTACCGGGACGAACCACCAAGTCAGGCCGGGTCGCGGTTAAGGCAAGCCGGCTAGAATTTCCGCGGCGGGTCGGTCCCTCTCTGGAGCTTTTTTACAAAAATTCTCAAATCTTCTCCAAACTTCTGGGGCTTCACCCAGATGTTCTTTTAAGGTTCTTTTGGGGTCCACAGCTCACCCCAAGGGTCCAGAAGTTCTGAGATGGTCCTTGGGGGGTGCGGACTTTACCTCCCAGAATGCACCTGGCGCAAACTCCTTTTTGGCCACTGGACAGTGGTCAGCTGGTCACTTTTCAGGAGTTGGTGCAGGGGGACTCTGGATAGCAATTTTTCACCTGTAGCAAACAGGGAGTCCCTCCTTGAACCAGTTGAAGCCAGGCAAAGTCCTTCTTGTGGTGAAGCCCAAGTGTGCAGCTGGTGCAGTCCTTCTGAGTGCAGGTTCCAAGTGCAGGCCAGGGGTCCAGCAGGGCAGTCCTTCTTCTCCTTTAGTTCTTTTCTTCTTGAAATCTGGCGGGGATCTGAGGTGTGGGGGCAGGTCTGCCAGTTTTATCCTTGCTCCTGGGTGAAAAGCAGCAGGGTCCTGGTTCTCCAATCAGGTACAGGGTCGTCCCCCTGTGATGACTACTTCCTGGGAAGTGTGGCAAAAATCCATCCCAAAAGGCAACATTCTCCAAAAATCCAACATGGCTGAATCTGATTTTTGGAGGTTACATCTGGCTGAGCCCACCCACTGGTGTGGCTAAAAATCATAAACACACCCCTCTCCTGCCCTCTCCTAATCTAATCAAGGGGGCACCTAGTTGTCTGGGATTGCAGGATGTGGGGGTGTTGCTGGTTGCTCCAAATGTCCTTCTCTGCCTTTGAAGACCAGTTTGGCAGCCGTCCCCCTTCCTGCCTCACCATCTGCTGAGGGGAGATTCTCTCCCACAAGCACATTCCTTTGTGTGAGGCCAGGCCACTTCACACCTCATCAAGGCAGCTTGACTAAGCTGCTGCAGGCTGGCCAATCAGATCACAGCAGCAAAAACAATGCAGGGCTGAAATTGGCAACTTTTTTGGTAAAGTCTAAAACTCTTTACCTGAACATGTTATATTAAATCCAACAACTGGAAGTTGTGGGATTTATTACAACAATTAATTTGATACCAAATTCTTGGTATGCAACATTTAAGGAGACTTTAAAATTTAAAATAAAGTCTCCCCATTCTAGCCTATGAAGGCCATTTACTTCAATGAGGGAAAAACGAATTTGGCTGTTTTTACCTCACCAGGGTTTATAAATCTATTTTTATAAAGTCCCTGCTTATAGTTACATGGCACCCAGCCCTAGGGGCACATAGGGCACACCTTAGGGGTGACTTATACGTAAAAATAAGGTAGTTTAAGACTTTGGAACTACTTTTAATTACAAAGTCGAATTTGCATATAACTTTAATTTAAAAGCAGCCAGCAAGGCAGGCCTGCCTTTAAAATGACACTGGGCACCTCAGCAGTGCACCTATGGGTGCACTACCTATGCTGTGGTCCCTAAACCTACATGCCCTACCATATACTAGGGACTTATAGATAGGTTAACTTAGCCAATTATAATTAGCCTAATTTGCATATTGATTTTACACAGAGCACAGGCCCTGGGACTGGTTAGCAGTACCCAGGGCACCATCAGAGTCAGGAAAACACCAGCATAAAATGGAAAATGGGGGCAAAAAGTTAGGGGGCCTCTGCAATCAGCCCTGTTTTCTCACACAAGCGCTCCCCAGCCCACACGCCCAGGAGACTCAGCCCAACCCTGGGAGAGTCTTCCTGGCTTGTTAGGCGAGGAAGACAGTGAAGAAAACTGGCTGTCCCTTTGCAGGGCCTACTCTGCCTTACATCCTCCTGTTATGGTCACTCCCTCTGGGTAGTGAAGCCATCCCAACAGTGAAAGGACCCATCTCAAACTGAAACTTCCCTCTAGGGGGATCTTCCTCCTCTCTCTCTGCCAACTTGGGTAGTGAGGTGCCCACCTCCCCTACTCCTAACTTTGCTAGGGCAACACCTAGCTTACCCAAAGAGGTCACCCAACATTTGAGCAACCCCACCATGACCAACAGGGTCAGGGGGCCTACTTTGCTATTGGCCCTGGGGTCTGCCTCCCAGGCCAAGTACAGTGCTGCCAGGAAGGCTAGCACCCAGCAGAGGCTACTGACAGCTGTCAGTACCCAGAACCACACCCTAAGCTCTCCACTGACAGGTGGCTGAGCTGCTTTAGGGGCAACTTTGGGGTCCAGGCACCCCTCTTGCTGTCTAGAGTGGGGGGCTACCACCTCCTATGGCAGACACCCTCCTTCCACTCTCCCTTCTGTCAGTGCAGGGGCAACACCCTGCATCTGGACAGCTGCCTGACTACTCAGGACTTCCTTTGGGTCAGGGGAGGCCTCACTAGTGCCAACTCTGGGCTCCCCTCCTACTGGGGCAGAAGGCCTTTGGCTCCCTGGAACTCTCTTTAAGAGTGGCCTACCCTTCCTTTTCTTGGGGACCCCTGTCTCCTAACTGTAGGGACTGACTCCCCAGGACTTTGGTTTGGGGGGGCGCCCTGGGCGACCGCCCCATCTGGGACCAGACCCACCTCTGGGAGGTCATTGCCCAGGATACAATCTAGGGGAAGGTCAGCACTGACTACCACCCTAAACCAGTCAAGGATACCCTCCCTCTCTAGGGGCACTATGGCTACAGGTTTGGTGGTGACCTCCCCTGTGGCTATCCTGACTTTCCTTGTCTCTCCTGGGACATACATGTCTGGGGTCACTAACCGGTCACTCACTATAGTGTGACTGGCACAGGTGTCTCTCAGGCCAGTGGTAGGGATCCCATTCACCTGAATGGGGTGGAAGTGCCTACTTCCACCCTCAGGGATCACCAGCTTACCATCTGGTCCTGTCTCCCAGCTCAATGCTAGGAGGACTTCATCATCTGAGGAGTCCTCCTCCATGGCTACACTGGACAGCCCAGTGCTAACCACCTTCTTTGGACAGGCTGCATCCCCTCTGAAGTGACCTGTCTGCTGACAGTCAAAGCAAGCCCTACTGTCCAAGAGCTTTTTTAACCCTGGGTCTCCCTGTCTCTGCTTGTCAGAGTGGGAGTGGGATTTACTCTCCTCCTTCTTAGGGTTCTGGGGTACAGAGGGAGTCTCTGTGGTGGGCTTACCACCTCCCTCCTTAGGTTTTTGGGGACCTGACCCCCCTTCTTGGAGTCTCCCACCTGGGACTTGACAACCACCCTGGTTCTCAACCACTCATCAGCTGCCTCCCCTAGCTCTCTAGGGTTGGTCTGCTTAGAGTCCACTAGATGCTGGCGTAACCTTTCTTGGGTACAATTGGTCAAGATGTGCTCTCTCATGATCAGATTGTATAACCCCTCATAAGTATTTACTTTGTTACCAATAATCCAGCCCTCTAGTGCCTTTAGTGAGGTGTCTACAAAGTCAACCCAAGACTGGGTACTGACCTTCTGGGTGTCCCTAAACTTGAGCCTATACTGCTCTGGGGTCAGACCAAACTTTTTAGTCAAGCAACTCTTCATACTGGGGTATGAGTCTGCATCCTCCCCCCTCATGGTTAGGAGCCTATCCCTCCCAGAGTTGGGAACTAACTCCCAAAGAAGTGAACCCCAGTACTGAGGCTTGACTCTCCTCATCTGGAGGGCCCTCTCAAAGGCCCCCAGCCACTTATCTATGTCATCCCCCTCTACATAGGCAGGAACCACCCCTTTGGGTAATCTGGGGGGAAAACCCCCACCCAGGGACACCTCAGCTTCTTTATCGCTGCCACCATCTCTTTTCTCCTTGTTTGACCACTTTTTCTTTTCTAGGGCCAGCTTGTCTGCTTCCAAAGCTATGTATGCTAGCTGGGCCTCCAGCTCTCTTTCCCTGATGGACGGGTTCTCTCCTCCTGAAAGGACCCCCTTCCCACCACTAGCTTTGGGTCTGCCCCTAGTGACTGTATTTACTGAGGACCGTTCTTCCTTGTCCTCACTTAGGCTCAGATGCCTTCCCTCCCCTGAGTGGTTAGAGCTAGCATCCTCCCCTTTTTCTCCCTCCTCTGGAGCTTCCTCTGAGTCTACCTCTTGGGCCTCAGCCCATGCTGTCAGGGATTTGATCAGGATTTGCTTCCTGAGATCAGTGGTTGCAGGCAACCCTCTTTCAATACACAACCCCCTAAGCTGGACTACTGTCAGTGTGGGTAGGCTAGCCAGATCAAGCTCCATGGTTCCCTGGTTTTGTGTCAACAAAAACTTTTTGCAAAAATTGGAATCAAGAATTTAGAAAAATTACAAAAATTCAATAATTGAAATTAATCCAAATTAATTTAAAAAAAAGTAAAAATAAAAAAAATGTTTTTTTGCACTACGACAATTTAAAGGATTTTTAATTTGTTTTACTTAAAACTGTAACGTGATACTGAACACAAGTACAGGATCCCGTCGCTGCTTCCAAAAATGTTGGAAAATGGGTTATTGGTAAGGGCAGGTAGGTACCTACACCTCGCAACAAGCCACCAACCTCCACTTAGGTACAGTTAGGTCTCAGTAAATTAATCCCAGCTCAACCCTTGGTAGCTTGGCAACGAGCGTCAAGGCTTAACTTAGGAGACAGTGTGTAAAGCATTCAAATATCACAAAACAGTAATTAAATAAAACACAGGAAACAGTTTAAAAATCCAAAACCAATTTATAAAAATAGTTTATATTTTTATCTTTAAAATGACACAAAAACGAATAAAATCGGATAAAGGGAACCGGAGATATGAATTTTTAAAGAATTATTATTTTTCTAGCGCTTAGAAACAAAAAGCGCCAATCGGGTCATCTGGTTGCACCACGACCGGGGCAAAGTCAAAGTTTCAGGCCGACCGCGATGGAGCCCTGCTCGGCTACAAGTCGCGGGAGGCCTCGGTTAAAAAGTTACCTTCTGACTTAGTCTTTATTTTGAAGATTTTCTTCAGCGGGACGAACCTGCCAGTCGAATCCGACCTCCTGGAGCCCTTGTCCGGATACGCGATGCTGGATTCCTCGGTGGAGATTTTTACCTTCGGACGTAGTCATTTTTTCGAGGTGAAAATCCTTCGACCGGGGTAAACCTGGATCTTGATCCGACGTCCGTGGAGCCCTTCTCGGATACGATGGCTGGGAGGTCCCGGTCAACTTTTTACCTTCGGACTTAGTCTCTTTTTCTGAGATTTTTCTTTACCGGGACGAACCACCAAGTCAGGCCGGGTCGCGGTTGTGGCATGCCGGCTAGAATTTCCGCGGCGGGTCGGTCCCTCTCTGGAGCTTTTTTACAAAAATTCTCAAATCTTCTCCAAACTTCTGGGGCTTCGCCCAGATGTTCTTTTAAGGTTCTTTTGGGGTCCACAGCTCACCCCAAGGGTCCAGAAGTTCTGAGATGGTCCTTGGGGGGTGCGGACTTCAACTCCCAGAATGCACCTGGCGCAAACTCCTTTTTGGCCACTGGACAGTGGTCAGCTGGTCACTTTTCAGGAGTTGGTGCAGGGGGACTCTGGATAGCAATTTTTCACCTGTAGCAAACAGGGAGTCCCTCCTTGAACCAGTTGAAGCCAGGCAAAGTCCTTCTTGTGGTGAAGCCCAAGTGTGCAGCTGGTGCAGTCCTTCTGATTGCAGGTTCCAGGTGCAGGCCAGGGGTCCAGCAGGGCAGTCCTTCTTCTCCTTTAGTTCTTTTCTTCTTGAAATCTGGCGGGGATCTGAGGTGTGGGGGCAGGTCTGCCAGTTCTATCCTTGCTCCTGGGTGAAAAGCAGGGGGTCCTGGTTCTCCAGTCAGGTACAGGGTCGTCTCCCTGTGATGACTACTTCCTGGGAAGTGTGGCAAAAATCCATCCCAAAAGGCAACATTCTCTAAAAATCCAACATGGCTGAATCTGATTTTTGGAGGTTACATCTGGCTGAGCCCACCCACTGGTGTGGCTAAAAATCATAAACACACCCCTCTCCTGCCCCCTCCTAATCTAATCAAGGGGGCACCTAGTTGTCTGGGGTTGCAGGATGTGAGGGTGTTGCTGGTTGCTCCAAATGTCCTTCTCTGCCTTTGAAGACCAGTTTGGCAGCCCTCCCCCTTCCTGCCTCACCATCTGCTGAGGGGAGATTCTCTCCCACAAGCACATTCCTTTGTGTGAAGCCAGGCCACTTCACACCTCATCAAGGCAGCTTGACTAAGCTGCTGCAGGCTGGCCAATCAGAGCACAGCAGCAAAAACAATGCAGGGCTGAAATTGGCAACTTTTTAGGTAAAGTCTAAAACTCTTTACCTGAACAAGTTATATTAAATCCAACAACTGGAAGTTGTGGGATTTATTACAACAATTAATTTGATACCAAATTCTTGGTATGCAACATTTAAGGAGACTTTAAAATTTAAAATAAAGTCTCCCCATTCTAGCCTATGAAGGCCATTTACTTCAATGAGGGAAAAACGAATTTGGCTGTTTTTACCTCACCAGGGTTTATAAATCTATTTTTATAAAGTCCCTGCTTATAGTTACATGGCACCCAGCCCTAGCGGCACATAGGGCACACCTTAGGGGTGACTTCTATGTAAAAATAAGGTAGTTTAAGACTTTGGAACTACTTTTAATTCCAAAGTCGAATTTGCATATAACTTTAATTTAAAAGCAGCCAGCAAGGCAGGCCTGCCTTTAAAATGACACTGGGCACCTCAGCAGTGCACCTATGGGTGCACTACCTATGCTGTGGTCCCTAAACCTACATGCCCTACCATATACTAGGGACTTATAGGTAGGTTAACTTAGCCAATTATAATTAGCCTAATTTGCATATTGATTTTACACAGAGCACAGGCCCTGGGACTGGTTAGCAGTACCCAGGGCACCATCAGAGTCAGGAAAACACCAGCATAAAGTGGAAAATGGGGGCAAAAAGTTAGGGGGCCACTGCAATCAGCCCTGTTTTCTCACAGTACTGTAGCTTATTTTGTTCCCTCAGGTTAATGAGCAGTTCAAGAAATACTCCAGGGCACGAAACGACAGAATTCATGTAATTTCAGATAAGTGCTGTTAAGTTTCTTAGTAAACCTATACACGCGTGAGTGCGTTCCTCCATCAGATACAGTTCAGCTTTTTCTTTTATTTTATTTTTTTATGCAGGTCTGCAGTAGGAGAAATATCACCAGACATGCAGCTGGAGCACTGCTTCCAGGAATGCAGCGACCGGAGGACGTGGAGTGAGACGGCAATGCAGTTCGACCCAAAGGAACACGTTGACAGTAAATCTACAAACCGGAAGGACACCAGAAAACCTTTAAGAACATGCACAATGATGCTGCGGCCGAAAGACTACAAATGTAAGCAGCTTCCAGGGGTGTGGCGCACAACTTTATACCTGGTGCGCTCCAGCCCCGTCACATAGCCGTTGATCACATGCACACCCGAAAGTACATCCCTCCTATAACACCCCCTGCAGGTTCAGGTTTGTTGGGGTATCTGAAATGAAAGTGCTGAAGCAAATGAGGAGCTGGTACGTGGCCTGCAGGTTTCCAATTGTGGTTTTCAGGTGGTTTTCAGGTCTGTAACTCTTCCAATGTATCATGTAATAAGTTAGTCTGCGTTGTATCCGTTTAGAGTCCAAGACTGCATCCACCTCAAGTTCAGGTTCATCGTTTATTAATATTGCAGAGGGTTTTTTGAACAGGGAATTCTTGGGGTGAATAGTTTTAACAAAGATCCATGAAACACCGAATGTATCGGTAAACTAGGGGACAAATCCAGTTTCATAGCAACTTCACTGATACGTTTAATGATTTTGTATGGTCCTATAAATCATGGCAGGAATTTGATTGGACCCTTCAACCATACCTCATCCCAAAACTGAAAATCAGGACTGGACCTGCGATGTCGGTCCACATTCCTCTTGTAGGTGTCCTTAGCTTCATTCAGGTTTTTTTTGTGCTGCCAATTGTATTTCGTGTACATGATCGATGTAGTCTTGCATGGCCGGATGAAGGCTGGGCAGGAAGCAATAAACAATTAGGGTGAAAACCAAAGTTATAATAGAATGGAGAATAAGATGTGGAAATCTGTACAGCATTGTTATAGGCAAATTCGGCCGCCCACAGATAAACATCCCAATCTGTGGTATCATGCAACATTTAAGTATTGTTGTAAACAGTTTGAAGTAAGCGAGGGAAAACGAAGTTGCAGGAAACACGGTAAGTTTTATTAATTTTAAAATGTCCCCGATCTCCAAACGCGTACCAAGGCGGCACACGAGCAGCAACCGTTTGATCCTTACTGCCGCGCTCGCTCCGCTCTTCTGGTGTCGCGCTAGGCAACACCAGAACGCTGCACGCAAACCACGAGTACAACATTTAGTTTTTTTTTTTACAAACAATACAACCCCCATCTCAACAGAAAAAAATACCAATATTTACAAATGCTACAAACCACAATAAAAAATAAACACATAAGAAATTAAAGTTGCCAGAAAATACATCGAAATTACCCATTGTCTAATAAATGCAGTTTAGAAGACACTTCTCATACAGTAACTCATTGACGCAGTTTCCAAGGCAATTTTCTTACTCTGTTACTCCTGCACACGACCAAACCTTCACCAGTACTGTCACACAAATCAGACTGTTTCACTAAACCAGCCCCACTTACATTTGAGTCAGACTGTCTTACTAAATCACCCTTAGTTACAAACTGAGGATCCGATCTCCCTTTCAGTTTGACAACCTTGGATTTGTTCCACCACTAATCGCCCTGAATCCTTACAGCATTACCCAAAACCAGTTCAACCCTAACCGGTTCAGAAAATTTGGGATTGCCCTTTTTAACAAAAGTAGGCAATTTTACTGCAACCCAATCGCCTACTGCAATAAGCAACTCTTTTGCCCCTTTCTTGTTGTCAAAGTATCTCTTTTGTGCACACTGTTTGTTATCCACATTAGTTTTGATAATGTCAGTACGGTCTCCAACCTGCATATTTTTGAAAAACTTGGACATCCACCCAGGTTTGATTTGCGTATTGGGCTTTCTTCCTTTCAAAGCTTCAAAAGGAGATACCCCCGTGGTGGAATGAGGAGTAGTTCTATAAAACCACAGCATTGCTTGGAGCGACGCCTGCACATCACACCCATTCTTCAACGCCCACCTGACACAGTCCCCCAACACACGGTTGAATCTCTCCACCAAACCATTCGTTTGGGGTTGATAAAGAGAACATCTCAGATGTTTAACATGCCCTTGCTCCAAAAATGTTTTAAACTCTTCAGACATAAATTGAACTCCATTGTCTGAAATGACTTCCTCTGGAAACCCTTCACTCATGAACACTTCCCTCAGGAATAGCACAAGAGTCATGGCATTCGGGTCCTGAACAAATTTGACATAAGGCCACTTTGAAAAATAGTCAACAATAACATACGCATACCGCAACTTACAATTTAGTGAGTGAAAAGGTCCTACCATATCAACCCCCAATTTACGCCAAGGACCATCAGGACACATTATGGGCATTAAGGGTGGTGTTACAGGTTTCAAACACTTGTCAGAGTTGGAACACACTACACAATTCCTTACTAATTGATCGATTTCATTGTCCATGCGAGGCCACCAAAAACTGTCTCTCACTCGTCTTTTTGTCAATGTGGCCCCCAAATGACCATCATGCGCTTTCTTCAATAGAGAACACCTCAAACCCTCCGGGGGAATTAATTTGTCGTTCCTCAAAAGAATACCATCCTCAATTGTCAACTCATCAGAAACCTTCTAAAATGGCTGAATGGCCGACGTCAAGTCCCTCTCATACGGCCAACCCTCAACTATACACTTCATAACTATGCACAAGTCAATATCATCAGCCATCTTCTCCTTCCACTCTGACTCAGAACATACACACACTTGTTCAACCTCAACTGCTGCAATCATACAACATTCGTCATCCACAAAATCATCAACCATCGGGCTACACTGACTGGGAAATCTTGACAGAAAATCTGCCCTCACGTTATGCCCCCCAGGTGTATGCATCACTTCAAAATCATACTGCATCAATCTTGCTACCAATCTAGCAATTCTGGGTGTACCTGTTTTGTCATTAGTCCCTTTCAAAATTGAGACTAACGGTTTATGATCTGTTTTTAACAAAAAGTGTCTCCCCCACACATAACACCTGAATTTTTCAATGGCCCAAACACAAGCCAACAGCTCCTTTTCGATAACAGAATAATGCACTTCTGGTGTTCTTAATACTCTAGAGGCAAAACCAATGGTGTTTTCAACACCATCAATCATTTGAGTCAACACTGCACCCAACCCAACATTGCTGGCATCAACCGTAAGACAACATTTAAACCGTGGATCATACGGTTTCAGCACCTTAGCCTGTGTCAACAGGATCTTGATGTCCTCAAACGCTTTATCACATTCTGAACACCACACAAAACTGGTCTTGTCTTTCAATAAATTGGATAAAACTCTCACTCGACTCGCATACTCCGGTATAAACCGAGAGTAAAACTCACACATACCCAAAAACGCTTTAACTCCAGCCTTGTCTGTAGGCTGAGGAGCGGCTGAGATCGCATCAATCAAACCGGGTTTGGGACTAACACCCTCCTGACTAATTACATGACCCAAATACTCAACTGACGACTTCATGAAATGACATTTCTCTCTCCTAAGAACCACGCCATGAGTCATAAATTTCTGTAAAACCTGTCGTAAAACATTGTCATGCACTTGCTGGTCAGGTGCATGAATTAATACGTCATCCTGGAAAACCACCACGTTGGAAATCCCCTTTAACAATGTACACATGATTCTTTGAAACAACGAAGCCGCCGATGTCAGCCCAAATGGCATACGGCAAAACTGGAAAACACCAAAAGGCGACACAAATGCTGTTAAAAACCTGGACTCCGGATCAAGTTCTACCTGATGGTACGCACTAGCCAAGTCTAACTTCGTAAAAATCTTCGCACCTTTGATAGTGGACAACATTTCATTGATATTGGGGAGGGGATGTGAGTCTACCCAAATTTCCCTGTTGAGTGCTCTCAAGTCCACACAAATTCTTAAATCCCCATTCTTTTTCCTAGCCACTACTAATGGAGAGAGCCACAAAGAGGATTCAATTGGTTCTATAATCCCCTTGTTCTGTAAATTTTCCAGTTCCCTTTCTAAATCTTCTCTCACACTAAAAGGAACAGATCTTAATTTATGCTTGACTGGAATGGCATTGGCTTTCACTTTTATTTTATGTTTAAACTCATGCAACTTTCCCAATTCACCTGAAAAGACCTTAGGGAAATCATTAAGAAGGACCTCAATCTCCCCCGAATCTCTTAATACTGCAATCTGCTCAGAAGTACCAGGTCTCAACACCATTCCAAACAGGCCCTGATGGAACCAGCCTAAAATGTTCAACCCTCTAGCCGCTACACAGACTTTGCCAAATATGCGTCTCCCCTTAAACTCGAGAATGTCCTCAAAGAAACCTTGAAGTTCAATCTTTCTCCCTTCGTAGGACACTAGAGCCCTGTCTGGCGGTTCAAGAACACGCTCTCCCCAATTTAACTTGAACAATTCCAGAGTAATCATGGTGATCCTAGCCCCTGAGTCCGCTAGCAACCGCAACGACTTGTCTCCCACTCTTATGCAAACATAGGGATCCACACAATTATCCGGATCACCAATCTTAACCGCTCCATCAACCACACTCAAAACCATGTCCTGAACCTCTCCCATAAGATGCTCCACCGCTTCATCATTCTCTTCCATCACCGTCATGACAGAATCTCGTTTACCACCTTGGCAAACTTTTGCAAAATGCCCCAACCTGCCACAATTTCTACATTGGACACCCAAAGCTTGGCAACTCCTAAATCCTTTTTGATGCATAGAATTTCCACATCTAAAACACACATTTTTTTGTTTAAAGAACACATTGGAATTGGGAAATGTATTGTTTTTCTGTCCACAAGACTTGAACCCAGTCTTTTTGTCATCCTTGTTGACAACCACATTGACTCTGCTGGACGTTGCCAATTCTATTTCCTTAGAAGACTTGATAGAAGATTCTATGCTCTTAGCAATCCTTATCGTCTCCACCAATGTTGGATTGTCCAGTGATAACAACTTCTGTCTGATAGACTTGTCTGTCCCTTGACAAATAAACTGGTCTCTAATAAGTTGATCACCCAGTACTCCAAACTGGCATTCTGCAGCTAGAACGCGCAACGCCGAAATATACGTGTCTACATCTTCACTTGAGCGTTGTACTCTTTTAAAAAACTTGTGTCTAGCCACTACCAAGCTGGGGGGAGCATCAAATCTGTTGTTCATTTTCTTCACTGCAGATTCATACTCATCCATTTCATCATCCTCCATATGTACTTCAGGTAGATGCTTGAAAATCGCTCTACCCTCAAAGCCAATAGAATGGAGCAGCAGACATTTTTTCCGTTACGGCCTGTAACGTGATGCACCAACATATAGCTGGTTCACCTGGACTGTCTAGAAATGGCGGTGGGGGCAGAACCGATTGCATGGTGAGGCTACTCAAAAATATATTTTTTTAAACAATATAACTGTATTGAAAAAATAATTTTGATGAGTTATCCACAACACACCAGAATATAAATGTTGTTTTTTTTTCACATCAAAAGTTAGATTTCCAACAAATGTTCGCTACACAGACTATAAACCTTCTGAGAACAGTTGTCTTAAGTCTGTAAAACGCTGTCTGTAGACATATACTGTGACAACGTAAAGTAGCGTAGCTCAAATCATCAGTAGACCAGATCCATACCTTTTTTTTGTATTTAGTAGTAAATAAACTTCTTAGTTTGCGTTGGGCATATTTTTGTGTGCAGTTGGAGTATTTCCATGAAGCAAAACCACTCCCTCGAGTGCTGAAATCTCTTTTTTTCTATTTCCGACGTCGTCACAGCCTCTAAAATTGAATAACCACAGACAAGAGACTTGCCGCGCAGGTCCGCAGCGTCTGGAGATCCCATCCTCGTCGTCAAATGAAGTAAGCGAGGGAAAACGAAGTTGCAGGAAACACGGTAAGTTTTATTAATTTTAAAATGTCCCCGATCTCCAAACGCGTACCGAGGCGGCACACGAGCAGCAACCATTTGATCCTTACGGCCGCGCTCGCTCCGCTCTTCTGGTGTCACGCTAGGCAACACCAGAACGCTGCTCGCAAACCGCAAGTACAACACAGTTGTTTACCCTTTCCATCTGGCTGTCTGGGTATGATGGCTTGAGGACAGAGGGATGTCTATTTGTAAACTCTCACATAACTCCCTCCAAAATTTAGACACAAACAGAGGATCTCGGTCTGAAATAACAGCAGAAGGTAGGCCGTGAAGGTGTATAATAAATTGTAGGAATAATTCTGCAAGCTCTATAGAGGTGGGTAAACCCTTCAATGGAACAATGTGCGCCATCTGGGTCTATAGATCTACTATCACTAGTATGGTTCTGTACTGTCTTGGGTAAGTCTACATTGAAGTCCATAGAAATGGTATGCCAAGTGGCAGAAGGAGTGGGAACAACCCGGTGGGTGCTTGATGGGTATTCTTGCTTTGGCACAAACACTACACTGCTGCACAAAAAGTTTAATTTCAGCGGTGATTGAAGGCCACGAAAAATACATTTTCATTAATTACAGTGTCTTTCTCTCACGAGGATGCCTCGCTATTTGGTGAGTGTGACACCATTCTAATGCTTGTTGTTGTAGAGAGGCAGTGGGAACATACAATCCTCCTTGAGTATATATGAGATCCTGTGTCTTTTGAACACTATGCACATGAATGACTGCTTCTGCCTCATTAGATATCTGGGCCCTAGCTATCTCTGACGTAAACTGTGCTTCTGTATACAGTGCTCCTAGTAACCGTTCTACAGGAAGAATACGTGGGTGTTCTGCTGTGGGTGTTCTGATGTTGGAGCCTGTGTCTCATGTCCAGTCGGGAAAAAGCATCAGCCTTGCCATTTTGTTGGCCAGACTGAAACTGTATCACTAAGTCAAAATTGTTAAAAAACTGAGTCGAGTACAGTTGTTGCATGGACATAGCTTGATCTGACTTCAAAAACTTTAGGTTCCTATGGTCAGTGAGCACAGTGACAGGATGAAGTGAGCCCAGTAAATAGTGTCTCCAGTCGTCAAACGCTCTTTTAATAGCCAAACATTCTCTCTCAACTACAGCGTAATTACCTTCAGCTAGACTTAGTTTATGATAAAAGTATGCTACTGGACGAGGTTTCCCTGTTTGTCCCTTTGTGATAAAACCCCACCCACTGCGATGTGAGAGGTGTCTGCTTCGACTAAGAAAGGTTGTGTAGGTTACGGATGCCACAAAAAATGAGCACTACTAAAAGCATGTTTGAACTCCTGGAATGCTTTTTCTGCTTCATCGGTCCACTGAAACTTAATACCCTTGCGTAATAATTGAGTAATAGAGGTTGCTATGGTGGAGAAATGATCTATGAATCTACGATAGAAGTTAGCGAACCCTAAGAGTCTGAGGGGATTTCAATTGTGCAATGGCTAATACCTTCTGTGAATCCATACTGATTCCTTCAGCTGACAAGATGTAACCCAAAAATTAAACCTTGGGGACATAGAATTCACATTTCTCCAATTTTAAAAACAGGCTATGATCTTGCAGTCTTTGCAATATGGCTCTATGGGAAAGTCATTCTTTTAGCTTCGTCACCCTATTTTTACCTGAATGATATTGGTGGTAACTGCCTGACTGTGCCCTGGTGTAGGAAAGTCCCTCTTTCTGGCATGGTCACCCCTACTTTTTGCCCGTTGTCAGTGTGCTTGGACTGTTTTCACTGGGATCCTGCTAACCAGGACCTCAGTGATTGGCTCTCTCCTCTAAATTTGTTTGTCTTGGTACTCTTTACACCCCACAATTAGCATACTGGTGACCCCTGTAAGTACGTAGTATATTGTACTTAGGTACGCAGGGCATTGGTACACCAGGGATCCCCCATGGGTTGCAGTATGTATTATACCACAGATGGGAGCCCGTGCAAACTGTGTCTGCAGACCTGTCATTTGCTGCCTATGTGAAAAGGTGCATGCACCCTTTCACCCCTTTCACTTATGGTCACTAAACCAGGTCACTGTAAGTCACCCTTTTTGGTAAGCCCTT
Organism: Pleurodeles waltl; assembly: GCF_031143425.1. Lineage (NCBI taxonomy): Eukaryota > Metazoa > Chordata > Amphibia > Caudata > Salamandridae > Pleurodeles > Pleurodeles waltl. The sequence continues at coordinate 1,605,446,472 of NC_090444.1, forward strand.
CCAGCCCTAGGGGAAGGATGCAGGTCCCTGTGTGTGTGGGCACCCCTGCAGGAGCAGGTGTAGGGGGGTGAGTGCGCAACTAGACCGCCAACTGCAGCATTCCATAAAAAATAGAAAATGGATTACGGCACTGAACAGGGCGAGTCCACAATGCTGTACGGTGTTACTTATTAGTCAGGCTTCCCCCCGTCCCCACTCTTGTCACCACTCTGTATGCCCCAAAACACACTATTTAGCTCAGTAAAATATCAAACACACTATTTAGCTCAGTAAAATCTTAGAAGCACTAAAACTAAAGCAGAGTGAGCAGGAAGCTTAGCGACACCTTCCTCGTATCCGCGCACCGACCTCCATTCAATAAGGAGGGAGTGCCCAACTAGACCGCTGACCGCAGCTTCCCATTAACAATAGAAAATGAACTATGGCACTGAACACAGCCAAGTCTATAATGCTGCAAAGTGTTACTAAATAGTCAGGTTTCCCCCCAGCCACACTCTTATCACCTCTCTTTATGCCCCAAAACACACTATTTAGCTCATTCAAATATTAAACACACTATTTAGTTCAGTAAAATCCTAAAAGCACTAAAACTAAAATAGAGCGAGCAGGAGGCTTACCCACACCTTCCTTGTGTCCGCACACCGGCCTCCAATAAATAAGGAGGGAGTGCGCAACTAGATCGCCGACCGCGGCGTCGCGTTAAAAATAGAAAATGGACTATGGCACTGAACGCTTCCAAGCCCACAATACTGCAAAGTGTTACTGAATAGTCAGACTTCCCCCCCCCATCCCCACACTTGTCACCACTCCGCAGGCCTCAAAGCACACTATTTAGCTCAGTAAAATATAAAACACACTATTTAGCTCAGTAAAATCTTTAAAGCACTACAATAAAACAGAGCGAGCAGGAGCCTTCCCGACACTGCAGTTCTTGCAGCAACCAAAGCTTGTTGACTCCTGCTCCTAGGGATCTTCAGGCTCCAAGTAGACTCGGCCTCCAGCAGTCTAACTCTGCAAGGAAAGGTCCCCTCTCTGCTGCTCCAGGGACATGAGACTCCTCTTCAGCAGTGCTGCCTGGGCCTCACTGTGACTTACTGTGCCTGCTGCCAGTGGGGTGTTTGTGGGGACTCCAACTGCTTCTGCTAGCTCTCCTGCCTTCTCAGGGTCAGCCCAGACTCCCCTCAAAGGGACAAGTCCTCAAGACCTTGCTGGTCCTCTTCGGCTCTGCAAACCTCCAACAGCTCCATTTGCATTTGCTTGTGCTTGTTGGTTGTCCTCCTGGCCCCTGACCAATCTGCAATCTGGCGATCATCAAGAGACAGCTTCTATGTGACTTCAGGGACTCCTCTGCAGCTTGTGGACACTGCAGCTGTACTTCATCCACCACTGTCAACATGGATCTTCACACACAGAAAGGTGGGCATTGCCTCCTGCCCCACCTGGATACTCCTGCGTGGACTGGACTCTGTCCCTTCTTTTGCAGGTCCTCTTCTTGCAGAATCCACCTTTGGGTCCCACCGGCCTGGTCCTGCTTTGGCAATATTCCATTTACAAGTCCCCATGTTAGCCTATAAGACAACCAGGTAACTTATCCCTGCTCTACTAGTCGGTGGGGGTCTTCTAGATGCTTACCTCTTGGGGTTCTACTCTCTCCCAGCCCTTGAATACCTACTCCGTATCCTCTGGTGGAGGACCCAATCTCGCATTCCACTTTTTTTAGTGTATGGTTTGGCCCCCACATAGGGCCCTTGCTATTTTGTGCTATTTCCTAATACTTATCAGTGTATATTTTGTGTGTACTTACCTCCAGAAGGGGGTTTGCCTATAGCAATTTAGTTTGGTGTTCTTGTAATAAAGTACCTTTATTTGTACAACACTGTGTGGTTCCTTTCATGTGTGATAAGTTACTGTGTGACTATTATGGTATTGCAAGTGCTTCACACTCCCCACAGCTACCACTAGAGAGCCATGGCTACCTAGACACTGTAACATTATCTAATAAGGGTTGCCTGGACCCAGTATAAGGTGTAACACCATAAGTGTCCACCACACACTGGTCCAGCCTCCTACACCTGGGTTCTTCTAACCAGGCCCAGGGCCAGTGCTCTAATGAAAAAGGTATATGCTAATTATGTCTAATTACAATTTGCATTGACAGACCCCTGTAAGTCCCTAGTATATAATAAGGCAAAGGGGATTAAGAATACCTATAAGTCCCTAGTATATAATAGGGCAGGGAAGTTTAGAGGCCCAGTTGATTTCATGCACTGGAACATGCACTGCTGTTTTGCCTACTGCCACTTTTAAAGGCAGTCCTGCCATGCAGACTGTCTTTACAAGTAAAATATATGCAAATTCAACTTTGGAATTAAAGGTACTTCCAAAGTGGTAAAATACCGTATTTTGTACATAAAAGTCACCAATAAGGCCTCCCCTAGGTGCCCCAGTGGTGGGGTGTTATGTAACATGTAGCTATAAGGAGGGGCATTATAAAAGATGTTTGTATGCCCTGGTGAGGGTAAAACTGCCCTTTCCATGTTTCCCCATTGTAGATACTTAGATCCATAGTCTAGCATTGGAATATTTCACATAAGTATAAATATTGCTAAGAAGGGGTTGAATGTATAATTCAAGAACTCAAAAGATTGGTAATGATAAATCCAGCAATTTGTCACTGTTGAATTTATCATAACTAATACAGAAAATAAGTTATAGAACGTTCTTCTCTGTGAGCCACAATCCAGCCTGCTGGTGGTCTCTCCTCTTTGGTCAGCCTTAACAGGACTAGCCAAGCTGTTTGAATGAGGTGGTAAGTGGCCTGCATTGCATCAAGAAGAGGATTTGTGGTGGGGGAGCTCTGCAGCTGAAGCACACAGGCCAGAAAGGGGGCTGGATAAATCAAACTGGGCTTCAAAGAGAACATGACAAAAATGAATGCCAGCCAGGCGTTGCCCCTCTTCTTGTATCCCTCGGCCAGATGACAGACACAGGAAATATATTTTCAGGGGATCTGGGGTGGGAGTATTAATGGAAATGAGCCACACCAGTAGGTTGGTTTAGCCAGGTCTTACTCTGCTGGAGAGAAATCCTCCATCTTGGATTTGTTGAAGTGCAGTGCTTTTTGGGACAAGAATGTGCCACACTTTGGAGGTAGCCGTCATGCTTTTGGAGGGCACCCCACATTTCATTGACAGTGCTGCCCCAGTGCTTGTCCCTTCCAGACTATTGAATGCATATGTGAGAGCTGCATAGCAACACAAATCTGCTGTCTGAAACCACAAGGATAAGAAGGACTGCCCTACTGGATCCCTGGTCTGCACCACAAAGGTTTGCACTATGAAGGACTTCTCCTGTTGCACACTGGAACTACAGGTCTAAGAACTTTGCCTTGCTTCTAAAAGGACTAAGGAGTGGACCCTCTGAAAGCAACAGGTTAACAGAGCTTCCCTGCACCAACTTCTTCAAGAAGTCCCCAGCCTAAGATGAGTCCAGTGGACATTTAAGGATTTCACCAGGTGCACTGTGGGAATTATGGTCCCAAGCTTCCAAATACCATCTCAGTGCTGCTAGGCCCTTGGCTTTTTGTTCTGGACACTTGAAGACCCAAAGGAGAACTTCTGGAAGGTGATTGAGAATTTGTAGATGTTTAGAGAACTTTTGTGAAAAAGCTCCATAATATGATCGACCCATCGACGGGAGTCAAGCTGCTGCTGCCGAACTGGGACCCAGCCTGAATTTCAAGTTCATCCCGCTGAGGCCCCGGAGCTTTTCCCCATTGATGAGACTTCCAAGATTTGACTGGGGCCTCAGTGAAAATCAAGCCGACAACATCGCATCAGATCCTGGCCTGACAAGGAGCATCGCCCGACGACGAGAGAAAAAGCTCCAGCAAAATGTCTAAGTCTGAAGGTAAAAGTTTAACCGAGATCTCCTGCTCAGTGTATCCGAATAGGGCTCCATCACGGTCGGCCTCAAATTGTGACTTGGAAAGCACATTTTTAAATGTAATCTTTAGAAAACCATATCTCGTATTCCCCATATTGGATTTTTGTTGTTTTAGTGTCATTTTAAAGATAAACATATTTCCCAATTTTGAAAATTGGAGTGGAATTTTTATTGTGTGTTGTGTCTTGATTATTTACTGTATCAGTGTATTGAAAGCTTTGCATACCTGACTCCTAATTTAAGCATGTCTACTGGTTGCCATCTACTAGGGGTTGAGCCAGGGGCTAATATACTGAGACCTTGACTGGACCTTATGTTGAGGCGGTGGCCTTATTGCTAATGGAAGATGTATACCTATTCCCTACTAATGACCCAGCCCCCAACAGGCTTGAAAGTGTCTTTCATGTTCCTGCACAGTAGAAGAATATGCCAGAATTTCATCAATATAAGCAACTGCACATACATCTAGAAAATTCCTGTAAACCTCATTGATAAAAAACTGAAAAGCTGCTGGGGCATTGCACAAATGGAAAGGCATAACTAAATACTTGTAAAGGCCAAATTTGGTGCAAAAAGCAGTTTCCCACTTGTCTCTCTCTCTTAAACGCATCAAATGATATGTGCCTCGCGGATTCAATTTGGTGAATTTTCTTGCATCTTTGGCTTGATCTAACAATGTGGCTATTAAATGTGCATGATATAGATTATTTATGGTTACATTACACATGTCCAAAGCTCTCCCCCTTTCTCAAGCACAAAAACAGAGAGGAGGCTGGAGAGCTAGAGGGTCCTACATGCCTATACTAAGGATTTCATCGAGATATTCTAAAAGATAGAGGTTCTCTTTCTCAGTCAATGCATATATCCTGCTACAGAGAATTTGAGCCCCCGGTATCAGGTCTATTGGACAACCAAAAGGTCTATGCGAGGGAAGAACGGAAGATTTTAGTAACATGAGTGCACTTTTGTCATTACAACTTGTCACTAGCTACTACCTCATTTTGAGCCCAAATTCAGAAGCAGAGCATAAACACTGCTTGTTACAGTACTCAGAACAGAATGTTAAGACATGTTTAGCCCAATTCATGTCAGGGTTGTGTTTTTCCAACCAAGGTATCCCCAATATTGCTTGGAACTGGGGAGCCTGAATCAAATCAAAACATGGATGACCACTAACAAGTGTCCTGTAGAATGTGTAATCTGGGTCCTGATTTCAAAGCACTTCTATCAATATTTTTACCTCATCCACTATGTCTTTAGCCATGACAGTTATTCCATAGTGCATTTCTAATGATTTATCTTTGAAATTCCCTGGTGCTCCAGAATCTATTAACACCCGTACACATATGGAATGCCCTTGCAAAAGCAACTGGGTAGTAACATAAAAATTATGATGCATTTGTTTAGAAGTGATTTGCGCCAAGTGTTTGAGAGTGAATTATCTGGACACCCTGAAACACTAGTCTTAATAGGTTCCAGAGATTATAGTTACCCGACTCTCCCTTTCTTTTTGGCTTTGTGGTACAATCTCTCAAGAAGTGTCCTTCTTTGCCACAATACAAGGATAGCTTTATGTCACAGCGTCTTTGCCTTTCTTCCTCTTTTAAGGCATCCCATAGACTCCCAATTTGCATAGTTTTGGGGTCTCCAACAGTGTTGTCTGGTTCCGACCTTCAATCTTTGTACAACGCTACTTTAGTGTCTGAACGACCTCTATCTCCACGCCTTTCTGCGAGGCAGTATCGAGCTTTACCACCAGATCTGTTAGTTCACTACAGGACTCAGGTGGATCCACAACCTGGGCCAACAAGTCCTTTAGCTCATCTCTCAAACCATTATAGAATAATGAGCACTCTTGCTTTCTGGCCAACCTGCCTCAGTGACCAACCGATTAAAGGTAGAATTATATGTCATAAGGTCTGTACTGCCTTGTATCAAACCTAACAATTCAGGATTCACAGAGCGCATAAAAGTGTGATGAACAAACAGCCTTTTGAATTCCTCATTAAAAGCAGAATAGTTATATAGCAGAGGGTCATTACATTCGACTAGCAGAATGGACCAAGTTGCTGCAGTCCCTCCTAAATATGACAATACAAATGCTACCTTTGATTGTTCATTTTGAAAAGCAGGCTGGTTTACACATGAAGTGTATTTGACACTGGTTGATGAACGAAGTAAACTTTGTGGTGTCTCCTATAAACCGTTCAGGTGGTGCTTATTATGCCATAGTGCAAGGTGTATTAACATGTAAGACTGGGGTTCCTGTTCCTTGACTGGTCCCTGCTGTAGAGAAGGTTAGAAAAGAACCAACTGTAGTTTTCACCTTTGATCTGGGGTCCCTGCTGTTCCAAGTCCCTGTAAGGTGTCATCTCTTTGGGACAATGTCTGTGTTCCTTTTTGCAAGTTCCCTATCATATGGGCCGAGTCTACTGGGGTGATATTCTGCACCTCTATCTCGCTCAGGCACAATTTCCACATGGGCTTGCCATTCTGTAATGATTCTCACCTGAAACTGTTTGGGGGAGAGAGACAATGTAACAACAACAGATCCCAACCTCCAAATCTGAAATCTGCCAAGAAGGCCGAACAAGGTCAAAGCCAATCCCGACAGATGGGGAAGAGGGGCAGGGAAGAGAAAACAGAAGGAGTCTAGACTGTCCTGGCTGCAGAGGATGCTCCTCAAGGATATTTGTTTATGTGTCTCTTCCTAAGAACAAGAGCAGATAATGTATTAAGTAATCATAAAACCTGTTCTTTCCCAATCTCTTCCTATGTTCCTTCCTACATACAGTTACGGTAATTACCTGTTAGGTCCCCTCTCCCGTTTTGGATGATGGGTAATGTTTATTGTGATATATTCATCTAAACTGAGGAAAAACAACACAAGATGAAAATTCTCATAAGTCTAAACAGTTATGGCTATTGTGAAGGATTATTTTTCTGTAGCCTATCTTCATGATGCCTTTATTATGCCAGAATCACATGTACATGACAGGCTTGCAGACGTGAAACAAAACAATAATAACCAACAACAGAAGCAAAAGAAACAACAAAAAACACAAATAAATTGTATGCATTACATCATACAAAATAGGGAAGTTATTGGTTAATAGCGTCGGTAGGAAATTTGCAAAATGCTTCTTTAACACTCCTCTAGGTAAGTTAAATAACAGCAAGAAAAAGAACATAAAGCAATGTAGCATATTTTGTTCCTACAGGTTAATGAGCAGTCCAAGAAAACCCAAGGTCACAGAAGATGTCAAAGTTCATGCATGTTAAGTCTCTTAGTAAACCAAAAACAAAGCGCGTGAGCACCTTACCCCATCAGATCCACTTCAGCTTTTTCTACTTTCTTTCACGTAGGTCTGCAGCAGAAGAAATATCACCAGAAATGCAGCTGGAGCACTGCTTCCAGGACTGTAGCAATGCGGCACGAGTCAGTGCGTCGACCAGAGGACGTTGAGCAGGACAGGGAATACAGCGCGACCCAAAGGAACATGCCAACAGCGAATCCATGAACTGTGAGGACTACAGATAAGAACTTGTGTGACGAAGCTGAGGCTGAAAGACTAGACCCGAAAGCAGCTTCCAGAGGTGTGGCTCACAACTTTATACTCAGAGCACTCCACCCTCCATCACATATTGAGGAGCCATTAATCGCATGCACTCCTGACATGCACACTGATACACTCATCAGCTCTGTCAAATAATATGTTTATCAAAAGAAGGGTAAATAATAAAATAGAATTGCCAACATAACAAATAGGTTCCTTTGAGAACAAAACTCCATGCTTTTAGAATCAAAACACTTGCCACATGGCAAGAAAAAGAAAACAAGCATTATTCCTAGGCGCAATAGGTGTTAGCTCTTCTGACCTTAATAAGTAAACTTACAAGGGGATGCGAGTAGGTCGATGAACCTTTTGACTCGCAATTAAGATGGTCTTACCATAACTCCAGTACATGCAAATCAATAATCAATAACCCATAACCAATACACAAACGTCAATAATCAACAACAATGAATAACAGTAATAATCAATGGTCAGTAATTGTCATGCACCATGACTTTTCAGTCATCAATAACCGCACCTTTTAGTAAAAGTTAAAATATTTATTTCCCTATATTAACAGTGCTAAGGTCATGATTAATCTCAAAATCAAATGATACACATACAGAAACAATACTGGCTGTCCAAAGCGGCGGAAGAATTGTAATCTAATCAAAGCTTGAACGACAACACATACTAAGGTTATGGTGCAAATTAGTAGCAAAGTCAACTGCGTCAAAGTAATTACGTACATTCAAATTCAGCAGAGAAATTCATCAAGCATTATTCCTATCAACATAATTTAATTAGTGAGGATCCTTAACTAACATAAGATTAGCATCAGCATGTTGGGCTTCATGCAAAACAAATTTAGTAACATCAATTTGGAAAAACATCTAACTATGGCTCTATCAAAACAGTGCAGTTGGTCTAGAAAGAAAAAGCAAATATGCTTAATAATCGTCTGTCTAATTCATAATACCTATCCTCAATGTGGATCAGCAAGCAGAGTCAGTCTTCATCCTCAGGATATCAGTCGATCAGCAAGGCACTCAGGATTCAGCATTAAAGTTCAGAAAACGCAAACTCTTTAAGCATTGAAGTTAAGCACGTCTCTTGTCAAGACGCAAAATGGGAAAGAAAGAGCCTCTCTTCTCTCTGTGCAGTGTTGTTATATTAAAACTAGTAAAGCTACTTCCCAAATCCCTATTGGTCAGTTAATTGCATGTTCCCAATTTGTCCAATAAAACTAAAATCAGAAATCTATGAATTCTACTAATACTCCGTTCACATGTCGTTGATTGGTTGTCTGGCAATATCCTCATCATCCGGCTTGTCAGAGTGATGTTTATTGTGATACATTCATCTAAACTGAGGAAAAACAACACAAGATGAAAATTCTCATAAGTCTAAACAGTTATGGCTATTGTGAAGGATTATTTTTCTGTAGCCTATCTTCATGATGCCTTTATTATGCCAGAATCACATGTACATGACAGGCTTGCAGACGTGAAACAAAACAATAATAACCAACAACAGAAGCAAAAGAAACAACAAAAAACACAAATAAATTGTATGCATTATATCATACAAAATAGGGAAGTTATTGGTTAATAGCGTTGGTAGGAAATTTGCAAAATGCTTCTTTAACACTCCTCTAGGTAAGTTAAATAACAGCAAGAAAAAGAACATAAACCAATGTAGCATATTTTGTTCCTACAGGTTAATGAGCAGTCCAAGAAAACCCAAGGTCACAGAAGATGTCAAAGTTCATGCATGTTAAGTCTCTTAGTAAACCAAAAACAAAGCGCGTGAGCACCTTACCCCATCAGATCCACTTCAGCTTTTTCTACTTTCTTTCACGTAGGTCTGGAGCAGAAGAAATATCACCAGAAATGCGGCTGGAGCACTGCTTCCAGGACTGTAGCAATGCGGCACGAGTCAGTGCGTCGACCAGAGGACGTTGAGCAGGACAGGGAATACAGCGCGACCCAAAGGAACATGCCAACAGCGAATCCATGAACTGTGAGGACTACAGATAAGAACTTGTGTGACGAAGCTGAGGCTGAAAGACTAGACCCGAAAGCAGCTTCCAGAGGTGTGGCTCACAACTTTATACTCGGAGCACTCCACCCTCCATCACATATTGAGGAGCCATTAATCGCATGCACTCCTGACATGCACACTGATACACTCATCAGCTCTGTCAAATAATATGTTTATCAAAAGAAGGGTAAATAATAAAATAGAATTGCCAACATAACAAATAGGTTCCTTTGAGAACAAAACTCCATGCTTTTAGAATCAAAACACTTGCCACATGGCAAGAAAAAGAAAACAAGCATTATTCCTAGGCGCAATAGGTGTTAGCTCTTCTGACCTTAATAAGTAAACTTACAAGGGGATGCGAGTAGGTCGATGAACCTTTTGACTCGCAATTAAGATGTTCTTACCATAACTCCAGTACATGCAAATCAATAATCAATAACCCATAACCAATACACAAACATCAATAATCAACAACAATGAATAACAGTAATAATCAATGGTCAGTAATTGTCATGCACCATGACTTTTCAGTCATCAATAACCGCACCTTTTAGTAAAAGTTAAAATATTTATTTCCCTATATTAACAGTGCTAAGGTCATGATTAATCTCAAAATCAAATGATACACATACAGAAACAATACTGGCTGTCCAAAGCAGCGGAAGAATTGTAATCTAATCAAAGCTTGAACGACAACACATACTAAGGTTATGGTGCAAATTAGTAGCAAAGTCAACTGCGTCAAAGTAATTACGTACATTCAAATTCAGCAGAGAAATTCATCAAGCATTATTCCTATCAACATAATTTAATTAGTGAGGATCCTTAACTAACATAAGATTAGCATCAGCATGTTGGGCTTCATGCAAAACAAATTTAGTAACATCAATTTGGAAAAACATCTAACTATGGCTCTATCAAAACAGTGCAGTTGGTCTAGAAAGAAAAAGCAAATATGCTTAATAATCGTCTGTCTAATTCATAATACCTATCCTCAATGTGGATCAGCAAGCAGAGTCAGTCTTCATCCTCAGGATATCAGTCGATCAGCAAGGCACTCAGGATTCAGCATTAAAGTTCAGAAAACGCAAACTCTTTAAGCATTGAAGTTAAGCACGTCTCTTGTCAAGACGCAAAATGGGAAAGAAAGAGCCTCTCTTCTCTCTGTGCAGTGTTGTTATATTAAAACTAGTAAAGCTACTTCCCAAATCCCTATTGGTCAGTTAATTGCATGTTCCCAATTTGTCCAATAAAACTAAAATCAGAAATCTATGAATTCTACTAATACTCTGTTCACATGTCGTTGATTGGTTGTCTGGCAATATCCTCATCATCCGGCTTGTCAGAGTGATGTTTATTGTGATATATTCATCTAAACTGAGGAAAAACAACACAAGATGAAAATTCTCATAAGTCTAAACAGTTATGGCTATTGTGAAGGATTATTTTTCTGTAGCCTATCTTCATGATGCCTTTATTATGCCAGAATCACATGTACATGACAGGCTTGCAGACGTGAAACAAAACAATAATAACCAACAACAGAAGCAAAAGAAACAACAAAAAACACAAATAAATTGTATGCATTACATCATACAAAATAGGGAAGTTATTGGTTAATAGCGTCGGTAGGAAATTTGCAAAATGCTTCTTTAACACTCCTCTAGGTAAGTTAAATAACAGCAAGAAAAAGAACATAAAGCAATGTAGCATATTTTGTTCCTACAGGTTAATAAGCAGTCCAAGAAAACCCAAGGGCACAGAAGATGTCAGAGTTCATGCATGTTAAGTCTCTTAGTAAACCGAAAACAAAGCGCGTGAGTACCTTACCCCATCAGATCCACTTCAGCTTTTTCTACTTTCTTTCACGTAGGTCTGCAGCAGAAGAAATGTCACCAGAAATGCGGCTGGAGCACTGCTTCCAGGACTGCAGCAATGCGGCACGAGTCGGTGCGTCGACCAGAGGACGTTGAGCAGGACAGGGAACACAGCGCGACCCAAAGGAACATGCCAACAGCGAATCCATGAACTGTGAGGACTACAGATAAGAACATGTGTGACGAAGCTGAGGCTGAAAGACTAGACCCGAAAGCAGCTTCCAGAGGTGTGGCTCACAACTTTATACTCGGAGCGCTCCACCCTCCATCACATATTGAGGAGCCATTAATCGCATGCACTCCTGACATGCACACTGATACACTCATCAGTTCTGTCAAATAATATGTTTATCAAAAGAAGGGTAAATAATAAAATAGAATTGCCAACATAACAAATAAGTTCCTTTGAGAACAAAATTCCATGCTTTTAGAATCAAAACACTTGCCACATGGCAAGAAAAATAAAACAAGCATTATTCCTAGGCGCAATAGGTGTTAGCTCTTCTGACCTTAATAAGTAAACTTACAAGGGGATGCGAATAGGTCGATGAACCTTTTGACTCGCAATTAAGATGTTCTTACCATAACTCCAGTACATACAAATCAATAATCAATAACCAATAACCAATACACAAACATCAATAATCAACAACAATGAATAACAGTAATAATCAATGGTCAGTAATTGTAATGCACCATGACTTTTCAGTCATCAATAACCGCACCTTTTAGTAAAAGTTTAAATATTTATTTCCCTATATTAATAGTGCTAAGGTCATGATTAATCTCAAAATCAAATGATACACATACAGAAACAATACTGGCTGTCCAAAGCGGCAGAAGAATTGTAATCTAATCAAAGCTTGAACGTCAACACATTCTAAGGTTATGGTGCAAATTAGTAGCAAAGTCAACTGCGTCAAAGTAATTACGTACATTCAAATTCAGCAGAGAAATTCATCAAGCATTATTCCTATCAACATAATTTAATTAGTGAGGATCCTTAACTAACATAAGATTAGCATCAGCATGTTGGGCTTCATGCAAAACAAATTTAGTAACATCAATTTGGAAAAACATCTAACTATGGCTCTATCAAAACAGTGCAGTTGGTCTAGAAAGAAAAAGCAAATATGCTTAATAATCGTCTGTCTAATTCATAATACCTATCCTCAATGTGGATCAGCAAGCAGAGTCAGTCTTCATCCTCAGGATATCAGTTGATCAGCAAGGCACTCAGGATTCAGCATTAAAGTTCAGAAAACGCAAACTCTTTAAGCATTAAAGTTAAGCACATCTCTTGTCAAGACGCAAAATGGGCAAGAAAGAGCCTCTCTTCTCTCTGTGCACTGTTGTTATATTAAAACTAGTAAAGCTACTTCCCAAATCCCTATTGGTCAGTTAATCGCATGTTCCCAATTTGTCCAATAAAACTAAAATCAGAAATCTATGAATTGTACTAATACTCCGTTCACATGTCGTTGATTGGTTGTCTGGCAATATCCTCATCATCCGGCTTGTCAGGTAACAAAATTGTTGCAGCTTCTACTCCAGTCAGTATCTCCATTGTTCTCCTCCTGAGAAAGTCAGTATCACACACATTACACACAAAATGTTACATTAACAAGAACAGCGTCTTCTAGCAGTCATTCTTATGGAAAAGCTTCCGTTGTGAGCACATTTAAACAATACAATAGAAATCACAGTTTAACTAACTAGGGCAGCCATTTATTAAACGTTAAGAAACACAGCTTTGACATGAGGCCTGGCAAGTAGGCCAAGACACTTGCTAAGTTAAGGCCTACAATTAATAAAACTAGAAAATAATACATAACCCTTAATGTGACATATTACTACATTAGTCAAACATATATTCAACTTTTCACAGTGTTAGGATATTAATAAGTACAGTTTGTGATTATTGGCGGCCACTCTTTGTTATCACATTTTTAAATGTGTGCATTATTTTTCTACATTATTATATTTTCTACACAAATCACTCATTCAGAATACATGAACATTCATTAATAATTTTTGTTAATACACCTGTGCTAGCAATCCCTCCTCTGATGGCTAAATGTGTCATCACACTAATTACCACCCACAAATCTTTGCATCAGCTAAAATTCAGTCGATTCAATCCCTTCATACTTTTGTTTCCCTTTTGAATTTTCCCTGTTCAATTTTTCCCTTTTCTTTTCTTCCATCCTCTGATCATTCTTTTACCTTTTCAATGTAATTCTTTTGCATAATTTATACAATCCCCATATTCCAACCGGACAAACCCCAATAATTAATATCCTCTGTAAGATTTTCAATAGAATTCCATTCCAAATGTTGCTGAGCCAATTTCCAAGTGAAGCAAAACCCTTGCCAACCTTTTCCCAAACACCTGGTTCTTTCAGTTGTTTCAGATCAGGACTTTCATTAGTCAGATTAGTAATCAAGGCCCTCATTACAACCCTGGCGGTCGGTGATAAAGCGGCGGTAATACCGCAAACAGGCCCGCGGTAAAAAAAAGCAATTATGACCACGGCGGAAACCGCTCAGACAGACAGCCACTTTAACACACCAACCGCCATGGCGGTATCAACAAGCACCACGGCAGTAACCGCCAACAGCCAGGCGGAAGACAATTTACCACCCACTGTATTATGACAGGCCTATCTGCCACCTTTTCAGGGGCGGTACCAATGACATGAAAAGCACGGCGGAAACAGAACACAGAAGTCAAAGGACTCACCTCTGGAAACTCAGGGAACAACCACGATGCCATGGAGCCCGAGATGCACATTTTCCCGATGCTCGTCCACCTTTTCCTGCATAATGAACATCAATGCCGGCGAAGACAACAACAGTGAGTTCTGCTGCCTAGCACACAAGGGTGGGGGGATGAAAAAGAGAGTGATACACACACACGTAACACCCCCATCCCGAACACCATACACAAAACCAGATGCACAAACATTACATATACATCCCGTACCCCTCAGGAATAATGCAAGGACAAAAAGATTGGAAGAAAGTGATTGTAATACGATAAAATAACATGAATAAGTGCATCAAAATACAAACGTACATACATATTTACAAATGGTGGGACACTGCCCAGTCCTCAATGTCCGTGGGCCAGAGGGACACATCACATAGGCCAAGGCCCCACCTCACTCCTCCAACAACACGGAGAGAACACTGCAGGGGCATCAGGTCAAAAATACACAGGCACCTCAGGGGGACAGTGAATGGGGGGGCACCTCAGCCGGAAGATGGTACAACGCCACTGGTCCTGGAGGGGGCTACATGCCCTGTCCGATATCCTGGGGAGTGCAAGGCCACAGCCTCTCAAGTGGGTGGTTTGCCCACTGCTTGGTCCTGGGGAGTCAAGGCCACAGTCTCTCAAGTGGATGGCTTCTTCCACTGCTTCTGGAGGGGGCATTGTGCCCAGTGTGCTTCATCCTGGGAAGGATGGGGTGAATGGATGACTTCTTCCACTGGTTCTGGAGGGGGCATTGTGCCCAGTGTGCTTCATCCTGGGAAAGATGGGGTGAGTGGATGGCTTCTTCCACTGGTTCGGGGGGGGCATTGTGCCCAGTGTCCTTCATCCTGGGAAGGATGGGGTGGGTTGATGGCTTGTCCACTGGTCCTGGAGGGGGCATTGTGCCCTGTGATGCAGATTGTGGGGAGTGCAAGGTCACAGTCTCTCACCTGGGTGTCACACCTACAGGATTTGCAGTGACCAGGACGTATTACAGCCCATGGAGGCAGGACTACACACTGGCTGCTCAATGATGGCAGTGGCAGGGCTGGTGTCGGTGCTGGCAGTGGTGGGGTTAGGCTCCAGCCCTTCCCCTGCAGCCTCGGACGGCTGAACCACCATGGCTGGTGGTGGGGGCACCGAATGAGTCCCAGCACCAGGCCTCCTGTTCTTCCTGCCTGCAGGTGCAGGCCCCTTGCCCTTCCCTTTCGCAGCTGGTGGTGCCTCCTTCCCCTTCCCTTTCACAGCTGGTGGTGCCTCCTTGCCCTTCCCTTTCACAGCTGGTAGTGCCTCCTCGCCCTTCCTTGATGCACCTGGTGCAGGCACACTTTCAGTGCTTCTGGCTGGTTCCTGGGATCCTCTCTCACCTGCAGTAGCTGTCGACACCACTGTGGCCGTGGACTGGGTGGCTGAGGTGCTCGCCTGGGTTCTGACCATCCTGGCCCGACATGAAAGACGGGGGTCGGGTAGGGAAGAGGTCAACGGTGGAGAGGAAAAGCTTCTTAAGGGCATTGGGGTGGGAAGAGTTTGAAGGTTTGGGAGTGGAGGAAGAGGAAGTGGTTGTAGGAGGTGTCTGTCTGCTGTGTTTGGGTGCAGGTGCATGGGCTGGATGTTGTTGTGAGGTGGATGGCTTTTGGGTGTCTGAGTGCTTGCGTTTGTGTACTTTGGGAGGAGGGGCACAGACACAGTGGGAGAGGACACAGGGGACATGTGCATGGATGTGGGGGTGGTGACTGCCAGTGAGGGGTGTGTAGTGATAGGTGTGCTGGTGATGGAGGTAGTGGATGAGGATGTAGTGCATGCAGGTGTGAGTGGAGATGCTACTGGTAGCGAGGTGGGTGAGGAGGAGAAGGGGAACACAGTGGAGGCAGTGGATGTTGGTATGTCTGCATCAGGATGGTGTTTGTGTGAGTGCCTCTGGGATGATGTGTGGTGCTTGTGTTTGCCTGAACCACTCCTGTGTGTTGTTCTGTGTGCATGCTGGTCTGCTTGTGTGCTTGGGATATGTTGGGGTTGAGGGGAATGGGATTGGGTAGAGGACGTTGTAGGGGGGAGGCTAGAAACAGGGACAATGGCTACCATCAGAGTGGAGGCCAGAGCCTGGACTGATCTTTGTTGAGCCGTCATGCCAGAGTGAATGCCCTCCAGGAATGCATTTGTTTGTTGCAAATGGGCTGCCAGCCCCTGGATGGCATTCACAATGGTTGACTGCCCAACAGAGATGGATCGCAGGAGGTCAATAGTCTCCTCACTCAGTGCAGCAGGGCTAACTGGGGCAGGGCCTGAGGTGCCTGGGGCGAAGGAGATGCCCACCCTCCTGGGTGAGCGGGCACGGGAAACACGCTGAGGGGCTGCTGGGAGGGTGGTGCTGGTACGGGAGTGGCGGCTGTGCCTGTAGTTGGGGTGGCCACAGAGGTGTCCGCCACCACCAGAGAGCTTCCATCGGAGGAGGTATCACTGTCCGAACTGTCCCCTCCTGCCTCCGCCATGGTGCTCCCCTCGCCCTCCGTTACACTGGTGCCCTCACTGTTGGTGGATTCGGCCTCCTGGGCCATGTGGGATACAGCTCCCTCCATCGCCGGTGCCTCAGCTCCTCTATCAGATGATGCTAATGCACAGAAGGACAGTGTGACAAAACAAAAAGGGGGGAAGAGACAAAGGATACACTTGGTCAATGGCTGCTCCAATACCACCTTTGGCATACACAACACACACACACACACACACACACACACACACAGGAAACAGCCCTACGCATTAGGCAATGCACTACCAGTCACAATGCTAGTCACCAGGCCATGGACAGTATTACCTAATGCCAACTACAGCATACCTGAGACCCACAGAACCCTCCCCAGTAGTGGATGCTTACTAGCTTGGTTGGAGGTGGTTCACATCATACCCTGCCCAACATGGGACGAACCCTGCAATGTCAGGCCTGGCCAAGGGGCACCCACAGGCCCACATCCCCCACCCGGAGACCACCCCACCACACGCAAGTAGTATATTGGGAAACTGTACTCAGCCCCTGGTGGCTGCTGTAATGCACTCAAGTGCCCGTCCTGCTCCGGATAGGCCACCGCCGGTATGCGGGCCATCAGGGGGGTCAGGGTTCGACAGGCACCCCTTCCTCATTGGGAGGCCATCCCCAGCTGGGCCTCCTCCATCTTCCGTGCCCAGCATCTCAGGTCCTCCCACCGTTTGCAACAGTGGGTGCTCCGCCTGAGATAGACCCCCAGGGTCCACACGTCCTTGGCGATAGCACGCCATATACCCTTTTTCTGATGGGCGCTGACCTATAGAAATAGAAAAATAGAAAAAGGTATCAGTCAGACCATCCGGCCTGTTACACTCATGTCCCACCATAGCCCTCCCGTCCCCTTATGCACAGACATTGCACACCATACATGCAGCATGCTGGCCAGGACCCTTCCACTAACCCCCCTCCTTAGATTAGGCCCTCACACACAGCACTCCATGCATTCATGCCCCATGCATTGTGCTCACAGTGTACTCACCTGTTGGTCTGGAGGCCCATACAGCATTTGGTACTGGGGTAGGACCCCATCCACCAGTCTCTCCAACTCTGCAGCGGTGAAGGCAGGGGCCCTTTCCCCAGTGACACGAGCCATTGTCAGTTCCAGACACAGGTCACAGCAGCACTTGCAGTGTAGGTCCTCTCCTGTTGAAGGTCAGGTAGCAAGTGGGTGAACAGATAGAAAATAGCTGTGACGTCCGCAGCGGTGCGTACCGGCACCGCCGGCCTACATCACCATTGGCCATTGTAACCCATAGGGCCCAATGGGATCCAATGAGGAGTTGCACGGCGGTTTTCGACTGCCCCCCGCAACAGCACACAACGTCAGCGGAATTACCTCATTTCCACATGTCCCTCCATACAGGAAAGGCAGAAGCCATTTCAGTGGGCGGGGGCAGGCCATGGCACCTAACTGTGTCACAGTACACATAGGCACCATTTGGGCCTGTACAGCAATATTGTGTTACAGCCACAACATGCAATGCAGTGTAGTGTTTGGAAATATGGAATACTGTCCAGCTACTCACCGTTTGCCCCCTAGATTGCAACCGCTGTGGGTGAATAAGAGATGGATACATCCCCTGTGTACTGGCCCCTGGTGGACATGGTAACAATGGAGGACAGGCACATTATCCTCACATATAGACTGGGCAGGGCAACAGTCACAGAGCTGTGTGCCCAATTGGAACCTGACCTGATATCTGCTATCTGTCAGCCCACCGGGATCCCCCCTCTTGTGCAAGTCCTATCTGTGCTCCTTTTCCTGGCAAGTGGCTCCTTCCAAGTGACAGTGGGTTTGGCAGCAGGAATGTCTCAGTCAATGTACTCAGTAGTGCTGACCAGAGTAGTGTCTGCCCTGATTAAACACATGCACAGCTACATCGCTTTCCCCCAGGTGGAGGATTTGGCCACAATGAAAGCTGATTTCTATGCTATGGGACAGATCCCCAACATTATTGGGGCGATTGATGGTACACATATTGCATTTGTCCCTCACCGGAGAAATGAACATGTCTTCATAATTCGAAAGAGCTTTCACTCAATGAATGTGCAGATAGTCTGCCTGGTGGATCAGTACATCTCCCATGTCAATGCAAAGTATCACCAGGTGTGGCTAATAGGTGAGCCCTGGTTCCCACCCAGGGTGTATGGGTATGGTGTGGGCCCTAAGGATTAGTGTGTGTCTAACAGTTGTCCCTCGATATTTGCAGGTGACTCTGGTTACCCCAACCTCTCATGGCTACTGACCCCTGTGAGGAAACCCAGGACAAGGGCAGAGGAATGTTACAATGAGGCACATGGACGAACAAGAAGAATGATAGGAAGGACATTGGGCCTCCTGAAGGCCAGGTTTCGTTGCCTCCATCTAACAGGTGGATCCCTGTACTACTCACCCAAGAAGGTGTGCCAGATCATTGTGGCATGCTGTATGTTGCACAACCTTGCCTTACGTCATCAGGTGCCTTTTCTGCGGGAGGAGGAGGCTGGAGATGGGCGTGTGGCAGCAGTGGACCCTGTGGACAGTGAAGATGAGGAGGCAGAGGATGAGGATGAGGACAACAGAAGTTCTATTATAAGACAGAACTTCCAATGGCACACAGGTAACACACTGTAATTACACTTTACATTGACAGTTTTGTATTTGACATTGTCACTGACAGGCTGATTTTCCATCTTCTATGGCCACTTACAGTACCCGTTGGCATCTCTATTTTCAGATATTTGTGTCCCACTATCGCTCCTGGTGTGTTGACTGCAGGTCATTCCTATGACTACAGGTCATTTCTATGTATACAATACTGTACAGTTATATTGCAGTGTTTAAAGCTTGTTAAACGAATACATGGTTAAATGATTTGACAGACTCCATACTTCTATTTTATCAAATGGTGTTTATTTTACTGCTAATGAATAGAGGGGGATGTGCAATGGTCTGGGGTGATGATGGAGGAAAGCCCAGGATAGAGTCCAGTCTATTTGTATCTCAGGTGCATTGTCCAAGGGGGCATAGGAAGGGGAGCAATGGCAGTTCAAGGTGGACAGGGTGACAGAGTGGGGCACAAGGGTGACATTCAAGACAGTCTTATTTCCTGGCAGGGGTCTTGGCAATGTTCTCTGGCTTCTGCCTGGATCGCAGGGACCGTTTGGTGGGTTGTTCTCCTTCTGCAGGGGGTGGGGTGCTGATGGCCTGTTGTTCCTGTGGCGGGGCCTCCTGTCCAATAGTGGCAACTGAGGTGGAAGGCTGCTCATCGGTTTGGCTAGTGTCAGGGGCCCGGTGGTGTGCCACTGCCTCCCTGTTGGCCATGTCTGCCAGCACCCCTGCAATGGTGACCAGGGTGGTGTTTATGGACTTCAAGTCCTCTCTGATTCTGAGGTACTGTCCCTGCTGCAGCCGCTGGGTCTCCTGCAATTTGTCCAGTATCTGGCCCATCGTCTCCTGGGAAAGGTGATATGCTCCCAGGATGTTGGTGAATGCCTCCTGGAGAGTTGGGTCCCTGGGCCTGTCCTCCCCCGGGTGCACAGCAGTCCTCCCAGCCTTCCTGTTGTCCTGTGCCTCTTTCCCCTGAACCACTGCCACTGACCCCAGGTCCCTGATCATCCTATATTTGTGGGGTGCCCTGGGGTCCCTGTAGTGGTGGACACACTGCTGATTAATGTGTCCTGGGGACAGAGGTATGGGCCCGCTGGGTGGGTGCTGTGCTGGTGTTTCCCGAGGGGGGAGGCTCTGTGGTGGTATGGGACTGTGCCAGGGGCCCTGACTGTCCGGAGATCCCTGATGGGCCAGGTTGGTCATCCAGATTCAGGTGTCCAGAGCTGCTGTCATCACTGTCGGCCTCTTCTGTGGATGGACTGGAAGTTGCTGGCACCTCCTCTCCGGTGACGTTGGGTGGGGGAGCTGTGGGGATGTAAATGCAGTGTTATTGCTTCTGTGTGTGCCATCTTGTGCATGGGTGTGTTCCCCTGTATGGTTGTTATTACCCTGGCAGCTTTGCCTTGTGTGAGTTATGATTTTGTGGGCTAGGTGATTCTCTCTAATGTGCATGCTTTAATGATGGGTGTCCATGCAGATCTATGAGGGATGTCCATGCATTGGTGTTGCATGCAGGGCTTGGTATTGGGGTGAGTGGGTTGTGATGGTGGGGTGTGTCGGGGGTGATGGAGTAATGGGAGTGAGGGTAAGGGTGGGGGTTTGTGGTGGCATGTAGGTGAAAGGGGTAATAGTAATATTGATTTGACTTACCAGAGTCCAGTCCTTCTACTACTCCTGCCTGGCCCGCAGATGCATGATTGCCAAGACTTGCTCCTCCCATGTTGTTAGCTGTGGGGGAGGAGGTGGGGGTTCACCGCCAGTCCTCTGTGCAGCTATTTGGTATCTTGCTGCTGTGGAACGCACCTTCCCCTGTAGGTCGTTCCACCTCTTCCTGATGTCATCCCTTGTTCTGGGGTGCTGTTCAACGGCGTTGACCCTGTCCACAATTCTCTGCCATAGCTCCATCTTCCTTACAATGGACTTCTGCTGCACCTGTGATCCGAATAGCTTTTGCTCTACCCGGATGATTTCCTCCACCATGACCCCTAGCTCCTCCTCAGAGAACCTGGGGTGTCATTGCAGTGCCATGGGTGTATTGTGAGTGGTGTGGGTGAGGGTGTGTGAGGTGCTGTGTTGGGGTGTATGATGTAGAGTGTGTGGATGGTGTATAGGTGATGGTGGTGTGTGTTTGTGATCTTGTCTGTGGTCTTGCTATCTCTCTTGTCGCACTTGTTTGTAATGGTAAAGGGTTGTGGGTAATGTGTGGGTGTGGTGTGTGTATGTGTGTCAGGTGTGTGTAGTTTGAATTGTCTAATGTGGTGTTGTTTTGTATGTGTGTGTGTATTTTGAGTGCAGCAGTATGTACCGCCAATGGTGTAGCGCCATTAAATGTCCACGCGGTGATTCGTGGGTCATAATGCTGTAGCCGTAGTTCTGTTGGCGAAACGGTGTGGGTTTTGGTACTGCCAGTTTATCACTGACTTTTGGGCTGGCAGACTTCTGTGTGTGGCTGTATAGTGACGGATTGCTATGTGTGGGTCATAATACGGGTGGTGGTAATCCGCTGCGGCGGCGGTATGTTGGCGACAGTCAGCATGGCGGTAAGTGGGATTTATCACCAGTCATAATGAGGGCCTATAAGTCTCTATCTCTCTAATGTTATCAGGAATATACGAAGAACAATGGCTAGAATTAATCATTCTACAGACTCCACCATCCTTCGCTAAAAGAATGTCTAAAGCAAGACGGTTCTGAAGAGTCATAGCTCTAGCAGCACCTAACTCAGGGGGTCATTACAACCCTGGCGGTCAAAGACCGCCAGGGCTGTTTCGATGGAAGCACCGCCAACAGGCTGGCGGTGCTTCCACGGGGATTACGACTGCGGCAGTCCCGGCGGTTTACCGCCACTTCAGTCCCGGCGGTTTTAATCCGCCAGTGCAGCGCTGCCCAGGGGATTACGAGTCCCCCTACCACCAGCCCAAACCGCCAGGAAAAGGCTGGCGGTACAGGGAGTCACGGGCTCCTGTGGGCCCCTGCACTGCCCATGCCACTGGCATGGGCAGTGCAGGGGCCCGTTGACACGGCCCCGTGCAGCTTTTCACTGTCTGCTATGCAGACAGTGAAAAGCGTGACGGGTGCAACTGCACCCGTCGCACAGCCGCAACACTGCCGGCTCCATTTGGAGCCGGCTCCTGTGTTGCGGCCGTGATCCCCACTGGGCCGGCAGGGGGAAACCTGGTTTCCGCCCGCCGGCCCAGCGGGGATCTCAAAATTACCGCAGCAGGAGTGTGGCTGCATTGGCATTCAGCCGCCCACCAAGGTTTTAATGAGGGCCTAAGTATTTATCAGGAGTATGGCTGCTGAAAATTTTGTCAACATGTTATCCCCAATAGTAGACAACGTTCTAATCTTTATCAAATTCAGAATGACTCCCACTGAAGGAATCAATGCTCCAAATATATCTCTCCTCTATACCAGAAGAGGACTCCCTGAAACAAAGTATCAGTGCACGAATTAGGCCTATAAATACAAAGTTTCTCTACGTGTTGTGCATCTAAAGCTAATTTCCCCTGCGTTTTAATTGCGCTATAAGCATAATCATTCCTGTAAGTCATTTTCTCTAAGCCTTTTTCTAACTTCTCCTTCAATGCCTTTCTCCTTTCATCTGTGTGATCTAAAAAGCTTTTCTCTAAAGGTGTAAGCAAGCATGTCAAATTAGTGTGGTGTGCATAAACGTTAATGTAGGCTCAAAGAAACCTCTAACTATTACTATGTCATTATCCTTAGCTACTTTACTCCAATACCTAATTATAGGAACAAACAAAAACACATCATAATTTGAGTAAAATTACTGTATGTACTCCTGGTTATAAAATCTTGATAGTAGCAGACTACAATTTATTCCATAAGGTAATGGCAATTTGTGATAGGTAACTTCTTCCTCAATTGATAAAGGAACCTGCGTACACACATAACAATTCCTCGCATCCATCGTCTCAACATACTCACTCAACAAGCGATAGAAGACATTAGAAGAAAGTTCTCCTTGAGCATTAGTATCCCCATGCAAATATTTCTCATCTAACCTAAACTTCTCTATTGCCGTTAATGCAGTAGTCATTTCAAAAGCAGAAGTATGGTTGGCTTCACTCTTATCAAGAACATACATACCCACAATCAACACCATAAACAATATCCCACACATAATCGCCAAACCAATGCTCATAAAGTTACAGCATCTAGTATTCCTACCCTGCTGGTTAATGTTACTCACGATCTGTAGAGAATCAGAAAGCAGAAGAAAATTTAGAAAAACTTGCATCAAAAATAAAAAATAGACAACTCTTCTTTCAGCAGCTATTTACAGCTCTCAGTCTCACTTCCAGGTTCCCTTGTCAAAATCGGTAAGCAGCTTTTCAAAATCAGTGTCTCTTCCGGTTGCTTTCAACAGCCTCGTTTTCAAAATGTTTTCTCTCAGACTATTTCAACAGTTCAGTTCATTAGCTTCCTTCAAGTGCCAATATACTGACACGGAATGTCTCTATCAAAACAAAAAGACAAAAATTCCTGCTGCCACTCACTTGTAGTTGCATACGCCCATTCAGGACCTGCGTATCTTCAACTTGCTATTCTCTTTCTTTTTAACTTTCAATCACCATGTAATTCTCCTTTACTTAGATCTTCTCTCCTTGTTTTATCTACTTCTTCCTCGATTATTGTCCCAACAACCACTTATTTTCCTCTTTCTACTTGTGACTCTGGCCACTTATCTCCTTTTAGTGGACTTTATGTCAATGTTCTCTTCAGAGTCGAACTTGGACCTTCTCCATGTTGTACGTTTTTTTTGTCTTGACAGACCTGCAGTCGGTTCAGGAGGAGTCAGATCACAATGGCTTTGATCCACCTCAACTCCTTTCCCCTCTGGGTCTAGCAACTGCTCTGTTTGTCTCTCAATATCGTCTGCTTCTAGGAAAACTCTCCTCTGACTAGGCTGTCCTGCTGCCTCAATTGAGATAGGCTCTCCATCACCCTCCTGGAGATCTTCTCCTTCGTCTCTCACAGGAGTGACTGAACCATCCTCAAAGGGCTCAGATCAGATCTCAGTTTCCCTTTGTTCTCTTTCCGCCCTGAGACTTGCCTCGTTGTTGTTGGTATTCTCAACAACTCCTCTTCCTCATGATCCAGTGGACATGCCACTTTCTTTGTGTGACTCACATGAATCCAATTCAGAATTCCAGCACACTTCACAGCTGCAGTAGTTGTCAGAACTACCTGATACGTTCCTTTCCAACGAGGCTCAAAACACAATTTGCTCACGTGTTTCCGGACCACAACCCAGTCTCCAGCTCTCAGATTGGGCCCTGGGTCATGGATCGGTGGCAGTGTGGTAGCTTCCACCTGCTGAGAAAAAGAGCGAACCACATCAGCCAGACCTTTGCAGTAGTCCAACACCATATCATCTGTAATGTTGACAAGTGCATTTGCAGGCACCGCTGGCAACCTCATGGCTCGGAATATAAGGATTTCATGCGGCGAGAATCCTCCTTTCCTGTCAGGTGTGTTTCCCATTTACATCAACACTTAAGGCAATGCGTCAAGCCATTTCAAATTTGTGGACACACACATCTTTGCAACTCTTGACTTCAAGGACCATTCATCTGTTCCACCATTCATCTGTTCCACTAGTCCTGATGCTTCAGGGCGGTAACTACAATGCAATTTCTGCTCAATGTTCAATGCTGCACACAATAATTTAATTACTTCATTGTGGAAGTGACTTCCCCTAAAGAGATCGGAAACCCAAAACGCAGTATCAGTTCCCTAAGCAGTAGTTTCGCTAATGTGAGACTATAGTTTCTTCGTGTAGAGTAAGCTTCAATCCAGCGACTAAAGATGCAAACAAACACCAACACATATCTCAAATCTCCACACACAGGCATCTCAATAAAATCCATCTGCATTCTGCTGAATGGACCTCCCGCTCTTCTAATGTGGCTCAAATTAACCACTGTCCCTTTTCGTTGTGGGCAAATGACACAACAATGGCAAACTGCTTCAGCAACCTGTCTAAACTTTGGGTTAAAACAATCATGTTTCAACAATCAAATCATTGCATCCCTCCCAATATGTGCTTGACCATGATAGTACCTCACCATTTGAGACAACAGACTATTTGGCAAAACCAATTGGGCCTCTTCTGAAACCCACAGTTCATCTGGTCTTTGCACACATTTCATCTTGCTCCATTAACTTTTTTCCTCCCTGTCAGCATTATTTTGTAACATTTTCAATTCCTCCAGGGTGTCAATTACTTTCAATGCATAGCTTGTACAGGTTTCATCTTCTTCAGATAACAGTTCCCACTTATCTTTGAATGATATACAGTTCAATGTACAAAACCTTGCAACTTGATCAGCGTATCCATTTCCCAATGACACAAAGTCCTGTGACTTCAGATGTGCACTACATTTCACCACAGCAGTCTTTTCAGGCATTTGAATTGCTTGTAACAATTCTTTAATTCTTTCACCATTTCTCACTGGTGAACCAGAAGAGGTCATGAAACCTCTCTGTGATCATGGACTATTACAAATCCATACTGGCTATCCGTATATATTGTAACCTTCAGCTGACCAGAAACATGGCATGTCCTAGTAAGGGCTACTAATTCCGCTACATGGGCAGAATACACTTTTCGAATCCAAGAAGATTCCAAAATACTAGTAATTGTGCACACAACATATTCTGCTCTTAGTGTCCCTGCACTGTTTCTCAGACAAGAACCATCAACAAAGATAATTTGGTCATTTTCCTCCAATCGGGTGTCTCTAATCACAGGTCTCGGTTTTGTGCACAAGTTGGTTACTCCAAGACAATCATGCTCAACATCTTCCATCTTTTCAATTTCAACATTTTCATTAAGAAATAGGATTGCCGGATTCAGCACTGTACATCTTTTCAATGACACATTTGGTGACCCTAGAATACTCGTTTCATATCTGGTCAACCTCCCACCAGTCAAATATTGGGTTTTCGTCCTCGTAAGTAGAATCTCAATAGAGTGAGGGACCATTACAGTCAGGGGATGTTCCATCACAACACCTTCACACTGGGTAAGGCTCTGACCAACTGCTACGCACAAACAACCTGGTAAGGGTGCTGCAACTGGGTCCAAATTAGCTGAAAAATATGCTACTGGACGGTTCACACCTCCATGGACCTGTGGAAAAACAGACAAAGAACATGCATCACGCTCATGACAAAGCAATGTGAAAGGTTTTATGTAATCAGGCATACCGAATGCTGGAGCCTTGCACAGACTCTCTCTCAATTCGGTGAACAATTTCATTCCAGCCTGGTCTAACACTATAGGATCAGTAACGTCTTTATGAGTCAGCTTCTGCAGTGGTCTCAAAATGACTGAAAACTTTGGAATCCATTGGCGACAATAGCCTACCATCCCTAAAAACATCCTGACATCTCTCTGTGTGGTTGAGGGATTTATCTGCAGTATGGTTGTAATCCTTTCTCTGGATATCTTTCTTGAATCCTTCTCAAACTGGTGACCCAAGTACATTTTGACAATATTGCAATTTAAGCAGAGACACATTCTTTCCCAAGTGGTTCAACAGGGCAATTGTATCATACTTGCACTCATCCCTTGTTTTGGACGCAATCAGCATGTCATTAATGTACTGTACCAAGGACGATTGGAAAGGCAATTCCAACAACTCCAAATTCTTTTTCAAGATCTGATTAAATATGGAAGGTGACTCTGAAATCCCTTGAGGAATTCTGCACCAGCAATCAACTCGATCCAGAAATTTGAAACAAAAGAGAAATTGGCTATCCTCATGAAGAGGCACCGAAAAAAAGGCTTGTAAACAAATCATTGACAGTGAACCACTCAGCATCACATGGAATCTGAAACACTATCACAGCTGGATTTGACGCCACGGGACAACATTTGACCACAATCTCATTTATTTTTCTCAAATCCTGGACAATTAGAACTTTCCCACAGGGCTTTTGCAAACCCATTATCAGTGAATTACATGGACTGCTCAATACTTCCTTCAGAACCCCTTGCTTTACAAAGTCTGCAATTATCTGGGCAACCTTCATAGGGACATCTTGCGACATGTGGTACTGTGGAAGTTAAGGAAAAACTGCATTTGGTTTCACAGTAACTTTAACTGGCTCAACTCCCTTTATCAGACCTACTTCATTTCCTGTCAAATCCCACACTTTCTCTTTAACCATACCCTGCAAATCAGGATAAAGCTCTTTCACTGTGAACATTGGGAAAAATTAAATCAGAGGGTACTCCTCATTTGTAGCCTCACCCTCTATCTCTGGGGCTTGGTCATCTTCATCATCAATATTCATCTAAATCTCAATTCCATCATTTGAACAAGTAATCGAACATTTAGTTTTACACAGCAACTCTCTTCCAAGTAGGGATACTGGACTTGGATCGCAGAGTACAAATGTGTGCAATCCCTGAAAGTTGCCAATCTCAACTTGAACTGGATCTGTAATTGGGTTTGTCAAATGCTGATTTGCTACTCCCGCAACCTGAACTATTCTACCTGAAGGAGGCAAATTTAGAACTTCTGCACTTCTCAATGTAGAGCGTGTAGCTCCTGTGTCAACCAAGAATGAAACTCAATGACCCATAACCTTTCATAGGGACCTCTTTGATCTACTTCTAAGGAGGCTACAGGTACACACTGCTCCTCATCTGAACTATCACTCGTCCAATCATCATTTATTCCATTCTCACTGTGTAACGGGAACTGGTGCAGAAAGCATAATCTGTTGCTGTTCCATCGGGGCTTAAGGTATTGGACACAAAAGGATGATGGACGGAGTGCTGAACAATGCAAACACTCACCCCCAGTCACAGATCTGGGTTTAATCCATCAGTCTTTTGCTCACCATGCCACCCCAGTGTGGACCCAGCCATATGCAAATCAGTCTTGACCCTGTTCCTCATGGGAACAGTCCAGCCCGAACTGCTAGGCCAGGTCCTCCCTGGACCGGAAACAAGCATCCTGGGACCGGTTTCAGGGTATCACCCTTCATCAGCCAGGCTAGCTTGAATCCAGTGGCACAGTGAGCACGGGACCCACGTCTGGGCATACTCTTCCTACTTAGGGCAACTTTAGCAACACAAAAGGATGATGGACGGAGTGCTGAACAATAGGTACCATGGAAACCTGCTGTTGCATTGGCTGCAACTGTGACATTTGTACATGTGGCATTTGCACCTGCTGCATGTGCTGAAAATTCTGCATTTGATTCACATTATTCTGAAGTAATACCTTAAGGTGTGCCTTAATTCCGGCAGATCTCATGTGTTCAAAATCTTTAGCCTCAAAATCTAATCTGTAACTCCTTTTCAAATGCTTTGTTTTCTCTATTTCTATGCCGTACTTCTCTGCCAAGTTTGCTAATTTCTGATGCACATTGCTCACTTCTCTCGTAATTTTTGGCACAAATATCTCAATTTTGCCCCCGTGTAGGATTCTAACCTACTCACACCCATGGTTCCCTCAATGAGTTCACCTGCATCGATGCTTAGCCTAGCACAAAAAAAATACCCCTCTCCCTTAGGAGCACTTTGTGAGGTATTCAGCTTGTCTAACTATTCAGTCAACTGCTGAGCTGTCAATCCTTGCAACAAACTGCTACTTGCTTGGACTTGTGGCACCTGCTGTGCAATTACACTTGGGGTCTGCGGTGTCAATATTTCGAACTCTGGCTAATATTTGACCCTGCCGTAGTATCTGGAAGTGCTACAAATGGACTAAGGTCTAGCAATGATCTTGATCCGTCAAAAGTCTGTCCCACAGGAGAGGTTACCTGAACATTTTCATTATGTCCACCCCGCATTTTAATCTGGGACATTGCTCCCTGTTAACCTACAATTGTTTTCTTCTGTGCAAATAAGAGTACAGCTGGACCAACAGTAATAGATAGCGATATAGCATCTGGGTCTGATCTGGCACTTACACTCTGTGGGAGAGTAACTCCCATATTCTGATTCATTTTCGGAGTCATATCTGACTGTGTCCCTGTTACTGGAGTAAATCTTGGCATTACCTGCGGCTGCACTTGGGGCAGTAAAATTGAAGCTGGTTCCGTCTGAACTAGCATCAGGCTTGGGTAAACCCGTTCCTTAGGCACCATTAAGTTCAAAGTCGTTTCCATAGTGGGCATATCAGGATAAATTCTCTGAAACTGTGGCGGTTGCATCTGATTTTGCACTACAGGAGTAGTAGACACATAAAGACCACTCTGCATCACATTTTGTGTCAGGCTAGCATTAACTTGCATCATACTCATTGTCCCATTAACCTGTGTCGGAGCGATGGGATCAGCACTGGTGCTGCATATGGCGGTGGGCAATTTCTCAATAACTGTAAAATAAACTCATCATCATTTGATTCTTCCTCTACTATTGAAGCCTTTCTAGCCACCCTACTTTCGGACGGACTTCTGTTAGTTTTCCTAGTAGCTTTCCTTCCTTCCTTTCTCATTGTCCTGCGTAATTGCTGGAAGCAACTTAATTCCGTGCAAAGTCTGCATCCTCCAAACTCTCTGAGCACTATCCCACCTAGCCTCTGTTAAAGTCTTTTCTGCCTTTCTCATCCTCTGCTTGAATTTCTGCTGCTGATGCTGACTGGCTACTAGCTCCCAAATCACTAATGCCTCAAACTGTGCTGGTCTCAGAAGGGGCTTCGATTCATATAGCACCATCCTTAAATGCTCCAAAACCCTCAAATTGAACATCCCATTGTGCTAAAGTGCAAATGGTCTCTCCTTAAAACATAGTGACATTGACTCAAACCCAATTGGCTTATTTAATTTACTTGTAAGTCCCTAGTCCAGTGCACTACATGTGCCCAGGGCCTGTAAATTAAATTCTACTAGTGGGCCGCAGCACTGGTTGTGCGACCCATATAAGTAGCCCCCTAACGAGGTCTCAAGCCTGCCTCTGCAGTGCCTGTGTGTGCAGTTTCACTGCCACTTCGACTTGGCATTTAAAAGTACTTGCCAAGCCTTAAACTCCCCATTTTCTACATTTAAGTCACCCCTAAGGTAGGCCCTAGGTCGCCCATAGGGCAGGGTGCTATGTAGGTAAAAGTCAGGACATGTTCTATATGTCCTGGTAGTGTAAAACTCCTAAATTCGTTTTTACACTGCTGTGATTCCTACTCCTTTCATACAATAGCATTAGGGCTACCTTCATATACTGTTTGAGTGGTAGATCCTGAGCTGAAAGGAGTGGTTTGTATCTCTGCAAAAGCCGAAGATTGAGACTAAATAGATGGTTTATTTGCCAAGCAATTTGAAAATCATAAAAACAATCAGATGTTTTTGATACTTTCTAAGAAATACTTGTGAAAATCAATGTTAAAAATGTTGAACAATAGATGCTACCGGCATAAACAACTTTTCAGTCCTGAAGATGACCCGTTTTTAATGAGTGCCTTTCCATAGGGTCGAAACGTCGACTAAATTAGATGTGGATTAAAAATATAAGGTGACTTTAAGACACCTGGAATAACGGGGTCTTCTTGACGTTCACTGCTCTCTTATGGTTTTTAACCACATTCTGTCTATGTTGTATATAACACTCTGGCATGTTAATTATCACATTACTCACCCTCACTGCGCCGTCCTTTAGGAGCACCTGCAAAATTTAAAATGTTTACCTTTTTTTACTGATATATAAACCTGTTTGGAATGAAAAAGAAGAAATGTTTTAAAAAGAATAAAAAATAAGAAATATGAACTAATCTAAGGACATTATACCTAGATAAAAGGTTTTTTTTAGAATTCACAATTGCAGTGAAAGTCAAGGCATATACGTCCCCCTGGTGGCCAAGTTTGTATTCATTACTTTTAGAAAGTGAACATTTCTCTACACTTAAATCCTTCTGTGCCTTCCAATCCACGTCTGGCTAGGTTTAGTTGACAGCTCCCTTGTGCATTCACTCAGTCACCCCAAAACACAGCATGCTCAGACACACTTGCATACATCTGCATATTGAATGGGTCTTCCTGGGTTGGGAGGGTGGAGGGCCTGACACTTACATGTCAAAGGACAGTAGCCTGCCCTCACACAAAGGACTGCCACACCCCCTACTGGGACCCTGGCAGACAGGATGGAACTGAAAAGAGACCTTGTGCACTTCTGTGCCACTCTTTGAAGTCTCCCCCACTTCAAAGGCATATTTGGGTATTTAAGCAGGGTCTCTGACCCTAGCAACTCAGACACTTCTTGACAAGACACACTTGTCACAGACACTTCCTGGAGAGAAAACCCTGAACCAGAACCTGCAACCTGCCAAGAAGAACTGCCTGGCTGTACAAAGGACTCACCTGACTGCTTTCTGAGAAGGACTGCTGTCTAGCTTGTTGAAGGGGAAAGAGCTTGCACCAGCTGGGAAGAAGGGGAAGGAGCCTGCACCGGCTGGGAAGAAGGGGAAGGAGCCTGCACCACCAGGTAGAAGTGGGGGCGGGGAAGAGCCCATCCACCCCTGCCAGGAAGGGTAAGGGATCGCCAACCCATTAGCAGGAAGAGAAGAGGCACTCTACGCCAGCGGAAGCGGTCGGCCAAACACCACCACCAGCTGTCACAGGGCCACCATCGCCAGCCGTGGATGTGCTGCCATCACAGAGTGCAGGGGTTGCCCAGTAGCCTCCCCCAACCACCACCAGCATGCAACCATCACAGAGTGCAGGGGCTGTCCAGGAGCCTCCCACAACTACCACCAGCATGCAGCCATCACCGCTGGCAGATGCGATGTAGACCACCCTCGAGGGGCTACTCTGCAGGCTGCCCCCTCCAGAACCAGTGGGTAAGATACCCACTCGAGAGACTGTGACCTTGCAGTCCCCAGGACAAAACACAGGACATGTTGCCCCCTCCAGAACCAGTGGGCAAGACACCCACTCCAGGAACTGTGGCCCTGCATTCCCCAGGACAAAACACAGGGCATGTTGCCCCCTCCAGAACCAGTGGGCAAGACACCCACTCGAGAGACTGTGGCTTTGCACTCCCCAGGACAAAGCACAGGGCAAGTTGCCCCCTCTAGAACCAGTGGGCATGTTCCCGCATCTGGCTGAGGGGCTCCCCCAAACCCTGAGGTGCCTGCCTTTTTGGCCAACTGATGCCCCTGCAGTGTTCTATCCGGATTGGTGCAGGATCCGAGTTGGGCCTTGGACTCTTCCGTGTAGCCATGTGGGCCCTTTGAACTGGGCAGTGTCCCTTTTTTAGACAAGGTTACATTTCTGTTTCATGGCCAAATCGGATTATTCATTTTGATGTTGAACTGATTACAATCACTTTTGTCAATTCCTGTTGTCCTTGGATTAATCTGCAGATTTTCGGGGTCAAATTGTTTTTGTAATGCAGCTGTTTGTGTGTATGGTTTGTGTGTGTCGGATGTGTGTTGTGCATGTGTGTGTGTCACTCTCGTTTTCCTCCCACCCTCCCTGGTGTGCTAAGCGACTGTACTCACTATCATCGTCTTCGCTGGCATTGGTGTTCCAGGTGGAACATAACGTAGAAGATCATCGGGAAAACTTGCAGTCGGGTTCCATGGCGGGGTGGTTCTTCCCTGTGTCTCCAATGGTGAGTCCTTTCATTTTTGTGCTCTGTTTCCGCCAGGCTTTTGTTGGCGTTGGTACTGCCCCAGAAAAGGTGGTGGTTGCAGGGTCTTAATATGGTGGGTCGAACTTTGTCTTCAACATGGCTGTAGGCGGCTACCGCCGTGGTGACTGTTGTTTCCGCCCTGGGGGTCGGTGTGGTACATTGGGTCTCTATCGGAGATAACACCGCCATGGCCATAATTTGGCGGTAGTTACCACCAGCCTGTTGGCGGTATTACCTCCACTTTATCACCCACTGCCAGGGTTGTAATGAGGGCCTAAGTCCTCCACCTGGCCAATTAGGATTACTCCTTCTACCAACTCGGGTCCTAAGTATTCTTATATCATTCAATTTCAGTTTCTTGCTGCTTCATTGAGAAAGCTAAAGCTACTCAGCTCCATGAGAATGTCAAGCACCATGTTCCATTAACTTACAAATCTGTCTTCAGATCTCAATGAAGCACAGCGACACAAACCATATAATGCCTGACAACACCATAGGAATTAATGAGAGTGGAGACTCCTGCATCGTCATCCTACTTTCCCTCTCTGTATTTAGATACAGTTGACCACAAAACCCATCTGGACACTCTAACAGTTCTTACCTGGCGAAACCAAGCTCAGCTAACCTAATTGAGCACTATGAGATCCAAGGCTAACCTAATTGAGCACTATCAGATCCAAGGCCAATATAGGGTGTCCTCCAGGCTTTGACACACTCGCTTATGTTCTCTAATCTCCGCATGGAGCACCTGGGCTCAGACTAACAGATACAGACATCAACAACTACCAATATGCCAATTACTTCCAGATAAACCTTAGAAAACTTTAAAATGATGTGCAAATCGTATGGCTGAAAGATTGTCCTTCAACTATTTAAACATAGTTGTCTATGTTTTACTCTTATCTAAAGTCAAATCTAACCAACATTAATTTGTACTCCTTGCCCCTCTGAGAAAATAAGACCAAGTGCAAATATGGTTAGATTAGATGAATCTGGAAGTTTTACCCTAGCATTTCCAACAGTGCCAAGTTCCTTGACTTCTACATCAACAGCAACATCAAGTTCAAAACTAATTTTGCACACAAATAAAGACCACATGGCATCATAAGTGCTACGTGGATTGTGGAAGCTATTCCTCCCAGAAGAAGATTTTAAAACAGGTATACAAATGCTAGTCCACTTCCACCTCGAACAATGCAAGGCTCATCAGTATACAAGAAAATCATAACGTTCCCTTACAAAGCATTCTTCATGCTCAACTGCTCAAAAACCTCATACATTCAACAGTATAACATTGATGCTTAAAGACCTCCATTGTATCCCTCTGCTTGACCTCATCGCCAAGGCCAGCTTCACCATCGACAAGGCAGCCAATTAGGACACTTTAGCATACCTACCTGCCTTTTCAAGATGTCTGGGGAGGTATGCAGAACCTGTGAGATCAACCTCAACTGACTGAAAACCAGTGAATCCAAGAACATTTGCGGCTGACCAGACTACACGCAGGATAAAGCAGTAACATTTTAGTAGAAGACTGCAGGCCCTAGCGTGCATTTCTATTGTGTCCCATCCTGCTTAGTACTATCACCTCAGTAGCCAAGTGATTCTGATTTCTGTGCTTTCAAGTGTTTGCCTGAGCTGTTCACTGACACCACACTGTGATAGTGACTGTTCTGTCATTAATTTATGCTTTGTTTCAAGTCTCAACTTCTTTTCAGCCATTTACATCCCATTTTAAACTGATTGTATTGCCTAGAAGAGACTGACAGCTGCACACATTGTGTGTTAGTCTTAATTCAGGCAAAGCCTGGGCCAATTGCAGCACCCATTTGCACCCTTCTACACTCATAGAAGGCTGGGGTTCACCTTTTTTTGCCTCACTTGTTGGTGTGATGGAGGATCCACAATCACTGCCATATGTGGAGCATTGTGTTCTTCATTCTAAGTATGCCTGGATTACTGCTGTTAGTGTGTGGTTATGATTGTCTTAGAGTTTTTAAGTTACCTAGCCAGCACTTTCCCTATTTGCTCCACTGCACACTTTAAGCAGGTGCATCAGGTGTAAACAAGGAATGTGCTCCCTAATATGAGGAGTGTAATGCCTTCATGCCAGCTGCAAACTTGTGCTCCATTGGGGGCAGCACATTCAAGAGTAATATGAAGCAGCTTTTTCAATGCTGCTCATTATTTCTCTGAGCAGGCAGCAACCCGCCTGCTCTTTCAAGAGGGATTAAAGATCCCCTTGAAGGCGAGTGCAGTGAGTGACTACACCTGCCTACAGGAGGATGTCTGGGGTTAAATCGGACCCTCTTTTATCTCTCAAGAGAGATACCCTGAGAGGGCGCACTGACAGTACAGTCTGCCACCTTTTTGTGACGACTTTTATTGTGCGTCATAAGAGCATGTTTGCCTCTGTACTCACGTCAGTAATACTGTGTGGGTGTAGAGGCAAATGAGGGAACACCCTCTCTCTATAGTTCTAGTGTTACATTTGCATCAGCGCTATCTGAATTACAGAATGGCCTTCAGGAGCATCTGTGGCCCCGTCTGTAATATCAAAGTGTTCTAGGGGCATGCAAAGTGGGCGCAAAAGACCATTGCACCCCTGGGGAACTTTCTGTAATACGGCCCCTGCGTGGTGTGCTTACAAGGGGAGTTTAAGATAATAGTTGTCCACCAGAAGTCTCTGATAAATTCGTGTAGCAATCAGAAATATTTCAGTGCCTAACTTTGGATAAAAATGAACACAGTGGCCATTCAATATCTTGAGATTCCCTTAGCAAGACAGTACTTGTCCTTTAACTACTCACGCTAGATATTTTGCAGGGAATGTTAGAGTTGAAAAGGGGAGAAAATTAGATATATCTCTTAACTCCTATGATGGCCCATTATAAAAGGTGTCAGAATGGTTATCCTGAGATCTCCAGAGAATATCACCGGTCTAGACATTGGCATCAACCAATTGTCTTATATAGAGGAAGATCTCACTGATGTATTGATGTTTGGTGCAAGAAAGTCCTTTGGGGTGATTACAAAATTACATTTTATCTGTACTTTGAAGAAGATGTTTTGAGATATTGATTGGAACACCCATAAAATGGGTTGTGTATCACAGAAGACCAAATGCAACTCCTGTATCAGACAATAGCTGTTTTAGTTGGTAATAACAGTAAATTATATGCTTGAAATTCATAAAGAATGTATAGAATTTACGAAACAAGAATTCAATTTTGGCTTCAAGCTCTGATTCCAACCATTTTTTTGTACAAGTAAATTTAATTTGAGGCATTTGTGAGCTACTGTGGTATTAAATCTCAAACAGGCTTACAACAAAGTAAGGACCCAGTTCCAGTGAACCTGCTCAGTGTACACACAAGTGCAGATTCTTAGCCAGCCAGCCATCACTACAGCATCTAGGACAGACAGGCCTTTGTCGATGCTTGGGTTTTGGTTTGGAGGGAGTGTTGTGCAAGCAGTTACCCATTGCACATGTAAATGCTTAATCAAAACCTGCTAGAAAATTGGCATTCCAATAAATCCCTGTCTGAGGAACACACTAAGAGGCTTATTTATACCCATTTTGCGCCAAATTTGCCTCATTTCTTTAACGCAAATTCGGTGCAAAACTAACTCCATATTTATATTTTGACGTTAGACCTGTCTAACGTCAAAATATTGGCGTTTACACCATGTTTTAGATGAGTGAACCTACCTTCATGAGATGCAAGGTTGGCATTCCCATCTAAAAATCCCCTGTGCTAAAATGACGCACGGGTGGGAGGAGGGGCTCAATAATGGGGTAATGCTTGCTTTGCCATATTATTTAACCCTTGGGTCAGACCAGGCATAAGGGGACCTGTGGACCCATTTCCATGGTTAAACACCATGGAATGGGTCCATAGGTGCCCTCCTCAAGCCCCAGGAACACCCCTACCCACACCACAGGGACACCGGAGAATGGGGGACCGCATCCCAGGTAAGTAGGGTAAGTATAGCTATAGATTTATTTTTTTAAATTAAAGAGCTATCGGGGGCCCAAGTTTGGGCCCCTTGCATGGCACAGGGTGCAATGGCCATGCCCAGGGGGCACTGGTCCCCTGTGCCAGTCATTGGGGTGGTGGGCATGGCACCTGTCTTTTCTAAGGCAGGAGCCATGTGGTATGGATGGTTTTGTGTCAGAAAGTGACGCTAGGTTGGTTAGAGGCATTTGTTTTTGTCTCTAACCAGCCTAGCGTCATTTTTTGGTGCAAAACCCCCTTCTCCCATACTGCCACCCCCACGCGGCTAGCGTTATTTTTTTTATGCTAGCCCACCTTTTGCGCCGGCTTGCACTATTCCATAATTATGGTGCCTGGCTGGCACTCAGGAATGGCACAATCCGGTGCTAAACTTTTTTATGCAAAACTGCATTAGTGCACTTTTGCATAAAAAAGTATAAATATGCCCCTAAATGTGAAGTATGGTGCAAAAGAAACAGGCTGAACCGCTCCCCTACATACCTAACTATGTCTCACACCACTGAGCGTGGTGCCAGTTCCCCTGCTGCCCATCAGTGCTTTAAATCGGCAGGTATTGTCCGCTACTGAGTACCTGCACTTTATTCATTTGAAATGGAGAGTACCCGCATTTCTCCGCACTTGTGCAATGCATTTAATCAGGACCCAACGGGTACCCTCGATAGTGAGCACCAGCACTTCTATATTTCCATTTAAAGAACTGCCACTAATACTCCAAGTTTAAACAATTTAAAATCAAAGCACAACCTATTGGCCTAGCCTATACCTGGAAATGCAAGTCAGCCATACTAAATTTCCCATTGCTTGCTCTAGCGTGGATTGAATGTATTTTGTCAGGGCACAGCACTTTTTGGCAGACACATTTATTTATATATACAGTTATACTGTAGATAAATGAAGCTACTGTGTACTGTAACATACCTGAAATATCGGATTAAATCATTGGCAGGTCTGCACTCAACACAAAATACATAAATATAGTCGTGAATGAACCCATTCATATTCTGAACATATGTATTTATTGTAGTCAGCATTCTTGAATGTCAAAGAGATGCAATTAAGTTTTACATTTACTCTTACATTTTCGACTTAAACTACGTGTTGTGTTTTCCATAAGTAAGTTAAGTTTTGGGGGTGTGCGAAAATTATTTTGAATCGTCATCGTCTCATTTTTCACTTTTTTCCTAACTCTGTAGAATGTGTTTGTTTGCCTTTGTATTTGGATTTTTGAATTACAAATCGATATAGAAAGATTATTGGGAGGTTCTTGGATTTTTTTTTATTCTACTCAATGAAATCTTTTGTAAATTCTGAAATATTATTGTATGAATCAAAAGGTGAGTTTTATTTTTTCGGATTTCTTCCTGTGGGCATTAAAGCGCGCTCATACTGCACGGCTGCTGAATTTTGAGCGGTTGCATTGTGCTGAGCATGCCTCTTCTCACGTTCCCTGGTTTCCTTGTCATGTGAAGCTGAGTAATAAATGGCGTTGTCACCTTTTATCTGGAACCTGAAATTGGAAGTGCATCTCTCTGTGATTAGCTGCAGCGAGGTCAGTCTTTTCCTTTCCAGTTCATGAAACCTGACAAAGTATTTCCAAAGCAATTAAAGCCCACTTTTATGACTGACATTTACAGCAGGAGTTCGATTTTTCAATAATCGAGGCGAAAATCATCTTTTCTGTTTTTGGAATACCAATACCCAACAGGTTGAACCTAAAAAAAACAGTCTTAAGATATGTTTTCTCCGTATTTAACAAATCCCACACCATTTTAATTGCTGATAAAATTGTTTAACTGCATTACCAATGTGTTTGATACTATTTACATTCTGGAAGTAGCTTACATTTTACTACATCAAAGTGTTCGAATAATTCCCCTTCCAGTGTTGGAAAGGGAACATATGACCTCTAAACTTGGAGGGGATGGAGGCTCAGGGGCGGGGCAGAGGAGTGTTCTCCATGTGGAAAGTGCTTTCCACCTGGACATCAAAAAAACTACGATAGAATCCCAAGCCGTAGATTCGTTGTATTCACAATACGGCGCACCATGGTATAAGGATCCTGCCTGCCCCAAATAAAGGTGCATCCCTGTGTACCATTTTGTAATGAATTCTGACTCTTCTGCTGCAAAAGTGACACAGAGTCGACTTGCAGCACAGAAAGTGAAGCAAATCGACCCTGCATCACTTTTGGGTGCGGAATGTGTCAAAAAAGTTTTAAAAAATACACGTTTACAAAAAAATGCCAAATACCACAGAAGACAGCAAGGGAGCAGGCAGCAGGAGGAGAGACAACCACCCCAGCACCAGTCAGAATGTCCAGATAGACTCCCAGGGGAAGAGGAAGCATAGCTTCAGTCATGAGGGGAGAATGACATCTTGATCACAGAGATGAAACAGCACCAACACCAGCTATTTGTCACCTCTAAGTTGCCATTAGGAAGGAAAGAGGCCATTTGGCAGTCCATTGTGGAGAAAGTCAACAGCGTGGCACAAGTGAGAAGGACTGTTACCAATTGCAAGAAGTGCTGGTATGGTCATAAGCTCAGGACAAATGAGAAACTTGCGAAGAACTTGAAGGCAGCAATGCAGATCTGAGGGGGGAGCCCTGTTCCCCAGGAGGAGCTTGATGCCTTTGAGGAGTGTGTGACAGCTGTCATCCCAGATGGGTTGGTGGCTGGAGTACCGGGAAAAGACAGTCCAGCACATGACAAACTAGCACCAGCACAAGGTAAGTAACAATAAGGGGCAATGGGGGCCACAAATACGAAGTATGCACTTCCTCTAGCTATGTTTCAAGGCTCCGCTGTTCTGTCTGCATGGCAAAGAGCAGGAATCTGGGTTAGGTCCCATCAAATGCCATTGAAAGGTTGCTCACGCCACCCAGTAATATGTTGTACAACTCAGAAAGTCTCTGTCACAAGTACTCGTAACAATTTAAATTTGCAGCAATCTGCCATCCTAAATTGTGTATTGTGGGACATGTAGTGCAATGCACAAAATGAAGACCATATTTACAAACTTCTGACACAGGGCAGCGCTACAAGCATTCTTGCTGTTCTGCCCTTCCTCCAAACAAAAGGGCAGCATGTGCCATATGTACAAGGTACAGCACATTCCTATCCTTTCCCCTGCTCCGGCACGCAATGGCCTGCCATGTGCCAACGCAGGTACCCTTGCACCATGGTGAAAGGGTTCGTGCGTTGCAGAGATGATTATTAGTGTGCAGGAAGGGACATCTTACTGATCATTAACAATCATCAATGAGGTTTTCCTCGTGCTATGGGTGCTGCAGAATGCAGCACACATAGAATGATGAAAATATGAGGAGATATAAAGGTATTCCTTCTTGTTGTGCCATGTTTACACCACCCTTGGGATGACGTAGGAAAGTGACGCATTTCCAGGTATAAGAAACCATGTTAATCTGGAAATGTGTCAAATTCCATGGGTGTTGGTGGAAACACCCACAGCAACGCCCATGGAACACTCCTTTCACACAGAATTGCGTGAAAGGGGGCCATCATTACAAGGACATGAAAAGCCACACATGGTGGCTTTGCGTGGCCTTGTAAATAAGGGCTAGCACAGTGAACCACCGGAGTTTTAAAAATAGTGAAGCCACGGTGTTGCTAGGGGCTTGTAAATATGCCCCTACACCTGATAAGTGATGTCTATGTAGATGAAACTGCCACTATGTCTAAAAGGGCAAACAGTGGCTAGCCAGTATAACTTAATGGATATGTGTCCTGAAAGGTAAGCTAAACAATAAACATGCACTGCTGTGTCTGACAGTGTCACACGTTTGTTGCAGCTGGGAAACGATGACACAGAATAGGCCACTGGGAAACAGCAGCCTACATGTGACGTGGTCCTGGGTTAAGAAGTAGCATCAGGCAGGAGGGATTCTGAAGAGAAATTGGGTCAATTTTCCAGATATTTCCCTGTTGTATCATGTGAAAAATGGAACTCTCAGGGGACATGTAAAAATAGTCAGTCAACACAAAGGGCAGGAGTCAGTGATGTTTGGATACTGAGCTAGATGGCATCAGTCATGTTACAAAAACAGATACATGTCACCATTTCCAGCACTACTACCATTCAGATTGAACTATAATCCTTAATAGAAGAAGGACATATCAGTATTTAGCACATGGTCACACATATTGTTGGAGTTGTAGGTACATGAGAGTAAATGATTGACCTGGAGGACATCTTTGTGTGGTAGTAAATATTGTACCTGACCTAAAATGACAAGTTGTAGAGGAGGCATGAACATGTCCAAGTTATTAGAATTCAGTTGAAGGAAGTGTCACCCTGTGCTGAAACTCAAGTATACCAAGTATTAACTTGAATGACTGTCAGTGCTACCAAAATTCCTATGGCCATATTTACATGGCACAGAGTGGCGCTGCAAGTGCGTTGCTGCGCTGCCTTGTGCCACCGGGAAAGGGCAGAAATGCATAGTATCTACAAGATAAGGCACATTTCTGTCCTCTCCCTCTGCGCTGGTGCACAAATTGCTGCCATGTGCCAACGCGGTGCCTGCGTTGTGGGGATGATTGTTTTTGTGTAGGAATGGGTACCTTCCTGTACAAAAACAATGATGAGAGGTGTTTTCTCATTTTTCTATGTGCTGCAGAATGTATCACACATAGAAAGAGGAAAAACAGGAGGAAAAATGCTATTTCTCGCTGTTGTACCACTCTTACACCACCCCTGGGAATGTGTCGAAATCCATAGGTGTTGTGTAGGAATACCCATGCAACACCCATGGAAATGCCTCCCTGGTGCAAAGTAAGGCAACACAGCGACTTGCGCTGCAATGCCTTAATCCATATCTACAAGGCCATGTAAAGCCACGCAAAGTGGCTTTGCGTGGCCTTGTAGATATAGGTGTGCAACATGCTCCACGAGT
The DNA here is from genome assembly GCF_031143425.1 of Pleurodeles waltl. Taxonomy (NCBI): domain Eukaryota; kingdom Metazoa; phylum Chordata; class Amphibia; order Caudata; family Salamandridae; genus Pleurodeles; species Pleurodeles waltl. Next base: position 1,605,488,324 of record NC_090444.1, read on the forward strand.
GTGTCACAAAAAGTAATACACTGGCTGCGCAGGCTGCTTGTAAATATAGACCCTAGTGTGACAATCAGCATAGCCTAAGAATTTTCACATAGTGGCCATTGTCTACAATGATGGGCCCAAACGTTTATGCACGTCTTATAAATGTGGTGACAGACATATGTACTACATGGGAAGGACATGCCCACACATATTTCTGCAGTCTAATGTCCGTAGGGTTGTGCAGGATAAGTGTAACAAATTCAGCCCTTGAACACATTAATACATAATGTGCATGGTAGTCAGCACAACAAGGCAGAGTCTCATAGTGTACAGTGTGAAACCCAGTTTGCTGGATCATAACATCATGAGCAGAGCCACATCACATGCACAGGAGCAATGGATTGAATACTGCCACATGAAATGCAGCCAACCTAGGGAATAGTTGTAGGCAGAACAGCAGTGGGTTCAACATGTCTGAACAAAATCACTATAGGCATCCTGTCAACCAATGCAAATCAACTTGACAGATGTGGCCAAGATGCCTTTACATATGTCCAGGAATGGTAAGACCTGTGTAACAATGTTGCAATATGTTCCATGAGCATAAAAGTCTATCTGGTCACACAGTGGTTTTAGTGATAATGCAGACATACTGCCAATTGAAAGCCATTTACAGTGCAACTTGTACTCCAAGACTGTGTGTAATATACATCCTAAAGAAAATGTTGTTTATAAAGTCAAATAATACAAACAGTTTAGCCATGCCAACATCTCACAAAGGACACACTTAACATTCCTCTCTCTCATTGCAGAGGATGTACCTACTTCTCCTGAGCAGCTGCCTGTCCGGGATGGTGACCTAGCTGACAATGACAGCCAGCCCACCCTTGATCAAGATGCCTTCTGGGAAATCCTGGGTTCCCTTGACACACCTTCTCCAGTTGTGGAAAGGGGGCAACAATGTTGCGGGGTCTCTAGAGGATCCACCCTGCTACACCAGCCCGGAACTCTGAGGACCCCCCCAGTAGTTTATCAACATTGGGCAGTAGGAGTCCAGCGGGAGATGTTAGATGAGGTGTGGGTGGGGATAGAGACTATGGCGGGCACCCTAGAGACAGTCCCTATGTGTCTCAGTCCAAATAAGAACACCTCATCCAATATACGAAGCACCTACACCCTGTGTACTACAGCAGTCCCAGGCTGATAACACTTGTGTCATGAGGCAGAGGCATACACAACTGCCCTACCAAAGTGGCACCAGCAAGATTGCCACACAGCTGGAGGCAATACATAAGATCCTGGAGTCTATGGAGCAGTAGCAGGCCACATATATTTCCACTATGAGCGTCTACCACCGTGTCCTTGGAACTCTGTTGGCAATCCAGCAGGCCATTCTCGGTACATTGCTGCCTCACAGCTTTGCAAAGAGAAATGCTCCTGTGGACTGTGGAGTCATGTCTTCTGCCCCTGATGTGTGTGTGCGTCCCTTGCTGTCACCTTCAGCACCTACAACACCACGCTCACAGGAAGCAACACATACATCAGAGGATGAAGATATGGGCTTTACCTGTTTCCAATGTAAATATTCCAGATAGCAGTTTTCTATGCCAAGATCCCACTTTCTCCTTTGCCCAGTTCTTAGAACTTTGCCAGTAAACTTCATAACTGGTAATTTTCCCAATTTGTTGTCCCATCTGTTGACCTCAACCAAGTCTGCACTGTCAGTTTGGTCTTCCCTAATGGCCAATTGCTAAATCTTCTCATCACTGAAACACTCCTTTTCTCCCCATGACACATGAAGGGGTTCACGCATGGACTATGTCTGGACATTTTCTGCAACTGTGCCTGTGATTGAAATGATGTTGCACATGTAAATAAATGTACAGAATCAAATTAGTGTGTTTTATGTCTGTAGGGGTTCGTAATTCATAGAAGCTGGGGTATTGTGTGAGTCAAAAATTAAACTAACTCTGCAAAGGGACACAGGTGTAATGGTGACATGGACAAAGCACCACCGTCTACGAAATGTGGTTATGTTAACCCTATCTGTCTGTAGAATAGTTTGTAGTCACCCAAACTCCCAAGCATCAACCGAAACCTGTCACATGTCATCAATGTGGAGGGTGAAATAAGCCACAGTCCTGGTGGGGTCCCTATCCATGGGCACTAGGCTATGCACTACACTGCTGTGACAAGAAAATGAGGAAGCATCAGTGAGTAATGTTCTGTCAAACAGCGTGTGAGCATGGAGTGCCCAGACAGTTGACAATTGTTCAGAACTGAAGTAGCTCACAATAAATGTGGCCTGAGACACACACACAGAAATGAAGTAACAAAACATGGTGTGGCCTGGCTCCCATTTCACATTAACACTGACACTTAAATAGCACACATTTTCAGCAAACATAAGGTCATTCCATGCCAAACCTGACAGATTCCTTTCTATATGCATTTTCCCAAGTCACACATGTCTAAAAATAATCCAGACAAATCCAAAGGCATGTAGTTATCATTACGTAGATACAGACACTAACACCTTCACCGAAAACATGAGCTAGACTCTCATGTTGATTTAAAAGAGATTGTATGTAAGTTTGAACATATCCATCCTGCCTACAATAGCTTCATTTACTGCAATTACTCTATACCTATTATAAACTAAGCTATCTTACCTACACTAACTTATCCTAAAAACATCTAACAATAGCCTAACTTGCTTTAAACAAATAACATGACAGGCTACACATCAACACCCCACCCACCTTACAACACATCTACATACAGAAATAACATACACTACACCAATATAAAAACTACATACACATAAAAGCCTAAACAAAGATCTTTTTTTGGACTTTTTATACATCGTTTTAAATTGTATTTATTTTTTCATTTTATAATCACTTATAGAACACATCAACCCCCGACCCCAAATTCCCACCACACCCCTGCCTGCTAAAATTGTGCCCACCCAACCTATAAACTATGGAATACTAAACCTACACTACATCTACACTAACCAACCCTACACTAAGCTATGCAAACATTATTAACTAAAAAAAAACTAGCTACACGGGGAAGAGCTCAATTGTTTCCTGTGGCTCTTTATGGTACAGTTATTTTGACCGCCTGCTTTATTTCCTGCATCAGCTGGATCACAGAGTCCATTTCATATTTAACTCCAGCTACCCTGTACTTCAGGTCCGATATATCTTACAAAATACGTTTTTCAAATGAGCTCATCTGTTCTGAACTTGTAGCTGGTGGCAATACTGATCCAGTTGGCTGGCTTTGTGAGGTGCTGGCAATGGGGTCTGCTGACCCCCCTGGTCTGCACTGTCATCCCTGGATTTGTAAGCCTTTTCCCTTTTTTGTGGGTTCCCTAGAGGTGATGCACAATTTTCCAGAGGCAACCTCCTCAGCATATCTTCTCTTCTTTGTCTTAGAGGGTTTCCCAACAAGCTGAATGTGGCTGTAGTGTTCCGCCCTGATGTAGTGTTGCCTTTTCTGCTCGGAGGTCATGTTGCCTGTGGAAGGCAAACGAAATACTGTGGGTCGAAGGGTCACTAGGAACTGGGTTGATCAACAATAAATACATTTATTTTTTCGAACATCACATGTTGAATTTCCTATTTACAAAAATTAAGCCAAAGATGATAGTGAGCATACATCCACATAATTTTTCCCTTCTAAGAACTTCATAAGGTCAAAGTACCCTGCCATACAAAACTTTGTTGAATGTAATTGTATCATACTACTAGATCTAGGTATGATGTCGTAAGAACAGAGTGGGCTTTGGGAAAATGCTGTTGTGTATCCATGGTATGGTACACACGTCCTATTTACTGATCATTAGTGGCCCTTCTGAATCCTTCAATGGCATGGATTCCATTGGCATCAGCCAGAGTAAAATATGCAAGTCTGCAAATTACATAATCTTCAAACCCCCCAGCTGTTCGTGATTTTGTGAATTTTGCAAACATGGGCACAATTGTGCAATGCCCGTCATTTCTAATATCCCTGCTGTGAAAAGAGCATATGTTATGCAGGGATTTTCACTCCTACATTCCTATTGGATGTCAGGCTGCACGTTATGACATGCATGTGCGTGCTGCAGCTGTTAGACACAGTGCAAACAGGAGAGCGGTGTAATTTTTCTGTTTTGCACCTGCAAATGAGTGAAAGATTGATGGCCACACCTTACAGGTAGGAAATGTTTTTAATGGCCTACACGTATTATTTACTTATTTAAAACCAATTTTAAATGTGTGAGAAAATATTTATTCTCCTTTACTATTTATGGGCCAGTTAAGTAAATAATTTACAAATAAAAGGAAGGCTAGGCAGAGAAGACCGTGCAGACATGCGTCTCCTGGTGAAGGACGGCAAAGGGTTATGTGAAATATGGCCAACAACTTGTGAGGGGTGGTGAGGAATCAGGTGCCCTTTGTGATAGACAGTTAATACATCTGTTTCCCTATGGAAACTGTCAGTTGTGACCTGCTTGTAGGTGACGGATGTATCTCGTTTCCTCCCATATACATCTGTGTGCTTAGTGATTTTCCTGAATCGTTCCAAATGATACATTAAATCATCTTTCAGCATTTTTTGAAATGGTGTTTCGGTTACCGAGCACGCTCCATTTCTTATAAAACTGTACCATGGATGCACTTTTTAATTGTACCATGGATGCACTTTTTAATTAAACGTTTCAGTTCTGGTTGCGTGTACATGCATTGGTTACATTTTGTAGTTTTATTTCTATAGTGCTTCGTACCCCTGATGAGGCAATGCACTTACGTTCACAGTAAAGCATAGCAAGGATGTAATCAGCCATGGCCAGTGGCGACTATAGTATATATGTCATCTGGTCTAACGTATGCTGGATGACTGAGATATCTCAGTAACATGCCAACATGTGTGGAGCAGAAAATAACCCACCTAATTTGTGTTCTTTATCTAGCACCATATTCTGTACACAGATAATGAACATTAAACATAATATGTATTTGCATTTTGTTACTGGTCCGTTCACAAAAAATAATGCATATATGCATAACACAGAACACACAATAAAGCTATTTTGGATGTTACTGCTTTTAAAAGCATTTATAAAGCAGTAAAGTGCAAGGTATTAAAAAATAACTCTTTTGGTAATATTATTGGAAGGGTTTAAACACATGATAGCACATTGGCATGTGAGTGAAAGGGAGAAGTTTCAGATGATGAAATACATCTTTTATTTATCATCCACGAGGTAAGAAAGCCGCCCATGCAATATAACTAGAAAGCTTTTGCACCAGCAGAATTTACTTTGACAAAAAACATGATGCTGTGTTGTTAATTGGAAATGTTAATTTGTTTCTTTGTAACAATATTAAGCTTACTAAAACATATTTGAGAGCATTAACAGTTAAAGCCATTTTACTAATTAAAGTGCCACAAAAATGCTGCAAAAAATGCAATTCTGTGCCTCAAAATTTTAACTTTGGTGACACAAAATGTGCTAATCAATGCTGCAAAATCCTGGATGGTCTGCATATTGTGTACCTAATGTTGCAACAACACATGTCTAGACACATTGCTGCACAGAATTAACATGTGCCAGGGATGAGATCTCAGAACGGAGGGTGGATAGATAACTCACATCACACAGAGGTCAAGAAATTAGCCAAGATACAGCAAAAAGTTCGTTTTTTAAAGAAAAAATGGGAAAAAGGGCTGCAGAAGAAGGCTTGTGTTTTTTTCCCCTGAAAAAGACATCAAAAAGGCGTTTGTGGTGCTAAAATCACCATCTTCCCAGCTTTCAGGAACAGGCAGACTTGAATCAGAAAACAAAAATTTTCTACACAATTTTGGCATTTTACTGGGTTATAGCCCATTTTTACTATATTTTGTGCTTTTAGCCTCCTTCCATTTAGTGCCAGAAATGGGTGTGAAACCAATACTGGATCCCACAAAGCAAAACGTTTCTGAAAAGTAGAAAATACTTTGAATTTCACAAAGCGTCATTTGTGTACGTCCTACAAGGTTTTCCTACAGAAAAATAACAGCTGAAATAAAAAAATATTGAAATTGAGGTGAAAAAAACTGCAATTTTTCTCAGAGTTTTACTCTGTAACTTTTTCCTGTGATGTCAGATTTTTGAAAAGCAATATGCCGTTATGTCTGCTGGACGCTTCTGGTTGCCGGGATATATAGGGCTTGTAGGTTCAGCAAGAACCCTAGGTACCCAGAGCCAATAAATGAGCTGCACCTTGCAGTGGGTTTTCACTGTGTACCGGGTATACATCAATTCATTTGCTGAACTATAAAGAGTGAAAAAAAGGTTTCAGGGAAACCTTTGTATTTCCAAAATGGGCACAAGATAAGGTGTTGAGAAGCAGTGGTTATTTGCACATCTCTAAATTCCGGGGTGTCCATACTAGCATGTGCATTACAGGGCATTTCTCAAAATGACATCTTTTTACACACTGTCTTAAATTTGGAAGGAAAAAATGTAGAGCAAAACAAAGGGCAGTAACACTTGTTTTGCTATTCTGTGTTCCCCCAAGTCTCCCTATAGAAATGGTATATCACCTGTGTGGGTAGGCCTAATGCCTGCGACAAGAAAAGCAACATGGACACATCACATTTTTACATTGAAAACTGACTTTTTTTTTTTAAGTGACTAGCTGTGGATTTTGGCCTCTAGCTCACCCGCCACCTAGGGAAATGTTGTATTGAAGAGGTTTTCCACATGGCATTTATCGTAGATTGATTTATTCTGTTATCCCCACCGAGCAGCTAGCGGCAACTGCCACTTCAGCTGTAGCGCAAGGGGGTTCCCATGACAACGGAATGCAGTGGTGAAGACATTCAAGAGATTTCAGATTACAACATATCCCACTTCGTTCACTTAGAATACCAAAAACGTATTAAACATTAAAGTACCAAGGATTTGTGCTCCAAAGGCAACATGCAAACAAAGATAAAAGAAGCAAATTAACAAGTGCACTATAATCGTTCGAAGATGTGGGTCTTTCACATTAACACAGAAACACTCATATTCACATATTCATGGCATAGTCATTTAAGTATCTCAGTAGTTTCCTCACCTTCGATGGTCTTTGTCCCTTGTAGGTTCTTACGTGATCTCTTGTAATATCACCTGTACTATCACCTCCAATACTGCCTTCCTCCAATCCATTGTCTCTGCGTTCATTACCCACAACTGGTCTGTCCAACAACTCTTGATCATGAATCAACATATATCCACTACATGTATCTTTATAGGCATCTATACCATTTCTCCTCCCTTGTTCAGTGTTGACTGAACCAAATTTTGCCACCCTGCACAAATTCCACCTCTGACCATTGGGTAATACTACATGCCAACTATGTACTTCTTTCACTTGAAACGGTCCACAAAATTTGTTCCGACCACTTCCAACGCGCACTGACTTTATTTTGACCCAATCCCCAGGATAGATTTTCCTTTCATTCTCATTTACCTTAGAAGGTTCCATATCATGTTCTCTACCCTCAATCAGAGTTTTCACCCAAGACCTTGTCAACTTGGAAATTGTTTTCCTTCTTCTCATAACATAAAATGGCACTATCTTTGTGGTAGTATTCTCTCTGGTGCGATAGTTCCACACCAAATCAGCAATTGCATCTTCAACATCCATATTGTTGGCCAAGGCCAATTGTATAGCCCCCTTTACCATACGATTAGCTTGTGGATTGTAAAGTGCTGTACAAGAATGTTGAATGTCTCATACATTCAAAAAGCTTCTAATTTCCTGAGAAGGTAATTGAGTGCCATTGTCAGATACTAGTACAACTGGATAACCTTCTTCACGAAAAAACATTACGTAAGACCTGTATGGTCATTTTTGTAGTAATTTCTGGAATTAATTTCACAGTCAGCCACCTAGAATGAACATCAACTAGCACCAAACCAAACCTTTTGTCATGCTTGATCCCTGCCATGGGACCAATGAGTATGCCATGCCTGACCAGGATCACAAATACTGCTTGCAACATTCTGCGGTCCCACTCTCAGTCCCTTTTCACACTCTTTACATTCTACACACTGATCAATCCACATTGCCACTTCTTCATCCATACCTGGCCACCAAAACTCCATCCGCAGCCTTTTCTTAGTTAGAGTCTGACCAAGGTGTCCCTCGTGAGCAATATCAAATAATCGCTTTCGTAGAGCAAAACGTGGAACAATTTTCTCACCACGCATTAAAATATTTTGGACATTTTGTCCAACAGTTTGTTGAAAGACCTGAGAGCACCCACCAAAGAACTCTCTCTCCTTGGCCCCTTTTCTATCAAAACTTGTACTTCCTTTAAAACATCATCCTCCTCCATGGTACAGGAGCATTCTGATGCATTAATAGCTCTTCAACATCCTGAACACTGGCCACCACTCCTTCTCCTTCCTCCTTGTTTACACCTTTCTCATCTACATTCTTCTAATCTAAAGGCAGACGTGACAAGCAATCTGCTTGTGTGTTCTTCCACCCTGGAATGTACTCAACTATGAAACTGTACTCATGTAATTTTAATGCTAACGTCATAAGCCTTGCTGAACCTTTCCCTGCACCCCAGGAGACAAAATCTTTGATAAAGGTGTATGATCCATACGAAGGTCAATTTTGTGTCCCACACATACGTTCTATAATACTTTACACCCCAAACTGCCTCCAGGGTTTTGTTCTCAATGACAGAGTAGGTACGTTCTGCAGCAGTTAAGGAACGTGAAGCAAATGCAACAGTTCTTTCAGAGGAGCCAAACTTCTGAGATAACACAGCCTCAATACCAACATCACTGGCATCCACTGTAACAATAATTTTTTTGTTTACATCAAAAGGTAGCAATATGCCTGCTTCACATATTTCTTTTTTAATCTTATCAAAACACTCTTGTTGATCTTCACCCCACACGTACGCCTTACCCTTCCTCATGAGTACTTTGAGGTTCTCAGTTTTACTTGCAAAATTTTCTACAAACTTTGAATAGTATTCAATTAAGCCCAAAATAGATCTTAATTGATCCTTAATTTGAGGTGTTGGTGCAGATTTTATTGCTTCAAGCAAATCCCCTTTTGGTCTGACCCCATCAAACGACAGCGTATGCCCCAAATATTCCTCTTCTGTTAAGGAATGAACACTTTTCTTTGCGTAATGTCAATCCAAACTCAGCTAATCTGCTCAATGCCTCCTTTAAAGCCCTGTTATGACAATCGTCCCAAAAGACCAAAATATCATCTTGGAAAAATATAACATTCTCCACGCCCTCGAATACCTCATTCACCATTCTTTGGAAAACACTGGCTGCTGACGACAACCCAAAGGGCATTCTTGTAAACTGGGAAGTGCCCTCCATGGTAATGAATGCTGTTAATGGTTTAGATGAATCATCAAGCCTAATTTGGTGATATGCATGTCACAAGTCTAATTTTGAAAAATATTTCCCCCCTTTCAACAATAGAATCAATCATTGATGTTCAGTAATGGGAATATGTCTGCAATTATGTTTTGATTTAGACTCCTTAAATCCACACAAAAACGCAACTTGCCATCTGCTTTCTCCATGATCACAACTGGAGATATCCACACTGATGTTTAAACTGGTTCAATAATTCCATTGGACAGCATCTCATCCAACATTTGTTTACCTCATCCCTTATCTTAATGGGAACTCCTCTGACTCTGTGCTGGACCGGTACCGCACCCTGTTTTAACTTTATTTTGTGTACATACCCCTTCAACTGTCCAAGTTCTTTTTTAAATGTCATAATGTCATCTATTGATAGCTCTTCCACCACCATAACCTTTTCCACATCATGTGGATCAATCTTTATGTACAGATCATATTGGTGAACCCACCCTAGTATTGGTGGCCCTGACTCTGCCACTTAAACTTTGCCTTTTACACACCTATTTTTTAATTGAATGGCAGTATCCATATACCCAAAAACATTTATCTGTTCCCCCTGATAACCTCCTGGGCTAATGTCTCTGGGTAACAATCTTGCGTTAGACCACTCTTTCTTAAATACATTCTTTGGGATAATGGTGTACAATGACCCTGAATCCACCATCAACTCTATATTCCGGCCCTTGATAGAAAAACTAGCGCTGGGTCTCCTTCTCTTCTTACTTTCAATGTCATTACACGTTACTCCATGAAAATGTTAATTGTTATACTCATTGACACACAAGACTCTATCATATCTTTCAATGCCTCAAAATATTTCTTCTGCAACAGCTGCAACTTTCCCTTTCCCCACCTCTCTACACATCTTGGTGAAATTACCTTTACTGCCACAATTGCTACAATCCTTTCCTATAACATAACATTCCTTTGACTCTGAAGTGTGATATGAACTGCCACACTTTTCACACATTCTACTACTGAGATCTTCTTCTTCCTCTAAAATTCCCTTTGTTCATAACAGCTACGTCTTCATCGACTTTGTCCACTGTCGACGTTCCATCAGCCACCTTAGTGTCTCCCTTATCATCTCTTTGTTCCATTTCCTGTATGCAATATTCAAATTCTTCGTCAATTTTCACAATCTCAATGGCATCCTTGAGAGAAGGATTTTTTACAGTCCACAAGCGTTCTTGTGTTTTTCTACTTCTGCACTGAACTATAAGTTGATCTCTTATCATCTCTTCTGTCTTTGCTCCAAACCTGCATTTAAGAGATAGTTTGTGAAGTCTTGTTACAAAGTCATCTATAGATTCACCTACTCTCTGGGGTTGAGTTTAGAATTTGTTCCTTCTCATCACCACATTTGTCTCCTTAGCAAACCTCATTCCTAACCTCTTGCGTGCCTCTAGATACACATTCTCCAAGGGTTGACCTTCATTATCTAAAGACACAGGAAGAAATTTAAATATGTGTTGACCCTCTTTTCAAAGGGAACTCAAAAGGATAGCTCATTTCCTACTCAGTCTGAAGTCTTGGCTATCCATACCTTCCAAATAATTGGCAAACATTTCCACCCATTCGTCCCATTCAAAAGGTGGAATATCAGGTTGTGACAGGAAACAAGAAGGTGGTGAAACTGTGGTGATATCCATGTTATATTGTTACTCAAGCTGAATTCAAATTAATTGGAAGTTGCTCTTCTTCAGTTTTTTATTAACTCATTGTGCAAAAATTTTCATATTGTTTGAATGTAATTGTTTGTAATGGGTTTTAGCTGTTATTTGCTTGTAAACAGCTCTTATAATGTAAATACTGAAGAAAAAGGCACTGCCAAATAAATTTCACTAAAAGCCCAGAGTACTGTTGAACATTTCTTTGCTGAACTACTTCCCCTTTAAGAACTTGGTGGCCTTCCCTTTAAACAAGGCTTGTGTATTCCTTTGACAAGCACTTCCCTCTAAGGGATTGGATGGCCTCCTATTTAAACAAAGCTCATCCCTTTTAAACAAGGCTTGTGTATTCCTTTGACAAGCACTTCCCCTTTAAGAGATTGGAAGTCCTCCCCTTTAAAGGCAGCTAATCGAGTATGAGCGAGCGGTCTACTCCCCTTTGATCACTCCAACAAGAAAAATGTGTCGCTCACTTCACCCACCATTTTATGGTGAGTCACACCTTAAAATCCTCAGGATCACAAAGTTATAAGAGATAACGCTGCACTTATGGATTAGTAGTAGGTCCTTATCCACACGCTAAGAGTTCTTGCTCCCGCTTAGCCGTCGATCGTCGCCAAATAAATTTTGGAAGGAAGAGGTTTTCAACACTACAATTATCGTAGATTGATTGATTGTATTCTCAACTCTCTGCGTCGTGGTATCCATGTCGGGCAGCTAGCGGCACCTGCCACTTCAGCAGAAGCACGACGGGATTCCCATGACAACAGAATATAGTGGTGAAGACATTCGAGAGATTTCAGATTACAACAGGAAACCTACCAAACCTAACCATTTGTGAAAACTATACACCTAGTGTAATCCAAGATGGGGTGACTTGTGAGGCTCTCACAAGGTTCTGTTACCCAGAATCCTTTGCAAACATCAAAATCTGTCCAAAATGCTTTTTCCTTACATTTCGGTGACAGAAAGTTCTGGAATCTGAGCCACAAATTTCCTTCCACCCAGCATTCCCCTAGTCTCCTGATAAAAATGGTACGTCACTTGTGTGGGTAGGCCTAGTGCCCGTGAAAGGAAATGCCCCAGAACACTACCTGCTTTTGTGGGGGGGTGGGACACCTGTGTTTTTGGTCTTGGGCTCAGCAGCTATATAGGGAAGCCTACCAAACCCAAACAGTTCTGAAAACTAGATACCCGAGCGAGTCCAGGGAGGTGTGACTTGCGTGGATCCCCCAATGTTTTCTTACCCAAAATCCTCAGCAAAGCTCAAATTTAGCAACAAAAATCACATTTTCCCACATCTCTGTGTGGGATCACCACACTGGGACAAATTTCCTACCAACCAACATTCCCCTCTGTCACCTGACAAAAATGATACCTCACTTGTGTAGGTGGGCCAAGTGCCTGTGACAGGGAAGAGCTAAAAACATGTCAAAATTGAGGGGGAACCAAAGCGGATCTAAAACGGCAGATTGAAATCAAATATTTTTAGGCTGACATCTGTGGCAGAATTTTTATTGGTATAGATGTGACAATGCTGGGTGGTAAGAATTTTGTGGAGTCCTGCAGATTCCGTAAGGTTCCACCACAAACATGTGGGAACAATGTGTGATTTCCAGCAAAATTGGAGGTTTGCAGGGCATTGTGGGTAAGAAAATGGTGCAGGGTGCATGTGAAGCACACCACCCTGGACTCACCCAGATGGTTAGTTTTCAGATGTGTCTAGGTCTTGTGGATTTTTCTACATGGCAGCATCCCAAAGTCCAAAAAGTGCAACCCTCACCATTCCAAGTGGGACGATTTTGAGAGTTAGCTAAGCTCTCATGGCCCAAATGTAAAACCAAAACCCCAAATAATCAAATGTCCTCTTGCTTGCAGTGGGATAACATGTTTTAGTGTGCAGGGGAGAGCTGAAACACTGTTACCCCCTTCAGTTGGGGTGGGGGCATAACCATGCCCATACTGGTTTGAAGCCACCAGCCCACTATTTTTTATTTATTTTTTATTCCCTGGCATCTAGTAGGCTTTCTGCCCCATGGGGAGTAGATCAGGGGTAATAGCCCCATCTGCCCACCGGTGGGCAGAACAACTTTATCCCCATTTATTTGGGGTAGGATTATGGCCATACCCCCACCCTCTTTTTAAAAAAAAAATCTTCCCTGGGGTCTGGTGGGGTTTCTGCCCCCCTGGGGTGCAGATAAGCCTTACAAAAATAGGCCGATCTGCCCCCAGAAATGGGGGCAGAAATGGCCTAAAATAAAGTTGCCCCCCAGGGGAGAGACCGTTGCCTAAGGGGTCGCTCCCCTTGCGTGAAATTGGTGCAAAATAATCCCTGGTGTCTAGTGGCTTCTGCCCCCGGGGGCAGATCAGCCTAATCAATATAGGCCAATCTGCCCCTAGGTGGGTCAGAATAGCCCTAATAAAATTATTGTCCCCTATTGACCTTTGATGAGGTCATCAGACGTAACGGGGTGACAGGAGGGTTGGGGTCTCAGGTAAAGCAATTCCCCTTCCATCCCTGACTGGGGGGTGAGGGTGGGAGGCCCATGAGCTGGTCTCGTCCCCAGCACACAGGACTGTTGCCGAGACCAGCTTGTCCGAGGCACCGTACGGGTTACATCATTAAATCCAATGGTGGAGTATGTCACGGCTCATAACATGCAGCCAATGTAACAGCATGTGTCCCACTACACAGCCTAGTGTCTGCATATGGAAGTGTTACCATCCCCTGCCAAGTTCACCTAAGAATTCACCACTACATATATTCACAGATTATGCCGTTTTGGTCATTGCTCCTATCTCAGGCCACCTAAAAAAGCAAACGTAGCTTTCAAACATAACCTTCATATGGTATATGCCTTTTTTGGACCATATTTCCACAGATTTGGCACAGGGCTGTGCAATTAGCCATCTTGCTACACTACCCTTTGTCAAAACAAGAGGGCAGGAATGCCACATATCTACAAGATAATGCGCATTCCTGTCCTTTTCCCCTGCACTGGTGCACAAATTTCTGGCAAGCCTCAATGCAGGCACCATTGCACCATGGTGTATGTGTGCCTGTGTTGCAGGGATGATTGTGTTTGTGCAGGGGGGGGGGCACCTTCCTGCCAAAAAACAATCAATGGAGACAATATTTTCTTTCTATGTGTGCAGCAGAATGCAGCACATATAGAAAAAAAGAAAATATGCGGATAAGTAATGTTATTTCTCCCTGTTACTCGACCTTTAAACCACCCCTGGGGAGGCGTGGGCTTTTGATGCATTCCCAGATTTACAAAACTTTGTAAATCTGGAAGTGAGTCGCATTGTGAGGGAACACTTGTGTACCACCCATGGAAATGCCTCCCTGATGCAGAGTAAGACAACACAGTGATGTGAGCTGTGTTGCCTTACTCCATATCTACCAGGCCATGTAAAGCCACACAAACTGCCTTGGGTGTGGCCTTGTAGATATGGCTCTGCAGCCTACGCCACTGGTGCATCACAAAAAGTGACACACTAGCAGCGCAGACAGCTAGTAAATATGGGCCTTTGTGTTAGGGATGCACATTGAACCTGGCAAAACACACTACATCACTAACAATCCTTGCCCTACACAATAACCATCCAGGATGAACTGACTGGTAATATCTGGGGCCTTGAAGCTGTCAGTGTCTCCAACTGTTTATGGCTCGGGTCCCCCTACAAACCATAACATGAGACATTGCACTGTGATTGGTGAACACAAACACTGTGAGTAAGTTAAGCACAGTATATATGAAGAGCAATTTGCTATGTAAGTGTTCAGTTTGTAACTATTCTAAACGCACAGTTCACATGCCTTAACTACACACATTGGTAAGGTAGATTGCAGTAGACACACATTGGGTGTGCCACAACATTCATTCGGTGGCCAGTTTGTGACACCAGTTGAAATACCTTATTACTCAAGAATGTCCCAAGAGTAGCTGACTTTCATCCCCCGCACACCTAAATAACTCACATACAACATTCTGTAAAATATTACAATTCCTGTGACTTTATCATTTCTTTATATGTCCATAACTCAGCTTTACACATCACACAGTGGCCATTCTTGTTCCCTAAAAAAGCTGACATCAGTACCTGTGAGTGCTACATAGTACCAGAGAATTTCCATATATGTTCTGCGCACCTCCATAGGTTATATTTTTAAAAATAAACAACATGTATGAGATACTTTTGAATGTGTCTAATACAGCCTGTCACACTATGCGACAAACTTATGTGTGAGTGGGGTCCCCTGTAACATACATCTGGACTTGTTTACAAGAGGCATTTTCAGTAAGAGTGTGAATTATGAGAAGCACTCCAGTGGCTCAGCCCTCTCAGTCATGTCTATGAGACAGTGCCATGCCATACTGCATGGCTTGGCATGCAATCAGAGGTATGGAGTGAGGCAAGGCTGTGCAAAGCGCACAATAGTCCTATTCTACATCAAGGGGTCATATCTTTAACATTGAAATTACTGACCCACCCAACAGATACGTTTTTCCGCACCTTCTCAGGATTCACTAACAATGTAGAGCATGCAATGCCTCATCACTGGGTGCCATACCCAGGGGGAGGCATTACTAGGAGGAGCATCAACATCTATCTTAATTGTTTTCAGTACTGTAGGTGTGCTGCATTATAATGCACACACTGTAAAAGTCAAACAGGTCCTTTGAATGTTTTGTGCAGGAAGGTGTCACTTTCTGTCCAAATATATTCTTGTCAACAATGCTGACACGCTTGCCCCATGGTGCAAGGATGGCTTGATTTACACAAGCCAACCCATTGTGAACCAGTGCAGGGGAAAAGATCAGGAATGCTTCATATGTGAACGAGATGGTGCAATCCTGCACTTTCATTTTGATGCAGGGCAGCACAGCAAGATTCTTTACAGTGTGTCCCTGCGCAATAAAATGGGATATGTGTTCCATAGTTTAGTGGGGGCATGAATCCTTTGTGCATACACATATCTTTGACACTTAGGGCCATATTTAAAAGCAGCTTACACCGCTGGTGCATCAGTTTTGTATGCACCAACACCGCAGACTGCAGGCCCATATCAGCAAGGCCATGTAGAGCCACTTAGTGTTGTTTTTTCACGGCCTTGTAGAGATGGAGTAAGACAAAGCAGCACAATTTGCTGCGTTTCCTCACTTTGCGTCAAAGAGGCATTCCAGGAGTGTTGCGAAGGATGTTCTCATGCAACACCCATGTGTTTTGATGCATTCCCACATTTACAAGGTTTTGTAAACCTGGGAATGCGTCAAAAGTCTATGCCCCTCTAGGCGAGGCATATAGGAGGCACAACCATGAGAAATACCTTACTTTTTCCATGGTTTTTAATTTTTCAATGTGTACTGCATGCTGCAGCAGACATAGGAAGAGGAAAATGCCTTTTGTGATTGTTTATGTGCAGGATGGTGTCCCTTCCTGCACAAAACAGCCATTCCCACAATGCAGACACCCTTTCACCATGGTGCAAGGGTGCCTGTGTTGGTGCATTGCAGCCCATTGTGCACCTGCGCAGTGGATAATGACAGGAATGCTCCGTATTTTGTACATATGCCCCATTCCTCCCCTTTACATTTTGACGCAGGGCAACGCAGAAAGAATGCTTGCTGCGCTATCCTGTGTCAAACGTTTGTAAATATGGCCCTTAAAGTATGAACCCAAAACATTTTTAGGTGATTGACACACAGGTAAGTTATCACTAAATATGTGTACTTACCAACTTCAATGGCAGTGTAGTGCAGCAGGTCACGCTCATGTCTCACCACATCCTAGCGCTGCTTCAGTTGGTGGATCGTCTGTTCAATCTCAACCCTTTTTTGCATGTGTTTCTGCACTTTTTCCCACCAGTTCCTCTGATCCTGTGTGGGGTAGACCTGCATTACCCTTCCACCACTCGCTATCATGTTTTAATGAGAAACACGCCACAGGAAACCCCCAAACTCCTGGCCATTCATGTTCTTTGCCCCACCCTTATCAGACATTGCCCTCCCCAAAAAACTATGCCCAACACTAACTGAGCACCCCAAAAAGACCCACAACTACCCCTAACAACAATTAAACCCCAAAAGACAGACACCCAACTTTACCAAACACCAACCAATCAGACACAACCTCCACCCAGCACAGAGTCCTCACTTCCTTGTTTGAAGCATGCCTGAGCAATTCATCATTTCCTGGGTGGATGCGACAGATTTTTAGCAAATGCATCATTTTTTCACGCATCCAATGGATATATAGCCAATGCGTGAATTTTGCACAAGGCCTGACAAACAACTATGGGGGAATTTGGAGGCATCTGCTGGGATGCATCAAATTTGCATGATGCACTGGCTGAAAAAATGCATGCATTAAGCAAATGCATGTTTTTTATCGCAATGGTACAAATGTGTGTTGATGGTGTATTGTGTGTTGAAATGCATGTAAAGAAGTTCATAGATCAGTGTGTTGCATAAGACTATTGTAGAGGACATGCTTGGTGTATATGAATGTGTGGCATATGCATGTTGAGTGACATATTTACAAGCATTCTTGCTATCTATATTTAAGAAGAGGTCCATTTTGCACTGTGCATGGCACTTCAAGCTTTGATTTCCTGGGCCAGCATAGATCCCCCTTGCAGGATAATCACTGACACTAGGAAGTGAAGCTAAGCACGTTGGTTGTGATGGAGAGGTTAGGAATACACCTTGAACTAGTAGAAATAACAATTCTGCTGGGTCTCCTTGCACAGATGCTAAGCAGGCAGACTGGCACCAACACGGGCACCCTTGCAGCATAGTGCAAGGGTTTCTGTGTTGTTTGTACAAATGTTTATGTGGGGGTAGGGGCCCCTTCATTCACCAAAGATAACAAATGCAGTTTCTTCATTTTACCCATGTGTGCTGCATAATACCACACACATGTGGATAGTCAATGACAATGTCTCAGACATATTGCTCTCATGGTCACACCATCCTCTGTGATGCGTTGGTAAATTTGCAATACCTAGGTTACAGGCATTGTCTTATCAGCTATTGTCTGATAGACATGTGTGGATGCCTGAGAATGGCTGAGTTCCCCATGCGTATAAAATTTCGGAATGAAATGTGATGCATTGTTGCACTGGATGCATATGAGTAATAGTGTTACCAAGACACATACAAGGGGTGTCAATTTGTCCCTTCCCTGGCTTGTGTGTCAAGTTTTGTTCAGTTGCCTAATGGACGTGTAACAATAGTGGGGCAATGTTGATGCAGACCGGTATGCTGTGAATACTGATGGATCCAGCCCCACATAAAACTACCTTTCTTGAATGTAGTGATGCACAGGACTCTCATTCATGCTGGTTGTGCAATGCAAAATAAGCCTGCATAGCTGTGCGTGACTCATGGTCAGACTCTATCATTGTGGTCAATGAGAGAAAACACAGTATGCAATCAGTCTCTTGTGGGGTGAGGTATGTGAAACCCACCTGCGTTTAAGGTCTTGTGGGCCCTCAGACCAAGCAACAACAGTCCATATAATTTTACCTGACGCGTGGGGCCAGGATGCAGAGTAGTGCTGGCTGTCATTGGTGCTGAGCAGGACTTGCGATCTTGGCATTGCACTTTAGCAAAAGGTATCTTGCAGTTTGAGTTCAGCAGAGACCTTTGGTTTTTGAGCAGTGAGCTGGCCTCAGACCATAAATCACCAGGCAGTGAAGCTTTGCGAGGCTTGGGTGACTTGGGTGCAGGGATGCTCCTTGCTGTCTGGAGTGATGAATGGGATCCGCGGGTGCCAAACAGGCTGAAAGGAGCTAAAAACACTGAAAAACAGAGCCACTGAGGTGTGTGGTTGCACTGATAAAATGTTTCCTTGGGCCTGGAACTTCAAGTAAAGCCGGTAGTATTCAGGAAGACGAACAAGACATGGTGCCTGGAAGAACAGCAATTTGGGAAATCTTTTTCAAGAGGACCAGGTGAATGATACATACAGCTGAGCCTTGCTGAGGGTCTGATCTGCAGTTCTCTGAATACTCCTGACCAGTTACTTTTGGGCAGCCACGCTTTGGGGCCCGGTGGACAGTACTTCAGTGGTCATAGAAAACGCAATCTGCTGCTGTTCCCGATAGTCTTAGGGAGTACCAGTGAAGGGATCCATCTGCAGAGGGTTCACCTTTACTTTTGGAACCAGTCTCTGATCCGGTGCAAGTCAAAGTCCAGCGGTGTACAGTGTGGCTATGACAGGTAAAGGTACTGCACCTCTTCTTTGTGGAGTCCTGCCTTGCCTTGGAGTGGGTCTCTTTTTGTTTCACAGCAGAGCTGAGCCTCTGGTGTCAAGGGTGACTCAGAATTCTTACATTTAGGGGCATTAGGGGCATTGCAGATAACATGCCCCTGAGATGACCACATCCAGTGGGAGTGTGTCACTGGACTACCCAAGACCCACTATTCCTAAGCCTTTTCAAGATGCCACAGTCCATCTGCAATGGTCCACTCCAGCTGGCCCACCCTAGAGGTGTGATCAGCCTTAAGGGAGTGGCCACCTCCTGACTAGCTACATTTCCCACTTGTCCACCTCAGAAGGTGCCTTGTGCAGGTGGTGGCTTTGTCCTTGAGTGTTAGACAAATTCCTTTGTCCGGGAACAGCAGTGCAGCCTTTAAAGCTAAGCGCTGTTATGGGTCTGATCACTAGCCATCCTGGCAGGGTAGAGGTGCAAACTCCTTCCTACACAGACCTTAGTTCATACCTCTGGGAGTGGCACACACTTCCCAGCATGGGGTCAGAATTCTGCCTTGGTGGCATATACTTGGGGAAGCCCATCAAGGCAGGAGAAAACCGGCAACTTGGTTGGCATCCTCTGAGGGCACCACCTGGGTAAATGCTAGGCACACCTGGCCATGATAATTGTGTTCAGGGATCAAATAGCTCAGTGTTTCATACCAAACATAGGGGAATTCATTTGGCACATCATGAAGCTGGAAATCTGGGGTCTGTCTGGGTGCCAGCCCGCAGTCACTTGTGGTAGTATTACATTTTAAATACTGACACAGGATGATATATGCTTACACAACTATGTCCACACCCATAACGCAGTGCACCCTCCCTCCTAGGCTTTAGGAGGCCTTCCTAAGGGGTGACTGACCTGTGCTATGGTTCTATGGGAAATGAGAGGCCTCTCCCTGCACCTGGTTTGGGCAAGCTGCTTGTGCAGACTGATATGGCAGCTCTGCAAGGTTTGCTTTTAATTGGGTCAAGCAGGGTGGCACAATCAGTGCTGCAGACCTGGTTGCCCCTTTAACGTCCCGGCCCTGGGTGCCACTGAAAGAATTTTCTAGGGCATTACAAGGGTGTTAATGTCCTTGCCAATTGGGGTTACCAATCACAATATATTTTAAAGAAATAGGCACTGGCACTGGGCTCTGATTAGCAGGCCTTGATGCACTTTAAGATTAAAAAAACAACAACACCCAGCAGCAAAAAGTGGGGACTGACCATTCAAAAAGAACACTTTACAACACTAACCTCCCCACATCCCCAGAATAGGTGTAACAATGTGAATCCTAATGAAACACGTTTGTCATACATATTTACATGTGCAACACACATGGTACATGCAAGGAAAACAGACATATGTTTGTGTACATGAATGTGCATAGGTGACTTACATAGAAGTTTACATCACATTGGATCAAGAAATACGTCTATTCTGCTACTTCATGTTTTCCTAGTTCAGTTTACTACAATCATCCTGTATATCCATATGTCTTGGCTGTCAAAAACCATGCAAGTCACATTGTTCACACACATAACACAGAGTTGATCAAGGCAGCCTATTGATGTACTTTGATTTACATGATAGCTGTGTGCCCAGGAAAAGCCACACAGGATGATTTGGCATGGCCTCATGATATGTTTGCGATGCGTGTTCTACCTGTGGTCCATGTTCATATATGCATACCAACAAGTATAATAGAGTCATGTTGATCAACCACCATATCATGTCATGGTACACACACATCTGCAGTATGAACCTGAATCTGAATGAATGTGTTTCATGTGCACAGCACCATTATACAATATGTTTATTTACATATCTTTAGCATCAGTTTTTTGTTGACGAGGCCAGCCTGGCTAGCAATAAATGGGTCTGATTTTTTCCAAGGAGGTATCCATTTGTTTTGGGTGGCATCACCATATGTGGAAATATTGAGAGGTATCTTGTACTTTGGATGTGGGTATACCTTGATAATAGTTAAGCAGTGCTATTATTGTCACATTCTGCTACTCTGGCCTAGAAGGCATCAGTGCATGAGTAGTACTAGCTTGCATTATGCCCTTGGTCAATTTCCATAATTGCATAGTGAGGCTGACGAGGCAGCATTGGCAGTAGATAGTTGTTCTTGTACTGCCATGCTTTTCTGTTGACAAGTGATATGTGATGTGATATGTCAGAATGTATTTAATATTTACCTAGGCGCGTTGTTGAAACACAAGTTGACTGTATGGTATGGACTGTGCTACTATGCACATGCTAATGGCCATATTTCCAAGGGCCTTTGTGAATCAGGAACCTCACTTTTAGCCACAGTCTGGTGACACACACTGCTGGCCCATAGTTATAAGGGCATGTCAAGCCATGTTGCATGGCTTTTCATGGCTTTGTAGCTATGGAAAGAGTTTGCTAAAGTTGTGCTGTCTGACATTATTTGCAATGCTACATGCCACATTATGAGGAGCAGCCCTGACGTTGACACCTTACAAGAGATTTCTAGTGTTCTGTATTCTCAAAAGAACTTAATTAGTCGCAGCTCTCTATTTTTTAATTGGGTGATGTAATCCAGCCCTATTTGTTACATATTTCTACATACCTTTGTTGCGTGCCAATGAGTATGACTTAAGATTTTCCATTTTTGTGCTTTACACTACCTTTGAATTAAGAATGTTTTCACACTGCAAATTGTACAAAAACATTTTTATTCACCTGTTCTGTGGTCCACATTACTTTTATTTGTGGCTTGATTTTTCTCAGGCCTCTGTGAAGAAATGATTTACAATCTCCTCACTTCGGCGTAAACCAGCACTTGAGGCCACATTTGGCTGTTGGCCCTCTTCTTCCCCTTCTTCATCATCTGCGTCTTCCTCCTCCACATTTTCATCATCCCAGGGCACATTTGTCCTCACACAGATGTTATGCAGAATGGTGCAGACCATGATGATTTTGCAGACCTTCTAGGGAGAGAACAACAATCTTGCTCCAGGCAAATCGAAGCACAGGAAATGAGATTTCAGAATCCCAAATGTCCTCTCAACAATGGGCCAGGTCCTGCTGAGGGCATTGTTGTAGTTGTGGTGTGCCTCCGTCTGAGGATGTGCATGAAGGGTCATGACCCATGGCTGCAGCCAATATATTTGGTCAGCTGTAAAGACAGGAGGGAACTATAAGATGAAGTTTGTAATATGTGTTATGCTCACCAGTCGTGGCTCGCGACGATCAAAAGGGAAGGGGCGGAGCGTTGCATGGGGGAGGGCAAACAATAAATAAATACATTTAAAAACACTTACCTGATGCGCCGCTGCCACCTCCTCTGCTCCTCGATCCTAGTCACAGCAGGCATAGGCTCCCAGCCAGCCCTGCTACCAATCCTAACGCTGCTTTCATGCTGTTGGATTGGCTGGAGTGCCTTGGCGCTCCGAGGCAGAGTAGGAGCCTCTGCCTGCTGTCTCCAACCCTGGCAACACAGTAGTGGATTGGAGAGAGCCCAGGGCCCATGTTTATTTGGCCAGCCTGAGACTGCCTGCCAAACACACATGCGCACTGAGGGAAGTGGTGTGCACTCCCCCTCCATCCCTGTCATCTCCTGTGGCCCCTCACCCTGGAAAATAAAAACTATACTAAACATAGTTTATTATTGTTTTTATTTTTCGGTTTGCAGCTGCTAACTTTTCATGCAGTTATGGAGATGTAATGTCATTGATTGACATGCACAATGCTATGCACTCTTATGGATGTCAATTTAGCACATTTATCACACTTCACTTTTTTTTATGTTTTAAGTTATGTTGGCATATCATGACTTCATATATGTTGGAAGGATCAAAATTTGACAAATGCTGATGATGTTGTCCCATTCATTCTATCATATTCGAATGTGACAATAGTACTCATTGTTATACATTAGCTACTGCCATAGAGGTTTTCTAAGTGCATGTCATCATGCTACACAATAGTCTACACTTGACAGTGCACTGTCTACTGTGTTAATGGCACCAAACATGAGAGATTGTTTTGAGTTTTGTGCTATGTGATGCAACTGTGAGACTCTCAAATGTACGCTGCCTCACTTACTCAAGACAGCATTGTAGAGTTTTTTGTACAAGTTGCATTGCTGTGTGTTTGCCATCGGAACTTGCAGAGAATGGACAGCATTGCACTTAGACATGCAAAATGTAGAGATGGGGAATGCATGGTTGAATAGTGTATAATCTAAACTTGGTGCAAAGGGACTAGGCTGCTGCACACTAGGAAGCCCTGTCTGACATTTGGATTTGGTATTTGGATCACAATGCTAATCAGACACAGGATGGCAGGTGAGTCAATATGACAAAAGAGCTACTTTGCCAGGGTGCACATGGGCTGGGCATGATATATTTATTTTTCCTCATAATTGTTCCAAAGTATTGGATACTTAACATGGCTCATGACCATGAAAGTTACTTGTGGACACACAGACAGCACAAATGGAAGCCCTTCCTTGCACACAGTTTTGTTAAACAACATTTTAGGTGTTGTTGCATTGCTGAGGATGTTTCCAACATTTGGAAGCACACAGAGGGGATCATTTCCAGGCTGTTGCTATAGGGCAGCACAGGGAGTCACTTGGCTGCACTGCCCTGCATTAACTGAAAAGATCATAAATGTCTCATATGAATGACAGACAGCACATTTGTGTTTCTTCTCTATGCACATTGTCACAGATTCATGAATGGTGGGAACGCATGCCCCCTTTCATCATGGTGCAGGTTTATCTGCATTTTGGACTCACTTGTGATAATGCCATTGAAAAACTTTCATGCATATGGATAAACAAGGTAGGCTCATGACATTTTGTATGTGTGCTGCATAGTGCAGCACACATATGAAGAGTAACTTGAGATACACATGAAAATAGATTATCCTTGTTATACCTCACCTGGGGATATTGTGCAGAGCACCATGTCCTTGCACAGATGTATTAGGTGCTGTAACAGATGCATTAGATGCATTTGGTGTTGCGTGGATACCCTGAACACGAGACCAATGTGGCACATCATTGATGCAGAGTAAGGTAATGCAACACTTTGCACTACCTTGCATTTGCAGTGATGTATCAAAACCTGAGGACGTCCCCCCTGCAAAATGTATCAAGGGCCCACCCACACACAGGGCCAGCTTTAGCGGTGGTGGCACCTGATGCAACAGTCTTGCACCTAGTGTAACAGTCTTTTTTTGCCCCTGCACCTCCTTCTCCACAATTCCCTCAGGACCACTCTCCAACAGTGCCCCTGACCTCTCAATACCCCCTCACTGACATACATTTCTATTTCTTTGTTGAAGCACTGCTCATAGTTCACTCAGTTTTGTGATCTGGGTGGTACACGTTCTTTTCATCAGGCACATTAACCCTCTGTGCTGCTTTATGATTAATAAAAACTGCCACTACAGGAAATTCAGATCTCTCACCAGCAGTAACCTTTATCACCAGAGTTATCTTGCTACTTTTATTTTTGCCTGAAAACTGGTGAATGCACAAGCAAGATCAGTGCATCTATAACCATTATTATTTTGCAACACAGCGCTCACACCAAAGTCAATGCACAGGTTGTGCAACCCTTCCACACGCTCGGACCCATTCTAGAGCTATAAGCCAGGGGCCCATGCACAGTGCCTGGGGAGCCCCCTGGAGCTCACCTCACCAGGAGGTTATGCCACTGTGGCTTTCTTCATATATATGACGCTATGCCAAGGCACACAGGGCGACTTTTCATGACTTCATATGTATTATTGGAATGTTGTGTCTCAGCAGAGCATAATGGAAATGGACACTCCAGTAGTACTGGCTTCTTGTACATGAGGGCCCAGTAGTTTTCAAGATCTGTACACGTGTGAGGTATAGGGGTATATTGCACATGCACAATGTGTCATTTTGCAAGTATGAGGCACACATCTTCTATGTATGCATTGCCTTACTCGTTCAACCCAAATATGTCTAAATCGAGCAACATGATTTACTGCCATGAGTTTGGTAATGTGCTTAAGATCCACTTACCAACCAGTAGGTCATTCCAATATATCCCATTCTGGAAGTTCTCATTGATAATTGAGTGCCTCAAAGTATAGGCATCATGAGTGCTCCCCGGGTACTTTACCAGCATATTGATGAACATCCCCAGATGGTCCACGATTCCTTGCACATTTATTGAATATGTGTGCTTCCGATTGTGGTACTGGTGGGCTGTAGCTGCAAGAGGCACCAGTTGCACGTGTGAAGTCCATTTCCCCAACACATGTTGTAAACCAGAAATGGCGTAGAAGCCCTACTTGTTTTCCAGTTATTTCTGGTGTGTGTTGGGGAACATGAGGTACTGGGGTGTGAGGCTTATAATGGCATCCAGGACAGAAGGAAGTAATGTGGAAAAGTATGGCTGCGATATTCCTGCCACTCTGGCTGTGGTGGTTTGGAATGAGTAAGACACCAGCATGTGCAATACAGCTATCAGCTTGGCTTGCAGAGAGATGTTGGTGCACCTCTGTGATGGCGTCTGCAGCCCTGGTGCAATCTGTTGAGAAGCTGGACAATGGACTCTCTCTTGAACCTGTAGTAGGTGATGACCTCCTCCTCTCTAAGGTCAATGAGGGTAGTCCTTTGCTGTTAGATCTGCTCCCTTCTCCTGTGCTGCGGTGATGAAGGTGGGCGTCTTCATCTTGGTGATCCGAGCTGTAGTAGAAGTAGCTTCATGGTGTGATTGAGCTTGCCAGAGTGTTTTGTGCACGTTCTGCTTTTGTACTAGTGCCAATACATCATTTTTACGCCTGGGTTTCTGATTTTGGAGAATTCTGACGCACTTTGAAGTCTGTGTGCCATTTTCTTATGATGCCCAAGAACTTTCCCAAGTTCTTGTAAATATGAATGTGTCAGTTCTGCATCAGTTTTTAAGTGGGAATGCCTCCCTTGCATATGGTTAACTTAACCTGACAAAGCCGGTTGTCGCACAGGTTAAAAATGATATACGGGGAAGAAAAGAGATGCATTGCTGCAAATGCATCACTTTGTATATATGGAGTAGTGACTGCGTCGTTGTTGGGTCAAAACGACCCTTCAACGGCGCAAGCTCCTTGTAAATGACACATTGGGAAATGGAGGCCTTGGGAGTATGTCATATGACATTCTCAGTAGTAAGATTGAAAACCTGCACTTGGTGCTCTTTTCAAGTATACTATGGGGAATGGATGTGAAATACTAAAAAGGGCGGAGGTTCATTCAAACGGAGATATAAATCTCTGCACATAGCTGTCCTCTTTTTTTAAACACTGTTTATGGTAGTGAGATCTGCCTTTCAGATTCACTTTTCTTCCCATTCTTGTTCTGTCTCCACATCAAGGCCAATATTTATACTTTTTGACGCAAAACTGCGCTAACGCAGTTTTGCGTCAAAAAAATTAGCGCCGGCTAACGCCATTCTGAAGCACCATGCGGGCGCCGTATTTATTGAATGACGTTAGCCGGCGTTAGCCGCCGGCGCCGGCTGGTGTGCGTTTAAAAAAACGACGTACACCAGGCAGCGCCGGCGTAGGGGAAAATGGAGCTTGGGCGTCAAGAAATGGGGCAAGTCAGGTTGAGGCAATTTTTGCGCCTCAACCCGATTTGCGCCATTTTTTTTTCACTCCCAACACCCATAGAAATGACTCCTGTCTTAGCAAAGACAGGAGTCATGCCCCCTTGCCCAATGGCCATGCCCAGGGGACTTCTGTCCCCTGGGCATGGTCATTGGGCATAGTGGCATGTAGGGGGGCACAAATCAGGCCCCCCTATGCCACAAAAAAAAATAAAAAAAATACTTACCTGAACTTACCTTAATGCCCCTGGGATGGGTCCCTCCAGCCTTGGGTGTCCTCCTGGGGTGGGCAAGGGTGACAGGGGGGGTCCCTGGGGGCATGGGAGGGCACCTCTGGGCTCCTTCAGAGCCCACAGGTCCCTTAACGCCTGCCTTTTGCAGGCGCTAAAAAACGGCGCAAAAGCGGCCGTATGTCATTTTTTTTTGACCCGCCCACTCCCGGGCGTGATTTTTGCCCGGGAGTATAAATCCGACGCATATGCCTCGGAGTCGATTTTTTAGACGGGAACGCCTACCTTGCATCTCATTAACGCAAAGTAGGTGTCCACGCTAAAAAATGACGCTAACTCCATGGACTTTGGCGCTAGACGCGTCTAACGCCAAAGTATAAATATGAAGTTAGTTTTGCGTCGAAATTGCGCCCAAAAAAACGACGCAATTCCGGCGCAAACGGAGTATAAATATTCCCCCAACTATTTAACCTCTCTCCACTTCACCATCACCATTATCCATGTCAGCCTCCTTCGTGATGATGTCTTGATTTTCAATAAAGAAGTACCTTTTCTAGGGAAAATATTTTCATATGAATACACAGTTTTTCAATGATGAGGGTCTAAGTAGAACAGACATTTTTGGAAAAATTATATTAATTTCGGGAATGTTATGTTTCGTGATCTAAAAAGGTTCCACCTGAAATTAAAAAATAATTGGTCAAGTTTGGTGTAAGTTATTGGCTCTTGAAATTAAAAAATAATTGGTCAAGTTTGGTGTAAGTTATTGGCTCTTGGTATTATAATTAAAGATCTCTTCACTAGATTTACCTATATAGCTTTGTAAGTGAATGTTATTCTGTGTTTGTGTCCTGATTATCAACTGCCATTTTAGTCTTATCATTGCCAAGTATGTAATGGGTGTATATCAGGCTATCATATTCAGAAATATCACCTCACATAAATATAGAGCCTCAAATAATGTTTATAGAAATATCGTCTCAGAAGGTGTAGACTTTCTATTATCAACTTCAATGGTAGATATTTTTGTAAAGGATATTTAGGGCACAATATGTATGTCTGAAGGTATTTTGACTATGATATTCTGTTACCAAACCAGGTAGGTGTAAGAATGTCTCACCTAAGGAGAGGATTCCCATTACTACTACAACATATACAGAAGCAAATTTTGTAAACATGGGAAAGTAGCAGGGAAAATTTAGAACACATGTTGGCCCCACCTTGAAGTTTCAGAATAAGCACATTTTGTATAGGAATGACGAGGCTGATCAAGTATCTAGGCTCTGATAATAAAAATGTGTTTGAATGAATTGATACATCAAGACTTAGGTAGTGAAATCTTTGAAGAGGTGTCTCTAGGCTTTTTTCCGTTTTGCACAAGATTTTTCAGTATAGGAGCTGACAGTGTCGTCTGTGGAGTGCAGCCAAAGCACTAGGCCATTTCTCTCCTGTTCCCATCCCATCACATTGTTTTGTTTACCTGAGGTGTGACCAGCTTTATTTATCAGACTTAGTACTGGCTGACTAAAGTTCAATGCCCAGAAGGACTGAGGCTGGTTTTGATTCAGGTTCGGCCACCAGCAACTGTGAGAGAGTTTTTATTATTTAAAAAATATTGTTCAATTTACGCTGCTTAATTAGCATAAGTAGGCCTCAGACAGCTTGCATTAACAAATATTCACATTAGCAGAATAATAGTGCATCTTTATTTTATTAGAGTAAGCTTTCTCTCTGTGTGTGCTGAGTGTTTTCGAATTCAGCAAAATTACCAAAGAAGAAGCTTTTATTGTGGTGTCTGTAATCTAATATTCAAGGTATCTTGCTGAAGGTCAATATATGGTGTTCATTACCTGAACAGACTATTGTATTTCTGCACTCCATAAATTGTCAATTCATTTCCTTAATTAGTTATGCATAACCTGTCCAACAGAATGCATTAGGAAGTAGGTGTCTCTAAAAGCATCTTACTTACTCTGAAACATTATAAAAGCTTCTGTATTTTGAAGAACAGCCAATCTTTTGGCATGTTTCTTTGGAGCAGACTCTAAGTCAGTCGGTCTTTTTTGATTCATACTTAGGGCCATATTTACAGTAAATTACGCATCGCTCCGTTGCGGTGTCAATGCGTCAAAAACGCTTATGATACAATTCCATGGATGCGCCATGTATAAAATAGGGGGCACCATGGCATAAGGACCTAATGTGTGTTAGAAATTCTGACCCATCGGAGGGATCTTTGCCATAATGAATTAGCCTCAAAAGTAGCGCATCGCTGAAGTTGGCCTCAGAACCGGCGCAACTTCAGCAATTTAGCAAAAGTTAGAGGTGCTGTGACAGTTTTAAATAATGCTACTAGCCTAATGCTTTGGACCAATGTAAAAGACTGTAAAATGGTGGACTATCACCTTATACACTTTTACATTGGTCCTGGATAGAAGAGGTAATGTTTACAGTCTGTCTATGTGTCACATTACAGTGGGTATAGTCTACTTATGTGTATGTAGAGCCCTGAGTATGTGTGACATAGTGAATGACAGTGGAATGTAAGAGATTACAAGTATGTGTTGAAATGTGAAGTGACAATGCATGTATTACCTACCTTATGTGTGTACTTACCTCTTGTTCTTTGCTTTACAGAGGCCTGGGCTTGGGGACCCCTTCCTCCATAGAGAAGTGACAATCCTGGCCTGCCCCTTGAGAAACGTACACAACGTCACATTGGCTTGCTGTAGAGGATGACAGAATCATAGCTAACATGGTCCCAGCTTGGTCAAGGGGTCCTACAACATGATTGTCACACGTGTAGACCCACTAGGGGAAATTAAATGCAGACACATTTCAGTGTGTAAAGTGACTACAGCTTGTCAGATTCCTATTGCGAAGCCAATGCGCCATTTTTACACCTAGGTTAAGGAGGGGTAGGATTTTTGGCACATTTAAGACACTGTGCATCATTTGCCAATGATGTGTCACTTTCCTGAAAACTTGTAAATATGGATGCATCAGTTCTGCGTGGGATTTTAGGAGGGAACGCCTACCTTGCTTATGATTAACTTAACCTGACGCAGCTGGTTGTAGTGTAGGTAAAAAATTATGCACAAGAGAGAAAAGCGACACATTATGCCTAATGTGTCACTTCGTAAATATGTATCACTGAATGTGCTGTTGCCTCATAAAAAAAAATACGCTGTGGCAGCGCATGCTCCTTGTAAGTATGGCCTTTAGTTCTCTCCTTGAGTTTAATTCAGAAGTGACCTTCTGTTAGTCCTCCTGAAGAATATTGTTTTGACTATTTTGGTGATGCTGATTCTCAAAATGACTGACTAATTATGTTTTTCTTTCTGTAATGATTATATTTGTTTGAATACCTGTAAAGTTTTTTTACAAGAAATCATGGCTCACACAGGTTTGTTCATTATCCTTGGACAATTCTTATGAAGCCTCAAAGGGGAATGTACACAACTCAGACAGTCCTGATCTTGTGCATGAACCCTCTGAATTAGTTAATTAGAG
Source organism: Pleurodeles waltl (assembly GCF_031143425.1). Lineage (NCBI taxonomy): Eukaryota > Metazoa > Chordata > Amphibia > Caudata > Salamandridae > Pleurodeles > Pleurodeles waltl. Next base: position 1,605,519,013 of record NC_090444.1, read on the forward strand.
CATAAAACAAGTTTGACATCACCTATGATCAAGAAATTGGTAAATTGGGCTGTGTAAGTTAAGTTGAAGTATAGGACATTACTGAGTTTGTTGGCTTGAACACTACCTGTTTTTGTAATTACAGCTAACTAACTAAAGTGTGTAGCTAGTTTATAAAATAATGGTGTTAGAAGAACTCTTTGGTGCTAGAATATTATATCTGTACTTTGAGGATCTGCTCATTTTCTAGGACCACCCTATAGCTTCTACTCACCCACAAACAATAGTTCTCACCAACCTATAGCTTCTACTCACCCACAAACAATAGTTCTCACCCACCTGGCTTGCCCCATCCATCCATCCTGCTAACATCCTTCATGGCCTGCTATCACATGCATTGACCTGATTTAACTTTATGATCCCTACTGGTGTTTGCTGCAGTGTTTAGTCTACCTATCCATCATTATCTGCTACAAAATATTTCCTACATTGAGCCATCCACGGTCAGGCAATGATCCACAGGAGGTGGAACAACGTTTTTATTATACATTATGTAGTTGTGAGAAAAACTGAAAAATATTCTTAGTACGCCTAGGATGGAATTTCATCCAACTGTGTCTGAATAATTAAAAGTCCCCATCCGTTCTCCTTGCTGTGTCTATGTACTCCCATGATTATTTCTGAAACCTTCAAGGAGTCTGTTACAGTGGGCTAGGTGATAAGAAGGACTCTGAGGCTCGAGTGGGTGAAAGTGGTAATTTATTTATAAATTCTGAATATTGTCAATATTGTGAGTTGCGGTGTCCCTTGTCCCGTAATGTCTCTCTTGTCTTTTCTTCCCAGCTCCCCTCTTGACCGGCGACGAACCTCTGTCAGACTCCCAGACGCACCGGAAAAGGAACGAAGGGAAGGTAAGTCAGGGCATGTAGTTACACAGACCGTAATAGCGTTAGACAAGAAGAGAGAGAGAGAGAGAGACAGAGATCCTGAGTGCGTGTGTGGTAAGGCAGGAATAAGATAGTGTATATACAATCACCCTTTTGTGTCTTGCCGAGCAGAATGACTTGGATTTAAGGGCTCTTTAGGTTACTATTAGAACCAATGCTAAAATTGCCTCTAATGTCCTTTTCTTTGTTTCTCCAGTCACTTCCCTGCCCCCTCCCAGCTGCTCCCCTCTCGAACCCCCTCCGCACTGTCCCTACCCTCTCCCCTCCTGCCACAGCTCTTCTGTTTATCTGTATACTGTCCTTTAAAAAAGGACCGTACCTTGGTCAGCCACGCCCCTCCTGGGACGTGGCGGTCTCTGCGCGTGTCCTTGCTTCTTTCCTTCTCCAGAGGGTCCACTGCTTCTCTGGGAACGTCGGGGTACCCAGAACTTCGCTCGTCTTGCTTCGGTTCGACGCCCGCCGTCTCCTCAGGTTCCTCCGCGTCTTCCTCCTCGGCCCCCGGCTGTAGTCCGTCCTCTCTGTTTTCCTCGCCCGGAATCCGGAAATCCGGGGTCATGGGGTAGGCGCCGGCCTCCTTGTCGCTACGGCAACGGAGAATGCTGTCCTCGTCGGTGCGCGAACAGCGCCAATCGGAGGTGTCGAGAGCCGCGTTGGAAGACAACCGGCTACAGAGTCGTTTCTCAATGTAGTTGGCTGTGTTGTCACTGAACTATTTATTCTCTATTTCCCCCTTAATGGCAGTGTGTTTGAGTTAATAATTAATGGGCGTCCAAAGCTTGCTTCTGGCATGAAGCACCATTTTATCTAAATCTTTTTCCTAAAGTGTGTTTGGCCTTTTGATTTAGGAGAGGAATATCTCAGTCTGTGTTCTTTGTAAAAGAGCAAAAGTCTGAGGTGGGTGCTGAGGCTAGCAGTAATTTTCACTGCAGGAGATACTCTGGTGGCTAGAGTGTGGGGGAAGTGAACATCTGTCTTGGAAAATTTGAGATTAGTGTTTTTTTCTTTTTTTGTTCCTGGTGATGAAGGTGGTAGGCTCTGGTAGCAATCAGTGACAGTATGGTGGTTGAAGTGATCCTTTGGTGGTATGCAGTCACACAGAATTAGCTTAGAGTAGCATTCTGGGGAATTAAGAGGGCTTTTGTTGTCTCTTTTTTGCTTGCTGTGTAGTCCTGCAATGACTCTAGTTGTTTACATTGGTTTGTTCCTAACAGGTCTATTGACCCAGGTGTTACACATTTTTTGATGAATTTGGAAATGAGCAAAGTATGAAACCTGAAAAAAACTTTGATTTTTGAAGTGTTTATGAGGTGAGTCATTTCTAAAATGTTAATCTTCATTCTTCCATGTTACTTGTGAAGAATAAGAATCCGTCTTGGGTATTGCAGTGTGTACTGTTATGAATTCTGCAACAAGTAGGGTGTTTGCAAAAGCTAACCTTTTCTCAGCATTTTAGGACATTGTTGTTGGTGAATGGATGATGGACTAACTTTCTAAACTAGCTCTCTCTAGCGAGCCAGCGGGGTATCCAGTTGATTCATTACGTATTTGGGGTTTTGGTATCTTTGGATAGTTGATTAAAAGGAATTAAAGTTGTGGTCTGTGTACAAGGCTTCCCCTGGTGATCCTCCTGGTGTATGTAACACACTTTCTCTAGTTATACATTAGTCTTTAGGGGAAACATATTGTGGTGAGGTCATCTAATGAGAGTGTTTTTGATATTCAAGCTTGGTTCTTTCGATTTTCAGTCTAGCCGATGATATTTTTCAGCAATAGTAACTTGAATTTTATACAGCTCAATCAAGCTAAATTTTTGTGTTTTGGGTTCTTTGAGTTTGTTGGAATTCATTTTAATGGTGCCTTGCTAAGGTGGCAATTCAAGGATTCTTAATGGACTAATAGTATGTAGTGTTTTATTTTTAGTATTTTGTATTCTTAATTATTGTATTAATTTTATTTTACCTGATACAGCCTAGTGCATTTGCAACCATTTTCTTCTGTGAGCCATTGTTTGTCCTAATAGCAGGCTGGCAAAGCTGACCCACTAACATTGCTTCTCAAGTTTTCATGACGCTAAGAAATTAACCTTTACCGCAAATAATAAAGCAGGGGTAATCCTGCTTTTCTTTGTGCCATACACCTCTTTAGAATTTTTAAATATTTTATTTTACCTAGCAGGGCTTGTAGATGCAATGCAGATAGTGTAAGTCTAGACTTCTCCACAGTGTGTGATGGGGTTGTTCCTTTCTTGACTATGCATGTCGACGTGTATACTTCTTTGACTGAGTTTGCAAAAGGTGCTGTTTATTTCAGCATGTGATTTAGAATGATGCCTATGCAATGGGTAAAACTGTAAATAAGCATGCTTTTGCTAATACTTGTAGGTTTAGGGCCTAGTTTTGGCAGAGGACAGCGTCGCAAGCCTTTTTGCTAAACTGGCCTGCGTCAAAACAAAATGGTAGGATTGCACGGTATCTACAAGATACTGCTCATTCCTGTCCTTCTCCCCTGCACTGGTGCATAATTTGCTGCCATGCGCCAATGCAGGCACCCTTGCACCATGGTGCAAGGATGCCTGCGTTGCTATGCTGACTGTTTTTGTGCAGGAAGGGACGCCTTCCCACACAAAAACAATCACAAGAGGCTTTTTACTCCTTCTGAACAGTGATTTGACGTACCTAAGATTTAAATCTCTTTCTTAATGTATGTAACAAGAAAAAAACCTCACCTACATCCATTGGCCTGAGAGGTCCAATGAACAACGAAACAAACTTGTAACTCAGTTTTATTCTCAAACAGCAACCTCGGCCTCCCTCACTCCTACTGTTGACTGCAAGAGATGACATCATGGTAACGTCGGGAGCCAGTGTATGCAGTTACCTGGCTTCAAGGTTGTTAAGTACCCTCTATTTTTTCTTTATATAGAGTCAGCAGGCAAGAGATTCCATATACTCAGACACCAAAGGTGCCTGTATTCCTGCACAAGAATCGTAATCAGAGGAGTCCCGTCCTAATGTATGACATTACTTTATTTGTTTGTAGTCTATGACTAGTGCAATCTTTTCTATTTCTGGGATTTCCCACAGTCATTCAAAAGGAGAAACAGGTGCCCTCCCATCTCACTATGACTGCTCTCAGCGTTGTGATGAGTACCATTGGCACCTGTTTACCTCTTTGGTATTTATGGGGCTTGCCTTCCTTATATTGCATGCCTCGCACCCCCACTCTCGGGTGTTTTGGAATCTCCATCACTCTCTATCAGTACTTGTTGGAGATGGCTCTTCTTAGGGGATTTTCCTGAATTTATTTTGCCTATTCCTCCTGGTCTTTTGCTGTCTCTCTCTGTGTTGCCTTAGGACTGTGGGCACTTTCCCACTGTCCTGCAGTGGGAAGATGTGCATGCCCTGCCTACACATGCTAAGAGAGGGTGCTTACATGATGGGTTCAGGTGCTAAACCCTGGAGGGTCCTGTAAAAAAGGTACACCACATACCCAGGGCGGGTACAGCCCTGGCGACTAGTGGGATGTTGCACTGAGTGTGCCACCCACTAGAAAAGCCTGTGAAGCATGTTGCGTGCCTGCCCAGGCAAGCTTGTGGACGCGCATTTGCGCTTGGGCTTAGGTTGGCACTACTAATGTTGTAGTAAATCCTGACGGGACACTCCACTATCCCTGGAGCACCACCTGATGGGTGGGGCAGGTGGTAGACGGGAGGCTGGGCAGGTACACATAGGTGTCCTATGCCCGATAGGGAAGAACTTCCATGTGGGTTCTCCCTACGTAGGGGACTCAGATGTTCCCACAGGATTGTGGTGATTCCCTACCTGGTGTCCTTAGGGACTTTAGCCCTTTCCCTCCTGTCAATACAGTGTGGAAGTGGGCACACATTTCTACTTATACGAGGAAGTGATGCTAGTCAGTGTGCGCGCATGTACCCACTGGCGTGCCAAACATGTGCTGGCACTGTCATGGCAGGCCTAGGTGTGCATTTGCCGCTATGGCGTGTTTAAATATGTGCCCAGCCTGTCATAACAGGCCTGTGTGTGCGCACTAGCACTATGGGGGAATTCAATATGTATCAAGCCTGTCATAGCAGGCCTAGGTGTGCGGACTAGTACCTATGGTGCTTTAAACATATAACTAGCTTGACTTATCAGGCCTGTGTGCACTCTTGCAACTTTGGTGCTTTTAAACATTTCTAGCCTGCCAACACAGGCTTGTATGTGTGCAAGGACATGTATGCCCAGAGAGTGAAGAATACCCATGTTTGTTTTCACTGCATAGGAGAGCTGCTCTGCCCAAATGTTAACATGGGAGAAATGTTACAGTTACTCCAAGCTGCAACAGTGGATTGCAGCAGAGCAGCCTCATGTTGTTTACTATCATTGTATTCATCTTGACAAACCCTTTTCTGTGGTAAAGGTTTTTTTTTTTCAATAATCATGGAGAAATGCCACTTCTAGAAAGTGGACATTTCTCTGCCATAAAGCACTTTGTGTGCCTTTGAATTTGACTTGAGCCCACACTGGGGGATGGAGGAGCACATCTGTGCATTCTCCAGCGACAGCTATAAAAGTTGGGCACAGGACTGGAATGAAGACCTTTTCCATTTGTGAGCCTGGCTGGATATATTTGAGGGAGATGTTCTGACTGTTGGCCTCTCGGAGCCAGATCATGACCCCACTAAAGATAAAGATCTGCATTCCATAGCTCCATGGCAGACAGGACTGAAATATAGGAGAGACATCTGTGGTTCAAAGGGGAACCCTCTGAACCTCCCCAACTTCAAAGGCATACTACATTATGACTACTGGTGCCCAATTGCAGCAAAGTAGAGATGCACTTGCAGGAACATTGTGCGCACTGTCGGAAGAACCTGTTGTGCACAAGGAGTAATTACTGCCCTAGGAAGGGACAGTGCACTTGACTGCGCACTCTTCCTGCATCATGGCTGGCCTGGGCGACCTGGTTGCTGCTGTGTGGCACTCTAAAGTGTGCTCTCCAAGGGCTTGTTTGCTTGCCCCCTGTTCTCTGGTGGAGGTCTCATGGACATCAGAGACCTGCAGCGAGGGATCTACACCCTCTACCTGTATCATCTGGAGAGTGGTGCCCCTTTATAAGCCTATATCATCTGCCAGACATCACCTGGTAGCAGCGTTGTGGGCATAGAACTAAGTATTATGTCTGGAGACTGGATTTGCCTAGTGCAGAGCCTTCAAAGTACTGATTGTATTCTAGAACTGTGGCCCTTCTTTGTGGGGCCACGACATGCATAAGCAACTGGTTGGTAGTGAGCAGATTCACCGGTTGAGGAACCCCACATGGCCCGCCTTTGATGAGCATGTCTAATTTCTCCCGAGCAACACCCAACTGCATGCTCATGGTATGTGGCGTCCGATTCACTGGTTGTGACCCTCAGAGGTGAGGTTGTACCTGGAATAGTGGTGCATTCTAAGTCGTGCAGCACCACTGAACTTGCATCTCTCAGTTAGTGAACAGATTTGTTTGGTGCAACTCAAGTCATTGTGCACCAGATGTTGGGCCTCATTCCAGCGAGGTACAGCACTGGTAACTTTCTGTGTGTGATCGGATTTGTCTAATGCGACTCAAGTCATTGTGCACCAGATGTTGGGCCTCATTCCAGGTAGGTACGGCATTGGTAACTTTCCGTGCATGATCGGATTTGTCTGGTGCAACTCAAGTCATTGCGCAGTAGACCTTGTGCCTCATTATAGGGAGGTACGGCATTGGTAACTTTCTGTGTGTGACTGGATTTGTCTGGTGCAACTCAAGTCATCGTACACCAGATGTTGTGCCTCATTCCAGAAAGGCACGGCATCGCTAACTTTCCGTGTGTGGTCGGATTTGTCTGGTGTGACTCAAGTCATTGCACACCAGACGTTGTGCCTTATTCCAGGGAGGTGCAGATTTGGTAACTCTTTGTCTGCAACCAGGATTGTCTGGGATGACTCAAGTCACCGCAACCAAGACGTTGTGCCTCCTATGATGGTAACCGCCATGGTCATAATTCCCCAAAGTAAGACAGCCAGCCTGTTGGCGGTATTACCACCGGTTTAACACCGACCGCCAGGGTTGTAATGACCCCCTTAATCTAAATGATGTTAAGAAGGAACATATTAATGGACTCAAGAACCAAGTTAAATAGCGTTCCATAGTAACCACGGTTGAAATCTGGACATAAGGTTCAAAAGTTTCCAAATTCTGGGCACTATGAATTCTAAGGCTCAGGGTGTATTCAAAATGCCGTTGTTTCACCACCTCCTTAGCATTTATTGGCAAAGACTGTGGATTTGTAAATATATTCTCGAGTCCCAAGTTTTGAAAAGATGTCTGCAAATATGAAAAACAAGGGATTTTATTTGATTTGGAAAATTTTAACAACCAGTCATACAGTCTTGAATCAGGCCAGCTGCAGGGTTTCTCCAGCATCTAAGCCACAACAAGAGTGGGGCAACAGCAATCAGATCGTCCATATATTGTAAACCCAATTCCTCATGGCAGATGACATTTGCTACGTTCTTTGGTACAATCAATAATCTGTGGGCAAATGTATTCTCAACATGTTGAAGTAAACCTGCTTTGGCGTAACCCCATATGCCCACCCCATCTGTAGCCGCTGATATACACTTTGATTTGTAGAGTGTAATGATCTGAGATATTGCTCTGTGTCCCAATTTGCGGGTGAAGTGAAATATGGCTTCTATATTTCTCAAAAGTTGCTTGGTCTTAAATTTAAGATAGGAATTCCATAACACAGAGGAGCTCACGTACATGCCTAAATAACAAAAGTCTTTCACCCTGTTAATGATATTACCTCCATGGTGAATTGTTTGGACCTTGTATTTTGAGGGCCACACATCATTATATACGTCTTAGAGAAATTTACATTAAAATCAAGGTCTTGCATGAAAGTTAAAAAAAGATCCAGCAGGCCTTGAAGACCCTTAGCTGTGCACGCAATTAATACAGCATTGTCAGCGTATAATAAAACTGGAAGCTGTCTCTGTCCCATCTTGGGGAAATCTTTCCCATATTTTATTAAACAATCATAGAGTCCATTAATATACATGAGAAATAAAAATGGGGCTAAAATACAACCTTGCCTTACTCCTCGTCTTGATGGAATAGGGAGGGTTCTCTCACCATGCAATCCAAACTGAACTGAGACCATTAAATCTGTATGTAAACGCTTTATCAACTCCAACATATTCAGATCTATCCACAAAGTTTCCAGAATTTGCCAAAGTTTCAATCTATTTCCAAATTGAAAGCACTTGAAAGATCAATGAATGCCATATGAATGGATTCCTTTTTAGCAAGTACATGTTTGTTGAGAACAAGATGCAAATTTAGTGCTTGTTCTACTGTGCCTACGCCATGCCTAAAGCCATATTGAATTGGGGGGAGAATCTTGGCTTTCATCACCCAATCTTCCAGACGTGATAAGATCACATTCCATAATGTTTTAGCTGTTGAATCTATAAGGAAGATTAGCCTATAGCAAGTAGGATCTTGTCTATTGCCCCTTATAAATATAGGGATAATAGTGGCCAACTTCCACGAAAAAGGAACATTACTCTTTACTACACTTCTTAGCACATTTGTAATTAGCCGACCCCAGAAATGTGGCATAGATTTAAAGATGTCTATCCGGACCCCATCTGGTCCAGGTGCCTTTCCTGGCCTGGAACGGTTTATTGCAGAAATAACCTCATGAAGGTCAATGGAAATATCTAGAATGTTCAAATTAGATTCTGCAGATTTCTGCTTGATACTTTCATCGCCCTCAGTTGGTAAATCAATTCCAGAATGAAATACCCTCTTAAAATGATTAATCCAAAAAGTTTCTGGAATCAAACAATCGTCATCTCTAGTGTCATTATCAAAGAAATACGGGTGATCTACCACCTTCCAGAAGTTTAGTGTATCCCGCGATTCAGTAGCTGTCAGAAGCTCTTCCCATGCTTCAGTTCTAATTTCCAATTTCCTCTCTTTAGCGTTGCCTTGCCATTCTAACTAGATCGCAGGAAAAAGGAATAGTTCTGAGAGATTTTTTTAGATTTTTATGAGCAGCTGTACTCGCAGGGTTGAACCATCGGTGAGCCACTGGACCGGAAGGAATCCTATCAGTTATCAGTGCAGCGGAAATGGCATTACTAAAATGTTCATATTCATGGACTGTAAGATCATGGGTTGACTGATGTGACAGACAAATATTAATGGAGTATAGCTTTGACTTTATAATTTTGTGGGGAAAGGCATTTGGATCTAACTTTTCCCATTTCATGCGTACACCAGAATTTTGATTGAATACAGATTTTCTTCTCACTTCCCCATTTTTTGGGGCCAGTTCGATGTTATAAGCTAAATCAATGCATATGGGATTGTGATCACTGGCGCAAGGGGGTATTATCTTGAAGTCGAGAATTAAATGAAAATCAATAGCGCTAATAAGAATAAAGTCAATAATACTCCCTTTAGAATTCCCTGGAAATGTGGGAATTTTTGGGGTATTTACAGACGCTTTTCCCCTTGCATATACATTATCAAACGTATAGATAAGAAAATGTAAAGCTTCACCTCCATTGGTATGAGTAAAGTGGGCTAACATCTCTCTACCCTCAGTAGGAACGCTTCACAAGTGTGGAGCTTCCTGATGACACAGGGGAGTATTAAAATATCCTACCCAAAGCATAACTAGCACTTTATCCTGTAGCCGAGTAGATGAATCAATAAAATCTATTAGGTCCTCAAGGTTTCTCTTCAGGAGATTACGTGGAATATTATTATAGAAGTTTATTATCAAAATGCTTCAATTGATAATAAAACCAATCATGAAGTCAGTTCCCATTGCTTTTGCCCTGTCAGTTTTCTTCTGTGAAGGAGGACCTAGCCGTTGTTTGTAAATTGCGGATAGGAGATGCCGGTCATGGTACCCATCTTTCATCCATTTTCTTTAGGTTGTTAAAAGTTGTGTGGCCCCTTGTTTGATGTGTGTATGTAGGGCCCAATGGTGCACTTGCATATAAGGGAAGTTGTCAGATCCAGGTAGATGATACTTTTACCTTAATTGTTCAAAGGGTTCTATTTGATTTTTTTTTAACTAAGTACCCAATCATTCCACATTATTTGGTACTCCAATTCTGAAATGCAGATTAATCTTAAATTAAAGCAGATGATACGGAGAACGGTAGGAAGACCAATCCATCTTTCCTGTGACCTGGTTCCATACTGCCTATGTGACTGTTGTGACTGGGGAAGAATACAATCCCCAATGTCTGTGTGCCTTATAGAGCCAGGGGACCTGGACACAAGGGGGTCGCTGTGATGTGGTAGTCAATACAATACCATTGTTTTGTAGTTTCCACATTGCTCTATTTTACCATGTATCTTAAATGAGCAGCTCAATAATAGGGGAGAGTATGAGGGGTGAATATGAGGTATTGCCAGTCCGTTTTGCTGGGTTGGATGGTACAATAATCTAATTGGTATCCTTGGTGTTTTCTCCTGCCAAATGAAATAATTAATCACAGCTTGCATCTGTTCAAAACCATAGTGGGAGCTGCCAACAGAATGGTTTGGGACACATATTGTGTTCTGGGACGGACACCGTAACACAGCACCCTACTCACCCTCACCCACACCGCTCACAATACACCCATGGCACTGCAACAACACCCCAGGTTCTCTGAGGAGGTGCTAAGGCTATGGTGGAGGAAATCATCCAGGTAGAGCCACAGCTATTCGGATCACAGGTGCAGCAGACATCCATTGCAAGGAAGATGGAGCTATGGCGGAGAATCGTGGACAGGGTCAACGCCATGGGACAGCACCCCAGAACAAGGGATGACATCAGGAAGAGGTGGAACGACCTACGGGGGAAGGTGTGTACCACAGCAGCAAGACACCAAATAGCTGTACTGAGGACTGGTGGTGGACCCCCACCTCCTCCCCCACAACTAACAACATGGGAGGAGCAAGTCTTGGCAATCATGCATTCTGAGGGCCTGGCAGGAGTAGGAGGAGGACTGGACTCTGGTAAGTCAATTCTCTATTACTATTACCGCCCCTGCTTGCATGCCATCACAAATCCCCACCCTTACCCTCACTCCCATCACTCCACCAACTCCCACACACCCCACCATCACAACCCACTCATCCCAATACCAAGCCCTGCATGCAACACCAATGCATGGACACCCCTCACAGACTTACATGGACACCTATCACTAAAGCCTGCACATTAGAGAGAATCACCAAGCCCACAAAATCACAACTCACACAAGGCAAAGCTGCCAGGGTAATAACAACCATACAGGGCAACATATCCATGCACAAGATGACACACACTTAGAAACAATACCACTGCATTTACATCCCCACAGGTCCCCCACACAACGTCACCGGAGAGGAGGTGTCAGAAACTTCCAGTCCACCCCCAGAAGAGGCCCACAGGGATGACGGCAGCTCTGTACGCCTGGATCTGGATGACCAACCTGGCCCATCAGGGATCTCCGGACGGTCGGTAACCCTGGCACAGTTCCATACCACCACAGAGCCTCCCCCCTCAGGAAACACCAGCACAGCACCCACCCAGCGGGCCCATCCATATTTCCCCAGGACACGTCAATCAGCAGTGTGTCCACCACTACAGGGAACCTAGGGCAACCCACAAACACAGGATGATCATGGACCTGGGGTCAGTGGCAGTGGGCACACGGTTCAGGGGACAGAGGCACAGGACAGCAGGGAAGCTGGAAGGACTGCTGTGCACCAGGGGGAGGACAGGCCCAGGGAACAGACTCTCCAGGAGGCACTCACCAACATCCTGGGAGCATATCACCATTCCCAGGAGACGATGGGCCATATACTGGACAATTTGCAGGCAACCCAACGGCTGCAGGAGGGACAGTACCCGGGGATCAGGGAGGACTTGAAGTCCATAAACACCACCCTGGTCACCATTGCAGGGGTGCTGGCAGACATGGCCAACACCATGAGGGAAGCAGTGGCACACCCCCGGGCCCCTGACACTAGCCAAACCGATGAACAGCCTTCCACCTCTGCTGCCGCTAGTGGACAGGAGGCCCCACCACAGGAACAACCTGCCACCAGCACCCCACCCCCTGCAGAAGGAGAACCACCCGCAAACTGTCCCTGCGATCCTGACAGAAGCCAGAGAACATTGCCAAGACCCCCACCAGGAAATAAGACTCTCCTGAATGTCACCCTTGTGTCCCACTCTGTCACCCTGTCAACTTTGAACTGCCATTGCTCCCCTTCTTATGCCCCCTTGGACAATGCACCTATGATACAAATAGACTGGACTCTATCCTTGACATTCCTCCATCATCACCCCAGCCCATTGCACATCACCCTCTAATTATTAGCACTCAAATCAACACAATTTGAAAAAATGCAAGTATGGAGTCTGTTAAATCATTTAACCATGTATTTGTTTAACAAGCTTTAAACACTGCAATATAACTGTACAGTATTGTATACATAGGAATGACCTGTAGTTGGCTGCAGTCAACACACCAGGAGCAATAGTGGGACACAAATATGTGAAAATAGAGATGCCAAAGGGTACAGTAAGTGGCCATAGAAGTTGGAAAATCAGCCTGCCAGTGACAATGTCAAATACAAAACTGTCATTGTAAAGTGTAATTACAGTGTGTTACCTGTATGTCATTGGAAGTACTGTCTTATAATAGCACTTCTGTTGTCCTCATTCTTATCTGCCTCCTCATCTTCCCTGTCCACAGGGTCTACTGCTGCCACATGCCCATCTCCAGCCTCATCCTCCTGCAGAAAAGGCACCTGGCGACGTAAGGCAAGGTTGTGCAACATACAGAATGCCATGATAATCTGGCACACCTTCTTGGGTGAGTAGTACAGGGATCTACCTGTTAGATGGAGACAACGAAACCTGGCTTTGAGGAGGACGAATGTCCTTTCTATTATTCTTCTTGTTCGCCCATGTGCCTCATTGTAACGTTCCTCTGCCCTTGTCCTGGGATTCCTAACAGGGGTCAGTAGCCATGAGAGGCTGGGGTAACCAGAGTCACCTGCAAATATCGAGGGACAACTGTTAGACACATACTAACCCTTAGGGCCCACACCATACCCATACACCAACAAACCCTGGGTGGGAACCAGGGCTCACTTTTTAGCCACACCCGATGTCTCTGGAGTTGAGCCATCACATATGGGATGCTGCTATTACTCAAGATAAAGGCTTTGTGCACAGACTCAAGATACTTTGCATTGACATGGGAGATGTACTGGTCTGCCAGGCACACTATCTGCACATTCATCGAGTGAAAGCTCTTTCGATTTCTGAAGACCTGTTCATTTCTCCGTGGAGGGGACAAATGCAATATGTGTACCATCAATCGCCCCAATAATGTTGGGGATATGTCCCATGGCATAGAAATCAGTTTTCACTGTGGCCATGTCCTCCACCTGGGGGAAAACGATGTAGCTGCGCATGTGTTTAATCAGGGCAGACAAATACACTGTTCAGCACTATTGAGAACATTGGCTGACACATTCCTGCTGCCAAGCCCACTGTCACTTGGAAGGAGCCACTTGCCAGGATATGGAGCACAGATAGGACTTGCGCAAGAGGAGGGATCTCGGTGGGCTGACAGATAGCATATATCAGTTCAGGTTCCAATTGGGCACAGCAGCTCTGTGATTGTGGTCCTGTCCAGTCTTTAGGTGAGGATAATGTGCCTGTCCTCCATTGTGCCAAGTCCACCAGGGGCCTGTACACGGGGAATGTCTCCATCTCCTATTCATCCACAGCGGTTGCAATCTAGGGGGCGAACGGTGAGTAGCTGGTCAGTATTCCATATTTCTAAACACTAAACTGCTTTGCATGTTGTGACTGTAACACAATATTTTTGTACATGCTCAAATGGTGCCTATGTGTATTGTGACACAGTTAGGTGCCATAGCCCCCCCCCCTGAAATGGCATCCGCCTGTCCTGTATGGAGAGACGTGCACATGAGGTAATTCCGGTGACGTTGTGCGCCGTTGCGGGAGGCTGTTGAAAACCGCCGTGCAACTCCTCATTGGATCCCATTGGGCCCTATGGGTTACAATGGCCAATGGTGATGTACGCCGGCGGTGACGGTACGCACCGCCGCGGACGTGACTGCTATTTTCTATCTGTTCACCCACTTGCTACCTGACCTTCAACAGGAGAGGACCTACACTGCAAGTGCTGCTGTGACCTGTGTCTGGAACCGCCCATGGCTCGTGTCACTGGGGAAAGGGCCCCTGCCTTCACCGCTGCAGAGTTGGAGAGACTGGTGGATGGGGTCCTACCCCAGTACTGAATGCTGTATGGGCCTCCAGACCAACAGGTGAGTACACTGTGAGCACAATGCATGGGGCATGAATGCATGGAGTGCTGTGTGTGAGGGACTCGTGTAAGGGGGGGTTGGTGGAAGGGTCCTGGCCAGCGTGCTGCATGTATGGTGGGCAATGTCTGTGCGTATGGGGATGTGTGGTCTATGGTGGGATATGAGTGTCTATGGCAGGCGGAGCACCCACTGTCGCAAACGGTGGGAGGACCTGAGACGCTGGGCAAGGAAGACAGCAGAGGCCCAGCTGGGGATGGCCTCCCAATGAGGAATGGGTGCCCGTCGAACCCTAACCCCCCTGATGGCGCGCATACTGGCGGTGGCCTACCCGGACCTGGATGGGCGCCTGAGGGCATCACAGCAGCCACAAGGGGGTGAGTACAGTTTCCCAATATACTAATTGCGCGTAGTAGGGTGGTCTCCGGGTGGGGGATGTGGGCCTGTGGGTGCCCCTAGGCCAGGCCGGACATTGCAGGGTAGGTCCTATGTTGGGCAGGGTATGATGTGAACCACCTCCAACCACACTAGTATGCATCCACTACTGGGCAGGGCTCTGTGGGTCACAGGTATGCAATTATTGGCGTTAGGTATTAGTGTTTATGGCCTGGTGACTAGCATTGTGACTGGTAGTGCATTGTCTAGTGCGTAGGTCTGTTCCCTGTGTGTGAGTGTGTTGTGTACGCCAACGGTGGTGTTGTTGTTGCCATTGACCAAGTGTAACCTTTGTCTCTTCCCTCCTTTTTGTTTTGTCACCCTGTCCTTCTGTGCATTAGCATCATCTGGCGGAGGAGCTGAGGCACCGGCGACGGTGGGAGCTGCATCCCACATGGCCCAGGAGGCCGAATCCACCAACGGTGATGGCACCAGTGGGACTGAGGGCGAGGGGAGCACCGGTGGGACTGAGGGCGAGGGGAGCACCACGGCGGAGACAGGAGGGGACAGTTCGGACAGTGATACCACCTACGATGAAAGCTCCCGTTCCAGCACCGCCCTCCCAGCAGCCCCTCAGCGTGTTTCCCGTGCCCACTCACCCAGGAGGATGGGCATCTCCTTTGCCCCAGGCACCTCAGGCCCTGCCCCAGTTAGCCCTGCTGCCCTGAGTTAGGAGGACATCGGCCTCCTGTGATCGATCTCTGTTGGGCAGTCAACCATTGTGAATGCCATCCAGGGGCTGGTATCTCATTTGCAACAGACAAATGCATTCCTGGAGGGCATTCACTCTGGCATGTCCGCCCAACAGAAATCAATCCAGGCTCTGGCCTCCTCTCTGAAGGGAGCCATTGTCCCTGTTTCTAGCCTAACCCCTCCAACTTCCTCTACCCACAATCACCACACATCATCCCACAGACACTCACACAAACACCATCCAGATGCAGACATACCAACATCGACTGCATCCAGTGTGTCCCCCTCCTCCTCCTCGCTGACCTCCCTCCCAGTTACTTCTCCACTCACACATGCATGCACTACATCCTCATCCACTACCTCCATACCAGCACGTCTATCATTACACACCTCTCACTGGCTGTCACCACCCCCACATCCATGCACATGTTCCCTGTGTCCTCTCCCACTTTGTCTGTGTCCCCTCCTCCAAAAGTACACAAATGCAAGCACTCAGTAACCCAACAGCCATCCACCTCACAACAGCATCCAGCCCATGCAGCTGCACCCACACACAGCAGACAGACACCTCCTACAACCACTTCCTCTTCCTCCACTCCCAAACCTTCACCCTCTTCCCGCCCCAATGTCCCTAAGAAGCTTTTCCTCTCCACTGTTGACCTCTTCCCTACCATTCCCCCCCATCCTTCATATCGGGCCAGGGTGGTCAAACCCCAGGCGAGCACCTAAGCCACCCATTCCACGGCCACAGTGGTGTTGACAGCTACTGCTGGTGGGAGAGGATCCCGGGAACCAGCCAGCAGCACTGAAAGTGTGCGTGCACCAGGTGCATCATGGAAGGGCAAGGAGGCACCACCAGCTGCGAAAGGGAAGGGCAAGGAGGCACCACCAGCTGCAAAAGGGAAGGGGAAGGAGGCAGCACCAGCTGTGAAAGGGAAAGGCAAGGAGGCACCACCAGCTGCGAAAGGGAAAGTGAAGGCGGCACCACCAGCTGCGAAAGGGAAGGGCAAGGAGGCACCACCTGCTGCGAAAGGGAAGGGCAAGGGGCCTGCACCTGCAGGCAGGAAGGACAGGAGGCCTGGTGTTGGGACTCATTCTGAGCCCCTACCACCAACCATGGCGGTTCAGCTATCCAAAGCTGCAGGGGAAGGGCTGGAGCCTCCCCCCACCACTCCCAGCACTGCCACCAGCACCACCACCAGCACCACTGCCAGCAGCAGCAGCCCAGTGGGTAGCAGTCCGAGGCTGCAGGGATAGGGCTGGAACCTCCCCCCCCACTACTGCCAGCACCGCCACCAGCACCACTGCCAGCACAGTACATAGATTCAGGTCTTTGCCTGGTTTAGGCAGTACTACTATCACCACCTCCCTCTTTGTAGGTGCTACTTCTCCCAACACCCTGAAGTGGTTGAATAATTTAGTCAAAATAGGAGATAGTTTTGGGAAAAAACATTTTATAAAATGTAGCGAGATACTTACCCAGGCCCAGCACTTTTCCAGTTTTTAGCCTGCTGGTAGCTAATACAAGCTCTTCTACCAAAATGGGCTCATCTAGTTGGTCGACAGGTACCTGGATGCTAATGGCTAGAGATTCACCTTCACACATGGCTATGCTTGGGATTGGAAAGCTATCTCACTGATTTGTAGCTTTTGGTGAAAAAGACCAAGGGCCTCATTTACAAGGAACTGGTGCATTGGCCCGATGTGCCAGATTAATTGCTTCACCCTGCGCCCCCTAACAACACCATGGCAGCGCTGTATTTATAACACAGCATACCATGTTGCTCGTTAGCATTTTGACGCTAGTCCAGCAAAGTTCGGGGCGGCCCATTCAAAAGAGCCTAGGATCAATTTACGTCTGCCCTGGGCAGGCATCAAAAAATAACGGTAGAATGGTGCAGTGAAAACTAGTAGATTTCACTGCGCCATTGTTTCGGGCCTCCCTGCGGGGGAACACTTCCCTTGTATACATTATACCTGGCACAGGTGGAATGTGGCTCAAAGGTTTACAAACTGGTGCAATGGTGACATTACACCAGTTTGTAAATACAGCAGGGGTGGCAGACTGTTTTGCGCCACTGTAGCATTAAAAACATCTCGCTACAGTGGCTCAAGTGGCTTGTAAATGAGCCCCCAAATGTTTTGGCAATATCCTATCTTCTGTAACAAAGTACTGAAAGTTGATACTCTTTCTCCATTCATTTTTGTCCTGGCTTTTGAATCCAGGAGCATGCCAGATTTGTTGCTCATGGAAATGTACGCTTTATCATCCTTAGAATGGCATATTCAGTTTTGTCCATATAAAGGGCTATAAGCGAGACATGAGCGGACAAGACCCTCTGTTGCAGTTTCTGGGATGAAGTGTTTCCATTCCAACCTACTAAATTGAGATTTATTTAATCCTTTTTATCCTTCCTCAGCCTTTAAACTACTTAAAAAAAGGAGGGATAACAACATAGGACAATGTATGTTAAAAATGATGGTAAGTTGGGACCATATTTTCTTCCAAAAAGCAGCCGTAGGGGGACATAAAAAAAGAAGATGGAGCAAGTCTCCATGAGGGTATCCACATGACCAACAAGCTAAAGTGGTCATATTCGAAAATGTGTCTATAGATGAAGGTGTATAATATAATCTATGATATAGAAAGCACATAGATTGAGTTATAGAGGCCGTTCTTGAAATTTTAAATATTCTATACCTTATTTGGTTCCAGAGAAGAATAGTCCAATCACATCCCAAATCCAATTGCCACGTAAGTTCTACCTTGGTTTTAGGTCGAGAAGGAGAGAAGGATCTAGACCTAGAAAATATTTGTATATAAAATAAGCTTTAGGATTAAGTGACAGTAGTTTTAAAAGTCAATCTGGGGAGGATTTTTGGTGGGGTATGGAATCTGGGGAAAGTGAAAAAAGAATTTTCAAAACAGTTTCCATAAGAATTGAAAATGTATGCCAAAAAGATCGAGGACAATCAAAAGCTACCTGAAGGAAAGAATGAGGATTTAGACCTTCAAATAAGTCTTGGACCCAAGTATTCCACCTTTGTCTTCAAGTTTTCCAATTTAGGGGTCTGTTATTTATAGTAATAAGATGGTTATACCAAAGGGGGGAATGTAAACAAGAGTCTCTAGATAAAAAATGTATTTGGTAAATAAGGCTTTAACAAAAAAAAAAGTATGATTAAATAATGACAAAGAGATTATGATGCATTTTGAAGAGACTGTTAGAACTTCCTTAGTAGAGAAAGGTGCAAGTAAGGAAAGTTTGATATCAAGCCATAAGGGCGTAAAGGTAGAGGAGATACAGGATAATCATTTGACAGCTTGTTTTAGACAAAAAGCTTAATGGTATGGCTGAAAGTCTGGAAAATAGACCAAAGAAATTTGGAAAGAGGTGAATCATTTTTAAAAAATATATAACTGGTATAAGGACTGGAATCATGGATAGGACATACACTAAAAGGGGAGTAATCATCATTTTTATAGAGTCCAGACAACTACGCTATGGCAGATAAAGTGAATTCCAAGAGGATAGCAATTTATCAACTCTATTGAAACATTCTTTCATATTCATTTTAATTGACTCTTCAATAGAGTTAGTAAACCAAATGCCTAGGGATTTAATTTTTGAATTATTCTAATGAAAGCTAGTAGAGTCGAAGGATTGTTTGGTACAAAATTTAGTAATAGGCAAAACTTATGTTTTCTCAGAATTAATTTTATAACCTGAAACAGATGAAAACTGTGTAATTTAATTAAGTATGGCAGGGTTTGAGACATCAGGATTGGAAAGAAAAAGAATTGTTTGCATAGGCAGGTAATTTTGAATGTTTATCACCGTATTGGAAGCCTGATAAAATATTTTTTTACGACTACGAGAAAGGAAGGGTTCAAGGGCTAAAACAAATAAAAGAAGAGATAATGGACAACCTTGACAAACTCCTTATTGTAAGGAAAAATAGTGGTATTGTCAAAGCCCAGCTCACCTGAGTCCTTGTTCAGTTCTGATGGAGGTTGAAGACAATCCGACCCCACCCTGAAACTGCTTGTTCCAGCACACTAGTTTTTAAAACAGTGCACTAAGAACAGAAGCTCAAGGGAAGGGGGGAAGTGGATAAAATAAAATAAAGAGACAACACCGTTCTTGCGTTTCCACTGTTGAAGTGCTGCACAAATCTGCGGCCCTCTCTGACTTCTGTAGAAACTAGTGCCTAATGAAACATAAACAAAGAACAGATAAGTACAACCTATTCCTAACTGGGTTCCTGACTATCCCTTTATTTATTAAAAATGTTCTTCTAAAAGTACCTCTTGGATCCTGGTCTCTAGTTTCCAGGTTTGGAATGTGTTACTGCTCTGGGATGTGCTTTCTATTACTCTAAAGCTTCTAAAACATTAAACAAATACCGTTATCAGAATTACCAATATCAAACATTCATCTTAATATAACTAAAGCCTAAATTCCCAATAGCAGACTCACTTTTCCCATATTTCCAGAATCTTTTATAAAACAAATACTGTACTTTTACGTCAAAATACAGCATGTAATTTGTGCAAGTCCTTGATTTACTGTTTGCCTCACAAAGTTCCGCAAAGTATTCTTGTAACAAAGAGTTTGAATCACAATGTTCGTGGAAGGTATCTTGTTTCAAATTGTCTATACACGAATCCAGAAATTGTTGTCAAAGTTCTTTCAGGTAATAAAAGTTTTGCACTTACTTGTTGCTGGCAAGAGATACTGATCAGTCTAACCTTGTCTTCTTTCTCTTTTGCAGGTTGCTTGTAGGAGAGAGGCTGAGGCAAGGAGGAACCGGAAGCCGGAAGAAGGAAGAGCCAGCAACTGCACCCATTGAAGCCAATGAAAGTCTGTAGAGAGCAGGAGTGCCAGCGCCGAGGGATCTGTCCTCAGGTAAGCGGGAGGTAGACGAGCACAAGCACTGGGTGAGGCTCGGGGGCTGCCTTTTATAGACAGGGCTGGGTGTGGTCCTCACATGCTGCACATGTTCTTGAAAGGTGTGCAGAGCTGGGTGTGGTTTGAAGAGCTGGGTGTGGTCCTCACATGCTGCACATGTTCTTGAAAGGTGTGCAGAGTTTCAGTTATTATGCAAATGAGTTAAATTAACACATGGCCTAGAGCGGAGTGTTTTAAAGAAGCCTTGGTAAAAGCAAGGCCCAATGTGTAAACAAAACAGCACATTAAACAACATACACAGAAGCCTAGGGGGAGGGGAAGGTGAGATAACAAGAAAGGCTTTCAATAGTAAGTTTAAAAGGGAGCTATTACAGAACCCACTAGTGCAGTGAGAGGGGACATGCTCTTTGCTGTGCACAAACCCTAACAGTTGCCCCCCTCAAAGGCCCTCCTACAGGATGGGGTTTTCCTGGATTTTTTAAATAAAACCGTCTAATCAGCTGTGGGGCATGTACATATGATGCTGGTTCCCATGAATTCTCAGATTCATCATATCCTTTCCATTCTACTAAATAAAACAGACGTCCACTAATTCTTTTTGAGTCTTTTATGCTTTTCACTTCATATTCTAGATTTCCCTTAATTGGTATGGGTGGAGGTGGTGGTTCAGGTCGGGTTTTTGGATTGTACGGCTTAAGCAAGGACACATGGAATGTAGTATGTACTGGATATTCTTTTGGTAAATCTAATTTTACTGTTACCGGGTTTACTATGGCAGTTATACTAAAGGGTTCAATGAAACGTGGTTGCAGCTTTCGGGATCCCTCTATGTTTAGGTTTTTTGTGGAGAGCCATACCTTGTCACCGATTTTATACATTGGGGCCTCAGATCTGTGTTTGTCTGCTTGTCTTTTCATGCTTTCCTTGTACTTTAATAAATGTTTCCTGGCTTTGTCTTGTATGTCACCTAACCTCGTTAGTCTATCCGTTACTGTAGGTAACAGAGAATCTTCTAACAAAATGGGTATAGCTCTTGGATGATACCCCTGCAAGAAATAGAATGGTGAGCAAAGTAGAGCTGAATGCTCAGTATTATTATAAACAAACTCCGCTACAGGGAGAGCTTCCAACCATTCACTAGAATAATCAGCCAATAAACAACGTAGCGTTTGAAGTAAGGTTTGGTTCAGTCGTTCAGTCTGTCCATCTGTCTCTGGGTGGAAAGCAGTGGATAATGCCACATCTATTTTCAGTTTTTTACATAATGTTTTCCAAAATTTAGAGTTGAACTGGCTCCCTCGGTCTGACACCACTTTGCTTGGCAAACCATGTAAACGCACAATTTCCCTTATAAAAATATCGGCAAATTCTGCCGCCGTGGGTAATTTCCGTAATGGTACAAAATGTGCCATTTTAGATAAAAAAATCCACTATAACCAACACTGTTGTGAAAGATTTTATAGGTGGTAAACCTACAATAAAGTCTACGCTCACAGTGTGCCAAGGTTGTTTGGGTGTTGGCATTGGTATAACAAGCCGTCAGGGGCCTTATGAGAAGATTTATGTCTTGCACAAATTGGACAGGTAGTGACAAATTGCTTAATGTCCTTTCTTATAGTGTCCCACCAAAAGTGTTTTTGCACATTTTCCAGGGTTTTTACCCAACCAGGATGACCTGCCAACGGTGAGGCGTGATGCCAAATTATCACCTGTGTTTGTAATTCAGAGGTTGGCACTAACAGCATGTTGTCGTGATACAATAAACCTCGTTGTATTGTGTTATGGGAATCCTTTAACCAATCCTGAGGTGCTATTTGCATGTGTGCATTATATAGATCTGTGATGAAATCCTTCTGTTGTACTGGTGCCAAAAACTTTTGGGGAGGAATAATGGGTTCTCCTATATTATCTTGTTTCATGTCTGAGGTATGTCCGTATCTAGATAACACATCAGATTGAATTTGTTGTGCACCTGGTCTATAGGTTATTACAAAGTCAAATGTGCTAAAAAAAATTAACCAGCGCATCTGACGTGGTGTTAGTGCTTTAAGTGATCCAAAAAACTGTAGGTTCCTATGGTCAGAAAAGATTGTAACTGGGTACTTGGCTCCCATTAAATGGTGCCTCCATTCTGAAAAGGCTTCTTTGATAGCTAGTAGTTCCCTTTCAGCCACAGTGTAATTTTGTTCAGCTGGTAATAACTTTTTGGAATAGAAGGCTATAGGATGTAACTGGCCATCTACTGCATCTCGTTGAGAGAGAACTCCTCCTAAAGCTACTTGTGAAGCATCCGCTTCAACAAAAAAAGGCAAGTCAGGATCAGGATGTTTCAGAATTGGGGCTGAAGTGAACTTTTGTTTTAGGAGTTGAAAGGCGTGTGCCGCCTCATCGGTCCAAAGAAATTGTTGCCCTTTCCGCAACAAGGTAGTTATTGGGGCCGCAATGTCTGCAAAATGTGCAATAAACCTCCTATAAAAATTGGCGAAACCCAGAAATTTCTGAATATCTTTTACAGAGGATGGTTCTGGCCAATCAGCAATAGCACTGATTTTCTTTACATCCATAGTTATTCCTTGAGGTGACAGGCAGTATCCTAAAAAGTCCACCTTGCTGACATTAAAAGTACACTTTTCTAACTTAGCAAAAAGATGATTTTCTTTTAACTTTGATAATACTGCACGAACATGTTGGGTATGTTCTTCTGAGTTCTTAGAGTAAATGAGGATGTTGTCTATGTATACTATGACACAAACGTCCAGGAATTCGTGTAGGACCTCATTTATAAAGAACTGAAAGGCCGCAGGGGCATTACATAACCCAAAGGGCATTACTGTGTACTCAAATAAACCAAACTTTGTCTTGAAAGCTGTCTTCCACTCATCCCCCTCTTTTACTCGGACCAGGTGGTAAGCTCCCCGCAGATCTAGTTTAGTGTATACAGTAGAATGTCTTAATTGATCCAACAACACAGGTATTAGAGGAAGAGGATATTTATTCTTTATTGTAGCCTTATTTAGTCCTCTATAATCGATACACGCGCGCAGGGATTTATCCGGCTTCGGGATAAAAAAGAGTGGAGATGACACCAGAGATGTGGAATGACGGATGAACCCAGACTGTAGTAGGTCATCTAGGTAGGTTCTTAAGTATTTGGTTTCTTCGTCAGTCAAAGCATATACTCTGTTATTAGGTAAAGGGGCCCCTGGGATAAGATCTATACGACAGTCATAAGACCTATGTGGGGGCAGCGCACTAGCCTTTACTGGATCAAAGACGTCTTTGAAGTCAGAATATTCAGGAGGGAGACTTGGTTCACCTTGTGTAACACTAGCACAGTGTAATACTGTGCTCTGTTCTGTACCTGCTTCTTGATAGCAATTGGTTCTACAGAAAGAGGAATCCAAAGTAACAGTTCTATTCACCCAATCAATTTTTGGGTTATGATTTGTTAACCAGGGTACCCCGAGAATCAAACCAAAATTAGGAGTATCTATCAGATCAAAGCTAATCACCTCTGTGTGCCCGTTCTGACAGACCATAACAAGTGGACTTGTTTGTTTTGTGATTAATCCAGAGGTCAATTCTGACCCATCCACTGCACATACTGCTTCTGGACAAGGCTTTAGGCACATAGGAAGTCCTAAGTTTTCAGCTAACTTATTATCCACAAAATTTCCTGTCGCGCCTGAGTCTAGTAGGACAGGGAGAGAATGCCTCACTTGGGTTGTAACATATAAAACAACCTGAATTATGAAATGTCTAGGTATGTGCGGTACCATGAAGGCTGCAGCATTAGAGGTTTGATTAAGATGTTTTCTCGAACAAGTAACCTCTCCCCTTGTCGAGCTTAATCGTTTCCCGATTCAGTTAAGGAGGTGGAGGAAACAGCACCCTTTCGTGGATTTTTAGGCTTTACTGGACATTCTCTGACAAAGTGACCTGCCCTTCCACAATATAAACATAATTGAAGTTTTCTTCTTCTTTCTTTTTCCTCTGATGTGAGTGGACCTCTGAGTGTCCCTATTTGCATAGGCTCAGGTTCAGGGAGTTTATTATCTGGGTCTTTCTTCTCGTGTCTAATAAAAGTTAACCGTGATTCCAGTTTGTATTTATCTCCCTTTCTTTCTCCTAGTCTATGTTCTAATTTCGCAACTAAATCTACAAAGTCCGAATAGTCTTCTGGCAAATCAACGATATGAGCCAGCGCGTCTTTTAACTCGTCTCTCAAACCTTTATAGAAAAGGGAGACACGCTTTTCTTCTGGCCACTGTGTCTCGGTGAGTAAACGATTAAAACTAGTGAGATAGGTCAATAAATCCTTGTTACCTTGTTTAAGATTTAAAAGCTCATTATCACTTGCCTGCATGAAAGTGTGTTTTGCAAAAAGGCTGGTCATGGTACGTTTAAATTGATTCCAATTATGGAGGATGGGATCATCTCTCTCCACGAAAGGAATTGACCAATTGGCTGCTGTGCCACCCAAATAAGACAAGACGAATGCCACTTTCGTAGTATCAGTAGGGAACTGTTGTGGCTTACAAACGAAGTGTAATTGACATTGATTGATAAAAACATGGAATTTGTTACTATCTCCATGAAAACGTTCAGGTGCTGCTAAGGGCACAGCATTAGGAAGATTAACAGCGACCTCAACTGGGGGAGGCAAAGTTGTATGTTTTGATGGCGCCCCTGTCTCTGAGGAGGTTTTAAACAAAGGCGTAAAAGCTGTGTTCCACTGAGATACCCTAAATTTATACCTGCTTAAATCCTGTTTTAAAGAGGTATTCTCCATCTTTAATCTCTCTATTTCCTCTTGCATATGTTGCAAGATGCCAGACACTGATTCATTATGAACCAAATCCTCATTTAGGGCCTGCGCCATATCTGTGACGTCAATGCCCTCTATTTCTTCCCCGATATTCATCGTCCACCAGAACTGATTTTTTTTTATTTATTTTTTTAAGGCTTGTGCTTCTGTCAAAGCCCAGCTCACCTGAGTCCTTGTTCAGTTCTGATGGAGGTTGAAGACAATCCGGCCCCACCCTGAAACTGCTTGTTCCAGCACACTAGTTTTTAAAACAGTGCACTAAGAACAGAAGCTCAAGGGAAGGGGGGAAGTGGATAAAATAAAATAAAGAGACAACACCGTTCTTGCGTTTCCACTGTTGAAGTGCTGCACAAATCTGCGGCCCTCTCTGACTTCTGTAGAAACTAGTGCCTAATGAAACATAAACAAAGAACAGATAAGTACAACCTATTCCTAACTGGGTTCCTGACTATCCCTTTATTTATTAAAAATTTTCTTCTAAAAGTACCTCTTGGATCCTGGTCTCTAGTTTCCAGGTTTGGAATGTGTTACTGCTCTGGGATGTGCTTTCTATTACTCTAAAGCTTCTAAAACATTAAACAAATACCGTTATCACAATTACCAATATCAAACATTCATCTTAATATAACTAAAGCCTAAATTCCTAATAGCAGACTCACTTTTCCCATATTTCCAGAATCTTTTATAAAACAAATACTGTACTTTTACGTCAAAATACAGCATGTAATTTGTGCAAGTCCTTGATTTACTGTTTGCCTCACAAAGTTCCGCAAAGTATTCTTGTAACAAAGAGTTTGAATCACAATGTTCGTGGAAGGTATCTTGTTTCAAATTGTCTATACACGAATCCAGAAATTGTTGTCAAAGTTCTTTCAGGTAATAAAAGTTTTGCACTTACTTGTTGCTGGCAAGAGATACTGATCAGTCTAACCTTGTCTTCTTTCTCTTTTGCAGGTTGCTTGTAGGAGAGCGGCTGAGGCAAGGAGGAACCGGAAACCGGAAGAAGGAAGAGCCAGCAACTGCGCCCATTGAAGCCAATGAAAGTCTGTAGAGAGCAGGAGTGCCAGCGCCGAGGGATCTGTCCTCAGGTAAGCGGGAGGTAGACGAGCACAAGCACTGGGTGAGGCTCGGGGGCTGCCTTTTATAGACAGGGCTGGGTGTGGTCCTCACATGCTGCACATGTTCTTGAAAGGTGTGCAGAGCTGGGTGTGGTTTGAAGAGCTGGGCGTGGTCCTCACATGCTGCACATGTTCTTGAAAGGTGTGCAGAGTTTCAGTTATTATGCAAATGAGTTAAATTAACACATGGCCTAGAGCGGAGTGTTTTAAAGAAGCCTTGGTAAAAGCAAGGCCCAATGTGTAAACAAAACAGCACATTAAACAACATACACAGAAGCCTAGGGGGGGGGAAGGTGAGATAACAAGAAAGGCTTTCAATAGTAAGTTTAAAAGGGAGCTATTACAGAACCCACTAGTGCAGTGAGAGGGGACATGCTCTTTGCTGTGCACAAACCCTAACAGGTATACATGTCAGTTAACTTATACAGTGGCTTGTGGAGCTGTATAAAGCAGAGCTATGAGTGAACTGATTTTAGGGCCAAAACCATACCAGTTCGGTGCTTTGAGCAAAATGGGCCAATTCACTCTGTCAAAGGCTTTTTCAGCATCTATAGGAATAGCTGCGAAGGTGTAAGAAAGAGAAGAAGCTTTATCTAATATATTAAAAATAGTTTAGAGTTATCTGAGGTCAATTGACCTTTGACAAAGCCACATTGCTCTGTACCTATTAATTTAGGTTAAAGTGGTTCAAGTCGTAAAGCAAGTAATTTGGCAAAAAATGTATAATCTACATTTACAAGGAATATAGGACGATCATTTTTACATTGTGTAGTGTCCCAGCCATGTTTGTGAATTAGACAAATACTTGCTTCTTGAAAAGTGCCTTCGGCCTTGCCAGTGAGAAAGAAACATTTAAAGAGTTGCAGGAGTTTAAGAAACAAAATATTGGAGAAATGCAAATAGAGTTCTACTATAAAACCATCTGGTGATTTCCCTTTTTAAGTGAATTAAGGGCTTTGGTTGTTTCTGAAATCGATAAATCACATTCAAGATGATCAAAATCAAAGTTATTATGTTTAGGAGGTGTAATACTATTAAAATATGTCTCAATAAGACAAGAGTGAATTGGATGTTCCAGAGTATATAAGATTTTGTAAAATTTTGTGAATTTGTCTAAAATCTCTCCAACTTTGAATAAATGTTTTCCATCTGATGAATGAATGGATTCAATAAAAGAGTATTTTTTGGACCTTCAGATAATTAGCTATGCGGCCACCATAGTATTGGGCGCCATTGCTTAATAATATAGAGGAGGCTTGATCAGTAGATTATTTTATTAAAATTCAATTTGGCTTTAACAAGTTCTTGTAGAGTGGAGTCTGAGGTCGAGGAATACAACTGATGTTCTAAACCTTTGATATTACATAGCAAGAGTTACTGTTGATGGCCAAAATATTTCTTCTTTTTAGAGACAAAGTCAATAATGAAACCGCGAGTTGCAGCCTTAAAGGTAACCCATAATAATTGGGGAGTTATATCCGAAGTTGGATTAAACAGAAAGAATTCATTAGCAAAGGAAATAAATGAGGTGGAGAAGACTGGATCTAACAAAAGAATGTTATTAAATCTCCATCTAGTTGAATTGGGACGTGAAGGGACCAAATCTCAGTCTGTAACAATGGGGATGTGATCAGATATAACAATAGGCTCAATAGTGGATGGAATGTGGTTTTGTGTTAGTTATTTAGTGAGAAAAATATAATCTAAGCAAGAAAGGGAACCGGGGGGATTAAAAAAAGTATTCTTTTGCAGTGGTATTGCATGATTTCAATGCATCAACTAAAGAGTTTTGTGAGATAGTGGAATGAAATTGCTTGTGAATCTTATGGGTAGAAAACAAATTTGAGATTGTCAGTCAGAAAAAGGATCCATAATCTGGTTACAGTCCCCACCTAAAAGAAACAATTCATTTTGTATTGAAAATATTTTTTAGTACTATTAGGCCAAAATAAACGTCTGATTGGGTCGGTCCATATACATTAAAAACAGCTAGGGGTACATCATTTATAAGCAATTTTACAATCAACCATCTACCTTCAGAGTTATTTTCCTGAGTAACAACAGTACAATTTAACTTTTTATGGCATAGAATTAGTAGGAGAAACAAAAACTGACCCTGCCTAATTTGTTTAAGTTTTAATGCCTCTGTTTCTGTAAAATGAATTTCTTTTAAGAGTACTACATCTGGATTATAGAAGGAAAGGTGAGATAATATTCTCTTCTTTTTTTAGGGTTAACAAAACCTTTTACATTCCAAGATATTACTCTGAATGTAATCAGCAATAAACACATATAAAACTACACCATCAACAGTAATGCAAAAATTGGAAATATAGGAAAGGGAACAAACAGATAAAGAATGGGAATAAAAAATGAGAAACTGAGGAAGACAGAAGGAAAGAAAAGAAAAGGAGAAATAGAAAGGACAGTCCATGTTAGTACTACGACTGATCTACATACCTTGATGGGGAACAAAGAAGAAACATGGAATGCAACACACAGGAGTCTGCACAACCAACAAGGAGGAATGCACCACACCAGAACACCATGTAGAATGAATAGGAAATGGGTACATGAAGAATTACGATGCAAAGAGATGTGAGTTAAACCAGAAATAAACACTCAATAACCACTAATCTATGAGAAATCAACAAAAGTAAAGATATTTAAATTCAATATCAATTGATCCTGAAGAGGAAGGAGCAGCGATGTCCATCAAATCCGTTGAATGAGATTGAATTTTTAGGTCTGCAGGGTCATCAGTAGTAGAGGTTTTGTTCTGGAATGTGCATGGATGAAATAAACCATATCTCACTCCCAGAGAACATAATGTAGGGTGAAGATCAAGAAAGTCCTTCCTTCATCTAGCAATAGCTGTAGAAACATCTTGTGACAAGAACAGTTTGGCACCAGACCATATAAGTTGTGTTTTTGTTGGCTGCATTTAAAACTTGCAAGAGATCTGTGAACTTTAGAAATAAAATAATCACACCACGGGAGCAGATGATGACGTAAGTATGGGCTTGCTGGATGTTTAAATTGGAGGATGTAGGCAAATTCAGCAATTTTGGTAGAAAAGATGTGAAGAAAGAAACTGGATCTCCACCCTCAATGCCCTCCAGAAGACCATGTAAATGCAGGTTGTTGTGCCTATTTCTATTTTCTAGATCTTCAGCGTGTTTTTTCAGTATTAAAACATCCTTATCCAAAGTTGCTATTTTAGGGAATGAATCTGTATATTAGTAACACGTTGCTCAATCAAAGTAATTCTAGATTCCATAGAGGACCATTTATCATCAAGGTTTTGAATATAAGTGTTAGTTTCCTCAATAAATGGTCTCAATGCCCGAATCTCCTCATATTATAGTACCCAGAGATATAGGCGATGTGGATTTCGGAGTAGAATGAGGGTCCTATTTGTGTCTTTTATTGGCAAAGGATGGTAAAGGTGTTTTCAAGGGTGACAGAGTTGGAGTAGTTGGACGAGAGGAGTTAGTTTGAGCCATATCAAAAGAGGACTTTAAAGCTTCCATAAAATCATAGAAGGGTGGTCAGAATCTGATACAATGTCAAAAGAAGCTTTATCAGACTGTAAAAGTTTCTTAATTTTGCCCATATAAGAAAAAGTGAGGAAAAGTTTGGTTAAAATGGTATTTGTAGCAAGCAAACAAGACCCCAAGTTAATTTTAAGAGAAGATGACTGCAAACAAGTAGGGAATATTGACTCCTCAGGGGATAGGCATATTGAAATCAAAAAGAATCTATGAGACAGATATCAAGCATTTAGGTGTCACTGCTGAGATGAGAGCATCAGAATAAATAGGAGGAGCATGAAAATGGCTGACTTACATGAGGCAATTTATACTCCATGACGCGCTGAGGAAAGAGGTGCAGCGCATTGAAAAAACAAGATGGCGGCCGCAAGGAATCTAGGTGATGTAGTTCACTGTTTATAAGTGAAAACACCAAGACAAAATTCCAAATTTAAAAGACAACAGCTCCAGAGATATTACGCTGCAGTGATAAAGTTATTCCATTAGTGAAGAAGAGAGGAAACCTCAGTAAAAAATGCTTTGTGGGTCTGGTGAGATGTGGAGCACTACGTCTAGGTGGCTGTAGGAGGCTGGACTGGCTTGTAGTGAGTACCAAGGGGTACTTGCACCTTGCACCAGGCCCATGTATCCCTTATTAGTGTATAGGGTGTCTAGCAGCATAGGCTGATAGATAATGGTAGCTTAGCAGAGCAGCTTAGGCTGAACTAGGAGACGAGTGACGCTCCTACAGTACCACTAGTGTCATATGCACAATATCATAAGAAAACACAATACACAGATATACTAAAAATAAAGGTACTTTATTTTTATGACAATATGCCAAAGTATCTCAGAATGTACCCTCAGTATGAGGATAGCAAATATACACAAGATATATGTACACAATACCAAAATATCCAGTAATAGTATTAGAAAACAGTGCAAACAATGTATAGTTACAATGGGATGCAATGGGGACACATAGGGATAGGGGCAACACAAACCATATACTCCAAAAGTGGAATGCGAACCACGAATGGACCCCAAACCTATGTGACCTTGTAGAGGGTCGCTGGGACTATTAGAAAATAGTAAGGGTTAGAAAAATAGCCCACCCCAAGACCCTGAAAAGTGAGTGCAAAGTGCACTAAAGTTCCCCAAAGGACATAGAAGTGGTGATAGGGGAATTCTGCAGGAAAGACACAAACCAGCAATGCAACAACGATGGATTTCTAGTCGAGGGTACCTGTGGAACAAGAGGACCAAGTCCAAAAGTCACAAGCAAGTCGGAGATGGGCAGATGCCCAGGAAATGCCAGCTGTGGGTGCAAAGAAGCTGCTACTGGACAGTAGAAGCTGAAGGTTCTGCAGGAACGACAAGGGCTAGAAACTTCCCCTTTGGAGGATGGATCCCCCACGCCGTGGAGAGTCGTGCAGAAGTGGATAGGCTAGCAACACCTGAAGGAGCCTATCAGAAGGAGTCTCTGACGTTACCTGGTGGCACTGGCCACTCAGAGCAGTCCAGTGTGCCAGCAGCACCTCTGTTTCCAAGATGGCAGAGGTCTGGAGCACAATGGAGGAGCTCTGGACACCTCCCAGGGGAGGTGCAGGTCAGGGGAGTGGTCACTCCCCTTTCCTTTGTCCAGTTTCGCGCCAGAGCAGGGCTAAGGGGTCCCTGAACCGGTGTAGACTGGCTTATGCAGAAATGGGCACCATGTGTGCCCATGAAAGCATTTCCAGAGGCTGGGGGAGGCTACTCCTCCCCTGCCTTCACACCATTTTCCAAAGGGAGAGGGTGTAACACCCTCTCTCAGAGCAAGTCCTTTGTTCTGCCATCCTGGGCCAGGCCTGGCTGGACCCCAGGAGGGCAGAAGCCTGTCTGAGGGGTTGGCAGCAGCAGCAGCTGCAGTGAAACCCCGGGAAAGGCAGTTTGGCAGTACCAGGGTCTGTGCTACAGACCACTGGGATCATGGGATTGTGCCAATTATGCCAGGATGGCATAGAGGGGGCAATTCCATGATCATAGACATGATACATGGCCATATTCGGAGTTACCATTGTGAAGCTACATATAGGTAGTGAACTATATGTAGTGCACGCGTGTAATGGTGTCCCCGCACTCACAAAGTCCGGGGAATTGGCCCTGAACAATGTGGGGGCACCTTGGCTAGTGCCAGGGTGCCCACACACTAAGTAACTTAGCACCCAACCTTTACCAGGTAAAGGTTAGACATATAGGTGACTTATAAGTTACTTAAGTGCAGTGTAAAATGGCTGTGAAATAACGTGGACGTTATTTCACTCAGGCTGCAGTGGCAGGCCTGTGTAAGAATTGTCAGAGCTCCCTATGGGTGGCAAAAGAAATGCTGCAGCCCATAGGGATCTCCTGGAACTCCAATACCCTGGGTACCTCAGTACCATATACTAGGGAATTATAAGGGTGTTCCAGTAAGCCAATGTAAATTGGTAAAATTGGTCACTAGCCTGTTAGTGACAATTTGAAAGAAATGAGAGAGCATAACCACTGAGGTTCTGATTATCAGAGCCTCAGTGAGACAGTTAGTCAAAACACAGGTAACACATTCAGGCACACTTATGAGCACTGGGGCCCTGGCTGGCAGGGTCCCAGTGACACATACAGCTAAAACAACATATATACAGTGAAAAATGGGGGTAACATGCCAGGCAAGATTGTACTTTCCTACAGTGGCCATCTTAGCTGGCGTCCTAATCACGCCCCACCAGGCCATGTTTCTTTATTCAAGTGTCCATGAGAACCACCTCTGTCAACCATTCTTTAAGCTCCCATTGGCTGTTTGTTCCCGATCATTTAATTGGCGGGACCATTCGATTTGCTCATCCATCACTACATTCAGATCTCCTCCAAGTATTATCTTCCCTATTGAGAACTCAAAGATCGCAGAGATTGTAGTTTAAAGAAGCATTCCTGTCCTATGTTGAGGGTTTATCTCAGTTGTATCACTAACACTAGATATTACCTTCATCATCTCTTAGCATCTTTTGTATTTTACCCTCATAAAAGGGACTGCAAAGGATGGTGACTCCTGCAGAACTGGAAGAGTATGAGGAGAACAGCTGTGTCAGAAAGAACTTAGGGGCCTACTTACAAGTACCTAGTACCACCTTGCGCCACCATAGTGCCATTTCTTTTTTACGCTAAGGCAGCCCTAAGGTGACTTTCCCCCCAAGCTGTATTTACAAAGTGGTGCAATGTTTGCTCTCCACAGTCCCCCAGTCACAAAACAAAATTTGTGGGTTCCCCCTGCAAAATACATGAAGGGGGACCCCCACACTCCAGACCAAGTCAGGAACTCTCAGTTCATGGGCCTGCCACCCATGCAGACAGTGATGGTGGGGGCCCCCGCAGCTCGCAGCTTGGTGGCCCCTTGCACCCAGGGGCTTCCAGGGTTATTGCTACACCACTGCAATTCCCCTCTGCCTCCCTTGTCCAGATATCCTAGGTGACTCATATTGAGATCGATTGTAGTCATTGTTCCGATCGTTTGTCCTCAATAGCCCCCTCCTTTCCTTGTTCTCACCCTCCTGGTCAGCCTGGAGCAACCCACAAGCATGTCCAACCACACTCCAACTAGCCACTGACTTGCTCTATGGCCTACAGATGCTCATCGGTGTCATTGTGTGTCCTACAGTAGTATAACGTCCTGACTTCATCAGTGGTCTTGTTCTCGCTTTTTCAGTGTCTTTATTCATGGGGGGGTATGACTCCTTTTGGAGTTACTTGCTGTTTGACGTTGTTTTCCTTGTGAGGGTATAGCATGTTTCTCCCTTTTCTGGCATCCAAAGGTCGATCGGTCTGCAGACCCAGAACCAAACTAGTATCCTCCATCATTTTCAAAATGCGCTTGAGGTCGCGCCACTTGAGTATGAGTCAGAGTAGATGCCGCCATTGGTAGCAGCTTTCTTTTGCGTAGGATATCTTCACCTGAAGGAATTCTCTCCTTCTTTATGGCCATCATATTCCACAGTGTCCTGAGACCTGATGAAGGCCATGATTTCCTCCTTTCCTCAAAAAAGTGGATTCTCGTCAAGGTGTTCAGTGGAGCTTAATGCCTGGGCCCGCTGTCGGAGCCCAGTGTGTTTGTTCTAGGCATATTAGGGACTCGTCTGTCCTACCCCTGACATAGCCTCACTATAATCACATGTGGTTCTGTCTGAAATATTTCAACAATATTATTTAGAGAGAGATCACATAATGTTCCTTACTCGTGCATATTCATTTTCATTCAGTCCGTTAAATAATAACCACCCAGCTCAATATTTATTCAAAATATAGTATCTCTAGTTCATTTCAACAATATTTTCTTTTAGAGATATAAGGCATTGTAAAACAGGATGTGCTTGGTAAATTAGTGACACATGAGGTGTTGCTGCAGTGCAAAAAAGTGCTGAAATTCAAAGAGGGCAATTTCTTCAATGAGAATTCAGAAAGTTTTAACAAAAACTTGGCTGCGATCATCTGTCAACATGCAAATGTCAGGGCACAGATATTAACTATCTACCAACTGGGTGGTAGTAGTCCAAGTGCTAATCTGTAAAGTATTGGTATTTGACCCCTTATTCCATGCATGAGACCTTATAAATCCACTGGGGTCTTCAAAATCAAAAAGCAAGCCCAAGCCATCATAAGCCATTGAGTAAGGGAACCAATCAACAAACGTTCTGCGGCATAATACAAGTATTTTACTTGACCAGCTGAAAGATAATAATGGAGATAAAAAAAGATGGTATCAATGTATCCCTTCTTTTGACTACTGGGTGGCCAATAATTTAGCATATCAGTCCAGAAAGTAATTAAAAGGCGTCAGAGGAAGTGCCCATAAAACTTACAGATGTAGTGCTAATTCAGTTTAAATACCCGTGTACCAAAAAATATATTGTGTGGTCTTTCTGAAACCAAATGAAAACCACTTACTCTATATTTTGCTCATACCATTTGAAATCATGAATGATTGTTAACAGTGACCCTCCGGAGATCAGCCTGCTCTAAAAAATGTAAAATAAAAATGTAGGGCATGTTACCACTTGTGTTCAGACACGAACTGAAAAAGTTATTTCCACTTTGAACCATATTCTATAACTCACCTGAATGTTTCCTACATTCAAACAGGAGCACAAACTAAACTGCCAGGATGCTGTCTGTCTCAAATCACATTACCCATGCGGCAAGCCCACCCTCGTTAAATGGATAGGCCCGAGTGTGATGCAGACGTGCAAGGCTCTGATTTATACTTTTTTGGTGCAAAACTGCACTAACGCAGTTTTGCACCAAAAAGTTTAGCACCGGCTTGCACTATTTGTGAGCACCAGCCGGGCTCCATATTTATGTAATGGTGCAATCCGGTGCAAAGGGTAGGCTAGTGTGAAAAAAAAGACGATAGCCGGGTGGGGCTGGAGGTATGGAAGAAGAGGGTTTTGAACCAAAAAATGACATAAGGCAGGTGAGAGTAAACAAAATCACTCTAACCAGCCTAGCATCATTTTCTGACGCAAAACCATTCATACCACTTAACTCCTGTCTTAGAAAAGACAGGAGTCATGCCCACCACCCCAATTGCCAGCACAGGGGACCAGGGTCCCCTGGGCATGGCCACTGCACACAGTGCCATCTAGGGGCCCCATTTCAGGGCCCCCAGTGGCATTTAAAAAAAAGAATACTTACCTGTACTTACCTATACTTACCTGGATGGGGTCCCCCATTCTGCGCTGTTCCTCTGGTGTGGGTGGGGGTGTCCCTGGGGCTTGGGGAGGGCACCTGTGGGCCTATTCCATGGTGTTCCACCATGGAAATAGACCCACAGATTCCCTAACGCCTGATCTGACCCAGGCGTTAAATAATGGTGCAAAGCAAGCTTTGCACCATTATTTGACCCCTCCTCCCCCCGTGCGTGACTTTAGCATGGGGGATGAATATGTCACTAAGGCCATAGAGTAATTTTTTGCACAGGAACTCCTACTTTGCATCTCATTGACGCGAAGTAGGTTTCCACATCCAAAAAATGACCATAACTTCATAAATTTGGCGCTAGACTGGTCTAGCGCCAAAGTATAAATTTGGAGTTAGTTTTGCACTGAATTTGTGTAAAACAAATGACGCAAATGTGGCGCAAAACAAGTATAAATATGCCACCAAGGGCCATATTTAAGAAAATGTGGCGCTTCAGAGCTGATGCACCACTTTTTCTGTGTTCCCTTACCGGCACCTAATGACACCATGGTTGCACCGTATTTATGCTATAGCGCACCATAGCAGTTGTTAGCGCAATAGCATCAAGATTTTTGCTACAAAGAATTATAAGTGGAATGTCGATAATAGACATCCATGCTCAGATGAATTGTGTCTCTCTATATTATAATCGTGCAAAAGGTTGTATCTATACTGAGTTATCATTATGTGGTATTTATGCAGTAGTCCAGTAATACAAAAAGTCCAGACCCTGCCACTGTGTATGGTGAAGCATGCCCCTGGTCTATAACGAGGTCACAAGCCACCCTTGAAAATCCTTTTAACCCATTTGCAGATCTCAGAGAGTTGCAACTAGAGACACTTATTTATATTTAATCGCATGCAAGCAGCTGAGTCAACACACACAAGATTGAAATTAGGTTACATTCCAAAGAAAATACATCAATTACTGAAATGTGCCACTTGTTTGTTGATTTCTTCAGACGCAGTCAATACGTTTCTTACTGTGTTAAGGACATGTATCAATTTACACTCACTGGCATTTAAGATTGAGCAAATGTCACCCCACAGGGTTAGGTTTGATTTTTTACAGGACCAAACATCTAATATCCAGTTCACTGTGTCCAGAGTTTACAAAATGTTTAACCAACAGGGCACCTTAGGCTTTACACTGGATCCTGCTAAAAAGCTGAAGGATCAACTGTAAAAACCTGGCACCTGATCCTACTATGGTGTTAAATAGTACACACTCTAAGGGGCATGTTTACAAACCATAGTGCCACCGAAGCGTTGCTTTTTGTGACGCTCCGGTGATGCTGTGCCCTGCTCCATATTTTCAAGGAGGTGCTAAGCCACGATTTGTGGCTTAACGCTGCCTTGTAAATATGGGCCCCCCAACGCAGTCTTCAGCGGCAGAGGGGCGTGCAGTGGGTGCTGCTGTGGTTGTTCCCATGCAACATCCATTGCTTTTTGTCACTGTCCCAGATTTAAAAGGAAACGTAAATCAGATGCAGCACCAAAAACTAACGCCACCCCAGGGGTGGTGTTAGCATGGGGCAATGAGGAGAAATACTTTTATTTCTCCTTATTTTTGCTTTTTATATGTGTGCTGCGTTCTGCAGCACACACAGAAAGAGCAAAACGCCATTAATGATTTTTTATGTGCAGGAAGATCTCTTCCTCCACATACACAATCATTAAATAATGAAAAATTGCTACTCAGCACCACACATAGGACTATCAAATCACCATTATTGATTGCATCCTGTGCATAAACAATCATTCCCTACAATACAGGCAAATTGCATGATGGTGCAAGGAATGCTGCGCTGGTGAAAGGCAGCTAAATTTAGCACCAGCGCTAGGGGAAACACATGGGTTTGCTGTACTTTTATAAATACAGCACATCCCTGTGTTTCTGAAGTGATGAAGTGCGGCACTGACAATTTTGGCACAGTGCCACTGTGCGCCAATTTCTTGTAAATATGCTTCTAAGTTTCTGATTGGTGACATACAGATGGATAGGGCTGGGATTCTGATTGGCTGTTATTTCTAGGGCTGTGATTGGTGGATAGGGCTGGGATTCTGATTGGTTGCTGGGTCTAGGGCTGGGGATGTGATT
Organism: Pleurodeles waltl; assembly: GCF_031143425.1. Lineage (NCBI taxonomy): Eukaryota > Metazoa > Chordata > Amphibia > Caudata > Salamandridae > Pleurodeles > Pleurodeles waltl. The sequence goes on from NC_090444.1 coordinate 1,605,556,697, forward strand.
GGTGGTCAGGATTAGGGGTATGATTGGTGATTAGGTCTGGGTCTCCCATTAGTTGTTTGAATTAGGGTTAGAAATTGGATTGGTTAGGGTTAGGACCAGGTTCCTATTGACCAGTAGGGCTATTAAAGCCTAGGACTCAGGGCGTCTCAGCCCGGACGTCGAGGCAAAGGGCGGAGAGGACAAGGTCAGTTGCCTGTTTGGGCCTGTTCGGGACAGGTAGGGACTAGGGCCTAGGGCCAGAAATGCTGCCCAGGATTGATATCAGTCCCTACACATCCATCAACATGCAAACACATTATCTGCAAAGACATCCAACTCCTGCATCACAAACTGACCGCAGACAGATTGCAATGTCCCATCACCCAACACAATACCCATTATACAACACATATACACATATCCTCCACAACTACAACAGTGAAACATTCTCACAGCAAACACTACTCTGTCCACTCCCACTAACATAACCTGCCATCACCTACACAACACAAAGCTACAGTATACATTTCTCTCAATCTCAGCCTTCCAGATACACACTCCCTGCTCATACTAACCTACAACACTTTCCACTGTTTGCTCCACACAGACAACCTTTCATCATAACAATGCCAAAACCCAGCCTTCCAACACACCATCTACAAACACCCTTCCCCTCTCTTCACCAATTACACACAACCATACAATCCCCACATTTCACTCCACCACACATATTACCTCTTCCAGTCATCACAACTAACAATAACTCCTCTGACACACATCCATCACCTCTTACACACCTCGTACATTCATCTCCAAAACACATCAACACCCCATCTAACACTCTAGTTCCACTCACCAGCACTATTTCACGTACAAATCCCTCACCAAAAACAACTACACCAATATCCCCTCTCACTATTCCACAAAAACAATACAGACCAAAAACAATACAAATGTTGACATCAGCACATCAAAGCAACACAAACTTTCATTACACTCATCGTCACACCCACTCCCACCCTCAGGACTACACAAAGAATAAAAATCCCATCCTATCTTTACCCCTACTTTCTCACTCTTCACAAACACCTACCACAAGCACCCCAACCCAGCAACTTTCATTCACTCGCCTCTCCTCCATTGCACAATTTAGAGCCTTACATCATGATCCACATGCTCCTCCACCACCCCTAACCCATACTCCATCCACACTAAACAGACGCAAACAAAATAAACAACATGCCACTCTTAGCAACCTCACATCCCCTTGTCTATTACATAATAAGACTACCCTACAAAAAACAGTACACTCTTCATGTCTCTCTCAGCAACCAAGTCCACCACCCACACACAGACCCAACAAAATGCCTCCTTAACCTGCTGGAAGAGGAACACTATGCTGAAAAGCAAGATTATTGTGAGCCTCAAACAGGTATCACAACTAGCAACACTCCTGCTTCAAGCTCATATTATACTACTTACCCTTCTCCTAAACAAAACAACACTACCACTAACACACCTTTTCTAAACTGCCAGCTCATAAATTCTCGATCACTCCCAAAAAACAAGCACAACATCTACGACCTGCTCACAGACACACAACCTGATTTACTATTCATAACTGAATCCTGGTTGGGAGATGACATGGCCCCAGTGTTGCACGAAGCCGTTCCTCCGGGCTATCAAACCATCACACAAAACCGATATAGGCAAAAGAGGAGGTGGACTAGCTATTATATTCAAACAGGCAATGAACCTCAGTAAAACAGACAACATCTCCATACAAGGTTGTGAAGCCCTCCTCACCAGATGCCACCCTACTCCAACTTCCTCCTGTAACTTTCTCCTCCTTTACAGACCTCCACCTAACAACTCCACATTCCCAGATGCTTTTCTAGATACAGTCTCAAACCTTACTACACTATACTCCAACCTATGCATTCTTGGGGATCTAAACATTTGGTTTGATAAACCCAATATGCCCCATCCAAAAGCTATCACCACTGGCCTAGTCGCATTGAACCTACATCAGATTATACACAATCCCACATACATCGCCGGACACATCCTAGATGTCATTTTTGCTAAGCCTGAATTAGTTACCGTTCATAGCATCATGCCAATCACTTGGTCAGACCACCATTTGATAACTTTCCGACATAAAACTCCACAAATAAACACACCCCACAACTACTTACATACATGCACCTATCGACCATGGAGCAAACTCAATTTGGATGACTTAGAAACACAACTAATAGCCAACACAGATCTAGATACAATTAATTCTGTGCCAAAACCTTATGGGTGGCTACAGGAAGCTTTTGATATCCCAATACCACTCAGAAAAACTAAACACAACAAAAGAAAACCAACACCTTGGAGAAACACAGAACTTAAAAAGATAAAGCAACAAATCAGAAAATTGCAGCGGACCTGGCTCGAAACAAACAACAGTCAAGACAAACTGCAGCTACACAAACTTAACAGAATATACAAATCATCAATCAGAAAAGCTAAAAAAAGGTACTACTCAGACAGAATTCAAAATGCTCAATCTACAACCAAGGAATTTTATAAAATTCTCAATGAATTTAAAAAAACCTACATGCATGGAAGGAAGTCATCCCCCTACTCAAGATTTCACAAACAAATTGGCAACTCACTACACAACCAAGGCAGACACATTGGACTCCTATTTAAAACAGAAGAAAACCATCAGCACCAACCCCTTTCCTAAAATACCCTCTAAGAATAAACCAACCCAGCCTCTACAGTCCTTCCAACAAATATCCCATGGTGAATTTATGGATTTGGTCAAAGCAAGCAGACCTTCCAGTTGCCCTTCTGACCCTTGCACGCCACAAATCTTCAAGAACATTCTTCTATCTACTTCTGCTGCCACACCTGTAAGAAGAATCATCAACAACTCTTTAACTACAGGAACTTTTCCTATAGACCTGAAAAAGGCATACATACGACCGTTATTAAAGAAAACAAACCTAGACCCGCAAGACCCCAACAACTACAGACCAATCACAAATGGACCTTTCCTAGGCAAATTGATAGAAAGAGCAGCATTCGCCCAGATGTCACAATTCATTGAAGACAATTCTATACTTTCAGACTTCCAAACTGGATTCCACCCAGGAAGAGGCACTGAATCGGCACTCATAGCAATCTGGGATGATCTTAAAAACACAGTTGACCGCAATGGAGTTGCTGCACTACTTCTCTTGGACCTCTCGTCTGCCTTTGATACGGTTGACCATGACACCCTAATTCAAAGTCTCCATGAAGCCGGCATACAAGGGACTGCTCTCCACTGGATTACTTCCTAGCTTCAAAAAAGATCTAATATCATCTACTCACCCCCCTTCTCATCCAAACCCTACCTCACAAAAGCAGGGGTTCCCCAAGGATCAATCATCTCACTTTTGCTTTTCAACATCTACATGATATCATTACCAGAACTGATCAATGATTTCCATCTCACATGCTACAACTATGCAGATGAAACACAAATACTACTTAAATTAGAATGCCCAAAAAACATTGAAAACTCAGAAATCTTAAGTTGCCTCAGAGCCGTTGATCAGTGGATGACCTGGAGCCATCTCAAACTAAATACCTCCAAAACAGAAATACTCATATGTGGTGACTGGAAAAGTTATGACTCTCTGTGCATCTGGCCTGACGATCTCGGACCACCACCTCAATTATCCAAGGAAGTTTAAAAGCTTGGAATCACCATGGATTCCAAGTTAACTATGAATGCCCAGGTGGAAAAATTAGCACAAACAAGCTTCATCACCTTGAAGACTCTGCGACGCATCTTCCCCCACCTCGGATTTCCACACAAGGTGCAAGCTACTATCTCGCTTGTACTATCCAAACTGGATTATGCCAATGGTCTCTACCATGGATCATCTCTATATATTATGAAAAAACTACAGCGTATCCAGAACTCTGCAGCCAGGCTACTATTACATGTAAAGCCGCAAGCCCACATCTTCCCTGCCTTGAGAACACTACACTGGTAACCCGTTGCCAGAAGATGCACTTTCAAGCTGCTTGTATCACCCACAAAGCTATTCATGGAACAGGACCGCTTTTTATCAGAAACAAAATAACCAAATACATCCAACAAAGAAACCTCCGCTCAAGATTGGTACCCCGGCGTAGAACACTACCATACAAGAAAAAGACTATAGGTGGTACATCCTTCTCCGTTTAAGCAGCCAAACTATGGAATTCATTATCCCCAACTATAAGAGCCACAGATAACTTTCTTGTCTTCAGAAAACTACTCAAGAGTTGGCTCTTTCCTTCATAACCACCATATTCAAACAACTATGGACTGCATATGCCTATGTTGATAAATATTTTTTCTGATTATGTGTCTATTTCTAGTTATGTATAGTTCTTTAGAAAATATGTATTGCTACTATGTCATAACAATAAAATACACACACACACTCTTTAAACCTGTTTGACTAAGTATATTTACCCATGGTACTAATTATGAACTGTATGTACATATATGTGTGCATGTGTGTGTGTATTAATGTGTGTTTGTATGTGTGTATATATATATATATATATATATGTATGTATGTGTATATGTTGTTCTGTGCTTGGAATGTTTGTGGGTCATTGCATGGCTCCTGGGTGGGTTGTTATACTAGTTATCAATGAATCCCTGCTCTCATCTTATCACACTTATCTACCCATCATCATATGTCATGTCTCTATTAATCTATCCTCCATTCCCACTCTGACTCATCCCAAATCCATTCTACTACTTTAATCTCCTAAATAACTCTGCCTAACCTCTTCCCTCCGCTTCCACATCTAACTCACCAAACCTCACTCTACTACCATGACCTCCCAAACAACCCTACTAAATTCTCCCTCATTTATCTCACCCTGCTACTATGATCTCCCTAACCCTTCCCTCCTCCATCCCCCTTTACTCATCCCAAGCCTTTGGGATGCGTAAATGAGGGATATACTTGCAATTAACACTTCTGGATTTCTTTCCTCCTCCACCCCTCCATTTCTCCAGTCAATCTAACTAACAAACTCTCATATCCGTGGCTCAAATTAACTCATAACAATATTAAAACTGTATTCATGTTTCCCGATACTAATCCATCACTAATTCTTGTTGGGTTCCGGAGTAGCGTGCTACTCGCCGAAAAGCATTTCAACGCCTCGTCAGGGGTAGCAAGCGCTATATAAATACTATTACAATACAATACAATACAATACAATACAGAAATCACAAGAGCCCTATACAATATAAATTACTTGAGTACCAGCTGGAAAATTGACACAGGATATGGGCATAGTTTTTGTGTTTAATATCCATGGTATTTGAGATGACAACATTACCACTGCAGTTTACTAATTTGAGATGTCCACTAGAGAGCAGCCCCAACAACTGACTAAGGGTGAGGCCTTTGTGGGTCTTATGTCGCCAACATATCCCAAGAGATATTTAATAACACTGCTGCTCCTGAATGTAAACACTGGTGGATCTAGTGCACGGCTTTCAGCCTCTAAAACATTCTAGTGCTTGCTGATACTCTTCTCATGTGGGGTATGACTGAGCGGATTTATGGGTACACAAACAAGTTTTTTATTTTCATCATTTGATTTCTGCGTTACAAGGTCCTCACATGGGAAGTACCAAACATTCTTCATTGCCTGCTTTACAAAATGTTTAGGATAATCCCTGGACCAATAAATTGGTACTTGGGATTCTGGCTTTAGGATAGATATTTTTAGTTTAGCTCCGAGATCATCACGGAAAAATAGAAAGTAGGCTTTTTCAGGAAATTATTCTTTTATAATGTACAGACAAAGCTGAGACAGATAGAAAGGGGGAATTATGTAGATTTTGTTCTGTGATACCTTTATAGAAATCCACCAACCACTAGTGGGGTAACATTATAAAAAAGCCCCTACTAACTTGAACACACAGTGCTGCTGGAACAGAGAGTAAATGAAGATATCATGTGTGGACGAATTAATTACCCCCTGGTAAAGGACCCAGAAGTGACACACTTCAGCTTTCCTTTGAATCTCCAACACTGGAACGCTACTCAGAAGCTAAGAGAATTACCTGCATGACGATTATACAAATGCAATAGTTGTCCAGAACTATGCACAAGGAGGCTGTTTGTTATGATGCATCTTCTCTGCGGACTGGAAGGTCTGGTGCCCAAAGAGACAGAGGGGTCTGCATGCACCTGGAAAAAACCTACAAGATCAGTTTGACTGCGGTCCTGAAGGAAGTGAAGACATTTCTCTGTTTGCACCTATGGACCTACACTAAAGAAAGAAGTTATAGACTCACTTTTTCAAAGAACACCACATGCCTACACAATAGGATTTGCCACCAACAAATATTCTGATTGAAAACAATGTTTTATTGTATGCCAGGCCCAGTGGCATAATGAAACTTGAGGAGGGTCCCCCTGCACGGTACATGGAGGGTCCCCTCCAGACTCAATCAATCAATCAGGGATTTGTAGAGCGCGGCTATTTACCCGTGAGGGTCTCAAGGCGCTGTGGAGGAAGGGGGGGTGATGAGAATCAGTCAAAGAGACAGGTCTTGCGGTCCTTCCTGAACTGAGACATGGTGGGAGATTGTCTCAGGTGGATGGGGAGGGTGCTTCAGGTCTTGGTAGCAATGTTGGAGAAGGATCTTCCTCTGGCTGTGGTTTTATGGATGCGGGGGACCTTGGCGAGGGCCTGTTCGGCGGAGCGGAGTTGTGTAGCGGGAGTGTCTGTGGTTGAGGTAGGCTAGTCTGGCATTGTGTAGGACCTCGTAGGCATGGGTCAGGAGCTTGAAGGTGATTATCTTGTAGATAGGCAGCCAGTGTAGGTCTCTTAGGAGGGCAGAGGTGTGGCTGTGTCGTGGGGCATTCTTGATGAGACGGGCAGAGGCATTCTGGATGCATTGTAGTCTTTTCTGGGTCTTGTCAGTGGTTCCGGCATAGAGAGCATTGCTGTAGTTGAGGAGGCTGCTGACATGGGCCTGGGTGACTGTCCTTCTGGCTTCGGTGGGGATCCACTTGAAGATTTTTCAAAGCTGCGCTCACCTGTCAGTCCATTAAGAGCGATGAGTCTAAGATGACGCCAAGGTCGTGGGCATGGTCAGTGGGGATGGGGGCGTTTCCGAGGGCCACCAGGACTCGTTCCAGGCAGAGGGTGTGGAGCCGAGGATGAGGACTTCTGTTTTGTCCAAGTTCAGTTTGAGGCAACTATCTTTCATCCAGGCGGTGACTGCTTTCATTCCTTTGTAGAAATAGTTTTTGGCGGTGGTCGGTGAGGGAGACTATCAGTTGGGTGTCGTAGGGGATGATGTTGAGTGTGCGGCTTCTGATGATCGGGACTAGTAGGGTCTTATAGAGGTTGAAGAGGGTGGGACTCAGCAAGATCCTTGGGGAATGCCGCAGCTGATCTTGGTGGCTTCCGAGAGAAAGTGGGGGAGTTGGACGCTCTGTGTTCTGCCGCTGAGGACCGAGGAGAGCCATTGCAGTGCTGAGTCTCGGATGCTGGTGCCGTGGAGGCAGGTGTGTAGTGTGTCGTGTGAGACTGTGTCGAAGGCGGCAGAAAGGTCCAGGAGGATGAGGGCGACAGTCTTGCCTCCGTCGAGGAGGGTGTGGATGTCGTCTGTGGCTGCGAGGAGTGCGGTCTCAGTGCTATGGTTGCTTCTGAATCCAGACTGAGGAGGGTCCAGGATGTTGGCTTCCAGGAAGGCAGTGAGTTGTTTGTTGACTGCCTTTTCAATTACTTTGGCCGGAAAGGGGAGCAGGGAAATGGGCCAGTAGCTCTTGAGGTCTGTTGGCGGTGGGTTTCTTTGGTAGAGGTTTGATCTTGGCGTGTTTCCAACTCTCTGGAAAGGTGGCAGTTTTGAAGAAGCGGCTGATGGTATGCTGGAGTTAAATGTTTGCGATCTTGCGATGGGAGTAGTTGGCGAGATATTGCGACGGGGATGTCGGTAGAGTTGGAGTTGGGGTTGGTGAACTCTTTGATGACGGTGTCCTTGCTGTTGTGGGCATTGTTATTGATGCATTGTTGCAGGGTGAATCTTTTGGTGGTCCTAATGAGCTGAAGGTGTTGTTTGATGGCGGTTTTGAAGGTTTTGTGATTTGCGGGGGTCTTGTTGGTGCGCCATTTACTCTCTAGACTTCAGCAGACCTGTTTTGATTATTTGAGTGTGGGGTGAACCAGTTTGCTTTCTTGGCTGTGCTTCTGTAGTGGGGTGTCTTGAGAGGGGCGAGGGTGTTGGTGCAGTCAATGATCCATTTGTGGAGGTTATGTGCAGCAGTGTTGGCGTTGTCGACGGCTTGGGAGGGTGTTGCGTTGAGGCTGGCGGTGAGCTAGGCTTCAGTGACCTTGTTCCAATTTCTGCAGGGAAGTTGGACAGTGTGGTGTCGATGGGTTTCTTGAAGGTGAAGTGAATGCAGTGGTGGTCAGTCCATTGGAGTTTGGTGGTGTGGCTGATGGAGACGTGGTTGCTGGTGGAGAAAATAGGGTCCAGAGTGTGACTGGCCGAGTGAGTGGGTGTGGTGACGAGTTGCTTGAGTCCGAGGTTGGCAAGGTTTTCGATCAGGGTGGTGGAGTTGTTGTCGTTTGGGTTTTACAGGTGGAAGTTGAGGTCCCCCAGTAGGATGTAGTCCTTGGATGTAAGAGCGTGTGTGGAGGCTAGGTCAGCGATGGTGTCGCAGAAGGTGGGCGGGGGCACGGTGGCCTGTAGATGAGGGTGCCCCGCAGAGTGGTGTTAGGGTTGGTTCCAATCTGGAAGTGGAGGAGTTCCATGTTGGTTGCGGAGTCTATGGTGCTGGTGGATAGGTGTATTTGTGGATGATGGTGAGTCCTCCCTCAGGGCAGTTTGTGCGGTCTCTGTGGATGAACTTGTAGCCATCTCGGATGGCGGTGGAGATGTCTGGAGCCGAGGAGGGGTTAAGCCATGTTTCTGTGAGGAAGGCGACGTTCAGGGATGTGGTGTCGATGAGGTTCCAGAGTTCGATGGCGTGCCTGTGGATGGAGCGAGTGTTGATCAGGATACAACTGATACTGTGCTCTGCTTTGTGGGTCCTTGGATGTGGGCTTGAGTGACGGAGGCTGGTGGATTTGCAGTGGCGACAGGTGAAGGGTCCCTTGGTGTTGCTTGGAGATGTCTGCTTGCAGTTGTTGTCGTGCCCTGGGTTAAGTGCGATGAGTGCTGCTGGTATGTAGCGGTGGTGGGTGAGAGGTTCAGGGGTCCTGGCGCTGGTCGTGGTTGGGTCGTGGACAGGCACAGGCTTGCCTTATATGCACCTTCAGTGCACCAGCGGTGTGCCCGCTGCGCGCGGCTGCCATTACCTAGGGAGGGGGGAGGAGAGCACAGTTGGGAGGCGGGAGGCAGAAAGGCACGAAAAGGGGGGCGAGGCAGCAGTGGTGGAGAGAATGTGAAAAAGGAGGGGGGCGGGGCCGCAGGTGCAGCAGCGGTGAAGAAAATGCAGGAGAGGAGAGAGAGAGAATGAAAGGAGTGAGGGGAAAAATGAGGAAAAGAGCACAGAAAGAGAAAAAGGCACAGAAACAGCACACTAAAAGAAAAAAGGGAAAGGCAGAGAAGGAGGAAAGCACCAAAGCAAAAGGCTCCAAAAAACAGCACACTGAAAGAAAAGGAGGAGAAAAGAGAAAGAGGCAGAGGGCAGCCCAGCAGAAGAGCAGAACTCTCCCACTAGGCACCAGGGAAGAGGCGCAGGCAGAAGCCTGCGGGTAGAGGAGGGCCTCGAACATCAGACAGAGGTGACTGCATCACTCTGGACACAGAAGCCAACCAAAATTTCACAAACCATGGTTGAATGTCTAAGACAGCACCTTGGCACAGGAAGCCAAAATAGAAAACGTAGTGGAAAGATGGCACAAGGCCTTCCAATCCGCACTAGGCAGCACTCAACCTACACTCTACACACTTTACAAAGATTACAAAAAGAACAAAGCTACCAAGAAAAACAAACAGCTCAGTCTGTTAGTCATATAGCTCGTAAACATTGCAAATAAACTAAAAGAATGTACAACATGCTACAATTTAAAGCCACAGTCTTCATAAATACCATAGGAGCAGATTACTTAGAAATCATAGCCAAAAGCATATTATAAAATGACTAGTAACCTACCAAAGTCCTAAAAATCTATAACAAACTCTAAACCAACAAAATGTGGTTTCACGGTTAGGTACATTTTCTTTCCAATCAGACTGATGACAGATCATTCCTTGGTTAGATGAAACTAGTATTAATTGTTGGATTGTGTGCAATTATTTCACCAACCTTCCTCAAACCAAAACTAAACTAGCAACTAATTATTTGTTTCCTTCTGCTATTTTACTTGCTTTTTAAGAATTTAAGGTTGGCAAATCCCTCTAGTGATTATCACCCAAAGCTATTTTCACTGTATAGGTACTGCTGCTTTTTCTATGTGAAAACTTAAAGTGCAATTACAATTAAAGAATCAATTCAACTTGTGTCTTTAATGAGGAAGATGAAGGAGTGGTCATGGATATTGGATGGCGATGGTCGGCGATCAGAGCGATACTCGAGCCAGGTTTTAGCCTGGGTATCGTTTGCTAAACTGAGGCCTTGTGGATATGTACAGCCAGCAGCAGCTCCACACACTGCACCATTAAGCACAGGCACAGCAGGATTCCCCGTGGACAACTGAGGTGAGTGTGGTGCACTGCAAGGATTTGGGCCGGGGCTCACCCAGTATTTGCTCATAGGGCTCATAGGGTTCATAGGGCTCAGGGCAATGACACAGTGACTAGAAACTGAGTGGGGACGGAAGACTGCGCACTTAATGCTGACACAAAAAATCATGCGCTTTTGATAAAGCACTGCTGCCGATGTTGGAGCTATTGTGGCTATCCTGGAACTGCTTCGACCTGTCCCACCCTTCACTTAAAAACAGGCGGATTCATATCACTTTCTGAGGCCAGTTACAAGGTATAGAGGCCCCCCTCTTTCTCCAGGTTTCTTCTGCTTAAATTATTGTAAAAAAAAAAAAAAAAAGGAGAAAGAGAAAGAACTGTACTGGGACATAGAAAAATTCAAACACGTTCGATTTCTGACATCTATCTGGATGATCTCTGGTCTGCCATCTTAACTGCCGATTATGCGAACATTTCAACGTAAAGGGACTGGTTTAAATGCACTTGCACAATCAATGATGCCACAGAGGGGGCCCCGCTAAGCCAGTCACCTATTGAGTCAAACGCAGCTCCCAGCAGGGAATGGAATTAGGAGTCAGAAAAATTCTTGAAGTAGAGCTTAGCGGCAGAAGTAGAAATTCTGCGTGGACTGGTGTCAGATGGAATGGAGAGAGTGAGAATGGAGGGGACAATCTGGAATCTTTGACAATGGATGTACTCTCAAAACCACCTATTCCTGATGCTGAGAGAGAGGGGGATGACATGGGTATGTCAGCCCCATTCAAACAGTACCCCCTATTTTCAAAACTATCCAGGGGTCCCATACAACCTTAGGAAATACCCTCTCCATAGATGGGGGAACTTTAGTAAGAGTCCAACAATTTAATCTCCTGAGAGGCTAACCTCACAAGTATGCTACCATCTATGTGTCAGAGTATGGAGGTAATTGTGGTATCACAGGAAACACAGGAAAGTGCGCAACCCTTACCATTGTCCGTTATTGCTCTAAAACATAATTTCATTGCCCAGGATGAACTTGAGCAGTCTACCAAAAAGATGCGTGAGCTTATTTTAGCCAAAGTTAAAGATCTGAAAGCTACACAGGCACAAGAAATCATGGTTCTCTAAAATCGCATGGCCAAAATTGAAGAAGCAAGGTACAGGCTTCCAGTAGGCTAAAAGAGGCAGAGGACAGAATTTCCAATTTGGAGGATGAGGTGGGAAATATGCAATGGGAACTCATCCATCTGAGAAAAAGTGAACCTCTGCTAGAGGATAATCTCAAGGATTTGGAAAATTACAATAGGCTCTCTAATCTCAGGATCACTGGGGTGCAAGAAGGGACCGAGGGCAAAAAGGTGTTGGGTTGGATGAACAGTCAACTGAAAAAAGCTTTTCCAGAGTTAAAGGGTGTTAGAAATAGGGTCTTTGGTTGGGAGTCTGGTTACCCCCTGTTCAAGGACCCTCATTCTAGTCAGGGCAAAGGAGAAACACACCTGGTAAACCCCCACTCACTTCCTTGGTAGCTTGTCACTAGCAGGCAGGCTTAACTCAGAAGAAATGGTTAAAGTATTTGTACCAACACACACAGTAATACAGTGAAACACTACAAAATGGACCAAAAAGACAATAATCCAACATGCACAAGCTAAAATATGAATTTTCAAAGGAATAAGAGTCTTACTCTATAGAAAACAATGGAAACAATGATTTTGCACAAAGTACCTGGTTTGTGTCAAAAATAAAGCCGCACAGGCGACCACGCGTTAGAAAAATCAGCGATGCCTCAATTCCTTCCTCGCAAGGTAGGCTGTGTGTCGTTTCTTCTCTGGTCGGGTCAGTGATGCATTGTTTTTCTTCCTCGCAAGAGAGCGATTAGTTGATTTCCGGACAGGGCACCTCGGATCCGCGCAGACTCACTTTGACGCATAGGGGCAATGCGTGGAAAATCTGGCCACATGGTGTTAGAAAACTGAGATGCATGGGGTCTGCGTCGTTATCAGCAGCTGCAAAAGGGTTTTGCGTGTCATTTCCCCAGCCACGGTGCATTGATCTCCCAGCTGCAATGCAGGTGGAGCATCGATTTCAGCAGCGCAGCGTTTATCAGCTATGTTGCAGATGGTGCATTGAAATTTTCCCCACATGGTGTTCTGTGTGTGGATTTTCAGCACTTGTTTTGCCAACTTCACCTTTCAAGGGCCCAGGGATTGGAAAGGGCACCTCTTGGAAAGGTAGGAATCTCAGCAGAGAGTCCAGGTGCTGGCAATTGAAGTCCTTGATGGCCCTGAGACTTCAAAACAGGAGGCAAGCTCAGATCAAGCCTTTGGAGATTCTTCTCAAGCAGGAATGCACAACAATGTCCAGTCTTTGTCCTCTTTCACAAGCAGAAGCAGCAACTGCAGGATAGTCCAACAAAGCACAGGCAGGGGCAGCACTTCTCCTTCAGCTCTTCTCCTTGGCAGAGGTTCCTCTTGAATCCATAAGTTATCTCATTTTCAGGGGTTTGGGGTCCAATACTTATACCCCTTTCTGTCTTTGAAGTTAGTAAACTTTAAAGGGAAGTCTCTCTTGTTTGCAAGATTCTGCCTTACCCTGGCCAGGCCCCAGACACACACCAGGGGGTTGGAGACTGCATTGTGAGAGGCCAGACACAGCCCATTCAGGTGTGAGTGACCACTTCTCCCTCCACTCACAGCACAGATGGCCCATCAGGATATGCAGGCTACACCCCAGCTCCCTTTGTCTCACTGTCTAGCGGGGATTCACAAACATCCCAACTGTCAAACTGTCCAAGACATGGAATCCACAAACAGGCAGAGTCACAGAATGGTTTAAGCAAGAAAATGCCTACTTTCTAAAAGTGGCATTTTCAAACTTACAACCTAAAAAACTACTTCACTAAAAGATGTATTTTTAAATTGTTAGTTCAGAGATCTCAACCTCTATATTACCTTCTGCTCTCAAAGGGAATCTGCACTTTAATAATATTTAAGGGCAGTCCCCATGTTAACCTATGAGAGAGATAGGCCTTGCAAAGTGAAAACAGATTTTAGCAGGATTTCACTGTTATACACCTGTCCCACCTTTAACATACACTGCAACCTGCCCATGGGGCTACCTAGGGCCTACCTTAGGGGTGCTTACATATATAAAAAGGGAAGGTTTAGGCCTGGTAAGTGGGTACACTTGCCAGGTCGAATTGGCAGGTTAAAACTGCACACACAGACACTGCAGTGGCAGGTCTGAGCAATGTTTATAGGGCTACTAATGTGGATGACACAACCAGTGCTGCAGGCACACTAGTAGCTTTTGATCTACAGGCCCTGACACCTCTAGTGCACTTTACTAGGGATTTACTAGTAAATCAAATAAGCCAATCATGGAAAATCAATTACACATACATTTTACACAGGAGCACCTGCACTTTAGCACTCGTTAGCAGTGGTAAAGTGACCAGAGTATCAAAAACACATCAACAACCTGGGAAGCAGAGGCAAAAAGTTAGGGGAGACCACGCCAAGAATGCCAAGTCTAACAAAGGGGGAGCTGACAATCACTCGGGCACATTGGGTGCCCGCTCAACGGCTTTCAAATTCCAAGTACCCACAAACAATATTGATGAATTTCGATGATTGTGGAATTAGAGATCACATTCTATCTTGTGCGACAGAGAAAAGAGTGTTGTCCACCCCAGAAGTCCCTCAGTTCAAGATGTTTTCGGATATGTCAGCACTTGCCGCATGCAGCGAGTTTATTAAATTGATTGATCTGTTCAAGACCAAAGGTGCACAAGCATCAATCTTTCAGCAGTCTAAACTTAAAGTTTTGATGTATGGCCAGTTTCATTTGTTCACTGATATTGGGGTGATGCAGGCCTTATTGCAGAATATATCTAATCTGGCCATCCCATCAACGCACTGATCTGAACCAATTTGGAATGTGATTGAGACTTGTGATGTGATGAAAAATTGGCTGATGTACAAATAGAATCTATGGTTCTTGAAGCCGAGACTGAAAGGTATCAGTACTGAGGGGCAGAAAGTGGAACACAATGTTTACATTACACAATGGACTTTAGGGTGGGGGCTCTTCAGCTGCTACCGAACAGTACTTTAAAGAATAGTCTGTTAGCTTATCACAATGCACTTTACGGTAAACTTCTGATGAAGTGTCAGTGATACAGCAATAGCGAGCCATTGCACCCTGGCACAATGTTTACATATTACACATCTAGTACCTTCTGGGGTAACAATTTGCAAATAGGAAGAAAATCGCTATGTAGGGGCAGGCGTTTCTATCACAATTTAATTGTAATTTATTTTTCTCACGTACTTTCACTTTGTGCATTGGCTCAGCATTTCTAATTCTAATATACTGATACTCATGGGAGAATGTGCTGGGCGGAGTGACTACAGTCAGGGATCGTGTTAAGTCTCTGATATTTGTTAATAGCTGCCCACATCAATTAGTAAGCACCAGCGTGGTTTATTTTGTCAGGCAGATTGGAATTGCATAATGACACCACATATGGCAGGGCTTCGTATCATCACATTTCATGCCAATGGTTTAAATAATAAACGCAAAGCCCAGGCGATTGAGGATTGGATGAAAGGCCACTCTCCTGATGTGGTTCTTATTCAGGAGATACACTTTCAAGATAATAAGGTATCAAAGTATAAAATCCCTGAGAAATGGGCTGGACACCAATGTATACTGTCTGCGTGTGCTACTTATGTGAATAAGTTCTTCCCACTTCAGGTTGCCTTTTCTCAAATAGATAAAGATGGACGCTGGGCCATCATTAGTAGACCCGTCAATAACTGTAGATTGACTGTGGCCACAATTTATGCCCCCGTTCTTGATGATCCAGACCCAATTCTCAAACTCACTCAAGCATTGGTATCTCATCCTGGGTTTGTCATTATAACGGGGAATTTTAACTGTTTATTAAAGCCAGCTTTAGATTCTACATCTCTCACACGTAGGCAGAATAAGCCAAAGGTGGCAATAGTCATATTCAAATGTATGGAAATCTTGGGCCTTAATGATCTGTGGAGCAAGCATGCGATGAAACGTGAATATTTGTGTGTTTCAGGGAAGTACAATTCTGCAGCTTGGTTATATTATTTCCTGTCCTCCTGTAAGCTGAATCTAGGCAATTATGTCCAGACTCCAAGTAGTTTCTCAAATCATTGCTTGATAGAGATAGAGATCCTCGGGATAAAGGTTGAGAGGCCCACTCTGAGGTGGCACTTGAATAAGATTAATATTGAGAACTAAGAATGATTCAGGAAAGTAAATAGTGATATAGCTAGCTACTTTGCAATAAATGTGGGCTCTGCCAGCGTGGATTGTGTCTGGGAAGCATTTAATGCAGTCGAGTTGTACGCGGTCAAATAAATGCACAGATTATCAGGTACAGAAGGGCACTATCTGCTCACTGGGAGGCTTGGAGATCGCTCACTGACAAGCAAATCAGGCATATTCCTACAATAAGAATACAAGTAATAAGGTGGTGCTTAAGCAAGCGAGAGTGAATATTCACGAGTATTATTATGAACGTGGCTATACAGCAAATGTTGCCTATCTGCAAAAGGTGTATGAGGAGAGCGAATATGCTGGACGATTTTTAGCCGGACAGACATGTGAGCGTCAGCTGTAGAATAAGATAACCTCCCTAATTGATACTGAAAGGAACGCCAGGCTAACAGAGCCCTCCCAGATCCATGAAAAGTTCCTTAGGCACTAGAAAGTGCTTTATGGTGTACAATATCAGATTAATATCGATAGAAATAAACATATTTATCTCTGTTCTCTTTTCCAAAGCTTGGTGCCACCCCAGCACAGGCTCTGCTAGAAACAGTCACCCTTGAGGAAATAGAGAAGGTGGTAAAGTAATTGCCAAATAGGAGGGCATGTGGTGAAGATGGACTCCCCACTGAGTTTTTAAATATATTTGCACCAGCTTTGAGTCCTGAACTGGTAAGACTTCCCAATCATATAATCATATATTATAGGGGAGTGAGGTACCGGCCTTATTCCATATTGGGGTCATGGCTAGTTTTCTGAAAAATAATAAAAATTAAGAGGATGTTAATTCTTATAGACCCATTAGTTTTTTGAATACGGATTATAACATCATTGCGAAAGTGCTGGCTAATCGGATGAGTAAAACGATGGAATCCATTAGACAGTGTGGATTTATTCCTGGGAGACAACTTTTCTTTAATACACATTTTTAATTGAGCCATTAGAACATTTTTCTCAGAATCGGATCTCCGCTCATGTCTTTTTTTAAGATGCAGAAAAGGCACTTGACATTGTGTCCTGGTCAAGTCTTTTTGCCATCCTGCTGGAGTTTTGGTTCCCGGAGCGGCTGATTCAGACCATATCGCATTTGTACAAAGGCTCTAAAACTCAGGTTGTCATTCAGTTAATATAGGGTCCTGTACGATTCTAAGTGGTATGCGGAAGGGATGCCCTCTGTTGACAATTCTTTTTGCACTATTCATAGCCCTTAGCCATAGCTATACAAAATGACAAAATTATTAAATCCCCAACAAGTGGTACGACCCCTATTAAATTGTATGCAGATGATATAGCGCTATTTGTAAAGCCAGAAAAGGCAAATTTAGATCAGGTTTTTTTAAATATATAAGGACTTTCAAGAGGTGTCTGCATACAAAATAAATAAGCTGATTTTTTATTAGGTAATTGTACTTTAGACGCTTTGCCAATAGAATTCCACCTCTTAGTGAATCATCACCCTAAAAGATATTTAGAAATATATGTTTCTAAAAATTTGAATGATTTATTTGCCTTGAACTACGTCCCTCTGATTCACAAGATAAAAGCGATGTTTTCTAGATCGACCAATTTGCCACTCTCAATAATGGGTCGGGTTGCATTGATTAAAATGTCAGTCCTTCCGTTATGTATTTTTTTATTCTCCGCAGTTCCTTCTGCCCTTCAGATGAAGTTTTTAAGGAGTTAGAGGGCTTAGTTTAGACTTTTATATGGGCAAATAAAACAACCAGGCTGGCCATTGAGGAGCTTTATAGTGCTTTAAAGAAAAGTGGTCTGGTTTTGCCCGACCTTAAATTATATTAGCTGTTAATTTTGCACATTTTTCTTAGAGATTTTTCAAGAAAAAAGTTAATGGTAAGACGAGTGCAGACAACAATCATGGAGTATAAAGTTGTCAATTTTCTGCGTATCACAAAATCTCACAGAAATGTTAAGTATAAGACATTAGTGTGGCTTCTTAAACGTAAGGATCAAATGTTCAAGCATGATAACATTCCGGTGATCAATGGTACAACCTGCATGGCTGATATTCGGGTCGGGAATTGTCCTTTTTTAGATAAGAATATCTTGGCCAGGTGGAATTCCAATGGATATCATGAGGTTTTAGATTTTGTAAATGCAGCAGGCTGGAAAACTTGGCCAGAAATAGAACATTCAATTATACATTTTAGGATATTTATGCAAGGGTCCTATACTTGCCTGAGGCAATTCTTAAGTTAGTTGGACATAAGCAAAATAGAAGATAGTTTAGAACTGGTCGAAGACTGGATAGAGAACACCTGGTATTCTGAGTAGTCAGATGTTTAATACACTGTATTTAGATGGGTATCAAAGGACGGCCTTGTTGTCTTAGAGGATATGTGGAATAGATTAAATACGCGTAATTTTGAATTACGAAAAGGTGCTTATTTTCATAGAATGCTATTCTTTGCAATGTGGTTACTCTATAGAACTCCGGTGTTTCTGAATAGAATCAACTCTCAGATTGCTGATAGATATTTCAGGTGTCAGACGGAGAACGGAGCCAATTGGATTTATATTGTTTGGTGAAGTCCACTAATAGCCTCCATTTGGGCAGAAATCTAGTCGCACTGCTCTCGCACTTTAGGGTTAGATTGTGATATAGACAGCTATATCGCCGTCCTTGGGTATTCTCCAAGTATGAATGTTTCTTTCAGGTTGAAAAAAAGATTGTTTATATACGCATTAGTAGTAATTTTTCTAAATTGGCGATCTGACCTGGTTCCTACGTATGTGCAGTGGCACCTTAAAATACAAAGAATCAAAGAATCAGAGTACCGATACGCACTTAGATCTGGATCCCTTAGGGAAGTTTGCAGTCTATGGGAAACTTCAGGCTAAGGGAAAAAATGGTGCGCTCCTATGGATGGGAACAGGGGGATGGCAGAGCTCAGCAATATATATGCGATGACTGGGATTCTGGACTTGTGCTAATCTTGGCTTTGAGATAATCATTTCGCTTTTTCATTTTCTAAACTATTTGTATCATAACATGCTATGAGGGTGCTAATTAACATCCTTTATTATTGGTTTTTGTACATTGTATGAATTCTCCCAAATAAAAACATATTTTTAAAAAACATGTGTTTTTATTATTTATTAAAAGTCCAAATTCAAAACTGTGGTGAAGTTAGATGTTTTGAGTTGTAGAAAGTTCTACTCTTCTTGCCTGAAGATCTAGTGACTAATTAGCCTGCCTAAAACCGCCTTCTGTGCCCATGCTTCACACCTAAGGAGGTGTGAAACTGCCCCCAATACGGATATGATTGTTTGGGCCTTTTTTAGCAGGATGGCCTGGGTGTTAGGTTTGCTGTTCAGCTTAACTCCGGAAGGTGCCATTTAGGAAGGTCCTGGAACTTCATCAGCTTGAAAGGGATGAACATGATGTCTGTCCAATCATATATTGTAAAGTTAGGCAAGGGGAAGAGGGGCCTTTTGATCCACAGGGTACACTCTAATCACCCTGGCTCCACTTACAAGAAGGGGGAGTTGGTTCCAGAACCAGTTTCGACAGGTAGGAGAGGACTACTCATTACCCTGGAGACACTCATGGTTGGCCACAAACTGCTGTCAGTGGGAGAATGGTTTTGTGAAATTGATTTTCCCTGAGAATGGTACAATGTGGGATAATTTGCAGTAAGGTAGTAAGGTTAGGAAATGTCCAGAAGTCACCCCCATCCACTGTCTGGAGCACTGTATGGGGTGGTACCTCCCTGTCAGCTTTTCAGAACATGATTGGATGAACTAAGGAAGTACATTAGATGATGAAGCCTGCAGTCAGTGACCTGTGTAGAGACCTGAAGGGCTGGATCTGTTTTTCATGTGTATCCAGGACTAGGAAGTTAATTCCCAGGATCAGATGGCTGACCTTCTGTGTGGCTACAGGGATGCAACAAGCAGCTGGTGGCTTTTCCTGTAAATGACATGTTGACAGTGGTGAGTAGGCACTGAATGGACTGTGTTAGAGGCTTCAGCTAGAGTGATTCCTAGACTATTTACAAGCCCCTAGTACCACCTTGCATCACCCTAGCATAATTTTCTTAATGGTAAGGCGGAGTTAAGGAGATCTTTCTCCTGTGCTGTATTTACAAAATGGCACAATGCTTGTATTGCGCCATGTGTAAACCCTTGTGCCACATTTTGCCTGTGCCAGGCATAATTTATTGAAGGGAGGTGTTCTGACGAATGGAGGCCCAAACAATAGTGCAATGAACTTTACAACATTTCACTGTGCCTTTTTTTCCATCATTTTTAACGCCTGCTCAGAGCAGTTGTTAAAATGACGCACCCATTTTAATCAATGGGCCTCCCTGTGCTTTGGTGCAATAGCGCCAAAATGTTTGACTCTAGTGCAGCAAAGCACCACAATAGCATCAAAAATGCTGTTGTCCTAAAGACTGTCATGGTGCGCCAATTTGGAAATATGGTGCAACCATGGTATCATTAGGTGGGGCAGGGGAGATGCAAGAACAATGGGACATCAGGACTGATGCTCTACTTTCTTGTAAATATGCCCCTAAGTGATATTTCCTTGTTCCTGGGAACCTTAGAAATTACCTTTGGCACACCCTGCACATCTACAACTTCCCACCTAATCCCAATGGAGGAAAACAGACTAAAGTGCAATGAAGAAATCTAGAATGGGTGAATTTGCTCCAAGTATCCAGCCAATGAGAGGACTTCGGTGTGTATACATTAGAATTTTCCTGCTCTGAGCTTTTCCTGTTGAAACCAACAACTTGAAATTTGTCCAATGAGTACCCAACTTCGAGAGGACTGCTTCCAATACAGCCTTCAACTTTACTCCAGTAAAGGATTTCAACTTCCATAAAAAGTCAAAATCAGTGGTGAAATCTTTGACCGGGTCAATGTACTAGGTTTAGACAGCCTCCGGTGCATTGCGGTTATTTATAGGTTCCAGGCAACTGAAGCCATAGACTCGCTGCTGTTTCTTGGCTCATTGTAATTTAATTTTGTTTTATAAAATACATATCTCTTTTTTTATGAATTTGGATATCCGATTTTTATTGTTACCTGGCATTACATTTTAACTGTTTTGGTACTGCTAAATACTTTACACACTTCCTTTAAGTTATCCTGGCTGCTCTGTGTCACAGCTACCAAGAGGGAAAGGCCAGGTTTCCTCAGTGGCCTTTATGTTTGACCTGACAAGTCTGTGGCCTTGTACTTGTGGATGACCTATGTTCTACCAAACTATTAATCCACTTGCTTACAACTGGTATCCAAGTCCAGGATTAATTGCATGCCTGGTGTCCAGGATAAATATATGTTTATTTATGGTGCTTTGAGTTGAACTAACCTCTCTCCTCTGTGGAGTGGCTTAGATTGGGAAATATAATTGTGCAAAAATGTGAAATTAACAAAAATCCAAGTTGTGATCTTCACCCAATAAACAATAGTGAAGCAGTGCCCATGCCAAACACATTTTCCAATGTGAAACTTGTTAAATGACTTTAAAATAAAGAGGTACAAATCCATATACAAATGAATGTATTTTTTCCTATATAGCGCTCAAATATTTATATGAAAGAAGGACAATAGACTTTTGAAAAGCTTGGTTCAGTTGGACATGTTTTGTTCATGTTGGTTGATTGTGCACGTGATCACAATCAGGTTTGTCAGTTAGGTTTCCTTCAACATTATTTAATTCTTCCACTTCTGATAGTGTACACATTTTCAGCGATGCAGTTGAGCCTACAACAGCACCAAGCACTATAAGTATGCTGACCCCATTGACCACTCCTTTATGGTTCCTGGTTCTTCTCTGTGGAACTATTGTTTTGAGACATACATAATTCCAATTTGCTAAATAATTTATTTCAGTTTAAACAGGAAGTCGAACTCTGAGGTTCATACTGTTTCCCTACCGATCTCATTTATTCTCACATAGAACACATTGAATTACTGGACAATTATCGTTTTAGGCTCAGGTCTAAAGAAAACAGGCAGGCGGACTATTTTTCTTTTAGTCACTAGAAACCCAGGTGTTTCTTATGATGTTCCTTTTGTGAACAAAACCTGGCCCTTGCATTCACAGATCAGCAGACGTCAGATCACAGGTCAAGCCAACATGGAGGCAGAGCTTTAGTGTGGGTTCCTACATATGCAAATGTAGATGTTAGTATCAACTGATATCAACTTGCTGACTGGATTGTAATGTCCTTTCTTTCATCCATATTGAGGTGGACCAAAATTAGAAAGAGAATATTTATATCAATGGATGTGTTTATTTAGTTTTTACTGTGGTTTTATTGTGGTGTTGCATTGAACCAACCAAACTGCTGAAAATATAATCTTACTTTTATGTACACTTCACTCTTTCACACATTATTATACCTGTTAGGTTCATTGAGCTAGGTATCTCTCCACAAGCATTTATAAATAGCTTAGCTGCATCTCTTTAAGTTTAAGATTCCCTTTCTTGATTAAATTTATTTTGCTAAATTACTAATCTAGCAATTAATCTCAGTCTTAAATCTTCATTTCAAATTATGGAAATGATCAATTAAAACAATTAAACAAAACATTACACAGACTTTCAATAGTAGTCTCTTCCCCAGTGCTACACAACTCCAGGCCTTAATACATCACACCCTTTATTCTACTCAGACTCTTACATCTCTGTCGCACACACATCCCTGTCCCACAGCAAACTGCCAGAAAGCACTAACTATGTACTTTGCATCCAATGGAACGAATGCTCTTATCTACACCTCATCACAGTCATTACTAACCACACTTAGTATAATGTATTGGATACATAGCTGGGAAAGAGAAACTGGAAAGAAACGCAGCAATACTATTGACTTTCACTCTGTCTTGTCACTGCTCTGGGCATGGATGTCTGCTGGTCAAGAAATAGGGGGTCATTATGACCCTGGCGGAAGGCGGAGAAGGGCGGAAAGACTGCCAACAGGCTGAAATCCATGGTGGTGAGCACTATCAGTGCCAGGGAATTCCTTCCCTGACCCTGATAGGGGTCTCCCCCACCCGACTCCCTCACCTACCCCCCCACCACCCATGCCACCCCCCAAAGGTGGCAGGACCCCCCTCCCCTCCCTGGCCCCTAACATCACAGCACTCATACACACATGACACGCACGCAGGCACCACCAACACACATACACGCACACACACTGACATGCATACCAACATACACACACACAGTCAGACACGCACACCCACATTCAAACATACACGCACACATCCATACAGACATACCTACAGGCATACACGCACTCATTCCCAAACATACAACACTCCCGCAAGCATACACGCACTCACACACCCCCTCTACATACACACACGCACACCCCCATGCACTCACACAACACCCCCCGCCCCCCTCCCCTCACGGACGATCGACTTACCTGGTCCGACGATCCTTCGGGCGGGGACTGGAACCAAGGGGGCTGCTCCGCCGACACCACACCATCAACAGAACACCGCCACGGTCGAATCACAGGACGTGATTCGCTGGGCGGTGTTCTGTTGGCGTGGAGGTGGAGCAACCTCCACTTCCCCGTCTCCCGCCAGTATGGCTGATGGAGGCTCTCCGTCCGTAAAAGGACGGAGAGCTGTCAATGGTCATAATAGGCCGAGTGGCAAACCGCCACCACTGGCGGTCTTCCGCACGGCTTTCCCTCGGCGGTCTTGGAAAAAGACCGCCGAGGTCAAAATGACCCCCTATATTTAATAGTCAGCCACGAATGTTCTGAAAAAAATTTATTGTCATGATTTTTCACAAATGCTTGCCCTCACTCCCATCCACCTCTGGTCCTCAGCATTATTGGCCACCCTTTACATCCCTTGCTCAGGGATTTTGTCACTCAAGATGTCTGTGCTATGTGATATGAGTCACACTGACCAGAATTGTGGCAGTCACATGTGTGCTGCCAGTTGTTTCTAATGCACACCAGCACAGTCAATCATGTCTTCAATGGGATTTGAGGATCTACTGTAGGGTTTGAGGTTCCAAGGATTTTAGGATCTACTACAGGATTTGAATTTCCTCACATCCTTGAAATTATTTCACATCTTTCAATGCTGTCTTCAGTGCCAAAGGTTAGAGATAGCTCAGAAGAGGTAAATATGATTTTTTTGGCTTTTGGGATTCCAGTTGAGTCCATGGACTATTGAGTCTTTGTTCTATCCCTTACACCTGCGTACTGAGATGTTGTGTTGTAGCAAGGGTCCCTTGGGCCTAGATCCTGTGTTTTTGATGAGCGTCTCACGATGTAGATTATTAACAGCTGCTATAGAACATTGGAAGATCAAACTGATGACTATTTTTTTGGTTCTAGCAAGATAAAGACGTTGAGTATGTCTCATTTCATGGAAATTGTGAGCATTGAGGGAACTTCCTTGTACATGGAAAACTGTGCATATTTAAGTTGTTTTAAGACCAGGAAGAAACAGTAGTCTTGTGTTGTATTTTGTATGAAAAGGTTGTCACTCATGATAAACTTAAGAAAATAAGAATGAACCTCCATCTGATGAGACGATCTGTGTGACTACAAATGATGAGGCTGATTTAAGAGCCTTTTGTGACGTATCTCACCACATTAGCGACATTTTTCTACGCTAATGTGGTGATATAATGGCAAAAACCCTGCACCAGATTTACAAAGTGGCACAATGCATGCATTGCACCACTTTGAAACCCCTTGCTCCACATCATGTCTACACTAGGCATAATGTATGCAAGAAGGGTGTTCCCCCGTTAGGAGGGCCGAAAGAATAGTGCAAAGAAATCTATGTGCCATTTTTTTGGCATTTTTTAAAAAGGGGGTACACCGTTAATTACAATGGGCCCCCATGTACTGTTCAGGGTTAGAGGCAACATTTTGGTGATAGCACTGAACAGTACATCAATAGCGTAAAAAATACTGACGCTATTGAGTGGGGTGCTAAGGGACACAAGCAAAGTGGCGCTGCATTGGGTGCAGCGCCACTTTTCTTAAATCTGCCCCCTATGTTTCTTGTGTTTCTTCTCTCATATCTGCATCCCCCAAATCATTTTTTTCCATCTGTGCCAACTGAAGTCCTGGCCATGGTTTGCGCTGTAGACAGGGAAGAAGTCTGGCAGGCAGGTTCCTTGTTGTTCCTGAAGCATTATTCCAATCTACACGATAGTAGCGACATGAGTCTGAAAGAAATACCTTTAAGATATTTCTGGATAACCAACTCTCTGTGCTCTTGATATTTGTAGGAAAATGCCACTGTTGGAATGGTTGTCCCCCACTTTTTGCCTAGTGTTGATGCAAACTTTGACTGAAAATGTGCTGGGACCCTGCTAACCAGTCCCCAGCACCAGTGTTCTTTACCTAAAACTGTATCTTTGTTTCCACAATTGGCCCAACCCTGGCACACAGTAAAGTCCCTTGTAAAGGTACCCATGAGACCAGGGACCCTGTGGTTAGGAAGATCCCCAAGGGCTGCAGCATGTATTATGCCATCCTGGGGGAGCCCTCACTCAGCCCATGCACACTGCCTTGCAGCTTGTATGTGCTAGTGGGGAGAAAAAGGCAAAGTCGACATGGCACCCCTGTCAGGATGCCATTCCCCCAAAATCACTGGCTGTTGTATAGGTAGGGTGCACTATACCACAGGAGAGGGCATAGCTGCATGAGCACTATGCCCCTACAGTGTCTAAGTCAGTACATAGTCATTGTAAGTGCAGGGTAGCCATATTGAGTATATGGTCTGGGAGTTTGTCATTACGAACTCCACAGCACCATAATGGCTACACTGAATACTGGGAAGTTTGGTATGAAACTTCTCAGCACAATAAACCCACACTGATGCCAGTGTGGGATTTATTCACAAATGATCACAGAGGGCATCCTAGAGATGCCCCCTGCATGTCAGCCAGCCTGGTAGTGTAGTACTGACCGGTCTGTGCCAGCCTGCCACTTCTGGAAGAGTTTCTGACCACATAAGGTGAGTGCCTTTGTGGTGAGAAACAGAGCCTGTCCACCTCCCCCTAAAGGAACTGTAACACCTGGGGGTGAGCTTCAAAGGCTCAGGCCTCGTGTTACAGTGCCCCAGGGCAATCCAAATAGTGGAGATGCCAGCCCCCGGACAAGTCCTCACTTTTTGCAGCAAGTCCAGAGGGATAATTAGGAAAAACAAGGAGTCACCCCCTCAGCCAGGACCACCCCTAAGGTGTCCAGAACTGAGGTGACTTCCTTCCTGAGAAATCCTCCACCTTGCTTTGGAGAATCAGGGCCAATAAGAATAGGAATGTACCCCCTTCCCAAACGGAGCAGGTCCAAGAGGGTGTAGCCACCCTCAGGGACAGTAGCTATTGGGTACTGCCCTCTAACCCCAAAAATGCACCTAAATCTTGTATTTAAGGGCTCCCTGAACCGAACCAAGAGATTTAGATTCCTGATGACCTCAAGAAAAGAAGAAGGATTTCTGGGCTCAAAACCACGCAGAGAAAAAAAAAGGAGACAACAACTGACTTGGCCCCAGCCCTACCGGCCTGTCTCCTGCTTCAAAGATCCTGCAAAAGGAAAGCGGCACATTCTGCAGGACCAGCAACCCTTGAAAAGCCTCCAGGGGACTGCCTGCATCACCAAGGACCAAGAAACTCCCATGGACAGCAGACTTGTCCAACAAGAAGAAAAGGAAACTTTTTCCAAGTGAACCCTCCTCACTCCAGAAGCGTGAGTCCAAAGCCACTCTACACCCGATGCCCACGGCTGTGTTTAGGTGGCCCAACTACCCAGAGAGGACCCCCAGGCGATTCCAACCAAGTGCTCACCCTGGGCTGACTTCTCCACCCTTCCAGGATGACGCCTGCAGAGGGAATCCCGAAGATCCCCCTGACCGTGACTGCCAGGGACGAAGATTTCCGGTGCCTGGAGAAGCACTGCACCCGCAGCCCCCAGACTTGAGAGAAACCGACCACCAATGCAGCAGTGACCAGAAGGTGGCCCTCCTCCCGGCCCAGTCAGTGGCTTGCCCGAGAAGCCCCCCTGTGCCTTGCCTGCAGTGCCTAAGTGATCCTTGGGTCCCGCTATAGAGTTCCATTGGGAACCCGACGCCCTGTCTGCACCCTGCACCTGGCCGCCCGTGCCGCTGAGGGTGCATGCTTGGTGCCTTCTTCGGGCCCCCCAGTGCTCCTCTAAACACCCCTGGTCTGCCCTCCGACAATGTGGCTACTTACCTGCAAGCAGCCCGGAACTGGAGTAGCCCCTGTCTCCATAGGGGCCCACGTTATTTTGGCTCCTGTTTGACCCCTGCATCTAACCGTCCCTGTGTTGCTGGTCCTAGGTGTTTGGGGTTATCTTGAACCCCCAACGGTGGGCTAACTATGCCTCGGAGACTGAATCTGTAAGTTAGTTACTTACCTCCAAAACTATAATGTACTTTCTTCCTCCAGGAACTGTTGAAAATTGCAGTGTGCACTTTTAAAATAGCTTTTTGCCATTTTAAAGAAAATTGTGTACATTGTTGATTACATTCAAAGTCCTGATTATAACTATGCAGGCTACCTTTCATTTAATGTACTTACCTGCTAATTGAATCTTATGGTTCTAGAAATAAATTAAGAACAAATGCTTAACACTCCCTCTGATAAGCCTTACTGCTCGACCACACTACCACAAACAGAGCATTAGTATTATCTATTATTGCCTCAGTCAAGCCTCTTGGGGAGCCCTTGGACTCTGTGCACACTATATCTCATTTTGATATAGTTTCCTACAATATGGAAATGAACTTACTGAAACTGAAGCATAACATAAGTAATGAAATGGTCTTCAGTCTCCTTCCCTGCTGGCAGAATGATTACCTCTTGATTCATAAAAATAGTTCCTCCTGATAATTGTTAGCTTAGATTCTGAAGTGTCTTAGGCCAATTGGAAAATAATGAATGTTTATTCTTACCAAATCTCTCTGTACTGTTGCTATGATACATGGACATCATAAAGCAACGGTTCTGCACTGAAAGGTCTCTGATGTTCAGTGGTCCGACAGTGTGTTTGTAAGTAGTATGTATGCATGTGGTATTTTTCCTCCTTCAAACAAAATGCCTACTCCTTTTATTTCCTTGTCGAGGTGACCCCAAATCCGCTTCCACTTAGCTCAAATAACCTGTGCTCTATACCTATCAACGTCTGCCATTTTCAATGGGAGTAGTGCTTCAGCCATCTCTACCCTGACATGCAAACTAACAAAACATTTTTGCTTCTCTCTTCCTGCGTTTGATGCAAGGGTGGCAGACAAACGCTTTCCTCTTCCTGGCCTGGTGTTCCTGTTCCCTCATACTCTTCCTTCAGGATGCTAAGGATGGTGCACAGGCCATCACTTCCCACTCAGACCACATCATTTTTACCAGCGTACTTTCCCAAATGCCCCAGAGTCTCCTTTGACGCTCCTAGCCACATTCGTCCCCATAATTCTATGAACTCAAAAGCCTCGCTTTGCTCCTCTCTTCATTTCGTTGTTGCGAAGTCGGAGAACCAGAGTCATAACCTTTCTACTACTTTAGATGGCAACTGTGGATTAGAATGATCCTGGAAAGGGGCTAATTGGATGCACGAACCAGATCTGCACCGGGTCGATTAAATGAGACAATGCATCCATGCAAACCAGAGACATGCACTTATTCTGAAAATCTGACCCTTGCAGAATGAAAAAAGTGCACGATTCGGTACTAAAGCAGCGATCACGAATTCTAGTGATATATATGACAAAATATGGGTTAGGGTCAGATTATGTAACAACGCCCTCACGGCGTTTAAAACTACATTTCCTCTGAACTAAAATAGCGAGGAACATATTTTCAAATTAATTAATCTGTGCGTGGATCATCTTTGTGTATGCCACATACATTTGTCCTAAAATCTGTCTTTGGTGAGAAGCAGACTGTTGCTGAAAGTGTTCTCGCTTTTATTTCTGCATTATTATTCAGTGTTACAAGTGTTCCTTTTTATGCAAGTGTCTCTGCTCAGTAGCAGCTGTTAGTGTTGTTAAATATGATAAGAAACTATTTCTAAATATGGAATACTGCAGTTTTAAGGCCAGCCTCAGTAGCACAAATACTGCTTTTCAAACCTTCAAATTTAACATGGCAACACTGCATGTGTTTGACCATTCTTAGGTAGCTTATTTTCTCCACGCAAATTCCACCAGATTTCTTCAGAAAACAATCATCCAAGGTAATCAAGGATGGTGCCATAATTAATGCAAAACTTTGAACTGATTCGAGTGAAATCTGTTTGTACCAGAATCAGAATTCCCATGGACCTTCTATGAGCTCTCTTTTGCTATCCTGCAGTATATATGATGAGAGTAAAATAATTATAGCCTTGTACATAAAAGTCAAGGCAGATACGCTCAGGCCGCTGCATTTGTCACATACCACTTGTGCTGCTGGTTCAGAGGTGCGAGGGCAATCAAGAGGTATTGGGCCTCAGTTCTATCAATTTTATTTTGTGTTTTCCCATTACATCCTGTGGCCCCCGTACTGTGGGCCCTCAAACTGGAAAGCTGTGACACTTTTTAGCACTCCACTCGCAGGGTAATGAGGTACAGCAGTCCAAGGCTGCATCAGGTGGGCGCTGTGGCCTAGTAGCGTAAAGCTCAGCAACGTGCATCACTAACACCCAATCAATAAATGGCCAGTCTATGATTTTACTTTAGAAAAAAGTATTTTAATACACATGTCAACATAAAAACCCTCTTGAAAGGGTTCTAACAAGAATTAAGGCTGCAAATATTCTTCTTCTTGGGTTTGTCACAGGGATTAACCATCACTAGAACCCTTGCCTGTTATATGAATCATTGGGTTTTATGAAACAAAACAGTTGTCTGCAGACTTTAACAAAGGGTAGCAGCACTCAAGTAGTAGTGGGTGGAGTTCTGGACAAATTTCGCCATTCACCGCATGGCAGAATTTTTCTCCCTTAAGGCTGCAGCAAATGTTAGCTGGAGCGAGATTTGGTGTCTAATGCGGGCGTATGTGGTTAGAGGGCTGCCACTCACGTAGATTTGCTGCTGTCAAGTACATTTTCTACTCGAGCTGCAGCAAAATCAACTTGAATGGCTGTGTGCTCTTGCACATTGGATGGTGCCATTGGCACTGATTTTTTAGAGCTGCTTGTGCTACCGCCTCTAAATTGCAGTGTGAGTACTGCTAGCTGCATCTGTTCTGCCTGTTAGCAGAACACAGCGGAATCTCACAGAGTTTTTATGTAACTCCGTGGAATTCCATGGAGTGAAACTCTGTGAGTTCCACCTATCCCTACACTCAGGCAATCAGGTTGAATTACCTTTGACTTGCTTTCCACACTAGTAAAATACAGGCATATGTATTTTGACATACTTGCCAGCTTACTGCCGTAGACATTGACTTTTGACAATACACCATAAATACCTACTATCTTTACCATAAAACCAAAGCCCTGATTTATACTTTTTGATGCAAACCAGTGCCGGCCTGCACCATTCCAGGGCGCCAGCCGGGCACCATATTTAAGGAATGGCGCAAGCTGGTGCTAAGGCCCGGTTAGCGTCAAAATATATGACGCTAACCGGGTGGGGGAGACATAGGGCAAACTGGAGGTTGTGCATGAAAGAATGGCGCTAGTCAGGTTACAGTCAAAATAAAGGCTATAACCTGACTAGCGCCATTGTTAGACGCACAACCCCCATGGACATGACTCCTATCTAAGTAAAGACAGGAATCATGCCCCCCAACCCAATGGCCATGCCCAGGGGACTTAAGTCCCCTGGGCATGGCCATTAGGCACAGTGCCGTGTAGGGGGGCCTAAGTTAGGCCCCCCTATGGTACTTAAAAAAAGGTAAACACTTACCTCTACTTACCTGTACTTACCTGGGATGGGGTCCCCCATCCTCCGCTGTCTCTTTGGTGTGGGTGGGGGTGTCCCTGGGGCCTGGGGAGGGCACCTGAGGCCTTATTCCATGATGTTCCACTATGGAAATGGGCCCAGAGGTCCCCTAACGCCCGCCCTGACCCAGGCATTAAATAATGGCGCTAAGCAAGCTTAGCACCATTATTTAGGCCCGCCTCCCTCCCGTGCACCATTTTTGCACGGGAGGATAAGTGGGGTGCTAGGGCCTTTGAGTAATTCTTAGCCTGGGAATGACTACCTTGCATCTCATTGATGCAAGGTAGTTTTCTGCAGACAATAAATTACTTTAACTCAAATATTTTGGCGTTAGACATGTCTAGCGCCAAAATATAAATATGGAGTTAAGTTTGCGCTGAATTAGCATAGAAAGAAATGATGCAAATTCAGCACAAACAGGGTATAACTATGCCCCCAAGCCTCATGGTAGAGATCTAAGCCATTACTCTGCCATATTCAAAATGAAGACTGAATCAAGGATTGGAGAGTTATCTACACTAGACCTAAAATCATGAGGCCTCTTTTTGTACATGGTTTCCTAGCACCCAGACCCTTAGTTCAAAAGCTTGCATGTATCATAGGGGGGACTACATTACAGTTGCTGCAGTGTATAGCTGTGTGGGCCACTGTCAGAAATGGGGTCTTTGGTTGGCAGTCAGTTTACCCCTTCTCCAAGCAAGGACCCTCACTCTAGTCAGGATAACTCCCTCTCACCCTCTTGGTAGCTAGGTAGGAGCAGGCAGGTTAACTTCAGAAGCAGTGTGTTAAGTATTTGTACCAACACACAGTAACTCAGTGAAAACACAACAAACTGACACAACACAGTTTAGAAAAATAGGTAATATTTATCTAAACCAAACAAGACCAAAATGACAAAAATCCAACATACACAAGTCAAGTTATAACTTTTCAAAAGAATAAAAGTCTTAGGCCCTCATTACAACCCTGGCGGTATATTCCGCTTACCGCCGTGCCGACGGCTACCAACAGACCGTGTCAGCGGCGGTAATCCACTACGGGTATTATGACCCACACAGAGAAATCCGGCACTACACAGGCACCCACACAAGTCCGCCACACCAAAGGACAGTGATCAACTGGTGATAGCAAAACCCACACCGTTACGCCAACAGGAATACGCCCACAGTATCACGACCCACGAATCAACGCGGCGGTCTTTCAACAACGGCAAACCATTGGCGGTACACACCGCTGCGCTCAAAATACACACACACTTACAAAACACAACCACAGTGGACAATTCAAAATACACACACCTGACACACATACACACACCACACCCACAACACTATGAAACACACACCCACATTACCCACAACCCCTTACAGCGAAAAAGTTTGAAGAAGCAGAGAGAGAGAGAAAAGCAAAGACCACACCATCATCCAGAGGCACAGAACACCAACACACATACACCATTCATGCACCTCACAGCACACACCCCAACACATCACCCCACACATCACCTCACATCACCTGACACATTACTCACACCACATCATGGCACCGCAAAGACACCCCAGGTTTTCTGAAGAGGAGCTCAGGGTCATGGTGGAGGAAATCATCCGGGTAGAGCCACAGCTATTCAGATCACAGGTGCAGCAGACCTCCTTTGCAAGGAAGATGGAGCTATGGCTAAGAATCGTCAACAGGGTCAACGCAGTGGGACAGCATCCCAGAACCAGAGTTGACATTAGGAAGAGGTGGAATGACCTACGGGGGAAGGTACATTCCGTGGTATCAAGACACCAGATTGATGTACAGAGGACTGGCGGTGGACCCCCCCTCCTCCCCCACAACTAACAACATGGGAGGAGCAAGTCTTGGCAATCATGCATCCTGAGGGCCTAGCAGGAGTAGCAGGAGGACTGGACTCTGGTAAGTCAAATCTTTACTACTATATCCCCCACCCTACCTGCAGGCCATCACAAACCCCTACCCTCACACCCATCACTCCAATGCCTCACATATACCCCACTATCACAACCCACCTATCCCAAAACCAAGCCCTTCATGTAACACCAATCCATAGACCCCCATCACAGACCTCCATGGACACCCATCACCACAGCATGCCCAGTAGAGAGACTCACCAAACCCACATAATCACCAATCACACAAGGCTAAGGCGACAGTGCAAGCACATTAATACAGGGGAACACACCCATTGCACAAGATGGCACACACAGATACAGTAACAATGCATTTACATCCTAACAGGACCCTACCCAACGTCACCGGACAGGTGGTGCCAGCCACCTCCTTTCCCCCCACAGAAGAGGACCACAATGATGGCAGCAGCTCTGCACACCTGGATCACGATGACCAGCCTGGCCCATCTGGGACCTCTGGACAGTCGGTTCCCCTGCCACAGTCCCAACACACCACAGAGCCTCCCCCCTCAGGAAACACCAGCACATCACCCACCCAGCGGGCCCATGCCACTGTCCCCAGGACACGTCAATCAGCAGTGTGTTCACCACTACAGGGACCCCCGGCAAACCCACTAACTCAGGACGATCAGGGACCTGGGGTCAGTGGGCACACGGTTCAGGGGACAGAGGCACAGGACAACAGGGAAGCTGGGAGGACTGCTGTGCGACAGGGGGAGGACAGGCCCAGGGAACCCACTCTCCACGAGGCACTCTCTAACATCATGGGAGCATACCACCATTCCCAGGAGACCATGGGCACGGTACTGGCCAAGTTTCAGGAGATCCAGCGGCTGCAGGAGGGACACTACATGGGGATCAGGGATGACCTCACCAAAATCTACACCATCCTGGTCACCATAGCAGGGGTGCTGGCTGACATGGGCAAGACCATGAGGGAGGCAGTGGCACAACAAAGGGCCCCTGACACTAGCCAAACCGATGAACAGCCTTCCACCTCCGCCGGCGCTAGTAGACAGGAGGGCCTGCCACAGGACCAACAGGCCACCAGCACCCCACTCCCTGCAGAAGGAGAACCACCCCGCAAATGGTCCCTGCGATCCAGGCAGAAGACAGAGAACATTGCCAAGACCCCCGCCAGGAAATGAGACTCTCCTGATTGTCACCCTTCTGTCTCACTCTGTCACCCTGTCCACCTAGAACTGCCATTACTCCCCTTCCTATGCCCCATTGGACACTGCACCTGTGATACCAAGAGACTGGACTCTACTATGGACTTTCCTCCACCATTATCCCAGCCCCTTGCACATACCCCTATACTCATTAGCCCCTAAATAAACACCCTTTAATCACATACCAATCTGGAGTCAGTCTGATCTTTCACAAATGTATTATTACAACATTAGCAACAAATAGCAATGTAAATGTTAATTTACTCATACCAATGTATGACAGTTGTTGGCTAACAGTACATATAGCAGAAGGCAGATTGTGGTACCCGATCTACAAAAAGTACATCCAAAGAGAACAGTCAGTGTCCATGGACAGAGGTGAAGAGGCTGACATGTACAATGCCCTACAGTATTCTGAAATGTGAGGAGGAGTTACAGTCTCTTACCTGTGTGTCACTGGAAGTACTGCATGATGATGTTTGTTCTGTTGTCAATATCATCTTCCTCTGCCTCCTCTTCCTCACTGTCCACAGGCTCCACCGCTGCCACAAGACCATCACCAGGCTCATCCTCCAGCAGAAAAGGCACTTTGCGTCTCAAGGCCAGGTTGTGCAACATGCAGCATGCAAACGATTATCTGGCACACCTTCTTCAGTGAGTCGTATAGGGTGCCACCTGTGAGATGGCGGAACTGCAATCTGGCCTTCAGGAGGCCTGAACGTCCTCTCAATAATACGCCTAGTTCACCCATGTGCCTCATTATGGCGGTCCTCTGCCCTTGTCCTGGCATTCCTCACTGGGGCCAGTAGCCATGAGAGGTTGGGGTAACCAGAGTCACCTGCAAATGTCGAGGGATACTTGTTAGACACACACTAACCCTTAGGGAATACCCCATACCCAGACACGTACTTATACTGTGTGGGGACCTTGGGCTCACCTAATAGCCACACCCAGTGCCTCTGGAGTTGGCCCATCACATAAGGGATACTGCTATTCTGCAAAATATAGGCGTCATACACAGAGCCAGGATACTTGGCATTCACATGGGAGATGTACTGGTCCGCCAGACACACCATATCTTTTTCTATTTCTGTACACTTGTTCATTTCTGCGGGGGGGCAAATGCCACATGTGTCCCATCAATGGCACCAATGATGTTGGGGATATGTCCCAGGGCATAGAAGTCAGCTTTCACTGTGGCCAAACCCTTCACCTGGGGAAACACGATGTAGCTGCACATGTGTTTCAGCAGGGCAGACAAAACTCTAGTCAACACGTTAGAAAACATTGGCTGAGACATCCCTGATGCCATGGCCACTGTAGTTTGAAAGGAGCCACTTGCCAGGAAATGAGGCACTGACAGGACCTGCACTAGAGGGGGAATTCCTATAGGCTGGCGGATAGATGACATCAGGTCTGGCTCCAATTGGGCACACAGGTCTTGAATTGTGGCACGATCAAGTCTGTATGTGATTATGATGTGTCTGTCTTCCATTGTCGACAGGTCCACCAGGGGTCTGTACACCGGAGGATGCCACCATCTTATCCTCTGCCCCAGCGGTTGTAGCCTATGGAGGAGAACAGTGAGCAGATGGTCATTTACCACATAGGTTGCACAACTGTGTCTGCAATAATGTTAGTAAATCCATGTGTGAAATAGTTTGTCCGTATATGTGCCAAAATGTGCTGTGACGCAGTTAGGTGCCATGCCATGTGCACCCCTGAAATGGCGGCTGCCTGACCTGTGAGGAGGGACAAGGGGAAATGAGGTAACTGCGCTGGCATTGTGCAGCTTTGCGGCAGGCGGTCGAAGACTGCTGCGCAACTCAGCATTGGTTATCATTGGGCCCTATGGGTTCCAGGAGCCAATGGGCATGTACGCCAGTGGTTACGGTACGCACCACTGCGGACGTGACCGCCATTTTCTATCTGTTCACTCACTTGATACCTGGCCATCAAGAGGAGAGGACCTACTCTGCAAGTGCTGCTGTGACCTGAGTCTGGAAGCGACAGTGGCTACAGTGTCTGGGGAAAGGTTCCATGCCTTCACTGCAGAGGAGTTGGACAAACTGTTGGATGGGGTCCTCCACCAGTACAAACTACTTTACGGTCCTCCAGACAAAGAGGTGAGTACACTGTGAGCATGGTGCGTGGGCAATGCCTGTTTGGAGTGGTGTGAATGAAAGCCACATGTTGGGGGCGCTGAGGGCTGCATGTGAGGATGGTCAGTGTTTGTGCGTCAGGGCATGGGTGGAAACTGGTGGCCAATGAGTATGATGGTCCGAACGGGTGAGTAATTCCCTTTCCTCCTGTACTTTGCCTCTAGGTCAGCGCCCACCATAAGAAGGGTATTTAGACCATAAGAAGGGTATTTAGCGTGCCATCACCAAGGAAGTGCGGACCCTGGGGGTCTATCACAGATGGAGCACCCACTGCTGCAAGAGATGGGAGGACTTGCGCCGCTGGAGCAAGAAGACGGTGGAGGCCCAGCTGGTGCTGGCCTCCCAATGTGGAAGGGGTGCCCGTCGCACCATGACCCCCCTGATGTTCCGCATCCTGGCAGTGGCCTATCCGGAGTTGGATGGGCGCTTGAGGGCATCACAGCAGCTACAAGGGGGTGAGTACAGTGTCTGACTCTGCGCGGTTTAGGAGGGTTCTGGGTGGGGGGTGTGCGCTGTGGGTCCCCCTAGGCCAGGGCGGTCATGCCACGATAGCTCCCTTGTTTGCAGGCTCAGAAGCACCAATACCCCAATGGTACAATTGGATAGCTACTAGTGTGCAGGGTCCTGTGGGTGTCAGGTGTGCATATGTTGGCGTTAGGCATTGTACCCCATGGCATGGTGACTACCATAGTGACTGGTTGGGCATGGCCTAGTGCACAGGGCAGCTCTGTGTCAGAGTCACCAAATCCTCGGGGTCTGTGCACGCTCCCAACACTTCCCCCACAAGACAGCTCCAATACTCTGATTAGAATTGTCTCAGAGTCTAAGAGATTCCAAGTGGGGAAAAGGGGATTAGGAAGGGAACAGATGGGAAGGAGACCTGTGGGAAGCAAAAAGGTTAAAACACACAATATCAAGATTATATCATATTAATCAGTAGTAGGCTATGACTCTAAGAATTGTCATTCTGAAAACATGGACAACCTAAGCATAGACTTAAATAACTAGGCTTCAAGATGACTGGATACCTGTGAGGAAATCAAGGAAGGTTAAATGCAACTTTCAAATTCAAGTATTATCTTTTTCATGAGGATCAGGAAATAATCTGAATGATTTCTAAACCATCATATGAATCGTGTTTGAGGAACTTATTATGTACATACAACATCACATCTAGAACTCTAGCATTTTTGTTTTCTCAAAATTGCCAGAACATGAATTGCACACATTGCAGATTTTCCCTGCAGCGATTGCCAAGGTGGGGAAGGGCCACAAAGCAAAGGGCAAGTCACCTCAGGGCATGATGCCTTCTGGTGAGGGGCTGGTGACCACCATTTCGTCAGGGATGGCAGAGACCTGTACCACAGTCACCACCGCCGCAACGACTGCCACCTGCCCCACCACCTGCCCTGCCACCTGCACCGCCACCTGCCCTGCCACCTGCACCGCCACCTGCACTGCCACCTGCGCCGCCACCTGCACCGCCACCTGCACCGTCGCTGCCACAATGTCAGTCTGCAGCATCCTCCCGAAGGATCAGCCATCCGAGGCTGGTGGAGACGGTATGGTGTCTCCCTCCACCACAAAAGACACTTGCACCACGGGCAGCACCGGCAGCATCTCCGCCGCGGCCACCGCCACCTGCACCACCCTCTGCACCACCACGTGCCCGGCCGGTACCACTCTGTGGGACTTCAGCAGCATCACCAGTGGGCAGCCGTCCGAGTCTGCAGTTGACATCCTGAACCCTGGACACGCCACTTGAGGAACCACCTCCAGCACTGGCACGACCAGCAGTTGGCAGCCTAAGTCGCAGCAGGATGGAGTGTGGCTCTGCCTCCATTGAGTATCATGCTACCTGTTACAGGTACATCGCGTAGTTCAAACACCCAGGTGAGAGGATGTTTACTGCCACACCCCAGGTGCAGCATCACTGGTCACAAAGCCCCCTCCAGAACCAGTGGAGAGATACATTTACTCACCCAAACCTTGGCAGGATGAAGCACTATGGGCACAAAGCCTCCTCCAGAACCAGTGGAGAGATACATCCACTCACCCAATCCTTGGCAGGCTGAAGCACTCTGGGCACAAAGCCCCCTTCAGAACCAGTGGAGAGATACATCCACTCACCCAATCCTTGGCAGGATGAAGCACTCTGGGCACAAGGCCCCCTCCAGAACCAGTGGAACATGTCACCCACTTGAGAGACTGTGGCTTTGCACTCACCAGAACCAAGCAATGGGCATGGAGCCCCCTCTAGGAGCAGTGGCATCGTACCATCTCCCGGCTGAGGTGCCCCCCCTTCCCCCTGAGGTGCCTGTGTTTTTTCGAACTGATGCCCCTGCAGTGTTCTCTCTGTTTTGAGGCAGGTGTCATGTGTGGGCTTCGCCCATGCTTTTTGGGACCACTGGTCCACGGACATTAACAAGGGACAGTGTACAGCCTTGTGTACTTAATGTAAATATTTGTTTATACTGATTATTTGCTTTTCGCTTGATATATCTGAATGTTCCAATATAACACTGTTTAGACTCATTTACTTTTGTCCTTGCATTCTTCCAGGGGGTGGCGGGGTGTATCAGTATTGTTGTTGGATGTGTTTGTGTGTATGGTGTTGTGGGTGAGGGTGGGGGTGGGGGTGTTGCGTGCCATGTGTGTCACTCTCTTTTCCCTCCTCCCTTCCCCTGTGTGCTAGGTGCAGGTCACCACTGCCACCACCTTCTTTCTACTTCGTGGTGTATTCGTAGATATACTAACATGGGTAGGATCTGCAATTCGGGCTCCATGGCGTCCTGGTTCTTTGTGGAGTGTCGAGAGGTGAGTGGTTCCCCTTCGTTGTTCAGTTTCTGCCGTGTTTTTGATGTCATTGGTACCACCCCGGAAAAGCTGGCGGATTGGTGCCTTGTAATACGGTGGGCGGTACCTTGACTTCCGCCTGTCTGTTGGCGGTGACCGCCGCAGTTTTTGTTGCTACTGCTGTGGCGGTCGGAGTGTTAAAGTGGCTGTCTATGTTGGCGGTTTCCGCCATGGTTGTGATTCCATTTTTTTAACCGCCGGCCTGTTGACGGTATTACCACAGCTTTAACACTGACCGCCAGGGTTGTAATAAGGGCCTTAATCCTTAGAAAACATTGAGAATGCTGTTATTCACAAAAGAACCTTGGTAAAGTCAAAATAAAGCTGCATGGGTGAGTGTGCATCTAAAAAGGCTAGCGATGTGTTGATTTCTCACTCTCAAGCAAGACCATGCGTTATTCCTCCTTCAGTCAGGTCATTGTGTGTCGTTTCTTCTCTCCCACACGAGAGCGATGCGTCGATCCAGAGAGGCACCTCGGGTCCGGGCAGACTTTGGGTTGATTTTCCGTGCCCAGCAATGTTGCATTGAAAATCCGATCGCACGGTGTCACAAAACTGCACTGCGTGGGGGTTGCATCATTTTCAGCCTCTGTTAGCAGGTGTTGCACGTCGTTTCTCCAGCCGTGTTGCGTCGATATTCCAGCCGCGATGCAGGAGGAGCACTGATTTCAGACTCGAAGCCTGCGGCACGTCGTTTATCAACCACATCACGGAAGGTGTGTTGAAAATGTCCCTGTACGGCGGTCTGTGTGTGAAATTTCAGTCCTTGTCAGCCATCTTCACCTTTCAAGGGCCAAGTTACTAGATAGGGCACCACTTGGCAGGGCAGGAGTCTCAGCAGAGAGTCCAGGTGCTGGCAGGGGAAGTCTTTGATGGCCTTGATACTTCAACAACAGGAGGCACGCTCAGTTCAAGCCCTTGGAGAGTCCTCTCAATCAGGAATGAACAACAAAGTAAAGTCTTTGTCCCCTTTCACAGGCAAAAGCAGCAACTGCAGAATAGCCCAACAAAGCACAGTCACAGGTAGAGGCAGCACTTCTCAGCTCTTCAGCTAATCTCCTTGGCACAGATTCCTCTTGATTCAGGATATGATCAAATTTTCGGGGGTTTGGGTGCTCTTCTTATACCCCTTTCTGCCTTTGAAGTAGGCCTTCTTCAAAGACCCTGCCTTGCCCAGGCTAGGCCCTAGACACACACCAGGGGTTGAAAACGGCATTATGTAAGGGCAGGCACAGCTCTTTCAGGTATAAGTGACCACTCCTCCCCTCCCTCCCAGCACAGATGGCTCATCAGGATCTGCTGTCTACACCACAGCTCCCTTTGTGTCACTGTCTATATAGAGGTGCAAACAGGCCAACTTTCAAACTAACCCAGACAGGGAATCCACAAACAGGCAGAGTCACAGAATGGTTTGAGCAAGAAAATGCCTACTTTCAAAAAGTGGCATTTTCCAGCACACAATCTAAAAACAAACTTTACTGAAAGATGTATATTTAAATTGTGAGTTCAGAGACCCTAAACTCCACATTTCTGTTTACTCCCAAAGGGAATCTGCACTTTAATAATATTTAAAGGCAGCCCCCATGTTAACCTATGAGAGAAATAGGCCTTGCAACAGTGAAAACCGAATATGGCAGTATTTCACTGTTAGGACATGCAAAGCACATAAGTACATGTCCCACCTTTCACATACACTGCACCCTGCCCAGGGGGCTACCTAGGGCCTACCTTAGGGGTGCCTTACATGTAGAAAAAAGGAAGGTTTAGGCCTGGCAAGTGGGTAAACTTGCCAAGTCGAATTGGCAGTTTAACACGGCACACACAGACACTGCAGGGGCACGTCTGAGCCATGTTTACAGGGCTACTAATGTGGGTGGCACAACCAGTGCTGCAGGCCCTTTAGTAACATTTGAGTTACAGGCCCTGGGCACTTCTAGTGCACCGTACTAGGGTCTTACTAGTAAATAAAATATGCCAATCTTGGAAAGCCAATTCACACATACATTTTACATAGGAACACTTGCACTTTAGCACTGGATAGCAGTGGTAAATTGCCAAGAGTGACAAAAACTGCAAAAACAGAGTCCTTCACACATCAACAACCTGGATAACAGAGGCAAAAAGTTATGGGAGACCACGCCAAGGATGCAAGTCTAACAGGCACCATCTGTAGGGACCCAAACAATGCTCCTGTCCCACAGTTCCTGGTCTAGCATCATGATCAACTCTTATCTCATGTAGTTGAGTGATCCTGTGAGCATGTATGTTTGCTGTCCTCTTTAATGCAGAAGTATGACTTCAACAAAAATAACTCTGCTGCTGCTGTGTGGATTTTGACAGGGTGCGTTGAGTTTGTCCTGTGGGAACCTCTCTCAAACAGCCGGGAGGATGGTTAATGGACCATCAGAATGGGGTCAAAGGGGATACAACACATCCAAGACATGCACTGTTCCATCTTCTCAGTCCCATACACTTAGATGACATCTTTAGCCCTGTCCAGCCTCTGGTAAGTTCTGACCTTCTCCCCTCACCGACGCTAGTGGTCTCTTGACCTGCAACAATAAAGATCCACATCAGTCCCAAACAATGGCAGACCAAACTCAATACCTGCACTCTCCCGCCACCCACTGAGGCTCACATCATTTCCTTCGATTAAAGGCAGATTGCCCACTGGTCCGATGGAGAAGGAGGGAGATGGTGCCCCTAGCCCTGGGGAAAGTCCCTTAGATGCCCAGAAATGCAGAAGGTGCACTGCCAGGTTTTCTTAAAAGAATCAAATAACAATTATGGGCCTTCTTCTTTTCTTCCAAGTCTCCTCCTCAATTTTTCCGCCCCATTACAAATATTATAAAGAGAAGTGGGCAATTGTAAAATTGTGTCAATGGTGGGACCGCCACCAAATCTAACATTGGCACAACATCCATTCACCTAGAGTTTATACTATCAGGATTTCTTCTATTGACCATCCTACCCATACATACCATTCATGGTGTTTTCCAAAATGGCAGAAGTCTCCAACATATGGTCACATCAGCTCTGCTGTGTTTCTTTATGGGCCCATAGGACTCCTCTTTTCTTCTCAAACTCTAAAGAGAATCTTGAGGTGTCTGAATACATTAATCTATCTTCTCTTTTTTATTGAGGCTAGAATAATTAACAGAAAGTTGCTACTAGCATTCAGTAAAATGTACAACCCCATTTCCTTCCACCAGGAGCAGAAGTTCATCCCTGATCTTTGATCTACAGGTGCAGTGCCCAATAATTACCTCTACACAGGCAGGGATATCAAGAACACATTTCATCACTGGGAGACTAAGTGAAAGAAAATTCACAAAAGCATGCAAGCGAATCCATTTAAAGTGAAACTGACCTTATTAAGTGCCTTTGCAAAGGCATTCAAAAGGTAGACTCAGGTTCTTCTGCCTAGTACTAATACACAGGGGTACCTTTAATATATTTAAGATATAAAGGACCTCATTACAACCCTGGCAGTCGGTGATAAAGCGGCAGTAATACCGCCAACAGGCCAGCGGTAACAAAAATAGAATTCTAACCACGGTGGAAACCGCTCAGACAGACAGCCACTTTAACACACCGACCGCCAGGGCGGAAGCAACAAGCACCATGGCGGTAACCGCCAACAGCCAGGCGGAAGACAGTGTTCTGACCACTGTATTATGACCGCCTTATCCACCACCTTTTCTGGGGCAGCACCAATGACATCAAAAGCCTGGCGGAAACACTGCACAGACGGGAAACGACTCACCGCTGCAGACTCAAGGAAGAACAACTCCGCCATGGAGCCCGAGTTGCATGTGTTCCCCATGCTCATCTATCTTATGCTTCATAATGAACACCAACGCCGGAGAAGACGACCACGGGGAGTACTTCCACCTAGCACACAAGGGAGGGGGGAGGAAAAAGAGAATGACACACACGCAAAATACACCCCCAAACACCATACACACAACCAGATGCAGCAACATAACATATTTCCCCCGTACCCGTCAGGTATAATGCAAGGACAAAATGATTTGAAGAAAGTGAGTGTAATACGTAAAAATACAATGAAGAAATGCATCAAAATCCAGACGTATATACATATTTACAAATGTAGGGACACTGCCCAGTCCTCAATGTCTGTGGGCCACAGGGCCATGACACATAGGTCAAGGCCCCACCTCACTCCTGCAACAACACGGAGAGAACACTGCAGGGGCATCAGGTAAAAAAAAGCCAGGCACCTCATGGGGACGGGGAATGGGGGGAAACCTCAGCCGAAAGATGGTACAACGCCATTGCCCTGTGCTTGGTCCTGGGGAGTGCAAGGCCACAGTCTCTCAAGTGAGTGGTTTGTCCACTGCTTGGTACTGAGGAGTGCAAGGCCACAGTCTCTCAAGTGGGTGACTTGCCCAGTGCTTGGTCCTGGGGAGTGCAAGGCCACAGTCTCTCAAGTGGGTTTTTTGCCCACTGCTTGGTCCTGGGGAGTGCAAGGCCATAGTCTCTCAAGTGGGTGGTTTGCTCACTGCTTGGTCCTGATGAGTGCAACACCTGGTGCAGGCACCCTGTTAGTGTGGCTGCCTGGTGACCGGTATCCTCTCCCACCTAGAGTAGGGTGGCTGAGGTGCTCGCCTGAGTTCTGACCACCCTGGACCGATGTGAAGGACCGTGGGGGGGGGGGAGTGGTAGGGAAGAGGTCAAGGGTGGAGAGAAAAAACTTCTTAGGGACATTGGGGCGGGAAGAGGGAGAAGGTTTGGGAGTGGAGGAAGAGGAAGTAGTTGTAGGAGGTGTCAGTCTGCTGTGTTTGGGTGCAGGTACATGGGCTGGATGCTGTTGTGAGGTGGATGGCTGTTGGGTGTCTGAGTGCTTGCATTTGTGTACTTTGGGAGGCGGGGGGACAGACACAGTGGGAGAAGACACAGGGGACGTGTGCATGGATGTGGGGGTGGTGATTGCCAGTGAGGAGTGTGTAGTGATAGGCATGCTGGTGATGGTGGTAGTAGATGAGGATGTAGTGCATGCAGGTGTGAGTGGCAACGAAACTGGGAGGCAGGTGGACGAGGAGGAGGAGGGGGCTTTGGGGAGGCAGTGGATGTTGGTATGTCTGATTCTGGATGGTGTTTGTGTGAGTGCATGTGGGATGATGTGTGGTGCTTGTGTTTGCCTGAGCCACTCCTGTGTGTTGGCTTGTTTACATGCTGGTCTGCCTGTGTGCTTGGGATAGGTTGGGGTTGGGAGAATGGGATTGGGTAGAGGACGGTGGAGGGGGGAGGCTAGAAACAGGGACAATGGCTGCCATCAGGGAGGAGGCCAGAGCCTGGATTGATCTCTGTTGGGCCGCCATGCCAGTGTGAATGCCCTCCGGGAATGCATTTTCTGTTGCATTTGGGCTGCCAGCTCCTGGATGGCATTCACAATGATTGACTGCCCAACAGAGATGGATCACAGGAGGTCAATAGCCTCCTCAGTTAAGGCAGCAGGGCTAACAGGGGCAGGGCCTGAGGTGCCTGGGGCGAAGGAGATGCCCACTCTCCTGGGTCACAATGCTAGTCACCAGCCCATAGACAGGGACACCTAACTCCAATTGCAGCATACCTGAGACCAACAGACCCCTTCCCAGTAGTGGATGCATACTCACTTGTTTGGAGGTAGATTACATCAGACCCTGCCCTACATGGGACTTACCCAGCAGTGTTCGGCCTGGCCTAGGGGCACCCACACGCTCACATCCTCCACCAGGATACCAC
This sequence comes from Pleurodeles waltl, assembly GCF_031143425.1. Lineage (NCBI taxonomy): Eukaryota > Metazoa > Chordata > Amphibia > Caudata > Salamandridae > Pleurodeles > Pleurodeles waltl. Next base: position 1,605,601,470 of record NC_090444.1, read on the forward strand.
CTCACCACATGCAAGTAGTGTATTGGGGCACTGTACTCACCCCCTTGTGGCTGCTGTGATGCCCCCAAGCGCCCATCCAGCTCTGGTCAGGGTTCGACAGGCACCCCTTCCTCGTTGGAAGGCCATCCCCAGCTGGGCCGCGCCGTCTTCCGTACCCCAGGATCTCAGGTCCTCCCAACGTTTCCGACAGAGGGTGCTCCGCCTGCCATAGACCCCCAGGGTCTGCACGTCCTTGGCAATGGCACGCCATATACCCTTTTTCTGATGGGCGCTGACCTGCAGAGAAATACACAGAGACAAAAGTATCAGTCAGACCGTCCTGCATGTTACACTCATGGCCGACCATGGCCCTTCCCATCCCCTTACGCAGAGACATTGCCCAGCATACATGCTGCACGCTGCCCAGGGCCCATCCACCATCCCCCCTTACACAAGACCTTCACACACATCACTCCATGCATTCATGCCCCATGCATTGTGCTCACAATGTCAGCACCTGTTGGTCTGGAAGCCCATACAGCATTCGGTACTGGGGTAGGACCCCATCCACCAGTCTCTCCAACTCCGCCGAGGTGAAGGCAGGGGCCCTTTCCTCAGTGACACGCGTCATGGTTGGTTCCAGACACAGGTCACAGCAGCACATGCAGTGTAGGTCCACTCCTGTTGAAGGTCAGTGTAGGAGGCTGGCCTGGCTTATAGTGGGTACCTGATGGTACTTACACCTTGTGCCAGGTCCAGTTATCCCTTATTAGTAGTGTTCTAGCAGCTTAGGCTGATAGAGGTAGCTATAGCAGAGCAGCTTAGGCTGACCTAGGAGACATGCAAAGCTCCTACTATACCACTTATATCATATAGCACTATATCATAAGAAACACAATACTCAGAGTTACTAAAAATAAAAGATCTTTGTTTTAGTAACAATATGCCAAAAGTATCTCAGAGGATATACTCCCTTAGGGGGTAAGTAAAATATACGAAGCATACAAACAAACCAAAATCAGGTAAGTAAAACACTTAGAAAAGTAGTACAAACACTGTAGAACACAATAGAATGCAATAGGAGACAATAGGGCTAAGGGCAACACAAACCAAAAACTCCAAAAGAGGAATGCGAACCACGAATGGACCCCAGGCCTAGTGTAGTGTGTAGAGGGTCACTGGGAGTGTAAGAAAACATTAAGGGTGTCCAAGATACCCCACCCCAAGACCCTGAAAAGTAGGAGTAAAGTTACCCTACTACCCCAGAAAGACAGTAAAGTTGAGATAGGGGATTCTACAAAGGCAACAACTGACTACAAAGCACTGAAGACGGATTCCTCGACCTGAGGACCTGCAAAGGAAGGGGACCAAGTCCAAGAGTCACGCAAGTGTCCGGGGGGGGGCAGGAGCCCACTAAACCCCGGATGAAGATGCAAAAGGGCTGCCTCTGGGTGGAAGAAGCCAAAGATTCTGCAACAGCGGAATGTGCCAGGAACTTCTCCTTTAGTCAGAAGATGTCCCACGGCGTGCTGGAGGATGCAGAGTTGCTTCCACGCAGAAACACCACAAACAAGCCTTGCTAGCTGCAAGAGTCCTGGTTTAAGATAATGGGTGCTGCCAGGGCCGAGGAAGGACCAGGACATTGCCCCTTGGAGGAGGAAACAGAGGGGGCACTCAGCAACAGAGAGAGCCCATGCAGAAGCAGGCAGCACTCGCTGAAGCACTTGAACAGATGTTCAAGAAATCTGAGCACGGCGGTCATCTCAACACAACAAAAGAGGGTCCAACGAAGCCGGTGGTCAACTCAGCGAGTTGAGCCATGGAGGACGGAGTGGTGGGGACCTGGGCTGTGCTGTGCAGGAAGGAATCCTTGCAAAGGTGCACAGAAGCCCTAGCAGCTGCAGATCACGCAGTACACAGGATTACTGTCTGGCGTGGGGAGGCAAGGACTTACCTCCACCAAATTTGGACAGAAGGACCACTGGACTGTCGGGGTCACTTGGATCCAGCTCCTGTGTTCCAGGGACAAGGCTCGTCAAGATGAGAGGGGACCCAGAGGACCGGTGATGCAGAAATTTGGTGCCTGCGGTAGCATGGGGAAGATTCCGTCGACCCATGGGAGATTTCTTCTTGGCTTCCAGTGCAGGGTGAAGACAGACAGCCCTCAGACCATGCACCACCAGGAAACAGTCAAGAAAGCCGGCAGGGTTAGGCGCTACAATGTTGCTGGTAGTCTTCTTGCTACTTTGTTGCAGTTTTGCAGGTGTTACATAAGTTACTTAAGTGCAGTGTGAAATGGCTGTGAAATAACGTGGACGTTATTTCACTCAGGCTGCAGTGGCAGTCCTGTGCAAGAATTGTCTGAGCTCCCTATGGGTGACAAAAGAAATGCTGCAGCCCATAGGGATCTCCTAGAACCCCAATACCATGGGTACCTAGGAACCATATACCATGGAATTATAAAGGTGCTCCAGTGTGCCAATCAGAATTGGTGAAATTAGTCACTAGCCTACAGTGACAATTTTAAAAGCAGAGAGAGCATAAACACTGAGGTTCTGGTTAGCAGAGCCTCAGTGATACAGTGAGGCACCACACAGGGAACACAGATAGGCCACAAATTATGAGCACTGGGGTCCTGGCTAGCAGGATCCCAGCGACACAGGCAAAAACAAACTGACACACAAGTAGAAAATGGGGGTAACATGCCAGGCAAGATGGTACTTTCCTACAGTCAGGTAGCAAGTGAGTGAACAGATAGAAAATGGCGGTCACGTCCGTGGCAGTACGTACCGTCACCGCTGGCGTACATCACCATTGGCCACTGTACCCCATAGGGTCCAATAATAACCAATGAGGAGTTGTAGGAAAGTACCATCTTCCTTGGCATGTTACCTCCATTTTTCACATGTATGTCAGTATGTTTTTGCCTGTCTCACTGGGATCCTGCTGGTCAGGACCCCAGTGCTCATAATTTATGGCCTAATCTGTATGCTTGTGTAGTGCCTAACTGTGGCACTGAGGCTCTGCTAACCAGAACCTCGGTGCTTATACTCTTTCTGCTTTTAAATTGGTCACTGTAGCCCAGTGACTTTATTTACCAATTTCAATTGGCACACTGGACCCCCCTTATAAGTCCCTAGTATATGGTACCTAGGTACCCAGGGCATTGGGGTTCCAGAAGATCCAAATGGGCTGAGCTCAGATCCATATGGGCTGAGCTCAGACAAATCCTTACACAGGACTGCCATTGCAGCCTGCGTGAAATAGAGCCCACACTATTTCACAGCCATTTTCACTGCACTTAAGTAACTTATAAGTCACCTACATGTCTAACCTTCACTTGCTGAAGGTTAGGTGCAAAGTTACTATATGTGAGGGCACCCTTGCACTAGCAAAGGTGCCCCCACATAGTTCAGGGCCATTTCCCCGGACTTTGTGAGTGCGGGGACACCATTACGCGTGTGCACTACATATAGGTCAATACCTATATGTAGCTTCACAATGGTAACTCTGAATGTGGCCATGTAACATGTCTAAGATCATGGAATTGTCCCCCCATTCCAAATCTGGTTTCGGGGAGCCAAGTCCATGCATCCTGGGGGGCTCCACCATGGACCCCCAGTACTGCCAAACCAGCTCTCTGAGGCTTGCACTGCAGCTACAGCTGCTGCCACCTCACAGACAGGGTTCTGCCCTACTGGGTTCCGGGCAGCCCAGTCCTAGGAAGGCAGAACAAAGGATTTCCTCCGAGAGCAGGGTGTTACACCCTCTCCCTTTGGAAATAGGTGTTACAGGCTGGGAAGGGGTAGCCTCCCCCAGCCTCTGGAAATGCTTTGAAGAGCACAGATGATGCCCTCCTTGCATAAACCAGTCTACACCAGTTCAGGGACCCCTTCTCCCCTGCTCGGGCAGGAAACTGGACAAAGGAAAGGGGAGTGTCCACTCCCCTGTCCATCACTACCCCAGGGGTGGTGCCTAGAGCTCCTCCAGTGTGTCCCAGACTTCAGCCATCTTGCTTTGCAAGGTGTGGGGGCACTGTGGAGGGCTCTGAGTGGCCAATGCCAGCAGTTGACGTCAGAGACCCCTCCTGATAGGTCCATACCTGATAAGGTAGCCAATCCCCCTCTCAGGGCTATTTAGGGTCTCTCCTGTGAGTTCTCTTCAGATTCTGCTTGCAAGTTTCCTTCAGAAATCCTCTGCAACAACTTCAGACTCTTCTGACCTCGGATCAATCGAAGCCTGCTCCAAGAAACGCTGTAACTGCAACAAAGTGTCTACAAGAGACATTTTTCTTCAGCAACCTCATCTCCAAGTCAGCAACTGCAACAGCTTCAGGGGACTCCCTGTCTTTATCCTGCACCAGAAGGACAGAAGAAATCTCCCGTGGAGTGACGGAGTTACTAACCTGCTCCAAGCAGGCACCTTCCAAGGTGGCGACCGGTACCCTGGGACTCCTCTCACAACGACGAGCATGCTCCCAAGGACACAGAGGGTGGACATCATTGACATAGACTGTCCTGAGGTCCTGCTGATGCAATTTGGAAGAGGTAAGACCTTGCCTTCCGCAAGAACAACGGTACCTGTGTGAACTGCGTCTTCTTCACCTCCTGAGGCCTCTGTGCACTCTTTGCAAAATTCCTTCATGCGCAGCCTGGCCCAGGTCCCCAGCACTCCTTTCTGCAACACTCAGCTTGCTGAGTTGTTCTGCAGCAGCATGGGACCTTCTTTTGTTGTGCTGCATCAACCGCGTTTTGCTCCTCCTTTGAACCCGGGTCCTGTGGCTCCTGGTGGTGCTGGGTGGCATCCTGAGGGCTCTCTAAAGTGCTGAGAGCCCCCTCTTCCTCCTCACACAGAGTTGAGACCCCCAGGTCCCTCTTGGGTCCATCCAGTGCCATTTTGATGCAAAATGCACTTTTATTGTAGTCAAGGCTTGTTGGTGCCTTCCAACACAAAATCTGATCTGAAATGATGTTCACGCTGTGGGACATCTTTTGCATCATGCAGGAACCCCCTGGCATCTTCCTAGGGTGCATTTCTGCAGTCTTTCACTAACCAGGGACTCTTCTTTTGCACCCTCTACTGGGTTGGCAGGGGCTCCTGTCCTTCTTGGAACTTCCTTCGACTTCTGCACTTGCTCTCCTTCCTTTGCAGGTCTTAAGGTCCAGTAATCCAGCAGTTGCTCTTTTCAGACTTGGTTGGCTGCTGCCAAATCCCCAAAACGAGGTGTAGTGTGTCCTAAGGAAACTTGCAGTACTTTGCTCCTTCTTTTCTGGGCTCTGAGGTGGGGTAATTTACTTATCTTTACTGTATTCTTACTCTCCCGGCGGCACACTACACTTTTCTAGGGGGGAATTTGTGATTCACATTCACTTTCTTAGTATATGGTTTGTGTTGCCCCTAGACTTATTTTCTCCCAATGCATTCCAGAGGATTTCCTACTGTTTGCATTGTTCTATGACTATTTACTTGTCTAATTTCGGTGTCTAGAGTATATATTGTGTATAATACTTACCTCCAGAAGGAGTATTGCCTCTAAGATATTTTTGGTACTGTGTCACCCAAATAAATACCTTTATTTTTGGTAACACTGAGTATTGTCTTTGCTTGTGTATAAGTACTGTGTGACTATAAGTGGTATTGCATGAGCTTTGCATATCTCCTAGTCACCCTAAGCTGCTCTGCTATAGCTACCTCTATCTGCCTGAGCTGCTAGAACACTACTACATTCACTAACAAGGGATAACTGGACCTGGTGTAAGGTGTAAGTACCCAAGGTACCCACAACAAACCAGGCCAGCCTCCTACAGGAGTTGCACATTGGTTCTTGACCGCCACCCAGAACGGCGCACAGTACACATAAGCACCATTTTGACCTCTTCAACAATGTACTATTACAATCACAACATGCAATGAAGTGTAGTGGTTGGAAATTTGAGATACTGACCAGCTGCTCACCTTTTTGCCCCATAGATTGCAACCGCTGCGGATGAGTAGGAGATGGTGACACCCCCGTGTACAGACCCCTGGTGGACTTGGCAGCAATGGAGGACAGGCACATCTCCTCACCTATAGACTAGACAGGGCCACAATCACAGAGCTGTGTGCCCAATTGGAACCTGATCTGATATCTGCTATCTGTCACCCCACTGGGATCCCCACTCTTGTGCAAGTCCTATCTGTGCTCCATTTCCTGGCAACTGGCTCCTTGCATGTGACAGTGGACTTGGCAGCAGGAATGTCTCAGCTATGTTCTCAATAGTGCTGAGCAAAGTGTTGTCTGCCCTGATTAAACACATACACAGCTACATTGTTTTCCCCCAGGTGGAGGATTTGGACACAAAGAAAGCTGATTTCTATGCAATGGGACATATCCCCAACATCATTGGGGCAATTGATGGTACACATATTGCATTTGTCCCCCACCGGAGAAATGAACAGGTGTTCAGAAATTGAAAGAGCTTTCACTCAATGAATGTGCAGATAGTGTGCCTGGCGGACCAGTACATCTCCCTTGTCAATGCAAAGCATCCTGGGTCTGTGCTTGATGCCTTTATCCTGAGGAATAGCAGCATACCATATGTGATGGCCCAACTACAGAGGCGCCGGGTGTGGCTAATAAGTGAGCCCTGGTTCCCACTCAGTGGATGTTGGTGTATGGGTATGATGTGGGCCATATGGGTTAGTGTGTGTCTAACAGTTATCCTTCGATATTTGCAGGTGACTCTGGTTACCCAAACCTCTCATGGCTACTGACCCCTGTGAGGAATGCCAGGAAAAGGGCAGAGGAACATTACAATGAGACACATGGGCGAACAAGAAGAATTATCGAGAGAACATTCGGCCTCCTGAAGGCCAGGTTTCGTTGCCTCCATCTAACAGGTGGTTTCCTGTGCTACACCCCCAAGAAGGTCTGCCAGATCATCGTGGCATGCTGCATGTTGCACAACCTTGCCTTACGTCGGTAGGTGCCTTTTCTGTAGGAGAATGAGGCTGGAGATGGCGGCAGCAGTGGACCCTGTAGACAGTGAACAAGAGGAGGCAGGGGATGAAGAGGGGACAACAGAAGTGCAATCATACGTCAATACTTCCAATGACACACAGATAAGACAAAGTAACTTAAGATTTAATTGACAGTTTTGTGATTCACAGTGTCACTGGCTGGCTGATTTTCCCACCTCTATGGCCACTCACTATACCACCCTTTGGCATCTCTATTTGCAGATCTTTGTGCCCCACTTTCGCTCCTGGTGTGTTGACTGCAACCAACTACAGGTCTTTCCTATGCATACATTACTGTACAGTTGTATTGCAATGTTTAAACCTTGTTAAACAAATACATACTTAAATAATTTGACATACTCCATATTTTTATTCAAAGGGTGTTTATTTAAGTGCTATGAAGAATAGGGGGTAGTGCAATGGGCTGGGGTGATGATGGAGGAAAGTCCAGGTTAGAGTCCAGTCTATTTGTATCACAGGTGCATTGACAAGGGGACATAGAAAGGGGAGCAAAAACAGTTTTAGGTGGACAGGGTGACAGGGTGGGACACAAGGGTGACAATCAGGAGAGTCTTATTTCCTGGCGGGGGTCTTGGCAATAGTGACCAGGGTGGTGTTGATGTCCTTCAGGTCCTCCCTGATCCCCAGGTACTGTCCCTCCTGCAGCCGCTGGTTCTCCTGCATCTTGTCCAGTATCTGGCCGATCGTCTCCTGGGAATCTTGATATGCGCTCAGGATCGCGGTGAGTGCCTCCTGGAGAGTTGGTTCCCTGGGCCTGTCCTCCCCTTGTCACACAGCAGTCCTCCCAGCTTCCCTGTTGTCCTGTGCCTCTGTCCCCTGGACCGTGTGCCCACTGCCACTGACCCCAGGTCCCTGGTGTCCCTGTAGTGGTGGACACACTGCTTCTTGACGTGTCCTGGGGACTGAGGTATCGGCCCGCTGGGTGGGTGATGTGGTGGTGTTTCCTGAGAGGGGGCTCTGTGGTCGTTTGTGGCTGTGGCTGGGTAACCGCCTGTCCGGATATCCCTGATGGGCCAGGTTGGTCATCCAGATTCAGGCAACCAAAGCTACTGTCATCACTGTGGGCCTCTTCTGGGGGGGACTGGATGTAGCTGACACCTCTTCTCCAGTGACGTGAGCAGGGGGACCTGTGGGTATGTAAATGCAGTGTTATTGTTTCTGTTTTGTGACCTATTGTGCATGGGTGTGTTGCCCTCTATGGTTGTTATTGTCTAGCAGCTTTGCCTTGTGTGAGTTGTTATTTGGTGGGCTAGGTGATTCTCTCTAGTATGCATGCAGTGATGATAGGTGTCCATGCAGGTCTGTGAGAATTGTCCATGCATTGGTGTTGCATGCAGGGCTTGGCATTGGGATGAGTGGGTTGTGATGGTGGGGTGTGTGGGAGGTGGTGGTGTGATGGGAGTGAGGGTTAGGGTGGGTGTATGTGATGTCATGCAGGTGGGGGGATGGTAATAGAGATTTAACTTACCAGAGTCAAGTCCCCCTCCTACTCCTGCCAGGACCTCAGGATGCATGATTGCCAAGACTTTCTCCTCGCATGCTGTTAGTTGTGGGGGAGGAGGTGGGAGTCCACCCCCAGTCCTCTGTACAGCTATTTGGGGTCTCGCTGCCACCGAACGCACCTTCCCCCGTAGGTCGTTCCACCTCTTCCTGATGTCATCCCCTGTTCTGGGGTGCTGTTCCATGGCGTTGACCCTGTCCACCATTCTCCACCATAGCTCCATCTTCCTAGCGATGGATGTCTGCTGCACCTGTGATCCGAATAGCTGTGGGTCTACCAAGATGATTTCCTTCACCATGGCCCTTAGCTCCTCCTCCGAGAACCTGGGGTGTTGTTGTGGTGCCATGCGTGTAGTGTGAGTGGTGTGGGTGAGGGTGTGTGGGGTGATGTGTTGGGGTGTGTGATGTAAGGTACGTGGATGGTGTGTGGGTGATGGTGTTATGTGGCTCTGTTTGTATGGGTGCTCTTTCTGTATCTCTCTCTATTGGCAATTGTTTTTGGTAGTAAAGGGTTGTGGGTAATGTGGGTGCGTGTTTTATAGTGGTGTGGGGGTGTGGTATGTGTATGTGTGTCAGGTGTGTGTAGTTTGAATTGTCCAATGTGGTGTTGTTTTGTATGTGTGTGTGTATTTTGAGTGCGGCGGTATGTACCACCAATGGTTTACTGCCATTGAATGTCTGCCGCAGTGATTTGTGGGTCATAATATTGTGGGCGTAGTTCTGTTGGCGTAACGGTGTGGGTTTGGATACCGCCAGTTTATCACCCATCTTTGGGCTGGCAGACTTGTGTGTGTGTCTGTATTGTGACAGATTGCTATGTGTGTGTCATAATATGGGTAGTGGTAATCCACCGCGCCAGTGGTATGTTGGCGGCAGTCGGCATGGGGGCAAGCAGAACTGACCGCCAATGTCATAATGATGGCCAAAGTGTACATTGTAAAACACTATGTACAGTTTACTCAAAAGTAATAGAGCATTCCTTTTGGAACCAAAATGAAATAAAAAACATCATTTTGCATCATCCTGCATGTAATTTAGGATGGGTTAGCCTAGCCATGTTCATGTTGTTTTACATGTGGTTCATGTAGCCTGCACAGAGCCCTTGCCCTCTATGCCCCTAGGTAGCTGACCTTATACTAGAAGGTGGGCACTGGAGATACCAATTTCCCTGAAGCATTACAGTGAGCAATGCTCTTTTTGGGAATTTCACGCCAGAGCACAAGTCCAAACCAGAGGTTCAAAATAAAAGAGAACTAGGGCATTCTGAGGAGAACCCAACTGTCTATCCTACCTGTTTAGAGCATATGTTTGTGTGACCAACTGCATCTTTCACAATTGCAGGATAAATTAATGATCTTCTTATGATCATGAAATCTCATTGTTTTTAATTCCCTCTGCCAATTCAACTTTTCAGGCTACATAAACTAGATCAGGTCTCAATTGATCTGCAAGTCAGAAGAATGCTTTTGTGTGCTGTGCAATGTCATTTAATAGCTTTGGTTGGATCGATGAAAGATTCCAACAGGGTGTTATCTCACTTATCTATGAATGAGCATATACTGCGATATGACATCTCATATGCAACCCACACAGGTTTTTTTATTTACCTGCATTTGCTGGGTGAGGCTAGCTTTGTTGGGTGTAGTCCTTGACCTTCCTCCTTTCTTTAAGACTTCATTAATATTAAGCTAACATTTCCATTGTCAATTTAGTAATAAAAATAAAAATGGTTCATTTTTTTGAAGGTATCTAAAAATTAAAAATCAGCAAATCATACCAATCTGGCTTATGCACATGTAGTCAATCAATCAATTAAATTTGCTCAATACACAAGTTAGATACAAGTTTATAACTCCTAAATAAGTGTAAATTAATTTTGAAAATACTCGTGAATGGTAATTTAATGGAGCGATTAATGTTAAGATGTATCATGAGTTCATATTCTCTAATTCAGTCAATTAGTCAACCCCATACCTATCACACACAGATCAATGCCGTAAATAACCCAGCCTCAGGCAAGATACGTTTTCTAAAGGAACATTCTTTGTAAGGCTGCTCCTAATTCTGTGGAACAAATGGGTGAGGAGGCAGAGAATATTTTGACAAACGATAACACTGTGGTGGATAAAGGGTGAAACGTTTATGCTGTTGCCTACTTGCCAGAGGTTCTTGATTTACAGACTGCGTACATTTCACGGCAGGGGCCCTAGCGCCCTGCAGTCCCAAGTACCCTCACTCTCCAGGGGGGGAAGGCCAGTAGACAACAGATTTATAGAACGGGGGGTCCTATTATAGGCCAGGCTTCACAAAAACTCCTGAGCACAGTCTTTCTTTTTACCCATGGGGCGGGTCAGAGTGCAGTAGTACTGCCTAATCCATCGGCTTAAGTGGCGAGGTGACCACAGAAAGCATCAGGTTTTTTGTGTGCTTCGAAGAGTGTTCAAACTATCACCAACAGTACATACCGGAGACTCTTCATTTCGGCAGTGATCCTCCAGCCAGGATTCCTGCTTGGCGACTGGGGCATGAGCAGAGCACTAAGACATACATGAAAAGATTCCAGCTCCGCATTTGAGGTGTTGATGCCATACTACTAAAGTAAATATTTGTGAGGGACACTATTCAGAAGGTGGAGAATGCTGTGATATGCCCGTGGTAGGCGTTAAATGCTCCCTCTGTACTAGGTATACCTGAACATTTGAAAATGAGAATACGGGCATCCTGGCACAAAGCATGGCGCTTTATGGATTAATTATTATGGATACACAGTGGAACATTGCTCGGACATTGAAATCCATAATGAAAAATCAGTTTAATTCGTTGTGTGCCAAACCAAGTTCTGAATAAAAAGCTATTGGTACATTATTACTTTCGGAAGCAATGGATATGAAATGGAAAACAGAGTATTATGCTGCATACTAAAGACCTCTCAGGCCCACAATATTTAGAAATTATTCAATTTTTACAAACCTGGCAACATTTGTTGACCTAAGTCCACAGCAGTATCTCAAACCAATTCATCCATTTATAAGAAAAACAACAGATCTGTTGTTGAAACTCTAGCAAATAGCAGTTACCCAAGAATGGTGTCATTTTACATATGATATTATTAAGATATATATGGCAACATGCAACATATGGAAGGTATGGGAACAGTGACATTTATTAAAAAACCCACATATTTGAACACCTTCTGAATTCATAATGAAGTTAATGAACCATATTATTTCATAATAGCCATGGGCAGTAACCATGGTGACCACGAATAAGAACATATAAAGGCATATTTTTGGAACTGAAATACTTTAGTTCCTGGAAAAGCAGGTGATGGTTGTCTGAGCCAATTGTCTGAACCTGAATGCTGTTCGGTATCTGACCACAAAGACTTAAATAGAAAGTTATGCTGCCAGCTGAGACAGCTCCCTTCTGAGGAATACCAAATATGTGACACTTTCAAATGTAAAGGGATGCTCAGCAGTTGAACTAATCAGGAAATTGAAAAACATGACGCAATAGACTTTTCTGCACTACATATGCAATGATGCGCGTTGGGAAAACTGTTCCAGGCCTACCAATCAATACGCAATCCTTCTTTAAATGTAGACTCTGTTGTTGCCATGTAATCTTGCACTGATTAGAATGAGAGAGAGAGTTGTTTATTGGAACGAATGGGAAGTTGAATATTCCCCGATGGACTAGATGAGATTGATAATAGTTTATGCTAGTGAAGCAGCAGAAGATGAAATTATGAGCCTGGCACTCTCACATTATATAAAGCATTTCAAGACCAGAAGTCATATGCAGTTGCTGTGATGACTGCTTTGATCAGGAACACAGCTCCGGGTACAAATAGAGACAAATAGGTGAGACCGAGTATTGACCATGCCAGAGAAGCAGAAGCTAATGAGAAGATTAGATTAAGATGTTGGTTGACTAGTCTTCTCTTAGCTGAACAGATGATTGTTCTGAGTAGGTGCTGACAAAGTGGTAAGGAAGGAGTACCTCGAGGTTCCCAAGCTGCTTCATGAGCAGTGTAGTGATTTACCAGGGTTATAAGAAACCACATAAAGATAGAGTTGACAACGCTGTACTTTCAGGGAAAATGACAGATGTGTGACTAATCTAAAAGACTAAAACTGAGATGAAAGAATTTCATTAGTGAAAGTTGTGAGGATGTTAAGGCCAGAAAATGTGTAATTGTGTAAAGGAGAGGAGAAGATATCATGTAGTATTAGACGTTTTCTTTGGAGGCGAATCTTCCTCAAGATTTTATGACCAAATAAAGACAGAAACAATAAATGATGTCCAGATTGTTGAGTTCCTCTGGCACTGGAGCTCTGTGAAACACAGTTCTACTGCAATTGCGATGGCAGAAGCGCTGCAGTCATAGTTTGACTTGGTTGTGACCAAAGATTCCACATCTTCAATCCATTTACTTATCCTGACAACTGGAATCTCCCGATTTCTCACTCTGTTATGCATGCCAGATGGTGTCTTCCCATGATGTGCCTGTTGCTGAATTGAGCCTCCTCTTCATCACCCGCCTCTGGCATTAATAGACATGGTGGCAGGCATTCAGGGATCTGAAAAATGGGAATTATAGAAGGAGTCAGACAAAGTACTTGCTTTATAGCTCTTTCCTGCTAAATGTATAGCAATCTTCCATGAATACCAATTCAAGATAGTCCCTTGTTGAGATGGAAATATTGGTGAAACCCTATCCAAGATGACTGCCACGTTTTCAGTGCCATGTTTTCTTTTTTCCTTCTTGTTAGTATAAAATAAATATTAAGGTGCCCATTTACTGCATTACAATCTAGTTGAAGTACTTTTTTTTTTTACAGAGCTGTCGCCCCCTTCTTCTGTGTTTGTCCCTTTCTAGGGGCTGCAGCTTGATGGGCTCTTCACTTCTGTGTTTGCTATCAGCACTGCTGTTGCCTACTTTCCTTGAGTCCTTTTCTTCTGGAGTTCTCCTCTTCTTCTCTGTGGGATCAAGATTTAGGATTCTTCTACAGAGTTGGCTCTCCATTCTGGATCTCCACACATGGTTTCACAATTTTTTCTGGTTTAAGCATTTTTCTCTAATTGTGGAACTCCGTTGTGCCCTCTACACTTATCTATTCAAGGGTAGGCCATCGTGGCTAGCAGAAGGACTTGCCTCTATCACGAGTATACCAGGTCAAAGACAACAAACCAATTACTTTACACAGAGACTGTAGGTGGCCCAACTTTGCCTTTTAGATATGCTAACTATGCACCTGGTCTCCTACCTGCCTTCCGCCTGTGCCTTTACCAGGGTCATAGGTGTGGTCCCAGCCAAAAAGCATGTGATAGCGCCTGTGTTGCGCATGGTTATGCAAACTATCTGGTGTAACCCTGGTAGTGCAAGTGTGTTTTAGTGTGGTCTGCACAAATGACAACCAGGTTGGTAACATTTTGGGGGTAGGACTGAAGAACATTGAGGTGTGTAGTTTTGTTTGAGGTTGGACTGTGGCAAGACAACTAAGTGTAGACTTTGAGCAGACGTGGTAAAAAACAGCATTTGGGGCAATACTATTTATTGTGCCGTGGGGGGACAACAGGTGTGTGCACCACTTTGTGCACCCTGGGAGCACTATAGTGTTACAGAAGGGGTTGTGGCCACTTGAGCCACCCCTTTTGTAATACTGATAGTGGTGGGAGAGATGTAGCATCAACGGTATTTTGAGGGGGCATTCTCTCATTTGCATGGGATCATGGCCCAATGCAAATGAGGAAATCACTTTGCCTCTGCACCCCTATATGGGTGTGGGCACAGAATTAAACTGGGCATTGGTGGTGCACCATCAATACACCCCTTGAGGGCAGATTTCTAGAGGAGTTAAAGGGAGCCCCATGCGTTCCACAGATGATCCTCCTGTAGGTGGGTGCAGTCACTCACTGCACCTGCCTGCAGGAGGATCACTATCCCCTCTTTTAGGTGCAGGAGGCTGCTGCCTGCATTATGAAACATATTCAGTGGCTTGTAAGCAGCCACTTTTATTTCATTGATTGTGCTGCCCCCCAGAGCAGCTGCAAATTCATGGATACTTTTAGGGCAGCACATTGATTGTAATAGTGCACACTTTTCCATGTTTGCACCCTGCGCACCTGCATAAAGGTGCACATTGGCGCAGGCAGGGACAGTGTGTCCATAGTACAGTACGGGCAAAGGTGGTTGATGATAGGCATAAAGGATGCTGAGTAACAACATGTAACTGCAGCTGTGCAGACTCACTAGCAAATGTTTTGCTATGGTGTAAAGGAGTCAGCATGACACCATATAGTAGCCTCTGTGGGTGCAGTGGAAAGGGGATAAAGCTGCCTGGGAGAGGCTGCTCTGAATATATACTAGAGTAAGGTACATTTGTTATCTGCTTTTCTGCGGTTTAAATTGTTATCACAACAAATGTATAGCAAAATCTGCTTCTGTCTTAGACACTTATCAAAATGTGGTGGAAACAACCACAAAAATGTTCTAAATTAAATGGGTTTGTACTTCACTGATGACATCATGTGCTATTTATAGATTTTGAGAAAAGAGTTAATGCACACACGCACAGAAAGTGTTTTAGGAAAGACAAAAGGAAATGCTAGATAACATGCACATTTATTCCAAGCCTGCAATTATACGATACAGCTCAAATTACACCCTTCAGCGTACTCGTAGTGAGAAAAATAAACTGGGAAGCGAAGAATAATTTGTTCCTGAGATATAAAATATTCCTAAAGAGATGCATTTCAACCAGGTGTGCATATCTACCTGCATAAACATTGACTGGTTTGTATATACACAATACATACTGCTGTTTATGGCACAGTAAACTAAACACATTTTTTTTTTTACTGAATCTGAATTTCTTTCACCACCTTTGTGTGGTTGTGCGTTTCATCCAGGTACATTGCTGAACATATTTGCTATGGCACATGGTCTACTACTTGACTACGCCTGCTGTGGCAAATTTGGAGCCCCCAGTAGTTAATTTTCTGCTGCACAATCAACTCGAATTCCGAATTTCGGCCGTGCCTCCTTGTTAATTACATGTTCTTTTTTTGTCATTGATAATCTTTGTCTTTGCGTGTCATGCCATTCTTTCAGGCTTCTCACTCGACAGAGGAGTACACAAGCCTCTTCTTGGCTGAATTGGCAATTCTGCTACTCTGGCATTTTCCCGGTGGGTGGCAAGATAACGGGCTGCTTTTAGAGCTGGATGGGCAATTTTTGTTTGTTGTGTGGGTTTCCAACCTCATTAGATAGGCTAAAATGAAAAGGATGAAAAGAGCATCAGTGTATGGCTGATTCCAACTTGAGGGAGCATTGTAAGCTCTTTCTGATCTCTCTCCGTATTCTCCTTCCCTCTAACAGTTCACCTGGAGTGCATCTACACCTGATTAAACTTGGTCCAATGTTCCGAACCTGGAAGCGTCAAGTCCGATGTTTGCGGACCCAGTGATTTTGGACCCGGAGACATAAGGCTGCTTACAAAGGTGAGTGTCACCACTCTGGATGGAAATCCACCACTCACAATCACATGCTTAGAGCTGATGAAGGTACCTCTGGGAAGAGATTGTGGCTCTCTGTATTAATTAGTAGGTTGTGGAAGCTTGAAATGGAGGGGTCAAGTCCCATACTTAAAACGTTTGTAGTTTTTAAAGTTAAAAGCATCTTCACAGTTTTTTGCAGTTCTGAATAAGAATTTTTCATTCATTCTGCTTACACAACATATGGATAATTTAGTTAGTAATGTATTCCAAAACTTTTTATGATGACTGAGTAATCTCTGATTTACTAATGGTTGGTAAGGTGGGTATAGGAGACTACCTCTCTTGTCTCCATGTCTTTAGGTACTTTACTAGAAAGGCTATGAGCAACCTAGCCTGCCATGCCATGTGGAGAGAAGGGAAGGCCTTATTAGTGTTGGCTACTTGTATATTTAGGGGCATATCTATACTCTGTTTGCGCCGGAATTGCGTCGTTTTTTTTAACGCAATTCCGACGCAAAACTAACTCCATATTTATACTTTGGCGTTAGACGCGTCTAGCGCCAAAGTCCAAGGAGTTTGCGTCATTATTTTGCGTGGACACCTACTTTGCGTTAATGAGATGCAAGGTAGGCGTTCCCGTCTAAAAAATTGACTCCGAGGCATGTGCGCCGTATTTACACTCCCGGGCAAAATTCACGCCCGGGAGTGGGCGGGTCAAAAAAAATGACGCACGGCCACTTTTGCGCCGTTTTTTAGCGCCTGGTCAGGGCAGGCGTTAAGGGACCTGTGGGCTCAGAAGGAGCCCAGAGGTGCCCTCCCAAGCCCCCAGGGACACCCCCTGCCACCCTTGCCCACCCCAGGAGGACACCCAAGGCTGGAGGGATCCATCCCAGGGACATTAAGGTAAGTTCAGGTAAGTTTTTATTTTTATTTTTTTTGTGGCATAGGGGGGCCTGATTTGTGCCCCCCTACATGCCACTATGCCCAATGACCATGCCCAGGGGACAGAAGTCCCCTGGGCATGGCCATTGGGCAAGGGGGCATGACTCCTGTCTTTGCTAAGACAGGAGTCATTTCTATGGGGGTTGGGAGTCGAAAAAAATGGCGCAAATCGGGTTGAGGCGAAAAATTTGCCTCAGCCTGACTTGCCCCATTTTTTGGCGCCCAAGCTCCATATCCCCCTACGCCGGCGCTGCCTGGTGTACATCGTTTTTTTCCACGCACACCAGGCAGCGCCGGCAGCTAACGCCGGCTAACGTCATTGATTAAATATGGCGCCCGCATGGCGCTTCAGAATGGCGTTAGCCGGCGCTAATTTTTTTGACGCAAAACTGCGTTAGCGCAGTTTTGCGTCAAAAAGTATAAATACGGCCCTTAGTGTCCTAGCGTGATTATCCTGATAGGTTCAATTAATTAGTCTGTTTTTGGCATCTCAGTCTTCTTGATCAAACACTACGATACGTTGGCAAGATGGTTGTGATGCCAATTGATGGGGGCAGGTTTGGCAGGAAGTCAGAATTTGTGTTTCGGTGAGACATTCAGGGTTCTGTCTGGCTTTGAACTACTACGAGGTGGTTGTTAAAGGTGGGGCCGTGTATGCTCATTCTAAACATTGTCTCTGTATGTGCACATAGTTTACTGTTGAAACTACTCCACTTTTGTTGTGAAGCTTTATTAATCATTTGATATGTGTCTTAAACTCTTTTAGATTTATGTTCTTTGGATGAATATTAAATATTGCATTCATATGTACATTTTCCAGGGCTCTGCTGCTTGCTTGAGTTAAAAACTATAATAGTCATATAATTGTTTTCCATTTCACAGACAGGCTCTTATATACAAATCAGTCCAATACTTTTTTACATGTGATTAACAATTGATAACTTGAAAGTTTACAGATTAACGTGGATAACACTCGAAACTATGCAACCCCATAATCCCAAATTCCTAGATTAAGACAGTTCTCGCTCTTTATTATACATTTAACAAGTGTTTATGACCAAGCATTCTTTGACCTATGAATATGTATGTGCTCTTATGTAAATGGTATTTATTTGAAGTGTGTGCGGACAGCATTGTGGGTCCAAGACTCCTCAGCATTTGGAATTTGGTTTCTTTCTTGCACCCATTGTAAATTGCGCACCTGTGTGCTTTGGGCTAATTCAGTTATGTGCTCAGCATTTAATAAATTTGTGATCTGTTTGGAGGCACGGAGAGTGTGCCAGGGACGTGTGTACTAATGTTCTAAATACCTGCAGGGTGGTCAGACATGAATTGGTCTTTAACAGATGACACTTTTGTGTTTCTTACTCCACGACATCCTTGAATGAACCTTTCTGCTTCCTTGTGTCAGTGTGAGGGCTTGGCCTAACATGCTTTTTGATTGTGAACAGTGGTGTAGCCTCTATTAATGCTTGATGTTGCGCGATGTTTTCACCTTTCGTATTCCTTGTAAGGTGTTTATTTTTCACATTTCCTACAACATTCCACTCCCCTAATTGATATTTCAACTACCTTATCTGAATCTTGGTCTGCCTTTGGTGGTAGGTAATACATATTGCTGTGAGAATCCACTATTTGTGGCAGTGTACTAACTGAAAAAATCCCTCCCTCCTTAGTGCCTTATTTCCTAACACATGCTAGTACTGCCCGTAGTCACAGCATATTAGTAGCAAGATCACAGCCATTGCTATCAGAGCCCACACCAGCCCAGACATCCAGGATGGTGGTGCTCAAAACCAACCACTAAACCAACTATCTGGGGCACCTCCTTTATCTGTCATTTTAGTCTGTAGATTATGCACTGTCCTTATTGCTTCTGCAATAGTTCCAGTCTCTGCATCATTTGCTGGAATAAACGTGCAGCACGTGATAGCTATCTTCTTACAAACACCCCCATGCATGACCAATCATAAGGTCCAGTACATACTAGTGTTGCAGCACCATTATCCTTAGGAGACCCAGTTCTTTCTTTAGTGCATTGAAGCCCTCGTTTGTGGTAATAATGACCTTGAGGAGTTCCCACCTTGTGATCTGGAGCCAACGAGTGGTTGCCCTAGCTTGGACAAATGGCAAGATGCTCTCAAAGAAAAGCTCAGCATCATCTCTTCTTCCGGCCCTAATGCAGTAAGGCCATTGGATGGCTCATGGGGTGCTTATGCAAAGCGTATTTGTTTATTTCGGGTATCACTAAAATTGTAGCGTGCAATGTTACCATGAAACAAAGTCCTCCTCAGTTAGGTGGTAATCGGGCATCCATTAGTTCTCCATACTGCCAGATGAAGCCCTAAGTCTGAAGGTGCCCCCCTGCATTTTGGCATGGAAGACTGTGACCTTGAAACCAATATTCTGACCTATGTTCACAGTCCCGTTTCCCTGAAACATAAGGAGACAGAGGTTGTTTCATAACAGTCTGAGGATTCAAAATGCTGTCTCCGTCTATCCAGATGTAGTGTAGAATATTTTCATCCCAGATAGGGGTACATTTCCTATGGCATCCTGGCTAATGTCAATGCCATTCTGCAAAGACATGTCCCTACACGATCACTCTATGGCCCAGATTTATACTTACTTTGCGCTGAATTAGCATAATTCTTTTTATGCTAATTCAGCGCAAATTAACTCCATATTTATATTTTGACACTAGACCCATCTAGCGTCAAATATTGCAGTTAACTTAATTTTTGGGATGCGTGAAACCATCTTGCATCAATGAGATGCAAGGTAGGCATTCCCGTCCAAGAAATGACTCTAACATCCTAGCACCATATTTATCCACCCGTGCTAAAATGATGCACGGGTGGGAGGCGGACCCAAAAAATGACGTTAACTCCAATTAGTGTCAAATTTTAACATCTGGGTGAGGCCAGGCGTTAAAATGAGGCCCACACCACCACTTAAGGAAAACACACAGAAGCAAAATTACCAACCCCCAGGACAAGATGGAAGTGCTACTGCTCCAGCTTGGGAGACGTCGCAGAGGACAGCAACAACAACTGCAACCACCACCACCACAATGGGGCCCACAAAGGCAATGCAGAAGGCAGGAGAGGATATTCTGAAACAGGACAACCCTAATTGGCCTCAGGGAACAAGACATCATTAGGTCATACAGACTCAACCGGCAAGCCATACTACATCTGCTGCACCACATTAAGCCACAGATCACAGCTAGCCTGCAGACCCCACATAATGTACCACCTGTGACAAAGCCGTTAGCTGTCCTGCACGTGCTGGCAAGTGGTTGCAGGTGTGTCACAGCCGTCCTTCTCGGTGTTCCTGCCGAAGGTGTTAGACGCAATCATCTCTCTGACACCCCGCCACATCAGCTTCCCTAACACCCAGCAAATGCAGCAGGAGTTAAAACAGCAGTTCTACCAATTTGCTGGCTTTCCGCATGTGCTCAGTGCAATGGACTGCACCAATGTCTGACTTGTTCCACCTGCAGCAACAAAGCATTTATGCAGGAGTCGCAAACACACGGATTACATAAATGTACAGGCCATAGTGGACCACCGGGGACTATTTACAAACATTTTGGCCAAGTATCTTGGGAGCGTTTATAACGCCTACATATTCAGACACAGCAGGATCAACAAACACTTCCAGGATGGCCAATATGGAAATGGCCTACTTGTGGGTAAATCAACAAACCTAGCAATATACATACAACACACCAACCCTGTAGGACACACAAGTCATACACCACTCCAAAAACACACAGCTACTGTAACACAGATGTGCAGGTAAAAACACATATGCACCATGTTGCAGTACAGCACAATCAGTGCACAGCACAAACACATACACCCACATATACGTAACACACCCACAACTTGACAGGCACACCATGTGAAGGACAGAGATGCACCCTTTGTTAACAGAAGATGTACACAAACCACTACAACTGCCCACAGGTTGCCTACTATGTACACTTCACACACAGATTACACCAAACAAAGAATAGCACAGCAATGTCAAGTGGCATACACAATGTTCATGTAACGTAAGTCACACATAGGCACAGACCCCTTAAATCATGCCTTGCAAGTCTCTGCCAAAACAAACATCCAATGCCCGTCAACTGGTGCCAATACCAACTACATCTCATCAACACATCCTGACTTACCTGTAGTTTGCATATACATCTGCCTGATGCATTGGGTCACACACATAGCAATACAACATCAATGGCCATCACATACCATGTGCCAGATCTGTGAGTAGTGGCACCACACCATCTCACATGCAACACTTACTGACTCATAACACCGTGATGTCTGTATGTAAACAATAAATGGCCCACCATGAGGCAGACTCACTGTTAGCCAGTGCAGATCATGAATGCCATAGTGGGACCCACTAGGAGCATAGAGGACATCACTGAATTTGCATGCACTGTGCTAAAGGACACATTCGCTAAGTAGCTGGACTCCATCCCATAGCCTGCACTGTGCATGTGTTGACCGTATAAATGCTGATATAGGTATTGGAAGACAGGGGAAACACTGGTAGTAATGTTGATCATCCTGAAACAATGGGCTACACACCCTTGGACACCTGATGGCTGGCATAACTATCAGCTGCCACACAAGATCACTAAGAAACATATGTAAGAACCCCCAGTGCCATTGTCATGGCCTGCACTATATGTACAAGTTGGTGGATGACCACTCTTTTGTGACTTGAAGTCACATTGTAAATTGGGCACCCTCCTATGCGGCACTTAGCGTGGAAGGGGCGTGCAATGTGTGTTGCTGTAGGTCTGTCACCACAAGATACATAGTATGATGACGCTGACTCAGATGTAGGTGTCACCCAAAAGCTGAGGCAGTGCCAACATCAACTCCAGGGTTGCCATTTGCAGGTTACAATGAGAAAATAGACTGTGATTTGACCTCATATGAATGTGCCAACTATGCATGCTGCATACTGCTACACACACAGAAAAACCCAATTGTACATCAAAACAGTATGGCCCTCATTACAGCCTTGGTGGTAAATGCCGCTTACCACTGTGCAGAAGACTGCCAACACACTGCTGCGGTGGCGGAATTCTGCTACAGCTATTACAACCCACAGCTCGGAATCCGCCATAATCCAGACACCCACACAAGTCCGCCACACCAAAGGTCAGTGATAAACTGGCGATACCAAAACCTCCACCGTCACGCCAACAGGAATATGCCCAAACTATCACGATGAACGAATCCACGCGGTGGTATTTCAACCGAAGTGTTCCATTGGCAGTACACACCGCCGCGCTCAAAATACACACACATGTACAAAACACAACCATATTGGACAATTTGAAATACACACACCTGATACTCATACACACACCACCCTCATACACCCAATCCAATATAAAACACAAACCCACATCACATACAAACCCTTACTACCAAAATTTCGAAAGAAGGCCAGAGAGAGACACCACCCGAAACAACACTAGCATCCACAGACACACAACATCATCACTCACACAACATCCATGCACCTCAAACAACACACAGCAACACATCCCCTCACACATCAGAACACACACCACCTCACACATCACCCACACCACATCATGGCACCTCAACAACACCCCAGGTTCTCTGAGGAGGAGCTCAGGGTCATGGTGGAGGAAATTGTCCGGGTAGAGCCACAGCTATTCGGATCACAGGTGCAGCACACCTCCATTGCTAGGAAGATGGAGCTATGGCTCAGAATCGCCGACAGGGTCAACGCAGTGGGACAGCATCCAAGAACACAGGATGACAAAAGGAAGAGGTGGAACAACCTACGGGGGAAGGTGCGTTCCGTTTTCTCCAGACACCAGATTGCAGTACAGAGGACTAGCGGTGGACCCCCACCTCCTCCCCCACAACTAACAACATGGAAGTAGCAAGTCTTGGCAATACTGCATCCTGAGGGCCTCGCAGGATTAGCAGGAGGAATGGATTCTGGTAAGTCAACTCTTAACTATTATATCCCCCACCCTACCTGCATGCCATCACATACCCCCACTCTCACCCTCACCCCCATAACTTCAACACCTCACATATGTCCCACTATCACAACCCACCCATCCCAACACCAAGCCCTGAATGCAACACCAAAGCATGGACACCCATCACCAAAGCATGTCCACTACAGATACCCACACAGACCCCAAACCAAATATCACGCAAGGACCTAGACAAGAGTACAGGGTCACTCACCCATTGCACACGATGGCACACACAGATGCAATAATCATGCTTTTACACCCCTGCAGAACCCCTACCCAACGCCACCGGACAGGAAGGTTCAGACATGTCCACTCCACCAACAGAAGAGGGCCACAGTGATGACAGCAGCTCTGTCCAACTGGATCTAGATGACCACCCGGCCCATCTGGGACCTCGGGACAGTTGGTTCCCCTGACACAGTCACAGGCCACCACAGAGCTTCCCCCCTCTGGAAACACCAGCACAACACCCACCCAGCGGGCCCATACCTCTGTCCCCAAGACATGTCAATCAGCAGTGTGTCCAGCACTACAGGGAACCCAGGCAAACCCACCACCCCAAGAAAATCAGGGACCTGGAGGCAGTGGCAGTGGGCACACGGTTCAGGGGACAGAGGAACAGGAAAACAGGGGAACTGGGAGGACTGCTGTGTGATAGGGGGAGGACAGGCCCAGGGAACCCACTCTCCACGAGGCTCTCTCCAACATCATGGGAGCTTACCATCATTCCCAGGAGACGATGGCAACGGTACTGGCCAACTTTCAGGAGACCCAGCGGCTGCAGGATGAACACTATCTGGGGATCAGGGAGGAACTGAAGTTCATTAACACCTCCCTGGTCACCATTGTAGGGGTGCTGCAGGACCTTGTTAACACTAGGAGGGACACTGTGGCACAACAAGGAGCCCCTGACACTAGCCTGGATGATGAACAGCCCTCCACCTCCGCCGGCGCTAGTGGACAGGAGGCACCGCCACAGGACCACAACACCAGCACCCCACCCCTGCAGATGGAGAGCCACCCCACATTCGGTCCCTGAGATCCAGGATCAAGACAGAGAACATTGCCAAGACCCCCTCCAGATAATGAGACCCCCCTGAATGTCACCCTTCTGTCCCACTTTGTCACCCTGTCCATCCATCAACTGCCCTTGCTCCACTTCCTATGCCCCTTTGGACAATGCACCTGTGAAACCAATAGACTGGACTCTGCCATGGACATTCCTCCACCATCACCCATTCCCATTTTACAACCTCCTACACTTATATGCACTGAAATAAACACACATCAATCACAAAACAATCTGGAGTCAGTCTGTGCTTTCACAAATGTGTAATTGCAATAACTATGGAATATAGCAATGTCAATTTAATTGTCCACATACCAATGAAATCACATCTGTAGGGCTGGAGGAAATTTAGCAGAGGTCACAAAGTGGGACCCACATCTGGTAAATGGAAAGGCAAAGTGACAAGTCAGGGTCCATACACTGAGTGAAAATGACAGACTTATGATAGCTCTAACAATAGTATGAGATGTGAGGCAGTGACATCTTCCTATCTGTGTCTCACTGGAAGTATTGCTGGATAACGTTGTTTCTGTTGTCGATATCCTCTTCTTCTGCCTCTTATTCACTGTCTGCAGGATCCACAGCTGCCACAAGACCTCCAGCTGGACCATCCTCCTGCAGAAAAGGCACCTGTTGTCACAAAGCCAGGTTGTGCAGCATGCAGCAGGCCACGATGATCTGGCACACCTTCTTTGGTGAGTAGTAGAGAGAACCACCTGTCATGTGGAGGCACGGAACCTGGCCTTCAGGAGACCAAAGGTCCGTTCCATCTCCCTCCTAGTTCGCCCAAGTGCCTCATTGTAGCGTTCCCCTGCCCTTGTCCTGGGATTTCTCACTGGGGTCAGTAGCCATGACAGGTTGGGGTACCCAGACTCACCTGCAAATTTCGAGGGACAACTGTTAGACACACATTAACCCATAGGGACAACCCCAAACCCAGACAACTATTCACACTGTATAGGGTCCTTGTCCTCACCTATTAGACACACACGGTGCCTCTGGAGCTGCCCCATCACATAAGGGATGCTGCTATTCCTCAGAATGTAAGCGTCATGCACTGAGCCAGGAAATTTGGCATTCACATGGGAGATGTACTGGTCGGGCAAACACACCATCCGCACATTCATCGAATGGTAGCTCTTCTGGTTTCTGTACACCTGTTCACTCCTGCGGGGGGTACCAAGGCCACATGTGTCCCATCAATGGCACCTATGATGTTGGGGATATGTCCCGTGACATAGAAGTCACCTTTCACTGTGGGCAAATCCTCCACCTGAGGGAAAATGATGTAGCTGCGCATGTGTTTCAGCAGGGCAGACAGCACTCTGGACAGCACATTAGAGAACATTGGCTGGGACATCCCTGATTCAATGGCCACTGTTGTTTGAAAAGATCCACTTGCCAGGAAATGGAGTACTGACAGGACCTGCACTAGAGGGGGTATCCCTGTGGGATGCCGGATAGCTGACATCAGGTCTGGCTCCAACTGGGCACACAGTTCATGGATTGTTGCACAATCAAGTCTGTAGGTGACTATTACGTGTCTCTCTTCCATTGTCGACAGATCCACTAGCGGTTCATTACCTGCCCCAGCGGACGTGCCCTATAGAGGAGAACAGCGAGCAGAGAGTCAGACAACTCTGAGGTATCACAAAATGTAATTTGCACACATTTATTAATCCGCAATGTGCCTGTTACTGTGTGTATGTAAGGCCTAGATAGGTGTGACGCAGTTATTATTAATGCCATGTGGCCCCCTGAAATGGCGGCTGCCTGACCTGTAAGGTGGGACAAAGGGATATGAGGTAACTGCGCTGGCGTTCTACACTGTCGCGGTAGGCTGTCGAAGACTGCAGCGCAATCCTGCATTGGTTAACATTGGACCCTATGGGTCCCAGGAGCCAATGATGATGTACGCCATCGGTGACGGAATGCACTGCTGCAGACGTGACCGCCATTTTCTGTCTGTTCACTCACTTGATACCTGACCTTCAACAGGAGAGGACCTACATTGCAAGTGCTGCTGTGACCTCAGTCTGAAAGCGACGATGGCTCATGTGTCTGGGGAAAGGGCCCTGGACACATGAGCCATCCACTAGTTGACCCCATCCACTAGTTGGACAAACTAGTGGATGGGGTCCTCCCCCAGTACACACAACTGTACAGTCCTCCAGACAAACAGGTGAGTACACTGTGAGCATGCTGCAAGGGCAATGCCTGTTTGGAGTGGTGTGGATGGAAGATACATGGGAGGGGGGGACTGAGGCCTGCATGAGCGGACGGTGAGTGTATGTGCGTCAGGGCAAGGGTGGGAACGTGGCCCAATGAGTATGACGGTCCAGACAAGTAAATAATTTTCTTTTCCCCTGTACTATTACTCTAGGTCAGCGCCCACCAGAAGAAGGATATTTGGCGTGCCATCGCCAAGGACGTCCGGACCCTGGGGGTCCACCACAGACGGAGCACCCACTGCCAGAAAAGATGGGAGGACCTTCGCCGCTGGAGCAAGAAGATGGTGGAGTCCCAGCTGGGGATGGTCTCCAAAGGTGGGAGGGGTGCCCGTCGCACCATGACCCTCCTGATGTTCCGGATCCTGGCGGTGGCGTATCCGGAGTTGTATGGGCGCTTGAGGGCATCACATCAGCCACAAGGGGGTGAGTACAGTCACATTCATCTGACTGCGCACATTACGAGGTGTCTGAGTGGGGGAGGTGGTCAGTGGGTTCCCCTAGGCCAGGGCGAGCTTGATAGGCAAGGTCCCTTGTGAGGCAGGTTCAGTGGAACCCCAACCCCACTACTGGTTAGTGCCATCTACACCTAGTCAGGCTCCTGTGTGCAGCAATCGGGCTTAGGCCTTGTACCCCATGGGCATGTGAATAATCTAGGAACTATAAGTGCATGGCGTAGTGCAGAGGGCTGCTGTGTCTGTAGTGTCCGCCAACGGTAGTGGTGTTGCATGCACTGAACATGTCTTTCTTCTGTCTCCCCCCCCTTTTTGTGGTCTCCCTGTTCTTGTGTGCAATAGCATCATCAGACAGAGGATCATTGGCACTGGAGCAGGAGGGAGCTGCATCCCACTTGGGCTTGGAGGGCGAAACAACGGAGTCTGAAGCCACCAGTGGGACGGAGGGCGAGGGGAGCTCCACGGTGGGGGCAGGAGGTGACAGCAGTGACAGTCGACTCCTCCTCTAATGGGAGCTCCCTTGGGGTGGCGGGCCCCTCTGTACCCCCTGCATCAACAGGTACAGCCGCCACCCCCCACCAGCACCGCCCTCCCCGCAAGCCCCTCAGCGTGTGTCCCGTGCCCGCTCACCCAGGAGCGTGGGCATCTCCTTCGCCCCAGGCACCTCAGGCCCTGCCCCAGTCAGCCCTGCTGCCCCCAGTGAGGAGGCTATTGACCTCCTGAGATTTCTCACTGTTGGGCAGTCTACCATTTTGAATGCCATCCAGGGTGTTGAGAGGCATTTGCAACAAGCAAATGCATAACTGGAGGGCATTCATTCTGGCGAGGCAGCCCAACAGAGAGCATTTCAGGCTCTGGCCTCAGCACTGAGGGCAGCCATTGTCCCTCTGTCCAGCCTCCCCCCTCCAACTTCCTCCACCCAGATCCAATCCCCAGTACCTCAGCATATCCCAAGCACACCATCAGACCAGCATGCACACACCTCAACACACAAAAGTGGCTCAGGCAAACATAAGCACCAAACATCCCACAGGCACTCACACAAGCATCATACCCATGCAGACATACCAAAATCCTCTGCCTCCACTGTGTCCCCCTCCTCCACGCCCTCCTCCTCCCTCCCTGTCTCGTCTCCACTCACACCTGCATGCACTACATCTTCAGCCACTACCTCCATCACAGCACGCCCATCACCACACACCGCTCATGTGCACTCACCACCCCCACTACCATTCACACATCCCGTGTCCTGTCCCTGTGTCCTCCTCCAAAAGTACACAAACGCAGGCACCCAACAGCCATCCACCTCACAGCAGCCTCCAGCCCATGCACCTTCACCCAAATTCAGCAGACGTACACCTCCTACAACCACTACCTCATCCTCCACTCCCAAACCCCCTCCATCTACCCGTCCCAGTGTGTCAAAAAAACGTTTCCTGGCTAATATTGACCTCTTCCCTACACCTCCCCCCGTCCGTCCCCTAGGGCCAGGCTTTTCAGGTCCCAGCCCAGCACCTCAGCCACAACATCCCCAGCCACAGTGGCACCAGCAAATGCAGGCTATTGGAGTGCACCAACCATCAGGGCTGCCAGTGTGCAACGGAGTGAGGGCAAGGACATTCCGTCACCTGCCAAGGTAAAAAACTTGCCCATATCCCAGAGGGAGAAGCAAAAAACACCTGCCACCAAGGGGTCAGGGAAAACGAAAGGGGATAGTGGCAAGACAGCTACGCTACCATCAAAGGTGGGGAAGGGCCAGAAACTGAAGGGCACGTCAGGAGAGGGCATGGTGGCACCGACTGAGGGACCAGTGTCACACCTTCTTTCCACGTCGACCCAACCTATACGGCGGAGAAGACCGTCACCTGCACCGCCACCTGCACCGCCACAGACCCCGCCGCCAGCACCGCTATCACAGACCCCGCCGCCAGCACCGCTGTCACAGACCCCACCACCAGCACCACCGCCACAGACCCCGCCACCAGCACCGCCACCACAGAGCCCGCCGCAAGGACCGCTGCCACTGAGCCTGCCACAAGCACGGCTGCCACAGAGCCCGCCGCCAGCACCGGCGCCACAGAGCCTGCCACCAGCACTGCTGCCACAGAGCCCGGCGCAAGCACCGCCGCAACTGACACCGCCGCAAGCACCGCCAGCGGCCCCGCGACATCCTGAGGCAGTGGTACCACCGCAGACATGGCTGCCATCCCCAGTGGTCAGTCATCCGAGGCTGGTGGTGAGCTCCAGGAGCCTGGGCAGCTTCCATGAAGCATCACTTTCAGTGGAGAAAGACATCAACTACCTCAGTCCTTGGCAGGATGAAGCACTCTGGGCACCAAGCCCCCCTCCAGAATCAGTGGAGAGATACATCCACTACCTCAGTCCTTGGCAGGATGAAGCACTCTGGGCACAAAGCCCTCTCCAGAACCAGTGGAGAGATACGGGCACCAAGCCCCCTCCAGAACCAGTGGAGAGATACATCCACTACCTCAGTCCTTGGCAGGATGAAGCACTCTGGGCACCAAGCCTCCTCCAGAACAAGTGGAGACTGTTATCCACTTGAGAGACTGTGGCTTTGTACTCCCCAGGATGCAGCAGTGGGCAAACCACCCACTGTAAAGACTTGAGAGACTGTGGCTTTGCACTCCCCAGGATGCAGTAGTGGGCATGCCACCCACTGGAAAGACTTGACAGACTGTGGCTTTCCACTCCCCAGGATGCAGCAGTGGGCAAACTACCCACTGGAAAGACTTGAGAGACTGTGGCTTTTCACTCCCCAGGATAAAGCAGTGGGCAACCCACCCACTGAAAAGACTTGAGAGACTGTGGCTTTGCACTCCCCAGAATACATCAATGGGCATGGAGCCCCCTCATGGAGCAGTGGTGTTGTGTGTTCATCAGGCTGAGGTGCCTCCCCCTGAGGTGCCTGGATATTTTCGGTCTGATGCCCCAGCAGTGTTCTTTCCGTTTCCAGTCAGGTATCTAGTGTGGGCCTTGCCCATGCATTTTGGGCCCAGTGGTCCACGGACAATGATTGGTGCACTATCCGGACTTGTGTAGTTGGTGTACATATTTGTATATACTGGATTTGGAGTTTTGACTACTGGATTTTTATTGATTACAATTTTTCAAATCATTTCCTTTTGTCCTTGCGTTATTCAAGGGGGGGTGGGGTGGGGGCGTGTATATGTAATGTTGCAGCATGTATTTGTGTGTATGGTGTTGTGGGTGAGGTTGGGGGTGGGGGTGTTGCGTGCTGCGTGTGTGTATCACTCTCTTTTCCCTCCCCCCTCCCGTGTTGTAGGTGCAGTGCTCACCGTGGTCGTCGTCGCCGTCGTTTGAGTTCCTGATAGAGGAGCAGGAAGACCATCGCCGGCAGGATCTGCAGTTCTGGCTCCATGAAGTCCTGGTGCCTCGTGGGATGTGGAGAGGTGAGTGATTTTCCCTTATGTGTACTGCTTCCGCTGTGTTTTTATTTGCGTTGGTTCCACCCCGGAAAAGGTGGCGGATTGCCGTGTTGTGATAGGGTGGGCGGTACATTGTCTTCTGCCTGTCTGTTGGCGGTTACCGCTGCACTGTTTGTTTCTACCGCCGTGGCGGTCGGAGTGTTAAAGTGGCTGTCTATGTTGGCGGTTTCCGCCACAGTGGTAATCCCATTTTGTTTTCTGTCGGCCTGTTACCGGTCTTATCGCCGCTTTAACACCGACCGCCAGGGTTGTAATGAGGGCCTATGTGTATTGGAAGGTGTCCCTTCCTGCACAGATACATCCACCTCCACTGGGCAGCTAGCCAAGCACCCTGGTGCAAGGTTGGCAGTGTTGGTGCACAACTGCACATTAGGCGCTGGTGCAGGGGACAACAAAGGGTTGCCTAGTAACATGTCACACATGATGCATTCCTGCATAGTGAAAATGACACACCACAGCGCTGCCAATGTCGCAGCTTGTGCATTGTCATTTACTCATTAAAATGGGCCTAAGTGTTGCGCTTCATCTGTAATGACACATGCCAAAATGGCTGGGATGTCCAGGCTCTGTAGGGCTACCATGTTGGCACCACATCTGACCCCATTGTGTTGCCAGGATGTGTCATGTCCCCACTAGTGATAGCACACTGATACAAAGGTGCACTACTCAACACATGGTACATACATACTGAGCTTCAGTCAGGAATTTTAATGCTATGTCCCAGGTCCTTGAGCCAATACACAAGATTGTCATGTCCAAAAACACAGTGCCAGTAAAACTTAGCACAAGGCCACGAACTCACACCATAACACAAACACGTAGGAGTCACAACCAACTCCAAATAACAACTGCCATGCTACATGACAAACCTGTTGCAAGCCTCAACAACTTACATCTTTCATCTTTTGCAGCTGATCAGGGTTATGGCACACAGCCGTGGGTGATGATCCCATTTGCAAACCCAAACACAGCAGCAGAACGTGCATACAATGAATGACACTGTCAGACACCCAATGTCGTGGAAAGGACATTTGGCACACTGAAATCAAGATTCAGGTGCCTGGACCTGAGAGGAGGCAGTCTCCTTTATGCCCCACACAGTGTGTGTAAAATCATCCTGACTCGTGCCATCCTGCACAACCTATGTGTGTGAATGAACTTTACAATGTATGACGAGGTTGCTGACCTGTCTGAGGAGGAGGAGTATGGTGCTGATGATATGGAGATGGAACTGCACAATACAGCTGCTGGGTTACGCCGGAGACTGCAAATTGTCAAAAACTTTTTCACATAAAAATCACTGAAATCACCATGTTCTATATGTAAATAAACACTTCACATGTACAACCAATCCTGTTTTGGTCTATTCAATCTTCACTACATATATCATAGGAATGTGAGTCTTACCTCGGGGAGTATGTAAAAGTTACTAATCTGACAAGTGATGTTGTGACATCATATGTGATGTGTAACATTGTACTGACACCATCACACACATCCCTTACAGCCTGATCACTAGTATGTGACAACAGAAGGACACAATCCATGGACCACATCACATATTGTACATTCACATTGCCAACTTGCCAATCAATAGCTCATCACACCCAACCACATCATGTCCCAATAGGATGTATGCAAGCAGCCCACACCTGAGGTTGATGATGTTGAAAAATATAAATTTTCATGTTGAAACTTAACACTGTCACAAATCAGTGTGAGAGTGGCAATGGCTGCATGGGACATATGCGACGAGGGGGGACATTTTTGGTAACTATAGTCATCATGACTTGCCCAGGGATTGTAACCAATGGTAGAAGTTGAACCTGCACACTCTTTCTGTGGTAATCTGTCCTGCCACTGCCATGGGGCACAAGCTTGACACAGGGTAAACATGACCTCATTCATTGCACTGATACATTTGTGGTATGCACCTTAGTATGGATGAGAACATATGCAGCTAGGGCAGAAGGTCCAGCATACAGAAGGTAACAACCATTGGTAAATGCAATGATTGAAATCCAAAATATGTGACCCTAACATATTCTGGATGGAATGTAGGCAGAGTGTGTCTCACACACTATGTACCAAAGATGTACACTTGTCAGGCAAATGTGCTGTCTTCACACAGCTCTCCCTAAATTCTAAATCCAAATACGGAGACAGTTGTCGGGTCACATTTCCTAGGTAGCAATAGTTTGCCCATCATCAACAATGACTGACCTGCGTATGCACCTCCAAAATAGTATGCTCTTTATGACAACATCACACATCACATACCAATTCACAATACACAATCAAATATCAGAAGTATTGCATTGTACTGAATGCCAAATACAGTTGGATACACTGTTGTCTCAAATGCACATATATATGCAAGACGTGCAACAATTTGCATGCTGTTGACTCTGTAACACACACATTGGTGGAACAGACTAATCACCCCCTTAACACATTGTTGCGTGGACTATCAAATCGGGCCATACTCAATATGCCACACTGCAGCACAGCCCATGTCATATGCATGTTGATTCTGTGTGCATCAAAGGACAATGCAAAAAAACACGCAATCAGGAAATGAATAAAACAATATGACACAAATGCATCATAAACATCCGCAAATGCAAACTAAATTACACATGGGCCCTTAGTGTGAATTCTACCTTTGCACTCCTTCCAATGCAGCCTTCTGTGAAATTGAAACATAACCGTCATGCATCAATGTGAACGACACACGTGCATTATGCGTCTAAAAAAACCTACGCAAATGTGAAATGTGTTAAATTAATACACTCATAACTGAAAAATGTGATGCAAGGGGACAAGAAGTTATGTAATAGGAAATCCTGTCTACAAGCATGGTACAGTAGGTGTAGTTTCACTTTCTCTTTACAGTATGTGCCTTTGTGACTGTGTGGTTGTGTTTTGGAGCTGGTGGTTGAGTCTTGGTAGTGTCGTAGAATTTGTGGTGTCCCTTCTGTCATGTCCTCGTGTATTTTGTGTGCATTTTGTCCCAGTAGTTGTGGTTTTGTGTAGTTTTTGACTAGATTTGTATTTGTACTGTGGGGTGTCTGTCCGGGGTTATTACTAATTTGGGATAGTTGAGATAAGTTAGTGGGGTTACATTTCCATTCTGTTTTTACTTTCTTTGTATTTGGGGTAAATGCTGACCATAGTACAACATGTCTGGAAGGGGGAGGATGACAAGGATGTCCGAGGATGAAATAGGTGGATTTGTGTGGCTGGTATCAAACTACCTGCCTATGATGCTTGAGATGGGTGGCCGGGTCATCCAGGGATACCGGACCGAGGCCAGGCGACTGCGGTGGGGCAAGGTGCTCCACCACCTGAAGAGGATATAGAGGACTGGCAGGAATGACCACCAGCTCAAGCATCGCTAGGCAGATCTGGGAGCCAGGGAGCAGGATCTGCTCGATCAACTTGGTGTTGAGATCGGCAGACCTGTTGGTGAATCTCTCATTGGCATACTGTTTACTGTACACTGCTCTTGAATGACAGTAGCAGATGAGTTGGAGTGTTGCATGCAATGCTTGTGGACAGGTTGTATGCAACCAGAATGAAGTGTATGTGCGCCAGTCTAGGCCTGCAGTTCACATGTCCAACTATGATACCAATGCAGGTCAGATGTCTGATGAATCCTGCACAACCATCACGAAGGCACACATTTCAGAGGCCATAGTGACACCTGAGCCCCGGCATAGTGTCATGCATGAAACGCCAAGCCACTGCCAGCCTACCGTATTTTCCCTGGATTCTGTCAACAAAGTTGGGCAATGCATGTACAGCTCAACTTTGTCATCATTTCATGCACATGACCCCTGCCATTATGTTAGCAAAGGAGGCTTACCCGTCTTAGGGGGCAATCAATATTGGGCATTTGATACCATTAGACCACTTTTTCCACATCAGTCATGGATTAATCAATGCATGATCATTGCAGACTTAAAATTGAGCAGCATGTCTATCACAAAGCACCTCTGGGTGCCTTGTAGGACAAGCTTGAGTACCTGAGTCATATGACTTGGAAAGCGCCAGGATAGTGTCATTTGTTTTGCACAACTCCCCCCTCTACCATGTTGTTTCCTCTTCTATAGATTACCCACATGTGGTTGTTGCATGAGTCTCTGGCCCAGTGTTAGTATTCAGATGTGTGGCTCTAACTCATCTGAGTGTTTTGTCATTGTGTCATCGTAGTGGTGTGCCTGTTGCACTGTTTTCCACTAGGATAACTAGCTCACTCCTCTCAACTAGTTCACACTGAAATTTTTTGTCCGCTTGCAGTGGCTGTGATTTGACACTAAGCGTGGTTTTCTATTCATGTTATACAGGTGGACCTGCTCCCTACAAGGTTGGCGAAGTGGCTCGATTTGAGGACCCAGATGTATCCAGTAAAGGTGATAATGTGTGTCCTGTGAAGTAATCCAGGGTTTGGTGTGAGTGAGTCATGCGTGTTGAATACAATGCCAGATGTGATAAGCTGTCCAAAGATCAGATATCAAAGTAGGCTGACTGGTGACATTGTGGCCCATTTAAAAGATATTCATGCACCATTAGAGGGTCACATCTTGTGTGGCTTGTGGTGCACAATGGCCAGCATTGTGTTAACAAAGTAATGACAAGCCACCTGTAGGCCCATATGTGACTAAGAATGACAGAGTGCAACGCTGTGACAAATATGGGCTGGGGCACACTCCATCATTCTCACAACACAGGGATGCACCATATTGAACACAATTTGGTGCACTTCTGTATTTTAATGAAGAAGGAGGAGTGGGCTGGTAATCGTCCCCTAGAATGGCGCTCCGTCTTTTGCACTACATGTATGTTATACTTATGTGGAATGTAATTGGCTTGCATGCAGGTCAAGGTCAAACGTGTGCTGCCAAGGAAATGGGTGTGAAAGGAATAGTAGTGGCAGCTCAGGTATTGATGGGTATCTATACCTGGACACATGAATGTATATGTAATAGACCCATGGGTACCAGCTTTCTAGTTGTCAGTCCTCCAAACATATGGTCCACTCCTTGGCTCCATGTATGAGTGGGCATGCCTTGGTGGATGACCAGGACAGTTGAGATGATGGATTACATGGCCATCCCCATCTTAGGCTCAAGGAGAGAGGAATATCAAATTTGTAGGTAGATGTGATGCTCACAGTGTAGGTGACAGTCATATTGATCAATCTTGCATGTGTACCTATCAGCTCTGACCCCTTATGGTTACCAACAGCATCGCATTCTCCCAATGACATGTCCAAGTTACTGGTGATGTATGGTTGGAAATAGACACATATGATGAGGACGTTTGGGCCTGATCTATGTAAAGTTTGCACTGCCTTTGCATTATTCTTTATTTTGCAAAAGAAATACATACTTCCAAATGTTTGGTTCATTTTCTCGTTTTGCATCGCTTTCAGGTCAATAATATGATGCTAAGGCAAAGTTGTTGTAACATTTATCTGGGCCGTTGTCTATACTGGAATGTTAGTTGGAGTGCATGTGTAATTAGATTTAGCAATGTAAGCTACTAACCTGTACGGACTCCACACAATGCTGACACTGATGGTTGCCGTTCTCCACCATGCTGCCACCATGACCAATGATGAGCTTCATGCGTTCCATAAGAGGGCAGTGAGGTACCGCCATATCCTGGCAGTGGAATCTGGGTACTGAAAATGGCTTGCCGCTACTGTGCAGAAAGGGCAATGGGGGAATGGGGGGCATTTCCACAAGGGGTCCCCACATTGGTGAAGACGGCACAGAAGACGCCCAGCTCCTCAGCAGTGCAGTGGGGCACAGCTGGCCCCACACCTACAACCACGGCTGCAACAGCTTCAACATCAGTGCAACAGCAAACACCACCTGCTGCCATCAATACACAATTGCTGCAGGATCTACAGAGGAACGTTTCCCTGGTGCTTAAATGTCTGCACAGCTTGGAGGACACCAAGAGGCTGAAATTCATTAAGACAAAACTGAAGAAGGCCAAAATTTGACTTATCTGTCAACTGCCACCTCCAAGTTCTGTCCCCTCCCTTCTGATTTTAAAATATGTTTTATTTTGGGTTTTCAGGGGTTGGTGTTAGGTTAGTGTAGGTATATAGATTAGATAGAATAAGTGGATTTGGGGGGTGTTTTAAAAAAAAAAACTTTTTTATGTGTTCATTGGTGGGGTCACATTGTGGTATCTGTGTTTCCTGTAATAAAAATAAAACAATATATACATTTTTTTTAAATTACAAAAAACGACATTTGTTTAAATTTAGTTAGTATATGTGTAGTATTAGTATATGTTGCCCTGCATGTGTCTTGTCACTAAAGGGGGCTTGGGGGCCAATGTTTAAAATGTGGTGTTAAATGTGTTAGTTAAGTTTTGCATAGGGTAGTTAGCTTTAATTGTTGGTTAAGTATAGTCAGAATAGGTTAGTTAGGATAGGGTAGGTTTTATTAATGTTTTTAGTTTAGTTTAATACTTAATAAACAATGTTGTGTACTCCTATACACTTTGTGTTATATGCTTGTGCCTCAGGGTCTTCCCATGAGTGCACAGTGCAACTGTATGTTGGCCTAGGGATTCAGTCCTGCCTCTGAATCCCTCTCTTGACATGTGCCTCACTGTTAGAAATGGGGTTTCTTGTTGGCTAGGGTATGCACCTAAGCCAGGCTGAAACCACACAGTCTAGTCAGGGCAAGAGAGTTACACATCCATGATAACCCCTGCTCACCCACTTGGTAGTTTGGCCTGAGCAGTCAGGCCTAACCCAGAGGCAACGTGTAAAGCATTTGCACAACACACGCAACACACTTGACGCACTATCTCCACTACAACGGAAACACAGCACCTAGTTATATGAAAATACACTGTATTGTACACAACACAATTATTAGACCAAACACAACATGTCAGTAATATCCTGCTACCCAAGCAGTTGTCAGAACGTTACTCATTAGTTATTCTGCAGAACCAGCAGTAGTCACATAACACACAGGTTACTTATTATTCTGCAACATAAGCAGTAGTCAGGAATCACATTACTAAATAAATGCACTTGTCATAAAAATATCATAAATGGCCATATCAGGAACATTATAAAACATATGGCAAGTCAGGAAAACAAATTAGCATGTTAGGCCCATAAAAGGAACACCAGCACTTATATGTAACACATCATAAAACTAGGCAGGTTACCATATAAATCAATCATGTCCATACTGGGAACATTGGAATAAGATATGTCCTTTTTAAAAATTTGCCTGTATCATGATGAAAGGCACTTCCAGTTCCAGAGAAAGAGGTTAAGGGCACAACGATTGGAGGTGACCTCCTCCTCACACAGAGGCCACCTGGAGTGGCAGAAGCTGCCTGGCAAGGGTGAGAGAGGCTTACGAAGCCCCTCCTCACATTCAGGGAGGCCACGTGCCTCCTACTAAGTGCAGCGGTCCGGTCCTCAAACCCTCCCTGGCTTGGACACTGACTCACCTCTCCAGCCGCCGGTGATTATCTCCTTCCCGGGCATGTCTTGGGCGCTCCTCGGGTCCCACGATGGCAGGTCTCCCACACAGGGAGAGACCCGCTTCCTCCAGACTGGGGCTGCGGTGGTGATGTCAGAAAAAGGACAAGCACGTTGGTGCCCCAGGGGTGTTCTACTCATCACGCTTCACCCCAGGGGCACCTCTGAAAGCATACTCTCTCTGGGCATTATTCCTCGTGTCCCAGGGGCACCGCACACAGGGGAGATATCCCTGACGAAACACGTGTTGGCTGGACTGACAAATTTCTTAGGCTGGATTGAGGAATATCTGAGTGTTTTATGGTACAGATTCAATGTGGAATTAATGTGACATGGATTGGATTGGCAATCAATTAATATTTACTGGGCTTATCTGTACTCACAGGACTTGAGTGGATGCCAGTTGGACATATATTTGATTTGTTAAACATATAGAATAAATATGATACTACATGTTGTAACAATGTTCCTTAATTTGTAATCCTACTTAGTGTTAGCGACTGGTCTGATGTGTGCCTGGTGAACATTAAACTACAGGCTTATCAGCAAATTATTTGCCGATAGATAGGGTCTTTTGAAGGTATTCACCCTTACCAGTGCACCTCAGGAGCTAGTCAAACTTGGAATTAAGGATAGGTAGCACAATAAACTAATTGAATACTTTCCTAACCACTTCAACATGTCAAGCCGCAGCAACACATATGGCAATATGCTCCTGTCCCAGTATTAGATGTTTCACATACACCCGGGCTGTACTGAAACCTTGCACCACCCCAGGGATGGCATTGCCAAAACTCTATGCTGTTGTTTCCTTTGATAGCTCCTCATTTTGATATATGTGCATTTTTGCTACATTGCACAGCACACATGGACCTAGAAGATTTCCATTTCATCTTCTGTCTGTGATGGAAGGTGCGCATTCCTACACAACTATGGTCTCTCCCTCAATGCAGCCATTCTTGCACCATGGTGCAAGAGATGCAGCATAGTGGCATGCAGCTAAATTGACATAGGCACAGGGGTGGACCCAGGGATGGCCAGCATGGATATCATTTGTTACTCTGTACATCATTTTCTATATGACAGTTCCTGATGGTAAATTAGTTTACAGACATAGGGGGTCATTCTGACCCTGGCGGTCAGTGTTAAAGCGGCGGCCAACCCGCCAACAGGCTGGCGGCCAAAAATATTGAATTCTGACCCTGGCGGGAACCGCCAACACAGGCTGCCGCACTAACACTCCAACCGCCACGGCGGGACAAACAAACAGCGCGGCGGTCACCGCCAACAGGCAGGCGGCAGACAATGTACCGCCCACCCTATCACGACTCACCAATCCGCCACCTTTTCTGGGGCGGGAGCCCCGCCGATAAAAACACGGCGGAAACAGACATTTCAAAAGGAAAACGCTTACCTCGACACACTCCACGAGGAATCGGAACAGCATGGAACCCGAACTCCACATCCTCCCAGCCATTGCCTTCCTGCTCTTCTTCCAGGATCACGAACCTCGCCGCAGATGACAACGGTGAGTACTGCACCTACGACACAGGGGAGGGGGGAGGAGGAAAGGTTACGGGCACACACATACGCCACACACCCACCCCCACCCTCACCCCCCCCGAAATACCTACACACCTATGCATATAAAAAGTCAGAGTGACACCCCCAAACCCCCCCCAAAAAGCTAAGACAAAAGGCAATGAATGTAAAAGTAGAACTATATTATTGCAACAATAAAGTATAGCGATCTGAGCAATATATGAAGAATAAATACACATCTAGAACTATATACATACAAGTAGCAAAAGTCCGGCCCAGTCTTTCAAAGTCCAAATGTCCGTGGGCCAATGTGCAGCAACACATGGGCAAAGCCCACACACGAGAACGAGTCCATTGGAGAGAAAACTGCTGGGGCATCACAAAAAGATAAAACAGGCACCTCAGGGGGAAGGGAAGGGGGGGCACCTCAGCCACATGAGTCCACGACGCCAGATCCACGAAGGGCCTCCATGCCCACTGTGCCATCCTGGGGAGTGCAAAGCCACAGTCTCTCAAGTCTCTACAGTGGGTGGATTGCCCACTGTGCCATCCTGGGGAGTGCAAAGCCACAGTCTCTCAAGTTTCTACAGTGGGTGGATTGCCCACTGTGCCATCCTGGGGAGTGCAAAGCCACAGTCTCTCAAGTCTCTACAGTGGGTGGCTTGCCCACTGTGCCATCCTGGGGAGTGCAAAGCCACAGTCCATCAGGTGGAGTACAGAGTCCACTGGTCATGGAGGAGGCATGGTGGGCAGAGTGCCTCGTGAAGCCCTGCCCGACACAGAACCGGGACTGCCAATGGGCCAGCGGTGCTTAACAGGAAGGGCCCAGCGGAGCGGTGCTTGACAGGAAGGGCCCAGCGGAGCGGTGCTTGACATGAAGGGCCCAGCGGAGCGGTGCTTGAGATGAAGGGCCCAGCGGAGCGGTGCTTGACAGGAAGGGCCCAGCGGAGCGGTGCTTGACAGGAAGGGCCCAGTGGAGCGGTGCTTGAGATGAAGGGCCCAGCGGAGCGGTGCTTGACAGGAAGGGCCCAGCGGAGCGGTGCTTGACAGGAAGGGCCCAGCGGAGCGGTGCTTGACAAGAAGGGCCCAGCGGAGCGGTGCTTGACAGGAAGGGCCCAGTTCAGCGGTGCTTGACAGGAAGGGCCCAGTTCAGCGGTGCTTGAGACGGCGGTGCCCTGTTTAGCGGTGCTTGACAGGAAGGGCCCAGTTCAGTGGTGCTTGACAGGAAGGGCCCAGTTCAGCGGTGCTTGAGACGGCGGTGCCCTGTTCAGCGGTGCTTGAGACGGCGGGGCCCTGTTCAGCGGTGCTTGAGATGGCGGGCCCTGTTCAGCGGTGCTTGAGACGGCGGGGCCCTGTTCAGTGGTGCTTGAGACGGCGGTGCCCTGTTCAGCGGTGCTTGAGTCGGCGGTGCCCTGTTCAGCTGTGCTTCTCACGGCGGGGCCCTGTTCAGCGGTGCTTGAGACGGCGGGGCCTGGTTCAGCGGTGCTTGAGACGGCGGGGCCCTGTTCAGCGGTGCTTGAGACGGCGGTGCCCTGTTCAGCGGTGCTTCTCACGGCGGGGCCCTGTTCAGCGGTGCTTGAGACGGCGGTGCCCTGTTCAGCGGTGCTTCTCACGGCGGGGCCCTGTTCAGCGGTGCTTGAGACGGCGGGGCCCTGTTCAGCGGTACTTGAGACGGCGGGCCCTGTTCAGCGGTGCTTGAGACGGCGGTGCCCTGTTCAGCGGTGCTTGAGACGGCAGTGCCCTGTTCAGCGGTGCTTGAGACGGCGGTGCCCTGTTCAGCGGTGCTTGAGACGGCGGTGCCCTGTTCAGCGGTGCTTCTCACGGCGGGGCCCTGTTCAGCGGTGCTTGAGACGGCGGGGCCCTGTTCAGCGGTGCTTGAGACGGCGGGGCCCTGTTCAGCGGTGCTTGAGACGGCGGTGCCCTGTTCAGCGGTGCTTGAGATGAAGGGGCCCTGTTCAGCGGTGCTTGAGACGGCGGTGCCCTGTTCAGCGGTGCTTCTCACGGTGGGGCCATATTCAGCGGTGCCTGTCTTGTGTTTCCAGTGAACCACACCTGGCCAATACTTGCCGCTCAGTCTGCATCGGACCTCTCCGTTGCGGGGCCCTCCTGTGATGGAGCCCTCGGGCCCTGTGTCTCCTCCGATACCCCCGGAATGGGGCTGGTGGGGCCCTCATGGCCAGGTCGACTGCTCCCTGCCTTTTACTCCTTGCTGCCCTTGCCCTCCTTGGCAGACTGTCCGTGGCCCTTGGCTCCCTTACCCGATGTGGCAGGTGACGGTGCAAGGCTACCCTCCTTGGGGGCAGGTGTATCAGGCCTGTCGCGCCTGCCCTTGAGTTTTTTGCTCCTCTTCCCGGGGGGGGGGGCTGGCTGTGCCTTTGCTGCTGGACGATGTCCCAGACCAAGGAAAGGGCGGACTCCAAAAACCAGGCACGACGTTCTTGGGAGTTGCTGGGCTGGTGGTGGCTGAGGTGTTTGTGGAACTCTTACGGGATGGAGGGGGTGGGTCAGGTGAGGAAAAGAGGTAATGTTTAGAGAGGAAAATTTTCTTTGGAGCCATGGGAAGGGTAGCTGGAGTGGGTATGGGAGTGGAGGAAGAGGATGTGGTTGTAGGAGAGTCAAGTGTGCTGTCTTTGGGTGCAGGTGCTTGGGCTGGAGGCTGACGTGAGGTGGATGGCTGTTGTTTGGGTGCCTGCCTGCATTTGTGTGGTTGGGAAGCGGGGGTGACAGACACACTGGGAGAGGACACAGGGGACGTGTACATGGCAGTGGGGGTGGTGACTGCACGTGTGCGGACTGTACTGGAGGGTGTGCTGGTGATGGGTGCAATGGCTGATGGTGGTGTGCTTGCAGGTGTGTGTGGAGACGTCACAGGGAGGGAGGAGGGAGACGAGGAGGTGGGGGACACAGAGGAGGTTGTGACTGTTGGCATGTCTGCATCTGGATGTTGCTTGGGTGAATACTTGTGTGTTCTGTGGTGCTTATGTTTGGATGAGCTGCCCTTGGGTGTTGAGGTGTGTGCAGGCTGGTCTGTAGGTGTGGATGGGATAGGCAGAGGAACAGGGGAGTGGGACTGGGTGGAGGGAGTCAGAAGAGGGAGGCTGGAGACAGGGACAATCGCTGCCGTCAGTGCTGAGGCCAGAGCGTTGAACGATCGTTGATGGGCAGCCTGACCCGAATGAAGGCCCTCCAGGTATGCATTGCTTTGATGCACCTCCCTCTCCACACCCTGGATGGCATTCAAAAGGGTAGACTGCCCAACAATGATGGTCCTCAGGAGGTCAATGACCTCCTCACTGAGGGCAGCAGGGGTGACTGGGGCAGGGCCTGAGGTGCCTGGGGCGAAGGAGATGGCCGGCTTCCTGGCCTTGCGGGCACGGGCCGAAGGCCGAGGGGCTGCTGGGAGGGCAGAGCTGGTGCGCTGGGTGGTGGCTGTACCTGTAGGATCGGTGGGCACGGATGTTGCCGCCACCGCAAGGGAGCTCCCTTCCGAGGACGTGTCGGTGTCGCTGACGTCTCCACGGGTCCCCGTGGTGGAGCCCCCCTCGCCCTCCGTCTCACTGGTCATGTCGGAGTCCGTTGCATGGCCCTCCTGCGCACTTGGGGTACACTACTCATTCACTGGGACATGCCCTACAAGCCTATGGACGACAACTGCCCACACAGTATACACTGGTCCATGACTCGCGTTACTAGGCACCCTACAGAGGTGGGGGGCGGGGGCACATACCTCACGGACGGGCCTATCCTACAGAATTCGCCCTGGCCTAGGGATACCCACAGCCCTCCTCCCCCCCCCAGGCACCTCCACTGCGCGCTAAATAGCTGAATGTGCTGGTACTCACCCCCTTGTGTCTGCTGTGATGTCCTCAAGCGCCCATCTAAATCGGGGTAGGCCACCGCCAGGATCCGGGACATCAGGGGGGTCAAGGTACGACTGGCACCCCTCCTAGGTTGGGAGGCCATCCCCAGCAGAGCCTCCGCAGTCTTCCTGCTCCCGCGGCGGATGTCCTCCCACCTCTTGCGGCAGTGGGTGCCCCTTCTGTTGTGGACCCCCAGGGCCCGGACGTCCTTGGCGATGGCACGCCAAATGTCGATCTTCTGATGGGCGCTGACCTATGTGACATGTACAGGGGGGGAAGAGAAACATCATCACTTTTCTGCATGCTCGATGTGAGTGGCCCCCCCTCCCCAACCTTGCCATGTGGCACATGCTCTCATCTGTCGTGCCATGCATTCGTCATTCGCTGCCCTCGCCTCCATCGTACATCCTCCCCACTCAACCCAGGCATTGGGCACTATGCATTGCCCCCGTGTACTCACCTGTTGGTCTGGAGGCCCATAGAGTAGCGCATACTGGGGGAGGACCCCGTCCACGAGCTTCTCCAACTCCTCGGAACTGAAGGCGGGGGCCCTTTCCCCAGTCGCAGCAGCCATTGTCACTTCCAGACCGAGGTCACAGCAGCACTTGCAGTATAGGTCCTCTCCTGTGGATGATCAGGTCTCGTGTGAATAAGCAGAGAGAAAATGGCGGTTACGGCCGCGGCGGTGCGTACCGCGGCAGTGCGTACCGCGACTGCCGGCGCTCACCGCCATTGGCTCCTGAAACCCATAGGGTTCAATGTTGTCCAATGCGGCTTTGCGCCGCGGACTGCGACCGCCTACCGCCACGGTGTGCCACGCTTGCGCAATGACCTCACTTCACATTGTCACACTTCACCGGTCAGGCAGCCGCCATTTCCAGGGCCCAAATGGCTTAATTCCTACTGCGTCACACATGGCTAGGCCTTGCACCGACATTCATACTAGCCATTCAATCCAGAGAGATTCGTGTACTGTGCATGCTGTGGGCACTTACCTGTGGGTTGCTTGACTCTGTGCTCCATGTTGTCCTTCCTAGGCACCGTCCGCTGGGACTTGCGAGGAGATGGACGAATCCTCCCGTGTACAGACCGCTGGTGGACCTTTCGACAATGGAAGAAAGACACGTCATACTCACCTACAGACTCAACCGTGCCACTATACAGGAACTGTGTGCCCAGCTGGAGCCAGACCTGATGTCACCCATCCGCCAACCCACAGGGATTCCGCCTCTAGTGCAGGTCCTGTCAGTACTGCATTTTTTTGCCAGTGGATCATTTCAAACTACATTGGCCATTTCATCTGGGATGTCTCAGCCTATGTTTGCAAAGGTGTTGTCCAGAGTGTTGTCTGCCCTGATGAAATACATGCGGAGCTACATCATTTTCCTTGAGGTGGGTGACTTGCCTACAGTGAAGGGTGATTTCTATGCCCTTGGACACATTCCCAATATCATTGGTGCCATTGATGGGACCCATGTGGCTTTGGTTCCCCCAAAAGACAATGAACAGGTGTACAGGAACGGAAAAAATTATCATTCGATGAATG
This sequence comes from Pleurodeles waltl, assembly GCF_031143425.1. Lineage (NCBI taxonomy): Eukaryota > Metazoa > Chordata > Amphibia > Caudata > Salamandridae > Pleurodeles > Pleurodeles waltl. Next base: position 1,605,646,167 of record NC_090444.1, read on the forward strand.
TCCAGGTGGTCTGTTTGGCTGACCAGTACATCTCCCATTTAAATGCCAAGTTCCCAGGGTCAGTGCATGACGCGTACATCATGCGAAATAGCAGCATCCCTTATGTGAAGGAACAGCTACAGAGACACCGTGTGTGGCTAATTGGTGACTCTGGTTACCCCAACCTGCCTTGGCTATTGACCCCAGTGAGGAATCCCAGGACCAGGGCAGAGGAACGGTACAATGAGGCCCATGGGCGTACTAGGAGGGTGATTGAGCGGACCTTCGGCCTCCTGAAGGCCAGGTTTAGGTGCCTGCATATGACAGGTGGATCGCTAATGTACTCACCAAAGAAGGTGTGTCATATCATCGTGGCCTGCTGCATGCTTCACAACCTGGCTTTGCGACGCCAGGTGCCTTTCCTGCAGGAGGATGGTCCAGATGGTGGTGTTGTGCCCGCTGTGGAGCCTGCGGAGAGTGAAGAGGAGGAAGACGAAGAGAACGACACAGACAACAGGGACAGAGTGATACTGCAGTATTTCCAGTGACACACAGGTAAGAATCTACTCCTGCATTGTATTATATTTGTAACTGTAGAGGCTCTCTACTCTCTGACCTTTCACCCCAATGTATGGTAACTTAGTTGTGTATTTCACTTCCTATTTCAGTGATCTGATCCCCACGGAGTGCCCTCTGGTTTTTTTCACCATGGACTACCGCTGTGTGACACTGGTATGTTGTCATCACAATGTTAATAGAAATGTTTTGTTGATTATCTCGAATACATTTGGTTTAAATAAATAGAGAGCAGAATCCAGTTGGTTTTTGTGCACAAATTGTGTTTATTGTAGTTTTAAAATAGGTGTATAGTTCTAAAAGGGTGATGGGTGATGGTGGAGGCATGTCCATGGCAGTGTCCAGACTGTCGTTCCTACAGGTCCATTGTCCATATGCCTGTGGAAGGTGGAGCAGGGGCAGTTCAAGGTTGGACAGGGTGAACAAGTGGGACAGTGGGATGACATCCGGGGGATTCCGTGCATGGCGGGGGTCTTGACATCCTACTCTGTCTTCTTCCTAGATCTCAGGCCTTTCTTGGGGGGTGGTTCTTGTTCTGCAGGGGGTGGGGTCCGGGTGGGCTGTTGCTGTTGTGTCGGGGCATCCTGACCACTAGCGCCGGCGGAGGTGGTGGGCTGTTCTTCCTCCATGCTAGTGGCAGGGGCCCTTTGGGGGGCCACATGGTCCCGCAAAGTGGTGACAATCTGGTTGAGTGCCACCACCATTGTACCCATTGCGGAATTGATGCTGCGCAGTTCTTCCCGGAACCCCATATTCTGTTGCTCATGCAAAAGCAGGATCTTCTGCAACCTGGCCAGGACCGTCGCCATCGTCTCTTGGGAGTGGTGGTAGGCTCCCATGATGGTGGTGAGGGCTTCTTGGACAGTGGGATCCCTAGGCCTGTCCTCCCTCTGTCGCACAGCAGCCCTCCCAGTTCCCCTTTGTTCCTGGGCCTCTGTCCCCTGGACGGTGTGCCCACTACCACTGCCCCCAGGTCCCTGTTGTTGTTGGGGTTGTGGGTTACCCTGGGTGCCCTGTAGTGGTAGACACACCGCTGCTTGACCTGTCCTGGAGACAGAGGCATGGGCCCGCTGGGTGGGTGCTGTGCTGGTGTTTCCAGAGGGGGGTAGGTCTGCTGTGGCCTGTGGCTGATTGAGGGTAACCGACTGTCCAGAGGTCCCCGATGGTCCGGGCTGGGCATTAGGTTCTAGGTCGACAGAGCTGCTGTCATCACTGGGGGCCTGTTCTGGGGGTGGGATGGACAAATCTGGACCCTCCTGGCCGGTGTGTTGGCGTTCGGGCCCTGCAGGGGTAAAAGAGTATGGTTATTGCTTTTGTGTGTGCCATGGCGTGCGATTTGTGGGTGCCCTTGTCCCCCAGTGCTGGCAGTCCCTTGTGGGAGGAGTTGTGAGGGTGGTTTGGGGGGGGATGGGTATGTGCAGTGGTCATGCTTAGGTGATGGGTGTCCATGGTTTGTGTTGGCATTCAGGGGTTGGTGTTGGGTTGGGTGGGTTGTGCTGGTGAGACATTAACAGGGAGGATGTGTGCCGGGGGGTTTGGGGGTGAGGGTGGGGGTGTGGGTTGGCATGCTGGTGGGTGGGTGGGGGTGAAGTAGTTGAGATTAGACTTACCAGAGTCCATTCCTCCACCTACTCCAGCGAGGCCCTCAGGATGCAGGATGTTCAAGACCTCTTGCTCCCATGCTGTGAATTCGGGGGGAGTGGGTGGGGGTCCGCCGCCAGTCTTCTGCACAGCGATGTTGTGTCTTGACACCATCGACCGCACCTTCCCCCGTAGGTCGTTCCAGCGCTTTCGCATGTCTTCCCGATTTCTGGGATGCTGTCCCACAGCGTTGACCCTGTCGACGATCCTTTGCCATAGCTCCGCCTTCCTGGCTATTGTGGTGTGCTGCACCTGTGTGCCGAAGAGCTGGGGCTCTACCCTAATTATCTCCTCCACCATGACCCTGAGTTCTTGGTCCGAGAACCTGGGGTGTCTTTGGGGTGCCATGGGGTGGTGTGGATGAGGTGTGGGGTGGTGTTTGTGGTGATGAGTGTGGTGGTGTGTGGTGTTTTGTGCGTAGATGTGGTGTGGGTGATGATGTTGGGTTCCTGTGTGTGTTATGCTTTGCGTTCCCTGTGCTCTCTCTCTGTGTATTGCTCCTTGTCTCTGAATTTCTAGTTGTGGGGGTTTGTGGGTGTTGTGGGTGTGTGTTTTATATAGTGATGGGTGTGTGGGAGTGGTGTTTGTATGTGTATCAGGTGTGTGTATTTCGAATTGTCCAATGTGGTTGTGTTTTGTAAATGTGTGTGTATTTTGACCGCGGCGGTGTGTACCGCCAATGGAATACCGCGGTTGAAAGACCGCCGCGTGGATTCGTGGGTCGTAATGGCATGGGCGTGTTTGTGTTGGCGTGACGGTGGAGGTTTGGTCATCTCCAGTTTATCGCTGACCATTGATGAGGCGGCCTACAGTGGATGTCGGGTTTTTGGCGATTTGGCCTTTTACCGCCGAGGTCAGAATGACCCTCATAGCCAGTTAACTGGAGTTGAACTTAGGTCAGGGCCTCAAGCTAGTTTGCATGGTGATTTTGCAGATAGTCATACTGGTGCATACATGGACCCTCATTATAAGCCTGTCAGTCCTATGACCACCTGACTGCCATTGTCCATATGACCACCTCCAACAGCACAGGTGGTAGTGGCACATGTTGTCAATGGGGAATGCCCCATGGACCAATGGCCTGACACTGGCAGATTGCCAGCAGCTTACAGACTGGCAATCTGTGTGACCAGTATTAGGATCAGCGATATCTTCCAGGTATGTTCCCGCTTTTCCACCAGCCTTTGCATGGCGGTGAAACCCCCATGCAAAGGTTGGTGGTGATGTTGTGTGGTGTACCCCTGGGTGCCCCTGCATAGCCCATGCACCTGGCATGGGCAGTGCAGAGGGACCCATGCTCTGCCACTTTGCCCTTTCCACTGCCTGATTTGCAGGGCTAAGAGCAGCATGTCCCGTCGTACCCAATGCACCCCAAGGCTGTCACTGACTCTATTTGATCCATCTACAATGTTGTGTTAAGTGCCCCACAGAGCTATCATGAGCAGACAGATTTCTACCCGCCATCCCAACATGTGACTCCCAACATGTGACTCACACAGCCAACAGCAAAGGGTACACTGCACTGGCAGTTTTACCAACACCCATGCACCTGTTGTGAAGCCATCTTAGTTATAGCTCCATGCATGTTATTTTAACATACTAGGTCTGACGCTGTGCACTTTATTCGGCTTTGCTTTATTATTGTTGCCACTTTTTACGGTCTTGTTTTATTTCTCTCTATTTAGCTGTTTTTGCCTAGGCCAGCACTGTGTTCTCAAACAAGACATTTTTGCTCACTCTGTGCTTCTTCCAAGGCTGCAGTAAGATAGGTTGCTGATAAACGTGGTATATGTTTTGTCTCTGACATTCATAGAAAACACACATCCTTACGTAGCGACATTTTCTCAGAACATCAGCTGTTTTATTATAAAAACACTTTCCTGTCCCTTACACATTAGAGGGAGATTCCAGCCAGAGAACCACTACTGTATGCTGATTGCTGAATGCTTCGCTCCACTTGTTGATGCAGACTTCAGGCCTTTGCTCAGGTATGGGGAATTATGTCTTCCCAGGGGAACCTGAAGGGCAGAATTAGAGCTAACACGCTGTGCTCTAGTATACCCTAGGTAGGAATTAGTCTATTGACTCTTGTGACAATATGGTAGCGTTATTCTATGCTTTACTCTCCTAGTCACAATCTTAATCTTGCCATGCTGTATCGTCCTGGTTATCTCATTTCATGCTTTGCTATCTAAAATGCAGTTGCTTTATTAAAGCATTATTGAAACCTATACTGCCTCTTTCATTGTATATATGAGACTAATGTAACTAAGAGAAACGGATGAGACCTGAGTGACCACTGTTTCCCTGAGAAATCAATCATGTCATGCGCTCGACTGCCCAATCATCCCGCCCTTGGGTGGAGATGAGAAACTGTTAGTTAGCAGGAGCAAAACCCGGATTGGAGCGACAGGTGTCACCTGTAGTGGGTCAGACAATGTAAATTTGTACACCATCATGTATTTCTTGAATCCCAAAGGAGGAGTATTACTTCCCCCCAGGGTCCCATAGGCCATCATGTCCCATCTAAAGTCAGATCTCCCCAGCTTGGTGGTTCTACAATGCTATATGCCGACGGCATTTTGATGCCCCTTTTCATTTCCTTCACCACTCAGTTGGGGGTCTTTGTAGTTACAGGACCTCTAATGATGGGGCAGGTTGGAGAGGGCAAGCCTATTAGTCCTATTAGGAATACAAATACCTGTGTCCTCTTTTGAGGCCTGAAGTGAGGTAGATAATTACATAACTTTATATAATTTTAAAATGGTGACGCTGACTTGCTCCTAGAAACACATGTTATGTTATTCTATTCTATTATAATATATCATCGCATCTCCCTATAGATATCCCGTGTTTTGGTATTGTATTATTTTGTTATTGTATTATAGATACTCCATATGGTATATTTCAGTAGATGTTGCATATCTTAGAAATTATTACTAGGTAGCAGACATTTTCGGAAAGCTTTCCCTCCATTGATTGTCTCTATTGTTTCATTTGTTTAACATCTCACTGGTGTGGCCCTTTCAGGTTTTCAGTTGTATGATGCATGCGGATGTTAAGGGCTTATTGCTCATTCTCTGTTTCTGTATGCTGTATATTGTTTTGAAAAATGACAACAAAAAATATACCACACAAAATAAAAACCCAGATTGGAGCAATAGATGTCACCTGTAGTGGGTCAGACTCAGTCTCCCACACCACAGGCAATTCTGCTGCTCAAAATCCAGTAGTCTCATTAGAATAATGAGAGCCTACGTGACATGGCACCGCCAACGTTTGGTCAGGCTCTAATTTTCGGGTCCTCCTGAGTATCTCTGTCTCACTATATACAAAGAAACCTCAGTACTACATACGGAGACGTCTGTGGTATTGAGGATTTCCTCCTCAGCTAAATAGGGAACACCTATCTGCTGCTGGAGGTTGTTCAAGCTTGAACCCAAAAAGGAAAATCCCCATTTGGTGTGCTTATCTCTGAACAAAACTACCATCTAATATGGCGAATCTGCAGTCGGTAGGAATACATTTCATCACTATACACTTGCAAACATACCTGGACAATACAGAGCATTTCCATATTTAGAAGATTATCAAGAACATAATAATTGGCTTTATGGCACCCTACCCCACACAAATTTATCCGTTAGGTTAGGTCTTCTAAGTAATGAAGGTCCTATATGGCCTTTATTGGCCACTTATACACCTCACCCTGCAGTAGAAAACTTAGCAGTAGCTGAAGTCCGTCACTTATATACGGAACTGATGACAACATACAGACGTCTAGTACAATTTGTAATGCAAACATTGAATACAAACCCAGCATGTGCTGCTCCAGCACTTCCACATGCAGTAACACCAGGTATAAATCCTGCAACTGCAGATTCAGTCATAGGTAAGGTACCCGCCAAACGAAAAGAAATTCCATTTTGGTTAGCTAAAAAAATAAATGCACTGGAATGTGAAACCGAGACAGGAATCACAACGCTCACCAGAGGTTTGTGTTAAAAAGGAAGAGAAATCTCCCCAACAAAAACCCCAATTCAAAAAGAAAAAGGTGGCAGCAGTTGCAGTTCGACATGCCACTCAAGAAGAGATTCCTTTTGAAGAACAGGAAGTAGGCACTAGCGCTGCTAGACAGCGCGGCAGAGGTCACAATATCTCGTCTGAGTCTTCTAGAGCATCTGGAAGTGAAAGCAACTGATGACTTTCTACAAATAGAAACTGCGGACATGCGTTTCTCCCCGTCTGATAGGGTGTAAAGTAATGCTACAATTAGAAGGAGCCATTGAACGCACAATAGACGCAATCTTTTGGGATCGCGTGGTAAATATATATGATATTTTGTTGCTCGAACAAGATTGGCCACCTGAATTTGTCCGTACCTGCCCATATGGGGAAGATGTTATTAAACCTTCTTTCTTGCCCCTTGTTTCAGAGGAACTCGCTGAATCCTACGCCGTTAATTGGGCACTGGCGCAGGCACCTGCCTTATATCGCAACCACGTTGGCTGGGATAAAGAATGCCCCTACCATGTAATTTCCTATAAAAAATCAACCCCAACCTCAACCGCAATAGCCAATAAAACATGATGCAAAAGCACCCGTGAGAGACATTCTCACACAGTTGGAGTACCAGCGTGTAATTAAATCCTTTGTCTCCCCAATGAATAATCCTTTATTCCCAGTAGCTAAACAGGACCATTCATATCGAATAGTCTTAGACTACAGACACCTAAATAGTCATACACGCACATATGTTATACAAAACTCACATAGCACAGCACTGATGAACAACATATTGCACAAAAAATGCGAAATAACACTGGACATCTCCAATGGCTTCTTGTGCCAGAATATAGCGCCTGAGAGTAGAGCCGTAACAAGTTTAAGCGCACTAGACTCCCAGAAAAAATTCTGTTGTTTACCCGGGTACAAGAACAGTCCAGGACTGTTCGCAGCTCATGTGACTGAAATTTTGCACGACATTGACCCTGCAGCATTGTCCTATGTAGACGATATCTACCATACGGACGATGACTTGCTGCAACATTTAAGATGGGTAGCCCGCATTGTTGTGGGATTTGCTGAGTTTGGCTACAAATTCAACTTCAAAAAACAAAAATAGCCTTCCTCAGCGTCCTGTTTCTAAGATATGAGCTATTGGGTGAAAGAACGAGCCTAGCACCACAATTCTTAGAAAAATACGCACAATTGCAACCTCCAAAGACGATAAAAAAACTCCAATCTCTATTGGGTTTCCTAAATTTTGCCAGAACTTACATTCCAGATTCCAGACACGCAGTCGAACACACACGCATTCTTCGAGACCTGCAGACAGACATGCTTGCAGCGCAACATCTACACACAAGGGACAACAAAACACACTTGGTCATCAGAGTAATTGCTGGTGCCATTAGTTTCACCTATGTAACCTTTAATGAGGGTGAGACCGTCCCGATTGCATATAAATCACATTTGTACTCACCAGCAGAACAGCGCTTTGCTCCCACTGAGCAAATTCTCACTGCTGTACAGATGGCTGTCATTAAAGGAAGACCTCCTACTATTTTAGAAATGCCACTTTTAGAAAGTGAGCATTTCTCTGCACTTAAATCTCTCTGTGCCTTACACTCTACGTTTGGCTGGGCTTAGTTGACAGCTCTCTTGTTAATTTACTCAGACACACCTCAGACACAGGATACTCAGCCTCACTTGCATACATCTGCATTTTGAATGGGTCTTCCTGGGTTGGGAGGGTGGAGTGCCTGACACTTGCATGTCAAAGGACAGTAGCCTGCCCTCACACAAAGGACTGCCACACCCCTTACTGGGACCATGGCAGACAGGATTGAACTGAAAGGGGACCTTGTGCACTTCTAAGCCACTCTTTGAAATTTTCCCCACTTCAAAGACACAGTTGGGTATTTAAACAGGGTATCTGCCCCTACCAACTCAGACACTTCCTGGAGAAGAGAACCTGAACCAGAACCTGCATCCTGCCAAGAAGACCTGCCTGGCTGCACAAAGGACTCAGCTGTCTGTTTTCTGTGAAGAACTGCTGCCTTGCTGTTGCCCTGCTGCCTTGCTGCTCTCTGGCTGTGGTGAAGAAGTGCTCTCCAAGGACTTGGATAGAGCTTGCTTCCTGTTCCCTGAAATCTCAGGACCAAAAAGACTTCACCTCTGCAAGAAGGACTACTTGTGCGGCGAAATTCGATGCACAGCATGCCAGAAACGACACACAGCCTGCACCGCTGTGAACATTTTACTGCACGTCGAACCGGAACGACGCAGCCCGACTTCGCAACAAGAAGATTGACACAGCATCAGTGTAGCGACCGGAAATTCGACGCAGGGCACTACCGGATCGACGCACAGCCAAGCTGGAATGACACAGTCCGACTTCCATAGAGGAATCAACGCAGCGCCTGCCGTGCAGTAGAAAATTTGACGCCACGCCCTCCGGATCAACACAGCCCCTGTGGCTTCATCCTATCTGCCCCGGAAATCCACGCATCATCCCGAGGCATCTGAAAACCCTGCAACCCTAAGAGTATCCACGACCGAGCGCCGGAAATCAACTTACAGCCGTCCCTGTGTGAAAACTAAACCACGTATCGCTATGTGTGGCCCGAGAAATCGACGCACACCCCTTTGTTTCCACGCATCTCCTCCTCTGCGGTTCTTTGCGGAGATGTTTCACGCAAACCAGGTATTTTGTAATTGAAAGAAACCTTGTTTTGCTTTTAAAAGACTTAAGACATGTTACCTCACTTTTCAGTGATATCTCAACATATACTTATTGCATTTTAGTCGTTTTTACCTGCATCTTACCAGATAAATATTATATAGTTTTCTAAACACTGTGTGGTGTAATTTTGTGGTGCTAAATTGTGTTATTATATGATTTATTGCACAAATACTTTACACATTGCCTTCTAAGTTAAGCCTGACTGCTCATTACCAAGCTTCCAACGGGTGGGCACAGGATAATTTGGATTGTGTGTGACTTATCCTGACTAGAGTGAGGGTCCTTGCTTGGACAGTGGGTAACCTGACTGCCAACCAAAGACCCCATTTCTAACATTCAGTATCAAAGAGTCATGTACACCGATGGCTCTGCACAACCTGCAATTGGCACAAAGTGCAGTCGTATGTGGCTACATGGAGGACAATAAATTTCGTCCCCAATATACATTCACGCAAACTCTAGGGGATTGCACATCACGGCTAGCAGAGCTAAAGGCTCTGGTGATGGCACTGGAACATACAGATCCTGCACAGCTAACACTGATTGTTTGCGATTCGTACTATTGTGTCCAGTCCTTCAATGAATACCTGCATTACTTTGTTGTTTTGACTTTAAAGGTAACATCATTAAACACAGATTACTGTGGGGGAAAGTAGCGGATCTGAAGGAAATGCTACCAAATGTCCATGTTGTACATATACTTGGAAACCAGCGTGTCGGAATAAATGTGGCTGGGAATACACTAGCTGATGAAGCAGGAAAGTCAGCAGTTGCTACGGCCACTGTTGCTGCAGTAACCTGCTTAAGTGCGAAACCGGACGAAGACAAGTGGGCTGCCGTGAAAGCTACGGCTGAAGCTACACCCTATCCAAAAGCATTTCCTGCTAAATATTCCTACCGAATGGTAGGCTGCCTAACTGCTGAAGTTAAGATACCTGACGTAGGGGTTTGAGATATGCCCAACAAAGATGTAAGACCAGACTTGATTAAAGCAGCGCATGCCAGGGTAGCATCTGCCCATGCTGATGTGGAGGCTACAATATCATTGCTACAAGCCAGATATTGGTGGCCAGGCCTATAAAAGGAGGCCAAGCAGTATGTCCTTTGTTGTGACATCTGCCAACAAATTAAAGTTTCCACTGCTAAACGCCCACCGCAGACACCCCTCCTAATTTCCCCAAAAAATTTACAATGTGTGCACTTGGACGATTGCAGTTCCCTAACACCGGACAGTGCATACAAATACATCTTAGTCGCTGTTGACTCCTGCTCCAGATTCCTATGGGTGTGGCCACAATGCTCGACTGACTCTCAGACTGTTATTAAAGATTTGCGAGTCTTTATCGGTACATATGCCGGTGCGGCTTTCCACTCGGACCAAGGCCCTGCTTTCGCCTCAAGGGCATTCAGGGACGCCATGGCTTCATTAGGGGCCCAACTCCATTACTCGTCTCCATTTCATCCAGAGGGAAATAGTGTTGTGGAGCGATTAAACTGTGATTTAAAGCAATCCTTAACAGCCAGAGTCTTAGGCACGGGTCCTAGTTGGCTTAATCACCTGTATGGAGTCCAGAGAGCACATAACAATCTGCCTAGAGGGTCCCTGGGGGGGTCGTACTTCATATGAGTGCCTGTTCGGAACTCAAATGTATGTTCCCGATCTTGATGGTCTTGGCTTGTAGGAACAACATACAGTGTAGGGAAACTATGCCAGCAGTGGTTGAAGAGTTCCTCACTAGATGTAGTTAGAGAACACCTCAGTCTCCTGTCTAATAACACCTACTTACAGGACTTCCTGTTATGCCCCAGAAAACAACGCAAAACACATTTATTATATAAAGGAAATCTGGAAACTTTCACAACAAGAAGCTGCTGCCAGGTTAAGGCAAATAGACCAGGTAAATTTACAGAAGGCATTAGCTGTTGTGGATAATGGGATTAACAACCTGTCCAACCAGATATACACCCTAAATATTATCATCTTTTCTGCAATATACATTATACAAAAGATATGTCTTTATTACACAATGGGCAAAGTCAACTAAGTTCCATTATGCAGTTGGGTTGGACACTGCAAACACTGAAGGCGGGTCGCGTTCCCTGGCAACATGTCAGTGCAAGGGAAATATTTTCTAATTTTAATTTATTGGGACAACAACAACTAATGGCTAAGAAAGAAGCGACTTATGTCATTCTAAACATCGAAAAGTTAGAAAAGTTGTCTTTTACTGTGGCTGAAATACTATCTGCTGAATGGTTAATACACTGGGTCATTAATCTGCCTATTTCCACATTACAATTCACGTCCTGTTTAAAACATGTTCTGGTAGGCAGATATTAAAGGCTGAGATAGTTACATCCATGAGGTGTGGGAGCTACCCTTCTCGTACAAATGTTTCAGTGGCATGAAAAGATCTTTCTTAGCGGCAGAGAATGCGAGACTTCTGTCAGCCATTCAATGGTTTATAAACAGCTGTCGTTGCATGGGGCATGTAACGCATATTCAGCAAACTTGGCTTGTTATCTGAAGGGAGTTCCAGTTCCCTTCATTAGACTTACGTTCCAGGTGCTTTCAGCTATGTCCTCCTCAATGGTAAAGACTGTTGTGGGATGCGAGCCAGAATAGTTTATAAAGTTTCAGTCTCTAGGATTGTTATATCTGCAGGAACGTACTCTTTCCTCCCACTAAAATAAAAGAGGTAGCAGACATTTGGCCTCATATTGCTACTTCTAATGTGAATTTTGACAAGTTGAGAAGACTCAAGGCTTTATTGTTTCAAGAACATCTGGCTCTCACATCTGCACGCAAGACCTATGCACTTCAGGTGGCAAGGTTGTCAGCAGAGTTACAGGGGGTCATTATGACCCTGGCGGAAGGCGGAGAAGCGCCGGTAAGACCGCCAACAGGCTGGCGGTCTTTCCTCAGCTTATTATGACCATGGCGGTTACCGCCATGGTCATCCGCCAGTTCTCCGTTCCGCCCGCCAGGGCGGAGACGACCGCTGGGCTGGAGACCAGGGTCTCCAGCCCAGCGGCCGTCACTATACCGCCGGCGGTATTTGGACCTGGCTGACCGCCATGGAATTCATGCGGTTTGAAACTGCCATGAAATCCATGGCGGTAAGCACTATCAGTGCCAGGGAATTCCTACCCTAGCACTGATAGGGGTCTCCCCCACCCCCCACCCCCACCCCGACTCCCTCCCCTATCCCCTATCCCCCCACCCTGCCACCCCCAAAGGTGGCAGGACCCCCTCCCCTCCCCGACCCCCAACATAACAACACTCATACACACACGACACGCATGCAGGCACCACCAACACACATACATGCACACACACCGACATACATGCCAACATCCACACACATAGTCAGACACGCACACCCACATTCAAACATACACGCACACATCCATACAGCCATACCTACAGACATACACGCACTCATTCCCATACACACAACACCCCTGCAAGCATACACGCACTCACACACTCCCTCTACATACACACACGCACACCCCCATGCACGCACACAACACCCCCCCACCCCGCTCCCCTCACGGACGATCGACTTACCTGGTCTGACGATCCTCTAGTAGGGGACGGAGCCATGGGGGCAGCTCCGCCGACACCACACTGCCAACAGAACACCGCCACGCTGAATCACAGAATGTGATTCGCTGGGCGGTGTTCTGTTGGCGTGGCGGTGGAGGTGGAGCAACCTCCACTTACCCGCCGCCCGCCAGTATGGCTGTTGGCGGCTCTCCATCCCTAAAAGGACGGAGAGCTGCCAATGGTCATAATAGGTCGAGTGGCGAACCGCCACCACTGGCGGTCTTCCGCACGGCGGTCCCTCGGCGGTCTGGAAAAAAGACCGCTGAGGTCAAAATGACCCCCACAGTCCCTTTTAAGTACCAACTTTCCGAGACACTTTGGTGAACTCGTGGGCCGAATATTTAATGCAACCAGTACTACTGGAATCGCAAACTTCTTTAAGGCTGTTGGTTCTGGTTTCTTTCTACCTTCTCCTCCATATTCAGTTTAATACCATCCGCCATCCACTCAATATTCTTCAGCATTTTCGGGGGATTTCCAATAACTTTGCCTATGATAGTTGGTGTTTTGCTGTTGTTATTTTTTTATGCACAATGGCTGTCCCGCTGCAACGAGGAGGAATGAAGGCGCTCCCATCAGCGCAGCTGTGTCATAAGCGCATGATGCAGTACTTTGGTGCAACACACCTGGAGGAATTGGAGTGTGACTGGTCTCTGTCATTCAGACCGGTTTTGCATTGTGTGTAGCCCGTGTTTCGGTCCCTTTTAAATACCAACTTTCTGAGACACTTTGGTGAACTCATGGGATGAATATTTAATACATCCAGTACTACTGGAATCGCACACTTCTTTAAGGCTGTTGGTTCTGGTTTCATTCACACCTTCTCCTCCACAATCGGTTTAACACCATCAGCCATCCACTCAATATTCTCCAGCCTTTTCGGGGGATTTCCAGTAACTTTGGCTGTAATAGTTGGCGTTTTGGTGTTGTTATTTTTTATGCGCAATGACTGTCCCGCTGCTACTAGGAGGAATGAAGGCGCTCCCATCAGCGCAGCTGTGTCTTGAGCGCATGATGAAGTACTTTGGAGCAACACTCCTGGAGGAATTGGAGTGTGACTGGTCTCAGTCATTCAGACCGGTTTTGCATTGTGTGCAGCCCGTGTTTCGGTGCCTCTGGTGCTCTTTCGAACATGCACCAGAAGTTTGTCTTTCTATGCAGCGCTTGCTTTCATTGGACGCTGATCTGTTGATGTTCTCGCTGAGGGCTCATTACCAGCCATGCGCATTGCGGGTGCGTTTGCTTTGGGTAGCTACTTATGAGTTGCCCTTCCTGGAGGATGTGGCTCTTAACTCATCATTGGGCACACCACAGAATGCTGCTTCCTGGGCTGAAGCTCAGGCTATGGAAAATGACTGCTCCTTGGTCCTTCTCGGCGATGCCTTTCCAACTTTAACACCTGCCGAAGTCAAAGCTTTCCTGTCCTCCATTGTCCCGGAATCGATTGGAAATTCTAAAAATAACTCTGACTCTTGAAATTCGGTCCTTTTTATACCACATTAACCTTTAAATTGTCCTTTCATATGCTTGTGTGTCCTTTTAACTTGTCATTTTTGCTTTTTTTTACATATATATCTTAGGTTGAGTTTTAGTAGCTTTTTACATATTCCTAGGCTTTGAACCACCTTCAACCGACAAGGAGAGGGTGTTGAGTAGCCATTTTAGTTATAGCTCCACGCATGTTATTTTAACATATTAGGCCTGCCGCTGTGCAGTTTAACCTAGATATATTTTAATTGGCTTCGCTTTATTATTGTTACAGTAGCCACTTTTACAGTCTTGTTTTATTTCTCTCTATCTAGCTGTTTTTGCCTAGGCCAGCACTGTGTTCTCAAACAAGACATTCTTGCTCACTCTGTGCTTCCTCCAAGCACAAGTGCTTATCTGCAGTAAGATAGGTTGCTGCTGAACGTGGTAGAAGTTGCCGTTGAACGTGGTATAAGTTTTGTCTCTGACATTCATAGAAAACACACATCCTCATGTATGGACATTTTCTCAGAACATCAGCTGTTTTATTATAAAAACACTTTCCTGTCCATAACACATTAGAGGGAGATTCCAGCCAGAGAACCACGACTCTATGCTGATTGCTGAATGCTTCGCTACACCTGCTGATGCAGACTTCAGGCCTTTGCTCAGGTATGGGGGATGATGTCTTCCCAGGGAAACCTGAAGGGCAGAATTAGAGCTTAACACGCTGTGCTCTAGTATACCCTAGGTAGTAATTAGTCTATTGACTCTACTGACAATATTGTAGCGTTATTTCTATGCTTTACTCTCCTTGTCACAATCTTAATCTTGTCATGCTGTATCGTCCTGGTTATTGCAGTTCATGCTTTGCTATCTAAAATGCAGTTGCTTTATTAAAGCATTATTGAAACCTATACTGCTTCTGTTTGTCATTGTGTATGTGAGACTAATGTAACTGAAAAAAACGGATAAGATCTCAGTGACCACAGTTTCCCTGAGAAATCAATCATGTCATGTGCTCGGCTGCCCAATTATCCCGCCATTGGGTGGAGATGAGGCACTGCTTTTTAGCCGGAGCAAAACCCGGATTGGAGCGACAGGTGTCACCTGTAGTGGGTCAGACTCAGTCTCCCACACCACAGGCGATTCTGCTGCTCAAAATCCAGTAGTCTCATTAGAATAATGAGAGCCTGCGCAACACACCATATCCCACCCGTCAATGTAAATTTGTACACCATTATGTTCACAGTCATACACCATGTGTGTGGTTCTTTCCCCATTCCTATGTGTCTCAGATGGTTGTGTCCGAGCAGTTGTGTTGTGACCTACAGTTGGCAATCTGTGGTACATATTTTCTGTGGTGGCACAGTTCTGATCAGCATCAAAAGGAGTGACTCCACACTACACCAGTTTAGTTGTTCTGGGTAGTGGCATGTTCCCAGTGAAACAGGACCACCCTGCTATTCCCCCATCGTCTTCTCAGTTTATTTTTCCGTGTACTCAGGGAGCATCCTTACTGCATGATGGAGTGTTGGCTGCCTTATGTGGATGTGTTGTTAATGTGCAGGGCGGTGGTGCTACCAGCACATGTCTGGGTGCTGTTGGGGATGGTTGCAATGAATTGAGTGCTGTAAGAAGCAGTACACATGTTTTTGGGCAATGAGGCAAGGCAGTTGCAAGGTGTTACTGCAAGGCACACCACCATGACATAACCCCAGAAATGGTATTGACTGACTTCCTAATCTCTAATGTCTAGGTCGTGTTTGTATTGTTTATTTGACTATATGCAAAGGATGTTGTGATAACACAAGCTGAGGCACAGTCATTAGACATGCCTTCCATCCTATGTGCTGCATATGTACATGTAAGTATTTATACCTGGTGATTGACATATGTCCAGGTTGTGAATGTGCTGTGGTGCA
Source organism: Pleurodeles waltl (assembly GCF_031143425.1). Classification (NCBI taxonomy): domain Eukaryota; kingdom Metazoa; phylum Chordata; class Amphibia; order Caudata; family Salamandridae; genus Pleurodeles; species Pleurodeles waltl. Next base: position 1,605,662,116 of record NC_090444.1, read on the forward strand.
TGGCACTACCAAGGCGTAGGTACATGTGTAACTTACGTCTGCATGGTACAACTTGCTTCATGTTCAATGTGTCCCTCTGTGCTCCTTTGACATGCATTGAGTGTGTCCTATGTGCCTCTCCCTTCTTGCACTTGCCAATTTAGCATTAACTTCCTCCATGCAACTTACCCTGCATTTGTGGTGATTCCTGGTAGTCTACGCTGTCCTGTCTTGCAATTCCAGTGACTAGTTCCTCCTGGATGACCACTGCAACCATCTCCTCCATCTCAACCAGGTCCTCTTGTTGTGCCGGACTACCACCTCCAGTTTGAAGTGCTGACTTTCTGTTCCTTGCCATTTTTTCCTTTGTCCTTTGCTCGCAATCATGCCAATGTTTCATGTACCCTGTTATGGGTCTCCTCACCTCTGCCACACTGTTAATCTTGTCAACTAACTGCTGCCAGATTGCCTCTCTCCTGCCAGTTGGCAATTTTGAGGTGATGAAGAGTTGATGTTGATGCTCTGTCACCTCTCTCACAAGATGTTCATGCTTCTCCGCACTGAAAGAACACTTTCTCTTTTTCTTCTCCCTCCCCTGGGACTTGTGTGTGTCCCCCTGGATGGTTCCTGGTTGATTGGGGTCACCCTGGGGTCTCTTCTGGCTTTCTGGGTCCATTTTGCCTCTCCTTTGAACTGTTTTCTGCCTTAGCGTCTGAAGTTGAAAAGATGCATTTCTGGTTTGAGATGACTTACCTGATGTGAAACAGGTTAGAATCATTTTTGCTGCGTTAACGTAATTTTGCTTTACAACAAGGCGCAATGGTTAACATAAAAAAAAGTGACTCTAACCATATTTTTAGTGCCGTCTTGCATCATGTTATAAATATGACGTGCAGTTGGCGCAAAAAAATGGTGCATGCCAGCGCTAAGCTGTTTGACGAAAAACTGCATTTGTGCAGTTTTGCGTCAAAAAGTATAAATCCGGACCTATGTTGGGATGCGACTTGCTATGAGCAAAGACTGCTCCTCTGACTCTGAGCCCTGGGCTGTGGACACAATCTGGGGACAAGGTGTTTGCGAGATAGATGTTACTCTCAGTTGGTGGGCATGTTACCCCTAGGAAACCCAGATCTAGGACCACCTGGGTCCAATCTGTGGTGGTGGGGCATACTGTTTTTCTCATGTGCGTTATTTCCTCTCTTATCCTTTGTCTGTCTGTATGGAAGTATAGTACTTCTGGCAACGTGATGTATCTTGTGGCATTAACTAGAAAGTGTACTACTCTGATGTGCATCAATTCCATTTGGGCTTTTATTCTTCACAAGTACAAGTATAATAGGCAGCGAGGTTAGTCTGGTGGTACTTCCTTCGTGGAGTGTAGTCTGTCTGAACCAGTAACAAGGGAAATCAAGGAACACACAAAGGATGATTCATTTGTGGCTTCTGCACCTGATTCTGACATGTATTGATACATCATATTGTCTGACAACATAGCATGAGTTTTAGGGGTGACATTGTTACTAGAGAGCTATCTTCTGACAAGAAACATATTAGAATTTGGGGATACTTTGCTAGCAAAAAGGAAAACTGATAGATTAAAGAGATAAAAGAGAAATACATCCTGCTTTCAGGGTGACAATCTTTCTCCTCCCTCTTGTTTCATTTGAACTGACCATTATTTTTGATGAGCTGGCTGTGATGGATCCAAGGTTTCCTGCCATCGACTTTGAGAGATGTTGGTCTATCCATGGTGACTGTGCAGGGGCCTCGGAAATGTTTTTCTTTCCATTTCCAAACAAATTTCTGTATGAGCACTTGATCTCCTACTTTTACTTCTGGGAGATCGACCTCGCGCACCTCTCTTTTCCTTTGGTTACTTGTTTGGAAATGAACTTTGCACATTTTGTTAATTCGCACAAATACATATACATTCCATCACTCAGTATTGGGATTAACTTTCTCCCTGAATTTTATTTGTAGTGTCTGGAACGTAGACATTGATGGATTTGTCTGTCACTATTTGGTGAGGAATCAGGTGATTGTCTGAGCTTAGGGTATTACTTAGGGAGAACAGTGCTATTGGCAAGCAGTTTAGCCACTTTTTTATTTAGGGTGGGACACAATTTGCTGATTTTACTTTTCAAGAGGCCATTCAGATGCTTTACAATACCATTACTTTGTGAGTGGTATACGGAGGGCAATTTATGCTGTTAGATGTTCAAAAATTGTGCTAGAAAAATGAGCACCATTGTTGGATCTTATGGCTTCTGGGATTCCCCATCAGGGAATTACTTCCTGAGCTAGGACTATGGCTGCTAATTTGGCATCACAATGATTTCATGGTTCTGCCTCAATCCATCTAGAGAATGGGCAGACCACCACTATGAGGTACCTGTAGTTGTTGCACCTCACAATCATATCCACAAAGTCCAAGTGAAGGTTCTTAATGGGACCTTGTGGACCAAGAATCATGGAGTTTACCACTTTTAGAGTGGGATTAGGGGAATACTGCTGACACATTGTGCAGGTATGTAGATACATGGTTATTGTGTCATGCAAATTTGGGACAAACCAGTCTTGCTGGATTTGGGTTGTCAAATGGTCCCTCAAAGTGTGAGCTGGTAAATGAATCTGATCCAGGGCAATTGCAAGCAAAGCCTCTGGCATTACTGGCTTTCCCACAGATAGCTGTCTATACATTAGCTTGCTCCCAGGCTGAACGCACCCTCTATTTTCCCACAACTGCTTTTCGTGTGATGATGCAGCTTCCTGTTTTTCCCTGAGGTGTAACCTTGCTGACACATTGTAGTGGGGTGTGTCTTTGCCTCCATTGGTGGGGCAGTCTGAGCCACCAGGACAGGGGCAGATTGTAATTCTAATGGTACCTTTAGGGACTTACGTCTGGCTGCACCCTTAGCTGCCTGATCAGTCAGCCATTACCCCAAGACATGAAATCCTGTCCATTTGGGTGCGCTGTACATTTCACAACTGCCACTGCCTGCGTTAGTGCTAGTGCCTCTATTAGGGCTTCTAAGGGTTCTCTATGCATCACAGGACTACCATCTGATTTAAGGAACCCTCGCCTACTCCATCTCATGAGGCTTGAGTGTACACTACTTGGTACTTATGCTGAGTCTGAGTATCTTGTAAATATTTCTCCCGCTCGTGACTTAAGGGCCGCTATTAATGCTGTTATCTCTGCTGCCTTCACTGAATAGTGTGCGGGCAGGGGTAATTGTTCTATGACCTGTAGTCTATCCAAGGTGTCACTGAGCCCTGACTACCCCTGCTCCTGTGTGTATCATCCTGTGTCTTGGTTGATCGTGGAGGAACCGCCCAAAAAATAGACAATGCTGTCTTGCATAGGGTCCTCTATGACTTGACTGCATTCATTGAGACCATATGTCACACAGTCATGTTTGTCCTCCTCTGGGTTTAATACTGGGAGGGAGCAGGATTGACCGTATGACACTTCACAAGCTTCAAGGATGCTAGTGATATATCACCTCATATCCTGACACTCTGAGAAGTCAGAGTGGTCTTGGCCTTCTGGATTAAAGCAACCATTGCACGTTCTGCTTAGAGTATCATCGGTGTCCCCATAACTATGGGGATGTCCTTCTGTACTGTAAATGCTGCAGTGGCCAGGGCATGTTCACATGGAGTGCCTTCATGACTGAGTCCAGCAGCCCACTGAAGCACGTGAGGGTTTGTGTCCTAGCGGATACCTCTGTATGAGGACGGCTGTCATCACCTGACCATTGCAGTGGTAGATTAGGTAGAACCCCTTGGTGTAATCTGGAGTTCTCAGGACAGGAACATTTTATTATCTCATCCTTCACTTTTTGGAAAGTTTCCCCTCATCTCTGGAGTCCAAGTTATCTTATCCTCCCCATCTTTTGCCTGCTTGATAGCAATCAACAATGGGGTCATTAGAATACTATAATCAAATACCCATTGTCTCACATAGTTACAGAGGCCCAGAAACTTCTGCATTCCTCTGGTCTTTTCTGGCTCTGACTTTTGCTGAATGGAGGCTGCCCTTTCAAGTCTACCAGATGCTGATATTAATTGTCCTAAATATTGGCCTTCTTCCTTGCAGTACTGAATTTTCCCCTTCTCTACTGTGTATCTTTGTATCGTCTCTGGGCAACACTAGTTAAAAGAGATATAGGACCTCATTACGACCCTGGCAGTCGATGATAAAGTGGCGGTAATACCGCCAACAGTCTGGCGGTAAGAACTGCCAAATTATGACCATGGCGGTTAGATCTCCGAAAGGCAGCCAATGTACCACACCGACAGCCAGGGCGGATACAACAGTCACCACGGCAGTAGCTGCCTACAGCCAGACAGAAGACAAAGTTCCGCCCACCATATCATGACATACCAAACCGCCACCTTTTCCGGGGCGGTACCAACGCCATCAAAAGCCTAGCGGAAACACTGCACAGAAGTCAAAGGACTCACCATTGGAGACACAGGGAAGCACCACACCGCCATGGAACCCGAACTGTAAGTATTTCCGATGATCTTCTACGTCATGCTCCACCACGAACACCAACGCCAGCGAAGACGACGACGGTGAGTACAGCCACCTAGCACACAAGGAAGGGGGAAGGAAAATGAGAGTGACACACACACACACACACACAACACACACCCTACACACCCCAGCCATACCCACAACCAGATGCACAAGAAACAATTTATCCCCGTAAATCGGCTGAATAATGCAAGGACAACAGAAATTGACTAAAGTGATTGTAATAAGATCAACACAAAATCAATAATATGTTTTGCCAATGCAACAGATATGTTGAAATGCACAAAAAAGGGACATTGCCCAGTCCTCAGTTCACAGGGGCCACATGGCCACAGGACAAAGTCCAAGGTCCCACTTGTTACCTGCACCAATAAGGAGAGAACACTGCAGGGGCATCAGTTGGCAAATATGCAGGCACCGCAGGGGGGCACCTCAGCCAGATGCGGAAACAAGACCACTGGTTCTGGAGGGGGCAACATGCCCTGTGCTTGGTCCTGGGGAATGCAAGACCATAGTCTCTGGAGTGGGTGAGTTGCCCATTGGTTCTGGAGGGGGCAACATGCCCTGTGCTTGGTTCTGGGGAGTGCAAGGCCACAGTCTCTCAAGTGGGTGTCTCCTACAGTGGTTCTGGAGGGGGCAACAAGCCCTGTGCTTGGTCCTGGGGACTGCAAGGCCACAGTCTCTGGAGTGGGTGACTTGCCCACTTGTTCTGGAGGGGGCAACATGCCCTCTGCTTGGTCCTGGGGAGTGCAAGGCCACAGTCTCTCATGTGGGTGTCTCTACACTGTTTCTGGAGGGGGCAGCAAGCCCTGTGCTTGGTCCAGGGGAGTGCAAGGACATAGTCTCTTGAGTGGGTGTCTCCCACACTGGGTCTGGAGGGGGCAACAAGCCCTGTGCTTGGTCCTGGGGAGTGCAAGGCCACAGTCTCTCAAGTGGGTTACTTGCCTACGTGTTCTGGAGGGGGCAACATGCCCTGTGCTTGGTCCTGGGGAGTGAAAGGCCATAGTCTCTCAAGTGGGTGTCTCCCACACTGGTTCTGGAGGGGGCAACAGGTCTTGTGCTTGGTCCTGGGGAGTGCAAGGTCATAGTTTCTCAGGTGGGTCTCTCCCACACTGGTTCTGGAGGGGGCAACAAGTCCTGTGCTTGGTCCTGGGGAGTGCAAGGCCACAGTCTCCAGAGTGGGTGACTTTCCCACTGGTTCTGGATGGGGCAACATGCCCTGTGCTTTGTCCTGGGGAGTGCAAGGCCACAGTCTCTCATGTGGGTGTCTCCCACACTTGTTCTGGAGGGGGCAACATGCCCTGTGCTTGGTCCTGGGGAGTGCAAGGCCACAGTCTCTCGAGTGGGTGTCTCCCACACTGGTTCTGGTGGGGGCAACAGGCCCTGTGCTTGGTCCTTGGGAGTGTAAGGCCACAGTCTCTCGAGTGGGTGGCTTGCCCACTGGTTCTGGAGGAGGCAACATACCCTGTGCTTGGTCCTGGGGAGTGCAAGGCAATAGTCTCTCAAGTGGGTGTCTACCACACTGGTTCTGGAGGGGGCAACAAGCCCTATGCTTGGTCCTGGGGTGTGCAAGGCCACAGTCTCTTGAGTGAGTGACTTGACCACTGGTTCTGGAGGGGGGAACAAGCCCTGTGATTGGTCCTGGGGAGTGCAAGGCCGCAGTCTCTCGAGTGGGTGTCTCCCACACTGGTTCTGAATAGGGCACCAAGCCCTGTGCTTGGTCCTGGGGAGTGCAAGGCCACAGTCTCTCAGGTGGGTGACTTGGCCACTGCTTATGGAGGGGACAGGCCGCACAGCAGTCCATAGAGGCTGGAACACATGGCGTCCGCCGGTGGTGATGGCTGCACTCTGGTGGTGGTGGTGGTAGTAGTGGGAGGCTCCTGTTCATCCCCTTCACCCTGCGATGGCTGCACTGTGGTGGTGGTGGTAGTAGTGGGAGGCTCATGCTCAGCCCCTGCAGCCTGCGATGGCTGCACTGTGCGGGTGGAGGTAGTAGTAGAGGGAGGCTCTTGCTCAGCACCTGCACTCACTCATGACTGCACAACCACGGCTGGCGGTGGGGACTCTGTGACAGCTGCTGGTGCAGGCTCCTTCGTCTTCTTGCTTGCTGGTGCAGGCTCCTTGCCCTTCTTGCTGGCTGGTGCAGGCTCCTTCCCCTTTCTGGTGGCTGGTGCAGGCTCCCTTACCTTTTTGATGGCTGGTGCTGGCTCCTTCCCCTTCAGTATTAGTGGCATGGAATCCTTTCCACCACGAGTAGGTGCTGATGGAACTTGGCCCGTGGACTGTTTGGCTGAGGTGCTTGGCTGGATTCTTGATACCCTGGCCATACATGCAGGACGGTGGGGGAGTGGTAGGGAAGAGGTCAATGGTGGAAAGGAAAAGCTTTTTATGGACATTGGGGCAGGAAGAGGGAGAAGTAATGGGAGTGGAGGATGAGGGAGTGGTTGTTGGAGGTGTTTGTATGCTGGATTTGGGTGCAGGTGCATGGGTTGTATGCTGGTGTGAGGTGGATGGCTGTTGGGTTTCTGAGTGCTTGCGTTTGTGTACTTTAGGAGGGGGGGACAGACACGGTGGGAGAGAACACAGGGGACATGTGCATGGATGTTGTGGAGGTGTCTGCCAGTGAGGTGTGTGTTCTGCTTGGTTTGCTGATGATGCAAGTAGTGAATGATGATGTAGTGCATGGAGGTGTGAGTGTGGACGTAACTGGGTGGGAGGGGGAGGAGGAGGAGGAAGGGGAGACAGTGGACATAGTTGATGTTGTTATGTCTGTAACTGGATGGTGTTTGTGTGAGTGCCTGTGGGATGAAGTGTGGTGCTTGTGTTTGCCTGTGACATTCTTGAGTGTTGTCTTGTGTGCATGGTTGTCTGTCTGTGTGCTTAGGATGGGTTGGGGTTGAGGAGAATGGGACTGGGAAGTGAAAGTTGGAGGGGGCGGTTGAAACAGGGACAATGGCTGCCATCAGAGAGGAGGCCAGAGCCTGGATCGATCTCTGTTGGGCCGCCAATCCACCGTGAATGCCCTCCAGGAATGCATTAGATTGTTGCATCTGGGCTGCCAGCCCCTGGGTGGACTTCACAATGGTTGATTACCCTACAGAGATGGATCTCAGGGGTTCAATAGCCTCCTCACTCAGGGCAGCAGGGCTCACTGGGCAGAGCCTGAGGTGCGTGGAGCGAAGGAGATGCCTGGATGAGAGGGCATGAGCAACTTGCTGAGGGGCTGCTGGGAGGGCTGTGCTGGTACAGGGGGGTGACAGCTGTACCTGTAGCTGGGGAGGTCACAGAGGTGTCCACCACCACCAGGGAGCTCCCATTGGAGGAGGTATCTAAGTCTGTATTGTCCCCTCCAGTCTCCGCTGTGGTGCTCCCCTCGCCCTCTGTCCCACTGGTGCCCTCAGCGTCGGTGGACTCTGCCTCCTGGGTCCTGTGGGATGCAGCTCCCTCCATCGCCGGTGCCTCTGCTCCTCCACCAGATGATGCTACTGCACAGAAGGACAGGATGACAAAACAAGAAAGGGAGGAAGAGAGACAAAGGATACACTGGGTCAATGACTGCACCAACACTACTGTTTGTGTACACAGCACCTTCACACACGGGATACAGGCCTACACACTATGCATTGCACTACCAGTGATATTGGTAGCCAGCAAGGCATGAGGAGGAGCACACACCACCAACTGCAGCACACCTGGGACCCGTGCAGCGCTGCCCAGTAGTGGATGCTAACAAGCTAGCTAGGCAGTATTTCCCCTTCAGACCCTTAGCCACCAGAGGACCTACGTTGCTATGTCTGGCTTGGTCTAGGGGCACCCACTGACACACACCCACCACCCGAATACCAGGCGTAAGTTGTAATGATAGCCACTGTACTCACCCCCTTGTGGCTGCTGTGTTGCCCTCAAGCGCCCATCCAGCTCTGGATGGGCCACCACCAGTATGCAGGCAATCAGGGGGGTCAGGGTTCGCTGGGCACCCCTTCCTCATTGGGAGGCCATCCTCAGCTGGACCTCCGCAGACTTTCGTGCCCAGCATCTCAGGTCTTCCCACTGTTTGCGATAGTGGATGCTCTGCCTGCCGTAGACCCCCAGGGTCCGCACCTCCTTGGCGATGGCACGCCATATAACCTTCTTTTGATGGGTGCTGACCTGCAGAGGCAATACAGACAGGAGAACACCATTAGACAAACAGTCCAGCCAGTGATACAAATGGCCCACCATACCCGTTTCGAGCACTAGTGGCACACACTTAGCCCAGTACTCAGTGTGTACCCAGCCAGGAGGACATCCCTCCCCCCTTACACAATGCCTTCACACACACTTCCATACATGCATGCCATATGCATTGTGCCCACAGTGTACTCACCTGTTGGTCTGGAGGCCCATACAGCAGTCTGTACTGGGGTAGGAACCCATCCACCAGTCTCTCCAACTCCTCTGAAGTGAAGGCTGGGGGCCATGGGCCATGGACCAAGGTAGGTTCCAGGTCACAGCAGCACATGCAGTGCGGGTCCTCTCCTATGGAAGGTCAGGAAACAAGTGAGGAATATGATAGAAAATGGCGGTCATGTCTGCGGCGGTGCATACTGTCACTGCCCGCGTAGATCCCCATTGGCCACTGTACTGCATAGGGCCCAATTATAACCAATGAGGAATTGCACAGCGGTTTCCAATGCCCTACTGCCACGGCGCACAACATAAGTGGGATTACCTCATTTCGACCTGCCCCTCCACACAGGACAGGTGGACGCCATTTCAGGAGTGGGAACAGGCCTATGGAATAATGCTGCGTCACAGGAGAAATAGGCACATACCTTACAGATCACACTGACCCATTTCATGTATGCAGATTGCAAACTCCTGTTGTGGCTCCATTGTTCAGTTTGTGACAGGCTACTCACTCTTTTGTCCCTTAGATTCCTACCGCTGCAGATGAATAGGAGATGGAGACATTCCCCTGTGTACAGACCCCTGGTGGACTTGGCTACACTGGAGGACAGGCACATAATACTCACCTATAGACTGGACAGGGCCACAATCACAAAGCTGTGTGCACAATTGGAGCCAGACATGATATCTGCTATCCATCACCCGACTGGGATCCCCCCAGTTCTATTAGTGCTCCATTTCCTGGCAACTGATTCTTTCCAAGTGACAGTAGACTTGGCAGCTGGAATATCACAGCCAATGTTCTCAATAGTGCTGACAAGAGTTTTGTCTGCCCTAATAAAAAACATGTGCAGCTACATTGCATTCCCAACAGGTTGAGGATTTGGACACTGTGAAGGCCGAGTTTTATGCAATGGGACATATCCCCAATATATTTGGGGTGATTGACGGAACACATATTGCATTTGTCCCCCCTGCCAGAATGAACAGGTGTTCAGGAATCGTAAGAGTTTCCACTCTATGAATGTGCAGATGGTGTGCTTGGTGGACCAGTACATCTTCCATGTCAATGCTAAGTATCCTGGGTCGGTGCATGATGCCTTTGTCATGAGGAATATCAGCGTCCCAAATGTGATGGCCCAACTACAGAGGCACAAGGTGTGGCTAATAGGTGAGCCCTGGTTCCCACCCAGTATATGTTGGTGTATGGGTATGGTGTGGGCCTAATGTGATAGTGTGTGGCTAAATGTTGTCCCTCAATATTTGCAGGCAACTCTGGTTACCCAAGCCTAGCATGGCTGCTGGCCCCTGTGAGGAATGCCAGGACAAGGGCAGAAGAACATTATAATGAGGCAGAAGGGTGAACCAGAAGGATTATTGAGAGAACCTTTTGCCTCCTGAAGGCCAGGTTCTGGTGCCTCCATCTAACAGGGGGATCCCTGTGCTACTTACCCAAGAAGGTCTGCCAGATAGTAGTGGCATGCTGCATGTTGCACAACCTGGCCCTCAGACACCATGTCCCTTTTCTGCAGGAGGAGGAGACTGGAGATGCCCCTATAGCAGCAGTTGACCCTTTGGACTGTGAGGATGAGGAGGCAGACGATGAGGATGAAGATAACAGAACAACTGTAATCTGTCAGTACTTCCAATGACACACAGGTGAGACAGTGTAACTTTACATTCCAATGACTTTGGTTGTATTCTGTGTGGCATTGGCATGCTGGTATTTCCCAATTCTATGCCCACTTTCTGTTCCCTCTGGCTATTCATTTTGCAGATGATGGTGATATGACAAATACACCTGGTGTGATCACAACAGCCAGTTCCAGGTCAATAATTCTATGCTCATTCGATGTACAGTTCATTTGGACTGGTTGTACCTGTTTCAATCAATACATATTTGAAATACATGACATACTCAAATTCGATTTTTATCAAAGGGTGTTTATTTAAATGCTAACATATATGGGAAAGTGCAATGGGATGGAGTGATGATGGAGGAAAGTCCAGGGCATTGTTGCAGTCTATTTGTAGCACAGATGCATTGTCCATGGGGACATAGGAAGGAGAACAATGGAAGTCCAAGGTGGACAGGGTGACTCTGTGGGACACAAGATGGACAATCGAGAGAGTCTTATTTCCTGGCGGGGGTCTTGACAGGTGTCTCTGGCTTCTGTCTGGATCGCAGGGAACATTTGCGGGGTGGTTCACTTTCTGCAGGGAGAGGGGTGCTGGTGGCCTGTGGGTCCTGTGGCGGGGCCTCCTGGCCACCAGCAGCAGTGGAGGTGGAAGGCAGTTCAGATGTGTGGCTAGTGGCAGGGGCCCGCTGCTGTGAGACTGCCTCCCTCATAATATTGGCCATGTCTGCCAGCACCCCTGCTACAGAGACCAGGTTGGTGTTTATGGCCTGCAATTCTTCCCTGATTCCCTGGTACTGTCCCTCCTGCAGCCGCCTATTCTCCTGCACATTGTCCAGAATCTGGCCCATCATGTCCTGGGAATGTTGGTATACTCCCAGGATCTCTGCAAGTGCCTCCTGGAGAGTCAGTACCCTGGGCTGTCCTCCCCCGGTGCATAGCACTCCTCCCATTTTCCCGGTTGTCATGTGCCTCTGTCCCCTGAACCGTGTGCCCACTGCCACTGACACCAGGTCCCTGATTATCATGGGTTTGAGGTGTGCCCTGGGGTCCCTGTAGCGATGGACACACTGCTGATTGACGTGTCCTGGGGACAGAGGTGTGGGAACGCTGGGTGGGTGCTGTGGTGGTGTTTCCAGATACAGATGCTCTGTGGTTGCTGTCATCACTGTTGGCCTCTTCAGTTGGGGACTGGATATTGCTGCCACCTCCTCTCCTCTGACATTGGCTGGGATACCTGTGGGGATGTAAATGCTGTGTTGTTGTTTCTGTGTCTGACATATTGTGCATCAGTGGCTTGCCCTCTTTGGTTGGATTTGCCCTGGCAGCTTTCACTTGTGTAAGTTGATATGTGGTGGACTAGCTGATTTCTCTAGTGTGCATGATTTATTGATAGGTGTCCATGCATTGTGCATTGGTATGGCATGCAGGGCTTGGCATTGGGGTGAGTGAGATATGATGGTGGGGTGTGTGGGAAGTGGTGGAGTGATGGAAGTGAGGGTGGGGGTATGTGATGACATGCAGGTAGGGGGGTAGTAGTAGTATAGAGTTGACTTACAAGTGTCCAGTCCTCCTCCTACTCCGGCCAGGCCTTCAGGATGTACGATTGCCAAGACTTGCTCCTCCCATGTTGTTAGTTGAGGGGGAGGAGGTGGCGGTCCACCGCCAGTCCTCTGTACAGCGAGTTGGTGTCTTGCTGCAATGGAACGTACCTTCCTCCGTAGGTCCTCCTGATGTCATCTCTGGTTCTTGGGTGCTGTCCCACAGCGTTGACCCTGTCCCTGATTCTCCGCCATAGCTCCATCTTCGTAGCAATAGATATCTGTGGCACCTGTGTTCCAAATAGCTTTGGCTCTACCCTGATGATTTCCTCCACCATGACCCTTAGCTCCTCCTCTCAGAATCTGGGGTGTCTTTGTGGTGCTATGGGTGTTGGTGTGAGTTGTGTAGGTGAGGGTGTGTAAGGTGATGTGTTGGGGTGTGTGATGTGGGGTGTGTGGGTGGTGTATAGGTGTAGGTAGTGCGTGGCTCTGGTTTTGTCTGTGGTGGTGTCTGTTTCGTGCCAATGGTTTGTAGTCGTAAAGGGTTGTGGATAATGTGGGTGTGTGTTTTATAGTGGTGTGGGTGTGTGGGTGTGGTGTGTGTATGGGTGTCAGGTGTGTGTTGTTTGAATTGTCCAATGTGGTGTTGTTTTGTTTGAGTGTGTATTTTGAGTGTGGCGGTATGTACCGCCAATGGTTTACTGTGAATGTCCGCCGTGGTGATTCGTGGGTCATAATGTGGTGAGCATTGTTCTGTTGCCGTAACGGTGTGGGTTTGGATACCGCCAGTTTATCACTGACCTTTGGTGTGGCGGATTTGTGTGTGTGGCTGAATAGTGATGGATTAGTGTGTATGTGTCATTATATGGTGAACGGATATCAGCGGCAGTATGTTGGTGGCAGTCAGCGTGGCAGTAAGTGGGATTTACCGCCAGTGTCATAATGAGGGCCATAGTGTTTTTGGTAATCTGTGAGTCCAGTGATGAAGTCCAGGGATATTGTTCCCTAGGGAGGGGTTGGAGTTGGAAGTAAATGTAACAATCCTCTGGTTGTGGAATGTTGGATTTGGATTGTGCATACATTTCACACTCTTGAATCATCTGTTGTATGTTTTGCTGCCAATCAGTCCACCAAAGGTGTGTTTTTATGGGCTCAATTGTTTTAGGGTGTCCTGCAAGTGAAACTTCATGAAGCCTGATAAAAAATGTTTGTCTCCACTCAACAATAAGAACACAGATACAAGAGTCATATAATGGTAATCCTTGTGAGATAGTCTTTTTCTTAACAGCTTGTATCCAGTTTTGCCGTTCAGTTATCTTAAAGTTCTCTCTGATCTTCTGGTACAGCCAATGGAATTTGAGTGGGAACATTGACAGATGTTTGTGGGAGCTGAAACTCCTGATCGATTAAAAGGAATATTTCCAGTATGGCTTAGTCTAGTGTTTTTCCACCAAGGCATATTAAAAGGGTTCTGATCGCGAAATAGCTCCACTATTTTAGTCTGTAGTTGAGCAACCTTATAAATTACCTGGGAAATATTCGGCAGAGGAAATGTTACCTATAAAATGTTTGGCAGAAATTAAACAGATTGCCTTAGATGGGTCAACAATGGATCGTGGGGGTCCAACTGAAGGTGCAAGAGCTGAGGCCTATAAAGATAAAGCATCAGCTTTTTTATTTTCAGCTCCTGGCCTGTTAATGACAATGAGATCGAATTCTGTGAAAAAGAGCGTCCATCCTAATTGGTGAGGAGTCAGAGTAAACACATGAACTGCAGATTTCTATGGTCCATGAAAACAGTGATTGTATGCTTGTCCCCAAGGAAGTAATCCCTCTATTCCTTGAAGGTATTGTTAATGGCCAGAAGCTGCTTCTCTGCAATGTTTTCATTTTGCTCAGTTCCAGTGAGTTTTTTGGGCATATGGGCCAATGGATGGAGCTAGCCAGTCTCCAAATGCTTTTATGGCAATATAGCACCTATGGCAATTTTTGAAGCATCTGCATCAATGAGAAAAGGTTGCTTAGTGTTGGGAAGAGCTAGGATTGGTGCTTTAGTAAAACTCAGTTTTAATTTTAGAGTGTGTCTTCTGCCCCCACTATCTAAACAAACAGCACAATCTTTTGTAACAACTTGGTGATGGCTGCCACTGTTGCCAAAAAGTGGTAAACAAACCTACAATAGAAATTCAGAAAACCTAGCAAACATTGTATGTCTCGAAGTGTTTTATGTGCTAGCCAATCACAAATTGTTTTGATCTTTCATTCTACCATTTGCTTTCAGAGGGTGATAAAATCACACCTAAAAGCTCCACCTTCATGATGGGGAAATTGCATTTGCTTAATTTGCAATACAAAACACGGTACCAACACAACTGTCTTTGCATGTTGCTTGTGGCTAGGTTCATTGTCTGAATAAATCAGAATGTCGTCTATATATACAATGAGGAAGAGATCTAGATATTCTCCTAAAATGTCATTCAGAAAAAAACTGAAACACTAATTGGGCATTACACAGTCCAAACAGCATGACAGTGTATTAGAAAAGGACATACCTGGTCTTACAGGCTATCTTCCACTTACCCCCAGCTCTCATTAGGACCAGATGGTATGCTCCCTTTAGATCCAATTTGCTATAAATCACTATGGATTTCACTTGGTCTAAAAACACAGGAATTAGGGCAAGCAGGTGTCATGTTTTCACTATGATCCTATTTAAGGCCCAGTAATCAATGCAAGCTCTCAAATCTCTTTAGCCTAAGGAACATAAAATAGAAGAGATGCAGTTTGGGATCGAAATGTCTGTATAAACCCATTGGAGAGGTATTGATCCAAATATTCATATATTAATATATTAATAATATATTAATTCTCTCTTCTCTTTTCTCTTTTTCTGATAGGGCATCATTTTGACAACTAGGAACTCTAGTTCCGGTGTTAAATCTATTTAGGGCGACGAGGGGGAAAAACCTCAGCCTCTTTTCAGTAAAAACATCCTGGAACTCTACATACTGAGATAGTAATACAACATCTTTTTCAGAAGCTGAACCAATGCATAATTCTGTGGGTGGATTGCCCAAGAATACTAAAGTCTGTGTAAAAGAGTCTTGTTGGCAATAAAAGGAAGTAGCTTTCCAATCAATACCCAGGTTATGTAACACCAGCCAAGGAATATCAAGAACAAGGCATAGCAAGAACACTTCCATATTGAGGAGCATATATTACACTGGAATAAATTTGTCAGAGTGATTCTCCACCTCATCTTGATGTGTCATTGCCGGTTCTATGACTTGTTTGGTTATAGGACCGCAAGAGAGAAGACTGCCATCTATTGTTTGTACCACTTCTGGAGACTTTGTGATAGAGGGAATCTTTAGTCTTAGAGCTTTTCCAACTCCTACAAAATTAGCTGTGGCTCATGAGTCAATTAAAATCAGAATTGTGTGTTTTTGACCAAATAGCTTCAGAATCATAGTTGTACACGTGTTTACTTTAATGAACTTTAGGCTACAAGGGGAGCTCACTGGGTCATTTGGGACCTGGGATCCCTAATATGAAAATGTAAGCATTTAAGTCAGCTTTTTGGTTGGTTTATTAAACAGTGTATTCACAGGAAGCACCTACTGTCATTTTGTCAAAACTTGTCTTTTCAAAACTTGTCCGTAAAATATTGTCATTGTCTTCGTGTGATGTATAAACCTGAATATTAAACAGACTTGTGCATTCGAAATATATGGGTATTTACTAAACAATTGGAGTCTGAAAACTGTGCTTTTTGTTTCCATTTAATCGCCTATCATTATTTCTATCTAGATAGCAAAGGCAGTTTACTTCCCCTGAGGGAACCATTACTCTTGTGAAATATATACTTACCCATGTTCCTACGGATTCCTGGTTGCCCCATTTCATGTTGACTAGTTTCACAGTCAGCATGAAATGAGTGGTAAATTTATCTGGATTTAAACTAATTGAAGGGAGTATGAAGGTGCCTAAGAGGTTCCTTTCTATGCAGCTTGGATGTACTAGTTTTCCTCTAACTTTTTAGCAAGAGCTAAAGTGTTTTTAGACATAATTGTGGGTTGAGAAAACTTTACTATGGATTTCACTGGTCTAATAAAAGCATAGCCCATTTTGTCAACAAATCTCTTTTTCTTCCTTAGTTAAGGGAGAGTGTATTGTTCTGACTTCCATTGGTTCCGCAACACAGTCTGTAGGGGAATGTGCAGATTTAATTTTCTCAAAATACCAGCTTGTTTTCTCAAGTCTTTTTTGTCACCTCCTTTTCTCAGATAGTCTGTGAACCAAGTACAATGTTAGGTTGAATAAGTCAGCACAAGCAGTGGGCTGGTGTCTGTGTTGCAAATGGGCTCTCAAGTTGGCAGCGGTATACACCCTTGTCCAAGTAGGGACCACAATTCTATTCAGGGTAAGTCACAACACAAGCCAAATTATCCTGTGCCCATCCTCTGGTAGCTTGGCACTGACCAGTGAGGTGGCTTAACTTAGAAGGCAATGTGTAAAGTATTTGTGCAATAATACAGTAACACAGTGGCAGCACCACAAAAATACACCACACGGTTTTAGAAAAATAGATAATATTTATTTGAAATAAAAAGTTATCTCCTTGTTACACACAGTACCTGGTATGCGTCAAAAATAACAACACACGGGGACTGCAGAGGAGGAGATGTGTGTAGAAATATGGTGTTGCGTCGGATTTTCCGACACGGTACAGACAATGTGTTGTTTTTTTCCACCCTGCAAGCGGTTTGTGTCATTTTTCGGCACGCAGTCTTGGTTCCTCACTGCGAAGCGGGGATATTTTGACACCCAGGGACGATGCATTGAAAATCCTTGATGAGCTGGAAGAAGGAACAGGCACTACATCGATCCAGTAGGTGATGTGTTGAATTTTCTGTCGCAAGGCAGGCGCTGCGCCAAATTTCCAGTTGGGAAGGTGGGGCTGCGTCGTTCTGGTCAGCTGTGCGGCGATTTCTCAGCCACAATGCATGCTTTGCAACGATTTCTGCAGGCATTGCATCGATTTTTGATGCACAAGGACTTTCTTGAAGAGGAGAAGTTTTTTTGTTTTTTATAGTAGGTGGTTTTGTGGGGAATAGTCGGCACTCACAACCAAATGCAGCTATTCTAATGTTCTAGTTAGTCCTTGTTCTATGCGCTCGTAAGGCGGTGCTCTCTCAGGCAACACACCCTAAACCCTGTACATTAACAATCTCAGATTGTTAACAACAATAATATGAAAAATGAGGCACACGTCTTCTATTATTTAATGTTCATAATGTAGTCTTCTTTATTCATTCCTTCTGATCCAACTCCAGCCCAGCCAACACGTGTTTCGTCAGGGATGTGACCCAGTGACTTTGTCAGGGTTGTGAGTAACACATATATACAGTAATGTAATGTAATGTCATTTCAAATTCTCTTGCACATTCTCCTTATATTTTCTTATGTTTTAATAATAAAGCAGAGTCCTTCCAGCAAAGTCAGAGGTCAGCAGGGAGGCAGTCCTTCTCAGCAAAGCAGTCCAGATGAGTTATTTGGGCAGCCAGGTAGCTCCTCTGACAGGGTGCAGGTGTAGGTCCAGAAGTGTCTGAATTGTTGGGGTCAGAGACCTAGTTTTAATACCCCAAAATGCCTTTGAAGTAGGGGAGTCTTCAGAGTGGTTTTGAAGTGCACAAGTTCCCCTGTTACCCAAGTCCTGTCTGCCAGGGTCTCAGTGGGGGGTTATCAGTCCTTTGTGTGAGGGCAGGCGACTGGCCTTTGAAATGTAAGTGTCAGGCCCTCCACCCTACCAGCCTAGGAAGACCCATTCAGTATTCAGATGAATGCAGATGTGACTGAGCGTCCTGTGTTTGTCTGAGTGAAATGCACAAGGGAGCTGTCAACCAGCACAGATGAGACCAGATATTGATTGGAGACAGGCTGTAAGGCACAGAAGGTTTTAAGTGCAGAGAAATGCTCACTTTCTAAAAGTGGCATTTCTTAAATAGTACTATAAAATCCAACCTCTATTACCATTCTAGCCATACTAAATATGAACTGGTTACACCTTTCAGATCAGAATCTACCACTCAAAAAGTATTTGAGGGCAGTCCTAGTGCTAGTCTATGAAATGAGCAGGCCTCACAGTAGTGGAAAACGAATTTAGGAGTTTTTCACTACCAGGACACATAAGACACTAAGGGCCAGATGTAGGAAAGGTTTAGCGACTCGCAAACGGCAAAAAACGCCGTTTGCGAGTTGCTAAACCCCATCTGGTATGTAGAAATGCACTTTGCGAGTCGGAACCGACTTGCAAAATGCATTTCCGAGTCGCAAATAGGAAGGGGTGTTCCCTTCCTATTTGCGAGTCGCAGTGGTATGCAATTCCATTTTCGCGGTCGCAAATGGACTCGCAGTTACCATCCACTTGAAGTGGATGGTAACCCACTCGCAAAACGGGAAGGGGTTCCCATGGGACCCCTTCCCCTTTGTGACTGGACCTAATAATAATTTTTGAGAGCAGGCAGTGGTCCAATGGACCACTACCTGCCCTGAAAAATACCGAAACAAAAGGTTTCGGTTTATTTTTCAAAGTGCAGCTCGTTTTCCTTTAAGGAAAACGGGTTGCACTTTGAAAAAAAACCTGCTTTATTTAAAAGCAGTCACGGACATGGAGGTCTGCTGTTCCCAGCAGGCCTCCATCCCCGTGAGTGCCCTGAGTCGCTATGGGGTCGCAAATTGCGACCCACCTCATTAATATTAATGAGGTGGGTCTTTGCGACCCCATAGCGACTCGCAGAAGGTGTCTGAGACACCTTTCTGCATCCCAAATTGCGACTTGCAATTTGCGAGTCGCAGGGACTCGCAAATTGCAAGTCGCAATTTGGGAGTTTCCTACATCTGGCCCATAGGTACATGTCCTGCCTTTTACCTACATAGCACCCTGCCCTACCGGTTACCTAGGGCCTACCTTAGGAGTGACTAGAAAAAGGGGAGTTTAAGGTCTGGAGATGCCAAGATGAAGTGGCAGTGAAACTGCACACACAGGCCTTGCAATAGCAGGCCTGAGACATGGTTAAGGGGTTAATTATGTGGGTGGAACAATCAGTGCTGCAGGCCCACTGGTAGCATTTAATTTACAGGCACTGGACACATGCAGTGCACATTACTAGGGACTTACAAGTAAATCAAATATACCAATTGGGGATGAACCACAGTTACCATGTTTAAGGGGGAGAGCATATGCACTTTAGAACTGGATAGCAGTGGTAAAGTACACAGAGTCCTAAAACCAGCAAAAACAGTGTCAGAAAAGTGGATGGAGGTGGGAAAAAAGTTAGGGGATGACCACCCTAAGGCTGTCAGGTCTAACAGTCTGTTTGACCCAAGACATCTTTAATTTCTTCCTTGAGTCCTTGGTAGAACAATGCTGATCTCCTTTCGACAGGCTAGGCGGTTTATGCAACTGGTCTATTAAAATGAGCCACATACGATACATACAATGCCTTATTTTAGTTCCCAGTGGGGGATCACCGGATTCCAATAATAAATCAGTGGGAGTCCCTGGGTTCTAATAATGATAAAGTGGGGTCCACAGAAGTCAAAAGGTTGGGAACCACTGCTCTAGGCATCTCCAGCTTCAAAGGATGCCAATTAACGAGTGGCCTGAACCATGCTAAACAGGTTCGCCGACTGCATCTAGTCTTCAGACATGCTACAGACTGACTGATTTCCCTTTGAAAACAATCCCCATCCAAGAAGGCCACCATGCTGGAAAACCTGGGAACTGAAGTCCCTGAAAGAGAACAGGGTGAGAAGAGTGAACCAAAGAGCAAGAAAAGCTTTAACGGGTAGAGGACCTTAAGGACAGTGAACACCACCATGATACTTGAGCAGGCAAAAGCGCATCCACCAATGTGCTAACCCCCTGTTCCAATGCATCCTCCAATTACGCAGAGTCCCAGGGTGACAACAAAAAACCTGTGGAGGAACACAAGAGGAAGGTGATACATGGGTTTCAGAGGGAGGCCCTGCAGTGGGTGTCACTGAAATGCTGACAAATTGATGTGTGAGGTATTACACATGATGCCACACAGCAAAGCTTCAGTGCTGTCAAAGGAACCTCTGAGGCAGCAGATTCCTTTGTAGGCACATTGATCTCTGCTTGCCTGTAAGAGAACTCTATATTTTGAAGGCTGTAGTCCACCAGGTCACTGGGGTAATGCCTTTCCTTGTAATGGCAGACCAGAGTATGGCTTGCCCAAAGCTAAACAAGCTCCTAACTTCTGGGACTAAAAAATGGTTGGGCCTGGCTCTTTCTGCAGCGTCACCTCCTAATTTATGCCTTTTGATGCTGAATCTGTTTTTGTTGTAGCCTGCACTTTTTCCAGTGGTAAAGTGCTTGTGCCTTCTCCCAAAAACATGGTTCAGTTGGCATGTACCTAATCAGTATATTTAATTTACCCATAAGTCCCCAGTAAATACTACTACCTATACCCACTATACCTAGGGCCCGTAAATTAAATGCTACCGGTGGGCAGCAGCACCCATTTTGCCACCCAGTAAAGTAGCCTTTTAAAATCTCTCAGGCTTGCCACTGTAGGCTATAGTGCAGATTTAAACTCCTATTTCGACCTGGCAAAACAAAACTATTTCCAGGCCTAAACCTTACTTTTTAATATGTATTCACCCCCTAAGGTGGGCCCTAAAGGCTCATAGTGCAGGGTGCATTGTATATAAAAAGTAGGAAATGTGTTCTTAAGAATTTCATGCCCTGACAGTGAAAAACACCTAAAGTTGTTTTTCACTATTGTCAGGCCTATCTTTTCCATTGACTAACACTGGGTTAACTGTTTCATTTAATAAGTGCTAACTTTGGACATGGAGCAGAAAGAGCCCTGCTGCCAGACGACTATCCTGCAGATGAGGACTGCTTTACTGTGTGAGTAGGAAGACTGGATCATTTTACCTTAATCCCAGGCTCATTGCACTCAACCTTAACTTGTGACTATCACCTGTCTAGCGTGACCAGATGACCATAAGTGGTGTTTTGTGCTTTTAGGCACCAATTTTAACAAAAACTTTGAAATTGCATATCTCCAGTTCTACTGGTTGGACTTTTGTTGTTCTGGTTTCATTTTTTATTAAAATTTACTATATAGTTCTAAACCGGTTTGGGATTTTTCTTGTGTTGTGGTTCCACTTCACTACCGTTAGTGCGTTGCATAAATACTTTACACATGGCCTCTAAGTTGAGCTTGACTTCTTCACTGCCAGGCTACCAGTGGGTTGGACACAGATTAATTTAGTGACTTTTAATGGTTCATCCTGACAAGCATTGTGGTTGGTGCCTGAGTGGGGTTTCCACGCCTCAAGCAATACCCCAATTTCTTACAAATATCATGTGCAGAACTAATATTCTGAGGCAGTTTACCATTTAGAGATTATAAAAAGTAATTACTAATGGAATACTTTGTTCTTGCAGAATTAGAAGGTGTATATAATATTGATTCCATATAAAAAATCTACATTTATCAATTGAACATCACGATGAACTTTCAGGTTCCAAACTTTGGAAGCAAGTTTAGCTTCTCCCTTTGCTGAAAAAACCTTTATCCAAAACTCACATCTACTCCAACTATCTTCCAGTCTTTTTAATTCCTCAGTCTTTGAAACTCACTGAAAAAGTAGTTATCAAGCAAATTACTAGCTACCTTGAGAGTATCATAATAGACCATACACAATGTTGCTTTCAAGAGAGACACAGTACTTATACTGTTATATAAAATATTTGTTAATTGTGGGTTAGGGTGGGGCTGCTGCTGTGATCCTTTTGAATCTTTCTGAGTCACTCAACAATGTGTCACACTCGATACTGGTTAAACACTTCTATGTCTGTGCCACAGGTGAATCAGTCGTTCATTGGATCACATCATTCTTAACATCTAGATTAAGGGTATTTCTCTTACACCTTTCTGTTGTACCAAAAAAAAAACATACTGTGTGGGGTTCATCACAGCTTGTGCCCGAGCCCCATTCTTTTCGATATATTTATATGCACCATTTAGCCAATCTGGTTAGATCTCACAGTTTTTAAATAATCTCCTAAACTGACAACACACAAATTATAGTGTCAATCTCTACTAAACCAGGGACCACCAAAACCCTTTTTATAATCTGCTTGATAGACGTAGCTCCCTGGATGAAGGCTAGTTGCTTAAAACTCAGAGGTGAAAAAACTGAGGTCCTCTTGTTTGTGACGCTGTTGCTGTTCACCTTTATGGTGGCCAGGTGATCTAAGATCACCCCTTCCCTAAAGTCTCTACCAAGGATCCTATTTGTTGGGCACTTATCTATGTCTGCTCAGATATACAACTCAGGTAGAATAATTTTGCTACACTGAGGATGTTACATAAAATCTTTTACCGGCTTCCTTCTTCCACTGGTAAATCAATGATCCATGGTCTGGTTACCACTGTAGGAAAGTACCATCTTGCCTGGCATGTTACCCCCATTTTTCACTGTATATATGTTGTTTTAGTTGTATGTGTCACTGGGACCCTGGTAACCCAGGGCCCCAGTGCTCATAAGTATGCCTGAATGTGTTACCTGTGTAGTGACTAACTGTCTCACTGAGGCTCTGCTAATCAGAACCTCAGTGGTTATGCTCTCTCATTTCTTTCCAAATTGTCACTAACAGGCTAGTGACCATTTTTACCAATTTACATTGGCTTACTGGAACACCCTTATAATTCCCTAGTATATGGTACTGAGGTACCCAGGGTATTGGGGTTCCAGGAGATCCCTATGGGCTGCAGCATTTCTTTTGCCACCCATAGGGAGCTCTGACAAATCTTACACAGGCCTGCCACTGCAGCCTGAGTGAAATAACGTCCACGTTATTTCACAGCCATTTTACACTGCACTTAAGTAACTTATAAGTCACCTATATGTCTAACCTTTACCTGGTAAAGGTTAGGTGCAAAGTTACTTAGTGTGAGGGCACCCTGGCACTAGCCAAGGTGCCCCCACATTGTTCAGAGCCAATTCCCTGAACTTTGTGAGTGCGGGGACACCATTACACGTGTGCACTACATATAGGTCACTACCTATATGTAGCTTCACAATGGTAACTCCGAATATGGCCATGTAACATGTCTAGGATCATGGAGTTGCCCCCTCTATGCCCTCCTGGCATAGTTGGCACAATCCCATGATCCCAGTGGTCTGTAGCACAGACCCTGGTACTGCCAAACTGCCCTTCCTGGAGTTTCACTGCAGCTGCTGCTGCTGCCAACCCCTCAGACAGGCAGCTGCCCTCCTGGGGTCCAGCCAGGCCTGGCCCAGGATGGCAGAACAAAGAACTTCCTCTGAGAGAGGGTGTGACACCCTCTCCCTTTGGAAAATGGTGTGAAGGCAGGGGAGGAGTAGCCTCCCCCAGCCTCTGGAAATGCTTTGTTGGGCACAGATGTGCCCAATTCTGCATAAGCCAGTCTACACCGGTTCAGGGACCCCTTAGCCCCTGCTCTGGCGTGAAACTGGACAAAGGAAAGGGGAGTGACCACTCCCCTGACCTGCACCTCCCCTGGGAGGTGTCCAGAGCTCCTCCAGTGTGCTCCAGACCTCTGCCATCTTGGAAACAGAGGTGCTGCTGGCACACTGGACTGCTCTGAGTGGCCAGTGCCACCAGGTGACGTCAGAGACTCCTGCTGATAGGCTCCTTCAGGTGTTAGTAGCCTATCCTCTCTCCTAGGTAGCCAAACCCTCTTTTCTGGCTATTTAGGGTCTCTGTCTCTGGGGAAACTTTAGATAACGAATGCATGAGCTCAGCCGAGTTCCTCTGCATCTCTCTCTTCACCTTCTGATAAGGAATCGACCGCTGACCGCGCTGGAAGCCTGCAAACCTGCAACATAGTAGCAAAGACGACTACTGCAACTCTGTAACGCTGATCCTGCCGCCTTCTCGACTGTTTTCCTGCTTGTGCATGCTGTGGGGGTAGTCTGCCTCCTCTCTGCACCAGAAGCTCCGAAGAAATCTCCCGTGGGTCGACGGAATCTTCCCCCTGCAACCGCAGGCACCAAAAAGCTGCATTACCGGTCCCTTGGGTCTCCTCTCAGCACGACGAGCGAGGTCCCTCGAATCCAGCGACTCTGTCCAAGTGACCCCCACAGTCCAGTGACTCTTCAGCCCAAGTTTGGTGGAGGTAAGTCCTTGCCTCACCTCGCTGGGCTGCATTGCTGGGAACCGCGACTTTGCAGCTACTCCGGCCCCTGTGCACTTCCGGTGGAAATCCTTTGTGCACAGCCAAGCCTGGGTCCACGGCACTCTAACCTGCATTGCACGACTTTCTAAGTTGGTCTCCGGCGACGTGGGACTCCTTTGTGCAACTTCGGCGAGCACTGTTTCACACATTCTTGTAGTGCCTGTTTCTGGCACTTCTCCGGGTGCTACCTGCTTCAGTGAGGGCTCTTTGACTTGCTCGACGTCCCCTCTCTCTTCAGGTCCAATTTGCGACCTCCTGGTCCCTCCTGGGCCCCAGCAGCGTCCAAAAACGCCAAACGCACGATTTGCCGCTAGCAAGGCTTGTTGGCATTCTTTCGGCGGGAAAACACTTCTGCACGACTCTCCACGGCGAGAGGGATCCGTCCACCAAAGGGGAAGTCTCTAGCCCTTTTTGTTCCTGCAGAAACCTCAGCTTCTTCTTTCCAGTCGAAGCTTCTTTGCACCCGCAGCTGGCATTTCCTGGGCATCTGCCCATCTCCGACTTGCTTGTGACTTTTGGACTTGGTCCCCTTGTTCCACAGGTACCCTAGATTGGAAATCCACAGTTGTTGCATTGCTGGTTTGTGTCTTTCCTGCATTATTCCTCTAACACGACTACTTTGTCCTTAGGGGAACTTTAGTGCACTTTGCACTCACTTTTCAGGGTCTTGGGGAGGGTTATTTTTCTAACTCTCACTATTTTCTAATAGTCCCAGCGACCCTCTACAAGGTCACATAGGTTTGGGGTCCATTCGTGGTTCGCATTCCACTTTTGGAGTATATGGTTTTTGTTGCCCCTATCCCTATGTTTCCCCATTGCATCCTATTGTAACTATACATTGGTTGCACTGTTTTCTAAGACTATACTGCATATTTTTGCTATTGTGTATATATATCTTGTGTATATTTCTTATCCTCTCACTGAGGGTACACTCTAAGATACTTTGGCATATTGTCATAAAAATAAAGTACCTTTATTTTTAGTATAACTGTGTATTGTGTTTTCTTATGATATTGTGCATATGACACTAAGTGGTACTGTAGTAGCTTCACACGTCTCCTAGTTCAGCCTAAGCTGCTCTGCTAAGCTACCATTATCTATCAGCCTAAGCTGCTAGACACCCTATACACTAATAAGGGATAACTGGGCCTGGTGCAAGGTGCAAGTACCCCTTGGTACTCACTACAAGCCAGTCCAGCCTCCTACAACCACCCTTCTGGATTACTGCAGTGCTCTTTATTGTGGAACTCCAGACTATTTATTACATAAACTGTAAATAATTCAATATTCCACACCCCGGGTCATTCTGAATCTCCATGCAGACCTCACATTTGTCTTCATCGCATAGACTTTCACTAGCTAATCTTAAAAAACAGGCCCTGTTCAAAACTCTCTTCATCACTCATAAAGCTATCTGTAGAACTGGGTCCCCCTACCTGAGCAATAGAATCTCACATTACCATCCAAACAGACAACTCCACTTCTTCAAACTCTTTTTGGCCAAGGTCTCTCATGTAAAAGTCTGTATGCAAGCTGAACACTCTTTTGCATATCTTGCATTAAAGAAATGGAACCTTCTTCGTACATCTATTTCTTAACCGACCCTTTAAAACAACACCTAAAACCTGGCTTTTCCAGCAGTCATTTTCTTAGCTAGCCAAAACAGGTTCGGACAAGCACCAGGACACCCTTGTGTGGATAGTAGGGCCACTTTATAAAATATATTTTGTGATCTCAGCTCATTTTGAAAACTAATTAATCAATTAATACAAGGTGTTAAACCTAGCATCCTTGACACAGTCTCCCCTGTCTATTTGCCTCTACATCCTATATTGTGTTTGGACTTTGTTTGCTGGCTTTTGAAACTCTGGGCACTTTACCACTGCTGACCAGTGCTAAAGTACAAGTACTCTCTATGTAAACTGTATTTGTAATTGGCTTTTCCATGATTGGCATATTTGATTTACTAGTAAGCCCCTGGGCCTGTAAATTAAATGCTACTAGTGGGCCTGTAGCACTGATTGTGCCACCCACATGAGTAGCCCTGTAAACATGGCTCAGACCTGCCACTACAGTATCTGTAAGCGCAGCTGTAAACTGCCAATTCAACCTGGCAAGTGTACCCACTTGCCAGGCCCAACCCTTCCCTTTTTGTACATGTAAGGTACCCCTAAGGTAGGCCCTAGGTACTTCCTATGTTGTGACTGTGTGCTGGGCTTTGTTTTGCTGGCTTTTGACACCCTGAGTACTTTACAGTTGGTCTATTGTGAATTCCCTCTAGACAGTGACACACAGGGAGCTGGGCTGTAGCCTGCATATCCTGATGAGTCTCCTGGACTAAAGTGTGGGGGGGGAGGAGACAACATTTACACCTGAAAGGGTTGTTCCTGTCCTCACACAATGCATTCTCCAACCGCCTGGTGTGTGTCTGGGGCCAGGACTGGGCAAGGCAGGATTTTGTGAATCACAGAGACTTTCATTTGAAGTTTGCCTACTTCAAAGGCAAAAAAGGGTATAAGTAGTGGACCCCAAACTCCAGATTTTTATAGCACTTCTGTATCAAGAGGAACCTCTGCCAAGGAGAAAAGCTGAAGAGCTGGAGGAGGAGTACTGCCCCATTGCTGTGTGTGCTTTGCTGGGTTGGCCTGCAGTTGCTGCTTCTGCCTTAGAGAGGGCTACTTTTCTGTGTATCTTGCTTGTGAAGTTTCTCCAAGGGCTTGAGTTTGCCTCCTGTTAAGAAGTCTCAGGGACAGCAAAGACTTCACCTACCAGCGTCTGGGTTCACTTTTTGTGGACTCTAACACACCAGGTGGTGCCTACTCCAGTTTCTGGGCCCTTGGGAGTGAAAGCTGATGAAAAACCATGAAAAACCAAGTGCACCGACATTGGACGACACCTGAACTGATGCTGCTGCCGGATCCGTGACTCTATCTGCAACTGAAGCCATGGTCCCTGCTAGAGTGCGACGACCCCGACTGACCCCGCAGGCCCGAAGCCACCGCTCTGTGAGTCCCGAAGTGCTGTGTCACGGGCGTCCGTAACACCAACTCTGCTGCGGCACCTGCAGCCTCGTGGCGGGATCTCGACCCCTTGAGGTCACTCCACCACGTCTTGACCACCAGACATCAACTTGGCCGGAGAGTAAGGAACCAACACTAAGCAACAACACTGCAACAACATCACCTAAGGAATCAACGCCTCTCACTGATGCCTCCACTCCTCTGCTCGCCGCACTGTGAACCAACACCGCATCGGATCCAGCGACACTTCGATCCTCAACTCTGTGCACCAGCTTCTTTCCTCATTTTCACAAGGTACTGTACTTGGGGGTCCATGTGACTCCATGACCGGCACTTTTGGCATTGGATTGTTGGGAACAACTTTGTCACCCCGCCGTGGGAACACCAAATTGAAGCATTTTTGTTTCTAAGCGCAATATTGAAGTTTTATCTTAGAAAATTCATAACTTTGCTTGTGTATGTTTGAGTTTTGATGTTTTGGTATTGTTTTACTCCGATAAGTATTGGTGATTTTTCTAAAGTGGTGTTGAGTGATTTTGTAGTGTTTTCACTGGGCTACTGTGATACTTTGCACATTGCCTCTGAGATGGGTCTGATTGCTTGTGCCAAGCCACCCAGGGGGTGATCAGGGGTTATCTTAGGTGTATATCTCCCTTATCCTGACTAGAATGAGGGTCCCTGCTTGGACAGAGTGCAAACTGAATTCCAACCGGAGACCCCATTTCTAACACAAGGTCATTAATTTTCTTACTGGATCATAGGGACCCAATATGTCAACCGCCAACTTTTTCCAGCGACCAGATTGAAATTTGGACTGTAGAATGGTAATATTGAATCTCTTTAGAGACTTTTCTGAGTTGATGTATGTACTGCAACTCTTGACATGTAGATCAATTTGATTGTCTATGCAAGTCCACCAGGAGTTCTCTGTATCCTTTTTCTTTGTTAATGTGTTCACTAAATGTCCTCCATGGGCTCACCCTACAATACAATTTGGTATACCCCCGGAGGAAATCACATCCTTGAAAACAAAATTATTGTTCATAGGAATCAAGGGCTAGATCTACGACCCTTTGGTATTACGACTTGCAATTTTCAAATCTTTGTGATTCGCAAATTGCAATACCAAATACATAACAGTGTAACTCACACTGTTTGTGATTCCCAGGGGGGTTGCAAATGACCCACCTCATTACTATTCATGAGGTAGATCATAATTTGTGACCTCATTGGGAATGGCCGCACTCACAGTGATGGTGGCCTCCTGGGAACAGCAGACCACCATGTCTGTGACTGCTTTTAAATAAAGCAGCATTTTAAAAAATGAAAAGTTTCCTTTCATTTTTTCAGACCAGGCAGTGGTCCGTGTGACTACTGCCTGCTCTGAAAAAATATTTTCACATGCATTCACAAAGCCGTTTGTGAATCAGTTAGCGCCAATTTGAAACTGGTGCTAACTGCAATTTTTTTGTGACCGCATTCACAGTCACAAAACAATCATACATCGCACTGCAACACGTAATTAGGAAGGGAACGTCCCTTCCTAATTGCGACTCGCGAAACCTTTTTGCAATTTGGTAAAGAGATTACTGAATCACAACATTTGGTTTGTGGATCGTAAGATGCTTTTTTCTTGTCGCAAACGGCCCAATTCTGCAATGAGAAAAAAGCTTTGTACATGTGTCCCCAAGCCCTTTTCTTGACGAAATGGTTGTAGCTTAGATGACAAAGCTTTCTCTGGCAGCCACCCCTTTGTACATAATTTGATAATCTCCTGAAGCGAACTTTCACTCAGCATGTTCTTCTCCCATTCTGCCTCTGAGATTTTTGATTACACTTATAAACAATGTAATTCACAGATGCAAATATGCACTTTCCTAAATAAAATGTATCATCAGGATAATTGTTAACACGTCAGTCTGGATAAACAATCAGCAACAATATTGCAATACTCTGGAATATGTCTAACCTCAAAATTGTATTCTTACAATTTTGATAGAATTACATTTTTTCTTCAAGACAGTTTCCTAGTACCTACATCATTGGGTAGGGCCAACAGTGGCATGCGGTCAGTTTTGAGGAAAAATGTATGTCCCCACAAATATGTTGGAAAATGATTGACAGCCCAAGAGCAGACCAATCCTTCCCTTTTGATAGTGGATCAATGGTTCCCAAGCATTTGACTTTCTTTGACCCCCACTTTATCATTACTGGAACCCAGGGACCCCCAGGGAATCAATAATGAAATCTGGGAACCCCCCCACTGAGTCATTACTGGAAGGTTGGGATCCAGGCCTATACATTGGCGATGATTTGAACTCAAAACCATTACACGATAAACACAGAAAAAAGGATTCCATCAAGCACATACACAAATCATAAAACATTTTATTTAATTTGCAAGCAAATAAAATAAAAAAAATAAAAATGTTAAATTTAATCGAAGGTTGGAGCTTCCACCAATTAATTTGAGGATGCTAATTAAATTTTTAGCATCCAGTTTTACATTTCTTGACATTTATAGTGCATTTTAAAAATGTTCAATTGTACATTTAGCCACTTTATGTATATACATTTTATTAATCTTTTATTTATTTAATCTTTATTTTTATTGATTTCTAGTGTTTAATCTAGCGTGAACACGACTATCGAGGTATTAGAGCGCTGCACAAAGAGAGAGCTGAATGAGGGTTGGGATACAGTAAGGTATAAGTCTCCTAGGAAAATGTTGTACATAGGAGTCAAAAAGTGGGCTTACAAAATAGGAAGATACAGCATAAAATGGGGTATAAAATAGTAGGATGCAATATCACATTATATATCACATTATGAAATGCTGTTCATAGTATTTGAAACAGGGTATGTCAAGAATAGTAGGGTACAATATACAAAATTGAGAAAGAACAGTTTCAAAATAAAATCTCTTATGTCACATTTCTGTCTAGTAGTATTGCTTTAACTTCTTTCTTGAAGAGTTTGCAAGAGGTAATAGCCCTCGTTGAGGGTGGTAGTGAGTTCTATATTTTTGGAGCAGATCTGGTATAAGTGCTACTGTGAGTTTTCTTTTTTTATTCTGGGTGATTCAAGAATGAGGGATTTCACACTTCTAGAATCCTTTCTGCCTTCTGAAAGCTTGATTTTATTGGCCATGTATTTGGGACCAGAATTGTGTAAGGCTTTGTGACTCAAGCATACCTCCTTCAGTTGAATCCTGCCTTCAACTGGGAGTCACTTGAGGGCTCTCAGAGATGGAGAGATGCAATCAAAATGACGTGTGCCTGTATAAAATTGTGCTGCTGCATCAATTGGCGCTTTCATTGGGGATAGGCTGGCTTCAGCAGGCCTATGAGTGTGGCATTCTTGTAGTCCAGTCTTGCAAGCACTAGGGATTGGACCGCCATTTTGAGGTCTTCAAGCAGTAAGAAGAGTTTTAGTTTTCTTAGGCGGTACAGATGTAGATTGGTGCTTCTGGTAGCAGCTTGTATGTGAGCGTGCATGGTTAGATTTGAGTCTAGAGTGATACCTAATGATTTTACGGAGTCGCAGATGGTTTGAGTGCAGTCAAGTGAATTGAGGTTAAGGGACCTTGGTTGAGGTTGTTGGGATTTAAGATGTGGGCAGAAAAATATACATTTGGCTTTCAGCGGGTTTAGTTTTAGATGGTTGAGTGCCAGCCAGACCTATGTTTTCCTCAGGGTGTCACCCAGTCTCAGGATATCCTCTTGAGAGGAGCGCTTGAGGTAGAGTTGAGTGTCATCTGCATACATGTGGTGCAAGATTCTTGATTGTTTGAGGATTTCAGTGAGTGGTTCCATGTATAGATTGAAGAGAGTGTGAGAAATTATAGATCCCTGCAGAATGCCCCTGTCAATGTCTGCGTAAGATAGGGTATTGCTGCTGGTTCCGCAGGAAGGAGATGTACCAGTTAAGGATGAT
Source organism: Pleurodeles waltl (assembly GCF_031143425.1). Classification (NCBI taxonomy): domain Eukaryota; kingdom Metazoa; phylum Chordata; class Amphibia; order Caudata; family Salamandridae; genus Pleurodeles; species Pleurodeles waltl. The sequence goes on from NC_090444.1 coordinate 1,605,693,427, forward strand.
CTCTGACCGACCCTTTCTGTCTTCAAGGGTCTCCCTGAGGCGTTTGTGGCAGACTGTGTCAAACGCCGCTGATAAATCCAGAAGTATTAGTATGCAGGATTCATTTTTGGCTAGGGATGCTTGTATATCATCTAGGATGTTTAGAATGGTGACCTGAAACCTGAAACCTGATTGGTGCTTGTCCAATAGGTCAAAAGTATTGATGTGTTCTCATAGCTGATTGTGTACACACTTTTCTACCAGTTTAGCCAGGAAAGGCAGATTTGATACTGGTCGGATGATTTTGAAGTCATTCTGGCCAATGCCCATTTTTTTAGTAGGGGAAATACTTGGCCCATCTTCAGACAATCTGGGAGGGATTCTTATTGGAAAGATGCATTCATAATTTTCCTCATTGGAGGAGTAACGGATTGGTGGATCTCTTTCAGTAGGTGAAAGAGAATGGGATCGCTGAAGTATGTGGTAGGTTAAATTGATTGAATGCCTTTCTGTATTTCCTTCTGAGACAGAGATCTGAAACTGTTCCAGGAGGTTCCATTCTTCTTTGGGGTGTGTAGTTCAGCATTCTTGCTGTGTGCAATTGGAGTAGGGATGGAGGATTCCCTAGTCTGAGCATTAGTTTGGCAGAGGATAGAGTTGATTATGTTAGTTTATATAAGGCACACATCCAACACAAAGTCCATTAGAACTCAATGTTCATGTCTTTATTCTCCAACTGCATAAACGAATATTCAAGTCCAAGTTCTTCAATTCTTCAGATTTCCAACTGTGAATTGTCAGTAGCCATTCAAACTCGCCAACACGTGTTTCGTCAGGGGTGTACCCCAAGACTTCATCAGGGCAGTCTACACGAAATGTAGATTTTGAAGACTTCCTTATTATCTTATTTCAATTGGTAATAGCTCCTCATTACTGCAACTCCTATCGTTTGCGAAACACGTGTTGGCGAGTTCGAATGGCTACTGACAATTCACAGTTGGAAATCTGAAGAATTGAAGAACTTGGACTTGAATATTCGTCTATGCGGTTGGAGAATAAAGACATGAACATTGAGTTCTAATGGACTTTGTGTTGGATGTGTGCCTTATATAAACTAAAATTGCTATCAGTGATTCATCACTGAGTGTAAGGAGTTTAGGGTGACCTTCTTTTAAGTGCACCATCAATAATAATTGGAACATATTGATTTTTGACAAGTAGCGCCACATACTCGCTTTTTGTCATCCATCATTATCACTAATTAGAGTTGATTATGGTTGCGATTTTCTTTTTAAAGAAGGTTGAGAATTTGTTGCAGACGTCCGTCGAGGTGTTTTCGGTATAGGATCAACCAGTTTACCTGATTGTTGTTTTATTATGTTAAAGATTTTTCTGGGCTTGTTCTGCGCTCTGTCTGGTTGTGATCTAATCACTGTAGTTTTGGCTTTTAAGATAGCCTTTTTGTATGGGATTCTCTGTCTTCTCAGCTGTTTGAGATAGGTGATGCTTGGGTCCTTCCTCCATATTAGTTCCAGAGGTATGTTATTTTTAGTAAAATTTCTAACCATTCAAGGTCCTCACGATGGAAGCATCACAGACCCCCAGGCATCCCTGGACCACAGTAGGTGTGAAAGAGACAGTTTTTTCACTATTGGCAATCTTTTGGGACAATGCTGTACCTATTCCTTCACTACTAGCATCAGCAAATAAAATACATTGACTAGAGTATGAATATGGTACCATCGGAGGAGCAGTGACAATGGCTTTTTTAAGGGAAGAGGATTGTAGTGCAAAATGTTGAACAAAACATGAATAAAGTTCACAAATGCCTAAGTATGAGCGTAGTTGGTCCCTGTGGGTGGCTACCAACCTTGCAGGTTTTCAGTGGAAGAAAGGAAATTGTCTTTTGGTCGAATATGAATCAGCTAATCTACATCTTGAGCCAGAAAAATTACACCTATCTCGAGTGCCACACCCTCTCCCACAGAACGTTAAGAACTTTCTCCAGCCTAATAGTGTGTGCCTCTACAATGTCAGCAAAAATCAATATGTTGACATGGAAGGCTATTACACCTTCTTGTTCCTCAAATAACACAACTGCTTATGTTGGACCAAAGGGCATACTTATGTACCAGAACCCACTATCTGGGTTTATAGACATGGTTAAATGGTGGCACTAGTGTTCCAATTTAACTTAATGGTATGCCGATTTGAGATCTAAGGAAGTGAGATTCCTCACCCCTCCAAAACTGTTAAACTTACCTGAATCTTGGGAACGGGGTGGCAGTGGGTCTTGATTTGTTTTGTAAGAGATTTCAAATTAACACACAATATCAGCAAGTCCGCCTTTTTTAACTAAGAAAACTGAGGCAACACCTCACTAGAATTGACTGGTTTAATCACCCCTTGATTTTGTAACTCCTTTAATTGCACAGTTAACTTCCCTCTCACACTCAACTGCACATATTGCACATTGTGTATAATAGGTTTAACATTATCTTTCAGTTCGATCTTCTGAGAAAATCTGAAAATCTTCCCCAACCACTTCTAACAAATGTTTAAATTAAGAAATAACTTTCTCAATACCTGTGGATTCCACTATGCAATATGTAGGAGTGCCTGAAGCTAAATAAAGAATTATTCCTAGGTTTCTTGATGTGTCCACCCAAGGATGTGTTGCCCATCATGCGTCATATAGATTTTTCCTTGACTGGAATGTGAACCAACACTAATAGTTGCCACAAAGAAACCAATAATATGTATGGAATTCTTTCCTTACCCAAATGCTGATACATCAACTTTCTCCAAAGGTCTACTGTGTCACTTCTTACTGTAAACCGATGCTGAATTAAATTAAAAAGGTGACCCAGAATCTATTTTCATCATAGCAGGAACATTATTGATGACATCTTTAAACATAGGTGAAATACAAGGTGAAATATAAGGTTTGGCATCAAACCCCATTTCAGGCACTGGGTTGATGAAAACCTTATTGTGATGAGAAATGCTGTTTTCATTTAAAATTCATCATATTGATGGAATGCTATGATTTACAAACATTTGAAAAGTGACAATTTTTCCCACACTTGAAACAATCTTTATCTTTATCTTAGTGTCTGCAGCTACACCAACATAACATTCCTTATTTTCTTTTAATAATTTCGAAGACTTTATGGAGTTTTCAGTAGCTCTTCAAGTTTCAATTACTTTGGCTACTTTGCGATTTTTGTATCTCAAAAGTTGGTCTTCTATTTTTTTGTGATAACAATGCATAATAATTTGATCTCTAATGTGTTGGTCAATTTTTTTTAAAACTTCACAGCTAGAGGCCAATATAAAGACTCACATAAGTTTTGATTGATTCATTAGCTAATTGGTGGCAAGAGAAAATATTGAAATGCTTCATAATAAAGTGGTTCTTCAGTGAAGTGTTTTTTTCCATATATCAAAATATTGAGCATCCAGTCCTGCTGATGTACTAACAGTGGGTAAAAGTTCAATAATCTTGTGTGCATTGGCACCAATTAAATTAAGCCATAACTTTCTTGCGTATTTGGGGAAAAGAAGTTTGGCGGAGGTGAATATGTGACAGATATCCCGTCAGCCGTATTACAATCCAATTATAGCTTATGTGGGTCATAATACGGCGGGTGGAATATCTGTCACATTTGTGACGGAGTAACCCATCTGCCAAACTCTAAATTGGGCCCTCTGTTCTCCGGGATTTTGCAGTAAGGTGGTGGAGCATTGCCAACTGTTGTGTAGCAAAAGTGGATAGAATTATGCTAAAATAATGTCTTTTTTTTCTGGTTTCACCGAGATCACAAAAAACAATACAGTTCCACTTGCACCATTTTACTCAGCCATTCTTGAGGGGAGGGAGTTATATCAGATCGCCAGTTTCTTAAGAGGAGAGATCTGGCAATCACAGTGGCAATGAAGATTGTAATTGTAATTGTAATTGTAATCGTATTTATATAGCGCTTACTACCCCTGACGAGGCGTCGAAGCGCTTTTCGATGAGTAGCACGCTACTCCGGTACCCAACAAGAATTAGTGATGGATTAGTATAATTTAATAAGGAGTACAGTTTTAGTATTATTATGAGTTAATTTGAGTTGCGGATATGAGAGTTTGTTAGTTAGATTGACTGGAGTAATGGAGGTGTGGAGGAGGAAAGAAATCCAGAAGTGTTAATTGGGAGTTTATCCTTCATTTACTCAATCCAAAGGCTTGAGATGAATAAAAGGGGGGCGGAGGGGAAAGAGGATGTGGAAGGGTTAGGGAGAGCATAGTAGCAGGGTGAGATGAATGCAGGAGAATTTAGTAGGGTTGTGTGGGAGGTCACAGAGGTAGAGTGAGGTTTGGTGAGTTAGATGTGGGGGTCGAGGGATGAGCTTAAGCAGAGATATTTAGGAGATGAAAGTGGTCGAAGGGATTTGGGATGAGTCCGAGTGAGAATGGAGGATAGTTTGATAGAGACATGACATAAGAGTGATGAGTAGATAAGTGTGATAAAAAGAGAGCAGAAATTCATAGAAACATGCCAGGCACAGAAACAACATATACACATACATACACATATATATATATTTATACACACACACACATGACTATACACACACATCTGGACATACAATACATAATTAGAATCATGGGTAAAAAATACTTGGTCGTCCATCCATCATCCTGGTAAAAGGCGGGAACTCCCCCACCTACCTCGAGGGTGGACGGGGCGTGGCCCAGCAGGCGGAGCCCACAGGTGCTCCACAAAGGGAGAAACCCTCCACTCTGTGTCTCCAGCAGAGGAAGACAGATGAGTTTTTCCCACCTGGGTGGTAGCCTTGCCTCGGGATCGAAGCCCAAACACATCAACCAAATACTGGGAGTTATAATGACCTGAGCAATAGTTGTTAGTATCTTGAATACTCCCTCCCAGTATTCCTGTATAAGTCGGCATGTCTCAATCACATGTATCCAGCCAGCCACCCCTACTGCCTTACAGCGAAAACAGAGATCAGGACAGCTGGGCATGTCCCATGCGGTATAAGGCTTGCGGGGTTTGATATAATGGCCATTTACTAAAAAATAACATCTGATGCCAATTTGCACCTCTAAGTACTGTAAACTTTAAATGATTAATCCTCTCCCAGCACTTCTTTGGTAGGTCGAAACCCTCCCGGCGGGCCCATTTTCTTGCCACCTTTGCCCCGAGATCATCCTTATCCTGCTCTAGGATTAACCTTCTCCATGCACCCGCACGCCTTATCCCAGGAGGGTCGACCAATTCAGTAACTAACACCTGTGTATTACTAATTAAATCGATGTCCATATCCCTTAAACTATGAAGAAAAGTACTATAGGATTACACCAACAGAAAATAATTTTGGACAACCATCTGGATGTTTAAGAGAGTTTCCCAGTTATCATTGATGCGAAAATCCCCAATTCTACTAAATCCTGCATGATCCCATCTCCTTACTAAGTCTGAATTAAGCTGAGAGCCAGAATGTAACGTAAACTGTGTGAGAGGAGTTAGAAAATTCAAATATGGGATTGAATATCTTCTAAAAAAATCTGATTTTCTTTTGAAGAGCCATTTAAGAATCAAAATAATGTGAATGTGTAAAACAACACAAAGGAGAAGGATTACTTATAATAATGCGCAAATGCCAATGAAAAGCATATAAACACCACTGTAAAGACACAAATATGCATGCATTTGCCACATCAGAACTCTTCTCCAATATGTATGGTAGAAAATCCCACACAGACACAAATCAGGTTGATTAGCTCGAAATAGGCATACACTGTTGAAAACAGTAGCCAAGAAAAACCACAAATCCAATTAGCGTGAAAAGTAGCCCAAATATGTCAAGGAACATATCCCAACTGTAGGAAAGTGCCCTTTTTGTATGGTCACCCCCAAAAGTGCTGTTGCAAATGACTCTGACAGTGCATTGAGCCTGCTGACCAGGCCGCAAAGCCTGTGAAATTTCCCTAAATGTGAAATGTGTAAATTGATATCCCCAATTAGCAAGGATTTTAACCTTCTTATATGTCCCTAGAAACTGGTCCCAGTAGTACCCAGGGCATAAGTGTTAAAGGGGTCACCAGGACCTGAAGCACTGATTGTGCCAAGCAAACACATGCCAGCAGGCTTGTAATTGCAGACTGCAGGAGCAGTGTAAACTGCTTGAACTTGACCCCGCCCATACCATGTATGCCAAGGTCAAGACATGGCTTTTAATATATGCAAGTCACACTTAAGGAATTGCCTCCTGAGCCCGGGAGGCAGAGTGCATTATGGTATGGACATATAAGTGCAAGCTTTTATGTCCCTGTAGTAGTCTTTTCAATTCAAAGACTAATATAAGTAGTCAGCGGTCAATAAGAGAACTTGGGCTGGCACCCAGACACCCCCAAGAATGCCAACTCCATTATGGTTTGCCTAAAGTGTGTCATGTTTGCTACCAAACAACTAACCTGACTAAAGAAATTTAATGTGATGTGAACCCAGGTGGCTACCTTAGAGGTTGTCCTCCTGGTTGTCCCAGCATTTCCTGTGCCTTGGCTGACAGCCTGCATCTGCTGCCACCTAGACAGGATTCTGACCCCCTGCAAGGAAGTGTGAACACTCCCAAGAGTCAGAAACAAAGGCTGCCTGGGCTGGAGGTGTCACCTCCCTGCCCAGCAGGAAGGCTAGTGGAGTGGCACATCCAGGCCGTAAGCTTCAAAGGGCACACTGCCTCTGATATGCAAGTAGGCTGTCCCTGGAGGAGCAGAAAGCCACCCCTGCTGACCCCAGGCACATTCACAGCTGGGCAGGTAGGAAAATTAGGTAGTCAGGAGCCGTACACGCCCAGAAGGCTAGCCACACCCTTAGGGTGTGCTACCTGGTCTGTACAGTCGAGGAGCTGGAGAAGTGTCAGAATAGAGGGTTGTGGGTAGGAAAGGTGACACACCCCTGCTTTTGGTCACCTCAGGGGCAGATTAGCTGCAGCGACTAGTAGCCGATTAGCCCCCACACCTCTAATGCTTCTAAATCTTGGATTTAAGGGGCAACTCTGAGACCAGAACCTCTGCTCTGAAACACAAACAAGGACAAAGAAGAGACCTGTGCATGCATCTCCAGGACTCCACAGAGAAATGGGCACCTGTGGCAGCCATACTGCACCAGCACGACTATGATTTGTCCCAGACTAGAGACTGGTTCCCAAAGGAAGGAGAACCCCTCTGCAACCGAAAGACATTGGCAAAACTCCCTTCGGCTAGAGGTACTAGTCCCCTTCAGCCCGCAGGTAGAAACGGTAATCCCGGAACCAAGAGGTTACAGGTCATTTGGCCTGCCGAGGGATCGCCCAAAAGTAAATGGTCTAGTGGCTACTAGGAAATGCAGTCCTGACCTCCAGCAAGTTACAGTCGACTAGTGCTTTCCCCCGGGCTCCAGGATGTTGAAATATCCAAGCACTGTGTTTGCCGCTACCAAAATTTGTTAGTAGCCAGTCGGCTACTGAACCGTTTGTTCGACGCTGCACCACTTCAACTTCAACCACCCACTTCACTGGCTCAGTTGTTGAGCTTTTGCATCCATTCCCTCCCTAACACCGTCTCAGTGGTAAAACCAGCACCATCAGGTCCCGTTTAGCACCAGGGAGAGCCAAGCACACGTCTGCACCTGAGACCCCCAAGCTAGGTAGACTTGTTCTGCCTGGTGAATCCTGGGCCAGGAGCCCACAATAGCCTAACACCCAGTGGGCTCCTCCAAACTCAATCTGCAAGTGACCGAGTGTCACAAGTGTGATTTTTCAGCACCCGAGGCCACCATGTTCAGCAACAAGGACAACCAGGACACCTCTGAACCTCGCCACACGAGCCAGCTAAAATTGGTCTGACTATCAGCTTAAATTTCAGTGAGTTCCTGTGAACTCACTCTGCTATTGACGAGTGCTACTAGTGGTTTTCTCTGTTGACCATATTTGTAATGTTTGACAGCTTGCAAGGTACTGGTTTATTTTCACCCTAAAATCCATAACTCCAGTTATATATATAGCTGATTGATTTCATTTTGGTGTCTAAATTAATATAAAAATCTGCTCTATTTTTGTAAATTGGTGTTGGAGTTCTTTCGAGTTGTGTCATTTACTTATCATTTATGTTGGTACTCTGAAATGCAGCTGTTCCTTTAGTAAACCCTGACTGCTCTTTGATACTCTACCAAGACTAGGCTAGGAATTAATCAGTGAGTATCCAAAAGCCCTAGGGACATATTTTTGGGTATTTGGTGTAGGGCAGAGCAGCAGGTCATCTTGCCATGCTGCCCTATGCTAAAATAAAAGTGCAGGAATGCACTGTATTCATGCAATAAGGTGCATTCCTGTCCTTTTCCCCTGAGCCTAGCGCCAATGCAGGCACCCTTGCATCATGGTGCATGGGTGCCTCTGTTGCATGCAGGATTGTTTTTGTGCAGTAAGACAGTCTTATCACAGAGACGTACTATTAATCAATTGTATTACTACATTTCTGCAAAAATGAACTCATCTATAAAATTAGCTACATCATTATTTGAGATTCCGCAAAAAGGGTTTAATGACCTCTTACCCTTGATAAAAAGGGGTGAACTGTGTGTGGGAGGATGGGAGGATGAGTGAAGTGTTCTTGGATTGTTATTTTATATTGAGTTGTATGGTAACATTTAATGGTTCATACCCTTCTCATATTTGTGGCAGACCTAACCCCTTTGAAGGCACTGTTAAGCAATCAAAGTAACCTACAACAACATAACATGTATGTCCACACATAGTTCAGAAATGATAGGGACCCAACCCGCTGAATTGTGTTGGTTTAAGTATTGGCATCCATCCAGGTTAAATCAGGAAGGCCCACGTAGAAGGAACATAGACCCTTCAAAAAGCATATTCCATTGATCACCAAGGTGAGTACCATCAATGGAACCAGTTTGGGAGATCCATTATTCAACGATGCCTGTGTCAATTATGATGAGCTCTAACCACTTTCTCCCTTGAAAATCCTTGCCAGCAGTACTGTGACACAATTCCAACCATCAATAGTTGCTGTTTCCTCATATGACTTGCTCTCCCCTCAGAAGCCTTACTGAGCACCCGATTACAAGTAACGGGGAATCACATGAGGAAATTCTAGGCAGCCGGAATTATTGACACTGTCCAGAATTCCCTCATCGAATTCCCGCAATTATGAGTTAAGGTACAGGAATGGGGAATAACTGTGAAGACCTGATTTTATCCTGCACAGGTATACCATGATCAGCGAGGATTAATACTCACATGTACTCCCTTGCTCTGCGGTGTTGGTAAATATGTGATGGGGGACTGGTGCAAGGCAGTTGGTAAAAGCAAGTGCTTAGTAATGGTGGGAGTCTGTTACCTGGAAGGAGGGTGCAGGTTGGGCATGGGCTAGAAAATGGATTGGGCTGCATGAAGCCCTATTTCCAAGGCGATTTTACAGGCTTCAGTTTCCATTGGGTAAAACTGGGTTTGGGATAACAACACCCAGTATATACAGTCCTGGCAACACCTGCCCACTTGTGATTGGGTAGAGCTGAATTCCATATGAGAATTCCATTCCACCAAATCATAAGCAGACACTAAGGCCCATATTTATAGTTTTTATGCGCCACATTTGCGTCATTTTTATGATATAATTGTATTTGTAAGTTTGAGCCGCTTTTGCGTAAAAAAAATGATGCAAATGCGGTGTAAAAAAAGTATAAATATGGGCCTAAATATTCACAAAAATCTGCAACTTATTTAAAAATGTCTGCAGCAAGACCAAACCTCTCCACACCTGGGCGGAAATAGGGGTAAACTCTGCCAATACCTGAGAGTAGCCATTGTTGCATTCTTTCAACTGTGTCAAAGTACAGCTGCTGACTAATTCAGATTAGACTTGGACTGCTGCAGTGGAGCACTGAGGGGAAGAATTGAGGTGAACTGGATGCAGCAGAAAACTTGGGCAGGCACTCTTGAGATTTAAAAATCTCTGATTTGGAAACTAGAAAAGGTGGCAGTGGTGGCTGGTGAAATTTAAAAAGTGGTGGGGTGTAAACACATTTCCCAAATATGTCAAAGTCAGTGAGTGATGCCTATGAGTTCAAATAGGGGCATGTGGTGGTCTTCACTGTGACAATTCTAAACCCTAGGGGGCTCATGTACAAAGAAAAGACACAGCGTGGTGCTGCAAGCCAGCCTGCTGCCTGTTTCAGGTCCTGAGCTCGCCCCCCACGACCGCAGCACCAACCTGCTGCCTCCTGCCTCTGTCCCCCGACCACGCTGCTGTTTGCGTGTTCGAGGCCCTCCTCCACCCGCAGGCATCCTCCTGCGCCTCATCCCTGGGGTCTAGTGGGCTCTGACTAGCTTCACTTGACCCGTGTGCCGCTTTCCGCCGTCGTGTAAGTTGTTTTTCTCATTTTTCTGCGCCTCGCCTCCGGCGCTTCTGCCCCCGTTGTGCCCCTCTGATTGCTGTTTCCCCGATCGTGTACTGTGCCATTACTGTATTTCATACTGTGTGTTTTCATATTGTGTCTGCCTTTAATTTCGCTCGTTTTTTGTGCCTTTTGCCCCTTGTGCGCTCCCCCTGCTCTCCGATCCCTGCCGCTGCCTCCCTGCGGCCCCACCCCCCTCGCGCCCCCATTCGCCGCTCCCTCCCGCCTCCCGCCTCCCAGCTGCTCCTCCCTCCCCCTTCCCTTCTTAATGTCTGGCGCTGCGCGTCGCGAGTGAGCGACCTCTGACCTGTTTCAGGTCCTGAGCTCGCCCCCCACGACCGCAGCACCAACCTGCTGCCTCCTGCCTCTGTCCCCCGACCACGCTGCTGTTTGCGTGTTCGAGGCCCTCCTCCACCCGCAGGCATCCTCCTGCGCCTCATCCCTGGGGTCTAGTGGGCTCTGACTAGCTTCACTTGACCCGTGTGCCGCTTTCCGCCGTCGTGTAAGTTGTTTTTCTCATTTTTCTGCGCCTCGCCTCCGGCGCTTCTGCCCCCGTTGTGCCCCTCTGATTGCTGTTTCCCCGATCGTGTACTGTGCCATTACTGTATTTCATACTGTGTGTTTTCATATTGTGTCTGCCTTTAATTTCGCTAGTTTTTTGTGCCTTTTGCCCCTTGTGCGCTCCCCCTGCTCTCCGATCCCTGCCGCTGCCTCCCTGCGGCCTGCCCCCCTCGCGCCCCCATTCGCCGCTCCCTCCCGCCTCCCGCCTCCCGCCTCCCAGCTGCTCCTCCCTCCCCCCTCCCTTCTTAATGGCTGGCGCTGCGCGTCGCGAGTGAGCGACCTCTGACCTGTTTCAGGTCCTGAGCTCGCCACCCACGACCGCAGCACCAACCTGCTGCCTCCTGCCTCTGTCCCCCGACCAAGCTGCTGTTTGCGTGTTCGAGGCCCTCCTCCACCCGCAGGCATCCTCCTGCGCCTCATCCCTGGGGTCTCGTGGGCTCTGACTAGCTTCACTTGACCCGTGTGCCGCATTCCGCCGTCGTGTAAGTTGTTTTTCTCATTTTTCTGCGCCTCGCCTCCGGCGCTTCTGCCCCCGTTGTGCCCCTCTGATTGCTGTTTCCCCGATCGTGTACTGTGCCATTACTGTATTTCATACTGTGTGTTTTCATATTGTGTCTGCCTTTAATTTCGCTCGTTTTTTGTGCCTTTTGCCCCTTGTGCGCTCCCCCTGCTCTCCGATCCCTGCCGCTGCCTCCCTGCGGCCCCGCCCCCCTCACGCCCCCATTCGCCGCTCCCTCCCGCCTCCCGCCTCCCAGCTACTCCTCCCTCCCCCTCCCTTCTTAATGGCTGGCGCTGCGCGTCGCGAGTGAGCGACCTCTGACCTGTTTCAGGTCCTGAGCTCGCCCCCCACGAGCGCAGCACCAACCTGCTGCCTCCTGCCTCTGTCCCCCGACCACGCTGCTGTTTGCGTGTTCGAGGCCCTCCTCCACTCGCAGGCATCCTCCTGCGCCTCATCCCTGGGGTCTAGTGGGCTCTGACTAGCTTCACTTGACCCGTGTGCCGCTTTCCGCTGTCGTGTAAGTTGTTTTTCTCATTTTTCTGCGCCTCGCCTCCGGCGCTTCTGCCCCCGTTGTGCCCCTCTGATTGCTGTTTCCCCGATCGTGTACTGTGCCATTACTGTATTTCATACTGTGTGTTTTCATATTGTGTCTGCCTTTAATTTCGCTCGTTTTTTGTGCCTTTTGCCCCTTGTGCGCTCCCCCTGCTCTCCGATCCCTGCCGCTGCCTCCCTGCGGCCCGCCCCCCTCGCGCCCCCATTCGCCGCTCCCTCCCGCCTCCCGCCTCCCAGCTGCTCCTCCCTCCCCCCTCCCTTCTTAATGGCTGGCGCTGCGCGTCGCGAGTGAGCGACCTCTGACCTGTTTCAGGTCCTGAGCTCGCCCCCCACGACCGCAGCACCAACCTGCTGCCTCCTGCCTCTGTCCCCCGACCACGCTGCTGTTTGCGTGTTCGAGGCCCTCCTCCACCCGCAGGCATCCTCCTGCGCCTCATCCCTGGGGTCTAGTGGGCTCTGACTAGCTTCACTTGACCCGTGTGCCGCTTTCCGCCGTCGTGTAAGTTGTTTTTCTCATTTTTCTGCGCCTCGCCTCCGGCGCTTCTGCCCCCGTTGTGCCCCTCTGATTGCTGTTTCCCCGATCGTGTACTGTGCCATTACTGTATTTCATACTGTGTGTTTTCATATTGTGTCTGCCTTTAATTTCGCTCGTTTTTTGTGCCTTTTGCCCCTTGTGCGCTCCCCCTGCTCTCCGATCCCTGCCGCTGCCTCCCTGCGGCCCCGCCCCCCTAGCGCCCCCATTCGCCGCTCCCTCCCGCCTCCCGCCTCCCAGCTGCTCCTCCCTCCCCCCTCCCTTCTTAATGGCTGGTGCTGCGCGTCCGCGCAGCGGGCGCGCCAGAGGCGAGCCCGTCTGCACCCGTCCGCGCCTGGACCGCGCCCAGCGCCACCCCCCCTGGTCTCCGCGCCCCCTGCAGCCCCTGCGTCCGCTACTCCACCAACGAACTCCGCGCACTCAACCCCGGCCCCTCCGCAGAGTGCTTCCTTGCAACCCCGAAGCACACAAAAGGACCCTTCTCCTGACGCACCTGCAACTTCTCCTGCGACAGAACGGCGAAGCCAACAACAAGAACTTCCAACACCAACCACCTGAACTGCATCCTCATCAACACACGCTCCGCACGAAAACCCGCCATCGAACTCTGGGACTTACTCGACACCACCGCCCCTGACGTGGCCTTCCTGACCGAAACCTGGTGGAACGACTCCTCGCCCCGGACATCGCAATCGCCATACCGGAGGGATACAAAATCACCAGAAGAGATCGAACCAACAGAATCGGCGGCGGAATAGCCATCGCCCACAAATCTACCCTCAAAATCCACACCCACACGGACGACACCCTCAAGACAGCCGAACACCTCCACTTCCAGATCCACACGGACCCCAACACGACCCTCAGAGGAACCCTCATATACCGCCCTCCAGGACCAAGAGCCCCCTTCAGCGACACCATCGCCGACCTCGCGAGCATCCACGCCCTCGCTTCGCCAGACTACATCCTCCTGGGAGATCTAAACTACCATCTGGAAAATAACAACAACGTCAACACCGCATCACTGACCTCCAACCTCCTCAACCTCGGACTCCGACAACTGGTCAACACTCCCACCCACATCGCCGGACACACTCTTGACCCCCTCTTCACCTCAAGCAACCACATCTCTTTCAGCCACACCTCCGAACTCCACTGGACCGACCATCACTGCGTCCACTTTTCCTATACGAAAATCACCGAACACCACTGCATCCCCCTACCTCCTCACCGCCGCTGGGCAAAAATCACCCAAGACCAACTAACCAGCACCCTCGTCAAAAACCCACCACCAGACTCAACCGACCCGAGCACTGCCGCCATCAACCTCCATCAATGGATCCTCGACTGCGTCAACACCTTAGCCCCACTCAAGAAACCCACCGCCAACCAAGGAAAGAAAAAACCAGCCTGGTTCACAGACGAACTGACCGCCTCCAAAAGACGCTGCCAGAAGCTCAAGAAGAAGTGGATCCTAGAGCGCACACCCGACAACCTCGCCTCCCTCAAAGACGCCAACCGTGAACACCACCAACGGATCCCAGTCGCCAAGCGCGCCCACTTCACTGAACGCATCAACAACAACGCCCACGACTGCAAAGAACTCTTCGGCATCGTGAAGGAACTCTCAAACCCCAACGCCAACTCCAACGACATCCCGCCCTCCCAGAAACTCTGCGACGACCTCTCCACCTTCTTCCACCAGAAAATCACAGCCATCCACGACAGCTTCAACACCACTCCGCCGCCAGACCCCACCCCTGACATCTCCACAGACGCCTGCCGCCTCACCGCCTGGACCCACGTGGACGACACCGAAACAATGACAACCATGAACACCATCCACTCAGGCTCCCCCACGGACCCATGCCCACATCACGTGTTCAACAAAGCCAACACCATCATCGCCCCCAAACTCCGCAAGATCAGACAGCTGGAAACACGCAGAAATCCAACCCCTTCTCAAGAAACCCAAGGCTGACCCCAACGACCTCAAAAACTTCCGACCGATCTCTCTCCTCCCTTTTCCAGCAAAAGTCATCGAGAAGATCGTCAACACCCAGCTCGCCCTCTTCCTCGAAGACAACTCCATCCCAGACCCCTCTCAATCCGGTTTCAGACGAAATCACAGCACCGAGACTGCACTCCTCGCCGCCACAGATGACATCAGAACTCAAATGGACAACGGCGAAACCTCGGCACTCATCCTCCTCGACCTATCTGCCGCTTTTGACACAGTCTGCCACCGCACCCTACTGACCCGCCTCCATGATGCCGGCATCCAAGATAAAGCCCTCAACTGGATCTCATCCTTCCTCTCCGACAGAACCCAGAGAGTACGACTCTCCCCTTTCCGCTCCAAAGCCACCAACCTCATCTGCGGCGTCCCCCAAGGCTCCTCCCTCAGCCCTACGTTGTTCAACGTCTACATGGCCCCCCTCGCTAAACTGGCCCGCCAACATCACCTCAGCATCATCTCCTACGCCGACGATACCCAGCTCGTCCTCTCCCTGACCAAAGACCCACTCACCGCCAAAACCAACCTCCACGAGGGACTAAAAGCCATCGCCGAGTGGATGAACGACAGCCGCCTGAAGCTCAACTCCGACAAGACGGAAGTCCTCATCCTCGGGCGCACCCCCTCGGCCTGGGACGACTCCTGGTGGCCCACCGACTTCGGTCCCCCACCCACCCCAGCCAGCCATGCAAGAAACCTCGGCTTCATCCTGGACTCCGCCCTCACCATGTCCAAACAGGTCAGCGCCGTCTCCTCTTCCTGCTTCAACACCCTTCGAATGCTCCGCAGAATTTTCAAGTGGATCCCAACAGGAAACAGAAAGACGGTGACCCAAGCCCTCGTCAGTAGCAGACTTGACTACGGCAACGCACTCTACACAGGCATCCCAACAAAAGACATCAAACGACTCCAGCGTATCCAAAATGCATCTGCCCGCCTGATCCTCGACATACCCCGCCGATGTCACATCTCCCCTCACCTGAAGGACCTCCACTGGCTCCCCGTGGACAAGAGGATCACCTTTAAACTCCTCACCCACGCTCACAAGGCTCTACACAACACCGGACCTACCTACCTCAACTCCAGACTCAACTTTTACGCCCCCACTCGTCAACTCCGCTCTGCCAATCTCGCCCTCGCCATCGTCCCCAGGATCCAGCGCAAGACCTCCGGCGGCAGATCCTTCTCCTTCCTCGCCGCCAAGACCTGGAACTCTCTCCCCACCTCACTACGCCAGACCCAGGACCTCCTCACCTTCAGGAGACTCCTCAAGACCTGGCTTTTCGACTGCTAACAGCTCACCCCCCCCCCCAGCGCCTCGAAACCCTGACGGGTACATAGTGCACTTTATAAATGTAATGATTGATTGATTGATTGATGCTGCGTAATTGTGAAAGTGAAAGAATGTGTTGTTTTTACAGAAATACAGTGTATCCCTGTACTTTCCTTTGTGCTGGTGCACAATCTGCTGCTTCGCATCAACACTGTCACCCTTGCTCCATGGTGCACAGGTATCTGCGTTGCAGGGATGATTGTTTATGTGCAGGAAGGCACACCTTCCTACACATAAACAATCATTAATGGCGTTTTCCTCTCTATGTGCACTGCAGAACGGTGAGAAATAATGTTTTTTCTCACCGATGTGTCACTTTAACACCACCCCTGAGCTGGCGTAGAAATCTGATGCATTCCCAGACTATTAAATCTGGGAATGTGCCAGACCCCATGGGTGTTGAGTGGACACCCACAGCAACACCCATATAACTTCCCTTTGATGCAGTTATGTGTGAAAAGGGTCCCTCTTTACAAGGCCATGAAAAGCTGCACAAGGTGGCTTTGCGTGGCCTTGTAAATATGTGCCACCGGAGCATTAAGAAAAAAATGATGCTCCTGTGGCGCAAGTGGCGTTAGGTGCTTGTAAATGAGGCTTTCGATCTACAAACTGGTGCATTTTACACACATTTTCCCCAAGGAAACTGTCTGAAAGACCAAAAGTTTTAGGTGATTCCAAAAAAGAACTCTTGATAACATTGAGCTAATTTACAGCTATGGTTATAATATCAATAAGCAGCACGGCCATGAATAGATTGCCCTGCGCTTTCAACATAGTAATGCTGTATCTAGTATAAAGCTGCAAAGACAACACAAACCTCGTATGACATCTTTAGCACGCCCTGTCCAGCAGTGTAGCAATAATGCTACTGGCTTTAATGTGAACGTACACAATTCCACTGTAGAATAAAAAGATAGTCACAAACGGGACTGCAGCAGGTCCATTACTGCTTGGGCCCCGGTGCCAAAGCATCTGCTGTACCAAGCGCAGCTTTGTTTCTGCCGAACTTAGGGGGTTATTATGACCCGGGTGGTCAGTGATAATGTGCCAGTAGTACCGCCGCCACCAGGCTGGCGGTACATACCGCCACATTATGACATTGGCGGGTTGGCTGCAGCCAACCCGCCAATTTACCATATCGACTGCCATGGCGGTAGCAGCCACTGGGCCGGAGATAGGAATCTCCAGCCCGGCGGCCGCTATTGTACCGCCGGCGGCATTATGATCTTGCCTACCGCCATTGCGGTAGGCCCTACCAGTGACAGGGAATTCCTTCCCTGTCACTGGTAGGAGGTTCACCCACTCCCCCACACACTCCCCAGATGCCCTCACCCCCTCTTCCATCCACACCCCACCTTCTGGCCTCGTAGCCCCCCTTCACGCACACTCGCAGACACGCACCACGCATACACACTTACTCACACAGGCATACAAGCATTTATTCACACATGCATCCATACATTCTTGCACACATCCATACGCACATTCACCCTGACATGCAGACACGCATTCACATTTCTATTCATGCATGCATTCTCACACATGCATACACCCACGCAAACAACACTACACACCCATGCGCATTCACGCACACACTCACACATTCATACACCCACCCACACACACACAACACCCCCTCCCCTGTCAGAAACCCAACTTACCTGCATCCAGGGGGTCTTCCGCCAGGCAACGGGACGGGGAGCTGCTACCGCCAGCAGCGCCCTCCAGCAGAACTCCGCCAGGCCGTATTATTTGTCATAATACGGCTGGTGGCTGTCTACTGGCATGGCGATGATTCGAAAGTGGTCTTTATAGCACACATACATTTGGAAATTTATCAAGTCAGCTTTTTAAAAAGAAAGCA
The DNA here is from genome assembly GCF_031143425.1 of Pleurodeles waltl. Classification (NCBI taxonomy): domain Eukaryota; kingdom Metazoa; phylum Chordata; class Amphibia; order Caudata; family Salamandridae; genus Pleurodeles; species Pleurodeles waltl. The sequence goes on from NC_090444.1 coordinate 1,605,711,226, forward strand.
CAATGAATGGTTGCAAAATCAAAGGTTAGAAACAAGCACATAGCATGTGGCCTGGGACGTAAGAGGTAGAAGGGTAGTTACACACACTCTTCAGTATAACAAGTTATCCCTCTATGTGTAATAACTACATCAAAACAAGGGCATCGCTTTCACACGTTGCAGTTAGAAGTGCCTGGTGCAACCACTATTAATGCACCCAACAGAACAAACTGCTTTCCTCATGACTCGTCCGGTCCTAATTAAGTCAAAATCACTACGTACACCAGGTTCAGGTGAAGCACAAGCTGAACAAAGTACCAGGATCAATCAGTAACGACATTAGTCCACTCAATTATCCATAGTCCCCTTTGCGCCTAAGGTTACCAAAATACGTACAAATCTGATGACACAAGAGCTCAACCCGCTAGAGGAAAGAAAACAGACACTAACTGCACAACAAAAGACAATCCTTGTATCTGACACTACGAATCCAGTTGCCTTTTACCTCCGGGAGAATATATCCTGGCAAGGTGAGCTCTGTTTGGTAGAGGTCCTCTTGCTCCACTTCCTTAGTCTGTAATCAAAATATCAGATGCAGTTTAGGCTGGGTCTATCTGTGTTCCCTTAAAGAGAGAGGAAAACAACTGCTACAGGCCACCGCCTCCAGGCTCGTAATCCAAAATACATGTGCACGTACACACTGAAACTTTCAAAATCTGGTGCACCTGCTGCCTTCCCAACTCCTCTCCAGAGCCTAAAACCAGGATGGTGACAAAAAAAGGTGGGTGCAGCCCACAGCCTTCTTTCAGTGCTTCTAACTCCCTCCTTCACACCTCACGCCAGTATCACCAACAATACTCCTGACTGAAAAAAGAACCTAACTGCAATCAAATGTTCTATATTTTCCAAATACAAAACTAGTACACATAATATAACTAAGGTATGTAACTCTGAGGCGACCAAAATATGTTTTACAGCCATGTGCAAATTAAGAAGGTTCAGCTATAATGTTACATGTGAGCTGAGAATTAGTCAAACGGCTTACCAGAGGCCTGTTTGGCTGGCGCAAAAGAATCATTGACGGTCTTGGAAAGCAGCATGCCTGGAGATGCTGTTTGAGCACCTACATGATCAGAATGATCCTAGGCTCGCATTTCCCCCCTGAAGTGGACATTCTATAAGTCGTTGAGAGCTCAGGATGTGTATATGGCCAGCGCAATTGCAAAATGCCACTTAGGCAACTTCTGCGCTTCAAAATTGAACGCCATAATTTCCAGAATGAAGGTATAGTAAAGCCTTATAATAAGTCCTTTAGTACACTCATCGTGGTTTGGGAATTCTAATCCACAAAGATATATGGTTATTTTTCTGTGATGTCAACTCCTTTTGGACAATATATAAGGAAGTAGTTCTGAATAAAAGATGTGTTGGAACACACTCATACTCTTTTTTTTATTATCTCCTTGTTTTCATCATTGCCTCTTATTTTTGTTACCTTGTAGCTGAATCTTCTATTAGAGTTCTTCTGCATTTGGACTGGATTTTTTCACTTTCCCTTTCCTTTGAGAGGAAGTTGGTGATTGCCATTCTATCCTCATTTCCATTCTGTGTCTTTAATCAAGGCGCTAAAAACTGACAGGATGTTTTTTCTCCTTGTGGGTTTTCCTCCTTTTTGGGACCCTCTTAAGGAGACACTTGATACTTTTCACATATTCTTATCTGTGATAGGTGGCACCATGGCTACTGAGAGGAGTACCCCTTTCTTCAGGAAATCTAGAATAGGACTCAGCAGACAGGTCAAACATCCAATTCTTTACACTTATGCAGTCATACAAAGTTTTCCAGCTAGAATAAATTCTCTCTGAGGCATTATTTCCTGGATAGAATTGGCATTACTTACACTGGATTATCCACTCTACTAAGTATGAGATCTGTTGATGGAAAAAAACAATTACAGCACACTAAGGACCTCATTACGAGTTTGGTGGTCCTAAGACCGCCAAACTCGCAGTGGCAGTCTGACACCTGCAATCATGGCAGTCCGACCGCCAGATTACGATTCTGGCAGTTGGACCCCGCCTCCCCCACGATCAGGGATCCCGACAGATTGGAAGCAGTGAAACTCATGGTCAGCCATAGCAGTGCCAAACTCGGCACTGATATGCTGATCAAGGCTTTCCTTTCCACCAGCCTTTTCATGGCTGGGTCCCTGCCAAGAAAAGACTGGTGGAAAGGCAGAGTTGAGGCCTGCCCTGAGGCGCATTCTGAGGGGGCTGTGTGCGACAGCATTGGCCTCGGTTCCCTGAGAAGCCAAAGCCAATGCAGCCACACTGTTTCTGCCAGTCAGTCTGACGTGAATGCCGTAATGGGATGTTTCCGCTGGCCAGCCTGGCGGAAACTTTGTAATACGACAGTGATAAGGCTGCTGACTTGATGGCTGTCTCCCTACCGCCATATTGGAGTTCAAGTGTTTCAACCACCAAACTCATAATCAGGTTCTAAATCTTATGTTTAAAGGGAAGGTGTATGAATACAATCAATAGATGGGGTCGTTTGGGAAAATTTTAGAGAGAGACATACCAATCACTGAAAACCAAGGGCTTTGGACATCTGTCATAACAGGAGGACTACAGATTGCACAGTATAAACAATCATTAGCGACCCACATAATCACAAATTAGTGAAAAAGCAAAAATGCTAAATAGAAAAGATTATTACTGGATAGGAAATGGTGCAATTGAATTCTGTCATTGTCCCCTTTGCGAACAACGCTGAACTCGAGAGCAGAATCATGACAGAGTTAATTTCTTTCCAAAAGAACCATTAAATAAAAACGACAAGATTTGAAAGTCAAGATAAATGTTGAGATCTCAGAAGAACCAAAGTGATCATACATTGAGCATTTAAAATGCAGCATTTACTGGCATAAGATAACTCAAGGTCCATCTTGTAGACCTTGCAGACACCAAGAAGCATTTGCCCTGAATGATCCTCCACACTCTAAGAAAAAAAAGGTTTAGTATGAAAATTATGTTTCGATTGCAAAGCTAAATACTGGCAGATAATTTGGTGATGCTGTAGATGACTCAGCATGGGTACCATATGGGTGATAGTGTTTAAGGTGAGAGCTAAGCCAATCTATGCCAAGCTAAACTGGGCTTATATCTCAGGCGGTGAGAGTGCAAGAACAGTGTAAATGCAGCTGTTGGAAATAGGTTGTTGCATGTAAAAACATTATGATATTAACCGGTGGTGTTGAAGGTAAAGGCACTTTATAGTGTTTTAGATATGAATTGGATTTCTATGACTGCATTGAGCCACAGTTAGGAAACTCAGAGTAAAGGTAGATATTTGACTTTTTTATTCCTGGAAAGTCTTGATGAATACAACTAGATTTCATTAATGATAGTTTCATTCAAGAAAATTATGTTAACCCCTTCTGTGCCCAGGACGTAATGGTTACGTCCCTGCGGCACAGTGCTCGTGTGCCCAGGACGTAACCATTACGTCCTGGGCACAGAGCCCAGGGGGAGTGCTAGCGCTCCCTCTGTGGGGTTCCCCCCAACCCCCCAAGGCAGGGATGGAAGGGGAAGCCCTTCCCCTTCCACCCCCGTGACGTTAGCACGCGATCGCGCGCTGACTATCACAGAGGCTTCCTCCCATCGCCTCGATCATGTGGAGGAGGCCTGAGAGGCTTCAAAGGGAAGGAAATTAATTTCCTTCCCTTTGAAATGCCCACTAGACACCAGGGATTTATTCATTACAGGAAATAGGCATAAGGGGAGTGACCCCTTGGGCCAATGTCATGCAAGGGGAGCGACCCCGTAGGCAAGGGTCGCTCCCCAGGGGGGATTTTTTTTTTAAGGCCTTTATCAGCCTATTATTAGGCCGATCTGCCCCCGGGGGGGCAGAAACCTCTAGGCACCAGGGATCATTTTTTTTTGTTTTGTTTTTGTTTTTTTTGTTTTTTTTAGAAGTGGGGAGCGACCGCTTAGGCAAGGGTCGCTCCCCTAGGGGGCAAATTATATTTAGGCCATTTCTGCCACCCTTGGGGGAAGATTGGCCTATTTTTATGAGGCCAATCTGCCCACAATTGGGACAGAAACCATTAGACACCAGGGAGTTGTTTTTTTGTGAATTTCACACAGGGTCGTTCCCCTGGGTGACAAATTTATTTTAAGCTATTTCGGCCCTCCTGGGGGGCAGATCAGCCTATTTTAATTAGGCCGATCTGCCCCCAAGTCGGGCAGAAACCACTAGGCACCGGGGATTTTTTTGTTGTTGTTGTTTTACACATGGGGAGCGACCCCTTAGGCAAGGGTCGCTCCCCTGGATAGACAAATTGTATTTAGGCCATTTCTGCCCCTTTTGGGGGCAGATCGGCCAATTGTAGGTCAATCTGCCCCCAAGGGGGGCAGAAACCACTAGGCACCGGGGAACGTCAAGCAAGGGGAGCGACCCCGTAGACAAGGGTTGTTATGAGGCTGATCTGCCCCAGGGGGGGCAGAAACCTCTATTCGCCAGGGTTATTTTTTTTTGTGTTTTTTTTTTGTTTGTTTGTTTTTTTAGAGATGGGGAGCGACCATGTGGGACAAATTGTATTTAGACCATTTCTGCCCTGTTGGGGGCAGATCGGCTGATTTTAGGTCAATCTGCCCCCAAGGGGGGCAGAAACCACTAGGCACTGGGGATCTTTTTTTTTTGCGCCAATGTCACGCAGGGGGGAGCGACCCCGTAGGCAAGGGTCGCTCCCTGGGGGGTAGGGGGGGCAAGGTGGCAAATATATTTTAGGGCATTTCTGCCCCCCGAGGGCAGATCGGCCTATTGTTATTAGTCCGATCTGCAGCCGGGGGGGGGCAGAAGCCTCTAGGCGCCTGGGATAAAAAAAAATTGGGATTAGTTTTTTCTTTTGTTTTGTTTTTTAGAGGTGGGGAGCGACCCCTTAGGCAAAGGTCGCTCCCCGGGGGAGGGGGGAAATTTATTTTAGGCCTTCACTGCCCCCCCTCCGGGGGCAGATCGGCCTATTGTTATTAGGCTGATCTGCCCCCAGGTGTGGCAGAAACCTCTAGGTGCCAGGTATAAAAAAATTGTTTTGTTTTTTTGGTGTTTTTTAGAGGTGGGGAGCGACCCCTTAGTCAAGGGTCGCTCCCCTGTGGGGCAAATTGTATTTAGACTGCCGATTTTTGTTAGGCCAATCTGCCCCCATGGGGGCAGAAAACACTTAGGCACCAGGGATTGGTGTGGGTGTATGCATTTGTTTTCTTTAGGGGGGCGGCCCCTTGGGTAAGGGTCATTCCCCATGGGGGCACATTACTGTTGGCCATATCTGCCCCCAGGCCTATTTTTGGAAGGCCCATCTGCCCCCAAGAGGGGGCAGAAAACCCACCAGAGGCCAGGGAAGTTTTTTTTTCAAAAATAAGAGGGTGGGGGTATGGCCATACCCCCACCCCAAATAAATGGGGCCAAAGTTGTTCCGGGCAATTACCCCTGATCCATACCCTGGGGGGAAGAAAGTCTACTAGATGCCAGTGAATTTAAAAAAAACAAAAAATATTGGGGTGGTGGCTACCAACCAGTATGGGCCTGGTTACGCCCCCAACTCAACTGAAGGAGGTAACAGTCTTTCAGCTCTCCCCCGCACTCTAAAACATCTTATCCCACAGCAAGCAAGAAGACAATTGATTATTTTGGGTTTTAGTTTTACATTTGGGCCATGAGAGCTTGGCTTACTCTCAAAATCGTCCCACTTGGAATGGTGAGGGCTGCGCTTTATGGACTTTGGGACGCTGCCATGTAGAAAAATCCACAAGACCTAGACACATCTGAAAAGTAAACATCTGGGTGATTCCAGGGAGGTGTGTTTCACATGCACCCGCACCATTTTTGTACACACAATCCCCTGCTAACCTCCAACTTTGCTGGAAATCACACATTTTCCCACGTTTTTGTGATGGAACCTTCCGGAATCTGCAGGAATCCACAAAATTCCTACCACCCAGCATTGTCTCATCTATACCGATAAAAATTCTGCTGCACTTGTCAGCCTAAAAATGTTTTTTTGCAAACTGCCCTTTTGGACCCCCTTTGTTCCCCCTCAATATGGACATGTTTTTGGCTCTTCCCTTTCACAAGCACTTGGCCCACCTACACAAATGAGGTATCATTTTTACCTGGAGACTGAGGGGAACATTGGGTGGTATGAAATGTGTCCCAGTGCGGTGATCCCACATAGAAATCTGGCAAAAATGTGATTTTTTAGCTAAATTTGAGGTTTGCTGAGGATTCTGGGTAAGAAAACATTGGGGGATCCACGCAAGTCACACCTCACTGGACTCCCTCGGGTGTCTAGTTTTCAGAAATGTCTGGGTTTGGTAGGTTTCCCTAGAAGGCTGCTGAACCTAGGACCAAAAACGCAGGTGCCCCCCCTTCAAAAACAGGTAGTTTTGTATTTGATCATTTTGATGTGTCCAGATAGTGTTTTGGGGCATTTCCTTTCGCAGGCAGTAGGCCCACCCACAAAAGTGATGTGTCCACGTTGTTTTTTGGGCCATTTCCTTTCCTGGGCGCTAGGCCTACCCACACAAGTGAGGTACCATTTCTATCGGGAGACTTGGGGAAATGCTAGGTGGAATGAAATTTGTGTCTCTTCTCAGATTCCAGAACTTTCTGTCACCGGAATGAGAGAAAAAAGTGTTTTTTTGGCCAAATTTTGAGGTTTGCAAAGGATTCTGGGTAACAGAACCTGGTCAGAGCCCCACAAGTCACCCCATCTTGAATTCCCCTAGGTGTCTAGCTTTCAAAACTGCGCAGGTTTGCTAGGTTTCCCTAGGTGCCGGCTGAGCTAGAGGCCACAATCCACAGGTAGGCACTTTGCAAAAAACACCTCTGTTTTCTATGAAAAAATGTGATGTGTCCGCGTTGTGTTTTTGGCCATTTCCTTTCGTGGGCGCTAGGCTACCCACACAAGTGAGGTACCATTTTTATCGGGAGACTTCGGGGAATGCTGGGTGGAAGGAAATCTGTGGCTCCTCTCAGATTCCAGAACTTTCTGTCACCGGAATGAGAGGAAAAAGTGTTTATTTGGCCAAATTTTGAGGTTTGCAAAGGATTCTGGGTAACAGAACCTGGTCAGAGCCCCACAAGTCACCCCAACTTGAATTCCCCTAGGTGTCTAGTTTTCAAAACTGTGCAGGTTTGCTAGGTTTCCCTAGGTGCCGGCTGAGCTAGAGGCCAAAATACAGCTAGGCACTTTGCAAAAAACAGCTCTGTTTTCTTTGTGAAAATGTGATGTGTCCACGTTGTGTTTTGGGGCATTTCCTGTTGCGGGTGCTAGGTCTATCCAGTCATGTGAGGCACCATTTTTATCGCGAGACGTGGGGGAACACAGAATAGCAAAATAAGTGTTATTGCCCCTTGTCTTTCTCTATATTTTTTCCTTCCAAATGTAAGACATTGTGTAAAAAAGACATCTATTTGAGAAATGCTCTGTAATTCACATGCTAGTCTGGGCACCCCGGAATTCAGAGATGTGCAAATAACCACTGCTTCTCAACACCTTATCTTGTGGCCATTTTGGAAATACAAAGGTTTTCTTGATACCTATTTTTCACTTTTTATATTTCAGCAAATGAATTGATGTATACCTGGTATAGAATAAAAACTCATTGCAAGGTGCAACTCATTTATTGGCTCTGGGTACCTAGGGTTCTTGATGAACCTACAAGACCTATATATCCCAGCAACCAGAAGTGTCCAGCGGATGTAACAGTATATTGCTTTCAAACATCTGACATTGCAGGAAAAAGTTATAGAGTAAAATGTGGATAAAAATGGCTGTTTTTTTTCACCTCAATTTCAATATTTGTTTATTTCAGCTGTTATATTCTGTAGGAAATACTTGTAGGATCTACACAAATAACCCCTTGCTGAATTCAGATTTTTGTCCACTTTTTAGAAATGTTTAGCTTTCTGGGATCCAGCATTGGTTGCACACCCATTTCGGTCACTAACTAGAAGGAGGCTGAAAGTACAAAAAATAGTGAAAATGGGGTATGTCCCAGTAAAATGTCAAAACTGTATTGAACAATTGGGTTTTCTAATTAAAGTCTGCCTGTTCCTGAAAGCTGGGAAGATGGTGATCTTGCCACCGCAAACCCTTTGTTGATGCCATTTTCAGGGAAAAAAACACGAGCCGCCTTTTGAAGCCCTTTTTTCCCATTTTTTTAAAAAAAACTAATTTTTACTGTATTTTGGCTAATTTCTTGGTCTCCTTCAGGGTAACCCACAAAGTCTGGGTACCTATAGAATTCCTAGGATGTTGGAAAAAAAGGACACAAATTTGGCGTGGCTAGCTTATGTGAACAAAAAGTTATGAGGGCCTAAGCGCGAACTGCCCCAAATAGCCCAAAAAAGGCTCGGCACATGAGGGGAAAAGGCCTGGCAGCGAAGAGGTTAAGTTTCCTGGGGTATTTGAGATTAAAAACAACATAAATTCAACTGGCCCCTTAAATTTCTAGAATTTCTGAAATGCTTTTAGGTTGTTCATGTAGTATAGGAGAGAGGATTTTGTGACAAGATAACTTAAACACCAGAGACATGGACTCTAGGAGGTATGAGGACAAAATATGGAATAAAACATATTGTGATACATAACTATTGTGTTAAGAATATTGTGATGTCAAAAATATTGCTGACAGGAATATCGAAGTTAAGAATATAATTTCAAGTGTTGTTTTTAATGTCATTGGTAAGCTTATTGTTTGTGAAAATATCGTTGTATATTATATTGTTTTTATGGGTTAATTTGTATGTTAGTTGTAATGTGTTTTTCAATTTTATGTTAATTGTTGTGTTAGTAAGTTTTGTAACTATTTTTAGTTATTTTTAGAAATCTACACAATTACTTTAATATAAATTTGATTAATGGTCACCATTACAATTAATGTATGTGCAATTATTTTATAGGAACAGGATGTTGGAGTGTTAGGAGAAAAGAGTGTAGAGATTATTAAAATAAGTAAATAATAATTTTCTGGTATGTTAAATTTTATATAACATATTGTATGTATAATATGCTATTTAAATGTCAAAAGTTTTATTTGTTTATGTAAAATTTGGGCTGAATTCGTAAATATTTACAATTTTTATGTTTACATTTCCAATACATATTATTTAATTATTAGAAATGAATTATAATATATATATTTTTTCCTTTAGAAATTTATAAATTAAATTGTTAATAGATGATTTGTGTAAAATATGTAAGAATTATATTTTAAAATGAAATATTTTAATGCATTTTAAAATATTTTTATATTGTAATTTCAATTGTAATTGCATTTATATAGCGCATTCTACCCCTAATGAGACGTCAAAGTGCCTTTTGGGAAGTAGCACGATAGTCCGGAGCCCAAAAGGATTAATGGTGGATTAAAATAGGGAAATCTGAGTTAATTTGAGTGGTGGATATGTGAGTCTGTTAGTTGGATGGAATAGAATAATGGAGGTATAGAACAGGGAAGACTCTAGAAAGTGTTAATTGGGAAATTGTAGTAGTAAGATCAGGTTTGGTGTGAGTAAAAGAACAGATGGAGGAGGGATGAGTCTGTAGAATCAGATTAGGGAGATTGTATTAGTAAAATGAGGTTTGAGATAAGTCAAAGGAGAGATACATGAGGGAAGTATTTAGTGAGATTCTTTGGGAGATCATTGTAATAAAGTGAGATTTGGTGTGAGCCAGAGATGATGGAGGTGAGAAGAGACTAGAAAGGGTTTTTTGGACATCATAGTAGTAGAATGAGGTTTGGGATGAGTCAGAAAGTGGAGACAGAGGAAAGATTGAGAGAGGTGTAGGGTGAGGCAGAGTAATGCCTTGGAGAGAGTGAATGTATTTCTCTTGTACAGTAGGAGTAAATAAATACATAGATACATGATTACATACAAAGGGAATAGATGTATAAGGAAGATAATATATTGAAATGTAAAGTTGTATTGTATAAACACAGACTTTCAAGTGCTGAGTATTTGAAGGTGATATATTTGTGTATTTTTTTTATAATTTATTGTTCTTTCAATCTTTTCTTCAATTCTCAATAATGAAGTGCTTGTAGATAAATAGTTATGATAATATTTACCTATTGTGTTTGATAAATAAAACTGAGACTCATAAGCATTTATTCAAGCAACTTATATAGAAACTATGCTACGACCTATAAACATGTTAAGCATAGCATAATATATTTCATTTTTATGTTTAACATGTAATTTATATGTATTAAAATGAATTTATCTTTTTAAATTAATAATAATAATAATATTGATTTTTCAATGTATGTTTTTATTTAGTTCATTTATTTTATTATTAATTGGGTTAAAAGATGTTCTTAAGTGTTATACATTTGTCATTTGTGAAGATAATTTACATATTTGTGGGTGTAATCATAAATGATTACATTTGAGATATATATATATATATGTATATATATATATATATATATATATATAAAATCACTTTAAAAAACAAAGGTTACAGGGACATTATAGTTAGACTCACATTTTAAATGTAGAAAACCACAGATATTCACTTGTTATAGTTAGAGTTATCTTCAGTAACTATAACTTGTGCCCTAAGGGAACTGCAACTCGAGCCCTTGCATGCGGGAGCAATGTTATCATCTGTTTCCCTGTGTGCATATTTGCGTGCAGAGAAGTAGTGAGTAGAGGTAGTGGTCAGTGGGGCTGTGGGGGTGAGCAAGTGGTCTCCTGCACACAACCCAAGAGAGGTGCCCCCCACATATAATTTTACATTGACCCAGGGAGTTGGCGGTCCCCGGGATTGTGGGGGGACCTAGCGAGCCCGCACCACATACAATTTTAAATAAGCCCTGGGGAGGTGGTGGTTCCCTGGGCATAAAACTGCCCTAGGATAGTGTCCCCTTGCACCCCCTAATATTTTTAAATTTAACACACCCCTGGGAACTGACCCACCTGGGGGCTTCTTAAAAACAAGTGTGGGAGCCTGCACTTGTTTTTTTATTTTTTTAATTCCCACAAATTCACATTAGCACAAATCAAATCAATTCTTTTTTTTAAAGATGTTAGACCCTAGCACCAGAGTTAAATGGTAAAGGTGTCCCTATCCTGACCCCTTTTCTTTATAGTTTCCTTTTAATCTGAGTCCCAAGATGGCTGCCAACACTTCCTAGTTTGAAGTGTTGGCAGCCAATCAGAGCTCTTTAATATTCACAGGGTCGTCATGACTACATATAATCAAATGTGTATTTCCTTTAATTTCTCTTAAACTAATAAATTAATTTACATCAAATAAAAAAAGGGCCTTCTGCTGTCTAAAAGCTACCTTTCTGGTGAATTTGGTGTAGCTCCACAAAGTGGTTCCAGCTGCAGGCGTGTCTAAAGAGTCCTTGGGAAATCAACATGGGAAACCCAACTCCCCCCCGCCTGTTTTTCTCTGCCCCCTCTGGACGGATCACCCTGAAACTTTCAATGTGCCACAAGAATCACAGCACACTTTTTTGGGAAACTTTTGTGAAGATTCGTCAAATCACGCCAAAGATATAGGCAAGTCCAGAAATGCTTTTTCTACGGAAACATAGTTCTAACTATAACTACCTACTGGCGACTGCCAGTAGGTATATTATCTCTCTCTATATATTTATCTATATATATAAATATATATATATATATATATGTATATATATATATATATACATATATTTGGATATAGATATAGATATATATAAGCACCATAGTGCAAGGGTGTCAGCGTTGAAGGGATTGATTATGTGCAGGAAGGTGTCTCTTCCTGCCCATAAACAATCTACAATGGCAATTTGGCACTTCTATGTGTGCTACAGAATGCAGCACACATATAAGTACCAAATCATCATTTTTGAATGATTGTTTATGTGCAGAAAAGTGTCCCTTCCTGCATATAAACAATCATTCATGGTCTTTTCATCTTTCTATGGGTGCTGCAGAGTGCAGCACACATTGAAAAAGCAAAAACAGGGAGAGATAATTACGCCATGCTATCACCACCCCTGGGGTGGTGTTATTTTATGGTGCTGACACAGATTTCAGACTTGTAAATCTGGGGCAGTGTCAAAAGCAATGGGTGTTACGGTGGAATGCTTACAGCAACACCCATTGCATGCCCCTCTGACACTGAAAACTGTCGGAGGGGCCCATATTTACAAGCACAGCCGTGTAAAACGTGACGCTACGGTGGCGCAAAGGTCTTGTAAAGCTGGTCTTCAGTGTCCAACAACTTCCCCAAAATGGTTTAGATTGGTGTGTGAATAGTAAATATAAATCCTTTAGTGTCCAACACTTGCCCTAAAGTGCTTTATATTGATGTGGCAAAAGTAAATGCAGCCGCATTTAGTATTCTAGCATTCATAACTTTCCCCAAAAAGGTTTGAATTGGATTGGGAGTGGTAAATGTAATCCCTTTAGTGTCTAAAACGTTCTCCAAAAGGGTTTAGATAGGAGTTGGTATTGTAATTTTGACACACATAAATAATATTTAGATTTTTTATAATAAGAAAGTTACATAGCACATTTTGTAATTTTTAGCTACATTTCTATAATACTTATTCAATGTATATGAATACATTTTTTTATTGCAAATTTATTTTCACACTTACAAAAACATGTTCATGCTTCTTTGTAACCAATAAATTGTGGTACATTCATTTTTTTTGCATTATTACAGTTTTTTTCCCATTCATTTTGTAACAATTTCTACATAATTTTTCAAGTATATTTTGAGTAAAAATACATTGTTTTTATAGTAATATGTATTTTATACTTTACATAAGTGTTTCATGTCTCATACTATTTTTATTGATATTTTACATTATTGCATGTTTTAAACATTTTTTAAACATGAATATTGCTAATTTAACATTTGTAGTTTATTTGTGTAATTTTTGTTCAATTTCCAGGAAGTGAGTCATGGGAAGGTGCTGTAGGTTTATTTGTTTTTAAAAAAAAAATGTTTATTTGTGTTCTGTGTTAGACTTAGGTAGAGAAGCTCCTTTTAGTTTCTAGTAAACCAATATTTGTTATTTTGATTTCCTTTGGTTTTTCGGGTATCCATGAGTGTTTCTGCGTTTGTATGGTTCCTCAACAGTTTGGATTGCTTTTTCGAATTTTAATGGACCTGTTTTATTTTTGAAAAACATGTGGGCTGTTTTGAAAATATTTTTCCATTTTTGGTGAATTATATTTTTGTCTACATGGATACCAAGGAAGATCAGCAGCTACAGAAGAGGAAGTTATCTTCAAGTTCTTTTTTGTGGGTGGGAAATGTTATATTTTATTACATATGTGTATTTGAAATGATTGGCACTTGTTATGTTACATTTTATGTGTTGTATTTAATTGTTTTCATTTGATTTTACTTTTGGGGGTGTGGTTGTGCGCCCTTACAATAATATTAACATCATCTTTTTTATTGGCCCTTACATAGCAAGCACTAGAGTAATAGTAAGTAGATTTCTGATTGATAATTTTCATGCTTGTACTTTCTTGGCTGTAAGTCTAACCCATGTGGGAGAGTAATTGTTCGCCTATCTGTGTTGTGATGTATCTTGCTCTTTCATCATTATGGGCCCTATTACGAGTATGGTGGTCTGAAGAATGCCAGATTTGCCGGTGGAGAGGTTTGACTGCCACATTACGACCCTGGCGCTTGGACCGCCAAAAGACCGCAGTCTCCACCAGGATCTTTGATCCAGATGGAATGACAGTGGTCGTGGTTGTAATCAGCCACGGCAGAGCTGAAGTCAGCACCAACGTGCTAATTACAACCATGTTCTACACCAGCCTTTTCATGGTGGTTTAACTTCCATGAAAAGGCTGGCAGAGAACAAGTGCTGGGGGCCATAGGTGGGCCCCTGCATTGCCCACATCATTGCTGTGGGCAGTGCAGAGGATCCCCTTCACCAGCACTGTCAGAATGCGCACCGTCTTCTTAGCAGACAGTGCGCTTTCTGAGGGTGCTAGGGGGGCCCCCTGTGCAAAGGCATTGGACTCGGCTCCATGTGGAGTTGAGTACAATGCCACTGCACATTTTCCACTGGCCTCACTGGCAGAAAACTTGGTTTCTGCCGGTCAGCCCAGTGGAAAACTCATAATGGGGCTGGGGGGAGTCTGCCAGCTCCGTTGCGGTATCCTTGTCAGGAGTTTGCCGGTCATGGTTTTCCGACCACCAAACTTGTAATCAGCCCCTATTTCTGTAAATAGTGTAATAATACAAATAATTAAATGCTTAAAAATGTATAATACATTTATTATAGATATATGAACTTATGGTACTCCATTTCTATTTTATACTTGTATATGTGTTCTTGCTGGTAATTGCAGTCTTTATGTTCAGCTTTTCTGTTGGGGGTGTTGTAATGGGGGTCAGGTGCTTCCTTTTCTGTTGGTAGAAAATATAAATGATTTAGTTTTATTTTAAATGTTTGGTTGTTTTTGGTCATTAGTAGGGGCTGAGGAGTTTTTTTAAATTTTTAGTGTTAGGGGCAAGTTCGTATTAAGTTTTTTTTTTTTTATTGACTTAGTTCTTGTTTGCCTTTTTCCAGATTTGTGATTGCTTATTGTTGTTTGATAAATTAGTAGTTTCTCAATGTTGTAGTACTTTAGTTGTATCATCTTTAGTTTAAGATGTAAAAGCAGTAAAGTATTCTGTTATTTATTATTTTGCATGTTTTAAATAAATAATTTATAAGTTAGTTTAAATAAATGGGTTACTTAGTTTAGAAAGTAGTTGTATATATTTTTCCACTTCTGTGTTCTGGTTGTGTTTGGAAAATCCAGTGTCTTCTAGCAGCTTTTGTAGTTTTTGGTGTAGGTAGTAGTCACATGTGCCTTTATATTGTTGGTTTAATTGAATTTATTATTTTATTGGTTAATTTGCTTTATGGTTTGTTTTTAATGGTTAGGGTTTGTTTATTTAGATTTTTTTTTCAAGTATTGCCTTTTATGGTGAACGCTGTTTAGTGTTTAGTTTATAATGTTTAATATATATTTTGGAAATTATTTTGATGTAATATTTATGCATGTACTTATCATTTTTTAAATGTTTAGATTATAGTATCTGTTGTAAAGATATTTTATATTAAGAATTGTTTTATTAAAATTGTTAAAATATTTATATATTGTTAATGTACATTTTTATTTTTTGATGAAAGTAAAATGTCGGCATTTTTATGTTTTGTAGTTAAAATTATTTCTTGTTTGGGGATAATAATGTAGTGGGTATTGTGTGTTCCAATATTTCTGACTATCTATATCTTTATTTAAATGTAATGATATTTTTGCTTCTAATATTTGTTTTATCGATGTAAGTGAAAATAGATATTTTTAACTGTGATATTGTGGTTATCAATATTTTGTCTTATTGGTTATAGTTGCTATCGATTTATGTCTTTGATCCTGCTAGGAACCATTTCCAGGTGGCACCATTAGGCCTCTTCTTAGTATACCGTAGCAGTGTTGTACTCTGCTATTGTCAGGACAAGGATAGAGAAGCACTAGAATTCTTCTGAAGCCAGGCCAATGTACTCCTATTTTGTTTGGTAAAACTGTCCTTTTGTGGTGTTGCATATCACATTAGTAAGGGTAAGCAGTGAGGCTCTTGGAAGTATATATTGATGTGTAGATGTGAAGGTCCATGAAAGAGCTGGTCAGTGAATCAATGTCGATTATTTTGGAAAAATAAATATACTACATGATGCCTGCAGGGACAAGACGTCATCACTTTTTGGTATGATCAGATTCAGTATTCTCATTTATACTGCAGTGTAACGTAACAACTGACAAACACTGTGAGTTGCCTTCTCCAGTGGTAAAATGTCCTCATGAGTTAGTATCTGTAAATATTTTTTTCTGGTGTTCATGTAGGTTTCTTATTAATTAGTGTATTATTATATGACATTGTTGAAGTTATTGCTACTTCTTGGGAGATTACCTTGATGTTTAGTTTCTTTTTGTGGACGAAGTGGTGTCCTTCCAATGCCTGCATACTTCCAATATATTCAGCTGCTAATCGCAAAGGAGCAAGTCGTACATTTCAGAAGACTGGATATGTCTCATTGCTGTTGTCTAGTTGCTGGGACCAGGATCCTTGAAGTTTGCCACTCTTGGAATAGTTTGGGCCATGCCACTAGCCTCAAACTTACACTTGAATTCTAGCACAAGCATCATGGCTCCCTACGCTGCTTGTTCCAACACTGTTCACCTCTAATAAATACTCTTTGCAGCGGTTGACCAGGAAAGAATGAGGGAGGAAGTGAGGCAAGGGACAAACAAACCTCTTGAGATCTTGCTGCATAACAATATACATTTATTCTGTACCTGTTTGGTGTGGACATGGCACTGAATTGTGATATAATCTTGTAACACACAAAGGGGTCTCTATTGACGTCTAGAACGGCCCAACCTAATTACCCAGGCCCCTCCCCTTCTTATCAGTCATACCTCAAGATTGCCTTTAATTTTGTGCTCCTGATAGTAGCAGACCCTGAGATTTATGTCATGTATGATCAGTAATGAGAGGAAGCACTACAGCAAATATAAATGAAACAGATGATTTGTCACACCTCTAACCAAAAATCAGAGGTGTGCACTCTAGCGGAGTTCCCATGATTCAATCTGTACCTTTTTTTTCACTTTGCAACACCATATTATGTACTTGACTATCCAGAGTAAGAATTCCTAACCTGGAATTATTTGTTAACTTATATCCTAGGATTAGGTTTTCTTTGAGTATCTAAATTTTCCTGGGATTAACTTGTCTCTCGTATCCATGGATTGCCTTGTCTCTGATTTTCCCAATGCTGACTTGTCTGAAAATGTAAAACTCTTCACCTCTCTTAGAGCTTCCCAAGTGTTAAATCTGATGTATTCTATTTCACATCCATACTGTTCTGTATGCAGTTTTAATGTGCTCAAACGTAGATCATGTGTAGATCACAGATGCACCCATAAAAAAAGATAAGATAAATTAAAAAACCTTCAGATGCAAGAACTATGGGCTCTGAAGAGGGGTTCGTGAATACAGGGACATTTTCTTGAGAGAATATTGTTTAAGGGCTACAAACTTGTTATTAAAGTGTACGTGGTAAAAAGAAGTGTGTTTATATTTCTGTGGTGAGGTCAATGAGTTGAAGATGTAGTGTTTCCATTACAAGAAGAAGGAAGATCAGAAACTGTGGCAGGCCTACAGCTGTCATACATAGGGCACCGCATATTTAAGATGCTCTAAGTGCAATGGGTATGCCCAGGTATCTTTCCACTGTCTCATTGGACTCAAACTTGACCTCACCAATGAGGCTCAAAAAGGCTAAAACAAGTTTGGAGCTGCTTGTTTTGCCATCAAGAGGAACCCTGAAACGGCAGTCCAGGCTGCACATTGTTTGCAAAAATTTTTACCAAATAATCACTATTGGTGATATAGTATGAATGTGCAGGTTGATAAATTGGCAAATGAACCTTGGGCTCTGACAGAGTTTTAAAAATGTGGCTTGCTGGGATTGTGCATGTTGAATGAACAGACAGAGGACCTCATTACGAGTTTGGCTGTCCGCATGCCACCATGGTAGCGGTGGCAGTCCAACCGCTGCAACATTGGCGGTTGGACCACTGGATTACGAGTTTGGTGGTCGGACTGCTTGAAGACTATCAGTGGACCGCCTGCACGGGGATAGTCAGTGCAGCAGGACTACGGCGGTCCTGATGGCGGTGGCCAATGTTGGAGATCCCAGCACTGGGACCACCATGGTAATTACGACCTGCAGGACCGCCAAGCTTTCAATGGCGATCCCACTGCCATGGAAAGCTTGGCAGTCAGGTTGCTAAGGGGCCCAAAATGGGAGGCCCCAGGGATTACGGCCCCAGGGAGGATGAGACAGGCGCCAATGTGTGCCTCCCAAAAAATGTTGGGTTTTAGTGGCACACAATGCCCCGTGCACGACGTGGTGCATGGGCACAATCCGCCAATCGTGCCGACAGGTAGCTCAATTATACTGCCCCCTGCCTCCTCCCAGCAGTCACACCAGCACTGTGGGGAACTCATAATCCTGAGGTCTTGGGATCGCCTGTCTGGTGCTGTTTGAAAGACCGGCGGTCTCACCCCAAAACTCGTAATGAGGCCTGGAGTGTGGATGGAATAGTAAAGTGAATTGTTTCCACAAGTAGGAGGTAAGAAGAGGAATATGGAGAATGGTGTTCAAGAAGTGTGGATACCATCTGGCAAGAGCGTTGAATATTTAGTACAGCAGTGACCTGTTTCCAAGTTCAGTGGCAAGGGGAAACATTCTGATAACATGGCAAAAAGAATAAACGAATAATATCAGGAGAAGTAAGATTCCCAACCTGGTATCTGAATTCAAAGTGTAAATTATGTTTCAGATATTTTCTGACTTGTTGTTTTGTTTCTGTTCGTAAGAGAGAACACATGTCATATCTGTAACTCATTTATTCTGGATTAACTTGCTTATTTCATAGAACTGCAGTTGTTATTGTTCTGTTGTTGGCAGTTGGTACTCTCATTATTTCATGAAGAGCTGTTCATGTTTACTCGATTGTGTATAAATAAGCTTCTATGTTATCTTAACTCTTTGTAACAATGTGGATGAACTTCTATTTCCTCTTGCGATGTAACCTCTTTGTGACAATGTGGCTTTCAGGGATGTTGGGATGTTGAGAAGTGCTTATCTTGAGGATTTTTTATGTGCCATAGGAAGATGCAGTATGATTCAGATTGTGATATGATTTTGAAAAATAATAAAAATGACTTAGAAAAAATGTCTTATCCACTTATGCTTTTGAAAAAAGAAAAAACTGGAAATTACACAAAAAAATTCAATTTGCAGAATCAATCAAAATACTATAAAAACTGTACTACTTTCCATATACTTTGGGCCAGATTTATACTTTTTGATGCAAAACTGCGTTAGCACTGTTTTGAGTGAAAAAGTATAGTGCTGGCTAGCGCCATTCCAAAACGCTGGTCTCGCACCATATTTATGGAATGGTGCTGGCTGGCGTTAATGCCCTGTTAGCGTCCTTGGAATTGACACTAACAGGGTGGGGGAGGTATAAGGAAAACCGGGGCTTGTGCGCTGAATTACGGCGTTTCTCTGTTTAGAGGTTGAAAAATTGCCTCTAAGCAGTGTAGCGCCATTTTCTGGTGCACAACCCCCATGGACATGGCTCCTGTCTTAGTAAAGACAGGAGCCATGCCCACCACTCCAAAAGCCATGCCCAGGGGACAGATGTCCCCTGGGCCTGGCCATTGGGGCCAGCTCCATGCAGGGGGCCCTACGTCAGGGCCCCCGAGTGGCGTAATAGAAAAAAATATATATACTTACCAAGACTTACCTGGGATGGGTCCCCCATCTTGTGGTGTCCCTCTGGTGTGGGTGAGGGTGGGTGGGGTTGTCCCTGGGGCCAGCTAAGGGCACCTGTGGGTACTTTCCATGTTCTCTGACCATGGAAATATGCCTACAGGTCCCCTACTGCCTGCTTATACCCAGGCGTTAAATAATGGCGCTGAGCATGCTTAGCGCCATTATTTAAGGCCCCCATCCCTCCCTTGCTGGATTTTAGCACAGGGATAAAAATCGTCCATTTCTGGAAGGGAACGCCTACCTTGCATCTCATTGACTCAAGGGAGGTTTTCACATCCAGAAAACGACGTTAACTCCATAACTTTGGTGCTAGATGGGTCTAGCACCAAAGTATAAATATGGAGTTAGGTTTGCACTGAATTAATGTTCAAAACAAATATTTTAATTCAGCCCAAATCGAGTATAAATATGGGCCTTTGTTTTAAAAAGTGTCTATTCTTTTTCTTTGTTTATCATTAATTATTATTTCCTCATATAAAACGTTAAAGCTGCCATACAGCTAATGGACTAGCATTCCTCAATGTATCAAAATACCTACTAGGGACACATTAAAAATTCCCTAATTGATCGGGAATTAGCAATTACTATCATTATATTTTTATCGTCAGATAATTATGTCATCAAGAGAAAAGTGATAAAAGGGAGGAAATATGTAAAGGGAATTAGAAGTAGACATTTAACATGTTATTATCCTTCACCATGAAGATCCAAACAATTTCACACATTTCACAAAAGCACATCACTGTATTAGATAAAGGTAAAGTGGTGGGTTTCTAGAGATGCCATTTGTTTTTTTGCAGCATAATGAAGACACCCACTTTCAGGGATGGTCCCCGGAAGTCTGGTAATTGTTTATATTTTTCTTTCTGTGGGGTGGGATATTTTCGGAGGGTTTTAGAGGAGGGTGGGTGTGGGTGACACAAGGCCGGGTATTTATTTTTCAGTTTTGGTCGGTGAGAGTGAAGGTATATCTTGAGGGTGGTTACGGTAAATGGCCGGAGCCAAGTTTTTATGGTACATATACCTCCCATTACTCCTCTGCCCTTTTGTAATTGTTTGAAGTAGGAGCAGATGATTAGTAGGTAGTATATCATGAAACTATAGATAGACAAAATCTGAATGATGGATTATTTTCACCTCAGGTTTCTCACCGACATTAATACAGCTTAAACATGCTCTTGTTATCTATTTGATGTCCCTCAGAACCTCTAAGTGAAAAACATCAGATGCTCACAGTTAGCCATCTGTAATCCTATACATTTTCACGGTGCACCTATCTTCCCAAAACTAATAAACTGGAGGACAAGTAATAAACCAATAGACCCAATTTACAAAGCTATTTTTCATAAGGAGCATATATATCTGGCTGAAAATACCTCTGTTTACAAAAGCATTCCTGGTAGGTGTAAATCAGTATACTACTATAAAATTATTTGTCACACATGCAGAGAATTATGCAGGAGTGCATTTCTACGCTAGGAGTGGGAAGTGAGAGTTATTTGGTCTGGTTTGCCTTCTATGGTTGTTAGCAACCACATCTGTGGG
The DNA here is from genome assembly GCF_031143425.1 of Pleurodeles waltl. Taxonomy (NCBI): domain Eukaryota; kingdom Metazoa; phylum Chordata; class Amphibia; order Caudata; family Salamandridae; genus Pleurodeles; species Pleurodeles waltl. The sequence continues at coordinate 1,605,732,189 of NC_090444.1, forward strand.
CATTCACAAACCCCGATCCAACCTCATTCCACTCAGGAATCGGTCAGAAATTTACTCCAGCTAGCTGGATGGGATGGGGAACTGACCAATCCCATAATTTGGTGCAATTGTATAAAAAGTTTTTTTTTCCCAGTTGAAGGTTTTTCCCTTCGGAGAAAAAAAAAAGACAATGGGGGTCATTCTGACCCCGGCGGTCAGAGACCGCCGGGGCCAGGGTCGGCGGGAGCACCGCCGACAGACCGGCGGTGCCCCGCAGGGCATTCTGACCGCGGCGGTTCGGCCGCGGTCAGATGCGGGAAACCGGCAGTCTCCCGCCGGTTTCCCGCTGCCCTGCAGAATCCTCCATGGCGGCGGAGCGCGCTCCGCCGCCATGGGGATTCTGACACCCCCTACCGCCATATTGTTCCTTGCGGGTCTCCCGCTAGGAACTGGATGGCGGTAGGGGGTGCCGCGGGGCCCCTTGGGGCCCCTGCAGTGCCCATGTCAATGGCATGGGCACTGCAGGGGCCCCCGTAAGAGGGCCCCACAAAGTATTTCAGTGTCTGCTATGCAGACACTGAAATATGCGACGGGTGCCACTGCACCCGTCGCACCTTCCCACTACGCCGGCTCAATTCTGAGCCGGCGTCCTCGTGGGAAGGTTGATTTGCCCTGGGCTGGCGGGCGGCCTTTTGGCGGCCGCCCGCCAGCCCAGGGCAAATCCCAAAATACCCTCAGCGGTCTTTCGACCGCGGAGTGGTATTTTGGTGGGGGAACTTTGGCGGGTGGCCTCCGCCGCCCGCCGAAGTTAGAATCACCCCCAATATGTGCATTGTAAATTGCATTCAGGCAGAGATGTAAATTTCCTCTCATTCCTTTATATTTTTCGTGTGTCACACCTAGTAAGTTAAAGTTGTACTCTGAATATCTTTAAAAACAGTAATTTCCATTTATCTGCGAGGTGCAAAAACATCTAGTCTATAAAGAGGAAGCTCACTGCTTTTCTAACAGCATCATGTTCGCTAGTATGGAAAAGAATCAGAAATGCCTCAAATCCATGGCTGCAGGTTGACACATTCCTTTAAAATGATAAAGCTAAGTGGTGCAATTCCAAGTTCTTATTTCTATTTCCAGAAATAATGTTATCTTCTATATGTTATCTGACAAATACTACATGTTAATTCTCCATAAATCCACAGCCCCCTTTTAACTATCCCTGGATGGATAGCATGAATTGTCTTTTGTTACTGGAGCCCAGGCCTCCTTCCACAAGAATACTTTATGGGCTGAGACAACTGTCAGCCGAGCCTCCTGAGTGAGCTGCCTCAGTTGTTTTATGCGTGTCAGGTTTTCAGCTGGCAGCAGATGTCATCGTCATAACAAAAGACTATTATCAGCCATTGAAATGGTTATTAACCTTGTCATTTTGAGAGCTGGGATTCCCCAAAATGTTGTCAGCTGGGGAGAAGGATACTAAGCTGTCAAGAAGAGATGTTCAGTTTAATACCGACTGAAAGGTATTAAGCTTCCTGTGAAAAACAGACACACAGAAAGCTGTGGTGTTCTCTGGCGCTTATTAAAGTGCAGAGCGAAGGAACACGCAGAGGTGCAGAATGCAGTTTATAAAGTCACCTGGCACGTAGCAATTAGTCAACTGGCATGCAATTAGCCTCGGAATAAGGAGAGCGTGGGCAGTGGATATGAATTAGTTATTGTTTGTATAATTTATAGCAGAGAAACCCACGAGGTAAATAAATGGTTAACTGCAGTGAGCTGATAGAATCCAGTATATTCAATGGGGGCAGTACAGCATAATTGGAACAGCGAATGTCTCGCAGTTCTTCAGAAACCGCAGAGTATGTACATTTTGTACGTGTTTGGAACTGCCCGTGTTTTTCTTGAGCCCTGCAGTAGCAGGCCAGTTGGCCCAACTCCAGTTTAACACGTTTACTGCTAGGGACCACCCCCCCGTGAATAGTGGCACTGCAGAAATTCAACACATGTAAGCATTAGCCCTATATGCTGCGGGTCATGTTGCAAGCCAAATAGATTCCATTCTATATTTATCAGCTGATCCACCTTGGGATCAAAAAACATTTGCCTAAACAAATCAGGCAGCAGATTGGTCATGTATATGGAATGCCCTGTTGGCAGAGGCACCGCGTGGGCACTAAGAGCTTATAACTGAGTTACCCTGCACTCATTACTGCCAGCCATATTTAGAGATCCCCGCCTGCCTGGTGCAGATCTCTATGTCTGCAGAAGAGCCCTTAGGGTGTTTAGAGATATGGCTAGGAGCCACCGTGTGCCAGAGGGGCGGAGGGGAACGCTACACCACCCTGGTGGATTACCATCTGCCATCTTTACATCTCTCCACCTGTCTAGCAAAAATCGCTGTGCCTTCAGAGGAGACATCATAATGGTGGCTCCTCTGAAGGCATTCTAATTTGCTGAGCGGCTGGCATGTTTCATGCAGCAGTTCAGTAAAGTTTCTTCTTTTTAAAAAACAAACCCCTCCAGAACTTGTTTTTGAAAAAAATAAAATAATATTGGCACAGGGTTCATTTTTGTTTTTTTCCTAGTGGCTCTGAACAGGAGTAAAGCACATCAGAATATCTGCCTAACTGGGATGGATGGTCTGAGGTATTTATAATGATGCCCACAAGACCATTTGGTCGTCGGTTTAAGGAGTCCACCAGTGGAGCCAGCAAGAGCACCACTGGAGGCAACATGAAAGTTCACCTGACTCTAAATATATTGGATGCACCCCCTTGGGCAGGTCACTCACACTGCACCGCAACACTACACCAAAACACATACCTGATCATCTGAGGCACAGGGACAGCGAAGTGTATACAACATTGTGTCACACAACACCAACAAAGTAGCAACATCACAACTACACATACAACTGACACACTCACATCACACACATGCCATGGACTGCCATCACATTCAGCACACATATATATGGATGTATCATGTAACGCAAACACCACTCCCATGAACCAGCCCTGCAATGGACACACATCACCCACATTGCAACACAATGGAAGGACAATAGGATGCACAGTAGTGTGGGAACCAAATATCTCAAGCTCACTATGTAAACAACAGCTTCACAATACGGATGGGGGCATCAGGAGCACCCAGGGAAGAATGCAGAACTGGGACACATATGACTTTACACATGCCTCTTGAACAACATTTGCATAGGAAATGGCCCATCAGGTATCTCAGGGACAAATAATCATAAAGTCAAGTGACATGCCCATCTGCACAATGTGGAAGTGCAAGTCAACCAAGCAAATACAACTTCCAGTGCATTGGACATACATGAAGTAGCTGCAAGGTACACACAGCTAAATGGACACAAGCCCAGTCAAATGCAAACAAAGGCAGCACAGTTGAACACACTCCATGTCTGCACAAGCTAAACTCAAGCTGCCACACATTAGATGAATCTACAATCCGTATCAGGAGGACACGTCTAATACCATACATGCTCACATTGGACAACACAAGATGAAGTACTTACCATACCAAATAGAACACAGTGCAATGACACCACAATTGCATCAACAAACATATCCACACAGTCAACATATAACTTTGTCTTTGGGGACACCAACATGTAGGAGGATGGCCTGGTTTGTAGTGGGTACCTATTGTACTTATACCTTATACCAGGTCCAGGTATCTCTTATTACTGAAATGTAGACAGAGTCTAGAGGCCAGGCTCTCTAGGAGTAGTGTGGATGAGCAGCCAAGATATAACTAGGAGACATGCAAAGCTCATGCAATACCACTGTAGTCACACAGTACTCACACACTTGAAAGAAAATACTAAGGGTTACAAAAATAAAGTGACACAAATGCCCAAAATACTATACTCCCTTAGGAGGTAAGAAATATACACAGTATATACACTAGGTTGCAGAAATAGTTGTAAAAACAGTTAGAAAACAGTGCAAATAGTGAAAATCACAATAGTTAGAAATGGGCCCGGGGGAACACAAACCGTTTACTAAAATAGTGGAATGTGAACGTCAGTTTCCCACCTATGCAAGTGTAGTGTGTAGGGGGGCGCTGGGAGTATTAGAAAACACCAAAGGTAAGTAATAGAACCTACCCCAGAGCCCAGGAAAACAGGAGTAAATCATAGTAACTTTCCTAGAACACTCAAGAACACATGATAGAAGATATTGCAAGAACCAAAAAGACTGCAAGACGCTAACAACGGATTCCTGGACCTGAAGGCCTGTGGAAGAAGGGGACGAAGTCCAAGAAGCACTGAAGAGCCCAGGGAGAACAGGAGCCCCTGCTAACCCAGATGAAGGTGCAAAAGAAGAACCACCGGTGATGAACAGTCAGTACTGCGCCCAAGAAAATGGATGTGGGTACCTGGTTGGTGCGGATGATGTCCCATGCCATATGGATGATTGCAGTCTAGTTTGCATCACTGGATTCCGCCAACAAGCATTGGCTCGTGGTTAGCGAAAAATGCCTCTGCCCGGGACCAGGAGGGACCTGGTGGACGGTGCTCTCTGCAACTCAGAGAGTCCTAAGAAGACCAGGCAGCACACACAGGAGTCCCACAGCATGGGGACAAAGAAGGTGCAAAAGGAGGCCCATGCAGCACTACACAAGGGGATCTCACGGTGCCGGAGAACCACGCAGGAAGCTGTGCTTCGCAGGATAGAGTGATGGGAGCCGGAGATGCACGGTGGAAGAAGAACTTCTTGGAAGGATACCAACAATCCTTGGGAACTGCAAAACACATGGAGTACGGGGGTACTGTCTTGCGTGCCGAGGGAAGCTCTTTCCTCCACCAAAGATAGACAGTAGGATGTCAGGACTGTTGGGACCACTTCAGGTCCACCACTCGTGATGCTGGATCCATGCACTTCATCAGGAGAGGAGACATGAGCCACCGGTTGTAGCTGCAGAGGGGTGCCTGCTGAAGCAGGGAAGTGACTTATTCACTTCAAGAGAGATTCCTTTGTTCTTCTGGTGCAGGCTGAAGACAGGCAGTCCCCAGAGGATGCACTACTTGGAGACAGTTGCAGTTGCTGTCAGGAGCTGAAGTTACAATGTTGCAGAAATTGCCTTTGCTTCTTTGTTGCAGTTTGTAGAGTTCCTGGTGGGTCCAGTTGCAGTTCTGTCAGTAAGAAGGTGAAGTAAAGGATGCAGAGGATTCCTGTGGTGGTGATGGACAGGGGAGTGGTCACTCCCCTTTCCTTTGTCCAGGTTTGCGCCAGAGCAGGGAGTGGGGGTCCCTGAACTGGTGTAGACTGGATTATGCAAGGAGAGCACCACCTGTGCCATTCAAAGCATTTCCAGAGGCTCTGGGAGGCTACTCCTCCCATGCCTGTAACACTTCTTTCCAAAGGGAGAGGGTGTAACATCCCTCTCCCAAAGGAAATGCTTTGCTCTGCCTTCCTCAGCTCAAGCTGATTGAGCAACAGGAGGGCAGAAACCTGTCTGTGACATGGCAGCAGCTGGGGCTGCCTGGAAAACCTCAGAAGGCTGTAATGGCAGTGCTGGGGGTCCTCTAAGGAGCCCCCAGAGTGCATGGAATCAAATAACCAATGCTTGCAAAAGCCTTGGGGTATGATTCCAACATGTTTGATACCAAACATGCCCATATTCGGAGTTACCATTGTGAAGCTGTACATGGGTAGTGACCTATGTCCAGTGCACGCTTAAAATGGCATCCCCGCACTCATGAAGTCTGGGAAAATGGTCCTGGACAACATGTGGGCACCTCTGCTAGTGCAGGGGTACCTCACACACAGGTACTCTGCATCCAGCCTTCACGGCTAGAAGGCCTGATATGTAGGTGACTTTTAAGTTACCTGGTGCAAGGTAAATGGGATTGAAAGAGTGCATTCACCATTTCACACAGGCTGAAATGGCAGTCCTGAAGAAGCCTTTACATGGGCTCCCTATGGGTGGCAAAAGAAATGCTGCAGCCCATAGGGGTCCCCTAGGGTACCTAGGTACCATGTAATAGGGACTTATAAGGGGGCACCAGTATGGCAATTATGAGTGGGATACTGTGTTAACAGTATCTAACAACCAAATTTAGGGGGAGAGAGCATAACTACTGGGGTCCTGGTTAGCAGGATCCCAGTATACACAGTCAAACACACTGACAAACAGGCCAAAAATAGGGGTAACCATGCTAGAAAGAGGCTACTTTCTCACACAACACTGTCCACAAAGGTGGATTTTGCCAACAACAGAAAATGGATCAGCAAGCAGTCTGAAACCCACACATCTATAGGCAGACAACACAAGTTACTCTGGTACAACATAAAGGTAGAAAAGGAGTTGCAGGACAAAGGTGCACCCAAAGAAACACCTGTTTGGTTTTTATTAGGAAACCAATGTAAATTGCCCAAGGCCATTGGTCAGTCTGTTCCATAGTTCCACATAGCATAGTACTGTTGTAACACTTGACTCATAACTGCCAAGGAACCTTCACAGGAAAGGGCATCAAGTGGACAGGAAGGTACCTCAGGGATCATCCGGGGGGGGGTCAGATTTGGGATGGGTGGGTTTGGTAGGGGTGCACTGCTGTTTTGGAGGAGTGAGCTTCTTCGTGGGGGAGGGGTATGTGTGCTTGCTGGGGGTCAGGTGTGACATTGGAGGACTTGGAGTTGGAAGGGATGGGTTGGGATGCGGGTCGGGTCCTTTTGGGTTTGGGACGGGGTTGAGGGAACAGGAGTAAGGGCAAGGTAAAAAAAAAACTTTCCTTAGGGAGACAGGACAGTCTGCAGAAGAGGGTGGGGATTTAAAGGTTGGAGGATTGATTGTCTGCTGTGTCGGTGTGGATGTCCTGGGTGTGAGGTATTCTTATGTTTGGGTGAGGTCTGTTGTGTGTGTGAGTGTGGGCGTTTGCATGTCTAGCGGCTGGGAGGTGGAGCTGCAGGGTGATGGAGTGATGGATGTGATTATGTGTATGGTGTCTGCGGGTATGGTTGGGGCGAATGTGTGTGTGCCTGTTGGGGTGGTGTCTGTGGGGATGGCAGATGTGGTGGATGTATGTGTGTATCTTGGGGTGGTGTCTGTGGATATTCTTGATGTGGTGTGTGGGTCCTTGGTGGAAGTGGGGGTGACTGGGGATGTGGCGGCTGATGTGTGTGTGTTAAGTGCTTGGGTGCCAGTCTGTCTTGTGGTGTTTATGTGTGCTGGTTTTGTGTGTTGAGGTGAGTGCGTGCGGATCAGTCTGTGTGCTTGAGATAGGTTGGGGAATGGGGGATTTGGATTGGGAAGAGGGAGGTGGAGGGGGGATAGAAGATGAGGGTTGACTGGCTGTCATGAGTGAGGGGGCCAGAGCCTGACAAGATATGTGTCGGCCAGACATGGCATTATGAATGCCTTCCAGGAGTGCATTTTTCTGCTGCAGTTGGGTAGACACCCTTGGATGGCATTCAAAATGGCAGTCTGACACACTGAGATACTCCTCAGGAGGTCAATAGCCTCCTAACTCATGGGAACAGGGGGAACAGGGGCTGGGGTGGAGGTGCTTGTGGCAAAGGAAATGCTCACACTCTTGGGTGAGTGGGCATGACCAACTGGGTAGGAAGCAGCTGGGAGGGTGTTGATAGAACTGGGGGCAGTGGACAAAGATGGTAGAGAAGTACTTCCTGATTGATCCATTACCACTAGGGAGTGGCCACTGGAGGAAGAATCTGATGATGACGAGGATGTAGATCCGGTCTCCACAGTTGCACTCCCCTCACCCTTTGGGCTACTGGGTCCCTCTGTGTTGGTGGTGTCTTGACCCAAGGTCCTGTGGCCAGATGCTTCTTCACTTGGCTGTGCCCTGTCACCTTGGCTTCCCTGGGCTGATGCTGAAAATAGAAAGAGAAATAGAGTAATCAAATGTTCATCATCACACTTGAACAACAGCTGTAATTAGCAAACATTACCATGATGTCAAGTAGGCCCAGCAACAAACTTCACCTAAGTGGCCCCTACATGTACCATACCAAATGCACACATGTCATATATATGGTCAACAGTTGCCCACAGAAAAATCAGGATCTCAGACAACTTCAGTTGTATGGCTCAAGCTGTGCAATCACAGTAACCATTGAACAAGTATGAGACAACATTACCTTCAATGCTTTGACTTCTGGAGCATACCTCAGTTACCTGCTGCCATACAATAATAGGTTAATGCATTCCCACAGATCCCTCACAAAGTCATGCAGACATCTATTTGTCACATACACAATAACACAACAATAAGAAATGATGGTCCCAGAACATGCCTTGTTGCTGACAATAGTACAGTAGCCTGGAGAATTTGACATGGAAATACTCAGGGAAATGTCTTTAACAACGCGTTATTCAGCTTTTTCTGTGCCTTAACCACACATGTGCTGAACTACGCATATGCGTGGTTAAGGCACAGAAAAAGCCATGCCTTTTTCTGGAGAGGACGCGGAGGACACTGTGAGGTAAGTGGAGCTGGGACAGGGGTGGATTAAGGGATTGTGGTGGGTGGTGGTTGGGGACGAGCTATTTTGTTTTGAGAGGTGGGGGTTCGGGTATTTCTTTTAAGGGCTTAGGGTGGGGGATCGGGCTCTTTTTTTTAGAGGCAGGAGTGGGGGCTTATGGGTATCTTTTTTATTTAGGGCTTAGGGTAGGGGGCAGTATAATTTTAAAGGGGTGGGGGAAGGTTTAAGAAGGGGCGGGAGGAGGGAGGAGAGAAGAGGAGGAAGTATCAGGAGAGGACGCGGTGAGGTAAGTGGGGTTGGACAAGGTTGGTGGGTAGTTTTTAGTTGGTGGGGTGGATTTAGAGCTTAGGGTGGGTAGGGCTGTCGGAGTAGTTTAGTTTTTAGGTGGAGGGGTGGGGGGTCGGGATAATTTTTTTATAGGGCTCAGGGTGGGTTGGGATCGGTGTAGTTTACTCTTCAGGGGCAATGGTGGGGGGGTCAGGGTGGGTGGGGGTATCAGGGTAGTGTAGTTTTATGGGGTGGGTGGGTGGGTTAGAGTAGTTTTTTTATTATAGGACTCAAGGCAGTGGGGGGGTGTCGGTGTAGTTTAGTTTTATGGGGCAGTGGTGGGGAGGTCGGGTATTTTTGTTTTTAGGGTTCAGGGCAGGTGGGGGTACTTTAGTTTATAGGGGTGGGGGGGGTGGTTGGGATCGTTTTATTTTAGGGCTCAAGACGGGTGGGGGCAGTGTAGTTTAGGTATTAGGGGTGTGGGTAGTTTTGGGCCGTAGGGCAGGTGGGTTGCATGACAGGATCACGCATGCCGTTTTGCATGCGTGTCCACACATGCCTTTACTAGGCATGCTTTTACAACAAAATCGGTTGTAAAGGCATGCCTGGTCAAAGCATGCACGGAAATGACACGGTCGTGGTTCCGATCACTTTGTTAAGGCATGCATTGTTCTGACATGCATGGTTCCATCATACAACCAAATACTTATGTCACACTGGAAACATATCAACAAACCACACTTCACCAAGTGAAATATGTCCCAATGGAGTCATGGGAGTAGTACTAAAGTTGCTCAGATATGCCACATATTTGGCATGGAAATGTACTGTGTAGACAACATGTGCAAAATGTCAGGGAGATTTGTCTTCAGAGTACACAACACAATGAATCAGCAAGTCCCCGGAAAATCACCACTAATGTCTGGCACCCCCTACAATGGCATACTCTGAGTGGATCAGTAGACACTATTAGTCCTTTGGTTGTAGGAGAGGCCCAGAGATTTGCAAGTACTTGTAGAAGGCCCTCAACATGTTGCCCAATGGGAAGCGTAATCATTGTCTCCATTTTGGACATGCAAACTCAGGTGTCTGTGGATGAATGGTAGTACACAACCGTGATTCCAACATATTTGCAAGTCACTCCATGATGCATGCCAACAGTCAAGTTACAATCCTTCCCCATTTCACATGTGCAAAGCACTTTGCTACATGATTTCAGACCAGTGGCATGGAAATGCACATTGTAAAACTCTAGGCCTACCCATCTTGTCCCTCATTGCTAATGAAGTTGTACATGCCAACTGATATGCTATGATGGGTGAGGATATGTGTCAGCCATTTATCAATGGGGAAACATACCTGTCTGTGGCACCACATGAAATCTTCCCCCATTGTAAATGTCCCATTCCACACACAGGTTGGCATGCACATACCTGTGAAGGAATACAGAAATCATCCCACCAACACAGGTAGACCATGCATGAAACAGCAGCTTACTGATTTTCAAAAGAGAAAAGGACACGTGCTGAAATGTAGGCACAAGGAATTTTGGCAACAGTGATGGCACATAAATCATGTCAATGGACATTTCCCACTTACCATGGGAAAGGTTTGATCTATAGCTGCAGCCCCAAAAAAAGTTTGGACTGTCAAATGTATGATGGCCATCTTCACAATACAGACAGTAGTGAGGCAGCAGCACCTGTCATACGGTGAAGACAAGTAGCCTCTGGGTGGCAGATGGCAATTTACTAATTTCACCAGACACAAGGTTGAGAACAGCAGGCCTCACAAAATCATAAAAATGTTACTAGACCTGCATGTCTAGTGACTTAAATAATCTACTCGACCTATTTGTAGTGCTCTTGACCCATAAATTGTTTTAAGATTATGTAATCCTATGTAAATATTTTAATTCACTGTCACATATGATACCTCCTTTAAATATGTTAGAGCAGCATGTCTGTTGTACAAAAAAACACGTATTTAATAGACTAAGGGCCTCATTAGGAGTTTGGCGATCAACAGGCTGCCAGACTCGCAGTGGCAGTCATGACTGCCAGTGGTTTGGGGGTCTGACTGCCAAATTATGAGTTTGGCAGTCGGACCGCCAAACGACTGCCGCCTCCGCCAGGAACAATGCTCCTGATGGGCTGACAGTGGGTGCAGGTTGAAAGCAGCCCGGGTGGCGATGAACTCAGCACCGCTCTGCTACTTACAACGTGGTTCTCCGCCAGCCTTTTCATGGCAGTTTCAGTGCCAAGAAAAGGCTGGAAGAGAACAGGTGCAGGGGGCCTCAGTGCACTGCCCGCGCCAATGGCATGAGCAGTACAGCCCCCCCTGCCCAGCACCCTCGTAATGTACAAACAGTGCACATTACAAGGGTGCTGGTGCCCCCTGTGGGTGGCAGCATTGCAGCCTACCCGATTGCTTGAACGCTGCTGCCACGTTCCCGCTGGGCTGACTGGTGGAAACCGTAATGGGGCCGGCGGGGAGGTAGCTAGTAAGGTGGCAACCTCCCCATCAGAAGTTTGGCAGACGGGTCTTCCCCGTCCACTGAACACTTAATTGGCTCCTAAGTGTTTACTCCATATATAATACAAATGTAACTGAATATAGATATATGTGACCCCTGACTTGGCACTTAGGGCCACTCGAATTATGCGATTGTGCGGCCACAGCTCTTTTTGCTAAATTATAGATTTGCTGCACTTGCCACAGAATCCATCTTCTGCCACATACTCTGCAGAATTTAAGAAAACAAATTCTTCTAGTTCAGACGGTTCAAATTTTACTAAATATGTGATAACACGTGTTGCTGCACAGTGAAAGGCCCTTTGCAAAGCTGGAATGGTCACCTTTCGGTTGCTTATTGCTATATTAGCATGCTAAATTCGTACTAATGAGGTGCACCCAATGCCCAGAGAGTGTTACCAACTTTTAAAAAAATGAAAAAATAATGAAGTATTATTACTGAAAAATGTGCCACATTATGCTGCACAATTTGCCTTTTCTTGCCGCATAATTTACTCAACCCTGCTGCATGATTTGGACCTCTGCTGCATGATTACAATGGCCCTGCTCTTAGTTCATTAAGTCTTGTCATCATTGCGGGCAAGAATGTTTCTATGATTAGGGTTCAAGACTATCACTTTTAATGAGTATGTAACTAAAGCATGAAACGGTAGCGTACTGTCATTTCCTTCAGCACATTTTACATTGAAATGGCCATCAAAATTTCCAACTTACATGCGGTTTTACTGACAAAACTATAGAGTACAATTTTGTAAATCGAGTTACTTTGGACATCACCAAGTAAAGATCTGATTTGATTTGCTCCTATTTGAAATCTTTGCATCACACTTCTGACTACGAAAAAGTGCATTTGTAGTTTGTGAAATATTTGTAATATTTATTTACAAGCTATTTAAATGTTATGTGTTAGAAAACTACTGACATCCTATAGCATTTTGTTTCACAATGATTGTCAGACACCTCCCTTTTACAAATCCTCTAATTGTAGTAAGAGAAATAAAGTAAACACCATTTTCCAGGATAAGATAGCACTAGTAGAAAAACATACTGACATTTGACCTTTGTCCTTGAACAGACAGGAAGTGTGCCAAGAGTAGATTTCTTGAGCCCTGAATAGTGATCCATCACTACCTTTCTTTTGGCCTGTAACACTGAGGAGTAGTGGTCTGTTGCATAGAACTCACATCCACTACAACAACAAAGATTACTTTATTGACCAATGTACACAGGTAGATGTTGTCCCTAGAGAGCAAACTGTTAGTGGTATGTACACAGATGTGTCCTAGGTCCCTGAGCCAATAGGCAATGCACATCAGTATGCTCCACATAACATGTCTACACAATCACTCATCCACTGTGTTACACATGGCTCATTCCTAATCGTCAGGGGCCGATGTCAGAACCTAACACATTCACTTGGCAATGTTACAGGCAGGACTATGCCCTGTACTCACCCCCTTGTGGCTGCACTGCTGTCTCAAACACCCATCAAGGTCTGGGTAAGCCACGGTCAGAATGCGGGACATTAGGAGGGTCATGGTCCAACATGCACCCTGTCCACGTTGGGAGGACAGCCCCAGCTGGACTTCAGTGATCTTCTGGGCCCAGCATTTCATGTCCTCCCACCTCTTCCAACAGTGGGCTCTCTGTCGGCTGTGGACCACCAGGGTTCACACCTTCCTGTCTATGGCTTTATTTAGCTCCTTCTTCAGATAGGCATGGACTTTAATGGATGCAAAAGATAAATCAAGAGATTGCAATCACAGGTTTTGGCACACATGGTTGATTCACACACATGTCAGAAACACCGAGCTAGAACTTTTTAATTTGTTACTACTCCACAAGTGTGAAACATACAAGCCAATAAATAGAGAGACATGACTACAGACATATGTATTTACATCTACGGACTAACCCACTACCCTGCTCAGTGCCTACAATGATTAAGCAAGCTTCCTAACATCAGGTAGCTCCAGCAACATGTACTGTGATATGAGCCACAATGAAACACTATACACCTATGTGGCTTCTGAAGGGTAAACTCCTTAGGCATGAATGCACCAACACATACACACTCTGTGAGATTGACTCACTGCACCTGGTCCCTACATTCAACTGCTATATTACAAACTTTACCATTACTCTTTAGTGGCAATCAGTGGGCTGCCATGATGGGAAGATGAATTGTCTTCCTTGACCATGTGTGGACATGGGGCCTACAAAATGCAGACTCATGGTACTTTAGGTGGTGGGTTCTGTGGTATGTACCTGTACCACAAAATTGTCCTTTGGACATATGTATCTAGCCTACAGAGATGGCGTCCAACATTGAAAGGCATGCATTGTACAAATTATGCTATGTGACCAAGCTATTGATTCACATATCATCATCTCCCAGGAATCTATACACTGTCCAATAAGCCTGTACAGGTCCTCAGACTCCAAAAACCTCCCAAAACACAATGTGGCTGAGCTTAACACATGGTACTGGCTACCACTACCCGCAAATTGTACATCCCTGTTAGATCTGACAGCCTTGGGGTGGTCACCCCTAACTTCTTGCCTGCCTCCCTCCACTTTTTAGATACTGTTTTTGCTGGTTTTAAGACTCTGAACACTTTACCACTGCTAACCAGTGCTAAAGTGCATATGCTCTCTCCCTTTAAACATGGTAACACTGGATGATACCCAATTGGACTATTTAATTTACTTATAAGTACCTAGTAAAGTGCACTATATGTGCCCAGAGCCTGTAGATTACATGCTACTAGTGGGCCTGCAGCACTGATTGTGCCACCCACTTCAGTAGCCCCTTTACGTTGTCTCAGGCCTGCCATTGCAAGGCCTGCATGTACAGTTTCACTGCCAATTCGACTTGGCATTTAAAAGTACTTGCCAAGCCTAAAGCTCCCCTTTTTTTACATATAAGTCACCCCTAAGGCATGCCCTAGGTTACCCATAGGGCAGGGTGCTGTGTAGGCAAAAGGCAGGACATGTACCTGTGTAGTTTATATGTCCTGGTAGTGTAAAACTCCTAAATTCATTTTTACACTGCTGTGAGGCCTGCTCCCTTCATAGGCTAACATTGGGGCTGCCATCATACATTGTTTGAGTGGTCGCTGCTGATCTGAAAGGAGTAGGAAGGTCATATTTAGTATGGCCAGAATGGTGATACGAAATCCTACTGACTGGTGAAGTAGGATTTAATATTACTATTTTAGAAATGTCACTTTTAGAAAGTGAGCATTTTTCTGCACTTAAATCTTTCTGTGCCTTACAATCCACGTCTGGCTGGGTGTAGCTAACAGCTCCCTTGTGCATTCACTGAGACACAACCCAAACACAGGATACTCAGCCTCACTTGCATATATCTGCATTTTGAATGGGTCTTCCTGGGCTGGGAGGGTGGAGGGCCTGACACTTGCATGTCAAAGGACAGTAGCCTGCCCTCACACAAAGGACTGACACACCCCCTACTGGGACCCTGGCAGAGAGGATTGAACTGAAAGGGGACCTTGTGCACTTCTAAGCCACTCTTTGAAGTCTCCCCCACTTCAAAGGCACATTTGGGTATTTAAACAGGGCCTATGCCCCTACCAGTTCAGACACTTCCTGGAGAAGAGACCCTGAACCAGAACCTGCATCCTGCCAAGAAGACCTTCCTGGCTGCCCAAAGGAGTCACCTGTCTGCAGTCTGTGAAGGACTGCTGCCTTGCTGTTGCCCTGATGCCTTGCTGCTCTCTGGCTGCGGTGAAGAAGTGCTCTCCACGGGCTTGGATAGAGCTTGCCTCCTGTTCCCTGAAGTCTCAGGACCAAAAAGACTTCATCTCTACAAGAAGGACTCCGTGTGCTGCGAAATTCAACGCACAGCCTGCCAGAAACAATTCACAGCCTGAAAAATTCACTGCACGCCGAACCGGAACGACGCAGCCTGACTTCGCAACAAGAAGATTGACGCAGCGGCAGCGTAGCAACCGGAAATTCGCCGCATGGCACAGAGGTTTAACGCACAGCGGAGCCGGAATGACGCCGCTCGACGTCCAGAGAGCAATCGACAGAGCGCCTGCCGTGCCTTAGAAAATTCACGGCAACGCCAACCGAATCGACGCAGCTCCTGTGACTTCGTCCTGCCACTGCAGGAAATCCAAGCATCGTCCTCGGGGCATCTGAAAACCCCACAACCCGAAGAGGATCCACGACCGAGCGCCGGAAATCAAAGCTCAGCCGTCCCTGTGTGAAATCTAAACAACGCATCACTGTGTGCAGCCGGAGGAATCGAAGCACACCCCTTTGTTTCCACTCATCTCCACCTCTGCAGTTCTTTGCAGAGATTTTGCAAGCAAACCAGGAACTTTGTGCTTGAAAGAGACTTTGATTGCTGTTAAAAGACTTAAGATACTTTGGCCCTCATTATGACATTGGTGGTAAGTGCCGCTTACCGCCATGCTGACTGCCGCCAACATACTGCAACGAAGGCAGTATACCACTACGCATATTATGACCCACACATAGAAATCCGCCACTACACAGACACACACACAAGTGCGCCAGCCCAAAGGTCTGTGATAAAATGGCAGTACCAAAAGCCACACTGTTACGCCAACAGAAATACGCCCACAGTATTATGACCCACAAATCACGGCGGACATTCAACCGTGGTAAACCATTGGCGGTACAGACCGCCACGCTCAGAACACACACACACATAAAAAACAACACCACACTGGACAATTCAAAATACACACACCTGACACACATACACACACCACACCAATATAAAACACACACTCACACTACCCACAACCCTTTATGAAACAAAAAAATGACAACTGAGAGAGAGACAAGCCAGGCGCACCCACTGAATAAGAGCCACAAAACACCATCACCCGTACACCATCCACGCACCTCACAGCACACACCCCAACACATCACCCCACACACCCTCACACACACCACTCACTCTACACCCATGGCACCACAAAGACACCTCAGGTTCTCAGAGGAGGAGCTAAGGGTCATAGTGGAGGAAACCATCCGGGTAGAGCCATAGCTATTTAGATCACAGGTGCAGCAGACGTCCATTGCTAGGAAGACTGAGCTATGGTGGAGAGTCGTGGACAGGGTCAATGCCGTGGGACAGCACCCAAGAACAAGGGATGACATCAGGAAGAGGTGGAATGACCTATGGGGGAAGGTGCGTTCCGTTGTAGCAAGACACCTGATAGCTGTACATAGGACTGGCTGTGGACCCCCACCTCCTCCCACACAACTAACAACATGGGAGGAGCAAGTCTTGGTGATCATGCATCCTGAGGGCCTGGCAGGACTAGCAGGAGGACTGGACTCTGGTAAGTCAAATCTTTACTACTTTATCCCCCCCACCTGCATGCCATCACAAACTCCCACCCCTACCCTCAACCCCATCACTCCACCACCTCACATATACCCCACCATCACAACCTACCCATCCCAATACCAAGCCCTGCATGCATCACCAATGCATGGATCCCCATCACAGACCTGCATGGACACCCATCACCACAGCATGCACACTAGTGACAATCACTTAGCCAACCAAATCACAACTCACACAAGCCAAAGCTGCCTTGGTAATAACAACCATAGAGGGAAACATACCCATGCACAAGATGTCACATGCAGAAACAATAACACTGCATTTACATCTCCACAGGACTCCCACACACGTCACCGGAGAGGAGGTGCTAGCAACATCCAGTCCCCCCCCCAGAAGAGGCCCACAGTGTTGAGAGCAGCTCTGCATGCCTGGATCAGGAGGACAAGTCTGGCCCATCAGACACCTGTGGACAGTCGGTGACCCAGCCATATTGCAAACCACCACAGAGCCTCCCCCCTCAGGACACACCACCATAGCACCCACCCAGGGCGCCCATCCCTCTGTCCCCAGGACACGTCAATCAGCAGCGTGTCCTCCACTACAGGGACCCCAGGCAAGCCCACAAACCCAGGATTATCAGGGACCCGGGGTCAGTGGCAGTGGGCACATGGTTCAGGGGACAGAGGCACAGGAAAACAGGGAAGCTGGGAGGACTGCTGCGCAACAGGGAAAGGACAGGCCCAGGGAACCGACTCTCCACGAGGCACTCACCAACATCCTGGGAGCATACAACCATTCCCAGGAGACCATGGGCCAGATACTGGCCAAGCTGCAGGAGACCCAGCGGCTGTAGGAGGGACAGTACCTGGGGATCAGAGAGACATCCACACCACCCTGGTCACCATTGCAGGGGTACTGGCAGACATGGCCAACACCACGAGGGAGGCAGTGGCACACCAACGGGCCACTGACACTAGCCACACCGATGAACAGTCCTCCACCTCCAATGACGCTAGTGGGCAGGAGGCCCCACCACTGGAACAACAGGCCTCCAGCCCCCCAACCCCTGCAGAAGGAGAACCACCATGCAAAAGGTCCCTGCGATCCAGGCAGAAGCCAGGGAACATTGCCAAGACCCCGCCAGGAAATAAGACTCCCCTGAAAGTCACCCTTGTGTTCCACTCTGTTACCCTGTCCACCTTGAACTGCCATTGCTCCACTTCCTATGCCCCCTTGGACAATGCACCTGTGATACAAATAGACTGTACTCTATCCTTGACATTCCTCCACCATCAACCCAGCCCATTGCAATACCCTCTACACTTATTATCACAGAAATAAACACCCTTGGAACTAATACGAGTATGGAGTCTGTCAATTGATTGAAATATGAATTAGTTTAACAAACTGTAAACATTGCAATGAACAGTTACATATACATAGGTATGACCTGTAGTAGGCAGCAGTAAACACACCAGTAGCCAGAGTGGGGCACAGATATCTGAAAATAGAGATGCCAAAGGGTACAGGAAGTGGCCATAGAAATCAGAAAATCAGGCTGCCATGTACAATGTCCAACACAAAACTGCAATGGAAGGTGAAGTTACAGTGTCTTACCTGTGTGTCACTGGAAGTACTGTTGAATTATAGTAGTTCTGTTGTCCACATCCTCTTCCTCTGCCTCCTCTTCGTCACTGTACACAGGCTCCACTGCTGCCACACGACAACCTCCAGCCTCATCCTCCTGCAGAAAAGGCACCTGGCGTCTCAAGGCCAGGTTGTGCAACATGCAACATGCAATGATGATCTGGCACACCTTCTTGGGTGAGTAGTACAGGGATCCACCTGTCAGATGGAGGCACCGGAATCTGGTGTTCAGGAGGCCAAAGGTGCGCTCAATGATCCTCCTTGTTTGCCCATGTGATTCATTGTAATGTTCCAATGCCCTTGTCCTGGCATTCCTCACTGGGGTCAGTAGCCATGAAAGGTTGGGGTAACCAGAGTCACGTGCAAATATCGAGGGATACCTGTTAGCCAGACATTCACCCTTAGGACCAACCCCACACCCATATACCTACATCAACTGTGTGGGGACCCTGGGCTCATCTTTAAGCCACACCCTATGCCTCTGGAGTTGAGACATCACATATGGGATGCTGCTATTCCTCAAGATAAAGGCATCATGCACAGAGCCGGGATACTTTGCATTGACATGGGAGATGTACTGGTCCGCCAAACACACCGTCTGCACATTCAGAGAGTGAAAGCTCTTTCGATTTCTGAACACCTGTTCATTTCTCCGGGGGGGGGGGGGGGCAAAGGCAATACGTGTACCATCAATAGCACCAATAATTTTGGGGCTATGTCCTGTTGCATAGAAGTCAGCCTTCACTGTGGCCAAATCCTCCACCTGGGGGAATACGATGTAGCCCGCATGTGTTTCATCAGGGCAGACAACACTCTGGTCAGCATGTTTTAGAACATAGGCTGTGACGTCCCTGATGCCATGGCCACTGTCTCTTGGAAGGAACCACTTGCCAAGAAACGGAGCACTGACAGGACCTGCACTAAAGGGGGGATACCTGTGGGGTGGCAGATAGCTGAAATCAGGCCTGGCTCCAATTGGGCACACAGCTCTTGGATTGTGGCCCTATCAAGTCTGTAGGTTAGGGTAATGTGCCTGTCCTTCATTATCACCAGTTTCACCAGGGGTCTGTATACGGGGGTATGTCTCCATCTACTACTCATCCTCAGCGGTTGAACTCTAGGGTAAAAACGGTGAGCAGATGGTCATATTCAAACATATACTCAGATTAATATGCTTTTCTTTTTTACAGAAACAGTATGTGAACGTGTATGTCCGTTGATGTGACAAGGTCTGCTGTGACGCAGTTAGGTGCCAAGGCCTGTACCCCGCCTGACCTGTGGGGAGGGACAAGTGGAAATGAGGTAATTACGCTGGCGTTGTGTGCCGTTGCAGGAGGTGGTCAACAACCGCCGTGCAACATCGCATAGATTATCATTGGGGCCTACGGGTTCCAGGAGCCAATGGTGATGTACGCCGGCGGTGACGGTACGCACCGCCGCGGACGTGACCACCATTTTCTATCTGTTCACTCACTTGCTACCTGACCTTCAACAGGAGAAGACCTACACTGCAAGTGCTGCTGTGACCTGTGTCTGGAAGTGACCATGGCTCGAGTGTCTGGGGAAAGGGCCCCTGCCTTTACTTCAGAGGAGTTGGAGAGAATGGTGGATGAACCACTGCCGCAAACGGTGGGAGGACATGCGCCGCTGGGCAATGAAGATGGGGGAGGCCCAGCTGGGGCTGGCCTCCCAACGAGGAAGGGCTGCACGTCGTACCCTAACCACCCAGATGTTCCGCATCCTGGCGGTGGCCCATCCGGAGTTGGATGGGTGCTTGAAGGCATTACAGCAGCCACAAGGCATTGAGTACAGATTTAGAATCATGACTTTGCGCGAGTTAAGGTGTTACCTGGGTGGGGGATGTGGGCTATGGGTGCCCTAAGGCCAGGGCAAACATGGCAGGGTAGGTTCCATGATGGGCAAGCTCAGATGCACTCCAACCCCAATAATGTTAGTGGGCATCTGCTACTGGGCAGGGTCCTGTGGGTTTCAGGTGTGCAGCTAATGGCGTTAGGCATTGTACCCCATGGCCTGGAGACTAGCATTGTAACTGGTAGTGCATGGCCTAGTGCATAGGGCTGTCCCTGTGAGTTGTGTTTGCCAACGGTAGTGTTGTTGCTGGTATTGATCAAGTGTATCCTCTGCCTCTTCCCCCCCTTTTTGTTTTGACACCCTGTCCTTGTGTGCATCAGCATCATGTTGCGGAGGAGCAGAGGCACCGGCGACGGAGGAAGCTGCATCCCACATGGGTCTGGAGGCCGAATCCACCGACAGTGAGGGCACCAGTGGGATGGAAGATGAGGGGAGCATCACGACGGAGACAGGAGGGGACAGCACCGACAGCGATACCTCCTCCGATAGAAGCTCCCTGGTAGTGGCGGACATCTCTGTGCCCAACCCAACTACATGTACAGCCGCCACCCCTGTACCAGCACGGCCCTCCCAGCAGCCCCTCAGTGAGTTTCCCATGCCTGCTCACCCAGGAGGGTGGGCATCTCCTGCGCCCCAGGCACCTCAGACCCTGCCCCTGTCAGCCCTGCTGCCCTCAGTGAGGAGGCTATTAACTTCCTCAGATTCCTCTCTGTTGGGCAGTCAACCATACTGAATGACATC
This sequence comes from Pleurodeles waltl, assembly GCF_031143425.1. Classification (NCBI taxonomy): domain Eukaryota; kingdom Metazoa; phylum Chordata; class Amphibia; order Caudata; family Salamandridae; genus Pleurodeles; species Pleurodeles waltl. The sequence goes on from NC_090444.1 coordinate 1,605,753,060, forward strand.
CAGGGTCTAGCAGGGCATTTGCAACAAACAAATGCATACCTGAGTGCATTCACTCTGGCGTGGCGGCCCAACAGAGAGTATTCCAGGCTCTGGCCAACTCACTGATGGCAGCCATTGTCCCTGTCTCCAGCCTCCCCGCTCCAACTTCCTCTACTCAGTCCCAATCCCCTCAGCCCCAGCCTATCCCAAGCACACCTTCAGACCTGCATGCACCCAAATCATCACACAGGAGTGGCTCAGGCAAACACAAACACCTCACTTCATCCCACAGGCACTCACTCAAGCACCATCCAGATGCAGACACACCAACATCCAACGCCTCCACTGTGTCCCCCTCCTCCTCCTCGTCCACCTCCCTCCCAGTAGCATCTCCACTCACACCTGCATGCACTACATCCTCATCCACTACCTGCATCACCAGCACACCTATCACAGCATGCCCCTAACTGGCAGTCACCTCCCCCACATCCATGCACACGTCCCCTGTGTCCTCTCCCACTGTGTCTGTGCCCCCTCCTCCCAACGTACACAAATGCAAGCACTCAGACACCCAACAGCGATCCACCTCACGGCAGCATCCAGCCCATGCACCTGCACCCAAACACAGCAGACAGACACCTCCTACAACCACTCCCTCTTCCTCCACTCCCAAACCTTCACCCTCTTCCTGCCACAGTGTCCCTAAGAAGCTTTTCCTTGCCTCTCTTGACCTATTCCCTGCCTCTCCGCCCCCTCCTTCACTTCGGACCAGGGTGGCCAGAACCCAGCACCTCAGCCACCCAGTCCACGGCCACTGTAGTTTCTGCAGCTACTGCAGGTGTGAGAGGCTCCAAGGATCCACCCTTCAGCACAGCCAGTGTGCCTTCACCACCTGCCAAGGGCAAGAAGGGGCCGCCAGCTAGCAAGGGCACTAAGGGGACACAAGCCAGCAAGGGGAAGGAGGCACCACCAGCCAGCAAGGGGAAAGAGGCACTACCAGCCAGAAAGGGGAAGGAGGCACCACCAGCCAGCAAGGGGAGGAAGGCAATACCATCTGGCAGAAGCAAGGAGGCACCACCATCTGCCAAGGGCAGGAAGGGGACAACAGCGGCCAAGGCCAATGTGAAAGGAACTGACACCGCAGGCTGGATGGATTTGGTGCCTGGGGATGGAGCGGCATCTGGGCAAACAACACCAGCCATTGCACTTCAGCCGTCCAAGGCTGCAGGGGAAGGGCTGGAGCCTCCCTCCACCACTGACAGCACCGCCACCTGCACTGCTGGCAGCACCACCACCTGCACCGCCAGCAGCACCACTGCCTGCAACAGCAGCCCCAGTGGGCAACCGTCTGAGGCTGCAGGGAAAGGGCTGGAGCCTCCCCCCGCCACTGACAGCACTGCCACCTGCACTGCTGCCAGCACCGCCACCTGCACCGCCAGAAGCCCCACTGCCAGCAGCAGCAGCCCCAGTGGGAAGCCGTCCGAGGCTGCCGGGGAAGGGCTGGAGCCTCCCCCCCACCACTGACAAAACCGCTGCCAGCCCCGCAACTACCACCCACTGAGCAGCCATCACCGCCGGCGAGCAGTGTGTAGTCGTGACTACAAGGGCTGTAGTGCATCCTGGCCACTGCAACACCTGTAGGTGTGACACCCAGGTGAGAGACTGTGACCTTGCACCATCCAGGATGAAGCACACTGGGCACAAGACCCCCTCCAGAACCAGTGGAGGAAGGCATCCACTCACCCCTCTTTGCCAGGATGAAGCACACTGGGCACAAGGCCCCCTCCAGAACCAGTGGAAGAAGGCATCTACTCACCCCCCTTGCCAGGATGAAGCACACTGGGCACAAGGCCCCCTCCAGAACCAGTGGAAGACGGCATCCACTCACCCCCTCCTTGCCCGGATGAAGCACACTGGGCACAAGGCCCCCTCCAGAACCAGTGGAAGAAGGCATCTACTCACCCCCCCCTTGCCAGGATGAAGCACACTGGGCACAAGGCCCCCTCCAGAACCAGTGGAAGACGGCATCCACTCACCCCCTCCTTGCCCGGATGAAGCACACTGGGCACAAGGCCCCCTCCAGAACCAGTGGGCAAATCACCCATTTGAGAGACTGTGGCGTTGAACTCCCCAGGACCAAGCAGTGGGGAAACCACCCACTTGAGAGACTGTGGCTTTGTACTCCCCAGGAGCAAGCAGTGGGCAAACCACCCACTTGAGAGGCTGTGGCCTTGCACACCCCAGTACATCGCAGAGTGCATATAGCCCCCTCCAGGAGCAGTGGCGTTGTACCATCTTCCGGCTGAGGTGCCCCCCCATTCCCCGTCCCCCTGAGGTGCCTGTGTGTTTTTGACCTGATGCCCCTGCAGTGTTCTCTCCATATTGAGGTAAGAGCCAAGTGTGGCCTTGGCCTATGTGTTATGGCCCCGTAGGCCACGGACATTTTGGAGTGGGCATTGTTCCTCCATTTGTATATATTGTACATAATGTTTATGTCTTTGAGGACGTATTTATCTAAATTTGGAATATTAAACTCAATTTAATCAATTCCTTTTGTCCTTGCATTATTCCTGAGGGGTACGGGTGTATATGTAATGTTGTTGAATCTGTTTGTGTGTATGATGTGGGGGGTAGGGGTGTTGCGTGTTGCGTGTGTGTGTCACTCTCTTTTTCCTCCCCCCTCCCTTGTGTGCTAGGTGCGGTACTCACCGTGGTCATCTTCGCCAGCGTTCGTGTTCCAGTTGTAGGAGGAGGTATACCAGCATGGGGAAGATCTGCAGTTCGAGCTCCATGGTGTTGTGGTTCTTCCTTGAGTGTAGAGATGTTAGTCATTTCCCTTCTGTGTACTGTTTCCGCCGTGCTTTTGATGGCATTGGTACCCCAGAAAAGCTGGCGGATTGGCTTCTTGCAATACTGTGGGCGGTACATTTTCCTCCTGGCTGTTGGCGGTTACCGCTGCAGTGTTTGTTGCTACCGCCGTGGCGGTCGGAGTGTTAAAGTCGCTGTATGTGTTGGTGGTTTCGGCCGTGGTCATAATTCTATTTTTTTTACCGCCGGCCTGTTGGCGATATTGCTGCTGCTTTATCACCAACCGCCAGGGTTGTATTGACGGCCTTTATATCACTTTTACAATGATATCTGGACATATACTTATTGCATTTTAATCATTTTGACCTGCATCTTATCAGATAAATATTATATATTTTTCTAAACACTGTATGGTGTATTTTTGTGGTGCTGTATTGTGTTATTGTATGATTTATTGAAAAAATACTTTACACATTGCCTTCTAAGTTAAGCCTGACTGATCACTGCCAAACTACCAGAGGGTGGTCACAGGATAATTTAGATTGTGTGTGACTTACCCTGACTAGAGTGAGGGTCCTTGCTTGGACAGGGGGTAACCTGACTGCCAACCAAAGACCCCATTTCTAACAATCCCATTGATGCCACACAATGGCCCGCGACCGCCACTGCCAACAACGTTAGCCTTTGGCTGTGTTCATTGCGGTTGCAACCGACATGATGACTTTTTCTGGCGGTTGTAGGTGGTTCCTAATGTCCAGTCGAGTAGGTCAGGCATCCGCTATTTTGCAGCCTGAAATGCTGTATTGGGCATTATAAACTGCGTCACACCTACAAAATATGTTTTGTTACCTCACAAACATTCTTATCCTATCTTGTCATGTAGGTCCTTCTACTCCACCACCATTGTAGTATATCGCAGGGCACCAATGGCATTTACCATCCCTGCTCAGTCCACCACCGCCAACTGCCATTTTTGCAGTCGGAATACAGTTACATTTCGAGGAACAATTGTGTTGCACTTCTTTGAGTGTGCTCCAAATCCATGTTGTGGACATGTGTTCACATGATATCATTGGCGTGCATCATATTGCTGTAGACACACTGACTAATATTACAAATCATGTCTTGTCACACATAGGTGCCCAGGGAGAAGGAGGATGTGCCAACCTCCTGTCTACCATTCACTGCCAGACCTTCAGACCGTGGAACAACACCACATTATCATGTACTACCGCCTGGATAGGAAAACAATAGTTGACTTATGTCATCAGTTGGAGCCAGATCTGATGCCAGCTATTAGTTATCCAACCAGCATACCACCCATTGTACAAGTCATGACAGTACTGCATTTCCTATCCTTAGTCCTTACCACATGCAGTGGTCCTATCTGCTGGTATTGCCCAACCTATTTTCAGTCTGGTCTTGAAAGATGTCCTCTCAGCAATGTTGAAACACCTTGACAGCTATATCTGCTTTCGCCGACGTGAGAATTTAGCCAAAGTGAATAGTGACTTTTTGCCTGCCTCCCACATGTGGTGGGGGCCACTGATGGCACACATGTTGTCTTGTTGTCATTGCAGGCCAATGAACAAGCTTATTGTAACAGAAAGAACTTTCATTCCATCAACATGCAAGTTGTCTGTTTGGTGGATCGCTAAATTTCACGTCTGTGCCCCTTATTCGGGTTCAGTCCATGATTCCTTCATAATACCAAACAGCACCATACCCTAGCTGATGTCACAACTGGACCCCGAGAGGGCCTGGCTGGTTCTTAAGTCACATCAGTTCGGACTGTGTGGGAGCAATGTCAAGTGCTACAATCATGAAGTGAGTGACTCATTGTTGAGCATATGTCCCATTCCTTAACAGGAGACTCTGCATATCCAAACCATCCTTGGTTGTTAACTCCACTAAGGAATCCAACTACACTAGGGGAAGTCTGCTTCAAAAAGGCCCATTTAAGGACATAGATAGTGTAGCAGGCATTTGGGCCCCTGAAGGCCAGGTTTAGTTCTCTGGACAGGACTGGTGGAGCCCTCCTCTACTCACCCGGGAAAGTGTGTCAGATCACTGTGGCATGTTGCATGCTCCAAAACCTTGCCCTGCAGAGAAATATCCTGTCCATCCCGAAGGGGGTCTGCAGTGCCATCGGTGAGACTCCTGAAATCCCAAGTGAGGATGACAGTGCTGAAGATGAAGGAACTGACTTGCGGGAAGATCTCAACAGCTACTTTTCATGATTGTAAGTATGTCATGTGATGTAATGACTGTGACTGTACAATGAACTGTAGTTGGGAAAATGTGTGGAGTTTATTGCTGTAGAAAGAACTAGGGAGTGTATACTCTGCAATATTCAGCAAAAGGCTTCCTGATGAGATAGCTCTTGACACATCCTCACCTTGATCATGTTGCTTTATTTATGTCAGTTTACCTGCAAGGTAATTTCTTTTCCAGATGCTTTCCAGATGCTTGCTATGTGATTTGTGTAATAGGTATGTTTGTTTTCAAGTCTCTGCTCCTTGTTCTGTCTTTGTATGGGTACCTTCACCATGATATTCCCATGTGGGTATTTCACAGTTGTGACATTGGCAGGTATCTAATGCTGTTCTGACATACAAGGTGGACATGGATTGTTCCAGGTAATGTAGGTCATAGTGTTTGGGTGAATGAAACCTGTGCCAAGACAGCTTGCACAGTGTTTGGGTGGAGGGTCAGAAGTGCCCATTGGACTTGTTTTGTGTGCTGTGGTGGGACAATTGCATCATGTGTGTGATCATGAGGTCATGAAATATGTAGTCAGAGGTTGTGACCAAGTAATTTAACCATCACATTGGCCAAACATCTTTTGTATGACTGGTATGTAGCTGTACATATGTTTCATCATTGCAGGCCACAGTTCCTGTGCAACAACACTGACATATGTTTGTGTCATACCATTAGATGCATGTGCATTGGATTAGGATGGCCCTGTGATCAGGGGCTGTTGTACTGGAATCCGTCTGTATCTTAGATTATGTGATGCTGAATTACTTTGGTGTGGTATGTCATAAGGCTCAAGCTGGTGACATCATTCACTTTCATGTTTGTCTATTCTATAGGACAATGTCAGACAAATTCTTTCCTTCCATGGTCTGGGCGGCTGTACTGTGAAATGTGTACTTTGACTCAGTATGAGTCACACATTTTTCTTTCTAAAAGTCCAGACATATAGACAATCTATGTGCTGAATACTGTAAAAAAATGTTTGGTGTGACCAGACACTTATACTGATGTGTTGGTGTGTAATGGTTGTAATCCTGGACAGGGCACGGTGTACCTGTAACATATCCCTCCTCGCAGAAGTAGCTAGAGTCTTGATCATATGGTTCACATGGTCATACATCTCTACATAGCAAAATGTGGTAAGTAAGCAAGCAAATATTGAGTTTGTGATGGATGGATTTATTACAGTGCTAATGCATAAAATACATTTGAGACAGAAAGGAAGAAAAATGTATAGTGAAGGGGTCTGTCATGGTGAATGAAATAATTGGAGTAAATGCCACAATATAGGGAGTCCAAAGTCCAGAGTACTCATCCCATTAGAAATGGTAGGTGGTTGAGGCTCAGGCAACAGAGTGAATGTGTGACACACAAAGGAGGTCCTTTAGGAAGAGGTCACTTTCTGGCAGTGGTGGGTGTCACGCCATCTGCACCTCCTGGATTCTTTTAGTTTGGTCATGCCTTGGTACCCCTGATAGACCCCCAAGATGTGCCTGATGGTGTCCTGGCCAAGAGCAGCCTCAGTGGCCTCAGCCTGCTGGCCCACACCATCCCTTCCATGCACCCTACCCCCATGGGCCTGTGCCCTTGCCATAGGGTTCCCTCTCCAACTTGTTCCTGGACTCTCATTGTCAGAAATGTTGAGCTGCAACTCAGGATCCAGGACTGGGGGCACCAGGTGATAGACACTGTGCTTGGTACACAGTTTGAGGGGCGAATGGCTGCCTGTGATGTTGAGGCAACCGGGTTGGGAGATGTTGATGTGAGCACAGCGAGGCTCCCTGTTGGTGTCTGGTCAGGTTACTCAGATGGGCCAGAACCATCCTTCTAGATGTCCAGGAGTTTCTTCTTCACTGAGGACTTAATACGGGGGTGGTAGTGGCAGTCTCTTCTGTGGCCTCTGTATGCCCAGTGCCAACTCGACCTGTTGATCTGAAATGTACAATGTTACTAGTTTTATTGTGAGATCTACCTCCAACAATTTAGTGTTACAGTAAACATAGACCTTGTACAAATTTAGTTGCAGTTCATACAATTGTGGCAAATACCCAAGGTATTGGTTGTTTTGTCATGACATTTGTGAAGCATGAAAGATTTTTCTGACTGAAGCAGCTGCTGAAAGGTGTAGATCATTAGCACTTGGGAGTATGGGCTGAGAATTACGTCTTGCCACCAGTGCAGGCAAAACAATGGGTATGCAAGACATGGCTTTGGCTATTTTGATGCCTAGTTGATTGTGATGCAGGCAGACCCAGGAGTTTGTTTTATATGTGACTGGAGTCATCACGTGGGCATTGCAGTGTGAATGTGTCTGCTGCCAATACCGTTCTGGTTATGCATCTTGAAACCTTAGGTATCATTGTTTTGCACACTGGGTAAGCTGTCTTTTGTATCTTCAATAGTTAAAACTTGGGTTAGTATGTCAAGACGGAGCTACGTAGCCAGACGCATCCCTGAGCTGAGCATGATCTGTATCTTGGTCACTCCCAGCTGAGTAAACTTCAATTGAGAGTTAGCAAGCAAGGGTATTAGGACAAGTGACCACTAGTCTGTTTTTTGGAGTTAGAGAAACAGTGCCTCCTGGGAGTTACAGTCATGTCACTCTCTCTACTACGGACACAACAAATGGTATTCTCCCAGGTGAGTAAAGTTCATTTGAGAGTTCACTAATAGATGAATTTGGGCAAGTGAATACTGGGCTTGTGGTTGGGGGACAGAAACAGAGCCTCCGGCTTCAGCAGTCATGTCACTTCCTCTCCTTCACACACTTGACAAATGCTATCCTCCCAGGTGGGTGCTCTTCATTTGTGAGTTACAAAGCAAGGGTATTTGGAGGAGAGAACACTGGAGTGGTAGTTGGAGTGACAGTAGCAGTGTCACTCCAACTACTAGGCAGGCAGAAAGTTAGTCATCCCCCAACTTTTTGCCTGCCTCCCTCTACTTTTCTGACACTGTTTTTGCTGGTTTTAGGACTCTGCAACAGTACCACTGCTAACTAGTGCTAAAGTGCATATGCCCTCTCCTTTAAACAGGGTAACATTGGTTTATCCCCAATTGGCATATTCAATTTACTTATAAGTTCCTAGTAAAGCACTCTACATGTGCCCAGGGCCTGGAAATGAAATGCTACTAGTGGTCTTGCAGCACTGATTGTGCCACCCACATAAGTAGCCCCTTAACCATGTCTCAGGCCTGCCATTGCAAGGCTTATGTGTGCAGTTTCACCGCCACTTCGACTTGGCATTTAAAAGTATCCGCCAAGCCTTAAACTCCCTACATAGAAGTCACCTCTAAGGTAGGCCCTGGGTAACCCATAAAGTAGGGTGCTAAGTAGGTAAAAGGCAGGAGATGTACATATGTTTTTTATATGTCCTGGTAGTAAAAAACTGCTAAATTCGTTTTCCACTACTGTGAGGCCTGCTCCTTTCATAGACTAGCATTGGGACTGCCCTCATATACGTTTTGAGTGGTAGATTCTGATCTGAAAGGGGTAACCAGGTCATATTTAGTATGGCCAGAAGGGTAATAGAAAAGCTTGCTTATTGGTGATGTTGGATTTTATATTACTATTTTAGAAATGACACTTTTCGAAAGTAAGCATTTCTTTGCACTTAAAAACCATCTGTGCCTTACAACCTGTCTCAAATCAACGTCTGGGTTGTGCTGGTTGACAGCCCCCTTGTGCATTTTACCAAGACAACCACAAACACAGGACACTCTGTCACACCTGCACTCATCTGCACATTGAATGGGTCTTCCTGATATGGAAGGGTGGAGAGCCTGACACTTACATTTCAAAGGTCAGTCGGCTGCTCTCACACAATGGACTGCCAATCCCCCTACTGGTACCCTGGCTGACAAGACTGTACTGAAAGGGGAACTTGTGCATTTCAAAACCACTCTTTGAAGTCTCCCCCACTTCAAAGGCATTTTGGGGTATATAAACTGGGTCTGTGACCCCACTAACTAAGACACCTCTAGATCTAGGGTCAAATATCCATGTTTGCATCATTTTGTGGGAGCTCCAACCCACCTTGCGTCATATTGCAACAATGATATGGAAGGTAGGCCTTTCCTTTCCAAAAAATTATGCTAGCCCTCCAGTGCCATATTTACCTCCCAACGCAAAAATGACGCACAGTAAGAAAGCGGACCCAAAAAGTGACGCAAAGGTCGACCTTTGCATCAGATTTTAACGCCTGGTCAGGCCCACACACCACCACTTAAGGAAACACACAGAAGGAGCATTGGCAAACTCCTGGACAAAATGGAAGTGTTAGTACTCCAGACTGGCACACGCTGCAGATGTCAGCGATGACAACAGGTCCCTCCAGCACCACTGCAGCAACTCCAAACACCACCACAGCATCCACAAAGGCAGTGCAAAAGGGGGGAGAGGATCTTTCCACAGTGCACAACCATCCTTGGGCTCAGAGAACAGGATCTCATCAGGAATTATCATCCCCCGGGAGTCCATTGTACCCCTGCTGCACCACATTGCACCAGATATCACTGCAAGGGTGGCAACTTCAACAAACATACCACCCATGACCAAACTCCTTGCTGTCCACCATATGCTGGAGTCTGGATCTGTTCAGACAACGGGTGCACAAGTGGCTGGTATCTCCTGACCATCCTTCTCGGTCTTCCTTCCAAAGGTTCTGGATGCAATCATACATCTCTCACCCCACCACATCTGCTTCCCAATCACTAAGCAACTGCTGCAGGAGACCAAGCAAGGTTTCTATCAAATTGCTGGGTTCCTGCATGTGCTGGGTGCAATGTACTGCACACATGTCCAACTGGTGCCACCTGCAGCAATGGAGCACCTATACAGGAACCGTAAGCACACCCATTCCATAAATGTGCAGGCAATTGTGGACTACCGTGGTCTCTTCTCAAACATCCTTGCCAAATACCCCAGCAGCATCCATTATGCCTACATGTTCCAGCATTCCACCATTGAGATGTCCGAGGATGGCCAATATGGCAATGACCTACTTGTAGGTGAGCCACCATACCAAACAGTACACAGTCAAGACACCTACCACATAGAACAAACAAGAAATACACCACACTAAACATACATAGGCAGGGGAACACAGATGTACAAGCAACAAAACATATGCCACATGCTACACTACCGCAACCATTGCACATCACAAACACATATACACCCACATGTATATAATACAGCCACAACCTGACTGACACACCACATGAGGACAGGTGGAGCTATGTCCCCTTTGCATATAAAAGCTGGGCACAAACCATCACAAGTGTCCACTGTTTGACAACTAAATACAGATCCCACACACATTACACCTAATAATGTATAGCTCAGCAATGTAAACGGCATAGGCCATGACAATGTAAAGAACGTCACACATAGGCACAGCCCCACATCAGTCATGGTGTTCAAGCATCTGGCGGCACCAACGTCAAATGCCACCCAAGTGTCGCTATGACCAACTAAATATCACCTACACATACCTGACATACCTGTAGTATGAACATTCACCTGCATTGTGACACACACATAGGAATACAACATTACCTGCCATGAAAGACCATGGGGCAGAATTCCGGGACGTTGTGCAGCACCTAGTCCAGTGCCACCTCACATGTGCCCCTTAGCGCCCCCTAACGCCACCATGTACGAGCTGTATACAAAAAATGGTACACCATGGAGTAGAGTTTGTGCAATACTGTAAAGATCATGGACGCCATTGTAGGACTCTTTAGGAGTATAGAGGACATCCCTGACCATTCATGCACCGTGCATAGGTACCCATGTAAATGAATGGTGTGCCCCCTCCCAATGCCAACACAGTGCATGTGTTGAATGTATCTGTGATAAATCATGTATAGGAACTTCGGTGATTCCAGTGTACCAACTTTTGATCATCCTACAAATATGTGAATCACACTTAAGTACACTTGATGGCTGGCACAGCCATCACCTGACACAAAGGGTCACTATGGCCCTCATAACAACATTGATGGTAAATCCCGTTACTGCCGTGCAGAAGACCGCCAACACACCGCTGTGGCGGCGAAATTCCACTACAGCTATTACGACCCACAGGCCGGAATCCGCCAAAATCCAGACACCCACACAAGTCCGCCACACCAAAGGTCAGTGATAAACTGGTGACAACAAAACCTCCACTGTCACGCCAAAAGGAATTCGCCCACACTATCACGACCCACGAATCCACGCAGCGGTTTTCAACCGCGGTATTCCATTGGCGGTACACACCGCCGCACTCAAAATACACACACATTTACAAAACACAACCACATGGGACAATTCGAAATACACACACCTGTCCCACACACTCAATACAATTTAAAAAAAACACACACACCCACATCACCCACAAACCCCTACGACTAAAATTGAGAAAGAAGCACAGAGAGAGACACCACCATCAACAATACTAGCATCCACAGGCACACAACACCATCACTCACACTACAGCCACGCACCTCAGACAACACACACAAACACATCCCCTCACACATCACAACACACACCACCCCACACATCACCAACACCACACCATGGCACTGCAAAGACACCCCAGGTTCTCTGAAGAGGAGCTCAGGGTCATGGTGGAGGAAATCGTCTGGGTAGAGCCACAGCTATTCAGATCACAGGTGCAGCACACCTCCATAGCTAGTAAGATGGAGCTATGGCCCAGAATCGTAGACAGGGTCAACGCAGTGGGACAGCATCCAAGAACCGTGGATGACATCAGGAAGAGGCGGAACGACCTATGGGGGAAGGTGCATTCCGTGGTCTAGAGATACCAGATTGCATTTCAGAGGACTGGCAGCAGACCCCGCCTCCTCCCTCACAACTAACAACATGGGAGGAGCAGGTCTTGGCTATACTGCATCCTGAGGGCCTCACAGGAGTAGCAGGAGGAATGGACTCTTGTAAGTCAAATCTTAACTATTACATCCCCCACCCTACCTGCATGCTATCACATACCCCACCCTCACCCCCATCACTCCAACACCTCACATATGCCCCACTATCACAACCCACACATCCCAATGCCAAGCCCTGCATGCAACAACAAAGCATGGACACCCATCACCAAAGAATGGCCACTACAGATACCCACACAGATCCCCAAACCAACTATCACACAAGGTCCTAGACAAGAATGCAAGCACTGGAGTACAGGGTCACCCAGCCATTGCACACGATGGCACACACAGATGCAATAATCATGCCTTTACACCCCTGCAGGACCCCTACCCAACGTCACTGGACAGGAGGTTCCAGACATGTCCACTCCCCCCACAGAAGAGGCCCACATTGATGACAGCAGCTCTGTCCAACTGGATCAAGATGACCAGCCCGGCCCATCTGGGACCTCGGGACAGTTGGTTCCCCTCACACTGGCACATGCCACCACAGAGCCTCCCCCCTCAGGAAACACCAGCACAGCACCCACCCAGCAGGCCCATCCCTCTGTCCCCAGGACACGTCAAGCAGCAGTGTGTCCACCACTACAGGGAACCCAGGCTAACCTACCACCCCAAGAAAATCAGGGACCTGGGGGCAGTGGCAGTGGGCACATGGTTCAGGGGACAGAGGAACAGGAAAATAGGGAACTGGGAAGACTGCTGTGCAACAGGGGGAGGACAGGCCCACGGAGCCCACTCTCCATGAGGCCCTCTCCAACATCATGGGAGCGTACCATCATTCCCAGGAGACGATGGCAACGGTACTGGCCAAGTTTCAGGAGACCCAGCGGCTGCAGGAGGAACAGTATCTGTGGATCAGGGAGCAACTTAAGTCCATCAGCACCACCCTGGTCACCATTGTAGGGGTACTGAAGGATGTTGTGAACACCTGGAGGGACACTGTGGCACAGCAAGGGGCCCCTGACACTAGCCTGGATGATGAACAGCCCACCACCTCCACTGGCGCTAGTGGACAGGAGACACCGCCACAGGGCCACTACACCAGCACCCCTCCCCCTGCATATGGAGAACCACCCCGCAAACGGTCTCTGAGATCCAGGACAAAGACAGAGAACAATGCCAAGACCCCCGCCAGGAAATGAGACCACCCTGAATGTCATCCTTCTGTCCCACTTCGTCACCCTGTCTATCCATCAACTGCCCTAGCTCCACTTCCTATGCTCCTTTGGACAATGCACCTGTGAAACAAATAGACTGGACTCTGCCATAGACAATCCCCCACCATCACCCCTGCCCGTTTACTACCCCCTCGACTAATTTACACTGAAATAAACACCCTTGAATCACAAAACAATCTGGAGTCAGTCTGTGCTTTCACAAATGTGTATTTGTAATAACTAAGGAAAATAGCAATGTTGATTGTATTGTCAACATGCCTATGTCAAACAGCTCTAGTCCATGAGGTAATATAGCAGAGGTCACACAGTGGGACCCACATCTGGGAAATGGAAAGGTAAAGTGACAAGTCAGGGTCCATACACTGGATGAAAGTGACAGACATATGATAGGTCTGACAATTGTATGAGATGTGTGAGCCAGTGACATCTTCTTACATGTGTCTCACTGGAAGTATTGCTGGATAACGTTGTTTCTGTTGTTGATATCCTCTTCTTCTGCCTCCTCTTCTTCACTGTCCACAGGCTCCACAGCTGCCACAAGACTGGACCATCCTCCTGCAGAAAAGGCACATGTCATCGCAAAGCCAGGTTGTGCAGCATACAGCAGGCCACGATGATCTGGCACACCTTCTTTGGTGAGTAGTAGAGAGAACCACCTGTCATATGGAGGCACCGGAACCTGGCCTTCAAGAGGCCGAAGGTCCTTTCGATCACTCTCCTAGTTCGCCCATGTGCCTCATTGTAGCTTTCCTCTGCCCTTGTCCTGGGATTTTTCACTAGGGTCAGTAGCCATGACAGGTTGGGGTACCCAGAGTCACCTGCAAATGTCGAGGGGCAACTGTTAGACACACACTAACCCTTAGGGACAACCCCAGACCCAGACAACTATTCACACTGTATAGGGTCCTTGTCCTCACCTATTAGCCACACATGGTGCCTCTGGAGTTGCCCCATCACATAAGGGATGCTGCTATTCCTCAAAATGTAAGCGTCATGCACTGATCCTGGAAACTAGGCATTCACATGGGAGATATACTGGTCGGCCAAACACACCATCTGCACATTCATTGAATGGTAGCTCTTCCGGTTTCTGTACACCTGTTCACTCCTGCAGGGGGTACCAATGCCACATGTGTCCCATCAATGGCACCTATGATGTTGGGGATATGTCCCAGGGCATAGAAGTCACCTTTCACTGTGGGCAAATCCTCCACCTCAGGGAAAATGATGTAGCTGCGCATGTGTTTCAGCAGGGCAGACAACACTCTGGACAACACTTTAAAGAACATAGGCTGGGACATCCCTAATGCAATGGCCACTGTAGATTGAAAAGACCCACTTGCCAGGAAATGGATTACTGACAGGACCTGCACTAGAGGGGGGATTCCTGTGGGATGGCGGATTGCTGATATCAGGTCTGGCTCCAACTGGGCACACAGTTCCTGGATTGATGCACAATCAAGTCTGTAAGTGATAATGATGTGTCTGTCTTCCATTGTCGACAGGTCCACCAGGGGTCTGTACACCGGAGGATGCCGCCATCTCCTCACCTGCCCCAGCGGAAGTGCCCTTTGGACTAGAACAGCGAGCAGAGAGTTAGCCAACACTGAGGTATTAAAAAAATGATTATTGCACACATATGTCAATCTGCAATGTGCCTGTCACTGTGTGTATGCAAGGCCTAGATAGGTTTGACGCATTTAAAATTAATGCCATGTGGCCCCCTGAAATGGCGGCTGCCTGACCTGTAAGGTGAGGCAAGGGGATATGAGGTAACTGAGGTCGAAGACCGCAGCGCAATCTTGTATTGGTTAACATTGGACCCTATGGGTCCCAGGAGCCAATGACGATGTACGCCAGCGGTGACGGTACGTGACCACCATTTTCTGTCTGTTCACTCACTAGATACCTGACCTTCAACAGGAGAGGACCCACACTGCAAGTGCTGCTGTGACCTCAGTCTGGAAGTGACGATGTCTCATGTGTCTGGGGAAAGGGCCCCTGCCTTCACTTCGGAGGAGTTGGAGAAGTTAGTGGATGGGGTCCTCCCTCAGTACACGCTACTCTACAGTCCTCCAGACAAACAGGTGAGTACACTGTGAGCATGCTGTATGGGCAATGGCTGTTTGGAGTGGTGTGGATGGAAGATATGGGGGGACCGAGGCCTGCATGAGCGGACGGTGAGTGTATGTGTGTCAGGGCAAGGGTGGGAACATGGGTCAATGACTTTGACTTTCCGGACGGTTAAAGATTTTCCTTTTCCCCTGTACTATTCCTCTAGGTCAGCGCCCACCAGAAGAAGGATATTTGGCGTGCCATCGCCAAGGACGTCCGGACCCTGGGGGTCCACCACAGAAGGAGCACCCACTGCAGGAAAAGATGGGAGGGCATTCGCCGCTGGAGCAAGAAGACAGCGGAGGCCCAGCTGGGGATGGCCTCCCAACGTGGGAGGGGTGCCCGTCGCATCATGACCCTCCTGATGTTCCGGATCCTGGCGGTGGCGTATCCGGAGTTGGATGGGCGCTTGAGGGCATCACAGCAGCCACAAAGGGGTGACTACAGTCACATCTATCTTACTCTGCACGCATTACGAGGTGTCTGGGTGGGGGAGGTGGGCTGTGGGCTCCCCTAGGCCAGGGTGAGTTTTGTAGGCAAGGTCCCTTCGTGAGGCAGGCTATGTGGCACCCCAATCCCACCAGTGGTAAGAGCCAACTACACCTAGTCAAGCTCCTGTGACTTCCATGTGTGCAGCAATCTGGCATAGGCCTTGTACCCCATGTCCCTGTGATTAATTAGGGAACATGGCATAGTGTAGAGGGCTGCTGTGTCTGTAGTGTCCGCCAACGGTAGTGGTATTGCATGCACTGAACATGTCTTTCTTCTGTCTCCCCCCCACCTTTTTGTGGTCTCCCTGTTCTTGTGTGCATTAGCATCATCAGGCGGAGGAGCAGTGGCACCGGAGCAGGAGGGAGCTGCATCCCACATGGCCCTGGAGGGCGAGACAATGGAGTCTGAAGCCACCATTGTGACGGAGGGGTGAGGGGAGCTCCACTGCGGGGACCGAAGGTGACATTAGTGACAGCGACTCTTCCTCTGATGGGAGCTCCCTTGTGGTGGCGGGCCCCTCTGTGCACCCCGCATCAACAGGTACAGCCGCCACCCCCCTACCAGCACCGCCCTCTCAGCAGCTCCTCAGCGTGTGTCCCGTGGCCGCTCACCCAGGAGGGTGGGCATCTCCTTCGCCCCAGGCACCTCAGGCCCTACCCAGTCAGCCCTGCTGCCCTCAGTGAGGAGGCTATTGACCTCCTGAGATCCCTCACTATTGGGCGGTCTACCATTCTGAATGCCATCCAGGGTGCTGAGAGGCACTTGCAACAAACAAATGCAGACCTGGAGGGCATTCATTCTGGCCAGGCAGCCTAACAGAGAGCATTTCAGGCTCTGGCCTCAGCACTGATGGCAGCCATTGTCCCTGTGTCAAGCCTCCCCCTTCCAACTTCCACTACCAGAGCCAATCCCCTGTACCTCAGCCTATCCCAAGCACACCATCAGACCAGCATGCACACACCTCAACACACAAGGGTGGCTCTGGCAAACATAAGCACCACACATCCCACAGGTACTCACACAAGCATCATACCCATGCACACATACCAACATCCACTGCCTCCACTGTGTCCCCCTCCTCCACGTCTCCCTCCTCCCTCCCTGTCTCGTCTCCACTCACACCTGCATGCACCACATCTTCAGCCACTTCCTCCATCACCAGCACGCCCATCACCACACACCGCTCATGTGCACGCACCACCCCCACTACCATTCACACATCCCCTGTGTCCTCTACCAGTGTGTCTGTGAGCCCTCCTCCAAACTACACAAATGCCACCCACCCACCCAACAGCCATCCACCTCACAACAGCCTCCAGCCCATGCACCTTCACCCAAAGTCAGCAAACTTACACCTCCTACAACCACTACCTCCACTCCCAAACCCCCTCCATCTACCCGTCCCAGTGTGTCTAAAAGGCTCTTCCTGTCTAATATTGACCTTTATCCTACACCTCCCCCCGTCTGTCCCCTAGGGCCCGCCTTTCCACGTCCCAACCCAGCACCTCAGCCACCCCATCACCAGACACAGAGGTGGCAGCAACTGCGGGCTTTTGGAGTGCACCAAGCAACATGGCTGCCATTGTTCCACAGAGCGAGGGCAAGGACATTCCGCCACCTCCAAAAGTAAAAACGTTGCCCACATCCTGGAGGGAGAAAGCGAAAACACCTGCCACCAAGGGCTCAGGCAAAACAAAAGTGGATAGTGGCAAGAGAGCTGCGCCACCATCCAAGGTGGGGAAGGGCCAGAAAATCAAGGGCAGGTCCACGTCGACGCCAATCTGTACGGCGGACAAGACCGCCACCAGCACCGCCACCTGCACCGCCCCCTGCACTGCCAACAGCACCGCAGTCACTGAGCCCGCCACCACACCGCAGTCACTGAGCCCTCCACAAGCACTGCAGCCACAAAGACCGCCACCAGTACCGATGCGACAGAGTCTGCTGCCAGCACCTATGCCACAGAGCCCTCCGCCAGCACCGATGCAACAGAGCCTGCCACAAGCACCGATGCCACAGAGCCCGCCCCCAGCACCGATGCCACAGAGCCCGCCGCAAGCACTGATGCCACTGACACCGCCCCCAGCACCACCCGCGGCCCGGGACATCCTGAGCCAGTGGCACCACCGCAGACATGGCTGCCATCCTCAGTGGTCAGTCGTATGAGGCTGGTGGTCAGTTCCAGGAGCCTGGGCAGCTTGCATATAGCACCACCGTCAGTGGAGTATCACACCCACTACCTCAGTCCTTGGCAGGATGAAGCACTCTGGGCACAAAGCCCCCTCAAGAACCAGTGGAGTATCACATCCACTACCTCAGTCCTTGTCAGGATGAAGCACTCTGGGCACAAAGCCCCCTCCAGAACCAGTGGAGAGATACATCCACTACCTCAGTCCTTGACAGGATGAAGCACTCTGGGTACAAAGCCCCCTCCAGAACCAGTGGAGAAAGACATCCACTACCTCAGTCCTTGGCAGGATGAAGCACTCTGGGCACAAAGCCGCCTCCAGAACCAGTGGAGAAAGACATCCACTACCTCAGTCCTTGGCTCGATGAAGCACTCTGGGCACCAAGCCCCCTCCAGAACCAGTGGAGAAAGACATCCACTACCTCTGTCCTTGGCAGGATGAAGCACTCTGGGCACCAAGCCCCCTCCAGAACCAGTGGAGAAAGACAGACATCCACTACCTCAGTCCTTGGCAGGATGAAGCACTCTGGGCACAAAGGCCCCTCCTTTACCAGTGGAGTATCACATCCACTACCTGAGTCCTTGGCAGGATGAAGCACTCTGGGCACAATGCCCCCTCCAGAACCAGTGGAGTATCTCATCCACTACCTGAGTCCTTGGCAGGATGAATCACTCTGGGCACAAAGCGCCCTCCAAAACCAGTGGAGAAAGACATCCACTACCTCAGTCCTTGGCAGGATGAAGCACTGTGGGCACAAAACCCCCACCAGAACCAGTGGAAAAAGGCATCCACTACCTCAGTCCTTGGCAGGATGAAGCACTCTGAGCACAAAGCCCCCTCCAGAACCAGTGGAGAAAGGCATCCACTACCTGAGGCCTTGGCAGGATGAAGCACTCTGGGCACAAAGCCCCCTCCTGAACCAGTGGAGTATCACATCCACTACCTCAGTCCTTGGCAGGATGAAGCACTCTGGGCACCAAGCCTCCTCCAGAACCAGTGGAGAAAGACATCCACTACCTGAGGCATTGGCAGGATGAAGCACTCTGGGCACAAAGCCCCCTCCTGAACCAGTGGAGTATCACATCCACTACCTGAGTCCTTGGCAGGATGAAGCACTCTGGGCACAAAGCCCCCTCCAGAACCAGTGGAGTATCACATCCACTACCTGAGTCCTTGGCAGGATGAAGCACTCTGGGCGCAAAGCCCCCTCCAGAACCAGTAGAGTATCACATCCACTACCTGAGTCCTTGGCAGGATGAAGCACTCTGGGCACAACGCGCCCTCCAGAACCAGTGGAGAAAGACATCCACTACCTCAGTCCTTGGCAGGATGAAGCACTCTGGGCACAAAGCCCCCTCCAGAACCAGTGGAGAAAGTCATCCACTACCCGGGCCCCTGGCAGGATGAAGCTCTCTGGGCACAAAGCCCCCTCCAGTACCAGTGGGGTATCACATCCACTACCTCAGTCCTTGGCAGACTGAAGCACTCTGGGCACCAAGCCCCCTCCAGAACCAGTGGAGAAAGACATCCACTACCTCTGTTCTTGGCAGGATGAAGCACTCTGGGCACCAAGCCCCCTCCAGAACCAGTGGAGAAAGACATCCACTACCTCAGTCCTTGGCAGGATGAAGCACTCTGGGCACAAAGCCCCCTCCAGACCAGTGGAGAAAGACATCCACTACCTCAGTCCTTGGCAGGATGAAGCACTCTGGGTACAAAGCCCCCTCCAGAACCAGTGGAGAAAGGCAACCACTACCTGAGTCCTTGGCAGGATGAAGCACTCTGGGCACAAAGCCCCCTCCAGAACCAGTGGAGAAAGGCATCCACTTGAGAGACTGTGGCTTTGCACTCCCCAGGATAGAGTGGTGGGCAACCCACCCACTTGAGAGACTTGAGAGACTGTGGCTTTGCACTCCCCAGGATACAGCAGTGGGCAACCCACCCACTTGAGAGACTTCTGAGACTGTGGCTTTGCACTCCCCAGGATAGAGCGGTGGGCAACCCACCCACTTGAGAGACTTGAGAGACTGTGGCTTTGCACTCCCCAGGATAGAGCAGTGGGCAACCCACCCACTTGAGAGACTTCTGAGACTGTGGCTTTGCACTCCCCAGGATAGAGCACTGGGCAACACACCTACTTGAGAGACTTGAGAGACTGTGGCTTTGCACTCCCCAGGATACAGCAGTGGGCATGGGGCCCCCTCGTGGAACTAGCGTCGTGCACTCATCCGGCTGAGGTGCCCCCCTTCCCTTCCCCTTGAGTTGCCTGTTTCATTTCGATCTGATGCCCCTGCAGTGTTCTCTCCGTTTGGAGTCTGGTATCGAGTGTGGGCCTCGCCCATGCATTTTGGGCCCAGTGGTCCACGGACTATGAATGGTGCACTATCCAGACTTGTGTAGTTGGTGTACATAATTGTTTATACTGTATTTCAAGTTTTGACTAATGGATTTTTATTTATTACAATCGTTCATCGCATTTCCTTTTGTCCTTGCGTTCTTACAGGTGGGGTGGGGGAGTGTATATGTAATGTTGCTGCATGTATTTGTGTCTATGGTGTTGTGGGTGAGGGTGGGTGTGAGGGTGTTGCGTGTTGCGTGTGTGTGTCACTCTCTTTTCCCTCCCCCCTCCCCTGTGTTGTAGGTGCAGTACTCACCATGGTTGTGGCTGCCATCTTTCGTGCTCCTGGTAGAGGAGCAGGAATACCATCGCAGGGAGTATTTGGAGTTCTGGCTCCGTGGCGTCCTGGTTCCTCATGGAATGTGTAGAGGTGAGTGTTTTCCCTTCCAAGTCCTGTTTCCGCCGTGTTTTTGTTTGTGTTGGTTCCGCCCCGGAAAAGGTGGCGGATTGGCCTCTCATAATAGTGTGGGCGGTAGATTGTCTTCCGCCTGTCTGTTGGCTGTAACCACCGCAGTGTTTGTTTGTACCGCCGTGGCAGTCGGAGTGTTAAAGTGGCTGTCTATGTTGGCGGTGTCCGCCACAGTCGTGATTCCATTTATTTTTACCGCCGGCCTGTTGGCGGTCCTACCGCCACTTTAACACCGACCGCCAGGGTTGTAATAAGGACCTATGTGTTGTACTGCATGCCTAGTGCCACATGGTAACATGGAGGCCAGATTTCGATATTGAAGGACTACCATAGTGTCTCTACATATGATGACACTGTGTTGCAAAGAGGTGGAAGGTTCCATCAATAATACAACAGGCACAAATATGGACAACTCAACACATATTTGCAAGGGCTGAACCATCTGTTTGGATTGAATATTACAATCCCCAGGTCCCTGAGCCAAAACCCAACATTCTCCTTTCCATCAACACAGACCTAAGAAACCAATTCACGAAACAGGAACATACACTATACCAGAAGCAATTCTGAGTCACCACTAACCAATTAACTCCCAAGGTACATACCAAACCAATATTAAGCATTACCAACACATCTTCTCTCATTCCTTTGCAGCCGACCAAGGTTACGGCAAACAGCCAGGGGTCATGACTCCATTTAGCAATCCCACAACGGTGGAAGAGCGTGCATATATTGAAGGGCACAGAAGAAACAAAATGTGGTGGAGAGGACATTTGAGCTTCTGAAGTCAAGGTTCAGGTGCCTGGCCCTGACTAGAGGAAGCCTGTTGTATGCTCCACCACGGGTATGCACAATTATATTGGTATGTGCAATCCTGCATGATATTTGTATATGGACCCATGTTCTCTGGGATGAACAGGTAAATGTCCCCAATGAGGAGGAGGATGACAATGGTGCAGCACATTTGGAGGGGGGTCTACAAAACAAACACTGCTGCAGGAGTTTGCAGGAAACTACAAATTGTACAGACCTTCTACACATAGTCACTGTACAAATATAATCACACCTGAATCTCCATGGTTTACTCATTATCCACCACATATACCATTGGAATGTAACTCATACCTCAGAGAGCAGGAAAAAAACATAACAGTTACAAGTATGGTAACAACATAGTTTGTGATGTAAGAAGGTCTAGTGTCTCCATGTCACACGTAGGTGTCACGTAAATCATGGGCACGTGGCTCTTTAAGTCCTAGATCCATGCACCACAACATATAACGTGCCTTTATGTGGGCAATGTGCAAATTTCTAGCCCTTCCCTCGCACCATCACCACGCTTGTCAGGATGTATGCAAGGATGGGGCATACATAAGGTAGGGGTTGTTATCAAATTATGTTTAAATAATGTAGGTGTCACATCTCAGGCAGATTGCTGCTTCGCTAGCACTGTGCATGTGTGACAAGGGGGAACATCATTGGTAACTATGAACCTTCAGTTACTGTGCAGGGTTTGTAACCAATGTTAGGGGCAAAGCCTGCACTGTGTATCCATGGGCTTATGTTATTGGGCACAACACTGACACATGGTGCGCTGTACCTCACTTATGGCACACACACACGTTGGCTGTGGAGTGCTCTATGGATTGCCAGACAAATGTAACAGCAAAGGGTGCTGATCTCCTATCCAAACATATGGCCCATTGTCAGGCTCTAAGAATAAAATGGGACAATGCACCACCAAATTTTTGTCTGGGCGGAATGTAGGCAGAGTGTGTTCCACTCCCTATGTATAATAATATATAAACAATTGTCACACAAATCTGCTGTCTCGACAAATGCCTACAGCAAATTCAGATATACATGTGAAGACTGATGTACGGGTGTATGGCCTAGGTAGCTAAGGGTTTGAAAGTAACATCAATGGTTGACATTTATCAGCAAGGTAACCTAGTATAGTCTACATTACACCATCACACAGCAATACACACCACCCATTGTCACTCACATGCAGACCAAAAGCAGGGTACCAACAGTGACAAAATTCCCTAATATGTTTAGGTCTCCAACATGCCAATCAGGTGAGGGATGTGTAAGTATGTCCAGCAATGTCGAAACATGTCACAGACCCATTAAAAAATGAATGGGAGCAGAAGTAGACAGATATGTTGCATGTGGCTAATGAAAAAAGCAGCCCTGAGATGATTTCACACATCAACATCATACAGTCATGGTAAAAGTAACATAGGTTGTAGAATGCAGGAATAAATGCATACCCATGTTCAAAGAAGGATGTGGATTGACAGCTGAGAGATACCCACAGATACTTGGAAATACAACATGGGAGGTCACTTGGAGACGACACAAGTACTGTGGCAGGTGTAATGTCAAATGTGTGTCGTACTCATTAAACATGGCAAAGCCAGGTAATGGGACAGTAACTATCATTTAGACAGTAGTAGAGGATGTGTGCATCTACAATTTATACAAGTCACATGTTGCATCCTGTTCATGTATGACTGGACAAAGTTGCTGTAGAATATATGTACAAAGTGTAAGCAGCCTAAAGATATGCAGCAATGTAGAACACAAAATATTCCTAACAAGTAATGCGGTAAAACGTGGAGAAGGAACACATGTAGACCAATACTGACTGTGCAAAACATCAATGTCTACATGTGATCACAAAACATATGTACAGAGAGGGTGGCTAGGTCAGTACATAAGCCACTCATGTTTGCCACTGCTATAATCTGGTAGTTGTCCATCGCATACCAACATGACAGGAGGCAGTGACAGATAACACCATCTGCCTCCTGGCACGTTCCCAAAATAGAAGTCACAAGAGAGATACAACCCCTAGTCAAGCTGCCCATGTAAATTCCTAAGGACATCAAATTGTGTCTGTCAGACCATGCTAAATGGTGAGACATGTCCTACACGTGCAAGTAGCCGGTCCTCAGTACATGATAGGGGAAGGCTGACATCAAGTACCCCCGGGAAAAAAATTATATCCCAGTCCATTTGATCACAATTGTGCATTTGACTGTCAGCAGGGGAGAGTGCATTGCTCTGCTGAATAGCAATCATGAAGAGGCTAGATCCCCCCTCACAAAACACCCTAACACCACTGCTTTGGCTACATAGGCCCTTATTATGTCCTTAGTGGTATAAACCGCCTACCACCACGGTGACGGCTGCCAAAACACCATCACCGCAGCATCCTATTGTCCGCCATATTATGACCGTAGCCAGAATTCCACCAGAAGGCTGGCGGGATTCCGGCTATGGTCATGGCTGCGGACGGAAGTAAAGTGGTGATGCTGCCAGCAGCATCGCCACACCAGTAGACCACTGCAGACCGTATCATGACACATGATATGGCCTAGCGGTTTTCTGCTGGCAGACGCTGCTGCTGGCAGCAGCGCCGTGCCACATCTCCTGCAGGAGGACACCCCGCAAGCAGGTAAGTCGGGTGCTCTGACAGGAGAGGGGGGTGGTCTGTGAGTGTGTGGGGGTGTGTGTGTATGTCTGTGGGTGCGTGCATGCAGGTGTGTGGTGTGTGGAATGCGTGTGTGCATGAATGGGTGTTAGTGTGCGTGTATGTTGTGTGGTGTGAATCCATGTGTGCAAGAATGTATGTCAGTATGTGTTGATGAGTGAGTGAATGGATGGATGCGTGCGTGGGTGAATGTGTGCATGAGATAGTGTATGCATGTGTATGTTGGCGCGTGAATGTGCATGTATGTCAGGGGGTCGGGAGTGAGAGGGGGATGGTGGGGGAGGACTCAGGGGAGGGGGAGTGGTGGGGAAGACCCCTATCAGTGTCAGGGAAGGAATTCCCTGGCACTGATAGTGCCTATTGCCATGGTTTTCATGGCGGTAAGATTGCCACAAAAACCATGGCGGTAGGCAGGGTCATAATCCCGTGGGTAGGACAGTGACGGCCGCCTGGCCGGAGACTGAAATCTCCAGACCTGTGGCTGTTACTGCCCTGGCAGACTGAGTAGTACATTGGCGGTTTGGCTTGGGCCAAACTGCCAATGTCATATTTTGGGGAAAGGTTCCGCCGGCCTTTTGACAGTACCTTTCTCCAAAATACCGCCGTCCACCAGGGACGTAATGAGGGCCCTAGACTTTTGATTTTTTCAGGGGTCTGATGCATGTGCACAGTGGACTGAGTAGTGTGGAGCTCCGTAAACCTGTGCCTACACATGCAACCATGGGTCTGTGTCAGCATAAAAACTCCCACGGTAGTGATAAAGAGTAGGTTGCCATCTTTGCCAGACTGCAAAACTGCTACACAGTGGTATGCTATTGTATGTGACAGTGATAACAAACATGATGTGGTCGATTGCAAGTACCTAGTTGGTGGCATGCACACATATGCTAGATATCTCAGCACACATGTACCACTTAAATGGCACAGACCTGGTAATTTATATTGGAGTCTAAATAAAAGGCAACTTACCTCAAATGTATGTGCATATGTATCACAAGATCACTGACAGAAATAAATGACCTTCACATGTGTTCCGACAAATGGAAACATAGGCGGCACTCGTATGACTACACAGACCTTTGTCAAAGTCCAACATGTGCCCATGCAGGAGGATAGATATGTGAGGGTTAATTTCCCATGAACTCATTGCTGTGGTCATATGTTACTGAAATGACACTACACATATCTTTACACACACACTGCACATAGCATCCTTCATTGACACGTGTGTACACCATCTCCTGCAACTAAGATGCATGGGAATCTATATATCACACGAGAAACAGAGCATCATGAAGGCGAAACCAACAACACACCACAAAGAGGGCACACATGCACTCACATTGCCAGGGGTAACGTAATTTCAAGCAAGCCATAGTCCACTGCATCCTCTGAGTACAATTTGTCATGGCTGTCACATGCCTACATTTGCATACCAGACATAACAATGTGGTACACCCACAAATATGTATTAGAACACATATGTACACTCATAGTACACATGTGCTAACATGTATGTGGACACAGTTCAGCTACACATGCACATATGTACACTAAACAAATATATAGGTTAAATATTCCAATGTCACTGTCAATATATGAACAGACATGCACACACATGTAGCCATACCATACTGACAATATAATTACATAGCCCTTGTGACGTGGTATGTGAATCTCGGTGACTGTCAGTCTTCCTAATTAATTTCCATGCATTACTATCATGCGTCAAAATTTATTGATTCAAACGGCTAAATTCCATACTCTGCAAGCCCAGGAAAATAATGCCTGGACCTTGCACGTCAATCGCATGGTTTTGTCAACCTGTATGGGAAATGTTAGAAATGGGGTCTTTGGTTGGCAGTCAGGTTACCCCCTGTCCAAACAAGGACCCTCACTCTAGTCAGGGTAAAGGAGACTCACCCTCACTTAATCCCTCCTCACCCCCCTTGGTAGCTTGGCACAAGAAGGCATGCTTAACTCCAGAGTTTAGGTGTAAAGTATTTGTGCCAACACACACAGTAATTCAGTGAAAACACTACAAAATGACACAACACAGGTTTAGAAATATTAGGAGATATTTATCTAAACAAAATAAGATCAAAACGACAAAAATCCAACATACACAAGTCAAGTTATTGATTTTAAAAGCAAAAGAGTCTTAAATCCTTTAGTAAATAGTAAAACACTGTTAGCATTAAAAAGTACCTGGGTAGCGTCAAAATAACACGCACTGACGAGTGTGTGTCGAAAAAGGTTAGCAATGCATCGATTTTTCACCCGCAGTGACACCGTGTGTCATTTCTCCTCCTCCGGTCAGGTCGGCATGCGTCAGTTTACCTCTCCGCAGGAGAGCAATGCATCGCTCTGGGCAAGCACTCAGGTCCGGGCAGGCGTTGTTTTTCTGTGCCCAGCAAGATTTGCTTCGAAAATCCTGCTGCACGGTATCAGCAAAATCACACAATGTGGGATGCGATGTTATCAGCCTTCGTCAGCGGGTGTTGTGCGTCAGCTCTCCAGCTGCGTGCTTCGATCTTCCAGGCGTGATGCCGGTGGAGCATCGATTTCTGCGGCAAAGCCGGCGGCGTGTCGTTTTTCAGCCGTGTCTCGGAAGGTACGTCGATATTTTCCCCGCATGTCATCTGTGCATGGATTTTCAGTCTTGGTCTGCCAGCTTCACCTGTGAAGGCCCCAAGAACTGGATAAGGCACCACTTGGCAGGGGTCTCAGCAGTGAGTCCAGGTGCTGGCAGGAGAAGTCTTGGATGGCCCTGAGACTTCAACAACAGGAGGCAAGCTCATGACAAGCCCTTGGAGATTTCTTCACAAGCAGGAATGCACAACAAAGTCTAGTCTTTGTCCTCTTGCACAGGCAGAAGCAGCAACTGCAGGATCTCTCCTCAAAGCACAGTCACAGCAGGGCAGCACTTTTCCTCAGCTCTTCAGCTCTTCTCCAGGCAAAGGTTCCTCTTGATGTCCAGAAGTGATCTAAAGTCTGCAGTTTTGGATGCTCTTCTTACACCAATTTTGACCTTTGAAGTAGGCCTACTTCAAAGGAAAGTCTCTCTTGTTTGTGAAATCCTGCCTTGCTCAGGCCAGGCCCCAGACACACACCAGGGGGTTGGAGACTGCATTGTATGAGGACAGGCACAGCCCTTTCAGGTGTAAGTGACCACTCCTCTTCTCCCTCCTAGCACAGATGGCTCATCAGAATGTGCAGGCTACACCCCAGCTCCCTTTGTGTCACTATCTAGAGAGAGGGGCAAACAGCCCAACTGTCAAACTGACCCAGAAAGGAAATCCACAAACAGGCAGAGTCACGGAATGGTTTTAGCAAGAAAATGCTCACTTTCTAAAAGTGGCATTTTCAAATACACAATCTCAAAACCAACTTTAATAAAAGATGTATTTTAAAATGTTGAGCTAAGAGACCCCAAACTCCACATGTCTATCTGCTCCCAAATGGAATCTACACTTTAATCATATTTAAAGGTAGCCCCCATGTTAACCTATGAGAGAGATAGGCCTTGCAACAGTGAAAACCGAATTTGGCAGTAATTAACTGTCAGGACATATAAAACACATTAGTATATGTCCCACCTTAAACATACACTACACCCTGCCCATGGGGCTACCTAGGGCCTAACTTAGGGGTGTCTTAAATGTAAGAAAGGGGAAGGTTTAGGCCTGGCAAGTGGGTACACTTGCCCAGTCAAACTGGCAGTTTAAAACTGCACACACAGACACTGCAGTGGTAGGTCCTAGCCATGTTTACAGGGCTACTCATGTGGGTGGCACAACCAGTGCTGCAGGCCCTCTAGTGCACTCTACTAGGGACTTACCGGTAAAACAAATATGCCAATCATGGATAAACCAATCAACAATACAATTTTCAGAGAGCATATGCACTTTAGCACTGGTTAGCAGTGGTGAAGTGCTCAGAGTTTTAAAGCCAACAACAACAGATCAGAAAAATAGGAGGCAGGAGGCAATAAGATTGGGGATGACTATGCATAAGGAAAAAAAGTCCAACAGGAAGGAATACCATGCATGACAGTCATGCGTCAAAAATTTAGACGGAAACGCCTAAACTTCATACTTTCCTATGCAGAAAAAAAGACGGCTGGCCCCTGAGTGTTAATTGCACGTGCACAGGTCTTGTCAGACACAAAAGGAAAAGAATTGACGCATGACTGTCATACATAAAAAAAACAGTGAATTCACTTTCACTTCACAGTCTTAGGCCCTCATTACAACCCTGGCGGTCGGTGTTAAAGCGGCAGTAATACCGCCAACAGGCTGTCGGTAAAAAAAATGGGATCACGACCACGGCAGAAACCGCCAACACATACAGCCACTTTAACACTCCGACCGCCACGGCGGTACCAACAAACACCGTGGCGGTAACCGCCAATAGACAGGCGGAAGTCAATGTACCGCCCACCCTATTACAACCTGCCCATCCACCAGCTTTTCCAGGGCGGTACCAACGCCATCAAAAGTACAGCGGAAACAGTACACAGAAGGGAAACCACTCACCTCTTGACACTCAACGAAGAACCAGGACGCCGTGGAGCCCGAGCTGCAGGTCCTGCCCATGCTGATCTACCTCCTCATCTACCAGGAGTACGAGCGGCGGTGACGACGACCATGGTGACTACTGCACCTAGTACACAGGGAAAGGGGGGAGAAAAAGAGAGTGACACACACACACGCAACACGCAATACCCCCACTCCCACCCTCACCCACAACACCATACACACAAACACATGCATCAACATTACATTTATACCTGTAACCTTCTGGAAGAATGCAAGGACAAAAGGAACTGAGTCAAATCAGTGATATATTAGAAATAGTCAGATATACGTAATAATTAGAAAAACAGTATTTACAAAAATATACAATATGTACATAAGGCAGTGCATTGTCCACTCAGAATGCATAGGCTAAGTCCATACTTGACTCCTGCCTCAATATGGAGAGAACACTGCAGGGGCATCAAGTCAAAAACACAAAGGCACCTCAGGGGGGCAGGGGAGGGGGGGCATCTCAGCCGGAAGATGGAATAACGCCACTGCTCCTCGACGGGGCTCCATGTCCCACAACGATGTCCTGGGGAGTGCAAGGCCACAGTCTCTCAAGTGGGTGGTTTGCCCACTGCCTGGTCCTGGAGAGTGCAAAGCCACAGTCTCTCAAGTGTGTGGTCTGCCCACTGCTTGGTCCTGGGGAGTGCAAAGCCACAGTCTCTCAAGTGGGTGGTTTGCCCACTGCTTTGTCCTGGGGAGTGCAAGGCCACAGTCTCTCAAGTGGATGCCTTCTTCCACTGGTTCTGGAGGTGGCTTTGTGCCCAGTGTGCTTCATCCTGATAAGGATAGGGTGAGCGGATGGCTTCTTCCACTGGTTCTGGAGGGGGCTTTTTGCCCAGTGATGCAACACTTGGGGTGTAGCAGTTCACAGTCCCTCACCTGGGTGTCTGAGGCACGAGATTTGCAGGGACCAGGATGCATGATAGTCCATGGAGGCAGGGCTAGACTCCATCTAGCGGCAGCTACAGCTGCAAACTGGTGGTAGTGCCAGTGCAGGTGGGGGTGCTGCCAGTAGTGGAGGCCCCTCTCCTGCAGCCTCGGCCGTATGCCCACTGGGGCTGCTGCTGCTGGCAGTGGTGCTACTGTCAGCGGTGCAGGTGGCGGTGCTGCCCACAGTGCAGGTGCTGCCAGTGGTGGAGGGAGGCTCCAGCCCTTCTACTGCAGCCTCAGACGGCTGCCCACTGGGGCTGCTGCTGCTGCCAGTAGTGGTGCTTCTGGCAGCGGTGCAGGTGGCGGTGCAGGTGGCGGTGCTTGCTGTGGTGCTAGCGGTGGTGCAGGTGGTGGTGCTGCCCGTGGTGGTGGGCTGGGTTTTGGCCACCCTGGCCCGAGGGGGGGTGGGAGGGGTAGGGAAGAGGTCAATATTTGCCTGGAAAAGCTTCTTAGGGACACTGAGGCGGGAAGAGGGAGAAGGTTTGGGACTGGAGGAAGAGGAAGTGGTTGTAGAAGGTGTCAGTCTGCTGAGTTAGGGTGCAGGTGCATGGGCTGGATGGTGTTGTGAGGGGGGTGGCTGTTGGGTGGGTGGGTGCTTGCGTTTGTGTACTTTGGGAGGAGGGGTCACAGACACAGTGGGAGAGGACACAGGGGACTTGTGCATGGATGTGGGGGTGGTGACTGCCAGTGAGGGGTGTGTTGTGATGGGTGTGCTGGTGATGGAGGTAGTGGATGAGGATGTAGTGCATGCATGTGTGAGTGGAGACAATACTGGGAGGGAGGTGGATGAGGAGGAGGAGGGGGACACAGTGGAGGCAGTGGATGTTGGTGTGTCTGCATTGGGATGGTGCTTGTTTGAGTGCCTGTGAGATGAAGTGTGGTGCTTGTGTTTGCCTGAGCCAATTCTGTGTGTTTATTTGGGTGAATAGTGGTCTGAAGGTGTGCTTGGGATAGGCTGAGGTTGAGGGGATTGGGTCTGGGTAGAGGAAGTTGGAGGGGGGAGGCTAGAGACAGGGACAATGGCTGCCATCAGTGCAGAGGCCAGAGCCTGAAATGCTCTCTGTTGGGCCACCACACCAGAGTGAATGCCCTCCAGGTATGCATTTGTTTGTTGCAAATGCCTCTTGACACTCTGGATGGCATTCAGAATGGTTGACGGCCCAACAGTGTTGGATCTCAGAAGGTCAATAGCCTCCTCATTGAGGGCAGCAGAGCTGACTGGGGCAGGGCCTGAGGTGCCTGGGGCGAAGGTGATGCCCACCCTTCTGGGTCCGGGAAACACGCTGAGGGGCTGCTGGGAGGGCGGTGCTAGTACGGGGGTGGTGGCTTTACCTGTTGTTGGGGTGTGCACAGATGTTTCTGCCACCGCCAGGGAGCTTCCATTGGAGGAGGAGTTGCTTTCTGTAGTGTGCCCTCCTGTCCCCATCGTGGTGCTCCCCGCGCCCTCCGTCCCACTGGTGCCCTCACCGTCGGTGGATTCGGCCTTCAAGCCCACGTGGGATGCAGCTCCCTCCATCGCCGGTGCCTCTGCTCCTCCGCCAGATGAAGCTAATGCACACAAGGAGAGGGTGACAAAACAAAAAGGGGGGGAGAGACAGAGAATACACTTGGTCAATGCCAGCAACAACACTACCGTTGGTGTACACAACTCACAGGGAATAGCCCTATGCACTAGGCCAGGCACTACCAGTTAGAATGCTAGTCACCAGCCCATGGGTACAGTGCCTAATGCCATCATCTGCACAGCTGAAAGAAACAGGGCCCTGACCAGTAGTAGATGCCCACTAAAACTATTGGGGTTGGAGTGCTTCTGAGGCTGCCCAAGAAGGGTCCTACCCTGCAATCTTCGCCCTGGCCTGGGGCACCCACAGTCAACATCCCCACCCAGGTTGACCCTTAACGCGCACAAAATAATGAATCTGAATTTGTACTCACCCCCTTGTGGCTGCTGTGATGCCCTCAAGCATCCATCCAACTCCGGATAGGCCACCGCCAGGGTGCGGAACATCAGGGGGGTCAGGGTACGACGGGCACCCCTTCCTCAGTGGGAGGCCATCCCCTGCTGGGCCTCCGCCGTCTTCCTTGCCCAGCGGCACAGGTCGTCCCACCATTTGCGGCAGTGGGTGCTCCCCTTGTTAAAGACCCCTAGGGTCTGCACCTCCTTGGCGATAGCACGCCAAATACCCTTTTTCTGATGGGCGCTGACCTGCATGGAAAAGACAGCAGAAAAGGGAATTAGTTAACCATCTGGACCGTCACACTCATGGCTCACCAGATCCCTCCTATCCCCTGACAAGCATACATTGACCACCATACATGCAGCACTCAGGCCAGGATGCCTCAGCCCCCCTACACGTGGCTTACACACACAGCAAACCATACCTTCATGGCCCACGCATCATGCTCACAGTGTACTCACCTGTTTGTCTGGAGGACTGTAGAGTAACTTGTGCTGGCGTAGGACCTCATCCACCAGTTTCTCCAACTCCTCCGCAGTGAAGGCTGGGGCCCTTTCCCCAGACACATGAGCCATTGTCTCTTCCAGACACAGTTCACAGCAACATTTGCAGTGTAGGTCCTCCCCTCTTGAAGGTCAGGTAGCAAGTGAGTGAATAGATAGAAAATGGCGGTGATGTCTGTGGCGCTGTGTACCATCACCGCTGGTGTACATTGCCATTGGCTCCTGGAACCCATAAGGCCCAATGATAACCAATGCCTACCGCAACGGTGCACAACGCAGGTAGAATTACCTCATTTTCACTTGTCCCTCCTCAGAGGTCAGGCAGATGCCATTTCAGGGTGGCTCAAGGGATGGCACCTAACTGTGTCACAGCAGATATTGGCACAGCAACTTACTCTCGGATTCACATACTGGTTCTGTAAAGGAGGAGATGCATCATTATTTCAATTGTTGTGTGAATATGACCCTCTGCTCACCGTTTTCCTTCATAGGATTCAACCACTGAGGATGAATATGAGATGGCGACATCCTCCAATGTATAGACCCCTGGTGGACCTTGCGACAATGGAGGACAGACACATTATCCTCACCTAAAGACTTGATCTGGCCACAATCCAAGAACTGTGTGCCCAATTAGAGCCAGACGTGATGTCAGCCATCCGCCAGCCTACAGGTAACCCCCCTAGTGCAGGTCCTGTCAGTGCTTCATTTTCTGGCAAGTGGTTATTTCCAAACAATAGTGGCCATGGCATCAAGGATGTCTCAGCCAATGTTCTCCAACGTGTTGGCCACAGTGTTGTCAGCCCTGCTGAAACACATGCGCAGCTACATCGTGTTCCCCCCGGTGGAGGATCTGGCCACAGTGAAAGCTGACTTTTATGCCCTGGGACATATCCCCAACATCATTGGTGCCATTGATGGTACACATGTAGCATTTGTCCCCCCCCCTGGAGAAATGAACAAGTGTTCAGGGATAGAAAAAGCTATCACTCTATGAATGTGAAAATGGGGTGTTTGGCGGACCAGTACATCTCCCATGTGAATGCTAAGTATCCTGAAAAGCATATGTGATGGGCCAACTCCAGAGGCACTGGGTGTGGCTAATAGGTGAGCCCAAGGTCCCCACCCAGTATAAGTTGGTGTCTGGGTATGTGGTTGTCCCCAAGGGTTAGTGTGTGTCTAACAGGTATCCCTCAATATTTGCAGGTGACTCTGGTTACCCCAACCTCTCATGGCTACTGACCCCAGTGAGGAATGCCAAGACAAGGGCAGAGGAACGTTACAATGAGGCACATGTGTGAAAGAGGAGGATAATTGAAAGAACCTTTCCAGTGCCTGGCCAGGTTCCAGTGCCTCCATCTGACTTGTGGATCCCTGTACTACTCACCCAAGAAGGTGTGCCATATCATCATTGTATGTTGCATGTTGCACAACCTGGCCATGAGATGCCAGGTGCCTGTGGACAGTAAGGGAGAGGAGGCAGAGGATGAAGATGTGGACAACAGAAGTAATATTATACAGCAGTACTTCCAGTGACACACAGGTAAGACACTGTAACTTCACTTTACATTTCAGTTTTCTGTTGGACATTCTACATGGCAGCCTGATTTCTGTATGTCTATGGCCACTTACTGTACCCTTTGGCATCTCTATTTTCAGATCTCTGTGGCCCACTCTGGCTCCTGGTATGTTTACTGCTGCCCACTAAATGTCATTCCAATGTAAATATAACTGTACATATTATTTTCAATGGTTTCATAATGTTGTGCTAATACATATTTGAATCATTTCACAGACTCCAGATTTGTATTTGTTCCATGGGTGTTTATTTAAGTGCTCATAAGTAGAGGGGGATGTGCAATGGGCTGGGGTGATGGTGGAGGAATGTCCAGTTCGAGTCCAGTCTCTTGGTATCACAGGTGCATTGTCCAATGGGGCATAGGAAGGGGAGTAATGGCATTTTGAGGTGGACAGGATGACAGAGTGGGACAGAAGGGTGACAATCGGGAGAGTCTTATTTGCTGGCAGGGTCTTGGTAATGTTCTCTGGCTTCTGCTTGGATTGCAGGGACTGTTTGCGGGGTGGTTCTCCTTCTGCAGGGGGTGGGGTGCTGGTGGCCTGTTGGTCCTGTGGTGGGGCCTCCTGTCCACTAGAGCCAGCAGAGTTGGAGAGCTGTTCTTCGGTGTACCTAGTGTCAGGGGCCCGTTGGTGTGCCACTGCCTCCCTCATGGTGTTGGCCATGTCAGCCAGCACGCCTGCAATGGTGACCAGGATGGTGTAGATGTGTTTGAGGTCCTCCATGATCCCCAGGTACTGTCCCTCCTACAGCTGCTGGGTCTCCTGCAACTTGGCCTGTATATGGCCCATCATCTCCTGGGAATGGTGGTATGCTCCCAGGATGTTGGTGAGTGCCTCCTGGAGATTGGGTTCCCTGGTCCCGTCCTCCCCCTGTCGCACAGCAGTCCTCCCAGCTTCCCTGTTGTCCTGTGCCTCTGTCCCCTGAACCGTGTGCCCACTACCACTGACCCCAGGTCTCTGATCGTCCTGGGTTTGTGAGGTTGCCTGGGGTCCCTGTAGTGGTGGGCACACTGCTGATTGACCTGTCCTAGGGACAGTGGCAAGGGCCCGCTGGATGGGTGCTGTTGTGGTGTTTCCTGAGGGGGGAGGCTCTGTGGTGGGCTGGGACTGTGGCAGGGGAACCGACTTTCCAGAGGTCCCTGATGGGCCAGGTTGTTCATCGTGATACAGACGTGCAGAAATGCTGTCATCACTGTGGTCCTCTTCTTGGGGGGGGGGACTGGATGTCGCTGGCAACTCCTCTCCGGAGATGTTGAGTACGGGTCCTGTGGGGATGCAAATGCAGTGTTATTCTATCTGCGTGTGCCATCTTGTGCATGGGTGTGTTTCCCTGTATGGTTGTGATTGCCCTGTCAGCTTTGCCTTGTGTGCATGGTGATTTTGTGGGCTAGGTGATTCTCTCTAGGTGATAGGGCTAGGGCTAGGCGATTCTGTCTAAGTGATTCTCTCCAATGGGCATGCTGTGGTGATGAGTATCCATGCAGGTCTGTGATGATGGTCCATGGAATGTTGTGGCATGCAGGGCTTGGTATTGGGATGGGTGGGTTGTGATAGTGGGGTATGTGTGAGGTGGTGGAGTGATGGGAGTGAAGGTGAGGGTGGGAGTATGTGATGGTATGCAGGTTGGGGGGTGATAGTAGTAATGATTTGACTTACCAGAGTCCACTCCTCCTGCTACTCCTGCCAGGCCCTCAGGATGCATGATCGCCAAGACTTGCTCCTCCCATGTTGTTAGTAGTGGGGGAGGAAGTGGGGGTCCACCGCAGTCCTCTGTACAGCTACCTGGTGTCTTGCAACCATAGAACGCACCTTCCCCCGTAGGTCGTTCCACCTCTTTTTGATGTCATCCCTTGTTCTGGGGTGCTGTCCCATGGCGTTGAGACTGTCCACGATTCTCCGCCATAGCTCCATCTTCCTTGCAATGGATGTCTGCTGCACCTGTGATCCGAATAGCTGTGGCTCTACCCGGATGAAAACCTGGGGTATCTTTGGGGTGCCATGGATGTGGTGTGAGTGGTATGTGTGAGGGTGTGTGGGGTGAGTGTTGGGGTGTGTCATTTGCAGTACTTGGATGGTGTATGGATGATGGTGTTCTGTGGCACAGATTGAGTGGGTGCTCCTGGCTTATGTCTCTGTCTGTTGGCAATCTTTTTTTTTTTTTCATAGAAAGGGTTG
Source organism: Pleurodeles waltl (assembly GCF_031143425.1). Classification (NCBI taxonomy): domain Eukaryota; kingdom Metazoa; phylum Chordata; class Amphibia; order Caudata; family Salamandridae; genus Pleurodeles; species Pleurodeles waltl. Next base: position 1,605,789,070 of record NC_090444.1, read on the forward strand.
TTGGTAATGTGGGGGGGTGTTTTATATTGGATTGGGTGTGTGGGTGTGGTGTGTGTATGTGTGCCAGGTGTGTGTAGTTTGAATTGTCCTATGTGGTGGTGTTTTGTTAATGTGTGTGTATTTTGAGCGTGGCGGTGTGTACCGCCAATGGTTTACCACGGTCGAAAGATCCTTTCCTGGGTCCTGATACTGTGGGCGTATTCCTGTTGGCGTAACGGTTTGGGTTTTGGTACCACCAATTTATCACTGACCTTTGGTCTGGCAGACTTGTGTGGGTGTCTGTATAGTGGCGGATTTCTCTGTGTGCGTCATAATACCCGTAACGGGATACTGCTGCAGTCACGGTATGTTGGCAGACATCAGCATGGCGGTAGGTGGCATTTACTGCTAGGGTTGTAATGAGGGCCTTATTGGGTGAGACTGTGTCAGGGTGTGTGGAGCTGGTGTTGTTGGTGGATTGGAGTTTTGGGAGTGTTTTTGTGCTGTGTCTTGTTGCTGTTTAACCAGTCTTTTGTAGTGTATTTGTAGTGTATTTGTACTGTATCTGTCACTGTATTGTGGGGTGTTTGTCTAGGGGTAGGATAGTTTGTTGGGTATTCGGGATAGTTGGTGTAGTTTTATCTTATTTTTTTTTCCTGCAATTACATTTGCAGTATACAAACACTGCATGATTTCTGGGAAAGAGAGGATATCGAAGATGATGGTCGATAAGCTGGGGGGCTTTATATGGCTTGTGTAGCATTACTTGCCAATGATGCTGGTATTGGGGACCGCATTATCCAGGGCTACGCCACAGAGGCCAGGAAGCCGCGGTGGGGCAAGGTGCTCCACCCCCTAAAAAGAATATTTGGAGATGGACGCAATGATCACCAACCTAAACACTGTTGAGCTGACCTTATCTCGAAGGAGCAAGACCTACTGGATCACCTGTGGATTGAGATTGGTGGAGCAGTTGGTAAGTATCCCATGTGCATTGCAACACCAATATTTGCATGTGCATGACAGGTGGTGATAAGGTTGAATGCAGCATGTGTCAAAGAATCTGGACACGTAATATTTTGTCTGTATTAAGAGCCCCAGCGCCACCTTAGGGCTGTAATTGTAATTAACATTTATGAAGCAGAGCCAGGGCAGAAGTGACATCTTCCCTGCTCAATTATAACAAAGTGTTACAATGCATGCATAGCGCCACTCAATTTAGACCAGCGCAACATGAGGCATGTGCCAGGCATCATATTTTGGAGGGGTCCCTACACCTGTTTGGGGGGGTAAAGTACATGGGTCTGGGAAATATAAGACATTTCCTATTGCCATATTTCCTGCACTTTGAATGGCTGCTCAGAGCAGATGTTATAAGGGGACATATAATTTTATATGACGGGCCCATATGTACTCAGCAGACGTCGTGCTAATCTTGTTGCTACTCCTGCTGAGTATATCATTTGCGTCCATATAAATTGATGCAGTTGCCCCGTACCTGCCCCATACTGTGCCATATTTCTCATAAGGCTCACACATGGCAGGGAAAGGGGTGCACTAAAGGCCACAAGGACTGTAGTGATACACTTGGTGCAGCGCCTCTTTCCTAAAATCTTCTCCTTTGTGTCTTTGGCCAACACCATGTAAGGAGCTTGACTATGCACTGGGTCCCGGCTACTATCACTTACCTCTCTTCCTGTACATTGTGTATCACATACACCCCAAAATGTGGCTATTACCCCACACACACATGTGCTGAATTTGTACCACAGGCCTGCCACGTCTTACTGATAGTATGGGGCAGACCTGCATCTGCACCAGCATTAGCACATTACTCATAAACCTTCACCAACACAGGCATCCTTGGACCGCAGAGCAAGTGTTTTCTGTGTTGAGGCATATGTCTATGAGCATGCTGGTATCCCTTCCTGGAGAATTAATGGAATACCATGGCAACAATGGCTGGCTGCACAGTATTGGCAAGACATCCATAATTTCAATCAGCCAATGTTCAGGTAGGAACAACTAAATAAACATAAGTGAACTGTCATGGCATTATAGCTCATGTGTGTGTGCCTTGTAATGACACACACATATTAGTAACTAGATACAAGGACGTATCAAAGCATTCTTCAACATTTTGGAATACTCACACAGCCCCTGGGCTGTTGTCCGTCTGTTCTTGGTGACAATGAGTTAGATGTCTTCAACGTCTGAGGCATGCTCAGAAGCTACGGGTTTCACAATGGGATGGCCCCTGCAACAACCATTACATGCCCCTCAGATGCAGAATACTGTGTCATGCAGCTCAAAGTGGCCATGGCTGTATAAAGCAACAAAACACCTTCATGACATTTCCATGTACATATGATGCAGTTTAATGCAACACAGGAGTGTCAGAGAAAGTGATGGTTTGTAGGTGCCAGGGTCGCCATTATCTGAGAGTATGTATGAATGATTGATTATAGATGTTTGACAATTGGTCTGATCTACTACTAGGTTGACTTGCTCTCTCAGCCTCGATTTTAAAACTGTCATCCATGCAGAGAAATGTCCAAATATCACAAAGCTATGTTTTCTTTTCATGTATTGCAGGTGGGCCTCCAGCCTACACCAGTGTAAAGGTGTCTAGATTTGAAGTCCCCTATGCTGCCAATAAGTGTCACCTTGTGCATCACGTGCGGCAATCCAGGGTTTTGTGAGAGACAGTCTGATGTGTGCAATGCAATAAATAAAAGTGCCTTATCTAGGAGACACTTGCACCGCTGGTGCCTCAGTACCCTTCAGATACAAATTGAGCCCACAGTTGTGCAAGGAGCCATATTGTGCTGGGTAATAGTCAGTGGAGTACACAATTAGTATCAAGGTCAGCTCCAGATGGTCATGGGAAATGACTATGGATTGTCACAAGCTAGATATTAGCAGGTTTACCAACATGACATTTGTGAGTGATCTGGGTCACATCACATGTGCATATGATGTGAATGCTGAGCGTGTACATGGTACTTAAATGATGTCTGACATGCATGTGCACATGTTGTTCAATAGATACGAATACTGTAGCAGCACCCTGTGCAGTGCCAATCTTAGTGTTGCCCTAAGGGCATACATACAGCCTCCATGTGTGTGCTGCATTGCACATTTTGCTCAACATAGCACAGGATAGAGGGCAATAGTTACGTAAGCTGTAGACAGCTTTGATGTGCTGTTCAGGCTTTGGCTAAACTTTTTGGGGACTTTGCATTATTTGTACATGTGGGCACATCATGAGCAATGTTGTGCTCTCTTGTAATGTATGTTCAAACCAGGTCTTAAACCACGACACATGAATGAAGTGTTAACAAACCTTGGAGTAGCCGGTGGGAAGTTTCCAGCCCCTCTATAAGGTGACCCCCACCTTGCATCCATGATGCCTGGGCAAGGCTTGATGTAGCGCCAGGGGTGCCACAGTGGTGGATGCACACAAAGCCCACCATATTGACAAAGACACAGGGGTTCTAGACTTGTTGGGCCACGTGACCCCTAAGGGCTTGTTAACTCAAATGTTGAGCAAGGATGCAGTAGTCCACTCACCTCTGGGCCCTGATGGTCAAAAATGGATAGCTGTTATCCCAATGACATGTACATGATACCGTAGATGACTGGTAGGAAATAGTCATAGATTTGAAGTAAGTCATTGTTGTGGAATGGGAGGTGGACTACATGTGTCATCTGCCAATGCTGTGTACATTACATGTCTGTTCTACCTCCACCCAATGCTGTATTTACTGCTTTATTCTGCTACTTTTTCAGCTGGCAATATGACACCAGCAGACCAACATGCATTCCACAAAAGGGCAAACAGTTACAGGCACATATTGGATGTGAATGCTGGGTACCAGAAGTTGGAGAGGAGTTTCCAGAAGGAAAAGGCCACAGAGGCATGGCGTGCTTTCCCACATGGGGGAACTCAGCAGCAGCCACAAAAAAGGCAGGCCACATTGGGGAACAATCAGGGGTCCAGGGGGCTTCTGCGGGTCCGTTCCCCTCCACATCAGCTGTAACTGTCACAAGCCAGGCACCCATACAGCCACCTGCTACATCCTTCACATCTAACTTTCAAAAGAGACATGAGACAGCACATGGCCGCCATGATGGCCAGATTGGAATGTTTAGAGATGGAGAGTGCTAAGACCCACAAGTTGTTAAAGTACATTAAGAGGAAATTGAAGAAAATGTGAAGTTGCAGTGCCACAACCTCCCAGTTCCTTCCCTCTCTCTTTTACAGTTGATAATTATTTATATTGGGTTTTAGATAGGTAATGTTAGGTTAGTGATATAGTGTAGGGTAGGCATAGGTTAGAGTAAGTATAGTTGAGGGGAGGGTTTTAGTACTTTTTTATTTGTAGCATTGAGTGGAGGTTATGTTGGGGTATATGTGTATAGAAAATGAAAAAAAAATATTTACATATTTTTTAAAACCTACAAAAAATGTATATTTGTTTAGGACATAGGTTAAGTAAGTACATGTGTAGCCTAAGTTTATGTTGTCCTAGTTGTATCTTCTCTCTTAAGGGGGGTGGAGGGACAATGTTTAGAGTGTGGTGTTACATGTGTAAGATTAGAAGAAGTTAGATAGGTGCAGTTGTAAATTAAGTTAAGTTAGTTTAGGTTAGTTTAGTGTAGGGTAGTTTTTAGGATAAGTTTAGGTATGATATTTTAAATAGTTTTAAATAAATCCTGACTATTTTTTCTCCATGTTGATTGAGTGTCTGGGTATTCTCATGTGTGCACTGGCCAAGTAGGGGAGGGAGGCTTAGGGTATGCTTACTGTCTTCATTTCCATGGATTACCATGCGGATCCAAGCTTGGCCAGCTCTCAATGTGTTTTTTGCCTAAATCTTGAAATAGCCCAATGCTTCAAATCTTTCCATTTTCTCAGAATGAAAGCCCACCTTTTCTTATTTAAAAGGAAGTACAGGCGCTGAAGGACTCTCATACTTTGGAAATTATGCATTTTACTGCTCGTCTCCGTTTTCTGATGGAGGAATGCCCAAATGTGCCCTTTGATGTTCCAGAATTTGGCACACTTCCTTTTTTCCAGACAAATTTTTCCTTGGAAGAAGGTCCAGCTTCATCAGTGGAAGAAGAGCGAGATGATGACTCTCTCTCGATGAAGATGATGCTTTTCTTTTCTTTTCATTTAAGCCACTGCTTCATCCACAAAATGACTGTGTTTCAACACTGTGTAGATTCCTTGAGGGTGAGGAATCTGAATTTTAATATATATAACTAGAATGCCTGTACCTGCTCCTACCCCTACAACCCTCTTCTTCAGAAGAGACAACCACTAGAGGTCTGTGCCTTGAAGGTCTTTTGCATTTAATCGTTCTTTCTCCATTATTAACAAAGAATGAAGCACTGGGAGAAAAGCATTGGCACACCCTAGAGCAGATAGAAAGAACCCAGAAAACACTACCTCTTGGATATTATGTGGCATCCCCTTTTTTTAGTAAACCTTTGCCACACTCCTCTTTGGCTTGAACCATTTGCAGAACAATAACCATGGCAGCCATGTAAAAATTATTTCCTTCTTCTTAGCTTTTAAACAATGTGTGATACAAGAAATGTATAATAATATCAAAATGAGAGACTAAAGTCTTCACCACTATGCTAAAACTATAAGTTATTTCATCACATTTATGTCAGTGATCACTGAAATTCTTCACAATCAAACAGACCTTCTTGCAGCCTTATAATCAAGGAGACAGCAGGACTCAAAACCTTAATGTTTGAACAGAAGGTTTCAGACCTTAAACACTGGGCTATAGGCAGCTTTATTGAAATGAAGAAGCATTATCATGTTCATATATATCCTGCTTGTACTAGTAAAAAAACACTTATGATTCAGAGATAGCTCACTACTAGCTTTCAATGAAAATCACTTCATGTGAAAGACTGCCATTGATTCATAAAGCTAGTAAATGTGACTGATTAGGATTATGTTTAGATGTTGTTTATTTATTATTTATGTGGCCTGGCCTCAGAAGAGTGACCACTTTCTTCCAGGTCATAAGGGATAGAATTTTGAGTCCTGGACTTGTGCGATAGCTGAATACAGTCAGGGCCAGGTTTATGGGAAAGTGGCTGAGTGCAGCACAGCAAGTCACCTTGCTGCACTAAACTGCGTCACAGGGAAAGGGCAGGAATGCTTGTTATTTAAAAGGATAACGCATTTTCCCCTGCGCTCATGCCCTTTTGGCAGCCTAGTGCCAATGCAGTCACCCTTGCACCATAGTGCAAGGGTTCCTGTGTTGCATGCACGATTGGTTTTATGCAGGAAGGGGAACCCTCCTGAACAAAAACAATCCTGAGAGGCACACTCCTCTTTCTATGTGTGCTGTAGTATGCATCACACATAGAAAGAGGAAGTAATGATGAGAAAGAAAGATATTTCTCCTCAGGCCTCCCCTGGAAGGTGTAGAATTTTAGAACATTCCCAGGCTTACTACTTCTTGTAAAACTGGGAATGTGTCAAAATTAAGGGGAGTTGCGTGGGAACACCCATGCAACACCCATGGAATGTCTTCCAAGGGCAGAGTGAGGCAGCACAGCAATTTGTGCTGCATTGCCTTATTCCAGATTTATGGAACCATGCAAGGCCACCTTATGGTGGCCTTTTGTGGCTTAATTAAACTGCCTTGTGTATTGCGTTGCTCTTGCACCATGTTATGTGATGCAAGAGCGATGCAACCAGGGTTGTAAATATGGCTCTCAGGGTGTTACATTCTCGTGTTGTGTACATTGTGTACATTGCTCTAATTAGACTAACACATCTGAAATTAATGATTTGTGTGTAGAGGGTTCAGGACTGGAGATGGTGACGTGGTCACCCAGAGCATGAGGCACTCTGTTTGCGAAGCACATTAAAGCCATATGGAATGTGTATGGCCAAGTCAGTTTTAGAGGAGCCTATGAGACTTTAGTTATCAAAAGTATGTAGAAGTGCCTGGAACAAATATAGTGCATCTACAGTTTGTACGGCAAGGAATATACATTAAGCTGGGTACATTTCAGCTTTACGATAGCCAAGAAACAGTGAGGCATCTTAATATGTTCAGCAGATGGCAGCTCATTAGGAGAACTAAAGGAGGCCTCAAAAGGTACCTGCTTATGTGTGCTGTGGAATGAGGTTTTGCTGTCCCCAGTCAATCAAGAGGAATAAGCTAATGGTGATTGTACATGATGACCGATTCAGTGGTCCTGGCATGTGGTGTGGGAGGGTGCAGTCACAGAGTCAATCAAGAGAAAGTAGCTGATCATCATTGGACATGATGACCGATCCAGGTGTCCTGGCACTTGGTGGGGAAGGATGCAGCCACTGCTTTCTTTTGTAAGCCTCCAGGACCTTGTAATTAGAACAAGGTTGACATTGGTTTGCTAGAAACAGATGAATAAAGCCATTGACTACATCCTCATCAAGAGGACCACAAGCAGAGGACGCTCCTTCTCATACCTCACAGTCAAGACCTGGAACAATCTCCTGCAGCACCTCAGATCCTCCCCCTCCCTCATGGACTTTTGAAGGAACTTAAAGACATGGCTCTTCCAGATGAAACAGGCATGATCTCCTCCTCACCCCTCAGATCTGCCCTAGTCAGAACTTGGATACCCTCATTGGGGATTAGTCATACTCTACAAATCCATATAACACAACAAACCTTTAATCATGTTTTTTTTTTTAGTTAAGTGCCTGAAGAACACATGTACCATTAACTAGAAAACCACTGCTGCTTCTCTTGTTTCTTGGAAACAGGGGTCAGATTTTGGAAAAGTGGCACTGCACTGAGTGCAGCACCTCTTTCCCTGCCCCCTTTAGCACCCCCTTATTGCCACCATGTGTGTACCGTATTTAAAATACGATGCACCATGGCGCAGTTTAGAGGGCAATAGCGACATTTTTCATGATGCTCTTGATGTACTCTGCAGGAGTAGCGCCAAAATATTGGCGCTACTCCTAGAGAGTACATAGGGCCCGATTCTAAAGAATGGAATCCCTCTTTTGACTCCTGCTTTTGAGCAGGCGTTAAAAGTGCCATAACAAATGGCGCAAGGAAATCTCATAAATTTCCTTACGCCATTTTTCCGCCTCCCCTAATGGGGGAACACCCCTTTTGCATACATTATGCCTGGCACAGGCATAATGTAGCGCAAAGGGTTACAGAGTGGCGCAATGCATGCATTGTGCCACCCTGTAAATAAGGTGTGGGACTTTTGGCCTCTTTGGCCACATTAATGTAAAAAACAATTACGTTAATGTGGGGCAAGGTGGCGCTAGGGCATTATAAAAATGCCCCCAGGTGTCTTCAGGTTTGTTATTTTTCACCCTCAGCCCTGCAGTGGAATCACAATGATACGGATGCCTTGCTGCAGCGGTGTCTCTACTGCTTTCATTTGCACATCATCCTGCCCTACAGTGCCTGCATTCCTGCTATAAGAAATATTGGGCCAGATATAAGAAGGCCTAGCGCCTCCTTGCGCCACATTAGCCTAATTTTTTCTGACGTTAATGTGACTCGAAGAGGCAAGTTTCGCCACGCCATATTTACAAAGTGGCACAATGCATGCATGCTGCATCAGGCATGTGTGCAAGGTGCGTTCTAGCATTAGGAGGCCCACAAAAATGGTGTAGTGAAATCTACAAGATTTCACTGCACGATTTCTTTCATAATTTTTAACACCTGCTCAAGTACAGGTGTCAACATGACAAACCCATTGTAATCAATGGGCCTCCTTGCACTTTGCTACAATAGAGTAAACAAATGTTGATGCTAGTGTAGCAAAGCACCACAATAGCATCAAAAATATTGATGCTATTGTTTTAACTACTGCCATGGTGCACCGTATGTTAAATATAGCACAACAATGGTGTTGTAAGGTGCCGGTGGGGGGGTGCACAGAAAAAGTGGAGAATGTTTCGCAAATCTGGGCAATTGTCTCCTGCCACCCAGCCTTGCATAAGCAAAGAAGGGCACCTTAAAGATTCCAGCATGGACCCCAACAAATTGTCTGATCCAAGAGTTGTTGAGTTTAAGGTAAAATACTACTTCTTTGCTTCTTGACAAATCATGGCTGTCCCAGAAGTACAATAGTAAACAGAATATATATATATACTGTATATATATATAACAACTCCAACAGATCCAAAAAGGCGCGCTCTTCTCATGTCGGTGCCTGCATATGGGAAGGACCTATTCCCATCAATAATCTTCACACCAGTTTGAAAATTGAGTCAAAATTGCGGCACTCACAGGATTACAGCAGGTTACTTTTATTTCATGACAGGACCCCAAACAAACTAACACCAACGCGTTTTGACCCTCACGGTCTTGATCATGGTAATTAACCAATCCATTACAAGCACTATTTAGACTAATCCTCTAAGCCATGCCCTTAATTGGCAGTCTGGGAAATGTAGTCTGTACAATGTGTGCTACTTCTAAAGCCAAACACAAAACCTATTACACCCTAACGTGTGTTTCATATACAAACAAAACTAAGAAATAAATAAAAAGAAAGACTTAGTGCACATAAACAATACTATTAAAGCAAAATGGACCGAACATAACGAAAGCTATTCTATTCATCATTCCAGACTATTTTTCTGTACCACTTTATACTTTGCTTGCAATCCCCCGTCAACAATGTCCATAACTGTTAACAATTTTTATTCCAAATAATTTCTCTTTCCCCATTGCTCTGTAGGGATTCAATTCCCAATTACCATTTCACTTATTTCAATTAATACACCTCATTCAATTTTCCATTAACAATGGGAATTAATCCATGTTATACAACCAGGTTTTAAAGATGACAATAGAGTTCCTCATCGTAATTTATCCCAAATGGCATCTTAGTCTTTAACCTAATAATGTATCTGGATTCCAACCTTCTTAATCTTTGAACCCTGTCGCCACCCTGTTCATGTTTTTGTATTGTTGCAACACCATAATACTTCATGGACAACCAGTCGAGTTGTGAGTGAGTTTTTAAATGTTTGGTCTTTGCATATGTGGTATCCTCATTACAAACCGCCCTTATATGTTCCAAAATACGCTTTCTTAAAGGGCATACAGTACTCCCTACATACCTCAGACCACATTGACATTCCAACACATATACCACAAAAGATGTTTCACATGTGATTCTTGCTCTGATTTCAATTTCTCTGCCTCTATAATCTATTACAGCTTTTTTATTGCATCCAATTCTACATGCTTTGCATTTTTTGCAGCAAAAGAAACCCTTACTGCCCTCTGATAACCAAATGGGAGATTTTTGTATCTGTAGGTGACTTCTCACTAACATATCTTTCAAAGATGGTGCTTTCCGATATGTGATTGAGGGGCAGATGCCCACTCTTTGTCTAATATCACTATCTTTTTGAATCAAGTGCCAATATTTCTTCAATATTTTCACAATTTGTAGGTTTTCCTTACTATAGTCAAGAATTAATCTAATCTCATTCTTTTCCCACAAAGACTCATCTGATGCATTTCTATTCTTCATCAGCATCTGTTCACGGGTCTTATTTCTTGCCTTCATCTCTCCCTGTTTAACCCATTTTGATATGTATCCCCTATTCATGAATCTTTGTCTGGTCTCATCAAATTTCTTATTCATGTCTTGTTCATTTGAACTATTTCTCTTAATGCGAATAAACTCCCCATAGGGAATACTTTTGATCAATGATCTGGGATGAAAGCTAGTTCCATGCAGGATACTATTGATTGCTGTGGGTTTCCTATATAATGTGGTGTGTAATTCTCCATCTACAATATACGCCGATACATCTAGGAATTCAATTGAACTCTCACTTATCTTGTATGTAAATTGTAATCCAACATAATTTTTACTCAAAATATCAAAGAATTCCTCAAATTCTTCCACAGTTCCCTGCCAAATCAGGAACAGGTCATCTATATATCGTAACCACATGACCACTTTATCCATATATTTGTCGTTCTCTTGACTCCAAGCTATGCATCTCTCCCATCATCCCATTGTGAGGTTGGCACAGCTAGGAGAAAAGGATACTCCCATCGCTGTCCCGCAGACTTGTTTATAAATCTGATGGTTAAACAGAAACATTTTGTTATTGAGGCATAATTCTATCATTTCTAATAGCATCTCAGAGTGTTTTAGGAAATGAATGCTTTTTTGCCATAGAAAGAATTTCACTGCATTAATCCCTACTTGATGTGAAATTGAAGTATACAATGAGACCACATCTATCGTTACTAATAAATAATCAGGCTGCCATACATACTATGCCATTCAAAGATCTAAAAAAATCTCCTGCATCTTGTATATACGAGTTCAAATCTCTTACCATGGGGGCCAAAAAATAATCTACATAGTTTGAGACACCTTCATATAATGAGCCACAAATCAATATTATCGGCCTTCCTGGAGGTTTGTCTAAAGTTTTATGAATTTTGGGCAGGAAGTATATCGTTGGCATAATTGGATTGTCATTCATCATAATTTCTCATCACAGCTAATCAACCCTTCTAGGTACCACTTCTCTAATCTTTCATTCAAGTCCCAAATCAAATCATTGATGGGATTCTCCGTCAATTTGCAATAATTTACATTCAATTTTAATTGTTTATATGCTTCTTCTAAGTAGTCATCCTTATTCCAAATCACAATATTTCCTCCTTTATCTGCACACGTGTAAGGGCGTTCCCGCACTCACAAAGTCTGGGGAATTGGCCCTGGACTGCAAGGGGACACCTTTGCTAGTGCAAGGGTGCCCTCACACTTAGTAACTTTGCACCTAGCCCTCAGTAAATGAAGGTGAGACATTTAGGTGACTTTTAGGTTACTTAAGTGCAGTGAAAATGGCTGTGAAATAGAGTGTGTACTATTTCACGCAGACTGCAGTGGCAGTCCTGTGAAAGGGTTTGTCCGAGCTCCTTATGGGTGGCAAAGGAAATGCAGCAGCCCATAAGGATCTCCTGGAACCAAAATGCCCTGGGTACCTAGGTAGCACATAATAGGGACTTATAAGCCGGGTCCAGTGTGCCTATTGGAATTGGTAAATAAAGTCACTAGCCTATAGTGACAAATTTAGAAACATAGAGAGCTTGGTCCTGGGCTCAGCAGCCATCTAGGCAAACCTACCAGACACAGACATTTCTGAAAACTAGACACCTGAGGGAGTCCAGGGAGGTGTGACTTGCGTGGATCCCCCAATGTTTTCTTACCCAGAATCCTCAGCAAACCTCAAATTTAGCTAAAAAAATCAAATCATTTCTGTGTGGGATCACTGCACTGGGGTACATTTCATACCACCCAATGTTCCCCTCAGTCTCCAGGTAAAAATGATACCTCATTTGTGTAGGTGGGCCAAGTGCTCGTGACAGGAAAGAGCCAAAAACATGTCGAAATTGAGGCAGAACCAAAGCGGGTCCAAAAGGGCAGTTTGAAAAAAAAAATTTTTAGTCTGAAAAGCAAAGCAGAATTTTTATCGGTAAAGATGAGACAATGCTGGGTGATATGAATTTTGTGGATTCCTGCAGATTCCGGAAGGTTCCATCACAAAAATCTGGGGAAAATGTGTGATTTCTAGCAAAGTTGGAGGTTTGCAGGGCATTGTGGGTAAGAAAATGGTGCGGGGTGCATGTGAAAAACACCACCCTGAAATCACCCAGATTTTTAGTTTTCAGATGTGTCTAGGTCTTGTGGATTTTTGTACATGGCAGCATCCCAAAGTCCATAAAGTGCAGCCCTCACCATTCCAAGTAGGACGATTTTGGGAGTTAGCCAAGCTCTCATGGTCCAAATTGCGTGAAATTGGTGCAAACAAAAAAACTCCCTGGTGTCTAGTGGTTTCTGCCCCCTTTGGGGGCAGATTGGCCTCATGAAAATCGGTTGATCTTCCCCCAATGGGGGGCAGAAATGGCCTAAAGATAATGTGCCCCCTAGGGGAGCAACCCTTGCCTAAGGGGTCGCTCCCTACCTCTGAAAAAAAAAAAAATGATCCCTGGCGCCTAGAGGTTCCTGCCCCCCCGGGGGCAGATCGGCCTAATAACAATAGGCTGATCTGCCTTGGAAAAAATTGCCCCCCTGGGGAGCGACCCTTGCCAATTTCATTTTTACTATAAATCCCTGGTGTCTAGTGGGCATTTCAGAAGCGGGATCACTTCACGATTCGGCTTCTGAAATGCTCTGAGAGACTTCAAAGGGAAGGAAATTCCTTTCCTTCCCTTTGAAGCCTCACAGGCCCCCATCACATGATCGGAAAAGAAATGCTTTGCATTTTTCTTCCAGCTTCCAGCGCGATGGGGAAGTGACCTCTGATGAGGTCAGTGCAAATGCGCGCTGACGTCATCAGACATCACTGGTGGGGTCGAGGGTGGAAGTGCAAGGGCTTCCCCTTCCATCCCTGCCCAAGCCCATGGAGGGAGAGCTAACGCTCCCTCCGAGCTCCAGGCCGAGGACGTAATTGTCCCACCCTTGGCACAGGAGCACTGTGCCGGTGGACGTAACTATTACATCCCCTGCACAGAAGGGGTTAAGGTAACTTTTCATTTTCATTTTCTCCCATTCAAAAGCATTCAGAAACATAATTTCCTTCTCACGCTCCAATTTTGGGCCAACGGGGACTTTTATTTAAGAGATAAATACTTCAGTGCTTCAGTTCTTCACTGTTGGAAATGGGGGTCTCTAGTTGGCAGCCAGTTTACAGCCACACCAAGTAGGAACCCTCACTCTAGTCAGGGTTATGGAGTCACTGTAGGAAGCTGGCCCTCTGTGTAGTGTGCAAAACTAGGCACACTGTGCAGGGGGACCAGGCAACCACATGTTGGTTTCCAGAGGTAAAAATAGACCACCTAATGCTCCAATTTTTATGGTAGCTGGTCGAGCAGTTAGGCTAATCCAGAAGATATGCTAAGTATTTGCTGTACTCACAAATCTAATCATGCACCAAACACACTCAATGAATAACTCAAGACAAGAACTTACTAAAATACTTCAGACTTTTATATAAATTTTAAGACCAAGATCTTTAAGATGCGTTAAGTACTTTTTGATTTATGACTTTTCAAAGTTTTAATAAAGTTAGTCTTTCTGTGTGTAATTACGCACCATAGGAACCAATAGGCAGTCACTTTTAAAAATGCACTAAAATTGTACAGTTTAGTTCTTTTGCAGGGCGGTCAAAGTAGTCGGTGGGCACACTGTGCCAGCTGAAGAGCCTCGGGTGGCTCCCGGTTCTGGCAGGAGCAGGGTTGGAAAGTCTCTTGGCACAGGCACAGGGCCACCTGTTGGGGCCACTTTGATAAGGAGCTGGTTTGCAAATTTAAATATGGTGCCTTGGGGTCCCTTTTGGCTGCTGAGGTTGAAAGTGTTGGGGACTCAGGGCACACAGCAGATACCACGATATAGGGCTCAGGCCCGCTGGATGCAGGGCAAGTTGAAGTTCTTGGATGCTGTGCACAAAGGGACTCTTTGGAGCTTGAGGTAAGTCTTCTTCCATGGGCCTTGCTGGATGTCGCAGGTGCTCTGGTGGGAGGTCTGGTTGCAGCTCCGGGGGAGCTGTGTTTAGGGTTGTCTGGTGTGCACTGACCAGCACCTAGGGTATTGACACAACTCGGCCATGGGAGGGTGCTGTACCACCAAAGTTGGCACACTTGCAAGTCTGATCCGGGCTGTCAACTGTGTGTCATGGGGTCTGGTTGCAACTTCCGGTTCCATAGATATTGTCCAGTCGGTGAAGTGCCCCTCACCAGTTTGCAGGTTCCTTTCAGGTTCCTTTGGTTTCTGGAGTGGTACCTCCACTCAGAAGGGAGATCTGGGGCTATTTGCAAAACCTGGAGGTCCTTGGGGTCTTTTGAGGTTGGTCCAGTGGTCAGCTCCTCCACTACAGCAATTGTCAGGACAGGTGTAGCAAGTAGGGGTCTTTGGAGCCTCTTCTGGTGCAGCAGGTCCTCTGTTCTCTTCCTGTCGGGTTCTTTGGTGCTGTCTTCTTTTCTTCCAGATGAATCTAATCTCTTGGCCGAGGAGAGCCCACTAAATACTGAATTCACTTTGCGTTTTAGGGGGACCCTATTAGAGTCCAATGGGACACTTACCCTTGGGTGGTTACACCAACTACAGTAACCACTTCCTGTCGGAAGGGTCACTTCCCTAAACCTCATTGGAGGAAAATGAAGTGGGGGGGTCCACCTTGCCTGCAAGCCCCTCGGGTGGTGCATGCTCAGTGAGACCACTCCTCCAACCCTTTGTGTAGTTTCCCGACTTTGCTCCTGCCAAAAGTGGGCATTGACTAAGGGGGAAGCCATCTGCTGCTAGCAGCAGGCCTGAGGGCTCGAGTTTCAAGGGTTGTAGCCCTTTGAAGCTCACCGCCAGGAGAGCATACATTCCTGATGGAGGGGGTGTTAGCTCCTTCACCCAGGAAGGGCATTGTTTTACAAACCAGAGAGCCTTGGCTCTCCCCTAGGTTTGTATATTGGCTGTTTGGAAGTGGCAAGCTAGATGGAATCAGTCAGTAACTATGCCAGTTAGGTTAGCTTTTGCAGGGGGCACCTCTAAGGTAGTTTTGGGGTTAAATCCGATACCAGTACTAGTTTGGATTTATCATCCTGGGCTGTTTGATACCAAACAACCCAGGGTGCAGAGTGGCCATCATGTAGTTGGGGAACTCGTGTTAGACCAGTGTCCAGTACATGCACTTAAAATGGCTGCTCTGTTCACTCGCTATGTCCCAGGTTTGGCAAGGACACAGTGGGGGAATATTGCTCATGCAATTATGCCCTCACATATAGTACGGTGGACCCTGCTTTAGGGCTGTGAGGCCTACCAGAGTGGTGAATTACCCATATCATATGCAATGTTGAGTGGACAGGGCACACGGGGAGTGTTTGCCATTTTTGGTTTGCCCCAGTATAATCAACCTGCACTGACAGTGCTGGGTGCATCTGGGTGCAGGGTCCTAGAGGGTGGCACAATCAGCGCTGCTTCCCTCACAAGCCTACTCATACTATTCCATGCCTGAGGTACTGGGGTATCCATTTACTAGGGTCTTACAGTAACATGTATGAGCGTATCTAATTGTGCCAAGCATCACAACAGATTTAGGGAAAGAGCTCTGGCCCAGGGAACCTGGTCAGCAGGGGCCCTCACACTACAACTTCTATGACACATCAACATCAGGCAAAAAGTGGGGGCTAACCATGCAAAAAGAGGTCTCTTCTCACAGTCACACACATATAATAACCCCTGCTCACCTTCTTGTTAGCTTGGCATAATCAGTCAGGCTTATCTCAGAGGCAATGTGTGAAGTTTGTACACAAACACACACAGTAACATAGTGAAAACATCACAAAAAGACTCAACACCAGTTTAGAAAAATAGCCAATATTTAGCGATGTCAAACAAGACCAAAATTAGCACAAAGTACCTGGTATGCATCATAAATAAAGCTGCAGGGGTGAGAAAAGCAAGCAATGTGTCAATTCCTTACTCCAAGTGAGTGCAGTCTGTGTCCCCTTTAAGGCAGCAACTCCAGGCCAGTTCAGCAAAAAACACAGAGCAAAGGGGCAGTAATCCTCCTCTTCAGAGCGTTTCAGCTCTTCTCCTTGGCAGAGGTTCCTCTTGAACTAGACGTGTTCTAAAAGTGTGGGGTTTTGGGTCCACTACTTATACTCATTTCTGTCTATGAAGGAAGCAAACTTCAAAGGGAAATCTTTGTAGTGCAGAAGACCCTGCCTCTTCTGTGCCCTGCTCCAGCCACACTCTAAGTAGTTGGAGACAATGGGGGTAATTCTCACCCTGGCGGTCTTCAACTGCCAGGGCCACGAACGACTGAAGCACCGCCAACAGGCTGGCGGTGCTTCATTGCCCATTCCGACTGTAAAGCCGCGGTTGGAAAACCGGGTCCGGATTAGCCCCGGCTGGGCGAATCCTCCATGGCGGCGCTGCAAGCAGCGCCGCCTAGGAGATTCCGACCCCCTTCCCGCCAGCCTGTTTCCGCGGAGCAGCCAATTGGCGGTTCCCGCTTGGCGGGCGGCAACCGCCGCCCGCCAAACTTGGAATGGGGGCCTATATTGTGTAAGGATAGGCACAACCATTTCAAACAATCTAAAAAAACAACTTTATCAAAAGATGCATTTTGAACTTGTGAGTTCGGAGACCCCAAACTCCACACCTCAATCTGCTTGAAAATGGGAAACTGTCTTAAAAGATATTTAAAGGCAATCCCTATGTTAAACTATGGGAGGGATAGGCATCACAATAGTGAAAACTGAATATGGCAGTATTTCACTATCAGGACATGTAAAACACACCAGTATATACCCACCCTTTAAATACACTGCATCCTGCCAGGGCGTACCAAATTGTTGGCTTATATGTAGTAAAAGAGAAGGTTTGGGACTGGCAAATGGGTAAACTTGCCAGGTGGACTTGACAGTGCAAAACTGCACACGCAGACACTGCAGTGACAGGTCTGAGACACATTTGCCGGGCTACCCATTTGGGTGGCATAATCAATGCTGCAGCATTTGATTTACAGGCCCTCGGCACCTCTAGTGCACTTTACTAGAGACTTACTAGTAAATCAAATATGCCAATCAGGGATAACCAATTATATTCACAATTTGCAGAGGGAGCACTTGCACTTTAGCACTGGTCAGAAGTGGTAAAGTGCCCAGAGTTCCAAAATCAGCAAAAACAAAATCCAGCACACTGTCAAAAATACAGGAAGCAGAGGCAAAAAAGACAGGGGAAACCAGGGGAAACACACCAAAGATGCCAGGTCTAAGACATGTCGATCCAGCTGAAAGTGAGGAGAACTACCTAACATCAGGGAAGTTCTCATCACTAAGGCAGAAGAATCTGGACAGGCCCTCAGCATTGGTGTGTTCTATACCTGGGCAGAGTTGTACCGTAAAGTCCATTCCCTGTAGGGAGATCGACCACCTCAACAGTTTTAGGTTCTCATCCCTCATCTGCATTAACCATCTGAGGAAACCCGAGCGTGAGTCCCAAACAAGTAGGGCATTAGCTTCTTCAGTGCCCAGACCACAGCAAAAACATTTCTCTCAATTACGCTCCATTTCTGTTCCCTGGGGAGTAGCCTCCTACTAATGAAGGCTACAGGTTGGTCTAGGCCTTCTTTGGTCAGCTGTGCCTAAATGCCCCCACACCATCCTCTGAAGGTCAGTCTGCACAACAAATTCCTTGGAGAAGTTGGGTGCCTCAGCATGGGTGTTGTGCACAATGCTGCCTTCAGTGCATCAAAAGCAGTCTGACAAGCCTCAGTCCACATCACTTTCTTTGGCTGCTTGATGGAAGTCAGCTCTGTCAAGGGGGCAACAGTGGTGCCATACTGTAGGGAAGTACCATCTTTCTTGGCATGTTACCCACATTTTTACCTCTATGTCAGTATGTTTTCGCCTGTCTCACTGGGATCCTGCTGGTCAGAACCCCTGTGCTCATTGTTTATGACCTAATGTGTGTGTGTGTGTAGTGCTTAACTGTGTCACTGACGCTCTGCTAACCAGAACCTTAGTGCCTATGCTCTCTCTGCTTTTAATTTGTCACTATAGGCTAGTGACTTCATGTACCAATTTCAATTGGCACACTCGACCCCCCTTATAAGTCCCTAGTATATGGTTCCTAGGTACCCATGGCATTGGGATTCTAGGAGATCCTTATGGGCTGCAGCATTTCTTTTGCCACCCAGAAGGAGCTCAGAAAACCTCTTCCACAGGCCTGCCATTGCAGCCTGCGTGAAAGAGTGCACACACTATTTCACAGCCATTTTCACTGCACTTAAGTAACTTATAAGTCACCTATACGTCTAACCTTTATTTACTGAAGGTTAGGTGCAAAGTTACTAAGTGTGATGGCACCGTTGCACTAGCAAAGGTGCCCCCACATAGTTCAGGACCAATTCCCGAGACTTTGTGAGTACAGGGACGCCATTACACGTGTGCACTACATAAAGGTTAATCCCTATATGTAGCTTCACAATGGTAACTCCGAATATGGCCATGTAAGGTGTCTACCATCATGGACTTGGCCCCCCATTCCAAATCTGGTATTGGGGAGCCAATTCCATGCATCCTGGGGGCTCCACCATGGACCCCCAATGCTGCCAAACCAGCTCTCTGAGGCTTGCAATGAAGCTACAGCTGCTGCCACCTCACAGACAGGGTTCTGCCCTCTTGGGGTCTGAGCAGTTCAGTCCCAGGAAGGCAGAACAAAGCATTTTCTTTGGGAGCAGGGTAGCCTCCTCCAACCTCTGGAAATGCTTTGAAGGGCACAGATGGTGCCCTCCTTGCATAAGCCAGTCTAAACTGGTTCAGAGACCCCAAGTTCCTGCTCTAGCGCAAAGCTGGACAAAGGAAAGGGGAGTGACCACTCCCCTGTCCATCACCACCCCAGGGGTGGTGCCCAGAGCTCCTCCAGTGTGTCCCAGATCTCAGCCATCTTGTGTTCCAAGGTGTGGGGACATGCTGGAGGCCTCTGAGTGGCCAGTGCCAGCAGGTGACGTCAGAGACCCCTCCTGATAGGTCCATACCTGATAAGATAGCCAATCCCCCTCTGAGGGCTATTTAGGGTCTCCACTATGGATTTCTCTTCAGATTCTACTTGCACATTTCCAGCATGAATCCTCTGCAACTACTACTTCATCCTCTGACCTCGGATCAACTGCAGACTGCTCCAGGAACCGCTGTAACAGCAACTAAGTATCCAGAAGGGCTACTTTTCCTCTGCAACTTCAGCTCCAGTCAGGAACTGAAACAGTTTCCACAATGTGCATGCTCTGGGGACTCCCTGTCTTCACCTTGCACCAGAAGGACCGAAGAAATCTCCTGTGGAGTGATGAAGTCACTTCCCTGCTCAAGCAGGTACCTTCTAAGTCAACAACGGGTTCTCTTGGACTCCTCTCCTGGCAACAAACATGCTCCTTGGAACACAGAGGGTGGACCGCTTCGACACAGACTGTCCTGAGGTCCTACTGTCCCAATGTGCCTTCCCTGAGAATGACAGTACCCCTGTACACCGCGTCTTCTTCACCTCCTGAGGCCTCTGTACACTATTTGCTAAATTCTTTCATGCACAGCCTGGCCTAGGTCCCCAGCACTATATCCTGTGACACTCAACTCACTGAGTTGTTCTCCGGCAGCGTGGGACCCTCCTTTGTAGTGCTGCACCAACCACATTTTGCACTTCCTTCGTCCCCGTGTCCTGGGACCTCCGTGGGTGCTCTCTAATCTTCTGAGGGCTCTCTGAAGTGCTGAGAGCACCCTCTTCCTCCTCATGCAGAGTTGAGGCCCCAGGTCCCTCCTGGGTCCAGACAGCACCACTTTGATGCAAAACACGACTTTGCCGGAACCAAGACTTGTTGGATGAATCCAGCGCCGAAACTCGCCTGCATCCAACTTCTCTTCATGGGACATCCAGTGCATCATGCAGGAACCCACTGACATCTTCTTTTAGACCATCTTCTGGGTTGGCAGTGGCTTCTGTCCTTCCATGAACTTCTTTCGACTTCTGGGCTTGGGCTCCTTCCTTTGCAGATCTTCAGGTCCAGGAATCCACCATTTCTTGTTTGCAGTCTTGCTTGGTTCTTGCTGTAACTCTAATCACAACTTGTAGTGTGTCCTAAGGAAACTTGCAGCACTTTACTCCTACTTTCCTGGGCTCTGGGGTGGGGTAATTTACGTACCTTTGATGTATTCTTACTCCCCCAGCGATTCTCTACATACTACACTTGTCTAGGAGGGAATTTGTGATTTGCATTCCACTTTCTTAGTATATGGTTTGTGTTGCCCCTAGACCTATTTTCTCCCATTGCATTCTGTAGCATTTCCTATTGTTTGCGCTATCCTATGTCTAATTCCTTAACTTATTTTGGTGTCTAGTTTATATATTTTTTAGAATACTTACCTCCAAAAGGAGTATTGCCTCCAAGATATTTTTAGTCTTGTGTCACCCAAATAAACTACCTTTATTTTTGGTAATACTGAGTATTGTCTTTACTTGTGTATAAGTACTGTGTAACTATAAGTGGTATTCCAGGAGCTTTGCATGTCTCCTAGTTCAGCCTAAGCTGCTCTGCTATAGCTACCTCTATCAGCCTAAGCTGCAAGAACACTATTACATTTCACTAATAAGCGATAACTGGACCTGGCATAAGGTGTAAGTACCCAAGGTACCCAGTACAAACCAGGCCAGTCTCCTACACATACCACTTGACAAATCTCCTGTAGTAACCAATGAGACATAAGAAGGTTATCACTTCTGTCTGGGTCTTGGGGGCGTTTACAAGCCAGAGTGGCCTCAATCTTGGGATGTAAGCGGGATGGCACCTGGCCATCCCCTACCTGGTGTTCCAGGAAGACCACAGTTCCCTGCCCTTTTTGGCACTTATTGGCCTTAATGGTGAGCCCTGCTTTCTGCAAGGCCTTCAACATATGACAGAGGTGATGCAGGCAATCCTCCCAGCTGTAGCTGAACTCTGCAATGTCATCCAGGTAGGATGCGCTGAAATCATCTAGCCCAGCCAAAACCTGGTTGACCAACCACTGAAAAGTGACAGGGGCACTCCAACCCAAAGGGCATGACCCAGAACTAGAAGTGCCCCTCTCGTGTTGAAAATGCTGAACTCTCTTTGCCCTTATTGGTCAAGGCAATCTGCCAGTACCCAGACTTTAAGTCAGACGTGCTGAGGAATTTGGCAACTTTTCGCCGATCTATGAGCTTATCAGGTCTGGGGATGGGGTGCGTGTCAGTTTCATTGATGGTAGTCCACGCAAAACCTAAGTTCAGGTGTGGCACCTGGGGCAGCAACCTTTGGGACCCAGACCACTGGGCTGGCCCAAGGACTGTTGGAGAACTCTATCACCTCTAAGCATAGCATCTTGAAAACCTCACCCTTGATGGTGGCTCTAACCTTTTCAGTCACCCTGCTGCTCCAGGGTCAGTGTTGAGGAGAGGTTCACACCCTCCACTGACCCTTCTTTTTCTTGGGCAGACAGGAGGTCAGGAAGAGGTTCACTCTCCTCCTCCATTCAATCATCTGTTGCCAAAAGCATAGCCAGTTCAGACCTCTCGAAATGCAGTTTGAGGCGATTTACATGTATGACCCACAAAGGGTTCCTGGGAGTCTGCAATTTCATTAGATAGGTGATATTACTCTTGCACTCCACCACCTCAGAAGGTCAAATTCACTTGTCCTGGAGAGCACGAGGCACCACTGGGGCCATGACCCACACTTTCTGGCCAGGCTGAAATTCAACCAGAGTGGTATTCTGTTCATACCATTGTTTCATATACTCCTGCATTGCTTCTAGGTCCACCTGAGTGAGTTTCCTGAAGCGTGCAGTCTGGTTTCTGAGCCAGCACATAGCTAAATATGTCCTGCGGAGGGATACTGGGAGCTTTCTCCCAGCCTTCTTTCATCAGGCTCAGAGGTCCTCTCACAAGGTGCCCATAGAGCAGCTCAAAGGGGCTAAAACCAAGTGCCTTATGCAGTACCTCCCTGTAGACAAATAGAAGGCATGGCAAGAGGACGTCTCACGCCTCATGGGTTCTGACAGACCCATAATCATGCCTTTCAGGGTGTGGTTGAACCTCTCAACCAACCCATTTCCTTGGGGGTGGTAAGGAGTGGTGAACTTGTAGGTTACCTAACACTTCTTCCACAGAGAGTTCATATTTGTAGATATGAAGTTTGTACCCCAGTCAGATACCACCTTCTTGGGGAACCCCATGCGAGTTCAAATCCCCAATAGGCCTGGCGCACCACAGGGGACAGGGGCTGTCACTGACCTCAGAGAGATAGCCTCCGGGTGCCAGGTGGCATGGTCCACCAAGACCAGGATAAACCTGTTGCCCATGGATGTCTTGGTGTCCAGAAGCCCCACCATGTTGATTCCCACCTGCTAAAAAGGGGTGCTCACAACAGGGAATGGTTAGAGGGAAGCCTTGCATCTCTCCCCACTCACGCCACTTGCCTGGCAAGTCTGGCAAGACCTACTGTATGCAGCAGATTGCCTTCGCATATGGGGCCAGTAAATGTGGGTGAAAATCCTCTCAAACGTTTTGTCCTGCCCCAAATGTCCTGCCAAATGCACATCATGAGCCAGACCCACTAGGAAGGTTCTGAAGCACTTGAGTACCACCAGCACTCTTGCTGCCCCAGGCTCAGTAACCTTAAGCTCAATATACAGGAGGCTATCCTTCCAGTAAATCCAGAGTGACCCAGACTCCGTGTCAGCCACCTGGTCTGCAGCCTGCTGCCTCAGACCCTCAGGAGAAGGGCATGTCTTCTGCACCACGCAGAACTCTTCCCTGCTGGTGGGACACCCTTCCTGCTGCAGATGGGTCAGCTCAGCCACTTGTATCTGGAGTATCTCCCTCAATTTCAGCCTCCTCCCGGAACATGGGAACGTCTGGGGCAGGTTTCCTGTTCCCCCTGCCCCTCCTCTTGCTGGCAGGCACCTGGGCCACTCTTTCAGGCTCCACGCCCTCCTGATAACCCTGACTGGCTGCCGTAGACTGGGTGGTCATGCATCGGCCTGTAGGAAAGAACCATCTTGCCTGGCATGTTACCCCCATTTTTACTACTTGTGTGTATGTTTGTTTTTGCCTGTGTCACTGGGATCCTGCTAGCCAGGACCTCAGTGCTCATAAGTTGTGCTCTGTATGTGTTTCCTGTGTGGTGCCTAACTGTATCACTGAGGCTCTGCTAACCAGAACCTCAGTATGTATGCACTCTCTGCTTTTAAAATTGTCACTGCAGGCTAGTGACTAATTTTACTAATTATGATTGGCACACTGGAACACCCTTATAATTCCTTAGTATATGGTACCTGGGTACCCAGGGTATTGGGGTTCTAGGAGATCCCTATGGGCTGCAGCATTTCTTTTGCCACCCATAGGAAGTTCAGACAATTCTCACACAGGACTGCTACTGCAGCCTGAGTGAAATAGCGTCCACGTTATTTCACAGCCATTTTACACTGCACTTAAGTAACTTATAAGTCACCTATATGTCTAACCCTCACTTAGTGAAGGTTAGGTGCAAAGTTACTAAGTGTGAGGGCACCCTGGCACTAGCCAAGGTGCCCCCACATTGTTCAGGTCAATTTCCCCGGACTTTGTGAGTGCGGGAACACCATTACACGTGTGAACTACATATAGGTCAATACCTATGTGTAGCTTCACAATGGTAACTCTGAACATGGCTATGTAACATTTCTAAGATCATGGAATTGTCTCCCCAGTGCCATTCTGGTATTGGGGTGACAATCCCATGCATCCCCGGGGCTCCAGCATGGACCCCAGGTACTGACAAACTAGCTCTGTGGGGTTTTCTCTGCAGCTATTGCTGCTGCAAACCCTCAGACAGGTTTCTACCTCCCTGTGGCCTGGGCAGGCCAGTCCCAGGAAGGCAGAACAAAGAATTTCCTCTGAGAGAGGGTGTTACACCCTCTCCCTTTGGAAATAGGTGTTAAGGGCCTGAGAGGAGCAGCCTCTCCTGGCCTCTGGAAATGCTTTGAAGGGCACAGATGGTGCCCTCCTTGCATAAACCAGTCTACACCAGTTCAGGGAGCCCCTGCTCTGGCGTGAAACTGGACAAAGGAAGGGGGAGTGACCACTCCCCTGTCCATCACTACCCAAGGGATGGTGCCCAGAGCTCCTCCAGTGTGTTCCAGACCTCTGCCATCTTGAATGCAGAGGTGTGAGGGCACAGTGGAGACCTCTGAGTGGCCAGTGCCAGCAGGTGATGTCAGAGACCCCTCCTGATAGGCTCTTACCTGGTTAGGTAGTCAATCCTCCTCTGAGAGCTCTTTAGGGTCTCTCTTGTGGGTTCCTCTGCAGATAACGAATGCAAGAGCTCACCAGAGTTCCTCTGCACTTCTCTCCTTGACTTCTGCCAAGGATCGACTGCTGACTGCTCCAGGACGCCTGCAAAACCACAACAAAGTAGCAAGACGACTACCAGCAACATTGTAGCGCCTAATCCTGAAGGCTTTCTTGACTGTTTCCTGGTGGTGCATGCTCTGAGGGCTGTCTGCCTTCACCCTGCACAGGAAGCCAAGAAGAAATCTCCTGTGGGTTGACGGAATCTTCCCCCTGCCACTGCAGGCACCAAACTTCTGCATCACCGGTCCTCTGGGTCCCCTCTCATCTTGAAGAGCATGGTCCCTGGAACACAGGAGCTGGATCCAAGTAACCCCGACAGTCCAGGGGTCCTTCTGTCCAAATTTAGTGGAGGTAAGTCCTTGCCTCTCCATGCCAGACAGTATTCCTGTGTACTGCATGAACTGCAGCTGCTAGGGATTCTGTGCACTTTTACAAGGATTCATTCATGCACAGCCTAGCCCACGTACCCAGCACTCTGTCCTGCATTGCTCAACTTGCTGAGTTGACCTCTGACTTCGTGGGACCCACTTTTGTTGTGCTGAGACGACTGCGGTGCTCAGGTCTTCTGAACACCAGTTCAGGTGCTTCTGCGGGTGCTGCCTGCTTCTGTGTGGGATCTCTCTTTTGCTGAGCGCACCCTTTGTCTCCTCCTCCAAGGGGCGACCTCCTGGGCCCTGGCAGTGCCCAAAATCTTTAACCGCGACTCTTACAGCTAGCAAGGCTTGTTTGTGGACTTTCTGCGTGGAAACAATTCTGCATCCTCCAACACACCGTGGGACATCTTCTGACCAAAGGAGAAGTTCTTGGCTCCTTCCGTTGTTGCATAATCATTGGCTTCTTCCACCCAGAGGCAGCCCTTTTGCACCTTCATCCAGGGTTTAGTGGGCTCCTGCCCCCCCCGGACACTTGCGTGACTCTTGGACTTGGTACCCTTCATTTGCAGGTCCTCAGGTCCAGGAATCCATCTTCAGTGCTTTGCAGTCAGTTCTTGTCTTTGCAGAGTCCCCTATCTGGGGTAGTAGGGTAACTTTACTCCTACTTTTCAGGGTCTTGGGATGGAGTATCTTGGACACCCTTAGTGTTTTCTTACACTCCCAGCGACCCTCTACACACTACACTAGGCCTGGGGTCCACTTGTGGTTCGCATTCCAATTTTGGAGTATATGGTCTGTGTTTCCCCTAGGCCTATTGTCTCCTATTGCATTCTATTGTGTTCTACAGTGTTTGCACTACTTTTCTAAGTATTTTACTTACCTGATTTTGGTTTGTGTGTATATTTTGTGTTTATTACTTACCTCTTAAGGGAGTATATCCTCTGAGATACTTTTGGCATATTGTCACTAAAATAAAGTACCGTTATTTTTGGTAACTCTGAGTATTGTGTTTTCTTCTGATATAGTGCTATATGATATAAGTGGTATAGTAGGAGCTTTGCATGTCTCCTAGTTCAGCCTAAGCTGCTCTGCTATAGCTACCTGTATCAGCCTAAGCTGCTAGAACACTGCTAATCTACTAATAAGGGATAACTGGACCTGGCACAAGGTGTAAGTACCATCAGGTACCCACTATAAGCCAGGCTAGCCTCCTACGATGCCCAACCATGAAGACCCAATATCTCCAAGTGCGCCTGGTGTTCCACCTCACACCAAGAGGAATCCTCCAGGTTGTTACCTAGCAGACAATTGACAGGCATGGTTGGACTCATAGCTGCCTTCAAGGAACCTGAGACCGCCCCCCCCTTTCAAAGGGATCCTGTGCCATGTTGCACAGGTACTCACAGTTGTCTACAGCAACTACTTATTGAAGCACATTAGAAACCACCTTTTCTTCAGACACTAGGTGACACCTGACAATAGTCACACTGGCTCAAGTGTATCTCAGAGCCTCCACCCCCTGCCCATTCATGGTCACACACTGCCTGTACGTCTTAGTGTTCTCAGGTCTGAGGGTCCTCTGGACCATCTCACTGCTCCCTAGTGAGACAAGGATCATCTCAGCTGGCTCCCACCCTTCTCCTGGAGCCACCTCTTCCCCAAGCGCTATACTGGCTAAACCCTGTGACTGAGGACACTTGGGAATCCTCCACATGTGAACCTCCTGATCACATGCATAATACCACAGGGACCCTTCTCTGCAGGTTTCCCTGTAGTGATCCAAGGTTTCTTCTCACCTGTGGGATGGGAATCTTTACTGTGGGAACCAGGTTGGGGCCCTTTAGAGAACTCTCCCTATTTACCCTTGCCCCCCACACATCTTCTGATGGGGACCTTCCCTATCATTGGCAATGTCTCCTCCAAACCTCTTTTCAATCCTGGTACTCTCCCAACAGTCAGCATCCTGGACAAGCTTCCTGGGGTCATTCAACTTGTTGTCAATTAGATGCTGTCACAGCTCTGGAAAACAAAGACTACACAAGTGCTCCTATGCAATCAAATTGTACAACCCCTCATAAGTTGTTACCTTGATGCCCTCACCCACACATCCAGTGCTCTGCAAAAAGAATCAACACATTCCAACCAAGTAGCCCCCACTTTTTGCCATGAATATGATGTAGCCTCAAAGTTGTTAGTGCCCAGGGACCCTGCTAACTAGGTTCCCTGAGTTCGGTATCTTTCCCTAGAACTGTTGTGATGCATTGACACCATTTGCAACACCTTTAGCTGCCACTATAAGTCCCTAGTAAATGGTACTTCGGTACCCGGGGTATGGGGTATGAACAGTAGGCCCCTCAGGGCAGCAGCACAGATTGTGCCACCCTCTAGGGCCTTGCATCCAGAAGTACCCAGCACTGCCATTGTAGGCTCAGTGTTCTGATGCAATACTAAAAGACAAACTCGACATGGCACACCGCCTGTGTGCCTTGTCCACTATATACTACATACCTTCTAGGTAAGTCACCCCACTGGCAGGCAGGCCTTTCAGCCCTAAGGCAGGGTGCACTATATGGTATGTGTGGGCACAGATGCATGAGCAATATGCCCCTACTGTGTCCTTGCCAAACCTGGGTCATAGTAAGTGAACAGAGCAACCATTTTAATGCATGCGCTGGACACTGGTCAGTACAAGTTTCATAGCTACATGATGGTTACCCTGAAGCCTGGGTTGTTTGGTATCAAACAACTCAGAATGATAAATCCAAACTAGGATCAGCATTGGATTTATTACACCTTTGAGGTACCCCCTATGAAAGCTAACTTTTCTGGCATGGTTGCTGGCTGGTCACAACCAGCCTGCCACCACCAAACAAGATTCTGAATCCCTGGAGTGAGAGATCCTGCTCTCTGGGATTCAGAACAAAGCCCTTCCTGGGTGGAGGTGCTGTAGTGAATCCTAGTTTGTTTTAGCCGGATAACAGGAGTTAGCTTAGCCGTAGGCTTGTAAACTCGTGCCCCCGTTACCCAGTGACTTTTAACCTACTTAGCTTGCTCTGTCATAGTCCATTTAATTATTTATTTCCTTTAAAATGGCAGCCTTGTTTATAGTTAGGCCACTTGTTATGGGTTTTATTATCAGTGTCATTGCGCCAAGGCGTCAAGATCAAGCACGAAAGACAAACATACAGTAGGCATTCACACTTAGGGATTTTCCCTCTGTATACTTTCGAGGGATTGTTGATATTAATTGCCGTCCCAAGCATGCCTGTTATCTATTGTTATGAATAACACTTATGTCAGGGGACCTTGTAGATCTGTATAAATACAACACACTTTTAGACAGATAATCAGAGGGATTCCGACCAGAGGGCATCGCCACCATCGCTGATACCGATGCTGCAGTCATCTTGACACTGATCCAGTCTTCGTGTCCCTGCAGAGTCTGAGATAGAGACCTCATTCCAAGGTAACGAGGGTTGGGGGCTCCTCTCATGGACACGGTTTTGGCAGATTAGGTTTAACGAACCCAGCTCTTCCTTTTTAGGTAGGAGGTTAGACCTACTCTCCTTAGGGTATTAGGGCTTATTCCATCTTTTACATATACATATATTTTTATCTTGTATTGCATAATGGTGGGGGTCTTTATAACAATGACTCTCCTCTTTACAATACTGTTGCTTGGTATATTCATTATCCTAATCATTGCAGTTCATGCAACTTATCACAAATTGCAGTTATGTTGAATAAAAACTATTATAACTGTACTGCATCTGTGTTATTGCCTTTGTTTGGAAGAGACATTATAAATCTGTGAGAAAAGGGTAATTTCCGTTTAACCACGACAACCCTGAGATATTGTATTTTGAGTCCATGCGTAAGCGACTGCTACAAATCACCTTTTACTATTGTGTTTTCGGTGAGGTACTGCTAGTAAGCCGGTAAGGTTTGGACAACAGTTACAAATAGTTGTAGGAAGAGACTTAGTCACCTACGAACGAAAGTACTGTCATCCTGAGACCAGCAGTCTTGCTCAGAGCAAGAGTCCAAACTACGACATGGCGCCACCAACAATGGTGTTTAGGCACTAATTTACGGATACCCTGACTATCACTGTCTCACAGACAACAGGTACCCTCAGTACCATTATACGGAGACGTCCGTGGTCTTTGGGAGAATCCTCCTCAGCCAAACAGGTAACACCTGCTTAGGCTGTTGTTTGTTCGAGCTCGAACTCACAAAAGGAAAAACTTCCCCTATTTTGGTGTTCCGTTTCTCTAAACAACTATGGCTAATACCATAGACATTCCTGCAAATGCTAGACATGCACTTACACAACATTTATTAGCGCATGGCCTTACAGAAGAGGGCGGGGAAGTTACTTTGATTATAGAAGCAACTGAAGCATACCAAATGGAAACATTTTATTGTTGGGTTGCCTTTCCTGAGGCTGACCAACGAACGCACACATTTCACACTTATGACATTGCGGACGTACCCGTAAGGTACGAAGCATACCAGTATCATGAAATATCGCTCACATATCAG
Organism: Pleurodeles waltl; assembly: GCF_031143425.1. Taxonomy (NCBI): domain Eukaryota; kingdom Metazoa; phylum Chordata; class Amphibia; order Caudata; family Salamandridae; genus Pleurodeles; species Pleurodeles waltl. The sequence continues at coordinate 1,605,818,901 of NC_090444.1, forward strand.
GAGCATCAAAACTGGTTTGAAGGCGCGCTACCACATATACTGCGGCGGGTGAGGCTAGGTCCTGTAAGTAATGAAGGGCCTACGTGGCCCATGTTTGCCACATATACACCTCACCCAGGCATACAGACTATGCCGCTTGTAGATTTAAGGATATTATATAAAGAATTAGTGGCATTATATAGACGATTGGTCCAGTTCGTAATGCGAACATTGAACACTACACCAGCGCGTCCAGCACCGCCAGTAGCTGGTGGATATCAATTGGCTACTGGGATTAATCCACAAACGGTGCATACCATTATGGGTAAAGTGCCCTCGGATCGAGAAAAAATACCGTTCTGGATTGCTCAGAAAACAAATCAGCTGGAAGCTGTGTTCCCCCATACGGGGCCACAGGAGAAACATAGATTGCTCACTATGTGCTTGCCATTCGGGATGGTTCCCTCGGTTGATGAATGTGCCACTTGGGGTACAGTCTTCGCTGCTGTTTATACTACCACGCATGGTACCCCTACACTGGCCAATTTGCCGGAAGTATTGAAACAAATACAAAATGAGCATGGGGCTGCACCAGCCCTAGATCTGGGGATGAAATTGATGCGTAATTTTGACGCCGTCTCCTCGATAATATTGAGTAATATTAAAGGGGAAGCAGTAGCACTGGCGATACGCCAGCGTCTCCGGGAAACTCCACACCAGGAACAAGAGAGACAGCTACCCAAAATAATCTCTGATACCTATACTAGTATAGGACAGGATGGGCTGGGAGCCAAACCTAAAAAATTGGACCTACCAAGTACCACCCATATGGAAGGTACGAAGCAGGCATAAGAGGGCTCTAAGAAGCGCTGGGAAAAACAAAAAGATTTCAAGGATAGGAGAAACAAAAGAGCTGATTCTCCTCATCCGGAGTACTCCGAAAGGAGATATAATCTCAGAAATAGGGATAACATTAGAACTCCAGACAGATATACTGATTCACGTCCTTCTCGTTCCTTTCAGGACGCACCGGATAGACGTAGCGAGAGAGGGGGCCGTCAAGATCGACGTCCGGAATACGTGAAAGGAAAGAAAGACTCGCCACAGTCTACTGTTAAAAAAGAAGAAAAGACTCCTCAACAAAAGCCACAATTTAAAAAGAAAAAAGTGGCTGCACTGACCATTAAAAATGCCAGTAGTATTGAGAACACTGTTGAGGAACAAGAAGTGGGCAGTGACTCTGTTGGACAGCGCGGCAGAGGTCACGATATGTCGCCAGAATCTGAAAGATCATCTGGATGCGACAGCAACTAGCGATTACATCGCAGTTGAAACGGCGGATGGCCGCGTACTTCCACCCGATCGGGTTTTTGATTTAACAATTCAGATAGAGGGAGACGTGGAACGCATTATTAGTGTAATATTCTGGGATGAACTTACTAGTGATATCCTGTTGGCCGAGAGAGACTGGCCACCTGAACATGTCCGCATGCTCCCACATGGGGAAGATGTAATTTTGCCTTCTTTCTCCGATCTTGTTCCGGAGACAGACAAACTGCTGAATGGGCTTTAGCGCAGGCACCTGCATTATACCGTAATCATGTAGGATGGGACAAGGACTCTCCTTGCCATGTTATTCCCGTTCGGTCTACGCCCCACCTGCAGCCACAATATCCTGTTAAACATGAAGCAAAAGCTCCAGTGACGGAGATACTGTCACAACTTGAATACCAGGGAGTAATTGAGCCCTGTACATCGGCAATGAATAATCCGCTATTTCCCGTTGCGAAACCTGATCATTCATATAGAATAGTGGTTGATTATAGGCCCTTGAATAGTCATGCACGCACTTATGCTATACAAAATTCACACAGCACAGCGCTAATTAATAATATAGTGCGTAAAAACTACAAAACTACATTGGATATATCTAATGGTTTTTTCTGCCAGAATTTAGCACATGAAAGTAGAGACCTGAGTGCATTTTCCTATGGTTCTCAGAAACGCTTTTGTAGTTTACCACAAGGCTATAAAAAACAGCCCAGGACTGTTTTCGGCCCGTGTCACATCAATATTACAGGAGCTTGATTCCGAGGCATTATCATATGTGGATGATATCTATCTCACTGATGACACCCTTGACATTCATCTTGCCAGGGTCGATCGGATAATTTTGGGATTTGCCGCCTTCGGATATAAATTTAATTTTAAGAAAAGCAAGATAGCCTTTCTTAGTGTATTGTTCCTAGGATATGAACTATCAAACGAGGGGAAGTGCCTGGCCCCACACTTCCTAGAGAAGTGTGCTCAGCTACACCCTCCGAACATGCTTAAGAAATTACAGTCATTACTGGGTTTCTTTAATTTTGGCAGAACATATATTCCAGATTATGCTGAACGCGTGAAGCCACTATATGATTTAATTCAGCCCAATTATTCTAGCAGGCAATGGACAATTGAACACACACACATACTAAGGGACATACAACGAGACATGCTAGAAGCTAGACACTTGTACACACTGGACAATAAAACGAATTTGGTCATCAGAATAATAGCTGGTGCCCTAGGATTTACCTATGTCACCTTTAATGAGGGTGACACGATGCCAATAGCATACAAATCACATTTGTACTCCAATGCAGAAAAACGTTTTGCTCCTACTGAAAAAATTCTGACGGCAGTTCAGATTGCCGTCATAAAGGAGAGACCGCTTGCCCAGGGGAAACGCATTGTTGTTGTCTCCCCGGTTCCGGCCTTAGAGGCTGTCACTAAAGCGAGCGTTCCTAACGCTAAGGCATTGCATCCACGCTGGATTCAATGGGCAACATCTCTGACCGCCACTGATGTTGATTATGTGTTTGACCCAAGACTTCAGATACATGAATTTCTCCAGTATGAACAGGAGTACCCCGCTCCCTTACACATATTGCCAATAGACAGGTATGATACCATCATTTACACTGACGGATCGGCACAACCGGCTGTCGGTACTAAACATCAATACTCGGCAGCTTGCGCAGCCGTGTGCGGGGTAATGGAAGACGGAGTTTTTCATCCTCATAACACGTACACTCAGACCTTAGGGACTGCACAGCCCAGTTGGCCGAGCTTAAGGCTCTTCTTCTAGCGCTCGAACATTCAGAGCCAGGAACACAGACTTTGATCGTCGGTGATTCGTATTACTGCGTCCAGTCATACAATGAATACCTCAATCATTGGATACTGAACGGGTTTAGAGATTCTAAAGGGAACACCATTAAACACAAAATATTGTGGGGAAGGGTGGCTGATCTTAAGGATAAGCTGCCATGTGTCCATGTAGTTCATACATTGGGGCACCAACGTGTAGGAATACATGTTGCTGGTAATACATTGGCTGACGAAGCAGCCAAAGCTTCAGTAGCTACGGCTTCTGTGGCTGCAGTGACTCGTTCTCGGACGAGGTTGGATAATGAAATACCGCTTGCTGTTAAAGCCTCGGCTGCAGGCAAGCCCCTTCCGAAAGGATACCCTACGAACTATCTTTATCATATCATATCAGTGCACAGAATGTTGCTTTTGCAACAATTCCAGATGTTGGTGATCGAGTGATCCCAAATGAAGATCAGAGATTGGAATTGATTACAGCTGCACATGAGGGTGTCGCTTCTGCACATGCTGGTATACAGGCCACTATCACCATTCTACAACAACGGTACTGGTGGCCTGGTCTATGCATACGGACTAAACAGTATGTCCTTTGCTGTGACATTTGTCAGCAGATTAAGGGCTCGAATATCAGACGCCCTCCGCAGACATCTCTCTTAGTGTCAGACAAACCACTCCATTGTGTGTACCTGGACCATTGTGGTCCTTTGCAACCTGATGGTGCATACAAATACATTTTAGTGGCTGTAGATTCCTGTTCTAGATTCCTGTGGGTATGGCCACAGCGGTCGGCTGACGCCCGGACTGTTATAAAAGATTTGCTGATCTTTATCGGTACATATGCGGTTGCAGCATTCCATTTGGACCAGGGCCCTGCATTTGCCTCTATGGCTTTCATGGACACCATGAGGACGATGGGTGTTGAACTCCATTATTCCTCACCATACCATCCCGAGGGAAATTCGGTCGTGGAGAGGCGGAATCGTGATCTAAAGCAGTCCTTAACAGCTCGAGTATTAGGTTCAGGCCGTAGTTGGTTACATCACCTATATGGGGTCCAGAGAGCACTGAATAATCTGCCAAGACGGTCCTTGAGGGGCAAGTCTCCATATGAGGTTCTCTTTGGGACAACTATGTATGTTCCCGATCTTGATGCCCCTGGTATGGTGGCAGCAGAAACACCATTTGACATAAAAGAACGTCTCGCTGTTTTACAGGAGCTTCAACAATTCCGTGATGATAAATCATCTGCAAGCGCTGCCACCTTGGGAATAAGGGATTTGGCAAAAACTTCGACTGGCTGGATTCCTAACATTGGGGATCTGGTTCGTGAGAAGATTGCTGTGAGAAAAGAGTTTGGTCCAGCATACAGAGCACCTGTACCGGTCTTGGGGATAAAAGGAACCAGGACTGTCATCCTTCCGCCATTGTCTGGTTCCAAATCAAACAGATTCATCTCCATTGATGACATCAAATTACACCATGTGGCCGATTCTTCACAGTAGACCAGGAGGTCCCTTGGGTGGTTCCCGATCCCCTCTCACTACCCAACAGGACATCCCTATACATAGTAGGATGACCATTGCTACTACTGACTATGCAACTATGTCAGCTGCTGTTCCAGACACTTCCTCGACTATGGGGAGGGCAGAAAATGAACACTTCACTGGTAACGTCATCTATCATGAACCTCCTCGAACAGTGGATGGGAATTCAATGAGTCCTGTGTTTGCGGAGACTTCCTCTGGCTATTTTGTGGACATTGATGATTTTTCTTCAGATTCATCCGCAACTGAGACTGACAAACTTTCCAGAGGTAGCAAGTTCTATCAATGGCTTAAAAAGAACTATTTGATATATCCATCGAACTATCTCTGGTTCTGTTTGACATTTATTGCATTGTTTTTATGGATTGGTTTTGTGACTGTTTTCTTTTTACTAATTAATGGTCACTATATTGCTGATCGCTCCTCAGTGGAGCCTGTTGATGTAATCTTAACACGTAATTTTAACACTGCATCATTCATCACATAAGGTCCGACGTGATTTGTCCCCTGTCAATATTACAGCTATTCCAATTTCTGATGGGATTGTTTGGGACAAAGTTCCGTTCGATATATACGGCCCTACAGAGATAATTCAAATACCATACGTGTTCAAAATTTCTATGTCTGATGTTATTACACCTAATGTTGTCTCTGATGATTGGGATGTCCAGACAGTGGATTCCATGCTAACTGAAATGAAGGACTACTCCGCTTTTGGAAGTGATGATGTATATGATTTTTTTGCCTCAGCCTGACTTGCCCCATTTTTGGACGCCCAAACGCCATTTTTCCCTACGCCGGCGCTGCCTGGTGTACGTGTTTTTTTTTCACGCACACCAGGCAGCGCCGGTCGGCTAACGCCGGCTAATGCCATTCAATAAATACAGCACCCGCATGGCGCTTCAGAATGGCGTTAGCCGGCGCTATTTTTTTGGGCGCAAAACTGCGTTAGCGCAGTTTTGCGTCAAAAAGTATAAATATGGCCCTGTATTTTGAGTCCATGCGTAAACGACTGCTACAAATCACCTTTTACTATTGTGTTTTCGGTGAGGTACTGCTAGTAAGCCGGTAAGGTTTGGACAACAGTTACAAATAGTTGTAGGAAGAGACTTAGGGGGTCATTCTGACCCTGGCGGTCTTTGACCGCCAGGGCGGAGGACCGCGGGAGCACCGCCGACAGGCCGGCGGTGCTCCAATGGGGATTCCGACCGCGGCGGTAAAGCCGCGGTCGGACCGGCACCACTGGCGGGGTCCCGCCAGTGTACCGCGGCCCCATTGAATCCTCCGCGGCGGCGCAGCTTGCTGCACCGCCGCGGGGATTCCGACCCCCCCTACCGCCATCCAGATCCCGGCGGTCGGACCGCCGAGATCCGGATGGCGGTAGGGGGGGTCACGGGGCCCCTGGGGGCCCCTGCAGTGCCCATGCCACTGGCATGGGCATTGCAGGGGCCCCCGTAAGAGGGCCCCTACATGTATTTCACTGTCTGCTGCGCAGACAGTGAAATACGCGACGGGTGCAACTGCACCCGTCGCACAGCTTCCACTCCGCCGGCTCGATTCCGAGCCGGCTTCATCGTGGAAGCCTCTTTCCCGCTGGGCTGGCTGGCGGTCTGAAGGCGACCGCCCGCCAGCCCAGCGGGAAAGTCAGAATTACCGCCGCGGTCTTTCGACCGCGGAACGGTAACCTGACGGCGGGACTTTGGCGGGCGGCCTCCGCCGCCCGCCAAGGTCAGAATGAGGGCCTTAGTCACCTACGAACGAAAGTACTGTCACCCTGAGACCAGCAGTCTTGCTCAGAGCAAGAGTCCAAACTATGACAGTGCTAACGCCCTCTCCCTCATGAATGTGCACTCCACTGCTGGCAAGCTTCAAAGGACATACCACCCTTGAAACTGGACCCCCAGGCCTGCTGATAGCAGCAGATGGCTGCCCCTGCTGAAAACCCTCACTTTTGGTGGAAGCAACAGCAGACAAAGGACAGGAGGAGTGATCAGTTCTGACTTGCACCGCTCCCAAGGTGTTGCATGTGAGGTGACCCCTCCATTTCATTTTCCTCCATCTTGGATGGAAGGAAAAGACCACTCAGGTGTAGGCGAGTGACCTCTGCCCACAGGAAGGTAGATGACCCCTTGGTCACAACTAGGCACCCCCTAAAACGCCCACTAAATACAGTATTTAGTTGGCATCCCTAGACCAAGAAATCAGATTCCATGGACAAAAGAAAACCAGCAATAAAGAAGATCCAAGGCTTGAGAACTGAAGTCCTGCTGCACTAAGAAAAGGCACCAAACCCTGCCTGCTGCACCGAGGACTTGACGATCACTGTGGAGGGGATGCTTTGGTGTTGAATGGATTCTACAAACCCCCAGAGCACCTACACTGTTCAAAAAATCACGAACAATCTCCCTCTAGAGTGAAGGCATCACTCTGCAACATCAGGGAGCCAAAGACCTAGAGAAGGCCACTTCACTGACCAACTGCTGACCAGGGAATTAGACATCGCAGCCAAACCAAACTTTGCCTGTCAGATCGTGAGGAAAAACCCTGTCAGTGTGCCAAGTTTGGTGGCACCGCACCCTCCAGTGGCCAGACCTCGCAATAGCCCTAGGTACTGGTCAGCTCACATCGGACACCCAGAAGGACAGTCCATTCCAGAGGATCCAGGAGGAAGCCCCAGTCTAGGGACTTTAGGAACCACCTAGACCTCCCGCCAGAGTGCCCCTGCTAACCTGTAAATTACCTCCAAGGTACCTACCTTCTGATTCCAAGGGCCCCATTGTGCACAGCTCCTGGCTCACCGATTCCCTCTGCACCTGACCACCCAGCACCAAAGATGCAGCTGTGCCTTAGAGGCACCCCACCCCTTGCGACCTCGGCACCCCAAGGGGACCCACTGGACTTATCTTTAAGTCCGGCTGTTCAGTGCTTTTCCAAGTGGTCCCCCTTAGTGGCTTGGTACCACCTCCAATGACATTCTGCAGCTGCTCATGTTGGAACTGGTACTTGCCCGAACTTCTCCAGCTGGTCCAGCGTACCCATTGATGACCTCGACATACCTGGAAAAGGAGACTTTGGTAAATGCATTGTCTGATTTAATGTAAAGTATTTCTCCATTGATATCTATGTTGCGTAATTACTCACAAAAATACAAAGTTTTATAAAACTTAAAAAATTCATAACTTAAAATGTACTTACCCAATTTTGATGATCTTGTTCTTAATTTTTTTTATAAAAATCTGAAGTATTTTTGTAAATTGGTCTTGAGTTATTCTTTTGAGTGTGTGGCCTTATTAATGGATACTGTGAGTATGACAAGTGCTTTGCACTTCTCCAAAATTAGCCCAACTGCTCGAACAAGCTACCATAAAAAGTAACTGACTACGTTGTCTAGTTTTTACCTCTGTAAACCTACATGTGGTTGCCTGGACCCCCGCACATTGTGCCTAGTTATGCACTCTACATAGAGGGCCAACCTCCTACATTTAGGCCCTTATTACAACCCTGGCGGTCTTTGACCTTTGACCAACCTCCCACATCTCCAAACACCCTTCCACCCCACCTACATCCACGCCCCCACCTTTACACACACACACTAACACACACTCATTCACACATACATACACACATTCATTCATCCATTCACACACATATCCGCACACACTTCGAAACATACATGCAGACACGCATTCCAAATTCCATACATACATGCACTCACACTTCAACACATATATGCACTCACACTTCAACACATACACGCACTCACACACCCGCATTCACGCACACACCCCGCACACACACACAACACCCTCATCCCTGTCAGAAACCCGACTTACCTGGATCCAGGGGCTACTCTGGCATCAGCGCCCGCCAGCAGAACACCGCCAGGCAGTATTATTTTTTATAATACGGCTGGTCGCGGTCTACTGGCGTATCGCTGCTGGTGGGAGCAGCGCCACCTTACCGCCATCCGCCAGTATGGCCACAGCTGGCTTTCCGCCCTTCTTGTGGCGGAAATTCGGCTGTGGTCATAATATGGAGGACGGCTGGTAGCCGCGGTGATGGTCTTTTAGCGTCCATCGCCGCGGCGGTAGGTGGTTTTTACCGCTGATGTCAAAATGAGGGCCTAAGTCTTTTAAGGAAAGGATGGGAGAATCCTCTTAAAGAACCCAAGCAAGACATTGTGCACTATGTACTTGGCCTACGTTCAAGGATGGCAGAGTACATAGAGAAAGCAAGTCAAAATCATCAGGCCAGCCAAGAACAGCAAAACCTCTGGTATGACCAAAAAGCTACTATGGCTGAGTTCAAACCAGAGCAGAACGTTTGAGTGTTTGAGCCTGTTGCTCCTAGGGCCATCCAGACCAAATGGTCTGGGCCCTATCCCATTCTTGTGAAGAAAGGGGAAGTCACCTACTTTGTTGACTTAGGCAGTTGCAAAAACGCAAAGAGAATTATCCATGTCAACACCTAAAACCCTATTATGTTAGAGCTGCTGTGACCATGCTCACTTCTCCCTGATCTCCTCTCCAGCAACCCCCAAGGTGGCTCAGTGGATGTAGTGGTCTTGTTAGACACTTTCACAGAACAACAGCAGGCTGATTGCAGGCAAGTCCTCAACCAGTATGCTGAGTTATTCTCCCTGACCCCTGGAAGGACTAATTGGTATACCCATAATGTAGACACTGGTGACAGCTTGCCTGGCAACACCAACATTGACAGACAGTCAGACCATGTCAAGGACAGCATACAAGCTGAGGTCAAAAAGATGTTGAATTTGGGTGTCAATAAGCCCTCAGAGAGCCCCTGTGCTAGCCCAATAGTTTTAACCCGAAAACCTCACTCAAAAGGAGAGAAAAGGGAGATGAGGTTTTGTGTGGATTACAGGGGCCTCAATTCTGTAACAAAAATTGATGCACACCCAATCCCAGGAGCTGATGAGCACATTGACATGCTAGGGGCAACCATGTATCTGAGTACTTTTGATTTGACATCAGGGTACTGGCAGATTGGACTGCCCACAGGAGCAAAGGAAAGATCAGCATTCTATACTCCTAGTGGGCATTATCAGCTCACGGTTATGCCCTTTGGTCTAAAGAAGGCACCAGCCACCTTTCAGAGGTTGGTGAAACAAGTCCTTACCGGAATGGAATCCTTTAGTGCAGCTTACCTTGATGACATAGCTGTTTATAGTTGCACCTGGCAGAATCACCTGATCCACCTAGGGGGGTTCCTTGAGGCTCCGCAAAAGGCATGCCTCACTTTCAAGGCCAGTAAATGTCAGACAGGGCAGGGCAAAGCTGTTTACTTGGGCCACCTGGTTGGTGGAGGCAAAGTTCAACCTCTCCAAACTGAGATTCAGCCCATTCTGGCTTGGAAAGCTCCCACAAACCTGACTCTGGTCAGGGCATTTCTTGGCCTGACTGGATACTACAGGAGATTTGTGAAGGATTATGGCACCATAGTTGCCCCCCTCATAGAACTAACCTCCAAAAAAATATCCAAAAAGGTTAACTGAACAGTGAGTTGTCAAAGGGCTTTCGATTTTCTGAAGAATGCAATGTGCTCTGCTCCAGTCCTACGAGCTCCAGGTTACTATAGGCAGTTTATTGGTCAAACGGATGCTTCTGAACTGGGGTAGGAGTGGACATGACCAGTCTGTTGCTTTTATAAGCAGAAGACTGCTCCCTATGGAACAAAAATAGAGAGGGAAGCTTTTGCTGTGGTTTGGGCGCTGGAGAGGTTGAGGCCATACCTGTTTGGCTCTCGCTTCATAATTCAGAATGACTACAAGCTTCTCACATGGCTCCGACAAATAAAAGGTGAAAACCCAGCTACATGACGGTTACCCTGAAGCCTGGGTTGTTTGGTATCTTGCTCTGAGCAGAAGTTAAAAATGACACAAAAAATGGTGCAATAAATTCTGTTGAATTTCACTGTGCCATTTGTCAGGCCTCGTAGCACCAGAATGCCCTCATTGCATACATTATGCCTGGCACAGGCATAATGTGGCACAAGGATTTACAAAGTGGCGCAATGCATGCATTGCGCCACTTTGTAAATATGGCACGCGGAAAAAGCCACTTTAGCGTCACCTTTGTGTAAAAAAATTATGCTAAGCAGGGTTAAGGTGGCGTTAGGGGCTCTTAAGTATGCCCTAACTTTATTAAAACTTAACAAATTCATAACTTGAAAAGTATTTACCCGATTTTGATGATCTTGGTGTTAAACATTTTTATAAAAATCTGAATTATTTTTGTAAATTGGCCTTGAGTTATTCTTTTGAGTGTGTGACCTCATTTATTGATACCGTGAGTACAACAAATGTTTTGCACTTCTTTAAGATTAGCCTAACTGCTATACCAAGCTGCCACAAAAATTAGAACATTAGTTCGTAAAACAATCTGGGGTTGCCTGGACCCATGCACAGTGTGCCTAGTTTTGCATACTACATAGAGGACCAGCCTCCTACACCTGCCCCAGTGTACCTCAGAGACCATGTTCATGTGGAGAGCTAACTCATACCCCTTGAGCCACAAGTATATGTCATCCTCCCTTTTATAATCTTTCACTAGATCTTTGGGAATGTGCACCCTCCTTTCAGATTGCACTGTGTTATTGCTACCTCCATCTGTGTTGGACCTGCCTTTCAGGTCCAGCTCATTTAAGCTCAGCTCATGAGCTAACAACATTTTTCTTACCTCCATAGCCATTGCCATTTTCTTTGCTTCTGTCTCTCTATCCAATTTGGCCAATTCCAGCTTCAGCATCTCAAGCTCCAAACAATGCCTTCTCTCTGCTTGTCTGTCCATCAGTTACTCTCGGGTCAAACCTTTAGAAACACTGCTGCCTGCCCTGGAGTCCCTTCCTCCAGGCAGGTCCTGGTTATCTATCAAGACCACCATGTATGCTCTGCACCTCCTCATCCACAGTGACATTCTCTTCCACTGTGTGCTCCTCAGCCTCTTTTGCTGCCAACCAGGCCTTCAGCGCCTTTTGCAGCTTCTGCTTCTTGGTGGAGTTTTTGATTGATCATTTGAACTAGATCTGCTTGAGCTGAGGTACTGTGTAATCCTCTAACTTCCCCAGCTAAAACATGTGTTGTAGCATCTGCTGATGATTCCCCAGACTGAATCATGTTTGTCGATAAGGCTTAACAAAGATGCAAAGTTTAAAAAGGCAGAGAGATCCAAAAAAGGACAAAGCCAAGAGGAAAACTGTATGTGGTTGTGTAATGGTCTGCAATAAAACAGTAGTGTACACCAATCATTGTATGTCAAGCACAAATACAAGTCCTATCCTCACCGTTGATCACCAATATTAGAAATGGGGTCTCTAGTTGGCAGTCCATTTACACCGTGTCGAAGTAGAGACCCTCACTCTAGTCAGGGTTAGGGAGTCACACACCTAAAATAATCCCTGCTCACCCCCTTGGTAGCTTGGCACAAGCAGTCAGGCTTATCTCAAAGGCAATGTGTAAGGTATTTGCAAAAACACATACAGTATCACACTGAAAACACCACAAAAGGACTCCACACCAGTTCAGAAAAATAGTCAATATTTATCTAAATCAAACAAGACCAAAACGACAAACAAAGTTCTCGCATCAGCATATGCCCTGGTCTGTGCAAAGCGGTGATTTGTCTCAGTTCCTCTGGGCCACAAAATTATGCATTTAGGACTTGAGGCAGATAAAAACCTTGCATAAGTATATGGTCTAAGTGTGAGTATGAGTTCTGTGCTCCCGAGTACAAAGAGTACTATTGTGTAAAGAGATTGCACTTTATCCATATTTCCAGCAACCCATATGCCTCCAAATTTCATCCATTGCATTTGCCCATTGCAATTCAGATAGAGGGAGACGTGGAACCCATTATTAGTGTAATATTCTGGGATGAACTTACTAGTGATATCCTGTTGGCCGAGAGAGACTGGCCACCTGAACATGTCCGCATGCTCCCACATGGGGAAGATGTCATTTTGCCTTCTTTCTCCGATCTTGTTCCGGAGACAGACAAACGAGCATTAGCTGCTGAATGGGCTTTAGCGCAGGCACCTGCATTATACCGTAATCATGTTGGATGGGACAAGGACTGTCCTTGCCATGTTATTCCCGTTCGGTCTACGCCCCACCCGCAGCCACAATACCCTGTTAAACATGAAGCAAAAGCTCCAGTGACGCAGATTCTGTCACAACTTGAATACCAGGGAGTAATTGAGCCCTGTACATCGGCAATGAATAATCCGCTACTTCCCGTTGCAAAACCTGATCATTCATATAGAATAGTGGTTGATTATAGGCACTTGAATAGTCATGCACGCACTTATGCTATACAAAATTCACACAGCACAGCGCTAATTAATAATATAGTGCGTAAAAACTACAAAACTACATTGGATATATCTAATGGTTTTTTCTGCCAGAATTTAGCACATGAAAGTAGAGACCTGAGTGCATTTTCCTATGGTTCTCAGAAACGCTTTTGTTGTTTACCACAAGGCTATAAAAACAGCCCAGGACTGTTTTCGGCCCGTGTCACATCAATATTACAGGAGCTTGATTCCGAGGCATTATCATATGTGGATGATATCTATCTCACTGATGACACCCTTGACATTCATCTTGCCAGGGTCGATCGGATAATTTTGGGATTTGCCGCCTTCGGATATAAATTTAATTTTAAGAAAAGCAAGATAGCCTTTCTTAGTGTATTGTTCCTAGGATATGAACTATCAAACGAGGGGAAGTGCCTGGCCCCACACTTCCTAGAGAAGTGTGCTCAGCTACAGCCTCCGAACACGCTTAAGAAATTACAGTCATTACTGGGTTTCTTTAATTTTGGCAGAACATATATTCCAGATTATGCTGAACGCGTGAAGCCACTATATGATTTAATTCAGCCCAATTATTCTAGCAGGCGATGGACAATTGAACACACACACATACTAAGGGACATACAACGAGACATGCTAGAAGCTAGACACTTGTACACACGGGACAATAAAATGAATTTGGTCATCAGAATAATAGCTGGTGCCCTAGGATTTACCTATGTCACCTTTAATGAGGGTGACACGGTGCCAATAGCATACAAATCACATTTGTACTCCAATGCAGAAAAACGTTTTGCTCCTACTGAAAAAATTCTGACGACAGTTCAGATTGCCGTCATAAAGGAGAGACCGCTTGCCCGGGGGAAACGCATTGTTGTTGTCTCCCCGGTTCCGGCCTTAGAGGCTGTCACTAAAGCGAGCGTTCCTAACGCTAAGGCATTGCATCCACGCTGGATTCAATGGGCAACATCTCTGACCGCCACTGATGTTGATTATGTGTTTGACCCAAGACTTCAGACACATGAATTTCTCCAGTATGAACAGGAGTACCCCGCTCCCTTACACATATTGCCAATAGACAGTTATGATACCATCATTTACACTGACGGATCGGCACAACCGGCTGTGGGTACTAAACATCAATACTCGGCAGCTTGCGCAGGCGTGTGCGTGGTAATGGAAGACAGAGTTTTTCATCCTCATAACACGTACACTCAGACCTTAGGGGACTGCACAGCCCAGTTGGCCGAGCTTAAGACTCTTCTTCTAGCGCTCGAACATTCAAAGCCAGGAACACAGACTTTGATCGTCTGTGATTCGTATTACTGCGTCCAGTCATACAATGAATACCTCAATCATTGGATACTGAACGGGTTTAGAGATTCTAAAGGGAACACCATTAAACACAAAATATTGTGGGGAAGGGTGGCTGATCTTAAGGATTAGCTGCCATGTGTCCATGTAGTTCATACATTGGGGCACCAACGTGTAGGAATACATGTTGCCGGTAATACATTGGCTGACGAAGCAGCCAAAGCTTCAGTAGCTACGGCTTCTGTGGCTGCAGTGACTCGTTCTCGTACGAGGTTGGATAATGAAATACTGCTTGCCGTTAAAGACTCGGCTGCAGGCAAGCCCCTTCCGGAAGGATACCCTACGAACTATATATATCATATCAGTGCACAGAATGTTGCTTTTGCAACAATTCCAGATGTTGGTGATCGAGTGATCCCAAATGAAGATCAGAGATTGGAATTGATTACAGCTGCACAGGAGGGTGTCGCTTCTGCACATGCTGGTATACAGGCCACTATCACCATTCTACAACAACGGTACTGGTGGCCTGGTCTATGCAGACAGACTAAACAGTATGTCCTTTGCTGTGACATTTGTCAGCAGATTAAGGGCTCGAATATCAGACGCCCTCCGCAGACATCTCTCTTAGTGTCAGACAAACCACTCCATTGTGTGTACCTGGACCGTTGTGGTCCTTTGCAACCTGATGGTGCATACAAATACATTTTAGTGGCTGTAGATTCCTGTTCTAGATTCCTGTGGGTATGGCCACAGCGGTCGGCTGACGCCCGGACTGTTATAAAAGATTTGCTGATCTTTATCGGTACATATGCGGTTGCAGCATTCCATTCGGACCAGGGCCCTGCATTTGCCTCTAAGGCTTTCAGGGACACCATGAGGACGATGGGTGTTGAACTCCATTACTCCTCACCATACCATCCCGAGGGAAATTCGGTCGTGGAGAGGCGGAATCGTGATCTAAAGCAGTCCTTAACAGCTCGAGTATTAGGTTCAGGCCGTAGTTGGTTACATCACCTATATGGGGTCCAGAGAGCACTGAATAATCTGCCAAGACGGTCCTTGAGGGGCAAGTCTCCATATGAGGTTCTCTTTGGGACAACTATGTATGTTCCCGATCTTGATGCCCCTGGTATGGTGGCAGCAGAAACACTATTTGACATAAAAGAACGTCTCGCTGTTTTACAGGAGCTTCAAAAATTCCGTGATGATAAATCATCTGCAAGCGCTGCCACCTTGGGAATAAGGGATTTGGCGAAAACTTCGACTGGCTGGATTCCTAACGTTGGGGATCTGGTTCGTGAGAAGATCGCTGTGAGAAAAGAGTTTGGTCCAGCATACAGAGCACCTGTACCGGTCTTGGGGATAAAAGGCACCAGGACTGTCATCCTTCCGCCATTGTCTGGTTCCAAATCAAACAGATTCATCTCCATTGATGACATCAAATTACACCATGTGGCCGATTCTTCACAGTAGACCAGGAGGTCCCTTGGGTGGTTCCCGATCCCCTCTCACTACCCAACAGGACATCCCTCTACATAGTAGGATGACCATCGCTACTACTGACTATGCAACTATGTCAGCTGCTGTTCCAGACACTTCCTCGACCATGGGGAGGGCAGAAAATGAACTTTTGTTGGTTCCTGTAACAACTTCGGAGAACACACCGCTACAGGATTTGGCTGTATTTTACACGAACACTTCCACGACTGGTAACGTCATCTATCATGAACCTCCACGAACAGTGGATGGGAATTCAATGAGTCCTGTGTTTGCAGAGACTTCCTCTGGCTATTTTGTGGACATTGATGATTTTTCTTCAGATTCATCCTCAACTGAGACTGACAAACTTTCCAGAGGTAGCAAGTTCTATCAATGGCTTAAAAAGAACTATTTGATATATCTATGGAACTATCTCTGGTTCTGTTTGACATTTATTGAATTGTTTTTATGGATTGGTTTTGTGACTGTTTTCTTTTTACTAATTAATGGTCACTATATTGCTGATCGCTCCTCAGTGGAGCCTGTTGATGTAATTTTAACACCGCATCATTCATCACATAAGGTCCGACGTGATTTGTCCCCTGTCAATATTACAGCTATTCCAATTTCTGATGGGATTGTTTGGGACAAAGTTCCGTTCAATATATACGGGCCTACAGAGATAATTCAAATACCATACGTGTTCAAAATTTCTATGTCTGATGTTATTACACCTAATGTTGTCTCTGATGATTGGGATGTCCAAACAGTGGATTCCATGCTAACTGAAATGAAGGACTACTCCTCTTTTGGAAGTGATGATGTATATGATTTTACACTGAATTATGGTGAAATGTTCTGCTATAATAATTGGGGACATCACTACCTGCACCGTGCAACTAGATATAGGCCTCTTTTTAACTACACACAATGGGAACATTGTTCAACACCACGGGTGGGGAGTCCAAAGTATTACAGTGACAAATTCACATACTTTTCTGGGCATGATACAACAAAAGCTGAATCTTATTATTTTAAATTACCTAAGACACACATTAGAAAACTGTTGCTAACAGATACAAAACTGATTTATTCAGATCCCTTTGTTTCCTGACTTTCAATTGAGGGTTATGAATATTGGAAGAACACTATCGATTTGAAGAGTGTATGGGGGACGCAAGATTGGCAGATACAGGGTAGGGAGGCTTTGTTTCGAGCTTGCTTAATTCCTGTGCAAATGATTTTTTTAAATTACACTGTTGAGCAGACATCATGTCTGGGATTAGCTAAAATAAAGGATCTAAACACACCCAGTATCCCTACACCGATAAAAGATTGGCAACACTTTCTAAATGTTTCTGAGGAAAGGCTGGATGCATTGGTTAAGGCTGGTGACTATAATTCTTCACTTTCCAGTCCCGGGGGATGGTTGGTATGGCCCACCGATACTGATGAGTGTCAAAGGCGTTTTTTGAACTCTTCAGGGGTTTTTTCCGTTCATAGACCAGACCCTCGTTTTTTGTCAGGTCAGCATGCTGGTATAATTACAACTTACAGTGTGGGCAAGCTGTGCCAACAATGGGTACAAACGAACACCTTAACAGCGGTGAAACAACACCTGAATACTCTTTCTGACAGTATAGACCCACAAGATTTCCTATTAGGTCCTAGAAAGCAACGCTCGAAACGGTTTTTATATGCCATGTATAATGAAATTTGGAAACTTTCTCAAATAGAGGCTGCTGCACGTTTACGGCAACTTGATAAAGAGAATTTAGAAAATACATTGGCTGTTGTCGACAATGGCATGAACACGCTTTCCAACAGGATTTATTCCCTGTCGAATATAGTGTCATCTGCTATTGATATCACTCAGACTGATTTGTCTCGGTTATATCATGGGCAAACACAGCTGCGTTCCATCATGCAGCTGAGTTGGGCATTACAGACGCTGAAAAGTGGCCACATTCCATGGAAATACCTTAATGGGAGTGAACTATTCGCTGCTTTTAATTTTTCCGGGGAACAAGTGACAATGGCTAAAAGAGAGGCTCGTTTCACCTTGCTTCAAGTAGAAAAATTAGATAAGTTGCCCTTCACGGTAGCAGAGAGTCCTTCAACTATCTGGCTCTTACACGGCATTATTAATTTACTGTTTTCAACGTTTCGTTTCTCGAGCTGCCTGAAACATCTTGCAGTGGGACGATATGAACGGCTAGGAGATAGCTTTATTAAGGAAGAGTGGGAGTTGCCCTTTGAGTATCGATGTCTGAACGGCGAACAAGAGGTCTTTCTTAGCGGAAGTGAATGTGAGACTAATGTTCGTCATTCCATGATATGCAAACAGGTGTCTCTTCACGGTCTTTGCAATGCGGGGGTCGCAAATTTGGCCTGTTTTCTGAAGGGTACTCCCGTCCCCTTGATTCGTTCAGTGTTTCATGTTCTTTCTAATGGGAGTTATGTTCTTCTGAGCGATGACAGCTGTTGCGGCTTGCGACCTGGAATTGCCTACGCAATCTCAGTCACGAAGGTCGTTACGTGTTGTGGCAATGTTTTGTTTCTCCCCACACGAGAGATACAAGTATCTGAAATGTGGCCCCACATTGATACTATTAATGTGAACTATGACAAGTTGAGTAGACTGAAGGCGCTATTGTTTAAAAAACAGGTCGCCTTGACATCCGCAAAAGAGACGTATGCTCTCCAGGTTGCGAGATCATCAGCCGAGATACAATCCCTTTTAAATACCGATTTCCCCATACACTTTGGAGAGTTGGTATCGAGAATATTCAATGCTTCAAGCACCACTGGGATTGTTCATTTCTTTAAGGCTGTCGGGTCTGGTTTCGTGTCCATCTTCCAGACTGTCTTCGGAGTCATCCCATCAGCCATCCATTCTCTCTTTTCCAGTGTGTTTGGTGGCTTTCCAATTATTTTGGCTTTAATACAACCGGTGTTCCGCTGCATATGGTGTCTCTTTGAACATCTGCCTATGGTCTGTCTTGCTGTTGCACCAACATCTCCTGTGGACCACGAACTGCTGATGTCCCCGATGAGGGTTCATACACGGTCATGCCCCTTGAGACTGCGGTTGCTCCGCGAGGCCACCTATGAGCCTTCTGTTATACAAACTAACATGGATGAGGACGCTGCAGCGAGTGTCGATACACCGATGAATATGGCTCACTTCTGCTCTGTGGATCCGTTTGTCCGCCCAGCTCTCAATTTCACTTCAGACGATGTTGACTCATTTTTAAGATCCTTGAATGGTGACTTCGATGACATTCTTCAAGATCCTGCATATAGCACATAATTTGGTGAATTTGCTTGCCAGTTCCCGGTTCTAAAAAATTGCAATTTAACTGAAAGTTTGTGATACTTGTCATGGTTGATATTAACATCTCTGAATGTTTTTTAAAAAAAGAAAAGAAAAAAAACGTATTTTAACACACAGCATTTATTTTTGTCATTACGTACATTTTTTTAGCTTGAGTTTTTATTTTCGTTTTTTGGCTTTTTGGTTCAGTAGCAGCTTTTTTAGCGCTTGGGTTTCCTTACCTTCATCATACCTGTTACGGCAATGGGGAGGGTGTAGTGAATCCTAGTTTGTTTTAGCGGGATAACAGGAGTTAGCTTAGCCGTAGGCTTGTAAACTCGTGCCCCCGTCACCCAGTGACTTTTAACCTACTTAGCTTGCTCTGTCATAGTCCATTTAATTATTTATTTCCTTTAAAATGGCGGCCTTGTTTATAGTTAGGCCACTTGTTATGGGTTTTATTATCAGTGTCATTGCGCCAAGGCGTCAAGATCAAGCACGAAAGACAAACATACAGTAGGCATTCACACTTAGGGATTTTCCCTCTCTATACTTTCGAGGGATTGTTGATATTAATTGCCGTCCCAAGCATGCCTGTTATCTATTGTTATGAATAACACTTATGTCAGGGGACCTTGTAGATCTGTATAAATACAACACACTTTTAGACAGATTATCAGAGGGATTCCGACCAGAGGGCATCGCCACCATCGCTGATACCGATGCTGCAGTCATCTTGACACTGATCCAGTCTTCGTGTCCCTGCGGAGTCTGAGATAGAGACCTCATTCCAAGGTAACGAGGGTTGGGGGCTCCTCTCATGGACACGGTTTTGGCAGATTAGGTTTAACGAACCCAGCTCTTCCTTTTTAGGTAGGAGGTTAGACCTACTCTCCTTAGGGTATTAGGGCTTATTCCATCTTTTACATATACATATATTTTTATCTTATATTGCATAATGGTGGGGGTCTTTATAACAATGACTCTCCTCTTTACAATACTGTTGCTTGGTATATTCATTATCCTAATCATTGCAGTTCATGCAACTTATCACAAATTGCAGTTATGTTGAATAAAAACTATTATAACTTTACTGCATCTGTGTTATTGCCTTTGTTTGGATGAGACATTATAAATCTGTGAGAAAAGGGTAATTTCCGTTTAACCACGACAACCCTGAGATATTGTGGGGCATATTTATACTCCGTTTGCGCCGAATTTGCGTTGTTTTTTTCGACGCAAATTAGACGCAAAACTAACTCCATATTTATGCTTTGGCGTTAGACGCGTCTAGCGCCAAAGTTCATGGAGTTAGCGTCATTTTTTGGCGTTAACACCTTCCTTGCGTTAATGAGATGCAAGGTAGGCGTTCCCGTCTTGAAAAATTACTCCCAGGCATGTGCGTGGTATTTATACTCCCGGGCAAAAATGACGCCGGGAGTGGGCGGGGCAAAAAACCCCGCATTTGCGCCTCTTTTTAACGCCTGGGTCAGGGCAGGCGTTAAGGGACCTGTGGGCTCAGAATGAGCCCAGAGGTGCCCTCCCCTGCCCCCAGGGACACCCCCTGCCACCCTTGCTCACCCCAGGAGGACACCCAAGGATGGAGGGACCCATCCCAGGGAAGAAAAGGTAAGTTGTGGTAAGTATATATATTTTTTTTTTTTGTGGCATAGGGGGGCCTGATTTGTGCCCCCCTACATGCCACTATGCCCAATGACCATGCCCAGGGGACACAAGTCCCCTGGGCATGGCCATTGGGCAAGGGGGCATGACTCCTGTCTTTGCTAAGACAGGAGTCATGTTAATGGCGTCTGGGCGCCCAAAAAAAATGGCGCAATTCGGGTTAAGACGATTTTTTTGCCTCAGCCTGACTTGCCCCATTTTTGGACACCCAAACGCCATTTTTCCCTACGCCGGCGCTGCCTGGTGTACGTGTTTTTTTTTCACGCACACCAGGCAGCGCCGGTCGGCTAACGCCGGCTAACGCCATTCAATATATACGGCGCCCGCATGGCGCTTCAGAATGGCGTTAGCCGGCGCTAATTTTTTTGGCGCAAAACTGCGTTAGCGCAGTTTTGCGTCAAAAAGTATAAATATGGCCCTGTATTTTGAGTCCATGCGTAAGCGACTGCTACAAATCACCTTTTACTATTGTGTTTTCGGTGAGTTACTGCTAGTAAGCCGGTAAGGTTTGGACAACAGTTACAAATAGTTGTAGGAAGAGACTTAGTCACCTACGAACGAAAGTACTGTCATCCTGAGACCAGCAGTCTTGCTCAGAGCAAGAGTCCAAACTACGACAGTGCTAACACCCTCTCCCTCATGAATGTGCACTGCACTGCTGGCGAGCTTCAAAGGACATACCACCCTTGAAACTGGACCCCCAGGCCTGCTGATAGCAGCAGATGGCTGCCCCTGCTGAAAACCCTCACTTTTGGTGGAAGCAACAGCAGACAAAGGACAGGAGGAGTGATCAGTTCTGACTTGCACCGCTCCCAAGGTGTTGCATGTGAGGTGACCCCTCCATTTCATTTTCCTCCATCTTGGATGGAAGGAAAAGGCCACTCAGGTGTAGGCGAGTGACCTCTGTCCACAGGAAGGTAGATTACCCCTTGGCCACAACTAGGCACCCCCTAAAACGCCCACTAAATACAGTATTTAGTGGCATCCCTAGACCAAGAAATCAGATTCCATGGACAAAAGAAAACCAGCAATAAAGAAGATCCAAGGCTTGAGAACTGAAGTCCTGCTGCACTAAGAAAAGGCACCAAACCCTGCCTGCTGCACCGAGGACTTGAAGATCACTGTGGAGGGGATGCTTTGGTGTTGAATGGATTCTACAAACCCCCAGAGCACCTCCACTGTTCAAAAAATCACGAACAATCTCCCTCTAGAGTGAAGGCATCACTCTGCAACATCAGGGAGCCAAAGACCTAGAGAAGGCCACTTCACTGACCAACTGCTGACCAGGGAATTAGACATCGCAGCCAAACCAAACTTTGCCTGTCAGATCGTGAGGAAAAACCCTGCCAGTGTGCCAAGTTTGGTGGCACCGCACCCTCCAGTGGCCAGACCTCGCAATAGCCCTAGGTACTGGTCAGCTCACATCGGACACCCAGAAGGACAGTCCATTCCAGAGGATCCAGGAGGAAGCCCCAGTCTAGGGACTTTAGGAACCACCTAGACCTCCCGTCAGAGGGCCCCTGCTAACCTGTAAATTACCTCCAAGGTACCTACCTTCTGATTCCAAGGGCCCCATTGTGCACAGCTCCTGGCTCACCGATTCCCTCTGCGCCTGACCACCCAGTACCAAAGATGCAGCTGTGCCTTAGAGGCACCCCACCCCTTGCGACCTCGGCACCCCAAGGGGACCCACTGGACTTATCTTTAAGTCCGGCTGTTCAGTGCTTTTCCAAGTGGTCCCCCTTAGTGGCTTGGTACCACCTCCAATGACATTCTGCAGCTGCTCATGTTGGAACTGGTACTTGCCTGAACTTCTCCAGCTGGTCCAGTGTACCCATTGATGACCTTGACATACCTGGAAAAGGAGACTTTGGTAAATGCATTGTCTGATTTAATGTAAAGTATTTCTCCATTGATATCTATGTTGCGTAATTACTCACAAAAATACTAAGTTTTATAAAACTTAAAAAATTCATAACTTAAAATGTACTTACCCAATTTTGATGATCTTGTTCTTAATTTTTTTAATAAAAATCTGAAGTATTTTTGTAACTTGGTCTTGAGTTATTCTTTTGAGTGTGTGGCCTTATTAATGGATACTGTGAGTATGACAAGTGCTTTGCACTTCTCCAAAATTAGCCCAACTGCTCGAACAAGCTACCATAAAAAGTAACTGACTACGTTGTCTAGTTTTTACCTCTGTAAACCTACATGTGGTTGCCTGGACCCCCGCACATTGTGCCTAGTTATGCACTCTACATAGAGGGCCAACCTCCTACATTTAGGCCCTTATTACAACCCTGGCGGTCTTTGACCTTTGACCAACCTCCCACATCTCCAAACACCCTTCCACCCCACCTACATCCACGCCCCCACCTTTACACACACACACACTAACACACACTCATTCACACATACATACACACATTCATTCATCCATTCACACACATATCCGCACACACTTCGAAACATACACGCAGACACGCATTCCAAATTCCATACATACATGCACTCACACTTCAACACATATATGCACTCACACTTCAACACATACACGCACTCACACACCCGCATTCACGCACACACCCCGCACACACACACAACACCCCCATCCCTGTCAGAAACCCGACTTACCTGGATCCAGGGGATACTCTGGCATCAGCGCCCGCCAGCAGAACACCGCCAGGCAGTATTATTTTTTATAATACGGCTGGTCGCGGTCTACTGGCGTATCGCTGCTGGTGGGAGCAGCGCCACCTTACCGCCATCCACCAGTATGGCCACAGCTGGCTTTCCGCCCTTCTTGTGGCGGAAATTCGGCTGTTGTCATAATATGGAGGACGGCTGGTAGCCGCGGTGATGGTCTTTTAGCGGCCATCGCCGCGGCGGTAGGCGGTTTTTACCGCCGATGTCAAAATGAGGGCCTAAGTCTTTTAAGGAAAGGATGGGAGAATCCTCTTAAAGAACCCAAGCAAGACATTGTGCACTATGTACTTGGCCTACGTTCAAGGATGGCAGAGTACATAGAGAAAGCAAGTCAAAATCATCAGGCCAGCCAAGAACAGCAAAACCTCTGGTATGACCAAAAAGCTACTATGGCTGAGTTCAAACCAGAGCAGAACGTTTGAGTGTTTGAGCCTGTTGCTCCTAGGGCCCTCCAGACCAAATGGTCTGGGCCCTATCCCATTCTTGTGAAGAAAGGGGAAGTCTCTTACTTTGTTGACTTAGGCAGTTGCAAAAACCCAAAGAGAATTATCCATGTCAACACCTAAAACCCTATTATGATAGAGCTGCTGTGACCATGCTCACTTCTCCCTGATCTCTCCAGCAACCCCCAAGGTGGCTCAGTGGATGTAGTGGTCTTGTTAGACACTTTCACAGAACAACAGCAGGCTGATTGCAGGCAAGTCCTCAACCAGTATGCTGAGTTATTCTCCCTGACCCCTGGAAGGACTAATTGGTATACCCATAATGTAGACACTGGTGACAGCTTGCCTGGCAACACCAACATTGACAGACAGTCAGACCATGTCAAGGACAGCATACAAGCTGAGGTCAAAAAGATGTTGAATTTGGGTGTCAATAAGCCCTCAGAGAGCCCCTGTGCTAGCCCAATAGTTTTAACCCCAAAACCTCACTCAAAAGGAGAGAAAAGGGAGATGAGGTTTTGTGAGGATTACAGGGGCCTCAATTCTGTAACAAAAATTGATGCACACCCAATCCCAAGAGCTGATGAGCACATTGACATGCTAGGGGCAATCATGTATCTGAGTACTTTTGATTTGACATCAGGGTACTGGCAGATTGGACTGCCCACAGGAGCAAAGGAAAGATCAGCATTCTCTACTCCTAGTGGGCATTATCAGCTCACGGTTATGCCCTTTGGTCTAAAGAAGGCACCAGCCACCTTTCAGAGGTTGGTGAAACAAGTCCTTACCGGAATGGAATCCTTTAGTGCAGCTTACCTTGATGACATAGCTGTCTATAGTTGCACCTGGCAGAATCACCTGATCCACCTAGGGGGGTTCCTTGAGGCTCCGCAAAAGGCATGCCTCACTTTCAAGGCCAGTAAATGTCAGACAGGGCAGGGCAAAGCTGTTTACTTGGGCCACCTGGTTGGTGGAGGCAAAGTTCAACCTCTCCAAACTGAGATTCAGCCCATTCTGGCTTGGAAAGCTCCCACAAACCTGACTCTGGTCAGGGCATTTCTTGGCCTGACTGGATACTACAGGAGATTTGTGAAGGATTATGGCACCATAGTTGCCCCCCTCATAGAACTAACCTCCAAAAAAATACCCAAAAAGGTTAACTGAACAGTGAGTTGTCAAAGGGCTTTCGATGTTCTGAAGAATGCAATGTGCTCTGCTCCAGTCCTACGAGCTCCAGGTTACTATAGGCAGTTTATTGGCCAAACGGATGCTTCTGAACTGGGGTAGGAGTGGACATGACCAGTCTGTTGCTTTTATAAGCAGAAAACTGCTCCCTAGGGAACAAAAATAGAGAGGGAAGCTTTTGCTGTGGTTTGGGCGCTGGAGAGGTTGAGGCCATACCTGTTTGGCTCTCACTTCATAATTCAGAATGACTACAAGCTTCTCACATGGCTCCGACAAATAAAAGGTGAAAACCCAGCTACATGACGGTTACCCTGAAGCCTGGGTTGTTTGGTATCTTGCTCTGAGCAGAAGTTAAAAATGACACAAAAAATGGTGCAATAAATTCTGTTGAATTTCACTGTGCCATTTGTCAGGCCTCGTAGCACCAGAATGCCCTCATTGCATACATTATGCCTGGCACAGGCATAATGTGGCACAAGGATTTACAAAGTGGCGCAATGCATGCATTGCGCCACTTTGTAAATATGGCACGTGGAAAAAGCCACTTTAGCGTCACCTTTGTGTAAAAAAATTATGCTAAGCAGGGTTAAGGTGGCGTTAGGGGCTCTTAAGTATGCCCTAACTTTATTAAAACTTAACAAATTCATAACTTGAAAAGTATTTACCCGATTTTGATGATCTTGGTTTTAAACATTTTTATAAAAATCTGAATTATTTTTGTAAATTGGCCTTGAGTTATTCTTTTGAGTGTGTGACCTCATTTATTGATACTGTGAGTACAACAAATGCTTTGCACTTCTTTAAGATTAGCCTAACTGCTATACCAAGCTGCCACAAAAATTAGAACATTAGTTCGTAAAACAATGTGGGGTTGCCTGGACCCATGCACAGTGTGCCTAGTTTTGCACACTACATAGAGGACCAGCCTCCTACACCTGCCCCAGTGTACCTCAGAGACCATGTTCATGTGGAGAGCTGACTCATACCCCTTGAGCCACAAGTATATGTCATCCTCCCTTTTATAATCTTTCACTAGATCTTTGGGAATGTGCACCCTCCTTTCAGATTGCACTGTGTTATTGCTACCTCCATCTGTGTTGGACCTGCCTTTCAGGTCCAGCTCATTTAAGCTCAGCTCATGAGCTAACAACATTTTTCTTACCTCCATAGCCATTGCCATTTTCTTTGCTTCTGCCTCTCTATCCAATTTGGCCAATTCCAGCTTCAGCATCTCAAGCTCCAAACAATGCCTTCTCTCTGCTTGTCTGTCCATCAGTTACTCTCGGGTCAAACCGTTAGAAACACTGCTGCCTGCCCTGGAGTCACTTCCTCCAGGCAGGTCCTGGTTATCTATCAAGACCACCATGTATGCTCTGCACCTCCTCATCCACAGTGACATTCTCTTCCACTGTGTGCTCCTCAGCCTCTTTTGCTTCCAACCAGGCCTTCAGCGCCTTTTGCAGCTTCTGCTTCTTGGTGGAGTTTTTGATTGATCATTTGAACTAAATCTGCTTGAGCTGAGGTAGTGTACACCAATCATTGTATGTCAAGTACAAATACAAGTCCTATCCTCACCGTTGATCACCAATGTTAGAAATGGGGTCTCTAGTTGGCAGTCCATTTACACCGTGTCGAAGTAGAGACCCTCACTCTAGTCAGGGTTAGGGAGTCACACACCTAAGATAATCCCTGCTCACCCCCTTGGTAGCTTGGCACAAGCAGTCAGGCTTATCTCAAAGGCAATGTGTAAGGTATTCGCAAAAACACATACAGTATCACACTGAAAACACCACAAAAGGACTCCACACCAGTTCAGAAAAATAGTCAATATTTATCTAAATCAAACAAGACCAAAACGACAAACAAAGTTCTCGCATCAGCATATGCCCTGGGCTGTGCAAAGCGGTGATTTGTCTCAGTTCCTCTGGGCCACAAAATTATGCATTTAGGACTTGAGGCAGATAAAAACCTTGCATAAGTATATGGTCTAAGTGTGAGTATGAGTTCTGTGCTCCAGAGTACAAAGAGTACTATTGTGTAAAGAGATTGCACTTTATCCATATTTCCAGCAACCCATATGCCTCCAAATTTCATCCATTGCATTTGCCCATTGCATTTGCCCATTGCACTCACCTTTCATGAGTCAGTCAACAGTCTTATCCATAGCCATGTTAAAGTGGCCACCCAGGACAAGTTGCCCAAGTTGCATCTCCTGGAGGAGCACTAAGTCCAGCGCATGAAGTGTGAGACATTAGTAGATAATACCTCTTTTGATTCTACATCCCATTCCAATGACATTCCAGGGTAGGATCGATATTTTTACCTCTTCCAGGGTCTCAGAATTGTCAGCCTTCTATCGATATTGCTCCCTTCATAATCACATAGTACCACACAGGATCATCACACATTCTGCCACCAGTGCACAGTTGTATCACAAACAACAAGAATCATATGGACACATACGAACCTCCTCACCCCCCCAGCCCACCCATAATGGATCCCTCTCCTCCACCTGGCACTTCAGGTTCAAACAATCTGCCACCCCAATTTATTGAGAGCCTGTCACTCTAAATATGATGAACTAGTCTACTCAAATGCAGAAAAAAACCAAAGTGGGCAAGTACTTATCTAAAATAAGGGTCTTCCAGCACAATTCATTAAATATATGTCATACAATCACAGCACAGATCTGGACCCTCAGCTAGTTGTCCAAGGCCGAGCAGCCCCTCCCATCTAAGGTGGCCACCACCTTGGGCAGATTTACAAGAAAGTGGTGCATCGTTGTTGATGCGCCACTTTTCATGCATCCCCCTGTACCCCCTTGGCATGCGTTGAGAATGACGGAATAAATGGTGCAGAGAAATCTAGTAAATTTCACTGCGCTATTTTTTCAGACCTCCTGCATGGGAAAGCCCCTCCTTGCACACAGTATGCCTGGTGCAGGCGTAATGTGGCACAAGCAGTCGCAAAGTGGTGCAATGCATGCATTGAGCCACTTAGTAAATATGGTGCAGGGGAATGGCCACCTTAACACTGCTTTAGCATCATGAAAATGATGCTAAGGCCGCACTAAGGTGGCACTAGGAGCTTGTAAATCTGCCACTTAGTGTCTGTCTCCATAGCATAAGACTCTTCTTTTGCAAGGGGCAGTTCAGGATTATCAGATTTGAGGCTGTGCAGGTCAACAAGGAGAGACTGTGACTCCAAGTCTGTTGTACAGTAGTCCATCTTTGAGTCGTGTTTCTCAGATCACTGCTAGTGGTTTCCATCATTCACCTGATGCAGGCCTGTTAGAAATGGGGTCTCTAGTTGGCAGAGGTATACACTCTTGTCCAAGTAGAGACCACATTCCTAGTCAGGGTAAGTCACAAACAACCCATTTATCCTGTGCCCACCCTCTGGTAGCGTGGCACTGAGCAGTCAAGCTTAACCTAGAAGGCAATGTGTAAAGTATTTGTGCACTAAATCATGCAATAACACAGTGAAAACAGCAAAAAATAGACCACAGAGGTTTAGAAAAAATATAAGATATTTACCTGAGTAAATTAAGATCAAAAGTACAAGTTGAAATATCACTTTTGTAATGATAAGAAGAGTCTTAAGTCTTTAAAAAGAAACAAGTATCTTTTGTAAGAACAAAGTAACTGGTATGCTTCAACATTACAGGCACGGAGACCGCAGAGGACGAGATGCGTGGAAAACAAAGGGTGTACGTCAGATTTCTGGGCACACACAGATGATGCGTTAATTCTTTTCCATGTGACAAGGACTTTGCGTTAAAATCTGGGCACGAGGATGAAGTCATAGGTGCTGCGTCGATCTGGTGGGTGATGGGTTGGAGTTTCTGTTACACAGCAGGCGCTGTTGATTCCTCCTGTAGAAAGTCGGGCTTCGTCATTCCAGCTCGGCGATGCGTTGAACCAGTGGGCTATGCGTAGAAGTTCCAGTTGCAAAACACTGGTGTTGTGCCGATCTCCACTCAGGGAGTCGGGCAGCGTTGTTCCAGTTCAGCAATGCAGTGATTCTTTCACCGCTCAGCAGGCTGTGCGTCGATTTGCGCTGCACAAGGAGTTCCTTTCCAGGGGTGAAGTATTTTTGGCCCTGATTCTTCAGGAAACAGGAGGCAACCTCAATCCAAGCCCTTGAAGGGTACTTCTCAGCAAAGCCAGAGGCCAGCAAGGCAGCAGGGCAACAGCAAGGCAGCAGTCCTTCACAACAAAGCACTCCAGGTGAATCCTTTGGGCAGCCAGACAGCTCCTTTTGGCAGTTTGCAGGATCTGGTTCAGAGTATCCATCCCAGGAAGTGTCTAAATTGGTAGGGTCAGGAACCCAAATGTATACTCCCAAGAGTGCCTTTGAAGTGGGGGCTGACTTCAAAGAGTGTTTTTGAAGTGCACAAGGACCCCTTTCAATACAACACTGTCTTCCAGGGTCCCATTAGGTGGTTTGGCAGTCCATTGTGTGAGGGCAGGCCACTCTCCTTTGAAATGTGTCAGGCCCTCCACCCTTCCAGCCCAGGAAGACCCATTCAGTATGCAGATGTGTGCAGGTGTGACTGAGCATCCTGTGTTTGTGGTCGCCTGGGTAAAATGCACAAGGGAGCTGTCAACCAGCCCAGCCCAGACGTAGAGCAGAGACAGGCTGTAAGACACAGAAGGATTTTAAGTGCAGAGAAATGTTCACTTTCTAAAAGTGGCATTTCTAAAATAGTAATATAAAAACCAACTTCACCAGTCAGCAAGATTTTGTATTACCAGTCTGGCTGTACTAAACATGACCTGTCTTCCCCTTTCTGATCAGAACCTACCACTCAAACAGTATACAAAGGTAGCCCTAATGTTAGCCTATGAAAGAAGCAGGCCTCACATTAGTGAAAAACAAATTTAGGAGTTTTCCACTACCAGGACATATAAAACACTAACAATATATGTCCTGCCTTTTACCTTCATAGTACCCTGCCCTGTGAGTTATCGAGGGCCTACCTTAGGGGTGACTTATAAGTAGAAAAAGGGGAGTTTCAGGCTTGGCAAGTACTTTTAAATGCCAAGTCGAAGTGACAGTGAAACTGCACACCCAAGCCTTGTAATGGCAGGCCTGAGACATAGTTAAGGGGGCACTTATGTGGGTGGCACAATCAGTGCTGCAGGCCCACTAGTAGCATTTAATTTACAGGCCCTGGGCACATGCAGTTCACTTTCCTAGGGACTTACAAGTAAATTAAATATGCCAATTGGTTATGAGCCAATGTCACCATGTTTTAAGGGAGAGAAGCATATGCACTTTAGCACTGGTTAGCAGTGGTAAAGTGCACAGAGTCCTAAAACCAGCAACAAAAGTGTCAAAAAGTGGAGGGAGGCAGGCAAAAAAGTTGGGAGTGACCACCCTTAGGCTGTCAGGTCTTACAAGGCCCAACCAGCCTCCAATCCTCAAGCCAGTCCCATTCCTCCTCTGATGTTAAGAAGGTCAATGTTTTTCCAATGGCTATGAGTCACAATTTGGCAGGGAAAAACATCATATATTTGATTTCATAGTCCTGAAAGAGACGTTTGACCTCATAAAAGGAGCGTTGTTGCTTCTGTACTGCCCTGGCAAAGTCCAGAAAAATACAGATCATGCTGGTTTTGAAGTTCAGGTCTCCCCGACGACAGGAGGTCTGTAAAATGACATTACAGTCTTGATATTTGAATATCCTCAATATTATTGTCTAGGTAGGCTGCCTTGGTCTGGGTGGGGCAATTGGAGCCCTGTGGGCCTGCTCCACAGAGAAGAATTTGGAGAGTGCCTGTGGTTTAAGGTGATTCATAATCAATTCTTACACAAAAAGGTCACACTGAGGTCTTCAACTCTCTTCAGCACCCCCACAAGGCGTATATTATTATGGTGCGACCATCTCTCTGCATCCTCCATACAAAAAGCTTGTTATAAAAGCCATCTGCAGAGACTGTAATTTCAGCACTGTTACTTTGTCCTTCAAAGTTGCAATAGTTGTTTCCGAAGATCTTACCTTGTTTCTGACGTTCCAGAGGTCCGCACATATGTGGGCTATCTCCACTGATACACAGTTTATCTTGGATTCCAGGGTAGATTTAGTGTCCTGCACCGCATCCATCAAGTTCGTCAGTTTGGGCTCCCCCGGTGCATCATGTACCGCTACTGATGTAGACTATAGGGTTTCCTGGCCTACGGTCTCCACCCATATAGGAGGTTTTAGAAAAGCATATTTGTCCAGTTTGTTATACTGGATCCTTTTTGCCATGTCCATCCTTGCCTGTGTTGGGGCTACCTAAGCCAAGAGCAGCACACCAAGTATGGGGGAGTGAACAAAGACTCCCCCAAAGGTTCACTGTGAGGCACTGAGTTGAGATCAACAGTCGTTCCTGTGTGTCTGGAGGAATCCAAGTCAGAGGGAGGTGGGTATTGCAGAGTTTCTTAAGGCACTGCAATGTACGTGGGTCTATGGGGGTCCCCAATGCAAAAATCTGAAGGAGTCCTCTCTGCAGCACATGCCTGTACTGCACTGGATGTTTAGTTGTTAAACTGGGAGTCTGGAGGAGGGAAAGGGCAGTATGACACAATGAGGGAGAAGTGAGGGGTGCAGTTCCAGGGCCCATATATGTTAGGCAGGAATGCCAGAGACACCAGTGCACAGCACCCAAACAAGAAACAGTTCATTCCTCACTACAACTCCGATGTCAAGTTGAACATGTTTGGCCTACAGGGCCACAGAGTCAAAGGCAGCAGGAAGTCCCCCAGAGTCCGCTGTCCACCCCTGGATCTGATCTCCCCAAGGAGGACGATTAAGCAGTCTTTACTCATCTTTCTCCAGCTCTGTGATAGCCACTGGTGGGTCACAGCTCTCAGCTTGGTCGCACAGCATGCCGTCTCACCCTGAAATCACTGCTGCAGCCCTGGTGCGGGATGCCAGCGTGTCGGTATCTCGCAGCTGAGGGCTCCGAGTCAAGTTAGGGGCTCCGCCACCGGTTATGGGGCCGAAATACTACATGTTCATGCTGCAATGGGGCTGGATGTCGGAGATTGGTCAGGA
The DNA here is from genome assembly GCF_031143425.1 of Pleurodeles waltl. Lineage (NCBI taxonomy): Eukaryota > Metazoa > Chordata > Amphibia > Caudata > Salamandridae > Pleurodeles > Pleurodeles waltl. The sequence continues at coordinate 1,605,851,082 of NC_090444.1, forward strand.
TGTTAAAGATATTAGGAGCTCAGTGCAAGAGGTGCACTAAAATGCAGCCATTCTGCTTGGTGCTCAGGAATGCCCCTCAAGTGTTTTTTGACTTGCCTATATCTTTAGCATTTTTGTATGAATCTTCACAAAACTTTCCAAAAAAGTGTGCCCAGTGATTCTTATTGTGCCTGGGAAGTTTCAAGGTGATCCGTCAATTGGAGGCAGAGAAAAAGGGGGACCAAAAAATGTGTGTTTTGCATGTTAATTTCAATAGGAGCTTTGAACATGACTACAGCCTGAACCGCTGAACAGAATTGCACCAACTTTGACAGAAAGGTAAGTTTCATTTCGCAGCTTTTGCATACTTGGTGTAAATCTATTCAATAGTTTTAGAGAAATTAAAAAAGAAATACATTTGTACATCTAGGGCTGCGAATCCGTCGCAACGTTTTTGCAGCGATTGCAGAGAATTTGTGAATGCGTGTGCCAACAGGAATGCTGTGATTGGCTGGCTGCAACCTGACCAGAAAATGGCAGCAGTCATTTTCGGTAATGGGACACGGTCTCTGGGGATGAAAAATAAAATGAAAAGTAGCATTAGGGGTACCCTGACCCCAGAGCTGTGATATAGAGGTCTGTGAGGGTGAAGCTATGTCCTCAAAAATGTTTTTTTCCTTCCTGCGCAATATTCGTTAATACATCACAACGCTCAGCGTGGTCCCCCAATGTAATGCCACAACGAATTTGTGAATATCAGTGACACAACAAACATTGACAGTCATTCGTATACCAATTCATTCACTTATAGTAGCCCTCACACCCGCTCACGGACCCACTCAGAAACTGATGCACCCGCTCACAGACCCACTGAGACACTGATGCACCCACTAACAGACCCACTCATACCCCTGACACCCTTACACAGACCGACTCAGACACTCAATCACCCACTCGCTGACCCACTCAGACTCTCATGCACCCACACAGAGACCCACTCAGACACTGACGCACGCACTCACAGACCCACTCACACGCTGATGCACCCTCTCACAGACCCACTCAGCCATCCCACGTCCACTCACAGAACCACTCAGACCCTCATGCTCCCACTCTCACACCCAGTCAGACACTCTCACACCCATAGACACCCTCTAACACCTTTTCCAACACCCAGAGAGACAGACTATTCTGCTGTGCATGGTGTGGGGTTGAGTGGTCATGGGGGCCCTGCTGCCAACCCATGCCACGCACGGCCAAAGACTGTGTGCTATGGGGGGTTGGGGGATTATAAGGGGTTTGTCGCAGGACCCCGCCGTGTGCAGCAGTGATTGGATTAACGTTAAGTAATTACATTTGCTTTACGGTAAAAAAGCTACATAAATTCACAGAAAAAAACAAAGGTTACAGTGACGTTATAGTTAGGTTCTGAATTTACTCGTACATAACCATAGAAATTCAGCAGGTAGAATTATTTCATGTAACTATAACTTGTGACCTAAGGTAGCTATGACTCTCGCCCTCGCCATGCACTGCTAATTACCCCAGATATTACAGCACTCATGAGAACTTCTATAACATAATTTAAAATATAAATGAAACACTAGCAGTCAAATTATTTAAGAAAAAACTGTGCATGGCGGAGCTGTGAGTTATAGTTACCTTAGGGCAGGAGTTATAGTTACTTGAAATAACCCTAACAAACTACTGAATTTCTCTGGTTTTGTGCGGGTAAATTCAGAACCTAACTATAACGTCCCTGTAACCTTTGTTTTTTTCAGTGACTTATTTTGTATTTCAAGCCCTACTATGTGATAGGAGTATTTATTCAGGGACAAAGTTCTCCGAAATTCTGCTTTTCAGAGAGGATTAAAAGCTGCGAAGGCCCTGACTAGAAGTCATTAACTTTAAGGATTTATTTATTATCGTTTGCATTGGACATTTGAGAGGCTGCACGATTTTACACTGCACCTGCAGGGTTTTATAATAACGAAATTTGATGCAATGCGTTTCGTCGCTTTGCACCAGGCACAATAAATTAGTAATAAACTCTTAGTTACTCTCTATAACACTGATAAAGGGCCAACATATGGCACATATCGTGTCGTCGCGACACTACAGCACACTAGCCACTAACATAAGGTGCCCAGGAACAAGAGAAATGATTATGAAGTTTGTACGTTATGACACAATGACGTTCGTGATATTTCTGAGCACTTGTTTCATAAGTCTGTTTACTACTGTCTTTCCTCAATTTCTTTTAAATTTAAATTGAAAAGGAGATTGAAGTAGTGTACTATTTAGAAAGCCATAATTAGGCCTCCGTGTGGATTGCTGGTGACACAGTGAGATCAGAACAGCGCCTTTTACTTTGCATCCACCGCAACTCCGTAGCAATATTTGATTAAAGGCTGCGCACAGACGAGAAACCTGCATGAGCCGCCGTTCCTTCTGCCAAACCATTGAAGATAGCGTCCGCCCTATGCACATGAACTTATCTAAGGATCAGTCTTACAGTGATTGCCTGAAGGGAGATCGGTGCTGAACTGACTGAACACTGACCTGGCTTCGCTCTTGCTGACTTCTCTACGGAAAAAGCAGATAAGCAAAAGGGTGTACCATTTATCAAGGGTCACACTTCATTCTTTCAGCGATTACTTCTTTAAATGGGTCTGTTGTTGTAATAGCAACTCTGCTGAAAATGTTCAATAGCTATAAAGTGAGGCTATGCTCTGAACACCATCCAAAGGCTATGGATTTCAGGTTTTACTAAAGGGTGGGTTTATTTCCAACAGAAAAAAAGGAAAAAAAAGGACTGAGTACTGTCTGTTGGACCTGAACCTTTTTGCAGGGTCATCCCCAAACGTTTTGCCTCCTACTTTTTCTGACCTGCTTTGTTGGCTTTAGAACTCTGGGCACGTTACCACTGCTGACCAGTGCTAAAGTGCATATGCTCCATGTCTAAATTGTATCAGTGATTGGTTTATCCATGATTGGCATATTTGATTTACTAGTAAGTCCCTAGTATAGTGCACCTTGTGTGCCCAGTGCCTGTAATTCAAATGCTACCAGTGGGCCTGCAGCGTTGATTGTGCCACCCATATGAATTGCCCTGTAAATATATCTCAGACCTGCAATTGCAGCGTCTGTGTGAGCAATTTTGCACTACCAATTCGACCTGGCAAGTGTAACTACTTTCCAGGCTCAAACCTTCCCTTTTACTACATGCAAGTCACCCCTAGGGTAGGCCCTAGGTAGCCCTGTGGGCAGGGTACAGTGTATTTAAAAGGTGGGACATGTACAGGTGTGTTTTACATTTCCTGGTAGTGAAATACTGCTAAATTAGTTTTTCACTATTGCAAGGCCTATCTCTCCTATAGGTTAACATGGGGAATGCCTTTAAATATCTTTTAAGTGTCATTTCCCACTGGGAGCAGATAGAGATCAGGAGTTTGGGGTCACTGAACTCACAATTTAAAAATACAGCTTTTGGTAAATTTGTTTCTTAGATTGTACGTTTGAAAATGCCACTTTTACAAAGTGGACATTGTGAGAAAGTAGCCTCTTTCTAGCCTTGTTACCCCCACTTTTGGCCTGTTTGTGAGTGTATGTCAGGGTGTTTTTCACTGTCTCACTGGGATCCTGCTAGCCAGGGCCCAGTGCTCATAGTGAAAACCCTGTGTTTTCAGTATGGTTGTTATGTGTCACTGGGACCCTGCTAGCCAGGACCCCAGTGCTCATAAGTTTGTGACCTATATGTATGTGTTCCCTGTGTGGTGCCTAACTGTCTCACTGAGGCTCTGCTATCCAGAACCTCAGTGGTTATGCTCTCTCATTTCTTTCCAAATTGTCACTAACAGGCTAGTGACCAATTTCACCAATTCACATTGGCATACTGGAACACCCTTATAATTCCCTAGTATATGGTACTGAGGTACCCAGGGTATTGAGGTTCCAGGAGATCCCTATGGGCTGCAGCATTTCTTTTGCCACCCATAGGGAGCTCTGACAATTCTTACACAGGCCTGCCACTGCAGCTTGAGTGAAATAACGTCCACGTTATTTCACAGCCATTTACCACTGCACTTAAGTAACTTATAAGTCACCTATATGTCTAACCTTTACCTGGTAAAGGTTAGGTGCAAAGTTACTTAGTGTGTGGGCACCCTGGTACTAGCCAAGGTGCCCCCACATTGTTCATGGCAAATTCTCCAGACTTTGTGAGTGCGGGGACACCATTACACGCGTGCACTACACATAGGTCAATACCTATGTGTAGCTTCACAATGGTAACTCCGAATATGGCCATGTAACATGTCTAAGCCTAAGCAAATTATGCCTATTTATTTAGCAGGGGTTACTCTCTCTCCAAACTAATAATGCACCTTCTGACGAAGTGGTTCTAATAGTACACCCTATGTTCTAAATCAAGACTGAGCGACCGTCTTGAAGGGAACAATAAACCAATCATGGACTTAAGGTTGAGGAAATTCGATTTTTAATACGATCGTATCGACCCGCCATTTTGTGGCCCGCCGCCATTTTATGTTGCCTTCACTCAGGCAGCACAGCGAACGAAGTCCATTCTGCCTTTTCTGCTTATTCTGCAACATGGTGTTCAAAACAGCCTTCTGCCTCTATCTTTACAAGGCTGGTATTAAGGTCTGACCGAGTACACTAATCCCTGTCTGGTTTTCTAATCCTTGTTTCAACTATCTGTAGGCTCACACTATTCTCCGCCGATCTTATCTTATCGTCTGGCCTTCGCTGTCCTTTGCTAGTATTCTCTCATTTCACAACTGTCCTCCAAACGCACACAAACTTATCACACCACATGCAACTTCGTTGTGGATCGGTTAATGAATTAGTTCAAGGGAGGGGTGACAAACACAGCTGGAGGGGAGGCAACCTTAAGTCACTTGATACTTTGTTTTCCAATTCCTTCTATTGGTGCTGTCTTGTTTTCCGACATTTCTATTGGCTCTGTTCTATCTTTACATTATTCTTACTGGCTCCTTTCTATGTGTTCTGGGAGTGTATGTAGTTAATAAATGGTTTTTATACGGTATATAAGATTGTGCGCCACAAAGTAAAGTGGCAGTCTCCTGAGAACATACCTTGTGTACTTCTTGGACAACTGTACTAGCTGCAGCTAATAAAATCTGATCTTTTACGCCTGACAGAGTGTCCCGTGTCTCTGTTAGTTGAGGCAGGTGAATCCAAGGAGATTTTAGGCGTACCCTGCGCCGCCAGGCCCATAAGGTTCTGGTTCTTCAACTGGCGCCCAACGTGGGGCGGCTTCAGCGGTACCGGTTCTGCCTGAAGGTCGTGAGGAACCCCGCAAGAAAATTCTGGAGGAATCGCGAGCCACGTCAAGCGACCCCTGTATGTCGAAGTGGTCCGAAGGTCTTTTTCAGCGCGGTTACTCCTTCCGGACGGCTACTGACGACTGCTGCCCTGACTGCCGCCCTGCCTTGGCCCTTTCTTTGATGATGTATGGTAAAGCGAGACGATAGACGGGCCTCTGTTGGTGTAAGAAGACATCCTTAGTTAAGTATTTGGTGGGTCGCGCCCACAAATTTTGGTCTTTGTCTTGTCCTTAGGTCCTTAGATTTGGCCATTGCAGTGGCCAAAGCCGAGGGGTAAGTGCATTTGTGCTGTGTAAACTGAAAGTTTTACCCCCTTGATGTTTGTGAACAGCCAGTAAAAATCGTGAGATGTCTGGTCTGACTAAGTTTGGAAAACTTTGTTGCTTTGGTTGTAATAGGGACTCCCAGCTTGAGGACTCCTGTCCGATTCCTTCGGTTGGAACTCCCACATATGAGCTCTATTCTAAACATGGTGTTGGTCCTATTGCCTTTAATAAGACATGGACCCGATATACAAAGAAAGATGGTGTTTTAAAATGGCCAGAAAATGGTAGTTTCGAAACTGATGTGCTAGATAATTTAGAAGCAACGTTATTTAAAAGAAAAGCCCGGCCGGCAATGTTTGACTCTTTTCGCCTTTGGCGTAAGGAAGCCAAACAGAGAGAAATTAAACAAGCGAAACGAGATAGGAAAACACAGGGAATGACGATTATACAGGCTGCTCAGCAATTCAAAGATGATGAAATAGATAATGCAATGGAAATTTCAGACAGACAGCATCGAATGGCAATAGATAAATGCTATCCGACGTTGCCTATCTCTTCCCTTGATAAGAGAAAAGATTTCGAGGAAGATTCCTTAATGTCCCACTTATTGAAATTGCCTCCGCCCTATGTACAAGGTGCTAATGCACCCCCGATGTTACAGCCTGTTCAGCCGCCAGTTGTGCTTCCGCCTGCTCCAGCTTTTCCACATTTGCCTCCTCAAGTATTGCCTATGCCAGCTTTGCCTTTAACTCCTTTGCCTTCTGCTCCTTTGGCAATTCCTAATGCTCCTTTAGTTAATTCACCTAATACCTTGTCCCCTATCCTTATGTCAAATTCTCCATCTATGCGTAAGCGATTTGCCGATACTGTCTCTGGTCTCTTATCACCTTTCTTTGAAGCTTTAAATGTGTCTCCAGCTTTTTCTCGAAGACAGTCTCGTAGTCAATTCCCAGACTCCGAAGAGCGAGAAAAATTGGACTCACTTGCTTGTAGATGGATCAAGAAGGGTCCCCAATATAGTACGTCTGATATTATGTCTACCTTTCTGCAATGGAATGCACCTACGCAGAGATATGTTTTTAAAGTTATGTGCGATACTCTCGCTAAAGAATGGGAGGATATGAATTTGGGTTCGGTCCCACAGGATCTGTTAGATGTTCAGGCTGACTTTGACAAAGGACTTATTGTGGGTCCTAAGGTTGAAAACGCTGTCAGAACACTTATTTCTTTCAGATCCCTATTGTTCTCACAGACTTTTCCTGATTCTGATCCTTCAGTTAGGACAGCACTGAAAAACTATCCCATGAGAGAGGTTTCTCCAATATGGAAGGAAGAAGTTGCAGCAGCAGGTGCTAATCCAGCTATTCCTGCGCATTTTCAGCGCATATGGATACATGTCCCCTGGAAAAGGTCTGAAGTTTTAGCACTTAAACAGTCACTACCAGATCCACGCAAAAATCCTGCTGGTTACTATAAAGAGTTGTTGCAAACAGTTGATGCATGTACTATGAATCTAGCAGATATTGACATGTTGATGGGAAATGTAGTTCCACAGACAATATGGGCTAAAATTCGTAGAGAGGATCACGCTCAAGAATTAGGCGGCGATTGGAACGCTATTATTGCCGCAGATAGAGGTCAAGTAGGTGGTGCAAAGCCCGACGCTTTGATCTCAGAACTCCCTGGTAGGATTATTACATTAATGAAAACAATGATGCCTGCTTTGAGAGTTAATTGGGATAAGCTAGCAGTATGTAAACAAAAGAAAGATGAAAGTGTTTCCGATTTCTTTACCCGATTCGAGGAGACATTCATTGATCACAGTGGTCAAGATATGGCTACAGAAGGGGGACAGCGATTATTTGTGGATAAGTTCGTATATAACTTGCTTCCTGAACTATCACACAAGCTAAAAGACTCCGAGAGTTCATGGGCAGTTTCTTCTTCCGCCCAGATATTGGCTACTGCACAATATTATGAAAATAGAGACAAAGAAGAAAGGGAAAAACAAGAGAAAAAGACGAAAGAATTAAAAACTAAAGTTCTCTTGCAACAGGCTTATCCTCCTCGTTATGTTCAGCCTCAGTTTCAACAGCCTCCGCAGTTTCAGAGGTTGTATCAAAAGCCTGAACCATTCATTCCAAGACCTTTGCTAGGTCCCAATCAATGTGCTTATTGTAGGGAGGAAGGTCATTTTAAGAACAATTGTCCGGCATTGTTGCAGCGTAATGGAGCAACATCTGCTTCACGAGGTCGTAGTGGTCTTCAGTCAGCAAATAGAGGTAGAGGTCGTGGTGTGTTAACCCAAGAGCAGCGTTCTTTTGTTCCTCCAAATTCCGGAAATTACTTTGACCAGCAAAATGTTAGGTCTACACAGTATTACAGTGAGGATCAGTATATTGAAGGAGGGAATGAAAGTCTTCATTTTGAATAGGACAGCCATGGACAAAGTAAGGGGGTTACGTCAATTCCAGTGGATCAGAATGGACCTTATGTTAATGTCACTACAATGGGTGTTTCAGAGCCATTTCTTTTAGATACTGGTGCCATGAGAAGCTCTATCATTCATTCTAAACTCCCTGGCGCACCTTTGTCTGGCTTAACGAATGTATCTGTAGGATTTTCTGGCGCCCCTGTTCGCAATCCAGTTTCTTGCCCTTTGCCTGTTTCAATAGGCCCTTATGATTTAGAAGCTCCGCTTCTTCTGACGAATGGTTGTGGTGAAAATCTGTTGGGTTTAGATCTATTAAAAAGAATGCATGCTACGATATATTGTTCACCTTCTGGTGTATACCTCACTCTAGGACAGAAAATGACTAGTCCAATGTACTTATCAAAAGATCAATTCCCACCTGAATTGCTTTCTCTTCCCGAAACGCTTTGGGCTACGGGTCCGAATGACGTTGGTTGTCTTGAGATCCCACCTTATGTTGTTACTCTTAAGCCCAATGCTGAAATGCCACGTATTCCGCAATACAGAATCTCTACTGAAGGTGAGAAAGCACTTCTGGAAATTGTCCATGATTTGATTCAGAAGGGTGTGGTTGAGGAAACGAGAGGAAATACATGTAACAGTCCTGTTCTTCCGGTTCTTAAACGCACTGATCCTTCTCAGCCTCCTGTTTATCGTTTTGTAATTGATCTTCGGGAGGTAAACAAGATTGTCGTACCGCAGTTTCCTGTAGTCCCAGATATCACTGCTCTGTTGACGATGATACCTTCTACAGCGACTTGGTTTTCAGTTATTGATCTAAAGAATGCTTTCTTTAGTATTCCCATCGCCGAAGAGAGTAGAGATATTTTTGGTTTTTCCCTCGGAGGCCGAAGCTTCCGGTTTAAACGCGCACCTCAAGGTTATTGTGAAAGTCCCTCTATTTACAGTCAAGCTCTAAAATGTCATCTTGATGCCTTTTCCTTACCGTCCGGTGCCGCTCTCATTCAGTACATGGATGACTTATTAGTTGCCGCTGATTCAGAGGAGATTTGCAAAAACGTGACCGTTGCACTGTTGCGTCATTTGTTTGATCTAAATCACAAGGTTTCTCCTTCTAAATTACAATATGTCTGTCGCGAGGTGACTTATTTGGGTCATCTCTTGTCAAAGGAGGGACGACGATTGACCCCCGAACGAATTCAGGCAATTGCACAAATGTCAGTGCCATCCACACAAAGAGAGGTACGTGCCTTTTTGGGCATTACTTCTTATTGTAGACAGTGGATTCCGAGTTTCTCTTTATTGGCTAAACCGCTGTTGGCGCTAACTTTAAAAGATACGCCTCAGCCTCTTCCGTGGACTGACGAATGTCAGAAGAGTTTTACTGATTTGCGTATTGCTTTGTGTTCTGCTCCTGTATTGGGTACTCCTGATTACAGTAAGCCCTTTACGCTCTATGTCCACGAAAGAGAGGGTTGTGCATTGTCAGTCTTAACGCAGCGTTTTGGAGATCAACAGCGACCATGCGCATATTTCTCAGCTACGTTAGATCCAGTAGCTAAAGCATTGCCTAGTTGTCTTAAGGCGACAGCGGCAGCAGCAATTTCTATTCGACAGTCTGCTGGAGTAGTGCTAGATAATACTCTCATTGTTATGGTGCCACATGCAGTGGATACTTTACTAAATAGGACAAAAACGCAGCATCTTACGAGTGCTCGGTTGTCCGGATATGAGCTGACGCTTTTGACTAGTCACATACACATCAAACGATGTAATACCCTGAATCCAGCTACTTTGTTGCCTCTTCCAGAAGAGAGAGATGTCTCTGAACAGCATGATTGTTTTCTCCGTACTGAAGAAGAGACTAAGGGTAGAATTGACCTAAAAGACACGCCATTAGTGAATCCAGATGGAACACTATGGGTAGATGGTTCTTGTTTCAAGCTCCCGAATGGAGATACAGTTTCAGCCTACGCTATTACTACTTTGCATACGATTGTGGAGACAGCACGCATTAGACATAATTCAGCTCAGGCAGCTGAATTGATAGCCTTAACTAGAGCGTGTGTGTTATCCAAAGGAAAAAGAGTAAACGTGTACACTGATAGCCAATACGCTTTTGGTGTAGCGTTTAACTTTGGGCGTTTATGGAAGGAAAGAGGATTCTTTACTTCCCATGGTACTAAGATACAACATGGTCAATTAGTGACTGAACTTCTTGAGTCACTTACAATGCCTACTCAGATAGCGATCGTGAAGTGTAGTGCACACAAAAAGATTGTGGACGATGTTGGTCGAGGAAATGCATTTGCAGATGAGGTAGCGAAAAAGACAGCCAGAGACAACACAAGTCGAATGTATGTTGCAGGTCCCGCAAACTGCGTAAGAGAAAAGGGAATGTGTGAAGATACAGTAGAGAGTGTGAAATCAATTCAAGGAGAGGCTACGGAGAATGAGTTGAGAAAGTGGAAGGAAAGTACATGAATGTTAGATGAGATGGGATGTTGGGTTGAATTATCAGAACATCAACGTTGGCTGTTACCAGATGCTTATGTACTACCTGTAGTTACTATGGCACATGGTCCAGCTCACCTAAGTGCAAAAGGAATATGTAGACTTCTGGCTCCAGTGTGGCAAAATGAGGGGATCCCAAAGTGTGCAAATAATGTAGTAAAACATTGTATTGTTTGCTTGATGTACAATCCGGGAAAGGGAACCCCAACTCCAGCAGGTCATTTTGCTCCTCCAACATATCCATTTGAGGTGTTGCAGATCGATTATATTCACATGGAACGATGCAACAACCTCAAATATGTTCTGGTGGTAGTATGTGCTTTTTCTAGATGGGTAGAAGCCTACCCTCTGAAGGACAATACTGCTTTATCAACTGCCAAAATACTTTTGAAAGAATTCTTCCCTAGGTTTGGTTTGCCGCGCATTGTCTGGAGTGACAATGGGAGCGAATTTGTGGGTCAAGTCATGCAAAAAGTTTGTGCAGGTCTTGGCATAAAACAGAAGTTCCACGCGGCGAATCACCCACAGTCGGCTGGTTTAGTAGAATGCTACAATAGAACCTTGAAGCTTAAAATTGCTAAGGTGCAAGCTAGCACAGGACTTAATTGGCCTGATGCTTTACCATTGGCTCTTCTGTCCACCAGAACAGCAGTACACTCTCGTTTGGGGCTTAGCCCTTACGAAGTGATATTTGGTCGCCCAGCTAATGTATGGGGAGTTCCTCGCCCTAAAAAATACTCAGACTTGCCATACCCGATGTTGATTGACTACTTGCATGACCTTACAACTAAATTGCGTGTTCTTCATCAACAGGTTCAGAGTGCTCTACCAGAGGCTTCCACAGACCCAGGTCATTCCATCCGACCAGGTGACTGGGTCTGCACGAAAAATTTCCAACGACAGAGAAATTTGGAGCCCAGATGGAGAGAGCCACGCCTGGTTCTTTTGACCACAAGAACAGCAGTTAAAGTAGAAGGAAAGAAAAACTGGGTGCATGCCGTGCACTGCAAGAAAGTGCCTTTGCCCTTGCCTTTCGATCAGTGGGTCCGTAGAGGCATCAGTGACTCTGAAAGTGAGAAAGTTCCGCAATTTGTACCATTCAGTGATGCGCGTCTAATTGGAACACTTTCTGAGAAAGAGGACGACGACATCCTTCAAGAAGCAATACCATCGCATCGTCGCTTGAACACGACAAATCCAGGAACATTGTTTCAAAACCAGACTGCCTCTGGACAGGAACGCTATAATTTGAGACCAAGACCAAAGAACTTGTAAATTTCTCTCCTATGTAGTACTCTATCCCGGTTGCAGGGTCACGGTAGGAGTCTTAGTTACGACCTGAGTAAGTGGCAATAGGCCTGCAGGACCTCACAGTGTCATAGGACGGTAGATAATCGTGATTACAGTGATTGAGGAAGATTGCCGTGAGCATCCACTTAGAAAGATGGAGGCTACATTAGATAAAAGAGAAAGTAAAAATGTAAAGAATAATTGTAAAGAAATATATAGTCGTTGTAGTATTGCTCTATGCGTCATTATATTGTCGTGTATTCTTTTGGCATCTGTAAACTGGATCATTATTACTCTGCAGCAAAAAGTTGTCTCTTCTCCTACCTCTACATCTTCTTCTACTATCTCTCCGCACCTATTTCACACTCTTCCCCAGCATGAACTCATCAGAAGAACTGAATACTTTAACAATTCCTTCATCCAGTTGTTACATCAACATCAGTTAGTGATCAATACAACTGACTGTTGGGTGTGTGGACTCATACCACATACGGTAGAAAAAGGAATGCCATATTTAGTTCTTCCATTCTCCTATGAAGGTTCCGCTTGGGCTTATTTTGTCATTTTCAATAATGCATATCAAAGTAAAATTAAACAACCTGTCAGTTCACATAGTGTTGGTTCAGATTTCAGTCATAGTTTATTGATAAAGGGAATGGTAGCTATGGCTAAAATCATGGAAAAAAGTGAAGCTTCCATAGATGAAAGAAAAGCATATACCAATTGGAACATAACTAATTACATTTCCAGCCTCAATGATAAGGTTGAGCAAGGAAAATCTCCTCCGATACGGGTCATACCCCAACAAGGAAATTTCTGTCTGCAAATAAATGGTAGAACTCCAAACACCGGACAAAGAGAAAGTTTATGTTCCCATACATATGTTTATTCAGCCCTGAATTCACTGCCGTTAGTACCATCTCAAGGTACATACTTCGTTTGCCACGATAGGGCTTATACATGGTTGCCAGCTGATTTCTCTGGTACTTGTTATATAGCCTTTCTTCTTCCCCCTACATACACCGCTCCTGCGAACCATCATAAAAATAGATATGGCAGAGGGATTGTGGATTCGAAAGACACAGCAGGACAAGAGGGAGGAGATTTCCTCAAAGGATTTCTTCCCTTCTGGGTTCCAATGGCCAACAGCAGAAATATAAGGCAATTGGTTCGTGTCGTAGAAACCACCATAGACATCACTGTAGGAGCTTTAAGTAACATTACAGCTGAACTACAGGCTGATCGTCTTATGACCTTGCAGAACCGTGTTGCCTTAGACTTTGTTCTTGCGGACCGTGGTGGAGTATGCAAATTGATCGGATCAAGTTGCTGTATTTTCATACCTAATGACGCTCCGACAGTATACCAAGCTATCTCTAAGTTACACATAATCTCCGAGTCGATTCATCAGGACGAAGGAGATTGGTCCTTTTCAGAGTGGTTTTGGGAATTACTGTCCAAATGGGGTTGGAAGGTATTGACATTCTTTGGAGTAATTTTAGCTTTTAGATTCTCTTGTTGTCTTTGTATGCACTGCGGTCCTGCCATCTGCAACCTATGTGCTACTGCATGTATTCCCAAACCCAAGTCACAAAGAGCAGAGAATATCAAAATGATGGTACAGCAACAGCTTGATGACCTCATGGCCATAGACATCGACTCAGATTAACATGAGTTTGTGTATCTTGCCTGAGTTCTGGCAAAAGGAGGGTCTGAGGAAATTCGATTTTTAATACGATCGTATCGACCCGCCATTTTGTGGCCCGCCGCCATTTTATGTTGCCTTCACTCAGGCAGCACAGCGAACGAAGTCCATTCTGCCTTTTCTGCTTATTCTGCAACATGGTGTTCAAAACAGCCTTCTGCCTCTATCTTTACAAGGCTGGTATTAAGGTCTGACCGAGTACACTAATCCCTGTCTGGTTTTCTAATCCTTGTTTCAACTATCTGTAGGCTCACACTATTCTCCGCCGATCTTATCTTATCGTCTGGCCTTCGCTGTCCTTTGCTAGTATTCTCTCATTTCACAACTGTCCTCCAAACGCACACAAACTTATCACACCACATGCAACTTCGTTGTGGATCGGTTAATGAATTAGTTCAAGGGAGGGGTGACAAACACAGCTGGAGGGGAGGCAACCTTAAGTCACTTGATACTTTGTTTTCCAATTCCTTCTATTGGTGCTGTCTTGTTTTCCGACATTTCTATTGGCTCTGTTCTATCTTTACATTATTCTTACTGGCTCCTTTCTATGTGTTCTGGGAGTGTATGTAGTTAATAAATGGTTTTTATACGGTATATAAGATTGTGCGCCACAAAGTAAAGTGGCAGTCTCCTGAGAACATACCTTGTGTACTTCTTGGACAACTGTACTAGCTGCAGCTAATAAAATCTGATCTTTTACGCCTGACAGAGTGTCCCGTGTCTCTGTTAGTTGAGGCAGGTGAATCCAAGGAGATTTTAGGCGTACCCTGCGCCGCCAGGCCCATAAGGTTCTGGTTCTTCAACGTGTCAAGGGGCATATTTACAAGCCCCTAGTGCCACAAACTGTCACTAAATTTAGCACCAGCGCTAGAGAAATCACAGAGGTTCGTATTTTTGTAAATACAGCGCATCCCTGCATTTCTGAAGTGACGCAGCTTGGCACTGCCAATTGTTGGCGCATCGCTGCACCACTTTCTTGTAAGTATGCCCCCAGATATTTTAACAAGCACTCGGACAAGGCATCAGACATTTGCACTTGAAACATTTATATAGTGGAGCACTAACTTCAGATCATGGAACAAAAGTAACATCTTATCTTTAAACATTCAGATGTCAGTGATCACTGGATGCCTTCAAAAGAAAGATATTTTTCACCAATCACACAGAGACTAATAAAACCACTGTAATGTGAGGTATTTAACTTTGAAAGCAAATACAATACCCAATGTGGCTTTCATAGTAGCTGATTTAAGTGGGTTTCCCCACTCATCCACTTTTTCTATCATATCTGCAAAGTAATCATCTTGTCTCTCGTAGGCTAGTAGTCACTTTAGGGGTGACTTACATGTATTAAAAAGGAAGGTGTATGCCTGGCAAAAGGTTTACTTTGCCAGGTCGAAATGGCAATTTAAAAATGCACACACAGGCTACAATGGGAGGCCTGAGACATGTTTTAAAAAGATACGTAAGTGGGTGGCAAAGTGATATAGGCCCACTAGTAGCATTTAATTGGCAAGCCCTGGGTACCTGTACCACCACTTTACTAAGGACTTACAAGTAAATTATATCTGTCAATTGGGTGTAAGCCAATTTTACCATGAATAATGGAGAGAGCACAAGCACTTTTACACAGCTGTAAGTGTGCAGAACCTTAAAGACAACAACGGGTTCAGAAAACAGAAGGAGTGTAGGAAGTTGGCTCTGTATATGCTATTTCAAAGTAAGAAATAGTGTGCACAGAGTCCAAGGGTTCCCCTTAGAGGTAAGATAGTGGCAAAAAGAGATAATTCTAATGCTCTATTTTGTGGTAGTGTGGTCGAGCAATAGGCTTATCAGAGGGTAGTGTTAAGCATTTGTTGTACACACACAGGCAATAAATGAGGAACACACACTCAAAGACTTACTCCTGGCCAATAGGTTTTTATATAGAAAAATATCTTCTCTTAGTTTATTTTAAGAACCACAGGTTCAAAATTTACAATTAATACTTCAAATGAAAGGTATTTCACTCAGGTATTCTAGGAACTTTGAATAATCACAATAGCATGTACAGTTTTGAAATAAATGGCAATAAGCTATCTTAAAAGTGCACACTGCAAAAATCATCAGTTCCTGGGGGAGGTAAGTATTTGTTAAGTTCACAGGTAACTAAAACACATACAGGGTTCAAAGTTGGGTCTAAGGTAGCCCACCGTATGGGGTTCAAGGCAACCCCAAAGTTACCACACCAGCAGCTCAGGGCCGGTCAGGTGCAGAGGTCAAAGAGGTGCCCAAAACACATAGGCTTCAAAGGAAACAGGGGTTCCCCGGTTCCAGTCTGCCAGCAGGTAAGTACCTGCGTCTTCGGAGGGCAGACCAGGGTTTTTTTGTAGGGCACCGAGGGACACACAAGCAGGCACAGAAAGTACACTCTCAGCAGCACAGGGGCGGCCGGGGGCAGAGTGCAAACAGGCGTGGGGTTTCAGATAGGAATCAATGGGGAGACCCGGGGTCTCTTCAACGATGCAGGCAGGCACAGGGGGGGCTCCTCGGAGTAGCCACCACCTGGGCTAGGCAGAGGGTTGTCTGGGGGCCGCTCCTGCACTGGAGTTCAGTTCCTTCAGGTCCTGGAGGCTGCGGGTGCAGTGCTGGTTCCAGGCGTCGGGTTCCTTGTTACAGGCAGTCGCGGTCGGGGGAACCTCTGGATTGCCTCTGCAGGTGTCGCTGTGGGGGCTCAGGGGGGTCAACTCTGGCTACTCACAGGCTCGCAGTTGCTGGGGAGTCCTCCCTGTAGTGTTAGTTTTCTGCAGGTTGAACCAGGGGCGTCGGGTGCAGAGTGGAAAGTCTCACGCTTCCGGCGGGAAACGTGGGGTCTTTAAAGTTGATTCTTTGTTGCAGAAAGTTGCAGTTTCTTGAACAGGGCTGCTGTTCTCAGGAGCTTCTTGGTCCTTTAGATGCAGGGTAGTCCTCTGAGGCTTCAGAGGTCGCTGGACCCTGTTGGATGCGTCGCTGTTGCAGTTTTCTTCGAAATAGGGAGACAGGCCGGTGGGGCTTGGGCCAAATAAGTTGTCGTCTCCGTCTTCACTGCAGGGCTTCAGGTCAGCAGTCCTTCTTCTTCTTAAGGTTGCAGGAATCTATCTTCCTCGGTTCTGGGAGTCCCTAAATACTGAATTTAGGGGTGTGTTTAGGTCTGGGAGGGCAGTAGCCAATGGCTACTGGCCCTGAGGGTGGCTACACATTCTTTGTGCTTCCTCCCTGAGGGGAGGGGGGCACATCCCTAATCCTATTGGGGAAATCCTCCTTCAACAAGATGGAGGATTTCTAAAAGTAAGAGTCACCTCAGCTCAGGACACCTTAGGGGCTGTCCTAACTGGGGGGGTGACTCCTCCTTGTTTTCCTCATTATCTCCTCCAGCCTTGCTGCCAAAATTGGGGGCAGTGGCCGGAGGGGCGGGCATCTCCACTAGCTGGGATGCCCTGTGGCGCTGTAACAAAGGGGGTGAGCCTTTGAGGCTCACCGCCAGGTGTTACAGTTCCTGTAGGGGGAGGTGAGAAGCACCTCCACCCAGTACAGGCTTCGTTCCTGGCCACAGAGTTACAAAGGCACTCTCCCCATGTAGCCAGCAACATGTCTGGTGTGTGGCAGGCTGGCAAAAACTAGTCAGCCCGCACTGGAAGTCAGGTATGTTTTCAGGGGGCATCTCTAAGATGCCCTCTGGGTATATTTTACAATAAAGTGCACACTGGCATCAGTGTGCATTTATTGTGCTGAAAAGTTTGACACCAAACCTCCCAGTTTTCAGTGTAGACATTATGGTGCTGTGGAGTTTGTGTTTGACAGACTCCCAGACCATATACTCTTATGGCTACCCTGCACTTACAATGTCTACGGTTTTGCTTAGACACTGTAGGGGCATAGTGCTCATGCACATATGCCCTCACCTGTGGTATAGTGCACCCCTCCTAAGGGCTGTAAGGCCTGCTAGAGGGGTGACTTACCTATGCCACAGGCAGAGTGAGGTTGGCATGGCACACTGAGGGTAGTGCCATGTCGACTTAGTCATTTTCTCCCCACCAGCACACACAAGTTGGCAAGCAGTGTGTATGTACTGAGTGAGGGGTCCCCAGGGTGGCATAAGACATGCGGCAGCCCTTAGAGACCTTCCCTGGCCTCAGGGCCCTTGGTACCAGGGGTACCAGTTGCAAGGGACTTACCAGAGTGCCAGGGTTATGCCAATTGTGGAGACAAAGGTACAGTTAATGGAAAGAATACTGGTGCTGGGGCCTGGTGAGCAGGGTCCCAGCACACTTTCAACTCATAACTTGGCATCAGCAAAGGCAAAAAGTCAGGGGGTAACCATGCCAAGGAAGCCTTTCCTTACAAGGAGTGAAGGCAAAAAGTTTGAGGTTGACCCTGCAGAGAGGGACAGGTCCACTGGCTGTCCACAAACTTTCCCCTACTCAACTCGAATTTCTACTCTTTTCGCCTTGATTAAATGGCAAGCTGAAGGCAAACTCTGTTGAATCTCTGAAACTAGATGACCATCTCCACATTTAAACAAAGCCCAGAATCACACTGATATACTCAGACTTATTGCTAATGCTCAATCCTCACATAAACAATGTTAGAAATGGGCTCTATGGTTGGCAGGGGTATGAACCTATTCAAAGTAGAGACCACCGCTCTAGTCAGAAAAAGACAGATACACACTAAAAGATAACCTGTGCTCAAACTACAGTAACTTGGCACAGAGCATTCAGGCTTAACTAAATAGGCAATGTGTCAAGTATTGGTGCAACACACACATACACACAGTAACACAATGAAAACACCACAAAAAGACTCCACACCAGGTTAATAAAATAGATAATAATTTTATAAATAAACCAAGGCCAAAAATCCAATGAGTTCTGAATTTCAGAAGAAGAAGTGTAAAAATAGCAATTAGAAGCAAATATCGCTTTAGGAGTTACTTGAGGTCGCACTGGGCCGGGCCAAGGTCAACAAATTAAGCGGACCACAATGGAGCATGGCCTAGGTACAGAGATGCAGGTTTGATGGGTCTGTGAATGTGTCAGTCACTCCAGCAGTCGAGGGATGCATTTATTTTTCCCATGCGTCAATGGCGATGTGTTGGTTTCTGGCACTGGCGTAAAGAAACGTGAGGAGGGAGCTGCAAAGCACATGGAGCCCTCCATGGACTCACTAGGAGCTCTCAGGCCTCGTCGTCGGGCCCCCCACACCAAGGGGCTGTGGAGGCCTTTCTTTTCCAACTTGTTTCAGAAGACGAGCGTTGAAGTTGCAATGCTTTAATTCTGAAGCTGATGCACAAGGTTTCTCCATGCTGTCGAACAGATGCATCAATAGTGCTTTAGTGATAGCCGTGAGTAGTGGTTTCAGAGCTGTGTCAATGCCAATACCTGGGGTGGCGCTTCCAGGAGGCAGGGGATGCTGTGGTCAATGCGGCAGTTCTGGGGATGCTGCTTGGGCCCCAACTAAGATGTGCGAATTTTACTCCTGCAAAAGGGTTGATGTGTCGATTGCCACTTCAAGCAGGCGGGAGAAGCATCAATTTCACTAGTTTTCAGAGACCCAGGGCCGTATTTATACTCCGTTTGCGCCGAATTTGCGTCGTTTTTTTCGACGCAAATTCGACGCTAAACTAACGCCAACTAACGCCATATTTATACTATGGCGTTAGAGGCGAATAGCGCCAAAGTTCCCGGAATGTGCGTAATTTTTTAGCGTGAACCCCTTCCTTGCGTTAATGATATGCAAGGGAGGCGTTCCCGTCTAAAAAATGACTCCCAGGCCTTTACGTGGTATTTATACTCCCGGGCAAAAGTGACGCCCGGGAGTGGGCGTGGCTAAAAACGGCGCATTTGCGCCGCTTTTTAACGCCTGGGTCAGGCATGGCGTTAAGGGACAAGTGGGCTCAAAATGAGCCCAGAGTGCCCTCCCCTGCCCCCAGGGACCCCCCCTGCCACCCTTGCCCACCCCAGGAGGACACCCAAGGCTGGAGGGACCCACCCCAGGGACATTCAGGTAAGTTCAGGTAAGTTTTATTTTTTATTTTTTTAATAATATTTTGTGGCATAGGGGGGCCTGATTTGTGCCCCCCTACATGCCACTATGCCCAATGACCATGCCCAGGGGACAGAAGTCCCCTGGGCATGGCCATTGGGCAAGGGGGCATGACTCCTATCTTTACAATGATAGGAGTCATGTTGATGGGGGATGGGCGTCGTTAAAAAATGGCGCAAGTCGGGTTAAGACGATTTTTTCGACGTAACCTGACTTGCCCCATTTTAAGACGCCCATGCGCCATTTTCCCCCTACGCCGGCGCTGTCTGGTCTACGTGGTTTTTTCCCACGCAAACCAGGCAGCGCCGGTCTGATTGCGCCGTCTAACGCCATTCCATAAATACGGCGCCCGCATGGCGCTTCAGAATGGCGTTAGACGGCGCAAAACTTTTTGACGCTAAACTGCGTTAGCGCAGTTTAGCGTCAAAAAGTATAAATATGGGCCCCAGTACTTATACCCAGTTGTGCCTTTGAAGTGGGGGTGACTTTAAAGAAAGGTCTTTGAAGTGCATAGAGTCCCTTTCTTCCTAGCCCTGGCTCCTGTCAGTAGGGGGTAATCAGCCCCTTGTGTGGGGACAGTGACTGCCTATTCAAGTGTAAATGCCAGCCGCTGCCACCCTTCCTGCCCAGGAAGAGTCAACAGAATGCAGATGACTGCTCAGTCACATCTAATCCTCCTGTGTCTGTGGCTATCCTGAAGGAATACACAACGTGTAGCTGTCACCCAACTCAGAAGTGTATTGGAGATAGGCTGAAGGTACACAGAGCTCTAAGTGCTGAGAAATTCCCACTTTCTAATAGTGGCATTTCTAAAATAGTAATGTAATATTTGACTTTATCAGAAAAGAGTATTTATTGTTACCATTCCAATGTTATGAAACGTGACATAGCTACTCCTTTTCAATCAGGAATTATAGCCAGGGGTGGTTCCTTCGCTATGGCGAAGGAGCATTGCCCCTGACCAAAAGGCAGGAGATGAAAAATAAATAGTTGCACTATCATTTTATTTTTCATCTGCTGGCTCAGCCAGCAGAACAAGGAGGGTCTGCACAAGGCAACAGGAGGTGGGAGGAGGAGAGAGTGTGCACCTAAGATTGCATGTGTGTTTGGCTGACTGTCTCACAGCCGAGCTGGAGAAATTGCACAGACCCCAGGGCACTGGCGCTCAGACCAATCCTGACGCTGCTTTCATGCTATGTCTAGCATGAAAGCAGCACCAGGATTGCTGGGGAGCCTTTGCTGGTGTCCCAGCAACTGCTAAGGCACAGCATGGAGAGAAGAGGAGTGCAAGGCAGCAGGAGACGGAGACGGCAGTAAGGTAAGTTTATTTTATATTTTATTTTCCCCCCTCTGTCTCCGTTCCTCCCCCCCAACCCTCCCCTTGAGATTTGCAGCCATCACCGCTGATTACAGCTTAAAAGTGTCATAAGGAATTTCCAGTGTAAAACTACCAGAGAAATAGCCCTTGCTGTACTGAAAACGAATCTAGGTGTTTTTCACTACTAAGACATGCAAAACGTAAAACTACATGCCCTACCTTTTACTTACAGAGCACCTTGCCATATGGGCTACCTAGGACCTATCTTATGCGTGTCTTATGTGTAATAAAAAGGGAGTTTAAGGCTTAGCAAAGAGTTGTAAATGTCAAGTTGAAGTGGCAGTAAAACTGCACACATAGGCTCTGCAGTGCAAGGCCTGGGACATGTTTGAAGGGCTACTTGTGAGGATGGCATAAGCAGTGCTGCAGCTACACTAGTAGCGTTTCATTTACAGGCCCTGGACACATATAGGCGGTCATTCTGACCACGGCGGGCGGCGGTCGAGGCCCGCCATGCGGTTACTGCCGAATGACCGCCCCGCGGTCAAAAGACTGCGGCGGTCATTCCAACTTTCCCGCTGGGCAACCGCCAAAAGGCCGCCCGCCGGCCCAGCGGAAAAGCCCCTGCAACGAGGAAGCCGGCTCCGAATGGAGCCGGCGGAGTTGCAGGGGTACGACGGGTGCAGTGGCACCCGTCGCGATTTTCACTGTCAGCTAAGCAGACAGTGAAAATCTGTATGGGGCCCTGTGAGGGGGCCCCTGCACTGCCCATGCCAGTGGCATGGGCAGTGCAGGGGCCCCCAGGGGCCCCACGACACCCGTTCCCGCCATCCTGGTTCTGGCGGTGACAACCGCCAGAAACAGGCTGGCGGGAAGAGGGTCGGAACCCCTGTGGCGGTGCTGCAAGCAGCGCTGCCATGGCGGATTCCCTGGGCCAGGGGAAAACCGTCGGGAAACCGCCGGTTCCCCTTTTCTGACCGCTGCTTTACCGCCACGGTCAGAATAGCCCAGGAAGCACCGCCAGCCTGTTGGCGGTGCTTCCGCTGCCCTCCGCCATGGCGGTCATGGACCGCCAGGGTCGGAATGACCCCCATAGTGCTTTTACTAGGTACTTATAAGTAAATCAAAAATGCCAATTGCAGATAAGACTTTTAAGGAGAGAACACAAGCCAGCAAATACGATGTCAGAAAAGGAGTAGGAAGAGCGCAAAAAGTTTGGGGTGATGCTTCAGAGAGGGCCATTTTTCAACAAACAACATGGCCAAGACTACTACATTTTTTTGCCAGTCCCTCAAAATAAGAGATGTGACCTGATTCTCAAAGGCCAAAGACAAACTGCAGTAAGTGACCCAGTGATCTAAAGGCTACACTTTAGACTCTCTGTTCTAGCTGGGGACCTCCACTCACACATAGCCCCATTAAAAGCCATACTGCCATACTGCATTATATAGCCAGGCATTGACCTCTTTAACTAAGTAGGATCATATCTCTCTCATATTTCGTGAACTACACTAGCCACTACTTGAAGAAAGGATACTTTTCATGCTACCCCCCCTTACCTGTAATACAGTAAATGCCATCAATCATCATTATCTTTCGATTCCACTTCTCATCTCAAGTGGCAAAGAACTCTATGCAGCTAGAAGGAACCGATTCTCCTAATCTGTAGTGATTTTTGTCTTTCACAGATCCCCCTTGGGGGCTGCACCATCAGGTTGGAGCTCACTAGCTGCAAATGTTAGAAGAACCCAGCTCACCATCAACAGATTCAGAAAACACCTAAATCTCAAACCCTCATATTCCATTGCTTCCTGTAATAATAATCTTTCTCCACTAGATGTTTTTGCTGAAACTCTCACAACTCCTAAATCTCTAACATCCCCTCTACTTGTTAGTGAGCTTCTAAACTGTCAATATGATGGAACCACCAATTTAAACTATTGATGTGATTTGTTTCTGTTCTCTGTTGTTAATGTATTTGTTATTGCTTTATGTAAAGTGTGTAATTATCTCTTCAATGCTAGTGCACTACATAGAAGTAGTAAATGAATAAATTAATAATAGGGGCTAGAGTACTATGGGATGGGCTGTATGAAATGTCACCATTGGTATCACGGAGTTTTAAAGGATTTTTATTACTAAGTGCACATAGAAAGACCTTGGTTCCTCCAATGGTTCAGAGGGTCCTTCAAGTTCCTGCATGTTAACCCTGCCTTTATTTCCACTGGACCTTCTTACTTTGAAGATTGTTTTTCTGGTGGTGATTGTGTTCTTAAGGCATTTTAAGAAGGGGACGTATGAATTCTCTGCTGATTTCTCCTTCCTACTTGACAATTGTTCCAGAATCTTTAATTCTATAGCCTGGATCCTGGAGAGTATCCTTTAAAAAGGTATATATGTGTGTGGTGTACTTTTCCTTTATTTGTAACATACAGCTGCGATTTGCAAAATGCGAATCAATGTTTGTAATATTTGAAGTAAGAAGACAGAGAGTGAAATGATCTACAGTGATTCTTAGTAGAAGCATTCGTTCTCTGACTATTCAAGTATATGAGATTGCAGAGATCCCCCTCCTTTCTTCATAGAAAGGTTACTAGGGAAACTGCTGCTTCCTGGGCTTTTGTTTTAGGGGTTTTGTTGTTGGATATGTATAGTGCAGCTACATAGACCTATACTTCAGCTTTTTTTGGTACACTTCAAATGATAGTTTACATATTATGTGTCTCGCCAAGACCATCCGATAAAAGGCTTCTTCAGAACTTGTCCACTTTCAATACCACTCTTGACACCAAAGAGAATAGTGGAAGGGTTTACCTTAATATCAGTGTCCAGTGCTCCAGTGATTGATTAACTCACATTCTCCCAGAAAACCTTCAAGGCTGGACAGAAAACAAACATGTGCAAATCATCTGCATTTATAAAGCCACACCCAATTGCATGCAATCTTAGATATTTCAGCCCATCTTACCACCTTCATGGGTGTCCAGTAAGCCCTGTGTAGTGTAAAAAGATTATTTCTTTTGAACATAGCTGGAGTGACGGGGTTGTATAACAGCTCAAATGATTCATACCATGAGAACTCCACATCCTCATTTAACAAGGTATCGTCGGCCTATTCACAAAGGATGGGGTGCCTCCTTATCCTCTGCCTCGCACAGCAGCTTGTACCACTCTGCCACCTCATTTTTAAGTATCCTGCTGCTGGGCAGATCTCTTTCCAGACCTGGGTCTATAAGTGTCCCACCCTACCCTAATCAACTATACAATGAAACAAGCTGTATATGCTTGAACCAAGATAGCCTACCCTTTGTCTTACCCCCCTGAGCTCTCCATGACTTTAAACCATCCTCATCAATCAGGTCACTCCATCCTTCACAAATGGCTATTTGAAGTGGGGCAATTAAAGCATTGTTTAAACAGTGAGGGGTGCCTGGCAGCTCCCGTATTTGTGCCTGGCCAGAATAGTATGCAATTGACTATTACTTTTTGATCCTGAACCAAAAACGAGCTCCATTTTGTAAAACTTTTGGCCATACATTTTTAAAAAATGTAGGGGCACCAAACTGATAAAGAAGGCCGCCTCGGCAATTTAGACATTTAGTCAAAGCTAAAACAACTGTCCCACATCAGCCTCCTCTAGAGTCCCAAGTAACACCCTAAACAATTTTAGCTGTGCAACCCAACAATATAGTTGGAGATCTGGAGCCTAGAGCCCACCCTTCTTCAGTTTGTGTCTCACTTTTCTCAAAGCTGTCCTCACTGCTTTCCCAATCTGGGTGAAGATATTATTATTCCCTTGAATTTTCCACAGTGACTCTAGGTCAAACCATAATATGATACAACCAAATAAAAACATCAATTTGGGAAGGATGCACATCTTTACAATGGTAACCCGACCAAAGATGGAAATTGGGCATTTTAACGATTTCTTTAAACATTTTTTGATCTCCATCACAGCTTTGCCAAGGTTTTGCTGGGCCTCTACCACCAGATCCTGATATATATTATTTTTCCAAATATTTAGTTTGTGGATTTACTGGTCTTTCAAATTAGGTACGTTCCAGGCCATATTTTTATCTTGATTAATCTCAAAGCCTGCAAAAGACCTGAAATGACTAGTCAAATCTTGGAAGGTACAGACTGTGTCCATTAGGGAAGTAACATTTACTAAATCAGCCAAATATACTACAAACTTTTTCTGATAGATACCATATATAAAGGGAACAATATCTGTTTCAGCGGTAACATTCAGAGCCTCAATAAGGAAGTGTTAGACCTTACAGCCTTAGGGTGGTCACCCCTAACCTTTTGCCTGCCTCCCTCCTCTTTCTGGATACTGTTTTTGCTGGTTTTTCGACTCTACACACTTTACCACTGCTAACCAGTGCTAAAGTGCATATGTTCTCTCCCTTTAAACATGATGACATTGGATCATACCCAAGTGGATTAATTAATTTACTAATACGTCCCTAGTAAAGTGCACTATATGTGCCCAGGGCTTGTACATTAAATGCTACTAGTGAGCCAGCAGCACTGATTGTGCCACCCACTTAAGTAGCCCCTTAACCATGTCTCAGGCCTGCCATTGCAAGGTCTGTGTGTGTAGTTCCACTGCCAAATCGACTTGGCGTTGAAAAGTACTTGGCAAGCCAAAACTCCCCTTTTTTCTACATATAAGTCACCCCTGAGGTAAGCCCTAGGTAACCCATAAGGCAGGGTGCTGTGTAGACACAAGGCAGGACATGTACCTGTGTAGTTTACATGTCCTGGTAGTGTAAAACTCCTAAATTCGTTTTGCACTGCTGCGAGGCCTGCTTCTTTCATAAGCTAACATTAGGGCTACCCTCATATGCTGTTTGAGTGGTAGCTGCTGATCTGAAAGGAATAGGGAGGTCATATTTAGTATGGCCAGAATGGTAATACAAAATCCTTCTGACTGGTGAAGTTGGATTTAATATTACTATTTTAGAAATGTCACTTTTAGAAAGTGAGCATTTCTCTGCACTTAAATCCTTTTGGTCCTCACAATCCACATCTGGCTTGGTTCAGTTGACAGCTCTCTTGTGCATTCACTCAGACAAACCCCAAACACAGGATGCTCTGTCTCACTTGCATACATCTGCATTTTGAATGGGTCTTCCTGGGCTGGGAGGGTTGAGGGCCTGACACTTACATGTCAAAGGACAGTAGCCTGCCCTCACACAAAGGACTGCCACACCCCCTACTGGGACCCTGTCAGACAGGATTGAACTGAAAGGGGACGATGTGCACTTCTAAGCCACTCTTTGAAGTCTCCTCCACTTCAAAGGAACATTTGGGTATTTAAACTGGGCCTCTGCCCCTACCAACTCAGACACTTCCTGGAGAAGCGATCCTGAACCAGAACCTGCAACCTGCCAAGAAGAACTGCCTGACTGCCCAAAGGACTCACCTGACTTTTTTCTGTAAATGACTGCTGCCTTGCTGTTGCCCTGCTGCCTTGGTGCTCTCTGGCTGTGCTGAGAAGTGCTCTCCAAGGGCTTGGATAGAGCTTGCCTCCTGTTCCCTGAAGTCTGAGGGCCAAAAAGACTTCATCTCTGCAAGAAGAACTCCTTGTGCAGCGAAAATCTATGCAGAGCCTGCAGGAAACAACGCACAGCCTGCATCACGGTGAAAAATTCACTGCATGCCGAACTGGAACGACGCAGCCCGACTTGGCAACAAGAAGATTGACGCAGCGCCAGTGTAGCGACCGGAAATTTGACGCGCCTCACAAGATTGACACAAAGCCGAGCCAGAACGACTCAGCCCGACTTCCAGAGAGGAATCGACGCAGCGTCTGCAGTGCAGTAGAAATTTCCACGCAACACCCACCGGATCAATGCAGACCCTGTGACTTTGTCCTGTCAGCGCCAGATTTCAACGCATCATCCCCGGGGCGTCCGAAAACCCCACAACCCGAAGACGATCCAAGACCGAGCGCCAGAAATCGACGCAAAGCCTTCCCTGCATGAAAAATAAATGAAGCATCGCTGTGTGTGGCCCGAGAAATTGACGCACACCTCCCTGTTATCCACGCATCTCCTCCTCTGCGGTTCCTTGCAGAGATTTTGCACACAAACCTGGTACTTTGTGCTTGTAAGAGACATTTGTTGCTTTTAAGAGACTAAAGACACTTTATATCATTTTGACAGTGATATCTCAACATATACTTATTGCATCCTAATCGTTTTCACCTGCAATTAACCAGATAAATATTATAGATTTTTCTAAACACTGTGTGGCGTATTTTTGTTATGTTCTACTGTGTTATTGCATGGTTTATTACACAAATACTTTACACATTGCCTTCTAAGTTAGGCCTGACTGCTCAGTGCCAAGCTACTAGAGGGTAGGCACAGGAAAATTTGGATTGTGTGTGACTTACCCTGACTAGAGTGAGGGTTTTTGCTTGGACAGGGGGTAACCTGACTGCCAAGCAAAGATCCCATTTCTAACAAGAGGTCAAAATGAATAGGAGACAGGGGACATCCCTGCCTCGTAACTCTCCTAATTATGACCTTAACCATAAGCATATTGTTAATCAATACATTAGGATATGGAATCTTATACATGACATTATGAAGGAGCCCACATTTGCTCAAATGACATTATGAAATAGCCCAAATTTCTCCAGACTTGCCCATAAGCATTTACAGTTCACCTGCTCAAAGGCTTTGGCCGCATCCTACGTTATCAAAGCTATCTGAACTTGATATGTACTGGCCAGAACAGTAACTGGCCTGGACAGATCAAAAACTTGGGCCCACCCGTATTTATACTTTTTGATGTAAAACTGCGCTAACGCAGTTTCGCGTCAAAAAGTATAGTGCTGGCTTGCATCATTCCAGGATGCCAGGCGGGCGCCATACTTATGGAATGGCACAATCTGGCACAAAGGGTGGGCTAGCGTAATTTTTTTTTACGTTAGCCAGGTGGGGTGGCGGTATGGGAGAAGGGAGTTTTGCACCAAAAAATTACGTTAGGCTGGTTGGAGTCAATAAAAATTACTCTAACCTGCCTACCGTCATTTCGTGACACAAAACCTACCATACCACATTATTCCTGTCTTATAAAAGACAAATGTCCCCTGGGCGTGGCCATTACACCCAGTGCCATGTAGGGTGGCCCATTTCAGGACTCCCAATTGCACTTTAAAAAATAACACAAAATACTTACCTCTACTTACCTATACTTACCTGGGATGGGGTACCCCATCCTCCGCTGTTCCTCCTCTGTGGGTGGGGGTGTCCCTGGGGCCTGGGAAGGGCACCTGTGGACTCTTTCAATGGTGTTTCACCATGGAAAAAGGCCCACAGGTTCCCTAATGCCTGCCCTGACCCAGGCGTTAAATAATTATGTAGGCCTGCCTCCCTCCTGTGCACCATTTTTACACAGGAGTGTAAATAATGCGCCTGGGCATTAGAGTTGTTTTTTGCCTGGGAATGCCTACCTTGCATCTCATTGACGCAAGGTAGTTTTCCGCAGGCAAAAATTTACTTTAACTCCAATATTTTGACGCTAGATGGGTCTAGCGTCACAATATAAATATGGAGTTAAGTTTGCGCTGAAGTAGCGTAAAAATATGCCCCTAAGTGGCTCAGTTGTCTTTCAGGTACAAAACCCTTCTGGTCTTTAAGAACCAATTTCCCCAATACCACAGCCAACCTCTTAGCCAATATTGAAGCAAAAATTTATAGTCTGCATTTAAAAATGATATTGGCAAATATGACTCACAAATAATTGGAGGTTTTTTGGTTTCAAGGTCATAACTATTGTAGCTTCGGTCCATGATGACGGTGGGCCCTGCTGCATGTTCAGTATGTTGTTAAACATCTTACACCAGCCAAGAACTAGCTCCTCCATCATGGCCTTATAAAGCTCCCCTAGTAAGCCATCAGGACCAGTGGCTTTGGCTCTCACATCCTTTGCTATTGCTACTCTAACCTTTTCCTTCAAGATATTTTGTACCAGCTTGCTCTGCTCCTGAGGATCCAACGTAGGTAAATGTAATTTTTCAAGCCAAGCATCCCTTACCTTTCCCCCTACTACTGGTTGATCCCTGATAAAAGCTAGGAAAAGCTTTGACAATTCTCTCAGCACCATCTCGGGGTTTGGCCTGTAATGGTGCCTAAATACTGGCTACATTATTCCTGACCTGTGCCCTAATTTTCCAGGCTGAACTCTTCCCACCCCTTTCACCAAACTCAAAATTCTGGAGGTTATTTGTTTTCCATTTCTCCTGGACCTTCCTCTCCAATAATTATTTAGAGCATTCTTCTAATTCGGCAGTGAGTTTAGACTGATCAGGTACTGTACATAGCTCATTTGTTTGACCCTCCAGCATTCCCATTTACCGCAACAAGCTGTGCTCCTTGTTCCTTTCAGTCGTAAGAAAGGGAATAGAGCAATTTGTAATAGCCCCACAAATAAAAGTCTTATATGCATCTCACACAATATTTATTGGTGCTCTACCAAGATTAGTATTTATGAAAAATTTTGTACTTTTTTCAGTTCCTGTACTAAAGAAAGGTTCACCAAAAACCTCCTTTCCATGTCCTTTCTTCATTCTATAGCCCTTACCCCCAAATCTAATTCTAATTTTACTAATGCATGGTCAGACAAAAATGAGGGCTTATACTTGGCTGTTTTAACTTTAGAAACTATAACACTTTCCACTAGTCCAGGTGGGAGCTGTGCCCATATTGTTTGCTATAACAAGAAAATACCATTCTCGCAGTCTCCAGATGCCCACTAAATCAAAAGCTTCCTGAATATTCTTAAGCTCAGTTGCCATTTTGGGGGTGTTACGATGTAGATGCCTAGTTTAATGGTCTAATATCATATCCAAAAAGGTATTAAAATGCCCCCCCACAAAATTAAATATTTCATGTCAGACATCTTCTCAAACAACCTCCTATGGAGACCAGTATCACCAACATTAGGTCAGTAATAGCCTATGCAGGTTATCAAATTCTCCCCATCCAACTGGATTGAAATAATAACTCCGTCCATATCTACCTCACTGTCAAAATCCTCCGTATTCAAATTCCTTCTAATCATAATAGCATCCCCTTTATTATGAGCTTCCTGTGTTACTTGGAGGATAATGATCTGTGTCCCACAACCCCTCAAATATTCCAAAATACGTTTTTGCCCCCTTTTCATCCTGAGCCCATTCACATTCGATGTGATTAACATATCACCTGTAATTTTCAAAGCCAATCACTTTGTTATTCTCAATGGTTGGCTAAACAAAATAAGACCATCAATAATATAGGGATTTTTTTTTCCTTTTACCCCATTGCTCCTCATCAGTGAACCACACACCCTAGGGAACCACATGTTAACTTGCTTGGTATTACTTAGCCAATGAACGCCATCGGACCATACCAGACCTTCAGCCTAAAATACATCCACTGGGTGGCCCAAATCCCTTACTAGAAATGTCAAACTACAGTGCTCCTCAAGTGATAAACTAAATGGCAACTCTTTAAAATACATTGTCCAACAAATTGCCAGACTTTTGCTCCATCACCCTCAGCTGTCCCAAAAGGAGATTTGACTGCTAAATTGACTTGACAATTCCAGTCTCAGTCTTGTATTCTGAACTAGTAGCTAGTACTACCATACATCTACCTAAACGTTAGTTGATTTAATCTCCAGAATCAGTCTGTCCACACCCTCTTTATCCCTGTGAATATTTAATTTGTTATTCCACATCACTTTTAGGAACTCAGAAAATCTCAACTGGGCCTTTGCCACTAGCTCCTGAGGTGCTTGCATCCTCCTTATCAGATGCCAATGTCTCTTTTCTGTGGCACGGCATATGTCTGATCTAATCCCACATATTCAGTTCTTGTATGTAACATGATCATTTTCCAAAGCTGCTGAAAGATTCTCTTCTTTCACCAGGTATGAGCGAAAGTTGACAAGAATCTTCCTCAGTTTACACCTCTTGGGATTTTATACAGCGGGATCTCCTCTGTATTTCAAGAACCAAATCCCCCTGCAAGGTACCTGTCTTCCCCTACATTAAGCATTTTTTTAAATTAGAGAAATCCTAAATTACTTTATATCTGGAACCTCGTCCCCCTCAGACACATTCATAATCCTGATATTGTTTCTCCTAGATTGATTCTCTAATCTCTCAAGAGTTTCTTGCATTACTTTATGCCATTCCTTAAGGTATAGAAGTTCCTTAATATTAATTTCCACTTTCATTTTTGTACCTGCGAACGTCTCTTCTAGGATAGCAGTGTGCTCTGCTATTTCATCCAGCTTTCCGCTCAGCCGCTGGCATGACTCACAAATCTCATTCTGATTTGGCTCTGAACGAGTAAATCTACTTTTGATCTCCTCCAAAATACTCTTTAACCTATTTTCCACCTCCCCATTATCCACACCCTCTTGTGTTATTAAGTTCTAAGATTCAGTTTGGGAAAATTCTGCACCCACTTCTACATTAAAGTCAGGGTCCCAACAATCTTTACTGGCCATTTGCCTTAAAACCCCATACCTATTCACTGTTCGGACATTGCACTGGTTAACCTCCAGGTTCAACTTGCAGCCCTCTATCCTGCCATCAATCTCCTTCCGATTTGGCCTCCTCCTATTGTCTTCCACTGGGCTCTCTTGCCTCAAAGGAACATCTTTCTCTTTGTCATCCAATTCTGGTACCCCAGACCAATCCTTGGGCCCCCACATTCTGGGATCTCTGAACCAATCTTCATCATACTGGATGGGGAAATAATCCTGAAGAAAGTCTGCAGCGAGGGGGGCTGTTTTAGATACCTTGTTCCCTGCAGCCCTATAAATGGGTGTTCTCCTGCTTGCCCTTACTGCCCCTCCTTTACCTGTGATATCCAGGCTCTGGCAAACTGCTCTACTGTTAGCGGCCTTTGTTACATTCAGAGATGTGCTTGTATTCTCTTCAGATGCAAATCCAGTGGACCTTAGTTGGCATCTTCTTTGCTTTTTTATGGGGCTACCTTTGGTCTTTGCCGTGATATGGCCCCCCGCCGCCTGCTTGTAGCTTTGGTGGGATTTAACCAATGTTTTCAGGAGTTGCAAGACTCCTGCCAAAATATTTGGGTTCCTCCTTTAGAACCACTTTCCTGCCATCTCCTTTCAGGCCGAGTGACCCTGTAGCTAACACCTTTGATGCAGATTTCTCCTTCAGGACCCCCAGCCTGCCTCCTACACACATGTGCCTGGGTTTATCCATCCCTCTCCCCACTGGCCATATATGCACCTCATTGAACAAGAGCATTGTATCCTCCCACCCCCACTCTCCTCCAAACCTTGACAATGTTTATCGCCCTGCACACCACCCACTCGCTGCACACTATCTGTCGCTGTAGTGCTTGTAGTGTTCTGCTGGACATGTGCACTTCTGCATGTAGTATTTTGCCAGCTACTCCCTGAGGGCTGCACTTTACACCCACCCCACACCCATCCAACAGAGGTGTCACCAGACAGGTGACCTTACCAATAAAGGGGCCCCAAGTGCACATGCTTGAGGCCTGTTTAGTACCATGCATACTGGTGTCAGTGTCATTGTTCATGTGGACCTAGGGCCCAGAACACTACATTAGAGGTGAGGTGGGTCAATCCCACCAGCCACTCAATGCCAACCCTGCTGATCACCTGGAGAACAGGCAGGCAAGACTTGCCCCTATGTTGTGGGTGCTGAATAATGTGGCATGTCGAAACCGGTCTCAAGCTCGCCTGCACAAGCTGCACTACCCAGTGAGCAACACACAACCTGCCCCAAGATCTTCCCACACTGGGAGTAAGTCCCCATGATGCCAGCGCTGCTATCCAGTTTTGATGAACATTGGGGATTTGAAAGGGGTATGCACTGGAGGTTAAGCCCAGAGCGACGCCCACCAGCAGGGAAGATGAGGATGTCCTCAGGCCATGCCAGCACTGAGCTCCCCAGTTCCAGACTCTGTTGCGCCCACCTGAGAGAGAGGCCTATGAGAGAGTGAAGACTCCAGGACAGCCTCCGACTCATGAAGTGGCATCCGACGTCCCTCTGTGGCATCAAGAGGAAAGTGAGATTGCAGTGGGCAGGAGACACATAATGAAACCCCTTTGCAGTGCAGTGCCTCACCCACCTATTGAGCAGTGTGCGAAATGTCCCGCTGGATAAACTTGCTGCCGGTAATTGAAAGCAGCCCTGGCCCTTCATTGGGACAAGAGCAGAGCAGTGAATGGCAGCCAGGCTGCCTGCTGAGGCTTCGCCTGCAGGTGATATCGGCAAGGATCAGCCATTGTCCGCCCTCATAGCATTTGCCAGAACCCCCTGTGGGCACAGAAAGAAACCCCACTTGCCATACATAGCCCGCCGCAGCACAAGGAAAGTAAAGTCTTGCAACTTAATTTGTGTATGTCTGCTGTCACTGATGAGAGTGCTTCGATGTAGCCAAGGGTTTCACCCTAACCTAAATGCCTGACGCCCTCCCTGGCAACACAAGTCTGCCAAGAAATGCCATTTGCCCTGGAGTGGGCACCAGGGCAATGGAAGAGGCCGAGTTTGCCCCCTCTTCTGCTCCTGCAATGCCCATGTGGGCAAAACAACTCAAGGCTTCAGGAAAGCAACAATCTCAAAATGAGTAACAGTATAGCCACCTAGTGGTGTTATACTGCACCGCAACCAGCTTAGGGAACAGCACAGCTGCGAAGAAGAGAGCAGCAGCTGCAGAGAGAGAAGAGTGCACCCCCAATACCTCCCTGCTGACACAGCTCCCAGTATGCCTCTTATGCCGCATTCGCCGTGCCCTGGGGAAAGAAATGCCCAGCAGCTGACTGTGGAAACCAGACAGCAGGACAGAGGACCAAGGCTGCACCTGGCAGAGAGCCTCAACCTTGCACTGGGGACTCCAGTGCCTACATCACCACCCTAAAGCTACTTCCAACACCACAGACAGAGCCCTTCAAGGGCTTGAGAACCCCTGCGCCCAACAACACTCATCCAGCACCTGTCTGCACAATGCCCGTTTGAGAGCTGCAAGACCCGTAGTTGAATAAAGCTGCTGTGGTCTCCTGCAGAGCCTGTGTAGGGCAGCACAGCCCCGCAGCACCTGTATGACTGCTGGGGCTTATGGAGAAAAGACTGTGGTGCCACCTGGCTGTCACTCTGCCACGCCACAACCAGCCAGGTGATTGCCCTAAGTTAAAACAAAGACCTGTGGAACTGAAATAAAAAAAATCAACTAGGCACATTAATTTCACATTCCCTTGCACAAACAGAGCCACTGCCTACCTCTCATGCTTTATAGGAGACTGTACCTAAGACTGACACAGAGGATACTGCACGACCCCGGGGGTGAATGGATGCCACCATATGCTGCAACAATGGGAAAAACTGACAGACCTTTCTCCCCCCTAGAGGGTTTTGATGAGTATTGGCAGAGCGGGGTGGCCACAAATGGTGCAGAGACAGGTTAGCCTTGCTGCCCTGACCAGTGGAGGGGAACCAGCATCAAGAGAGCCTGCCCCCCCCTTCACAGTAACTGGGGCCAGGCTCACCAATCCACCGCACAGAGAAATCGGTGCCCCCGGTGGCAATCTGCGATGACCACACAGGAGAGATCAGTAATCTGCTGCAATGTTCCTGTCGCCCCCAGAAACCTCAGGCAGGAAGAAGTGAGCTTCCTATTGCAGCACTGGTGGGCACCAGCTCCCCAAGGCATACCCTGTCAGGACATTAAGGAAGAAAACCAGCTGATCCAAGTACACTGCAGCTCACCATTGCCAGAGAAAAGACAACACCAAGAAAGCTGCATCAGCTGGCTACTCCGCACTGAACGGCCACCAATGGCCCATCAATGAGAGTGTCACAAGGACTGACCAACCCTGCCAAACCCGCACAAACCTAGGCAGGACCTGGCACCACAACGGCGCAGCCTTGAGGAGCAAGCCCTACACCCTCAAGTGTAGAGGAGGTGGAAAGGAAGTGACTGTCCATCACTGCCACGCAATGGGCTGGAGACTGATCAAGATGTGTCCTCCCCATACTGCCTCAAGACGGAGTCACCAGTGACTCACAACAGGCAAGAGGAGAATTGCACAGCCCTGAGTGTGAAGCTGCCACCGTCAAGACGCCTAGTCCTCAGACAGGACCAGACCCACAAGAGGTCCATTAAAAAAAACAGATGTGGCAGGATGCCACCCCATGGCAAACAAGAAAAGAGCGTAGCACAACCTCAAGCCAGGATAACGAAGGAAAGGGAGAGGAGAGAAGATTGTGTGACACATCTGTCATACTGGAGAACCCCGGCAACCACGGATGTGCAAGAGCAAAAAATCCCAGAATGAAGTGATAGAAGACTCGTGCCACTACAGAAGATTGCATCTACAGACAAGCCAGCAACCGTGGTTCAGTGACACCACTGGAAACCACTCAGCACCAGTACCGAACGTGAGCCACCGGCATGTGCAAACCATGTACTTACCCCACACTTCACAGTACGACCGTCCAGCCACCTGTCATTGATCGCATGAAGCCGATGGCACCCCTGCTTGCAACCATACAGGCAGGAGGAGAGGAACTCCACCAACTATGCAACCAGCCACGTGGCAGCGAAGTCCCTCCAGTCATCCTCACTCCAGCAACACTACACCTCTTGTCTAGGTCACGTAACGGCAAACACCATCATTCCTCTGTGCATCACCTGATCCAACAGAGGAGCATTGCAACACCAAAGTTGAATCATACGTTCGAAAAACGTCAATAGACCAACAAGGCGCTCCTGGTAACATGTGAGACCAATTACCCAGAGACTATCGGAGAGACCACACGCACCTGGTTCCTGTTGGCAAGCTCACTAACTACATATCATCCACTCTTACTGTGGCTCCAGTCAGAGAGCCTGTAGCAGCCCTCAGATGGCCCACACACTGCCCCGCACAGTCCACACCTGTCCCGTGATTATCCATCGAAAGGGCATCAAAGAAATTCCTTAATGTGAGAGGTGGTCTGTAAGCTGCTTCACCAACAAAGTATCTGGACATGCCAGGGCTTCAGAGGATGGCGTCATATCACCACAAATGTCGCCCCAGTCTTCGCTGGATTTACTGTTGTGAAGTCAGGATGTCTCAGGAGGTATCTCTGCAGAGGATTCCACCAACGCTCCTAATGCACCAAGGTTCAACTGTGTACACCAACCGCTTCACCACGAGAGAACGAAGGACTCACCAATAGCACATGAGTGGACATTGAACCAACCAACCTCCTGTCACTGAATACGGACTCCATCCACACAGTGTTCATGCCCAGCAGCTGCTGGTTAAATCATAGATGCATGAGGAAATGCCCGGGTGCTCCCAGCAGCACCTGTCTACCGCCATCCTGCGGACTGCCTCTCTAGGCTGAGAGACTTAGGGCCATATTTAAGAGCCCCTAACACCACAGGTGGTCACTTTTTGTGACACTCTGGTGGTGCTATGCCATGCATCGTATTTACAAGGTGCATTAAGCCACTTTTTGTGGCTTCACACCACCTTGTAAATACGACCCCTTCACATGCAGCACTCTGTGGAAGGGGCATGCGATGGGCATGCCACAGCAACACTCAATGCATTCTGCAGCACACATAGAAAGAGTAAATCGCCATTTAGGATTGTTTTTGTTTAGGAAGATGTCCCTTACTGCACAAACACAATCTCCCCCTCAACGCAGCCATCCTTGCACCATGGCGCAAGGGTGGCTGGTTTGGCGCTCGGCTGCAAATTTAGTGCAGGGACAACAGAGGGGTGCGCTGTATTCAATCAAATATGTTGCATCCCTGTGTTATGAAAATGATGGAGTGCAGCGCTGCCAATTTTGGCACAGTGGTGCGCCTCATCATTTTCTGCAAAATATGGGCCTTAGTTGGTATTTTATGTTTTTTTGTTACAGGTTGGACTTGTTCCATTTTCAATAAAGTTTGGGGGACCAAAGGGGCATATTTATACTCTGTTTGTGCTACAAAAATTTTGACACAAATTCAGCGCAAACCTAACACCATATTTATAGTATGACTCCCGACCCCGCGAATGTCAAAATTCAGCAGTGTGCGTCATTTTCTGGATGCGGGATACCACCTTGCGTTAATGATATGCAAGGTAGGCGATCCCGTCCAAAAGATTACTTTAAGGCCTGTGCGCCTCATGTATACTCCTAGCGTCATTTTGACGCACAGGAAGGGGCAGGCCTTAATAAATGGCGCACAGCCTGATGTGTGCCGTTTTTTAAAGCCTGGGTGAGGGCAGGCCTTAAGGGACCTGTGGGCTCATTTCCATGGTCCCTGACCATGGAAGCAGTCCACAGGTGCCCTTTTCTGCCGCCAGGGACACCCCCCTGCCACCCTCACCCACCCCTGGAGGACACCCATGGATGGGGGGACCCATCCCAGGTAAGTACAGGTAAGTAGAGGTAAGTATTATTTTTTTATTTTTTTAAAGTGGTATGGGGGGCCTAACATGGGCCCCCCTACCTTCCACTGTGCCCAATGGCCATGCCCAGGGGACAGAAGTCCCCTAGGCATGGCCATTGGGCAAGGGGCATGACTCCTGTTTTTGCTAAGACAGGAGTAATTTCAATGGGGGTTGTGCGTCAAAAAATGGCGCAAGTCTGGTTAGAGCCATGATTTTTTAGTCTAACCTGACTTGCACCATTTTTTGATGCACAACCCCCATTCTTCCCTACGCCGGTGCTGCCTGGTTTGAGTCATTTATTTTTTACTCTGACCATCCCGCAGCACCGGCTAATGTCAATCCATAAATAATGCGCCCACCTGGTGCGTTGGAATGGCATTAGCCGGCAAGACATTTTTTGCCGCAAACCAGCGCCAGCGCTGATTTGCGGCAAAAAAGTATAAATATGGCCCATAGTGTACTGCTTAACACACGTGCACGTCTGCACGTAGTATTTTGCCAGCCACTAGCTGAAGCTAGACTTTACACCCCCACCACAACCATACAACACAGGCATCTCTGGTTAGGTGACCCTTTCCAATAAAGTGCTGTCGCTGCCACTCCTTATCCTGAAGTAAAATCCCCAGGCTGCCTTCTGCTCCCTAATCACAGCCTTTCGTGCTCGCGCCCAGCTCAGAGCCAGCATTGGAGAAGACCCTGCACTTGCAGAAATGCCAGTCATACGCTCCGATGTAAACAGTCTCTGGCTTCACAAAGCAAGTAGTCATACTGGTAGTTTCCAATATTTAGTGAAAAGGAGACTGCTTGTCCCACGTCCAAATCATTTCCACCTCAAGTGGGGCAAAAACTTAAAGTTGGACGGCATTGCTTTTACTGCTCAAGAAAGGGTCTGGAGAACCCATGGCAGTGACTCAGCCTTCTGCCCCGTTTGCCTGGTATGCAGCCACTCCTCCAGCACTCGGCCCCAGATGGTACTTCTAACCAGTGTCACATAAAAAGGAATCCATACATAAGTATAAAACGAAGGGGCAGATTTACAAGAAACTGGTGCATCAGCACTGATGCTCCAGTTTTCTTGTGTCGCCCCTGTCCCACCTAACAACACCGTGGGTGCGCTTTACTTACAATACAGTGCACTATGGCGCACATTAGGCCAATAGCATCAAACTTTTTGGAGCTATTGTGTCGCTTTGCTCTACTAGCGTCTAAAATTTTTACGCTAGTGGAGCAAAGTGCAAAGAGGCCCAAAGGTTATTACGACTGCATCATTTTAATTTGCTCTGAGCAGACATTAAAAATAGTGCCAAAAATGGTGCAATTAAATTTAGTAGATTTCACTGCGCCATTTTTGTGGGGCTCCTCACGACGGAATGCTTCCCTTGCATACATTATGCCTGGTGCAGGCATAATGTGGCGCAATGGGGTGCAATGCATGCATAGCCCCACTTTGTAAATTCTTCACGGCAAAAAAGCCTTCCTAACGCCACATTAGCGCAAAAAATGGCACTACTGTGGCGCAGAGGCGCTAGGGTCTTGAAAATCTGCACCTAAATTTCGCATGAATTTTGTAGTTTGCTTCAAATGAATGCCATTACTTGGAGCAAACCTTCCGAATCGTCTCTCGAAGATACAGAGAAGCCAGATTGTTGGTATACATCGAATGTTCCTCTTGTAAATATACTACTGATTGTAAATTGGGAAGTGAGAAAGAGGAATGTCTCACCACGCACTTGATATCAGTAGAGTGCTCTGCCTAATCCGGGGATTCATGTTCGTGTTTTCCTCACTGACTCTGACACAAAATCGGTGAAGATCAAAACACAAGGCTTAACCTACAGACAATTAAAAAATAACTGCTTTAGTCTGCTTCTCAATGAGGGCCGCTTTCGGTTTGATCTATTAAAGCCACAGAAGTTGAATAGATACATTTGACTTTTTCCTCTTCTATTTCAATGCGCCTTTACGTGTCTGAGATGAAACAGTGCACATCATTTGTCACCATTTGCTATTTTATAAACAGAAAGAGAGCCTCATGAAAACAATTGCTCCGTGTTTATTTTGTGCAGTTACTAATAGCATACGTTTGAAGGTCTGTCTCTTTTGTCTCTGCTCTGTCTCATGTTATGACATTGATATAAGGCACAGTATGCACTTTGTAATGATCTCTTGTGCCCTTAGGCCTTCTGCATGGGTTACTATGCTCTTTACCTCTTTAAGTTGTGTTATCTGACTGAAATTATGTTCATAATACAAACGTACCAGTCAGAGGGAGCAGGTAATGGAAATACTCTGATTGCTTGCCAGTAATCGTTTTATTGTGAGTCCTTTTCAACTTGTCAGAGTTCTTAAAGACGAAGGGGCATATTTATACTCTGTGCTGAATTTGCGTCAAAAAATGTGACACAAATTCGGCGCAAACCTAACACCATATTTATACTATGACGCCCGACCCCGTGAATGTCAAAATTCAGCAGTGTGCGTCATTTTCTGGAGGCGGGAAACTGCCTTGCGTTAATGACATGCAAGGTAGGCGTTCCCGTCCCAAAAATTACTTTAAGGCCTGTGCGCCTTATTTATGCTCCCATGTCACTTTGACGCACAGGAAGGTCGGGCCTTAAAAAATGGCGCACAGCCTGATGTGCGCTATTTTTTAATGCCTGGGTGAGGGCAGGCGTTAAGGGACCTGTGGGCTAATTTCCATGGTCTCTGACCATGGAAGCAGTCCACAGGTGCCCTTCCCTGCCCCCAGGGACACCCCCTGCCACCCTCGCCCAACCCCTGGAGGACACCCATGGCTGGGGGGACCCATCCCAGGTAAGTACAGGTACATAGAGGTAAGTATAATTTTTTAATTTTTTTAAGTGGCATAGGGGGGCCTACCTTAGGGACAGAATTCCCCTGGTCATGGCCATTGGGCAAGGGGCATGACTCCTGTCTTTGCTAAGACAGGAGTCATTTCAATGGGGGTTGTGCGTCACAAAATGACATTTGAAGGTCTCTCTCTTTTGTCTCTGCTCTGTCTCATGTTATGACTTTGATATAAGGCACAGTATGCACTTTGTAATTATCTCTTGCGCCCTTAGGCCTTCTGTGTGGGTTACTATGCTCTTTACCTCTTTAAGTTGTGTTATCTGATTGAAATTATGTTCATAATACAAAAGTACCAGTCAGAAGGAGCGGGTAATGGAAATACTTTGATTGTTTGCCAGTAATCGTTTTACTGTGAGTCCTTTTCAACTTGTCAGAGTTCTTAAAGACGAAGGGGCATATTTATACTCTTTTGCGCTGAATTTGCATCAAAAATTTTGACGCAAATTCGGCGCAAACCTTACACCATATTTATACTCTGACGCCCGACCCCGCGAATGTCAAAATTCAGCAGTGTGCGTCATTTTCTGGAGGCGGGAAACAGCCTTGCATTAATGACATGCCAGGTAGCTGTTCCCGTCCAAAAAATGACTTTAAGGCCTGTGCGCCTTATTTATGCTTGCATGTCATTTTGACGCAAAGGAGGGGGCGGGCCTTAAAAATGGCGCACAGCCTGATGTGCGCTATTTTTTAACGCCTGGGTGAGGGTAGGCGTTAAGGGACCTGTGGGCTCATTTCCATGGTCTCTGACCATGGAAGCAGTCCACAGGTGCCCTTCCCTGCCCCAAGGGACACCCCCTGCCACCCTCGGCCAACCC
Organism: Pleurodeles waltl; assembly: GCF_031143425.1. Lineage (NCBI taxonomy): Eukaryota > Metazoa > Chordata > Amphibia > Caudata > Salamandridae > Pleurodeles > Pleurodeles waltl. The sequence goes on from NC_090444.1 coordinate 1,605,892,149, forward strand.
CTGGAGGACACCCATGGATGGGGGGACCCATCCCAGGTAAGTACAGGTACATAGAGGTAAGTATAATTTTTTTACTTTTTTAAGTGGCATAGGGGGGCCTACCTTAGGGACAGAATTCCCCTGGGCATGGCCATTGGGCAAGGGGCATGATTCCTGTCTTTGCAAAGACAGGAGTCATTTCAATGGGGGTTGTGCGTCACAAAATGGCACAAGTCCGGTTAGAGCCATGATTTTTTACTCTAACCTGACTTGCACCATTTTTTGACGCACAACCCCCATTCTTCCCTATGCCGGCGCTGCCTGGTTAGAGCCAGCTAATGTCAATCCATAAATAAGGCGCCCGTCTGGCGCGTTGGAATGGCGTTAGCCGGTGGTATAGATTTTGACGCAAATGAGCGCCGGCGCTGGTTTGCGTCAAAAAGTATAAATATGGGCCAAAGACTCTCTGAAAAGGCACCTTTATGCATCTGTTGCATCTTCCATATAAAGAAAACTTTTTTTAAACTCCTTTGTATAGAAGTATCACCCTCGTATGCCCAATTTTTTAGCAGGGTGTCATGATTAAAGTTCCCATAACACATAACGGTGTCACTCTCAGAGTTTTTGGGGATGCAGCATTGTGATATGAAGGGTCAGTGTTATAAAGACTAAAAGTGAATTACCAAATAATTACCACTTCTTCATCACAGTCCTTAACAACTAGGACATACTGAGCACTATCACAATGATTTGATCTTAAAACGCAGCCATGCTCACCACAAATTGTGAAATAACTAATGAAATTACATAATTGTGCAGACCAACTGTTGACAGCTTGCCCAATAGAGACATCAGAGGTCTGGTTATGTAAAGGATACACAGTCCATGTCTGTTTCTTAACGCTTCTTCATTGGGTGCACCCAGCTCTGATCGAGGAGTTCGCCTGATTTTGAAAAAAAAAAGCATTGTCCCGAAAGGCAATGCTTCAAGTGGCGGGGTAATGTCTGTCGTGTGTGGTGAGGTGTCTGTCAGATTTCACAAGGAATTTCTAAATACACATATACACATAGACAAAAACGTGCACACAAAATCTTCCTCTCTGCTTTAAAAGTCTTCAAAAATGTTGTTTGTTTTACAAAATACTGGGGCATATTTACAAGCACCTTGCGTCACTTTAGCGTCATTTTTTTTTTTACACTAATGTGGCATTAAGGTGGCCTTTTCATGGCGCCATATTTACAAAGTAGCACAATGCATGCATTGTGCCACTTTGTAGCCCAATGTGCCACATTATGCATGCGCCAGGCTTAATGGGGGGTGTTCCCTGCCTAATGTAGGCGTTAAAATGATGCTCCCATTGTTTTCAATGGACCTCCCTTTATTTGCAGGACTAGCACCATCATTTTTGGCCCTAATCCTGCAAAGTGCCACAATAGCATCAACATTTTTTACGCTAATGTCCTATCGTGCACCATGGTGGCTGTATTGTAAATGCGGTGCATGCCTGGTGTCTTTAGGGAGTGCACTGGGGCACAGGAAAAGTGGCGCATCATCTATGATGTGCCACTTTCTTGTAAATATGGCCCTAAGTGGGCCGTAATGTGGTGCAAGGGTTACAAAGTAGCGCAATGCATGCATCATGCTACTTTGTAAATATGGTACAACAAAAAGGCCACCTTAACGTCACATTAACATAAAAAAAGACACTAATGTGACACAAGGTGGCACCAAGGGTTTGTAAAAATGAGCCCTTAATACCCCTATCAATCAATACACGGGGCATATTTATGATGCCCCTTGCGCCACCTTGCGCCACATTTGTGTCATTTTTTTCCGCAAATGTGGTGTTGATGTGGCATTTCCCATGCACCATATTTACAAAGGGGTGCAATGCAAGCATTGCACCATTTTGTAAAACCCTTCACCACATTATACCTGTGCAAGGCATAATGTCTGCAAGGGGAGCATTCCAACATAGGAAGATCCAGAAAAATGGTGCAGTAGAATTTCCTAGATTTCACTGCGCCATTTTTAGCATCATTATTAACGCCTGCCTAAGACAGGCATTAAGATGACACTCCCATTGAAAACAATAGGCTTCCCTGTGCTTTTCTGCATTAGCACCATAATTTATGGCGCTAATCCAGCAAAGTGCCACATTAGCGCCATAAGGTATGACGTTAATGTGGACAAGACTGCCATGGTGCTGCTCATTTTAAATACGGAACACACATGGTATCGTTAGGGGGACGCAATGGGGTGCCAGAATAGTGGTGCATCATGAATAATGCGCCACTTTTCCATTAATAAGCCCCCACATTCGTCTTTCTTTCCACTGCCCCTTTAGCCCCTCTCATGTGCCCTGTTTGTCTTATAATGTATTTTGACATTATATGCCAGCGTGATTGTTGGAAAATCTGAAGCTCACCACCCAATCATATTGACCAAGCTACACCCCTGATTGTCTCTGGTGCATGCATAAGCTTTTGCATACAAGTACTAGTACAGAGCAGCAGTGAAAAATGGACCAGGGGTTTCACACTGCCAATCAGCCTTTCAATGAAGAGGGTGACCTTAGTTTGAAAAGGCTGTAGAGATAAAACTACAGGCAGGTACGTTGTGTGACTGCACTCATTTCAGATGGGAAGACTAGCAGATGGTGAGGACCTGTGCTTACTCTTCCAAGAGGCAAAAAAATGACATGCCTTACACAAGCCTATTTTCCTTTTTTCACTGCCAGTGATATTATGCAGGCACTTGGACAAAGATGTTCCCTCATTTGCATGTGGCCATGCACCCAAGGAAATGAAGGAATAAACCTTTGTGACTGCATTACATCAATAACAAAACAAGTATCTGCAGCCTCTCATGTACTAGCAAAGTGCCCAGATGGCAAAAAAACCCTAATGCACCTTCAGGATTCTTCCATTGTACAGCCCCAAGAGTCTAAACATTAATCTTACAACTGGTGATGAATATATCAGATGATACCCAAGTGGCTGTCCTGCAAATGTCCCTTAAAGCGACTTCCCAAGCAATGTCCAAGCTTCTGCTAGAGTAACATTGCACATCCAATTTCTGTTTAACCCCTACTTGTTCATTGTTAATTTTATCCACTTACTCAAATGGTGGTGGGATCTATTGAATCCTTATGCTCTGACCAAAAGTAATAGAGAGTGACTACTAAAGCTGGATGAAATTTCTGTGTTGCAGTCGAATCCCAAAATCCCTCTTCCCCCAAAGCATGTAACAGGGCCGATGTCATGCAAAGTGCTCGACTACTGCCCAGCGAGATCACGCTGCATAGGAAATGAAAAGGAAAAGTAGTCCAGAAGCCATGCAGAAAACATGGAGCCTCATACGTTTTTTAGTAGTTGGTCGGTGCGCTCAAGGAGGGCCAAATACCGGAAAAGGCATGACGTATGCATGCCTTTCACTAATGAAATCAAGTGAATTATAGAAGGCAAGCCTAAGAAACAACAAAACTGATGGCGTGAGGTTGGCGTGGTTAAAAGCCCACAGAGAGATTACAGCAGACTAGAGCGCTTGCGTGCTCAACCCTAGAAAGCATAATACATCAATCAACATTACAACCAGTTTAAAGAAGATAAACAACCCTGCCATTTTGTGTGATTCTAGTAAGCCCAGAGATTCCTGCCTAAACCCTGTGTCTAGATCTGAGAGCATAGTGGGTGTAACCATTCTGCCTGTCCAGAACCGAGGGAGTGATCCAACCCCCTACCCGAATAGGTTGGCTATCCTCTTGAGAAGATGAAAAATCAGCAGCACCAGGATCAGCAAAGTTGTCTGTGGTGTGGTGAGAGTCCCATGATGGTCATGACTGGAATGCCCTCTGTACTCCTTAGACGTATGTGTTGCTTATATAGTAACCTGCACAAAGTTCGTGAAACAGGCCTGTTGTACTGGTGTGTGTTTGTGGATAAGACTGGCTTCTGGACTGGTAATACGAGTTAATATATCAGGTATTGTACATGGCAACCTTGAAGAAGGCCCAGGGTGCATGTTGTACAATGGCTTGATGAAATGTGCAGCATTATCTTCTTAGTAAGAAGCAGCTGATTAAAATATAAAAACAACTACCTAAAAGCAGGTTTTGCTAAAAAGTATTTGAACACAGATAAAATGTGTCTAAGTGTAAAAGGCATATGCTGCGTGCCTAATGCTAAAATAAGGGTGTCTAACTAGGCGCTAAAGAGGTCCCACAACAGGATCACCCCTTCAGTAAGTAGCACCCTAGCTCTACCATCCCATCTTTACTCTCAGTCACACAATGAGAATCACATTCTTCGTGCGCCATTCACTATCCTACCTTCTTCTATCAGTTTCTGCTCTGCTAATGTGGAAGACAAATCTATCGGTCACGCCTGTGCTTTACTACACTCAACTTTTAAAACATTTCAAGGCCATCATTTCTCACATTGAAACTGCAACTATGCATTTTATTCACATCTCAATCATCGGGTCATACTTTCCCTACCGTCCTTATTTAGTCATCGTCCTGACATTCACTCTAACACTGCAATGGCAAACTTTCTCTTGATGTTCTTTTTTTAGGCTTCCCCCTTCCTATTTAATACCCTTTAATCCTGAACTATTTTGTTGACAAACTAGGTATCATAACTTGTAAACAACTCAATCTCCTGGATCTTCAAGTCCTCCACAGTCCCTAATACCACTCTGCATTCACTTGTGGATTCAACAACACTCACTATCTTAAGTCCTGCACTCATCAATACACTGACCACCTCTCTTAGAAAGATTTCAATCCTCATTACCCACCCTCTCAAATTCTTACTGCCAGTCCCATGCAGGCCTTCGCAATTCCTATGATTAAACCACTAAGAAATCAAGCATGGTAGGGTAGTTCTTCATATCAGTTTCTCCTCTTTCGACTGATTACCTCCCTCATTCTAAGATACACTCATCTAAAACACTGCTCTCCTGCTTTCAATTGCACCAAAGTCTCAACTACCATATCAAATAGGGATCTAGACATCTTTATAACCAACTATTGGTTAAATCACTCATCCTTCTCATTTATACTCATTCTAGTTCCATTTAATTATTTTATCATGATAGAGGTCCAACTTGGTAAATCAGGAAGGGGATTGCCTTTATCTACAAAGAAGTCCACTGTCCTGTCCTAGTCATTTACAGCTATTCTCGTCCTTTTAACTGTTCTAATTTGAGCTCCCCTTCCCTGTGACCAAAACATAAAAAATACTCACCAACCGCTACCACCCCCAGGTAGAAAATCTATATTCCCATTCAATTTGTCACACTCATGAACCCAGATTTTTTCTCGGATTGAACCCTATCCTACTAGGAGATGTTAAAATTAAATAGAACAAGACTTGAGGCTGTACCACTTCAAACTTGAGTTCTGGATCTATTATTAACTTCCTGATTGCCTGGCCAACCTTTATATTGAAACCAAAAGAGAAAGGACCTAGCTGGAAACTACAGAAACTAGACAGAGAAGACATAAGCCCTCTGATCTCCTTATTATCAGACCTATTCTTAGGACACCATTACGTTCAGTTTTCTCAATGACATCACTGATCATTCTGTGACTTTATCTAAGAAGACTATGGCTCTCATTATGAGCGTGCCAATAATTACTGATATGTGTGGAAACTGCTGTTACTGCACATATAGGAATTTTGATTTTTACATTTTTTATTACAAAATGCTCCCCACTACGTCTAGGCAGGTCAAATCTGCCTGAATATGAAGGGTGAAAAATGTCCGATATTTACTAGGACATAAGTATTTTGGTGCTGTAAGCACCAAAATCTTAATGTTATGCCCCATTTCAGAGGCAAACTCATAATAAGTGAAGGTATTGTATCCAATAAATTACAAACTCAATAACAAATCAGCTTTACTTCCTGCTAAAGCCTCATCTCTAAATTCTCAAATCAACTAAAATGTCTCAAAAACATTTTAAAATCATCAACTTCCAACTTGTTGGGCCAGATGAATTCATTGAGAAACGTGTCACTTTACAATTATACACATCCAGGACAATTAACTCTTTGATATCTTCAGATCGAGACAAAGGACTGACCACAGCATCAGCAATCCTCATGTTATTAAGTTCCAGATGTATCAAAGGGGTTTACCCATTCTGTGCCTATGGGAAAATGTGTTCATAAATATGGCCCTTAATTACTTCCTGAATGAGGGCAACCATTGGATCTTATTGCAGCATTTGTCACCTTTAAACACCAAAATATTGAAGACACCCTCAAAATTAGGTTGGGTTATGATGAATGATATTGGACTTGTTTGTATAAAATCTAATGAATTGCACTCAGCAGATACAAATCAGCCAATCTCTTTCTGCTCCTACTTCTATGCATATGGTGTACCTTAGGGCCCTATTTTGGCATCCATTCTCTTCAATGTTCATGTTGAACCACTTGGAGACTGTCTTAAAGGTAATTGCATATCCTTTCACCTGTACACCTACGGAACCCAATTTTATCTTAAAATGGGCTCTTGTGAGTCCAACTTTATGATCAGACTGGTACTACAAGACTTATATAAATGGAGGGACCATAAATACTTAAAGTAAATTTCTCAAAGGCTGAATTTCTTTCATTGAGGTCCAAATCTAACTGTAACAGCAGATGTATTAAGTGTGGAATCATCACACATGCTTCTATTACTCTAAAACTATCTGTAAGAAAGTGAATTATTATTTGGGGCGCTGTAAATTCACCACAAGCAAGAAGGTTGCTAACTTTTGGAGTCCAGTCAAAGGTTTCCATAATTTAAACCTGATCTTAAGCCTTGGTAGCCATTACACAGAGCAGATACGCTTAACTAAAAGAAAATGTGTAAAGCATTTAGAAGTACAGAGACAGTTAAAAAATCAAAAACACAAATAAAAAAATTCAACTCCAATTTCTAAAAATAGAGAAAAAATGATTAAGCTAAGTGACATAAAAAAAAGTCAAAAATACAATATGGAAAACTGAAGATATAATTTTTTTAAGAACTCCACAAAAAAACTACTAAGACCAAAGTAAGTCACCAATAATAATCTATTGTCACCCTTGACCAGGACCTAGGTATGAATTCAGGCTGACCTAAATGAAGGGCAAGTCAAATACCTCTTAGAAGTATATCCCAGGTGGAGATTTTACTTTGACACTTAGGGCCTCATTACGAGGCTGGCTGTCATGAGACTGCCAGCCCTGCAGTGACGGTCAGACTGCCGCACTCCAGACGGTCCAACCGCCACATTACGACCCTGGTGGTCAGACCGCCAGGGGACCACCATCAAGGCCAAGAACAAGGTTCCCAATGGGCTGACGGCAGGCAGCCTTATGGTCAACCACCTGCCCCGCTGATCACGACTCCTGTTTCTTCCATCCTTTCCATGGCAGGGACCCAGCCATTGAAAAGGCTGGCGGAAACAAGTGCAGGCAGAGAACACAGCAAACAATGAACATTGCTGGGGTGCTGGGCAGGGGGACCCCTGCACTGCCATTGCCAAGTGCATGGGCAGTGCAGGCCCCCGTGGACCCCTGCACCTGTTCTCCGGCAGCCTTTTCATGGCAGTGATACCTCCATAAAAGGCTGGCAGAGAACCAGGTCATAAACAGCAGGGCGGCGCTGGCCCTGCCGTCACCCCATCAGGATCACTGATCCTGTCGGAAACGACAGAAAACTGGGGTTCAGACCTCCAGGGTCTTAGTGTGGCAGTTGAACTGCCACAGCAGCAGTGATCCTTGCCAACAGCCTCGTAATGAGGCCCTGAGTGCCTGATGCACAAAGGAAAAAGTGCACGTTTGTGTGTGTTTACACTTTTTCAGCATTTAAGAAGCTATTTAAATAGTGAGTTTCTGAGTACGGAGAATCTGCAGTTGGGGCAGAGAACTCAGCTTATTAAAAGATAGTGTTGGAAATAGCCTTTCTGCAGGGTCACCCCCAAACTTTTTTCCTTCCTCCTTCTCTTTTTCTGACCTCATTTTTGCTGGCTTTAGTACTCTGCACACTTTACCACTGCTAATCAGTGCTAAAGTGCATATGGTCTCTCCTTAAAACATGGTGATGAGAGAGCGTAGCTTATAAAATCTATATTTACGTGAAATGTTTATGAACTAATGTGTGATAATGCCACAGAGAAATTGTATTAACCTGTTTTACTAAAACATGCATTTGAAATGTGACTACGGGGAGTGGCCGTCAATATATATACGTGGATTAATAAAAATGACTAATGGCTATGAATATTTGAATTAAAGAATGGTTTGCACTAATTATTAATGATTATGCTATTAGAGTTATGCTAAATAAATCTTGTAGGCCTTAAGTTAGCATGAGCCGAAGCTTAGCTGCCTGACTCTCATATTAAATGTGTTTTTCTAACGTGCAGTGTGCTGACTTGCAAAAGGACATGACCTCTTGTTTTCTTCAAACTAGAAGCTGAATGTAACCATAATGGATCCATTCTCATGAAATTCATATTGCTTGTAGAAATGTTTAATCAAAATGCAACAGTTTAGACTAATATAATGTACAAGGTCATTTAAACCGGTGAAGACAATGGAGCTACTGACCAGAAGATGTGCAAAGAATTACAGAAGGATGAATTCATACCGGACGTGCTACCTCTGAAGACGTCAATCATATGGACCAATAAACTGTCTGTGAACTATCGTGGGGTGACAAAGTTGATGAGCTAATTCGATATTAATTGGGTAGAGATAGTGGGGTGCAATCCCATAGCCAATTAGATTTTAGGGGAATGTACAATGAAAAAGGCATAAAAACCTATGATAAGGGGGGCCTGAGAGAGGTGTTAGGGAATGCTATTGATTTTATCCAGAAACTCTGTCACTCTGTTTGGTGACTGATTGGTTTATTAAAACCATCCTCTGCCTTAGATTGCCCATTTACACTTTACCTCCTTATGAGGGAAGTGCCCCCTTCTTGCCCCGGAGTCTTGACTGATGGCGAATCGACTGATGTCCTGAAGACGAAGACTGAACCTGAGTGCTGACCTAAAACTTGGAGGGTAACTATGACAATGAAATTGTGATTTGTCTGTTTGCCTTTCCTTTCTAGGTACCAACTGCTTATTTTTGATAGAGACCATAGTTAGATGTTTTCCAAATTGGTGTTCTAAAATTGTTTTGCATGAAGCCCAACATGCCAATGCTAATCAGTGGTTAGGACAGGTGTTCACAAAACTGACGCAAATAGACATACGACTGAATCTATGCTTTGTTGAATCGATGCGTTATTGACACTCTGCTAAATTGATCTATGTTCACACCGTGTTATGTTTTGATGTTTGTGATCCTTGCCTTGATGAAATCTTATCAGAGTTGCCATATTGTGACTATGCTATTTTGCTTCTTGGTTTTGAGATTAACACATGTGCTCTTAGAATTGTAATTAATAAGGAATAAAACTCATAAAATTCTACTAAACTGATGTGGTTATTTATGACTACCAGGTCATGGTGGTGTCTTGAATTGATTAATGTCTCTGACTAAAGTGAAATGCATTATTGTAATAAATATTGATGACATTATTGACGTATTGATTGATATATTGATTAGTTATCTTGTCCTAAGGTGTCTCTCAACTGGGTCAAAAGATTCCTTGGCCTAAAACGAGTCCTGTTGTGTAATAAATTATCATGAAGGGACGCGTTAACAGTGACATTGGCTCATACCCAATTGGTTTATTTAATTTACTTGTAAGCCCCTAGTCAAGTGCACTACATGTGACCAGGGCCTGTAATTTAAATGCCACTAGTGGGCTGCAGCACTGGTTGTGCCACCCACATCAGTAGTCCCCTAACCATGTCTCAGTCCTGCCTCTGTAGTGCATGTGTTTGCAGTTTCACTGCCACTTCGACCTGGCATTTAAAGTAATTGCCAAGCCTTAAACTTCCCTTATTCGACATATGTCACCCCTAAGGTAGGCCCTAGGTAGCCCATAGGGCAGGGTGCTATGTAGGTAAAAGGCAGGACATGAACATGTGTTCTATATGTCCTAGTAGTGTAAAACTCCTAAATTCATTTTACACTGCCGTGGGGCCTGCTCCTTTCATTGGGCTACCCTCATATACTGTTTGAGTGGTAGATCCTGATCTGAAAGGAGTAGCCCCATCAAATTTAGTATGGCCAGAATGGTGATACAAAATTCTGCTTAATGGTGAAGTTGGGTTTTATATTACTATTTTACAAAAGCTACTTTTAGAAAGTGAGCATTTCTCTACACTTAAATCCTTCTGCGCCTTCCAATCCACTTCTAGGTTTAGTTGGCATCTCACTTGTGGATTCACTCAGACTACCCCAAAGACGGGATGCTCAGTCACACTTGCACACATCTGCATATTGAATGTATCTTCCTGAGCTGGGAGGGTGGAGGGCCTGACACTTACATGTCATAGGACGGTAACCTGCCCTCACACAAAGGACTGCCACACCCACTACTGGGACCCTAGCAGACAGGATGGAACTGAAAGGGGAACTTGTGCACTTCTAAGCCACTCTTTGAAGTCTCCCCCAATTCAAAGACACATTTGGGTATTTAAGCAGGGTCTTTGACCCTACCAACTCAGACACTTCTGAGGTAGACACTTCTACTTCATCAGACACTTCCTGGAGAAGAAACCCTGAACCAGAACCTGCAACCTGCCAAGAAGAACTGCCTGGCTGCCCAAAGGACTAACCAGGACTACTTTTCTGAGAAGGACTGCTGCCTTGCTGTTGTCCTGCTGCCTTGCTGCTCTCTGGCTGTGCTGAGAAGTGCTCTCCAAGGGCTTAGATAGAGCTTGCCTCCTGTTCCCTGAAGTCTCAGGACCAAAAAGACTTCATTCCTGCAAAAGAACTCCTTGTAAGGCGAAAATCGACGCACAGCCTGCAAGAAACGATGCACAGCCTGCATTGCGATGAGAAAATCACTGCACGCCAAACTGGATCGACGCAGCCCGACTTCGCAAGAAGAAGATTGACGCAGCAGCACCACCATTGCGGCCGGCAATGCAACGCATGGCCCACTAGATCAATGCAAAGCTGAGCCGAAACGACGCAGCCTGACTTCCTGAGAGGAATCGACGCAGCGCCTGCCATGCAGCAGAAATTTCCATGCATTGCCCACTGGATCGACGCAGCCCATGTGACTTTGTCCTGCACGCCCAGGATTTTGATGCATCGTCCCTGGGGCATCTGAAAGCCCCGCAACCCAAAACGGATCCCAGTCTACGTGCCGGAAATCAATGCAAAGCCTGCCTGCGTGAAAACTCAATGATCTGTGTGCACGGGAAAATTTTACGCACACGACCCCATTTTCCATGCATCTCCTCCTCTGCAGTCCCTTGCAGAGAATTTGAACGCAAACCAGGTACTTTTTGCTTGGAAGAGACACTTGTTGTTTTTTAAAGGACTAAAGACACTTTATATCATTTTTACAGTGATATCTCAATGTGTACTTATTGAATCTTGATCGTTTTGACCTGCATCTTACCAGATAAATATTATGGGCCTGATTCTAACTTTGGAGGACGGTGTTAAACCGTCCCAAAAGTGGCGGATATACCACCTACCGTATTACGAGTCCATTATATCCTATGGAACTCGTAATACGGTAGGTGGTATATCCGCCACTTTTGGGACGGTTTAACACCGTCCTCCAAAGTTAGAATCAGGCCCTATATGTTTTTCTAAATACTGTGTGGTGTATTTTTGTGTTGCTCTACTGTGTTATTGCATGATTTATTCCCCACTTTACACATCGCCTTCTAAGTTAAGCCTGACTGCTCAATGCCAAGCTACTAGAGGGTGGACACAGGGTAATATGGATTGTGTGTGACTTACCCTGACTAGAGTGAGCGCCCTTGCTTGGACGGGGTAACCTGACTGCCAACCAAAGACTCAATTTCTAACAGATAGGCTATGTTTTAGTTGCAGCTGTCTGGTTTGGAGGTTTCATGCTTTGGACCGTAGCTACTCCTTATGCATACGCTTATTTACAAATCCCTTTCTATGTGCCTCTGTCAACTACCCTACTAACAGGGGCGTAGCTCCAGGAGGTTTTTTGGGGTGTTACACCCACTTAAAAGACTAATTCTGTAGTAAATAGTTGGGTACAAGTGCTTTCAGTGGGGTATGGTGAGGTGTTTGTCGTGTTTCAACTTGGAGTTTTACATGCACAGGCAGACAGAAACAAACATACTCTCTAGTCCATTTTCTGAAGACCTTAAAAAACATGTTGATCAGTTTGAAAAATAAACAATCTGCACTCCTCTTTCTTTCCACTGCCCCTTAAGCCCATCTCCTGTCCTGCTTCTCCTATATTGTGTTTCAACAAGATGTCCCTGTGTGATTGTTGGGAAATCTGAAGCACACCCCTCCCACACCCCAATCATACTGAACAAGCTGCGCCCTCTCTAACAAAACAATGGTAACACCCTGTATGCCATCGTTATCCAAACTGTTTCTGTCCAATGCATTTACTTCTGTCACTGTAATGCTCTGGACAGAGCTCTGACATTGTTCCACTAAATGCTCCTATTACTGTTGTTATTGTAAATGGTCTGTACAGCGATCTGACGTTGTTGTACCACATGCAGCTTCTACCTCTGTACAGAGCACTGAGACCCGAAAAGACAAAAGTCCACTCTCTAAAAAACAATCTAATAAAAAGTACATTATAACGCTTATATTCTTGTCTTTATAACATGAATTAATAAATGAATAAGTACACAAAAAAATACAAGTTATGGATCTTTGTATAAAAAGCCCAGATCCATTGGGGATCTTGCAAAGGAGTATTTTGTTTTAACGCCTGTCTGTGATTAAATCCTGGCATATATTGTGGTTTTGTTACAGATTCTTACAGAATAAATATGTTGTTTGCATAGCTGTTGTGTGACTAGCATAACCGAGTGCGCAGGACCACCTGCCATGTGATCTTTTCTTAGTGACGTAAGTGATAACGTAACTTATTGTGTTGTTAAGAGACCAGCTGGAGTAGGCAGGAGTTGATTCTTGACAGTACATTTCTAATACGAAAACAGCGGAAGAAATTTCATTAACATCTAGAGTCTATGTACAATATGGAAAATTCCGTGAGAACAAATTGCTCTTAATTAGGAATAGAATTCACTATTTTAAATGTATCTTTATTTCGAACAGTAATGCCATTGGAGTGAGCCCCCAAAAAGGCAAATACACTAAAGCTGCACATTCTTTCAAAAAGAACATTGATGTAAGTGGGCAGTGTTAAAAACGGTACCCCTGAAGGGTAATAGATGCAGTCATGCTGCATGAGTCATTTCAAGACTTATTACTGGTTTAGTCAAAAGAAGTCTAGAACAAAGTGCGGTGCCATTCATATTGAAGAAGGGAAGGAGAAGCTTGTAAATTCTATTGACAGGTCCTGTAAGCGGAAGCTAAAACCTTCTGACGAGTCCGTCATTGACTGTCACGAGCGTAGTTTCCAGCCCGTGCTTTTCCTGTGGTGTGCGCTGGCTTGATAAGAGGCGCATTTGAATACGAATTCAAGCAGCACCCTTTGCCGATGATTTTCTTTCCAGTGGATAAATAGCTACTCTGTTTATGCTCTGCTCCTCACGTGGTGCTTTAGTTAAGGGAAAAAACATTATTTATTTGAGAGATCAAATTAGGAATTATCCACAGAAGAACAACGTTAGCACATCTAAAGCCCTATTCACTTACTGGATTCGAAATGAAAAACATTCAGGAGCATCATGTAGGTATCGATCCTTATAAATATTTATTTGGAAAAAGACTCAGCTTGCCTCCCAATATTAAATTTCGGCGGTAAAGTGTCTAAGAGTAAATAGAGTAGACTGGTATGTTTCAAATAGGACAAAGTTTTTCAGTTTGGATTTGATGGATTTTCTATCGTCCCGGTAACGTTCCTGTGAATAATACTGCTATTCCATGGAGACCCTTTTGTTTTGAATACTATATAAACAAGGAGTCACGATCACTGTGAATAAGGCATACTACTTACATGGTTTAGATATTCTTACTGAAAATTAACCTTCGGGCATGCGCAGTAAAGAGCTACAACGGTCTCTGCGTCATCAGAAGCTGGAGTTGATGAGAATGGCAACCTTATGACTATTAAAGATGACAGAAGGAACTGAAAACGATTTAAGATTTGCTGGGCTGAGTAGGCTTTGGAAGACAGGTAAGAAAATAAGGCCCAGACGTGCAAAGTCTGTGTCGGGTCTGTATTACTTTTGTAACAGAGACTCGATGCAAAGTACTGGGTTTCTATTTACAATCCAGCACAAATCACGATTTGCATTGGATTGTAACCCAAAGTACAGCCAAGCAGAGCAATGTGCTACCTTCTGTTACTTAAGAGCGTTTCATTGGATGTGTGGTGCCTGGGCGCTCCCATGCAGCCACCCATGAATTTTGATGCTAATCCCTATCTGTAGGAAAGTGGGTTATTAGTAGGTGGAGGTATGCACCTTCAGCTAGTAATATTATCACAATCACTAATAAGATCCAGCCAAGTCTCAATAAATTAGCCTTGCTAAGCAGCCAGTCAGGCTTAACTAAGGACATAGGTAAATGTAAAGCATTAATATCACCAACACAGTAAATAAGTAAAGGACACATCACAATAAAAATCCAACACCCATTTGTAATAATAGGACATATTTTTATGTTTAGAAGTATACCAGAACAACAAAAATGCAATGTAGGGAACTGAGGTTATACATTTTTAAAGATTAAACTGTAGAGTAGTGCCTAAAAGCATGAAGCGCCAACTGTGGCTCTCTGGTCGTGATGGACCGGGTCAAATCTAAAAGCTCAAGCTGACTGCAATGGAGCGCAGGTCGGATACAGTCAAGGGTAAACCCTGCTGAAGTTTTACCCTCCGAAGAATTGTGCGAAGAGTCCCGTTCACGGGGAAGATCACGGGGAAGACGGTCACCGGGAGCAAGGAGAGCATCGCTGGTGATGGTACTTGGTGTGCGAAGAGCCGCAAGTTCTTTCAGCGAGCAC
This sequence comes from Pleurodeles waltl, assembly GCF_031143425.1. NCBI lineage: Eukaryota > Metazoa > Chordata > Amphibia > Caudata > Salamandridae > Pleurodeles > Pleurodeles waltl. Next base: position 1,605,907,169 of record NC_090444.1, read on the forward strand.
CATGGTTCCAGAGCGAACTGATCCATTCACGAAGAGCCCAAATGCTTAAGATCTCAGAAAGCACTCTAAGGGCCCACATCCTAAGAGGCGCCTCTTGGAGGTCAGGAACTCACTGCAGGCAAGTATAGGAGCTGCAGTCAGTTGTTTCTTGGTTCCTTTGGGGAGGTAGGTGTCTTCTATCACTGACCAAGGGTTCAGAAGCTCTGGATTGCCACTTCGGGACCAGGACTCAGTCTCACACACTGCACCTATGTGGTTCAGGAAAATCCAGATGTAGTTTGCCAGCTGGAGTCATCCTCTCTTTGGGCTTGCAGGTGACTGTTTCCAGCGTCTTTCTTCCTGTCGCTGATCAGGGAGTCCTCTCCTTTTCCTTTTAGGACACAGTTGTTTCTTTGTGGAGCCTTGAGAGTGCAGCAGGTGAAGCCCTTATGAGTGCAGTCCTTCTGTGGTGCATTTCAAGTGCCCAACAGGACAGTCCTCCTGATGTTCCAGGCAGTGATCTGAAGGGATCCTGCAGATCACACATATGTATTCCTCATTATGGGCTGGCACTCTCTGTGATGACCACTTCCTGGGAAGTGTGGCATATCTTTGTCCCAGAATGCATGGGTTTCCAAAAATAAAATACAAATTTAGAAATTCTCTCCTTGAAGTGCAGGTCTGGCTAACTTTTCCCTACACTTCCCTCCCAGTCCCTCTCTTAATCTAATTAGGGGGGCTCCTTTCGGGCTGGTGATCAGAAATGTGGTAGCTGGTCTGTGTCCTGTGACCTCTCGTCTTCTGCCTTCGAAGTCCAACTTATCTCCCCAGCCCCCTTCCTTTACATGCTTCTCCAGGTAACAGATGTCCTCCCACCAGATTGCAGCATTGTTTCAGCCACAGGCCTCTTTACACCTACTCAGAGGGCAGCTTAGTTCAGGCTGTAAAAATGCTGACTATAGGAGCCTGGCCCTCTATGTAGTGTGCAAAATTAGGCACACTGTGCAGGGGTCTAGGCAATCACACATTGTTTCCAGAGGTACAAATTAGATCACCTAATGCTCCAATGTAGCTGGTCAAGCAGTTAGGCTAATCCAGGAGATGTGCTAAGTATTTGCTGTACTCACAAATCCAATCTGGCACCACACACACTCAATGAATAACTCAGGACCAGAATTTATAAAAAATACTTCAGACTTTTATGTGCATTTTAAGACCAAGATCTTTAAGATACATTATGTACTTTTTGTTATATGATTTTTCAAAGTTGTAATAAAGTTAGTCTTTCTGTGCGTAATTACGCACCATAGGTTTCAATAGGCAGTCACTTTTAAATTGCATTAAAATCACACAGTTGAGTTACCAGTCTCTTCTTTTGAAGGTTGGTCGAAGTAGTCAGTGGGCACACTATGCCAGCTGGAGAGCCTCGGGTGGCTCCTGGTTCTAGCAGGAGCAACATTGGAAAGTCTCTTGGCACAGGCACAGGGCCACCTGGAAGGGCCACTTGGTAAAGGAGCTGGTTCACGGATTTAAAGTTGATGCCTTGGGGTCCCCTTGGGCTGTTGAGGTCGCAAAGGGGTAGGGGCACCCAGCAGATCCGCGAGACAGGGCTCAGGCTGGATGCAGGGCAAGTTGAAGGACTTGGATGCTGTGAGCAAAGGGACCCTTTGGAGCTGGAGGTAAGTCTATTTCTGTGGGCTTTGCTTTGCAGGAAGTCATGGGTGGTCTGGTGGGAGGTTCAGGGTGTCACTGAAGTCTCTCGACTGGGGCTTCCTCCTGGTCCAGTTGCAGCTCTGGGTGAGCTGTTTTGAGGGTTGTCCGATGTGCATTGACCAGTACCTAAGTTATTGGCACAACTCGGCCACGGGAGGTTGCTGTGCCACCAAAGTTTGCACACTTTCAGGTCTTGTCCGGGCAGTTGTTGGTGTGTCATTGGGTCCGGCTGCGACTTCTGGTTGAGGAGATATTGTCCAGTCGGCGAAGTGACCCTCACCGATTTGCTGTTTCCTTGTAGGTTTCTTTGGTTTCTTGAGTGGTGCCTCCACTCAGGAGGGAGTTCTTGGGCTATTTGCAAAGCCTGGAAGTCCTCTGGGTCTTTTGAGGTTGGTCTAGAGGTCAGCTCCTCCGCAGCGGCGATTGTCGGGACTCTAGTGCAGCAGGCAGGGGTCTTGGAGCCTCTTCTGGTGCAGCAGGTCCTCTGTTCTCATCCTGGCAGGTTCTTTGGTGCTGTCTTCCATCTTCAAGATGAATCTAATTTCTTGGTCCAGGGGAGCACACTAAATACTGAATTTAGCTGATGTTTTAGGGGGAACCTGGTAGTGTCCAATAGGACACCTACCCTTGAGTGGATACACCCACTACAGTCACCACTTCCTGTGGGAAGGGTCGCTTCCCTAAACCTCATTGGACATTTTCCTTCCATCCAACATGGAGGGAAATGAAATGGGGGTCCACTTCGCCTGCAAGCCCCTAGGGGTGGTGCATGCTCAGTGAGATCCTTCCTCCTACCCTTTTTCTGGTTTCCCACCTTTGCTTCCACCAAAAGTAGGGGTTGACAAAGAGGGAAGGCATCTGCTGCTAGCAGCAGGCCTGGGGGCTCGACTTTCAAGGGCGGTAGCCCTCTGAAACTCACTGCCAGGATAGTGCATATTCCTGAGGGAGAGGGTGTTAGCTCCTCCAACCAGGAGGAAGGGCATTGTTTTACAAACCAGAGAGCAATGGCTCTCTCCCAGGTTTGTATATTGGCTGTCTGGAAGTGGCCGACTGGATGGAACCAGTCAGCAACTATGCCAGTTAGGCCAGCTTTTGCCGGGGGCACCTATAAGGTGACCCCTGGGTACTTTTGGGGTTAAATCCAATACTGATACCAGTTTGGATTTATCATCCTGAGCTGATTGATACCAAACAACCCAGGGTGCCCATCATGTAACTGGGGAACTCCTGTTTGACAAGTGTCCAGTACGTGCAGTTAAAATGGCTGCTCTGTTAACTCACTATGTCCCAGGTTTGGCAAGGACACAGTGGGGGCATATTGCTCATGCAACTATGTCCTCATATATTGTACGGTGCACCCTGCCTTAGGGCTGTAAGGCCTACCAGAGTGGTGACTTACCCATATCACATGCAGTGTAAGATTGACAGGCCATGTTGAGTTTGCCTTTTTAGGTTTGCCCGAGTACACTCAGCCTGCAGTTGCAGTGCTGGGTGCATCTGGGTGCAGGGCCTTAGAGGGTGGCGAAATCAGTGTTGCTGCCCTCAGGGGCCTACTGATACTATCCCATGCCCTGGGTACTGGGGTACCCATTTACTAGGTTCTTACAGTGATATGCAAGATTGCATCCAATTGTGCCAAGCATCACAACCGATTTAGGGAAAGAGCTCTGGGGACCCTGGCCACTACAACTTCTAGACACATAAACATCAGGCAAAAAGTGGGGGCTAACCAAGCAAAAAGAGGCCTCCTCTCACACTCACCAATCAGAAGAACCTGCTACAAGGCTATTTTAGGTAACTACAGGATAGTAAGTTTGAAAACTAATTTCCTGTAATAGTTATAATAACTCCGCCATTGGTAAGTTGTTGGATTTATTGAACTCTAATTACTTTGATACTTTGAATCAAGTTGCTAGCTAATTGCAATCAAAACATTTGACTTTATTAAAGTTTAATGAAGCCTTCCCATGTTAGCGTATGGGGCTAGCAGCTTTTGCAGTTTTTACCCCCCCACGGCATATACAACATGTTTAATATTGTTTCTGCTTTTTATAACAAGCCACCCCACCCTTAGGACACTTAGAGCAGACCTTAGGGGTGACGTTTGTAATAAAAAGGTAGTTTTAGACTTTGGAAGTACTTTTAATTCCAATGTCGAATTTGGACATAGTTTTCTTTTATTTCATTTTTAAAAAAGTCTGGCTTTAAAATGACACTAGACACCACAGCATTGCACACCTAAGTACATTAAGTCCACTGAGATATCTAAACCTCCCTGTCCTATTATTTACTAGGGACTTACAGTAGGGTGTCTTGACCAATTATAATTATACCAAACACCATATACCTTTAGGGATGAGCATGTCCCTGGGCCTGGTTAGCTGAGCCCAGGACACTTTCAGAGTCAGTAACCATCAGTATCAGTCAAAAAATGGGGGGTGATCAGGGCAAAAATAAGAACTTTCCTACATTATCTTTAAAGAACTGTAAATAGGGATTTGTGAAAAATGTTTGCACTTCCCTGAGTGCGTTGTAAGAAGAAAAAATAGTTTAAGATCTCCTTGTTTTTTCCGTGTTACGTGTGCTGCATTCTACAGCGTACATACAAGGAGGAGAAGGTCTTAAAGCATAGTTTTGAATAGTAAACTACCCCTCCCTGCACAAAACCTATGCTGACCACAATGCAAATACCCTTGCATTATGGTGCAAGGGTGTCTGCATTGGAGCATGATAGCCAAAAGTGCACTGGTGCAGTGCCATAGCAGAACAGCGCCCCATCTTAGTAGATGGGGTGATGTTGTGCTTTCTTTCCAGTCCTCCCAATGAAGTGCTGAAACTTTACTTGCTGTACTGAATTGCACAACATTTTTGTAAACCTCACCCTAAATGTGCAACAGCAAAGAAAGCGGAGGACTAGATAACTGAATATGCAGTAACAGAAGAGTAGTCCATTTTCTGAGACCAAGAATTGCCATGGAGAAACCTAGATTTGGCATTGTGCTCGGTCTGCAAGCTGTAATCCCCTTGCTTATTAACAGCCTATGTGTTGCAAAGAACCTTCTGGAGTAGGAAGAGGGCATGCTCTTTGCATGTTAACACAAGGAGCTATGTACTATAATAATGGAAACGTATTACAACAAAAACTGGCAATGTTAATATGTTTGACTTGTTATTTATGTGTTGTGCAGTATTTGTGAGCTCTGTTGCTAACTCAACAAAGAAGGCTATTTTTATTTAGTTGTACAGTAACATTTGAACAGTAATAGACAAATATATGTACTTACAACATTAGAATGGAAATACTACAATTGAATTGCAACTCTTTTAAAAAGAACTTGAAGCAAACTAAGTTGTATTTTTGAATTTAAGTTTTAGGTATGCATTTTTAGTTTAATAAAAACATGTTTCATAATTGTACAGAAGCATAAAGTCTTAAAAGTAGAAAGAATAGGGGAAGCGCAATAGACGTGTTAAACCTTTTTGTTATTTTTGTTATTTTGTACTGGGCAGTTGGAGTGTTAGTAACTGTAGAAGGTAATGGAATTGTAGTTTCATTTGTTTAATGTTAACAATTTTAAGCAGAAATGCCTGCAAGAGCATTTATATGTTGTTAGTGCTATTTTATGAGAAAGTACAAATTCATTAGAGTGATTTGCTTGCCCCCTGATAGTTTGTAAGCTGTTGCATCAATATTAGTTTGTGCTAGGATTGAAGAACTATGTGATTAGTTTGGCTAGGCTGGGTTAGTTCAATGACAGGTTTTAATCAGCAGGCTACAGACTTTGCAGAAAACTATTACACATTCTATAGGGAAGTATTTGAGGACTTCTACAATGTTGTCAAAATTTACATAAACCTAAAGCTCCCTTTTCAAAATGGCAGTCGTACAATACACACACTGCTGGGGCAGGTAATGATAGATTAGGTATAGTCAGTTGTGATATGGTGGGTTACAATAAGATGAGTAGGGTATGTAGGTTAAGGTGTGGAGAGTAGGATTGCATAGGGTCTGTTCAGTAGATAGAGTAGGAAATGTAATGATGTGAAGCATATGTTTAGTAGGAAACATAGCATACGGTATGAAGGGCAGTGTAGAGAAGGCAATATGGGGTTGGATATGATATGTAGGTGTGGGTAGGATAGGATAAGGTATGTAGAGGAGGGTGGATTTGGCTATGGTTTATAGGCTAGAAGTGTGTAGGATAGGGTTGACTAAGGCAGTTTGGTGGAGTATGTGGGGAAGGTTTGAAAAGTAGGGTATGTAGGATAGGGTATGTTAAGTAGGGTATATACAGTGTGTTAGAGTATATTATGTAGAGTATGGTAAGGAGCATTTTGTAGTGTAGAGTATTTAGGGTATAATATGTACGGTAGGTATGTATGGTACCCCATGTAGCATGTAGGTTAAGGTGTGTAGAGTAGAAAATACAGCGTTGGATATGTAGGGTAGTATTGAGTAGGTTATGTAGGGTTTGGCTAGGTTTTAGTATGTGGGGTATGGTATGTAATACAGGCAATAGGTGGGTGGGGTAGGTTAAGGCAGGGTGGGATCAGTATTAGGCTTGCCAAACAAATCTAAAAGGGAAGATGGAAAGACCCCTTTTGACCATTGTATGTTGCATGGTATGTATTGTGGGTAGTGGGGGCATGTCATCCTGCCAGACAGAAAAAGCTGTTTGTAGATAAAAGTATACCTTCAAAGAAGAGGGTTAAGAAAAGGTGTAGAACTCTGATGTTTATGTTGTAAGCAGGGGCATAGGTTGGTCAGTAAGATTGGAGGGGCATGAACTTCAGATTGCCCAACATTCACGCTGGCACATAATAATAAAATATGTTGTATTGGAAGCATAGAGGGGCTTAAGGGGCAACAGAAAGGGAAAGGAATTCTGATTGGTAGGTTTACTAAGTGAGCAAAAGCGCATTATTTTGTGAAATAACCAACATTTTGAAGTCTTTCCACAAAGAGAGATGAATAGAGTGTGTGTGAATTTTTGTCTGTTAGACTTCCTGGTGAGATCCAACAGACACCGCACCATACCCAACTGAAAGCACCTGTTCCCAACTATTTATTACAAAATACATTTCTTAGGACTGTGTCGCACCACAAACACTCCTACTGAAGATATGCCCCTGGTTGTAAGTGGAGAACTATATGGCAATTCGCAAAATATAAAATGGTAAATATTTTTGTCAAATAGCCAGTATTTTCATTGCATCTTTAAGAAAGCCTATGTGAGCCCTTGCCTTTTTTTGTGAAAAAAAAAAAGTAAAAACAACATGTTCTCATGACAGTAAGATTAAAACCATTTTGGTCACAGCAACAGCCACAGCGTGACCAAACAACAGAACCCACCTACCTCAAAGCTTGTGAAGCCTCACTGTCTCAAGTAACCTTATCCCACCTTCCCCCTTTGGCCAGCTTGATGATGCCATTCCAACAAAATAAAAGGTCCAGAGTCTGTTTGAGTAGTTTAGTTGCTCAAGATATTGATGAGAATGACCCTCCTGCATCACAGAATGCTAAAGAGTAATAGTTGTCAAATTTCGAGTTGCCTGTATCTGTAGAACTCATAGTCTCACTGGACAGTGCAGTTTTTTATAATCTTTGCTAATGTAGTCTAACAATGGGCACCAATGCTTTATAAAATAATTTCCTTAATCCTTGGCCAGCTTCAAGAGCTTCTCGAATAGTGTTTTGTTCAGTCTCTCCTCACCCTCCATGAGATGCAAGATTGCTTGTTTGAGTGAAAAAAGCCTCCCATTGTTTCTCATCCGGCGTGATATCTAGTTATTGTTCCCAGGAGTGTTACAACCTTAATGTCTCAACTTGAAGTCTAGTTTTAGTAGTTCATAGAGTCGGTATAACCCGTACATGTCAGCATGTACTTTGTAGGTTCTGGCATGTTGTGATCTCTCTGTGGGCTTTTAACCATGCCTACTCTTGCAATTCATTCTTTTCTTCATTTTTATTTGTGCATTTTGTGAAATGTCCCTCCAGGCAATTTCACTAAGTGAACATTTTTTGTTGACCATCGCCCTATGTCACGCTTCCTCCTGTTACACCATGTGACATCCGCCCCTCAGGTTTCGGTTTGCCTTTCAACCCAGCCGCAATCCTTTGTAGACATTCACGCAGGGAGCCAATAACTCGCGCTGATCCTCATGGAGGCCATGGCACTTTGAATGGACTTGCTTCTGTTAACTGTTTTACTTTCCATTTTCAATTTGAGCGGCAAGAAAAGTCCAGTTATGAATTTATAATGCTAATAGCTCTAACTCGAGCAAACGTGAGACCCATTGCATTGCAAATTCTTGTTGAACTTTGTCTATGGGGTGTTTTCTATGGAACTATGTTTAATTCTGTGGTCAAAGCTGCATGTATCAAAAGTGTTCTGATTCCACTAGCTAAAAGTTTTCTTGCAGTTATTCAAATCATTTGACGTTGTTGTGGTTTGAAACATCTCACTGTGTTTTGCATCAATTTCTACCCACGGTTGACAGGTAGTCATGTTTAATCCAGAAGAGAACTCACTTTTTATAAAAGACTACCCGCTACTAACTGCTAGTTTGTCCCTAATTTACAACGTATACCATGCTACTGGTGATATATAGAGTAGGGGTGTTCTCTGTGATTTAGGCTGCCAGGGAACTTCCCAAACTGGCCCTGCCACTAATTTGTAGTCAATCATGCACCATCCCTTTCCAGTCTCTCATTTGATCCATAGTATTAGGAAGTGCTGGTGATCATCAAAATGAAAGTAAAGTAAATCTGGAATTCCCAACCCTCCCTGCAGTGGTTTCAGTGTACATTGATGCTTAATTATTCTTTCTTTTCTACTCACCCAAATAAAGGAAGAGAATGTGGGCTGGAGCTCAAGAATATATACTTTTAGAATTTTCAATACCAGTGTTTAACAGCCCTAAAGTATTTTGAGGAAGATAGACATCTTTATCGCTGATATTCTTCCCATAAAAATACAATATTTTGTGTTTCAAGCTATTGAATCTGGTCTTTACCGCCTTCGCAAGCACTGAGGTTTAACTACTCTTGTTGTGTCTATGGAGTTCGCTAAGTTGAGATCGAAGTGAGAAATAGTGGAGTCTGTCTAGTGTAATGGGGTAAGACGTTGAACCAAGACACTTTTTGGTATGACTGAAAATTAATCATGGCAAGGGTGAGAAAGTGAAATGAGTCATCATGGATAATAAAATGCCATCTGCAAACACAGTTAATTGTATGTCTTGTGTGCCAAATTTTAATTGCTTTGATTTGCATGTTGAATCAGATTCTTTTTTGAGAGGGGGTTTTGAAAGTCAGAACGAAAAGCAGCAGCAACAAGGGATAGCACTGCCTGTTGCCTCTGCCTCTGGGCGCCCAGTCCGAACATTGACAGTTGACTTTAATCTTAGCTCTGGGGGGTGATATCCCACTAACCACCAGTTTCAGAAGATATCTCCCATTCCCCTCACCCACAGGGTGTCAGACATAAAGGGCCTGATTCTAACTTTGGAGGACGGTGTTAAACCGTCCCAAAAGTGGCGGATATACCACCTACCGTATTACGAGTCCATTATATCCTATGGAACTCGTAATATGGTAGGTGGTATATCCGCCACTTTTGGGACGGTTTAACACCGTCCTCCAAAGTTAGAATCAGGCCCAAAGTCCCAGTTTACAATGTAAAAAGATTTTACTACATTCAGGGTGACTAATATGGGTTGTTTTGAGCCGGTTTTCTTTCTATCTAGGTGGTGAATGTTTTTTTTGTGTTGTCTCCTGCTTGGCTCGCATGGATGAAGCCCCACTGGTCTGGGTGGACTAACTTCCTCCTCAAGCCCTGCAGGCACAGAGTAGCGATCTTCATGAAGGTTTTTGCATCTACATTGAGGAGGGCGATTGGAATGTAGGAGCTGCATTTGTCGGATCTTAAACTGGCTTGAAAACTAGGGATATTGTTGAATCTGACATAATCAGGTTTTGGTCTGGCCCATGATCATGAGAATTGTCCTTCAGACTTTCTGTAAATGTGTACATTGTTGGGTCAGTTCTAAGTCCTTAAGGTTTTCCATCAACTGGGTGAGGAAAGCCTCTCACATCCTCCAGAGGTGGGTGCCTTCGAAGGACCACCTTTAGTGCACCCCAAAGACTGGCTACCATTGTGTCCCCTGTATCGTTGTGGACAGCTTATTCAGTAATGTTGAATTTGACCGTTCTCAAATCTTTGAGTAAAGATTCTTGAAGGTATCATGTTCTCCAACCCCAACAATGTATACCCCAGGTCAGTTTTATGCTCAGAGATGTTGTAGGATCTCCGCTAAACCTGAGAGTTGACTGTTATCAGGGAGAATATAGTCTAATCTGGCATACATTTTGAACGCCCCATAGTAGTGTGAAAAGTCAATTTCCAGGGGGTGCCTCATCCTCCAGGAACTAATCAGACCCAGGTCTGTGAGCAGTGCTCTGTCAGTGGAAGACACGGCCATCAACCCTTCATGCCTAAGCTGGTCTTTGTCTGCTGTCTTATCTAGTACTAGGTTGAAGTCCCGTCCCACTATGAAAGGGGTGGGTGACCATGCTGTAAATGGTGCAAATTGTTTTGTTTAGGAATTGGTCCTGGTCCTCATTAGGCCTACATATGGAGCCGTTGCTAATGGTCTTCTCGAAGGGATCCCTTTTCCACCACCTGCCTACCTGATTTGTCTTTCAAGACAAAGGGCCTGATTATGACTTCGGCGGACGGAAAAGCCAAAGTTCCGACAGGTAGGTTGCAGCCAGGCCATTACAAGTTTCCCACTGGGTCATCAGGTGGAAACAGCCTACAGCATTGTCTCCGTCTCGTAATAGAGCCAGCGGCAATGCTGTAGTGCATAGGGTGCACCAGCACCTATCGCAATGTTCTGAAAAGCAGACAGTGAACATTGCAACGGGGCTTGCCAGGGGGGCCCCTGCACTGCCCATGCCAAGGGCACCAGCCTTTTGACAGCGATGTTACCGCCATGAAATTGCTGACAGATAAGGGGGTCGTAATCCTAAGGAGAACACTGTTTGCAGCGCTGCCCTGGTGCATTAGGACTGGCAGCACCTCCAGGCCGTGGTGTAGTCAAAATCTGGTGGTGCTGGCAGTCTGACCGCGGCACTACCGCTGCTGTCGTAATATGGTGCTCAGACCGCACCATTGGCGGCGTCTGACTGCCACTGCAACACTCCAGGGTCGTAGTGAGGCCTTTTGGTCTGCCTGAATGGGCTCCTGGTGTATATATTAAAATGCCTACCCCTGAGGTCTTTTGCCAAGAAATATTGTCCTGGGAAATCTTTGGATTTCAAGCGGGTTTGGTCATACCAGGAGGTGAATTTCCTGAATAAGGCCAATGTCAGAGCGAAGAGTGTTTAGTTCATGGAGGATCCTTTGGATTGTTTAGGCCACTCATATTTTATGTTGTGACAATAAGAGTTGTTGTTGTTGCAGTCATAAATGTCAGCTAGTCATCACTTCTGATTCCCCTGTCCTGGGACTAGCCAGGGGTACCTGTCAGTGTGGCAATTCTCCCTTTTTATCCTACCATCTCCCAATCATAACAAGTGAGGCCCAACGGGGCAACCAACCACATCAAATCTGTAGGAAATTGAAATCTCTACATCAAAGGTGAATGAACATAGCTAGTTCCTCTGGATCATACTGTTCACATCAAAGACAAAAAGAAAAGAAAAAAGAAAAAAATATATATGGGGTAAGCCACACTGACATCGCCCAATACACATGCCCATCCCAGCACCTTCTCAGGAGTCCCCATTGATGTGAATATCCTGCAGCTGTGCTCAGGCTGTGATTGTAGCGGTCACCTTGATATCCACAATTGCAGGCTCCACATAATACTTTCGTTTCCATGGCTTGGGAGCATGTGTGTCAGACAGGTTGCTCACTTGAAGTACATGTTCCAATGTTTCTCTATGTCCTGCCATTGTTTTCTCCTATTTTGAGGCTGCCCTTCAGTTGACCAGTCACATTTTGCCATTCTGGGCTCTTTGGGCATGGTAGTTCTGTCTGTTTGGTGGTGTCATCTTTAGGCAGCAAAAGGCTTTGCTCTTGACATGCCTCTTGGAGGGATTTAGACAGCCAGCATATCCTTGCTATTTCCAAAGTAGATGAAATTGATGCCCCCATCTGTTTCTGACATTTTTATTTTTGAGGTATGAGAAGTCTGGTTGGAAATTCTGCCTCTTCATTAGGGTGATAGGCAATAGGTCCGAAATATATGTATCTCATATTCATTGTAGCATATAGGACATTGTTGCTGTGCTGCTTCTAGTTTCCCCTTTTGGGTTCAAAGTGATGAAAGAACGCCAAGATATCTGGGGGAATTTTAGCATTTGTGTTACTCAGTCCTGCTCTGTGTGTTCTATCTATCTGGAGAGGACCAGGCTCATGGATATCAAGAAATGTTTCAGCAAGGACTTGCATAAAGCCTTTTATATCCTTTCTTTACTTGCTGGTGGGACACCTCTAATGTGTAAGTTACAGCACCTGGACCAATTTTTAAAGTCTTCCGGCTTTTCCTGACGCGCTATTGTTTTGCCACACATGGTAACTAAGCAAATACAATACTCCTTCAACTCCAGACATTTCTCATCAAGTGTATATTCTAGCAAGTCCACTCTGTGGGGCGGATCATACAATGCACATTTCATTTTTAAGATCTGTTAAGATTTCTCATCTGTCTCCGGGCAAATATTAGTTGCTTCATCAGGATTTACTACAGGATTGCTGGGTGACCTGGCCTGCATCTCTGTTTTCTTGTTGGTATTCGCCTGGAGGAGATCCTCGATCGTGCCTCACTTTAAGGTCTTGGAGTGGTCATAGTGAGTGTTTACCTTGTCAGGAATCCCCTCCTCTATCCTGTTCTTCTGATTCAGCTAAAACATGGAGGCCTTACTCTCTTACTGAATAATAGTTGGCCCCAGACATCGACACATGAGGCCTGTAGATGCTGGTCTGCCCCTGCTCTGTATTGTTCAACAAGTCATCTCAACTGGAGTCTCACCAGGTCAGACTCCTGGCAGTCCCCCGTAAAAAAAAGTCAACCCCTCTTGTTAGAGGCTGCAGGGGATTCTCAATCTGGGTAGATGATTTTACGCAATCCCCACTCTGAATTTCCCACCTCAACAGTTCAATAGGGGTCCTGAATGAGGAAAGTCTTGCATGGCTCCTCCTACTTCAATTTATTAGTAAAGGCTACTAAGAGGGAGGTTGGACAAGGCCACAACACCTATCACACACCTTCAGGGTCTCTCAAGCTCCTTTTGTTCTGGTAGCACTCTGCCAGGAATAGTACCTAGCTTTGGGGAGCAGAGCCAGGAGGGTCCACATTTCTCTTTTAGGGGTCAACATTATCCGATTTCTGGAGGCCAACTTTCAACACCCAGCCCACTGTCCACCCCCTCCGCACCTCCATTGTCTTAGGAGTGGTTCCAAGTAATCAGTTTCGGCCATGGTAATGGTCCTCAACCATATAGGTATGATTCAGCTGTACCTCCTCGCTTTCCACGCCACTCTCATTAGTGCCACACCAGTAGGAGGAAAGCGTGTCTTTTACCCTTCTCAAAGCATCAAGCTCTTGTGGAGTTCCTGTGGCAGTCCACTCGGTCCTCCTGGACTGCTGTACTTGCACACCAAACACCAGGCTCTGCAAGACACTATACAGAAGCATGCCTTTCTGATTGGAAGGGGCCGTTCTTTACAAATATACTAAATATCAGGAATTAAATATCTCTAACAAAGATATTGCCTAAGTATACTTAACTAATAAAAGCACAAATATTGAGAACAAAAATATCTGTGTTAAAAATATAGTTTTTTTACTTATATTGAAAATAAAAATATCTGAACCAAAAATATTGTTACCTTTAAATAAACATATGATTAGTTAAAAAAATATCGCCACACACAATATCAAACATAAGATTATCACCAAAAGATTTACATTAGCATTAATAAACCTAAAAATAACTTAGCATTAATAAACCTAAAAATAACGTATTTTTTGTTAATCAAAACATGAAAATAAACATTAAACAATGTATACACATGGTTTTTAAAAAACGCTCATCACCAACATTGAGAATGTGTTAAGCTACTGAAAAAACAACACTGATCACAAACTAGAAAAAGACATAAAAAAGGAAGTATGTGTAAATTATTATGACGCAGAAACTCACACTAAAAAAGGAAAAAAGGAAACTGAACAACCTCAACTCGTAACAAAACTCTACCAAAAAACAAAGATTTAAAATTAAACTCTTTTTTTCTACCAACAGAAAACAAAGCACCTCCTCCACATTACAACAACCCAATGAAAATGCTGCAAAAAAGTGCGATACATCTAAGAAGATCATACATGTAAGTATAAATAAGAAAAGTAATCCATCATTTTATAGCTAAATAACAAACATATAAACATTTTAAAATTGTAATTCTTTCTACAATTGCAGTATTCTCACACATAATGCATAAACAGCAGGATAAACAAAAGTAATTATTAAGTCACATGGGCTACACCTGTAACCAAGAAAGTACATCAATGGTATCAGTGAATTGGAAACGTACTAAATGTTACTCTTATACATGCTATTGGATGGCCAATAAAAAAGATGATGTTGTAAGTAATGTAGGGGAATAAATTCAACCCCCAATTGTAACAGACATAGAAGTAAGGGAGGTACAGCACGATATGACAAGCAAGCACTAGCTCCCAAAAGCCCACAATAAAAATCCCCAAACACATCACAAACCAACTACCACCTAAACACACTTTAAAACAGTTAATTGCTCAAACTAGAAAAGCTACCAGCATTACCCTTCTGCCCCTAGAAGATACCAAGATATAGAAATAGCTCAGCATTTAAAAATGGCACATAACGAGGAACCCTTTCTGTTGTATGACAAAATAAACAATCATAGATTACTCCTAATATATTCTACAGCAATTAACGTACTAAAGCTAAGCCATTGTCAAACCTAGATGATGGATGGAACCGTCAAAATGTGCCCCAAACCATTCACTCAGATATGCAGCATACATAGCAAGTATAACAAGTCAATTTTCCCTTTAATAGAAGCCCTACTACCAAATAAACAAAGTAGAACGTAACTACAAACTCTCAGACCACATTTAACATAAAACAAATAACTACTATGTACAGAAATTAATCATAGACTTTGAACAAGCAATGATTCAAACCATTTTCAAAGTTTACCCACACACAGCTATAAATGGCTGTTACTACCATTTTAACTAAAGCATTTGAAGTTATCTCCAACAATTTGCACAAAGTGTGGAATATGCAACAGTCAATTTGCCTTTCAAATAAAAAAAATAATATCACAGCGGTCGCTAACCATTACACTTTACTTATAGAAAGCCCTTTCTACCAACAAAACAAACACAAACTCAGCCCTCTAATGGTATATTTTGAAGATACGTGGGTTGGCACACTATGGGGCAGATTTATAGAAAGGGGCACTGCACTGAGTGCAGCCCCACTTTTCCTGCGCCCCTTAGCACTGCTCTATCACCACCATGTGTGCGCGGTATTTAAAATACGGTGCACCATGGTGCAGGGTAGGGGGCAATAGTGGCATTTATCATGATGCTATTGATGTACTCTGCAGGAGTAGTGCCAAAATATTGGCACTACTCCTGCAGAGTACATAGGGCCCCATTCTAAAGAATGGAAGCCCTCTTTTAATGCCTGCTCTTGAGCAGACGTTAAAAGTGCCATAAAAAATGGCACAAGGAAATCTCATAGATTTCCCTGAGCTATTTTTCCAGCTCCCCTAATGGGGGAACGCCCGGCGGAGGCATAATGTAGCGCCAAGGGTTACAGGGTGGCACAATGCATGCATTGGGCCACCCTGTAAATAAGGCGCATGGATTTCGGCAATGTTGGGCCACATTAACATAAAAAATAATTACATTAATGTGGCTCAATGTGGTGTTAGAACATTAGAAATATGCCCCTATATCGCTCCAGGCACAGGTGCCAACCCAGATTCTGAATACCATGTTGGAATGTCTATGACAGCACCTTGGCACTCGAAGCCAAAACAAAGAACCCATTGGAAGGATGCCTCCTATTCCACTCCAGGCACAATACAACCTACATTCTATAAATTTATAGAAGCACTACAAAAAGAACAAAGCTACCAACAACTATGAATGCAGTAATCTGTAACGTAAAGCGCACCTAAATGTAGCAAACAAACCAAAAGAATGTACGCCATACTACAATTTCAAGTGAAACTCTTCATAAACAACAAAGGAGTAGACTATTTGAAAATATTTCCCAAAAGTGTATTATAAAATAAATACTAACCTACAAAGCCCTCATAAAGTATACAAGAATCTTAACCACCATTGCAAATAGTTTTTTTAATGGAAATAATAAACATAATATTTTATTACATTTGTCAAAACATTAAATAAATCTTCAATTTAAAATAAGACTGATATAATAAAATAATATAAATACTATTTATACAAAAAGACCTCTAAACCTCACAAACCAAAAACCTCAAACAACGGACTTAATCCAGGGTGTAAAATAATTACACATACAATTCACAATACCAAATAACAATCACATATCACTTACATAAATGATAGAATATAACATTTCCTACCCAAAACAAACAACTTAAATTTGACTCAGGGGCTCATTACGAGTTTGGCGGTCGGACGTGCCAACCGCCAAACTCATAGGGGTGAGGTGTCCGTCAACCTTGCTGCCTCACCCCAGTCATATTACTATGTTACTACTGGGCTGACCGGTGGGAACATCGTATTATGACTTTCCTGACATCCAGGATGGCGGGAACAGTGCTGAAGTATTTGTCTGTGGTCCCTTAAGGGAGTCAAGGCCAATACTGTAGCATATCAGCACCCTCGGAATGTTCACTGTATGCAAAGCAAGCGTGCACACATCACATTTTTTTAAAGAAAACAGAGGTGTTTTTTGTGAAGTGCCTACCTGTAGATTTTGGCCTCTAGCTCAGCCGGCACCTAGGGAAACCTACCAAACCTGTGCATTTTTTAAAACTAAAGACCTAGGGGAATCCAAGATGGGGTGACTTGTGGGGCTCTGACCAGGTTCTGTTACCCAGAATCCTTTGCAAACCTCAAAATTTGACTAAAAAAACACATTTTCCTCACATTTTGGTGACAGAAAGTTCTGGAATCAGAGAGGAGCCACAAATTTCCTTCTACCCAGCATTCCCCCAAGTCTACCGATAAAAATGATACTTCACTTGTGTGGGTAGGCCTAGCGCCCGCCACAGGAAAAGGCCCAAAACACAACGTGGACACATCACATTTTTTCATAGAAAACGGTGCCTACCTGTGGATTTTGGCCTCTAGCTCAGCCGGCACCTGGGGAAACCTAGCAAACCAGCGCATTTTTGAAAAGTAGAAACCCAGGGGAATCCAAGATGGGGTGACTTGTGGGGCTTTGACCAGGTTCTGTTACCCAGAATCCTTTGCAAACCTCAAAATGTGGCTAAAAAAACATGTTTTCCTCACATTTTGGTGACAGAAAGTACTGGAATCTGAGAGGAGCCACAAATTTCCTTCCACCCAGCGTTCTCCCAAGTCTCCCGATAAAAATGATACCTCACTTGTGTGGGTAGGCCTAGCGCCTGTGACAGGAAATGGCCCAAAACACAACGTAGACACATCAAATTTTTTCATAGAAAACAGTGCCTACCAGCGGATTTTGGCCTCTAGCACAGCCGGCTCCGGGGGGGCAGAAATGGCCTAATATAAATTCCCCCCCCCCCCAAAACCCCCCCATGGAGCGACCCTTGCCTACAGGGTCGCTCCCCCTGCGTGACATTGGCGCCCAAAAAAAAATCCCCGGTGCCTAGTAGTTTCAGTGTTCTGTGTTTCAGCACTGTGCCGAAGGACGTAACCACTACGTCCACGGCACAGAACCGGTTTAAATAAGTTTGTTGATATTTACAAAAAAATAAATTTTAATTTGATATAATACACCAATACAGTTTAAAAATTATTAAATATTAATTATAAATGTTAATAAATGTAACTATATACATTTATTATTTTTTATTATTAGGTTGCATTTCATTAAAAGATAACATTACTGAAATTAAAATATTTCCTTTTTAAAAATCATCCCATTCTTATCCCCTAAAAACCGAACATTTCAGTACTAAAAAATATATAGTCATTATTTTTAAACATAATACAACTAATGATAAAGAAAATTTAAAAAATCAGAATTAGAAATTGTTGGACCTGACCCTTTGTTCAGGATCTTCCCCTAACTTTTTGCCTTCCTCCTCTTCTTTTTCTGACCTCACTTTTGCTGGTTTTACAACACTTTACCTTTGCTAACCAACGCTAAAGTGTATGGACTGGGGTATCTACAATCAGTATATTTAATTTACTTATAAGTCTCTATCAAAATGCACTACATGTGCCCAGGGCCTGTAAATTAAATGGTACTGGTGGGCCTGCAGCACTGATTGTGCCACTTATTTCATTATCCCTTTAAACATGACTCAGGCCTCCGATTGCAGAGCCTGTGCATGCAGTTTTATGTTTGTGCATGTTGACCTGGCAGGATAACCCTCTTGCCAGGTTCAAACCTTCCTTAATAATACATATTGGTCACCCCCAAGGTAGGCCAGGGACAGCCCCAAGCAAGGTGCAGTGTATTTAAAATGATGGACATTTATGTTTAAAATTTACATGTCCTGGTAGAGAAAAACTCTTAAATGTGATTTTCACTAATGCAGTGCCTTTCTCTCCCAAAGGTTAACATTGGGTCATGATCGAGTCCCCTGTCAAATGGCAGACCGGTATCGAGTGACAGTCTGTCGTGTGATATGTCGGGGCGAATCCTGTCTGCCCCCCATTTGTGGCTGTGGCTTGGCACAGAGCAGCCGCTGCTTCTAGGTGCCGCAATAGGCCCTTGGGTGCGGCACACTGCTGCATTGGCCTCACATTGTCACAGGCTCTGTCAGAATGGAACATGTGCACCCACGGAAGTGCCACCGGGGTCAGGGGCCTCTTCCAATCCATTGTTCTTAGCAGGAATCCATTTATGGCAGGAAAGGGTGACTTTCTTGAGACCAGGAACTGCGAAGCCCCATTCTTAGCAAACTACACAGCCCCAATCCTGGCCATGCCCCCCGTCAGCAAGAACTATTTGATGTTAACGAAGGAGAAGTTAGCTCCAGGTTACAGTGTTCTCAAAACCAGACAGCACCTGTGACATTTGCAGCTTGTGTTATGCTTGTTTGTGGTTAAATGCCTTATATCCAGTTATCTGGCTCATAACAGATGAGTGGCATGTGGGGGGCGGCTTGATATTATCAAGGATGGCATATGAGATGTAAACAGAGATGTTATATGGGAGGTCATGAGTAGAGCATGGTGAGGACATGCATGAGACTATTCCTAGTGTACCATAACTGGTGAATTTCTGTGGTGTACTGGTGTACTAACTTGAACTCTGTTTATCTGTGAATTTCTTAGCTTTCCTTTAATGGTATAATACATCCAGCCTTTCATTTATTTTGTTCTATTGCTCAAAATTATCACTTAGGACCCAGTCTAATTCTTGGATTTAAGGATATGCTGTCACATTACTCCATCTCACTACTACTCACACTACTCCGTCACCGCAGACAACACTGCAGAGTAAGGGCCGTCAGAGTCTGACCTGTAATTCCTCTTACCTAATTTAGGTGGGTGGAATGACAGGTCAGCTTTCACTGCCTGTCACCACCAGGAAACTCTGTCGGTAAGGGGCAGTGAAAACCACTAATTACTCTCTTTGCCATCATTTTCTTTTTGAAAATAAGAAAGGAAACCTTTTGGCACAGTTCTCCGTCCAGCTGATGGAGACTTATACCAAACAGGAAAATACATTGACAGGAACCACAGTGACTGCAATTCCTGCCACTGCTTTACAATTGAAAACCAGGTTGACGGTTGTATAAAAATGTATGCAAAGTTCCTAGCAGATACACTAGCATAGCTAGAAGCACTGCGAGAAGTGTGGGGGGGGGAGTCATACTGGTAGGGCTCCCTTTACACCCAGAGGGATTGTGGAAAGGATAAGTAAGCCTAGGGACAGAACCCCCTCTTCTCATTCACATGTCACCTCAGTGTCTGAGGGGACCAACTGCTCAAATCCAGAGGGAGACTTTCTAGACAGGGAGCTCAGGAAACTGAGAATGGAAGAGGCCAGGCTGAGGCTGCAGCAGCAACAGCAGGGTTTGGGGCTAACACCCCATGTTGGCAGCAGCTCAGGTTTCAGGGAGCACAGGGTCAGGGAGGACTCTTGACTCAAGAAACCTGCACAAAATTGTTCCCTCTAACAAAGTAGGGGATAATATTTGTAAGTGGTTTGCTGCACTTGAGAGGGCCTGTAAAGTTCAGAGGGTCCCTCAGAGGCAGTGGACTGCTGTCCTCTGGTTGTCCTTCTCTGACAAGGGGAGGGATAAACTTCTCACTGTCAGAGAAGAGGATGCAGAAAACGACAATATCCTTAAGTCTGCACTCTTAGATTGGTTTGGTCTCACCACTGAGCAATATAGAATAAAGTTCTGGGAAACCAGAAAAGAGTTCCCACAAGATTGGATAAACTTTGTGGACTGTTCTATTAAAACTTTGGAAGGCTGGTTACATGGCAGCAAAGTGTCTGATTATGAGGGCCTATATAACTTAATACTGAAAGAGCATATACTTAATTGTGTGTCTGATTTGTTGCACCAATATCTAGTGGACTCAGATCTGACCTCTCCCCGAGAATTGGATAAGAAGGCAGACCAATGGGTCAGAACTAAGGGGAGCAGGAAAGCTCATACAGGGGGTGACAAAGACAAAAAAAGGAAGAAGTTAAGTCACATGACAAAGGTGGGGACAAAGATAAAAAAAGAGTCTTCATCGGGTCCACAAAACTCCTCTGGGGTAGGTCTAAAACCTCCTCCACCAACAATCAAGTGAAAAAGCCTTGGTATTACATGGGTAAGAACATAGGCCATAGGCCAGGAGACAGCTGCTGCCCTAAGAAAAACACCAAGCCACCCACCACTACAACCCCCACTTCTACCTCTAGTGCCCCTAGCAATAGCAGTAGTGGTGGTAAGAATATTAATAATAAGAACCAATCCAAGGGTGTAGCAAGGCTAACTCTGGGAAGTGTAGTGGGGACAAGTTTAGTTATTGAGACAACTGATGCTGTTTTAGTCTCTTATGGGGACATTGACTTTACCACCCTTGCTGCTTGTCCCCTTAACATGGATAAGTACAAGCAGCAACCCTTGATAAATGGTGGTAAGGCAAAGGCCTACAGGGGCACAGGTGCCAGTGTCACTATAGTGACTGAAAAACTGGTGTCCCCCTAGCAACACCTACTTGATCACCAGTACCAAGTGACTGAAGCCCACCACAATACTGTGAGTCACTCCATGGCAGGTGTTGAACTCAGCTGGGGGGAGGTGGGTTTACTGGTCCTAAAAAAGTTGTAGTGTCCACAGATCTACCTGTTGAGTGTCTACTAGGGAATGACTAGGAGACTTCAGCTTGGGCTGAAGTAGAGTTGGAAGCCCATGCAGCAATGCTGGGTATTCCAGGGCACATCTTTGCTTTGACAAGGGCTCAAGCCAAAAACCAAAGGGAACAGGGAAACGTGGATCCTAAAAACATGGACCAAGAACTTCCTAAAAGCAAGGGTGTAAAGGTTAAGAAATTACCCCCTACCCCAACTTCCACTGAGGATTCCCCCTTTGAGGAGGACACAGCTGAGCTCTTAGATGCATGGTGGGCCTCCCAGGGAGGAGTTAAGTGTGGCTGAAAAGACCTGTCCAACACTAGAGGGTTTGAGATAGCAAGCTGTCCAGCAGGAGTCAAGGGAAGTCAGTGGTACCCACAAGGTGTACTGGGAAGATAAACTCCTATATTCAGAGCCAAGGGAACCCAAACCTGGTGCCACCAAGAGATTGGTAGTACCTCTGCAATACAGAGAGTTTTTATTGAGCCTAGCATGACATTCCCCTAACTGGTCACCTGGAGAAAAGTAAGACTTAGGACAGACTAGTCCCTCACATTTACTGGCCGCATATGTCTGAAGACACAAAGGAGTTTTGTGGCAAGACAGGTGGCACTCCAAAGGCCCCCTTAATTCCACTACCAGTGGTTGGGGTACCCTTTAAAAGAGAAGGGATTGACATTGTTGGCCCCCTAGACCCTCCCACAGCTTCTGAAATATATTTATACTGATGATGGTGGACCATGCACCAGGTATCCAGAACCCATACCTCTAAGGACTACTACAGCTCCTGCAGTGGCCAAAGCCCTCCTGGGTATTTTCTCCAGGGTGGTCTTCCCAAAAGAGGTAGTATCAGACAGGGGTAGCAACTTCATGTCTGCATATTTGAAAGCTATGTGGAAAGAATGTGGTGTAACTTATAAATTCACCACCCCTTACCATCCCCAAACAAATAGGTTAGTTGAGAGGTTTAACAACACTCTCAATGGCATGATAATGGGACTCTCTAAAAAACTCAGGAGAGGATGGGCTGTCCTGTTACCTTGCCTCTTCTTTGCCTATCCCTCAGAAGGGAGTGGGTTATGGCCCCTTTAAACATCTGTTTGAGCACCCAGTTAGGGGTCCACTTGCTCTTGTGAAGGAGGGATGGGAGCAACCCATCAAGCCCCCTAAACAAGATATTGTGGACTATGTACTTGGCCTCAGATCAAGGATGGCTGAGTACATGAAAAGGCCACTAAAAACCTTCAGGCCAGCCAAGAACTGCGAAAGCAATGGCATGACCAGAAGGCTGTTCTGACTGTTTATCAGCCAGAGCAGAAAGTGTGGGTTCTTTAGCCTGTGGCTCCCATGGCACTCCAGGACAAGTGGAGCTGTCCCCATACTATAGTGGAAAAGAGGGGTGAGGTCACCTAGTTACTTGACTTAGGTACTTCTAGAAGGCCCCTCAGGGTACTTGGGCCCATATTAATACTTTTTGACGCAAGCCAGCGCTGGTTTGCGTAAAAGTTTTTACCACGGCTAACCCCATTCCTACGCGCCATGCGGGCGCCTTATTTAAGGAATGACAGCCGGCGCTGCGGACTGGTGTGAGTAAAAAACAATGACTCAAACCAGGCAGCGCCGGTGTAGGGGAAAATGGGGGTTGTGCGTCAAAAAGTGGTGCAAGTCAGGTTTGAGGCAAAAATCATGCCTCAAACCGGACTTACACCATTTTTTGACGCACAACCCCCATTAAAATGACTCCTGTCTTAGCAAAGACAGGAGTTATGCCCCCTTGCCCAATGGCCATGCCCAGGGGACTTCTGTCCCCTGGGCATGGTCTTTGGGCACAGTGGCATGTAGGGGGGCCCAAATTAGGCTCCCCATGCCACTTAAAAATGTTTAAAAAAATATTTACCTCAACTTACCTGTACTTACCTGGTATGGGTCCCCCCATCCATGGGTGCCCTCCAGGGGTGGGCGAGGGTGGCAGGGGATGTCCCTGGGGGCAGGTGAGGGCACCTCTGGACTCCTTCCGAGCCCACAGGCACCTTAACGCCTGCCCTGACCCAGGTGTTAAAAAACGGCGCACATCAGGCTGTGCGCCATTTTTTAAGGCTCACCCCTTCCTGTGCGTCGAAATGACGCAGGAGTATAAATAAGGCGCACAGGCCTTTGGGCAGGAACGCCTACCTTGCATTTCATTAACGCAAGGCAGTTTCCCGCATCCACAAAATTACACACACAGTGGAATTTTGACGTCTGCGGGGCCGGGCATCAGAGTTTAAATATGGGGCAAGGTTTGTGCCAAATGTGCGTCAAAATGTTTGACCCACATTCGGCGCAAACAGAGTATAAATATGCCTCTTCATGTGAACCACCTAAAGCCCTACTATGACAGGGCTGACTTAACTCTGCTCATGGCCACTGATGAAGGACAGGAACAGGAAAGTGACCCTCTCCGTGATCTCTTCTCAAATTCTGCAGCTGATGGCTCAGTTGAGGGAGTAGTCCTGCCTGACTGCCTTTCTGACTTCCAAAAACAAGACTGCAGAAATCTCCTAGAGCAGTACTCTGAACTGTTTTCCATTACACCTGGTCAGACCACATGGTGTGAACACACCATTTACACTGGGAGAGTTTTGAGTAAAATCTACAAACAACCTGACCATGTATGGGACTGCATGAAAGCTGATGTGCAAAAGATGCTGGATCTAGGAGTGACTGAGCACTCTGACAGCCCCTGGGCTAGCCCAGTGGTCTTAGTCCCAAACCCACACTCTCAAAATGGGAAAAGAGAGATGAGATTTTGTTTTGATTATAGAGGTCTCTACACAATGACAAAAACTGATGCACATCCTATCCCTATGGCAGATGAGCTTATAGACACACTGGCATCTGCCAAGGGGAAACATCCTTTATGCTGACTTTTTTATAATGAAGTCCTGGTTAACGAAAGCGGAACAACGCTTTCTTTAACCACGACTTCGTTATTTTGTGCCTTAACCACGCATGTCCTGAACAACGAACATGCATGGTAAAGGTACAAACAAGGGAGTCGGCTGGGGAGGACGACGCAGATGAGGCGACGACTCAGGTAAGTGGGGGGTTTTAGGTTTTGGGGAGGGGGTTGGGGGTTGGGGTTTTAGGTTTTGGTGTGGGGTTGGGGGGTGGGGCGTTTTAGGTTTTGGGGAGGGGGTTGGGGTTTTAGGTTTTGGGGTGGGGTTGGGGGGGTGGGGCGTTTTAGGTTTTGGGGAGGGGGTTGGGGGTCGGGGTTTTAGGTTTTGGGGTGGGGTGGGGGGTGGGGCGTTTTAGGTTTTGGGGAGGGGGTTGGAGGGTTGGGGTTTTAGGTTTTGGGGTGGGGTGGGGGGTGGAGCGTTTTTGGTTTTGGGGAGGGGGTGGGGGGTCGGGGTTTTAGGTTTTGGGGTGTGGTTGGGAGGGTGGGGCGTTTTAGGTTTTGGGGAGGGTGTTGGGGGTCGGGGTTTTAGGTTTTGGGGTGGGGTTGGGGGGGTGAGGCGTTTTTGGTTTTGGGGAGGGGGTGGGGGGTTGGGGTTTTAGGTTTTGGGGTGGGGTTGGGGGGGTGGGGCGTTTTAGGTTTTGGGGAGGGTGTTGGGGGTCGAGGTTTTAGGTTTTGGGGTGGGGTTGGGGGGGTGGTGCGTTTTTGGTTTTGGGGAGGGGGTGGGGGTCGGGGTTTTAGGTTTTGGGGTGGGGTTGGGGGGGTGGGGCATTTTAGATTTTGGGGAGGGTGTTGGGGGTCGGGGTTTTAGGTTTTGGGGGGGTGGGGTGTTTTTGGTTTTGGGGAGGGGGTGGGGGGTCGGGTGAGGCATGCAGGATCAATGGGTGCCTGTTACTAATGACTTTACCAGGAATGCCTTTACAACGAAATATCGTTGTTAAGGCATTCGTGGTAAAGGCATTAGTAGTAACAACGAGGTCGGTGTTCCGACCTCGTTGTTTAGGCACCCGTTGTTTTGTCAGTCGGCATTCCGTCGTACAACCTCTGCCAAGTATCTTAGCACTTTTGATCTTACTGCTGGCTATTGGCAGATTAAGTTATCAGAAGATGCTAAACCTAAAACTGAATTTTCTACCATTGGAAGGCACTACCAATTCACAGTAATGCCCTTTGGATTGAAAAATGCACCTGTCACTTCTCAGAGGCTGGTGAACGTAGTGCTCCAAGGTTTGGAAGCCTACAGTGCAGCATATCTGGATGATATAGCTGTCTTTAGCTCCACCTAGGATGATCACCGGGTCCACAGCTGGAATATTTGGGTGTTGGAAAATGGGTTATTGGTAAGGGCAGGAAGGTACCTACACTTAGCAACAGGCCACTAACCTCCACTAAGGTCCAGTTAGGTCTCAGTAAATTAAACCCAGCTCAACCCTTGATAGCTTGGCAACGAGCGTCAAGGCTTAACTTAGCAGACAGAGTGTAAAGCATTCAAATATCAAAAAACAGTAATTAAATAAAACACAGGAAACTGTTTAAAAATCTAAAACCAATTATAAAAATAGATTATATTTTTATCTTTAAAATGACACCAAAACAAATAAAATCAGATAAGGGGAACCGGAGATGTGAATTTTTAAAGAATATTTTTTTTTTTAGCGCCTAGAAACAAGAAGCGCCAATCGGGTCATCTGGTTGCACCTCGACCGGGGCAAAGTCAAAGTTTCAGGCCGACCGCGATGGAGCCCTGCTCGGCTACAGGCCGCGGGAGGCCTCGGTTAAAAGTGTACCTTCACACTTAGGGGGTCATTCTAAGATTGGCAGGCGGCGGTTGCCGCCCGCCAAACTTACGCCGCCAAATGACCGCTCCGCGGTCAAAAGACCGCGGGGGCCATTCAGACTTTCCCGCTGGGCCGGCGGGCGCCCGCCGGCCCAGCAGGAAAGGCCCTGCAACACAGAAGCCGGCTCCGAATGAAGCCGGCGGTGTTGCAGGGGTGCGACGGGTGCAGTTGCACCCGTCGCGATTTTCCCTGTCTGCTATGCAGACAGTGAAAATCATGCTGGGGCCCTGTTAGGGGGCCCCTACACTGCCCATGCCAGTGGCATGGGCAGTGCAGGGGCCCCCAGGGGCCCCAGGACACCCGTTCCCGCCATCCTGTTTCTGGCGGTGAAAACCGCCAGAAACAGGGTGGCGGGAAGGGGGTCGGAATCCGCATGACGGCGCTGCAAGCAGCGCCGCCATGGAGGATTCTCCCAGCCGGGGCTAATCCGGCGGGAAACCGCCAGACCCGGCTGGGCGACCGCGGCTGTAATACCACATGAAGCACCGCCAGCCAGTTGGCGGTGCTTCCGTGGACAGCCACCCTGTCGGTCTATGACCGCCAGGGTTGGAATGAGGGCCTTAGTCTCTTTTTCGAAGATTTTCTTCAGCGGGACGAACCTGCCAGTCCAATTCGACCTCCTGGAGCCCTTCTCCGGATACGCGATCCCGCAGTCCTGGGTGAGGTATTAACTCCTGCTTTCCTGGTCGCTGAGGGGTGTTGTGGTGCTTACCTTTGTGCTTTCCTGGTACCCCCAGTATCCCTCTACACACTCCACTTACCTAGGTGGGGGTCCAACTCTTCCATTCCATTTTTTTTAGTATATGGTTTGTGTCCCCCTACGGCCACTATTCTCTATTGTGTTTTACGCTGTTTGCACTGTTTTCTAACTATTCTTATGACTATTTCTGACAACCAGTATATATATCGCGTGTATTAGCTATCTCCTAAGGGAGAATTGCCTCTATTGTATTTTGGTGCTGTGTTACCATAATAAAGTACCTTTATTTTTGTGTATTCTTTCATGTGTGAAAGTGGTGTGTGACTACAGTGGTATTGCATGAGCTTTGCATGTATCCTAGATAAGCCTTGACTTCTCATCCACAGATACCTCTAGAGAGCCTAGTTTCTAGACACTGCCTACAGTACACTAATAGGGGATACCTGGACCTGGTATAAGTGGTATGTACCTTAGATAGCCACCACACACCAGGTCAGCTTCCAAAATAATGAAAAGTTCCAGACGACATAGGAAAACATATTCATGCCACCATGCTTTGTGATGGAATTGTTTGCTTTGAAGCCCAGCATGTACAATACCAAGCCTCACCAAATGATAGCTAAAAAACAGAACTCTGCTAGGTGAAGTGGTAGTCTAGGTGAATGGCCCAACATGATTGTTTTAGATTTGAAAAATATATCTATCTGCAACAGATTTTTAAGATGGTCAAGAATCAAAAACAGAAACAGGTCAAGAAACAAGGGAAGGGGTGGTTGCAAGATCAGCCACCAGAAATCAGAAAAGTTTGATCTTCAGAGTGATGGGAGTATTGACGAAATGGAAAGTGTTGATGAAACTCAATCAGTATTGATATTTTGAGCGTCAGTCTGTCTAGTTACGTACTGAATCTACATCAACTGAAAGTACCACAGAAGCTTTGGGTTTCTGTCCTACTCCTAGAGCTAACTGGACACCAGTGCATGTTGATCTATACAAATGTATA
This sequence comes from Pleurodeles waltl, assembly GCF_031143425.1. Taxonomy (NCBI): domain Eukaryota; kingdom Metazoa; phylum Chordata; class Amphibia; order Caudata; family Salamandridae; genus Pleurodeles; species Pleurodeles waltl. Next base: position 1,605,934,913 of record NC_090444.1, read on the forward strand.
TGTAAATTCAAATTTAAAAAAATACTTCAATGAGAGACTTCATGTGAAGCACAGGAATGAGCAATATTTTTCATCTAAATGCAAGAAGTTCATTAAGGGCATTCAGGATTTACAATTGTTATTATCTTTGGCTGATACTGATGGCCTCATTACGACTTTGTCGGTCTGACGGTAAGACTGCCGTGTTGGCCGCCAAAAGACCTCCATGTTGGCTGTCATCCGACGGCCGCCAAAAAACAGCCAATTTCCCAAAACTGCCAGGACACTGGCAGACGGAAAAAAGGCAGTTTAACCACCAGCACTGCCAGCCAGACAACAATCAGCCAATCTCAGTACTCTCCACAAATCACGAAAGTGGTTCTTCCATGGTGGAAAACCATTGGTGGTGCAAACAGCGGTGGTCTGAACTCACATCAGTCAGAACACTATACCACATTGGATTGTTTGAATACCCCACACCTGACACACATTCACACACCTGACCCACCTACACATTGCACTATAAAATACACCCCTGCACATCCCACAGTCCTTTGTAACCAGAACCCCACTCACAGCCATACACTAGTTAAGAAATTTACCTAAATATAAAATAGACAAACCCTACACATTACATTCCACACACAACCCACACTTGCACAACATACACAAACACAATTTACAAAACCACACAATATACAACAATCACCCACTCACATCATTGCATCCACACCTCATCACAAACATTTATCATCCTTTTTTCACTACCTCACCATCTTTGCCAACACTACCATGTCCCCACAAAAACATCCACATTTCACTGATGATGAGTTGAGGGTCATGGTAGATGAAATTGTCAGGGTGGGCCATATCTATTTGGAGCACAGGTGCGGCAAACATCAATAGCCAGGAAAATGGAGTTGTGGCAAAGGATAGCTAACAGGGAGAATGCAGTAGGCAATTACCCACGCACAAGGAAGGACATCAGGACGAGGTGGAATGACCTCAGGGGGAAGGTAAGTTTCATGGCATCCAGGCACCAGCTGGCGGTTCTCAAGACTGGCAGTGGGCCCCCACCTCCTCACCCACAGTTCACATCAGGCGAGGTGAAGGTCTTGGACATTCTGCATCCTGAGGGCCTGACAGGAATACCTGGGGGATTGGAGTCAGGTAAGTAACAACAACATTCATGTCACCAAATAGTTTTGTCATGCATGCTCACTCATTACCTTTCCCCACCCAAATGACCAAACCACCAACCACTCCTCTGTCCAAATCCCAAAATACCCCCCACTGCCATGCCACATGTTGTAATAAACTCACCTTGGGCCATAGTGTTTGGGAAGGGCATGTGAAGTCCTGGGAACTGACAGCACTACAACTCCCAGAAGGCACTGTTACACCATTAACAAAACCAGAACGTGAACTAAATTTGAAATGTCTTGCATGTGTAACAATCCCGGTACTTCATCCTGAATGGTCCACCATTTAACAGTTCATGGCAATTACAGCTATGCAATGGCCCACTACCAATACCATTACAAGCAAATCACAACTACAGCTGTGTGTCATTATTAAGGGGAAAGCATCCCTAATAAGGTTATACACTCTCCTGGGGGGACACGTAAATGGTAAACTGGACGCACTTGCAGTACATCCAGATAGAGACCCAGATCAAATTGTAGCACCTATATGTGTGCCAGCTCTGACACCACGGTGCATTGTTCAGCTTCTAGTTCACCCAATGATGCCATACACCTTACTAGGAGAGAAATGTATATTGTCATGTCTTCACACAGGCAAGATATGAGGGTATGGACAGTCATTTAAACACTAACATACTCCAAGAGCTAGGAGACTGCTGTAAACAAATGCAAATCTCTGTATCTCACATTGCACTAACCCAGATTAAGTAGCAGCTGTCATTGTCATTTCAGGAGATCATGTAAATGCAGTGTGTGCACCTCACATACCATGTTTAGTTGTCTAATTTATACATCACTTGTTGCATCACTTACACCAAATGTGTGTCCACTTTTCCTACAGGTAACCTCGCCATCCCCAACATGGAGAGGACACCACAGACTGACACTACCCTCCTGGATGAAGGCCTCCTGGATGTCTGGACACTGATGACAAAGCTGGCCCATCAGGGAAACCTGGTTAGTCAACAACTGTCAGCCTTACTCTGCCCACAACGACTCCTCTCAGCCCTGTTGCAACTGCATCACAGGCAACCATTCCCCCGTAAACCTGTGTCCCAAGGACAGTGTCTTCCATCGTGTACCCCCTCAGTACAGGTACCTGAGTCCCCTAATGTCAACCATTACAATGATGATCCTGCCACCAGTGGGAGTGGGCATACTGTGCCAGGGGCACAGGTACTTGGGGGTAGGGTGCATGGAAGGGATGTTGTGGGCCATGGAATCAGGGCTCCAAGGGACACATCTTACCAGGAGACCATCTCCCAAGTCTTGAGAGCCTACCAAAACTCCCAAAGCATGATGGGCCAGGTACTGGCCATGATGAGGGAGATCAGACAGCTGCAGAAGGACAGCCACCAGGAAGCAATGCAGCAGTAGCCTGGCCCAAAATTCCATCCTTGCTTCCATTGATGGGGTGCTGAGGGACATGAACACCCAACATCAGGCCTCTTCCACTAGCCATGACACATCAGGCCCCCGACATCTGTGGCTCCTAGTGGAATTGAGGCCCTGCCAGGGGAAGGGAATGCCTCAGATACTCCAACTTCTGTAGCAGAAGAACCCACACCTATGCTAACCTGGATGTCCACCCAGAAGATACCTAAATCCATTTTCCTATGGTGCAAGGACACTGGACTTGTGTTTCCAAATGGTGAGCTACCCTGATGATTTCATCCACCATGACTGAACCCTTCACTGCTAACTTTATTTCATTTCTGTTTCACTCATTTTGTTGTGCACTCCCCAATAAATACCACTTAACCACAGGTCCTGTGTAAGTGTGATGTATCACCATATACAACTGTCATGTATAAAAAATATTGTACCAAAATGTTCCTCTCCAAAGTTAGACCATTGTTATGGTCATCACACATGTACTGGAGAACCAGGATACATATTGTATTGGGACTGTAACATAAACATGACACAAGTCACCTGTATTGTACATCTCCACATATTTATTTGGAGAATTGCAATCAGCACATTGTGAAGTCATGCTGTGGACTTCAGAGTTTCAGCTTAGGTGTCATTCACTACCAACCCACAGAATACAGAAGTTAGGGACATGCCAGTCTATCACCATCCCAGGAGTCAGACAGATTGGTTCAATGTATCATCAGCTAAAGCCTTATCACGTACTCATACCTTAGCCTCCCAAATGACCATTCCCCATGAAGCAGACAGAGGTCAGTGCTAATCTCCCCAGTCATGGAACCTTCCACTTACCATGTCAGGTATCTATATGCTTGCCACTCACCTATGTCAGTCTTCAGACACATGCACATTGGTCTACAATGAGAAAACACACAGCTACACTCAAGTTAGGTCACATACAACACGAACCACAATGATGGTAGAGTGTCTGGATACCAGATTATGACATGTGTTAGACACAAATAGACACACACATGGCACCATTTGAGCCACCTCCAATATCAAACAGGTATTTTTTGTGTGGAAATGGCACTTCCAAACCACTGTCCTGACAGTCTTGGCATAGAACCCAGACACCACAAATCTCATGCTAAACAGTACCTGGTTTAATCCATGTACACTTCTTATGTCAGTTTGCAAATCCTATCTGCCTGTGACACTGTCTGAGATTGCCAAATGAGGATGAGCCAAACACCCAATCTGCAATTCTGTGATTGAGAAAGATAAGGTGTAGGCCAGAGTGGGACTCAAACATCACATTATCTATTCATAACTACAAATGTGACTATGCATTTTCTAAACAATAAACGATGTACATAACAGTTCTGTACACAACTCCAAGTAACATTATGCATGCATATCTGAGCCGTGGGCTTTGGAGACACTTACAACCACACTGAGGGTGGTAACAAAAATATTACATGGCATGCATAACCTCAACAATACCCCCATGTAATCTCTACTATAACATCAGATCACATACCTTGAGTCAAATGAAGTACTGATTGATTGCATTTGGCCAGATGTCTCCAGTTTCATCCTCATCATGCTTATCCTCACTTGGCAAATCTGCATTTTCACCCACAGGATCTGCTGGCTCCCCCTCATCTGGTATGAATGGTATTTGACTTCTCAGGACAAGGGTGTGGAGCATGCAGCAGGCAACAATTATTTGGCATACCTTGTAAGGTGAGTAGAGGAGGGCTCCTCCAGATTTGTCTATGCTGCAGAATCGTGCCTTCAGAAGCCTAAAAATCCACTTCACAACACGCCTTGTCCTTCCATGGGCCTCATTGAAGCAGAGCTCCCCTGCCGTGATTGGGTACCTCTCTGGTGTCAATAACCAGGGATGGTTTGGGTATCCATAGTCCCCTGTAACGTATATAGGCCCATATTTATACTTTTTTAGTGCCGCATTTGCATTGCTTTGCATTTTTGACGCAAATGTGGCGCAAACTTACAAAATCCAATTGAATTTTGTAAGTTGCGCTGCTTTTGCGTTAAAAAGCGGCTCAAATGCGGCACTATAAAAGTATAAATATGGGCCATTGGCTCCAATCCAAACTTTAATCTTGGACATCCACATATATGGTAGCAGTAAACAAGGTACAGACACACATGAAATGTATGACTTACCAACCAGCCAGGACCTCTCTGTGTATAGTCATGTCAGCAGCAGTGGGATATTGCTGTTCTGCATGATGAAGGAATCATGGACTGATCCTGGATACCTTGCACAAACTTGTGAAATGTACAGGTCAGCCAAACAGACGTCTTGGATGTTTATGGAGTAGAAGTTTTTCCTGTTCCTATATACCTGTTCCTTAGCACTTGGGAGAACCAAGACTACATGGGTGCCATCTGTGGCTCCAACCACATGTGGAATGTGTCCCAAAGCATAGAAATCTGCCTTCACATGGGCCAAATCCTCATGTTGGGGAAATCTGAAGTAGCTGTCCAGGTGTTTTAACAATGCAGACAGTACAGTTTTCAAAACCAGACTGAACATGGGCTGAGAATCTCTGCAGCTAAGGCCACTGTATTCGGAAAGGACCCAGAGGTCAGGAAGTGCAGCACTGACATGTCTTGAACGCTGGTTGTATGCTATTGGGATTGTTGAATGGCAGGCATCAGATCTGGCTCCATCTGATGACAGAGATCCATAATTGTATGCCTATCCAGGTGATATATTTGGATTACATGTTGCACCTCCATGGTCTGCAGGCCTATTAGTGGACGGAACACTGGAGGTTGTCTTACTCTCCTCAGGCCAGGGTAACTATGTGGGACAACACCAGAAAATATGTGAATGACTCAGTCTATACATTATAAGTATGATCACAACAATGTCACACATAGGGGGTCATTTTGACCTCAGCGGTCTTTTTTGAAGGCCGCCGAGGGACTGCCGTGCGGAAGACTGCCATTGGTGGCGGTTTGCCACTCGGCCTATTAAGACTGTTGGCAGCTCTCCGTCCTTTTACGGACGGAGAGCCGCCAACAGCCATACTGGCGGGAGGCAGGGAAGTAGAGGTTGCTCCACCTCCACCGCCACGCCAACAGAACACTGCCCAGCGAATCACATCTTGTGATTCGCCGTGGCAGTGTTCTGTTGGCGGTGTGGTGTCGGCGGAGCTGCCCCCATGGCTCCCGTCCCCTCCCGGAGGATCGTCGGACCAGGTAAGTTGACCGTCCGTGAGGGGAGGGGGGTGTTGTGTGTTGTATGGGTGCATGGGGGTGTGCATGTGTGTATGTAGAGGGGGTGTGTGAGTGCATGTATGCCTGCAGGGGTGTTGTGTGCATGGGAATGAGTGCATGTATGTCTGTGGCTATGTCTGTATGGATGTGTGCGTGTATGTTTGAATGTGGGTGTGCGTGTATGACTGTGTGTGTGGATGTAGGCATGTATGTCGACGTGTGTGCGTGTAAGTATGTAGGTGGTGCCTGTTTGCGTGTCGTGTGGGTATGGGTGGCTTAGGGGAGGGAGTCAGGGTAGGGGTGGGGGGTGGGGGAGACCCCTATCAGTGCCAGGAAAGGTATTCGCTGGCACTGATAGTGCTTACCGCCATGGATTTCATGGCGGTTCAAACCGCTGGAAATCCACGGTGGTAAGCCGGGTCCAAATACCGCCAGCGGTATAGTGACGGCTGCCGGGCTGGAGAACCAGGTCTCCAGCCCTAAGGTCGTCTCCGCCCTGGCGGGCGGAACGGAGAACCGGCGGTTACCGCCATGGTCATAATTCCACAGAGTGAGACCGCCAGCCTGTTGGCGGTCTTACCGCCGGTTCTCCACCTTCCGCCAGGGTTGTTATGACCCCCCATAATCCCCTAAACCCTTGCATGTACTCTACATGGAGATACATGTCACTGAGCGTAAAAGTTACATCAACCCTGCTGACATGTAACACATATTTGTTGCAACTATACCATCTTCAGATCATCATTTGAATGGTAACAACACTGTTTCATGTACATAACCCAAAATACCTCATTTCACTTCCTCTACTAATGGCATGCACATTGATACTTGTAAACAGTAAGCCCACCCTTTACACATTATTATAGATATGAGTTTTCAGTAAATGATGCAACTTTCAAAACTTCATCATACATATTTGAGCCCTAAAATGGAAGCTGCTTGACCTACTGTACTGGACATCAGGAAGTGGCCTGACAACATCGGTGGATGTCATCATTGTGGTAGGCGGTTACAACCGCGGTGGACATTTCCATTGGAACACACTGCTGCATTTGGCGAACTTGGCTAATGGCAACGTCCGCCGGCGGTGACGGTGCTGTACATGGTGGTCGTGAGCGTCATCTTCTGCACAATTTCTCACTTGACTCCTGACACTACTGCCAATAAGACCTCCACAACTTGAGCTGCTGTGCACTGACTCTAGGAGCCATCATGCCACGGCCTGCAGATGATAGGGCCCCTGCCTTCTCTCTGGAAAAGCTGGAAAAGCTTGTAGAGGAGGTCCTATTCCTGTATGGACAGCTATATGGTGCACCACAGGAGCAGGTGAGTCCAATGCAATACCATAGGGTGAAAGGTAGAGTGTATGTTGATGTAGGTGAAATGTGCAAGAATGAAGGATTGAGCTATCATGTGTGGGTAGATGGTTATGTGCACATGTGCATAGAAAGACTGTTACCCCTGATACCTAGCACGTAGTGTGTGATATATGTACCCTGACCTACATATGTACTTTACAGCATTTACATCAATGTTGGTGTGACAAATAGTTTCAGAGATGTACCATTTTAATGACATACTTGTGGTCTGGTCATATGTTTCTAGCCAAAACCTGGCACTGGGTATACATGTTCTATGCCTGACTCTACTTCACAAATGGCTTAACTGCAGAGGGTGACTGCAAAAGAGTTTGAAGTGTGAGGAAGGGTGTGTTTGGCTACTAGCACCAACTTGATTGTCTACCATACTTGTTTTGGGATTGAGCACGTATACAGGATTTTCTTCTCTTGTCTGTGTCATCCATGCAGGTCAACGTCCAACAGAAAAAGGGGGTATGCAGTGCCATCGCAACAAAGTGTGGACCCTGGGGGTCCACAGCCGGTGGAGCACCCACTGTAGAAAGCGGTGGGAGGACCTGAGATGCTGGGCCTGTAAGACTGCTGAGGCCCAGCTGGGGATGTCCTCCCAAGGAGGAAGGGGTGCACGTTGGACCGTGACCGCACTAATGGCCCGCATATTGGTGGCGACCTACCCTGAGTTGCATGGGTGTTTAAGGGCAACACAGCAGCCACAAGGGGGTGAGTACTGACTACACTCATTTACATTCCTCTACAAGGTCAGTGCATGATGTGAAAGACTCTAAGCTGTGACAAAGTAGTATGTGTAAAAGGTAAAATGTCTCCTAGGATCACCTAGATGTAGAGTCTTCCAACATAGGGACATATTACTTATCTATGTCATTCCTTCTGTACAGTAGCATATGATGATGCACATGTGACTGTTTCATATGTGTACCGCTCTACTGCTCTTAATACCGTGCTGGTTGTTCCTTGCCACCTACAGATCCATACTCCCAATATCCTGATGGTAAGTTGTCCTGGTCTTTGCCCTCTGTTCATTCAAATGCCCCTTGATCCATCTCTATGTGCAACATAGAGTCTGACAAGTTGAGAACTTGCTTGCTGTTAGAAATGGGGTCTTTGGTTGGCAGTCAGGTTACACCCTGTTAAAGCAAGGACCCTCCCTCTAGTCAAGTAAGTCACACACAATCCAAATTGTCCTGTGCCCACCCTCTGGTATCTTGGCACTGAGCAGTCAGGCTTAACTTAGAAGGCAATGTGTAAAGTATTTGTGCAATAAATCATACAATAACACAATATAGCACCACAAAAATACACCACACAGTGTTTAGAAAAATGTATAATATTTATCTGGATATTTGCAGGTCAAAACGATCAAAGATGCAATAAGTAAATGTAGACATATGACTGAAAAGTGATATAAGTGTGTCTTATGTCTTTTAGAAGCAAACAAAGTCTCTTTTTAGCACAAAGTACCTGGTTCGTGTGAAAAATCTCCCCAATGGGCCGCAGAGGAGGAGAAGCGTGGAAACAAAGGGAGTGTGCGTCGATTTCCCGGGCCGCACTGGGTGATGCGTCATTTAGTTTCCATGCAGAGATGGCTGTGCGTCACTTTCCTGCGCTTGATCGTGGATCCTCTTTGGGTTGCAGAGTTTTCAGACGCCCCGGGGTCTGTGTGTGGAATCCTGGGTTGTGGAGCAGAGTCACAAGCACTGCGTCGTTCCGGTGAGAGTTGCGTGGAAATTTCTTCAGCACGGCAGGCGCCCCGTTGATTTCCCCTCTGGAAGTCGAGCCGCGTCGTCCCTGTGCGTCGATCCGGTAGGCCGTGCGTTGAAGTTTCGGTCGCAACGCAGGCGCTGCATCGATCTTCTCCTTGCGAAGTTGTTCCGGTTCGGCGTGCGGTGAGTTTCTCACCACGGGGCAGGCTGTGCGTAATTTTCAGCAAGCTGTCCATCAAATTTTCACCTCACAAGGAGTCCAGTTGAAAGAGAGAAGTCTTTTTGGTCCTGAGACTTCGGGGAACAGGAGGTAAGCTCTATCCAAGCCCTTGGAGAGCAATTCTTCATCACAGCCAGAGGCAGCAAGACAGCAGGGCAACACCAAGGCAGCAGTCCTTCACAGAAAGCAGTCAGGTGAGTCCTTTGGGCAGCCAGGCAGTTCTTCTTGGCAGGATGCAGGCTCTGGTTACAAATTACTGCTCCAGGAAGTGTCTGAGTTGGAACGGGCAGACGCCCTGTTTATATACCCAAATGTGCCTTTAAAGTGGGGGAGACTTCAAAAAGTGGCTTAGAAGTGCACCAGGTCCCCTTTCAGTTCAATCCTGTCTGCCAGGGTTCCAGTAGGGGGTGTGGCAGTTCTTTGTGTGAGAGGCAGCCCTCCACTCTCCCAACCCACGAAGACGCATTCAAAATGCAGATGTATGCAAGTGAGGCTGAGCATCCTGTGTTTGGGGTGTGTCTGAGTGAATGCACAAGGAGCTGTCAACTAAACCCAGCCAGATGTGGATTGTAAGGCACAGAAAGATTTAAGTGCAGAGAAATGCTCAATTTCTAAAAGTGACATTTCTAAAATAGTAATATTAAATCCAACTTCACCAGTCAGCAGGATTTTAGTTCACCATTCTGGCCATACTGAATATGATCTTCCTACTCCTTTGAGATCAGCAGGTACCACATAAAAAATATATGAGGGCAGCCCCAATGTTAGCCTATGAAGGGAGCAGGCCTCACAGCAGTGTAAAAATGAATTTAGGAGTTTTACACTACCAGGACATGTAAACTAAACATTTCCTGCCTTTTACCTACGCAGCACCTAGGGCATACCTTAGGGGTGTCTTCTATGTAGAAAAAGTGGAGTTTTAGGCTTGGCAAGTACTTTTGAATGGCAAGTCAAATTGGCAGTGAAACTCCACACACAGGCCTTGTAATGGCAGGCCTGAGACACATTTTAAGGAGCTACTTAAGTGAGCGGCACAATCAGTGCTGCAGGCTCACTAGTAGAGTAGCATTTAATCTACAGGCTGTGGGCACATATAGTGTACTCTACTAGGGACTTATAAGTAAATTAAATAGTCCAATTCGGTATGATCCAATGTTACCATGTTTAAAGGGAGAGAGCATATGCACTTTAGCACTGGTTAGCAGTGGTAAAGTGAGCAGAGTCTTAAAACCAGCAAAAACAGTATCTGAAAAGTGGAGGGATGCAGGCAAAAAGTTAGGGGTGACCACCCTAAGGCTGTCAGGTCTAACAAGGCTGTAATCTGAATCTAACATTTCATATGCCACACTTGCTACGCTTACTCAGACCTGTTAGGAAGTGTCCACATTGGTAAGTGAGGACTAAACATTAGCACATGTGATATTTCATCAGAATAGACAACCTGCATATACTAAACCATGGTAGTATAACTAGACTCTTAGTGCAACCCATATCATTGATATGAGAGCTCAGAATATTAGTACCATGTACATGTTCCCTGGATGGTAAGTGGCTACACAGCAATTTCCTATTCCAATGTTTTGTGTGTGAGCTAAAAAGGCCATGACATCTTAGTAATAGGTACAATCTTGAATGTTTTTTGCCAACATCATGTATACATTGTTAGGTTCAGCCATTTATCACCATCATGATGCAACTTAAACATACTCACTTTTGCTATTGTGGATATGTTTTGAAGGCTTTTGGTATGGAATCCTATAGTTTCTACTGACTTGATTGTGTTTCAGGCGTGGTATTTCACCTTCACATGTTGTTGGAATTGTACGTGTAGTCATCCATTTGTCTTGCCTCAAGGTGTATGTCTCTATCATGTTAAGCTCTGAAGTGTGTTGTGGCATTGTAAAGTTCCTATACAGATGTAAATTGCTCATGTCTGAAGTGTGGATAGTGATGTTGGCACTTGTATGATAGGCTATTGCTGTTGCCACTCATCATGATTAGTTGTAATGTATGTGGCCTTCATGCACATATCAAGTGTACATTGTATTTAAGGTATGATGCCTAGGGTTGTCTGGGTAAATCCTGTGGGCTAAGGTGGCTTAGTGTACATAGCTTTGTTTACAGGTGGAGAATGGCTAAGATGAGTAGCTCCACAAAGTATGTATCATCCTTTCCTACCTGACTACTGGCACATGTGTTGGAGACGTGTTTAAACTCTATCATACTCCAATTAATGAAAAGGCAGGTATAGTTGTTGCATGTTTGCAAATGTCAATTGTGAAGGTTGTGGACTGTCTGACATGGAATGGTTTTGGCTCGCATGCAACATGCTGTCTTGTGTTTGGCATATGATGTGATTCCTTTCCTGGTACATTGCATCAACTACAAATGTAGGTATGTGTGGATTTTGTGTCTGTGAAATGCTGAAATGAATGGTACCACTATTTCCCATTGCTTGGTTGTTGGTTGACTATGTTGCTATGGATAGGGACGCAGATTCATGTTGGCAAATCAAGTTGCCATGAAATGGTTATTGTGATAGTTCTACAGATATGATGGTACAGTAGGTGTGCAATAGGTGGGTCAGTGACATTGTATCTCAATCAATCAATCAGGGAATTTGTACAGTGCACTATTCACCCGTGAGGTTCTCAAGGCACTGAGAGGGGCTGCTACTGCTCGAACAGCCAAGTCTTGAGAAGTCTCCTGAAGGTAAGGAGGTCCTTAGTTTGACGCAAGTGGGTGGGAAGAATGTTCCACGTCTTGGCGGCGAGGTGTGAGAATGATCTGCCTCTGGTGGTTGTTCTGCAGATGCGTGGGACGGTGGAGCGGGCGAGGTCGGCGGAGCGGAGCTGTCGGTCGGGTATAGAAGGAGAGCCGTCTGTTGAGGTATTCTGGTCCGGTGTTGTGCAGTGCCTTGTGAGCGTGGGTGAGGACTTTGAAGGTAATTCTCTTGTTGATGGGGCAGGTATCTCAGGTGGCCTGTAATGTGGCAGTGGCAGGGGATGTCCAGGATGAGGCGTACAGATGCGTTCTGATGCATTGCAGCCTTTTCTGGAGTTTGGCCGTGGTTCCTGCATAGAGGGCATTGCTGCAGTCCAGTTTGCTGTTTACAAGGCCTTGGGTGACTGTTCTTCTGGTTTCCGTGGGGATCCACTTTTAGATCTTTCGGAGCATGCAGAGGGTATTGAAGCAGGAAGAGGAGATGGTGTTGACTTGCTCGGTCATAGATAGTGCGGAGTCCAGGATGAATCCCAGGTTACGTGCGTGGTCGGTTGGTGTTGGAGTTGTTCACAGTGTGGCAGGCCACCAGGTGTCATCCCATGCGGAGGGGGCGGAGCCGAAGATGAGGACCTCAGTCTTGTCAGAATCCAGTTTAAGGCAGCTGTTCTTCATCCATTCGGCGATGGCCTTCATCCCTTTGTGGAGGTTGGTCTTGGCGGTGTCTTTGGTGGGGAAGAGTATCAGCTGGGTGTCATTGTTGTATGAGATGATGTTGAGGTTGTGAGATTGGGCGATGTTAGCGAGCAGAGCCATGTAGATGTTGAAGAGGGTCAGGCTTAGGGACGAACCCTGGGGTACGTTGCAGTTGTGACATGATGCTGGCACTAACCTGGCTGTACCTGGGGATGTAGTACAAGTGGTTGTAATGTAATTGATGTGTACAGTGTGATGTTAGTGTTTAAAAAGAACATTATGACCTTACCTCTATTTCTGTTTTCCAGCATCATTATCGGCAGGTGAAGAAGATGGGGCACAGCCAAGTGGGGAAGCTGCTGGCCATGGGACCCCAAGTCATGATACCACCGACACCGAGGTACCCAGTGGCCAGGAGGGCAAGGGGAGTGCTTCAGGGGAGACAGGATCCTCCACCAGTGGACACTCCCTGGTGGTGGCTGACCCATCTGGGACCACCACAGCACCATCTCTGTCCTCTACACCCCCTACTACCACCACATTTCCTGTAGCTCCCCACCCAGTTGGCGTGCCCACTCACAAAGGTGGGCATCTCCTTTGCCGCAGGCACCTCTACTCCAGCCCCTGTTAGCCATGCTGCCCTCATTGAGAAGGATATTGACCTCCTGAGGTCCATCTTTGTGGGTCAGTCGACCATCGTGGTTGCCATCCAGGGACTGGGAAATCAAATCCAACAGAGTAATGCATTTCTGGAGGGGATTCACAGTGCACTGGCTAGCCTACAGAGATCCTTTAGGGATCTGGCTTCTACACTTACAGAAGCCAGTCACTCTTTGTCTACCGTCCTCTCTCTACCTACCTCTTCCCAATACCAAACCCCTCTTCCCAGACCCAGCCAAGCATGCAAACAGACAGGCATGCATCCACCTCAACATCCAAGGGTAGCCCAAACAGACATAAGCACCACAAGACACACCACTGGCATATACACAAGCAACATTGTGATGTACACACAGCAACAGTCACAACCTGCCCGGACACCCCTAACACCCCCACCACCACAGACAGCACAACTGACACACCTGCAGACACCACACCAACATTCACAGACCCAGTCATTATACCTATCCTACCCACATATAGCTCCACAGCAGACCCTCAGACATCCACCCCAGTCACCACACCCACAGATACCACAACCACTGACACTGCTACATGGAGCACAGCCACCATACCAGCAGTCACCACCCCAACAGTCACCCACCCACCAAAGCATCCCCAGCACCTCCACCACCTCATCCCAAGACACATAAACGCCCTCACTCACCCACTCAACAGATACCCACAAGCACAGCTCCCACAAACATGTACCCAAGCCATCACACTAACACCTCTTACAACCTCTCCCTCTCCCTCCACACCCAAACCCTTTTGCTATGACCGTCCCCATGTTATAAAAAAAAGCCTCCCTTCAGATTTTGCCCCTTTCCCTGCTCCTTCCCCATTAGACTCCTAAAAATTCTGTTTCCTTCTTCAAGTCTATCCCTTCAACCCCCAAGGCCTCCCCTGCCCCCCCTGCAAGTACCCATTCCCCACCTCGGTCAAGAAGTCTACCCCTCCCAAAAAAAGCCATCCCTCCCCTAAGCCTAAATGTAACCCCCTCAGGCACATCCCAAAGGCCCCCCTCCCAAACCTAAGCCCAAACTCCCCCGATACCCCCCCGGATAATCCCTGAGGTGCCTGCCTGCCCCCTTGATGCCCCTACCTATGGAGGTTACATGGCAGTCAGGAGTCCAATTCGGTGCACATATATGTGCACTGTGTGCATACAGTCTATTGTTACAAGACTGGCCTTTGATTTTCTAATTTCAGATTTTTTTATATATTTAAGACCAACCTGTTGTTGGTTTAATGGTTATATCTTTGTTGTGCATTTCTTTTCCTTGTATGGAGTTGTTCCTGGCTGACATTGGTTATGTGTCAGTAGTTGTGAGTGTGTGTGTGTGTGTGTGTGGTGCTTGTGCTACCTCAATTGTTTGAGCAGTATGTGAGGTTTTGTGCTTTGCTTTTGTCCCACAGTGATAGTGTGTGTAGTGTCTCAGACACACCTACTCCCCCCTCACCCTCCACTCTCTCAACCCAGGCCCCGCCCCACATGCACCACATCTAGCCCCACACACACACACACATGGCCCCTTCACCTGCCACACCTGCCACTTCTCCTGCTCGTCATCCCTCACACCACACACCAACCATAGCGACCTCACCTCCAAAAAACACAACACCCCCAACACAAGACTCACCCACCCTGCCCCCACCATCCAACCCCACAGCACACCAGCCACAACCAGAACACACCCCGCAACAACACCCTCAGGCACCACACCAATGCCACCCACCACAACCACCTGAACTGCCTGCTCCTCAACATCTGCTCCCTTCACAAACATGCCATAGAACTCTGGGACCTCATCACATCACACTCACCTGACATCGCCTTCCTCACGGAAACCTGGACCAACCCCTCCTTAGAACCCGACATAGCCATAGCCACCCCCAAAGGATACAAGCTCCAACACAAAGACAGCCTCAACAGGCCAGTCGGTGGCATCGGCATCCTACACAGAGACACCATCAAAGTCACCACCAGCTCCCAAGACACTATCGGCAACACTGAACACATGCACTTCCTCATCCACATCAACAACTCCACCCTCAAAGGTACACTAATCTACAGACCATCCGGACCACGCCCCGCCTTCTGTGACACCATCGCCATCAGCATCAGCCCGTACGCCCTCACCTCCACAGACTACATCATCCTCGGTGACTTCAACTTTCACTTAGAAAACCCACAAGACCACAACACTACCTCCCTCATAGACAACCTCAACAACCTCGGACTCAAACAACTGGTCACTGCACCCACCCACTCAGCAGGACCCACCCTGGATGCAATCTTCACCTCAAGCCAACACATAGCCTACACCCACAGCACCGAACTCCTCTGGACTGACCACTGCTGCGTCCACTTCTCCTTCACCAAACACACTACCATCAACACACCACACCGTACCGTGTGTGGGACAAGATCCCCACAGAACGACTAAACTCCCAACTGGCCCATAACCCCTCCCCACACCAATGACCCCAACGCAGGAGCACACAACCTCTCCAAATGGATCACTACAAGCGCAGACACACTAGCCCCCCTCAGAAAACACATCGCCACCCGGTACATCAAGAACGCCACATGGATCACCCCTGAACTCCAAGACTCCAAGCGCAAATGGCGCCAAGCTGAGAAAATATGGAGACTAGAACCTTCCTCAACCAACTTCTTCACCCTCAAAACCACCATTCGCACCCATCACCAACTCATACGCACCGCCAAAAGAGATCGCTACAAGACACGCCTTGACAACAACTCTCAAAACGGCAAAGAACTCTTCACCATCATCAATGAACTTGCCAAACCCAAAGCCAGCAACATAGACCACACACAGCCCCTATGTGATGCCCTTTCCAACCACTTCCTCCACAAAATCCTGGATATCCACAACAGCTTCATACCACACACACACCCACCACACATACCCCTCACTCACCCAACTCGACCCCGTCTCAAGACCCCCCCACCACACTATCCACATGGACCCCCACCACACACAAAGAAACCGAAAAAACTATGAACTTAATCTACTCCGGTTCCCCCTCTGACCCCTGTCCACACCGCATCTACAACAAAGCTAGCCCTAACATCACCCCCATACTCTACAACATAATCAACTCCTCTTTCGACTCTGCCAGCTACCAAGACCCCTGGAAGCAGGTGGAAATTACCGCTCTCCTAAAAAAAAAACAAGCCGACCTGGAGATCCTGTCCAACTACCGCCCCATCTCCCTCCTCCCTTTCCCCACCAAGGTTACAGAGAAATTAGTCAACACCCGTCTAACCCACTTCCTCGAAGCAACCAACACCCTTGACCCCTCACAATCTGGGTTCCTCAAGACCACAGCACAGAAACCGCCCTCATCGCATGCACTGACGATATCAGGACCAAAGTCGACAAAGGCGAGACCGTCGCACTCATCCTCCTAGACCTCTCTGCAGCTTTTGACACTGTCTGCCACCACACACTCCGCACACGCCTCCACAACATAGGAATACGCCACAAAGCCTTAGACTGGCTCACCTCCTTCCTCACCGACCGGACCCAGAGAGTCCGCCTCCCGCCTTTCCACTCCAACACTACCAAGATAACCTGCGGAGTCCCCAAAGGGTCCTCCCTCAGCCCCACACTCTTCAACATCTACATGATCCCCCTAGTCAACATCCTCCGAGCACACGGAATCACTATCCTCTCCTATGCAGATGACACCCAACTCATCCTCTCCCTCACCCGCAACCCCACCACCGCCAAAACCAACCTACACGCCGTTCTCCTCGACACCGCCAACTGGATGACCACCAACCACCTCAAGCTCAACTCAAACAAAACCGAGATCATCATCTTCGGCCCCAACAAACCACATGGGACGACTCCTGGTGGCCCACCGCCCTAGGCCCGCACCCACCCCCGCAACCCACGCACGCAAACTCAGTATCATCCTCGACCCCTTCCTCTCCATGACACAGCAAATCAATGCTCTAACCTCCTCCTGCTTCCACACACTCCGCACACTCAAAAAAAATCCTTCAAATGGATTCCCACAGAAACCAGAAAGACAGCCACCCATGCACTCATCAGCAGCAGACTGGACTACGGTAACGCCCTCTACGCCGCACCACACTCAAACGCAAACTCCAAAGAATCCAGAACACAGCTGCGCGCCTCGTCCTTGGCCTCCCCCGCCACGAACGAATCTCACCACACCGCAAATCCCTTCAGTGGCTCCCCATAGACAAGAGAATCACATTCAAGATCCTCATCCACGCACACAGATCCCTCCACAACACCGGCCCAACCTACCTCAATGAAAGAGTTAACTTCCACACTCTCACACGCAACCTCCGATCAGCCGGCCTCGCCCTAGCCACAGTCCCCCACATCCAGCGCACCACCACAGGAGGCAGGTCTTTCTCCTACCTCGCCCCCAAAACCTGGAACTCCCCACCGACCTTCGCAAAACCAAAGACCTACTGGTCTTCAGAAAGAACCTCAAGACATGGCTGTTCGATCAGTGACCCTCCCTGCCCCTCCCTCTGGTTTCTCCCCCCCCACAGCGCCTTGAGACCCTCACGGGTGAGTAGTGCACTCTACAAATTTTTTGATTGATTGATTGATTGATGACATCTACTGTAATTCTGGCTCCATGGAGGCTCCAGGCGAGTATGTCTTCCTGAAGGTGAGTGTCTCCTTTTATGCAGTTTGTTTCCACCTTGGTTTCTGTGGTGATGAAACCGCAGCGGAAACCTTGACGGTGTGCTGCCTCGTAATCTACCCCGTTACAGCCGGCCTGCAGGTGCCTTCCATCATCTGTTGCAGTCTGACCACAGTGGCGGTGCTTTGTCTGTTTTCTTTTGGGAATACAGCCATGGCCATAATTTGGCGGTCTCCTCTGCCATACTGTTGGCGGTACGACCGCCAACATGGCGGTCCTGAGACTACCAAACTCGTAATGAGGCCCTGAGTTACCAACACAATCTGTATCTGAGTTGCTGGCGAAATTAGGCACATCACCAAATCTGAATATTCATAGTGGTTTAAGGCACAAGTCCACTTTTGTTTCTCCTTTACTAACTGATAACACAATAGACACATTTTATGAAGCAGTAACTAAATACCTCTAAAGGTTAGAGGGTAGGATGTCTTCCAAACCATCATATTCACAGTATAACCTTACTTTAGATGAAAAGAAGGTAATTAAAGATCGTACACAGGTTCCCAATATTATAATAAAGGAAGCAGTCAAATGAGGTAACATAGTGGTAATGAACAAAAGTGACTATAGTCAGGAAATAGATTAACAACATGTTGGGAACCAGCCTTACATCAAATTGTGTCATATCTCCTTGTCAGAACTGAACAAAATGATAAAACGAAAACTTGAGACATGGCAGGATTTCTATCTTATCACTGATTTGGAATCTAATTACTTGTTCAGTCACTATCTTAATGCCTCATCCATCTACATTTTACCAAAAATATATAAGCCTAGATTATTTCCCCCAGACTGACCATTCCTTGTGTGTATTGGTTTGCCAATGGAACACATCTCAGAATATGGGGATATCTATTTACAACCTTTGGTAGAAAACCTTCCTACATATGTACAGGACACAAAGGATTTATTGAACAATTTGGTTGACATCACCTGGTCAGAGAAACTGAAATATCTAACCTTAGATTTCTGCTCTCTAGGTACAAGTATCCCCAAAGACATATGTCTTATAGCAGTACAACTTTTCCTATCATCGAGAGATGCAACATCATTAGAACACACTAACATTCTGGTGAATATAACCTCCATTATTGTGGAGAACAATGTATATTTACATAATGACCAATTGGTCCTTAAATCCCAGAGGGTGACAATCGGTTCCTTATTTTCTCCTTTTGCCAACCTATAAATGGGTTGGTTTGAAAAGTCGTACATTTGGAGCCATGGTCTCCGGAGCGTATACTATACTGGGGTGTTATTCATCAATTATGTCATTTTTATTTGGATTGGACACAAGGGCTCCTTTCTAAACTTTACTCAATATCTAACTATTTGCATCTTAACCATTTCGTTTACTCATAATTATAATTGGACAAGTATAGATATTCTGGATATGGAACGTTATGTGAATGGGATAAAAGTGTATCAAAAATATATAGAAAATCTATGGTGTATAATTCTATAATACATGTGATTGGCGCATATCTTAGATCACAGATCCACTCCATTCTCTATGGGGAAACAACATGGTTGAGGAGCAACTGTAGTGATGATAACATTTTTGTCCTGGAACTAGTGAAACTAGAAGAAAGGTTTTTAACAAAAGGATGACCATAGGAGGTGCGAAATATAGCTAGACAGATAAGTATTAGGCTAAAGCGGGGTACATTACTCACGAACAGACCCAAATGTAACAATCAAGAAAAAAATCCCAAATTCATAACACTGTATAGTTGTCATAAAGCATCTATATACAGGGTGGTGTATAGGCATTGGTATTTACCTACTCTAGATAATACTCATTCAGCCATCTTACCACAAAAGCCACAAGTAACGCATAGCAGAGGAAACACTTTATATAGCATACTTTGTCTTAGCATGCCACAATGTCAGGCAACAAATATAACACTTAACTGGTTGACACCACCACCCCTTGGTTTTCATAAATGTGGATTTTGCAACATATGTCACTATGTATTAGGCAAAACTACCTGTTTCAATATAAAAGTAGGAGAAAATATTATTTGAAACTATTAATAAACTGCAATACAAACTATGTTGTTTACTAAACTAAACTAACTTACTAAACTAAACTGTATTACCTGTCAATGCAATCTAATATACGTGGGTACACTATACACTTTGTGAAGGAAAGAATACAAGAGCATGTCAGGGCAATCAGATAACTATCCTCTGGCGAAACAGTACAGGTGTACATAAGGCTAGTGAACACAAATATTTGTTTGCATGTTATTGCCTGCATGAAACATCATCCTTAGAGGGGACAATAGAACTATGGCCATACGCAAGCTGGAGACAGAATTTATGACTAGATTAAGAGCTGGGATAAAGGCCTGAAACCGGATAAAGAATTGCATGTATTGCCAACAGATTGAGTATAAATGCATCAAAGTACATTATAAGAGCAAACACATGTAGCTGTATATAATGTATGAACAACTTACAATGTAGTTGTTTGCGCTCCATTCCTGATTATCACATACATTTAGATTGGACTGCATTATACTTAACATGAATTGTGTAGCACGTGTATGTAGATTTGTCAGAGAACAGGGCTGATTGTAGAGGCCCCCTAACTTTTTGACCCCATTTTCCACTTTTTGCTGGTGTTTTCCTGACTCTGATGGTGCCCTGGGTACTGCTAACCAGTCCCAGGGCCTGTGCTCTGTGTAAAATCAGTATGCAAATTAGGCTAATTATAGTTGGCTAGGTCAACCTACCTATAAGTCCCTAGTATATGGTAGGGCATGTAGGTTTAGGGACTACAGAATAGGTAGTGCACCCATAGGTGCACTGCTGAGGTGCCCAGTGTCATTTTAAAGGCAGGCCTGCCTTGCTGGCTGCTTTTACATTAAAGTTATATGCATATTTGTCTTTGGAATTAAAAGTACTTCCAAAGACTTAAACTACTTTATTTTTTACATATAAGACACCCCTAAGGTGTGCCCTATGTGCCCCTAGGGCTGGGTGCCATGTAACTATAAGCATGGACCTTATAAAAATAGTTTTATAAGTCCTGGTGAGGTAAAAACAGCTAAATGTGTTTTTCCCTCCTTGTAGTGAATGGCCTCCATAGGCTAGAATGGGGAGACTTTATTTTAATTTTTAAAGTCCCCTTAAGTAACAGATACCAGACGTTTGGTATCAAATTAATTGTTATAATAAATCCAACAACTTCCAGTTGTTGGATTTAATATAACTTATTCAGGTAAAGAGTTTTAAACTTTACCTGAAAAGTTGCCAACTTCAGCCCTGCAGTGTTTTTTGCGGCTGTGCTCTGATTGGCCAGCTTCTGGCAGCCTGGCCAGGCTGCCTTGAGGTGTGAAGTGGCCTGGCTTCACACAAAGAGATGTGCCTGTGGGAGGAGACTGCAGCTGCACCCTTGGGCTTCACCACAAGAAGGACTTTGCCTGGCTTCAACTGGTTCAAGGAGGGACTCCCTGTTTGCTACAGGTGGAAAATTGCTAACCAGAGTCCCCTGCACCAACTCCTGAAGAAATCAACCAGCTGACCACTGTCCAGTGGCCAAAAAGGAGTTTGCACCAGGTGCATTCTGGGAGTTGTAGTCCACACCCCCAAGGATCATCTCAGAGCTTCTGGAACCTTGGGGTGAGCTGTGGACCCCAAAAGAACCTTAAAAGAACATCTGGGAGAAGATCCAGAAGTTTAGAGGAGTTTGGATAACTTTTGAAAAAAAGCTCCATAGGGGGACCGACCCGCCGCGGCAACTCTAGCCGGCTTGCCTCAACCGCGACCTGGCCTGATTTGCAGGTTCGTCCCGGTGAAAAAAATCTCCAAAAAAGAGCCTAAGTCCAAACGTAGAGAGTTGACCCGGACCTCCTAGCCAGCGTATCTGAGGAGGGCTCTACTGACGTCGGATCAAGATCGAGGTTTACCCCGATCGAAGGATTTTCACCTTGAAAAAACGACTAAATACAAAGGTAAAAATCTCCACTGAGGGCTCCCACGAAGCGTATCCGGAGAAGAGTTCCAGGATGTCGGATTGGACTGGCAGGTTCGTCCCACTGAAGAAAATCTTCAGAAAAACAACTAAGTGCGGAGGTAAACTTCTGACCAAGGCCTTCCGTGGCAGTAGCCGTGCCGGGCTCCATCGCGGTCGGCCTTAATCTTTGACTTTGCCCCAGTTGAGGTGCGACCAGATGACCAGATTGGCACTTTTTGTTTTTAGGCATTAGAAAACAATAAATCTTTAAAAATTCATATCTCCGGTTCTCCTTATCCGATTTTATTCGTGTTTGTGTCATTTTAAAGATAAAAATATAATCTATTTTTATAAATTGATTTGGGATTATTAAACTGTTTCCTGCATTGTATTTAATTACTGTTTTGTGATATTTGAATGCTTTACACTCTGAGGGTCATTTTGACCCCGGTGGTCTTTTTGAAAGACCGCAGAGGGACTGCCATGCGGAAAACCGCCAGTGGTGGTGGTTTTCCGCTCGGCCTATTATGACCGTTGGCAGCTCTCCGTCCTTTTTCGGACGGAGAGCCGCCAACAGCCATACTGGCGGGAGGCTGGGAAGTGGAGGTTGCTTCTCCTCCACCGCCACGCCAACAGAACACCGCCCAGCGAATCATGTCCTGTGATTCGCCGTGGCGGTGCTCTGTTGGCGGTGTGGTGTAGGTGGAGCTGCCCCCATGGCTCCCGTCCCCTCCCGGAGGATCGTCGGACCAGGTAAGTCGATCGTCCGTGAGGGGAGGAGGGTGTTGTGTGCGTGCATGGGGGTGTGCGTGTGTGTATGTGAAGGGGGTGTGAATGCGTATATGCTTGCGGGGGTGTTGTGTGTATGGGAATGAGTGCGTGTATGTCTGTGGGTATGTCTGTATGGATGTGTGCGTGAATGTTTGAATGTGGGTGTGCGTGTCTGCCTGTGTGTGTGTATGTGGCATGTATGTTGGCGTGTGTGCATGTGAGTGTGGTGCTTGCGTGCGTGTCGTGTTAGAATGGGTGATGTGATGTTGGGGGTCGGGGTGGAGAGGGGGGCCCTGCCACCATTGGGGGGTGGCAGGGGTGGTGGGGGGTAGGGGAGGGAGTCAGGGTGGGGGTGAGGGGTGGGTGAGACCCCTATCAGTGCCAGGGAAGGAATTCCCTGGCACTGATAGTGCTTACTGCCATGGATTTCATGGCGGTTCAAACCGCAGGAAATCCACGGTGGTAAGCCGGGTCAAAATACCGCCGGCGGTATAGTGACGGCCGCCGGGCTGGAGACCCAGGTCTCCAGCTCGGCGGGCGGAACGGAGAACCGGCGGATGACCATGGCGGTATCCCCCATGGTCATAATTCCATGAAGGGAAACCGCCAGCCTGTTGGCGGTCCTACCGCCGGTTCTCCGCCTTCCACCAGGGTCGTAATGACCCCCTCTGTCTCCTAAGTTAAGCCTTGTCGCTCGTTGCCAAGCTACCAAGGGTTGAGCTGGGTTTAATTTACTGAGACCTAACTGGACCTAAGTGGAGGTTAGTGGCCTATTGCTAGGTATAAGTACCTACCTGCCCTTCCCAATAACCCATTTTCCAACATTTTTGGTGCGCAGTGTTGGGATCCTGGACTTGTGTTCAGTATCACATTACAGTTTTAAGTAAAACAAATTAAAAATCCTTTAAATTGTCCTAGTGCAATTTTTTTTACATTTTTTTATTTGGATTAATTTCAATTCTTGAATTTTTGTGATTTTTCTAAATTCTTGTTTCCAATTTTTGCAAGGAGTTTTTTGTTGACACAAAATTAGGGAACCATGGAGCTTGATCTGGCTAGCCTACCCACACTGACATTAGTCCAGCTTAGGGGCTTGTGTACTGCAAGTGGGTTGCCTGCAACCACTGACCTCAGGAAGCATGTCCTGATTAAATCCCTGACAGCATGGGCTGAGGCCCATGAAGTAGGCTCAGAGGAAGCTCCAGAGGAGGAAGAAGTAGGGGAGGTTGCTAGCTCCAACCACTCAGGGGAGGGAGGACATCTGAGCCTAAGTGAGGATGAGGAAGACCGGTCCTCACTACACACAGTCACTAGGGTCATACCCAAAGCTAGTTGGGGGAAGGGGAGGCCTTCAGGAGGAGAGAACCTGTCCCTCAGGGAAAGAGAGCTGGAGGCCCAGCTAGCATTTATAGCTTTGGAGGCAGAGAAGCTGGCCCTAGAAAAGAAAAAGTGGGCAAAGAAAGAGAAAAGTGATGGTGGCAGCGACAGAGAAGCTGAGGTGTCCATGGGTGGGGTTTTTTGCCCCAGATTACCCAAGGAGGTGGTTCCTGCTTATGTAGAGGGGGATGACATAGACAAGTGGTTGGAGGCCTTTGAGAGGGAACTCCAAATGAGAAGGGTTAGGCTTCAATACTGGGGTTCACTTTTATGGGAATTGGTCCCCAACTCAGGGAGGGATAGGCTTCCGACCTTAAATGGGAGTAGTATGAAGAGGTGCTTAACCAAGAAGTTTGGTCTGACCCCAGAGCAGTATAGGATGAAGTTCAGGGACACCCAGAAGGTCAATACCGAGTCTTGGGTTGACTTTGTAGACACCTCACTTAAGGCACTAGAGGTCTGGATTCATGGTAACAAAGTAAATATTTATGAGAGGTTATACATTCCGATAATGAGAGAGCACATCTTCATCAATTGTATCCAAGAAAGGTTATGCCAGCATCTAGTGGACTCTAAGCTGACCAACCCTAGAGAGCTGGGGGAGGCAGCTGATGAGTGGTTGAGAACCAGGGTGGTTGTCAAGTCCCAGGGGGGAGACTCCAAGAAGGAGGGGTCAAAAAAAACAAAAGCCTAAGGAGGGAGGTGGTAAGCCCACCACAAAGACTCTCT
Organism: Pleurodeles waltl; assembly: GCF_031143425.1. Lineage (NCBI taxonomy): Eukaryota > Metazoa > Chordata > Amphibia > Caudata > Salamandridae > Pleurodeles > Pleurodeles waltl. The sequence goes on from NC_090444.1 coordinate 1,605,959,671, forward strand.
CTGTACCCCAGAACCCTAAGAAGGAGGAGAGTAAACCCCCCTCCCACTCTTACAAGCAGAGACAGGGAGACCCAGGGTTAAAAAAGCTCTTGCACAGTAAGGCTTGCTTTGACTGTCAGCAGACAGGTCATTTCAGAGGAGATACAGCCTGTCCAAAGAAGGTGGTTAGCACTGGGATGTCCAGTGTAGCCATGGAGGAGGACTTCTCAGATGATGAAGTCCTCCTAGCATTGAGCTGGGAGACAGGACCAGATGGTAAGCTGGTGATCCCTGAGGGTGGGAGTAGGCACTTTAACCCCATTCAGGTGAATGGGATCCCTACCACTGGCCTGAGAGACACCTGTGCCAGTGACACTATAGTGAGTGACCGGTTAGTGACCCCAGACATGTATGTCCCAGGAGAGACCTGGAAAGTCAGGATAGCCACAGGGGAGGTCGCCTCCAAACCTGTAGCCATAGTGCCTCTACAGAAGGAGGGTATCCTTGGCTGGTTTAGGGTGGTAGTCAGTGCTGACCTCCCCCTAGATTGTATCCTGGGCAATGATCTCCCAGAGGTGAGTCTGGTCCCAGATGGGGCGGTCGCCCAGGGCGCCCCCCCAACCCAAAGTCCTGGGGAGTCAGTCCCTACAGTTAGGTGACAGGGGTCCCCAAGAAAAGGAAAGAAGTAAAAGAAGGGTGGGCCACTCTTAAAAAGAGTTCCAGGGAGCCAAAGGCCTTCTGCCTCAGTAGGGGGGAGCCCAGAGTTGGCACTGGTGAGGCCTCACCTGACCCTAAGGAAGTCCTGAGTAGTCAGGCAGCTGTCCAGATGCAGGGTGTTGCCCCTGCACTGACAGAAGGGAGAGTGGAAGGAGGGTGTATACCACAGGAGTTGGTAGCCCCCACTCTAGACAGCAAGAGTGGTGCCAGGACCCCATAGTTGCCCCTAAAGCAGCTCAACCACCTGTCAGTGGAGAGCTCAGGGTGTGGTTGTGGGTACTGACAGCTGTCAGTAGCCTCTGCTGGGTGCTAGCCTTCCTGGCAGCACTGTACATGGCCTGGGAGGCAGACCCCAGGGCCAAAAGCAAAGTAGGCCCCCTGACCCTGTTGGTCATGGTGGGGTTGTTCAAGTGTTGGGTGACCTCTTTGGGTAAGCTAGGTGTTGCCCTAGCAAAGTTAGGAGTAGGGGAGGTGGGCACCTCACTACCCAAGTTGGCAGAGAGAGAGGAGGAAGACCCCCCTAGAGGGAAGTTTTAGTTTGAGATGGGCCCTTTCACTGTTGGGATGGATTCATTACCCAGAGGGAGTGACCATGGCAGGAGGATGCAAGGCAGAGTAGGCCCTGCAAAGGGACAGCCTGTTCTCTTCACTGTCTTCCTCGCCTGACAAGCCAGGAAGACTCTCCCAGGTGTGGGCTGAGTCTCTTTGGCGTGTGGGCTGGGGGGGGGCTTGTGTGAGAGAACAGGGCTGATTGTAGAGGTCCCCTAACCTCTTGCCCCCATTTTCCACTTTTTGCTGGTGTTTTCCTGACTCTGATGATGCCCTGGGTACTGCTAACCAGTCCCAGGGCCTGTGCTCTGTGTAAAATCAGTATGCAAATGAGGCTAATTATCATTGGCTAAGTCAACCTACCTATAAGTCCCTAGTATATGGTAGGGCATGTAGGTTTAGGGACTACAGAATAGGTAGTGCACCCATAGGTGCACTGCTGACGTGCCCAGTGTCATTTTAAAGGCAGGCCTGCCTTGCTGGCTGCTTTTAAATTAAAGTTATATGCATATTCGACTTTGGAATTAAAAGCAGTACCTTATTATTACATATAAGTCACCCCTAAGGTGTGCCCTATGTGCCCCTAGGGCTGGGTGCCATGTAACTATAAGCAGGGACCGTATACAAATAGTTTTATAAGCCCTGGTGAGGTAAAAACAGCCAAATTTGTTTTTCCCTCATTGTAGTGACTGCCCTCCATAGGCTAGAATGGGGAGACTTTGTTTTAATTTTTAAAGTCCCCTTAAGTAACAGATACCAGAAGTTTGGTATCAAATTAATTGTTATAATAAATCCCACAACTTCCAGTTGTTGGATTTAATATAACTTGTTCAGGTAAAGAGTTTTAAACTTTACCTGAAAAGTGCAGTGTTTTTGCTGCTGTGCTCTGATTGGCCAGCCTCTGGCAGCCTGGCCAGGCTGCCTTGATGAGGTGTGAAGTGGCCTGGCTTCACACAAAGAGATGTGCCTGTGGGAGGAGATCTCCCCTCACCAGATGGTGAGGCAGGAAGGGGGAGGGCTGCCAAACTGGTCTTCAAAGACAGAGAAGGACATTTGGAGCAACCCAGCAACACCCCCACATCCTGCAAACCCAGACAGTTAGGTGCCCCCTTGATTAGATTAGGAGAGGGCAGGCGAGGGGTGTGTTTAGGATTTTTAGCCACACCAGTGGTTGGGCTCAGCCAGATGTAACCTCCAATAATCACTTTCAGCCATGATGGATTTTTGAAGAATGTTGCCTCCTGGGATTGATTTTTGCCACACTTCCCAGGAAGTAGTCATCACAGGGGGAAGGACCCTGCACCTGATTGGAGAACCAGGACCCCTCTGTTTTTCACCCAGGAGCAAGGATAAAACTGGCAGACCTGCACCCACACCTCAGTTCCCGACCAGATCCCCATCAGATTCCAACAAAGAAGAATTACAGGAGAAGAAGGACTGCCCTGCTGGACCCCTGGCCTGCACCTGGACCCTGCACTCTGAAGGACTGCACCAGCTGCACACTTGGGCTCTACCACAAGAAGGACTTTGCCTGGCTTCAACTGGTTCAAGGAGGGACTCCCTGTGTGCTACAGGTGAAAAATTGCTTACCAGAGTCCCCTGTACCAACTCCTGATGAAATCAACCAGCTGACCACTATCCAGTTGTCAAAAAGGAGCTTGTGCCAGGTGCATTCTGGGAGTTGTAGTCCACACCCCCAAAGATCATTTCAGAGCTTCTGGAACCTTGGGGTGAGCTGTGGACCCCAAAAGAACCTTAAAAGAACGTCTGGGAGAAGATCCAGAAGTTTGGAGGAGTTTGGAGAACTTTTGAAAAAAGCTCCATAGAGGGACCGAACCGCCGCGGAAACTCTAGCCGGCTTGCCTCAACCGCGCCCGGCCTGATTTGCAGGTTCGTCCCGGTGAAGAAAATCTCCAAAAAAGAGACTATGTCCGAATGTAGAAAGTTGACCCGGACCTCCCAGCCAGCGTATCCGAGGAGGGCTCCAAGGACGTCGGATGAAGATCCAGGTTTACCCAGGTCGAAGGATTTTCACCTAAAAAAAATGACTAAGTCCGAAGGTAAAAATCTCAACCGAGGGCTCCCGCGGCGCATATCCGGGGAAGAATTCCAGGAGGTCGGATTGGACTGGCAGGTTCGTCCGGCTGAAAAAATCTTCAGAAAAACAACTAAGTGCGAAGGTAAACTTTTGAACGAGGCCTCCCGCGGGCTGTTGCCGAGCCGGGCTCCATTGCGGTCGGCCTTAAACTTTGACTTTGCCCCTGTCGAGGTGCGACCAGATGAGCAGATTGGCGATTTTTGTTTCTAGGCGTTAGAAAACAATAATTCTTTAAAAATTCATATCTCCGGTTCCCCTTATCCGATTTTATTTGTTTTTGTGTAATTTTAAAGATAAAAATATAATCTATTTTTATAAATTGTTTTTTGATTTTTTGAACAGTTTCCTGTGTTTTATTTAATTACTGTTTTGTGATATTTGAATGCTTTACACTCTCTCTCCTAAGTTAAGCCTTGTCGCTTGTTGCCAAGCTACCAAGGGTTGAGCTGGGTTTAATTTACTGAGACCTAACTGGACCTAAGTGGAGGTTAGTGGCCTATTGCTAGGTGTAGGTACCTACCTGCCCTTACCAATAACCCATTTTCCAACAAGATTCATACATATAATATGGCCAAAATATTGTAGCATTTGATAATGACAATATGAAGATATGGTATAATTTACCTTGTCAGATGTGTACATGTTAATACAAATAATTGGTAATATTCTTTCCCAGGTCGGACTTTACTATCTGGGGACTGTGTTTCTCACAAGGAATCAGTTTGTCTGAATTTATGTTATCTGCCTTACGATATTTTCTGGTGCACCTGCAGTTGGTGCCTATACTTTGCTTTTTGCATCAGTCTTTTCTTGGGCTTGTACTTGCATCCCTAGTTGTTTGCTTTACATTTGGACATATTTGCTATTTTAGGCATGTGTTCTCAAAGCAAACCAAAGTCTATTATACACCATATGACAACTATTCTGGGAAAGCCCATCATTGTGTTGTATACGTCAGTTTTCTTTTAGTGTACAGTGTAGGCATTCAACCTATAGTTTCTTGAAGGATTTCTATGTTTCCATGTTGCGAGAGTACATATATTTGGATATATACTATTTTTCTCTAGTCCCTGTCTTTCCGTTCATGCGGGTGGTTCACTGCAAGATAAGGTGAGCTGTTATATCATGGAGAGAGTGGTATTTTTTGAGGATCTAGGTCAGTATACCAGTTGATGTGGGAAGCCTGTTCCACTTCAATATGTATGCATTTGGTGACTGAACAATATCTAGAGGATTTCATTTGCGTTACTTGCATATTATTATAAACTGGGTTTGCAGCACATGCCTTTTAGGATCATCATTATAAATTGGCAGGCTACTCTGAGACAATGCTGGTTTTACAGATGGTGAAAGTGTGTTTTACTTTGGTCCATCTTCTGTCTTTTGAGACGTTGCCTTTTTTAGCATCTGTGCACCATTTCAAGGGAACACTGAACAACTTCCTTGCAGATTGGGACCTTGAGGATAGTGGTTATATGAGGGAAGGCTAACTTTTATATTATTGGGTCATTGATTATATTGTTTATTTGGCAGAAAGGGACAATAATGTTGTGTATTGATGTTGTTTATTTTGTAGCTTATCATGGCTGAATTCATATAAAATGTGTGCCAGATTGGAGGCAGTATTATTTGGAAATTCTCTAAATATGAAATACTAGCTCCTGCATGCTCCTTGTATCTATGAAGTTGATCATACTTGGTTTCAAAGTGAGGAAGAATCTGTGGAATAATTATCGTTGGAATGTCTAACGATAAGATATGGAAGAAGAGTTGCTTCCTGTGCAAGAATGTTTGTTTACTTTTTGCCTCTTGCAGTTGGGGCAATTCACATATCAAATGTCTTTTTTTGCCATTTTTAATTCTGTTTTTTATGTGCCATTAAGTATACCTTTATTTGGGAAATGTTTCTGATTAGTAGTTATAACTGAATTACTTCAAGGTACTTTTTTGTGGATGGTCTATGCAGGTGATACAATATTGTTTTTCTCCATTATGGTGTATGGTCATTTAGGTTTCTCTCAGGGTGTCTTTGGTTGTGCTTTCAAGGTTTCACCTGGGGTAGCATGACCATCATTGATTATTTATTCCTGGTAGTATGTTAAGGTACAATATGGATGATGATTTTAATGCTACATGTTTGTTTTACACAAAGGACACTTTACTAATATTGATAGGGATATTTAACACACAGGCCTACACTTTCTATTTGCTCACTAGTTTGTCACATAGGTGGTGGATTAATGTCTATTCTCTGGGAACTCTATATACTTGTTCCTGTTTTTGGTGACTATATAATATGCTAGGATACATACCGAAGTTGTTGCTTAGGAATTCCTTCTTTTATATTTTCTCAACATTGCACACTTGAAAAAGTCTCTTGTGGGACAAAATTAATGTTAGCTGTTGAATCTGTAGATGTGAGTCATGCTGTCCAATCAAGATTATCCACAATACCTAGAGTGGTGAAAATAAAGGAAACATAAACTATATGAACTATATTTGTTTAAATATGAATGAAATAATTTTGGTGTGATCAAGTGTCTTAAATTATTATATGGATGTTGTTTAATGCTCCTCTTTTCACTCTTGCTCTTTATCCCTCCCATCTTGCTCCCCTGTATGTGTTCTTCTTTGCCGGGCTCGGCAGAGCAGAATATAGGCTGATGTAATTGTAATTTTCCTAATGGTCATGTATTGTGAGTCACTTTCCTAGTATTTCTAACTGTTGCAAATGCTCAAGGTTTTTTTGCTGTTCCATTGCTGGGGGCTTGGCAGTATTTGGCTCATGTATAGTCTACTGTTCCCAAATATTTTACATTAGTTGAACTTCCTATGATAACATGATGCTGACAATGCACAACTGTTACAAAATGGGATAGTGCTAACATCTAATGTTATTGATGAGGATTTATCTGATTTATCACAAGAAATAATTAATGGGATCATACCATATTGAATCTGTGGTTTCGTTAATTTTTCGTGCAAAGATTGTGACCTCTTAATTTTGAGGTGAGGCAGATTTTGAAGATGACTTACCTGTCCTAGTAAGGACTCTGTCCATTTATGAGATTTTCTTGAAGATCTAGGCATGCTGTCAGTTTCTCCTATGATTTTGCTGCTATTTTGGGACTTAGAATAATTCTGGATCTGATTATGCATTCTGCATTTGAGACTTCATGGCATTCAGATTTTTACTCCATGCCGCTTGATTCTGATATTTTGTAATAAAATCTTTAAACTTTTATCTTACCTAGAACACAGTTATTCAGTGGTCCATATTAACTATTTGCAGCTCTGCTAACACATATTGGTTCTGATTTTGAGGAGGGTGATTTAGTGTAAGATGAGCCCTGGAGCAGCACCATCAGAGGTCAATTTTTTGTGACCTGAAATCTGGTGTGTCTGATGTTTTGGGGTTCTGTTGCCACAAATTGGTAGCAGCAGATGATGGTGTTTTAAAGGGCACCTCTTCTTTTATGAGGGTCCCTAAAATATTTTTTAAGGTCCAAGGAAGCCCTAATGCACAGTCTGCAGGAATTGTGGAGCTTTGGAAGTGTGCCAGAGTGTTTTGGTGCTGATTAATCCAGAGACATGATCTGCAGTGTGATCCTGAGAGATTTAAAATGTACGTATCAATTGGATGAATTGATTCATGGTGCTTTATTTGCAATGTGTGTTGGAGTATGCATTGGAGGAATGGATTTCTGTTTCTGTTGTAATACGTAATGTTGTTTGTGGATTCAATTGGCAGATTGATTTCTGTGTCTTAATGTATTATTCATATTTGTAAACTGTATTTGGTTGTTATTGACTCCGGTTTGGTTATCAAATTCATCCAGGATCTCAAGATATTTTGATATTACTTGACTGTATAGGGTGGTATGTAGTGCAACATAAAGCAAACACACGTACAGAGATTCTGAACTAGCAAGTCTTTCTTACTAGTTTGTGGGATTATTTGGGTTGGTGTACTCTGCTCCCAAAATCACAACAGTGGGCACAATGAACAGGGTGGACTGCCACTGGATGGGATTTTATCTAGTGTGAACTGGGATTTAAATGGTACTTTCTGTTTCTTTTTTTGCTTAGTGCCTTAGTTTTCTTGCTGCTTCTTTTTTAGTATTGCAATTGAATAGTTCTATTTAGTTTACTGATTTCATTCCTCTCTAGTATAAGCAGAGACACATTTATTTAGTTTATTTGAAGGAATAGTGATCAGTAATACATTTCTTGTATATGTCCCACACTCAGTTAAAATGCTTTTGACTAGATCTAAGACACAGCATATAGCTAATAGCAGGCTGACTTGTTAGGAAAAAGTTATACTTGTGTGAAGGTATAGATCCTTAAATTCAGCCCCACTGCCTACTATTTCAGACTTGAGTTGTGAAGACAGAAAAAATGATGAGGTTGACGATGAACCTGACCATAACTGCATTACGGTTCTGAGTTATGTACAAATCCTAGAAAAGATATTAAAGAGGCACATTTAGAAATGGCTGATCTGATATTGTTTGTTAATGATTCTTGTTTGATCAACCGCTGGGAAGCATTGTGAGCTGACTATGCAGTATGTTGAGTTTCTATGACTTTGGAAGAATCTTCACAGATCAATGTAACTTTAGCACAAGTAGCAGAATTGTGTGCATTGAAAAGAGCTTGCTGCTTGTCACAGATTTTGAAAGTGACGATTTATACAAACAGCCAACATGATTTTAGGGCTGAGCATGACTTGGGTCAATTGTGGCCACAAAGGGGCTTTACGGCATCTTCTAGGCGCTCCAATAAAGAATAGTGCCTACATATTGGATTTGTTGAAAGCAATACAGAATAAATAAATAAATATGAGTACTCAATGGCAAAATATTGTGCATTGCAGGATGAAACAATTGTAGAAGAGGATGAAATGGATGAAACACAAATAAGTGCAGTACGAAATGCAGAAAATGTAAATTGTTTCTTTATGAATTCAATCCAAACTTCTTTGAGTGAAGTGCTAGATCGCCAGAAGGAAGCCTCAGATGGAGGTAAAAAGAAATGGGAAAAATTGTGTCGCAAGAGAAATTAATATGATTTGCATGTAAAGGCTTGGAGTAAAATGTCTTTCCAGATTTGATGCTGTACCCAATGTGTAAATACTTCCACAACAGAACACACACTGGCATAGCTTAGTGTACATATTAAAAAAATACTATGAGATTACAGTATTCAGAAATGTTGCTGAGAGAGTTTGTGGAAGGTGCATGGCATGCCAATTAAAAATCAGGTAAAGAAAACTATATCAATTATGAATCCTGTTGGCATATGAGAGAAGCCATTTATAAGACTCCATGCACACTTTATGGAGATTCTTCATTATAATGAACTAAAATAAATATTAGTAGCTGTCAGTGTGTTTACTAAATTTGTTTCTTGGAGAGTAAAGAGACTCTGAGAAGGACTGTTGCCAAACAGAGAATAGCTGAAGACAATATACAAAGGAAAAGAACTTGCAAAAGAAACCACTTTGAAGCAGAAAAGAAACCTGAGAGACAAACAGATTCTAAAACTAGTGTAGGTTAATCACCACTGGCAAAAAGATCAGTGAGAAAAAGAATGCCAAATAGAAAGTATGGCTATAATCTCTCACAGCTTCAGAAAAAGAAGATGATGAAACTGTGTTGGATAATTATAAATCAGTGAGCCAATGTCAGAATATGTTTCAGCATGAATCTGAGAGTGACCCTGAAATAGAACCACCTTGATTTAATAAAAGAGACATTTTGAGATAGAAAGATTTAGAGATAGTTGTAAAGAAGATCATTACTCAAACTTTAAAAAAAAGAAACAGAAGGTTGTTTTGAAATGTTGTTGTTTAAATAAAATAAGAAGAAACATGTGATTGGTTCAAAGAAAGGTTTTGGAGATTTTGTAAACGCTACCACGTTATGTTTTTGTATCAATATGTTTTGCATGCTGTTTCGTACAGCGAATATTGTACAATTGTAGGGTTAGTGATAATAATAATAATAATAATAATAATATGTATAGCTTTAGTGGGACTGTTGTGATGCTTACTTACTCTGGTGGAATCTATTTCAAATCACATTATTGTTTAGTTTACTACTATTAGAAATTAACTAAAACATAATGTACTAATACATAAAGAACATGTTGGTAGTTTTAAGGATAATATTTATACTAAAATGGTTCAGCAGTATGTAGCTAAAATGAGGGTAAATGGGTGTTATGTATGTGCTTATCTTCTTGTCTCAGCTGAGGAGGGAACGTTGTATATGCAACTTCCAATTTCATATGCCATTTACTGCAATATTTATATCGCAATATTTAAGATTGATTATTTTTTCTGCCTTTTTGGCAAATGTTAATGTGTCTTTAGAGGATTTGCCTATGAGAAAAAGTAATAGAGAAATTAAATGTAATGCATTTTCTGGAGAGGCTAAACAAAACAAGCATGAAACCAAAACTACTAATCAAGGTTATGTATTTATTACCAAACATTTATAATTTTTGTAAGTTATTTTTCTACAACCTGCAAATACAATAGATCCTCACCCTCCAACATGCATTGCTGTAGTCATGTCCTAGGATATGTATATCACATGGACAATATTTCTCCATATCATTATCCCCCACTTATGCTCAGAATATTGGCAGTACCATGTAACTGCATAACTATATATAGACAAAAATCTATAAACATTGTTTAAAATACAAAAACGAATCTTCAGTGCAAATATCGAGCAAACAGAAATGAATATTTGAATACACTGAAACCATGTTGCTCTTGACTCCAAAAGGTAACAACATATAGATTTCTTAGAGATTTTAGAAATGAAATATTCTTGTGTACTTAGTTTATATGGAGTGTATACTAGACTAATTTATTTAATTTCCATTTACTATCCGAAGTTAGAACAATAAAATGAAAGATTTATGTTTGGCATGTGTTTCTAAAGCTATGAACTGCTGTTCACAATAGACGTTTAATCCCAAATTTACTAAAGGCTTTTGTTGCCCGTGCGTCACAAAAGGCGATGCAAGGCAGCACAAGCCCTTGAATTAGATTTACTGAGCCACCTTGTGTTGCTCTGTGTGGCTTAGTCAATCTTGAGAAATGCAAGGCAGTGAAGTTGCTGCTTTCAGTTACTCTGCATTAGGAAAGTGTTCCATGGGTGGAGTGTGGGCCTTCCCATGCATTCACCCATGGATCTTGGCACATTCCCAGATTTGCTAGTAATAGTAAACTTGGGAATAAGTCAAAATGGTATGCCATCCCAACAGAGGTGTAACAAGGAGAACTATGTTTACTTCTCCCCGTTATTTTCTCTTTCTACATGTGCTGCATTCTGCGAAACGCATCTGAGGATTGCTTTTGTGCAGAAAGGAATCCTTTCCTGCACAGAAGCAATCCTGCCTGTAACACAGGCACCCTTGCATCATGGTGCAAAGGTGCCTGCATTGGTGGTGGCAGCACTTATGCCCTCATTATAACATTGGTGGTAAATCCCGCTTACCGCCATGCTGACTGGTGCCAACATAACACCACCGTGGCGGATAACCGCAAGCATATTATAACACACATATACCAATCCATCACTATACAGCCACACACAAGTCCGCCAGCACAAAGGTCAGCGAAAAACTGGCGGTAGCAAAACCCGCACCGTTATGCCAATAGAACTACACCCACAGCATTCTGACCCACGAATCACCGCAGCAGACATTCAATGGCGGTAAAACATTGGCGGTACATACCGCCGCACTCAAAATACACACACACCAACAAAACAATACTACAATGGTCAATTCAAACTACACACACCTGACACACATACAAAGACCACACCCACACACCCACACCTCTATAAAACACATACCCACACTACCCACAACACTTTACAACTAGAAAGAATTGCCACTAGAGAGAGAAAGCAAGAGCACACACACAACCAGAGCCACATAACAACATCACCTATACACCATCCATGCACCTTACATCACACACCCAGCACATCACCCCACACACCCTCACCCACATCCACTCACACTACACCCATGGCACCTCAATGACACCCCAGATTCTCTGAGGAGAAGCTCAGGGTCATGGTGGAGGAACTCATCCGGGTAGAGCCACAGCTATTTGGATTACAGGTGCAGAAGACATCCATTGCTAGGAAGATGGAGCTATGGCGGAGAATCGTAAACAGGGTCAACGCCGTGGGACATCACCCCAGAACAAGGGACAACATCAGGAGGAGGTTGAACGACCTACGGGTGAAGGTACGTTCCACAGGGGCAAGACAACAAATAGCTGTACAGAGGACTGGCAGTGGACCCCCACCTCCTGCCCAACAACTAACAACATGGGAGGCGCAAGTCTTGGCAACCATGCATCCTGAGGGCCTGGCAGGAGTAGGAAGAGGACTGGACTCTGGTAAGTTAAATCTCTATTACTATCACCCCCCTACCTGCATGCCATCACAATTCCCCACCCGTACCCTCACTCCCATCACTTCATCACCTCCCACATACCCCCATCACAACCCACTCATCCCAATACCAAGCCCTGCATGTAACACCAATGCATGGTCACCCGTCACAGACCTGCATGGACACCTATCACCACTGCATGCACAATGGAGAGAATTACCAAGCCCACCAAATAGCTACTCACCCCAAGGCAAATTGGCCAGGGCAACAAAAACAATAGAGGGCAACACACCCATGCACATGATGTCACACGCAGAAACAATAACACTGCATTTACATCCCCACAGGTCCCCCAGCCAATGTCACCGGAGAAGAGGTGCCAGCAACATCTAGCCCCCCCAGAAGAAGCCCATAGTGATGACAGCAACTCTGCTCACCTATATCTGGATGACTGACCTGGCCCATCAGCGATCTCCGGACAGTCGGTTACCCAGAGCCTCCTTCCTCAGGAAACAGCACCCACCCAGCGGGCCCATACCTCTGTCTCCAGGGCATGTCAATCAGCAGTGTGTCCACCACTACAGAGACCCTAGGCCACCTCACAAACACAGGATGATCAGGGACCTGGGGTCAGTGGCAGTGGGCACGCGGTTCAGGGGACAGAGGCACAAGGCAACAGGGAAGCTGGGAGGACTACTGTGCGACAGGAGGAGGATAGGCCCAGGGAACTGGCTCTCCAGAAGACACTCACTGTGAACCTGGGAGCATACCAACATTCCCAGGAGACGATGGGCCAGATACTGGACAAGTTGCAGGAGAACATGCGACTGCAGGACGGACAGTATATGGGGATCATGGATGACTTGAAGGACATCACACCACCCTGGTCTCCATTGCAGGGGTGCTGGCAGACATGGCCAACACTATGAGGGAGGCAGTGGCACCCCACCGGGCCTCTGCCACTAGCCAAACCGATGAACAGCCCTCCACCTCTGCTGCTGCTAGTGGACAGGAGGCCCCGCCACAGGACCAACAGGCCACCAGCACCCCTCCCCCTGCAGAAGGTGAACCACCCCACAAACATTCCCTGTGATCCAGGCAGGAGCCAGCGACTATTGCCAAGCCCCCCGCCAGGAAATAAGACTCTCCTGATTGTCACCCTTGTGTCCCACTTTGTCACCCTGTCCACTTTGGACTGCCATTGCTCACCTTCCTATGCCCCCTTGGACAATGCACCTGTGATATAAATAGACTGGACTCCAACCTGGATTTTCCTCCATCATCCCCCCAGCCCATTCCACATCCCTCTGTAAACTCCGCACTTGTATAGCGCACTACTCACCCATTAGGGTCTCAAGGCGCTGTACGCATACCGCTGTGGAACCCCTCCTACCTTTTTCCTGTGAGGCACCCACTCCTGGACAGCTCCAGGGTGAAGCCAGGCATCCAAGCGCTGTGAGGGCTGTTGTGGAGATTAAGCAAGCTATTGCCCAGAGTTACAGAGTGGGACCCATTAATTAGATTAGGCACTGAGGCGAGAATTATCTGCTCCAAGGGAATTGAGCCCAAGACCCGCCGAGGTGGGAATTGAACCCTGGTCCCGGGCCAGATCTCTGCATCACGGTCTGCCGCTCTAACCATTGTGCCACACTTCCCCTCTTAGCACTGAAATAAACACCCTTTGAAAAAAAACAAGTAAGGAGTATGTCAAATGATTTAAGTATGTATTCGTTTAACAAGGTTGAAACATTGAAAATCAACTGTACAGAAATATATACTAGGAATTACCTGCAGTTGGCTGCAGTCAACACACCAGGAGCGATAGTGGGGCACAAATATTTGCAAATAGAGATGCCAAAGGCTACAATGAGTGGCCATAGAAGTGGGAAAATCAGCCTGCCAGTGACAATGTCTAAAACAAAACTGTCAATTAAATGTGAAGTTGCACTGTCTTACCTGTGTGTCATTGGCAGTATTGAAGAATTATTGCACTTCTGTTGTCCTCACCCTCATCCTCTGCCTCTTCATCTTTACTGCCCACAGCATCCACTGCTGCCACACGGCCATCTCCAGCCTCACCCTCCTCAGAAAAGGCACCTGGCGACGTAAGGCAAGGTTGTGCAACATACGGTTGTGCAACATACAGCATGCCACGATGATCTGGCAGACCTTCTTGGGTGAGTAGTACAGGGATCCACCTGTTAGATAGAGGCAATGAAACCTGGCCTTCAGGAGGCCAAAGGTCCTCTCTATAATTCTTCTTGTTCGTCCTTGTGCCTCATTATAACGCTCTTCTGCCCTTGTCCTGGGATTCCTCACGGGTCAGTAGCCATGAGAGGGTGGGGTAACCAGAGCCACCTGCAAATATCGAGGGACAACTGTTAGCCACACACCAACCTTTAGGGCCCACACCATACCCATACACCAACATCCACTTGGTGGGAACCAGAGCTTACCTATTAGCCACACCCTGTGCCTCTGGAGTTTAGCCATCACATATGGGATGCTGCTATTCCTCAGGACAAAGGCATTATGCACAGACCCAAGATATTTTGCATTGACGTGGGAGAAGTACTGGTCCGCCAGGCACACCATCTGCACATTCATCGAGTGAAAGCTCTTTCGATTTCTGAACACCTGTTCATTTAGCTGGAGGGGGGATGCAATATGTGTACCATCACTTGCCCCAATAATGTTGGGGATATGTCCCATAGCATAGAAATCAGCTTTCACTGTGGCCAAATCCTCCACCTGGGGGAAAACGATGTAGCTGCTCATGCGTTTAATCAGGGTAGACAACACTCTGATCAGCACTATTGAGAACATTGGCTGAGACATTCCTGCTGCCAAGCCCACTGTCACTTGGAAGGAGCCAGTTGCCTGGAAATGGAGCACTGATAGCACTTGCACAAGAGTGGGGATCCCAGTGGGGTGACGTATAGCAGAGATCAGGTCAGGCTCCAATTGGACACACAGCTCTATGATTGTGGCCCTGTCCAGTCCATAGGTGAGGATAATGTGCCTGTCCTCCATTGTTCCCAAGTCCACCAGGAGTCTGTACATGGGGGGCTGTCTCCTTCTCCTATTCCTCTGCAGCGGTTGCAATCTATGGGGCAAAATTTTGAGCAGCTGGTCAGTATCTCTTATTTTCAACCACTACACTTAAATGCATGTTGTGATTGTAACAGTATTGTTTTGGAGAGGTCCAAATGGTGCATATGTGTACTGTGACACAGTTAGGAGCCAAGGCCTGCACCTCCCCTGAAATGGCGTGCGCCTGTCCTGTATGGAGGGACAGGTGGAAATGAGGTCATTCTGCTGACGTTGTGCACCGTTGCGGGAGGCGGTCGAAAACTGCTGTGCAACTCCTCATTGGTTAACATTGGGCACTATGGGGTACAGTGGCCAATGGTGATGTACACCGGTGGTGATGGTATGCACTGCTGCGGACGTCACCGCCATTTTCCATCTGTTCACTCACTTGCTACCTGACCTTCAGCAGGAGAGACCTACAATGCAATTGCTGCTGTGACCTGTGTATGGAACTGACCATGGAATGTGTAACTGGGGAAAGGGCCCCTGCCTTCACCTCAGCAGAGTTTTAGCGACTGGTGGATGGGATCCTACCCCAGTACCGAATGCTGTTTGGGCCTCCAGACAGGTGGGTACACAGTGAGTACGATGCATGGGGCATGACTGCATGGAGTGCTGTGTGTGAAGGCCTCATAAATGGGGGGGTTGGTGGATGGGCCGTAGGCAGTGTTCTGCATGTATGGTGGGCCATGTTTGTGCTAATGGGGATGGGAATCGGCATGGTGAGCCATGAGTATAACAGGCAGGACGGTCGGACTAATATCTTTCCCTGTGTCCATTTCCCTGCAGGTCAGCGCCCATCAGAAAAAGGGAATATGGTGTGCTATCGCCAAGGACGTGCAGACCCTATGGGTCTATGGCAGGTGGAGGACCCACTAACGCAAACGGTAAGAGGACCTGAGATGCTGGGCACGGAAGATGGTGGAGGCCCAGCTGGGGATGCCCTCCCAAGGAGGAAGGGGTGCCCGTCGAACCCTGACCCCCCTGATGGCCCGCATACTGGTGGTGACCTATTAGGAGCTGGATGGGCGCTTGGGGGTATCACAGCAGCAACAAGGGGATGAGTACAGTGTGCCAATAGACAACTTGCACCTGGTGGGGTGCTATCCGGGGGGGGGGATGTAGGACTCTGGGCACCCCTAGGCCAGGCCTGACATTGCAGAGTAGGTCCCATGTTGGGCAGGGTTCTGATATAAAAAAATATCTCCAACCAAGTTAGTAGGCATTCACTACTGGGCAGGGGTCTGTGGGTCTCAGGTATACTGCAATTGGTGATAGGTGTCCCTATCCATGGGCTGGTGACTAGCATTGTGACTGGTGGTGCATTGCCTAGTGTGTAGGGCTGTTCCCTGTGTGTGTGTCTGTCATGTACGCCAATGGTTACTGCCATTGACCAAGTGTATTCTTTGTCTTTTCCCCTCCCTTTTTGTTTTGTCACCCTGTTCTTATTAGCATCATCTGGAGTTGAGGCAAAGGCGACAGAGGGAACTGCATCCCACAGGGCCCAGAAGGCCGAATCCACTGACGGTGAGGGCACCAGTGGGACGGAGGGCGAGGGGAGCACCACGTCGGAGACAGGAGGGGACAGTTCGTACTTGGATTCCTCCTCCGATGGAAGCTCCCCGATGGTGGCGGACACTTCTCTGCCCATCCCAGCTACAGGTACAACTGCACCCCCCATACCAGCACTGCCCTCCCAGCATCGCCTCACCGTGTTTCCCGTGCCCGCTCACCCAGGAGGGTGGGCATCTCCTTTGCCCCAGGCACCTGAGGCCCTGTCCCAGTGAGCCCTGCTGCCCTGAGTGAGGAGGCTATTGACCTCCTGCGATCCATCTCTGTTGGGCAGTCAACCATTGTGAATGCCATCCAGGGGCTGGCAGCCCAAATGCAACAGACAAATGCATTCCTGGAAGGCATTCATACTGGGAAGGCTGCCCAACAGAGACCAATCCAGGCTCTGTCCTCCTCTCTGATGGCAGCCATTGTCCCTGTTTCTAGCCTCCCCCTCCAACTTCCTCTACCCAATCCCATTCCCCTCAACCCCAACCTATCCCAAGCACACAGGCAGACGAGCAGGCACCCAGGTCAACACACAAGAGTGGACATGGCAAACACAAGCACCACTTCATCCCATAGGCACTCACACAGACACCATCCAGTTGCAGACATATCAACATCCACAACCTCCACTGTGGCCCCCTCTTCCTTGTCCACCACCTCCCTCCCAGTTGCGTCTACACTCACACCTGCATTCACTGCCCCCATCACCAGCACACCTATCAGCACACACCCCTCACAGGCAGTCACCACCCCCACTTCCATGCACACGTACCTTGTGTCCTCTCCCACTGTGTCTGTGTCCCCTCCTCCCAAAGTACACAAACGCAAGCACTCTGACACCCAATAGCCATCCACCTCACAACATCATCCAGCCCATGCACCCAAACACAACAGACAGACACCTCCTACAACCACTCCCTCCACTCCCAAACCATCACCCTCTTTCCGCCCCAATGTCCCTAAGAAGCTTTTCTTCTCCACCCTTGACCTCTTCCCTAGCCATCCCCCCCCTCATCCTTCACGTCAGCACGTCAGGCCAGGGTGGTCAGAAGCCCAGCCAAGCACCTCAGCCACCCAGTCCACATGCACAGTAGTGTCCTCAGCTACACCAGGTGGGAGAGGATCCCGGACACCAGGCAGCCACACTGATAGGGTGCCTGCACCAAGTGCTGTAAGGAAGGGCGAGAAGGCACCCCCAGCTGCTGCAAGGAAGGGCAAAGAGGCACCCCCAGCTGCTGCAAAGAAGGGCAAGGAGGCAACCCAGCTGGTAAAAAGAAGGGCAAGGAGCAATCCCTGGCTGCTGCCAAAAGGAGCAAGGAGCCATCCCCAGCTGCTGGCAGGAAGGGCAAGGGGCCTGCACCAGAAGGCAAAAAGGACAGGAGGCCTGGTGCTGGGACTCAATCAGAGTCCCCACCACCAACCATGGTGGTGCAGATGTCCGAGACTGCAGGAGATGGGCTGGAGCGTCCCCCTACCACTGCTAGCACCACCAACAGCACCACTGCCAGCAGCAGCAGCCCCAGTGGGCAGCCATCCGAGGCTGAAGGGGAAGTGCTGGATCCTCCCACCACCACTGCCAGCACCGCCACCAGCACCACTGCCAGCAGCAGCAGCCCCAGTGGGCAGCCGTCCGAGGCTGCAGGGGATGGGCTGGAGCCGCCCCCTACCACTGCCAGCACCGACGCCAGCACCGCCATTCCACCACTGAGTAGCCGTCACCGCCGGAGGACAGTGTGTTGTCCTACGTCCATGGTCTGTTGTGCGGCCTGGCCCCTGCAAATCCTGTGGGTCTGACACCCAGGTGAGAGACTGTGACCTTGCACTCCCCAAGTGATGCATCACATGGCACAATGCCCCCTCCAGGACCAGTGGAAGAGGCCATCCACTCACCTCATCCTTCCCAGGATGAAGCTCGCTGGGCACAATGCCCCATCTAGAACCAGTGGAAGAAGCCATCCACTCACCCCATCCTCCACAGGATGAAGCTCACTGGGCACAATGCCCCCTCCAGAACCAGTGGGAGAAGCCATCCACTCACCCCATCTTCCAATGGATGAAGTTCACTGGGCACAATGCCCCCTCCACAACCAGTAGAGAAGCCATCCACTCACACCGTCCTTCCCAGGATGAAGCTCGCTGGGCACAATGCCCCCTCCAGAACCAGTGGAAGAAGCTATCCACTCACCCCATCCTCCACAGGATGAAGCTCGCTGGGCAGAATGCCCCCTCCAGAACCAGTGGAAGAAGCCATCCACTCACCCCATCCTCCACAGGATGACGCTCACTCGGCACAATGCCCCCTCCAGAACCAGTGGAAGAAGCCATCCACTCACCCCATCATCCACAGAATGATGCTCCCTGGGCACAATGCCCCCTCCAGAACCACTGGAGAAGCCATCCACTCACCCGATCCTTCCCAGGATGAAGCTCACTGGGCACAATGCCCCCTTCAGAACCAGTGGAAGTTGTCACCCACTTGAGAGACTGTGACCTTGCACTCCCCAGAACAAGTCAGTGGGAAAATCACCCACTTGAGAGACTGTGGCCTTGCACTCCCCAGTGACAAGCACAGGGCATGTTGCCCCCTCCAGAGCATGTGGGCAAATCACTCACTTGATAGACTGTGGCCTTGCACTCCCCAGGACAAGTCAGTGGGCAAATCACCCACTTGAGAGACTGTGGCCTTGCACTCCCCAGAGTGATGGGCATGTTGCCCCCTCCAGGACTAGTAGTGATCCATCTTCTGGCTGAGGTGCCCCCCCATTCCCGTCCCCCTAAGGTACCTGTCTATTTTCAACCTGATGCCCCAGCAGTGTTCTCTCCATGTTGTTGCAGGAGTGAGGTTGGGCCTTGGACTTTGTGATGTGGCACTGTGGCCCACGGACATTGGGGTCTGGGCAGTGCCCCTTGCATTGTAAATATGTATATACTTTTTGATTTGGATGCACGTATTTCACCTATATTTATCTTATTACATCCTTTTTACACTATAGTAGTTGTCCTTGCATTATTCCTGAGGGGTACAGAGTGTATATGTTATGTTACTGCATCTGTTTGTGTGTGTGGTGTTGGGGGTGGGGGTGTTGTGTGTGTGTCACTCTCTTTTTCCTCCCCCTCCCCTGTGTGCTAGGCGGCTGTACTCACCGTGGTCGTCTTCGTCGGCATTGGTATCCGTTATGGAGCAGAAGGCAGAAGAGCATGAGGTAGACATGCAACTTGGGCTCCATGACGGCGTGGTTCTTACTTGAGTCTCCAGAGGTGAGTCATTTTCCTTCTGTGCAGTGTTTCTGCCAGGCTTTTGATGTTGTTGGTACCACCCCAGAAAAGGTGGCTGATTGGACTGTCATTATACAGTGGGCGGTACATTGTCTTCTGCCTGGCTGTTGGCGGTTACCGATATGGTGCCTGTTGGTTTCGCCCTGGCAGTCAGTGTGTTAAAGTGGCTGTCTGTCTGAGCGGTTTCAGCCATGGTCATAATTTCATATTTACTACCGCCAGCTTGTTGGTGGTATTACCGCCGCTTTCTCACCGACCGCCAGGGTTGTAATGAGGGCCTTAGTGCGCCAGCACCGAGAGAGAGGAGCAATGTGCCACGTCTTAGTAAATATGCCACATTCCTGCTCTCTCCATTTGACGCAGCTTAGCAAGTTGGCTTACTGTGTTGTGCCAAATGCTAGTAAACCTAGGATGTGACTAAGCTTTTGCATCACACATCGTGATGCAGGAAAATGCAAGAGCTTAAGTCAGATTTATCAAGTGATGGAGGAGTTCGTCTTCGTCGCTTATTGGGACATGCATGGTGCAAGTGCTGAGCTGCATTGGCCTGCGTGACGCTAGAAATAATATGTGCAAGGTCAGTGTTCCCATGTAAATTCCAAGGCAACAGTAACTCAGTGAGATTTACAATAACATTACTACATGAGACAGTGTAACGTAGCGTAACAGCAATGTTAATGCATCAGAATTCTATGCAGGGGCAGCGCCGGCACAGGCAATGATGCAAGGCCATCAGTATAAAACGATCTCACACCTAACCCAGTCTGCAAGTTCTCGCATGCTCTACGCTCTAAGCCACAGAGGTAGTTATGCATGCCACTGGTTGCTGGTCAACAACAGCGAAGGAGGAAGGAGCGGATATTCAGTCAAAGGATCTTCCTCATTAATCTCAAGGAGGAAGAGATAATTATACCAAATCAAGAAGGAGAGTATCCTGGACTTATTAGAGAAGATTGCCTCATATCTACAACCTGTAAGAGGATGGTCCAATGCCATACTACCAGGGGCTAACGACCCTTTCAGAAGACATCTGCCATGTTGGCAGGAATATCTCAGGGTTCCTTCTGTTTTTCTACTACCTGTGCTGGATGCAGCCATCAAGCTCCCTCCAAAATATCTGCATTTTTCTAAAACCAGCCAAGAACAACTTAGCACCATGCAAGGGTTCTATGACATTGCTGTTTTTCCTCACGTTCTAGGAGCAATAGATTGACTGAATGTACAATTGGTGCCACCCGCAGTGTACACATTTACTGGAATCACAAACACAACTATTCAATCAATATGCAGACAGGGAGCAATTGTTTGCATGAATGTACAATTGGTGCCACCTGCAGTGCACACATTTACTGGAATCACAAACACAACTATTCAGTCAATAAGTAGGCAATTGAGGACCATAAAGGCAAATTAACAAATGTGGAAGCCAAGTACTAAGGAAGTCCCAATGATGGTTATATATATATTTCCTCACTGCACTATAAGTGAGCACTTCCAGAAAGGAAGATATCGGAATGGACTATTGATTGGCAAGTGTAATTGTTCAACTATTCCGTTTGTATGTGGATGCTAAATACAATTGCTAATATCCAAATATAGGAAGAATAAAGTGTTGCATTTACCAACAGTTGATGTAATGAATAAAACAGATAAATAACTGTGTATTATCGAGGGGCATATTTACTAATCCCTCATGCAACGCAGGGGAGCAGGCAAACTTGCTGGGCTGTGTTGCATGAAAGAGACAGAGCAGAAATCCTCCCTGTGTATGAGGACGTTGAACATTTGTAGTCTCTCCTTGTACTGGGATAGTGTGTGCACTCTAGAACCAACACAGGCACCCTTTCACCATAGAGCAAGTGTTTCTGGGTTTCAGGTAGGGTTTTATTTGTGCAGGAACGGATCCCCTCCTGTTTGAAAATTATCTTCAAGAGCATTTTCCTCTTTCCACATGTCCTGCCAGATGCAGTACAGGTTGAAAGTAGAAATAATTAAGAGAATTAATTAAAGATCAGTAATCAAATGTATTCATCCTGTGGCATTCTGACAAACATCTAATTTCTAATAAACATATGAAATAATGCATACCACTTTGGCACATAGGGGCTCATTCTGAGCCCGGCGGGCGGCGGGCACCGCCCGCTGGGCGGAAACCGCAAAAGACCGCACCGCGGGGGGGTCATTTTGACTTTCCCGCTGGGCCGGCGGGCGATCGCCAGAAGATCGCCCGCCGGCCCAGCGGGAAAGCCCCTGCAACGAGGAAGCCGGCTCCGAATGGAGCCGGCGGAGTTGCAGGGGTGCGACGGGTGCAGTAGCACCCGTTGCAATTTTCACTGTCTCCCTAGCAGACAGTGAAAATCTTTGTGGGGCCCTGTTAGGGGGCCCCAGCACTGCCCATGCCAGTGGCAATGGGCAGTGCAGGGGCCTCCAGGGGCCCCACAACACCCGTTCCCCCCATCCTGTTCCTGGCGGGTTTTACCGCCAGGAACAGGATGGCAGGAAGGGGGTCGGAATCCCCATGGCGGCGCTGCAAGCAGCGCCGCCATGGAGGATTCTCTGGCCCAGGGGAAATCCGGCGGGAAACCGCCGGATCCCCTTTTCTGACCGTGGCTTTACCGCCGCGGTCAGAATGGGCACTGAAGCACCGCCAGCCTGTTGGCGGTGCTTCCGTTGCCCGTGGCCCTGGCGGTTTAGGACCGCCAGGGTCAGAATGAGGGCCATAGTATGCCTTCGCAGTTGTGGGTTTGTAATCCTAAATCACACACTCTTGTACCAATATAACACTTCCTGTGTGTCATGGCAAACCGTTTTACTACTCATGTAAGAAATGTCTACGCACAGACACATACAAAATGTTATGAGTACATATCTGTACATGACTACAAGTTAATTAACCATCAGTAGTGAATTCAAACTATGGTTTGCATTTGTCAGCTGATGTCCTTTACATTGTATGTGTCACTTTACAGCTATATCTGAGAAAACTGTAGGTATTGTATACCTTTCACTATGAAGAAAGGTAATCAAAGGAATATATACATGGATGATCATGCTTTTTGTTTCAAACACAAAAATTAAGCGTGTTCATGTACGTATTCATAACCTAAAATAACAAGTGAATAATTTAAGTATGTGTTTAGCTTCTTTAACTAAATACTATGTAGGTGTCAGTCGATGTTACAAAAAGACATATAGTAATATATGTCAGGTGTGTTGAATATACCTACAAGAACACTCAGCAAAATCTGTGTAAAAGACTGGAGAAATATGTTGTTAATTGGTAGAGATGCCCAACATATTACCATAATCTAGGGCCATTCTGACATACAGCTAGGTTAGCTCAAGGTATGTTGATCGTTCATTGTAAATCAGGGTTCTGTACAGTCATATCTAGCTAAGTTCCATTCGTCCCTACTGCAATCATACTACCACAAAAACACAAAGAGCACATTTAACAGTTTGTGTACAATTTGTCCACAACTACCACCCATCCAGCTTGCACATGCAAGTTATTAACTACTCATAATTTGTTTTTCTGTGTCTCCCATCAGATGATTAGGCATTTGGCATACAACCATGGGTAATGCCCCTGTTTAAGCTGATGGAGAACGAGCCGTAGGAAAGATTTAACTTTGCATTATGAAGAGCCCGATATGTCGTAGAAAGGACTTTTGGAGTGTGGAAATCTCATTTTCGTTGCTTAGATCAGTCTGGTTTGAGATGCCTCTACACACCACCCTTGGAAAGTAAAATTATTCTGGTCTGTGCTGTCCTGCAAAATATATGTTAGAACACATGTAGACTAGGACTCCCGATATCCACAAGCAATTGAGGAGGACATTGTGCACTCAGCGGATGTGCGCACAAGGAAAAATGTTTTATTTGCCAATTCTTTCTCCTAATTTTATAATTTCAGAATTCTAAATCTTCATAAAATCTACACAAATGCATCCTGTGTATAAACTTGTATGGTTCTACCAAAAGTGTCCAAGTAATGTTGTGTTTCTGATAATAAAAATAATAAAATTTAAAATGTACAAATGTTGTACAACAGCAATTACACCTATCCTATGTCGCTGAAATCACAAAATTGGACAGCAAATGTTTGAGTTGCAGTTCATTTGCAACGTCCACATCTGCACCTTGAGCAAAACATTTTTGGTTAATGTGTGGATGTATGATAGTTGCTGAGTCGAGTCATCTAAGATGCATCAATGTAGCTACATATACCCTTGATAACACGTTCAAATGCTATCAGAGAATTGCTGTCTGACAGTGCAATCATTCAAACTGCCGTTGTGCGAGACTGCTCTAGATACCGTCTGATTGTGTTTTACCCAAAGAAAGCAGAAGAGGTAATGTGTTGTGGTGGGGTGTATATGTTGAGTATCAGTAACACTTCTTAAGACGTGTCTGGTTATTAACAGAATGTGATTGTTATATAGAATCTAGATTCCTTAATCCAAAAAATTTGTAAGCAAAGACTCATAGGGGCATGTTAATAATGTAAATATTAGCACTGTTGTAAAGTCACTTAACGGTAAGAATTCCAAAGCTAAATAAATGTGTCTATGTACTAAGCTAACCTAAGCCAGTTGATGTAGCTATGCATTTTCATAAGTAAAAATTTTTATTTCAAAGAGGTAGAGAACCCACTTATTTATAAAATATCAAAGTTGCAGTAGTGCCACAGTTTGTAGTCAAGAATTGATACATTGAGTCCGCACGTTCAGTTCAAGGGCATTAATTGATGATATTTTGGCCTGAAGGTCAAGGACACTTGTTGAAATCTTGTTAACTAAAGGTCTCTCTAGCATGTGGAGAAACAGCCGACACGTGTTTCGCCCCCTTGTGGTTGATTTGCCTGTGGCTTTTTAAATGCTGCAAATAATACATAGTAATAGGATCAAGTGATGAAACAGTGGAGATATTAGAGTATAGTGCAAGTAGAGGGAATAACAAAATATAGCCTATTAGTTCAGTGTAGTGACGGAGGAAGGAAAAGGGAAAAGTGTCTTGGTCTTTAAGTGAAGATCTTATTCAACCGATAATCCAGTGACCTAGCCCAGTACGATGAAAGAAACAATAAGTAAGTGTTCATGGCAGTAGGTGTTAGAGGTTCATGCACATTGGATTGTGCTGCCTTTAAGGGCAAGACTAATGCTGGCAGAAAGAAATTATAGTTTTTATCCCATTAATATTTGTGTATTAATAAGAATTAGTAAACAATATCTATTAGTAAATATAGCCAAGAAAAGTCATACCTAATGTTGTTCATCAAAAATAATCCGTTTTTAAATCATTGAAAGTAATCTGAATAGAGATACTATATTATAAGTACATATTCTCCTTATAGTCTATTGATTATACATATGAATATTAGATATAGTATAGCCTTATAGTAAGAAGATTCTGTATCCAGATCATTGAACAGTCCAGAAGTTGTGAGACTATTCCATGTCATCAAGATAGGAGAACATTAGTATAATATTTAAATATATCCAATCCTATAGCATGGACTCAATGAAACCTCGCATGTCAAATCAATTATAACATCTAGGTGAGAATCTCACTTTTCTGTATTTACAAAACAAGAAAAAATAATATTAGGTTCTAGTTAGGTTGCACTCTTGGATCAAGTGCCAACGCCCTCCACGCCCTCAACTCCGGCCGATCAGCCACCTGCTTTCAAGCCACCCCGAAGCTCACCCACAGACCCTTCTCATGCTGGAACTGCAGCTTCACCAGCCCCCGAACCGCCGACCATCCCGCCAGAACCAAACAAAACCACCTCAGCTGCATCCTCCTCAACACCCGCTCCGTCCACAAGCACGCCTTCGAACTTTGGGACCTACTCACCTCATCCTCCCCGGACGTCACCTTCCTAACCGAAACCTGGATGAAACCCTCCTCAGAACCCAACATCGCCATAGCCATCCCGGACGGCTATAAGATCACCCGCAGAGACCGCATCAACAGACCGGGAGGAGGGATTGCCATAGTCCACAAGAACACCACCAGAATCTCGACCAGCACCTTGCCGCCGCCGAACACTTACATTTCCAGATTCGCATTAACGCCAACACTACCCTCAGAGGAATACTCGTCTACAGGCCCCCCAGCACCCGGCCGCAGTTCAGTGACTCCATCACCGACCTAATCAGCACTCACGCCTTTGCTTCCATGGACTACATCCTCCTCGGCGACCTCAACTTTCACCTCAAGAACTCCAGCGACAGCAACTCCACCTCCTTACTCGCCAACCTCGCCAACCTCAGACTCAAACAACTCATCATGACACCCACCCACTCCGCCAGCCACATGCTCAACCCTGTGTTCTCCGCCTTCAGCCACACCACTGAACTCCACTGGACCGACCACCGTTGCGTCCACTTCACTTTCATGAAACCCACCACGCACCACCACCCACAACAGATCCCGCACTGCAGCTGGAACAAGGTCACCGAAGACCAAAGGATCTCCACCATCGTCCGAGCCCCGCCACCCATCACCACCGACCCCAACACAGCTACCCGCAACATCAGACAATGGATAGACGACTGCGCCAACACCCTCGCCCCAATCAAGAAACCCTCAAACAATCGCACCAGCACTAAGGCCATCTGGTTCACCGCCGACCATCAGACCTCCAAATGGGAGTGCCGAAAACTCGAGAAGAAATGGGGGGTTATTACAACAATGGCGGTAAAAGCCGCTTACCGCCGTGCAGAAGCCCACCAACACACTGCCGCCGCGGCCGCGGAAATCCGCCACAGCTATTACGACCCACATCTCGAAATCTGACAAAATTCAGACACCCACACAAGTCCGCCACACCAAAGGTCAGTGATAAACTGTCGAAAACAAAACCTCCAACGTCACGCCCATGCTATCACGACCAACGAATCCACGCAGCGGTCTTTCAACCGTGGTATTCCATTGGCGGTACACACCGCCGCGCTCAAAATACACACACATCTCCAAAACACCACCACATTGGACAATTTGAAATACACACACCTGATACACATACACACACCACTCCCACACACCCAATACAATATAAAACACACACCCACATCACCCACAAACCCCTACGACCACAATTACCGAGAGAAGGCCAGAGAGAGACACCACCATCAACAAACTAGCAGCCACAGGCACTCAACACCATCACCCACACAACTGCCACACAAAAAAACACCACACACCACTACATATCACCACACTTATCACCACACACCCCACCCCACACATCACCTACACCACCCCATGGCACGGCAAAGACACCCCAGGTTCTCGGAGGAGGAGCTCAGGGTCATGGTGGAGGAAATCGTCCGGGAAGAGCCACAGCTATTTGGAGCACAGGTGCAGCACACCTCCATAGCTAGGAAGATGAAGCTATGGCGAAGAATAGTCGACAGGGTCAACGCAGTGGGACAGCACCCAAGAAATCGGGACGACATCAGGAAGAGGTGGAACGACATACAGGGGAAGGTGCGTTCCGTGGTCTCAAGACACCACATCGCGGTACAGCGGACTGGCGGCGGACCCCCACCTCCTCACTGACAACTAACAACATGGGAGGAGCAGGTCATGGTTATTCTGCATCCTGAGGGCCTCGCAGGAGTCAGTGGAGGAATGGACTCTGGTAAGTCAAATCTTAACTATCATATCCCCTACCCTACCTGCATGCTATCACATACCCCTACCCTCCCCCCTCCCCTATCACTCCAACTCGTCACAAATGTACTAATAACACAAACCACCCATCCCAACACCAAGCCCTGCATGACACAACAAAGCATGGACACCCATCACTAAAGCATGCCCACTGCACATACCCATAACACCCCCCTCAACCATCATCACACAAGCCCCCACACAGGAATGCTAGCACTGGGGTACACGGTCACCCACCCATTGCACACCATGATGCAATAATCATGCTTTTACACCCCTGCAGGACTACTACCCAATGTCACCAGACAGGAGGGTCCAGACATCTCCACCCCACCCACAGAAGAGGCCCACAGTGATGACAGCAGCTCTGTCCAACTCGATCCAGATAACCAGCCCGGACCATCGTGGGCCTTGGGACAGTCGGTTCCCCTCACACAGGCACAGCCCACCACAGACCTTCCACCCTCTGGTAACACCAGCACAGCACCCACCCAGCGGGCCCATACCTCCATGCCCAGGACACTTCAATCAGCTGTGTGTCCACCACTACAGGGAACCTAGGATGACCCACCACCCCAACAACAACAGGGACCTGGGGGCAGTGGCAGTAGGCACACGGTCCAGGGGACGGAGGCACAGGAACACAGGGGAACTGGGAGGGCTGCTGTGCGACAGGGGGAAGACAGCCAAGGGAACCCACTCTCCCCGAGGCCCTCTCCTCCATCATGGGAGCATACTACCACTCCCAGGAGACAATGGCAATGGTCCTGGCCAAGTTTCAGGAGACCCAGCGCATGCAGGAGGAACAGTATTTGGGGTTCAGGGAGGAACTCAGAACCATCAGCTCCACCCTGGGCACCATCGTAGGGGTGCTGAAGGAAATACTTAACACCAGGAGGGACACTGTGGCACTCCAAGGGGCCCCTGACACTAGCATGGACGATGGACTATCCACCACCTCCGCCGGCGCTAGTGGACAGGAGGCACCGCCACAGGACCACCACACCAGCACCCCACCCCCTGCAGATGGAGAACCACCCCACAAGCGGTCGCTGAGATCCAGGAACAAGACAGAGCACGATGCCAAGACCCCCGCCAAGAAATAAGACCACCCTGATTGTCATCCTACTGTCCCACTTTGTAACCCTGTCCATATTGGAACTGCCCCAGCTCCACTTCCTATGCCCATATGGGCAATGCACCTGTGAGACTAATAGACTGGACTCTGCCATGGACATTCCTCCACCATCACCCCTTACCATTTTACAACCCCCTCCAATATTTAGCACTTCAATAAACACCCTTGAAGCACAAAACAATCTAGAGTCAGTCTGTGATTTCGAAAATGTGGATTAGCAATGACAGTGACAAAATGCGTTTTCAAATGTAATGTCAACATACCTATGTCACACATCTCAAGTCCAGGAGGAATCTAAGCAGATGACACACATTGGAAACCACACCTGTGAAACCGTAGGGGAAATGTACAACTCAGTGACCATATACTGGTTGAAATCGACAGACAGAATAGAGTAGAAGTGTGAAAGTACTTGTAGTAGGCAGGAATGTTTTCTCACCTGTATGTCACTGGAAATATTGATGGATAACTGAGTCCCTGCTGTCAATGTCTTCTTCATCTGCTTCCTCTTCATCACTGTCCACAGGCTCCACAGCTGCCACAACACTGTCATCTGGACCATCCTCCTGCAGAAAAGGCACCTGTCGTCGCAAAGCCAAGTTGTAAAGCATACAGCAGGCAACTATGATCTGGCACACCTTCTTTGGTGAGTAGAATAGGGAACCACCTGAACCTGGCCTTCAGGAGGCCGAAGGTGCGTTCGATCACCCTCCTAGTCCGCCCATGGGCCTCATTGTAGCGTTCCTCTGCCCTGGTCCTGGGATTCCTCACTGGGGTCAGTAGCCATGACAGGATGGGGTAACCAGAGTCCCCTAATAACCACACCTGGTGCCTCTGGAGTTGACCCATCACATAAGGGATGCTGCTATTCCGCAGGATGTAGGCGTCATGCACAGAGCCAGGGAACATAGCATTTACCTGGGAGATGTACTGGTCTGCCAAACATACCATCTTTACATTCATGGAATGCTAACTCTTCCGGTTCCTGTACACTTGTTCACTCCTGTGGGGGGGGACCAGAGCTACATGGGTCCCATCAATGGCACCTATGATGTTGGGGATATGTCCAAGGGCATAGAAGTCACCTTTCACTGTAGGCAAATCCTCCACCTGAGGGAAAACGATGTAGCTCTGCATGTGTTTCAGCAGGGCAGACAACATTCTGGACAACACGTTGGAAAACATAGGCTGGGACATCCCTGATGCCATGGCCACTGTTGTTTGAAATGACCCACTTGCAAGGAAATGGAGCACTGACAGCACCTGCACTTGAGGGGGGATTCCTGTGGGATGGCGGATTGCTGACATCAGGTCAGGCTCCAACTGGGCACACAGTTCCTGGATTGTGACACGGTCAAACCTGTAGGTGATGATCAAACTTCTTTCCTCCATTGTCGACAGGTCCACCAGCGGTCAGTACACCGGAGGATTCCGCCATCTCCTCACATGTCCCAGCGGACGGTGCCTAGGAAGGACAACAGCGACCACAGAGTCAAATAACTCAGAGGTATGTACCCACAGTCTACACAGAACACCATTCATACACAAAATGTGGCTTTTATTTGTGTTGTGAGACAAGGCCTAGGTATGTGTGACGCAGTTGGTAATTAGGCCATGTGGGCCCCTAAAATGGCGGCTGCCTGACCTCTAAACTGGGACAATGGGATGTGAGGTAACTACGCTGGGGTTGTACACCGTCGCGGTAGGCGGTCGAAGACCGCTGCGCAATGCTGCATTGGTTAACATTGGACCCTATGGGTCCCAGGAGCCAATGACGATGTACACCGGTGGTGATGGTACGCACCGCCGCGGACGTCACCGCCACGGATGTGACCGCCATTTTCTATCTGTACAATCACTCGATATCTGATCTTCGACAGGAGAGGACCTACACTGCAAGTGCTGCTGTGACCTCGGTCTGGAAGAGACAATGGCTCGTGCGTCTGGGGAAAGGGCCCCTGCCTTCACTGCAGAGGAGTTGGAGAAGCTCGTGGACGGGGTCGTCCCCCAGTACACGCTACTCTATGGTCCTCCAGACCAACAGGTATGTACACAGGGAGCACGCTGTATGGGCTATGCCTGTGTGGAGAGGGCTGGTTGTAAGAATGAAGGGGGCACAGTTCTGCGTGCATGAAGGACTGTGAATGCATGTGCCACATGGCAAGGGTAGGGATGTGGGCCACTCACTTAGACGGTGCAGTTGATAATGACTTCTCTTCTTCCCCTGTACATGTCATGTAGGTCAGCGCCCACCAGAAGAAGAATATTTGGCGTGCCATCACCAAGGACGTCCGAACCCTGGGGGTCCACCACAGACGGAGCACCCACTGCCGGAAAAGAATGGGAGGACATTCGCCGCTGGAGCAAGAAGATGGCGGAGGCTCAGCTGGGGATTGCCTCCCAACGTGGGAGGGGTGCCCGTCGAACCATGACCCCCCTGATGTTCCGGATCCTGCCGGTGGCTTACCCTGAGTTGGATGGGTGCTTGAGGGCATCACAGCAGATACAAGGGGGTGAGTACAACATCATTCAGCGGACTTTGCGCGCAGTGAAGTTGTCTGGGTGGGGGCGGAGGGCTGTGGGTTTCCCTAGGCCAGGGCGAGTTCCATAGGATAGGCCCCTCCGTAATGCAGGCCATGTGGCACCCCACCCCAACTCTGTAGAGTGCCAAGTACAGGTATTCATGCCCCTGTGTCATGTAGGTGTGCAGATGTCGTCCATAGCTATGTAGGCCATATTCCAGGAATTGCATCTGTAGAGCCCACAGCGCGACGTAGTGCAGGGGGCTGCTGTATCTGTATTGTCTGCCAACGGTAGCGATAAGCCAGGCACTCAACCTGTCTTTCTTCTGTCATCCCCCCCCCCTTTTTGTGGTCTCCCTGTTCTTGTGTGCATCAGCATCATCAGGCAGAGGTACAGTGGCACCGGAGCATGAGGGAGCTGCATACCACATGGCCATGGAGGGCCACACCACAGACTCAGAATCCACCAGTGGGACTGCGGGTGAGGGGAGCACCACAGCGGTCTCAGGATCTGCAACCAGCGACACGGACTCGTCCTCCGATGGGAGCTCCCCTGTGCCCCCCACTTCTACAGGTACAGCCGCCACCCCCCCTACCAGCACCGCCCTCCCAGAAGCCTTCAGCCTTCGCCCCGTGCCCGCTCACCAAGTAGGGTGGGCATCACCTTTGCCCCAGACACCTCAGCCCCTGCCCCTGTCACCTCTGCTGCCCTCAGTGAGGAGGCCATTGACCTCCTCAGGTCCCTCACTGTTGGGCATTTTGACTGCCATCCAGGGTGTAGAAAGGGAATTGCAACACACAAATGCATTCCTGGAGGGCATTCATTCTGGTCAGGCTGCCCTTCATCGAACCCTGCAAACTCTGGCCTCAGCACTGATGGCAGCCATTGTCCCTGTATCTAGCCTCCCCCCTCCAACTTTCTCCACCCAGACCCAATCCCTGTACCCCAGCCTATCCCAAGCACACCATCAGACCAGCCTGCACACACTTCACCACACAAGGGAAGCTCAGGCAAACATAAGCACCACACATCCCACAGGCACTCACGCAAGCATCACACACATACAGACACACCAACATCCACTGCCTCCACTGTGTCCCCCTCCTCCTCGTCTCCCTCCTCCCTCCCAGTCTCGTCTACACTCACACCTGCATGCACTACCACTACAGCCACCACGTCCCGCACCAGCACACCCACCACCACACCCCGCTCACGTGCACTCACCACCCCCACTACCATTTACACGTCCCATGTGTCCTCTCCCTGTGTGTCTGTGACGCCCCCTCTGAAGATACACAAACGCAGGCACACACCCACCCAACAGCCATCATCCTCACGACAGCCTCCAGCCTATGCACCTGCACCCAAATCCACAAAAGTTACAACTCCTACAACCACCACCTCTTCCTCCACTCCCAAACCCCCTCCAGCTACCCGTACCAGTGTCTGCCAAAAACCTTTCCTGTCCCCCCTTAACCTATTTCCCACCACCCCGCCTTCCAACTCATAGGTCCCATACTAGCACCTCAGCCAACAAATCTCCGGGATCAGTGGTGCCTGTTGTTACAGGTATGTGGAGTGCACCTGCCACCAGGACAGCCAGTGTGGCACGGAGCCACAGCACAGCCAGTCCCCCTCGTGAAGCACCAGAAGTTGGACAGTGCCCGGAGAGGGGGAAGACTCCAGCCAGCAAAGCCGCTCACAAGGGTCCCAGGGGGAGTGTTGACTCAGCTGTGACTCCTCCCAAGGTGGGAAAGGGGCAGAAGAAATCTCCAAAGTCTGGGAGGAGCAGCACGGCGGAGAAGACCACCATCATCCCCTCTGCCCAGGAGGCCACCGCCAGCCCCATCGTCACTGGCCAGGAGGCTACCGCCAGAGTCACTGCCCAGGAGGCCAGCCCCATCGTCACTGGCCAGGAGTCCACCGCCAGCCACAGCCCAGCTGGCCAGGAGGGCCCCGCAAGCCACAGCCCAGCTGACCCATGAAGGACCACCAGCCACAGCCCTGCTGGGCAATGAAGGACCGCCTTGGCAAGCACCGCTGAATAGGCCAGGGACCGCTGAACAGGGCAAAGACCGCCATGGAATGCACCGCTGAACAGGTCTGACACTGGCAACTCAAGCACCGCTGAACAAGCCAGGGACCGCTGAACAGGGCAAAGACCGCCATGGAATGCACCGCTGAACAGGTCTGACACTGGCAACTCAAGCACCGCTGAACAAGCCAGGGACCGCTGAACAGGGCAAAGACCGCCATGGAATGCACCGCTGAACAGGTCTGACACTGGCAACTCAAGCACCGCTGAACAAGCCAGGGACCGCTGAACAGGGCAAAGACCGCCATGAATGCACCGCTGAACAGGTCTGACACTGGCAACTCAAGCACCGCTGAACAGGCCAGGGACCGCTGAACAGGGCAAAGACTGCCATGAACGCACCGCTAGTCCATTTGCGACACGGGCAGTGACGCAACTGGGACCGTCACGGGGTGTGTGCTGCACTCTGGGCACCAGTCCCCCTCCAGAACCAGTGGAGACTTGCATCCACTCCGTCTGTCCTGCACAGGATGAAGCACTCTGGGCACAAAGCCCCCTCTAGAACCAGTGGAGAGATATATCCACTACCTCAGTCCTTGGCAGGATGAAGCACTCTGGGCACAAAGCCCCCTCCAGAACCTGTGGAGAAAGGGATCCACTTCCTCAGTCCTTGGCAGGATGAAGCACTCTGGGCACAAAGCCCCCTCCAGAACCAGTGGAGACTTGCATCCACTCCGTCTGTCCTGCACAGGATGAAGCTCTCTGGGCACAAAGCCCCCTCCAGAACCAGTGGAGAGATACATCCACTACCTCAGTCCTTGGCAGGATGAAGCACTCTGGGCACAAAGCCCCCTCCAGAACCAGTGGAGAAAGGCATCCACTTCCTCAGTCCTTAGCAGGGTGAAGCACTCTGGGCACAAAGCCCCCTCCAGAACCAGTGGAGACTTGCATCCACTCCGTCTGTCCTGCACAGGATGAAGCACTCTGGGCACAAAGCCTCCTCCAGAACCAGTGGAGAGATACATCCACTACCTCAGTCCTTGGCAGGATGAAGCACTCTGGGCACAAAGCCCCCTCCAGAACCAGTGGAGAAATGCATCCACTTCCTCAGTCCTTGGCAGGATGAAGCACTCTGGGCACAAACCCCCCTCCAGAACCAGTGGAGACTGTAATCCACTTGAGAGACTGTGGCTCTGCACTCCCCA
Source organism: Pleurodeles waltl (assembly GCF_031143425.1). Taxonomy (NCBI): domain Eukaryota; kingdom Metazoa; phylum Chordata; class Amphibia; order Caudata; family Salamandridae; genus Pleurodeles; species Pleurodeles waltl. The sequence goes on from NC_090444.1 coordinate 1,605,993,960, forward strand.
GGATGGTACAGTGGGCAAACCACCCACTGCAGAGACTTGAGAGACTGTGGCTTTGCACTCCCCAGGATGGCACAGTGGGCAAAGCACCCACTGCAGAGACTTGAGAGACTGTGGCTTTGCACTCCCCAGGATGGCACAGTGGCAAACCACTCACTGCAGAGACTTGAGAGACTCTGGCTTTGCACTCCCCAGGATGGTATAGTGGGCAACCCACCCACTGTAGAGACTTGAGAGACTGTAGCTTTGCACTCCCCAGGATGGTACAGTGGGTAAACCAACCACTTCAGAGACTTGAGAGACTGTGGCTTTGCACTCCCCAGGATGGTACAGTGAGCAAGCCAATCACTGCAGAGACTTGAGAGACTGTGGCTCTGCACTCCCCAGGATACATCAATGGGCACGGAGTCCCCTCGTGGATCTGGCGTCGTGCACTCATCGGCTGAGGTGCCCCCCCCTTCCCTTCTCCCTGAGGTGCCTGTTGTATTTCTATCTGATGCCCCTACAGTGTTCTCTCTGTTTTGATCGGGTATCTTGTGTGGGCCTCGCCCATGCATTTTGGGCCCAGTGGTCCACGGACAATGAATGGTGCAATACCTGCACTACTAATCGTGGTGTATATTTTGTTCAATGTGTATATATATATATATATGTATATATTTGCTTACTGTATTTTGATATATTACAATGGTTCAACTCATTTCCTTTTGTCTTTGCATTCTTCCGGGGGGGGTTGGGGGTTGTTACTGTAATGTATAGATATCCATTGGTGTGTGTGTTGTAGTGGGTGAGGGTCGGGTGGGGGTTGGGATGTTGGTTGTGTGTGTCCCTGTGTTTTTGCCTCCCCCCTCCCCTATGTCGTAGGTGCAGTACTCACTGTGGTCATCGCCACCGGCATTGATGATCCTCGTATTGGAGCAGGAAGACTATCGCAGGGAGAATATGGAGTTCCGGCTCCATGGTGCCCTCCTTCCTCGTGGAGTGTGTATAGGTGAGCGTTTTTCCTTCGAAATTCCTGTTTCCGCTGTGTTTTTATCCGCGGTGAATCCGCCCCGGAAAAGGTGGCCGATTGGTAGGTTGTGATACTGTGGGCGGTACATTGTCCTCCGCCTGTCTGTTGGCAGTGACCTCCGCGCTGTTTGTCTGTACCGCCGTGGCGGTCTGAGTGTTAAAGTGGCTGTCTTTGTTGGCGGTTTCTGCCACGGTCATAATTCAAATTTTGTTACCGCCGGCCTGTTGGCGGTTTTACCGCCGCTTTAACACCGTCCGCCAGGGTTGTAATGACCACTATGGTGCCACGAACAAACAGAGATCAACCACACCGCCCTCACGAACGCCACCCACACACATCACCAGCTCATCTGAACCTCCTAGAGATCCTCCTACAAGGAACGCATCGACAACAACCCACACAACAACAAAGAGCTCTTCAACATTGTTAAGGAACTCGCCAACCCCAGGTCCTGCTCCAACGACACCCCACCTTAGCAAGACCTCTGTGACTCCCTCTCCACCTTCTTTTAAGGCAAGATCACAGACATCCACAACAGCTTCAACACCTCGACTCCCACGACAGCCACTGTCACCTCTAACCCCGACTCACCAGACTCCAGCCACACCAACCTCCTGCTCTCCTAGACCCACATCAACGTCGAGGATACCATCAAAACCATGAGCACCATCCACTCCGGCTCACCCTCCGAACCCTGCCCTCACCACGCCTTCAACAAAGCAAGTTCCATCATCGTCCTCCAACTCCAAATGATCGTCAACAGCTCCTTTGAGACCGCCACCTTCCCTGAAAGCTGGTAGCACGCCGAAGTCAACGCCCTGCTAAAGAAACTCAAAGCTGACCCAAGAGATCTCAAGAACTACTGGCCCATCTCCCTCCTCCCCTTCCATACAAAGGTCATCGAGAAGATCATCAATGGTCAACTGACCCACTTCATCAAAGACAACAACACGCTGGACAAATCTCAATCCAGGGTCCGTAGCAACCACAGTACCGAGACCGCCCTCATCGCCATCACCGATGACATTAGGGCCATGCTAGACAGAGGCAAAACTGCAGCCCTCATCCTCATAGACCTCTCGGCTGCCTTTGACGCCGTCTGCCACCACACACTTTGCACACGCCTCCACGATGCAGGGATCCGCCACAAAGCCCTGGACTGGATTACATCCTTCCTCTCTGGCAAAACCCAGAGAGTCCGCCTCCCTCCCTTCCTATCGAAGCCACCGAGACTATCTGCGGCATTTCCCAAGGATCCTACCTCAGCCCTACCATTTTCAACATCTGCATGGCACGGCTCGCCACTATCGTCTGATCACACAACCTCAACATCGTCTCCTATGCCAATGACATCCAGCTGATCCTCTCCCTCACCAAGGACCCCGCCACTGCCAAAATCAACCTCGACGACGGAATTAAAGCCGTCGCCAACTGGATGGAGAGCAGCCACCTGAAACTGAACTCAGACAAGACTAAGTTCCTCATCCTCAACTCCATCCCCTCTGCCTGGGATGAATCCTAGTGGCCGTCCACCCTAGGAACTGCACTGACGCCCACCAACCATGCATGCAAACTAGGATTCATCCTGGACACTTCGCTCACCATGACCCAGCAGGTCAACGCTGTCTCCTCTTCCTGCTCCAACACCCTCCACCTGCTTTGCAAGATCTTCATGTGGATCCCCAATTGTAAGGAAATGCCTCCTTGGCATGGTTACCCCCTGACTTTTTGCCTTTGCTGATGCTAAGTTTTGAGTTGAAAGTGTGCTGAGGCCTGCTAACCAGGCCCCAGCACCAGTGTTCTTTCCCTAACCTGTACTTTTGTTTCCACAATTGGCACACCGTGGCATCCAGGTAAGTCCCTTGTAACTGGTACCCCTGGTACCAAGGGCCCTGATGCCAGGGAAGGTCTCTAAGGGCTGCAGCATATCTTATGCCACCCTGGGGACCCCTCACTCAGCACAGACACACTGCTTGCCAGCTTGTGTGTGCTAGTGGGGATAAAAAGACTAAGTCGACATGGCACTCCCCTCAGGGTGCCATGTCAACCTCACACTGCCTATGCAGTATAGATAAGTCACCCCTCTAGCAGGCCTTACAGCCCTAAGGCAGGGTGCACTATACCATAGGTGAGGGCATAAGTGCATGAGCACTATGCCCCTACAGTGTCTAAGCAAAACCTTAGACATTGTAAGTGCAGGGTAGCCATAAGAGTATGTGGTCTGGGAGTCTGTCATGCACAAACTCCACAGCACCATAATGGCTACACTGAAAACTGTGAAGTTTGGTATCAAAATTCTCAGCACAATAAATGCACACTGATGCCAGTGTACATTTTATTGTAAAACACACCCCAGAGGGCACCTTAGAGGTGCCCCCTGAAACCTTAACCGACTATCTGTATAGGCTGACTAGTTTTAGCAGCCTGCCACACACCAGACATGTTGCTGGCCACATGGGGAGAGTGCCTTTGTCACTCTGTGGCTAGTAACAAAGCCTGTACTGGGTGGAGATGCTTATCACCTCCCCCTGCAGGAACTGTAACACCTGGCGGTGAGCCTCAAAGGCTCACCCCCTTTGTTACAGCACCCCAGGGCTCTCCAGCTAGTGGAGTTGCCCGCCCCCTCCAGCCAAGGACCCTCTTTTGGCGGCAAGGCCGGAAGAGATAATGAAAAAAACAAGGAGGAGTCACTGGCCAGTCAGGACAGCCCCTAAGGTGTCCTGAGCTGAGGTGACTCTGACTTTTAGAAATCCTCCATCTTGCAGATGGAGGATTCCCACAATAGGGATAGGAATGTGCCCCCCTCCCCTCAGGGAGGAGGCACAAAGAGGGTGTACTCACCCTCAGGGCTAGTAGCCATTGGCTACTATCCCCCCAGACCTAAACACACCCTTAAAGTTAGTATTTAAGGGCTCCCCAGAACCTAGGAACTCAGATTCCTGCAACCGAAGAAGAAGAGGACTGCTAAGCTGAAAAAACCCTGCAGAGAAGACGGAGACACCAACTGCTTTGGCCCCAGCTCTACCGGCCTGTCTCCCCACTTCTAAAGACACTGCTCCAGCGACGCTTTCCCCAGGGACCAGCGACCTCTGAAGCCTCAGAGGACTGCCCTGCATCTAGAAGGACCAAGAACTCCTGAGGACAGCGGCTCTGTTCACCCAAGACTGCGACTTTGCTACAAAGAAGCAACTTTGAAACAACTTGCGTTTCCCACCGGAAGCGTGAGACTTGACACTCTGCACCCGACGCCCCCGGCTCGACTTGTGGAGAACAAACACTTCAGGGAGGACTCCCCGGCGACTGCGAGACCGTGAGTAGCCAGAGTTGCCCCCCCTCATCCCCCACAGCGACGCCTGCAGAGGGAATCCGGAGGCTCCCCCTCACCGTGACTGCCTACTTCACAGAACCCGACGCCTGGTAGGGACACTGCACCCGCAGCCCCCAGGACCTGAAGGATCCGAACTCCAGTGCAGGAGTGACCCCCAGGAGGCCCTCTCCCTTGCCCACGTGGTGGCTACCCCCAGGAGCCCCCCCATGGCCTGCCTGAATCGCTGAAGAGACCCCTTGGTCTCCCATTGATTCCAATTACAAACCTGACGCTTGTTTGCACACTGCACCCGGCCGTCCCCGTGCCGCTGAGGGTGTACTTTTTGTGTGGACTTGTGTCCCCCCCGGTGCCCTACAAAACCCCCCTGGTCTGCCCTCCGAAGACGCGGGTACTTACCTGCTGGCAGACTGGAACCGGGGCACCCCCTTCTCCATTGAAGCCTATGCGTTTTGGGCACCACTTTGACCTCTGCACCTGACCGGTCCTGACCTGCTGGTGTGGTAACTTTGGGGTTGCTCTGAACCCCCAACGGTGGGCTACCTTGGACCCAAACTTGAACCCCGTAGGTGGTTTACTTACCTGCAAAAACTAACAAACTCTTACTCCCCCCAGGAACTGTTGAAAATTGCACTGTCTAGTTTTAAAATAGCTAGATGTGATTTATGTGAAAACTGTATATGCTATTTTGCTAATTCAAAGTTCCTAAAGTACCTACCTGCAATACCTTTCATTTGAAGTATTATATGTAAATCTTGAACCTGTGGTAAACTAAGAAAATATATTTTTCTATACAAAAACCTATTGGCCTGGAATTGTCTCTGAGTGTGTGTTCCTCATTTATTGCTTGTGTATGTACAACAAATGCTTAACACTACTCATTTGATAAGCCTACTGCTCGACCACACTACCACAAAATAGAGCATTAGAATTATCTCTTTTTGCCACTATCTTACCTCTAAGGGGAATCCTTGGACTCTGTGCATACTATTCCTTACTTTGAAATAGTGCATACAGAGCCAACTTCCTACACCAATGAAACCAGAAGGACGGTCACCCAGGCCCTCGTTAGCAGCAGACTTGATTACGGCAATGCTCTCTACGCAGGAACCACAGCCAAACTCCAGAAAAGACTGAAACATACAGAACGCCTCAGCACGCCTCATTCTCGACATCCTACGCCGCAACCACATCTCACCCCACCTGAGAGATCTACACTGGCTCCCCGTCAACAAGAGCATCACCTTCAAGATCCTCACCCCCGCCCACAAAGCACTCCACAACGCCGGCCCGGCTTACCTCAACGAGCGACTCACCTTCTACACTGCCAACGTCAACTCAGCTCTGCCAACCTCACCCTCGCCACCGTCCCTCGCATCCACCAAACTACAGCTGGTGGCAGATCTTTCTTTGACCTCGCCGCCAAGACCTGGAACTCCCTCCCCGCCCACCTACGACAGACCCAGGACCTACTGACCTTCAGGAAACACCTCAAGACCTGGCTGTTCGAGCAGTAGCATCCCCTCCAGTGCCTTGAGACCCTCGTGGGTGAGTAGTGTGCTCTACAAGTGACTGATTGATTGATCACTCGATCCTCTCAGGCTGGGTTTAGGAAGAGGGTAAGTACGATAGAGTAGGTGCTTAGATTTAAACTTCTAAGCTGGAAGTATTTAACACTAAAAAAGGATCACCTGTATGTTGCCTTTATCAATCTAAAGGCTGCGTTTTATCTGGTCCCACGTGAGTCCTTGTGGAACGTCCTGAAATCTTACAGTTGAAATAGTGACTTCTTGAGGCTAATAAAACATTTCCATGAGGGAACTTATGCAAGGGTCCGATGGACCCAAGGTGGAGATCTGACTTCTTCTATCCCCATTGCCAGAGGGGTTAGCCAGGGGTGCTTTGTGACCCCCACCCTGTTCAGTCTCAAGATTAATTTTGCAGTAGACCAGTTAATGTGCTGTAATCACGACGCCCCTAAGCTAGCAGGAGTAGCCGTCCCAATTCTAATGTTTGCTGATGTCACCTTGCTGATGTCAAGAACCCCAATGGGACTCCAAAACGAAATAGATGCATTCATTACGTTTGTGAGAAGAAGGGCCTTGAAATTAATCCAGATAAAACCAAGTTCATGGCTTTAAATCCACATAGGTCATTTAGGGGGGAAATTACTGTAGGGGGATCATCCCTAGAACAGGTAAGTCAGTTCGACTACCTGGGGATAAGATTATCTGACAACCTTGCATGGTCGGCACAAATTGAGAAGCCCTCCAGCAACGGTGAGTGGTGATCGCAAAGAAAATTAAAAACTCTATAGGATGACAAATCTCGCCAGCTGTCACGTTATACAAAGCTGCTGTAGCGACAGCCGCAACTCTGGAGCCACTGTAAGAGGTTGACCCTGGTCGAAAACAAGTTCATTCGCTCCGTTTTGCATCTACCAATAAGCACACCACTAATCCCCCTTTGATTTGATTTAGCACTCAATCAGATTCATAAGGTCATTGCTCTGAGACCACTCATCTACTGGGTGCGCCTTTGGTCTTCTGAGCACCTGGCTTCCTACCAATGAGCTCTAGCAGAGCTAATGGCATTGGATGATGAGGTATCAATCTCCTGGCTCAAATATATCAGAGATACGTGCCACTGTATTAAAATGGAGGAGGTGTGGAGATCTACCTATCTTTTAACTAAAGAAGAGTTACCTCGTATAAAGCGATATTACTGGGAGATGCTTTTGGCTCAGATATGGCGTGGCTTTATTAGGTAGTAGAAAGGATCAATTTGTAGATTATAAATGTTTGCCGAAGTTTGAATCTTATTTGGACAAAATTCATCCAGTCTATACTAAAAGTCTGTTCATCAAATTCAGACTGGGGATTTTGCGACTGAATTCTTTTAACGTACGGTGGAACAAGGCTAACTGTTTCTCTCGTTTTTGTTATTACTGCCCGATGCAAGTTGAGACCCTGGCACACTTTGTATTTTTTTGCCCAAAATATTTAACTCCCAGGAGGAAGTGGGTAATTCCCTTATGTAGGCTCCTTGGAGTAAGAAACTACAGGAAATCACTTTGTATACTGACAAGTGAGACTAGCGACCAGGTTCTGCTTGCAGTAACAAGGTTCCTTTAATGTGCCTGGGCACTGAGAGTCAGAGAGAATTTACATTTGGTTGGCTGTAATTTTACTAAGATACCCGGTTCAACCGTGAATTATAAGATCATTCAGAACAGTAATGGACTTATCTGAGAGACTGCTAGCACAGCCACACGCAATAGGTAATCAACTGCATGATATCGCAGACTGATCTTAATCATGTTTTATGTTTCTTATTAATTTTATGTATAAATGTATTTATTATTTAGCAATTGCTTTCATGGCTTCCAGCCGAAATAAAGTTTATTATTACTGTTATGTTCTGCACATTCTAGTGGGATCACAGTTGATGTAGACTCTGTTAAAGTAGATAAAGATAAAGTTGTCAGGAACATACTTTTGATTAACATGGAATGTAAGGCGTACACTAACCATCTTGATTAGGGTTATTATAGACATACCTATGAGTGTGATGTAAATGCAAAGCACCTCACATCAGTAAATGTGTCAAAGCTCTCTTTTTCGTTTCATCATACAGTTTATTGGGCAAATCAGCACATCTAAAAAGAACAAGTGTGGAAGTACATGCATTTAAAGGCATTCATAATGGAGACAGGTATCTCATCTTATTCCACATGAAGGAGAGTTAGGGAAGCAACAGTGTATATGCTCTGAACATAAAAAATACAGAAATTGCTGTAGGTTCCAAGTGTAGTCATACTTTATGCACTATAGTGTACCTACCAAATGTGCTGCATTTTGCTGCATGATTTGCTACAAGATGTTGTTCTATATATTCTGTATTTTAAACAATGCATTTGAACAATACTACATAAAAAAACTAAATGAATATTCATTAACCAATTAAATACTCTTCAATTAGAAGACATATGCTACATAATGTCATTACATTATCAGTCCAACATAAACTCTTCTCAACCCTACTTTTTAATCATCAATCAACTCATTTAACAAAGGAAAACATTGAAACAGTTCCTGCTACCTCCAGCAATAGATGCACATACACGTCTGACACATGTGACACAGCATTCACTCAGTAAAGATGGTTTGTGTGGGGAGTATACCGCTACCCTGCAAATGTGTCCTACAAGCCATCCAACCCCTCTTGCATCATATCTGAGCCTATATTTATGAGGTGTTTGTGTTGCCCGTGTGTCACGCAAGGTAATGCAAGGACAACACAAAGGCTTCAGTAATATTTATAAAGCCATGCAAGGCCTGATTTGAGTAGCCTTTCTTGGCATGGTAAAGAAATATAACGCAAGGCAGCTGCTTGTGCTCTGTTATGTTACATTTCAGCTTCTTCGGTGTTCCATGGGTACAGCAACTGCATTCACCAATGTTTTTGGCATAGTAACAGATTTACAAAGACTTGTAAATTTGGGACCGCATCAAAATGCTACACCTTCCCAAGTGAGGTGTAACACAGAGAATTGCTTTTTATTCTTGGCATTATTTACTCTGCAATATATAGCTAACATAGCAAGCAGAATATGACTGTAAGGAGTGGTTTTGTCCCTTCCTGCATGAAACAATCCTGCCTGTAACACAGGCACCCTTGCACTGTGGTGCACTATGGTGTACTATGGTGCTGTGGTGCAAGAGTGCCTGCATTGGAGCTACCCAGTACATAGTGTGTCAGCACAAGAAGAGAGCAGAAATGATCCGTATTAGTAAATATGGGTTATTTCTCCTCTCTCACTTTAATGAAACGCAGCACAGCAACTTTGCTTACTGCTCTGCATTGACTGAAAGTTTAATAAATGTGCCTCTGGTGTGTAACTACTTGATGAAAATAGATTCTTACAAACATAATGCGATGCAACACATCTGTCCATGATGCTACGTAACTTAAAACAAAGCTGAGACATGCAACATGCCTTGTGTTGCCTTGCATGAAAAAATATGACACAAAGCTACACAAATGGTCTGTAAACACCCAGGGAGTGATGCAACATGAGTGGCTGCATAGCAGCACATTTTTAGAATTTATTGGAGATTACTTTAACTTTTTTTTGTGCTTGGTGTTTGTTGGTGTTGTTGAGGGGTGTGAGCGTTTTGGAGCCATTTGTGGATTGTGTGAATTGCTTGTTTTGTGTGAAGTATTGTCTGTTGATATTTCCTGTGTGATTAAAAGTTTTGCAAATTGTTTAAAATGTGTCTGTCTGATTGGGGTTACTTAGGGTTATTTTTGTTTAGGGGTGTTAAAGGGTGTGTTTGCAGAGTTACATTGTGTGTTTGCATTGAGTGCAGCGCCACTTTCCCTCCGCCCCTTAGCATCCCCCTTACCGCCACCATGTGTGTGCCGTATTTGAAATATGGCACACCCTAATGCAGGATAGGGGGCATTAGCGTAATTTCTCATGATGCTATTGATGTACTCTACAGGAGTAGTACCAAAATATTGGCGCTACTCCTGCAGAGTACATGGGTCCCCATTCTAAAAAATGGAAGCCACCTTTTGACACCTGCTCTTGAGCAGGCTTTAAAAGTGCCGCAAAAAAGGGCACAAGAAAATCTCACAGATTTCCTTACGCCATTTTTCCAGCTCCCCAAACTTGAAATGTCCCCTTTGCATACATTACGTATGGCGCAGGCATGATGTAGCGCAAAGAGCGCAATGCATGTGAGAGAGCGTAGTTTACATAACCTATATTAAAATGAAATACTTATATCAGTGTATGATGATGCTGCATAGAAAACAATAATAATAGCGAATTTGCTTAAACGTGCACCTGAATTGTAACCACAGTAAATGGCCACCAATGTATATGCAAACTAATAATAATGAGTAAAATGTTCATGTTATGATTAATTAAGTTTATATTAACATTTTTGTTCCTGCATTTATATTGAAAATCTGTATAGGCCTTAAGTTAGAGTAAGCTGTGGGTTTTAGCTGCCCAGCTCTCATATTAACTGCAGTTTTCTGTTTTTCCAGTGTGCTGACTCACAAAGGGCCAGGACCCTGCAAATGTTCTTTTTCTTCAAACTTGGAAGACAAATGTATCTATGTCGATTCCGTTCCCAAGCGCATATTCGGTGCCTTGGTTTAAGAATTATGCACAAATTGAAACAAATGTAGATTAATGTAATGTACAAGGTCATTTAGATCGATGCTGAAAAAACAAAGAGGAGGGACCTGGGAGCTTGGTGGTCCAGTGTACAGTCTCCCATGTACAACGATAAGAAAAGAAGAGTACACTGTTCCAAACAAAAAGAGGACAGGACTAATTTCTACAGGAGCGAGAACCCTCAAGCATCACATTGGATGACTAGTATCATCATTGGGAAAGCTCCTCGTTAGACCGGTGCTGCAATGCCTAACGGGCTCCACTGAGGGGGCTCTTAACCGTTTTAGCTCTACTGATAGTTCGAGAAAAATAATCAGTCTGATAGGGTACCTGATTGTGAGATACCTGAGCATTAAGGGAGAGAAAATATAACTGAAATAAAATTGGTTACCCATCAACAATAAATAATCATAATTTTAATCAGTAATAATGTGATGGAGACCAAAGTTAAAAACAAAATGGGAGTAAAAAGTGAGTGATAATGCTCGTCTACTCGCACAACAATATATATAAGAGGGTAAACCCAAATATGGCTCCTCTGAAGAAAGGGTCTACATGTTTCGCGTCTGGTGGTCCATCCGGATCCCTTGACGCTTCATCAGGACCAAAGAAAAAAATAATAACTTCTCCAAATAAATTTCAAAAAGCCCAAATAGGAGCAAAAATAAGGAAGAACAGTCACTTACTTTAAGATTGTTCTATGTGTCAAACAAGGTCGCCCATCCCCGGTATGTGGATAGAGCTCCTGGGAATCAAATATCAGGAACCGGAACTAATAATTTGTATTAGATGTCCGTAGGGCTTTGCACCTACCCTCCTGATAGCGTCCCCGCAAGACTTATCATTTAGACCGATGGACAATGGATCTGCTGACCCAAAAGACGTGCCAAAGTGTGAAGTAACACCGGACGTGCCACCTCCGAAGACGTAAATTATGAAGACCAATCAAAGTGTTATGAATAAATGTGGGGTGACAATTGGGATTACCTAATGTTAGATTTGATAGGTTAAAGATAGTGGGGTATAGTGAATGTCCAATAGAATTTTGGGGGAATGTACTACGAAAAAGAGATAAAAACCCATGTCACAGAAGAGTCAAGAGAACTAGGTAGGGAATGCTATTGATTTTATCCAGAAACTCTGTCACTCTGTTTGGTGACTTTGAGACTTATTAAAACCATCCTCACCCATAGACTGCCCATTTTACACTTCTCCTCCTTATGAGGGAAGTGCCCCCTATGCCCTTAGTTGAGTTTAGACTGATGGCGTTTTGACTGATGTCCTGAAGACGAAGACTGATCCTGTGTGCTGGCCTAATCCTTGGAGGGTAATTATGACAATGCAATTTGTAATTTGTCTGTTTGCTTTTCCTTTCTAGGTACCAACTGCTCATTTTGATAGAGACCATAGCTAGATGTTTCCAAATTGGTGTTCTAAATTATTTTGCATGAAGCCCAACATGCTAATGTTAATCAGTGGTTAGGACAGGGGTTCACTTAAACTGACGCAAATAGACAAACGACTGACATTATGCTATGTTGAATTGACGTTTATTTAACACTTGCTGTATTCTGATCTATGTTTATGCCATGCTATGTTCTGATGTTTGTGATTCTCGCGTTAATGAAATCTTATCACAGTTGCCATATCGTGACTATGCTATTATGCTTCTTGGTATTGAGATTAACCCTTTTGCTCGTAGATTGCAACCAATAGGGAATAAAATACATAAAATTCTATTAAAAGGTCTGGTTATTCATGGCTGAAAGGTTATGGTTGTGTCGTCTATTTGATTAATGTCTTTGACCAAAGTGAAGTGCATTGTTGTGATGAATATTGATGACATTATTGATATATTGCTTGACATATTGATCAGCTATCTCGTCCTACGGTGTCTCTCTACTGGGTCACAAGATTCATTGGCCTAAAACGAGTCCTAATGTGTAATATATTAACATAAAAGGACGCGTTAACAGTTCTAGTAGCAAAGCGACGGTTTTGGCCCTTTGGGGCCCTAGGACTGAGAATCACTGTTTAAATTGTTTTTCTGTGATAATGCAAATTGGAGGTATGATGGGTTTCTAAGTTCACTATGACTTTCCCGGGATCTCGGAGCCTGCCTAAGTGAGTTGGGGATATTCTCAGCGTCATAATGTGTGTGGTATAGGGCTTTTGCGCTTGCTCAGCTTATGCCTTTTTGCAGGTGATCGATTAAATTTGTGTGTATCTAGGCCAGGTAAATGTTGTTTTAGTAGGAGTGGGTGTACTCTGCAGTATGAGAGTAGGGAAGTTGGCATACTTCACATGAGTGTGGCGCTTTGTGCTTAAAAATTATCCATGTGATTGGTTGTATTGTACGGACCCATCATGGTCTAAGACTCTGGAGTATATTGACGAGTGTAGGAGACACTTGGGTTTATGTTGTAATCTGTGCGGTTTAATAGGTCAATCGGGCGTGGTTGACAAGTCAAGTTTGAGTCGAAATGTATGTGTGAAACCTTCGATGGAGATTTGGCAAGTTCTAAAGTGCACTAGGATGAGCCATTGACAAGTTGAGAGTAGAATTTGCAGGTCGAATTCTGCTTGCGTATGTGGGAGCTGAGAAAGAGAAAGTAGCAGCCGAGGCTTCAAGTGAAATCTCTGTAAAGTTCTGAAGCAAATGTGTTACCCTTCCTGTAGTAAACCGGCAGATTTATGTTGTCATTTAAGGTGCTCGCAATAATTTTGCATTAGTTTGTGTGGATTCAGTGAGGGGCAGACGAGCCGCAAGACTTTGTCAGCTGCAGTGTGTGAGTGTGACGTCAGTGTTGCCGCACTGAGATAGGTCAGTTGTCGAGAGGTGTCGCGCACGGATCGGCTGCCGTCCGTGAGAGGCAATAGGTTGAGAAGGGTGGGTGAAGAGTGTCCTGGGAACTAAGTCACTTTCTGATTAAAATACAAATAAGAGAAAATCGCAAAATGAATTTTGTCAAGGCATTCAAAAGCGCTCTGAAAGGAGACACGTGTATTATGGCAACTGATGAGGAGCCTACACCACCTGAGGGTACTCCGGCTTACATGGTTATGGAAGAGAAGGGTGTTGCGCCTTGTTTATGGATGAAACAGTGGCGCATATTAACAGAGAAGGAGGGATGTTTAGCGTTCCCAGAACATGGGACGTTCAATCCGAAGGTGCTAGAGAACTTAAGGTGGATGTTAAGTACACCAAAACCACCTCCAAGACCAGCTCAATATGAGGCTTTGGCGATTTGGGATCTGATGGCTCTTAAACATAGACAAGAAAGGTTTCAGAGAAGGCTAAAAAGGGCAGAAAAATAATATGCAGAGGCTAGGTGGGATAACGAGAACAAAATGTGGAGACGGGGAATTGTTGACGGATTAAAATTGTTCCCAGCAATAACTCAGGGAGAAGAGTCACAGGGAAAGAAAGCCTCCTGTAAAACAGATAAGGACTCTAGTAAGTCTAAAGAGAATAAAAGACCTTGGGAAGAAGAAGATGATTCAGACGATGAAGAATTTATGGGCAGATTATTACATGATCGCCCGTCACCATGTGAGGTGAGCGACAGTGCTCCAAGCACTAGCAAGGATCCTGGGAACCAGACGCAGGAGAAGGGAGTTACTGATACGGTACAGACTAGTGATACGACTTCGATACAGAATGGTGTAAGTGTACCCTCTGCACCAGACATGCAGATACAGTTGCAACCTCCACCGCAGATACAGAGAATCTATCCAGACGACCCAGTACTTGAGACTACTACGAATCTGATAGTGCCGCCAGACCCGATATATACGAAATCACGGTTAGTGCAAATTGAGTCAGCTCCGAAATTGCTGTCCCAGCCGCAACCACAATTGATACCAGGGTATAACCCAGTGGCTGGTCCTCCATTAGAGCCTGACCCTGGAACTTTGGAACAGACCTATGGAGTTACTGCTCCACAGAGTTTGGGACCAGGTCAGACACCTGCTGCCATATCGTTACCAATTACTGTTGGTCCACCAGTGCCGTTGTATGCACAAGGCAAAACTGGCGTATGTGATCAGGGAGTAATGACCCAAGATGTGATAAGAGGAGGGTCTATAGGAACTCCCCAGATAATGGCCCCAGGAGAACAACCAGATGAAAAGCCGAGGTCCTTAATAGACCTTAGCCCAGTAGGAGCACCTATGGAAGCAATGCGTCAGGCAGGATTAGGTGCTTTCACTCTACAGACGATGAGTATGAACGCCTTACATGATACATGATACTATGATACATGCTGGGAACATTTCACTGCAGGGCTTTACAGTGCAACAGCTAAACGAATGGCTAGAAAAGACTTATACTTCGCAAAAGACTACAGTGACTGCAGTGGAACCGGAAAAGGAAAGGCAGGATGACTACCTAAATCTTGTAAGACTGGGGGCAGAAGCTGCTGAATTAGTGGAAGGTACGATGGGAGTAAATAGATTGGAGTCATACACGGAAGCAGAACTGAGATTCCTGTGCCCCAAGATTACCAAAGAAGTAGGCAAGGTGCATCAGAGATTAGAGAACCTGGCAGATAAATATAATATTGATATTGAAAACACTAAACATTTGAAAAGAAGCTACAGATTAGATTTTGACTCAAAAGATTTTGAGCACATGAGGTCTGCGGGAATGAAGGCACATTTAAAAGAATTATAGCTAAGTGCGCAAAATTTGGGGTGCATTGGAAAAATGGGAAGGCAGATGGGCAAAGAAAAGAGATAAGGAAAAAGGTGACAGTCCAGGGTAAATCAAGCCAAAGTCTCACCTGATGCAGAATCAGTAAAAATACTACCCATGAGAGAAACAGCTGGTGGTGTCTCATTACATGTACCATGGTCCAGGGGAGACATCCTATCCTTTACTAATAATTATCCAAGACAATCAAGTGGTATCAGCAAACAGATAGGTTTGTGAAACTTGCGAAGTGTCATTGGGAAGACTTGAATACTTTGTTCGAGATCATTGTTCCGCCTGATTTGTGGCTCGAGTGTAAGAGAGGGGTAGACTGGCCGACGAAGGAGCCGGCAAGGGATAAGGTGACCGGAGCTCCCTCTGAAGAGGTGATGAAATATTACCACAAGGTGATTGAGTTTTTGAAACAAAAGGTGTCGCCGAAGGTGACTGATTGGAAGAAGATTGACCGGACCTCTCGAGGTTAAGGAATCAATACATGCTTACTATGAGAGGTTGCTAAAAGCATTCAAACATTACAGCGGTACCAAGACCATTGAGCCGAAGGACACGAACCATCTTGTGTTCAGATTTGTTGAAGGGTTAAGACCAGAAGTTAGCCAGATGATTAAGAATCATTTGATTTGTTGGCAAGCAAAGCCAATTGATGAAGTGTTGCAGTATGCGAAATACTGTAGTGATGAGATTGAGCTGAAGCAGAAAAAGCTGAAAGAGAAAGTGATGGTGATGCAGATAAGGGCTGCACAGGCAGGAATACAGGGAAATGGAGTTCAACAGATGATACAGCAGCAACCGCAAATGAATGGTGCATTTCAGGCGCAGCCGAGAGGTCGAGGGTTTGTGAATCGCGGTCCAGATTTGAATACCTTTGTGGTTCAAAATGACGTTCAAGGGGTGAAAACGATGTCACGATGTCACGTGTGCGGGGCGTGGGGCACTGGAAATGGGAGTACCCGAATGTGGTGCAGGATGGTGTTGTTCAGCAAAGCACTAATGTCGGTACATTGCAAAATGTAAGAGGTCAAAAAATGAGACATCAAAACCCAAAATTTCAAAATAACCTGGTACAGATGCAAGGGGTACAGCCCATGCAGCAGATGCAAATGCCGCGTTTTCAGCCAGCGCAAATGCAACAAGTACAACAGCAGGTTCCCATGGTACCTAGACAGCAAATGCAATTACCAATGGCTCCGATGGGACAGCAACAGGTGATGCTTCCTCAACAGGTTACAGGCCAAGTAATGAGTCAAAATAATACAGTATAGCAATTCCCATTACGAGGTGAAAACGGCATGAATGGAGAGTGGTCGGATGATAGCTCAGATAGTGAAGAATGCACACTTGCAGCATCCCTAGAGGTGGATCAGAGGGGTCCTTATGTGGAAGGAAAGGTAATGGGTTATAAAGTCTCGTTTTTGGTTGACACTGGAGCTACACGCTCTACAGTCAGGAGTGCACGGGTTCCGAAATGATCACTTTCGGGGCGTACCATATGGGTGGTCGGAGTAGCAAACCAGTATCTGACAAACCCGATTACAGATCCAGTACAGGTTGAGATCGGCAACTTCCAGGGGCTACATAGGTTTGTAGTCAGTGATTCAAGTCCAGTATCCTTATTAGGAAGGGACTTACAGTGTAAGACAAAATGTTCGATTACCTGTTCCAATGATGGAATCGAAGTACAGACAAATAGTGAGGATGAGGGAGACGAAGGACAGTTTTCAGAGGAAGAGACAGGGACGGCAAATGTTACAGGGAACAGTGACAGAGAAAGTGTGGGATCTGACAGGAAAGGAAGTGGGACTAATAAAAGGTGTGGAACCAGTTAAAGTGCAAGTAAAACCGAATGCAGTGTTTCCCCAGGTGCCACAATATCATATGGCACAAGATGTTCTTATTGGAGTGTGACAGATAATTGCAGATTTTCTGAGACAGGGAGTCCTGAAAGAGGTTTTGAGCAGTCCATGTAACTCTCCAATAATGGGATTGAAAAAGCCCTGTGGGAAAGTCCGAATTGTGCAGGATTTGAGAAAAATAAATGAGATTGTGGTAAAACGTTGCCCCATAGTGCCCAATCCAGCAGTGATCATGTTTCAGGTTCCATGTGATGCTGAGTGGTTCACCGTTATAGACCTGTCACAAGCCTTCTTTTCGATACCCCTTCATGAGGACAGCCAATTTTTGTTCAGTTTCAAATTTCCGGATAAGGTGTACAGTTGGTGCAGAATTCCTCAAGGGTTTTCTGAATCACCGTCCATCTTTAATCAGATATTGAAAAAGGATTTGGAATCCTTAGTACTGCCTTTTACCTCAACTCTAGTGCAGTACATCGATGATTTTCTGATTGCATCCAAAACAAGGGATAACTGTAAATATGATACCATTGCCTTATTGAATAATTTGGGAAAGAACGGACACAAGGTGTCACCCAAGAAGCTGCAATACTGTCAGAAAGAGGTGAAATACTTAGGGCATCTAATCGAAAGAGGGTCCAGGAGAATATCGAAAGAAAGACTAACAGCCATACTGCAAATGAACCCTCCAACGACAAAAAGGGATGTCAGGATGTTTTTGGGAATGGTGGGCTACTGTTGCCAGTGGATACCCAATTTCTCAATCATCTCAAAACCACTGATAAAATTGACAGCCAAAGAGATCAAGGATGAGCCATATACCATAGCTTTGTCCAAAGAAAAGCTTGAGTCATTCATGGAATTGAGAGAGTGCATGTGCAGGGCACCAGCGTTGGGTATGCCTGATTATACGAAGCCTTTTCTACTGTTTTGTCATGAACGTGATGCTTGTTCTTTGTCTGTCTTGACACAGGTCCATGGAGGTGCAAATCGCCCTGTAGCATATTTTTCAGCTACCTTGGACCCCGTCGCAGCAGCCTTACCGGGTAGTTTGCGTGCAGTTGCAACAGTTGGTCAAAGCCTTACGCAGTGTGAAGGCATAGTCATTGGATATCCCCTAACAGTAATGGTTCCACATTCAGTTGAAATTTTGTTGACTTAAGCCAAAACTCTGCTCATGACAAATGCTTGTCTTACCAAATATGAGACAATCATACTGGGGTCACCGAATGTTTCACTGAAACAATGTACTGTATTGAACCTGGCAACTTTACTTCCTGCTGAGAATACTGAAATTAACAATGGGGAAGAATTTAAACATGACTATCTTGAGGTAACGGAATTATGTACCAAACCATGACCAGATATTCAGGACACAGAGCTGAAAGAAAATGATTGTATCATGTTTGTCAATGGGTCCTCTTTAAGAGATTCCGTTGGAACACTGAGAGCTGGTTACGCTGTATGTACCATAGCTGGTATCATTGAAGCTTCCTGGCTCGAGAGAGTGTTTTCGGCACAAGTGGCAGAATTAATTGCCCTTACTAAGGCATGCCACACATCTGTAAATCTGAGAGTCACTATCTATACTGACAGCAGATATGGATTTGGAATTGTACATGACTTCGGCCAACTGTGGTCACAGAGAGGTTTCATGACCTCTTCTGGTTTTCCTGTGAAAAATGGTGAACAAATAAAGGATTTGTCACTTGCAATTCAGTTACCTCTTGAGATTGCTGTGGTGAAATGCAATGCTCAAGTTAAGTCACAGGACTTTGGCTCTATGGGAAACGGTTATGCAGATCAAGTCGCAAGGTTTTGCGCATTGAACTGTATATTGTTCAAGGAGCAGTGGGAATTGTTACCGCAAACTGAAAATGACACATGTTTGAACCTTGCATTAAGGGTGGTTGATACCCTAGATGAGTTAAAAACATTACGGAGTCGTGCTAGCAAAGAGGAAAAACGATCCTGGCAAAGAATGCAATGTGTACAGAGGACTGATGATTTGTGGGTCTCAGAAGAGGGGAAATTAGTCTTGCCAAACAGCCTTCTGTCCCAGTTTGCCAGACTATATCATGGACAGGCTCACCTTGGGAGAGATGCAATGATCAGGTCATTTAAAATCGATTGGTTCGACCCAAAGTTCAGACATGCCGCAGAGGTTACCTGTCACAGGTGCATCATCTGTCAACAGATGAATGCTGGAAAAGGGACGGTGGTAACTTTGAGCCACATTGGGAGAGCTGGTGGTCCGTTCAGCAAAATGCAAATGGACTTCATTGAGATGCCTGTTTGTGGATGACTAAAGTACGTGTTGGTGATTGTGTGTGTTTTCAGTCACTGGATTGAAGCTTATCCCACACGTAGAAATGACAGTCTCACAGTTGCAAAGCTGCTGCTTAGGGAACTAATACCAAGGTTCGGGTTTCCGGTCTCTATAGAGTCAGATAGGGGCAGACACTTCAACAATGAGGTGATTAAACTCCTGTGTGCCGCACTTTACATCGAACAAAAGCTGCATTGTAGCTACCGCCCTGAAGCATCAGGACTAGTAGAGCAAATGAATGGTACTCTGAAATCAAGAATGGCAAAAATATGCGCAGCTACCAATATGAAATGGCCAGATGCTTTGCCCTTAGTGCTGATGTCAATGAGGAACACCCCTGACAAGAAAACCGGACTGTCCCCCCATGAGTTCCTCATGGGCAGAGCTATGAGGTTGCCAGCAGTACCTGCAAATGCTCTAGTGAATATCACAGATGATATGGTGTTGGACTACTGCAAAGGTTTGTCTGACGTGTTTCGCTCTTTCTCTCACCAGGTAGAGGCTAACACATTGCCACCGATTGGAGATCCAGGTCATACACTACAAGCCGGTGACTGGGTGGTTGTCAAGAAGCACGTGAGAAGGTCGTGTTTGGAGCCACGTTGGAAAGAGCCGTACAAGTAATCTTGACAACGACCACTGCCGTGAAATGTGCAGGCGTTCCAAATTGGATACATGTCAGTCACACAAAGAAGGTAACGTGTCCAACTGACGAGGAACTTGAAGTTTCCGGCACAACAGTTTCAGGAAGAGAAGTCTCAGGGCCAGAAAACAGCGAAGAAGGACCTGAGACTGCAGGGGAGCCCACTGAGAACAGCCTCGTCCCTCAAACAGTGAATGAGTTCGAGAGAGGTGACAGAGTGTCTATCTCAGTAGAGGCAGCAGGAGAAGTAAGTCAAGGAGAGGTTCTCCCAGAAGTAGACAGATACGGGTTAGAACTTGAACCCGTTACAGATCAAGAAGAAGAGGAGGAAGAAGGAGAAATAATAGAAAAAGATCAGAGTGTGCCAGCATCCCCTGAGCCAGCTGCAGGTCCATCAAGTGAAAACACCATATCACAAGAGGAGGGTGCTGTCCAACGTCCTGGAAAGACATATCGGAAGAAGACGCATAAGGGTGATAACTGGCCAGAGAAACCACTCTTAAGAATAAGAAGCATACCAGATGAAACAATAATAGAGGAGACTGATACATCCCGAGTGGAAGACCTAAGTGAAGGAGAACAGCAAGGCGAACGAAGGTTGAAAAGAAAGAGAGTCGCAAACAGAAGATATACAGGTCCTGAATGGGTGTATGCTACAACATCTGAATGGCAACAAGAATTCAGGCCAATACTACGGTACCTGAACTAATTCAAAAGAAAGACTTTGTTAAAATCGAAATTGAAAACTGAGGAAAGAGACTTATAACTTACCGGATGTGACATTAAAACCAGATTCGACTTTGAGAAACCCGATTACGACAAGCTGCTAACCTGATTTGACAAAAGGGGTCCTGGAGTGAGTGAAAACGCTGTAAATACATGCAGAGAGCAAGAGAAAAGAGTTCTGAATCATCCTCAAATTGATTGTTATTCAGCTACCTGATTCTATACAGACATGGCTTATAATAGAGGTAGTAACAAGGGAAGTAAGGTGTGTGGTTGGCTAAGTCTTATAATAGGTATTGTGTGTGCAATAATAATTGTGGGAGTGATTGTGGCAATGCCGTGGTTGGAGAAAAAGACTATTAACACTACGTCAAAACCTGAAACTACAACACTAACACCGTGGGAAAGGTTTGAGCAGGACTCAAGACACTTGCATGAGGGAACTAATTCAAAGGGGGAACTTTCTACTAATGTCTTCTATTGCTTGCTGAATGAGTATGTGGAGACCATGGATGAGAAAGACTGTTATGTGTGCACCAAGATTCCTTCATCTGTGCAAGAAGGGGTTACCTACCATAGCCTTCCTCTTACTTACGGAATTAGCTGTAGTTTACTACTAACCATATTCTATAATCAAGAGCATTTGCAATACTTTTATTCAAACCTGGATGTTGTGTTTTCTTTTCTTTTGTGCCTGTGATTGAATTCCTGAACAAGTTAGCTAAGGAACATGATATAAAAATAGTTAGAGGATTCTTTGAGCTGACGCTTACATTTGGAACTGCTTATGCACATTGCAACAATTTGACTTGCTTACTATCGCCTGTAGAGAAAAGCTTTTTAGATCACACTGATGATAGACGCAAAGCATTGAAAGAAAGATTAGAAAGAGGGTTAGAGAAATGCACATATGCAAATGATTATGCTTACACCGCAATCAAAACACAAGGCAAATTAGCTATAGATGCATTACATATAGGTAGGCTTTGTATATATAGGCCAAAATCTGAGCAGGACAATCTGTTTGTGGGAACAAGTGAATGCAGACATGTGTTTTTGTTTCAGAGTAAGTGGACATTTATTTTGAATGGACAAGTTCCAGCAATCCCTGGGATCTATTACATCTGTGGACTTAGGGCCAGATGTAGGTAGGAAAAAATTAGGGAGTCAGAAATTGAGAGTAGTTGCGACTCGCAATTTCCGACTCGCTAAATGGTATCCAAGAAGAAAAAGCAACTTCATTTTGCGACTTGCAAATGAAGTTGCACCGCAGATTGCGAGTCTGCTGTTAGCGAAGTCGCTTTTTGCGACTGCACTAAAAACGAACACCCAAATTGCGAGTTGGTGTTGCAAATTGCGTCTGTGCCGCAAATTGCATGCAGGTGCAGCAGAACACCATGGAAAACACTTCCTGGCTCTTGATGATGACATCACAGCCAGGAAGTTTACAAATACACCTGGTAGGAGGGAGGACCACACCCATTTTAAACTGCTGAACTGCAAACAGGAGGAACAGCAGCTACCATGGCAGACACTCCTAGAAAGCGCAAATTGAAATTTGCTGAAAAAGAACTGGAGGTGCTGACTGAGGAATGCTGCCAGCACCATGAACAACTTTTTTGGAGGGCAGCCCTCAGTGTGCCAGAGGTGGAAAAGAAAAGGATTTGGACTGAAATACAGGACAAGGTCAACTCCATGGGTGTGAGCCACCGGAGTATAGAGGAACTGAAGAAATGGTGGTATGACCTGCGCTTCCCGACCAAGGAGAGGGTGGCAGAGCGGCTCCGGGAGATGAGGGGCACTGGAGGGGGACCATCCACCATACCACCACCCACACCCCTGGAGGAAAGAGTGGAGGAGACCTTGGAGCCAGAGGCAGTGTCCGGGATGGGATAGCTGGACACGTCAGAGCCAGAACCATCAACCGGTGAGTACCATGAGACATGCATCTACACCCATATCTGCCATACCCCCACCCACATAGTACACAGCAGCATGCACAACCAAAATAGCTCCATTTCAGAGTAGCAACCACCTGCATGGTGCATTATGAGCAATGTAGTCAAGTTGGCAGTTGATAGGCAACAGTTTATTAGGAAGCAGATAACAGTTGGTGGATACTGACAGTGTGTTCCCTATGTCCCACAGGTCTCCCACACGACACCACCTCCAGCCACAGTGTCCAGGGGCCACAGGTCAGCCACCAGCCTGCACAGGACTCAGGACCAGCCACCACAGGGACCTGTACCACCCAAACACAGTCCCCTCCTGATGCACCAGTGGCCATACTGGTGAGTGAGCCAGAACCCGGTCCCAGCCACAGTGCCGGTGTACAGGACACGGAGCCTCCACTGCGTCGCAGGCGACGTCTAAATGTCCCTCCAGTGCTACAGGCTGAGTCAGGGGACGCCTCCATGTCGGCCGCCGAGGCTGCACTCCTACGTGGTCAGCGCCTGCAGACACGAGAGCTAAGGAACATATCAGGGGCCATGCGGCGCATGGAACAGAACCAGAACACAGGGCTGCAACTGGTACACACGGAGCTGCAACAGCTAAATACCCATGTTGGTGACCTTGCACTCTCAATGAGACAACTGGTGTCAGAACTTATCACTGAGAGAGAGGGTGCAAGGCGCCGTGACAGGTAGCTCATCCACCGGCTGGACCGCATGTCTGCCTCCATCGTCCGGCTGGCTGTGAACACCACTGGCCTGTCACGGCGCACGGTCAGCCTCCAGGTGGACATGGGCCACTTTGCCTGTGATGTGGCACGTGGGCTGGGACGTCTCAGCCACTCAGTAGATCTAATGGAGGCCAGACAGGTGGCTAGGGGCGTGGCAGACACGCCGCAGGACAGCGAGGAGGGCTCCACCATTAGCAGTGTCTCAGCCAGTGACACCAGGGTGTTGCGCAGTGGTAGCGCAAGGCAGGGCACTGCTGACACACCAGGAACCAGCCATGCTGGGCGAGCCCGGCGTAGAGTGTGAGCTACACACTGTCCTTGAGTAGAGGCACATGAGGTTAATGTGTCCTCATGCCAGGTGGACTTTGACAGCCCCTGAACTGTAGTTTATGTACATAGTTTTTCTGGTGCACATTATTAAATTCCTTGTTTGTTCCACTTCACACCTGGACTCTTTGTGTGTGACATTAGTGAGTGTGGTGACAGTTAGCACATACCTTCCAAAGTATTGGTTTGCAATGTGGTCCTGTCTCTGTCTGCCTTGATTTGCAATGCTTCTAGCCCCATAATGGTGATGTGGTAGCTCTTGCTCATCATCCTCCAAATCTGGGTCTTCTGGGGTGAGAGGTAGCCCACGTCTGGTGGCAATGTTGTGCAGTATATCGCATGTGCCAACAATCTTGAAAGCTGTTATTGGGGTATACTGGAGGGCACCTTCACTTCTGTGGAGGCATCGGAATCTTGCCTTCAGCAGTCCAAAGGTCCTCTCTATGATAATTCGGGTCCTCCTATGTGCACTGTTGTATCGTTTCTCTGTCTCATTGCTCGGTGTTAAGTACGGGGTAAGTATCCATGGTGGTAGCGCATATGCACTGTCCCCTGTTTGGCACTAAATGTACAATGTTAGCTGGGCATTGATGGTTTCCACATTGACCTGTGTGTATGTCTTCAAGGTGTATTCAGCTATACCTAGGAGGTAGCCGTCTCCAAACTCCCCATGTTCTAGGCGTTGGTGTATCCCACTGTGCCTGAAAATGTAGGAGTCATGTGTGCTCCCTGGAAATTTGGCAACCATGTCAGTGATAACATAATGGGTTTCACACACCACCTGGATGTTCAGTGAGTGGGTACACTTCCGGTTGCGGAACAGATATTCCAGATTTGCAGGAGGGCATATTTGTATATGTGTCCCGTCTACACACCCTATGACATGGGGGAAGTTGGCAATCCTGTAGAATTCCAACTTTGTGCTGTTGATTTCTGCCTCATTCCTGGGTAGGTATATGTATATGGACATGTGTGTGAGTATGGCATCTAGGAATGCTCTGAAGAACTGTGAGAGTGAACTTTGGGATACCCCACCTGCCACGGCAATGACCCCCTGATAGCTACCCGAGGCCAAGAGGTGCAGTGAGCATAGCACTTGCACATGTGTGGGGATGGTGCAGCCACGCACAGTCTGGCGTTGCAACTGCGGATTGAGTAGATCTATTAAATCTAGTATTGCTGCACTGCTAAGTCTGTATTTATCATATATCTCCTCCTCAGTTTGTTGGAAAAGTGTCTGCCTGGTTCTGTGTATCTTCTCCTGTCTCTGGCTCCTCCTCCTCATCTGCTGTGCGGCGTGGGCTCTCCTCCTCCTTGCTATCACATATATCTCCGCCATCTTGAGTAACCCAGGTGCCTTCTGGGTCTCCTTTTATACTTTGGTTCTGGTTACCACCTGCTCTGAGTTAATGGTAAATTGGAAGTACAAAATGGGATTTTTGCGCCTAGTCGCAATTTGAGAGTGGCTATTGCATATGGTTTGCGACTCGCAAATTGCGACTTCCTATTTGCATGTCACAAAATGGGGTTGCTATTTTTGCGAGTCGGTAATGGCTTGCGTTGCATTTTGCGAGTCGGAAATGGGATTTTTGCATTGCGTTTCCGATTTTGGGGGGTCGCAAATTGCGATTCGGGCCATTTGCGACTCGCAAAAGTTTGCTACATCTGGCCCTTAATGCTTATTACCGTCTCCCTAAGGGATGGTATGGGACATGTTATTTGGGAATAGTTTTCCCAAAGATTTACCAGATTGATGACTTAAAACAAATACCTAAGACATCTGAACTACAACATGCTAGACAAAAACGAGAATCAGTGGCTGCTGTCATTGGTGATATATTTGGAGCTATAATCCCTTCAGTAGGGGCTATCTTAAATTCTATGAAGATTCAAAAGTTGTCTACTATTGTGGATAACATGCTGACAAATTTTACAGGGGCTATACTCCTTATGGATACTGAACTTGCTGCAGAAAGAGCTATGACTCTTCAAAATCGGCTTGCTTTAGACATTCTTCTAGCAAAGAGTGGAGGGGTCTACAAGATGCTCAACGAGCGCCATTGTTGCTCGTTCATTCCAGACAATAGTAGAAAGATTAGAGGTATGCTTACTAACCTAACTAGGGATAGTGTAGATTTGAAGGATTTGAAAGAACCTGGAGTTTGGGAGAAATTTGGAAAGGGGATTGCCAGAGTAGGGAGATGGTTTACCAGCATTTGGAATGGGGTACTTGCAAAAATACTAATGGGTCTATTAATTGTTCTGGCTTGTCTATTAGAATTATGGGGGGCATGCAAAATTAATGATAAAATGAGGAGAAATTGGACCAAAAGAACCAGAAGAAATGAAGAAAGTGAAAGGGAGAAAATGTTCAATGAAATCTGGGAGAGTTCACATAAGGGACAAGATGTTGAAATGAGCATTATGCGTAAAGCGAAAAATTAAAAATGAAAGGTTAAAGGGAAAGGTTTGTGTGATGACGAGCATCATCAGAGGAGGGACTGAGAGAGCGTAGTTTACATAACCTATATTAAAATGAAATACTTATATCAGTGTGGGATGATGCTGCATAGAAAACAATAATAATAGCGAATTTGCTTAAACGTGCACCTGAATTGTAACCACGGTAAATGGCCACCAATGTATACGCAAACTAATAATAATGAGTAAAATGTTCATGTTATGATTAATTAAGTTTATATTAACATTTATGTTACTGCATTTATATTGAAAATCTTTTTAGGCCTTAAGTTAGCGTAAGCTGTGGGTTTTACCTGCCCAGCTCTCATATAAAATG
Source organism: Pleurodeles waltl (assembly GCF_031143425.1). Taxonomy (NCBI): domain Eukaryota; kingdom Metazoa; phylum Chordata; class Amphibia; order Caudata; family Salamandridae; genus Pleurodeles; species Pleurodeles waltl. The sequence continues at coordinate 1,606,020,556 of NC_090444.1, forward strand.
CATTTTTCTGTTTTTCCAGTGTGCTGACTCACAAAGGGACATGACCCTGCAAATGTTCTTTTTCTTCAAACTTGGAAGACGAATGTATCTATGTTGATTCCGTTCCCAAGCGCATATTCGTGCCTTGGTTTAAGAATTATGCACACATTGAAACAAATGTGATTAATGTAATGTACAAGGTCATTTAGACCGATGGACAATGGATCTGCTGACCCAAAAGACGTGCCAAAGTCTGAAGTAACACCGGACGTGCCACCTCCGAAGACGTCAATTATGAAGACCAATCAAAGTGTTATGAATAAATGTGGGGTGACAATTGCGATTACCTAATGTTAGATTTGAGAGGTTAAAGATAGTGGGGTATAGTAAATGTCCAATAGAATTTTGGGGGAATGTACTACGAAAAAGAGATAAAAACCCATGTCACAGAAGAGTCAAGAGAACTAGGGAGGGAATGCTATTGATTTGATCCAGAAACTCTGTCACTCTGGTGACTTTGAGACTTATTAAAACCATCCTCACCCATAGACTGCCCATTTTACACTTCTCCTCCTTATGAGGGAAGTGCCCCCTATGCCCTTAGTTGAGTTTAGACTGATGGCGTTTTGACTTATGTCTTGAAGACGAAGACTGATCCTGTGTGCTGGCCTAATCCTTGGAGGGTAATTATGACAATGCAATTTGTAATTTGTCTGTTTGCTTTTCCTTTCTAGGTACCAACTGCTCATTTTGATAGAGACCATAGCTAGATGTTTTCTAAATTGGTGTTCTAAATTATTTAGCATGAAGCCCAACATGCTAATGCTAATCAGTGGGTAGGACAGGGGTTCACTTAAACTGACGCAAATAGACAAACGACTGACATTATGCTATGTTGAATTCACGTGTATTTGACACTGTATTCTGATCTATGTTTACGCGTGCTATGCTCTGATGTTTGTGATTCTCGCGTTAATGAAATCTTATCACAGTTGCCATATCGTGACTATGCTATTATGCTTCTTGGTATTGAGATTAACCCTTTTGCTCGTAGATTGTAACCAATAGGGAATAAAATACATAAAATTCTATTAAAAGGTGTGGTTATTCATGGCTGAAAGGTCATGGTTGCGTCGTCTATTTGATTAATGTCTTTGACCAAAATGAAGTGCATTGTTGTGATAAATTTTGATGACATTATTGATATATTGCTTTACATATTGATCAGCTATCTCGTCCTACGGTGTCTCTCAACTGGGTCACAAGATTCATTGGCCTAAAACGAGTCCTAATGTGTAATATATTAACATAAAAGGACGCGTTAACACATGTATTGCGCCACTCTGTAAATATGGCACAGGTATTTTGGCCTTGTTGGGCTACTTTATTGTCAAAAATAATTACGTTAATGTGGCAAAAGGTGGCGCTATAGCATCATAAATATGCCCCATAGTTTGTGTTTTTTTAGATTAATATAAATAAGGATATCTGGTGAGGGGAAAGTAAAAACTTTTGATAAGAGGGAGGTTGGTGTCTTAATCTGGCTAAAAAAGCACTACCTCCTCTGCATGCTTGCTGCAGGGGGGACAGTGAGCCAGAGCTATACAGTGACAGAGCATCGCATTCGGTGGGAGTGCATCCTCAATCATTTAATCCTAGTGACAACCCTGGAGAGGACAGTCCATCAAATCTAATGATGGGCTGCTAGCACGCGGGAGGCACACCTACTCAACCATCTGGGGCTTGAGAATACTGAGCCTGTTGATATGTATGTGCTTCCTGATAATGCTAACATTATAATTCTATGTTATTGTTTATTTTTTCAATATGTGAAATGCATAGACATTATCTATGAAACTAAGGACCATGTTGTTAATTTACAGTATTCCAAAATAGAAGCTTTAAACTTATTGTGTTCCATTGAGTGGGAATGTGATTATAAACTTTATTCATCTCATAAAATGCATTATTATACTGAAATATATTGTTTGTCAAAATCCCAGGCCAGTGCCTTTTCAATTTAAATTTAGGCAGCCAGTGACTTGCAATTTCTGCCTCATTTCAGTGTGCCCCTCCTAGGACCTACTTAGTGCTCCACCACAGACCTGCAAGCCCTGGTCCCAGACACTGCAACAACTGCTGCCTCGCACCTCCTTGCACCACTGCAGGACCGTTCACCTGTTACCACTGTCTCTTCACCTGCAACCTAGGACCACCAGCCCTCTCAGAAACCCACGCCATTCACACCCCGCCAAGCAACACCACACCGGATTCACTCCTATGCATTCTGATCAACACAAGATTGTTCTGACAAATATGCCATTGAAGTCTGGGAGACCATCGCCACACTCGCCTCTGACATAACCTTCATGGCAGAGACGTGGTTCAGCCCATCCTCTGCCCCCGAAATTTCCACCACCACGCCAAACGGCTACAAGGTGACACACACATTGCCATTATCCACAAAGCCTCAATCTGCTGCACCACCACCGACAGTGCTTAATTTGTAAATAAAACGTGCCGGTGCCCAAAGCCCTCCTCTTAAACATGCGGCTGCTGCAATTAAATGTGCAAACACAGAATACAGAGGCAGGGTGATCCTGAAGCCATATAGGGGCCCTTCAATCCATATAAAGCCACTCCCAGCCCCTTCAGCTCACTCTGGCAGCTTCCTACTGTCTCCCTTTGTGACGCTTTTTCGTTTTTCCCTTCCTCCGTCTTCCCCATATGTGTCTTTTGCTCGCAGCAAATGCTTGAGGCAGAAGAGTAAGCTCCGGCTCTCAAAAATAAGTGCGGGTGCTCAGCACCGGAAACAACAAGCACAAATTAAGCACTGACCACCGAAGACGACACTATTTCCACACCAATGACAAAACTACCATTGAAGGCACCCTTGTCTACAGACGCCCTGGACCACGCACCATTCTTTGTGACACCATCATAGACTTCAATGCCCACTCCCCATCGACTCCAGGCACCACATCTTCCTTGGAGACTTCAAAATCCATCTGGACAACTACATAGACATGAGCTCCACCGAGCACTGGAACAAATGGACAACCTCGGCTTCACCCAATCGGTTACAGACCCTAGTCACAGAGCAGGACAGACACTAGACCCCATCTTCACATACAGCAACAGAGTCATATACAGCCATACGAAGGAACTCACCTGGAACAACCACTCCATTGTCCACTTCACAATCACAGGAGCACCCTGTACCACTCCCAACCCTCCCAGCACCTCCTTCCAGAGCTGGAGCAAAGTGACACATACCCAATGGATGATGTCCTCAGCTCCACCCAGCCAGATGCAGCAACCAATTTGAAATAGGCAGTCAAGAACTTTAATACCTGGATCACCAGTGCCGCCAACCAAGTTTCCATCATCAAACCAGCTAAAACCTGCAGATCCATCAAACAAGCCAGCTGGTACACACCGGAACTCAACCCACTTAAACACAGCAGCAAACAACTGGAGAGGATGGCGCACTAGCAGAGAAGATACAGACCGAGCCACATTCAAGTCAGCCCTCAGGAAATACCACCAACAAATCAAAGATGCAAAAATGAACACCCTCGCAAACTGCATCAAGGCCAGCGCCAACCACACTAAGGAACTATTCACCATTATCAAAGAATTCTCCTGTCTTACAGCCACCAAGAACACAATCCCTCCATCACAAGAACTCTGCAACATTCTAGCTAACCACTTCCACAACACGATATCCACCATTTGCAGGAACTTTGAGCCCCAACCCACCAACCTCCTCAGTCTTCTCAGTCCAATGGAAGCCACCCTTGACCACATGGGAACTGCTCCTCACACCGGACACCGCAGCCATCATGAACTCCATATAATCTGGAGCACCCAACGACCCCTGCCCCCACCACATCTTCAACCTTAGAAGCAGTGTGATCAGCCATCAACTCACCACCATCCTCAATGCATTCATTGCCACAATCGCTTATCCTGACGCATGGAAACACACAGAGGTCAGACCTCTCCTCAAAACCTCAGCAGAGCCCACCAAACTCCGGAACTGAACTATTGCCCCATCTTGTTACTCCTGTTTCCCACTAAAGTCCTGAAGAGTGCCATCAGCTCACCGAATAGTTGAAGAAAAATTACTTGCTGAATGCCTCCCAATCCAGTTTCTGGGACAACCACACCACCAAGACCATCCCGATCGCCACCATGGATGACATACGCATCCTACTGAACAGAGGAGAATCAGAGTCCCTGGTCCTCCTCACCATCTCCACAGCATTCAACAATCTACCCCAACACACACTCATCAAGACACTGACTCAGATTGGGATCCAAGGAGATGTCCTAAGATGGATCGCATCATTCCTCATGGGACGCATGCAGTAAATCTACCTGCTTCCTTACACCTCGGAAACCACAATCACCATCTGCTGAGTCCCTCAAGGGTCATCCCTCATCCCCCTTGTCGGCAACACCTATATGATGCCTTTAGCCGATATTGTCAAAACCCACGAAATCAACATTGTATCTGATGCTGACAATACCCAACTCATCCTCTCACTCTCAGCAGACCCCACCACCCTCACCAAAACCACCTCCACAACTGTATGATGAAAGTCGCTGCCTGGATGAAGGACAACTGTGAAAAGCTCAATACAGTCAAGACCAAAGTGCTGAGCTTTGGCAACAAGGTTTCACTTTGGATCGACACCTGGTGGCCTGCTGAACTCAGACCAACCACACTTAAAGACCACACACACAACCTCAGCATCATCCTGGACAACAAACTCACCATGGAGCGACAGATCAATACAGTCTCCTCTGCCTGCTTCCACACACTCAGCTTGTTCCGCAGATCTTCAAATAGCTCCCCAAGAGCATGAGAAAAAAAGTTGTGCAAGCCCTAATCACCAGCCATCTGGACTATGGCAAGGCACTGCATGCACAAACCACCACTGATCTCATGAGAAGTGTTCGAAATTGGGTCTCTAGTTGTCAGTGCTTTTCACCCTGTCCAAGTAAGGACCCTCTCTCTAGTCAGGGTAAGGGAGTCACACAGCTAAGATAATCCCAGCGTACCTCCTTAGTAGCTTGGCTCAAGCAGTTAGGCTTATCTCAGGGGCAATGTGTGAAGTATTTGTGCATACTCACAGTAACACAGTGAAAACACCACAAAAGTACTCTACATCAGATTAGAAAAATAGCCAATATTTTATTTGAGTAAAACAAGACAAAAAAAACACAAAAATCCAACTTACCCAAGTAAAGATATGAATTTTCAAAGATTAAATGTAGTATACCGCTTAGAAACACAATAGCTCCAACTGGGGCTATCAAAACGGCTTGATGGAGTCACTTCTAACAGTCTGACACCAACAGTGAGGTAGCGCGGGCTGGCTACGGAGTTGTGTAGATCCCAGTTACAGTCTCTTGTAAAATGATGAGGAAGCAAAAACGATGCACTGTGTCGAGGAGGTGAGGCGTTACTCGAGCCACGTTGGTTCCTTAATGCCATCGGGGAGGTGAGGTGTCAGTACCTTACTGCAGCAGGAGAGGTGTCACAGTCTCTTCTTTTAGGTGTTGTGCTCCTATCTGAAATGTATGAAATATGTCGGTTATCTGGGTAGCATCAGAAGGGGTCTCTGCTAGGGCTTGGAGTAAGGTGTTCATGATGATGTCATCGCTTAAAGGGAACACTATTTTTTGTGGTTTAGGCTTCTGTTGAGAGCGATTTACCTAAACTCCAGGTGGTTTGGATGAGGCGATGATAATCCCCGAATCCCAATGAGAGCTGACAGGGCAGCAATGAAGGAGACACTGAAACCCTATGAGTTTCCAAGGGGAAGGGGGGTTGGGTTGAGAGAGAATGAGAGAAATACCAGTATTTCTGTATATTCGGATTTCTCTACTTCGGGCACTGCTGGGCTCAAGGCTATGTGGATTCTGGTTCTGCATTCAGGATACCGCCAATCAGGATTATGCAGATACAAGGGTCTGAACTCTGGTTTTCCACATTAATTAACGTCAAATCAACACACCAATAATTCACACTAGAAACATTCCCTAGTGTGTTTCAAGAATTATCCAGGAATTATAATCTGAGGGCATCTTAGAGATGTACCCTGTATGTTAGCCAAACTGCTAATGAAGGATTGACCACACTGTGCTTCCCTGCCACTTTCAGACACGTTTCTGACCACATGGGGTGAGAGCCTTTGTGCTCTCAGTGGCCAGAAACAAAGCCTGTCCTGGGTGGAGGTGTTTCACCCCCCCCCGCCCTGGCAGGAACTGTAACACCTGGCGGTGAGCCTCAAAGGCTCAGGTCTCTTGTTACAGTGCCCCAGGGCACTCCAGCTAGTAGAGTTGCCTGCCCCCCAGACAAAGCCCAATTCTTGGTGTCAAGTCCGGCAGAAAAATTAGGGAAAGCAGGGAGAAGTGACACTCTAAGGTGTCCAGAGCTGAGGTGACCCCCTCCATGCAGAATCCTCCATCTTAGTTTGGAGGACAGGGACCAATAGGGTTATGTTTGTGTCCCCTTCCCCAAAGGGATTGGACACAAGAAGGGTGTAGCCACCCTAAGGGACAGTAGCCATTGTCTACTGCCCTCCGACCCCTGAAACACCTCTAAATCCAGGATTTAAAGGCTTCCCTGAACCCAGCTCATCAGATTCCTGGTGACTTCACAAGAAAGAAAAAGGACTGCTAGGCTGAAACCCCAGCAGAGACAAAGGAAAACGAAAACTGAATTGGCCCCAGCCCTACTGGTCTGCTTCCTGCTTCAGAGAGCCCTGCAAAAGAAAGCGCTGCATCCTGCAGGTCCAGCGACCTCTGCTTAGCCTCAAGAGGACTGTCTGCATCAAAGAGGGCCAAGAATTCCCATGGACAGCGGCCCTGTTCAAGAAGAAACTACATCTAAGGACTCCACAGCCGCCTCGGATCTGCAAGTCCTTACCACTCTGCACCAGATGCCCACAGCCTATGTCCAGGCAGCCCAACTGACTAGAGAGGATCCCCAGGTGATTCTGAGCAAATGCCCACCCTGGGTTGACCTCTCCTGTCCTCCATAATGATGCCTGCAGTGTGAATCCAGATGACCCCCCCTGACCACGACAGCACCGGACGAAGATAACCATTGTCAAAAAGTACACTGCAGCCCCTTGGCCTTGGGGAACCCGACCTCTAGTGCAGCAACATTCAGCAGGCATCCCTCCTACGTCTCCAGCCTGTGGTACTCCGAAACCAACCCCCTTGACCTGGCCTTTAGCATCTAAGTGACCCCCAGGGTCCCCTCATATGAAAGCATTGGGAGCCCGACGCATGGTTTGCACCCTACACCTCTCTGCCCCTGCGCTGCTGATGGTGTGTGTTTGGTGCTTACCTGTGGCCTCCGAGTGCTCCTCTAAACCCAACAGGTCTGCTCTCCGAAGACGAGGGTACTTACCTGCAAGCAGATCTGAAACCGAATGCTCCCAGTCTCCATACAAGCCCATGTTAAATTTGCCTCATCTTTGACCTCTGCACCCGGCCTGCCCCGTGTTCCTGGTGGTGGGTGTTTGGGGTTACCTTGAACCCCAACCTGTGGACTTCTTAAGCCCCGGAGACTGGAACATTAAGTTGTGTACTTACCCTCAAAACATACTAACTTTTCTTCCCCCAGGAACTGTTTCTGAAAATTACATCAACTTTTTAAACAGATTATTGCCATTTATTCAAAAAACGTATGGCTTGCAAATTTAAATCAAAGTAATATTGATACATATGTGAAATACTTATTTATTGATGTACTTACCTGCACTTGAATCTTGTAGTTCTAGAAATAAATCAACATAAGATATTTTTGCTATGTAAAAACAATTGGTCTGGAGTTAAGTCATTGAATGTGTGCTTCTTCTATTGTCGGTGTGTGTGTACAACAAATGCTTTGCACTACCTTCTGATAAGCATAACTGCTCAACCACACCACCAAAAAAGAGAGCATAAGTACTATCTACTTAAGCCTCTGTTAAGCCTCTGGGGAACCCCTGGACTCTGTGCACACTATGGCCCTCATTCCAACCCTGTCGGTCATAGACCGCCAGGGTGGCTGTCCACGGAAGCACCGCCAACAGGCTGGCGGTGCTTCATGTGGTATTCCGACCGCGGCTGTAAAGCCACGGTCGCCCAGCCGGGTCCGGCGGTTTCCCGCTGGATTAGCCCCGGCTGGGATAATCCTCCAAGGCGGCGCTGCAAGCAGCGCCGCCATGGGGATTCCGACCCCCTTCCCGCCAGCCTGTTTCTGGCGGTTTTCACTGCCAGGAACAGGATGGCCGGAACAGGTGTCCTGGGGGCCCCTGCACTGCCCATGCCACTGGCATGGGCAGTGCAGGGGGCCCCTAACAGGGCCCCAGCATGATTTTCACTGTCTGCATAGCAGACAGTGAAAATCGCGACGGGTGCAACTGCACCCGTCGCACCCCTGCAACACCGCCGGCTCCATTCGGAGCCGGCTTCTGTGTTGCAGGGCTTTTCCCGCTGGGCCGGTGGGCACTCCCTTGGTCGGGCGCCCGCCGGCCCAGCGGGAAAGTCTGAATGGCCCCCGCGGTCTTTTGACCGCGGAGCGGTCATTTGGCAGCGTAAGTTTGGCGGGCGGCGACCGCCGCCCGCCAAACTTAGAATGACCCCCTATATCTCATTTTGATCAGTCATAAAGGGGGGAAATAAGGCATGACTTGCCCTGCTCACAGCTGGGATCATGACAGCTACTCATTTGGGTGGCACAATCAGTGCTGCAGGCCTAGAAGTAGCCTTTGGTTTACAGGCCCTGGGCACCCACTGTGCACTATACTAAGGACTTACCAGTAAATTGGGTATGCCAGTCATGGAGAAACCAATCACCAACACATTTTAGACAGCGCATATGCACTTTAGCACTGGTTAGCAGCGGTAAAGTGCCCAGAGTCATAAAGCCAACAAAAATAGGTCACAGAAATAGCAGGAAGAAGGCAAATGCCACCAGGTTGGACTCAACCTCTTGGTAAGACCTACACCAGAGGGTGTTCTTATCTAAAAGAAGAGGGATCCAGATGGAGTTAAAAATACCTCTTGGACTGCCAGTATAATTCACCTCTATTAGTAGTGTCCGTGGGTATGATTAGTTAGGCTTAGTATTTTATTAGATATAGATTAAGTGTAATCTGAGGTAGTGTCTTGGGGGGGGCTTAACAAGGCGAAATATCTCTATTTCTCCTCATTTTTTCTCTTTCAATCTATGCTGCATTTTGCAGTTTGCAGTACACACAAAACAAGAAAACCACCTCCATGGATTGTTTTTGTGCAGGAAGGTGCCCCTTTCTGCACAAAAACAATCCTGCAGGTAACACAGGCACCAAAACGTAAGCAATTCTAGATCTAAAATGTGGGAACTTTACATCTTTATCCTCTGATGAATGTACATCCTCCTGTGCTTGTTGGTGAGATACAGTTGAAGGCTGAGGAGTGATGATGGATGGCTTCAATGCACAAACATAAGAGGTTGAAGATGTATGCTCTTTTTTCCCCCAAAATTAGTGACTGTCACAAAGGCTGGACGGTATTCCATGGTAAAGGCTTGCTGGTTCTACAATACAGTAATGACTTTGCTGTTGAAGACAGTAGTTTCCAGGAAGGAGTCCGTCTTGTCATCCATTGTATATGGAGGAATTGATTAATCTTAACTGAGTGACAAGATCACTGGTGTTTGATGTAGTAGGTTGTTATTGATTGCTCTTCAGCATTATAACACCAGTAGTTTCAGCTAAGGAGACATTAATCTCATAGAGCCAAGAATAGGTGTTTTGTGCTGCCTCTGCCAACCCCCTATGGGGGCTGAAACAACTCCAGAATCATTCCTGTGTACCTGATAAAGTCTCCATCCCCAACTTGACTGTTTCCACTATACACCCCTAGACCCTGTCACTCTCTGCTGAAGCCTGACTTGTTTGCCATCTGGATCCTTGTTGGAGATATGATGAACAGCTGTATGTGAAACAGTATGGGTTGGTTCACTTGAGACTCATCGTTTAGAGATAAACAGTTAATAGTATTGATTGAATGTGTTGGTTGAAGGTGTCTTCTTCCATGGGGGGGAGGGAGGAGCTGAGGACAGCTTCCACATCATGGACAGGCTGTTGCACAGGAAAGGAAGGTGTTTCCTCTGGAAAAGATGTGGGAAATATTAGCATTCTTCAGAAACTGTATTTGATGCAGAGATTGTTAGTTATATTATGACATAAATATATTTCACTTCCTCATATATTAGAATATTACAAACATTTGGGAACATGGCAATATAGCCAGATTGTCGGATAAGTAGAAGCCATAATTATGCGCAGGTGCTGGTGTTTCACACCCTCATTTAGTAATATGGCATTATTCATATATCAGTGCAACAACATATCATGTTAACACACACAAATAAGTTATGATTATACATCACCACATAGTTCTAGGTTCAGGCATGCTAAGCATTTCTAAACAATAATAGAAGAAATCAATGTATCAACAAAAGAATATTCACACCACAAGTCTCTTTCCATTAATACACTTTCTTGTATATTCTCTGCAGCTTCAGTAGTAATACATAGTTTATTGACAGGCTCTACATGCTCTAAATATGCTCAGCAGATGTAAGGCTAACATGGCATTATTTGAGTATTTCTGTAAAATTGTGTCTTCACTTTTGTATTGCATTATGTATTACTCACATATCAAACTAACAAATTTCACATTTTTGTTGAGCAAAAAAATTGACCCATATCACACACACACATTTCTTAATGTTAAACACACAGCCTCACAGATTTCCCAGCATGTTCTACGTTTGCCATTCTTCACAACACAGTAAAGCATCGTGATGAATGATACCCATTACAATACATAGATAAGTTGTGCCAAATAAATCTCCTCAACCTTTCCTGCACTGCAGCACTATGAATCACATTGATATATATAGGATGATATAAAATATGATCAGATGGAACATTTTACACGACGTTGCGAGTAGTTGTATTTTAAGATGCATATGAACTTCATGGCAAGATTGGAGGCTAGCATTATGCATAAACCTTTGATTGACACTTCATGCAGCACTTCAAAGAAAACATTAACCATACTCAGAATTCCAGAATTAGAATGTCACTGAAGTATGTATTAGTCTCAGCTCAGTAGTCATCTTCCTCTTTTGATGGCTGCTCCTTGACAGAGTATCTTGGGTAGTTTTTTTTCTTGAACTTTAGGCCTTTTAGGAAAAAGTATAATTTGTTATGGTTTGTTCTATGTGTACATGTATTGAGGTGTTTTATTTGAGATATGTGTTATTTCATGTTCTTTAAGTTGTTGCTCCCAATTTATGGGAAATATGTATATTTTTAAAGTACAGGTGTATTTTTATGGATAAACAGAACATTACAGCTGTAGGAATATTTATTCGATAATATATTTATGTGAATTTGTGTATTTACTTTTAAGATAGATGCGGAGTAGGTACGGCAGTAATAGACACGTCAAGAGGTGTCTCCTTGAGTTCTTGTGCTGCAGAAGTGGTTGCACAGTCCCTGGCTTTGAACAACCACCTTTCAACAGACATGCTGGAAAAGCACAAGGCTTTACTAAAGCATTTGTTTCGGCGAGCCCCTTACTTTATGTCACACATTACACTAGTACCCAGGCCAGCGTAGGATCACGGCGGCCTTTTTGGGTTTACCAACCCATCAAATGAGGACACCTTGAAGTGTCGACGGTCATTTTAATACAGTAGAATGTTGCGCAACTAGCGAGATTGAAGTAATTGGAAAGAAGAAACGTTTTTTACTCACAACTCACAACTCAATTCGCAGGTACATTTTTGGGGCTATATATATCTGAAGTCAATTTTACAATAATAATAATAATAACATTGGTAATAATAATAATAATAATAATAATAATAATAATAATAAAAATATTAATGATAATAACAAAACCATATACCTGATTTGGTGATTAGCTGTATTTGTGAAAAATTAAATATTTCCAGAGTATTACCTTGAAAATTAGGATGTGTGCGGAAAGAGAATCATCAGGTGGGTGCTGAGGCTTCCTTAAAGAAGATGGTGCATGATGAGGTAAGAGCCTCTGTAAAAGAGTTTTTGGACTCAGTATTTAGGAAAAGAGGAAGACTCTTGATGTCTCAGGAGACAAATATTGGTCCTTAGAGAAGAATGAGGAAAATAAGGAAAAAATGTAAGTTGAAAGGAAGGTGAAATGGAAAAATCTTGAGGTAGATGACAGATTTGTGCCCTGGCAAATAATGGACTTAGTGCCACAAAAAAGGAGGGTGTCCAGTGCGGCACAAAAGAGCGTGTCCTTGGCAGCACAACTGAGATTCAGGCTTGACCTGATGATTTTGATGGCCATGATAAATAGGCTGATGGATATGATGAGTTTGTATTAGATGAATATGGCAATGATGGTTGAGGTGTGGTTAATGATATGGTAGGGTAGAAAGAGAAAGGGTTTATAAAGGATCCTCAAGGTGTTGACATGTTTAGTACAGAAATGATAAAACACCCCAGGAGTGCAGATTAGTGGCCAATGCCACATGTTGGTGAGTTTATAAAACTATGGATAAAAAGACCTTTAGAGATGTAGTCTAGGGCAGTGATGAGAGCTGATTGCTGTTGCCAATTATAGATAACAAGGCCTGGGTCACACCAGATCTGGACCCGGACCTAATAAGTTTGTTATTTAAATTGATCCCAGGAAGTATTTGAGTGGGCCCTGAAAAAGTGCCACAATACATTTATTGATGTAATAGATCCATTAGCCAGAATATTAGATGTGGCTGAAAAGGCCATGGCTAAATCGGTCAAGGTGGACAATGAATTGTTGCGTGGTTGGGTGCAGAGAGTGATGTGTTTCTTTGGGAACGCAAATGCGGCGTCAGTGCCAGAAAGGAGAAATACCATTTTCAATTAGAATAAGTCAGAAGCTTAGAGACTTTGCAAAGAAGGAACCAAAAGAGGATCCAAAGGGGTATCTGCTTGGAGATGGTTTGGTAAAGGTTGTTGAAAAGTATGTTCATGCATTCACAAGCTTAGATAAGGCTCAGCCCACGCTGAGGAGAGTTTTTGGTGGCCTAGTTTTTTCTGGGGCTGGAGCATGGGGACATTTCTCTGGCTGATCATTTCAAAGGTCCCAATATCAGTTACAAGTGCCAGGCATGATCAGAGGGTTATAATCCGCCACTGGATTTTAGCTTTAAAGAGGAAGACGTGGCAGAAATCTCCAAGCCAGAGGAAGGGCTCAGTTTTTTTCATGGATGTCAAGATAAGTAGGAGGACAGATTCTTTTTTTTCCCTCCAAAAGGTCGGAGTTGGTTAAAAAAAATTGTACACAATTGGAGGACTTTAACATAGGTTCAATGGGTTATAGATAAGATACAGGAGTACGCAGTAGAGTTTATTAAGTTTCTTGTGCGGATGGAGGAACCAAGACAGATGTGTTTCAGGAGAAATAGTGGAAATTGGTGTTGAACGAAGTACAAGTAATGTTGCTGTAGGGAGCAATAGAGAGAGCATCATATTTTTAGTCACAAAAAAAGACAAGGACTGGCAGACAGTGATAAATTTAAGGAATCTGAATTGGTATTTGTTCTACAGGCATTTTTAGGATGGAGGGTAACCATCTGTTAAGGGACATTTTTCAGCAGAATGGTGGGATTTGTAAAGTTGGATCTGAAAGATGCAAATTTTACCATTCCAATAGCAAAGGAGAGTTGCACGTTCCTTCAGTTCAAGTGGTAAGGAATATGTATCAGTTTAAATGTCTACCTTTGAGTCTTGAAAAAGCACCCTGATACTTTACAAAGGTGTTACGACCAATAGTGTCTTTTCTCAAAGAAAGAGGGATTCATAGTATCGTTCATTTTGTAGTTGGTATCCTGAAAACACTGTTTTTATTTTATAAATATGGAAAAGTCAATGTTGGAGTCTTGTTGGGAGATGGACTTCTTTGGGTGAATACATTGCTTGCAACATTGAGATTACCAGGGGGGAAGGTGATGAAGAAAAAGGCATAAGTGAGGCTAGTGTTAAAGAGACAGGCTATTTCACTGAGAACACTACCAAGAATAATAGATTTATTTTCGTCCTCTATTCAGGCAGTTTTTACAGGACTGATTCATTGCAGAGCTCTGCAGAGATTGAAGGTGGGAGGATTGAGGAAAGGTTTATGGTAGGGGAACCATATTCAACTTTCAGTAGAAGCTCTGGAGGAGTTGCTTTGGTGGTTAGACAATCTGAAAACCTGGACTGGCTGGGCACTTTTTGGGGTCTGCCCAGAATATATATATATATATATATATATATATATATATATATATATATATATATATGATAGAGACAGATGCAAATCTTCTTGGTTGGGGAGCTTGTCTAGGTCCTCATGAGACAGGTGGCAGATGGTCAAGGGATGAGGTTCACGAACACATAAATAGTTTGGAGATGAGAAAAATACTTTTTGTTTTGCATAGCTTTGGGACAGTGTTGAAGAATTACAATGTGTTGTTGAAAATGTTTGTTATTTACACCACAGCCGTACTTGTGTCATTATGGGCATGTGACACCTATGTAGGTATTCCAGTTTTTGTGTCATGAGTGAGTATAAGCGTACACCTATCTCTGATCTTACTATCATCCACTCTGTCAATGTATCGTATATGTGGCAGTTGTGAAGGTATAATACGATTGTGCACACAGAAATGAGTCTGCACTGCAGGCACCCTAGCACTTTGGAGTATGGGTGGAAGTTGTGGATCTAGGCAGCACACAGTGCACCACAATTAGGTGATATATGGGTTTTGTGCCTGTGTCATTGATTATTATTTACTATTATACACTTTCTAAATACACACCACTCCAAATTGGCCTGGTGGCCTGCATTACATGCCTATGTAATATGCAGGCCCTGTTTTTGTGAGAATCCTGATATGTGTGCTTCATAAGTGGCCTACTGGTATTATAGGAGGCTGGCCTGGCTTATAGTGGGTACCTGATGGTACTCACACCTTGTGCCAGGTCCAGTTATCCCTTATTAGTAGATTAGTAGTGTTCCAGCAGCGTAGGCTGACAGAGGTAGCTATAGCAAAGCAGCTTAGGCTGAACTAGGAGACATGCAAAGCTCCTACTATTCCACTTATATCATATAGCACTATATCATAAGAATCACAATACTCAGTTACTAAAAATAAAGGTACTTTATTTTGGTGACAATGTGCCAAAAATATCACAGAGGATATACTCCCTTAGGAGGTAAGTAAAATTCACAAAATATACACACAAACCAAAATCAGGTAAGTAAACAGTTAGAAAAGCAGTGTAGAATACAATAGGATGCAATAGGCCTAGGGGCAATAAAAACCATATATGAAGAAAGTGGAATGCGGACCACTTAGGGACCCCAGGCCTAGTGTAGTGTGTAGAGGGTCGCTGGGAGTGTAAGAAAACACTAAGGGTGTCCAAGATACCCCACCCCAAGACCCTGAAAAGTAGGAGTAAAGTTACCCTACTTCCCCAGAAACACACTAAAGTTGTGATAGGAGATTCTGGAAAGACAACAACTGACTGCAAAGCACTGAAGATGGATTCCTGGGCCTGAGGACCTGTAAAGGAAGGGAACCAAGTTTAATAGTCACGAAAGTGTCCAGGGGGGCAGGAGCCCACTAAACTCCGTCTGAAGGTGCAAAATGGCTGCCTCTGGGTGGAAGCAGCTGAAGATTCTGCATCAACGGAAGATGCCAGGAACTTCTCCTTTGCACAGAAGATGTCCCACAGCGTGCTGGAGGATGCAGAGTTGTTTCCATGCAGAAAGACTGCAAACAAGCCTTGCTAGCTGCAAAGGTCACAGTTGAAGAAAATTGGTGCTGCCAGGGCCCAGGAAGGACCAGGAGGTCGCCCCTTGGAAGAGGGGACAGAGGGTCGCTCAGCAGCACAGAGAGCCCATGCAGAAGCAGGCAGCGCCCGCAGAAGTGCTTGAACAGGGGTTCAAGAAAACTGAGCACAGCAGTCATCTCAACACTACAAAGGAGGGTCTCACGAAGCCGGTGGTCAGCTTAGTGAGTTGAGCAATGCAGGACGGAGCTGGGGACCTGGGCTAAGCTATGCACAAAGGATTCCTTGCAAAAGCGCAAAGAAGCCCTAGCAGGTACAGTTCACTCAGTACACAGGATTACTGTCTGGCGTGGGGAGGCAAGGAATAACCTCCACCAAATTTGGACAGATGGACCACTGGACTGTCGGGGTCACTTGGATCCAGCTCCTGTGTCCCAGGGACCATGCTCATTAAGATGAGATGGGACCCAGAGGACTGGTGAGGCAGAAGTTTGGTGCCTGCGTTAGCAGGGGGAAGATTCTGTCGACCCACAGGAGATTTCTTCTTGGCTTCTAGTGCAGGGTGAAGGCAGACAGCCCTCAGAGCACGCACCACCAGGAACCAGTCGAGAAAGCCAGCAGGATTAGGAGCTACAATGTTGCTGGTAGTCGTCTTGCTACTTTGTTGCGGTGTTGCAGGCGTCCTTGAGCAGTCAGCGGTCGATCCTTGGCAGAAGGCGAAGAGGGAGATGCAGAGGAACTCTGGTGAGCTCTTGTGTTCGTTATTTGACGAGAAACCCACAGGAGAGACTCTAAATAGCCCTCAGAGGAGGATTGGCCACCCAACCAGGTAAGCACCTATCAGGAGGGGTCTCTGAAGTCACCTGCTGGCACTGGCCACTGAGAGGTCTCCATTGTGCCCTCACGCCTCTTTCAAGATGGCAGAGGTCTGGGACACACTGGAGAAGCTCTGGACACCACCCCTGGGATGGTGATGGACAGGGGAGTGGTCACTCCCCTTTCCTTTGTCCAGATTCATGCCAGAGCAGGGGCTGGGGGATCCCTGAACCGGTGTAGACTGATTTATGCAAGGAGGGCACCATCTGTGCCCTTCAAAGCATTCCCAGTGGCCAGGAGAGGCTACTCCTCTCAGTCCCTTAACACCTATTTCCAAAGGGAGAGGAAATCCTTTGTTCTGCCTTCCTGGGACTGGGCTGCCCAGACCCCCAGGAGGGCAGACGCCTGTCTGTGGATTGGCAGCAGCGGTAGCTGCAGTGAAAACCCCAGAGAGCTATGTTACAATGCCATATTCGGAGTAACCATTGTGTTACTATATGTAGTGCACGCGTGTAATGGTGTCCCCGCACTCACAATGTCCGGGGAAATTGCCCTGAACAATGTGGGGCACCTTGGCTAGTGCCAAGGTGCCCTCACACTTAGAAACTTTGCACCTAACCTTCACTAATTGAGGGTTAGACATATAGGTGACTTATAAATTACTTAAGTGCAGTGTAAAATGGCTGTGAAATAACGGGTACGTTATTTCACTCTGGCAGAAAGGGGTATAAGAAGAACACCCAAAACCCCTGAAAATCAGATTACTTCAGAAACCAAGATGAACCTCTGCTAAGGAGAAAAGCAGAAGAAGCTGGAGGAGGAGTACTGCCCCTTTGCCTGTGACTCTGCTTTGCAGGGTTGGCCTGCAGTAGCTGTTTCTGCTTAAGAGAGGGCAAAGACAGGTTTTTGTGTGACTTCCCACTGGTGAAGAATCTTCAAGGGCTTGAGGTGAGCCTGCCGCCTGTTGTTGAGGTCTCAGGGACAATAAAGCCTCCTCTCTGCCAGCACTTGGGCTTTTTGCTGAGAGTCCTGCCTGCCAAGTGGTACCCTAACCTGTCTCTGGGCCCTTAAAAGGTGCAGCTGGTGGAAAAGGACAGAACTCCACACAAAGCCCACGTGTGGGGAAACTTTCGACACACCACCCACTTCACGGCCAAAAACCTACACGCTGCTGGCCTCGCGGCTAAAATCGATGCTCCACCTGCTTCACGGCCAGGCGATCGACACAACGTGGCTTGAGAAATGACGCGGAACACCACAGTGGCTGCTGTTAATGACGCAAGCCCCTACGCAGCGCAACTGGATTTCGACGCAACATCGCTGGGCGTGGAAAATCAACAAAAAGCCTGCCCTGACCCAAGGTGCCTGTCCGGATTGACGCATCGCTGTCTTGCAGGAGAGAATAAATGATGCACACGACCCAACTGAAGGAGGAACGATGCACGCTCTCGCTTGCGGGTCAGAAATTGACACATCGCTGGCCTTTTTCGATGCAGACTCACCTGTGCGGCTTTATTTTGACGATACCCAGGTACTTTTGTACGTTAACAACATTCTCACTGTTTTCTAAAGCATTTAAGACTCTTTTGCTTTTTAAATTCATAACTTGACTTGTGTATGTTGGTTTTTTGTCATTTTTTGTCTTGTTTTGTTTAGATAAATATTATCTATTTTTCTAAACCTGTGTTGTGTCATTTTGTAGTGTTTCACTGAGTTACTGTTTGTGTTGGTACAAATACTTTACACCTTGCTTCTGAAGTTAAGCGTGCCTACACGTGCCAAGCTACCAAGGAGATGAGCGGGGGGTTAACTGAGGGTGATTCTCCTTCACCCTGACTAGAGTGAGGGTCCTTGCTTGGACAGGGGGTAACCTGACTGCCAACCAAAGACCTAATTTCTAACATGCACATTTACGTTGCAGCATTTAAAGGCATCTTGCAGCACACAAGGCAGATTTGCGTCACTAAGGTAGGAGTTGCGTTGCTGCGCATTGCACTGAAACTACAATAATGTGTCATGCTGCATGATGCAACTCTTGCCCATGTGTCATGGGTCACCATATAGTTAAGGTGGTGCACACATGATGCAGGAAAGTCACGTAATACAGAGCAATACATCCTCATGCAAAGCTACACAATGCAGCACTTTGTAGGTCTGAAGAAATTTAGGCATTACTGTGCCTCAGTTTTTTTCTGTTTGTTTCCTCAGGCTTTTTCCCCCATTGTTCTATGACTAAGACAGACTCATTGGTAACATGTGTAGTGCAGTAAATCTAGACCCATATGTATGGGAAAGTGGCGCAGTGAAGCGCAGTAAGTCACCTTGCTGCGCTGCACTGAATCAGTGGAAAAGAGCAGGAATGTGCCGTAATTAAGGCATACTGTGCATTCCTGTCCTTTCCCCCTGTGCTGGCGCACAATCGGCCACTTAGCTCCAATGCAGGCACCCTTGCACCATGGTGCAATGGTGTGTTCATTGCATGCAGGGTTGTTTCTGTGCAGGAAGGGGCACCTTACTGCATAAAACGTTTCTCAGAGGCATATTACTCTATCTATGTGTGCTGTAGAATGCAGCACACAAAGGAAGAGGAAGTAACAAGGAGCCCCGGGGACCACCACCTCCCTGAGGTAAGATAATGTTTCTGAAGAAAGCAGCCAGAGCTAAGAGAATCCTGACACTAGCAGGGAACACATGGCTTAGTCACAAGAAGAACTTTAAGACATCATTGAAGTACCTACTACTTCAAAGGGCCCAGAGCACCTATCTAAAAAATTACTGGCCTCGATGTGTACACTATGTGAACAGGTCTTGTGGGAGGACAGCCCGAGGTACATTCATTTGGGACAATAGGTGTGATAAAACAAGAAAAAAAAAAACATCCCTCCTGAAGTGGAGAAGACCAATGAAGAGGGATCTGATTAGAATTATTTGTTATATTTTACCCAAGTGCAAAAAAATCTATACTATGTTGAACAAACCAAAATAATAATCACACTTCCTAATCACCACCTAGAAACACCACCATATGATTTTTGCATGATTAACAGAATATTAACGTATTACAATTTCTGAGAATTTTAAAATGTATGTACAAACAATACATAGGATGTTTTGTAAAAATGTTTCACTTTTCAATAACATACGATTCTGATGTTAAGAAGCTGTCAAAAAATAAAAACCTAAAATAAAAAAAAATTCAAATATTAAAAAATGTTCAATTCAGGGAGTTCAAACATACAAAAAATATATTAAATTATATGAGGCAAACAGTCACTATATACACAAACACCACACATACAAACAACAAAACGGCACACATAACCAAACACACATCCACACACATTTCAACACAAACAACAAAGTTTACTCAAATATCTTTAAATAAACAAAACCAATCAAATTCAAATTGCAAATAACTATAACTCGTGCCCTACCACAACTATAACTTGCACCTCCCATGCACAGTGTTGTCATCAAATATGTCCTTTTAGATGTTGCGGTGATATTATCAATGATGTGATAGGACATGTCATAAGTGATGTAATATAAAAGGTAGTTAGCAGCGCACAGCAAGGGCACAAGTTCTAGTTACTTTAGGTCACATGTTATAGTTACATGAAATAACTGTAACTGGTGAATTTCAGTGGTTTCTTTTTGTTTAAACTTGTATGCTTTAACTGACATTTTCACCTAACTGTAATATCTCTTTAACCTTAGTTTTTTTCCAGTGAATTTCTAAGATATATTTTTATGTAAAGTAACATATTAGTACAATTCCTTACAATACCGTCACTCTTTTTTTCAATGACCTTCTATTGTGTTTCTAATGTAAAGTACAATGACCATAGCCATGAGTGGCATGAGGTTGGGTTCAGGGCCTGTGGCCAGACCCTATGCCTAGCTCTCCTCCCCCCCACCATGGGCATCCAACTCATGCCACCCAGAGCTAAGTGTGTGGGTTTGGACCCAAGGGCTGCAGCCAGAAACTGCACCAAACTCCTGCGGAAGCCCAAACACCAGTGCAAGGCCAAAGACCGGCTCTGTGCACATCTCCCCATCCCCCACATGTGCCCAACCCTACACTGCGCATGGCCCTGTGGCTAGGCCCTGCACCTGAAGCCAGCTGCTGCACATGAATGGCTATGTAATGTAAAAGGTGTCATTTTTTCAGTAAGGTAGACCAACTGGCTTTGTGAAAAACTCAGAATATCAAAGTAATAGTACCAGGCCCTATTGGCTTTTTGAGAGGGTCACTATATCAACACATATAAAGCTGACATATCAGGTTTGTCAAAAATCACAAATAACCATAATCAAATGTATATTAAATAACTTCACACATTGCCGTGTTTAATAATAGTGATAGTGGTAAATATTTTCAATAAAGCTTTTTTAAGAAAATGTCAACATGTCCTTGAGTTTTTTTTATAAATAGTTTAAAGATC
The DNA here is from genome assembly GCF_031143425.1 of Pleurodeles waltl. Taxonomy (NCBI): domain Eukaryota; kingdom Metazoa; phylum Chordata; class Amphibia; order Caudata; family Salamandridae; genus Pleurodeles; species Pleurodeles waltl. Next base: position 1,606,041,671 of record NC_090444.1, read on the forward strand.
ACAAAGTGCAGCCATACAACCAAACAATAGTGGTGCTTGCACTCCAGCTGAAGAGCAAACAGCTCCAGTTTGGAGTACTTTGAAAAATATAGTAAGCTTTCCAAAGGGACATTGATTTAATGACCCAGGAACATACTGTCCTTTTTTAATGTTGTTGGGGGCTGCTGCACTCCCGGCAGCCCCCCACAAATTAAAAAAAATTTGGGTGGTGGACACTACCAGCAAGAAAATATTTAATTTATGGGGTGCTTCTTGCCCGAGCACTGAATAATAAATGATTGTTATTATTCATTTTGTAATAATTCTTTTCTAATTTAGTGAGTTCCCTAGTGCTTGCTCAGGGCACCCACACTTTTTTTTATTTTAGGGGCCTATCGAGGAGCCCCTAAGGCCCCTGCAGCCCCACCAGCTCCTCAGCCACCACTGTAGTGATAGACGGCCATTTGTTTTTTAAGTGGCTCTCCTGGTGCCCACTTGGGAACCCAAATGCAAAATATCTTAGGGGCCCATAGGGGGGGAACCCCAAGGGCCCCGCAGCCCCTGCCAGCTCAACAGCCACACCCATGGTGGAAGTTGGCCATTCAAAAAAATGTTAAAGCAGGTGCCTTCATGCCTACCCAGGGCACCCATATGAACAAAAACATTGAGATTGATGGGGAAGCCCCAAGGCCCCAGACTGCCCCCCTGGCCAGCACCATATAAAGCACCCCCATCCTCACCCCATGGCACTCAAAGGCTCGGGTGGGGGGCACATGTCCCCTAACCAAAAAAAAACATGCGCTGACCCCTTAAACTCTAGCCTATCCATGGTAGTATAGAGAAAAAAGGCAGGAGACTGCCACTTTATTTTAAACTCAGATCTGCAGATCCACAGTTTCTGTAGAGCTGTTTACAAAAATGGTTTTGTTTGGCCTGATACGCCTAGGATCCTACAGCAAGTCCCAGGGGAGAAGGGGATCCCTACCCTGTCCCCATATGTGTTTTTACTTTTTCTTAAAAATAAAACATACCCCAGTCCTAAAATTGGGTGGTGGGCTGCCAATCAACTCTCATCTTGATATCTGCCAGTTCCGAGGATCCTCTGTGGTATGAAACATACAAAGATTCTGAGCCTTAATAGTTGTCATTGCTTTGCTGGCTGCTTTTAAACTAAAGTTATATGCAAATTCGACTTTGGAATTAAAAGTAGTTCCAAAGTCTTAAACTACCTTATTGTTACATATAAGTCACCCTATGTGCCCCTAGGGCTGGGTGCCTTGTACCTATAAGCAGGGACCTTATAAAAATAGTTTTATAAGCCCTGGTGAGGTAAAAACAGCCAAATTTGTTTTTTCCTCATTGTAGTAAATGGCCTTCATAGGCTAGAATGGGGAGACTTTATTTTAATTTTTAAAGTCCCCTTAAATGATGGATACCAAGAGTTTGGTATCAAATTACTTGTTATAATAAATCCCACAACTTCCAGTTGTTGGATTTAATATAACCTGTTCAGGGAAAGAGTTTTAAACTTTACCTGAAAAGTTGCCAATTTCAGCCCTGCATTGTTTTTGCTGCTGTGCTCTGATTGGCCATCCTCAGGCAGCCTGGCCAGGCTGCCTTGATGAGGTGTGAAGTGGCCTGGCTTCACACAAAGAGATGTGCCTGTGTGAGGGAATTTCCCCTCAGCAGATGGTGAGGCAGGAAGGGGGAGGGCTGCCAAACTGGTCTTCAAAGGCAGAGAAGCACATTTGGAAGAACCCAGCAACACCCCCACATCCTGCAACCCCAGACAACTAAGTGCCCCCTTGATTAGATTAGGAGAGGGCAGGAGAGGAGTGTGTTTATGATTTTTAGCCACACCAGTGGGTGGGCTCAGCCAGAGGTACCCTCCAAAAATCAGATTCAGCCATGAGGGATTTTTGAAGAATGTTGCCTCCTAGGATTGATTTTTGCCACACTTCCCAGGAAGAGGTCATCACAGGGATAAGGATCCTGCACCTGATTGGAGAATCAGGACCCCCCTTTTTTTCACCCAGGAGCAAGGAGAAAACTGGCAGACCTGCACCCACACCTCAGATCCCCATCAGATTCCAACAAGGAAGAACCAAAGGAGAAGAAGGACTGCCCTGCTGGACCCATGGCCTGCACCTGGAACCTGCACTCAGAAGGACTGCACCAGCTGCACACTTGGGCTTCACCACAAGAAGGACTTTGCCTGGCTTCAACTGGTTCAAGGAGGGACTCCCTATTTGCTACAGGTGAAAAATTGCTAACCAGAGTCCCCTGCACCAACGCCTGAAGAAATCAACCAGCTGACCACTGCCCAGTGGCCAAAAAGGAGTTTGCGCCAGGTCATTCTGGAAGTTGTAGTCCGCACCCCCAAGGACCATCTTAGAAATTCTGGACCCTTGGGGTGAGCTGTGGACCTCCAAAGAACCTTAAGTGGACATCTGGGAGAAGCCCCAGAAGTTTGGAGAAGTTTGAAGAACTTTTGAAAATAAGCTCCATAGGGGGACCGACCCGCCGCGGCAACACCCGCGGCGGCAACTCTAGCTGGCTTGCCGCAACCGCGACCCGGCCTGATTTGCTGGCTTGTCCCGGTAAAGAAAATCTCCGACAAAGAGACTAAGTCCGAAGGTAAAAAGTTGACCGGGACCTCCCAGCCAGAGAGGACTCCAGGGATGTTGGATCAAGATCGAGGTTTACCCCGGTCGTAGGATTTTCACCTCGAAAAAATGACTAAGTCCGAAGGTAAAAATCTCCACCGAGGATTCCCGCGACACGTATCTGGAGAAGGGCTCCAGGTGGTCGGATTGGACTGGCAGGTTCGTCCCGCTGAAGAAAATCTTCAGAAAAGAGATTAAGGCCCTCATTATGAACTTGGCGGGTGGCTACAGCCGCCTGTCAAGATCTGACCGCTGTGCGGTCGCCAATTCAGCCGCAACCCCGCCGCAGTCATTAGGAGATCCCCGCTGGGCGGATCTCGGCCGCGACATAGGAGCCGGCTCCAAATGGAGCGGGCGGTATTGCGGCTGTGCGATGGATGCAGTTGCACCCGTCGCGCTTTTCACTGTCTGCTTAGCAGACAGTGAAAAGCTGCATGGGGCCCTGTCAGGGGGCCCCGCGACTCCCCGTACCGCCAGCCTTTTCCTGGCGGTTCAAACTGCCAGGAAAAGGCTGGCGGTAGGGGGACTCGTAATCCCCTGCGCTGCCCTGGCGGATTACTACCGCCGGGGCCATTGTGGCGGAAAACCGCCGGCCCTGGCGGTGCAACCGCGGCGATTCTGCTGCGGTCGTAATTGCCCTGGAAGCACCGCCAGCCTGTTGGCGGTGCTTCCGTAATTTTAGACCGCCAGGGTTTAAATGACCCCCCTAAGTGTGAAGGTAAACTTTTAACCGAGGCCTCCTGCGGCCTGTAGCTGAGCAGGGCTCCATCGCGGTCAGCCTTAAACTTTGGCTTTGCCCCGGTCGAGGTGCAACCAGATGACCCGATGGCGCTTTTTGTTTCTAGGCGCTAAAAAAACAATAATTAGTTAAAAATTCATATCTCCGGTTCCCTTTTTTTTGCGTATGGAGCAGGCATTCAGCAGGATCAGTTACCACAAGAAAGTATGGGGTTCACCGATGATATAGAGCTCTGTACACGGGAGACTGTCCGTGGGCTCCTAGACCTCGTTGGGTTCAGAGAATGCGTGGTGTGGGTGCTGGGACAGGTGTGGGAGGGGGCATTTCCTTTTACGGACTAGGTGGTCTCACACACTATATAGTGTCATGCTTCATCATTTGACTGCCTAGCCCCACCCAGGTAGGATAGTACCACCTGGGCGGACTCAACCTCGCCGTTAAAGGAACGGGAGGGAGTGCGTAAATAAATTTTATCTGGAGATAATGGGATCCAGCTAAGCTAAGGGGATATAAAAGAACCTAGGCAGTCGCCTGTGTGTAGTCTACACTTTAATAGTGGTAACTGCTGGTGCGACTAAAAACGGGGCGGGACACCATGGTGAGAACAAGGACTCACTGGGTCACCTCACTAAAAGTTGGCCGACATGTTTCTGCCCTCTGCTGGGGGGCGTGAGAGGTCTCGGGGCATTCTTCAGGGCCCACTAAATATATATTTCTAATCTCCCTCACAACTCTCTGGTAGTGTGAATATATGCAGCAGGATCCACAGGAGTGGTGCTTAGTGTGGGTGCAGTGCGGGTGTTAGTGTGCACTGGTGGGTCCGCACTGCAGGAGAAAAGACAGTGTAGGCAGATGAAGGGCTCTTTGCTTGAGGGTTGGGAGGCTGTAAAGCAGCTGTTGATGGGGTGCCCGATGTTCAGGGCCTGGAGCTCCTTGGTGAAGTAGTGGTGGGGGGAAGATCAGAGGTCATGGGGATGGGTGCGGTCCAAGCTGCAGCCTCCATTATGCTGTGGAGCAGCTGGGGAGACTCAGGAATGCAGGAGGAGCTGTCAGTGACAGGCAGGAGGGCTGTGGAGCAGCTGGAGAGCAGTGACTGGCCCAGTGGAGGAGAGTGGCATACACTGCAATGTCATAGAGTGGGGAGGCATAGAATATAATAGTGTACAGTATAGTGGTATAGAATAGAATGGAGTGAGGTGGAGTGCAGTAGTGTACAGTGTTTAAGCATACAGTGGAGTGGCATATAGAAGAGTGACATAGAGTGGAGTGTCATATAGTTGGAATAGTGTAAAGTGGAGTGTTGTAGAATGAAGTGGCACAGGGTGGAGTGGCACAGAATAGAATAACATTCAGTAGACTGGCAGAGATTGGAGTGGCATGGACTATAGTGTGGTAGAATGTAATAGTGTACGGTGGAGTAGCATAGAGTGCAGTGGCATAGAATGCAGCTGCGTACAGTATAGTGGCATTCAGTACACTAACACAGAGTGGAGTTCCATAGAGTGGCGTGGCTTAGAGTGGAGTGGCATTCAGTGGAGTGTCATAGATTGGAAGAGTGTATAGTAGAGTGGCATACAGTAGAGTGAGGTAGAGTGGTGTAGAGTGGAATAGAGTAGGGTTTAGTGGCACGATTGCAGTTGCATAGAGTGGAATAGCATAGGGTTGAGACTAGCATAGAATGAGGTTTCATAGACCAGAGTGGCACACAGTTGAGTGGCCCAAAGTAGATTGGCATAGAGTGGAGTGACGTGGAGTGGAGCAGGGTACTGTACAGTGGCAATAGAGTGCAGTGGCGTACAGGCAAGTGGCACAACAATAGAATACTGTAAATTAGAATGGTGTAGAGTGGAGTGGCGTAGAGTAGAATAGCATTGAGTGGAGTGATATACAGTTGAGTTTTTTACAGTGGAATACTGTAGAATGGATTGGCGTACAGTGCAGTGGTGTACAGTGTAGTTGGGTAGACTAGAGTAACATAGAATTGAGTACCATGTAGTGAAGAACAGTGTACAGCGTAGTGGTGTACAGTGCAGTGGCATACAGTGAATTTGAATAGAGAGGAGAGCGGTACAGTGGAGTGGCATAGAATGGAATGGCGTTATGTGGAGTATTGTAGAGTGGACTGGCATTGAGTAGACAGAGGTACAGTATAGTGGTGTACGTTGAATAGCGCAGAGTGAAGTGGCTTAGAGTGGAGTGACATATCCTAGAATGGCATATCATGGAACAGCGTACACTGCATTAGGGTAGAGTGGAATGGCGTGCAGTGGAGAGGTGTAGAGTGCAATAGCATAAAGTGTATTGTCATAGATTAGAATGACAGAGTGGACTGAGGTACAGTATAGTGTCATATAGTGGAATAGTATAGACTGGAGCGGCATACTGTCTAGTGGCATAGAGTGGAGTGTTGTAGAGTGGAATACCATAGAGTGGAGTGTTTTAGAGTGGAGCCGTGTACAGTGTAGTGGGGTAACCCTCAGTGATGTGTAGTTTAATAGTGTACTGTGGAAAATTGTAGAGTGTAGAGTGCAGTGGTGTAAAGTGGAATACAGTAGAGTGTTGAGGTATCAAATGGAGTGACATAGATAGGAGTGGCATACAGTGAAGCATCATACAATAGAGTGCTGTAGCGTAGAATAATATTGAGTGTTACTAGCATACAGTGTAGTAACATAGAGTGGAGTGCCATGTAGTGGAATAGAGTAGAGTGGCGTAGAGTAGAGTGGCGTACAGTGGAATAATTAGAGTGTAATAGAGTAAAGTGGTTTGGCATAGAGTTGATGGCACAGAGAGTAGTGCTGTAGAATGGTGTGATGTGCAGTGTAATAGCCTACAATGGATTGTTGTAAAGTGGAGTGGTGTTTAGTGGAGTGAAGTAAAGTGGAGTGGTGTAAAGTACAGTAGCGTACAGAGGAATAGCGTATACGGCAGTGGTGTACACCGAAGTGGAATGCAGCAGAGAGTTGTAGAGTGGAGTTACATACAGTAGAATAATGTACAGTGGAGTGACGTAGAGGACCATTGCATACAGTGGAATAGCTAACACTATAACAGCATACATCAAAATAGCATACATTGAAATAGCATACAGTGGAGTAACTTAGAGTGGAGTTGTGAACACTGGAGTGCCATAGTGTGGAGTGGCTTAGAATGTAATAGTGTACAGTATAATGGTTTACAATAGAGTGTCGTAGAGTGGAGTGGGGCAGACTGCAGTAGCGTACAGTGGAGTGGCACATAGTAGAGTGTAGTGGCATAGAGTGTAGTGGCGTACTGTGGTAATTGAAACAGACATAGCCTGAAAGTATGTTAACGGATGTATATATAATGTGTCAGGAAAATAGATCATTTGAGGCAAATGGTCATTTTTGGTAGTATGTGTGAATAGTGTAAGTAGTTTTAAAGTTAGAATTTTTTAAAGTTATTTATTGTACCTCTGTATACTGCAGCAAGTTCGGAGTATACCACAGCACATGTATACGATAAGTCAGTATATGATTGGCTAGTGCTGCGTTTAACAAACATGAAGGGCAACCATGTCGTTTTGAGCACATTTTGCCTATGTTCTGCTTTTTGCTGCATTCTGGGTTAGGGTCTTAGACCTAGGTAAGTATTAGGCTTTATTGCTGCACACTGCCTGTTACCAATAAATCAGGTGTTAATAGATAGAGAAATGTATTTACAATTTTCTATAAATTTGTACAGGAGGAGTTTGGGAGAACTCCTCCTTCTTGGCTGAGATACTGAGCTCCTGACTGCCTCTGGTGCCAGTTTCAGCGTGTCAGCCCACACACTTCACATCCAAATAAAAGTACCGCCACTCAGAGAAATAAAATGGCACTCCCAGCTCCTGCAATTTGTTTAGATTTTATTTAGGCCAAAACAACCAATGCATTTCAGTCCTTTCTGGACCTTTCTCACAGTTGAATATGGAATTATTTTTTTCACTCAAACATTGTGACTATATAACAACGTGGAGAACTGTACGTCTTTTAAAAACGTTTTAAGTAGCACAGTAATTTGTAGATATTACTGCAGTAATCTGTAGACTTTTTGTGAAGATTTAAATATGGTAAAATAGAAAATACACGATAGTGTGCTATATTTGTAAATATAGAGTACCACAGTATATTGTTAATTTTGTAACATATTGTTAAGAAAATGTATTTGTAGTATTACGGTACTCCTGAGGCAGTACTGCAGTATTCTGTTTATTTTTTAATATATAGATATTTATCAATTTACATTTTTTTAAAATATATCGAAACGTATAAATATTTTCCCTGCATATTACAACTTGTAATAGGTAAGGGTAAAATATCAATCCTAATCCTACATCTAAGGAAGAAACGTAGAACACAGGAAAAGTGTACCTAAGAACAATATACATGGCTAGCTGCCTATAACCTTTGTAAAGGCAGTCATTAGCCAATCAAATAATGACATCATTGCTATGTACCATAGTACTCCCGCAAAATACCACGAAATACTGCAAAATTTCACAAAAATACCATGACAACAAATATCACTAAATGAAAATGCATTATAACTTAAAAAATGCTTACCTACTTACCTGTAGTACCCCATGATCTGTGTACCATAATGTCTACTCCTGCCCAATTCCATGCAAATCCGTTTAGACAATTTCATGCAAAATGAGTTACAAAGAACTATGGAAAATGCACTGGTGGAAAAATATGTTCTGAGAACCCCATTTTATATTTTCACCTCCTTGACCAGGCTCCGCAAAACCTTCCATCCTCCACCAATGTTGAAAGAGCAATAGGCCTGGAAAGTTTAATGGAGATTCATCAAATTGGGGCAAAGCTGTTAGTGACCAAAAGTTAGTGGAATTTGTGTACCTGGGAATCCTAACTATAACTACAGAGTAGTTAGCACCACTCTGTACTATATATTAAGGGTGGGCAAAACTTGCAGAGTTCCATAAAAACTCAGTGACATTATCTGGAGTTCTGCCGACAGGCGGAAAATTTGCCTCTTGTGCTGCAATTTAGTACCGATAACGCGAGCTGTGCTGAAAAGTCTGCACGAATGGCAACATGCATTGCGCAAGAGTGAGAGGCCATTTAAGATGAATTTGCTGCTGCTTGAATGGAAAGTCTACTCAAGTGCCAGCAAAGCTACTCGAATGGCAGCTGTCTGAGTCAGACCATCCGCAAACCGCAGCATTAGAAAATCACACCGGGGATGGCAAATACCGCTCACGAGGTTTCATTTTCTGGAGACTCATGTGAGAACAATTCCGCCATGTGGCGACTGCCAGAATTTGGTCAGAACTCTGCCTTACACAGTAATGCTGAGTGACCTAAATTCTGCTCGTTCCACAGATGGAATGAAACATTCTGCAAACCCCCAATATATATATATATATATATGTATATATATACGTATATATATATATGTATATATATATATATATATATATATATATATATATATATATATATATATATATATATATATATATACTTTTTCATTGTTTGGTGCAGGGCTCCGTCAACATGACAGAGTCTTGAACCAAACTGCTTTCTCAAAGCACGATTTTGTTTTTGAAAATAAAATGGACCTCTCCCATGATGGGGGGGGTATTTTTTGTTTTTACTGTCTGTTACCACCAGGGTTTGCCTGGCAGTGACAGTTAAAAAAAGCAGCTACATGTCTGCCCATCCTAATTGAGTGGACAGGCATATAGCTAATTCCCCAATGTCCTTTATACTGTCAGGCCAACAGAGAGGTTTGGCTACGGCGCTGTCAGTTTTGTCATGTCACCGCCATAGCAAAATCCATGGTCCGCACAGATTTAAATCTGGTGGGCAGTCACTGTGTTGGTGGGGAGGGATCTCCATTGGTGTTGCAATGGAGTTCCCCATCTGTCAGCATATAAATCATGCCCTAACTCTAAAATACCTTGTTTCAAATCTAATAACCTCTTATTTACTGAAGTTACAAAAATATTTTTTGAAAATGCTTTCTTTAATGCTTATTAGAAGGATTTATTATTGTAATGTAATGGTCATTTCTTTCAACTAAAGGTATTGATCAGAAAGAGCACTTCCCCCAAGACATGACGAAAAAAATCAGCCTTAGACTGTTCATCTGGGAAAGCCGAAAATGACATAAAGTGAAGAAATTACATTGGTTGATAAAAATGGCAAATTTGATTTACGTCTCCACAGAAACTTTCAGGTGGAGCTAACAGGGTAATATAGGATGCTACAACATAAAGGGAGGTAGTTTAGGATTAGAGGAACTAAGGTTCAGACATACTTCCAGTTCCGCTAGAGTATTGACATTGCTAGGAGGCTTAAGTACTGCTTTGGTCGAGATTCATTTGGAGATGGTAAGCTCCTGGGTGGGATCTAAGCATTGATACTGTATACTAGTGGATTATGACTTTTTGTATTTCTTAGTTATCTGTTTTGTGGATTCTCATCAGTTTTATATTTAAAGCTTTTTTTAATTTTCTTTTTTTGGGCGGGTTGTTGGGTTTGTAGGGGAAAGGGGTGAGGACTTTTTTTAAGTATTCAGTTATATTTGTTTGCATTTTTTATTTGTCGATTTGAATACTAATTATGTACATTCTTTTATTTGCATGAAATAATGGATTATTTTATATAAAACGGTAATTAATTGTTATTTGTAATTGGTCAATCATGTTATTTAGAATATTGAATTTGTAAAATATGTAATTGACTTTAATCGCTTGTAAATTAATTGATTACATGTTATATTAATCATTAAGTTTGTAGTATTCATTTCTTTCAAGAAATATTTTAATGGTTTATAGTGAGTGATTTTTGGGGTAGTAAGATGGGAAGTGTTTTAAATAAATATATATATATATATATATATATATATATATATATATATATATATACATATATATATTAATAATGATTTTAATGAGTACACGTTCTTAAGTTTTATTTTTTTGTAATCATAACTCAATATAGGAATTTTATTTTGTTATTATTGCTATACATTTTCTAATATAAATAATACTTTATTTTCATATATTTGGTACAGTGTAGCTTATGTTAGTATATATATATATATATATATCTATATATATATATATCTATATATATATATATATATATATATATATATATATATATATATATATATATATATATATATATATATATATATGTGATTTAGGAGTGGGGAATAGAAAACACTTTCCATACTTTTGCTTATGCTGTAGTGGGAGCTTAAATCTAATCCCTCCAATTTCTAACATTTTCCCTACTGTTGCTGAGGCTTGAGAGTATATCTGACCCCTTCAAAATCCAACACCTTTCCCACTGTTGCTCGGGTAGGAGTGGGGATAGACTATCTGACCCCTACAAGATCTGACACTTCCTCTACTGTTGCTTAAATTGGAGCAGAAATGGTAAATATGACCCTTTCAAAGTCCAGCAGGTTCCCTACTGTTGCACAGGTTGGATAGAGAATACTAAATGTGACCCCTTCTAAGTTTTCTTGGATGAGGAATAGTACAGCACGGCAACCAGCCATGTTTCCTTTCACCATTGACACGTGTTTGGATTTGAAATCAAATAGAAAATAAATAATGTAATGTTATGTGTTATGTTTTAATATCCTAATATTAGTTATTTGAATAAGTTCTAAGAAATGAAAGTGTTGCTCAGAATCATTCAGACCTAAAATGGACCCCTTAACACAGTGCCTTTAAAATGTAACCTGCAATAGCCATACAATATTTCCCACAAGAGCAGTTGTACCCAGGCCTAGCCTACTGTCATATGTTCCTCAGATTGAAAATGAGCTTCTACCATGTACACTTTTCCAAACGTTTCCAACTCTAAAACAGATTTACGTTTTGTTAAACAGTCTACCGAAATGGAACAGTCCATGATTTAATCTCGAGCTCGTCGATAAGCATTGATAGTATGACCACTTGTTCAATGACAGTGACCCTCCAATGCTCACCTGCCTCGTTGCACTCAGATTCCTGTCATAGTTTGTTATTTTCCGGTGACAAAGAGTGGTGAAAGGGCCATGACCACCAGCGAAGCTCTGATATCAGCCAAATGAGTTTTTGTCAAACTTGTTGTGGAAGGATTTACATCGTACTGTGTTGTTCACTTTGTCTGATCAGTGTAAGTGTGTGACAGACAGAGTACCGATTTGCGGTTCTGACTTAAAAGTGTATTTTGAAAAAATGTCCTCGGATATGCTGGGTTCAGCTTGAAGCTCGATGAATTATGGTAGTGCTCTGGTTTTCAGTTTGTGTATCGCTTAAGGCGGGGACTGTATGATCACGTCTTCCTCCGCCTTCTAGAAGTCCTGCACTGTGATGCTCACCTTTAGCTGCACTTGACTTGTGCATAGTGTATATTTTCATGGCACTGCCCGAGAAAAGAGATAGATTATACTTTTATCTGTGCCTGGGGTTGAATATTGTAAGTGGCACCTGGCCTTCTGTGATTATCTGGAGCTGCACAGACAGACAGCTATGTGAGCGGGCTTGTCTGTAGGTTTTCCTATCTGGAGGAGCGGGAGTGATGTGACAGCGTCTCTCCTCTCCTCTCCCACAATTAATTAAAATGGGACTTAAAGGATTTGCTACAAACTCTTTGAATCAAGAGAATCGTGGTAGAGCACTGAGCACTTTGTCGATTTTTCATATAACTTGTTATTCTTTAAGACCCGTCCAATGGTCATATTCAGCACCACAGTGGTCATCTGCAATAAAAACACTGTTTGCACTATTGAATCTTTAAATCCCCACGTAAACAGTTCAATGTGTAGCGCGCACTCGTGATCAATCACGTTAATTTAAGCAGTGCTGCAGTGTTTTAATGTGTGCAATACAGATTCTGTTCATTGCGGCACCTAAATCGGCATATTAAAGATTTGCAATAAATATAGACCTTAGAGGGAATACATTTTGTGATTTAACAAAAGATGCTTGAGCATCTAGTCAAAAGTCCAAAGCCTGAATTCTAAACGCATATTATGGTTTAAACCATATCAGAGGAATAGATATAGGGGCATATTTACAAGCCCCTTGCGCCACATTACGATCATTTTTTCTTGTTATGGTGGTGTTAGGCCGGTGTGTCTGGTGCGCGATATTTACAAAGTGGTGCAATGCTTGCATTGTATCACTTTATAACCCTTTGCGCCACGCTATGTCTGTGCTAGGCATAATATATGCAAGGGGGCGTTCTGGTATAGGGAGGTCTGAAAAAATGGTGATGTGAAATTTGCAAGATTTCACTGCTACATTTTTTGCATCATTTTTAATGCCTGCACAGAGCAGGCCTTAAAATGATGCACCCATTATGTTCATTGGGCCTCCCTAAAATTTGCTTGACACTAGTGTAGCAAAGTGCCACAATAAGCTATCAACATTGTATGTCTCAAACCAAATCCTGTAGTCCCTGCAACTTTAGCAGGTGTCTGTAAAAACATGTTAGATTAAAACAATGTAGATTTTCCTAGTAATTTATGACGGAAAGTCTTAATTTTATTAAAGACACGGAGGCGAATATTATGCGTTCTTTTCCTACTTTATTTTAAAGAGCAGCAGTCAAGAACAACAGCTCCCAGGGGGATTAGCGTAAGACTAACCAATGGGAGTAAAACAGAAACAAAGAACTAAGCCAATCAGCATACTCCATTAACCATAGAGAGTACCCTTGACTGCAAGCAGCCCTCTTTTCTTGAGCGAGTAAGTCAGATAGAATCATAAAATAACGGGTAAATGAGTCCCACAATCGCCAACGCCAAGGAGACTGAACAAAACTGTTGGACCGCTGTGATGAGACGAGAGGCGGATGAAGGAGGCCGAAGGTCCTGTGAAGGTTGCTCCGATGCATCTGAAGAATTCTTCTTGAAGGGAGAAAGGGAGAAGCCAACGACGTTATCCAGAAGCTGGAGGAAGTGCAGGAGTCGCTGGGAGGGAGAAAAAAGTACACATTAACAGAAGTACTTGAGGTGGGATAATATTCGCCTCCGTGTCTTTAATAAAATTAAGACTTTCCGTCATAAATTACTAGGAAAATCTACATTTTATGACAAGACCGGAGGCTCTATTATGCGATTTTAAAGCATATCAATAACCACAGAAGAAGCAGTTCTAACAGGTTTACAATAAAAAGTCTTAAAAACATTGTCATTAGTCCAATCTGCCGACCAAGTGGATCTAGAAGGAGAGACGGAAATGATGGGAGTAAGATCGGGAAATCTGCCGCGCGCTCCAGTAGGGGAGGAAACCATACCTGAGCTTGCCAAAAGGGGGCTATCAGAACAAGGGACGTCATTTGACGCCTGACCTGGTTTAAAACCCTGTTGATCAGGATAAAAGGAGGGAAAGCATAATTGAGGGAATTGGACCAATCCTGAAGGAAAGCGTCTGTAGCCAAGGCCAACGGATCTGGACGCCAACTGAAGAAACGAGGAAGTTGGGAGTTGAGTCTGGACGCAAAGAGATCCACCTGAAAGGGCCCCCATTTTCTTTCGATTTGGTGAAAGACGGAACGGTGTAATCTCCAATCGCTGGAATCCGAGATATGTCGGGAATGCCAATCCGCGTTGGAGTTCAGAGAGCCTGGGAGATACTCGGCGAGAAGGGAAAATTTGTGGGACAGACAAAACTCCCAGAGGCTCTTGGCCAGAAGAGCAAGGGGTCTGGACCTGGTGCCACCTAGATGGTTTATATAACGCACTGCGGAAATGTTGTCCATGCGGAGCAGAATGGAGCAGCTTGCTCTGTCCTTCGTAAAACTCCGGATCGCAAAGGAGCCTGCAAGAAGCTCTAAACAATTTATGTGCAATCTGGACTCCTCTGCGGACCATGTACCGCCAGTCGAAATTGAGCCACAACGGGCGCCCCAACCGGTGAGACTTGCATCGGATTCTAATACAAGATCGGGCACAGAGGGGAAGATGGACCTGCCGTTCCAGGCCTCTAAATGGGATATCCACCATTGGATTTCGAGTAGAGATTCTTGATCTAGATAGACGAGGTCGGAGAAAGCCAAACCTCGACGAAGGTGAAGGATCTTGAGACGTTGAAGATCGCGATAGTGAAGGGGTCCTGGGAATATAGCCTGGATAGACGAAGAAAGAAGGCCGACGACTCTTGCAAGAGTTCTGAGAGAAATAGAGTCTTTCCGGAGAATTGAAGCCAATTCCCTTTTGATTGCAGAAACCTTGTCCCGTGGAAGAGACAGGGAAGCCGAAACTGAATCGATTCGGAAGCCTAAGAATTCTACTTGTTGGGAAGGAACCATAACAGATTTCTCGAGATTTAAGAGGAAGCCAAGCTCTGTTAGGAGGGTGGAAGTTATCTGAAGCTGGGACAGGAGAGAAGATTTGTTTTGATGCATGATAAGGATATCGTCGAGATAGATAATGAGTCTGAAACCCAGAGAACGAAGGAAGGATACGACCGGCTTTAAGAGCTTCGTGAAACACCACGGAGCTGAAGAAAGGCCAAAAGGAAGAGAGGAAAACTGATACGTTTTTGAATTCCAAAGAAATTGTAAATATTTTCTGTGAGAAGGATGGATCGGGATAGTGAGGTATGCATCTTGGAGATCCAGTCTGACTAACCAGTCGCCTTGGAGTAAAATATCCCTGAGATGGATAATAGTCTCCATTTTGAAGTGTCGATAGACGACGAACTGGTTGAAGGATTTTAGATTGATTACAGGTCTTAGCTTTTTGTTCTTTTTGTGGACGAGAAAGATAGAACTGATGAAACCGGAGGAGTCTGGAATACAGCTTTGGATGGCATCTTTTTCTAGCAGAGCTTGGATTTCCGAAGAGATTAGAGATGACATCTCGAGGGAGAACCTTGGAACAGGAGGGGGACTTGACTGGGAAGGTGGAAAGAGAAATTCGATGCGATAGCCCTGGACAGTGGAAAGAACCCAGGGGTCTGAAGAAATTGACCTCCATTTTTGTAGGAAGAATCGAAGTCGACCTCCCACGGGAGGGCCAGAACGTTGGCTTACCTGAGGAATTGGCCGTTCTGTAAATGCGCTGACCGCGGTTGCGGAAGCCCCTTGATCGTTGGGGGTAGAAATGGGGTTTGAACTCTTGGTTGTAATAGGAGGGAGGGTTGGAGAATCCTCTGGAGCCTTGGTTCCTGTATTGGCGGCCGGTAAAGCGACCCCTACCTCTACCGGCCCGGGAAAAAACCCGTTGGTTGAAAACCTTCTTCAAGGATTGTTGAGCCTTATCGATAGACGAAAAAGTAGAGACGAAACGGCTAAGGTCCTTTATGAAAGAATCTCCAAACAGTTTACCCTCGGCCTGGATACCAGGATCCCTGGAAGCGAGATTAGCTAGCTTAGGATCCATGCGGAGAAGGAGACCCTTGCGTCTCTCATGGATAATGGCCGAGTTAGCGTTACCCAAAAGACAAAATGCTCTTTGGGTCCAAAGAGAGAGGTCCAAAGGATCGATAGGGGAATCCTCCAATCGAGCCGACTCGGCTAAGTCTAGAATTCTAGATAGCGGACCGACCACGTCGAGGAGTTTGTCTTGGCACGTGGTCCAGGCTTTGTCAACCCCTTTACGGGGATCCTTTCCATATTTTGTAAAAAATGTGATGAGGGACTCATCAATAGCCGGAGTCAGAGTAATGTTAGAGTCCAAGGACGGTCGAGGGCATTCAGACCTGAGTTTGGAGCGAGTCTGTTTATCCAACAGAAGACGCAAGCGGGAAGAAATGTATTCAGCCACGTGATCCAAAGGAAACCACTCCGTAGAATTGGGGTGATGAATGAGTGACGGATCGAACATGGGAACCCCTTCGGCATCAACCACACTGGTAGATGGCACACCAGAGGAAAGTTTCGAACGTTTGGAAGGGGGAGAAGAATGAGCAAGCGAGTCATCCGGATTATCTGACGAAGATAAATCGTCCAAGCCCTCTTCGTCCGTGTCCAAAACCCTCGTAACAGCAATCTTTTTCGGCGCTAAAGTATGTTTTGACTTAACTTTACATTTGGCATGAGAGCCCGACTTTTTGGAAGAATTCCCCTCCTTAGAAGGAGGCCTGGGAGGAACCAAGTCCTCGTTCTGGTGTGAGGCAAGCTCACTCTCTGCATGTGCGCCTTTCGCTGTTTTAAAGGACGAGCTTATTTTGCGTTTTCTGCCTTCCCCCGCAGAATGGGCCATGGGTTTGGACATCATGGAAATTACAGAACTCTCGAAGTTCTTAGACATCGTAACCATAGATGCTTTTAATGCATTTTTAACTGAGGATTTAATAAACTTGTTCAGATCCTGTTTAAAAAACTCCTCATTATCCTCAGAATCCGTATTGACAGATGAAGTATCTGTATTCATCTTGCCTTAAAGCCGACAGCTGCCCAAAGGAGTAATAAAACGTCTCAGGAGTAGCGAGGTAACTAAAGAGTTAATAGAGAGCAACACGCTCTTATAAAACTGAAAAAGCCCTCCCTTGGGCGGGGCCGAGAAGGAGAGAGGGAGGAAACGTGGGCCGGCCACGAAGAGACACTGCTTCGGCAGCAGAAAAACGAGAAAGCCGCTCCGGAAACGCGTGGAGACGCGCTACCGAAACGGAAGGCTTCGCAGTGGCTTTCCAGAGAAGCGGAGCAGTTCGCCTGACAGACGCGCACTGGTAAAAGCGCTGACAGGACGGAGAAGCTTCCCGAATGGAACGCGCAACGGCACGCGCTGCACAGCTAGCGAACAACGGTAACGCGGGGGGGGGAAGGGGGTCGGAAAAAACCCAGCAATGAAACGTTTTAAGATTACACGGCGAACTGATACCTGTAAATAACAATAGACATGTAAAAACGGAATAAAATTAACCAAATTAGCTAAATAAGTAAACGCAAGAGCTGAAGAGAGTACTTATCTTGACTGCGAGCAGCAAGAAAAGAGGGCTGCTTGCAGTCAAGGGTACTCTCTATGGTTAATGGAGTATGCTGATTGGCTTAGTTCTTTGTTTCTGTTTTACTCCCATTGGTTAGTCTTACGCTAATCCCCCTGGGAGCTGTAGTTCTTGACTGCTGCTGTTTAAAATAAAGTAGGAAAAGAACGCATAATAGAGCCTCCGGTCTTGTCATAAAATTATATATACTTAATGTTGAAAACGATGCACATTCATTAGTGTCTAGCCAGAGAATGTTAACATTCAGAGAGAGACACTCCCAGCCCACTACAACACTTTCATATATTATAGAAATAGGAAGAAATATCTGTAAATTAATTTTCAAAAAACTATTTAGAGCAAACATCTTTTTCTAAAAAGTTCCATGATACTGTTCCTTTTGATAATTCTCAAAAGGTATAAACAATTTTACCAAATCAGGGCAGAAATTGGATTTAACAGATGATCAAATCAGGATAATGAAAATCATTTTATTATCGAATATCCCGTTAATGGAAGACAACACGCTTCTGGCGGTCCCAAAAAACCTTTTGGCATGTATATCAGCTGAAACCTATATGACACTGAGGGTTGGGATCTTCAGAATTTCCAAATCCCTCATTGTTATGGTGCAATCGATTTGTTAGGTCCATACCTGATGGCAGCGACCTTTCAAACAAACTAAAATCAGAACAATAAACAGTAATTCGCATTAACGCTACAATTACAGGGTGCTAGCGTGCTATGACCAAGATGGATACTATATTGTGAGCTGCTTGACACCACCACGCATGTAAGACACTATCCTGCTTAAATTCTGATGTAACCACTTGTAAACAACTGCAACATTGATTTAGGTGACAAGTGTAAATGATGCTTGTGGTCAGCTGGTGACCTTAGGCGACGGGAGTGCAGTGGCTGAGAGGACGATGATCCAAGTGTGTGCCTTTGTGGCTGGAATGTGGTGGACCTGCCTCTGGTTTGCTGCGTTTGGACTGGTGAAGCTAAGCCCAGCGTGGAAAGTGAGTGAAAACTGGTGCCTGGAGTGTGCTGCGTCTGGAGCTGTTGAAAACATGTTGAATTGTAGCCGGCCTGTGGGTGGAAACCGTCTGCTGGCAGGGGAACAATAACTGTCACCAAACACTGGGGAGTGAGAGCAAAATTGTGCCTGGACCGGTAGAAGATTCTCTACTAAGGAGAGCGGAACCAAAGGTCTACTCCTGAAGAGGTATTAGATGGAGCAGAGATGGAGCCTTCTTTTTGGTGGCTGTGTCATTGTTTGGGTGGGACAGTGAGGACAGGGAGTCCTTGGACTCATTGCTGCAGAGAAAAGCATCTAGCTGGTGGGCATATCAGAGGAGTCCACCTATGACTGAGTAAGAGGGCACAGAGGAAAGCATCACCCACGGAGACCTCCTGCCCAGTGGTGGCTAGCAGGACTCTAATATGTTGGGGTGTGTAGGAGGCTGGCCTGGTTTGTAGTGGGTACCTTGGGTACTTACACCTTACATCAGGTCCAGTTATCCCTTGTTAGTGAATGTAGTAGTGTTCTAGTAGCTTAGGCTGCTAGAGGTAGCTACAGCAGAACAGTTTAGGCTGAACTAGGAGACATGCAAAGCTCATGCAATACCACTTATAGTTACACAGTACGTATACACAAGTAAAGACAATACTCAGTGTTACCAAAATTAAAGGTATTTATTTGGGTGACATAGTACCAAAAATATCTCAGAGACAATACTCCTTCTGGAGGTAAGTATTATACAAAACATATACAGTAGACACCAAATTAGACAAGTAAATAGTCATAGAACAATGCCGACAGTTGGAAATCCTATAGAATGCAATGGGAGAAAATAGGTCTAGGGGCAACACAAACCATATGCTAAAAAAGTGGAATGTGAATCACAAATTCCCCCCTAGACAAGTCTAGTGTGTGCAGAATCCCTGGGAGAGTAAGGATACAGTAAAGGTAAGTAAATTACCCCACCCCAGAGCACATAAAAGCAGGAGCAAAGTACTGAAATGTTCCTCAGGATATACTACACCTCGTTTTTGGGATTTTGCAGCAGCCAACCAAGTCTGCAAAGAACAACTGCTGGATTATTGGACCTGAAGACCTGCAAAGGAAGGGAACCAAGTTCAGAAGTCGAAAGAAGTTCCAGGAAGGACAGGAGCCCCTGCCAACCCAGAAGAGGGTGCAGAAGAAGAGTCCCCAGTTAGTCAAAGATTGCAGAAATGCACCCTAGGAAGATGCCAGCGGGTCCCTGCATGATACAAAAGATGTCTCATGGCGTGAAGACCATTGCAGATGAGATCTTGTGTTGGAAGACACCAACAAGCCTTGGCTATGCCAACAATGCATTTTTCATCAAAATGGCACTGGATGGACAAAGGAGGTACCTGGGGGGCTCAACTCTGTGTGAGGAGGAAGAGGGGGCTCTCAGCACTTCAGAGAGCCCTCGGGATACCAGCCAGCACCCCTAGAAGCTGTAGGATCCAGGTTCAAAGGAGGTGCAAATTGCAGTTGGTGCAGCACAACAAAAGAAGGTCCCCCGGCGCCGGAGAACAACTCAGTGAGTTGAGCATCACAGGGTGGAGTGTTGGAGACCTGGGCCAGGCAGTGCACAAAGGAATTTTGCAAAGAGTGCGCAGAGGCCTCAGGAGGTGAAGAAGACACAGTACTCAGGGGTACCATAATTCTCGGGGAAGGCAAGGTCTTACCTCCTCCAAATTGCATCCGCAGGACCTCAGGACAGTCTATGTTGCTGATGTCCTCCCTCTGTGTCGTTAGGAGCATGCTCGTCATTGTGAGAGGAGACCCAGGGTACCGGTTGTCGTCTTGGAAAGTGCCTTCCGGGAGATTTCTTCGGTTCTTCTAGTGCAGGATGAAGACAGGGAGTCCCTAGAGCATGCCCACTGTGGAAACTGTTACAGTTGCTGACTTGGAGCTGAGGTTGCTGAAGAAAAGCGTCTGTTGTAGACACTTTGTTGCAGTTACAGTGTTTCTTGGAGCAGGCTGCGGTTGATCCGAGGGCAGAAGAGTCTGACGTTGTTGCAGAGGATTCCTGAAGGAAATTTGCAAGCAGAATCTAATGAGAACCCACAGGAGAGACCCTAAATAGCCCTGAGAGGGGGATTGGCTACTTTATCAGGTATGAACCTATCAGGAGGGGTCTCTGACCTCACCTGCTGGCACTGGCCACTCAGAGCCCTCCAGAGTGCCCCCACACCTTGCAAAGGAAGATGGCTGAAGTCTGGTACACACTGGAGGAGCTCTGGGCACCACCACTGGGGTGGTGATGTACAGGGGAGTGGTCACTCCCCTTTTCCTTTGTCCAGTTTCCTGCCGGAGCAGGGGAGAAGGGGTCCCTGAACCGCTGTAGACTGGTTTATGCAAGGAGGGCACCATCTGTGCCCTTCAAAGCATTTCCAGAGGCTGGGGGAGGCCACCCCTCCCCAGCCTGTAACACCTATTTCCAAAGGAAGATGGTGTAACACCCTGCTCTCAGAGTAAATGCTTTGTTCTGCCTTCCTGGGACTGGGCTGCCCAGACCCTAGGAGGGAAGAACCCTGTCTGTGAGGTGGCAGCAGCTGTAGCTGCAGTGCACGCCTCAGAGAGCTGGTTGGGCAGTAGTGAGGGTCCATGGTGGAGCCCCCAGGATGCATGGAATTGGCTCCCCAATACCAGATTTGGAATGGGGGGACTATTCCATGATCTTAGACATGTTACATGGCCATACTTGAAGTTACCATTGTGAAGCTACATATAGGTATTGACCTATTTATGGTGCACACGTGTAATGGCATCACCGCACTCACAAAGTCCGGGGAAATGGCCCTGAACTATGTGGGGGCACCTCTGCTAGTACCTTTGCACCTAACCTTCAGCAAGTGAAGGCTAGACATATAGGTGACTTGTAAGTTACTTAAGTGCAGTGAAAATGGCTGTGAAATAGTGTGTGCACTATTTCACACAGGCTGCAGTGGCAGTCCTGTGTAAGGGTTTGTCTGAGCTCCCTATGGGTGGCAAAAGAAATGCTGCAGCCCATATGGATCTCCTGGAACCCCAATACCCTGGGTACCTAGGTACCATATACGAGGGACTTATAAGAGGGGACCAGTGTGCCAATTGAAATTGGTAAATGAAGTCACTGGCCTACAGTGACAAATTTAAAAACAGAGAGAGCATAAGCACTGAGGTTCTGGTTAGCAGAGCCTCAGTGACACAGTTAGGCACTACACAGGCATACACATTAGGCCACAAAGTATGAGCACTTGGGTCCTGGCTAGCAGGATCCCAGTGAGACAGGCAAAACACACTGACATATAGGTTTTTATCTATGAGCACTGGGTTCCTGGCTAGCAGGATTCCAGTGACAAAGTAAAAACACACTGACACACACTCACAAGCAGGACAAAAGTGGGGGTAACCATGCTAGGTAGAGGCTACTTTCCTACAGGGTGTGATGGCGCCACACTCACCATATATGCAACTCCCCTGGCATCCACGAGCAGGAATGGAAAGACTTCCTTCCTGCTCAGTGGAACGGGAATCCAACCCATTCTGGAGGTGCTCTCATGCTGTTTTCAGCATAAGAGCTGCTCCAGGACTGGTGGGAGCAGGCTAACCCAACACTAATTTTCAGGCTGGGAGCCTGTGCTAGCAGTCCTCCGTGTTTTTTATCAGTATTGAAATTGCTGGGTCTACAGTGCGCAAGTCTAGCTTGCCATAACAAGACAGCCGGCCAACCCGACATGTGCACTAAAAGGGGCAGCAGTCATTCTGCAACTGCAGGACGCAGCCCAACCCCCTGCCCTCACGCTCGTGCTATACACAGCACAACCTAGTAGCAAAATAAAATGACATACTTATGCCATTTTATTAATTTGTGTTTGCCTGCTGGATACCCAGCAGGTGGGGCGACGCTCCTTCGCTCTTTTGAAGGAACCGCCCCTGCTCCTGCCACTAATAATTCATCAGCCAATGTGAGCTTGGAATGCACAAATGAACGCAGTGGCAGAGTTAGTGTGAATCACAGAAAAGTGGAATGGTGACCCTAAATGTGATTAAAACAATTGAAAACAACTGGATTGGTGCTAGGAAGAGATAGGTGATGAGAATGCTACATACGGGGAATGCATGTGAAATTCTGATGACCTACGATGGCAGAATATACTAGATTGCAAAGGCTCAACAATATACAACACGGGGTGCTGTGTATGGTTCTCCGTCTGGATGGGTAAAATGTACAAGCAGCGAATTAAACTTAACTTTCAAAGTAGGAGGGATCAGTCAACTATAGTAAAGGAAGGAAAGCAACTTGTCTCTGGGCAGAGCATCATGACTCAAGTGACATTTGGCTTAAGTTCTCAGAACTCAAAAAGAGTACTGAAGAAGTTGGTACAAAGCTGTATGCCCTGACTTGTAAAGTGGAAAGGGACCAGACTAGACAGATAGAACAACACATTTTTGGAGCCGAATGCCAATATTGTTCGGAACCCTAATTTATTTTATTGAACCCCAAATGTACCTTAGGCAGTTCAGCTCTGTGACTCTGTTCATTGATCTGGAGGTAAGAGACTACCAACCGCATCAATAACACAAATGTTGTAGATTTAAATCAAGATTAGAAACTGGGACTTCTAAAAAACGGGGTTCTAGGTCGGAATAAAGTTTTAGAAGTTTAATATAGAATCTTTAATAAAATCAGTACAGAGAAAATGCGTAATTTGCAACAAAGGCTCAGATACAAAATACAGAATCACAAATCATAGCAAAAACTATAGTTAGTGAAAAATATTTTCCCTAAATTCTAAGTGCCAAACTCATAAAGAGTACTGACAGCATTCTAGGAGAAAATCTCAAAATGTTTGAAAAGAGTTTCAGGAGGAAAATGGAAAGTCCCCCTCATCTTTCAAGACGAAGGGTCTTTATACACATTTTATGCATTTTAATTAATAAAGCTACAAATTCAGCATGGCACGATCATGGGTAGGTCACATTGACAAATGAAAAACATTTTCGTAAATCTGAAAGGTTCTGAGCACTAACCATTTCTTAAGGTAAGAGAAATCTTCCACTTGTTTCGTCGGCAACTGCACTCCAGAGATATGCAAGACAAATATAAAACATTTTTTAACAACCCCTAAAATTATGTTCTTCTGCATGTCTGCAATGGAACTAGCAGTAGAAATCATTCATAAAGTGTAAGAACGCAGGCATGTGAAACCAGGACACAACTTCAAAGGTAACTCGCTTTCTTTATTCATAAATCCAGTTCTTTCGTAGCGAAAACATCCCGACCTCCGTCTCTCTCCCAACCGTCATTTACCACTCCTCTCCATTCTCCTCTCCCTCACCATTCTCATTCATCTCCTCGCGCACACACCACCAGACATTCTAACACTCACCTTCTCGCGCTCCCAACCCGGAACTAGGATATAACACTTCTCCCTTCTTTAACCAAAACAACAGTAACAGAACATAAACATTTTTTTTTTTTTTTAACATGCAAACTAATTACAACTAACTACGGTATTTTGTAAAATAGATACTTCACAACAAGTTATAGTCTTTGAGATATGACGGAGGTTTGACAGATCTGTTCGATCTCCTCACATGTGAACTGCACGGCAACTCTTCCGCGATATCCTTCCAACTACTTGAGTCTGAGTTCCGTGCATCTTTCCGACCACTAGAGTCTGAGTTCTGTGTGGAGACTCCAATGGCCTTCTTATGAGACACATTCCTACACAAGGAATTGAGATTTCCTTTAAATCTAACAATTCTATTCAAATTCCAAACTCTATTATCATATGTTTTCACAGCATTAGTAAACAACTTCACAACCTTCATGGGACCAGAGAGTTTTTTTTTTATCAAAGGATTTTTGATAAGAACATAATCACCAACATGAACTTCCGTTTTCTTCACAGCATGAGTTTTATCAAAATTAATTTTACTCTTCATCTTCTTTGCACACTCCCTGGACCTCCACTCATCATTCACCATCATCCTACCCCTGCCATCAAGTAAATTATTAACCCAAGAAGGTTCCAATTCAGAATTTCCACGCCTACCTCGAAACAGAGTAAAAGGTGTTTCTCCTGTAGACGTGTGAGGGGTATGTCTATAGAGATAAACCTTTTTTAGCACTTCTTCCTTCCAATTCAATTGGTTATCTTTTGCAATTGAGATAGTTTCTTTGAGAACCCGATTGAAACGTTCCACCATACCATTACCCTCGGGATGATGCAACGAACAGAGGGGGTTATTCCAACTTTGTAGGAGGTGTTAATCCGTCCCAAAAGTGACGGAAAAGTGACGGATTTACCACCAGCCGTATTACAAGTCCATTATATCCTATGGAACTTGTAATACGGCTGGTGGTATATCCGTCACTTTACCGTCACTTTTGGGACGGATTAACACTCCTCCAAAGTTGGAATAACCCCCAGAGTTTGTGTTTGACACCACACCCATGCAAAAACTCATTCATTTCTCCTGAAACTAACTGCACTCCATTATCTGTGAGAATGGTAGTGGGTAAGCCTTCTTGAATTATTAACTTCTTGATAAATTTTATCACCTTGTTAGTTTCGATACTCCCAGTAAAATTTACCTCAGGCCACCTTGAAAACATATCAATAACCACAATCACGTATGCAGTCATACCACCACTCTGAATGGGTCCTAAGATATCAAGTGCAATATCATGCCACGGCCCTTTTGGAGTTTCCTTAGTGATCATGGGTTGAACACGAGGTTTCAAAGCTTTTTCACTCACCGCACACTGTAGACAATCTCTAACAACACTTTCAGCTTGCATGTCCATTCCTGGCCACCAATAGGAGGAACGCAACCTCTCTTTGGTTTTAGATATGCCCATGTGACTATCGTGAGCCTGATTTACTAATTGACTCCTCACACTTCTAGGAGGTACCAACCTCGTACCTCTCAATAACAACCCATCAACACAAACCAATTCATTTCTCACATTCCAAAATTCAGCACTTCCCCCACAACTTTTATTTTTAATCCTCCAATCCTCTTGTATCAACTTGATGACTTCCTGTAGCACCACATCTCTTGAGGTTTCTTCACGCCATTTGACCTCAGGGATTATTTCAAAACTGACTTCACACACTTGATCAAAACATTCTGTATCATCACCCTCCAGACCTTCACTCTCATACTTCCTACTTTCTGTAGAAACTAATCTAGATAAAACATCAGCCGACAAGTTATGAGAACCAGGGACATATTCAACAATAAAATCGTATTCCTGTAATCCAACAATCCACTTAGTGATCCTACTAGAGACAGAATCAATTCCCTTAGAGTAGAAAACTTGACATAAAGGTTTGTGATCAGTCCGCACGACAAAAGAACCTCCCCACAAAAACTTTTTTAACTTCTTAATTGCCCAAAAAACTGCCAGTGCCTCCCTCTCGATCACAGAATATTTGCTCTCAGCACCTCTAAGACTCCTAGAAATGAAGACAATGGTATTTTCAGGATTTAAACCACCTTGTTGTAAAACTGCTCCCAACCCTTTGTTACTGGCATCGGTCGTCAAAATAGAACGCATATTGGGATTAAAATTCTTGAGTGCAGGCGCTATCACCAGAGAATTCTTGATACTACTAAATTCCCTCTCACACTCATCATCCCACTTGAAATCAGTACCCTTTTTTAGCAAACTTCTCATGTTGAAACATGAACTGGCAAAATTCCTGACAAATTTACCGTAAAATTCAGCCATACCCAGGAATCGCACTAGTTCCTCCTTCGAAGTGGGAGAAGACAAACACCGAATAGAGTCAACCAGTTCTTTCTTGGGTAAAACACCCCCACCAGAAATAGTGTGCCCTAGATAATCAATGGCCTCCACTCCAAACTTGCACTTCTCAGCCTTTATAGTTAGACCACTTTCAGTTAACTTCTTAAGTACCTCTCTGAGTCTTGTCATATGTTCTTTGAAGTTCTTACCATAAACAAGTATGTCATCTTGATATATACATACTCCACACAAACCTTTCAACACACGTTCCATCAACCTTTGAAAAACAGAAGCAGCAGAGATCAGACCAAAAGGTAATCGTACAAATCTGAAGGTGCCATATGGAGTAATGAAAGCTTTGTAGTTTCTACATGATTCATCTAGTTCGACTTGATGATAAGCCGACGTGAGATCTATTGTAGAAAAAAACTTAGCTCCTGAGACTGTAGACAGCAATTCCGTAATGTTAGGAAGCGGATACCTATCCACAACAACACACTTGTTAAGCTTGCGGAGATCCACACAAAGTCTGATCTGGCCATTCGCTTTCCTTGCAATAACAATAGGGGCCAACCATTCTGTGCCCTCCACTTCTTCGATTATTCCTTGATCCTTTAGTTTCATTAACTCAGTTTGAAGATCATCCCTTATGGAAAAAGGTACGCTCCGTACTTTGCTACAAAAAGGAACAGAACCAGGAAACAATTTGATTTTGTGTGAATAACCTCGCATGCAACCTATCTTATCACTAAATAGATTTCTGAAGTCTTGACGAAGAGTGGAAATTAAATCTGGAACCACATCAGTGTTATTTACTTCTCTCACACCCGGCAGTTCCTTAAGAACAATAGAAGGAGAACTGTTGGGGTCAAGCATCACTCCCAAATCTTTTTGATGCCACCAGCTAATTATGCTATCCCCTTTTTTTTAAACATACACCTTCCCCGTAGCAAATCGTTGAGCATATTCCAGTAAACCTATGAAATAACCATGTAGTTCTATGGGTTCTCCACCATAAGCGCATGGTCTGATGTCAGGTTCGAAAAGTTGAACTTTCCCTTCTAGATGTTCTTGATACAGTTGATTAGATATTATCGTTATTTTGGCGCCAGAGTCAAAAAGCATTAAGGTTCTTGCCCCTTCCACTATTACGTAATCTACTGGACCCTTAACTCTGCAGTCAGAAATCTGTAAAACAATCTGACCACACACTCGCTTTCTTTATTCATAAATCCAGTTCTTTCGTAGCGAAAACATCCCGACCTCCGTCTCTCTCCCAACCGTCATTTACCACTCCTCTCCATTCTCCTCTCGCTCACCATTCTCATTCATCTCCTCGCGCACACACCACCAGACATTCTAACACTCACCTTCTCGCGCTCCCAACCCGGAACTAGGATATAACATAAAGATACACTAGGTATGTGAAGGAAAGTTTAATTCACAATGATGCTCTCTAACACTACAATCTATTTGTGTCATAGCGCTCTGTGTCCCACGGAAACTGTGGGGAGAAAATACTTTCAGCAAATAGCTGATTGGGAGGGGGAGCCGGAGGAGGAGCAATATGAGTAGAGCGTCAATAAATTCAACCATTTTTATAATAATGGTTTCACACACGAAACTTTGACATAATTATATGCTTCCACAGAAACTTGGGTTTTAAAGATACGGAAACATTCACATCAATGTCACTCAACATTGCTCCAACTTCAATAAAAAGTATAACATTTCTAGGGGAAAGCCCTGAAGGAACAATATCTCTATTAAGGGGATAGAGGAGAATAAAAAGACCTTCAATAGATGAGAGTTTGTAGAGTGACTTCTTGCAGCACTATTTGATGGGTGCACTTTTTCCAACCAATTTGTGGAGCGGATGCATTGTTCACTCACTGAGCACCCTTCCCCCAGATAGTCCTTGAAGCAAGATACTCCAGCTTCAGAGAGAGACAGAAGATCCTGGGTATCTCACACGAGAAAGGGATAGTGCAATATGACAGGGGCTAAGGTGATGATCTTCCTTGACTTCTCATCATTGAGGCAAGCTACAAGGAAGACGTTCACTGCAATGAAGAGGATACTTCTAGATAAGAAGATCAAATATGCAATACTATTCTCTTCCGACTAGAGCACAAATATAAGGCAAACTTCATTATTTTGCTGCAGATGAGGGTCTTTCTGGGTTGTACCCTCATGATGACAGTCACAGATGCACAGTTGGAGGACAATACCAGTGGTTATTGAGTGGAAGAGGGGTGCAACACTACCACAGCAGTTGTTTGGGGTTATTTTAGGGTGAGTGAATATTGACACTGACTGTTGTAGGGTTACCTGTGAGGCTGGAAAGTGAGATTATGGGACAGCTCAAGGGAAATGAACAGAGCACAGTGAAGAAACAAAAATTGTATACGCTGTGATTCTAGGACAGAGGACATATTTTCATTCCTATTGTTTAAAAAATAGCAGATAGCAGATATGAAACATAAACATCTGAGATACTTTAACACTGAAACATTATGATTTGGAACATGGGAGATGTTAATGGTCCTGTCAAAACCGTGGAAAGTGGTGGCGATTTTAAAGACACACAGGGGCATATTTATACTCCGTTTGCGCCGAATTTGTGTCGTTTTTTTCGACGCAAATTCGACGCAAAACTAACTCCATATTTATACTTTGGCGTTAGACGCGTCTAGCGCCAAAGTTCATGGAGTTAGCGTCATTTTTTTGCGTGAACACCTTCCTTGCGTTAATGAGATGCAAGGTAGGCGTTCCCGTCTTAAAAAATGACTCCCAGGCATGTGCGTGGTATTTATACTTTCGGGCAAAAATCACGCCCGGGAGTGGGCGGGGCAAAAAACCCCGCATTTGCGCCTCTTTTTAACGCCTGGGTCAGGGCAGGCGTTAAGGGACCTGTGGGCTCAGAATGAGCCCAGAGGTGCCCTCCCCTGCCCCCAGGGACACCCCCTGCCACCCTTGCCCACCCCAGGAGGACACCCAAGGATGGAGGGACCCATCCCAGGGAAGAAAAGGTAAGTTGTGGTAAGTATTTTTTTTTTTGTTTTTTGTGGCATAGGGGGGCCTGATTTGTGCCCCCCTACATGCCACTATGCCCAATGACCATGCCCAGGGGACAGAAGTCACCTGGGCATGGCCATTGGGCAAGGGGGCATGACTCCTGTCTTTGCTAAGACAGGAGTCATGTTAATGGCGTCTGGGCGCCCCAAAAAAATGGCGCAAATCGGGTTAAGACAATTTTTTTGCCTCAGCCTGACTTGCCCCATTTTGGGACGCCCAAACGCCATTTTTCCCTACGCCGGCGCTGCCTGGTGTACGTCGTTTTTTTTCACGCACACCTGGCAGCGCTGGTCGGCTAACGCCGGCTAACGCCATTCAATAAATACGGCACCCGCATGGCGCTTCAGAATGGCGTTAGCCGGTGCAAATTTTTTTTGCGCAAAACTGCGTTACCGCAGTTTTGCGTCAAAAAGTATAAATATGGGCCACAGGGGCATATTTATACTCCGTTTGCGCCGAATTTGCGTCGTTTTTTTCAACGCAAATTCGACGCAAAACTAACTCCATATTTATACTTTGGCGTTAGACGCGTCTAGCGCCAAAGTTCATGGAGTTAGCGTCATATTTTTGCTTGAACACCTTCCTTGCGTTAATGAGATGCAAGGTAGGCGTTCCCATCTTAAAAAATGACTCCCAGGCATGTGCGTGGTATTTATACTCCCGGGCAAAAATCACGCCCGGGAGTGGGCGGGGCAAAAAACCCCGCATTTGCGCCTCTTTTTAACGCCTGGGTCAGGGCAGGCGTTAAGGGACCTGTGGGCTCAGAATGAGCCCAGAGGTGCCCTCCCCTGCCCCCAGGGACACCCCCTGCCACCCTTGCCCACCCCAGGAGGACACCCAAGGATGGAGGGACCCATCCCAGGGAAGAAAAGGTAAGTTGTGGTAAGTATTTTTTTTTATTTTTTTTTGTGGCATAGGGGGGCCTGATTTGTGCCCCCCTACATGCCACTATGCCCAATGACCATGCCCAGGGGACAGAAGTCACCTGGGCATGGCCATTGGGCAAGGGAGCATGACTCCTGTCTTTGCTAAGACAGGAGTCATGTTAATGGCGTCTGGGCGCCCAAAAAAAATGGCGCAAATCGGGTTAAGACGATTTTTTTGCCTCAGCCTGACTTGCCCCATTTTGGGACGCCCAAACGCCATTTTTCCCTACGCCGGCGCTGCCTGGTGTACGTCGTTTTTTTTCACGCACACCTGGCAGCGCCGGTCGGCTAACGCCGGCTAACGCCATTCAATAAATACGGCGCCCGCATGGCGCTTCAGAATGGCGTTAGCCGGCGCTAATTTTTTTGCCGCAAAACTGCGTTAGCGCAGTTTTGCGTCAAAAAGTATAAATATGGGCCACAAGGTTAACATAATCATACTTCAAGAAAGTGACTTGTCCCATGAAGGCCATTTAGCATTTGGTAGAAAGTGGAGTTGCCATTGGAACTTGTCATCACATACTACCAACTCTTGAGGACAAATAACTCTGATAAATAAAAGTATTGGGTTTCATGTTGGTGAGGTGATTTCATGCCACCCAGCTGAGTGTTCAGTAAGAGTACTTGGAGGTCCTGATACTGGTAAACCTTTATAGGCTGAATACAGATGACACCACATTTTTGTGAAAAACTGACTGCCAAGTTTTGGGAAATTCTTGGCTCACATTTTTTATGTGCTGGAAATGTCATCACTATAGCAAAGTTAGAGCACTAATGGTCCACAAATGCTCCATGTGCACTACCACAATCGGCTAGATTTCTCAGAAGTTCAGTGACTCTTTGAAAGTGAAGCTGTGTTGTGTCAGACCCGTATGGACAATGTGTAGTTCTCCTTTCACTCAGTGGTTCACTGAGACTTTTGTAGAGTAGACATTGTTTTGTTAACTGATGACCTTATGCATGCTAGGGAGCGCATCAACATATTGCTAAAGACATTATTAGAGCACTCTCTGGTCTCAGTACAGATGGCAGTTTAGTGGGACGTTGTTGGTATGTGATAGTGGTGGTTCAAGAGTTCAGGTTATTAGACAGTTTTCTACAGAGAGAAACATGACATAGAATTCTTACAATAAAGAACAGAGTACAATGTAGAGTGCCTTTAAAGTATATACTGGGGGCATAAGCATGCAAAATGCAGAGTGCTTTGGGTACTGCAGCAGCTTATAATTAGCCTCAAATTCACATTCAGGGAACATAGGAACAATAAGAAAAGTCTTGGAATAATGTCTCATGGCAGAGAAAAAAGAGCAACAGGAGTTTAGGAAGGTAGCAGGAACAGAGGTTGCCTTAATAGAAAACAAGGTAGAACATAGAGAATATGGAGAGGAAGAAAGATCAGACTGGACACTGGCTGCTTTGCTTAAACTTGCTCCGGGGGTACAACATTGATAGGCAAATTAAACTGAGAAAGAGAAAATGCTTAGTTGAGAAAAGGGTATCAATACAGAATTGTTAGCCCATTACAGATTGTATGCGGGCAGGGAGTAGTACATACATTCAAGGAGCTTGAAAAGAGCATGTTAATGTTCTATTGTCAGTGGTGGAGATTGAAATAGCAGTACGAGAATGTGACACCTGGACCAGTGAATTTTATATAACATACTAAAAGTTGCTGGAGTCTGCAGATGTATGAAAAAGCAATGGAAAGGGTAAGCTACATGAAGATTTGAAACAGGGGCTGATTATACTTTTGCTTAAATCAGGAAAACCAGCAGATATTTGTTGGTCACACTTGCCATTGTCATTTGTAAATCATGACCACAATAGTTTAGCCAACGTTCTTGCTACCATTGATTCTGCTATTTACCATCCAGAACCAGGAATGCTTCATTGTGGTCAGATCTACTGTATCAGTATTTTGGTGGTGTGCACTCTAGGGTCCACCCCAGCTTTCCTTGTGCTAATTTCCTCCTGTGTTCCTCCCCCAGTCTGGTGCTGTTACCCACAGCAATCTGAGCACATTCCTTTTTTTGGAGAATTCATTGGGCTACAGAGTCTGAGCCTTGGTAGTGTGCTGCGGTTTGCTCAGTCACCATTGTGGTGTTCAGTATCCTTAGGGTTCCATAACCCTCTTCTTATGCTGCTCCCGGTTCACCTTCTAACACACTCACATATACACATACATAACGCAGCGGTCATCTTGGGTGGGACTTGAGGAGAAAACCGGCCACACCCAGTCACTCACACTCACTAATCTCTTATGTACTTGAATGTTGCATCCTATCAGCGATTCTGCAAATCACAGTGGGGGCTCCCGGTGAGTCAACTGAAGGAAACAGAACTTGGTTGAGTTCTGGTTCAGCAAAGATAACCTGACTGCATGCCCACCACAATGGAAAGACTAGAAGTTAAGTCTATGTTTTGAGACCAATCAGGCCTCCTTGTAAAGGTCTTCCTGACCAGAGACAGTTGACTATTGATCTACTTTCATTTTGTAATTCCAAACTCTGCAAGTAGTGGTTCTTTAAACAACTGCTAGACAGTAATAAAGCTTTTTCAAGACTCACGAACAAAGTAATTCCAGTTAGAATGCAAAGGAACAGAATGTAGAGTAGCAGTTTCATATGCTGAAATAGTTCTGAAGAAGAATTGTGCTTGCTCTTTTTTGGTCCATGCCCTTTCTCTTTTAGCTCAAGGTGAAGAAACCAAGGGGCATATTTATACTCCGTTTGCGCCGAATTTGCGTCGTTTTTTTTCGACGCAAATTCGACGCAAAACTAACTCCATATTTATACTTTGGCGTTAGACGCGTCTAGCGCCAAAGTACATGGAGTTAGCGTCATTTTTTGGCGTGAACACCTTCCTTGCGTTAATGATATGCAAGGTAGGCATTCCCGTCTAAAAAATGACTCCCAGGCATGTGCGTGGTATTTATACTCCCGGGCAAAAATGACGCCCGGGAGTGGGCGGGGCAAAAACCCCGCATTTGCGCATGAATTTAACGCCTGGGTCAGGGCAGGCGTTAAGGGACCTGTGGGCTCAGAATGAGCCCAGAGGTGCCCTCCCATGCCCCCAGGGACACCCCCTGCCACCCTTGCCCACCCCAGGAGGACACCCAAGGATGGAGGGACCCATCCCAGGGACATTAAGGTAAGTTCCGGTAAGTATTTTTTTTTTTTTTTTTTTGTGGCATAGGGGGGCCTGATTTGTGCCCCCCTACATGCCACTATGCCCAGGGGACAGAAGTCCCCTGGGCATGGCCATTGGGCAAGGGGGCATGACTCCTGTCTTTGCTAAGACAGGAGTCATTTCAATGGGGGATGGGCGTCGTAAAAAAATGGCGCAAATCAGGTTAAGGCGATTTTTTTGCCTCAACCTGACTTGCCCCATTTTGAGACGCCCATACGCCATTTTCCCCTACGCCGGCGCTGCCTGGTGTACGTGGTTTTTTTTCACGCACACCAGGCAGCGCCGGTCGGCTAACGCCGGCTAACGCCATTCTATAAATACGGCGCCCGCATGGCGCTTCAGAATGGCGTTAGACGGCGCTAATTTTTTTGACGCTAAACTGCGTTAGCGCAGTTTAGCGTCAAAAAGTATAAATACGGGCCCAAGAGTCTTGGAGGATTGGTCTAATTCGTGAGTAAAGACTTCTGAGGACTAAAACTGTGGTATGTGAGCTTTTCCTTGACAAAACTGAGAATGTATGTTGATGTAATTCAAGTATGATTTTGATACCAGCATTAACCAGTATACTCACCACTGACAGCTAAACACAAGGGTCAAATTTCTCCCAACAATCTGCAATAAGAATGAAGATAGCTCCTCTAAAGGGTAAACACCTATTTGTTTACACATCTGGAGGAGGTGGATAAATAGTGGTGGGCTTATACATGACTCATTACTTACCCATTGTTATCTTCTTTCAGATATCCCTCCCCGTTGTTCCTACCCCACCACCCTTTCCCTCACCTGGCCACTCTAATACTTCATGCAATACCAGTATTTCAAGTTGGAGGTGCCTAGTGGAGGATTTTAACTTCTTCGAACAGATCCTGAGGAAGGACCAAAGCTGACATACTGCCAATAATCGTAGAAGAGTATTTGCCACTTTACACGGAGTGAACCTAAATTTAGAGGAAACCATGACTAAGCTCAATGTGGAAAATGCCTTCCACTCTAAAGAGGCTATTTCTTATGGACATGCTTAGGAGAATAGGAGCTGGGGGATTGTTTATTCTTTTGTGGGGCTATTCTACTCAGGACCAGTGGCAAGAGTGTCTACCATTTGCAGCATGTCAGGACAGAACTCAAAAATATTTGTCTGTTTACTTTTCAACCGATAGAACCATTGGCATGCATGCTGCAAAAAAACATGAGGACAGGCACATAATAGTTTAAGAGTGCCTGGCTCAGCTCTTTGTGTATGCAGATACCATTCTGCTGTTCAATAGCTGTCCTGCTGTGAATCTTCAATTATTTGTTGAAAAAAGTGATTCTGTTCAGGAGATTCTCAGGACTCTGAGCTAACCGGGGTAAATCCACCTCTTAACCCAGAAAACAAACATGTGACAGGCTGGATGGGAATGAAACATTTCCTAGCTATTGTAACAGAAAGTTTCAATTCTGTTAAGGACACGGAGGCGAGGATTAGGCTGATCTTTCTTCACTTTCTTTTTAACCAGCAGCCATTAAAGAATTATAATTAAATCAATATTAAACTGCATTCCCCAAGAAACATTGGGAAACATCAAAAACAGTTCATCAAACCCAAATGCAGCAACGTCTCTGATGACTCTCCAGCCAATTTCCCAAGGCTCAATCTTGTTTAGCCAAGACTGTCCCTGAGGAAAAATGCAAATGATAAGATTCTGTCTTGGGTTCTACACAACAAATGACATGCCTATTAAAGATGAAAGCTATACATCCTGGATATTCTGAATGAAATAGGAAACCATCAATAAGTAAACAAGCTGTTACGTACAAGTTGCATGTTCACAGCATCTGAATAAATGCTCATTATGTACCTCCTGTACTTAGGGTGGGTATAAAGATATAGGCCCTCATTATGACCCTGGCGGCCTTTTGACCACCAGGGTTAATGTGGCGGTATCACCGCCAACAGGCTAACGGTAAATACTACCACATTATGAGTGGCCAACCCACCAAATCTACACTCATACTGCCCTGGCGGTATGAACTGCCGAGCTGGAGACCCGGCAGTCCACAGAAGACCACCTGCTGCATTATTTGCATGCCTACCCCCATGGTTTCCACAGCAGTAGCACCGCCACGAAAACCATGGTGGTAGGGCTACCGGTGACAAGGGATTCCTTCCCTGTCACGGGTAGACTGCTCCCCCTCCCAGCAAGCACATGACTCCCCACCCTCCCTACAGTCATAGCGCCCCATCCCCCATCCCCCTACAGTCACTGCACCCGACCCCCACCCCGCATGCATGCACACACACCCACATGCACCACGCATACACCATAAATCCACTTCCATACACCCATTCACTCACACTCATCCATACACACATTCACTCACACATACTCACACGCATTCAGGCATACATCCATACTTAAATGCTCACACGCATACACACTGACATGCAGACGTGCGCACTGCAACATTCATACACACATTGACTTACATGCATACAAGCATGCATACATCACAACACACACAGAAGCATTCACACATGCACACACACATTCAAACACACAGACACCACACACAACACCCCCTCCTCCCCTGTTGGATGCACGACTTACCATGTCCGGCTAGGACGTCATTTGGCAGGGAAGGGGCACTGCTACCGCTGCCAGCGCCCCGCCAGCAGGACACCACCAGGCCATATTAATGGCCATAATATGGCTGGTGGTGTCCTTCTGGCAGGGTGGTGCAGGTGGTAGTACCACCCGGGTGCCTCACCCACCAGCATGGCTACTGACAGTTTTTCTGCCCTAATTGTGGCGGAACTCGAGCAGTGCCCATATTATGGGGGGCGGAAGACCGCCAGCACTGGCGGTCTTCTGGCACCCGTGGCATCAGCAGTCTTGGGAAAAGACAGCTGATGTCATAAGGAGGGCCATAATTCTGAAGGGTGGGAGTAATACTAGCCTCTGTGTCCTTAATAGAATTGAAACTTTCTTTTGTGATAGCTATGACATTTTTCATTCTATGTCAAGACTGGAGGCAAGGATTAGGCCAGTTTAAAGCTTTTCCCCTTGAAGCGATGCCAGGTTTGTTACTGGTTTAAACTAAAACCTCTTAAAAGAAGAGTCTGAGGACTAGTCCGCTGCATTAAGAAAATCCTCTAAGTGGGCTTCCAAAGTAAAAGCCTTGAAGGCAATATCTCCTCTCACAGAATGAGTTCCAAAACAGGAAGGATCAATACCCACTTCTTGCATGATCCATCTGCCCCATCTGGCAATGGTAGGGGAGGAGCCTGCTCTTTAAGGCTTGGTGAGGGTGATAGTAATTGCTTTTCTTCTGGAGGACATTGCTCCTCAGTCACAGATTGCTAAGCCTTTTTTGCTCTTATCACACACAAATTTGAAACATCTGGAAACAGAGGATAGGGCACCATTTTAGAGTAACATTTTGTTCTTCTGGAAATATGAAAGCTCACTCAATCAAGTCCAGGGCTCTCACATCTGAGACTCTGTGACAGGAGACTGGACACAACAATGTAGCTAATTTTTCAGACATTTGCTTCCTTAACAGGTACTTATTTGAAGGCCCTGGTTTGAACAGGAATAAAACATTAGTGACATCCTATAAAGTAGATGATATGGGTTCTGGAGGAAAAGACAGTCTAATGCCTTGCAGAAGCTTGCAAATCAAAGGGTATTCTCCTACGGGATGTCCCTGAATCGACTAGTGGCCTGCCGAAATAGCCGATCCAATGTGTGAATGGATCTGGACATCAAGCCGATTGATGCTAAAGAAGCAAAAAAGTTTAAGATGTGGACAATGTCTCCCCCCACAGGATCCAGTTGTGTTGAAGACACCAACCCAACAATTGAGACCATGCTGAGCGGTATCTCTTACTCTTGTTATCTGCCCATGCTTTGGCGACCAATGAAGCAGCTTCCAGTGAAATGTCTAGAACATTTCAACGGTCCCGGCAAGCATCCATGCCATGAGATAAAGCGAGCCTGCTTGGACTAGGTAATGGGGGTTCCCCTGGGGAAACCCGAGGTGATCTAGAAACAGGGGTAGAGGGATTGGAAGAAAGTTCCATCAGAACTGGAAACTATACTTGAGACCTCCAAATCAGGGTGATCGTGACCAGGTCTGCCTTTTGCCTCAAAACTTTGGTGAACAATCTCTTGATCATCGTGAAGAGTAGAAACACATATCCTTTCTTCTTCCTCCAGTCCTGGAAGAATACATTGGTTGGAATCTGGTCTGCAACTGCAATATCTATCTACAGATGATCCACCAAGAGGCAAAGAGGTCCATCGATAAAGGACCCCACCGGGAGTGTATCTCCTGAAACTCCTGTGGGTGTAACTTCCAGAGATTGGCATCCTGCCAATGTTGGGAGTGGCAGTCTGCCACCTAGATGGGTTTTCCTTGAAGATGCTCCGTTGACACCAAAATCTGGTTGGCTAGGCTGTAAGTCTAAAAACTCTGAGCGAAGTCAAAGAGATTCTTTGATTTTGTTCCCCCTTGGTGATTGATGTAGCAGACCGATGCTACATTGACCACTTTGAGAAGGAAACAGCATTGAGCTTTGTCTTTGGTCAGTCATTTTACTGCAAAGGAGCCAGCATCAACTCTAGACAGTTTAAGTGGAGGGCTTACTCTGTCGAACACCATTTTCCTCCTGTGAACAAATCCCCACAGCGTGCACTATCACTAGATCTGTCTGGGAGCTGAAAAAGACACACCCATGCCAGTCCTCCTCATGGAAGATCCACCATTGTGGTTCTTCTCTGGTATCTTCTAAGGGGGTAATAGACTGGGAGTAGGTAACACTTTGTTGAAGGTGGAGGTTTTTGAGTTGTTGCAATGCCCGACAGTGCAGGGGACCAGAAAACATGACCTGAGTGGATTGTGACAAAAAGACCCACAATGCGGGTGAGTTAACTTGGCTAGACAGTTAGGACAGAGTTCTCCTGGGTTTGTGCTTTATTTTATTAAACTTCTGTGATGGAAGGCTCTGGGTGGCTTTGACTGAGTCCACTAGCAACTCCAGGAACTGCAAGGTTTGTGTGGGAGTGTGGTAGGACTTCTTATTGTTGACCACTAACCAGAGAGACTCCTGAAGTTCGATATCCAGATGCACATGGTTTGATAATCACTATGGACACTGGTCCATATTGAGAATATCCTCCAGATAGATGACTAGTCTGATACCTTGTGCTCTCAAATCTTCCACAACATGTTTCAAGACTTCAGTGAAGCAAGGAGCAGATGATAGCCTGAAAGGGAGGGAGGTGAATTCAAGGAGACTTCTATTGAAATCGCAGGAAGTGTCTGTGAATGGGGAAAGCTAGGGCTACTGAGGTAGGTGTCCTTCAAGTCCAGACACACCATCCAATCATTTGCTTACAGCAAGTCCCTGAGGAGATGCATACCCTCCATCTTAAAGTGGCAATAAACTAGCCA
This sequence comes from Pleurodeles waltl, assembly GCF_031143425.1. NCBI lineage: Eukaryota > Metazoa > Chordata > Amphibia > Caudata > Salamandridae > Pleurodeles > Pleurodeles waltl. The sequence goes on from NC_090444.1 coordinate 1,606,080,376, forward strand.
CTTGTTGAACTCCTTCAGATTAATCATGGGACGCTGATCCCTGTCCCACTTCTCTACCAGGAAGAGGTTGCTGAGAAAGCCATAGGGATGTAATGGGATTGGAACAATTGTGCCCTTCTCCAAGAGTTGAACAATCTCTGAATATACTAGGTCTGTTTGGGTTGCCAAAAAGGATAGAGGTCCTGGTCTGTGTGGTTGGAATGGAGAATGGTAGAACTCTGGACCGCATTTACAAGAATCTGAGGCATCAGCCTGATGTATCAGGTTTCTTTCACTGCCCTACTATCCCCTAATGACACCATGGATGCACTGTATATACAATACGGAGCTCCATTGTGCACGTTGTCACAGATGCTACCGAAATTCGGATGCATCTGTTGGTGCCAAATTCACGCATTTCTGGACTCCAGCAATGCGATGAGTCCCCCATAGAGTAAAGACTTGGGCTAATTTTAAGCCTAATCTGAGCAGGTGGTAAAATTCTGACGCAGTGAAGTCGCAGAATGACTCAGTAAAATGTACAATTCACTGTGTAAATTCTTTGTGGCTTTTCCCATGGGAACACCTACCCTGCATACATTATACCTGGCGCAGGATTCATGTGATACAAGGGTTTACAAACTGGCCCATTGGGCCCAATGTGTCAATTTGTGAATCTGGATCAGGGCAGAGCACTGCTAGTGCCACAGCTGCATCAAAAAAAAAAATGCAACGGTGGTGCACAGGCCTTGTAAGTGAAGCCCTCTATTTGAAAACCTCTCATGGTCTGAAGGACCCAGGCATCTGATGTAAGGGCCTCCCACCTCTGAAAAAATTCTGCCAGTCTGCCCTCTGTCGTATTCCACCAGAGGGTTGTATACTCACTTTGTGGGGTTTTATAGGAGCTGGGTCCACTGGAACCTCCTCTGGAACCTCGTTAGTGGGGATAACTTCTAGTTGAGTAGAAGTTTCCAAACCTAAATGAGTCTTGCCATTGTCCTTGTCGGATGCCAGAACCTCTGGCAGGTACTTGGTGTAGGATGTGGCTGGTTGACGGCTCCCTTCCAGGACCGGCTCCCACAAAAACACAGGGTTGAAAATCCTCTTAATAAAGGTATGAGCCTTATCCAGGGAGTTAAATGTATTTACAAACTTACGCAGCTCACGGATAAAGAGATCCTTGAAAAGACCTCCTTGCATGATGGTACCAGGCTCTGAGTAGGCCAACTCACCCAGCCTCTGGTCAATACTAATTAAAAGGGATCTGCGCCTTTCTGTAGAAATAGTGCAGTTAACATTTCCTAGAAAAATGATGGCTCTCTGGACCCAACCTGATAAAGCTTCTGGGGAGATCAGTGTGCCAGATGCTTTGGTATCTTCAATCATGCCTAGGATCTTGGATACAGGCCCTGCTACAGCCAATAATATATCCTGACATCAACGCTAGGAACGATCTATACCTTTTTTATGATCCCGCACAAATTTTGCTAAAAAGGTAGTCATCCTGGCTTCAATTTTGAGCGTAAGATCAACTTTACCTTCCAGCCCAAGGCAGATACATAACTCCTTGTCAATAGGCCTCCATAAGTGGCCTGCCACATAATAGGCAACTTTTGGTGTTTGTTAGAAATGAAGGGCTTCATTTCCAAGAAAATGGTGCATTGGAATCGATGCACCAATTTTTTGGCTTCAGCCCTACAGCCCTTAAGGACGCCATGGTAGAGCTGTATTTATGATACAGTGCTCCACGGTGCACGTTTCCACAGATGCTTCAGAAATTCAAACACATCGGTGGCACTAGAAGGATGCATTGCTGGACTAGAGTCCAAAAAATGACACTACTCCAGCAATGCATGAAAGGCTCCGATGTTAAAAAAGCCCTGTGTCCAATTAATGCCTGCTCTGAGCAGGTGTTACATTTTTGACACTGTGAAGTCGCAGAACAACACAGTGAAATGTTGTAAACTTCACTGTGCTAATTCTGCCTGGTTTTTAACAAGGGAATGCCCACCCTGCATACATTATACCTGGCGTAGGTATAGTGTGGCGCAGGGCTTTACAAACTGGTGCAATGGTCCCATTGTGCCAGTTTGTAAATGTGGTGTAGTGTAGGGGACTGCTTTCGCTGCCACAGCATAAAAATAGTGATGCTATTGCAACGCAAGGGGCTTGTAAATAAGCCCCTAAGTCTCTAGTTGGCAGTGGTATGCACCCTGTCCAAATAGGGAACACAATCCTAGTCAGGGTAAGTCAGATACACAAACTAAATTGATCTGTACTCACCCTCTGGTAGCTTGGCACAGAGCAGGCAGGCTTAAGTTAGAAGGCATTCTGTAAAGTATTTTTGCAACACTTAATTACAGTAACACAGTGAAAGGCACCACTAAAAAGCTAACCATCAGTTTAGAACAATAGATAATATGTATCCAATTAAAACAAGACCAAAATAACAAATATCCAATAAGTAGATCCTAAGATATGCAATTTTAAAGATTTAGGTGAAAATAGCGCTTAGAAGTACAAAGCAACAATGGTGGTCATCTGGCCACGGTCGACTGGGACAAAGTCATAGGTTCATGCCAACCGTGATGTAGTGCAGGCTGGCTACAGGAACCCACTTGGGCCTGCTGAACACAGTACCTTAAATCCCAGTGCGCGGTCTTCGCAGCTTTGCTTTGAGAGGCTTCACATCGTCCAGCATCTGTTCTGAGAAGTTGTGTGGTGAGGTGCTGTGAGGCTTGGCATCTGTAGGAAAGTGCCTGTTTTGGCATGGTCACTCCCCACACCTTTTGACTGGTTTCTGGCATAATTTCAAGAGAAAATGCACTGGGTTCCTGCTAAGTAGAATCCCAGTGCCAGATCTCTTTCTCCCCAAAACAGCACACCTAACAACCCCAGGGCAAGGTGCATTCTATTACACGTGAGGGGATATCTGCATGAACCACAGATAGACCACTTGTTAGACTAGGCATCCTTGGTGTGGTCTCCCCTAACTTTTTGCCTCTGCTCCCCGGGTTGTTGATGTGTGCTGGTCTCTGTTTTTGTTACTCTGGGCACTTTACCACTGCTATCCAGTGCTAAAGTGCAAGTGCTCCTATGTAAAATGTATGTGTAATTGGATTTCCATGATTGGTATATTTGATTTACTGGTACGTCCCTAGTACAATGCACTAGAGGTGCCCAGGGCCTGCTAATCAAATGCTACTAGTGGACCTGAGCACTGGGTGTGCCTCCCACATTAGTAGTCATGTAAACATGGCTCAGACCTGCCACTGCAGTGTCTGTGTATGCAGTTTTAAACTGCCAATTTGACTCAGCAAGTGTGCCCACTTGCGAGGCCTAAACCTTCCATTTTCTTACATATAAGACACCCCTAATGTAGGCCCCAGGTAGCCCATGGGCAGGGTGCAGTGTATGTTTAAGGTAGGACATACACTAATGTGTTTTATATGTCCTGACAGTGAAATACTGCTAAATTCAGTTTTCACTGTTGCAAGGCCCATCTCTATCATAGGTTAACCTGGGGCTGCCTTTAAATATGATTAAAGCGTAGATTCTCTTTGGGAGCAGATAGACATGTGGAGTTTGGGGTCTCTGAACTCACAATTTGAAAATACATATTTTAGTAAAGCTGGTTTTGAGATTGTGTGTTTGAAAATACCACTTTTAGAAAGTAGGCATTTTCTTGCTTGAACCATTCTGTGACTCTGCCTGCTTGTGGATTCCCTGTCTGGGTCAGTTTGACAATTGGGCTGTTTGCACCTCTCTCTAGACAGTGACACAGAGGGAGCTGGGGTGTAGCCTCCATGTCCTGATTAGCCATTTGTGCTAGGGGGGAGGGGAGGAGTGGTCACTTACACCTGAAAGGGATGTGCCTGCCCTCACATGATGCAGTCTCCAACCCCCTGATGTGTGTTTGGGGCCGGGCCTGGGCAAGGCAGGATCTCACAAACAAGAAAGACTTTCCTTTGAAGTTGGCCTACTTCAAAGGCAGAAAGTGGTATAAGAAGAGCACCCAAACCCCTGAAAATTAGATCACTTCTGAAATCAAGAGGAACCTCTGCCAAGGAGAAGAGCTGAGAAGAAGTTCTGCCCTGCCTTTGACTGTGCTTTGTGGAGACTATCTGTGAGTTGCTGCTTCTGCCTGTGAAAGGGGACAAAGACTGGATTTTGTTGTGCATTCCTGCTTGTGAAGAATCTGCAAGGGCTTGACCTGAGCATGCCTCCTGTTGTTGAAGTCTCATAGCCATCAAAGATGTCTCCTGCCAGCACTTGGACTCTCTGCTGAGACTCCTGCCCTGCCATGTGGTGCCCCATCCAGTTCCTGGCCCCTTGAAAGGTGAAGCTGGCAGACAAAGGCTGAAAATCCATACACAGACCACCTTGCAGGGAAATTTTCAATGCACCTTCCGTGACGCCGCTGATAAACGACGCACTGCCGTCTTCGTGGCTGAAATCAACGCTTCACCTGTATCGCGGCTGGAAGATCGATACATTGTGGCTGGAGAAACGACATGCAACACCCGCTAACGGAGGCTGATAACGACACAAACCCCACGCAGAGTGGTTTGGTGATACTGTGCGACCGGATTGTAAATGCTACATCGCTGGGTGCGGATTAACAACGCAAAGCCTGCCCGGCCCTGAGGTGCCTGTCTGGATCAACACATCGCTCTCTTGAGGGAGAGGAGAAACAACGCACTCCGACCCGACCGGAGGAGGAACAGCGCACGGTGTCGCTTGCGAGTGAGAAATCGACGCATCGCTGGCCTCTTTCGACGCACACTTGCCCGTGCAGTGTTATTTTTACGCTACCCAGGTACTTTTGTATGCTAACAACTTTCTCACTGTTTTCTAAAGAATTTAAGACTCTGAGGCCCTAATTTATACTTTTTGGCGCGAAACTGAACTAATGCAGTTTTGCACCAAAACGTTTAGCACCGGCTTGCACCATTTCTGTGCACCAGCCGGGCACCATATTTATGGAATGGTGCAAGCTGGTGCAAAGGGTAGGCTAGGGTGAAAAAAAAATGACATTAGTCAGGTGGGGCTGGCGGTATGGAAGAAGGGTTTTTTTCCCCAAAAATGACGTTAGGCAGGTTAGAGTAACAACAAATGACTCTAACCTGTCTAGAGTCATTTTCTGACACAAAACCATCCATACCACATGACTCCTCATGAAAAAACAGGAGTCATTCCCACCACCCCAATGGCCAGCACAGGGGACCAGGGTCTCCTGGGCATGGCCATTGCACCCGGTGCCAAGTAGGGGGGCCCGATTCAGGGCCCCCAAGGGCACTTTAAAAAAAATACTTTCCTATACTTACCTATACTTACCTGGTATGGGATCCACATCCTCTGCTGTCCCTCTGGTGTGGGTAGGGGTGTCCCTGGGGCCTGGGAAGGGCATCTGTGGGCTTATTCCATGGTGTTCCATCATGGAAGTAGACCCACAGGTCCCCTAACACCTGCCCTGACTCAGGCGTTAAAAAATGGTGCAAAGCAATCTTTGCACCATTTTTTGACCCCTCTTCCCTCCCATGCGTGATTTTAGCATGGGGGGATAAATATGGTGCTAAGGCCCTAGAGTCATTTTTTGCACGGGAACGCCTACATGGCATCTCATTGACGCAAAGTAGGTTTCCACGTCCATAAAATGACTTTGACTCCATAAATGTGGCGCTAGACGGGTCTAGTGCCAAAGTATAAATATGGAGTTAGTTTTGCACCGAATTTGCATTAAAAAAATGATGCAAATTCGGCCCAAAACAAGTATAAATATGTCCCTTATTCTTTTAAAATTCATAACTTGACTTGAGTATGTTGGATTTTTGTTGTTCTTTTCTTGTTTTGTTTAGATAAATATTCTCTATTTTTCTAAACCTGTGTTGTGTCATTTTGTAGTGATCTCACTGAGTTACTGTGTGTGTTGGTACAAATACTTTACACATTGCTTCTGAAGTTAAGCCTATATGCTTGTGCCAAGCTACCAAGGGGGTGACCGGGGGTTAACTGAGGGTGATTCTCCGTTATCCTGACTAGAGTGAGGGTCCTTGCTTGGATAGGGGGTAACCTGACTGCCAGCCAAAGACCCCATTTCTAACATGTCTTTGTTGATTCTCAGACATGGTAAGTGACTGCGGAAGCCATTTTAAGTGCATGTGCTTGACACTGGTCACTTCGAGTTTCCCAGCTACATGATGGCTTCTCTGAATATAGGGATGTTTGGTATCAAAGATCTCAGATTAATAAACCCTCACTGATGCCATTGAGGGATTTATTAAAAACTGTATCCAGAGGGCACCTTAGAGGTGCCCCTGAAAACCTACCAGCTACTAGTGTGTTGACTGACTGACCCTGACCATTTCAGCCATCTTAGACACGTTTCTGTCCCCCCAAGGTGAGAGCCAGGGCTCTCAAGGGCCAGAGACAAAAAAATCCTGCACTGGACAGGGGTGTTAGCATTTCACCCAGGCGGAGGGTTTCAAAGGCCTAGCCATTTTTTTTATGCAACCCAGTTCTCTCCAGATGTCAGGGATGAACGATCCCCCATCCCCTGTCAGGCAGAACAGGTAGAAAAATTGGACAGATTAGGAGGTGTGCTCACTTCATGCCAGTCCCACCCCTAAGGTGGACGAGCTGAAGTGGAGACTACTTTTTAATTTCCCCCATCTTGTTTGGAAGGAGTTAGGCAACTAGGAATAGGGTTATGCCCACTCCCCAGCAGAAGTGGTCACAAGAAGAGTGTAGTCACCCTAAAGGTGGTCAGCCCATTGGCTACCACCTGGCACTCTCTGTAACACTGCTAAATTGAGAATTTAGGAGGCACCCCTTTACCCTAGAACTCAGATCCTGATGGCCTAGGAAGAAAGGGACACAGAATTGCACCTGAAGAAGAGGAAAAGAAGAAGCAGCAGACTTGGTACCTGCTGACCTCGATGGACTCAGCCCCAAAAGACCATTAATCGTGCAGCTGAGCCTGCAGGAAACCCAGAAGGACTGCCTGCCTTCCAGAAAGACTCAGGCTCTGATTTATTTAAAAGTGGCACAGTAATGTGCTGTATTTACAGGAATATGGTGCAGCCCTGTTTTTCCCTCTGCGCCAGTGCTAAATTAAGCTCTCTGTGCCAACACAGGCATCCTTGCAACATAGTGCAAGTGTGTCTGCGTTGAGGGGATAGATTGGTTTAATGCAGGGAGGCTTCCCTTCCTGCACATAAACAAAATATTATGGCGATTTGGCACTTCTGTGTGTGCTGCAAACTGGAGTCCACATATAAGTACGAAGCATCATTTTGGAATGATTGTTTATGTGCTTCTACCTAGTTTTTGTCCATGACTGGTTTTCAGCCAGAGCCTGCAGCCTGTCTTCACGAGAACCAATTCCCACTGAAAATCTTTGGGCACCCGATGCTTTACTGCACCCCTGCACGCAGCTGCCCCAGTGCTGCTTGGAGTGACCTGCTGGTGTGGTTCTGATCTGTGCCCAGTACTTATCTCAACTCTCTGAGATTGGCCTTGTAAGCCGCTGTTAACCGTGTGTTCGCTGAACATTGTTTTCCTCTATAGATTAACATTGAAGAATCTTGAAATTGCACTGTGTCTATTTTGGAAACTAAAACATATTTATGCGTGAAAACATATTTACCTTGTAACAAAGTTCTTGGGTTTAAAGTGTATATAAACAAAAGTACTATTTTTCTAAATTTGTCTTGGATGTATTCTTTGAGTATGTGTCTCATTAACTGCCTCTGTGAGTACAAAAAATGCTTAGCACTACCCTCTGATAAGCCTAACTGCTTGCCCCAAACCACAAAAATAGAGCATTAGTCCTATATACTTTTGCCTCTGCAAACCATCTGGGGATCCACTGAACCCTCTGCACCATGTACTTATTTTTAGTACACTATATAGAGAGCCAGCTTCCTGCAACGTTGCTTTGTGTTGATCCCGGGGAGCTGTGTGGTGAGGCTTTGCGGGGCTTGGTGTCACTTCACATCGATCCTGGGAGTTGTGTGGTGAGGTTTTGCAGTTCTTGAGATGGCCTTGCGTGGCTTTGCATTGCTTTGCAGCAGTCCCAGTGAAAACCACCTTAGGCCCACTTTCAAGGATCCAGGACTGAGGTGGCACAACCTGACAGTGTATACTTACAGACGGCAGAGTCCAGGTGCTGTAGCACGTGAGTTGCAGGCAGTCGTTGATGTCCCTGAGACTTCAGAGAACAGGGTGCAAGCCTGCAAGCCCTTGGAGGTTCTTGGTTGCAAGGATGTAGAAAGCAAGTCCAGTCCTTTTCACAGCAGGACTGAAGCAGCAGGCAGCAGGCAAATATGGCAGAGCAAGCAGCAAAGTGGCAGTCTCCCCCACAGCAGGAGCAGTAGGCCAACACCGCAGAACAGGCAGCAAAGTGGCAGTCTCTCCTACCGCAGCAGCAGTAGGCCAACACAGCAATGCAGTTGCAGTGTGGCAGTCCCTCTTGGCAGCAGAGCAGTCGTTCTTCCTGGCAGAGTGTTGTTATTTACAGTAGAAATCTGATTTGATGGGTTTTGGTACCAGTAGTTATACTTTGGTGTCCTGATTCTTGAAGATGGGAAAGGCTTCCAAAGGCAGGCCATTGAAATGTACAAAGGCCTGCCTTCCCTGTCCTGGCTCCAAACTGGCTCGAGTGGCAATACAGGGTTGATATGCCCTACTGTGGGTGGACAGGACATGTCTATTCTGGTTTAAGTGTGGCAGTGCTAAGCTTCGCCCTCAATCAAGTCAGTTAATGACCCATTGAGGTCCATTAAGACCCATCAAGTCGCACCAAGTCTCCCATTGTGTGTGGCTGTCTAAAGTGAATGCACAGAGCCCAGCTGTCACCCAACCTAGACATGTATTCAGAGGCAGGCAGAGGCACAGAATGGCTAAAGTAAGAAAATGCCAACTTTCTAAAAGTGGCATTTTCAGACTTACAACTTAAAATCTGACTTCAACATAAGTTGTGATTTTAAATTGTAAGTCCAGAGACACATTTCTATCTTTTCCCAATTGGGAGTTACATGTAAAAGATGTTTTAAGGTAACCCCAATGTTCTCCCATCGGAGAGACAGGTTTTGCAATAGCGAAAAACAAATTTCATAGTTTTTCACTACCTGGACATGTTAAACTTAAAAGTGCATGTCCAACTTTTTAAGTACACTACACCCTGCCCTTAGGGGTAACTAGGGCTTACCTTAATGGTGACTTACATGCATGGTTAATTTGTGAGAAAATTAGTGCTGGGTCCCTTATCAGGAGGCCTCCGCAGCTTGCTCCACCTTTTGCCACTGCCCGCGCTGCCAATGACAGTACCTAAACAACTACTAACCATCACACTCCTACAAGTGTGACAGTTGAGACTGTTTGAGGCCCCCAAAGGTATAAGAATGGCATGGGTGGCTGGTATTTGTTGTTTTCAATGTATATTCAATTAATACACAACTGTTGTTCTGCTAATCCCTTAATTGCACAGAGGACATCACCATGTGGCAGCTGCCATAAGCACCGGTGTTGACAATTAAATGTCGGTGCGGAGCACAGGAAGCCACTGGTTCAAATTAACCACTGCTTCACATGTAATAAAAAGGAAGGTTTGGGCTTGGCAAGTAGGAGCACTTGCCAAGTTGAAATAGCAGTATAAAACTGCAAACATAGGCACTGCAGTGGCAGGCCTGAGACATGTTTAAAGTGCTACTGTAGAGGGTCGCACAATTGGCGCTGTAGGCCCACTAGTAGCATTTACACGCCTTGGTCTTCTATAGTGCATTTTACTAGGGACTTACAAGTAAATTAAATATTCCAATTATAGATAAGCCAATGTTATCATGTTTTAAGCAGAGAGCACATGCACTTTAGAACTGGTTAGTTGTGGTAAGGTGCCCAGAGTCCTAGAGCCAACAAAAATTATTTCATCCAAAAGTGGAGGGAAAAGGCAAAAAGTTTGGGCATGACCCTATAGAAATGGCCATTTCCAACATTGCCTGAAACCGTTCCACAAAGAGCTGACCTAAAAAGTTGTCTAGGCCCAACCTGTCCACACCTGGGGCTTGGAGCGTGCTATCTGGCTTTGAATTGATCCCAGGGGAAGAGGGATCACCAGTAGGGCACCAGGGCCTAGGTGGTCCAACATCTCCATCCGAGATATTAATGGAGTCATTCCCATTGAATGGGTCAGGAGAAGGAGGAGAAAAGGAAGGACCACCAGAAGAGCTGAGTGGGGCTGGGAATCCATGAAAGCTTTCTTAAGGTGAGCAAATGCATCCAGATCTACCCCAGGGATGTGTGCACGTTTGTGTTTAGCATCTGGTACTAGTGCTGAGGGCTGACCTGGAGGTGTGGGGGCCAGAGCCCAAGATGAGTCTTCCCTCTGTGGGAGGGTTTTTTGGCACTGTGATTCCATCTGGAGAATATTCTTCTTCAAGGGCGCCACAACCTGGGACACTGCCTTAACGATAGAGACATCCATTATGTGGCAGAAATGGTCATATATGGAGAGGGCGATAATATTGTCCTCCTCCATATTGAGTGACTGAGAACTATGGATCAGGCCTTAGGGGAAGAAGGCAATGTGAGTACTGGGCAGGCCCAGAAATGATTAAAAGTACCAAGGGTAGCGCAGAAATAAGCCTAGAAATTACTCTGGCACACTACACTCCCTTTGAAATACTGGGACCTCAAATGCTGCCTGGTTTGTGTCCCAACTACACTGCTGTTAATAAAGGCTCACCTTACCCCAAACAGGTGTTCAGACTCCAGGCAGGGGCTCTGAATTTTCCGTTGTGTTTAATTATACAAAGTGGCCCAAATACCAAGTGCTGTAATGAAAACAGCCCCCGAAGCAAAACTCAGCCGGACACACTTCACCCTTTCGCTGATTAGCAGTGGTGAAAGTGACATGCCAGCCACTGGGGAGTAGAGCACGCAGGGCACAATAAGGATTAAGCTCGAGCTCTGTAGTGGCAGGCTGACGGCACCACGCTTCAACGCCTATGACTGACAGCCGTGAAGGAGCGAGAATGTAGCAAAGGAAACAATTAAGCACAGTGTGACGTTTGTTAAACTGATAAAAACAGGTTATATACAATCCTAAAGCAAAATCTGCTCAACAACACCTTCAAATAAGACAAACAACATCAATAAGGCACTCCTCAGGAGAGAACTCCCCAACAGTCATAATACATAGGAATATTAGAACTATGACTTCATATAACAATCAAAACTTTCAAGATACATATCCATCTATTGTTCAAAAGGTATATATGCAAATACAGCACATCTCCTTCCCTTTGACATAATAATTTGACTTATTTGAAACAAGTGTATACTGTATTTATGGTCCACAAATATAATCACTTAAGTACTTAGGTGGTCCTCTGTTCCTCGGCAACCTATGTCCTTTACTACTCTGTTCATTAGTCATGTCTCCTACACTATCTCGCACTCTTTCTCTAGTATTATGGACTCTTCTTCCTAGAACATCACCATCCTCCATCATCATGAAACCACTACAACCTTCCTCATCATTCATCTTACCATCATTTCCTTTCTTGTATAACGCCACTCTCCTTAGAGACCGGTCCCAGGATGCGTGTTTCTGGTCCAGGGAGGACCTGGCGTGGCAGTTCTGGCTGGACTGTTCCCATGGGGAACAGGGTCAAGGCTGATTTGCATATGGCTGGGTCCCAACTGGGATGGCATAGCAAGCAAAAAAACTAATGGATTAAACCCAGATCTGTGACTGGGGGTGAATGTTTGATTTGTTACACATTCTGTTCATCATCTGTTCTTTTTGCACTCTTCTTAGATTCCATTGTTCTCCATTTTCCAAAACCATAAACCCAACATGTACTTCTTTTATTCTATATGGACCCCAAAATTTTGTCAAACCTCCCTCAACTCGTCCAGTTTTCACCTTCATTAAGTCTCCCAATTCACACAAACATTGTCTCTTTGGTTCTGGTTTAATAACATTTCAATCCAGGCCAGTGAAATTTTGGTATTTGCTTTGCGTCCCCTGATCACATTGAATGGGATTTCATTTGTAACTCCATTCTCCATGGTACGATACGCCCAAACAAGATCACACACCATTTTCCTTCCATCACTTTTCTTTTCCACTGCCATTTGTATCACTCCTTTTACCATGTGGTTTGCTCTTTCTACTGTCCTATTGGCCTGGGTATTATAGAGTGATGTTCTAGCATGTGTGATACCAGAAAAATTCAATTGAGTCCCATTATCTGTGATTAATTTCACTGGGTAACCTTCCTCCGTAAATATTTCTTCTAATACCTTTTAGAAAACACATCCACAATGACCAATGCAAATCTTAATTCTATTCAAACTCCATTCAAAGGTTCAATATAATCCAAACACACGGTGAGCCATGGTAATCCTGGATCTTTTATTTGACCCATGACAGACTGTGTGCCTATTTTCAACCGTTTCTCTCATCTTTACAATGTACATATTGCTCTACCCACTCAGCTACATTTTGTTACATCCCAGGCCACCATAGGTTTTCTTGTAATCTCTCCTTTGTTAAGGTCTGCCCCAAGTGGCCCTCATGCACCATTTTAGAACATTCAAATCTTAAACCCTCCGGGGGTACAAACCGGTCATCCTAGAAATAAGTTTGCCATCACATACAGAAAATGTATCTATTATTTTAATGTATGGTCTTACAGCTGGAGACACTGCACTTTCCTGCTTACTGCCCTTCACCATCATATCTATTAGCTGTCATAACACTTTATTTCTATCCAAGCTTTCAAACCATTTTTGTTTCCTGTGGCCCCTCGGCTTCCTTCCACTGTATCATATACACTGGCTACAGCTCCTTTCTTGTCAAAAGTTTCAAATTTTACTTGGTTTACGTCTTGCAAAGACAAAGGCAATCTGGACAGTCCATCATCTTGGGCATTTCTCCAGCCTGCTATGTATTCTATGCTGTATTAAAAATCTTGTAAACGGGCTGCTTATTGAGCTAATCTCACCGACCCTTTACCAGCTCCTCCATTCGAAAAAATCTTTAGTAATGATTTATGATCTGTACATAGGATCATAGAAAATCCCCAGAAATACATCCTGAAATATTCTGTCACCCATACAGTAGCTAATGCTTTCCTCTCAATGACTGAGTAATACCTATCAGTAGTAGTCAAGGAGTGGGACGCAAAAGCGACTTTTTTCTCTCCATCTTTATGCAATTGGGATAATACGGCACCTAAGCCTACAGCACTTCCATGAACTGTCAATATTGACATCAGCTTTGTATCAAATAGTGTTAAAACTTTGGCCGCACATATGTCATTATTTATGCTATCAAAAGATCTTTGTTGGTCTTTGGTCCATTGTAACACACATCCCTTTCTCAACAATTTTTTTTTATGCTCAGTTTTTTCTGCAAAATTCTATACAAATTTTGCATAGTATTCAATGAGCCCACAAAAGGACCTCAACTGGTCTTTGTTAGTTGGGACAGGTGCCTTCCTTATAGCTTACACTAGATCTCTTTTTGGTTGAACTCCTGAGGCTGGCAATGTATAACCCAAGTATTCAACCTCCTTCACACAATTTTCACTTCTCTTTTGTAAGTGTTAGACCAGCTTCAGCAATTCTATCTAAAACTCGTTTAAGCACCATGTTATGGCTTTCAATTATTTCTCCAAAAATCAATATATCATCTTAGAAATAAACCACACCATCGATTCCCTTTAAGACTTTACCCATCATCCTTTGAAAAACAATAGCCCCATTGATAAAGCAAATGGCATCCTGTTAAATTGGAATACGCCTTCAGTTGTGATAAATGTTGTGAGGTGTTTCAAAACTCGATGGAGCTTAATATGATGGTATGCATTTCTCAGATTAAATTTGGAAAAAAAACTTACCCCCTTTCAATAATAGTACTAGTTCATTAATATTAGGAACGAGATAGTTATCCGCAACAATGTTTTGATTTATGTACACAGGTCTACACAGAACCTACTACTACCATCCGATTTGCTCGCAATCGCAACTGGTGATATTCAGCTTGATGTTTCAATTGGTTCAGTAATTCCTTCTTCAACCATATCCTCCAGCATCCGTTTGACTTCTTGTCTTGCGATAATGGGTACTTTGTGCACCTTATTCTGAACTGGTGTAGCATTTGGTTTGGCAATAATCTTATGTACATGTTTTTTTGGTTCACCAATTTAATTGGAAAATACTTTATTTGCACCATCCACGATCTCTTCTACAGTCACCTCATTAACCACCATAATTTGATTTGGTGCTCTCGGATTGATGATCAAATGTAGATCATATTGATGTTCCCATCCTAATATTGGTGGTCCACTCTCAGTTACATATACTTTTCCCTTAATACATCTGTCTAAAAATTCAATGTTAGTTATCATTTACCCTACAATATCTATTTTTCTCCCTGGTATCCTCTGGGATTGATATCTCTGGGTAATAGACGTACTTTTGGGCAGTGCTGTACAACCATTGTTTTAGGAATTATGTTGTATAAAGATCCTGAATCTATCATCAACTGAACCTCCTTCCCATTAATAGTAACTATAGCTTTCGCTTTACACCTCCTCCTTCCATTGTTTACCCAATCTTCAGATATACGTAAAATCCTATCCCCCTCCACATCACCATCTTCCTTGCCCTCTTACACTGCCAATATCGTATACCTACTGTTCATTTTGCACATATGGGCAAAGTGTCCCTTTTTACCACACTGTCTACATTCTTTTCCAATAGCAAAACAGGTTTTGAAATCAACATCATGTAAGTTGCTCCTACATCTAGTACACCATTTTTTGAACTGCTTCTGAGTATCACCTTGCTTAGAGGTACGTATATTGTTATTTATATTTTTTCTTTCAAACCCTATTTTCTTAGTCTGCTTGGAGTACCGGTTATCTGCACCAAGTACTGCTACATCTTCCTGTTCAACATATGATACACCTACATTGTTTTTTTTTCCATCTCCTACATAAATTGATCCGACTGTTCAACAACTTTTGCTATCTCAATGGCATCTTGCAATGACAAATTATTCACTGCCCACAACCTCTCCTGCATTTTTTTATTATTGCACTGTACTATTAATTGATCTCTTATCATTTAGTCCCTCATAACTCCAAACTGACATTTTACTGACAATTCTCGTAATCGTGCTACAAATCGATCTACTCTTCTGTGGTTGAGTATAAAACTTAGGTCTGCACATAACGATGTTCATTTCTTTAGCAAATCTCTTCTCTAATCTTGCTTTGACTTCCAAATATACATTACTAATTGGTTGCCGATCATTCCCTCCAGCTACTGGTAAGTACTTAAGAATATGTTGTTGTTCTTTACCTAATTTAATTAACAACAACGCTTTTCTCCTCGATGCACTAAACTCTCTCCCATCAAGGCCCTCAGTATAATTTTCAAATATTTCTATTCACTCCTCCCACTCTATTGGTGGAGTTTCAGACTCAGAGAGGAATAAAGGTAGAGGTACAATTGCTGCTTCCATTGCAACTATCACCTAACATCTAGATTGTATTTAATATAAATGTTAGTTTAGAGGCTAAAGTCGACGTATTTATTTTCTGTCACTGCGTGTGAATGGTGTACTTATCACCGCTGTCACTATCCAGAAGCAGGCACAAAGTCACATCAGTAGTTTTCTAGATATGTTGATTACTCTGTTGATATTACACACTGACAAAGTTCTCTAATTGTATAAATTGGTGTGCCTATCACCGTTGTCACTTATTATCTGGTACAGACACTGAGGATTCCAGTGTTGTATACATCGATGTGTTGTTCCTGCCAAAGTACTCCAATTGTATAAATGTATGTGCCTATCACCGTTGTCAATTTCTATCTGGCACAGGCACTTAGGATTCCATTGTTGTATAAATGAATGTGTTATTCCTTAAGTGGATGTGCCTATCCCCGAGCACATTTTCAACATATATTATCCTGTTTTGTGAAATTTGTATTGAGTATATTTGAAGTGCTATGTTTTCCATTCAGCGTGTTTTAGGTTACCGCTATATATAAATGCAAATTTATAAAGATGGCTGCAAGAAAATGTCACGTTGCGTCCAAAAAGTGATTTTCTACGTGGAATAGAGCTTGTACAACAAACGTGTCCAGAGTGATTTCACATTTGTTTTTGTCGATGCAGTGGATGTGCTTTGTATAATACGAGTCACAGGAACTAAACAATGGCTCTCCAAGGTGACGAGAGTGACAACACATCCCTTACATTTGCGCTGTAATTATTTTCAAACACTCATCTCGCTGCAACTGCCAATTTTCATTATGCAAGTTTTAATTAAAAATATAGTCAGTCTGTAGTTAATTTCTCACACCAGTTGCTTAATAATCACTGTCCTTCCAGTCTTTCACCACGCTACTTTACATGACTTTGAATGGCCTCATAGATATGGAGTAAGACAAAGCAGCACTCTCCGATGCCTTATTCTGCACCAGAGAGGCGTTCCATGGGCATTGTCCATGGGCATTGCCATGGGTTTTCCCACGCAACACCCACGGTTTTTAATTCTGCCCAATTTTACCTAATCACATAAACCTGGGGAAGCACCAAAACCTTACACCTCCCCAGGGCAGGTGTGA
This sequence comes from Pleurodeles waltl, assembly GCF_031143425.1. Lineage (NCBI taxonomy): Eukaryota > Metazoa > Chordata > Amphibia > Caudata > Salamandridae > Pleurodeles > Pleurodeles waltl. The sequence goes on from NC_090444.1 coordinate 1,606,097,008, forward strand.
CAAGGAAAAATACATGTATTTCTCCTTGTTTTTCCTCTTTCCATGTGTTCTGCATTGTGCAGCGCACATAGAAAGAGGAAAACACCTCTTAGGATTGTTTTTGTGCAGTAAAGTGTTCCTTCCTACACATAAACAATCCTGCAAACAACACAGACACCCTTGCACCATAGTGCAAGGGTGCCTGCATTGGTGCTAGGCAGCCAATTGTGCGCCAGTGCAGGAGGAAAGGAGAGGAATGCACTGTATTGCATAAATACAGTGTATTTCTGCCCTTTCACATTGGCGTAGGGCAGCTCAGCAAGAAGATTAGTGGTGCTGCTCTATGCCAATTCCCCATAAATAAGTCCCCACATTCATATGGGAGGTATAAGCAGACTGAGTAAAAATACAACTCCTACTACTTCCTCAAAGGGAAGCTGTGATTCCATCATTACACATCTGGAGGTTACCTGCCTCATTTAGTGGCGGGTGAGTAGCTAATTAATGCCACTGAAGCCACCACAATCAATCAAAGGCAGCAACCCACCCATGTCAGGGTCACTGATATCCATGTGCCAGTATATTTGCACTATTTAGTTTGGTCCTCCTAATTTGTAGGTCATCTGCCTGTACCATGATGTGACAAATGAAGGACTTGTGCCGGGGAAACAGACTTTTAGGGTTTGGCTCTGAAAAAGAAAAAGAAATAAGCCTGAGCTGGCAAAAAAGCATATTTGCCCAATAGACATTCACATTGTCTGGAAGTTCACTGGCTGATGCTCTTTCAGCAAACAAAACCCATGGATCTGTCAAAACTGCAAGAAACCCTCTGCTAATCCAGCAAGCTTGCAGGCTGCCCACTAAGGACTAAATCACCCTGTATGTCACTAATGGTTTGTTGGAGGACTGCAACTATTAACAAATGAATCAGTCAGTCTCAGACTATCCTCTCCCTTCCTAATTCCAAAGCCCACACAATTAGTTGACATAACTCCCCTAACTAATTTCTTCCCCTTCGTTTTTGCTTGGCAAATTGAATGAAACTTCCAATAATTATCAATTAGTGGTCATTAGAGCTACACTAGAACACATCTTAAAGTGCTTTCCTCTTATAATTACTGTTTTAAGCAGGTGCTGATAAGGGGAAAACATACTTGCTTTAGGTGATTTTCCTACTTTGTGTACCAGCTGGAGCATTTGATTACTGGCCATCCTAGTAAAAAACAGTCAGGTGGCAACCGACCCTTGAAAGAAGCAGAGGACTGGACCCAGGAGTCTAATGATGCTGCCAGGAACCTCCCTGGTTAGGCTGTCCCATTTTATTTGGCAGAGGGTACCTCCACTATGCTCTTGGTAGTTTAGATACTAACACATACTAGGGTACCAACATAATAATATTATCATGGTTGAACTATTTATCTTTTTTTACCATTTTCATAATACTTATTACTATGCTTTGTCTCATTTGCCTAATAATCAGAGCTCATGTTTGCTAGGCAAGAATACATTTACATATTGTTGCGGTTGTTGCAATAAATGTTCGAAAATACATTTTCATATCTTTCTTGTGGCTCATCTTGAATACACAATGTGACAATGAAAGGGTAGATCTGTTTCCACAAATTTCAAGGGAATATGAGTATTCATGTTCGAGATTGCAGACACCATCTTTTACCCTGGTATGTTTAGGGGTTCAAATGTGTTCAGAATATCCTGATGATATAGGCAGACTTATTCCCTATATCCTGGTGTTTCTGTTAACCAGAAACACAGTCCTACTTGAGCGGTAGGAACCATATACCAGCACCAGACAGTAAAGGACCCTTTTGCGAAGACATGAGTGACCAGTGCTGATCTATTGTTTGAGATAGCTCGCACTATCGCTCCTTTGTTCCAGAAGTTCTTTCTTTTTCTTACACCTGGAAGCTGTGAGACAGTTAGATGACCAAAATAGCTCTAAAAAATGTGTTTTATTGTTGCCGAATGAGGTCTGATTCAGGGTTCAATTCAGGAGGGTTTGCTGATTGCCTGCTGCATTTCCAGAACATTGTCATGGCAGCTCAGCTGTTGGGCTTTCTGTTCACTGTGCAAGAACCAAATTACCTGCTTTCCTATTTTAGTGACTACAGTTTGTTGCATTGGTTAATCTGAAGAAATTCCAAAGCCACCCCTAGTTTTCTCAGATCACACATTAACATTAGCTGTGCTCAGTAACCACTCAGCATTCCAGTAGGTTTCTCATTATCCACTCTCCCTGTACATGTTATGAGCTTCACCAATTTGTAACTGCTTATGCTCCCGTGATCAGCTCCGGTTAGAGAGGTACCAGTCGTACATTTCTGTAGGTATTTGTATTTGTTATGCCTGGCCAGGAGAGCTATCTCAGCAGCCTCATGTTTTTCAAAATAAAATCATAAAAAAATACATGCATACATATACAAATGGAGGCCCATATTTATACTTTTTTAGTGCTGCATTTATGCCATTTTTTGATGCAAAAACAGCGCAAACTTACAAAATACAATTATATTGTGTAATGCTTTTGCGTCAACAAATGACGCAAATGCGGTGCTAAAAAAGTATAAATATGGCCCGAAATTGTTTGATCATTGTACTTCCTCCATTGGTGTGTTCAGTCAACTTTTACTTCTGCCCACAACACAGCATAAAGCATGGATCAGGGCACTTCAGCAATTGGCTGTCTTCCACTGTGGTGACAGCATATTTGAATGTCCATATCTACACAGATGCTTCGGAAGCAAACCCATGGGAGCATATTTATCACACTTTTATACAGTGCAATGCAGCAAGCCACCTTGTTGTGCTGCGTGCAAGGCAAAGGGCAGGACTGTGTCACATTTAACATCATACGGTGCATTCCTTTCCGTGCACTTGTGCACTTTTGGCTGCTTAGCGCCCAACAGGCACCTGTGCACCATGTGTTGTAAGCAGAATTGTTTTTGCGCAGGAATTATTTTTGCGCAGGAAGGGACACTTTCCTGCACTTAAGCAATTCTGAGAGGTATTTTTCTCTTTCTATGTGTGCTGCAAATTGCAGCACAACATAGAAATAGGAAAAATGAGGAGAAATAATGAAAACTTCTCCTCTTATGCTTCCACTGGGGAGGCGTGGAATTTTGACGCATTCCCAGGTCTACCACTAATGGTAATTTTTTAAATACACCAAATCCATGGGTGGATGCATAGGAACACCCTTCCCCACCCATGGTAAGCTTCCCTGGGGCAGAGTGACACAAGGAAGTGATTTGCGCTACTTTGCATTACTCCATAATTCTCAAGATGGCCTTGATTGGCTTGATAAATCTGACTTTAGTGTGGCGTCTGCCTTGCGCTACCTTGCGTGCGTAAGGGCGATGCAACACTATGATAAATATGGGCCTTCATTTTTAGGTGGACAAATGCATGTTTCCATTTGTACTTTTCATATTTCGTTGCCTTTGTTGTACTTGTTATTTTTTTGCGAGGAACTGATCTGAGTACAGCCCACGCACGAGCTAGAGGTCGCTCGCCCCCTTGACTCTCTTGTAAGGCACCTCACTTGCTATGCAAGAGCACCCCAGTCACGTCAGTTAATCTTTTTGTATTGATCTGAAGCGAATTGCAGCAGTTTTCACCTGTGCTCCGCTTTATTGCTCTTTATATTGTTTTAATGCAGCGCACGCCCGTTCATGTCGAGTGTCGCTGCACCAGCAATTTATGCCCCTCGTCTTTGAGATGGATTTGTTATTGTTCGATGATGCTGCTCTACGGAGAATTTGAAAGAAGGGTAAAACATGCTTCAGTTGTGATTTCTTTTAGTTTATTCTACTGGTCAACTGCCTCCTCATATTATTATCAATTTTGAGGCACAAGATAAATCTAGTGCGTACTGTCTTTTCAAAAAGAAATTATAGAATAGACAAAATCAGATTAGAGAACACAGAATCAATGTCTTTAAATTGTAGTATTGTTATCTGAGGAGAAAAAGATGCAAATAAACACAAATAAAACAGAACTTGCAGGCTGCTCTTTATTGCCACTGGCAAATATAACATCCTCGAGTAAAACATAACAGTGCCAACTGTGTGCTTTTGGCGACTCCTTCATGTATGGATGTTTTTTTTTTTTAAAACTACTCTGTAAAGGGCAATATTATGTTAGCTACAGCTAGAGAAAAATGTGATGTGTCCATGTTGTGTTTTGGGCATTTCCTGTCACGGGCACTAGGCCTACCTACACAAAGTATCTGAATATTGAAACCAAGCCTTCTGAAGGTGAGCCATAAAGCCACTTCAAAGCATCAATCACTTTATGGTCCATTCACACGCCATTCACGCACAACAAACAGCACTTTCCTACTGCCAGCCACAGGCCCAATCCAACCAATCACTGCACTCACACCAACTTACGGCTGTCAGGCAAGGGCCCATCACATTCAAACATCAGAGGACAGAATAAATTTGACTACATTTTACCATCTGTCAGGTAAGCACCTCCTTCTTCCTAAACATTACAGAATGCATCCGTAAGGAGCCTTTACTAATGACTTCCATGACAGCCGCCTGATGCTCAGGAAGAAATTTTTCATGCTCCTTTAGCGCACTCACTGTGCTAAATCCAACTACTTCCAGTTTGTGGATGCAAGTTGGGGGTGTCAATGTATGCCTTGGGAGGCCTATTCCTCAAACTGAGCAAGCAAATCTACCTTTGAAACTAAGGCAGACATGCTGGGGAATTTTTGTGACGTTCCCTAAAGAGAAGGTCATAGACTCTGAAAAAGGGTAGTGTTTGGCACACAGGATAGTCCGTGAGAACGTAGCATATCATATGTCCCAGACAACATTATGTGCAGTGCTGTGACTGTAATCCACGTATCATACAGCAAATTGAATAGCTACGAAATTCTGATGGAGGATGAACATGGCAAGCAGGTCAAACTCTGACCCAGAAGTGTCATTGTCCTTCAGTGCTCGGGTGGCACCAATGGGTTTGAATCCATAGGAGTAGCACCTGTACTATCTTTATTATCTGCCTTCTTCCTGTGCAATATTCCTCTGAAAGCACACCTTCCATAAGCTTTCCTTATCTGTTCATGTCTCTGTCCTCATCAGAGTCCTGACTAATCCTGCATAATTGGCAAGTGAATCTATACTAATGCCTTCTGCCATTAACTACTTGAAGCTCAAGAAAACATGTCATTCATGCGCCATCAGCACACTTAGAGGGATACTTATGAGCCCCTAGCACCATTCCAATGCCACATTAGCGTTTTTTTTTTACGCTAATGTGGCATTAGAAGGCCAGAAACACTGCACCATATGTACAAATACTTTGTAACACTTTGTGCTACATTATGCCTGCACCAGGGTTCGAACAACCATGTCTTGAGGTTTTTTCTGAAGGGCAGGAGGTCTTTGGTTTTCCGGAGGTTGGTGGGGAGGGCGTTCCACGTTTTGGGGGTGAGGTAGGAGAAGGACCTGCCTCCTGTGGTGGTGCGTTGGATGCAGGGGACTGTGCTAGTGCGAGGTCGGCAGATCGGAGGTTGCGGGTGGGAGTGTGGAAGTTCACTCTTTCGTTGAGGTAGGTTGGGCCGGTGTTGTGGAGGGATTTGTGTGCGTGGATGAGGATCTTGAAAGTGATTCTCTTGTCTATGGGGAGCCAGTGAAGGGATTTGAGGTGTGGTGAGGGGAGGTCTAGGATGAGGCGTGCGGCTGTGTTCTGGATTCTCTGGAGTTTGCGTTTGAGTTTGAGTGTGGTGCCGGCGTAGAGGGCGTTACCGTAGTCTAGCCTGCTGCTGATGAGTGCATGGGTGACTGTCTCCCTGGTCTCTGTGGGAATCCATTTGAAGGATTTTTTCAGTGTGCAGAGTGTGAGGAAACAGGAGGAGGTTACTGCATTGATTTGCTGGGTCATGGAGGGGGAGGGGTCCAGGATGATGCCGAGGTTGAGTGCGCGGTTTGCGGGGGTGGGTGCGGGGCCTAGGGCGGTGGGCCACCAGGAGTCGTCCCATATGGTTTTGTTGGGGCCTAAGATGAAGATTTCGGTTTTGATGGAGTTAAGCTTGAGGTGGTTTGTTGTCATCCAGGTGGCGGTGTCAAGGAGTGCAGCGCGTAGGTTGGGTTTGGCGGTGGTGGGGTTGAGGGTGAGGGACAAGATGAGTTGGGTGTCGTCTGCGTAGGAGAGGATGGTGATTCCGTGTGGTCGGAGTATGTTGGCGAGGGGGGTCATGTATATGTTGAAGAGGGTGGGGCTGAGGGAGGAGCCTGGGGGGACTCCGCAGATGATTTTGGTAGCAGTGGAGTGGAAGGGTGGGAGGCAGACTTTTTGGGTCCGGTCGGTGAGGAAGGAGGTGAGCCAGTCTAAGGCTTTGTGTCGAATTCCTGTGTTGTGGAGGCGTGTGCGGAGTGTTTGGTGGTAGACAGTGTCAAAGGCCGCGGTCTAGGAGGATGAGTGCGACGGTTTCACCCTTGCGACTCTGGTTCTGATGTCGTCAGTACATGCGATGAGGGCGGTTTCCGTGCTGTGGTTCTTGCGGAACCTGGTTTGGGAGGGGTCTAATGTGTTGTTTTCCTCAAGAAAGTGGGATAGGCGGGCATTGACTAGTTTCTCAGTGACCTTGGCGGGGAAGGGGAGGAGGGAGATGGGGCGGTAGTTGGAGAGGACCTCCGTGTCGGCTTTGGGCTTTTTTAGGAGAGCGGTGATTTCTGCGTGCTTCCAGGGGTCTGGGAAGGTGGGCGCGTCGAATGAGGAGCTGATTATGTCACGGAGTGTGGGGGCAATGGTTGGGCTGGCTTAGTTGAAGTAAACTTCTGTGGCTGCTTGCCTAACGAAGCAGTGACCCATGGACATCAGCCACTGAAAGCCACAGCCACTGAAAGGTTTACCCAACGGCAGCTCCACCTCAGTTGATTTCCCAGAACATTGCTTTAGTATGATAAAATTTAAAGCTAGTAGGGACACAGAGGCCTTGCTGAGATGGGCACTGGGGAAAGTAATATTGACTCTCCTGCTGCTTTCCATGCTTCAAGCAAACTTTATAGTGACGACATAGACAACCTTTTTTGGGTGTTTTAGGAATGCGATCAGCAAAGTGTTGCTCCTGCAGCCTTGCCACATTCTCCAGAACATATGAGATGGAAGCTACTATTTCTGCAACAGTAGTGAGGCTTTCAAATGATAAACAACATAAGCATTGTATTTTACCATCTGGATCAGGTGGGTAAACAGTTTATTGTACCAAGTGTGAGTTTTATGGTACGCATTGTATGGTTGAAGAACCTGGTCATTCTTGTCCACTCCGCCCAGGTACTTATTGTAATCAGGTACGAAGGTGGGCTTGTGGACTTCGGCCATCTGACCCCAAACCGTGATGGGGGAAGTGCTCTCATCATGAATTGTAGTGATCACATGTACATCACGCCTAACCGAGAACGTGACTGCAAGCAGTTCGTTTGAACCCAACGCAGTTCTTTGGGATTTCTGGAGATTCGTGCAAACAAGCTTCTGCTGGAATCCTTTGCGGTTACAACAAACTGTACCACAGGCCACAGTAATAGCTTTGTAGAGCTCACTGAACAGCTCTACTCCTGTACAGAAATTGTCCACATAAAGGTTGTAACCTTTGTGATGGAGTGGCTGGACAGGTTTCCATACAATCCTACCTGTGACCCCTAACGTGGGAGTGCAACCTACAGGGTTTAGGGTGGAGTCCTTCCCTGTATACACTCTCAAGCTATACACATAGCCAGAAGAGAACTCACACAGCATGTACAGCGTGATGCCACCGTGAGCTCTTTTTCTCGCCATGTACTGTCTGAATAGCAGCTGCCCTTTGTACAGGATCAAGGACTCATTGACTGCTGTATTCTTTCCAGGTGTTCACATCTCTGGAAACATGGCAGACAAATGTTCCATGACAGGCCGAATTTTGAATAACCTGTCATGGTCTGTATGATCCGGGGGCAATGCAGCAGAATTGTCATTAAAAAGCAGCATGTGCGGCAATAGCAAAAAACGATCTGTGCTCATGTACGGTGCGAACATGGGGGTGATCCAAACCGTGCGAGTCATCCATTAGGACTGTAATGTGAGTTTTTGCACTAACCCCATTTTGAGCGTAACCCCCAAAAATATCTTCAACTCCGCCAGCGAAGTGGGAGTTCACTGGCATGCCCTAGAACAGAGCCATAGAGTGCCTCCATGCTCCCTCAGAAATTGTTCTGCACGCAAATGTGTTTGCTGCACAATTTGTTGAAGGAAATCAACATCCAAAAATAGATGGACGTAGTCGACTGGCATAAAATTTGAGATATCGACTTCTAGCATCACCAGTAAAAAGTGGAATTTGGGACTGAAATACATTTCGGGGCTGCCAAGAGAGCACTCTCCCTGTGCATGACACCGCACACACCTGCTCTCTGGGTTGGGCTAGCCTGCTGTTGTCCCACTGCACAGACTGTGCTTGCAAAGGGACAGCATGACTGTCCTCATCGTCTCCCTCAGAATCACTGGAAGAGGTGCCGTCAGATGGGACTCCGCTGTCGCAAAAATCACTCCCAGATTCTGCTCCATTGTCCTCTCCCTCAGATGCTGTCTCAGTATCTGCTGTCTCAGTCTCTGATCCTGCCTCAGAGCTGTCCGCAATAACCCGAGTTATGGCTTCAGCAGCAGTCATCCAATGAGGTGCCATCTCTGCTACTGGCTAAACTGTCTCTCTAAAGCATAAGCCTACGTAGAAGGCAGAAAGGGTCACGAAATTGCTCATGAGTGTGTGATGTGTGCAACAGTAAATGTCAAGTCACCTTACCTTCGCTTCTTCTCTGAATCAGCACATTCTCTGAAGACACAGACACACTATTATTTCACCTTACCACATACCCATCATTACAGCCTTTAGAACTGGTGGCACCCAGTGCCACAGTCACTTTTGGTGATCCCACTGGTCATAGCCCGCAGCAAGGAGAGTGTGAGTGCGTCGGCCAGCGGCAGATGCACTGACATATAGGGTTAAACACATTTTATTGTTTTCCAAGCATAAACAAAACAAGAATTAAAGGCCACCACTTCTGACCACAATCCCTCACAATACCCTGACCACACCTCAATTAGGCTCCCAGTCCAATTCATGGTACTTTCGCCACCTGCCCAAAATCCTTTGATGCTTACACGGGCAACCATGGGCCACGTAGGTAGGCAGTTCTTGTTGGGCACACCAGTCCACCCTGGCTTGCCACTCTGCCATGGTAGAGGGATGCGAGGAGGTCCTTTTCCATTCTATTTCTCTCATGCCTCCCAACAATGGGGAAGGATGTGGCGTAACAGCCAGAGCCGCTGACTTTGGAGCTTTGGAACCAGGTTCGAGGGTCGGCAAAAATGACAAAAAAAATGCACAGTGAAATCTTGTATATTTCATTGCATCATTTTTGTGGGGCTCCTAACGCCGGAACATCCCCTTTGCATACATTATGCCTGACGCAGGCATAATGTGGTGCAAGGGGTCACAAAGTGGTGCAATGCATGCATTGTGCCACTCTGTAACTATGGCGCAGCACTTTTTGCCTCGGTGAGCCACGTTAGCGTAACAAATATGACGCTAATATGGCATGAGAAGGCACTAGGGCCTTGTAAATCTGGCCCATAGTGTTTCTGCTGCTGCCGCTATATTGCCTATATGACTAAAAAGTAATATATAAATAATCTAAAACGTGCAGAAAAAGGTCCTCTTCAGTACTGGCTGCAATACATTGTAATCCTTAAGCACACCGAAGGATATAAGTAAACATAAAGTGGACTTCGCTGGCGGACTAAGGTTGAATCCAAGCTTCTGCACTGCCACCCAGCCAGGTATCTCCTTTTTTAAGTGTCTCATGTGAGATATTTAAAGCCAGCCCTTGATTTGTTTTTACATTTCACTTTATTGAAAGATTTTGCATAGTCAAAGAACACAAGTGAAGCAACAGCATTCAGTAATGCATAGTCTTTCCGAACAGAAGCATGATAAATAAGCCATTTGGGCCAGGTGTCTGCATTTAGTGTAATGTAAGCTTCAAATTCCATTTTGCTAAAGATATTTAGTGATGCAGCGGTAGAAGATCCCAACCCAAACCCGCATTGTTGCGTGACACCTAACCAGTGCTCTCCTGACAAGGGGTTGTGTGCATGTGCCATGCAGCACCACTCACTGCAATTACCACTACAACCACTATCGCACCACCATCATTACCAACACCACAAACTTTACCACCACTGTTACAGCCACAATTACATCAATCATTTAAACTACTTCCAGTTCGATTTCCACCACTACCAAAATAATCACTATCACCAATACTACTACCACTAATAGCATAACCATTGCCGTCACCACTAATACTACCACCATTACCAATACCACAATCTTCACCACCATTACCACCCCAACTGTTACAGCCAAAACCTTGCATGAAAACAGCACCAGGATTGGTCTGAGTGGCAGTAACTGCTGCTCGGACACAGTCCTGGGGTCTGTGCTGTTTCTCCAGCTCAACTGTGTACACAGCGAGGCTGGAGATACCTAAGTGCACATGTGTGTTTGACCGACCTCAGATGGCTGGACAAACACACATGTGTACTTAGGTGCACTCGTCCCCCCCACCTCCAGTTGCCCAGTCCTACTCCTCCCTGCACTGCTGGCTGTGCCAGAAGCAGACAAATAGAGCACAGCCAGTGGGACGTCGCCATAGTGAAAGAGATGCCCCTGGTGTTGATGCAAAACAAGCAAGACATTAAAACATGTATTAATCATGATATTTTGGCCAGTTAGATCTTAAAGAGCTGAGGAGCAATATCTGAACATTTGTAAACAAAAATGTTTAAAAGGCTCTGATAAATCACTGCAAGCTTGTTTGCAGTTTGGAATCTAGCAGGACATATGGTTGATTTCAGCAGGGAGTGCTATGGTTTTGAGTGATTGGTATAAGGCATGTTTTAACTGGCTACAGGTAGGTGACTAGGAGATGTAACTACTTTTGGTCAACTTTGGGTCCACTTATGTTAGTGGCTACACTGTAATACAGGAAGCAATCTCAATATGTCAATTAAGATCCACTTGAATTATATGACAGTGGCCACCAAAATATGTAGCATAGCTCTCTGAATTATGCAGCAAGAAAAGGAGAACTACGTGGCATAATGCAACACATTCTGTGATAGTATTATTTATTTATTTCATGTACACAAAAAGAGAGCAATGGGAGTGTTTGCTAGCCCACACCGCCTCCCTATAGAAATTATATCATCACTAATGGTGTGGGGTAGTAGGAACTGAAGGTCAGACTAGGTCAGTCTTTCTTCAGTGGTGTTGGTAAGGTCACTGTAGATCCTCAGGTCGGGAAGTCATTGCTGGAAAAATGTCCAAGCTAAGGGGTGCTGTGTTGCCTACAGGGGGATGGGGGATTTCCCTTACGGACTAGGTGGTCTCACACACATAATAGTGTCTTGCTTCATCATATGACCACCTAGCCCCACCCAAGTAAGATGATACTACTTGGGCGGACTCAACCTCGCGGTTAAAAGAACCCGAGGGAGTGCTGAAATTAAACTGGCTGGATAGTTACATTGATCCAGAAGGGGTGAATACTAAAATTACCAAGCATGTCACCAATAGCTTCAGAAGCTTTTTTCAAAGCTTTCAAGCTTTCATGCTGGACAACTTTTTCAAAAAGACATAGGGGGTCATTCCGACCCTGGCGGTCCATGACCGCCAGGGCGGAGGGCAGCGGAAGCACCGCCAACAGGTTGGCGGTGCTTCCTGGGCTATTTCCCGCCGGTTTTCCCCTGGACCAGGGAATCCTCCATGGCGGCGCTGCTTGCAGGGCCGCCACGGGGATTCCGACCCCCTTCCCGCCAGCCTGTTTCAATGGCGGGAACGGGTGTCGTGGGGCCCCCTCACAGGGCCCCATACAGATTTTCACTGTCTGCTTAGCAGACAGTGAAAATCGCGACGGGTGCCACTGCACCCGTCGCACCCCTGCAACTCCGCCGGCTCCATTCGGAGCCGGCTTCCTCGTTGCAGGGACTTTCCCGCTGGGCAGGTGGGCGGCCTTTTGGCGGTCGCCCGCCGGCCCAGTGGGAAAGTTGGAATGGCCGCCCGCGGGGGCGGTCATTCGGCGGTAACCGCATGGCGGGCGGCCATGTTTAATTTCTCATTATTTGTATTCAATTAGCAAATTTGAAAGGCAAACCAAGTATAGTGTTTTTGGTAACGTGTGGTGTATATCACTCACCGTTTCATAATACTTTTTACTAGGCACATTAATTATAAAGTGATGGGATTGACAAAAATAAGATGTGTGTGTGTGCTACATTTACTATAATGATCTTCAAGAAGAAATAGAACACTTTTCCAGAAAATCAAACACTGCATCAACTGTTTGGGGATCCACATATTCTTCTTTCCATTGAAAAGTGCAATGAAATTAACATTTCCATCAGTCAAAAAATACTGAAAAATCTCACACGACAATAATGATACCAAGCCTTCTTCACCTATTATGCCCTCACCTTACTGTAGAATCTACACTAGCCCCTGATGACCTTGCCAACTACTGGCTCGTAAAACACCTACTATTTATTGGTGAGGTCACTGGAAACGTAGACTGGTCAACTGTAAAATCACATTAATGCTAACAGTCTCCTGCACAACCACCAGTCTTGTTTCAAATCATGCTTCAACCTTGGGTTCTCGATCTTACACATTGTAAATGATGCCTTCCTGACCACAGATGAAGATGACCCCACCTCCTGATGTTCCTGGACCTCTCAGCTGTCTTCAACACAGTGAACCATTCCACCTTTATACTCATGCTGAAGTCTTGAATGGAATTCACTGTAAAGGTCCTCTACAGGTTCTCCTAACTTTCCAACCAATGCCTGTTTTCACATGGTCACCTCCAGGTCCTATTAGATCCCTCTCACCTGCAGTGTCTCCTGGTGCTCCATACTATCCTTGTCAACTTCAAGCTCTACGTGGAGAAGCTTGGAGCCCTGCTTCCAGAGAAGAGCATGCATATCTATCAATTTGCAGATGATACACAGCTCTTCTTGAAAGTCTCCTCTGATCCAGAAATCCCACACCTCAAACACTGCCTGCATATCATCCAGACATAAATATCCAGCTCCTACCTGAAGTCCAACCCAAACGAGACAAAATTCCTGTTTCTTGCCAGGAAAACAAGAAAAACAAACAAGAAACAGTAACACCTGGCTAACCGACATGAGCCCTGATGGTTTGGAACCCAACTTTAAATGAATGCTAGGTCACTTGTATACCAATCTCACCCTCAAACAACACACTGAAAAAAACAAAGGTGCTGTGGTACCAGCACTCTCTTCTAAATAACATGAAACTGCTACTTCTAGAGAGCGACTTCAGAACAGCTCTTCAAGCCTTCATACTCTTGCATCTGCATGGTAGTCATGCCCTGCTCCAAAGCATCCCTGACTCTACAAAGGCACCCCTTAAAGGCATTATATGCACCACAGCACATCTCATCTAGGACCTGATAAAATGTGGTCAGATCACCCTCATCCTGATGAAATTGCACTGGCTTCCTTTGCTTCTGCTAACATCTTTAAAATCAGCTTCATATACAACACCATCATAATCAGGACCACCACTTATCTTGCAGAAAAACTCACCATCTCTGGTGGTTCTCTGCACACCTACAACCAGGATACCATCAGACTGATGATTAAGAAGTATAAAACAGAAAATAGGCAATGCTGAAGGCCTTTACCGTTGTGCATCCAGGGTCTGGAACAACATCCCTCTATCCAACAGGACCAGCCCAATGCTTCTCCATTTAGGAAAGAGTTGAAGACAGACCTCTTCAGGGAACTCTATATAACTTTGCATTAACATTCCACAAACTAGCTAACTCTCCTATAACACAGTGACTTTCTGCTTGTCTTTGGCCATGTACAGCACGTCACTGCTTTTTGGATAGATTTGATAGAGGAAGCTGGCTCTCTATGTGGTGCACTAAAAAGAAGTACGCCATGCAGAGTCCAGTGTATCTCCAGTTGGTTTGCAGAGGGAAAAGTAGCTAGGTCTAATGGTCTATTTTGCGGCAGTGTGGGTGAGCAGTTAGGCCTATCATAAGGTAGTGTTGCGCATTTGTTGTACTCACAGAGGCAATAAATGAGACACATGCTCAAAGAATAAATCCAAGACCAAATTAGAAAAATAACAAATCTTTTTATACATATTTCAAACCCAAGAACTTTGTTATAGGGTAAGTACATTTTCAAACATAAATACTTTTCAGTTTCAAAAGTCGATACAGTGCAATTTCAGAGTTCTTTAATGTTAACATATGGGAGGAAAACACAAACAGCAAACAAGTATTTATTGATGACTCACAGATTTAACCTTGCAGACTTAAGGTAAGAACTGGACAAGAACTGGGACCACACCAAAAGGTCACTCCAGATAGTGCTGGGGCAGCCGGCTGCAGAGGTGCACTATGCTTCGGGTGCCCAATGTATTTCAATGGGAATTGGTCTCCATGGATTTAGGCTGCAGGCTCCGACTGGGGGCCAGTCGGGGGCATCCAACAGGTAGGCCACAAATGGGGGGTGGTGGGGATGTAGGTGCACTTTTGGATCTCTTCAACAGGGCTCAGGGGGGATGGATGCAGGGTGTCCTTTGGCATTGGTATCCTAGTCCATGAGCACTTGAGGTTGGGGGGGTTCCTGTGGTCTGAGGCTGCAGGCGTCATTGGAGTGTCCAAGAGGGAAGAAACCACAGTGGACTCGAGCTCAGGAGAGCTGGTGGACATTGTTGAGACCAGGGGTCCACTTCAAGTCGGGCTTGAGGCGAAGAGTGCAGTGGTTGTTTCAGGTGTCATGTTTCTTTCACCACAGAGGCTGTGCGACAGGGGCCCAGCATGCAGGGGCTGCAGGAGACTTCAGGGAGTCCAGGAGGGGTGAAGCCATGAGCGACATGGACTCTGGACAGCTGGGGGAACCTTGCCAGCACTCAGGTCGGTGACTGCAGGTGCAGTGTTGTCTTCACGTGTCAGGTATTTGTGGTTCCTGGAGGAGGCAGAGTAATTTCCTTGCAGTTGGGTGAAGGGCAGGTCCGCTGCTCATGGGAGACTTGACTCTTTTTCAAAGGTAGTCAGTCCTCCCAGGAGTTTGAAGGTTCAGTTGCAGGATGAGGCGACTTTTGGTGCAGAGTTCATTGAGGAGTGCAGACAGGCTGGCCGGGTTGGTACCAGGTCAGCTGCTTCTTCTTCCTCTGTGGGTGCATCTCTTCTTTGTCCTTTTCTTCTTAGGTCATCAGGATCTGAGTTCTAGAGTTCAGGGGTGGCACCTAAATACATAATTTAGGGGCATTACAAAGAGTGCCAGGTGGGAGCCAAAGGGCTGACCTCCTTTAGGATGACTACACCCTTTCTATGACTATGTCGGCTAGGAAGTGGGCATAACCCTAACCCTAGTGGCCTAGTTCCTTCCAAACAAAGATGGAGGAATTTAAAAAGTGGTGTCCACTTCAGCTCATCTACCTTAGGGGTGAGACTGGTATGAAGTTGGTACACCTCCTAATCTGCCTGATTTTCCTGCTTGTTCTGCTGCCAAAAGTGGGGTCAGGACAGGGGGGTCAATCATCTCCACCATCGGAGAGGCCTGGCTTGCACTACAATGGCAGCTAGGCCTTTAAAGCTTCTCACCGTGGAATTTCCATCCTGCCTGGGTGAGGTGCTAACACCCCTGCCCAGCCCATGCTTTTGTCTCTGGCCCTCAAGAGCATTTGCTCTCACCTTGGGGAGCCAGAATCATGTCTAGGGTGACTGAACTGGTCAACACACTAGTAGCTGGTAGGTTTTTAGGGGGCACCTCTAAGGTGCACTCTTGGTGGAGGTATTAGTAAATCCAACACTGGCATCAGTGTGGGTTCACCAATACAAGATGTTTTATGCCAAACATCCCTATCTTCAGTAAAGCCATCATGTAGCTGGGGAACTTGTAGTCACCAGTGTCCAGCACACGTATTTAAAATGGCTTCCCTGGTCGCTTACTAAATCTGAGAATAAACAAAGACATAACACTAGCATATCTGCTCGTGCAGATATGCTCTCACATGTAATATAATGCACCCTCCCTTCTGGGCTGTGAGGCCTGCTAGAGGGGGGACTTACGTATATCACCTGCAGTGTTAGAGGACATGGCACACAGGTGGTGTGCCATGTCGTATTTTCAATTTTGGGAGCACCTTGTCAAGCAGCCTACATTGACAGTCTGCATAAAGTTGGTGCTGGGTCCCTCAGAGTGGCACAAGTTGTGTTGCAGCTCTGAGGGGCCCTCTTCCATACCCATGATCTAGACCTTTTTTGGGGGACTTACAGAGGGCTGAAAGGCTTGGTCGCTTGGGGATCAAGTGACCAGGTGTCTTGTTTTAGGGAAGGGACACTTGCACTGGGGACCTCTTTTGCTGGAGCCCAGTGCACTTCAGTCAAAGTTGCATATAAAATAAACAGGCAAAAAGTGGGGGTAGGACACCAGACCCAGCTCCCTACATTTGTGTTAAAAACATAGGGGGTGATTCTAACCCTGGCGGTCGGTGATAAAGCGGCGGCCAACCCGCCAACAGGCCGGCGGTCCAAAAAATGGAATTCTGACCCTGGCGGGAACCGCCAACACAGCCTGCCACATTAACACTCCGGCCGCCACGGCGGTACAGACAAACAGCGCGGCGGTCACCGCCAACAGCCAGGCGGCAGACAATGTACCGCCCACAGTATTACAACTCACCAATCCGCCACCTTTTCCGGGGCGGGAGCCCCGCCGATAAAAACACGGCGGAAACAGACTACGGACGGGAAAACGCTCACCAAAACACACTCCACGAGTACGGAGGACAGCATGGAACCCGAATTAAACATCCTACCTGCTCTCGTCTACCTTCTCATCTACCACGAGTACGAACGCCGGCGCAGACGACAACAGTGAGTACTGCACCTACGACACACGGGAGGGGGGAGGAGGAAAGGTTACGGGCACACACATATGCGACCCCCACCCCCCCAAACTATGTACACACCAATGCAGAGCAACAATGCACAGTGACACCACCCAAACCCCCCTGAAAAATGCAAAGACATAATTAAATTGTGAAGAAAAATTTATATAAAAAATAGACTCTGAAATGTATCGGTCAACTATGCAAAATATCCATAACACAATAATACTATACACACTGCCATGGAGAACCGAGGCAATTAGTCCTCTACATCAAAGTTAAATAGAACAGTCCGTGGGCTACAGTGTAGCGACACAAGGGCAAAGCCCACACAGGAGACCTGAGTCCTTTGGAGAGAACACTACAGGGGCATCTGATGAAAAAACTACAGGCACCTCAGGGGGAAGGTAAGGGGGGGGCACCACAGCCACATGAGTCCACGACGCCAGATCCACGAAGGGGCCACCATGCCCACTGTGCCATCCTGGGGAGTGCAAAGCCACAGTCTCTCAAGTCTCTACAGTGGGTGGCTTGCCCACTCTGCCATCCTGGGGAGTGCAAAGCCACAGTCTCTCAAGTCTCTACAGTGGGTGGGTTGCCCACTCTGCCATCCTGGGGAGTGCAAAGCCACAGTCTCTCAAGTCTCTACAGTGGGTGGGTTGCCCACTCTGCCATCCTGGGGAGTGCAAAGCCACAGTCTCTCAAGTCTCTACAGTGGGTGGGTTGCCCACTCTGCCATCCTGGGGAGTGCAAAGCCACAGTCCATCAGGTGGATGACAGTCTCCACTGGTCAAGGAGGAGGCATGGTGGGCACAGTGAACCATAAACAGTGCTTGACAGGAAGGGCCCAGCGGAGCGGTGCTTGAGACGGCGGGGCCCAGCGGAGCGGTGCTTGACAGGAAGGGCCCAGCGGAGCGGTGCATGACAGGAAGGGCCCAGCGGAGCGGTGCTTGAGACGGCGGGGCCCAGCGGAGCGGTGCATGACAGGAAGGGCCCAGCGGAGCGGTGCTTGAGACGGCGGGGCCCAGCGGAGCGGTGCATGACAGGAAGGGCCCAGCGGAGCGGTGCTTGAGACGGCGGGGCCCAGCGGAGCAGTGCTTGACAGGAAGGGCCCAGCGGAGCGGTGCATGACAGGAAGGGCCCAGCGGAGCGGTGATTGAGACGGCGGGGCCCAGCGGAGCGGTGCATGACAGGAAGGGCCCAGCGGAGCGGTGCTTGAGACGGCGGGGCCCAGCGGAGCGGTGCTTGAGACGGCGGGGCCCAGCGGAGCGGTGCTTGAGACGGCTGGGCCCAGCGGAGCGGTGCATGACAGGAAGGGCCCAGCGGAGCGGTGCTTGAGACAGCGGGGCCCAGCGGAGCGGTGCTTGACAGGAAGGGCCCAGCGGAGCGGTGCATGACAGGAAGGGCCTATCTTCACGGCGGGGCCCAGTTCAGCGGTGCCTATCTCCATGGCGGGGCCCTGTTCAGCGGTGCTCTTCTGCACGGCCGGCCCTGTTCAGCGGTGCCTATCTTCCCGGCGGGGCCCTGTTCAGCGGTGCTCTTCTGCACAGCGGGCCCTGTTCAGCGGTGCCTATCTTCCCAGCGGGGCCCTGTTCAGCGGTGCTCTTCTGCACAGCGGGCCCTGTTCAGCGGTGCTCTTCTGCACGGCGGGCCCTGTTCAGCGGTGCCTATCTCCGCGGCGGGGCCCTGTTCAGCGGTGTTCTTCTGCACGGCGGGCCCTGTTCAGCGGTGCTCTTCTGCACGGCGGGCCCTGTTCAGCGGTGCACATCCAGTAGGTTCAAGGGAGCCAGACCTGGGCTGGACTCCCTGCTCAGTCGCCCTCCGACCGTGATGTTTCTGGACCCTTCGGTGACGGAGTCCTGGGCCCTTTGGTGTCCTCCTTTACAGCTGGGATGTGGCATGTGGGGCCCACCTGCTCTGCGCTCCTGCTGGCTGACTTCTCCGCCCTGCTGCCCTTACGCTCCTTAGGTGGGGCTCTCGGGCCCTTGCCTCCCCTAGATGTTGTGGCTGGTGAAGTGGGCAAACTCTGCTCCTTGGGGGCAGCCGTGTCAGTCCTCGCACGGCGGCCCTTGTGTTTCCTGGTCCTCTTGCCGGGGGGGGGGCTGGATGTGTCCTTGCTGCTGATGGAGGTGTCACTGCTGGCAAAGGGTGGACTCCAGAACCCATGCACAACAGTGACACCCGAAGCTGGGCTGGTGGTGGCTGTGGTGCTCTTGGGACTCTTTGCAGATGGAGGGGGTAGGTCATCGGAGGGAAAGAGGTCAAGATTAGCCAGGAAAAGTTTTTTAGGGCCAAGGTAAAGGGTAGGAGAAGTGGTGATGGGAGTGGAGGAAGAGGATGTGGTTGTAGGAGAGTCAGGTGTGCTGTCATTGGGTGAAGGTGCAGGTGCTGTAGGCTGTCGTGAGGTGGATGTCTGTTGGGTGGGTGGCTGCCTGCGTTTGTGTGTCTTGGAAGAGGTGGTGACAGACACAGTGGGAGAGGACACAGGGGACGTGTAAATGGCAATGGGGGTGGTGACTGCACGCGTGCGGACTGTACAGGAGGGTGTGGTGGTGATGGAAGCACTGGGTGATGTTGGTGTGCATGCAGGTGTGAGTGTAGACGTCACAGGGAGGGAGGAGGGAGACGAGGAGGAGGGGGACACAGGGGTGGTAGTGACTGTTGGAATGTCTGCATCTGGGTGTTGCTTGGGTGAGTGTTTGTGGGATCTGTGGTGCTTGTGTCTGGATGAGCTGCCCTTGGGTGTTGAGGTGTGTGCAGGCTGGTCAGATGGTGTGGATGGGATAGGCTGAGGAACAGGAGACAGAGACAGGGTGGAGGCAGTCAGAAGAGGGAGGCTGGAAACAGGGACAATGGCTGCCGTCAGTGCTGAGGCCAGAGCAGTGAACGATCGTTGATGGGCAGCCTGACCCGAATGAATGCCCTCCAGGTAGGCATTGCTCTGATGCACCTCCCTTTCTACCCCCTGGATGGCATTCAAAAGGGTAGTCTGCCCAACAATGAGCGTCCTCACAAGGTCAATGAGCTCCGCACTGAGGGCAGCAGGGGTGACAGGGCCAGGGGCTGAGGTGCCTGGGGCGAAGGAGACGCCCGCCTTCCTGGGCGAGCGGGCATCGAGCGTAGGCTGAGGGGCTGCAGGGAGGGCGGGGCTGGTGCGCTGGGTGGCCGCTGTACCTGTAGAGGCGGGGGCACGGATGTTGCCGCCACCGCTAGGGAGCACCCATCCGAGGACGTGTCTGTGTCGCTGCTCTCACCACCGGTCCCCGTTGTGGTGCTCCCCTCGCCCTCCGGCTCACTGGTGCCCTCGGTGTCTGTTCCTGGGCCCACCGGGGCCTTGTGGCTTGCAGCTCCCTCGTGCTCAGATGCCAAATCTCCTCCGCCTGATGATGCTAATGCACACATGCACAAGAAGATGAAGAAGAAGGGTGGGGGGAGAAAAAGAAGACCTGGTTGAGTGCATGCAATGTCAACACCGTTGGCGGAGAGGACAGACACAGGAGCCGCATGCACTAAGCCGCGCATTCGGGGTACACTACTCAGTACTTCTGACTCGGACAACAGGTCAAGAGACGACAAACGTGCATATGTGTGAGGCTGGACCATCAATAGCTGTACTTGTCACCCTACAGAGGTGGGGGCCGGGAGCACAGGGCCATGCCTAAGGGAGAGGACTACACTACAGAAAGCGCCCTGGCCTAATGTCACCCACAACCCTCCTCCCCCACCCAGACGCCTCCACTGCGCAGAAAGATAGCAGAATGTGCTGATACTCACCCCCTTGTGTCTGCTGTGATGCTCTCAAGCGCCTATCCAAATCAGGGTAGGCCACCGCCAGGATCCGGGACATCAGGGGGGTCAGGGTACGACTGGCACCCCTCCTAGGTTGGGAGGCCATCCCCAGCAGTGACTCGGCGGTCTTCCTGGTTCCGCGGCGGATGTCCTCCCACCTCTTGCGGCAGTGGGTGCCCTGTCTGACGTGGACCCCCAGGGCCCGGACTTCCTTGGCGATGGCACGCCAAATCTCGACTTTCTGATGGGCGCTGACCTATGTGACATGTACAGGGTGGGAAGGAAACATTAATCAACTTACTGCATGTTAGATGTGATTGGCCCCCCCTCCCCAACCTTGCAATATAGCACATGCTCTCATCTGTCGTGCGTTGCACTCCTCATTCGCCCCCCACCCCACCAACTTACATCCACCCCACTCCACACAGGCATTGCCCATTCCATCTGCACCCGGTGTACTCACCTGTTGGTCTGGAGGACCGTAGAGTAACGCATACTGGGGGAGGACCCCATCCACGAGCTTCTCCAACTCTTCAGACGTGAAGGCAGGGGCCCTTTCCCCAGTCGCAGCAGCCATTGTCTCTTCCAGACCGAGTTCACAGCAGCACTTGCAGTATAGGTCCTCTCCTGTGGATGATCAGGTCTCGAGTGATTAAGCAGATAGAAAATGGCGGTCACGCCCGCGGCGGGGCGTACCGCGACCGCCGGCGCACATCGTCATTGGCTCCTGAAACCCATAGGCTTCAATGTTATCCAATGCGGCTCCATATAGCGGTCTTCGACCGCCTACCGCCACGGTGTGCTCCGCCAGCGCAGTGACCTCACATCCCATTGTCCCACTTCACAGGTCAGGCAGCCGCCATTTCAAGGGCCCACATGGCATAATTTCTACTGCGACACACAGGCCTAGGCCTTGCATTGCCACACATACACGGCTTTCAATACATAGATAACCGTGTGCTATGCAAGCTGTGGTGAACGTACCAGTGATTAGCTTGACTCTGTGCTCCATGTTGTCATTCCTAGGCACCGTCCGCTGGGACTTGCGAGGAGAAGGATGAATCCTCGCGTGTACCGACCGCTGGTGGACCTGTCGACAATGGAAGAACGCCACATCATACTACGATACCGACTTGACCGTGCCACTATCCATGAACTGTGTGCCCAGCTGGAGCCAGCCCTGATGTCCCCCATCCGCCAACCCACAGGAATTCCCCCTCTGGTGCAGGTGCTGTCAGTCCTCCATTTTCTTGCAAGTGGCTCATTCCAGACAACAGTGGCCATGTCATCTGGAATGTCTCAGCCAATGTTTTCTAAAGTTTTGTCTAGAGTGTTGTCTGCCCTGTCGAAACACATGCGGAGTTACATTATTTTCCCTGAGGAGGTTGATTTGCCCACTGTGAAGGGTGATTTTTATGCCCTTGGACATATTCCCAACATAATTGGTGCCATTGATGGGACCCATGTAGCCTTAGTCCCCCCAAAAGACGATGAGCAGGTGTACAGAAACAGGAAAAGTTACCATTCTATGAACGTCCAGGTGGTCTGTTTGGCTGACCAGTACATCTCCCATGTGAATGCCATGTTCCCTGGTTCAGTGCATGACGCGTATGTGATGCGTAATAGCAGCATCCCTTATGTGATGGAACAGCTACAGAGACAACGTGTGTGGCTAATAGGTGACTCTGGTTACCCCAACCTGCCTTGGCTATTGACCCCAGTGAGGAATCCCCGGACCAGGGCTGAGGAACGGTACAATGAGGCCCATGGGCGAACTAGGAGGATCATAGAAAGGACCTTTGGCCTCCTGAAGGCCAGGTTTAGGTGCCTGCATATGACAGGGGGATCCCTGATGTACTCACCAAAAAAGGTGTGCCAGATCATCGTGGCCTGCTGTATGCTTCACAATCTGGCATTGCGACGTCAGGTGCCTTTCCTGCAGGAGGATGGTCCAGATGGTGGTGTTAAAGCAGCTGTGGAGCCTGTGGAGAGTGAAGAGGAGGAAGACTCAGAGGACGACACAGACAACAGGGACAGAGTTATCCAACAGTATTTTCAGTAGCACACAGGTAAGAATCACACATGCCATTTTAATTTTCCTGAAAGCCTCCAGCTTCTCAACTTTGTCTATGACCCCCCAGTTCTTTAAAACTGATGTTTGATTTTCCCTTCCCTTTTCAGTGCTGTAGGACCCACTGCGTGACTTCTGCTTGGTTAGCCCATGGACTAATTCTTATTGATCTCGGTATGTGTTCAGCACAAAGTTAACAGAACATAATTGATCGGTAATGTGTTATACATTTGTAAATAATACAGCCTGACTCCAGCATGATTTCAGTGCATTGAGTGATTTATTTTTGGTGCTAGATAATGGTACATGATATTAACACGGTGATGGGTGGGGGTGGAGTAATGTCCATGGCAGAGTCCAGTTCTCAGTCTCACAGGTGCATTGTCCATATGCCTGTGGAAGGATGGAGCAGGGGCAGTTCAAGGTTGGACAGGGTGGCAATGTGGGACAGTGGGATGACTTCAGGGGGTATTTCATGCTGGCGGGGGTCTTGACATCCTACTCTGTCTTTTTTTTGGATCTCAGGCTCCTCTTGCGGGGTGGTTGTTCTTCAGCAGGAGGTGGGGTTCTGGTGGCCTGTCGTTGTGGTGGGGCCTCCTGTCCACTAGCGCCGGCGGAGGTGGTAGGCTGTTCCTGGTCCGGGCTAGTGACAGGGGCCCTGTGTGGTGCCACATGGTCCCGCAATGTGTCTTCTATCCGGTTGAGGGCCTGGACTATGCTCCCCATAGCGGTAGAGATGTTGGTGAGATGATTGGTGAACCCCATGTAGCGTTCCTCCTGCTGTGCCTGGATCTCCTGGAACCTGACCAGTACCGTCGCCATCGTCTCTTGGGAGTGGTGGTAGGCTGCCATGATGGTGGTGAGGGCCTCTTGGAGAGTCGGTTCCCTGGGCCTCTCCTCCCCCCCCCTGTCGCACTGCAGCCCTCCGAGTTGCCCTGTTTACCCCGGCCTCTGTCCCCTGGACGGTGTGCCCACTACCACAGACCCCAGGTCCCTGTTGTTGTTGGGGTGGTGGGTTAGCCTGGGTCCCCTGTAGTGGCAGACACACTGCTGATTGACCTGTCCTAGAGACAGAGGCATGGGCCCGCTGGGTGGGAGCTGTGCTGTTGTTCCCAGAGGGGGTTGGGTCTGCTGTGGCCTGTGTGTGGGGAACCGACTGTCCAGAGGTCCCCGATGGTCCGGGCTGGTCATCAGGTTCCAGGTCGACAGAGCTGCTGTCATCACTGGGGGCCTCTTCCGGCGGGGGGATGGACATTTCTGGACCCTCCTGGCCGGTGTGTTGGCGTTCGGGTCCTGCATGGGGTAAGAGAGTATGGTTATTGTTTCTGTGTGTGCTATTGTGTGCGATTTATGGGTGCTCTTGTCCCCCAGTGCTCTCATTCCCTTGGGGGAGGTGTTGTGGGGGTGTTTGGGGGGGGGGATGTGCAGTGGTCATGCTTAGGTAATGGGTGTCCATAGTTTGTGGTGGCATGCAGGGGTTGGTGTTGGGTGGGTTGTGCTGGAGAGACATTCTCAGGGAGGATGTGTAATGGGGGGTTGGGGGTGAGGGTGGTGGTGGGGGTTAGCATGCTGGGGGGGGGGGAAGTAGTTGAGATTGTACTTACCAGAGTCCATTCCTCCGTGTACTCCAGCGAGGCCATCAGGATGCAGGATGTTTAGTACCTCTTGCTCCCATGCTGTGAACTCGGGTGGAGTGGGTGGGGGTCCCCCGCCAGTCTTCTGCACTGCGATGTTGTGTCGCAAGACCATCGAGCGCACCTTTCCCCGTAAGTCGTTCCAGCGTTTGCGGATGTCGTCTCGATTTCTGGGATGCTGTCCCACCGCGTTTACCCTGTCCACGATCCGCTGCCATAGCTCCGCCTTCCTGGCTATAGTGGTGTGCTGCACCTGTGAGCCGAAGAGCTGGGGTTCAACTCTTATGATTTCCTCCACCATGACCCGGAGTTCTTGGTCCGAAAAGCCTGGGTGCCTTTGGGGTGCCATGGGGTGGTGTGGATGAGGTGTGGGGTGGTGTATATGGTGAAGAGTGTGTTGGTGTGTGGTGCTTTGTGCTTCTATGTGGTGTGTGTGATGGTGTAGTGTGCCTCTGTGTGATGTTGCTCTCTATTCTGTGATGTGTCTCTCTCTCCTTCGTCTCTGATCTTCGGTCGTAGGGGTTTGTGGGTGATGTGGGTGTGTGTTTTATAGTTGATTGGATGTGTGGGAGTGTTGTTTGTATGTGTGTCCGGTGTGTGTATTTCAATTTGTCCAATGTGGCTGTGTTTTGGAGCTGTGTGTGTATTTTGACCGCAGCGGTGTGTACCGCCAATGGAATACCGCCGTTGAATGACCGCCGCGTGGATTGGTGGGTCAGAATGGCATGGGCGTGTTTGTGTTGGCGTGGCGGTGGAGGTTTGGTCATCTCCAGTTTTCCGCGGCCCGCTGATGAGGCGGCCTTCCTTGGATGTCGGGTTTTTGGCGGATTCACAGTTGGTGGTCAGAATGACCGTGGCGGTTTACCGCGGCCGCGGCGGTAGTATGGCGGAGTTCTGACTGGCGGTAAGGGCCTTTTACCGCCGAGGTCAGAATGACCCCCATAATACACACATACCTAAATACATTACAAGAGTCACAAGAGTAACTAAAAACACATACATACATTTGGACACAATCTCCTTTAGTGCTACCATACCTTAAGGTCCCCCACTGGTGTGGAAACGCATGTGCTAGTTGATAAGAAATGTTGGAATAGCTACTGGTGGGTTCTGCTTCATGCTTATACCAAGTTTGTCAACAGAGTTTGTGGAAAGGTTTCCATCAATTCCTGACTTTTGTGTCGTTCTCCCAGACAGATCAAGCCAAACACTTTGACTTCTAATGTCAGCAGAAAGGTGTAGTGGGGCTGGACTCTCCCTGTCAAGGGAGACCCAAAACAAAGTTACAAATGAGAGGCTTCCCCACTCCCATATCCCTAACTTGTTGAGGGTAACACATCTAGTTAAGAATTAATTAGGAAGGGCCAAGGACTTTCAGGGGGAGCAAGTGCAGCCAATTCTCCACACCATGGAGTCTAGTCCATAATAAGAAGGCTTATGAAAGCTTTGGAAATGCTCTGCAATTCACCTTGCTTTTTGGCAGGCTCCCTCCAACTCAATTATTGGTACCACCCATGTTCATGAAATCAAGATGAATTCCTGGGCTCCAAAAGTCATGCACAGCTAATGAATACACATATCCAACTGCACTTACAGGTGGTAATTGTACATGTGCAATCCATGTCCATTAGTGGCCACAAGGCAACTCTACCTAATAAACAACAGGTAAAAGGCATGGTCTGCCACTATAATCTGTTGCTGCCATTTTTGTTAGTCCTCTACTGGCCTGTGAACTAATGGTAGTAACATTCAGTAAAGAAAGGTATGCATGTGCCCCTCCCAACCACACAACACATTTCTGGTAAATGTTCATTTTCACAGTGTGACTTCAGACTATATCAATGATTGTCATTTGTGTGGAGGCCCAAAAATCTAAAATTGCCAGAAACTTACTATCGTGAGTTTGAATCAGGAGCACTGACTCCCCGGAGTCATGCAGTGGGCCCTTTCTGTTCCAACAAACTGAAACAATGCTTTCAACATTCATTGTAATCTATTCTGAAGATCTAACAGGTGTTAGTGAAATTATCATTCATAAGTGAAAGAGTTAGCATGTGACTATAACAATATAATGGTTGGGTTGAGAGAGGTTCAAGATGACAATTAGTAAATTGCCTTGTTAGGCAGTGCTATCTACAATAGGTTTAAAGTATGTAAACCTACTGTTAGAAATGGGGTCTTCGGGTGGCAGTCAGGTTACCCCCTGTCCAAGCAAGGACCCTCACTCTAGGCAGGATAAGTCACACACAATCCAAATTATCCTGTGCCTATCTGTTGTAATTTAGTAGCGATTAGATTAAGCATTAGCAGAAGACATCTTGTATTTAGCAACTATTGTGAACATTTCGCGGAATACATTTTGTATTCATGGCAGCCATTTCTCTGCCATGTGCTCGCCATGTGCTCTGTCCTACCTTCCTGTTAACTACTCTTGAAAATCTGTCTAGTGACAAGTTATATTTAGCATCTCCCACTTTCGCACATGCCCGGTAAGATCTGCAGCTGTTAGTAATCAGTAACAGACAGTAATGTGTCAACTAGTCCTTGAAAACTGTTAGCCCCTCCTACCTGTCGACTGTGCATTTCCATATGACCTTATATGTATGTACGTCTTGCTTCTATAATTGTACCACCTTCTTTTAGCCCATGCGTGGGTATAAAAGGACCATGCTCTCTTAGTTCAGTGTGCTACTTCAAACATTACCGAAGGGTGCTGTTTGAACTGTAGCACCACCTCATGAGGTTTAATAAACTTTGTCTTTTATTTCAGTTTCTGTGCCAACTTCTTCATATATGGTCTGAGGACTTTATGCAGAGAAGGGCGAACCCCTTGCACTAGTAGGCCTTGCTGAGGCTTACTTCAACAAATTGGTGCCCGAACGGAGACTAATCGGCGACTTGGACACCCGACGGATTGGTTGCGACGAAGGTTTGGGATCTCGCTGCGGACGATCAATGCCTGAGGAGACCCGAGTCTTGGCAACATGGCGTTTTTCCCTTCTTTCTGATTTGACCATCCAGGTAGCGCCGGTCCTCGACTGAGATTCTTTTTTTTTCATTCGTCATGCAGTGAAGTTGGCAGTTGGAACCTGGACACCCTGTGATTGGAAAGAGCCGTTTTACGGCACTTGCTGTGGGTTTTGATGCTTTTGTTTGGTAATGAAGTTTAGCACCACTTACTGTGGCTCTCGTGTTTTGGGTGATTAGTCAATTTGTGTCCTTTGAATTGATATATAAATTGCAATTTATATAGGCAGGTAATGAGGAGAATTTTCTCAAATTTAATTTTGATTTGAACGGCACCTTAAGTGCTACTTTGATTAAAATATTGCATATTCTGCACTATTTTTGGCATGCCTGTTTTTAGCGCACTTCATAGGATGTGTTGCTTTTGTGATGGTACCAATTTGAGACTGGAAGAATCTCAACTGGCACCCCCAGAGGGGACGCCCAATAGAGAAATGTATGTTAAACATGGTCTTTTTTCTATAATGTACAGCACATTATGGAATAAATACACTCGTGCGGATCCTGAGTTACGTTGGCCTATGCATGGGTCATTTGATTTGCGAAAGATTGAGTATGTGCAACAATGTATGTGTAAGCAAAGGTCTAGGCAAGATATGTTTGACTGTGTACGAATGTGGGAGAAAGAAATGCGTGGACGAGTGAAGCGTGAGCAAGCCTTGCTTGAGAAAGAGCAACGGAAGAATGTATATGTGAAAGCATTGGAAATGAGAAAGAAATAAATAAATGACTTAAAGGAGCTAGAAGAGAAAGAACGTAAATTACAGGTAACTGGCCAATACACTGTTCGGCAACCTCTCTAACCTATCCTTAATAAACCACACAATGATTTTTTGTTACTAGATCGCCCTCCACCTCCGTATGTCATTCCTTCTGCCCCTCATGAGTTAGCTGAGGTCTCCGGTTCGGAGCAACAGAAGATACGAGACAGTCGCTCTATGTTGCCTGCTGACCATGCGTCTGAGCTTAGATCTATTGCTCGTAAAACAATTTGTAGCGTTGTCTCTGCTTCTGAACTTTTAGACAACATGAAAGGGTGGACGGAAAAGGAGCAGCTATATTTTACTGAGGCATTTGGCACAGAAGTTATTGAACTATTTCGGAAATATTCTGATGAGTTAGAGCCTGATGATGTAGCAGCTGATCATAAGCAAATGCGTGATGGTCTTTTTGTTTTCTCCCAGGTGGCTGATGCAATTAGGCGTTTGGTAAAATTATGTGTTGTGGCAGTCCGTTTGCAAGAGAAGAAAAGGGCCGTGGACGTAGTTGCACGGACATCTCAGACCGGGGGGGTGCAAGCTTCCCTCTTCGGAACAGATAAGACTATGATAGTTCAACGAAACCAATGCGGGAGGCCACGCCTTTGTATGTTCCTCCTAAAGGATTGGGTACAAGTGATGATAAAACTTCTGTTGATGCTAAGGGTTATTTTATTTATAATTGGGTGTATACTCCTTGGAATAGGGCAGATGTAATGGCACTTAAAACAGCATTACCTGACCCGCAGAAAAATCCAGCTGCCTTTTATGAGGAAGTTGAGGGAGCAATTAGTTCCTGTACTATGACTTTGGCTGACATTGATTTATTTTTCGGATTGATATTACTGCCAGATATGTGGAGAACTGTTCGTAAAGTTGATGATTGTGTAGTTTTGGGGCGTCATGGACAGGATTAGAACAGATGGACGGGGATAGGGAACCTACGAAAAAGCCATATCAGTTGATTCTAGATCTTCCCGCAGCCATATTAGTTAAGTTAAAAACGATTATTACCCCTAAAAAGATAGATTGGACTGTTTTAGCGTCTTGTAAGCAAAAGGCAGATGAATCGGTCTCTGATTTCTTTACACGCTTTGAAGAAGCATTTCATGATCTTAGCGGCCAGTTATTGTCAGATGATACGGGCAGACATTTGTTTGTCGATAAATATGTTGCAAATCTGTTACCAGGAATAGCTAGTCATCTAAAAGCTAGTGAAAGTTCATGGACTACCTCTACTCCAGTTTCTCTTTTGACTATGGCTCAGTATTATGAACGTCAGGGATTTCAAGAAAAAGGTAGCTAGGATAAAAAGATTAAAGAATTAAAGACGAAGGTTATGTTGGCTCAAGCTTATGGTCCGCCTTTTAGAGGTAGTAATAGAGGTGGACGTGGATCTTATGGTTCTTCTTACACTCATTCGAATTTGTCTGTTGATCAGTATGCGTATTGTAAGAAATTTGGGCATTGGGCTGCCGATTGTCCAGCACTACGTGTCCAGCAGTGTTCATGTGGTCGGGGACAAATTAGAAATCGCTCAGGATATTCAGGGCCTAGAAGAAGCACGAATGATCATGCTAGGGTTGATGCTAATGTACGAGGGCAGGATGGGTTTAACACTTTTGATAGACGGAACCAATACCAGATGTCTAACTATGTACAGACTGATTTCCAAGATTCTGCTTATGCATAGGATTGCCTAGGATGGGGTAAGGAATCGGTTGAAGTTCCAGTAGATCAGAGGGGTCCCTATGTTACAGCACATGTTTTGGGTTCTACTGATCAGTTTCTGGTTGATACAGGAGCTACTCGTAGCGCCTTGTCTAAACAATTGATTCCAAGGGTTCCCCTGTCTGGCTTAACCATTACATCGATAGGTTTCGATGGGACACCTTCCCCTAGCCCATTGTCACAACCACTTGCATTCCATGTCCATTTTTGTATTCTCCAAATACACCAGACAATATTGTGGGTCTTGATATGCTCAAGAATTTCAGGGCTACAATACGATGCTCTCCTGAAGGGGTGCGTGTTATTTTGAATGATAATCATCCTGTGATGGAAAGAGTTTGTCTTGTTAAAGAGGATATTGCATTAGCTTCACTCCCTAGTGCTTTGTGGGCTACTTCAGATACTGATGTGGGACAAATGATTATTCCACCGGTACATATTAGTGTCAAGGAGGGAGCTGTATTGCCACGTTTGCCTCAATACAACATTTCACAGGAGGGCGAAGAAGCACTCACACGAATTGTGCATGATCTCATTGCAGTTGGAGTTGTTAAGGAAGTTCCGTATAATGTTTGTAACAGTCCGATTCTTCCTATTCTGAAAAAGGATATTGATACTAGGATTTACCGATTCATTATTGATTTACGAGAAGTCAATAAGATTGTGGTACCACAATATCCTGTGGTATCTGACATCACGACACTTCTTACTTTGGTTCCCCTGACAGCAACTACGTTCTCCATGATAGACTAGAAGAATGCTTTTTTTTTATCCCTATTCATCCTGACAGCCGATATTTGTTTGGTTTTACTTTGAATAAATGATCATGTAGATTTTGCAGAGTTCCTCAAGGCTATACTGAGAGTCCTAGTACTTACAGTCAAGCATTAAAATGACAACTTGATTCTTTTGTTTTGCCTGAAGGTGTGGCTCTCATACAATATGTTGATGATATTTTGTTGGCAGCTGATAGCCCTGAGCAATGTGAAAAGTACACTTTGTACTTACTTTCTTTTATTTCTTCACACCATCATAAAGTGTCCCGAAAGAAATTGCAATATTGTAGACCAAAGGTAACCTATTTAGGTCACCTTTTGTCTAAGGAGGGTCGTGCACTTACATCAGATCGTATTCAAGCAATTTTAGACACACCAGTACCCTCTACTCAGAAAGATGTTCGTGCATTCCTTGGTCTTACTTCTTTTTGTAGGCAATGGATATTAGGGTTTTCACACATTGTCAAACCTTTGCTAGCACTTTTGACTAAAGATACTCCAATGCCCCTCCCATGGACAGATGAATGTGAGACTGCTTTCCGGCAGCTATGAAAAGCCCTTTGTTCAGCACCAGTGTTAGGTACTCCAGATTACACGAAGCCTTTTGCACTTTACGTACATGAGAAAGATGGATTGCATTGTCAGTTTTAGTATAGACACATGGTGATAAGCAGCGTTCCTGTGCATATTTTTCAGCAGTACTTGATCCTGTCGCTCGAGCGTTGCCTGGGTGTTTTCGTTCAGTTGCCGCAACAGCTGTGTCAATATGTCAGAGTGAAGGGATAGTTTTGTCACATAAGCTGTTGGTGTTAGTACCCCATGCGGTTGATGCTCTTTTAAATCAAACAAAGACGCAACATTTAACTAGCGCTCGCCTGACAGGATATGAATTGACATTGCTGGCTCCTCACATTACACTGAAGAGATGTGCAACACTAAATCCAGCCACTTTGTTGCCGTATCCGGTGACTCAGCCTCAGTCACAAGAAACACATGATTGTATATTCCTTATCGAAGAACAGACAAAGGGTCTTATTGATTTACAAGATACGCCCCTCCTAGATGTAGATGGGGATTGTGGGTTGATGGGTTTTGTTTGAAGTTGCCAGACGGTACGACCTTAGCTGCAAATGCAATCACCACAATACACACGGTAGTGGAGACAGCTCGTATACCACAGAAGTCAGCTCAAGCAGCTGAACTAATAGCTTTGACACGAGCATGTGAGCTTAGTACTGACTTATGTGTGAACATTTATACAGACAGCCGCTATGCTTTTGGAGTGGCTCATGATTTTGGTTTGCTTTGAAAGGACAGAGGCTTTCTCACATCCCACGGGATGAAGATAATGCACGGAGAATTAGTGCATAACCTCTTGACTGCATTGACATATCCAAAAAAACTAGCTATTGTGAAATGTAGTGCACACAAGAGAGTGACCGATAAGATACGGCAAGGTAATGCCCTTGCGGACCGCGTAGCACGTGAGACTGCGATGCAGCGAAGTACTACTTCTATGTATGTAGTGAAGTCACAAGCTGAACGTTGGCATAATGCTAAACAAGACATATTAGATATACAGAAATCTGCTTCTGTGAAAGAACGTGAGCAATGGTCTGAAGAAGGAGAATTGGATGATGAGGGCTGTTGGTGGAATAAGCAGATGGATAAATGGAAATTGCCTATAGCTTTTGTACAACCTATGGTTCAGATGGCACATGGGCTGGCACATGTTGGAGCTTCAACAATAACGAAGTTGCTTACGCAAGTTTGGGAGCATCCAGAAATTTCCAGTACAGCTAAGAGAGTAGGACAGTCTTGTTTGATCTGTTTACAATACAATCCTGGAAAAGGGACACAAACTCCTGCGGGAGAGTTTGCCACACCAACTGCACCTTTCGAAGTTTTACAAATGGATTATATTCAGCTTGAACGCTGCAACAATTTAAAGTATGTCTTGGTGGTGGTATGAGCCTACAGTAAATGGATAGAGGCGTACCCCACAAAGGATAATACTGCCATTACCACAGCGAAGGTGCTTTTGAATTAATTTTTCCCTAGGTTTGGTGTTTGCAGACTTTCATGGAATAATAACGGACCTCATTTTGTTGGGGAAGTTATTAAGTATGTCCTGAAAGGATGAGGGATCAAACAGAAGTTCCATGCGGTTTTCCACCCACAATCAGCAGGGTTGGTGGAAAGGTATAATGCTACTTTGAAGCTTAAGTTAGCGAAGATACGGGCTTCCACATCCATAACTTGGCCGGATGCATTACCGTTGGCATTATTGTCTATTAGGTCAGTGCCACACTCTCGAATAGGCCTTACCCCCTATGAAATAGTGTTTGGAAGGCCAATGAACATTTGGGGAGTTCCTAAGCCAAATTCTGTATATGATGTACCTTGTGTCCTGATGAATGATTATTTGGCACAGTTAACCAACAATTTGGTTTCTATTCATCAACAGGTTCGAGAAGCACTTCCTGACAGATCTACAGGTGAAGGCCATGAACTCCGACCTGGTGACGAGGTGATGATTAAGTCCTTTGAAAGATCAAGCAGCTTGGAACCAAGGTGGTGAGGCCTAGAGCAGGTGCTCCTTGCGACAAGGACAGCAGTTCGAGAGACAAACCAAAATAATTGGGTCCACAGTACTCACTGCAAGAGAGTGCAACCTACCTTGGTAGAACCTGCTGTGCTGACCGATCATCAAGAGATTTTGACTACAGAGAAAGGACGTGCTATATCACCTGACGAATCTGCGGAGTTCTTCCCGGACCATATGATTTCTGTAGTGTCGCGATATAATTTGAGACTGAGGAAAGACCCCATAGTGCTGGAGAAAACTGGTTGAGCTACCGCCCTGGGTTATTGAAACGGAGAGCCAATGTGGCAAGGGGGGGGATCAGCCATGCATTAGAGTAGTGACACCAGTCTTGGCCCGTGGTGAAGAAATCAGCGGCTGCCCAGGGATAAGAGCTCCAACAATTGTTTTTAATAAATTTCTGAAAGGGTCGATTATCACTGTTGCTAAAATGAATAACAAACTGATCATTAGTACCATGGGGTTTGTTGTTGTTTTGGAGGTTATAGCAATAATCACCTGGTTTGTTGAAAAGAAGGCTCCTGCTCGTGAGTTTTTTGTTGCCACTATTCCAGTACCAGAGGATCACTATTACTTTACGCCTCCCTATCAGGAGCAGAAGCACCGTCAATCGTACTTCAATAATACTTTCATTCAGATGTTGCATCATACTCATAATGCTACAAATACTACTAACTGTTGGGTATGTGGAATGATACCTGCGCATCAAAAGAAAGGAGGAACGAACGCCTTTCATTCCTCTTCCTTTTTCACACAATGGTTCTTGTCAAGCTTGGTATATGCTTTTGTTTGCATCTGGAAAACGTACAGAGGGCGGACTTCCTTTTGGCCTTCATAAAGAATGCTACCAAGACAAAGATGGGTATCCCCAAGCCAAAGGAACTAAATGGGACTAGGAAGAGTATCAACCGGACAATGTTTCAATACCATGGGGGTCATTACAACATTGGCGGTAAAAGCCGCTTACTGCTGTGCAGAAGACCGCCAACACACCGCCGAGCCCGTGGAAATCCGCCACAGCTATTATGACCCACATACCGAAATCCGACAAATTTGAGACACCCACACAAGTCCGCCACACCAAAGGTCAGTGATAAACTGGTGAAAACAAATCCTCCACCGTCACGCCAACAGAAATACGCCCATGCTATCACGACCCACGAATCCACGCGGCGGTCCTTCAACCGCGGTATGCTGTTGGCGGTACACACCGCCGCGCTCAAAATACACACACATCTCCAAAACACCACCACATTGGATAATTCGAAAGACACACACCTGATACACATACACACACCACTCCCACACACACAATACTATATAAAACACACACCCACATCACCCACAAACCCCTACGACCACAATTGCGACAGAAGGCCAGAGAGAGACACTACAATCTACAACCTAGCATCCACAGGCACACAACACCATCACCCACATAACATCCAAGCGCAAAACACCACACACCACTACATATCACCACACTTATCACCACATACACCACCCCACACATCACCTACACCACCCCATGGCACGGCAAAGACACCCCAGGTTCTCAGAGGGGGAGCTCAGGGTCATAGTGGAGGAAATCATACGGGTAGCGCCACAGCTATTTGGATCACAGGTGCAGCACACCTCCATTGCTAGGAAGATGGAGCTATGGAGAAGAATAGTCAACAAGTCAATGCAGTGGGACAGCACCCAAGAAATCGGGACGACATCAGTAAGAGGTGGAACGACCTATGGGGCAAGGTGCATTCCGTGGTCTCCAGGCACAACATCGCGGTACAGCAGACTGGCAGCGGACCCCCAGCTCCTCCCCCACAACTAACAACATGGGAGGAGCAGGTCTTGACAATAATGCATCCTGAGGGCCTCGCAGGAGTCGGTGGAGGAATGGACTCTGGTAAGTCAAATCTTAACTATCATATCCCCCACCATACCTGCATGCTATCACAGACCCCCACCCTCGCCCCCACCCCTATCACTCCAACTCCTCACAAATGTACCAATATCACAAACCACCCATCCCAACACCAAGCCCTGCATGCAAAACCAAAGCATGGACACCCATCACTAAAGCATACCCACTGCACATACCCATAACACCCCCCTCAACCATCATCACACAAGCCCACACACAGGAATGCCAGCACTGGGGTACACGGTCACCCACCCATTGCACACCATGAAACACACAGATGCAATAATCATGCCTTTCCACCCCTGCAGGACCACTACCCAACGTCACCAGACAGGAGGGTCCAGACATCTCCACCCACCCACAGAAGAGGCCCACAGTGATGAAAGCAGCTCTGTCCAACTGGACCTAGATGACCAGCCCAGACCATCGTGGGCCTCGGGACAGTCGGTTCCCCTCACACAGGCACAGCCCACCACAGACCTTCTACCCTCTGGTAACACCAGCACAGCACCCACCCAGCGGGCCCATACCTCCGTCCCCAGGACACGTCAATCAGCTGTGTGTCCACCACTACAGGGAACCGAGGATAACCCACCACCCCAACAACAACAGGGACCTGGGGGCAGTGGTAGTGGGCACACGGTCCAGGGGACGGAGGCACAGGAACACAGGGGAACTGGGAGGGCTGCCGTGCGACAGGGGGTGGACAGGCCTAGGGAACCCACTCTCCACGAGGCCCTCACCTCCATCATGGGAGCATACCACCACTCCCAGGAGACGATGGCAACGGTACTGGCCAAGTTTCAGGAGACCCAGTGCCTGCAGGAGGAACAGTATATGGGCTTCAGGGTGGAACTCAGAACCATCAGCACCGCCCTGGGCACCATCGTAGGGGTGCTGAAGGAAATACTCAACACCAGGAGGGACACTGTGGCACTCCAAGGGGCCCCTGACACTAGCCAGGACGATGAACTGCCCACCACCTCTGCCGGCGCTAGTGGACAGGAGGCACCGCCACAGGACCACCACACCAGCACCCCACCCCCTGCAGATGGAGAACCACCCTGCAAGCGGTCCCTGAGAACCAGGAACAAGACAGAGCACGATGGCAAGACCCCGCCAAGAAATAAGACCACCCTGATTGTCATCCTACTGTCCCACGTTGTAACCCTGCCCATATTGGAACTGCCCCAGCTCCACTTCCTATGCCCATATGGGCAATGCACCTGTGAGACTCATAGACTGGACTCTGCCATGGACAGTCCTCCGCCATCACCCCTCACCATTTTACAACCCCCTCCAATATTTAGCACTGCAATAAACACCCTTGAAGCACAAAACAACCTGGAGTCAGTCTGTGATTTAGAAAATGTATATTAGCAATGACAGTCACAAAATGCGTTCTCAATTGTAATGTCAACATACCTATGTCACACATCTCAAGTCCATGAGGAATCTAAGCAGATGACACACGTTGGAAACCACACCTTTGAAACCGTAAGGGAAATGTACGACTCAGTTACCATATACTGGTTGAAATCGACAGACAGGATAGAGGTAGAAGTGTGAAAGTACTTGTAGTAGGCAGGAGTGTTTTCTCACCTGTGTGTCACTGGAAATATTGCTGGATAACTGAGTCCCTGTAGTCAATATCTTCTTCCTCTGCTTCCTCCTCATCACTGTCCACAGGCTCCACACCTACCACAACACCGTCATCTGTACCATCCTCCTGCAGAAAAGGCACCTGGCGTCGCAAAGCCAAATTGCATACAGCAGGCCACGATGATCTGGCACACCTTCCTTGGTGAGTAGAATAGGGAACCCCCTGTCATATGGAGGCACCTGAACCTGGCCTTCAGGAGGCCGAAGGTGCGTTCGATCACCCTCCTAGTCCTCCCATGGGCCTCATTGTAGCTTTCCTCTGCCCTGATCCTGGGATTCCTCACTGGGGTCAGTAGCCATGACAGGTTGGGGTAACCAGAGTCCCCTAATAGCCACACCCGGTGCCTCTGGAGTTGACCCATCACATAAGGGATGCTGCTATTCCGCAGGATGTAGGCGTCATGCACTGAGCCAGGGAACATAGCATTTACCTGGGAGATGCACTGGTCTGCCAAACATACCATCTGTACATTCATGGAATGATAACTCTTCCGGTTCCTGTACACCTGTTCACTCCTGTGGGGGGGGACCAGAGCTACATGGGTCCCATCAATGGCACCTATTATGTTAGGGATATGTCCAAGGGCATAGAAGTCACCTTTCACTGTACGCAAATCCTCCACCTGAGGGAAAACGATGTAGCTCTGCATGTGTTTCAGAAGGGAAGACAACACTCTGGACAACTTGTTGGAAAACATAGGCTGGGACATCGCTGATGCTATGGCCACTGTTGTTTGAAATGACCCACTTGCAAGGAAATGGAGCACTGATAGCACCTGCACTTGAGGGGGGTTTCCTGTGGGATGGCGGATTGCTGACATAAGGTCAGGCTCCAACTGGGTACACAGTTCCTGGATTGTGGCACGGTCAAACCTGTAGGTGATGATTAAATGTCGCTCCTCCATTGTCAACAGGTCCACCAGCGGTCGGTACACCGGAGGATTCCGCCATCTCCTCACATGTCCCAGCGGACGGTGCCTAGGAAGGACAACAGCGACCACAGAGTCAAACAACTCAGAGGTATGTACCCACAGTCTACACAGAACACAAAACATAATCCAAAAAGTTGCTTGTATGTGTGTTGAATCTAGGCCTAGGTATGTGTGACGCAGTTGAAAATGAAGCCATGTGGGCCCCTGAAATGGCGGCTGCCTGACCTCTAAAGTGGGACAATGGGATGTCAGGTAACTGCGCTGGCATTGTACACCGTCGCGGTAGGCGGTCGAAGAGCGCGGCGCAATGCTGCATTGGTTAACTTTGGACCCTATGGGTCCCAGGAGCCAATGACGAAGTGCGCCGGCGATGATGGTACGCACCGCCACGGACGTCACCGGCGCGGACGTGACCACCATTTTCTATCTGTTCAATCACTCAATACCTGATGTTTGACAGGAGAGGACCTACACTGCAAGTGCTGCTGTGACCTCGGTCTGGAAGAGACAATGGCTCGTGCGTCTGGGGAAAGGGCCCCTGCCTTCACTGCAGAGGAGTTGGATAAGCTCGTGGATGGGGTCCTCCCCCAGTACACGCTACTCTACGGTCCTCCAGACCAACAGGTAAGTACACAGGGAGCACGTTGTATGGGCTATGCCTGAGTGGGGAGGGCTGGTTGTAAGAAGGAAGGGGCCACGGTTCATTGTGCATGATGGACTGTGAATGCATGTGCCACATGGCAAGGGTAGGGATGGGGGCCACTCACTTCGATGGTGCAGCCAGAAGAAGGATATTTGGCGTGTCATTGCCAAGGACGTCCGGACCATGGGGGTCCACCACAGACGGAGCACCCACTGCCGTAAAAGATGGGAGGACATTCGCCGCTGGAGCAAGCAGACAGCGGAGGCTTAGCTGGGGATGGTCTCCCAACGTGGGAGGGGTGCCCGTCGCACCATGACCCCCCTGATGTTCCGGATCCTGGCGGTGGCCTACCCGGAGTTGGATGGGCGCTTGAGGGCATCACAGCAGACACAAGGGGGTGAGTACAACATCATTCTGCGGACTTTGCGTGCAGTGAAGGTGTCTGGGTGGGAGAGGAGGTCTGTGGGTTCCCCTAGGCCAGGGAGAGTTCCGTAGGCTAGGCCCCTCTGTAATGCAGGCCATGTGGCACTCCACCCCACCTCTGTAGAGTGCCAAGTACAGGTATACATGCCCCTGTGTCATCTATGTGTACAGATGTCGACCATAGCCATGTAGGCCATATCCCAGGAACTGCATCTGTAGAGCCCAACAGCGCGGCGTAGTGCAGGGGGCTGCTGTGTCTGTATTGTCCGCCAACGGTAGCGGAAAGCCATGCACTCAACCTGTCTTTCTTCTGTCGTCCCCCCCCTTTTTGTGGTCTCCCTGTTCTTGTGTGCATCAGCATCATCAGCGGAGGTACAGTGGCACCGGAGCACGAGGGAGCTACATCCCACATGGCCATGGAGGGCCACACCACGGACTCAGAATACACCAGTGGGACGGAGGGCGAGGGGAGCTTCACGGAGGGGACAGAATCAGAAACCAGCAACACGGACTCGTCCTCCGATGGGAGCTCCCTTGTGGTGGCGGCAAAATCTGTGCCCCCCAATTCTACAGGTACAGCCACCACCCCCCCTACCAGCACCGCCCTCCCAGCAGCCCCTCAGCCTTCGCCCCGTGCCCGCTCACCCAGGAGGGTGGGCATCACCTTCGCCCCAGGCACCTCAGCCCCTGACCCGTCACCTCTGCTGCCCTCAGTGAGGAGGCCATTGACCTCCTCAGGTCCCTCACTGTTGGGCAGTCTACCATTTTGAATGTCATCCAGGGTGTAGAAAGGGAATTGCAACACACTAATGCATTCCTGGAGGGCATTCATTCTGGTCAATCCCCTGTACCCTTGCCTATCCCAAGCACACCATCAGACCAGCATACACACACCTCACCACACAAGGGAAGCTCAGGCAAACATAAGCACCACCCATCCCACAGGCACTCACGCAAGCATCACACACATACAGACACACCAACATCCACTGCCTCCACTGTGTCCCCCTCCTCGTCGTCTCTCTCCTCCCTCCCAGTCTCGTCTACACTCTCACCTGCATGCACTACCACTACAGGCACTAGATCCCGCACCAGCACACCCACCACCACACCCAGCTCACGTACACTCACCACCCCCACTACCATTTACACATCCCCTGTGTCCTCTCCCAGTGTGTCTGTGATGCCCCCTACCAAAGTACACAAACGCAGGCACACACCCACCCAACATACATCCACCTCACGACAGCCTCCAGTGCATGCACCTGCACCCAAAGCCACAAAAGTTACACCTCCTACAACCACCTCCTCTTCCTTCACTCCCAGACCCCCTCCAGCTACCCGTCCCAGTGTTCCTAAGAAACTTTTTCTGACCAAGCTTGACCTCTTTCCCACCCCCCCCCTCCAATTCATAGGTCCCGTACTAGCACCTCAGCCAAAAAATCTCCGGGAACAGTGGTTCCTGTTGTTAGAGGTATTTGGAGTGCACCGGGCACCAGGGCAGCCAGTGTAACACTGAGCCACAGCACAGCCAGTCCCCCCCTTGTGAAGCACCAGAAGTTGGAAAGTGCCCGGCGGGAGTGGGGGAAGACTCCAGCCAGCAAAGCCGCTCACAAGGGTCCCGGGGGGAGTGTCCACTCAGCTGTGACTCCTGCCAAGGTGGGGAAGGGGCTGAAGAAATCGTCAAAGTCTGGGAGGAGCAGCACGGCGGAGAAGACCGCCATCATCCCCACTGCCCAGGAGGCCACCGCCAGCCCAATCATCAGTGGCCAGGAGGCCACCGCCAGAGTCAGTGCCCAGGAGGGCAGCCCGATCGTCAGTGGCCAGGAGGCCACCGCCAGAGTCAGTGCCCAGGAGGGCAGCCCGATCGTCACTGGCCAGAAGGCCAGGAGGCCACCGCCAGAGTCAGTGCCCAGGAGGGCAGCCCTATCGTCACTGGCCAGGAGGCCACCGCCAGCCACAGCCCAGCTGCCCAATGAAGGACTGCCAGCCCCAGCCCAGCCGGGCAATGAAGGAGCGCCATGGAAAGCACCGCTGAACAGGTCAGAAACTTCAAACTCAAGCACCGCTGAACAGGGCAAGCACCGTTGAACAGGGCAAAGACCGCTGAACAGGGCAAAGACCGCCATGGCAAGCACCACTGAACAGGGCAAGCACCGCTGAACAGGGCAAAGACCGCTGAACAGGGCAAAGACCGCCATGGCAAGCACCGCTGAACAGGTCAGAAACTTCAAACTCAAGCACCGTTGAACAGGTCAGAAACTTCAAACTCAAGCACCGCTGAACAGGTCAGAAACTTCAAACTCAAGCACTGCTGAACAGGGCAAGCACCGCTGAACAGGGCAAAGACCGCCATGGCAAGCACCACTGAAAAGGGCAAGCACCGCTGAACAGGGCAAAGACCGCTGAACAGGGCAAAGACCGCCATGGCAAGCACCGCTGAACATGTCAGAAACTTCAAACTCAAGCACCGCTGAACAGGGCAAGGACCGCTGAACAGGGCAAGGACCGCCAAGTCAAGCACCGCTAGCCCATGAGCGGCAGGGGCAGT
The DNA here is from genome assembly GCF_031143425.1 of Pleurodeles waltl. NCBI lineage: Eukaryota > Metazoa > Chordata > Amphibia > Caudata > Salamandridae > Pleurodeles > Pleurodeles waltl. Next base: position 1,606,138,515 of record NC_090444.1, read on the forward strand.
GACGCAACTGGGACCGTCACGGGGAGAGTGATGCACTCTGGGCACCAGTCCCCCTCTAGAACAAGTGGAGAAAGGCATCCACTCAGTCTGTCCTGCACAGGATTAAGCACTCTGGGCACCAGTCCCCCTCCAGAACCAGTGGAGACATGCATCCACTCAGTCTGTCCTGCACAGGATGAAGCACTCTGGGCACCAGTCCCCCATCCAGAACCAGTGGAGACATGCATCCACTAAGTCTGTCCTGCACAGGATGAAGCACTCTGGGCACCAGTCCCCCTCCAGAACCAGTGGAGACATGCATCCACTCAGTCTGTCCTGCACAGGATGAAGCACTCTGGGCACCAGTCCCCCTCCAGAACCAGTGGAGACATGCATCCACTCAGTCTGTCCTGCACAGGATGAAGCACTCTGGGCACCAGTCCCCCTCCAGAACCAGTGGAGACTGTTCTCCACTTGAGAGACTGTGGCTTTGCACTCCCCAGGATGTAATAGTGGGCAAACCACCCACTGTAGAGACTTGAGAGACTGTGGCTTTGCACTCCCCAGGATGTAATAGTGGGCAAACCACCCACTGTAGAGACTTGAGAGACTGTGGCTTTGCACTCCCCAGGATGTAATAGTGGGCAACCCATCCAATGTAGAGACTTGAGAGACTGTGGCTTTGCACTCCCCAGGATACATCAATGGGCATGGAGCCCCCTCGTGGATCTGGCGTGGTGCACTCATCCGGCTGAGGTGCTCCCCCTTCCCTTCCCCCTGAGGTGCCTGTTGTATTTCTATCTGATGCCCTAGCAGTGTTCTCTCCGTTTCTGGTCAGGTATCTTGTGTGGGCCTCGCCCATGCATTTTGGGCCCAGTGGTCCACGGACAATGACTTGTGCATTACCTGCACTACTATTCGTGGTGTATATATTTTTTAATGTGTATATATATATATATATATATATATATATATATATATATATATATATACATATATATATATATATATATATATATATATATATATATATATATATATATATGTATATCCTGGTTACTGCATTTTGATGTATTACAATGGTTCCACTCATTTCCTTTGGTCTTTGCATTCTTCCGGGGGGAGTTGGGGGTTGTTACTGTAATGTTTGGATATGCATTGGTGTGTGTGTTGTAGTGGGTGAGGGTGGGGGTGGGGTGGGGGTGTTGCGTGTGTGTGTCCCTGTCTTTTGCCTCCCCATTCCCCTATGTCGTAGGTGCAGTACTCACCGTTGTCTTCGCCGCCGGCGTTGATGATCGTCGTACAGGAGCAGGAACACTAGTGCAGGAAGTATTTGGTGTTCCGGCTCCATGGTGTCCTCCTTCCTCGTGGAGTGTGTAGAGGTGAGCGTTTTCCCTTACAAATGGCTGTTTCCGCCGTGTTTGTACCCGCGGTGAATCCGCCCCAGAAAAAATGGCAGATTGGTAGGTTGTGATACTGTGGGCGGTACATTGTCTCCAGCCTGTCTGTTGGCGGTGACCGCTGCGCTGTTTGTTTGTACCGCCGTGGTGGTCGGAGTGTTAAAGTGGCTGTCTTTGTTGGCAGTTTCCGCCACGGTCATAATTCAATTTTTTTTACCGCCGACCTGTTTGCGGTCTTACCGCCGCTTTAACACCGTCCGCCAGGGTTGTAATGACCCCCTCTATGTCTTCCAAAATTTAAGAGACTCTGACAAGAAAGAACAATTTGTGATTTCTGTTACAAAAACGAAAGCAGATTTATGTATACATAGCATTGGGCGAATTCCAGTGGGGATAAGCGATTGTACCTTGATTTGAACTATTGAGGGTGTAAATAATAGTAGTTTTACAGATTCACATAATACATATTTTGTTTGTGGTAACTTTGGATATTACCAACTACCTGTTGGGTGGTCCGGTGTGTGTTATGTATCTTTTCTATTACCCCCTGTGTTTTTGGCCCCTGCATCATATCACCGGGATTTTAAACTGTTCAATTACATCATTAAAAATAGATATACAAGGACAATAAGTACAAATGAGGTAGACCAAATGGACTCTAGCCTGCAACAATATGTTGACTTTAATTTAGGGTTGTTTTCCTTTGTGGGTGCTGCGTTAAACAGTAGGAAAGTGAGACGATTGACTAGGGTTGTGGAAGCTGTTACCAATCAGGCAGCTCTGGCAGTTGGGAATATTACAGAGGAGCTCCAAATTGCGAGGATTGTAGCGCTCCAAAATCGTATGGTACTAGATGTGATATTAGCTGATCGAGGTGGTGCATATCGCATCATCGGTAGTAGTTGCTGCATTTTCATTCCAGATCACTCACCTTCAGTATATGATGCAATATCTAAATTGCATAAAATTGCTGCAGAAATCCACACAAAGACTGGTACTTGGACTTTTTCTGGATGGTTTTGGGCTCTTGTTTCCACTTTGGGCTGGAAACTACTGACTATCCTGTGTGTAATGATTGCAATATTTTTCACATGCTGTATCTGTATTCAGTGTGGTCCAATGTTCTGATCCATGTGTATTACTGCTTGTATGCCTACCAAAAGAAATATTACAGAAATGAAAGCACAACACATGTTAGATAAGGAAATAGCTGAAATGATGAGCATAAATATACAAGATGAATATTTAGATTATCCCAGAAAGACGAATGTCTTCAGCTAATGCTGAAAGGGTCGTCTGTTGTAATTTAGTAGCGATTAGTTTAAGCATTAGCAGAAGACATCTTGTATTTAGCAACTATTGTGAACATTTCGCGGAATCCATTTTGTATTCATGGCAGCCATTTTCTCTGCCATGTGCTCGCCATGTGCTCTGTCCTATCTTCCTGTTAACTACTCTTGAAAATCTGTCTAGTGACAAGTTATATTTAGCATCTCCCACTTTCGCACATGCCCAGTAAGATCTGCAGCTGTTAGTAATCAGTAACAGACAGTAATGTGTCAACTAGTCCTTGAAAACTGTTCGCCCCTCCTACCTGTCGACTGTGCATTTCCATATGACCTTATATGTATGTAAGTCTTGCTTCTATAATTGTACCACCTTCATTTACTCCTGCGTGGGTATAAAAGGACCATGCTCTCTTAGTTCAGTGTGCTACTTCCAACATTACCGAAGGGTGCTGTTTGAACTGTAGTACCACCTCATGAGTTTTAATAAACTTTGCGGGTCATTACGACCCTGGCAGCCGGCGGTAAGGTAGCGGTAACACCGCCAACAGGCTGGCGGTGTTCCGCCAGCAACTATGACCGTGGCATAATAGCCACGACCATACCGCCGGCCCCTCCAACATACTGCCAGGCTTCTGCCTGGCGGTCATAATCCCCAGGGCAGCGGTGCAAGCACCGCTGCCCTGGGGATTATGAGTCCCCAACCGCCAGCCTGTCCGTGGCGGTAAACACCGCCATGGAAAGGCTGGCGGTAAGGGGACTTGGGGTGCCCCTGGGGGCCCCTGCACTGCCCATGCACTTGACATGGGAAGTGCAGGGGCCCCCAGGCATAGCCCCGTCGCGCATTTCACTGCCCGAATTTTGGGCAGTGAAATGCACGACGGGTGCTACTGCACCCGCTGCACATCAGCATTGCCGCCGGCTCTATTACGAGCCGGCAGCAATGTTGATGTGACATTTCCGCTGGGCCAGCAGACGGTAACACTGTTACCGTCCGCTGGCCCAGCGGAAATGTCAAAATAGGGAGCCAGGAATACCGCCGGCAATGGCGGTATTCTGTCTCCCGCAGCCTCGGCGGTCTTTTTGCAAGACCGCCGAGGTTGTAATGACCCCCTTTGTCTTTTATTTCAGTTTCTGTGCCAACTTCTTCCTATATGGTCTGAGGACGTTGTGCAGAGAAGGGCGAACCCCTTGCACTAGAAGGCCTTGCTGAGGCTTACTTCGACATACCCTCCGGTAGCTTGGCACTGAGCAGTCAGGCTTAACTTACAAGGCAATGTGTAAAGTATGTGTGCAATAAATCATGCAATAACACAGTAGAATACCACAAAAATATACCACACAGTGTTTAGAAAAATATATAATATTTACCAGATATGATGCAGGTCAAAACGATTAAGATGCAATAAGTATGTGTTGAAATATCACTGTAAAAATGATATAAAGTGTCTCTAGTCTCTTAAAAGCAACAAATGTCTCTTGCAAGCACAAAGTACCTGGTTTGCATTCAAAATCTCCACAAGGAACCGCAGAGGAGGAGATGTGTGGAAAACAGGGGGGTGTGCGTTGATTTCTCGGGCCACACACGGTGATGCATTGCTTATTTTTCACGCAGGGAAGTCTTTGCGTCAATTTCCAGCGCTCTGTCTTGGATCCTCTTCGGGTTGCGGGGTTTTCGGACTCCTCGAGGACGATGCATTGAAATCCAGCGCTGACAGGACAAAGTCACAGGGTCTGCGTCAATCCAGTGGGCGTTGCGTGGAAATTTCTACTGCACGGCAGGCGCTGCGTCGATTCCTCTTAGGAAGTTGGACTGCGTTGTTCCAGCTAAGCTGTGCGTTGATCCAGTGGGCCATGCATCGAATTTCCGGTCGCTACTCTGGTGCTGCGTCGAACTTCTCCTTGCGAAGTCGGGCGGCATCGTTCCAGTTCAGCGTGCAGTGAATTTTTCACCGCAATGCAGGCTGTGTTTTGTTTTATGCAGGCTGTGTGCTGATTATCTCCAGTAAGTGTCTGTGACAAGAGTGTCTTGTCAAGAAGTGCCTGAGTTGCTAGGGGCAGAGGCCCTGTTTAAATACCAAAATGTGCCTTTGAAGTGGGGGAGACTTCGAAGAGTGGCTTAGGAGTGCACAAGGTCCCCTTTCAGTTCCATCCTATCTGCCAGGGTCCCAGTAGGGGGTGCGGCAGTCCTTTGTGTGAGGGCAGGCTACTGTCCTTTGACATGTAAATGTCAGGCCCTCCACCCTTCTAGCCCAGGATGACCCATTCAAAATGCAAATGTGACTGAGCATCCTGTGATTGGGGTTGTCTGAGTGAATGCACAAGGGAGCTGTCAACTAAACCTAGCCAGACGTGGATTGGAAGGCACATAAGGGTTTAAGTGTAGAGAAATGCTCACTTTCTAAAAGTAGCATTTCTAAAATAGTAATATAAAATGCAACTTCACCATTAAGCAGGATTTTGCATCACCATTCTGGCCATACTAAAGCCCTGATTTATACTTGTTGGTGCAAAACTGCACCAACTCAGTTTTGCACCTAAAAGTTAAGCACCAGCTTGCACCATTCCTGTGCACTGGAATGGTGCACACCGGTGCAAAGGGTAGGCTAGTGGAAAAAAAAATACTTCAGTCGGGTTGGGCTGGCAGTATGGAAGAAGGGGTTTTTGCACCACAAAATGACGTTAGGCAGGTTATAGTAAAAAAATGACTTGAGTCGTTTTCTGACTCAAAAACATCCATACCGCATGACTCCTATCTTAGAATAGACAGGAGTCATGCCCACCACCCCAATGGCCAGCACACAGGACCAGGGTCCCCTGGGCATGGCCAATGCATCCACTGCCATATAGGGGGGCCCACTTCAGGGCCCCAATTGCACATGAAAAATACAATAAAAAACTTACCTGTACGCACCTGTATTTACCTGGGATGGGGTCCCCCATCCTCTGCTGTCCCTCTGGTGTGGGTGAGGGCATCCCTGGGGCCTGGGGAGGGCACCTGTGGGCTTATTCTATGGTGTTCCACCATGGAAATAGGCCCACAGGTCCTCTAATGCCTGCTTTGACCCAGGCAATAAAAAATGGGGCAAAGCAAGCTTTGCACCATTTTTTGACCCCTCCTCCCTCCTGTGCACCGTTTTTGCATGGAAGTATAAATATGGCGTTAAGGCCATAGAGTCATTTTTTGCACTGGAAAGCCTACCTTGTATATCACTAAGGGGAGGTAGGTTTCCACTTCCAGAAAATGACTTTAACTCCATAAATTTGGCGCTAGACGGGTCTAGCACCAAAGTATAAATATGGAGTTTTGCACCAAATTAGAGTAAAAAAAAGGACGCTAATTTGGTGCAACCAGAGTATAAATATGCCCCTTAATATGACTGGCTAGTCCATTTCGATCAGGCTCTACCACTCAAACAGTATATTAGGGTAGTCCTAATGCTATCCTATGAAAGGAGCAGGCCTCACAGCAGTGTAAAATCTTATTTAGGAGTTTTGCACTACCAGGACATATAGAACACACATGTTCATGTCCTGTCTTTTACCCACATAGCACCCTGCCCTATGGGCTACTCAGGGCCTACCTTAGGGGTGATGTATATGTAGAAAAAGGGGAGTTTAAGGCTCAGCAATTACTTTAAATACCAAGTCGAAGTGGCAGTGAAACTGCACACACAGGCACTGCAGAGGCAGCCATGAGGAATGGTTAGGGGGCTACTTATGTGGGTGGCACAATCAGTGCTGCAGCCCACTAGTAGCATTTCAATTACAGGCCCTGGGCACATGTAGTGCAGTTGACTAGCGACTTACAAGTAAATTAAATAAGCCAATTGGGTATGAGCCAAGGTCACCATGTTTTAAGGATGGAGCATATGCACTTTAGCTCTGATCAGCAGTGGTAAAGTGTGCAGAGTCCTAAAGACAGCAAAAATGAGGTCAAAAAAAGAGAAGGAGGAAGGCAAAAGGTTTGGAGGTGACCGTGCAGAAAGGCCATTTCCAACACCTACTTTCAATTACAGTCATTTGTTTGACATTTTTTGCATTTTCACATGAGGATTAATAATGATAACTGACTGAATATTATATTTCTGGCAAAATATAATATAGCTTGCTTTGCAAACCTCAGAATGACATATTGGACAGCATCCTCAAGGTCATGATGAGACTAATAAATAGCTGATATCATGAAAACTAATGTATCTTGTATGTAAGAATATCAGATAACATCTCTTTTAGAAACTAGAATCACAAACTACAGGAAACTAAAATGACTTTAAGAGAACTTGTTAAAGAAATAGCGAGAAAGTTGGCCTACCACTTTTACTATCTTCTTGCAATAAAATAGATCAAACGTTAAACATTATCTCTTTTTTATATGAGTTACAATGTAATTGTTATTTTTACGAGAGGCCATTACCTCAGCAAAGGAAAATATGATCATCTGATCCATAATATATTTAAATAAGCGTTATTCACAGAAATGAGAATTGGGAGGGACTTATGAAGGGTGGTACATAGGTTCTTGATCCCACGTGTGCTGTGTGCCACAAAGACACTGGATAGACTGTTCTGTCACTGTTTTATTGACACTTAAGTAAATTTGGTGAAATGAGACATCTTTGATTTAAACCTAGATTGCCTGCTTTTCGTGTAAGCAATTTAAGTCAGTGCACCACGTTTGTGTCTTATGGAAGTAGGGTGTTCAGAGTCTAGGATTGCATAAGTAACATAACCATTAACTTTTAAACGTAACCGTAACTTTAATAACGCCCTCCCATTAACATCTCCTCGCTCATCCTTCTCCTTCAAACCCTTATCTCGTTTCCATTCCCCTACGCACTCCCCTTTTCCTTTCATGCCCCATTTGGTTCATGCGTACCCCCCTCAGAGCCTTCACCTGCTTGTTTATTCCCTGGAAGGGTGGCCAAGCCCGCATCTGACTCACCACCCTCCCCCATCTACTGCTCGCTCACCCCTGCAACCTGCCCTAACTGACAATTTCCCTCCCCCCCTTGCTATTCGACTCTAACTTCCGTCCTTCCAATCGCTCTTCCAATTGCCGGGTGGGTGGGAGGCCAAATTAAAACGTGCGATGGGAGTGCAGAAAGAGGCCGGTCCCTCCACCCCCAACCCCTTTTATTCCCTCCCCTTAGACCCACCCCCACTTATCTTTTCCCCAATCCCTGTCCCTCGCCGTCACTTCCTTCCCGAAATGGCCCGCGGGAAGACTAGAGTGTTGCTCTTGCTTCCCGCGGGCCCCTCCATTGTGCAAAACTTTGAACCTCTGACCATGCACAGAAGCGTGCAGGCTAAACCAATAAACATTCTTCCTGACATTCTGATATTTTAATCAGTTTTTACTGTCTGTCCAGTTGTACATGTTATTATTCCACTTTAACTCTTTTTTTCACTGTTTCTGTGTGGTCATTTAAATGAACGACAGCAGAGCATAGGTGGGCTTTTGAACTGGATTTGTTTTTATTGTGAAGCCTTTCACATTAAGACAGAAATGGCCTGCTCCTATGAAAGACAAGACAAGCATTAGCAACGCCAGTAGGTCTGGCTTATGAATGAAAGCAGATGTTGTGTCATTGATGGGTTTAGAAGTTAAATGCGTCACTCAAAGTTCAAGATGTTTTTTTCAATACTGATTCTTAGCACCTCATTTGCTTAGATGTAGAGAACACAATCTTACTTAATGTATTCATCTTATTATATTTCACATCCACACATTTTATTTGCCCCCATTCCAACACTGTTCTCTGGATACCAAAAAAGCTATGTTATGAAACAATTCAATAATGGACCACGCAGCTAAATACCTCAAAGCCTGGATTTCTTTTTCACAATAAACATTTCAAAATAGATCGGCAAAGCATTGATTGGGACGAATCGATATCAAAATTCATTGTTACGGTCGGACAATTAGGTACAACATTGAAACAATTAACTTTTGCTAATATACAAGACTTATTTCATTGGTAGAATATTGAATTCTATCAGTTTTTAAACGGAAAGCCACTATAACTAAGGTGAATAATTTTGAATCTAATCCCTCAGTCAGTAACTTGATTTCCAACCTGAGTAAACTTGGCCACGTAGTTTTTAGAACATACTCGCAGAACATACCGCCAGTTACAAACCTGGGGGCATATTTACAAGCCCCATGCGCCACTGGCATGCGGCGTTGGCGCTCTCCCCTGCCCCATATTTACAAGTCAAAATGTTTCCACTTTTTGTGGCTTAATGCTGCCTTGTGTATATGGGCTGCCCGACGCAATTTTCTGCGGCAGACGGGCATGGAATGGGTGTTGCTGTAAGGTACCCATGCAAGACCCATTGCTTTTTGACACTGGCCCAGATTTACAAGGAAATGTAAATCTGAGGCAGTGCCAAAAACTAATGCCCCCCAGGGGATGAGTTAGAGTGGTGCAACTAAGATGAAATACATTTTTATTTCTCCTCGTTTTGTGCTCTTTCTATGTGTGGTGTATCCTGCAGCACACATAAAAGGAGCAAACCACCACAAGTGATTGTTTTTGTGCACAAAAGTGTCCCTTTCTGCACAAAAGCAATCACCCTCGCAACGCAGGCACCCTTGCACCATGGCACAAAGGTTCCCTGCGTTGGCGCTAGGCAGCTGATTCAGCACCATCGCAGGGCAGAACACAGGGATGCACTGTATTCTTGTAAATACTGCGCATCCCTGAGTTATGGTAAGACGCAGCTTGGCGCAGCAAGATTGCTTGCAGCACTGCATTGTCCCATTTCCTTGTAAATAAGGCCCCAACTTGGGTGACTCATTTGAAATAGGAATTCGAGCCACACCGGGACACCCCAATCGTTAATTGGTCCTGATTTTGGTCTCTACTTTTTTCAGATATAAAATTACTCCCTCGCTGGCACAAAAAAAGTACTGCTTGCTACATTAGACATAGTGGACACTAAAAAGACTACATAAGCTTAAACTTCGTGAGAACCCTTTATTTTGCAACTGTAATACCACAACGTAAGATCTAGCTCACATGCTATTTAACTGTTCAAAACTACACAAATTTTGGTCAGGGACTTTTTTCGTTAATGAAGACGTCCTACGGATTATGCCTTCCAGGAACTTCCTAAATTTGTTGACTGGTTCTGATACACTAAATAAAGATGATGCCTATCTTTTGGATTTGCTCCTCACATTGGCATGTAAAATTATTTTGCATCATTGGAAGGATTTCTCTAAGGTCTTGATTCTAAAATGGAAGGATTAGCTATTCTTTTTCTGAGGAGCTGATAACTCAGCCCTATAACAATCTCCCTGGGAACCCCTGACTCAACCCATATGGGACAAATGAGACCTTTATCTTGCTAAGATTAAACTACAATGGTAATCGTACTAACGTGTCATGTTTTTATGAAGCAATTAGATTTATCTTTATGTCTATATGGTTTCTCCTTTGACCATATGTAGGAGGCTGGCCTCGTGTGTGGTGGGTACCTATGGTATTTACACCTTATACCAGGTTCAGTTATTCCTTATTAATGTAGTGTAGGCAGTGCCTAGAAGCCAGGCTCTCTAGAGGTAGTTGTGGAGGAGCAGCCAAGGCTTATCTAGGAGACATGCAAAGCTCATGCAATACCACTTACACACATGAAAGAAAACACTCACTGTTACAAAAATAAAGGTACTTTATTTTGGTGACACAAATACCAAAAATACCATAGAGACTATACTCCATTAGGAGGTAAGTAATTCACAAATTATATACACTAGTTTGCAGAAATAGGCATAAAAACAGTTAGAAAACAATGCAATTAGTGAAAATCACAATAGTTAGAAATGGGCCTAGGGAGAGCACAAACCATATACTAAAAAAATGTGCAATGTGAAAGTCGATCCCCCACCTAGGCAAGTGTAGTGTGCAGAGGGGAGCTGGGAGTACTGGTAAAGCCCACAGGTAAGTACAACAACCCACCCTAGCGACCAGGAAACTAGGGGTAAATCACAGTGTTTTCCAGAACACACACAGAGAAGTAAGGCAGAATATTGCAAAACCCAGAAGAGACTGCAAGACACCAACAGTGGATTCCTGTACAAGAAGACCTGTGGAGAAAGGGGACCAAGTCCAAGAAGCACAGAAGAGTCCAGGAAGGGCAGGAGCCACTACCCACCAGGATGAAGGTGCAAGAAGAGAACCACCAGTGAGGAAAAAGTGTCAGCCCTGCACCCAAGAAGATGAAGCTGGGTTCCTGGAGGGTGCAAGTGATGCCCCACGCTGGATGGAGGATTGTAGTGCAGTTGGATTTGCATCATTGGACTCTGCTAACAAGCCTTGGCACATGAAAAACTTGCGGTTAGCGGAAAATGGCACTGCGGGGACCAGGAAGGACCACGTGGATTCTACCCAGGAGGAGGAGTCAGAGGGGGCCCCTAGCATCACAGAGAGCCCACAGAAGACCAGGAAGCACACACAGGAGTCCCACAGGATAGGGACACAAAAGATGCAGAAGAGGACCATGCAGCACTATGAGAAAGGCTCCCACGCCGCCGCAGAACCACTCAGGGAGCTGTGCATTGCGCAATAGAGTGCTGGGAGCTGGAGCTTCAAGATGCATGAAGATCTTGGAGGAAGGATGCCAACAAGCCTTGGCAGCTGCAAAGTACGTGGTGCACGGGGGTACTGTTTTGTGTGAGAAGGCAAGGTCTTACCTCCACCAAAGTTAGACAGTAGGAAGAGAGGATGGTCAGGACCACTTCAGTCTACCACCCGTGATGCAGGATCCATGCAGCTCAGCAGGAGAGGGGATTCACACAGCCAGTCGTCGTCGCAGTTGGTGCCTGCAGAAGCAGGGGAATGACTCCTTCACCCCAAGGGAGATTCCTTCTTTCTTCTGATGCAGACTGAAGACGGGCTGTCCTCAGAGGATGCACGACCAGGGAGATGTTGCAGTTGCTGGAATGAGCCGGAGATACAATGTTGCAGAGGGCGTCTTATTTCTGTGTTACAGCTTGTGGGGTCCTGAAGAGTCCACATGCAGTTTCCTCGGTCAGAAGTCGAACTAGAGGGTGCAGAGGACTCCTACTAGAGTCTTGAAATCCGAATCTGAGGAACCACCCAAAGGAGAGACCCTAAAAAGCCCTGAAAGGGGGATTGGTCACCTAGCTCGATGGCCACCTATCAGGAGGGAGCTCTGACATCACCTGCTGGCACTGGCCACTCAGATGCTCCCTGAGTTCCGAGCCAACCATGAATTCAAGATGGCAAAACCCAGGGACCCTCTGGAGGAGCTCCGAGGACCACCCCTGGGGTGGTGATGGTTAGGGGAGTAGTCACTCCCCTTTCCTTTGTCCAGTTTCGTGTCTGAACAGGGACTGGGTGTCCCTGAACCTGTGTAGACTGGTTTATGCATGGAGGGCACCAAATGTGCCCTTCAAAGCATTTCTAGTGGCTTGGGGACGCTACCACTTCCAAGCCTGTAAAACCTATTTCCAAAGAGAGAGGGTGTAACACCCATCTCCCAAAGGAAATCCTTTGTTCTGCCTTCCTGAGCTCGAGCTTCTCAAGCAACAGGAAGGCAGAAACCTGTCTGGGAGGTGGCAGCTGCTTGGGCTGCCTGGAAACCCTCAGAAGGTTGTAATGGCAATACTGGGGGTCCCCTAAGGAGCCCCCAGAGTGCATTGAATCATACCACCAATGCTTGCAAAAGCCTTGGAGTATGATTCCAACATGTTTGATATGAAATATGCCTGTGTTCGGAGTTACCTTTATGTAGCTGAACATAGGTAGTGACCTATGTCCAATACACGCGTAAAATGGCGTCCCCGCACTCAAAAAGTCAGGGACAATGGGCGTGGAGTTCGTGGTGGGTACCTCTGCTAGTGCAGGGGTGCTCTCATACACAGCTACATTGCACCCTGTCATCTGGGCTAGAAGGCCTACCGTAGGGGTGACTTATAAGTGATCTGGTATAGTGAAAAATGACAGGGTGTTTGCACCTTTTCATGCAGGTTGCAATGGCAGTCCTGCAGAAGCATTTGCATGGGCTCCCTATGGGTGGCAAAATATATGCTGCAGCCAATAGTGATCCCCTGGAACCCCAATTCCCTGGGTCCCTAGGTACCATATACTAGGGACTTATAATGGGGCACAAGTGTGCCAATTATGGGTGAAATACAGAGTTTTGGGAGAGAGAGCATAATCACTGGGGTCCCAGTTAACAAGATCCTAGCGAACACGGTCAAGCACACTGACATCAGGCAGAAAAGGGGGGTAACCATGCCAAGAAAGAGGGTACTTTCCTACACGCTATTGCTTTTATCTTAATTTACTGATCGGAATAAACATGTACAAACAATTTGAAATGTCGATATTGTAATGAGCTCTCTGTATTGGTTTTCTTTTTTCTTCTCTGCTCTTAACCGATTTCCTCTAGGGAAGCTGTGATGTCACATCAATTAGAGGCTTTGCCTTAAGTAACACCTATATCTATATAGTTATGTTGAATAAAATAAAGCTATTAAAGTGAAAAAATAACTTTTCAGAATAAACAGATTAGACCTACAACATCAGAATGTTTTTTCCTAGTGACCCAATCAGACCTCTAGCTCTTATCACTGGCTTCTCATCATCGCCAACTGAGACCCCTGTTACTGAGCTTAAATGCTCCCACAAGACAACTGCCAGGCATACAGCTGTAAAAATATACATGGCCAGATTTAACAGAAAATTATAGTGCGTGGCACTGCACCGAATTTGACACCGCCACACAACATCATTTTCAAAATGCAGGGATGCACCACATTTACCGGAACACGGTGCATTCCTATGTTTCCCCCCATGCGCTGGCGCTAAATTTGCTGCCATGTACCATCGCAGCAACCCTTTCACCATAGCGCAAGGATAGTTGCATTGAAGAGGAGATTGTTTTTATGCAGGAAAGAACATCTTCCTGCACAAAAACAATCTTAAATGGCTATTTGCTCTTTCTATGTGTGCTGCAGAATGCAACCTTTAAAAGGTATTGACTTTAACCTATGCTTTTCACAATTGATGTGTCAGGCCTACTACCTTTATCATAACCTTTCCTTATAAACAATAACTTCTGTCATCAGCTTGCCACCATATCAATCTTGTACTTACTGTGTTGGCCACAAAACAACTATCATGTATGCAATAAAATAAAATGTGTTGTCAAAACAATATAAAATCCTTACTAATCATTGCTAATAAGGACTACCAAAGTATAAGTAGGCTCTCGCTGTGATTTATTCAGGTGGGTCACTAACACCAGAACCCTTTCCGACTATGTGATCGCTGAGATTTCATGTAACAAAATACCTGCCTATAGGCTTTAGCACAGTGTAACAATAATCAACCCTTAAAAGCCTGTTGCCTTTATCATACAATTTTCTCAATAAGTATGTAAGGACTATGTGCTTTTAATCAAAAATAGATCACATCTAAGTAATCTGACATAACTTTTCCCAGTGAACAGATAAGGCACCTGGCCTTTATCAATTGCTTGACACTATATACAATCCAAACTTTCGGAAGTACTCTAAAGCCTACAACCATCAGTCATACATTTATAAAATTACAAATATGTGCAAAACTACAGTTGGCAAAACAATACACAGCCCTTCTCAATACGGCCTAACCAGAACCATCATTGTTAAATTCTACTCCCAGTGTTTGTCAGATTCTGTGACCAACACCCTTGCCTACCGTGATAAATTGCAATATTTTATATATTCAAATATCTTTCTCTGGCCTGTCACCTAAAGAGATAACAATCCACTGTTAAAGGCCTACTGACTTTACAATATGCTTTCCACAATAACTATGCTGTGCTTACTGTTTTTGTATGGGGATAGCACTTCCCTACATATCAATCAACCCCATAGCTATTATGATTTTCTTATGACCATAGCCAATCTAAGGCTACTGTATTAAGTGTAAGCTTTTCCACAGCTCAACCTTCATGCATATAGTAAGAAAATTGCAAATATATACAAAATAATAGTTGGCAAGTCAAAATATCATCTGTCCTAACAAGGCTTAACAAGAATTCTCACAGTGCAAATCTTCTATACTCATGTTTCGTCAAAGGGGCAACCGAAACCAAACCCCTTGCCTACTAAGGTAATTTGTGAGATTCCAGGTAACAACAACCTATCTATAGGCTTTAATTCAGAGTAATACCAATCCACCATTGAATGAGTATTGACTTTAAAATACGATTTTCACAATCAGCATGCTAAGTCTATTTCATTTAGCAAAATATTTCATAAACAATTAAGCTTAGGCCTCTATCATTGCCTTCTCACTATAACAAAATCAAGCCCGCTGTACTGAGCGTAAGCAATCCACTAGGCAATCATCCAGCATACAGTCACAAAAGTACATATGTACACAGCATTACAGTTGGCAAAGCAAAATACTATCTCTCCAAAAATAGCCTAATAAGGATTATTATAGTGCATATATTCTAAGCCCATGATTTGTTCAGCCTAATAACGATTATTGTAGTACATGTAGTCTATGCCCACAGTTTGTTCAGGTAGCTCACCAATACCAAAACCTTTGCCTTCTATGATGATCTGTGGAATTCCATGTAAAAAAAACTACCTGCCTATAGACTTAACGCAATATTGAAGCAATTCATCCTCAAAAAAAATATCATCTTAAACACATGCTCTTCAAGATAGGTTGGCCAGGCCTACTTACGTCCTATTATCATGTCAAACTGAACCAATCAACCTATGAAATTTGGCATGAATATTTCCAGTAAACCAAATGAAGCCTTTACCCTTCAACATTGGCTTTACACTTTACCTAATACTGGCCTATTACAGTGCACAAAGACTGTCAACCATCATGCATACATTTATAAAATTACAAATATGTTAAAAAAAATTACAAAACAATATACAAGCCCACTCAACAGAGCCTCATAATATTAGTCACTGTGAAAACCTGTGAGGTTTGTCAGAGAGCGTGGCCAACACCAAAAGCATTGCCTATTATGTAATTTGTGACATTACATGTAATAAAACACCTGGCTAAAGCCTGTAAAACAGTGCAGTAACAACCACATTTTAAAGGTGTATTGGCTTTAACATTTTGTTTTCAAAAACATTAAACTGACCAACTGCCTTTGTCGTAATATATTATAATAAGCAGACCAGAGCTATGGCATCTGAAATAACATTTGCAGTGCACCAATCAGGCATGTAGCATACAACCATAATCAATTTAGGGCAACAGTTTTGAGCACAAGCATTTTTCCACAAGGCAACCTCAGGCACAGTAATAAAATACTATCTCTCCCAAGATGCCTTAACAAGGATTCTCACAGGGCAAACATTCTATATCCATGATTTATTAAAATGACTAACCAACTCCAAAACCAGTCCCTACTACAACTATTTGTGTGATTCATGTAGCAAAATATCTATCTGTGCGCTTTACCAATCCACACTTAAAACTTAAATGCTTACCAACTTTACCTAATGCTTTTCACGGACATGTCAGGTCTAGAACCTTTCTAATAAAATTTCCTAATCAACAGATCAGGCCCATGGCCATGATAATTGGCTTAATCCCTTAACCAACTCATTCCAGCTGTATTGAGTATAACCTTTGCCGCAAGCCAAATAGTGCAATACAAGCAGTGTGTTAAGTGGAAGCACACAAATTCTGCCCATTCATTTTCTGTAGTCAGGGAAGCCAACACATGGGTGGAGCTTCAGCCCCTCTCCCAATTGGACTCTGAAGCTCCTTTTTGCTGATCACATGTGGTCAAGACAACAATTGCATTGTCAAGCTATACCAAAAAATCCATAGCCCTGGATTGCCAAACGTGAAAACTGAACTCTTAAATTTAACGTTAAGGACCACCCTTCTCCCATTTGTACTGCTGCCAGAGAAAAATAAATACTGTAGATTATCTAGTTATTTTAGACACTTTATTAGCAGTACAATGTTTTGCATGTCCCTGAAAGTTCAAGCTCAGCCCGCTGGATAAGTGAACAAATGACCACAGCTGTGTGACGGGAAAACACTTTTTTGTGGCAGCACACAACTTCCCATTCAAAATATGTCCCGCTGGCTAGTAACATGTGGATGGAGCCAAAGCTCCTCTCCTGGTTGTGCTGCTTAAAGCTGTTTTTTAGGATAATCACCTAACGTCTGGCAACAGCTACACTGTCAATTAAGACCTAAAAAAGAAAAATCAGCATTGACCTCTGGGAGCAGGTCTCTGTTTCTAGAATCACTCACTGGATTTTGCTTCTCAAACACAGCAAGATGAATTAACAGGCTAGAAGATAGAAGTGAACCATACTGGAAGTTTTGCCTCCTGCAGAGGCCTGTTATATGAAGTAAACAGGAGCAGTCAAACAGAACGCTCCTCGGGTGCCTATAGACGTCCTGTAATATCCTGCTTTCTTTCAAAGTTAGTAGAGCCCCTTTCTACATGGTATCATTGTTAGGCATAAATTACTTAAGGTGACTTGTGATTTAATTATCTTGTATTATGTGGGAGACTGTAATCTCCTTGTTTACCCCAGTGTTTTATTTTCGTATTTTAGATTGTGCCTTCTAGCAGAACATTTCTGTAATGAGTCAGTTGGAAATTACATACATAGAGCCTCATGCTATATTGTTCCACTCGCATTGAGTGGTTGCAAACTGTGCACCAACTTTTTGCGTATGGAATCGTAACGTTTAAAACAAAACCGTTTTCTTTGTTTTAAAAAAAAAGTTTCACTGATAGTAGGCAGGCTTCCTGTGAACCTCTAGTCACTCTTCCTGAAACTTTTTACAAGAGCCTCAAAGTGGAAAGTGTCCAAAGGGAGAATTTTCATGGTATAATTACCAAATGCTTGTCAATGAAGATATTTGCAGTCCTATGTAAGTTAAGCTTAGGTGAGCAGATCCCTTTGTGACCTCGGCCCTAACAGATAAGTGCTGGCAATCAAGATTGTCACAAGTTATGTGCTAATGAATGTTTAAGGTGTTTTATGCCCCACATATAAGGAACAGATTCATTTTTCAAAGGAGTTATTAGCAATAATAAAGATGGATATATTTGTACTTGTGACTTATGTTATGTTGCTACATTGCTGTTGCTTAGGAGAAAGTGAATAGTAAAGTCAGCTTCTGAGCAGAGTATTATATGGTAGTCATGCACTAATTTGGAGGATCTAAAAATAAGCATATTTGGATTTTTGCAAATCTTCAAATTACTTAGGGCCTGATCCACAGAGGTAAACTTAGACCAAAAGTTCAAGTTTATGATTTTAGTATTCACAAAGGTAAGTTATGAGCAGTATCTTTACATCTGCACTCCGAGCAGAAACTCCACACTTGAGAGATTTCGCACTCAGGCCAGAAAACAAAAATCTGTAGATGTACAACCAAAATAGCATAAATTACATTACTGACAAAATGAAATAGCTACATGTAGGCGCTGGGCAGTTACATATGTGGATTTGTAGGGTGTGTATTGCAGTGGTATATGTTCTGGAAAAAAACACACAGCTGCAAGAATGCTGAAAAACCTAATGAATTCAATAAAACACCTTCTCTACAGTTTCACATGTAACCCACAATCATGGATCTTGCACAAACAGTCAAATTGTGAATGTAATATGCCACTCTAAATCTATGTTCAAACCTCAGATTCTTAGGTTTCTCCTAAACAAACCACATGGACACCTGTGTTAGTGGTTACCATCCCCCTTCCCAGCTGGAAGTCGTTAGCCAAGAACAGCCTGAATGCAGACATACATTCTGAGCTTCCACACCCAAATCCTTTCAGACCTTACAACATGTTGCTGAATGTGTTTGTTGGGTTGGTCTTGATCATGCAAAGGAATGATGTGAGGAGAAGGAGGACCAGGAAGAGAACAAAGAGGATCTTCAGGCAAAGGATTAACCTCTTTGGGATGTCCACTCAAGATGTCAGGCCCACATTTTGTTTTCCCCTCTTTATTTCATCTTGGAGATGGTTTCTTAGTGGGAGCAGGATCTTAATTCGGCGACCTGCCTCTCCCACCACTTCAGCCTATGTCAAGATCCTTGCAGCTCTCCATTTCTTTGTCACTAGTTCATTTCAGACGGTATCCAGTGACATTGTGGACATATCTTAGGCAAGCCAGTCCTGATGCTTGCGTCAGGTACTGAGCTGCATTGATAGGCGAGTGCATCAGTAAATATGTATGTCCCTTATACTGGCAGGAAGACAAAGTGTTCCCAGGGATTTCTACATCTTATCCCACTTTCCACATGTGGTCGGTGCACTCAATTGCACTCATGTGTCACTTCAGCCACCTCTCCACAATGTCCACATCTGGCACTCCATCAATGTGCAGGGTGCGTGTGATGCTAGCGGCTGCTTTATGGATCTGCATGCAGTGTTCCCCGGTTGAACACATGGCAGCTACATATCCTGCAGGTCACATCTGGCACAGAGGCTGGCAGTGGGAGAATTTGGCAACATGTGGCTTCTGGGTAAGTATTCAAACTACAGACAAGTTTGCATAAGTGTAAAGTTGTTTCAATACACATCCATCACAATTTAATATTTCTTGCGACACATACATGATTCTAACAGACACTTCATATACCACTTCATATCTTAGTAACTTAATATATGCAACAGGGACATGCATCAAAATCTGCACTTTTTCTTCCTCAGATGATACTGCATACCTAGTCTCCCCTCATCTCCTCACACCATTAAGACTTGCAATCACTGTACCTCGTCAGTGGTACAATAGGGCAAACATACGGACATGAGCCATCATCAAGCATGCTTCTGGACTCCTAAAGTTTTTTTTCAGGTGTCTTGACCATACAGGGGGCATAATGCTGTACTTTTCTGAAGTTGTGTAAAAAATAATAGTAGCCTGTTGTATCTTACACAACATTGTAGTACATCAGGGCTTACATATACCTCTGAACCCTCACATAGGTCTGAATCCAGGTTAGAGGGCCATTGTACCTAACAGAGGGTAGGTTATGCAGTTGCATGACCAACTGCATAACCTACCCTATCCTTTCTCTTGAGCCACTAGTTGTCTTACGAACTTTATGTGGTTGCACAGTCTGTTGGTAATGATGATTGGTGGCCATTTAACACTCTGCCATAAATTCCATCCTGAAACTTCTCTGTAAGCCATGAATATAGTTTGTCAACAACACATTTTCAAGAGTCAAAAGTTAGACTTTGAAACAGCTTGTGTGTCTATGTCAGTGTATCATGTTAACAAAGTTGCAAAAGACTCCATTGCCTAATGGGAGTACATGTCAATTCATTGGTGTGATCTTCCCTGTCAATGGACATCTTAAACTTTCTCTTGCCAAGGGCCATATTTATGAGCTCTTTGCGTCACCTTTGTGTCACTTTTTGTGACACAACGGTAGCGCAAACCTTGCAACCATATCTTTGAGGCCACGTAGAGCCATTTTACATGGCTTTGAAATGGCCTTATGGATATGGAGTAAGGCGGGGCAGAGCAAATCACTCTGTTGCCTTACTCTGCCCAAGGGAGACATTCCATGGGCTTTGCGGTGGGATATTTCCACACAACACCCATGGATTCTGACACATCCTGAAATTAACAAGAGCTTGTAAACCTGGGGATGTGGCACAACCTTACACTTCCCCAGGGGAGGTGCAACGAGGAGAAATATCTTTATTTTGCCAAATTTTTTCCTCTTTCTAAGAAAAAGCCTCCCAGGATTGTTTTGTGCACAAAGGTGCCCCTTCATGCACAAAAACAATCCTGCATGCAATGTAGACACCCTTGCACCAGGGTGCAAGGATGCCTGCATTAGCACTAGGCAGCCCATTGTCCACCAGCACAGTGGGAAAGGACAGGAATGCGCTGGATGCTATAGATACTATTCTTATTCTACCAAATGAGGCAAACCCAAGTAACCCTTAGACCTGGGTAATTAAATAATCAATACAAAATTGGTCACTGGCGGAAGTATGTGCCTAGACTTCCACAGCACTTTTAAATTTTATCAAAGCTATTTATAACCAAATATAACATAATTAAATTAATACAAATCACGTTTTTATTTCTGTCATCCAGAACAAATATTTCTTAAATTATAAAAAACTTCAACATTTTCAAACATAGGTGCTCCTAAAATACCGGCGCAGTGAAAGTGATTAAAGTGATAATTAAAGTGCCAAAGTGTTATATACAATATTTACAAAATGTGGTTAAAAAGCATGGCAAAACAGTGAACTTTAAATAGACCCCTTTACTCCAGGTGTCTTGAAGTCACCTTATATATTTAATCCACATTTAATAGTCAACATTTCGACCCTATGTAAAGATAACAAATCATTAGCGGGTCATCTTCAGGACTGAAAAAGTCTTTATGCTAAAGATGCAGCACATCCCTGCCCATTCACTTTAACGCGGGGCAGCACAGCAAGGTGATTTGCTGCACTGCCCTGTGCCAAATACCCATAAATATGCACCCAAATGTCACAATGATTGATGCCTATACATAGAGTCAGTGATGTTTGGCATTGTGTACAAGAAGGAAACCTACAGACATAGGTAAACTGAAAATTGTACAAGTAAATGTCAACCGTAGATTTTGAGATAACTGTACACTGGACAATGGCCCTTAAACGCATGTGACATTGTGACATGGGGGTGTCAAGCAGTGTTATGAACTTAGAGGCATATTTACTAAAAAAGTGGTGCAGTGGTGCGCAGCAAGCTACCTTGCTGTACTGCACTGCATCATTGGAAAATGTCAGGAATGCCCCATACCTAAGGCGTACAGCACATTCCTGTCTTTCATCCCTGAGCTCGTGCACAATGGGCTGCCTAGTGCCAACACACGCACCCTTGCACCATGGTATAAGGGTGCCTGCATTGCATGCAAGATTGTATTTGTGCAGGAAGAGGCACCTTTCTGCACAAAAACAAACCTGGGAGGCTTTTGTCTCTTTCTATGTGTGCTGCACTCAGCAGCACACATAGAAAGAAGACAAAACTAGGAGAAATAGTAAATTGCCTCCTCATTGCACCTCCCCTAGGGAGGCATAAGGTTTTGGCATATTTACAAGGTTACATGGCCTTCTAAATCTAGGGATGTGTCGAAATCCATGGTGTTGCATCAGAATAACCACTGCAACCCAGGGCGCAGTAGTGTAACAGAACGACTTGCGATGCGTAGCACTACTTCTGATATGGACCACTTAAAGCCCCGCAAGTGGCTTTGCATGGCTTCATAGATCTGACATTGAGCCTTGTGCAATGCATGTACTGCTTTGCGTGGTGCTAACATGATGCAATGCTCTCGTACATTTGCCCCTTAAAGTTTGCCTGCTTAATTCAGCTGCAGGATGGCAGAGCTTCTTTGTTGGTGGTGAGGATGGCTCAGAAAAACCTTAAAATGGTTGCTTGCAACATTAGGTATTACATTTCCTGCTTTTTTGTTGCCTGTGTGTAATTTTCTTTTGTAAATCATTCTTTTCCGACCTGAGTGTGGTTCTCCGCCCCAAATGCAGTCTCCGCCCTGAGCGTGGAAACTCCGCACACAGAGTGCAGACTACACAGTCAGGCTGGAACCCAACAATATTATACAGGAAATGACAAAAAGGAAATAAGCAGTAGGAAGTTCATCACAGGAAGCTGATGGCAGCCATTTTACAGTCATTCTGAGCCATCCTCACCTGCAAGCAAAATGGTCTGCCATCCTGCTGCACTGTATACCGGATCTATCCGCAACATAACTGAGTGATTTGAGGACAATGAACCCCCTTTCAGCGAAACTGAATTGAACATCTTAGCTGAGGGGCTGCTTGATAAGTACAGTTAGATATATGAGTACCTGTAGGAACAGCTGAGTGTTGCAGCGTGTAACTGTGTCTGGAAAGACATTGCAGCATGCTGCAGTGTAGTGGGTGTATACCATTGGTGGGTCCGAATGTGTAAGAAGCGCTGGGAGGACCTGCACTTCTGGGTCCAGATAAAGGCTCAGTAACTAAAAAGCCTGTCCTCCCGGTCACACATGCATAGGAGCCAACTGTACCGGAGGGTTCTGAGAACAGCCTTGCCAACCCTCCATACTCAGCTGGAGGAGTATGTGCAGCAGTGACCTAATAAGTGCATGAACTGCTTTACATGTGTGGTAGTATGATGTGAGTGGTAAAAGAGTGGTTACATCATGGTTTTTGTCAGCTTTCACCCTATCTGCGTAATACTTATAAGGTTTATGTCTCCTTGGAGCAGCAATTGGAATACTACTTTATGAGGGCATTCTGGGACTTGTAGTGTATTAAACACAACTGGGATAAATTTCAGTTAAAGTTCCATTTTAATGAATAAATGCCCACACAATATTATGACTAGTCAGCAAAGGGACTAGTAACTGTTTTATCCAGTGATGAAGGAATAGCTTGCACAATACTTGCTTAGTGTTGTTATGTGAGGGGTTTGGGTGTGGATGCTGTCTCATGCATGCTTGCTGTGTATATTTGTGTTTAGGTTGAATAGCATATTTTTGGATAATGAAGTAAAGGCTGACTTTGTGAAACTTGCCTTACTCAACATATTAAACATATCAAAGAGGGACAGCATACACACATAGGCCCTCATTACGACTTTGTCGGTCTTCTCAGAAGACCACCAAAGCCGTGGGCGCCAGACTACCATATTATGAGTACTGCAGGATTTCTGCCACAAATGTGGTGGAAATCCTGCAGTAGTCGTGCTGGCAGTCGGAGGTGCTGTGGCAGTTCTGCCACTGGCCCTGTCACGGCAGTATGACTCCACCAACCGTATTATGTGCAATAATACAGTTTGGCAGTGTCCTGCTGGAGGGGTGCTGCCGGTGGTGGAAGCGCCCCTTCCCGTTCCCTGATGGATGACCTTCTCCCCAGACCAGCTAAGGAGGTCGTCTGACAGGGGAGGGGGAGTGTTTTTGGGTGGGGGTTTGTGTGTGTATGTCAATCAATCAATCAATCAATGAATTTATAAAGCGCACTACATACCCGTGAGGGTGTCAAGGTGCTTGGGGAAAGGGGGGGAGGGAGTGCTGCTACTGATCGAAAAGCCAAGTTTTCAGGAGTCTTCTGAAGGCGAGTAGGTCTTGGGTCTGGCGTAGGTTGGTGGGGAGGGAGTTCCAGGTCTTGGTGGCAAGGTAGGAGAAGGATCTGCCGCCGGAGGTCTTTCACTGGATGCGGGGGGCGAGGGCGAGGTTCGAAGAGCAGAGCTGGCGGGTGGGGGTATAGAAGCTGAGTCTGCTGTTCAGGTAGGCAGGTCCGGTGTTGTGGATGGCCTTGTGTGTGTGGGTGAGTAGCTTGAATGTGATCCTCTTGTCTACGGGGAGCCAGTGAAGGTCTCTTAGGTGGTGGGAGATGTGGTTGCGGCGGGGTACGTTGAGGATCAGTTGGGCGGAGGCATTTTGGATGCGCTGGAGACGTTGCAGGTGTTTGGCTGGGATGCCTGTGTAGAGTGCGTTGCCGTAGTCTAGCCTGCTGCTGACGAGGGCCTGTGTCATGGTTCTTCTTATTTCAGTCGGGATCCACTTGCAGATCCTGCGGAGCATGCGGTGGGGGTTGTAGCAGGAGGAGGAGACTGCGTTGACCTGTTTGGACATGGAGAGGGAGGAGTCGAGGATGAATCCTAGATTGCGTGCATGGTTGGTAGGAGTTCCCAGTGTGATTGGCCACCACGAGTTGTCCTAGGCTGAGGGGGTGAGTCCGAGGACGAGGACTTCCGTCTTGTCCGAATTCAGCTTCAGCCGGCTGTTTCTCATCCATTCGGCAATGGCCTTCATACCCTCGTGGAGGTTGGTTTTGGCGGTGTGCGGGTCTTTGGTGAGGGAGAGGATGAGCTGTGTGTCATCGGCATAGGAGATGATGTTGAGGTCGTATTGGCGGGCCACTTGTGCGAGGGGGGCCATGTAGATATTGAACAGTGTTGGGCTGAGGGAGGAGCCCTGGGGAATGCCGCAGATGATGTCGGTGGCTTTGGATCGGATGGGGGGAGGCGTACTCTTTGGGTTCGGCCGTAGAGGAAGGAGGTGATCCAGTCGCGGGCTTTGTCTTGTATTCCGGCTTCGAAGAGGTGGGCTGTCAGGGTGCGGCGGCAGATAGGTCCAGGAGGATGAGGGCTGATGTTTCGCCGTTGTCCAGTTGGCGTCTGATGTCGTCTGTGGCGGCTAGAAGGGCGGCCTCGGTGCTGTGGTTCCATCTGAACCCTGACTGAGAGGGGTCCAGGATGTTGTTGTCTTCGAGGTGGTGGGTCAGTTGCGTGTTGGCGATTTTTTCAATGACCTTCGCCGGGAACTGGAGCAGGGAAATGGGACAGAAGTTCTTAAGATCTTGAGTGTCAGCTTTGGTCTTCTTGAGGAGGGCGTGGATTTCGGCATGCTTCCAACTTTCCGGGAATGTTGCTTTTTCGAAGGAGATATTGATGACCTTCGTAGTTGGGGGGCAATGATTACGTTGGCTTTGTTGTACACGTGGTGTGGACATGGGTCAATCGGTGATCCTGAATGGATGGAGTTCATGATCTTGAGTGTCTCTGTGTCATTGACGTTGGTCCAGGAGGTCAGGTGGTTGGTGCGGGTGGTGCTTGCAGGGATGGGCTCTGGCGTGGTTGTGGTGGAGTAGCTGTTGTGGATGTCGGTGATTTTCTGGAGAAAGAAGGTGGACAGAGAGTCGCAGAGTTCTTGGGACGGTGGGATGTCGTTGACGTTGGTGCTGGGATTGGAGAGTTCTTTCACGATGTTGAAGAGCTCTTTGCTGTTGTGTGCGTTGTTATCCAGGAGGTCTTTGAAGGAGGATCTCTTGGTTATTCTGATGAGTTGGTGGTGCCTGTGGGAGGCGTCCTTGAGGGCTGTGTGGTTGTCGGGGGTGCGTTCTTGGAGCCATTTCTTTTTTAGATTCGGGCAGTCGCATTTGGAGGCCTGGAGCTCGTCTGTGAACCAGGTGGCTTTTTTGCAGGCTTGGTTGTTGGGTGGGTTCTTGAGTGGTGCTAGGGTGTAGGCACAGTTGGTGAACCACTGTCTGAGGTTGAGAGCAGCGGTGTCTGGGTTGGTGGGGTCGGTGGGTGGGTTCTGGACTAGGGTATTGGTTAGTTGCTTTTTGGTGACTTTGCTCCAGCAGCGGTGAGGTGGTTGTTGTGGGTGGTGGTGCTTGGTTTGTTTCTTGAAGGTGAAGTGGATGCAGTGGTGGTCGGTCCAGTAGAGTTCGGTGGTGTGGTTGAAGGTGACGTGGGCGGTTGTAGTGAAGATGGGATCAAGCGTGTGGGCGGCGATGTGGATGGGTGTGGGACGAGTTGTCAGAGTCCGAGGTTGGCGAGTTTGTCGATCAGCATGGTGGAGTTGGGGTCGTTGTTGTTCTCTAGGTGGAAATTGAGGTCTCCGAGGAGGACGTAGTCCGTGAAGGAGAGTGCGTGGGTGCTGGCGAGTTCGGTGATGGTGTCGTTGAAGGGGGCTCGTGGGCCCGGGGGTCTGTAGATGAGAGTTCCTCTGAGGGTTGTGTTGGGGTCGGTGTGGATCTGGAAGTGTAGGTGCTCGGCGGTCCTGAGGGTGTCGTCCGTGTAGGTGGAGACTTTGAGGGTGGATTTGTGGGCGATGGCTATTCCTCCTCTGATGCCGTTGGTGTGGTCTCTTCGGGTGATCTTGTAGCCATCCGGGATGGCTATGGCAATGTCGGGTGCCGAGGAATCGTTCCACCAGGTTTCGGTAAGGAAGGCTACGTCTGGGGCGGTGATGTCGAGCAGGTCCCAGAGTGCGATGGCGTGCTTGCGTGCGAAGCGGGTGTTGAGGAGTATGCAGTGGAGGTGGTTGGATCTGGCTTTGGGGGGTTTTGTTGTTCTGTCGCAGGTGAACTTGCAGGTGTGGCAGGAGAAGGGACCATTGGTGTTCCTTGGGGAGGACTGGAAGCAGTCAGTGTTGTGGCCAGGGTTGAGGGCGTTGAGGTCGCTGGCCGTGTAGCAACGTCTGGAGGTGCGGGGGCGCATACGGGCGCAGACGGGCTTGCCTCTGGCGCCCCAGTGGCGAGCCCACTGCACGGATGCGCAGCGACCGCCATTAATAAGGGAGGAGGGAGGGAGAAGAAGCTGGGAGGCGGGAGGGAGAGGCGAATGGCAGCGCGAGGGGGCGGGCCGCAGGGACGCAGCAGCAGGGGAATGGTGAGTGGCTCAGAGCGAGCCGGAGCGGGGGAGCGCACAAGGGGCAAAAACAGGCACAAAAGACAGAAAAGGCACAAAAAGTGGAACAAAACAGATGGAAACGGTATAATAAAAACAAGGCAATGAAACAGAGCACAAAAAACAAAATGTACCAATGCAGAAGTCTAGCGACGCTTACCAGAAGCCCACTAGACACCAGGGATGAGGCATAGATGGGTGCCTGCGGGAGGAGGAGGCCTCGAACACGCGGACAGCAACGTGGGCGGGGGTCAGGGACACGGATGCATCTAGGTGGTGCTGCGATCGTGGGTCGCAAGGTAGGTCAGAGGTCGCTCAACCTTGACGCGCAGCGACCGCCATTAAGAAGGGAGGAGGGAGGGAGGGAGGAGCAGCTGGGAGGCGGGAGGGAGAGGCGAATGGAGGCGCGAGGGGGTGGGGCCGTAGGGACGCAGCGGCAGGGGAATGGTGAGCGGCTCAGAGAGAGCCGGAGCGGGGGAGTGCACAAGGAGCAAAAACAGGCGCAAAAGCCAGAAAAGGCACAAAAAGTGGAACAAAACAGATGGAAACCGCATAATAAAAACAAGGCAATGAAAGAGAGCACAAAAAAGTAAATGTACCAATGCAGAAGTCTAGCGACGCTTACCAGAAGCCCACTAGACACCAAGGATGAGGCGCAGGCGGGTGCCTGCGGGTGGAGGAGGGCCTCGAACACGCGAACAGCAGCATGGGCGGTGGTCAGGGACACGGATGCAGCTAGGTGGTGCTGCGATCGTGGGGGAGCAAGCTCCTGACCAAAGGTAGGTCAAAGGTGTGAGTGTGCGGTGTCTGCATGTGTGTATGGATGTGTGCATGTATGGTTGTATGCATGTTTGAATGTTGAATGTTGAAGTGAGTGTGTGTATGCATGTAAGTGTGTATGCGTGTGTGTATGCAAGTGTGAGTGTTGTGAATGCGTGTGAGTGAATACATGTATGTAAGTGTTGTTGAATGAGTGTATGCATGGTGCATGTGGATGTCTGTGCGCTTGTGCATGTATGCGGGGAGGAGGAGCTGTGTACGAAGGGGGTGGGTGGTACTGTGTATGGAGGGGGTGTGAGGTCCTGTGTATGGAGGAGGGGAGGGGGTTAAGTGCTTGCTAGAGGGAGTCGTCTACTGTGACAGGAAAGTAATTCCATGTCACCTGTAGCCTTTCCGGCATGGTTTTTGTGGTGGTGCTACCACTGTGGAACTCGTGGCAGACAGGTGGCTCCTAATAATGCCGGCGGTCTTCTGTGGACCGCCGGGTCAAAGATGATCATCTCCAGCCTGGCGGATCCAAAAGCCTTGGTGGTATGAGTAGAGATGTGGCAGGTTGGCAGCAGCCAACCCACCACACTCATAATGTGGCCTGTTGGCGGTGGGACTGCCACATTTACCCTGGCGGGCAGACCGTCAGAGTGTACTTGGACCATTGGGGTCTCCTCACTCCTGCATACAAATACATCTTAGTCGCTGTTGACGTCTGCTCCAGATTTCTATGGGTGTGGCCACAATGCTCAGCTGACGCTGGGACTGTTATTAAAGATTTGCACGTCTTTATCAGCACATATGCAGTAGCGGCTTTCCACTCGGACCAGGAACCTGCTTTTGCCTGAAGGGCATTCAGGGGTGCCATGACTTTGTTAGGGGTCCAACTCCATTACTTGTCTCCATTTCATCCTGAGGGAAATAGTGTAGTGGAGCGACAAAACCCAGATTTAAAGCAATCCTTAACAGCCAGAGTATTAGGTATGGGTCGTAGTTGGCTTAATCACCTGTATGGAGTCCAGAGAGCACTTTACAATCTGCCTAGAAGGTTCCTGGTTGGTTGTACTTCATACGAGTGTCTGTGTGGAACTCAAATGTATGTTCCAGATCTTGATAGTCCTGGCGTGGAGTCGGCAGAAACACCCTATGACATAAATGAAGATGTTACTGTCTTGCAGGAATTACAACAGTTCCGTGACGGTAACACTTCTGCCAGTGCTGCCTCCTTAGGAATTAAGGATGTACCAATAACATCTACTGGCTGGATTCCAAAGGTTTGGAATCTAGTACATGAAAAAGTTGCTCTGAAAAAAGACTTCAGTCCTTCTTATTGTGCACCGGTTCCGGTCCTGAGAATACACGGTACCAGAACTGTTATTTTACCACTGCTGCCTGTCTCTAAAGAAAACCGCTTTGTTTCCATTGACAATGTCAAGTTACACCATGTGGCCTATCCTGCACAGCAGACCAAGAGGAACAGCCAGTAGTACCTGAATCCCTCTCACTACTGGTCAAGATGTCCCTCTACAAGGTTTGAGCAGCAACGCTTGGGGAGGATGGAAAATGATCTTTCTACTAACACCTAATGCAATGGGCAATACAGAAATTGCTGATTGATTTGACTCAACTTCTACACAAATGGATGGCGTCATTTATTATGAACCACTGCGGGAGACTTCTACCAGGCTTCCTCCTTCAAATACGGCTCCAGTTTTTGCACAAAATGCTTCTGGATACTTTGCTGACATCACTGACACCTTTTCGGACTCACATGCCTCTTCTGCATCTGAACTGACAAAAAAACGTAAGCTAATAAATCAGCTTAAAACAAATTATTTTCCCATGGAACTATCTGTGGCTTTCCTTGACTGTATTAGCTTTCTTTCTTTGGATTGGCTTTGTTATTACTTTCTTTCTATTATTACATGGTCATTACCTTCGTGAACGATCAACAGTTGAACTGGTAGATGAGGTCCTAAACCCCCTTTTTCTTCTCTCAAGGTCAGCAGAGACTTGTCTTACGTGAACATTTTCGCTATAACAATTCCTGATGGGATTGTTTGGGATAAAGTCACATTTGATTTATACGGCCTGATGGAGGTCATTCAAATACCATATGTGTTTAAACATTTTATGAATGATGTAATAATACCCAGAGTTGTTTCTGATGACTGGGATGTGAAAACAGTGGATTCTATGATGACTGAGTTGCAGTATTTTACTGTATTTGAAAGTGAGGATCTTTATAAATCCAAAGAAAATTATGGAGACATGCTCTACTATAATTATTATGAACACCATTTCATTTATAGAGCAAGTACCCCAAAGACTATTTTTAATTACACACAATGGGAACACTGTCAAAGTCCACCACAAGGGTAATCTAAAACATATTCTGAAAAATTTACATATTTTTCTGGGCACAGTGTAAAAAATGCTGAGTCATATTATTTAAAATTGCCATTTATGGAAAATGTGCATATATTATTGACAGATACTAAATTTGTCTATTCGGATTCCTTTGTTTCCCGGTTGGCTATAGGAGGCTGTGATTATTGGTTGAAGTCGATTGACTTCAAAAGTGTGTGGGGAACAAAAAATCGGCATATAAGGGGAAAGGAAGCTTTGTTTAGAGCATGCCTGATACCTGTTCGAATGATATTTTTGAATGAAACTATACAACAGACAAGTTGTTTAGGCTTAGCAAAAATTACGTATTTGAATGCACCCAGTATTCCTGCCCCTGCAAAATTTTACAAATGGCAAAGGTTTACAATGCTACAGAAGATCAGCTCGATGACTGGGTCCAAAATGGCAAATTTAATGCTTCACTTTTACGTCCTGGTGGGTGGTTATTGTGGCCAATAGATACCAATAGGTGTCATAAACATTTTGTAAACTCCATGGGGGTGGGTTTAGAACAAGTATGCCTAAACCTCGCTATTTGTCATCTGGACACGCAGGTATAGTGACAACATACAGTGTAGAGAAACTATGCCAGCAATGGTTGAAGAGTTACTCACTAGATGCTGTTAGAGAATACCTCAGTCTCCCATTTAACAATACTGAATTACAGTATTTCCTGTTACGCCCCAGAAAACAATTCAGAAAATGCATATTATGTGCAGTCTATAATGAATTTTGGAAACTTTCTCAACAAGAAGCTCCTGCCCAGTTAAGGCAAATAGATCAGGAAAATTTACAGAAGGACTTAGCTGTTGTAGATAATGGGATTAATACCGTCAGACCGAATATCCACCTTAAATAACATTGTTTCCTCTGCAATACATATAGGGCCATATTTATACTTTTTGACGCAAAACTGCGCTAACGCAGTTTTGCGTCAAAAAAAATTGCGCCGTCTAACGCCATTTGGATGCGCCATGCGGGCGTCAAATTTATACTTTGACGTACGGCGGCGCAACCAACAGGTGGGAGTCATTATTTCGTGACGCAGACAGCGTCGGTCTGTCGTAAAGGAAACCAACGTAAATGCGACGCACATCACTGTGGGTCGATTTACGACAGCGCAATCGTGAAAACGCCATTTTTTTTCACGCAATTGCGTCACATTTTTGCGCGAAAACTGCCCTTTCAGGAGAGGAGACCCAAAATGGATCCTAGATGCCCCAACAGACCCCAGGAGGATGAGAGCAGACCAGGAACCAGCCAGGAGGAAGCATACAGGAACCAGGACCTTTTAAAAAAAAAAGAAAGTGTCGCTTCAGTGCAGAGGAGCAGGAAATCCTGGTGAAAGAGGTGACAGAACACCAGCACCAACTTTTCATCACCTCTAAATTGCCACTCAGTAGGAGAGAGGCCATCTGGAAACAAATTGTGGACAAGATTAACAGTGTGGCTGAAGAACGCCGGACAGTCATTGAGTGTAAGAAACGCTGGCATGACTGCAAACGTAGGACCAAAGAGAAAATGGCCAGGAACAGGAAGGCAGCAATGCAGACTGGAGGGGGGAGTCCAGCACAACAGGAGGCCCTGGACCACATGGAGGAGATGGTCGCAGCCGTCATCCCGGAGGAGATCGTCACAGGGATTCAAGGACTGGACAGCGCAGACTACCACGACACTACGCACATGCAGGGTAAGTCGCATGGGGAATCATAATACAATAATGGGGACTGTAAGCAGGGGGGGATACCTACTACACAATGCATGTAAGTCAGCACATATATGAAGTGGCATGGGGAAAGGGGCACGGCAGGGGGGCATGCCCAGTACTGACCGAAGCTGGGGCACGACAAAATACAGCAACAACAACAGTCCCACGGGGACATCCTGTAAGTACAACAAGAGAGCCAAGGGAAAGCAGTGACAGGTGGGAAGGACACTACCTCAAATCCACATCCAGGCACTTGTATTGCAAAATCTATTCCCCATCAACTAGGTCCCTACCTGTAATGCAGTAGCAAATACAACAACTGTAACTTAACTGCAACCACAGTTGACAATAACACCTCTCATCTCTGTGCAGCTATAGTACGAAATGGCAGGAACCCCACCCTGGAACATACATACCTAAATTAGGGGGTGAGGATGACATCTGCAATTACTCCTAGAAATAAGACAAAGGTACCAGTACACTCAAATGCCGAATGTCCATAACTGACACATACATAAGCCTAAGTAAACAGCAATAGGAGCCACACAGCACTAACGATACACACATGCTGCATACGTCAGGGTCCCTCACGTGCCTGGCTAACAAGGCTACATCACTAATGTCATACTGCTCAGACAACAACATTGAGGAGGGGACACAGGCAACTGGTCACTGAAACACACCTGCAAAGTCAGACAAACAAATAGGACATTCATACGATAAACAGGCCAATCCAATTAAATACACATCACCCAACATCATCTCAAAACATCAAGAATGTTTACATCCATACCACATCCTAACATTGACATGCATAGGTAATGCCACGTGACATGTACAGATCATGCAATGTGAATAAAAAGTGTATGGGGCAGGGCCTGAGAGGCAAGTGTGCTGCCAGGGCAGTCACAACACCCACAGTCAGTCAAAGTGTAGTGTTGTAAGTGTAACGTATACTTTGCGCATTAGCTTCAGGCTTTAGGCCTTTGTGCATCTTACCCTGATTGTACTTATACTCATTTGCTCACATCTAAGTGCCTCAGAGCAATTTGCACTAAATGATTCTCATTGCCCTTCCTATCAGTTAATGTAGCAAATAGTCAGTCCTAGGGTGTTTTTAATTAGTCAAATCACACTGTTTTGCCTACTTCTGCACTGGAGTTTGCCAGAACATATTCACTCTGTGCCCCAGTCAAGGATACCGTCTGGTACGTTGCTGATAGATGTGGTAGGGGTTAAGGTTTGGCATTCCTGCGTAGGGAAACTTTGTCATCACCATGACATATGTCTTTTACATTCACTTCCTTGTCCCAAGACACGCATGGGGGAGTTTCCAAACAGAAAATCACAACTAGATGCTGCCTGCCTTGCTGCTGATGCACAACCAGATCCCAGCCCATTCCTCTGATATGAGGGATGATGTCTCCCCTGTGATTCTGACAGGCAACCTCCAAACTTAACATGCTGTGCTATACATAGAACATGCAGAGGGAGAGTAGAAACTGTTAGGCACCATGAAAGCTGTGTACTAATGTATTACTCTCCTGCGGACTATTTCAATTCTAACAGTGTGTATTGTTTGTGTAAATGGGGCTCACACATAAATTCCTACAAGTCAGTTGTACAATGAAACTTCATATCAAACTAATACTGTCTTTGTCATTTGTGTATGGGAACATACCGGAAAAGATAGAAATGTGTAGGACCTGAGTGACCACCACTTCCCTGAGAAGTTCCAAAGATGTGCTCGGATGTGTAAACATTCCTTTGATGTGGGAGACCAGAGGCACTGCTAGTTAGTCTTAGCTAAATTGAATATCTGGGTGACAGAGTTATTTACAAGTGGGTCAAACTTAGTCCCCCACACCATTAGCTATCCTGCTGCCTAGAAAGCCAAGACTCACATGTTGGATAATGAGAGCCCACCCTACAAAATGTCCCTCCATAACAATAGTGAAACACCGAGTGAGGAGTAGGAGAAAAAAACGCCTATTCCTAAATAATTACAAAGCAACAGCTAGAGGCGATCAGGCAGACATGTCTGATAGCTCCATATCAAACATGTGACACACAGGTGGGCCATAGGCCTACAACAATGCCCTATGACGGACAGCAGATACCTAGACAAACACAGAGTACAATGTTAAGGCATCCAAAGGCTTGTATCTTACTGCAAAATTGTCACAACACAGACATACTAATTGTACCCTGTTTCATTGCAGAGGAACACGGATCTCCTGCTGATCTGCCTGTCCATGAGTTCCCTGATGACATGGATGACGAGACTATCAACCTCCCACAAGAGACCCTTGACATGGTCCTTGAAAGCCTCCAAACCCCACCTTCAGTCACAAGGAGGAGCACAGAAGAAGCAGCCACCACAGTAGAACCACCCGCCACCCCAATTGTAAGACCTGCCAGCTCCAACACAGCTGAGGACTCTGACGACACTGGCACCAGCTTCGAAAGAACTGTCGTTGGGGTCCAGCGGGAGCTGGCAAAGGAGGTGCGGGTGGGGATGCAAAATATGGCAGCCAGCCTTGAGGGGTGCGTTCGTGCATGTTGTCAACTGCTGATCAGGCAGCTGCAATGCAAGCCAGAACTTTGCTCTTGGAGGACATTTCAAAAACACTGAAGGAAATTGGCACAGCTGTCATCCAGTTGACACAACAACTCCAACTGCAAGCCACTCAACGTGTGCACGAATGCAACATAGAACCCCTCAGGGCCGACCTGGCTGCCTACCATCGGGATGTGGCTGCCATTCTGAAAAACCAGCAGGCCCTCCTTGCTGCAGTACTGCCCTTCCTTACTCAACAGGGATCAGCCCCCGGGATGTCTGCCTCCATGTCTTCTAACACTGAGGTGTGTGTTGCCCCTTCACAACCAACAACAACAAGGACACACCAGGCAACACACACATCAGAAGAAGAAGACATGGAACAGATAACATTCACACGCAAGAGTACCCGGAAGCCCTAGTCCCTGCACCATGCCCTACTCTGACCAAGGTCCTACGTTTTGCCACATGCCAGTCTCACTACAACTAACCTCAATGACTGTTCGGCAATCAACTGTATGACTTGTCCACCTTGCCAGTGAATGTTTCTCTCCTACCAATTGGCATTTCATGTTCCTCTGCACTGTCTGTGACATCACCCCAGCATGTGAGGAGCATCATCCACACCCCTTCTGTAGGATCACCATGTAATAATGCACCAGAAAGGAGTCAGCAAACATGGTGAATGGACATTTTGCACTACACCACCTATAAATAAATATCACTTGCACACCTATTGTGTCTCTGTGTCATTTCAAAATTCAACTGTGCAGTAGATAACTCCAAAGTGGCTGTGTGGCTGTGTGGCAACCATGTCGATTCTCTATGCTACTGTCCTGATTTCATGTATACTGAAACATCTGTGCAGTGGCCAGGATTGCATCATAGCTTTACTATACTGAGGAAAATAACTGATGAAGGGACTAAGCACACACAATCATGCTGTGTTGGACAGAATGATGCACCATCTATAGCTATTCTACACAACTAATGGTGGCTGAGAAATGTAGGCACCATGCAATACTAAAATTTGAAATTATGCTGTAGAATGAAAGGAATGATAAACAAACTACACAGCATCAATCACCCTTACGGCGTATACTTCCATGAAGGAAATTAATGCTGAATCAGTACACACATGATGTAGGTCAGCAATGACAGCAACAAGACAAGAGTGTGAACAAATCATCATCTATAAAGCTCTCCCTGAACTTCACAATGCTGTCCGACCTATCTATTTACCTACAATAACAAGTCTGGAAGCACTCTTTGTGAAGTAGGATACATACCAACCCCAAACCTTGATGATCAATGCACACTACCAATGGTGGCTCTCCAACATGGTGGATACTTACCAAGTCAGCACGCGGGTAGCTGGCATGTTAAACCTCATAAGCCTGGGGATAGCGAGCATGGAACACAAATGTCATACTTAAACTTTCTGCTACACTGATGTCAAGGCCATGAAAAGGTAGCACCTAATGCATCAGGTAAAGGGTTAACAATTTTTTTATTTAAAAGTAGTAATAAAAGAGGCAACTAAGGGAAAGGTAAACCTACACTAATCTAACCTGACTACTACTAACCCACAACTGTCCCTAACTAACCTAAGCTAAACTTACTCTACACATGTAACGAAACGATCTAAACATCAACCCCCCACCCACCATTAAGAGACAAGACACATGCAGGACAACACTTACTAACCTACACACATACTATACTATCCTAAACAAATATATATATATATATATTTTTTTTTTTATTAAACAGGAATCCCAACATTGCCCCCCACCCACCCACCCACACAAAAATATTAGATAGAAAGAATAAGGACACCCCACCCTCTTACCTAACACTAACTAAGCTAATTTCCTATACTTATCCTATAACTAACCCCCCAAACCCAACTAACAGTATGAAAAAGGAAAGAGGTGAGAGGGGAGGGGTAAAAGTTCAGGAGGGCAAAATGACTAAAGATTTGCCCTCTGAAGTGTGCGCCGGATGGAGCGCACCTTCTTCTTCACCTCAGCCATGTCCTCCATCAGGTTGTCCACCTTGCCAATTAACCTGTCCAATTTTCTAGACAATGCCTGGAAGGCTGCAGGGTCAATAGGAGGGTCAGTGCTGGTCTGCGTGCCGGTGGAGGTGGAGTGGCCACGGGACAGCCCTGCTCCCAACACACGGCTGGGTCAAGGTCTTGATGAAGATGCCTGGTCCGTCGCTGGGTCCCCTTGGGCAGACCTGGTGGTTGTAGTGGCGGTGGTTGTAGGTGGCACCGTTGGGGGAGCCTGTGGTGTGGCATACCACGCCCCGGAGGCCCGATCCGAATTATATCTGCGGGCCATCCTCCGATACCCACACTGCACCTGCAGGATGTGCCTGTACCTCACTGCACGGCGCTCAAAATTGTTGCGCTCTGCGGCACTCAGGTTTGCAGCTGTGAAGAGAAAAGGGAAATATTGAGCATTGAATTTACAGTGGGTTGAATACCACAATGGGTCATTTGTCCATTACTAGAAATGTATTGTTTGCAGCAATTGTTACAACATAGTTCACGGAAAGGCTCAGAGGAAGTACATGTGAATCATGCATACCTAAGGTCATATCACACATAGCATATCCATGTCTCTGCATGATGGATGACATCACCCGAAACTACTCATCCAAATCATACCTAAGGCATTTGACATTATGGCACCAGCTCTTCCGCATACTGACTTCAGTACATATGTCATTCTATGTGATAATACTCACACTCCTCACTCAATGGCATTTGGAATTAGTTGTGTGCTAAGATTGAACCCCTGGCCCAGAATCATATGTCCACACTAGGGGTCAGATGTAGGAATTTAGAAAAATTAACTAGCAATTTGCAAAGCAGAACGGTGTCGCTATGGGGTCCCTAAAACCCACCTCATGAACATCAATGATGTGGGTTCCAAGTTGCCCCACCTTAGCAACATGGGCACTCACGGGGATGGAGGCCTGCTGGGACCAGCAGAACTCCATAGACGTGACTGCTTTTAAAATAAGCAAGTTATTTTTCCCCAAGTGTATGGCCGTTTACCGGAAAGGAAAATGAGCTGCAATTAGTTTTAAATCACAACAATTCAACTTGGAAATTTTCACGGTAATTATTGGTCCCTTAGACCACTGGCTGTTTTGCGCAGGATTATTTTAGTCCACTCACAAAGGTGAAGCTTTACAATGAGGACCCCTTCCAGTCAGCAAGTTGGTTACCATCCACTTCAAGTGGATGATAACAGCTACTCACTTTGCAACCACGTACTCGGTTGCAAATGGGATTGCCTACCACTGTGATTTGCAAGTAGGTCTGGTAAAACCCTTTAATATTTCAATTTTGAAAAGCATTTTGCTAATACGTACATGACCACCAAATACATTTTGGAATAGGAAACAGACGTTTGCAAATCCCACACATATATTTATGCCATTTGCAACGTGTAGACATTTTTCTCACTCTGGCCCAAGGTACTAACTCAAGTCACAAAAGGTGTTTAGGACGTGTAACATACTGGTTGCTACAGTCCTAGGTACCCTGTTTCACAGTAAGATCCCAGTCTTTGTGGGTGGTGTGGGAAGAACAACCAACAATCCCATGTTCAATGCACACCCAGGAGTGTACAGAAAGTTCAACAAGTATGTGCCTTCACACACAACACCTATGAAGGGCTAGCAACACGTTGTAGTCAGCCCAACCTTGTCACATCCCAGGTCCACACATGTCAAACTGGTATGACTTAGCCCAACATAACATACTATTAGTGAGGCATGTTTAACAACACACACAGAGGAGGTAGTACACCCATTCACATGATTCAACTGAACACCTAGGGCATTGCACTCAAGTCACACACACTTCGAGTTCACCTTGTGGAAGTACATGCCCCCGGAAGATCCAACCTACAGTGTACACAGTCCATCCTCAACTAGGAAGAAGCATTTGTCATCAAAGCCATGTGCCTAAGCTATCTGGGAGACTGTCAGTCTGATATGCAGACTCAGTTGATGGCAAGTCCCTGACCAAGTCTAACATTGACCAGTGTATTAAAAATGAGTCATACCATTCCCAATTGCCGGCCTAATTGAATGGGCTACAGCCCCTCAATCTGAGAGATGACTATGTATTGCTTTGCAGAAACATACTTCAAATTTGATATCACACTAAAAGAACAAAGCCAATGAACGGCCAGCACATCAAATCATGAATTCTCTTTAACACACAGTAATCCATCATGCGTCATTACCAAACAATGTAAATAGCACTCAGGCGACACTCACTGTAGGTATCGGGGTCGTCAAAATGGGCCACCTCTCCCACGGTGTACGGGGCTGGTCCACCTGTAAAGCATGAAACAAAGATTATACTCAGACTGGGTGAACGGACAAATGATTTCTGTTACAATGACACTGTGTGAATATGACATGGTAATGATCGACTTTGACACATGCTCATCCTGCATGGATAACTTTGTATTCAACATTATCATTGGATGAGTCTCCTGCTCCAGTGTCACACCCTACTACACTCATGCAGTGGCCAGGACAGTCATGTGTCGTCCAAGTTAATCCTCCATTAGTATGCCCCAACAATAATGTTAACCATACATCTCAGCATGTGCATCCCAGAGAGACATTCCAAAACTGGTTCCATGAGGACTGCATGACCACTCACAATCAAACAGACTATGTGGACAGGTTCAACACACAGCAACCAGACACACATGTGACATATGTGTGAACAACATGACTAACTTCATGTGACGTGAAGGCAACACACATGTATAGCATCATCATGTGTTTCCAATTTTCTGTCTAGCTATGGCGTCTGCATATGTAGGTATGTTGTTTCTACATGACGTACTCACTGACCATTATGACCTGTGGAGTACAAATAGAGCAGTTCACGTGTTGCTTTTCTGACACAAATGTAACACTACATTACATGCAGCTACAGGCATCTGGTATGTGTTGCAAAAATGAGCCATCGGACTGGTAGCATAGGTCTTCATACACATTCTGCAACAAATACACATTAGGATACATATGTATACCTTGGTAGCGCAGCATTTGCAACATTTTGTGATGCAGAGAGGGGGCGACTTAGCAAAATACAAATAGATGTTGGATTTTAATGCTGTTATTGCGTGTACATGTGTTGCAAAATATGGGGATTTATGTGTATAACCATGGGCCTAGGTTTCCCTAGCATTACACACAGTCAGCTACTTATTTTGCAGATTGGCTAACAATCATCACATGTTCACACACAGATTTCTATCATTCCCATTTAATAGATTTTTACTCACCAACATGGCCACCAATCCGGAGTCCCAGGTGGTCCAGCAGGTCCTGTTCCCTGGTGACCAGATCTGCCCAGCGGTGCTTGAGTTGGTGTACATTTCTCATACTCCCGTAGACCCGGACCAGGTGATGGCGCACCTTCTCCCACCGGATTTTCCTCACCTCCGTGTGATACCCCTGTATCACACAGCCCCCAGCTTCCAGCATTAGTGGCAGGAAATGGCTTACTAGCCATAGGAACCCCCCCAATTCGTCTTCACCCATCCTGGACAGGCGAGGCCTACCTGACATATTGAGAGGACTAATGCTGGACAAAATAAATATGAAAGTAAAATTGGGAAATGGGGAAAGGTAGAGGTGTGAAAGAAAAAGAAGAAGGAGAAAAATAGCCCAACTAACCCCCCAAACTATGCTACCCACAACAGACTCCCACTGACAATACAAACTATCACAGGTATAGACAAAATAACACTAAACAGACTGAGACAATGTTATACAACAATAATAGATTGACACTAAGACAAAATACAAGGCACACAGGACACAAAAGCAGTAAAACACAGGACAACACCTTTCACACAACCACACAGTCTAGATAAATCTGAGACTGCAAAGTGAAAGTGAAAGTTAACTCCCAGTACAGATTTTGTAAACAGGATATCCTATTACATCACTTCCTGCAGAAAATGGCCGCCGTTTTTATTTTCCCGTTTTGCGTCATATTTTCACGCATACACAGTTGTGCGTCATTTTTTTGACGCATTACAGTGCACATGATGCGGAGTGAAAAAATATGATATGAATATTAATATTTTATAATGTACATGAGATTACCAACATATTGTCCATGTAGCGTCAATTTTACCACGCATACAGCATGGGAGTCATTTTTTTTACACGTACAGTAGTGCACATGATGCAGAGTCAAAAATATTGTGGATGTAAATTATTACTTTGTCTTCATGTTTTTAGCTTTGGAAAGGGGATTTGTCATGGTCAAACGGTGCGATGTGATACACATATGTGTTTGTATATGACACATGTCCGTTGTTTTATGTATAGAAGGCATTCACACTGTAATGTTTGGGATACGTTAACTAATGTATTGACCATATTTGACGACATATTTGGTGTAATTGCTGATGGCTATTTTGAAATGATGGATGGGATACCATTATGTATTCCGTCTCCAAAATGTGTCCACATTTATGATGGTGATGCTTTTATCTGTAGTCCTAACAGGGAGTGGGAAAGTCACTTTCAGTTTTTATGGGGCTGAGCATGTCCCATTATGATTTTGTGTTTCAGATTTGTGTTGGACTTGTGACATGGAGGCCACACATGTGCCTTATGCATGTGTGTGGTTCACAAGTACATGATTCTTGTATGTTTTGGGGGCGGTAGAGGTGGACTTAGGCCACCAGCACCCTAGGATTTGACCATCCAGAATAGCTACTGTATCCATGGAGTATATTTATTATATCATGGCAAACCTGCAGCAGCGGGCTAATGTAAGGCCATATGGTATGAATGACTGTTGACCATTCATTCATCTCATTAGCCCATTTGACGTTTGCAGTAATGATGAATTGGAGCAAACTTGCATACCATTTTACTATGACTATGTTTGCAAGACACTCAGCGTTCCCGATGTGATAATGAGAAGAATATTTTGGTTGTCTGTGTCCCTTTCTGCATAAACTGGTTTAGTGTCATGTTACAATCTTCCTGCTAGGTTCAGACTGGGACACAACTGTGATGGTCTACTTTCAAATATTAGATTGATTGTATGACATATGTGTACATGTGTGTTGGAATGTGGATCCACTATCACCTGTCTGGGTGTATGTTGTCACTGTAACTTCAAGGTCTCCTCCTGAGTTAGTGGCAGCTGATGTTGTAGCTATTGTGTATTGCTCATATCACACACTTGAGAGTAGCCATTGATGACATGGTCACGTACACGTGGATGGTCCCACCCAGTCTCTGAACACGTGTAATGTGACTTTCAAATGATCTCCAATTTTGGGCTGGATGAGAGACTGTTTCAGTTGTTTGGATCCGGCATGTGTAATTGTCACATTTGTACTCTTGTTGGGCTCTGTGTATGATAATGTATCATGTCACATCCTACCCTCTGTGCATACAGTTGTGATGTTTATTTTTGGTGTGATGAATTTTAATGGCATTCTTGATCAATGAGAGGACATTCATCTTCAGCTATTTCAAACTAAAGGTGGTCAGAAATGAATAGGCCAAAGCATGATGTGGTGTTTGTTATCTGTGTTTATTTACAAGTGTGGAATACAAGTGATTATAATAACTTAAGTAAAAAAATTGTTCACAAGCTGTTGGCGCCTACGCACTCCTGCTGCGGTGTTAGGTTGTTCCCCCTCCTGTTGCAGGCCAGCATCCTCCTCATCATCATCCTCAGGCATGTCTGGGTCCGGTTCAAGGAGGGGAATGTTCCTTTTTACACAAATATTGTGTAATATGGCACCAGTGCATATGATCTTGCAGACCATCTCTGGGGAGTATAGTAGGCTTCCGCCAGTGATGTCAAGGCAGCGGAACCTTGACTTTAGGATTCCAAAGGTCCGCTCCACAATGCTGCGTGTCCTCTTGTGGGCGTCATTGTATGCCCGCTCAGCAGCAGTATTTGGGTTCCCATATGGTGTCATTAGCCAAGGCTGGATGCCATACCCCTGATCAGCTGAAAGAGAAACACAGAATGGTATCAATTAGATGTAGGAGGCACTGTTGTACGTATCTTTGATGGAAGTAGTTGTGTTGTGTTGTCTGTGACTATTTTGTGTACTAATGTGACAACCTATGGTTGTTGGTGGAAACTTTGGCATTGTTTTTTTTCCTTGGCTGAGCAAGTGTTTGTTGGCTAACTGTTTGTCAGCAGGATGTATCGGTTTCTCAAGTACAGTGTGCCCTCCCTTGCATTGTGACTTGTGACACAGGTGTCCGTGTGTCCTCACTGGGGGTGTGATGATAGTTCCATGCAGAGTTGAAACATGAAAGGGTATTAGAAACGTTCAATTGAACATACCCAGGCCATCCCATCCCTTAAAAGTTATGCATTGTATTAGTGTACAGGTTATTGTGAGACTTCCAATTTGCAAGGTGACATTTAGGCAACCACAGTCATGAATGTCTTCACACTAAGCTGTGGAGTAAATTCCAATGTGTGAGAGGTTCAATGGTGACTTGTGAAACATGGCTAGTGATGTGAGTACCTCAGTGTGTTCCTGTCTAGGTGTTGCTATTGTGGTGTATGGGTTGTTTATCCTAGAGGGTTTCTGTGCAGTGAGTATATAAGTAGATTTTTGTCCTTACCAACAAGTAGTCCATTGCCATACCGTCCATCCTGGAAGTGTTGGTTGATGGTGCAGTGACGGAAGATGAATGCGTCATGTACACTCCCAGGATATTTAGCCACAATGTTGCTGATCAGTCCTTGGTGATCGACTATGGCCTGCACGTTGATGGAATGTGTGTGCTTCCTGTTGCGGTAGAGGTGTTCACTCGCAGCAGGTGGCACAAGGCGTACGTGTGTGCAGTCGATTGCACCAAGGACGTGCGGAAAGCCACTGATGGCGTAGAACCCCTGTTTAGTTTCCTGCTGCTTCTGCACTGTGTTAGGGAAGCAGATGTGACGGGGTGTCAGTCCAATGATGGCATCCAGTACTTTAGGCAGGACTGCGGAGAAAGATGGTTGTGAGATTCCACCAACCAGGGCACCAGTTGTCTGAAAGGAGCCACTTGCCAGCATGTGAAGTACGGCAAGCAGCTTTGTTTCTGTTGGGATAGTGCGTGGAGTCACTAAAGTGGGGGCCAATTGCTGTTCAATATTTGTCAGCAGCTGCTGAATGGCCTGCCAGTTCAACCGGTACCTCTGTATGATGTCTCGTTCCCTGAGGCCATGCAGGGTTGTTCTTGGGCGGAATATCCTCTCCTGCCTTCTGCGCTGTCTTTGGGGTCCCTGCTGTTGTTGTTGTGGCTGCTGTTGTTGCTGCAGGGCTCTGCGTCTACGTGCACGTTGAAGAAAAAATCACCTCCATGTCTCCCTGTTGCTGCTCTGCTGCTCTGCTGCTCTGTTGTTTGTTCTGTGTGTTCTGATTAAGTACAGGTGTGTTTGCCCCATTTTAACGCCTGCCCTGACCCAGGCGTTAAAATTTCACGATATTCGTGCTTTGCGCCATTTTTTTGCGCCGCCTGCCGCGCGGGAGTGATTTTTGCCCTGAAGCATAAATACCACGCACCGCTATGTGCG
This sequence comes from Pleurodeles waltl, assembly GCF_031143425.1. Taxonomy (NCBI): domain Eukaryota; kingdom Metazoa; phylum Chordata; class Amphibia; order Caudata; family Salamandridae; genus Pleurodeles; species Pleurodeles waltl. The sequence continues at coordinate 1,606,182,428 of NC_090444.1, forward strand.
TCTGTTTTTGGACGGGAACGCCTACCCTGCATGTCATTAACGCAGGGCGGGGTGCCGCTTCCAAAAACTGGCGCACATAGCGCCATTTTCCTGGTGCGCCGGATCGGGCGTCAGGGTTTAAATATGGGGCAACGTTTGCGCTGAAAGTGCGTCAACATTTTTGACGCACATTCGGCGCAAACGGAGTATAAATATGCCCCATAGTACAGAGCAGCATGTCCTCTTTACACGATGGACAGAGTCAACTAAAATACATTATGCAGTTAGGTTGGACACTACAAACACTGAAGGCAGGTCGCATTCCCTGGCAACACGTCAATGCGAGAGACATATTTTCCACATTTAATTTAACGCTACAACAACAACTAATGGCTAAGAAGGAAGAGACTTATGTCATGTTAAACACTGAGAAATAAGAAAAGTTGCCTTTTACTGTGGCTGAAATACCATCTGCTGAGTGGTTAATACACCGGTCATCAATCTGCCTATTTCAACACTTCATTTCACGTCCTGCTTAAAACACATTCCATTGGGCAAATATGAAAGGCTAGAAGATAGTTACATCCATGAGTTGTGGGAGCTACCCTTCACATACAAATGTCTCAGTGGCATGAAAGAGGTCTTTCTTAGTAGTAGTGAATGCAAGACTTCTGTCAGCCATTTGATGGTTTGCAACGTTTTAGCAGCGAACTTGGCTTGTTATCTAAAGGGACTCCCATTCCCCTTGATCAGACCTGTATTCCAGGTGCTCTTGAATGGCAGCTATGTGCTCTTTAATAGCGAAAGTAGTTGTGGGATGCAAGACGGAATAGTTTGTCATTTCGGTCTCCAAAATTGTTACATGCTGAGGGAATGTACTTTTTCCTCCTAGACGACAGAGGGAAGTAGCTGAGATTTGGCCCCATATTTCTACTTCAAATGTGAATTTTGACAAGTTGAGCAGACTCAAGGCTTTATTGTTTCAAAAACATGTGGTGCTTACATCTGCACGCAAGACCTATGCGCTTCAGGTTGTGAGGTCATCTGCAGAGATACAGTCCCTTTTAAGTACTAACTTTCCGAGACACTTTTGTGAACTCGTGGGATGGATATTTAACACGCAAATTTCTTTAAGGCTGTTGGTTCTGGTTTAATTCACACCTTCTCCTCTATATTTGGCTTAATATCTTCAGCCATCAACTCAATATTCTCCAGTATTTTCGGGGGATTTCCGAACACTTTGGCTATAATAGGTGGCATTTTACTGTTGCTTCTTTTTATGTGCAATGGCTGTCCTATTACAACAAGGAGGACTGAAAGCACTTTCGCTAGCACAGTTGTGTCATGAACGCATCAGTCCTGGAGCAATTGGAGTGCGACTGGTCGCTGTCATTCCGACGGTTTTGAACGTGTGCAGTCTGTGTTTCGATGCCTCTGGTGCCCTTTTGGATGTGCACTGAAGGTTTGCCTTTTTACGCAGCACTTGCTTTCATTGGACGCTGATCTGTTGATGTTCTCGCTGAGGGCTCATTACCAGACATGCGCTTTGAGGGTGTGTTTGCTAGGGAAGCTATTTATGAGTTGCCCTTTGTAGATCATGCAGCTCTAAACTCACTGTTGGACACACCACAGAATGCTGCTGCCTCGACTGGAGCTCAGGCTTTGGAACACAAATGCTCCTTGGTTTTCCTTGGCGCAGAACTTTCTTCTTTACCACCTGCCGAAGTGAAAGATTTCCTAGCTTCAATTATCCCGGATTCAATTGGTGACTTTAAAAATGACTCTGACTTTTTTCTTGATGCCACAATTGACATTTTAAATTGTCCATTTCATACATGCTCAAGTGTCTTTTAATTTGTCATTATTGACATTCCCATGTATATGTCTCAGGATGAATTTTAGTAGCTTCCATATATATAATTAGGCTTTGAACCACCTTTGAACCGGCAAGGGGAGGGTGTTGTGTTGTCATTTTAGCTATAGGTTTATACACGTTATTTTAGCACACTAGGCCTGCCGCTGTGCACTTTAACTTAGATATGTTTTATTTCAGCTTTGTTATATTATTTTAACATTAGCCACATTTGCGGTCTTGTTTTATTTTCTCTATCTAGCTGTTCTTCGCCTAGGTCAGCACTACGTTCTTAAACAAGACATTTCTTTCACTCTGTGCTTTTCTCAAAGATGCAGTAAGATAAGTTGCCGGCAAAAGTGGTATGCTTTGTCTCCATTGTTCACAGAAACATACACACTCTTACGTGGGGATCCTTTCTTGTAACATCAGCTGTTTTATTATAAAAACACTACTTTGACCCATGTACATTAGAGGGAGATTCCAGCCAGATAACCATGACCGTATGCTGATTGCTGATTGCTTCGCTGCAGCTGCTTATGTAGACTACAGGCCTCTGCTCAGGTATGAGGGATGATGTCTCTCTAAGGGGAACCTGAAAGGCAGAATTAGAGATTACCATGCTGTGCTCTAACATAGTTTAGGTAGGAACTATCTTTATAAATTCTAGTGACAATATGGTAGCATTATTTTTATGTTTTACTCTACTTGTCACAATCTTAATCTTATTGTGCTTCATCGTCCTAGTTATTGCAATACATGCCTTCTTATCTAAGATGCAGTTACTTCAATGAAACCTTATTGAACTATACTCTGCCTTTGATTGTCTTTGCATATGTGAGACTAATGTAATTGAGAGAAACGGATGAGATCTGAGTGACCACGATACCACTGAGGAGTCATTTGTGTTATGCACCTGGTTGCCCCAATCATCCATGCTCTTGGGTGGAGATGTGGGACTGCTAGTTAGCCGGAATAAACCTGGATTAGCCCGACAGGTGTCACATGGTACGGGATCAGACTCAGTCCCCCACAACACAAGTGATTCTGCCACCTGAATCCAGTAGTCTCATTAGGAAAATAAAAACCTATGCGACAATCTGAAGCGAGAGAGGTAAGATTGGTAGTCATGCTGTACTGTATGGCACTGATGTGATCTTGGAGCTGCACACAGTCTGCTTTTTTGATGATCTTGCTGACGAAGATTAGGTAAGTATCGGGCCAGTAGTTGGCAAGGTCATCGCCACCTAGTGTGATATTCTTTAGAATCTGGAGGGTCTCAACTGCATTGAGATATCTGAGAAAATACCTTAAGTAAAGGAGGAGGTGATGATGGTGAGTACAGATGGCAGAACATTTCTGGAGAGGGCTTCTATTAAGTACCAGAGTAAGAAATCTTCTTCATGGAAGGTGGCTTTGATGGAGCTGGGCATGTCAGCGAAGTCTTTGAGAGTCGGGGATGTGAACGATGCAGATCAGCTGGTGGGTGTCAGAGGAAAAGCATAGTTGGTATTGTTGAAGTGCTGTCGTACTGTTTGTTTGTTTTCACTGACGAATATGTTCATAGCATTGTATTTTTCTGTGGGGTATGGGATTGCAGGATCAGGCAAGAGGTTGATACAGTGTTTAAAAGTGTTGAAGAGCATTCATTTTCAGTTGGTAGCTTCATTAATGAAGTAGGTATACTAATTCTATTTGGTTGAGATACAGAGTTGTCTATATGTTGCACGTAGGCACTTCAGTAGTGCATGGTTATTAGGTGTTTTATTTATTTTTTCATTTCTTTACCTACCTGTGGATTGAGCATTGTTGTTGGCGAACTCTTTAGAGTGGGGGGGATTTAAATGTTTTGACTTGAACATGCATACTTTAGTTGCAGCACAGGGGTGCATGTGGTATTTCAGAAAAGTTCATTTGAAGGGCGTTAATGTCAGATGTTCAGTTAGCAGGTCACAAGATAAATTTAAACCCGAGGCTATAAAGGGGTATGTCTGTGAAGAACATAAAGTTTTGTCCTTCTCTTGCCTTTTGACATGGATGTGTCAAGGAAATGCTGAGTATGGTGATGGGAATGATGAGGTGGAAAGTCCAGCAAGAGTGTGGCAACGTTTGATGAACCTTTGATTTGTATTTGTTTCTAGCAAAGCACTGTAGGAGGCTGGCCCGGTGTGTGGTGGGTACCTATGGTATTTACACCTTATACCAGGTCCAGGTATCCCTTATTAGTGTAGTGTAGTCAGTGTCTAGAAGCTAGGCTCTCCAGAAGTAGCTGTGCATGAGCAGCCAAGACTTATCTAGGAGACATGCAAAGCTCATGCAATACCTCTGTAGTCACACTTAGGCCCATATTTATACTTTTTGATGCAAACCTGTGTTAGCGCTGGTTTGCGTCAAAAGGTTTCAGCGCCGGCTAGCGGCATTCCCAGACGCCGGCCGGGCACCATTTTTATGGAATGGCACTAATGCCCCGTTAGCGTCATTGGAAAAGACGCTAACAGAGCTGGGGAGGCGTAGGGGAAACCAGGGCTTGTGCGCCAACTTATGGCGCTACACTGTTTAGAGGCAAAAAAATTGCCTCTAAGCAGTGTAGCGCCATTTTCTGGTGCACAACCCCCATGGACATGGCTCCATGCCCACCACCCCAATGGCCATGCCCAGGGGACCCCATGGGACCAGCGCCATGCAGGGGGACCCAAGTCAGGACCCCGAGCGGTGTTGGGGTAAAAAAAAATATTCACCCGGACTTACCTGGGATGGGTCCCCCCTCCTTAGGTATCCTCCTGGTATGGAAGGGGGTGGGTGGTGGTGTCCCTGGAGCCATGGAAGGGCACCTGTGGGCAATTTTTATGGTCTCTGACCATGGAAATATGCCTACAGGTCCCCTTACGCCTGCCCAGACCAAGGCATTAAATAATGGCACTAAGCCAGCTTGGAGCCATTATTTAAGCCCCCCATACCTCTGTGCTGAATTTTAGCACAGGGGATAAATATGGCGCAAAGGCCATATCGTCCTTTTCTGGACGGGAACGCCTACCTTGCATCTCATTGATACAAGGTAGGTTTTCCCCTCCAGAAAACGATGTAAACTCCATAACTTTAGCGCTAGACGTGCCTAGCGCCAAAGTATAAATATGGAGTTAGGTTTGCACTGAATTAGCATAACAAAATATTGCTAATTCAACGCAAACCGAGTATAAATATGGATCCTAGTACTTACACACATGAAAGAAAACACTATGGCCCTCATTATGACATTGGCGGTAAATCCCACTTACCTCCATGCTGACTGCCACCAACATACCGCCGCAGTGGCGGATATCCGCTAACTATATTATGACACACACACCAATCCGTCACTATTCAGCCACACACAAAAAATCCACCAGCCCAAAGGTCAGTGATAAACTGGCGGTATGAAAACCCACACCATTACGCCAACAGAACAACACCCAAAACATTATGACCCACAAATCACCAAGGGTGACATTCATGGTGGTAAACCATTGGCGGTACATACCGCTGCGCTCAAAATACACACACTCAAACAAAACAACACCACATTGGACAATTCAAACTACACACACCTGCCACCCATACACACACCACACCCACACACCCACACCACTATAAAACACACACCCACATTACCAAAAAACCTTTACGAATACCAATAATTGCCAGCAGAGACAGAAAGAGCACTCATACAACCAGAGCCACATACCACCATCACCTATACACCACCCACGCACCTTACATCACACACCCCAACACATCACCCTACACACCCTCACCTATTCCACTCACACTACACTCATGGCACCACAACGACACTCCAGTTCACTGAGGAGGAGCTAAGGGTAATGGTGGAAGAAGTCATCCGTGTAGAGCCACAACTTTTTGGAGTACAGGTGCAGAAGATATCCATTGCTAGGAAGATGGAGCTATGGCGGAAAATTGTGGACAGGGTCAACGCCGTGGGACAGCACCCAAGAACAAGGGATGACATCAGGAAGAGGTGGAACGACCTACGGGGGAAGGTACGTTCCATTACAGCAAGACACCAGCTTGCTGTACAGAGGACTGGCGGTGGACCCCCACCTCCTCCCTCACAACTAACAACATGGGAGAAGCAAGTCTTGGCAATCATGCATCCTGAGGGCCTGGCCGGAGTAGCAGGAGGACTAAACTCTGGTAAGTCAACACTATACTACTATCACCCCCCTACCTGCATGCCATCACATACCCCCACCCTTACCCTCACTCCCATAACTCCACCACCTCCCACACACCCCACCATCACAACCCACTCATCCCAATGCCAAGGCCTGCATGCCATACCAATACATGGACATCACTCACAGACCTGCATGCACAACTATCACTACAGCATGCACACTAGAGACAATCAGCTAGCCCACCAAATAACAACTCACACAAGGCAAAGCTGCCAGGGCAATAACAACCATAGAGGGCAACCCACCCATGCACAATATGTCACACACAGAAACAGTAACAGTGCATTTACATCCCCACAGGTACCCCAGCCAATGTCACCGAATTCAAATATGAAGATGGGATGGTTTGAGGAGAGGTGGGTCTGGGGACCGGGGCCAGAGAGTGGAAAGATTTTATTCTATACTGGGGAAGATTCATTGACAATTGTTTCATGATTTGGACAGGGAACTCAGCACAACCTATTGAATTTTGTGAATATTTGAATGACAATGATGTGAATATTAGCTTTACTTACAAATATAGCAAACAGAAAATAGAATTTCTAGATGTAGAACTCTTTATTCATGAAGACCAGATCCACAGCAGACTATATAGAAAACCAACTTCATGCAATGCAATACTACATGCTTCTAGTGCACACCCCAAACATCAAATACAAGCAATACCTTTTGGAGAACTAGTGAGGGCAAGACGCAATTATAGCAGGGCTGAGGATTTTGAAGAATGCGCACATGATATGATTTCTCACTTTGTATAAAGGGGTTATAGCAGGAGCACGTTTAAGACTGCACAAAAAAGGATTGAAAAAATCAAAAGAACAGACACTTTACTACCATGTTTGAAATCTAGAGAGGAAGATACCAATAAGGTACGAATGATTACAGACTTCAATGAGAGTGTATTTATCATGCTAAAGGTGATGAAACAACATTGGAATATTCTGAAACAGGACAACATGTTGAACAATTTTACATATTCAGGTCCGTTACTTACATATAGAAGAGGAAGATCTTTGAAGAATCTACTGTGTCGGACCTACCCAAGACCCAAAAACAAAGGCCCGTATTTATACTCCGTTTGCGCCGAATTTGCGTCGTTTTTTTCGACGCAAATTCGACGCTAAACTAACGCCAACTAACGCCATATTTATACTATGGCGTTAGAGGCGTCTAGCGCCAAAGTTCCCGGAATGTGCGTCATTTTTTAGCGTGAACCCCTTCCTTGCGTTAATGATATGCAAGGGAGGCGTTCCCGTCTTAAAAAATGACTCCCAGGCCTTTACGTGGTATTTATACTCCCGGGCAAAAGAGACGCCCGGGAGTGGGCGTGGCTAAAAACGGCGCATTTGCGCCGCTTTTTAACGCCTGGGTCAGGCATGGCGTTAATGGACAAGTGGGCTCAAAATGAGCCCAGAGTGCCCTCCCCTGCCCCCAGGGACCCCCCCTGCCACCCTTGCCCACCCCAGGAGGACACCCAAGGCTGGAGGGACCCACCCCAGGGACATTCAGGTAAGTTCAGGTAAGTATTTTTTTTTTTTTTTTATAATTTTTTTTGGCATAGGGGGGCCTGATTTGTGCCCCCCTACATGCCACTATGCCCAATGACCATGCCCAGGGGACAGAAGTCCCCTGGGCATGGCCATTGGGCAAGGGGGCATGACTCCTATCTTTACAATGATAGGAGTCATGTTGATGGGGGATGGGCGTCGTTAAAAAATGGCGCAAGTCGGGTTAAGACGATTTTTTTGCCTCAACCTGACTTGCCCCATTTTAAGACGCCCTAACGTCATTTTTGCCCAACGCCGGCGCTGCCTGGTCTACGTGGTTTTTTTCCACGCACACCAGGCAGCGCCGGTCTGCTTGCGCCGGCTAACGCCATTCCATAAATACGGCGCCCGCATGGCGCTTCAGAATGGCGTTAGACGGCGCAAAATTTTTTGACGCTAAACTGCGTTAGCGCAGTTTAGCGTCAAAAAGTATAAATATGGGCCAAAGAATCTAGGGGCCATATTTATACTTTTTGACGCAAAACTGCGCTAACGCAGTTTTGCGTCAAAAAAATTAGCGCCGGCTAACGCCATTCTGAAGCGCCATGCGGGCGCCGTATTTAATCAATGACGTTAGCCGCCGTCGCTGCCTGGTGTGCGTGAAAAAAAACAACGTACACCAGGCAGCGCCGGCGTAGGGGGATATGAAGCTTGGGCGCCAAAAAATGGGACAAGTCAGGCTGAGGCAAATTTTTCGCCTCAACCCGATTTGCGCCATTTTTTTCGACTCCCAACCCCCATAGAAATGACTCCTGTCTTAGCAAAGACAGGAGTCATGCCCCCTTGCCCAATGGCCATGCCCAGGGGACTTATGTCCCCTGGGCATGGTCATTGGGCATAGTGGCATGTAGGGGGGCACAATTCAGGCCCCCCTATGCCACAAAAAAAAAATATATATATACTTACCGGAACTTACCTTAATGTCCCTAGGATGGGTCCCTCCAGCCTTGGGTGTCCTCCTGGGGTGGGCAAGGGTGACAGGGGGTGTCCCTGGGGGCATGGGAGGGCACCTCTGGGCTCCTTCCGAGCCCACAGGTCCCTTAACGCCTGCCTTTTCCAGGCGCTAAAAAACAGCGCAAAAAGCGGCCGTACGTCATTTTTTTTGACCCACCCACTCCCAGGCGTGAATTTTGCCCAGGAGTGTAAATACGGCGCACATGCCTCGGAGTCAATTTTTTTGACGGGAACGCCTACCTTTCATATCATTAACGCAAAGTAGGTGTCCACGCTAAAAAATGACGCAAACTCCATGGACTTTGGCGCTAGACGCGTCTAACGCCAAAGTATAAATATGGAGTTAGTTTTGCGTCGGAATTGCGTCAAAAAAAACGACGCAATTCCGGCGCAAACAGAGTATAAATATGCCCCTAGGTTTTTACAATTGTGGACATTGTGGTGTTTGCAACTGGGCTTGCCATGGCATAACGGAATATGTTGACGGGGATGGAAATGTTTACTGATTAAGATGACACATGACTTGTGACACAAAATATGTTATCTATATCATTAAATGCAAATGTGAACGTATATATGTGGGCAGCACAAGACGCCCATTGAGAATAAGGATTGGTGAACATTTGAGGGCGTTAAAACAAATGGATAAGAGATATCCAATAGTACAACATGTATTGTCTTGCAATAATCAGAGTACTCAAGCAAAAATTAAATTTTTGGGCTTAGAATATATTCCTTTGGACCCCAGGGGTGGCAATAGGGAACTTCAGCTGAGACGCAGGGAATCGCTATGGATTATGAAATTACAGGCAGTAACGGTGGGTTTGAATACAGACCATGAGTTGGAATACTTTTTAGAAACATGAATCAGGATCTTTAGAACCCTGTGAGTAGCAAACAAGCATACGTTATCTCTGATCACACGGTTAGAAATTTTGAAGCCCACGATCTATACATACACATAACTATGATTGAAAATAAGTTAATGTAACAATAGGTATGTTACCAAGATATTAATATTGATAGACAGGTTGAAGAATTTTTTATGTGGTCTACCATTGTCTCATTGGTAATATATATACATATAATTATGTTAAATCAATTTTCCTGTTATTTGATTAGGATGTGTTACTGGATTCTTACACAGGAATTAGAGTAGAATTTCTATGGCAGGTCATTTTTGCCAAGTGTATATATCACAGAATTACTTAAGACTGTCAGCTACCTTATTTAAGTAATAGTATTGCAAATATAGGAGGGTATTTGAGATATCAAGTTAAAGTATTTATTTATTAGTAAACTAAATGTATTAAATCCATAGAGAATAGACAAGAGGTTCGAGTCCTCTCTCTGTTTCCATGTGGGAGAAACAGACAGAGAGACTAAAGTAGGACACAGCCAGATGGGACACGGAAACCGACGCGTTATGAGGTGACGGGGCTATTTAACTTCGGGTGCTTAACGCACCCAGTTGATGATCGTACTCATATCGGACAGCACCAAAAAGAGGAAATGCAAGAGCGGTCTTATGAAGGTAGGTGGGAGTGGCTTGATACGAATATAAGCATAATCTTGGTGGTTCTGACTCGAATGGGTGCATAATTACACTGAGCAGTTTAAAAGACCGCTTATTAGGTAGTGGATAAGGAAAGCGACTTTAATCACCGCAACACCGCCAGTATCGATTAAGAAATGAATTGAGGACTAAGAAAATAGTATTAATAAGAATGGAAATACAATCTGTGCTAACCAGATTTAACCTTGCATAGGGGTATTATGACTACATACCCCGGCTTCAATCCTTATAGCTATTCCAGTTTACACATTTAGATTGTTATGACTAGTCTGAGTATTGAGAAGTGAATAAATCTTTAGGTGTTTAGTTCGACTTATTATTAGATAGTGAGGTCTCTGAGACAATGGAAATAACCCATATGACAATTAAATATAATGTTTCTGACACTTTAGACGGATGGACTACAAACAATGGCGTACACTATGGGCCAATTATTTATGAACTAGTAACTTATGACAATCAGAGAAGCTATACTTGGAAACAAGCAATCATTTGATGTTTTCAGGTTAGTTCGTTTAATTTATTGGGCACTATTCACATGGGCATGCGTGTCATGCGTGTTTAAAGGTTGTGCACTGTTCTGCTAAGATGGGGAACATTAGTATGATTACTAGCACAATTCAAATTTAATGTATTGAGATGTTGGGCACATAATCACTTCATTGCACATAGTTTTGTACAATTTACTTTAAAACATGCAGGAATGGAACAATACATATGAAAAATCTATTTATAATAAGTCCGGTATCATCACACTAATACCCACTTAATACCGCATGGTTAGTTATACCAGCAACAGAATTATTGTTTTACTTTGTATTAAATAATATTTTCTTATATATTATCACAGCTCTGATGAAATCGAGTGGGAGATATCCCTGACGAAACATGTGTTGGCTAGATTGAGGAATATCTAAATATTATTATGGTGGAGATCTTTAGGGGGTCATTCCAACCCTGGTGGTCGGTGTTAAAGCGGCGGCCAACCCGCAAACAGGCAGGCGGCCAAAAAAATGGAATTCTGACCCTGGCGGGAACCGCCAACACAACCCGCCACTTTAACACTCCAACCGCCACGGTGGGACAAACAAACAGCGCAGCGGTCACCGCCAACAGACAGGCAGCAGACAATGTACCGCCCACCCTATCACAACTCACCAATCCGCCACCTTTTCCGGGGCGGGAGCCCCGCCGATAAAAACACAGCGGAAACAGACTACGAACGGGAAAACGCTCACCCTACACACTCCACGAGGAATCTGGACAGCATGGAACCAGAACTACACATCCTACCAGCAATTGTCTACCTGCTCCTCTACCAGGAGCACGAACGCAGGCGCAGAAGACAACGGTGAGTACTGCACCTACGACACAGGGGAGGGGGGAGGAGAAAAGAATACGGGAACACACATACGCGACACCCCCCCCCACCCAACTACCTACACACCAATGCAGAGCAACAACTCAGAGTGACACCCCTCAAACCCCCCAGAATAATGCAAAGACAAAATAATATGTTATTGGAATTCAAATATATTGTAAGGCTAAGTAAATAAGTCGAACATCCCATAACTATATACACATATGTAAATTGTCCCGTCAAAATTGGCTTTCTGTCATTGTACGTGGGCCAATGGTCCTCAACACATGGGCAAAGCCCACACATGAGACCCGAATCCATTGGAGAGAACACTGCAGGGGCATCAGATAGGAAAACTACAGGCACCTCAGGGGGAAGGGAAGGGGGGGCACCTCAGCCACATGACTCCACGACGCCAGATCCACGAGGGGCCTCCATGGCCACTGTTCAATCCTGGGGAGTGCAAAGCCACAGTCTCTCCAGTCCATACAGTGAGTGGCTTGCCCACCGTGCCATCCTGGGGAGTGCAAAGCCACAGTCTCACAAGTCCCTACAGTGGGTGGCTTGCCCACTGTGCCATCCTGGGGGGTACAAAGCCACAGTCTCTCAAGTGGATGACAGACTCCAGCGGTAATGGAGGAGTCTTGGTGCCCAGAGTGTATCGTGCATCCCTGTCCGACACTGATCCAGGCCTGCCCCATCTGCCAATGTGTCAGCGGTGCTTGAGTTGAAGGGCCCAGCGGAGCGGTGCTTGAGAGGAAGGGCCCAGCGGAGCGGTGCAGAGACGGCGGTGCCCAGCGGAGTGGTGCCTGAGTTGAAGGGCCCAGCGGAGCGGTACAGAGACGGCGGTGCCCAGCGGAGCGGTGCCTGAGTTGAAGGGCCCAGTGGAGCGGTGCAGATACGGTGGTGCCCAGCGGAGCGGTGCCTGAGTTGAAGGGCCCAGCGGAGCGGTGCTTGAGAGGAAGGGCCCAGCGGAGCGGTGCTTGAGAGGAAGGGCCCAGCGGAGCGGTGCAGAGACGGCGGTGCCCAGCGGAGCGGTGCCTGAGTTGAAGGGCCCAGCGGAGTGGTGCTTGAGAGGAAGGGCCCAGCAGAGTGGTGCTTGAGACGAAGGGCCCAGCGGAGCGGTGCCTGAGTTGAAGGGCCCAGCGGAGCGGTGCTTGAGACGAAGGGCCCAGCGGAGCGTTGCCTGAGTTGAAGGGCCCAGCGGAGCGGTGCAGAGACGGCGGTGCCCAGCGGAGCGGTGCCTGAGTTGAAGGGCCCAGCGGAGCGGTGCTTGAGAGGAAGGGCCCAGCGGAGCGGTGCTTGAGAGGAAGGGCCCAGCGGAGCGGTGCAGAGACGGAGGTGCCCAGCGGAGCGGTGCCTGAGTTGAAGGGCCCAGCGGAGCGGTGCTTGAGAGGAAGGGCCCAGCGGAGCGGTGCTTGAGACGAAGGGCCCAGCGGAGCGGTGCAGAGACGGCGGTGCCCAGCGGAGCGGTGCCTGAGTTGAAGGGCCCAGCGGAGCGGTGCAGAGACGGCGGTGCCCAGCGGAGCGGTGCCTGAGTTGAAGGGCCCAGCGGAGCGGTGCTTGAGAGGAAGGGCCCAGCGGAGCGGTGCAGAGACGGCGGTGCCCAGCGGAGCGGTGCTTGAGAGGAAGGGCCCAGCGGAGCGGTGCAGAGACGGCGGTGCCCAGCGGAGCGGTGCCTGAGTTGAAGGGCCCAGCGGAGCGGTGCTTGAGAGGAAGGGCCCAGCAGAGCGGTGCTTGAGACGAAGGGCCCAGCGGAGCGGTGCAGAGACGGCGGTGCCCAGCGAAGCGGTGCCTGAGTTGAAGGGCCCAGCAGAGCGGTGCAGAGACGGCGGTGCCCAGTGGAGCGGTGCCTGAGTTGAAGGGCCCAGCGGAGCGGTGCAGAGACGGCGGTGCCCAGCGGAGCATTTCCTGAGTTGAAGGGCCCAGCGGAGCGGTGCTTGAGAGGAAGGGCCCAGCGGAGCGGTGATTGAGAGGAAGGGCCCAGCGGAGAGGTGCCTGAGTTGAAGGGCCCAGCGGAGCAGTGCAGAGACGGCGGTGCCCAGCGGAGCGGTGCCTGAGTTGAAGGGCCCAGCGGAGCGGTGCTTGAGAGGAAGGGCCCAGCGGAGCAGTGCTTGAGAGGAAGGGCCCAGCGGAGCGGTGCTTGAGAGGAAGGGCCCAGCGGAGCGGTGCAGAGACGGCGGTGCCCAGCGGAGCAGTGCCTGAGTTGAAGGGCGCAGCGGAGCGGTGCTTGAGAGGAAGGACCCAGCGGAGCGGTGCAGAGACGGCGGTGCCCAGCAGAGCGGTGCCTGAGTTGAAGGGCCCAGCGGAGCGGTGCTTGAGAGGAAGGGCCCAGCGGAGCGGTGCTTGAGAGGAAGGGCCCAGCGTAGCGGTGCAGAGACGGCGGTGCCCAGCGGAGCGGTGCCTGAGTTGAAGGGCCCAGCGGAGCGGTGCTTGAGAGGAAGGGCCCAGCGGAGCAGTGCTTCAGAGGAAGGGCCCAGCGGAGCGGTGCCTGAGTTGAAGGGCCCAGCGGAGCGGTGCAGAGACGGCGGTGCCCAGCGGAGCGGTGCCTGAGTTGAAGGGCCCAGCGGAGCGGTGCTTGAGAGGAAGGGCCCAGCGGAGCGGTGCAGAGACGGCGGTGCCCAGCGGAGCGGTGCTTGAGAGGAAGGGCCCAGCGGAGCGGTGCAGAGACGGCGGTGCCCAGTGGAGCGGTGCCTGAGTTGAAGGGCCCAGTGGAGCGGTGCTTGAGACGAAGGGCCCAGCAGAGCGGTGCTTGAGACGAAGGGCCCAGCGGAGCGGTGCAGAGACGGCGGTGCCCAGCGGAGCGGTGCCTGAGTTGAAGGGCCCAGCAGAGCGGTGCAGAGACGGCGGTGCCCAGCGGAGCGGTGCCTGAGTTGAAGGGCCCAGTGGAGCGGTGCAGAGACGGCGGTGCCCAGCGGAGCATTTCCTGAGTTGAAGGGCCCAGCGGAGCGGTGCTTGAGAGGAAGGGCCCAGCGGAGCGGTGCTTGAGAGGAAGGGCCCAGCGGAGCGGTGCCTGAGTTGAAGGGCCCAGCGGAGCAGTGCAGAGACGGCGGTGCCCAGCGGAGCGGTGCCTGAGTTGAAGGGCCCAGCGGAGCGGTGCTTGAGAGGAAGGGCCCAGCGGAGCAGTGCTTGAGAGGAAGGGCCCAGCGGAGCGGTGCTTGAGAGGAAGGGCCCAGCGGAGCGGTGCAGAGACGGCGGTGCCCAGCGGAGCAGTGCCTGAGTTGAAGGGCCCAGCGGAGCGGTGCTTGAGAGGAAGGACCCAGCGGAGCGGTGCAGAGACGGCGGTGCCCAGCAGAGCCGTGCCTGAGTTGAAGGGCCCAGCGGAGCGGTGCTTGAGAGGAAGGGCCCAGCAGAGCGGTGCTTGAGAGGAAGGGCCCAGCGTAGCGGTGCAGAGACGGCGGTGCCCAGCGGAGCGGTGCCTGAGTTGAAGGGCCCAGCGGAGCGGTGCTTGAGAGGAAGGGCCCAGCGGAGCGGTGCAGAGACGGCGGTGCCCAGCGGAGCGGTGCCTGAGTTGAAGGGCCCAGCGGAGCGGTGCTTGAGAGGAAGGGCCCAGCGGAGCGGTGCTTGAGAGGAAGGGCCCAGCGGAGCGGTGCTTGAGAGGAAGGGACCAGCGGAGCGGTGCTTGAAAGGAAGGGCCCAGCGGAGCAGTGCTTGAGACGGCGGTGCCCTGTTCAGCGGTGCTTGACTTGAAGGGCCCTGTTCAGCGGTTCTTGAGACGGCGGTGCCCTGTTCAGCGGTGCTTGACTTGAAGGGCCCTGTTCAGCGGTTCTTGAGACGGCGGTGCCCTGTTCAGCGGTGCTTGTCTTGAAGGGCCCTGTTCAGCAGTGCTTGTCTTGAAGGAGTACACCCACGGGCACGGGACACCAGCACAGGAGGGCCCCGCAAGCGAGAAGTCGGATGGCGAGTGAACACCATATATTGGCCGGATCTGGTGCCCAAAATGCAATAGGTGTTGCTGTGGAATGCCCATAACAACACCCATTGCACGCCTCTTCCACGCAAAGTGCTGCGTGTTAAGGGGCCGTATTTACAAGGTTACAAGGAGATAACAGGAAGTGATATGGGAATAGGCAATCTTAAACTGATGGCTTATGCCGCTGGCGTTCCACTCATCACGTTGTCACTGGGGTTTCCAATACTACTCTCCTGTGCCTGGTTATGGACATCTCAAGATTTATTGAATAAAGCTAACTTGTTCAAGAGTGAAGCAATGCCCATGTCTAAATACATGAGCATGCACTCAACAAAAACCTATCCTTTCAAATGGATCCCAGGAAAAATTTAATATTTAAGCATTCTACTTAACAAGAATCTACAGGAGATGAATAATGACAATCTTAAACCCTTCGCAGGAACAACTGACCAAAGACCTGGCAAAATAGACTAAATTACAGGTTTCTGGCAGTGGACTCAGACCATTAAAATGACTTCCTTCCTACGATTCCATAATGTTTTTCACCTGATTCCCCTGGGAGTACCCTATCACTTATTACTGATAATTGATACCCAAATCACAAGTTGCATCTGGCAGACAGACCCTCCAGTTCTTCATATGTCAAAGAAAGATGCCGCCACACCCTGTGGAGGACTAAGTCTACCAAAACTGGAGCTTTACCTCACAGCGCAACACCTATCTGAAATGGCTTATTTGTGTACAGACATGGAAAACCCAGACTGGGTTACACTGGATTTCAAACTCCAAGGTGTTGTGACAGGTACTCTGGTCTTTTATAGACATTTGGGGCCAGATGTAGCAAAGGTTTTTACCCATTCTGTGTCTATGGGAAAAAGTGTTCGTACATATGGCCCTTGGCTCCTAGAAAGGAAGAGCAACACACTACAATTATGTCAAACTTGGCCAAAACATATTGTTGGGCCACCATAGGACCTCAAAACAGCATGTCTTCCTTCATGAACAGACCCCTGCTGGCTAGACAAATAACTAGCCCACACCGCAGGGTAAAAGTATGACCCTTATCCAGCATCTGCCAATGAAGACACCCAAAAATCCTTTGCAGACTCATAGCTGTTGTCACTTTCTGTTCTTCCACTTCCATGTATTTTTTTACTCCATGACTTATGCTGGTTCGTCATTGATTTGTTGAACCACAACACATTCCTTGACACTTCCTTGCTTCCTCTCTTGATGGTGATCATTGTACCATGGACTCTCACTACCACCCACGTTTCCTTTTCATAGGGTGTGTGAAATTTCCAACCAGGATGGTGGTCCTCAATAACTATCCTGTTGCCTGCTCTCAGGGTGGGTTCCACATCTCTTCTTTCTCTCTAGCCTTTTCGTTGTTAGTCCTTCTCTTCTCCTGACCTGCCAGAATGTTGATGACAGCAGGTGCCCACTGGGGTCCAACCGGTATTACATCTCAGACTGCCCTCTTCATTAACAAACCACTGGGTGCACAGCCGGGTGTGCTGCGAGGAGTCTGGCCATATGCACTAGAAACTGATGTAAACAGCACTCCAAGCCTTTTCTTTTTCTTTACATCGATCCAGAGAGCTCAGTTGAGGGTACTCATGAACCTTTCCACCTTTGCCTGTGGCCAGTGAGGGGTTATCTTCTTGTGACGTACATTAAAGTGACACAAGTATTCTTGGAACCCCTTGCCTTAGAAAGGTGGACCGTTATCTGTGTTAACTTCCTCTTGGAAACCCTAACAATGCAAATATTTTCTCCAGAGCAGGTTTTACACACTCAAAGCAGTAGACCTGACAAGCTGCACTGCTGGAAACGTTATGTGTCTGTCCAGAACCACTAGTGTGAATCTGTTATTTGGGAAAATCCCAAAGTCCATGCTTGGGGATGACCAGGGCCTAGTCATAGCTTCTTCAATAATCAGTGGTACAATGGGAGACTCCCTGCTTGTGACCACACAGGACCAACAGTTTTTCACCTAGTTCTCAACCATCTGGTCCATCCCTGGGGACCAGACCTTGCTATGGAGGCCGTCTTTCGTTTAGCAATGTACTAGTGCCCATGATGAGCCAGTTCCACTGTGCAAACCTACGAACTTTGAGGTATGATATACTGATGGCCTTTGAGAATGAGCCCTTCTTCACTTTCACTGAACTCATCCCAGCAATGCCACAGTTGCACCTGTGCTTCTTGCTCTACCTCCGTCAGACCCCTATGAACGTCAAGTAAGTTCTTCCATTGCCTCCTCGTTAACCAACTCTTGACATGTGACAGGCTGGCATCGGCGTTTGTTGAGTTTACAATCTCTTCCACCGAGAGGGCTCTGGGACAAGCCATCTCAATGACCACCCATACGAATCCTTTCACTCCAATTTCACCTTCCCATTGTCCACTGAGATCCATCCCCAGAGGGTGGTGCCATAAGTAGTCTGCTGGGTTGTTTACACTGGGTTGATACGCTACTTCAAAAGAGTATTGTTGAAGTTGGACAGCCCACCTTTCAGTCCTTGGGGGTCCATTCCGGGCAGTGCCTGGGAACAATGGTACCAGTGGCTTATGATCCCTTACCAGCTTTTGTCCACAGAGGTAGAGATGGAAATGTTTGCATGCCTTCTTATGGGTAGGCCCTCCCTTTCTATCTGGGCAAAACGGGTCTTCACAGCATTTAGTTCCCTGCTCACATATGATATGGAGACCCATTCCCCTTGGTTCTTCATTTGCGGTAGCTCCATGCCCAATCCAACTGGACTGGCATTTACAATCACCTCTGTTTGCTGTCTTGGACTGAAGTACGCCATAG
Organism: Pleurodeles waltl; assembly: GCF_031143425.1. Lineage (NCBI taxonomy): Eukaryota > Metazoa > Chordata > Amphibia > Caudata > Salamandridae > Pleurodeles > Pleurodeles waltl. The sequence continues at coordinate 1,606,200,662 of NC_090444.1, forward strand.
CGGCGCCATGTAGCAAAGCATTTGTCCCTTCGCTAAATGCCTGCGCTGCCTTAGCTGTCCATTCCCAGGGTGTATCATTCTGGGTCAAATTTAGAAGTGGGTTGAAGATGGTGGCTAGATTGGGTATGACCAGACCACAGTAATTAGCCATCCCCAGAAAACGGCAAACCTCTTACTGGTTCCTCAGCACAGAAGCTGTTCTTATGACTTCCACTTTCTGGGGGTCCACTTGGAGACCATCTTCGGAAAACTTGTATCCAAGTAAATTGACTTCATTTGCATAGAACAGGCACTTTTAGCGGTGGTGCGTCAGCCATCTTTCTACCATCTGTTGAAGGGTGTTTCTTAGTCCTTTCGGTGTGTCTCAGAAAATAAGTATATCACTTAGGTTGATGACTCATACCAGTCTGGATAAGGCCTCAGGTATGGGGTCCTGAAAGACTTTGGCCGCCGGCTGATGCCAAAGCTGAGGCATTTGAACCTGCTTAGCCCCAAGTGTGTGGAGAACATTGTTATGTAATGACTAGGTTCGTCCAGTACCAATTGGTGATCGCCAGAGTTTAGGTTGATCTTGAAAAGTTACTTTGCCCTGTTGATATCTGCTACGATCTCATCAATAGTTGGTGCGATGTGCCTTTCCCGGTGAATGGCTTGGTTAGGTAGTTTCATGTCCATACACAGTCCTACCAGCACTGGTAGTTTGGGTTTTGGGGTGATTACAAGGGACGACACCCACAGAGTGGGACCCATTACTTTCTCGATCACCCCATTCGTTCCAACCGCTCTAGTGCCTTCTCTACTAGAGGGCGAAGATGGAAAGGCACCCTCCGATGCTGCAGAGCCACTGTTATCACTGACCCATCTATATGAAGTTTGACTTGCACACCTTTCAAGCATCCCAGTCCTTGGAATAGTTACAGAAACTCAGCCAAGGTATCATCAGCATGGGATTGGTGGATCTGCTTTGCCAAAAACACTAGATTAAGGTCCTTGTGGGGTGACTGCCTAGGAGGGTGCCAGTGTTACCTTTAGTCAAATGAAATTGAGCTCTGGTTTTTTAGCCCCCAAGAGCGACTTAAACTTCAATGACATCATTCAGCAGAAGGGGTTCCCTGACCCCATGTGTGTACGTCTTTGCTTTTGTTGGGAGCATTTCCACCTAAGGCTCCAGTTTGAAAAATTACTCTGTGTTGATGACATTCATTGAAGCCTTTATGTTGATGAGAGCTGTGATCTTCATGCCATTGATGTCTACTTGGCACCTCGGAGGTGGGGGATCTCCTCCACTGACTGTCTGTTCCTGTGAATAATACTGTCAGTATCTTGTCTTCTTCCACCTCCCCTGGTCGGTTGGCCTGAGCCTGGTTCTCCTTGTCATCCTCCAGATACAGCTGCCTGATGTTCATACTTTGCCTCTCTTTCATGGCTGAGGTTCCAGAGACGCCAGAGCTGAATCAAACCTCTGCAAAATGATTCAAATGGCCACATTTGAGGCATTGCTTGGCATGTTCTGGACATCCTCTTGGCAGGTCGCAGTAATCCGGCATCTCTGAATCAATTGCACTCTTATCTCATCTTGCTTGGAAATAACGGTGCATGTGCTTGCCAGCCTGCACAGCCGAGCAAAGAATGTGTCAGCTGACTCCCCTTCTTGACGTGCTTGGCAAAGTCTGAGCCTTTAGTAGGCAGGGTTTAATATGGGGTTGAAATGTCTATTCATACCTGATACAGCAGCATCAAAGTCCTCATCAGCTCCTGTGTTGGGTAAATCTTCAAAGAGTTTTCTTACTCATGTGCAGCATCATTGACCTGTTTCACGCGTGGCATGAAAGTAATGCTACAATCTCCCAATCCACTTGTGCCACCGCGGCGCGGATGGTGCTGAATCATCAAGTTGGCTAATAGGTGGCAGCTCTGTAACTGGAGCATTTGCGCAATATTGTTTTGTTTGGGGGGCTGCTGCCTGAGGAGAAATCAACATGGTTGCCTTCATTCACTCTGTGGTTCATATGTGAGGATGTTGCTTCTGGGGGGGGAGTTGTCCTACCCTCTCTCTGCCCAGGCCCTTCTGCTAAAACAGCACGTCTCTTTGCCCTTGTGGCTCCTGGAGTGAGATTTTGCTGATCTCACGCTACAGCCCTTGGAACAACCATAAATTAATTAGAGCGTGGCAGGGGGGACTTTCCGTGCACCCTGTTCTACTTGTGCTCCCCCCAGGCAGATAAGGGAGCCTCACAGTGCAGCAGCAACCACTGGGTACGTACACTCCAAGCTAAGGCCCCACCTGCAGGCCACGCTTATTGCAGTCTCACAAAAAGGTGGATGGCCCACTTCACTTTCAGGCCCTTTTTCCTTCCACTCTGCAAGTACCTGGGCCAGAATGAGCTCACCAGCACTTGCATATTTCAGTCAGCGGACCATGTAGCCACTAAGTGGATGCACTTCAAGTTCAGGAGAGCAACATCGGTGTCAGTCGTGGGCACGCTTCTCACTCATCACTAGACGGAGCCGCTCTGCTCCAGCAGCACTGAGCTGGCCACGGCCTCAAATGCCACACGGAACCTTGCCACAGGAGCAATGCACAAACCCTAGCTTTGTGGGATCACCTCTTCTGAGGTCGATGACACACACATTGGGAGGATTGCCTGCCTCGTCACCAATGTGGGTTCTAGACCTGTTACATGCCCAGGTCTAACAAAGGTCTCACCAGGTACGTAGTACGCCAGGCACAGACTGAAACATTAGTTGTAATGTGCGCTGCTCCTCGAGTGGCGCAGGCACGTTTATTTAATCTTTTGGGGCACACCCGGTTATACTGATGGGTACAAGAAACATTGTTTGCCAGTGGCCGGGTGGCTCACTACAGGGGGGACATTTGATAGTGAATGAGAGCTGCAGGACCCATGAGATTGAGGTTAGCAGGCACCTGGGATTCCCAGCAGACCCACACGGCGACCTCAACCCTAGTGGTCAGTGTGGTTTACTCTCAGATTAGGGATTGCCAGCGGGAGGGTGAACAGACTGCCCAGCTAGGTCCGGGGTTTGGTCCTGCAACATCTACACCTTACTCCAGATGCTGCACATGCTGGGCAACTTCAGATGCTGGCCCTTATCAACAGCATCTCAGCACCCCGGAACCCCCTAGCAGTTAGTACTATCAACAACTAAGTCGCAGAGCTGCACAACATTATTCACAGCAACTTCCTACCTTCGACGGTTCATACTTATTTTTCTGCCCTACCCTACTTCTGCAGCTCGTGAGGCTTCACATTCCACACTGATTTGTGCTGTGTTCATGTCTCCCCTCTAAGTTAATATGACAGAAAGCCTTGCTGTGGTCCTGGCAAGCACCTGGAAGGACATAAGGCCCGATAGCCAGAGAGCAACATCCAGCCACTCGAAGGTGGCGGGAGGTGACAGAACCTTTTAACACTGTGGCTAGACATTGTCACTCATTCAACCATCAATACAGTACATATGGGACTGCTTCATCGATGCACCTCACAAACAGCCAGGTCATGAAACAGACAAGGAGCCACAGATGTTGTTTTACCTGCCTTCAACAAAGTCTTCATAGACTCCTTTACACACTTTCTGCGAAGTAGAAACTGCCATGTAGCCTGTCACACAGGCTCTTCTCCAGCAGTTTCACCACTGGGCACAGAAATGTGGGACCTAAATGTGGCAGTGTAGCAAATGAAGGAAGGAGGGGCAGACAAGTGGCACTTCAGCATTTCTCCCCCTCACTACAACAATAATCACCATCAGCCTCAACACACCCAGTTGATTGCTCAACAGTTCTTATAGAGGTCCCCTACTCCTGTCTACCTTGTGCCAGCAAAAGAGCCAGCAACGTGTCAGGACTCCTGAAGTAATTCTATTATTGAACTTCTTTCTAATTTCAAATTCACCCATTACCAACAGCACAGACTTAACAAAAACTATTAACTCCTCATCAGCTTTGCTGTTTTGCCAAGCTCATACAATAGAAGTGACAGCTCAAGTTCATGAAGCTGCTTATACACCAGGCTTAACCTCTCACCCTACTACAGCCTGCACGAGTCAAGTGCCCTGGCCACGATTCACAGACTATTGAAATGGACTCATACACAAAATCTCCAATTAGTTTTAATCTGAATGCCTCTGACAAAAGGTTATTAGAGGAGTGTGATTAAAATGATCTGCATACCATCCTATTAGGGAAGGAAGCAGGAAGAATCGGGCATCCATATATTGAAGCCACCTTGTTATCCACTAATTCCACTCTTCTAGTGGCTACCCATGCTCTAATAGCCCAAAGATACCCTTAGGTGATAGTACTGTACTTTACAGTAATTTTACTGTACTGTAATTACAAATTATATGATTGATTGATTGACCTGGCAGTCACACAAATTAGAACTCCAGATTGATTTGATACAAACCTTGGCAACCAAAATAATTAGTATGGACTCAAAAATAACAAATCAGGAAACCAAGCTCAGTTCCTAAACCTGAGTCTAAAACAACAGTAGAAACCACTGCTCCAGCCTCTGCAGAAGGCCAATTGACCCAAACAGTGTCTACTAGAGATTCTTCTCTCACAACCATTCAGAAGACCCCATTTAACAGCAGCACGATAGAACAAGGAATGGCTTTGTGTATACTGTGCACCCTCAATAAGGAACCAAACCGATCACTATTCCTCTATCTAGGAGGCAGAAGAAAAGTTTAAAGAAGAACGTGAAGAAGTTTATGCTACTAGCAGGCATAGTTCCAGCGCTTAATCACATAACTGGGGCCATCACAGACACTCTGCTTCAGCTACACTTGTCTCACAAACTGTTTGCAATTTTTCGACAATCTGAAATATCTAGTAAAATCAAGCCTGGGCGTCACCTGTCTCAGCCTTTTCAGGTGCAGGTGGTCATACATTTGGTGGATCACATTGGTGACTCAGCAACACTGCTTCACAAAAACGACCAGCCATAACAAAAATTCCACCTTAAGCAATATTAAGATTGAAAATTATTTGACAACCCTGTCAGGAACAATGAGTTTGCAGGCAAATCTTCTTGAATTCAACGAATACCGGCATAGTTGAGCTCCAGGGCCAGCATGTAACGCCTTCACCTTTTAGGTCATCTGCCAGTATGTGTATCCACATCAGCCCACTGTGAAAAGCATGACAGCGTCAGCCAACAATCCTGCTAACATAACTTCTCCTAAACATCAACAATGGCTGTCACAAATCTCAAGGGGAGAGGTGAACGGTGGGAAAATAAAAAAATAATTTTAAAACAATTTACTTGTTCCCATCGCCTGCCGTGTTGCTCCTCTGCTCTTCTTCTGGTGTCCCAGTATTCTCTGGGACACCAGCAAAGGATCCCCAGCACTCATGGCGCTTCTCTCTTGCTAAACCTATCATGAAAGCAGCGCCAGGATTGATCTGAGTGGCTTGTTCTGCCGCTCAGAGACTAAGTGGGAGTCTGTGTAGTTTATCCAATCTGGCTGTGTAATACAGCCAGGTTGGACAAACCTAAGTGCGCATCTGTGTTTGCCCGGCATGAGATGGCCGGCCAACCATGCATGCGCACTTAGGCAAAGATTTAGGAGTGCCTAGCACCATTCTAACGTCACATTAGCGTACTTTTTCTGATGCAAATGTGGCGTTAGAATTCCCTAAACACTGCACCATATTTACAAAGTGGCACAATGCATGCATTGCTCCACTTTGTAACCCTTTGCGCCACATTAAGCCTGTGTCAGGCACAAAGTACGCAAAGAGGGTATTTCCCCGTTAGGGGGGCCAAAAAATGCCGCAAGGAAAAGGAGGCTTCTATTGATTACAATGGGAGTCTGGGTGCTTAGAAGGATTAGAGTCAGAATTCTTAACACTAATCCTGCAAAGTGACGAACTAGTGTCAAAAATTCTGATGCTAGTCCCCTAACTACTGCCATGGTGTGCCATATTTTAAAAATGGCGCACACATGGTGGTGTTAGGGGGCGCTAAGGGGCGCAGGAAAAGTGGCGCTAATTCCACTACCCCTTCCCGTGGCCCAGCCCAGTTCTGCCATCCCCCCGCACCTGCTGATGGCTGAGCCAGGATCTGAAAGATGTAACAATAATGAAATATCGCTTTATCTTTCAGCTCCTGGCTTAGCCCGTGGGGCAACGCTCCTTCGCCCCTGCTAAACATTGCTCAAGATACATTTGATATAGCATTGACACGCCAAAAAACTGCCATGACTGAATTGTCTCTTCTGCCAACCCTCTGATTAATTCCTCGAGACCTGGAAACCCAAAAGCTAACATACCCACAAAGAAATCTGATAACTTGTCATGGGACGACCACCAACATCATTAAAGGTAATTTTCACATAATTTTCACATGCCATGTGGTTCAAAATGACACCTTGAACGGTAGAAATAACCTTTGCCTTCTACAACGTATTGCGACCTTGGCCAGCCTCTTGTCCAGTTTGACAGACTACTGATATCGAGGAACACAGAACCAACGGTTGTAACCTGGAGATCACTGCAACCCAATTTTTCAGTGAATCAAAACTCTTTGCGTCATGGGGTATTGATATTCTACCTATGCACACAGTAAAATACTCCCACATCCTGAACAATAATCACTTTATTACAAAGCAAAAACCTGCTCAAAGTATTTAAAGGCATCACTAATTCTAACCGGATCAGTAACTTCAGGATTCGGGTCTACCCAAATAAAAGCTAGCAATAGAAGCGCGTAGTTCAAACCATTGCAAGCACAACACCATAAGCAGACTGGGGCTGAATTGCAGCATTGCTATTGGCTAACTCGAAGCACTGTTCCTAGCTTTTCACATAAAAAGGGCCCGCTCTCCACAAGTCCTATCTTGCCACCATCTCCTAGAACGTAGTAGACCTAAAACGGATGGTAATGCAAGATGGGATGCTTAAATGTATAAAGGACTCTGACCTCAGCTTACAGGAAGCATCGGCACTGTCCCAGGTTCTGATAGCAGGCTTTTACGGTATACATACACTGAGTATGTAAACAAACTACTTTGGGCACCCGTCAGGCAGCCTCGCAATTAACATAGCAACAAATGTTAAACTCCATGCAGCCGCAGTGGGCACAGATTGTCCACCATTCCAGGCAGCCACCATCAAAGACTAGAATCTCGACTCAAAGGCTGTCTCAGTCCTGTTAATAACTGTATCTAAACATCCATAAAAGAAATAGAAATTTCATGATTTTGTCCCGCTGATCGGCACTTTCTGACCTAGTCTGCGGTTTCCCATGTGCGAGCTTATAATAACAAGTGATTTCAGCATTCACAATTTAGATAACGCAGAAATAGACCACGGTTCCAGCCTTCCTGCTGTCTCTGCACCATCAACTCTATTTAGCGCTATCTCCATGCCAGAGGGAAACCTTTGCAAGAGTGCAGCTTCTGGCTCTATGTAAATCTTACACCGTAATAGAACCAGTCGTGGCTTGCTTCACTAATAAGGAGCGGGCCGGTGCGGCACGAGGGGAGTCTAAATTCTAATTAAAAAAATAAATATGAACACTTACCTTCCTGCCGCTGCACCGCTCCACTCATTTGTCTCCTCTGCTGGCTGCAGGCAGGATTGGCTGGGAACACCCACCCTGGAAGTCCGTGCAGGCTCTCTCCAGCCTGGCAACTGTGCTGCCGGGCTGGAGATAGCCTACCGCGAATGTGTGTTTGGCCGGCCTGATACATGCGCTCTGAGGGGGAGTGCTGGGCCCTCCCCCTCAATGCACATCACCCCCATGGCCCCACCCCTTTCACAACAAAGAGATAATAAACTTAGTTAATTATCCCCTTGTTGTGAAAGATTTGCTGCTTCTGCTGCTGGCGGGGGTGAGGGTGACGCTCCTCCTCCCTAACTGGGGAGCCACCCCTGATTAGAATGCAATGAGAGTGATCACTGCCAAGCTATAACACAGTTCAACCTAGAGCTCCCTACTTGCCACACCATAAACACCTTCACTTCAGAGGAGTTGGAGCGACTGGTGGATGGGGTCCTACCCCAGTATGGACTCTTGTATGGGCCTCCAGACCAACAGGTGAGTAAACTTTCGGCACAATGCATGTGGGAAGGATGCATGGATATGTGTGTTCAAGCATCGTGTAAGGGGGGTGGGAGGAATGTCTTGTGCAGTGTACATGGGTTGCACTGGGCGATGTGTCTGCCAATGGTGATAGAAACAGGTATGGTGGGCCATTTATGTGACAGGCTGGACTGTTTGTTTAATGGTGTTCTCCTGTCTGTATTGCCTCTGCAGGTCAGTGCCCATCAAAAGAAGGGAACATGGCATGCCATCGGCAAGGACATGCGGACCCTGGGGGTCTATGACAGGTGGAGCAGCCGTTGTCAGAAACAGTGGGAGGACCTGAAACGCCGGGCATGGAAGACACCGGAGGCCCAGCTGGGGATGGCATACCAAAGAGGAAGGGGTACCTGTTAGACCCTGATCCCGATGATGGCCTGCATACTGGCGGTGGCCTACCCTGAGCTGGATGGGTGCTTGAGGGAATCACAGCAGCCACAAGGGGGTGAATACAGTGGATATCATTACATATTTTGGCAGGTGGGGTGGGATCCGGGTGGTGAATGTGTGTTAGTGGGTACCCCTAAGGCCAGTCCAGACATTGCAGCATGGGTCAGGTCATCTCAAGGGTAATGGGTGTATGGCAAATACAGGTAACCTAGCTTGGTAGCACTCCATGTCAGGCAGGGCATCATGGGTCCCAGGAGTGCTGCAGTTGGCGGTGTGTGGCCCTCATCTTGCCTTAGCAACTAGCCATATCACTGACAGTGCAATGCATAGTGCTTAAGCCTGTTCCCTGTGTGTGACGGTGCTGTGTATGCCAACTGTGGTGTTGGTGCAGCCACTGACCCAGTGTATACTTTGTCTCTCTCTCCCCTTTTTTTGTTTTGTCATCCTGTCCTTGTGTGCATTAGAATAATTTGGCAGAAGAGCAGGGGCACCGGCGACAGAGGGAGCTGCATCCCACAGGACCCAGGAGGCAGAGTCCACCGACACCAAGGGAACCAGTGGGACGGAGGGCGAAGGGAGCACCACGGCCGAGACAGAAGGTGACAAAACAGACTCAGATACCTCCTCCGATGAAGCTCCCTGGTGGTGGCGGACAGGCACACATACAGACGTGCATACACATAAGAGAACACCCAAGAGTGGCACAGGCAAACACAAGCACCACACTTTATCACACAAGTACTCACGCAAACACCATACAGTTGCAGACACAACAACATCCACTGCCTCCACTGTCTCCCCCTCCTCCTCTTCCTCCACCTCCCTCCCAGTTATGTCCACACTCACACCTGCATACACTACATCAACATCCACCACCAGCATCACCACACCAAGCAGCACACACGCCTCACTAGCAGACACCTCCACAACAGCCATGAACATGTCCCCTCTGTCCTCTCCCATCCTGCCTGTCCCCCCTAAAGGACACAAACACAATCACCCACACACCCAACATCCATCCACCCCACCATCAGCATACAGCCCATGCACCTGCACCAAAATCCAGCAGACATACACCTCCTACAACCACTTCCCCTACCTCCACTCCAATCACGCCTCCCTCCTCCAGCCCCACCATCCCTAAAAAGCTTTTCCTTGCCCAACTTTACCTCTTTCCTCCCCCTCCCCCCAACCTGCCCGTAAGAGCAGGATACCAAAGACCCAGCTCAGCACCTCAGCCAAACAGTCCACGGGGACAGTGGTGGCACCACCTACTTAAGGTGGTACGGATACTACACCTCAAGGCAAAAAGGGGAAGGAGTCTGCACCTCCAGGCAAGAAGGGGAAGGAGCCTGCACATCCATCGAAGAAGGGGAAGAAGCCATCCACCCCTGCCAGGAAGGGTAAGGAGTCCACGCCCCATGTCATGGAGGGGACGAAGCCCTCTACTCCAGAGGAGGCTGTCATGGTGACAACTCCACCACCACCAGCAGTCACAGGGCCCCCACCTCCAGATGAGGAAGTGCACCCATCACCAACTGCAGAGGCTGCCCAGGAGGCACCGCCATCTGGCATCACACTGCAGCCATCACCAACTGCAGGCGCTGCCCACGAGGCACCTCAATCCGTCACCACACTGCAGCCATCACCAACTGCAGAGGCTGCCCAGGAGACACCTCCATCTGCCACAAACGTGCAGCCATCATTACCAGCGGACGCCGTGTAGGCCACCCTCCAGGGGCTGCTGTGTGAGGGGTCCCCTCCAGAAGCAGTGGGCAAGTCACCCACCTGAGAGACTGTGGCCTTGCACTCCCCAAGACAGAGCAATGGGCATGGAGCCCCCTCCAGAACCAGTGGGCTTGTTTTCAAATCCGGCTGAGGTGCTCTCCCCTCCCCCTGAGGTGTCTGCCCACTTGCAAACTGATGCCCCTGCAGAGTTCTATCCGTATGAAGTCAGTATTCGAGTTGGGCCTTTGACTGTGCCCTGTGGCCATGCGGGCCCTTTGAACATTGGACTGGGCAGTGTCCCTTTGTGTACATGTGTACATATCTGTTTAATTGACAATTCAATATTTATTAGCTTTTGATATGAATACATTCACTTTGGTGCATTCCTGTTGTCCTTCCATTATTCTGCTGTGTATCGGGTGCAAATCATTTTTCGTGTGCCGCTGGTTGTGAGTATGGTGTGTGTGTTGGTTGTGTGTCATGCGTCTGTGTGTGTCACTCTTGTTTTCCTCCCTCCCTCCCTTGTGTGCTATGCGGCTGTACTCACCGTCTTTGTCAGCATTGGTGTTCCAGGTGGAGCATAACGTAGAAGATCATCGGGAAACTTGCAGTTCGGGTTCTATGGCGGAGTTCTTCTTCCCTGTGTCTCCGATGGTGACTTTAGCAATGTGTTTCCGCAAGGCTTTCGATGGCGTTGGTAATGCCCCGGAAAAGGTGGTGGTTTGCAGTGTCATAATATGGTGGGCCGTACTTTGTCTCCCGCCTGGCTGTTGGCGGCTACCGCCGTGGTGAGTGTTCTTTCTGCACTGGCAGTTGATGTGGTACATTGGCTGTCTATGGGAGTTGTCACCGCCATGGTCATAATTTGGCTGTAGTTACCGCTAGCCTGTTGGCAGTATTACCTTCACTTTATCACTCACCGCCATGGTCGTAATGACGGCCTATATCTCATTTTGATATAGTATTGATAGTATTTACAGAGCCAGCTCTCTACATGGGTGGACTGCCTTACTCCTTTTTAAGCGGACTGTTTCCAAAGCGCAAATGTTTTTTTTAAAGGTTTACCCGTCATTCAATTCATAAAAAGGGGGTATAATGCCAACTGAGGGAACTACACACTAATTGCGCTGCTGGATGTTGAGGCCAAACATACATCAAAATTCTACTCTGTGAACTTGAAAAATGTGCAGCCAACACTAACATCATATCCTTCTATCAAACTTGCCTTGCCATACCTGGCTAAAAGTGCCGCGATTCGTTGACAGCTGCTGGTGTGTGTTTTGTGGATTATGCTGTTGCTTTTGATAGCGTCAATCACAATCTCCTTTGGGCTAAAATGTCAGACTGGGGCACTCCGTCTGTCTTCTTAGATCAATTATCCCACTGTACTCAGATACATGGGTCACTGTGAAGTGTGGCACAGACAACTCAGTGACCCAGCAAATTCTGACCACACAGGGCCTAAAGCAAGGGTGCATTCTGGCTCCAATGTATGTTGTTTAACCTATACACCACAAACATAGGTCGTGCACTAGGGAGGGCAAAGTGGGCTCCATCAGGCTTCCTATGAATCAATATACAGACCACCTGCTAATACTACATCACACAAAAATTGGTCTGCGGTGTGCTCTCAATGAGCTACATTCCTACAACAAAGTGAACAAACTGGCGGCAAATCCAAAAAAAAAAAAGTGATGATCTTTGGCAGGTAGAAAAATAAGAGGAATCTAAGATGGGGCTTGGCAATCAGTAGATTATGCAAACACTTAAATACAACTACTTTAATCAATGGTTTATGGACAAACCAACTCTTCACCTCAAACATATTGACAGGAACCCTTTTGCAGTCATACATGCCTTATGCATGTTACATCACCATCCTCAATCCCCAGTTGCCGAGGCCATGCTCTTAGACAACCAGATGAAGCTGCTACCCAAGCTCTAGTATGGCCAACATGTTTACCCAAGGGCATTCAATTCAACACTGGAAAAGGCACAGTGCCAAGCATTCAGGAGGTTGCTTCATCTCCCAAAATACACTTGAAGTTCACTACTTCCCCTGGAGTTTGGCCTGCATGGCCAAGATACCAAATGCAGGGCTGCCTTCCTTAAGTATTATTATGCAAAGGTACGAGCTAAACCAGACTCTCTAAACAAGGCTCTCTAAGCAACCCATTGTCCTCATACCTTGTAAAAGATGCTTCTGCTCTAGAGGTTAATCTGAAAACATTGGGCCAGATTTAAGAAGCCCTTAGTGCCACCTTGCGCCACATTAACGTCATTTTTTTATGCTAGTGTGACGTTAGGTTGGCAAAATCACCACACAATATTTATAAAGTGGCACAATGCACGCAAATTGCTACTTTGTAAACCCTTGGGCCACATTATGCCTGCGCCAGGCATAATGTATGCAATGGGGGCATTCTGACATTAGGAGCCCCAGAAAAATGGTGCAGTGGAATCTATGTGATTCCACTGTGCCATGTCTAATGTCATTTTTAACTCCTGCCTAAGGCAGGCATTAAAATGAGGTCCCCTTTGTTTTCAATGGGCCTCCTGTCACTTTGCAGGATTACACCACTATTTTTGGAGCCAATCCTGCAAAGTGCCAAACTAGCTTCAAAATTCATGACACTAGTTTCCGAATGTGCGTCATGGTACGTCATATCATAAAAATGGCACATACATGGGGGGATTAGGAGGGTGCAATGGGGCGCAAAAAAAGGGTTGCACCATGACACGATGCACCACTTTTCATAAATTTGCCCCTTTGTCTTCCCTTAACGTTCCATATTTCAGCATAAAATGGGATCCAGAGGAACAGGAAGCACTCAGCTAAAAGAAACCAGACCTGGCAACCATTCACTCAATCCCCTGTGCTGCTCATATCTTAAAATTATATGAAGAAACAAAGCTGCAACCATACTTAAAGTCATCATTAACTAACGCAACCAGACACTGCATCCTCAGAATGAGTTTCACGGTACTTCCAATCAATTAATTAGACTGGGCCAGCAGACTGAAGAACATGCCTTGTAGATTTTGCATGTACTAAAGAGAACCTGTGGTACACCTACTATTCTTCTGTATGATGTTTTTACCTGAATATCACACTTTATTAAAACCAATGTTTGGGTCAAATGGGGCCTCTTCCTACAAAGAGGTGTTGGAATTTTGCACAACCACTTCAATATCCATACACTTGGCTCACTTTGGCAACTTTCTTAATGAGATCTTTATTACAATCAGGGAGCAAAGGACCTGACCGTGACTCTCACTGCCACTGCCGAAGAATTCCTATCATGAAGCTATTTTACTTCCCATTCAATGTGCTTAATTTTATCCCTGGGTTTTAATCCTAGATGGATCTTTATACTTTAGCTACTTATGCTACTTATTGGTAATTATTATGATCTTTTACACTTGACTGTATCAATTTTCATTAATTGTCACAAATACATTTATTCATTCATTCAATCAAAAAGCAGTCAGCTTAACTTAGAGGTAATCTGTAAAAGTATTAATGCAGCACACACACATTAGTAATAAATACATTTAAAATCCCAAACCAGAAAATAGAGTACATTTTAATAAATAGTTTGACACCAGCATGACAAAAATCCAATCAGTAGAACTGGATTTATGAACTCTTAAGGTTTCTAGTGAACACTAGTGCCTAAAAATTCAAAATGCCAGTAGCAGACATCTAGTCGCACAAGACTGGGTCAAAGTAAAAAAAAAAGATCTGACCGCAATGGAGCATGGTTCAGATATGTTAGAAATTGAGTCTCCAGTTGGCAGAGGTATGCATAGGGTCCAATAAGGGAGCACAATTCTACTTATGGTAAGTTAATTACAAAACCTAAATTAACCTTTGCTCATCCTCTGGTAGCTTGGTGCAGAGCAGGCATGCTTAACTTGGAAGGCAATGTGTAACGTATTTGTGCAAAACACATCCAGCAATTCCAGTAAAAACACCATAAACTTCTCCACACCAGGTTTATAAACAATAGAGATTTTTTACCTTAGTGAATCAAGATTATAATGATACAGATCCAATTAATGAATCAAGCAGGGTGCAACTGGAATAAATCCAGGTCACAAAGCAGTATTTAGCAAAGTGTGTGTAGCCTTCACTCAAAACTGTCACTCCCCTTCAGTCTGTACGGCAGTAGCCTCCTTCACAAAAATGGAGGGGCCGGAATGCCAAAAGTACCTTCCTAGCTGAGTATGTAGGCTGGTTTTAGGGTTGGGAGTCTGCTGGGTCATTGTGCTTCTACACGCAGGCCTACAGTAGTGACTTAACTTGTTGAGCCGCGTCTCCGCTGAACCGTGCTGCCATATGTCTTTTCCCCTGTGGCTGAGCTGACAAGCCCATGCCGCTCGCTTCGACACACGACTCCCTCTGAAGGAAGCGGGCAGGCTGCCTGGTAGTGTCAGGCTGGTTGCACGGTCCCATGGGCCCCAGGGGAATGGAGCTCTCTCTCCTTGTCCCTGAAACACAGGGGGAAAGCTCCGACTCAGGACACGGCCTCACAGTACGCTGCTGGTAGCATGGTAGCAGGGATCACCCCGGGAGCACAGCACTAAGTCTCTCAGTGGTGTTAAGCCCCTGTGATGACCTGATTGAGTGACAAGGTCTTTGATGTCCCTGAGATCTCAGGGAAAAAGAAGGGGCAAGCCAGCAGGCTATTGGCAACACTCTAAGGGTAGCTGATAGTCTTTGAGGTGCAGGACAGAGATAAGCAGGTAGCAGGGCAGCATAACAAGGCAGAGCAGCAGTTCGTGGTAACAGTCATCTCTGGCAGAGTGGCGATCCTGTCACACAGCACACTTTACTTCAGCAGGGCTTCCCTGGGTCTTGAAGTGTACTGTATTGAGTGGGTCAGAGACCCAGTACTTATACCAAAAAGTGCCTTTGATGAGAGGGATGACTTCAGAAGGTTTCTGTTAAGTGCACAGGTCCCCCTTTCAGCTCAGCCCCAGCTCTAGACTCTCTGTGGGAGGTAATCAGCCCATTTGTTTGGACTCTTGTCACTACCCTTTGAAGTGTAAGTGTAGACCCTTCCCCACCTTCGCCCCAGGAAGACCGATCAGTATGCAGATGCAGTTGAGTATCATGTGTTGAGGGAAAACACAAGTGTAACTGTCACCTAGCCCAGGTCAGACGTGTATTAGAGATAGACTGTAAAAATGCAGAGAAATGAGAGCAAAGAAATATCCACTTTCTAAAAGTGGCAATTCTAAAATAGTAATAATAAATCAGAATTTATCAGTAAAGAGGATTTATCATTGCCATTCCAATAATATGAAACATGATGCAGCCACTCCTCTCAGATCAGGGATTACAACTTAAACATATTTATAGCTTAAGGAATTTCTACTGCTGGCCTGTGATAGTGGCAGGCCTCACAGTAATGAAAAATGGCTTTCAGTTTTTCATTACCAGGACAAAAAACATTTAAAAGAACATATCCTGCTTTTTGCTTACATGTCACCCTGCCCTACGGCCTACTTTAGGGGTGACTTATTTGTAAGAAAAGGGGAGCTTAAGGCTTGGGAACAGGTTTTAAATGCCAAGTCAGGGTGGCAGTGAAACTGTACACAGGCTCTCCAGTGGCAGGCTTGAGACATGTTTACAGGGCTACTTAAGTGGTGCAGTCAGTGCTGCAGGCCCACTAGTAGCATTTTCTTTACAGGCCCTGGGTATGTGGTATACCACTTTACAAGGGACTTACATTAAATGAAACATTAAAAATGTTACCATATTTAGGGGAGAAACACATGCACATTAGCACTGGTTAGCAGTGGTAAAGTGCTCAGAGTCCTAAGGCCAAAAAAAAGATACGGCAACAAAACAGGAAGTAAAGGCAAAAAGTCTGGGGTAAAACCATCCTAAGAATGCCAGATCTAACATGCATCCCTCCAGCGGAATGTTGGAAGTTCTCATCACTAAGGCGGAAAAACCTAGATATACCTTCAGCATTGGCGTGGCCTACCCCAGTCCTGTATTCCACCCTGAAGTCCGTAACCTGTAGGGAAATGGACCACCTCAACAGTTTTGGATTCTCGCCCCTCATTCAATTAGCCAATTGAGGGGCAGTGGTTGGCCCACACTTAGAAAGCAAAAGTGATTTTTGGGAGCCTGATGCATAACACTCAGTGACTTCTCAGGGAAGTCATGGTCAACAAATCTCACCCCTTTCTTTCATTAGCAAAGGTCTCATACACCCATGTAGGCCAAAGAAAAGATGCAGGATGGTTTTCAATACATTTATTGTAAAGACTGCAATCTACAAAAAAATATATAAGCTGTAATTAGTAGGGCAATGACACATAGCAAGATTAGGATTGTTACGATCAGTGAAAAGGAAAGAAACAACCCAAGCATATTGGAATAACACGTACACATAGGAATGCTACCTAATCCCTAACTTCTATGGAGAGCGTAGCAGTGATAGCCCAATCTGTCGTACTTAGTCCATGAGAGGAGCATCCACCCCCATCCTCCCCCATTACCTAAGAACAGGGGTCTGCCCTCCGTCTCCTTGGCTGGTTGTAGAGACAGGGCTGAGGTCAGCAATAAAATGGCATCCAGCATGAATGGGTATCCTGGCCGGAATTACCTCCTTTCTTTTCCCTGGCTTGTATGATGTTTTTATAAGAAATCCATTTATGTTCTGTGAAATAGGCCTGACATGAACATGTGCCTAAGTGTCGGACGTTTTACATACTATTATGGTAACAATACTAGATGGATTATCATGTACTGTTCTTATCAATCTTGTGCAGAACTACATGTTAAAATGTTGTGCATAGAAATAATAATGCTTTCGCAGAATCACAGCTGAATAGAAAATAAAGCATCCCAGCTGAAAAGCAGACTACTGAAATGAATAAATTAAATTGGAACATATATCTGGATAAAAGGGCACAGGCCACAGGCCTAAGCTAAGCTAGTATATGTGCCCAAGCAAGGTGCAAACTGAACCCACAACACCCTGCCCATTGTTGGGACAAGAGTGCAAGTTCAAGACTTAAAACTATGACGCTCAAAAACTAAAACACTAAAAGCATATAAAAATATAAATAACAGAGATAAAAAATTGGAAATTGACAAGCAAGGCAGACCAATTTGAGGGGCAAAGGGCACTTTAGTATTCGAAACAAAAATACTAATGATCGAATTTCAACAATAATTATGGTCCGGCAGGAAATCTCCGATGTCATCAATGGCAATGAAAGCCAAGAAGGATTCCACTTCAAAAGGCAATAAGTTGACCAGTACATTAGCTGAAGGACCCATGGAGCATATGTGTGCAGATGCCTCAGCCATAAGACCGGTTGAGGGAGTCACATTATTTGCAGTGCCAGGTGTAAAAAGAGCCAGGAAATCTACAAGGGGCGGGTACTAGGATGCCACGCATATCAACCGTAGTCCCAATGGGCCTGTCCATGATTGAACATTCATCGAGAACATTAACTGAGCCTTATCCAAAGAAGGCAGAGGCTGCACAGCAAGACACAACATTTATGCACACTAGGAAAAGCACCACAAACAATGGAAAATGAGCTGCACACAGGTAGGAATTGTTCAGAATGACAATGGCCAATTCAGCTCGAGGTCCTCCAGCAGTGAAACTCCAAAATACTGCATCATGCGATGATAACACAGGCATGCTGGTGGGAGTTCCATTATTCCACTTTGCAGAGATGGGACAGCCATTACATTTAAAAAATAACCATAACAGGATACTTCCAATTAATGCCAATGTTATTGGGAATCCACCAAAGACACTCAAGAAGAGTGAATGAATGGCTGAGGGTATCACTCCAAATACAGACCCAAATTTATACTTTTTGATGCTGAACTGCGCTAATGCAGTTCAGCATCAAAAAGTTAACTGCCGGCTAGCACCCTACCAAGACGCCGGCCGTCATATTTATGGTATGGCGCTAGCCGGCAGAAAGGCCCAGCTAACGTCATAGAAAAGGATGCTAGCTGGGTGGGGGAGGTGTAGGGGGCACAGGGGGATTAGCGTAATTATTTGATGTTAACAACCCATGGGCATGACTTCTGTCTCAGTTAAGACAGGAGTCATGCCCCCTAGCCCAATGGCCATGCCCACGGGACTTATGTCTCCTGGGCATGGCCATTGGGCACAGTGCACTGTAGGGGGGCCCAAGTTCGGCCCCCATGGCACTGCACAAAAATAATACTCACCTCTACCTACCTGGGATGGGGTCCCCCTATCCTTAGGTGTCTTCCTGGTGTGGGTGGGTGAGTGTGCCCCTGGGGCCAGGGAAGGGCAACTGTGGGCTCTTTCCATGGTCTCTCACCATGGAAAAAGGCCTACAGGTCCCATAATACCTGCCCTGACCCAGGCGTTAAATAATGGCCTTAAGCAAGCTTAGCAACATTATTTAAGGCCCCCATACCCTCTACTAGATTTTAGAACAGGTTGATAAATATGGCGAAAGGCCCATACCATCATTTTCTGGAAAGGAACACCTACCTTGCATCTCATTGATGCAAGGTATGTTTTCACATCCAGAAAATGACGTTAACTCCATAACTTTGGCGCTAGACGTGTCTAGGGCCAAAGTATAAATATGGAGTTAAGTTTGTGCAGAATTAGTGTAAAAAATTACGCTAATTCAGCGCAAACAGAGTATAAATATGGGCCACAGTCTGTAAAGTGCTGACAAATACAGAAATGACAGCCTTAAAAAAGTGCACAATTCCCACAGTATTATATGCATTGAAAATCCTGCTCACAAGCTCTCCAAAATGTTTGGAGATGTTGCTATTTAAAAAGGACTGTGGCCCTCATTACGCACTTGCCCATTGATGGCAGAGAGGCCCGCTATGTGCCATGCTGGCGGTCGGTGGCGGGGGTGGATGCTGCTCCACCCTCAACGCCACGTCACTCCATACACCGCCACGCCTATAATGAAGAAGTTATAGGAGTGGCGGTGTATGGAGAGGCGGCGATGACGGTGGAGCAGCATCCAGGGAGCCCGTTCCCTCCCGGAGCAGCGTGACGGAAAAGGTAAATGTTGTCCGAGAGGGAAGGGGGGGTGTATGTGTGAGTGCATGGGCGTGTGCGTGAGTGTATGTGGAGGGGGATGTGTGTCTGAGTGCATGTCTGCGTGTGTGCATGTATGTGGATGGGTGAATGTGGATGTGGGGGTTTGGGGTGTAGGGGGACCTGTATGTAGGGGTGGGGGATGGTGAGGGCCAGGGTGGGGGGACCTGCATGGAGGTTTGGGGGTGGAGGCTTGGGGGGTCAGTTTTTATGGTTCGGAGTGGGGGCTGGTCTAGGGGCTGGGGGGTGGGTAGGTATTGTGGAAAGGGGAGAGGGGCCAGTCATGCCACATACAGGTGACAGGAATAATTATTCCTGTCACCCGTATGCTTTCTGCCAGGGATTATCCGGCGGGGTAACTTGCTAGAGAATCCCTGGTGGAAATGGGATCAAAATCCCACCGCCTGTAATGTCTCCACTGCCGGGTCGAATGTGCTCACAGTTGGCCCGACGGTGGACTCTGGCCTGGCGGTGGGTGGTAGTGAACTGGATGCTTTGCATCCAGTTTACTACCATGTTCAGAATGTGGCAGTGTTGACCGCCATGCCGTTGGCGGCAATGACTGCCACTGCTGGTGTGGCGGTCCAGACCGCCATGTTCATAATGAGGGGCTATATCTCTGCTGATGGCCTTGCTAGTTGGAGGTCATAGGTTTCTCTGGCTGAGGTCAGAGACAGATGTTTTTGAAACAATAGCGCCTTTGTCTTCTCAGCTTCTCAAAATTTACATTCAAAGCAGCAATGTGCGGCCACATTTCTGCTACTTTTATCTCTTGTGTGGTGGGAAATAACATATGGCTGCAGCAACCTACAATTTGGGAAACCATGGTGCACGTATGTGATTTTGGTTTTCCCAAATTGCAGGTTGCTACAAATGTTTTGGAACTCCCTACTGGTGGATTGTGTGTAATTAAAAACTGATCTTGGGACACTAGCTTGGTGCAGAAAGTAATGTCCATAATGATGGTAAGTGAACATTCCCCCATAATTCACTGTGCTTCACTTTAAAATACAGCATAATATTCAAACTCAGAAAGTATGGAATCACCTGTTTTAACATCCCAGTCATCAGAAACAACCCCAAGTGTAATAACATAATTCATAGAAACTTTGAAGACCTATGGAATTTGAATGACCTTAGTAGGTCCAAATTTATCATATGGTACTTTATCCAAAACAATCCCATCAGAAATCGGAACAGCTGAAATGTTCACTAGGAACAAGTCTCTTATCGGAAGAAAGGTAATGTGTTAAAACTTCATCCAACAGTTTAACAGCAGAGCGTACAGAAAAATTGTGACCATTTATCAGTGAAAATAAAACAATGACAAACCCAATCCAAAGCAGAAAGGCAAGCAATGTTAGCAGTATCCATAGATAGTACCACAGATGAATCAAATAATTGTTTTCAAGTCATTTTGTAAAGCTTACGTGCTCTGAGACAGGTGCAGTTGCAGATGCAGAGGAATTTGAAGAAAAGTCGTCAGTGTTGACAAAATAACCTGAAGCAGTCTGTGCAAAAACAGGAGCCGGTGATGGACTCAATGGTGGTGGATCATAATAAATGATGTCATCCGTTTGTGTTGCATTGGAATAGCAGACATCTACTTTTTAGCCATTTTGTGTCAGTGAAGTGGTGACAGGAATTAACAAAAGTTCATTCTCTGTCCTCCCACTCTTGGGAAGACTCTTGTATCATTGTTGAGTACTTGAAAAGGTAGTGATGGAGGCTAGCCATCTACCCAAGAATCCTCATGGTCTACTGTGCAGGATTGCCCATATGGTGCAATTTGATGCTGTCAATTGGAACAAATTGGTTTTCTTTAGAACCAGGCAGTGGTGGTATGATGAGAGTTCTTGCACCATGTATTCCCAGGACAGGAACCGGTGCTCAATGTGATGGGCCAAACTTCTTCTTCACAGCAATATTTTCTCATACTAGATCCACAACTTTAGAACTCTAGCTGATAGATGTTGTTGACAAATTCCTTATTCCAAAGGTGGAGGCATAAGCAGATTAATTTTCATCACATAATTGTTGTATTTCCTACAAAATAGTGACATGTTCATTTATGTCAAAAGGTGTTTCTGCCACATTGGCAGGAGGGCCATCAAGACCTGGGACATACAGAGGAATCCCAACTAAAATCTCATAAGGGATACGTCCTCCCAAGGACATCCTGGGCAGATTATTTAATGCTCTCTGGACCTCATATAGGTGATGAAGGCAGATACGACCACAACCTAATTCCCTCACTTTTAAGGATTGCTTTAAGTCTCGTTCTTCCTCGCCATGACTGTGTTACCCTCAGGAT
The DNA here is from genome assembly GCF_031143425.1 of Pleurodeles waltl. Lineage (NCBI taxonomy): Eukaryota > Metazoa > Chordata > Amphibia > Caudata > Salamandridae > Pleurodeles > Pleurodeles waltl. The sequence continues at coordinate 1,606,222,294 of NC_090444.1, forward strand.
TGTATTGTGAGTAGTAATTGACTTGAACACCCATTGTTGCCATGGTGTCCCTGAATACCTTGGAGGCAAAGGCAGGGCCCTGGTCTGAGTGGAATGCTGAAACTGCATATGTCCCAGTGAAGACTTGCAAATCTTTAATAACAGTTTGAGTATCAGCTGATCGTTGTGGCCATACCTATAAGAATCGAGAACATGAATCAACAGCAACCAACATGTATTTGTATGCACCATCAGGTTGTAAGAGACTGCTATGGTCCAGGTAAATACATTGTAGTGGTTTGTTGGGTAGTGCAGTGGGTGTTTGATGGTGGCCCCCTTATTTTATTGGCAGATCTTGCAACAAAGGGCAAACCTTGGTCTGCTTGTAAAGACCTGGCCACCAATAGTGTTTTTGTAACAGGGAATTGGTAGCCACCACATCAGCATGGGCAAAAGCAATACACTCAAGCATTGCTTTAATGAGCTCTAATCTTGGTTGGGGATGACATGATCACCCAACCCTGGGATAGTTGCAGATGCAATATTTTGGGAACTGAGGTGGTAGGTATATTTCACAGGGTATGCTTTTGGTGAAGGTTTGTGGTGAAGGTTTGTGTAAGAAAGTACCATCTTGCCTGGTATGTTACCCTCATTTTTACTTGTATGTATGTTTGTTTTTGTCTGTGTCACTGGGATCCTGCTAGCCAGGACCCCAGTGCTCATAAAGTGTGCCCTGTATGTGTTCCCTGTGTGGTGCCTAACTGTATCACTGAGGCTCTGCTAACCAGAACCTCATTGTTTATGCTCTCGCTGCTTTTAAAATTGTCACTGCAGGCTAGTGACTAATTTTACCAATTCTAATTGGCACACTGGAACACCCTTATAATTCCCTAGTATATTGTACCTAGGTACCCAGCGTATTGGGGTTCCAGGAGATCCCTATGGGCTGCAGCATTTCTTTTGCCACCCATAGGGAGCTCAGACATTTTTTACACAGGACTGCCACTGCAGCCTGAGTGAAATAACGTCCACATTATTTCACACCCATTTTACACTGCACTTAGGTAACTTATAAGTCACGTATATGTCTAACCCTCACTTAGTCAAGGTTAGGTGCAAAGTTACTTAGTGTGAGGGCACCCTGGCACTAGCCAAGGTGCCCCCACATTGTTCAGGGCAATTTCCCCAGACTTTGAGAGTGTGGGGACACCATTACACATGTGAACTACATATAAGTCAATACCTATGTATAGCTTCACAATGGTAACTCCGAACATGGCCATGTAACATGTCTAGGATCATGGAATTGTCACCCCAATACCAATATGGTATTGGGGTGACAATTCCATGCATCCCCGGGGCTCCAGCATGGACCCCGGGTACTGCCAAACTAGCTCTCTGGGGTTTTCTCTGCAGCAACCGCTGCTGCCAACCATCAGACAGGTTTCTGCCCTCCTGGGGCCTGAGCAGTCTAGTCCCAGGAAGGCAGAACAAAGGATTTCCTCTGAAAGAGGGTGTTACACCCTCTCCCTTTGGAAATAGGTGTTAAGGGCCTGAGAGGAGTAACCTCTCCTGGCCTCTGGAAATGCTTTGAAGGGCACAGATGGTGCCCTCCTTGCATAAACCAGTCTACACTGGTTCAGGGAGCCCCCAGCCCCTGCTCTGGCGCAAAACTAGACAAAGGAAAGGGGAGTGACCACTCCCCTGTCCATCACCACCCCAGGGATGGTGCCCAGAGCTCCTCCAGTGTGTCCCAGACCTCTGCCATCTTGAATGCAGAGGTGTGAGGGCACAATGGAGACAAGTTAGGTAGCCAATCCTCCTCTGAGGGCTATTTAGGGTCTCTCCTGTGGGTTTCTCGTCAGATAACAAATGCAAGAGCTCACCAGAGTTCCTCTGCACTTCTCTCTTCGACTTCTGCCAAGGATCGACTGCTGACTGCTCCAGGACGCCTGCAAAACTGCAACAAATTAGCCAGAAGACTATCAGAAACATTGTAGTGCCTAATCCTGCAGGATTTCTCGACTGTTTCCTGGTGCTGCATGCTCTGAGGGCTATCTGCCTTCACCCTGCACTGGAAGCCCAGAAGAAATCTCCAGTGCGTCGACGGAATCTTCCCGCTGCTAACGCAGGCACCAAACTTCTGCATCACCAGTCCTCTGGGTCCCCTCTCATCTTGACAAGCGTGGTCCCTGGAACACAGGTGCTGGATCCAAGTGTCCCCAACAGTCCAGAGGCCCTTCTGTCTAAATTTGGTGGAGGTAAGTCCTTGCCTTCCCACGCCAGACAGTAATCCTGTGTACTGCGTGAACTGCAGCTGCTAGGGCTTCTGTGCACTTTCGCAAGACTTCCTTTATGCACAGCACAGCCCAGGTCCCCAGCACTCTGTCCTGCAGTGCCCAACTTGCTGAATTGGACTCTGACTTCGTGGGACCCTCTTTTGTTGTGCTGAGACAACTGCCATGTTCAGATCTTCTGAATGCCTATTCAGGTGTTTCTGCAGGTGCTGCCTGCTTCTGCATGGGCTCCCTTTGTTGCTGAATGCCCCCTCTGTCTTCTCCTCCAAGGGGCGACCTCCTGGTCCTTCCTGGGTCCTGGAAGCACCCAAAATACTGAACTGCGACTCTTGCAGCTAGCAAGGCTTGTTTGGGGTCTTTCTGCGTAGAAATATCTCTGCATCCTCCAGCACACCATTGGACATCTTCTGACCAAAGGAGATGTTCCTGGCACCTTCCGTTGTTGCAGAATCTTTGGCTTCTTCCACCCGGAGGCAGCCCTTTTGCACATTCATCCGGGGTTTAGTGGGCTCCTGCCCCCCCGGACACTTGTTTGACTCTTGGACTTGTTCCCCTTCCTTTGCAGGTCCTCAGGTCCAGGAATCCGTCTTCAGTGCTTTGCAGTCAGTTGTTGCCTTTGCAGAATCCCCTATCTCGACTTTACTGTCTTTCTGGGGTAGTAGGGTAACTTTACTCCTACTTTTCAGGGTCTTGGGGTGGGGTATCTTGGACACCCTTAGTGTTTTCGTACTCTCACTGTGGCCCTCTACACACTACACTAGGCCTGGGGTCCATTCGTGGTTCGCATTCCACTTTTGGAGTATTTGGTTTGTGTTGCCCCTAGGCCTATTGTCTCCTATTGCATTCTATTGTGTTCCACAGTGAATGCACTACTTTTCCAAGTGTTTTACTTACCTGATTTTGGTTTGTCTGTCTATTTTGTGTATATTACTTACCTCCTAAGGGAGTATATCCTCTGAGATACTTTTGGCATATTGTCACTAAAATAAAGTACCTTTATTTTTAGTAACTCTGAGTATTGTGTTTCTTATGATATAGTGCTATATGATATAAGTGGTATAGTAGCAGCTTTGCATGTCTCCTAGTTCAGCCTAAGCTGCTCTGCTATAGCTACCTCTATCAGCCTAAGCTGCTAGAACACTACTGATCTACTAATAAGGGATAACTGGACCTGGCACAAGGTGTAAGTACCACAACGTACCCAATATAATCCAGGCCAGCCTCCTATAGTTTGCCGTCAGTTGAAGCTTTCACAGGAGTCAATGTCTTATTATTCATGTATGAGAACAAATAATTGCAGCAATACAGGTCATAGCTACTGCAGATTCAGCAGCTTTACCAGCCAAAGTGTTTCCTACCACATCAATCAATCATTCAGTGCTTGTAAAGCGCAGCTACTCACCCCTTGGGGTCTCAAGGCGCTGGGGGGGAATGTAGCGTAGACCGGTGAGGTGGATTAAAAAAGCCATGTCTTCAGTTCTTTTGTGAAGCTGAGGAGGGAGGTGGTTTGTCTGATGTGGATGGGTAAGGCGTTCCAGGCAGTGGCTGCGATGTAGGAGAAGGAGCGTCCTCCTTTTCTGGTTTTCCTGATGTGGGGTACTTCTGCGAGAGAGAGCTGGGCTGAGTGTAGGGCCCTGTGGGGTACGTGGAAGTTGAGTCGCTGGTTCAGGTAGGCTGGTCTGGTGTTGTTGCAGGCTTTATGTGAGTGGGTGAGGATCTTGAAAATGATTCTTTTCTCTATGGGGAGCCAGTGCAGTGTAACTAGGTTTTGCGAGATGTGGCAGTGTCATGGTAGGTCGAGGACCAGTCTGGCGGTGGCGTTCTGGATGTTTTGCAATTTGCAGGTGAGTTTTTTGTTGATTCCGGCATAGAGTGCGTTGCCGTAGTCCAGTCTGCTGGTTATGAGGGCATGTGTGACGGTCTTTCTATGTTCGAGGGGATCCATTTGAAGGTCTTGCGTAGGAGGCGGAGGGTGAGGAAGCAGGTAGAGGTGACTGAGTTGATTTGATGGTTCATGCTGGGGTCGGGGTCCAGGATGATTCCGTGGTTGCGGGCTTGGCTGGTAGGGATGGGCGGGTTTCCGAAAGTGGGTGTTCACCAGGAGTCACTCCATGTGTTGGGTTGAGGGCCCATGATGAGTACATCTCTCTTGTTTGTGTAGAGTTGAAGGCAGCTGTTTCACATCCAGTTGGCGACTGCTTCCCTGCCTTAATGGAAGTTGTGTCTGGCCTTGTCAGGTTCATTGGAGAGGGAGAGGATGAGTTGGGTGTGTCATAGGTGTACTCCTACATATTGATGGCCCAATGAACGAAATGTATGAGCTTTCTGTAGTCTGTCTTTAATTTCTGCTACCCTCCCCCACCAGCTTTTGTGTTTCATGGAGTTCTCTTTTGAATCTCTGAGCCCGTTAAGGTGCCAATGATGAAAGTAATCATTGTAGGACTGGACACAGTAGTACGAATTGCACACAATCAATGTAGAGTGTTCAGGATCTGTATGTTCCAGTACCAAGTTTAGAGCCTTAAGCTCTGCAAGTTGTGCTGTGCAGTCTCCTAGGGTCTGTGTGTAGGTATGTTGGGGGTAGAATGTACCTGTGATGGGCTGAGTGCGTCTCGCCCGCACAGGAACGGGACTTGTGCTGTTTCTGCCCCTGCTATCACCGACCCTCCTGACCTCCTTTCCCGTGATTGGCTGAATTCCTTCCCATCGCGGGCAGACGGGAGGACAAATACGGCAGCGCAAGCACTTGAGGGGGCGATCGTAGGAGGTGGAGGAGGAGACCTGGAGGATGCCGACTCACAACGAAGAGGAAGAGAAGAAAACGAGCGGAAGAGGTCCGACTACACTCAAGGACGAGAAGAAGACAAGCAGGCTGACCTAGAGAGAGAGAGGCCGGTGGGCTGAATCGTGGAAGTGTACATCCAGACGGGGCCCCATCAGCAAACCTGGAAGCCTCAACTACGAACCCCAGGGAGGCGAATCGCTCATTCCCGCCACGCTTCTTGAGAAGCATGGCTCTACCAGGTGCGTGGGACCGGTGGAGTAGAGGAAGCGGGTAGGGGAAAAAGGGAAAGGAAGGGGAGAGTGGGGGGGGGGGAGGTACTGGGCACCTTTTTGCACCTTTTGCATTTTGTTTTTGTACCGTCGCACCTTTGCGCCATGGCACCTTTACACAAAAACGTATAAATGAGATAGTACACAGGAAACCAAAACAGTGAGCACTTAGAGTGGTAAGGATCAACTACATAGGACAAGACAGGATAATTGTGGGTACTGAAACAGAGACAAAGGAGGATAAGAGGAAGAAGAGGCCTCCTAGGCAGTAAAGAACGAAAGGAACTGGAGACAGAGAGAGATAAAACAGAGCCAACCGAATAACATGCAAAGGAAGAACAGAGAAGGGGAGTCAGGTCAGAAGAAGAGAAGGTGGAAAACAGAGGGCAGAAAATGTAAAAGACAGGACAACAAGGGAAGACAGTGAAAGGGCTAGACGAAAGGGACGTACCACACAGTACTTACCATGGTATCTTTCTGTTTCCCCGAATGTGTTTTCCCTGGAACCTGTGAGACGACAGAATCCAAAGAGAAGACTGAGAAGGATAAACCCTTCAAAAACCCCGTAAAGACCAGAAGGAAGAAGACAGGAACAGAACCAAAACCCAGGAGAAGAGAACAGAGAAAAAGAGAGGCTGTAGCCTCAAAGTTATTTGAGAATAAAACCCACATAACTCCACGATAACCGACTCCTGAGTATTCACTATACACCGAGAGCGTCACAGTACCATCACTCATTATCCTGCTAATAGCTGTGCAAGTGGTGGAGTGTAGATGTTTAGTATCTACAGCTGGTTGTGCTGAACCACAGGTGTAAATGATTGTTTTATATTCATCAAGAGGCAAGATGTTAGTGGGCACAGGGTACTCAAGTTCATATTGAAGGAATTCTTCAGTCTGCAGTTTAGGGTCAAAAATGTAATCAACATCAGTGGCCTTCAGTGAGGTTTCCCATTGAATCCAACGTGGATACAATGCTTTTGTCTTCGGGATGCTGGCTTTGGTGACAGCGTCAAAGGCTGGCATAGGGCTAATGACAATGATGAGCTTTCCTTAAACAAGTGGCATCTTATTAATGACAGCCATCTCTACAGGAGTCACTGTTTTTTTCTGTTGTTCTGCATTAAAGTACAAATGTGTATGTTATGAGTACTGTGTCACCCACATTGAATGTGACATAGGTGAATTTGATGGCACCAGGAATTATTTTGATGACTTATTTTTTTTTTTCTTGTCACATGTAAGTGCTGTGCTTCTAGCATGCCCTGTTGTAATGCTCTGAGTATGCATGCGTATTCTGGTGTCCAACGTTTGCTGGAAAAGTCTGGACAAAATAAAACATAAAATGTATGTTCTGCCAAACTTAAAGAAACCCAGCAATGACTGTAGTTTCTTGATGGTGTTTGAAGGTTGAAGTTGAGCGCATTTTTCTAGAACGTGTGGAGCTAGGCTTTTACCCTCATCAGATAGTTTGTATCCTAGGAATAGTACACTAAAAAAAGCAATTTTGGTTTTCTGAAAATTGAATTTATAACCTTGTTCGGCAAATCCTAAAATGATGCAATCCACCTGGGATGTCATCCACATTGGACAATCGTTTGTGATCAATATCATGTAATATTGAGGTTGCAAGGGCCGCAAACAACTCAGGGCTGTTCTTATACCCTTGAGGTCACCACCTTTGGGAACCAAGTGCACTGAAGGCACTTAAATCCCTACCTTCAGGCACTAGATTTTGGCAGAAAACACATTGGAAATATCCAAGGTGGTTTTATTTAATGCACTTTATTGTTAATAAGTGCTGTGCCATGTGCATTTTGGATTAATTGGATATGGAGAGTTGATCTAATTGGTATTAGATGATAGGGGGATTCTTTATCCCGCCCTACGTGACTGAAATACAATGCAGGAGCCTGTGCCAAAGCCCAGTCGACAGTGTAGACTTCCTTTACTACATCTGGAACTATGACAGAGAAAGAAGGCAATATGACATTTTTCCCTTGTAAGAATACGTAGACAAATTCAGGTGGCCACTTTTTTTGCCAATAAAATGTCACAATTTAGTGTTACTCGTCCCCAGAAGATAACTTTAATAGTGTGCTCTATGTCACCCTCAATCTGAATATTTTATTTGTAAACTCTGTCAGGTGGAGAGACATGCCTGTCTCCTGTTTTGAATTCAAGGAAGTCATCAGCAGGTGTCACATCTAATAGATCTGTAATACTCTGATGAAATATCGTGATCTCTGCCAGGTCATTGCCCATGTCCTGTCCTTGAACAACGGTCACAATATGAGTGGCATCTTTGAACGATATTGCTGCCACCTTTTTCTTTTTAAATTGGGGCAATTGCTGTGGAAGTTTCTCTTCCTTTTTTGCGAACGTTTCTGAAGAACGCTGTGAGTCCTTCTTCAGCTTCGTGTAGTCACTTTGGTGTTCTGAACACCGTCCTCTGTCACTCCCTTTGTCCAGTGTCTCCTGGAAAGAACGAGATGGATGACTGTCAGTATATTAGTGTCTATCGGGTGTTTTTAAAGTTTCCCTATTTCTGAGGTTGTATCGTTTCTCTGAGGTCTCCGGTGGCAGAGATTCTCCTCCTTGGCTTCTTCCATCTTTGTTCTGTTTTTGTTTATCCCACCATTTTTAAGAGCTCTCTTGTGCTTCCTTGGTACTCTCCTTAGTAGAAGTACTCTGTAATTAAAATTTAGTTGGTCTAGCCCCCAGACTATTCTGACCTATACTAGTATAAGTTTAGGAAATAATCTCTGGAAGCTCTCACTCCTAATCCTGCTAAGGACCTCTCAGAGCACATGGTGTATTACCACTGTTGCTGCTTCCCCTTCAATATTATTAAAATTATTGAGGACACTGGGTCAAAATTGTGCATTAGTTTCATCCTCAAGTCCAGGGCCGGACCCATCCCACTGTTCATTTTGAATTTATTTTAACACTTCTGAAAAATTGCCAAGTGTCGGTGTACCATGTGTAGTGGTGTATATTTCACCAAAGACTGTTCCCCAGGTAGCATAGCCATTCCAAATGGCAAGCAAATTTTGAGACTTCTATGTTTATCTTGGGGCCCTGAATGGACAAACACTGCTTCCAGCTGGTTTGTTTCTTGTGCAACCCATAACAGAATCTCCTCTGGCTCAGTAGGCGATTTTCTCATTATTGAATGGACAGTTTGTGGATTTATCCATGTAACGGTCAGCTCATTTATAGTAGGCCTGGGCAGAGAATGCGAAGTTCTGCTACATGAAACTCTGCAAAGTGACAAACAAACTCCGTGGAGTTCAGCGAGTGGCGGAGTTTAGGCAAGTAATGCTGTTGCCACAGATTTTCAGCTCCAGGAGATTTACTTGTGCTATAAAATCAGCACAAACAGCATCACGCAGAGCGCAAGCAGGCAATAACTTTTTTTTGCCATGGGAGTAGATTTCCTACTCAAGGGACAGCGTCCTTAATGCGAGCAGCAGCTTTCTCAATGCAAGCAGTAGCGATCTGCCGCCACCGCCTGCGTTCAGAAATCTTGCTCACCAACTTAGCGATTTTTCTCACTCACCAACTTAATTCTGGCAAGCCGCATGAGAGAAAAAACTCCGGTCTGCATCACTTCACTTGGTTTTTCAGAACTCTGTGGATCACAGAGTGGGGAAACTCAGTAAAATCCCCCGGCAGAATGGAATTCTTCACCTACACTTAATTTATAGCTGGAGCAACCCATGCTGGGGTAGTGTTTAAAGTCTGCATTACATATTGTATTAAGCATCCATATATATATATCGCTACTAGCTCATTGTATAATGTGAATACTTGAGCTACTTGCATAACTTTCTCATTGGGATGCAGTGTATTTGTGGCCAATGCTGGCAATGTTAGTCCATCATTACTTAAAGGACCTAATGTAACAGGTTGTATTACATGTGAGAGGGTCCATTGAACCAATCTTGGTGTTCTTGATAATTTAAAAGTATTTTTAAATATTGGTATGCTCCGTATTGTTGTGGTACATTTGCTGTTTTGTATGTGTGACATGTGTTTGAGTCTGCATTGATAGTTGGAAAGGTGACCCATGAGTGGAATATTTCTACTCGGCATGCGTCATGAGCTTCAATGCCAAGTGTGCCATCCCCAACCACATTTGTTAGCCCATTATCTAAAAGAAACTATGTGACAGGTTGTTTACAGTTCTCTGGGACATTTACTGGTTGTGTCATATTAAAATATTAAGTATCCGACCTGGGAAATCCATTGGGGGATTCCTTTTAAGGTTCAAGCTTAAACAACCTACAGCCTAGATAGATGCTCCCTATTCAGCTGAGGATGTTTTTTTCCCTAAGACCATGGACATTTGGGTACCTTTAGTGTATGTGATACAGAGATACCCAGGAGACCTGTATTAGTGCCTTACCAATGTTGCTGGTGCATTGTCATAGGACTCTCGTTATTGGAACAGGACCATTGGATCCAGGGAGACAGCACCACTGCTTATGGGTGGCTGACTCAATTCCACGCCGTCTTGGCAGGTGTCGGCCCAACCCTTTCTGCTAGCTAGCAGTACCTCACCCAAAAATACAGAGCAAAGGTGATTTGTGGCAGCATGAAGCATGACTCTCAGTGACCTCTCAGGGAAGTTGTGGTCGACTAATCTAACCCCTTTCTCTCATTAGCAAAGGTCTCATACACACATGTAGGCCAAAGAAAATACACAGAATGGTTTTTAATACATTTATTGAAAAGACCGGACTCTACGATAAAATATATGAGCTGCAATTATTAGGGTAATGAGACATAGCAAGATTAGGATTGTTAGGATCAGTGAGAACAAAATAAACAGCTCAAGCATATTGGAATAACATATACTCTGGAACCCTACCAAACCCCCACCTTATAGCTTGAGCATAGGGGCGATAACCCGATCTGTCCATACTTAGTCCATGAGAGGAGCACCCACCCCCATTACCTGAGAACAGGGGTCTGCCCGCCGCCCTCCTGGCTGGTTGTAGAGACAGGGCTGAGATCAGCAGCAAATGGTATACAGGGTGGATGGATTTCCTGGCCAGAATTACCTCCCTCCCTTCCCCTGGCCTGTATGATGACTTGGTCATCCAAGTAGGCAGCAGAGGAGGCCTCCACCCAAGTGAGAAACTGGTTCACCAGCCTCTGGAAGGTGGCAGGAGCATTACCCTAAACTGGCAGTAGCCCTCTGGGGTGGAGAAGGCTGACCTCTCCTTGGCTTCATCTGTTAGGGTGATCAACCAGTGCCCTGAGGTGAGATCAAAGGTACTTAAGTACTTGGCAGCCCCTAACATGTCAAACAGCTCTTCCACCAGGGGGATGGAATGAGAGTAAATTTTAGTCACAGAATTGAGCTCTCCGTAGTTCACACAGAACCTTAATTCAGGAGTGGTGCCCAGTGGAGCAGCTCTTGGTACCAGAACCACATGACTGGACCAGGTGCTACTGGAGAGTTCTATCACCCCCAAATCCAGCATCTTAGCAACCCCACTCTTGATGCTGGCCTTCACCTTATCCAACAACCTGTAAGACTTGTTCTTGACAGGGAGGTTTCCCCCTGTGTCCACATCATGGGTACATAGGTGGGTAATGCCAGACGTAAGGGAGAAAAGAGAGGAGAACTGTTTCAATACTTGGCAATTGTCCCTCTGCTGTTCAGGAGTCCAGGTGGGGGAAAGGATCATCCTTCCACAGACCCATCTTTTGCCTTGGAGGCTAGGAGGTCAGGCAGAAGTTCTCTGTCCTCCTTATCTGCTTCATCAGTCATCAGCAGCATAGTGACCTCAGACCTCTCAAAGTGGGGTTTGAGGCGATTGATATGAAGCACCCTGTGGGGTTGCCGGGAGTCTTAAGATCCACCACACAGGTGACTTTACCCTTCCTCTCAATCACCTTGTAAGGCCCAGTCCAGTGATCCTGGAGGGTCCCAGGTTCCACAGATTGCATTACCCACACTTTCTGCCAAGACTGGAATTCCACAGTAGTAAAACTTTGGTCATACTACTCCTTCATTACACCAAGGCTGCCTTCTATGTTGTCAGAAGCTTGCTTCCACAACCAGCCATTCTCCTACGAAAGGTCAGCAAGTAATTCATAACATCCTGGGGAGCATTCTGCTCCAACCCACCTTTACCAAGCTGAGAGGTCCCCTGACAGGGTGCCTATACAGAAGCTCAAAGAGGCTGAGGCCCACTCTCTTCTTTGGGTCCTTCCTGTAGCCAAACAACAAATGTGGCAATAGGATATCTGACTTCTTCCTCAGGTCCTTAGGCACACTTCTGATCATGCCTTTTAGGGTCTAGCCCATTGGTTTGGGAGTGGTAACGGGTAGAGAATTTGTAAGTTATGTCACACTCTTTCCACATGGACTGCAAATAAGCAGACATGAAGTTGATGCTACTGTCAGACACCACTTCCTTGGAGAAACCCAACTAAGTGAAAATCCCATTAAAGGCTCTTGCTACTGCAGGTGCAGTGGTGGTCCTCAGAGGTATGGACTCTGGGTACTGTGTGACATGATCCACCAGAACCAGGATGAACCTGTGACCAGAAGTAGTCTGGGGATCAATTGGCCCAATGATGTTGATGCCATTCTTTCAAAGGGGGGTGCTAACAACTGGCAGTGGCCAGGGGAGCTTTCAGCTTCTGTCATGTCTTCCCACTGACCTAGAAGGTCAGGCAGGTCCTACAAAATGTGTATAAGGAGGCTCTCATCTTAAGCCAGTAAAAGTGGGGGACAAGGCTTGAAAATGACTTGTCTAGGCCCAGGTGTCCGGCCAGGGGTATCTCATGAGCCAGCTCCAGTAGGAAGGCCCTGTAGCATTGGGGGACCACCAGGGCTCTTGTTGTCCCATGCACAGGAGCCTTAGGCTCACTGTATAGGAGGTTGTTCTCAGAAATTGGGTCTCTAGTTGGCGAGGTATGCACCCTGTTCAAGTAGGGACCAATAACTAATCAGGGTAAGTCAATTACACAAAAAATTAAATTAACCTGTGCTCACCCTCTGGTAGCTTGGCGCAGAACAGACAGGCTTAATTTCAAAGGCAATGGGTAAACTATTTGTGCAACACACACCCTGCACTTACAGTGAAAACACCACAAAAATACTTCACACTGGATTTATAAAAAAATAGAGACTTTATCGTAGCAAATCAAGATTATAATGATGGAGATCCAATTAATAAATAAAGCAGGGTGCAACTGGAATGAATCCAGGTGGGTATTTAGCAAAATGTATCAATACTTCATTCAAAACTGGCCCTCCCCTTCAATCTATACTCTGGTTGCCCCCTTTGCATAAATGGAGGGGCTGCAATGCTAAAAACAGCTTCCTCGTTGAGTACATAGGCTGGTTTTAAGGGCTGTTGGACGTGGCAGTGGGCTTCTACACGCAGTCCTACGGTAGCGACTCAACTTTCTGAGCCACATCTCGGCTGAGCCACACTGCCATCTGGCTTTTTCCCTGCAGCTGGGTTGATGAGCCCGCACCACTCACTTCAGCACACAACTCCCTCTAAAGAAAGCAGGCAGGCTACACAGTGAGATGGTCACACAGTCCCTCGGGCCCCAGAGGAAAGGCACTCTCTTGCCTGATCTCCGCTACACAGGGGGAAAGCTAGGAGTCAGCAAACTGCCTCATGGTAGGCTCCTGGTAGCAGGGATCACCCTAGGAGCACCACACTCAGTCTCTCAGTGGTGTTAACCCCAGTGAGGACCTGATGGGTTGACAAGGGTGTTCATGTCCCTGAGACCTCAAGGAAAAACAGGGGGAAAGCCATCAGGTCCTTGGAGACACTCTAGGGGTGGTTGTTAGTTTTTGGGGTGCAGGGCAGGGATCAGCAGGCAGCAAGGCATCACAACAAGGCAGAGCTTCAGTTCCTGAGAGAAGTCAACCCCAGCAGAGTGACACTCCTGGCACGCAGCAGTCTTTACTCCAGCTGAGTTTTCTTGGGTCCAGAAGTGTACTGGTTTGAGTATATCAGAGACCCAGTACTTATACCAAAAAGTGCATTTGATGGGGGGGATAACTTCAGAAGATTTTTGTGAAGTGCACAGGTCCCCCTTTCAGCTCAGCCCCGGCTCAAAACTATCTGTGAAAGGTATTCAGCCCATTATGTGGACTCCAGTCACTACACTTTGAAGTGTAAGTGTGAGCCCTTCCGCACCTCTGCCCTAGGAAGACACAGCAATATGCAGGTACAGTTGAATATCCTGTGTTGCGGGTGTCTGGAGGAAATAAACAAGTGTAGCTGTCATCTAGCCAAGGTGAGGCGTGTATTGGAGATATGCTGTAAACACACAGAGAAGTGAGAGCAGACAAATGGCCACTTTCTAAAAGTGGCATTTCTAAAATAGTAATAAATAAATCCAAATTTATCAGTAAAAAGGATTTATCATGAACATGCCAAGCGTACTAAACATAATGCAGCTACTCCTCTCAGATCAGAAATTACATCTTTAAAGTATTTTAAGGAATTCTCAACACTGGCCTATGAGAGGGGAAGGCCTAATAGTTAACAAAAAGGCTTTGGGAATTTTCATTACAAGGGCATCAAAAATTTCAAAGTGCATGTCCTGCCTTTCGCTTGCATGGCACCCTGCCCTGTGGGCTACCTAGGACCTACTTTAGGGGTGACTTGTATTTAAGAAAAGGGGAGTTTAAGGTTTGGGAAGAGGTTTTAAATGGCAAGCCAGGGTGGCAGTGAGACTGCACACACAGGCTCTGCAGTGGCAGGCTTGAGACATGTTCACAGGGCTGCTTAATTGGGTGGAAGAATCAGTGCTGCAGGTCCACTAGTAACATTTGCATTTAAATTACAGGTCCTAGACATATGGTATACCACTTAGAAGGGACTTATATGTAAGTTAAATATGACAATTGGGGATACATCAATGTTACCATGTTTAGGGTAGAAGCACATGCACTTTAGAACTGGTTAGCAGTGGTAAAGTGCTCAGAGTCCTAAGGCCAACAAAAAGATACACCAACAAAACAGGAGGTAAAGTCTGGGGTATGACCATCATAAGGATGCCAGGTCTAACAAGATACAAGAAGTGGATTGGGCTTGGTCAGAGCATGGCTTCTGATGAGGAAAAGTTATTGAAGAAAAAGTTCTGACAAGGTAAAGGTCAGCAGGGCAAGGCTGCAAGAAGTTTCCGTAGAGGGAGCAACAACGGCAGATGGCCTTGGGTCGAAGCAGGGTTTAAGATTTCTACATTCAGACTTAGTCACAGAAATTGAAGCTGAAAAACTCCTGCAGGACAAGGCAGATGGCTGTAGCAGCTTCACAAGGTTGAGTGTCCCTTTGATGAAGGAGTGCTGAAACTGATTTGCTGTTGTGAAGAAGAACATAGTGGGAGAAGCTGCAAAGTCAATCCAACCAGCCATGTACCTCAGGTGGATAAGAAAGCAGGTAGGTCCTGGTCTCCTCCTAGTTCTCAGGGCACATTTTGGCTCAGTTTTGGGAATCAGCCATCTTGGCATCTTAAGCACCACAATTAAGGATACAGGACTAGTGGGACACCTCTTGGGGGTTCAGGACTCACTCAGGCTGGGCCCCAGTGTGTGCTCAGGATGGTGGGAGCCTTTTATGGCCCTATGGTTTTGAACAGGAGGCCAGAAAACTATACCTTGCAGCCACTTCTGGTAGTCCTGGGTGCATGTAAAGATGTAGGGCTCAACAGCAAGGCAGGCCTCTTAGGGTTCAGAGTGGGCCCCAGGCTGCAAAGCAGTCCCTCCAGGTAAAGCTGCAATCTGGCCGAGTGCACAGCGGGTTACAGCGTCCTCTCAGAGACCTTCCCTGAAGAGTGGGTCTGAAACTCCTATTTTTATACCCTGGTGCCCTTCTTCTAGAAAGTCGGGGAAGTTTTTGGAAGGTTCTTTGAAGTGCATGGAATTTCTGACTCCATTGCCTTGGCTCCAAGCTGGCTGCAGTGTCGATTCAGCGCTGTAAGGCCATTTGAGTGACAGTAGAACACAGGCTTCTCAGTTGTAAGTGAGGTTGTGCTCAGCTCCACCACCCCCCATCATGACAGCAGATGGCCCATTAAGGCACACCTAATCCCACTACCATGTAACTGTCTTGGAGGGATTCACAAAGTCTAACTGTCAGCTACACTTAGTTGTGTGATCTCAGACAGGCTTAAGACACAAAGGGCTAAAGGCAGGAAAATACCAAGGCCCATTTTCACCCTGCTGTGCTGCCCTGCATCACAGGGAAAGGGCAGGAATGTACCATATTTATCAGATACAGCTCATTCCTGTCCTTTCCTCTGCGCTGGAGCCCTTTTGGTAGCCTAGCACCAAATAAGACATCTTTGCACCATTGTGCAAGGGTGCCTGCGTTGCATGCAGGATTGTTTTTGTGCAGGAAGGAGCACTTGCCTGCACAAAATCACTCTAGAGATATATGTGCAGCACACATAGAAAGAGGAAAACACAAGGGGAAATACAGATATTGTTTCTTGTTACACTTTACCTGGGGAGGCATAGGATTTTTATGCATTCCCAGGTTCACCAGGGTTGTCAAATCTGGAAATGCATTAAAAAAAGGGAGTTGCACGGGAACACCCATGCAACACCCATGGAACGCCTCTCAGGGCACATTGAGACAACGCAGTGATTTGCACTGCGTTACCTTACTCAATATTTGTTTAGTCATTCAAAGCCACACAAAGTGGCTTTGGGTGGCTTCAAAAATATGACTTAGTGGTTTGCACCATGCATGTATCACGTTGCAATGTACAAGCATGGAACAACCTAATCATAAACATGCCCCCAAGTTTCTAAAAGTGGCATTTTTTTAATTGTAATGAAAATTCCAACTATACCATTAAAGACGGTTTTTCATTACAATGTCATAGGTAACACACATGACACATCTACCTGCTCCCAATTAGAAATTACAGCGTAATAAATGTAATACGAAATCCCTAATGTTATTCTATGAGAGGGGTAGGCCTCACAGTAGTAAAAAATCAATTTAGGATTTTTTCACTTCCAAGACATGTAAAACTCAAAAGTACATGTCCAATCTTTTAATTACACAGCACCCTGCCCTAGTGGCTATCTAGGGCCTATCTTAGCAGTGCCTCATATGTAATAAAAGGAGAATTTAAGGCTTGGCAAGGAATTTAAAATACCACGTCGACATGGCACTGTAACACTACATCCAAGCTGCAATGGCATAGCTGGGACCTGTTTTAAAGTGTTACTTAAGCAGGTGGCACAATAAGTGCCGCCGGCCCACTGGCAGCTTTTAATTTAAAGACCCTGGGTATATGATATACCACTCTGCAAGGGATTTATACGTAAACTAAATATGCTGATTAGGTACATGTCAAACAGACTCTGTTTAGGGGAGTGAGCACAAGCCCTTTAGCACTTGTTAGCAGTGGTAAGGTGCAGAGAGTCCCTAGGGCAACAAAAATGAATTTCAGCAAAACAATTGCTGGTAAGTAGACAAAAGGTATGTTGGAAGACCACCCTAAAGCTGACAGGTCTAATACATACTTTAGTACAAACTCATCCTGGCTGTTGCCATCCCTGCAGGTTATAAAATTGTCTATTGTTATAGGTACAATAGTTGCGGTGACAGAGCTGGTATCATTTTTTGTGACTACTTGCACGTCTCTCAAATATGCACTCCTTCAGAGTTTATTCCTTGTAAACTTACACTCTCTTCTCACACCTCTTATATTTTGGCCAAGTTTATAATTGCTGTGGCAGTGCTGCCACTTTTTGTACCCCATTTTTAGAATTTTTTTCTTTTGCAGCACAGGCTGCACATTTAATAATTTTTGGTGATTTTAATTTGTGGATCTACTCTTCTACAGTTGTCTACGTAGCTGATTTCCTTTATTCTTGCTATATACTTGGGCTGACTTAACTAGTTTTGTACCTCACTTATTGGTCTGGTCATCAGCTCAATTCTGTGTTTTTCTTCATTTGACGATGACTCCTTCTCTCCCCCTCTTAGTTTTCTGTGGACGGATCATCACGCCGATCCTTTAAAGAGAAGCTAACTTTGTGCCACTGGCTTCTCCTCCTGTAGTCTCCTTTCACCCATAGGTCAAAGCAGCCATGAGCCATTTCAGCTGGACGATTGCCTACATTCTCCACCTAACACATTTCTTTCCTCTCTGGACTGTGTGGCTGATTATAATTAAATGGAGAAGTGAGAATGGAGCACACAAAAAGTAGTATCCCTCTATTAGCAATATTCAAGTAGTCATTACTCACTTAAACATATAATAAAAACGTAATATGAGTTTCCACAAAAGTGGTATCAGTGCAATGTATAATAATTGAAAAGTTAAAAAGGCAGAATTTTTTTAATAGATAAATCATAATCATTGAGTTTAATGTGTCACAAAAGAAATATTGTTTCCAAAGGAATTTTTTAAAAATATAACTAGAGTTTCATAACAAATAACCTATCCATACATAAAAGAGTTCACCAGAAATTAGACAGATGTATGTGTTAAATCAACAAAAGAGTGGTTCATCCCCTACTATGATCATTCAAAGTCCTACAGATTAGTTATAGGGGTGGAAACTATCCACTCTGATGATTAGGAAGCGGAAGGATTTATCTTCCTCCAAATAGAAAGAAGGATTGTCCGGTTCCTCCAAATTCAGCTGACACGTGTTTCGTCCTGCAAGGGACTTTATCAAGGCTAATAAAAACAAATATTAAATAGTTTGTTTGTACCTATTATACCGCTAATAACCAAAATAATAACCTAAACATATCAATATACCACAATATATCGGCATGGTAATGACGATATAAGTGTCATAAAATTGTAAAAACCTCAGTGTTAAGATACACCATGATACCACAAATAGATGTTACCAGTTCTTAAGTGTATTAAAAGCAAACAGAAACCATACTTCTGGATACCCTCACTTAGTATCAGAAAATGTATCTACGCCAAAGGAAGTGAAGAAGGGAATGAGGAAGGTGTAAGACCAAGATAATGTGTGGAAGACACCAATAGGCAAAATGACCTCATGCATACTTATAGTGTTCTGTTAAGAAGATCCAAAGTTTGTGAAGATTGCCACAGAAGATCGAATATTGTCGATAGTTAGTTATTTAATTTATAGCTGTAACCCCAAGTGGGTATATTGATAACTGAAAAGATCTTTGCAATGCATTATTACATATGTGGTTAGATCAATGTCTAATTTCGGATTTAGAGTACAAATACATCTTCAATGCATATCCTAGGGCCCCGTGCATATATATACTTCCAAAAATCCATAAACATACGACATCGCCACCCGGAAGACCCATTATATCAGGCATAGGTTTGCCCACTGAAACACTTTCAGAATATATAGATATTTTTTTACAATCCTTTGTTAGAAATCTTCCCTCATACTTGCAAGATACACAGGATGTTCTGATGAAACTAGAGGACATTATATGGTCCTCTGAAATGAGCTGGGTAACCTTAGACTTCAGCTCCCTATATACTTGCATACCTAAAAACAAAGGTCTGGAAGCGATTCAACACTTTCTTGCTAATAGATCGGCCTCATACTCTGAACATACCAACATGTTAGTGGATATGATCAAATTTATATTGGATAATAATGTATTTACCCATGAAGGCAGATGGTACACACAGGCACAAGGAGTTGCGATGGGCTCATGCTTTTCGCCCTCATATGCCAATTTATACATGGGCCTTTTTGAAAAAACACATGTGTCTCTAAATGGTCCCCCCAATTTGATAGAACATATATTCTTTTGGGGAAGGTACATTGATGATGTACTTATGATTTGGACTGGTGATGAGCCACAGCTGTTGGAATTCATAGATCACATTCATGAAAATGATTTTGACATCAGGATGACTTATGAACACAGCAAGGATCGGATTCACTTTTTATATCTGGAAATATTTGTAGAAAACAACTGTGTACATTCCAACTTATACCGGAAATCCACCGCTTGCAATGCATTGCTACACGCTGGAAGTTCTCACCCCATCACACAAAAAAACACCATCCCGTTTGGGGAAATGATTCGGGTTAAAAGAAACTGCAGCAATAGTAAAGTCTGTGGAGAGGGAAAACATTTCTCGGGGGACATGGCGGGTTGCGTAGCGGGCGTAACTCGCTAGACGCACTTCCCGCCGTGCCTGGGGGCGTGGCATGCGTAAACAGTGATCGGCTGAATGTGCTGCTCGACTGCACGCTCGACTTCTCGAACTACTCGAACTTCGGAGACCGGCAATTCCAGGCTCCGGGTGAGGCACTCGGCGGGAGGCTCCGGCACTGGGGCTGAGCCGCGCTGGAGCTTCGCCGGGTGAGAAGAGGCTCAGCGAGGATTCCCCTTTGGGGGAATCCGGGCAGAGTCAGCACCGGCAAGGCCCCCGGGAAGGAGACCCGGGAGCCTGACAGCGCGACTACGCGCCTTTCTTCACCCTCATCGACCAAAGGAGGAAAAGCAAGTAAGGTGGTAGGTGCTGTGGGGGCCAGGGGCATTGCTAAACTCAGCACCGGTAAGGCTCTTGGGAAAGTGTCCCGGGAGCCGGACAGAGCGGTAACATGCCTTTCTTTATCCCTGTTGAACACAGGAAAAATAAGTAAGGTGGTGGGTGTTGTGGGGGCCAGAGACACTGCAGATAAGAGCCCGTCCCCACCTTTGCCTTCTGTTAACACCTTGCGGGGGGGCTGGGTTTGGGAGAGGAAAAAAGAGATAAGGAGGTTACTGGCAGACAGGATAAGATTAAAGGCAAAACTTCGGACCTAGTGAACTGTTTATTCAGAGTAAAGAAAAAAGGAAGTGAGGGAAGACCAGGGAAGACCAGGGAAAAAAAACAATAATAATAAACATAGATTTGCGCCCTCATTAAGAGCTTATTTTAAGGCTAGGCCAGAAGACATTGTGTTGATACCGGGCCAGGGAAAAATGGACACTTATATGACTAAGCACACCAGAAATAATGCAGACTCCGGTGAGGGAGGTATGAATGATCCTCCCCCTTTAACCAACAATGTGGCTCACCAGGAGGATAAACAGCCAGTTTTTGATGATAATTTACAGGAGGTAGAAGTTGCGGTAGAAACAGCCACCAGCCCCCCGTTTCTCAAACCCTGGCCCCTGACCCAAGATATAGCCATTCTATGGAGGAGATGATTCTCGCCATTTCGGAGGATATAAAAAAAGGTTTTGCTAGCTCGGAGAGCAATCAAGGAGAGATCAGAGAGGCCTGTGATGTACTGGAAAGAAAGTTTGATAACCTAATGGAGAGGATTCAGTCATTGGAGGAGACGGTAGGAGGGATGAAGGAATAGTTAAACCACCAGAAAGAGGAGATTCGAGACTTAAGCGAAAAGGAACAAGGATTACAAGTAAGAATTGAACAGTTGGAGAACTATTCGCGTAGAAACTACATAAAGCTGTTAAAAGTCCCGGAAGGAGCAGAAGGAGCAAATCTGAAGTAATATGTGGTTTCTCTTATTAAATCTGTGTGTGAATTGGAGGAGAGTCGAGAAGAGATTGAAAAAGATATTCAGAGAGTCCATCATGACCCTTTCACGAGGCGGCCGAACAGCACTAGACCCAGGAAAATCTTGGTTAATTTCTTAACTTATCACTTGAAACAGAAATCATTAAAAGTGGAAAACATGACATTCGAGATTAGATCCGATTTATCTAAGATTACAATGGACAGGCAGTGGGAATTGGGGAAAAGGTTGGATGAATTTAAAAAGTTAGGAATTACTGCACAGTTGAAGTTCCCAGCATTTTTGCGAGTACTGTATAATAATAAAATGTATAATATAAGGGAGACAGTCAGGGCGGATGAGCTGTTAGAACTTATAAAAAAGGAACAGACCGATCATGTAAAATAAGTTTTTCTTGAAATCATAAAAAGCTCCCAGGTAGGCAGGGTGCTCTAAAATAAGGCCCAAGTTGGCTGATATAGTGGGGGGTCCCCCATGGGAGGGTGTTGGGAGGGGGGGTTATTAGTTGGGGGGGTTTCTTTTTCTTTTTGGGTTTTTTGATCTTGAGTTTTGCGTGGAAATAGTTCCTCATTCACCGAGGCAGAGGGAAGGCGGGTTACTTTGGAATGGCTAGTTTAAATAAAGGTCAGGGGGTGGGGGAGTCTACGATTAAACTACTTTCCTGGAATATTAATGGTCTAAGGACGAAAGTAAGATGGAATAAAATCTTACAATACTTAAAAGATTCTCCGGCACAGATTTCTATCTTACAGGAAACTCATTTGGCTGCAGATGAGTGTAAGGAGTTATTTAAGGCTCAAAAGTGGGTGCAAATGTGTTTCTGCACTACCAACAATTTTCACACAAGGGGAGTAGTTATTTTGGATAAACAGGGATTACAAGCTAGATTGGAGATTTTAGAAACAAGGGCAGATCAAGCTGGTCGTTGGGTCATAGCAAGAATTCATATTGGTGAGGTAAGGCTGGTATTGGTTGGATTCTATGGCCCGGACTGTGATGATATTGAACCTCTTAAAAGGGTTTTTTCTCAGTTAATCGATTTTTCAGATGCAGTTATTATGACGGGGGATTTTAATGTGGTGCTGGATAACAGATTAGATAGAACAGATACTTGTAGATCCTTAGGCACGCCAAAATCACAACATTATTTAAGGAGAATGATGAAGGACTATGGCCTGTGAGACATTTGGCGGAAGAGGGAAGGGGGAGCTAGAGTTTTTTCATTCTTTAACAAGAAATATGGTCATGCTTCACATATTGATTATTTTTTAGTGGATAATAGGTTGTTGGAAAATGTTGATAGGATTGAATATTTACCCCCGCATTTATCAGACCATGCAGCGGTAATGTTGCATTTGACTCTCCCACAGAGAAGGGTGTTTAAGAGGTGGACACTGGAGCGCGCACTATTGTTGGATGAGGATGTTTTGGTGCAACTACATAGAGAGACTGAAGATTTTTTCAAGGTTAACATAGGTTCAGCATCGTTATCAACGGTTTGGGACTCCTGAAAGGCTGTAATACGAGGGGAAATTAGGAGTATTGCATGTCATAAACATAAAATATTCAGAGATGAAATAAAAATGTTAGAACAAGAAATGTTAGTAAAGTGCGAGAAATTGGTTGGTAAAGGAGAAGGGGCCCAGGAGGAAGCAGGAAAAGCAGAAATGGTTGAGTTAAGAACACAAATTGCAAACATTTTACAGGCACGTATGGTTAAGAAATGGGAGGTTAGCAAATTAAAACATGTTGAATATAGGGAGAGCTCAGGGAAACTACTTGCCTGGAAAGCTAAAACGGATCAAGTTAGGGGCCATATCAAGGAAATAGTGGTTGAAGATACTGGTGTTAAACTATTTCATACGGAAGAAATTGAACGAGGGTTTCAAGACTTTTTCAAATCTTTGTACACGGAGCAGGCAGAGGTGCGAGAAGAAATGGTAGAGAACTGGTTAGCTCAGGATGTATTACCAGAAATTTCGCAGCAGAATCAAGAATTTCTTAATGGCCCTATTACGGTGGAGGAAGTGTGGGCAGCTTTAGCTAAGGGTAAGGAAGGGAAAGCCCCGGGCCCTGATGGCATTTCGGTGGAGTTGTATAAAGCATTAGGTGATGTAATTATCCCGTTCTTGGCTGAATTATTTGGCAGGGTCTTTTTTAATGAGATAAGTATGCCGGCACGTGGAATGAAGCAGTCATTACATTGATACCGAAACCCGGGAAAAACCCAGCTTATTGCTCCTCTTATAGACCTATCTCATTATTGAACAGTGATTATAAGCTGTTTACTAAAATAGTGGCATACAGATTAAACAAGGTAGCAGATAGTTTAATTCACCCCGACCAGAAGGGCTTTTCGAAGGGGAGGCATTTGCATGAGTTGACATATGAATTGATAGGAGCTATAGATATGGCAGTAGCTTTGGAATCCCCCTTGGGGGTTATTACGGTTGACGCTGCAAAAGCTTTTGACCAGGTAAACTGGGTCTACTTGAAACTTCTGCTAAAAAAAGCTAAACTGGGAAAAAACGTCTGTGGGGTAGTGAATCAAATATATAGGGCCCCTATAGCTAGAATATTAGTGAATGGGAACCTTACTGGGCCGATAGCTATAGCCAGGGGCACTAGAAAGGGTTGTCCGCTATCCCCAGTACTATTCAACCTATACATGGAACCATTTGCGAGGAAAATTTGGCGGAATACGATGATTACTCCTTTTAGTTGTCAGGGCTGGGAAAGGAAGCTCGCTTTGTATGCTGACGACCTTTTGTTATATACAGATAATTTAGTGACTGCATTTCCCGAGATCCTTAAACAGGCCGAGGAGTTCGTAAAAGTGTCTGGTTATCAAGTGAATGTGGAAAAAACGGAGATTATGGCTTGGAATATGGAGTATAAATCTGCTTATTGTAAAAAGGAAATTAGATATTTGGGAATTTTGATACCTCAAGATATTAACCAGCTAGCGGAGAGGAACCAGGTAAAATTGTTGCCAGAATGTAAGAGTTTATTACAAGGTTGGATACATTTTCCCTTAAAGATAATAGGCAGAGTAAATCTGGTAAAAATGGCTATTCTTTCGAAATGGAACTTTTTGTTTTCTACCTCCCAACTTCCAATGCAGAAAATATATAAGAAAAAATGCAGCGCCTCATAAGCAATTTTATTTGGAGATCCAAGGGTGTTAGAATCTCTCAGAAGAAATTACGTCGGCGTAAGGTTCAGGGCGGTTTGGCTCTACCTGAGTTGCAATATTATGCATGGGCCTTTCTTTTGAAAATTTTTAGACTCTTGGCTCTTGTGTCAGACTCCACGACAACGGGTTTAATGTTTAAGATAATGGCCTCTAGAATTAATGGTGCTGCAACCAACTTTATGTTTAAATTTGGGGACCCTACATTTTTCAAAAAGATAAGGTTGAAAATTATGCGAGGGCTGGCAGAAAGCTGGTATCATCTCAGGCAATCTGCGAAACTCACCTACTACAACATTGACGCACCTATCTGGGACTCCCCGGGAACCGGAATGTTTTCGAGATGTTTTGGCATTACCGATAAGACAAGCAGGATTAGAATATTGGGGAGACTTGTTTTCGGAAGGGATTTTTCTCTCTTGGGAGGAATTGCAGTCAAAGACGGGTGGTTTTCTGTCTAGATGGAAATTTTTACAAATAAGAAAATGGGCTCAGGGGATTAAGGAAGGTGTCGGTATGTCTAATCCATTGAGTGAGATCACCCCGAGCCCACTAGGAGTTTCCCACGGAGTGTCTACCTGGTATTGGGGGATCCTAGAAGGGGTGGATGGCGAGTTCGTATTACCTAGCGATTTGTGGAGGAATTTTTTTCCAGAAGAGGCACCTAAAAGGTGGTGGGAAGAGTCATTAAAAATGCTTTTTGGTATTGTGAAACCAGCCACTCTCAGAAAAAATCATTATTTTACAATACATAGAGTGTATATTTCCCCTGAGAAATTATCTAAAATGAAAGGAGGGCAGGAGGTGAGATGTCCAAAATGTGGTCTAATTCAAGCAACTGATATTCACATGTTTTGGGAATGTCCTGATATTCGACACTTTTGGGAAGGGGTATGAGAAACAATCTCAGGTATATTGAATCGGGGAATTGAACCCTCTCTCCAGTTAATAATTTTTGGGCAAGTTCAAGATCAGCAGGGACGGCCAGGTTGGGATACTATTGCAGATAAGAAGTTTGTATTTTATGCAATACTGTTGGGGAGGCGAGAAATATGCAGAAAATGGACTTTAAAGACCCCCCCAAACCACTCAGAATGGCTCAGGGATGTTTTTTGTACAGCAGAATTGGATCAAAGGATGGGGGGAAAGGAAAGGATGCAGGGGAATTTTTGGGTGTCAATAATGAACTGGAAATTAGGAGATTGATGTATAGATGTTTGTGTAATTAATGTTGGAATGGAATAATATTTGTGACATCTGTCCAATGATTTTACACCCTGCTCTGAAATCCTCATAGAACTGGGACAGTCTGAGGATTGTCTGAGAGTAATAAGCAACCCCTGGCCGAGAAAAACTTCCTGCGTTCCGGTTGAAAAGAAAAGGAGGTTTGCATATGGCCTAGGGTGAATGAGGACAATAAATAAAATTAAAATAAAAAAAATAGTAAACTCTGTGATTATGAATGAAACAAACTAGAGAACAGATTCATTCAGAGAGGATACTCTGTACAAACCATAAGCAAAGCCAGAAAGAAAATTAACAAAATTCAAAGATCATCCCTTCTAAAAAATAGTGTACAAAAGATTAGGACGAAAGGATCGGTGTCATTCTGTACCCCGTTCAGTCAGAATAGTCAGGACATCTATAAAATCCTTTGTAAAAATTGGGGCATCCTACACACTGACAATACTCTGAAACATTTATTGCTGACGAAACCCACAATGACTCACAAGAGAGGGACTACTATTCGAGATCTTGTGTGCAAAAGTTATCTACCGCCATCTAAGGATAAATTGACTACCTGGCTACCTACTAAACCTAATGGTTTTTTCAGTTGTAGCAGATGTAATGTATGCAATCTTGCGCTGCACAAGACTTTCAGTTTCAATTTCAATGGCAGCAAAACATACAAAATCCAAGAGTTCATCAATTGTAATACTAAATATGTAGTCTACATACTAATATGTGAATGTGGAAAAATCTATGTGGGTAGTACGATTAGACCCCTAAAGGAGAGGATCCAAGAACATGCACGTGCTTTGAGAAACAACAATCCCTTGTCACCTATAGTGCTTCATGTCAGTAGGGAACACTCTGAAATAGAGATCCCCAGGCTGAAATATATGGGTATCAGTCAGAGACAGGGACATCCTAGAGGAGGAAACCACGAGTTGGAACTCAGAAGAAACCAGACTAAATGGATACTTAGATTAAAAAGTATACGAATGGCAATGAATATTGATCACAAATTACATTACTTTCTATGATTCCATATGGTTTTGAAAAGTCTGTTAGAACTGTTCTGTGCAGTGTTTTATGGATGACTGACATATATGTCAACAATCAATTGAGTAGATATCTATATATAAGAACACGTGTTACATGACCTGTATGATGTATCATCTTTTGAATGCTTTTTTCCCTCACACATGACTTCTTCTTATAACATAGTGGATGCGAGACTCACCCCTCAGTTTCATCAATGGATACTAATGTACTTGGTGAATCTCTGACTTTTCTATATGTTACTATATCATACTCTCCTACTGACAATTATGAATAGATATATTAGGTAGGTCGTTGGCACTCACAAACAATCCTTACCCTATACTTATATAAGTTAACTTTCCTTGCCAGTAGACACAATGAGAGTTATAGTCACCAACTTTTAATTATGACGTTGATTTACTAACTTCTTACCCGGTTATCATCTCGTTATAGTTAGAGACATCCCAGTATGATTCTGGGAGGGCGTATGGAAATTTCCCTGTTTTTTTACCCATAATACTAGGTCCACTATTGGTCTGGTCTAATTTCGAGTATTCTACTATTGGGAAACAACATAGTTGCCCACAGTGTAAGATGGCCACCGCCAATTAGACCTTATCATACACACGTTTTAGTCTCGTCGTTTTCAATTAATATAATATTGAGGAACTGATCGATGGACTTTCTAAGATGGCGACAGTATATTAATTAACACCGTGGATGCGGACCAGCCTCTTTTTTGTATTTTTCCAGATAACTGCCTTCTAAGCATACATTGCCTTTTGGGTGATGGGCTGTGCATTTATTATAACTAAACAAGGATCAGGGTGGTTAGAATTGGCTGATGACCTTACAATCACTATTTGCTCGTGTTTCTTATTTCATGAATTGCGCACGAGCTTTGGCGCCGCGCGTTATTGGGTGGTTTGCCGCTGTTCTAGGTTTTGCGAGGAATTACTGCCCTCTTATAACTCTCCTATCAGGAGGATTTATTGCCTTCTCCTTACATTGATACCTAGACAACCTGGCATCTTGTATGAATGCCGGTTGTGAATTCAAAGATGGCGGCCATCTTTTGATGACTACCTTCATATAGATGTGCCCATTGAGAAGGAGGAGTCCTTCTTCTATTACGCTCTCTCCTTTAAAATACGAGTCCTAGAGGCATTCGGCTTTTGGAAGCCGTTACCGAAGGACCGACTATAGGACAACATACTATTTGCAAAGGTAAATTAGGGACAGTATATAGGGGGAATTCCCCAGTAGATACTTCTTAATTAAGAAGCCACTTACGAATAGTGTTTGTTTTTACTTGTTTGGACTCTGCAAACATTTTGGGGAACTTTTAGCTAACTCATTTCTCCCGTTTGGATTAATATACTGAACCCTTCTTATAAGTTCCACATAAGTAGCCCCTTAACCATGTCTCAGGCCTTCCATTGCAAGGCCTGTGTGTACAGTTTCACTGCCACTTCAACTTGGCATTTAAAACTACTTGCCAAGCCTTAAACTCCCCTTTTTATACACCCCTAAGGTAGGTCCTAGGTAACCCATAGAGCAGGGTGCTATGTAGGTAAAAGGCAGGGGCATGTTTGTATGTATTTTACATGTCTTGGTAGTGTAAAACTCCTAAATTCATTTTCACTACTGTGATGCCTGCTCCTCTCATAGACTAGCATTAGAACTGCCCTCATATACTCTTAAGTGGTAGATTTTGATCTGGAAGGAGTAGCCATGTCTTGTTTGGTATTGCTAGACTGGTAATAGAAAATCCTGCTTGCTGGAGAAGTTGGATTTAATATTACTATTTTAGAAATGCCACTTTTAGAAAGTAGGCATTTTTCTGCACTTTCTGCTATCTGTGCCTTACAGCTTGTCTCCAATCCACGTCTGATCTGTGCTGGTTGACAGTTCCCCTTGTGCATTCCACCCAGAAACCACAGACCCAGGACACTCAGTCACATCTGCATTCATCTGCATAATGAATGGGTCTTCCTGGGCAGGAAGGGTGGAGGGGCTCACACTTCTATTTCAAAGGCCAGTGGCCTGCCCTCACACAAAGGACTGATAAACCCCCACAGGGATCCTGGCAGACAGGACTGGGCTGAAAGTGGAACCTGTGCACTTCAAAACCACTCTGAAGTTTCTCCCCATTGCAAAGGCATTTTTTGGTATATAACCTGGCTGGCAATAACTAAACTAAACATAGCAGCGATGTTTTTTTTAGGGGTATTGTAAGTTCCTTCATGGCTGCCACATCTAGAATCAACATGTTGACTATCTTGCAATGGTGAAGCAATTATACTATGGACAACAGCATCCCATAATGTTCCCAGGGTTCAATGAAAGTGGCCATGTGGGATGTGGTGACCTACAGGTGAAGTGAATGGCATGGAAGTGACATATGAGCATTGTCTGAAAAGCTCTAGTATCCTCTTAATAAACATTAAAATAAAAAGAAGAGAAGCAAAGTAATGTAAAAGGAACGATAAAATGAGAAAACTGAAAACTAAAGGACAGACTAACCAGCCCTGACATTAAAGTGTGCTAATTTTCAGATGGATGTGCACATGATGGGAAAATGTTGTCATTCACATGGCACGAGAGGCAATGACTGAACTGGAATCAGCCATTACCTCATGCAGTACACTGACATGGTATAAACTAGTGGCAGAACAGAGCTGAGGCAAAGGCCCTCTATGTCTTCATGCATGTGTATATATATATATATATATATGCAAATATATATGTATTATTTGATGATGTTTAATTACAAGAGTCTGACAAGAAACTAAGAAGAGATTCTAGCAAGGATCATTACATTGCATATCTTCTACCCCTAGGGTTTGTCAGAGTTGATAACCAACACCTAACTCCTTCCCTGAAATGTTAATCAGTGAGGTTTATGTAACAAAATATCTACCTATTGGCTATAATACAGAGAAATACCAATCAATCCTTAAATGTCTATTGACTTTAGCGTATGCTTTTCACAATCATTATGTGAGATGCACTGCATTTGTTACAACTTTTCATAATAAATGGATCAGACCTACAGCATTGGAAATATTTCTTTTCTAGTGAACCGATCAGGCCTGCAGCTTTTATCACTGGCTTTGTCACTGTAGCCAAATGAGGTCTCCTGTACTTAGTTTAAGCTTTCCCCCAAGCTTCCCATCACACATATGCATGCATAAAATTACGTAGTATACAAAAGCACAGTTGGCAAATCAAAATACTATGGGGCTTATTTATGGGAAATTGGCATAGGACAGTGCCGTAATTTTTCTTGCTGCGCTGCCCTACGTCAATGTGAAAGAGCAGGAATGCACTGTATTTATGCAATACAGTGCATTCCTGTCCTTTTCCCCTGTGCTGGCGCACAATTGGCTACCTAGAGTCAATGCAGGCACCCTAGCACCATGGTGTCTGTGTTGCATGCAGGCTTGCTTTTGTGCAGGAAGTGGCACCTTCCTGCACAAAAACAATCCTAAGAGGGGTTTTCCTTTTTGTATGTGCGGCGCACAATGCAGCACACATGGAAAGAGGAAAAAAAAGGAGAAATAAAGATATTTTTTCCCCTTACGCCTGCCCTGGGGAGGTGTAAGATTTTGTCGCTACTCCAGGTTTATGTGATAAGGTAAATCTAGGGAGCGTCAAAATCCATGTGTGTTGCTTGGGAAAACTGACCTCAACGCCCATAGAATGCCTCCCTGGTGCAGAGTAAAGCAACTTGTGCTGCTTCGTCTTCCTTCGTATCTATAAGATCATTCAAAGCTACGCGAAGTGGCTTTGAGTGGACTCATAGATATAATTGAGAGGATTGTGCCACTGGACCATCAGAAAAAGTGATGCTTCGGCAGCGCAAGCTTCTCATATATATCCACCTAAATCTCCAAGTAAGGCCATTGATTCTGACAGTGCAAACCTTCCATAGCTATGGTTTGTCAGAGGGAGTAACCAGCACTAAAACCCCTGCTTTTTATGGTAATCTCCAAGACTCCCTGAAACAAAATACGAATCTGGCCTGATATCATTCTCATTGGCTTGTCACCGTAACCAATTCAGACCTACTGTGTTGGTTGTAATCCTTCCAACACACAACCATAGAGTACACCATAATAAAATTACGAATAAGATTACAAATATGTACAAAGTGCACAATTAAAGAGGCACACCTTTTATTTTAAGAAGGGTTTATTTGGAGGTTTGTTTCATATTAAGTGCATCATTGTTTATCCTTTATGATGAAAAGTTAGACATATCTTTTATTTTGCACAGCGCAACAACAAAAAGCGTTGTACTGCCTTACGCAACAGATAGAAAGCCGTGCAGAGCCATATTATAAAAAATATCCTGCTGCTGCTCAGTACCCCTGTGGTTGTAAACAACTGGGCTGCCTAGTGCCGCCCACAACCTTTGCACCATGGTGGAGAAGTAGGTGCACACTGTCTTGTATATGATTTGAACAGGAATCATACTCTTCCAGTGCAAAATCTTATGCCTAGACAAATTCTTAAACATTCCACACATTGTATGTACAGCACAGATGCAATGTGTGAAATGCTTAGAGAATCCTTTGTTAGAGCCTGCTTCAAAGAGGGTTATTTTTTGTGCAAAGATCGGTCTGGCTATCATAGTAGATCAGGCTTTATGTCAATTATGGATACTTGCGTTGAGCCACCTAAGTCACACTGCCTTGACGCAAATTGGTACAAAACACAATTTGGGCTAAAAAAAAAGCTTTTCTTGTGCAAACAAACTTTTTCACTGTTACTGTTACGCATTTTATTACTTTGCGCTAGCTCAAGCCCTTGATACATATGTCTGTTGGTGTTAAAATGTCCTGTGTTTCCAGCTAATAAAAAAAATCATTAATAGACAGTGAATAGCAATTTGAATATGATCCGCTAAACATGTATAATCAGTGCTTAATTTGTGCTTGTTGTTTCCGGTGCTAAGCACCGGCACTTATTTTTCAGAGCCGGCGCTTATTCTTCTGCCTCAAGCATTTGCTGCAAGCAAAAAACCCATATGGGAACGACGGAGAAAGAGAAAAACTAAATAGCGTCACAAAGGGAGAAAGCAGCTGAAGGGGCTCTTATAAATAGATTGAAGAGGCCCGAGATGGCTTCAGGATTAGGCTGCCTCAGTATTCCGAATTCCCCCATTTAGTTTCAGCAGCCACGTTTTGAAGAGGAGGGCTTTGGGAACCGCCACGTTTTTATTTACAAATTAGGCACTGTGTATAATCCTTTTCCTTTGATAAACCCTGCATGTTATTTAGCATTGGGGTCTTTTTTGTAGGAATGTAGATTGAAGTGTCAAAAAGCAACGACTGTTCCGAGTAATTTTCCATTAATAATATCAAATGCTACACAATTTGCCTTTTCTTGTGCATAATTTACCTTGCCTTGTTGTCTAATTTTTCCGACACTGCTGCATAATTTGGCCGTCTATGGTCATAGTTTCAGCGACTGTGGCAACAGACCAGACAGTTCTCTGACAGATGGCACGTAAATTGTGAGCTAAATATACCTACGGTTGAGATAGAAGATGTGCAGGGAAAAACAAGGTAACTTGTAATTATCCCGTCACACTCTCCTGGAGTACGTAAAAGGCCTGGGTTCCTAAAAAAACGAAAAATAAACGCAATTTAAGTTCTCAGTAGAGCCACAATCAATATGTATGAGCAAAATGTGAATAAAATGAATTTGAATGGAGATTATTTGCATTGTGTTGACAGTCTCAAACTCCTACTGGATTTTGCTGTTTGGCGAACCAAGGAGCCCAGTCTTAGTAAAAGATCCCCTCCTAACAAACAAGTACTGAGGAAGGAAGAGGCAGGAAGGCTGATTTACATAGAATTTGCCTTCCAAGAAACAACAACAAAACGAAGGACTGCATATCCTTAGCACCAAATCAGAGGCATCCTTGACAACATAATCTGTGCTGTACATGTACAACTGTGCAGGGTTTCTATTAGGATCGCCAAGAACACTTTTTATAGCAACAGTATTTTTTTTAGCAACCAATGACTGTGCACAATAAACTCTTTGCTTCGAATAGAACAATGATTAAATCCCATGCACATTGTAATCAACTTCGAATTATTCTAAAGGGCAAGATCTGGCTGAAAATCGAAATTAGTTATTGCTTTTGTTGCTCATGTTATGTCTGCTCTTCAACCTTCAAAACATTGCCTTTACACTAAACACTTTTCTTAATGCATCCCTTGCCAGTTCGAAGCCTGTATATTTACACATTGTTGTCTGAATTAAAGGTGAATGTCTCTGTCATACTTTCTCCACCAATGCCAAGGGTTTGCCTATGGGTTGGCCCTACGGAAGTGCAAGTGCAGTGCACTGGAAGGGTGACACCATCAGGGTTCCGACTATGTGTCAGAATCTCCCTTTTATTTGTACAGCTTCTGCCTTGTCCATCGAAGCGTGTGCGTGTGTGTGGTTGTCTCTTAAGTGACAGCCTGGTTAATAGACGCTTCCATGGTTTATTCAAATAAAAGCACTCGCAAATTCACTTACTTTTTTCCTGAGCTTGACATGTGTTATTTGTGAACTGCAAACAGTGCAAGATGGGCTATCGTACAGACACATAGAAGTCCAAGCTGGGCTGGGAAATAGAAAATCAAACTGAACTTACGTTTTCACTTAAGTAGTAGATATAACACTGCTAGTCAACTGTCACACCGTCTTGTAAACGTTTGGCCCAGTTGCAAGGCGCCCAGGGGCGACTCCTGCATTAGAGCGGAGGAGCGTCGCCTGCTGCCGGCAGAGGTAGCTGCAAAACCTTTGAAAGAAAAGGATAATACATTTTTATTTATTATCCTTTTCTTTTAAATGGGTGGGGTCATGGGGTGATGAGCAGTGAGGGGGAGTGCACAGCACTCCCAGTCAGTGCGCATGTATGTTTGGCTGGCTGTCTCGGATCGCCCAAACATACATGCGCAGTGTGCTCTCTCTAGCCTGGCAACACAGTTGCCGGGCGTTGGAGAGAGCCTGCAAAGGCTCCTTGTCTGCCTGGGAGTGCCCTGGCTGGGCACTTTCAGCCAATGCTGACGCTGCTCTGAGCAGCGTCATGATTGGACGCCAGGGCAGGTTGGGAGCCTGTGCCTGCAGCGAGACGGAGGAGAGGATCGGTGCAGCAAGGAGCAAGGTAAGTGGGTTATTTTTGTAATTTAATTAATTTGAATGTTTATTCCCCCCGTGCCGCCCGCCCCTTCCACGCCCTGCGATCTCCTCCTGACAGCACGTAAATCGAATGTAAGGTGTGCCAAAAAGAGTACCTAATTGCTATGATGCAAGTGAGACTTCTGCCAGCCCACAAACTGTTAAGAGTGCAAAGTTGCTAAAACTTGTTTCTCCTAGATCTCTGGTTAGGAGGTAGATAAAAAGTAATTCTGTGGCCTGTCACTAACCAGGGGAGAAAGGATTATTATTTCATATGATGGAAACTCAACTGTATGTAAGTTCTCCTTTTTCAGAAACCAATCATCAATTCCCCATAGGTAAGGCCCCTGATACTCAGAAGTTAGTTGGTTAATTTAACACCTAATCCCCTCCTGAAAGAGGTGTCCTACTCCCAATAAGCAAAGCTTTTCTGAAAGAAAATCCTTGCTACTTGTAACAGTCTGGTGTTTTGACAGCTATCTCTCAAAGAAACTCTCTGAAAAAGGGAGTCCCACTCCCACATCTTAAATCTCTCTTTACAGTAACGTCTTTGTAACTATCACTGTCCTTCTGTTTTGGTAGCTTTTGGTCAAAAAAGGCTCATGGAAATTAGCTACTTAAAAGATAATGGATGTCACAGATCTAAAAGAGAGAGACATCCTTCCTAGGAGGCGATGGACAATGTCCCTAGGAGAGAAGTGGGATTCTGCCTTGATCCTAAAGGGGCCAGAAGAAATGGTATTTAGGAGAAATTATTGATGGTGGGGATGAGGTGGTAGAAAATTAATTTAATTCAGAAATCAGTTTTATCATTTTGTAATGCAGGAGAACAACACAATTAAGGCTTACATTTGCTGTAAAATGACTAGCTGGGACAGGAATTAGTCACGTGGTGCAAAAGAAGAAGGAGAATGTGTAGGAACTCTTACTGGATTCACAGTTGAATTCCCCTTATCAAGTTGCCGCAAGCAACTACAAGGCAGCTATCTGCTTACAACTGAGTGAAAAGAAGACATCCTGCTTTGAAGAAAATATGTCTGGTGAATGACTCAACAATGCTGATCAGTGTGTCATCTTGAATTTCTAGACATGGAAGACATCTCTGAGTGCAAGAAAAGCTGCCCTAATACTCACCCACTATGCTAAGAGGGTCCTTGATCTTACTAGGGGAAGCAACCTGTTCTGGACTTACTTTTCCTAAGATTGGGAAGCAAAGAAAAGTCAAGGAACAGAGACTGGTGCATCTATCCGCAAGAAAACCTGCAACACTAGTGGGTGTCGGAATATGTTGTTTTCCACATTAACTCATTGGAAAGAATAAATATCTTCACTGTAGAAGGGTAATGATTGTTAGTAGATCACTCCTTGCCCCACTGAGCAAATACATGTCAATCTTCCAAAACAGTGACAAGAATTCTGATATAAACTGCAGAGGTATTCTGGATTATTGAGTACAGGAATATTGCGAGAACTTAATATCAGAGACAAAATATTGAGGATCAAAATATCAAAAAATATGTGCGTATAGGGCAGCATAAAAGTACTATTCCGAACTCCACATTTAAGTATCTTGAAGATTTATGTACCATCAAGGTATATACATGTATGTGGAGTTAGGTGTAGAAAATCTATACACTCTTAACTGTGGATATTTGGGTCCTTGAAAGTTTTGCTATGATGTTAAGGTATCACAATGTTTTTACTTGCTATTCAGGATCCACAATGTTCTCAATCGGAAACTGTAAGATATTGGGGTATTGGTTGAGGGGGATAAGTTCCCACCTCAACTAACAATCACAATCCTTGACAAGGTGAACAACAAAAGTCACGAAACTAACCTGAGTTAAACTCCCCGGTAGCTAAGGCACAGAGCAGGAAGGCTTAACTTTGAGGCAATGTGTAAAGTATTTATGCAGTACTAAAACAGAAATATAGTTGCAATGCAAAAAACATAGGGATCCCAAAACGAGTTAGAAAATTAGAGTAAAATTTAGTAAACACATTGACACCAGTTTTAATAAGAAATAGTGCAAGAAACACACAGTGCCAATGATAGCCAATTATCGTGGTGGAACTGAACTTGGGCACAATTTGACAGTGACTGCATCGGAGTGTAGGTTGGGTAGAGTAACAAGGTTTGTCCTGTCCAAATGTTTTACTTTAGTTCTATAAGTCCCACTTCACCACAGAAGTATACTTTTAAAGTCCCTCAGGATCTCCGGGAAGGTACTGATAGACTCACAGGGCAGTCGGCAGAGGCCCATCCAAGTCCATTGGCCACTGGTCAGCTGGGCAGTTGCAGGAAAAGGCTTTGTTTATTGTCTACCAGCATTTAACAGGCAGTCAGCATAATGACTCTTGGAGTCCACTTTTTTGTACTTGGTATAAGGGAGAGAGAAGGCCCAGTCTCCTAGGGCTCTTCTCAGGTGGCAGACGGAAGGTTCAGCCCTCTTCTGATCTTCCTTAATTCCAAAAGTGTTCTGA
Organism: Pleurodeles waltl; assembly: GCF_031143425.1. Classification (NCBI taxonomy): domain Eukaryota; kingdom Metazoa; phylum Chordata; class Amphibia; order Caudata; family Salamandridae; genus Pleurodeles; species Pleurodeles waltl. The sequence continues at coordinate 1,606,258,261 of NC_090444.1, forward strand.
TATATGTGCCTGGAGGTGCCACATTTATGCCTGGTATGAGTTAGTGGGGGGAAATGACCCCTGGGGATGCACTAACCAATGGGGTAAAGGTTCGCTGAGCTACTCCTCTCCACTATGGGCATTTTCAAAAGAACTAAAGTCCTCAGCCACACTAAACTTGGCTTCTGATGACTGTGTTTATGTGTGTGTGCGGGGAATGTATTATAATAATCCCAGTGTCCTCCCACATCTGAAACTGAAATCTAGTTTGATGCAGTCCACGTACCAACAACAACCTCAGAGTTAGAGCCCTGGTATAACAAGGCTGAGCTTTCAGCAACCAAACGCTAATACACACAATGGGCCTGATTCTAACTTTGGAGGACGGTGTTAAACCGTCCCAAAAGTGGCGGATATACCACCTACCGTATTACGAGTTCCATAGGATATAATGGACTCGTAATACAGTAGGTGGTATATCCGCCACTTTTGGGACGGTTTAACACCGTCCTCCAAAGTTAGAATCAGGCCCAATGTGTTTTGGCATTCTGCTTTTCTCCATTGACATGCCCCCCAAATATTTGCAGGCATCATTACTTCTAAACCTAGCAGACTTCTCACAACAGGCAGTGACATTGTAATGTCAACAGAGTCCCACTGTGATTGGGGGTCTGAATGACCACGGAGGCAACAAAAGTGGCCTGCCCAAATGTCAGCTAACCTTTACCTGTAACAGCAGGGGACTCTTGGAAGTGTGCCCTAAGGGTTGTATGAAAAGCTCTTGTAGACATGTCAAGAAAGATGTGACATTCAAGCAGGACTTGACACTTTAATTTTTTTTAAAGATGCTTCTAGTCCCCTTGCATATTCTGTTAGTTTTAGAGAGGTCAACTCCGCCCATTTAGGTCAGCCTATTATTTAGTTAGAAGGAGCAAGTTCACACCTTATTCATACCTATTTAAATTACTTGTTTGCCAAAGGATTCCATGACAAACTACTTGAGTTAAAAAATATCAAGACACTAGAATATTGTCTCAAATATATTGTGAACATTAATATCACCTTCCTATACTGATATTAGGAATGAGAAAATATTGTGTCAAAAGTACTGTGTAAGGGAATATTGTCAAACACAAGGGAAGAATCTTGACTTTTTAATATATTTAAACTGTAAAGTAATATTTTTAAAATATTTCACAGCACTGAAAAAGTCCAATTATTTATCCTTTATTTAAACTGCATAGCCACCAACGTGTGTCAACTCGCTGGGAGTCTTGATCACAGTAGTGAGTCCATTCACCATTTTTACTTATATACAGGCAACCCAGGAAGCTAGTAATGAAGCATTCTGGGTAACGTAGTTTCAAATAAACATTAGAATAAACTCTTGAGTTAAAACTATAGACATAATTATATACAATGAATCGAGGTGCTAAACTCTATATTACAAACTGAATTCCCACAACAAGGTTGAATAACATATATATATAATTTTCTACTTTCTATTAAATCCTTGAACCGAATAAGATAAAAGAGTAATTTGTAAACTAATCTAAGCTTTATGATAGACAACCTTGTTGTGTGTTTTCATATGAAATTAGCAAATAAACAAACATTAATATTATCTATGCCTTAGAGATTTAATGCTATAAACCTATTGACAATTTTTTTAAGATGAATTCATGATCCTGATTTATATAATTTTTACCAATGTATATAATTATTTTATATAATATTTAATATATATATAAATATATATATATATGTGTACATATATATATATTTATTTCATTATTTTCGATTTATATATATTGTTTGTTACACTTGTTCTATTGTCATTATTATGAAACGTTATCATGAAATTCAAAAACTCATACCAATTAATACCATATTCAAACTATTTTTACACTATAAATCAACTAAATGAACAAAAAACTCTTTCTCTTTGTAATTAAGTAATTATCATGAAAATCAATAACTCATCCCATTAACATCATACTCAAACTATTTTTGCATTATGAATCAATTAGATTAACAAAAAGCTCTTCATCAGCATTCAATCCCCTTGGGGTCTTAGTCCATAATTGAATAATGTATTTACTCTCCAACTGTCTTAATCTCAAAGTTCTCTCTCCACTCCGCTCATCTTGTTTCACCATCGCCAGACTAAAGAGTCTAATACTTTTCCAATCATTAGTATGTTCCATTGCCAGATGCTTTGCAAATGCATAATTCATATCTCTATGTTGTATAGCTGTTACATGTTCCAATATTCTTTTTTTAAGTGGACAGATGGTACTGCCGATGTACCATAAGCCACATTTGCGTGTATCAAATATACAACATATTGGCTATTGCAAGTGATTCTTTGTGTGATCCGGATCTCTTTCCCATTGCAGTCCTTAAAATTCTTTACATTTTTGGCTATTTTACATACTTTACCTTTATTACATTTGTAGAATCCAATCATTTCAATATTAAACTAATTAGTTTTTGTGGGTGCTGTATAATGGCTTCGTACAAGAATATCTTTGAGTGAACGTGATTTCTTATAGATTACTAGAGGCCTTGCACCAACAATTTTTACAATATCTTGATCAATTCTTAATATTGTCCAAAGTTTTTTGAAAATATTTATAATATCTTTGCTCTCTTTGCTATAAGTGAGTATGAGACGTGGACTATTATTTTGATCCTTGTTAGTTTGCAATGACTTCTCTATCAAGACTTGCTGTCAAGTTTTTAGTCTGGCCCTAGTAGCACCTAATTCAATATGTGATCGTGGATAACCTCTATGAAAGAGTCTTTGCTTCACATCCGCAAATTGTGTTTCCATCTCTTCATCACTAGAACAATTGCATCTAGTACGCAAAAATTCCCCATAAGGAATACTCTTTAATGAGGGCTTAGGATGAAAACTTGTTCCATGTAGGATACTATTTGTAGCTGTTGTTTTCCTGACCATGGTTGTGTGAAGCTGATTGTCCTGTCTGTAGAATTTATTGTCCAAAAATTATATTTGATCCTCACTGATGTTATAAGTTAAATTTAATCCATACTCATTATGATTCAGCAATTCAAAATATATGCTAAATTCCTCTTTTGTTCCATTCCAAATTATGAATAAGTCATCAATATACCGTAACCATAGGATTACTTTACTGAGATGTTCTTGATGTCTCTCCTGCCATGCATATTCCCTCTCCCACCAGCCCATAGTAAGGCTGGCATAGCTGGGGGAAAGAGAAATTCCCATGGCTGTTCCTCGTATCTGTTTGTAAATTTGATGTAAAGCATGCAAAATCAGTATGATCATGACACAAATAGTGAATGATAAAATCAGATCCATACCTATTAAACATCATATCACTTGCAAAAAAAAATAAGTGGGCTACATTATAGAAGGTGAGTATGGGCTAAAATATATCAACATCAGCATTTGTCCTTAAAAACACACCTTAGAACACACCACAGCAGCTGAAACCAAGGATACAAAATATGCAGTGGCAAAATATTGATGGAATAAGCACAACAATGACTGAAAAAACTAATATACTATGGAATGTTCGCCTTTATATGTCTTTAACATGGCTGGGTATGGATATAATGTTTATTGACATCTGAAGATTTTTTATGTTTCCATATATATCCAGACCTTAACGGACCACTCAATGCCTGGTGATCTCCCCGATGGGGCCCATCTTTTAGTATATGGAGGGTAAGCACAATGTTTCAACTTTGTTATGTAAGTTCTTAACACGACTTATGGCACACTTCACGTAAGGGAGTTTTCCACGTGTGTTCGAGTGAACTGCTAACACTGAGCACACCTTGGTTGTTTATTATATTTTTACGACTTATGTTCTCTGTCCTTTATTTCAGGTTCCTGCTAATTATTGATTCCCTAATATGGGTTTCTAATTATTCAAGGATTAGGTAGGTGTCATGGTCCTGATGAATCGCACTAGATAATTTTTGACTAATTAGCGAGAAACATGTTGACCAGTTTGTAGAAGTAGCACAGGGGACCTTGTGTCTACTCTCACTAAAGCTCCATATTGAGTGATTTAGTGATTTTTCTCATTGTTTAGTTGTGTGGGGAGTTTAACATTTTTTTTATTTCCCCCCCCCTTTTTGTTTTTAATCATGGCAGAGGTCAGACATTCTAATAAATTGCGTTTAACTCTAGTCATTTTTAACAGTTGTTCATACCAATCCTAGATCTATATCGTTGCTGACCGGCTTTCTCTCACAAAAGAAGATCTCCGGCAAAGAGCCTCTAAGTGGGGCCCGTCAGGCATTGCAGCGCCAGCCTGACGAGGAGCATAGCCCTATGATGAAGCATGTCACCGTGAGGTGAGTGAGGGCTCTTGCTCCAAATAATTTATATTTCTAGTAACCTGTTGTTTTTAGAGACATTTTGTGCGGAACTGCGTGTATCTTATTGATTTAGACATTGTTGGGAAAAGTACACACAGGACCAGGATTTTTTTCCGAATCTCCCGTCTCTCTCACAGCCCCCCGTTTTTCTGTTGTTTGATGATTTAGTGCAGCTGTTTAGCTGCGGGGCATTGTGTTCACCCCGATTAATTATCAGGTGGTGAATATGTCAGACTTACAAGGTCTGAGTTTTGATGATAATATGGTGCAAGCCATCCTACAGGCTCCTTCGATTTTAGGAGAAGATAGCAGTGGCCCCTCCGGTGGTTCCAAGGAAGATTGGACCAAATTATCAGCCTTGAAAAAAGAACTAATCAAGACCATTCTTCATGGCACAATAATGACGGAATACTTAAGGGCAAACATCGCATCGAGTGGTTTGATTGTTACGAATGTTCCAAGGATCTTTTTACAAGATCTACTATTTTGACTTGATTGGGCACAGATTTCATGGAAGTGTACCCGAGACTGGCTAGTTTTGATTATCAACACTTCTAAACGTTTAGCAGATTCCATCACTATCCACATTTGGATTATTGAAACATCTATTAAAACAATCAGTCCAACTCTCTCCGTTTAAATCTCGTTTATCAGAGATCAATCTAGAACTTAAGGAGACCAAAGAATATCTAACACAACAGAATATTAATAAACTACAGAAAGACATCAAGAGATTCAGCAGAGAGAAAATCTACCCCTACACCAAAGATGACTACCAATGCGAAGGAGCCTCTGAAACTTCAGATGACTCAGATGTCTCGCAACGTAAATCTCGGGCACCACATTATACCTCGAGTTCAGATGACTGGAGTAGTGATGAGGGGTCGAGACCGAATCAAAATCGCTATGTTCCCCTGACCATTTATAATCCTCCATTTCCTTATCAACAGGTACCTCCTTGGCAACAAATCCCCATGCCCTTCTTTCAACCACAGCCTCAGTTTAATTACATTCCTTTTTTAGGAAGAGGCCGGGGCAGAGGCAGAGGCAGAAACAGAAGGAGAGGCAGAAACGTCCACTGGGCACAAGAAGAACCCCAAATGATTACCAGGAGTCGCAGTGTAACAACACAAAAGAAACCCTAGTTGTCAATCTTTCCGGTACTTCACTCACTCCATCTGAGACAGCAGTCCTGGAGAAGGAATTAGGCTTTGTGCCTTCTCCAAAGGAAGATCAATTCTGACTAAACTGCGAGATGACAGCTCTATTTCGTAAGATCCGGCTACATTCTTTCTTTAAAGATAGCCCCCCTTTAGACCGGGAAGGCGATACCAATCTAAGGTATCCATCTACTTTTATGCCGCCTCCTACCTCGGTTCCTATAGAAGTACTTACCTTTGAGAAGGCGGTGCGTCACGAAGTACAACTTCTTGAATCCCCACATTCCTTTTAGAACGTATCTAAACTGGAAAGGGCAGCTATTCACTCCTTATCCCATAATTTGGAGATCACTATTAAACCTGCAGACAAAGGAGGTGCAATTGTGGTTCTAGATACATCCTCTTACAGACAAGAATATCTCAGATTGCTGAGTGATGGTACCTACTATCGACGTATATCTATTGACCACACTGTACGTTTGCAACGTATGATTCGTGGAATGATAACTGAAGCAGAATCAGCTGGCTGGATCACGCAACATGAAGCGGATTTCTTAGATGCCAAAAATCCGAGGGTACCATACTTCTACTGTCTCCCCAAGATTCACAAGGGCAATCCTCCACTGGGACGCCCTATTGTGTCAGGGATAGGCTCCCTCCTTGAGCCTCTCTCTAAATTTTGTGACTTCTTTTTCAAACCTATTGTTCAAGGAACTTCAACTTTTTTGAAAGACACTAAAGATACTTTGATTCTACTAGAGGATATTAACAATACTGGCACTACTGATATGCTGATATGCTTCGACGTTGAGGCTTTATACACCAATATACCCCAGGAGGCAACTCTCACCGCAGTGGAAGACCTACTCCGGTCTAACACATGGACTTACAACACCCCTATCAGTTTTATTATGCAGTGTGCCAGTGTGGCTCTCAAAGAGATTTTTTCCAATTTGAAGAACGTCTTTACCATCAAATACAAGGTACTTCCATGGGAAGCACCTTTGCACCTAGTCTTGCATGTCTGTATATGTACACTTTTGAACAACGACATATAGTTACCCCATCACAACCCTTTTTCTCCAACATCAGATTGTGGCGTCGCTACATAGATGACATCCTGGTAGTTTGGAAAGGGAACGCAGAGCAAGCGACTTCCTTTACCCACTGGATTAACACTTTGGATGTCCATCTCCGTTTTAGTGTTAATATGTCAGATAGTAAGGTATCTTTCCTTGACCTATGGATCACATTAAAAGATGGTCTTTTACATTCATCTGTGTTTCACAAACCCACAGGTAGGAATAGTCTCGTACTTTATGATAGCTATCACCCTAAACCCTTGAGAGACAATCTCCCCTTTGGTCAGTTTCTGAGAATTAGGCATAACTGCTCAGAACTATCTGATTTCCATACACAAGCAAATACCTTAGATTGCAAACTATAGGAACGAAAGTACCCTATCTCGAATATCAGACGAGCTAAGAAAAGAGCCAGTAACATTCCTAGAGAATCCCTTCTAACTAACACTACAGGTGAGCAGCAATCCAGATTGACTTGTGTGACTACTTTTACTCCATTGAGTAACCAGATCAAGAAAACAGTGCAGAGACACTGGCCGATTCTTAATAGTGCTGGGGAATCTCTTAAACGTCCTCTCTTCTCTTTTAAGAAAACACAAAATATCCGAGATTTAGTGGTTCATACCAGACCAGCATCACAGAAACTACCAAACCTTACTAATACTAGACAATGGTTGGGAGTTACGGGCCATCACCCCTGTGGTGGATGTAACGTCTGCCCATTGACTATAAGTACGCAAGAATTAGATTTGGGTGAACCAAAGAAATGGCAATTAAGATCACACACTAACTGTCGCACAAAAAAACTGTATATAAATTATTTTCTGCCCTTGTGATTTGAGATACATAGGTATGACTACAAGAATGGTAAAGATACGTATCAACGAACATTGAAGCACAATTAGATGTAAAAGATCTGCCACTAAATTGACTAATCATTATATTGAAAAACAGCATACTCCTCAAGATCTTCGATGGGTCATTTTAGAAACCATTAAGGACAATAGAGACTGCTCTAACAGGTTATTTGAGAAGGAACAACGTCGGGTGTACAGATTAAAAACACATCTCAATGGGCTTAACAATGACATTTCCTGGACTAGCTTTATCCATAAATGAATACCAATTGTTTATGGAGTTGCTCCCATCTATCTTAATATAACTAGGTCCTTAATAGACATAGTAGGACTGTTCGTTACAGACTCTGACATGACTATATGCACATGACTATGTAATTTTTATAAAGGGATTTTCTTGTATCCCCTGTTCAATTTCCTTTTGGAATTGTTCCCCTTCCCCTTTCCACTTTCTATCTGAGGATGTACTGAGAGAATCTCTCCTTACTTGGAGTAACCCTCGTTTTTGGGTTCATAATAATTTGTCCTTTGTTTGTGTTTATTCAACATTGTGGTTGTATAGTCCTTCATCTCTTTTCTTGGCCCTTCCAGTTGCCCTTTTAAGGCCCCTCCCTCTGTCATGCCCCAGTAATCTGGGAGCACAGAGGACATGTAGTTGTATACGCAGACGTGGTTCTCCAGTTGAGTGAGTACTCTTATGACCCTGCATGCTATTACACTTTTAGATTATATTTGCTGTAAGGGATCGTTTCGATCCTCTTTATTTCCGCGCATAGGATTATGCCTGCATGCTCGAGCCGCTACGCGCTCCGGCATTTAGCGCGCTCCATAATGTTTATTTAGTTGGTACGCGCCTTGTTTGCCCACGCCCTCCCTTCGTTTCAATATATTATAGAGGCTTGACCACTCGAGCCGTTACGCGCCTCAATTTGTAGCTCGCACCGAAATATTTACTCAGACGCACGTCTCTTGCCAGCGCCACTCTTCTTTCCTTTTTAACTTCAAGGATTCCTGTTATCTATCTAGATCCCAGTGTGGGATTCATCTTGCTCTTGAGGAATGGTGAGCGGCTGGGCGGATTGCCCGCTTTTTTCTGCTTATAAGACAGACTGTTTAATATCTGAATTTACTATTGAGTTACCAAGCGTCATTCGTTTTTTCTCTACCATTATTTTTCGGTGCCACGGATATACTTTTACAATATGCTAAACTAGGGCCACACACTATATATATATTTATATATGTGTCATGTCTCTATCTACCTATAAATATCTATTTATTTTTGGGCGCTTATGTTCATCTTTACCCGACTGGTTCCGGCCAGCACATGGGGTGTATATATGGGCTGGAGTAGGATGTAATTGATATCCCACACACTACTTCGCTACAGGATGTTCGCCTTTATATGTCTTTAACATGGCTGGGTATGGATATAATGTTTATTGACATCTGAAGATTTTTTATGTTTCCATATATATCCAGACCTTAACGGACCACTCAATGCCTGGTGTTCTCCCCGATGGGGCTCATCTTTTAGTATATGGAGGGTAAGCACAATGTTTCAACTTTGTTATATAAGTTCTTAACACAACTTTTGGCACACTTCACGTAAGGGAGTTTTCCACGTGTGTTCGAGTGAACTGCTAACACTGAGCACACCTTGGTTGTTTATTATATTTTTACGACTTATGTTCTCTGTCCTTTATTTCAGGTTCCTGCTAATTATTGATTCCCTAATATGGGTTTCTAATTATTCAAGGATTAGGTAGGTGTCATGGTCCTGATGAATCGCACTAGATCATTTTTGACTAATTAGCGAGAAACATGTTGACCAATTTCTAGAAGTAGCACAGGGGATCTTGAGTCTACTCTCACTATAACTCCATATTGAGAGATTTAGTGATTTTTCTCATTGTTTAGTTGTGTGGGGAGTTTAAACATTGTTTTATTTTCTCCCCCCCCTTTTTGTTTTTCATCATGGCAGAAGTCAGACATTCTAATAAATTGCGTTTTACCTCTAGTCATTTTTAACAGTTGTTCATACCAATCCTAGATCTATATCTTTACTGACCGGCTTTCTCTCACAAAAGAAGATCTCTGGCAAAGAGCCCCTCATTGGGGCCCGTCAGGCATTGCAGCGCCGGCCTGACGAGGAGCATATCCCTATGATGAAGCATGTCACGGTGAGGTGAGTGCGGGCTCTTGCTCCAAATAATTTATATTTCTAGTAACCTGTTGTTTCCAGAGACATTTTGTGTGGAACTGTGTGTATCTTATTGATTTAGACATTGTTGGGAGAAGTACACACAGGACCAGGATTTTTTTCCGAATCTCCCGTCTCTCTCACAGCCCCCCATTTGTCTGTTGTTATACTATGGAATAGACATGATAACAGAGCATGACAGAGGTGGAAATAGAACAGTGAAATTGAGACAATTGAAATCACAATAAATAATCCAACTAAAAAACAAGCAAACAACAGGATTGAATAATGATGAGGAAATACACATAGATCTATAAAAAATTGAATTTCAAATTAAAAACAAAAGTAACTCAATGAGACACAACATAGTTTTTGGCCCACCCATTTGTCACAGAACAAGAATCTTTGACAATAAGACACTGCTTATCCATACCTACATTGGAAAGCACACTATAACAACTGTCCACTGAGGCCTTGATAGTTTGGAACTATGGCATGTGGAGAACTGACCTATTTGAAAGGAAAGTACATACAACAATTGGCCACAGAGGCCTTGATACTGTTGGAGTGTGGCATGCACATAATTGATCATTCTGATAGAAGAATCAAAATCAATTATTATTTTGTACTTTTATTTCAATGTTGAAGTAGCTAACAGTCTAAACAGTGGCATGATAGTTAATGTATATATTGTGTTCAATCAAAGTGCACATTTTTTTCTTCAAAATTTATATTTAATTTAATCTATTCTACCAATAATGCCACATTAATGGCAACATGGGCTAAAGAGTGTTTAAACAACACAATAGAAAGACTCACTACCATGAACAAGACCTCCAGGACAAAAGGTGTAGGTGACATTGTGAAAATCTCAATAAATACCACAGTTACTCTACTTCTCTTAGATTTCAATATTTTGTGAGGTTCAATCTCCCTTCCTCACAAGAACCAGCTGCCACCAGAGCTCTCCTCCCAGACTCTCCCCAGTCCCAGTGTGAGTGTGTTTATATATATATATACATATATTTATATATATATATATATATTTCTGAACGAAAGCAGTCTGTTGTCCGAGTGGCGCACTGATCTGCTGGTGCTTGTGACGGCAGAGACCATACCGATTTTGCATGCTTTACAGTTGTTGCATTTTACAAAGCCCTTTGGACAATGATCCAGCCAACACTTTTTTGGTGTTGTTGAAAAAGTACTTCTTACTAGTAGGTCTTTCAACAAAAGTGCTTTCCTATAGGTTACTTGAGGTCGGTCACCCATTAGTTTGCCTATATCTGGGTAATTTTTAATTTGTGTCCAATACCTTTTGAAAATTCTGACAATATCTGGACTTTCTTTGCTGGATCCAATTATCAGCCTGGTGGAATTGTTATCATTTTGTATCGGATCCAATTGTTGCTTGGAAACTAAGGTATAATCAGTGATGCAATCAATGATGTCTTTTGAGATGTTATGATTGATATCATAAATGATGTCAGAGACCATGTCATGAGTGATGTAATGTGTGAGGTCATAAGCAGTGCATGGCGGGGGTGCAAGATATAGTTAGCTCTTCTAACTATAACTGGTGCACGTTTGTTTGATTTTTTTCAGTGAATATCGGAGGTTGTATCTTTTAAAGGAAAACAGATCTTTTTATCACACCTAACTATGACGTTATTTTAACCTTTGTTTTTTCAGTGAATGTCCAGATTTCTTTAACATAAATTAATATTTTATTACCATGTTTAAAGCCAACCTTTAGTCGCGCGTGGCGGTGGGTGGGGGGGTAGTTAGCCACAGGCCCTTTTCTTTTTTAAGGGGGGCACGTGATCCCACTCATAGAGCCTAATTAAGGCCACTAGATCCTGTGACCTCGATGGCCTTATGTTTTTTAATGGGAAGAGGGCCAAGCGTCCCTCCTCCATAAGCCTCATTGCTATCCGAAAATGTTCTGCAACCTCAGATTAAATGAGTCAAATTTGAACCTGAAACAAAATGGATTCCAAACTATGAATGGGAATGTGTCGAGGAGAGGGTCAGTGGATCATTAATCAACAGACTGTTGAAGTACAGATAGATCTGGACTGAGAGACTGAAAGGAATGTAAGGGACATAATCTTACTACTGACAGCCACCCAGGAACAATGGAAAGCAGAAGGGTTTTTATAAACGGAAATCTAAAATGGGGGGAATGCAGTGTTTTGTCCTAAGGTATTTCAATGCATGTTGCACCTTTACCCTGGAATGTCCTAAAGAGATTCTGCATCATCAGGTTGTGGCATCGGTGGGATGAGTGCAGAGTTATGATCCTCTAGCCTTCATAGAACAAGTAAATAACAAGTGGCTTTTAATGCCCTTAACGCACTTATCCCCAAGTTCCCTCCAAGTAGGGGGCAGTAGAGGGATACATGTGCTGTCATTTATGGTTAGTAATTAGATAACAAATAATTCAGTTTAGGATGCACATGCTATACAAGTGATGCATTTTGGTTTGAGATATGTGGACAGTGTTTACTGTGATATGTATCATCTTCAGTTGTTTAATATAAAGAGTAAATATAAACAATTAAATTAATTACTAGATACGCAAAACGAGACAATTTACAATTGGTATCAGTACATAGAGGAGTTATTTTATTTTTTCCAGAGAGAGCTGGGGCTTGTGCTCTGGTATTTGGTGCTTTGGCTGACCTCTTTGAAATTATTTTAAAAAGTTATTATTATCATTTTTGGGCTTTAATTTCATCAGTGGCCAGGAAAATAACCTGAGCAAATAAATGAGAGAGCAACAGACAATGAACTTTATTGTCAAAGAACACTATAATATTCAGAGAAATGTCTTAAAGACACATGCCGCTTTGCAGGACATTTATTAATGAGAGTTGCCATTGCAATGTTGAGTATCTATTATAGGTTTTTCACAAGTGTCATCGAGCTAAGTTTACTTTAAAAAGATTAATTTAGCAGGCGTTCAGTACAAAACATTTCTGGACAAACAGAAAGGTTCACAAATCACACAGATACAAAATGCAGCATGATAGCTTATGAAATACTGCAAAGAAAGGAGCAACTGACACAATATTTTATTCTCAAGTCATTAGGACACATTCATAAGAGCAAATAATGTTAAAGACTGAGGAATGAAACAGTAAAACATGAGGATAGTGTTAGCGTTTCCGACCTTAATAAGTAAACTTACAAGGGGACGTGAATAGGTCCTTTTGACCCACAATTAAGATGTTCTTACCATAGCTCCAGTACATAACCAATACACAATAATCAATAAACATCAGCAATCAGTAACAGTAATAATCACTGGAGTCAGTAATTGTCACGCACCATCTTTCAGTCATGAATAACCACACCTTTTAGTAAAAGTTAGAATATTTATTTCCCTATATTAACAATGCTAAGGTCATGTAGATTAATCTCAAAATCAAATGAAACACATACAGAAACAATACTGGCTGTCCAAAGTGGCGGAAGAAACGTAATCTGATCAAAGCTTGAACTACAACACATTCTAAGGTTACGGTGCAAATTATTAACAAAGTCAACTTCGTCAAGGGAATCACATATATTAAGTTCAGTAGAGAAATTCCTCAAGCATTATCCCTATTAGCATGATTTCATTAGTGCCGATCCTTAACTAACACCAGATTAGCATCAGCATGTTGGGCTTCATGCAAAGGAATTTAGTAACACAAATTTGGAAAACATCTAACTATGGCTCTATCAAAACAATGCATTTGGTACCTAGAAAGAAAAAGCAAATATGCATAATAATCAACAGTCTATATCATTATACCTATCCTCAATGTGGATCAGCAAGCAGAGTCAGTCTTCGTCCTCAGGACATCAGTTGATCAGCAAGGCATCAGGATCCGGCATCAAAGTTCGGAAAACGCAAAGTCTTTAAGCAGTAAAGTTAAGAACGCCTCTTGTCAAGACGCACAAGAAATATTGACCTTTCGCTAGCAAGAAAATGAGCAATGAGCTGTCTTCTCTCCGTGCAGTCCCGTTAAGTCAAAACTACTAAAACTACTTCCCAAATCCCTATTGGTCAGTTAATCGCATGTTCACACTTTGTCCAATAAAACGAAAACTCCAAATCTATGAATTCTACTATTTCTCACTTCACATGTCATTGATTGGTTTGTCCTGCAATGTACTCATCATTCGGCTTGTCAGGTAACAATATTGTTGCAGCTTCCACTCCAGTCGGTATCTCCATTGTTCTCTTCCTGAGAAAGTCAGTCTCAAAAGCATTACACACAACATTAGTAAGAACAGTATCTTCTAGCAGTCGATTCTCATGGGAATGGTTTCTCAGCTACAAGCACATAATGCAAAATGGAAAGTCACAGTTTAACTCCACAGGACAGCCATTTATTAAAAGTTAAGAAATACAGCTTTAACATGAGGCTTGGCAAGTAGGCCAAGACATTTGCTAAGTTAAGATCTACAATTAATAAAGCTAAAGCATAATGCATAACCCTTAATATGACATATTACTACATCAGTCAAACATATATTCAACATTTCATAATATTGATTCACTAGTAAGTACGCCTTGTGAGCGTTAGTGGCCACTCTTCGTAGTCACATTTTTAAATGCATGCATTATTTTCTACGTTATTATCTGTTCCGCATAAATCCCTTCTTCAAAATACATAAACACTTGTAAATAATTTTTATTAAAACACCTGCGGTAGCAATAGGGAGCGGGATAGTGAGCAAAGGATACAGATGATCAATTCTCCTGTGTATGGTTGATGATCTCAGTCCTGGTGAGGATAAAGGTGATGCAGCAATACTGATATTGCTGGTCCTCTCTGCTGGCTTCAACTCAGTCATCCACAGGACAATGATGGTTTTAATTGGATATTAGATTCTGGGATTGAAGGTTCAGTCGTGGTTTGGTGCCACTTTTTTTCTTGTCTCAATCCGTGGCTAATTCACTTTACATCTCAACATTTACCTAATGTTTACCACAAGGATTTACATTCTGCCTCCCACCTCTCAGCATATTTACCCACCCTTCCTTCACTTATGTGCACTCCTACCTCCATATGACAGCAAACAACACAGAATAGAGTGAGGGGTTTCAATGTTTTCTTGCACACTCTTACAGTTTGTACTGTGTTTGTTCATTGGTGAGAGGACAAAAATGTATTCCCCCCGTACGGAATGGAGTTTTCATAATTGCCGTTTATTCTTTTACCCTCTTTCTTTTTACTCAGCATGACCTCTAGATGGTGGCCACAAATCTGAAAGAGATGGGTGGGGGGAGCGGAGGTATAAATATAAAAAAACATTATGAAAAAAAGTACCTTTTGCTCTATGTCGCCACTGCCGCCTCCTGCTGTGTTGCTCCTCTGGTCTTGTGGCGTCCCAGCATTCTCTGGGACACCAGCACAGACTGCCCAGCAATCCTGGCACTCCTTACATGCTAAACATAGCCCGAATTTACTCTTATAAAATGTAATAAGCCAATCCCAATGTTAACCTACGGTAGAGATAGGCCTAGCAGTCGTGAAAAACTGAATTTAAGAGTTTTCTACCAGCAGGACATGTACAACTAAAAATGTCTTACTTTTTAAATACATTGCACCCTGACATTGAGGCTGTCAAGGGCCTACCTTAGGGGTGACATATGTATTGAAAACAAAGGTTTGGGGTGGGCAAAATGTTTATTTTGCCTGGTTGAAATGGCAGTTCAAAAATGCACATACAGGCAGTACAGTGGCAGGCCTGAAGCATTTTGAAAGGACTACCTATGTGGGTGGCACAATCAGTGGTACAGGCCCACTCGAATATGTTTAATTTACAGGCCGTGGGCACAGGTAGTACACTTTACTAGGGGCATATAAGTAAATTAAGTATGCCAACTGAATATATGCCAATGTTACCATATTTTAGGGGAAAAGCACACGTACTTTAGCACTGGTTAACAATGGGAATGTGCACAAAATCCTAAGGCCAGCAGAAACGAAGTCAGCAAACATGGAAGGATTGAAGGTAAAATGTTTGGAGAAACCACATTAAAGATGCCAGGTCTAATGGGGCACAAAACATTTACCACATGTTCTAAGAAGCTGGTATACATTTTTGTGTGTTGGGCCCTTGGACACACACTTTTCTGAGTCAAGAAGTGTAGTTGTTCTCTTTTTCTGCTCACCTTCCTTACTCCTTTCCCTCACTGTGACTCATTTTCACCCTCTTGTTTTCATATAGTCAGCATGGTATGTGAGAAGCAACAGTGCAGCATGTGGTGTATACAATGCTTCTATTGCTACTGTCACAATGACCGGCTTCAAGACATTCCTGCCAATATGAATCATGACACCTTCCACAGTAGAAATTAATTATCACACATTTTATAGGCTCCAAATCACCTCATATGTCTCATAGGAAGTATTCTCATTTTTCAATGGCAGAAAAAATAACATAATTTACATACTCTAAAACTGATATGACATTGAGGTAGCTCTGACTCCTTTTATTAACTAATACATATCACTTTTCACTCCTGATAACAGTTACTACATGTTAGACCTGTCAGCCTTATGGAGAGTCTTCCCCCTAGCTTTATGCCTCTCCTACTTCATTTTGCTGAACCTATTTTTGTTGGCCTTGAGACTCTGTGCACTTTACCACTGCTAACCTATGCTAAGGTGTTTGTGCTCATTACCCAAAAACATGATTAGATTGGCTTATGTCTAACTGACATATTTAATGTACTTATAAGTCCCTTACTGAGTGGTATACCACATCTCCAGGTCTGGTAAACATCATAGTTATGTGACACTACTGATTTCCTTAATAAAATTGATGATTTATATTTGATTCAGAAACACAATTGCTGGTTAACTTCAATGTAATTTCTTTATATGCGCATATCCCACAGTATGAATGACTGGAGATGATTGAGTTGTACTTGGAACCAAGACAGGAACCGCATAGAGCACCAACAAAGTTTACTGCTACATTGGCCCACATGGCATTGACGAAAAACTACTTTGAATTTTGTGAGGATTTCTTTTTCCAAGTCAAAGGGGCTGTTCTTTTGCCCCAGAGATGGTGATCCTCTATATGGCTCCATTTGAAGAAAACTTCATTCACAGTAACAGCCCCTTCACTAGTAAAATCACAACATGGTTGAGATTGATAGACAACTTCTTTTGACACTGCATCAACTTCTCCAGTGGTTGAACAAATGGACATTGGATATTAAGTTCAATATGTGCCAAAATAATAGCTCCTTAACATTCTTAGACGTTGAAGTCAATGCCTTTAAAAACAAACTGACCACAAATTTGCACCGCAAAAGGACTGACAGGAACAATGCTTTGCATTATGTGAGTTATCATCCACGCAGCCAAAGAGACAACTTGCCATATGGACAGCTTTTAAGAATTAGAAGAAATTGCGCTAACGAAGAAGATTACTTTCACCATGCTACAGTTTTATCTACGAAACTGCAAGAAAAAGGTTATCCTCGCAAACGGGCAAAAATGTGTTAAAAAGAGAATGGTTCACCCCTTGAGAGGCTTTACTGGTGAAAAATGCAAACATAAATCAAGGACAGTGGGTACCCTGCACGAACATTGGAAGTAACCCATTTTTCAAGGGCATCATAAGCGTGGTTCCTGTGCGGTCTGTGACCAAACTATCGAAGGCACTGAATTCAATATCGGCCATTTAAAATGGAAACATACATTGTTTTAAAACTGTAGAACAACAAATGTAGTGCATGGAATAATTTGTCATTGTCAAAAGCTTTATGTTGGCAAAATGAATGAAGAAATTCAACAACGAATAATCCAGCACAAATCAAGAATTTGACACACAGTTTTGTCAGCCCCACTGGTCAATCATTTCCAAGAATTTGATCACACAGAAAATTATTTCCAATGCACTGTTTTATCAGTCATTCACCCTGACCGCAGAGATGGCGATTTAGACTGTATTCTAAACAAAACAGAAGGCAATTTAATTCTGCGATTCACTACGACAATTGAGAGCCTCAATAAAATGTCTGAATTACAAAATGTATGTCAGCAGTGTTGGGTGATTATTCATAAGGTTTTTTGTGGCGCAATTTAGTCAACCAATTAGCTTCACTCCCTGGATTGCCTGCATTGAGATTCCAGAACTACAATTCCCGTCATTCCTAGAAGATCAAGTGTTGATAAAGTGTCCCTTCCAAGTCTAATCATTGAAGGTAGCACAAGCACCAAATGGCTGTATAATTGAAAATCTCATTTTACACTTGATTTGCCCCTTCAGGTTTGCTGTGCTTGTTACAATAGGCTAACAACACAGTTGGAGTATACGATTCACAGCACTCATACCACTGTGACGGCTGCTTCTGGGTCAAAGATTGCTGAAGCTTATGTAATTGCCGACCCTAAACATATTAGCGCAAACCCTGAAGATAGCAAAGCATGGAATTACACTGCAGCTTTGCGTGGAAATGAAAGCTGGCAGATGTACTTTACTCCGCTACCGATACTTGACTTAAGCTGGTCTTATAGCCACATCTCATAGAGCACATACCACACCAATTGAGGATCCTCAACCCATGGAGCTCATATATGACTGAAGATATTCCTTTTTTCAATGAGTGCCAAGAGGTAAGTTTTGAATTGCCGTTGGCGGCCAATAGAGATTTCCTCCTATTATTTCTGTTTTAAGGCTTTCCAAGTTAAGAAATGATGTTGCTGGTGACAAGGACCCATTACAGTGATGTGAGATCCCTCTAATGATACCAAGCCAAGGTAAGTTTATACTTGAGGTGTGGAAGACACAAATTTCTAATTTCTCACTTTGACAAGATCTTTGAACTTTTTAAAAAATGTTGTATTATATCTGCAGCTCTCCCCAGTTCAACGTCCTGAGGATACTCTAAAAGAAAGAGGGTCGAAACGCATTCACACTCCACACTAGGGAGCTGAACAAATGTATGCCTTGGAGGAGTTAACCTTTGAAAAGGTGGGTCTCTACCTGTAAAAGGAATGCTCAGCTTCTGGTTTTGGTGCTCAGTAATGGAGTATGGACAATGAGTTTTGGGACATTGTACTTCACACTGTTTATTTCAATTAACTTAATAGGAAATCAAACAATGTTTTTATTTGTTTTAAATGCTTGCACATAGAGGGTTTTGAATAATGTGGGCTAAATGTTAAATCGTGTGTTGGCTTGATAGATAGGATTTGCTGTTTTCCTTTCCTAAATGCAAAAGTTTTGAATAAGGTGTTAAAATTACAAATGGTGATGAATTTATAGGATCATGCAGATTAAGTTCTTGATCATAAGGATAAATGTGGCAGTGTACCTTGCTGTCCACTTGCCTGGGGAAGAAGGAGTGAGCTTGCAACTTGAACCCAGGACCACCAGAGTGACTCCAAAAGGCTAGTTGCTGGCCTCCTGATCGGAGCCTCCGGGACTCAGAAGGCACCCTTCACATTGGACCCACACCTGAAGCACGCCCAAGTGAGTCCTGAACCTCCAAGTGATGCACCACCATTCCTGGACCCTTGGAAATTGTGCTGAAGGTGAGCAGATAGCCAGAACTCAAAAGTGACTAAAAACTGCTCTGAGAACCAGGTGGAGACTGGGATTAACCTCCTTTCCTATCCACCCGAGATGCATCTCCGGTCAGATTTACTTTGTGGCTTCTCCTGCTAAGTTCTTCCCCGCAGCAGCAAATCCTTTTCAGCGATCCTTTGCCAAAGGGGTATCCAGCCTCATGGAACTGCCTTCAGCTATAGCCCTCTGCCTCATCCAGCTGGGGATTTTTGATTTCCATTTCATAGACTAGATCGTGAGTCTTTGACTGAATTCTGTCCAACAACAACGTCCCTCCTCGGACACTACCTGTAGCCTTGCCCCCTAGCATCCTCAGAACATTTGTCCGACAAATTTTTCTAAGTTCAAAAGTAAGCACTGACTGGGCCCAGTTCACTTCTTGTATTTGAACCGCAGTACATTGTGGTCAGCCATATTTTTCAACTTTGACCTGGTCTTGCTTGACAAGGTGTCCACGGTTGGCGCTTTGATAATTTAGGCACTAGTTTTCACTAAAAACTTTAAAAATTCATAACTCTGGTTCTACTGATTGCCTTTTTGTCACTTTGGTGTGAAATAATTTAGTAAAATGTACTCCACTTTTCTAAATTGTTTTTGATTTTTCTTGTTTATTACTGTTTGTCTGCTGCTTATATACATTATATGTTGCCTCTAAATTAAGCCTGACTGTTTTTTATGCCAAGCTACCGTAGGTTAAGCACAGGTTAATTAAGTGACTTTTTGTGGTTCACCAGGCAAGGGATTGTGGCTTTTGCTTGACCAGGGCTCACAGCCCAGTCAACCAACAACCAAATTTCTTACACCACACTCAGGCCACATACGAGTATTTCCCCACAGTACTGATTTGAAAGAACTAATTAGAAACATTACTAAAGCCAAAAGCTCTGGCCTATAATAGAAAGTGCCTCAATTGGTGAGTTTTAGCAATCAATCACTCATCCTTACACTTTTTGTATTCATTCTTTATTCACCCCTGACTCGTTTTTCATTACCCACTTACTTACTCTTCCACAGACACAAACTTACAAATCACTGAAGAAGTATTTTTAGTTGGAAGCCAAATCTATTGGTTTTGACACTGCTTGTTAAATTAGTGGATAACACACAGATCAACCAGGACAGCCAGATCAGCCATCTATACCTATCTTCACACAACTGTATCAAGGATGATGGTTAATGAACATAAATTAAACAAAGCAAGGCAAATGTTATGGTTTTCCTCTGTGTTTCTCACTTCTGTGGACATCAAAACACAGTCCAGCATTTGTGAGTGCCCTCCCATTATCCAAATTGAAACAGTTGAAAACCTTTGTGTGACTTTTCAGATATCAACCTCTGGTTCAAAATAGATATCACCTTTGATAAAAATGGTGCATTATATTGTGTGGTTGTGTGACTTCACCGTGCAAGACACTCACAATACCTCTTTTGTCCAGTGAAGCTCATTTGGTAAACCTTTGCTCAACCCTGGGTAACTGTGGCTTCGAGTAGTCAGGCTAAAACAAAGGAACAAGTGTAAAGCATTCAGGAGAAACAAAATAACAAATTAAGAAAGTCACACAATACAAAAGAAATTAAACACCAATTTATAACTTTATTTTTATGACCTTTTAGACACCAAAACAACCAAAATCCACCAGAGGCTTCCAGAGAGATGTTTAGGCAAATCATTTACACTGCTTTGTCTGCAAAATTTCAACAACCATTGAAAACTTTGTAAACCTGTTATAAGGTTGTGTTTGGCTTTCCGGCCTGCTTTGGGGGGACCAACTCCGGCAGGTAGGATGTCAAGGATGCCAGTAAGGAGTTGTTGGACAGTTACATTATTACCGAAGCAGTATCAAGTACAGTCCCAGGCTCTATGGGTGAACTGATATAGGCTTCAATGGAGTGGTCCAGATGCAAGGGATACAAGACATTGCAGATGCTGTAAAGTGCTGAGGATGCAGGGCTATGGACTGGGTAGGGGGTTTCTTGGGCTGCTTCCCGGTCCAGGTGGGGGGCAACTTTAGCCACAGGGGCCAATGCCCCCCAAAGTCCTCTTTGGCCCAGCAGAAGTCCAGTTTCCACTGGTCTACTGGTCTCTGGTCACCACGAAACTAGAGGTTCCTTTTGGTGAAGGCTAGTGTCCATCTTGGACAACTTAACTGTACTCCAATGACTCTCCCAGGTCCAGCAGACTCTGGTGCAACTTTTGTACAGTGAGACTTGGTCTTCCCAGCTGCACGTCGGCGGTCAGTGGCAGCCAATCGACTGTGCCTACTGACTAGCCAGGATGGACCTCTGCAGCTTCTGTGGACCTGTTCCAGTAAGAGGAAGTCATGCAACTGACTCTTGGAGTTCACCTCTTCTGTCTGGGGCTTGGGAGTAACTTTTCCATGAGCAAGGCACCACAGCCACAATCCTTTCTTTTCTATCACAAGGAGCAGGAGGTGCAGTCCAGTGGTTGATGCAGCCTTTCTTGCCAGGTCCAGTTAATAGCAGGGCATTCTTTCTTTGGTCCTCTCTCCTGTTCAGATGTGATTCAAGGTCTGGGTGCCAGGGGTGCCATTTTTATGCCCTGAAAGTGCTCTCATGAATGCAGTGGTCACTAACCAATACGCTACCAGATCACTTAGCACCTGTAGATGACTTCCTGCAATGTGTGGTATGTAGCTATCCCAGAGTGCACTTTTCTGCATGCTCCCAAGATGGCTGAACCCTTCTCTAAGTGTGTGAAGTTTCGTAGCTGTTAGACCTGGCATCCTTGGCGTGGTCTCCCCTGATATTTTGCATCTGTTTCCCAGATAGTTAATGTGTGGTGGACTCTGTTTTGCTGTTTTTTGTAATCTGTGCACTTTACCATTTCCAACCAGTGCTAAAGTGCAGGTGCTCCTATGTAAAATGTAAGGGTAATTAGCTTTCCATGATTGGCATATCTGATTTACTAGTAAGCCCCTAGAACAGCGTGCTAGAGGTACCCAGGGCCTGTGAATCAAATGCTTCTAGTGGCCTGCAGCACTGGTTGTGCCACCCACATGAGTAGACCTGTAAACAGGGCTCAAACCTGCCACTGCAGTGTCTGTGGGTGCAGTTTCAAACTGC
The DNA here is from genome assembly GCF_031143425.1 of Pleurodeles waltl. Lineage (NCBI taxonomy): Eukaryota > Metazoa > Chordata > Amphibia > Caudata > Salamandridae > Pleurodeles > Pleurodeles waltl. The sequence goes on from NC_090444.1 coordinate 1,606,280,594, forward strand.
CAATTCCACTTGGCAAGTGTACCGATTTACCAGGCCTAAACCTTCCCTTTTCATACATGTAAGGCATCCCTAAGGTAGGCTCTAGGTATCCCCCGGAGCAGGGTGAAGTGTATGTTTAAGGTAGGACATATACTAATGTGTTTTTTATATGTACTAACAGTGAAATACAGCCAAATTCGGTATTCACTGTGCAAGGCCTATCTCTCTCATAGGTTAACATGAGGGGTGCCTTTAAATATTATTAAAGTGCAGATTCCCTTTGGGAGCAGATAGAAATATGGAGTTTAGGGTCTCTGAACTCACAATTTAAATATACATCTTTTGGTGAAGGTTGTTTTTGGACTGTGTGTTTGAAAATTTAACTTTTAGAAAGTAGGCATTTTCTTGCTTAAACCATTCTGTGATTCTGCCTGTTGGTGGATTCCCTGTCTGGATCAGTTTGACAGTTGGGCTGTTTGCACCTCTCCTCTAGACAGTGACACAAAGGGAGCTGCGGTGTAGCCTGCATATCCTGATGAGCCATCTGGGCTGAAGGGGAATGGAGGAGTGGTCACTCACACCTGAATGGGCTGTGCCTGCCCTCACACAATGCAGTCACCATCCCGATGGTGTAAATCTGGGGCCTGGCCTGAGCAAGGCCGGATCTTACAAACAAGAGAGACTTTCCTTTGAAGTTTGCCTACTTCAATTGCAGAAAGGGGTATAAGTAGTGGACCCAAAATCTTAGAAAATTAGATCACTTCTGGATTCAAGGGGAACCTCTGTCAAGGAGAAGAGCTGAAGAGCTGATGAGAAGTGCTGCCCCTACCTGTGGGACAAGACTGGACTTTGTTGTGCATTCCTGCTTGAGAAGAATCTACAAGGGCCTGAATTGAGCTTGCCTACTGTTGTTGAAATAATAGGGCCATCAAAGACTTCCTCTGCCAACACCTAGACTCTCTGCTGAGACTCCTGACCTGCCAGTTGGTGCCCTATCCAGTCCCTCGGCCCTTGAAAAGCAAAGTTGTCAAACAAGAACTGAAAATCCACACACAGAACGCTGTGAGGGGAAATCTTTGACGCATCTTCCGCAACACGGCTGACAAAAGACGCGCCGCTGGTTTCGTGGTTGAAATCGATGCTCCATCTGCATCACAGCTGGGAGATCGACCCATCGCAGCTAAAGAAACGACGCACAACACTCGCTTACGGAGGCTAATAACAATACAAACCCAACGCAGCAAGGTTTTTTTGATACCGTGTGACCAGATTTTCCACGCATCATTCCTGGGTGTCCAAGACAACCCGACTGCATGGATCCAAGGAACCCTATCCGGAAATCGACGCATTGCTGTCTTTTGTGGATAAAAACAATGCATTGCCGACCTGACTGGAGAAGAAAACGACACCCGGCCTCACTTATGAGTAAGGAATCGACACAAATTGCTGACTTTTCCTACGAACACTCGCCCTTGCAGCTTTATTTTTGACGCTAACCAGGTACTTTGTATAATAACAGCATTCTCAGTTTTCTAAGGATTAATAGTCTTATTCTTTTGAAAATTCACATCTTGACTTGTGTTTGTTGGATGTTTGTCATTTTGGTCTTGTTTGATTTAGATAAATATTACCTATTTTTCTAAACTGGTGTGGTGTCCATTTTGTAGTGCTTTCACTGTATTACTGTGTGTGTTTTTACAAATACTTTACACATTGTTTCTGAAGTTAAGCCTGCCTGCTCATGCCAAGGTACCAAGGGGATGAGCGGGTCTTAACTAAGTGTGATTTTCCTTTACCCTGACTAGAGTGAGAGTCCTTGCTTCGACATGGGGGTAACCTGACTGCCAACCAAAGACCCCATTTCTAAAAGTAGCCTACCCTCGAGGTGTAGCTACCTTAAGGCTACACACCCGCGGAAAAACTAGTTTGGCAACCGTTCTCCCCTATCTGTTTCTGACTCCAAACTGTCTACTTGAGCAAAAGAGCAGCCCCTCTCGTGTGTGATCACCATTTGCCCTTCAAAGGCTCATCCTCTTTGAAGCTTACCTTTTGGGCTCACAACCTGTGAGGCTTCTGCCAGAGAGAGTTGTCACCATTTCCAATTGCAGTCCTTTATCGTTCTCTCTTCTGGGAATCTTTCACACTACTCTCCAGGAGTGCAGAAGGCTGCTTTGTCACCAGCATCAAAGAATTTTCCACTGAAAAATGTGGGTAAGAGAGTGCCACTTTCCTTATACTTAAAGGTTACATTGGATTTGACTGGGGCATCATGGGGCTCATTTGCAAGGCTTTTGCACTGCTGTAGCATAATTCTTTATTACACTACGCTGGCGAAAACAGTCCCCCACATAGCGCTGCATTAACAAACTTGAGCAATGGTACCATTACACCAGTTTGTCAGGCCTTGTACCACATTATAGCTGCACCAGGGATAATGTATGCAAGCTAAGGCGTAAGATTTCACTGTGCTATTCTACGCTGTCATAGTGTCATTTTGTTCAGGACAGGCGTTAAAGTGACGATATGCTGTTTTCAATGGGGCCCCCTTAGCGTTGCTGGACTAGGGTCAACATTTTTTATGCTTGTCCAGCACTGCTAAGGTTTTATTTCTGACGCAGTTCTGGACACTGTATGGTAAATGAATGGCTCCTATGGTATCTTTAGGGGGGCAAAGGGCAGTACAAGAAAACTGGTGCATCAATCACCATACACCAGTTTCTTGTAAATGAGGCCCCAAGTCTACTTTAATGTAACGTTTAGTTTGATACCTTGTAGTACCAACTTTAGCAGTCCCATTTAGGAGTTAACATAGTGGAACCCTGTATGCGCCAAAGGGGCTACTAGCCTTTCAACAGTAAAAATGTCAAGTTAGGGGTTTTACTGTTAGGATATATAAAATTATATGTCCTACTTTCTAATATAGAGCACTCTGCCTTAGGACGCAGTGGGCCTGCTGTAGGTGAGACTTCAGGGCTGGTTTTAGCGCTGCTGGTACCCAGTGTGACAATGTTTATTAGGTACTACCCTTTAACAGTACACCTCATCTCTCCATGGCCGTTCTCTCAGATGCATTTCTTTTGTCTTACAGCACTACTCATACCAGTGTATGATGTCAGAGCACTTAAATCACACATATTACACAGAGATAATGAATTACGTGTGTGTAAATCAGTATATAGACAATGTTACAAAAGACAATGAGGATTACAAGTTATAGGAATGATATGTCATCCATGCTAGTAGGTGGTATATTTTAAGACTGCTTGGTCTGCAGCAGCACAAATTCAGAATTTAAAGCATTTACTAATAAGAATTGGTTTCTACCGAAATGAACCTATATTGCAACAATAGTATCATGAAAGACTGGGGAAAAACATAACGCTCCAAACTATACCTTGAGTTTGCATGCTGCTCATGGATGACAGTTAATAGTTCACTGTGCTGTATTAAGAGTTCAATAAATAAACTGCAAGTAACAAAAGGATCTCTCTGACAAAAGCAGTAACCCACTGAACTATTTACATTATATTCACTTCTGCATGGTGCGTTTGCTTTGCATCAGGCATAATAACCCTGTGCGCTACTTTACGATGAGTGAAAACTTTCACTAGACAAAAGATCTCTCCAGTATGTCTATTAATCACCAGTGTTGCCTTGCCATTTTGATTGTTGCCATGCCAGTGGCAAGGATACTGCAGGAGCTGCTTTTACATCCATGATATATTTCAAATCCCCCCCTCCGCCTTACCCCCGCCAAAGTCAGCACCTGGAGCAGTAGCACTGGTCGCATATATATATATATATATATATGGGAATTTTGGGCTTTGCCGTTAGTGTACATTTAAATGGCAAAGTCGAGGTACCAGGTCAAAAAATTCTCTACCAGTCTGCGGTGGCAGGTTGGGACACTCGCTTGACTTTGTCACACTTGGGTCACACAGTAAGTACAATGTTCCACAGAAGATGGTTCAATTTGAGAACTTAAAGACAATTATATAAATATTTCACATTAGGCTGCCTCGTCCCTTGCATTAATGAGGTATAGACTTGATGACGTCGATGGCATTCTCTTATGCCTGAACTTATAAGGAGTCCAACAGTAGTCGATAGGATCCTGTTAAACCCATACCTGTCTCTGCCTCCACTGCCCTATGCATTTCACCTACTCTCGGTCACACAATATATCATTTTAATCACTTGGAGTGGCTCTATGGGTCCTCCACGATCAACACTCACAGGTCTGATAAATAAGGTCATCAGGTACCTGATCGTAACATCCGTTTCCTGGGGAAGCTTTTACTCCAAGCCGAAGTGATCTGAACGGTGCAACGCAGTGGCTGTTTTCTCGTGCACTTTGGCACCTGCCTTAAGAATTTTCCCTGCATTTACATTTTGCAGTGGCCAGTGTAGGTCCAGGGGGCACATATCCCTGTCAGCGTTTGAAGATTTCCTCATTAAAGACACTACCAAACAACAAAACTAAGTGGAGCTCCTTTAAACAGCCAGTAGATTTGAAGCAAATGTGGCTTAGATGCACCCCTCTTGGACCCACGTTTAGGACACTGTGCTATTTTATCTCTGACGGGCGTTGTTTTATCCATTGCTACGTTCTAGCCAGTTTAAGAGGTTTAAAGTACTGCGAAGAAAAGCAGCTTCTGACTGTCGTTTCCCTATAACTACGTAGACCAAAATATTCTCAGTTTCAAGAGGAATCTACCAGTTGCCTAGCTACAGTGGCCTAGCAATGCAGTTACAAAAATACTTTTGCGAAGAGTTCATGTACTTAAACATATATTTTTGCACTCAACGTCCATCTGAAGTCCATATAATGATTACACTGTTATGCAACTCGAAGTATTCCCTCTGTAGGTGGACAGAATAACAATGAAAGAAACAGCTATCGCCTATGTAAATAACTGGTAAAGTGAAGCAGGGCTACCCTCACACTCAGGGGTATATGTATGAGCCCCTTGCGCTTGCGTTGTGTCACATTTTCTGATGCAACATGGTGCAAGCGTTGAACACATACATATGAGGCCACGCAAAGCCACTTTGCATGACTTTTAATGATCTCATAGATAGGGAGTAAGATACACAGCGCAGATCACTGCCTTCTATTACTCTGCACAAGGGAGGAGTTCATGAGTGTTGTGGTGGGTGTACCCATGCAACACCCATTGATTTTGACGCTTCACCAGGTTTACAAGGCCTTGTAAATAAGGGGATGCGCCAAAACCTTACGCCTTCCAAGGCAGATGCAATGAGGAAAAATATTTTGCAGCACACATAGAAAGAGGAAAAAGCCTCTCAGGATTGGTTTTGTGCAGGAAGGTGTCCCTTCCTGCACAAAATCCTGCATACAAGTAGGTACCCTTGCACCACGGTGCAAGGGTACCTACGTTGGAGCTAGGCAGCCAAGCACAGTGGGAAAGGACAGGTATGCACCGTATTGCATAGATATGTCACATTCCTGCCTCTTCCCTTTGACGCAGGACAGAGCAGCCAGTTGACTGGCTGCACTGTCCTGGGTCAAAATCTCATAAATATGGCCTCAGTGTATTTGGGATGATGAAAAGGCAATAGCTACTCTGCAGGGACGCTCAGGAGGAAGCCTGCTCCTAACCTTATAAACAGTGGATGTTGTTCATTGTGGGTTATTGTTTGGAGACATTGCTGTGCATGGATGAGTTTCTGTGCTAATTACATCCCCATTGCAATTCTGTTTGTTTTAGGAGTGGTGGATATGTTATTAAACTCCTGTAACCTGTGCCCCTGATTGGGCACTTCATTGCATATAGGTGCTAATGCTAATGAACCTCATCATCGATGTCACTGCATAATATGGTAATGGTATTCACTGCAAGTATTTGAACAGCAGTTATGTTTACCCTTCCACTGTGATTCTGTATTTGCTTCTTTGCTTATTGTAAAGAGATAATCAAATAGGTTTATTCCAGACTAACACTAGATGTTTTTTTTTTTTCTTGCATGCTTTATAAAGAGCAAAGTACTGCCTGATTCAGGTTAGATTTGTAGTATTTCCAGGTGTAAAATTAACAAATAAATAAATAATTTACTACTATGCCTAACCTGGGTACGCTAATACAGTGTTAATTTGCTATTGGTGAGAAATTTTAAGTGTATATAATTATGTGCTCTGTTACTTTATTAATGTGAAGGTGACTCCACTGGCAAAAAGTACATTGTAGACAAAAAAGACACCTTAGCTACAACCCATTGCTATTTCTAGTTATATTTTTCAATTGGGATATAAGGGTTAGACAGACAAAGACAAGGTTTAGTGAGCTCTAAAGTACCATTAGCTTGAAACAATTGAAAGCACAAATTGTGATGCACTGGGTGACAAAAAATTCCACAATGTCAACTAGATACTATTTTGAATTTTGGTATTGGTCAGAGTACCAAATTAAGGAGTGTTGAAGTTAGAGGGCCTTCATACAAGCGCCTGGAACCACTCAAGTAAGAGGTAATACCTATATTAGATGTTAGGCCCTTAACCTGCCTTAACAGCAGGTAGGTCCTATCAGGGCTCCCTCCAACTGTAACTCTCTCCTAGCTCCCATTCCAGACCATACACCGAGATTCCATTACAACATTAAATGACAGCATTCTAGACTACAGCTCAAACAATTATAGAATGTGAACACAGGATACTACAAACCTCCCTGTCTCACAAACAATCAAACATAGAACAGTCATTTCCTTGCATATGAAGTACAAGGACTATCAGTCACAACTTAAGGTGGTCATTATGACTTTGCCACCAAAGACACGGGTGCCAAAAGACCCACATATTACAGATACTGCTGGATTTCTGCTACACTTTGGGTGGAAATCCAGCAGTAGTCGTGCTGGCAGGCGGAGGCGCTGGGGCGGTTCCACCATTCGCCCTTCCCTGCCAGAAGGACTCCAACAGCCATATTATGAGCTGCAATACAGCCTGCCGGTGTCCTGATGGTGGGGTGCTGCCGAGGAGGAAGCGTCCCTTCCCGGTGCCTGCCAGATGACCTCCTCCCCAGACCCGGTATGTTGATCATTCGACAGGGGAGGCAGTGGGAGAGTGTGCGGTGTTGTGTGTGCGTGTCTGCGTGTGTGCATGAATGTGTGTTTGTGTGGTTGTATGCGTGTCTGAATGTAGAAGTGAATTTCTGTATGCATATATATGTGTGTATGCATGTGTGTATGGGAGTATGAGTGTTGTGGTGAATGCGTGTTTATCTGCGTGTGAGTATGCGAGTTTGGATGGGTGTGAGTATGCATGTTTGGATGGGTGTGTGCATGTGTGGTTGAATGCATGTATGAATGCTGAGGTGAATGTGAGTATGGATGCGTGTGAGTGAATGCGTGTAGGTGAATTAGTGAATGAGTGTATGCATGGTGTGTGCCTGTGTGTGTGTGTATGTATGCGGGGAGGTGGGTGCTGTATCTGTAGGGGGGCGATCTAATTGGAGGGGGGCAGGGGGCGGGGGGGCGCTGTGATGGACTTGGGTACAGGTGCATGGACAGTGTGCATGTGTAAGGTGGATGAGTGGGGGCGTTTATTGAAGGGGGCAGACAGGGTGGGAGAGGACAAACAGGACGTGTGTATGCATGTTGTTGTGGTGTGCTGCATGAGGTTGTGATGGTGGTGGTGGTGACTGTGGTGCATGTGATGTGTGGGGTGCATGTCTGCGTGTCTGCTGTTGTGGTGACTGTGGGCAAGCCTGTACAGGTGGCAGGATCTGGGACTGATGATGCAGTGCATGCAGGTGTGAGTATTGATGTGACTGTGAGGGAGGAGGAAGTGGGGGAGACAGTGGAGGCAGTGGCTGTTGTATTATGTGCATCTGTGTATTGGATGTGTGTGTGCTTGTGGAGTGATGATGTGTGGTGCCTGTGTTTGTCTGTGCAAGTCCTGTCTGTTGTTTAGGGTTCATGCTTGTCAGATGTGTGCATGGGATAGGATGGGTTGGGGCGAAGGCTTTGGGACTTGGAACAGGTAGTTTGAGGGGGAAAGAAGAACCAGGGACACTGGCTGACGTCAGAGAGGAGACCAGAGTCTGAAACGATCTCTATAGGGCAGCCAAGCCACTGTGAATGCCCTCCAGGTAGGCATTGCATTGCTGCATCTGGGATGCCAGCCCCTGGATGGCATTCACTATAGTTGACTGACCTACAGAGATGGATCTCAGGAGCTCAATAGCCTCCTCACTGAGGGCAGCAGGGCTGACTGGGGCAGGGCCTGAGGTGCCTGGGGAGAAGGAGATGCCCACCCTCCTGGGTCAGTGGGCACGGGCAACTGGGTGGGGGGCTACTGGGAGGGCAGTGCTGGTACGTGGGTGGTGGAAGATCTGGTATCTGGGGTGGTCCTAGAGGGGTCTGCCCCCACCAGGGAGCTTCCATCGGAGGAGGAATCAGAGTCTGTAGTCATCACTCCTGTCTCCCCTGTGGTGCTCCCCTCGCCCTCCAACCCACTGGTCCGCTGTGCTCTCCTCCTCCCATGGGCTGCAGCTCCCCCACTCGCCGGTGCCCCTGCTCCTTCCACAGATGATGCTAATGCACACAATGACAGGATGTGAAAAGGAGAGAGTGTGGGGAAGAAAGACAGGGGGCACAGGGTCAATCACAGCAACAACAGCACATATGACATACACATCACAATCACTCACTGGGACTAACACTGTGCAGTATGGACCACAATGACAAACCATTAACTGGGAACAACAGCTGTAAAGAATCCAAACACTACCATCTGCACACCTACTTGGACTCAGCAAGCCCTGTTTGCCATGGTATGCTAGCTACTTAACAATACCAAATATACATACCACCGTAGATAGCTAAGCAGGACCACACAAGGAAAGCTAAACCGGCATATTGGGGCATCCACTGACTAGAACCTTGCACCCAAACCCCATGCCAGGCAACAAAAACAAATGCCACACATTCTGTACTCACCCCATTGTGACTGCTGTGCTTCCCTCAAGAACCCATCCAATTCAGGATTGGCTGCCGCCAGTATGCGGGCCATTAGGTGGGTCGTTGGGAGACCATCCCCAGCTTGGCCTCGATGGTCTTCCGGGCCCAGCATCTCAGGTCTTTTCACCATTTCCTGGAGTGGGTGCTCCGCCGGCTATGGACCCCCAGGATCTGCATGTCCTTGATGATGGCACGCCACAACCCTTTCTTTGGATGGGCGTTGCCCTGCAGAGGAGACACAGATAGAAGGACACCATGAACTCAACAATCCATTCTGTCACACAAATGGCTTACATACTGCATATGTCCCACATTAAGCAAACACATGGCCCGTACCTCTGCAAACACATTGCATGCAGCCAAATACCCCCCAATAGACACATTGCCAGCACATACATAGATCTTCATGCACCAATGTCACATCCATCGTACCCATGCATGATGTACTCACCTGTTGGTTTGGAGGCCCATACAACTGCTCATATGGGGGGGGGAACCCATCCACAAGCTTCTCCAACTCCTCGGATGTGAAGGCTGGGGCCCTTTCCCCTGTAGCATGGGCCATCACAGGTTCCATACACAGGTCACAGCAGCACACACAGTGGAGATGTTGAACCGTAGAGAGTCAGGAATCAAATGAAAGTGGTAGGTAGAAAATGGCGGTCACATCCGCGGACGTGAACACCATCACCGCCGGTGTTGATCATCATTGGTTCCTGTACTCCATAGAGCTCCATGTTAGTCAATGAGGAGTTGCACGGCGGTGCAGACCCCCTTCCGCCAGCAGAGTGAGGTCACTTACACCTGTCCCTGCATACAGGATGGGCGGTTGCCATTTCCAACTGCTACTACTCATGTTGGACAAATTTATGTGTCTCATTGGTATAGACTGTACACACCTAGACAATTCCAGTCTTCTACATACATACATGCTCTGTGTACTGTCTGTTGTGATATTGTGTGTCCATACTTCCTGTAGTCACACACATTTTAATTTTGGCTAACTTAGATACCAACCACTGTGGAGGCAATTGACGGGCCCCATATTGCCTTGGTCCCTCCTAGGGTAAATGAGCAGGTCTACAGGAATAGGAAGAGTTTCCACTCAATAAATGTTCAGACGGTGTGCCTTGCTGATCAATACATCTCCCACCGAACTGCCAAGTTTCCTGGATCTGTGCATCATGCCTAAGTATTGAGGAATACCAGTATCCCACAGGTGATAGCACAACTACAGGGGAACAGAGTGTGGCTCATAGGGGAGCTTGAGTCTTCACACAATGTATGTCAGTGTATGCCAACTGGAGTTGTACTCCATGCCATTGTACATGGGTAATGTGTGTCCCTCACTACTTCCAGGTGACTCTGGCTACCCAAATCTGTCCTGGCTGTTGACCTCTGTTAGGAATCTGAGAACAGGGTCTCAAAATCGGTACAATGAGGGACATGGCCGTACCAGGAGGGTGTAGAACTCGCATTTGGTCTACTGAAAGCTAGGTTCAGGTGCCTCCATTTAGCAGGTGGTTCCCTATGCTACGCTCCTAAGAAGGGCAGCCTGATTGTGGTGGCCTGCTGCATGCTGCACAATTTGGCCCTCAGGCACCATCTGCCCTACCTGCAGGAGGAGGGGGAAGACAATGCACCTGTGGCAGTAGTGGACACTAAAGACAGTGAGGAGGAGGAGGAGGATGTGGACAACAGGACATATATCATGCAGCAGTACTTCCAATGACACTCAGGTAAGACTGTAGATCTGATCATATCTCTGTTTAAGTTAAGCGCTGTGTTGTGCCAATCACTGCCTTTACATTTCAATTGACTGTCACTTATGTCTTCCCTTTTTGCAGATGTTGGTGTAGTGACAACTGTGTATTGATGTGATGACTACATACTGTTTAAACACATTTGTTTGATGGATTCACACATTACAGGACATTTGCACAGGATAATACAGTTCAATACTTTGCACTTATCCGTCTGATATAGCACTATTACTCCAGTTGTGTTCAAGGGTGTTTATTAAAGTGAATAATAATGAAGGGATAATGCAATACAGTGGGGTGATGGTTGAGGAAAACTTCAGTGTAGTGGCCCAGTTGGTTTTTAGCACAGGTCCAGTGTCCATGGCGCCAAAGGAAGAGGAGCAATGGCAGTCCAAAGTGAATAAGGTGAATCAGTGGCACACAAGGGGAACATTCTGGAGGGGCTCATTTCCTGGCAGTGGTCTTGGCAACAGTCTCTGGTGTTTGTCTGGGTTACAGAAAACGTTTGTGGGGTGGTTCTTCTGCTGCAGAGGGAGGGGTGCTGGTGGCCTGTGGGTCTTGTGGCAGGTCCTCCTGTCCACTAGCTGCAGCAGATGTTGATGGCTGGTGAGTGGAGTGGTTAGTAGAAGTGGGCCGCGTTTGTGCTCTGTTCTCCGCATGGAGTTGGCCATGTCACCCAGCTCCCCGTCAATGGAGGACATGTTGTCATTTAGGCCCTGCAACTGCTGCATGACCTCCTGGTGGTGTACCCCCTGCAGCTGCTGGTTCTCTTGCATGATGGTGATCACTTGGCCCATCCTGTCCTGGGATTTTTGGTATACACCCAGGACATGTGTGAGTTCCTCCTAGCAGTCGTTTTCCTGGGCCTGGCCTCCCCCGGGGCACAGCTGACCTCTCACTGTCCCTGGCCCCTGTGCCTGTGTCACCTGAAAGGTGTGTCCACTCCCGCTTATACCAGGACTTTCATCATCTTGCTTGTGTGGTGTTGACTTGGGTCCCTGTACAGGTGGGCACACTATTGATCGAAGTGTCCTGGGGACAGGGGTCCGGGAACATTGAGTGGCTTCTGTGGTGTTGGAGTCAGACGGGGGCCTGTGGTGACTGACTGTGGGATGTGAGAGCCGACTGACCTGTGGTCCCAGATGGGCCAGGGAGTTCATCCAGAATTGCTGTCATCACTGAGGGCATCTTCGGGTGGAGGTCAGGGTTGCCGTGGCATCTGCTCGCCATTGACATTAGCTGGGGCACCTGTGGGGATGTAAGTGATTTGTAGGGGTTATTGTCTGTCACATTTTTCACATTTCTACCTTTTCCTATGGGTTTGGTGTTACACTCCCATCTTTGGTAGTGTATGGGAATGGATTGTGGGATTGGTAGTTCTACATGCTGTCCATGCTTTGCTGGTGGGTGTGCATGCAGAGCAAGGATGGTTGGGGTTGCAGTAGGTATGGCATGCAGGGATACACATTTAAGTCTGGTCATTGGGGTGGTGCACTGTGGGGGTTGGAGTGGGGTGTATGGAGACAGGGTGAGGGGGTGACATGCCAAAAAGGTTTTGGTGGGGGTAGATTAGTAATGGTGTTTTACCAGTGTCCAGCCCTCCAGTGACTCAAGTGAGTCCCTCAGGATGCAGGATTGCCGTGACTTGCTCCTCCCATGCTGTCAACTGTGGGGGAGGAGGTGGGGGTCCACCGCCAGTCTTCATGATGGTGACCTGGTGCCATGATGCAATGGAATACACCTTCCCCCGTAGGTCATTCTGCCTCTTTCGCATGTCGTCCATTGTCTGTGGATGTTGTCCCACAGCGTTCAACGTGTCCACGATCCTCTGCCATATCTCCATCTTCCTGGCAATGAAGATCTACTGGACCTGTGCACCAAAAAGCAGTGGCTCTACCCTGACAATTTCCTCCACCATCACCCGCAACTCCTCATCTGTGAAACGGGGGTGCTTTTGTGGGAACATGCCTATTGTGTGTTGTGTGTGTTGTGCAGAAGGTGTTCAGTGTTGTGGTAGGGTGTGTGGTGTGTGATGCATGACGGATGTTTAGGTAGATGTAGTGTGTGTGAGCAGTTCTCTAAGGGATTGGCCTGGCAAGGTGTAGCAGTCTTTTCGTGTTTGCAAACGATTGTGTGTTATGTGGGGGGGTTTATAGTGCTGTTGGTGGGTGTGTAGGGTGTGTGTGTATATGTGTCAGGTCTGGGGGTTTTTCTCTGGCCAATGTTGGCTTGAAGTGGTGTTGGGGCCCAATTCCACCGCGGCAGTATGCACTGCCAATGGCTGACCACTGTTGAATGTCCGCTGTGGTGATTTGTGGATCATAATTTGGGGGGCGGTGTATTGCTGGCGTAGTGGTGAGGGTGGTGGGTCTGACAGTTTTTTGTCTTGGTTGGTTCTAGCGGACTTGTGGTTATGGCTGGTTTCTGTCGGTTTTGTGTTTGTGTGTGTAGTGAAATATGTGTTTTTGAACATTTACTTTGTGTTGCACCACTTTGCACCTGGACTAGCTGTCTAGTGTTCAACAGTTGCAGGCTACATTTTATATTCAGTTTAGCTGCCTATTGACTTTATCGTAGCATTAGACACTGCTATGTTAAATCTATTCGTACTTTTCCACATTTTATACTGTGCTTGTTTTCGTGCTTTTTCTCGCCAAGGGCTTTGGTTGATAAGGATGTACTCAGACGGCAGGGAATGACCTAGTTTTGATTTAGCATTTTGGGATTGTGGCCAAACTCCAATGTGGTATTTCCAAAGCAGACCTAAAGTAGCCAGCATGTTTGAATTACTAAATGAGTGGGGGTGGGGGGGTTCCAGAAAGCTCCTTTTGTTTGTTTAAGATATAAAAAGACCCAGTGAAACAATGAGAGTGAGAGTGGCCTCAATCAGGATTCTTGACGTCAGATGCCTGATATCTGTCCTGTGAGGGTGGAAATCTCTTTCTCGCAGCCGAACTGGGTCATCGTCTTTCTGGCATGAGAAAGATGAAGAGCTTGGCAGGCCCTACGGTGATGAATTTTTACTTCATTATTTGCTTTGCATAATATAATATAATATAATATAATATAATATAATATAATATAATATAATATAAATACATATTTGTTGTGTACATTGCAGTGGAGAATCATTTTGGTATGTTTTCCTTTCATTGTTGTGACTATTTGTAAATGTGTGCTTTCAACATGCTAATTTCCTTTTTAGGAACCTCATGGTGAAATATTAATAAATGTATTCTTTGAAATGAGAAGTGCATTCCAGAGATTTTTGTCAGCTCAGTCATTAGTGAAAGCAAAACAGTGTGTCATAATCTGGTGGGCGGATTAACGCCTCTGCTGCAGTCTGCTGGCAGCCGTCACCACGGCGGTCTTTGGAATAGACCGCCAATGTCATAATGACCACCATAGAAAAAGGAAAACAAAAGGAGAAATAGAGTTATTTCTCATTGTTACACCACCCCTGGGGATGTGTAGGCTTTTGACGCATTCCTAGGTTTATAAATCCTCCTAAATCTGGGAATGTGTCGAAATCTATGAGAGTAGCATGGGAAAATCGATTGCAATGCCCATCGAATGCCTCTTTCACTCAGAGTAAGGCAACGCAGAGACTTGCGCTGCATTGCCTTACTCCATATCTACAAGGCCAATAAAAGCCACACAAATAGGCTTTGCACTGCCTTGTAGATATGGGTCCTCAGCCTGTGCCACTGGTGCGTCAAAAAAAGTGATGCGCCAGCGGGGCAAGCTGCTTGTAAATATGCTCTGAATTCGCATCCAGTAATCTTCCCACTATAAAAGGCATCAGAAAAAGTCGGGACTTCTTTTGAAAACAATGGCGATGGTCTTAAGCAGTCATACTGAAAAATTATTCACACAACACAATCCATCACTAAAACAGCCAAACGATACAACCATTGAAACCAGAACAGTCAAGCAATGCAACCACTGAAACCAGACCACTTTAGCATGTACAACCTACAACAGACTAGAGCTATGTCAAACCTACACCACACTAGAGCTATGTCAACCATTACCATTCAAATACAACAGTGCTTGAAAATTATTATAGGCATCATTATACACACACTGAATAAAATGAATCACAAGGCAATCACACATGTACTAATCTTCCTGTAAAATCCTCCTGACACATCTTTCCCTTTGTACAGGACGATGATTGAATGACCGAGGTGAATCTTGTGGCCTTCATACTCAACTCTACAGGGTACTACACATGTTCAGTTTCACTCCATGGAGTATTTCACTTTGCACCTTCTCACAACAGGATACTATTCTACTCCAGCTTAGCACTCCCTGTGGTGCTCTCCCAGGCATCTTGTATAACAGGGTGCTACTATTTTCCAGTTTTGCATACCACGGGAGGCTCCTACATCAAATCTCTAGAGGCAGGGTGCTGCTCTTTTCCTGCATACAACTAAGGCACCCATGCACCAGGGTGCAAGGTTGCCTGCGTTGGTGCTAGGTTGCCAAAATGGTGCCGGTGCAGTGGGAAAGGACAGTAATGGGCTGTATTGTTTAGATATGGCGCGTTCCTGGCCTTTTCCTTTGAAGCAAAGCAGCGCAGCCTGTGCCAAAAGCCCATAAATACCGGCCTAAGTATTCATCCAACCACAATTATAAAATAAGCTGCAATTCCTAAACGAGATAAGTAATCTAACATGTAGACTTATGAACCTGACACATGTGTTACCAATAAGATGTATATAGTACATGTTAATATTTAGGAATCAACAACCAAACTGTTCCCCAACCTAATGAACCTCGTAGTTAATGGGAAACAAGGCAAGTTTCATGACGAAGACACATAAAGTAATATGAACTTCATGATTATTAATAACCACGCTGAATAATTTAATATTTTAATTAATATTGTACTTGGACAAATGCCAGGCAAATTATGTTTTGACTTTCCATGACTTCATTACACATTGTATCCTAGAACAACACAATCGGAGACCCAAGCTGAGGAATCACTTTCCCATTATATCTTTGTGAAAATCAGTCTTTATGTCCTTCTAGAAAAATCTCAAACTCGGTTCTACTGTATTAATATCTGTTTCATTCATGGCTCATTCATTGGTAATCTTTGCAACTAGATAACTTTAATTTGTTCAGTGTGCGGTATAATTAAAATACGTCCAATACATTTAAATACAATAAATCACGAGTGTCAGTTTATTCACAGCAATACTTGTACACATTTGTCTTTTTCAATTCTCTTGTGCTGGTGAGTTGTCAAGTACTTACGACAGAGCCCATATTTGTTTGTTGTTAAAGGTGTGTCTGATTTCAGAGGCTTTTGAAGTGGCATGTGTGTGCTATAATTAACCATACTTTGGAGTTAGTTTGATATTTTAGCCAGTACTTAGCAAAGACTTTGTTCCACTTTATTTGTTCTCTGTTCCAGTAGATTAATTATAATATGTTTTAGAGTATGTCTTGGAGTTATGCCATCCATACATGTACGTATGTGCCATATGCTGTGATTAAACACATTAAGTCATATCCTAATAGTTTGAAGGTTCTTGCAGCTATAAATAAGCTATTTGTATGTAAATATAACAGATATGAAAATGAAAAACATTGCCTTTGTACAATTAATTTCATTATCTACTAAACACAGATGAGATTCTTCGTTAAACTTGCCAATGGTTGATTTAACATCCAATCCTTGTAATGTTTCCATTTTAATATAAAACAGTAATTGAACTTTCAGAGCAACCGTTATCCCCCATTGTAAACAAATACCCACCACCATGCAAAGAAGAAACGTGGAAAACTGTATACTACACCAAAACATAGTAAACCATGCCAACCTCCTAGTTGGTTTTCAGGTTTTACTTTACTACAAGCTGTTAATTCTAATCACAGTAAAGTCTAAGAAGGGCTGTGGTGTTAAAAATGGATGTGCCAGCTTTGTGATTGGCTGAGATGCCTGTGCCATGCTCCAGGAAAAAGGGTTACTTCTTCACTGCATTAATGCAAAACAAGCAAATTACAACCAGTCTGGCACTAAAATGTTTGAAGACAAAACAGTTCATACATACAGTTCTCAACTGGGCCACCAGTAATATTGAGGAGGATAAGGCCAATCTCTCTTCCTCCCCAGCAGATCAACTGATCCTCTGTAGTTATCGCAAAGTCTGTGAAGCGGATCCGAGTGTAAGGGGAAAAGGAAAGGAGACAAAAAGAGGGAGGAAAAAAATAAAATCTCCTGCACTTTTGTTGATGGAAAACCAAGAAAGGATGGCTTTGGGGCAGCATTGTTGACCAGTGTTCAAGAGGGTAGCAGTCCTCCAATTAGAGAACAGCTAGTACAATCAATAGAAGGGCAGCACACAAGAGGAATATGATTATAGTTATCATAGGAATAGGATCTCGACTTTTATGGTGTTGAGTGCTTAGCAGACTGTAGCTACCCCCAAGCACACCTGGAGACCTGGTCAAGTGCAGAAGTATGAAGACATAACACTGTAACACCAACAGAGAGGAAGCTTGGGATTAGAAGACAAAACGAACAAACTGAGGATACCATCACCTCAAAGGAACAAAAAAGACTGGGAAACCCAAGGATACAAAACAACAGAGGTGACAGAACGAATAGGCAAAGCATGAACTGAAGCATACGTTAAGTAGTCATAATAACCACATTTAGTTTGTATACCTTCTCTACCTCTACTGACCTGGAAGTGCTATTGCTAGGGTTCGTTCTAACATAGTTAGTGCAGTGCAGCTGATCTGTCTGATTCTGGAAGTATTTGTCCTTGATATGCATGCCTCTATTTTTTACACTTAACAAACTATTTGGTTACCCTGTGTTGCTCAGAACTTGAGCTACAACACTATAAAAATCAGATTTTTTTATGTACTTATTGATTCAGTGTAAGAGGTTAGCCTATCTACTTACACATAAAGATGATTTCAAGAAAACACAAGTCTGAGAGCACAAATTCTATTATAAGTACTTTACAAGTAAATTGTGTTTTACTATCTCATTGAACAAAACAACTGAATGGCAAAATATTTTGAGGAGTAATTAGAATAGGCTGGACCCCATAAAGGATGAACAAATAAATAAATGGCACACCATAGACTAGTGGGCCTGGGATAAAAAAAACGAACGTATATGTTGGATTAATTGCCAACAGGCTGGTGGGGGTGGGAAAAAACACTCCTATTCCCCTACGGCAAAACCTCTCCTGGTAGACAGTGTCTTTATTACAAGGGTATCTAACTGCATTTCTCTGGTGCACACAGGAAACAGTATTTTTCTCATTGTGTTTGATTCATCAGTCACAGGGCATGTTCTCTCCGTATATCAAAGATAGCCAGTGTGTCATGCATTGACACCTCCTTTCTTGTCAAAACCATTGTGTCACCCACAAACAACAAATGTAAGACCCATTGAAAAAGTAGCGTTGTTAACCCCTTCGCTGCCAGGCCTTTGCCCCCTCAGGTGACAAGCCTTTTTTTGGCTGTTTGGGCAGTTTGCACTTAGGCCCTCATACTTTTTTGCCCACATAAGCTACCCATGCTAAATGTGCATCCTTTTTTTCCAATATCCTAGGGATTCTAGAGGTACCCAGACTTTGTGGGTTCCCCTGAAGGAGACCAAGAAATTAGCCAAAATAAAGCAAAAATTTCAGTTTTTTAAAAAAAAAGGGCTGCAGAAGAATGCTTGTGGTTTTTTCCCTGAAAATGGCATCAACAAAGGATTTGCAGTGCTAAAATCACCATCTTCTTAGCTATCAGGAACAGGCAGACTTGAATCATTTTTCTACACAATGTTGGCATTTTACTGGGACATACCCCATTTTTACAATTTCTTGTTCTTTCAGCCTTCTTCCAGTTAGTGACAGATATGGGTGTGAAACCAATGCTGGATCCCTGCAGGCTAAACATTTCTGAAAAGTAGACAAAAGTCTGAATTCAGCAAGGGGTAATTTGTATAGATCCTACAAGGGTTGCCTACTGAAAATAACAGCTGAAATAAACAAATTATGAAATTGAGGTCAAAAAGCAGCCATTTTTCTCCACATTTTACTCTGTAATTTTTTTTGCGATGTCAGATTTTTTAAAGCAATATACTGTTACATCTGCTGGACTCTTCTGGTTGTGGGTATATATAGGTCTTGTAGGTTCACCAAGAACCCTAGGTACCCAGAGCCAATAAAATGCTGCACCTTGCAATGGGTTTTCATTCCATACCGGGTATACAGCAATTCATCTGCTGAAATGTAAAGAGTGAAAAATTGGTATCAAGAAAACCTTTGTACTTCCACAATGGGCTCAAGATAAGGTTTTGAGAAGCAGTGGTTATTGGCACATCTCTGAATTCCGGGGTGCCCATACTAGCATGTGAATTACAGGGCATTTCTCAAATAGACGTCTTATTTACACACTCTCTTACATTTGGAAGGAATAAATGTTGAGAAAGACAAGGGGCAATAACACTTGTTTTGCTATTCTGTATTCCCCCAAGTCTCCCGACAAAAATGGTACCTCACCTGTGTGGGTAGGCCTATTGCTCGCGACAGAAAACGCAACATGAACACATCACATTTTTACATTGAAATCTGACGTGTTTTTTTGCAAAGTCCCTAGCTGTAGGTTTTGGCCTCTAGCTCAGCCGGCATCTAGAGAAACCTACCAAACCTGTGCATTTTCTTAAACTAGACACCTAGGGGAATCCAGGATGGCGTGACTTGTGGGGCTCTGACCAGGTTCTGTTACCCAGAATCCTTTGCAAACCTCAAAGTTTGGCCTAAAAAACCCTTTTCCTCACATTTTGGTGACAGAAAGTTTTGGAATCTGAGAGGAGCCACTAATTTCCTTCCTCCCAGCATTCCCCCAAGTCTCCTGATAAAAATGGTAACCCACTTGTGTGGGTAGGTCTAGCACCCGCGACAGGAAATCCCCCAAAACACAATGTGGACACATCACATTTTCCCAAAGAAAACAGAGCTGTTTTTCGGAAAGTGACTAGCTGTGGATTTTGGCCTCCAGCTCAGCTGGCACCTAAGGAAACCTACCAACCCTGTGCATTTTTTAAAAACAGACACCTAGGGGAATCCAAGATGGTGTGACTTGTGGGGCTCCCACCAGGTTCTGTTACCCAGAATCCTTTGCAAACCTCAAAATTTGGCCAACAAAACACTTTTCCCTCACATTTCGGGTACAGAAAGTTCTGGAAAGTGAGAGTAGCCACACATTTGCTTCCACCCAGCGTTCCCTCAGTTCTCCCAATAACAATGGTACCTCACTTGTGTGGGTAGGCCTAGTGCCCTCGAAAGGAAATGCCCGAAAACACTATCTGGACACATCTAAATTATCAAATACAAAACTATCTGTTTTTGCCCGGGGAGGCACCTGCATTTTTGGTCCTGGGCTCAGCAGCCATAGAGGGAAACTTACCAAACCCAGACACTTCTGAAAACTAGACACCCGAGGGAGTCCAGGGAGGTGTGACTTGTGTGTATCCGGCAGTGTTTTCTTACCCCGAATCCTAAGCAAACCTCAAATTTAGCTGCAAAATCACATTTTTCCCACATTTCTCTGTGGGATTACCTCTCCAGGACAAATTTCCTTCCACCCAATGTTCCCCTCACTCTCCCGGTAAAAATGATACCTCACTTGTGTAGGTGGGCCAAGTGCTTGTGACAGGGAAAAGACAAAAACAAGTCGAAATTGAGGGAGAACCATAGCGGGTCCAAAAGGGCAGTTCGAAAAAAACATCTTTAAGCTGACAAGTGGGGCAGAATTTTTATCGGTATAGATGAGACAATGCTGGGTGGTAGGAATTTTGTGGATTCCTGCAGATTCTGGAAGATTCCATCACAAAAATGTAGAAAAAATGTGTGATTTCCAGCAAAGTTGGAGGTTTGCAGGACATAGTAGGTAAGAAAATGGTGCAGGGTGCATGTGAAGCACCCCACCCTGGACTCACCCAGATGTTTAGCTTTCAGATGTTTCTAGGTCTTGTGGATTTTTCTACATGGCAGCATCCCAAAGTCCAAAAAGTGCAGCCCTCACCATTCCATGTGGGATGATTTTGAGAGGTAGCCAAGCTCTTGTGGCCCAAATGTAAAACCAAAACCCAAAATAATCAAATGTCCTCTTGCTTACCATGTGATAAGATGTTTTAGTGCACGGGGAGAGCTGAAAGACTGTTACCCCCTTCAGTTGAGGTTGAAGGTGTCCCTTCCTGCACAAAAGCAATCATCCCTGCAATGCAGACACCCTTGTACCATAGTGCAAGGGTGCCTGCGTTGGAGCATGGTAGCCATTGTAAGCCAGTGCAGGGGAAAAGGACAGGAGTGCGCCATCGTATCTCATGAATATGACCCTTTCTTGCCCTTTTCTTTTGACGCAGGGCAGCGCAGCAAGAATCCTTGCAGTGCTGCCCTGCACCAAAACCTCATGAATGAATCTCATTATCTCTAATTTAAGCCTGATTGATTTTGTGCTAAGATACCAGAGGGTTAAACACAGGCTAATTTAGTGACTTGTTGATCACCCTGACAAGAATTGAAGTTGTTGCTTGAGAAGAGTCTTCACTCTCCTCAATCAAAAACCCCAGTTTACTCAAGCTGTCAAACCAGAAAGGGAGAGACAGGCAGAGATGGGCCTGATTTAGAGTTTGGCGCATGCAGTTACTCCGTCACAAACGTGATGGATGTCCCGTCCGCCATATTATGATTTGATAATATCCTATGGAAATTGAAATACCAGGGACAGGACATACATCAAGTGTGTGACGAGTAACCCCATCTGCCAAACTGTAAACCAGGCCCTTAGTTTGGAAGGGCCTTGATCAGTATCACACCTTCGTTCACAATTAGCTGTCAAAAAAGGGGAGGCTTGAGAGCAGGAAGTCTTTTTTTGGTCAGGGAATCTTTTGATCAGTGAGAGTGTAAGGCGGGGGCATGGAATAAATCCATTAGCTCGTGAACTACAGGGGTAGCAGCAAAATGCAGGAGAATAAAACCGACTGGACGAACTAAAAGGGTAAAAGTACGATAAAGATATCAAAGCCTTCCTTGCAACATATAAAATAATAATCCATGTTACGTAGTTCTTTTAATTTTATTTTTATTTTTATGCATTTCCCACCTCTAGTAATCTAAGCAGAGGGTTCTTAAACAGTTTGTAAGTTAAATAATATGAAGGCCTCCTGCAGCCACACTTGTAGCAGTACACGATTCTCAGCAGGACCATGTTTGGCCTTTAACCTGGAAACAGGTTGCACTGTTTATGGGGATATATCAACTGTCTTATACAACTGTCAAACATGCCAACTGCTTAAATGTTTTACGGAAGAAAGGATGCAGAAAGGGCCTTTTTCGAAGGCCAGGAACATAAAAATAAGAAAACACAAGGGAAATCTGGCAGGAACACAGATTTTCTTACAAAGAAATGCGTTGAATCTTTATTCGATACTTATTATTGGCTGACCTCACATGAAGGCTTCAGCCAATGAAGCAGTGGAATTAGTTGTAAGCAGCAGGGAAGGTATCTGTAGCGGATGCTGTGTGCCCAGGCAATCACGCGGAGAGATAAGTTACAGTTCAGTTTGGGAAACCACAATTTACGAAGGTAGGAACAGTGAGGCAACTTCGTGAGCAAAGTAAATATTGTAAGGAAAAAGAGGGCGTACTCATTGTTCAGGGAACGTAGTACCAGAGAGTTGGGATGGCAGACACATACAGACAAAGGGATCTATATACTTGAGAGAATTGTGAGTAGCTCCCACCTTGGCAATTTATTTTTAACGACAAATAACATAAATTAACGGCAGAAATGTTTGTTATGGAGGTTTCAGTGATTATCGATGAGTTAATTTTGGATTCAAAATGTATCTTTTTTTCTTATTTGTTATTCCTTTTATCTCGTGTAATAATTTGCACAATTAATACAACTTTCAAGTAATTTGAATTGGTTCATTGTTGTGCTCTTAGGATTGAACACAGAGAGGCAGCAGTTCGTCTGACCTCCAGACTATACTGACCGGGACTATGGGCCGTATTTATACTTTTTGATGCAAAACTGCGCTAACGCAGTTTTGCGTCAAAAAAATTAGCGCCGGCTAACGCCATTCTGAAGCGCCATGTGGGCGCCGTATTTATTGAATGGCGTTAGCCGGCGCTAGCAGACCGGCGCTGCCTGGTGTGCGTGGAAAAAAACCACGTACACCAGACAGCGCCGGCGTAGGGGGAAAATGGCGTATGGGCGTCTTAAAATGGGGCAAGTCAGGTTGCGTCGAAAAAATCGTCGTAACCCGACTTGCGCCATTTTTTTTCGACGCCCATCCCCCATCAACATGACTCCTATCATTGTAAAGATAGGAGTCATGCACCCTTGCCCAATGGCCATGCCCAGGGGACTTATGTCCCCTGGGCATGGTCATTGGGCATAGTGGCATACAGGGGGGCACAAATCAGGCCCCCCTATGCCACAAAAAAAAAAAAAAAAAATACTTACCTGAACTTACCTTAATGTCCATGGGATGGGTCCCTCCGTCCTTGGGTGTCCTCCTGGGGTGGGCAAGGGTGGCAGGGGGGGTCCCTGGGGGCAGGGGAGGGCACTCTGGGCTCATTTTGAGCCCACTTGTCCCTTAACGCCATCCCTGACCCAGGCGTTAAAAAGCGGCGCAAATGCGCCGTTTTTGGCCACGCCCACTCCCGGGCGTCTCTTTTGCCCGGGAGTATAAATACCACGTAAAGGCCTGGGAGTCATTTTTTAAGACGGGAACGCCTCCCTTGCATATCATTAACGCAAGGAAGGGGTTCACGCTAAAAAATGACGCACACTCCGGGCACTTTGGCGCCCGAAGCGTCTAACGCCAAAGTATAAATATGGCGTTAGTTGGCGTTAGTTCTGCGTCGAATTTGCGTCGAAAAAAACGACGCAAATTCGGCGCAACCAGAGTATAAATATGGCCCTATATTTGTATGGTTTAAGGATTACTCCATTGATACGGTTAGTTGTGCTCCAGACAAGCCAAGGTTCGCACATTCTGAATATCTATCAAAAAGGCCAAAATACTACACCTTGAAGAAAGATGTGCAAATACATGGCAAAGAGGAATTTATAGTGTATGCAGAGCCACCTTAAACACCTTCCAGAAAGTTCTGGAACCTTCCTTACAGAACATTCTGTAAGCTTCTTCAGGCTTCTAGAGCAGTGGTTCCCAACCTGTGGTCCGGGGACCCCTGGGGGTCTGCAAAGCCTCCTCAGGGGGTCCGTGGCTGCTTAAAAATGAAATAATATTAATTGATTAGGTCCCCAGCTTTCAGTAATGGCTCAGTGGGGGGTCCCCGGATTCCAATAAAGAGTCAGTAGGGGTCCCCAGGCTCCAGTAATGATAAAGTGGAGGTCCACAGATGTCAAAAGGTTGGAAACCACTGTTCTAGAGCATTCTGGAACTATTAGTTTCCAGTCCAAGATGGAAGAACTTCACGTTTCCCATTTGAGTTCTATATAAAGAGCTTTAGATCTGCTAGGTCTTGCCTTGCAGCACAGTCTAAGCCCCATACTCAACAGTTTCCTCACCTTGTGCTGAGTTCCTGTGCTCTGCTGCGAATCGTGTCCTTCATCTCTGTGTTTTCTTTAGCCCTACTTGAACTCCCTTCCTGCTTACCTCCAGCATCGACTGCCTCACTTTTCTCTATGCTCCTTCGGTACCACGCCTAGGGGGGAAGGTGTTTACCCCGTGGTTTTCCCCTTTTAGGTTTCCTTTGCATAGGCACTTCACTTCTACACGGGAGCAAAAGTGGCCACTGGAGTGCATCACCTATACCGCGAGTAGGCCAAGGCTAGGTTGAAGAAGAGTCCACAGTGCCCAGCCATTGACATTCATAGTCATAGTACAACTGTGAATCTGCAACAATTAAATTCCCATTCTTTAAGATGTGCAACCGGCAGTCAAACATGTTATAAGACTTTGCATTGTCTCAGTTTTAGTCTAACCAGTAAGCGCGATGTCTGTTTGCAGAATATCGAGTGCCGAATTCAAAAGGCTATTTCCCTGCGTAAGAGATGCTTGTACGTAAAATATCCCTCTACTCGTGTAAAACCATGTTTTGAAAATAAGAAGTTGATTATTGCTCCTAAGGTAATTTACGCATCCAGCCATTTTCCATGTGCAAAAATCTAGAGTGGAGTAGGTTGGTAATGAGATTTCCAAGTTTGTGGGTTTGTGCAGCCTCACAGAGCATTCCAACACTGGAATGCTTTGTGAGAATATTTACGTGTGATTCCTCATGCAAAAATAAAAGTCAATAACTTTTTCAGGAAAATGTTTATGAATTCCTAAAAGTAGTAAATCTGCACGCATCCTATCTAGGTCATAGGCCTGTGAATGCTTATCTATGGCTTTAATTGAGTAGTGCAGCCTAATGGCCTCATTTGCGAGGCCCTTGCGCCAACGGAGAGTCACTTTTAGCGATGCTGTAGTGGCGCAATGCCCTGCACTATATTTACAAGGCAGCGTTAAACCTGGATTAACGCCACCTTGTAACTACGGCCCCTTTACACGCATCACTTAGGCCCTGATTTATACTTTTTGGTGGAAAACTGCACCAAAGCAGTTCTGCACCAAAAAGTTCAGCACTGGTTTGCACCATTTCTGAGCACTAGCTGGGGACCATATTTATGGAATGGAGCAAGCCGGTGCAAAGGGTAGGCTAGTGTAAAAAAAAAAAAATGACATTAGCCGGGTGGGTCTGGCGGTACAGAAGAAGGGGGTTTTGCACCAAAAACTGACGTTAGGCAGGTTAGAGTAAAGAAAAACGACTAACCAGACTAGCGTAATTTTTTGACAGTAAACCATACATACCACATGACTCCTGTCTTATAAGAGACAGGAGTCGTGCCACCACCCCAATGGCCAGCACAGGGGACCAGGGTCCCCTGGCCATGGCCATTCCACCCATTGTAATGTAGGGGGGCCATTTCAGGGCCTCCAATGACACTTAAAAAAAAGAAATACTTACCTATACTTACCTATACTTACCTGGATGGGGTCCCCCATCCTCCGCTGTCCCTTTGATGTGGGTGGGGGTGTCCCTGGGGTTTGGGGAGGGCACCTGTGGGCTTATTCCATGGTGTTCCACCATGGAAATAGGCCCAAAGGTCCCCTAACGCCTGCCCTGACCCAGGCATTTAATAATGGTGCAAAGAAAGATTTGCACCATATTTTGGCCCCTCCTCCCCACCTTGCGTGATTTTTGCACGGGAGGATAAATAAGGCGTTAGGGCCTTAGAGTCATTTTTGCCCGGGAATGCCTACCTTGCATCTCATTGAAGCAAGGTAGTTTTCCGCAGGCAAAAAATGACTTTAACTCCAATATTTTGCCGCTAGACATGTCTAGCGCCAAAATATAAATATGGAGTTAAGTTTGCCCCGGATTTGCTTTAAAAAAAAAAGACACAAATCCGGGGCAAACAGAGTATAAATATGCCCCTTAGTGTGAAAGACGCATGCAATGGGTGTTGCTCTAGGTGTCCACTGCAACACCCATTGCATTTTCATGCTACCCTAGATTTACGAGAAATCCTAAACCTGAGGCAGCATCAAAAACGAGTGCCACCCTAGGGGCTGCGTGAACATGGCGCAAGGAGGAGAAATACTTTTATTTCTCCTCGCTTTTGCTTTTTGCACCACACAGAAAGAGGAAAAACCCTCTCGCAATTGGTTATGTGCAGGAAGGGACACCATCCTGCACATAAACAATCATTCATATCACATAAAGGTACACTGTTCTGAAAGCAAAAGATCCTACACAGGTCAGCCTAGGCACTTATATAAGTAGAAGCACTGTCTTATGGCTCTACCTTGAGAAACGTCTGTTAAGGCACTCTGTCATCGTGACATCCATCAAACAAGCCCTAGGTATGCTCAGCATCTGTTCACACATTACCTGCCTGCCAAACACCTGTGCTCTCCTTCAGGTAAACCTCTTCAGATCCCTCGTATTATCAAAGCAAGGAAAGGCTGTCGCTGATTCTGTTATCTTACAAGCCACGCCCTGGAACAATTTGCCATCATCTCTTCATTCCACCTCTTCTCTGACTAGTTTCAGGTATCTCCTCAAAACCAATGTATTTTCTAGTTAGCCTATCCACTCATGCCCCGACTCCAATTTCTTTTGTTTGTTTAGCGCTTCATCACTCATTTGTAGGTAACTGCGTCCCCGACAGGTGTACAAATGCATCAATGTATTTATTTTATTTTTGACATTTACTAAACACCGGTGAATCGCCCTCAAGAGGGTCTCTTGGCGCTGATGCACCCCACACAGGCCAGATATAAAAATTAGAAGGTTTTAGAAAAGGCAGGTTTTGAGAGGAAATTGCACTACATTAGCACATTCTTGAAAAAAAAAACAGGTTTTGAGAGATTTTTTAAATAGCACTAGATCAGGGCAGTATAGTGTCTGCAAGGGTAGCTGGTTCCAATGTTGGGGGGCTAAATATGAAAGCGATCGACCCCCCATGTCTGGCCGTACATATTCGACAAGGGTGTAGTAAAGATTTCTCACTGGACCTGAGGTTGAGTGTTGGAACTTAAAGCTACAGCTTCTTCCGCAAAGAGTGTGAACTACTTCCATATAAAGACTTGTGAATGAAACAGGGAAACTTAAAAAGGAGCACTTTTAATGGGTCGCCAGTGTAAAGATTTGAGCGTGGGTTCTGATGGGGATGGGGCTATCAGGAGAACTAAGGCCTATATTTATACCCGGTTTGCGCTGAATTAGCATCATTTTTTTACGCTAATTCAGGGCAAACCTAAGTCCATATTTATACTTTGGCGCTAGACACTTCTAGCGCCAAAGTTATGGAATTAATGTATTTTTCTGGACGTGAAAACCTACCTTGCGTCAATAAGATGCACGTTAGGCCTTCCCATCCAGAAAAGGAAGATATGGCCTAAACACCATATTTATCCCCCAGTTCTAAAATCCAGCACGGGGTATGGGGGCCTTAAATAATGGCACTAAGCTTGCTTAGCGCCATTATTTGACACCTGGGTATGGGCAGGCGTTAGGGGACCTGTAGGCATATTTACATGGTCTGAGACCATGGAAAGAGCCCACAGTTGCCCTTCCCAAGCCCCATGGACACCACCACTCAACCCCACCTACATCAGAGGGCCACCACAGGATGGGGGACCCATCCCAGGTACGTCCTGGTATGTATTTATTATTTTCTTTTCACGTTCAGGGGCCCTGACTTGGGGCCCCCTGCACAGCGCTGGGCCCAATGGCCATGCCCAGGGGACATTTGTCCCCTGGGCATTGCATTTAGGGTGGTGGGCATGGCTCCTGTCTTTACTAAGACAGAAGCCATGTCCATGGGGGTTGTGCACCAGAAAATGGTGCTACACTGCTTAGAGGCATTTTTTGCCTCTAAACAGTGCAGCGCCATAATTTGGTGCACAAGCTCCAGTTTCCCCTACGCCTCCCCCACCCTGTTTGCATTCTTTAAAAGGATGCTAATAGGGCATTAGCACCGGCTAGCGCCATTCCATAAATATGGCGCCCGGCTGGTGTCTTGGAATGGTGCTAGCCGGCACTATGCTTTAGCGCAGTTTTGCGTGAAAAAGTATAAATAGGGGCCCAAATTTCTGACTACCTTTTTAGAGATAAGGACCGACCCTAATTTCGAGGGCCAATCAATCAAAAAAGCAAATGCTTGGTATAATTGCACAAACATCTCTATTGTTCAATAAAAAATATTTACAACAACTGTTCTATAAGAAAAACAAAATGATGTAATTTTGGTGTCCCAAGTGACCTTGTTCCTTTGTTATTGCTATGTTTAGATCTCACCTACAGGCAACTTTTATGACTTTTTTGTTGAAAAGACTTATGGTCTGATTTAGAACTTGGTGAACGGGTTACTGTGTCACAACAGTGATGGATGTCCTGTCGGCCAAAATCTAATTCTTTAGATTTCGGCAGACAAGACATCCATCTCCATTGTGACTGAGTCACCCGTCCAGTCAAGTTCTAAATCAGGCTCCTATTGTGATCAATAGCCAAACATACAGTGTGTTTGGGCCACTCATTTGATTGTTTCTTATTCAATTTCTTTCCATCCTCTTGTTGTGTTTGTTCCTTGTCTGGAGTATAGCTTCTTTACCATCCTTTTGATTGGATCACTGCTATCCTTTCACTGCTTACTTTCAGGGAACTACTTTTTTTCATTTTCTGTCAGCATCATGTGTCGATTTCTTCTTGCTCTGTCCCTTGTGTGCTGCTTTTCCACTGAAATTCTCCCTTCCTCATGCATATTGAACTGCTCTTCCCCAGCTCGCCTGCTGCTTTTATCTCTTCTGAGTCCAGGTGTTCTTTGTGTTGCCCCATTCCTCCTCCCTGTCTCACTCCAGTTTCTGACCTGCCTCCCTGTCTTGTTTCATTAAAAAAAATACTTGCGTGAAGGGCCTTATGGTGACCATTTACTGCTGTGCTGTTCTTTTGTACAAAAAATATCCTTCAGAACCCTTTCTATGTTTTTTCTGTATTCACCAATCCAAGATGTGTGTTTGATATATTCCAAATGTAGAGGAAAGAAGAATGGGAAACTCACAGAACAGTTAATAAGAAAACAGTTACTGTGGCTTAGGCCTAGTAACAGTCAAACTAACTTTAAGAGGGCAAAATGGCAGATAAACAAATACAGTTAACATGAGCAAATACATGGATTATGGTAATAATATACCAATGTGGCTTTATTTATAAGTAATATGGCCACCCACAAATTTTTTTATTAATATAGTGCATAGAGCTTAATTTTACTGTCACACACTGAATATATTAACGAATAAATGTATGGAGCAATACATTATGCAGTCCAACGTGATGACCCATATGTGTGTATGCATCAGTGCCTTATTTTTTGCCCTTTATTTGCCAATGATGTTTGGCTTCTGCAATATCTATTTTCCTCCCGGTATTAAATGTCATTGATTAAATAAGCACTGGCAGAAACTATAGGTCTGCAAAGGCAAGGCCAACTGTCTTTGCCAATGCTTGTTTAACTTTATTGTAGATTACCTGTTCTACCTTGAATTGGTAATGACTGGTTCATTCTGTTGTAAACACAATCAGACTTTGTTCAATTGAACATTTGAGACTACCTGTAAGGCTCTAGTTAGAGATTTGTTCTCAAGTTGAAAAGGACAGGAAAATGGTTCTTTCCTGCAGAATGATGACGTTTTCTAAGTTATTTTATAGCTTTTTCTGGAACATTGCTTTTTAACAAATTATTTAAGAAGGAATTCAATGAAAGTTATGTGTAATACGCCTTTCTGTGTGCACATTAGATAATGTATGTTTGTTTGATATTATTTCTCTTTATTTTACACAACTCAGAAAATGATAGTGTTACATAAATTGTGCATTGTATGTTTGAAACAATTTAGAAGATTTTTTCAAGGCATACTTATCTGAAATATTTACAGACATGCACAACTTGAGCATGTGAAACTTTAGAAAGTGAATTGATTAGCAAGCCACTGGAAAGTGAGCATGATAGGTACACTATCACAAAAACTGGGGGATTGTTTTTCTTACAAAGTTACTGAACCTGAAATGTTAATCGAAGAAAGCTGTCCAAAAGAGTCCTCTTTCAGAACAGAGAAAAAGTAATTGCCAAGCACTCGGAAATATATTACTGCAGGAACAGCGCAGGAGTCAGACAATGGAAGCACAATAAGGGCGATAGTTTAGGAAGATAAGAATTTATTCGCACTGCGCAATCTTGGTGCAATCAACAGTCTGCACCACAATTTGAGGTTTGCAAAAATCAATTTTTCAATTACAGCAAAGCATATTTTGCCCTATAAT
Source organism: Pleurodeles waltl (assembly GCF_031143425.1). Lineage (NCBI taxonomy): Eukaryota > Metazoa > Chordata > Amphibia > Caudata > Salamandridae > Pleurodeles > Pleurodeles waltl. Next base: position 1,606,311,186 of record NC_090444.1, read on the forward strand.
AAAGATAAAAGGAGTAACTTTGCAAACCACAAAAGCTTACCACAAATTAGTTGATTTACAATTTCAAATTGGAAAATTCAATAATGAATCAAAATTCAGCTGGTGACAGCACAGTTGTAAAGAAGCTAGGCAAATCAGATAAGTGAATGCAAAGTTCAGTTTTATAAAGGCAGAAGATAATTGCATGATGAGTTGGTTGCTCTTAATGGAAATAGCCTATGCTAATCTAAAATGACAGCTAGAGTTGAGGAATTAATTAGTAGCAACTGTCAGCACCCAATGAAAATGGCAGACTAATCGGAGAGATATGGAGCATCGAGCTAAAAAAACGGCCTGCTTTGCAGTTACACCACCTCCACAGACACTTTAATCAGTGCTCAGCATACAGGAAGGTGTGGTGCTTTCAGTGACCCTCTTTTGCTGCCAAAACTTCAAGAGAAACACGTCTTCTAACCAAATGCTCCAGAAGCTGCCTCACAATGCCTGACCCTAAAATGAGTGACACCAGGACTCCACGTGGATGAATCTCTGCTTGACTACCCCAGCGTCACTACGGGCATCATACCCCTAGAGGGGAACACTTAGTGGCACTACTCTACAATGCAGAGCAAAGATGGCGTGGGCCCTCCCGTCCTATGCCTGACCCTAAGATGGCCACCTCCATTTAATACAGCTCTCTCTAAAGTATGCTCCAGAACTTTCTTACTTCTAAACTACACACATTGGGATCCTAAATTTATTCACCTTAGGAGCAACCTAAATTGCAGACAGGAGTGGGCTGAGAATAATCTCTTACACTGCAAACTGCTGTACCTTGCTATTCAACAATCTACATTGCTGCACCATGAAAAATGATTTAATTGCTACTAACCCAGGAAGGATACCAACTTCTGCACCGCACCCTACCTCCCAACATTCAGCGCCTCCATCAAACATCTCAAGGACTATCGAAATCCCACTAGGTGGACCCAACGTGAAGTATACAGTAAGGTTCGCCTTCAAAATGTGCTGCTGATACAATTTTTGTTCATTGGTCCTACCCGAACAAAAACAACTTACAATTGCAAAACCTTCATCTTTGAAGACTCTAAGGAACTGGACTTCTACGTTGTGGTAATCCAAGACCTGAAAATGACTTCTTAAAAACTCGGAAGGAATGGCTAACACTTAACATGAATCCTTCATACTAACTTTTACTAACTTTCTGTTCACTTAGTAATATACGATAATCAAGGCTGCCACAAATAGCCTAAACAAAACCCAGTTCACATTCTTCCCATAATGCTGCAGAACTCTGATCTACCCATAGGATTAACACACGGGCATACAAGCTCATTGTTCCAAAATAACTATAACAGGCTGAAATATTTGTTTAAGTTGCTTCTACTTCTTCAACCAAGACAGAATAAATAAAGTTGACAGCAGCCTACAAAACCTTAACTAAACAAATTAACCAGCACCTACTAACCGACAAATAACCTAGCAATAAACCTAACAACCTACTGTTAACCCTAACCAAAGGTAAGATTTCTCTTCTCCTCTTCAGGGACGGGTACTGTATCTCCAGAACGACGTTCAACCTGCTCTATTTAAAGCTAATGTTTTCTAATTGCCTTCAATCCAATGACAGATTTAATGCAATATTTTATCTTCTCACTTTCAATATAATTTAGATTTATCAAATCTCATATTGACATTAATTAATATTGATACCAGCCTCACATTGATAATAATATCATACAAATCTAGTGCCATCCAATGGGTACTCAGCTGACGTCCAATTGTTATCAAAACTGTGTTTTGACCCATAGGTTTGACAATACAAAAATCACCAATGTTTTCCCACACTACCTGCAATACAGTAACCTGTGTTCACTTGACCGACTCACTTCGATATGTGTTGAATCTGTGTTGAGAATATACAGGCACAATGTGAACATTATGCTGGTACTAGGTTGATAATATGTTGGTTCTTAGTAGGCATCTTACTGATAACTTCGCTGTCTCTACATTGACACTATGTTGATATTATGTGAGCACTATAATAACAGTAAGTGGAGAATTTACTGCAAACTGTACATTGTACTCCATAATTATGAAATATATTTGGTACCATTTTTCACAATCCTAACTGTTGACATAAAAACCTGACTCAGCAAAAATAATGTCACCTGTCACCAATTAACACCCATCCCACAAATAGCCATCTCACTCACTACAAATATTACACTTTCTATATATAAAACAACTACTATGCCTGCAAACACATTAATATAAATAATAGAAAACACATTACTGTCCACTCTGACTAAATGGCAACTAACTCATTAGGCACCTCTATGGAAACAACGCCAGGCAATCCAACCACCATACAATATAGCTAAACATGCCATACTTAAACACTGCTGTGACTCTTAATACACACCCTGTTCTATACAGGGCACAGCAAGACTGCACTCTGGACCTAGGCTTGACCACTCGTGGCCTCCATTGCTTCTCCTCAGTTAGAATGTGTCGGATACCTTTCCATGGTATCTAGATTTTGATCACAAATATTTAATCAATCACTATACAATAATTTTCTTCTCCAATTTCTGTTTACCTTTCATATCTTTCTTCCTGTCCTGTACTGTGCTACTCTACTATTTTCTATTGAAATCAAGGTGGCCATGAGAGAGCCAATCCTCCTAAAAAATAGCATGGGTTAGTGACTTATCATGAACCCCAGCCATGAACAAAAAAATGGGCTAATCACCCTTATCTCGAAAGCCTTTGGCCTCACTATCCTGTCATCAGAAGCAGACAACAAAGGTAAATTACTTCTTACTAAATTACAGAGGGACAGCACTGAAATTATAGTCATCAACATTCTGCCCCCAATAAAGACAACCCTACATTTTGGATTAATCTAAAAAAAAAAAGAAATCTCAACTTTACTTCCCAACTGCAGAATGATTCTAGGAGGAGAATTCAATTTACACTGGGACGCCACATTTGACAAGAATTCTGCATGTCAATTCAAACCCAACAAATCCCATAAACAAATACTAAACATGTGCAGTTCTCTTAAACTTAAAGAAATATGGAGACTATTCAATCCCACAGGGAAAGATTATCCATTTTTTCTCCCATACGCACAATACATTCTCTTGCCTCAATAATATCTTAATTGACAAAGCTCACATCCCAGTCATCTCTTCCCGAAACATTGATCCGATCCTAGGCTCAGACCATGCCTGTATTTCATTACTTTGCGATATCGAGTGTAATACAACAGGAACAAAAACATGGAGAGTGAACAACCTCCTCACGAAGGAACCCTCCTTCAAAGAAATAACAAAAAAAGAGATTGAGGAATACATAGAACTCAATAGCTCTTCTGGTCCAAATGCACAAATCATCTGGGATGCCCGGGCATATGATTAAACTTATGTCAAAGAAAAACAAACTATACAACAAAACCTTAGACCAACTAAAACTACAAATAAAAGCATTAGAGAAAGATCTCTAATGCGACAAAGACAAAATTCAATTAAGCAATCAAATTAAACTCAAGTATGAATTCAACAAGATTCTGAGTAACAAAGTCCACCTAATAGTCTAAAAATACAAAGGCATCAATTTCTGTGGACGTAATAAAGCTGGCAACCCATCATAAGACAAGAATAACCTCTATAACCAACAAACATGGCATCACATCGACAAATGAGAAGGACATCCTAAATACCTTCAAAAAATATCATCATACCCTCTACTCCAAAAGTAATAACATATCTTATGACATGTGCTTACACTACCTCAACAACATTAATGTAACTAAGATAGATGAATCAGTAAAATAATCACAAGAACAACCAATTTATCATAAAGAAATCATAAACGTAATCGAAACAATGAAAGCCAGGAAGACCCCAGGCACAGGTGGCTTTCCGGCGTCATTGTATCAAACTTGGGGAACCTCCCTAATCACTCCCTTAGAAGAGTTATTTGCCCACTTCTCCTTCACTGGCTCTGTAGAGGGCTCTGCAGCGGAGGCAACCATAATTGTTATACCTATAGGAGGGAAAGACCCATCCAGTCCCAATAATTACCAACTGATATCCTTCATAAACACAGACTACAAAATATACGTAAAGATCCTAGCCCTCAGAATAGAGTCCATTCTCAAAAACACAATACATCCCTCTCAATCATGATTTATCAAAGGAAGATTCAGCGCAGATAATATTCGATTTTTTTCCCATTCGATTGAAAAAGGCAAATACCTGCACCAACCAACCTGCACAATAGCATTCGATGTAGAGAAGGCCTTTGATAAGGTATTGTGGACCTTCCTCCAAGCCTCACTCACCTCCTTCAACTTTGGCCCTGCTCTCTCAAAAATGATCCTTGCTCCACACAAAGAACCAAGAGCTAGAATAAACATCACTGGAAAGTTGTCTAATCCCTTTTACCTCTAATAAGGAACCAGACAAGAGTGTCCTACCTCCTCCTACTATTTCTACTAATACTAGAAACCCTACTTATAGTGGTCAGTGAAAATCTATTTATCCCCGGTATCCCTTTCTCATCAGGCCCACAAAAAGTAGCTGCCTACATAGATAATATTATCCTTTTTACCACCCAGGCAGACTCAGCCTTGCGGCACATCATATTCACCATCAAAAACTACTCTAAGATGCTAGACTACTGTCTCAACAAAGAAAAGACAGTTGTTCTTCCTCTTAATATGTACAGCAACAGCTCACATGTCAGCCCCTATGGACTCAAATGGGCCCCAGATGAGATAAAATACCTGGGTGTATGGTTCACCCATAACCTTAAAGACTCCATCGATCTCAACGAGAAAAAGACACTAGATATCATTAAAGATAGCTTAGACAATTGGTCAACCAAGTTAATTACTTGGTGGGGTATAATAGGATCTATCAAAATGATGATTTCCCTCCTCATTAACTTTTTAATCAGCATGTCTCCCATATATCTCTCAGACACCTTTTTTACTAAAATAAACATGTTACTTACCAAATTATTCTGGAAGTCTAAAAAGCTCGGAATTACCCTAAAGAAACTGAGACTTCTTGAAAAACTTGGCGGACTAAAATTACCCAACTACCGGAGATACCAGCATGCCTTAGTATCAAAACAGGGGAGTCACAGGCCCTTAACCACCAACAACCCCTTGCCGTTATGGCTTGCTATGGAAATCACTCTTGCTAAACCCTTATCCCTCATTTATTTTCTAACCATCAAAAAAATAAAACACACCACTCTATAAACATTCTATCCAGCACAGGCACTCTGAAAAATTGGCAAAAAACTACCCAGCACAATTAAACACTCATGTCTAGCCACACTATGGCACAATGAAAACTTAAAACTACAAGGGAGAACGATGTATACAGAGAAATGGGCAGAAAAAAAAATTATCTCGGTGAGAGATATCAGCACCCCCTCAGAACCCATACCGTTTTCTCAAATTAAGGATGAAAATGACCTAAACGACCTAAACTTTTACCATTTCATTAAAATAAAATCACTTATAGCCAAGCATAAACCTCCAAACCCCGACCTACCCAACACATTAGAAACATTTACCAAAGGCGGCCACCTAGCTTCCAAACTGTACTCCTTTTTATTCCCCACAATACCGCTTCCATCCTATCCCCCACAAAAACCTCACTAGATAACCAACACAAGACAAGTGGGAAACTCTACTATCAAACTCCAACAACACTCCAAAGGTCTCACCGGACTGGCCATTTTCCTGGAGTAACCTCACTTCCAACATAATAACTCCATCACTAGCACAAAGCAGATACTGGATTGTCAATATGGCCCACTGGACTCCGGCCAAACTTTTTAAACTAGGCCTCTGATCCTCCAAAATATGCTGAAGCTGTGAGAAGTAAATAGGAGACCTAAAACACATGATAATGGAGTACACCTCCACCAAATATTTCTGGCAGGACAACAGTAATACAATATCTCAAATAATTCATTCAAAATGGACTCCTACTTTAGACTCTATTCCACTGGACATCCTCCTCACTGACATTAAACAGGCATTAAACAAAGAGGACCATCCCCTGTGCGACATTCTAGTCACAACTGGCCTTAAAGTTATCCTCAATAAATGGAAAAACTCATCTAAACTATCCCCCCACACGTGGTGGAAATGGGTCCAATTCACCAGAACTGCCTGCACCTCACTAAAGCTATACTTGAAGACAACACCAATGAAGAATGAAGACTGGTAAATTCTGGTGCAAACTAGACAACTTTATGTCTCACTCATCTATGTAACCACGATCATCTGGTCACTCAATTATTCATGCATTCACTCACTCATTCTCCCACACTCCCCCTCTTATCCCCACTCTCCCACCCCATTCTCTCCCTACCCACTCTTCACTTCCCCCATGTACTCCTTACTTTTCACCCATTATCACCTTCTTTGTCTCTTCTCTAATCTCCACTCTTTTACCCTGTCTCATTCATTTACAGCTGAGGGACCTTAATCATTCACCACAACATCAAAAACCACTCTGTCACAATACATATACTGATTAACCTCACCTCACCATTGCTAACACATACATTTATCGCTACTTTTATAACTGTGGACCGACTCCTCATGCTATATCCTAAAATACTGTTCCCACTTGATGTGATGGTACCATACATTGAATTGTTTCTTTTCATTTTGTTATTTAATTTTCCTTTTGTATAAAATCCCAATAAAACACTCTTGGAATAAAAAATAGAACCAAATGAAGGTTCCAATCACGGAAAGGAGAAATGTACATGCTCTAGAAATAAATCTATGAGCGGAAATATAAGGAGCATTGGTCTCAAGAGAAGGAACAGAGATGTCCACCTGCAAGGATGGACAAGGGCAAGTGTCCTGACTAACAAGCTTCACACAGTTAAAACATGAGATTTCATGAAAATCTTACATTCTACAGGTTCCCACTGAATAGGAAACAATCAGAAATCAGTGTACCCGCAGTACTTGGTGTCAGCCTCCTTCTCACTGATAATGCAATATCAACGTCTTCCCTTATCTTGGTCTTATCTTTGTCTTCATGATACCTCACAAAGGAGTAATCACTTCCTCAGGTTTTCTTTCTGTGCAGGTGATGAAAGTCTCTGTCCAAGATAGTTAGGGCCATATTTATACTTTTTGACGCAAAACTGCGCCGGTGCAGTTTTGCGTTCAAAATATTACCGCCAGTTAACGCCATTTTGGTGCGCACGGCGGCGCAAACCACAGGTGTGAGTCATTTGTTTTTACGCACACCACAGCATCAAGTCGTAAAGCAAAACGATGTTAACACAGCAGAAATTACTGTGGGTCAATTTACGATCCCCGCAAACCGGATATGCGTCGTTTTTTGACAAGATAGCGTAAAAATTCCCTGCGAACACAGCCATTTCAGCAGAGGAGAGCCAAAATTGATCCCAGATGCCTCTACAGACCCCAGGAAGATGACAACAGACCAGGAACCAGCCAGGAGGACCCACACAAGAACCAGGACACTTTTAAGAAGAACATGTTGCTTCAGTGCAGAGGAATAGGAAATTCTGGTTAAAGAGGTGACGGAACACCAGCACCAACTGTTTGTCACCTCAAAGTTGCCAATCAGTAGGAGAGAGGCTATATGGCAACAAATTGTTGACAAGATTAACAGTGTGGCAGAAGTACGCAGAACAGTCATTGAGTGCAAGAAACGCTGGCATGACTGCAAGCGCAGGACAAAGGAAAAGATGGCCAGGAACAGAAAGGCAGCACTGCAGACTGGAGGTGGGAGTCCAGCACACCAGGAGGCCCTGGACCACATGGAGGAGATGGTTGCAGCTGTCATCCCATAGGAGATCGTCACAGGGATTCAAGGACAGGACACCGCAGACTACCAGGAGACAACGCACATGTAGGGTAAGCCGCATGGGGAATTAAAATGCACTAATGTTAACCGTAAGCATGATGCCATGCCAACGATGGAGCAAAGGTAAAGCCACGCCAGGAGGGAAGGGCACAACGTCAAATTGACATCCTGGCACACGTCAGCCACCATACCCCCTACATTAACTAGGGCCCAATTAACAACCTCTAGCCATACCGACAACTGGAATGTAACAGTGACAACAGTTGTCACTACCACCTCCGCTCTGTGTGCAGCTCAAGTAGCAAATGGCAGTAACTTCCCCATGGATCATACACAGCAAAATTTGAGGGTTGATGATGACAACTCCAGTAATCCCCTCAAACAAGACAAAGGCCCGAGTCCTGTCAAATGTCAATGCCCATAGTTGTCGCAAACATCCGCCAATGTCATCAACAGTAGGAGCTACATAGCACTAAGGACATACCCATGCTGCATATGTCAGGGTCCATCCTGTGCCTGGGTCACAATGTAACATCCCAAATGTCATACTGATCAGACAACAGCATTGAGGGGTAGGACACATGTAACTGGTCACTGAAATACACCTGCACAGTCAGAGGAGGAAATAGGGCACTGATACGATTATCAGGACAATCCAATGTACCACACATTCCCAACATCAGCTGTACACATTACCAATGCCAACATCCATATCGTGCCATAACAATGCTATGCATAGTATACGCTACATGTCAACTACATTTAAGTGGATGTGAAAGATCAGAGACTGGGGCAGGTCCAGATTGTCAAGTGTGCTGCCAGTGCCATTAGAGCACCCACAGCCAGTGAAAGGCCTCACCTTGAGAATGGATGTAGACGGAGGGTTGAGTAGGACAAGAAGGTGTCAATTCACTATTTGGCCTAAACAAACACCTAGAGGAGATGATGCCAACAAGTCTAATAACTTACCACAATACATGTGACATGCAGGTGGGTCGTAGGCCTGGTAGAATGCCCATCTGAAAGACTGGAGCAATTAACACGAAACAAGGTCACAATGTGAATTCATCACAAGGCAGGCATGTCACATCACTAATGCCACAACACACACACACTAATTGTACCCCAGTTCATTGCAGAGGAAGATGGACCTCCTGCGGATATGCCTGTCCCATAATACCCTGATGACATGGATGACGAGCTGACAAACATTCCCCAACAGGCCATCCAAGAAGTCCTTGGAATCCTCCAGACCTTACCTTCAGTCACAGGGAGGAGCACAGAACAAGCAGCCATCACAGAGGACCTACCCACCACCTCAATTATAAGACCTGCCAGCTCCAATACAGCTGAGGACTCAGACGACACAGGCACCAGCTTTGAGAGAACTGTAGTTGGGGTACAGCGGGAGCTGGCCAATGAGGTGCGGTTGGGGAAGCAAACCATGGCAGCCAGCCTAGAGGGGGTGCGTTCGTGCATGATGTCATCTGCAGATCAGGCAGCAGCCATGCAGGCGCTAACATCCATCCTGCAAGGACTACAAGAAACTGTCAAGGAATTCACCACTGCAGTAAGGGAGTTGCCACAACACCTTGCACCCCAAACCTTCCACTGCATGCACAAATGCAATCATGACCCCCTCAGGGCCGGCCTGGCTGCCTACCATTGTGATGTGGCTGCAATTCTTAAGAACCAGCAGATCCTCCTTGCTGCAGTACTGCCCTTAAGACCTTAACAGGTAGCAGTGACCAGGATGTCTGACTCCACGTCTTCTAACACTGAGGTGTGTGTTGCCACTTCACAACTACCACCACCAAGGACAGAGGAGGCAACACACACATCAGAAGAAGAAGACATGGAACAGATCACATTCACATGGAAAAGTACCCAGAAGCACTAGTCCCTGCCACATGGCCAACTATTACCAAGGTCCTGCGTTTTGTAACATGCCAGTCTAACAACAGCTCTACTCAATGACTATTTTGCTAATCACTGTATATCTTGTCAGCCTGCCCAGTGATTGTCTCTCTCTTACTCATTGGCAAATCCTGTCCTTCTGCACTGTCTGAAACATCACCTCAGCATGTCAAAAGCATTTCCTTAACCCCTTGTGTATGATCACAATGTAAGATGTCACTATAATGGACTCACAATCATGAACAAAGTACATGTAGCACTACAACACTTTTCAATAAATAGCACTTACACAACAAATCTGTCTCTGGGTAATGTGACACATCAACTGTGCAGTAGATAACTGAAATGTGCCTACTGTCAAATAACGTAGCTTGTCAATACAACTGTCCTGAAATTATGTAGTCAGATAAATCTGCACAGTGGCCAGGATTGCATCATACTCTGCCCTTCATGAGGGTAATATCTGATGAAGTGAGAAACCATACACCATCATGCTGTGTTGGACAGAATAATGCTTCCTCAAGGGATATCTAAGTCATAAAATAGTGGCAGCAAAATGTTGTCACCATACAATACTAACACATATAACAGTGCACACAAATCTAAGCAAACACTCAAAAAACTGCATGAATGAAGGTGTCTGAGTTTACATCCAAATAGGTAATCATGCTGAACAGTGTCACAAATGATCTATGTGAGTCATGAAGACAATACTACAAGAGTGCTTACGACAACTCATCTTATAAGGCTGTCCTTGAACATCACACTGCAGTCAGACCTACAACTGTTCCCCCAATACCAAGTCTGGAAGCACCGTTTGTGACTTATAAAACACACTTACCGACAAAAACATGTTGGGATCCATATTAACTGTGATTGGTGGTTGCAACAAATGGAGGAATCTTTGCAAGGTAGCTCTGGGGTAGCTGCCAATCTTACAGCTCAGTTGGGATTTGTTTGTAGCATAGGACACACATGTAATAGAACAAAATTCATGTACACTAATGCCAAGGCCATGATCAAGTAGCTTTTAACACATACTGTAAAGGGTTCACTATATATTTATTAAATGGTAATCACAGAAGAGGAAACTGAGGGAAAAGTCTTACCTACCCTAATCTACCCTGACTACTTATTACCCACAACTGTCCCTAACTAACCTAACCTAAACTTACTTATCACATGTAACGAAACGTCCTAAACATCAACCTCCCACCCCCCTTATGAGACGGGACACTTGGAGGACAACAGATACTAACCTAAACACATACTATACTATCCTAAACAAAAATATTTTTTTTTGTATTTTTTTTTTATTGTTTTTTTTTGTTTGTTTATTTTTTTATTAAGCACACAAGAACCCCAATATAGCTCCCCACCCACACACTTAATATGTAAAAATAGAAAGAATCAGGACCCCCCACCCACTAACACTAACTAAACTAACAGACTATAATAACCTAACACTAAGCCCCCTGAGCCCGCTAAGTATGAGAACAAGGAAAGAGAAGGGAGGGGAGGGAATCACGTCCATTGTCATCAAAGTCTAGAGGTTGGCCCTCCGGAGGGTCCGCTTTATGGACCGCACACGCCTGTTAATATGGCGAACATCCCGGCTCAGATTACTGATCTTCCTCAAAACACGGTCCATCTTACGTTCCATTTCCTGGATGCTGCAAGCTCAACTGTTGGAGCTGGGGCAGTCTGGGTACCGGCAGAGGAGGTTTGTGGGCGTGTAGAGCCAAGGCCTGTGGGCTGTCCTGAAACTGTTGTAATGCTGGGGCCTGGAACTACAGCAGACATTGGGACAACAGTCCCAGCTGTGGGTGGTGCCACCTGGGTGGAACTGGTGGTTGTGCTGGTGGTGGCTGTGGTGGGCAAAGTAGGGCCACCCTCTGGGAAAGCCCTCCATGCTCCGGAGGCCATTCATGGCGGTATCTACGGGCCATCCTCCTGAACCCCGGCTCTACCAGCAGGATGTGTTTGTATCTCATGGCCCACCTCTGGAACTCACGGACCTGGATGGGTGTCATGTTTGCAGCTGTGAAGACAAAGGCAAATAATTTACATTAGGAACTGCATTGTCTGAAATGGCACAAGAAGTAAATCAGACAGTACATCTACTGTACTTGAAACAGCTCATATCACCATACAGATCATTGAATGTCCCTGAGGAAGTACATGGCAGGCCAGCCTACAAAGGTCACATCACACATAGCACATCCAAAACCTACGAGATGGGTAACAACAGGCATTGACTTGACATCTGAGTTCTGCCAGTTATCAGTTAACAATCATGCTGCATATCCTCCGCCAATACCTGGGCTACAGATGTCAGTGTACGGAATGCAAAACTAAAGCCACATGGTCTGCAAGTTGTAACTGGACTTGCCAGTATACTAATTTCCGACCAAACAGTCACTTATTCACATGTATTTGTAACATACTGGTAGCATCAGTCCTAGGTACCCTATTCACAAACCCATGCCTGTGTTTGAGGGGGGGTGGAGAAACAACTAACAATTCCAAACAACATGGACACCCAGGAGTGTATAGAAAACACCACACATGTTTGGCTGTACCCACACACCACAGGTAAGGTCTATCAACAATCAGGAGTCTGCAAACCCTTGACCAATCATAGCGCCACACAGTCAGGAAATGCAGAGCTTGGTACACAACATATAATTCCAGTAAGGCATGACTTACACCAGACACAGAGTTGCAAGAACACCCATGATCATGATTAGCATGCACACCTAGGCCATTGCACTCAAGTTCCACGTACCTGTAGCACTACATGTGGAAGTACATGCTGCTAGGAAGTTCTACCTACAGTTTAATAAGTACTTTGATGAATAGGGAAGCAGAATTCTGTTGGAAAGCGATTTGCAGTACCAATCTGGGAGAATGTGGGTCTGACAGGCTGACTAAATCTGAGCTGAGTTCCAGTGCGACTCTTGTTGATACAAGTGTTATCCACATGACTCACCCCAGTACTCATTGTGGGGCCTATAGGAATGACCTACAATCCCTAGATAATACAATCGGATAAGCATTGGCCAACTCAAAACTTTTGAGAAACTAAAATCCCACTCATGGACCAAGACAAATGATTGGCCAGCGCATCACACCTTGCTATGTGTTCAACACACAGGAGTCCATCACACATCACCAGCAAACACAACACATAACAGACATATCAACACTTACTGGAGTGGTCGGGGTCCTCAAATGTAGCCACCTCTCCCACAGTGTAGGGTGCCGGTCCACCTGTAAGGCATGGAAGGAAGAAATGTGCTCAGAATCTGTGCACTGACCAACAATTTCAAAGACATATACAATGTGTAAGCTGAATAAGGAAATGACAGCCATCCAGACATGATGATACTGCATCTGATATATCACGTCTAACATGTACATAGCATGGGTCTCCTGTGACAGTTACACATATATCTGCACACATGCAGTGGCCCTAACTATCATGTGGTGGCAAACATGCTCCCTCATTAGTGATCAGAAATAATAATGGAGTGTAATCATTTCATCATGTGCATCCAAGAGAGACATCCAAAGCCTGGTTACGTGAGGACTGCATTACCAGTCAAACAGCCCATGTGGCCATGACACATTTATTACACATAGGTACAATGTACAGAGGGGCAAGGACTTTTGTAAGCCCTCATGTTGTTACAGTTTCTTCATTTGATGTGGCCCAGCAATGGTGATTTGCACCAACCATGGAGATGTGAACCCATGTGCATACCTTTGGACTGCCATCCCTAATTGGAATGTGGCACAACTAACTCCAAATACCAGTCTACGATGTTAGCTGAGGGCACCTTACACCATTTGACTATGTTTTCAAATCCATATATGACATGTATCCAAAAAGATGAAGGACCACAATAATCCCTAACATTCATAGAACTTCCATGAACGCTTTCCTTCCACACTCACCAGGCTCACATGAGACATATGACTGGGCCACTTTGCTATCATCAATTGACGTTAAGCCAGCACTCATTTTCTGCATCATGTAGTGTTTCTCAAGTCAGTCTAGCTATTGCGTCAACAAAGTTAGCCAATATTTTAGTACATCTTTACTTCTCTGGCAAATGTGACCTATATAGACATGATTGGCTCCTATTTTATTTGGTTGTCTGACATAAAGGCGGCACCAATTTACTTAACGGAAAAGTATCCTATAAGTTTGCAGAGCACGTGCTTCCTAACAGCTAGCAATTGTGATCCTTCACATAGTGCATCAATTACCTTGTATGTTTCCGAAGCATTACACACAGTCAGCAACTTAGCTGGCAGATATTGTACAAATCATCTGATGTCACTACAGAGCATTTAATTGTGCACATTTACATGATTAGTACTCACCAACAGGCCCACCAATCACTATTCCCAGGTGGTCCAGCAGATCTTGCTCCCTGGTGATTGTAGTGCTTTCCTCTTATTTAGTTTCTAAGCACTAACATAACACAACAGAAATGCACTTCTGAGGTCAAAGAAGACTTTTATTGTTGTTAATTCTTCCCCAACCACAATATTTTATGTATGACGAATTAGTAGCTTTCAAGTCCGCGTTAATCAAACAAAATATATCAGTTTGCAATATACACAGCAGGTTATATTTATAAGATATTGAATGCAAAGCAAAACAAATACTTCACTGTGTGGGAATTATCTACAGCTTCATCTTTCTAAGGTCTGCAAGCTGATGACCCCTGTCAGCCGCGAGAAAGAGAGATTCATCTACCCACACGGGATTGCTGGCAGCCTGCGCCAAGCTCCAGCACGAGGTCCGGCAGATTTGAATCTGACTCTCTGCAGCCTGTTACATTCGTTACAAAGGTGTGCCCCCTCCTCTCAGACCTGGGAAACTGAGCAAGCCTTTTGGAGACTGGCCAGGTCTCCAAGACTACTCCTGTTCCCAAGCTCAAGCGAAGAAAACAACACCCATGTACTCTCTCTTATCATGTCTAGTCTACTGTGAGAAAAACATCTTGGTTCTCTGGTGCAAAAACACAGCTTGGAAAAATACAGCTTGGATTCTCAACTGCAATGTCTAACTCCACGTTAAAGGCAATGGGCAGCTAACCTAAGTATCAAATGCAATGTCTAGTGTCATGTCAAAGCCAATAAGCATCTAAGCTGAATACAAAATGCAATGTCTTATATCATGTCAAAGCCCATAGGCAGCTGAGCTGAATACAAAATGCAATGTATAATATCATGTCAAAGCCAATAGGCAGCGGAGCTGAATATAAAATGCAATGTATAATATCATGTCAAAGCCAATAGGCAGTTAAGCTGAATACAAAATGCAATATATAATATCATGTCAAAGCCCATAGGCAGCATATCTAATAGCATGTCAAAGTCAATAGGCAGCTAAATTGAATACATCATGTCAAAGCCAATAGGAATGCAATGTCAAAGCCAATAGGAGGCTAGACTGGATACAGCATGTCAAAGCCAATAGGCAGAATACAGAATGTAATGGCTAATGCAATGTCAAAGCCCATAGGCGGCTCAACTGAATACAGAAAGTAATGGCTAATGCCATGTCAAAGCCAATAGGCAGAATACAGAATGTAATGACTAATGCAATGTCAAAGCCCATAGGCGGCTCAACTGAATACAGAAAGTAATGGCTAATGCCATGTCAAAGCCAATAGGCGGCTCAACTGAATACAGAAAGTAATGGCTAATGCCATGTCAAAGCCAATAGGCAGAATACAGAATGTAATGACTAATGCAATGTCAAAGCCCATAGGCGGCTCAACTGAATACAGAAAGTAATGGCTAATGCCATGTCAAAGCCAATAGGCGGCTCAACTGAATACAGAAAGTAATGGCTAATGCCATGTCAAAGCCAATAGGCAGAATACAGAATGTAATGACTAATGCAATGTCAAAGCCCATAGGCGGCTCAACTGAATACAGAAAGTAATGGCTAATGCCATGTCAAAGCCAATAGGCGGCTCAACTGAACAAAACATACCATGTGCTACTGGTGAACATTGAGCAACTAATATGCGCAGTGGTGAAACACAAAGTCATTGGTCAAAACAAACTTTATCAAATGGCAGTACAGTGATGAGGTCAGCCCACCGGTGATTCAGCTGGTGGTCACTCCTCTGGCTGGCATACACGCGCTGCAGGTGATGCAGCACCTTTCCCCAACAGATTCTGCGCGCCTCAGTGTGATACCCCTGTATCACCCTGCCCCCCTGCCTCGATCATGAGTGGTAGGAAATGGCACACAAGCCATATAAATCCCCCCAACTCCTCCTCACCCATCCTGCCAAGACGTGGCCTACCAGACATCTCGGCAATGAAAAGGGAATAGGGGATAAAGAAGAAGAAAGGGGAAAAGGGGGAAGTAGGCGTACAATAAAAGAAGAAAAGTAAACTTAACCACTAAAAGAGCCCAACTATCCCCAAACTAGCACTACCCACAACAGACTCCCACAAACAACAAAAACACTAGAATACTGGACAAATTTTAACAAAACACACTAGGACACTATACAACAACAATATTTATTTCACAAAATGACAATTAAGATAGCACACAGGACACAAAAGCACCAAATCACTGGACACCACTCTGAACATAGCCACACAGTCTAGAAGATTCACAGACTGCAAAGTGAAAGTGAAAGTACACCCACTGTACATAATCTGTAAACAGGATATCCTATTACATCACTTCCTGCATAAAATGGCCACCGTTTTTCACGTTATACGTCATATTATTTCGAGCATACAGTTTGTTTGTCAAATTTTTTGCCGCACAGGAGCGAAAATTAGGCCGCATCAACATAATAGTAAATAGTCTGTACAAATATTTGGGTGTGGCCTAATTTTCACTCCTGTGCGTCAAAAAATATGACGTACAATCTGTATTGGTGGAAAAAACATGACGCATAACACGAGCAACATAAAAATTTCAGTGCATGAACTGGTTTTGGGCATTTTTTAAGTTTTTATGTTATGTTACATTTGGGACACATCGGAGATAGGCTGCTTGCACCCACTATGGTGTTGATAGTGTATGTTCACATGTGAGACATCATACTGCAGCGGACCATGACCCGCTACTTCCTTAACAGGATTTTGACGGTTGGCTCACGCACTAGATGGCCATATGTGTGGCCTACATATATGTATTGCACAATTTGGGCATGTTTGGCATCAGGAGAGGATAGCAAGGTGACGCACATAAGTACAATACCTCAATGCCTATGGCTCAATGTGTGTGCAGTGGCAACTAATGTAGTTGTTGACCGAGTGTGTGTGCATCACAAGATGCATTATTGAACATATGCTTGTATGAATGTGAAATCAATGTGTCCATACGTTAGATGCAATTCATTGTGGAAATGAGAGAGGACATGTGTTAGTCATACATGTAGCAACATCTGTTATGTGCACTTCCAGGATTTTGGGTAACGTAGACACCACAAATGACAAAGCATGCACCAGATAGATGGCAAACGCTTGTTCATGCCAATGGTCCACAATTTCACCATCCTATGTCCTAGATTTTTGGTAACAGCTTCCTACGCACTTGTTGGTGAATTCCACAGTGAGTCAGACACATGCATTGAGGAAGTGTGTACCATGTGATTGTCCCAGACAGCCAAAGGTGAACCACAAATGTATGATGACGCCACAGTTGAGGTCATATAACTGAGCCACAACTCTCCAGTGGCTGTGGTGGACCAGCAGACGAGGCAGCACGTGTCCACATATTTGCAGTGATCAATTGCTCAAAGGTGTCTTGTTCATGTGTGAGGTCCAATGTTGATCCTGTATATTTTTAGGGGTGTATGTTGTCACAGTTAGGTCCAGGTCTCATCATGAGTCAGTGGCAGCTATTCCTGTATCTACTGAGTATCCTTTGTTGATCAATGTGAGTAAAGTGGATGAGGATATGAGAACCTACATGGGGATGGTCCCACCCTGTCACTGAAGACATGTAATTAGACTGTCAACAGGGCAACCTTGGTGTGCTGAGTGAGATAATGTCTCAGGTGTCATGTTCCGGCAGGTGTCATTACAACATTTATACACAGGTTGGCCTCTGCAGTTCCCACTGCTTCTGGGAACATCATAGCCTCTGTGCTGATTACTTTTTCAGCTATTCACCACACAGGGCCCATCAATATGTTGTGAGCAATGTAATTGTGTGTGTGAACTGTCAGGGTCCTGACATGTGTGGACATTTCATGGATATTATCAGAGGTTGCTGGTTCTGCTGAAGGCCCGTACCCAATCCCTGCATACGGCCCTGGGACACTGTCACACTTTGTCATTCATGCATAAATGAGACCCAGACAAGGGATGGGCCATAAATTTTGGTATTCACAGAGAATTTAACTCATATGGTACAATTAAAAGGCAGATGATGCTATACAATGTATTTGGGTATGTATTGATGAAGCACATGACCAAATACCCTCTGAGGAATAAGAGGCTTGGTAAAGCAAGTCTGGTACATATGTAGCCACAGGGAAACTTTATGGTGACGCACAGACAGATGCCAGTCAGGCTGACAGGATGCAGGGTCAATCAGGATCCAGCAAATTCACAAGTTACATAATCAGTGGTCTGACTAAGACTGTTTGGAGGACGAACTAGACAGTTGACATGTAAAACTGTGCTTGTCCTGTGTTTTTGAAGGTGACACATGAACCCAAGGGCTGTGTTACACAGCTTAATTAGTAGCTATGCTTAACGGTGTATTTGACAAAATGGCAACTCCTATGCTGTTCCAGGCATCAGGAGGGGCAGTGCAGGTTAAAATGGGTGGTGTGCATGGAGGTGATCACTGGTGTGGGCTGCATCAGTTTCTCACAGGTCCTGTAGGTGAGATTTGCATTCTAATGGCCAACAGCCGTTTTCACACGGGAAGAAATCTACAGGTGCTAACAGGGCTTAGAAACTAGAAGCCAGTGTATTAATTGACCTGACGTCCATGCAGTCAGATGTACTATGACAATGGTATACCATAGGAAAGGGTGTAGCACACTGGATTGCTATTGTTAGCCTGTGTGTGTAGAGGAGGGAATATCGGGGTACACATATTACTATTCCAGGGACCTCTTCAGACAGGTGGGTTGTGACCAGGTGCATGGGTGTGTCAGGAGTTAGGAAATGGGCTGACATGTACATGGAATGTCATGTGCGCAATGCTGCTCAGATATGTGGCACTTGTACTGTGTATGTTCTGACTCTAGGGAACTCTAGTCACAGATAGTCCTTGCAAAGATTGGATGCAGTTGGACTTCCTGATGTCACGGGTCTGGTCATACATTCCTGTTACTGATGCAAAAGCACATCAACTGCCTCATGTATGAGGCGTGTTTTCCCCTTTTTGTGTGATGGTGTCTTAGTTGTGTGCCATATGCTGCGATGAACCAAGTGTCTAACATGTATGTGTGAAATAGGTGTGGTCCTCTGCTATTGTCCTTCAAAGGTGAAATGTACAGGATGTATGTCATTTACAGTGTGTGTGTATGTGACCGTTGTATGGTACGCATCACATTTTCTCTGGGATTTTCAGTGTCCTAATCGGTATATCAGCAATGCTCCATGAGCTATTCTGATAGTTAGAGATAAAGGTGTGCAAAAATGAATAGCCAAACCATGATATCGTGTTTATTTAAATTAGTTCATAAAGTGGTGATGGTGATTATATTTAAAAGAAATTGTTCACAATATGTTGCCGCCTACGCAAACCAGCGGCCGTGTTTTGTTGTTCCCCCTCATGTTGCAGGCCACCATCCTCCTCTTCCTCCTCTTCAGGCATGTGTGGCTCTGGTTCCAGGAGGGGAATGTTCCTTCTTATGCAAATGTTGTGCAGAACGGCACATTTTAGAATGATCTTACAGACCATTTCTGGGGAATATAGGAGGCTACCACCAGTGATGTCGAGGCACCGGAATCTCGACTTGAGGATGCCGAAGGCCCTCTCGACTATGGTGTGTGTCCTCCTATGTGTATCATTGTAGGCACGCTCTGCTGCAGTACTCAGGTTGCCAATAGGTGTCATTAGCCATGGCTGGATGCCATACCCCTGATCAGCTGCAAAATGAATGGGATCATGTTGATGTAGCTATCCCCATTGAAATCACCTTGGATGGCAGAAGTTATCTTGTGTTGTCTGTGACTCTTTTGTGTTATTGTGGCGCATCCTAGGCTTGTAGGATGCACCATCTGCATTGTGTTGTTTCCTTGGCTGGACGAGTGTTTGGCTGCTGACCAGTTGTCAGCAGTATGTTTTGGGATTTGCAGTACAGTGAGCCCTCCCTAGCATTGTGACTTTTCATACAGGTGTCCCCACTGGGGGTGAGATGATAGTTCCATACACAGGTTAAAATTGACAGTGTTGTTAACAAGTTCAAATCAATTTACCCTGGACATCACATACCTTTAGACTTATGCAATGGATTAATGTAAACATTATTGAGATGCTTACAATTTGCAAGGTGACATTTAGGCAACACACTCCAAACGTTGTGATCATTGACGTCTTAACATAAGGCTGTACACCAATTTCAGACGTGTGACAGGTTCAATGGTGACCTAAGAAACAAGGCTAGTGATGTCACAACCCCAGTGTGATCCAGTCGACATGTTGCTGTTGTGGTATATGTGTTGTGTGTCCTAGAGGGTTGCTGTGCAGGCTGTATATAAGTAGTTTTTTTTACTTACCAACAAGTAGTCCATTGCCATACCGTCCATCTTGGAAGTGTTGATTGATGGTAGAGTGACGGAAGATGAATGAGTCATGGACACTCCCAGGATATTTTGCCACAATGTTAGTGATCAATCCTTGGTGATCGATAATGGCCTGCACATTGATGGAATGTGTGTGCTTCCTCTTGCGGTAGAGGTGTTCAGTTGCAGCAGGTGACACAAGTCGTACATGTGTGCAGTCCAATGCACCAAGGACATGTGGGAAGCCACTAATGAGGTAGAACCCCTGTTTTGTTTCCTGCTGCTTCTGCTGTGTGTTAGCGAAGCAGATGTGACAGGGTGTGAGTCCAATGATGGCATCCAGTACTTTGGGCAAAAAGGCAGAGAATGACGGCTGTGATATTCCGGCAACCAGGGCACCAGTTGTTTGGAAAGAGCCACTTGCCAGCATGTGAAGTACGGCAAGCAGCTTGGTTTCTGTTGGGATGGTGCGGGGTGTCAGCAAGGTGGGTGCCAACTGTGGCTCACTGTTTCGCAGCAGCTGCTGAATGGCCTGCCAGTTCAACCTGTACCTCTGGATGATGTCATGATCCCTGAGGCCATGAAGGGTTGTTCTGGTGCGGAATATCCTCTCCTGCCTTCTGTGCTGCCTTTGGGGTCCCTGCTGGTGTTGTGGTAGCTGCTGTTGTTGCTGCTGGGCTCTGCGTCTGGGTGGACGCTGGATGAGAAGCACCTCCATGTCTCCCTTTTGCTGCTCTGCTGCTCTGCTGTTGCTTCTGTGTGTTCTGATTGAATAGAGGTGTGTTTGCCCCATTTTAACGCCTACCCTGACCCAGGCGTTAAATTTTGACGCAAATCGGGCTGTGCGTCATTTTCCAGGCCCGCCTCCCGGCCGTGGGTAATTTTTGCCCGAAAGCATAAATACGACGCACGGGCGTATACGTCATTTTTTGGACGGGAACGCCTACCTTGCATATGATTAACGCAAGGCGGGTTGTTGCATCCAAAAATTTACGCACACAGTGGATTTTTGTCATCCGCGGGCTCGGGCGCCAAAGTTTAAATACGGGGCAAGGTTTGCGCTGGATGTGCGTCAAAATTTTTGACGCACATTCGGCGCAGACGGCGTATAAATATGCCCCTTAATTTCTATTCCATGTCCTTCAAACTGTACGCTAGTATAGAACAACTTTTCTAAATCAATACACAGTGTCTCTGGTGTCTGGAACAGAAAAGTGTAATGCACAGCAAGCAGAAATACAATGTTTATTTAAAAAAAGGATTAAGGCACCAAAGCCTACTCACAATAATATTAGGATCTACATAGGATCTACATGGTAGCTAAAAGTAATTCAGAAAATGTGGTTCATTCAGTTTACTAAACCTAGATGTAAAACACCATGTAAAATAATGTGTCAAATAATATATGAAATAATAAATGTCATATGTAAATCATGTGAGAAGTGGTTATGCCTGTTAATGATTAACAAACCATTATGCAGAAATAAAAACACTGTGGGGGTCATTCCAACTTCGGCGGGCGGCGGAGGCCGCCCGCCAAAGTTCCCCCGCCGAATGACGGCCCCGCGGTCAAAAGGCCGCGACGGCCATTCTGGCTTTCCCGCTGGGCCGGCGGGCGACCGCCAAAAGGCCGCCCGCCGGCCCAGCGGGAAACCCCCTGCAACAATGAAGCCGGCTCCGAATGGAGCCGGCGGAGTTGTAGGGGTGCGACGGGTGCAGTGGCACCCGTCGCGATTTTCACTGTCTGCATAGCAGACAGTGAAAATCTTTGTGGGGCCCTGTTAGGGGGCCCCTGCACTGCCCATGCCAATTGCATGGGCAGTGCAGGGGCCCCCAGGGGCCCCACGAAACCCGTTCCTGCCATACTGTTCCTGGCGGTAAAAACCGCCAGGAACAGGGTGGCGGGAAGGGGGTCGGAATCCCACCGCCGGTTCCCCTTTTCTGACCGTGGCTTTACCGCCGCGGTCAGAATGGCCCAGGAAGCACCGCCAGCCTATTGGCGGTGCTTCCGTGGTCGTTGACCCTGGCGGTCGATGACCGCCAGGGTCAGAATGACCCCCTGTGTCACCAATTTCCCCCTTCTAATGGCTCTGGGAGCCATTACATATAACATCCACCATTTTCCCACACTGCAGCTCTAGTGTTCCACCACAGACCATCTCTTTTCATGTCTCGATTCCTCCAACTCCTTTAACTTGGTACTGACAAAACACTGTGGCCCACATTTTGAGATTGGTGGTAAATGCCGCCTACTGCTGCGGTGGCTGCCGCCAAAAGACCGTTCCCGCCGCTAACATACGTCCACCAAATTATGACCATAGCCGGATTTCCACCACAAGAAGGGTGGAAATCCGGCTGTAGCCATACTGGCGGATGGTGTTAAGTTGCCGCTGCTACCACCAGAAGCGCAACGCCAGTAGACCGCCACCAGATGTATTACAAAAAATAATACTGCCTGGCAGTGTTCTGCTGGCGGACACTTCTGCCGGTAGCAGCACCCCGTCCCCTGCTGGAAGACTCCCTGGATACAGGTAAGTTGGGTTTCCGACAGGGGAGAGGGGTGGGGAGTGTTGTATGTTTGTGTGGTGGTGTGTGCATGAATATGTGAGTGTGTGCATGAATGCGAATGTGTGTGTACTGTTGTTTGCATGTATGTGTGCATGTGCCAGAATGCGTGTATGAATGGAAATTTGAATGCATGTCTTCGTGTCAGTATGAATGTGTGTACGGATGTGTGTGTGAATGAATGGATGCATGAGTTTATGAATGCCTGTAAGCCTGTGTGAAAGAGTGTGTGAATGCGTGGTGCGTGTCTGCAAGTGTGCGTGTATGGGGGCCGGGGGGTTTGAAGGGGGAAGCATGGATGGGGGGGCATCTGGGGAGTGTTGGGGGTAGGTGGGCCTCCTACCATTGACACGGAAGGAATTCCCTGTCACTGGTAGGGCTTACCGCCATGGTTTTCTTGGCGTTACGAACGCCATGAAAACCATGCAGTAGGCAGGGTCAAAATGCCGCCAGCGGGACATTAACAGCCGCCATGGCAGTCAGTGTGGTATATTGGCGGGTTGGCTTCAGCCAACCCACCAATGTCATAATGTGGCGGTATGTACCGCCAGCCTGTTGGCTGTACTACTGCCACATTAACACCGACCGCCGGGGTCATAATGACCCCCTGTATCTCTTTCAATTCTATTTCTTCTCGCTTTCTCTTCAGTCCTCTGTCATCAGCTGATTTACTGCCCTCTTACTGTTCAATATTCTTTCCTTCTTTCATCAGTTTGAATCTCTTCATCATCAAGAACAAACAAACCACACAAACCCTAATGCTCAGTAGGGGTCTTTATATAGCACTAAAAGCCCCTTGCCAAGACCACTTAGACCGCTAACTATAGAAGAAAAAAACCTTGTCCAATTGCTTCCCAAGCACCTGTCTGTTGCAATTCCTTCAAGTCTTTTGACAGACCCATGGCTCTCATTGCTACTGATTCTAAATCTATGGCATTTAATGCACCTGCGGTGTCAGCTGCCAACCTGCCAACTAGATTGGACAACTTTCTAATTTTCACATCATTCAAAATCACCCCTACAGAAGGAATCATGACACCAAACATATTGCCCACTAGATACTATTATGAACAGATCTCCCATGTGTGCCTTTACTCTTGTCTTCTATCCCATTTACAAGATATATTTTAGAATCACTAACCCCATAAAACAACTTTATATCCAACTAGAAAACAACTGAAAATAATCTTTAGTCACTCAGATATAATATACAGCAGGATTCACTGACCCAGTTCCACTCAGAAATTATTATTTCTTTTTCACTTCTGCTCATTCACACTAACTCCATCCTAGTAGTAATATATTCGTAACCTATTGTTTCACTCTTATAAAATATACCTTCCCTTGCATTACTATATCCCAAAAACATCTAGGGTGTATGCCTGCATCTGCAACTCCGGTTCTGCCGTATCCCAACTAGTAGCCTTGCTGTTCTCGGAATCCTTTGTAATCAATTCCCATCTTTTCTTGCCTGCAACTCTTCCATAAAATCCTTTTCATTCCTGTTCATCTTGCAAATAAGATTCCCTTTATTATAGCACAGCGAGGTCTCACCATCCAAAAGTATCCCATTCTTTTACATGTGCAACTGCAGCACATGGAATCAATGCTCTTAACATAGGTGGCATGTGAATGGGCTTGCCAATATTTGACAAATAAACTAAACTACCTTCTATGTAAGACAAACTATTGATAATCCTACAATTTAGAGGATATGTTAGCGGAATTTGGTGATAACTCATACCACCAGCAACAGACGTTAGCAGGAAAGTAGAAAGTTAATATCCTTTGGCATCTATTAGCTGCGAATAACCATGCAATAACTTAAAGAAAACCTTATTTGAAAAATTACCCTCAGAGTCATTGCTGTACAGAAGCTCTAAGTTAAGAGTGTGCTGCTCTTTTTCATTATTCAAATTAGGCTCTAATCCGGATTGTTCTACTATAGGAGTAGTGATAGGAGAGGCAACTAGCTCTGCAAGGGAACTCAAGATTATCATTAAAATGATAAAAAACATTGATACCATGACCACTGTTGCGCTATGCTGTTTCTGCCAAAGGGCCAACATGGTTTCTTGTGAATCAAAATAAAAAGAAAATTCAAGATTTACAAATAATATAAACAAGCAGTCCAAAAGTCTCTTCTTATTTTCCAAAGTTACAAAACTGTCAACTTGTCTATGAAGAATGTCAAGCTGAGATGCTTTAAAGTCAAGCCCTGTCCCTACATCAATCTTCTTCTAAAATGACATCCCTACTCTTCTACAGAAGCCTGGGCCCAAGAGTCATCAAAAAATTCAAGATGATGGTTCGGTCACCATAAATTGGCAGCTAAATCCAGTTCAGTCTAAACAAACATTAATTAAAGTCAGAAAGTGGAGGTTTCTCAAAAATGTTCAGCCATCTCATATATCCTCAAGTCAGCTTCACTTTCAGCAAAGTATGCCCTTTCAGGAGCTTTGTACCTTCCAATTAGTACCCTTGTTTTCTTAGGCCTTCTGACTATTGACTGTTCAGTGTCACCGTCAATTTGTTCATGTGTCTCTGTTCTTTCATTGATGGTGTCTACAGTATGTTCTTTTGACATAGAAACACTTTGTATTTCTCTACTCCTTGGCCACCTTTTGTTTCCTGGCCCCCTCTGGTTTTGATGCTTGTCCCTTCTCTAGGATCAGAGTCTGTGCTTACAGCTTCTTCAATTTGGATCACTGTGCCTATTCTTAGCTTATTAGTAACATTATCTGCTCCTGTCTCGAGTTCACTGTGAAACACTTGTGCACACTTTTCATCTTCTCCCTCTGAGCTCTCAGGTTGCACACAATTTGGTCTCTGCACATTAGTAGTAGCTGTCACCACTTCTACTACAGCATGTTCCCCTCTCTGAGTGTGTGATGCATACATGCAGTTTGGAAGGCCTCCACATTTAAAAGCGGTGTTCATGACCAGGGAGCCACCCTAGCTGGGATCCAGACATGATTTGCTCATGTGCTCAGACACAGTCAACTGGACAGAGGTGATGGCACTAATTTAGCCTAATGATTGACAGAATGTACCACGTCAGCCAGGCCTTTGCAGTAGTCAAGAATCATGCCATCAGAAGGCACAGAGGGAAGTCTAATGGCTCTGCCCTTGAGTAATTCATGTAGGGACAAGCCTGTCCTCGAATCTAGAATACTTAGGCTCATCAGTACCAAAGGAAGGGCATCAGGCCATTTTATAGATGTGCATGAAAACACCTTGGCAAGATGTATTTAGGTATCCCATTAATCTGTTCCACGATGCCTGAAGCCTCAGGGTAGTAACTACAGGAAAATCTCTGGTCATCCTGCAAAGCTGCACACAACGGTTTCATAACTTAATTCTTGAAGTGACTACCATGGTATGAATCCATTGAAACAAAGATTCTAAAACAAGGGATCACTTGCCTGCATTCATGTGTTGGCATGTGACACACCTGTGACATAACTGAGATGTAATTATACATAATATGGAGTGTAAAAAAGAGATGAACCATGGTGCCTTGGCCTATATGAGTAGCACAATGAAAATAACAGGCCATGGGAGACAACATTGAATCATGCAGCACAAGACGACCATCTACGGAAGCCTAGAATTTAATTGTCCTTCTAAATACACCCTGCTCTGGTCCATTTCTCTTGTTCGCAATCTGGTGCTTCTACCTGTAATTGTTTTTACCTCTTCACATGTATAAGAATATTCAGTAGAAGATTCATAGAAGTGCCATACTCTGATTCATCTGGAAATGCTCCATTGAAGGTGCAAGACTCCAGAGCACAATATACAACAAATTTGTCTGCGTGCCTATTTCAGGGGTCAGAAAATCATTTCTACCCTTGTGTGCTACACATTTCAGAATAGCCACTTCGGCCAGTTTCTGCAATGCATCAAATGTTCTATAACATAATGTCCATTAAAGATTAGGGAGCCATACGAGGGCATGAAATCCCCTGGGAGTACAACTGTCCAAATTTGTGGACCACGCCAAACCAGTACTGAATCTCAGTGTAGATGGTGACTCTTATATTGTCAGAGACACAGCCAGCTCTAGTAAGAGTGATCAGTTCAGCCCCCTGTGCGGAGGTTACATTGCACAAACAGGAGTCTTCCTCTGTGCCTTGTAATGTGCAAACGGCATAGGTTGGTTCCAAAATTTCTCATTCACTTCTTAAGCACAGCAGCCCACAAACAGCATATAACCATGCTCTTCCAGAGGGGCATCTCGAATGTCAGGTCTTGGTTTGGTACACAACTCAGTAACATCTAGATTGGTCTATCTATCATCCTCATTTTCATGAACAACAATCAATGGCAATAGTGTAATAGGATTGGGACATGAGCATCTCTTCATTGTGATGTCTTCTGCAGCAATAATGATTTGTTTGTGCTTTGTAAGTCGACTATTGGTCATGTGCTTATTTTGGGTGCGGGTTAAAACTATTACTGTGAGAGGATACCCCATTACAATGTACTCATATTGTTGAATACTGATATCAACTGTTCCCACCGTCTCTAGGCGACCCGGTAACGTGGCAAATTCTGGTTCCAAATTGGCTGAAAAATAGGCAACAGGGCATTCTGCAATTCCATTTATCCCAGTAAGTACTGACGGAGAACAGATCCTTCTCAGAACAGTAAAGAATAAAAAGCTTTTCACATTTTGACATTCCTAGAACTGGGGCTCCGCAGAATTTTTCTCAACTTGAGAAAGGCTTTTTCACAAATGTTGTCCTATGGTAGTGCATTTGACACATTTTTGTGTGTAAGCCTCGTGAGAGGCTTGGACACTAAAAAAGGTTGGGAATCCAGCGAGGACAGCAGCCCGCATTCCCAGAAACATTCTGGCTTCTCTTTAAGTGTTGGGAGTGCTCAACTGCAATATGTCAGAGATTCTCTCTTGAGACACTTTCCTTGCTCCTTTCTCAATATGATATTCTAAATAAGGACCTCCTTCTGAAAGTACTGCAATTGGTTTGGGGACACATTATGTCCATTTTCAGCTAGATGATTCAACAATGCTATGGTATCTTTCTCTATGCCTCTTGGGTTGTCGACGCCACTAATAGCTTGTCAATATATTGAATCAAGACTGAGTTACCCAACGGCTTTAGGGTCTGCAGGTTTTTTAAAGATCTGGGTGAATATTGAAGCCTTATCTGCACACCTTCAAGGAACTCAGCACCATGCCAGAACTTTCATGATACCAGAATGCAAAGAGAAACTGGCTATCTTGATGCAACGGAATTGGAAAGAATGCTTACCACAAGTCGAGTACTGTCACCGTAAGAAATTGGGTTGTTGGTTGAATGGTGACTGACCCCTGTTCAAGCAACAGCCACAATCCCTGTCAGGTTAAACCACTTAAGTCACTTAATTAACCTGTGCTTAACCCTTGGTACCTTGGCACATAAACAAACAACCTAGAGGCAATGTGTAAAGTATTTATTCAGCATTTAAACAGTAATAAAGTAGGAACACCACACAAGAAAATTCCCACTGCAATTTAGAAAAATAGAGTACATTTTAATTAATTAGTTGACACCAAAACAACAAAAATACAATCAGTAGAACCAGAATAAAGAAATTTTAAGGTTTTAGGAAAATCTAGCAGCTCGAAGATCAAAGCGTGAACATCTAGTCGCAAAAAAACAGGTCAAAGTAAAAAAATATGACTGACCGCGATGGAGCACAGGTCAATACAAAATAGTCAATTGGGCCCAATACAAGAAGTGAATTGGGCCCGGTTGGCGCTCACCTTTGGACTTAAAAGAAAATGTTCAGAGAAGGTAAAGTTCAGCAGAGCAAGGCTGCAGGCTATGTCTGACTAGGGTGTGTGGCATTGGGGAGCTGCTGGATGAAGTTGTGGTGAATATTTCTACATTTTGACTTACAGCCTGATCTAAAGTTTGGCAGAGGGTTACTCCAACACAGCAGTGATGAATATACCATCCTACAAAATATAAATCCCATAGGATACAATGGGATGGGAGTAACCCCTTCATTAAAATCTAAATCAGGCCCTTAGTCACTTTTAAGGGAGTCGAAAATGTTCGGCAAATGAAGCTGGAGGCTGTGGCCGTCGAGAGTTCCAGAAGGCCGGATAACCCTGTACCTTGGGACTTCTGAACAGGATTTGCTGCTAAGGAGAAGAACGTAGCAGGAGCAATCATGAAGTCTGGCCGATCGGAGATGCACATCAGGTGAAACGATGAGCAGGTCGGTCCTGCTCTTCTCTTGGTTCTCAGTCTTATTTTTTGACAAAAATGTTTAGTCCAAAGTTTTGAATTTTGGCCATGTGGCCACCTGTAACATCTAAACCAAGTGTCAAGGACCCAAAGGGCACCACGTGGGGGTTCAGGACTCACATAGGCTGGGTCCAGGTGCAGGTTAAGATGGTGGGAGCCCTTTTTATCCCTGTTGCTATGAACAGAAGGCCATCAAACTAGCACTTGGAGTCACTCTGGTTGTCTTGGGTTTCAGTGATGAAGCAGGCTCAAGCATGATTCAAGGCAGGCTCCAGGCAGCAAAACAGTCCTTCCAGATGCAGCAAAGCCTTCTTTTGGAGGACACAGTATTTCACAGAAGCAGGCAGTCATCTGAGAATCCTACTACAGGTCCAGAAAGTGAACTGAAGAGTGGGTCTGTTTTTTATCTCTAGTACCTTATTTGAAGTCAGGGAAGTTTCTAGAGGATTTCCTTTGACGTCCTTAAGTATCCTGACGCCCCTGCTCTGGTTCCAAGCTGGCTGCATGAACAATACAAGTCCTTTTTGTGAAGGCAGAGCACATCCTATTCAGCTACAAGTGGACCTGTGCCTAGCTCTTGTCCCCCATTCTGCCAATTGATGGCCTGTTCCAGCACACACAATCCCTCTAACTCTATTGTGTGACTTCCTGGGAGGAATAAATAAAGTCTACATGCCAACAATACGCAGTCACTTGACCTAGGACAGGTGGCAGGCACTAAATAGCAAGGGCACGAAAATGCCAATTTTCTGAAAGTTGCATTTTCAGAAATGTAATTTAAAATCTGACTCTACCATTAAAGAGACTTTTAAATGACATTTTAACAAATAACAAACATGAAATGCTTACCTGTTCCCAATCGAATGTTAGCACTTATTAAACAGAATGAGGCAACACAAAATTATCTTTTTCCAAGGCCCTCTCAGTCTCATCCTGCTTTTGCTCGGCCTCCATGGCCAGTTTCTTTTCCTCCATCTTAAGTTGAGCCATCTGCAGCCAAAACTCCCTTTCTACTTCTCTGTTGGGGACAGGCCTTGGGAGGTCATACTGCTTTATGCTCGGGAGGGAGTTCCAGTTCAGAGGACATGTTATCTCCTACCCTGTGTGCTACAATTCATGGCTGGCACCCAGGTCCTCCTCCTGCTCTATCACATCATCTTCCCTCTCCTTGCTCTCAGTTGCTGTAAGTAATTTATAAGCTTTTACCCAGGCACCCTGAGCCTTCTGGTGCTTCAGCTTCCTGGTTTTCCTCTTGGTGGTTAGTCCCCCATTTTGCTCAAGCAGAGTGTAGTTATCCAGGTTGGCAAGTTCTGACTCCATGCTGAAGGTGTAGCCACAGGCACAGACAGTTAGGTAGAATGAGAGTGAATTTTGAAAAAGTGAAAGAGTTGATCAAGGAAAATTTAAAAGAAACTGTAAACAGTATGAACTCATTTATCTGGGACTTTGGTGTTACACAAAATCACTGTAAGGCACTGCACAAGCACAAGTACTGAATCTTACTGCTGAACACCAATGTAGGTTACTGGTTGGGGGAGAACCCTATTCAAGCAGCAACCACAATTCTTGTCAGAGTGAAACACAAGAAAACTCCAAATTAGCCTGTGCTCAAACCTCTGGTTGCTTGGCACAAAAGCAGTCAGGCTTAACTTAGAGCCTATGTACAAAGTGTCTGTGCAGCACATACACAGGAATAAAGTGTAAATAAAACACTAAAAAAATCCCACACCAATTTAGAATAACAGAGTAAATTTTAATAAATGAATTGACACCAACACAACCAAACTCCGATCAGTAGATCTGGGGTTATGCAATTTTAAAGATTTAAATTAAAAAATACCTACTGTGGTTATCTGGTTGCCTTAAAAAAAAAAACTAAAAGAGGGGTTTATACGGAAATGGGGAGGTTTGGATAAATAGAGTCCTGGTCCTGTGTATAGAGCTCCCAATACATGTACAAAAACAAAGTATACACAGTTCCACTAAAAAAGTATAATCAGGAAAACCACATTGGATCCTGATCTAAGAAGAAGAAGAAGAAGAAAGAACAAAGAAGAAATGTCCCTGGAAAAATTATTTCTTTGGAACAAAAGCCCTCACTCACCAAAAGTGACATGCTTCATCCTTGGGCTCTTCTCCACATCAGGCAGGCGCTGCAATGCCTGACTTGCCCCTCAAGGGGGCTCTTTGCCGGAGATCTTTTGAGATATATGGCCGGTTAGAAAGTGTTGAGTATAGGATTGGAGAGAAAAGATTAAAAATAACTAGAGGTTAGGCAAATTTTATTGAAAAATCCAACCACTGTCATAATTAAAACCAAACACCGGGGAGAGAAAAGAACAAGGTCTAGGCTCCCCAAAGTCACTTCCTCACTCAATTTGAGGTTGGAAATTGTCCGTACAGGATCCCTTGTACGATTTATCAAGAGGTCAACATGTTTCTCGCTATTTATGTCCTATGGATCTGGCACGATTCTTCAGGACTTAAACTACCTAATCCTATGTGAAAATGTATCCTATAGTAAGGAATATTAGTTTAATGCAGGGACCCTCCTCGTATTAGTGGATGGGCCGCATCAGGAAAAGCACCAAGTGATGGAGGTCCTACTAGATTGAGACCTAGCCGTGATTCGCGGCTTTCCCTGCCCCGTCTCGGTGCTCCTGGAATAGGGTTGCACCAGACCAGGACAGAGTAACAAATGCAGGCCAACCACGAAGGAGCATGGGATGGCTGCAGGAACCCAGTCATGCCTGCTGAACCGAGTACCCTAAATCCTGGTGGCAAAGCATTGCAAGGCCCTACATCGAGGATGTGTTTCACATTGGTGGTTTCAAGGAGCTGCAGGGCTAAGATGCGAGGCCCTTTGTCAAGGGGCATCGTAAACCAGCTTCCTGAGGAGCTGCCAGTTCCTTTGTCTCGTACGCATCGCTTAGCAGTGGTTGCGATGTAGAGTTGCTAGGTGATGTGTTGCGCTGCAACCATTCTGGGAGGACCACAATTGGGCTGGCAGAGCACCATCAGACTCACTTCCAAATATCCAGGACAGGGGTGGAAGCACTCAGGGGGCAGCAAAGTAGCAGCCCTTCCTACAGCAGAGTGGCATAGCAGTCCTATTTCTGAGTCTCCCACAGGTCCAGATTATGTACTAAAGATTTGGGTCTGTAGGTCCACTATTTAACCTTGGTGCCATCTTTGAAGTAGGAGAAGTTTCTATAGGTTTTCAACCCCAAAGGTGTGTGGAAGTCCTTTCCTCCCTGCCCTGGCCCCAGCTTGTCACGATGCACAGAAGACTGGTGTGAAACCCTCTGTGAGTGTGCTAAGGCAGAATCTTTGTGACATGCAAGTGAGGGAGGTGGCAGCTCCACCCCCCATCAAGTCAGAGATGGCCCATCCTACCAACATCTATTGCCCCTTTGTCTCACTGTCTGGGAGCAATACACAAAGACCAAGTGCCAGCTACACCTAGTCACGTGACCTAGGAAGCAGGCTGCAGACAAATGGTTGAGACAAGAAAATGCTAACTTTCTAAAAGTGGCATTTTCAAAATTATGACTTAAAATCCAACTTTATCATTAAAGAGAGTTTCAAAATCACAATTTCTTAGAGACCAAACTTGACATTCCTAACTGCTCCTAATTGTAAGTTATTACTTTTTGAAAGTAATAAGGTATTACAGTGCTATCCTATAAAAGAGGCAGGCCTTGCAGTAGGGAAACAAAAGTAAGAGTTTTTCGCTTCCAGGACATGTCCAAATTTTAAGTACACTGCACCCTGCCCTCTGGGCTGTGCAAAGCGTACACAAGGGTGACCATGTATTCAAAAGGAAGGTTTGGGTCTGGCAAAAGATGTTTGTTGCCGGGTGGAAATGACAGTTTGAAACAGCACACACAGGCTGCAATAAGCAGGTCAGATTCATGTTTAAAAGGCTATTTAAATGGTTGGCACTGTTAGAGCTGCAGGCTCACTAGTAGCATTTAATTTACAGGTCATGGGTGCATGTAGTATTACTTTACTAGAAACTTACAAGTAACTTCAATGTATCATTTGGGTGTAAGCCAATTTTACTACGTTTAAGGGTGAAAGCACAAGCATTTTAGCATTTGTTAGTAGTGATTAAGTGTATAGAGTCCCCAAAGCTAGCAGAAATGAGTTCAGAACACAGTAGGATGAAGACAAACAGTTTAGGGGTGACCCCGCTGAGAGGGCTAAGTCCAACAGTTGTGTTTTGTTCTTATACAACTGTTTGTTACTTCTTGGTGCTTTACACTGGTTATTTTGGTAAAGCCTGGCTGCTCTGAGCCACAGCTACCCAGGACTGAGCTCAGGTATTACAAATGAAAATTATACGGAATTGTGACTTTTTTAAACAATGAGGGCACATAACCATACAATTTAATAAACGACTTTCCTCACAATGTATATTTGAGATGCTTATTTTTTGTATGCTTAACTTTCAGGAAATACCAGTCTCTTATTTAAGTCACAGAGTTGGTTATACAGAGGCAGGGTTCAGGTATGTTGGTTCATAATTGCATTTACATTCAGTCTTTTGCATGACAAGTTACTTAATATCTTCTTATCTTGTAGGAATCCAGTACATTCTGCATGCGCCATTGTCCAAATGAAGTGACGAGTCGGAGTGGTGGAGTCCTTTGTCTCTTTTCTCCCTTGTCCTATTCTCCTTTCTCCACCTCTAATACTGGCCTTCATATTTCTATCTACGTCTCCACTGGTGGGGTGTTGAGAGATGGAAAAGAGCATTGCTCCTGTTGGATCTTCCATACAATGTAGTGAAATATGAGATTACCTAGCCCAAATTATCATCTATCCTGGGTGACTAATCAGGAATCTTCTCCACCTCAGATCTTGGAAGTCATAACTATAACAAGAAGATAGTGTTGTTAAATCAGAGAATAATTCCCTTCATTTTTATTTACTTGCAATTAAACAGCAATAGGCATGTTATTGAAAACAGCGATGAAACATGTGAGACAGATACCTTTGCTCACTGATGCCGACAGCTCACTTTCATGAGCATTGCTACCTGCCTTGAGAAGTACCTCGTTTTTTGCACATTATTTTTCTTCAGTGACTCCAGTTATCCTCTTAACACCATCAGAGAAGGCCTCTGGAAATCGAAGGAAGTTTACATTATTCCTTAATCTGTGCTAGTTATTATTTTTGTGTGCAAACCTGCAATCTTTCCAGATGATCAAACCAATGTGGCATTTTTTTAACACATTGCTTTATAATTTATCTGCTTTTTTAACATCAAATACAGAAATTGCTATTTAAAAAAAATGGTTCTTCTGGCTCTATTGAGTTATTACAACATTCAATGAATTGATAGTTGAGACTGGGTGGCCAGATTAAAAGAGGACATCTTTATTTTATTAACCTCTTCAAAATGAGGTGAAGCAATGAGGTGTTTTATCTCAAGCTGTGGCCATGCTCACTCAGTTGTATACTTTACCAAGACATTTTCATCAGCAACGTTAAATGACGCCATCACTGATTTTGGTCATTAAAAGATCTTTTGAAGAATGGGGGAATTATTTGTTGGGGACAAAACACATCATAGAAATGTACCCAGATCACAGAAATCTGCAGTTGGTTTAATCAGCCTGAGCACTTTACTTGCTATGTCATGAAAAAGCTGGGGTTTTGCCATCAGATCATTTAAGACAAACAGCTATGAATTGGCTTCATGACTCTAATGTTGCTGGGCATCATGGAAATGCTAAACCTCTTCCAGCAGTACAAAGGTATATTTGAGGACAACGTTTATTTACTGATGTTACACATTATGTACAGGCATGCTTAATCTATGCTCAATTCAAGAGTTCAAATAGTAATATTCATTGAAAACTTTTCCTGATCTACTTAGACGTTGGTAAATTGTGTCAATGGATTTTAATGTCAAGTCAAGTGCCAAGGTTGCACAGTAATTCTAGAGGTTGTGGATCATTTGACTAAAATGCATCATTTTTATATCTTTTCTTGTTTTATCCAGATTTAAAGAGTACGAACAGAATTTGTCCCAATATGTTATTTGCTTGCATGGCTTTCCACAGTTGCTGTTTTTACTTTGAGAGGGTAAAAATTCTGGTCTGTTCTGTGTTCACAGCTAAATATGGAAGCCTGCCTTTCCATTAGCTATGTCTTTAAATGATTGTGAAATGGAAAAGTCTGAGTACTTGAGGTATCAAACCTTTTCAAACCTTTACACAAGAGGAGGATAAAAGCATTATGTTTTGTTTGGTGGAGTAACGTATAATAACACAGACCACTAATCCATTGGAATAATCTTTATTCTGCATGTGTGCTGTTATTCCCACATTTTTTTAAATTAGATGAGTCTTTGGCTATCTCAGTTCTTTCTTGGCAAGAACACTTAACTACGCTAATTGATATTCAGACCTCTGCCAAGACACCTTTGGAAAATCGAAAGAAACGTATAAATTCAATGCAGATCATACATAACGTCTTACACCTCAACATATTGTAGCTGAGCAAATGTGGTTACCTTTCAAAAGTTTGCAGATCTTCTAAATTGCAACTTACGTTTGTTAGTCCCTTTGAGATGGAACAGACTTTTAATGCAGCTGCTGTAAGGTAGTGCAAACTGTTCTCAATACTGTAGCCCCATGTCCTTTCCATGTTTACTGTAGCTCACCCAGTTGTGTGTGTATCTTTATGAAAACCTAACACTCCTTACTTCACATTGTAAGCCAGTTTAATTGAATTCAAAATATTAATATGAGGTGTATAAGATATTAGAAGCATACATTTTAGGAGGATTTCTCCAATTCTTGGTGCTTTGGAAGGGATTTGACCCTAAGCCTCAAGCACCTCCCTAAAATCTGCATACTCCACATTTTTGGCAAGACTTTTTTATAGCTCTTTTTATTCATTTTTCTTTTTCACAAGAACAATACAAAATAACATACCACCATTTCACTTTTGTAAGTTTCCAGGGTGACCCAACAATCCGCTATACTGGGTCGTAAGGGTGAGTCTTTTGTGACATGATTGGGGGTCAGATATCTTTTCCCCCATCCAAAGTTGAGCCGGTACTACCCCTTTCTTCAGTTGTCTCGATGCACCCCTCTTACCTGGGGGTAGCTAGAAGGGCTGAACTAATCCAGTCCAGGTCATGGTGTGCCCGCAACTCTCCCCAAAAATTTCCTCTGGCAGGCCCTAGCTTCATAGACCACTTTTTCTACTTCATACAGCTCAGCATATCTGTTTCCCACTGAGCCATTGTGGGGGGAATTGCAGGGCTTCCCCATTTACTGGCTATGTCTCTTTTGGCAACACAGAAGCCCAGGACTTGAATATGAGGTGCAGTCTGGGGATATCAACATCTCCCGGTATTTTTAAAAATAAAAACTGCTGAATGGGTTTGATGTCAGTCTCTAACACCTCCCCCACCCCAGGTCTACAACTACCTCCTTCCAGTATGTCTGTATGTGTAGACAGGGCCAGAGAGTTTGAAAGAAAGTGTGTCTCTCCTCCCCACATCGCACACAATTAGAGCTGTGCTGTCTCATTATGAACAGTCCTAGTTTGGAGTACTATGTCCTGTGATGGACTTTGAGTTGTATAAGCCTTAAGCTGGTCTTTGTTGCCACTTCCTGTAGATACATTAGTGCTGCCTCCCAATCCAAATCTTCCATGGGACTCAAGTCTGCTTCCCACTTAGTTCTCAGTGGCAGAAGTTTGCTTTGCCTGTTGTTTAGGAGGGTACAATATGTTTAGGTGATGGTCCTTAAGGGCAAGTCTTCTTGGAGTATCCTATGTTCCAGGGAGCTACTGTCCTCTAGTGTTTCCCACTATATTTCCTCCACCTGGAGGACATGGCATATTTCAATATATCAAAAGATTTGGGTGTTGTGTAGGTTCCATTTGACATGCAGTTCTTGGAAGAACGTAATCCCTTTCTTCCGTCCCAGGCCTGCAAGTGTTGAGATCTTGTTCTGATCCCAAGGAAGCAACCTAGACATCTCCCTGAATTCTCTCAAAGAGTCTCTGATCCACAACGGGGTCAACAGAGAAATTCTGTCTCTCGAACACTTTGAGGCTTCTGCCTTGCCCCAGGCCTCTGAGGAGCTTTTAGTGGGCCCTACAATTGTGAACAGTAACTCTTTCTGTATATACAGTCCATGTGGCAATTGCCCCCAATGATTGACCTCTTCAGCTATGTCCCTGGGTTGGATCCATGGTAAAAGCACCACTGACCACCAGGAGGTATAAGGCCCAGTAATATGCTCCAAGGTTCAGGAGCGAAATACTTTTATATACGTTCGTCTGCAAGATATGGAGGGCAATGTGCACGGGACATCTGTCCTACTGCAGGGTCCGTAGCGTGCTGTCCACTTTTTGGAAAGACTCCTCGGATACCGGCCACAGGGTATTTTGCAGCACATATACAAATTTGGGCAGAGTAATAATCTTGAAGAGGGCCATCTTTTCCATGATCGAGAGGGGCAGGTGCCTGCAGTGTCCCACATCCCGGCCGAAGGTCTGATAGATCACTTGTATATGCTTCATTCAAAATAATCCTATTTAGAGGTATGACTCTCTATTTCCAAGTAGTAGAACCCCACTCTGCTGGTCATCACCTGGGGAGGGAGTACTACCTCTGGGGTCCAGGCTTCCACAATGGTGCCATTCACTGGCACTCTTTCAACTAGTGCATGATACAGGAGGCACACCCACCTGCAGAATTCGGTTTTTCCTCAACCTGGCCAGGACCTGCAAGAGAAAATACCATCTGTGGAATCAAATGCCTTCTCAGCATCTAGGAATAAAATCACCTGGGACGTCTGTGATTCAATTTGGTGGTCAAACCAACAGCAAAGCCACCAGAGATTTTGCCATATCGCCCGTGTGGTATGAAACCCTGTCTGGTCCGGGATGACCAAATCCACGATAAATGAGCGGTATCGCCAGTGTTAGGGCTAGAAACGTAACTTCTGTGGTCAAGAGGAATATTGGTCTGTAGGTTGCGTGGCTAGTGCTTGGTTTCTCAGCTTTGGCCAGCACCACCATCATAGCTGTGTGTAGGTCCAGTGCAAGCTCCGCCTTTTCCAGGGCTTCCCTAAACATGGAAAGGACATGGGGTCTACAGTATTGAGAAATTTAAAATTCTACTGGGATTCCATTGGGTCCTGGTGTTTTCCTCAGCTGCCTTAACCGCAACCCCTTCATCATTTCTTCCAGGGGAAGGCCCTGGTCCAAAGTCCTCACGTCCCCTGTTGGGACTTGTGGTAGCAGCAGCTCCCACAGGAAGGCTACAATATCTACCTCAGAGGTGTGAACCCTCTCTCTATAGAGGTTCTGGTAAATGTCACCACTATGATCTCAGGAGCAGCCTTGAGCTTCCAGCTCCCCCACCCACCAGGATGCTCATGTCTGCTAAGCTAAGCCATGCCAGCAGCCGTCCAGCCTTGTTTCCACTTCATACAATTTCCAATGGGTCACAACAAATTGTTGTTTGGTCAGGTCATAAGTCAAGCAATGGTATTCCCCTGTCAATACCTTCAGGCGGTTTAAGTGTTGCACATCCCCTGTCTTGGCGTAGTCTATCTCAGTAGCCGTGTGCATTCTTCTAAGGTTCTTAGGTCATTCTCTTTGTGTCATTTCCTATGGGAAATTATATTTTGGGCTTTGTCTATTGGACATTGTGTTTTGTAGCCCTCACACAATGTCACTGGTAATGTACCTACACCCATATTTATACTTGCTTTGCTCTGAATTTGCGTAATTTTTTTAAGCACATTTGACACAAACCTAGCTCCAAATTTATACTTTGGAGTTAAAAAAATTTGCTAGCAGGAAACTACCTTGCGTCAATGAGATGCACGGTAGGCATTCCCGGGCAAAAAATGATGATATGGCCTTAGTGCCATATTTATCCCCCTAGTCTAAAATTAAGCACAGGGGGAAGGGGCCTTAATAATGGCGCTAAGCTTGCTTAGCGCCATTAATTAACACCTGGGGCAGGGCAGGGCAGGTGTTAGGGGACCTGTGAGCCTATTTCCATGGTCAGAGACCATGGAATGGGCCCACAGGTGCCCTTCCCTAGCACCAGGGACACCACCACCCACACCACAGGGACGCAAGAGGATGGGGGGACCCCATCCCAGGTAAGTCAGGTAAGTACAGGTGAGCATATAATATTTTTTTTAAAGTGCCATAGGAGGGCCTACCTTGGCCATTTGACCCTTGGAGTCCACCTTACAAGTGGGAGCAGGTCCAGCCCTTGAAGAGGGTCTCCTCACAGGTCACAAAGGCAGGCGCAGTCCTACTTCTGTCTTCCACAGATCCAGAGGTGTTCTGAACAAGATACTAGGGGTGCCACATTTATGTCCAGTGCCAACTTGTGGGTGGGGGAAACTCCTGGACACTCCTTAACCAATGGTGTAAATGTTTCTAGGGTGACCCTAGCCAGTTGTGCAGCAATTCCTGTGTGTTTTACTGTAAGCATTTTCACAGTGCCCCTCTCTACCTAAAGCCAACATGGCAGAACCTTTGTTCCCCTGTGCCAAAGCTCCCAGTGCATATGCAGAGTTCTGGCTATAATAATGGGCAAACCGTCCCTTAAGGTCACTTCAAACCAGTTCCCAAATGGGTTTGGAGACAGGCTGGCTTTGAGGACAAAAGGGTGACAAGCTAAGGTGTGAGCTGCATCTGCCAGTGAGAGCTTAGGCCTCCTTTGAAGCTCAGAAAGGGGCTGGGCACAACCTCTAAGACCATCCTGTTCAGGGAGAAAACCATCTTACCACACACAAGCCCTTTGTCCACTGCCTAGGAGTAATACAGGTCTCACCACATGAGAGCCATTAACAGTCAGATGACAATGAACACTGGCAGTAAGACACATTTAGCTCAGGCAGGAAAATTACAACTTCCTAAAAGTGCCATTTTCAAAATAGTAATATAAAATCTCACTTGACCATTAAGTTGGACTTAAAATTACCATTAAAATGAGTGAGTGAATCATTTTTATAGTTTTTCCGAAACTAAAGTAATGCATTACATAGTGTTATAATGGAAACCAGTGATTTTCTATAGGAGAGCCAGACTTACCATTGTGAAAAATGACTTTGGAGATTTTTTACTGTTGGAGCATGTAAAATATAAGCACACATACCCTACTTTTTAAATACAATGCACCAATCCCTGCCATGTAGTGTCCTCTTTAAGGGTGACTTAAAAATATTTTTTTTAAAGCTTTAAGCTTGGCAAAAGGTTTATTTTGGCAAGTTGAACTTTCAATTTTAATAGTTCCTACCTAGGCTGCAGGGGTAGGACTGGTGACAGGCATCGCATTGTCATCTAAGTAGTGGCACAATATGTGCTGCAGTACACTAGTTGCATTTAACTTACAGGCCCTGAGTACACTTTGGTATCATATACTAGGGACTTACAGGTAAGGTAAATATACCAATCAGGGTATGTATTACTTACAGGGTGTACTTTCCCTGCTTGTGCGAATGCGCACCTTTCGAAACAGAACAGGGAAAGTGCATGCCTATTATGGTGAATACACTGTCCTCAGGCCTGCAAACTAGAGCTGCCCTGGGGGCAATGCATTCAAGTGAAATACAGAGCTTCTGTTTATAAGCTGCTATGTTTTTCACTGTGAAGGTGACAACCTGCCTGCATTTTCAAGAGGGATAGACATTCCCTTGCAGGCGGGTGCAGCGAGTGACTGCCCCTGCCCGCAGAAGGGTTTCTGAGGGGTTCATGCAACCCATTTCCCCCTGAGGGCAGCCTTCTGGGGGTGCACTGACAGATTTTCTCTACTGCTTGAGCGAGGAAACTATCATTCTGGACTATGCATCTGTCCTTCCTTGCTACAGCTACGAAAAGATCTGCTTTACAGAGATTTTGGAGCACATGTACAAGATTGTCAGGCGCAAGTCACCTTGTTGCACTGCACTGCATGACAGGGAAAATGCAGGCTCATCCCTGCCTTTTTCCTGTGCTGGCATCCTTTTGACAGCCTAGAACACCTCCTTAGTGCAGAGTAATGCAATGCAGCAATTTTGCTGTGTTGCATTACTCGAGATCTATTAAGCCACTCAGGGCCATGCAAGGTGGCCTTGAGTGGTTTCATAAATTCTATTTTTTGGTTCTGTCGCTCTTGCACCAAGTTGCAGGGTGCAAGAACAATCCAAAGGGGTTCATAAATATGTTCATGTGTGCGCCAGCACTATCCATATTACAGAAGTGGGCAAAGATGCAGCACAAGCGTCTGCGGCTCATTCTTAAATACCAAGGAGCCCTGGGGGTCACTAAAGCGGGCATACATGCCTGTTGTGCTCCCAGGGCACATTGCATTATATGGCCCAGGAGAGTAGCTAATTTCAACAAGTTTTAGGAGTCAGAGAACATGAACTGGGGCCTTGTTAACAGTGCCCCATACCACAGTCATAAAACCAACAGCATCAGATCAGAAAAATGGAGGTGACTGTTGTATCTATGTGTAGAGTAGAATGTAGCATGTTGGAATGTCGCCAGACTTCCAGCATCTCAAGCCCTTTGTAATTCTAGATGTCAACAGTGCAAATGTCAGTTGGTGCTTCTATTTGACCATACAGGAATTCTGACTGGTGGACTCTTATTATAATTACTTGAACTTGATTAAATGTACTTGAATCAAAGTACAATGGAGTTACGGGTCTCGTACTTACCTGAAGAAACACCACATTTCGATGATGATCTTATGTAAGAGCTAAGGTTCAACAAGCCCACTGCTGAAGAATCCTCTGTATCCTATTGAGCTCCATGATCTGTCATGCATTAGGAGTGGAGAGTTTTTAACATGAATACAGTGCAGTTTGACTTCGATGCTGGGTGACCAGGGGGGCAGGAGTGACCAGAACCGGTTTCGGGCATCACCCCTCATTAGACAGGCTAGTTTTAACCCAGTGTTATAATGAGCCCAGGACCCGTGTCTGGGAATACCCGGCGCACCAACGGCAACAAAAGCAAAAACACAAAAATGATTGATGAAACGCAGAACGGATCAAAGATTTACCCCCCATTAACAGATCTGGGTTTAATCCGTCAATTCTTTTGCTCACAATGCCGGCCCAGTTCGGACCCAGCAATATGCAAATCAGTCTTGACATTGTTCCCCTGCGGAACATTCCAGCCCAAACTGCCAAGCCAGGTCCTCCCTAGACTAGAAACAAGCATTCTAGGACCTGTTTCAAGGTATCACCCCTTATCAGTTAGGCTAGCTTTAATCCAGTGACAAAGTGGGCCCTGGACCCACGTCTGGGCATACCGGATGCACGTAGGCCCATGTTTATAGAAAAATTACAGAGCGTGACACTGCACCAAAATTGGCAGCGCCACGTTCCGTCATTTTCACAATTTTGGGATGCGCTGTATTTAATTGAATATGGTGCAACCCTGTGTTGTCCCCTGCGCTGGCTCTAAATTTAGCTGCCAATGCAGACATCCTTGCACCACCGTGCAAGGATGTCTGTTTTGAGGAGTGTCATTGTTTATGTGCAGGAAGGGGTGTCTCTTCTTGCACATAAACAAACATTAATGGCGAATTGGCACTTCTGTGTGTGCTGCACATGTCAGAATTACTGCCGCGGTCTTTCGACCGCGGAACGGTAACCTGACGGCGGGACTTTGGCGGGCGGCCTCCGCCGCCCGCCAAGGTCAGAATGAGGGCCATTATTCTTGAACCTGTTTCCCATGGTAATAGTCCAGCTGGAACTGCCAGGCCAGGTCCTTCCTGGAACGCAACCAACTATCCTGGGACCAGTTTCAGGGTATCACTCCTCATCAGGCAGGTTAGCTTGCATCCAGTGTCATAGTGAGCCCGGAACAGCCAGGCCAGATTTTCCCTGTGCCAGAAACAAGCTTTCTGGGACCGGTTTTGTGGTATCACCTCCTTATCAGCCAGGCTAGCTTGAATCCAGTGGCATAGTGAGCCCCGGACCCACAGCTGAGCATTCCTGGTGCACTTAGCCTGAACTGCCAGGCCGGGACCTCTTGGACCAGTAACACGCATCCTGGGTTTCAGGGTATCAGCTGTGACTGGGGGTGAAAAGTTTCAGCACTCCATCCATTATCCTTTTGTGTTGTCAGTATTCAATCTTCTCATCAAGGCATGCATAAAGTCATCTGACTGACCATCTTGGATTGGGCACATATTCCCATTGAATGCGTGTCATACTATGTTTTCAGTCACAAAATGGTTGTTTAGCACATAAGAGTCATCAAGGCTTTTGCTGAGTGCTGGTAATCAGAGAAAACAGTGGTCTATGGATTTGTTAATAGGATTTTTTTTTTTTTTTTGATGAGACTGTTTACTACATCTGTTGATGTATTGGATACCATTATATGTATAACATTCAAGTAATTGAGAGTGGTCACTAACAACTAAAGAGACCTGGAAGTGGCAACATTCATTGAGCTTCACATTTTTTCCCTAGCCCTGCAAAACCAAATTTGGAATGGAAACACTGGTTTTTGACATTTGAAAATTACTCATTGGCCAAGGATTCTTATAACTATTCCCTTCAAAGGACATTAACGTTATTATTTAATTGTATAGCTAATAAAAGTCAGAAGATATTTCATCATCTACTAGCTGTATAAGATCCAGGGGAGGCCGCAGGTGACAGTGGAATTCGGAATTTGTAAATAGAAGGCCAAAAAAGGCTGGCTTTACATGTTTCAGAGAAACTAAGGCCCATATTTATACTTTTTGACGCACAACTGCGCCAACGCAGTTGTGCGTCAAAAATTTTACCGCCGGCTAACGCCATTCAACGTGCCATGCTGGAGCCTTATTAATGGAATGACGTTAGCCGGCGCTGCGGACTGGTGTGCGTCAAAAAAATTACTCACACCAGGCAGCGCCGGCGTATGGGAAAATGGGGGTTGTGCGTCAAAAAACGGTGCAAGTCAGGTCTGAG
This sequence comes from Pleurodeles waltl, assembly GCF_031143425.1. Lineage (NCBI taxonomy): Eukaryota > Metazoa > Chordata > Amphibia > Caudata > Salamandridae > Pleurodeles > Pleurodeles waltl. Next base: position 1,606,355,523 of record NC_090444.1, read on the forward strand.
GCAAAATTCAGGCCTCAAACCGGATTTGCGTCATTTTTTTTGACGCCCAACCTCCATTGACATGACTCCTGTCTTAGCAAAGACAGGAGTCCTGCCCCCTTGCCAAATGGCCATGCCCAGGGGACTTATGTCCCCTGGGCATGGCCATTGGGCATAGTGGCATGTAGGGGGGGCCAAATCAGGCCCCCCATGCCACAAAAACATTCGGAAAAAAATACTTGCCCAAACTTACCTTTACTTCCCTGGGATGGGTCCCTCCATCCTTGGGTGTCCTCCTGGGGTGGGCAAGGGTGGCAGGGGGTGTCCCTGGGGGCAGGGGAGGGCACCTCTGGGCTCCTTCCGAGCCCACAGGTCCCTTAATGCCTGCCTTGACCCAGGCGTTAAAAAACGGCGCCCATCAGGCTGTATGCTGTTTTTTAAGGCCTGCCCCCTCCTGTGCATCAAAATGACATCAGAGTATAAATAAGAGGCACAGGCCTTAAAATCATTTTTTGGAAGGGAACGCCTACCTTGCATATAATTAACGCAAGGCTGGTTCCCCCTTCCAAAAAATGACGCACATGGTGGAAATTTGACGCCCGCGGGGTCGGACTTCAAAGTATAAATATGGGGCAGGGTTTGCGCCACTTGTGTGTCAAAAATTTTGACGCACATTCGGCGCAAACAGAGTATAAATATGCCCCTAAGTGTGGTTTTGGTGCATTTAAATTTGTATTCTAGAAATCAATTAGTAGGAGAAAATATCAATCAGTATGTGGCAGGGCACGGAATATTGGCCAGCACATGCTAATTTAACAATACACTTAATGAATATATTAGATACCAAATTGTATTGAATTTCCTTCTTAAAAAAGTACAAGAGCATTTGTTATGGTGTACGAATCCTACACTAGAAGAGAATTTTAAAGTTGCCAATGGTATAGAACGATCTGTTGAATCAGTGAAACTGCTAATGGGAACTAATAGTTTATCTGAGTGTGTGAGCGTGAGTGCGGTAAAGAATACTCAAGTCACATGGGCAAGGAATTTTAAGGCGGGATATAGAACAACTGTTATAGATGTAGATCTAATAATCAATTAGGTAACAGTATGAGTTGTCCTGCACAAGGTAAGGATCGTAACAAGTGGAGAAAGATTGGACACCTTATGGGGGTAGTTGTCTTCCAATGGGTGGGTAGCAAAATATAAATAGTGTATCCTCCACACCTTTACAGGAAAACACAGTTTTAACTGAGATGGTGAATGCTGAGTCGAGTGAGTTGAAGTTGAATATTGATGGGTTGATTGCAGCAATTGATGATTGGGGTATACTTGCATGTAAACAAGGTCCTCTTTGCAATGTAAGTATAGGAGATGTTGATCACAGCAGATCATGGCATTTCCAGGTTCACCTGTGACGAGGGTATCTAAAGTCACTTAAAAATCCTTGTGGAATAATATCAGTATAAAAAAGAAGATATAGAGCAATTGCCTATGGAGATACTGAAATGTTAACATTGGAATATTTTGAAAGTACGCTATGATTTTCAGGAAGAAACATATTCACCAAAAGATATGTTATTGTCAATGGAAGGGATATTATGGGTTGGAGCGACAAAGTTAGATTAGGTACTATTTTGAGAGGTGGTACCACTACTCCTGCGATGTTGGTAAGTCAGTACGTAGGTATAAATGAAATATTGAGTAAATAACCACAAGTATTTTTTGGCACAGTGAAAGGATGTGAACACAGGATTCTTTTGAAGAAAAATGCTCCATCAGTTGTACATAAACTACGTGATGTACCTCATTGCATAAAACAGGATCTCTGGAAAGGTTTAGATCAATTGTGCAAGGACAAAACTATCGAACCAGTGAGTGTGGCAGAATGGGTGAGTACAGTAGTTATTGCCAAGAAGACAAATGGACAAATCAGATTGTGTGCAGACCTGAGGTCTCTGAATAAGTACATAGTGGCAGATTGCCTAAAATTCATGAACTACTCAACACTTTAGGTGGGGCAAAATTCTGCAGCAGTATAGACCTTAGAGCAGCCTTCCACCAGATCCCTTTGATGAAGGAATCACAAGTTCTTACTACATGTATCATTCCATTCAGTGCTTTTAAGTACTTAAGACTACCATTTGGTCTTGCATCGTCTGCAAGTGTTTTCCAAAAATTGATGCATTGTCTATTCCTGAATGTTCCTAGTGCAGGCTTTTCAGGACAACACTGTGGAAGAGTAGAATTGCATTTTGAATAAAGTCTTAAATATTTTGAATAAACATGGTATGACTGTCACGAAAGATAAATGTAAATGTTAACGCATTATGTGGAATATCTTGGTCATAATATAACACCAGAGGGAATAAAACTAAAAAATGACCTTAGTAAGGTCTTGAGGGAAGTATGTTGTCCGAAAAACAAGAACGAGCTGAGATCTGTCAGAGGTTTATGTGATTATTATTCAAGGTTCGGACGGAATTATGGCACTATCATGGAAACTCTTAAAAAATTATTGAGGAACAATGAAAAATGTGTCTGGGAAACGAAACAACAAGAAATGTTTCTTGAGATAAAGAACATTCTCATGCAGGTACCAGCTCTGAAAACGTATGTCTCTATCTATGAGTGTATTATCATGGCTGATGCTAGTTCCATTATATTAGGAGCTGTGTTGTGCTAAAATATTGATGGTGTTGAGAACACAGTTGCCTTTGCCTCCAGGGTTTTGTCCAAAGTAGAGAGAAAATATAGCACTTTAGAGAGGGAAGCTCTGTCCTGTGTGTGGTCAATGGCAAAATTTAAAACAGATCTGTGGGCCACAAATGTTATTCTCTGTACAGATCATAAGCCACTGTTGAATTTGTTGGAGGTTAAAGGGACCTCAGCAGCATTTTCTAGGTTGATACACATACTATATAAATTGAAAGAATACAATTTTGATATATCATATAATTCAGGAAGTTCCAATGTCAGGGCTGATTGTCTTTCTGGACCTCCCATTTGTGAAGAAGCAAATCCAGTGGACAAAGATCTTCAGCTCAGAATGTGCAGTGACTGGAATTTATATTGGAGAGAGTTGTCTAGGTACCATTAGCAAAGAGCAAGGGAAATCCAGAAACGAAAAAGATACTTGAGTGTTAAAAGTGGCAGAGTACATGCAAGAAGATTGGCACTTGAATATGATGTTTCCATCATGTTTTTTCCCAACTTTCCGTTGAGTCAGGAAGTTTGTTAAAACCTGTTAAAATTGTTGCACATGCAGAACTTAGATCTCAGATCATTGGTCTTGCCCATCAAGGGTCATTTAGAGTCAACAGCTATGAAGAACATTTTAAGAAAGTCCTTTTCATGGCCAAAAATGGACAAGAATGTTAACGATTTTGTGAATAAATGTGAGGAATGTTATTGGCTAATAAACATTGGAAAGTCAGAGAAACATCTTTGTTGCCTACACCATTTACAGACATGCTATGCTATAAAGTGGTTTTAGATTTTGCAGGACATACTGTAGGAGGCTGGCCTGGTTTGTAGTGGGTACCTAAGGTACTGACACCTTATACCAGGTCCAGTTATCCCTCATTAGTGAAATGTAGCCAGTGTTTAGAAGCCAGGCTGTCCAGAGGTAGCTGTAGGCAGAACAGCCAAGGCTGAACTAGGAGACATGCAAAGCTCTTGCAATATCACTGTAGTCACACATAACTCACACATATGAAAGACAATACTCAGTGTTACCAAAAATAAAGGTACTTTATTTTAGTGACACCAGGCTAAAAATACTTTGGAGACTATACTCCCTTATGAGGTAAGTAAATTACACAATATATACACTAGTAACCAAAAACAGGTAAGTAAACAGTCAGAAAATAGTGCAAATAAGGAAAACCCATATAGGTTACAATGGGCCTAGGGGGAACACAAACCATATACTAAAATAGTGGAATGCGAATGTCGGTTTTGCAAGAATAGTGTGGAGAGGGGCACTGGGAGTGTAAGAAAACATCAAAGGTGAGTAAAGTACCCCACCCCAGAGCCCAGGAAAACAGGAGTAAAGTACAGCAAGTTTCCTCACAACACACTAGGAGTTGTGATAAACAATAATGCAAAAAACAAGCAAGTCTTCAAGACATTAGTGATGGATTCCTGGACCTGAAGACCTGCAGAGAGAGGGGACCAAGTCCAAGAGTCTCTGAAGAGTCCAGGAGTAACAGGAACCCCTGCTAACCCGGATGAAGGTGCAAAAGTGGATTCTCCGATTCGAAGAAAAAGTCAGAAATGCACCAAAGAAGACAGCTGCAGGTTCCTTCTTGATGCAAGGGATGTCCCACGTCGAGTAGATGTATGCAGGCTGGTTTTCATCATTGGATTCTGCCAACAAGCCTTGCCTCATGCAAAAGACGTGTTGGGCAGGAAAAGGTGCTACCTGGGGCCAGGAGGGACCCGGGGGTCTCTACTTGGACTGAGGTGACAGAGGGGGCTTCCAGCACTTCAGAGAGCCCTCAGAAGACCAGGCATCACTCACAAGAATCCCAGGACATGGGGAAAAAGTAGTTGCAAATCGTGGTTGTCAGCACTACACAAAGGGATTCCACGCCACCGGGGAACAATAAAGGGAGCAGAGCATCACAGGGTAGAGTGCTGGGGACCTGGGCTAGGCTGTGCATGAAGGAGTCCTTGGACAAGCACACAGAAGCTCTAGGAGCTGCAAAAGACACAGTGCATGGGGGTACTGTCTGGCACGGGGAGGCAAGCGCATACCTCCACCAAATTTTGATATTTGTACCTTTGGACAGTCAGAATAACTTCATTCCACTACCTGTGTTCCAGGATCTACGCTCGTCGTCTGGAGAGGGGACCCAGAGTACCAGTCGTTGCTGCAGTGAGGTGCCTTTTGAAGCAGGGAAATGACTCCGTCACTCCACAGGAGATTCCTTCAATTCTTCTTGTGCAGGATGAAGATAGGCAGTCCTCAGATTGTGCACGACCTGGAAACAGTTTTAGTTGCTGGCAGGAGCTGAAGTTACAGAGTTGCAGTAGTCACTTTTGATACAGTTCTGCGGTTGATCTGACGATAGAACGTAAAGCAAAGGATGCAGAGGAGTCCTGCTGGAGTCTTGCAATCCAAATCTGAGAAAACACCCATAGAAGAGACCATAAATAGGCTATAGAGGGGGATTAGTCACCTAACCAGGTAAGCACCTATCAGGGGGGGTCTCTGACGTCACCTGCTGGCACTGGCCACTCAGATGCTACCAGTGTTCCCTGCCCAACCTGAAACCAAGGTGTCAGAACCCAGGGACACTCTGGAGGAGCTCTGGGCACCACCCCTGGAATGGTGATGGACAGGGGAGTGGTCACTCCCCTTTCCTTTGTCCAGTTTCGCACCAGAGCAGAACTCCCTCCATGCCTATAACACCTATTTCCAAAGGGAGAGGGTGTAACACCTCTGTCCCAAAGGAAATGCTTTCTTCTGCCTTCCTGGGATTGGGTTGCCCAAGCCCCAGGAGGGGAGAAGCCTGTCTGTGAGCTGGCAGCAGCTGGGGCTGCAGTGGAAACCTCAGAGAGCTGGTTTGGCAATACTGGGGTCCATGGTGGAGCCCCCAGGGTGCATGGAATTGGCCACCCAATACCAGAATCAGTATGGGGGTACAATTTCCAGTTCTAGACACCTCACATGGCCATATTCGGGGTTACCATTGTGAAGCTACATATATGTATTGACCTATATGTAGTGCACACTTTATAATGGCGTCCCTCCACTCACGATGTCTGGGACAATGGGCCTAGATGATGTGGGGGCACCTCTGCTAGTGCAGGGGTGCCCTCACACGCAGGTACTATGCACCTAGCCTTCAGGGTCTGAAGGTTAGATGCATAGGTGACTTATAAGTGTCCTGGTGCAGTGAAATTGGCTGTGAAATAGTGCTTACACTATTTCACCCAGGCTGCAATGGCAGTCCTAAAGAAGTGTGTGTATGAGCTCCTCATGGGTGGCAAAATAAATGCTGCAGCCCATAAGGATTGACTGGAACCCCAATGCCCTGGGTACCTAGGTATTATATACTAGGGGCTTATAAGGGGGTCCAGTATGCCAATTTGGACTGGAATACTGGGTTACCAGTATGTCAGTACAAATTTGGAATCAGAGAGAGCATAAGCACTGGAGTTCTGGTTAGCAGGACTCCAGTGGCACAGTTAAGCATACTAACAAAACAGTAAACATACTGACATGTAGGCCACAACTATGAGCACTAGGGCCCTAACTAGCAGGACCCAAGTGGGACAGTAAAAACACACTGCCAAACACTCACAAACAGGCCAAACATGGGGGTAACCATGCTAGAAAGAGGCTACTTTCTCACATCTATTGTCACATTACCAGAGGAATCTGAGTATTTTATTGTAATTGTAGATTATGTGATTATTTAGGATTTTGTTCAAGAAATAAGCACCAATGTGGCCATAAAATGTGTGAACTTTTTTTGTCTTGAAGGGTATCCCCATGAAATTAACACAGTTAATGGTTTGCAGCTCATGTCTGATAGGATGGAAACTTTCTTAAAATATAAGGGGTTTGGTCATTATATTGGGGCGTTGTACTGCCCACAATCCAATGAATCAGTGGAGAGGGCGACCAGATTACTTAAGAAGAGTATAAAAACTGCCCTTATATGTGGTAAAGATGTACACGATTTTGTCAGGAGTAAAGTATGGACATAGCATAATAATTCTCATAATACTACAGGTGTCTGTCCTTTTACCTTGTTAAGAGGCAGAAACTCTAGTACTGCATTACTTTCAGAGGTCATGTTACATAAAGTGCCCAGGGAGTGCAACTGCATTTGTGCCCGCTTTGCACACCCGAGGCACTTTGGTATTACAAAAGGGGCTGCAGACGCATGTGCATTCCCTTCTGTAATACCATTAGCTCTGGCGCACATATAACACAGCATTTTCACCAGAGGTTGTTCTCTCAATTGCATGGAGGTGTGGTCCCATGCAAATGAGGAGATCCCTTTGCCTCTGTGCCCGTGCCATATTACAGACGCGCAGACACTGAGGCAAAGGAGCGGTCAAGAGGCGCACTGTCAGTACACCCCCTGATGGCATCCCTCTGAAAGGGGGAGAGGGGAATCCTATTGACCCCCCCAAGACATCCCCTTGCAGGCATGTGTAGTCAATCACTGCACCCACCTTCAAGGGGATCTCTAATACTCATTAAAAGTGCAGGAGGGTTGCTGCCTGCACAGTGAACCACAGAGCAGCTTTACAGCAGCTGCTCTGTTTTTCATTTGAAAATGCTGCCTTGGGTACAGCATGCGTTCACGGCTGCCCTGGGGGCAGTGTAGTCAACGTAATAGGGCGCTAATAGAGAAAGTGTGCCCTAAATGTAATAGGGCCCCAGGTTGGTTAAGTGACAAATATTCTCTAATGCAAAGTGAAGAAGAAAAAAATGTGAAAGAGTATTATGTACAAAAGTTCAAAGCTAATGTTTGTAAGGCTTATGATAAAATGAAATTGTTTTTTGAAAAAATAAATGTTGAGAAGGAGAAAACTGCATGTAGGATGTTGGGTCATGCTTAGGAACATGAGAACAAGGAAGTCTTAAGTTCACTTTCAATTGGATGGTCCTTTCCAAATAGTGAAAGTAGCACACTCTTTTGTTAAACTAGCTGATGGAAGACGGTGGGCAGAAAGGAATCTACTGGTTCTTGAGGAATTCCAAAAAGTTTATGCCAAAGAAATTAGTGAAGCAAGATGATTCCTTGCTATTAGCGGTGATGTATGAAGAATTGCATTACCTTTCTGAAAACAGTAATAGCCTGAGTAGTTTGTCTGATACTCATGATGTAAATGAAAATCTTCGTAATGATCTTGGTAATGATGTAATCGAAAATCAACAGCACGTCATTAGTAAAAGTGGTCACATGACAAAGAAGCTTAGCCACTTGCAAGAATTTTGATACAAAGAAACAAGAGTATTCTCAGATGTAGTTGTATATAGTTGTCTGACATATATAGAACTGCATATATTATAAGTGTAGTGTTACATTGGTTTTGCTTAAATATTTAAATTTTTGTTATAAATAGGGTCTTTGGTTGGCAGTCAGGTTACCCACTGTCCAAGCAAGGACCCTCACTCTAGTCAGAGCAAAGGAGAAACACACCTGGTTAACCCTCACTCATCCCCTTGGTAGCTTGGCACGGGCAGGCAGGCTTAACTATAATGTGTAAATTATTCTTACCAACACACACAGTAATACGGTGAAAGCACTACAAAATGGACACCACACCAGTTTAGAAAAATAGGTAATATTTATCTAAATCAAACAAGACCAAAATGACAAAAATCCAACATACACAAGTCACGATATGAACTTTCAAAAGAATAAGAGTCTTACTCCATAGAAAACAATGAAAACATTGCTGTTACACAAAATACCTGGTTTGCATAGAAAATAAAGCTGCACGGGCGAGTGTGCGATGAAAAGGTCAGCGATGCGTTGATTTCTCACTTGCAAACAAGATCGTGTGTCATTCTCTTCTCCGGTCGGGTAGACGCTACATCGTTTTTCTCTCCTGCAAGAGAGTGATGTGCCGATTTCCGGACGGGCACCTAGGATCTGCGCAGGCTTGGGTTGACTTTTGATGGCCATTGATGATGTGTGTGAAATCCGGCCTCACAGTGATGAAAAAATCCCCAAAGTCACTGAATGGTTTAAGCAAGAAAATGCCCACTTCCTAAAAGTGGCATTTTCAAATATCAATCTAAAAACCACTTTCACTAAAAGCTGTATTTTTGAATTGTGAGTTGAGAGACCCCAAACTCCATATTTCTATATGCTCCCAAAGGGAATCTGAACTTTAATGATATTTAAAGGCAGACCCCATGTTAACCTATGAGAGAGATAGGCCTTGCAACAGTGAAAGCTGAGTTTAGCAATATTTCACTGTTAGGACATGTATAACACATCAATACATGTCCCACCTTTAACATACACTGCAACCTGCCCAGGGGGCTACCTAGGGCCTACCTTAGCGGTGTGTTACATGTATAAAAAGGGAAGTTTAGGCCTGGCAAGTGGGTACCCTTGCCAAGTCAATTTGGCAGGTTAAAACTGCACACACAGACACTGCAGTGGCAGGTCTGAAACATGTTCACAGGGCTACACAAGTGGGTGGCATAACCAGTGCTGCAGGCCCACTAGTAACATTTGATTTACAGGCCCTGGGCACCTCTAATGCACTTTACTGGGGACTTACTAGTAAATCAAATATGCCAATCAGGAATAAGCCAATTACACATACAATGTACACCAGAGTACTTGCACTTTAGCACTGTTCAGCAGTGGTAAGTTGCCCAGAGTACCAAAAACAGAAAAAACAGAGTCCAGCACCCAGTCAAAACATGGGAAGCAGAGGCAAAAAGACAGGGGAGACCACGCCAAAGATGCCAGTACTATCAATTGTTTTTTATTTGTTTAATTATTTTATTAGCTGTGTAATGTTCCCTTTAGGTCTGCTTGATTTATTTTTAGTTATTTCTAGAAAGGGAGATGTTGTATCTAGGGGTTTAGTAGAATGTAGCATGTTAGAATGCCGTCTGCCTTCAAGCATCTCAAGTCCCCTGTAATTCTATACGCCATTGGTGCGATTGTCAGTTGGTGCTTGTAATTGAGAATGCGGGGATGCTGACTGGTGGGCTAGTATGGCAATTACTTGAACTTGAATAAATATACTTGAATCAAAGTACAATGGATTTTCGGGTCTTGTACTTACCTGAAGACACACCACAGTGACCATACAAAAGGAGGCATTTTCCTGCACATGTACATTTATGAAGGTCATGTACAAATATTGGAGTATCAGTAAATGTATATATTTAACTTACTGAGATTAGGGAAAAATTGGCTATTTACGATATTGGTTATTTTGCAGTTCTATAGAAGTCAAGTAGAAACTATAATACGTTTTCCACAACATCGTGTTTAGTAGCGAAGTTTGATGTAGTTATTCAATACACAGGGAGGAATACTAATACACATGTATATTTGAGATACTTATTTTCTCTATGTTTAGTGGTCAGGCCATACTATTCTTATATCAAAGTAAACAGAGTGTGTTACACAGAGGTAGTTGTCAGGTATGTTAATTCACAATTGCAGATTGCTCAATACTTTCAATGACAAATTACTTAAAATATTGCTTTGCTTTGTATGTGATGACTACATTCTGCAGATATTACTGACTAACCAAAGTGATGAGGCAGAGTGGTGACATCCTAGGACTCGGTTTTCTCTCTTATCCCATTCCCTTTTTCCCTCTTCTATCTCTGGTCCTCAGATTTCTGTACATGTGGTCGCTAGTGGAATGGCGAGAGGCAGAGAAGAGCATCGCTTCTGTTCCATTCCGTGCACATCATTAGTGGTTCCATTAATGCCTGTGTAATCATTACAAAATAATTGGTTTATTTCAAAGTCCTACTGGTTGAACAAGACATCTCCCTATTGTTATTAGCTCTTCCACAATTAAACACAAATGAAGGTATAGAAGAACAACTGAGTTTATTACAAAGATGTGTAGCATGTAAGATTGACACAAACAGCTTCCCATGAGGGAGTCACCAAATGTCTCTCCAATTAAAAATCTAACACCATGCATTCTACACCACAAATCATTCATTACATGTTCTATTGCTACGATCAGCCCTCAACATTCTAGCATTTATACAAAGCATACACCACATCTGTGTTAGTAATTCAGTGGCTAACCATCTTGACCTAAGACACTGCAAGACATCATCCAATGGTCGAGGTGCACAATCTATCCAAATGATAGGTCTCTAAAATGAAATTCATATTACCCAATATCGGCAAATTACATTCACAGATGGAAGGCTGGCTCAGCAAATTGTAGCTTAATGCTTTGCTCCCACTCTCAAAATCAACTCCAGTGCATGAGATTCTAAATTTACCCCTGCTTTGTTCGGAGGGCATCTATATAAGAAATGTAAAGGATCTGGTACCGGTTGAGTCTCACAGCTCTCCCTTCATAGTACAAGCACCTGTGGCCTTAATCACTCTGCTGACTGGCCTCTCTGGGTGCATCGTTGGCACCTAAAGTCCTTCCTCTATGCTGCAAAATGTTTAATCATCAGGCACCACAAGAACAACCACCTCACCCAACTCCTAAAGATATTTACTTTGGATTATATTTAAATTTAAATCATTCTGCAGAACAAACCTGAAAAAACTGAAGATTCTGTGCCCCAAGCCTTTGAATTTTCTTGCCCTATCTGTGAGAATGGTCCTTTCACTCCTGGCGTTCAGGATAGAATTAAAACAGTTTATTTTTCTGCATTTACTTTCCCCCTTACCTTACTTCCACACCATCCAACAGATAGGGGCGTAGCTTAAGGAAGGGTGTTTGGGGTGTTACACTCCCCTAAAAAATGTATTTTCTGGTAAATAGTTGGGTGCAGGTACTTTCAGTCGGGTATGGTGAGGTGTCTGTAGGATTTCACCACAAATGTTTACAGACACACAGACACACAATTACACACTCCCTTTCTCTCTTTTGAAAGTCTTCAAAACTGTTGGTTAGTTTTGTGTTTTCTTTCACTTATTACCACTAGCAATCTGCACTCCTTTCCCTTTCCACTGCCCCTTAAACTCCTCTCATGTATCCTGCCCCCGCATAATGCATTTTTACATTATATGTCAGCGCGATTGTTGGAAAATCTGAAGCTCATACCCCCTAATCTTACTAACCATGCTACACCAGTGCCAACAGTCCTCTGATCTTTGTGTAAATGTTTCAGTGCCTCTGCCTAAACTAATGGGATTCACCATACCAAAGTTTATGCAGAAATCTGTCCCTGGTCCTGTTATGTGAATGTTATTAAAAGTAATCCCTTACCTATATACAGGTCTAGCCTACAGGGATAGATAAATAAATTAAATATTAAATATGGACCCTTTTTGTAACCAGAAAGCTTCATATTGTATACTAATAGAATGGTTGGAGGCATGGAATAGAGTTTTACAGGAAAATTGAGAATGACACATACAGCTACAAATTTACAGATCAGGGGAGCTCCATTCCTTATTCTGTGGTTCGCAAGAAATGTGATTGGTCTCTCAATGGCATAATTAATACCATATGATCAGGGCCACTGGAATTAAATTATTCTGCAGCTGTGGCTTTTTCCACATGTGAGAGAATAGGGCTGATTGCAGAGGCCCCCTAACTTTTTACCCCCATTTTCCACTTTTTGCTGGTGTTTTCCTGATTCTGATGGTGCCCTGGGTACTGCGAACCAGTGCAGGGCCTGTGCTCTGTGTAAAATCAGTATGCAAATTAGGCTAATTATAATTGGCTAGGTCAACCTACCTATAAGTCCCTTGTATATGGTAGGGCATGGAGGTTAGGGACCCCAGCATAGGTAGTGCCCTCATAGGTGCACTGCTGAGGTGCCCGGTGTCATTTTAAAGGCAGACCTGCCTTACTGGCTGCTTTTAAACCAAAGTTATATGCAAATTTAACTTTGGAATTAAAAGTAGTTCCAAAGTCTTAAACTACCCTATTTTTACATATAAGTCCCCCCTACGGTGTGCCCTGTGTGCCCCTAGGGCTGGGTGCCATGTAACTATAAGCAGGGACCTTATAAAAATAGTTTTATAAGCCCTGGTGAGGTAAAACAGCCAAATTCGTTTTTCCCTCATTATAGTGATGAGCCTCCATAGGCTAGAATGGCGAGACTTTATTTTAATTTTTAAAGTCCCCTTAAGTAACAGATACTAGACGTTTGGTATCAAATTAATTGTTATAATAAATCCCACAACTTCCAGTTGTGGGATTTAATATAACTTGTTCAGGTAAAGAGTTTTGAACTTTACCTGAAAAGTTGCCAACTTCAGCCCTGCAGTGTTGTTGCTGCTGTGCTCTGATTGGCCAGCCTCTGGCAGCCTCGCCAGGCTGCCTTAATGAAGTGTGATGTGGCCTGGCTTCACACAAAGAGATGCTCCTGTGGGAGGAGATCTCCCCTCAGCAGATAGTGAGGCAGGAAGGGGGAGGGCTGCCAAACTGGTCTTCAAAGGCAGAGAAGGACATTTGGAGCAACCCAGCAACACCCCCACATCCTGCAAACCCAGACAATTAGGTTCCCCCTTGATTAGATTAGGAGAGGGAAGGAGAGGGGTGTGTTTATGATTTTTAGCCACACCAGTGGGTGGGCTCAGCCAGGTGTAACCTCCAAAAATCATTTTCAGCCATGATGGATTTTTTAGGAATGTTGCTCCCTGGGATTGATTTTTGCCACACTTCCCAGGAAGTGGTCATCACAGGGGGAAGGACCCTGTCCCTGATTGGAGAACCATGACCCCCCTGTTTTGCACCCAGGAGCAGGGATAAAACTGGCAGACCTGCACCCACACCTCAGTTCCGTACCAGATTCCAACAAGGAAGAAGAACAGGAGAAGAAGGACTGCCCTTCTGGACCCCTAACCTGCACCTGGACACTGCACTCTGGAGGACTGCACCAGCTGCACAGTTGGGCTTCATCACTAAAAGTACTTTACCTGTCTTCTACTGCTTCAAGAAGGGACTCCCTGTTTGCTACAGGTACAAAGGAGCTGCCCAGAGTCCCCCGCATCAAGTCCTGCAAGCAGAGCCCAGATGACCAGCGTCCAGTGGCCATTTGAGGATTCTGACCAGGTGCATTCTGGGAATTGTCGTCCCAACTCCCAAGGTGCAACTCAGAGCTTCTGGAACCTTGGATCAAGTTTTGAACACTTCAAGGACACAAAAAGGACATCTGGAAGAAGATACAGAAGTTTAGAGACATTTGGAGCAACTCCTTAAATTGAAGAGGTGCATTGTGGGAGTTGTAGTCTCAGACCCCAAGAGGCATAACAGAGCCTCTGAACCCTTGGCTGGTGCTGTGGACCACTTTCCTGAATCAAACACTTCTGAAAGTAAGTGTGACAGTGTTACCTCGTGGGTGGCTTGAACTCTGGGCTTTGTTCCTTTCCAGTGCAACCTTTTTTAACCATTTGAGCGCTAGTTGCTTCTATGCGCTAGAAAGCATAATTAATTCTTTAAAAATGCATATTTCCGGTTCCCCTTATCCGATTTTATTCGTTTTGGTGTCATTTCAAAGATAAAAATATGATCTATTTTTATAAATTGATTTTGGATTTTTAAACTATTTCCTGTGTTTTATTTAATTACTGTTTTGTGATATTTGAATGCTTTACGCTTTGTCTCCTAAATTAAGCCTTGTCGCTCATCGCCAAACTACCAAGGGTTGAGGTGGATTTAATTTACTGATACCTAACTGGACCTAAGTGGAGGTTGGTGGCCTATTGCTAAGTGTAGGTACTTACCTGCCCTGTCCAAAAACCCATTTTCCAACACCACATAATTAAACAGTTACCGCATATACCACATAATCTACCAGCTGCTACAAAATGTGCAGATTTTATAAAAATTAGGGGCAGATTTATGACAAGTGGCACTGTACCTAGTGCAGTGCCACTTTTCTTGAGCCCCTTAGCGCCCCCTAACGCCACCATGTGTGTGCCATATTTAAAATATGTGCACCATGGCGGTAGACAGGGGTACTAGCGTCATAATTTTTTGTGCTTTGCGGGATGAGCACCAACAATATTGCCACTAATCTTGCAAAGTACCCAGGGGCCCGTTGAAAACAATGGGAGCCTCCCTTTAGTGCCTGCTAAGAGCAGGCATTAAAAATGCCAGTGAAAAAGACGCACTCCCCCTAGTGCTGGAATACCTCCCTTGCATACATTATGCGCAGGCATAATGTGGCGCAAGGGGTTACAAAGTGGCACAATGCAAGCATTGTGCTACTTTGTAAATATTGTGCAGCGTTTTTGGCCTTCCAATGCCACATTAGCGAGAAAACAAATTATGCTAATGTGACGTTAGAATGGCGCTAGGCCCTCTTAAATCTGGGCCTTAGTTTCTCACACAAAAGGATCAAAAGTTGCTAAAAAAGCACAGCATAGGGAGGCATACAGTGGAAAACTCTTTCCAAATATTAATTGCTCACCTTTCAGTGGACAATTGTTAGTCAGGTGATAAACTGCTGATCCCGAGATTATTTATTTTGCCTCGACAGTATTTATGTGTGTCAAAATGCCACTGCCACAGAATTTACCGTATAATACCGAACGATTTGTATTTTCCTTGCTGCATAATTTAGTCTACCTGGCCCCCTTTGCCCGATGATTCCAAAAGGTATTCATATGATTTAAATAAATATAGGGGGTCATCGAACACATTCAACCCACAAGAACTCTTCTTTTTGCTTTTTCAAAGTCCTAATCATAGATTGTTGGGATAATCAGTACCAAGGAACTTGAAAATTAATATTTGGAATTAGATCACAAAAACAGTGAAGTCTGTCTGTGTCACCCACAGCGCTTGACTATGAAAGTTGATTGCACTGTACAAAAATAGAAGGGTGGTGATGTCTATAATAAATATAATTGAACTTCTGAAATGAGTCACAGAGCTCTTGACTTACCTGACATTTCGCTAAACTCACTAGAAATGGGATTACACATATTCCCTGTGAATATTTTTAGCCTGTGTATTGAAGCACTAAGCGGGAATGCGGTGGCTTTTTTGAAACAAAGATTTTTTCTGTGTAAATGGTTTTCAAAATGCATGCTTTCAAGAGTTGAACACCTCCACAAACATTACTTAGAAAAAGAGCGAAAATCATCTTTTTCTTGGAATGCCCCTGCAAACTTTATTTAATATCTTGTCGTCAGATTCTCTGCAGAGAACACACGGGGTGTTTTTATAAGGCAAACATCACGTTTCTGATGTCCAGATGTCATTCTTTGTGTTATATATTGTCCTTGAATATACCACTCTGGAACCAGATTTTAATTTGTGCGACGACTCGCATAATCTCGATTTTGGTCCAATTGGGAGGAAGTAAATAGCTGCAAGTTAAACAACCACCTCAAAATGGAACTTGAATATTCGGCAAAACCGAAATCACGTGTCTGCCCATTTTGTTGCTGAGGCCTCCAGCACCAGGTAAAAGCTTTTTTGTCAAGCAGCGGTGCCAGAGCTCGGAGTGAGATTTAACTATTGAACTCACCGCAGTGGTACCAGTGGGGCCATTCTGCAGGGCAGAAAATGGCAGGCTTTGTGTGTCAGCCTCCCCG
This sequence comes from Pleurodeles waltl, assembly GCF_031143425.1. Classification (NCBI taxonomy): domain Eukaryota; kingdom Metazoa; phylum Chordata; class Amphibia; order Caudata; family Salamandridae; genus Pleurodeles; species Pleurodeles waltl. The sequence continues at coordinate 1,606,371,713 of NC_090444.1, forward strand.
CTGCCGCTGAGCCCACGGCAAGGTATCCACCACGCTGAGACCCACACAGCGGAGCCAAAAATAGGGATTATTGTTCATTCAACGTGCTCAACGTAAGAGCAACATACATTCTAGAACTTTCTGGGCAACCGCTGATTAGCGGTGGCTTTTTGTGATTGCCAACTGATAGCCCATTATGGCTGCTCAATTTTATTTTTCGCTGCGACATTAAAATCAACATTTCTACACTATCGTGAGTCCTAGATGCTTTTTGAGGGAATGCAATTAAACAATAATAAAGCACAGACTCTAGCGAAAGTATTTCACCATGCACAAATTATAACCACTGAAATTTACACATTACTTATTGTCCTTTATGGACATTGTAAAACCTCTGTCGATTATGACCCTTGCATGAAACTTCATGAACACTTTTCATTTTTGTTTATGGAATAGATTTCATAATATATAATGCGAATAACACAAACGGTAGTGTTAATGAACTTTAGTGCGCAAAATATTTTTTGTCTTGAAAAGGGCGCTGTGGAGCCTAAAACCCAGGCCAGGCTATTCAGAGTAGGTGTTAGAGAGCAGGAAAATTACAAACACACTAGGGAAATTGTGCCTATAAAAGTCGAGACAAATAACATGACGGAGAAAAACTAGCTCAAACAATGGGCAGGAGTCAGAGGTTATGCCATTGTATCATTTTCAAAGTGGGCCAAAGCTACAAAAAAATGTGCCTGTGTGTGTGATTTACTCTTGTAACACTCCCTGGTGAGTCGGACCCAATATGTGGAAGTTTCATGGAAGATTGACAATTTATGAGTCACACTTGGGCAGTTGTATAAGTGATTTATGTACATAGGCACATAGATCTCAATATTGCACGCAACGCAGCAAGATACCTTGCTTCACCACGCTGCGTGAAAGGGAGAAGTCTGGAATGCACTGTATTTAACATTATATGGCGCATTTCTGATCTCTAACTGATATAGGCCCATATTTATGGGAAAATGACGGAGCGCTATGCTGCACTAAAATTGGCAGCGCCGCGCTCCGTAATTTTCACAACGCAGGAATGCATCGCGTTTAAGTGAACACGGTGCACCCTAAATTTAGCTGCCAGCTCTAACGCACGCTTCCTTGCACCATCGTGCAAGGATGTCTGTGTTGAGGGGTGTGATTGTTTATGTGCGGGAAGGTGTCCCTTCCTGGAGCAGAGGTTAGCGCCACTGGAGCATCACATGAAGTGGCACTCCAGTGGCGCTAGGGGCTCATAAATCTTTTCATGCAAAACTACACTAACGCAATTTTGCATCAAAAAGATTAGCACCAGCTTGCGCCATTCCTGAGCACCAGCTGTGCGCCAAATTTATGGACTGGTGCAAGCCGGTGCAAAGGATGGGCTAGTGTAAAAAAAAATAAATGACGTTAGCTGGGTGGGGGTGGCGGTATTGGAGAAGGGGGTTTTGCACTAAATAAAGATGTTAGGCTGGATAGAGGGAAGAAAAATTCTCTAACCAGCCTAGCATAATTTTCTGATGCAAAACTATCCATACCACATGACTCCTGTCTTAAAAAAGACAGGAGTCATGCCCACTACCCCAATGGCCAGCACAGGGGACCAGTGTCCCCTGGGCATGGCCATTGCACCCTGTGCAACTGATGGCACTTTATTTTTAAAGAAAAAGAATACTTACCTATACTTACCCTACTTACCTGGGATGGGGTCCCCCATCCTCCGGTATCCATCTGGTGGGGGTGTTCTTGGTGCTTGGGGAGGGCACCTGTGGACCCATTCCATGGTGTTTAACCATGGAAATGGGTCCACAGGCCCCCTAACGCCTAGTCTGACCCAGGCGGTAAATGATGGTGCAAAGCAAGCTTAGAAAGAGGAACAACAAAGAGAAATTAAGACATTTCTCCTTGTTGCGCCTCTGGTGAGAAGGGGTATAATTCCCAAGCCTACCAGTGTTGGTAAATCTAGGAATGTGTCAGAATGCATGGGTGGATGGGTGAGAACATCCATGCTCCACCCATGGCATGCTTCCCTGCTGCAGAGTATAGCAAAGCAGCAATTTACGCTGGTTTGCATTGCTCCACATTTATCTAGCCACACAGGGCCTCTCAAAGTGTCCTTGGGTGGCTTGATAAATATAATTTAGGGTTTGCATCACCTGTGTGTGCTCTTGCATGGCACAAGGGTGACACAAGACCTTAATATATATGGGCCTTAAGTTTTCCCTTGGAGTACAAAAGTGTCTCAGATACCACTCTATCAGGATTCTCTTTGAGTACAGAAGCTACGCAAGCTTGCACTATCTACCCATATGTCCTGGCATAATGCTAAATGGCCTCAATATTGCTTCAGCCTAGCATTATTTGATTTGCTGATGTTACTGCTGCTAACTGTTCTGTAACTACAAATCTATATTTTTTCCCATTCACACAATGTAACACTGTAGATTTTCGCAAAGTCTGAGTACTGCAAATCTTAGTAAATCTGCTCTTAAAGTGTTCAACAGCCTTTTTTATTTTAAAACAAATATACTCTTATGGGCGTCTTTGATGAAAAGCTCTCTAGCTTCTGCCCACATATGTACGAATTACACTTTTAAATTCTACTTATGCTCTTAAGTGGTTTCGTGCACTGATTCTTTTGCCTACTCCTGAAACAATCACCAGCACTGTGTTTCTTTTCAGTTTGCTTATGATCAGCCACAAGTCACGTTTTCTTACGGAAGCATTATAGGCTCATGACATTTCTAGAAAATCCATAAACAGTAGTGAAGAAACATGTTTAAATGATTCTATGAAAGAAATGGACAACTTTCCCTATGTTCTTTCTGGTCCCAGTTTTACAGTTTGAAATAGAGATTTCACCACTTAATTTTCAAATGAAGACAAAGGACCCCATATTCATGAAAGAAACCATAAAACTAATGGTTGGAGATGTAATTCTCCACCCCTTATTATTGCATCTCCACCAGAAATACACTTACAAAGCTGCACCAGCACGAAATTCAAAGGATGCTTCTCGAAAGTTCAGGTGACATCCCTGTGGGTTCTTTTTCCACTGCGTGGAATTCTTACATGGCGGGATTGAGTCCCTTGTGCATTCGCCCAATTTTTCGTTCTTGTCAAGAAATGTTTCTTTCCCACAGAGAAAGCCCTTCTCCAACATCCACAATAAGGGCCAGATTTATCATAGGAATGTGTTGCCTTTGCGTCCTGCAAGGTGATGCAAGGGCAATGCAATTTTTAAGTCAGATTTAGCAAGCCATGCAAAGCCACCCTGCATGGCTTGGTAAATATGGAGTAAACCAAGGCTTTGCAAGTCACTGCCTTGCGTTTATTGGAGCTGGAAGGCATTACATGGGTGGAGAATGAGTGTTCCCACACTACAACCCATGCTTTTTGTGCATTTCCTGATTTACCAAGTGTAGTAAACGTGGCAATGAATAAAAATTGTAAGCCCTCTCAAAAGAAGCACAAGGAGAAATATCTTTATTTCTTCTCATTGTTTCATCATTCTAATTGAGCTGCATTCTGTAGCACACCTAGAAGGAGAAACAGTCCTCTTAGTATTGTTTTTGTGCAATACGGTGCCCCTTTCTGTAGAAAGACAATCCTGCCTACAACACAGGCACCTTTGCACCATGGCTGTCAAGGAGATGACTCCTGGTGGAGGGTCTTTGGCTGTGGGTTGGACCAGATGACCAGGTTTTCACATTTTGACTGCCAGACGTACGGGTGACCCCCAGCAAGTACCCAGTTTGCTGCTGAAACAGAAAGCGCGTCAACAGAGCTTGGGGACAAAAACCTCCAAGATGACTTCAGGGTGCTGTAGAGACTTCAAGCCAGGAATCAAAGCAGCGATGGAAGGATCCAAACCAACAGTGGAGAACTGGAACAACAGCCAATAATCAGGAAGGAGACAGTCGAACCCTCTGGGATCCTAAGGAGGGACTGGAGCTCTGGAACACACCACTGGAGACCTGGAAGCATCGCAATGCAAGGAGAGAACCGAAACTCCTCTTTAAATAGGTAGTACACAGGAAACACTTCACATGAAATCAAGCCACCATGTTGGGTTGAGAAGTTCCCCTAGAGATCAATGGAGGAACTGTCATTTTGGATTGGGCAGTATAACCTATCTCAGAAATCCCCACCAAAGAATTCTGGGAAGAAGAAGCCATAGTATGGAAAGGTGAATGCTGTCCTCCAGAAAGCCTCCAGGAAGAATACTGCCATAAAAAAGTACACTGACGGGCTGGCCACCTTTAGGTAAATGAGGGTAGGCACTGCGGTAGCCCACCAGTGTCTACGCGGTCCTTCCCGCAGTCTTTCTGGCACCTGCGGGGGCACCCGTTCAGCCGGCTCGACTTGCATCAGTTTCAGGCATTGTAATGACCGCCACAATGGCACAGTGGTTCCTGCATTGGTGATAGGCAGCACAGAGTGAGAGAGCAGGAATGCACTGTATTGTAATAAATATGCCCCATCCCTGCTCTCTCCATTTAATGCAGAGCAGCACAGCAAGTTTACTTGCTGAGTTGCACTTCGTCAAATATTGATACATGTGTGGGATGATCCATTCCAAACCTGGAAAGTGAGTTACACTACCCTTTAGCTTTAATAACTTTACAGCTTGCTCCAAAATAGGAAAATGACATATTGCAGTTTGCAAATGGCAACAAATGTACATGTTTGTGTGTGTTACCAGAATTCTAAGACATAACACTTCTTGAAACAACCTCCTACTTCCTCCTAAATTGGGAATACAACAGAGGAAAGCAGCATTTTTCAATTATTTTTTTAATTAATCTAACTTGCCTTGTATGTTGTAAGACGTTGGGTTATTTAATGAAGGGGGAGAACCAACTTCAAAGAATAATCAAAATATTTATCAGAGTGAACCACAAATGTCAATAAATAAACATGTCCAAACCAATTTAGAAAAGTGGAGGGTATTTTAATAAATACAATGACACCAAAACAACAAACATCCAATCAGTAGAAGCAAAGTTCTGAGATTTTAAAATGTAAGTTCAAAATAGCAGGACATGCAGATATCTGGTTGTGCTGGTCTGGGACAAGCTCAGAAGTTCAGTCTGGCCCTGATGGACTGTGTGCTGGATGCATGACTAGGGGCCAGATGTGCGACCCCGAGTTTTGCGACTCGCAATTTGCGACTTGTTTGTGAGTTGCAAATTGCGAGCTGCAAAACCTTATGTACAACAGTGTACTTTACACTGTTTGCGTTTCACAATGGGATCGCAAATGACCTACCTTATGAATATTCATGAGGTAGGTCGCAATTTGCGACCCCATTGGGAATAGCCGTCCTCACAGGGATGGTGGCTTGCTGGAGACAGCAGACCGCCATGTCTGTGACTGCTTTTAAATAACCAGTTTTTTTTTTTTTTAAATGCAGACTGTTTTCCTTAAAGGAAAATGAGAGGCATTAAAAAAAGAAAAATTAAAAGTGGGACCTCTGCCTGCTCTGAAAAAATATTTTCGTTGCATTCACAAAGGGGAAGGGGTCCCAGGGGGACCCCTTACCATTTGCGAATGGGTTGGCACCAGTTTAAAACTGGTGCTAACTGTGATTGTTTTGTGAATGCGTTCACCGTCACAAAACAATGCTACGTCGTGCTGCGACTTGCAGATTACGAAGGGAACGCCCCTTCCTAACTGCGACACACAAACCTATTTTGTGATTCGGTAAATAGATTACCAAATCGCAAAATAGAATCTTTACATACCAAAATGTTTTCTTCCTGTCGCAAGCGGTCCGATTCTGTAAATCGGGCTTTTTGCAACAGGAATTTGGTACGTACATGTGCCCCAAAGTTATTTATGCTGGGAGTTTTATCTTCTGACTTTGGTGTGTGATCTGTGGGGCATTACTTTGACCAGTAGCTGGCTGTTGTGATCACACCAGGAGAATGTGTCATATCACCAACATCTGCAAAACGAATATCCAGAGGTAACAGTAAGTAGTGCACAGAAGTGGGTAATGCCAGCATGGCAATGCCACACAGAACACAACAATACTCATAGAAATGTAAAGTTGCACTGTCTCACCTGTGTGTCATTGGAAGTACTGACTTATCAAAGATGTTCTGTTGTCCACATCCTCATCCTCTGTGGAGCTCATTCTCACTGTCCTGAGGGACCACTGCTGCCACAGGGGCATGTCCAGTCTCCTCCTCCTGCAGAAAAGGTATGTGGCGCCTGAGGGCCAAGTTGTGCAACATGCAGCTACCACTACTATCTGGCAGATTTCTTGGGAGAGTAGCACAGGGATCCCCCTTTTAGATGAGGGCACCTGAACCTGGCCTTCAGGAGGCCAAAGGTCCTTTCAATTATCCTTCTGCCTCATTATAACATTCTTCTGCCCTTGTCTTGGCATTCCTCACAGGGGTCAGCAGCCATGATAGGTTTGGGTAACCAGAGTCACCTGCAAATATTGAGGGACAACATTTAGCCACACACTATCCTAAATGGCCCACACCATAGGCATACACCAACATATACTGGGTGGCAACCAGGGCTCACCTATGAGCCACACCCTGTGCCTCTGTAGTTGGGCCATCACATTTGGGATGCTGCTATTCCTAAGAACAAAGGCGTCATGCACTGACCCAGGATACTTAGCATTGACGTGGGAGATGTACTGGTCCGCCAAGCACACCATCTGCAAATTCATGGAGTGAAAACTCTTATGATTCCTGAACACCTGTTCATTCCAGGGGGGGGCACAAATGCAATATGTGTTCCGTCAATCGCACCTATTATATTGGGGATATGTCCCATTGCATAGAATTCGGCCTTCACAGTGGCCAAATCCTCAACCTGGGTGTTAGACTTTTTTCTTTGGCGTGGTCTCCCTTAAATTTTTTTGCCTCTGTTTCCCAGGTTTTTGATGTGTGCTGGGCTCTGTTTTTGTTACTCTGGGCACTTTACCACTGCTAACCAGTGCTAAAGTGCAAGGGCTCCTATACAAAATGTGTACGTAATTGGTTCATCTATGATTGGCACATTTGATTTATTGGTAAGTTCCTAGTACAGTGCGCTAGAGGTGCCCAGGGCCTGTAAATCAAATGCTACTAGTGGGCCTGAAGCACTGGTTGTGCCACCCACATTAGTAGCTCTGTAAACATGGCTCAGACCTGCCACTGCAGTGTGTGTGTGTAGTTTTAGACTGCCAATTCAACTTGGCAAGTGCACTCACTTGCCAGGCCTAAACGTTCCCTTTTCTTACATGTAAGACCCCCATAGGGTAGGCCCTAGGTAGCCCCATGGGCAGGGTGCAGTGTATGTTTAAGGTAGGACATATACTAATGTGTTTTATATGTCCTAACAGTGAAATACTGCTAAATTCGTTTTTCACTGTTGCAAGGCCTATCCCTCTCATAGGTTAACATGGGTGCTGCCTTTAAATGTGATTAAAGTGTAGATTCCCTTTGGGAGCGGACAGGCATGTGGAGTTTGGGGTCTCTGAGCTCACAACTGAAAAATACATCTTTTAGTAAAGGTGATTTTAAGATTGTGTGTTTGAAAATGACACGTTTAGGAAGTGAGCGTTTTCTGACTTAAACCATTCTGTGTGTTTGTGGATTCCCTGTCTGTGACCCCTGGGATCAGGGAAAACAGTGAGGCGAACTGTCCCAACACCTGGCGACAGTCCCTCTGCTGCTCTGCAATCAGGGAGGGGGAGAGGATCACTCCCTCCACAGACCCATCTTTTTCTCCTGCAGACAGGAGGTCAGGGAGAGGACCACTCTCCTCCTCCACCCCATCATCTGTTGCAAGGAGCATTGACAGTTCAATCTACTCAAAGTGGGGTTTGAGGCGGTTAACATGCAGGACCCTCAAAGGGTTCCTGGGAGTCTGCAAGTCCACCAGATAGGTGACACTCTTGCGCTCCACCACTTCATAAGGCCCAGTCCACTTGTCTTGGAGCGCCCAAGGCTCCACTGGTGCCATCACCCACACTTTTTGACCAGGTTGAAACTTGACCAGAGTAGCATTTCAGTCATACCACTGTTTCATATCCTCCTGGCTTGCTTCCAGGTTCTCCTGTGCGAGACTCCTGAAGCGGGCAGTCTGTTTTCTCAGAGCCAGTATGTAGCTAAATAGATTCTGAGGGGGTTTACTAGGAGCTTTTTCCAAAGCCTTCTTCACCATACTAAAAGGTCACCTCACAGGATGGCCATATATAAGCTCAAAGGGACTAAACCCAAGTCCCTTTTGAGGCACCTCCTTGTAAGCGAACAGAAGCATGGCTAGAAGACGTCCCACTTCTGCCTCAAGGGCTCAGACAGGCCCATAATCATGCCTTTCAAGGTGAGGTTGAATCTCTCAACCAGACCATTACTATGGAGGTGGTAAGGGGTGGGGAACTTGTAGGTTACCCCACACTCCTTCCACAGAGACTTCATATACGTGGATATGAAGTTGGTACCCCTATCAGAGACCACTTCCTTGAAGAACCTCATGCAGGTAAAAAACCCCATCAAAGCACGACCCACTAAAGGGGAAGTGATTGACCTCAGAGCAATGGCTTCTGGGTACCGGGTGGCATCGTCCACCAAGACCAGGATGAACCTGTTGCCCATGGCTGTCTTGGGATCCAGAGGCCCCACAAAGTCAATACCAACCCTTTCAAAGGGGGTACTAACAAAAGGAAAAGGTTGGAGTGGAGCCTTCCATTTCCCCCCACTCTTGCCACTTGCCTGACAGGTTTGGCAAGACCTGCAATGTATATCTGTGTGCCTCCGCATTAGGAGCCAGTGAAAGTGGTTGACAAGCCTTTCAAAGGTCTTGTCCCACCACAAATGTCCATCTAAAGGCACATCATGAGCCAACCCCAGTAGGAAGGCCCTGAAGTACTTGGGTACCTCCAGCACACGGGCTGACCCAGGCTCAAGAACCTTAGACTCACTATACAGGAGGCCGTCCTCCCAATAGATCAGGTGAAATCCTGGTTCCCTGCCAGCCGCCTGGTCTGCAGCCTGCTGCCGCAAACCGTCCAGAGTAGGGCATGTCTTCTGTGCTGCACAGAATGCTTCCCTGGTGGGCCACCCTTCCTGCTGCCACTGAGACAGCTCAGGGGACTCCCCCAGTTCAGCCACCTGCACTCCTGTAGGCTCCGGGACGCCACCCTCAGGCTCCCACTCCTCCTGGACCGTGTGAACTTCTGGGGCTGGTTTCCCACACCTCCTGCCCTTCCTCTTTTTGGCGGTCCCCTGGGCCACTGTCTCAGGCTCCAAGGGCTCTTGACCAACCTGACGGGATGCCATTGACCTGGTAGATACGCATACCGACCCAGGGAGACCCGACATCTCCAAGTGTGACCTGTGTTCCACCTCCATCCAAGGGGAATCCTCCAAGTCATTGCCAAGCAAAAAATCTACAGGCATGGTTGGACTCACAGCTACTTTCAAGGAACCTGAGACCTCCCCATTCAAAGGGAACCTGCGCCACTCTGCACAGACACTCTGAGTTGTCCACTGCAACTACTTAGTGGGTATTGGTATTGATATTGGGGTTCCAGGAGAACCCTATGGGCTGCAGCATTTCTTTTGCCACCCATAGGGAGCTCAGGCAATTCTTACACAGGCCTGCCACTGCAGCCTAAGTGAAATAACGTCCACGTTATTTCGCAGCCCTTTTTCACTGCACATAAGTAACTTATAAGTCACCTATATGTCTAACCCTCACTTGGTGAAGGTTGGGTGCCAAGTTACTTAGTGTGTGGGCACCCTGGCACTAGCCAAGGTGCCCCCAAATCGTTCAGGGCAAATTCCCCGAACTTTGTGAGTGCGGGGACACCATTACACATGTGCACTATACATAGGTCACTATCTATGTATAGCGTCACAATGGTAACTCCGAACATGGCCATGTAACATGTCTAAGATCATGGAATTGTCACCCCAATACCATTTTGGTATTGGGGGGACAATTCCATGATCCCCTGGGTCTCTAGCACAGAACCCAGGTACTGCGAAACTGCCTTTCCGGGGTTTCCACTGCAGCTGCTGCTGCTGCCAACCCCTCAGACAGGATTCTGCCCTCCTGGGGTCTGGGCAGCCCTGGCCCAGGAAAGCAGAACACAGGATTTCCTCTGAGAGAGGGTGTTACACCCTCTCCCTTTGGAAATAGGTGTGAAGGGAAATGCTTTGATGGGCACAGATGGTGCCCATCTCTGCATAAGCCAGTCTACACCGGTTCAGGGATCACCCAGCCCTGCTCTGGCACACTGGACTGTTCTGAGTGGCCAGTGCCAGCAGGTGACGTCAGAGACCCCCTCTGATAGGCTCTTACCTCTCTTGGTAGCCAATCCTCCTTTCTTGGTAGCCAAACCTCCTTTTCTGGCTATTTAGGGTCTCTCCTCTGGGGTATTCTTCAGATAACGAATGCAAGAGCTCACCAGAGTTCCTCTGCATCTCCCTCTTGGACTTCTACCAAGGATCGACCGATGACTGCTCCAGGACGCCTGCAAAACCGCAACAAAGTAGCAAGATGACTACCAGCAACATTGTAGCACCTCATCCTGCCGGCTTTCTTGACTGTTTCCTGGTGGTGCATGCTCTGGGGGTCACCTGCCTTCACCCTGCACTGGAAGCCAAGAAAAAATCTCCTGTGGGTCGACGGAATCTTCCCCCTGCTAACGCAGGCACCAAAAGACTGCATCACCGGTCCCCTGGGTCCCCTCTCATCCTGACAAGCGTGGTCCCTGGAACACAGGAACTCTATCCAAGTGACTCCCACAGTCCAGTGATCCTTCAGTCCACGTTTGGTGGAGGTAAGTCCTTGCCTCCCCACGCTAGACCGCAAACCTGTGTACTGCGTGATTTGCAGCTGCTACGGCTCCTGTGCACTCTTCCAGGATTTCCTTTGTGCACAGCCTAGCCTGGGTCCCCAGCACTCTGTCCTGCAGTGCTCAACCCTCTGAGTTGGCCTCCGGCGTCATGGGACCCTCCTTTGTGACTCTGAGCCAGCTCTGGTTCACAAATCTTCCAAGTGCCTGTTCGGGTACTTCTGCGGGTGCTGCCTGCTTTTGTGGGGGCTCTCTGAGTTGCTGAGCACCCCCTCTGTCTCCTCCTCCAAGGGAAAATATCCTGGTCCTTCCTGGTCCCCAGCAGCACCCAAAAACCTCTACCATGACCCTTGCAGCTAGCAAGGCTTGTTTGCGGTATTTCTGTGTGGGAACACTTCTGCAACCTTCATCGCGACATGGGACATCTTCCTTCCAAAGGAGAAGTTCCTAGTCCTCTTCGTTGTTGCAGAACTCCAGGCTTCTTCCATCCAGAGGCAGCTTCCTTGCACCTTCATCCGGGGTTTCCTGGGCTCCTGCCCCCCCTGGATACTATTGCGACTCTTGGACTTGGTCCCCTTGCCTTGCAGGTCCTCAGTTCCAGGAATCCACTGCCTTGCTGGTGTTTGTTGTTCTTGCAGAATCCCCCTATCACGACTATCGTGTCCTTTTGGGGTAGTAAGTGTACTTTACTCCTACTTTTCAGGGTCTTGGGGTGGGGTATCTTGGACACCCTGACTGTTTTCTTACAGTCCCATCGATCCTCTACAAACTCCCATAGGTCTGGGGTCCATTTGTGATTTGCATTCCACTTTTGGAGTATATGGTTTGTGTTGCCCCTAGACCTATGTTCACCTATTGCATCCTATTGTAATTCTACACTGTTTGCATTACTTTTCTTACTCTTACATACCTGTTTTGGGTTTGTGTACATATAACTTGTATATATTACTTATCTTCTTACTGAGGGTACTCACTGAGATACTTATGGCATTTTGTCATAAAAATAAAGTACCTTTATTTTTAGTAACTCTGTGTATTGTGTTTTCTTATGATATTGTGCATATGATATAAGTGGTATAGTAGGAGCTTTGCATGTCTCCTAGTTAAGCCTAAGCTGCTTTGAAATAGCTACCTTCTATCAGCCTAAGCTGCTAGAAACACCTCTATTCTTCTAATAAGGGATAACTGGAACTGGCACAGGGTGTAAGTACCACAGGGTACCCACTATAAACCAGGCCAGCCTCCTACAGGGATACACTGATCACCAATACAATTTACACAGAGAGCATATTCACTTGAGCACTGGTTAGCAGTGGTAAAGTGGCTACAGTCCTAAAGCCAGCAAACACAGGTCAGAAAAAATAGGAGGAAGGAGGCAAAAGGTTTAAGGATGGCCCTACATAAAGGCCAGGCCCAACAAGCACTTATCAAATGTAGAAGGTTAAAACAATGTTAATATATGGGAAGCCAGGCTTGCCACAGTGAAAACAATTTTGGAGGTTTTTCACTAACAGGACATGTAAAAGATTAAATATACATGTCCTACTTCTTAAAGAAATCTGTACCGTTGCCTATAAGCATTTAAGGTATACTTAGAAGAGGCTTCTGAGGATTAAAAGGAAGGTTTATGCTTGAAAAAAGGGGTTATTTTGCCAACTTGAAAATGTAGCTTAAAACTGAAACGCAAGTTGCCATGGCAGGCCTGGGGTATGGTTTAGGGAACTTCTTTGGTGAGTAGCACAATGAGTGCGGCAGCCCAGCAGTAACATTTAATTCACAGGTTCCTTGATACAGGTAGTACCATTCACTAAGGACATATAGGCAAATTAAATGTGTCAATATTCATTACTATTTTAATCTGATATTCATGATATAATCTGCCCTATGCTATAACATGAGCTGAGTATGTCCTGACTTTAACATGAGCCAAGTGAAACTGGCCTTCACTATAGTGCAGAGTGAGCTTGGACTTCATCAACAGATGAGTATTGGAATTATCAAGCAAGTGGGGTGTTCGCTTGTTGGCCATCTCTGAGATTTGTCCAGTAGTTGAATGTCATGGAGTTTATCATGACATTTGCGGAGAAAGGTATTTCTCCTTGTTATGCCTCGCCTGGGGAAGAGTAGGTTTTTGGTGCATTCCCAGGTCTGCAGCTTCTAGTAAATCATGGAATGCATCAAAATGCACCCCTGGAAACACTTTCCTGGCCCAGAGTAACACATTGCAGCAATTTGCAGTGCATTGCATTACTCAAAATTTATGAATCCACTCAGGGCCATCTATGGTGGCCTTGCGTGGCTTCATAAATCTCACTTAAGGTTTGTGTGGCGCATGTACCTTGTTGCATGGTGCAACCATGATGCAAACCAGGTCATAAATATAACCCTGCTCTGATGTTTATTAAGAGCTGAGTGGTGGTCAGCTGATTGCGTGGTTGTTTATTAATGTGCTAGTCACGATCATTATTTAATAATACTATGTTATAATCAATCACTTTACATTCCTGATACCTGTGTATTTCCTGGCATGTTATATTGTTTTGTAATTTTGTACATGGTACATACCACAATAACCCTGGTGCTCATTATTTCTCCTTGCCTGTATGGAAATAACTTCCACTGCTGCAGAACATTTCAGACTGCAATTGTTTCTGCTTTTTTACAGTCAGGTTCTATTGGTATATAAATACCAGCACCTGATAACACACCTTTTATTCACACATAAGTAAAAACAATCGATTCACTCGTTTATATCTGTGATTCACACATAACTCTGCAGCAATAGCACTAATGGATGAACAAAAACAAAGTAATTCAAGAGGCTACATGATGTCTAAAACTAAACATTCTGTCTGATCCAGCATAAATAATAAAGGAAATAGTAAAGTTATCAATTTACTGGAAAAGAAGAGAGTTAAGAGCCCATCATTTCCAGTGCTGCTGACAGCTTCATTATTGTCTTTCTTCATGTATGAACTGTATTACATAAAGGGCCAGATAACGAGCCTGGCGGTCTGACTGCGACCATGTTGGCAGTCCAACCTCCGTATTTCGATACATGCGGTTACATAGAGGACAGACCACCACGGTCTTGTCCACACAGCCAGCAAAACTAGACCACTGTGTTGACGAGATAGGCCAACACATCTATCGGAGGGCAAACCGCCTTTGCATCCGCTGTCCCATTCACGATGTTGCTTCCCGCTTATTGTGACCGTGGCGGCCATACCACCACATTAGGCAGAAACAGAGAGATATAAGGCTGAAAGTCACCTGTAGGCAGCCTCACACATCTGGTGCCACCACAGAGTCAATCCTACATGTCCTGCTGTTGCTTGTGCTGCCCGATGGTGCACAAAATTGACGTTGTTGACGCAACTGACGGTAAGTCAAACACCTACCCGTTTACTCCAGCTCCACAACAACTCTACAGGCTGCCATTAACCTCGTATGTGTGCTGGGCTCCGTGCCCTAAATATATTTTGTGTGTCCCGGTTCTGAGTTGTACACAATGTGTCCCAACACAGCCCCATGGCACCAGGTCATTGACACTGCACCGCCACGTTGTACAAAACCTGAGAGGTGTGCACATCCCAGTCTCAGGGACAGTGATGTGTTCATATCATTGTGCCACACAACAGCAAATCCACATCAATATCACAACTACAAGTTGAAGTGATACCTTCACATTGTACACATGCCATCGCCAATCATTACAGAACACATATATCTGTATAGATGTGTCATTGAAACCAAACACACATTCCCTGAAACACCCTTGCAATGGACTCACACATATCACCCACATTGCAGGAGAAAGTAAAGTAAATGGGTTGCAGAATAATTTGAGTGACAAACATCCTAAGCACACAATGTAAACAATCCCTGTTGAATGGGTATGGCAGCATCAGCGGGATTTTAGGAAGGCTGCTGCCCTGGGACACAGTTCACTGTGCACAAGCCTCCCAAACACTATTTGCAGTATTGTTGATTTACACCTCAGGATCCAGGACTAGAGGACAGAAGATGGTAGCAACTATGCTAGGTACACAGGTTGGTGGGGGCACATTGTTGTCTGGGATATTGCAACTTGGGTGGAGCTGTTGTTGTGATTTGTGAGACTCACTGTTATCATCTGACCAGGCTGCCCAAATGGGTCTGGATAGTCATCCATGTCAACATGTCCATGAGTATCGCCATCACTGAGGGCATCATCCAGAGGTGAGTTGGGAGTCTGGTTGGTGGACGATGTCTGTCCAGGGGCTGTGCCAGTTCGACCCGTTGAGAAATAGAATCCAATATAACTGGTTGAAGTGTGGTATCTATATCCAAAGGTTTTGTGTGACTGTAAGTAGAGACCTTGGACACTCTTAAATGGTAGGTTTGCTCATTGTGCTAGGTTGCCATGGTATTGAAGTTGTTGACATGACATGTGTGAAGCTTGCAGAAACTATTAGACTCAAGCAGTTCATTAGATGTGGTGATCAGTTGCACTTGATATTATGGAATGAACATCACGTCCTAGAAACTATTAGACTCAAGCAGCTCATTAGATATGGTGATCAGTTACACTGTATATGATGGAATGAACATGACATCCTAGAAACAGTTAAGCCAACAAGTTGGAGAGGTGACGTGTATTTGAACATTCTAAGGCCTAGTTGTGTGAGATACAGGTGAACACTAACCTTTGTGTATATATAGTTGTAATCATCATATGAGCAGTGCTGAGTCCATTTGTTACTTGCCACTACCAATCTGAGGAAGCTGCTTAATGCCTTTGAAATTCTTGCTGTCCGCATTTGGTAAGGTGTTATTCCTGTCCTCAGTGGTTTCATTTGGGGATACTAGGACAAGAGCAAGCTAGGTAGACAGACGTGTCTCTGAGTTGAGCATGATATGTAGATTGCTAACTCCGAGGGGAAAGTACATCATTTGAGAGATGGCACACAGGTGTATTTGGACAAGTGAAGGAAGGCTGGTTGGTTAAAGGTACCGGAACAGGTCATCCTGGCAGTTGCACTCATGTCACTCTCTGTGCTTCCCAACACTTAATAAATGTTAAATGATTAATTGTACATATCTGTTGCCACACTGAAGTTAGGTTGGCACATACACTTACATGTTGACACATACCACGGGTCCAGGCATGATCTTTTGATTCTGAAACACTTATAGACCCCATTACAACATGGGTCATGGAATGGGGATTGATACATGTGATGTCATGTAGGACAATGCACATTGACAAGCTTACTTGTAACTCTGGGTATTGCATGTTGGAAAGTAGATGAACAACACAGTGGCAAAAGGTGAGATATGAGCATGCAGGACGTTGAAGATTTGTGACAGTTTTTGTGTTGTAACTTACCATACTCCACTCCCCCAGCTATTCCTGCCAAGCCCTAAGAATGCAGGAGGCCAGGACCTTCTCCTCCTAGGGAGAGAGTTGTGATGGGGAACTGCGAGGAGCACCATCAGTCTGCTTGAGCTCCATGTGTTGCTTGGAGGCCAGGGAACATACCTTCCCTCTCTTGTCATTTCACCTCTTACTAATGTCCTCTTTTGTGTGCAGTGTGGTGCCTAAAGCATTCATTCTGTTGACTATCCTTTGCTACTTTTCCATTTTCCTACTGAGAGGATATACTGGACTTGGGCTCCAAACAATTGTGGCTCTACTCTTGTGATTTCATCTACCATACTCTACTCATCTTCAGACAAAATGGGTTTTTTGGAATGTGACATGGGTGTAAAATGAAGTGGGTGGCAGGGACGTACTTAAAAAAACAGTGATATAGTATTTGAAAGGTGTTGAATGGGATGGTGAAAAAAGCGGTGCCTTATCTGTCAAGAATGGGAAAAATGTTGGGCTCTGGTCTCTGTCTTGCATTGGAGAGGCAAATGATCATGGTCTGGGAAGGGATGTGTTTTATAGTGTGTTTTGCAGGTATGTCCATTGGGCCAGTATATTTCAGCTGTGTTGGTTTTGAATCCATCCAATGTGCACTTGTCTGTTGCTTTGCTGAATGTGTACCGTGGTGGCCAACCACCGTCAGCTGACTGCCACAAGGAGACCATGTGTAAGGAAATGCCTCCTTGGCATGGTTACCCCCTGACTTTTTGCCTTTGCTGATGCCAACTTATGATTTGAAAGTGTGCTGAGGCCTGCTAACCAGGCCCCAGCACCAGTGTTCTTTCCCTAAAACTGTACCTTTGTCTCCACAATTGGCACACCCTGGCATCCAGGTAAGTCCCTTGTGAATGGTACCCCTGGTACCAAGGGCCCTGATGCCAGGGAAGGTCTCTAAGGGCTGCAGCATGTCTTATGTCACCCTGGTGACCCCTCACTCAGCGCAGACACACTGCTTGCCAGCTTGTGTGTGCTAGTGGGGAGAAAATGACTAAGTTGACATGGCACTCCCCTCAGGGTGCCATGCCAACCTCACACTGCCTATGGCATAGATAAGTCACCCGTCTAGCAGGCCTTACAGCTCTAAGGCAGGGTGCACTATACCACAGGTGAGGGCATAGGTGCATGAGCACTATGCCCCTACAGTGTCTAAGCAAAACCTTAGACATTGTAAGTGCAGGGTAGCTATATGGTTTGGGAGTCTGTCATACACGAACTCCACAGCACCATAATGGCTACACTGAAAACTGGGAAGTTTGGTATCAAACTTCTCAGCACAATAAATGCACACTGATGCCAGTGTACATTTTATTGTGAAATACACCTCAGAGGGCATCTTAGAGATGCCCCCTGAAAACGTAACCGACTACCAGTGTGGGCTGACTAGTTTTGCTAGCCTGCCACACATGAGACATGTTGCTGGCCACATGGGGAGAGTGCCTTTGTCACTCTGTGGCTAGTAACAAAGCCTGTACTGGGTGGAGGTGCTTCTCACCTCCCCCTGCAGGAACTGTAACACCTGGCGGTGAGCATCAAAGGCTCACCCCCTTTGTTACAGCGCCACAGGGCATTCCAGCTAGTGGAGATACCCGCCCCCTCCGGCCATGCCCCACTTTTGGCGACAAGGCCGGAGGAGATACTGAGAAAAACAAGGAGGAGTCATGGCCAGTCAGGACAACGCCTAAGGTGTCAGGAGCTGAGGTGACTCTGACTTTTAGAAATCCTCCATCTTGGAGATGGAGGATTCCCCCAATAGGATTAGGGATGTGCCCCCCTCCCGTCAAGGAGGAGGCACAAAGAGGGTGTAGCCACCCTCAGGGCTAGTAGCCATTGGCTGCTATCCCCCCAGACCTAAACACACCCCTAAATTGAGTATTTAGGGGCCCCCAGAACCTAGGAAAACAGATTCCTGCAACCTAAGACGAAGAAGGACTGCTGACCTGAATCCCTGCAGAGAAGACGGAGACACCAACTGCTTTGGACCCAGCCCTACCGGCCTGTTTCCCCACTTCAAGAGAAACTGCAACAGCGACGCGTTCCCCAGGGTCCAGCAACCTCTGAAGCCTCAGAGGACTACCCTGCATCTAAAAGGACCAAGAACTTCCGAGTACAGCGGCCCTGTTCGAAAGAAACCAAAACTTGCAACAAAGAAACAACTTTAAAAGGACTCCACGTTTCCCGCCGGAAGCGTGAGACTTTCCACTCTGCCCCCCACGCCCCCGGCTCGACCTGCGGAGAAACACCACTACAGGGAGGACTCCCCGGCGACTGCGACCCTGTGAGTAGCCAGAGTTGACCCCCCCTTACCCCCCTCAGCGACGCCTGCTGAGGGAATCCAGAAGCTCCCCCTGACCGCGACTGCCTGCTTCCAAGAACCCAACGCCTGGTAAAGACACTGCACCCTCAGCCCCCAGGACCTGAAGGATCCGAACTCCAGTGCAAAAGCGACCCCAAGGTGGCCCTCTCCCTTGCCCAGGTGGTGGCTACCCCAAGGAGCCCCCCCCCCTTGCCTCCCTGCTTCGCTGAAGAGACCCCTGGGTCTCCCATTGAAATCTATTGCAAACCCGACGCCTGTTTACACTCTGCACCCGGCCGCCCCTGTGCCGCTGAGGGTGTACTTTTTGTGCTGACTTGTGTCCCCCCTGGTGCCCTACAAAACCCCCCTGGTCTGCCCTCCGAAGTCTCGGGTACTTACCTGCTTGCAGACTGGAACCGGGGCACCCCTTCTCCATTGAAGCCTATGTGTTTTGGGCACCACTTTGACCTACCTCTGCACCTGACTGGCCCTGAGCTGCTGGTGTGGTAACTTTGGGGTTGCCGTGAACCCCCAATGGTGGGCTACCTTGGACCCAACTTTGAACCCTGTAGGTGGTTTACTTACCTGCAAAACTAACAAATACTTACCTCCCCCAGGAACTGTTGAAATTTGCACTGTCTAGTTTTAAAATAGCTTTTTGCCATTTTTGCCAAAACTGTACATGCTATTGTGTTGATTCAAAGTTCATAAGATACCTGAGTGAAATACCTTTCATTTAAAGTATTGTTTGTAAATCCTGAATCTGTGGTTCTTAAAATAAACTAAGAAAAGATATGTTTCTATTTAAAAACCTATTGGCCTGGAATTGTCTTTGAGTGTGTGTTCCTCATTTATTGCCTGTGTGTGTACAACAAATGCTTAACACTACCCTCTGATAAGCCTACTGCTCGACCACACTACCACAAAATAGAGCATTAGAATTATCTCTTTTTGCCACTATCTTACCTCAAAGGGGAACCCTTGGACTCTGTGCATGCTATTTCTTACTTTGAAATAGTACATACAGAGCCAACTTCCTACACCATGTCAATTCTATTTTTTAATGGGCTCTGAAGTTCCACATGGCCATGACGGCAATGGAGGGCACACTGCTAAGATTGCAGATGGCCTCCCAGCTGGCGGGCAGACATTTGTTTTGGCGGTCAGTGGTTCTGCCTACATACATTGTAATATGGCAGTACCACCTTGGCGGTCTGGCGATCCGACCGCCAAACTCGTACTCAGGCCATAACTCTAGATCATTTTGGTGCCTTCTTTATTTGCCTGATGCTGTTTCCTTGTGGATGAGGTTGTTTGAGGGTGTTGTGGTTGAGTTGTGAAAATTGTTTGTGTTTGTTCTCTTTTCAGCACTAAATGGACCTGGCACAGACAAAGCCCACAGTACAATAAAGCAAGAATTGAGGGATAGTGAAAATTGACTTATGGCGGTAAAAGAAACACAGAACGGAGGACTACCGACAAAAGGTTATATGTGTATATAAACCGAAGAAAGTTTCACAGGGAAACTTGTTTGAAATAGTCAATTATTTTGTGTTCTGTTTTTCAGATACACAAGTGTTAGAGAGGAGAAAATAAGGGTCCCATAAAAACTGTAAATAATTTGTAAAGAAAAAGGCAAGTAAGATCTGAAATAGAACATACAAAAGGGGTAACGGTCCAGACTTTGGAGTCTACTTCTCAGTCCTGGGTCAAAGGACAAGCATACCCACTTTTGTTTGTTAGCCTTAAAGCCACTAGCCCACAGTGCACCATTCACAGAGAAAATCCAGATGGCAAAATCTTTCTGCTCCGTTAGGATGCCGGTGGCTGACGAAAGGTTGTGTCTGGTGAATGATCAGTACCCTCCTCCTGGCCATTTTATTTTCGATTTTAAGGGTAAAAAAGTAATTTACCTGGTCCCTTAAAAATTGTGTTGCAACAAGGTTATCTCATGTTTGAACTGAAGGCTAGAATGTTCTAACCGTCTGCTTTTTGGTCTATTAAATCTGTCAGATGGTCTACATTCAGTCCTAAATCCTGAGGTGAAATTCCTTGCTATCCTCAATTGAAGAGAACATTGTCAACTGCTATTAAATACAGCGAGGCAGAGAACTTTATATGTCTTTGAATTATGCAGTTATTTGACCTAGTTAGCACCACATTGCTTTTATATTTTATATTACTCCATAAAAGAAGGCAAGTGCTTCACCATATTGTCAGATATCTCCAAGATGCAGTTCCCATTTCATTTTAGGGGGGTTGGTGCATTGCCATCACAGGCTCTAATGAAGAGCAGGCCCTAATGCCTTCTGTCTGTTTTTGAGCACTTCACAGCCCAAAGTAAGGCAGATGCACTTGCATTTTTAAGAAACTCTTTTGGGAGCTGGAAGGTTTTATTATGGCTTAGATAACCAATTTGGTTCGAGACTTGGTTCAAGGAGCCTGTAATGTAGGAGTCCTAACTTCCAGCAGACAATTTTCGGAAACTAAGCAAATGGAACCCAAAACATACTGGCCCTCATTACAACCCTGGTGGTTGGTGTTAAAGCGGCAGTAAACCCGCCAACAGGCGGGCGGTAAAAAAAATTGAATCATGACCACGGCGGAAACCACAAACACAGACAGCCACTTTAACACTCCGACCGTCACGGCAGTAGCAACAAACACCACAGCGGTAACCGCCAACAGTCAGGAGGAAAACAAGGTTCTGCCCACTGTATTACAAGAGGCCTATCCGCCCCCTTTTCCGGGGTACCAATGCCATCAAAAGCATAGCGGAAACAGTGTTCTGAAGGGGAACGATTCACCTCTCGAAACTCAAGGAAGAACCAGGACGCCATGGAGCCCGAGCTGCACGTCTTTCCCATGCTGGTGTATCTGCTCATGTACCAGGAGTACCAAAGCCGGCGACGACGACCACGGTGAGTACTGCACCTAGCACACAGGGGAGGAGGGGGCAAAGATAGTGACACACACATGCAACACCCCTACCCCCAGTACCATACACACATACACATGCAACAACATTACATACACACCCCGTAACCTTCAGGAATAACACAAGGACAAAAGGAATGGAGTAAAATTAGTGTAATATTAGAAATACTTAGACATACATACATAAATAAATGAGCAGTATGTACAATATATACAATATATACAAAATGAGGGACAATGTCCACACAAAAACAGTCCATGGTCCACTGAGCCATAATACATAGGCCAAGCCCACACTTGACTCCTGCCTCAAAACGGAGTGAACACTGCAGGGGCATCAGGTCGAAAACACTCAGGCACCTCAGGGGGATGAAGAAGGGGGGGCACCTCAGCCGGAAGATGGTACTGCGCCACTACTCCTGGAGGGGGCTCCATGCCCACTGCTTGGTCCTGGGGAGTGCAAAGCCACAGTCTCTCAAGTGGGTGGTTTGCCCACTGCTTGGTCCTGGGGAGTGCAAAGCCACAGTCTCTCAAGTGGGTGGTTTGCCTACTGCTTGGTCCTGGGGAGTGCAAAGCCACAGACTCTCAAGTGGGTGGTTTGCCCACTGCTTGGTCCTGGGGAGTGCGAGGCCACAGTCTCTCAAGTGGGTGGCTCCTCCACTGGTTCTAGAAGGGGCTTTGTGCCCAGTGTGTTTCATACTGCCAAGGATAGGGTGAGTGGATGCCTTCTTCCACTGGTTCTGGAGGGGGCTTTGTGCCCAGTGTGCTTCATCCTGCCAGGGATAGGGTGAGTGGGTGCCTTCTTCCACTGGTTCTGGAGGGGGCTTTGTGCCCAGTGTGCTTCTTGCTGGCCATGAGGTGCTGAGTGGATGCCTTCTTCCACTGATTCTGGAGGGTGCTTTGTGCCCAGTGTGCTTCTTGCTGGCCATGAGGTGCTGAGTGGATGCCTTCTTCCACTGGTTCTGGAGGGGGCTTTGTGCCCAGTGTGCTTCTTGCTGGCCATGAGGTGCTGAGTGGATGCCTTCTTCCACTGGTTCTGGAGGGGGCTTTGTGCCCAGTGATGCAGCACTTGCGGGGTGCCAGGTCACAGTCCCTCACCTGGGTGTCTGAGCCACGGGATTTGCAGTGGCCAGGATGCATGATACCGCATGGAGGCAGGGCTACAGTCCATTCGCCGGCGCCTACGGCTGCACAGTGGTGATAGTGCCGGTGCTGGTGGGGGTGCTGTCAGTGGTGGGGGGAGGCTCCAGCCCTTCCCCTGCAGCCTAGGACGGCTGCCCACTGGGGCTGCTGCTGCTGGCAGTGGTGCTACCTTCAGCTTGCAGGTGGCGGTGCTTGCGGCAGGGCTTGCGACGGTGCAGGTGGCGGTGCTGGCCGTGGTGCAGGTGTCGGTGCTGTCAGTGGTGGGGGAGGCTCCCGCCCTTCTCCTGCAGCCTCGGATGGCTGCCCACTGGAGTAGCTGCTGCTGACAGTAGTGGTGCTTGTTGCAGTGCAGGGGGCGGTGCAGGTGGCAGTGCAGGTGGCGGTGCTTGCGGCAGTGCAGGTGGTGGTGCTGGCAGTTGTGCACCTGCAGGCTCGGATGGCTGAAGTGCCTTGGCTGGTGTTCTGTGCCCCTTCCTGCCCTTGGCAGATGGTGGTGTCACCTTGGGTCTGGCAGCTGGAGTCTTTGACATGGCCTTGCTAGGTGACTGTGGCTCCTTCTCCTTGCTGGATGCTGTCCCCTTTTTGACCTTGCCAGGTGCCGTAATCTTCTTGGCCTTGGCAGGGGCTGGTGGCACACTGGCTGGGCTGAGAGGTGCCCCCTTAGAGCCTCTAACAGCTGCAGAAACCACAGCGGATGTGGACTTGGTGGCTAAGGTGCTGGGCTGGGTTCTGACCACCCTGGCCCAAGGTGAAGGGCAGTGGGGGAAGGGTAAAGGTCAATGTTGGCTAGGAAAAGCTTCTTAGGGACATTGGGGCGGGAAGAGGGTGGAAGTTTGGGAGTGGAGAAAGAGGGACTGGTTGTAGGTGGTGTCAGTCTGCTGTGTTTGGGTGCAGGTGCATGAGCTGGATGCTGTTGTGAGGTGGACGGCTGCTGTGTGTGTGTGTGCTTGCGTTTGTGTACTTTGGGAGGATGGGTCACAGACACAGTGGGAGAGGACACAGGGGACGTGTGGATGGATGTGGGGGTGGTGACTGCCACTGAGGGGTGTGTAGTAATGGGCATGCTGGTGATGGAGGTAGTGAATGAGGATGTAGTGCATACAGGTGTGAGTGGAGACGCTACTGAGAGGGAGGTGGACGATGTGTGTTGATTTGGGTGAATGCTGGTCTGAAGGTGTGCTTGGGATAGGCTGGGGTTGAGGGTTTGGGACTGGGTAGAGGAAGTTGGAGGGGGAGGTTGGAGATAGGGACAATGGCTGCCATCAGTGCGGAAGCCAGAGCCTGAAATGCTCTCTGTTGGGCCGCCACACCAGAGTGAATGCCCTCCAGGTATGCATTTGTTTGTAGCAAATGCCTTTTGACACCCTGGATGGAATTCAGTGTGGTTGACTGCCCAACAGTGAGGGATCTCAGGAGGTGAATAGCCTCCTCACTGAGGGCAGCAGGGCTGAGCGGGGCAGGGCCTGAGGTGCCTAGGGCGAAGGAGATTCCCACCCTCCTGGGTGAGCGAGCACAGGACACACGCTGAGGGGCTGCTGGTAAGGTGGTGCTGGTAGGGGGGGTGGTGGCTGTACTTGTTGTTGGGGTGGGCACAGAGATGTACGCCACTGCTAGGGTGCTTTCATCAGAGGAGGAGTCGCTGTCTGTAGTGTCCCCTCCTGTCTCGATCGTGGTGCTCCCCGTGCCCTCCGTCCCACTGGTGCCCTCACCGTCTGTGGATTCGGCCTCAGGCCCATGTGGGATGCAGCTCCCTCTGTCGCTGGTGCCTCTGCTCCTCCGCCAGATGATGCTAATGCACACAAGGACAGGGTGACAAAACAAAAAGGGGGAGAGAGAGACAGAGGATACACTTGGTCAGTGCCAGCAGCAACACTACTGTTGGCATACACAACACACAGGGAGCAGCCCTATGCACTAGGCCATGCACTACCAGTTACAATGATAGTCACCAGCCCATGGGGTACATTGCCCAATGCCATTGGCTGCACATCGGAAACCAACAGGACCCTGCCCAGTAGTAGATGCCCACTAACACCATTGGGGTTGGAGTGCTTCAGAGCCTGACCAGCAAGGGACCTACCCTGCCATGTTCACCCTGGCCTAGAGGCACCCACAGTCCACATCCCGACCAAGGTAAAACCTTAACGCGCGCAAAGTCATGATTCTGAATCTGTACTCACCCCCTTGTGGCTGCTGTGATGCCCTCAAGCGCCCATCCAACTCCTGATAAGCAACTGCCAGGATGCGGAACATCAGGGGGGTCAGGGTACGATGTTCACCCCTTCCTCGTTGGGAGGCCAGCCCCAGCTGGGCCTCCGCCATCTTCCTTGCCCAGTGACACAGGTCCTCCCACTGTTTGCGGCAGTGGGTGCTCTGCCTGTCAAAGACACCCAGGGTCCACACCTCCTTGGTGATGGCACGCCAAATACCCTTTTTCTGATGGCCGCTGAAAAATACAGCTGAAAAGGGATTAGTCATACCGTCCGGACTGTCATACTCATGGCCCACCATATCCCTTTCATCCCCTTATGCACATACATTGACCACCATACACGCAGAACTCTGCCCAAGACCCCTCAGCCCCCCCTACATATGGCTTACACACACAGCACTCCATACATTCATGGCCCATGCACCATGCTCACAGTGTACTCACCTGTTTGTCTGGAGGACCATCGATTAAAGTGTACTGGGGTAGGACCCCATCCACCAGTCTCTCCAACTCCTCCCAAGTGAAGGCAGGGGCCCTTTCCCCAGACACATGAGCCATTGTCGCTTCCAGACACAGGTCACAGCAGCACTTGCAGTGTAGGTCCTCTCCTGTTGAAGGTCAGGTGGCAAGTGAGTGAACAGATAGAAAATGGCAGGCACGTCTGCGGCGGCGCATACCGTCACCGCTGGCGTACATCGCCATCGGCTCCTGGAACCCATAGGGCCTAATGTTAACCAATGCGAAGTTGCATGGCGGTCATCGACCGCCGACTTCTACGGCGCTCAACGCCAGCGGAATTACCTAATTTCCACTTGTCTCTCCTGAGAGGTCAGGGAGCCGCCATTTCAGGGGGGCACAGGCCATGGCACCTAACTGCATCACAGCAGACTTTGACACATCAACTGACTCTCGAATTTACATTCTGTTTCTGTAAATGAAGAGATGCATCATTATTTCAATAGATGTGTGAATATGACCTTCTGCTCACCGTTTTTCTCCCTAGACTTCAACCGCTGAGGATGAATATGAGATGGAGACATCCTCCAGTGTACAGACCCCTGATGGACCTGGCGACAATGGAGGACAGACACATTACCCTAACCTACAGACTTGATAGGGCCACAATTCAAGAACTGTGTGCCCAATTGGAGCCAGACCTGATTTCAGCTATCCTCCAGCCCACAGGTATCCCCCCTCTAGTGCAGGTCCTGTCAGTGCTCCTTTCCTGCTAAGTGGTTTCTTCCAAGCGACAGTGGCCATGGCATCAGGGATGTCACAGCCTATGTTCTCCAACGTGTTGACCAGAGTGTTGTCTGCCTTGCTGAAACACATGCGCAGCTACATCGTATTCCCCCAGGTGGAGGATTTGGCAACAGTGAAAGCTGACTTCTATGCCCTGGGACATATTTCCAACATCATTGGTGCCATTGATGGTACACATGTAGCATTTGTCCCCCACCCCGGAGGAATGAACAAGTGTTCAGGAATAGAAAAAGCTATCACTCTCTGAATGTGCAGATGATGTGTTTGGTGGACCAGTACATCTCCCATGTGAATGCCAAGTATCCTGGCTCTGTGCATGATGCCTTCATCTTGAGGAATAGCAGCATTCCATTTGTGATGTCTCAATTCCAGAGGCACAGGGTGTGGCTAATAGGGGAGCCCAGGGTCCCCACCCAGTTGATGTAGGTAGATGGGTGTGGGGTTGTCTCTGAGAGTGAGTGTATGACTAACAGGTATACCTTGAATATTTGCAAGTGACTCTGGTTACCCCAACCTCTCATGGCTACTGTCCCCAGTGAGGAATGCCAGGACAAAGGCAGAGGAATGTTACAATGAGGCACATGGGCGAACAAGGAGGATCATTGAACGACCATTTGGCCATCTGACAGGTGGATCCCTGTACTATTCACCCAAGAAGGTGTGCCAGATCATCGTTGCATGTTGCACAACCTGGCTTTGAGACACCAGGTGCCTTTACTGCAGGAAAATGAGCCTGTGGATGGTCTTGTGGCAGCGGTGGAGCCTGTGGACAGTGAGGAAGAGGAGGCAGAGGAAGAAGATGTGGACAACAGAAGCTCACTCATACAACAGTACTTCGAGTGACACACAGGTAAGACACTGTAATTTCCCTTTCCATTGCAGTTTTGTGTTGGACATTGTACATGGCAGCCTGATTTTCCATATTGTATGACCACTTACTGTAGCTTTTGGCATCTCTATTTTCCGATCTCTGTGCCCCAGTCTGGCGCCTGGTGTGTTCCCTAATGCCCACTACAGGTCATACCTATGTATACATGACTGCACAGTTGAATTGCAATGCTTACATCTTGTTAAACAAATACATATTTGAATCAATTGATAGACTCCATACTTGTATTACTTCTAAGGGTGTTTATTTATGTGCAAATAAGTGGAGGGGGTATTGCAATGGGCTGGGTTGATGATGGAGAAAAGTCCAGGGTAGAGTCAAGTCTATTGGTATCACAGGTGCATTGTCCAATGCGGCATAGGAGGGGGAGCAATAACAGTTCAAGGTGGACAGGGTGACAGAGTGGGACAGAAGGGTGACAATCAGGAGAGTCTTGTTTCCTGGCGGGGGTCTTGGCAATGTTCTCTGGCTTCTGCCTGGATCGCAGGGACCGTTTGCGGGGTGGATCTACTTCTGCAGGGGGTGGGGTGCTGGTGGCCTGTTGGTCCTGTGGCAGGGCCTCCTGTCCACTAGCGCCAGCGGAGGTGGAGGGCTTTTCATCGGTGTGGCTAGTGTTAGGGGCCGGTTGGTGAGCCACTGCCTCCCTCATGGTGTTGGCCATGTCAGCCAGCACCCCTGCAATGGTGACCAGGATGGTGTGGATGTGTTTGAGGTCCTCCCTGATTCCCAGGTACTGTCCCTCCTGCATCCACTGGGTCTCCTGCAACTTGTACATTATCTTGCCCAAGGTCTCCTGGGAGTGTTGGTATGCTCCCAGGATCCCTGCAAGTGCCTGGTGAAGAGTGAGTTCCCTGGGCCTGTTCTTCCCCTGTTGCACAGCAGTCCTCCCAGTGTCCCTGTTGTCCTGTGCCTCTGTCCTCTCAACCGTGTGCCCACTGCCACTGACCCCAGGTCCCTGATCGTCCTGTGTTTGTAGGGTTGCCTGGGGTCCCTGTAGTGGTGGACACACTGCTGATTGACATGTCCTGGGACAGAGGTATGGGCCTGCTGGGTGGGTGCTGTGCTAGTGTCTCCTGACGGGGAGGCTTTGTGGTGATATGGGACTGTGGCAGGGCAACCGCCTGTCCATAGGTCCCTGATGCGCAAGGTTGGTCATCGTGATCCAGGCGTGCAGAGCTGCTGTCATCACTGTGGGCCTCTTCTTGGGGGGGACTGGATGTTGTTGGCACCTTCTCTCTGGTGACGTTAAGTGGGGGTCCTGTGGGGATGTAAATGCAGTGTTATTGTATCTGTGTGTGCCATCTTGTGCATGGGTGTGTTTCCCTTTATGGTTGTGATTGCCCTGCCAGCTTTGCCTTGTGTGAGTGTTGATTTTGTGGGCTAGGTGATTCTCTCTAATGTGCATGCTTTAGTGATGGGTGTTCATGCAGGTCTGTGATGGGTGTCCATGCATTGGTGTAGCATGCAGCGCTTGGTTTTGCGATGGGTGGGTTGTGATAGTGGGGTATATGTGAGGTGGTGGAGGGATGGGGGTGAGGGTAGGGGTAGGTGTTTGTGATGGTATGCAGGTAGGGTGGGGGATATAATAGTAATAGAGATTTGACTTACCAGAGTCCAGTCCTCCTGCTACTCCTGCGAGACCCTCAGGATGCATTATTGCCAAGAGTTGCTCCTCCCATGTTGTTAGTTGTGGGGGAGGAGGTGGGGGTCCACCACCAGTCCGCTATATGGCCACCTGGTGTCTTGCAACCACGGAATGCACCTTCCCTCATTGGTCATTCCACCTCTTCCTGATGTCATCCCTTGTTCTGGGGTGCTGTCCCACGACGTTAACCCTGTCCACGACTCTCCGCTATAGCTCCATCTTCCTAGCAATGGACGTCTGCTGCACCTGTGATTCAAAAAGCTGTGGCTCTACCTGCATAATTTCCTCCACCATGACCCTTAGCTCCTCCTTTGAAAACCTGGGGTGTCTTTGGGGTGCCATGGATGTGGTGTGCGTGGTATGTGTGAGGGTGTGTGGGGTGATGTGTTGTGGTGTGTGCTGTGAGGTGCGTGGATGGTGTATGGGTGATGGTGTTCTGTGGCTCAGATTGAGTGGGTGCTCCTGGCTTGTCTCTCTCTCAGTTAGCAATCTTTTTATTCATTGAAAGGGCTGTGGGTATTGTGGGCGTGTGTTTTACATGGGATTGGGTGTGTGGGTGTGGTGTGTGTATGTGTGTCAGGTGTGTGTAGTTTGAATTGTCCAATGTGGTGTAGTTTTGTTAGTGTGTGTGTATTTTTAGTGCAGCGGTGTGTACCGCCAATGGTTTACCGTGGTTGAAAGACCGCCGTGGTGATCCGTGGGTCCTGATACTGTGGGCGTATTTCTGTTGGCGTAACGGTGTGGGTTTTGGTACCGCCAGTTTATCACTGACCTTTGGTCTGGCGGACTTGTGTGGGTGTCTGTAGAGTGGCGGATTTCTCTGTGTGGGTCATAATACCTGTAGCGGTCTACCGCCGTGGTCCCGGTATGTTGGCGGCCGTCAGCACGGCGGTAGGTGGCATTTACCGCCAATGTTGTAAAGAGGGCCATTGTCTCTGTTCTCACTGGATTTACAAGAAACCTAAAGCTTCCTACAGCACCCCGTGTGGAATAGGGCTTTCTCAGTGCCCAAAACGATTTAATGGAGGCCGATGCTCCACAGCTTCAAAAGTGTACAAAACATGCAATGCTTGATTTAAGATACCCAGAGCATTACGGATTTGTATTCACCAGCATTGCCACCCGATCTGCAGCAGGAACTATCCATTGACAATTTTTGGCGACTGCTGAAAGCATGCCTTTTTTCAGAGTTTTATCTCACACCCCTGTGACAAGAAAACAACAGAAGAGTGTCCAGAGTCTATTTATATTATCTATTTTATTGCTATAGTACAAAGTATTTGCAATTACTCCAATAAATCATTAAATGTGAATAAAAGGATCCATGTTTACCAGATTATGATACAAGTGAACCGCACCAATTAGATTCCTTGAAAGGGAAGGCCGCTTACACGCTACAGAAACAAGAGTAAATCTCAATGAACTCCTCCGTAAGGTCAACAGCGAGTACCAAACTGTCTTTCACCTGTAATTAAAAACAAATACATAAAATCAGATGCATCAAATGTCAGCACAATGCTCCAGCACGTTATTGTACCAGTTGCCTAAACTTTTATTACACATTTTCAAACAGCGATCAGTCCTATTCTGCAGTTTCAATATAGTAAATTCACACAATTTAACAAAACAGCATTTGCATTTCCAGTTGTTCCAAAACTGTGAGGCATGCTCTTGTATTTCCCTACCCCCAAAAACGTGGCCTCGACAGTGTAATAACACAGGGTGTCTACATAGGTAGTGACTCCTCCTTAGCCACACAGTCAGCAACACTGACATTTAGGGGGAATACTTGGGAAAGGAAACTGCTTAAATATCATAAATATAGTCTGATCTAACATATTTGTTCACTGGTTTTCTTAAAAATGGGTGCCAAGTGGGCGTGACGTATCAAATGGAAGTGATTGCACTTTTAATCAATCTACTATGAATGAGGCTTTAAAAAATGTCTCTACTCTTAAATTGATTTGTCAATGCTAGTTGGCCCCAACTAGATACTACATATTTCTCAACTATATAAACCCTGATTCATTGTTTCATCACACAATAGCAAAACACAAAAACATTAAAAGACCCCTTCTCAGTCTTCCTCAATCTACCACAATAGTTAAACAAAGGTGAGTTCAGTTTAAACCCATGATGACTAGTCCGAACTCTTATTGTAATTGCACAGGTGATTATGAGTTAGAAAAGCCAAAATCAACTTTCAGGTCACTTCCCTAAAACTTTATCCAATCGACCAACCAATTGGGGAATTGAGGCAAGCCTTTCGCCCAGCTCCTTTGTCTTGCCCACTCCACTCAATTCTATTTATTTTTATTATTTAGTAAATTATATAAATACAGAGTATACAATAAGTCTTAAACAGATCAAAATGGTTTTTAAAAGCTATGCGGGTGGCAACAAACTTTCACAGCGTCAGGTGAGTCAAACAAGGCCATCGCATCTGATCAGGTTACAAGTCCACCTTTAACCAATATAAGTGATACACAATGAGATTGCTCATTGGATGATGCTCAGCAAACAAACAACTCGTTGCAGATCCTGAAGTGGATCAGGGAAGAAAGAACATTTCCGTGTAAAATTGGATATCAAGGGCCATATTTATACTCCGGTTGCGCCGAATGTGCGTCAAAAATTTTGACGCACATTCAGCGCAAACGATGCCCCATATTTATACCCTGACGCCCGATGCGGCGCACAAGGGGAATGGCGCTATGTGCGTGAGTTTTTGGAAGCGGCACCCCGCCCTGCGTTAATGACATGCAGGGTAGGCGTTCCCGTCCAAAAACCCACGCATACAGCGGTGCGTCGTATTTATGCTTCCGGGCAAAAATGTCTCCCGGGCCGTAGGCGGCGCAAAAAAATGACGCAAAGCACGAATAGCGTTAAATTTTAACGCCTGGGTCAGGGCAGGCGTTAAAATGGGGCAAACACACCTGTACTTAAGCAGAACACACAGAACAAACAACAGAGCAGCAGAGCAGCAACAGGGAGCTATGGAGGTGCTTTTTCTTCAACGTGCACGTAGACGCAGAGCCCTGCAGCAACAACAGCAGCTACAACAACAACAGCAGGGACCCCAAAGACAGCACAGAAGGCAGGACAGGATATTCCGCCCAAGAACAACCCTGCATGGCCTCAGGGAACGGGACATCATCCAGAGGTACCGGTTGAACTGGCAGGCCATTCAGCAGCTGCTGGCAAATATCGAACAACAGTTGGCCCCCACTTTAGTGACACCCCGCACTATCCCAACTGAAACAAAGCTGCTTGCCGTACTACACCTGCTGGCAAGTGGCTCCTTTCAGACAACTGGTGCCCTGGTTGGTGGAATATCCCAACCATCATTCTCTGCATTCCTGCCTAAAGTCCTGGATGCCATCATTCGCCTGACACCCCGCCACATCTGCTTCCCTAACACACTGCAGAAGCAGCAGGAAATTAAACAGGGGTTCTACGCCATCAGTGGCTTCCCGCACGTCCTTGGTGCAATCGACTGCACACACGTACGCCTTGTGCCACCTGCTGATTCAGAACACCTCTACCGCAACAGGAAGCACACACATTCAATCAACGTGCAGGCCATAGTCGATCACCAAGGACTGATCACCAACATCGTGGCCAAATATCCTGGGAGTGTACATGACGCATTCATCTTCCGTCACTCCACCATCAACCAACACTTCCAGGATGGACGCTATGGCAATGGACTACTTGTTGGTAAGGACAAAAAACAAACCCATACACACACCGCACACAAACCCTCTAGGACAAACAACACATACACCACAATAGCAACACCTAGCCAGGAACACACTGAGGTACTCACATCACTAGCCATGTGTCAGAAGTCAACATTTAACCTGTCACACATTGGAATTTAATCCACAGCCTAATGTGAAGACATCAATGAGTGTGGTTGGCCAAATGTCACTTTACAGATTGGAAGTCTCAAAAT
Organism: Pleurodeles waltl; assembly: GCF_031143425.1. Taxonomy (NCBI): domain Eukaryota; kingdom Metazoa; phylum Chordata; class Amphibia; order Caudata; family Salamandridae; genus Pleurodeles; species Pleurodeles waltl. The sequence continues at coordinate 1,606,404,282 of NC_090444.1, forward strand.
AACCTGTACACTAATACAATGCATAAGTCAAAAGGTATGGGATGGCCTGGGCTCATACACATGAAGGTGTCAAATACACTTTCACGTTTTAACTCGGCATGGAACTAACATCACACCCCCAGTGAGGACACACAGACAACTGTATCACTAGTCACAATGCTAGGGAGGGAACACTCTACTGCAACAACAAAAACAGTCCTTCTGACAAACGGTTAGCCAACAAACACTTGCTCAGCCAAGGGAAAATATATCAAAGCAAAGTTTTCAATAACAACCATAGGTTGGAACATTAGTACACAAAAGAGTCACAGACAACACAAGACAACTACAGCCATCAAAGATCCGTACAACACTGCCTCCTACATCTAATTCAATCCATTCTCTTTCTCTTTCAGCTGATCAGGGGTATGGCATCCAGCCTTGGGTGATGACACCATTCGGGAACCCAATCACTGCTGCAGAGCGGGCATACAATGACGCCCACAAGAGGACCCGCAGCATTGTGGAGAGGACCTTTGGGATCCTAAAGTCTAGGTTCCGCTGCCTTGACATCACTGGCGGGAGCCTACTCTATTCCCCAGAGATGGTGTGCAAAATCATCCTCACTTGTGCCATATTGCACAATATATGTGTCCAGAGGAACATTCCCCTCCTTGAACTGGACCCAGGCATGCCTGAGGATGACGAAGAGGAGGATGCTGGGCTGCAACAGGAGGGGGGACAACCCAACACGGCAGCAGGACAGCGTAGGCGCCAGCAGCTTGTAAATAATTTTTTTGCTTAATGTATAATAATCACCTGTATTACACTATTGTAAATAAACACAGATATCAAACACCACATCATGCTTTGGTCCATGCATTACTGAGCACCTTTACTTATAAAATGCTGACGAAGAATGTGGTCTCCTTGACCAACAATGCCATAACAATCATCACAACAAAAAAGAACATTTCAATTGTATGCACAGAGGGTAGGATGTGACATGATACATTGCCATACACAGAGGCCCACATGAGTACAAATGTGGCAAATCCACATGCTACATCAAAACACCTGAGACAGTCTTGCACCCAGACAAAAAAAGTAGATCATGTGAAAGTCACATCACATGTGGTCAGAGACAGGGTGGGACCATCCATGTGTACGTCACCATGTCATCAATGGCTTCTCTCCAGTGGGTGATATGAGCAAAACACAATTGGGACAACATTAGCTGCCACTAACTCAGGAGGAGACCTGGATGTCACAGTGACAACATACACCCAGACAGGTGATAGTGGATCCACATACCAACACACATGTACACATATGTCATACAATCAACCAAATTATTGAAAGTAGACCATCACAGTCGGGTCCCAGTTTGAACCTAGCAGGAAGAATGTGACATGCCACTTAACCAGTTAATGCAGAAAGGGACACAGACACCCACTAAAGAATATTCCCCAGAACATCAGGAACGCTCAGAGTCTTCCAAACATAGTCATTGGGAAATGGTAGGCATGTCAGCTCAAAATCATCATTACTGCAAACTTCTAATGGGCTAATGAGATGAATGAATGGTCAACAGTCATACATACCATATGGCCTTACATTAGCCTGCTGCTGCAGGTTTCCCATAAAATATTAAGCCAAGCCATGGATACTGTAACTAATCAGGATGGTCAAATCCTAGGGTGCTGGGGGCCTAAGTCCACTTCTACGGTCCCACAAACATACACAAATCCTGTACTTGTGAGCCAAACACATGCATAAGGTACATGTGTGGCCTACATGTCAAGAGTAGAACACAAAGCACAAACACAAAATGAGGCTAGGACATGGTTAGCCCCATAATAACTGTAAGTGACCATTGCACTCCCTGTTAGGACTCCAGATAAAAGCATCACCATCATAAGTGTGGACCAAATTTGGAGAAGGAATACATCATGGTATCCCATCCATCATTTCCAAACAGCCATCAGCAATTGCCACAAATATGTTGACAAATATGGAAAAGACATTATGTAACGTATCCACACCATTACTGTGTGAATGCCTGCCATACATACAACAATGGACATGTGGCATATCCAAACACAAATGTGTATCACATTGCCCCGTTTGACCCTGACAAATCACCTTCCCCAAGTTAAAAACATGAAGACGTAACAAAAAGATTTGATCATAATTCTACGCATACAGCATGGGTGTCATATTTTGGTCACGTACATGAGTGCACAGAATGCAGAGTCAAATCTGAATGTATACAAAAATTTCACAGATTTAGACAGCAAAATATAAGTTACATCATATTTCAGATTTGACTCAGCAGCATGTGCATTCCTGTACGTTTCAAAAATATGACGCCCATCATGTATGCGTCGGAAAAAATGACGCAACATGCACATATTTTCGTACATCTCGTACAGTAAATGAATATTAATATTTGTAGGAGGCTGGACTGGCTTGTAGTGAGTACCAAGGGGTACTTGCACCTTGCACCAGGCCCAGTTATCCCTTATTAGTGTATAGGGTGTCTAGCAGCTTAGGCTGATAGATAATGGTAGCTTAGCAGAGCAGCTTAGGCTGAACTAGGAGACGTGTGAAGCTACTACAGTACCACTTAGTGTCATATGCACAATATCATAAGAAAACACCATACACAGTTATACTAAAAATAAAGGTACTTTATTTTTATGACAATATGCCAAAGTATCTTAGAGTGTACCCTCAGTGAGAGGATAGGAAATATACACAAGATATATATACACAATAGCAAAAATATGCAGTATCGTCTTAGAAAACAGTGCAAACAATGTATAGTTACAATAGGATGCAATGGGGAAACATAGGAATAGGGGCAACACAAACCATATACTCCAGAAGTGGAATGCGAACCACGAATGGACCCCAAACCTATGTGACCTTGTAGAGGGTCGCTGGGACTATTAGAAAATAGTGAGAGTTAGAAAAATAACCCTCCCCAAGACCCTGAAAAGTGAGTGCAAAGTGCACCAAAGTTCCCCTAAGGACAAAATAGTCGTGTTAGAGGGAGAATGCAAGGAAAACACAAATCAGCAATGCAACAACGATGGATTCCTGTCTGAAGGTACCTGTGGAGCAAGGGGACCAAGTCCAAAAGTCACAAGCAGCTCGGAGATGGGCAGATGCCCAAGAAATGCCAGCGGTTGGTGCAAAGAAGCTCTTACTAGGCTGAAGAACTGTGAATACTGCAGGAACGACAAGGGCTAGAGACTTCCCCTTTGGAGGATGGATCCCCCACGCCTTGGAGAGTCGTGCAGAAGTGTTTTCCCGCCGGATGGATGCCAACAAGCCTTGCTACACGCAAATCGTGCGTTTGGCGTTTTTGGACGCTGCTGGGGCCCAGGAGGGACCAGGAGGTCGCAAATTGGACCTGCAGAGAGAGGGGACGTCGAGCAAGACAAAGAGCCCTCACTGAAGCAGGTAGCACCCGGAGAAGTGCCAGAAACAGGCACTACGAGGATGCGTGAAACAGTGCTCGCCGAAGTTGCACAAAGGAGTCCCACGTCGCCGGAGACCAACTTAGAAAGTCGTGCAATGCAGGTTAGAGTGCCGTGGACCCAGGCTTGGCTGTGCACACAGGATTTCCGCCGGAAGTGCACAGGGGCCGGAGAAGCTTGCAAAGTCGCGGTTCCCAGCAATGCAGCCCAGCGAGGTGAGGCAAGGACTTACCTCCACCAAACTTGGGCTGAAGAGTCACTGGACTGTGGGGGTCACTTGGACGGTGTCGCTGGATTCGAGGGACCTCGCTCGTCGTGCTGAGAGGAGACCCAAGGGACCGGAGATGCAGCTTTTTGGTGCCTGCGGTTGCAGGGTGAAGATTCCGTCGACCCACGGGAGATTTCTTCGGAGCTTCTGGTGCAGAGAGGAGGCAGACTACCCCCACAGCATGCACAAGCAGGAAAACAGTCGAGAAGGCGGCAGGATCAGCGTTACAGAGTTGCAGTAGTCGTCTTTGCTACTATGTTGCAGGTTTGCAGGCTTCCAGCGCGGTCAGCGGTCGATTCCTTATCAGAAGGTGAAGAGGGAGATGCAGAGGAACTCGGCTGAGCTCATGCATTCGTTATCTAAAGTTTCCCCAGAGACAGAGACCCTAAATAGCCAGAAAAGAGGGTTTGGCTACCTAGGAGAGAGGAAAGGCTACTAACACCTGAAGGAGCCTATCACAAGGAGTCTCTGACGTCACCTGGTGGCACTGGCCACTCAGAGCAGTCCAGTGTGCCAGCAGCACCTCTGTTTCCAAGATGGCAGAGGTCTGGAGCACACTGGAGGAGCTCTGGACACCTCCCAGGGGAGGTGCAGGTCAGGGGAGTGGTCACTCCCCTTTCATTTGTCCAGTTTCGCGCCAGAGCAGGGGCTAAGGGGTCCCTGAACCGGTGTAGACTGGCTTATGCAGAATTGGGGACATCTGTGCCCAACAAAGCATTTCCAGAGGCTGGGGGAGGCTACTCCTCCCCTGCCTTCACACCATTTTCCAAAGGGAGAGGGTATCACACCCTCTCTCAGAGGAAGTTCTTTGTTCTGCCATCCTGGGCCAGGCCTGGCTGGACCCCAGGAGGGCAGCTGGCTGTCTGAGGGGTTGGCAGCAGCAGCAGCTGCAGTGAAACCCCAGGAAGGGCAGTTTGGCAGTACCAGGGTCTGTGCTACAGACCACAGGGATCATGGGATTGTGCCAACTATGCCAGGATGGTATAGAGGGGGCAATTCCATGATCATAGACATGTTACATGGCCATATTCGGAGTTACCATGGTGAAGCTACATATAGGTAGTGACCTATATGTAGTGCACGCGTGTAATGGTGTCCCCGCACTCACAAAGTTCAGTGAATTGGCTCTGAACAATGTGGGGGCACCTTGGCTAGTGCCAGGGTGCCCTCACACTAAGTAACTTGGCACCTAACCTTTACCAGGTAAAGGTTAGACATATAGGTGACTTATAAGTTACTTAAGTGCAGTGTAAAATGGCTGTGAAATAACGTGGACGTTATTTCACTCAGGCTGCAGTGGCAGGCCTGTGTAAGAATTGTCAGAGCTCCCTATGGGTGGCAAAAGAAATGCTGCAGCCCATAGGGATCTCCTGGAACCCCAATACCCTGGGTACCTCAGTACCATATACTAGGGAATTATAAGGGTGTTCCAGTAAGCCAATGTAAATTGGTAAAAATGGTCACTAGCCTGTTAGTGACAATTTAAAAGTAATGAGAGAGCATAACCACTGAGGTTCTGGTTAGCAGAGCCTCAGTGAGACAGTTAGGCACCACACAGGGAACATATACATGCACACCTATGAGCACTGGGGCCCTGTGTGACAGGGTCCCAGTGACACATACATATAGGCCACAAACCTATGAGCACTGGGGTCCTGACTAGCAGGATCCCAGTGACACATAACAACCATACTGAAAACATGGTGTTTTCACTATAAGCACTGAGGCCTGGCTATCAGGATCCCAGTGAGACAGTGAAAACAGTGACAAACACCCTGACATACACTCACAAACAGGCCAAAAGTGGGGGTAACAAGGCTAGAAAGAGGCTACCTTCTCACAATATTCATATCATATTTTTTCACTCAGCAGCATTAGCACTCCTGTAGGTGGATAAAATATGACGCCCATCATGTATGCGTCGGAAAAAATGACGCAACATGCACATATTTTCGGACATCTCGTACAGTAAATGAATATTAATATTCATATCATATTTTTTCACTCAGCAGCATTAGCACTCCTGTAGGTGGATAAAATATGACGCCCATCATGCATGCGTCGGAAAAAATGACGCAACATGCACATATTTTCGGACATCTCGTACAGTAAATGAATATTAATATTCATATCATATTTTTTCACTCAGCAGCATTAGCACTCCTGTAGGTGGATAAAATATGACGCCCATCATGCATGCGTCGGAAAAAATGACGCAACATGCACATATTTTTGGACATCTCGTACAGTAAATAAATAGTAATATTCATATCATTTTTACACTCAGCAGCATGTGCAATATTATGCGTCATAAAAAATGACGCGAAATTATGTATGCGTGAAAATACGACGCAAACCGCGATTAAAAAACGGCGGCCATTTTATGCAGGAAGTGATGTAATAGGATATCCTGTTTGCCAAAGCTGTATTGGAAGTTGACTTTCACTTTCACTTTTCAGTCTCAGATTTTTCTAGACTGTGTGGTTCAGTGAAGAGTGTTGTCCTGTGAATTACTGCTTTGTTGTCCTGTGTAGCTTGTCTTTTGTACTTTGTTCAGTCTAATATTGTTGTGTATCATTGTCTCAGTCTGTTAAGTCTAGTTTTGTCCATTCCTGTATTTGTTTGTATTGTCTGTGGGAGTCTGTTGTGGCTAGGGTAGTTATTGGGGTTAGTTGGGCTATTTTCTCCTTTTCTTAACTTCACACCTCTACCTTTCCCCATTTCCTACTTTATTTTTTCTGTTAGTCATCAGTCATAATGTCAGGGAGGCCTCGCCTGTCCAGGATGGGCGAAGATGAATTGGGGGGATTTATCTGGCTAGTGTGCCATTTCCTCCCGCTGATGCTGGAGGCTGGGGGCCGTGTGATACAGGGGTATCACACGGAGGCCCGGAAAATTCGCTGGGAGAAGGTGCGCCATCACATGGTCCGGGTCCATGGGACCATGCGGAATGTCCATCAGTTGAAACACCGCTGGGCCGATCTGATCACGAGGGAACAGGACCTGCTGGACCACCTGGGAGTCAGGATTGGTGGCCCTGTTGGTGAGTAGCAATCAATTACATGGACATGATAGTAATCTGTGTGTGAACATGTGATGAATGTTACCCAATCTGCTAGATAAGGAGCTGCCTATGTGTAATGCTAGGGAAACCTAGGCCCTTGTCAATATATATTGATATCCCCAAATTGGCTACACTTTTTCTCCCTCAAACAGCAGAAACTTAATACATATATCTGTATTTGGCAGGTGTGGCCCATCTCTGCGTGATGCAATGATGCAAATGCTGCCTTACTAATGTTTACATATGTGCCCTAATGTGTACGTGTTGCACAATGTGTATGAAGACCTATGCTAGCAGTCAGATGGCTCAGTTGTTCTACACATACCAGATGGCTGTAGCTGTATGTAATGTAGTGTAGCATTTGTGTCAGACAAGCAACACGTTAATGGCTCTATTTGTACTCTACATGTCATAATGGGCAATGAGTAAGTCATGTCGAAACAACATACCTACATATGTAGACCCCATCGCTCGAAATCTGATTTGAATCCCATGATGATGATATACATGTGTGTTTTATACACGTCACATGAAGTCAGATATGTTTTCCACAGATATGTCACATGTGTGTGTGGTTGCTGTGTGTTGAACATGTCCACATAGGCTGTTTGACTGTGAGTGGTCATGCAGTCCTCATGGAACAAGTGTCTGGATGTCTCTCTGGAATGCACATGCTGAGATGTTTGGATAACAATATTGGCGGGGCATAATTATTGTGAGTAAACTTGGACGACACCTGACTGTCCTGGCCACTGCATGTGTGTAGTAGGGTGTGTAACTGTAGCAGGAGAATCATCCAATGTTAATGTTGAATACAAACTCATCCATGCAGTATGAGCATGTGTGAAAGTGTATCATTACCATGTCATATTCTCACAGTGTCATTGTAACAGAATTATTTTGTCAGTCCACCCAGTCTGAGTACATTCTTCCTGTCATGCTTTACAGGTGGACCAGAGCCTTACACCGTGGGAGAGGTGGCACACTTCGACGACCCCGATACCTACAGTGAGTGTTGCCTGAGTGCTATTTGATATATTTATTTGGCAATGACGCAAAATGGACTACTGTGTGTTCAAGAGAAATCATGATGTGATGCGCTGGCCGTTCATTGCCATTGTCGTGTTAGTGTGATATCAAATTGGACTTATGTTTCTGTTAAGCAACACCTAGCCATCTCTGAGATTGAGGGGCTGTAGGACATTACAGTTGGGCCGCAATGGGGAATGGGATGAGTTACTTAGAATACACTGGTCAAAGTAAGACTTGGTCGGGGACTTGACATGAACTGAGTCTGCATATCAGACTGACATTCTCCCATATAGCTTAGGCACATGGCTGTGATGAAAAGTGCATCTTCCTAGTTGAGGATGGACTGGGCACACTGTAGGTTGGATCTTCCGGGGGCATGTACTTACACAAGCTGAACTAGGAGTGTGTGTGACTTGAGTGCAATGGCCTATGTGTTCTGTTGAATCATGAGAATGGGTGTTCCACCTCCTCTGTGTGTGTAGTAAAACATGCCTCACTGATAGTATGTCATGTTGGCAAAAGTCATATCATTGTGACATGTGTGGTCCATGGATGTCACAATGTTTGCCTAAGTCCAACGTGTTGCTAGCCATTCATAGGTCTTGTGTGTGAAGGCACATACTTGGTGAACGTTCAATACACTCCTGGGTGTGCATTTCACATGGGATTGGTGGTTGTTCTTCCCACACCACCCTCAACGACTGGGATGTTAATGTGAAACAGGCTACCTTGGACTGTAGCAACCAGTATCTCACACTTACTTGACACCTTTTGTGTCGTGAGTCAGAACCTAGGGCCAGATGTGCCAAACTGTGTACAAGTTGATAAACTCATAATTATTGTGTGTGAGTTGCAAACATCTGTTTCCTATTGCGAAATGTATTAGGTGATCATGAAAATATATGGGAGATTTTATTCCCAATCCTAAATATGAAGGCTTTTTCCAGTCCTATTTGCAACTGACAGTGGTATGCAAGTCCATTTGCAATGGAGTTTGTGGTTGCTAAGTGAGTCGCAGTTATCATCCACTTTAAGTGGATGGTAACCCACTTGCTAGCAGTAAGGGGTCCCCATTGTAACCCATCACCTTTCCGAGTGTACCAAAATAATCCTGTACAAAACAGGCAGTGGTCCTTGGGACCACTGCGGCCCGTATTTATAATTTTTTTGCACCACATTTGCCCAGCTTTTTGACGCCAAAACGGCGCAAACTTACAAATTACAATTGGAATTTGCAATTTTGCGCGGCTTTTGCGTCAACAAGTGACGCAAATGCGGCGCAACAACTAATATAAATACGGGCCTAAGTGCCTTAAATTATTCAATATTGAAATTGTCGTAATTTATTTCTAAGTGCTGCTCATTTCCCGTTGAGGTAAACGGCCTACACTTGGGGAACATGTTCTGCGTTATTTCCAAGCGGTCACGGACATGGAGGTCTGCTGTTCCCAGCAGGCCTCCATCCCCGTGAGTGCCCATAGTTGCAAAGGTGGAGCAACTTGCAACCCACATCATTGATGTAAATGAGGTGGCTCTTAGCAACCCCATAGCAACTCACAGACGGTGTCAGATACCCCATTCTGCATTGCAGATTGTTCGTCCCATTTCCCATCTTCCTACATCTGGTCCCTAGTGTAGACATTGGGTTATAGCCCATTGGTTCAATCTTAGCACACAACCAATTCCAGATGGCTTAGAGTGAGGAGTGTGATAGTTATCACATATAGTGACATATGTAGTGAAGTAAGTATGCGGAAGAGGTGCAGCCATGATGTACAAAACCGTAGGGATGATTAGGATGAGTAGTGTAGGGTGATGTCATCCATCATGTAGAGACCTGGATATTCTAGGTGTGATATGCCCTTATGTATGCATGCTTCACATGTACTTCCTCTGAGCCCTTCTGTGAACTATGTTGTGACAATTGCTGCAACCTATACATTTCTAGTAATGTACAAATAACCCATTGTGCTATCCCACCCAATGCAAAGCCAAAGGTAAATATCTGCCTTTTCTCTTCACAGCTGCTAACATGAGGGCGGCCGATCGCATCCATTTTGAGCGGCGTGCCATCCGTTACAGGCACATCCTGCAGGTGCAGTCTGGGTATCGGCGGATGGGCCGCAGGTATCACTCCGAAAGGGCCTCCGGGGCGTGGTGGGCCACACCACAGCCTTCAACAAGTGTGCCACCTACAGCCACCAACGACACAGCCACCAGGTCTGGCCCAGTGGTCCCATCTACTTCGGCTGCCATGGACCCGCCGCATGCAGCACGACCTGGACCCAGCCGTGTGCTGGCAGCAGGACAGTCACATGTCCCACCAACAGCTGCCACTAGCTCGACCTCTGCTGGCACACAAACCCTCCCCACAGACCCTCCCGTGGACCCTGCAGCCTTCCAGGCATTGTCCCAGAAAGTGGACAAACTTTTGAGGAAGGTGGACAACCTGACTGATGACATGAACTATGTAAAGACCCGGGTCCGCGACATCAGGCGCACACTAAGGAGTGCAAACGTCTAGTTCGTTTGGCCTCTTAAACTTTTATCCCTCCCCTCTCACCTCTTTCCTTTTTTTCTCCTGTTAGTTGGGCTTTGGGGATTAGTATTAGGATTAGGATAGGTATGTAGCTTAGTTAGTGTTAGGGAAGAGGGTGGGGGGTCCTTGTTATTTTTCTCAAATATTTGTGTGTGGGTGGGTGGGTGGGGGGCAATGTTGGGATTCATGTTTAATAAAACAAAAAAACAAAAAAAATGTAAAACAAAACAAAAAAAAAAATTATCTGCTTGTTTAGGATAGTGTAGTATGTGTGTAGGTTAGTATGTTTTGTCCTGCATGTGTCCTGTCTCATAATGGTGGGTGGGGGGTTGATGTTTAGATCGTTTCGTTACATGTGTAGAATAAGTTTAGCTTAGGTTAGATAGGGACAGTTGTGGGTTATTAGTAGTCAGGTTAGATTAGTGTAGGTGTACCTTTCCCTTAGTTGCCTCTTGTAGTACTAGATATAAATAAATATTTTGTTAACCCTTTACTTGATGCGTTAGGTGCTACTTTATCAAGGCCTTGACATCCATGTTGCAGAATGATTTAGTGTGACATTTGTGTCCTATGCTCAGCATCCCCTGGGAATGGATGTTTAACATCCCATCTACCCGTGTGCTCACTTGTTAAGTATCCTCAAATTGGGAGACTCCCCATTGGTAGTGTGCATTGTACACCAAGCTTTTGTTATGATATGTGTCCAACTTCACAAAGAGTGCTTCATTACATGTCAATGTGGGTTAATTGTTAGGTCGGACAGCAGTGTGAAGCTCAGGGAGATCTTTGTAGATGAGGAGTTGTTCACACTCATGTATTGCTGCTTTCATTGCTGAGCTACATCATGTGTGTACTGAAGCAGCATGAATTTCCTTCATGGAAGCCTACTCTGTAAGGGAAGTTAATGCAGTGTGATTTGTACACGATTCATTACATTAAGCGGCATCCATTCTTATTTAAGTCTTGCATGGAGCCTACATTTCCCAGACACCATTTGCTCTCTGGAATAGCGATAGATGGTGCATCATTCTGACCAACACAGCATGATTGTGTGTGCTTAGTTCCTTCCTCAGTTATTTCCCTCAGTATGGTAGGGCTATGATGCAATCCTGGCCAATGCACAGATGGATCTGAATATATGACATCAGGACAGTAGTATAGAGATTCAACAGGGGTGCCACACAGCCACTTTGGAGTTAGGTACTGCACAGTTGAAGTGTGAAATGACACAGAGACACAATAGGTGAGCAAGTGCGATTTATTTACAGGTGTTGTAGTGCAAATTGTCCATTCAACATTTTGGCAGAGTCCGTTCTGGGGCATCATTTCTTGGTGAGCCTATAGAAGGTGTCAGTGCAGAGGGACAGGATTACCAAATTGTAGGAGAGAGACATTCACTGGCAATGTGGACAAGTCAAACAGTGGATTGCCAAACAGTCATTGAGTGTAGGTGTTCAGAAACTGGGCTTTGACTAAACGCAGGACCTTGGTCAGAGTAGGCCATGGTGCAGGGACTAGGGCTTCCGGGTACTCCTCCGTGTGAAGGTTATCTGTTCCACGTCTTCTTCTTCTGATGTGTGTGTTGCCTCCTCTGTCCTTGTTGTTGTTGGTTGTGAAGGGGCAACACACACCTCAGTGTTAGAAGACATGGAGGCAGACATCCCGGGGGCTAGTCCCTGTGGACTTAGGAAGGGCAATACTGCAGCAAGGAGGGCCTGCTGGTTTCTCAGAATGGCAGCCACATCCCGATGGTAGGCAGCCAGGTCAGCCCTGAGGGGTTCGATGTTGCATTCGTGCACCCGTTGACTGGCTTGCATTCTTAGTTGTTCCGTCAACTGGATGACAGCTGTGGCGATTTGCTTTTGAGTTTCGACAAGTTCCTGCATGTGCGATGTTAGTGCTTGCATCACAGCTGTCTGATCAGCAGGAGGGATCATGCACGAACGCACCCTCTCAAGGCTGGCTGCCATAGTTTGCATCCCCCCCGCACCTCCTTGGCCAGCTCCCGCTGGACCCCAACGACGGTTCTTTCAAAGCTGGTTCCAGTGTCGTCGGAGTCCTCAGCTGTGTTGGAGCTGGCAGGTATTACATTTGGGGTGGCAGGTGGGTCTACTGGGGTGGCTGCTTCTTCTGGGCTCCTCCTTGGGACTGAAGGTGGGGTTTGGAGGCTTCCTAAGACCATGTTGAGGGTTTGTGGGGAGAGGTTGATGGGGTCGTCATCGATGTCATCAGGGAAATCAGGGTCAGGCATATCGGCAGGAGATCCATGTTCCTCTGCAATGAAACAGGGTACAATTAGTGTGTCTGTGTTGTAACAAGTTTGCAAACAGTTACAGGCGTTTGGATGCCTTATCTTTGGTGTCTGTTTTTTTCTGGGTATCTGCTGTCCTTCATATGGGCATTGTTGTAGGCCTATGGCCCACCTGTGTGTCACATGTGTGATGTGGAGCTACCAGACTTGTCTGCCTAATTGCCGCTAGGTGTTGCTTTGTAACATTTTGTGAATAGGCATCTTTGTGTCCTACTAGTCCCTCCGTGATTAACTATTCTTATGTAGAGACATTTTCGAGGGTGTGTTCTCATTATCCGACCTGAGCTGACTTGCTTACGAGGCAGCAAGATAGCTAATGGTGTGATGGACTGAGTCTGACCCACTTTTAATTGACTCTGTCACCCTGATTCTTTCATTTTGCTCTAGCTAACTAGCATTGGCTCATGTCTCCCACAGCAAAGGAATGATTATACATCCGAGCGCATGACATCTTTGGAACTTTTCAGGGAAGTTGTGGTCACTCAGATCCCAACATCTTCACTCTTTTCCAGTATGAACTCATACACAAAAGTCAAAGACAGTATTTGTTTCATATGATGATCTCTTTGAACAACTGACTTGTCTATATTTAGGTGTGAGCCACAATAACCCAAATACTTCAACATGGTAGACTTGAAATAGTCAGCAGGAGAGTAAGACATTGGTCGAAAGCTATCATGGTGCCTAACAGTTTGTACTCTCCCTCTGCTTGTTCTATTTATAGCACAGCATGTTAAGCTTCTAGCCTGCCTGTCTGAATCACTGGGGAGACTTCATCCGTCATATCTGAGCAATGGCCTGTGATCTGGTTTTGCATCTGCAGCAAGGCAGGCAGCGTCTGGTGTTTCTCTGTTTGGAGACTCCCTCTTGTGTGTCTTGGGACAAGGAAGTGATTTTATAAGTCATAAGTCATGGTGATGAGATAGTTTCCCTACGCAGGAATGGCAAATCAGAACCCCTACCCCATCTATCCGCAAAGTACCAGACTGTATCCTTGACTGGGGCACAGAGTGTATCTGTTCTGGCACACTCCAGTGCAGATGTAGGCAAAACAGTGTGATTGGACTTATTAACAACACCCTAGGACTGGGTATTTGGTATATTTCCTGATAGGAAGGCCAATGAGAAGCATGTAGTGCAAAGTGCTCAGAGGCTCTTAGATGTGAGCATATGCGTAAGAGTACATTCAGGGTAAGGTGCAGAAAGGCCTACAGCCTGAGGCTAATGCGCAAAGTATACATTACACTTGCCAGAATACACATTGACTGACTGTGGGTGTTGTGAGTGCCCTGCCAACACACTTGCCTCTCAGGACCTGCCCCATTCACTTTTGATTCACATTGCATGCAGTGTACATGTTCCGTGCCATTTCCTATGCATGTTCATGTTTGGATGTGGTGTGGATGTAAACATTGTTGATGTTTGAAGATGAAGGTGGGTCATGTGTGTTTGATTGTATAAGCCTGTTTATCGTATGAAGGTCCGATTTGTTTGTCAGACTTTGCAGGTGTGTTGGAGTGACCAGTTGCCTATGTCTCCTCCTCAGGTGTTGTCTGAGCAGTATGACATTAGTGATGTAGCCTTGTTATCCAGGCATGTGAGGGACCCTGACGTATGCAGCATGTGTGTGTGGTTGGTGCTGTGTGGGTCCTATTGCTGTTTACTTTGGCTTATGTATGTGTCAGGTATGGACATTGGGCATTTGAGTGTACTGGAGCGTTTGTATTTTTACACTGACTTGTTGCGGATGTCAATGTCACCCCCTAATTTGTGTATGTATATTCCATGGGGAGGTTGCTGCCATTTGGTACTGTAGCTGCACAGAGATGAGAGGCGTTATTGTAAGGTGTTGTGGCAGTTACATTGCAGTTGTTGCTTTGCCTACTGGGTTACTGATAGGGACCTAGTTGCTGTAGGATAGATTTTACAAAACAAGTGCCTGGATGTGAGTTTGCTGTAGTGGCCTTCCTACCTGTCGCTGCTTTCCCTTGGCTCTATTGTTGTACTTACAGGATGTCCCCATGGGGCTGTACTTGTTGCTGTGTTTGGTGGTGCCCCAGCTTCAGTGTGTGTTAGGCATGCCCCCCTACTGTGCTCCTTTACCCATGCCACTCTATGTATATGCTGACTTACATGCATTGTGTAGTAGGTATTCCCCCCCTGGTTGCAGTTAACATTAGTGCATTATAATTCCCCATGCGACTTACCCTGCATGTGCATTGTGTCTTGGTAGTCTGCACTGTCCTGCCCTTGAATCCCTGTGACGATCTCCTCGGGGATGACGGCTGCAACCATCTCCTCCATGTGGTCCAGGGCCTCCTGTTGTGCTGGACTCCCACCTCCAGTCTGCATTGCTGCCTTCCTGTTCCTGGCCATTTTCTCTTTGGTCCTGCGTTTACAGTCATGCCAGCGTTTCTTACACTCAGTGACTGTGTGGCGTTCTTCAGCCACACTGTTGATCTTGTCCACTATTTGCTTCCATATGGCCTCTCTCCTACTGAGTGGCAATTTGGATGTTATGAAAAGTTGGTGCTGGTGTTCCGTCACCTCTCTCACCAGGATTTCCTGCTCCTCTTCACTGAAGCGACACTTTCTTTTCTTTTTTGGGTTATCCTGGTTTGTTTGTGGGACCTCTTGGCTGGTTCCTGGTCTGCTGTCATCATCCTGGGCTCTGTTGTGTCCACTGGGATCCATGTTGGCTCTCTGGTAACACTGCAGTTTTCGCGCTAGAATTTGACGCAATTGCGTGAGAAAAACCAGCGCTTTCACGATTGCGCTGTCGTAAATCGGCCCACGGTGATGTGCGTCGCCTTTACGTGGTTTTTCCTTACGACTTGACGCCGCTGTGTGCGTCACAATATCCTGACGCCCACCTGTTGGTTGCGCCGCCGTACGTCAAAGTATAAATTTGACGCCCGCACGGCGCATCCAAATGGCGTTAGACGGCGCAAATTTTTTTGACGCAAAACTGCGTTAGCGCAGTTTTGCGTCAAAAAGTATAAATATGGGCCCAAGTTAGCTCCCTTGTTGACTGCAATTTGTAAACCTCAGGATTCAAAATTAAAATAAAAAACAGCGAACATGCGCGTTTAAATTGGCACTGAGGTAGGACTGCATATGACAGTCAGGCAAATATTGTCATGATTCGTTTACCCCTTTGAGATCATGTAATCGACTTTCATTCTTCACCAACATTTTCAAGCATTGCTTACAAATTGTTTTAAATGCGGCATTATCAATTGTATTAAGATCAATTGATAGCAGCATTTTTAGCAGCATTGTTGCGGGACAATAGAAAAAAATGGTTTTCAGTGTAGTTTGGAAAGTTCTTCATGGACAAGATGCTTTAACGGTAATACGACAATTGTTGATAATATGTCTGTATTAATTGACCATATCTAAGGTACAATATACCAACCATTTCTAACTCTAACCTTAATTCTTCGATGGGAAAACTTTTTTCTGGTCAGCAGGTAAGATTTCAGAAGTGAGGGACCTGAGCTAAAAAGTTGCATTCAGAAATTGTGTAACATTCAAAAGGCTAGAGTAAAAGAGCGTCAATTTTCTGTCTGCCTAGTGAGACACAAAATCATAATAACTCATTACAAACACTTGTGGCTTTGACAGCCTGGACATTTTTAAAAACTTTACTAAAAAAAATTGCTCGGCAACGATGGGAGACCTTCTTGGGCTATGGGGTTGGGGGATGTTAAGACCGGATTCCATATTTGTTAACTGTTTTACAAGTTACACTGTTCTGCCTATAACCAAGCTGTATCCACATTTTTATAAGCCGCTATTTGCATACATATCCTAATGAGTAACTACCACGTGAGAGCTCGTGATTTATGGGAAGATAACTGACCAGCCGGGAATGCTAAACTTCAGCCTAACGTTTTCTTATCTGTATTCACCATACATAACCAACCCACTAATACTCAGTTGATACCCGCAGATGTAATCCATGTAGATCACACACGGTTCCTCGCTAAACTTATTGTAAGTATGTTCAAATGCGTGAATTCTGTATCCAATGCATATGTCTATATTGTGGTTTCCATACTGTTATTGCACTTGAAAAGTGTCAAATTGAAAACTTGATAATAATCAAAAGATTCAAGCAAACAAAAAAAAAAAAAAAAAAAAAAATGCTCGGAATTAAAATGCCGAAATAATTATAGTGGAACACTATTTCCAGTGGTTATGAAATAATGGACCAATTACAATGGTTCGCATGAGTAGAAACATTCTAATACCATAATTTTAGTCTTATTGATGTCAAATACTAAACTGTGGGCCAGATTTACAAGAAAGTGGCACAGTGCAGCGCTGTCCCAAAATTGTCACCGCCGCACCACATCACTTCAGAAACACAGGGATGCACTGTATTTATGAAAATACGGCGCACCCCTGTGTTTAGCTGCCTAGCGCCAACAGAGGCACCCTTGCACCATAGAACAAGGGTGTCTGCGTTGCAGGGAATGATTGTTTATGTGCAGGAAGTTGTCCCTCCTTGCACACAAACAATCATTCATGACGGTTTGCTCTTTCTGTTTGTGCTGCAGAATGCAAAAAGCAAAAAGTAGGAGAAATAAAAGTATTTCTCCTCATTGTGCCTAGCTAACCCCACAAAACGTGGCTTAATGCCGCCATGTAAATATGGCGTGGGGCATTGTGCCACCGGAGTGTCGCTGACAGTGACTCTCCGGTGGCGCAAGGGGCTTGTAAATATGCCCCTAAGGTTTTCCAAATATTGGATGAAGTAGTAAAGATATTGAAAAAGCTATGCCCATGCCTGAAAAACATTTCTCACATGATTTTCTGTTTTATATTCAAAATTATTCCATTTATTTTTGTGTAATTTTTTCTTGCCCAACAAATGTATCACACCATCTTCTACTATTAAAGCCTTGCATAGTGTCCCATAGTTCATTTCAATGCACCTTTATTTATTACTTTACACGTTTTAATTGATCCAAGTTTCATAAACCTTTCCTAAAGTTTAAGTAAGTTGCTATTAGTGGCTTTCCATATATAAGGGGTAAACTTGAGAGGTCCTTTCTCGGTAGCGAAAGAGGATTTAATTGGTGTTTTTTCTCGACCTTATATTCCCATTGTTTATAAATACGACCAAGCATGAAAGCGCGGTTTCCTTAGAAGAACACACTTTTTCATGATTTTTACAAGATCCTCGCTATAGTTTTATAATTGCCCTCTACCTTGCAAATGTCAAACGCTTCCTACCTATTAAATGCTTATCCAAGTCACTTGTGGGCAACTGTCCATTCGATCTTATCCGGATTTATTTATTACTTAAATCCCCCCTGTCCTTTACTTGAATGCTGCGTTTTGAAAATAGTGATCTCCAGAAATCAGTTCTGACCATCAAAGCTTAACTTGACCCCTTACTCTCTCTCTTCTTCTCACCTCATGAAACTCAGGCTTTCAAAACAGGATTTTACCTTTGCATTTCTCTACTTTTCTTCTCTCCTTTGTAAAATGAATTTAAAAAATCATCTTTTTCCTTGTATTGTGCTCCTCCTTTGCACAGCCTCTGTACAAAAAGTGAATATAAAAAGGATTTTGATTTTAAAATTAAACAAAAGTGATGTTTCCCTCGCAAAAGACTAAGGGGCTGATTTAGGAGCCCCTAGCGGCTCCTTGCGCCCCATTAGCATATATTTTTTTAGGCTAATGTGGCCCAATGAAGCCGAAATCCCCATGCCAAATTTACAAAGTGGCGCAATACATGCATTGCGCCACTTTGTAACCCTTTGCGTGGGTGAATAAATGGCGCAAAAAAATCGAAAAGGCACTTTTAACACTTCAACACTTTTAGCACCTGCTCAGAGCAGGCGTTAAAAGGAGGCACGTCATTGTTTACAATCGGGCCTCACTGGGCTTTGCAGGATTAACCCCAAAGTTTTTGACGCTAGTCCTGCAAAGTTCCGAACTAGCATCAAAAATGTTGGAGCTAGTTCCCTAACTACCACCAAGGTGCTCTGTATCTTAGATACAGCTCACACTTGGTGGAATTAGGGGGCGCTAAGTGGCACAAGAAAATCGCCTCTTTTCTTAAATCTGGCCCCAAGGGCCTCATTTACTAAAAAGTGGCATAATGCGGCGCTGAGACAAATTTGGCAGCGCTGCGCTGCATCACTTCAGAAATGCAGGGATGCAACGTATTTAACACAATATGGGACACACCTGTGTTTTTCCTAGCACTGGCGCTAAATTCACCTGCCAGCACCAATGCAGGCACCTATGTTGATGGGAACGATTGTTTATGTGCAGAAAGGTGTCCCTTCCTGCACATAAGCAATTAATAATGGCGATTTGTTACTTCTATGTGTGCTGCATAATACAGCACACATAGGAGTAGCAAATCTTCTTTAGTTAATGATTGCTTATGTACAGGAAGGAACACCTTTCTGCACAAAAAAAATAAAATAATGGCGTTTTTCTCTCCCTATGTGTGCTGCAGAATGCAAATCATTACTGCTCTTACCTTTGCTGGCGCCAGGTGTGCCTGAGGTGTCAATGTCAGTGATGCCACTTACTGCTTCAGGCAGCAGTGTTAACTCCACCATGCCTTCCATGGGGGTGGACAGTGTCTGGGTGGGTGGTCCTCCCCAAGTGCTCATTGCCTCCTTCATCGTGCTTGCTACCCTTTCTTTGGTATGTGATCACAAGTCATACCAGCGCTTGCGTATCCCCTCAATTGAATGCTGTGGAACCCCCACTGCGCATATTTTGCCATGGATGTCAGTCCACATTTTCCTCTTCTCGCTTTCTGGGACCTGTAGTGAGTGTTTGCCAAATAACTGGTCATGGTTCTTGACCACCTCTTCTGTGAGCACCTCCAATTCCTGCTCACTAAATTTCAGCTTTCTGGAACTGTTGTCTGTATCCATTGAGGAATTTCACTCTTTATACAAATACTGATACCTTGGCTTTGGAATTAAGTTAACCCAACTGGGAGAGCAGATCTAATCTTCTGCTCTTCAGAAGGGTCCTGAAAGTTAAACTGCATCAACACAGGATGAGGCGGCTTATAAACATGTGACTGCCTATACACCTCATGACCTGATCAGATTGTAACTACATTATAACTATTCTGGACCCATAGCATATATTCACCAAACTGTCACTATTGGGCCTGGCCATTTCTGCAGTGGCCATCACCAAATGTTTTGCCTTCTTCACCCCTTTTTTTTGCTAAATTCGAGTTTGTTGGTTTTAGGACTCTAGGCACTTTACCACAACATGGTAATATTGGCTTATCCAAAATTGGCATACTTAATTTACTTGTAGGCCCCTAGTAAATTGTACATTATGTACCCAGGGCCTGTAAATGAAACACTACTAGTAGGCCTGCAGCACTGATTGTATCACCCACTACAGTAGCCCTATAAATATGTCTCAGACCTGCCACTACAGAGCCTGTGTGTGCATTTTTAAACTGCCATTGTGACCTGACATGGGCACCCACTTGCCAAGCCCAAAATGTTCCTTTTTACTACATAGAAGGCACCCCTAAGATAGGCCCTAGTCAGCCCAAGGGCAGGGTGCAGTGTATTTAAAAAGTAGGATATTTACTTTTATGTTTAACATGTCCTGGTAGTGAGAAACTGTTAAATTAATTTTTCACTACTACAAACCTATCTCTCCCATAGGTTAACATTAGGGTCACCATGAAGCAACCTTTAAGTGTAACTTCCAATTAAGAACATTTAGAAATGTGAAGTTTGGTGTCTCTGGACTCCCAACTTAAAATCACAATTCACTGTGAAGTTGGGTTTTAAATTGTAAGTCTGAAAATGCCACTTTCAGAAAGTTGGCATTTTCTTACTTTCACCATTCTGTGCCTCTGCCTTTCTCTGAAGAAATGTCTGGGGTGGATGACAGTGGTACTTTGTGCATTCCCCTGTAGACAGTCACACACACAAAGGGAGCTTTGTTGTGGCATTTGCATGCTGATGGCCCATCACCAGACTGATGGGCCTTACTGGGCAAGATGGGAAGGAGGAACTGAAAGTTACAGCTAATTAGGGCCATGCCTGCCTCCACACAAAGAGCTGCATAACCCCTATGTAGAGTGTCTGGAGCCAGGGAAGGGAGGGTAGGGACCTTGTGAATTTCAAAGGCCTCTCTCTGAAGTCGCCCTCACTTGAAATGCTCGATTGGGTATAAGTACTGGGCCCCAAACTCCACAAAATCAGAACTTTGCTAGAACCAAGGACATTCTGCCTGGAACAAGAGCTGCTGTGCTTCATGAGGGACTGCCACTTTGCTACCTGCTTTGCTGTGTTGGCCTTCTGCCTGCTGCTTCTTGTTTGGGAGTGAGAAGGACTGGACCTGCTCTATACAGTTTCTCCATAGGCTTGCTGGCTTGCCCCCTGTTCTTGAAGTCTCAGGATCATCAAAGACTTCCTTCAACTTTGTTTCAGATGCTGGACTCTGCCAGCAGTGAGTTATCCCTTCCTAAGCTGTCAATCCAGTTCTGGGCCTCAGAAGTGGGTTCTGCAGTTGTTTTCTACCAAAATGCAATGCACTGAGGCCGCTGCACCCCTCAGAACCGATGCAGTACCCTCCTATGATGATGCAGGACCAAACAATGAGGTTCGATGATGCAGTGCTGAGCACATCACTGTGTGGCTTGACAATGATGCATGGCCTACATCTTAAAGGAACTTGGGGATTATGTAGAACCTGGCTGCGAGGCTCGATGACAACACATTTACCCAATTGCATGGATCAGGACCGATGCATCAAATCGTCCATGTCTACGCTTGCTCCATCCAAGGTACTTTTTCAGCGGACTCTGCATGAGTCCTGTAGCCGGCTTGCCCTCCATTGTAGTCGGCCTGAACTTTGGATTTATCCCAGTCTAGCACGACCTCAAGTAAAAATTTTGTGCTTTTGACGTCTAAGCACTACATTGCAGTTTATTCTTTAAAAATTCATATCCTGAATTCTACTTATTGGATTTTTGTCATTTTGGTCTTATTTTATTCAGATAAATATTCTCTATGTTTATAAACTGGTGTGGAGTATTTTTGTGGTGTTGTCATTGTGTTACAGTAATTTAAGTGTTGCACAAATAGTTTACACATTGCATCTATCAGTTAAGCCTGACTGCTCTGTGCCAAGCTACCAGAGGGAGAGCAAAGTTTAATTTAGGTTGTGTACCTGACTTACCCTGAACAGGGTGCATACCTCTGCTAACTAGAGACCCAATTTCTAACATCTACTTCACCTATTACTACTTCTTCTCACAATGACCAAGCCCCAACCTTGTATTGTATATACCATCAAAACTGCTATTGGACTGGGGAGGCAATATCTCTCTGCAAATCAACCTTATTGTTACGATGTCCAATGGTCATGAAGGCACAATACAGGTACGTTTAAGTGTCTTTAGTGGATATGGATGGCTCCAACCGACTGGAGCAGTTCACTCTGTCAATCCTCAACTCAACTTCCAGCTGCAGTCCATTTGAGTTCTAACACCCACAACATTCTCTCATTAAGTATTTCCTTACAGAAGGTTTGAACAAATTCCAACCTGACTGGCACAGAGGATCATAACACATTCCCCTCACCACAACAAGAAAATTGATCAATGTAGAACCAATATAAGGATCCACAAGCATGGTCTGAGAAAATAAAAACTTGAAGAAAAATCAAGCAGATTAAAGTAAAGATTAGGTAAAACAAGTAGTAAAGAAATACTGGAACATCTTAAAATATGCAGAAGAAGATCACATAATCTTCACTCAATACATCTCATAGTACTTCCACCAGACGGCTCGGTGACAAGATCTTGCTTCACGGCCACAGCCTTTCGGAGATCTGTTGCCCTTCTTCACTGATAGAACATGATTGGAATCATAAGTGGAAACCATGCCCCCCAGTGGAGGATCATCTCTGCAGTTCCTTTCCCATTTCACCAATCTGGACATGCTTTAGTATTCCCCACTCTTCCTCTCATTCAAAAGAAAGGAGTTTCGAGAGATACTAAGTGAGGGATATTGTGCTGCATCCACCACAGCTTATCCAATACTTTAGCCAAGGGCATCTTGAAGTCGACTGCTTTTTGCACATTTGACCTGACCAATCTGTTCATACACTCTGCCAAGCCATCGGCTTGTGGAGAATGTAGCGTCATCTTAAGAGGTACAATAGAAAGACTCTTTAAGAATTACTGCATCTGTTGGGAAGTCAGTTGAACCCCATTGTCAGTCACAATGTAACTTGGTTTGCCTTCCTGCATGAATAAGTCTTTTAAAACTTCTACCACTATCCTGGTATCCAAGGATTTCACACAGTTAGCGAATACGCATATAGACATATAGGGTCATATTTATGAAAACTTTTCTTGCGCCCCTTAGCACCCCCTAATGCCACCATGGTAGCGTTATATTTATAATACGGTGGACCACAGCAGTAGTTAGGGTGACTATCATCATAATTTGTGATGCTAGTCTGACGCTTTGCAAGACTAGCGTCACAAATTATTACACTAATCCTGCAAAGCACGCAGAGGCCCAATGTAATCAATGGGAGCCTCCTTTTAATGCCTGCACTTAGCAGGCATTAAAAAATCCAGATAAAAATGGTGCAAAGGAATCTCGGAGATTCCTTTGCACCATTTTTATGGCCACCCCAGCGCCAAAATGCCCCCTTGCATACATTATGCCTGGTGCAGACATAGGGGGTCATTCCGACCCTGGCGGTCCATGACCGCCATGGCGGAGGACAGCGGAAGCACCGCCAACAGGCTGGCGGTGCTTCCTGGGCTATTCTGACCGCGCCGGTAAAGCCGCGGTCAGAAAAGGGGAACCGGCGGTTTCCCGCCGGTTTTCCCCTGGCCCAGGGAATCCTCCATGGCGGCGCTGCTTGCAGCGCCGCCACGGGGATTCCGACCCCCTTCCCGCCAGCCTGTTCCTGGCGGTCTTCACCGCCAGAACCAGGATGGCGGGAACGGGTGTCGTGGGGCCCCTGGGGCCCCTTGCACTGCCCATGCCACTGGCATGGGCAGTGCAGGGGCCCCCTCACAGGGCCCCATACAGATTTTCACTGTCTGCTTAGCAGACAGTGAAAATCGCGACGGGTGCCACTGCACCCGTCGCACCCCTGCAACTCCGCTGGCTCCATTCGGAGCCGGCTTCCTCGTTGCAAGGGCTTTCCCGCTGGGCGGCCGAGCGGGAAAGTTGGAATGGCCGCCGCGGTCTTTTGACCGCGGGGCGGTCATTCGGCGGTAACCGCATGGCGGTCAGAATGACCGCCATAATGTGGCGCAAGAGGTTACAAAGTGACGCAATGCAAGCATTGCACAACTTTGTAAGTATGGCGTGTGAGAAATGACACCATAACGCCACATGCCACAAATGTGGCGCAAGGTGGCACTAGGGGCTCGTAAATATGCTACCTAGTCCAGCAATAGTATGACATAACTCTACCTCTTCAGCAAAAGATGAAAAGAACCAGTGAAATCCAATCCTAGTTTTTATAGTTCCCTTACACTGGCCTTGGTTAGGCTTGTTCCTCAATGGCCTTTCTGTGCCAAATTTATGACTTTAGCTCTCAGGGTCTTGGGAGGAATGACTGTCTCACTTCTGAACAACTCGTCTTGTGTCCAATTCAACTCCTCCCTCACATTCCAGAACCTTTCAGATTTTCCAGAAGAGTTTTGTACTCCAGCCAACCCTCTACAATTAATTCTTTAAGACTTTGGGCTTCAGTGTCCTCCTCTTTTACTACCTTCCACTCCTATTCTGAATAGCACTCTTACAGACCCAATTGACTTGACACAAATCCTGGATACTAACCTCACAATCTATGGGGAGTCTGGACAAGCAGTACACAATATTGTTTTTGTTTCCAGAGATGTGCTCAACCTGGAAACTAAAATCACTCACACCTTCCACCCTTCTCTTGATCCTACGTTTTCCCTAGTGGCAAACAATTTTATCAAAGTTCTATGGTCCAAGCGCACTACGAAGGGCAGTTCCCATAGATAAAACTTTAAATGCCTTATCGCCCATATACATGCTAAGGCCTCTCTCTCTATCAGCAAGTAATGTTCTTGGACTCCTTTAAGCGCACATGAACTGAATGCTACCATCAACCTGTGACAACACAACTCCTAGACCCTTGAGGCTGGCATCAGCAGTTAAGAAAGATTTTTTCCTTACTTCAAAATGTCTCAAGGTGCACATTTTGCTTATACTCTCCTTGATGGTTTTACCAAATCACATTCTTCTGACCAAACAAACCTGTTACCTTTCTTAGGTGAGGACTTAATGGGTTGAGTCACGCTAGAAAAACTTTGAACAAATCTGGAGTAGAACTATGCCATTCCCAAAAAGGATCTTACTTTATCTTTATCCAATGGAGCTGGCACCTTTGAGATGGAATCCACTAATTAAAATTTTGCTTTGACCCCTTCAGCTAGAATTTTGTACCCCAAATAGTATACTGAAGACACCTGGAATATGCATTTCTCTTTTTTTACCATAAGCCCTGCTTCTGCCAATTTCTTTAGTACTGCCTTCAAAGCAACATCATGGTGAGTCATACGTTTACCATAAATTAATATATCATCCTTAAAGAACAATGTGTTGGACACAGGCATTCCAGTACTTTCTTCATTGCCCTCTGAAAACAAGCTGCAGCTAAAGCTAAATTAAATGGCATTCTGAAATAGTGATAGGCACTAAGAGTTGTAGCAAAAGATGTGAGGTGCCTGGATTCATCATGCAACTCAACTTGATGGTATGCTGGTGATAGGTCCATCATGCTAAAAACACTTGCACCACCAAACATTGTCAAAACCTCTGAAATGTTGGGAGGAGGTTGTGTCTGTTTAAAGCCCTGAGATCCACACACATCCAGATACACTTCCCACCATCATTTGGTGTCAAAAATATTGGGGCCAGTCACTCTGAGGATTCTATTTCCTCTATAATACCCTTGGCTATTACTCTTTGAATCTCCTCTCTCAGATGTTTGAGACATGAGATTGGGGACTTTCCTGACCTTATGTACACAGGGCGAAGCATTACTCTTCAAGATAATCTTATGCTCAACGTTTTTGATCAGACCCAACTTCCCATTAAATACCTAGGGAAACTGTAACAGTGTATCCTCATGTTCACTTGGTTCTGACACTGTCATTACCTGTTGCAAAGCATTAGGGTTAAGTATGATGCCCATGTAATGCTGGTGATGCCATCTGAACAAATTATCCCCCCACTTGGCCACATATACTTTCCCTACAGTTTCTTTACCATTGACTTTTATCCTCATGATAGTGTACCCCAAAATATAAATTCTGGTACCACCTTAACTCACTAGATGGATGTCTGGTGGAATAAGGGGAATGTGTTCATCCTCAAATACTCCCTCCCAATTCCTATCTCACACCATGATAAAAGGCGACCCTGAGTCCACCAGTACCACAACGTCTTTACCATCTAATGTGATGGAAGACTCAGGCATGACAATGGGGCCAACATATACATCATTTGAACGTGCCTTAACATTCACTACCAGCTTGTTTAACTTTTCAGACACTTAGCCAATTCCTTGATCCTTCTGACCCTTACAGACTCGAACATAATGACCCCTCTTCCCACACTTCCTGCACATAAAGTGTGACATTGGGGGCTATTCACAGCACGACAAGGGTTGCCAACATGTAAACATTTCATTTTGGTATTTTTACTGTCATCGTTATGCAGCAATTGTTGCATATCTGATTTGACTTTAGAGACTAGATTAACATGACAAGAGCCACTACTATTGGCTGGCTCTATTGCAGGGTCAGCACATACAGAAGACAGAATGTCTCAAATTTCCTGCATCCAAGAACTAGTGCTCTCCATCCCATTCACTGTAGCAATTCCCCCCTTGAGTTCAGGATGTTATATCAACAGTTTCTCTTGAACTCTCACATTGTTTGAACAACACACAAACTGGTCCCTAATTAGAAAGTCAGTTAACAGGTCAAAATCATAGCTATGTGCTCAAGGTTCTTAAGCATGCAACTACATTAACCACACTTTCATTTTTCCCTTGCACTCTCAAAAATAATTTGTGAATTCTGGAACCACATTTATCTTGGACTCAAGGTATTTTTCTAACATATGTACAGACATTTCATAAACATCCCTAGGGTCACTTTCTGTACATCTCAAATGTATTGTTTCCAAACTGTCATAAACGTTTTGTCCCTCTACACTCAAGTTGTGCAAAACCACAGCTTGTTTCCTTGCTGCAGAGAGCATTTCACCCTGATTGCTATTGAATAGAAGTCAAACAGTTGTTTTCCTCTCTTCCAGGGCAGAGGATAGGGAAACTCGAGTTGGAGGTAGGTCTGCATTTGGCATTCTAAAAGGGATATTGGGAATGACTAAACCAGAACAACGAATAGTACAAACATTTGGCATTTTGGCATTTGGCAATACTATGCACATTCAGTGACTGCTATATGACACAAAGCACTTACATGTCCAACTTAGTGAACACAACAAAGTGAAACAGGCGAAACAAGGTTGAAGTACCTCAATTATAGCACTCCTATTCGAATGCCAAACATTTCAGCAGCTCCTCCTATATAGGACATGTTTACATGGGTAAATAGGGAGGATATCCAAAAATCAGTGAAAGCACGCGCCACAATACATGTGAAGTGTGTAATGTGCTCTGTTTAATTCCAATCACACCGAAGTGTTGCTTTGTGATTAATCTGTGATGCGTACACCTGATCCTGGATGTCTATAATCTGCTCTGACGAATTCCTTTCCCACCACAGTGTCCCAGCATGATTAATGGGAGAGTGCCACCCATTAAAAATGGTGTTGCTCCTTTTATGCACCCCGACGTCACTATGCACATCTCAGCTCTGTGACACACAATGGAGCATTCCAGGTTGATGCTTGCTCAGCATACATGGTCCAAGATGGTGTCACTCCTTTCACGTATGTTTGGCTTTGTTCCTTCAGCTTTACCACCACAACACACGAGCAGGCCTGCAATAATAAATGCTGTCACTGAAATGCTGGCTCCGTAAGATTCATGAAAATTACAGCCAGTAAGACAGCTCCAGAGCAATACAGTCAAAACTGACTCCTATAATTACAGTGCACATACCCACAGAATCCACTCAGGTTGCATAAACCACATGATCTCAGGACGAGGAACGTGGGTTCAGGAGAGGTTGGTGATCGGCATGATTTGTCTCCTCCCAGGCAACTTGTCCCAAATTTTTAAAATGTTAAATGGTTATGAAGGCATCGCACAGGTACGTTTAAGTGGATTTATTGGAAATGGACGACAACAACCAACAGTAGCCGTCTATCTCAATCCTCAACTTCGAACTGCTGTCCAATTGAGTTCCACCACCGACAATATTCTCTCACAACAGTTTTCCTCCTTGAAGTTAGAAACACATTCCAACCTGACTAACACAGAAGATCAAACATGTGTACATTTTCTAAGATACAACTTCAGCTTTGGAGCCATATAGTTCACCCACATAAATCAGTACCTCAGTGTGTTTACAGCTGCATAAAAAAGGATGGAGCAAAACATAGGCTCAGATTGAAGAGGGCCTAATGCCTCCTTGCGCCACATTAGCATCATTTTTTTTACACTAATGTGGTCCAACGAGGCCAAATTTACAAAGTGGCACAATGCATGCATTGCTCCATTTTGTAACCTCTTGCGCCACATTATGCCTGTGCGAAGCATAATGTATGCAAGAGGGCATTCCCCCATTAGGGGTCTGAGAAAATGGCACAAAGAAATCAAAAAGATTTCTTTGAGTCACTTGTTGCGCCATTTTTAATGCCTGCAAAGAGCAGGCGTTAAAAGGAGGCACACCATAATTTATAATGGGCCTCAATGTGCTTGGCAGGATTAGCATCAACTTTTTTTTATGCTAATCCTGCAATGCGCCAAACTAGCGTAAAAACATTTGACGCTAGTTACCTAACTACCGCAATGGTGCGCCATATCTTTAATACGCTGCACACATGATGGCGTTCGGGGGAGTAACAAGCGCAAGAAAAGTGGCACTGCATTGGATGCAGCAGCACTTTTCTTAAGTCTGCCCCATAATGTGTTATATATAAAATTCAATACCTGTTAAAGAAATATTCAACTATATTCTGAAGCACCATATATACTGTATAAATAAATATTACTTGTTTATCTTTTTTTACCTATTCCAATAGCATAACCAAAGCTAAGTAACTATTTGCACTGTTTTATGCTGTTTTTCTGTGCACAGAGATCTTGAATATTCAATACACCGAAGCTGGATATTTAAATATCCAAAATATTAACCAGTCAACAAATTGAAATATACCATATTGTGCTTTCTTTGTATTTCCCAAAAAGGTGAAAAAACGTTCCTAGTAGCCACATTCGAACTGTGTACGTTTTAATCGAATTAATGAAAGAAATACTAAATACCTTTAGCTATTATTATTTCCATAATTGCGCAAATTTAACTCCACAGTGGCAGCTTTTTAAATTCTGGCTAATAGCTCTAAAAAAAGGACTGCTTTCAAAGTGTATTAGCTGTAATTTCTAGTTCACTCTAATAGGATTTGCAGATGCCTACAAATTCAATTGTGTATAATCCACTGAATGATAAAGCTTCGTATAACTATAGTCATCAGAGAATTTATAATACTACATGGAAATGGCTTCCTTGCAGCAACTAACAGAACACAAATAGTATCCAGATAAGCAAGCTGTCTTTGTTTATGTGAATAACATGAAGATGAACAACTTAGGAAAAAGAACATCTAAGCAGCGTTCAGGGCCTCATTTACAAGAATCCGAAGCCTCACCTTTGATGCGTCTGATTTCCTGAGCTTTTCGCACATCCCCTAATACCGCCATGGATGTGCCTTATTTACAATGCAGAGCTCCATGGCTCATGTTTTCACAGATGCGTCAGAAATTCTGACGCATCTGTTTGTGCTAAACGCATGCATTGTTGGAGTTGCATTGTTAAATTAGCATAACTCCAGGAATGCAAGGAGTCCCCCATAGGGAAAAGTCCTGCATCAATTTTTCACCTGCTCTGAGCAGGTGGTAAAATGTTGATGCAGTGAAGTGGCAGAATGATGCGGTGAAATGTTGTTAATTTCGCTGCATCAGTTCTGTGTGGCTTTCCCCGTGTGAACGCCTACCCTGCATTCAGTAGCAAAATGTGACACAGGGTTTACAAACTGATGCATTGGGGCCAATGCGTCAGTTTGTAAATATGAAACAGTGTAGCACCACTGCTATGTCAAAAAGAAAATGACACAGTGGTGGCGCAATGGGCTTGAAAATGAGGCCCCATGTCTTATCTTTTCTTGAATTATTGCCTGCATTCTCAGCTAACTCAAGCACCAATTTAAAGCCCCAGTCACAGTGCACTGAATAAAACATAGAGAAAAAAGAAAGTTATTCTTTTTCACCGCAAAAGAAAACTATTTTATGTTAACTATTCAATTTCTGATCTGCTTCTATGTTCTATATTCTGTGTTCAGCAAACACACTACTAATCTAACATTTCAGGGGCTGTTTACTCACCCTGCTGAGGTAACATTATGCACCACATTGTATGTTGTTAAGGCATCCTATGTTGCTTTATATTTATCAATAAGTGCTGATTTCCAAGATTCCTTATTTTTATTTTCTATATAATATGTTACACACATTAGTATCACATACCACTTCCTATCCCACATTTCCAAATGTAGACCTGTGCCTTTAAAGACTTGGAGGCTGATTCACAAACTGAATCATCGTAAATTTGCATCTGTAAAATGTATTGTGTGCAAATGTGCAGGTTTACTATTTTTGAACCAGGCTTTGTTTGGGTACAATGTAGGTCTTTAATCAATTTTAAGATGCTTGTTAGAAATGGGGTCACTAGTTGGCAGAGGTATACACCCTTGTCCAAATAGGGACCACAATCCTACTCAGGATAAATCACACACAATCCAAATTATCCTGTGCCCACCCTCTGGTAGCTTGGCATTGAGCATTTAGGCTTAATTTAGAAGGCAATGTGTAAAGTATTTGTGCAATAAATCATACAGCAAGACAGTGAAAACACCACATACACCACACCGGATTTGTAAAAAAATAATATGTATCTGGTTAAAATAATCACAAGTTGAAATATCACTTTTGCAAGTTTTAAAACAACCTTAAATCTCAGAAATCAACAGTGGTCTCTTGATGAGACAAAGTACCTGGTTTGTGTCAAAAATAACACCCACGGAGACCGCAGAGGAGGCAATGCATGGGAAAATATGGTGTACGTTGGATTTTCCCACCGGCACAGACAATGTGTAGTTTCTTTCCACGCTGCAAGGGGCTTGCGTCATTTTGTGGTGCGCAGTCTCTGTTCCTCACTGCGATGCAGGGATCTTTTTGATGCCCAGGGACGATGCGTGGAAAATCCTGGGTGCGCTGGAAGAAGTCACAGGCATTGCGTCGATCTGGTAGGGTGGTGCCTCAAATTTTCTGTCACATGGCAGCACTACGTCATTCCGGTTTGGCTTTGCATCGATTCGGCAGGGCAGAGCATCGAATTTTCTGTCACAAGCCAGGTGCTGTGTCAAATGTCCACGTGGTAAGTCATGCTGCATCGTTCCAGTTTGGCTGTGCGGCAAGTTCTCTGTCGCAAAGCAGGCTGTACATCGTTTCTGACAGGCTGTGCGTCAGTTTTCGGCGCACAAGGAGTTTCCTGAAGAGATTAAGGTGGTCATTACAACCCTGGCGGTCGGTGTTAAAGCGGCGGTAAGACCGCCAACAGGCCGGCGGTAAAAAAATTGCAATTACGACCGTGGCGGAAACCGCCAACAAAGACAGCCACTTTAACACTCAGACCGCCACGGCGGTACAAACAAACAGCACGGCGGTCACAGCCAAAAGACAGGCGGGAGACAATGTACCGCCCACACTATTATGACAGGCCAATCCGCCACCTTTTCCGGGGCGGATTCACCGCGGATAAAAACATGGCGGAAACAAGAATTTCGAAGGGAAAACGCTCACCTCTACGCACTCCACGAGGAACAAGGACACCATGGAACCGGAACTCCAAATTCTCCCTGCGATAGTCTTCCAGCTCCACTACCAGGAGCATGAACGCCGGCGGCGAAGACCACGGTGAGTACAGCACCTACGACACAGGGGAGGGGGGAGGGAAAAAACAGGGACACACACACGCAACACCCCCATCCTCACCCACCACAACACACACACTAATGCATATCAATACATCACAGTTACACCCCCCAAACCCCCTGGAAGAATGCAAAGACCAAAGAAAATGAGTGTAACCATCGGAATATATTAAAAACAAGTAGGCAGAAATATATATATATACACAATGTACAAAATAAATACCAGGCATAGTAGTCCAGGTGCTGCACAAAGAAAGTCTGTGGAACACTGGGACCACACGGTATGGGCGAGGCCCACCCAAGATCCCCGACCATGACGGAGAGAACACTGCAGGGGCATCAGACAGCAAGAAAACAGGCACCTCAGGGGGAGGGAAAGGGGGGCACCTCAGCCGCTTGAGTGCACGACGCCAAATCCACGAGGGGGCCACATGCCCACTGTTCCATCCTGGGAAGTACAAAGCCACAGTCTCTCAAGTCTATACAGTGGGTGGGTTGCCCACTGTTCAATCCTGGGGAGTGCAAAGCCACAGTCTCTCAAGTCTCTACAGTGGGTGGGTTGCCCACTGTTCAATCCTGGGGAGTGCAAAGCCACAGTCTCTCAAGTCTCTACAGTGGGTGGCTTGCCCACTGTTCCATCCTGGGGAGTTCAAAGCCACAGTCTCACAAGTCTATACAGTGGGTGGGTTGCCCACTGTTCAATCCTGGGGAGTGCAAAGCCACAGTCTCTCAAGTCTCTACAGTGGGTGGGTTGCCCACTGTTCAATCCTGTGGAGTGCAAAGCCACAGTCTCTCAAGTGGATGACAGTCTCCACTGGTTCTGGAGGGGGACTGGTGCCCAGAGTGCTTCAACCTGTGAAGGACAGAGGTAGTGGATGGATCTCTCCACTGGTTCTGGAGGGGGACTGGTGCCCAGAGTGCTTCATCCTGTGAAGGACAGAGGTAGTGGATGCATCTCTCCACTGGTTCTGGAGGGGGACTGGTGCCCAGAGTGCATCACTCACCCCGTGAAGGACCCAGTTGCGTCAGTGCCCCTGCCGCTCATTGGCTAGCGGTGCTTCAGATGGCGGTGCCCTGTTCAGCGGTGCTTGTGATGGCGGTGCCCTGTTCAGCGGTGCTTGTGATGGTGGTGCCCTGTTCAGCGGTGCTTCAGATGGTGGTCTACATTGCAGGGTCTCAGCTGCTGGCGGTCCTTCATGGCCCAGCAGGGCTTGTGCTGGCAGTCCTTCATGGCCCAGCGGGGCTTGTGCTGGCGGTGCTTCATGGCCCAGCGGGGCTTGTGCTGGCGGTCCTTCATGGCCCAGCGGGGCTTGTGCTGGCGGTCCTCCATGGCCCAGCGGGGCTTGTGCTGGTGGTCCTTCATGGCCCAGCGGCGGGGCTGGTGCTGGCGGTGGCCTCCTGGGCAGTTGGGCTGGGGCTGGCGGTGGCCTTCTGGGCAGCTGGGCTGGGGCTGGCGGTGGCCTCTTGGGCAGCTGGGCTGGGGCTGGCGGTGGCCTCCTGGGCAGCTGGGATGGGGCTGGCGGTGGCCTCCTGGGCAGCTGGGCTGGGGCTGGCGGTGGCCTCCTGGGCAGCTGGGCAGCTGGGCTGGGGCTGGCGGTGGCCTCCTGGGCAGCTGGGCTGGGGCTGGCGGTGGCCTCCTGGGCAGATGGGCTGGGGCTGGCGGTGGCCTCCTGGGCAGCTGGGATGGGGCTGGCGGTGGCCTCCTGGGCAGCTGGGATGGGGCTGGTGGTGGACTCCTGGGCAGCGGGGATGATGGCGGTCTTCTCCGCCCTGCTGCTCTTCCCAGACTTGCCGGGTTTTCTTGTGGCCCTTCCCCACCTTGGAAGGTGTCACAGATAACCCCACACTCCCAACGGGACCCCTGGGAGGGGCTTTGGTGGCTGGAGTCTTCCCCCTCTCCCGCCGAGCACTGGTCAACTTCTGATGCTTCACAGGTGGGGGACTGTCTGTGCTGTGGCAACGTGCCACAATGGCTGTCCTGGTGGCCAGTGCACTCCACATACCGGTGACTACAGGCACCACTGGTCCCGGAGATGTTGTGGCTGAGGTGCAACTTCGGGACCTATGAGATGGACGGGGTGGGGGAGGTGTGTGAAAAAGGTCAAGGGTGGACTGGAAAAGTTTTTGGGACACACTGGGATGGGTAGCTGGAGGGGGTTTGGGAGTGGAGGAAGAGGTGGTGGTAGTAGGAGGTGTACATTTGGTGACTTTGGGTGAAGGTGCATGCGCTGGAGTCTGTCGTGATGTGGATGGCTGTTGGGTGGGTGTGTGCCTGCGTTTGTGTATCTTGGGAGGGGGCGTCACAGACACAGTGGGAGATGACACAGGGGACGTGTGAATGGTAGTGGGGGTGGTGACTGCACGTGAGCGGGGTGTGCTGGTGGGTGTACTGGTGAGGGACGTAGTGGCTGTAGAGGTAGTGCATGCAGGTGTGAGTGTAGACGAGACTGGGAGGGAGGAGGGAGACGATGAGGAGGGGGACACAGTGGATCTAGTGGATGTTGGTGTGTCTGCATGTGTGTGTTACCTGCATGAGTGCCTGTGGGATGTGTGGTGCTTATGTTTGCCTGTGCTTCCCTTGTGTGTTGACGTGTGTGCAGGCTGGTCTGATAGTGTGCTTGGGATAGGCAGAGGTACAGGGGATTGGGTCTGGGTGGAGGAAGTTATAGGGGGGAGGATAGAGACGGGGACAATGGCTGCCATCAGTGCTGAGGCCAGAGTCTGAAAAGCTCGGTGAAGGGCCGCCTGACCAGAATGAATGCCCTCCAGGAATGCATTGGTTTGTTGCAACTGCCTTTATACACCCTGGATGGCATTCAAAATGGTAGACTGCCCAACAGTGAGGGACCTGAGGGGGTCAATGGCCTCCTCACTGAGGGCAGCAGGGGTGACTGGGGCAGGGCCTGAGGTGCCTGGGGCGAAGGTGATGCCCACCCTCCTGGGTGAGCGGGCACGGGCGAAGGCTGAGGGGCTGCTGGGAGGGCGGTCCTGGTAGGAGGGGTGGCGGCTGTACCTGTAGATGCGGGGGGCACAGATGTTGCCGCCACCACATGGTAGCTCCCATCAGAGGATGAGTCTGTGTCGCTGGTCTCAGCTCCTGTCCCCGCCGTGCAGCTCCCCTCGCCCTCCGTCACACTGGTGAATTCCGAGTCCGTAGTCTTGCCCTCCAGGGCCAGGTGGGATGCAGCTCCTTCGTGCT
The DNA here is from genome assembly GCF_031143425.1 of Pleurodeles waltl. Taxonomy (NCBI): domain Eukaryota; kingdom Metazoa; phylum Chordata; class Amphibia; order Caudata; family Salamandridae; genus Pleurodeles; species Pleurodeles waltl. The sequence goes on from NC_090444.1 coordinate 1,606,439,370, forward strand.
CCGGTGCCACTGCTCCTCCGCCTGATGATGCTAATGCACACAAGAACAGGGAGACCACAAAAAGAGGGGGGGATGACAGAAGAAAGACATGTTGAGTGCATGGATTATCCCTAACGTTGGTGGACACGACAGACACAGAAGCCCCCTGCACTACGCCGTGCTTTTGGGCTCCACTGTTTAATTCCTGGGAAATGGCCTACAAGGCTATGGACGACATCTGCACACATAGATGACACAGGGGCATGAATAGCTGTACTTGGCACTCTACAGAGGTGGGGTGGGGTGCCAAATGGCCTGCCTGACAGAGGGGCCTTACCTAAGGAACTCGCCCTGGCCTAGGGAAACCCACAGTCCTCCTCCCCCCCCAGACACCTCCACTGCGCGCAAAGTCAGCAGAATGAGAGTGTACTAACCCCCTTGTGTCTGCTGTGATGCCCTCAAGCGCCCATCCAACTCTTGGTAGGCCACCGCCAGGATCCTGAACATCAGGGGGGTCATGGTGCGACGGGCACCCCTCCCACATTGGGAGGCCATCCCCAACTGAGCCTCCGCCATCTTCTTGCTCCAGCGGTGAATGTCCTCCCATCTTTTCCGACAGTGGGTGCTCCGTCTGTGGTAGAACCCCAGGGTCCGGACGTCCTTGGCGATGGCACGCCAAATATCTTTCTTCTGGTGGGCGCTGACCTACATGAAATGTACAGGGGAAAAAGAGAAGTCATTACCAACTGCACCGTAAAAGTGATTGGCCCCATTCCTACCCTTGCCATGTGGCACATGCATTCACCGTCTTTCATGCACGCAGCACTCTGCCCCCTTCCTTCTTACATCCAGCCCTCTCCACACAGGCATAGCCCATACAACATGCTCCCTGTGTACTTACCTGTTTGACTGGAGGACCGTAGAGTAGGTTGTACTGGGGGAGGACCCTGTCCACGAGTTTCTCCAACTCCTCCGATGTGAAGGCAGGGGCCCTTTCCCCAGACACACGAGCCATTGTCTCTTCCAGACCGAGGTCACAGTAGCACTTGCAGTGTAGGTCCTCTCCTGTCGAGATCAGGTATCGAGTGATTGAACAGATAGAAAATGGCAGTCATGTCCGCAGCGGTGCGTACCGTCACCGCTGGCGTACATCGTTATTGGCTCCTGGGACCCACAGGGTCCAATGTTAACCAATGCAGCATTGTGCCGCGGTCTTCGACCGCCTACTGCGACGGTGTACAACGCCAGCGCAGTTACCTCACATCCCATTGTCCCACTTAAGAGGTCAGGCAGCCGCCATTTCAGGGGCCCACACGGCTTCATTTTCAACTGCGTCACATATACCTAGGCCCAGACTCAACACACATACAGGCCACCTTTTGTGTATGGATGGTGTTCTGTGTAAACTGTGGGTACGTACCTCTGAGTTGGTTGACTCTGTGCTCGCTGTTGCCCTTCATAGGCACCGTCCGCTGGGACATGTGAGGAGATGGCGGCATCCTCCGGTGTACCGACCGTTGGTGGACCTGTCGACAATGGAGGAGCGACATTTGAGTATCACCTACAGGCTTGACCGTGCCAACATCCAGGAACTGTGTACCCAGTTGGAGCCAGACCTGATGTCAGCAATCCGCCATCCCACAGTAATCCCCCCTCAAGTGCTCCATTTCCTTGCAAGTGGCTCTTTTCAAACAACTGTGGCCATGGCATCAGGGATGTCCCAGCCTATGTTTCCCAACGTATTCTCCAGAGTGTTGTCTGCCCTTCTGAAACACATGCGGAGCTACATTGTTTTCCCTCAGGTGGAGGATTTGCCCACAGTGAAAGGTGATTTCTATGCCCAGGGACATATCCCCAACATCATAGGTGCCATTGATGGGACCCATGTGGCTTTGGTCCCCCCCCCCCACAGGAGTGAACAGGTGTACAGAAACCGGAAGAGTTATCATTCTATGAATGTACAGATGGTATGTTTGGCATACCAGTACATCTCCCATGTGAATGCCATGTTCCCTGGCTCAGTGCAGCATCCCTTATGTGGTCAACTCCAGAGGCACTGTGTGTGGCTATTAGGTGAGCACCTGGAAGCAAGTACTTGGGAATGGTTGTCTGGGTCTGGGGTTATCCTTACAGGTTAGTGTGTGTCTAACAGTTGTCCCTTGCCATTTGCAGGTGACTCTAGTTACCCCAACCTGTCATGGCTACTGACCCCAGTGAGGAATCCCAGGACAAGGGCAGAGGAACGCTACAATGAGGCCCATGGGTGAACTAGGAGGGTAATCGAGCGGACCTTTGGCCTCCTGAAGGCCAGGTTCCGGTGCCTCCATATGACAGGTGGATCCCTATTCTACTCACCAGAGAAGGTGTGCCAGATCATCGTGGCCTGCTGTATGCTTCACAACTTGGCTTTGCGACGCCAGGTGCCTTTTCTGCAGGAGGATGGTCCAGATGGTGGTGTTGTGGCAGCTGTGGAGCCTGTGGACAGTGATGAGGAGGAAGCAGAGGAAAAAGACATGCACAACAGGGACTCAGTGATCCAGCAATATTTACAGTGAGACACAAGTAGGAATCCAAACCTGCCTACTACATGTACTTTGACACTACTACCTCTCTCCTGTCTGTCGTTTTCACCCAGTGCATGGTCACTGAGTTGTCACTTTCCCTTACGATTTCAAAGATGTGGGTCCCACTGTGTGACATCTGCTTTGATTCCTCATGGACTAGAGCTGTGTGACATAGGTATGTTGACATTACTATTTAAAAAACATTTTAGCACTGTAATTGCTAATACACTATTTCGAAATCACAGACAGACTCCAGATCTTTTTGTGCTTTAGGTATGTTTATTTAAATGCTCAATATTGGAGGGGGTAGTGAAATGGTGAGGGGTGATGGCGGAGGAGTGTCCATGGCAGAGTCCATTCTATTAGTCTCACAGGTGCATTGCCCATATGGGCATAGGAAGTGGAGCTGGGGCAGTTTAATTATGGACAGGGTGACAAAGTGGGACAGTAGGATGACAATCAGGGTGGCCTCATTTCTTGGCGGGGGTCCTGGCATCGTGCTCTGTCTTTGGCCTGGATCTCAGGGACCGTTTGCTGGGTGGTTCTCCCTCTGCAGGGGGTGGGGTGCTGGTGTGGTGGTTCTGTGGCGGTGCCTCCTGTCCACTAGCGCCGGCAGAGGTGGTGGGCAGTTCATCGTCCATGCTAGTGTCAGGGGCCCCTTGTAGTGCCACAGTGTCCCTCCTGGTGTTGAGTACTTCCTTCAGCACCCCTACAATGGTGCCCAGGGTGGAGCTGATGGTTCTGAGTTCCTCCCTGAAGCCCATATACTGTTCCTCCTGCATGCGCTGGGTCTCCTGAAACTTGGCCAGTACCGTTGCCATCGTCTCCTGGGAGTGGTGGTAGGCTCCCATGATGGAGGAGAGGGCCTCGTGGAGAGTGGGTTTGCTTGGCCTGTCCGCCCCCTGTCGCCCAGCAGCCCTCCCAGTTCCCCTGTGTTCCTGGGCCTTCGTCCCCTGGACCGTGTGCCCACGACCACTGCCCCCAGGTCCCTGTTGTTGTTGGGGTGGTGGGTTACCCTGGGTTCCCTGTAGTGGTGGACACACTGCTGATTGACGTGTCCTGGGGACGGAGGTATGGGCCCGCTGGGTGGGTGCTGTGCTGGTGTTTCTAGAGGGAGGAAGGTCGTTGGTGGCCTGTGCCTGTGATCAGGGAACCGACTGTCCAGAGGTCCCCGATTGTCTGGGCTGGTCATCTAGATTCCAGTTGGACAGAGCTGCTGTCATCACTGTGGGCCTCTTCTGTTGGTGGTGTGGGCATGTGTGTACCCTGTCCGGTGACGTTGGGTAGGGGTCCTGCAGGGGTATAAAAGGATGTTTATTAAATCTGTGTGTGTGCTGGTGTGCAATGGGTGGGTGACCGTGTACCCCAGTGCTAGCATTCCTGTGTGGGAGCTTGTGTGATGATGGTTTAGGGGGGTGTATGGGTATGTGCAGTGGGCATGCTTTGGTGATGGGCGTCCATGCTTTGTTGTTGCATGCAGGGCTTGGTGTTGGGATGTGTGGTTTGTGATGTTGGGACATACGTGAGTAGTTGGGGTGCTGGGGGTGAGGGTGAGGGTGGGGATATGTGATAGCATGCAGGTAGGGTGGGGGATGTAATAGTAAAGCTTTGACTTACCAGAGTCCATTCCTCCACCTACTCCTGCGAGGCCCTCAGGGTGCAGAATCGCCAAGACCTGCTCCTCCCATGTTGTTAGTTGTGGGTGAGGAGGTGGGGGTCCGCCGCCAGTCCGCTGAACCGCCAGGTGGTGTCTTGAGACCACGGAACGCACCTTCCCCCGTAGGTCGTTCCACCTCTTCCTGATGTCCTCCCGATTTCTTGGGTGCTGTCCCACTGCGTTGACCCTGTCCACTATTCTTCGCCATAGCTCCATCTTCCTAGCTATGGAGGTGTGCTGCACCTGTGATCCGAATAGCTCTGGCTCTACCCAGACGATTTCCTCCACCATGACCCTGAGCTCCTCCTCTGAGAACCTGGGGTGTCTTTGCCGTGCCATGGGGTGGTGTATGTGATGTGTGGGGTGGAGTGGGTGGTGATAAGTGTGGTGATATGTTGTGGTGTGTTGTGTGAGGTGCGTGGAAGTTGTGTGGGTGATGGTGTTGTGTGCCTGTGGATGCTGTTGTTCTTGCTGGTGGTGTCTCTCTCTGGCCTTCATTCTGAATTTTTTGTTGTGGGGGTTTGTGGGTGATGTGTGTGTGTGTTTTATATTGTATTGGGTGTGTGGGAGTGGTGTGTGTATGTGTATCAGGTGTATGTATTTGGAATTTTCCAATGTGGCTGTGTTTTGTAAGAGTGTGTGTATTTTGAGCGCGGCGGTGTGTACCGCCAATGGAATACCACGGATGAAAGATCGCCACGTGGATTCGTGTGTCGTGATAGTGTGGGCGTATTTCTGTTGGCGTGATGGTGGAGGTTTTGTTTTCGCCAGTTTATCACTGACCTTTGGTGTGGCGGACTTGTGTGGGTGTCTGACTTTTGGCGGATTCCAAGATGTGGGTCATAATAGCTGTGGCGGATTTCCACAGCCGCGGCGGTATGTTGGCGGTCTTCTGCACGGCGGTAAGCGGCTTTTACCGCCAATGTTGTAATGAGGGCCTAAGTCTTTTTGGCCCTGAGACTTCAGAAAACAGGAGGCAAGCTCAATCCAAACCCTTGGAGAGTGCTTCTCAGCAAAGTCAGAGCAGCAGGGCAGCAGACCTTCTCAGCAAAGCAGTCCAGATGAGTCCTTTTGACAGGTTGCAGGTTCAGATACAGAAGAGTCTGATTTTCGGGGGTCAGAAACCCAGTTTATTTACCCAAAATGCCTTTGAAGTAGGGGAGACTTCAAAGAGTGGCTTTGAAGTTCACAAGTTCCCCTTTCAGTGAATCCTTTCTGCCAGGGTCTCAGTAGGGGGTTTGGCAGCCCATTGTGTGAGGACAGGCCACTGGCCTTTGTAACGTGAGTGTCAAGCCCTCCATCCTTCCAGCCCAGGAAGACTCATTCAATACGCAAATGAGTGAAGGTGTGACTAAGTGTCCTCTGTTTGTGGTTGTCTGGGTGCAATGCACAAGGGAGCTGTCAACCAGCCCAGCCCAGATGTTGATCAGAGACAGGCTGAAAGGCACAGATGGTGAGAAATGCTCACTTTCTAAAAGTGACATTTCTAAAATATTAATATAAAATCCAACTTCACCAATAAGCAGGATTTTCTATTACCATTCTGGCCATACTAAACATGACCTGGTTACCCCTTTCAGATCAAAATCTACCACTCCAAAACTATATGAGGGCAGACCTAATGCTAGTCTATGAAAGGAGCAGGCCTCACAATAGTGGAAAACAAATTTATGAGTTTTTCAGTATGAGGACATATAAAACACATAGATACATTTTATGCCTTGTTGGAAAATGGGTTATTGGTAAGGGCAGGTAGGTAGGTACCTACACTTAGCAATAGGCCACTAACCTCCACTAAGGTCCAGTTAGGTCTCAGTAAATTAAACCCAGATCAACCCTTGGTAGCTTGGCAATGAGCGTCAAGGCTTAACTTAGGAGACAGTTTGTAAAGCATTCAAATATCACAAAACAGTAATTAAATAGAACACAGGAAACAGTTTAAAAATCCAAAACAATTTATAAAAATAGTTTATATTTTTATCTTTAAAATGACACAAAAACGAATAAAATCAGATAAGGGGAACCGGAGATATGAATTTTTAAAGAATTAGTGTTTTTTTAGCGCCTAGAAACAAAAAGCGCCAATCGGGTCATCTGGTTGCACCTCGACCGGGGCAAAGTCAAAGTTTAAGGCCGACCGCGATGGAGCCCTACAGGCCGGGGGAGGCCTCGGTTAAAAGTTTACCTTCACACTTAGTCTTTTTTTCGAAGATTTTCTTCAGCGGGACGAACCTGCCAGTCCAATCCGACCTCCTGAAGCCCTTCTCCGGATACGCGATGCGGGAATCCTCAGTGGAGATTTTTACCTTCGGACTTGGTCTCTTTTTCGAGGTGAAAATCCTTCGACCGGGGTAAACCTGGATCTTGATCTGACGTCCCTGGAGCCCTCCTCGGATACGCTGGCTGGAAGGTCCCGGTCAACTTTTTACCTTTGGACTTAGTCTCTTTTTCGGAGATTTTTTTTACCGGAACGAACCAGCAAATCAGGCCGGGTCGCGGTTGAGGCAAGCCGGCTAGAGTTGCCACGACGGGTCGGTCCCTCTATGGAGCTTTTTTACAAAAGTTCTTCTCCAAACTTCTGGGGCTTCTCCCAGATGTCCTTTTAAGGTTCTTTTGAGGTCCACAGCTCACCCTAAGGGTCCAGAAGTTCTGAGATGGTCCTTGGGGGGTGCGGACTACAACTCCCAGAATGCACCTGGCGCAAACTCCTTTTTGGCCACTGGACAGTGGTCAGCTGGTCGCTTTCTTCAGGAGTTGGTGCAGGGGACTCTGGTTAGCAACTTTTCACCTGTAGCAAACAGGGAGTCCCTCCTTGAACCAGTTGAAGCCAGGCAAAGTCCTTCTTGTGGTGAAGCCCAAGTGTGCAGCTGGCGCAGTCCTTCTGAGTGCAGGTTCCAGGTGCAGGCCAGGGGTCCAGCAGGGCAGTCCTTCTTCTTCTGTAGTTCTTCCTTGTTGGATGTGGTAGGGAACTGAGGTGTGGGTGCAGGTCTGCCAGTTTTATCCTGGGTAAAAAGCAGGGGGGTCCTGGTTCTCCAATCAGGTGCTTGGTCCTTTCCCCTGTGATGACCACTTCCTGTGGCTAAAAATCATAAACACACCCCTCTCCTGCCCTCTCCTAATCTAATCAAGGGGGCACCTAGTTGTCTGGGGTTGCAGGATGTGGGGGTGTTGCTGGTTGCTCCAAATGTACTTCTCTGCCTTTGAAGACCAGTTTGGCAGCCCTCCCCCTTCCTGAGTCACCATCTGCTGAGGGGAGATTCCCTCCCACAGGCACATTCCTTTGTGTGAAGCCAGGCCACTTCACACCTCATCAAGCAGCCTGGCCAGGCTGCTAGACGCTGGCCAATCAGAGCACAGCAGCAAAAACAATGCAGGGCTGAAATTGGCAACTTTTCATGTAAAGTTTAAAACTCTTTACCTCAACAAGTTATATTAAATCCCACAACTCGAAGTTGTGGGATTTATTACAACAATTAATTTGATACCAAACTCTTGATATCCATCATTTAAGGGGATTTTAAAAATTAAAATAAAGTCTCCCCATTCTAGCATATGGAGGCCATTCACTACAATGAGGGAAAACGAATTTGGCTGTTTTTACCTCAACAGGGCTTATAAGACTATTTTTATAAGGCCCCTGCTTATAGTTACATGGCACCCAGCCCTAGGGGCATATAGGGCACACCTCAGGGGTGACTTATATGTAAAAATAAGGTAGTTTAAGACTTTGGAACTACTTTTAATTCCAAAGTCGAATTTGCATATAACTTTAATTTAAAAGCAGCCAGCAAGGCAGGCCTGCCTTTAAAATGACACTGGGCACCTCAGCAGTGCACCTATGGGTGCACTACCTATGCTGTGGTCCCTAAACCTACATGCCCTACCATATACTAGGGACTTATAGGTAGGTTAACTCAGCCAATTATAATTAGCCTAATTTGAATATCGATTTTACACAGAGCACAGGCCCTGGGACTGGTTAGCTGTACCCAGGGCACCATCAGAGTCAGGAAAACACCAACAAAAAGTGGAAAATGGGGGCAAAAAGTTAGGGGGCCTCTGCAATCAGCCCTGTTTTCTCGCATGCCTTTTACCTACTTTGCACCTTGCCCTATGGGTTACCTAGGACCCACCTTAGGGGTGACTTATATACAGAAAAAGGGGAGTTTAAGGCTTGGCAGGTACTTGTAAACAACAAGTCGAAGTGGCAGTGAAACTGCACACACAGGCCTTGCAATGGCAGGCCTGAGACATCGATAAGGGGCTACTTATGTGGTGGGCCCAATTAGGGCTGCAGGCCACTAGTAGCATTTAATTTACTGGCCCTGGACACATGTAGTGCACTTTACTGAGGACTTACAAGTAAATTAAATATGCCAATTGGGTATGATCCAATGTTACTATGTTTTTAGTGAGCGAGCACATGCACTTTAGCACAGGTTAGCAGTGGTAAAGTGTCCAGAGTCCTAAAGCCAGCAAAAATGAGGTCAGAAAAAGAAGAGGAGGAAGACAAAAAGTTTTGGGGTGACCCTTCAGAGGGGCCATTTCCAATAGTGCTCAAGACCCTTCACACGTTAACCATCATTTTCACATAGACTTGCATTAACTGCCATTTACCTTTATGTTAACTGTCTTGTCAACTATTTTCAGAATTAAGGGGCGGAGGTTTCTCATATTTAGTAAAACTTCAGACTAGTCAGTTATGATCAGGAAAGCAGCACTATTTTATGTCAGTGCTTAGACACGAATGCTAATGTATCTTACGCTTCCTATAGTACCCAGAATTTGGTCTGGCTGGAAATGGAAGTTGATGGAATTCAGGAACTCCACGTGTAACGCAGAGTTCCCACAAAATTCTGCCATCCCTGCATCTGTCGGAATTATTTTCCAATTAGTGTGTGCAACACTTGTTTTGGTGAGCGTGCTATTGTTTTGGTGCACGCTGCCAAGCATAATAAGATTTTCCGGCTGTTAGTAAGCACACACAAGATTTGCTGCCCACTTGCAGGGCTTTGTGATGCTGGCAAGCACAAGCGGCCATGACTGCTTCTCGAGCAGATTTTCCACTCAAGAAGTAGCTAAATCTACTCAAAAAGATGAGGGACTATTCTACACCAACGGACCGTTCAGGTTGTTTTTTAGTTCAGAAAGCATTTTTTTAATTTCACTTTTTTTTCAACAGGAAGGTAGTGCCCCAGAGACTCCAACTTCCTCTTCCTGTCCAGCAGGCTCTTCCAAGTGCTTTGCCCATCTCCTGGTTGCTTTTCACTTGGATGTTGAGCTGGATGGACACTCTATTTGTCTTCAATTCTTGCTGCATATTTACCACTGGATATTAAGGACTGATGATGATATCACAGGTAAGTTGGAAAAGATTTGTATAAGGATGTTGTTTGTTTGATAGAGGGCATGCACCAATATTTATTCAAGCTTTTATTCATTTTTTTACATTTGATTGTAGTTGTGGTGGGTGGCCTGGAGTTTTACTAGTGGCCTAGTTATTATTATGTAAGGAAAAAGTGGCACAGTTCAGTACATTTTGTGCGTTTGTTAAATTTGCATTATTCATTTATTTTACTAGTCTGACCACAGGCCATCCAGCCAGTACTAGTCATGGGTTCTCCAAGCCATGTGGCCAGGCGCCATTTTTTGTGGTCAGTGCTCATTAGCATGTATGTGTTCTTTGTTATCCCTGCTGCCTTGCTTGTTTTTTTTACCATGTCCACTGGCCATTTTGTGTAGCCAGTTAGTGTGCTTTTGTCATAGGCCTGCATGTTTTTTTTGTTGTCCATGCCTGCTTGCTTGTTGTTTTTTGACCATGTGGCTGGCAGCCATTTTGTGTATGCAGTCAGTGTACTTTTGCCATAGGCCTCCATATGTTCTTTGTTCTCTAGTGCCTGCTTGCTTGCTGTTGTTCTTGTTTGACCATGTGGCCGGTGGCTATTTTGTGCAGGTAGTCAGTGTGCTTTTGCTACAGGCCTGCATGTGTTCATTGTTGTCCATGCCTTAGTCCTTGCTTTTAGTTTGACCATATGGCTGGTGGCCATTTTGTCCAATCAGCCATTCTACATTTGCCATAGGTCTGCATGTGTTCTTTGTTCTCCAAAGTCTCCTTGCTCACTGTTGTTGTTTGACTATGTGACCGGTAGTCATTTGGGGCAGCCAGCCAGTGTGCTTTTCCATAGGCCTGAATGCGTTCTATGTTGGCTATGCCTCCTTGCTTGTTGTTGTTTGACCTTGTGGCTGGTGGCTATTTTGTGTAGGCGGTGTGCTTTTTCCCTATGCCTGAATGTGTTCTTTGTTCTCCAATGCCTCCTTGCTTGCTGTTGTTGTTTGACCATTTGGCCGGTAGCCGTTTTGTATAGGCAGTCAATGTGCTTATGCTATAGGCCTTCATGTGTTCTTGTTCTCCAATGCCTACTTGCTTGCTGTTGTTGATGTTGTTTGATCATGTGACGGGCAGTCATTTTGTGCAGCCAGCCAGTGTGCTTTTGCCAAAGTACTGCATGTTGTTGTAATCAAAGATGTACACACTTGCAGATGTTCTTTGTGTTTCTTTTATTTCAAGAAGCATCAATAATAAAGGCTCACCGACAGCGTCTGATCAGCAAAGCCTCCTCTCCCAACTGCCTTCAATCTCCCCACACAGAATTCTACATTCTACATTCTATTCTACATTCTACATTCTATAGCTATCTATCTAGTATTACAACACATGTGTTCTTCTTTGTTGTCCATGCCTCCTTGCTTGTTTGTTTTACCATGTCCACTGGCCATTTTGTGTAGCCAGTTAGTGTGCTTTTGTCATAGGCCTGCATGTTTTTTTTGTTGTCCATGCCTGCTTGCTTGTTGTTTTTTGACCATGTGGCTGGCAGCCATTTTGTGTATGCAGTCAGTGTACTTTTGCCATAGGCCTCCATATGTTCTTTGTTCTCTAGTGCCTGCTTGCTTGCTGTTGTTCTTGTTTGACCATGTGGCCGGTGGCTATTTTGTGCAGGTAGTCAGTGTGCTTTTGCTACAGGCCTGCATGTGTTCATTGTTGTCCATGCCTTAGTCCTTGCTTTTAGTTTGACCATATGGCTGGTGGCCATTTTGTCCAATCAGCCATTCTACATTTGCCATAGGTCTGCATGTGTTCTTTGTTCTCCAAAGTCTCCTTGCTCACTGTTGTTGTTTGACTATGTGACCGGTAGTCATTTGGGGCAGCCAGCCAATGTGCTTTTCCATAGGCCTGAATGCGTTCTATGTTGGCTATGCCTCCTTGCTTGTTGTTGTTTGACCTTGTGGCTGGTGGCTATTTTGTGTAGGCGGTGTGCTTTTTCCCTATGCCTGAATGTGTTCTTTGTTCTCCAATGCCTCCTTGCTTGCTGTTGTTGTTTGACCATTTGGCCGGTAGCCGTTTTGTATAGGCAGTCAATGTGCTTATGCTATAGGCCTTCATGTGTTCTTGTTCTCCAATGCCTACTTGCTTGCTGTTGTTGATGTTGTTTGATCATGTGACGGGCAGTCATTTTGTGCAGCCAGCCAGTGTGCTTTTGCCAAAGTACTGCATGTTGTTGTAATCAAAGATGTACACACTTGCAGATGTTCTTTGTGTTTCTTTTATTTCAAGAAGCATCAATAATAAATGCTCACCGACAGCGTCTGATCAGCAAAGCCTCCTCTCCCAACTGCCTTCAATCTCCCCACACAGAATTCTACATTCTACATTCTATTCTACATTCTACATTCTATAGCTATCTATCTAGTATTACAACACATGTGTTCTTCTTTGTTGTCCATACCTCCTTGCTTGTTTGTTTTACCATGTAACCGGTGGCCATTTTGTGCTTTTGCCATAGGCCTGCATGTATTCTTAGTTGTGGCCATGACTTCTTGCTTGTTGTTGTTGGTTGACCATGTGGCCGACAATCATTTTGTGTAGCTGGCCAGTGTGTAAATATTTTTTTTCCAGTTCTCAAAGCCATTTTCTAAGGACATTTATGGGAGGGGGCTGTGCCTTTATGTTTTCATAATTTCCTTTACTTTTTTCTGACATCAGTTTAATATACTTGAGGATCATTGTTGTATATGTGTGTATGTATGAACAATGTTTAATAATATATGCATTTGTTTTTCCATTTTTCACCTGAACATCCTTGCCTCCCAAATCCCAATGAGTTCCTCATAGTCCTAGAGTACACCAGCAATTTTATTTACTTATTTTTAACCTTTTATTTTTATTTTTTTAAATTTGTATTTACATTTTCTTTCTTTCAACCCTCTTCGTGCCATGGGTGACTGCAGCCCACCAGCATCCATTTTTTTCAGGATTGTCATTACCCATTTTTTCCTGGACTCCCCTGCCTGCCCTAGGTTCACAGTTGTACATAGACCAACATTCATTTTTAAGGACTATTCCATTTTCCCCTGGGCGCCATGTCAGTTATGAGAAGAATTTTCCATTTTCTCCTGGACCACCTGCCTGCCATAGGTGCACACTTGCATTCATGTTTTAAGGATTATTCAATATTCCTCTGGACCCCCCTGCCTGCCACACATGTCTCCCCTTAGATGCACCTAAGGCAAACAGTTACATTTGTATATTGTTATCCTGATTAAAAATGGAAATGTTATGGTATGGTGGTATGGTTTGAATTTAGAATGGGTACACTAGCCACATTAAATTATATTGTCTGTACTAAAAATAATTATAACTGAAAAATGCCATGTTTGACTAAATGTTTTTCTTGCCTGTTTGTTTTAGGTGCACAAGAGATATCACCTACAGAGTATTGCCAGGCAGAAGGCCATTACAAAGTGACATGAACCCCAGAAGTGAGTTCTCCAGTCTCTTCCGCTTGTGCAGCTAAGTGCCACTGTCAACTGGCAGAGCTGCCAAGAAAGTGGCCAGTGAGCAGAAGAAGAAGAAGCAGATTTCCTTCCAAGGACCTGAGTACATTAACCACTGCCTGAACTTCAACCAACCATTGACAAGACTACACTCTGCCTCCATTTCATTTGGCCATACTATGCGCATCTACCGAAGCAGAAGTGGAGGCTGCTCCTTTTCTTACATCGCAGCAGTAACCTGGAACAACTTCCTCACATACCTCTGGACCATCACCTCCCTTCCAGAATTCCAGAATTCCTGGCTGTTCGAATAAGCCTCCGGGACCTACAGGCACCTGGAGACTCCATCAGGTGATTAGCCGTGCTTTATACATCCTAATTGAGTGATTGCTAATAGAGTACTAGTTAAACCCCCATAGAGGTGGTGCCAACACACTGGAACATGACCTATTACATGTTGCAACGTCTGCTTGAGCAGTACAGACCGATCAATGACTATGTCATTCAAAGAGGAGAGGATGCAATTGAGAAAAACATGACCATGGATGTGGAAAAATGGAGCCTAGTCAAATGCCTGATACAGATGCTACTTTTATTTGAGATTTTCACACAGGAAGTCAGCAAGGAAGATGATACGATGAGCCAACTTATTCCGTTGTTGCATATACTAGAGAACTAGTTATAAAAAGTCTTGCAACGTTTTGCCGGTTTGAACGGCAGCAGAGAAGTGCATGAGTTGATTGAGAGCTTAATCCTCACTTTGCTGTTGATGCAAGGCTACAAAGAGACATTGTGTCCTTTAACAAGCACATCTGTGCCACAATACTTGATCCATGGAACAGCAAAATACTTTAATTCCTTTTTCAGAAAGGGATGTTTCATTATACAAGATGTGGATTGTTGAGCAAGTGAGAGACCTGGAGGAGGAACGGCTGGAAGTTAGTGGCCCACGCAGACGTTCTAGCATGCAGCCTGCAACCTCTGAAGAGGACAGTGCTGTTCTCTCACAGCAGCCAACACCAGCAACAAGAATACCGCCAACAACAGCAACAGAAGAATCAGACCTAACCTCTATAAAGGCTTGGTTACAAGTGACAGATCTTAAGTCAAGTGCAAAGGCGAAGGCAAAAGAGGTTGAGCAAGTGGCAACACCAATGACCATTCAGAGGATGTTCCAGGTCTATCTGGATGACCCAAAAGAGGTATATGTGGATCTAAACCTTTTGGTCTATTGGTATGGAAAGATGCACCAATGGGCAGAGCTCAGCAGTCTGGCAATAAAGTTGGCTTGTCCGGTAGCCAACGAGTCTGCTGAGCTTGTGTTTTGTGAAGCTGGTCTCAGTTTTCACAGTGAGAAGGACCAGTCTCTCACCTCAAAGAGTGGAGAGATTGACCATGATCAAAATGAACCAACACTTAATTCCACACAGTTATACTGTTCCTGAAATACAACATGAGGAGAGGGATGAGCGTGATTCCTCAGACATAAGTGTGTTAGCTGACTAACTTCTGGAAGAGCCACCTGAGTATGAGGACAGACTCTACTTCCCTGAATAAGTAGGCCACCGTAGAACCTTTTAACTATTTATCATTGAACTGCTTTTCCAAAATAAAAATACATATAGCTAGACAAACATTATATATTTTGTTTGTGTCTAACATCTGCAGCCCCACCACTTTATGCACATGTATAATTGGATTGGAGTTAGACCAGTTTGCAGTGAAGAAGTATCCCCATTCCTCGCAAGGGCATTGGAGGCAATGCCTGCCTCCACACCTAGCTTGTCCTTCTTTTTTCATCCCTTAAAAGTGTTCCCCCTAGTAAAGTTCATTTGATTTATAAGACTGCCAATGAATTGCTTACATTAAGAAAGGAAAAGAGATACAATTGTGTACCACTGTGCTTGGACTGGAACAGGTAACAATTGTACCAATGAGTGATATATATTATTGACTGAGTGTGGATGATTACACTGTAGTTGACCAATGTTGAAATTAAAACATTTGAACAGGCATAGATCTGTTATGGAAGCCATGAAATATATGTGTACATAAATCACTTGACCGGAAAAATGTTGCATATTCTAAGAATGGATTTTTAAATTTTTGGTAGGCTGGGCCTAAACTAAAAGAAAGAAAGAATAAAGGAGTGAAGTACTAGGAGGTGACTGAGAGGGCACTAGGAAACAAACCTTGTTTTTGTTTTAAAATGCATTGAAAACTTTGTAAATGTCACATTAATTGGAGCAGGCACAGATTGCTCAGAGAACAATGCAGTGTCAAATTGAACGCTGCTGCAGTTAGGCCACGGGTGGTAAAATGCCATGGGCAGGGAGGTGATGAATGATGACCAGTCGGTTATCTGCCTTGCTTAACAAATACAGTGAGTATCCTTAATGTGTCAATAAGTAAGCAATGTGGCTTACAACCAACCATCCCTACCAGTGCTGGGACTCCTCTTCTAACCTCCTCCTCTGCTGTGTCTGGAGCACTGGTGCTGCTGCTGGCCCGTGCACTGGTGTTCTGTGAGGCTAAAAAACATTACACATTTTAGATGCCAGATAATCCTCCCCTTATTCATTTTTTTTTTACAAAATACAACCGCAAGACACCTCACTAAAGTTGGGTTAGCAGTATCTTCTATCACAGCTATCACTTTGGGCATTCTGTTGGTTGACAATATCAGAAAATCCAGGTAGACAAGCCAACCAAAAACGTTTCATAAGGGAGGGGCAGAGTTATGATGACTCTGAATCACTGAAGCACAATGAAGGGGTGTAATAAATTGGTCAATAAAGGACATACGGTCTTGGTTGGCAAATGCAATAGGACTTCATACTTTTCTGCCATGCTGCACAGTCATGAAAACTGCTGTATACTGTATGAATGAATAATAGTAACACAACATTAGTGGGTTCCACCATCAACCTGGTCATGCTCTTATTTGAACTGTTTGAGCATGAGCAGAAAAAAACACAAAGACTTCTCAAAAACCATGTGTGGTGAACAGTAACTTACTCGGGCCTGCAATCATTGCAGTAGAGTACCAAAAATCTGTTATCTTAGCCTTACACAAGATATATAAGGGGAGAGGGAAAGCTTGCTAAGAAAGCAGCCAAAAGCTACAGGCTAGTACAGACAGGAGGAAGTCAGCTACTGAAGCATGAAATACAGTAAAAATAGCAACACAGGGATAACAAGCATTTAACGAACATCAGATAAAAGAGGAGTTGAAAAAAGGAGACAGCACAAAAAATATACAAGGCAAATTATCCTAATAGTGGAAAGAAGTAAAGCCTAGGGAAATAATAATTATAATAATAGGATTTACTGGGGTCGGCAGAACTATCGGCCACAGTGCTGGCAGTGGTGGTAGTTCCACTCGCACGGCACTGGTGGTGGCAGCCCCTTCACCTTCACCGGCTTTAGACGGTACTCTCTTGGCCTTGGGTGCTGATGTAAGAAATACAGGGCCAGATATATCAAAGGATTTTGCATTTACAAACGGTGCGAATCGGTAAATTCCACTGTTTGTGAATGCAAAATCACCTCTCACGATGTATGAAAGGCATTCGCTGTGCTGTGCAAATATAAGGAATATCTAAAATAGCGATTGCTTGCAACTGCGATGAGTAAATGCAAATTGCATACTCGATACGCAAATACAGATGTGAGTTTGCAAATCGCAGTATGCAAATCGCAAATAGCAATGTGAATTTGCGATTTGCATACTGCAATTCGCAAATCTTGCCCTGAAATTGCGAATCGCATTCTGCAAATCACAAATTCCGTATTGCAATGCAATGCATCAAAAAGTCCCAATTTGCGATTATTCGCAAAATGGGTTTTTGCACGTGCCAATTACCACAAAGTGAAATCAGGTGGTAAACAGGTGCAACCTATATAAAGAGGCCCAGAATGACTCAACCTCTTTTCCACAATGGCTGCACTCTACGTGATGGCAAGGAGAATAAGGGTCCTGGCAGGTTGAGGAGAGGGAGGAGGAGACAGGAGCGCATTTTCAGAGTGAGCATTACCCTTTTTGACCAGATAGAGGAGGAGATATATGATGAGTACAGGTTAAACTCAGCCATGATACTCGACCTGATAGCTGATCTGCAACCCCTACTGCAGCGCAACACACACAGGACCAATAGCATACCCACCCATGTGCAGGTATTATGGTCCCTGCACCTATTAGCCTCAGGGAGCTATCAAGGGGTCATAGCAGCAGCTGGAGGTGTCTCACAGAGCGCTCTTTCACGCTTCTTCAATGCATTTCTCAATGCCATGCTTAGCAAAATTCAGCAGCACATAAACACCCCACAAGAATTATGCCAAACCAAATTCAATTTCTACCAGATTGCCCAATTCCCAAATGTAATAGGCTCCATCAATGGGACACATGTATCTATCTGTCCACCATCGGCCACAGAGTTTGTTTATCAGAACTAAAATAGTACACATTCTTTGAACAACAAGTAATAAGCAATGCCTCCAACATTATAACGGATCTCGTGACCAGATACCCAGGTAGCACACATGACTCCTACTTCTTTAGGCACAGTGGAATATACACAAGACTACTTGCTGGGGAGTTTGGCGAAGGATACCTCCTTGGTAATGTTATAGTTGACAATGTCACCTAGATGTATAAGTGATGTCACGGATAACAATTACTCATTTTACTCTCCGGTCATTCTAGGAGACAGTGCCTATGCGGTCCTTCATACTGATGCCATATCTGAATCCTGCCATGCCAGCCGAAAGTAGGTGTAATGCTGCTCACAGGACAACAAGCAGCGTTGTAGATAGGACCTTTGGCCAGCTGAAGAGCCGTTTTCAGATGCCTACACAAGAGTGGTGGTGCACTACAATACAGCCCCGAAACCACTTGCAAAATCTTGGCTACTTGTGCCATGTTGCACAACATTGCAACAACGAGGGGCATACCAGTGGAACCCACAGAGTCTGCCTCAGATGAGAATGATGATCCCTTGCCACCCCTTCAGCCAGCAGACAAGCAGTGCAGCAGAGGGGAGACATAGATGTGCTGAGATCACCCGCAACTATTTCTGATGTAAGTAATGACAACACCAAGTCTAATTTTATGCATTGCTGTAGATAGCGTCTTTATTGCCTTGATTTCAGGTAATATATGTGTGATTAGGACATAGTTATGCACTATACAGAAACAGGTGCTAGTTACAGTGTCACACTATTAGCATCACAGTATCACTGCTTTGTTACATGATATGCAAGTTCCCTGTACCTCTCAACATTACTTTCTACGTCCATGCACTCCACTTGAGTGCTCAGTGGTCTCGGTGGCACCTCTTGTTGTGGGTTCCAAGACAGTACTGTGTCTGGTATTGTTACGCCTAGGATCCATCAGAGGGACTGTGAGACTGCTGAGGCTAGAGAGGTCCTCACTATCCCCACCACCCAGTTCGCTGTTTGTAGCACCCTGTGCTGTCTGCATTCTCTCAAAAACACTGGTGATTTGCACCAATCCTTGTGCAACATCCCGACTGCAATGTGCCATTGTAAGGAAATGCCTCATTGGCATGGTTACCCCCTGACCTTTTGCCTTTGCTGATGCCAAGTTATGATTTGAAAGTGTGCTGAGGCCTGCTAACCAGGCCCCAGCACCAGTGTTCTTTCCCTAAACTGTACCTTTGTCTCCACAATTGGCACAACCCTGGCACCCAGGTAAGTCTCTTGTAACTGGTACCCCTGGTACCAAGGGCCCTGATGCCAGAGAAGGTCTCTAAGGGTTGCAGCATGTCTTATGCCACCCTAGGGACCCCCTCACTTAGCACAGGCACACTGCTGGCCAGCTTGTGTGTGCTTGTGGGGAGAAAATGACTAAGTCGACATGGCACTCCCCTCAGGGTGCAATGCCAACCTCACACTGCCTGTGGCATAGGTAAGTCACCCCTCTAGCAGGCCTTACAGCCCTAAGGCAGGGTGCACTATACCACAGGTGAGGGCATAGGTGCATGAGCACTATGCCCCTACAGTGCCTAAGCAAAACCTTAGACATTGTAAGTGCAGGGTAGCCATAAGAGTATATGGTCTGGGAGTCTGTCAAACACGAACTCCATAGCACCATAACGGCTACACTGAAAACCGTGAAGTTTGGTATCAAACTTCTCAGCACAATAAATGCACACTGATGCCAGTGTGCACATTATTGTAAAAATACACCCAGAGGGTATCTTAGAGATGCCCCCTGAAAACTTACCCGACTTCCAGTGTGGGCAGACTAGTTTTTGCCAGCCTGCCTCACTCTGTGGCCAGTAAGAAAGCCTGTACTGGGTGGAGGTGCTTCTCACCTCCCCCTGCAGGAACTGTAACACCTGGCGGTGAGCCTCAAAGGCTCACTCCCTTTGTTACAGCGCCACAGGGCATCCCAGCTAGTGGAGATGCCCGCCCTTCCGACCACTGCCCCCACTTTTAACGGTCCTTGAAGATTCAAGATAATGGATCTGCTGCTGGTATTCAAGACTGAAAATCAGCCAGAATAGTTACCGGTGGGGCCTCAATAGTAAGAGGAATCTAGAAAACACATTTCTCCATCTCTGAACAACCTCCACCAATAGGATGGGGATCAAAACTTTCCGCCAGCTAAGCCTTCTACCTTGGTCTTTTGGAATCAGCCCAAACACACCTTGAATCAAGTTCACTGTCCCAGTAGCGGGAGTCACCATTCTGGCTTCAATGCCATTATGGTCCCTAAACAGTTGGTTGTGGATCAGCCCCTTGGTAAAATACTCAGCAAAACTATTAGAAATAAAAATATAATCAATTATAGTGCCTTTTTCTCCCTTCAACAAAAGTGGGTTTGAGTAAGTCACAGCTTGCCACTCTCTCCAGCATATTACAGAGACCAGCACGTCTCAATTCACTCACCCGCAGTTTACCTCTAGGGTCAGGGGTTCTGCGGGCAATACCCAATCTTCCATAAGGAAGGGATCTACACCCAAAGGGGCCACTCCTATCTTGGCATTAAAGTCTCTCTCTAAAAGGACATTAAAACAACTCAACTGAGGGGCCACCCTCTCTTCCAAGATCAGAAGTGCTTGGAATAGAGACCTGATCTGACACCGAGTAACAAACTGAGTTATAAAAATTTACAACAAAGAAATGAAACTTTTCAGAAACCACAACCCAACATATCTGTATACCATGGGCCTAAGAGGGATTAGGGCAACTCACACCTGTGCAGTTACTCGAAATAATAGAGCCAAACCACCACTAGCTTTTGACCCTTGTGAAGGAGTTGCTAATACAACATGGGTCTCAAAACCCTTAACAGAAAACAGCTCTTGTGCCCATATTTCTTGAAGTAATATGATGTCATACTGGGAGATGAACGTAATCCACTGAGGGTCGGAGATTCCCCACACCTGCACAGTTCCATGAAAGGAAACTTAGGGCCACATGTACGAAGGCTTTTGCATGTTGCAAACAGTGAATCGGGCTGTTTGCGATGTGCAAAATGCACTTCCCCATGTTAAAACTAATTTTTGCGATTCAGTAAACTATTTACCGAATCGCAAAAAGGGATTGCGGCTCGCAATTAGGAAGGGGTGTTCCCTTCCTAATTGTGACTTGCAGTCCCATGTATGATTGTTTTGTGACCGCGAATGCGGTCGCAAAACAATCGCAGTTAGCACCAGTGTCACACTGGTGGTAACACATTCGCAAACGGGAATGGGTCCCCAGGGGACCTCTTCTCCTTTGTGAATGTCAGTGAAAACATTTTTTCCTACGGACCACTGCTTGCTCTGAAAAAATGAAACAAAAACATTTAATTTTTTGATTTTGAAATGCATCTCGTTTTCCTTTAAGGAAAATGGGCTGCATTTAAAAAAAAAAACTGCTTCTCCAGCAGGCCACCATTCCCTGTGAGGGCCACCATTCCCAAGGGTGTCGCAAATTGCAACCTACATCATGAATAATCATGAGGCGGGCATTTGCGACCCCCTTGCGAATCGCTAATAGTGTCATTGACATTATGCAATATTTGGTTTTGCGACTCACAAATTGTGAGTCTGTCTGACTCACAATTTGCGAGTCGCAAAACCAAACGTTGGTACATGTGGCCATTAGTTCCAAGGATGCGCATGCGGGAAAACCCTCCGGAGGGGTGCAAACATCTGGCTTAACCACAGCCGGAACTCCTATGGGCACAGTGATAGTTTGTCAATCTAATTCACCAAGATCAGACAGGGGGTGAACCTATTTCTGGTGGGTATTGAGGGAGCGGAGCACAGCCCTAATCTCTGCTCCGGATAATTAAAAGCCTTAGCTACCAACGGGATGGTGGTCTTATAGAAAAATCCTAAAAGCAAAAGCCTAATGCCGGGTCCCATCATAGAAGGTTGCCTGGCAGTGAAAATCAACCTCCTGCCATATCTGGGGTTCTACAATTAATTACCACACAAGTCCCCTCCATGGACTTATTAGTAGGACCAATCCGCTCAACTCTTCGCACAAATAGTATTCCTAAATACCATGGGGTGAAAAGTAGTGTTTTGGCTCAGCCAGTTACCAACCTTGTTCTGTAGATTTTCAGTTGACTCACCGTGGGGAAACTCAAGGGGGGGTAAACCAGCTAATACTGCCACGTATGGGCAGCACTCAGGCAACAGATTCAGATGGGGTAGTCTTCTGTATAGTGCAAAGTGAGCAACCTTACCCCCGTTATTTCTAGGGACCCTCTCTATAGATTGCCCTTGATTCACCATTTCCCTCCCAACTTCAAGAAACAAGGAGCCCCTTATAATACCTCATGAGGAGCCCGTCGCACGAGATTGTGTGGGTTGAACATTAGAAGGAGCTGAAGGCAGAACTCTTGAGAAAGGACGGCCCCCACCCTAAACTCTGGATTACTAACGGCTTCTCCCTGTAGGTGACTATCCTTACATCTTCTTTCCTCATGCACCGGGAACCCATGAGTGGTCAACGTGGGATCTGGCCTATACAAAGTGGAGATCAATGTCTCCAATTTGGATAACCTTTCTAGGACTGGAGCCAGACACTGCTCGATAATGTTTTTAATTTTATCCAGTACATGATCCCACTCCTGGCTGCCATCCGGGACCCCCACCTTGCTGCTCATAAAACCTCTTCACTCTGGCTGCTTGGGCTGTTGCTTCCCTATAACTGGCGGAGCACTCTTTTTGGTTATAAGTGGGGTCTGTACTAAAGAGTCCACCAAGTACTCTCTCCCAGCTACTACCTCTCTTAGATGGGTGTCATCAGGGGGTCCCAAGGGTGAAATATCTGAGGACCCTATGGAGTAGTGGAGGGAACATGTGACCCTGGAAGGACCCTCAAGTGGCCCGCCACTCGGGCCCTCTCTTGTCTCCAAAGATGACCTCCTTTCAGCCAAATCGTTTTCTTTTGCAATCACGCCCATAGTCCAGGTTAGGAAGGAGTCAATTGTAGATCCCTTTTGAGGTTTTGGGGATGCTACCTTACTCTCCTGCAGTTTGCGTTTTCCCATATTGTGGCCCTGGGCTCTAAAAGCCTCAATACACCTCTATGTAAATAAGAATGAGATTATGAGGAGGGCAGACGCACCTATTTGCTTATACCTCACATCAAAACATACAAGATAAAATAAGGCTGGAGCCAAAACCAAGAGGGCAGGCCCAGCTCAGCCTCCTTTGGCCTCCAACGGGCATGGATGGGCCTGCCCTTGGCCCAGGCTTTACATGGGCGCGGCCCAGACACACCCTGCGCACTTCCCGCGTAGCGGTGTGCCCCCTTTCCCTTTATAGTGCTTGTTGGAAATGTCAAGATGGGGCAGGTGATGTCGAAAATGGCCGCCTCCTGGGGCCACAAAGTATTCTGGTATATGCAGTCCCTTGTAGCAGAGTTTAGTGCTTCCCGCACAGCGGTGTACCCCCTTACACTTTCTAGCGCTCGTTGGAAATGGCAAGTGGGAGCAGGTGATGTCGAAAATGGCCGCCTCCTGGGGCCACAAAGCAGTCTGGTATATGTAGTCCCTTGTAGCAGAGTTTAGCACATTGTTTTCAATTATCCTTATGTTTTTAAATAATATGTTAATTGTATATGTTAAATATTGTTTGTATGATTGTTGTTAATGTTTTTAAATATAGTTTGTAATACTAAGTTATTTATAAATTTGTATTTAATTGTTAATAGTAATTCATAGTGTTGTAGAGGACTGTGAGGTTTGTAGGGGTACCTGGTGGGAAATTAATTGAGTATAAATAATCAATAATTATTTTTTTATTAATATTAATAATTTAATTGATAATAAACTATGTAAATTGTGTAAATATTATTTATTTGAGTTATAGTTTAGGTGCCGGTTGTTGGGTTTGTAGGGGCATAGGGTGGGAAGTTAATTGAGTAATAATTTATTTAAAAATAATTACTCATTTATTATTAATTATTTAATTGATGAATAATTATATAAACTGTGCACTTTTTTAAGTTATATTTTAGGTGTCTGTTGTTGGGTTTGTAGGAGTATAGGGTGGGAAGTTAATTGAGTAAATATTGAATTTTAAATAATTATACTAATTGTGATTAAAATATTTGATTTATTTATAATATTGTACATTATTTACTAAATATATATGTAATGGTATATATTAGGTGTGTGTTGTGTTTTTGGGGCATAGGGTGGGAAGTTATTTAGGTAATAATTAAAAATGTATTATTTATTTAATAATAATTATTTGATTTATTACTTAATATGTTAAATGTGTTATAATTTTTTATTTTAAGTATAATTTAAATTTGGCATGCTAGGTATGTGGGAGCATAGTGTGGGAACTTCATTAAATAATTAATTAATAACAATTTTTATTTGATATTATAAACAAATACAATGATATAAACTGTTTAATTGCTTTATATATATATACATATATACATATATATATATGTATATACATATACATATATATATATTTATATATATATATATATATGTATATATATATATATATATATATATATATATATATATATAATATTCATAGTTTATATATTTTTATTCAATTAATACATGTATTAAAATATGTGTTTGAAGTGAAGTACTTTCCCTACTGCTGCATAGACTGGAGTGTGAATAGTAACTTTTACCACTCTTGAGTCTACTATTGCAGTGACTGTAGTGGAAATAGTACATTTTACCCCTCCGCAGTCTAAAAATGTTCCCTACTGTTGCAAATACTGGAGAGGGAATAGTAAATGTTACCCCTTTTGAGTCCAGTGCATTCTCTAATGTTGCACTGACTGGAGTGGGAATAGTACATTGTATTCCTCCTGAGTCCACTGCTTTCCCTACTGTTGCACCTTCTGGAGTGGGTATAGTAAATTGTACCCTTTCTGAGTCCAATGGTTTCCCTACTGTTGCACAGACTAGAGTGGGAATAGCAAATTTTACCCTTCCTGTGTCCAATGCTTTCCCTACTGTTGCACAGACTGGAGTGGGAATATTACATTTCCCCCCTCCTGAGTCCAATACTTTCCCTACTGTTACACAGACTGGAGTGGGTATATTAAATTTCACCCCTAGTTGTGGTAATATTGTTTAATTATATATCATTATGTGTTTCTGTATTTATTTTATATTTTTTATATATACAAATGTATGTTATTTTTTAGATATTTTTTGAAAAACTTTTCTTTTATTGTTTACTTTTCATGTATATTAAATTGGCAATGTATTAAAGCTTTTTCAAGTTTATTTTTATAGCTTTTATAGTTTTTAGTTTTATTGTTTATATGTGTATATATATATATATATATTCCTAAATTAAAAAATAGAAAATTATAGTATAAATTAAATGAATATTTGTTATTATAGTTCTATATTATATTAACATAGACATACATATATATATGCATAAATAAGTTTATGTTTATATTTATATCTTTAAATATTATATAAACAAATTTAAATATGATATTAGTGTAGAATGATACTTTGTTTCAATATGTTTGTACTTACCTTTATTTGTATATAATAATTATATTTTTGTGATCAATATTTTTGACACAATATTTTGGTAGCACAATACTTATGGTTTTGATATTATGTCGATGAACTCTTATTAACACTGATAGAAATCTGAATTGAGTGGTACAAGGTCATCTGCATCTTGCTTAATAAGACATGTGTTCACAGCCTAATTCTTTAAACAGGGAAATATCAAGGTTCAGGGCCACATTACGAGTTTGGCTGCCCCACCACGGGACCGCTAAACTCACGGGAAGGACGCCACCACCATAGCGGTGACGTTTCCCCCAAGCATATTACAATGTTCCTTCCGGGCTGACCAGTGGGAACATTATAGTATGGGTTCCCACCACCATGACCAGTTGGAACAGTGTTAGGATATTGGCCTCAGCTCCCTGAAGGGAGCCAAGACCAATATCCTAACACTTGGGTGGCTGCGCTGCCCACAACCTGGTTGATGCCCAACCTGGTTGTGGGCAGTGCAGGGGCCCTCCAGCGGCCCCCAGCACTTCCTTTCTGCCAGCCTTTTCATGGCAGGCTCTTATGACCGCCAAACTCATAATGAGGCCAATAATTGTACACTTTTTAGTCCTTTGAGAGCACTAATCATCACCTTTCCCTAAACTAGCTTATCCCTTTTTCTGCATCGTGGTATTCAAGAATGTTGGCCTGGGACTGCTGGAGAATATATGACAAACTTCAATTGAAACCTAACATTGCTTCTCTAGAAAAGGTGATCAAAAGGAGATTAAAACAATGTTATTCAGATTCAGCTAATATTAGTTAGAAAGAAGGATGTCACCTCTAACTGTGCTTAGTGCCAGAAGTCTTTTGTAGTTTCCTTCGAAGACAAAGATCTATGCTGTCTTGACTCATTGTTATTACCTTAGAGAGAGTGAGGTGTGGTCTGACACAAGTAAAATAACAGAGGGGTCTAAACAGATATCTCTTTATCTTTTAAACAAATCTAAAAACTCACAGGTCTATCCACAATGAAACCATTTTCATGCTTCTGCTCCCACCAACTACTGTTCAAGACATACTCAGAGGCATATTTATACTTGTTTTGTGCCAAATTTGCGTAATTTTTTTAATGCAAGTTCGGTGCAAAACTCCATATTTATACCTTGGCACTAGGCCCGTCTAGCACCAAAGTTTTAGAGTTAAAGTCACTTTTTGTACGTAGAAACCTACCTTGCATCAGTGAGATGCAAGGTAGACTTTCCCCTGCAAAGAATGACTCTATGGCCTTAGCGCCATATTTATCCCCACATGCTAAAATCATGTACGGGGAGAGGAGCGGTCAAATAATGGTGCAAAGCTTGCTTTGCACCATTATTTAACGCCTGGGTCAGGACAGGCGTTAGGGGACCTGTTGGCATGTTTCCACCATGGAAAGTGCCCACAGGTGCCCTTCTCTGGCCCCAGGGACACACCCACCAGCCCCCACCCACACCAGAGGGACACCGCAGGATGGAGAACCCATCCCAGATAGGTCCCAGTAAGTATATATTTTTTATTGTTTTTCTCCTCTCAGGGGCCCTAACCTGGGACCCTCTGCATGGCACTGGCCCCTGTTGCCATGCCTAGGGAACATTTCTCCACTGGGCATGGCCATTGGGGTGGTGGGCATGACTCCTGTCTTTACTAAGACAGGAGCTATGTCCATGGGGGTTGTGGGCCAGGAAATGGCTTTACTCTGCCTAGATGCAATATTTATGCCTCTCAACAGTGTAGTGCCATTATTCAGCGCACAACCTCCGGTTCCCCCTACACCTCCCCCACCCGGTTAGCGTCATTTACAATGCAAACCAGGCATTACCACCGGCTAGTGCCATTCCTTAAATATGGTGCCTGGCCGGCAATTTATTTATTTAAAATTAAATGTGAGGGCTGGTTAGAAGTTAACAGTAATTATAGACTGACCACTGAATAACACCAATGCCATTTATTGTCATGAATCAAATTTGATCATTTCGTACAGACATAGATTAGAATACATATGTGGATGTGTATATTGTGTAATATTACATTGTCCTTTGATCCTTTTAAGTGGAAGTGTTTCCACTTAAAAGAAAAATAAGTGAGAAGCTGAATGTTTCTATAGAAGGAATGCTTCTTCTTCACCTTTCAGTCACCATCGCTCTTTTGAATGGGCTCTCTTCTCCCTTTTTTGATGAATGAATTTCTTTCTGAGAATCTCTTCTCTGAGCTGATATAGATTGTAGCACTCAGCACAGTTGTATGAGATAATGTGCCTTCAAGTAAAGTTGAAGAGTAATCCCAACTTGTAATAAAACATTTTTTACTACATACATGCATCGTTGAGATCAGATTTGTACTTCACATATGTGCTCTTAATTTTGCGAACAGTATAAACTAAAAGATGTTAAATGTTGGCGCTTTCGTACAAGCAAAAATAATCTCTTGAATCATCATCATTATTGTAATAGTTATTCAATTATTTATAAAGAAAATCATAAAAGAACATTAAAATTAGAGTAAAAACAAAAATATCATAATACATTACAACAAATGTAAAATACATTAAAAAATATTTGTGAATAGACTAGAAGTTCATTTTGTTATGCCATCACAATGCATTCTTTAAAAACAACCCCCCAGAGTAACAAATAGCAGGGTCACACAACATACTTAGAAAATAAAATGTCGGTCTATACTTTCGACAACACTGACTTTTGAAAACAGGTAATAAATATATTTGTCCCTGATAAAGAGTACAGCAGTCTTGGGACCACCATACCGATTGCCGCCTCCTTGGCCGTCCAACTGCCAGATAACAAGGATGGCGGTCGAACCACCACATGACTGACGCAACTGCCAGGATCTTGGATCCCCTTCTGCAGCGGCAGTAGGAAAAGCTGTAGTCAATAGCGGAAGTGCTAATGCTAATGCCAGCACTGTCAAGATTATCACAACCTGCCTTTCCGCAGCTATTTTGATGAATGGACCCCACTATGAAAAGCTCAGCAGAAAGGCACAGAAGGGCCCAAGGGAGATTTTGCCCATTGGGCAGTGTGGCTGGGGGCACATGCCTTATGCCTGCACTGTTGCTTCACACTGTTGCCAAGCACAACATTGTGCATGCCAACAGTGCACCCGAGGTGCATCTGGTGCTGCACTGCAGGGGCATGTGCTTCAGGCTCACTTTCTGAGCCAATGCATGCTGCCTCAGTGACACTGCCATGGACACAATTGCCAGCCCAGCAGTAGCGTGGCAATACAGCGGTGGGGAAACCGCTGGCTTGGTGGCATCTTACTGACCGCTGTATTGGTGGTCTGGACGTCCGACCGCCAAATTCCATATTGGGGCCTTTGTCTAAAAGGCCCTTAGCATTTACAGAAGATAGCATAATGCATCAACGTATGAGAGGAGATATCATCACACAGGCAGAACTAAATAAGCTTTGGGTCAAACTGTCCCAAAGGAAAGCAAAGATTGCTTCTAATTGACCCTAAGCATAATGTGGTAAACATTTCTTATCACATGATTAAACTCTTGAATAATTATAGGAAGTAACTCACATAGTGGAATTGAAACCCTTTGTGCACAACTGAGCTGGCTTTTCAGACACATCATTTCTGTTACAGACATTGAACTACATACACAGGTCAACACTTTATCAATTTAATGCAAATATACCATTGGTAGACCTGACTTAAGCCAAGCCTCATTCATTTAATCAATGTGGCAGTATCTAGGTTGGTCTATTACAATAGAGGATCACACTGCAAAGCAGAAAAAGACAGGCATTGATTCAAGTTAGAAGCCAGAGCGCTCTGGAATTCATTAGGCAACAGTGTTCGGTTCCATTTTTCCAGTCAGTTAATCTGTTTGGTTGCGCTTTTGATTTCACTTTCTACGGAAGCCTGATGCTATATTCTCTGTGGTCTCTCTGTTCTATTGTCTTATCTGTCATTGTTCTGTGCTGCCTTGTTTTCTTTCACTGAGTCTCTACATATCTGTTTATATTGATAACATGATGTACTGGGTGTTTTGCAGCTTTCCTGGATTGTGCTTATGGTTAAAACTAACATTAACTTTGGCTCAAGTTTCCGGTGTCCTACTTCTCAAAATATTACCAAAGCTATCTGTCAATGTGGACCTGTTTATTTCATGCTTGTTATTTTGGCTTGTATTTATGTTGAAGACAGTATAATGATGAAACTGTGTTTTCAGTTTCCTCAAATGCTCGCTCTTTAGGCATTTTTTCAACCATTTCCCAATACACCACTCACAGATTAAAGGAAAG
The DNA here is from genome assembly GCF_031143425.1 of Pleurodeles waltl. Classification (NCBI taxonomy): domain Eukaryota; kingdom Metazoa; phylum Chordata; class Amphibia; order Caudata; family Salamandridae; genus Pleurodeles; species Pleurodeles waltl. The sequence goes on from NC_090444.1 coordinate 1,606,468,689, forward strand.
TTTGTTACCTATCAATAGCTTTTAAAGGAAAAAACAAATGTCCAGCAAAACCTTCAACACCACACAAGCACCTGGCATTATGTGATATCACCTTCCAGTGCAATGAAATAGACCAATAATGACACCCCTTTCTGCGGACAACCTGTTAGGACCTGTCCAATTACTTGACTCCACCTCCCCCGAAAATGACACACTCTACCTCAATAGAAGAAATCATACATTGATTGGATGACTTCACAAACTACCATCTAATTATCCAGCTACCAGTCCTGAGAAATATTATGAACAATACAATCACTAAGCTGCTATATGACAAGATCAAAAGCAATGTCCTACCTTAATCTGGATTTATGCCATAATGCTGCTCAGAGACATTATCCATGCAAGCATTCAAAGTGACCCCTTTGCAGATTTTCACACTTTCAACCACTACATCCTGCTGAACATACTGACCTTATGGGTGGGCTTTGACAGCCCTTCCTTCAGTGGTTCTGATCTGACCTGATGAACCAACACCAGTTTGACTGAGTGAGTGGTTCATGATCCAAGCCCTGCTCCCTATTCTATGGTGTTTGCCAAAGCCTCATCTTGTTTTAGTTATGAGTAACCTTAAGCCTCTTGGGATCCTCTTGGCTGATAAAAACTCAATGGAGCTTAATTAGACCATGGAGGATAGTCTGTACTCCATCAGGAAGATGGAGTAAAATACTCCATCCCCATGATGAAGTACCCATCATCCAAATTTAGAGATGTTCGCCGGCCCAGTGGACATCTCCTACATTAGCAAGAACATATGTATGTATTAGAATGTATTAAAAGTTTGATGGTACCACCAGTCAAACCTTTGACCCATTTTCTTTTCATTTTCAAACACAAAGTCCAAAAGCAGGAGTTTGTTTTTGAAAATAACACAATTAACGACCCTGCCCATGGTGCAGGGGTCATTTTGTCGTTTTTTCCTGTTCCTTGCTGCCAGGTTTTACCTGGCAGTGACAGACAGTAAAAACTAGTCATTTGACCGCCACTCATAATCGGATGGGCAGTTAAAGGCCAAACCTCCGATAGCCCCTACTCAGTTGGGTCAGCGGAGGTGTATGTCAGTGGTAGAGATGGAGTAGTCTCTGCCACTGACATACTTACGGTCTGCCCGGCTCTAAATGAGGCAAGTGAGCTGTCATTTTGGAGGAAAAGGTACTCCATCACAGTTGCCACAGAGTACCCTCTCCACCAAATTATAAATCAGACCATAATATCCCTCAGTGTGCTGCATGCTCTGAAGATGGAATGAGCTGTCAACATAAACTATAGCATGACTGACTCTCAGTGATGAACCTCAGTGGCTTCACCTCACATCTTGCCTACAGTGCAAATCCATGGGCTTCTAAATGGACACCAAGCTATGGTTCAGATCCAACATGATACTCAGGGAATACCCCAACTGCCACTAATTCTCCCTGCCTTATAAAATGAAGGCTTTTTTTTCTAGAAGCAGACTCCAGGGAAAACATTATTTTGTCTGCCATCCCATCAGACCCTGCTGTCTTCTTCTTCTGAAGAGTGACTCCTATACTGTGGCGATCTGATGACGTCTATGGAAGTATCATAGAATCATGCACACCCTCAGAAAACTCAGTTGGCTCCATGTTGGTTCATCATAAACTTCAAACCTTGCTATGTGATTTACAAGGTAGTAAACTAAATCACTCCTATACACCTGACCGGTTTTCCAAGGCGTCCCGCAACACCCCAAGAGGTTGCATTGCCAGACCTGAGACTTGATTGTGTATTCACCTTCATGAAGGAAAAGACAAGCAGGCATCGAGAATCGGACTAATATCTTTTCAACTTCAGCACATTCCCTCTCGTCTCCAGTTTGTGGAAGGGGCTGAAAACCCTTCTATTTAAACAACACTCTGTCCCTGTCTCATTTCATATTCACAAAACTTTCTCTGAAGCCAGCCCTGTTCCTCTCATATCCCTCTGTATCTTCATGTAAACTTGTATTTTAATCCTTTCTTTCTTCTATACCCCTGTTTTACATTGTACCCTCTCATAATTGGGTTTTCCTGTTGTGGAGTGATTCACTTAATTACAATTTAATTTCACAATGACACAGACATATATGTTATCTTGCTGCAGCATGAGTCACATACTGCAAGAGACTGCTATTAATATTATGTTTGTACATAGTGAATCCTTTATCTTCACAGTATGCAGTCTGTGTATGAGACAATGTCTGACAATCACCCAGAAGCAGGTAAACAAGACCATATTTCCTACCCCTAAACCGGAATGTGACATATCACTCATAAGGGAAATTAAATCTGTGAGCTATATGAATAGCACACAGGTTTCTGTGCTGGCTGTAGAACAGAAACAGCTCTTTTGAGGTCCATAGAGGCTCTCTGTGCACTGATTCTCCTGGACATGAGTGCCCCCTTTGATATGGTCTCCTACCCTGCACTTCTTCACCGACTGGAAGAAGCTGGTATTACAAGTGGCTTACCTCATTTTTGTATAAACGCAGTTTTCAGGTTAGCGAGGGGCCCTTCATGTTGTCCAGTCATCAGCTTTATTGAGGAGTTCTGCAGGACTCATCTAGGAGCTCTGCACTTTTTAACATTTATGTCCGTCCCTTATCAGATATCATTTGTTCCTTTGTTTTTAGATGGTGTCTTATGTGGACGACACCCAGCTGATTATCACACTCTCACCAGGCATGGACTCTACTTCCATGAGACTCAACAGCTGCTTAGAAAAGGTGTCTGAGTGAACGGCAGCTAACTGTCTGTATTTGAATGGTGAAAACAAATTAGGTTGTGGTATTGGGGAGCAAGCCAGTGCTCTGGGTTCAGATCATCTGGCCTTTTCCTGTAGCAGAGCGTCCAGTCCCCAAGGCAGAAGTAAAGAGTCCAGGATGATCCTGGACAATCAGCTAACCATGGCTTCCTAAGCACAAAAGATGGCTGGCAGCTGTTTTGGCCTCCGGAGGGCCCTGAAAAAGGTTCTGAAATGACTCCCGACAGAGTCATGTAGAATCTTGATTCAAGGGCTGATCCAGTCTTGTGTTGATAATGGCAATTCACTTTATTTGGACAGTCCCAAGTCAGTGATTAAAATACTTCCGATTGTTCAGAACGCTGCTACCCGGATACTGTTAGGTATTCCAAAAATACAATCGGCAAGTGCTGTGCTGAAAACTCTTCATTGGCTCCCCATAACTTGCAGGGTACAATTCAAGGCATTATGCATCATACATCAGGCAAAGCACAACTCAGGTCCTTTCATTCTTCAGCAATTAGCTACTGCCTACCATGCCAGTAGGAATAGAAGAGAAGATACAGGTGATGAGCTAACTGCTTGTAATCCTGGTTGCTTCTGTGGGAGCAGATGAATGGGTCCTTTGTGGTATTACAATAGTGTTAACATATGTTTGCCAATGATGCAATGATATTAATATATGCATTGCTTATAACCTGGTATACCTGTTATATTAAGCTTGACAAATTGACAGTCGTGCTAAACTCTCTTGCATGAAACAAAATTCAACATTCTAACAGTTTTCCTTGGGTTTCCATGCTTGTACATCAAGTTTCACTTTAGAGGGACTATAATGTGTCTGCTAAAATATCAATTGAACTTTATTGATGCTCATAAGTAGGTAAATATTTTCAGGGAGGGTATTGTTTGCTTCCTCAATAACAGTGATAGACATCACGTACGTATTTGTTGACTATCACGTTTAAAGGTTCCTGTTTCTTGTTGAATGTCTTCATTGAAGCTATTTTTATGTTACATGATATCTGAAATATATTGGAAACTGGGGATGGGAATATTGTTAATCTCGAGAAAACCTATACTGCAAAGAGCTAGATATCATCGAAGGTTACCCATCTGCCTAATGAGGAATACTCAAGAAAGCTCAATGAAAAATCCATTGTCTTGCTTTGGTATACACAGTAATGTTCCCCAATTCATGAAAGATGGGTAAACAGTATGCCTTAACTTCTGTTGCGTCTGTCCTATTCTACCAGTGCAATGCTCTTCCTGATATGAAAGGGAAAAATACTGGTTTGTATTTGCCATATAGTTCCTTTTTGTCTACCATGAAAGAACTTCCTGGGGGCCCCATGTGTTAAGGGTATTAGGTATGATACAGGAATATTTCCGGCATTTATTTGACATTTGTATTAAAATAATGGATATTGTTGACTAAATCTTTGTACTTTAGAATCACTTTATCCAGGTGCCAGACACATAATCTCCGATACTTGATTTTGGTGAGCATTCATAGACCTGCTATTACTGTTTATATTTAAATGCTTCCTTAGTCTTAGTTGCTGGGAAGTCATTACCATTTGAAAGGTATCACTGTCAAGCCCACATTTCAATGTAACTCAAACAATCATTTATGTGTAATGTGCTAAACTTATTTCTCTGTGTTCTTGGTGTTAAGACATAATTTTCCTATAGTAATTGAGGCTAGACTATATAGTCAAAAGTGTATATCCCAAAGCTAACAAAAGACTGTGATGGGCTCAGTGTATACCCAATGAACTAGACATCTTAAATTGAGAGAAATTGTTAAACTTAGCTTTTACTAATTCAATTCTCCGTTTTAGTTGTGTTTTTTCTTTAGATTAAATTAATATCTTTGTTTACAAACATGTACAATGATTTACCTTGTCATCGTGTAAATTATGTTCAGAATTGTCTGTACCCTTTGGGGTCAAAGAATTTCAAGATTTAAGAGTGACCTGAATTTCTCAGTCAAAGGGAGATTTTTAATTCAGTGTTGTTATACTGAACACTTGGCAGTGGTGATGGAAAACATTCATCTCAGGTTTGAGAGGCTAAGACTAACCAGTATCACCTCCATTTTACTTTAAATTATAGCTACTATACAGGAGATTGAATTACATATGATACTATAAGTAATTGAAGGCAACATAAATAGCCTTGTCTCTTAGGACATCAAAAATTTAACATTAGTACACATATCTAAAAAATAAGAAGCCTGATAGATTTTCTGTATGTGTCTCAACATAAAGATCCTGAAATAAGAAATTAAAAGAACACATGTTGGAAACTCCAGGGGCAACATTTTTATCATAGTTTTGCACTCCCCTTGCACTACGCAAGAGGGTGCAAGTGGGCCACACAAAATCGTATTAAGATTTGTCAAGCCACGCAAGGCCAGCACCATGTCCCTTCCTGCAAAAACAATCCTACCTACAACGCAGACACCCTTACAGCATGACGCAAGGGTGCCTGCATTGGTTCTAGGAAGCCAAAAGTGCACCAGCGCTGGGAAAGGAAAAGGAATGTGCTGTATAATAGCAAATACTATGCATTTCTGCCCTTTCACGCAGTGCTGCAAGGTAGAGTGCAGTGTTGCGCTGCATGAAAGATGATAATTCTGCCCCCTAATTTCTACCCTGGTTGAAAGGAAAAGCATAGATAGTCATAAAATTGTGGGTCTATATTTTCAAATCAAACGTACACTAATATATATTTGCATAGTTCTAAAAATCGAGTGAAAAAATTAGGTGCTTGTCCTCATGAATGTCTAGTGGAAAAATATCAGATCCACAGCTCTTTCCTCCGATCATATTGTTACCAAGCAACAACTGCAAGCACATCAAAATTTATAGTGAATTTAATGTCACCTTATGTGATGTGATTCAATCCTTGTGTCTCAATTTGGGAATAGGCCTAGTATTGCTCCAGTCATATCTTGATCTGTGAAAATTCTTCTTACGTCACCCACCCTTCCCCCAAACACAAGATACTGCTCTGTTTACAGCGTTTCATATTTGAGATGCTCCAGATATTGTTAAATGTATTCTACTGTTTCCTGGAGCTGGGTCTTTACTCTATCAAATAGCTAAAAGAAGTGTTAAAAACAAAATCATTTTAATATTGATATATATGTCCTTAGAAACATGGGACTGACTATAATATCAGCGTTGTAGAGGTCTAGGCAGTAATCCAACTCACCCTCAGTAATTATACATTTTTATTTATTAATCTGCAGTTTTTGGTCTACTAAAAACTTCTTTTTTTAATTCATAAGTACATATGTGTTTTCAAACCCTAGGATCAATGATGTAGTTAACAGATGCTTGACTGATCATTAACAAGTTCAAATAATATTTCAGGCTGTTACATGTAATAGGAGAAAATCTTTGATTGATTTCATTTTAATCATGAGAATTGTGTTCAATTATAAAATCTAATCCAGTTGCAAGGTATTTCATCCTAATACGTAGGTTGCACACAATAAATGAAACAAAGTTCTGTTCAATAACCATTTGTATTACTTGAAATGTAGTTGTTTCGAAGAAAATATCGTTACACTTCAAAATAAAAAATGATCAGTGCATTTCAGTAAATATCCCTTGATCAGGGGCATCAGAAATAGAAACAAGTCAAATAAATTGAATTTGAAGAGTTTAAAAGAAAGTTTCACAGCTTTCTTAGTGACAAATGAGTTTATATATCATACCTCCCAGTCTGTTAACACATCCCACTATTCCACCTTTATGGTGAGACCTTCTTATTTTCTATTATTGGAAGTGGAACCACGTATGACCTACAAGCCCAATAGGCACAAGGGCCTAAGGTGTAAGTAGCTGAAGCATGATGAAAAACAGACTTGCATCATGTTCAATTAGGAGGCAGGTTATACCATAATCAGGTTTGTCATAAACGCTTCTTAATGTTTCTTCCATGTAATAGTGATTTTACAGCCCCTGAAACCACAATTATGAAACAGAGTAGTTGATCTGAACAAAGTGGAGGGCCAAAGTTTCAGTTTGTGTCATTATTTCTGATATAGTTTTATGTTTCTCTAATATAGTTTTCTAGTTTCTTGTCTGTCTGGTCTACATACATGTTACCACAAAGGCACTTCAATGCATACAGTGCCTGTGAGGTCACACGTAATAAACTCTTACTGGGCTCAAAGATGTTAGAGCCTTTGATTACATTGTTGCATTATGTAGAAAAAACACAGATGTGTCCTCCTTTGTAAAGTTAATAAAGAGCTCGATTCTATTGTGAGGTGTGATTTTGTAAAATTATCTGATAGACTCCATTTCCAGGTATGTACCACAAGCAGTCTTTTTTGCAAATCATCTTTTAAATCATGATCTTATGATTCCGCAAAATAATATATTGACATGTAACTTTCAAATTCATTAACTGTGGGGTGTAAATGGTAAAATGCATTTTACCCTCATATCTATTTTAGAAGACCTGTATTGTAATGCTTTAACTCATTCGGTTTATGCACATTGTGTGAAGCTATGTTTCTCCAGCGACATTAGCATTTTCAGTAAACTGCAGTTCCGGTGTTGTTTGGTTTAAGTAAATAGAACCATGCCCCTCCTTGTCTAGCTTAATGCAGTAGATTACTATTTATTATTTTATTCAATTTAGGAAGCTACATTATTCAGGCACCTTTTCTTTTTTTACAGTCAAGGTTCACAATTCTTAAGGTAACAGTTTCAGAAGTATTATCCAGGTAGCTGTGAGTGCTTCACTTTCAAATCCCTGCCTAAAATTATTTTAAGTTTAACTTTATCTAAGGAAATAACATCACCAACAGTAACATATGTGCCCCCAGGCTGGCTGAGAAGACTGCCATATTATGACCATGGCAATATTCCCAACAGTATACAGCCAAGGCACTGCCAGTGCGTTCTAGCCACCACGGACAACAGAAGTCACCTGCAGGCTGGCGGAGACCATGTGTCCGCCGGACAGATTACTAGGTTGCACACCGCTAGGGTTTCTGCCGTGGTCACACCACCACCAACTGAGGCGGAAACCAACTGTATAAAGAAGACACTCACTTTCAAGAAGCTATACTTGTCCAGAGCCACCATGGACCCAGAACCACACCCACTGCTCAAGCTCACCCAATGACTTTGGAATCTGCGACGACAACAGCAACCATAAGTACATACTCTTGCCTGTTATTGTTTTATATTGACGATGTTCGTACACATACACAACATACATTCAGGAAGGGGGTGCGAGGGCGGCACTCACACGTAACTGCACACTAATACGCACACTCACAGACAGCCACACATACACTCGCATATACACAACAAACACACCATGGCCACCACACAAACACATACACACACAAACATCACAAACACACACTGGTACGAACGGAAACACTTCATGGACCTACACTCACACACTAACACACAACACCACAACACATCACCAAAACAACACATCCTCACCATCTACAATCACTTGGGAGGAACACAGGGGGACCCTACCAAGGGACCCATCATGCAAACATAACACCAGCACGCAAAACACACATACAAATACACAATCATACTACTTATTGATAGACCTACAAAGAACTCTGTGTGAAACATTTCATGCACATAACGCTCACACACTCAATGCACACAAAGCCACACAACACACCAACAAACACACCACCACACCAACAACACACAATACCAACTAATCACTTCAACACACGAATGGCCATGACACAACACATAATGACCACTTTCAAACAAAAAACACTGGACACAACCACACATACTGTCCAAAGAACACACATAGCCTATGCAGATGACACACAAACACATACATACACATGTCAGCCAGGAATAACTCCATGCTAGGGAAAGAAATGCATGACACAGATGTGACCAGGAAACCAACCATTGGTTGGTTCAAGTAATTATTGTAAGTAAACAATATATGTATAACAAATGCCATAGGCCAGTCCACAATGCAGACATGCTGCATGCACACAATGCACAGATGTGTGCCCCAAACTTGACTCCTAACTGCCATGTAACCTCCACAGAAAAAGGGATCAATGGGGCAGGCAGGTACCTTAGGGGCTATCTGGGGGGCATAAGGCGGGTTGGGTTTTGGAGGGAGGCCTTTGGGATCAGACTTGGGAGGGGGGCTTGGGTTTGGACTTAGGTTTAGGGGAGGGCTGGCTTTTAGGTGGAGGGGTAGACTTCTTGGCAGGGGGAGGGGCAATGCAACTTGCAATGGGAGCAGGGTAGGTCTTGAAGGTGGAAGGGCCGGACTTGGGGAGGAACACTGAACGTCTAGGGTTATCTTGGGTGGGAGAGGAGTAGGGAATAGTGCAAATTCCGAAAGGAAAGCTTTCTTCAATACATGGGGAAAGGGTTTAGGCGTGGAGGGAGAGAGAGTGGTTGTCTGAGGTGTTGGTGTGGATGTCTTGTATGGAGGTGTGGGTTCATGTTTGTGCAAGGTTTTACTTGTGGTTGGTGGGTGTCTGTTGGGTGGGTGAATGTGGGTGCTTATGTGCCTTGGGAAGAGGAGGTGGATGTGCTGGCAGAGACTGTGGTGAGTGGATGAGTGTCTGTTGTGGTGGTGACTGCAGGTATGGTGGATGTGCTGCATGTAGGCATGTCTGTGGTTGTGATGTCTGTGGATGTGGTGACTGGGGTGGATGTCTGAGGGTCTGCTGTCATGCTGTCTGTGGGTAAGATAGGTGTAGTGTCTGGATCTGTGAATGTTAGTGTGGTGTCTGCAGGTATGTCAGGTATTGTGTCTGTGATGCTGGGGCGGTAGGGGTGTCAGGGCAGGTTGTGACTGTTGATGTGTGTGCAGGTGTATGTTGCTTTTATGCATGCCAGTGGTGTGTCTTGTGGTTCTTGTGTTTGTCTGAGCTACCCCTGGATGTTGAGGTGGATGAATGCTTGTCTGTCTGTGTGCTTTGGCTGTGTCGTGGAAGAGGGGAATGGGATTTGGAAGAGGAAGGTGGAGGGGATCAGAAGACAAAAGGTGACTGTCTGCCATCAATGTGGAGGCCAGAGCCTGAAAGGATCTTTGTAGGCCATCAGGCGCACAGTGAATGCCCACTAGGAACGCATTGCTCTGTTATATCTGAGTTGCCAGTCCCTGGATTGCATTCACAATGGTTGACTGACCCACAGAGTTCGACAGAGGTGCCTGTGGCAAAGGAGATGCCCATCCTCTTGAGCGAGCGGGCACGGCCAACTGAGATGGTGCTGGGGTGGTCCCAGATGTGTCTGCCACCGCCAGGGAGTGTCCGCTGGAGGAGGATTCTGATGATGAAAACATGGATCCTGCCTCCCATGTGGCACTCTGCTCGTCGTCCGGGCCACTGGGTCCCTAGGTGTCAGTGGTCTCAGCACTCTGGGTCCCGTGGCCAGCAGCTTCCCCACTCAGCTGTGCCCCGTCTCATTCACCTGCTGATGCTGATTCACAGAAAGAGAGTGAAGGTCATCACATTCTTAACATACACATAAATTACAACATGTTCAACAGTAACAACACATCTATGTCAAATAAAGCCCCAGGTAAAAACCACTCACAGCCTACATCATGTCACAACAAGATACTTCCAAGATCCCCATATGACCACTGTCTCACCCACAACATAAGCCAACCACCTGACCACTACATCACAATACCATCAATTCAGCAGTAGCTCAAAGCATCATGCACAAGATGGATTGGCCACATCTAAAATCTATCCCCATACAGATCAACACTGTCTATCAACAAATCAGTCTAAGGAAATGCAGTTTACTGACAACACAATATAATGCCCCCCCTACTCCACACGTGTCCATTCCAACCAGTAATCATGTTCCATTAAAGTAAACTTATCTCACTTCAAATACGACAAAGCATGCTGCTTTCCAATCACATGCCTAGCTCATCATTCTGTAACCAACTTACACAATGGCAAACACCTCCAATGAAGACACTACATATGGCATACACATACAGTGTGCTCACAAAATGACATAGCATGTCATTGAAACACCTATCTAATTACTCAGAAAAGATTCCTTTGGAGTATCTAGACCCACTTAACTAACTCATTGACACATGGACAACAAATCTCTGTACTGCAATATCCTACTTAGGATACGTCCACAGGGAGCATATTAACACCACCAATACAAAGGACACCAAACAATGTTCATGAAGGGCTCATAGCATTCCACCATGCATGTTGATTAGAAACCTCTACATGACAACATCTAAACACCTTCATCAATAACAACTGTCCAAACATGTGAATCCGATTACCTTAGTCCAGAACTAACATTTGCACAACTGATTACTTATGTAACCATGAATGACACATACACCTACAGTCAAGCAAATTGAATGACAACATATCCCATAACACCAACATGTGTATGTCAAATAGAACACCTGCTACACCATTAAGTCAAGCAGAAATGATCAGAGCCATGACGAAAACTGTCCAAACAGCCTCAGAATACCAAAGGTAAGTCTGGCAAAGAAGAGGTTTCAACATAACAATAGACACAGAGTATCAACTGACACATGATGTAGGCATGAAATAGTTTTTGTTGCACACATGTAGGTATGGTATTGTGTTAGGTAGCATGGACAGTATATATGGGCTAAGGGGATAGCAGTCTAGTCCCATCCCTTCTCAACATCTAATACATTATGATAAAAGGTATTTGTACACATGTCAATGTAATGTAATGAAATGTCAATGGTTTGTTCTCACCATGATTTTCAAAATGTAGGCTGTCCACCCTGATCAAACTTCACATTTTCCAATGTATGAATCAGACATGCCAATGGGACACCTCCTTAAACCTCATAGGGAGTGTGGTAAGTTGGCCATACCAAACGCTTGATTAGGACGACAACCTCACATTGACACAGGATTACTTGGCCCTATTACTCATCTGTCAGACCCAATGTTGCACATAGAGCTAGACCCAGTGGAATAGGACTTGTCAGAGACCGAAGAGCTATACAATTTACCATTTGGCTTCATGGACTTGGAAACACTATGTGGGAAGGATGACACAGCAGATTATACATATATGTGGCTGAGTAGAGTTCCACATATAACACAGCCACATGTGCATCTCCACATGCAGTCATTTCATTTCTTGACATAGGTGATTAACATGTCCCTATACACAACACAATGGCCACATCTGTGTTTGTACGTTGGCAACTGCAGTACCATGTCTTCTTAGTAGGCTCTATACCTGTGGCACTTACCACATTGTCACAGCTGCAATACTTAGACATCATACACTTAACTTGCAGGGGCAAGAACATGGGTTCTGTCAGTACTTACCCCCTTGTGGCTGCTGTGCAAACCTCAAATGCCCATCCACATCATGGTACACCACCACCAAAATGCGGGCCATTAGGGGGGTCACGGTCCCACAGGCACCCCTCCCTCATTGAGAGGACATCCATAGCTGGGCCTCTGCGGTCTTCTGGGCCCAGTGATTCAGGTCCTCCCACCACTTCCTACAGTGGGTGCTCTGCCGGCTGTGGACCCCCAGGGTCCACACTTGCTTGGCGATGCCACGCCAAATTCCCTTCTTCTGATGGGCGTTGACCTGCATGGATTACTCAGACAAAAGTAAAAAGTCATGTCCACATACACCATACCAATAGTAGTAGACAGTACACTTCAGTGGCAACAAGTTGGCAAACATTTCCATCCTCTCAACTCACACTCATTTACAGATTTTCATCTACACGCATCAATAGCTTCCCCACTTTACATTTGACATTGGCATTGCATTAGACTCACCTGCTCCTCTGGTGCACCATAAAGCTGTCCACACAGGAGCAGGACCTCCTCCACGAGCTTATCCAGCTCTTCAGGGGTGAAGGCAGGGGCCCAATCACCTGCAGTGCGTGGAATGAAAGCTCCCAGAGACAGTACACAGCAGCTCAGGTAGTGGAGGTCTTGCTGGCAGTAGTGTCAGGAGTCAAGTGAGAAATACTGCAGGAGATGGCGGTCACACATGGACATCGCCATTTGCCCAAGACCGCCAAAAGCAGCAATGTATTCCAATGGCAATTTCCACCACAGTTGTGACTGCCTATCGCCATGATGACTACCGCCGGCTCAGGTCACTTCCACATGTCCAGTACAGTAGGTCAGGCGGGTACCATTTTAAAAACATTTGATGTGTGGAAGAGTTTTATAATCTATGTCATAAACTTTACCCTATGTTGTAAGTACTGTCTTCATGTTTTGTTGTCTACTTGTGTATCTGTGCAGTAAATTCTGTGTTACCAGAGGACATGTGGTGATAGCAATGTACACCTACTCTGAGGTATCTATGTGCTTTGAAACTGTAGATGTGCAACAATATGTGTAAGACATGCCAAGTCGGTTGGGCTTACAAACATACACAGTAACAGATGAATTTGTATGTGTAGTTCAATAGTTATTTGAGGGAATGTGCACAAAGGAGGGTGTCCAGGGGTGCATAGCTATGTACTGTACTGTAGATATCAGAGTTTGTAACAGACCTCAACAGCAGATATGTGTGAGTTGTTTATTTAACTATGCAAGATGTATGCATGCTGCATGTCATATACTACGTTGACATTTTTCATATAGTTATCCTGCCATGAGGAGAGGAGGACAACCACCAATGTACTGTCCACTAGTAGACCTATGTACCATGGAGGAGAGACATTGTATCCAGATATATTGGCTGAATTGTCATACTTCCATCGATCTTTGTGATCAACAGGAGCCAGATCTGATGGCTGCCATCTGCAATCCCTATAGCATACCTCCCATCGTTCATGTCTTGTCAGTGCTACACTTCCTGGCCACTGGGTCCTTTCAGAATACAGTGGCCCTACCTACAGGAATGTCTCAGCCCATGTTCAGTGTAGTTTTGAGGAATGTACTGTGTACATTGTTGTAGCACCTGGACAGCTACATCAGGTTTCTCCAGCGTGCGGATTTGGCGTATGTGAAGGCAGAGTTGTATGCTATGGGACACATTCCACATGTGGTTGGAGCCATAGATGGCACCCATGAAGCCTTGGTTCCCCCAGTGCCAATGAACAGGTGTATAAGAACAGGAAAAACTAATACTCCTTAAATGTTCAAATGGTGTGTCTTGCAGACCAGTACATTTCACAAGTCAGTGCAAAGTATCCAGGATCAGTCCATGATTCTTCATCGTGCGGAACAGCTGTCCCACTGCTGATGACATGACTCCACACAGAGAGGGACTGGCTGGTTGGTAAGTTCCAAATGAAATGAGTGTTCGCAATGTATGTCTCCTGCCATCACAACGTTGCATGTCCCACATATACGTGTGTGTTGTTCTATCAATTTGTTCACAGGTGACTCTGGCTATCAAAACCGTCCTTGGTTGTTGACACCAGTGAGGTTCCCAACCACGCCAGGGGAAGTCCACAACACCAAGGCCCACTGGAGGACTTTTTGGCTCCTGAAGGCAAGATTATGGTGCTTGGACAAATCAGAAGAAGCTCTCCTCTACGCACCCAACAAGGTATGTCAAATAATAGTAGCCTGCTGCATGCTCTACAGTCTTGCCCTGAGACGAAAAATGCCGTTTATGCCAGATGAGGGGGAGTCAGCAGAACCTGTGGGTGGAAATGCAGATTTGCCAAGTGATGAAGAACCAGAGGAAGATGAAGCAGGAGACTCTAGGGCAGATCTCATCAATCAGTACTTCCACTGAGTAAAGTGTTTGTGGAGTAGACATAGGGCCTCATTATGACCCTGGCAGCTGGCGGTACACTGGCGGTAACATCGCCAACAGGCTGGTGGTGTACCACCAGTGTATTATGACCATGATGCATTAGCCATGGCCATACCGCTGGCCCCTCCACTTGAGCGCCAGGCTTCCGCCAGACGGTCATAATCCCCAGGGCAGAGCTGCCCTGGGGATTATGAGTCCCCAACTGCCAGCTTGTCCATGACGGTAAACACTGTCATGGAAAGGCTAGCAGTAAGGGGTACTCAGGATGCCCCTGGGGGGCCCTGCACTGCCCATGCACAATACTGCAAGCATTTACACGACCACCAAGGCCATTATGTACTGGTATCTTACACCCCCTCGCTGCCATAAGAGTAACTCGGCACACAGCGTGGAATGTTGACAGCATTGGGGGGTCACCTAGGATTTTACTCCACATCCTATAGGGCTGCCCTAAATTGGCACAATTCTGGTATGAATCTCTTACAGATGAAGATACACACCTAAATATGCAACTCCTCCAATTCCCAGTCTCCCCAACACACTTACCTTCAAGTTTAAGTCCTGCAGAGGGTACCACATAGGCCTGGCATTAGAAGCTGACCACCAGACTATTCTTGCACATTGGGGTACCACTACACTCTCACCACACCTGGGCTGGTTCCAACCACACTTGTGGCAAATCCTAGGTATGGAAAAGCTCTTGCATCTCAAGGGGACTCCTACAGAGAACTTTGGCGACCTTACATCAGACTCCTGTCCCAAGAATTACAGGAACTGACATGTCCCAAGTACTTCTGCTTGCTCTGCTTAACTGATATGTCCCCTCCTACACTGGCTGAGCCAGATGGAGAGACAGGAACTTCTCATGCTAATTAGGCACTCTTTTACAAGTTAGAAGATTGTGAGTACCTCGGCGGGAAGGAGGAGATAAGTGGGGGGGTGGAGTGCAGGAATTGTTGAAATCTTGTTGCATTGTGTAAAATGATTCTATACACAGACACTTATTGTTTTAGACTTGTTGCCCTTCTATCGCTTTGCAACAATAAAAAAATGTTTGAACCGTAGAATGGAGCCTCTTTCAGCATTATGAAGCATTTGAGCAAGACTCTTACTGAAAAATAGCTAATCATTTTGGGATTGAGATTGATAAAGTGGTGATAAAAAGGAGTATTCTCTTAGGTCAGGATTGCATAATCTCCAAACATTAATTAAGGATTTATGCTTAATATCAGATCAAAATTGGTTATGCATTTTAGTAGGCACAAATTTAACTTTTGAGTTTCTGTCCAGTATAGGGTCACTTACTTTATTACAATCACCAAGAAGAATAAAGTCATCATCATCATCGTATTCTAGCCTTTTCTTGAACATCAATTATCAACTGAAAGAAGACCATAGACATTAAAAATTGTAAGTGATATGTTATTAACGGATAGTTTGACAACAACACATCAACTTCCTGAATCACATGCCTGTGAATTAACAGAGATCCCAAGTTTCTTATTACAGAAGGTAATTATTCCATTCTATGTTCCAAAAGTAGAGGGTGCAAAAATATTACCAGCCTAAAACACTTTTTAGGTTTTGGGTCTCCTAATGCAGAGAGATGTGATCCTTGAATTAAAGCAATATTAATCTTAAATTTAGTTAAATGGAAATTACTCTCTGTAATTCAATAGTGTTTGCCAAACCATTACCATTCCATGATACAACACTGAATTGAAAATATGTCATAAAAGCATACAACACATAAGTCACAAGTGACCCACAAAATGGGTCCTCTAACAGAAAATATAAAGAGAAGGTTCAGTGACAAGCATAAGATTGTATATCAACCCCAACACTTTTATTAAAACTAGCAAAAATTATAATAGGAAGATAAGCAAACAAGAACATGTTAATAAATAATTAAACAGTCTTTGAAGTCTACATTTGTCTCCTCTACAGTTGATAGCAAACCTCTTAAGGATTGCAGGATCATCATAAGTAGTTGTTTTATCTTTGTAGTTGACTTTAAATAAACATGTATAAATAAGCCCAAATCTGGCAATCATGGATTTCAAAGTCAGCTGCATATCAAGAAAAAATTGCTTTCTTCGGTCTGCTGTAACCTTTAAAGTTGAGTTAAAAAAAAGTCTACATCTAGACCAAGCTATTTTTTATTTTTAGTTTAACTGCAGGCATTGCTGTTTGGAAGTCAGTATATTACTGGAAAACAATAATGACTCCCTTAGGTTTTGCTGAGACGTTTGGACCCAATCTATGAGCTCTTTGAATATTTATGAGAATAGTAGATGGCATATCAAGAACTTTGAGAGTGAAAGACTAGAAACTTCAATAAGATAAGAATCCTCCAGATATTCAAGCTGCCCGTAAATCCCAAGACTATTTCTATGGTCCTATTTTTAAGGTCTTCACCCTGTTTCTTGAGAGATAAAATCTCCATTTCCAAATGACCAATTCATGAAACTGCATCCTACAAATCATTCGCTTTTTGCTCCACATGCAAAATGTGTGCTACCAAAGAAGCCCACTTTTCATCTAAATGCTGTAATCTTTTATTGCTTTTTTCCACAGAATGTTTGAGAGCACGAATCTCCTCAAGTAACAGTTCCATAGATTGATATTTAGCCTTAACTGGGGAAGGGGGACTGTTTTAGGTTGTTTGTTACACCATAATGGTGATTCATTAAGGATTTTATTAAACATTTACTGAAGATATTTTCAGAATAATCACAGGAATAGTATTGAGTTTATGAACAGTATTATCCTCCATGCTTTCCAGAATGTTCTCAGGTTCCAAGGGTGTAGAAGTAACTCCACCACTCAACTTAAATTTCCTTATTTTTCCTTTACACACAGCATCACTAAAATAGAGAATGATGAAGGATGTGCTTAGCATTTACATTAAAGGAACATAAATACTGCTTTAGATTATATAAATGAAGTCAGACACTGAGAGAAAAATGATCCTACTGTCATTGCATTACTGTGTTGTGGAGTTAATAGAAAGAAACACAGCATGTAAAATCATCAAAAATCTCAAAGTACAGAATTCAAAAGTAACTAGTGCCTGGGAAGAAGAAAAACATCCAAAAATACATCCAGAATATGTAGATAATCACTTAAAGAAGAGTTTGAAACTTTTGATATGAGGAAGCAGCATGACAAGAAAGACAGCTTCATTGCCTCACAAAATGGGTGGCAGGACTGTCCTCAGTGAAAGAAAGACTCTGACATTGGCTGCATAATATGGAGTGCCAGAAACTCTATGGAAGGTAATTTTGCTGACTAACCGTGGTGACAGAAGGTGTCTGAAGCACTGCAGATTAGTTTAGGAACTGGCAGCTGGTCCCAAAAGCAAAGCATTTGTCCCGGCAGCCCCAGAGCAGCCATCTTGCACAGTGCTGAAACCATAGCCCCCTCCCCCGGTTAAAATTCTAGCATGCAGACTGAAGGCAATATTCTATAAATCTTGGAAAAGTCACTGAAAGCCGAAGATCTGGCATTTTTTTCACCATAAAATGTTTCTAAATTCTTCAGGTGACTTTGCCTTGACGTACAAGATTCTAGATGCCACTTATTCTTCAAAAGCAGAAAGAGGGCCTCTAGGTGTAAATGTACTGCAGAGCAAAATATGGCACAAGAGCTTGAAAAAAGCATTTAAGGTATGGCCTGAATGAAAGGAATGCTTTTAAGGCTGTGCATGGAATGTCATTCTTATTGTTATTTGCAATAATAATACTATTCCTTTCTAGCTTATAGAGAAAACATGCATTAGCAAAGCCAGTAGGTGTGGCTTGTCTTGAGTGTATGTGTAGGTTATGCATTTTGAGTTGATTCCCAACAGAAAAGCACACAAATGGCAAACACATGCATTCAGGCAGTACCCATGTATACACATCCATGTGTTCACACACATACGATATACAGTCAGGTGGAGATGCAGGTACATATTCATACAGGAACAAATGTGCATGCAAAAGAAGAGCCCCAACATACATTTTTTTTAATTTAATGCATTGTGCTTCTAAAATTTCTCTTTAGGTTTGCAACTTGCAATGCAATGGATTAAATATGTTGTGAATTGTAAACAAAAAGAGGAATATCCAATATTAATGGTTTCTTGTATTAAGGCATTTTCTGAGGTTCCTGCTCTCAAATCATCATATTGTTAAGGAAGAGCACAAAACATGCTGTTATTAATAAATCAAACATTTTACTCATAGGTAAGTGATTTTAATACGTTTGACGGTGGAAACTATTCATGCATGTGGCTTAACATCTTCTGCATGAAATGTAAAAAGTCCAGTTATTTATGGGAAGAA
Organism: Pleurodeles waltl; assembly: GCF_031143425.1. Taxonomy (NCBI): domain Eukaryota; kingdom Metazoa; phylum Chordata; class Amphibia; order Caudata; family Salamandridae; genus Pleurodeles; species Pleurodeles waltl. Next base: position 1,606,487,569 of record NC_090444.1, read on the forward strand.
AACAAATAACACCGAATAAATGTGGTTTTCTACTTCTTTTTCAAAGTGAAAAAATGAATAATAACAATATTATGATAGAAAAGCAAAAGAAATGAACATGCAAATGAAATTAGGAAATAGAACAAATAGTGCTGTGTCTTCATGACAGGCTGAGACATCCAAACATCTCATACTTCCCAAACAAAAACTATTGCCAGGCACCGTTCATGGAGGCCACTTAGCATGCATGGGCTACTGTGCCAGAACCATGCTAGTTTAAGTAATTTAACTTTGATATTGTGTTCCATTGTTCAGTAGCTGTACATTCAGGGGCAAGTATACCATTTCTGAACTTGACTCTCAGAGTAGGGAATATGAGCCATCGAAGGCTTCTTATGGATTTATATGGGTAGTAAAAACTCAGCCAAATGAAAGGCACAATAATTCATTGTCCAGCCCAAGGCTTTTCATTTACAAAAAAAGAGAAGTTGTTTAATCACACTGTAAAAGCTGTCTGTCTTAGGATGGTCTTCCTCCCAACTATTTGTCTTCCTCCTTCTCTTTTTCTGACCTTGTTTTTGTTGGTATTAGGACTCTGTACACCTTACCACTGCTAACTACTCTCTCCTCTAAACATGGTAATATTGGCTTATTCCCAATTGGTATATTTAATTTATTTATAAGTCCATAGTAGAGTGGCACTGCGTTTGCCCAGGGCCTTTATATTAAATGCTACTAGTTGGCCTGCAGCACTGGTTGTGCCACCCACATACGTAGCCCTGTAAACATGTATTTGGCAAGCCAGTGCAGAGCCTCTGTGTGCAGTTTTAAACTGACATACCCACAACTTCCTTTTTAATACATATACCTAACCTCCAGAGCAGGCCCCTGACAGCCCAGAGAACGGGGTGCAATGTATTTAAAAAGTAGAACAAATTTGTTTTTCATCATTGTAAGACCTATCTCTCATGTAGGATAACATTGGAGTTACCTTATTAAATTTTATAAGTGTAATTTCCAAATGGGAAGAGATAACTTCTTCAAGTCTGGTGCCTCTGGCATCACAATTTAAAATCCTAACTTATGATGAAGTCAGATGCCACTTTCAGAAAGTTGGCATTTTCTTGCCTTAACGATTAGGTGCCTGCAACCTGTCTCTGGTCATATGACTGGGTATAGCTGGCAGTTGGGCTTTGTGCATTCCTCCTAGACATCCACACATAATAGGAGCTTATGTATGACTTGATGGGCCATCACTGGCAGGGTGGGTGGTAGGAGCTGGACAGAGCCTCACTTACACCTGAATAGGCTATGTCCTGACCACGGACAAATGGCCTAATGACCCTGGTTTTGTCACTCCACCCAAATTGGAGCCAAAGCAGGAAAGGCAGGAAATCCTTACACTTCAAAGCCATGGCTAGACATTTCTCCCAACCTCTAGAACGAGGGCACCGGGGTACAAACACTGCACCCCAGACACACAAGCTCAGTACACTTCTGGGCCTCTGGATACTCTGCTAGGAAGAAGCTCTCCTGTCCTGCTACATGGACTGCCACTCTGCTGGACTGCTGCTCTGAAAGACTGCTGCTATGAAGGACTGCTGCCCTGCTATGCTGACCTGCTGCTCTCTTGCCTGGGTGAGAAGGACTGGACCTACATCTCCTGAACCAAGAACCCAGAATGACTCCATGGGCTAGTTGACTAGCTTCCGGATCGGAAGCCTCAGAAACATGATAGGGTTCCATTAACCTTGTATCTACACTTGGACTCTGCCATCTGTGAATCTACCCTCCCAAGTGGTACCACCCCATTCCTGGACCCTTGGAAGTGGGCCTAACATGCTTTGCAAATCTGTTGATCCAGCAGAACCTACAATTCTCCTTTGCTGTGCAGTGCTAACTAGAGTAGAATGGACGCATCGCACCACTGCATGTATTGGACCTGTCACAAAGACTCACATCACCACTGCAACCAGCATTGCCTTTGGAACTGCTGCTTCATGAAGCTTCCCTAGTGCAGGTCCTCACATGTCTTGCTGACAGTAGCCTCAACGACAACGCCTGACTCTGCATCGCAGCTTCACACCTCTTCCGAACCACCCCATAGCCCCGACTGCCCATTGCATCCCTGATACCGGACTTTGCATTGCAAGCCTCTGTCGATGGGATTCTTGACGTTGAAGCAACAGGGTCTCGCACCGCAGCCTCACCATATTTAGGAACCAACAAATCGCCTCCGCTGCTCAACGCATCTCAGACTCAGATCCTTGCAAACCTCCCCAATCAGGATTGAAGGTACTTTTGTTCTGCTGACCTAACTGCGTCCCTGTATTCAGCCCGTGTTCCATCATACTCTGCCTGAACTAATGACTTTATCCCTGTCCAGCACGACCAGATGTCCACAGTTGCCGATTTATGCCTTGTGGTGTTTTAAAATTAATTGTCTCCGGTTTTACGAGTTGAATTTTGCTTGTTTTGTTCTTGTTATATTTATTAATACCTACTCTATTTTTCTAGCTCTGTTGTGGGCTCCGTCTGCGATGTGTTTTCACTGTGATACTGTTTGAAGTGTTGCACAAATACTTTACACATTGACTCTAAGTTAAACCTGACTATTTTGTGCCAAGCTGCCCTGACAATGATTGTGGGTTCTGCTTGACCATGGCTCACACTCCAGTCAACAATGAACTCAATTTGTTGCACACACCAAATGAGACACTACACACAAGGTATGCTAATCACCACATGGCTGCATAGTACCTGTGCTATAGGGATTATCTGCTCAGGAATTAGTAGACTAGACTGAAGTACAGGTACATTTGGTGCAGATGAGAAGCTTCCCTGGTTTCTGTGACTTGTAGCTCAACTATATTTATTTTACTACACAGTTCTTATTATGTGGGGTTGTTGTTAATGCATGGTTCCCTCATAATTCTGGAGTACATTCCACAGTTTCCAATGTTTAAGTCGTTCAATGTTTTTTCTCTGAGGTATCAGATGCTTGTTAGGCTTAATTGCAGGCATGCAGGCTACAACTCATGGAAGAGCATACATGCTTGCAGGTGCAACTGCTCTGGTGAAGTCAGGTCCAAATGGGCAGATCCCAGGACACTGAGAGTTTGGCTTCCATTCTCTGGTCTGTGTTGCAGGTACCTAGTCTTGGAGCACAAATGTAGAGTCAGCAAAAGCCCATAGTCCTTTTTGGTGGCAGCAACTAGTTTGGGATTTTGTGGGGGGTGGTGAGCTGGTTTGGCTCATGTTGCTTATACATAGAAACACTCAGAGAGACATTTTGGCAGACTCAGGTCAACTTTAGTAACTCTCTGTTTTTCTTGTTTGCCCCTTTCTGCAGCTGGGTTTCTCTTTTCTCAGGCGGTCAGCTCCTGTGGTGCCTAAAATATGTTTCCCCTTACTCAGCAAGAGAGACAGGTTCCCAGGTCACAGGCAGATGCACAGCTCTTCCAGCAAGATGCACAGAGTTTGCGTGATATCCTCTGACCTGAAGCAGACACCTGTCTGACACATACCAGCCCTTTCTGCGGTATTGAAGAAATTGGAAATGGAACCAGGTGGGGAAGGTTGGGTCCATCTGTTACACACACCTCCCATATAGAAGATTTAATCCCACAGTCAGTCCCCAGCACCAGTTTGGGATGGTTCTTTTTCATATTTTAAGTTCTTTCTGCAGTGCAGATATCTTTGTAAAAGGTGATGGCTCTCACAGCAGCTAGTGATGATAGAGGCTCCAGGCAGGTGTACCCAAAACGTGAGCATGGTGACATGTAATCTCTACAACTGGCTGTCATCAGAGTTCTTGAATTAGCACTGAGAGAGAGAGAGAGAGCAAGAGCGAGAGAGGGAGGGAGAGAGAGGGAGAGAAAAGGGGCTAGCCCAGCATAGAAGCTCCTCTCCCTTCTACATGAGTGAGTGCTGACTCACCCCATGCTCCCACCATTAACCAAAATGCAGAAATGACTGATCAGCAATCCCCTTGTCAACGGTTTATCAAAGGATTTCTAAATGCAGCTCTATCTACAACCTCACACGTACAACCATCAGCTCAGAAATGCAGGTAGTATACTTCCATTGTCTGTGGAGGCTTACAGCGTACATCTATACTATGTAAAACTAGGTGCAATCCAAAATAGATCCCACTGGTCTCAGCCATCTCACACTCACATTCACATGGAGTCCTGCTAAAATGCACACTCTGCACAGCACCACATGACATCCACACAGGATGTCCGCAATGGTTGAGGTTGTTTCATACAACTTGAATGGAGCAATAGCCTTGATGAACAACCTATCAAAGCAATGGCAAACCATGAAAAATGCATGAAAAATAATGGCTAAAGGGCTGACCCAAAGCTCACTGTTTCTCTGTACTTCAAATCATACTCACTTTTGAATATTTGAAGAAATTAGGTCACCTAGTTTTGCTTTCCATATCTAAAAAGGTGATATTTGTCATCTATGCTAAAAAGAGGGCCCAGTTTAACTCTAGCATAAAATATTGTCATTGGCGCTAGTATTAAATCAAATTTGAGTGTTATGTAAGGAACAGAAATATAAAAGTATAAACTTAAAATATATTTCTTCCAAACCCCAACCTTCCAAAAATAGACATTGCAGATGCAACTTCGCTTGACCATTTGAAGAAATGATGAGTTATTTGACTTGTACAGGACAATATCGCAGTATTCTACTCCGGATGTACAATGATAATTGAATGCAACTCAATCAAATGACTAAATAATTAACAATAAAAGCAATATATAAACCTGGTAAGATAATTTAATTTACTAATACTTTCACCTACATGTTTGGCCCTATCATGATCACGTGCACTGCCCTAGGTAGAGCCAAGGGTCTGTTAAGATAATCGATGACCTTAAGGCAGAACCAGTCAGAAATGGTGAGCAAATATTGTCACTGTGTGTTTCTGACTTGCCCTGTTTAAAGTTCAAACATTAACACAGAGCTATTACGAGTCCTATGTATACATTTTAAACGCTTTGATGCAAATTAACAGGTCCTTGGCTGAGCAAGTGCTCCTGATCATGATACCTCCCCTTTTCTGTCTTGAAAACACCAATAACCAACATTTTTAGACGTTAATGGAAGATTTGGAAAATAAGTTCATGAAAAGGACTAAACTGGATCTACCAAGTGTTGATCCTGCATGTGTTTTCCTAATCAGCAAAAAATCCAGATTTAGGGCCTCATTCTGACCCTGGCGGTCTATGACCGCCAGGGTGGAAGCCGGCTGAAGCACCGCCAACAGGCTGGCGGTGCTTCATATTGTATTCCGACCGCGGCTGTGAAGCCGTGGTCGCCCAGCCGGGTCCGGCGGTTTTCCGCCGGATTTCCCCCGGCTGGGGGAATCCTCCATGGCGGCGCTGCTTGCAGCGCCGCCATGGGGATTCTGACCCCCTTCCCGCCAGCCTGTTTCTGGCGGTTTTCACCGCCAGAAACAGGATGGCTGGAACGGGTGTCGTGGGGCCCCTGGGGGCCCCATAAAGATTTTCACTGTCTGCTTAGCAGACAGTGAAAATCGCGACGGGTGCAACTGCACCCGTCGCACCCCTGCAACTCCGCCGGCTCCATTCGGAGCCGGCTTCCTTGTTGCAGGGCCTTTCCCGCTGGGCCGGCGGGTGCTCTTTTGGCGGTCGCCCGCCGGCCCAGCGGGAAAGCCAGAATGGCATCCGCGGTCTTCTGACCGCGGAGCGGCCATTTGGCGGTTCCCACCAGGCGGGTGGCTCCCGCCGCCCGCTAGGGTCAGAATGACCCTCTTAGACTTTTCAAAGATTTATATAAAGGTAAAGAGTTCTCGACAATAGTGGCCAAATAGAAAGGCACACTGTACAGATGTGTTCTGGTTACCAACTGATCTGGGGTCCTGAAATGAGTAAAATTATGAATAACGTGTTTATGACTAAAAGGTGTAACCCTGCAGCGACAGCCACAATGTTGAAAATGTGATTTTGAACTTCGTAGTTTTCATTTCTTTAATCAGTGCCATAATGTCCAGTACCAGCTGGACAATTTGGTCGCTATGATTTGTGCTATTTTCTTCACTACAAGTGACTGCGGGAGGGACTCATGGCCTGTTTCACTGACCTAAATCTCCAAGTTAATGCTTCTGAATGTCTATGCCAGTTTCATTACTTTCATTTTTTAAATGCAGGGGTCATTTCATATTACCAGTGCTCTGAATTGAGCTTTTTCTGATTCACAACAGGGAAACACTGTACCAGTCTCCCATTTCCAATGTGTCTGTTAGAAATGGAGTTTCTAGTTGGCTAAAGTATGCACCTCAGCCAGGCAGAACCCACCACTCTAGTCAGAGAAAGTAAGTTACACGCCAAAGATAACCTGTGCTCACCCACTGGTAGCTTATTCCCATCGGCATTGTGTAAATCATTTGCACAACACACTCACAACAATAGCACAATGAATACACCACAAAAGAGACTCCACACAGGAGTGTATTATATTGCAGTCATCATTCGACCAATAACGTCACAAATCAATAATTACTTTGCCAACTAGGCAATTGTCAACCATCACAGTACGTACAGTAAGAAGGAGTCTCATAGGTTACAAGCATCATAAAACATCATTATTGTGCATACTATGCAGTCATGTGAAATAGTACACGGTAACCTGAACAGTGTAAGGTATGAAATGGCATATAATTATCTCTAGGGCATGTAATGCAGGAAATAATTAACAAAGCGCAACAAGTACATAAATCACTGTAAAATTAGATGCGTCTGTGCCCCTACAAAATGGGATTCGGTAATCAGGCAGAAACTGTAAGCCACAGGGAACACCTGCATACTTACTATACATATTCCGGTAGTCTCTTAGAACCCCGCACAGCGCCTTCCTGAAAGCGGCGAGGTTTGAGAAGTGATCAGGGCCTCTGGTGGTTTCTCCCTGTCACTCAAGTGAGACAGATACCACCCACGTTGTATAAAAACAGGGGGAGGCATGCATACGGAAGGTTGTAGCGGAGAAACCCTCCTTGGGTTCCTGCATGCAAAAAAAGGTGGCTCAGGTGTAGTGGTGAAATCCTTGAATGAGATACAGAGCCAAAGAGTTGAAGTAAGTGCTATTCCTCCTTTATTAAGAACGCCAGTACAGTAAAGGGAACAGGTCTGTACAGCAGTGCGTCCCGGCTCAACTGACTCCAAGAGCATTCCAACGTCGTGGACATTGGAACTCTCTTGCGTCACTAGCCATACATTCCATCAAGGAATGTGCTTACACACACAACACATCTCCCTTCTTTATTTTAAAATAAATAACTAAATAATAACAAAATAAAAAAACAAAACAATTCAAAGCTAAAGTATAAGGATGAAGAAGTTCCCTGAAACATAGAAATAAGATTTACCCTTCAAGTATATGTCCTAACACATAATCCTTCAGCCAACCCGGACGTGTCACCTTCCTCCTCTCCACACACATAGCATCTTCCACATTAAACTCAGAATCGCTACCTTCACACGTTATAGATGGTGTAGACGAAAGCCACGGTAATGAAGATGAGACACATGCATACGCTGAGATCCTTCCTGGACGCTGGTCAAGTCGCGCTTCAACCACTCTTGTCGCCAAATTGTAGTGGTGAAATCCTTGAATGAGATACAGAGCCAAAGAGTTGAAGTAAGTGCTATTCCTCCTTTATTAAGAACGCCAGTACAGTAAAGGGAACAGGTCTGTACAGCAGTGCGTCCCGGCTCAACTGACTCCAAGAGCATTCCAACGTCGTGGACATTGGAACTCTCTTGCGTCACTAGCCACACATTCCATCAAGGAATGTGCTTACACACACAACACCAGGGAAACTGCCTGCAAGCATGCAGTGCGGCGTCATAAGCCCCGGGTGTCCACAGTACCTTGTGTCGCCTCCTGTGACTAATGAGGAGCAGCTATTACACTCCTGGTGCCACACTACCTGGATTCCTCCCGGGGGGCGGGCATTGCAGCATCTTCTCCTGGTGGCCAGGCTCCACTCTCCACTCATCATTGGCAGGGTTTCCCTCGCAGCTGCTGCGTTTTGCTCCAATGGGAGCGGGCAGTGCTGGGGAATCCAAGGAAGCATTGGGGTCCATGCTGCTCCCCGGATAAGGGGCACGACTGGTCCCAAATGCAAGACTCAGTGCTCTGTGTGTGCTGGTGGTAACTTCTCCTGGGGGAGCGCTCACACACATGGCACTCCCTCAGCACTCGAAGAGGAGCTCCTTCTGAGGCTGTGCACCTCGGTCACCAGCTCTCAGTGGGAATCAGTAAGCCTAGGCATGGCAGTCATGATTAAAAAATTTAGACGCTTGCACAAGGTTGCAAGCGTGACAGGCAGAGCCAGATCCCTTGATCATGAAGCGCTTTCTGTGCTCTGATTTAGGGCACCAGAAGATCAATCACTATTCCTTGGGTACAGCAAACAGCTGTCGGAATCACAGGAATTAGGGTCCCACAGCAGGGTTGTTCAGAGGCAATGTTTCAGGACCCTGATGTTGTGTAGAACAGGGGAGAACAGACCAACATGCCCTTGTGGAACACTTGGGCACCCAGTGGGCATCAGTAGGCAGGCGGACCAGCACAAGCGATCCAGCAGTCCTAATGGTGATCTCTTCTGGCAGCATCACTGTGCCTTGTCAGAACAGAATCAGGGAGCAACTGGCAGAAGGGCAACAACAGATCAGCAATCCAGTGAGTCCTTTGGGCTACCAAGCAAGTAGCAGGCAGCAGGCAACTGCAGAAAAGCAGTCCTTCTGACAGAGGTTCAGTTCCAGATCCAAAAAGTGCTCTGAAAACATGGGGTCAGAGCCAATGTACGTATACTCTAAAACGTCTTTGATGTAGGGAAAGACTTCAAAGTTTCAAGTGTAATACAAACCTCTTTCAGCCCAGCCCTAGATTTAGACGTGTGGGGGATTATCAGTCATTTGAAGTGTAAGTGTGAGCTTCTTCACCCTTCAAGCCCAGAAAGACCCATCGGTATGCAGATGCAGTTGAGTGTCCTGTGTCCATGGCTGTCTGGATGTAATGAATTTTACGCATGTACTGGACATAGGTCACTACCTATGTCCAGCTACATAATGGTAACTCTGAACATAGCCATGTTTGGCATCAAACATGTAAGAATCATACCCCCATACTTTTGCAAGCATTAGTTGTATGATCCATGCACTCTGGGGCTCTGCCATTTCACCCTTCTGAAGTTTTACAGGCAGCCCCAGCTGCTGCCAGCTCTCAGACAGGTTTCTGCCCTCCCGTTGCTTCAAAAACTCAAGCCCAAGAATGCAGAACAAAGGATTTCCTATGGGAGAAGGGTGTTACACCCTCTCCCTTTGGAAATAGGTGTTACAGGCTTGGCAGGGGTAGCCTCCCCCAGCCATTTGAAATGCTTTGAAGGGCACATTTGGTGCCCTCCTTGCATAATCCAGTCTAGACTGGTTCAGGGACCCCCCCAGTCCCTGCTCTGGTGTGAAACTGGACGAAGGAAAGGGGAGTGACCACTCCCCTGTTCATCACCACCCCACGGGTGGTGCTCAGAGATCCTCCAGAGGGTCCCTTGGTTTTGCCACATTAGATTCAATGTTGGCAGGGAACTATGGAAGCATCTGAGTGGCCAGTACTAGCTGGTGACGTCAGAACCCTCCCCTGATAGTTGATTCCTTGTTTAGCTGACCAATCCCCCTTTCAGGGCTATTTAGGATCTCTCCTTTGAGAGGTTCTTCAGAGTCGGATTGCAAGACTGCAGCAGGAATCCTCTGCATCCACCACTTCACCTTCTTACCAAAGAAACTACATCTGGACCCTCCAGGAATTCTACAAACTGCAACAAAGAAGCAAGGATGACTTCTGCAACGTTTTATCTTCAGCTCCTGCCAGCAATTACAACTGTTTCCCAGTCATGCATCCTGTAAGGAAATGCCTCCTTTGCATGGTTACCCCCTGACTTTTTGCCTTTGCTGATGCTAAGTTTTGATTTGAAAGTGTGCTGAGGCCTGCTAACCAGGCCCCAGCACCAGTGTTCTTTCCCTAACCTATACTTTTGTTTCCACAATTGGCACACCCTGGCACCCAGGTAAGTCCCTTGTAACTGGTACACCTGGTACCAAGGGGCCTGATGCCAGGGAAGGTCTCTAAGGGCTGCAGCATGTCTTATGCCACCCTGGGGACCTCTCACTCAGCACAGACACACTGCTTGCCAGCTTGTGTGTGCTAGTGGGGATAATACGACTAAGTCGACATGGCACTCCCCTCAGGGTGCCATGCCAACCTCACACTGTCTATGAAGTGTAGGTAAGTCACCCCTCTAGCAGGCCTTACAGCCCTAAAGCAGGGTGCACTATACCATAGGTGAGGGCATAAGTGCATGAGCACTATGCCCCTACAGTGTCTAAGCAAAACCTTAGACATTGTAAGTGCAGGGTAGCCATAAGAGTATATGATCTGGGAGTCTGTCATGCACGAACTACACAGCACCATAATGGCTACACTGAAAACTGTGAAGTTTGGTATCAAACTTCTCAGCACAATAAATGCACACTGATGCCAGTGTACATTTTATTGTAACATACACCCCAGAGGGTGCCTTAGAGGTGCCCCCTGAAACCTTAACCGACTATCCGTGTAAGCTGACTAGTTTTAGAAGCCTGCCACACACCAGACATGTTGCTGGCCACATGGGGAGAGTGCCTTTGTCACTCTGTGGCTAGTAACAAAGCCTGTACTGGGTGGAGATGCTTCACACCACCCCCTGCAGGAACTGTAACACCTGGTGGTGAGCCTCAAAGGCTCACCCCCTTTGTTACAGCACCCCAGGGCCCTCCAGCTAGTGGAGTTGCCCGCCCCCTCCGGCCACGGCCCCACTTTTGGCGGCAAGGCCAGAGGAGATAATGAGAAAAACAAGGAGGAGTCACTGGCCAGTCAGGACAGCCCCTAAGGTGTCCTGAGCTGAGGTGACTCTAACTTTTAGAAATCCTCCATCTTGCAGATGGAGGATTCCCCCAATAGGATTAGGGATGTGCCCCCCCTACCCTAAGGGAGGAGGCACAAAGAGGGTGTAGCCGCCCTCAGGGCTAGTAGCCATTGGCTACTAACCCCCCCAGACCTAAAACACATCCCTAAATTCAGTATTTAGGGGCTCCCCAGAACCTAGGAACTCAGATTCCTGCAACCTAAGAAGACGAGGACTGCTGAACTGAAAAACCTGCAGAGAAGACGGAGACACCAACTGTTTTTGCCCCAGCTCTACCAGCCTGTCTCCCCACATCTAAAGACACTGCTCCAGCGACGCGTTCCCAGGGTCCAGCAACCTCTGAAGCCTCAGAGGACTACCCTGCATCTAGAAGGACCAAGAACCCCAGAGGACAGCGGCTGTGCTCCAAGAAAAAGCATCTTTGCAACAAAGAAGCAACTTTGAATGAACACACGTTTCCCGACGGAAGCGTGAGACTTTGCACTCTGCACCCGACGCCCCCGGCTCAACTTGTGGAGAACAAACACCACAGGGAGGACTCCCCGGCGACTACGAGACCGTGAGTAGCCAGAGTTGACCCCCCTGAACCCCCACAGCGACGCCTGCAGAGGGAATCCCGAGGCTCCCCCTGACCGCGACTGCCTGCTTCAAAGACCCGACGTCTGGTAAAGACTCTGCACCTGCAGCCCCCAGGACCAGAAGGATCCGACCTCCAGTGCAGGAGCGACCCCCAGGTGGCCCTCTCCCTCGCCCAGGCGGTGGCTACCCCGAGGAGCCACCCCCCCCCCCCCTTCTTGGCTGCCTGCATCGCTGAAGAGACCCCTTGGTCTCCCATTGATTTCTATTGAAAACCCGGCGCTTGTTTGCACACTGCACCCGGCCGCCCCCGTGCCGCTGAGGGTGTACATTTTGTGTGGACTTGTGTCCCCCCCGGTGCCCTACAAAACCCCCCTGGTCTGCCCTCCGAAGACGCGGGTACTTACCTGCTGGCAGACTGGAACCGGGGCACCCCCTTCTCCATTGAAGCCCATTCGTTTTGGGCACCACTTTGACCTCTGCACCTGACCGGCCCTGAGCTGCTGGTGTGGTAACTTTGGGGTTGCTCTGAACCCCCAATGGTGGGCTACCTTGGACCCAAACTTGAACCCCGTAGGTGGTTCATTTACCTGCAAAAACTAACAAACACTTACCTCCCCCTGGAACTTTTGAAATTTCACAGTGTCTAGTTTTAAAATAGCTATATGTCATTTATGTGAAAACTGTATATGCTATTTTGCTAATTCAAAGTTCCTAAAGTACCTACCTGAAATACCTTTCATTTGAAGTATTACTTGTAAATCTTGAACCTGTGGTTCTTAAAATAAAATAGGAAAAGATATTTTTCTATACAAAAACCTATTGGCCTGGAATTGTTAATTGTTAATTGTAATTGTATTTATATAGCGCTTACTACCCCTGACGAGGCGTCGAAGCGCTTTTCGATGAGTAGCACGCTACTCCGGAACCCAACAAGAATTAGTGATGGATTAGTATCGTTTAATAATGAGTACAGTTTTAGTATTATTATGAGTTAATTTGAGCCGCGGATATGAGAGTTTGTTAGTTAGATTGACTGGAGTAATGGATGGGTGGAGGAGGAAATAAATCCAGAAGTGTTAATTGGGAGTATATCCTTCATTTACTCAACCCAAAGGCTTGGGATGAATAAAGGGGGGCGGAGGGAGAAGAGTATGTGGAAGGGTTAGGGAGAGCATAGTAGCATGGTGAGATGAATGCAGGAGAATTTAGTAGGGTTGTGTGGGAGGTCACGGAGGTAGAGTGAGGTTTGGTGAGTTAGATTGTCTCTGAGTGTGTGTTCCTCATTTATTGCCTGTGTGTGTACAACAAATGCCTAACACTACCCTCTGATAAGCCTACTGCTCGACCACACTACCACAAAATAGAGCATTAGAATGATCTCTTTTTGCCACTATCTTACCTCTAAGGGGATCCCTTGGACTCTGTGCATACTATTCCTTACTTTGAAATAGTGCATACAGAGCCATCTTCCTACACATCCTCAGAGGACAGCCTGTCTTCAGCCTGCACCAGAAGAGTGAAGGAATCTCCCTTAGGGTGAAGGAGTCATTACCCTGCTTAAGCAGGCACCTACTGCATTGACGACTGGCTGTGTGGATCCCCTCTCTTGCTGAGCTGGGTGGATCCTGCATCACAGGTGGTGGACTGAAGTGGCCCAGATGTTCCTGACGTCCTACTGTCCAAATTTTCCGGACTTAAGAGCTTGCCCCACGCAGGACAGTACCCCCATGCACAGCATGTTTTGCAGTTGCCAAGGCTTGTAGGCATCCTTCCACGAAGTTCTTCATGCACTGTTTAGCTCCGGCCCCCAGCACTCCATCCTGTGGCGCACATCTCCCTGATTGGTTCTCCAGCAGCGTGGGAGCCTTTGTCGTAGTGCTGCATGGGGCTCCTTTTGCACCACCTTTGTCCCTGTGTATAGGACTCCTGTGTGTGCTGCCTGGTCTTCTGTGGGCTCTCTGAGTTGCTGAGAGCCCCATCTGACTCACCCTCCTGGGTAGAGTCCACTTGGTCATCCAGGTTCCGGGCAGCACCATTTTCCGCTAACCGCGAGCTTCGCGTGTGCCAAGGCTTTTTCGGCGAACTCCAGCGACACAAACCAGACTGGAAGCCTCCATCTGGCGTGGGTTGTCATCTGCACCAACCAGGAACCCGACTCATCTTCTTAAGTACAGTACTGACTGTTCTTCTTTATTGGTGGTTTTTCTTTTGCATCTTCATCCGGGTTAGCAGGGGTTCCTGTTCTCCCTGGACTCTTCTGTACTTCTTGGACTTGGTCCCCTTCTTCCACAGGTCTAAGGGAGTATAGTCTTTATGGTATTTTTGGCATTTGTGTCATGAAAAAAAAGTGTGAGTACTGTGTGACTACAGTGGTATGTGCATGAGCTTTGCATGTCTCCTAGATCAGCCTCGGCTGCTCAGCTACAGCTACCTGTAGAAAGCCTGGCTTCTAGATACTGCCTACATTTAACTAATAAGGGATAACTGTAACTGGAATAAGGTGTAAGTTCCATAGGTACCGACTACACACCAGGCCAGCCTCCTACACAGCCTCCCCATGCACCTCCAAACCATCACCTTACTTGTGGAATTCCGAATGGCCCTCAAGACCTCGAGGTTCGAATAAGCCTCGGGGACCTGAAAGTGCCTGGATACCCTATCGGGTGATTAGCTGCACTTTATAAATCCTCATTGAGTGATTAATTGACGTGATATGTCTCCAGTTTAATACTGTCTAATGTACCATGAAAAACTACTATAACCGCAATCCCACACATATCACACAGTGAGTGTCTATTTTCTTTTTTTTATGAGCAGGCGGATAGCATATTCCATGACAATCTTGTGGAAGAAGTGAGACATTTCACATTGAACTACAATTCCCATGATTCACTGAAAAAATAGAGCAGTGAGGAGAGGCATAAATATACTAGCTAACATCCACTCACTCTCCTTCACACCAGACTGTGATTCTGCTCCATTCCCACAACGACGGGGAAGTAGTTAGACATTGTACTACAATTTTCTGTGAATTATCAGAACTATGAGGAGCGATATAAACATAACTTGTGCTCTCTCACTCACCTTAATGCCAGATTGTGACTCAGCCCCACTGCCCTAAAAAAGAATTGAGATCAAGAAGCAGCACATGAAGTAATTCAGTAAGGTAGTCGGATAATCCCAATCCTTCCTCCTGATTCTGAAATTCATCCCCCTTTCATAATGCTTGCAATGTCCCTCTTTTAAGCCACCCGCAGAAAATATCAATCATTCTGGAAGGTATATGAGCCACTCCATGGGTTATCATATGCAAAGTCTGACTTTATTATATTGTGCCCTTACTAACCTAGCCAATTTCCCCATATGAACAGGTCCATTAGTAAGGATGATGGAAAAACCAACAACACAGACCCAACCCTAAGTGAGCATATTCACTCTAATGCATCTGCCCCCCTCTCTTTCAAAAAGACCCTCACACTCTTAAAAGCCCCACTAGCAATAGCACTTTTCTATTTAGATAAAACACTAACAGTTCTTTGTTCTGAGAAGTATAGCTATGTAGCCAAGGCCAAAATAACATGCACTCCATGTAACGCATATGTTATATGTTAAATAACTGCTCTTGTGACACACAAAACCATACATGACATAAGCCAACAGAAGCAATATGCAAAAGAATGCACAGGTTGGTCGGAGGCAAAACATGAAGAGGCACAGAGTGGTCAAATATCCCATCATCTAAAAGACACTTTGTGGTGCATAGCATAATGAGAACCCTATAGTCTGACCTATAAATTGTATTACAGTACCTTTCAATACCAACTGGCTTATAACGACACTGAGCCAAAGACTATCAGGTATCACTTTGGCAAATAATTAATCCTGGCATCAATACCCTTAGATACCCAGCATCATGGCCAGGTAGAAGTGTTATAAGTCTACAGTATTGAAACTCTCGACAAGGGCATTACTGCCACAGAGGACCCCACTGAGAAGGACATGGGGGAAGGAATAATTGCTATCACTACTATTCCTCCCTAGGCATCAGCAACACATTCAGTCTCTGATGTTCTATTCATTGCTGTGTCCTCAGCACCTAGACTAACTTCTCTGGCACTGGAATGCAAGCTGAAGTGGGGTTGAGTGTATTTAGCTGGGTAACTGTTGAGTCTGTGGTTCCTGGAGGAAGACATGACCAGGACTGGATATCAGGTGGTAGCCTTCCAGTGGGTGCCCAATACTTCCTGCACTTTCAGAAGGCAGTGTGTGTACCACTGAACCAATAAGGTATTAGGAAGGGCACAGGCACAATAACAAACATCCTAGCAACCACCTTCATGATGGAAGAAAGCAAAAGATCAAAGAAGAAATTATGTCTCTGCTTTGTCGATCTTAAAGCAGTTTTTGACTGTGTCAGCAAGGGGCTACAATGGCTCAAATTAAGGGGATGGGGAATTCCATCAAAGCTGCTTTGAGCTGTTGAACAGCTCTACTCAGAGGCTTGGATCAAGTTGAAAATAGCTGATGGAACAAGATTATCTTAAAAAATACCAATTATTCAAGGCTTCAAGCAGGGATGCATGCTTTTGCCTCTCATCTTCGTTTATTCATGGCAGACCTTTCCCCATCACTGGATCAGGTAAACTCTTTTCTGCCGCGGCTTGGTTAGCTATGTCTTACCCACCTCGCTTACACAGATGATATCATGCTATTCAGGCATGACAAAGGTGGGCTTGTAAAGACTAGTAAACACTTTGCCCACTTACGTCAAGACAAACCATCTAGAGATAAATAAAATAAAAAACAAATTAATGTTTATCTCGATTTGACCAGGGACTGGGGCTACGATTTGAGTAAACAACCCACTTCTCCCAGAGCTGGTAGGCAGCTACAAGTGCCTTGGCATGTATTTAGACTCAAATGGAAGTTTCCAACACCAAAAACAATATATGGCCCAAAAAGAGAAGACATTAACTTACACCTTTAGTTCATTAAGGAAAGACTGGATGGTCCTTCCTTTCAGCCGTTAATAGCAGTTTTTCAGCAAAACTCCTTCTAACAGTCACTTATGCAAGTGTAGCCCTGTGAGGACAAGACCCAGGCCTATGGGACAAATTTCAGGCCAATGCTTACAGGAAAGCATTCTCCTTACCACAAACATCATCACCTTCACATATTCATCTTGAGTTCGGCCTTAAAAAACAAGATTTGGTAGACATTAGGTCAACAACAATAAAATGCTGGTTTAAAATATGGCAAGTGCAGGATGCATCATTAAATAGCGCCCTATGGGTGGCCATGCAAAATGATCCACAGTTGACCAACTGTGAATATTTAGAAAATTCCATAAAAATCCTGACTGTTTGAATTAGGGGCCACAAATCCATTGTATGACACCTTTAAAAGGGCTTTAAGCAAAACAGTAAAACTACACTCGAGTCTGGCAGATAAAAACAGCCTCAGCACTCGATCTCATGCCTGGATAGTGCTTAATACTTATGGATCATTGGAACCAGCAGCGTATCTTGGCATCCCTTACACAGCTCACATAAAATACAGATAATGTCCATACACTTTGGTGGTACCCCGGCACTGGCAAGCTTGCCAAAATCGGACTACAATGGATTGCAAGAATGCAGGTTCTGCAAAGCCAAAAAGGAGAACTTTATCCACTTAGGGCCTAAATATACCTGCTGTGGTGGTCTGACCGCTGCATCCCTGGTGATTCTTACGATCCTGGCAGTCAGATCGCCAGGAGACTGCTGCCACCTCCAAGATCAGAGATCCTGACGGGTTGGTGGCTGTGAAAGTCGTGGTCAGCAACGGAGGTGCGAGTTCATCACCAACGTGCTAATCACGACTTTCCTTTTTGCAAGCCTTTTAATGTCAGGGTCTGTGCCATGAAAAGGCTGGTGGAAAGGCACAGGGGGGCCCCTGCACTGTTGACGACTATGTCGTGGGCAGTGCAGGGGCCTCTCTGTCAGCACACTTGGAATGTGCACGGTCTGCCATGGCAGACCGTGCACATTCTGAGTGTGCTGTGTGCAGCGGCATTAGCCTTAGCTCTTTCTGAGAGCTGAGGCCAAAGCTGTTATACTCTTTTTGCCGGTCAGCCCGGTGAAAACATTGTAATACGGCGGTGGTGAGGTGGCCAGCTTGATGACCGCCTCCCCACTGCCGTATTGGAGTTGGGCGGTCCGAACACCCAACTAATAATGAGGGCCTTAGACTGCAATTGTCCACTTTGCACCCCCTTCGATCAAAGTTATTAAAAAAGGTGTTTAGTGATAGAAACATTCAATCATGCAGAGTCATCATAATACCGAGTCTCAGTCCTGATGACCCACAACTAAATCAGAGTGTAAGGGGGAGTCGGTGGGACTCCTACCAGTGACAGGGAAGGAATTCACTGTCACTGGTAGGGCCTACTGCCATGGTTTTTGTGGTGTTACGAACACCACTAAAACCATGGCGGTAGGCAGGGTTAAAATGCCGCTGGAAGTACAGTATCAGCTGCCGGGTTGGAGATTGTAATCTCCAGCCCGGCGGCTGCTACCGCCATGGCGTTCGGTGTGGTATATTGGGGTGTTGGCTTCAGCCAACCCACCAATGTCATAATGTGGCGGTATGTACCGCCAGCCTGTTGGCAGTACTACCGCCACATTTACACCGACCACCGGGGTCATAATGACCCCCATTGTCTTGAAGACGTGTACTTGTGATAGGCAGATTGTGAATCTGGTTGGTATCTAGAGTGCCATAGTGACATATTATTGTAGTTTATTCCTAGCTGACATTGAGGGAGACATTCTTTTTATGGGACTGCTGTGTGGCATGACAATGTAGGTATTGTAAGGATAGCTTTTGTAGTTCACATACATTGTTTTAAAAAAAAAAATTGGCATGTCTTATTTTGGCAAATATATCCTCTTCTCTACAGGAATATTGCTTTGTGACTTCTATACAGTGGCCACATTTGGTGGGTTTACTAAAATTTGCTAAACACTTTGCCATTCACCAACATTTTGGAGGCTCACACACTTCTTTCTATGGCACACAAATATTCTTTAAATCGTGCAGAAAGTGGAACTCAATGCTGTCTTGTACTGTGTTATGCCGGGTCTGGTGGCTTCGTGGAATAATGTGCCCACCATAGGTGTCTATTTTAGATCTTCTGGTCACAGGATCAAATCTTGCTGAGGCCCTTCAACCTTTCATCCAGGTTCTGAGGTTGATAAAATGAATACCATTGAGTTGGGTAATAATAAAACATCTGATATTCAGTGTCAAGATGCTTACTGGTGAACATGTGCTTTATGGTTTACAAATGCACGTTATGTTCTGATAGTTTTATTATGCTATGTTTTGCTATGTTATACTACTACTTTCTGTAGGCATTAGTATCTTAAACAGTATTTGGATATTACAAGTCCTGAGCAAGTAATATTTTTGCAAACCAAAAGGACCCCAGAGAGAGAAAGAGAGGCACTGATCATTGTTAGAAATTGGGTCTGTACCTGGAATGTAACCTGTCCAAGTAGAAGCCCCAATCCTAGTCAGGGTAAGTCACAACACTACCTAAATTATACTGTGCTCGCCCTTTGGTAGCTTGGCACAGAGCAGGCAGGCTTAATTTAGAAGGTAATGTGTAAAGTATTTGTGCAATAACTCGTACAGTAACACAGTGAAAACACCACAAAAAGTACTCCACACTAGTTTAGGAAAATAGATAATATTTATCTGAATAAAAAAAGACCAAAACAACACAAATCCATATGCACAAATCAAGATATCACTTTTTAAAGATTTAAATGAGTCGCAATCCTTGAGAATCAGTGATTGTATCCTTTTAACACACAATACCTGGGATGCGTCACCAATAATGACTCAGAGGGCCGAGGAGAAGCATTGGAAAGTAGAGCGGTGCATCGGTTTTCCAGTGCGACGAAGGGGATGTGTTGTTTCTTTCCATGCAGCAGGGTGATACGTTGGTTTTCAGGAGCGCAGTCTTGCTTCCTCACAGCGATGCAGGGATATCTTGAAGACCAGGGACCATGCGTGAAAAATCGAGAATTCATTATGCAGAGGCAACAGATGCTGTGTTAATCCAGCAGGTGTTGCAGTGATTCTTCAGCCACGAGACAGGCGCTGAATCGATCTACATCGATCTGGCAGGCGTTGCATTGAATTTTGCAGCCGTTGTGTTGATTTTCTGATGCGCTGGATTTTCTTCTACTTTGTGAAGTCTTTGACAACCCTGAGACTTCAGATCAGGAGGCAAGCTCAACCCAAACCCTTGGAGAGCACTTGTGGAGGAAGGCAGAGTCCTTCCAGCAGAGTCAGGGGCCATCAGGCAGCAGGGCAACAAGCAGGCCAGCAGTCCTTCCAGTGAAGCAGTCCAGAAGAGTCCTTTGGGCAGCCAGGCCAGTTGAAGGTCTAGAAGGGTCTTTTTGGTGGGGTCACGACCCAGGATATATACCCAAAAGTGCCTTTGATGTGGGGGAAGCTTCAAGGATTGGTTTCAAAGTGCATAGGGTCCCCTTTCAACCTAGCCCTGTCTGCCAGGAGCCCTGTGGGTGGTTCTCAGTCCTCTGTGTGAGGGCAGGCCACTGGCCTTTGAAGCATAAGTGAGAGCCCCTCCACCCTTCCAGCCCAAGAAGATCCATTAGCATGAAGATGAATGTAGATGCAGCTGAGTGTCCTGTGTTTATGGCTGTCTGGGTGAAATGCACACGGGGAGCTGTCAACCAGCACAGAGCAGGCATGGATTGGAGACAGGCTGTAAGGCACAGAGAGCAATTTGTGCAGAGAAATGTCTACTTTCTAAAAGTGGCATTTCGAAAATAGTAATGTAGAATCCAACTTCACCCGTAAGTAGGTTTGCTCATTACCATTCGACCTATCGCAAACATGATAAGGCTATTACTCTCAGATCAGACATTACCACTTAAAAGCATATAAAGGAATTTCTAATGCTGGCCAATGAGAGGAGAAGGTTCCACAGTAGCGAAAAACGACTTTGGGGTTTTTTCACTAACAGGACATGTAAAACTTACAAGCTCATGTCCTGCCTTTTCCTTACATAGCATCCTGCCCTATGGGTTACCCAGGTCCTACAGTAGGGGTGGCACATATAAGAAATGGGGAATTTAAGGCTTGGCAAGTAGTTTTAAATGCCAAGTTGAAGTGACAGGAAAACTGCACCCACAGGGCTGCCAATGGCAGACCTTAGACTTGGTTAAAGGGCTACTTATGTGCGTGGCACAATCAGTGCTGCAGGCCCACTAGTAGCATTTAATTTATAGGCCCTGGGCACATCTAATGCACTTTACTAGGGACTTATAGGCAAATCAAATATGCCAATTGGGTATGAGCCAATGTTACCATGTTTAAGGGGCAGAGCTCAAGCATTTTAACACTGGTCAGCAGTGATAAAGTGTGCAAAGTCCTAAACCCAGCAAGAGTGAAATCATAAATATGGAGGAAGGGAGGCAAAAGGTTGGGGTAAGACCACTCTAAGGCTGTCAGGTCTAACAATTATGCAAGAGTGAGAAGTAGAGAGTATGAAAGCAGTAGGTTTTGAATGAACAAGATACACAGGCCCATATTTATGGGAAAATGACAGAGTGTGACGTTGTGCCAAAATTGGCAGCGCCGTGCTCCATCATTTTCACAACGCAGGGATGTGCCGTATTTAATTGAATATGGCACACCCCTGTGTTGTCCCCTGCGCTGGTGCTAAATTTAAATGCCAGAACCAACGCAGGCATCCTTGCACCATCATGCAAGGACGTCTGCGTTGAGGGATGTGAATTGTTTATGTGCGGGAAGGTGCCCCTTCCTGCACATAGACAATCACCAATGGCGATTTGGCACTACTGTGTGTGCTGCAGAATGTAGCAGACACAGAAGTGCCAAAGCGTGATTTTGAAATGATTCTTTATGTGCAGGAAGGGACACCTTCCAGCATATAAACAATCATTTCTGGCATTAGATTTCTGGGGTGGTGTTAGATTTTGGCGCTGCCTCAGGTTTAAAAAATCTCGTCAATCTGAGGCAGCGTCAAAATGCAATGGGTGTTGCTGTTGCACACCCACAGCAAGATCCATTGCACCCCACTCTGATTCAGAAAACTGTGTCGGAGGGGCCCATATTTACAAGGAGGCATAACGCCACAAAAAGTGGCATTACCCCTCCTTGTAAATATGGGGCAGAGGTGCTCCAGTTGCGCTATGGCCTCTTAAATACGCCCCATAGATTTATGTAACACATGTACAGACAGCACTAAGCTCAGTCTGCTATCATCCATTATACACTGTCACTTGACCAGACACTTCCTATTCTGCAATAGTCCTTCTTTAAATGTTGTACGCAGAGCCTGAGGCCAGCAGTCATAAAACAATAAGCCATAATCAATCAGGCTGAGTCGGACAAAAGTGAAAACAGTTAGAAAGGTAATTAGCTGTGGGTCGAACAAAAAAAACTTCGAATAGGTGCTAAAAGGCAAAACCATTTGCTCATTTTTGTTTTGGGGTAATACCGAATAAGGTGAACTGTATTTTCAGAAGCGACTTGCACAATTACAATTTTATTGCAGTTTAGGTGAAGTTGTTCATCTGTGCTCTTCGGAAAGGTAGGCAAAGTTTCAAAGTTTAGAATAATCCGACTGATGGTCGCTCAGCCAGATGTCCTTTCCAGACGGACATCACTTCAGGCTGAAGCGAAGAGGTTGATGAATTGCCCCCCTGGACCGCCCTGAGTGACAGCAAGGGTTCCGGACAGCTGCTGCTCTGTGGCAACGCACATACCGTTCCCCACTGACCCCGGGGACCATGAGCGACAGTAAATACAGTAATCTAGCAAATGGTGGCCAAGCAGCTCTCGCACATCCATAACTCTGAGAGACGCCTAAAACCTTCCCTACGGCCACCCAGGGCCCTTTCTTCACTCACATTTTTTATTGTTATTTATGTTTTTGCCAAATACCTTCACCAGCTATGCTCGTCGTTAAGTTGATAAAATAAAAATAAAATAAAACATTTTAATTTTATACCTTCGCACTGCCACGAATGTCACTAAACCTTCGCACGAGGACGAAACATGGATCGAAATTGATTTCACTCTTTTTTACACTACATTTAGTATAGCTTAACCACTGAAAATATATTTCATCAACTTTTCAGATGGGGTAGATAGAGCTGATCTTGAGGCAAAATCAGTTTATTTCCGTTTCGAAGGCACTGCTAGCAAAAATAATCTGTATTCGGTTTACTCCATTATCTATGGTGCATGCAGAAAATATAACGCATAGCCACTTGGTCCTAGTTTCTATTTCGTATATAACAAAACTATATAACGAGTTTGTATTAGTTTATGTTGCATTTGTAACACATGCACATGTTGTATATGTCCGCTTGGGGTTTTTAGAATCCATTTCTTCCATTTCCGGTTAAAACGTTGCTCTGTAAATATGTACTGAGCTAAAAATTGCCACATTCCGTAATCCACTAAATTAATTTTCTATGTTGTTTCCACAGCGCAATTTTTTGAAATGTGATTACTAGAGTATGAATGCAGAGCTTTGAGTCATTCAACTCAAATCATTACTATAATTGATGCATTCTTCATAAAAATATTCAGTCTCAGAAAGAAGCAACAAGAAAGAAATACAAGGAAACAGCGATGACTATACTACAAGATAAGATTACAAGAGGGCGTTTTGAAAGGAGACAATGAGGTGTGCACAAAGGTCAGCCATTATTACTATTACTGTCTGACCGGGGCCTGAGTATCTTCTAGAATTAGACAGATGTGTCAAATGTCGAACACGTTACTGTGGAAAATTGGAGAGAGAGATAGAGAGATAGAGAGAGAATGGCTACTGATCATGTGGTCACTAAGTTGGCATTTTGGCAGGGGCTTGTTACTCTAAATAACACAACCTGTATCTATACGAATACGTTTGTTTAATGGCGGAGTGACATATGTAACCCAAACCCACCTAAGTCTTTACACAATATATGTGGATATTTCTCAAAGGTGCGAGTAAACAAGCTCAGTGCTAGTTATAGATACAAGCTATATCGGCATTAACTATTAAATAACTATTGAATAAGGATGTGTTAGACGAAATGTCTTGTTTTGATGCCACCCAGTGTTATTCAAATCTTTGTATGTTTCCACACAAATGCCAGAAATAAATTAATGATATCATGCAGCTGCTCCAGTGGATTATTCAATGTGAGAATGACCAGCTGATCCCTGTTAGCACTTTCTGCACTGTTTCCTCTACAATGAACGTCAGTTAGTCCGACGTTTGTTCAATGTACGTACAATACCAACCTTTCGTGGTCTAAAATATTAATTTACAAGAAGTACGACAGTTGCATTGTGTGCATTAAAACTATAATGACAACGATAATAATATTATAGTTCTGCGGTTTTCAATATAGGCCAAGCAAGGCCTCATCCATGCTAGGTTTGCAGGATATCCACATCAGATAACTTTACATACAATGGGGCAGATCTACAAACATTTTGCGCTGGGTTTGCGTCATGAAAGTGACGCAACCCAGCACACAATGTGGCATATTTAAGGGCCCCTAGCGCCACTCTGCACTGCACCGTATTTACAAGGTGGTGTTAAGCCACATTTTGTGGCTTAAAGCTACCTTGTAAATAAGGCCCCTTCACTTTGCGTGTAAGTTGTGTGCATTGGTGATGTTGTGGGCATGCCACAGCAACATCAATTGAATTTTAACACTACCCCAAATTTACGTGTTTTTGTAAACCTGAGGCAGTGCCAAGAATCTAACGCTACCCCAATGGCGCAATGAGGAGAAATGCTTTAATTTCTCCTCGTTTTTGATCTATGTGAGGTGCATTCTGCAGCACACACAGAAAAAGCAAATTGCCATTTAAGATTGTTTTTGTGCAGGAAGGTGTTCCTTCCTGCACAAAATCAATCTCCCCCTCAACACAGCCATGCTTGTACTATGGTGCAAAGGTTGCTGCGGCGGCGCACAGCAGCATATTTAACGAGGCGCAGGGGGAAACACAGGGATGCGCTGTATTCTAGTAAATACAGCGCATCCCTGTGCTTTGATAATGACGGTGCATGACGCTGCCAAATTTGGCAGAGCAACACGCACCATAATTTTCTCTTAAATCTGGCCCCATGTTTTTTCTAATATTCACTTTCCAGTGCAAAATTTATTTTGCAATGGAAAATGACTAAAAGTAACACAAAGTAGCGTGAGGCACTGCTTTGCATTACCTTGCATCAAGGAGGCGTTACATGGGCATTCCCATGCAACCACCCACCCTTTTTTACACAAAACCCTACCTACCAAAAATGTGAGACAGGTTTTTGCGTCAAAAATTAACGCCCTTTGAAACCAGGGGTTAAAAGGTGAAATGTTGTAATTTCTCCTTTCTTTTCCTACTTTGCATGTGTGCAGCACACATTCAAATCAGGAAATGTTTTAGAAGTTGTCTAGGCCTAGAATTGTGTATGGGAACGGTACCCTTCCAGTGCAAAACCTATGCTAGACTCTCACACACACCCTTGCACTATGGCGCAAAGGTGTGTGTGTGGCGCATGTCAGTTGAAATCAGCGCCGCGCTACTGAAATAGGAGGAGAGAGCCATATCTCTGCAGATATGGTGATCTCCTGCTCCCTCCTTCTCGCACACCTCAGCGCAGAATCTTTGGCTACCGCGCTGCATTGAGGGGAAGATGGTAGACCTGCCCCAATTAATCTAAAGGGAATTAATTTAAGTTGCATTTTGTCTGTTCCTCCTGGACCTGCATTGAACTCCTCTTAAGTAGAACATTTTATCATGTAGAGATGTCATTTAGATATTGCCACAGCTAATGAAGTAGGCAAAAGCACTGCTATCTTTAAGCCATGTATATTTTCTGTCTTTTCCACCCCTTTCCTGTCTGTGGCTCCCCAGCCACCTAAATGACATGAATGAGGGCTGAAGGGTGGACCAAAAGTTAAAGAGAACTTCTCCCCCCTTGCTCCTGCCGTAGCTGCCTGTAGGGTTGTATGTCAAAATCAGGTACACAGAAAAATTATCTGATATAAAAGTTGTGTTTATATACCATTTACAAAAATATTGTCACAGTGGGCGCACATTTTCTATTATTAACTTCAATGTTTAATATTTGTGTAGACAGTAATTAGGACATTACAGTTATGTCAGACAATATTTTGACATTGATGTTCTGGTAACGCACCATTAGTTGTCACCAGGTCGTGCAAAGAGGGGAACACCTGAAAGAAGATTTGTTCTTTCCATCCACTGGCCAGTCTTTTATGTCCTTTGCTCCTGTGTGAGCAATCCCTTAGAAAACAACCCCATTACCCTCCCCTTTGCATGCAAAAACAAGCTATTTGTTAGTACTGCAGGTGAGCAACAGGTGTAGAGGTCAGAGTTGGTGTCAGTGTCAGAAAGAGTCGCAGGAAGGCAAAGATGGACAAATGAATGGCACGTGAAGAACACCTACCGAGGACGGAGACAGGTGAAGAGGACGGCTGTAAGCTCATGAAAAAAACACCTGGCATTGGTCAGTGTGTTTCAAAGGCGCCAATAGAGGCAGTGGGGAGTGGATCAATGAGGATAAAAGGGCAGGAAGCGGCAGTTCCTGCAAAGCACCATTTCTCCACAACTTTGTTGGAGCTGCAACAACGCCAGATGATTGGAGGAACTGGGAATGACTCAGAGTTACTGGAGCCACCCGCATCCACCGAGGGAAAGTCAAGCAGCAGAAGGGGTGGCTGCAGGGCAACCACTCCCTTGCATAGCGGCCTGGACCTACAGCAGATCACGGAAACCTGGCATCTTTGACCCAGCTGCAGCATAGAGGACAAGTTGACACTGGCGAGCACAGCGCGGGGCTAGATGGATGTCCCTGTGGCAGTGAGAGCAGCATCTGGGCAGCAGTGGCCAGCTCTTGTGCCATTTCAGAGGCCGCCTGCATACTGCTAGAAACTGCCCAGCACTGGCAGAAGAAGAACGCTGCTGAAAGCCTTCCCTGTGCCTGTAAGAACAGGACCAGGCAGGAAAGGGTAGGCTCTCGAGGAAATATGGAGGCTGCTGGCATACTGCCTAAAACTCCCCGGAATCAGTGGAGGAAGCACGAGCAAGGCAGCCCGAGGCGGGTGAGCAGAGGGAGCGCCAAAGGGACGAGAGCACATTGGCTACCTGCCCACTAGAGGGATAATGCAGTGGGTGGGTTGGTTTATGTGCACGCAGTAGCCCAAAAGGGGGCAAAAAAGGATACAGCAGCCAGGAGGCATGCAGCGGTCGGCGAACAAAACAGGGCAGGTGTGGAGCTGGATATTGACCCGAAGGAGCTGCTGGCCAGAGCAAGAGAGTTGGCGGAAAGTCATGGCTATGCCTGGGTGAGCCAGCAGGTTCTAGGCACAGCAGAGGCATGGTGGGCAAGCGTCCCACAAAGAGGCACAGGAGTGAGACAGTGAGAGAGCCCGGGGTGGCAGGAATTGCACCCATAAGCGATGCTGGGGCCACGGTGCTCAGAGGTGCACCCAAAGGGCAGGTGGCCTTAACAGGGGCCCTCAAGAGAAGGAGGTCAACAACAGCAGAAAGCATCAGGGTACAATGCAGGGAGCGAAAACACCAGTAACTGGAGGAGCTCTCAGCCAGGGCCAACAGGTATGAAGCCTTGACAATAGCCCCTTAGGATGCCTTCAGCGAGGAGAACAACCCCAAGAAGAGCATGCATGAGAACAACCAACAGAAGGTGCCTGAAGCCTGCACAGCAGTGGCCAGAGTGTCCAGAGCTGGAGGAAGCATGAGAATGGCAGTCACAAACTGTAAGCCATGAAAACCTGGTCATGGGGGGTAAGTGTTTCGCCATGAGGGAAGCATGCAGCAGCATGGAGTGTGTATAGCAATGGGGGGGGGGGGTAGCACATACTTTGACGTACAAGTGGGTGTTCTTTTTTGTGGCAAAGCAAGGCAAGTTAGTCCTCTGGGCCACGTTTGAGCAGCGTGGATGCTGGCAAACACGTTTACAAGGTAACGGGCCACCGCAGAAAAGCATGGGTACATGGGGCCCACTGGTCATGAGGCCACAAGCAGCATTTCAGCTGCCTACATGGGCAGTCCCGGGTGACCATGGCAAGGTTTCGGGGCACTCCACCCCCTTTTTGCACACAGTTTGGAAGGCCAGTGAGCAAACCTTGGCAGGAACCTGTGTGTGTGCCAGGGGCGCAGTTAACAACAGAGGCTAGCTCAAGTGCACATATGGGGTTACAGGGTACAGGGCCTACCGGCAGGAAAGGAGTGCCTGAGGCCACAGGAAGCCAGACGTAAGAGGCCGATAATGGGAACAGTAATAAAGAGAGCAGCAAGGGGTCAGCTGAGAAAACAGGCATGACAGGCAAGCCTATAGGAAGCAAGGGGCCAAAGCGGGTGAGGTAGACCCTACAAAAGCCTGGGTCAGGGTGTGCGCCACCTGGGGCACACAACAGGAAATCTCTTAGCAAGTACATTAGGCCTTCACCAGGGGACCCTCCTAGCATGTGTGGCCAATCAGTTTCATTGCCTGTGCGGTTAAGGAATTGATTTGGCAAAAGGAGTTTATTGACTTATTTTCCCTGTTAGAAGGGCACCAGGCAAGGACAGACCTAACAACTCACAACAAGAAAGAGGAGGATAGAAAGGAAAGGTGCAAGCCGAGGGAAGAAAGGTCTATCAAAAGCTGGTTGCAGACCTACATGCTTCTTTGTAGGAAAATTCCAGCAGAGTGGGTCCGCACTATCCCTCTATGAGCAAAAAATACATGAGGCACAGAGGAAGTTCCAAGAGGATGCATCCCTGCGTTATGACAAGCGTTTTAGGGAAAAGATGCAGACGTGGTCAGTGATTGAGTGGGATCATCAAGATATTGAAGGTTTCACCAACCACATGATAGTGCCAAAAGAAGAGGTCATGGCACAGGATCACTTTTTCATCCATCAGGAAACAAACCAGGTACGAAGGAAACTCTAAAAAAAGAAGGAGGAAGGCATACACCGGGGGTAAAGGTGGAAGGTCCCACACAACAAATTGATGGAAATATGACAAGGATGACTGTAAATCGGGACAGGTTATTCAAGTTTGGGCGTGTGTGTAGCAATTGTGGGGGTTCACACCCCGCAGTTGATTACAAAAAAGCAAATGGAGGAAGCAGTAGAAGGGATAATGGCAGGCAATAGTGGGTGGATTGGGGAAGCCCGGGCAGAAGGGGAGCCCAGGCTGACACCAGCACTCTCAACTCCCAATCTGGTAGGTAGGTTAACATGATTGCTAAAAGGTTATCATAGAAATAAGGAAGGGCAGTTGCTAGCCCAAGAGTTTTCATCAGGTTTTATCATTCCTTACTATGACCCCAAAATTACTCGCCAGAGTAACAACCTTAAATCATTGCTAGAGCATACTGAGGTAGCCAGACGAAAAGTTGACAAAGAGCAATGGCAGGGTAGGACAGCAGGCCCTTTCAAAGAGCCACCCCTTGACCACTTCATAGTTTCCTCGTTGGGTCTTATTCCTAAAATGGAAGGAGTGCAATTCTGTCTCATCCATAATATGTTGTACTCTGAAAGGGTCTTGGTCAGTGACTAGTTAGATCAAGATAAATGCTCAGGCCCATATTTATACTCTGTTTGCGCTGAATTTGCGTCATATGTTTTCCACAAATCCATCACAAACTTAACTCCATATTTATATTTTGACGCTAGGCACGTCTAGCATCAAAATATTGGAGATTGCACCATTTTTTGGATGCGTGAACCTACCTTGCATTAACGAGATGCAAGGTAGGTGTTCCCATCTAAAAAAAGGTGCTATCCCCATAGCCCCATATTTATCCCTGCGCGCTAAAATGATGCACAGATGGAAGGAGGAGCAAAATAATGGGGCTAAATAATGGTACAAAGCTTGCTTTGCACCATTATTTAACCCCTGGGTCCAGGCGTTAGGGGACTTGTGGACCCATTTCCATGGTTAAACACCATGGAATGGGTCTACAGGTGCCCTCCCAAAGCCCCAGGAACACACCCACCCCCACCAGAGGGACACTGGAGGATGGGGGACCCCATCCCAGGTAAGTCCAGGTAAGTATTTTTATTTTGCCATCTGGGGCCCTTATGTGGGCCCCCCTGCATGCCACAGGGTGCAATGGCCATGCCCAGGTGAAACTTTTCCCCTGTGCTTGCCATTGGAGTGGAGGGCATGTAGGAGGCTGGACTGGTTTGTAGTAAGTACACAAGGTACTTACAACTTACACCAGATCCAGTTATCCCTTATTAGTGAAATGCAGTCAGTGTCTAGAAGCCAGGCTGTCTATAGGTAGCTGTAGGCAGAGCAGCCAAGGTTGAACTAGGAGACATGCAAAGCTCTTGCAATACCGCTGTAGTAACACAGTACTTACACACATGAAAGACAATACTAGTGTTACAAAAATAAAGGTGCTTTATTTTAGTCACACAATGCCAAAAATACTTTGTGGGCTATACTCCCTTAGGAGGTAAGTAAATCACACATTATATACACTAATAACCAGAAACAGGTAGGAACACAGTAGGAAAACAGTGCAAATAGTGAAAAACACCATAGGTTGCCATGGGCGTAGGGGGAACACAAACCATATACTAAAATGGTGGAATGCGAAAGTCGGTTTCCCACCTAGGCATGTGTAGTGTGTAGAGGGGCGCTGGGAGTGTAAGAAAACACCAAAGGTAAGTAAAATACTGTCTTGCGTGGGGAGGCAAGCTCTTACCTTCTCCAAAGTTGGGCAGCTGGACTGTGGGACTGCTGGAGTCACTTTAGTCTGCCACCCGTGTTGCTGGATCCATGCCTGTCATCAGGAGAGGGTGACCAAGCCACCGGTCGTCGCTGCAGAGAGGTGCCTGTTGAAGCAGGGAAGTGACTCCGTCACTCCACTGGAGATTCCTTTACTTCTTTTGGTGCAGGCTGAAGACAGGCAGTCATTGGAGGATTCACGACTTGGAAGCTGTTGCAGTTGCTGGCAGGAGCTGAAGTTACAAGGTTGCAGATGTTCTCTTTGCTTCTTTGTTGCAGTTTTGTAGAATTCTTGGAGCGATCTGCGATTGATCCATCGGTAGAAGATGAAGTAAAGGATGCAGAGGATTCCTGCTCTAGTCTAGCAATCTGAATCTGAAAAAAAAAACAGAGGAGAGATCCTAAATAGCCCTGAGAGGGGATTGGTCACCTAACCAGGTAAGCGCCTATCAGGAGGGGTCTCTGATGTCACCTGCTGGTACTGGCCACTCAGATACTCCCAGAGTGCCCCACCACCTTGGAATGCAAGATGGCAAAACCCAGGGACACTCTGGGGGTGGTGATGGACAGGGGAGTGGTGGCTCCCCTTTCCTTTTCTCCAGTTTCGCACCAGAGCATGGACAGGGGTTCCCTGCACTGGTGTAGACTGGATTGTGGAAGGAGGGCACCATCCATGCCCTTCAAAGCACTTCCAGAGGCTGGGGAGG
The DNA here is from genome assembly GCF_031143425.1 of Pleurodeles waltl. Taxonomy (NCBI): domain Eukaryota; kingdom Metazoa; phylum Chordata; class Amphibia; order Caudata; family Salamandridae; genus Pleurodeles; species Pleurodeles waltl. The sequence continues at coordinate 1,606,518,649 of NC_090444.1, forward strand.
CTGACCCTTCCCAACCTGTAACACCTATCTCCTAAAGGAAATGCATTGTTCTGCCTTCCTGGGATTGAGCTGTTCAAGCCCCAGGAGTGCAGAAGGCTGTCTGTGAGGTGGCAGCAGCTGGAGCAGCAGTGAAACCCTCAGAAGACTGGTTTGGCAGTACTGGGGGTCCATGGTGGAGCCCCCAGAGTGCATGAGATTGTAAAACCAATACTGGAATCAGTATTGGGATACAATTCCCAGTTGTTAGACACCTTACATGGCCATATTCGGAGTTATCATTGTGAAGCTACATATAGGTATTGAACTATATGTAGTGTCAGCATAAAATGGCGTCCCCGTACTCATGAAGTCGGGGAAAATGGGTCTGGATGATGTGGGGGTACCTCTGCTAGTGCAGGGATGCCCTGACACAGAGGTAAATAGCACCCAGCCTTCAGGGTTGGAAGACCTGCTATATAGGTGACTTATAAGTGACCTGGTGCAGCGTCTATGGCTATGAAATAGTGCATGCACTATTTCACACAAGCTGCAATGGCAGTCCTACAGAAGCCGTCTTATGGGCTCCTTATAGGTGGCAAAAAATGCTGCAGCCCATAAAGATCCCCTGGAACCCCAATGCCCTGGGTGCCTATCTACCATATCCTAGGGACTTATAAGGGGGGACCAGTGTGCCAATTTGGAGTGAAATATAGAGTCACTAAACTGTAGTGACAAATTTAGAAACAGAAAGAGCATAAGCACTGGAGTTCTGATTAGCAGGACTCCAGTGACAATTTTGAAAACCGTGAAACACACTGACAAGCAGGATATAAACCATAAGACCTGGGGTCCTGACTAGCAGGATCCCAGTGACACAGTCCAAAACACACTAACATCAGGCAGAAATTGGGGGTGACATGCCAAAAAGAGGGTACTTTCCTACAAAACCTCCCCTAACGAGGGACAATAAGGCTAACCTTGTACAGATGAGTCTTCATTGTCTAAGTGGAAATATCTGGAGAGTCCATCTGCCTTGGAGTGGTTACTCTCAGGTCAATGTTCCACTGTAAAGTCGTACCCTGTAAGGAAATGGACCACCTCAGCAATTTAGGGTTTGCTCATTTCATCTGTTTGAAAACATAAGAGAGGTTTGTGGTCTGTCTGAACTATGAAGTGAGTCCCAAACAAGTAGAGTCTTAGCTTCTTCAGGGTCCAGACCACAGCAAAGGCCTCCCTCTCTATAGCTGACCAACGCTTTTCTCTAGAGGTCAACCACCTACTTATAAAAGTAACAGGTTGATCCTGGCCCTCTGATTTAAGTTGTGATAATACTGACCCAACCACTACCTCAGAAGCATCTGTCTGGACAATAAACTTCTTAGAATAGTTTGGGCTCTCTGGGACAAGTGCAGTACACATAGCCTGCTTAAGCTCCTCAAAAGTTTATTGACAACTGGCTGTCCATAATACCTTCTTGGGCATCTTTTTTGAAGTGAGGTCATTAAGGAGGGCTACAATGGAGCCTTAGTTCTTAATGAACCTCCTGTAATACCCAGTGAGACCAAGGAAGGCTCTGACCTGGGTCTGAGTAGTAGGGGGAGACCAGTCTAAAATAGTCTGAATCTTCCCTTTTAGTGGTTCAATCTGTTCTCCACCAACTAGGTGTCCCAGATAAACTGCCTTCCCCTGCACTATCTGGCACTTTGAAGCCTTGATAGTGAGGCCTGCCTTTTGCAGGGCCTCCAAAACGTTCCACAGGTGGACCAGGTGGTCATCCCAGGTAGAGTTAAATACAGCAATATCATCTAGATATGCTGCACTAAAAGCTTCCAGACCTTGGAGGACTGCATTCACCAGCCTTTAGAAAGTGGCAGGTGCATTCTTCAGACTAAAGAGCATAACTGTAAATTGATAATGCTCTCCTATGGTTGAGAATGCAGTTTTAGGTTTAGCATCCTCTGATAGATTGATCTGCCAGTACCCTGCAGTCAAGTCAAAGGTGCTCAGATACTTGGCAGATGCCAGTGTATTTATCAGCTCATCTGCCCTGGGTATAGGGTTAACATGTGTTTTGGCGAATGTGTTGAGCCCTCTATAATCCACACAAAACCTCATTTCCTTTTTCCTATTTTGAGAATGAGGTTTTGGCTCTAGCACCACTGGGCTGGCCCATGGACTATCTGAGTGCTTAATCGCTCCTAGATCCAATATCTTCTGAACCTCAGATTTAATACAGTCTCTGACATGGTCAGGCTGCCTATAAATCTTACTTTTGACATGCAAACTGTCTACAGTTTCAATTGTTTGCTCACACCAAGTAGTCTGACCAGGTGTAAGGGAAAAGAGTTCAGAGAATTGGTCTAGGAGGTTTTTGCAGTCCTCTTTTTGCTCTGCTGTAATGCAGTCTGCAAGGTTAACTCCTTCCACTGAGCCATCAGCTGCAGTGTTGGAGAACAGGTAAGGGAGAGGATCACTTTCTTCTTCCTGCCCCTCAGTGGCCATGAGTAGGGACAAGTCTTCCCTATCTTAGTAGGGTATAAGGAGGTTAAAATGAAGTACCCTTAGGGGTCTTCTGGGAGTGCCTAGGTCCACCAGGTAGGTGACCTCACCCTTCTTCTCCACTGTGAGATGCGGCCCACTCCACTTGTCCCGGAGTGCTTTTGGTGCAACAGGATCCAATACCCACACCTTCTGTCCTGGGTGGTACTCGTGTGGGATGGTCCACTGCCACTAAGATGAATCTGTTTCCAGAAGCAGTTGGAGGGTCAAGGGGGCCAACAATGTCAACCCCTACCCTTTCAAAGGGCACCCCAACCAGAGGCAATGGGATTAAGGCGACCTTTGGGGTGCCACCAGTCTTACCACTGGCTTGGCAGGTGACACAAGAGCAACAAGACGTTTTTGTGTCTTCTGACATGTGAAACCAGTGAAAGTGAGGGACCAGTCTGTCCCAAGTCATACTTAACCCCAAATGTCCAGCCAGGGGGAATATCATGTGCTAGAGTTAGGAGGAATTCCCTATACTGCAAGGGAATGACCAGTCTCCTGGTAGCACCAGGTTTTGGGTCCGTTGCCTCGGTATAGAGGAGATTATTCTCCCAGTAAACAGCTTGCTGTCTTAAACCCTCTAGTGTGGGACTGGACTGGTCTGCTGTGCCACACTCAGTTCCTCCCTGGCAGGCCCCCCTGCACCCAAGAGTTCAGCTGTGTCAGTCTGAAGCTCCTCTGGTGTAGGTTCTGCACAAGGAGCTGACCCCTCCTCATCAAAAGGGGGATCTTCAGGCGAGGGAGGGATAGTGTCCTAGTTTTTGGGAGCACTTGGTCCATTCTTCCAGGATCCAAGTTTCCCTGTCCTCTTTGTCTCTTGTCCTGATCCCTGGTAAGAGCAAAGATGTGCCCAGGAATGCCCAGCATTGGTGTATGACCCTCTAACTCCACTTCAAGCCAAGCTGAAGTCTCCAAATCATTGCCCAGTAGACACTCTACAGGTAGGTCAGTGGATACCACAACAGTTTTTGGACCAGTACCCTCCCAACACAGTTGAGATTCACAACAGCCCTGGGGTGGCTAACAGTGTTGTTATGGGCATCAGTAACTTGGTACTGATGACCAACTAGGTGTAGCTCACGGGCTACCAGCTTTTCCATAACCATAGTGACACTGGCACCTTTGTCCCTGTAGGCCTCAACCTAAACACCATTTTAGGAAAATGCCACTGTTGGCATGGTTACCCCGTTTTGGCTTAGTGTAGATGCCAACTTTGATTGAAAGTGTGCTGGGACCCTGCTAACCAGGCCCCAGCACCAGTGTACTTTCCCCAAAACTGTACCTTTGTTTACCCAATTGGCACAGTCCTGGCACACAGTTAAGTCCCTTGTAAAAGGTACCCCTGGTACCAAGGGCCCTGTAACCAGGAAAGGTCTCTAAGGGCTGCAGCATGCATTATGCCACCCTAAGGGACCCCTCAATCAGTGCATGCACACTGCTTGACAGCTTGTGTATGCTGGTGGGGAGAAAAGACAAAGGCCCTCATGCTGATAATGGTGGTAAATGCTGCCTACCGCCACTGCGACGGACGCCAAAAGACCGTCACTGTGGCTACTTACCATCCACCATATAATGACTATAGCTGGAATTCTGCAAGAAGGCTGGCAGAAATGCGGCTACGGTCATGGCCGCGGACGGCCGTAAGGTGGCACTGCTGCCAGCAGCATCGCCACACCAGAAGGAAAGCCGACGCCGTGTCCCATCTCCGCAGGGGGTGCTCCGACAGGAGACAGGGGTGGGGGGTGTTGTGTGTGCGTGTGGGTGTGTGTGTGTTTGTGTCTGTGTGTGTGTGCATGAGGGTGTGGGGCATGTGTGATGCGTGTGTGCATGAATGAATGTGAGTGTGCATGTATGTTGTGATATGTGAATGCGTGTGTTCTTGTATGTATATCAGTGTGTGTGGGTGTGTATGTGCATGGATCTATGCATGTGTGGGTGAATGTGGGTATGCATGTGTGTATGTGTGTGTTTTGCCGTGTGTGTATGTGTGTTTATGTTGGAAGGGGGCGGAAGGGGGAGGGTGGGAGAGGACCCTGGGGCGAGGAAGCATAGGAGACCCGTATCAGTGCCATGGAAGGAATTGCCTGGCACTGATAGTGCCTACTGCCATGGTTTTCGTGGCGGTACAAATGCCACGGAAACCATGGTGGTGGGCGGGGTCATATTGCTGTGGGCAGCCTACTGACGGCCGCTGGGCTGGAGGCTGTAGTCTCCAGCCCAACGATCGTTACCGCCGTGGAGGTCGGTGTGTTACACTGGTGGTTTGGCTTTTGCCAAACCACCAATATCATAATATGGCGGTATGTACTGCCAGCCTGTTGGCGGTACTACCGTCGCTATTGCACCGACCGCCAAGGTCCTAATGAGGGCCAAAGTCAACATGGCACTCCCCTAAGGGTGCCCTGTCCCTAAACCACTGCCTGTGGCATAGGTAAGTCACCCCTCTAGCAGCCCTTACAGCCCTAAGGCAGGGTGCACTATACCACACGTGAGGACATAGCTGCATGAGTAATATGCCCTTACAGTCTCTAAGTCAATTATTAGACATTGTAAGTGCAGGGTATCCATACTGAGTATTTAGTCTGGGAGTCTTTCCATTACGAACTCCACAGCACCATAATGGCTACACTGAATACTGGGAAGTTTGGTATCAAACGTCTCAGCACAACAACCCCACACTGATGCCAGTGTGGGATTTATTGAAAAAATGCACACAGAGGGCATCTTAGAGATGCTCCCTGTATATTAGCCCAACTGCTAGTGTAAGGCTAACCAGTATGTGCCAGACTGCCCCTCCCAGACGAGTTTCTGACCACATGGGGTGAGTGTCTTCGTGGGCTGTGTGGTCAGAAAGAAAGCCTGTCCTGGGTGGAGGTGCTTCACACCTCCCCCTGCAGAAACTGTAACAGCTGGCGGTGAGCCTCAAAGGCTCAGGCCTGGTGTTACAGTGCCACAGGGCACTCCAGCTAGTGGAGATGCTTGCCCCCGGACACGCACCCACTTTTGGCAGCAAGTCCAGAGGGATACTTAGGAAAAACAAGGATGATTCATCCCCTCAGCCACGACCACCCCTAAGGCGTCCAGAGCTGAAGTGACCCCCTCCTTGAGAAATCCTCCACCTTGGTTTGGAGGATTAGGACCAATAGGGATAGGGATGTGCCCTCTCCCCAAAGGGAGTGGGCACAAGGAGGTTGTAGCCACCCTCAGGGACAGTAGCCATTGGCCCTGCCCTTTAACCCTAAAAACATCCCTAAATCTTCTATTTAAGGGCTCCCTGAACCAAGAGATTGAGATTCCTGACGACCTCAAGAAAAGAAGAAGGACTGCTGAGCTGACTACCCCGCAGAGAAGAAAAGGAAACAATAACTGACTCGGCCCAAGCCTTACCGGCCCATCTCCTGCTTCAAAAAGCTGCAAAAAAATAAGCACCATGTTCTACAGGCCCAGCAACCTATGAAGAGCCTCCAGGGGACTGTCAGCATCACCGAGGACCAAGAAACTCCCGTGGACAGCGAACCTGTCCAAAAAGAAGAAAAAGCAACCATCTTTAAAGGGACTCCCACCTCACTCCAGAAGCGTGAGTCCAAAACTACTCCGCGCCCAATGCCCCTGGCTTGTGTCCAGAGGAACCAAACAGCCAGAGAGGACCCCCAGGCGATTCCGGCCAAGTTTACAACCTGGGCTTACCTCTCCACTTATCCACAACAACGCCTGCAGAGAGAATCCTGAGGACCCCCCTGACTGCAACTGCCCGTGATGAAGATATCCGATACCTGGAGAAGCACTGCAACCACAGCCCACAGACTCGAGAGAAACCGACCACTGGTGCAGCAGTGACCAACAGGGGGGCCTCCTCCCTGTCCAGTTGGTAGCTTGCCCCAGAAGCCCCCCTGTGCCCTGCCTGCAGCACCTAAGTGACCCCAGGGTCCGCTCATTGAGTTCCATTGAGGAACCCGACGCCTTGTTTGCACTCTGCACCCGGCTGCCCCTGTGCCGCTGAGGGTGCGTGTTTGGTGCCTACTTGGGCTCCCCCCAGTGCTCCTCTAAACTCACCTGGTCTGCTCTTGGACAACACAGGTACTTTCCCGCAAGAAGACCGGAACCGGAGTAACCCCTGTTTCTATAGGTGCCCATGGTATTTTGGCTCCTGTTTGACCTCTACACCTAACCGGCCCTGTGTGGCTGGCCCTGAGTGTTTGGGGTTGTCTTGAGCCCCCAACAGTGGGCTACCTATGCCCCAGAGACTGAACATGTAAGTTGATTACTTACCTCCAAAAGTTTTCTGTAGTTTCTTCCCCATAACTGTTGAAAATTGGAGTGTCCACTTTTAAAATAGCTCTTTGCCATTTTAAGAAAGACTGTGTACAATGTTGATTCCATTCAAAGTCCTGATTATACCTATGCAAGGTCCCTTTCATTTAATGTACTTACCTGTTAATTGAATCTTGGGCTCTAGAAATAAATTATGAAAGAATATTTTCCTTATAAAAATCCTATTGGTCTGGAGTTAAGGCCCTCGTTATGACATTAGCGGTAAGTTCCGCTTACCCCCATGCCGACTACAGCCAACATACAGCTGCTGCGGCAGATAAACACAAGCATATTATGACACACATACCAATCCATCACTATACAGCCACACACACAAGTCCGTCAGCCCAAAGGTCAGTGATAAACTGGCGGTATCCAAACCCACACGGTTACGCCGACAGAACTACACCCACAACATTATGACCCACAGATCACCACGGTGGACATTCAATGGCAGTAAACCATTGGCGGTATATACCGCCGCGCTCAAAATACATACACTCAAACAGAACAACACCACATTGGACAATTCAATCTACACACACCTGACACCCATACACACACCACACCCCAACACCCCTATAAAACAAACACCCACATTACACACAACCCTTTACTACTAGAAAGAATTGCCACCGGCGAGAGATACAGCAAGACCACCACACAACCAGAATCACATAACACCATCACCCATACACCATCCATGCACCTTACATCACACACCCCAACACATCACCCCACACACCCTCACCCACACCACTCACACTACACCTATGGCACCACAACGACACTCCAGGTTCTCTGAGGAGGAGCTAAGGGTTATGGTGGGGGAAATCATCCAGGTAGAGCCACAGCTATTTGGATCACAGGTGCATCAGACATCCATTGCTAGGAAGATGGAGCTATGGCGGAGACTCTTGGACATGGTCAACGCCATGGGACAGCACCCCAGAACAATGGATGACATCAGGAAGAGGTGGACCGACCTATGGGGGACGGTGCATTCCACTGCAGCAAGACACCAACTAGCTGTACAGAGGACTGGCGGTGGACCCCCACCTCCTCCCCCACAACTAGCAACATGGGAGGAGCAAGTCTTGGAAATTATGCATCCTGAGGGCCTGGCAGGAGTAGGAGGAGGACTGGACTCTGGTAAGTCAATTCTTTATTACTACCACCCCCCAACTGCATGCCATCACATAGCCCCACCCTTACCCTCACTCCCATCACTCCACCACCTCCCACATACCCCACCATCACAACCCACTCATCCCAATACCAAGCCCTGCATGTAACACCATTGCATGGACACCCCTCACAGACATGCGTGGACACCTATCACCACTGCATGCACACTGGAGAGAATCACCTAGCCCACCAAATAGCAACTCACACAAAGGCTAATCTGCCAGTGCAACAACAACCATAGAGGGCAACACACCCATGCACAGGATGTCACATGCAGAAACAATAACACTTCATTTACATCCCCACAGGTCCCCCAGCCAATGTCACTGGAGAAGAGGTGCCAGCAATATCCAGCCCCCCCCCCCCAGAAGAGGCCAACAGTGATGACAGCAGCTCTGCTCGTCTGGATCTGGGTGACCAACCTGGCCCATCAGAGATCTCCGGACAGTCGGTTACCCAGGCACACTCTCACACCACAGAGCCTCCTCCCTCAGTAAACACCACCACAGCACCCACTCAGTGGGCCTATTCCTTTGTCCCCAGGATACGTCAATCAGCAGTGTGTCCACAACTACAAGGACCCCAGGACACCCCACACACAAAGGGCTATCAGGGACCTGGGGTCAGTGGCGGTGGGCACACGGTTCAGGGGACAGAGACCCAGAACAACAAGGAAGCTGGGAGGACTGCGGTGCGACAGGAGGAGGACAGGCCCAGGGAACTGATTCTCCAGGAGGCACTCACCGTGATCCTGGGAGCATACCAACATTCCCAGGATACGCTGGGCCAGATACTGGACAAGTTGCAGGAGAACATGCAGCTGCAGGAGGGACAGTACCTGGGGTTCAGGGAGGACTTGAAGGACACCAACACCACCCTTGTCACCATTGCAGGGGTGCTGGCAGACATGGCCAACCATATTAGGGAGGCAGTGGCACCCCACCGAGCCCCTGCCACTAGCCAAACCGATGAACAGCCCTCTACCTCTTCAGCCGCTGGTGGACAGGAGGCCCTGACACAGGATCAACAGGCCACTAGCACCCCTCCCCCTGCAGAAGGAGAACCACCCCGAAAACATTCCATGTGAACAATGCAGAAGCCAGAGACTATTGCCAAGACCCCCGCCAGGAAATAACACGCTACTGATTGTCACCCTTGTGTCCCACTCAGTCACCCTGTCCACCTTTAACTGCCATTGCTCCCCTTCCTATGCCCCCTTGGACAAGGCACCAGTGATACAAATAGACTGGTCTCTATCCTTTTCTTTCCTCCACCATCACCCGAGCCCATTGCACATCCCCCTCTACTTCTTAGCACTTAAATAAAATATGGAGTATGTCAAATGATTTAAGTATGTATTTGTTTAACAAAGTGTAAACATTGCACTTCAACTATATAGTAATGTATACATAGGAATGACCTATAGTTGGCTGCAGTCAACACACCAGGAGTGATAGTGGGGCACAAATATCTGCAAATAGAGAAGCCAAAGTGTACAGTGAGTGGCCATAGAAGTGGGAAAATTAGCATGCCAGTGACAATGTCAAACACAAAACTGTTAATTAAATGTGAAGTTACAATGTCTTACCTGTGTGTCATTGGAAGTATTGAAGAATTATTGCGCTTCTGTTGTCCTCATCCTCTGCCTCCTCATCTTCACTGTCAACAGGGTCCACTGCTGCCTCACGCCATCTCCAGCCTCAACCTCCTGCAGAAAAGGTGCCTGGTGATGTAAGGCAAGGTTGTGCAACGTAAAAATGCCACGATGATCTGGCAGACCTTCTTGGGTGAGTAGTACAGGGATCCACCTGTTAGATGGAGGCAACAAAACCTTGCCTTCAGGATGCTAAAGGTCCTCTCTATAATTATTCTTGTTCGCCGATGTGCCTCATTGTAACGTTCCTCTGCCCTTGTCCTGGGATTCCTCACAGGGGGCAGTAGCCATGAGAGGTTGGGGCAACCAGAGTCACCTGCAAATATCGAGGGACAACTGTTAGCCACACACCAACCATTAGGGCACACACCATACCCATACACCAACATCCACTGGGTGGGAACCAGGGCTCACCTATTAGCCACACCCTGTGCCTCTGGAGTTGAGCCATCACATATGGGATGCTGCTAATCCTCAGGATAAAGTCATCATGCACAGACTCAGGATATTTTGCATTGACGTGGGAGATGTACGTGTCCGCCAGGCACACCTTCTGCACATTCACGGAGTGAAAGCTCTTTTGATTTCTGAACACCTGTTCATTTCGTCAGAGGGGGACCAATGCAATATGTGTTCCATTAATTGCCCCAATAATGTTGGGGATATGTCCCATTGCATAGAAATCCGCTTTCACTGTGGCCAAATCCTCCACCTGTGGGAAAATGATGTACCTGCGCATGTGTTCATCAGGGCAGACAACGCTCTGGTCAGCACATTTGAGAACATTGGCTGAGACATTCCTGCTGCCAAGCCCACTGTCACTTGGAAGGAGCCAGTTGCCAGGAAATAGAGCACTGGTAGCATTTGCACAAGAGGGGGGGTCCCGGTGGGTTGACGGATAGCAGAGATTAGGTCAGGCTCCAATTGGGCACACAGCTCTGTGATTGTGGCCCTGTCAAGTCTATAGGTGAGGATAATGTGCCTGTCCTCCATTGTTGCAAAGTCCACCAGGGGTCTGTACACAGGGGTATGTCTCCATCTCCTATTCATCTGCAGAGGTTGCAATCTATGGGGCAAAATGGTGAGCAGCTGGTCAGCATCTCTTTTTTCCAACCACTACACTTCAATGCATGTTGTGATTGTAACAGCATTTTGTTGGAGAGGTCCAAATGGTGCTCATGTGTACTGTGACGCAGTAAGGAGCCATGGCCTGCAGGCCCGCTTGAAATGGCGCCCGCCTGTCCTGTATGGAGGGACATGTGGAAATGAGGTAATTCCGCTGATGTGCGCCGTTACGGGAGGCGGTCGAGAACCGCCGTGCAACTCCTCATTGGTTTATATTGGGCCCTATGGGGTACAGTGGCCAATAGTGATGTACACCGGCGGTGACGGTATGCACCTCCGCAGACGTGACTTGCATTTTCTATTTGGTCACTCACTTACTACCTGACCTTCAACAGGAGAGGACCTACCCTGCATGTGCTGCTGTGACTTGTGTCTGGAACTGACCATGGCTCGTGTGACTGGGGAAAGGGCCCCTGTCTTCTCCTCAGCAGAGTTGGAGAGACTGGCAAGGCTGGCAAGAGACTGGAGAGGACCTACACTGCATGTGCTGCTGTGACTTGTGTCTGGAACTGACCATGGCTCGTGTGACTGGGGAAAGGGCCCCTGCCTTCACCTCGGCAGAGTTGGAGAGACTGGTGGATGGGGTCCTACTCCAGTACCGAATGCTGTATAGACCTCCAGACCAACAGGTGAGTGCATTGTGAGTACGATGCATGGGGCGTGAATGCTTGTAGTGCTGTGTGTGAAGGCCTCATGTAGGGGGTGTGTGGTGGATGGGCTCTGGGCAGCGTGCAGCATGTATTGTGAGCCATATCTGTGCTAATGGGGATGGGAAGGGACATGGTGGGCCATGAGTGTAACAGGCAGGATGGTCGGACTGATACCTTTCACTGTGTCCATTTTCCTGCAGGTCAGCGCCCATCAGAAAAAGGGTATATGGCGTGCCATCGTCAAGGATGTGTGGACCCTGGGGGTCTACGGCAGGCAAAGCACCCACTGTTGGAAATGGTGGGAGGACCCGAGACGCCAGGCACAGAAGACGGCGGAGGCCCAGCTGGGGATATCCTCCCAACGAGGAAGGGGTGCCCGTCGAACCCTGACCCCACTGATGGCCTGCATACTGGTAGTGGCCTATCCGGAGCTGGATGGGCACTTGGGGGCATCACAGCAGCCACAAGGGGGTGAGTAGACTGCCCCAATAAACAACTTGCACCTGGTGGGGTGGTATACAGGTGGGGGATCTGGGCCTGTTGGTGCCCCTAGGCCAGGCCTTACATAGCAGAGTAGGTCTCATGTTGGGAAGGGTTCTGATGTAAAATTCCTCCAACCAAACTAGTAGGCATCCACTACTGGGCATGGGTCTTTGGGTCTCAGGTGTGCTACAATTGGCGTTAGGTGTCCCTTTTCATGACCTGGTGACTAGCATTGTGACTGGTAGTGCATTGCCTAGTACGTACGGCTGTTCCCTGTGTGTGTATGTCATGTACGCCAACATTGGTGTTTGATGCCGCCATTGACCAAGTGTATCATTTGTCTCTTCTCCCCCCTTTTTGTTTTGTCACCCTGCCTTATGTGCATTAGCATCATCTGGCGGAGGAGCAGAGGCACCGGCGATGGAGGGAGCTGCATCCCACAGGACCGATGAGGCCGAATCCACCGACGGTGAGAGCACCAGTGGGGCGAAGGGCGAGGGGAGCACCACGGCGGAGACTGGATGGGACATATTTATTACCACCGGCCTGTTGGTGGTATTACCGCCGCTTTATCACCGACCACCAGGGTACAACAAATGCTTTACACTACCCTTTGATAAGCCTAACTGCTCGACCACACTACCAGAAATAGACCATTAGTATTATCTATAATTGCCGCTGTCAAGCCTCTTGGGGAAGCCCTGGACACACTATGGCCCTCATTACAACACTGGCAGTTGGTCTTAAAGTGGTGGTCATACCACCAACTGGCCGGTGGTAATTACCACCAAATAATGACCATGTCGGTGTTATTTCCGATTGACAGCCAATGTAGCACACCGACCGCCAGGGCAGAAACAACAGCCATCATGGCGGTAGCCGCCTACAGCCAGGCAGAAGTCAATGTTCCACCCACCATATTATGACCTAAAAAACCACCACCTTTTCCGGGGCGGTACCAACAACATCAAAAGCCTGGCGGAAACAGAGCACAGAAGTGAAAGGACTCACCATTGGAGACACAGGGAACAACCACACCGACATGGAGCCCAAGCTGCATGTCTTCCCCATGGTCTTCTACGTGCTGCTCCACCACAAACACCAATGACGGCGAAGACGACGACGGTGAGTGCAGCCGCCTAGCACACAAGGGGGGGGAGGAAAACAACAGTGACACACACACACACACAATACCCCCTTCACCGTACACACAATCAGCTGCATTATTCAAACATTTTTACCCCATACCTCGGATGAATAATGCAAGGACAAAACGTTTTCGAAAAAGTAATGTAATGAGAGCAACACATCAAGATAAATAAGTGAGGCAAGATAATAGATATATACATATGTGTAGGAAATTACAATCTTCCTTGGAATGTTATCCCTATTTTTACCTGTATGTCAGTATGTTTTTGCCTGTCTCACTGGGTTCCTGCTGATCAGGACCCCAGTGCTCATAGTTTATGGCCTAGTGTGTGTATCTGTGTAGTGCTTGACTATGTCACTGAGGCTCTGCTAATCAGAACCTCAGTGCTTATGCTCTCTCTGCTTTTAAATTTGTCACTATAGGCTAGTGCATTCATTTACCAATGACTTATAAGTCCCTATTTTATGGTACCTAGGTACCCAGGGCATTGGGGTTCCAGGAGATCCATATGGGCTGCAGCATTTCTTTTGCCACCCAAGGGAGCTCAGACAAATCCTTGCACAGCCCTGCCATTGCAGCCTGCGTGAAATAGCGCACACGTTATTTCACAGCCATTTTCACTGCACTTAAATAACTTATAAGCCACCTATATGTCTAACCTTCACTTGCTGAAGGTTAGGTGCAAAGGTACTAAGTGTGAGGGCACCCTTGCACTAGCAGAGGTGCGCCCACATAGTTCAGGGCCATTTCCCCGGACTTTTTGAGTGCGGTGACTCTATTACACGCGTGCACTACATATAGGTCAATACCTATATGTAGCTTCACAATGGTAACTTTGAGTATGGCCATGTAACATATCTAAGATCCTGGAATTGTCCCCCCACTCCAAATCTGGTATTGGGGAGCCAATTCCATGCATGCTGGGGGCTCTACCATGGACCCCCAGTACTGCCACCCCAGATCTCTGAGGTTTGCACTGCAGCTACAGCTACTGCCACCTCACAGAGAGGGTTCTGCCCTCCTGGGATCTGGGCAGCCCAGTCCCAGGAAGGCAGAACAAAACATTTCCTCTGAGTGCAGGCTGTTACAACCTCTCCCTTTGGAAATAGGTGTTACAGGCTGGGGAGGGGTAGCCTCCCCCAGCCTCTAGAAATGCTTTGAAGGGCACAGATGGTGCCCTCCTTGCATAAGCCAGTCTACACCGGTTCAGGGACCCTTGTCCCCTGCTCTGGCGCGAAACTGGACAAAGGAAAGGGGAGTGACCACTCCCCTGTCCATCACCACCCGAGGGATGGTGCCCAGTGCTCATCCAGTGTGCCCCAGACGTCAGACATCTCACTTTGCAAGGTTTGGGGGCACTCTGGAGGCCTCTGAGGGACCAGTGCCAGCAGGTGACGTCAGAGACCCCTCCTGATAGGTCCATACCTGATAAGGTAGCCATTCCCCCTCTCAGGGCTATTTAGGGTCTCTATTGTGGGTTCTCTTCAGATTCTGCTTGCAAGTTTCCTTCAGGAATCCTCTGCAACTACTTCATCATCCTCTGACCTCGGATCAACTGCAGCCTGCTCCAGGAACCGCTGTAACAGCAACAAAGTATCCACAAGGGATACTTTTCTTCTGCAACCTCAGCTCCAAGTCAGCAACTGCAACAATTTCCATGGTGTGCACGCTCTGGGGACTCCCTGTCTCCATCCTGCACCAGAAGGACTGAAGAAATCTCCCGTGGGGTGATGGAGTCACTCCCCTGCTCAAGCAGGCACCTCCCAAGACGGCGACCAGTAGCGACCACGGTCCTCTCACAGTGATGAGCATGCTCTTAAGGACACAGAGGGTGAACATCGTCGACATAGACTGTCCTGAGGTCCTGCTGACGCAATTTGGAGGAGGTAAGACCTTGCCTTACCAAAGAGCGACGGTACCCCTGTGTACTGCGTCTTCTTCACCTCCTGAGGCCTCTGTGCACTATTTGCTAAATTCCTTCATGCACAGCCTGGCCCAGGTCCCCAGCAGTCCATCCTGCAATGCTCAGCTCACCGAATTGTTCTCTGGCAGCGTGGGACCTTCCTTTGTTGTGCACCTCCTTCTTTTTTCCCTTTGTCCTGGGACTCCTGGGGATGCTGGATGGCATCCTGAGGGCTCTCTAAAGGGCTGAGAGCCCCCTCTTCCTCCTCACACAGAGTTGAGGCCCCCAGGCCCCTCCTGGGTCCATCAAGCACCATTTTGACACAAAACGCACTTTTGTCATAACCAAGGCTGGTTGGCGACTTCCAGCACAAAATCACATCTGCAACGATCTTCACTTTGTGGGACATCCTTTGCATCATGCAGGAACCCGCTGGCATCTTCCTAGGGTGCATTTCTGCAGTTTTCAACTAACCAGGGACTCTTCTTTTGCACCCGCTAATGGGTTGGCAGGGGTTCCTGTCCTCCCTGGAACTTCTTTTGACTTCTGTACATGGTCCCCTTTGTTTGCAGGTCTTCAGGTCCAGGAATCCAGCAGTTGTTGTTCGCAGACTTAGTTGGTTGCTGCAAAATCCCAATCACAAGGTGTAGTGTGTCCTATGAAAACTTGCAGTACTTTACTCCTGCTTTTCTGGGCTCTGGGGTGGGGTAATTTACAGATTTTTACTGTATTCTTACTCTCCCAGTGATTCTGCACACACTACATTTGTTTAGGGGGGAACTTGTGATTCGCATTCCACTTTCTTAGTATATGGTTTGTGTTGCCCCTAGACCTATTCTCTCCCATTGCATTCTAGAGCATTTCTTATTGTTTGCTTGTTCTATGACTATTTACTTGTCTAATTTTGGTGTCTAGTGTATATATTGTGTATAATACTTACCTCCAGAAGTAGTATTGTCTCTAAGATATTTTTGGTACTGTGTCACCCAAATAAAAACCTTTATTTTTAGTAACACTGAGTATTTTCTTTACTTGTGTATAAGTACTGTGTAACTATAAGTGGTATTGCATGAGCTTTGTATGTCTCCTAGTTCAGCCTAAGCTGCTCTGCTATAGCTACCTCTCCCAGCCTAAGCTGCTAGAACACTACTACATTTCACTAATAAGGGATAACTGGACCTGGTACAAGGTACCCACTGCAAACCAAGCCAGCCTCCTACAATATGTACATAATAATGGACACAGCCCAGTACACAATGTATGTTGTCCACACGGCCACAGGCCAAATTCCAAGGTCGCACATGGCACCTTCCTCAACACAGAGAGAACACTGACGGGGTATCAGTTTTGAAATAGGCAGGCACCTCAGGGGGACGGGAGATGGGGGGCACCTAAGCTGGCAGATGGAACAAGACCACTGGCTCTGGAGGGGGTAACATGCCCTGTGCTTGGTCCTGGGGAGTGCAAGGCCACAGTTTCTCAAGTGGGTGACTTCCCCAAATGTTCTGGAGGGGGCAACATGCCCTGTGCTTGGTCCTGCAGAGTGCAAGGCCACAGTCTCACAAGTGGGTGACTTCCCACAAGCTCTGGAGGGGGGCAACATGCCCCATGCTTGGTCCTGGGAAGGCTGGGGTGGATGTCTTATCCACTGGTTCTGGAGGGGGCATCGTTCCCTGTGCCCTTGATCCTGGGGAGGCTGGGGTAGGTGGGTGTCTTACCCACTGGTTCTGGAGGGAACATTGTGCCCTGTGCTCCTGATCCTGGGGAGTGCAAGGTCACAGTTTCTCAGGTGGGTGTCAAACTCACTGGATTTGCAGGGGGCAGGCCCACAGCAGCCCATGGAGGCAGGATTCCATAACGTCTGCCGGCAGTGACGGCTGCTCAATGGTGGTGGTGGTGGTGCTTCTGCTGGGGGGAGGCTCCTGCCCATCCCCTGCAGCCTTGGACGGTTGCTCAATGATGGTGGTGGTGATGCTGGGGGGGAGGCTCCTCCCCATCCCCCGCAGCTTGGAGGATGGCTGCACAACCATGATTGGTGGTGTGGGCTCCATCACAACTCCAGCCCCAGGCCCCTTGCCCTTCCTGCCTGCTGGTGCTGGCTCCTTAATCTTCCTGGCAGCAGCTTGGGCAGGCTCTTTTACCTTCTTACCAGCAGCTTGGGCAGGATCCTTTCCCTTTTTGGCAGCAGCTTGGGCAGGCTCCTTTCCCTTTTTGGCAGCAGCTTGGGCAGGCTCCTTTCCCTTTTGGCAGCAGCTTGGCCAGGCTCCTTCACCCTCAAGGCATGTGCCCTGGATCCTTTTCCCCCACAAGTGGGTGTGGTGACGACTGGGTCCATGGACTGGGTGACTGAGGTGCTTGGCTGCGTTCTTCCCACCCTGGCCAGGCATGCAGGACGGGGATGGGAGGGGTAGGGAAGAGGTCAATGGTGGATAGGAACAGTTTTTTAGGGACACTGGGACGGGAAGAGGAAGAAGATTTGGGAGTGGAGGAAGAGGGAGTGGTTGTTGGAGGTGTCTGCTGATTAAAGGTGCAGATGTATTGGCTGAATGCTGTTGTAAGGTGGATGGCTGTTGGGTGTCTGAGTGCATGCATTTGTGTACCTTAGGAGGGGGGGACAGAGACAGTGGGAGAGGACACAGGGGACATGTGCATTGCTGTTGTGGAGGTGTCTGCCAGTGAGGTGTTTGTTCTGCTAGGAGTGGTGGTGATGCTGGTAGTGAATGATGATGTAGTGCATGCAGGTGTGAGTGTAGACGGAACTGGGAGAGAGGTGGAGGAGAATGAGGGGAAGACAGTGGGACTTGTGAATGTTGGTGTGTCTGCATCTGGATGATGTTTGTGTGAGTGCCTGTGGGATGAAGTGTGGTGCTTGTGTTTGCCTGTGCCACTCTTGTGTGTTGTCTTGTGTGCATGCTCATCTGCCTATGTGCTTGGGATAGGTTGGGGTTGAGGAGAATGCCATTGGGAAGAGGAAGTTGGAGGGGGAGGGTAGAAACAGGGACAATGGCTGCCTTCGGAGAGGAGGTAAGAGCCTGGATGGATGTCTGTTGGGCTGCCAAGCCAGTGTGAATGCCCTCCAGGAATGCATTAGTCTGTTGCAACTGGGCTGCCAGCCCCTGGATGGCATTCACAATGGTTGACTGCCCTACAGAGATGGATCTCAGGAGGTCAATAGTCTCCTCACTCAGGGCAGCAGGGCTGACTGGGGCAGGGCCTGACGTGCCTGGGGCGAAAGAGATGCACACTCTCCTGGGTGAGGAAGCACGGGCAACTCGCTGAAGGGCTGCTGGGAGGGCGGTGCTGGTACGGAGTGGCGGCTGTACCTGTAACTGGGGTGGTCACAGAAGTGTCCGCCACCACCAGGGATGCTAATGCACATAAGGACAGGGTGACACAACAAGAAGGGGGGAGAGACAAAGGATACACTTGGACAATGGCTGCACCAAGGCCACTGTTGGCATAAACAGCACCGTCACACACTGGGAACAGCCCTATGCACTATGCATTGCACTACCAGTGATAGTGCTAGCCAACAAGGCATGGGGAGGGGCACACACCAGCAAATGCAGCACACCTGGGACCCACACAGCCCTGACCAGTAGTGGATGCCTAAGAACTAGGTAGCAGGACTATCCCTTCAGAACCCTAGCCACCAGGGGACCTACACTGCAACGTCAGGCCTGGCCTAGGGGCAATCACTGACACACATCCACCACCTGGATACCACCTCACCAGGCGTTAGTAGTAATGAAGGGCACTGTACTCACACCCTTGTGGCTGCTGGTTTGCCCTCAAGCACCCATCCAGCGCTGGATAGGCCACTGCCAGTATGCAGGCAATCAGGGGGTCAGGGTTCGATGGGCACCCCTTCCTCGTTGGGAGGCCATCCCCAGCTGGGCCTCCACGGTCTTCCGTGCCCAGCGTCTCAGGTCCTCCCACCGTTTCCAACAGTGGGTGCACCCAGGGTCTGCACGTCCTTGGCATGGCACACCATATACCCTTCTTTTGATGGGTGCTGACCTGCAGAGGAAATACACATACCCCTTCACATCTCCATTTGCACACATATGGCCCAGCACACAACCAATACGCCACCCAGAGGACATCCTCCCACCCCCTTCCAAGAGGCCTTCACACACACCACTCCATGCATTCATGCCACATGCATCTTGTCCACAGTGTACCCACCTGCTGGTCTGAAGGCCCATACAGCAGTCCGTACTGGGGTAGGACCACATCCACCAGTCTCTCCAACTCCGCTGAAGTGAAGGCAGGGTCCCTTTCCCCAGTCACACGGGCCATGGTAGGGCCACAGGTCACAGCAGCACATGCAGTGTAGGTCCTCTCCTGTTGAAGATCAGGTAGCAAGTGAGGAATCTGATATAAAATGGTGGTCACATCCACAGCGGTGCATGCCATCACCACCAGCGTAGATCACCATTGGCCACTTTAACCCATACAGCCCAATGTTTCCCAATGAGGAGTTGTACAGTGGTTCTTGACCTCCTCATGCAACGGCGCACAACATCAGCGGAATTACCTCACTTCCACCTGTCCCTCCACACAGGACAGGCAGACGCCATTTCAGGGGTGGGGGGCAAGCCCTGTATAATTGCTGCATCACTGTTTAAATTTGGACATACTGGACAATTCACACTGACCCATTACAAGTTAACACCATGCAATGTTCTGTTGAAGCCCCATTGTTCAGTTTGTGACCAGCTCCTCACTCTTTTGCCCCATAGATTGCTACCACTGTGGATGAATAGGAGATGGAGACATACCCCGTGTACAGACCCCTGGTGGACTTGGCAACAATGGAGGACAGGCACATCATCCTCACTTATAGACTTGACAGGGCCACAATCACAGAGCTGTGTGCCCTGTTGGAGCCTGACCTGATATCTGCTATCCGTCACCCAACTGGGATCCCCCCTCTTGTGCAAGTTCTATTGTGCTCCATTTCCTGGCAACTGGTTCTTTCCAAGTGACAGTGGGCTTGGCAGCAGGAATGTCACAGCCAATGTTCTCAAACGTGCTGACAAGAGTGTTGTCTGCCTTGACTAAACACATGTGCAGCTACATTGTATTTCCCCAGGTGGAAGATTTGGCCACAGTGAAGGCTGAGTTCATTGCAATGGGACATATCCCCAACATAATAGGGGCGACTGATGGTACACATATTGCATTTGTGCCCCCGTCAAAATGAACAGGTGTTCAGAAATCGTAAGAGTTTCCACTCTATGAATGTACAGATGGTGTGCTTGGCTGACCAGTACATCTCCCACATCAATGCTAAGTATCCTGGGTCGGTGCATGATGCCTTTGTCCTGAGGAATAGCAGCATTCCAAATGTGATGGGCCAACTACAGAGGCACAGGGTGTGGCTAATGTGTGAGCCCTGGTCCCCACCCAGTATATGTTGGTATATGGGTACGTGTAGGCCATATGGGATAGTGTGTGGCTAAATGTTGTCCTTTAATATTTGCAGGTGACTCTGGTTAACCCAACCTATCTTGGCTGCTGACCCCTGTGAGGAATGCCAGGACAAGGGCAGAAGAATGTTACAATGAGGCACATGGATGAACCAGAAGGATTATAGAACTGACCGTTGGCCTCCTGAAGGCCAGGTTCAGGTGCCTCCATTTAACAGGTGGATCCCTGTGCTACTCACCCAAGAAGGTCTGCCAGATAATAGTGGCATGCTGCATGTTGCACAACCTTGCCCTGATACGCCATGTGCCTTTTCTGCAGCGGGAGGAGGCTGTAGATGCCAGTGTGGCAGCAGTGAACCCTGTGGACAGTGAGGATGAGGAGGCTGAGGATGAGGATGAGGACAACAGAACAGCAGTCATCAGAAAATAATTCCAGTGACACACAGGTAAGACAGTGTTACTTCACATTTAATTGTAATTATTTTTTATTTTTTTGGCACTGGCATGCTGTTATTTCCCACTTATATGCCCCCTCACGGTACCCTTTGGTAATTCATTTTACAGATGTTGGTACCTCACAATAGTTGCTGGTATGATCACTGCAGCCAGCTACAGGTCATTAACATATGCTCCTTTACTGTACAGTTGAATTGCAATGTTTGAACCTAGTTAAATGAATTCATATTTGAAATATTTGACCTACTCCATAACGTCTATTTTGTCCAAGGGTATTTATTGAAGTGCTAAGAAAAAGAGAGGCAAGTGCAATGGGATGGGGTGATGATAGAGGAAAGCCTGGGATAATGTTCCAGTCTATTTGTATCACAGATGCATTGTCCAAGGGGACATAGGAAGGGGAACAGTTTCAGTTGAAGGTGGACAGGGTGACTGAGTGGGACACAAGGGTGACAATCAGGAGAGTCTCATTTCCTGGCGGGGGTCTTGGCAAGTGTATCTGGCTTCTGTCTGGATCTCAGGGAACGTTTGCGGGGTGGTTCTCCTTCTGCAGGGGGAGGGGTGCTGGTGGCCTGTTGGTCCTGTGTGCTCTTGTCCACTAGCAGCAGCAGAGTTGGAAGGCAGTTCAGATGTCTGGCTAGTGGCAGGAGCACGCTGTTGTGAGACTGCCTCCCTCATAATATTGGCCATGTTTGCCAGCACCCCTGCTATGGAGACCAGGATGTTGTTGATGGCCTGCAAGTCCTCCCTGATGCCTTGGTACTGTCCCTCCTGTAGCCGCCTGTACTCCTGCACATTGTCCGGGATCTGGCCCAACGTGTCCTGGGAATGTTGATATGCTCCCAGGATCTCTGCAAGTGCTTCCTGGCGAGTCGGTTCCCTGGGCCTGTGCTCCCCCTGGCGCACAGCACTCCTCCCAGTTTCCCTGTTGTCCTGTGCCTCTGTCCCCTGAACCATGTGCCCACTGCCACTGACCCAAGGTCCCTGATTGTCTTGGGCATGAGATGTTCCCTGGGGTCCATGTAGAGGTGGACACACTGCTGATTGACGTGACCTGGGAACAGAGGTGTTGGTACGCTGGGTGGGTGCTGTGGTGGTGTTCGCTGATGGGGGAGGCTCTGTGGTGAGGTGTGACTGGGCCTGGATAACCAGCTGTCCAGAGGTCTCTGATGGGCCAGGTTGGTCATCCAGATCCTGAAGACCAGAGTTGCTGTCATCAATGTGGGCCTCTTCTGTGTGGGAACAGGATATTGCTGGCACCTCCTCTCCGCTGACATTGGCTGAGGTACCTGTGGGGATGTAAATGATGTGTTATGGTTTCTCTGTCTTACATATTGTGCATCCGTGTCTTGCCCTCTTTGGTTGTATTTGCCCTGGCAGCTTTCACTTGTGTACGGTGGTATGTGATGGGATAGCTGATTCTCTCTAGTGTGCATGCTTTGGTGATAGGTGTCCATGCAGGGCTGTGAGTGGTGTCAATGCATTAGTATGGCATGCATGCCTTGGCATTGGGATGAGTGAGATGTGATGGTGAGGGATGTGGGACGTGGTGATGTGATGGGAGGGAGGGTGAGGGTGAAGGTATGTGATGGCATGCAGTTAGGGGGATGATAGTTGTAGAAAGTTGACTTACCAGAGTCCAGTACTTCTCCTACTCCGGCCAGGCCCTCAGGATGCATGATTGCCAAGACTTGCTCCTCCCATGTTGTTAGTTGTGGGGGAGGTGGTGGGGGTCCATTGAAACTGAAATTGTCCAGCTCGAAGAAAAGATTGGGGCTACTCATAAAATTACTCAGATAATTCCTCTCGAGCTCTTGGTTCACATTTTGCCCAGTATAGGGCTTCAGGACTCTTCTCAGAGCTCTTTTAATCACAAATTATTACAGTCTGAACTCAATGCTCTCTCTTCACAATTGCCTACCCTATGTGAAGAAGATATTGCGGATCACTTTGTTGCAGCATCCCCACCCCCCAAAAAAAGGAAAGAAGGAACCTGCGTAAAACATTTTAAATCTTCAAAGCGGACTACAAGGCGAATGGGAAACACTTGTTTAATTCCGGACCCACCAGCTAATTTATTATCAGCCGCAGGCTCACAAACTGAGGATTTAGACCCAAACACAAGGGAAAAGAGAGTCATCTGTGATGATTATACTCATAAGATAGATTCCATGCTCAAACTTCTTTTTGCAGCTCTGGAGGAGAAGTTAATAACTCTGATTATTACAAAATGTGAACATTTGAAAAAGAACTAAATTGAGCAGATTACTCAAATATCTCCTGCAGAAGTGGTAAATCCCCATAAGCAGGCGGTCTTGTCTGAACATCAAGAAGCAACGCATATTGACCGACCAACTTCCTATGATCCACCCAAGGTTCACCTTACAGGTGTTCATGGAAGCCCTATTACAGAGACTGCTCCCAGTCTAGTAGGCAGATTGGGAACACCCGCAGGTTGTATAACAGTACCTTGAATTAACCCTATTGATGCCCAAACAGAAATCTTGCAACTCCTACCAGACTGCATGCCTTATGTTTTGGTCTTAGCTAATGTTCCTCCCCTTGAACCTTCATGTAGGGAAGATACTATGGCACTAATGAGGAAATGTACCCATTGGCTGAGGCAAAAGCTTAGCTATCAAGTTGATTTAAATAATAAGATTCTTATGGCATGCAGAGTGAAGTGGGTTGGTCTTTCAAAGAAGGTATATGACGGCGACTGTATTGTGATTAATTTTGCCAACCCGTATTTGGTTAATTGTTTACTGATGGATTTCTCATACCATGCCAAGAGGAAAGAAGGGATTCAAATTCATCCTCTGATTTTTTTTTATGATTCAATCGCTTCACCTATCCTCTCTATTATGGCTCACTGTGATTTAAATGTGGAGATGCCTATGACATTTGTACAGGAAAATACTTCTAGACGTAGTCAGACTTTGACTTCTTTCGATGCGAATGATTGACAGACGGTAAAGAATAGCTGCACAATTGGTGTTTTAAATGAAGAAGTGGCTGGTGATGGATATGTAACCTCGGTACCATTGAATGGGCATGATAAGTTAGATACTTCCCCTCAAGATATAGCAGATGTTTCTATAATCAAGGAGCCAGTGGCTGGGATTGTTGACAAGAATAAACCTTTAACTCTGATTAGTTGGAATATTCTGGGGCTTCGGTCTAAGGTTAAAAACCCAGAGTGGCTGGAATTTATATCTAATTATGATGTTATCTGTTTTCAGGAAACTTGGATGGGTATTTTTCTGCATTTCGCCCAGCAATCCCTTCCTTGGCGGGCAGGGCAAGTGGGGGGCTTTTTGTTCTTGTTTCTTTGCAGCTCCCTAAAATGGAGGTGTCCTTGGTTTGGTCCTCTGCATTTTATTTGGTGGTTCAATTATCGATGGAGGGGAACAAAGGTTTTTTGTTTATTAATTTTTATAATAACATTCCCCGTGATTCCTTGAATGTAATTCTTGAGGAGTTAATGGATTTCCTTGACTTTTATGGGAAGTATCAGGACAGTGAGCTAGTCACGATTTGGGTTGGAGATTTTAACGTGCCCTTATGTAATCAGGAATCACCACATGCTTGTGGCACTTTTATACAGGGGAGAGAGACGTCCATACATCGTATCAATTCCAACCTGGTCGAAGCCTTAAATACTCTCATTTATAAACTCAGTCTTGTCTTTGCTAGGGAGAAGGCTGCTACACATATTCAAAAGATACCCACTTATACAGGAAATTATAAAGGTAGCATAATTGACTTTATTTTGATTAGCTCCCCAGATTTTCCTTTAATTTTGGATTTTAAGATAATACCACATTGTGCCAGTGATCATAACCCCCTGTGTATTAATTTAGTTTCTTATAATAATTCAACTTCATTCAGCGTAAGATGTAGGGGCAGTCCAGTTTTTAACAAATATCTTGGTCTTCATATGAAATGAGAAAATATAGATCCAAAAATCTTTCATAAGTATATTATTGAGCAAAATCTTGATTCTATTCATACGTGTTTAATGCCACAGCCATCATATCCTCATCTTGTATTAGAATTTGAAGCTTTAAGCAATGCCATATCTGAGGCTTTAGTGAGTAATAGGCCTTCTCATTGTCTCAAGCAGCGGCAATGGTTTAATTCTACCTGTACAGCAACCCACAAAGAGTTAAAATTAGCCCCGAAAACAATTCTGTTTAGTCGGGAACTAGTTAGATGGGCAAGGGGCCAATATAAGACAGCCCTGGAGGAAAGGAGAAATTAAATTAGAAATAGAGCATGGGAAGAACTCATGGCAGCTACGGAATTGAAGGACTCTGCACAATTCTGGAAAGTAGTTAATCACCCTTACTTTCTGGAATATGAAACAAACAGGGTGAGTGTCTGATACCTGAAGGGGTCTGGGTGAAACATTTCACAAAGATATTTCAGCCTGCAAATGATTCCCATTATGAACAAGGGGATTGCAGTAATTCAAATGTGGTGGCAGTAAATCTGAACACTAATAATTTATCCTTTGAGCTACATGAGGTAATTGCAGCTATTAAACGATCTAAATCGGGGAAAGTCCCTGGTCCGGATGGGGTCCCGGTTGATCTTTTTAAATCTATTCCAGACCTCTTGGGACCATTAATCACAAATGTATTGATTAGTGCAGTTAAAAGTAACATTCCTTCTTCATGGGAATTGGTAATAATTGTTCCTATTTTTCAGAAGGGAGATAGACAAGATTCAATCTGTTACAGACCAATTTCCTTAATAGATTCTACCGCCAAGATTTCGGGAAGTGTTATCTTGACCCGGCTTGAGGACTGGGCAGAAAAGGCAAACATTCTCCCTCCAATCCAATATGACTTTAGGCCTGGCATAGGTACAGTGGAGCAGGCTTTAAATTTACATCTTATTCTTAGTAAATATGTCACGATCAGGAAAGAATCTTATTCACTTAGCTTTTATTGATTTATCGAGTGCTTTTGATTTGGTGAATAGAGAGAAATTGTGGCAACTTATGGATATAATGGGGGTTGACCAGGATGTGCTTGAATTAATTAAACGTTTATACACTGACCTTACAATTTCAGTTCATTATGGCCAGTGTGGAGAGAGATCTCTTCCTTTTCCATCCTTATGAGGAGTTAGGGAGGGTTGCATCTTAGCACTGTTTTTATTTTTATTATATATCAATGGTCTTTATAGTTTTTTAGTACAAAATGGTAAGGATTTCCCTAGGATGGGACCCAGACAACTCCCGGTCTTATTGTATGCTGATGATGCTGTTTTGATTGACCGTACAGCAAATGGTCTTCAGAATTTATTAGACCTTTTTTTACTTTTATGCAGGATCTTGACTTGAAAGTCAGTTTTGTAAAGTCACACATTATGACATTTGGCCGTCGAAACACACGCTCCAGATGTTTTACTATGGATGGAAATATTTTAACTAAAGTGAAAGATTTTTGCTATTTAGGACTACATTTAAACTCCTCCTTCTCATGATACCCCTATCTTAATTTCAAGATCCAACAAATGGAGAGAAACATAGGCCCATATTCATACTTTTTGACGCAAAACTGCGCCAGCGCAGTTTTGCGTCAAAAATATTACCGCCGGCTAATGCCATTTTGGTGCGCTGTGCGGGGGTCAAATGTATACTTTGACGCACGGCAGTGCACACCACAAGTGTAAGTAATATTTTTTTACGCACACCGCAGCGTCAAGTCGTAAAGCAAAACAACGTTAACACGGTGGAAATGACTGTGAGCCGATTTACGACACCGCAAACCGGATATGCAGCGTTTTTTGACGCAATAGCGTCAAAATTCCCTGCGAACACAGCCATTTCAGCATGGGCGAGCCAAAATGGATCCCAGATGCCTGTACAGACCCCAGGAAGATGACAACAGACCAGCAACCAGTCAGGAGGACCCACACAAGAACCAGGACACTTTTAAGAAGAAAAGAAAGTGTCGCTTCAGTGCAGAGGAACAGGAAATTCTGGTTAAGGAGGTGACGGAACACCAGCACCAACTGTTTGTCACCTCAAAGTTTCCAATCAGTAGGAGAGAGGCAATATGGCAACAAATTGTTGACAAGATTAACAGTGTGGCAGAAGTACGCAGAACAGTCATCGAGTGCAAGAAACGCTGGCATGACTGCAAGCACAGGACCAAGGAAAAGATGGCCAGGAACAGGAAGGCAGCACTGCAGACTGGAGGTGGGAGTCCAGCACACCAGGAGGCCCTGGACCACATGGAGGAGATGGCCGCAGCCGTCATCCCTGAGGAGATCGTCACAGGGATTCAAGGACAGGACAGCGCAGACTACCAGGAGACAACACACATGCACGGTAAGTCGCATGGGGAATTAAAATGCACTAATGTCAACTGTAAGCAGGGGGGGGATATGGACCACAAAATGCATGGAAGTCATCATACACATGGAGTGGAATGGGTAAAGGGGTATGGCATGGGGGCATGGCCTGCACAGAGAGAAGCTGGGGCACACCATAACACTACACCAACAACAGTCCCATGGGGGCATGCTGCCATGCCAATAATGGAGCAAAGGTAAAGCCACACCAGGAGGGAAGGGCACAACATCAAACTGACATCCCGGCACACGTCAGCCACCATACCCCCTACAATAACTATGGCCCAATTAACAACCTCTAGTCATACCTACAACTGGAATGTAACAGTGACAACAGTTGCCACTACCACCTACGCTCTGTGTGCAGCTCAAGTAGCCAATGTCAGTAACGTCCCCATGGATCATACACACCTAAATTAGAGGGTTGAGGATGACAACTTCAATAATCCCCTGAAACAAGACAAAGGATCCAGTCCTGTCAAATGTGAATGCCCATAGTTGTCGCAAACATCAGCCAATGTCATCCACATTAGGAGCTACACAGCACTAAGTTCACACCCATGCTGCATATGCCAGGGTCCATCCTGTGCCTGGGTCACAATGCAACATCCCAAATGTCATACTGCTCAGGCAACAGCATTGAGGGGGAGGACACATGTAATTGGTCACTGACATACACCTGCACAGTCAGAGAAGGAAATAGGACACTGCTACGACTATTAGGGCAATCTAATGTACCACACATTCCCTAACATCAGCTGTACACATTACCAATGCCAACATCCATATCATGCCATAACAATGCTATGCATACGATACGCTACATGTCAACAACATATAAGTGGATGTGAAAGATCAGACACTGGGGCAGGTCCAGATTGTTAAGTGTGGTGCCAGTGCCATCAGATCACCCACAGCCAGTGGAATGTCTCACCATGAGAATGGATGTAGACGGAGGGTTGAGTAGGACAAGAAGGTGGCAATTCACTATTTGGCCTAAAACAAGACTAGAGGAGATGATGTTCACAAGTCCAATAACTTAATACTATACATGTGGCATGCAGGAGGGCCATAGGCCTGGGAGAATGTCCATCTGAAAGACTGGAGCAATGAACAGGAAACAAGATCACAATGTGAAATCATCACAAGGCAGGCATGTCACATCACAAATGCCACAACACACACACACTAATTGTACCCCATTTCATTTCAGAGGATGATGGATCTCCTGTGGATATGCCTGTCCCGGAATACCCTGATGACATGGATGACGAGCTGACAAACATTCCCCAGCAGACCATCCAAGATGTCCTTGGAACCTTCCAGACCCCAACTTCAGTCACAAGGAGGAGCACAGAACAAGCAGCCATCGCAGAGGATCCACCCACCACCCCAATTGTAAGACCTGCCAGCTCCAATACAGCTGAGGACACAGGCACCAGCTTTGAGAGAACTGTAGTTGGAGTACAGCAGGAGCTGGCCAAGGAGGTGCAGGTGGGGATGCAAACTATGGCAGCCAGCCTAGAGGGGGTGCGTTTGTGCATGATGTCATCTGCAGATCAGGCAGCAGCTATGCAAGCCCTAACATCCATCCTGCAAGGACTACAAGAAACTGTCAAGGAATTCACCACTGCAGTAAGTGAGTTGCCACAACACCTCGCACCCCAAACCTTCCACTGCATGCACAAATGCAATCATGACCCCCTCAGGGCCGACCTGGCTGCCTACCATTGTGATGTGGAGGCTATTCTTAAGAATCAGCAGATCCTCCTTGCAGCAGTACTGCCCTTAAGACCTTCACAGGTAGCAGTGACCGGGATGTCTGACTCCACGTCTTCTAACACTGAGGTGTGTGTTGCCCCTTCACAACCACCACCACCAAGGTCAGAGGAGGCAATACACACATCAGAAGAAGAAGACATGGAACAGATCACTTTCACACGGAAAAGTACCCGGAAGCACTAGTCCCTGCCACATGGCCAATTATTACCAAGGTCCTGCGCTTTGTAACATGCCAGTCTTACAACAACTGTACTCAATGACTGTTCTGCAAACCACTGTTGATCTTGTCATCCTGCCCAGTGACTGTCTCTCACTTACTGATTGGCAAATCCTGTCCCTCTGCACTGTCTGACACATCACCCCAGCATGTCAAAAGCATTTTCCTTTACCACTTGGGTAGGATCAAAATGGAAGATGTCACTATAATGGACTCACAATCATGGACAATGTACATATAGCACTACAACACGTTTCAATAAATAGCACTTGCACAACAACTTTGTCTCTGTGCAAAGTGACACATCAACTGTGCAGTAGATAACTGAAATATGACTCTTGTCAAATTACATAGCTTGACAATACAACTGTCCTGAAATTATGTAGTCAGATAAATTTGCACACTGGCCAGGATTGCATCATACTCTGCCCTTCCTGAGGGTAATATCTGATGAAGTGAGAAACCATACACCATCATGCTGTGTTAATAATGCTTCCTCAGGGGATATCTAAGTCATCAAATAGTGGCAGCAAAATGTTGTCAACCATCATGCTGTGTTGGACAGAATAATGCTTCCTCAGGGGATATCTAAGTCATCAAATAGTGGCAGCAAAATGTTGTCACCATGCAATACTAACACATATTACAGTGCACGCAAATCTAAGCAAACACTCCAAAAACTGCATGAATGAAGGTGTCTGAGTTTACATCCAAATAGGTAATCATGCTGAACAGTGTCACAAGTGATCTATGTGAGTCATGAAGACGATACTACAAGAGTGTTTACGACAACTCACCTTATAAGGGTGTCCTTGAACATCACACTGCAGTCACACCTAAAACAGTTCCCCCAATACCAAATCTGGAAGCACTGTTTGTGACTTTGAAAACATATTTATTGACAAACACACTTTGGGATCCATGAAATGAATGGTGGAATCTTTGCAAGGTAGCTCTGGGGGTAGCTGCCAATCTTACAGCTCAGTTGGGATTTGTTAGTAGCTTAAGACACAAATGTAATAGAACAAAATTAATGTACACTAATGCCAAGGCCCTGATCAACAAGCATTTAACACATACTGTAAAGGGTTCACTATATATTTATTAAACGGTAATCACAGAAGAGGAAACTCTGGGAAAAGTCTTACCTACCCTAATCTACCCTAACTACTCATTACTCACAACTGTCCCTAACTAACCTAACCGAAACTTACTCATCACATGTAACGAAACGTTCTAAACATCAGCCCCCCACCCCCTTATGAGACAGGACACATGGAGGACAACAGATACCAACTTAAACACATACTATACTATCCTAAACAAACATATATTTTTTTGTATTTCTTTGATATTTTTTTTTATTGTTTTTTATTTTTTGTTTATTTTTTTTGTAAACACACAAGAACCCCAACATAGACACCCACCCACCCACCCACACATTTAAAAAATAAAAATAGAAAGAATCAGGACCCCCCACCCACTAACACTAACTAAACTAACAGCCTATACTAACCTAACACTAAGCCCCCTAAGCCCACTAAGTATAAGAACAAGGAAAGAGGAGAGAGGGGAGGGAATCAAGTCCACATCAAAAGTCTAGAGGTTGACCTCCAGAGGGTCCACTTTATGAATCACACACGCCTGTTCATATGTCGAACATCCCGCTGCAGGTGACTGATTTTCCATAGCACACGGTCCATTTTTCGTTCCATTGCCTGAAAAACTGCAGGGTCAACTGTAGCAGCTGGGACAGTCTGGGTACCGGCGGAAGATGTGTGTGGGCGTGTAGAGCCAATACCTGTGGGCTGCCCTGAAGGTGTTCCACTGCTGGGGCCTGGAACAACTGCAGACTTTGGGACAACAGTCCCAACTGTGGCCTGTTGCCACCTGGGTGGAAGTGGTGGTTGTGCTGGTGGTGGCTGTGGTGGGCAAAGTAGGGCCACCCTGTGGGAAAGCCCGCCAAGCTCTAGAGGCTCGTTCATTCCGGTATCTTCGGGCCATCCGTCTAAACCCCGACTCTACCAGCAGGATATGCTGGTACCTTATAGCCCGCCTCTGGAACTCACGGACCTGGATGGGTGTCATGTTTGCAGCTGTGAAGACAAAGGCAAACAATTTACATCAGGAACTGCATTGTGTAAAATGGCACAAGAAGTAAATCAGACAGTAGATCTACTGTACTTGTAACAGCTCATATCATCATACAGATCATTGAATGTCCCTTAGGAAGTACATGGCAGGGCAGCCTACAAAGGTCATATCACACATAGCACACCCAAACCCTACAAGATGGGTAACAACTGGCATTCATTTGTCATCTGAGTTCTGCCACTTGTCAGCTAACAATCATGCAGCACATCCTCCGCCAATGCCAGGGCTACAGATGTCAGTGTACAGAATGGAAATCTAAAGCCACATGATCTGCAAGTTGTAATTGGACTTGCTAGTATAGTACTCATGTGCCATACCTGAGTGTGTATACTAGGTTCCGACCAAACATTCACTTATTCACATGTCTGTGTAACATACTGGTAGCATTAGTCCTAGGTACCCTATTCACAAACCCATGCCTGTGTTTGAGAGTGGGGGGGTGGAGAAACAACAAACAATTCCAAACAACATGGACACCCAGGAGTCTATAGAAAGCTGGACATGTGTTTGGCTCTACACACACACCACAGGTGAGGTCTATCAACAAATAGGAGACAGCAAACCCTTTACCAATCCTAGCGCCACACATGTCAGGAAATGCAGACCTTTGTCCACATCATATACTTCCAGTAAGGCATGACTTACAACAGACACAGAGTTGCAAAAACACCCATGGTCATGATTTGCATGGACACCTAGGCCATTGCACTCAAGTGCCGCATACTTGTAGCACCACATGTGGAACTACATGCTGCTAGGAACTTCTACCTACATTTTAATAAGTACTTTGGTGAATAGGGAAGCAGAAGTCTTTTGGAAAGCGATTTGCAGTCCCAATCTGGGAGAATGTGGGTCTGACAGGCAGACTAAATCTGAGATGAGTTCCAGTGTGACTCTTGTTGATACAAGTGTTATCCACATGACACACCCCAGTTCTCATTGCGGGCCTACAGGAATGACCTACAATCCCTAGATAATACAATAGGATAAGCATTGGCCAACTCAAAAATGGTGAGAAACTGAAATCCCACTCATTGGACAAGACAAATGATTGACCAGCGCATCACACCTTGCTATGTGTTCAACACATAGGAGTCCATCACACATCACCAGCAAACACAACACATAACAGACATATCAACACTTACTGGAGAGGTCGGGGTCCTCAAATGTAGCCACCTCTCCTACAGTGTAGGGTGACGGTCGGCCTGTAAGGCATAGAAGGAAGAAATGTGCTCAATATCTGTGCACTGACCAACAATTCCAAAGACAAAAACAATGTTTAAGATGACATAAGTAATGAAAGCCATTCAGACATGATGATACTGCATCTGATATATCACCGCTAACATGTACATAGCATGGGTCTCCTGTGACAATTACACACATATCTGCACACATGCAGTGGCCCTAACTATCATGTGGTGGCAAACATGCTCCTTCATTAGTGAGCAGAAATAATAATGGTGTGTAATCGTCTCATCATGTGCATCCAAGAGAGGCATACTTGAGGACTGCATTACCAGTCAAACAGCCTATGTGGCCATGCCACATTTATGACACATAGGTACAATGTACAGAGGGGCAGGGACTTTTGTAAGCCCTCATGTTGTTACAGTTTCTTCATTTGAAGTGGCCCATCAATGGTGATTTGCACCAAACATAGAGATATTAACCCATGTGCATACCTTTGGACTGCCATCCCTAATTGGGATGTGGCACAACAAACTCCAAATATCAGTGTAGGATGTTAGCTGAGGGCACGTTACACCTTTTCCACATGTATCCAAAAAGATGAAGGACCACAATAATCCCTAACATTCATCGAGCTTCCAAAAACACTTTCCTTACCCACTCACCAGACACACATGAGACATATGTCTGGGCCACATTGCTATCATCAATTGGCGTGAAGCCAGCACTCATTTTCTGCATCATGTAGTGTTTCTAAAGTCAGTCTAGCTATTGTGTCAACAAAGGTTGCCAATATTTTAGTAAATCTATACTTCACTGGCAAATGTGACCTATATAGACATGATTGGCTCCTTAATTACATTAAGCAAAAGTATTCTGTATGTTTGCAGAGCACGTGCTTCCTGACCGCTAACAATTGTGGTCCTTCACATAGTCCATCAATTACCCTGTATGTTTCCGCAGCATTCCACACAGTCAGCAACTTAGCCGGCAGATATTGTACAAATCATCTGATGTCACTACAGAGCTTTTAATTGTGCAAATTTACATGATTTGTACTCACCAACAGGGCCACCAATCACTATTCCCAGGTGGTCCAGCAGATCTTGCTACCTGGTGATGAGGTCAGCCAGCGGTGCTTCAGCTGGTGGTCATTCCTCTGGCTCCCATACACGCGCTGCAAGTGATGCAGCACCTTTCCCCACCGGATTCGTCACGCCTCAATGTGATACCCCTGTATCACCCTGCCTCGATCATGAGTGGGAGGAAATGGCACACCAGCCATATAAACCCCCCAAGCTCCATCTCACCCATCCTGCCAAGACATGGCCTACCCGCCTTCTCAGCACTGAAAAGGGGAATAGGGGATAAAGAAGAAGAGAGGAGAAAAGGGGGAAAGTAGAAGTACATAAAAAAGTAAACTTAACAACTAAAAGAGCCCAACTATCCCCAAACTACCACTACCCACAACAGACTCCCATAAACAACAAATACAATACAATACCAGACAATTGTAAACAAAACACACTCAGACAGTATACAACAACAATATTTATTTCACAAAGTAACAAGTAAGATAGCACACAGGAGACAAAAGTACAAAATCACTGGACAACACTCTGAACACAGCCACACAGTCTAGAAGATTCACAGACTGCAAAGTGAAAGTACACCCACTGTACATATTCTGTAAACAGGATATCCTATTACATCACTTCCTGCATAAAATGGCCGCCGTTTTTATCGTTATGCGTCATATTTTTTCACGCATACATATTGTGTGTCATATTTTTCGACGCACAGGAGTGAAAATTAGGCTGCATCCAAATAATTTTAAAGACTATTTACTAATATTTGGATGCGGCCTAATTTTCACTCCTGTGCGTCGAAACATATGATGCACAATCTGTATGCGTGAAAAAATATGATGCATAACGATAAAAACGTCTAAATTTCAGGGCATGAACTGGTTTTGGGTAATTTTTCCATTTTAATGTAATGTTACATTTGGGACACAACTGAGATAGGCTGATTGCACCCACTTTGGTGTTGATGGTGTATGTTCACATGTGAGATATCATACTGCAGCGGACCATGACCCGCTACTTTGACGCTTGGCTGACGCACTAGATGGCCATAATTGTGGCCTACATATATGTATTGCACAATTTGGCCATGTTTGGCATCAGGAGAGGATAGCAAGGTGACGCACATGAGTACAATACCTCAATGCCTATGGCTCAATGTGTGTGCAGTGGCTACTAATGTATTAGTCGACCCAGTGTGTGTGCATCACAAGATGCATTTTTGTAAATATGCTTGTCTGAATGTGAAGTCAATGTGTCCAAACCTTAGATACAAGTCATTGTGGAAATGAGAGAGGACATGTGTTAGTCATACATGTAGAAACATCCATTGTGTGCACTTCCAAGATTTTGGGTAACGTAGACACCACAAATGACAAAGCATGCACCAGATAGATGGCAGACGCTTGTTCATGTCAATGGTCCACAATTTGGCCATCCCATGTCCTAGATTTTTGGTAACTGCTTCCTAGGCACTTGTTGGTGAATCCCACAGTGAGTCAGGCACATGCATAGACGAAGTGGGTACCATGCAATTGGCCCAGACAGCCAAAGGTGAACCACAAATGTAATATGATGCCACAGTTGAGGTCATATAACGAGCCACAACTCTCCAGTGACTGTGGTGGACCAGCAGACGAGGCAGCACGTGTCCACATTTTTCCAGTGCTCAATTGCACAGAGGTGTCTTCTTCATGTGTGTGGTCCAATGTTGATCCTGTATATTTTTAGGGGTGTATGTTGTCACAGTTACATCCAGGTCTCATCATGAGTCAGTGGCAGCTGTTCCTGTATCTACTGAGTATCCTTTAGAGATCGATGTGAGTAAAGTCGATGAGGACATGAGAACCTACATGGGGATGGTCCCACCCTGTCACTGAAGACGTGTAATGAGACTGTCAACAAGGCAACCTTGGTGTGCTGAGTGAGATTATGTCTCAGGTGTCATGATCCGGCAGGTGTCATTACAACATTTTACACAGATTGGTATCTAAAATTCCCACTGCATCTGGGAACATCATAGCCTCTGTTCTGATTATTCTCGCAGCTTTTCACCACGGCCCATCAATATGTTGTGAGCAATGTGATTCAGCGTGTGAACTGTCAGGGTCCTAACATGTGTGGACTTTTCATGGACATTATCAGAGGTAGCTGGTTCTGCTGGAGGCACCATACCCAATCCCTGCATACGGCCCTGGGACACTGTCACACTTTGACGTTCAAGCATACATGGGACCCAGACAAGGGATGGTCCATGATTTTGGTATTCAAAGACAATTTAACAAATATGGTACAATTAAAAGGCAGATGATGCTATACAATGTATTTGGGTATGGATTGATGAAGCACATGACAAAACACCCTCTGAGGAATGAGAGGTTTGGTAAAGCAAGTGTGGTACATATGTAGCCCCAAGGAATCTTTGGGGTAACGCACAGACAAGTGCCAGTCAGGCTGAAAGGATGCAGGGTCAATCAGGATCCAGCAATTTCACAAGTTACATAATCAGTGGTCTGATTAAGACTGGTCGGAGGAAGAACAAGACATTTGACATGTAAAACTGTGTATGTCCTGTGTTTTTGAAGGTGACACATGACTCCAAGGGCTGTGTCACACAGCTTAATTACTAGCAATGCATAACGGTGTATTTGACAAAATGGCTACTTCTATGCTGTTCCAGGCATCAGCAGGGGCAGTGCATGTTCAGATGGGTGGTGTGCATGGAGGTGATCACAGGTGTGTGCTGCACCTGTTTCTCACAAGTCCTGTATGTGAGATGTGCATTCAAATGGCCAACAGTACCTTTCACATGGGAAGCAATCTACAGGTGCTAACAGGGCTTAGTAACTACAAGCCAGTGTATTAATTGACCTGACGTCCATGCAGTCAGATGTACTATGACAATGGTATACCATAGGAAAGGGTGTAGCACACTGGATCACTATTGTTTGTCTGTGTGTGTAGAGGAGAGAATATCGGGGTACACATATTACTATTCCAGGGACCTCTTCAGACAGGTGGGTTGTGACCAGGAGCATGGGTGTGTCAGGAGTTAGGAAATGGGCTGATATGTACATGGAATGTCATGTGCGCAATGCTTGTCATTTGTGTGGCACTTGTGCTGTCTATGTTCTGCTTATATGGAACTCTATACACAGATAGTCCTTGCAAAGATTGGATGCAGTTGGACTTACTGCTGTCAAAGGTCTGGTCATACATTCCTGTTACCAATGCAATATCACATCAACTGCCTCTTGTATGAGGCTTGTTTTCCCCTCATTAAGTGATGGTGTCTTAATTGTGTGCCAAATGCTGCGATGAACCATATTGCCAACATGTATGTGTGAAATAAGTGTGGTCCTCTGCTATTGCCCTTCAAAGGTGAAATGTACAGGATATATGTCATTTACAGTGTATGTGTATGTGACCGTAGTATGATACGCATCACAATTGCTCTGGGATTTCCTGTGACCTGATCGGTATATCAGCAATGCTCCATGAGGCTACACTCTTATTCTGATAGTTAGAGATAAAGGTGAGCAAAAATGATTAGCCAGACCATGCTATGGTGATTATTATTGGTGTTTATTTACATTAGTTCATACAGTGGTGATTATTTTAAAAATAAATTGTTCACGATATGTTGGCGCCTACGCAATCCAGCAGTCGTGTTTTGTTGTTCCCCCTCATGTTGCAGGCCACCATCCTCCTCTTCCTCCTCTTTAGGCATGTGTGGCTCTGGTTCCAAGAGGGGAATGTTCCTTCTTATGCAAATGTTGTGCAGGATGGCACATGTTAGAATGATCTTACAGACCATTTCAGGGGAATATAGGAGGCTACCACCAGTGATGTCGAGGCACCTGAATCTCGACTTGAGGATGCCGAAGGTCCTCTCGACTATGCTGTGTGTCCTCCTATGTGCGTCATTGTAGGCACGCTCTGCTGCAGTGCTTGGATTGCCAAATGGTGTCATTATCCATGGCTGGATCCCAAACCCCTGATCAGCTGAAAGAGAAAATGAATGGGATCATGTTGATGTAGCTTGCCCCATTGAAATCACCTTGCATGGCAGTAGTTGTCTTGTGTTGTCTGTGACTCTTTTGTGTTATTGTGTTGCATCCTAGGCTTGTAGGATGTACCATCTACATTGTGTTGTTTCCTTGGCTGAACGAGTGTTTGGCTGCTGACCGGTTGTCAGCAGTATGTTTTGGGATTTGCAGTACTGTGTGCACTCCCTAGCATTGTGACTTGTGATACAGGTGTCCCTGTGTCTTCACTGGGGGTGAGATGAATGTTCCATACACAGGTTCAATTTGACAGTGTTGTTAACACGTTCACATCAATGTACCCTGGACATCCCAATCCTTTAGACTTATGCAATGGATAAATTTAAACATCATTGAGACGCTTACATTTTGCAAGGTGACAAATAGGCAAACCACTCCAAACGTTGTGATCATTGACGTCTTAACATTAGACTGTACGCTAATTTCAGATGTGTGACAGGTTCCATGGTGACCTATGAAACATGGCTAGCGATGTCACGACCTCAGTGTGTTCCTGTCGAAATGTTGCTGTTGTGGTGTATGTGTTGTGTGTCCTGGAGGGTTGCTGTGCAGTGTGTATATAAGTAGGTTTTTGTACTTACCAACAAGTAGTCCATTGCCATACCGTCCATCCTGGAAGTGCTGATTGATGCTGCTGTGACAGAAGATGAATGAGTCATGGACACTCCCAGGATATTTTGCCACGATGTTGGTGATCAATCCTTGGTGATCGACAATGGCCTGCACATTGATGGAATGTGTGTGCTTCCTGTTGCGGTAGAGGTGTTCATTTGCAGCAGGTGGCACAAGACGTACATGTGTGCAGTCTATTGCACCAAGCACATGTGAGAAGCCACTAATGAGGTAAAAACCCTGTTTTGTTTCCTGCTGCTTCTGCAGTGTGTTAGGGAAGCAGATGTGGCAGGGTGTGAGTCCAATGATGGCATCCAGTACTTTGGGCAAAAAGGCAGAGAATGATTGCCGTGATATTCCGGCAACCAGGGCACCAGTTGTTTGAAAAGAGCCACTTGCCAGCATGTGAAGTACGGCAAGCAGCTTGGTTTCTGTTGGGATGGTGCGGGGTGTCAGCAAGGTGGATGCCAACTGTGGCTCTATGTTGCGCAGCAGCTGCTGAATGGCCTGCCAGTTCAACCTGTACCTCTGGATGATGTCTTGTTGGCAGAGTCCCATAAAGGTTGTTCTGGTGCAGAATATTCTCTCCTGCCTTCAGCGCTGCCTTTGGGGTCCCTGCTGGTGTTGTGGTAGCAGCTGTTGTTGTTGCTGGGCTCTGCGTCTGCGTGCACGCTGGATGAGAAGCACCTCCTGTCTCCCTTTTGCTGCTCTGATGCTCTGCTGTTGCTTCTGTGTGTTCTGATTAAATACAGGTATGTTTGCCCCATTTTAATGCCTACCCTGACACAGGCATTAAATTTTGACCCAAATCGGGCTGTGCGTCATTTTCTGGCTCCGCGTCCCGTCCGTTCCGCATTTTTACCCGAAAGCATAAATACGACGCACGGGCGTTTAAGTTTTTTGAGACGGGAGCGCCTACCTTGCATATGATTAACGCAAGGCGGGTTGCTGCATCCCAAAAATGACGCACACTGTGGGATTTTGACATCTGCGGGCTCAGGCGTCAAAGTTTAAATATGGGGCAAGATTTGCGCTGAATGTGCGTCAACATTTTTGATGCACATTCGGCGCAGACAGAGTATGAATATGCCCCATAGAGGCGATTTTCCGTTTTGCCCACAAACTGGGTCATAGGCCAGTTCACCAGATTATTACGCTTTATAAATCTAAATGTATCTCTGCAGCCATGTATGGGGCAGGTCTTTGGGGTTACATCAAATCAGCCCGTCTACATCGAATTGAGAATACAGTTTTGCAAATATTATTTGCCATGAGGAGTTGGGAGTACAGTATTTTGAGGATTTGGTTGGTATTGCCCCGTTTTTGTTATGGCTAAAAGTTTGGTCAAACCCTGCGGCCAGCTTGGTACAAGATTGCATTATAGATTGTATCCAATCAGCTAAAATTCCGTGGCTTACTTATGTTTAAAATTCCTTTCGGAATTTAGGGCTAGAGAAAATATTTACTAATCCAGGGTCTCTACCTATTAATGCTAAGGAATTGCTTCAATCACAATATATAGAGTATGCTGTAAATTGCAGATAGCAAGAGGCAGTAAAACTGAAAACTTTAGAATCCTACGTTCAAATCTCTACCTCCACGGTGGCAGAACCATATTTAACTTGGTTTTTAAGCTCCTCATTAAATTCTCTCCTTGTTTTATTTAGATTAAATTTCATACATTTTAGATTGGCTTTTCCAAAGAAATATACTTTGCATAAAATGCTCCCAAACTGCCCTTGTGACAATCTTTCAAAGCAAAGCATGTGCCATTTTTTCTTATTCTGTCTGCTTTACTCTGTACCTAGACACATTTTTATCTTGCCAATTTTACATAAGTTGCAAACTACATCCTATCAGGAGGCATTGATTAATATTCAAAATCTCTCCTCAATACAATTGTCATTCTGTTTTAAGCTTCATTAAAT
This sequence comes from Pleurodeles waltl, assembly GCF_031143425.1. Lineage (NCBI taxonomy): Eukaryota > Metazoa > Chordata > Amphibia > Caudata > Salamandridae > Pleurodeles > Pleurodeles waltl. The sequence continues at coordinate 1,606,558,938 of NC_090444.1, forward strand.
CGGCTATGGCCATTAGGAAACGATATGTACTGATTGAAGTAGACACATATTAGTATAATCTGGCAATGTATGATTTTATTTTGATGCTGGGGTTTTACCTTTGTATTGTACACGTTTGCATTTTATAGGGTTGTCGGGTTGACTGATAATGGCAATGTATAGAATTTTGTGATAATGTTGAGTGAAGATGTTTTTTGTATCTTTGCTTTTAATATTTGCACTGTATTTTAATTATTTAAATTTTTAGTTTGAAATTCATTGTACTTTTATGGCATTTGCCGAATAAAGATTCTTTTGACTGACTGACTGACTATTATTAGTGTTTTTCCCACCACCGCTGTTATTACTAAGGGCACTAGTGGAAGCAGAGGGGGTTGTGGTGGTAGGAGGTTTGGTATTCATTTGGGACAAATGAGGTCACTTGCCCAATGGCGTTTGCTTTTACACAAATAACAACAAGGCTTTTTCTGTCGGTTTGAAGAGGATTTGGGCCCACCTCAAGATGATTTCTGGGGACCTGATGAAGACTCTGACTTTTTATCTTTGTCCCCAACTTTCTCATGACCATCCTTCTTCTTGTCTTTGTCAACCCTTTTTTGAGCTTTTCTGCTCACCCTTGTTCTGACCCATTTGTCTGCCTTCTTTCCCAATTCTTGGGAAGAGGTCAGATCTGAGTCTACCAAGTACTGGTGCAACAAATCAGACACACAATTTTAAAGAATATGCTCTCTCAGGATTAGATTATATAGACCCTCGTAATCAAACGATTTGCTGGCATGTAACCAACCTTCTAAGGCCTTCACTGAACAGTCTACAAAGTCTATCCAATCTTGTGAAGACTCTTTTCTGGTTTCTCTTAAATTAATCCTATGTTGTTCAGTGGTGAAGCCAAATTCATCCAAGAGTGCTGTCTTCAAAACATTGTAATTATCTGAATCATCTTGTCTAACAGTAAGGAGTCTATCTCTATCCTTGCCAGAGAAGGACAACCACAGAATAGCAGCCCACTGCATCTGAGGGACCCTCTCAACTTTACAGGCCCTCTCAAGTGCAGCAAACCACTTGTAGATGTCATCCCCCTCCTTGTAAGGGGGACAATCTTGTGCAAGTTTCTAGAGTCAAATGTGCTCTCCCTAACACCATAGCTTCTGAAACTGCTGTTGCTGCTGGCACCATGGAGATTTAACCCCAACCCCTGTCTTTCCCTTTCCACAGCTAGGGATTCCCTATCTAAAGCCAACTGTTGCTGTTGTAGCCTCAGTCTGGCCTCCTCCAAGCTCAGCTTTCTGAGTTCCCTATCTAGGGAGTTGTCCTTAGGGTTGGCTGTGTAGGACACTTCTGAGACTGAAGTGATATGGGAATGAGCAGAGGTAGATCTTTCCCTGACTTATGTAACCCCAGTTACCTGGCCTCTAGGTGTGAAGGGGATTCTACCTGTGTGTGACCCCTTCATACTACCAGCTACACTAGAAGGTTTTCCAGGGGGAAGATCTTGGGGAGGACCCTCCTCTGCATCCTCAGGACCTATCTACCTGGCCAGAATCCCTCTCTAGCTACCCCTCCTGGTGACCAGACTGTTCTTGGTCATCCTGGAAAAGGAGATTCAAAAGGAAATCTTTGTTAGGGTTCTTCGCAATCCCTCTGCTTCTCTCCAAGGAAATCCCCCACAAACTTTTAAAGTTTAGATTCTCATAAGTAGTTTTGATAACCCTAGAGGTGGCCTCAGAGGAAGACATAGTGATAGAAAAGTTAGAGTAAAGTTAAGAAAGAAAAATACCTACTTTATCTAACTTTTAGAATTAGAGTGCAAGTGCAATTACTAGGCATACTTTTGTATAGCCCAACGTACATAGTACACTTTCCCTTTTGGAAAGTACCAGTGACAGAGTGATAAGGCAATTCCAAGTACTTATCCCACTGCTGCACCACTAATGTAGGAGGCTGGCCTGGTTTGTTGTGGGTACCCAAGGTACTTAGACCTCACACCATGTCCAGTTATCCCTTATTAGTGAAATGTAGTCAGTGTCTAGAAGCGAGGCTATTGAAGAGGTAACTGTAGGCAGAGCACCCAAGGCTGAGCTAGGAGACATGCAAAACTCATGCAATACTACTGTAGTTACACAGTATTTACACACATGAAAGACAATACTCAGTGTTACAAAAATAAAGGTACTTTGTAGACTATACTCCTTTAGGAGGTAAGTAAATCACACAATACACTAGTAACCAGAAACAGGTAAGTAAACAGTAGGAAAAACAGTGCAAATAGTGAACAGACCATAGATTGCAATGGCCTAGGGGGAACAAAAACCATATATTAAAAAAGTGGAATGCGAAAGTTGGTTTCCCACCTAGGCAAGTATAGTGTGTAGAGGAGCGCAGGGAGTGTAAGAAAGCACCAAGGGTAAGTAAAATACCCCACCCCATAGCCCAAGAAAGCAGGAGTAAAACACAGCATGTTTCCTAAAACACACTAGAAGTCGTGATAGAAGATAATGCAAGAACCAGAAGAGACTGCAAGACACCAACAATAGATTCCTGGACCTGAAGACCTGTGGAAGAAGGGGACCAAGTCCAAGAAGCACTGAAGAGTCCAGGGAGAACAGAAGCCCCTGCTAACCCTGATGAAGGTGCAAAAATTGAACCAAAGGTGAGAAGCCAAATTCAGTATTGCACCAAAGAAGACAGATGCAGGTTCCTGGTTGGTACCGAACATGTCCCATGCCAGATGGATGAATGCAGTCTGGTTTGCGTTGCTGGATTCCCCCAACAACCATTGGCACCCACAAAGCTCACGGTTAGCAGAAAATGGCACTGCCCGGGACCAGGAGGGACCTGGTGGCCTCAACCCAGGAGGGGGAGAGAGAAGGGGCTCTCAGCAACTCAGAGAGCCCTCAGAAGACCAGGCAGCATGCACAGGGGTCCCACAGCATAGGTGCAAATGGAGGTCCATGCAGCACGACACAAAGGATTCCCACGCCGCCGGAGAACTACTCAGGAAGCTGTACATCGCAGGCTGGAGTGCTGGGGGCCTAAGCTGTGCTGTACATGAAGAAGTTTGTGGAAGGATCCACAAATGATCCCAACCACACCTGTTTGACTATTGCCAGTAGTCCCACCACTTTTACTACTACTGCTGGGGCACTAGAAGTTGAAGTCGATGTATAAGTGGTGGTAGGCTCAGGGGATTTACCTGGACAGGAATCCCCTGGTCTTTAGCCTTTACCTCTGCACACATAGCACCAAGGCTTTTTATTGTGTGTAGAAGAGGAAGAAGAAGAAGTTTTATCTCTACCCCCAGAGGGGTGTTGTGGACCTGAAGAGGAATCTTTATGTTTATGTTTGTCCCCATGCTTGTCCTGAGACTTTTCACCATCTTTCTTTTTTTCTTTGTCACCCCCTGTATGAGCTTTTCTTCTCACCCTTGTTCTGACCCATTTGTCTGCCTTCTTTCGCAATTCTTAGGAAGAGGTCAGATCTGAGTCTACCGAGTATTGGTGTAACAAATTATACACACAACTATTGAAAATATGCTCTCTTAAAATCAGATTATATAGACCCTCATAGTCGGACACTTTGCTGCATTGTAACCAAGCTTCTATAGCTTTGACAGAACAGTCCACAAAGTCAACCTAATCCTGTGAGGATTATTTCTTGGTTTCCCTAAACTTGATTCTGTATTGCTCTATTTTGAGCCCAAAACCATCTATGAGTGCACGTTTAAGAATGTCATAATTGTCTGAGTCCTTCTCCCTAACAGTGAGGAGTCTGTCCCTCCCTTTATCAGAGAAGGACAACCAAAGAATAGCAGCCAACTGCCTGTGAGGGACACTCTGTACTTAACAGGCTCTCTCAAGTGCAGCAAACCACTTTTGGATATCATTCCCCACCTCGTATGGGGGAACAATTTTGTGTAAGTTTCTTGAGTCATTGGTGTCCTCCCTGATCCCATAACTTCTGAAACTGCAGTTGTTGCTGCCACTATGAGGACCTGAACCCAACCCCTGCCTTTCCCTTTACACAGCTAAGGCCTCCCTATCTGGGGCCAGCTGTTGCCCAGGAGAGTGACACAGAGAGGGCTGTCAGCAACTCAGAGAGCCCTCAGAAGACCAGGCAGCATGCGCAGGAGTCCCACAGCACGGGGACAAACAAAGTGCAAACGGAGGCCCGAGCTGCATGACACACAGGGATCCCACGCCACTGCAGAACCACTCAGGAAGCTGGGCGTCACAGGACCGAGTGCTGGGGGCCTGAGGTGTGCTGTGCATGAAGAACTTCTTGGTAGGTGACACACAAGCCTTGGCAACTGCAAAACACGGGGTAGTGTCTTGCTTGGAGAGGCAAGCTCTTACCAGGGCCACTTCAGTCTACCACCCGTGTTGCTGGATCCACACGCATCATCATGAGAGGGGACCCACGCCACCCGTCATAGCTGCAGAGGGGTGCCAGCTGAACCAGGGAAGTGACTCCTTCACTTCAAGGGAGATTCCTTCGTTCTCCTGGTGTAGGCGGAAGACTGGCTGCCCTCTGAGGAAGCACGACCTGGAAACAGTTGCAGTTGCTGGCAGGAGCTGAAGAGACAATGTTGCAGAAGTCGTCTTGGTTTCTTTGTTGTAGTTTGTAGAGCTCCTGGAGGGTCCAGAGCATTTTCGTCAGTAGAAGGTGCAGTAGATGATGCAGAGGATTCCTATTGGAGTCTTGCAATCCGAATGTGAGGAAACACCCAGAGGAGAGATCCTAAATAGCCCTGAAAGAGGGATTGGTCAGCTACACAGGTAAGCACCTATCAGTGTAGGGCTCTGACGTTTCTTGCTGGCACTGGCCACTCAGATGCTCCCAGAGTGCCCCACCACCTTGGAATCCAAGATGGCAAAACCCAGGGACACTCTGGAGGAGCTCTGGGGACCACCCCTGGGGTGGTGATGGAGAGGGGACTGGTCCACTTTCCTTTGTCCAGTTTTGCGCTAGAGCAGGAACTAAGGGTCCCTAAACTGGTGTAGACTGGATTATGCAAGGAGGGCACCATCTGTGCCCTTCAAGGCATTTCCAGAGGCTCTGGGAGGCTACCCCTTCTATGCCTGTAACACCTACTTCCAAATGGAAAGGGTGTAACACCTCTCTCCCAAAGGAAATGCTTTGTTCTGTCTTCCTGGGCTTGAGCTGCTAAGCAACAGGAGGGCAGAAACCTGTTTGTGAGGTGGCAGCAGCTGGGGCTGACTGTAAAACCTCAGAAGGTTGGTAAGGCAGTACTAGGGGTCCACTGTGGAGCCCCCAGAGTACATAGAAATGTAAAACCAATACTGGGATCAGTATTGGGGTACAAGTCCCAGGTGTTAGACACCTTAGATGGCCATATTCGGAGTTACCACTGTGAATCTGGACATAGGTATTGACCTATGTCCAGTGCACCCATAAAATGAGGTCCCCCCACTCACGAAGTCTGGGAAAATGGTCCTGGACAATGTGGGGGCACCTCTGCTAGTGCAGGGGTGCCCTCACACACAGGTAGTCTGCACCCAGCCTTTAGGGTTGGAAGGCCTGACATATAGGTGACCTATAAGGGATCTGGTGCAGTGAAAATAGCTGTGAAAAGGGTGCATGCACCATTTCACGCAGGCTGCAATGGCAGTACTGCAGAAGCCTTTGCATGGGCTCCCTATGGGTGGCAAAAGTAATGCTGCAACCAATAGGGATCCTCTGGAACCCCACTGCCGTGGGTACTTAAGTACTATATACTAGGAACTTATAAGGGGTGACCAGTATGCCAATTTGGGTTGAAATGCTGGGTTACCAGTAGGCAGTGACAAATTTGAGAGGAGAGAGCATAAGCACTTGGGTCCTGGTTAGCAGGATCCCAGTGACACAGTCAAACACACTGACATCAGTCAGAAATTGAGAGTAACATGCCAAAAAGAGGGTACTTTCCTACACACACCCAAACGAGGGACAATAAGGCTAACCTTGCCCAGATGAGTCTTCATTGTCTAAGTGGAAATATCTGGAGAGTCTATCTGCATTGGAGTGGTTACTCCCAGGTCTATGTTCCTGTGTAAAGTCCATCCCCTGTAGGGAAATGGACCTCCTCAGCAATTTAGGGGTTTCACCTTTCACTTATTTTAACCATAAGAGAGGTTTGTGGTCTGTCTGAACTATGAAGTGAGTCCCAAATAAGTATGGTCTCAGCTTCTTCAGGGCCCAGACCACTGCAAAGGCCTTCCTCTCTATGGGTGACCAACACTTTTCTCTAGGGGTCAACCTTCTACTAATAAAAGCAACAGGTTGATCCTGGCCCTCTGAACTGAGTTGTGATAGCACTACCCCAACCCCTTGCTCTGAAACATCTGCCTGGACAATAACATTCTTTGAATAGTTTGGGCTCTTTAGGACAGGTGCAGTACACATTACCTGCTTAAGCTCCTCAAAAGCTTTCTGACAGCTAGCTGTCCACAATACCTTCTTAGGCATCTTTTTAGAAGTTAGGTCATTAAGAGGGGCAACAATGGAGCCATAGTTCTAAATGAACCTCCTGTAATACCCAGTGAGACTAAGAAAGGCTCTGACCTGGGTCTGTGTTGTAGGGGGAGACCAGTCTAAAATAGTCTGGATCTTCCCCAGTAGTGATTCAATCTGTTCCCCACCAACTAGGTGTCCCAGATAAACCACCTTCCCCAGCCCTATCTGGCACTTTGAAACCTAGACAGTGAGGCCTGCCTTTTGCAGGGCCTCCAAAACGTTCCATAGGTGGACCAGGTGGTCATCCCAGATGGAGCTGAATACAGCAATAGCATCAAGATATGCTTGCACTGAAAGCTTCCAGACCTTGGAGGACTGTGTTTGCCAGCCTCTGGAAAGTGGCAGGTGCATTCTTCAAATCAAGGGGCATAACTGTAAATTGATAATGCCCTCCAATGGAAGAGAATGCAGTTTTGGGTTTTGAATCTTCTGATAGCTGGATCTGCCAATACCATGATGTCAAGTCAAAAGTGCTGAGATACTTTGCAGATGCCAGTTTAGCTATAAGCACATCTGCCATGGGTATAGTGTGAGCATCAGTCTTTGTCACTGTATTGAGCCCTCTATAATCAGCACAAAACCTCATCTCCTTTTTACCATTCTGAGAATGAGGCTTGGGTACTAGCACCACTGGGCTGGCCTAGGGGCTATCTGAGTGCTCAATCACTCCTAAGTCCAACATTTTCTGAACTTCTGATTTGATGCAGTCCCTGACATGGTGAGGCTATCTATAAATCTTACTTTTGACAGGTAAACTGTCTCCAGTATCTATGGTGTGTCACACCAAGTGGTGTAACCAGGTGTCAGAGAGAAAATCTCAGAAAACTGGCCTAGGAGGTTCCTGCAATCCTCCTTTGGCTCTTCTGAAAAGCAGTGTGCAAGAACAAATCCTTCCACTGAGCCATCAGCGTTGGAGAAGAGATCAGGGAGAGGGTCACTCTCTTCTTCGTGTCCCTCATCAGTGGCCATGAGTAGAGTTAAGTCAGCCCTATCATATCATAGTAGGGTTTCAAGCGGTTCACATTAAGTACTCTTAGAGGACTTCTGGGAGTGCCTAGTTTCGCTAAATAAGTGACCTCACCCTTTTTCTCCACTATCAGATGTGGGCCACTCCATATGTCTTGGGGTGCTCTGGGTGCCACAGGCTCCAGTACCCACACCTTCTGTCCTGGGTGGTACTAAGTCTGGACAGCCTTCTGGTCCTGCCATTGTTTTTGCAACTCTTGGCTTGCCTGAAGGTTTTTGGTGGCCTTTTTCATGTACTCCACAATTCTTGATCTTAGGCCAAGTACATAGTCCACTATATCCTGTTTGGGGGGGGCTTTCAAGGTTGCTTCCACCCCTCCTTCACAAGTGCTAGTGGACCCCTAACAGAGTGACAAAAAGGAGTTCAAATGGGCTATAGCCCACTCCCTTCTGGGGTACCTCCCTGTAGGAAAAAAGGAGGTATGGCAGTAAGACATCCCATCTCCTTCTGAGCCTTTCAGATAGTCCAATGATCACACTTTTTAGAGTTGTAATAAACCTCTCAACCAACCCATTTGTCTGGGGATGGTAAATTGTAGTGAATTTTTAAGTTACACCACACTCTTTCCACACTGCTTTCAAGTATGCAGACATGAAGATACTACCCCTGTCTGATACTATCTCTTTTAAAAAGCCCACCCTGGAAAATATTCCCATGAGGGCCTTTGCCACTGCAGGAGCTGTAGTAGTCCTTAGAGGAATTGCTTCTGGATATCTAGTGGCATGGTCCACTACCACCAAGATAAACCTATTGCCAGAAGCAGTACGAGGGTCAAGGGGGCCAAATAAATCAAGCCCTACCCTTTCAAAGGGCACCCCAACCACAGGCAGTGGGATCAAGGGGACCTTTGAGGTGCCACCAGTCTTACCACTGGCTTGGCAAGTGACACAAGAGCGACAGAACTCTTTTGTGTCTTCAGAAATATGAGGCCAGTGAAAGTGAGGGACTAATCTGTCCCAGATCTCGCTTTGTCCCAAATGTCCAGCAAGGGGAATGTCATGTGCTAGTGTGCGAAGAAACTCTCTATACTGCAAGGGAATGACCAGTCTCCTGGTAGCACCAGGTTTTGGGCCCCCTGCCTCTGTATAAAGGAGATTATTTCCCAAATACACTTCGTGAGAGTCACTGACATCTCCTGCTTCTTGTTTGACAGCTTGCTGTCTCAAACCCTCTAGTGTGGGACTGGTCTGCTGTGCCACACTCAACTCCTCCCTGGCATGCCCCCCTCCACCAAAAAGCACAGCTATGTCAGCCTGGAGCTCATCTGGTGTAGGTTCTGCACAGTGAGTAGACTGTTCCTCATCAAAAGGGGAATCTTCAGTGGAGGGAGGGATAGTGGATAAGGGTTTACCATTTCTACTTCTAGATTTTGGAGCATTTGGTCCATTGTTCCAGGATCCAAGTTTTCCTGTCCTCTTTGCTTCTTGGCCTGAACCCTTGTGAAAGCAAAGATGTGCCCAGGAGCCTCCAATTCCACTTCAGCCCAAACTGAAGTCTCCAAATCATTGTCCAGTATACATTCTACAGGGAGTTCAGTGGATATCCAAACTTTTTTTGGACCAGTAACACCCCCATGGGGTGGCTAACAGTGTTATTATGAGTGTGAGTCACTTGGCACTGATGACCAAGTAGGTGTTGCTCAGGAGCTACCAGTTTTTCCATCACCATAGTGACACTGGCACCAGTATCTCTGTAGGCCTCAACCTGAACACCATTTATTAGGGGTTGCTGCTTGTACTTATCCATGTTAACGGGACAAGCAACAAAGGTGGCAAGGCCAATGCCACCATCTGAGACTAAAAAAGCCTCAGTGATTTCCCTAAATAAAACCAACCCCGACTACATTACCCAGAGTGAGCCCTACTAAACATTTGGACTGGTCATTTGTAGTATTTTTCCCACCACCACTGCTATTACTAGGGGCACTAGTGGAAGCAGTGGGGGTTGTAGTGGTTAGAGGTTTGGTGTTCTTCTTGGGACAAGTGGGGTCTCTTGCCCAATGGCTTTGTTCTTACAGAGGTAAACCTAAGGCTTTTTATTCTGCTGGTTTGAAGAGGATTTAGACCCACCCCCAGAGGATTTCTGTGGGCCTGATGAAGACTCTTGCTTTTTATCTTTGTCCCCGCTTTTGTCATGTGATTTACCATCCTTCTTCTTGTCTTTGTCACCCCCTGCCTGAGCTTTTCTGCTCACCCTTGTTCTGACCCTATTGTCTGCCTTCTTTCCAAGTTCATGGGGAGAGGTAAAATCTAAGTCTATCAAGTACTAGTGCAACAAATCAGACACACAGTTATTTAGAATATGCTCTCTCAGAATTAGATTATAAAGACCCTCACAGTGAGACACTTTGCTGTCTTGTAACTAACCTTCTAAGCTTTCACAGAACAGTCCACAAAGTCTATCCAATCTTGTGAAGACTCTTTTCTGGTCTCTCTGATCTTTTGCCTGTATTATTCAATGGTTAAGCCAAATCCATCCAAGAGTGCTGTCTTCAAAACATTCTAATTATCTGAATATTCCTCCCTGACAGTGAGAAGTCTATTCCTTCCCTGGCCAGAAAGGGACAACCAGAGAATAGCAGCCCACTGCCCCTGAGGGACCCTTTGTACTTTACAGGCCCTCTCAAGTGCAGCAGACCACTTGTAAATGTCACCCCCTCCTTGTAAGGGGAATTTTGTGCAAATTTCTACAATCAAAAGTATTCTCCCTAACACCATAATTCCTGAAAGTGCTGCTGCTGCCACCTTGGGGAATTAACCCCAACCCGTGTCTCTCTCTCTACACAGCTAAGGCCTCCCTATCTAGGGCTAGCTGTTGCTGCTGCAGCCTCAGCCTGGCCTCCTCCAGCCTCAGCTTTCTGAGCTCGCTATTGTAGGAGGCTGGCCTGGCTTATAGTGGGTACCTTGTGGTACTTACACCTTGTGGTCCAGTTATCCCTTATTAGTAGATTAGAGGTGTTCTAGCAGCTTAGGCTGATAGAGGTAACTATAGCAAAGCATCTTAGGCTGAACTAGGAGACATGCAAAGCTCCTACTATACCACTTATATCACTTAGCACTATATCATACGAAAACACAATACTCAGAGTTACTAAAAATAAAGGTACTTTATTTTAGTGACAATATGCCAAAAGTATCTCATAGGATATACTCCCTTAGGAGGTAAGTAATATACACAAAATATACACACCCAAACCAAAATCAAGTAGGTCACAGTTAGAAAAGTAGTGCAAACAGTGTAGAACACAATAGAATGCAATAGGGAAAAATAGGCCTAGGGGCAACACAAACCATATTCTCCAAAAGTGGAATGCGAACCACAAATGGACCCCAGGCCTAGTGTAGCGTGTAGAGGGTCACTGGGAGTGTAAGAAAACACTAAGGGTGTCCAAGATACCCCACCCCAAGACCCTGAAAAGTAGGAGTAAAGTTACCCTACTACCCCAGAGAGACAGTAAAGTTTAAATAGGGGATTCTGCAAGGACAACAACTGACTGCAAGACACTGAAGATGGATTCCTGGACCTGAGGACCTCTAAAGGAAGGGGACCAAGTCCAAGAGTCACGCAAGTATCCAGGGGGGGCAGGAGCCCACTAAACCCCGGATGAAGGTGCAAAACGGCTGCCTCTGGGTGGAAGAAACCAAAGATTCTGCAACAACGGAAGGTGCCAAGAACTTCTCCTTTGGTCAGAAGATGTTCCACGGCATGCTGGAGGAAGCAGAGTTGTTTCCACGCAGGAAGACTGCAAACAAGCTTTACTAGCTGCAATAGTCGTGGTTGATGATTTTGGGTGCTGCCAGGGTCCAGGAAGGACCCGGAGGTCGCCCCTTGGAGGAGGAGACAGAGGGGGCGCTCAGCCATACAGAGAGCCCATGCAGAAGCAGGGAGCACCCGCAGAAGCACCTGAACAGGCACATAGAAGATCTGAGGATGATGGTCAACTCAGAACAACAAAGGAGGGTCCCACGACGTCGGAGTCCAACTCAGCAAGTTGGGCAATGCAGGACGGAGTGCTAGGGACCTGGGATAGGCTGTGCACGAAGGAAATCTTGCAAGAGTGCACAGAAGTCCTAGCAGCTGCAGTTCATGCAGTACACAGGATTACTGTCTGGTGTGGGAGGCAAGAACTTACCTCCACCAAATTTGGACAGAAGGGCCACTGGACTGTAGAAGACACTTGGACCCAGCTCCTGTGTTCCAGGGACCTCGCTCGTCAGGATGAGAGGTGACCCAGAGGACCGGTGATGCAGAAGTTTGGTGCCTGAGTTAGCAGGGGGAAGATTCCGTTGACCCACGGGAGATTTCTTCTTGGCTTCCAGTGCAGGGTGAAGGCAGACAGCCCTCAGAGCATGCACCACCAGGAAACAGTCGAGAAAGCTTTCAGGATTAGGCACTACAATGTTGTTGGTAGTAGTCTTGCTACTTTATTGTGGTTTTGCAGGCGTCCTGGAGCAGTCAGCGGTTGATCCTTGGAAGAAGTCGAAGAGAGAGATGGTGAGCTCTTGCATTTGTTATCTGATGAGAAACCCACAGGAGAGACCCTAAATAGCCCTCAGAGGAGGATTGGTCACCTAACCATGTAAGCACCTTTCAGGAGGGGTCTCTGACGTCACCTGCCGGCACGGGCCACTCAGAGGCCTCCATTGTGCCTTCACACCTCTGCATTTAAGATGGCAGAGGTCTGGGACACACTGGAGGAGCTCTGGGCACCACCCCTGGGGTGGTGATAGACAGGTCACTCCCCTTTCCTTTGTCCAGTTTCGTGCAAGAGCAGGGGCTGGGGGATCCCTGAACCGGTGTAGACTGGCTTATGCAAGGAGGGCCCCCTCTGTGCCCTTCAAAGCATTTCCAGAGGCTGGGGGAGGCTACTTCTCCCCAGCCCTTAACACCTATTTCCAAAGGAAGAGGGTGTAACACCCTCTCTCAGAGGAAATCCTTTGTTATGCCTTCCTGGGACTGGGCTGCCCAGACCCCAGGAGGGCAGAAGCCGGTCTGTGAGTTGGCAGCAGTGGTAGCCGCAGTGAAAACCCCAGAGAACTAGTGTGGCAGTACCCGGGGTCCATGCTGGAGCTCCAGGGATGCATGGGATTGGCACCCCAATACCAGATTTGGCATGGGGGGACAATTCCATGATCTAAGACATGTTACATGGCCATATTCGAAGTTACCATTGTGAAGCTACGTATAGGTATTGACCTTTATGTAGTGCACACGTGTAATGGTGTCCCGCACTCACGAAGTCTGGGGAAATGGCCCTGAACAATGTGGGTGGACCTTGGCTAGTGCCAGGGTTCCCTCCCACTTAGTAACTTTGCACCTAACCTTCACTAAGTGAGGGTTAGACATATAGGTGACTTATAAGTTACTTAAGTGCAGTGTAAAATGGCTGTGAAATAATGTGGACGTTATTTCACTCAGGGTGCAGTGGCAGTCCTGTGTAAAAATTGTCTGAGCTCCCTGTGGGTGGCAAAATAAATGCTGCAGCCCACAGGGATCTCCTGGAACCCCAATACCCTGGGTACCTAGGTTCCATATACTAGGGAATTATAAGGGTGTTCCAGTGTGCCAATCAGAATTGGAAAAATGGTCACTAGCCTGCAGGGACAATTTTAAAGACAGAGAGAGCATAAGCACTGAGATTCTGGTTAGCAGAGCCTCAGAGACACATTTAGGCACCACACAGGGAACGCATTTAGGCCACAAACTATGAGCACTGGGGTCCTGGCTAGCAGGATCCCAGTGAGACAGACAAAAACAAACTGGCACACAAGCAAAAATGGGGGTAACATGCTAGGCAAGATGGTACTTTCCTACAGGTCCTCATCCTCGGCTCCTGACACCCACCAACCAGGCACGCAACCTGGGGTTCATCCTGGACTCTTCGCTCTCCATGACCCAGCAAGTCAACGCAGTCTCATCCTTATGCTTCAACACCCTCTGCATGCTCCCCAAGATCTACAGGTGGATCCCCAACGGAACCAGAAGGACAGTCACCCAGGCCCTCGTCAGCAGCAGACTGGACTACGGCAACGCTCTCTAAGCGGGAACCACGGCCAATGTCCAAAAAAGACTGCAACGCGTACAGAACGCTTCTGCACGCCTCATCCTCGACATCCCCCGCAACAGCCACATCACAGCCCACCTGAGAGACCTGCACTGGCTCCCCATCAACAAGAGGATCACCTTCAAGCTCCTCACCCACGCTCACAAAGCACTCCACAATGCCCGACCAGCATACCTCAATGAGCGACTCACCTTCTACACCCCGAATGGACAGCTCTGCTCCGCCAACCTCGCCCTCGCCATCATTCCACGCATCCGCAGGACAACAACTGGTGGCAGATCATTCTCCTACCTCGGCGCCAAGACCTGGAACATCCTCCCCATCCACATACGGCAGACCAAGGACCTGCTGAACTTCAGGATACACTTCAAGACCTGGCTGGTCGAGCAGTAGCAGCTCTCCCCCACAGCACCTTGAGACCCTCGCGGGTGAGTAGCGCCTCACAAATGGACTGATTGATTGATTTGGACACATGCAGGAGGTTATATGTCCACCCAAGAACATTTGCGACAGATATAGACTAGGCACTAGATTAGGAAAACTCCAGGTGTGCTGTATGGATGTGACTTGGCTCAAAGATGTTATCCTACGTGGAAGCCTCCCCTTGAATGAGTTTAGGATCGACCATTTGCTTGTAGGGATATATTTCAGTGCAAAAGAAAGGACAGAGGGTATTTTGGTCTGATAAATATTAAGGATTAAAAATGTCTCCTTCCTCAGGAGCAATAAAATCTTTTTACAGCACTTACATGAGCCATAGCTTTAAGTCCAATATGAGAGAAATGAGAGGTGCGTTCTAAAGGCTGGGAGAAGACCCTCCCTAAATGAATGGATGTTTTTATAACCTCTACTGGCATTCCACCCAGCTTCCAGTGAAAAAGGCGATACTGCTTCCTCCTACTAAATGGCACCACCTTAGTTTTGGAAATATTTACTTTCAAAAAGTTATTCTCAGTTTTCTTAAAAAGCAAGTGTGAAGTCACAAATGACCATGCATCAGCAGACATTAAAACATATACGTTTTGAGAAGCAATTTTTGGAGGAAAATTCTTTACTTTCTGAAAACAATCAGATAAGTCCCTAAGAAATTATGAAAACAAAAGTGGAGGTAAAATGCATCCCTATTTAAAGCCGTTTCGTGTTAATATCTTGGGGTCAAGCCCTTGTCGCACCCCCAGAAGGACTTTATACCAAGTAAATGTGTTATTGATGCAGATTCGCTTCCACCCCTCTCAACCATTAACCCAGTTTTACAGGGCCCATCTCTGGCCTGCAAAAAGTCAGAACATTAGCAGTAGGCCACAGCCCCACAACCTTTAAATCTAAGGCCCTCATTATGAAGTTGGTGGTAATCGCAACCGACCACTGTGGTAACGGTGAACAGAAGATCATCAGTAGACTGCACACCACCGAATAATGATACCAAAAAGTTAAACCTCCAAAAATCCTGCAACCTCCACCCACCGCCAGGGCCTACGACAGCGGCAAGACAGCACAACCCACCCCGCCACCGCCATGCAGACAAATCCTCCACCCACCAAATAATGATGCCCAAATCAGCGTGGCGGATAGTGAATGCCGAACGACCTTTGGAGGTACAAACCGCTACGTCCAGGAATGGGACCAAGCAACAACAAATGCGCACATTGGCAAGTCTGAAACCCACACACCTGACTCACATCCACAGCACTATAAAACACTCACATACACACCCCACAATCCTTTGCTTCGCCAATAGCACAACAGATATTGACAACACAACACGCATACACTGAACCCAACATCACACAAGTCACACACACAAATACACCACCAAAACACATACATACCCCAAACACCATCATAAGCCACACACACAACCACACAACAGCACCCTCGCCAATACACCCACAACACACCACCCACAACACACACCATGGCACCCCCTAAGCACCCCCACTTCACAGACAGGGAGCTAAGGACCATGGTGGACGAAATACTCAGGGTCGAGCCAGAACTGTTCATGGCCAGGAAGATGGAGCTATGACAGCGGATCGTCAACATGGTCAACGCAGTGGCAAACCATCCATGCACAAGAGACGACATATGGAAGAGATGGAATGACCTGCGCTGGAAGGTTTGTTCAATGGCATCCAGGCACATTATTACCGTACAGAAGACTGATGGTGGTCCCCCACCTACTCCCTCAGAATACACCGACTGGGAGGAGAAGGTCCTGGCTATCCTGCACCTGGAGGGCCTCACCTGACTCACTAGATGACTGAACTCGGGTAAGTCAACTACAATACCTTAACAGTCACCCCACCTATAATGCATGTGTCACCCCACCCCTCTCACTACCACCAGGACCCCATCACCTCCCCAGTCCACAACACCCACATCCAAGTTCCCTGCATGCCCACAATCCCACAAACAGACCTCCATCCAGCCCCATGTGCACAGTCACCTACCCCTGCATCGATTCCCAGTGGCACTACAGGTCCTCCAATGCATCTCCACCCGCCCACATAAAATGAAACTAAATGTGCACGAAGGGGCCTGGCATGCCATGACAGGGCAATATAACCATCAAATAGTACCGAGCATTGCAGCCATTGCCGATAAAGTACCTGACACCCACCTGTCTATTCTCCCACACACAGACACCACTACCATGCCACCCGGACAGAGATGTCAGGGAGTGCCAGCGCTCCACCTGAAGACAGAGGCCCTACTCAGGAGAGTGCAGAGGGATGTCTTGAAATAGAGGAACTCCCTGGCCCATCACACAGTCCTGGACTGTCACCCTCCAGCAGCCCTTCCCATGATACAACTGGCACCCCTACCACCCAGCCACCATCATCAGCTCTGTCAAAACGACCTCACACCAGTGTCTCCCGGCCACGGACTGTCGGCCCACATGTACAGAAGCCAGAGTCTCCACCCACCAACAGGCAGAATGAAGAAAGGCCAACTGCAAGTGGGACTGCCAGACCTGTGCTAGGGGACACAGGCACAGGGGGCTAGGGCCAATGGGAGGGCATCTATGGCCCAGGGGGTGGCCAAAGGATTGATGCAGTATGCCGGGAGGTGATTTCTGAGGTCCTGGAAGCATACCACCTTACCGAGGACAGGATGGGCAGAACGAGGCCACCCTGGAGAAGAATCAAAGGCTGCAGACAGCACACCACCAGGAGGCCATGGAGCAATGGAAAAAACTAAATGGCCACCACTATCTTACACGCCTTGTTAGGGACATAGCACAGGGATCACCCAGAGAGATGGAGGCAACAAAATCTAGCCTTCAGGAGACCTATAGTGCGCTCAATCACCCTCCTAATACACCCATGGCCTCATTATAATTCCTCTCCGCATCTGTCCTGGGATTCCTCACAGGTGTCAGGAGCCATTGCAAGTCGGGGTAGCCAGAATCACCTACAAAAGTGGGTGAAAGAGGACTTAAACAAACTGCCTTTACTTGCATACAGCCTGACTGTCAGCTATGTACTGATCCAGTGTCATACACACTCACCTATGAGCCAACCTCTGTCCCCTTGTAGTTGTTCCATCATGTGTGGCACACTGCTGTTTCTCAGGACAAATGAATCATGGACTGATCCTGGGAACCTGGGATTGACATGTGATATGTACTGATCAGCAGTACACACCAATTGTACATTCATGGAGTGATAGTTCTTACAATTCCTATACACCTGTTCATTCAATCTTGGGGGTATGAGAGCTATGTGGGTTTCATCAATGGCACCTATCACATGGGGGATATAAGGGAAGGCACAAAATCCAGATTTGATGGTGGGAAGTTCAACCCTTTGGGGCAGCTGGACATATGTTTGTAAGTGTTGGACGTAGGCATCCAGGAATGTGGATGGGATTGGGCTGAACATTGGCTGTGAGACCCCTGCACCCATGCCCACTGTCACCTGAAATTAGCCCGTAGTCAAAAAATGGAGCACAGATAGCACTTGCACATTTATAGGGATGGCATGCTGATTTCGATTTGCTGGTTTCAGAACAGGATCCATTAATGTACAGAGGTCATGGATTGTAGCTCTATTGAGTCTGTATGTGATAATGATGTCACATTCCTCTATAGTTTCCAGATCTACCAGGGGTATGTATACAGATGGGGCCTTCCCTCGCCACATGGGTCTGTACCTATGGGGAGGAAAGAACACATTCTGAGTGTCAACTTACACTTGCATCCCATGATGTCACTGTATTTTTCAAAATGCGACACGTAGGTCACACACACAAACGGAAAGTATGAGGTACACCGTCAGGCAAATGTGTGCTGAGTTCACTCTGTCATAATGGCATCACAGTGTGGACACACTTCCAAAGATGGGTGCATGTGAGGATTATAGAATTATGTCAGTACGCAACAAAGGGGAGAGAGATTGGGGCCCTGGATGAGGCCCCTGGCCAAGCTATGGAGACATGGTGGTAGCAAAATGGCAGCCTCCTGCCTTCCAGGTATGATAGAGTGGAAGTGACTTAATTCCACAGGCGTTAGTCGTCATGGTGGAAGGCGGTGTTCACTGCCGTGCACCTGATCATTGAATTACATGGTTGTCAATGGGGAAGCTGGGCCAATCATGATCACCGCCATGGTAACTACGCCATTTTGTTAAACCCCTGCCACTTGACTCCTGATTCCCATGCAGGGTAGTACTCCACTGCGTGTGCTGCTGTGTCCTGACTCTGTTCCCTGAGATGGTGCGTGCAACAGGGGAATGGGCCCCGGCCTTCACCGCGAAGGAGCTGGACAAGCTGGTAAACGGGGTCCTACCCCTGTGTGCAAAGTTGTATGGGTGACCTGAGGATGCCTGTATGCATGTGATTGCGGTAGATACCTGTATGCATGTGGGTTAGATGTGTGACTGCCCAGCCGTAGATTGTCTGGCACATTCTGCCTGTGAGTTGAAAACATGCCTGTCAACAATGGCCGTTCCATATGGAACGACATGGCATTTGTATTTGGTGCACACATACTGATGTCTGTTTATTTGCTCTGTGTGTCCCATGCAGGTCAGCGCCTATCAAAAGAAAGGCCTGTAGCAAGCCATCGCCAAGGAGGTGTGGACCCTGGGGGTCTACAACCAGCAGAGCACCCACTGCAGGAAGCGGTTTGAGGACCTGAGGTGCTGGGCCAGGAAGACAGGAGAGGCCCAGCGGGGGAATGCCTCCCAACGAGGAAGGGGTGCCCATCGACCCTGACCCCTCTAATGGCCCGCATTCTGGCAGTGGCCTATCCGGATCTGCATGGGCGCTTCAGGGGCACATTCATTACGTATGTTGTCTGTACTGAGGGTATGTGCATGGCCTGGATGGGTGTGTGTGGGAGCCAAAATGTACATATATTCAGGATTTGACATAGTTGTCCCTTGTTTTGTCTCCCCACCCCTGTGCTCTTGTGTCCTTTGTGTACATTAGCATCTTCTGGCAAGGGAGCTGAGGCACAGGTGAGTGGAGATGCAGCAGCCCACAGATCCAAGGAGGCAGAGTCGAGTGACACCAGGGGGACCAGTGGGTTCGAGGGCGAGGGGAGTGCCACAGGGGAGACAACTACCACTGGAGGTAGTGACTCTGATACCTCCTCGATGGGAGCTCCCTGGTGGTGGCCGACCCTGCTGGGCCCACCCATTCTTCCACCACCACCCATACCATCACCGCCTTCCCAGTTGCTCCCCACAGAGTTGCCCGTGCCTGCTCACCCAGGAGGACAGGCGTCCTCTTCGCCCCAGGAACCTCATCCCCTGCCCCAGTCAGCGCTGCTGCCCTCGCTGAGGAGGCTATTAACCTCCTGAGGACCATCTCTGTAGGGCAGAAAACCATTGTGAATGCCAAGCAGGGGCTAGCATCCCAGATGCAACAATGCAATGCATACCTGGAAGGCATTCACAGTGCCATGTCTGGCCTTCAGAGATCTTTTCAGGCTCTGGCCTCCTCTTTGACGGCAGCCAGTGTCCCTGGTCTTTCCGTCCCCCCTCCCACCACCTCTACCCCTTCCAGCACCCCACTCCCTTTACCCATCCCAAGCACACATACAGGCAGTCATGCACACAGATCAACACACAAGAAGCACACTGAAAAACACAAACACACACCCAACATACAAAAGCACACACAACATCCACTTTCTCCAGTGTGTCGACCTCCCCTGCCACCCTGTCTGTCACCTCGCTATGCACACCTACACGCACTGCAACCTCAGTCTCTGCTGCTGCCCCCATTTATGCAGTCACCAGAATGTCTGACATCCAGGCATGCATCCCAGGCACCACACCTGCACTCACCACGACTACATTGACAGAAACTTGCAGCATACTTACCAGACCTGCAGACACACAGACAACATCCATGTACACTGGCAGCCTGTCTTGTCCCACTGTGTCCACCCCCCACCTCCCAAAAACACTCAAACATTCGCACACATCCACACCACACACATCCACAACACATAAGCATACTTTACAGGCACCTGCATCCACATCCGGCACACCTACACCTGATACGAACACTCCCTCAACCTCCACCCCCAAACCTGCCTCCAAGTCCCCTCCAACTGCACCTAAGAAGCTTTTCCTATTCCCTGTTGAACTGTTTGAACCTACTGGCCCACCCCATCTTGTCCCTAAACGTTTTCATGTCTTTGCCCAGACCACTCCTTCCTCGTCCAAGTCGCTCCAGTCCACCCTTCCCATTCCTGAGCCCCTTCTCCAGGGAGGAAGAAGCCCCGTATAGCCCCAGGTCCCTCTGCCACACCCGGTCCAGAGGCCAAGCCCACTCCCCCTCCTTCCAAGGGCAAGACCAAAACCCCCCCACCTCCCAAACCGAAGCCCAAGTCTCCTATCCCAAACCTTAGCCCAAGCCCCCTCTTCCAGATGTAAGTCCCCACCACCCCCTGCCCCTGTTCCCTGAGGTGCCTGGCTGCTCCATTGAAGCTCCTTTCGAGTGGAGTACCCTTTGCACATGTGAGACTCAAGTTCGGCCTACATTGGCCCTTCTGGGATTATCTAATGGACTGGTCAATGGCCTTATTTGGACATTACTTTTTTCCATTTCAATAAATTTCAGTGCCCAGTAGTGCTGTTGGCACAATATAGTGACGTTGTTCAGCGATTCACTGTGGGGGTGTGGTGTGCACATTTGTGTACTTTGGTGTAGGTCTTTGTTGGCTTATGTGTGGTAAGTACATTTTGTTATGGTATGTATGGCTTGGGATGTGGGAGGGGTTGGGAGTGCATTGCAGGGTAGGTGGGGTGCATGTGTAACTGTGCCCCTTTCTTACCGTGTGTACTAGGCTTACAGTACTTACCATTGTCGTCTTCGTCGTCATTCACGGTCCTGGAGGAATATGGCAAGAAGCAGCACTGGCATTATTTCCAACTCTTGCTCCATGTCTGCGTCAGTGTGTTCCGTGTACCTCCGGTGAGTGCTTCCTTTTATATTGTTAGTTTCCGCCACACTTTGCCTGGCGGCGGTTCCCCCCCCTCGGAACTGATGGCTGTCATTTCATTATTTGGTGGGCGGATAGGACCTTTCCGCCTGCCTGTCGGCGGCCTCCAATGTCCTCATCGGGACTACAAAGATGGCAGTGTGTGGATGGACCGCTACTTGTTTTTCATATGCTTCATTATTTGGCAGTCCAGACTGCCAGCCTGTTGGCGGTAGTTACCGCCACCGCCGGCGGGGCGATGTTTACCGCCATGTTCATAATGCCCACCTAAGTCTTTTTGAGAGAAGAATGGCAGTCTTGGGTTCGGTCAGTGTGTCTAAGGACCTCTCACCATACCTAGCAGGGTATCCTTGCTCCTAAGCATCCGTTTTTCTTTATAGCAACCAAAGACAGTCTCAAACTCTGTGACTTTTGTGTTTGTACAATTTTCTTTGTAATTGTGAAATTGTAAGTCAATAACCCACTTTTACACAGTATCAGGCCTGGGGCACACAATTCAATTTAAGAACATTTCTAGCTTATTTTCCTGCATGTTTTTCTGTTATGTCTATGAAATGGTTTGTGTTGTGTTTTTCAGACTGCCATTGTAAATAAACCATACCGCTTATGTTTCGTTTCTGATGAACGTTTCTGCAAAGTGATCTTCCAGTTACTGGAAAATTCAGGAAATTGAATATATGTAGGAGTTGATATCAGCAGAGGTACATTATCGTAGCTAATTGTTCAGATGTGTGAAAGTGAATTTCTAAAGGTGTAATTTTCTTTTCATGATGGGAGAAAACACATGCAACTACACTTTAAAAAGAAAACTCCAGCCTTGAATAAAAGTGCTGCTATTTCGAGGCAGACATTCAATACGAGCATTCACTGTGAATAAAATGTACAAAGCGTTTATATATTCCAGGAGCAGAATTAGAGTTTTTACTGCCACTACTTGCATGAATAAAAAAAACTGCCTACTTACTGTCAATCACCTGTATGGCATGCAATCATTGTTTAATCAGGGTGGGGAGGGTATCTACATGCCTGAGGGGTGAAATGACTGTCTGAACTCATGAGCATGTCAACAAAAACTGAGTTTATGCCAACAACACACAAACATAAACATAAAATGGACTTTGGTCACACCCCATTCGTCCCTTAGGCTTTGTTGGGCCAGGCAGTTTTTGCTGAATTGAAGTGTCTTTGACATGCTGGATCAGCACACAGGAGTACTGCCTAGGATTACATTTTGAGTTCTGATGGGTAAATTGTCTCCGAGGTGCAGTTGATAAGGCAATTGCCAGGAGCTGTTGAGAACTCATGGCTGTCAGGCACACAAAATCTACTTGCTGCCTTGTTGTGTACCGCTCATCATAGTACTGCCTACCCAGCGAACCACATTGGATTCAGAGGGAAGTCTCTCATCTAAGATGGCCATCCGATGAATGTGATGATGCAATGGCCATTCACATGAGTGGATTAACTTCACAAATAAAATAGGTTCACTGGCTGGACCATTTGTTCTGATATCCCGCAGTGTTTTGACATGTTTTTAACATTCACTTTTGTTCTCACTTTGTAACAAAAAACCACAGAAAGAAACTGCTTTGGGCGCTTTGGAGTAATAATGGAAATCCCTCTTCTACAAATGACACTTTGTGAACATAATGATTCTGCAACCAATCTTACATTATGTGATTTCCCCTCGCAAGCTAATGGGAGTCCTGCGTTCAACAGTGTGTATTTTATAAGGGAGGATTGGTGGACGGAAAGCTTTCTTTACTGGCAGGATTAAGATGGTGGAGGAGGTGGGAGTGCACAAAAGTCAAATAGCCACAATGAACTACATCCCAATCTCAATAACTAGACATGCGTCCTTATATTACTGATTTGATTTGAGGTGTCCTGAAGTAAATTCAGCAAGACTTCACGAAATTGAAAATAGTTCATTGAGTACATTCTTAGCTTTCAGCTCACTGTAAGGTCAGCCCTTTTCAGACACTGGCTTTCATGTGTTTTTCATTTATTCCCACTGCCTGGATGAGCAGTCTATCAAGACCGTGCTATTTTTGGGATGCTGCATCATCCCATTTGCAGTCCCTTTGCAATGTCGTGACTGAGCATCAAATAGTCTTTTGTAAGACTGGCAATGTGACATGAAAATTGAGAGCTAGTGTGTATTCTTTAAAGTATTTCGTTTGCAGGAACGATTATATTTTAATTTCAGATTGAGAGCTATTTTGTTTAGGAGGTGACTCCTGTTTGAATACCCTAGCCTGTCATAAACACAGCATTACCTGTGTCATTATGATATGTTGCTGAAAATACAATACGTTTTTCCCAAAGTGTGCGCATAAGCTTCCTAAAAATTGCAAAAAAAATCTTGGCCTTCTGTGTATGTTCCAGCGCTATTGCCATTTGACAGAGTAATGATGTCTGCACACATAGACTTCTCACTGTCATTTCCAGATTGCTATTATCATCTCATTACAACTAACATCCTTCCAATAGTACTTTATCCATACTTAATAAAATAAAATCATCTTTTTACAACTCTCTGTTTAACCATAGATGTTTGCTTTACTGGATGACTACAATTTCTACACGTCCTTTCGTTACCTTTCAGCAACTTCCCCATTCTTTTTGAAAACTGCTTTGTACGCATGAAGCCTTGTACACCAATTTATATACCTAAGATCATAATAAAAGAATGAAACAATATTTTTCCTGTACACCTGCTTGCTTCAACCTAAACTTCATGGCCTGAAGGATACATTTCTATTTACACTGCCTGAAATACAAAAGCGCTTGAGACGCGTCGCCTTGCACATAAGGCCACAATGTCTGCACTTGTATTTTTGTCCGGTGCAGAAGAGACAATGGAAAGCCAATCTTACTCCAGTTGCCAGCATCCTATTCATACCAATTTATTACTACAGTATTTCATCCACTGCTTTTGGGTATCATGCAAATATTTTAGTTATTCTTTCAAACATCGTAATGGGGGTGTTGGCAGTACCAGCACGGATCCACTTTAAAAAACTCAAAGGCATGTTAACTAGTGTGCTGAAAAGGGCCGACAACGTACATTGTTAGGCGAGAAGTGTTCATATCTTGCTAATCACCACATGGTATCCCTCTTAGTGCTACAGAAAATGTTATTCTGTCACATTCAGCAAAACGCTGTCTCTCCATGCTTTTATGCAGCCTCCCTCTGTCCCATGTGTCACACAACCTGGCTTGCCTACAGTCCCACATGCCTCGAGATGGACCCTGCTCCTGCACAGCTATACAGTCCCTGCCCAAAAGCTGGTAGCTCCTATCTATGGCTTGCCAGCCCCTTTCAGGTAGCCATCTGACCAGTACCCTTACAGTCCATTCTACTGTATATCCTTGGGCACAAATCACTTGAATAGAGGATGTGAGCAAGAATCATGGGATACTGAATATTAAATGAGAGCAGCCAGACTCTTTAATGCTAATTTAGTATTTAATATGCCCACAAGCCACTTTAGCCTTTGGTCAGGAGTTGCATAAAAACAATATACTAAGGCCCATATTTATACTTTTTGCTTTTTTTAACGCAGTTTAGCGTCAAAAAATTTTGCGCCGTCTAACGCCATTCTGAAGCGCCATGCGGGCGCCGTATTTATGGAATGGCGTTAGACGGCGCAATCAGACCGGCGCTGCCTGGTTTGCATGGGAAAAAACCACGTAGACCAGACAGCGCCGGCGTAGGGGGAAAATGGCGTATGGGCGTCTTAAAATGGGGCAAGTCAGGTTACGTCGAAAAAATCGTCGTAACCCGACTTGCGCCATTTTTTTTCGACGCCCATCCCCCATCAACATGACTCCTATCATTGTAAAGATAGGAGTCATGCCCCCTTGCCCAATGGCCATGCCCAGGGGACTTCTGTCCCCTGGGCATGGTCATTGGGCATAGTGGCATGTAGGGGGGCACAAATCAGGCCCCCCTATGCCACAAAAAATTAAAAAAAAAATACTTACCTGAACTTACCTTAATGTCCATGGGATGGGTCCCTCCGTCCTTGGGTGTCCTCCTGGGGTGGGCAAGGGTGGCAGGGGGGGTCCCTGGGGGCAGGGGAGGGCACTCTGGGCTCATTTTGAGCCCACTTGTCCCTTAACGCCATGCCTGACCCAGGCGTTAAAAAGCGGCGCAAATGCGCCGTTTTTAGCCACGCCCACTCCCGGGCGTCTCTTTTGCCCAGGAGTATAAATACCACGTAAAGGCCTGGGAGTCATTTTTTAAGACGGGAACGCCTCCCTTGCATATCATTAACGCAAGGAAGGGGTTCACGCTAAAAAATGACGCACATTCCGGGAACTTTGGCGCTAGACGCCTCTAACGCCATAGTATAAATATGGCGTTAGTTGGCGTTAGTTTAGCGTCGAATTTGCGTCGAAAAAAACGACGCAAATTCGGCGCAAACGGAGTATAAATACGGGCCTAAGGACCTGAGTTACAAGAAATGGTGCAAAACTGTGCAAGCTCGTGTTGAAAAAAAATGACGCTATAGCCGAAAAATTGGCGCTAACCTGATTTGTGGCACGTTAGGTGACGCTAATCATAATAGCATCACTTTTCGGCTAAAAGTGTCCAGGAAAATTCTGCTAAAACACCAAACATAGCCTGCAAATTGGAAAAATTTAGAAATCTGAACAGGAGAGACCACACAGAGACCCCAATGAGCCAGGTACAAGCCAGGATGCCCATGCAGAATCACAGGAGAAGGGGAAAAGGAAGAGGAAGTGTTGCTTCAGTCAGAAGGAAAATAACATCTTGATCACAGAGGTGACAGAGAACCACCACCAGCTATTTGTCACCTCTAAATTGTCATTAGGTAGGAAGGAGGCAATTTGCAGACCACAGTTGATAAAGTCATCAGTTTGGCAGAGGTCAGAAGAACAGTGGTGGACGGCAGGAAGCATTGGCAAGATTTCAAGCGCAGAACTAAAGAACTAAACTGGACAGCAACCAAAAGGCAGCACTGAAGACCAGAGGTGGGAGTCCAGCACTCTAGGAGCAGCTAGATGAGCTGGAGGAGATGGTGGCAGCAGTCATCCCGGATGAGTTGGTTGAAGGAATCTAAGGACAGGACAGTGCAGCGGTACAGGAGCAACAACAAACACAGGGTAAGTTGACGTGGGGGGCAATGTTGTAACTCACAAATGAACTAAGGGGGCACATTGGAGGCACTGTATGCATGCTAATGAGTTGTATAGGGGCACACTAATGGCTAAACACCAACCGCATGTAACGTCCACCGACCACCCCCCATACGCACAACCACTTCACTACCTTCATACCACCACCTTCACTGTGTCAACCGTTCCATCGAGCCACATCTAATTCACAATGGGCAGCACGTACTAGGCATGTTGCATATGGGGGGACACCAAGGGATGGGGAAGGCATTCCTGTACCACTGGGAATGGGCAATAATGCAGTGTACACACATAAAATGGTGCTTAACTGTCATCACCCTCTGTGCTGCTGCACATTTTGCTGCCACATGCCTACGCAGGCACATCTGCATCATACTGGAAGGGGGCCTGTGTTGAGGGGGTGATTGCTGCTGTGCATGAGGTGACCTTTTCTTGCATGGTACAGTGGCTGTGTTTGTTCCACCATGTGTGATGCACATAGCAGCACACATCAAAATGTTAAAACACTAGAACCAGCAATACTGTCACAGGTTCCCCTGTCACATACACATCATCTCTGGGGTGAAAGCTATACATGCAGCAATCTATGTCATGCACATGTGTGAAGTCATCAGTAGTATGCTCAGCTTTATCTGTGTTACTTGAACAGCTCCTATAAACACACATGGAATGCCACACACATGCAGTGTCAAGTGTCAAAGGTGCAGAAAGGTCCCAGGCCATGAAAAGGCATGCAAGGTGCTAACCTTGGCCTTGCAAATACATGGTGGCACACTGCGCCACTAGAGTGTCATTTAAACACTTTGCTCTGGTGGGGCAGTGTGCTATGAATGTCTGGGACATGTGGCCTAATGTAGACCATGTATGCTGTACAATGCAGTACAATGCAGTGCAGCAACCCAGCTTGCTCTGCTGTGTTGCATCATTTGGAATATTCAGGCATGTCTAGTCCTCACAAATACACATTGCTTCCCTGCAGTATGATTGGTGATGCCCCAGAAACTTCAGCCCAACACCAAAAGAGCCACACAATGGCCATGGTGTCGGAGTGTATCTGGACTAGGTCTGATTGCACATGTTCAGGAAGGTATCCATCCTGCAACAACAATCAGGAATGCATTCTGTAATCCTTCAATATCTGTTGCAGATTGTAACACACATTGGAAGCTGCAAATTATGGGACCACTACTATGTCAGTCATGTGTAGCCCCACTGCAATGATACCCCTAAGGTAGTCTAGCTACCTGATACATTGACACATCATCAAGTTTGGAAATGTGTCAGTTCCCTATGCCACCCCACATGTGTTGTAAGAGCAATGTAAGGGACACCTCCTTGTATGGACACATACACACAACGTGGATGATTCTCACTATGGATGGTGCAGGATGATGCACACAAAACAAGAGGCAACATGGAAGATGCACATTGACAGTTGCCCCCTTGCATTACTCTTACAACATATGTGGGGTGGCATAGGGACCTGACACACTCCCTAAAATACAGACCTGGCAATGCACCAGAAACAGTATGCATCCATGGGTGTTGCATGGAAACATCACCACCAACACCCATGGCATGCAATAGCCAGGCAATTTACAGCAAGAGATGGGTCATATGCAGATGCCAATGAAAAGCTGTGTAAGAGACACGTGAAGTGATTTGGACATGTGAACTTGTACAATATGTCAAGAGAGGGTCATCAAAATACATGCCCTGGTGGCGCTTTGTGCAGCCAGGTGCCCATGAATGAGGGACCTGATATGTGGCTCTGTAACATGAAAATTAGGCAAACATGTCTGTCAAATAAATGACAAATCAGAATAGCTAGTATAGGTCGACAGTGACATATCTCTATCTCATTGCAGACATTACAGACATACCTCCTGCCCAACTGCTTGGATTTCCAAGATGACCTAGATGACCAACTGCCAACCATCAAGCCAGACTCTCTCCAGCAGATCCTGGGTTCCATCAGTCACCATCTCCGGTTGCAGGGAATACCAACCCAACAGGACACACACACACCACTTGCCAGCTCATCCAGAGCCCTGGACTCTCAGGACCCAGCCTACATTTTCTAAAGTCAAGCAGTAGGAGTCCAGCGGGAGCTGGCACAATATGTGTGGGTGGGGATGGGGACCATGGTGGGCAGCCTAGCTGAAGTACAAAGGTGCCTTAGTCCCAGTAGGGACAATTTGCTGCCATTAGAGGCACCCACTTCCTGCTGCATGGACTAGAGGATTCTCTGGCTGACATCGCTGGCATCATGAGGCAGAGGCATGAACAAATGCCATCCCAAAGTGGTGTCAGCGATTTTTCCCACAGGCTGGGAGAAATACACACTTGCATGAAGTCCATGCAGCAGGAGCTAGTATCCAGCAAGGAGTACTTGACTTCCTACCACCGTGACGTTGCTGCTGTATTGAGAAACAAGCAGTTCCCCCTTGCTGCAGTGATGTGATACCTCACATCTTCCCATAGATGAAAGTCACTGGGACCTATTCTTACACTTCTTCTGCCCCTGATGGGAGTGTGCCTCCCTCAACTTCAACTCCAATACAATCCCTGGCACTGAAGGCAGCACACACATCAGAGGATGAAGATGTGGAAGAAACATCTCTCATTTGTAAAAAATAAAAACCCAGTAGCTGCAGTCTGTGCGAAATGGATAGTTACTTTTTAGCTTTGTGTTTCACATCTTGCCAGTGTTGCAAAAGACTTTCTGTGTATCCACTTCTCCCTCCCACTATTGACCTTTCAGACCCATGGACTTTCAATGTGCCCTATCCTACATAATGGCAATGTGACCATCCTACATAATGGCAATGTGAGCACTCCTCTCCCACACATGCCTCATGACATGATCCCCAAACCCTGGAATCTGTTTGGGCTTCTGATGGATTGGAATCTCTGCTGGGGTCTAACTCCTTTGCAATGTACTGACTCCTCATTTCACAATAGCACATTTAAATAAAAGCACTGTACATATCATTTATCTCACATCTGTGTCTGAGGTTGTAACAAAATGCACTGAATGCATGTGGTGAAGCTAATACATTAAGGGAAATATGTATAAAGAAGTGGTGCTGTGCAATCACATACGTGAAGTTCCTACACTGAGGTGTGTCATTCCCAAAGTGCAAGGTAGGGATGTATGAAAAAGAGCAATGACAAAGTGTGTGATCACAGTAGCTCAGGTGTAATATCCACAGCCTAGTCCCAATGCTGGAATCTTAGCACCACACTGCAATGTGTGGCAGTGTTGCAAGTAAAGGTTGTTATATCTGCAGGAAGGTGTCCCTATCAGATACTTATTAGTCACCAATCTATACTTGCCCTTTTTTATGTGTGTTTTGAAATTGTGGACACATAGCAAAAGTTAAGCTGTGAAGCACGAATTGTAAAAAACGGAAATGTGCCATGCCATGCAAACCCCACCCCTGGTCAGGTGTTAGTTCATGTCATATTGCCTCAGGTACACATATCATTGGATATGTGATGCAGTGTCAAGCGCAAAGGGTGTTGCCTGGGTATGGCTACAGCAAAACCTATTGAATGTCCCTCTGCCATATTATCATTCTGCAGGGGAGCCAATGGTCAACTTTGGCATAGAGGCCCCTAAATAAACCTAGTGACAACTCAAAAATTAGTGAAAGAAACTATCAGCATTGTATTGTCACAAGAAATGATGGCATTGCTGCATTTGTGCATTGTACGTATGCCACTAAGTAACTTGTTAATGGATATGGGTGTCTTTGTGTCTGGCACAATGCCACATATACTGACTGCAACATGGTTAGGGCGACTAGAAACTATGATGAGACCCAAAAAATACCTGAGGCTCTCAAGCATGGCATGTTTCATATAGCATGTGTGTATTGTGATACCTGATACAAAGAACAACAGAAGAGGCTTGGCCAGGCAATTCTTGTTGCGCCATTTCAACATAAATACAACAAAGACATGCTGCATGTGTTAGAATGTGAAGGGCAGGCATGAGCGACTCTGTACCTAAAGCTAGATTTAGGGGGAGTGCATTGTCAAGTTTTGCTAAGACAATCCAAGTCACACAACTTCATGAACCAGAAAAATGCATTGAGATTATCTGTGTCAGGATGTGCAGACATCTACAACCAGAGTGCCACATACCTCTCAGAAAGTTGTCTTGCTTAGCTGATGTTACACCATTGGCAACCTGACAGGATCTTCAGCATAAGAAATGCATATTGTCACATATGTCAGAAAGTACTGCTGTTCAAGTCACTAGAATGTGTCTTACATGACCTGTAGAGACATACTATCACCAAGACAATAGACATGATGGAGAGCAAGCTATATGGTTCAACAAGATTTATACAACCATATGCTCACGTCTAAACGAGAACTAAATAACCTAACTAAACTATGTTATCCTACACTAACTAATCCTATCTTATCACTACAACTATATTAGCTAAACTTAACCTACTCTGAACATCAGATGCCACGTTTAAACATCAACCCCCCACCCCTCTTTAAATACATCCATTGAAAACAGTGACTACAGCTAAACATTGACTAACTACACAAATAGGCTACACAAAGATATATTTTTTGTATTTTTAAAAAATACCTAAACATCACCCCCCACCCATGCCAAATTAAAGCACTTATCACCACCAAACCCACCCCCATACTATGACATGCCCTAACATTAACTACACTAACTAAACTATACTAACCCATCCAACAATCCCACCTTTGATAATTTAAGTCTAAACAAGAGTAAGGTAAGAATTTTTCCAAAGTTCCAAATTGTCCACCTCACTGCTTCCTTCGGTTGGCCTGGATTTCCCTCACAATAGTCAATATCTGATCAAGTCGATGCTCCACCCGAGCAGTGCTATTTTTCTGATCATCCAGTTCACTTCTCAGTTCCTGGAAACAGGGTGGCTCTACCTAGTGCTGACCTAGCTTGGATCCTGCAGGTGCTGGCTGAACAGAAAGTGGCATGTGTCCTGAAGGACCAGCAACGTCTGCTCTAGCTGGCCTGCCTGCCTGCCTGGAGGGTGGCGCAAGCAGCATCTTTTTTTGTAGGTCCCTGATGTGGGAATGCCCTCCAGGTTCCTGAGGCCTTCTCCCTGTCATAGAGAGCATCCATGCGTCTGTACCCCTGGCGGCACAGCTTGATCGGGTGATAGCAATCTACACATAGCAACAAATGTCCTTTTTCTCAGGGGTCATGTTGGCAGCTGCATGATAAATAGAACATGTCAAGCATCAGTCTGTTAGGAAAATGACCAACTGGCGTGCATTGAAAGCACCATCTGCTAACCTTTGACATTGAGATGCACATTTCATGATTTTGCCCATACGGGCAAGGTGTATACAAATTGGCCCATCTTCAACCTTCCCAAGAATGGGACTTCTGCAAGGCTTCACAGCTATACACTGTAGTACATTGCCAAATCACTAACCTTGAACATCTTCTAAGGACCCAGACACCATTGACTATCATTGGCATACACATCATCCATGTGACCATGGTATGTCATTCTCATCATGTTTGTTGTTCATCTCTGTCCCTCATTCATGCACCATAGAACCCTGCTCTGATTGCATGTACAAAACCCATCTGAGGTAGGAGTGCTACTGAAAAGTAGGCCCACAAGAGTTTGTGCCTGCTGTGGCAAGGATAGTGTCTGACAACATTTGTACATGGAAAATAATTGTGACACGTATGAAATGGAAGATTGATAGGAACATCAGTTACCCATGTCACACAGAGAAAGGTGACACAATTCTAAAATCCACACAGCTGTGTACAAGGTTAATTTTGCCATAACTAAAGGAAGAGTCCAAGAGTAACTTTATGTGCAGCACCATGTTGACCATACTTTGTATACAAGTTAAGGATATATGCGTTGTATGTGACATTACAGCACTCAGTGCACCATCTCATATGTGGATACACACATGTGAAATACCTATTCTGCCCTGGGAATTTGGTACAGCAATAACTAATGCTGTACACCAGTGGTTCCCAACCTGTGGTCCAGGGATCACTGGGGATCCGCAAAGCCTCCACAGGGGGTCCGTGACTGCTTGGAAAATGTAACATCTTTAACAGATTAGACCCCCCCAGCTTTCAGTAATGACTCAGTGGGGGGGGGTCCCCGGATTCCGATAATGATTCAGTGGGGGTCCCCGGGTTCCAGTATTGACAAAGTGGGGGTCCGCAGAAGTCAAAAGGCTGGAAACCACTGGTGTCCACAGTGTGAAGCTGTTAGCATCACATTATGGCCACTTGAAGGGGCCCCCACTATTGAAAATGTTTAAATGATGGCATGTGGTCAGACAATGTTGTATGGACATCCCTCAACCCACACTCATAGGTCAAGCTCTCTGAAGATGCCATATGTTAGCAATATAGTGACTCATGACACTAAGTATGGGGTATGACACCTCCATGGTGCTTGAGATGTGGGCATATCTGAATTTTTGTACATTGCCCACTGTACAGTATAATGAGGGAGGTAATCACACAGTGAAATATCTCACCATGTATAGAGTTGGCATGTGGTACATGGGGCACACAGTGCAGTCACATGTTTAGAAAACAACAGATTCACAAAATCCATACAAATGTTTGACCCTCAACTTCAAGCACATTTCCCTACAGCCAACACTGTAATTGAAACTCAAATACCATGACACATATTTTCAATGCTCTTTCTATACATGTTGACACTAGTGCATTTTTTGTTGGGTTCACAACTTAAACACATGTTCAAAAATGTTGTCCACATCCATATATTACATATGACGACTGTAATGACATACATGCAAATGGCATCACAGATCACCATAGCACATCTCACACCATACTCCAACCATACATGATGTACATGATGTATAGATATTAACAAATACTGGCAGATTCAGGCCCATTTTTAAGAAGAGTTAGCACCGCCTTAGCGTCATTTTGTTTATACTAAAGCAGCACTAACTTAACTCCATATTTATAGTTTGACACTAGACTCGTCTAACGTCAAAATATCTGAGTTAACGTCATTTTTAGGAAGCGCCAACTCACCTTGCATCGAATTGTGACAATGCTATGCAAGGCGGGCGTACCCTTCCTAAAAAATACGCTAGCCTTTCAGCGCCATATTTACCTCCCCGACGCTAACCTAGTAGGCGGACCCAAATAATGATGCTAAGGCCGATTAGTGTCAAATATTAATGTCTGGTCAGACCAGGTGTCAAAGTGAGGTTAGGCACATTTTCCACTGGAAACACCAGGGAGTCCACCATGGTGTTACTGTTTTGGGCACATAGATGCCCACCCCAACCCCCACCATCACCACCACCCACATCACAGGGACACTACAGGTGGAGAGAGCCCATCCCGGGTAAGTTGGGATGCGTAACTGTTTTGTGCCTTTGGGGGACCCTCACATGGGGTCCCCTGGCTGGCACTGCATCTGTTTGGTTTGTCTTGGAGACACTGGTCCCCTGTGGTGGGCATTGGGGTTGTGGTAATGACTCCTGTCTGTACTTAGACAGGAGTCATTTTTTGGCTGCTTGTGCATCCAAAAATGATGCTAGGCTGACTAGCATGTGCAGAAAAACAAGGGGTCTACCCTAATACCCCTACCATACCTGGGTAGAATAAATATAGTACATAAACACAAGTGGTACAATGGTAGGGACACATTCCAATATTGAATTAATTGCAACGAGCTTCTAAATTGGTCATTGATAGTGTACTTTAATTACCACAAAATTATTCTCTTCATTTTTTGGACATCATACCAAATTGACATACATAACTCATAAATATAACATACAAATAGACTTACATAGGCTACGCGTCGTTTCTCCAGCCGTGTGCATCGATCTCCCATCGATTTCAGCTGCAAAGCTGGCAGCGCGTTGTTTCTCCAGAGGCTGCGTCGAAAATTTTCCCGCATGGCGGTCTGAGCGTGGATTTCTCAGACCTGGCCTGCAAGCTTCTCCTTTCAAGACCCCAGGAACTGGATAGGGCACCACTTGGCAGGGCAGGAGTCTCAGCCGAGGCTCCAGGTGCTGTCAGAGAAGTCTTTGCTGTCACTGAGTCTTCAAAAACAGGAGGCAAGCTCAATTTCAAGCCCATGGAGAGTTCTTCACAAGCGGGAAGGACACAAAGTCCAGTCCTCTTGCACAGCCAGAAGCAGCAACTGCAGGCTAGCTCCACAAAGTACAGGCAGGGCAGCTCTTCTTCTCCAGGCAGAGGTTCCTCTTGGTTTCCAGAAGTGATCTAATGTCTGTGGTTTTGGGTGCCCTTGTTATAGCCATTTTGCCCTTTGAAGTAGGCTTACTTTAAAGAAAAGTCTCTCCGGTTTGTGAAATTCTGCCTTGCCCAGGCCAGGCCCCAGACACACACCAGGGCTTTGGAGACTGCATTGTGTGAGGGGAGGCACAACCCTTTCAGGTGTGAGTGACCACTCCTCCCCTCCCTCCTAGCACAAATGGCTCATCAGGATATGCAGGCTACACCCCAGCATCCTTTGTGTCACTGTCTAGAGAAAGGTGCAAAAAGCCCAACTGTCAAACTGACCCAGACAGGGAATCCACAAACAGGCAGAGTCACAGAATGGTTTAAGCAAGAAAATGCTCACTTTCTAAATGTGGCATTTTCAAACATGCACTCTCAAAATCAACTTTACTAAAAGATGTATTTTTAAATTGTGAGCTCAGAGACCCAAAGCTCCACATGTCTATCCACTCCTAAAGGGAATCTACACTTTAATCATAATTAAAGGCAGCCCCCATGTTAACCTATGAGAAGGAAAGGCCTTGCAACAGTGAAAACCGAATTTAGCAGTATCTCACATTAGTATATGTCCTACCTTAAACATACATTGCACCCTGTCCATGGGGCTACCTAGGGCTTACCTTAGGGGTGTCTTACATGTAAGAAAAGGGAAAGTTTAGGCCTGACAAGTCGAATCAGCAGTTTAAAACTGCACACACAGACACTGCAGTGGCAGGTCTGAGCCATGTTTACAGAGCTACTAACGTGGGTGGCACAACCAGTGCTACAGGCCCACTAGTAGCATTTGATTTACAGGCCCTGGGTACCTCTAGTGCACTGTACTAGGGGCTTACCATTAAATCAAATATGCCAATCATGGATGAACCAATTACATACACATTCTGTATAGGAGCACCTGCACTTTAGCACTGGTTAGCAGTGGTAAAGTGCCCAGAGTGACAAAAACAGCAAAAACAGAGTCCAGCACACATCAACAACCTGGGAAACAGAGGCAAAAAATAAAGGCAGACCACACCAAGGATGAAAAGTATAACAGGGACGTAATGCATGACCAACCAAATTAATTACCCCACCTCTTCAGCACCAAAGTGACGGGCCCTCACCTTCCCCGACATCCTACTCTCCCGCAGCACTGTGAACTCCCCACAAAAAATAAAGCCTAACCTTACCTCAACTGACCCAACTACCTAACTACCCCAATAACAGACACCCCACAATACAATGACCAAACAGTACAAAAAGACAAATATTAAACACCAAATAGACACAATGAACAGTACAGGGACACAACACAGCATAAAACACCACTTCAACAGCACTCCAAATCTCAGCTCCAAATATCACAACCTCCCTCCAAGACAGACAAAAGGACTGTTAGTTGAATAGGAACGTGAAAGTAAGTTTGCAGTCCTAAGATGTAGCATGGCAGATCCATTACCTCACTTTCTGTGCACATGCAGCACATTTTGTGCAATGCGTCTTTTTTTTATGCGCAGCTCAAATGCGTAGTTGTTTCATGTTGCACCGATTTAAAAACATGGGAATTGTCACATGCGTCACATACTATGCAACATAATCATCAGGCACAACGGGTCTAAAAAAAACACATTTGTACTATGCATCGTTTATTTGGTAGAAACGTGTGTAATGTGTGTCTGGACATGTATGGTGTCTTGTTGTGCACATGTCAACATTTGGATTGTTTTCCTGCCTATGAATGTCTGTATGTCACTACTGCTCTCTACACATGTCTGATATATGTGTCATCAGTTGACAGGGGTGATGGTACATGCCTCACAGGGATAATGTAATGCTAAGGCAACATTCACTATTATTCATGCACATGTAAACTACATGAATTTGCTTTATGTGTAAACTTTGTGCTTTCAGCTCATTGAAATCCCCATTTCACCCCCAGGGATGCCATGGACTTGACATGGAATGCAGTATATATGTCTACATGTAGATTTGTGCGCATGTCTTAAAAGGTGTGCAAAATCTAAAGTGCAGAGTGCAGGCTGTCATTCAAGGTTGAAGGAGGGGGGCCATTTTGTGCTGGTGACATGTTTTGGGATGTGAAAAAAAGACTTTTTTAAGGGTGTATGTAGTCTTATCCTACTCATTGATGGGTCAATGCAGTCCTTCAGAGCAGTCTTCGCTCATGTTTGCATATGGCATGTTGTCCTATGTTGAAACATCTCTCCTGTACCTAAGTGTGAATAGGTGGTTTCCCCATACACCAGGCCCTATGATGCATCTTTGCAATTTCCCAAATTCAAAGTTTTAGTACACCCAAAGCAGGGGGCAACTAGGGGCTGCAATGAGGTGCTAATTTGTGAATATGTTCCTTACACGTGCACTTCGACTGTGGACTTCCTCTCCATGTTTTATTTCAAAGACTTAATTTTTGCACACACTCTTTATGGCAGGGCAGTTGTCAGACAAGGATGTTAGGCTTCACATCAGTGTAGACAAAACTGCAGTAACACTAATGTTTACTCCACTCCCCTGCCCTATTATCTACTAGGGCAGGGTCCTGCAAAATCGGTCCTGGAGAGCCGGGTCCTTGCCAGAGTTTTAGCATATCCACATTTAGAAAAAAGATGTTTCAGAAATCTACATTTTTCTAAATGTGGATATACTAAAAATCTGTCATGGACCCGGCTCTCCAGGGCTGACTTTGCAGAACCCTGTACTAGGGACTTACAGGTCAACTGGTGTCAGCCTTGCCCTATTATCTACTAGGGACTTACATGACGCTGTGCTAATTAGTTTTCATGTTTTTCTTCTGTGCTTCAATGCTTCATTTGTAAATGTTGGGACAGGGACATGTTTGCGAACCTGGGGTACAAAGAGTGTCAGTTCCTACATGTCACACTAATACTGGTTCATGCTGGACTAGCACAGAGGGGAACTTGCAGACAGTGTGCGTGTGATGTAGAGTGTCCTACACAATGGTTAAGCTTGTGTGTGGGTTTACATGGCTACAGTTTTGATTTGTACCCTGGTTTTGGAGATTTTGTAATATTGAAAAATATCATTTCTTAATTTATTGCTAGAACCACAAGATTCAATTAGCAGGTAAGTACATTAAATAAAAGGTACTTTGCATCAGTATAATCAGGACCTTGAATGGAATAAAAAATGTACACAGTTTTTCTTAAAATGGCAAAAAGCTATTTTAAAAGTGGACACAGTGCAATTTTTAACAGTTCCTGGGGGAAGAAAGAAAAGTACAGTTTTGGAGGTAAGTAATCGACGTACAGGTTCAGTCTCTCGGGCATAGGTAGCCCACTGTTGGGGTTCAAGATAACCACAAACACCCAGCACCAGCAATACAGGGCCGGTTAGGTGCAGAGGTCAAACAGGAGATAAAATATCGTGGGGGCCTGTGGAGACAAGGGGCACTCCGGTTCTGGTCTGCTTGCAGGTAAGTCTCCACCTTGTCAGAGGGCAGACCAGGTGGGGTTAGAGGAGCACTGGGAGGGCCCCAAGTAGGCACCAAACACGCACCCTCATCGGCACAGGGGCGGCCAGGTGCAGGGTGAAAACAGGGCATCAGGTTCCCAATGGAACTCAATGGGCGGGCCAGGGAGTCACTTAGGCACTGCAGACAGGGCACAGGGGGCTTCTTGGGCAAGCTACCAACTAGACAGGGAGGAGGGCCACCTGCTGGTCACTGCTGCACCAGTGGTCGGTTTCTCTCGAGTCTGGGGGATGCGGGTGCAGTGCTTCTCCAGGCGTCGGATAACTTCATCCCGGGCAGTTGCAGTTGGGGGGGTCCTTGAGATTCCCTCTGCAGGCGTCGTTGTGGAGGGGTGGAGAGGTCAGTTGTTGTCTCCTTTTCTTCTCTGTGGGATTTTCAGCTCAGCAGTCCTTCTTCTTTTCTTGAGGTCATCAGGAATCTCAATCTCTTGGTTCAGGGAGCCCTTAAATACAAGATTTAGAGGCGATTTTAGGGTTATAGGGCTGTAGCCAATCCCCTTTGGGGATGGGGGCACATTCCTATCCCTATTGGTCCTAATCCTCCAAAGCAAGATGGAGGATTTCTCAAGGAGGGGGTCACTTCAGCTCTGGACACCTTAGGGGTGGTCCTGGTTGAGGGGGTGACTCCTCGTTTTTCCTAATTATCCCTCTGGACTTGCCGCCAAAAGTGGAGGCTTTTCCGGAGGGTGGGCATCTCCACTAGCTGGAGTGCCAGGGGGACTGTAACACGAGGCCTGAACCTTTGAGGCTCACCGCCAGGTGTTACAGTTCCTGCAGAGGGAGGTATGAAGCACCTCCGCCCAGGACAGGCTTTGTTTCTGACAACAGAGTGCACAAAGGCACTCACCCCATGTGGTCAGAAACTCATCTGAAAGTGGCAGGCTGGCACAGACCAGTCAGTCTTACACT
The DNA here is from genome assembly GCF_031143425.1 of Pleurodeles waltl. Lineage (NCBI taxonomy): Eukaryota > Metazoa > Chordata > Amphibia > Caudata > Salamandridae > Pleurodeles > Pleurodeles waltl. The sequence continues at coordinate 1,606,597,867 of NC_090444.1, forward strand.
AGCAATTGGGATAACATACAGGGGGTATCTCTAAGATGCCCTCTGTGTGCATGTTTCACTAAATTCCACACGGGCATCAGTTTGAGTTTATTGTGCTGAGAAGTTTGATACCAAACTCCCAGACCATACACTTAGGGGGTCATTCCAACCATGGCGGTCGGTGATAAAGCGGCGGCCAACCCGCCAACAGGCAGGCGGTCCAAAAAATGGAATTCTGACCCTGGCGGGAACCGCCAACACGGCCCGCCACCTTAACACTCCGACCGCCACGGCGGGATACACAAACAGCGCAGCGGTCACCGCCAACAGGCAGGCGGCAGACAATGTACCGCCCACAGTATCACAACTCACCAATCCGCCACCTTTTCTGGGGCGGGAGCCCCGCCGATAAAAACACGGCGGAAACAGACTACGAACGGGAAAACGCTCACCTATACACACTCCATGAGGACGGAGAACAGCATGGAACCCGAATTAAACATCCTACCAGCTATTGTCTACCTGCTCATCTACCACAAGTACGAACGACGGCGCAGATGACAACGGTGAGTGCTGCACCTACGACACAGGGGAGGGGGGAGGAGGAAAGCTCACGGGCACACACATATGCGACCCCCCCCCCCCCAACTGTCTACACACCAATGCAGAGCACCAATTCACAGTGACACCACCCAAACCCCCCGGAATAATGCAAAGACATAATTAAAGTGAGAAACAAAATTTATGTATAAAAGAGGTTCATTGAAGTCATGGTAAAATAGCAATATGAATTGTAAAAAATCAAGTAAGAACATTGCGAAACCGATAAACATAGGCAATAAGTCCTGCACAGTCACTTAAATTTCCACTGTCCGTGGGCCAAAGTGTATCAACACATGGGCAAAGCCCACACAGGAGACCTGAGTCCGTTGGAGAGAACACTGCTGGGGCATCAGATGACAAAACTACAGGCGCCTCAGGGGGTAGGGAAGGGGGGGCACCTCAGCCACATGAGTCCACGACGCCAGATCCACGAAGGGTCCACCATGCCCACTGTGCCATCCTGGGGAGTGCAAAGCCACAGTCTCACAAGTCTCTACAGTGGGTGGTCTGCCCACTGTGCCATCCTGGGGAGTGCAGAGACACAGGCCATCCGGTGGATTACAGACTCCACAGGTAATGGAGGAGGCAGGGTGCCCCGAGTGCAGCATGAACACTAGCTCGACACAGAACCGGCACTGTCAATGGGTCAGCGGTGCTTGACAGGAAGGGCCCAGTGGAGCGGTGCTTGAGACGGCGGGGCCCAGCGGAGCGGTGCTTGAGACGGCGGGGCCCAGCGGAGCGGTGCTTGACAGGAAGGGCCCAGCGGAGCGGTGCTTGACAGGAAGGGCCCAGCGGAGCGGTGCTTGAGACAGCGGGGCCCAGCGGAGCGGTGCCTGACAGGAAGGGCCCAGCGGAGCGGTGCTTGAGACGGCGGGGCCCAGCGGAGCGGTGCTTGACAGGAAGGGCCCAGCGGAGCGGTGCTTGAGACGGCGGGGCCCAGCGGAGCGGTGCTTGAGACGGCGGGGCCCAGCGGAGCGGTGCTTGAGATGGCGGGGCCCAGCGGAGCAGTGCTTGAGACGGCGGGGCCCAGCGGAGCGGTGCTTGACAGGAAGGGCCCAGCGGAGCGGTGCTTGAGACGGCGGGGCCCAGCGGAGCGGTGCTTGAGACGGCGGGGCCCAGCGGAGCGGTGCTTAACAGGAAGGGCCCAGCGGAGCGGTGCTTGACAGGAAGGGCCCAGCGGAGCGGTGCTTGAGACGGCGGGGCCCAGCGGAGCGGTGCCTGACAGGAAGGGCCCAGCGGAGCGGTGCTTGAGACGGCGGGGCCCAGCGGAGCGGTGCTTGAGACGGTGGGGCCCAGCGGAGCGGTGCCTTTCTGCACGGTGGGGCCCTCTTCAGCGGTGCCTTTCTGCACGGCGGGGCCCTCCTCAGCGGTGTCTTTCTGCACGGCGGGGCCCTCTTCAGCGGTGCCTTTCTGCACGGCGGGGCCCTCTTCAGCGGTGTCTTTCTGCACGGCGGGGCCCTCTTCAGCGGTGTCTTTCTGCACGGCGGGGCCCTCCTCAGCGGTGTCTTCCTGCACGGCGGGGCCCTCTTCAGCGGTGTCTTTCTGCACGGCGGGGCCCTCTTCAGCGGTGCCTTTCTGCACGGCGGGGCCCTCTTTAGCGGTGTCTTTCTGCACAGCGGGGCCCCCTTCAGCGGTGCCTTTCTGCACGGCGGGGCCCTCTTCAGCGGTGCCTTTCTGCACGGCGGGGCCCTCTTCAGCGGTGCCTTTCTGCACGGCGGGGCCCTCTTCAGCGGTGCTTGTCCAGTCATTCAAGGGAGCCAGACCTGGCCAGGACTCCCTGCTTAGTCGCCCTCCGACCATGCAGTTGCTGGACCCTTCTGTGACGGAGTCCTGGGCCCGTGGGTGTCCTCCCTCACACCCGGGATGGGGCTTGTGGGGCCCTCCTGGTCCGCGCCCCTGCTGGCTGACTTCTCCGCCCTGCTGCCCTTGCCCTCCTTCGATGAGGCTCTCTGGCCCTTGCCTCCCCTGGATGTTGTGGCAGGTGACGGCCCAGGACTTTGCTCCTTGGGGGCAGCCGTGTCAGTCTTCTCGCGGCGGCCCTTGATTTTACGGGTCCTCTTTCCAGGGGGGGCTGGCTGTCCCCTTGCTGCTGGCCGATGTATCAGTGCTGGGAAAGGGTGGACTCCAAAACCAGTGCACAATGGTGACACTTGAAGCAGGGCTGGTGGTGGCTGAGGTGCTCTTGGGACTCTTAGCAGATGGAGGGGGTGGGTCAGGTGGGGCAAAGAGGTTAAGTTTGGAGGGGTAAAGTTTTTTAGGACCAATGTAAAGGGTAGGTGTAGTGGGTATGGGAGTGGAGGAAGAGGATGTGGTTGTAGGAGAGTCAGGTGTGCTGTCTTTGGGTGCAGGTGCTTGTGAAGTAGGCAGTCGTGAGGTGGTTGGCTGTTGGGTGGGTGGCTGCCTGCGTTTGTGTGTCTTGGAAGAGGGGGTGACAGACACAGTGGGAGAGGACACAGAGGACGTGTAAATGGCAGTGGGGGTGGTGACTGCACGTGTGCGGACTGTACTGGAGGGTGTGCTGGTGATGGAAGTACTGGCTGATGGTGGTGTGCATGCAGGTGTGAGTGGAGACGTCACAGGGAGGGAGGAGGGAGACGAGGAGGAGGGGGACACAGAGGTGGTAGTGACTGTTGCCATGTCTGCATCTGGGTGTTGCTTGGGTGAAGGCTTGTGTGATCTGTGGTGCTTATGTCTGGATGAGCTGCCCTTGGGTGTTGAGGTGTGTGCAGGCTGGTCTGATGGTGTGGATGGGATAGGCTGAGGAACAGGAGACAGAGACAGGGTGGAGGCAGTTAGAAGAGGGAGGCTGGAAACAGGGACAATGGCTGCCGTCAGTGCTGAGGCCAGAGCATTGAACGATCGTTGATGGGCAGCCTGACCCGAATGAATGCCCTCCAGGTATGCATTGCTCCGATGCACCTCCCTCTCTACTCCCTGGATGGCATTCAAAAGGGTAGACTGCCCAACAATGATGGTCTGTAGGAGGTCAATGACCTCCTCACTGAGGGCAGCAGGGGTAACAGGGGCAGGGCCTGAGGTGCCTGGGGCGAAGGAGATGCCCGCCTTCTTGGGCGAGCGGGCACGGAGCGAAGGCTGAGGGGCTGCTGGGAGGGCGGAGCTGGTGCGCTGGGTGGCGGCAGTACCTGTAGAGGCGGGGGGCCCGGATGTTGCCGCCACCACTAGGGAGCTCCCTTCCGAGGACGTGTCGGTGTCGCTGGTGTCACCACGGGTCCCCGTTGTGGTGCTCCCCTCGCCCTCCGTATCACTGGTGACCTCGGTGTCTGTACCATGGCCCACCGGGGCCTTGTGAGTTGCAGCTCCCTCGTGCTCCGATGCCAATTCTCCTCCGCCTGATGATGCTAATGCACACATGTACAAGAAGATAAAGAAAAAGGGTGGGGGGAGAAATAAAAACAGGTTGAGTGCATGCATTGTCAACACCGTTGGCGGAGAGGACAGACACAGGAGCCTCATGCACTACGCCGCGCAATCGGGGTACACTACTCAGTACTTGTGACTAGGCCAACAGGTCTATGGACAACAACCACTGCCCCCAGGTCCCTGTTGTTGTTGGGGTGGTGGGTCAGCCTGGGTGCCCTGTAGTGGCGGACACACCGCTGATTGACGCGTCCTGGAGACAGAGGCATGGGCCAGCTGGGTGGGAGCTGTGCTGGTATTCCCAGAGGGGGTTGGGTCTGCTGTGGCCTGTGTCTGTGTGTGGGGAACCGACTATCCAGTGGTCCCCGATGGTCCGGGCTGGTCATCAGGTTCTAGGTCGACAGAGCTGCTGTCATCACTGGGGGCCTGTTCTGGGGGCGGGATGGACAAATCTGGACCCTCCTGGCCGGTGTGTTGGCGTTCGGGCCCTGCACGGGTAAAAGAGTATGGTTATTGCTTCTGTGTGTGCCATGGCGTGCGATTTGTGGGTGCCCTTGTCCCCCAGTGCTGGCATTCCCCTGTGGGAGGAGTTGTGAGGGTGGTTTGTGGGGGGGGATGGGTATGTGCAGTGGTCATGCTTGGGTGATGGGTGTCCATGGTTTGTGTTGGCATTCAGGGATTGGTGTTGTGTTGGGTGGGTTGTGCTGGTGAGACATTGGCAGGGAGGATGTGTGCTGGGGGTTGGGGGTGACGGTGGGGGTGTGGGTTGGCATGCTGGTGGTTGGGGGGGTGAAGTAGTTGGGATTAGACTTACCAGAGTCCATTCCTCCGCCTACTCCAGCGAGGCCCTCAGGATGCAGGATGTTCAAGACCTCTTGCTCCCATGCTGTGAATTCGGGTGGAGTGGGTGGGGGTCCGCCGCCATTCTTCTGCACAGCGATGTTGTGTCTTGACACCATCGACCGCACCTTCCCCCGTAGGTCGTTCCAGCGATTTCGGATGTCTTCCCGGTTTCTGGGATGCTGTCCCACAGCGCTGACCCTGTCGACGATCCTTTGCCATAGCTCCGCCTTCCTGGCTATTGTGGTGTGCTGCACCTGTGTGCCGAATAGCTGGGGCTCTACCCTTATTATTTCCTCCACCATGACCCTGAGTTCTTGGTCTGAGAACCTGGGGTGTCTTTGGGGTGCCATGGGGTGGTGTGGGGTGGTGTTTGTGGTGATGAGTGTGGTGTGTGTGGTGGTGTGTGGTGTTTTGTGCGTGGATGTAGTGTGGGTGATGATGTTGTGTTCCTCTGTGTGTTGGGGTTTTCGATAGCTGTGCTCTCTCTCTCTCTCTCGCCTTCTCTCCGAATTTCTAGTAGTGGGGGTTTGTGGGTGATGTGGGTGTGTGTTTTATAGTTGATTGGATGTGTGGGTGTGGTGTGTGTATGTGTATCAGGTGTGTGTATTTCGAATTGTCCAATGTGGCTGTGTTTTGTAAAGGTGTGTGTATTTTGACCGCGGCGGTGTGTACCGCCAATGGAATACCGCGGTTGAAAGACCGCTGCGTGGATTCGTGGGTCGTGATGGCATGGGCGTGTTTGTGTTGGCGTGATGGTGGAGGTTTGGGCATCTCCAGTTTATCGCTGACCGCTGATGAGGCGGCCTTCCGCGGATGTCGGGTTTTTGGCGGTTTGGCAGTTGTGGGTCAGAATGACCGTGGCGGTTTACCGCGGCCGCGGCGGTAGAATGGCGGACTTCTGACCGGCGGTAAGAGCCTTTTACCGCTGAGGTCAGAATGACCCCCTTAATGTGGTTACACTGCACTTACAATGTCTAAGAATGGACTTAGACACTGTAGTGGCATATTGCTCATGAAGCTATGCCCTCACCTGTGGTATAGTGCACCCTGCCTTAGGGCTATAAGGTCTGCTAGAGGGGTGACTTACCCATGCCACAGGTAGTGCTTTTTGGGCATGGCACCCTGAGGGGAGTGCCATGTCGACTTAGTCATTTTCTCCCCACCAACACACACAAGCTGGCAAGCAGTGTGCCTGTGCTGAGTGAGGGGTCTCCAGGGTTGCATAATACATGCTGCAGCCCCTAGAGACCTTCCCTGGCCACAGGGCCCTTGGTATCATGGGTACCTTTTACAAGGGACTTAACTGTGGGCCAGGGCTGTGCCAAGTGTGGGAACATAGGTACAGTTTTAGGGAAAGAACATTGGTGCTGGGGCCTGGTTAGCAGGGTCCCAGCACACTTTTAATCAAAGTTGACATGAACACTAGGCAAAAAGTGGGGGTGGGGTAATCAGGCCAACAGTGGCATTTTCCCTCACAACCCCCCCAAATGAAAGAGGATGAGACTAACCTTTTCCAGGAGAGTCTTCATTTTATAAGTGGAAGAACCTGGAAAGGCCATCTGCATTTGCATGGGCAGTCCCAGGTCTGTGTTCCACTACAAAGCCCATTCCCTGTAGGGATATGGAACACTTCAAGAGTTTAGGGTTCTCACCTTTCATTTGCACTAGCCATCTAAGAGGGCTGTGGTCAGTTTGAACAACAAAATGAGTACCAAACTAATATGGTCTCAGCTTTTTCAGGGACCAAACCACAGTAAAGGCCTCCCTATCAAAGGCACTCCAATGCTGCTCCGTGGGGAGTAACCTCCTGCTAATGAAAACAACAGGCTGGTCAAGGCCATCATCATTGGTTTGGGACAGGACTGCTCCTATCCCATATTCAGAGGCATCTGTCTGCACAATGAATTGCTTAAAACAATCTGGTGCTTTTAGAACTGGTGCTGAGCACATTGCTTCTTTTAGGGTGTCAAAGGCCTTTTGACAGTCAAGGGTCCAGTTTACCTTCTTGGGCTTTTTCTTGGAGGTCAATTCAGTGAGGGGAGTCACAATGGACCCATATCCCTTCACAAACCTCCTGTAGTACACAATCAAGCCAAGGAATGCTCTGACTTGAGTCTGGGTTTTTGGAGCTTCCTAGTCCAGAATTGTTTGGATCTTGGGTTGTAAAGGTTATACTTGGCCCCCACCTACAAGGTGGCCCAAGTATACAACTGTGCCCTGCCCTCCATGGCATTTAGATGCTTTGATAGAGAGGCCTGCTGCTTGCAGGGCCTGCAAAACGTTCCCCAGGTGGATCAGATGATCCTGCCAGCTGGAACTAAAGACAGCAATATCATCTAGATATGCTGCACTAAAGAACTCCAAACCAGCAAGGACTTGATTCACCAACCTTTTATAGGTGGCAGGGGCACTCTTTCAGCCAAAGGGGTTAACAATGAACTGATAATGCCCAGCAGGTGTTGAGAATACTGTTTTCTCTTTTGCTCCAGGTGCCATCCTAATTTGCCAGTACCCTGCAGTTAAGTCAAACGTACTCAGAAATTTGGCGGCACCTAACTTCTCAATTAAATCATCAGCTCTGGGTATGAGGTGAGCATCTGTCTTGGTGACAGAGTTGAGCCCTCTGTAGTCCACACAGAACTTCATTTCTCTCTTTCCATCTTTGGTATGAGGTTTGGGGACCACGACCACTGGGCTAGCCCAGGGACTGTCAGAGTACTCTATTAACCCTACCTCCAGCATCTTGTGGACTTCCACCTTGATGCTCTCTTTGACTTGGTCAGACTGTCTGCATAATTTGTTTTTGACAGGCAAGCTGTCTCCTGTGTCCACATCATGGGTATGCAGGTGTGTCTGACCAGGAGTCAAAGAGAAGATCTCAGCGTACTGCTGTAGGACTTGCCTGCAGTCAGCTTGCTGTTGGGCAGAGAGGGTGTCCCAATAGACAACTCCATCCACTGATCCAGTGGTTCACTCTCTGTTTCCTGATCCTCATCAGTAACCATCGGCATGGTTATGTCTGCCCTTTCATTACAGCGTTTCAGTCGGCTAACATGGATCACCCTCTTGGGTGTCCTGCTAGTGACCAGGTCCACTAAGTAAGTGACCTGACTCTTTTTCTCCAGCACTGGGTTAGGGCCACTCCATCTGTCCTGGAGTGCCCTGGGAGCCACAGGCTCCAGAACCCGGACTTTCTGCCCTGGCTGGAATTCAACCTTTGCAGCCTTATGGTCATACCACAACTTCTGGAGGTGTTGGATGGCCTCAAGGTTTTTAGATGCCTTTTCCATGTACTCAGCCATCCTAGAGCAGAGGCCAATCACATAGTCTACCACATCTTGGTTAGGTTCATAGAGATGTCTCTCCAAGCCTTCTTTAACAAGTGCTAGTGGTCCCCTTACAGGATGACCAAACAGAAGTTCAATTGGGGAAAACCCTACTCCCTTCTGCGGCACCTCTCTGTAGGTGAAAAGCAATCATGGCAGAAGGACATCCCATATCCTTTTGAGTTTTTCATGGAGCCCCAGGATCATGCCCTTCAATGTCTCCTTAAACCTTTCAACTAGACTATTGGTTTGTAAATGATATGGTGTGGTGAACTTATAAGTCACCCCACACTCATTCCACATGTTTCTGAGGTAAGCTGACATGAAATATGTACCTCTGTCAGAAACCACCTCCTTAGGGAAACAAACTCTGGTACAAATACCAATTAGGGCCTTGGCCACTGCATGGGCAGTAGTTGACCTAAGGGGAATTGCTTCAGGGTATCCGGCAACATGATCCACTACTACCAGCATGTATTGGTTCCCTGAGGCTGTGGGAGGTTCAAGTGGACCCACAATGTCTGCACCAACCCTCCCAAAGGGAACCCCCACCACTGGTAGTGGAGTGAGGAGGGCTTTTGGATGGTCACCTGTCTTACCACTAGCTTGACAGGTGGCATAGGAGCTGCAAAACTCCCTTACTTTCTGGGACATGGGCCAATAGAAATGGTTCAATAATCTGTCCCATGTCTTGGTTTGTCCCAAATGCCCAGCTAAGGGGATGTCATGGGCCAATGTGAGGATAAACTCCCTAAACACTTGCGGCACTACCACTCTCCTAGTGGCACCAAGTTTTGGGTCTCTTGCCTCAGTGTAAAGGAGTCCATCCTCCCAATTATCCCTGTGGGAGCCACTGACATCTCCCCTCTCCTGCTCAGCAGCTTTCTGTCCCAGTCCTTCATGAGTGTGACAAGTCTTTTATCCCTGGCACAGCTGTTCCTTTGTGGGTCCCCCTGGGCCCAAGAGCTCCACCTGGTAAGGTCCCAGTTCCATGGACTCAGTTCCCTCAGGGGATATGACATCTTCCTGGGAAGAAAGGTCCTGTTTATTTTGCTGTACAGAGGCTGGTCCCCCAGTCCTTTTACCTTTTCTCTTGTGAGGTTGGGCCATTATTCCAGGCTCCAACACTTCTTTTTCACCCTGTGCTCTGCTCTGTGCTCTTATTTTTACACATACCAGTTCAGGGATGCCCAGCATGGCTGCATGGGTTTTGAGTTCTACCTCAGCCCATGCTGAGGACTCCAAATCATTCCCTAGCAAACATTCTACTGGGATTGCAGAAGAGACCACTACCTGTTTCAGGCCAGTAACCCCTCCCAATTATAATGTCACCATAGCCACGGGATGGACTTTAGTTACATTGTCAGCATTTTGGTAACTGGATATGTTTGTCTAGCCAAATACTGTCTTGGGGAAACCAGTTTCTCTGTCACCATGGTGACACTGGCACCAGTATCCCTCAGGTATTCTACTTTTGTCTCATTTATCGAGAGTTGCTTTCTGTATTTTGGCATCTTAGGCAGCCAGGCAGCTAGTGTGGCTATATCCACCCCACCCTCAGAGACTAAAGTAGCCTCAGTGTAGACCCTGTTTTGCTCCGGGCACACTGTTGATCCCACCTGGAGACTGGCTATTCCAGTACTAACTGGAGTAGTGCTAGTGGGACTTTTCTTAGGACAGACCTTGTCTCTAGTTTGGTGTCCATGCTGTTTAAAGTTGTAACACCAGGCCTTCTTGGGATCAAAGTTTTTACCCTTGTACCCATTTGTGGACTGTAAAGAGGCTCGGGCCCACCCTCCTGAGCAGGTTTTTGGAGCCCTTGAGAAGACTCTTTAGCTTTGTCCCTGGATGTCTCATCACCCTTCCACTGGGGAGGATTTGTGACCCTTTTATTTTGGTCACCCCCTGTGAAAGTCTTGGTCACCCTTGTATTGACCCAATGGTTTTTCCTTCTTTCCCAATTCTTGGGGAGAAAGTGGACCTAGGTCTACCAGATGATGCAACTTATCATTGAAGCAGTTGCTTAACAAGTGTTCCTTCATAAAAAAATTATAAAGCCCATCACAATCATGCACCCCCACTGTCAGTTATCCAACCATCTAGTGTTTTGACTCAGTAGTCAACAAAATCAACCCAGGACTGGCTTGAGGTTCTGTGAGCCCCCCTGAACCTAATTCTGCAGTTCTCAGTTGAGAACCCAAAGACCTCAATCAAGGTAGCCTTCATGAGGACATACGATTCTGCATCTTTTCCAAAAAGTGTGAGGAGTCTATCCCTACACTTACCAGTAAACAGCTCCCCATTGAGATCTGTTTAACTTTCTGGTTGCTCAAGCCCTCTCAAAAGCTGTGAACCATTTGGTGATATCATCAACCTCTTCATATTTTGAGACAATCCCTTTGGGGATTTTTAGGATGTCCGTATTCTCTCTGACCCTATTTATGTTGCTGCCTCCATTTATGGGTGCTAACCCCATTTCTGCTCTCTCCCTTTCTATTGCTAGGAGATGTTGCTCCAAAAGCTAACCTTTTGGCCATCCTTGCTAAAAGGATGTCCTCTTCATTGAGGCTTCCCTCAATGTTCCCAGAGGAATTGGACTTCCCTGTGGAAGATCCAGATCTAGTAAGTTCTGTCCTTGGAGACAAGGGTCTGGGGACCCTGGTCTCCCTAGTTAGGTGAGGAGGGGGGAGATCATCCGCCTGATCACTAACATCTACCGCTTCTGAGTGAAGTTCTTCCTCCTCAGTAGGGTGGTCCCTGGTGTACTCTGCCAAGAGCTCATGGACCTTGACCTTGGTAGGGTTGGAACCAGTTCTAATTTTTCTTAGCTTACACAGGGTCCTTAGCTCTGCCATCCCTAGTTGGAAGTAAGGAGTGAGGTTGAGGTCCATCACTATTTCCTCTGAGCTACTTATTATACTACTCAAATTGGGGTTACTTAAAAAAAAAAACTACTTCTAGTAACTAAATCCAAAACTCTTAAACATGAAAAGAGATGCTAATAGGAACTTAGCCAAGGCCCTAGCAGGACTTTTAAAAATTTAGAAAAAGAGTCAAAACTCAAAAATCAGTTTTCTAATGACAAGGTTGGAGTTTAGTGGTGTGATCAGGTATTGGCTGAGTAGTCTAGAAAATGCAAAGTCGTAGACCCCACGGCTGATCCACCAATGTAGGAAGCTGGCTCTGTATATACTATATCAAAATGAGATATAGTGTGCACAGAGTCCAGGGGTTCCCCAGGAGGCTTGAAAGAGGCAATAATAGATAATACTAATGCTATATTTGTGGGAGTGTGGTCGAGCAGTTAGGCTTATCAGAGGGTGCTGTTAAGCATTTGTTGTACACACACAGACAATAAGAGAAACACACACTCAATGAGTTAACTCCGGACCAATAGGATTTTTAAATAGAAAAATATTCTTTCTAAATTTATTTCTAGAACCACAAGATTCAATTAGCAGGTACGTACATTAAATGAAAGGCACTTTGCATAGGTATAATTAGGACTTTAAATGGACTCAACGATGTACACAGTTTTTCTTAAAATGGCAAAAAGCTATTTTAAAAGTGTACACAGTCCAATTTTCAATAGTTCCTGGGGGGAAAAAGTAAAGTACAGTTTTGGAGTTAAGCAGTCGACTTACAGGTTCAGTCTCTGGGGCATAGGTAGCCCACCGTTGGGGGTTCAAGATAACGACAAACACCCAGCACCAGCAACACAGGGCCGGTTAGATGCAGAGGTCAAACAGGAGCTAAAATAACATGGGCACCTATGGAGACAGGTTGCTCCGGTTCTGGTCTGCTTGCTGGTAAGTACCCGCGTTATCGAAGGGCAGACCGGGGGGGGTTTGAGGAGCACAGGGGGGCAAGTGGGCACCAAACACGCACCCTCATCAGCACAGGGGTAGCCGGGTGCAGGGTGCAAACAGGGTGTCGGGTTCCCAATGGAACTCAATAGGTTGACCCCGGGGGTCACTTAGGCACTGCAGGCAGGGCAAAGGGGGGCTTCTCGGGCAAGCCACCGACTGGACAGGGAGGAGGGCTGCCTGCTGGTCACTGCTGCACCAGTGGTCGGTCTCTCTTGAGTGTGGGGGCTGCGGGTGCAGTGCTTCTTCAGGCGTCGGAAATCTTCATCCCGGGCACTCGCGGTTAGGGGGTCCTCGGGATTCCCTCTGCAGGTGTCATCGTGGAGGGGTAGAGAGGTCAGCCCAGGGTGGAAACTTGGTCAGAATCGCCTGGGGATCCTCTCTGGATAGTTGGCCCACCTGGACACGGGCTGTGGGCGTAGGTACAGAGTGGTTTTGGACTCACACTTCTGGAGTGAGTGCCTTGGAAGGAGTTTCATTTTCTTCTTGTTGGACAGGTCCGCTGTCCATGGGAGTATCTTGGTCCTCAGTGATGCAGGCAGTCCCCAGGAGGCTTTTCAGGGGTTGCTGGTCCTGTAGAACGCGTCGTTTTTCTTGTGCAGGGACTTTGAAGCAGGAGACGGGCCGGTAGGGCTGGGCCTGAGTCAGTTGTTGTCTCCTTTTCTTCTCTGCGGGGTTTTCAGCTCAGCAGTCCTTCTTCTTTTCTTGATGTCATCAGGAATCTAAGGGGGTCATTCTGACTCCCGCCGGCCGCGGTAACCGCAGGGCCGGCGGGAGCCGCCAGAATACCGCTGCGCGGTCAGAAGACCGCCGCGGTTATTCTGGGTTTCCCGCTGGGCTGGCGGGCGACCGCCAGAAGGCCGCCCGCCAGCCCAGCGGGAAACACCCTTCCATGAGGATGCCGGCTCCGAATGGAGCCGGCGGAGTGGAAGGGGTGCGACGGGTGCAGTTGCACCCGTCGAGATTTTCAGTGTCTCGAAAATCTTTGTGGGGCCCTGTTAGGGGGCCCCACGACACCCCATACCGCCATCCTGTTCCTGGCGGCCGAGACCGCCAGGAACAGGATGGCGGTATGGGGGTCGGAATCCCCATGGCTGCGCAGGAGGATTCCCCAGGGCAGCGGAAAACCGGCGGTACACCGCCGGTTTTCCGGTCTCGGACTGCCAGGGTTGGAATGACCGCCTAAATCTCTTGTTCAGGGAGCCCTTAAATACCAGATTTGGGGGTGGGGTTTCAGGGTTAGAAGGCAGTAGCCAATGGCTACTGTCCTTGAGGGTGACTACACCCTTTTTGTGCCCACTCCCCTTGGAGAGTTGGGCACATTCCTTTCCCTATTGGTTCTATTCCTCCAAAGCACGGTGGAGGATTTCTCAAGGAGGGGGTCACCTCTACCCTGGGACACCTTTGGGGTGATCCTGGCTAAAGGGGTGACTTCTCCTTACTTTTCCTAATTATCCCTCTGGACAAAAGTGGGGGTTTGTCTGGGGCACTGTAACACGAGGCCTGAGCCTTTCAGGCTCACCGCCAGGTGTTACAGTTCCTGCAGATGGAGGTGTAAAGCACCTCTACCCAGGACAGTCTTTGTTTCTCCCCCCATGTGATCAGAAACTCGTCTGAAAGTGGCAGGCTGGCACAGACCTGTCAGTCTTACACTAGCAGTTGGGCTAACATATAGGGGGCATCTCTAAGATTTTTCAATAAATCCCACACGGGAAGTTTAATACCTAACTTCCCAGTATTCAGTGAAGCCATTATGGTGTTGTGGAGTTCATAATGACAAACTCCCAAACAATATACTTAATATGGCTATGCTTTACTTACAATGTCTAAGAATAGACTTAGACATTGTAGGGGCATATTGCTCACGCATCTATACCCTCACCTGTGGTATAGTGCACCCTGCCTTAGGGCTGTAAGGCCTGCTAGAGGGGTGACTTACCTATGCCACAGGTAGTGGTTTGTGTGCATGGCACCCTGAGAGGAGTGCCATATCGACTTAACCTTTTTCTCCTCACCAGCACACACAAGCTGCAAGGCAGTGTGCATATGCTGAGTGAGGGGTCCCCAGGGTGGCATAATACATGCTGCAGCCCTTAGAAACCTTCCCTGGCCACAGGCCCTTGGTACCATGGGTACATTTTGCAAGAGACTTAACTGTGGGCCAGGGTTGTGCCAATTGTGGGAACGAAGGTACAGTTTTAGAGAAAGAACAGTGGTGCTGGAGCCTGGTTAGCAGGGTCCCAGCACACTTTCAATCAAAGTTGGCATCAACTCTAGGCAAAAAGTGGGGTGGTAATCATGCCAATAGTGGCATTTTCCTACAAGAGAGAAAGGAAATAAAATGCTAATTCTTTTTGTACCTATTTAGATCAACTTGAAATAATTAAACAGTTCTGATTAAGTGCGGAGTTTAGGCTGCAGTAAGGAGTGAAAAGATTTCAGTTTGAAACAGGCAGGAAAATGTATAGTTGTTAACTGGTCAAGGCTTGACACACCAGGTGGACTGGAGCCCTTGGGAGGTGGGTTAGAAAGCCCAGGGCCGCTGCTGGTGCCTCTGTCAGTTTCCCCAGCTCCCCGAGGTTAATTGCTGCAGGTGTCGGAGGGTACCAGAGAGAGAGGGAGGGAAGAGAATGGTAGAGAGAAAGCGATCAGAGAGGAGTTAGAGGAGAGCGAGAATGGGTGTATAGAAAGACAGAGATTGTACCAGGAGACAAAGGAAGCAAGATGGTTGGAACCGTTTTGCAAGGGCTGCATTTGGTTCCCCTGTCTGGCCCTGAAATTGATCTAATGGATGTCACAGGGATGGCTCTGTCACTTGTAGTCAGGATGTGGTCTAGGCTTGAGCTGGTCTGGTCCTGAGCGGTTTGTCAAGTCCATTGTCAATTTTGTAAATTTGTTGTAAAGAAATTGCCCTTTTGTAGTCCATCTCTTGAACACAAGTTTGATTTAATCTTGTTGTCCATTGTTTATTTTCATGGAAGGACTTTCCTTCCATTGTACTCAGATTTGAATGTGAGTTTGTAGGTGGCCATGCCGGAATAACTATTTCATCTAAGAACAGTAACTTGGCATCCAAAACTTCCATCATGGTTTAAATGTGACAGTTTGGCAGATGGGATGCTCTGTCAAAGTGTGGCAGATATCCTGTCCACTGTATTACATGTGGCATAGGCTGTAATGTGCTTATAATACAGTGGACAGGACACCTGCATGTATGTGATGGAGTATCACATCCACAAAACTTTGAATAGAACCCAAAGACTGTGGACTGTAATGTCAGAAGATCTATGCTACAAATCAAAAATAATATGATGCTCATAGACATTTTACATCCATCTGAATCCTGAAGCTGCTGTTATTATTCATTTCAATGCACAAGGCAAGTGTAGTGGATATAGTAACATAGATCAGGCTGTTTGGTGCAGGAAGGTAAGCATAGTACATCGGGCTCAGTCATGGTAAAGTTTGATTATCTATTGTTCATCATCAGTTTCCATTTTATAGCGACTGTCCTTTGAAATCTACATGGCCCAAATATGATTCAGTTCATCATTAGTTGTCATGAAGGCAACTTCCTTTCTAGGGGGTCAGATTAAGGATGTGTCTGTGAACTATGTATGCATGTAGAAACTAAATTTGATGGAGTTAGTGATTTAAATGCTACCCCTTCTATTGGATTGTTTGTGAAAAGGTTTTTATCTGGTACAATGTTTTAGTTAAAACATTTGTTGTCCTTGATAGTTCTTGTGTTTGGTCATATAAGTAATCCATCATTATTTGCCACTGAACACGTAGTTGAACGCATGTATTTATATGTTTTTAATGTGGTATTTGCATAGCATAAACATACCAAAAAGGCTTCAGAGACCTTTACCTGGTCAAAGACAAGCATAAAATCAATGAGTAATAGGAGATGGAGCTGGGTTGTGGCTGGTTAATGTATTGTGATGAAGTGTTCTTTATAGAAGTGAGTCTTCAAATCATTCCTAAATCAGAGCAGCATTTTTTGCAGTCTTGATGGATAGGGGATATTATTCCAGATCATAGGTGCTCAGATGGAAAAGGCCTGTTGTCTAGTTTTTACTTTTTTACACTTTTTAGTCTGCATTATGATGGTGTCCTGGCTGTGTGTGCTTGTGACAAAATAAGCGGGGGTGCTGGACATGATGGCTAAATGTAATGATGCCTAGATGCAATTATGCGTGTGCGAGGTGACTTAAACACAATCCCCTCTTATGGGACTCTCTTCACACACATTTCCTAGAGAGTTTATGATTCCTCAGCTAGGACTATCCATTCATAATACTTTTCCACAATAGCCATCTTACCATGTTGTCTGGGGCAGGTGGAGTGTTTAATTCCACCCACAGAGTTGGCGGAATTTGGTGACTCCACATCACTTTTGTAACATGGAGTTCTCGTCAAAATCAGCCAATCACTGCATGGCAGAACATTTTCCAGTGAGGCTCTAGAAATGTGAGCTGGTGAGCGTGAACAAGATTTGGCATCCCCTACCTTGATTTTCTAACGTTGGAGATTGCAGGCGGTTGTGAGTGGTGCGGTCAGAGGGTACCTTCTCAAGTAGATTTGCTGCCTCTCTAGTAGATTTTCCACTTGAGTGGCAGCAAAGTAAACTAGAATGGCTGCACGCTGTTGCGCACTGCATGGTGCCATTTGTGCTGATTTTTGCAGTGATGCTCACGCTACTAGAACTAAATTGCAGTGCAAGAAGTGCAATGCTCATATTTTCTGCCTGTTGGTGTCATTCTGAAGAATCTCACTGAGTTTTTATGTAACTCCATGGAATTCCGTCCATCCCTAATGTTGTCCAAGACAGCATGGATTGGCTGGGAGCAAGAACCCAATGCTCAGCTGGTAGAAACACTCATAGCAAAAGATAATAAATAGCGATAGCTAAACTTGATGACTTTTTGTCAGACATCAGATACAAAGATTTGCAGGGAATTGAAATTAATATGCTATGAGCCGATCAAAAGAACATTTCTGAGAGAGTCAAAGAAACAGAAATCATGGTACAGAAACTGCAACTTGAGACAACACGTTGGAAATAAAATAGTCAATTTAATGGAAAGGGTGCAGTTCCATATGGGGCAGAAGTTGCTGAGAGGAGATCAAGAAGAAATTAAATATGTATATTGCCTCTACCTGAGAAAGTTGAACTACGTGGCATGAAGGTCTATCTTGAAAGGTGGCTAATCTTAGATATAGTACCAAAAAGCCTCTCAAAATTCTTCTCAATTGAACATGCACAAAAAGTTCCTACGCAACTTCCCTCACCTAATTTGACACCCAATCCAGTGGTTGTATGCCTATTGAACTTCAGGGACATAGCTCTGATTCTGCAAATAGCAAGACATCTCACTCGTAATTCAGTGAAAAACAAACAGATGATGATATTCTTGTATTACACAACAGCAGTTCAAAATCACTGAAAATAATCCTTAGCAAACACAAACTCAAAGACATAGGTACATGCTAGATGTTGGGATTCCTAGCCATGCTAAGGGTAATAAGTGATGGGAAACCATCTTCATCAACATAGCCAGAGAGCCTGGGACTTAGAGGATCAGTGGACTGAGCCTATTAGAGGGTACAGCACATTACAGTTCAATATCAAAAAGAAAAGGAGATAACAGAGACAAATATGAAATAGATTTCCCAAAGACCCAACTGAAAACAAATGAAAATGGAAATGTAAATAGCAACTGATGCCTATTGCAATGAAGGAGACAGGACAGACCCTGTGGACTCAGAAGCACAGTCTAAAGAGGCTAACTGAATCCTTACAATCAGTGGCACAATGGCATGAAATGCCAGAGGTTACCCTCATGAAAAGGGTGACATTATTTAAACAAGTGCTACTATTATGAAATTGAGTGCCATTCATTAATGCAGGCCTCGAAAAATCTACTCGCCCACTTGCTATGGCGAGCCATATTTTATCAGGTTGAGCTGGTGAGTTGCCAAAGAACAGGTGTTCTGTTCAGTTAGAAAGTGAAGGAGCAATAAAGACCCGCATCATCCCCTTTAAATCTTGTTCTTATCTTGTCACATTTGCTCTGTGTTTAGAGACAGAGGTCAAAAGTCAGTTTGTCTTCTTAGAGTTAATTTTCCTTCTGACTGCAGAGTTCCAGGATTTTGTAAGTTGAACTGTCTGACCTGCTGAACAAAGTGAGTGAAATAAAAGGCTGCAGGGTGTCAGGCTTTTCCTAACACACAACAATAAGTCAACTGTACACACATTTCAAAATATATTTCAGTAGTTGTGTAAGCCCATTTTTGTACTTATGTGAGATGAAAAATATATTTTAGTAGGATGAAAACAATTCAGAATACTTGGAGATGTGCAAATGATAAATTATGTTTTCTGAAACCCAATTTTCACACACTATTGTTAATACACTATATAGTTTTATCAGTAAAGCTGCAATTTAGTGGAAGGTTTTTGGACTTTTCTTGTTTATTGTCTGCAAATGACAGTGTGCTACCACATCATGCCTTAGTAATACATGCATTAAAAGTGAGTGCTTAAACATAAAATGAGAAACACTCATGCTCTGATACCAATGCTATTAGTAAACTAGCAGGCAAGTCATGGATCATGTGTACCTATATGTGGGCTAGATTCTTATTATAAATGGAGAAAATGTTCTGTCTATTTAACCAAACCAAAGAGGCTTTGTTGTACTGCAGAAATGTGAACTCATATGTGAGAATACAGAAAAAGGCGACTATGTAAAATAAAATATTTGCCTATTATCACACAATTTAAGACCTGTTTACAGGTCAAGTACATTACAGTTACATTAAATAGATTATTCAAGTTACTTGACCTGCATGTCTATTAACATTTTTATGATTTTATGAGGCCTGTAAAAGCTCCAGTAACAACAGGTATTGGCTATTTACTAACTGGGTTCAGAATGAGTAATGAGGGTGTGAAGATTTGGGTTGTTGGTTGACGGGGGTGTGAGCCCAGGTCAAGCTGCAAGCATAATCCTTTTCAGCACAAGCCAATCCTAAATTAACTTGTGCTCAACCTTTTTGTCGCTCGGCACAGGAAAGTCAGGCGTGACTTAGAGGCAGTGTGTAAAGCATTTGTGTACTACTCTAATGGTAATCAAGAGAAAACACCACACAATAAGGATCCCACACCAAGTTGGAAACCTAGAGTAATTTTGAATAAATAAAACAAAAGAAAAATTACAAATAGTCAAACCGGACCAGAGGTATGCAAAAGTAATGGTTCTAGTGAAAATAGCACCCAAAAGCACAAAACACAACACCAAATGTAGATATCTGGCTGTGCTGGACCAGGACAAAGTCACAAGTTCTGCGATGGAAAGGAGGCTGGATAGAGGGACACAGTCAGGCCTGCTGAAAAAAGTACCTTAAATCATGGTTGGCAGAGTGTTATCAGGGTCCGCATCAAAGATGTGTTGCGCAGCTGAAGCGATGTGTCGGTTCTGAGATGCGGTGAGGCTGCAGTACGAGGGTCTGTGTTGTCATTGAGGATCTCACCAACAAGGGCTTGCAACATGAAGTCCATTGTTGAGAATGCTTTGCATAGTCGGGGTGAAGCATTGTTTCCAAGGAGCTGAGAGGCTGCGATGCAGGTTTCAGAATTGTCGTTGAGGCTTCTGTTGAAGAGGGATGTGAGGGTCTGTGCCCAGAATGCATTGTGCAGTGGCGGTTGCAAAGAGGCTGCGAAGGTGATGCTGGTCATTGCGAAAGGAAAGATTCACACATCAGTGGATATGTGTGGGCTCTGCTTGGGGCTGTGGTGTGCAGCAGAGGAGATGCATCGGTTCTACTGGACATACAGAAGCTGGCAGATAACCTTATACTCACTTCCAAGGGCCCAGGACTGGGGTGGCACCACTTGGCTAAGTAGATTCACATATGGTAGTCCAGGTGCTGGTGTTGAGGTTTTTGAAGCCTTCTGTCCCTGAGGCTGAAGTCAGGAGGCCAGTCAATTAGCCTTTGGAGTCACTCTAGTTGCCCTGGGTTCAACAGATGCATGTCTAGTCCTCCTCACCCAGGCAGGAGTGCAGCAGGCAGAAGGTCAGCACAGCAGGACGTCAGTCCTTCAGAGCTGCAGTCCTGCAATGTGGCAGTCCTTTCAGCAGCACAACAGTCCTTCTTCCTGGCAGAGTATCCATAGGTCCAAAGGTTTCTGGGGTCTAATATTTATACATGGTGGCCTTCCTCTGGAAGGTGGGAGAAACGTCTACAAATTCTCTTTAAAATAACTAGGCCTTCTGCCTTCCCTGTACTGACTCCTGGCTAACGAGCCCTTTGTGTGGAGGCAGGACACACCCTGTTCAAGTGTGAGTAGGGCTGTGCCCAGCTCCGCCCTCCCAACTTGCCAGTGATGGCCCAGCCAGGCATGGCTAAGCTCTCTATTGTGTGTGGCTGTCTAGGAGGAATACACAAAGCCTAGCTGCCAATTACACCCAGTCATGGATATAGCAGGAAAATGCCAACTTTCTAAAAGTGACATTTTCAGAATTGCAGCTAAAAAGCTGCCTATTATCCAGTGTGAGAAGTAAACCTTGCAGTAGTGAAAAATAAATTTCGGCGTTTTTCACTACCAGGACATGTAAAACAAATGTACATGGCCAACTTGTTAAATACACTGCACCCTGCCCTCTGGGCTGTCCAGGACTTACACTAGGGGTGACCTACATGTATTAAAAAGGAACGTTTGGACCTGGCCAATCATTTTCCAGGTCGAAATGGCAGTTTAAAACTGCACACACAGGCTGAAATGCCAGGCCTGAGACATCTCTAAAGGGCTACTTAAGTTGGTGGCACAATCAATGCTGCAGGCCCACTAGTAGCATTTAATTACAGGCCCTGGGTTCTGGGTTACTAGGAGCTTACAAGTAAGTTAAATATGACAATTGGTTATAAGGCAATTTTACCATGTTCTAAGAGGAGAGCAAAGCACTTTAGCACTAGTTAGCAGTGGTAAAGTGTTCAGAGTCCTAAGGCCAGGAAAAACAAGGTCAAACAGGAGGTAGGATGAAAAATGTTAGGGGGCAAACCATGCCAAGGGAGCCAGGTCTAACAACCTTCAATACAGAGATGTTTGAAAATAATAGTGGGACAGTTTCACTGAGTCCTGTACCCTGCCACCTTACTATCAAAACATTCTGCATGATCCACAATGTGGTCAACTCCACCAATCGACTATGTTGTGTGATTAAGAATTCAGGGAAACAGTGCAAGATGCAATGCATCAGCGCTATCTGGCTAGAATCTAGGATTTACAAGCAGGAAAAAGAAGAGATGTTCTCACCCTACCACCTACTACGTCATCAAACTACTGACTTATCAGGCTCCATTTTACTCCACTTTATGAAAGAGCTACAAATCCCTACCCTTGAAACAAAATAGTATTAAATTGTAATGTAATCACTTGGTTACAAAACTCTCCCTGAAACCAAACTCTCCCATCCCTCCTAAAGCATTCTTCCACCCACTCAAAGCCCTCCGATGGTACAATCACCTACTCCTTAAATCTGCGCTCTCTCACTGGCCTATTCTCCTTATACTTCGTTGTAGTAGCTTCTTTATAGCTAGATTTTCACTGCGTAAGCAACATAAATTACATCTAAGCATACACCAATTAGTGCAACAGTGTAGGGATTCTGGCACCACCATGACTGCCTCTATTTGTCATCCCTGGACAGACAGATCAGCTTGCATAGGTCTTTAGGCAAGCTCAAACCCAGACTGATACACAAGCGGTACCTTTTTCCGGTAACTTTCTTAAAAAGCCATGGATCTAGGCTGTGAGCTGTGTTTGAATAATTTATTGAAGAAATGGAAGCTGGCTAGTAAGTATGTTGTTTAAAGGGTTGGGCAGGCAGAGAATGAGTTCTCTCTGTCTTGGGGATGAGCAGTACACCACCTGTGTGGTGGTTTTTGGTCAAAATGGTTGATGGAAAGCTTACCTAGTTAAAGTGAGTAATTGAACACGCTCAGGGGCGTAACATTAGGCCCGAGCTCCAGGGGACCTCCTCAGCATGGTACACCTGAGTGGGTCCGTCCCCCTCCATGTACTTCGAGTGCCCCCCTCTCAAGTTTCGTTACGCCACTGAACATGCTTCTTTGATCAGGCGCAATAACGAAGCTTAGGGCTACATGTATCAACCTTTAGTTTTGCGATTCGCAATTTGCGAGTCGCAAAACCGAATGTTGTATAGTGTTAATGACACTATTTGCGACTCGCAAGGGGGGTCGCAAATACCTACCTCATGACTATTCATGAGGTAGGTCGCAATTTGCGACCCCCTTGGGAATGGCCGCCCTCACAGGGATGATGGCCTGCTGGAGACAGCAGACCACCATGTCTGTGACTGCTTTTAAAGAGTGCCATGCCATTGTGCTTTTTTTTTTTTTAAATGCAACCTGTTTTCCTTAAAGGAAAACGAGATGCATTTCCAAAACAAAAAATGAAACGTTTTTGTTTCATTTTTTCAGAGCAGGTAGTGGTCCGTGCTCTGAAATAAATGTTTTTACTGACATTCACAAAGGGGAAGGGGTCCCATGGGGACCTCTTTCCGTTTGCAAATGGGTTAGCAACAGTGTGACACTGGTGCTAACTGCAATTGCTTTGCGACCGCATTCGCGGTTTCAAAACAATCATTCATGGGACTGCGAGTTGCAATTAGGAAGGGAACACCCCTTCCTAATTGCGAGTCGCAATCCCTTTTTGCGATTCGGTAAACAGTTTACTGAATCGAAAAAATGGTTTGGTACATGGCAAAGTGCATTTTGCACGTTGCAAATGGCCCGATTGGCAGTTGCACCCGTCGCGCTTTTCACTGTCTGCATAGCAGACAGTGAAAAGCAGGCTGGGGCCCTGTTAGGGGGCCCCTGAACTGCCCATGCCAGTGGCATGGGCAGTGCAGGGGCCCCCAGGGGCCCCAGGACACCCGTTCCCGCCATCCTGTTCCTGGCGGTAAAAACCGCCAGAAACAGGGTGGCGGGAAGGGGGTCAGAATCCCCATGGCGGCGCTGCTTGCAGCGCCGCCATGGAGGATTCGCCCAGCGGGGGGAAATCCGGCCTGTTGGCGGTGCTTCCGTTGCCCGCGGCCCTGGCGGTCTTTGACCGCCAGGGTCGGAATGAGGGCCATCGTTTTTACACTTTTTACAAGGGCATTTCACTGTCCACAAATCCCACAAGAAGACTCCCTTCAGCTTAGGGCCAATGATTTACTGAGCACAACCGGTGGACTAAGGTCTTCCATTCTGCTGTACATTTGTGTTTCATGTTGTCCAAATGTACAACTTCCCATGTGGTTAGATTCTGACACAGGTTTGAGGAGAAGAAAACTTTTCTTTGCTTGCAAACTATCAAATTGGTTCACTTAGCCTAGTTTACAAAGTTTCATGGGTAACTTCAGTGCTTAATTTGAGCCGGTGGTTTCCGTTGCGGGGACCGACACCTATTTTTGAGGGCCGGCACTTATTTTTCTCCATCAAATAATTACTGTGGGCAAACAACTCTAATGGGAAAGATGAAGGAAGAGAAAAATGAAAAAGCGCCACAAATGGGAGAAAGCAGAAAGCTGCAAGATTGAGCTAAAGGGCCAGGGAGTGGCTGTAAATGGATAAAAGCGGCTCTAGATGGCTTTGAGATTACGCTGCCTTAGTATTCAGAAGCCGCGTGTATCTGAGGAGAGCTTTGGGCACCAGCACGTTTTTATTTACAAATTCAGCACTGGGTAAGTTTCATAGGTATGGCCTTTGCCTTCAGACCTTGGGGCATATTTATACTCTGTTTGCGCCGGATTTGCTTTGTTTTTTTTACGCAAATCCGACGCAAAACTAACTCCATATTTATACTTTGGCGTTAGACCCGTCTTGCGCCAAAGATCTTGGAGTTTGCGTAATTTTTTAGCGTGGACACCTACCTTGCGTTAATGATATGCAAGGTAGGCGTTCCCTTCTAAAAAATGACTCCGAGGCATGTGCGCCGTATTTACACTCCTGTGCGAGTAGCAAAAAATGACATCCAGACGCTTTTATGTCATTTTTTAACGCCTGGTCAGGGCAGGCATTAAGGGACCTGTGGGCTCGGAAGGAGCCCAGAGGTGCCCTCCCATGCCCCCAGGGACACCCCCTGCCACCCTTGCCCACCCCAGGAGGACGCCCAAGGATGGAGGGACCAATCCCAGGGAACTTAAGGTAAATTCAGGTAAGTATATATATATATTTTTTTTTTTGTGGCATAGGGGGGCCTGATTTGTGCCCCCCTACATGCCACTATGCCCAATGACCATGCCCAGGGGACATAAGTCCCCTGGCATGGCCATTGGGCAAGGGGGCA
The DNA here is from genome assembly GCF_031143425.1 of Pleurodeles waltl. Taxonomy (NCBI): domain Eukaryota; kingdom Metazoa; phylum Chordata; class Amphibia; order Caudata; family Salamandridae; genus Pleurodeles; species Pleurodeles waltl. The sequence continues at coordinate 1,606,622,226 of NC_090444.1, forward strand.
TGACTCCTGTCTGTGCTAAGACAGGAGTCATTTCAATGGGGGATGGGAGTCAAAATAAATGGCGCAAATCGGGTTGAGGCCAAAATTTTGCCTCAGCCTGACTTGCCCCATTTTTTGACGCCCAAGCTCCATTTTCCCCTACGCCGGCACTGCCTGGTGTAAGTCATTTTTTTTTACGCACACCAGTCAGCTCCGCCAGCTAACGTCATTCCATAAATAAGGCGCCCGCATGGTGCTTTGGAATGGCGTTAGCCGGCGTTAAAATGTTTGGCGCACAACTGCGTTGGCGCAGTTGTGCGTCAAAAAGTATAAATATGGCCCCTTGTTTTCTCTGAATAACAGGGCATTTTAATGTAAATAGAACTCAACCAGGGCCAAGTTGAACTCTAACCTTGAAGTGTGGTTCACGCTATTTGCATATGTGTCTTACATTTCCATGTTGGAAAATGTGTGCTACTTTTCACTGCGTTTTGCAGAGTTTTTCAGTGGACTTTGCAGAGGAGAACACACAATCGGACACTAGTCACTTTCGTTCACAAACTCCAGTTTGCACCCAAAGCATGATTACACATTTGTCACAAGTCGGGGCGATTGCTAGTAGCGTGGTATTCCGGATTCTGACTTGTCCAAATGATAATCACACCCTACACTATTACAAATTAGTGGGATCACCATTGGCACTTATATTTTTGTAGCAATAGTTATTGCGATTCGTAAAAAAAGCTCTCAAAATTTGTGATTCATACAGAAAGGTCTTACATTCAGTCGCGGCATGCAATTATGCCCCTGTGCCCTACAAATGCACACTTTTAAACATATTTACGCCTGTCAGGTATCCTTTTCTGGATACCCCATTGGATTACATGAAGCCCTTTTCGGCTATAAAAACAGGATTACGGACGTAAATGGCTTGGTGATCCGAGTTATGCAAAAGCCTTTTCATGCATTCAGAACAGACACATGTGGCAAATAATGATTTTTAGGCGGATATTCCAAAACATAAAACGTCACGAAGTAGGTATGATCATGTATAATCTTTTGTGAACAAACGTCACGATCTTGCACACCCCAAAAGTACTTAAAAAAATACATCTAAAATATATACATATATATATATATATATAACTACACAAGCTTCTGTGTGACAAATCCAGTAATTATTATTCAGATCAATTATTCAAGAATAAGGCCTTTACAATACGGCTCACCATGGCACACATTAGGCCAATAACGTCAACATTTTTTACGCTACTGTGGCGATTTGCTGCACTAGTGTCAAAACTTGTAATGCTAGTGCAGCAAAATGCAAGGAGGCCCATTGACTTCAATGGGTGCATCCTTTTATCGCCTGCTTTGAGCAGGCGTTAAAAATGATGTAAAAAATGGCTCAATAAAATCTTGTTGATTTTATAGTGCCATTTTTGCGGGCCTCCTAACGTGGGAATGCCCCTTTGCATACATCATGCTTGGCACAGGCATAATGTGGCACAAAGGGTTGCAAAGTATAAATATGACAAGGCAATTTTTGCCTCATTGAGCCACATTAGCGTAAAAAAAACAATTGACCCTAATGTGGCGCACAGTGGCGCTATGGCCTTGTAAATCTGGCCCTGAAGCTCTCAGACACTCACTTCATGTTATTATTCTGATATTAAAAGACATTATTTAGTGTTTGCATCTTTTCCTATTTAGGGCCAGATTTACAAGACCCTATCGCCACCAAAGCGTCACTTTTTGTGACGCTCAGGTGGCGCTAACCACTGCTCCATATTTACAAGGAGGTGTAACGCCACTTTTTATGACTTTATGCCTTCTTGTAAATGTAGGCACCTTCAACGTAGTTATCTGTGTCAGAGGGGCGTGCAATGGGTGTTGCAGTGGCACGTCCACCACAACACCATTGGTTTTGACACTGCTTCAGATTTACGTGAAATTGAAAATCAGTTGGCAGCGCCAAAAACTAATATGGCAAAATGAGGAGGAATGCTTTTATTCCTCCTCTTTTTTTGATTTTTCTATGTGTGCTGCAGAACGCAGCACACATAGAAAAAGCAAAATGCCATGGATGATTGTTTATGTGCAGGAAGGTGTCCCTTCCTGCTCATAAACAATCATTCAAAAATGATGTTTTGGTACTTCTTTGTGTGCTGCATTCTGCAGCACACATAGAATTGCCAAATCGCCATTGTATGGTGTGTGCTTCCTGCACGTAAACAATCAATCCTCTCAGAGCAAACACTCTTGCACTATGATGCAAGGATGCCTGTGTTGGCGCTTGCAGCTAAATTTAGACCCGGCACAGCGGGAAACACAGGGGTGCACCGTATTTCAGTAAATACGGTGCATCCCTATGTTTCTAAAATGGCCAGCGCAGCGCTGTTGAGTCTGGCACAGCACTGCACTGCGCTAGTTTCTTGTAAATCTGGCCCTTAGCCTTTTCATGTCGCCAGCTTCGCTTTTGTGAGCACAGAAGAGTAAATCTGTCTTTGTTACTACCAAATGTGGTTGAAAGATGGTTTGGTGTAAAGGAAATAACTCTCGGAAAACTTGAATTTGCTCCGTTTTCATTATTGCTGATTCTCTTGAGTGATCGATGAAAGTCTGGGCTCTTTACTCAGAATGCTAATAGATCTGGCCAGTTCTTTTTGGTCACACTGCAATTGTAAAAGCTGCAGAAGTAATTGATTGTTCTGTGCTTTTGGGTGGCCTGGTTATTGCTTTCTCACGTGAATAGATGAGCATTGTGCCATTTCCAAGATGTGTTCTTTATCAAATAAATTAGAATCTTACTCTTTACTTAGGAAATAAGAATGCGAAAGATAATGAGAACACATTATTTGGCATGGTGAAGCAAGGAACCACGCCACTATTTCAACAACATTATTGAACTCCTCAAATGGAAAAGGAACAGAAAATGAACACGCATTAAGCCCTTCCAAAAAACTAATTAATAGTAATCGCTAATCCACTCCAAATAATAAATTCATATAAAATGAGAGCTAAGGCATCAAAACTTCTGTGCGTTATCTAATAATGAGGGATTGCCTACGATTCATCCTGAACTACATGGCATGATATTCGGTTGATGTGCACTTGAATAGCATCGCATTCTGGCTTCTTATAATCTCAGCCCACTCTACACAGTGTAAGGCATTAGAGTATCAGGAGGAGATTAGGGAAGTAGTGCTGGTTAGAGAAGAATCTCATAAAAAGAGTTAAAGCAGGCAGGGTAAATGAATAGACTACCAGTCAGGAGAGAATGAGGAGAAAGGCTTGAGGAGGAAGAAGATACACCTATTATTGTAGACTCATTAGCTGAATTGGTTCACCAAACGGTGCCCCACCAAGTAACACCTCACAGGTCACCTAAACTCGACAGAGCTTCCTCCCCAAAGACTTTTCTTCCGCCTCACTCTTGAAAATCTTGAAATAGACCTATCAAACCATGGGAACCACAGAAGAGTGACCATCAGGAACAATTAAACAGTTATGTCACGCCGGTAGTAAACTCAGCCAGTAACAAACAAGGGCCTAGATTTATAAGGCTCTAGCGTCTCTTAGCACCACAGTAGCATCATTTCTTTCATGCTAATGTGGTGTTAAGGAGGCCATTCTCCTTTGTCATATTTACAAAGTGGTCACTTTGCACCCCGTGCGCCTCATTATGCCTGTGCCAGGCATAAAGTGTGCAAGGGGGGGTGTTCCCCCGTAGGGAGTTCCGGAAAAATGTCACAGTGAATTTTACAACATTTCATTGTGCCATTTTTAGCATCATTTTCAACCCCTGCTCAGAGCATACGTTAAAATGACGTGCCCATTACTTTCAATTAGCCTTCCTATACTTTGCAGGATTAGTGCTACAATTTATGGCGCTAATCCTGCAAAGTACCACAATAGTGTCATAAATGTTGACGCTATTGTCCTAACGTGCACCATTGTGCGCGTATTGTAAAGCAGCACAGTGCGATCCACAGCCAGGAAACAACACTGGGCCCCAGGGATTGCTTCGGGGAGGTCAGCCCCTGTGTAAGTGGGCGGCCCCCCTTTGGGAGCACTATAGGTTTAAAAAATAAGGGTTTTCCCCCAAAAGGGGGTTGGGTAGGGGGCGATTGCTCTCCCTCCCAGGGGATGAAAATATTAAAGAAAATATTTTTTAAAAACTGGCTTGTCGGCCCTCTTGACACGGCCGACCCGTATGAGGGGTTAATTATTTTTTTTTATATGTGGGATCTCTTGCTAGGCTGACTCCTTAAACTCTTTCTATGGAGATACCATTTCAATAACAATCTCTCTCTCGCTCTCTCTCTCTTCCATCCCATTTTGGGATGGAAGAGAGAGAGCGAGAGAGAGAGAGAGAGAGAGAGAGAGAGAGAGAGAGACTGAGAGATTAAGAGAGATGGAGGGAAATGAAGAGAAAGATTGACAGAGAACATTGGGAGAGAGAGGGAGAGATGTTTTTAAAGCTTTGATGAATGACGTACTTAGAATGAGATATTTAGGGCAAATTAAAAATAAAATTGTATTTGTCATTTAGAAGGAGTGAGGTGACCTTTCAGTACGAAACTTACGTTTTTTAAGTTTAAAGAAATTAAAAAGGGAAACAACCATGACCACACCTGTAATAGAACCCCAAACTTTCAGCATGAGAGCATGTGATCTTCTTGATTAGGCCACAGGTGACTCCTCAGTGCACTGCTTCCAAACATACCCATGAAACTCAAACCACGCATGTGCAAAGAAAGAAGCATGTATGTTCCATCATGAAGAAGATGTAACAATCAAAATGCCAGTGAATAAACAACACACTTCCAAGCGATACTAGGATTTGTTCCTTCACTTGAATATCAGTTCCTTAAATGTGATCAACCCAAGATTCTGGTCCTTTACCTTTTACCTAAGCTGCATAAGAGTAAGCAAAGTCCCCCTGGCAGACTGATCGTGTCAGCGATTGGATCATTACTTGAGGATACTTCAAGATATATAGATTTTTTCCTCATGCCCTTTGTGGAGAGTCTACCCTCCTATGTGAAGGGTACTATGCAATTTTTTAAAGATGCTGGATGGTTTCGGATGGGAGGATGATTTTCTGTTTTTAACATTGGATGTTACAAGTTTATACACATGCATCCAATATGAATTGGGCCTCTCAGCGGTTAGACACTATTTGAGAGCAAGATCTATATCACATCTAATGCATACTGAAATGATCTGCAACATGATCTGGTACTGCCTTACTAATAACTTCTTTCTATTTGATGATCAGATATACAAACAAATCCAAGGGATCGCTATGGGTACATGCTTTGCTCCCAGTTACGCAAATCTCTTTATGGGGCGTTGGGAGGAACAGTTGTCATCTGACATAGCAGAGTATGAAGATAGAGTTATGTTGTGGTGCCGGTATATAGATGATATTTTTATCATCTGGAAAGGTGATGTAGAATCAACACTAAATTTTGTGGAGGCTTTGAATGATAACAACTATAATTTGAAATTAAGTGAGCAGCACAGCAATACATCGATCCAGTTTCTGGATGTGGAGGTGAATGTAGAGGATGGTTTGGTGCACACAAAACTGGATAGGAAAATAACAGCAGGCAATAGTTTATTAAATGCCACGAGTGCCCATCCACCAAATCTGATTAAAAGCATTCCATATGGAGAGCTATTGAGAGCAAAACAAATTTGCAGCACTAATGAAAAATACCAGCAGGAATGTATGACCATGTGCACTAGATTTAAAGAAAGAGGTTATGGTGACAATGTCAAAATGCAGGCCGTGAAAAAAGTAGTGGGGTGCTCGAGATCAGAGGTTTTATATCGAGCACAACACAAACTAGGATGGATGAAAAAATCAGATCTGTTACGACCTATTCAAATCAGGCATATAACATAAGACAGGCATTGACTAAAAGTTGGCACATCCTTCAGACAGATTTAGATCTAGAAGATTTTACAGGAAGTGCTCCAGCATTAACGTACCGAAAGGGCAGATCATTAAGAGACAACCTTAGTCAGAATATGGTGATGAGTAGCAACATTTCTGACAATATGAGATCTAAAGTGACTGGGTTTTGCTGTTGCCATCAATGTAAAGCATGTAAGTACAGTAAGGATTGTAAAAATGTTAGATTGGGTAATGGACAAAAAGACTATGAGATCAAGGGATTTTTTACCTGCAATACTGATTTTTGTGTATATTGTTTGAGATGCCCATGTGAAAAAATATATGTGGGAAGTATGATACACAAGGCAAAAAAGAGAATGGTAGAACATGTAAGGGCGATCCGCAATTTCAATCGCAATTACCCTGTGGCCCGACATTTTCATGAGATGCATCAAGGGGACGAAAGGTTACTCAGCTATCTGGTGTGTGATCAAATTAAATTAAACTCTCGGGGAGGCGATAGACAGAAAATGTTACGTATCTTGGAATCCAAGTATATTATTAACTTTATGACTCTCTCCCCTGGAGGTTTGAATTTGAGTGAAGAGATGAACACACACCTGGGTTGATGAAAGTTTTTTCCAAAAAGTTTTTTCCGGATATTTTCCATTTCTTTTTCCTTTTCTTTCCTGTTTAAAATATTTAACAATGTTATTGAGCTGTTATTTTAGTATATATGGTATTTTAAGGGTATATGTTGGGGGCTTGGAGACTCAAAATGCACACTTTGGTGGGAAATATTAAGTGAAGAGAGGGATGTGATTGAGATTATGGGGACTTGGTTTAATTGAATCAATCAGCTATGAGATGGAGCACTTAAGCAATTCTGCTATAATTGACTAAGGATAATTAATTTGTATATATTAGTAATGGTTTATAAGCCACATCTAACTGACTGAGTCGAACTACCTATATAGATTCAGTATGTCTAGAAGTCCTTACAAGATGGTTCCCACCTTTTCCAGAAATATGTAGTGATGTATTGCAGAATGAGTCTTTCTTTTATGTTTATGAGGTGTGTATTTAAACATGATGTATTGAGTACTCCCCCATCCGTGAACAAGGCTACGGCTGAAACGCGTTGGGAGGAGGTCTTTTTGTACTTCTGACAATAGATATTTTTTTGCAACTACCGAAGGTGTCTTGGTTTTTCCTTCAAAAAGGCAAGGGAGCACGTGAAGCAATTTAATGGGGTTCCCAACCCCCTGCCAAGACCGCCACATACAGCCTCGACATTTTGGGAACTTTTTTTGTGTAATATATATATATATATATATATATATATATATATATATATATATATATATATATATCAGACATAGATAGCATTCAGGCTGCAATAAAAATGCCAAGATAACTCTTATGATTATATTCCTGCTGGAGAAAGTGATCAGACTTTTGTATAGTGGCAGTTTTGATGCCATAAAGTAGCACCAAAAGTGTATATGCCTGCTGCAAAGAACAGATCTGCATTATATAGGAGTAGTTGAGTGGATTAGTAAAGCCAGCCGTTACTAGCCAAATGAAATATATGTGTGGGGGCTAGGATTAGATGAAGAGCACTTTTGCTGGGTGGTAGTGAGGGAATGCAAGGAGGAGGTCATGGGACGGGAGCGCCAAAAAGGCTTGTTGCACTGGGTGCCACCAGTGCTGAAGGCTGTGATGGTGGGTATGTCACAAGGAGAAGTTATAGTGTGTCTTTTTTGTTTTTAAATTATCTTCAAAGAATTCCCCTAGATGTCTATTTTCTGAAAATGTACAGGTTTGGTAGGCGCCCCTAGGTGCCAGCTGAGCTGGAGGTCAAAATCCACAGCTAGGCACTTTGTACAAAACATGTCGGTTTTCAACGGAAAAATGTGATCTGTCCATATTACGTTTTGGGGCGTTTCCTGTCGTGGGCACTAGGCCTATCCACACAAGTGAAGTACGAGACTTGGGCAACACAGGACCCCTGAATTCAGTGATGTGCAAATAACCACTTCTTCTAAACTCTTTATCTTGTGCCCATTTCGAAAATACATAGGTTTCCTTGATACATATTTTTCACTCTTTATATTTTACCAAAAGAATTGCTGTATACCCGCTATACAATGAAAACCCATTGCAAGGTGCAGCTCATTTATTGGCTCTGGGTACCTTGGGTTCTACAAGACCTATATATCCCTGCAACCAAAAGGGTTAACCAGATGTAATGGTATATTGCTTTAAAAAATATATCATAATTGGAAAAAGTTACAGGAGAAAACATAGACTGAAATTGATGTTTTTTCAACTCAATTTCAATATTCTTTTATTTCAACTGTTACTTTCTGTAGGTAAATCTTTAAGGATCTACAAAAATGACCCCTTGCTGAATTCAGAATTTTGTCTACTTTTCAGAAATATTCAGCTGTCCGGGATCCACAATTGGTTTAATACCCATTTCTGTCACTGACTGTGAAAAGGCTCAAAGCACGGAAAACAGTAAAAATGGGGTATGTCTCAGTAAAATGCCAAAACTATGTTGAAAAAATCGGTTTTCTGATTCAAGTCTGCCTTTTCCTGGGATGATGGTGATTTTGGCACTGCAAACCCTTTGTTGATACTGTTTGCCGGGAAAAAAACAGATGTATTTTTCTAATTTAAAAAAAACAAACACATTTTATCTGTATTTTGGCTAATTTCTTGGTCTCCTCCAGGGGAACCCACAAACTCTAGGTACCTTTACAATCCTCAGAATATTGGGAAAAAAGGAAGCAAATTTGGCGTGGATAGCTTATGTGGACAAAAGGTTATGAGGGCCTAAGTGCGAACTACCCCAAATAACCAAAAAAGGGCTCAGCTCTGGGGGGTTGGGGACAAGCAGGTAAAGGGTTAAGGGTGTTTCACAACACCATGAGGGAGGAAAAGTTGCCCATAAAAGAACTGGCAAACAATCCAGACATAGGCCCTCATTCCGACCCTGGCGGTCTAAGACCAACAGGGCCGCGGGCAACGGAAGTACCGCCAACAGGCTGGCGGTGCTTCAGTGCCCATTCTGACCGCGGCGGTAAAGCGGTCAGAATGGTTTCCCGCCGGATTTCCCCTGGCTGGGCTGAACCTCCATGGCGGCGCTGCAAGCAGCGCCGCCATGGGGATTCCGACCCCCTTCCCGCCAGCCTGTTTCTTGCGGTTTTGACCGCCAGGAACAGGATGGCGGGAACGGGTGTCATGGGGCCCCTGGGGGCCCCTGCACTGCCCATGCCACTGGCATGGGCAGTGCAGGGGCCCCCTAACAGGGCCCCAGCATGATTTTCACTGTCTGCATAGCAGACAGTGAAAATCGTGACGGGTGCAACTGCACCCGTCGCACCCCTGCAACACCGCAGGCTCCATTCGGAGCCGGCCTCTGTGTTGCAGGGCCTTACCCGCTGGGCCTGCGGGCGCTCCCTTTGTGGGCGCCCGCCGGCCCAGCGGGAAAGTCAGAATGGCCTCCGCGGTCTTCTGACCGCGGAGCGACCATTTGGCGGTTCCCGCCCGGGTCAGAATGACCCCCATAGTTATATAACCAGCGAACAAAGGTAGAGCCATAGTGATCCAAACCTCAAGAGCATACTGCAGTGAATGCCTTAGACTGCTAAGTAATGAGCGCATTTATGAGAAAGTAATGGATGATCCTACTGAGTACTTGAGAACCAAGATCAGTGGCATGGTAGAGCAAGCTTTGGCACACAACTGGATCTTCCAAAAAGAGGGGGACTTCTTAACCAACAGCAACTAGGTGACCCCTATTTTCTACACCATTCCAAAAGTTAACACAAGAATTTGGAGGCACCTACAGGGAGACCTATAGGGTAAGGCATAGGATATATTCTGAAACCCCTATACCGTTTTGCTTATGCCTTTCTAAGACTCATTGTACAGAATACTGAGACTTACCTAAAAGACACAAAAGATGTACTACGTCTTGTATTAAGGACATAGCCTTTGACCCAACCACAGACTTTCTAATAGGACTGGACATTGAGAGTCTGTATACTAGTCTTCCACGTGCAGACTCTCTTTGAATAATCAAAGATGTCCTTTTTGATGTGGACTGGGAGTGCCAAACACCACGTAATGTGGTGATGGAATGCTATAATTGGGTTCTGACTAAGATGTTTTGAGTTTGAGGGAACTCTCTACCTACAGAAACACGGGACCAGCATGAGAAGCACTTTTGCGCCAAGTATAACAGGTCTCTATGTCCACCACCTAGAAACACATAAAATCCTAAGCCCCCACAACCTCTAGAGACATCACATCAAGCTGTGGAAAAGATATATTGATGACATATTGGTCATATGGGAAGGAAGTGAAGCTACGGGGGGGGGTTTCCTTGGATGGTTGAACAGACAAGATGAGTTTCTGAAGTTCACCCACACAATAAGCAATGCACAACTATTCTTTCCAGATTTGAACATTATAGCTGACCACGGAGTTTTAAGGACCACCACTCATGAGAAACCCAAAGCTAGGAACTGCTTAATTCTGTATCACAGTTTTCACCCCGCCACCTCAGGAAGAATCTTCCCTTTGGGCAGTTCCTCAGATTAAGAAGAAATTGTTCTGAGATTGAAGACTACAGGGAACAGGCAAACCGCTTAGCACCACAAAATAAAGGCAAGGAAATATTCACCCAAGATGATAAAACAAGCTATGAAACGGGCCCTTAACCCCTTCGCTGCCAGGCCTTTTCCCCCTCCTGTGCCAGGCCTTTTTTTTCCTATTTGGGGCAGTACGCGCCTAGGCCCTCATAACGTTTTGTCCACATAAGCTAACCAAGCCAAATTTGTGTCCTTTTTTTCCAACATCCTAGGGATTCTAGAGGTACCCAGATTGTGTGGGTTCCCCTGAAGGAGGCCAAGAAATTAGCCAAAATACAGTCAATATTTCGTTTTTTTTTTTAAAATGGGAAAAAGTGGCTGCAGAAGAAGGCTTGTGGTTTTCCCCCTGAAAATGGCATCAACAAAGGGTTTGTGGTGCTAAACTCACCAGCTTCCCAGCTTTCAGGAACAGGCAGACTTGAATCAGAAAACCCAATTTTTCAACACAAATTTGGCATTTTACTGGGACATACCCCATTTTTACAATTGTTTGTGCTTTCAGCCTCCTTCCAGTCAGTGACAGAAATGGGCATGAAACCAATGCTGGATCCCAGACACCTAAACATTTCTGAAAGGTAGACAAAATTCTGAATTCAGCAAGGGGTCATTTGTGTAGATCCTACATGGGTTTCCTACAGAAAATAACAACTGAAAAAGAAAAATATTGAAATTGAGGTGAAAAAAACATCAATTTTTCTCTACGTTTTACTCTGTAACTTTTTCCTGCAATGTCAGATTATCGAAAGCAATATACCGTTACGTCTGCTGGACTCCTCTGGTTGCGGGGATATATAGAGCTTGTAGGTTCATCAAGAACCCTAGGTACCCAGAGCCAATAAATGAGCTGCACCCTGCAGTGCATTTTCATTCTATACGGGTATACAGCAATTCATTTGCTGAAATATAAAGAGTAAAAAATAGCTATCAAGAAAACCTTTGTATTTCCAAAAAGGGCACAAGATAAGGTGTTGAGGAGCAGTGGTTATTTGCACATCTCTGAATTCCGGGGTGACCATACTAGCATGTGAATTACAGGGCATTTCTCAAATAGATGTCTTTTTTACACACTCTCCTATATTTGGAAGGAAAAAATGTAGAGAAAGACAAGGGGCAATAACACTTGTTTTGCTAATCTATGTTCCCCCAAGTCTCCCGATAAAAATGATACCTCACTTGTGTGGGTAGGCTTAGTGCCCCGACAGGAAAGGCCCCAAAACGCAACGTGGACACATCCCATTTTTTTTTAAAGAAAACAGAGGTGTTTATTGCAAAGTTCCTACCTGTAGATTTTGGCCTCTAGCTCAGCCGGCACCTAGGGAAACCTACCAAACCTGTGCATTTTTTTGAACTAGAGACCTAGGGGAATCTAAGATGGGGTGACTTGTGGGGCTCTGACCAGGTTCTGGTACCCAGAATCCTTTGCAAACCTCAAAATTTGGCAAAAAAAACACATTGTCCTCACATTTCTGTGACAGAAAGTTCTGGAATCTGAGAGGAGCCACAAATTTCCTTCCACCGAGCGTTCCCCCAAGTCTCCCGATAAAAATGATACCTCACTTGTGTGGGTATGCCTAGCGCCCGCGACAGGAAATGCCCTGAAACGCAACGTGGACACATCCCATTTTTTTAAAGAAAACAGAGGTGTTTTTTGCAAAGTGCCTACCTGTAGATTTTGGCCTCTAGCTCAGCCAGCACCTAGGGAAACCTACCAAACCTGTGCATTTTTGAAAACTAGAGACCTAGGGGAATCCAAGATGGGGTGACTTGTGGGGCTCTGACCAGGTTCTGTTACCCAGAATCCTTTGCAAACCTCAAAATTTGGCTAAAAAAACACTTGTCCCTCACATTTCTGTGGCAGAAAGTTCTGGAATCTGAGAGGAGGCATAAATCTCCTTCATCCCAGCGTTCCCCCAAGTCTCCCGATACGAATGATACCTCACTTGTGTGGGTAGGCCTAGCGCCCGCGACAGGAAATGCCCCAAAACACAACGTGGACAAATCCCATTTTTTGACAGAAAACAGAGCTGTTTTTTGCAAAGTGCCTACCTGTAGATTTTGACCTCTAGCTCAGCCGGCACATAGGGAAACCTATCAAACCTGTGCATTTCCGAAAACTAGAGACCTAGGGGAATCCAAGATGGGGTGACTTGTGGGGCTCTGACCAGGTTCTGTTACCCAGAATCCTTTGCAAACCTAAAAAATTAGCTAAAAAAACACATGTTCCTCACATTTCTGTGGCAGAAAGTTCTCGAATCTGAGAAGAGGCATAAATCTCCTTCCACCCAGCGTTCCCCCAAGTCTCCCGATAAAAATGATACCTCACTTGTGTGGGTAGGCCTAGCACCCGCGACAGGAAATGACCCAAAGCACAACGTGGACACATCCCATTTTTTGACAGAAAACAGAGCTGTTTTTTGCAAAGTGCCTACCTGTTGATTTTGGCCTCTAGCTCAGCCGGCACATAGGGAAACCTACCAAACCTGTGCATTTCTGAAAACTAGAGACCTAGGGGAATCCAAGATGGGGTGACTTGTGGGGCTCTGACCAGGTTCTGTTACCCAGAATCCTTTGCAAACCTCAAAATGTGGCTGTTCCTCACATTTCTGTGGCAGAAAGTTCTGGAATCTGAGAGGAGGCACAAATTTCCTTCCACCCAGCGTTCCCCCAAGTCTCCCGATAAAAATGATACCTCACTTGTGTGGGTAGGCCTAGCGCCCGGGACAGGAAATGCCCCAAAGCACAACGTGGACACATTCCATTTTTTGACAGAAAACAGAGCTGTTTTTTGCAAAGTACCTACCTGTAGATTTTGGCCTCTAGCTCAGCCGGCACCTAGGGAAACCTACCAAACCTGTGCATTTCTGAAAACTAGAGACCTATGGGAATCCAAGATGGGGTGACTTGTGGGGCTCTGACCAGGTTCTGTTACCCAGAATCCTTTGCAAACCTTAATATTTGGCTAAGAAAACACATGTTCCTCACATTCCTGTGGCAGAAAGTTCTGGATTCTGAGAGGAGGCATAAATCTCCTTCCACCCAGCTTTCCCCCAAGTCTCCCGATAAAAATGATACCTCACTTGTGTGGGTAGGACTAGCGCCCACGAAAGTAAATGGCCCAAAACACAACGTGGACACATCACATTTTTTCATAGAAAACAGTGCCTACCTGTGGATTTTGGCCTGTAGCTCAGCCGGCACCTGGGGAAACCTAGCAAACCAGCGTATTTTTAAAAACTAGAAACCCAGGGGAATCCCAGATGGGGTGACTTGCGGGGCTCTGACCAGGTTATGTTACCCAGAATCCTTTGCAAACATCAAAATTTGGCCAAAAAAATACTTTTTCCTCTAATTTCGGTGACAGAAGGTTCTGGAATCTGAGAGGACCCACAAATTTCCTTCCACCCAGCGTTCCCCTACGTCTCACGATAAAAATGGTACCTCACTTCTGTGGGTAGGCCTAGCGCCCACGAAAGGAAATGGCCCAAAACACACCGTGGACACAACATATTTTTTCACAGAAAACAGAGGTGTTTTTTGCAAAGTGCCTACCTGTGGAATTTGGCCTCTATCTCAGCCGGCCCCAGGGGGGGCAGAAATGGCCTAAAATAAATTTGCCCCTCCAACCCCCCCCCCCCCCAGGAGCGACCCTTGCCTACGGGGTCGCTCCCCCTGCGTGACATTGGCGCCAAAAAACAAATTCCCGGTGCCTAGTGGTTTCTGCCCCCTTGGGGGCAGATTGACCTAAAATCGGCCAATCTGCCCCCAAGGGGGGCAGAAATGGTCTAATACAATTTGCCCCCCAGGGGAGCGACCCTTGCCTAATGGGTCGCTCCCCACCTCAAAATAAACATTTTTTTTTAAAAACACACAAAATAAATTGCCCTGCCGCCTAGAGGTTTCTGCCCCCCCCGGGGGGGCAGAAATGGCCTAAAATAATTCCCCCCCCCCCCCCAGGGAGCGACCCATGCCTAAGGGGTCGCTCCCTTCGCGTGAAATTCACGCAAAGAAAAAAAACTCCCTGGTGTCTAATGGTTTCTGCCCCCCTTGGGGGCAGATTGGCCACATCAAAATAGGCAAGCAATCCGGCTTTTGAAACCCTGGGAGAGACTTCAAAGGGAAGGAAATACATTCCCTTTGAAGCCCCTCCGGGCCTCCCCCAGTGATTGAAAGAGAAATGCTGAGCATTTCTCTTTCAATTGCGCTGGAAGCAGAGCTTCCAGCGCGATGGGGGAGGCCCCAGTGACAAATCAGCGCGCGCTCGCGCGCTGACGTCACGGGAGGGTGTGGGGGGTCGGGGGTGGAAGGGGAAGGTCTTCTCCTTCCATCCCCGCCTTGGTGGGGGGCGAACAGGGGGGGCCCCCAAGTTCCCGTGCTTTGGACGAGGTGACCTCGTCCAAGGCACACGGGAACTGTAGCCTTGGACGAGGTCACCTCGTCCAAGGCACAGAAGGGGTTAATAATAACAGGGAAGCGCTTTTGGAAATCCTCCCCTCAAAAGAAAGGGAGTGTGGACCAATTTGCATAAGAATGTTCATCATAGTAATCAAATAAGCAAGATTGTTAACCAACACTGCCGTATTCTCAACACTTAATTTTTCTAATCCAATGTTCTCACATAGACAGGGAGAAAGTTTGAGAGACATACTGGTACATACATGCCCCCGAAAAAAGAGGGTAGACAGGACGAACAGACCTAACCCATTACCCCTATTAGTAGGGCATCACCCATCGCGGCTGTAGTGTTTGCCACCTCACAAAAGTCACCAAAACCATAACTTTCAATAATAACACAAAATGGGACTTCAGGGATTTAACTAACCATAACATGCAATTTGTGGTATACCTGATACATGTCCTTGCAACTTACACTATGTGGGAATGACAACCCTCAAAATAAAAACGAGAATCAGTGAACACTTCAGCAAGCGTAGATGCAGACAAGCTAACACTAAGATGTCAACCCACTACATAGACAAGGGTCATACAGTACAGGACTACCAATCGGTCATTCTATAACACCTAAAAAACACAACCAACTGTGATTCCAGGCTTTTTGAGAACAAATAGCGTTGGGTTTTCAAATAAGGAATACATGTTAGGGGACTGAACGAGAACATTCCATGGGGCCAATTGGCTCCATAATGTTCCCCCTCAGGGTGAATCCTGAACCTCATTGGCTACAGTTCATGGGCAGTAGGGGGCATAAACATGGTTCCTATAACATTTACTACACAATATGGAAACTTTCCATTGCACCATAATGGATTGTTTTGTTGTAATAGATATGGCCACCTCCGCATGATTACAAAATGCTTTTGGAATTAACCTATAATACACAACCAAAATTGTGTGGCAGGCATGCAGAATCTTACTGCCAGTTCAGTCAGTTGTATGAGTATCCAAACCTCCCCCCCCCCCACTTATTTGGCTTCTTTTACTATTTCCTTCCCACATTTGACTCTAGAGCCATTCAGGTGAAACAGGCACTTTTCTAGCCACCTTTTCCGTCCTGGGTCGTTTGGAAAATTGGATGAATTGCCAAGGCCGGCTGCCATTTTGAGAAGGTTCACAGTCTAGTCACCCGCCCAGTGAGCTGGCTGGGTGCCACAGTGTCTCTTTATAAGTTGCTGTGTGACCCGGCACCCCTCCCAGCGCTTCTCTCCACATTATAAAATGTACCATGTGCGACGGAGAAAACATTATTTGGACCCAGGCAAGGACACTAGTAGGTCAGGGAGTGGGAGTGCTGCTTTGACAGAGTGAGTATTGCCTCTGATTTCTTTTATCAGCATGGGAGCAGACCGCCAGGAGCGGTAACCATAAAGCCATAATCCATTTAATCTCCCTTTTTCAGAGTGTGGCTACAAGCACCCGCTCTGCTCCCGGTGGATCCATGATATCTGAACCAGTGTTTTTCAATGTATCATGACATATATGTGCTTTATGTTGTTTGTCCTGTGTTGTACCACTGGAACCGGGCACTTCTGATTGCAATCACAACAATAGAGAAGCATCATTGAATGAAATCACCCAGCATTATTCCCTGAATCCTGCAGTCACAAGTGTTTCTTTCATGTTTAGGGTGTTGTGTGCTGATTGTTTGCACAGCATCCCGTTGCATATAATTAAGCCAGGATACTGCCAAAAGTTGGACAGGCTAACTCTCCCTTTATGTCTCCACAGGTAATATATTGATAGCACCACAAGAGTTAGGTGAAGTATATTATTTCATTAGCATCTAAAGGACTTGTATGGGAACATTTTTCCTTTAAGGAGTGGCACCAGGGAGTCGTCCTTGGTCCTGATGATAAGCCTAGGGGAAGGCTTTGAAACATGCAGATCAGAAAGGCAGGTACATAATATAACTCCTTCCACTTACCCTGTTTTTAATCATACCACAACTAGGGCATGTGTTAAAATATTGATTTCCCTGGTAGGCAGGTATTTTAAAACTTTTCTAGACCCACCCACTCCTATTTCCTTTTTCTGTCAACCTCAGTTATTTAGGTTACAAATCCAAAAAAGTGTTCCCATGTAACTCGTTGGTCGCAGCACGCCTCATTTTGCATAGGCATGAGATGGACCCAATGATGAAGCATGCCACCAAGGGGTAACCCTGGTGGGTGAGAGTTTTGTTAGGAAAACTATTGTTTTCCCACAATTCTTCTCTGGAGGGTCTCTCCTCAAAGTTGGACTGGGCTTCAAGGTTATGTTACATAGGGGGTCATTCTGACCCTGGCGGTCTATGACCGCCAGGGTCGCGGATGACTGAAGCACCGCCAACAGGCTGGCGGTGCTTCAAAGCCCATTCCGACCGCGGCGGTAAAGCCGCGGTCGGAAAACCGGGTCGGCGGTTTCCCGCCGGATTTCCCCCGGCTGGGCTAATCCTCCATGGCGGCGCTGCAAGCAGCGCCGCCATGGGGATTCCGACCCCCTTCCCGCCAGCCTGTTTCTGGCGGTTTTCACTGCCGGGAAGAGGATGGTGGGAACAGGTGTCCTGGGGCCCCTGGGGGCCCCTGCATTGCCCATGCCACTGGCATGGGCAGTGCAGGGGCCCCCTAACAGGGCCCCAGCATGCTTTTCACTGTCTGCTTAGCAGACAGTGAAAAGCTGTCGCACACCTGCAACACCGCCGGCTCCATTCGGAGCCGGCTTCAGTGTTGCAGGCCGCATTCCCGCTGGGCCGGCGGGCGCTGACAATGTTAGCGCCCGCTGGCCCAGCGGGAAGGTCGGAATGGCCCCAGCGGTCTTTCGACCGCAGACCGGCCATATGGCGGTTCCCGCCTGGCAGGCTGCGACCGCCGCCCGCCAGAGTAGGAATGAGGGCCATAGTCTTTTAAGAGGGTAAGCCAGGCCCATATTTTCCTCCTACTCCGTCTAGTGATTCCAAGACATACTAAGCACACCTGAACAGACTCATGGCCTTGGCATGGGCTCATTAGGCTAAATAAGCCAAAGAAAACCAGCCCACCATGCACTACAGAAGAACCCCCCAACCTATATTTCTTATAAATTACTTTTGAATGTATAAGCCTAAGGTTCAGGTCACAATTACTTCTTCAAAAATATTATTTATTCACCAATTTAATTAATACACAAATGTACATATATTTAATTACAAATAGTTAATTTAATCATATGTGCATTTCTAAATTTACATACATGTACATGAACAAGCAAACACTGTATAGTAAATAATTTAAATGTAACAATAATAACCCCATTTTCATTCAGTGAACTGCATACATTCAAACAAACACACTATGAAACTCATGTAACATCATTAAGACAATATGACCCTAGTTCATGCAAATTCCAATCTTATAGCGCCTCTGTAGTTCATCTATTCTTTCTGCACCTTTGGCTGGCTTCCAGTGGATCTAGCAGAGCAGTCAACGCATATTTCGGTGGCCACTATTTTTTGGCTGCCACTTTCCTCAAGACCAAACCACCACTGATCAGTTAATGAAACAATAGAGTTGATGGGACTAAACAAGAAGATAGTAAAGATATTTCAGTGCATGTTGGTCATAAACCGAATTGAATGCCAACTAAGGTACTTTTATATATGTCTCTGGCCCATTGTGCCAAGCATTTAGTAGTATCAGTTCCTTTTAGGGTGATGCTAACAGCTCTTTAGCAAAAGATCCTCATGCTTACTTAGTGACCATTTCACATCTCTCACACATGATATCATTTTTAAACCTCTCTTCCATACATATCTCTATGGGCTCCATTGTGATGTTATATAATACTCACCCAAAGTCCACAAGAGGAAAAGTGCTTATAGTGTGTACTGGTTCTTGCTAAAATACAAAGTACAAAGTCATACAGAGGTTCTGTTGATATTCACTAAACCCAAAAAGAAAAAGAAAAGAAAAGTTTAAAACTTGGCAATTACCATATCTATGGCTCCCCTTGACTGGATTTTCTTTGCATACAATAGATCTCTGTGTCGGTTGTCGATCCAACAACTACATATGTACCAATTTATTCTTCAAGTTGACATTCCGTTGAAAGATAAATATAGGTTTGCTCAGGCTGTCATCATTTTCATTTGTGTTAAGTATGTTTGTGTTTACTATCTTCCTTATTTTGTCTTTTAAGTTTAAGTGCAATACTACACACACTACTCTCTGTTGCTCCTGCTTCTGTCATGTCATCAACATAACAGTTATGTCATAGTATTTTGCCCTTTTGTTAGGTAAGCCTGTCCAACCAATTTGTGGGAATTCTCTCCTCAGGATTTTTAGCTTCAGGTTTGTAGCATTCCTTTCAAAGTTCTCCATCAGTTAGCACCTCAGCCTGAAGAATCGTCCAAAAGCAGCACATTCCTTTCGATTGTTTGGGTGGAAGCTGGAAAAATGTAAAAGTGTGTTTCTTGCTGTTGGTGTTCTGTAGAGGTCTCCTCGTACAGACCCTCATTATCATAAACCAAAATATCTATATATATACCTGCTCTTTATTCTTTTTAGGAGTAAACTTAAGCGAGCATCACACAAATTGATCCACAGCAGAAACTTCTCCAGCTCTTTTTCTGGACCCTGCCAGAAAAAGATACTTTGATTGGTAAATCTTAACTAGTTTGTTGCACTTGCTGAAAAAAGGTGCAATATCATAGTAAATCAATTTAGCTTCAACATTCCCCATATAAATATTCACCAGATTTGGGGCACAAGAAGTCTCCATACTGCTTCCTTCCACTTGATATTATAATTCTGCATCAAATTGGGAAAAGCTGTTAGTCTAAACAATTCCGAGGCACTCTATCATAAACTCGTCTGGTCTTGTGCCTGGTATCTCTTACACCGTTGATTACTTCCTCTTGAGGGATGTTAGTGTAGAGCGCCTCTATGTCCACGGCAACCATGACATCCTGGTCAACAATAAAGAGCACAGTCTTGAGTTTCTGTATTATTTCTGTCACGTTTGATGTAGGATTTCATATTGATGACAATAGACCCCAGGAACATATCTACATATTTGGAGAGGGGTTAATCTAAAGAGTTAGTAGAAGAGACTATGGGTCTATGTGGTGGATTCAATTCATTTTTATGGATCGTGAGCACCCAAAACATGGTTCAATCAATCAATCAGTAGTTCTACAGTGTGGCTAATCACCTGTAGGCGCGGGTGGTTGGAAACTTAAAATGTCTTTTATTTAAAAATTCAAAGTATTTTTTTAATATATTCCCTTCTCCATGACTTTGATTGCAATAGTGTATATATCTCCTTTTAGTCTATCCAAGGAGCTACTTGACGTAGCACTCCAACAAATCACCCACACATTTATTTTTCTGCCTGTGCTTACAATAAAGCATTCAGGACAAAAGAAGAGCACCCACCAAATGTCTTGGCAGAGGATCATGTCACCCTACTAACACATAGAACTAAAAGTGTCAAAAGCGTTTTAAAAAGGCCACTTCCCTGACTACTGTTTATCATTGCGGTGCCAGGGT
Organism: Pleurodeles waltl; assembly: GCF_031143425.1. Classification (NCBI taxonomy): domain Eukaryota; kingdom Metazoa; phylum Chordata; class Amphibia; order Caudata; family Salamandridae; genus Pleurodeles; species Pleurodeles waltl. Next base: position 1,606,642,736 of record NC_090444.1, read on the forward strand.
CCTATTTTGTCCTGTGAGGGATGAGGAAAAAAAATGTGGTTGGACCCCAGATGTTTGAAACTTAGTTAAGCCAGAAACATGTCCAGTGCCACATCTCCCATGCACAATCACTACCCACATGTGCAGTTACTTTGTAGTCACACAAAGTTCATATGTATATGAAACCCCCTACCACCTCATTCACATCCCACTCACCACCCCAACACTCCACATGGACCAAAGCTGATAAGACCAAAGCTGAAATTATCACTACATTCATTACGTATTAACCACAATTTCAGTACTATAACAACTCATTCTCACATCTTCACACTTCCTTGTTCCAGCTGACTACAACATGACACACAATGCAGCTTACACAAGACTGGGGAAGGCCTAGCTGTCATCCACAAGTCCTCCTGATCATAAACACTGGAGAATGCCCTCATCACTCCACCTGAATACAGCTTTTAACCTGACTGCAGCAAAAACCTAATTCAGGAAATCACTGACCTCATCAATTTGGCATTTGTCAACCATTCAAAAGCATTGTCTTTTGGGGCCTTATCGTTCATGCAGAAAAATATATTATGTTAAAGCAAATGGGCACTGTAAACATCAGTCAACATTTCACAGAACCAACCTATTCCATGTCCATACCCTCATTTTCACCATTAAATGAAACATACATGGCCGCTCAGGATACCTCAATGTCAATCCAGATGCCTCACACATCAGCGATCAAAAAGGGACAACTTAAACTCACCCCACAACAAATCAACTTCTTCAAGGACAATTGAAACACCTCAGCACTTTAAAATCTCCTACTGACTCTACTGACCTGACAACTATAAATGACTCTCTCCTGAGAGCATCGTGAGTATCAACATCTACAGTCATGTCCACTGGAGCTGTGAAAATTGAAATCAAAGTTCTCAAGCCCTTGCCAAAGTCAAGTTTTCATTAACAGCAATAAGCAATATGAGAATAATAGTAAAACAAAAACCCAACTCCAAGTTGGCACATAAACTTTAAAACTTTCTGATCTTCATGTTGGAATCTCAAATTATCTGTACACCATTATAGAGGAGCCCGAAAGAAGCAAAATCCACTTGAAACATCCCTGTACATAAATTAAGAACCACCATCACGTGCAGCAGCAATGCTGTATTAAATGACATGCCTGATATCCACCTGGCTCCAATAAAGAGTGTGTTGTATGCTGCCATCAGACTCAATAAATCCCTAAAGAAATACCAGTCTGATGGAATTTCAAGGAGTTTACTGGCTAGCCCAGCACGCCTAAATAATCCCTGTTGGGAATGGCCTTCCTGCAGGGTCACCCCCAAACTTTTTGACTTCCTCCTTCTATTTTTCTGACCTCATTTTTTCTGGCTTTAGGACTCTGTGCACTTTACCTCTGCTAATCAGTGCTAAAGTGCTTATGCTTTCTCCTTAAAACATGGTGACATTCGCTCATAACCAATTAGCCTATCTAATTTACTTATAAGTCCCTAGTAAAGGGCACTATATGTGCCCAGGGCCTGTAAATTAAATGCTACTAGTGGGCTGCAGCACTGGTTGTGCCACCCACATAAGTAGCCCCCTAACCATGTCTCAGGCCTGCCATTTGCAGGGCCTGTGTGTGCAGTTTCACTGCCACTTCGACTTGGCATTTAAAAGTAATTGCCAAGCCAAAACTCCCCTTTTTCTACATATAAGTCACCCCTAAGGTAGGCCCTAGGTTGCCCATAGGGCAGGGTGCTATGTAGATAAAAGGCAGGACATGAACATGTGTGTTCTAAATGTCCTTGTAGAGTAAAACTCCTAAATTCATTTTTACACTGCTGTGAGGCCCGTCCCTTTTATAAACTAACATTAGGGCTACCTTCATATACTGTTTGAGTTGTAGCTTATGATCAGAAAGGGGGTAGGCAGGTCATATTTAGTATGGCCAGAATGGTAATAGAAAATCCTGCTTACTGGTGAAGTTAGATTTTATATTACTATTTTAGAAATGCTACTTTTAGAAAGTGAGCATTCCTCCACACTCAAATCCTTCTGGGTCTTCCAATCCACGTCTGGCTAGGTTTAGTTGACTGCTCCCTTGTGCATTCACTCAGACAACCCCAAACACAGGATGCTCAGTCACACTTGCACACATCTGCATACTGAATGGGTCTTCCTAGGCAGGGAGGGTGGAGGGCCTGACACTTACATGTCAAAGGACAGTGGCCTGTCCCCACACAAAGGACTGCCACACCCCCTACTGGGACCCTGGCAGACAGGATGGAACTGAAAGGGAACATTGTGCACTTCTAAGCCACTCTTTGAAGTCTCCCCCACTTCAAAGGCACATTTGGGTATTTAAACAGGGCCTCTGACCCTACCAACTCAGACACTTCTGGACATGAAACCTGCTGGTGCAGAATCCCTGAACCAGAACCTGCAACCTGCCAAGAAGAACTGCCTGGCTGCCCAAAGGACTCACCTGGCTGCTTTTCTGAGAGGCGCTGCTGCCTTGCTGTTGCCCTGCTGCCTTGCTGCTCTCTGGCTGTGCTGAGAAGTGCTCTCCAAGGGCTTGGATTGAGCTTGCCTCCTGTTCCCTGAAGAATCAGGACGATAAAGACGTCATTCCTGCAACAGAACTCCTTGTGTGGCAAAAATTGATGCACAGCCTGCAAAAAACGGCGCACAGCCTGCATTGCGGGGAAAAAATCACTGCACGCCGAACCGAAATGACGCAGCCCGACTTCGCGACAGAACATCGACTCAGCACCAGCGTTACGACCGGAACTTAGACACACAGCCCAATGGATCGCCGCATAGCCGAGCCAGAATGACTGCATTCTGACAGGAAGAACAGCTAGATATTGTAGGAGGGACTGCCTGTTGCTTTTCTGTGCTGGCCTGCTCATTGCTGTATCTGTTCTGGGAGTGAAAGGACTGGACTTTGCTTTCTACGTCCTGCTTTCCAAGGTTCTCCAAGGGCTTGAACTGAGCTTGCCTCATGTTAGAAGTCTCAGGGATATCAAAGACTTCATCTGCCAGTAGCTGAGCTCTCTTGCTGAGAGTCCTGACTCGCCAAGTGGTGCCTTATCCAGTTCCTGGGCCCTTGGGGGTGAGTTCTGGCATAACTAAGAAGAAACCAAGTGCATCGACTTCAGAATGACTTCAGAACTGGCGCTGCTGTCTGACTACGAGCCGCTGCCTGCACAAGGAGCCATGGTCCCCGCTGAGTGCAACAAACTTGACCTACACCGCACACCTGATGCTTCTGCAGTGCCTCCAAAGTCCGACCACAGCGTGAGTCGTGAGTGACGTGTCCTCGGCATCCAGGACACTTGACTCCAACTCAGCACGTGTGGCCCCATGGTGTGACCACAACACTGCGAAGTCGACGCCTCACTTCTTGACCTGCTGGATGAATCATCCCTGCCGGATCGTAAGGAATAACGTCTCATTACTAACGCCACATCACCTCCCCTGCAACTGTAAGGAACCAACCACTAAACTCCCCTGCCTGGCAGTAAGGAAACGACATCTCACCTCCCCAGTAGCAGTAAGGAACCAATGCTGCACCCACTTCAGTGATGCCTCACCTCCCCAACTCCGTGCAACATCATTTACCAAAGGTACTGTGCCGATGTTCCTTGTGACTCCGTAACCAGCCCGTAATTCATTGGGAGTGGCACCCGACTGTTGGGAATGACTCCGTCAACAATGTTGTGCTAGGCCCAGTTAGACCTATTGTGTTTCTAAGTGCTTTAATTAAGATTTAACCTCTAAAAAATGGTATCCTTGCTTTTTCTAAACTAGTGTGGAGTCCTTTTGAAGTGTTTTCATTGTGTTACTGTGTGTGTGTGTGTGTGTACAAATACTTTGCACATTGCCTCTGAGATAAGCCTGACTGCTCATGCCAAACTACTAAGGGGGTGAGCAGGGGTTATCTTAGCTCTGTGAGACCTTACCCTGACTAGAGTGAGGGTCCCTACTGGATAGGGTGCCAATCACTGCCAACTAGAGACCCCATTTCTAACAGTAGAGTTAGTCACCTGGAGTGTGCTCAAGAGATGTACGGACAGATTCTGGTGAACGAGCTGATGAAAACAGATTGTGGGTCCTTTTATGTAATTAATATAGGTTATGGACTAACTTTATAGGGTTCTCAGTGATTTGTTCCAGCTACACATACAACATAAATTTGGTGACGAGAGCTGATGAACTTGCAATGAGCACTGGTGAATTTCTGGACCCACTGACTTCTGTTGTTTGGACTTATTGCTGTTTCAAGCCTGGATATTTTTGTGTTTATTGGGCTTTTGGATATAATTTTCAGCTTTACTTAAGCTGTTTGTTGGTATCGTACAAATTATTACCGTACGGAGACTGTTTGGAGTTTTGTGGAAACTTTGTGATCAAATTCCTTATCAAGTCCTTCTTTCTCTTTAAAAACGTGCTAATGTTGACAGTATTTGTTGTAAAGATTGCAGTGAACGATCATCATAAATAGACTGAGTATGATCTACAGACAATACTGGAAAATCACCTAACATGACGGGCTCCACATGCCCAGCTGTCAAAACAATACCTAGATTAGCTTTGTTTTGCCAATCTATTATATCTCTACCCTTTTCTGCAACAAATATCTTAGTAGAAATGTCTCTACCTTTGAACATAATATCGGAAAAGAAACCTTTTACTATTTTATCATATTCACCAAAAACCTTTGGGTTGACATCTGTTTGTCCTAACAGTTTTTTGGATCAATACTTTTCATAAGTAACATCAAAGAGTATTGTGATGGGTGAACCTGAATCAGCCATAATCTTAAATTTACATTGCCAATCTCAACTTCACAAAATGGACATTTGTACGTTCTCGGATAGGAGTCTATTACAATATTCACATCGACTGTCATTAACACATTGTTGATATCCTGGCACAAGTGATCTTCCACACACAGCCTGAAATTGCTCAATTTTTTTTTACTATCACTACACTTTTTGTCTATAGCGGGGCACGAAAGGTTATTCCCAAATGGAATTTAGAACCACATCTGTAACATTTTCTTTTGGTAATCTTCTCGGTATTCTTTTTCATCTCACTCTTGTTCACTATAGTGATAAATTCATATCCTCATTATCGGATACAGCAGATACTTGCGTCTGTGCATTGCTTCTAACCTCTTGTGATAAAATCTTTGAAATAACTTCTAGCAATACCCATCACTTTATTAAGAGTAGGATTTTTGCAAGACAAAATACGTTCTTGAACCTTGTTATTAAACAGTTAAATACAAGCTGATCATGTAAGTAAATATCCAAATTAGAGTCAAACTCACATTTAGCTGCTACCACTATCAAAACTGCCAAATAGTCCACTATAAATTCATCTATCATCTGCTTCCTTTTCAAAAGAATGATGTTGTTCTAGCATGAAGGACGATTCATTAGTATATTGTTTATTCATACGAGTCACTGCTTCCTTATAGACAGCCCATGTATCGTTCTCAGCAGGTGTTACAGCAAGCAGCAAATTATCAAACACCTGTCGACCAATATCACCCAAGTGGTTGAATAGTAAAGCTGCACATCAAAATGGACCGTATTTGGTAGCATCAATGGCAATAAAATGATTTTCAAAAACTCTCAACCATTTCATCCATGCCATGGATGTTTTCCCCGGATTTTGCAGAAATGGTGGAGGTTGCACAACATTGTTAGAAGAAGCCATATTGTGTGAGCCAAAATAGTAACTAACAGAATAAATAAAATAAAGTATAATATTAAAACAAGTACTTGAGTAAACTATGCTGTAAAACGGTGATGAACTGTAGTACTTTGATAAAAGTCACCAAATGTTATAAAGAAGATGATATGCCTATCACCGTGGAAAAATAAACAATGGTGGAGTGTTTACAATTTTAAGAAAATACACATTCTGGTGAACAAGCTGATGAAGGCAGGTCGTCGGTCCTATTATATATAGTTATGGACTAACTTTAAATGGTTTCCGGTGATTTGTTCCTGCTACACATACAACATGGACAAATTACACATCTCACTCAGCGATGGCAAAAGAGCTGCAGAGATTACAGCAAGGATTCCCAGGGGACAAGGGATTAGGGGTGACAATGGTTTGTGGGTATGAAGAAGAGGTTCTGGGGCATATTTACGAGCCCCTTGCACTACCTTAGCAATTCCATAGCATCATTTCTTTAATACTGAGGCGGCGCTAAGGTGGCTTTTCTGCCATGCCATACTCACACCACTTTGTGACCCCCTTGGCCACATTATGCCTGCATTCCAGTGCAGGGAGACCCCCAAAAAATGGTGCAGTGAAACTTACAACATTTCACTGCACCATTTTGTCTGTCATTTTTAACGCCTGCTCAGAGCCTATATCCAATGGGCCTCCCTCCCGGTGGTTTGCTGCACTAGCAAAATGTTTGACGCCAGTGTGTCAAAGTGCCACAATAGCATAAAAAATGTTGATGCTACTGTGCTAACAATCACCAGACTGTGCCTTAATGTAAATTCAGCACAACCATGGTGTCGTCAGGTGCTGGTAGTGGGGAGCAAGAAAAGTGGCACATCATCTATGATGCACCACTTTCTTGTAAATTTGACCCTCAGTGCCAGCAAGGGACTGAGGCAGAATGAGCTCAGAGGGTTGATGGGGAGAGTTATCATCTGGCTTAGTCAAGAGCTACACAAATGAGCTAATAATAATATTGATTTTCTGATATAGTAATTTAGAAAGAGAAGTGCAGAGTTGAGGAGTTGAGGAGCAGCATTTTTAGAGGATGAGAGTAGAACATTAAACTAGCATAAAAGGAGAAGCAATTCTTGAAAAATCAATGTTTTATAAACCTTGAGTGCAGCAGTGTAACAGTATTTTTATAAGGTTTGAGCACAACAGTGCCAGGCTCTTTCTCTGGGTTTGCATGACATTCAGTCAAGGTTAGCTCAATGTTGTACAACAGAGTGCAGGGATGGGAGCAAGTAAATATTTTCTATGTGGTCAGTAGCATTAAGAATTAAAGTTCTTGGCAAAATTATCCACTGATTCACTAGGGTGAGCCAAAGAGTTTCAAAGAAAGCAGCATGATCAAGCAAAGTCTTGGAATGGAAGAGAGTGGAGAGGAAGAGATAGAACACCAAAGTCCTCATTTAAGTATCTCATCAAATGCCCCAGAACTTTTCTACCCTTGAAGTATCAGCAACTCTGGGGGTAGGAACATTTTGGCTTTTTTACATGTTGGACCTGAAAAGTGCACCTTAGGAATAAGTAATTATTTGGGTAATTGGAAATTTCATGTCCTAATTCCTGCTAAATCCTTATTTTAGGATTTTTAGCAGCAGCTGAAATCACTGTTTGAAATTACCTTAACTACGCATGTCTTTACCACACATATGCCTTTACCACCCATGCCTTTACAACAAAATGGTAAATATATGTCAGATATTTATATATAGGAGTGTGTTTATATACACTAGGCAATGGCTAGGGATGGTCAGGCATTAAAAAAAAGTCAGCAAGATTGGGCAATGCAACGTGCCAATTTGTGCTGTTTTTTAGTATGAGCTGCATCATCTGAGTCATTTTTCTGACGCAACATGCACAAGATGCATCTCTCATAATTCCAGGAAATTTTGTGGAATTATTGGGGGATTCCACGTTATTAATCTACACTTGAGTACATGAGTTATGTCCACCCCTAATTTGCAAGACGATGATGAGATAATAGAAAAATAGTTGAATCCCCAACAAGTAAGGGTGCTTCCCCTTAATTAAATGAAGTAAGTACTTCTTTGTTTAGCGGAGTCTATTCCTCTGCATCAACAACGTGCCCCCAAAATTAGCAGGAAACATGCTGGGGGACGTTTGTTAAGTTGAGCTGTCCATCAGCCTGGAAAATGGTGAGAAGATCTTTGCATGATGCAAATGTGGAGCAGCCAAATGGGCAGAGCTTGTAGGTGATTTGTCACCTTTCTTTACTAGCAGCAATTAAAAGATAGAACCATACACTTTGCTCTATGACTAGGAGATGACAACAAACAGCCCACTCATCTTGGACAGTCACTACAGAAGGAATTGTGCTCCAATAAGTCAACAATGCATTCACCTCCATCAAAGCATAGCTGATCATTTTCAACATGGAATAGTTAAGAAAACACACTTGCTTTGCCTTATCCAAGCACACAAAGTTAGGATGGGTTGTCTTTTATGGAAGTGCAGCTTCAAATGGGGCACCTGCTATGTTCATATTGTAAGTCCTTCTCATTGAGGTTTTATTTCTGTAAAATCAGAATTAGTGCAGGATAAGATGGTTGCTGCCACCGAGATGGTGCATTTTAAAATCTTGTGCTGGCTGGGAGCAGACATGGCTTCACTGCCCATGCTGCTCTGGGGAGTGAAGGCATGTTTGTGCCTGCCCTGCAAGAAATGAAATAGTGCTCCCACAGGGTGGGACCAAAAGTGACTACTTTGTCCCATGGGTGGGCTCCCTGGGACAGAGTACTTGAGGTGACCTCTGGGGGCCTTTTAAGGCTCAGGAAGGGGGACTACCTTTCCCTTTTGAAGAACACATGGCCCTGGGGGATGGCATCTCTGGGGCCTGTTAAGGCTCGTGAAGGGGGGCCGCACCCCTCTCTCCCCTTAATTAATTTACTGGGCCTGAGGCATGTGGTACTCCAGGCCACCATCGACTGAAGGAGGTGCCACGCACCACCTTCCCTTAGTTAACATACCCGAGGCCCAAAATATGCTCAGAGAAGGGGGCTCCACTCACACCCCCCTCCCAATAATTTATAATAAACTGCGTACCGCTCATTTTTTTCTTTTTACTCAAGCAACAGCAAAATCATCTCGATAAGTTGCACCCTCTGGCACACCGCATGCTGATTTTTCAGCTCCGAATGCACTTCCAGTGCTACATCACTACATGAACAGCGCATCATGCCTATTTCTGCCCATTGGCAAAAACTCCACAGAATCTTGCAGAGTGTTTTGAAATGCCGCAGAATTCCACAGAATTAAATTCGGTGAGTCCCGCTCATCCCGACTTACTAGTCTGAGCAGGTGAAACCTGGCTCAGGGAGCTGGGAATATTGTTGCCACCTGATCCCCTTCCACTTCTAACGTGGAAAGGACAATCAGAGCCTTTTGAGAAATAAGATTATTATTAATGTCTGGATCTTTATCACCCTCTTTTCACGTAAATTTACCACATCACATTCCTTGCTGAACTTGGCTCCAATGATGAATTGATCTCTTGATGGGGTCAAGTTGGATTTTTCCCAGTTGATTAGAAAATTGTGTTCCTGTAAGAGAGAACTGTGACTTTCTCCTGGCTTACTAGCTCTCCTAAATGTTCATGGACCATCAACTTGTCTAAATAGAGATGGAGAAATATAATTTCCGAAGGATCCCCGCCAACAGGGGTGCTAGCTTCTTTGTGATTAAGTTTAGGGCAGATTTCATCTCAAATGTCAAACCCTTAACTGGAAATGGAGGTTGTCTATTTAAGAGTAAAAACCTTTTATTATCGTCCATGTAAATGGGCAACCTGACACTCTATGGGAGTAATATGGTCCTGTCTGTTCATCATTAGGATAATGGGCTTTAGGGTGACCATTTTCAAATCCACTGCCCGCACCCAAGAATTTACTCTTTTTAGGTCCAGGGCAGGTTTGAAAGATCACAAAGCTTTTTTTACCAGAAACAAGTTGGAATATGTTTATTTTTCTTGCTCCGAGAAAGAAACCTGCACAGTAGCCTTCTTTTAAAACACCACTTGAATTCCCATTCACAGAGCATTGAGGTTTTGTTTGGTCTTTGGCACAGGAATACGGAGCATACCCGACGCAAGAGGCAATTCTTTGAAGTCAATTCAATTGTGTTGGGTCTGTCAGCTTTAGGGCTAATCTTGTTCTTGTTGGCCTTCGGACTTTGCATTCTTCACCACTGTTGACCAATGCTAAAGTGCATGTGCTCTTTCCTTAAAACATGGTAACAATATCCCCAACTGGCATATTTTATTTACTTATAAGTCCCTAGTGAGGGGTACTACATGTGCCCAGAGCCTGTAAACTAAAATGCTACTAGTGGACCCATAGTACTGATGGTGCCACCCACATATATATAGCCCCTTTAAACGTGTCTCAGGCATGCCATTGGAGTCTGTGTGTGCGATTTCTAAACTTCTATTTCTACCTGGCAAAACAAACCCTTTGTCAGGCCCAAACCTTTTTAACACATATAGGTCAGCCCTAGAGTATGCCTTGGACAGCCCAGAGGGAAGGGTACAGTGTATTTAAAAGGTTGAGCATATAGTTTTAAGTTTTACATGTCCTGGTAGTGAAAAACTCTTAAATTCGTTTTATACTATTTCAAGGCCTACTCCTATAGACTTATATTGGAGTCAACTTATTACATTTAAGAAGCTGTAATTTCCAAATGGGAATGGGTCTCCAGTTCATATTTGGTGACTTTGTAATTGCAATAAAAACCCTCTCTTATAGTAATGTTGGATTTTAAATTATAATTTTTAAAATGCCACTTTTAGAAAGTTGGCATTTTCCTGCCTTAGCCGTTTACTGCCTGTAGCCTCCCTCTGTGCCACATGGCTGGGTGTAGCAGACAGTTGGGCTTTGTGCATTCCTCCTAGACAGCCACGCAAAATAAAGAGCTTAGGTGTTCCTGGATGGGCCATCACTGGCAGTATGGGAGGGGGGAGCTGTACGCGGCCCTATTTACACTTGAGTAGGCTACGTCCTGCCTCATCACAATGGGTTGCATACCCCCATAGTAGTCTGGAGCCAGGACACGGGAGGCCTTCAAAGGGAAACCTCTAAAAACTTCTTCACCTCTTCAAAGGTACAGCTGGGTATAAATTCTGGGCCTCAGACACCAACTCTGCACCATACGTCTGCACCTGTGGATACTCTGTGGATACTCCGCAAGAAAGACTGACTGCTGTGCTGTGGATAAACTGCTCCTTTGCTGGATTGCTGCCCTGCTGAACTGCTGCCTTGCTGTGCTGCCCTGTTACCAGCTGCCCTCTTGCCAGGGTGAGAAGGACTAGACCCACATCTGTTGGACCCCAGAGGGACCCCAAGAACTAGCTGGCATCACAGCTTCCCAGCTTCTCGGAACCAATACATTGCCCTGATTGCGCAACACATCCTCGATGCCGGACTTTGCACTTCAGGTCCTTTTCAATGGGATCCTCGATGACGATACAGGACCTTGCACCACAGCCTCGCTGCATCTCAAAATTGACACCTTGCTTCAGCTGCACAACTCATCTTCGACGCAGGTCATCACAACACTCGGCAAACCAAGATTTAAGGTGATTTGCTGGCCAAACTGGGTCCCTGTAGCCATCAAAATTGATTGATGGAGGCAATGATGGCTACAATAGATTTACAACAAAAGAAGGCTATCATTTATTAAAGAATATATAACAATCAAGGGATGTAATTGCTCATGAAGAGATAAGAAGTGGGAAATCCTATATTAGATGATAATGCTCATTAACATATAAGTAATGTTTAGACAATATACCTTGGACAATTGTAGAACTAAAGAAATAAGGTCATGTTGAACACATTTTTTGGAAATTTATGGATGACAGGGTAATAGACAATGAAATGATGAAATAATGAAAATGTAGCTGATTTGTACCATTTAAGATGTTATGTATATTATATGAACTCAAATTGATATCACTTTAGAATTGTGTATAATAGAAGATGCAGTATGAATAAATACCGAAAATATTGATAGCCTAGTATGAAATTTCTTTCATAATTATGAATTGTAGGGGACGTGGGGTTGTACTTTTGGTCTTTCTTGTTTATACCCCTGTCCCGCTCTACTATAAACCAGGGGATCCCTTGTTTTTTGTTTGATATCCTTTGCCTTCTCCAACAAATATGGCTTCTGCAAGAGCCTGGGTACTATGGAGACATCAACTTCCTTCCATTCTCCAACAATCCAAAAAGCCCCCTATTCTTCCAAGAAGGGCCATGGCATAGATCGGAGGCTTTGTGTACTGTTGAAAAAGCCCCTCTTTATCTGTGTGAGATGTAAATTGAGGAAAATCTAAATTTTGCATAATCTGTGCAGGTATATTTGATACTTAATCTCTCCTTGTATATTTGCCTATGAAGTAGCCTGGTTAGTCCACAGTGCCGCCAACAATGGAACCTTTCTTTCCCTAAGTTTTATTTTTAGATTTTTTTCACCAACACCTTAGGCACTACCATATCAAACATGTCCTGGTCCTCTTCTGCAGACATGAGAGAGGGCATACCCTACGGTGCCAGTAGTGAGCCAACCAATCTGCTCCTTCTGGCTGCCACTGGCCATCATCATTGGAAGGTGAAAACAAAATGTGCCTTCCTTTGGACCTCCTCTTACCTTCCGTTGTGATACCATAATGAAGAGAGAGAGATTTAACATCATTGAATACCTGCCCCAGACCTAGGAACATGAACCAAAGAGGTCCTAAAACAAACTCTCCCCCAATACCAGAACCAACCACTTCCTGCAATCAGGAGTGTTCGGTTGTTGGCAGTAACATAATATAAAATAGAAGATTTAGTGACCACCAAAAAGGTAACTTACTAATTTTCCCTGCATTGCCTGTCACAGGAGAGCCTCCCTGCTCCTAGGGTAATTGTATTGCTTTCTGAGCCTTCCCCTTTTGCCCCTTCTCCGGGGAATGCTGTCCTAGCCTCACAGAACCAGCAGGAACCTGTCCAAGCTGCTTGGGTGAAGACACCTTCATAGCCTGCCCCCACGTCTTGCTGAATGGTGCTCCCCGGGCTGGACCATAGTGCCCAACATACTCTCAGAATAGAATCCTTATCTGGCTACTGTGACATATGCTGATTTAGCCACAGCATCACACACAACCAAAGCAGTGAGTTTTCTAAGCAACAAAAACTAAGTGGAGGGTCTTTTTAAATCATTATGATATGGTGATTGATGTATGGTGAAGCAGAGGTGCCTCATTTTGTCATGAACTGAACAAGGTAGGGGATGACGAGGCAATATGTAGTTTACTGGTGTTGGACCTAGCCCTTTTCGCAGAGTAACCCCTAATCTTTTTCTTCTGTTGCTGAACCCATCTCTGTAGGCATTAGGACCCTGTGCACATTGCCCCTCTAGCCAGTGGTATAGTGTTTGTGCCCTCTCCCTAAAACGTGGTATAATTGGCATATACCTGGTTGGTACATTTAGTTTCAATTTACTGTTAAGTCCCTAGTAAATGGTACTACTAGTTCCCAGGGCCATGTAATTTAAATGCTACAAGTGGGCAGCAGCTCTTATTGTACCACCCACTAAAAGTAGCAGTGTAAAACATTTCTCATGCTACCACTGCAGCCTATGTGGGCACTTTCATCCTGCCATTTCGACCTGGCAAAATAACATTTTCACCAGGTGAAACCTTCCTTTTTGATACTTATACGTCATCCCTAACTTGAGCTCTAAAGGCTCATAGGGCAGAGTACATTGTGTTTAAAAGTAGGACATGTGTTTTAAGTGTTACCTGTCATTGGAGTAAAAAAAAACTAAAGTCGTTTTTTAACTACTGTAAGGCCTATCTTTCCCATTGGCTAACATTAGGTTACCTTATTACAATTAATATGTGCTAACCTTGGATTGGGAGTAGATAGAGATACTCTTTTTAGACTCAAATAAATTATAATTTAAAACACTCTTTAATGGTAAAGTCGGATTTTAAGTCACAGTTTCAGAAATGCTACTTTGAAGAATTTGGCATTTTCTTATCCTAACCATGTGTGCCCTCTGCCAGTGTCATGGGTAACATGACTGCGAATGGCTCTGCTGGTGGGGTTTATGTATCACTTTCAGACAGTGACACAAAGAGGACAAGATGCAGGCAGGATGGACAGTCCTGCCAGGATGGCTTGAGGTGGAGCTGTGCCCTGTCCCACTTGCACTTCAAAGAGCTTATCTTCAGCACACACAATGTAACCTGAACCAGATGGGAGGGTAAAACAGGGTATTCCCCCACGGACAAAGGCTGGCACGAGGTATAAATATTGGCCCTTCAGAACACCTCTTTCGTACTCTCCTGGACCTGTTGAATATTCAGAAGAAGGACTGCCCTCCTGCCGTACTGCCAGGAGAACTGCCCTGTTGCTGAAAGGACTACTTTGCTTTACTGCTATCTGAATAAGGAGGACTGGACCTGCTCCCTGAAACCAGGCCGCCCAGGCCCTTGACCCTTGGAAGAGGTGTTGGTGATAGTGCTTCTCCCTACCTCTAAACCTAAGTCTTGGAAGTGTTTCAAGAAAGCCTCCTTGAGAACCAACAGAAGACTGGGATTTACCTGTCAGCTGATCCGCCCAAGGTACATTGCTGAAGGGCCTGATTTTGTGGTTGATCCTGCTATGTTCCTCTCTACAGCTGAGTTGGACCTGGCCCTCCCTGCAGGGTCATCCCGAAACCTTTTACCTTTTCTATCCACTTTTTGCAGAATTCATTTTTGTTGTCATTACAACTCTGTCCACTTTACCACTGCTAACTTGTGCTAAAGTGTTTGTGCTCTATCCATTAAACATGATAGCATTGGTTTATACCCAATTGGCATATTTAACTTAATTATAAGTCCCTTGAAGAGTGGTATACCATATACCCAGGGCCTGTGAATTAAATGCTACTATTGGGCCTGCAGCATGTATTGTGCCACCCACTTATATAGCCCCTTAAAAGAAACATATCCTAGGCCTGCCATTGCAGCCTGAATGCAGTTTTAAACTGGCATGTCGATTAGGCATTAAAACCCCCTTGCCAAGCCTTAAACTCTCCTTTTATTATATACGTCACCCCTAAGATAGGCCCTAGTTGTAGCCCATAGGGCGGGGTGCTGTGTAAATAAATGGCTGAAAATGTACTTTAAGTGTTACATGCCCTGGTAGTGAAAAACTACTAAATTTGTTTTTCACTAGTGTGAGGCCTACCCCTCCCTTAGGATAACACTGGAGATTCCAATGTACATTTAATAGGCTGTAATTTCCATTTTAGAGCAGATGCCAAGGTCAAGTCTGGTGTCTGTGAAATTGTAATGATAAACCCTCTTTAATGTTAATGACGGATTTTGCATTACAATTTTGAAAATGCCACTGTTAGAAAGTTTACATTTTCCTGCCCTTAACCCTTTTGTGCCTATAGCCTGTCTTGGGTCACATGGCTGGGTGCAATTGGCAGTTAGACTTTGTGGATTCCTCCCAGACAGTCCACAAAAGAGGGATTAGGTGTGTCTGAATGGTCCAACTGCTGGCAGGATGGGGTGGAGCTGAGCACAGCCACACTTGCAAATGAATAGCCTTTGCTCTTTGTTCACACAAAGGGCCTAACAACCCCACATTGTTACTGCAGCCAGTTTGGAGCCAGGGCAGGGGAGGCAGTAAACTCCATGCATTTCAAAGACACTGTCTAAATGCTTCTCCCACCTTCTAAAACCAGGACACCGTGGTATAAAAAGTGGACCTCAAGATACCAACTCTTCAGTAAACATCTGGAAAGGAGGATACTCTTCCAGGAATAAAGACTTCTGTACTGCTGAAAGAGCTGCCACTCTGCTAGATTGATACTCAGAAGAAACTGTTGCCTTGCTGTGCTGATTTGCTGTCTGCCTCTCTCAAGCCAAGGGAGAAGGAATTGGACCTGTAACCTCATCCTGAACCCAAGACACCAGAGTGGCTCCAAGGGCTAGTCTGCTGGCATCTAGATCCCAGCCTCATCGACGTATAAGGCTCCTCAACAGCCTGCACCAGGCCTTGGACCCAGCTGCAGCCATTTTCTGTGCCTCAAGTGGTGCCCCTCAAGCTTTTGGGCTCTTCCTGACCTCGAACGGGTACGTTGACACTGAGATTGTGCCGCTCGCACTGCAATTCAGTGCAAAGCTTTGTCAGCCCGACTTTTAGTGCTCCATCATTGACCGCTGTGGTGACTGCCAATACAGAGCTCCAGTAACTCATGCCTGTGATGCCTTCACCTTATGCCAGCATCTACCAGCAGTGCTCTACCTTCTCCGTGTGCTCCCCTCCAATGCAAACAGGACTTTCGGCACATACTTTCAGAAGGTAAAACTTCAGTGGGTCTAACCCGGTAACTGTAGCCAACCTGTTCCATTGCAGTTCGCCTGAAAATGTGACTTTGCCCAGTCCGGCTCAATCAGATATCTTGAGTTGGAGCTTTGTACCGCCAATAAAATCTTTCAAAAATTGTAACTCCAGTTCTACTGACTTGATTTTTGTCATTTTGGTGTCAATAATTTATTACAATGTACTCTAGTTTTCTAAATTGGTTTGGGATTTTTCCTATGTTGTCTTTTCAAGTTATTACTGTGTGTGTACAGCATAAATACTTTACACCTTGCCTCTAAGTTAAGCCTGACTGCTTCTTGTGCTCTTCAGTGGGACATCTCGCAAATGTATCTGGCCTTGTGGAGCCCTTGTTGGTACGTCTTGAAGCCTTGTCTCTTTGGGTGATTCCAAGCTCCAGAAAGACTTCTAAGCCTGAAGGTAAAAATCTTCACTGGGCTCAATGATAACCTGCTCCCCATCGACTACGCTGATCACAACCTGGAACCTCTTCCTGCCCAGAGGATTTCCCCACCATGGTCAATGGCTTCACTGAGTCTTCATCCATTAGCTCCCTGGCTTTGACAACTCTTCCTTGGACAAAGCTTGCTGCATTGCCCTACTGAACTCTACCTTCCTTTTCAAGACATTTTGTTCAAGAATTTTTCTAAGTCCAAAGGTAACCTGACACCGGGCTGAACCTGGCACCGAGCCCATTACGTATGTCCAAACCATGCTTCATCAAGATGAGCATTAACTTTTGACTTTGAGCAGGTCTTGCGCAACCCAATACCAGTGGTGAGCTGATCTTTTAAGCACTAGATTTAATTAAAAACTTTGAAAAGTCATAACTCCAGTTCTGCTTATTGGATTTAATTTGTTTTGGTGTCATTTATATATAAAAATGTACTCTATGTTTTTTGATTAGCGTGTGATTATTCTTGCATTCTGTGTTTACTTTATGACTGTTTGTGTGCTGCATAAATACTTTACACACTGTCTCTAAATTAATCCTCATTGCTTTTGTGCCAAGCTACCAGAGGGTTAAGCACAGGTTAATATAGTGACTTTTGTGGTTCACCCTGACAAGGATGGTGGTTGTTGCATAAGTGGGGCTTCAAACCTTTCAACCAATAACCCAACTTCTCACGATTGGGACACACGACAGATTGATAGATGCATTAGGAGCATGCGACCCAACCAGGTTTGACATAATAACTGACTCACCCGCACAAGTACTCCATCCTTCCACATTAGACCCAACAACATTCAAAGAACAGCACAAGAAGGTTAGAGGAAGGGTGCCTGGCCTACTATCGGTAGCCTCATAGGGCACAACTGAATACAATTTTGTTGTTTAATCATGAAGATGAAATAAAATGCCACCCTACTCAAGCTGAGGTTAACCGTTATAACTGTCAAAATGGTTCTCTTTTTCTCTATTGAAAGAACACCAACATTCCATAAAAGAACATTGTAAGGTGTATACCAACAATGCTCAGGAAAAAAGGAGGATGAGAGGGAAACGTAAAAGGAAAGAGAAGGAAAGAACCACCATAATGAATAAAACAACAAACAGCTTTTGAAATTTACCTTGCAAGAATTTGGATTGGTCACGGCGTCCCCATCTGAATGAGAAAACCCGTCCAACTCACTGGCAGATGCCCTCATCACTTTGCTGCCTGCTTTCTGTGGGGTTTTTCCTGCAGCATCTGCTAAAAAGCTGCTTCTCAGTCTGAATGTATTCACCCAGACATAGCATGATAAAAGCTCAGTAATTAGTTTTAGGATCCTGACTGAGCATGAAAAAAAATGGATGCTGCTTTTCTACATAAATAATAGTTGTATCAGGAGATATCCACAGATTTGTTGTTTCTTGCCGCCCTTTAAGAAAAAAACATAACAAAACTCCAATTTAAAAAGTGCTTCACCACAAAGTGGATACTTGTGGTGTAGCTTTTTTAAGGCTTTTGTTTTCACTTTTTCACTTTACATTATCTACTAGCCATCTACTGCATGCTCTTTGGCGTCACCGCCATCCATATCAATAGATCTACAACTAATGTGCTATAACAAAAAGGCAGCATTTGTGAATGTATGTGTTCGCATATGTTAGCACATTAAAGCAATTCCTATTGACTTTTTTAATGCTTATTTAAAGTGTGTCTTTATACAAGTCTGTGTATGCATGTGTGTCTACAACACTGTGTGTGGTTACCTGTAAACGCTCCAAGACAGTTTATTGTATCTGTCAGTGTTCTACAGGGCTTTCCAAGGCTCTACAAAGAAAGGACTGTGCCGGACTCCAAAAGAAAAAAAGTGGACTCCCCGACCAGCAACAGGTACAGAAAAGCTGAAAAGGTCACGTGCAAAGTGAAAGAGAGGACATCCCAACTGATCAGTTGTTACTGGACGTTTCCTGGACTGCACAAGTGCAGAATGGGAGATTGAGTCCTAGTTCCTAAGTGGCAACCTAGAGTCTCTGAAGCCTTGGGCTAGAGGACACTTATCTGCCTAAAGGAACCAAGAAACAGCTGGCCATCTCATCATAGCAGACAAGAGATGAAGCAAAACCTTGCAAAGCCTTGCAACTGAGTAGTCAGCTCCACAGAACTGACGCAAGTCAACAGGAGGCCTCGCAGAGCCTCATTGCACAGCTTTAACAGAACTGAAGCAAGTTGACTCAAAGCCTGGCAAAGCCTTGCTGCACAGCATCATCAGAATCAATGTAGCGCGACACAAGTCGTCATGAAGCCTCGCCATCCAGTTTCATTGGAACCAATGCAACACAACAAAACTTGAAGTAGGACAACAAAACTCGAAACAGGACCTTGCATTGCAGTCCTCATATCTCCTCCCAGACCAAGCATCAAAGACACAAGGTACAATTCTCAGAAAGCCTAACTTGTTCACGTGCCTGGCCTGGGCTCCAGGGTGGTGAGCCAGAACTTGTGACTTTGTCCTGGTCCAATGCAACTTGATACCCTCAGTTGACACTTTACACCTTTTGTGCTTGATTTACCTAAATCTTTTGAAATTCATATCTCCGGTTCCCCACATTGCATTTTTGTTATTTTGGTGTCATTTTAAAGATACAAATGTATCCTATTTTTAATAAACTGGTGATGGATTTGTATTGTATTGTGTCTTTCATGTATTTACTGTTTTGGTTGTATTTGCACCTACCTGTGTCCTAAATTAAGCCTGACTGTTTGTTTGCCAAGCCACCAAGGATTGAGCAAGGATTAATTTGCTGAGACCTGAGTGAACCTATTAGTGATTGTTGTATTATTACTAGCTGAGGGTAAATTCCCCCATCTACTAATAACCCACTTTCCTACATTTATTGTGCAGCAGCAGGTTCCAGAACCTGTGTTTAATAATACCATTCAGTATATAAGTTGGACAATTAAAAATCCTCTAATTTGACCTACTGCAAACATTGGGCCTGATTCACTAAGAAAAACATAAAGGGCATTTACTAGTACTATCTTTAGGTCCACACTCGAAAGATAGCACTAGTAAATGCCCTTTGTGAATTACACAAGTCGTAAACTTAGATGTTTGGTCTAAGTTTAGACCAAATGTCTAAATTTACCTTTGTGAATCGGGCCTATTGTTTTTCAGATTTTTAATTTGGAATAATTTCAATTGATTTACTTTTAACTTTTTTTCTACCCATTTGCAGAATTCCACTGGGAATCTATCCTCACCTGCTGCTTAGGGCTATGGGGCCTGGTAATGGCCTCTGTGATTTCGTCCTCGCTAATCTCTCCATGCAAGAAGTCTCTACCCTTCTCTGTGAGTTTGAGCAGGCAAAGGCCTGCCAAGAATACAGTGAGGAACGCGGGGTCTTCTGTTGTTTCAGGTGTGTAAAGAGCCTGATAAAAGTCAGCACACTTGTGGACAATATCTTGGGGGTGGGTGAGGATGTCACTGTTGGAACCTTGTATAACTGGGATGGCTAGTGCTTCTTCCTGTTGGGGGAGCTGCGCTGCCAAAAGGTGAACCGCCTTCTCCCCCTGTTCATAGTGATGCCCTTTCAATCTCTGGAGAGTGTGTTCAGCGTTAGAGGTGTAGAGGGTGTTGAGGTCCATCTTGGCCCGCTCCAGCTTGTGGTGATGGGTCTGTGGTGTATAGGCACGTGTAGTTCAATACCTGTGCTTACAGGTCTTTTTGTTGGGAAGGTTGGTGTGCATTGGCGAGGGCTGCACCCCTCATCAATTGGCCCCAAAGGGTCACTTTAGGCCAGTATCTTTTTCCGCTTGATGTAGTGAGTGAGACTGTGAACATTCCATGAGACAATGGTCAGGGTAGGGAATGATTGTGTGGAACCAGCCTGTGACATCCAGGCAGTGAGTTGGGTGGTCTGTAGTGACAGAGGGAGGTTCTGGGGTGGGCGGTTGGGTTGTGACACCCAGGGGGGAGTGTGGTAGATCTGAGAAAGAGGACCTGGGGTGGTGTCCCTTGAGACCCAGGGGCTAGGCTACTACTGCTGATGGAAAATGGCAGGGTAGGGGCTCTCTGGTGTTAAAGGGAGGGTGGGGTATTGGTGGCCTAACAGGAAAGTGGGTGAGGTGGGCAAGAATTGGAAAAGCAAGAATTGGAAAAGCAAGGAGGTTTAAGCAGGTGGGGCGAGGGGAGGAGGGGGACAAGAGTTAACACAAAGGTAGTGCCGGAGTAAAGGGGAAATCCCAGGACAAATTGAAAACTGCTAACTGCGGGCCTAAACTTGCATAGCCCACGCGCTAGATATAATCAGTACCTGTGCATCAAGGGAGCTGAAGGTGATTGCATAAGGTTGAGGGCAAGCACAGAAGGAATATTAGGGGGTGATGGGGGAGAGAGTGCAGGCTATGTGTTCAGTGAGTGGGGTGAGGGCTATGACCCCAGTAAGGGACGAGGAGGAGGTGGATCCCTGCCCAGGCCGGGAAGGGGACAATGAGGGTTGAGGCAGGGAGTAATTGTTGGGAATGACCGTGTCATCATATCCCCGGGGCCAATTTGCTGTATGGTGGGGTCGCTGGTGGTAGGAGGATGGGGTAGAATGTAGAGAGGGCTGTGGGGCTGTGCATCAGCAGTTAGAATTGTGGATAGGCAGTGTGTGACACAGCCACAACAGGGACTACAAAGTAGTATGGGAGACCCAGAAGGGCAGCCGGTGCCCTCACCACGATGACCCACATGTGATCTAGAGAGTGCTGGGGCAAAGGGGCATTGCATAACACATGACGGAGGTGAGGCGGAGACCAGGGTGTCCCGGTTGTACCACGGTAGTCCGGAAGAATGGGACGATATGGTGCAAGAATTGGGACGGTTGATACTGGGTGGGGGCCAAGGTACATCTCCGGTGACATAGCTAGTGGGTTCCGGTGGGGGGGAGCACTTCTGTCCGGACAAATGACATTAGTGGTGATAGGTGGAATCATAGCGTGGTATGCGGTGGGGCCTTTGGACCTTGTGAGAAGCATGGGGTTTGACATCTGGCATATCGGCAGGGACGTTGAGGTCAAAGTTGGGGAGGTAAACATAGATTAGCGAGCGGTGGTGGCATATGTCCCCCTGAAGTGGAGCGTGCATGACAAGGTGTGTGTTGGAGCCTAAGTGTGGAGACGATACCTCCGGGACCCATATGGGCCTAGGTCCTACAGTACAGGATGGTGAGGGTCTACACCCCCTGAGACTGTGGTGAAGGTGGCTGCTGTGTTGGGGAGTCTAAGGGTGCAAACGCTTGACCATGGCGATCTTGAATAGTCAACAACAACAATCAACAACTAACAGTCAACATCCCATTGTGGTGGAGAGGGCAGGTGTCAAACGTCACAATCCATAAGCCTGCCATAACGATAAAAATCAGTACATACAAAACCAGACTGGCATAAGGCGAAATACAATCTCAAGATCACTTGACATCAGGGCTGTATATAGAACAGTAGTATACTTATCCGGTCCGGGGAGGTGATGGGCGGAGGCGGTCCCATCTTGGTCTTTTCTGTAACAGTATAGTCCAGTTCTGGAAGGGGTACTCCTCATTCCCCTATGGGCAGGGGCTTCAGTATGAATCTAGATTTGTCCCTGCCATGCTCACGGGTGAGGACAGCCACCGTCTGGAGAGCCGTTTCTCTATCCTCGTGCGATCTGGGAGTACTGTCAGCAGGTCTACACCATTTTTGAGTCTGAGGCCCACCAGAGCCCCATTTGTCCACGAGGGACTGAGGATGGGCAGATGCCCCCTGCGAGCATAAAGTGGTCAAGGCAGCATTGGAGGAGGAATCCATGGGTTGTTGCAGCAGGTCATCCAAGAATTGGCGTAAGGCTTGAGGGTCATAAAAGTCTTTGGCTTTGCCAGCCTTGGTAATCCACATGCATGCGGGCTCGAACAGGCCAAACTTAATGTCCATTTGGTGAAACTGGGGCCGCAGCGGCAGAAATGCTCTCTGTTTGTCATTGGTGTCCCATGAGAAGTCGGAAGCCATCCGCAATTCCCGGCCCTCAAAGTCATAGGGCCCATGAGAATGAGCAGCGACCAACAGCTGTTGGACTTGATCATGGTGGAGGAAACAGGCAATAATGCGGCGAAGTCTATCGTCCTGATCTGTGCGCATGTAACCTAAGTGGTGCACCCTTTGGAGCTCCAGCGGAAGAGAGAATGCAAGGACTGAGATGGTGAAGAGGATGTGTATGAGGAAGGCTTTGACATTTGTGCCTTCCGCCCGCTCCGGGCATCCAAAGAAGCAGATGTTATCTCTGCGTCTCCGGTCCTCGAGGTCAGTGAGTTTGTCCTGAAGGTATTGCAGTTCTTGGTCTCTGTTGGACGGTGAGTTTAGTTTGTCTTCCATAAGGGAGAGAGGGCATTCCATACCAGTCACCTTATCCTCGAAACCAGCAATGTCAGTACGAATGGAATTGGATTCTGCTGCGAGGTCCGAGATCTTGGTGTCCATGCCCTCCCATCTCCTGCTGACTGCCCTGATTTCCTGGAGAATGCGTTCCATGGAGGCATCCATTTTGGGAGCCTGTGAGGCGCCTGGCAGGTCAGAAACAGGGGTCTCTGCGGTCATCGATGTAGTCCGATAGATTGAGGGCCTCTGAGAAGAGTAATTGGTGTGCTGGTTTGCTAGCAGACTTATCCCTGGGCATGGCTGTCCTGGAGCAATGCTGCTGGGAAGGCTAGGGCATCCCCCTGAGTTGCCGGTGAGGCAGTGGGCAGAATGGCAAGGCAGTCCCCTTCTCTGGCGGTACAGAGCAGTGCACAGTTGTAGGTGGTCTCAGGGCCAGGGAAGATCCTGCAGGGGGTCATGTCCGGAGGATCATTCAGTCCTCTAGTTCCTTGAGACCTGTTCTAGAGCCTATGAGGGTAAGCACGCAAGGGTAGCGGTCAGCCTCTCAGAGGTCGCTGCTCTGTAGGCCCTCAGTTGGGAGGAAAGTGAGAAGGAAAGAAAACAGGGCCTCAACGGTCCAGAGCAAGACCCCTCCGTCACATGATGCCCCGTTGAATGGTGTACCTGTGGTTAGCTGGTGGGGCGTGTTAGGGCACCTCTGGCAAGCACCTGGGCTCGAGCGCTGCTGGCGTACAAAATGTGGTAGTGCCCCCCCAGGCCTCTTTGGTGTGGAAGTGGGGGGACGGGAGCTCCAGCCCCAGGCATCACCATCCGCTTTTCCTGCCTGGCTGCGCCAGGCATCAGGTTCAATCTCCCAGGCCCCAGTAGGAGCCAGTCCCAAGGCTCCTCGTATGTTTCTAGGCCCAGAGCCTGTGCCCTGAATGGCAGTCGGGTTCGGGAGCTCAGGATGAATAGATTGCCACTGGAGGGGGGTGAGTGAGTTGGGGAGCCCTCAGTGAGCGCCCAGGCACAGGTGCCATCAGCGTGCCGTGGATCAACCACCTGGGTGGCTTAGTTTGATCTATGAGGAGGTGAGGGAGCACCCCCGCCGATGCTCCGATCTCAGGAGCCCCCGTCCTTCTCCTCCAGTGGGTGGCGGCAGCTGGCAGGTCCAGCCGCACGGGCCCAAGCATAAAATGGAGCCCACTCATCAAGTGGCAGGCCTGCATGGGGCTTCGGAGGCAGCACGGGCCGAAGACCAAGGCTCATGATGCCAATGGCACCATGCAGGGGCAGGGGAGCTTGTAGTTTGTAGCGGTTCCCCCCTCCAGCTCTTTGGGCTCTGCCGCTGCTGTCTCTATCCTCCAGCACGTGGAGCTCACTTAACAAGCGTCTATCTTCGTCCATGACCAGGCCATGCCCACAGGACATGTTCTTTTAAGTTTTACTGCCCTGGTAGTGAAAACCCACCAAATTGATTTTTCACTACTGCAAGGCCTATCTCTCTCATAGGATAACATTGGGATTACCTTAATATATCTTATACGTGCAATTCACAATCTGGAAGAGATATGTTTATCAAGTTTGGGGTCTTTGGACTCACCATTTAAAGTCACAACTTACGGTGAAATCGGATTTTAAGTTGCAGTTCTTAAAATGCCCCCTTTAGAAAGTTGGTATTTTCTTACTTTAGCCATTTAGTGCCTACTAGTTGTTTCCAATACACTAGGGTGAGGTGACAGCTGGGCTTGTGCATTCCCTCTGCACAGTCACACACAAAGGGAGCTTAGGTGTGACTGATGGGTCATCCGCAGCCTGATGGGTCACCCTGGGCAGGTTGGAACAGAGGTACTGACACTTACAGCTGAATGGGGAGTGTCCTGCCCCTCACAAAGGGTTGCATAACCCCCGGTAGTGAGTCTGGAGCCAAGACGGGAAGGGTGGGGACTCTGTGCACTTCAATGGCCTCTTTTTGAAATCTCTTTCACTTTAAGGGGCACAACCAGGTATAAGTACTGGACCTCTGACACCACCAAATCAGTATACTTCTGGACCTGTGGATACTCTGCCAGGAATATGGATGGATTGCTGTGCTGCCACAAGGACTTCCACTCTGCTGAACTGCTACTCTGCTGGGCTCCGGCTTGGCTGAGCTGACCTGACCTGATGCCTGCTGCCCTCCTGCCTTGGAGTAAGAAGGGCTGGACCTACATCTTTACAACTCACAACCCAGAGTGACTGCAAGGGCCAGCTGACTGGTCTCCTATTTTCTGAAGTCTCAGAGACACAAAAGACTTCATATCATCCTGCTTCAGCACCTGGATGTTGCTTGTAGCAAGTCTTGCCCTGCCAAGTGGTGCCAACCCAGTCCTTTTCCTTGGAAGTGGGCATGAAGTGCTGCTTCAACCAGAAACCATGCATCCTCATTTGAACCAGCGCATCTTCGCCTTTGCATGAGTCTGAACCAGCGCATCCTCATCATTGCGTGGAGTGGACCTGGCACATTGCCTCAGAACCAGTGCTTCACCTTCAGAATTGATGCAATGCCTGCTGCAGCTACAGCAACCTCACATAGCATTTGGAACCACCACGTCACACCTGGAACCAATGCATAGCCACAGATACATGGAGAAACACAATGCGTCTTGTCCTCTGCGTGCTCGTGCATCTCTTTGGCTGCATCTCGCATCTTCGTTGACGCATCCTGGCTCAAGCTACTTTTGTGCAGCAGACCCAAGAAGGTCCGGCTCATTCTCCATCATGGTTGACCTGAACCTTTGACTTTGCCCCGGTCTAGTGCAACCGGATATCCCATTCAAGTTGTTGCTTCTAAGTGCTGTTTTGCATTTATTCTTTGAAAATTCACATCGAGAATTCTACTCATTGAATTTTTCACGTTTTGGTATTCTTTTATTTATTAAATTAAGCTCTATTTTTCTAACCTGATGTGGATGATTTTTATGTGGTGTTTTCCCAGTTTTACTGTTTGAAGTATTGCACAAATACTTTACACATTGCCTCTTAAGTTAGGTCTGACTGCTCTGTGTCAAGCTACCAGAAGGTGAGCACAGGTTAACTTAGGGTGTGTTTGTGACTTACTCTGACTAGGATCGTGGTTCTTGCTTGGACAGGGTGCATACTTCTACCAACCAGAAAACCAATTTCTAACAGGGAGGAGGCTGAATCATATCTCTCCATTAAGCAAAGTTTGATTAAGAAGTTTGGTCTGACCCCTAAGCAGTATTGTAAGGAGTTTAGAGACACACAGAAAGTCATCACCCAGTCCTGGGTTGACCTTGTTGATATGTTTGTCAATGCATTAGAGGGCTTGATACAGTGTAAGAAGGTAAGTACCTACGAGGTGCTGTACAATTTGTTCATGAAAGAAGACATATTGGCCAACCGCCCAAAACAAAAGTTACACCAGTACCCAGTAGAGTCTAAGCTTTAAAGTCCAAGGGAACTGGGTAAGATAGATGATGAGTCAATGCGCACCAGGGTAGCCAAGAAGACCCAGAAAGGTAATCACAAGAAAGGAAGACGGTCCCGTCACAGTGGGAAGACCTGGGTAACCAAGGTATGCAGAGGTGACTTTAATTTCTATGGGTAGGCTGGAAGATGAAGCCCTGGCAGCCTTACCTCCAAGCATGAAGATGTACAGTTAAAGGCCAAAGATCAATGGGACTGAGGTTGAGACTCTGAGGGATGTAGGAGCCAGTGTAGCCATGGTATTTGTCAAAATGGTTTCACCAGAGCAGATTGTACTTGGTGTATGTTACTAGATCATCTATGCAGACAGTGGAGCCAAGCTACATCCTATAGCAATAATGAGTTTGGAATAAGGAGGTCTGACTGGCCCTAAGAAAGTAGTTGTGTCTCTGTCTGACTGTCCCTAAGACTATAGTTGTGTCTCCTGCTCTCCCAGTGGAGTGTCTACTGGGAAATGATCTTGAAAATTTGGAGTGGTCATAGGAGGAATGGGAGGCCCGTGCTGAGATTTTGGGCCTCCCTGAGTGGGTCTATGCTGTGATGAGGGCAAAGGCTGCACATCAGGAAGTAATGGACACTTGGACCCTGGAACAATGGAACACGTCTCCAAAAGCATGAGGAGAGGCAAAGAGTCTTTTGAGCCAGCTCTAACAGCCCAAGAGCTTCAGGAGAAATCCATCCTGAGGGGAGGGTCTGGTACCAGGAGAAGAGACTCCATTTTTGTAAGCTCTGTTCAATTTGGCAGAATTCCTGGGAGCTGGTGGACCCTCCAGAGAGGAGCTGTGCCAAAGAGATTGTCCCACTCTTGAGGGACTAAGGCAGACTGCCTCCAGGTAAGAGAAGGGTGATGAAAGTGGATCCCACAGGGTCTTTTGGGAGGATGGATTCCTCTATACTGAAGAAAGGAACCGTAAACCAGGGGCAACCAGGAGAGTGGTGGTTCTCAATAAGTATTAAGGGTTCCTCCTCACATTGGTTCATGACACCTTTTTAGCCGGGCATCTGGGACAGACCAAGATCTAGAACAGGCTGGTCAACCATTTTTGTTGGCCCCTGATGTCTGACAAGGTAAAGGAGTTTTGCAGCTCCTGTGTGACCTGTTGAGCCAGTGGCAAGGCCGGGGGCAAGCCAAAGGCTCCATTTATACTACTGCCAGTGGTTTTAACTCCTTTAGAGAGGGTGTGGATTGACATTGTTGGTCCCCTAGACCTGCCAACTGCCTCTGGGAACAAGTTTATTTTCGTGGTATTGGACCTCCCCACAAGATACCCAGAAGCAATGCCCCTCAGGATGGTCACAGCTCCCCCAGTGGCCAGAGCCTTCCTTGGCATCTTTACTGAGTGGGCTTTCCAAAGAAGATTGTCTGAGATTGGGAGACTAACGTTATGTCTGCCTATCTGAAGGTGATGTGGGATGAATGTGGTGTTACCTACAAGCTCACCATCCCTCATCATCCCCAGACTAATGGGGTGGTGGAAAGATTCAATAAGACCATGAAACGCATGATCCTGGACTTATCTGAAAAGTTCAGAAAGAGATGGGATAGTTGCCTCTCATGCCTGCTGTTTGCTTACAGAGAGGTGCTCTAGAATGGGAGGTTGGGTTTAGCCCTTTTGAATTATTGTTGGGTCATCCTACAATAGGGCCTTTGAATTTGGTTGAAGAATCTTGGGAGAAGCCTATCAAAGTGTCAAAACAAGATGTGCCACATTATGTGCTACACGTGTAATCCTCCCTTTCCTTCTCTCATTCATATCTCTCTCTCTCTCTCTCTCTCTCTCTCTCTCTCTCTCTCTCTCTTTCTCCTTATCTCTGTCCCTTTCTTTCTCCCTTCAACCTTCATCTGAGACATCATCTAAATCATCTAATCATCCATTTCAGACAACATCACCTCCTG
Organism: Pleurodeles waltl; assembly: GCF_031143425.1. Taxonomy (NCBI): domain Eukaryota; kingdom Metazoa; phylum Chordata; class Amphibia; order Caudata; family Salamandridae; genus Pleurodeles; species Pleurodeles waltl. The sequence goes on from NC_090444.1 coordinate 1,606,671,052, forward strand.
CGTTAATTTCACTCTTGACCACGAAACTACCCTCCATGTACAACATGTGATTTCAGATTGGTAGGGAAAGCGATTTAACTCTCTTATCACAAGAATATATAGAGTCACCTGCTACGAAATGCTCAGCATTCACAAGCTCAACCATCACCTCACTATCCAATGTACTAAGGCCCAGAGTTACTAAGAGTTTACATCAGGGTTAATTCACTTTTGTGGCACAGTCCAGAAGCAAAATCCTTTTTGGCATTTATTACGCCACTCAGTCGATTTTCATGGCTTTGCTTCGGGTTGGCGTTACATGGCTGGAACATGGGTGTTTCCATGCATTCACCCATGTATTTTGATGCAAACACAGATTTACAAAGACTTGTGAACCTGGGTTTGCACCAAAATGGTGGGTCTAACCGACAGAAGCGTAACAAGGAGAAATATCTTTATTTCTCCTTGCAAGTTCCTCTTTCTTTGTGAGCTAGATTCTGCAGCACACATAGAGAGAGGAATATGCCTCAAAGGATTGGTTTTGTGCAGGAATGCGTTAGGCAGCACACACATGCACCAGCTCTGGGTGAGAGCAGAAGTGCACCATATCTTAACAGATATCAAGAGCATCCAATGAGGAAAACTCCACTTTACTTTTTAACCCGTCGACATGGTCCTCAGTTTTCTCAAACATGCCTTATTTAAGCTGCCACTGTCCACCTCTTCACTTCTTTTCTTATACCATATTCACAGTGGAACACAGTGCTCTAGAAACATATCTTGCATCTATTTATGGCATTGATTTATGTCACAAACATTGACCATCATTACCAGATTTTCCCCACTTGCCTCCTTGGCTAACAGATACTCCAGAACTTCACCAAAGTCCCTCAACCACATCTATATTTAAGTAAGTCCGCTTTAAGTCACACTACACTGCAATGTCCTGGCTCTTTGTCTAGCATCCAAGGCCTTCTGGTAATCCTTTTGAATAGCACTGGAAATCAGCTCCTCTGAACTATAGATCCTGTGACCATTGCTTGATCAAGAATACCATTCATCACTCATCAAGTTTATAAAGCGTTTTCATATCTTAGACGATGTAGTCCAGCTGTGCCCAGTAATCTTAAATCCATTCTGAAGAACAGAAGTCTAAGCCTATCTGACGCTGAGTTTCAAATACAGAACATATAACTTTTTAATGGAATAGCTGCATTGAATTCCTGAATTAGATTTACATCGCTAAATCAATATATACAATTAAATCAGTAGATATTGAAAGTCAGGTCTGAAATGTCAGTCTTTCTGAATTACCACCATATGTTATGTGTGATATTAAAATATACTTTTATAGGGAAAATGTATTATTAAAGTAAAATCCACCGTAAGCGTTGTCAGGAAGGAGGTCGGGAAAGCTGGTTCAAACCAAAGTATATATACATTTACTATGTACAAGGCTGTTCTATAAAAGGCTTTGCACAAAGACCTTAAATGAGTTAAAAAAGTCTACACAGATTCCCTCAATCTATGAAAAATGTACTGGGCAATGTAACAGATTTACTAGAGTAATGGACTTACTTACTGGAGTAATAGGCTTAGTTGCTGCTTGTCTGTTACTGCCTTTAGTGTATATTTGCAATATATGGAGTAAAGTACCCTCTGCAGTAAATTATAAGGATATTGAAACTCACCAAAATGTTCCAGGACCATATAAAGGAACGAGTCCTTTGGCCTCGTACCTCTATAAGATCTTTGCACTCCAAGGTGTCCCCTGAGGACAGCTTCTTGTTTGGGAATCATCACTACCTGTCTCAAGGGGAGCGGACATTTTTTCAGGGTATCTCTCCATGCTCGTTCCTGGTGTCATTCCTAACAGGGATGGCAGGACTGGAGATCTGCAATTCATTTTATGCCTGCATCCCTAAATTTGCACCCGGTTGGAAGGAGTCGATAAAATGCGTTACGTCTCATTAAAGTTAATGAGGCAGGAGTTTTTTTGACCTGCTGAAAACAGTAATTTTTTGCCAAAGAATGAAAAAAGCTTCTAAGTGGTTGGTACTCGGCCTTCCTGTTACTCCTCTTTCGAGAACTTTAAAAATAAAAGTGGATCTGTTTCAAGTCACTGACTCAGATTCTTTTACTCTATTTTCATAAGCGCCAAGAAGCTTTAGCGTACATGCACCAAAAAAGTAATACAAATTCCAATTTCTCATGATTGTGTGGCACAATAAAATTTCACAGCATTGCCATACCCTACAGGGACCCAGGCACTGAGGTGAGCATCAAGTCTGGTCAGTGACATAATATGGCAGCTAAATTAGCAACATAACTGTCACTCTGCATTAGTTTTCTGCAAGCAAGATGATTGTTAATGTTCTCCACTCACTTGTGTGACACTGAAATATGCATTTTATAACCTAGTTCTAAAGGAGGGTAACCTATTATTCCATAAACTGAAAGGTAACCTCAATCTTATATGCACCTCCAAATAGTCCAATACTATCTTACATAGGGATAATGGTGTAATGAGCAAACTCTCAGTGTTCTGGTTAAAGCCACATAGAAGTATAAAACTGGTGCAAGAGAGGAGTAATAACTAGTTTAATAAAGACTGGAGGGAGAGCAAACTAAGGGGCAGATTTAAGAGCCCCTGGTGACACCTTAGCGCTGCCATACCTTCATTTCTTTGACGCTAAGGTGGTTCTAAAATGGCATTTTCCCAGCGTCATATTTACAACATGCATTGCGCCACTTTGTAAACCCTTGCACCACATTATGCCTGTGCCAGCCATAATGTATCCAAGGGGGCATTCCCCCGTTAGGAGGTGTGAAAAAATGGCACAAGGAAATCTAAGAGATTTCCTTGCACCATTTTTTTCGTCACTTTTAACGCTTGCTCAGACCAGGCATTAAATGGGGGCTTCCATTATTTATAATGTGCCCCTATGTACTCTGCAGGAGTAGCACCAAAATGTTGGTGCAACTCCTGCAGAGTACATCAATAGCATCAAAATAAATGAGGCTATTGCCCCCTACCCTATTCCATGTGCGCCGTAGGTGCAGCACCACATTTCTTAAATCTGCCCCTAGAGCTCTCGAATGCACAAATGTTTGATATTTAACATCAGCCAAAGAAGAGCAGTTCAAGATCCGAAGGAGGGAATTCAAAGTCTTAATAAAAGCAAAGAAACATGTATACACACAAGCCACGTAGATGCAACTAACACTTTGGACGATTTTCACAAGAGTTAATAGAGGAGGAGCCAATAAACAAGAACTACACATTAGTTCAAATGCATGGGTGTAGCACTTTCTGAACCTGTATAGTGCTGGAAACCCCAAAGGCAAGCCACTGTGTGGACATGATTACAGTACAACCAGGACAACTTCTTCAACAACTGTTATAATGCTTCTTTGCTTTAAACAAATAGAGAGCTATGTTAGTCCAGAAGCTCAAAAAAAGCACCAGGCCCTGACTTTATTCCTGGTTATATGTGCTGTGCTGATCCAAAGTTGTGGTCAGAGATACTTACAAAAGTATTTTACTCAGTGCTGGCTGCCAATTCTATTCCAACATCTTGATGTTCTGCAGCCATAGTGCCCCTCAATAAGAAGGGCAGTATGGTATTTCTAAGCAATTAAAGGCCTATATGCCTTTTAGATATAATCGGGAACATTTTGGTCTGTGTTTTACTAAACCGGCTATAGGCATGGGTAGATAAAGAGTCCATTCTGATTGATACACAGGCAGGGTTTTGAAAAAGGTATTGGGTAAAGGTATTATTATTATCGACTATGCAATTAGGCTGTGCTCAGTATACAAAGGTATTGAAGATAGAGGGTTAAAATCTACATTCAGCTTGGTCAGCAGACCAAAACTGTGGCAAACCCTTCACTAATTGGGCATTGAGGAAGCAATGCGTTCAACAACTGAAAATCTGCACATGGGAACTACTGCATGTGTCAGGTTTGGAGCTGAAGGGGAAGGCAGTAACTTCACTATTTCCTCAGATTTTCATCAGGGGTGTGTCGTAGCCCCATTACTTTTCTTCCTGTACTTGAATAACGAGGGTGTGTTTTTGGAAAAGGAGAGAGCTGATGTCCAGAAAATGTGTAATAAAATAATGACTATCTTACTCTTTGCAGACAATGCTGCTATTTCAGCGGTGGCGTGTCGCTTCCACCCCCAGCAGCAGCAGCTGCAAAACTTTAAAAACAATTCCGATAATAAACTATGTTTATTATTGTTTTATTTTTAAAGGGGCGGGCCATGGGGGAGACAAGCACTGGGACTCACTGAGGAATAAAGGGTTGCACTGGGTGGGTAGCAAAACAGGCCTAACACAGGCCCTTTTTGCGGACATAAGGATGGTCAGGAGAGTTAGATGGATTGGGCAGAGCCATAAAGCCCTGCAAGGCGACTGTGTGGTCCTGTCTTTTAAACCCCATGTTTGATGGATACCCTTCTACGTAGAGTTAGTACTCTCATGGTATCCCGTCAACATATTACATTGTTGGCCCCTGGATGTTTCTATCAACCACCAAATAAGGTAGAGATACCAAGACTTATGGGAGTTTCAAACTTTGGGGGTCAAGCAGGACTGTCTCATGCTGTCCTGAATAAAAAACGACTTGACAGACTGTCAATGCTAGATGGTGTAGATTGACTACCCGTGTCGCATCAGCTCCCATTGTACCAATGAGGCTGCAGGATTTGGGTCACAGCATCACCTGAATTGTAGGGAGTCCAATCCCACACTATGTGACAACTGTCGGCCTAATCTGTTTCCAGCCAGCTAGCAGTGCCTCATCATTGCCCAACAGCAGGGATGATTTTGTGGCAACCGGGCACATGACATTATGACTTCTCAGGGAAATTGTGGTGGATCAGATCTTATCCTTTTCTCTCATGCACATTAGTCTCACACATGCAAAAACAAACAGAGGCAGGAAATGGTTCAACAAGATGTATTGAATCAGCTTCATCTTAGATAAAATTACATGAAATGCAATAATTAGAATGATGAAACATACAAGAAGCAAAATGGTGACAAGGAAAGTCCCACCATACTGTCACTATGCACAATAGTTGCAATTCCTACCTAAGTTATGTTAGAGCACAGAAGGATAAGTCCTAATCCACCCTTCAGGATTCCCCCCTGTGAAGACATCATCCTTCATACCTGAGTATGCCAGTAGTGAAGAAGCCTATAGAGACACCATCCCCATATAGGCCAGGGAACCAGTAGTCTCAGCGAGCAGCTGTAATGAAGTCAGACAGCATGCAGTTGGGGTCATCTGGCTGGAATCTCCCTCCAACGTGCATGGGACAGGGCAATGTTTTTATAATAAAACAACTGACATTCCGAGAAAGTGTGCCCACGTAAAAACACATTTGTTTCTTTGAACTCTAGAGACACATTGTACCACTTGTACTGACAATCCTATCTCGCTACAGTTGTGAGGATAGCACAAAGTGAAAAGAATGTCGTGCTACGGAATGTAATGCTTTCCTAGGCAGAAGGTCAACAAGATAAAGAAAAGAAAATCCCACCATGAATGCGGCCGATTCTAAAAGAATAAAATGAAATAAAACAATACTAGGCTAAAGGGCACAGGCAGCAGGCCTAGTTGCTAAAACAACATGCCCACAGGCATCACTAAAATGGCTCGACAACACACTCCCCTTGTTGGTTCAGAAATGCTAAAACAACCTTATTCCTAAGTTAGAAGCAACTAAAATGCAATGCTTTAAAACATATATACATAAAAGTCAATTTTGACAAGTTAAAACACACTTGAGCATGTGAATATAAAGAAATATTTAGGAAGAGGTCAATTTAGAAATGTAGTATTGGCACTAATAAAACTGAATTTAAAAGTCAGTGTCATTTTGAAAATCTCCAATTACAGACGGGAAAATTGAAGCAAGGAAATATTCCACTTCAGCAGGCGGTAATATAACCAAATCGGTGATGAGAAAAAAGAAACATCACTCATGTTCTAAAGCCTGAGCTCGAGCTGAGGCAGCACCATTCCGTGTTGTGCCAGATGTTGAAACAAGAGCTGCACGATCCACAACGGGCAGCTCATAGATGACTTCTTGTGGCAAACACACCAACGCGCAAGTCTGGTAATGAGCCCTCAGCGACAACATCAACAAATGAGCATCCAATGAAAGTAAGAGTCGCATAGAAAGACAAACTTGTAGTGCTCATTCAAAAGGCATCAGAGGCATCGAAACATGGGCTCCACACAATCCAAAACTGGTCTGAATGACAGAGACCAGTTGCACTCCAGTTATTCCAGGAGTGGTGCTCCGAAATACTGCATCATGCATTCACGACACAGTTGCGCAGGTGGAAATGCCATCAGTCCTCCTTGTTGCGATGGGATAGCCATTGCGGATAAAAAAACAGCAACAGCAATATGCCACCTATTATAGCCAAAGTAAATGGAAATCCCCTGAAAATACTTGAAAATATCAAGTGTATGGCTTTAGGTATTGTGCCAAATATAGAGGAGAATATGTTAAAGTAACCAGAACAAATAGCCTTAAAGAAGTGTACAATCCCTGTAGCACCAGATGCATTAAAAATTCATCCCACGAGTTCACCAAAGTGTCTTGGAAAACCTGTATTTAAAAGGGACTGTATTTCTGCAGATGACCTTGCAACTTGGAGTGCATAAGTCTTGCATGCAGATGTCAGTGCCATGTGTTTTTGAAACAATAAAGCCATAAGTCTGCTTAGCTTGTACAAATTCATATTTGATGTAGCAATGTGTGGCTAAATATCTGCTACTTTTGTCTGTTGCTTAGGGGGGAAAAGGACGTTACTGCAACAGGTGATAATTTGGGAGACCGAAACTACATAAGCAATTCTGGCTCTTATTCCACAACAGCTCTCATTGTTAAGAAGCACATAGCTCCCATTAGAGAGCACCTGGAATGCTGGTCTAACCAAAGGGACCTTAAACTCCCTAAAGATATCAAGCTAAATTCGCTGCTGATGTGTTACACTCCCTGTGCAAAGACAGCTGCCTAAAAACTGTTGAATGGCTCACAGAAGTTTCACATTCACTTCCACTAAGATCTCTTTCATGCCATTGAAAAATTTTGGCGAAAAGGGAAGCTCCCACACCTCATGAATGTAACTATCTCCTAGCCCTTCATAACCGCCCACAGGAATGTGTTTCAAACAGGACGTGAATTGCAGTGTTAAAATAGGCTGATAAATAACCCCAAATATTAACCATTCAGCGGATGGTATTTCAACCACAGTAAAAGGCAACTTTTCTATTTTATCAATGTTTAACATAAGTAGCTTCCTTCTTAGCCAATATTTGCTGCTGTCGCATCAAATTAAGGCCCATATTTATGGATGGTTAGCATCGCTTTAGTACCATTAAGTTTGGCTCTAAAACGGCACAAACTTAACTCCATATTTATGTTTTGACACTAGACTCGTCTAGCATCAAAATATTGGAGTTAGTGTCATGTTTAGGATGCGCAAAACCACCTTGCGTCAATGAGATGCATGGTAGGCGTTCCTGTCCTAAACACGATGCTAACCCTCTAGCGCCATATTTATCTCCAGGCGCAGAAATGAAGCGCAAGGACGAGGCGGGCCTAAATAATGGTGTAAAGCCAGTTTAGTGCCATTATTTAATGCCTGGGTCAGACCAGGCATTAGGTTGTAGGTAGGCCCATTTCCATGGTGGAACACGAGGGCATGGGCACAAAGATGCCCACCAAGCCCCAGGAACACTACTGCCCACACCAGAGGAACACAACAGCAGGGGGACCCCATCCCAGGAAATTAACAGATATAAAAATAACATATATATATGGGGCCCCCTGTCTGGCACTGGGTACGCTGGGCACAAAGATGCCCACCCCAAGCCCCACGAACACCACCACCCAAGCCACAGGGACACTACAGCAGGGGGACCCCATCCCAGGTAAGTAATAATTTTTTTTTTTCTCAGAATTTGATGAACATCCGTCCAGCGGTTCAAGCTGTGTTCATGTTTAAAATCCCTACAGAAATTAACATGGGAAAAATGCTTTTTGGGCTCCCCACCTTTCTCAGCCCCGTTTGATGGACCACCCCAAAACTTTCCAACCAGCAGCTGAAGTGAGTGTCAAATTATTTGGGCAAATTTTGTGAAGATTCATCATCCAATGCCAATTATATACGCAAGTCAAAAAATTTGCCTAAGCTGCAAGGCCCACCTCACACAATCCAACAACTGGTGACGAGGAGGCTCTTGACCCCGTGTCTCGTGCTGCGGCTTCCCATTCCGGCAATCTCTGTCCTTCTACCGGTTGGCCACGAAGCGCATTCTGCTGCTTCGCTGGCCCTGTGTAAGGCCCATCTTTCCACCTGGCTCCTGACGGAGTTGTACATTACCTCTCCTAGCTGCCTCCACATGGCGGAGCGTGGGCACGTCTCCATCTCTTTGCTGAATGAGGGGAGTGTCTTGCCGCTCCCGGCTGCATACTCACAGCGATGTCTGCCTTCTCCTCACTGGTATGAAGACAAGGATAATCCGGATCACGTTGCCCCGCCTGCCCATAAATTCACCATTTGGCTGCCAGGGTGAATGCCTCTTCGGCTTATGAGGTCCTGTTTCAGTTTCCACCTCAGAGATTTGTTTTCCTTTGTGCAGTGTTTGCTTGCCTGCTTACAGTCCACTCTACATCTGACAGGTGCATTTTGACACATGTTTTGGCCTGCTTTTACTTGTAACTGTGTGAAATAAAAGAAACAGAAGCACAAACATACATGGGGTGCATGTCTCTTTCTAGGAAGCTGGCTTTGTAGATACTCTATCAAAATGAGATATAGTTTGCAGAGTCCAGCGGTTCCTCAAAGGCTTAACAGAAGCTACGCCGACGATACCCAGCTCGTCCTCTCCCTGACCAAAGACCCGCTCACCGCCAAAACAAACCTCCACGAGGGACTAAAATCCATCGCCGATTGGATGAACAACAGTCGCCTGAAACTCAACTCCGACAAGACGGAAGTCCTCATCCTCGGACGCACTCCCTCGGCCTGGAACGACTCATGGTGGCCCTCTGTCCTCGGACCCCCACCCACCCCTGCCAGCCACGCAAGAAACCTCGGCTTCATCCTGGACTCCGCCGTCACCATGTCCAAACAGGTCAGCGCCGTCTCCTCCTCCTGTTTCAACACCCTTCGAATGCTCCGCAGAATCTTCAAGTGGATTCCAACAGAAACCAGAAAGACGGTGACCCAGGCCCTCGTCAGCAGCAGACTTGACTACGGCAACGCACTCTACACAGGCATCCCAACCAAAGACATCAAACGCCTCCAACGTATCCAAAATGCCTCCGCCCGACTGATCCTCAACATACCCCGCCGAAGTCACATCTCCCTTCACCTAAAGGAACTCCACTGGCTCCCGGTAGACAAGAGGATCACCTTCAAACTCCTGACCCACGCTCACAAGGCACTTCACAACACCGGACCCTCCTACCTCAACACCAGACTCAACTTCTACACTCCAACACGTCAACTCCGATCCGCCAACCTCGCCCTCGCCATTGTAACCCGAATCCAGCGCAAGACATCCGGCGGCAGATCCTTCTCCTTCCTCGCCGCCAAGACCTGGAACTCTCTCCCCACATCTCTTCGCCAGACCCAGGACCTCCTCGCATTCAGAAGGCTCCTCAAGACCTGGCTCTTCGACCTCTAAACCAGCAGCGCTCCCCCCCCCCCTTCAGCGCCTCGAAACCCTGAGGGGAACATAGCGCGCTTTATAAATACTATGATTGATTGATTGATTGAAAGTAGATAATACTAATGCTCTCTTTTGTGGTAGGGTTGTCGAGCAGTTAAGCATATCAGAGGATAGTGCAAAGCATTTGTTGTACACACACAGGCAATAAAATGAAGCACACACTCACTGACTAACTCTAGGCAAATGGTTTTTATGTAGCAACAATAGGTTTTGTTACTTTATCTCTAGGACCACAAGATTCAAGTTGCAGGTAAGTACATTTGTAAGTAAGTATCCTTACATGGGGCCCACTGTCTGGCATTGGGTATGCTGGGCTTGCCCAGGGGACACTAGTCCGTGTCGTAGGCATTGGGGTGGTGGTAATTACTCCTGTCTACACTTAGACAGGAGTAATTTTGTGGCTGCTTGGGCATCAGAAAATGATGCTAGGCTGTACAGCTACATATTATCTGCTGCTAACCAGCCTAACTTCATTTCAGACCAACTAGCGCCATTTTGCCTACAGCCATACCTGACCGGCTAGTGTCTTTCTTTTAGATGCTAGCCATTCCTTTGCACCATCTTGCGTCATTTAATAAATATGGCCCTAAGATGGCTCTAGGGAATGGCATTAGCCGGTGTTAAGAAAAATGATGCAAAAATGCATTATCACAGTTTTGCATCATTTTTCATAAATATGGGCCTAAATGTTTAAAAAAATATGCCTTGTGCTAACATGTTGCCAGGAAATGCAACCAGATTTCAGTGTTTGTAGTGTCCAACCTAGCTGCATAATGGACCTTAGCTCGCTCTGTCCATGTTGTAAAAATGACATGTCACTTTGCACAATGTCTATTGCAGATGAAACAATGTTGTTTAAAGTGTGTATGCGGTCAGACAAGCTGTTAATCCAATTATCTACAACAGCTAATGCTTTCTGTAAATTTTCCTGATCTATTTGCCTTAACCGGGCAGCGGGTTCTTGTTGTGAGAGTTTCCAAATCTCATTGTAAACTGCACATAAGAAGCACTTTTTACATTGTCTTCTGGGGACTAACAGGAAATCTTGCAAATCTATATTGTTAGACAGAAAACAGAGGTGTTCTTTAACAACATCTAGTGAGGAACTTTTTAAGCATTGCTGGCACAAATTCCCTACATTCTATGTTGTTACTATACCTAAATGTTCTGAGGACAAATAGCAAGGGTTTGGTCTATTCGTTCTAAAACCCTCCATAGAGTTACAAAATCGTGTATGACAACCATTTATGTCCACTGGCCACAAAAACCACCCGCCAGGACATCAAAGTGATGTTTTAAATGTTTCATTTTTAACCCATCCATTGAGCTGATCTTCAGTTGCATTAATATATTTTTGCGATTTGTAAAATTTAGCAGTGGCAGGGATACTGGGTGCATTTAATTCCTTAATCTTTGTCAAGCCTAAACAACTTGTCTGCTGTACAGTTTCATTAAAAAATATAATTTGAACAGGTATCAGGCATGCTCTAAATAAAACTTCCTTTCCCCTTATTTGCCAATTTTTAGTTCCCCATACACTCTTCAAGTCAATCGACTTCAGCCATTAGACAACCACCAAACAAAGGAATCAGAATAAATACATTTTGTATCAGTCAATAAAATATAGTGCATTTCGATAATTGACTTAAAATAATACAGCTCAGAATTCTTAACATTGTGTCCAGAAAAATATGCAAACTTTTCAGAGTATGTTTTAGAACTCCCCATTGGTGGATTTGGACAATGTTCCCATTGCGTGAAATTAAAATCAGTCCTTGAGGTACTTGCTCTATGAATGTAGTGATGTCCATAAAAATTATAACAAAACATGTCTCCATACTTTTCTTTCATTTGGTAAACATCTTCACTTTGAAATACAGTAAAATATTCTAATTTAGATAACATAGAATAAACTGTTTTTACATCCCAATCATCAGAAACAACTCCAGGTGTGATTAAATCATTCATGAAAAGTTTAAATACATATGGAATTTGAATAACCTCCGTCGGGCCATATAGAATCAAAAGATACTTTATATCAAACAATCCCATCAGGGATTATTTTAGCTGAAATGTTCACTAGGGACAAGTCTCTGCGGACCTTATGGGAGGAAAAATGTGCTTTTAGGACCTCACCCACCAGTTGAGCTTTAGAGCGTTCAGGCAGGTAATGACCATGTATTAACAAGAAAAAGACGATGACAAACCCAATCCAAAGAAGGAAGGCAAGTACGGTTAATAAGAACCACAGAGAGTTCTATGGATGAATGAAATAGTTAATTTTGAACCAATTTATTAGCTTATGTGCTCTTGACAGTGTTGTTGCAGAAGAGGCAGATGAGTCGGTGAAAGAGTCATTGACGTTGGCAAAATATCCAGAAGCAGTTCGTGAAAAAACTGGAGCTGTGTTATGAAGAGGAGAACAGAAGTCTCCCTTGGTGATTCATAGTAAACAATTCCATCGGTTTGAGTTGAATTTGACTAAAATTGATCAATGTTGTTGCTGTTGCTTGTCACAGAAGAAGTTAATGGGACTAATGAAAGATCATTCTCCACCCTCCCTATGCTCAGAGAGGTGTCAGCTTTGCCGATCAAAACCTGTAGAGGAACATCCTGGTCTGTAGTGAGAGGCAGTCGGGGACTACCCAGGAGTCCTCTAGGTCTGCTGTGCAGGATTGGCCATATCATGTAGAATTACATTGTCAATGTTTTCTTTAGAACCAGGCGGCGATAGTAGTGTAATAGTGCTGGTACCGTGTATTCCCAAGACTGGAACCCGTGCACGATGAGAAGGACCAAACTACTTTTTCACATCAATCTTTTCATGCACTAGATCTCCAACTTTTAGAATCTAGCTGGTTGGTGTTATTGGTGCATCCCTTATTCCCAAGGAGGCAGCACTGGCAGATGCGTTGTCGTCACTGAACTGTTGTAAGTTCTGCAAGACAGTGACATGTTCATTTAAGCCAAAAGGTGTATCTGCCGCCTCTTCCCCAGGAACATCAAGATCTGGAACATACATTTGTGTTCCAAATAGGCATTTGTATGGGGTACGCCCTCCTGGGGACCTGGGGAGATTATTAAGTGCTTTCTGGACTCCATACAAGAGGTTAAGCCAACTACAGCCCGTGCCTAATACTCTAGCTGTTAAGGATTGCTTTAAATCATGGTTTCTTCACTCCACAACACTATTTCCTTTTGGATGATACAGAGTCGAATAATACAGTTGGACCCCTAATGAATTCATGTTGTCCCTGAATGCCCTTGAGGCGAAAGCAGGGCCCTGGTCAGAGTGGAAAGCTGCAACTGCATATGTGCCAATAAAAACCTGCAAATCTTTAATAACAGTTCCCTCGTCAGCCGAGCATAGTCGCCATACAAATAGAAATCTGGAGCATAAGTCGACAGTGACTAGGATGTATTTGTATGCACCATCTGTATTAAAGGACCACAGTGGTCGAGGTGCACACGTTGTAGAGGTTTATTGGAAATTAGGAGGGTTGTCTGTGGTGGACATTTGATGGTGAACCCTTTTATTTGCTGACAGATGTCACAACAAGGGATATACTGTTTGGTCTCTTTGTATAGACCTGGCCACTAGTAACATGCTTGTAATAGTGAAATAGTAGTAGCCACACCAGCATGGGCAGAAGTAACTCCTTGATGCGCTGCTCTAATCAACTCAGGTCTCTGATCGTTGCTAGGGATCACCTGATCACCTACCCCTGGTTTTGTTACTAGAGTATTATTTAGGCTAGATATGCGGTAGGAATATTTGTCACAGTGTGCCTTTGGCATGGGCTTGCTTTCAGCCGAGGCTTTCACAGCAGCCAATGTTTCATCAGCCAATCTCGTCTGTGAATGAGTTATTGCAGCAACAGAAGCCTTGGCTATTGCTGACTTGGCTGCTTCATCAGCTAAGGTATTGCCTGTAAAGTGTATTCCAACATGTTGATGTCCCAATGTATGAACTACATGGTCATTAAGTAGTGTTTCTTTGAGATCCGCTACTTTCCCCCACAGTAGTCTCTGTTTGATGGTGTTGCCTTTTGAATCGCTGAACCCATTCTGGTGCCAGTAATGCAGGTGTTCATTGAAGACTTGACACAGTAGTACAAATCACAGACGATTCATTTTAACTGTTCTGGCTCCATGTGTTCCAGTGCCATCAACAGAGCCTTGAGATCTGCTAATTGTGCAGTGCAGTCCCCTGGCGTCTGCGTTTAGTTGCATTGTGGATGGAATTCACCATTCTTCATTGCGGCTGCTCACAACCGCACAGGTGGTGGAGTATTGATGTTTAGTACCTACTTCTGGTTGGGCTGAGCCATCAGTGTACATAATTATTTGATATTGTTTAATAGGCAAAGTGCTTGCTGGAACTGGGTATCCCAGCTCATATTGGAGAAATTATTGAGTTTGTAATTTAAGGTAAAAACATAACCAACATCAGTGGCTGTCAGAGACGTTGCCCATTGAATCCAACATGGATGTAATGTTGTGGCGTTAGGAACGCTGGCTTTTGTAACAGCCTCAAGGGCTGGGATCGGAGATACAACATTAATGTGTTTCCTCTGGGCCAGTGATCTCTCCTTAATGACAGCCATCTAAATAGCACTCAGAATTTGTTCTCTGGGAGCAAAGCGTTGTTCAGCTGTTGAATACAAATTTGATTTGTATGCGAAAGAAATGGTATCACCCTCATTGAACGTTACATAGATGAAACCAATGGCACAAACAATTACTTTGATGACGAAATGTGTTTTGTTGTCTCTTGGGTATAAGTTTTAGCTGCAAGTATGTCTTGTTGCAATGCTCTGAGAATGCGTGTGTGACTGACTGTCCAATATTTACTTGGAAAGTCAGGACATATTAAGTCATATAGCCGTTTAATGCAATGTGCATAATCTGGAATGTAAATTCTGCTAAATGTTTAAAAAGCCCAACAAAGACAGGATGACAGTGTTTGGTGGTTGCAATTTTGTGCATTTTTTTTAAAATAGTTGCGCTAGGCTGTTGCTTTTATCTGATACTTAGTATCCCAAAAATAGGACACTAACGAAGACTATTTTGGTTTTCCTGAAGTTAAATTTGTAGCCTAATTCAGCAAATCCCACTACAATGCGTCTCACCTGTCTTACATGTTGAACGAGATCATCATCCGTAAGGTAGATATCATCTACATAGGAAAATGCCTCAGGGTAAATGTTGTGTAAAATTGAAATAACACAAGCTGAAAACAATCCTGGACTGTTTTTATACCCCTCTGGGAGTCGGCAATTTTTTTACTGTGACCCTAAAGAAAAAAAACATTGAAAATGTCAAAGGTTGTTTTGTATTTTTTGCGATCTATTTTCTTAATAAGTGCTGTACTGTGTGAATTTTGAATGGCAAATGTGCGAGTGTGACTATTTAAATGTCTGTAATTTAAGACTCTTCTATATGAATGGACTGGTTTCGCTACAGGGAACAACGGGTTATTCACTGGTGGGAAACAGGGTTCAATTACGCCCTGGTACTCTAGTTGCGTGAGAATTTCCCTCACGGGTTCTCTACCTTCATGCTTTATTGGATATTGGGGTTTTGGTTGTGGTTGGGTTCTAATTGGTATCATATGGAAGGGAGAATCTTTATCCCACCCTACAAAATTGTGATATAACGTAGGTGCCTGAGCCAACGCTCAATCAATGGCGCAAGCCGCCCTGAGCTCTCTTGGAACAAGGGGCAAGAAAGAGGGTTCAATTACCTGCTTCTCATATGGGAGATTACAGACAAATTCCGGTGTCCAATCTTTTTCAGCCACATAAAATATCATGAATAGTAGTTGCGAGCTACCAAAAGATAGTGTCAATTGTGCGCTCACTGTCTCCTTCTTAATGTATCTTTAGTTTATACAACCTGTCGAGTGTGGTGACACGCATGTCCACAGTCTCAACTTCTAAAAAGTAATTAGTTGCTTTCACCTCCAGATGCTCTTGAAGAATCCAGTGAACTATTGTGACCTCTGCCGTGCTGTCCAGCAGGGCCAATATCCACTTCCTGTTCTTCAGGAAAGCTGTCATCTTGAGTGGCATTTCGTATAGAAAACGCTGCCACCTTTTTCTTTTTAAATTGAGGTTTTTGTTGGGAAAGTTTCTCTTCTTTCTTAACAGAAACTTCTGACAAGTGTTGAGGTTTCTTGGTTTCACATACTCAGTTCATTGTTCCGACAGCCCATCTCTCTCATTGCGTTTATCCAGTAAATCCAAAAACGAACGAGATTGGCATGTATCAGTATATTGATATCTGTCAGGAGTTTTCAAATTGTCTCTATTTCTAAGATTCTAGCGATATTGAGGGGTCTCTTAGTGCGGAGATTCTCCCCTTTCTTTTTTAAGTGTTTGTTTTTGTTAATCCCAACATTTTTAGGATCCTCAGGTGCTTGCTTGGTAGAATCCTAATTGGATTTATCCTGTAATTGTGGTTTACTTGGTCTGGCTCCCAGACTATCTCAACCAATACTAGAGTAGGTCTCAACGATAATCTTTGGCAGCTCGCGTTCTTGATCCTGTACAAGAACGTCCCGGAGCCGCATGCGCACTGCTATGGCTACTGTTTCCCCTTTAAGATTACTTAATATCATTGAAGAGACAGTGGCAAAATTGCCCATTAATTGCATCCACAAATCTAGGGCCAGAGCTGGCCCGTATTCATCTTGAATTTGTGTTAACACTTGTGGAAGATTGTCAAGTGTTGGTGTACTGTGTGCGGTAGTGTAGAGTATGGCAAATACCGTGCCCCAAGTAGTGCAGTTATCTACTTTGGGGACCATCCCAATGGCAAGCACATAGGCCAATATGTATACTTTCTGGTGCAAAACTGCACTAACGCAATTTTGCATCAAAAAGTTTACCGCCAGCTTACGTCAATTCAAAGTGCCAGCCGGGCGCCAGATTTATGGAATGCCACAAGCCGCCGCTAAGCTTAGGCTACCATCAGAAAAAAAAAGACGTTAGCGGTAGGGGTGAAGGTGGTTTTGCAAAAAAAAATGCAGTTAACCAGCCTAGCGTCATTTCCTGATGCACAACCATCCATAACACATGCCTCCTGTCTTATAAAAGACAGAGGTCATGCCCACCACCCCAATGGCCAGCACAGGGGCCAGTGTCCCATGGGCATGGTCACTGCACCCAGTGCCATGCAGGGGGGCCCATGTCAGGGCTTCTAATGGCACTTCAACATTTTTTACGAATTCTTACCTATACTTACCCTCCTTACTTGGGATCCCACATCCTCTGGTGTCCCTCTGGTGTGGATGAGGGTGTTCCCGGGGCTTGGGTGGGCACCTGTGTGCCCATTCCATGGCCTTTAGCCATGGAAATGGGTCTACAGGTCCCCTAACGCCTGGTCTGACCTAGGCTTTAAATAATGAAGCTAAGCAAGCTTAACGCCATCATTTGGGACCGCCTCCCACTCGTGTGCTATTTTAGCATGGGGGGATAAATATAGTGGTATGGGGACAGCATCATTCTTTGGATGGGAATGCCTACCTTCCATCTTATTGACGCAACGTGGGTTCACACATCCAAAAAAATGAAAATAACTCCAATATTTTGACTCTAGACAGGTCTAGCATCAAAATATAAATATGGAGTTAAGATTGCACCATTTTTGTATCCAAAAAATGACGCACAAACGGCGCAAACAGAGTATAAATATGCCTCATAGTGAAAATTCCATGTTTATCTTGCAGTCCCATTTGGGAAAATACTGCTTCCAGCGCATTTATTTTGTGAGCTAACCAAAATTGAATTTCTTCTCGTTTGGCAGGTACCTGATTGAATGTACAGTCGCAGGATTACTGCCTGGTGTGACTGCGTGTGGTTGTGCTGGGGCAGCTCTAACTTGGTTGGTGTTTAATGTTTGCATTACAAACTGTACTAAAAGCCTGTATATCGCTGTAAGTTCAAAGTATAAGCAGTGAACCTCAGCTACTGTCAAGGTGCATGCATCAGGATGTGGTGTACATGTGGACAATAAGGGCCAGGTAAGACCATCATTGCTCAGAGGACCTAACCTAGCTTGTAGGATTGTGTGGGGTAGGGCACCATCAAGCCAGTTATTATGGTCTTGAAAAGTTAGAGGTATCCCTAAGTATGCATATGCTCTGTACTGTGCAGGTATATTAGAAGGTGTATAGTGGTGAAATATATTAGTGTCCCCATCCACTGCTGGAAAATTGACCCAAGATTAAAATGTTTCTTTTCTTTAGGCTGGATGAGCCTCAACTACAAATGTAGCAGGACCCACCCTGGGCTATAAGGACATTTGCTAACAAATGAGCTGTGAGGGGAGGGTGCATGTTGACTGCAATTGCCACTCATTGTGGGTTTGCCATGGTAGCTATACCTGTTCAGAGATAAGGACACCAAATGGGGGTTGCTCCTTTTAAAGTTCAAGCTTGAACAACCTACAGCTGAGGAGGAAATCCTCAATACCACAGACGTCTCCATATATGGTATTGAGGTACTTTTAGCATGTAGTGTGACAGAGATACTCAGAAGGATCCAAAAATTAGTGCCTGACCAAACGTTGGCTGCCCCATGCCAAGTTGGCTCCCATTGTACCAATGAGGCTTCTGGATTTGGGCAGCAGCATCACCTGAATTGTGGGAAACCGAGTCCAATCCCACACCATGTGACAACGGGCAGCCTTATCCATTTCCGGCCAGCCAGCTAGCAGCACCTCATCTGTGCCCAAAAGCAGGGACGATTTTTGGCAACAGGCGTGTGACATACTGATTTCTCAGGGAAATCATAGAGGATCAGCTCCCATCTTTTCTCTCATGTCATTAGTCTCACACATGCAAAGACAAACAGAGGCAGGAATGGTTCAATTATATTTATTGAATCAGCTGCGTGCTAGATTAAATGACATGAAATGCAATAATTAGAATGATGAATCATACTAGAAGCAAAATGGTGACAAGGAAAGTGAAACACAGGAAAAGTTCCTCCATAATATCACTATGCACAATAATTGCAATTCCTACCTAAGCTAAGTTAGAGCACAGCAGGATAAACCCTAATCCGCCCTTCAGGATTCCCCCCAGGAAGACTTCATCCCCCATACCTGAGTATGACAGTAGTAAAGAAGCCTGTTATCAATAAAGACACCATCCCCATGTAGACCACGGAACCAGTAGTTTTGAAGAATGAAGTCAGACAGCATGCAGTCGGGGTCTTCTGGCTGGAACGTCCCTCCAACGTGCATGGGACAGGGAAATGTTTTCATAATAAAACAGCTGATGTTGAGAGAAAGTGCCCCCACGTAAAAATACTTGTGTTTCTGTGAATGTTATAGACTCAGTGTACCACTTGTGCAGACAATCCTATATCACTATATATTTGAGGAACGTACAAATGAAAAGAATGTTGTGCTAAGGGATGCAATGCTTTCCTAGACAAAAGGACAACAAGATAAAAAAATAAGACTCCACAATGCATGTGACTGATTCCCAAAAAAATAAGATGAAATAAAATAAATTGTTACTAGGCTAAAGGGCACAGGCAGCAGGCCTAGTTGCTAAATCAACCTGCTCACAGACATCACTAAAATGGCTCAACAACACCTGCAGAACCCCTTCTGGCTTCTGGACTTACTGCTGATGGTCCTGTTGATTCTGCTGATCCCGGTATGGAAGTGTTTCCTTCTACGGAGTCCTGCCAAAATATATCTCCTGTGGTGACCCACACATAATCTAGCCCTATCTTTAAATACTTGTATCAGCTATGATGAAACCCCTATGTATGGCTCCACTGAGGTCTTATACTGGAACTTGGCTTACGTAATAAAATTATTGTTGTTGAATGGGTTGAATTCTTAACCAATTTTCATATTCTTTACCTCCAGGAGACTTAAACGGTGGATCCTAATCATGTCATTGGGTTCAGGACATATCGTGCCCCAGCCATGCCACCCACCTCTGGGAGACCCAAGGGGAGACTGTGCATCTATGTTTTGAATTATATGCCTTCTACTACAACAAACTTGGTGGTGTCCAAAGTGTACTATCAAATTATCACCATCAAATCATCTTTTTATTGCCTGTTAGCAGTGGTGAATTTTTATAGCAATGCTTTTATCCCTGAAATATGTGCCTCTCTCTGACAATTAGATGAAGATAACACCAATTGCGTATCGATAACACGGATCCTACACATTTTTCACATACCTGCTTCAGGGATAACAAATTAATTGTTGTTTAATGTAATGAATTAAGCACTCTGTTTCATTTAGCTGTACTTTTAATAGGAGAGGTGTCAATTCTGTCATATATTATCTGCTATTTCCCAATCAATATTAAGCCAGGGTCAAGAATTTTGTTACACATAACTACTCATTAAGCGATCGCTTCTCACAGAGTGTAAATCTTGCTCTGTTTGGTGATGTTAACAAGATGGTGAATCATAACCCTCATATAGTGCACAACATTTATTTATTAAATGGTTACTCACTGTGATAATTACCAATTAAGCCCATTACATATCAAGAACACCTAATTATCACACAAAGTGAGGCTTTTGGGGTGTGCCTAGATGATACAATGGAGCACGCTAAAGTCATAGAGCCCTTTCAGTCAATAATGAGAGAGATCAAGGATGGTCTTTCTGTCTTGAGGAAGCATCCAGCACGTAGGAGGAAAGGGTGGTTTGACTCGATATGCTCTAAGGCCCATAGGAGATTAAAAAATGCCCTACATAAATCGCCTAGACATACACAGGAAATCCAGGCATGTAGAAAAAGTAAGCTTTAAATGAGCAGAGACTAGGGCCCTCATTACAACCCTGGCGGTCGGTGTTACAGCGGCAGTAATACCGCCAACAAGCCGCGGTAAAAAAAATGGGATCACGACCACGGGCGGAAACCGCCATCATAGACAGCCACTTTAACACTCTGACCACCACGGCGGTAGCAACCAACACTGCGGCGGTCACCGCCAACAGACAGGCAGAAGACAATGTACTGCCCATCCCATTACAACCAGCCAATCCGCCAGCTTTAACAGGGTGGTACCAACGCCATCAAAAGCACGGCGGAAACAGTACCCAGAAGGGAAACCACTCACCTCTCGACACTACGAAGAACTAGGACGCCATGGAGCCCGAGTTACAGGTCCTCCCATGCTGGTGTACCTCTTCATACACCAGGAATATCAAAGGCGGCGGCGACGACCACAGTGAGTACTTCACCTAGCACACAGGGGAGGGGGGGGAGGAAAAAGAGAGTGACACTCACAGGCAACATGCAACACCCCCACCCCCACCCTCACCCACAACACCATACACATAAACACATGCAGCAACATTACATTTACACTCTGTAACCCCCTGGAAGAACGCAAGGACAAAAGGAATTGATTCAAATCAGTGATATTTTAGAAATAGTCAGATATACTTTAGAATTTGAAAAACAGTATTTACAAAAATATACAATATGTACAGAAGGCCGTACATTGTCCTTTACAAATTTTGTGGGCCACTGGGCCAAAAATCGTGGGCCAAGCCCACACTAGACTCCTGCCTCAATACGGAGAGAACACTGTAGGGGCATCAGGTTGAAAACACACTGACACCTCAGGGGGATGGGGAAGGGGGGCACCTCAACCAGAAGATGTTACTACGCCACTGCTCCTGGAGGGGGCTCCATGCCCACTGCTTGGTCCTGGGGAGTGCAAAGCCACAGTCTCTCAAGTGGGTGGTTTGCCCACTGCTTGGTCCTGGGGAGTGCAAAGCCACAGTCTCTCAAGTGGGTGGTTTGCCCACTGCTTGGTCCTGGGTAGTGTAAAGCCACAGTCTCTCAAGTGGGTGGTTTGCCCACTGCTTGCTCCTGGGGAGTGCAAGGCCACAGTCTCTCAAGTGGATGCCTTTCTCCACAGGTTCTGAAGGGGGCTTGGTGCCCAGTCTGCTTCATCCTGCCAAGGATTGGGTGAGTGGATGCCTTTCTCCACTGGTTCTGGAGGGGGCTTTGTGCCCAGAGTGCTTCATCCTGCCAAGGACTGGGTGAGTGAATGCCTTTCTCCACTAGTTCTGTAGGGGGCCTTGTGCCCAGTTTGCTTCATCCTGCCAAGGATAGGGTGAGTGGACCCCTTTCTCCACTGGTTCTGGAGGGGGCTTGGTGCCCAGTGTGCTTCATCCTGCCAAGGATTGGGTGACTGGATGCCTTTCTCCACTGCTCCTGGAGGGGGCCTTGGGCCCAGTGTGCTTCATCCTGCCAAGGATAGGGTGAGTGGATGCATTTCTCCACTGGTTCTGGAGGGGGCTTAATGCCCAGTGTGCTTCATCCTGCCAAGGATTGGGTGAGTGGATTCCTTTCTCCACTGGTTCTGGAGGGGGCCTTGTGCCCAGTGTGCTTCATCCTGCCAAGGAAAGGGTGAGTGGATGCATATCTTCACTGGTTCTGGAGGGGGTCTTGTGCCCAGTGGGCTTCATCCTGCCAAGAAAGAGGTGAGTGGATGCATTTCTCCACTGGTTCTGGAGGGGGCATGGTGCCCAGTATGCTTCATCCTGCCAAGGATTGGGTGAGTGGATGCCCTTCTCCACTGGTTCTGGAGGGGACTTGGTGCCCAGTGATGCAGCACATGGAGTGTGGCAGTTCACATTCCTTCACCTGGGTATCTGAGGCACAAAAGTTAGAAAGAGGTACTGAAACCGGGGGATTTATGGCAGCATTCCCAGCACCCCGCAAATATGTTCTCTGCTGAAGAAGGGACTAACCCAGAAACACATGTGTCCAGAGATGCACAGTAAAGGCTGTACCTACTTAAAGGTGAAATATTTAAAAATTAATGGAGTTCGTTTTTTGAAGATACTACATCTACCATGATGCAATGGGGCAGATTAATTGCTGGGATGTCAGGCAGGTGCGCTCCTAACTGTTTGTGACTTTAAAGGCTCCCTTGAGCTACTGGGCTGACGAGCTCTGGAGCAGGCACCAGCATGCCAGGAAAGAGGTACTGAAACCGGGGGATTTATGGCAGCATTCCCAGCACCCCGCAAATATGTTCTCTGCTGAAGAAGGGACTAACCCAGAAACACATGTGTCCAGAGATGCACAGTAAAGGCTGTACCTACTTAAAGGTGAAATATTTAAAAATTAATGGAGTTCGTTTTTTGAAGATACTACATCTACCATGATGCAATGGGGCAGATTAATTGCTGGGATGTCAGGCAGGTGCGCTCCTAACTGTTTGTGACTTTAAAGGCTCCCTTGAGCTACTGGGCTGACGAGCTCTGGAGCAGGCACCAGCATGCCAGGAAAGAGGTACTGAAACCGGGGGATTTATGGCAGCATTCCCAGCACCCCGCAAATATGTTCTCTGCTGAAGAAGGGACTAACCCAGAAACACATGTGTCCAAAGATGCACAGTAAAGGCTGTACCTACTTAAAGGTGAAATATTTAAAAATTAATGGAGTTCGTTTTTTGAAGATACTACATCTACCATGATGCAATGGGGCAGATTAATTGCTGGGATGTCAGGCAGGTGCGCTCCTAACTGTTTGTGACTTTAAAGGCTCCCTTGAGCTACTGGGCTGACGAGCTCTGGAGCAGGCACCAGCATGCCAGGAAAGAGGTACTGAAACCGGGGGATTTATGGCAGCATTCCCAGCACCCCGCAAATATGTTCTCTGCTGAAGAAGGGACTAACCCAGAAACACATGTGTCCAGAGATGCACAGTAAAGGCTGTACCTACTTAAAGGTGAAATATTTAAAAATTAATGGAGTTCGTTTTTTGAAGATACTACATCTACCATGATGCAATGGGGCAGATTAATTGCTGGGATGTCAGGCAGGTGCGCTCCTAACTGTTTGTGACTTTAAAGGCTCCCTTGAGCTACTGGGCTGACGAGCTCTGGAGCAGGCACCAGCATGCCAGGAAAGAGGTACTGAAACCGGGGGATTTATGGCAGCATTCCCAGCACCCCGCAAATATGTTCTCTGCTGAAGAAGGGACTAACCCAGAAACACATGTGTCCAGAGATGCACAGTAAAGGCTGTACCTACTTAAAGGTGAAATATTTAAAAATTAATGGAGTTCGTTTTTTGAAGATACTACATCTACCATGATGCAATGGGGCAGATTAATTGCTGGGATGTCAGGCAGGTGCGCTCCTAACTGTTTGTGACTTTAAAGGCTCCCTTGAGCTACTGGGCTGACGAGCTCTGGAGCAGGCACCAGCATGCCAGGAAAGAGGTACTGAAACCGGGGGATTTATGGCAGCATTCCCAGCACCCCGCAAATATGTTCTCTGCTGAAGAAGGGACTAACCCAGAAACACATGTGTCCAGAGATGCACAGTAAAGGCTGTACCTACTTAAAGGTGAAATATTTAAAAATTAATGGAGTTCGTTTTTTGAAGATACTACATCTACCATGATGCAATGGGGCAGATTAATTGCTGGGATGTCAGGCAGGTGCGCTCCTAACTGTTTGTGACTTTAAAGGCTCCCTTGAGCTACTGGGCTGACGAGCTCTGGAGCAGGCACCAGCATGCCAGGAAAGAGGTACTGAAACCGGGGGATTTATGGCAGCATTCCCAGCACCCCGCAAATATGTTCTCTGCTGAAGAAGGGACTAACCCAGAAACACATGTGTCCAGAGATGCACAGTAAAGGCTGTACCTACTTAAAGGTGAAATATTTAAAAATTAATGGAGTTCGTTTTTTGAAGATACTACATCTACCATGATGCAATGGGGCAGATTAATTGCTGGGATGTCAGGCAGGTGCGCTCCTAACTGTTTGTGACTTTAAAGGCTCCCTTGAGCTACTGGGCTGACGAGCTCTGGAGCAGGCACCAGCATGCCAGGAAAGAGGTACTGAAACCGGGGGATTTATGGCAGCATTCCCAGCACCCCGCAAATATGTTCTCTGCTGAAGAAGGGACTAACCCAGAAACACATGTGTCCAGAGATGCACAGTAAAGGCTGTACCTACTTAAAGGTGAAATATTTAAAAATTAATGGAGTTCGTTTTTTGAAGATACTACATCTACCATGATGCAATGGGGCAGATTAATTGCTGGGATGTCAGGCAGGTGCGCTCCTAACTGTTTGTGACAAAAGTTGCAGGGGACAGGTAGCAGGAAAGTCCATGGAGGCAGGGCCAGACTCCATCCTGCGGCCCTTGGTGCATGCTGTCCACTTCTTCACCTTGGCAGGTGGCAGAATGGTATGGTCCTTTGCAGGGGTTAGTGGCACACTGGCTGGCCTGACAGGTGCCCCCTTGAAACCTCTAGGAGTTGCAGGTACCACAGCGGACGCCAACTTGGTGGCTGAGGTGCTGGCCTGGGTTCTGGACATCCTTGCCTGAGGTGAAGGACGGGGGGAGGGGGAGGGAACAGGTCACTGCTTGCCAGAAAACGTTTTTTAGACACACTGGGGTGGGAAGATGGAGAGGGTTTGGAAGGGGAGGAAGAGGGAGTGGTTGTAGGAGGTGTCTTTCTGCTGAGTTTGGGTGAAGGTGCATGGGCTGGATGCTGTTGTGAGGTGGATGGCTGTTGGGTGGGTGGGTGCTTGCGTTTGTGTACTCTGGGAGTAGGGGTCACAGACACACTGGGAGAGGACACAGGGGACGTGTGCATGGTTGTGGGGGTGGTGACTGCCAGTGAGGGGTGAGTAGTGATGGGCGTGCTGGTGATGGAGGTAGTGGATCAGGATGTAGTGCATGCAGGTGTGATTGGAGACGATACTGGGAGGGAGGTGGACGAAGAGGAGGAAGGGGACACAATGGTGGCAGTGGATGTTGGTGTGTCTGCATGGGTATGGTGCTTGTGTGAGTGCCTGTGAGATGAAGTGTGGCGCTTATGTTTGCCTGAGCCACCTTTGTGTGTTGATTTGGGTGAATGCTGGTTGGAAAGTGTGCCTGGGATAGGCTGGGGTTGAGGGGATTGGGTCTGGGTAGAGGAAGTTGGAGGGGGTAGGCTAGACACAGGGACAATGGCTGCCATCAGTTCTGAGGCCAGAGCCTGAAATGCTCTCTGTTGGGCCGCCACACCAGAGTGAATGCCCTCCAGGATTTGCATTTGTTTGTTGCAAATGCCCTACTACACCCTGGATGGCATTCAGTATGGTTGACTGGCCAACAGAGAAGGATTGCCCCAGCAGGGCTGACTGGGGCAGGGCCTGAGGTGCCTGGGGCGAAGGAGACGCCCACCCTCCTGGGTGAGCGGGCACGGGAAACACGCTGAGGGGCTGCTGGGAAGGCGGTGCTGGTAGGTGGGGTGGTGGCTGTACCTGTTGTTGGGGTGGGCACAGAGGTGTTCGCCACCGCCAGGGAGCTTCCATCGGAGGAGGAGTCGCTGTCTGTGGCCTCCCCTCCTGTCCCCGTCATGGTGCTCCCCTCGCCCTCCGTCCCGCTGGTGCCCTCACCCTCGGTGGATTCGGCCTCCAGGCCCATGTGGGATGCAGCTCCCTCCATCGCCGGTGCCTCTGCTCCTCCGCCAGATGATGCTAATGCACACAAGGACAGGGGGACAAAACAAAAAGGGGGGGGAGAGACAGAGAATACACTTGGTCAATGCCAGCAACACCACTACCGTTGGCGTACACAACACACAGGGAGCACCCCGATGCACTAGGCCATGCCCAACCATTTACTAAGACAATCACCATCCCATCGTCATAGTCATTGCTCACCAGATCCCACACATCCCCTGATGCCACATGACCCTGCCCAGGAGTAGATGACCACCAACAATATTTGGGTACGAGTGATTCAGAGCTTGCCCAACAAGGGACCTACCGCCATGTTGCCCTGGCCTAGGGGCACCCATAGCCCACATTCCCCACCATGGTACCTCCTAACACGCGCAAAGTCAGGTTTCTGAATCTGTACTCACCCCTTCGTAGCTGCTGTGATGCCTTCAAGTGCCCATCCAACTCCAGGTAGGCCACCGCCAGGATGCGGAACATCAGGGGGGTCACCCCTTCCTTGTTGGGAGGCCAGCCCCAGCTGGGCCTCCACCGTCTTCTTTGCCTAGCGGTGCAGGTCCTCCCACCTCTTATGGCAGTGGGTGCTCTGCCTGTCAAAGACCCCCAGGGTCCGCACCTCCTTGGTGATGGCACGCCAAATACCCTTTTTCTGGTGGGCGTTGACCTGCAGGGAAAAGACAGCAGAAAAGGCAATTATTCACCCATCCGGACCGTCATAGTCATTGCTCACCAGATCCCACACATCCCCTGATGCACAGACATTGACCACCTTACATGCTACACTCTGGCCAGGGCCCCTCTGCCCCCCCTACATGTGGCTTACACACACAGCAGTCCATAAATTCATGGCCCATGCATCATGCTCACAGTGTACTCACCTGTTTGTCTGGAGGACCGTAGAGTAACGTGTACTGAGGTAGGACCCCATCCACCAGTTTCTCCAACTCCTCCGCAGTGAAGGCAGGGGCCCTTTCCCCAGACACATGAGCCATTGTTGCTTCCTGACACAGGTCACAGCAGCACTTGCAGTGTAGGTCCTCTCCTGTTGAAGGCCAGGTAGCAAGTGATTGATTAGATAGAAAATGATGGTGACGTCCGCGGTGTCACCGCCGGCGTACATCGCCATTGGCTCCTGGAACCCATAGGGCCCAATGATAACCAATGCGAATTTGCGCAGCGGTCATCGACCGCCTACCGCGACGGCGCACAACGCCAGCACAATTACCTCATTTCTACTTGTCCCTTCTCACAGGTCAGGCAGCTGCCATTTCAGGGGGGCACAGGGCATGGCACCTAACTGCGTCACAGCAGACATTGACACATCAACGGACTCTCGAGTTCAAATACTGTTTATGTAAAGTCAACAATTCATCATTAGTGCAATATAAGTGTGAATATGACCCTCTGCTCACCGTTCTCTTCCATAGGCTTCAACCGCTGAGGCAGAATATGAGATGGCGGCATCCTCCGGTGTACAGACCCCTGGTGGACCTAGCAACAATGGAGGACAGACACATTATCATTACCTAAAGACTTGATCGTGCCACAATCCAAGAACCTTGTGCCCAATTGGAGCCAGACCTGATGTCTGCTATCTGCCAACCCACAGGTATCCCCCCCCTAGTGCTGGCCCTGTCAGTGCTCCATTTCCTGGCAAGTGGCTCCTTCCAAACAACAGTGGTCATGGCATCAGGGATGTCTCAGCCAATGATCTCTAACGTGTTGACCAGAGTGTTGGCTGCCCTGCTGAAACACATGTGCAGCTACATCATGTTCCCCCAGGTGGAGGATTTGCCCACTGTGAAAACTGACTTTTATGCCCTGGGACATATCCCCAACATCATTGGTGCCATTGATGGTACACATGTGGCACTTGTCCCTCCCCCCCAGGAGAAATGAAGAAGTTCACAGGAATAGGAAAAGCTATCACTCTCTGAATGTCCAGATGGCGTTTTTGGAGGACCAGCACATCTCCCATGTGAATGCCAAATTTCCAGTCTCTTTGCATGATGCCTATATCTTGAGAAATAGCAGCATCCCATATGTGATGGGCCAACTCCAGAGGCACCGGGTGTGGCTAATGGGTGAGCCCTGGTTCCCACCCAGTAGGTGTTGGTATATGGGTATGGTGTGGGCTCTGTGGGTTAGTGTGTGTCTAACAGTTGCCCCTCGATATTTGCAGGTGACTCTGGTTACCCTAACCTCTCATGGCTACTGACCCCAGTGAGGAATGCCAGGACAAGGGCAGAGGAACGTTACAATATGACACATGGGCATACAAGGATGATTATAGAAAGAACCTTCGGCCTCCTGAAGGCCAGATTCCGGTGCCTCCATCTGACAGGTGGATCCCTATACTACTCACCCAAAAAGGTGTGCCAGATCATCGTTGTATGTTGCATGTTGCACATCCTGGCCTTGAGATGCCAGGTGCCTTTTCTGCTGGAGGATGTGCCTGGAGATGGTCTTGTGGCAGCGGTGGAGCCTGTGGACAGTGATGAAGAGGACGCAGAGGAAGAAGATGCTGACAACAGAACCAATATTATTCGGCAGTACTTCCAATGACACACAGGTAAGACACTGTAACCTTACTTAACATTTCAGTTATCTATTGGACATTGTACAAGGCAGCCTGTTTCGCTATGTCTATGGCCACTGACTGTACCCTTTGGCATCTCCATTTTCAGATCTCTGTGTCGCACTCTGGCTCGTGCTATGTGTACTGCTGCCCACCAGAGGTCATCCTAAAGTATATTTCATTGGTCATTTGAGTTGCAATGCTTTGATAATGTTGTACTAATACATATTTGAATCATTTGACAGACTCCAGATTGGTATTTGTTCCAAGGGTGTTTATTTGGGTGCTCATAAGTAGAGGGGGTGGTACAAGGGGCTGGGCTGATGGTGGAAGGACGTTCAGGGTAGAGTCCAGTCTCTTGGTATCACAGGTGCATTGTCCAATGGGGCATAGGAAGGGGAGTAATGGCAGTTCAAGGTGGACAGGGTGACAGAGTGGGACAGGATGGTGACAATCAGGAGAGTCTTATTTCCTGGTGGGGGTCTTGGCAATGTTCTCTGTCTTGTGCCTGGATTGCAGGGACTGTTTGCGGGGTGGTTCTCCTTCTGCAGGGGGTGGGATGCTAGTGGCCTGTTGGTCCTGTGGCTGTGCCTCCTGTCCACTAGCTCCGGCGGAGGTGGAAGGCTGTTATTCAGTTTGGCTAGTGTCAGGCACCCGTTGTTGTGCCACTGCCTCCCTCATGGTCTTGCCCATGTCTGCCAGCACCCCTGCATTGGTGACCAGGATGGTGTATATTTTTGTTAGGTCCTCCCTGAGCCCGAGGTACTCTCCCTCCTGCAGCCGCTGGATCTCCTACAGCTTGGCCAGTATCTGGCCCATGGTCTCCTGGGAATGGTGGTATGCTCCCAGGATGTTGGAGAGTGCCTCGTGGAGAGTGTGTCCCCTGGGCCTGTCCTCCCCCTGTCACACAGCAGTCCTCCCAGTGTCCCTGTTGTCCTGTGCCTCTGTCCGCTGAACCGGGTGCCCACTGCAACTGACCCCAGGTCACTGGTCGTCCTGGGTTTGTGGGGTTGGCTGGGGTCCCTGTAGCGGTGGACACACTGCTGATTGACGTGTCCTGGGGACAGTGGCATAGCCCCGCTGGGTGGGTGCTGTGGTGGTGTTTCCTGAGGGGGAGGCTCTGTATGGGTTGGGACTGTGCCTGGGTACCCGACTGTCCAGAGGTCCCGGATGGGCCAGGTTGGTCATCGAGATCCAGGCATGCAGAGCTGCTGTCGTCAATGTGGGACTCTTCTGTGGGGGGACTAGATGTAGCTGGCACCTCCTCTCCGGTGACGTTGAGTATGGGTCCTGTGGGGATGCAAATGCAGTGTTATTGTATCTGCATGGGCCATATTGTGCATGGGTGTGTTTCCCTCCATGATTGTGATTTCCCTGTCAGCTTTGCCTTGTGTGAGTGGTGATTTTGTAGGCTAGGTGATTCTCTCTAATGGGCATGCTGTGTTGATGGGTGTCCATGCAGGTCTGTGATGGGGGTCCATGCATTGGTGTTGCATGCAGGGCTTGGTATTGGCATGGGTGGGTTGTAATGGTGGGGTATATATGAGGTGATGGAGTGATGGGAGTGAGGGAACTGGTGGGGTATGTGATGGCATGCAGGTAGGGTGGGGTATATAATAGTAAAGATGTGACTTACCAGAGTCCAGTCCTCCTGCTACTCCTGAGAGGCCCTCAGGATGCATGATTGCCAAGACTTGCTCCTCCCATGTTGTTAGTTGTGGGGGAGGAGGTGGGGGTCCACTGCCAGTCCTCTATACGGCTACCTGGTGTCTTGCAACCACGGAACGCACCTTCCCCTGTATGTCGTTCCACCTCTTCCTGATGTCATCCCTTGCTCTGGGGTGCTGTCCCACTGTGTTGACCCTGTCCACTATTCTCCGCCATAGGTCCATCTTCCTAGCTATGGACGTCTGCTGCACCTTTGATCTGAAAAGCTGTGGCTCTACCCGGATGATTTCCTCCACCATGACCCTTAGCTCCTCCTCAGAAAACCTGGGGTGTCTTTGGGGTGCCATGGATGTGGTGCAAGTGATATGTGTGAGGATGTGTGGGGTGATGTGTTCTGGTGTATGCTGTGATGTGCGTGGAAGGTTTATGGTTGATGGTGTTCTGTGCCTCTGTTTGAGTGGGTGCTCCTGGCTTGTCTCTTTCTGTGTGCTATCATTTTTTTCACTGTAAGGGACTGTAGGTAATGTGGGTGGGTGTTTTATAGTGGTGTGAGTGTGTGGGTGTGGTGTGTGTATATGTGTCAGGTGTGTGTAGTTTGAATTGTCCAACGTGGTGGTGTTTTGTAAATGTGTGTCTATTTTGAGTGCAGAGGTGTGTACCCCCAATGGTTTACTGCAGTTGAAAGACCGCTGAGGTGATTCGTGGGTCGTGATCCTGTGGGCGTATTCCTGTTGGCTTAACGGTGTGGGTTTTGCTATCGCCAGCTTATCACTGACCTTTGGTTTGGCAGACTTGTGTGGGTGTCTGTATAGTGGCCGATTTCTCTGTGTGTGTCATAATACCCGTAGCGGAATGCCGCCGAGGTCACGGTATCTTGACGGCCGTCAGCACGGCGGTAGACGGCATTTACTGCCAGGGTTGTAATGAGGGCCTAGGTCTGAGAAATGAAGCATGGGAATCCCTGTACAAGTAAATGTTAGTAACAACACTGCCTTTTGGCATGCGATAAATGCTCCCTTTTTTAGATCAGCAGAAGGCCTCTGATTGGAGATTGCAACTAGCAAATTGGAATGGGTAGCTCATTTCTTCAGCATTTACAAGAAAACCATGTAGGAACAGAGAGATCCTTGTCTCTTGGCAACACCCACTGATACTGTTGTTCTGCCTCACAGTCCTATTAATCTCTCATTCACATGGGAGGCATTAAAAGTGAGCAAAGGGGGGAAGCACTGGGTCCCAATGGTATACCTGTAGACCTTTTCAAAGCTAACATCCCTCTGTGGGCTGCCTTATTGACATGGTCCTAGGAGCTTTCTGCAGTGTAGTTTTTTTAGAAACCTGGTCAGAGTCCCTTATATTTCCAGTCAATATTAAGAGCGACTGACTTAATCCCTCCTGCTATCGGCTGATTTAATTACTGGACTCGTTGTTTAAAGGTGCAGGACGTGTTGTTCTGAATAGGTTAAAGGAATGGGCAGAATGAAAGAAGTCGTATCGGACCTACAATACGGTTTCCGTACAGGTCCAGGGATGATTGAACAGGGACTCAGCCTGAAGTTTGTAATTTGGAAGGAACCCAGGCTAAGCATGCCAGTCTGTTTTTAGCTTTTGCAGACTTAACATCAGCCTTTAATTGTGTGGACCATGATAAACTGTGGGCTATCATCGCTGATCTTAAATGTGTGGACCATGATAAACTGTGGGCTATCATCGCTGATCTTAAAGTCGATCCACATTTAGTGCAGTTTCTAAGGCAATTATATTAAGGGAGTAGGGCCAGGGTGCAGTATGGTGTTAAAGAAGAGTGTACCCGATCGTTCAGCATAGAGAGAGGGGTTAGGCAGGGTTGCATATTGGCACCCTTCCTTTCTACATTGTACATTAATAGTTTGGGGAGCACCCTGGTAGATCATTGTAGAGATCTACTGCAAATTGAATATCACCCAATTCCTGCCCTTCACTATGCTGATGAAGCTGTACTCATAGCCCATACTCCAGTGGGGCTGCAAAGTCCATTAATGAGCTTTGTCAGTTACATGCAGAATCTAGGCCTTTTAGTCAATAAAGATAAAACTTTTGTCATGAAGTTTGGGAAAAGGTCTGTGAAATGTTGTGACATAGTGATTGAAGATACTAAGATCAGTTTGACTAAAACCCTTTCCTACTTGGGTATCCTGTTTGCCCAAGAGGGTTCTTGGAGACAGGCTATTACCAGGAAGCTCCGATTCATTAAACCTACCATGGCCCTGTATAACTTCTTCAGGAAACTTTGCAGGAAACCACTAATTATCTATAAAACAAAGTGTTTGTCAACTGTCTTATATGGGGCGGGTGTTTTGGGGCACACAGATTGCCAAGCTTTGCAACTGGTGGAGAATGCCTTTTTAAAGTATCTCCAAGCAGTTCTTTGCCACAGAACTGTGTCAGAAGGAAACAGGCTTGCAGCAAACAGTATTTTATTTTATTTTCCAAAACAAAATCCCAAAACGGGATTCTCTTTTTGAAAAAAAAATATAATGCTTCCCTCATCATGGGAGGCTTCTCCCTGGTGCGGGGAACATTATAACAATTTTACTGTTCCCTACTACCAGGTTGTACCCCTGCTACCTATGCACCCCTGCTAAACCACAGAGAGCCAAACAAGGTGGCTTTGTGTGGCTTAGTAAAGACTGTAAAAGGACTTGCATTGCCTTGCAAGGGCAATGCATGCCCTTAGAAAATCTGTCCCTAAACATTTTTTTGCTGCAAATTTTGTGTAGTTCAATTTTAAAATAATGACTACATACTCACATTGCTTTAAGTTACTGTCTGGGACATCGTAGCACTATAAATACACAAGTCACTAGTCCTCACTGCACAAACCAAAAGTCAATTCTGTGACTCTAAGGTCACATACAAAGACATCTGCAGTGGTTGCACTATCTGAGTGAGATTTCATAACATAAAAGAGTGCATTTCCCCCAGCTTACTTTAACTTGCATTCATTTTTCACTTAAGGTGTGTGCGTTATATTATATGCAGTTACCTGAGGTTGAAAACCCAACGAAGAAATTTCAGGACATGTTGTCCTTTTCAGCCATGTCTTTGTCTCACCCCAACCCTCACTGCCCCACACCCGTGGCACTCAGCATAATAGTTCCCATCTTTTTTTTAATTTCAGCTGTCATTTAGAAGACAATATTGCCATGTAGCATACACAAAGAACATTGGTCTGAGTGCTACTGTGTAGGCAATCATATAACTGAAAGATCATCCCTTTGTCAGTTTAGTCTGTGTTTTAGTTATCACCTTTGAAATAGAAGCTAAGTTCGCTCAATCATCTGCATAAGAATGTGCTGTCAATTAGGGTAAACAGTAGAGGGCACCACATCAGGACATGCCTATGTGTTTTTGGACAATTTATGACAGAATTGTAACAGAAAATGCACAGTTTTTGACAATTTTCTTCACATTTTTTAAAGGGGACAACCATTTGCCCATCGACAACTCTCGGAAAAACGTCAAGCTTGTTCGCTACACTGTCCTGCATAACAAAGTTTATTAACTGGTCTTACACCTCACCACTTTCGAATTCCACCAGCAACCACTGCACTTGGCAGCTATGCATATATGCTGAGTTCCCAGGAAGCATTCTTCTACATTTACTCCTCTCTCTGCCCCGTCTCTAAAGCCTCTCATCTCTCGCTGTCTCTATCTATCTCTCTCACCTCTTTTTTTCTGCATCACATATCTCTTAATTTCTCTCCTTTCCTTATTGTCCTTTTCCCTAGTCCCACTCATTCTCAGAATTCCCCTTACTCAGCAGAGCACTTACCGGTCCCTGAAAATCCAAGGTGTGGGGAAGTGCTTTAAGTAATAAACTATTATAAATTTCATCAGATAGAATGTTGAAAATAATCAAAACTGTTAGATTTTCACTTTTGCCGCAATAGCACTAGCTCTCAAGATGTATTTGTTAGTGTTAATGACAAACTTTTAAGAGCAATCATTTCATGTGCTATGCATATATGTCTATGACTTTGCTAAATGCCCACTAAATTACCTCAATGCTGTTTGTCCTTGAATGGGGGTAACAGGTCGAGTTTGTAGAAGTTTTTGTGAGTTTAATATTATTTGTGTGTCATTAACAATGTGCAGAGTGGTGATCTACATTTGAATTTACATGCATAAACGTATCTGATGCTGTTGTCTTTAAAACAATTATGATATGACGTCTTAAAGTGCATTTTTCTGGCTTTTATTAACTGGGCCTCAGTTAAACCTCAATGTCGTCTTGTTAAAAATGGATGTTACATCATGCCACATTGACCATTTATTATTATTGCACAGCAACTCATGTTTGGTTATTCTCAAATTAGCTGCTTCCCATTCTTACAAAAGATGACCTGTCTATGGATTTAAGAGACACAGTCAAAGAAAAGGTGTGGGATTCCACAAGTAAAGAAATATGACTGGTAAAAAGTCAGAGCTAGTCATGATTCAGGTCAAACCAAATGCTGTTTATCCTAGTATTAGACAATACAAACTTTCCAGAGAAGCAGAAAAAGGAATGATGCCTGTCTTAGAAAAATGATGGAACAAGGTATTTTACAGGAGGTTCTTGGTAGTCCTTGCAGTTCTGCTGTGATGGGCATTAGAGAACCATGTGGTAAGTGGAGGACAGTGCTGAAAAATGAATCAGATAGTGATTTCATGTTGTCCTCTGGTATCAAATTGTGCTGTGATGTTTCATATTCCTGCAGGTTCAGAATGGATAGTCACTAACACAATACGTCCTTCAATTTTTATTCAGGTCATAAAGAAAGATTTGGAAAATTTGAGCTACCTTGTAACTCAATCCTAGTCCAATACATTGATGACATACTAGTGGCATCAAGGAAAAATGAAGACTGCAAGCTAGACACAATTGCATTATTGAATCATCTTTCTAACATTAGTCACAAGGTTTTACCTGCAAAGATTCAGTACTGTAATAGAGAAGTGATTAACCTTGGGCCCCACATTGAAAAAGGAGCAAGTCTGCACATCTGTAAACCTGAAAATGTATCCTACAACTACCCAAAGGGACGGGAAGATATTCCTTGGCATAGTTGGCTACTGTTGTCAGTGGATCCCCATCTTTGTCGTGGCTGCAAATCATTAATAAGGCTTGCACACTGTGATATCAAGAATTCAATACCATTTGATGGAGAATGCATGGAGCTTTCTGAGAATTAAGAGAAAATGTAGGTAATGTACTGCCACTGGAATGTCTGATTATGACATTATTTTTTCTTTTTCTGTCATGAAAAGAGTGCTCATAATCAGTGCTTACAGAAAAACACAGAGGGGTGTTGGGACCTGTTGCTTATTTGTTTGCTACATGAGATCCAGTAACCGTAGCACTTCCTGGTTGTTTGAAGGCAGTCACAACTGTTTGCATTCCAATTGAACACAGTGAAGACACCGTCATGGGGCATACACTTATTGTGTTTCCTCCTTATTCAGTTGAGATTTGGTTGACTCGCACCAGAACCCAGCATTTGACAAATAGCCACCTCAAAAGGTATGATCAATTCATACTGGCAGCTGAAATTAGGAGGTGCAATTCTCTGAACCCTGCAACGCTGCTACCGTTTTCAGACAACAAAGAGGAAGATGACAATGATGATGTTGAGGGCCTTGACCACGATTATGCTAATGTGACATAAATGTGTACCAAGCCAAGATCATATGTCAAAAATGTTCACTTTGAAATGGCTGATCTGACTTTTTTTGTTGATGGTTCTCATCTGAGAGTCTATCAAGGGGCATTAAAAGATATTTATGGAGCTTGTTCCATTTCTGAAATCACTGAAGCACCATACTTGCCTAATGTAACTTCAGCACAAGTGATAGAGTTGATTTCTCTGACAAAGCTTGCTGTCTAGCAAATTAATTAAGTGTGACAATTTACACAGACATAGATTACAGAGATTATATGGATTTGCAGTGGGACGAGATTTTGAGCAGTTGTGGTCAATAGGGCTTTTCTGACATACTTTGGTACTCCCATTATTAGTGGTTCCTATTTTTCTTGATCTTTTCGAAGCAATTTAACAACCTAGAGAAATTGCAGCGGTCAAATGTACAGCACAAAACGCTGGTGACGACACAGTCACAATGAGAAAGAAGTACCCTGGCCAAGTGGCAAAGTACTGAGCCCTTGAGAATGCAACTCTGACGTTAAATGAGCAAATCACAGTGCAAGAATCAGAACAGAATGAAACTAATGTAAGAACTGCTGACAATTCAAATTATGTCAATTGTTTTCTATTAAATCCAATACAGACCACAATAAGCAAAATGAGAGATCTTCAGGAGAAGAATTTCAATGATCTATGGGTTACTCCCAGACCTGGTCTTACATACAATGGCTCATTATTTGCATAGCCATACACACGTATGGAGGGATTTAATGACCAGGACTCTAAGAAAGTACTATTATAAAATGAAGTTTATAAAACCACACTGATTGTGTATTATTTGTGCTGCACGATGTCAAGCGTCATGTTTGTTTCCGAATGATGCTGCTGTAGCTTCAGCTCAGTAATGTATGTTTCTCAAGATTGTTCCACCTGCTTGCAGTATTTCATTCATTTCCAATAGTTCACTGTTTTTTTGTAAATAGTTCTGACATCTCCGGATGAAATTAGCATGGAGGAGGCTGAATCAACATTCTTAGTGATTATGTTGTGAGCCTGTGTGACCCTTTTTAATCCAATGGTCTGATTTAGTGACATTGTAATTTTTTTGTCTCACACAATTATGAATCTGCACTTTCCATTATGTTTAAAGAAGAGACTTTTTATATACACCATCAAAAATGGGGGGGGAGAGCAAGTTGACCTTCTGATGGTATTAGGGATACTGTCTGATTTCTTCCAGATTTTGCTGCTCATTTAGGAGTTTGTCTATTTTTGATTTTGTTTATTATTTTAAATTGTCCTATTACTGAGAGCCTTCATGGCAATGATGTTATGCATTTGCACATTACACTTTCTGTATTGTACCTATTGAATGTTTAAAAAATAAACCTTTATACATTTTCTAATTCTGCCCTAGAGCTCTCTTATAAAGTCTGTCCTGAACTTAGTTGACTGTATTTTGATATCCTGATTTTGCACCTTATTTTGGGGCATATTGCCTCATGAAATTGAGGCTGAACGCCATCCTGCTCAACCCACCCGAGGGCCTGCTATTGAGGTATTGATTGGGGTTTAAGATTTAAGAAGTTCCCCTTCAATCCCAAGAGGAAGAGGTCCCAGTTTCCACCTATATATTTGCTACGTAACAGAATCTAGCAAACTGCAATCATTGGAAATGGGCTTATGCCTAGCACAGAATCACTAATGTAAAGAGAATATCCTATCAGAGAAACATGTCAAGCGAGGGCAATATCCAGCTATGGAAGAATCCAAACCATGCTGAAAACCTAAGAAAAACAACACAAAACAAGAGCAAATAAAAGATGAATATTATTTGTTGATGAGGAATCAATTTAAACACCTAAGGCATTACAATCACAGCATTTTAATGTCACCCATTGCCCATGGTAACACACATAATTTCACAGAAGAGCTCAACCTAATTGATGAACACATTCACCGGGTACCTGTTCTCATAACGTCAATAGAAGGAGACAAACAGGTGTTTGGCCACAATATTGGATAAAAAATAATGTGATATTAAAATATTGTGTCAAGAATATTGGATTGTCAAAATAATCATCAATAGGAATATAATAGGTAACAATAATGCTGTAAGTGCTTCAGTGCTGAGGACAGAACGGTTCCATTCTCAGCACCATGTGTTGACCATGAAATCCCTCTGCTGTTTACAGCAGAGGGATTTCATTTTTTTATTTTTGATCCTCAGGAACAGGGAAAGAGCATTTCTGTTTGTTCAGAGTAATGCTGATCAGCTGGCTGACATCATTACACTGAAAGTCATAGTGAAATGAGCAGAGAGGCACATTGGTCCTATTTGTAAGCCGATCTGCCCCCAGGGGTGGCAGAAAACCACTAGACATTACTCTCTTTTTTTTTTATTTGCAGCGGATGGGGGCTGCCCAGCATGGGAATGGCCATGACCCTCCCCCCCCCAGAAAAAAGGACTTGGGTAGGCTGCCAACTGGTAAAACCTGCCAGACCCAGACTGCTCTAAAATTAGACATCTAGGGGAGGCCAGGGTAGTGTGCTTCACCTCCACCCCATACCATTTTCTTACCCACACTGCCCTGCAAACCCCAAATGTTGACAAAAACACACATCTTTCCTCATATTTCTGTGATGGAAACTTCTGGAATCCACAAAATTCCTACCACCAAGCATTGTCCCACTTTTGTCAATAAGAATGCTGTGCCACTTGTGTGGTTGGGCCTGGTGCCAGCGACAGGAACAGATTCAACTGAGGTTAATAAGAGGACCCACACAAGGGCTCTCATTGTCCTTGCCTTGATAAGTTCCTGTCACTGGCACTGGGCCCAGCCACACAAGTGGCACAACATTTTTATTGCCTCAAGTGGGGCAATGCAGGGTGGGAGGAGTGTTGTTGATTGGGAGACTTAGGGGAACACAGAATAGTAGAACAAGTGTTATTACCAATTGTATTCCTCTGCATTTGCACCTTCCAAATGTAAGACAATGTGTAAGAAAAGTAATTTAGAGAAATACCCTCTTATTCTCATGCTAATACGGGTACCCACAAATTCAGACATGAGCAAATAACCCCTGCTTCTAAACTCCATTTTCTGTGGTGTTCTGGAAATACATATGTTTCCATGAGACCTACTTTCCACTATTTATATTTTACCATGTGAATTGCACTATACCTGGTATACAACGAAAAACCATTGAATGGTGCAGCTCAGTTATTGGCTCTGGATCCCTTGAGTTCTCAGAAAATCCACAAAACCTATAAATCCTCTCAACCAGAAGGGTCTAGCAGGTGTAATGGTATATAGCTCTTGTGAATCATCCACTGTGATGAGAAGTTACACATGAAAATGTTGTCACAAATGCCTGTTTTTCCTTACTCATTTTATTTCAACACTTAGGGACCACGCGTCCGCCAAACTCCCGTTGCGGTGGTTGTGCCATGCTGGTGACCTCGCAGCCAGCCCCATTAAGACTTTCCCCCTGTGCTGACCGGCAGAAACCAATGTTTCTGCCGGTCAGTCCAGCAGGAAAGTGGTGGCAGCATTGTCTCCAACTCATAATTGAGCCGGCTGCAATGCTGCTGCACACAGGGGACACCAGCACCCTCGAAACATGCACTGTCTGCACGGCAGACAGTGCACATTTAGAAGTTGCTGGGGAGGGGCCCCCCTGTGGCACCCTGAACCTGTTCTCCACCAGCCTTTTCATGGCCAGCCTTTTCATGGAAGTGGTACCGCCATGAAAAGGTTGGTAGAGAACAAGGTTGTAATCAGTAATGCTTGCTGTGTTCAGCCCAGCTTTGGCGGATTGCAACCTGGCCCCGCCGTCAGCCCATACGGATCTGAAATCCTGGCAGGAACGGTGGTAGGTTGACGAGTCTGCACGCCAACCTCGTAATGTGGCGGTCGGACCGTCACAGAGGTGGCAGTCCTAGAGCCATCGCGAGTCTGGCAGTCCTAAGACAATCAGACCCTTAGTTTTGTTCAGAAAACCTTTAAGGATCCAAATGAATAACCCCTTGCTGAATTCAGAATTTTATCTAGTTTTTAGAAATGTATCACTCTCTGGGATTCATCATGGGTTTCAAACCAATTTCCACCACAACCTGGAATGAGGTTGAAAGCACAGAAAATAGGGAAAATTGATTATTTCCCTGTAAAATGCTAAAACTGTGGTAGAAGATTTAGTATTCTGAATCAAGTCTTCCTGTTCCTGAAAGCTGGGAAGATAG
Organism: Pleurodeles waltl; assembly: GCF_031143425.1. NCBI lineage: Eukaryota > Metazoa > Chordata > Amphibia > Caudata > Salamandridae > Pleurodeles > Pleurodeles waltl. The sequence continues at coordinate 1,606,711,428 of NC_090444.1, forward strand.
TGATTTTAGCAAATAGCATCAGGCCTTCACCTGCAGACTCCGACGGCTGACGTGCCTTGGCTGGTGTCACCTTGGGTCTGGCAGCTGGAGTCTTTGAGGTGGCCTTGCTGGGTGGTTGTGGCTCCTTCCCCTTGCTGGATGCTGTCCCCTTCTTCACCTTGCCAGGTGGCGGAATGTTCTTGGCCTTGGCAGGGGTTGGTGGCACACTGGCTGGGCTGACGGGTGCCCCATTTGAGCTTCTGACAGCTGCAGACACCACAGTGGACGCGGATTTGGTGGCTGAGGTGCTGGGCTGGGTTTTGACCACCCTGACCTGAGGTGAAGGACGGGAGGGGAGAGGTGTGGGGAAGAGGTCAATGCTTGCTAGGAAGAGCTTCTCAGGGACATTGGGGGGGAAGAGGTTGAAGGTTTAGGAGTGGAGCAAGAGGGAGTGCTTGTAGGAGGTGTCAGTCTGCTGTGTTTGGGTGCAGGTACATGAGCTGGATGCTGTTGAGAGGTAGATGGCTGTTGGGTGGGTGTGTGCTTGCGTTTGTGTACTTTGGGAGGAGGGGTCACAGACACAGTGGGAGAGGACACAGGGGACGTGTGCATGGATGTGGGGGTGGTGACTGCCAGTGAGGGGTGTGTAGTGATAGGCGTGCTGGTGATGGAGGTAGCGGATGAGGATGTAGGTCATGCAGGTGTGAGTGGAGACGCAACTGGGAGGGAGGTGGACGAGGAGGAGGAGGGGGACCCAGTGGAGGGAGTGGATGTTGGTGCGTCTGCATGGGGATGGTGCTTGTGTGAGTGCCTGTGAGATGAAGTGTGGTGCTTGTGTTTGTCTGAGCCACTTCTGTGTGTGATTTGGGTGAATGCTGGTCTGAAGGTGTGCTTGGGTTAGGCTGGGTTGAGGGGATTGGGACTGGGTAGAGGAAGTTGGAGGGGGGAGGCTGGATACAGGGACAATGGCTGCCATCAGTGCGGAGGCCAGAGGCTGAAATGCTCTCTGTTGGGCCACCACACCAGAGCAAATGCCCTCCAGGTATGCATTTGTTTGTTGCAAATGCCTCTCGACACCGTGGATGGCATTCAGTATGGTTGACTGCCCAACATTGAGGAATCTCAGGAGGTCAATAGGCTCCTCACTGAGGGCAGCAGGGTTGACTGGGACAAGCCTGAAGTGCCTGGGGTGAAGGAGATGCCCACCCTCCTGGGTGGGCAGGCACGGGAAATACGCTGAGGGGCTGCTGGAAGGCTGGTGCTGGTAGGGGGTGGTGGCTGAACCTGTTGTTGGGGTGGGCACAGAGGTGTCCGCCACCGCCAGGGAGCTTCCATCGGAGGAGGAGTCGCTGTCTGTAGTGTCTCCACCTATCTCCGTCGTGGTGCTCCCCTCGCCTTCCATCCCACTGGTGCCCTCACCCTCAGTGGATTTGGCCTCCAGGCCCATGTGAGATGCAGCTCCCTCCGTTGCCGGTGGCTCTGCTCCTCCGCCAGATGATGCTAATGCACACAAGGACAGGGTGACAAACAAAAAGGGGGGAAAGGCAGAGGATACACTTGGTCAATGCCAGCAACACCACTACCGTTGGCATATACAACACACAGGGAGCTGCCCTATGCACTAGGCCATGCACTACCAGTTACACAGCTAGTCACCAGCCCATGGGGTACAATGCCTAACACCATGAGCTGCTCACCTGAAACCCACAGGACCCTGTCCAGTAGTGGATGCCCACTAACACTATTGGGGTTGGATTGCTTCAGACCATGCCCAAATAGGGACCTGCCCTGCCATGTTCGCCCTGGCCTAGCGGCACCCACAGTCCCCATCCCCCACGCAGGTAATACCTTAACGCGCGCAAAGTCATGATTCTGAATTTGTACTCACCCCCTTGTGGCTGCTCTGATGCCCTCAAGCACCCATCCAACTCCGGATAGGCCACAGCCAGGATGTGGAACATCAGGGGGGTCAGGGTACGACAGGCACCCCTTCCTCATTGGGAGGCCAGCCCCAGCCGGGCCTCCACCGTTTTCTTTCCCAGCGGCGCAGGTCCTCCCACCGTTTGCGGCAGTGGGTGCTACGCCTGTCAAAGACCCCCAGGGTTCGCACCTCCTTTTTCTGATGGGTGCTGACCTGCAGAAAAAAGACAGCAGAAAAGGGATTAGTCATACCGTCCGGACTGTCATACTCATGGGCCACCATATCCCTCCCATCCCCTTACGCACATACATTGACCACCATACATTCAGCACTCTGCCCAGGACCCCTCAGTCCCCCCTACATAAGGCTGACACACACAGCACTCCATACATTCATGTCCCACGCATCATGCTCACAGTGTACTCACCTGTTTGTCTGGAGGACCATAGAGTAAAGTGTACTGGGGTAGGGCCCCATCTAACAGTCTCTCCAACTCCTCCAAAGTGAAGGCAGGGGCCCTTTCCCCAGACACATGAGCCATTGTCGCTTCCAGACACAGGTCACAGCAGCACTTGCAGTGTAGGTCCTCTCCTGTTGGAAGTCAGGTGGCAAGTGAGTGAACAGATAGAAAATGCCGGTCACGTCCAAGGAGGGGAGTACTGTCATCCCCGGCGTACATTGCCATTGGTCCTGGAACCCCTAGAGCCTACTGTTAATCAATGCAAAGTTGTGCGGCGGTCATCGACTGCCGACCGCAACAGCGTACAACGCCAGCGGAATTACCTCATTTCCACTTGTCCCTCCTCACAGGTCAGACAGCCACCATTTCAGGGGGGCACAGGCCATGGCACCTAACTGCATCACAGCAGACATTGGCACATCAACTGACTCTCTAATTCACATACTGGTTCTGTAAATGAAGATATACATCATTATTTCAATAGATGTGTGAATATTACCCTCCGCTCACCGTTTTCCTCCCTAGACTTCAACCGCTGAGAATGAATATGTGATGGAGACATCCTCCAGTGTATAGACCCCTGGTGGACCTGGCGACAATGGAGGACAGACAGATTATCCTATCCTACCGACTTGATAGGGCCACAAACCAAGAACTGTGTGCCCAATTGGAGCCAGACCTGATTTCAGCTATCTGCCAGCCCACCGGTATCCCCCCTCTAGTGCAGGTCCTGCCAGTGCTCCATTTCCTGGCAAGTGGTTCCTTCCAAACAACAGTGGCCATGGCATCAGGGATGTCTCAGCCAATGTTCTCCACCATGCACAGCTACATCCTATTCCCCCAGGTTGAGGATTTGGCCACAGTGAAGGCTGACATTTATGCACTGGGACATATCCCCAACATCATTGGTGTCATTGATGGTACCCATGTAGCATTTGTCCCCCTAACAGGAGAAATGAAGAAAGTGTTCAGGCATAGAAAAAGCTATCACTCTCTGAATGTGCAGATGGTGTGTTTGTCGGACCAGTACATCTCCCATGTGAATGGCAAGTATCCTGGCTCTGTGCATGACGCCTTTATCTTGAGGAATAGCAGCATCCCATATGTGATGGCTCAACTCCAGAGGCACCGGGTGTGGCTAATAGGTGAGCCCACGGTCCCCACCCAGTATATATTGGTGTATGGGTATGTGGTTGTCCCTAAGGGTGAGTGTGTGGCTAACAGGTATCCCTCAATATTTGCAGGTGACTCTGGTTACCCCAACCTCTCATGGCTACTGACCCCAGTGAGGAATGCCAGGACAAGGGCAGAGGAATGTTACAATGAGGCACATGGGCGAACAAGGCGGATAATTGAAAGAACTTTCGGCCTCCTGAAGGCGAGGTTCAGGTGCCTCCATCTGACTGGTGGATCCCCGTACTACTCACCCAAGAAAGTGTGCCAGATCATCTTTGCATATTGCATGTTGCACAACCTGGCCTTGAGATGCCAGGTGCCTTTTCTGCAAGAGGATGAGCCTGGATATGGTCTTGTGGCAGCGGTGGAGCCTGTGGACAGTGAGGAAGAGGAGGAAGAGGATGAAGATGTGGACAACAGACGTTCTCTCATACAGCAGTACTTCCAGTGACACACAGGTAAGACACTGTAACTTCAATTTACATTGCAGTTTTGTGTTGGACATTGGACATGGCAGTATGATTTCCTTATGTCGATAGCCACTGACTGCACCCTTTGGCATCTCTATTTTCAGATCTCTGTGGCCCACGCTGGCTCCTGGTGTGTTTACTGCTGCCCACCACAGGTCATACCAATTTTAATATAACTGTACATATGAATTGCAATGTTTACAGATTGTTGAACTAATACATATTTCAATCAATTGACATACTCCAGACTTGTATTTGTTCCAAGGGTATTTATTTATGTGCTAAGAGGTTGAGGGGGATGTGCAATGGGCTTTGGTGATGGTGGAGGATTGTCCAGTTAGAGTCCAGTCTCTTTGTATCAAAGGTGCATTGTCCAATGAGTCATAGGAAGGGGAGCAATGGCAGTTCAAGGTGGACAGGGTAACAGAGTGGGACACAAGGGTGACAATCAGGAGAGTCTTATTTCCTGGTGGGAGTCTTAGCAATGTTCTCTGGCTTCTGCCTGGATTGAAGGGACCGTTTGAGGGGTGGTTCTCCTTCTGCAGGGGGTGGGATGCTGATGGCCTGTTGTTCCAGTGGTGGGGCATCCTGTCCACTAGCGCCAGCAGAGGTGGAGGGCTGTTCTTCGGTGTGGCTAGTGTCAGGGGTCCGTTGGTGTGCCACTGCTTCCCTCATGGTGTTGGCCATGTCAGCCAGCACCCCTGCAATGGTGACCAGGATGGTGTGGATGCCCTTCAGGTCCTCCCTGATCCCCAGGTACTGTCCCTCCTGCAGCTGCTGGGTCTTCTGTAACTTGGCCAGTATCTGGCCCAAGGTCTCCTGGGAATGATAGTATGCTCCCAGGACCCCTGCAAGTGCATCGTGGAGAGTGGGTTCCCTGGGCCTGTCCTCCCCCTGTAGCACAGCAGTCCTCCCAGCTTCCCTGTTGTCCTGTGCCTCTGTCCCCTGAACCGTGTGCCCACTGCCACTGACCCCAGGTCCATGATTGTCTTGGGTTTGAGGGGTTGCCTGGGGTCCCTGTAGTGGTGGACACACTGCTGATTGACGTGTCCTGGGGACAGTGGTATGGGCCCGCTGGGTGGGTGCTGCCCTGGTGTTTCCTGAGCGGGGAGGGTCTGTGGTGGTATGGGACTGTGCATGGCTACTTGACTGTTCAGAGGTCCTTGATGGGCCAGGTTGGTCATCGTGATCCAGGCGTGCAGAGCTGCTGTCATCACTGTGGGCCTCTTCTGTGGGGGGACTGGATGTTGGTGGCACCTCCTCTCCGGTGATGTTGCATGGGGGTCCTGTGGGGATCTAAATGCAGTGTTATTGTATCTGCGTGTACCATCTTGTGCATGGGTGTGTTTCCCTGTATAGTTGTGATTACCCTGTCAGCTTTCCTTGTGTGCGTGGTGATTTTGTGGGCTGGGTGATTCTCTCTAATGGGTATGCTTTAGTGATGGGTGTCCATGTTAGTCTGTGATGGGTGTCCATGCATAGGTGTTGCATGCAGGGCTTGGTATTGGAACGGGTGGGTTGTGATAGTGGGGTATTTGTGAGGTGGTGGGGTGATGGGGTTTAGGGTAGGGGTAGGAGTTTGTGATGGAATACAGGTAGGGTGGGGGATATAGTAGTAAAGATTTGACTTACCAGAGTCCAGTCCTCCTGCTACTCCTGCGAGGCCCTCAGGATGCATTATTGCCAAGACTTGCTCCTCCCATGTTGTTAGTTGTGGGGGAGGAGGTGGGGGTCCACCGCCAGTCCTCTGAACGCTACCTGGTGTCTTGCAACCACTGAACACACCTTCCCCCGTAGGTCATTCTACCTCTTCATGATGTCATCGCTTGTTCTGGGGTGCTGTCCCACGGCGTTGACCCTGTCCACGACTCTCCGCCATAGCTCCATCTTCCTTGCAATGGACGTCTGCTGCACCTGTGATCCGAATTGCTGTGGCTCTTCCTGGATGATTTCCTCCACCATGACCCTTAGCTCCTCCTCTGAAAACCTGGGGTGTCTTTGGGGTGCCATGGATGTGGTGTGAGTGGTATGTGTGAGGATGTGTGGGGTGATGTGTTGTGGTGTGTTCTGTGAGGTGCATGGCTGGTGTATGGGTGATGGTGTTCTGTGGCTCAGATTGAGTGGGTGCACCTGGCTTGTCTCGCTCTCTGTTAGCTATCTTTTTTTTCCTTGAAAGGGTTGTGGGTAATGTGTGTTTTATAGTGGTGTGTGTGTCAGGTGTGTGTAGTTTGAAATGTAAAATGTGGTGGAGTTTTGTAAGTGTGTGTCTATTATGAGCGCGGCTGTGTGTACTGCCAATGGTTTACCACGGTTGAAAGACCGCTGCGGTGATTCGTGGGTCCTGATACTGTGGGTGTATTACTGTTGGCGTAACGGTGTGGGTTTTGGTACCACCAGTTTATCACTGACCTTTGGTCTGGTGGACTTGTGTGGGTGTCTGTATAGTGGCGGATTTCTCTGTGTGGGTCATAATACCCGTAGCGGTATGCCACCGCGGTCACGGTATGTCAGCACAGCGGTAGGTGGCATTTACCGCCAATGTTGTAATGAGGGCCTAAGTAGGGGGGGATTATTAAAAAATGGATAATTTAATTTCAATTTCATGTTTTGATTATAATGATATGCAAATTAGTATAGTAAAATTGTTTAATTTCCTTTGTTGCACTATGCATTCTAATGAATAATAATTTATAATAATTCTGAATATATATTAATTACATTGCATATAAAACAGTATGTCATTGTTATTATTAGTTTCACAAATTAAATGTTAACATGTATAAAACATTAAAAAAATCAAAAATTATTTTAATAATGTGAAACAAATGTAAATGTGTTTTAATTCAAAATTTAAATATTTTTAAAAAAAGTTGGCACAATTTTATTTAAAATAAAATATATTGTAGAAAATGATAATGTGAATATAAAATATTTTTTGGACAACTTGTATTTTTATATTTACATTTATTTGAAATGCATTTGAAATGTTGTTTAATTATAATATGAAAATAATATAAATATGTATTAATTATGATGTATACATTTATATTTAAATTATTGACTTGTTTATGAAGCATTTGGGAGCAAAAAACAATAATCAGATTTGTATTGTGTTTAATATTTGAATAAGTTCTGATGCTTGGATTATATAGTCAAAACATTATTAAATGTAATAAAAAATATTTTTAAAATGTAATTAACTTTTTTTTGTCATTGTTAATTTTGGAGTATGATTTTTTTACATTAAAATATTGGGAATTTGTAGTAAATTGTTTTAAAAATACATAAAATATTAATAGTGAGAAGAATAATTTATGATCAGTAATTATGAATGTATAGCTTTGTATTTTGGGTTAGGGTATTTATGAAGTAATTTTTTTTAGCTTCTACTGGAAAATTATGAGTGATAATCGAGTATTGATTATGTATATTAAATCTTTAGTGTTTAACGCTTTGCATAATATCTTTTAGATGTAGATTTTTTAGAATAGTGAATGTCACATCTTTATTTGTCGACTCCTATTATAGTAACAAGACTGCTGTATTTTAGACAGCAGCTCCACCGAGTATAGGGGACTGTGTCTGATCCTACACCATGCAACAGCTGTCAGCTAACTAGCAGCACCTCACCAATACCAAAGGTAAGAGCAATTTGTGGCAGCCTATAGCATGACACTCAGATTCCTTGGGGATGTCACGATGGAACAGATCGTGCCACTTTCTCTCAGTGATACAAGTTTCAGACATGCAAAGACAAACAGGAGCAAGATCTTGGTTCAATATATATTTTATTGAAGCAAGTGGGTTCTATGTAAAAAGACATGAATTGCAATTGTGAGGATAACGAAACACAGCATTATCACAGCAATGACCAGGAAAGTGAAACACAAAGATAGTCCCACCATATTTTCACAATAGTGTCCCTAATATCCGGCATTAAAAGTGCCGTAAAAACTGGCACAAGGAAATCTTGTAGATTTCCTTATGCCATTTTTCCGGCTTCCCTAACAGGGGAAGGCTCCCATTGCATACATTATGCCTGCCGCAGGTATAAGGTAGCGCAAAGGGTTACGGAGTGGCGCGATGCATGCATTGCGCCACTCTGTAAATACAGTGCAGGGATTTCAGCTTTGTTGGGCCACATTAACATAAAAAATAATGACGTTAATGTGGCGCAAGGTGGCGCCTGGGGACTAAAAATGCACCCCTAAGTTTCTACACGAGAGCAAATAGCAGTGATAGCCCTTATCCTCCCTTCTGGTCCCAGGAAGGAAGCCCAACTCCCCGTACCTGTGTTCAGAGGTGAAGAAGAGGTTTGCTAGTGTGCGGGGAGTCCTCCCATGTAGATGAAGAAGAACCAGAGGTTTTCTGCAGAAACTGCGACGACGTGCAGCAGGACATGGCAAGTTGGCTGGAATGTCCCCTCTATCCTGGTGTGGGTAGTGTGATGTTTTATAATAACATATCTGTTATTTTAAAAACTGCCCTGACGTGACAACACATATTTTCCTGTGTACACAATGTACTTTTCGAAATGGCAATCCCCAGTAAATAAGACAGCCTTGGGTTGAACACAAAATAAAAATGTTGTGCAAAGAAATTAATAACAAATTCTGCGTTGAAAGGCAACTGATAAAATAATGAAAAACAACTCCACTAAAATGAAGCTCTGCTAAAATAATAAAAGGAATAAAAACAAAATGTAACGGTGAGAGGGCACATGCCTCAGGCCCAGGGCTAAATAATGTGCCTGTGTAAATGCTAAAATAACGTTTTGTGTTCAAAACCTTCTTCAAAATAGTTTACTTTGGAAAGGGAATAGTAAATGTCACCCCCTTAATTCCCAACATCTTTACCAATTGTGGCGGTTCGACCGCCACCAAAGGTTTGGCAGTCCGTGGCCCGCCAAACTCGTGGTTAAGCCCTAGGTGGATACAAAGGAAGATCTGCAGTTACAGAACAATAATTTATATTGTCTTATTTGTTTTGGGTGGGAAATGTTATACTTTATTGCTTGTATAAATATTATGTTATTGTTATTTGGATATGTGTGGTTTATGTGTTGTATTTATTTTATGTGATGGATTGAGATTGATCTTTGAGCTTTCTGGATGGTGAGGTTTAGATTTTTCATGTAAATAATTTGTATATTATTTGATGATCTCAGTCTTATTTAATAATGGATTTATATTTAATGTTTAGACTGATGTAATAAAATAATATTTTTATTACTGAGTAAACATTATTTTTAATATTGGTTAAGATTATGCAATACATTTTTGGGAGCTTTGTAGGCTAATATTTATCGTATAACACACATTAGGCTATTATTTCTAAGTTATCTACTCTTTTTTTTATGAAGTTTTACTTTAAATTGTAGCATGTGGTACTTTTTGGTTTGTTTGCTAAGTTTAGGTAAAATTTTTGTTACAGATTGCTCTGTTCATAGTTGTTAGAAGCTTTACTCTTTTTTAAATGCTTCTATAAATTTATTGAGTCAAGGTTGGGTTGTGCCTAGTGTGTATTAGAAGGCATTGTGGCATCATTCCACTGCGTTGTTTGTTTTGGCTTCCTGTGCCAACGTGGTGTCGTAGACATTCCGCCATGGCATTTGGAATTTGGGTGGTCATCTGTGTCCAAGTGCCTTCAAAAACTTCAATTGGGGAAAGGGTTAGTTTATCTTTGTTTTGTTGGTAGAAAGGACTTTCTATTAGTAAATTGTAGAGGTTAGCTACTTCCGTGACATGGACATATACTAGTGCTATCATAATTTTTTTTCAAAGGCAAATAGACTGTTTATAGCATAGTCTATACTTAATGCACATTATTGGACGTGTTCCATATGCTTTGATTGAAATGGTAGTAACAGTCTTGTATTTTTAAAATGTTTTGAATCATGGCTTATTCAAAGTCTAGGGCTGTATTTTGTAGGTAGTGGTTATTTGGTTAATGTTTAATGTCGTTTAGGAGTTTGTAAAAAGTGCTGCTTTGTTTATTTGGTGGTAGGGCATACGTTAAAGGGATATTTGTGATGTGATAATCACTGCGTATGGAGTACCTCTAAGTGAATGGTGTGGGACTCATTTTGAAGGTCCCACCCATCATCCAGATTTGATAATGGTTTAGCTGTAGTAAGTTAGCTGCGGTAGAAAATATTAGGATCAGTTTAGCATTGTTTAGGTTGTCCTATAACAGGAAAGGTTCCTCATTATGTGTCATTGTTACATATTCAGGTATTTCTATATCTTGGTATCTCCTATGGACAGGAAGAATGTTACAGGTGTCTTTCTTAGTTTGGGCAATTAAACATTTAAGTAGCTATAGGTGGTATTTGGCCTGTGATGAGTTCGGAGATCTTAGGGTGTAAATCTTTTAGGATTTTGGATGTGGTTTCCTTGGAGCCAGTGCTTGCCTCTCTTATATCCTGCAATACCCCTTATTTCTATTTATGTTACATTTGGGGGATTGGTTGTGTTCCCTTACATGAATTACAACATCATATTTCGTAATGGCTCTCCCATAGCATACACTAGAAGTGTATTTAGTACATTTCTAATTCACATTTTCTGTGCTGTACTTTCATGGTTGTAGGTGCAGTCCATGTGACTTAATAACTGTTTTTCTTTCTGGAATGTTTTTTGAAGGTTTGTTAGAAATGGGATCTCTAGTTGGCAGTCAGTTTACACACTGTCCAAGTAGAGACCATCACTCTAGTAAGGGAGACGGGAGATACACTGCTCAGATAACCTCTGCTCACCTTGTGGGCTTTGTAGCAAAAACAAAATATATATAAAAAAAGTAGGGACCATGGGTGGAGCCCTTAAGGGCTCTCCCATAGCCCCTACTTTTTTTTATTTTGTTTTTTTTAAAACAATGCCCTTACAGGCCACCTGGCACTGTGGGGAAAGCCTTAAGGTTTCCCCCGCAGTGCCAGTGCTTCAGCAAACATGGAGCTGGTATGACAGGGTCCCGCTGTCAAAATCCGAAGTGTTTGCTGTGACTTGGCTTGGCTGCAGTGCTGCAGCCAAGCCACAGCAAACAGCTATGCCCTGGGGGTGGGCACCCCTGGCACACAGCAGGAGTCAGCACTGGAGGGTGGCGGTCACCTGGGCCATCAGAGGCTCCTCGAGGGGGCCGCATGGCCCCCCTCCAACTAGATCTTAGCTCTGGGGAGAGGTGGTCCCCATGGCCTGTGGTCCGATAGGGACACCCTTTATTTTTTAAACCATTTGCCCCATGGGGTGGTGGTCCCCAGGGCAGCTGGAGGGCCACAGGGCCTCCCGCGTTAATGATAAGATCGCCCCAGGGAGGTGGTAGTCCCCGGGGCAGGGGGAGCACCACAGGGCTCCCCGCTTTAGTTACAAGATCGCCCCGGGGAGGTGGTGGTCCCAGAGGCAGCGGGGGGCAACAGGGTCCCCCTGCTTTAGTTACAAGATTGCCCTGGGAAGGTGGTGGTCTCCGGGGCAGCGGGAGGGGAGCAGGAGGGCCCCTCCCCATATTACAATGATGCCCAGGAAGGTGGTGGTCCCCTGGGCAGAGGGGCCACAGCCCCCCTGCATTAATGAAAAATGAGCCCCTGGGAGGTGGTTGTCCCCGGGGCAGTGGGAAGGGGCCAGGAGGTCCTGCCCCCTTGCTTTTTTGTTTTTTAAAAAAGCCCCCCGGACTTTGCCCACTTGGGGGCATTAGATTAACAAAACCCTGGAGCCCAAGTTTCATTTTTTTCTGATTTTACTAGCGGATTTGTGGATCCACAGCATCTCCACTCATAAAATCAACAAAAGAAAAATGCATTTTAGCCCTGGAGGGGGTACCTTTGGGACCCCAGCACCAGAGCTAAGGGTTCAGGGTGTTCGTACCCTGGCCACTTTTGTTTTTTAACTTTCTTTTTCGAACTCGGCTAAAGCTGAGTCCCAAGATAGCTGACAACACTTCAACAGCTTCTGTTGTTGAAGTGTTATCAGCCAATCAGGTCTCAGCACAAGATAGTTAGGGGTAGTGAATCCTTTGCATCCCTATATACACAAATTAGTTTTCCCCCTAATTTCTCAAAAACTACTGAACGGAAGTACACCAAAGCAAAACAAGCACTCTTTCTGGACCAGGACCTACCTTCCTGCCAAATTTGGTGTAATTCCGTTCAGTAGTTTTTGTGCTATTGGTGTTGAAAATCCCTATAGGAAAATGAATGGGGAAAACATGTTTTGGGACCCCCCTTTTTTCTCGGCTCCCCCTCGATGGATCACCCTGAAACTTTCCAGGCTGCAGCTGACGGAACTGGCACATTTTTTTGGGAAGTTTCGTGAAGATTCGTCAAGCGGTGCCAAACATATAGGCTAGCAAAAAAACTATTTTTGTATAGAATTGTAATCCTACCTATAACTACCTAGTGGCGACTGCCACTTGGTGATATAAATAAATATATCTATCTATATCTATATATATGTCTATATATATATACATATATATATATATATATAAATATATATATATATATATATGTATATATATTTTTATAAAACATTTTTTTCCCAATAACTTTGGTGCCGTTTGACGAATCTTCACGAAATTTTCAAAACTAGTTTGCTGCTCATTTCAACTGCTAATGATGTTACCTCATGCAATATCCAATAGGGATTTTTAGACATGACTACAGCCCGAACCGCTGGACAGAATTACACCAAATTTGGCAGAAATCTAGATCTGGGTCCAGAAAGCTTTTTGTAATTTGGTGTAAATCCATTCATTAGTTTCAGAGATAATAAAGGAAAAATAATATATAGATATCTAGGGATCTGAATCATCTGGGGATCTGAGAGATCTCATGCTGAGATCTGCCTGGCTACCAACACTTCTACCAGGATTCTATTGTATTCTGTATATAGTGTTTATATTTAATTTCTCCTTCTTCCATGTGTCTCTTTACTTTCTTAGATGACCAAATTACCTTCCTAGTGTTCTCCAGCCATCCCACTGTGTCTTTGGTGTGAGGGAATCTATCTCTCATTAGCTCAAAAAGATTATGTTGTGTCACCTCTCACCTGGCAACCATGTATGCTCCTACTGTTTTCCTCAGCTCATCTTCCCAAACCATCACATTACTGTTAGATAATTCAAAAATGCTCTTAATTACTCTATTGAACTTTTCAACATTTGCATTCCCCTAAAGATGGTATAACAATGTCGTTTTAAGCCCAATTTATGCACACTTCCAGTCTTTTGTATAAAGGTACTGAACGTATTTGCTGCAAATTTCTTCCCATTATCTGAAACTATCATCATCAGAAGTCCTTCACAGCTAAACACCTCTTTTAAAAAATCTACAACAGTTTCAGAATCTGCACTGTTACTACGTTGCATTTCAGCCATTTAGAGAAATGGTCTACTAGAACCAAAATCAATTTTGGAACTCCAGCTTTATCTTGTAGTGGGCCAAAAATATTTACCACTATCCTTTCTCACAGCATTTGTGGTATTTCAATAGGATGCAATGGTGGTTTGAAGGTATCCATGGTTTTATCAGAATTAGTACATTGAAAACACTCTCTTACTACTTTTTCTACAGCTTTATCAATACCAGACCACCAGTATGCTTGCTTAACTCTGCATTTGGTTTTTACAATGCCTAAGTGACCTTCATGGCATAAATATCTTACTTTCCCCCTCAACTCTTCAGGAGGAACAAGCCTGCCTCACCTTAACAAATATTATTTTTCCACCAATAGTTTGTTTTGTATGTCCCAAAAAAGAAACTAATTCCTTCTGTAGGAAACTCTTCTCAATCCGACAGTGATTTAGCCCATTCTTCCTGTCCCATGCAATGTAATTCCTCTGTATCAACTGTAGCCACTAGATACTCATCCCATTAATTTTTTTCTGAATGTTTAATGAGTGAAGGTAATCTGCTTAAAAAATCTCCAATTTTATTATGTGCCCCCAGACGTACTTCACTCCATAAACAAAGTCCAGTAACTGCTTGGACAGCCTGTTTTTTCTTGGTGAAACGTTGCTTAGGCCATTTGACGTGAGAACTTTAGTTAAGGGTTTGTGGTCGCTTTTTACAATAACTTTGGTGCCCCATATAAATTGTCTGAAATACTTAAGTCCCTTACACACCTCAAGGTCTCTCGCTTGATAACAGAATATTTTTCCTCAGCTTGTGTGAGTGCCAAGACACAAAAGCAACCACCTGTTCAATATTGTTCTCTTGTATTTGGGATAGTACAGATCCCAGACCATTACCTCTTGTATCTGTGGTGATGACACTCCTCCACTTATGATCGAAACCTGGGAGCACTGGCGCATTACAAATATCTTTCTTAATACTATCAAAACATCTCTGGCATTCATCTGTCCATGCAAACTTTCTTTTTTTAACAACTGTCTAATGTGATAGATCTTCTCTGGAAAAATTATGCACAAATTTGGAGTAATATTCTGCTAAACACAAAAAAGATTGTACTTCGTCCTTGTTCTGAGGATTGGGGGCTTCCTTCATGACGTCACCTAACACTGTTTGTGTCTAATACCTCTTGATCTGATTTCATGCCCTAAATAAGTGTTTTCTGCAAACCTGCACTTTGTTTCTGCAGCTGTTCACCCGCACTCTTCTATTGTCGTTAGTACACCAAGTAGTTCAGTGTCGTGCTCCTTCCTATCTTTCCGCAATATTAGTATGTCATCTTGGAAAAATATGACAATCTTCCTATTTTGAAATAGCTTGTACATAAAGCATTGTAACATTGCTGCAGTGGAGTCTAAACTGAATGGGACTGTTTTAAATTGAAAATAACCAATGAGGGTTATGAACGCTGTTAGGTGTCTGCTACTCTGATGTAACAGTACATAGTGGTACGCCGCACTTAAGTCAGTCATGGAGAACCACTTCATGTTTTTTGTTGCAGATAACAGATCATCTATTCTAGGTAAAGGAAACGTGTACAAATATATTCTTATTAAGTTGCCTTAAATCTACGCATAGATGTACGAGACCATTCTCTTTCCTTGCTACAACTAAGGAAGCAATCCAATCTGAAGATTCAACTTGTTCTATTACAACACGATCTGCCAATTTGTTAAGTTCACAAATCACCTCGTCCCTTACGCTCAAGGGAATGTTCCTTAACTTATGTACGCAAGGTTGGGCATTCTCCTTAAGAACTATCTTGTGAACAAATTATTCTAATACCTCTATATTGACCATAAAAACTTTAGGAAATTTGTTGATAACCTCATCATGTCTCTCCTTCTTATCATAGTATATAATCAATACTGGATCAGGACTGTTGGGATCAAGACGATGTCCAGTTCTCCCTGATCCCACCAATCTAATACACATGGACCAGATACAGCAACATACAGTTTACTTTCTGCCTTTATCCCCTTAAATTTGAACAATAGTTTGCGGAAACCCAATAGATCAATAGGCTCCCTGGTAAAACTCTGTGGATGTATAGCTGGCTTTTCAAGCATGGAGCCTAATTTGTCATGGAGTAGGTCTGACCATGTGCACTTATTAATATTGCTACATGAGGATCCTGAATCAGCTATCCACTTGAACATCCCCTATAAATATTTTGCACATGAGTTTCTTCCTGACTGGTCCTTCCATACATAGTACTCCATCTTCATGTACACACAAAATTTGCAGAACTTCCACATCAGAACTAGAACACTCATCTTCTTCACACTCTTCACCAACACATTTTACAGATTTGTGTTTGCGACAAACTCGCACAAAATGGCCTTTGAAGTTACACTTAGCAAATTTTTGGCCTAAGGCAGGACACTTTTTTATTATGGGCTAAATGGGAAGAACTCCCACACCTGTAACATTTCCCTCTAAAATCTCCCATATTTTACCTATATATTTTAGTTTCCCTGCATTTTGTCCATTCTTACTTTGTTTTTCTTGACTACCTTCAATTTGAGTGTTTTTCTTGACCTGTTTCACAATTTCTTCTTTACTATTAGGTTTGCTTGGGGTTTCTAGTGCTCTAGCGCATCTGGTGGTTAATTTTGATTTGATAATGATAGCAGTGACCTCTTGCAAACTGGAATTCCCATGCACCCCACAATCTGTCTTGCAAACCTGGATTGTTGCAGAGCATAATCACTGTGTCACAAATCAATTCCTTCTACAACACACCAAACCTGCAAGACAACACAATTTTCTCTAATACAACAACATATGCTTTAGGACCCTGTTTTTCATGATAAACGTTTTATCGCTCAATTGCTTTGCATACAGTAGGTGTAAAATATGCATCTAAATCTGTTAGCGTGTTTGTGAATACGTCTCCTTCATCCCCTGAACAGGTGTTTTTTTCCATGCGGTTATAAATCTCAGACCCCTCCATCCTCCGGGCCAAGGCAATGTAGCAATACTTTTTTCTTTTTCTCTGGTGACATGTCCTTAAATGTTTCAATGTAATTGATTAAATGATCTTTCCATTCCTCCCATTTCAGATTGTTGATTTCATCTTCCTTTATCATGAAATTCCGTGGCGATACTAAATTCATAGTAAACATTTTTTAACAACAGAAATAACTTATCATAATAATAAATGTGTGAGGAATAACTGCTGTTTCACCAGTGTGCTCAACAATATTTGATTGTTACAGTTTAACAGGCAGGTGATTCAGTGCCTCACCATACTGTGTGCAATTGTTAGTTGTGCCTGTCAGCGATAACAAGCGCCTTAATAAATTGGTATGCCCATCATGGATTTCATATGGATTAGTTGATAGGTAAGTTTCAGGTTCTTTCAGGTGTGCCTGTCACTGATACTAAAAATAGGTGTGATACTTCCACTATGCATAACACATTAAGTTAGGTATGCCTATCATCATAAAGGTAAATAGGCGTGTCATGATTTCTCAGGTGTGCCTATCACAGTTACTAAAGATAGGCATGGCACTTCTACTGGCTCTGATGTATGAAACATGAAGATAACACCCGAACATAGTTGAAAAAGGCCCAATCCAAAATGGCTGCTGTTTTATGTGGGCGTACATGCTTACGTTTCTACTTTGAAGGAAACAAAGTGCAGCGGAAAGCGTACCTGAGAGCGCCTGCTCTGAAATGTTCCCTGCTGGTCAACTGTAGCCACTAGATACTCATCCTATCCTCGTCGCCAATATTATTGTGTCTAATGGCACAACTTTGACACATGAATGTGTTTGAAGTTTTATTCCAGCTCAAGACCATGAGCACCACACTCACAGCAGTAAGAGGACAGCACACAGAAACTCCACGTCCTCTCTCCTTAAAGTCATCCTCCCTACCCCAACATTCCCCATTGCATTCTATTCTGCATAAACATTCTAAGAGTCGTGATATAACATTATAAAGCTCATGAGACATTCCCATTACCTACGTACATTTTACTTATTACTACGTACCTCTATTTAGATATACCAGTCTGCTCTAGAATTGTTTTTTCGGTTCTGCAGTAAAACAAAATAAACCACTCTAGTTGCATAGCCACACGGGGGGAAGTTCAAGAATTTCAAGTTGTCATGAAAGCAAGTCATGTCTTGGATTTCAATGTAATTTTCAGTGGCAGTGGATATCTTTTTCACAAGGTGATGTAATGCCATCGGGCATCTCGCAGTCTACCTCTTGCATTTGTCATCTCATGGCAGCACACCGACAAAACACAGACTGGTCAAAGTAAATTATAGCTATTAAAAGTGATTTTTTTAGTAAATTTTAATCCAGAGATTCTTAAAACCCATTTACCATCCAGGTGGAATCGCTACTTTGAGACATATTCCTCTGTGCATATATTGCGAAGTGCCATAATTTGTAATGTGATAAAAATCTCTATTTTATACTTCCCTGATCATCAGTAACACTCAACGGTATAAATGTTTTGCACTTCCACCCTCTTCCTTGTCACATTCCTTCCATTAGGCAGGTCCAGCTTATCCAGAGACCACGCAAATGCACTCGCTGTGTACATTTGTCAAAACACTTTAGCTTTATCCCCTGCCCAGAGGAGATAAATGCCTCTTAATTAAAGACTTATTTAACTGTCTTCACGGTGGCAGTCTGTGCTGGTTGATGAATTGTACCATGTACTTATAGATAAGCTACTTTTCTTGTTTTCTCTGATGTATAAGATTCAGTTGGTTTGGTTGTAAATAGGGAAAACGAGTTTGACTACTGAGTTTGACTACTGCACTGTTGAAGTTACATCTAAAATTCAGTCTGGTTTCATCTTTGTTGTTATCAGAAGGAGCCCTGTTTTTCAAGTTAACAAGGATGCTGGCCGGAAGAAGTGGCAGCATGTAAAGCATGACTGTATAGGACGGCTCACTCAACATCGCTGAGTGGAACTAGGTGTTATTAGGTCGAGCATGCAAGCGCTTTGATCTGTTGTAAGTCTTGTGGGCTTTTAACCACGCCCACCACACGCCAATCACTTACACTCGTTTGTGGGCTTGCCTTTAAAAAATCCTTAGTTATTTTTGGTAAATGCATCATGTTTGTCCCTCTTTGGGACTGTTTTGTTGCTGCCTTGGACACCGACCGTGTAACATGGATAATTGCATGTTTACCGATACATTTGACTGCAAGCGAACTTCTTTTCCCTTTTGGGTCTCTCCTTCATGCTCTTGGCGGGCATGGCACTTTGAATCACCTTGCTTATGTCAACTGTTTTACTTTTCATTTTCAATTTATGTGGCAAGAAAAGTCCAGTTAGGAATTTACAATGCCAATAGCTCTAACTAGAGCAAAGATGAGACCCTTTACATTGCAAATGCTTGTTTTTGTTTTGTACATTGTTCAGCAATCTAGGTGTAAGGAATACACTACCTAGGTCAGTATTATCAAAAGTGCTCTGGGATGGGGGAAACAGCAGTTTGTGGCTATTTTAGTGATCCTGTGGCACTTTCATAATACAGCATGGGCCTTATGCGCTTGAGTGGTCTCTTCTCTAAAAGAGATTGTGCACATGTAGTGCTGGCACAACCTAAAGGGGCATTCCTGCTTTGTGTGGCCACAAGCACAGGAGGAAACACTTTTCCTCTGAAACTGGCCATATTACAGACAAAGGCACAAAGTCAAACAAATTGTCAGAGGTACGCTGACTGTGTGCCTTAAAAAGGTGGTTCACAGCCAGTGCAACCTCCCCAAAGGTATCCCTTGGAAAGGTGAAAAGGGGGTACTGTGGACCCCTAGACACCCCTGTGCAGGTGGGTACAGTCAATCACTTCACCTAAAGCAGGGGCGATCTCTGTCCCCCTTTGAAATGCAGGCTGGTTGCTACTTGCACAGTCAAAGGTGGACCAACTGTTTCAAATTAACCGGTCAATCTTTCAGTGATGTGCTGCTCCCAGGACAGGTACCAGTTTGTGGTTTTGTTGGTGCTGTGCATTCACTCTGAGAGGGTGTAGTGCTCTGGTCTGTGCCTGGTGCACCCAGTTAATTTTGAGCCACATCTCAGATCAGACCACTGTGCCCTACCTGTGAAATGGGCCCTTGTGACTAGATGTTTGGGAGATGAAAACAGTTAATTCTGCTGCTGAAGAGCCAGTCTCACAATGGAAATAATACAGATTCTAGGGTGGATGAGCATTATTAGACAGCAAAGAGGAAACCTTTTAGGCCATGGATCGAGTAGGGCAAAAAATAATCTTCATATGGCAAATGATCCATATGTTGATAAATGCGATGTATTGCTGGAGGTTTTTAGTGATGTGGACAGTAAAAATGTGTCAGGATGTACATTTAAATTGATCATTTCAAGTTATTTAATTTGCAACAAAGGCAAAATGAAAATATTGATAAATAAGTGATCTGTTTAAAGAATGTGAGTTTGATTTCTCAGGTTGGAGAATTCAGCAAAGAACCTATAATTAATAACATTCATTTTATGTATTTATTTAAGTGCTGGTGCAAACACTGTACACGTATTTGCGGAGAGGTTTAACATATTGACAAAGACCTAGGCAGCAGAGTGGGAACAAAATGTGTGAACATTTGCTTACAGTGCCTTCAGTAACACTGTCAACTCATTATGAAACTTTAAAACAACAAAATGACAAGTTTGAAATGAAGAGGGGTCCCAAGGAATGGAGCACATGGTCTAATAAGAATACCTTGCCCTGCTGAACAACGATTTCGAGGATGGTAGGAATTGTATGGAGCAGTAGTTTGAGAATATTGGAAACCAGAGCAAATTGATAAAGCACACAAATACCAAGTGGCATCTTAGCGCTAAAACTGCAGATACAAGAAAGAGGATACATAGACACTGAACCGACTGCTAGATCCATCAGAAGATTTAAGAATGGGAAAACAACAGTTGTGTGACCTGGCCCATCTTACAGGGGCATCTCCTCTGGGTACTTTACCACTGCTATCCAGCGCTGAAGTGCACATGCTCGCTGTGTAAATTGTATTGGTGATTGGTTTATCCCTGATTAGCATATTTGATATACTAGTAGGTCCCTAGTAAAGTGCACTGGAGGTGCCCAGGACCTGTAAATCAAATGCTACTAGTAGGCCTGCAGCACTGGTTGTGCCACCCACATTAGTAGCCTTGTAAACATGGCTCACAATTGCCTCTGCAGTGTCTGAGTGCAGTTTTAAAGTGCCAATTTGACCTATCAAGTTTACCCACTTGCCAGGGCTAAACCTTCCATTTTTCTACATGTAAGGCACCCCTAAGGTAGGCCCTAGGTAGCCCCATGGGCAGGGTGGAGTGTATGGTAAAGGTGGGATATGTATTCATGTGTTTTACATGTCCTAACAGTGAGATAGTGCCAAATTCGTTTTTCACTGTTGGGCGAGATTTAGGTCAATGGTTCTTTGCCTCTGTATGATCTAAAGTATGTTTTTTCAATAGTACCAAAAAGGATGCCTTGAGCAATCATTCCTGCAAGTTTATGAGCAATATTTGGTGGACAAGAATCGGAAGGTACTCCAGAATAAGTCTGAGCTACCATGTCTATGACCTTAACTTCTGTTAAGGGAGGAAACTCCAGAAGAGCATCACCCATCTGAGCTGTGGCAGTATCTGAGTTTCAGGGATACTTCTTACCTCTAGTATTTACTTTATCATTAATGTCCTCCACTTTATTTTTCAAAAAATCTGCTAGCTTGTCGCAAAAGTCCTGACTAGGCGGAGCCCTACAGCTAGCTGAAGGAGAGGACAGGATTTGTACTGTTTTAAAAAGGTTTCTGAGAATTCTTTTTCTAATAAAACATTGTCTGGGAAATATTTGGTCTTATCCCTAAATATCTGATTTTTGTACTCATGAACGAGTAACTTTTATTTTACTTTTTCACCCTCAGAATAGTCTTTTCTCCAAATATTCTCCTGTCTTCTAAGTTTTAGTTTTAGTTCCCGAAACTGCGAGAAGAACCACAGTGATGAAGGCCTACTTCTATAGCTTTTAGTGGTTATTTGGGGTGCTACCTTAATAATATCTGTCTCTAACCAATTTGTATCACCCCCCACCCTCTGGTAAACATCATCCCACCCGAAGTTCGGCTTTTCCCTTAAATCTCACATAATTCTGCATGATCAATCTTACTCCAGGGTTGATGTTTTATTTCCTGAGAGATATTATAAAAGATTGGCCCAGCTGATTTTATACAGAAATTGATGACTTTATGATCTGACCAGGCTACAGGTAATAGGTCCGTAACTTTTAGATCTGGATCATTAGAAAAAATTCTGTGCAAAATATATCCAGCAATGTGCATAGAGGTATTCACCCGCTCATCCAGGCCAAACCCTTTTAATATGTCAATAAAACGCTGAGATCATGGTTACTGCTGTCTTCTGAAAATTAAAATCTCCTAAAATCTTAAGCTTGGGAAATTGCATAGATGATTCAACCATCCCCTCAAGACTCTCTAAAAAGGTTACTTTAGGACCAGAAGGCCTATAAGTCAAAAGTCCTTTAAAACTGCTATCCCTTTAATTTACAGCCAAAAACATTGTATTACTATCTACCAGGGGCACAGGTTTAATAGAGACTTCCAAATGGTGACGAAAAAACACAGCAAGGCCCCCTCCCCATTTATTTACTCAATCTATCCTAGAGATAACGAATCCAGTTGGTAGCACATCTTTTAGATCTGCATTCAAAGCTTCACCCTCTCTGGTTTCTGTGAGCAAGGCTATATTGAGGTTATATGTTTCTAAATGATTGTGAAATGCAGCTTATACTTAAGAAGAGACCACATACTTAATAAAATACAGTTCAACCTTCTGTAAGATGCATCTGAAACACAGGTAGTCGCCATTGAGGGACTCTGTTCCATTTGAGCACCCAGCTTACAATTACTACAAAGGATATGTCCCTGAAATTAAGTACAGTCAATTGTATTGCATAAAGGTAACTTACCCACGTTCAGAATTGCAGCGGATTTCTCGAGTATTTTAGAGAAATTTGTCCAGGGATATGGGAGCTAGGCGCAGTCTTGGTGCAGACGGGTGCAGATGGGCTTGCCTTTGGTGCATGCATCTGCTGTGTGTCCACGTCAGCTGGCTCATTAAGTAAGAGAGCCCGAGCAATGGACTAGACCTCTAACCTGCGATTGAAAGGAAAATGGCCTCCAAATTACCCCAACCCAGCTCTGAATACGGCGCCAGAGGTAGTATCAAAACAAATGAAATAGACCATGCAAGCTGTTGACTGATTTATTAAAGCTAAATTGAACACTGATAGAGGAGTGAAGAATAGGTTGAAGAGAAAGAAGGAAATATTGTGGAAGGTCAACATAAAATAATAATAATCCAAAACATAATAAATACAAATATTTAATAAGAGGTTTAGCATCAGAAAAAGACTTAAGTGTAGAGACTCTTCCTTATAATGTACAACCGAAATAGAATTGTGTGAGAAAGCCAAGCAATCGGTTTTTAAAAGACACAACAGACGCAAGTACGTGTGGTGTAATGAATGGTAAGAAAAGGTGGGAAATAATAGGAGTCAGAAGCCAGAAAATATTGGGTTTGAAACGATTTATGTGGACAATGTTGACAGATGTCCTGGATTCAATGGCAAGAAGAAACACAAAAGAGAAACTGTCTGCACCTGAAATGAATGAAAGGATTTGGTGACATACGTGTAAAAATGTGGTTGAACTCAACATGAGCAAATAACTGAAGATATTTGAATAATATAGAGTAAAGCCTACATGACTAAGTTCAGAGCACTGAGAATTACCATACAGGTAAGAAGAAAATAAGACATGACACCTTTCCAGCACCAGAGAAGAATGATCAGATAAATAAGAAGAGATCAAGGAAAGAAAAGAAACAAAGAAGTACAAGGAACTTAATAAAAAGAAATGGGTGAGGAACAGCATCAAAGGTAGTGGAACCATCTGACAGTACTAAGACAGAGGACAGTTGGTGATAACAAAAATGGGCCAAGCGCTAGAATGGCCTACATGAGAACCAAATTGAAGATGATATAATGGATTATGAAGTGAAAGGAAATACACTAGTTAAGCATATATGTATGCAGGTATGTGGTTTTTGTATAGTGCAAACCTATCAAAAAGCTAGTGGAATGCTGTACAGAGTCAAATGCAGCCAGTCAATCAGTGATGGGAGAGGTAGCTACTTGTGGACTATTACTGCATTGTGATATGGTGCTCTTTAAAAAGGTTTGTCTGAAAATCTTTCTTTCAACTTGTCTTGATAAATTCAGAGATGTTTTTCCAGATCCTCTCTACATAGGTGGAAAAGGCCTGAATGAATAATGAACTAGAATTTGTAGACGAACACAACTGGAGGTCAATTGGCTGGTAGTCAGCTCCAATTATGGGCACAGGCATTTATGTTTTTAACAGAGGAATGACTTTAGCAGATTTTTAAAAAAAACTAATATAGTTGTACCCAAATCCAAGCACCAGCATATGGCTTCCAAATTATTTCTGAAAGGAGGAGGAATCTGAGGCTCAGAGGGTCAAGTAGAGCGAAGAGGGAGCAGCAACACTAAAGACTAGAGAGCACCATCCGTAGTGGGTGGGTGGAGTCAAAATGTTTCTCCACCTCCAAAGTTGGAAATCCAGATGCATACCCTGACTGATCGCTGGGTATTGTTGCTGCTCTAATACCCCACTGTTGTCTTTTCCCCAGGCTTCTGTTCAAAGATGTGTAATATTGTGGCTGCTCTGCCACAGGCATGTGAATGCCAACTAGAGAGTTTTGTGTAACCTTTCATGCTATGATTGCTTATCATTTTTGGTGAGACTGTGTTTACTGCCTGATGAGCTTGTGTGGCTGCTCCATGATAAACTTGTGTGTAACCTCTACCTTGGTTACCTGTGTTACTTTCCATTAAAGAGCTTGTATTCTTGTACTTGATATGCCTGTGTGTAACTGCTCTGCCATATCCCTGTGTGTGCTTGTCACTGTTCATAATGTGCCTTTACCTGACTGCCTCATGATGTTTCATGTCACTGGTGCTTGATCTCTGTGGCAAATCCACCATGTAGACTTATGTAACTGCTTCATGATGTGCCTGACTGTGTTGTGGTGCCCCTGTGAGTAAGTGCTTCTTGTCATGAGTGTGTGAACTGCTCCACAATATTTTATGTCTCTTATTCTGGAGTGACTTTAATCTGTTTTTATGTAGCACTTAAAGCCACTGTTTTGCTTCCTTCAAGTGCAATAAATAATAGCATTACTCAGTTTTATGGTACAAAATAAACCAGCCTCAGATGGACAAAGGGATGAGCTAGTCTCACTGGGTTCAAAGTTGTGACCCTGTAGATTTGCATTGGTGTGGTGACTCTACAATATGTGTGTTTTTCATGGCTCTTGTAAATGCTTGCCTGCAGGCATGTGTGACTCCCTCCCCGCTTTGGCTGAAACTGATAAATGATGTTCATGTATCTGCTCTGTGGTGTGCCTTTGTGAAACTATACCGTAATATGGGTTTGTTCACAATTGGCACTGCAGCTTATCTTGTTGACAGGCGCACCATCTTTGGTGGCTCTTTGCACACCTGCAGTCAGGAGACCAATAGACCGCACACTAAGTGTAAAAAAGAATTTCCCATCCATGCACCCAGAGTCTGGAACAACATCCTCATATTCATCAGTAATGCCCCATCGGTGCTGCAATTTAGGAGAGGGTTGACAATGTATTTCTTCAAAAGAAAACTACATCACACTGCATTACCAGTCCATAAACCAGATACTTTTCCTATTAGTTGTTGGCTCTATGTTTGTCTTTGATCCTGTACCCACTGTAGCCATTAATCCCTTCTAAAATACACAAGAAATACCTGGGATCCTACAAACCATGTTCTAACCATGCCTTTACCCATACTAATACTTAAATAAGAACAATATGTTGAGTCCTGCCATCTTCCTATACCAGCCTTAGAGTATCCTCCCACCCATGATTCTAAAATATATACTGTATATGGTGTCCTGCAGCACATACATGTTCCCTTGGAAATACTGTCCCCCACCCTATTCCAATATTTTTAAAAACATAGGCCCATATTTATGAAAAATGGTGCACAACTGAGCTAACGCAGTTTATGTCATTTTTATAACGCCAGCTAATGCCATCCATGCGCCATATTTATAAAATGATGCACGATGGCGCTAAGGAATGGCTAGTGTCTCAAAAAGAGACGATAGCCAGTGAGGGATGTTGTTAGGGGAAATGGCACTAGTGGGTCAGAAAAGAGTTTAGGCTGGCTAGCAGCAAAATATCTGCCACTAGTCAGCCTATCATCATTTTTGGACGCACAAGCAGCTAAAAAATGACTCCTGTTTAAGTATAGACAGGAGTCATTACCCTACCCCAATGCCCACCACAGGGTACCAGTGTCCCCTGGGCAAGCCCTACATACCGAGTGCCAGGCAGGGGGCCCCATGTAAGGGGCCCTCAATGGAACACCACACACATGCACAAACACTTACCTGGGATGTGCTTCCTCCTCCTATAGCTGTGGTGTGGGTGGTGGTGTTGCTGGGGATTGGGATAGGCATCTTTGTGCCCATTCCATGGTGTTTACCCATGGAAATGGGCCTACCTGCACTTTAATGCCTCGCCTGACCAGGCGTTAAATAATGACACTAAATGGGTTTAGTGCCATTATCTAGACGCGCCTCCCAGTTGCGCGTCATTTCTGCATCAGGAGTTAAATATGGCGCTGGGGGCTAGTGTTGTTTTTAGGAAGGGAATGCCTACCTTGCATCTCATTGACGCAAGGTGGGTTGGCGCTTCCTAAAAATGGCGCTATCTCCAATATTTTAACACTAGACTGGTCTAGCGTCAAAATATAAATATGGAGTTAATTTAGCACCTTAGCGCCAAATTAAATGGCGCTAAGGCAACACTAACCTTTCATAAATATGTGGCCATAGTATCTGGCATCCAACTGTCCCCTATACTGCCTTCTCTTCTCTTGTCCCCGTGCCTCCCCACTCACTAAAGCAGCTTTGGGACCCATGTCAGCAGCACCTTGCATTCTATGTCATAGCAAGACTACAGAGAAATATGGCTGACAGTGAATGTGGAGTTTGGAGTAGGTAGAACCCCCCTCGGGTCTCTGAAGACCCAAGAGGGGTGGAAGAAGACAGTCATGCAGTCATACTATGCTGGGATAAGCAGCTACCTTGATACTTTTGCACTGCTTCTGAGATAAGTGTTTTATGGGATCCATGGCACAACCAAACCATTTACTGTCTGAAGTAATGTCTTGTTCCGCTTATCCAAATTAAAAGCATTGGCAAAGCCAGTAGGTCTAGCTTTAATATGCTAACACATACAAATACAGGCATGCAGAAATGCACACTTAAGATTTGTGACAGTTCTCAGCACAGCCTGCTTCTGCTTTTGTGTATTAGGTGTGCACTGTTTTTTTATTTTCCAAGCATACAGTGAAACACGTTGAACAATGACTTGCCAATGCATGTGTTTATGTATGTGTTTACAGTAATCATTTTGATGGCACTTGGGGAGACTTCTTGGCTAAACACTATCTCAGATATGGTCCTTGTCTTTTAAATGGAGATTTCAACCACTACGTTCATGCCCACGATGCTGAGGCAGCAGTGATGGGAAGACATGACAATTCATAACCTTTCCCAGTTGGTGAAGGTTCTTCACAGTCCAAAGACCATAGTCTGAATTTGGTTTTCTGGTCTATCCAGAAAGCAAGACCATCTATTCACCAGTTCTTGGTACAAAATAGTTAAGTAATGTAAATCTATTTGTGAGAGATCACTTTACAAAGGGACATAAAACTGCTGTCTCCTTCCCTTTTTGAATGGATTTGTGGACAAATAGCAACAACGTGGCTAACTAATATCTGTGATCCCACAGACTCCCTGGTCCCGTTCGGAGCAGTTAAGTGCCTGGTATACGAGCCTCCTTGATTTATTTTTCAAATAGCAAGCCCTTAAACATATCAAAAGGAAATGGATAAAAGGTTCATTAAAGGCCCTATGACGAAAAACAGCACAATACCTGCATGTGCAGTACAAAAAAGTTTGTCAAAAATATTTTCTTTCAGCTATGCGTAATACACTTGTGTGCTATTTAAAAACTTGCTTTAACTACTTGCAAACTTTTCATAAACGTTTATCACTTCAATATTTTGTAAACTGGGCTAAGCATTATCCAACTTGGAAAATGCATGAGGAACAAAACCTGCTACTATGTTATTTTTTTCTTTCTCTAACAATTAGGTGAATTAGATTCCTCCAATGCTCCAAACCTTTTTAAGTTCCATGATTAATCCTCTTTCATTTTTATTGCAGACTTGACAGCACAACTGTTGCCAGACAATTGTGCGATCATCACGAGAGAGCGGATTTGGCTCTGCCTACATGTTGGGAGCCAGGAGTACATGTTTTGATAGGGCAGAAGTTATCTGCGTCCACAAAAAAAGTGCTTGCCCTCCAGGCAGAAGTTGTCATTGTGATTATTTATCCAGCTGCTCAAGCTTGAATTTACAGACACACACACATGACATTGGAATGTTATTAAAACATCCTAGATTACTAGATAATGTATGCTGTTTTTCCCTGGCAGCAGCACAGATGGGAGGAGGGCAGTCATTAACCTACAAGGATTGTTAGGTCTGGCTTGACAGTGCAACTATCACCTGACCTTCTAA
Organism: Pleurodeles waltl; assembly: GCF_031143425.1. NCBI lineage: Eukaryota > Metazoa > Chordata > Amphibia > Caudata > Salamandridae > Pleurodeles > Pleurodeles waltl. The sequence continues at coordinate 1,606,739,551 of NC_090444.1, forward strand.
ACTACACCAATATCACTCTACAGTCCTTTTCTTCCACAGAAATACACATGGATTCCCATGCAATTTACTTTACATTGCCATGCAACATTCCTTTAAAGTCAGACCTATTGGCATTGCCAATGCTTGTTGAAAATGCTGTGAAATGCATTGTTTCATTGCTCTCAGGCCAGAAGCCAAAAGGAACTCCTGCTGACCCTGTTTTGACTCTGTTACTGTAAGCGTGTCCTCATCATCAGTCCCCATAACCATTACTGTTGACAGCTCCTGGCTAGTATCACCCAGCTGTTAAAGACAGCAAAATTATACTTCTGGGATTTATTCCATTTCAGTCCATTGCAATATGTTCAAATCTAAAGTCGACAAAAACGTAGTAGGTTACCAGTTATGCTGCATTTTATAGCTCACCGGTAGACGTATGCCATGCAATCAAGATTCAATCCTAGTCACAATATGACACCTGAGCTTTACAAATGTGCACCAGCTGCCTTCCTACCGCTGCTAACAAGAATTGCCTACAGCCATCTTAGATCTTTCAGCTACCTTTGATATGGTAAACCATAAAATCCTACCAGAGGGGAGAGACAGGGAGGGTCATTCTGTGAATGATTTTTGTCATTACTGGATATCAGATTATTTTAATATGTAAATTCAGATTCATCCCGGAAGTGGTGTGTGGGGGGGTTACCACAGGGTTGTCTTCTGTCACTTATTCCATTTAAACTCTAGGTTACACCTTTTTTATATCCTTTTTTGGGCTAGCCAGGCACTCTAATGTGAATTGACAAGTCAATATTGGATAACATCTTAAATGAAACATAAATTCAATCTTTCTCTGTGTGAAGCAATAATAATTCTCTTCAATTACTATTTTTAACTCTACATTAAAAATTACATTTTGTGGGAGCAGGATTGAACACTTATATACCAAGTCAGAGCTGTAATTAGAGTTGATTGCAAAGTAAGATATATGATACTACAGTTGTAGGTGCTCTAACTAATCCCCTCCTTGTCTATTTTAACCTACTGTATGCTGATCCTCCACAGCAAGTGTTGCATTGGTATCAGTTGTCCCAAGCAGCAGAATGACTAAAGTGCCCTTCAGGGAAGAAAAATAAATTAGTAATAAAGTTAATTTAGTACCATTTTATTTTCCATCCCCCCATCCTGCACTGAGTGGCAGCAGTGAGCTGTGCACAATTTAAAGTGTGCATGTCTTTGGCCGGCTGTGTTGTGACGGGCAGTCAGACATGCACACTTCAAACTTCTCTAACCTAAGTGTTTCAAGACAGCTGGGTTAGAGAAAGCAGAGGCCTCCAGTGCTCTTAAGAGCGCAGGGAGAGGCCACTTCCTCCAATCCTCACGCTTATTTTATGCTGGTTACCAGCATGAATGCAGCACCAGGATTGCTTAAGGGAATTTGCTGGAGCCCGAGGAGACCGGAGCAAGGAGTATGTCAAACCTTGTGTAGCGAGCAATGTAAGTGTTTTTTTTCTTTTTTTACACACACCACTTACCTTGCATGCATGCACCCATGCACCAATACCACATTTGCCCCCCGCCTTATTCCAAACGTCACTGGTCCCAAGCAGAGTTGCCTGCTTTTCTATCCCCTTTGCCCCATGGCAATCTTAAGAATGCACTCAAACCTTTTGTTTCACAGGTTCTCATCTCATAGTCTGAAAACACCAAGATAGAAATTTCAGCATCTTGTATATAAAGGCACATTCGAAATTCCCTTTCTTACAAGTGACATAAAGCATGTGAGGGGATTATACACTGGGGCAATGGTCACCCCCCCAAAGGGGGAAAAGCACTGTTGGGCAGTTCTGACCTCCTTGGGGTAGATAGGCCTATTTTTTTTAGGCCCATCTGCCCCCCAGTGGGGGGGGAGAATCCACTAGGCAACAGGGATTTTGTTTGTGTGTGGAAGAGTGTGTGTGTTTTTGGGTAGGCGGGCGGCTGCTTGGGCAAGGGTCACCTCCCTAAGGGGGCATAATGTTTTACACCGTTTCTGCCGCTCATTATTTTTAAGCTGACTTGCCCCCTGGGGGGGGGGGGGTGCATAAGCCACAATGACGCCTGGGATGTTTCGTGCTTTGTTTTCTTTTTGTGTGGGGGGGTGGCACATTGGGCAAGGGGGCAAGGGGCCACCCCAAAGGGGAAAAACACTGTTGGGCAATTTTGTTTTTTAGGCCCATCTGCCCACAAGGGGGGCAGAATCCACTTCATACCAGGGATCTTGTACGTGTGCTTTGTGTGGGGGGGGGTGGCCCGTTGGGCAAATGATTCAGCACAGTACTGGTGGCCATTTCTGCCCCCTTGGGGGCAAATCGGCCTAGTTTTTTTTTAGATCCATCTGCCCCCGGACACCACTAGACACCAGGGAAAATTTCTAAATGTTTGGTGGCAGGGTGTTTCTCAACTGGCAAAGTATTTGCATTTGTGATTATAACAGTTTATTTCTCTTTTTTTCCTAGTTCAAAAGTTTTGCTTCCTTTGCTGTGGCTCGTTGCGGTTTTGTCAGTGATTGACCTGCAGTTTGCGTAGTTGCATGTTTTAGGTAAGTAAATTTACTCCAAAGGAGTATTGTTGCCATGCATGAATGACATGTTTGTAGGTGGTGTACTAAATGCGGGATTGTGAGTGAAAGAGTCCTTAGATTTGTGCATAATTATATTTATGTTGTCTTATGTGTAATTTTCTTTTCTTTTTTCTTTTAAGTGGGATATCATTGGTGATTGTTGTGTCTGTGCAGAATAGTTGCTGGTGAGTCTAGCTTTTTCAGGCAGGTGAGTGGCATAGTTTTTGAGTACATAACTCTTTGTGATAAAGCCACACTTTGTTTATTACTTATTTTAGACAGTGCTGGTTTTTGTTGCCGGCTTTGTCAAGTTACACTTCTTAGAAAGGATCATGGCTAGCCGCAGAGTGATCACTCAGCAGGTTGTTGGCATGCTTTTTGAGTCATCTTCTGACCATGATTATGAGACGGACTCTGCATCTGAGGCAGTGGAGGAAGAGAGAGAGATTCTGGCAGTGAGTTTTCTGTCTGAGAGGAATCTTCTGAGGAGGAAGTTACTCTCAGTGCAGATGAAGGGACTGTTTTAGAGGAGGACACTGATGTGACAATGGTGCAGCAGCCAGCGGCTGAAAAGGCTTCCCATTGGAAGACATGACACCTGGGTTGCCTCAAACATGGAGCAGCCACAGTTGCCTGCCTTTATTAGTCTCCCAGGGTGTAGAGTGAATACAAAAAACTTTTTTCCTGTCAATTTCTCTGAGTTGTTTATGGACAATGTAATTTTGGAAGAGATTGTTGAGCAGTCTAATTTATATGCGGAGCAGTATTTGAGGGACAACGCTGCCAGACTTAGGCCTCAGTCTAGAGCTACCCATTGGATTCCCACAAATTTGGAAGCGATAAAAAGGTTTTTTGGTTTGACTTTTTGATGGGGTTGATAAGGAAGCCGTCACTGGCTTCTTATTGGTCTACTAGTCTCTTGGTGGCAACAGCTATATTTGCAACCATGACTCGTAATCGGTATTTGCTTCTTCTTCGAATGCTGCATTTTGTTGACAATGCTTTAGCCTTGCCACAAGATCAGGATTGTGACTGTCTTTTTAAGATTAGGCCTGTCCTTGATCATTTTGTGGATTGTTTTTCAGAGGTCTATGTTTCAGGCAAAGAAATAAGTGTGGACGAGTCTTTGGTCCTGTTCAAGGGTCGTTTGGTTTTTAGGCAGTACATTCCTAGCAAGAGGGCAAAGTATAGAATTAAATTGTATATGCTGTCTGAAAGTAATACACGATAAGTTTATAATTTCCAGGTCTACACTGGTAGGGATTCCAGTATTGACCTCCCTGGTTGTCCGCCCACTTTTGGAATTAGTGAGAAAATTGTGTGGGAACTTGGTAGAGGCCTGTTTAACAAAGGTCAACATTTGTATGAAGATAATTTCTACACTGGATTTCAGTTGTTCAAGGAGTTGTTCATAGTGGACACTGTTGCTTGTGGCACAATCCGCTCTAACTGGAAAGGCTATCCAAGGGAGCTTGTCTGTAAAAAACTTGAGAGGGAACAGTACAGTGCCTTGTTGAAAGATGAGCTGCTAGCTCTGAAATTGTAGACAGGGGGATGTGCACATGCTAACTACCATCCATGATGAGAGTACATCACCTGTGGCTGTTTGGGGTCAAATTGCTGAAGTGCGCAAACCTGTGTTCATTTTAGATTACAATAAGCACATGAGTGGTGTTGATAGAGTAGATCAGAGGTTGGAACCCTACACTGCTGTTCGTAAGTCTTACTTGTGGTATAAAAAGTTGGCTGTTTACTTGTTTAATCTAGCTACTTTTAATGTTTTTATTGTGTTTAAGGATTGTTCCCCTGAGTCAAGGATAACATTTGTTTAACTTCAGGAGTCAGTGATAGAGATCCTTGTTATGGTGGATCATACAAGAGTTCCTAGAGTAGCAGTTATGGAGGATGTGGCTACATTGAAAGATCGCCACTTTCTTGATCTGATTCCTCCTGCTCCCAAAAAAGACTTTCCCGCTAAGAAATGTGGAGTCTGTGCCCAAAGACGTATCAGGAGGGAAGGCCGGATGTACTGCCCAGACTGTCCTTCAAAGCCTGGGCTGTGTGTGGCAGGCTGTTTCAGGAGTTACCACACACAGAAGTATTACTGGGAACTACCTGGAGTGTAAACTGGTGTTTCATATTTTCATATGTTCGGTTTCACTGTTGGCATTACTGTCGTGTATTCAGTTAGAGCTTTTGTGTTTGCAGTTTTGTACTTATTTATAATTAGTTAGTGGTTTCTTTGTTGTTCAAAAACCAAAAAAAAGTGATGGCGGTGTGCATGGAGTGGCGGTTGGCTGGCGGTGCGTGTGGAGTGGCCCTTGACTGGCGGTGTGTGTGGAATGGCGCTTGGCTGGCGGTGTGCATGGAGTGGTGCTTGGCTGGAGGTGTGCGTGGAGTGGCGCTTGGCTGGTGGTGTGCATGGGGTGACGCTTGCCTGGTGGTGTGCATGGGGTGGCGCTTGGCTGGTGGTGTGCGTTGGGTGGCGCTTGGCTGGTGGTGTGTGTGGGGTGGCGCTTGGCTTGCGGTGTGTGTGGGGTGGTGCTTGGCTGGCGGTGTGTGTGGGGTGATGCTTGGCTGGCGGTGTGCGTGGGGTGATGCTTGGCTGGCAGTGTGCGTAGGATGGCGCTTGGCTGGCGGTGTGCTTGGGGTAACACTTGGCTGGCAGTGTGCGTGGAGTGGCGCTTGGCTGGCGGTGCCAGACAAACTCCAGTCCACACACTCCCATCAGCTGGTGTGATTGCCGTATCAGGCATGTGGGCACATGAAAGTGATGGGCCTTTGAGTGGCGCTGTCAGACGATGAGAGTGTTGTCATGTGCTGGGCCCGTGGCTGGCGGCATGAGTGGTCTTGTGCATGTCATGTATGAAAGGTGTGTGAATGGACTGTAAAGCGGCTAGTGCCTTGTCGTCGCTTTACAGCTCACGAGCTGTGAGTCATTGGTTCCGTTTTTTGGACTTTCTGTTATTAACAGTGCATTTCCTTTTAGCGAAATCTCTTGTTAATAAAATTTGATCTACTGAACCATCACTCACCCTCGTGCCAAATGCAACCAGTATGTGTGGTAAAAATGACAAAACCTGCTCAGCTGTAATCAGGTGCGCAGCACACCCCTGACATGCTAGGTGTCTCGGTTGGGACCCCGATGATGAAGCATGCCACCAGCTTGGTTGGTGGGTGAGGGGTCTTTTGAATATAACCTAAGTGTGTTTCTTTTCACAGTTTTAGTGTTTGGAACATCAAAGAAGTACATGGACACATCAAAATGATCTATTACAAACATACCTGTGTTTGGAGGGGGGCACCTAAGTTTTTTGGTCCGGGGTGTATTCTTCATCTAGGGAAACTTACCAAACACAGACATTTTTAAAACTAGACACCCCAAGGAGTCCAGGAAGGTGTGGCTTGCGTGGATCCCCCAACATTTTCTTACCCAGACTCTTCTGCAAACCTCAAAATCTGCTTAAAAAGCATATTTTCCTCACTTTTCTTTGTAGGATCATCGATCCGGCACACATTTCCTACCACCCAGCGTATCCCTCAATCTCTCAAGTAAAATGATACCTCACTTGTGTGGGTCCCCAAAGAAGAGTCAGCCTAAAGATGTATAAAAGAAAAATATGTGCTTATCAACTCGCTGTGCTATCCCCTCAATTTCTACAGGTTTTTGGTCTTTTTCTGTTGCAGGCACCTGGGCCACCCACACAAATGAAGTGTAATTTTTATTGAGAGACTTGGGGGAACATTGGGTAAAAGCAAATTTGTGGCTCCTCTCAGGTTCCAGAACATTCTGTCACTGAAATGTGAGGAAAATGTTTTTTGGGGCCAAATTTTGAGGTTTTGCTTCAGGATTCTGGGTAAGAAAACACTGGGGGATCCATGCAAATCACACCTCCCTGGACTCCCTCGGCTGTCTAGTTTTCAGAAATGTTTGAGTTGGGTAGGTTTCACTATATGGCTTCTTGCGTGGATCCACCAACATTTTGTTACCCAGACTCCTCTGTAAACCTCAAAATCTGCTTAAAAAAGCATATTTTCCTCACTTTTCTTTGTAGGATCACCGCTCCGGAACAAATTTCCTTCCACCCAGGGTATCCCTCAGTCTTTCAAGTAAAATGATACCTCACTTGTGCGGGTCCCCAAAGCAGAGTCAGCCTAAAGATGTATAAAAGAAAAATATGTGCTTATCAACTCGCTGTGCTATCCCCTCAATCTCTACAGGTTTTTGGTCTTTTTCTGTTGCAGGCACCCGGGCCACCCACACAAGTGAAGTATCATTTTTATCAGAAGACTTGGGGGAACGCTGGGTGGAAGGAAATTTGTGGCTCCTCTTAGGTTCCAGAACATTCTGTCACTGAAATGTGAGGAAAAAGTGTTTTTTGACCAAATTGTGAGGTTTTGCTTAAGGATTCTGGGTAAGAAAGCACTGGGGGATTCATGCAAGTCACACCTCCCTGGACTCCCTTGGGTGTCTAGTTTTCAGAAATGTTTGGTTTGGGTAGGTTTCCCTATATGGCTGCTGAGCCCAGGACCAAAAACCCAGGTGCACCCCCGCAAAACAGGTAGTTTTTTATTTAATAATTTTGATGTGTCCACATAGTGTTTTGGGGTATTTCCTTTCACAGGCACTAGGCCGACTCACACAAGTGAGGTACCATTTTTATTGGGGGACTTGGGGGAATGCTGGGTGGAAGGAAATTTGTGGCTCCTCTCAGATTCCAGAACTTTCTTTCACTGAAATGTGAGGAAAAGGTGTTTTGTTTGGCCACATTTTGAGGTTTGCAAAGGATTCCATGTTACAGAACCTGGTGAGAGACCCACAAGTCACCCCATCTCAGATTCGCCTAGGTGCCTAGTTTTAAAAAATGCACAGGTTCAGTAGGTTTCCCTAGGTGCCAGATGAGTTAGAGGCCAAAATCCACAGCTAGGCACTTCGCAAAAAACAGCTGTTTTCTTTGGCAAAATGTGATGTGTCTACGTTGTGTTTTGGTGAATTTCCTGTCACGAGCACCAGACCTACTGACACAAGTGAGGTACCATTTTTATCAGGAGACTTGTGGAGACACTGGGTGGAAGGAAATTTGTGGCTCCTTTCAGATTCCAGAACATTATGTCACCGAAATGTGAGGAAAAAGTGGTTTTTGGACAAACTTTGAGGTTTTCAAAGGATTCTGGGTAACAGAACCTGGCGAGAGCCCCACAAGTCACCCCATCTTGGATTCCCCTAGATGTCTAGTTTTCAAAAATGCACAGATTTGGTAGGTTTCCCTAGGTGCCGGCGAGCTAGAAACCAAAATCCACAGCTAGGCACGTTGCAAAAACCAGCTCTGATTTCTTTGGGAAAATGGGATGTGTCCATGCTGTGTTTTGGGGCATTTCCTGTCACAGGGACTAGGCCTATCCACACAAGTGAGGTACCATTTTTATCGAGAGACTTGGAGGAACGCTGAGTAGGAGGAAAGTTGAGGCTCCTCTCATTTTGCAGAACTTTCTGTCACCGAAATGTGAGGAAAATGTGTTTTTTGGCCAAATTGTGAGGTTTGAAAAGGATTCTGGGTAATGGAACTTGGTGAGAGCCCCACAAGTCACCCCATCTTGGATTACCCTAGGTGTCTAGTTTTAAAAAATGCACAGGTTTGGTAGGTTTCCCCAGGTACCGGCTGAGCTAGAGGCCACAATCCACAGCTAGGCACTTTGCAAAAAACAGCTCTGTTTTCTTTGGGAAAATGTCATGTGTCCACGTTGTGTTTTGGGGCATTTGCTGAAGCAGGCAATAGGTCTATCCACACAAGTGAGGCACCATTTTTATCAGGAGACTTGGGGGAACGCTGGATAGGTGGCTCCTTTCAGATTCCAGAACCTTCTATCCTGAAATGTGAGGAAAATGTTTTTGTTGGCCAAATTTTGAGGTTTGCAAAGGATTCTGGGTAGTAGCCCATGGTAAGAGCCCAACAAGTCACCCCATCTTGAATTCTCCTAGGTGTCTAGTTTTAAAAAATGCACAGGATTGGTAGGTTTTCCTAAGTGCTGGCTGAGCTAGAGGCCAAAATCAACAGCTAGGCACTTTCCAAAAAGCACATCATATTTCAAAGTAAAAATGTGATGTGTCCATTTTGCGTTTCCTGTCGCAGGCATTAGGCCTACACATGCAAGTGAGGTACCATTTTTATCTGGAGACTTGGGGGAACACAGAATAGCAGAATAAGTGTTATTGCCTCTTGTCTTCCTCCACATTTGTTCCTTCCAGATGTATGACAGTGTGTAAAAAAGACATCTATTTGAGAAATGCCCTGTAATTCACATGCTAGTATGGCCCCCCCGGAATTCAGAGATGTGCAACTAACCACTGCTTCTCAACACCTTATTTTGTGCCCATTTTAGAAATACAAAGGTTTCCTTGATACCTATTTTTCAGTCTTTATATTTCTCCAAATGAATTACTGTATACCCGGTATAGAATGAAAACCCATTGCAAGGGGCAGCTCCTTTATTGGCTCTGGGTACCTAGGGATCTTGATGAAACTACAAGCCCTATATATCCCTGCAACCAGAAGAGTCCAGCAGACGTAACTTTGAAAATCTGACATGGCAGGAAAAAGTTACAGAGTAAAATGTGGACAGAAATGGCAGTTTTGTTTCCTCAATATTTGTTTTATTTTAGCTGTTATTTTATGTAGGAAAACCTTGTAGAATCTACACAAATGACCACTTGCTGAATTCATATTTTTGGCTTTTCAGAAATGTTTAGCTTCCCGCGATCCAGCATTGGTTTCATACCCATTTCGGTCACTAAAAGCACACAAAATAGTAAAAATGGGGTATGTCCGAGTAAAATGCCAAAACTGTGTTGAAAAATGTGGTTTTCAGATTTGTCTGCCTGTTCCTGAAAGCTGGGATGATGGTGATTTTAGCACCGCAAACCCTTTGTTGATGCCATTTTCAGGGAAAAAACCACAGGCCTGCTTCTGCAGCCCTTTTTTCCCATTAAAAAAAAAACAATAATTGCTGTATTTTGGCTAATTTCTTGGTCTCCTTCAGGGGAACCCATAAACTCTGGGTACCTCTAGAATCCCTAGGATGTTGGGAAAAAAGGATGTAAATTTGGCATGGATAGCTTATATGCACAAAAAGGTATGAGGGCCTAAGGGCAAACTGCCCCAAATAGCCACAAAAAGGCCTGGCACCTGAGGGGGAAAAGGCCTGGCAGGGAAGGGGTTAAAAGCATTGTGAAAGTTCAGATTCTTACACAAAAGACCAAACCTATAAACCGTATAAAACTTTGCAACGTTTGCATAATTGTTTGATGTTTTTTAAAAAGAAATGTGCATACGGTCAATCTCTGGTTCAATTGGGGAGATCGTGTCTAGTGTAAGTATTACCAATCTGAATGTATGCTGTACTATATAAAGCAGTTGCAGGCCTATATCTTTAAATCCGTGTATGTATGTATGTATGTATGTAATATTCTAAAAATCAGGGACTTTGGGAAATTAAAAGCTATATCAAAGGTGAATTTCGGTGTCAGACAATATCCTTTATCACGGAATCCTCTGCCATTGTTAATGATGCAGGCAGAAAGTCAGAGATGTTTAAAAAAATATTAACCCCTTTGCTTAGGTTGTGCAGTTAGTTGTCCGGCGCCTAGTGATGCTCTATTGATACGCTCATGGCCACCTCTACCATATTTAAATAGACAACTTTTTAGGACATTCTTAAACCCATTAAACAAGCCATTGTCTTGTATACTGCACCATGATTTTTATGACCTATATTTAAGAGTGATACCCTTACACTATTACCACCTGTTTTTAAATAGACAACCTTTTAGGACATTCTTAAACCCATTAAACAAGCCATTGTTTTGTATACTGCACCATGATTTTTATGACCTATATTTAAGAGTGATTCCCTTACACTATTACCACCTGTGGTAATTTGCATGTCATTTAATTTGTATTTATCACTTTAAAATTAGCTAAATTGCTTTTGCAATAGGTAATTCTCTAAAGTGCATTACATTATGATGCATCTGATCATTGTGGATCAAACGTTTTACTTTGGGGGTTACATATTGTGGATTAAACACTGGACATTCCTTATGAGGGACAGTTTAGATGTAATATTATTTTAGCTGTGCAGTATTTTTTATGACAAGAATCATTTACTTATTTGAAAGTTTTCTATAGAGCTGCACATCCCTCACAGATACTTCAGACTGCTGTCGAAAGCACGTTAATAATTTTGTAAGTATACGTCAGAATAGAAGAACTGTACAATGAGAAAGCTTTTATAATAAAGTAAATCGTTAATCATCGTCATATGTCTTTACATCCTAATTATTTACTTTTTGTGTGATTTGTACATAACCCTTCTGATCTTTTTACTCCACATCTTGTTGGAAACATAACTACTATAATGTAGAAACACGTCTATGGCATATTGATGTACTTTATCACAAAAAATGATCATTGTCAAATGATGTACATACAATGTATGCTTAAAATAGTCCAAAATCACATATCCTGGGACAAGCCATGGATGCTCCACCCATCATTTAGTATCTTTTGGCCATTGACTAATATCCAACATCCTGTTTGCCATCATAAGTGAATGTAAGGATGACACTGGGCAATTTATCTAGGGCATCACTGTGGCAAAGGTGTAGTTTTGTCACTTCTAGCATAGAAAATATATTATGAATCAAGGTGAAGTAAAATGATCGTCAGCTCCATATTTTTAATCATAGATAACCCAGGCTAGAAAGGCCATTCTTCCAGTCTGACATTTTCCCAGTAGGGAGCAGGCTAGGGAGTTGCTGTCTGCGAAGGAATGGCTGCCAGGACCCATTCATGCCCAGGTGGCTCATTTTACTTGTACAGACATTTTGCATTGTGGGGCTGGTTTCAGTGCTTTACCAGACGTTAGTTTCCACTTTAGCCCTTCAAACAGTCTCTGTTTAAAGTGGAAGGTGTAAAATCAAATGTTCATGGTAAGCAGGAATGGAGTTCTTGACAATGCCACTGTTTGCCACATTTGAATATGTTAAACCTGCATTAGTTATTGGAACCATGCACTAATTACCTCTTTATTCTGACGCTATTCTTTATCAGCAGGAAGTGATGTAGAGCCAAGCGAATAGAAGGTTCTGGGGCCAAAGACCTCAGCTGCTGAGTGGCCACGTCGATTGAATTGCACCAGAGAGAAGGCAGTAGCAACCACGAACAAGCAGAATGCACCCACCCAGAGAGTCACTCACTCTCAATCCAAAATAATCCAGGAGGAGCCTGTTGAGTCAACTGATGGGGTGGTAGAAATGAAAACCACATGCAAGGAGGAGTCGTATGAAAGGGCTACTCCCGGACCACCAGACAATACATCAGTGGTATCACAGAAAGTAGCCCCACCATCACCTGAGCCTGCACCCACCCCCCTCCATTATTCCAATGATGCCTACAACGGGCCTTCAGCTGCATCCACTTGTATACCTTCTCCTTCTACAAGTGCCTGCCTGTAAGAACAGTGGCAGAAGAGAGCATTTACTCTAGACACCCCTAAGCTCTCACTTATTGTCCCCTCTGCCCCTGACTATGTCAACAAGACTGCTTTTAAGAAAGGATTTGAGTCAGGTAATTGCTGGCCGGGTAGCGAAATCTCAGGGTTGCAAGGAGATTACTGGGGATTTGCGAGCAGTCTAAGAGATGCTAGTTGACCAACATCATTAAGTATGTAGGCTCCCATTCTGCTTGATAGGAGGCCTATCATCTTGTCTTCCTTCCCACCCTTCCCCACCTACTGTTGTAGTGTCTCCAAATATACCCATACATTGTGTTTTCACTCCATCTAATGTGTCCAGTACCTTAGAGGGTGTATGGTCCTGCTATGAAAGGCCTTGTCTGAAGGTACTGTGGTGGTGAAGTTACAGTTGGAATCTGAGGGTGACCAGCAACTTTTATCCCCAAGCAAGAATGTCAACTCTAACATACCAGCTGAAATGTGTAAAAGACTTTACTTTTTTGTTGGACTACATGACATTTCTTTAAACAGTTGACTTTATTTTAGGACTTTCAGTGTTTCATTTGGACTTTTTTGACAATGGTGATCTTTTATTATATGTTCCTCTATTCACCTTTCAAATAGATGTGTTCTCTGACATCCTTGATGTCTTTCTTTGGGTAACCACACCCCTTCAAATTCACTTTTCCTCCCTATTCTCTAAAACCGTCCCATTCAATATTGTACAAGGAGTAAATAGTTCATGAAAAATATATAAACATCTGTTTTAAATCTCTAACTTGCTTGTGTTGGTACTCTTTTCTGAAGGTGAATGCATTTATGTTGGTATATTTGTGCTTCAGTATTATAAAATATGACACAATACTGAGTTTGAAAGCACACCAATGAATGATAGGCAAATGGGATGTTTGATTCCAAAAAATATAAAAAATATCTTACACATTCAAGGGATGGATGGATATAAATCTGTTTTTGGTATTATGAGGATGAGTCAGTGAGTAGGAGAAATGCTAATCAATTGGGTGGCTGTTTTCCTCACCAATGGGCGGGCAAGGGGTGTTTCACATTATTTTAAGAAGTCAGATATGTTTGATGCAACTGGGGCCTTGTGCTTTACAACAGGTAAGAGACCATATACTCAAGACCACTGCTATATAAGTTGAACCAGAAATGTTAACTATGTTTTACAATCTACCAGTCTAGTTAGAAGGCTTGTGTTGATTTAACAGTTGCAACTGTTGTAAATGTCCCATAATTAGCCCCCTTGTAGGTCGTGAGTAAGCTTATGAATATTGAGGTGGTGGGTTTGTGGGTGGATCGTGCCTGGGTGGAAGCTTCACTGGAGAAAATCCCTTGCCTTTCTTTATATGCCTTAAATGTTTATTTTCCATGACCACCCCTGTGGTCTTGGTATTGATTTGCTTGTGCCTGTAAGGTTTCCACAGCTTAAACTGTCTTGGACGTTGTCCTGATGATGATCCCAAGTTAACTAACCAATTAGGGTTGAAATGTCAACATTCTATTACTTTGGACTGTCATGACAGCCGATTGGAACATTGTACACACATAACATACTTCCCAATATACTTAAAGCTCTTGTGGTGTATGTGACAGCCACAGGGCCCAAGGTGCAGTTTGTAAAGCCCTGTGTCAAATTATACCTGCACCAGGTGTAATGTATGCAGGGTAGGGGTTCCCAGGCAGAAAGCCAGACAGAACTGAAGCAGTGAAATTTGCAACATTTTACTGCACCATTCTACAACTTCACGGTGTCAGAATTTTACTGCCTGCTCAGAGCAGGCGTAAAGCTGATGCAGGTCTTTTACCAAGTGAAGCCTCCTCACATTGCTGGAGTAGTGTCATTTTTACAATGCTACTCCAACAATGTGTGAGATTAGCGCCAACAGATGCGTCAGAATTTCTGACGCATCTGTGAAAACGTGTACCATGGAGCTCTGTTTTGTAAATACAGCACATCCATGGTGTTGTTAGGGGATCTTTGGGAAGGGCAAGAAATCTGACACATGCCGATGTGTTTCCCCCTGATCAAAATAAGTTTGCGGTGTAGAGGTTTTATGGGCTTCATTTTATGCTCAGTTATTGCCTGAATCAACTTAGACTCCGGGAAAGCATGTTCAAGACATTTTTGTTTTTTTAAGTTTGCAAGTGCTCCTTTGCAGACACCCCTTAAGACCTCCTTAATGGTATCCCCTATACATGCAACACTAGTATATGTTAATTTGGAAAGTAGTCTGGAATGTGATCTTTTAGTTTGGTTTTCATAACCGGATGCCTGAGTAAAGCTGGAATGAAAATTCTGTGACCTCCTCTGGTGTTTTTTGACCTCTGTTGTCTCCAAAATCAACTCTAGTTGGCATGATCCGACACTGGAATGGGTTTTATTGTAAAGTTGTGAACCTGGGGTAACAAAGCATTAGTAGGGTGTAATCTATTCTCTAATTGGTCCTATGGACATGAGAGTAGAAGGTGTAGTCTAACTGAGTTGCATTGTGCATTCTCCCTGGGTCTTCCAGCGTATATTTTAGTTTTTTTAGAAAACACAACTGGGGATGATGTGATAGTTCCAGAACTATCAAAATAAGGATCCCAAACAGTGTTAAAATCTCCTGTTAAAATAATATTGGTACCAGCAAAGCGTCCCAGAACTCCCATAAAATGAGTAAGAAATAAATCTTCTTAGGCCTGTGCTAGGTGCATTTTTACCTTGCTAAGGTTATTGACTGCCCTTGAAGAGAAACATTAACTATAACAAACCTTCTCTCTTTACCCATGTTATGTGTATGTGGTTCAAAGCTAGTCACTTTGTGCAAGAGCAAAGCTACCCCCATTGTGTTTTGTTTCAGTAGAAAAGCATAATATCAGAGAGTTTTGTCTTTTAATCAATGGTCATCTAGGGCCAGATGTAGCAATATTGCAAAGTGCGAGTTGCAATTTGCGAGTCCGAGCGACTCGCAAATTGCAACTCGCAATTTGCAATGCAGAACGGTGTCTCAGACACCGTCTGCGAGTCGCTATGGGGTCGCAAAGACCCACCTCATTAATGTTAATGAGGTGGGTCGCAAATTGCGGCCTCATAGCGACTATGGGCACTCGCTAACATGGAGGCCTGCTGTAGTCAGCAGACCTCCATGTTCGTGACTGCTTATCAATAAAGCAGTTTTTTTTTTTTTAAGTGTAGCCCGTTTTCCTTAAAGGAAAACGAGCTGCACTTAAAAAAAAATCCGAAACCTTTAGTTTCGGAATTTTTTCAGGGCAGGTAGTGGTCCATTGGACCACTACCTGCCCTGAAAAAATATTTTGTGGTCCATTCACAAAGGGGAAGGGGTCCCATGGGGACCCCTTCCAATTTGCGAGTGGGTTACCATCCACTTCAAGTGGATGGTAACTGCGACTCCATTTGCGACCGCATACGCGGTCGCAAATGGAATTGCATTCCACTGCGAATCGCAAATAGGACGGGAACACCCCTTCCTATTTGCGATTCGGAAATGCATTTTGCGAGTCGGTCCCGACTCGCAAAATGCATTTCTGCATAGGAAACTCCGGTTTGCGACTCGCAAACGGCAATTTTTGCCGTTTGCGAGTCGCAAACAGTTTCCTACATCTGGCCCCTAGTTTCATGAGGTATTTTTCTCGAAGTGCAGTGATTTCATATGGGCCCTCCCACACAACTTTGCTATATTTTAGTCACCTTACTCGGTGAATTTAGGACTCTAACATTCAATGAGATAATTTTAATGTGCATTAGTGAGTGTAAATTCTAGTCTGCCTAATAATGAGGATTAGTGTCAGATTGGTCCTGTCAGAACATAGCCTTTTGGCTGTGATGTAACTTACCTGTGATGAGTTTCCTAGTGTGGATATAGGGGGTATACCTTGAATGTATAAATACTTACAGCAAAGAAAAGAACCAATATATTTAGAACAAAGTAAAATATGTTTTAAAAAACTGTCAGAAAGGAGAAGAGCGTTAGACAGGGGACCCATAAGTACCCTTTTGTGAATCATTCAGAAATGAAGTGCTGTGTTGCACTGCAGAGGCAATACCTCTCCTCTCCAAGTGGAGGTTGGTCACAGTGAGAAATTAAACTATCAGATGGGAGATGAGAACCCGCCTCAAATAATAAAACAGACCTTGTCGGGGGAACCACAAAAATTATTAAATAAACCTGTGCTTAACCCTCTGGTACCGTGGCACACAAGTAGTCAGGCAATGTGTAAAATATGTATCAAGTACTCAAAAGTAATAAAGTGAAAAGATAACACAATAAAAATCCAAAACATTTTAGAAAATTGTGAATTTTGTAATAAATAAAATGGCAAGAAAACAACAAAAGTCCAACCAGTAGAGTGAGAGATATGAACGAAATAGCACCAAAAAGCACAAGCACCAACTGTGGTTATCTGATCATGCTAGACCTGGTTAAAGTCAAAAGTGAATGTCAAAAGTTAAGGCCAACCGTGATGGGGAATGGATCGAATATAGGGACCAGTTTAGTCTCTGTGGAAAGTTTACCTGCAGCCTTACACATTTTTCTCAAGAAAAAGTAGTCACTGATGAGTTGTCGGCAGGGCAAGCTGTATGCTCAATCTAATACAAAGCTCGAAGACATCGGGTTGCTGAAGAGCAGGGGCAGTCATTTCCCAGGGAGACCTCAATGTCAACAGGTTGTTGCTTGGCTTTGGTCCAGCTGAAACACTCTGTATTCAGACTTAGAAACATTTCTGAAAGTCAGCTCTCCTTCAGCAGGGCAAACCCAAAATTTGAATCTGACTAGCAATTAGATGTCAATGGCTTCGACTCAACAGCAGTCTCTCATTAGTTGTTTGGAGGAAAAGTTGGCAGAATGTTTCTAAGCATTCAGCTTTTGCGCTTTGGACAAGAGGTCTACACTCTAACACCAGCCAAGGCTCCAGGAGCTAAGAGGCACCATTTGGTGGTTAGGACTAGGTCCAGTTGGAATTGGTCAGCTGGGCATTTGCAGGTAAAGGCCTATGCAAGCATGCTGGGTCCCTGTAGCTTAAAGAGGATGTCAGCTAACTGACCATTGGGATCACTGCTGGAGTCCTGGGAAAAAGGCAAGGAGGTCCAATCTTCCTTCAGGATTCGGGCAGATGGGCAGTCCTTCTTCTGTATCTCACAGGACCAGTAGTGCTCTGAGAGGAGTACTGGAGATGCCACGCTTATGCCCAGTACCAGCCTGTGGGTGGAGAAACTCCTGGCCACTCCCTAACCAATGGGTTAAATATTTTTAGAGGGGAGCCTATCCACTTTTGGAGCTCTGACTGTGCCTTTTACTGTAAACTATACCACATTGCCCTTCTCTACCCAAATCCAGCGGGACCCTACTTCCCCTAGTCAGAGCTCCCTGTGCCCATCCAGAGTTGGGGCTGCAATAATGGGCAGTTCCCTTATTATGGTCAATCTAAACCAGTTCTGGGGCAGGTTCCTTCTCTCACTGGGTTGGTTGCCAAACTGACTAGGAAGACAATGGGAGACAGGACTAGGTGCGAGCCACTTCTGCCAGTAGCAGGGTAGGCACAATTTAAAGCTCAGGAAGGGGCTGGGCACAACCCCCCAGGAAACCCTGGTCGAGGAAGAAAAGCAACATATCACATTTTAAAAGTGTAATTTTCAAACTAGTAATGTAAAATCCAACATTACCATTAAGTTGGACTTTAAATGACTATTGTAATACTTTCTTGAGTATTTTTTCTAGCTACTCCCACACTGAAATTAAACTTTATAAATTGTAATAATAGAACTGAGGCCCTCATTTTGAGTTTGGCGGGTGAGGGAGGCCAAACTTTTTAGGACTTTTTAGGACAAAAAAGTGTCACTCCGGTTTTCCGCCGGCTGCCCCTATTATGAGTTTCCTGTTGGGCCAGTGGAAACAGCATTTAGGCGCACTGGCTCAGCGGGAAACAGGCCACAAAGTTGACGCAATGTTGCGGTGTGTCGGGTGCAATAGCACCCGACGTGCTTTTCCCTGCCTGTAATTCAGGCAGGGAGTTACAGGCAGGGGCTGTCCATGGAACCACCATGCAAAAGCCGGCAGAGAGAGGACCCGTAATCCCCAGAGCTGCCCTGGTGGATTGTGATCACCGGCCCCACTAGGCTGTCGACCGGCGGCAACTTGGCAGTGCCGGCGGTTGGACCATGGCGGCTCTGCCACAGTCATAATGTGGAGGCCGGATCGCTGCTTTGGCAGCAGTCCGACCGCCACCGTGAGTCTGGTGGTCCCAGGACTGCCAGACTCCTAATGAGGGCTTGAATGTGTCCTTATGTGAGAGATAGCCTTTCTACAGGGAAAAACGACTGCAGATGTTTTTCACTACTAGGACATGTAAAATTTAAAATATACATCTTCTTCTTTTGAAATGACATACACCCTGCCCCATGGGCACTTAGGATCTACATTCGAATTGACTTATAAGTAAGGAAGGTTTAGGCCTCGCAGGTGGTTTATATGTTTTACAGTAGTGTTAGAAATAGGGTCCCTGTCCAAGCAAGGACCCTCACTCTAGTCAGGGTAAGTCACACACAATCCAAATTATCCTGTGCCCACCCTCTGGTAGCTTGGCACTGAGCAGTCAGGCTTAACTTAGAAGGCAATGTGTAAAGTATTTGTGCAATAAATACAATAACACCATCTAGCACCAATAAAATACACCACACAGTGTTTAGAAAAATATATAATATTTATCTGGATATTTGCAGGTCAAAACGATCAAAGATGCAATAAGTAAATGTACAGATATCACTAAAAAGTGATATAAAGAGTCTCAAGTCTTTTAAAAGCAAAAAAAGTCTCTTTCAAGCACAAAGTACCTGGTTCGCGTAAAAAATCTCCGCAAAAGGCCGCAGAGGAGGAGAAGTGTGGAAACAAAGGGGCGTGCGTCGATTTCTCGGCCCGCACACGGTGATGCGTCGTTTAGTTTCCATGCAGTTACGGCTGTGCGTCGATTTCTGGTGCTCAGTCGTGGATCCTCTTCGGGTTGCGAGGTTTTCTGACGTCCCGGGGTCTGTGCGTGGAATCCTGGGCTTGCGGAGCGAAGTCACAAAAGCTGCATTGTTCCGGTGGGCGTTGTGTGGAAGTTTCTTCCGCATGGCAGGCGCTGCACCGATTTCCCCTCTGGAAGTCAGGCTGCGTCATCCCAGGTTGGCTGTGCGTCGATCCGGTGGGCCGTGTGTCGAAGTTCTGGTCGCAACGCAAGCGCTGCCTTGATCTTCTCCTTGTGAAGTCACGATACGTCATTCCGGTTCGGCATTCAGTGAATTTCTCACCACAGGCAGGCTGTGCGTCAGTTTTAGCAAGCCGCGCGTCGAATTTTCACCACACAACGAGTCCAGCTGCAAGAGAGAAGTCTTTTTGGTCCTGAGACTTCAGGGAACAGGAGGCAAGCTCTATCCAGGCCCTTGGAGAGCACTTCTTCACCACAGCCAGGGAGCAGCAAGGCAGCAGGGCAACAGGAAGACAGCAGTCCTTCACAGAAAGCAGTTAGGTGAGTCCTTTGGGCAGCCAAGCAGTTCTCCTTGGCAGGATGCAGGTTCTGGTTACAAGTTTCTTCTCAAGGAAGTGTCTGAGTTGAAAGGGACAGAGGCCCTGTTTATATATCCAAATGTGCCTTTGAAGTGGGGGAGACTTCAAAGAGTGGCTTAGAAGTGCACCAGGTCCCCTTTCAGTTCAATCCTGTCTGCCAGGGTCCCAGTAGGGGGTGTGGCAGTCCTTTGTGTGAGAGCAGGCCCTCCACCCTCCCAGCCCAGGAAAACCCATTCAAAATGCAGATGTATGCAAGTGAGGCTGAGTTTCCTGTGTTTGGGGTGTGTCTGAGTGAATGCACAAGGAGCTGTCAACTAAACCCAGCCAGACGTGGATTGTAAGGCACAGAAAGATTTAAGTGCAGAGAAATGCTCATTTTCTAAAAGTGGCATTTCTAAAATAGTAATATTAAATCCAATTTCACCAGTCAGCAGGATTTTATATCACCATTCTGACCATACTATATATGACCTTCCTACTCCTTTCAGATCAGCAGCTACCACTAAACAATGTATGAGGGCATCCCCAAAGTTAGCCTATGAAGGGAGCAGGCCTCCCAGCAGTGTAAAAACGAATTTGGGAGTTTTGCACTACCAGGACATGTAAACTACATGCTACATGTCCTGCCTTCTGACTCCACAGCACCCTGCCCTACGGGTTACCGAGGGAATACCTTAGGGGGGTCTTATATGTAGAAAAAGCTTTTTTTAGGGTTGGCAAGTACTTTTAAATGCCAAGTCGAAATGGCAGTGAAATTGCACAAACAAGCCTTGCAATGGCAGGCCTGAGACAAGGTTAAGTGGCTACTTAAGTGGGTGGCACAACCAGTGTTGCAGGCCCACTAGCAGCATTTAATCTACAGGCCCTGGGCACATATAGTGCATACTACTAGGGACATATAAGTAAATTAAATAGTCCAGTTGGGTATGATCCAATGTTACCATGTTTAAAGGGAGAGAGCATAGGCACTTTAGCACTGGTTAGCAGTGGTAAAGTGCGCATAGTCTAAAAACCAGCAAAAACAGTGTCCAAAAAGTAAAGGGAGGCAGGCAAAAAGTTAGGGGTGACCACCCTAAGGCTGTCAGGACTAACAAGTAGCAGCTGGCAAAATCGGCGATGGGAGGGACGGACAAATGGGTGAATACATAACAAAACACATACATTAAATTAAAAAAAGAAAATGAAATAAATAAAAGGGTACTCACCATGCTTTCCACCAACACGTCCTCTTTGCTCCGATCCTCTTCTTCTCCTGAGGTCACGTCCTGGGCCCCTGCTACGTCACTCAACCAATCCTGGCACTGCTTTTGTGCTGTTAATCAGTCTGAGAGCAGTACCAGGATTGGAGGGAGCAGCCTCTCTTGGTGCTCTTGAGGGCACTAGAGGCCTGTGCAGGCTCTAAACCCAGCTGGATAATACAGCTGGGTTGAGAGGTTTATATTGTGCATGTCAGGCTGGCCGTCACAAGCTCTCCACTGCTGCCACTCACGAGTCCCTGCCCCGTCCTGACACATTTCAGGACGGGTTGACAAAAAATTTAATGGTACTGAAGTACCGTCATTACCATTTTAATTTTGTCTCTGGGGCAGTTCTGGAGGGGATTAAAGTGGGGCAACACTCCTCCGCTCTAGAGGAGGAGCTGGCTTGATGTTTTACAGTGCAACTTAAGTGGTAGCACAATGACTGCTGCAGTCAACCAGTAGCATTTAATTTACAGGCTTTTGTTGTACCATATACTAGGGACTTACAAACATATTGAATGTGCCAATTAAGTATGCACTCATTTCATCATGTTGAAGGGAGAGTCCAATTGCCGACTAAAACGGGTTCAGCTACAAAATGCAAAAATCAGAGGGACTACCATGCAAAAGATGGACATTCCTAACAGTTACAGTCTAGATTCAAAACATATTAAGGAGAGATAATGATTAGAACATCTTAACATAGAAGCTATCAGCTGAAGAACATCTTCACCCCCTTTCCATCTCCTTCCCACACCTACGAGACAGGAAATAGAAGAGAGTGAATCAATTGCACAATTGCATCAGTATGTCTATGTCCTATGACCATGCTTATCACCAACAGTGAAGATGAGAGACTTACCACCATAGTTGGGTTTAATCCAATGTGTTAGGGAAATAAAGATGAGAAAGTAAATCAACCATTGCACTATTACCTTGCTCATACTAGTGCCAGACAATTTTCATTATGGCCTCTTCTATCGGTACCACAGGTGAAGACGATTCATGTCCAGTCTGTATTCTTCAGGTCTATAGGAGCTGAGCCTTTCCGCCGAGGTCCGGCACCTCCCGTTGCCATATTCTCATTAGAATCAGTGTCCATGAGAAAAAAAAACACACACAAGTGGCAGCAGACCTCGGGGAAAAGGCTCCCCCATGAACAGTATGGCCCAAATTTATGAAGGGCCTAACATCAGCTCTTGGCACATTAGTGTCATTTTTTCACGCTAATGTGGCGATAGTCTGGCAAAAACACCATGCCATATTTACAAAGTGTCGCAATGCACGCATTGCGCCACTTTTTAAACCCTTGCACCACATTATGCATGCGCCAGGCATAATCTATGCAAGGGGGATGTTCCCCCATTAGGAGGCCCGCAAAAATGGCACAGCGGAATGTATGTGATTCCACTGTGCCATTTTTAGCTCAATTTTTATCGCCTGCACAGAGCAGGCATTAAAAGGAGGCACACCAGAGGCAGTAATTCAGCAATATGTACTGAACACCGTTGGCTCATAGAGAGACTTAGCATAACTAGCCACATGAGGGAATATATTGCTTTGCAAAACGTTTACTAATATCTTTAGGTAGTGTCTTACATGAAGATGAGGAACCCTTTTTCACTGGCATTGGTTGATCACATGCATTAAAGTATACATTAAAGCATGCCAGGACAACTCGCTGCTAACCTTATTGTGTGAGTGCAAAGGATGTTCTGTAATCTCTTAACACCATATGATCTCTGTCTTCCTGCCTCACTGAAGTCAGTGATGGAACTCATGCACAACAAATAGGTGATTAACCGGCATCTCCAGACCCCAGTAATCTTCGTTTGTCTGTTTAACACCATTTTTATGACATAGACCACGTTCCCTTCACCGATATCTTCGTATGTCAGATTATACCATAAACAAACTTCGCAATAATAAACATTTTAATTAAGGAAAAAACAACCATTTTACAACTATACCGCATAGAAATGAAAGTATAGCCCAGAGTGAATTGCCCATTTGTTGCCCATTCTAAGGGTGATGAAGCAGAAAATTAAGGTTTTTGATTTATTAACGCTTAAACGTAGTGCTGAAATAATCATGTGTGACATTAACCGAATTAATTAAGATTGTACGGGGACAAAATGTGCCCTCAGAGTAGTTTGCCATCATTTATACGCGTGCTTTATATAACGTGGTGAATTAGAATTGCACTAATCCGACATAATCATAAACGTGTGCTACGATTTGCTTGTTTGAAATGCTTTAGCTTAGCATTACTTTAGCAGAGGCTTTGGCCTAGTTGCCTGGTCTCATGGTTTAGATGCTCGTATTTTTCCACTGTGCTAATAAACGTGTATTTTTGCTTGAAGCTGTACTTTTCCACAGAAACTGTTCACATGCTTATCTTAAAGTTGGTGCCAGCCTGGCATATTTTCTCTTTAATTCAAGGTCGACTTGCAGGTGCGGACAATGGAGGCTCTGAGAGTAAGTTAATTGGAAAACAATGTTGCAATTTGCGTACCCATCTCCAAGGATAATGTATGCTTAAGTAAAAGCTTGAGAACTGTCGTGTTTGATTGGTCAATTTGAAGCTAACCTATGAACCCTCCAATGGAGACCCTACTGGATTTGGACTGTTGTCTATAAAACCCAGGTGCACGAGGAGAAAGTAGCCATTACCAGCTCGATACCCGCCATTTTGCAGACTTCGTAGCTACTATGGCCCACTTTGCTGCGACGCCATTTTGAGAGACTTTGATGCTTTCTCTAATCGAGAGAAAGAGACTTTAAATGATTTTGGCCCTAGAGACTGTAACTTTGATTTGATCCCTTTGCTTGAAGTAGTAGTTTTACCTTGCCGCCGTGAGGCATTTGCCCCGTCCACCCCTGCCCCTTTGTCCTGTCCCATGCCGATCAAGAAACGGTACCTATGATGACCGAAGAACGGTACCTGTGAGACGAAGACTTCCTTGTATGCTGATCGTAATTGGTAAATATGAAAGAAAATTGTAAAATTGCATTGTGTTTCTTTTAGGTAACCAACTGCCGATTTTTGGTAAGATCCCTAGTTAAGAGTTTTTCTAAATTAATGTTGCTAAATTGTTTTGCATGAAGTCCCACATGCCGATGCTAATTTGAGGTTAGACGAGGATTCCATATGTCACACGATGCAATTTGAGATCTTGTTATGCTGACTAAATGTACGCAATTAGTTCATTACAGATTATCGTATTAGTGCTTTGCATTGCCATTATCGAATGCCTTGTGATTCAAATGCTACATAGATTACACTTGTTATGACGTTATGGACAGCTATTAATGTTCATATATGTTTATCATTTGGTGTTGAGACACATTTACATTGTGCTAGCTTTGTTAATATAGGAAAATAAATTCACTAATTTCGCAATAAACTGGTGTGGTTATTCCTGACTGAAAGGTCAGGGTTCTCCGAAATGTATTCTGGATTAATTGTAAAGTGTTATGTTGTTCAAGGTGTTGCTTATGTTCGTTATTGATTATTGATTTTGATGAGATTGATCGATTAACAGTACAGAGAGTTCCCACTAAGTCAAAAGATTCATCGGCCTAAAGAGCGTCCAAACGTAGGTAAATTATTACTACGGACCGCTCTATCAGTAGATGGTAGCAGAGGACGGTTTCGTCTTTTGGGACCCTGTACTATTAAAGTACATGGTGTTGAATTAACGGTTACGCATTTTGAGACCCCATTCGAGAAGTTGAATTAGATTTTCTTGGGTAGAACGGATTGACAAGATGATGATGGGCTAGGTCCACCGCGACTTTCCCGGGATCTCGAGCTTGCGAATGGAGAGAACGGAAGTCTGGAATCAGCGCTGGCGGTACTAGTGATGGTATGAGTGAAGTTAGGGTTTTGCGCTTGCACAGCTTATTGCCGCAGGGTGTGTGAAAAGGTTACGAGGGTTTTCTTTTAAGGATAGCGGAGGTGCGACTCCGAGTGTAGAAGTAGAGAAGTCGTCGAACTTCATAGAGTAACGGAGGTGCGGCTCCGAGTGTGAGAGTAGGGAAGTCGTCGAACTTCATGTGAGTGTGGCGCTTTGTGCATAAAAAGGTCCACGTGGTTGTTGTTGTTGAGACGGGCCCTGCGAGGTCAAGAGACTCCGGAGTATGGTGATCCATGTTGTGGTCTGGGCGGTTTAGTAGGTTGATCGGGCGTGGTCAACAAGTCGGGTACGTGTGTTAGGGAGTGAAAGAAACTTCGACTTCGGGCTTTGACAAGATTCTAAGTGCACTAGAACAGATCATTGACAAGTTGAGAGTAGGTCTGCGGGTCAGATTTGCTTGCGAATGTGGGGACTGAGAAAGACCGAATAGTGGCCGAGGCTGGTGAAAGAGATCGAATAGTGGGCGAGGCTGGTGAAAAGTCCCTAAGGTCCTGAAGCGATTGTGTTACCCTTCCTGTAGTAAACCGACAGATCTGTTTTATTTTTTTGGTAGCTCGCAATATATGCAGAAGTTGTTACGAAAAGAGGTGAGTGAAGGAGGACTAGCCGCGAGGCTTTGTCAGCCGCAGTGTGTGAGTGTGACGTCACTAAGAGCCGCGCTGGGATAGGTTGTTTGCAGAGAAGGGTCGCGCACGGATTGGACGCAGTCCGTGGGACTCGATTGGAAGGGGAAAGGCAGGTGAAGAGTATTCTGGGAATTAAAGTCACCTATTGATTACAAACTTTGTGAAATAAAAGCGACCTATTGATTATAAACTTTGTGAAATAAATGCGACCTATTGATTATAAACTTGGTTAAATAAAAGACGAGAAAATGAAATTCCTTAAAGCATTTAGGAGCGCAATGAAGGGGGAGTCTTACATTAAAGCGAGCGTAGGAGAGGAGACGCCACCCGAGGGTACACCAGCTTACATTGTAATGGAAGAAAAGGGGGTAGCTCCGTGCCTTTGGCTAAAACAATGGCACAAGTTGACAGAAAAACATGGGAGCGTAGCGTTCCCGATATATGGGACATTCAATATAAAGATTTTAGAGAATTTGAGATTCACGATGTATGACATGAAGGTGCCTCCAAGGCCAGCACAGTTTGAGGCTCTAGCAATTTGGGAACTAATGGCCAGACAGCAACAACAAAAGAAGTTCGAGACCAGAATGAGGAAGGTAGAAAAGACACTAGCGGATGCTAGGTGGGATAATGCACAGAAGGTGTGGAGGTCAGATGTATTGCAGGGGATAAAATTATTCCCCGCAATTACTAAGGAAGGAGAAGAGACAGGTAAGAAAGCCACCTGTAAGACAGACAGAAAGTGTTCCAAGGATAGAGAGGACGAGGAAAAGTTGAGAAGAGAAGAGGAGTTAGAGGATGAGGAGTTGATAATGCAATTGCTGAACGACCGTCCACCGCCTTATGCAGAGAATGGACAAGGTCCAAGTACTAGTTCTGCCCCTCCGGCACCGGTACAGAACAATGAAACACAGAGTCCAGGAGCGTTATCGGGATCTAAGGACCCAAGTTTATTGCTCACCCCGCAGATACCGCAGGTTAGGAGAATATATCCAGATGTGCCCGTGTTGAAACCAGCAGAAAATTATCAGCCGCAGATGCCAGGGTACTACAACAGTGATAACAGTGCAGGAATGATTCTAGATCCAACCGTAAGGGGAGTACAGAATGGTTACAACCAAACAATGGCACAAGCTGAATCAACTCAGTTTATGATGCCTCAAAAGCAGATGCAGGGAGGAAACGCACATGCTCAAATGATGGGGAGCCAGATGGGCATGCCAGCAATGATGACCCATGGTGTGGGAATGAACATGCCACAGAACATGGGGAATGGACAGAACCCAGACGCGATATCCTTACCCATTACCGTAGGTCCAGCGGTACCTCTGTATAGTCAGCCTAATTTGGGTCTGAACAGTCAGGGATCAATGCTGCAGAATGGGACAGAAAGAAGGTGCATAGAAAACATTCCAGGGATAACTCCGATAGCAGCTCAGCCAACTGGGTCTGGGTCCTTGATGGAGTTTAGTCCCATATGTGCTCAGTCAACACTGGTGAGGTCGAGCCCCCCACTGATAATACCTCTCACATCGAACACTGAAAAGCTGCCGCAGCCATCGATGGCAGTTGATGTAAACGCTACCCTGATGGGAGTGAATGCGCAACAGTTGACACAGTGGTTCAACAGTCTGAATTCCACACAAAGTCCAGCTAGTGGGAAAGGAGAAGACTACATGAATAGGGTCAGGTTGAACATGGAAGCACAAGAATTGGTGGAAGGGACTATGGGTGTGAACAGGTTAGAGTCCTACACGGAAGAAGAGCTGAGGTATCTATGTCCCAGGATTACGAAGGAAGTGAACAAGATACATAAGAGCTTGCAGGAAGCAGCTGACAGAAACGGGGTTGACATAGACAAGACGAAGCACTTGAGCAGGAGCTACAGGTTAGATTTTGGGACCACAGATTTTGAACACATGAGGTCAGCAGGCATGAAGACACACCTTAGAGAATTGCTGCAGAGTGCACAAGTGTGGAGGTGCTTAGACAAATGGGAAAGCAGGTGGGTAAAGAGGAAGGACAAGAGGAGGGACAGTGCTACAGAGCACAATGAGAAAAGACCGCAGAGTAGTGATACCGTAACAATGTTACCAATGAGGGAGACAGCAGGGGGAAAATTAGTACATGTACCATGGCACAGAAGCGACATTCAGTCCTTTACGGATGATTTTCCCAAACTAAGAGAGAAGCCGATTGAATGGTATCAGCAGACTGATAGGTTTGTGAAGCTTGCAAAATGTCTCTGGGAAGACCTGAATACTCTCTTTGAGATTGTGGTTCCGGCAGATTTGTGGGAGGATTGCAAAAGAGCTGTAGGTTGGCCGATAAGTGAACCAGAGAGAGATAGGGAGACGGGCGCACCATCACCTATGGTGATGAGCTTGTACTATAAGGTGGTTGAGCATTTGAAAACGAAGGTACCCGCGAAAAACGTGGATTGGCAGAAGATTGACCGAACTGCCCAAGAGACTAAAGAATCGATTCATAGTTACTATGAGAGGTTGTTGAAGGCGTTCAAGAACTACAGTGGCACGGAAACAATAGAGGCTAAGGACATGCTCCATTTTGTTTTCAGATTTGTGGAAGGGCTGAGGCCAGAGATAAGTCAGATGATAAAGTCGCATTTGATTTGTTGGCAGTCGAAACCGATCGATGAGGTCTTGACTTATGCGAAATACTGTAGCGACGAAATTGAAGTGAAACAGAAAAGGTTGAAAGAGAAGGTGATGATGATGCAGCTTAAGGCAGCTCAAACAGGTTTGCAAGGTTTGCAAGGTTTGCAAGGGATGCAAGGGTTCCAACAGCAGGTACCACAACAGCAGTTGCAGTTGCAGGGAAACATGGCGTTTCAGCCACAGGCCAGAGGCAGAGGTCGAGGAGGTTTTGTGAATAATGGTCCGGATTTGAACACTGTTGTGACGGGTGTACAGGCGATGAAGAAGGTGATGCCGTGTCACGTGTGCGGGATCGTCGGTCATTGGAAACGCGAGTGCCCGATGGTGGTGCAGGAAGGTGCAGGTGTAGGTGCAGGTGCAGGTGCAGGTGTAGGTGTTGGTCAGCAAAACAATGATGTCAATGCATTTCAGACAATGAGAGGACCGAAAATGAGAGGTCCAAACGCAAATTTTCAGACTGTAAATCAATTGCAGGGATTGCAACCTATGCAGCCGCAGCAGATGCAGATGCCTCGTATGCAGATGACGCAAATGCAGCCGATGCAACAGCAGTTACCTATGGTACCTAATCAGCAAATGCAAATACCCTTGGCACCAATGAGTCAGCAGCAAGTGATGGTTCCTCCACAGGTAACGGGTCAGGTAATGAGTACAAATGGCACCGTACAACAGTTCCCCTTACACAGTGAGAGTGGAATAAACAACGTATGGGAGAGTGAAAGTTCAGGAGAAGAGGGAGATTGTGTGCTTGCGGCATCCTTGGAAGTTGATCAAAGGGGTCCGTACGTAGAAGGAAGAGTAATGGGGCATCGTGTCTCATTCTTGGTTGACACGGGAGCCACACGTTCAACAGTTAAGAGCAGTGAAGTTCCAAATTTGCCACTCTCAGGGAGGACAGTTCAAGTGGTGGGAGTAGCAAACAGACATCTGACGAACCCAATAACAGATCCGGTACCAGTCAGCATCGGTAACTATCAAGGGGTACATCAGTTTGTGGTGTGTGACTCAAGCCCGATAGCACTGTTAGGGAGAGACCTATTGTGCAAATTAGGTTGTTCGATAATGTGTTCAAACGAAGGAATAACAATAGAAACGAGCAATGATGGGGAGGAAGAGGACAGTGTAGAGGGGGATGAGATGGAAACAGTCGACGAAGAGTATCCTCTGATTTGTCTCTTCCCGATGATAACTGAAGAAGATATCCCAGCAGAATTACGGGAAACAGTCGGAAAGGAAGTGTGGGACATGACAGGGAAAGAGGTGGGATTGATGAAAGGAGTGGAACCAGTAAAAGTGATGGTAAAACCCAATGCGATCTTTCCCCAGACCCCACAATACCACATGCCACAAGACACCCTCATGAAAGTTGCCCAACTCATTGACGAATTTGTAAAGCAGGGGGTATTGAAAGAAGTGCTAAGCAGTCCATGTAATTCACCAATAATGGGACTAATAAAGCCAAGTGGGAAAGTCCGACTCGTGCAGGATTTGAGGAAAATAAATGACATCATAATAAAGTGCTGCCCTGTCGTACCGAATCCAGCTGTGATAATGTTTCAAGTTCCTTGCGATGCTGAATGGTTCTCAGTCATCGATTTGTCACAAGCATTCTTTTCTGTGCCTCTTCATGAGGACAGCCAATTCCTCTTTTGTTTCAAATTCCTAGACAGAGTTTACAGTTGGTGTCGAATTCCTCAAGGGTTTTCTGAGTCACCGTCAATCTTCAATCAGATTCTAAAGAAAGACCTGGAAGCATTAGAATTGCCATTCGAGTCAACCCTAGTACAGTACATTGATGACTTACTGGTTGCATCAATGACAGAAAGCAACTGCACAGCCGATACCATTGCTCTGTTGAACCATTTGGGAAGGAATGGACATAAGGTGTCTCCTTCCAAATTACAGTTCTGTCAGAAGAAAGTGAAGTACTTGGGTCACCAAATAGAGAAAGGGTCACGGAGAATAATGAAGGAAAGAATTACAAGCATACTTCAGATGAGTCCACCAAAGACAAGGAAGGAGGTGAGGAAGTTTTTGGGAATGGTGGGATATTGTCGCCAGTGGATCCCCAACTTTTCGTCTCTAGCGAAGCCCCTACTGAAATTGACCCAAAAGGATGCTTTGGATGAAATTGAGCTGAAAGGAGACGAGATGGATGCTTTTGTTGAACTGAAAGAATGCATGTGCAGGGCTCCAGCCCTAGGTATGCCTGACTACACGAAGCCTTTCACATTGTTTTGCCATGAACGTGATGCATGTTCTTTGTCTGTCTTGACCAAAGCTCATGGTGGCGTAAACAGACCAGTAGCGTATTTTTCAGCTACTTTGGATCCGGTTGCAGCAGCACTCCCAGGGTGTTTGCGCGCCGTAGCAGCAGTTGGTATCAGCCTCACTCAGAGTGAAGGAATAGTGATGGGACACCCAGTAACAGTCATGGTCCCTCACTCAGTTGAGATACTTTTGACCCGCTCCCGAACGCAACACATGACTGGAGCAAGACTCACGAGGTATGAAACGATAATTCTGGGCTCACCGAATGTGCAGCTGAAAAGGTGCACTACGTTGAATCCAGCTACCTTGCTTCCTGGAGAAAATGCTGAAATTGAGAACGCTGAAGACGTCGAGCATGACTGCCTTCAGGTGACTGAATTTTGCACGAAACCTCGACCGGACATCAAGGATACTAAGCTTGATGTAAATGACCAAATTCTTTTTGTTGATGGTTCATGTCTAAGAGATGGGATGGGGATTTTGAAAGCAGGATATGCTGTATGTACTGTAACAGGTGTCTTGGAAGCGGGATGGCTTCAAGGAGTCTATTCTGCACAAGTAGCTGAACTTGTTGCCCTTACCAGAGCATGTCAACTGTCTGCATTGATGAAAGTCACCATTTACACTGATAGTCAATACGGGTTTGGGATTGTGCATGACTTTGGACAACTATGGTCACAGAGAGGTTTCCTGACTTCTTCAGGATCCCCAGTGAAGAACGGGGAGAGGATAAGGGATTTGTTACATGCCATTCAAGTGCCAGCTGAAGTTGCAGTGGTAAAGTGCAGTGCTCACACGAAAGGACAGGACTATGTGTCTCTGGGAAATGCATATGCAGATCAAGTCGCAAGATTTTGTGCCTTGAACTGTATATTACTAAGGGATGATTGGAATACGATAAATGAGCCAGAACTCGAACCAGCTGAAGCATTTGCCTTGAAGGTTGTAGATACAATAGAGGAACTGAAAGCACTACAGAACAATGTCAGGGAGGATGAAAGAGATTCATGGGTCAAATCACAATGCATAAAGAGACAAGACGAGTTATGGGTTTCACATGAGGGAAAATTAGTTTTGCCAAATAGTCTCTTATCACAGCTTGCGCGGTTCTATCATGGGCAAGCTCACCTAGGGAGAGATGCCATGATAAGATTGTTCAAAACTGATTGGTTTAACCCCAGATTTCGCCAAGCTGCAGAAGCAGTTTGCCATCGATGTGTCACTTGCCAGCAGATGAACCCAGGAAAGGGAACAGTTGTGAGCGCGAGTCACATTGGTAGGGCAAGCGGTCCTTTTAGCCGAATGCAGATGGACTTCATTGAGATGCCTGTGCATGGGGGTCTGAAATATGTGTTGGTGATTGTGTGCATTTTTAGTCACTGGATTGAGGCATACCCTACACGTAGAAACGACAGCCTTACAGTTGCCAAGCTATTGTTGAGGGAGTTGATACCACGTTTCGGATTTCCGATCTCTTTAGAATCAGATAGGGGAAGTCACTTCAACAATGAGGTAATGAAGTTACTTTGCGAAGCACTGAACATTGAGCAAAAGCTACACTGTAGCTATCGCCCTGAAGCCTCAGGACTGGTGGAGCAGATGAATGGTACACTGAAATCGAGAATGGCAAAAATATGTGCATCGACAAATTTGAAATGGCCTGACGCATTGCCTTTAGTGCTAATGTCAATGAGAAACACTCCCAATAGAAAGACTGGATTGTCTCCACATGAAATACTCATGGGCAGGGCTATGAGACTTCCTGCAGTTCCCGCAAACATGCTTTTGAATATTACAGATGATATGGTGTTAGACTACTGCAAAGGACTGGCTGACGTGGTTCGCTCTTTCTCTCACCAGGTGGAAGCGACCACCTTGCCACCGATCCAAGGTCCAGGACACGCACTGAAAGCAGGTGACTGGGTCGTGGTAAAGAAGCACGTGAGAAAATCGTGTCTGGAACCCCGTTGGAAAGGCCCTTTCCAAGTGATCCTGACGACAACTACCGCTGTGAAGTGTGCGGGGGTTCCCAACTGGATTCACGCCAGTCACACAAAGAAGGTGTTGTGTCCCACAGATGAGGAAGTTGAAGCGCTGAAAGTACCAGTGCCTGATAAAGCAGTGCCGAGTGCTGAGACAGAACAAAAGCGAACTGAAAGCGAACAGGCAGAAGCAGGAGAAAAGGAGATATTCTCCGACAACGAAGACACCAACTCACTTGGGGGAGACCAGGGAGAAAGTTCAGACAGCGACGAAGAAGCTGCAGGTGACAAAGAGAATGAAGCAGCTGAGGGTAGCAAAAAGCCTGAAGCAGCTGAAGGTGACAAGGAGCCTGAAGCAGCTGAAAGTGATACAGAGCCTGAAGAAAGTAACGGTGACGAAGGGCTCGAAAAAGGTGAAGAGGCAGGAGAGCCTGATCAGAGGAGGGCTTTCCCAGAAGCAGACGATACAGAAA
The DNA here is from genome assembly GCF_031143425.1 of Pleurodeles waltl. Classification (NCBI taxonomy): domain Eukaryota; kingdom Metazoa; phylum Chordata; class Amphibia; order Caudata; family Salamandridae; genus Pleurodeles; species Pleurodeles waltl. The sequence continues at coordinate 1,606,772,401 of NC_090444.1, forward strand.
AAGAAAAGGAGAACGTGATCGATTCCCCGGAAGAGGGGGATAAGGCAGAACAGAGCGAAAAGGTTCAAGCCTCTACAGAAAAGATCGCAGGTCCATCAAATGGACATGGTGCAAAGAGGAGACTAAGGGCCTGATTCTAACTTTGGAGGACGGTGTTAAACCGTCCCAAAAGTGGCGGATATACCACCTACCGTATTACGAGTTCCATAGGATATAATGGACTCGTAATACGGTAGGTGGTATATCCGCCACTTTTGGGACGGTTTAACACCGTCCTCCAAAGTTAGAATCAGGCCCTAAGTATCTCACCAATAAAAGAAAAGGGTAAAGAAAGTTTGAACGAAGGAGGAAGGCCAAAAGTGAAAGAGAAAAGAAAGGAAGTGACTGTTGTGGATCAATCGTCAAGTGAAGAAAAAGACTGACGAGTTTGTATCTCTAAGCATCGAGAACGAAGAAGAAGAAGAGATACCAATAGAAAAGAAAAGTTTCATAGACTCTGTCGATTGAAAGAGTAGATGATATCGCTTGCTACAATATAACGTGAAAGAAACAACAAGCTGAGACATTGCTAAACCGGATGAGACACTTGCTAAACTGATAAAGACTGAGTTATTGCCGAATTGAGACAAATGCTGCTAACCGATAAGTGACTGGCCTTTTGAAGAAGACGGTGTGAACATTGTGCTCGTTCAGCTTTGCAACTGATTTGCTAAATAGTTTCATTTATAAGTGCTTCTAGCTCTCTGATTCTATACAGATCATGGCGCCAAACAATAGAAAGAGATTTTGTAAATATGTGTGTATAGGCTTGGTAATTACATGTGTAATAATAATAATGGCAATTGTGTTTGGAATGCATGGAAAGGGTGAGAATGAGACTATTACTGCTTCTACTATTGCTCCTGTTACCGTCACTGAACTAACACCATTGAAAAGATTAGCAATGGATGAGAGGCTCTTGCACGATAAGAAAGAGCTTTCGTATAACGTTTTCTATCGCTTGCTAACAGAGTATGTTGAGACTATGGATGCGAAGGATTGTTATGTGTGTACACAGATACCGACATCAGTAAAAGAAGGGGTAACTTATCACCACATGCCCCTTACATATGGGATTACGTGTAGTATAGTAATGTCTAGGTTTTATGGTCAAACTAGCATACAGTATTTTTACTCGAATTATGATGTTACCTTTGCTTATGTTCCTATAATAGCGCAGCTAAGCGAAACTGCAAGATATTGGGATTACAAAATTATGAGGGACTTTTTCGAGCCAATGCAACCTTTTGAAACGGCTCATGCTCATAGGGAAAACCTTACCTGCTCAGTCTCTGCTGTAGAAATAAGCTTTTTAGATCGCACAGATGATAGAAGGGCTCAAATGAAAGCGAGATTAGAAAAGGAGCTACATAAGAGGACTTCAGTAGATAATTATGATTTTGCTGCTATAAAGACACAAGGGAAAATAGCTTTAGATGCTTGGCATGTAGGGAAGTTTTGTATATATCGAGGTGAATCATATTACGACAATATTTTTGTAGGAGCGAGTGAGTGCAAACATACGTTTATTTTTAAGGCCAAATGGACATTCATGATGGATGGACTTGACCCTGTCATTCCAGGGGTGTATTACATTTGTGGGCATAATGCTTATTATCGTCTTCCCAAGGGATGGTGGGGGAGATGTTATTTGGGTATAGTGTTCCCAAAGGTTTATCAACTGGATGATGTATCGATGATTCAAAAGACATCTGGATCCCATCATATCCAGAAAAGAGAGACCGCAGCTGCTGTGGTAGATGACATATTTGGAGCCATGATTCCTTCATTGGGAGTTGTGTTGAATTCCATCAAAATACGAAAGTTGTCTACTATAGTGGATAACATGTTGACAAAGTTTTCAGGTGCTATAATCCTGATAGATGCTGAGCTTGCAGCGGAAAGAGCTATGACTCTTCAAAATAGGCTTGCTTTAGACATCCTTTTAGCAAAGGATGGAGGCGTTTGCAAAATGATTGGTGCACGTCACTGTTGCACCTATATACCGGATAATAGTGTGAAGATTAAAACTATGCTTGCTAATCTAACAAAAGAAAGTGCAGATTTGAAGGAATTGAAAGAACCAGGAGTGTGGGAGAAGGTTGGAAAGGGAATAGCTTCAGTGGGACATTGGATTGGGGGAATTTGGAATGGAATATTATTGAAAATAATAGAAGGAATATTAATAGTAATAATTTGTGTATTTGGAATTTGGGGAATAAAAAGGGGAATAATAATGATTATGGAAAGAATTAAAAGAAGAAAAGAAGAGAAAATTATGAAAAGAATGGCAGAAGAATACAAAGCGCAAACTAGGGGAATTAAAAGGAAAAGGGAACTGACAGAATTTTAATGGAATAAAATTTGTGGGCGTGGTTTGGTGTGATGACTAGTAGTCATCAGAGGAGGGATTGATGAAGCAGAAAATGAAGGTTTTTGATTTATTAACGCTTAAACGTAGTGCTGAAATAATCATGTGTGACATTAACCGAATTAATTAAGATTGTACGGGGACAAAATGTGCCCTCAGAGTAGTTTGCCATCATTTATACGCGTGCTTTATATAACGTGGTGAATTAGAATTGCACTAATCCGACATAATCATAAACGTGTGCTACGATTTGCTTGTTTGAAATGCTTTAGCTTAGCATTACTTTAGCAGAGGCTTTGGCCTAGTTGCCTGGTCTCATGGTTTAGATGCTCGTATTTTTCCACTGTGCTAATAAACGTGTATTTTTGCTTGAAGCTGTACTTTTCCACAGAAACTGTTCACATGCTTATCTTAAAGTTGGTGCCAGCCTGGCATATTTTCTCTTTAATTCAAGGTCGACTTGCAGGTGCGGACAATGGAGGCTCTGAGAGTAAGCTAATTGGAAAACAATGTTGCAATTTGCGTACCCATCTCCAAGGATAATGTATGCTTAAGTAAAAGCTTGAGAACTGTCGTGTTTGATTGGTCAATTTGAAGCTAACCTATGAACCCTCCAATGGAGACCCTACTGGATTTGGACTGTTGTCTATAAAACCCAGGTGCACGAGGAGAAAGTAGCCATTACCAGCTCGATACCCGCCATTTTGCAGACTTCGTAGCTACTATGGCCCACTTTGCTGCGACGCCATTTTGAGAGACTTTGATGCTTTCTCTAATCGAGAGAAAGAGACTTTAAATGATTTTGGTCCTAGAGACTGTAACTTTGATTTGATCCCTTTGCATGAAGTAGTAGTTTTACCTTGCCGCCGTGAGGCATTTGCCCCGTCCACCCCTGCCCCTTTGTCCTGTCCCATGCCGATCAAGAAACGGTACCTATGATGACCGAAGAACGGTACCTGTGAGACGAAGACTTCCTTGTATGCTGATCGTAATTGGTAAATATGAAAGAAAATTTTAAAATTGCATTGTGTTTCTTTTAGGTAACCAACTGCTGATTTTTGGTAAGATCCCTAGTTAAGAGTTTTTCTAAATTAATGTTGCTAAATTGTTTTGCATGAAGTCCCACATGCCGATGCTAATTTGAGGTTAGACGAGGATTCCATATGTCAAATCAAATCAAATCAAATCAAATCATTAACATTTATAAAGCGCGCTACTCACCCGTGCGGGTCTCAAGGCGCTAGGGGGGAAAGGGGGGGTTATCGCTGCTCGAACAGCCAAGTCTTTAGGAGTCTCCGGAAAGCGGAGTGGTCCTGGGTGGTCCTGAGGCTGGTGGGGAGGGAGTTCCAGGTCTTGGCCGCCAGGAAGGAGAAAGATCTCCCACCCGCCGTGGAGCGGCGGGTGCGAGGGACGGCAGCAAGTGCGAGGCCAGCGGAGCGGAGGGGGCGGGTGGGGACGTAGAAGCTGAGGCGTCTGTTGAGGTATTCCGGTCCCTTGTTGTGGAGGGCTTTGTGTGCGTGGGTGAGAAGACGGAAGGTGATCCTTTTGCTGACTGGGAGCCAATGCAGGTGTCTCAGGTGTGCGGAGATGTGGCTGTTGCGGGGTACGTCGAGGATGAGGCGGGCCGAGGCGTTTTGGATGCGTTGCAGGCGGTTCTGGAGTTTGGTGTGGTCCCGGCGTAGAGGGTGTTGCCGTAGTCCAGGCGGCTCGTGACGAGGGCGTGGGTCACGGTTTTTCTGGTGTCGGCGGGGATCCAGCGGAAGATCTTACGGAGCATGCGGAGAGTGAGGAAGCAGGCGGAGGACACGGCGTTGACTTGCTTGGTCATGGTGAGAAGAGGGTCCAAGATGAAGCCGAGGTTGCGGGAGTGGTCTGCGGGGGTCGGTGCGGTGCCGAGGGCCGTGGGCCACCAGGAGTCGTCCCAGGCGGACGGGGTGTTGCCGAGGATGAGGACTTCCGTTTTTTCAGAGTTCAGCTTTAGGCGGCTGAGCCTCATCCAATCTGCGACGTCCTTCATACCCTCTTGTAGGTTGGTCTTGGCGCTGGCGGGGTCCTTGGTGAGGGAGAGTACAAGTTGGGTGTCGTCGGCGTAGGAGGTGATGATGATGTCGTGCTTGCGTACGATGTCGGCGAGGGGGCTCATGTAGACATTGAAGAGTGTCGGGCTGAGCGATGAGCCTTGAGGTACGCCGCAGATGATCTTGGTGGGTTCTGAGCGAAACGGAGGGAGGTAAACTCTTTGGGAGCGGTTAGCGAGGAAGGAGGCGATCCAGTCCAGGGCCTGGCCTTGGATCCCGGTGGAGCGTAGGCGGGTGATTAGGGTGCGGTGACAGACGGTGTCAAAGGCAGCCGAGAGGTCGAGGAGAATGAGGGCGACTGTTTCACCGTTGTCCATCAGGGTTCTGATGTCGTCTGTGACTGAGATGAGGGCGGTTTCCGTGCTGTGGTTGGTTCGGAATCCGGTTTGTGAAGGGTCGAGCAGGTTGTTGTCTTCCAGGAAGGTGGTCAGCTGTTTGTTGACGGTCTTTTCTATTACCTTGGCTGGGAAAGGTAGAAGAGAGATGGGGCGGAAGTTTTTCAGGTCGCTTGGGTCAGCCGTAGGTTTCTTTAGTAGGGCGTTGACTTCAGCGTGCTTCCAGCATTCGGGGAAGGTAGCAGAAGAAAAAGAAGAGTTGATGACGGTCTGGAGGTGCGGGGCGATGATGTCGTCGGCTTTGTTAAAGATGAAGTGCGGGCAGGGGTCCGAAGGGGCGCCGGAGTGGATAGAGTTCATGATGGATTTGGTTTCTTCCGTGTTGATGTGGGTCCAGTTGTTGAGGGTGATGTCCGGGGAAGCGGGTTCAGTGGTGTATGGTTGGGTCTGGTGTCCGAAGCTGTCGTGGAGGTCGCTGATCTTGCGATGGAAGAAAGTGGCGAGGGATTCGCACAAATCCTGTGAGGGCGTGACGGCGTTGGCGCTGGCGCTGGGGTTGGAGAACTCTTTGACGATGCTGAAGAGTTCTCTGCTGTTGTGGCTGTTTTTGTCTAGTCTGTCGGTGAAAAAGTTCCTTTTGGCAGTGCGGATCAGGTGGTGGTGTTCGCGTGTAGCGTTCTTGAGGGCGGTCATGTTGTCAGCGGTGTGGTCCTTGCGCCAGGCCTTCTCAAGGGCACGACAAGTTTTCTTTGATTCTTTGAGGGTGTCAGAGAACCAGAGAGGTTTTTTGGTGTTGGTCTGTCGATGCGTGCGTTTGAGGGGAGCAAGGTTGTCAGCGCAGTTGGAGATCCAGTTTGTGAGGTTGAGAGCTGCGTCGTTGGGGTCGGTGGTGAGGGTGGGTTGGTTGGCGGCGAGAGCGGAGAAGAGTTGCTCTTCAGGGATCTTGTTCCACTGTCGATGAGGGATGGGTTGAGTGCGGAGGTGGGAGGTCTCGCGTCGGAATGTGAAGTGGACGCAGCTGTGGTCGGTCCAGTGTAGGGCAGAGGTGTGGCTGAAGAAGACGTGTTTGCTGGCGGAGAAGATAGAGTCGAGCGTGTGTCCGGCGATGTGGGTGGCGGTGTTCACCAGTTGTTTGAGGCCGAGGTTGCCGAGGTTGTCGAGCAGGGTGGTGGTGTTGGGGTCGTTGTTTTGTTCCAGATGGAAGTTGAGGTCGCCTAGGAGGATGTAGTCCGGTGAGGCGAGGGCGTGCGGGGAGATGAAGTCGGCGATGGCGTCGCTGAAAGAGGCGCGAGGTCCGGGAGGACGGTAGACGAGGGATCCTCTGAGGGTGGTCCTTGGGTCGGTGCGAATCTGAAAATGCAGGTGTTCAGCGGCGAGGGGGGGGTCTTCGGTGGAGGTGGTGACGCTGATGGAGTCTTTGAAGATGATGGCGACACCTCCTCCTACTTGGTTGGTGCGGTCTTTTCTGGAGATCTTGTAGCCTTCGGGGATGGCGGTAGCGATGTCTGGAGCAGAGGAGGCGTTCATCCATGTCTCCGTGATGAAGGCGACGTCCGGGGCTGTGGAGTCCAGGAGGTCCCAAAGTTCAACGGCGTGCTTGTGGACGGAACGAGCGTTGATCAGGATGCACTTGAGGTGGTTGATGGCGCGTGGGCTTGTGGTCGTGGTAGTTGCGTGGTGGAAGATGCGTTTGCAGGAGTTGCAGGCGAAGGGTCCATGGGTGCGTTTGGGGTGAGCTAGGAAGCAGGTTTTGGAGCGCCCTGGGTTGAGGGCGTGGAGGGTGGTGGGGTCGTAGCGGATCAGCGGGGCTTGGGGGAGCTGGGGACCAGGGGTTGTGGCGCTGGGCGCGGGCCAGGCGCGGACGGGCGCAGACGGGCTTGCCTCTGGCGCGCCAGCGGCGTGCCCGCTGCGCAGTCGCGCAGCGGCCGCCATAAGAGGTAGGAGGGGGGGGGGGAGGGGTCAGCTGGGGGCGAATGGGAGCTGGGGGGCGGGGGCGTGCAGGAGGTCGCGGCGGGAAAGCGCGAGGGAGGGGGGGGACAGGTAGAGTGAGAGGAGCTGGGGGAGGGGGTTTAGGGTGGAGGAGGGTGAGTGTTAGGAGGTTTGGAGATTAGGGAGAGAGATAGGAGTAGGGTTGTGAAGATAGGGGAGGGGGGGTTGTAGAGGTGGGTGAGGGAGAGAGGTAGAGTGAGAGGATAGGGAGATAGGTAGTAGAGGGGGTGGCGGGAGGGGGGGAGAGATAGAGAAATAGATAGAGAAAATAGATAGAGAAGTCGATAGATAGGGAAATAGATAGATAGACAGATAGGTAGGTAGGAGGAGGTGGAGAGTGGGGGAGTTAGATAGTGAGATAGGGAGCTAGAGAGATAGGAAGATAGGAGGAGTGAGGGAGGTAGATAGCGAACGGGTTAGCTAGGGGTGAGAGAGGGGGAGGCGAGTGAGGGAGGGGGATGAGGAAGGAGCAGGAGGGCAGGCTCGGGGGAAGAAGACGGAGGAGGTAGAAGAGCCGAAGACAGGAGAACAGAAGACAGAAGAACAGAAGACAGAAGAACAGAAGACCGGAAGAGCAGAAGACAGAAGAACAGAAGAACAGAAGCACAGAAGATCGGAAGAGCAGAAGAACAGAGAAGAACAGAGAAGAACAGAGAAGAACAGAGAAGAACAGAGAAGAAGAACACAGAAGACCGGAAGAACACAGAAGAACAGAAGGGAAGAACAGAAGAACAGAAGAGAAGAACAGAAGAACACAGAAGAAGATTGCAGAGGGGGAGCGAGGAGGAAGAGACAGAGAGGAGGAAAAGAAGCAGGAGCAGGAGAGAAGGTGAGTGGCGCGGGGCAGGGCGAGGGGCTGGGAGGAGGGGGGTACTTACAGTTAGGTGGGTCTCAGGAACACAGGAACTCGGGAACTTGGAGGAGCTGCAGCGGCAGGGGGAGCGACCTACCCTTGGGTCACACGATGCAATTTGAGATCTTGTTATGCTGACTAAATGTACGCAATTAGTTCATTACAGATTATCGTATTAGTGCTTTGCATTGCCATTATCGAATGCCTTGTGATTCAAATGCTACATAGATTACACTTGTTTCGACGTTATGGACAGCTATTAATGTTCATATATGTTTATCATTTGGTGTTGAGACACATTTACATTGTGCTAGCTTTGTTAATATAGGAAAATAAATTCACTAACTTCGCAATAAACTGGTGTGGTTATTCCTGACTGAAAGGTCAGGGTTCTCCGAAATGTATTCTGGATTAATTGTAAAGTGTTATGTTGTTCAAGGTGTTGCTTATGTTCGTTATTGATTATTGATTTTGATGAGATTGATCGATTAACAGTACAGAGAGTTCCCACTAAGTCAAAAGATTCATCGGCCTAAAGAGCGTCCAAACGTAGGTAAATTATTACTACGGACCGCTCTATCAAGGGCCTGAGCGGACTTTATTATTGGGCAGGGCCTGAGAGCTTCAGTCTGCTTAAAAGGCATTTTCTGATAGCCTGCTGAAAACCCTGCAAATAAAAACGCGTGCCATGATATATCAGTGATGCACAATTGCTCAATCGTAAACTGGTTTACCTACTTTAGTTATCAACCAGCATTAAAAAGTACAGTACATGAAAAGTCTTAAGATGGTTGCTGCCACATGAGATCTGCGGTAGCGTCCGTTACTGTAAAATATTAATTAAAATTATTCCAGTCAGATGCTTTTAAAGGTTGAGTGTATGTTTAATGTATGCATGAGCACTGCTGGATGGTTTCATGTCTGTCAGGCTTGTTGCGATAGCGCGTACTAGATCCTCGGTGTACAATATGTTGCTGGCATTTGACGAAACATTTCTGAACATGTTCCATCAAGGGTGAGTTGTGTGACTGTCACATAGCACCACTAGCCACGTTTAAATGGACTTCTGCTACTTCGCTTCGCAGGCCTGACGGGATCTTCGCATCTACTAATTGCAGAATGACCTAGTTATGAGAGGAAATATGCCCCCAAGGAATTCCCACCCCGGGAATTGATAGTTGCGTACCAGGCAGTTAGAGGGCCGGAAATTGTTTTTGCTAGAAGACAGTGAAATCAAAGATCACACAGAGATGGAACAAACAAATTCATTTAAACTTTTTGTCTGTGCCTAGTAATACCACATGTTGTGCTGCATAGCAGCTTTTTGTTTTGATACAAATTATGAATTAAAAAAAAAAAATCTAAAAAATACAAGAAAACATTTGACAAAAGCAGTTAAACATACACGAGGTTCATTCATTCAAGATTATTGCACATTCCAGGGAACATTTACTAATAGTTCACGCAACGCAGCGCTACGCGGACGGGAGAGAGCAGAACAGCCCCTTATTTATCAAGATATAGCGCTGTTCAGTTTTCTCAATGCTGGTGCAGCTGTACCTGCCTAGCGCTAATGCAGCACCTTTGCACCATGGTGTAAGGGTGCCTGTGTTACGGGCAGAATTGTTTTTGTGCATGAAGGCATACCTTCCTGCACAAAAACAATTTTTAGAGGTATGGAATGAAGTAATGAGGAGAAAAGAAGATACTTCTTCTTGTTACGCCTTTGTTTGGTAAATGCACCATTTTGGTGCAAACCAAGGTTTACAGAGCATTGTAAATTTGCATTTGCTTCAAAATACATGGCAACACCCATGTACCCATGTTCCACCCATGAAATGCCTATCTCACACAAAGTGATACAAGGCACTTCTATGTGCTGCACTGAAATTCCTTGTATATTCTAAACCACTCACAGACACTTTGACTTTGCATGGCTTAGTAAATGCCAAAAGGGATTTTTCGTCAGGGCTGTGTACAAATGTGACGTACTCCATTGTCTGCATTATAGGCAGGATTATTTGTGTGCACAAAAATAACCCTTAGAAGCAATTTCCTTTTTATATGCATGCTGCAGAATGCAGCGCACATGGAAATAGGGAGTAACAAGGAGAAATAAAGATATTCTCTCTGCTACACCAGCTTCAAGGAGGTGTAGCTTTTGGCGCAATCCCAGGTGTACTCACCTTAGTAAATCTGGGATAGGTGGATGTCTAAGAAGGCCCACACTCCAATCATAGAATGCCTTCCAAATGCAAAGTAAAGCAAAGCAGCGCTATGCACTGCCTTACGTTACTTTGTATTTACTAAACCTCGCAAAGCCACACAAATTGGCTTTGCATGGCTTGGTAAATGCCAAAAAGGATTTTGCGTTGTGGCTGCCCATTCAAAGAGATGCAACCCTAATGCAAACCATGGTAAATCTGGGCTTATGCTTCTTAAAACTCTAGAATGAGTGATGGCGCAGTGCTGGAGCACTAATTCTGCATCAGGAAATAGTGATTTTAGGTGCTTCAGTAAATCAAGGATGCAGATATTTTCCATCTACCCACTCATGATATGGAATTACATCCACATATGCATTAAGGGTGGGTGTAATTTCATTACAACAGCTTAATTTAGCATAATTTCGGGCATTTGTCGCAACAAAATGTAGCATAATGTTTGGCTGCTGGATTTTATGGAGTTTTAAGTACGGAGTTCAGGCAAAACTCTGCCATGTGGCAGAATTCTTTCCTATGCTCGGCTTGCCAACATTAAGTTGGCAAGTACGAGCAAGAATTTGCTTCCCCTAGCTCGATTTTCGGGCTCTAGAACGCTGCCCAGTTGCCGCAGGTCACGACCGTTCGCGTTGAGAAGGCTGCCGCTTGAGTAGAAAATCTACTCCAGCAGCACAAAGAAGCAGCACCCTCTGGCTCATTGGGAGGTGCCGTTCATGCTGTTTAAAAAGCATTGAAGACGCTTCTGGCGCTATAAATCAGTGCAAGCAGCAGCACGTGTCCTATTCTACCCACTCGCAGAACTCCTTAGAGTTTTAATGTAAATCCATGGAATTCCGCAAAGTGAAATTCAGTGAGGTCCGCCCCAGGCCGAAGCATAATGCTAGAGATTATACCATTATGCCACATTTTGTAATGTGAATTCCATTCGGGTTCAAATCCTAAATCAAGAACATGAAAACAAAATGATCAGCAGTTTCAGCACAAAAACTAACTTCATTTTCCGAATGTGAGCATCAGTTCTTTAACACAGACACTGAACATCATTTTAAACATACATTTCAGGTTGACGTTTTACCTGAGCAGACTGTTCTGGTGATTTTTGGGGCAAGGAATAGCAGGCCCAAATGCAAGAGGCAGCATTTGTATGTGAGCACCAACTCAAACATACATTTTTAAGTTTAGTTTTTACACAAGGAGACTGTTCAGGTAATTTTTTTGTGCAAGACTCTTTTTTCTTTTTCTTTTTTTTGTACTGCAGGAAAATGCCAGGGAAACTGGGATGCTACTCAGCATACAGTAGCAACTTTGTTTTGCTGCCATTTTGGATTTGGATAATAGCAGGAAATCATCACTCTGTTTTGGTCTGTAATATTTGCTGCATCCACTCCTTTGTAATCATTATTTTTTGGGAAATATCAAGTAAGTTCTTCACAATACTTTGCAAAATGCTTGTTGTTTAAGGGATGGAAGGCACCACTGTTTTTGGCCTTTTTTGGATTTTTTTCAATGTGTTTGTTATTGGATAGCCAGGAATTTGGAGTAGGAGCCCACGTGGGATTAATGCCTTTTGAAGGGTACTGCTTGCTCAAATTTGGTATGGGGGAGGCTTGGAGTTATGTTGGACTTGAACCTGTCTGTCTTGCTCTCACCCTCCTGTTTTCTGAACCCGTTTCTGTTGGTGTTTAGGACTCTACCTAAGTGTGAACTTTACCACTACTAACAAGTGCTAAATTTTGCTTGTGCTCTCTCCTTAAAACATGGTAGAACTGGCTTACACCGAATTGGTATATTCAATACACTTGTACATCACTAGTAAAGTGGTATTACACATACCCATAGCCTGTAAATGAAATGCTACTAGTGGGCTTGCAGCACTGATTGTGCCACCCACTTACATAGCTCTTTAAACATGTATCAGGCCTGCTTTTGTAGTCTCTGTGTGTAATCTTAAACTGCCATTCCAACCTTGCAAAATAAACCTTTTGCTGGGCCTAAACCTTCCTTTTCAATACATAGGGTACCCTCAACAACTCACAGGGCAGGGTACAGTGTAATGTAAACGCTGGACATGTTATTTTAGCTTTTACAAGTTCTGGTAGTGAAAAATCCCTAAATTCAATTTTCACTACGACCAGGCCTACCTCTCCAATAGGAGAACATTGAATTACCTTACTACAATTAATAAGTGATAACTTTCAATTGGGAGCAGGTAGACAGTTTGAGTTTGGTGTTTAAAGAATTGTAAATAAAAGTCTTCTTTAGTGGTAAAGCCAGATTTTTGAGTCACAGTTCTGAAAATGCCACTTTTACAAAGTTGGCATTTTCTTGTCCTAACCATTGGATAGCTGCAACCTGTTCCTGGGTCACATGACTAGGTGTAGCTGGTAATTGGTCTTTTGTATTGCTCCCAGACAGCAAGATAAAGGGAATCTAGGTATTAACAGGATGGGCCACTCTGAGTTAAAGAGTGAGTGGAGTTATCACCTACCTCACTTGCACATCACAAAGACTCTGCCTGATAACTCTGGCAATGGGTTTAACACAGGTCTTTTGGGACCACAGACAAGTTGGGGCCAGGACAGGAGTAAAGGGGATGCCTGACACCTCAGGGGGTTGGAAACCTTCTAAAAGGCTCCTCTACTTCAAAGTGGGCACAGGTATTAATATTGGACCCTTACCCCCAACTCGTCAGTACACCTTTGGACCTGTGGACTCTGCCAGGAGGAAGGACTGCTATGTTCCTGAAAGGACTGCCACTCTGCTGTTTTGCTGTCCAGAAAAACTGCTGCCCAACTGTGCTGACCTGCTGCCCTGCTCCTCTCTTGCTTGGGTGAGATGGACTTGACCTGCAACTGTAAACCTAGAACTTCATAGTGACTTTGAGCTCTAGTTGGCTGGCGTCTGGATCAGAAGCCTCAGGGAAAGACTTCCAACAACCTTGAAAATAGCACTTGGTCTCTGCCACCTGTGGGTCCTGCTCTCCCAAGCAGTGTCACCCAAGTCCTGGACCCTTGAAAATGAGCCTGAATTTGCTTTGCCAGCTGATCTGTGAATTCAGCAGAACCAACTCACCCCCTCCCCAGGACATCGCTTCTGCTGCTCCACACATTGCCCGTGGAATCCACACATTGCCTCTGCTGCGTAGACTTCCCCAAAGCAAGGATTTTGGTATTGCAGTCCATCAAAACAGCCGCTGTGTGAAGCATCTCCATGCAATGACATTGCCTCGCCCAATTGTGCCCATCAGAACTGCCACCACGCGATGCATCTCGACACAAGAACATAGGATTGCACTTTGCAGTTCTCTGGAACTGCCACTGTGTGACACATCTCCTTGCCTGGACCTCACATTTCTTCTGCTGTGTGACTCATCCTTAGTGCAGAGCTCTGCATCTCTTCACAACCAGGTTTAAGATACCTTTTTAAAGCAAACCTGAGTGAGCCCATATGAGCTCAGGCTCCATCGTGGTCAGCCTGAATTTGTGATTTTGTCCCAATCCACTGGGAACAGATAAGCACAGTGGGCACTTTGAGCTTTTTGACACTATATACACATAAATCTTTAAAATAGCACATTTCTGGTTCTACCTATTGTATTTTTGTTGTTTTTATCTTGATTTATTCATTGAAATTTACTATAGTTTCCTGAATTGGTGTGGGAGTTTTCTTGTGTTGTGCTTTCACTTCATTACTGTTTGAAGTCCAGCATAAATTTCACACATTGCCTCTAAGTTAAGCCTGACTGTTCTGTGCTAACCTACCAGAGGGTTGAGCAGAGGTTAGTTTGGGGTTTGCTTGTGACTTCACCCTGACAAAGATTGTGTGTGATTTCACACCCCCCCCCAACCCAGTAACCCGATTACATGTTCCCTATTTCCCTGTGTTTTGTATTAATTTTGTAAGGATTTGTTACTCATTTTACTGAGTTGATCTTTAACTATTTGGGACCTTATCTGCCACTGCTGCTGTGCTATAGTTTTTTTAATCATTGTAGGTTATTTTTTTATCTGCATGTGCATGTCTTGGATATTCCACTCAATCTGTGTTTTTCTTTTCATTTAGTTGCCTGTGATGCAGAATGATAATATTTGTCTGGTTCACCAGCTTCATTCAGAGAAAGAAGAACCTTGTTGTTTTTTTTATGTCTTTTGTCTTCCCTTTTAGTGGCAAGCCACAATGAGCATTAAGGATATTTGGAAAAACCCTGTATTAAGGTCATGGGCCAACTGCAGCATGTAGCAGACACCACTTCTTCTACTCAGATAAGAAAAGAAGTTCTAAGAATGCGAAGAAGGGGTTGTTTTGGCTCTGTTTTGGCAGGTAGCATTAGTGATATTACAGGGGATAGAGCAAAAGCACTGAGGGGCATATTTATGAGTTGGTTTGCATTGCGTAAGCTCCATGCAACGCAAACCTTACATGTGATCTATGAAGCCACACAAGACCACTTTGCATGGTCTTGAGTGGCTCCCTAAATCTGGTGTAAGGCAATACAGTGCAAATCACTGTGTTTCCTTACTCTGCCCTGGGAAGGCGCTCCATGGGCATTGCATGGCTGTTTCCATGCAACTCACCATGGTTTTTGATGCATTCCCAGATTTACAGAACTGATAGATCGGGGAATATGCCAACAAGATATGCCTTCTCAGGGTGAGGCCTAAGCAGGAGAAATATTTGTATATCTCCCAGTAACTTCCTCTTTCAATGCGTGTTGCATTCTGCAGCACACATAGAAAGAAGAATATGCCTCTCAGGATTGTTTTTGTGCAGGAAGGCGTCCCTTCCTGCACATAAACAATCCTATAGGCAATGCAGGCATCCTTGCAGCATGGTGTAAGGGGCCTGTATTGACACTAGGCTGTCAAAAGGACGCCAGCACAGGGGAAAAGGCAGGAATTATCCATATTGCCTTAAATATGGTGTATTCCTCCCCCTTTCCCTGTCACGCAGTTCAGCGCAGCAAGGTGACTTGCTGTAATGCACTGTGTAACCTTCTCATAAATAGGCCTCTTAATATACAACTTTTACTGAAGGTGCTGCTCAGGTAATAAGATCAAGCCATTAAATAGAGGCAGGGTTTGGCATGTCTTCCAACACTGATTGCATGTGGTGGAATGGGGGAAGTAAGATAACCTACAGAACAGAACCTGGCAATGATGGTCAGAGAGAAACTTGTGGTTGGACACAGTTGGACAAGTGATTTGTTATGGGCCAGGAGCAGAGCTTAGTCTCTTGTGATACTATGTTAGCAGAGCTTCCTGTTTAATTAATAGGAGGCAGATAAGAGGGTAGTACCCCTACCTGTGCCCCAAGGCGTCCTACAATGCAAATGATATGTACACTGCTGAGAGATGCTTGCCTTATGCCAAGAAGCCTGTCTCTCCACTCTGTTTGGCCTGAAATGATTCCTGGTGTCCAGGGGAGCATTTTAGGCCCCACATTTTGGCAAATAGGAATAACACCCCGCTAAAGCTGTCCTTTCTAATGAAACTTCACCTAGAGGGAATCTTGCTCAGAGATTGCAACTGAACCAGAATACCCAACATAGTATTTTTTTAGGATGACAATGATGGTCTTCCGAAGAGATATATGCTTAGGGATTGATTTCCGCCTACAGCCCCAGAGCAGTAACCCTTTGGAAAAGAGGCTTTTGGAGAGGGCAAATGGGTCGGAGACATTACCTCCCATATGACAACCGTTAGTGATCTGAAACGATCCTCTGAACACCAGAGATACATTTTGGTCATGCAACAAAAAAAAGAAACACAGTGGGGAGCTGACCTTTCATTGTACCTTGCTCTGGCCTTTAACCACATATTTAATTCAGCTCCATAAAGAGAGAAGATGAGAGGTATTACCACTGATTTGCATATTTCGGGACCCAAAAAGGCGACCTGGCAACTGTTGACCATTATTGGCCAAGCAACAGAAAAAGAAAGAGTGAGGATCCTGACTTTGTAGCAGGGGACTACACTCAGCTATGGCAGTGGAGCATCGCCAAGCTTCTGAAAGCAGAAAAATAATGGGATAATAAAAGTATTCTATTATCCCTTTTTTTCTGCTTTCGTAGAGTAGGGCCAGCCTCCTCCATGTCAACAAGTGGAGGAGGAGAAGTGGTGAGCTTCTAAGTGCGCATGTCAATTTTGCCGGCCGACCGAGGCCAGCTAAACTGACATGCTGACTTATAATCTCTGCACCCTGCTGTATTTTACAGCCAGGCGGAAGCCAAGTGCAGTTCCCCACAGTCGGCCAATCTGACATGTGCACTTAGAAACTCTCCACCCGGCTGTATTTTACAGCCAGGTGGAGCCCATGCGAAGTGCCCCACTCCCTCCCTGGGTGGCATTTCTACCCGCTCAGGCCAATCAGGCCTGTGTACGAGCATGAGAGAAGTGTCAGGATTGGTTGGGGAGGGAAGAAGACGAGAGGCGCTGGAGCGGGAGTGACGGATCATGGAGGGGCAGGTAAGTTTATTATTTTTCTTATTTACTGCCCCCTGCACCTTCCTGGCAGGAGCTGCAACTGCTTTCTAGCCTTACCCTGGCCTCTCCCTACCATCTACTATATTGCTCTTCTGAGGGATCAGATTTAGGATGTTACTCCTGATACTCCCCTAAGGGTCTAAAATGCTCTCTGGACATCCACAATAATTTTAATTCAACTGACAAAATAGAAACAGAGGGAGTAGGGCTTATCTGTACAAAGAATCAGTTTGAGAAGGTGCTGCTGGGGAGTGGGTAGGGACAATACCACCCACGTGCCAACTTCAGAGGATTTGAAGTCATGCTCTCAATAACGGTGATACATTCTGGTCAGGCAACAAAAATGAAAAGGGAATGGGAAGCCTGTGTTTCTTGAACTAAGTGTGCCCTGTTGCGGCCACCATCTTAACTCCAGCTCCTTTGAAGCAGCATATCAAGGGTAATACACCCTGATTTGACGCACCTGGGGCCTGAAACGCCCTCTGGGCACCAGGAATTATTTTTAGTCAAGCAAGATAAAGACAGATCTGGGATCTGAGCTTCTTGGCCTAAGGTGTACTTCTCTCTGACTTCTGTCCATAATGTTCCTAGGTTTCCGCACTCCTGAGGGCAGACTGGGGGCAATGCACCCCCAGTTGAAAAACAGACTTTGAGGTCAAGTGGAGTTGGGCCTGCATCAGGAGAAGATTGATACATTAGTCACAAATCCCTAGTGACTAGTGGACTTCTCACTTCACACTGTTGAAGTCATGGGCTTGGGGGTGTACTGAGTGGGGCACTCTTCAGATTTGCACAACTCCTGGTGTCTAGTGGAACATTCTCTTACCATGAAAGGGCACATGGGGAAATACCATGGCAATCTTCCTGCCAGACAGGTGTAGGGTTATTTATACCATGCGTAACAGCAGAGTCAACTTTGTGGTTCTAAAAATTCTGGACCCATGTAATTTACTTTGCCACAGCAGTACGATTTTAGTATCAAAAGACCGATAATGACTAGTACACTAAGCATGAGCATTTTCGCTCAATTCCAGCAGCGTTTTCACCTCGAAATCGCCATTTTCGTCCTGCACTCGTGGCTCCCATTTTATACACGGCAGCCATTTTTAAAAGTTGCCCTCACATAGGCTTATAATACAGTCAGATTTGATTCCAAGGACACGTACATCTTGATTGACTTTTCTCTGACCTGGGCAAGCTGGAACCATTGCCTCAGGCCAAACCTGTTTGGTCAGTCCCTCTCCCAGTGGCCGAATCAGATAGCATCAAGGCACACCAGGCCATAAAACCCTTATTATCGCTCACACACCCTGCCTAACTTGCTCACACCTGCACCTGCTCTTTTCTTCTTCTTACTTTACGAGGGGGAGGTGCCCGTTTTTATTAGGGGTCCACACTTATCTGATGTAAAATACTAGGCCTTGCCGGGTAATTTATTATGGGTTGGATGACATGAAATATAAGGTTTCATCATGACACTGTTTTTTCCTTTGTAGTGAAAACATGTGAATGACCAACAAAAATGTCAAGAATGTTTGCCTGAAGCTTAAAAAACTGTATATAAGGAAACCTGACTTTGCATTGAAACACAGTCTCCTGAGAACATACAAATCGTGCTGTTGTACTTCAAGGACACTTGTCAATTGGTTGCAGCCAATAAATTCGATCTTTGACTTCACCTAGAAGACTCTGAGTTTCTGTAGTCTGAATCAGGAAAGTACCCGAGGTCTTTGGGTGTACCCTGGCACCGCTGGGTTACCGGATCAGTACCGGTTCTGAAAAACCCAGTACCTCAGTTGGCGCCCAACATGGGGCGATACCAGTGGTACCGGTCCAAGCCTGAGGTCCGTGGGGAGCTTCGTGTGAAAATTCTGGAGGAAGGCCGCCACTTCATCGACCCCTGCATGTCGACGTGGTCCGAAAGACTTTGTTGCGAGGTTCCCCGCTTCCCGACGGCTATGAAGGACTGCTGCCCTGGCTATCGCCCTGATTTGGACTCTTGATTTTTGGTAGAGCGAAACGATAAGACGAGTCTTCTGGTGACGTCATTGATATTTTCAGTTAAGTATAAGTGGAGCGTCTCCCAGTCCTTAGTTGGACACTTGGTTTGGTCCTTAGTTGGACACTTGGTTTGGTCCTTAATTGGACATTTGGTTTGGTATCCCTTTGGGATCACTTTGATTTGGAACTTGCAAGTACCAAAGGCGAAGGACTCGTGTATTCACGAGACTATCGTAAACGATAATCCTTTGAAGTTTGAAGCTAGACTAGTGAGCGAAGATGCCTGGTCTTAGCAGACTTGGAAATTTGTTTTGTCTTGGTTGTAAAAGGGACTCCCGGTTGGAGGACTCATGTCCGGTTCCTCCGATTGGAACTCCAACCTTTGAACTATATGTGAAGCACGGAGTGGGCCCCATCACGTTTAATAAAGTATGGGTCCGCTATTCTCGGAAATAATTGAGAAAAGTTTTTTTTTTTCTTGTAAATATGACTTACAACTAGGATCTGCAAACGGTTCTGTAAGTAAATTGCGACGGCGCTATTTATGAAAAATGGCTAACGCGCGCTGTATTGTGTGTCCTGAGTGTTTTCTGTTTATATCTGAAATGAGCTCAATGTGTGTTTGTGGGTCTTCTTGATGTTTTCAGTTTGTTAAGTAAAATGTTGGTTAATTAATATTAAGTAGAAACTTAGAAAAAATCCAGAAATGAACCATGTGATGTGCTAACATAGCTATATGTTGCTCTTTAATTTATAGAATGAGCAATTGTGCACATATACAAAACTGCCGTTAAATGCTTAATAAATTAGAAAACACATTCAATAGATATGAATAGGGCCCCCCCAAAAAAACGAAATTATCTATTTTCAATTCAGCCAGCACTTTCCCAGTTAAACATGGGTGGAATTTTGCATAACCTTCCTTTTAAATGAAAGTGGCGCAAAAATGTGACGCATTTCAAGTTAGGCTTATGCGCTTAGGCTTGTGAGTTAATGTATCCCAAATAATAAGCAAGGAATGCAGCTTGCTTTTATATGTGGAATTATCAAAAAAAAAAAAAAGAATAATTGGGTTCTTATTTTTTTTTTTAAAGAAAATTATTAATTATGGAAAAATTATTTACAAAATAAGTTCCTTTCAAAATCGTTTTTTAATATTTATAAAGCTTAATACCTATACTATGACCTCCTAACATTAAAATTTAATTTAAGTTATGTTGCACCGCTAAAATGACATTTGTATGTGCAATTTTCCCTTGGCGCAGGAGCAAACAAGCTCATTTCTATAAAGTATAAGTTAATATTTTCAATGGCTGACTCATGGATTGTGTAATAGACATTCTGGTAACGCATATTATGCAAGAAAATTGTAGGATATTGATTTTTTAATGCCTAAAATATCAAAGTCCATTTTGGGCAAAAGCACTGTTTAAACTGCATTTTCTTTCATTCAGAGTACTTTTTAAAGTGTCTCAGGCTTCAGTAAATGCATACATTTAGGTTTGATATATATTTGCAGGTTGTGCCTTCTTATGATTCAATGAGTCAATGTGCCAGTACAAAGGCTTGTTTTAATATCAAGGTTGAAGGTTCTAACTTCAGCTGGGCCTACTGAGACGTTCATTCATTCGAGGTTGATGAAATATGTACCATTGCATGGGATTGCAACAAGCATTTATTCTAACAACTGGTATGTGTGTTATTAAGGTTTGTGAATTATTCACAGTAAATGTAGTTTAATAATCTGGAAATAGAGATAATTTTTTTTAGCGCCTAAAAAGGATTTTTTTTTTTTTTTTAAATAGAGTGAATTATTGCAGGTTAGAAGGAAAATAGGAAGGCCTACTGTCTTTGACAGATTCAGAGTGGCAGAAGCTAGGAGAGCTACAGAGGCTGGCTCAAGTCACGCTGCTGAGATGCTATCTTTAGTTTTCCCATAAACAATGGAGGAGGCTGTCATGTTGACACCTGTGACCTTTTAACTTAGGGCCTTGTCTCTGTGAAATGCAGAATGACCCTACGGGCCTCTAAAAGTGGGATTTCTGGTTTCTCCAGAAGAACATCAATACAATTAAAGAACTTAATTCCAAAGGGAAAATATAAAAAAAAAGGGGTTTCTTCGAATGTCCCAACATCATGTTAAATGCTCTGCAGAACTGATACATTTGTGTCTCCGCTCTAAAAAAATAAAATGATGCCTGCTAGTTGCTTTTATTTGACAGAAAACGAAGTGTTGCATTAAGTCTTAGACAGAAAATAAGATGCAGCCCTTTTTTTTTTTTTATTTTGAAGGCTACATGCCTTAATGAGAACGATTTGCCAATTAAGACTTATTTTTCACAGTGGAAATTGTAGGTGCCAAATTAATATGGAGTGTCAGTGTAACAATTTTTACTTTTAGAAAGGTAAAACTAAGGTGGCTTGATGTTGCGAAGTAACTGACAAGAGGGTAACAGTTAAGTAATGGAAATTTATTTTCATGTATTTGGTCCTATCATGAATTGTTCTTGCTGGTCCTGTATGTTAGAAGAGAAACAGTAAAGTTATATTTGACAGCAGATTTCCATTGCCTGGTGATCTACTGTCAAAAGGAGGGTAAGGATTTTAAACCTGACAAATTAAACAGGCCCAAATATTGGGTTTTGGGCTGCAGGTTTACAGTGCATAAAGTACATGATATGGTGTTGTGTGTCACCGCTTATTCACACATGCTATTGTTTTGTCTATGCTTTTTGTGCTTGATACACAGCAAGTATATCTGATGGCTTGACGTTTTGTGCGTTTTTATTATTTTTTATTTGTTTTTTGCATGTTTGTTGCTGCTTTTGATACTATTACAAGCTCCCCTGTGTTGTGAGGGGATGGTCATGACGATGCCCATCGCTACGCAACAGTTGGTTGAACTTGTTCTGGTTACTAAATTCCACAGATAATGATATTTCATGCTGTGAACATAAAAGACAACACTTCACCAGTGAATGTCTATTTGGCTATAATGGTATTGAAGGAAAATAAAAAGAGATATACAGGATCAAAGTGTGTCACCTGCAGTTAGTCACGTTACTGCCCCTTCCCTTAAAGGAACAGGCAGCCCTACATTTATGTATCCTTGATTGGACCTAAGGATGAAATTATAGATCTGTGACTCAAGGTGGCCTAATTTCTATATTACATTAGTTAATGATGTTCTGTTTCCTAAGTAGCATATGGCTTTCGTTCCTTAAAAGAAAACCAGGTTTTCATTTTTTCCTGAAGAAGGAACTGAAACATTAGCTAGGAGTACCGTATATGGTGTAGTCGCCAACGGTAGAGTTAAAATTTGTGTAACTT
The DNA here is from genome assembly GCF_031143425.1 of Pleurodeles waltl. Classification (NCBI taxonomy): domain Eukaryota; kingdom Metazoa; phylum Chordata; class Amphibia; order Caudata; family Salamandridae; genus Pleurodeles; species Pleurodeles waltl. The sequence goes on from NC_090444.1 coordinate 1,606,794,101, forward strand.
TGGCCTTTGTGTATCACCCGTACTCTTGGTGTTGTGTCACATGCCTGACTATCACCCAAATAATTTTTTTTGTTCTTTCTATAGATTTTTTCTTTGGTTACTTCCCCTGACCAATGTCGCACCATGCTTAGTTATTGAGATTTTAGCTATGTCCTAGTCCCATTTCTCTTTTTCGAATTCCTTTGACCAGTCAGCCCTTTTATTATTATTGATGTATTGTTAAGGTTCACATTTCCAGACTGCAGTGATGTACCAGGGACCCCCATGTTATGTATAATTCCCTTTGGTACGACCAGACTGGTTTTCAAGAATTTGCCTGCTTCAATGTTTTCCAGCATGACTGTAAGGGTAGCGATAGACTGGTTAACTGACTCAATATTATAGTAAGACAAGTTTTCCATCTCAATAGGAGATATCTTATGTTTACCTTTTTGAACATGACGAATTTTCAATGTCTATTTTAATTTGGTTTTCGGTTCCCTTCTGTTCCTGCTACTTTAATTTTTTGTGGGATCAGATGTGTCCTAATCATGCAAATATCAGGACCCTCTAGTTCTTGTCTTTTTGTTTGCACATTTGACTATTAGCCTGTGTATTGCATAGTGCACCTGATGCACAGTTTTTAAAGGAAGGTTTCTACATGTCCCTGATAATCGGTATCATGTGATTTCTCTATTGAGATGTTCTAAGGTAAGGAGGAACACCTAGACTTAATCATTGAGGCAAATATGTGTTTACCCCATTAGACAATGCCACTGTGTGAGGAAATCCATTCAGATAGAATTCTCATGTAGCTATAGATGGCAGAGAATAATGGAGAGAACTGAATTAAAGATGCTACAGACCCTGTTTTGCCCTTCTGCCTTTGTCTTTGTATTTTATGCCCATGGTGTATGGCTACTCCTTTGAAGATTGCAGACCACCTGCTTGCAGTCCCCTTGTTAAAAACCATGAACTGTTTTTGTACTAAATTGAAGGAAACTCACAGCTGTGGCACACTTCCTACGTCACTAGATTCTGCGGGTATCAAGTCATAATAACCTGCAGGACATTGATTTAAGCCTAATTCCCATCAGTGACAGCTACAGATGAAAGACGGACGTCTTGGCCCTACAGTCTCAGCACCCAGGAAGTAGCAAAGCTGGACAGCGATCGCCAGCGCATGATATCGTACTTGCTCCATCAGACGGCGTTGGACATCACAAAACCAAAGTTTCAGTGTAAAAGAACTAAAGAGAAGGATTCCTGTTGTTGATGGCAGAGCTGTTTTGAGGTTTCATTTCTCTACCTGTCATGTGCTTTTAACCTCTGACAGTGTGCAATCCCTTGAGCCCCTTGGCCTGAGTTTTGGCCACACCCCCCCTTTTCTTTGCTCCAACGGAAGAAGGGCAGTGCACCGGAGATTTCAAGTTTGGAAAAAGGCACTATATTGTGGTGCCCATGAAAGAGCAGCTTGAGCGTCCTCTGACACTAAATAATGAGTGTTGGAGTCTGAAAGTGCTGCTGAGCTTGAGCTATTTCCCAATTAATGGTGCTTGCGTCTGCACGAGATGATTTGTGCCCTTGATCAATGAAGAGCACATTGTTTGTAGTGTCTGCCACAGAGGAGAGACACTGGTGCATTGCTTTAAGACATTGAGACTTTCGAGTGAGCTGTGGGTGTTTGCCAGGAGGGCACTCCAACTAAGCAGTACTTTTCTCACGAAGAGGCCTGAATTGAGAGGCCCATGCGAAAGAAAACAACAAAAGAAAATTTGATGGACAATAGAAGCCTGCCAGAGAGGCTTTTTGAACGGACTCTGGGCATAGTTGGTTTCACAAGAGGTTTCCGTGTGATTGTATAGACTAGGTGTTAGGAGACTGATTGTTTTGCTGGCATTGTTTTAAAGTACTATTCTGTTTAGTAAAAGCAGAATAAAGTCCATTTTCTGTGGAAAGAGTACCCCCTTTTCACCTTAGAGCATTGATGAGAGTCACCACTGTTCCACCTGAACATACAAAAATTACTGAAATGCAGAGGAGCCCTAAAAATGTTACTAGATAATTTTAGGATTTGCTTTTTGGTTAGGGTTGTGAAAAATTATTTTTTCATTTGTAAATAGTGGTCACTACTTTCTCCCGTTGTCTATATGTTCTTAATAACGTGTTTTCTAGTGTCTTTTAAACATGACGTTGTCATTTATGGGTGGGATTGTTTTTCTCTACTCAATTGACTTCTGCACCCACTTCCCAACCTATGTCTTTTCCTACTATTGTTTCTTTGCACTCTTTTCACCCTTTTCCTGAACATGAGCAGGTCAGAAGATCAGAATTTGTAAGCAATTCTTTTGTACAGCTTCTGCATCAACACTAGTTAGTAGTGAACATCACTAATTGTTGGGTGTGTGATCTTATGCCACCTACTGCAGATAGAGGTATTCCTTATTTTGTCCTGCCATATGTGGCCTTTTGTGCTACTTCATGTTCGAGGAGACCTGTCCAGAGAGAGTTACCAAGTACTAGAATTTTGCTCCAGCAACATCTCCATGGCCTTATAAACATAGACCTGGACTCAGATTAGCATGAGAATAGGTTTATTACCTATGTAAGGGCAAGAGGAGGGTTTGTGGTTCTAAAAATTCTGGACCCATGTAATTTACTTTGCCACAGCAGTACGATTTTAGTATCAAAAGACCGATAATGACTAGTACACTAAGCATGAGCATTTTCGCTCAATTCCAGCAGCGTTTTCACCTCGAAATCGCCATTTTCGTCCTGCACTCGTGGCTCCCATTTTATACACGGCAGCCATTTTTAAAAGTTGCCCTCACATAGGCTTATAGTACAGTCAGATTTGATTCCAAGGACACGTACACCTTGATTGACTTTTCTCTGACCTGGGCAAGCTGGAACCATTGCCTCAGGCCAAACCTGTTTGGTCAGTCCCTCTCCCAGTGGCCGAATCAGATAGCATCAAGGCACACCAGGCCATAAAACCCTTATTATCGCTCACACACCCTGCCTAACTTGCTCACACCTGCACCTGCTCTTTTCTTCTTCTTACTTTACGAGGGGGAGGGGCCCGTTTTTATTAGGGGTCCACACTTATCTGATGTAAAATACTAGGCCTTGCCGGGTAATTTATTATGGGTTGGATGGCATGAAATATAAGGTTTCATCATGACACTGTTTTTTCCTTTGTAGTGAAAACATGTGAATGACCAACCAAAATGTCAAGAATGTTTGCCTGAAGCTTAAAAAACTGTATATAAGGAAACCTGACTTTGCATTGAAACACAGTCTCCTGAGAACATACAAATCGTGCTGTTGTACTTCTAGGACACTTGTCAATTGGTTGCAGCCAATAAATTCGATCTTTGACTTCACCTAGAAGACTCTGAGTTTCTGTAGTCTGAATCAGGAAAGTACCCGAGGTCTTTGGGTGTACCCTGGCACCGCTGGGTTACCGGATCAGTACCGGTTCTGAAAAACCCAGTACCTCAACTTCTGTTCCAGGGAAATGCTGCCCCAAGTGGTATAGCCCAAGGATCCTCACTGAGCCCCACGCTGTTCAACATCTACATGACTTCGCTCACCCCAATCGTCAGGAATTACGGTATGAACATCATCTCCTACATTGATGACACCCAGCTGATCATCTCCCTGACTGAAAACCCCTCAACAGCCAAGAAGAATTTCAGAGACGGGCTGGAAGCAGTCGCTGCCTGGATGAAGGAGAGCTGCCTGAAGCTGAACTCCAAAAGACCGAGATCCTCATCCTGGGGCCTTCCACCTCAGCCTGGGATGACTCCTGGCGGTCCCCAACACTTGGCAGCTCCTCTACCCCCAGAGACCATGCACGAAACCTCGGCATCATTCTCGACTCAGCGCTCACCATGACCAGACAAGTCAACTCCATCGCATCCACCTGCTTCCACACCCTTTGACTTCTACGGAAGACTTTCAGATGGATAACCAGAAACTGTCACAAAACCGTGACACACGCCCTGATCACAAGCATACTTGACTATGGCAATGCCCTATATGCCAGAATTACCAACAATACCTTGAACAAGCTGCAACAAATCCAGAACGCCTCCACCAGACTCGTCCTGAACATCCCCCGCTGAGAACACATCACAGGACACCTGAGAGACTGCCACTGGCTTCCTGTCAAGAAGAGGATCAACTTCAAACTCATGCCTACAGAGCCCTCCACAACATCGGACCCAGCCACCTCAACCATCGCACCACCTGGTACTCCTCTTTCAGACCTCTCCGCTCCTGCCAACAGTCGCTCGCAGCCCTACCCTGCATAAAGAAGTCGTCGGCAGGAGGAAGATTGTTCATCTAACTAGCGGAAAAAGGTTGGACACCCTACCTCTCCACACCAGACAGTCACCTTTGCTACCTCAATTCAGCACGGACCTCAAGGCCTGGCTCTTCGTCTGAATCCTGAGGACATTCCCCACAGAGCCTTGAGATCATAGGGGTGAGTAGAGCGCTCTAGTTATAAATGATTGATTGATTGATACCACATAATGTCTCATAGTGCTGCCTCCTTTTCTTGCAGGTGAACAATGAAATGCATGGTTGATCACCCTGTATTGGAGGAAAAACTATATTTAGGCCATCTGGATTTGGGCAATTTACTCCTGTGCCAAACTTGTGCTCTCTCATTGGAATACTTGCTGGTGCTTAGCATCATGTTTCCCTTCTCCTAAGTGGGGAGGACATGTTTTGGAAAATGGCCCTCTCTGAAGGGTCACCCCTAACTTTTTGCCTTTCTCTTCCTCTTTTTCTGACCTCATTTATGTTGGCTTTAGGACTCTTGACACTTTACCACTGTTAAACTCCGTGTGTTTTTAGGGAGCGAGCACATTCACTTTACCAGTGCTAAAGTGCTTGTGCTCTCTCCTTAAAAACACAGTAACATTGTCTCATACCAAAGTGGCATATTTAATTTACTTGTAAGTCCCTAGTAAAATGCACTACATGTGCCAAGGGCTTGTAAAGTATATATTACTAGTGGGTTTGCATCACTGATTGTGCCACTCACATAAGTAGCTCCTTAGTCATGTCTCAGGCCTGCCATTGCAAGGCCTGTGCGTGCAGTTTCACTGCCACCTCGACTTGGCATTTAAAACTGCTTGCCAAGCCTTAAATTCCCCATTTTCTGCATATAAGTCACCCAATGGTAGGCCCTAAGTAGCCCATAGGGCAGGGTGCTCTGTAAGTAAAAGGCAGGACATGTACCTATGTGTTTTACATGTCTGGTAGTGAAAAACTCACAAATTTGATTTCCACTACTGTGAGGCCTGCTCCTCTCACAGACTAGCATTAGAACCGCTTTCATATACTTTGAGGTGGTACATGATCTGGAAGGAGTAGCCCTGTCATGTTTATTATTGCCAGAATGGTAATTGAAAATCCTTCTTACTGGTGAAGTTGGATTTAGTGTTACTTTTTTAGAAATGCCACTTTTAGAAAGTGGGCATTTCTCTGCACTTCCTGCCATCTGTGCCTTACAGCCTGTCTACAATCCACGTCTGGTCTGTGCTGGTTGACAGCTCCCCTTGTGCATTCCACCCAGATAGCCAGGAACTCAGTCACATCTGCATTCATCTACATGCTGAATGGGTATCACTGGGCAGGACGGGTGGAGGGGCTCTCTCTTACACCTGCCCTCACACAAAGGACTGATAACTCCCCAACGGGATCCTGACATACAGGACTGGGCTGAAAGGGGAACTTGTGCACCTCAAAACCACTCTTTGAAGTTTCCCCCACTTCAAAGGCATTTTTGGGTATATATTCTGCATCTCTGGCACCACCAAATCAGACACATCTGGATCTACACTTGGACTCTGCCAGAGGGACTGCCTGGCGGCCCAAATGACTCATCTGGACTGCTTTACTCAGAAGGACTGCTGCCCTGCTTGTTGCCCTGCTGCCTGCTGGGTTCTGACTCTGCCTTCCCCACAAGTGCTCTCCAAGGGCTTGGATTGAGCTTACCTCCTGGCCTGAAGTCTCAGGGCCACAAAGATTTCACCCCAGAGATGAAAATCCCTGTGCATCAGAAAATCAATGCAACGCCTGCAGAAATCGATGCAGCACCTGCCTTGCAGTGGAAAAATCACCACATCACCTACCGGATCGAAGCAGCACCTGCTCCTTCTACCAGCGCATCAAGGATTTTCAACACATCGTTCCTGGGCATTAAAATATACCCTCATCGGAGTGAGAAACCAAGGCTGCACTCCTGGAAATCAATGCATCATATTGCAGAATGGCAGCATGGAAAGAAACAACACATTGTCTGTGCCCCACTAGAAAATCCGATGCAGCACCTTATTTTGCAACGCATCTCCTCCTCTGTGGCCCCCGTGCATCGTTATTTTTTACGCACCCCACTGATTCTTAAGGATTGAGACTCATTTAAACCTTTAAAAAGTGATATCTCGACTTGTGAATATTGGATTTTTGTCATTTTGATCCTATTTTATTCAGATAAATATTATCCATTTTCCTAAATCGGTGTGGAGTACTTTTGTGGTGTTTTCACTATGTTACTGTATGAGTTATTGCGCAAATACTTTACACATTGCCTTCTAAGTTAAGCCTGCTCAGTGCCAAGCTACCAGAGGTTGAGCACAGGATAATTTGTGTTGTGTTGTGATTTACCTTGACTAGTATTATGGTCCCTACTTGAAGAGGGTGCATACCTCTGCCAACTAGAGACCCCAGTTCTAACACTCACCTTCCAAAGAGCCCCTTGGGAAAATGACCTTTCTGTTTGACCCCGTTCTATTCTATTTCTCTATTTAATCCTCTCTCCCTCTCTACCTACTTCCACCTCTGACCCTGTTTCTCTATCCACTGTCAGCTTAATGATGTTTGGGGTCCTGGGCAAGATGCATGTCAACTGTTCAGTGTGACCCTGTTACAGTTTCACATATAATTTAGTATAGTTTGTCACCATGCAGGCTTGACCTAGTAGATAATGGCTAATAAAATTCAAATTTGTGCAGTACCAGGGCCCCCAAACTATATCTTGCCCAGGACCTCCAAAATCCTCAACATGACACTGCCTACTGCTGACTCCTCCATGAAAAGGGTAACCTCCACCATGGGTGGGGAAATCATGAATAGATAACAAGGAGAAAGGTATAATTTTTGACCTGCTAGCGGTGGGAGGTATGGATTCCCATTGAACCAACTGATCTTTATGCCCCAGTTCTAAAAATGACTGTGGTCTGTCTGAACCTGGAAGTGAGTCCCAAACAGGTATGGTCTCAGCTTCTTCAGTGCCCAGACCACAGCAAATGCTTCTCTTTCAATGGCACTCCACCTCTGTTCTTGTGGAAGTAACGTCCTACTAATGAAGGCTACTTGTTAGTCTAGGCCCACCTCATTCAGCTGTGCTAAGACTGCCCCTATGCCATGCTCTGAAGCGTCTGTCTGCACTATGAATTTCTTGGTGTAATCAGGGGCCGTGAGCACAGGTGCTGTACACATGGCTTCCTTGAGAGCATCAAAGGCTTTCTGACAAGCCTTTGTCCAGATCAACAACCTAGGCTGTTTTTTTAAAGTCAGCTCAGTTAAGGAGGCCACCATCGTACCATATCCCTTAAAAAATCTGCAGTAGTAACCAGTGAGGCCTAGGAAGGCCCTCACTTCAGTTTGAGTTCTAGGTGGTTGCCAGGCCATGATTATTTCAATCTTGGCCTGGAGGGGCTGCACCTTGCCACCACTCACTAGGTGTCCCAAGTACATCACGGAACCCTGCCCAATCTGGCACTTACTGGCTTTTATTGTCAGTGCTGCCTGTTGCAGGGCCTGGAGCACCTCTTGGATTTGAAGCAGGTGTTCCTCCCAGCTGGCACTGTAGATAGCAATGTCGTCTAAGTAAGCGGCACAGAATGCCTTCTCACCAGCCAGAACCCTTTTAACCAACCTTTGGAAGGTAGCAGGGGCATTCTTCAAGCCAAGGGCATAACCCAGAAATGGTAATGTCCCTCAGGGGTTGAGAGTGCGGACTTCTCTTTTGTACCCTCAGTCAAGGTGATCTACCAGTACCCTGATGTTAAATCAAAGGTATTGAGGAATTTGACAGCGCCTAGTCTATCAATGAGCTCATCAGCTCGGGGGATGGAGTGTGCATTAGTCTTTGTGACGGAATTGAGACTTCGGTAGTCCACCCAGAACCAAAGTTCTGGTTTGGCGCCCGGTGGGGCAGCCTTTGGTACCAATACCACAGGGCTGGCCCGGGGACTGCTAGAGGTTTTAAGCACCTCTAAAGCTAGCATCTTGGCAAATTCATCCTTGATGCTGGCCTTCACCCTGTCTGACAACCTGTACATTTTGTTCTTTACAGGGGGACTGTCTCCTGTGTCAATATCATGGACACACAGGTGTGTGAGTCCAGGGGTGAGGGAAAACATGGAGGAAAACTGCTCCAGTAACTGGTAACAGTCACCTCGCTGATTTAGGGTCAGGGAGTCAGAGTAGTTGACACTCTCCACTGACCCATCACTTTCCTGTGCAGAGAAGAGGTCAGGGAGAGGTTCACTCTCCTCCTCCACACCCTCATCTGTCACTAGGAGCATGGTGACTTCAGACCTCTCACAGTGAGGCTACAGTCTGTTTACATGAAGCACACTTAGGGGTTCCTAGGAGTTTGGAGGTCCACCAAGTAAGTGGCTTCCCCCTTACACTCCTTTATCTCGTTTGGGCCTGTCCAGCAAGCCTGGAGAGCTCATACCTTGTCCGTACCTTGTCTCCAGGTTGAAACTCCACCAGAGTGGCCTTCTGGTCGTACCAGCATTTCATTACCTCTTGACTGGCCTCAAGGTTGCTTTTGGCTTTCCTCTAGAAGCAGTGCATCTGGTTCCGGTTGGCCAATATTTAGCTGACCACATCCTGGGGGGGTATTCCTGGGAGCTTTCTCCCACCCTTCCTTAACAATACTTAAGGGACCCCCTGGCAGGGTAGCCATAAAGAAGCTCAAAGGGAAAAGGGGCTAAACCCTACTCCCTTCTGGGGCAGCTCTCTGTAAGCAAAGAGAATGCATGGCTAGAGGATGTCCCACTTACGCCTCATGGCCTCAGGTAGGCCTGTAATCATGCCCTTCAAGGTCATGTTGAACCTCTCAACTAGACCATCGGATTGAGGGTGACAGGTTGTGGTGAACTTGTAGGTCACTTCACACGCATCCCACATGGACTTCACGTACGCAGACATGAAGTTTGTGCCTCTGTCAGGCACTAGCTCTTTGGGGAACCCCACATGGGTAAAGATCCCCGTCAAGATTCTGGTCACCACCGGTGCAGTCACCGTCCTCAGAGGGAATGCCTCTGGGTAGCGGGTGGCATGGTCCACCAAGACCAGGATGAACCTGTTGCCCAGGGCAGCATTGGGGTAGAATGGACCAATGACGTCAATGCCCACCCTCTCAAAGGGGTTGCCAACGACAGGAAGTAGGATCAGGGGAGCCTTCAGCTTCTTCCCTGACTTGCCAGTGGCTTGGCATGTGGGACAGAACGTATCTGTGGATGTCCTCATTCAGGGCTAATAAAAGTGGGTGCCTGGCAAGGGTCTTTTCTTGCCTTAAATGTAATGCCTGGGTATGTCATGAGCCAAACCAAGTAGGAAGGCCCAGAAACACTGGGGGGCCACCAGCAAACGGGCTGCTCCAGTACCCCGAACCTTAGGCTCATTATATAGGAGATCATTATCCCAGTAGATTAGAAGATCGCCAGAGGCTTCACCCTGCTGCATGGGGTAAAGCTTGTTGCCTCAAGCCCTCAAGAATGGGACACCCCTTCTGCACTTTGCAGAATTCTTCACTGGTGGGCCCACCCTCAACTAGCCAGCCAGCAAGCTCAGGTAAGCCACCTAGTCCTCCCATTTTGTCTCAGGAGCCTCCTCCTCAGGGACCCTGTCAACCTCTACCCTGGGAACTTCTAGGACCAGTTTCCCACACCCACTCCCCCTCTCCTTGGCAGCTGTCTGGGCCATTCTTCTAGGTTCTGTATGCCCTTGACTTCCCTCCTGGGAAGCCATGGACCTCAGCTTGTTTGGCTTCTCTCTCAGCTTTCCTCTCCTCTGCCTCCATGTTTAATCTTGCCAACTGCAGACTGAATTATCTCTCCTCTCTCCCTTCCTCTGCGTTCAGGTTGTGACTTGAAACACAGCTCCCTGGTTTGGCAGGGGGCACAAATCCAGGGGTGTCATCCTTCACTGCTGTTAGCAGCTCCTCGGGAGAGCCATCCACTTGCTCCCCCAACTCATCATGCTGCTGTGAGCAGGCTTCTGTCCAGGCCCTCAGCACCTTTTGGTACTCCTCCTTCTTGAGGCTCCATGGGTAGGTACTCCCATCCCCTTGCAAAAGCGCTTCAGCTGGTTAACGGTGTATCCCTCCAGCTTAGCTAGGTTAAACTCCCCAGCTCCACTTGTGGACCCAGCCAGAGACATGATGTATTGGATTGATTATAGAATGTCAAGCAGGGAAATTGTAGCAAAAGAAAACAAATCAAATTGACCTTTAACTGTGGGTAGATAGTGTACACGTAGCTATTGTATGGCATAGCACAAACACAAGTCCTATCCTCCCCGCTGAGCACCAATGTTAGAAATGGGGTATCTAGTTGGCAGAGGTACACACTCTTGTCCAAGTAGGGATCGCAATCCTAGTCAGGGTAAGTCACAACACAGTCCAATTTATCCTGTTCCCACCTGATGGTAGCTTGGCACTGAGCAGTCTGGCGTAATTTAGAAGGCAATGTGTAAAGTATTTGTGCAATAACCCATACAGTAACACAGTGAAAACACCACAAAAATACACCACACAGGTTTAGAAAAATAGACAATATGTATCTGAATAAAATAAGGTTGAAATGATGAAAACGCAATGTACACAAGCAGAGTTATTAATTCTTAAAGATTAAATCCCACTAACAAACTTAGAAACACAATAACTGCAACTGGGGCTATCACAGCATCGCTGACAGAGTCGTTCCCAATAATCCGATGTCACAGGCACCGGTCACGGAGTTGCACGGACCCCCAGGTACAGCACCTTTTGAGAACAATGAAACAAAGCCATTGTACAGAGTAGGGTAGATGAGGCGTCGCTAGAGCTGATGTGGCGTCAGACCCTTACGGCATTCAGGGAGATGAGGTGGCGGTTCTGCACTGCAAGGCAGGTGGAGGCGAGGCATCGGTTCCGTCCAGTCGCATGGGGAGCTGGTGTGGCGTTGGCAGCAATGCATTGGTCCCTTGTGACCCGAAAGAGCCAATGGATCCAGTTTGTCAAGATGTGATGTGTTGACTTCGTGGCGTCGTGATGACCCTGCGTGACATCCGCAGTGTTGTGGCAATGTCGGACTTGCATTGCAGGTCACGGTTATTGCATGCAGCAATGTCCATGGAGCGGGAGCAGGCTGCGATGTCGGTGCTGGCATCGCTGAAGTCGTACCTGGTGTCACTGAAGTCGTTCCTGGCATCGCTGAAGTCGAAAAACTAGCTAAGAGCCAGTGGGAGAAGTTTTTGCTGTCCCTGAGACTTAAAAACATGCGGTAAGCTCAATCCAAGCCCTTGGAGAGCACTTTTGGGGAAGACAGAGTCTTTCCAGCAAAGTCAAAGGCCAGCAGGACAGCAGGGCAACAGCAGTGCAGCAGTCCTTCTCAGCAAAGCAATCCAGATGAGTTATTTGGGCAGCCAGGCAGCTCCTCTTACATAGTTCAGTTGTAGATCCAGAAGTGACCTTTTTTGTGGGATCAGAGACCCAGTTTATGGACCCATAAATGCCTTTGAAATGGGGGAAACTACAAAGAGTGGTTTTGACGTGCACAGTCTTGTCCTCTTTCAGCCCAGTTCTGTCTGCCAGGATCCCTGTGGGGGGGTTATCAGTCCTTTGTGTGACGGCAGACCACTGACCTTTAAAATGGAAGTGAGAGCCCCTCAACGTTTCTTGCCCAGGAAGACCCATTCAGTATGGAGATGAATGCAGATGTGACTGAGTGTCCTGTGTTTATGGTTGTCTCAGTGGAATGCACAAGGGGAGCTGTCAACCAGCACAGACCAGACGTGGATTGGAGACAGGCTGTAAGGCATAGATGGCAGTGTGTGCAGAGAGATGCCCACTGTCTAAAAGTGGCATTTCTAAAATAGTAATACTAAATCCAACTTCACCACTAAGCAGGATTTTCTATTACCAGTCTGGCAATACAAAACAAGACATGGCTACTCCTTCCAGATCACAATGTACCAATGAAGAGTATATGAGGGCAGTTTTAATGCTAGTTTATGAGAGGAGCAGCCCGTACAGTAGTGAAAAACGAATTGGGCAGTTTTACACTACCAGGAAATGTAATCACATAAGTGCATGTCCTGCCTTTTACCTACATAGCTACTTGCCCAATGGGTTACTTAGGTCCTACCTTAGGGGTGACTTATATGTAGAAAAAGGGGAGTTTAAGGCATGGCAAGTAGTTTTAAATGCCAAGTCAAAGTGGCAGCGAAACTACTCACACAGGCCTTGCAATGGCAGGCCTGAGACATGGTTAAGGGGATACTGATGTGGGTGGCACAATCAGTGCTGCAGGCCCACTAATAGCTTTTAATTTACAGGCCCTGGGCACATGTAGTGCACTTTACTAGGGACTTGCAGGTAAATGAAATATGCCAATTGAGGTAGGAACCACTGTTATTATGTTTAAGGAAGAGAGCGCATGCACGTTAGCAATGAACAGCAGTGGTAAAGTGCACAGAGTCCTAAAACCAGCAAAAACATGGTCAGAAAAATGGAGGGAGGCAGGAAAAAAGTTGGGGGATGACCATCCTAAGGCTGTCAGTTCTAACAGTGAGGACCCTGGGCTATTGCCCACTTTGCCCATGCCATAAAAAGCCCCAGAGGAGGGGAAAACTCTGCTGATTTATCCACCCAGGGGAGTGAAATTGCTGTTAGGCTAAGTCAACCCCTGTGTCTGGGGCTGTTACCCATTTTCTAACTGCTTGGTGTCAAGTAGTGCATTTGTTTCCCATGGGGGTGTATTTAGCAGGCCATCCCACTAATCGCCACCCAGAGGGAAAAGGAAAGGCTGTTTAGGCTGTGGGGCATGAGGACCCCTATCCCATGGGCCTGGTTCTCACTGTGTCCTGTCTCCTGGTAGCTATTTAGTTGTGATTTTACTCTCTCTGGGGAAGCAGATGGGTGGTAACAACCATTCAAACAGCTAGTCACCTTTTCACTAATATGCTGCACCCAGGGCAGGTACCAGTATACAGCTACCCAAGAGAAAGCATGGTAACTGTTATAGGGCATACTGACCCCGTCTGCCCCAGGTGCACCCAGTTAAAGGTACAACATGAAGCATAATATGTGCCCTGGTCACTTATCCTGTCTTTCCTAAATGGTTCACATTTCATCTGGGTGACAAACTATGGGAGGGTTGTGAGCAATTAGCCAATATAGAGAGGTAATATAGGTGGAGCCAGACAGTGCATAAGCACATTTAGGTACTGGGTCATTAAGACCACTTTTAGATCATTTGAAATGCAAAGATATAAAAATGTAAGTATATGGCTTTATTCCCTGAAAAAAAGATTTGCATTTGAATGGTGAGGAATATGATTGAATTGCGAGAGTAGATAGTAAATCATATCTGTTAGACCTGACAGCCTTAGGGTGGTCACTCCTAACTTTTTGCCTGCCTCCCTCCACTTTTTGGACACTGTTTTTGCTGGTTTTTAGACTCTGCGCACTTTACCACTGCTAGCCAGTGCTAAAGTGTATATGCTCTCTCCCTTTAAACATGGTAACATTGGATCACACCCAACTGGACTATTTAATTTACTTATAAGTCCCTAGTAGTGTGGACTGTATGTGCCAAGGGCTTGTAGATTATATGATACTTGTGGGCCTGCAGCACTGGTTGTCCCACCCACTTAAGTAGCCCCTGAACCTTGTCTCAGGCCTGCCATTGCAAGGCCTGTGTGTGCAGTTTCACTGCCACTTCGACTTGGCATTTAAAAGTACTTGCGAAGCCTATAACTCCCCTTTTTCTACATATAAGTCACCCCTAAGGTGTGCCCTAGGTAACCCCTAGAGCAGGGTGCTGTGTGGGTAAAAGGCAGGACATGTACCTGTGTAGTTACATGTCCTGGTAGTGTAAAACTCCTAAATTCGTTTTTACACTACTGTGAGGCCTGCTCCCTTCATAGGCTAACATTGGGGCTGCCCTCATACATTGTTGAAGTGGTAGCTACTGATCTGAAATGATTAGGAAGGTCATATTTAGTATGGCCAGAATGGTAATACAAAATTCTGCTGACTGGTGAAGTTGGATTTAATATTACTATTTTAGAAATGCCACTTTTAGAAAGTGAGCATTTCTCTGCACTTAAATCTTTCTGTGCCTTACAATCCACGTCTGGCTGGTTTTAGTTGACAGCTCCTTGTGCATTCACTTAGACACACCCCAAACACAGGATACTCAGCCTCACTTGCATACATCTGCATTTTGAATGGGTCTTCCTGGGCTGGGAGGGTGGAGGGCCTGCTCTCACACAAAGGACTGCCACACCCCCTACTGGGACCCTGGCAGACAGGATTGAACTGAAAGGGGACCTGGTGCACTTCTAAGCCACTCTTTGAAGTCTCCCCCACTTCAAAAGCACATTTGGGTATAAAACAGGGCCTCTGCCCTACCACCTCAGACACTTCCTTGAGAAGAAACTGTAACCAGAACCTGCATCCTGCTTAGAAGAACTGCCTGGCGGCCCAAAGGACTCACCTGACTGCTTTATGTGAAGGACTGCTGCCTTGCTGTTGCCCTGCTGCCTTGCTGCTCCCTGGCTGTGGTGAAGAAGTGCTCTCCAAGGGCTTGGATAGAGCTTGCCTCCTGTTCCCTGAAGTCTCAGGACCAAAAAGACTTCACTCTTTCAACTGGACTCCTTGTGTGGCAAAAATATGACACACAGCTTGCTAAAAACGATGCACAGCCTGTTCCGCGGTGAAAAATTCACTGCACGCCGAACTGGGACGACGCTGCTCGACTTCGCAAGGAAAAGATCTACGCGGTGCGACCGGAACTTCGATGCACGGGCCACCAGATCGACGCACAGCCAACCTGGGACGACGACACCCGACTTCCAGAGGGAAAATCGACGCAGCGCCTGCCGTGAGGGAGAAATTTCCCCGCACCGCCCACCGGAACGACGCAGAGCTTGTCAACGAGCCCAGGATTCCATACACAGACCCAGGGGTGTCTGAAAACCCCGCAACCCGAAGAGGATCCACGACCGAGTGCCGGAAATCGATGCCCAGCCGTCCCGGCGTGGAAACTAAACGACGCATCGACCGCGTGCGGCCCGAGAAATCAACACACACCCCTTTGTTTCCACACTTCTCCTCCTCTGTGGCCCTTTGCGGAGATTTTTCACTCAAACCGGGTACTTTGTGCTTGAAAGAGACTTTGGCCCTCATTCTGACCTTGGCGGGCGGCGGAGGCCGCCCGCCAAAGTCCCGCCGTCAGCTTACCGTTCCGCGGTCGAAAGACCGCGGCGGTAATTCTGACTTTCCCGCTGGGCTGGCGGGCGGCCGACCGCCCGCCAGCCCAGCGGGAAAGAGGCTTCCACGATGAAGCCGGCTCGGAATCGAGCCGGCGGAGTGGAAGCTGTGCGACGGGTGCAGTTGCACCCGTCGCGTATTTCACTGTCTGCGCAGCAGACAGTGAAATACATTTAGGGGCCCTCTTACGGGGGCCCCTGCAATGCCCATGCCAGTGGCATGGGCACTGCAGGGGCCCCCAGGGGCCCCGCGACCCCCCCTACCGCCATCCGGATCCCGGCGGTCGGACCGCCGGGATCTGGATGGCGGTAGGGGGGGTCGGAATCCCCTCGGCGGCGCAGCAAGCTGCGCCGCCGTGGAGGATTCAATGGGGCGGCGGTACACTGGCGGCGGTACACTCTAGCCATTCTTTATGACATGGTCTCAGAAAGTACCCAGGACTTATAGCCAGGTTCTAGATTAGTTTATTACTAGTAGACAGGATTCGTCCTGCACTAAGCATGCTTCTAAGTTCACTCTCATAGGTTTTCTACACACCAGCAAAACTTACGTGCACAAAACAATGATATGCAACTGAGAATTCTCTGGTCCAAATTCATAGATCCCTAGTGTTGTGAGGTGGCTGCCTGTCATAAACCGACATTTAAAAAAAACAAGAAACTAAATAGAGGCCAGTTGACATTCCTCCCTGCAAACTGAATTTTCTCCTACGGACAGCTTGGCTGTAATATATATTGGAGTAAATCACTGACTAGGTGGAAAATTGGTGACCATTTGCCGACCAACAATGTGAGGAACACCCAAATAATCCAAGGTTTGGAGGTATTTGCATTGTTTTTGTCTGCCAATACTGTAGAAAGGTACTCAAGCAGGGTGGGAAAGGGGGCAAATACGATTCTTGCTGGGTACAAAAATGTTCCCTGTGTGAAACAATGTTTAAAATTAAACACTTGTGCACAGTTCCACCATTCATCCTCTAGCAGATTCTATGGCATGCAGAAAATTCACTGGAATACACAGACAACGTTATTCCAGGATACAATAATTTGTATAGATTTCCATGTACTCACTGGAATTCTGGGAATCGCTAATAATAATAACATCTTTGCAAATCAGAGGTGTACGTCTCTTTTGCATAAATGAAGGTATTTTGGCACAGACTTAATAGCACTCAATGAAAAACCGATGCAAAGTGTTGTAGTGACACTTACTTTCCAATGCAGGTCAAGATTTGGGTTGGAAATGTGGCCAAAGTATTGCAGAGCAGCGCTATGAGCTACTTTGTAACAATGCGGTGTTCTGTGGGTGGAACATGAGCATTCCCATGCAACCACTCTTGATTTAACTCAAATCCCTATCTGCTAATGATTGCAGACAGGGATTTACACCAAAACCTTATGGGAAAAATATTAAAGCATAATTTGTGTACTAGAAGGCTGCAGTGGAAGGGTGTGTGCACTGGCGCCTAGCAGCCCAAAGTATACCAGCATTGGGAGAAAGACTAAAACACCATGGCCCAGATTTATGTTAAAGTGGAGCAACGCAGTGCTGCGCCACTTTAGAGACGTATTTAGAGGAATACGGCGCACCCCTGCGTTTCCCCCTGCGCTGACGCTGAATTAAGCTGCCTAGGGCAAACGTAGGCATCCTTACAACATAGTGAAAGGGTGTCTGCATTGAGGGGATAGATTGTTTATGTGCAGGAAGGTGTTCCTTCCTGCACATAAACAATCTATACTGGCAATTTGGCACTTCTATTGTGCTAAAAAATGTAGCACACATCGAAGTACCAAAGCGTCATTTTGAATGATTGTTTATGTGCAAGAAGGGACACCTTCCTGCATGTGAAGAATCATCCATGGCATTTTGCTTCTTCTATGTGTGCTGCAGAATACAGCTCACATAGAAAAAGCAAAAATGAGGAGGAATAAAAGTATTTCTCCTCGTTTTGCCATGCATTAGTTTTTGGCGCTGCCTCAGGTTTACGACACGAGGCAGCGTCAAAAGCAATGGGTGTTGCAGTGGGACACCCACCGCCACACCCAGTGCACGCCCCTCTGACGCAGAAAATTGCATCGGAGTGGCCCGTATTTACAAGGAGGTGTAACGCCACAAAAAAGTGCCTGAACACCTCCTTGTAAATATGGAGTGCTTAGCGCCACCGGAGCGTCAGAAAAAGTGACACTCTGGTGGCACTGGGGGCTCTTAAATATGCCCCCATATCTTAGTTGCTATGGCACTGTTTTTACTCTACCTAAGATGCAAAGCAATGCAACAACTTTGGCTACTGCGCTGCAATCTTCCCCTTTATGCGAAAAAGTCATGTGCGTGCATTCTGGAGATGATCCATAATTAGATAAGGCAGTTTGTTCATGGAAATCAATTAGATTTAATATCCTAAGCATTTGAAGCATTGACGCCCGTTACAGCGCGTATACATTGGAGAAGTTCGGCACGAAGTGCTATATATAAAGCAAGTTATCAGGGTATGCATCTAATTACACATGACACAGGTATTCATTATATTAACCTCATGAAATGCTTTTATAAAAGACTACCTATTTGCGCAATCCACAGGCCTAGGCCCTTATGAATCAAGGCATCCCACACAGACAATGATTGGGTAAAACCCTCTGGAACCTCCGTCCTAGGTGTCAGCCCACCTCCAGACTAGACTGTTTTGTCCAGAATCGCTGGTGTATGAATTAGTTTCAGAAAAGAACACACCAGGCTCCTGTGGAAATCGAATTTTGCTGCAATGCTGTGGGCCTCAGAGGCTGATGCTACCTCTGCTCATATGATGAAAAGTCCTCGTCCCCATGAGGGAAATGCATTTCCCTTCATGCCACTTCGCATCATACTGTTGGTCTCTAGACGTCTTGTGGCAGCTTGATAATATGTTCTCTTGGGATTGCTTTGCACAGCATGTGTTTTTGATGTGTGTACAGCCTAACCACAATTGTCTAAAAAACGTCGTCAGGAGAGAGAGATTTAGATAAAGTAAAACAGAATACGGAATATGTAAAGAGATGTCACTGTCACAAAGGGGTTGCAAACAAAGAGATTCTTTAGGAGTGGTTGTGCTTTTTATTTTTGGAACAAGAACGTGAATCAGGTTTTAGGTGAGCAATCGGCGTATTGTCAGAAACAAAGACGTGAACACGGTGCTTGTTGATTCATCTGTCTAGGAATCATACAGAAATACAAAAAATGAGTTAAAGCAAGAATTAAGGCTGGAAAGTAGCATAAACTGTGACGTGAGGAATGACATTTGTAGGGCTACACAGACTTTGGTGATAGCGTAGATACTGGTACAAACTGTGGCCCATACTTATGAGGAATTGGCGTAGAAAAGCGCTGTAAGTCTTCTTGTTTCGCTGCCGCACCCCAATGTGAAAGGGACGGAATGCACCGTATTTATCAAATACAAGGGCATGTTTACACAGAAGTTGCGCAGAGTGGTGCTGCGCAAAAATTGGCAGCGCCACGCTTCGTCACTTCTGAAACACAGGAATGGGCAATATTTACCCACATATGGAGCACCTCTGTGTTTCTTCTAGCGCTGGTGACAAGTTTAGCTGCAAGCACCAATGCAGGCATCCTCGCACCTTGAGTTGAAGAAAATCTACGATGGCGATTTTTACTTCTGTGTGTGCTGCAGAATGCATCAAACATAGCACCACTGGAGTGTCAAATATAAATATGTCCTACGGTGTTTTCCTGTCCTTTCCCCCTATCCTGGTGCATAATTGGCTGCCTAGCGCCAACGTAGGTGCCCTTGCACCATGGTGCATGGGTGCCTGCATTGCATGCAGGATTGTTTCTGTACAGGAAGGGATACCTTCCTGCACAAAAAGAATCCGAGAGGCATTTCCCTCTTATTATGTGGGCTGCAGAATGCAGCCCACATGGAAGGAGGAAAAAAAGAGGAGAAATGAAAATATTTTTCTTCATTACGCCTGCTCTGGTGAGGCGAAAGGTTTTGGTCCTGCCCCAGGCTTACGTGATTAGATAAACCTGGGGCAGCATCAAAATCTATGTGTGTTGCTCTGGAAAATCCACGCAAGGCCCATGGTACACCTCCCTGGCACAGAGTAAGACAGCACAGTGACTTGCACTGCTTTGTCTTACTCCAAATCTATGAGGCCATGTAAATCCACGCAAAGTGACTTTGCGTGGCCTCAGAGATATGGTTGAGAGGCTTGTGCCTCAACAAAAGTGACACTCTGGCAGTGAAAGCCTCTCATAAACATGCCCCTGTGTTTATGCTCTCTTTTCTCTTTCGCTGATTTTAAGCTGAGTGTAAACATGAGTTGCTCAGGGTTTGTCTTTGAGTTTACCAACAGCTTCTAGCTAATGGTAAATATGTTCACAAAATTGAGATAATGCACAAATAACAGTGCTAAATGGGTGCAATTGTATGTGAATGCAATGATGCTATTTGTACGGCATAGAACTATCAAAAGAGCAACCAAGCACTGACTACTATTTGCAGGTCATAGTCCCCATTTCCTGTGCCTGTCTGTAAATCGGAGATCAAACACACCTCATACCTGGAGCAGATATAGGCCCTCATTACAAACCTGGTGGTCGGTGATAAAGCGGCGATAATACCACTAACAGGCCGGTGGTAAAAAAAAAAATTGAATTTTGACCACGGCGGAAACCGCAAACACGGACAGCCACTTTAACACACCGACCGCCACGGCGGTAGCAACAAGCACTGAGGCAGTAACTGCCAACAGCCAGGCGGAATACAATGTACCGCCCACAATATTACAACTGGCCTATCCACCACCTTTTCCGGGGCGGTACCAATGACATCAAAAGCACAGCAGAAGCAGTACACAGAAGGGAAACGACTCACCTCTGGAGTCTCAGGGAAGAGCCACGACGCCATGGAACCTGAACTGCAGGTGTTCCCTATGCTGGTCCACCTCCTCCTACACCAGAAATACCAACCCGGCGACGACGACCATGGTGAGTACTGCCGCCTAGTACACAGGGGAGGGGGAGGGAAAAGAGAGTGACACACACGCAACACGCAACACCCCCACCCCAACACCATACACACAAACAGATGCAGTAACATTACATATTCACCTCGTACCCCTCAGGAACAATGCAAGGACAAAATGATTTGAAGAAAGTGAGTGTAATAAGATAAAATACTCTAAATAAGTCCTCAAAAATCAAAACAGTATTTACAGATACAGAAAGTAGGGACACTGCCCAGTCCATAATGTCCGTGGGCCACAGGGCCATATCACATAGGCCAAGGCCCCACTTGACTCCTGCCTCAATATGGAGAGAACACTGCTGGGGCAACAGGTCGAAAATAAACAGGCACCTCAGGGGGAAAGGGAACGAGGGGCACCTCAGACAGAAGATGGTACAACTCAACTGTTCCTGGAAGGGGCTACATGCCCTCTGCGATGTCCTGGGGAGTGCAAGGCCACAGTCTCTTAAGTGGGTGGTTTGCCCACTGCTTGGTACTGGGGAGTGCAAAGCCACAGTCTCTCAAGTGGGTGGTTTGCCCACTGCTTGGTCCTGGGGAGTGCAAGGCCACAGTCTCTCAAGTGGGTGGCTTCTCCACTGGTTCTGGAGGGGGCCTTGTGCCCAGTGCACTCCATCCTGGCAAGGAGGGGGTGAGTGCATGCCTTCTTCCACTGGTTCTGGAGGGGGCCTTGTGCCCAGTGTGCTTCATCCTGGCAAGGAGGGGGTGAGTGGATGCCTTCTTCCACTAGTTCTGGAGGGGGCCTTGTGCCCAGTGTGCTTCATCCTGGCAAGGATGGGGTGAGTGGATGCCTTCTTCCAATGGTTCTGGAGGGGGCCTTGTGCCCAATGTGTTTCATCCTGGCAAGGAGGGGGTGAGTGGATGCCTTCTTCCACTGGCTCTGGAGGGGGCCTTGTGTCCAGTGTGCTTCATCCTGGCAGGCAGGGGGTGGGTGGATACCTTATTCCACTGGTTCCGTGAGGGGGCCTTGTTCCCTGTGATGCAGCACCTGGGGAGTGCAAGGTCACAGTCTCTCACCTGAGTGTCATAACCACAAGATTTGCAGTGGGCAGAATGCATGACACTCCATCGAGGCACGACTACAGTCCATCTGCCGGCGGCAACAGCTGCACAGTGGTGGCAGTGCTGCTGGCGGTGCTGCCAGTGGTGGGGGGAGGATCCAGCCCTTCCCCTGCAGCCTCAGATGGCTGCCCACTGGGGCTGCTGCTGCTGGCAGTGGTGCTGGTGGCGGTGCTGCCAGTGGTGCGGGGAGGCTCCAGCCTTTCCCCTGCAGCCTCAGATGGCTGCCCACTGGGGCTGCTGCTGCTGGCAGTGGTGCTGGTGGCGGTGCTGGTGCTGTCAGTGGTGGGGGGAGGCTCCAGCCCTTCCCCTGCAGCCTTGGATGGCTGAAGTGCCATGGTTGGTGGTGTGGGCTCAGACCCTGTCACAGCACCAGGCCTCCTGTCCCTCCTGCCTGCAGGCCCTTTGCCCTTGACGTTGGTAGCTGGTGGTCCCTTCTTGCCCTTGGCAGCTGTTGGTGCATCCTTGCCCTTGGCAGCTGGTGGTGCCTCCTTGCCCTTGGCAGCTGGTAGTCCCTTCTTGCCCTTGGCAGCTGGTGGTTGTTCCTTGCTCTTGCCCTTGGAAGCTGGTGCAGGCACACTGCCAGTGCTGATGGGTGTCTCCTTGGAGCCTCTCACACCTGCAGTAGCTGCCGAAACTACAGTGGCCGTGGACTGGGTGGCTGAGGTGCTGGCCTGGGTTCTGCCCAACCTGGCCCGAAGAGAAGGACGTGGGAGGAGGTGTAGGGAAGAGGTCAAGGGTGGAGAGGAAAAGCTTCTCAGTGACAGAGGGGCGTGAAGAGGGTGAAGGTTTGGGAGTGGAGGAAGAGGGAGTGGTTGTAGGAGGTGTCAGGCTGCTGTGTTTGGGTGCAGGTGCATGGGCTGGATGCTGTTGTGAGGTAGATGGCCGTTGGGTGTCTGAGTGCTTGCGTTTGTGTACTTAGGGACAAGGGGGCACAGACACAGTGGGTGAGGACACAGGGAACATGTGCATGGATGTGAGGGTGGTGACTGCCAATGAGGGGTGTGTGCTGATAGGCGTGATGGTGATGGAGGTAGTGGATGAAGATGTATTGCATGCAGGTGTGAGTGTAGACGCTACTGGGATGGAGATGGACGAAGAGGAGGAGGGGGACACAGTGGAGGCAGTGGATGTTAGTATGTCTGCTTCTGGATGGTGTTTGTGTGAGTGCCTGTGTGATGATGTGTGGTGCTTGTGTTTGCCTCAGCCACTCCTGTGTGTTGTCTTGGGTGCATGCTGGTCTGATTGTGTGCTTGGGATTGGTTGGGGTTCAGGGGAATGGGACTGGGTAGAGGAAGTTGGAGGGGGGAGGCTAGAGACAGGGACAATGGCTGCCATCAGTGGCCTCTCTTGGGCCGCCACACTAGTGTGAATGCCCTCCAGGAATGCATCTGTATGTTGCAAATACCCTACCAGCCCCTGGATGGTATTCACTATGGTTGACTGCTCAACAGAGATGGATCGCAGGAGGTCAATAGCCTCCTCACCCAGGGCAGCAGGGCTGACTGGGGCAGGGCCTGAGGTGCCTGGGGTGAAGGAGATGCCCACCCTCCTGGGTGAGCCGGCACAGGAAACACGCTGAGGGGCTGCTAGGAGAGCACTGCTGGTACGGGAGTGGCACCTGTACCTGTAGTCGGGGTGGGCACAGAGGTGTCCGCCACCAGCAGGGAGCTTCCATCAGAGGAGGTATCACTGTGCAAATTGTCCCCTCCAGACTCCGCCGTGGTGCTGTCCTCACCCTCCGTCCCACTGGTGCTCTCACAGTCGGTGGATTCAGCCTCCAAGGCCATGTGGGATGCAGCTCCCTCCTTCGCCGGTGCCTCTGCTCCTCCACCAGATGATGCTAATGGACATATGGACAGGGTGACAAAACAAAAGGGGGGGAGACAGAGGATACACTTGGTCAATGCTAGCAACAACACCACTTTTTGCGTACACAACACACAGGGGACAGCCCTATGCACTACCAGTAACAATGCTAGTCACCAGGCCATGGACAGTAATACTAACGCCAATAGCAGCATACCTGTGACCCACAGATCCCTGCCCAGTAGTAGATGCCCACTAGCATGTTTGGGGGTGGAGTGCATCAGCCCCTGCCCAACATGGAACCTACCCTGCAATGTCTGGCCTGGCCTAGGGGCACCCACAGGTGCACATCCCCCACCCAGAGACCACACGGAATTTGCAGAACTGGAAACTGTACACACCCCTTTGTGGCTGCTGTGATGCCCTCAAGCGCCCATCCAGCACCGGGTAGGCCACTGCCAGTATGCAGAACATCTGGGGGGTCAGGGTTCGACCGGCACCCCTTCCTTGTTGGGAGGCAATCCCCAGCTGGGTCTCTGCCATCTTCTTTGCCCAGTGTCTCAGGTCCTCCCACCTTTTGGCGACAGTGGGTGCTCTGCCTGCCGTAGACACCCAGGGTCCGCACGTCCTTGGCGATGGGACGCTATATACCCTTTTTTTGATGGGCGCTGACCTGCAGAAAAAAGAATATAGAAAAAGGAATCAGTCATACCGTCTGGACTGTTACACCCATGGCCCACCATATCCCTCCTATCCCCTTACGCACATACATTGCCCACTATACATGCAGCACGCTGACCAGGACCCCTCAACCAGCCTCCCCTTGCAGGAGGCCTTCACACACAACACTCCATGCATTCATACCCCATGCATCGTGCACACAGTGTACTCACCTGTTGGTCTGGAGGCCCATAAAACAATCGGTACTGTGGTAGGACCCTATCCACCAGTCTCTCCAACTCAGCAGTGGTGAAGGCAGGGGTCCTTTTCCCAGTGACTCGAACCATGGTGGGTTCCAGACAGAGGTCACAGCAGCACTTGCAGTGTAGGTCCTCTCCTGTTGAAGGTCAGGTAGCAAGTGAGTGGGCAGATAGAAAATGGCGGTCACGCCTGCGGCGCTGCGTACCGTCACCACCGGCAAACATCACCATTGGCTACTGTAACCCATAGGGTCCAATGATAACCAATGAGGAGTTGCACGGCGGTCCCCGACCGCCTCCCACAACGGCGCACAACCTCAGCGGCAATACCTAATTTCCACCTGTCCCTCCACACAGGACAGGCATCTGCCATTGCACGGGGGGCAGGCCATGGCATCTAACTGCGTCACAGCAGACTTGAGCGCATTTTGGGACTACACATCAACATACTGTTTCTGACACAACATGCAAAGCATTGTACTTTGAGGAAATGTTGAAAACTGACCAGATACTCATTGTTTTGCCCCCTAGATTACAACCGCTGAGGATGATTAGGAGATGGAGACATCCCCCCGTGTACATGCTCCTGATGGACTTGACAATAATGAAGGATAGGCACATTATCCTCACCTACAGACTTGATAGGGCCACAATCCAAGAGCTGTGTGCCCAATTGCAGCCAGACCTGATCTCAGCTATCCGTCAGCCCACTGGGATCCCCCCTCTTGTGCACGTCCTATCTGTGCTCCATTTCTTGGCAAGTGGCTCCTTCCAAGTGACAGTGGCCATGGCAGCAGGAATGTCCCAGCCAATGTTCTCAATAGTGCTGACCAGAGTGTTGTCTGCCCTGATGAAACACATGTGCAGCTACATCGTATTCCCCCAGGTGGAGGATTTGGCCACAGTGAAAGCTGACTTCTATGCAATGGGACATATCCCCAACATTTTTGGGGCAATTGATGGTACACATATTTCCTTTGTCCCCCTCCACAGGAGAAATGAACAGGTGTTCAGAAATCGAAAGAGCTTTCACTCAATGAATGTTCAGATAGTGTGCCTGGTGGAACGGTACATCTCCCATGTGAATGTAAAGTATCCTGGATCTGTGCATGATGCCTATATCCTGAGGAGTAGCAGCATCCCATATGTGATGGCTCAACTCCAGGGGCACACGGTATGGCTAATAGGTAAGCCCATGGTCCCCACCCAGTGTATGTTGGTAAATGGGTGTGGGGTTGGCCCTAAGGGTGAGTATCTGTCTAACAGGTATCCCTCGATATTTGCAGGTGACTCTGGTTACCCCAACCTCTCATGGCTACTGACCCCAGTGAGGAATGCCAGGACAAAGGCAGAGGAACGTTACAATGAGGCACATGGGCGAACAAGACGAATTATAGAGTGAACCTTTGGCCTCCTGAAGGCCAGGTTTCGGTGCCTCCATCTAACAGGTTCCCTGTGCTACTCACCCAAGAAGGTGTGCCAGATCATCGTGGCATGTTGCATGTTGCACAACCTTGCCTTGAGACGCCAGGTGCCTTTTCTGGAGGAGGAGGAGGCTGGGGATGGGCGTGTGGCAGCATTGGATCCTGTGGTCAGTGACGAAGAGTAGGCAGAGGATGAGGATGTGGACAATAGAACAACTATCATTCAACAGTACTTCCAATGACACACAGGTAAGACACTGTAACTTCACCTTCCATTGCAGTTTGGTGTAGTACATTTTCTCTGGCAGGCTGATGTTCCCACTACTATAGCCACTTACTGTACCCTTTGCCATGTCTATTCACAGATATTTGTGCCCTACTCTGGCTCCTGGTATATTGACTGCAGCACAATACAGGCCATACCTATGTATACATTACTGTACAGTCTACTTGCAATGTCTACAGATTGGTAAAGGAATACATACTTAAATCATTTGACATACTACATACTTGTATTTTTTCAAAGGGTGTTTATTTAAATGCTGAACATTTAATGGTGATGTGGAGTGGGATTGGGTGATGGTGGGGGAGAGTCCAGGATATAGTCCAGTCTATTTGTATCACAGGTGCCTTGTCCAAGAGGGCATAGGAAGGGGAGCAATGGCAGTTCAAGGTGGACAGGGTGACAGAGTGGGACACAAGGGTGACAATCAGGAGAGTCTTATTTCTTGGCAGGAGTCTTGGCAATGTTCTCTGGCGTCTGCCTAGATCGCAGGGACCGTTTGCGGGGTGGTTCTCCTTCTGCAGGGGGAGGGGAGATGGTGGCCTGTTGTTCCTGTGGTGGGGTCTCCTGTCCACTAGCGTCAACAGAGGTGGAGGGCATCCATCGGTGTGGCTAGTGTCAGGGGCCTGTTGGTGTGCCACTGCCTCCCTCATGGTGTTGGCCATATCTGTCAGCACCCCTGCAATGGTGACCCGGGTGGTGTGGATGTCTCTCAGGTCCTCCCTGATCCACAGGTACTGTCCCTCCTGCAGCCGCTGGGTCTCCTGCAACTTGGCCAGTATCTGGCCCATCGTCTCCTGGGAATGTTAATATGCTCCCAGGATCGCTGTGAATGCCTCCTGGAGAGTCGGTTCCCTAGGCCTGTCCGCCCCCTGTTGCCCAGCAATCCTCCCAGATTTCCTGTTGTCCTGTGCCTCTGTCCCCTGAACTGTGTGCCCACTGCCACTGACCCCAGGTCCCTGATCATCCTGTGTTTGTGGGGTTCCCTGGGGTCCCTGTAGTGGTAGAAACACTAATGATTGACGTGTCCTGGGGACAGAGGTGTGGGTCTGCTGGGTGGGTGCTGTGGTGGTGTTTCCTGAGGGGTGAGGCACTGTGGTGATATGGGACTGTGGCTGGGTAACCGACTGTCCGGAGGTCCTTGATGGGCCAGGTTGGTCATCCAGATCCAGGCGAGCAGAGCTGCTGTCGTCACTGAGGACCTCTTCGGGAGGGGACTGGTTGTTGCTGACACCTCCTCTCCAATGACATTGGGTGTGGGACCTGTGGGGATGTAAATGCAGTGTTATTGTTTCTGCGTGTGACATCTTGTGCATGGGTGTGTTGCCCTGTATGGTTGTGAGTGTCCTGTCAGCTTTGCCTTGTGTGAGTAGTTATTTTGTGGGCTAGGTGGCTCTCTCTAGTGTGCATGCTGTGGGGATGTGTGTCCATGCAGGGCTGTGAGTGATGTCCATGCATTGGTGGTGCATGCAGTGCTGGGATGGGTGGGTTGTGATGGTGTAGTGCTTCACTACTTATCTCGTTTTTAGCACTTACATAACATATCAAGAATGCACTTCTGAGTTCAAAGAAGACTTTTATTGTTGTTAATTCTTCCCCAACCGCAATTTTTATGAATGACGAATTAGTAGATTTCAAGCACACGTTAATGAAAACACAGTTTACTTCAATTGCAATGTACACAGCAGGTTATATTTATAAGATATTGAATGCAAAGCAAAACAAATACTTTACCGTGTGGGAAACTATTTACAGCTTCATCTTTCTAGGGTCTGCAAGCTGATGACTCCCTGTCAGCTGCGAGAAAGAGATTTATCTACCCACACGGGATGCTGGCAACTGGCGCCAAGCTCCAGCACGAAGTCAGGCAGATTCAAATCTAATTCTCTGAAGCCTGTGACATTCGTTACAAAGGTGTGCCCCCTCCTCTCAGACTCGGGAAAACTACGCAAGCCTTTGGAGACTGGCCAGATCTCCGAGACTGCTCCTCTTCCCAAGCTCAAGCAGAGAGAAAAACAACCAATGTACCCTCTCTTATCAGGTCTAGTCTACTGTGAGAAGAAAACAGCTTGGTTCATCTTGTGCAAAAACACAGCTTGGAAAAATACAGCTTGGATTCTCAACTGCAATGTCTAACTTCACGTTAAAGGCAATAGGCAGCTAACCTAAATATCAAATGCAATGTCTAATGTCATATCAAAGCCAATAGGCAGCTGAGCTGAATACAAAATGCAATGTATAATATCATGTCAAAGCCAATAGGCAGCTGAGCTGAATACAAAATGTAATGTCAAATATCATGTCAAAGCCAATAGGCAGCTAAGCTGAATACAGCATGTCAAAGCCAATAGGCAGAATACAGAATATAATGGCTAATGCAATGTCAAAGCCAATAGGCGGCTAAACTGGATACAGCATGTCAAAGCCAATAGGCAGAATACAGAATGTAATGGCTAATGCAATGTCAAAGCCAATAGGCGGCTAAACTGAACAAAACATACAATGTGCTACTGGTGAACATTGAGCAACTAATATGCGCAGTGGTGAAACACAAAGTCATTGGTCAAACTCCATTAATGGCATAACATTCCGCCCTTTGACCTATGAATTTTTGTTTCACATATCCCTTGTTTCAAACAAAAACAAAAAACAAAAAAAACATCAGCACAAAAAACATTATCAGCAAGTCAGATTTGAATGATCAAAACAATCCCTGTAAAGCAATAGAAGTGGATTAACATATAGATCTCATAACCTTTCACATCAGATACATCTAAACAGAAAAGACTGATAGTGTCTCTAATTCAACAGTGTTAGCAATTTGATGTAGCATGAGTTCTACTCATGTAAAGGTGCACGGTCCACCTGAAAGGTTTGATGGAAGGTAAGCAAAAGTCAGAGTTCCATACGAGAAGGGAAAAAAAACAAAACACAGCTTAGTTCCAGTGGAAGAATGCAATCAAACAAGTTGAACTTGAACTGAAGGCGCAGTTTGCGCAAAATGGATCCATGGTGCTGGCACTTTACTCAGCCAGGTTCAGGTTGGGGGTTCGGTCCCTTCCCCGACCCCACACGCACACACCCGAAGGGGGACCACACAGCACACTTAGGGACAGTGGCGAAACGTGGTAGGATCTGCAAAAGAAACAAGTATGACTTTTCTTGCAAATAACATTTGTCATTTAAACTGCACCCTTCCTCTTTCTTTCCCTGTTTTATAATCAGCAGGACGTTTTTGGGCCCTTTGTTATATTTTCTGCAGATTCTGGAGGATTACTTAGGTCTTCAACCCACACCTCAGCACAGAGGTTTTTATCTGCTGCACCACAGCTTTCCTTTTCTTGCACTGTCAGAAGGGCTGGGGCAGACTCCTTCTTTACCAAACCTCCATTCACTGCATTTTTGCCAATTTGGGCCATTCTGTCTCCAATTTGTATGAATAAATCAGATTATTTTCTAGTTATCAGCATAATTTCGATTTCTCCTTGGTAATCTGCAGCAATCACTCTCCCTAAAACCTGATCAATTTGCCATTTCTGTCCTGGTAACTTTCCTCTCCCCAACTGCTCTGTGACTGCTTGCATGACAGATTGCTTTTGTGCGTGCTGCACAGTTTTTATCAAATCTAGGGGAATGTGCATCTCTCTCATCTCTGCCCACCTGTAAGTGGCTTTTTCTCCCAGCTGTTCACATTTCTGGGGCACCCACTTAGCCATCCCCACTAAGGCAGAATTCTGGGTGTACACTTCTCTCTCTGAATTTTTCTCATTAACATCTGCAAGATAATTGAACCAGTTAGGTGCAAGCCATGTGGAAAAACAAACAGCTAAAACATTAGCAATGAACCAAAAATCAGCGTAAAAATGACACATCTCACGTAGCTCTTGCTTTAACATCTGACACACATTGTACAACGCTGTTCCTTCTCCTGTGCCATAAAACAACATTTCAGTCAATGAATCATTAGTCAAA
Source organism: Pleurodeles waltl (assembly GCF_031143425.1). Taxonomy (NCBI): domain Eukaryota; kingdom Metazoa; phylum Chordata; class Amphibia; order Caudata; family Salamandridae; genus Pleurodeles; species Pleurodeles waltl. The sequence continues at coordinate 1,606,824,138 of NC_090444.1, forward strand.
CAAACATGCTTTTTACCCTCAGTGGACACGAGTTCAAATGGTGCACACAATTTCACTAGTGACTCTTTTACCTGTGGTACTCTAGCCCTGTTTTGCAAGTACCGGATCCATTGTATGATTCTAGCTAGGGGCACTATTTTCTTCCCTTGTTCTTGATTTACATGTACATCAGTGTTTGCACTCAATTTCACTGCGCAGAAACCTGAAGTCTGAATTATTTCATTTGCCAAATTACAAGCGCGCAGCTGCATATTATTTTTCACAGTGACCATATACAAAAGTGTTAGGATTTCACTCAAATGAGGGCTATTCTGTTTCCAAAAATCAAACAAGCTAATGAAACTCGGTGTCTCTTGCTTAGTGCAAACAGTAAACAACCCTAAAATCTTTCTTTTTACTTCCTTTTGCAACGGTAACTCGTAAATCACATTCTGAGCTCTCTCGTTCTCGTCCGTGTTATCAGTTAAGGAATGCATTTTGGCTGCCAAAAACCCTGGCTCACACAAAGGCTCAGAGCAGCTCAAAGCTGTCTTAACCCCCTCATTACTGGAATGGGAAAAGAAAGATTCTTCTAAAACAGCATTTTTATAACTTTCAGCATTATCTTGAATTAATGTATTCTGGCTAATTTGCTCACGTAAATTCTCATTTTCATGTTCCAACTGCCTACATTTCTCCTGCATTTCTCTGTAAGCAGATAAAGGTATCCAAACCTTTCTGACATCATTACTTCCAAAAGACACATTTTCTAAATATGCTTTATCACAATAAAAAAGAATATTTCTCAAAGCACTATTAGGCAGTTTAGCTACACATGCATTTTCAAACATGGTCTGCCGTGCTTCTGTAATTCTCCAAACAGAAATCAATTCACAGTTTTTCATAGGACCATCGGGCAGTTTAACAACACATGCATTTTCAAACATGGTCTGCCGTGCTTCTGTGATTCTCCAAACAGAAAACAATTTCTGTAATTCTCCAAACAACAAAAACAATTACACTTTTAAAGTGTGCACTTATAAATCTACCAATTCGTCAAACCCCTTAACCGCCTCTCCGACCCCTTAACCGCCTCTTAACCACCCCACTTCTGGTACCAAATGTAGTGCTTCACTACTTATCTCGTTTTTAGCACTTACATAACATATCAAGAATGCACTTCTGAGTTCAAAGAAGACTTTTATTGTTGTTAATTCTTCCCCAACCGCAATTTTTATGAATGACGAATTAGTAGATTTCAAGCACACGTTAATGAAAACACAGTTTACTTCAATTGCAATGTACACAGCAGGTTATATTTATAAGATATTGAATGCAAAGCAAAACAAATACTTTACCGTGTGGGAAACTATTTACAGCTTCATCTTTCTAGGGTCTGCAAGCTGATGACTCCCTGTCAGCTGCGAGAAAGAGATTTATCTACCCACACGGGATGCTGGCAACTGGCGCCAAGCTCCAGCACGAAGTCAGGCAGATTCAAATCTAATTCTCTGAAGCCTGTGACATTCGTTACAAAGGTGTGCCCCCTCCTCTCAGACTCGGGAAAACTACGCAAGCCTTTGGAGACTGGCCAGATCTCCGAGACTGCACCTCTTCCCAAGCTCAAGCAGAGAGAAAAACAACCAATGTACCCTCTCTTATCAGGTCTAGTCTACTGTGAGAAGAAAACAGCTTGGTTCATCTTGTGCAAAAACACAGCTTGGAAAAATACAGCTTGGATTCTCAACTGCAATGTCTAACTTCACGTTAAAGGCAATAGGCAGCTAACCTAAATATCAAATGCAATGTCTAATGTCATATCAAAGCCAATAGGCAGCTGAGCTGAATACAAAATGCAATGTATAATATCATGTCAAAGCCAATAGGCAGCTGAGCTGAATACAAAATGTAATGTCAAATATCATGTCAAAGCCAATAGGCAGCTAAGCTGAATACAGCATGTCAAAGCCAATAGGCAGAATACAGAATATAATGGCTAATGCAATGTCAAAGCCAATAGGCGGCTAAACTGGATACAGCATGTCAAAGCCAATAGGCAGAATACAGAATGTAATGGCTAATGCAATGTCAAAGCCAATAGGCGGCTAAACTGAACAAAACATACAATGTGCTACTGGTGAACATTGAGCAACTAATATGCGCAGTGGTGAAACACAAAGTCATTGGTCAAACTCCATTAATGGCATAACAGATGGTGGGGTGTAAGTGAGGTGGTGGGGTGATGGGGGTGAGGGTAAGGGTGGGGGTATGTGATGGCATGCAGGTTGGGGGGTGAAAGTAGTAAAGAGTTGTCTTACCATGTTGTTAGTTGTGGGGGAGGAGGTGGGGGTCCACCGCCAGTCCTCTGTACAGCTATCTGGTGTCATGCAACCACGGAACACACCTTCCCCCATAGGGCATTCCACCTCTTCCTGATGTCATCCCTTGTTCTGGGGTGCTGTCCCACGGCGTTTACCCTGTCCACGGTTTTCCGCCATAGCTCCATCTTCCTAGCAATGGATGTCTGCTGCACCTATGATCCGAATAGCTGTGGCTCTACCCTGATGATTTCCTCCACCATGCCCCTTAGCTCCTCCTCTGAGAACCTGGGGTGTCTTTGTGGTGCCTTTTGTGTAATGTGTGTGGTGTGTGTGTGAGGGTGTGTGGGGTGATGTGTTGGGGTGTGTGCTGTGAGGTGTTTGAATGGTGTATGGGTGATGGTGTTCTGTGTCTCTAATTTTGTGAGTGCTCTTGGTGTGTCTCTCTCTCAGTTGTCAATTTCTTTGTGTCCTAAAGGGTTGTGGGTAATGTGGGTGTGCGTTTTATAGTGTTGTGGGTGTGTGGGTGTGGTGTGTGTATAAGTGTCAGGTGTGTGTAGTTTGAATTGTCCAATGTGGTGTTGTTTTGTTAGGTTGTGTGTGTATTTTGAGCGCGGCGGTATGTACCGCCAATGGTTTATCGCGGTTAAATGTCCACCGTGATGATTCAGGGTCATAATGCTGTGGGCGTAGTTCTGTAGGCGTAACAGTGTGGGTTTTGGAACCGCCATTCTATCACTGACCTTTGGGCTGGCAGACTTGTGTCTGTGTCTGTATAGTGACGTATTGCTATGAGTGGGTCATAATATGGGTAGCAGTATACTGCTGCAGTTGCGGTATGTTAGAGGCAGTCGGCATGGCGGTAAGCGGGACTTACTGCCAATGTCATATTGAGGGCCATAATTTCTACTGAGGTGTGTTATGCCTGGTTTTAATACAGGCTGTGTACATTGGTTACTTAACATGGAAATAAAAAATGCAGGCAGTGGTGATCTGTAAACTCAAAGCCTTTCAAACTGCAAAATTGCATTTTTTTTATACACCAAAACCAAATAGTGATTCGGTGACATGTTACGGAATTACTATTTGGGTTTGGGAATAAATACAGATTTGGTATTTGTCATGGGGTGTTAAGGGCGTCCCTTCCAGATACCAAGGGCCAGATTTACAAGGCCCCAGCGCCTCCTTGCGCCACATCAGCATAATTTATTTTTTACACTAATGTGGCTCAATAAGGAAAAAATCGTCACGCCATATTTACAAAGTGGTGCAATGCAAGCATTGCGCCACTTTGCGACCCCATGAAGCACATTATGCCTGCACAAGGCATAATGTAAGCAAGAGGGGGCGTTCCGGTGTTAGAAGGCCCGGAAAAATGGTGCAATGAAATCTATAATATTTAATTACACCATTTTTACATCATTTTTAATGCCTGCTCAAAGCAGGCGTTAAAAGGACTCACCCATTGAAATCAATAGGCATTCTTGCACTTTGCTCCACTAGTGTCAACATTTTTTACATTAGTGAAACAAAGCGCCACAATAGCGCACAAATGTAGACGCTATTGGCCTAACATGCTATTGTGTGCCGTATTGTAAATACAGTGCACCAATGGTGTTGTTAGGTGGTGGTAGTGGGGCGCAAGAAATCTGACACATCAGTTCAGATGCAGCAGATTACGGGCCCAAATATTTAAGCTATGAATTAATGTTTTGTGACTGAAATATGGTCACAAAACATTACTATATTACCACCTCCTGCAAGGAGGTGGTAAACTACTCTCAAATGGGAAGGGGTCCCCATTGGACCCCTTCCCCTTTGTGAATGTTCACAAAAACGTTTTTTTATGAGCAGGCAGTGGTCCATGTAGCCAAACGTAGTGGGGCCCAACTTAAGACCTACTTCATTCATATTAATTAGGCAAGTCGAATTGCGACCTATTGCAAACCAGTATTTTGAAAATCAACCTATTAATACAAAGGGCAGCTTGCAAGATACCAATGTATTTGTTAGAAGTCGGTGCACAAATTGCTATCACAATTAACAAATCAATTTTTAACATTACATTTAAGGAATGGCATATTGCATATTGGTATTTGTTACGATTTATGATTCCTCAAGTGGAATCTTTGTACATAAGGCCTTTAGTTTTGCATTGGAATGGAAGTGTTAGTATCAATTGTTCATGCTATTCACAGAAACAAATAAAAAACAAGCAAATTACAGATCCCAATCTCCGTGGTGTCTCATCAGTCTACTGCCTCTTTTCTCCAGTTGAACAATCAAGAGCAGCAAGAAGGAAAGTAATTGAAAGCTAAATCAAATCAAATTATGATTTAATACGAGCCAAAACAAAAAAGTGCCTAGGGTAGATGAGAAATCTAATTTGGTAGCGTATTCCGAAAAAGCAGAGCAGAGAAAAGTGTTCTGTGATGTAGAAAAATGTACGTGCATACTTTAGGTAAGACACTCCTAAGTAACTTGGTCCTTAATGTAAAAAAGGCACATAGTAAATACGATTGAAGGGTTGCCACTGTGACCAAGCGCGAAAAGTTGTGTTTTACTGTGCAGACAGTTTTCCTTATGAGAGGAACTGATAGTAAATAAAAATACATTGCTACAATTTGACCTAGGATAGTAGAAGAACGTTTTTTGAAAAATATTGTTCACTTTGTACCTAATGGTGGACGTAGATTTAAAATATGTAGTGGAAAACCACATTTTAAAAATGACACTTTGTGCTACTAAAAACAAACATAATTAAATCGGTCGTGCTGGACTATTTCTCCTTCAGTCACAGTGATTAGCATTCAAAGTAGGCATGAAGTGTTGTCCTGCCTGGAAACAATGCACAACATTCTGAAGCTAGGACATCTGTTGTAGCTCAAACTGTGACAATGTAACTGGAAAAAGTATTTTTGGAGGGGAGAGGAACAGATAGCACCACAAAAAAAAACAAGTCGTCCTTTATACGTGATTGTCTCAGAATGAGACCCCTAGCAGGAGAGGAAGCTGTTCCCAGATTCCATGAGGGGTTGATTCCTAATTTTTATAGGGATGGATCTGAAAGGGGACTCGCATCCCATGAAATGGGAGCCTTTCTTTTGCCATGTTTAGAGGATACTCTTAGGAATATTTACAGCTTGGTAAAAAAAGGAAGGGCTGAAAATGTGGTTCAGTTTTGGTGAGAATTCAATCAAGTTTGGGCTTAGGGAACTCTACAATAGCTGTTTGGTGCTCCAGCTAAAAAGTCATCTCACCACCAGCTCCTCCGAGCATTTCTGGGAGAAATCTTTTTGAAAAAAAGGTATGCTGTCTGATCTACTGGAGAAAGAAGTCTGAAGTATTTGCACCTAGGGGCTGCTCTTCAAGAGGTTCCTGACTGGAATTGTATTCAGTGACTCAGGGAAACAAAAGGCTGAAGAAGGGCTCTATCATGTATGGAAGTACCAACTACCCAGTTAGAAGGGAATTGCACTGTACCATGTAAAAGCCATGCCTGACTATATATCTAGACACTTAAAGTATATTCTGAGCATTTACAAACTGTAGAAAAGACCTGAACTGACTTTCCTTTTATCAAGAAATACTGGGACTAAGGGCCTGATTGCGCTACATTAGCGTCATGTTTTTTACGCTAATGTGGCACAACGAGACCAAAATAATTATGCCAAATTTGCAAAGTAGCACAACACATGCATTGCGCCACTTTGTAACCCTTTGCACCACATTATGCCTGTGCCAGGCATAATGTATGCAAAGGGGGCGTTCCCCCATTAGGGGGGGCTGAAAAAATGGTGCAAAGAAATCTCAGAGATTTCTTTGCGTCATTTGTTTCCGCACTTTTAATGCCTGATCAGAGCTGACTTGCCAATCCCTGAATGGCATTCAAAATGGCTGTCGGACACACAGAGATGCTTCTCAGGAGGTCAAGAGCCTCCTCACTGAGGGCAACAGGGGTAACAGGAGATGGGGTGGAGGTGCCTGTGGTAAAGGAGACGCCCACCCTCTTGGGAGAGCGGGCACAGCCAACTGGGTGGGGAACAACAGGGAGGGCGGTGTTAAAACAGGAGGTGGTGGACAAGGATGGTACAGGGGCATTCCCTGATGGTTCAGCCACCACTATGGAGTGTCCCCTGGAGGAAGAATTTGATGATGATGTTGATGTTGTGGCCTTCCACGTAGAACTCCCATTGCCACTGGGTTCTTCTGTGTCAGTGGTGTCATGACCCACGGTTCCATGGCCAGATGCTTCCCCCGCAGCTGTGCCCCTTCTCCTTTGCTTGCTGGTGCTGATGCTGCAAATACAAAGAGAAATAAGGTCATCAAATATCCATGGCACTTGAACAACAGCTCTGATTAGCATACAATACGATGATTTAGTACAATGTGAGGCCCCCCCTTTCCCTTTTTTTTCCTTTTTTTTGATTTTTTTTCAAAGTTTTTCTATTTATAAATTAAATGAGTCAATTCTCAAGTGAGTAAAGTTCAAATAAACGCAATCTTAAATATCACGCCAATCTTTGCAAGTGAAATCATATCATTCCATATCAAGGAACCTAACAATGAATAACACAATGGGAGGTCTCCCCCTTATTCTCATAAATGAGTCAAATCTCAAGTGAGTAAAGTTCAAATAAACGCAATTTTAAATAAGCAAGTCATAATAAGGACACTGCTTAATTTTGAAGTAACTTGAAAATTGTATGAGAATAGCCCTGAAGAAGTCGTTGGGGATCATTGGACTCTCCCCTGACGAAACACGTGTTGGCTCAAAATGTATCCTCATGAAGCATGCTGATAATCTGAAGATGTGATCCAATAAATCTTGGATATGATGGGACTTATAAAAAAACTGGTGTGATATTTAAAATTGCGTTTATTTGAACTTTACTCACTTGAGATTTGACTCATTTATGAGAATAAGGGGGAGACCTCCCATTGTGTTATTCATTGTTAGGTTTCTTGATATGGAATGATATGATTTCACTTGCAAAGATTGGCGTGATATTTAAGATTGCGTTTATTTGAACTTTACTCACTTGAGATTTGACTCATTTAATTTATAAATAGAAAAACTTTGAAAAAAACATCAAAAAAAGGAAAAAAAAGGGAAAGGGGGGGCCTCACATTGTACTAAATTTTGTTGTTTTTTTTTAACCTTGAAGGGATGGGTGTTTTCCCTTGTGTAGGCAACCCTTGATGCTATTTTGGCCAAATAGTTTCCTGAGTGCCAATAATCCCTTATCATTACACCCCAATTGTTCATACAATACGATGATGTCAAGTAGGCCCCAGCAACAAAGGTCACCTAAGATGCCCATACATGTACCATACCATATGCATGCTTGCCACCTGAACTGTCAACAGCTGTCCACAGGAAAAATAGCAACACAAACAACTACAATTACATGGCAGAAGTTGTGCAGTCAAAATGACCATACAACCATTAGGAGACAGCATCAGCCTCAAAGCTTTGCCTCCTGGAGCAGACCATATTCAACCATTGGCATACAATAGTGGGCTCATGGAAAATGCATTTCCACAGATCCAACACAAGGTCATGCACACATCTATTTGTCACATACATAAAGACCCAACAGTGAGAACTGATGATACAAAATCATGCCATGTTGATGACAATAGTGCAATGTCTTGGGGAGGGTAACATGGAAATGCCCGTGTCTCAATGTAAACATATCAACAATGTACACTTTATCAAGTAACATTGGTCCCAATAGAGTCATGGAGGTAGTATCAATGTTGCTCAGATAGACCACACGTGTGGCATGGAAATGGATACTGTAGACATCATGGGCAATTTGTCAGCGAGAGATGCCCCCCAAATATACAACACAATGAATCAGCAAGCCCCAGGGTAATCACCCCTTATGTCTGGCACCCCTTACTATGACATACTCTGAGTGAATCAACAGAAGCCATTGGTCTCTTGAATGTTGGAGAGGCCTTGGGATTTGCAAGTACTTGTTGAAGGCCCTCAACATGTTTCCCAACACTTTGGTCATGCAAACTCAGATGTCTGTCTGTGGATGAATGCCTGTACCCAAATACATGTGATATCTACATAACTGCAAGTCACTTCAGGATACCTGTCAACAGTCAGGACACAAACCTTACCCATTACACATGTGCAGTGCATCTTTCCACCTGATGCCACATCAAGGGCATAGATATACAGATTGTGACTCTAAACTCTAGGCCTACCTGGTATGTCCCGGTAGGCAGCTGTACATGCCAAATGACATGCTATGACAGGTGAGGGTATGTGTCAGTCAATAAATAATGGTAACAGTCTCCTGAATGTGGAACTGCATGAAATGTAGCCCCATTCTAAAAGTCCTATTCTGCAGTGTGCCATGTGTATATATGTGAGGGAATAGAGACATCAACCCATCAACATAGGTAGACCATGCATGAAACTGCAGCTCACAAATGTTTAATACAGAGAAAGGGACAAATGCTGACATGTAGACACTAGGAATGTGGCAACAGTGCTGACACATAAATCATGTCAATGGACTTTCCACACTTACCAAGGGAAAGTAGTGACCAATAGCTGCATCCAAAGAACAATGTAAGCCCTGTCACATGTATGTCAGCCATTTTCAAATTACAAACTGCAGTGAGGCACCAGCACCTAACATATGCTTGTCGCGTGGGCTCTCATTATTCTAATGAGACCACTGGATTTTGAGCGGCAGAGTCTCCCGTGATGTGGGGGACTTAGTCTAACCCACTGCTCGTGACACCTGTTACTCCAATCCAGGTTTTGCTCTGACTAACTAGCAGTGCCTCATCTCTACCCAAGGATAGGGATGACTGGGCAGCCGAGCGCATGACATATTTGGCTTCTCAGGGAAGTCGTGGTCACCCAGGTCTCATCCGGTTCTCTCATTTACAATTCAGTCTCATATATGAATGACAAACAGAAGCAGTATATGTTTCAATAATGAGTTTAATAAAACAACTGAATCTTAGATAGCAAGGCGTGAGCTGCAATAACCAGGACGACACAACATGACAGTATTAAAATTGTGACGAAAAAAGTGAAGCATAAAAAGAACGCTATCATATTGTCACTATTGTCAACGGACTAATCCCTACCTAGGCTAGGATAGAGCACAGCATGTTAAGCTCTAAGTCTGCCCTTCAGGTTCCCCTGGGAAGACATCAACCCCCATACCTGAGCAAAGGCCTACGGTCTGCATTTGCATCTGTAGCGAAGCATTCAGCAATCAGCATACAGTTGTGGTTCCCTGGCTGGAATCTCCCTCTAACTTGTGAGGGACAAGGAAGTGTTTTTATAATAACACAGCTGATAATCTGAGAAAGTGTCCCTAAGTAAAGATGTGTATTTTCTACGAATGTTGGAGACTAAACTTCTACCACATTCACCGGCAATGTACCGTGCTGTAGCCTTGGAAAAAGCACAGAGTGATCAAGAATGTCTTGTTTGAGAACAGAGTGCTGGCTTAGGCAAAAACAGTTAGATAGACGGAAATAAAACAAGACCGTAAAAATGGTTATTGTAACAATAATAAGACGAAGCTGAATAAAATGTATCTAGGTTAAAGTGCATAGTGGCCTAGTGTGTTAAAATAGCGTGCATGGAGCTATAACTAAAATGGCTACACAACATGCTGAAGACAACTAGCCTCTGGGCGGCAGATGCCTACATACACATTTACCCAGACACATGGCAGAGGACAGTGATCCATCACCTACTTACCTTTGGCCTGTAACATTTAGGAGTAGAGGTCTATTACATATAAATTGCATCCACAACAACAAACAGTACTTGATTGACCAATGGATACAGGCATATGATGTCCTTGCAGAGCACATGATACAACACATGACATGGCCGCACAAACAATCACTCATCTACTGTGTGACTCTTGGCTCATCCCTATTTGTCAGGGGGGCAGTGAGAACCTGACTCGATCACTTGTCAAAAGGACAGGCAGGGATATGCCTCGTACCCACCCCCTTGTAGCTGCTCTGCTGCCCTCAAATGCCCATCAAGCTCCCGATAGGCCACTGCCAGAATGTGGACCATTAGGGGGGTCATGGTCTGATGGGCACTCTGCTCACATTGGGGGGGGGGGGGGGCAGCTCCAGCTGGGCCTCTGCAATCTTCCGGGCCAAGCGACTCAGGTCCTCCCACTTTTTTCTGCTGTGGACGCTCTGCCTGCTGTGGACCCTCATGGTCCACACTTTCTTGGTGATGGCTCACTATATTCCCTTCTTTTGATGGGCGGTGACCTGCATGGATGTAAAAGACTAATTAAGAGATTGTGTTCACAAGTCTCATCACAAATGGTTAGTCACATACACGTCAGTAACATCAAGCTAGAACTTCCCTATCTGTCAATACTCCCCTAGTGTGACACATGCAAGCCAATAAGTACAGGGCTATGACTACAGACATACATTTCCCAATCTTTAGACCAGCCCACCACCCTGCTCAGGCCCTACAATGACTTAGTAAGCTTACTGACATAATGTGGCCCATGCTCTAGCAATCTGACTGAGATGTGAGACACTATGAGACACATCACACCTCTGTGGCTTCTGAGGGGTATACTCCTTAGGCATGAATGGCCCAACACATTCACACTATGCCAGAGTAGAAACTCAAACCTCCCACATGAGTAACAATGAAGGGACTGGCATGCGTACAGAAAATATCTACCCTGTCCATGTGTGAACATGTGGCCTAACAAATGCAGACTCATGCCACTTCAAGGGGTGAGGTTCTGTGGCATGTAACTGGACCACAGAACATGCTTTTGGACATATGTGTCCATCATACAGAGATGGCATACAAAAAACAAAGGCATGCATTGCCCAGTTTCTGTTATGTGACCAAGCTACTGAGTCACATATCATGGCCTCCCAGGAATCAATGCACTGCCTGCATTGTGGGTATATTATTGATGCAATACGCCTGCACAGGACACATATGACCTGTGTGAAGGTGAAAACAGGGCTGTGGGAGTAAGGGAGCTAATGGGGTGAAATGTTAGGGTTCAATAGGCGCTTAGGATCCTAAATTGCATACAATTATAGCACGAAACGAGGGGTGCCTGCATCAGGGAAAACACCTATTCCCTAGAGGTTCATGAAAACCCAATAGTCAAGATAATAATGTGTGCGACACTCCACTCACAAGGAAAGTACATTACATACACTCAAAAAAGTGATCTTGAAAATTGAACATACAATTTAATGCAAGTTTAAATTGTCCAAAAACATGAAATAGGATCAGCATAAATTAGAAGACCATCCATGGTAATACAATTTTAGCCAAATTAAATTATCCAATCTGGTACAACAAAAACATCAAGAATCTGTAGAAATTTGAAACCCATCCGTGGCAATACAATTTCAGCCAACACATGTTTCGTCAAGGGAAATTCTTTCTAATATCCCGAGCGACTTCTTCAGGGCTCCTGATTAGAAAAATTCTAGAAAATCCATTGATTGTTGTCCATTATTGGTCAAATGTTGTATATATTCCTTATTACACAATGAATGCTCCAAACCTGAAATCCAGCATCCAAAAAATAGTAATGATGTTATGGTAGGTTCATCCTTATATTTCACTAATGTTCATAGTATCATTTCAGAAAGCGGCATTGACTGTGGGAGTAAGGGACCTGCCATGAGCCAAAGACATACATTGGCAATGATGCTAAGTGCACTAGATAGGTAACTTATGTCTGGACCCATTCCCAATCCAATAAAAGGAATGAGGCATTCTGGGCCGGATATTACATCAGAGGACCATATTAGCCACATGACAGGATCTGCAGGGGTACAGGGAGTGGCTACAGTGCCACAGTTGTATAGCCGCAGTGACTCCACCCCAGCCTAGACTAGGACCCATACTGGGAGATTCACGTGACAGGCATTGGTCTCTGCAGGCTGAGCATACAGACCTGCATGACACTACATTTCCATCACTTCCTTGCATGGCAGTATGTCACGTAGCCAACAGCAAATTGGCATGTGATGTGTATGGCAACCTGAAGGGCAGAGTGAGTCAATACATGCCTTCACAACAACAGTCTAGCAGGGGCAGATATAACTCAAATAGCCCACAAAACACAATGTGAATAAACTCAACATATGGTACTGGCCACTAATAACTGCACATTGACCCTCCCATTGATGCCACACAGACGGCACCTACGGGCATATGAGTAGTCAAACTGGCATGGATGGTCACAATCTAGCCTGTGAAAAGGGAAAGGATGGTGAAGTATACAAGAAAAATGTGCACTTGAGGTACTTACCTGCTCCTCTGGGGCACCGTAGAGCTAGTCATAAAGGGGTAGGACGTTGTCCCCTAGCCTCTCCAGCTCCTCTGGAGAGAAGGCAGGGGTCCTATCACCTACTGGACATGGCATGATTGCTCCCAGATGTGGTACACAATAGCTAGGTAGAGGAGGTCTTGCTGACAGCAGTGCCATGAATCAAGGGAGTGATTCTGCAGAACATGGCGGTGATGTATGCCCCATAAGCGGTCGTCACTGCTGGCACACACAGCCATTGGCCTGTAACCGCTACAGGCAACAACGTTAACCTATGGCTGTGTCCGCTATGGCTGCAACTATGACAACTCCCGCCAGTGCGTGGTTCTTCATGTCCAGTGGAGTAGGTCAGACATCTGCTATTTTAGAGGCTTAAAATGCTGTAGTGGGCTTCACACCTCTGAATATGTTGTTTTGAGCTCACAAATATGCTTATCCTGTCTTGTCATGAAGGTCCTACTACTCAAACACCATTGTGGTATGTTTCAGGGCACAGAAGGCATTTTACAGTGGGGGCACAGTTCACCCCTGCCAAAGGTCATTTCTGCGGTTGGGATATCCAGTCACATTTTGAGGGGCATTTGTGATGCACATAATTGAATTTGGTCTAGTTGCACATTATGGACACATGCATGACAAACCATGGGTGTTACATGTGACCCTTGTGTTATTAGGCGCTGTGATGAGTGCTGGCTGCCATGTCTTTGTCTTCTAAATTGGCTTGTCACATGTTATCATTGACAGGCATCATGTATCAAATCAACAACATTTATAAAGCGCGCTACTCACCCGTGAGGGTCTCAATGCGCTAGGGGGAGGGGGATTACTGCTGCTCGAAGAGCCAGGTTTTGAGTTGCCTCCGGAATGCGAGGTGGTCCTGGGTGGTCCTGAGGTTGGTGGGGAGGGAATTCCATGTCTTTGCTGCCAGGTAGGAGAAGGATTTCCCATCTGCCGTGGTGCGGCGGATGCGGGGGACGGCGGCGAGTGCGAGGTTGGCGGAACGAAGTTGGCGGGTGGGCGTGTAGAAGCTGAGGCAACGGTTGAGGTAATCGGGTCCCTTGTTGTGGAGGGCTTTGTGTGCGTGGGTGAGGAGCTAGGGACACAATGACTAATGTTATACTTCATCTCTTGTCATATATAGGTAACCAGGGAGAGGAAGGATGTGTCAACCATCTGTTTACCGTCCACTGCCAGACCTTTAGACCAGGGAAGAATGACACATCATACTCTTATATCATTTGAAAAGGCAAATAGTGGACTTATGTCATCAGTTGGACCCAGATTGATGCCAGCTATTAGTTATTCAACCAGCATACCACCCAATCTACAAGTCATGTCAACATTGCACTTCCTGATCACAGGTTCCTTTCAACATAGAGTGGCCCTGTCAGGTGGCATGTCCCAGCCTATGTTCAGTCTGGTTTTGAAGGATGTCCTCTCAGCAACGTTGAAAGACCTGGACAGCTACATCCAGTTTCCCTGACATGATGTTTTAGCCCATGTGAAGACTTACATGGTTTTGCATGTATCCCACATGTGGTGGGAGATATTGGTGGCATCTATGTTGGCTTGGTCCTACTGCATGCCAATGAACAAGTATACCGCAACAGAAAGAACTTTCATTCCATCAACGTTTGAGTTGTATGTTTGTCAGATCTGTACATTTCACAGGTCTGTGCCCATTATCCAGGTTCAGTCCATGATTCCTTCATCATGCAGAACAGCACTATTTCCCAGCTGAACCCAGAAAGGGCTTGGCTGGTTGGTAAGTCACATCTACCCTGTTTGTGTGGGTGCAATATCTGGTGCCACAATTCTGATGGGAGGGACTCATTGTTGCACATATGTCCCATTCCTTTACAGGAAGCTCCGCATATCCAAACCTTCCTTGGTTGTTGATACCAATAAGGAATCTAAATACACCAGCGGAAGTCCATTTCAATGAGTCCCATGTAAGAACACAGCGGGTAGTGGAGCAGGCTTTTTGGCTCCGCAAGGCGAGATTTAGGTGTTTGGACTGGACTGGAGTAGCCCTCCTCTACTTACCCGGAAAAGTGTATCAGATCACTGTGGCATGCTGCAAGCTCTACAACATTGCCCCGAGGAGGAACATCCCGTACATCCCAGAGGAGAGGCAGCCTGCAGTGCCACCGGGTGAGATTCCTGAAATGCCAAGTGAGGATGACAGTGGTGAAGAGGAAGGAGCTGACTTGCGGGAACATCTCATCAATACCTAGTTTTCTTGAGTGTAAGTATGTCATGTAACATAATGACTGTGACTGTATGAAGAACTGTAGTTGTTAGAATGTATGCAGGGGAGTGTTCTGGCAAAACGTTGGGAGCTAATACTCTGCAAAATTGAGCCAAAGGGCACTTGAAGGGTTAGCCATTTACATATTCCCACCTTGATATATTTACATTGTTTGTCTCAGTCTCATTCCAGTGTAATTTCCTTTTCAGATGCTTCCATATGAATTGTGTAATAGGGATTATTTCAAGCCTATACTCCTTGTTTTGTCTTTCTACAGGTACCTTCACCTAGACATCATCATGTGGGCATTTCAGAGTTGTGATATTGACAGGTATCTGATGCTGTCCCGACACAGGAGTGGACATGGATTGTTCCACGTAATGTAGGCCACAGATTTGGGGTGTATGAGATATGTCCCAAGGCAGCTTGAACCGTGTTTGGGTGGAAGGTCAGAGGAGCACATTGTACTTGTTTATTGTGCTGTGTTGGGCCGATTGCATCATGTGTTTGATCATGTGGGCATGGAATATATTGTCATCAAGTGCAACAATGACATTCACCCTTCACATAGGCTAAAGACTATCCTTGTATGACCTGTATGTAGCTGTAGATGTTTTTCATCATTACATGCCACAGTGCCTGTGCCACAACACTGACATATGTTTGTGTCATACCACCAGATGCAAGGTCATTGGATCATAAAGGGTCTGTGATCAGGGGCTGTTGTACTGCCCTCTGTCTGTACCTTGGTTTATGTGATGTTAGATTACTTTTGTTTAGGATGTGATAAGGCTCACACTGGTGACATCAAACACTTCAATGTTTGCCTATTCTACAGGACAATGTCTGAAGAGACCCGTCTTTCCATGGTCTGGGGGGGCTATACATTGGTATATGTACCTTGACACAATATGAGTCAGCCATTCTTGGCTCTGGCAGTCCAGACATATTGACAGCCTATGTGCTGTACAGTGCAATAGAATGTTTGGTATGACCAGACACTTGTAGCAATGTGTTTGTGTGTTGTTAGTAATCCTTAGCAGGACACTGTACCTGTAACATTTCCCTCTTTGCATTAGTATCCTGTGTCTCCCTCATTTTCTTCACATGGTCTTACATCTCTACATAACAAAATGTGAAACAGAAGCAAGCAGACAATGACTTTGTGATAGATGGATTTATTGAAAATGTGTGCTTTAAAATTGAATTGGGAAGTGGTTGAAAAGAATAGTTGAGGATTCAGTCATGGTTGACGCCACACAATTGTAAGTTCAATGTCCAGTCTGCTCTCCCATGGGAAATGACTGGTGGTTGAAGTACAGTCAACAGAGTGAATATGTGGCACACAAAGGAGGCTCTTTAGGAAGAGGTCTCATGCTAGTAGTGATGGGTGTCTTGCCATCTGCACCTCCTGGAGTCTTTGCTGGATGTCCCCGCTTGGTTTCGGGGTGGGGGATTTGCTGCCACAGAGGCAGGTGTGTCTGAAGCTAGTTCTTCCCTCGACAAGGCCTCCCTTCCAGTGGCTGGCAATGATGAAGGACCTGGTATTGCTGTGCCAAAGGAAGGGGTTGATTGTTGTTGACGATCCCTGATCAGGGTATTTGATGAAGAGGACAAAAGGCTGGCTGAATGGAGTAACAGTGCCTCCTGAGAGTTTCAATCATGTCAGTCCCTGTACTACACACACTTGACAAATGTTATCCTCCCACGTGGGTACACTACGATTGGGAGTTACCGAACACGGGTATTTGGTGAAGGACACACAGGTCTGGTGTTTGGAGTTGTAGATCAGTGCCAGGTGGGAGTTGAGTCATGTAAATCCCTGTAATGCACACCCTAAACACAGATGTTATCTCCCCTGGTGAGTACCCTTCAATTATTGTAAAATGCCAGACAGGTGTCTTTGGACAAGTAGGCACTGGGCTAGTGAGTGGAGTGACAGTGAAGCTGGCAAAAGGTGAGCAGTGAGCATGCATGACATAGCATTTTGGTGATATTTTTAGGGTTGTGGCTTACTAGGCTTCCCTCCCCCAGGTATTCGGATCAAGCCCTCAGGATGCAGGATGAACAAGACCTTCTCTTCCCAGGGATAGAGTTGTAATGGGGCACTGGGAGAGCCTCCACCAGTCTTCTTGGCCTGCAGCTGGTGCCTGGAGACCAGGGAACGGATCTTGGCCCTGAGGTCATTCCACTTCTTCCTAATGTCTTCCCCTGTATGCAGGGTTGTGCCTGCAGCATTCATTATTTTGACTATTATGTCCCACATTGCCATTTTTCTACTGAGAGGAGTGTATTGGACTTCGGCTCCACATAATTGTGGCCCTACTCCTAAGATTTCATCCACCATGACTCTTGACTCTTCATCTGTGAAACGTTTTATTTTTAAATATCACATGGTAGGAAAAAAAGGAATATTGAAATTCATAAGAGTGGCAGTGACTTATGAAAGGGGGGTGGTGCAAAAGAGTGTGACTGGACAAAAGTGTGTGCAGGGTGTTGTGTGAGATGGGGAAAAATGGTGCCTAGTATCTGTGCAGTGTGGGAAAAGAGTTGCTCTATCTTGCTGGGTCTTGCTGCGTAAATGCAAAGGATTGTGGTGTGTGAAGGGATGTGTTTTATAGTGTCCTTTGCAGGTGTGTCCAGGGTGGCAATGTGTGTAAGCTGTGTTTTCAAATTCATCCAATGTGAAGTTGTGTATTACTTTGGTGACCACAAACAACCATGGCTTGGACCATCATTGGCTGACCGTATTACAGCAGCTTTGGCTTGTAATACGGTCAGTGGTTGGTCGCTGAGATGTCGGGGCTGGAGTTCGTACTGTCTATTTCTGGGCCTCTGGGCCACTGCCAGTCTGTTTTTTTCTGATTGGCGGTAGGCAGTCCTGCCTATGTAAGACCGCCAACAAGTTTTTATTATTTTGACCCAGAAATATTTTGTGCAAAAGTATCATTGACAGAAATATTTATGTTTTAAGGTAAGAAGTATCACTTTTTAAGTTTCACTATATGTTTAAATTATATTTTAATTGTCAATGTTTGATATTGTTTGTGTAATTGTTGTTTATGTCTTTATATAGAATTTGGAAGTCTGAGTTATGTATTTTTAATTTAATTGTAAAATACTTATTTATAGTGGTTTGTGCAGTTTGTAGCGGTAAAAGGGTGGAAGTTAATTAAGTATAATTGTTTATATATATTTTAAATTAACATTAATTATTTATTTGATTATTAAGCATGTAAATTATATAAATAATATTCCTACTTGATATTTTAGGTGTGGGATGTTGGGTTTGTAGGGGTATAGGGTGGGAAGTTAATTCAATAATAATTGTTTATGTATTCATTATTAATAACTCGTTCAGTATTTGTTTATTAATTATGTAAAATGTTTAATTATAATTTTGTAATTGATAATTTAGGTGCAAGTTGTTGTTTTCTTAGGGGTATAGTGTGGGATATTAATTAAATAATGAATTATTAATTAGAACTTATTAATTAGTTAAATGTTAATTAAATATGGAAATTGAGTAATTATTTTTTTATTTATTTACATTGTGTGTGGGGGTTTTTTGGATTTGGAGGAGTATAGGGTGGAGAGTTAATTACATTATAATGAATTCTAAATTATCTATTTATAATTAATTATTTGTTAGTTTAATATGTAAATTTTGTAAATATTATCATTTTTAAATTTAGATATATGTTTAACGTCCGACCATAGTGTGGGAATTTAATGAAATAATGATTAAATAACCTTTTTTCTTACATTATTATTTCAAAATATAATTATTTAAATATTTGAATTGTTTTTAACGTGTATATTTAATATTATTTTAGTAGTTTTATAATTTTATGAAATTAATCATTGTAATAAAATAAGGTATGTGTTTGAAGTGAAGTACTTTCCCTACTGTTGCACAGACTGGAGCGGGAATACAATTTTTTACAGCTCCTGAGTCCAACGCTTTCCCTACTGTTGCACTGACTGGAGTGGGAATACAAAATTTTACCCTTCCTGAGTACAACGCTTTCCCAAACTGTTGCATTGACTAGACTGGGAGTAGTACATTTTACCCTTCCTGAATGCAATGCTTTCCCTACTGTTTCACTAACTGGAGTGGTAATAGTAAAGTGTACTCCTCCTGACTCCAATGATTTCCCTACTGTTGCACCGACTGGAATGGGAATAGTACATTTTACCCCTCCTACGTCCAACTCTTTCCCTACTGTTGCACAGACTGGAGTGGGAATAACAAATCTTACTCCTCCTGATTCCAACGTTTTCCCTACTGTTGCACCGACTGGAGTGGGAATAGTACATTTTACCTCTCCTGAGTCCAATGCTCTCCCTACTGTAGCACACACTGGAGTGGGAATAGTACATTTTGGCCCTCTTGAGTCCAACACTTTCCCTACTGTTGTGCTGACTGGAGTTGAAATAGTATTTTTTTTTCCATTCCTAAGTCCAACACTTTCCTTACTGTTGCACCGACTGGAGTGAGAATAGTAAATTTTACCCGTTCTGAGTCCAGCGCTTTCCTTACTGTTGTGCAGACTGGAGTGGGAATAATACATTTTTACCCTCCTGAGTCCAATGTTTTTGCTACTGTTGTACTGATTAGAGTGGGAATAGTAAATATTACCCCTCCTGAGTCCAACGCTTTACCTACTGTTGCACGACAGGAGTGAGAATAGCAAATTTCACCCCGTCTGAGTACAACACTTTCCCTACTATTGCATGGACTGGAGTGGGAATAGTAAATGTTACCATTCCAGAGTCCAACACTTTCCTTACTGTTGCACCGACTGGAGTGGGAATAGTAAATTATACCGCTCATGAGTCCAATGTTTTCCCTACTGTTGTACACACTGGAGTAGGAATATAAACTTTTACCCCTCCTGTGCCCAATGCTTTCCCTACTGTTATACTGACTGGTGTGGAAAGAGTAAATTTTACCCCTCCTGAGTCCAATGCTTTCCCTACTGTTTCACTGGCTGGAGTGGGAATAGTACATTTTACTCCTCCTTAGCCCAAAGTGTTCCCTATTGTTGCACAGACTGGGCTGAGAATAGTAAATGTTACCCCTACAAAGTCTAATGCTTTCCCTACTGTTACACAGTGTGGAGTGGGAACATTATTGACAAACAGGGGTTTTTTGGAATGTGAACACTGGGCTGGTGGTTTTGAGTTACGGAAACAGGGCCTGCTGGGAGTTGCAGTCTGGCCAATCTCTCTACTACACACACTTTACAAATATTATCCCCCAAGGTGACTAAAATTCATTTGTCGGTTCACTAACAGATATACTGGGGCATGTGACCACTGGGATGGTGGTTGGAATTACAGAAACAGGGCCTGCTGGGAGTTGCAGTCAGGCTCTCTACTACACACACTTGACAAAGGCTATCCTCCCAGGTGAGCAAACCTCATTTCAGAGTTCACTAGTAGATGTATTAGGACAAGTGACCACTGGGCATTGAAACAGGGCCTGCTGGGTTTGCAGTAAAGTCACTCTCTCTACTCCCCATTACTTGACAAATGCTATCCTATCAGGTGAGTAAATTTTATTTGTGAGTTGAAAAACAGGGGTCTTTGGACAAGTGATCACTGGGCTGGTGGTTAAAGTTACAGAAACAGGGCCTGCTGGGAGTTGCAGTCAGATCCGCTGGTTATTAAATGTTGGTAAGGTACACGAACAAGACAGTGGCAAAAGGTGAGCTGTCATTATGCATGACATTGCATTTTTGTGACATTTTTTATTTTAAAACTTGCCAGACTCCAATCCCCCAGGAATTCCTGTCAAGCCCTCGGGATTCAGGATGGCAAACACCTTCTCCTCCCAGGGAAAGAGTTGTAATGGGACACTGGGAGGGCCACCACCAGTCATTTTGGCTTGCAGCTGGTGCCTCGAGACCAGGGAACGGACCATGCCCCTGAAGTTGTTTCACCTCTTCCTAGTGTCCTCAGTTGTGAGCAGGGTGGTGCCTATAGCATTCACTCTGTTGACGATTCTGTCCCATATTTCAATTTTCTGACTGACAGGAGTATGCTAGACTTGTGCTCCAAACAATTGTGACTCTACTCTTATGATTTCAATCACCATGACTCTTAACTCATCTTCATAAAAATGGGGATTTTCTACCCATGACATGGTGGATAAAAAAGAGGGTGACAGGGGCTTACTTAACAGGTATGTGCAATAGGGTGTGAATGGACAAAAGTGTGTGCAGAGTGATCTATGGGATGGTGACAAAAGAGGTGCCTAATCTATGTAGTCTGCAAAAAAAGGTGCTTGGGCTTCTTAGTCTTCCAGTACAAATGCAAAGGATTGTGTTCTGTGAATGTGTGTGTTTTATAATGTGCTTTGCAGATGTGTCCACTTGACCAATGCATTTCAGCTGTGTTGTTTTTTAATTAATCCAATGTGCAGTTGTCTGTTACTTTGCACACCATGAGCAGTAGTGGTTGACTGCCATTGGCTGACTTCCACAAGGAGGGCGCCAAGGTGACTGTGTGATTGTAATATGCTTGGTGGTTGACTGCAGTGCTGAAGGCGCTGGAGGTCAGACCGCTTATATCTAGGCTGCTGTGCCACTGGCAGTCTGCCTTTTTTTGCTTGATGGTTCATGGTACACACTGTATAACAGGTAATATGGCAGTCTGGGGGACTGCTGGTGTGGCTGTCTGCCTCCGACTGCCAACATGGTGCTCTGCTGGTCCGACTGCCAAACTTGTAATCAGGCCCTAAGTTTTGTCAGGTTCTGGTCTCCACCTCCAACCACATATCACTGCTAGTTCTGTTTTTGCAGCATCCTTCATCTCTTTCCCATTAAGTCCATCAGGTTCTGTCCCTACCTCCCCCCATATAACTTTGCTAGCTCTGCTTTCTATATGCACAGCACTATCTTCATTGGCCTCATTTCTTTTCCCTTTTGTGAAATGACTGTGTGTAAGTTGGGCTTTTGTGTGCTGTTTGTCATGGCTATTGTTTCTATTAACTACTAACAGAATACCTGACAGAACAGAGATCCAGGGCTATACCCCTAATACTAATCATATCAGCAATCAGAAATACGTTTGGGTCACTTATTTGGGTCACAAGCAGATACATTTCCATCAGAATGTCCACTAGCAGAAGTTAGAACAACTCACTAGGGTATTTAATTGTTTTTTACTAGCGAGTTTTCTATACTGCTTTCTTAGAAATTTTGTAAATGCAACACTTCCTCACAGATGCATAATTGGCAATGAGGAAGAAACCTGTTAGGTAGTATTATACCTTTTCAGTGTAGCGGCTTACATTCCTTTTATAAGTTAGCCTATATTTTTATTTTTGCTACCCCACATATGTATCTTCAGGGTCTTATGTCTTTCACTTCAGTTAAGACAGTATTTGTACAAGAGCCCCAACCAAATTTGACTATTTATTTTACAACCCGCTGGTTGACAGCAAAAGTATTTGATATGGAAATACTATTGCCTCTATAGCGAATACAAAAATATTGACTATTAAAACACTTTATGTAAAATACATGACAACTGAGAACAAAAATACAGTGATAAAAATACCAGATATAGTAATATTGACTACAAAAATGAACATAGATAAATAAATATATTGGGTTTCAAAAAAAGTAATTGAACAACACAAACAAATCGACAACAAACTCATCACCCCCAAACATATTGATTAAACATATATAGAAAAATAAGACATAGGTACATTAACATGTAACACCATTACATCTATATTTAAAAATAGCAAAAACAAACTTTTAAAACTTGTATGGTTTACTCTCTACTGTTAATCATGTAATCCGTGCCTAAATAAATGAAAAAGTAATAAACCAAAGATGGAACCACAGCATTCAATACATTTCCAAAGTAGCGTAATTAACCCAAAATAAATCACGGAAGTTCCAGTCTGATTCAGTTTTTTTAATAGACAAATTCCATTTTCTGCATTAATCTTCTCACAAAGTTGATAGGTATCAACAGTTTCAATCAGGAAAAAAAGTCCTCCAAATGTTTGTTGCTGAAAGTGTAGACACGCCGCCTTTGAAGCTTAGTTGCGAGCCCTGCATTAACATTTATTGCTGAAGGTGTAGACACGCCGCCCTATGAAGCTAAGGTGCGAGCACTGCATTAATGTTTATTGCTGAAGGTGTAGACATACCACGCTATGTAGTAGACCATTCACATTCAAACTGCAACAGTTAATAAATGGGAAAGTTCTACCAACTACAAAGTTATACAATTCCAGACATTTATATCTCCAACCAAAATGTAGATGCACTCAGGAAGTCGAACCAACGTTGTTTATTATCAAAACATCACCTTCCCCTAAAATGTGCTTCGGCCATGAAGGTTTTGCTTACACATGTCAGTTCCCCTGACACCACTTCCTTAACTCAAAGTTAGATGTGCTAGCCATCAAGATAGGACTCGAAGGTAAACTCAATGTTAGTACATACTCAGTCATAAATCATACTTTGTACAAATGTCTCAGCATAATCACATGTATACATGCTTATATTAGAATGTCCATAGAAATCACATTACCTACTTGGGGTTACCAGTAGGCAGTTTTAGTTAGGTCCTAGTTTTCCTAGGAAAAGCGTTTTTTTGACTTGGCTATATCTTTGGCGCACTTTCACGAATCTTAATGACATTTTCAAAAAAAGGTGTCTTGTTGGGTCTTGCTGTGCATGGAAAGTTTCAGGGTGATCCGTGAATTGGGAGTTGAGAAAAAGGGGGGCCCAAAAAGGTGTGTGTCCCATGTAAATTCCCATAGAGGTTTCCGACATAACTACATCCCGAACTGCTGAACGGAATTACAACAAATTTGGCAGGAAGGTAGCTCTGGGTCCAGAAAACACACTTTTCATTATTTGGCGGTGTAAATCTATTCAGTACTTTTTGAGATATTAAAGGAAAATGAAATTTGTATATATGGGTGGTGCCTGAGCACAGATCTCATGGTGAGAACTGATTGGCTGTCAGCACTTCAACCAGAAAGTGATGGCAACCATCTTGGGACCAATATACATGATAGCACCACATTGGAATGCATTGTAGTGAATGGCAGATTTTGAGGGTCATAAAAAGGAGAATGTATAAAGAGTGATAACTGATTTTAGGTACAATATAAATCAGTTGTTGTTAAGGTGATTTCAAACCTATGAAAAAGCCTTCTCCTGGGATTTTATGACTCATGTTTGAAAGAAAACTGTTTTCTCATGATTTTCCCATAGAGGTTATAGAAGGTGCTCCAGAAGAACAAAATGAGAGCATATTTTCTGTAAATTTACATTATCATTCTCAGCCATATGAGAATGAAGTCTGACATTCTCATTAAAACATGTACTCACAACAGGAGCAGCTGGTCGGTTGATTCTCTTGATTTCTACTGGAGCATCCCAGAGTGTTCAAAAGAACAACTAAAGTGCTAACAGTCTTACTTATGACAAATGTGCGGCACACCTGAAGCCATCTTTAGTGAATTAAACTGGTAAAACTTAAAACATTTAGGGGCATATTTAAGAAAAGTGGTGCTGCACTTTTCTTGCGCCCCTTATCACCCCCCCCTAACGCCACCATGTGTGGGCTGTATTTGAAGTACGTCACACCATGGCAGTAGTTAGGGGACTAGTGCCAGAATTTTTGATGCTACTCCGGAGCTTTGCAGGATTAGAGTAAAAAATGTTGACGCTAATCCTGCAAACCTCATTGAGGCCCATTGTAATCAATGGTGTGCCTCCTTTTAAAGTCTGCTCTGAGCAGGCATTAAAAGTGGCAACATTTCTTTTCACCCCCCCCAGCGGGGGAACGCCCCCTTTGCATACATTATGGCGCGGGCATAATGTAGCGCAAATGTTTACAAATAAATTTGTAAATATGTCACAGTGATTTTGGCCTCGTTGTGCCACATTATCATTAAAAGAAAGTGACGCTAATGTGGCGTAAAGAGGCGCTAGGGGCTCTTAAACATGCTACTTAATTTAGAAAGGAACAACATGAGGGGTTTCATTTTGTCATGGAAATTATGGTTAGTGCTATAGAAAGAAAAATGAGGACACATTTTAAGTGAGTTCTCAAATATCTTCCTCTTCTATTTCATTAAAACATTCTGACATTTAGCCTAAAACATGCACATTCAACACCAGCAGCAGATTGCCAGTTAACTCCCTAGTGATCAGCAGTTTATTACAGTGTTCAAGTGAGCAACTAGAGTGCTAACATTCTGAATTTATGCCCAAAGTGGGGCACATCTGACCACCATCTTGATGGAATTGAAGTGGAAAAATGAAAGCATTTTTACTGAGGACAATGCAGTAAATTAGGAGATTAGGTAGCGTCATAACAAATAAATCCATCAAGAGGGCCACCAGAGAAAAAAGGGTCAAAATGTTGCACAAATACCACCCAACTGTAACCCAAGTATAGCTCAGTGACAGAAGTGTGTAAAATACTTAATGTTTTTGGTTTATTTGCAGTTTTTGCATATAGTGCAGACTTGACCCAAAGGTATTGGAGAGCTTTACATGAGCATCAGTTACATCACACAAAGGCACATTCCTTTTAGGCTTTAGGTGGCAGAGATTAAGGCCCTGATTACGACTTGAGCCGTCTGATTGCTGGACCACCAATACGGCAGTTGGAGTAACGCTGCCAAGCTGGCAGACTCCCCACAGCAGTAATACAACACTACCACTAGACTGACAGTACTGTCCGTGGCTGAGTCACTGCGGCAGCATGCTTCGGCTTAGAAAGTGAGCCTGAAGCACATGCCGCTGCAGTGCAGTGCCACATGCACCTCGGGCATACTGTTGCCATGCAGAATGTTGGGCATGGCAACAGTGTGCACTGATAAGGCATGCATAGGGGGTGAAACATGTGCCTCCAGCAATACTGCATAGTGGGCTTAAAACCTGTTTGAGGCCCCTTCCCTACCTTTCTGTTGTGCTTTTCATGGCGGGGTCACAACCACAAAAAGCTCACCAGAAAGGCAGGTTGTGGTCAGCACAGTGGTACTGGCTTTTCCTACTGCCGCCACCGCGGGATCCAAGATCCTGGGGTATCGACGGTCTTGTGGAGGTCCAACCGCCATCCTTGTAATCTGGCGGTCAGACCGCCGAGGATGCGGTGGTCAGACCGCTACCGTAGGTACAGCTACCCAGGACCACCATATTCGTAATCAGCCCCTAAGTGATTTGCCCAGAATCACAGGCTGTTGAGCTACTGCCAAAACTCAAACCTGATTCCCTAGTTGCAAAGTCTGCAGCTCTAACTGTAATGCCACATTCTCTGCCCTAAGTGTAACATATAATAAAGTGATCAATTAGATAAAAAAAAATCAAGATAGCAAATAATTTAAAAGTGAGTTGTCGCTATTTGAGAACTCAGAAAATATGTCCTCATGTTAGTTTTTTTGGAACACTAACCATAATTCCTATTGAAATAAGACCCTCTCATTTTTATAACTCCTAAAGGAAACACTTTGGGTATCACATTTTTTATTACATCAAGATGACGTCAGGCTTGCACACACTTTTGTAATAAATATAGACTGTTAGCAATCTAGTTGTTTGTTAGAATACTGTGGGGAGGCAGATGTCAGGAGCAGGGAATCGGATAATTGAAGGCAGGAATGAGGGTGCATAGGCAACAAGTTGACCACGCTGGGCAGACAGGAAGGGCAGTGGCAGCACAACGGACAACTAACAAAAGGGAAAAGAGGGGGCAGGAGCAACAAACCAACCATGCAGAACTGGCAAGAGAGGCTGTGGCAATATAACAGACCATTGAGGGCAGAAGGAAGTGGCAGTACAATCATACATGCCAAAAGAACTGATTGGGGCATGAGGCTCCCAATGTTTTTAAGCCCAAAAGGGCTTCCTTTTATCTGTTTCCTGGCTAAAATCTACTCTTTTTCAATGTAAGTGAATGGGGAAAATCAATCCCCCAGGTTTTCTTTCAAAATCTCCCTCTTACCAAGTTCAAAATGTTGGCAGGTATGGTTCATTGGACCACTGAGGGCAGGAGGAATGGGGTACGGGCTTGGATCGAATAAAAGATGGCAGGAGGGAAATGGGCAGGGGTACCAGACTGACCTTACAGGACAGGCGTAAGGGATTGCTGCAGCACAATATACAACACAGGGCAAGCGGGAAGACAGTGCAGCACAACAGACCACGGAAAGCAATAGGGAGAGGACAAGGCCATGCACATGGATAACAGAGGGGAAAGAGCAAGCTGATAATACCGGACAGGCAGGAGGAACAGTTGCAGCATAATGGACCGTGAGGGGCAGGAGGGAAGAGGCAGGGAAATTCATACGGACCAGACAAGGCGAGAGGGAGGGGATAGTGGCCTACACATGGAATAAGGAGGGCAGGGACTATGAGGGCAAGGCTGGAGCTGCAAGCTGACCATGGAGGGCAGGTGGGAAGGGCACTGAACGCACAACACACCATGGAGGGCAAAAGTGAGACTATAATGACATACCCACAGATGGAGGAAAGGTGAGAGGGAATCAGGGCAGCACGCCGACCGCACAGTGCAGGTGGGAGAGGCTGTGGCAGCACAGAATGCCATGCACGGAAAGTGGGAGGGTTAGTGGCAGCACAATTGCCATTGTGGTCAAGAGGGATGGGGAAGGGGCATGCACAAAGGACCGTGGAGGTCAGAAGGGATAGGTAGGGGCTGGAAACAGACAAGAGAGGGCAGGGGAAGGACCTTCACAACAGACCACCTGGATACGGCAGGAGAAGCATTTGCAGCACAACGGAGCATGGAGGGCAAAGGGAGGGGCAGCACAATGGACCATGGAGGATGTCAGGAGGGAATAGGGACAAGGAACTTGGACAGCTAGGGTGGAGGTGGCAGGAAGAAATGACAGTCATGACATGTTAGAAAGGTGGGAGGACCATATTTACAAGAAATTGATGCAGTGTGACACCACAGTGCATTATTAGGAAAGTGCAGGGGATGTGTTGTATCTACAGCAATACATTGCATCCCTGTACTTTCCTTTCCTCTATGCTGATGCACATTTGACTTACTATCACTAACTCAGACGCCCTTGCACCAAAATGCAGCACATATAGAAAGAACAAAAAATGCAGAGAAATAAGTTTTCCTCCTTGTTGTGCCACTTTCACGCCATCCCTGGGGTGGTGTAGGAATCCGATGCATTCCCAGGTTTATGAAACTGTCAGAGTCACCAGATCCTCGGGGTCTGCGCATGTTCCCAACACATCCACCACTGAACAGCTCCAAGACTCTGATAGATAAATCACAGAGGCTAAGAGAGTTCAAGAGGGGAAGAGGGGATTAGGAAGGGAAACAGCTGGGAAGGAGACCTGTAGTAAGAAAAAGGTTAGAACACACAATATGAAAATTATATCTCCTGAAATCAATACTAGACTATGATTCTAAGCATGGTCATTCTGAAAACATGAACAATCTTAAGAATTAAGGGGCATATTTATACTCCGTTTGCGCCGGAATTGCGTCGTTTTTTTTGACACAATTTCGACACAAAACTAACTCCATATTTATACTTTCGTGTTAGACGCGTCTAGCGCCAAAGTCCATGGAGTTAGCGTCATTTTTTAGCGTGGACACCTACGTTGCGTTAATTATATGCAAGGTAGGCGTTCCCGTCTAAAAAATCGACTCCGAGGCATGTGCGTGGGATTTATACTCCCGGGCAAATATCACGCCCGGGAGAGGGCGGGTCTAAAAAAATGACGTACGGCCTCTTTTGCGCCGTTTTTTAGCGCCTGCAAAAGGCAGGCGTTAAGGGACCTGTGGGCTCTGAAGGAGCCCAGAGGTGCCCCCCCATGCCCCCAGGGACACCCCCTGTCACCCATGCCCACCCCAGGAGGACACCCAAGGCTGGAGGGACCCATCCCAGGGACATTAAGGTAAGTTCAGGTAAGTGTTTTAAAAAAATATATTTTGTGGCATAGGGGGGCCTGATTTGTGCCCCCCTACATGCCACTATGCCCAATGACCATGCCCAGGGGACAGAAGTCCGCTGGGCATGGCCATTGGGCAAGGGGGCATGACTCCTGTCTTTGCTAAGACAGGAGTCATTTCTATGGGGGTTGGGAGTGAAAAAAAATGGCGCAAATCGGGTTGAGGCGAAAAAATTGCCTCAACCTGACTTGCCCCATTTCTTGACGCCCAAGCTCCATATCCCCCTACGCCGGCGCTGCGTGGTGTACGTCGTTTTTTTTAACGCACACCAGACGGCGCCGGCGGCTAACGCCGGCTAACGTCATTCAGTAAATACGGCGCCCGCATGGCGCTTCAGAATGGCGTTAGCCGGCGCTAATTTTTTTGACGCAAAACTGCGTTGGCGCAGTTTTGTGTCAAAAAGTATAAATATGGGCCTAAGTTTAAAATGACTAAGTTTCAAGATGGCCGGATACCTGTAAGGGAATCAAGATGGATTAAATGAAAACTTTCTTATTCAAGTACTTTCCTTTACATGAGAATCAGAAAAACGTTCTGACTAAATTTTAAACCAGTCATATAAATCCTTTTTTTGAGAGTGCATACTAGGACCATACAATATTGCATCTAGACACTCTGATCTTCTGTGTACTCTTAAAATGTTTCAACACAAATTGCGCATATTGTATATATATATATGTATTCAAAAAACTGGTGCAATGCAATTGCACACCAAGGGCTGCACAACATCCAAACAAGCTTGTAAAAATGTAGAGTCAAAAACCACTTATATATAATTTCATCGGCTTCAATTTATTGAAAAAAGTTCAAATGCAGGTTAGATTCACACCGCATGAAAAAGTATAAGAGGCACAATAAAAGAGTCACTAATGTGCCCACCAGGAACAAACACACGTTGTCCCAACCAAATGTCGACGCGTTTCGGCAATAGCCTTCAACTGGACATTGGCAGACATTTTTACACCCAACTATTTAAACCCTATAGTCCTTCTTTGTTATTGACTACATAACTAAAGAGGAAGTGCAAACAGAGTGGCCATTTTGTAACATAACAATTTTAAATTTCAAAAGTAGAAAATAATAACCCTGTGCTTGGATGGGATATAAACTTTAAAATATAACGTTATGTATTTCTTTTATATTGTGATACAGCATCATATATATGATATAATCACTTGTAAATGCATAAATGGATATGTATTCTCAATTAATAATTATTAAATACGAGGAAGAGAACAACCCATATACATATTTTTTTCCTTTTTTCTTTCTCTCTAATATCAATGTATTGTCCACTTTTTACTTGATAATTTTAAAAGCATGATATATAAATAGATAGATAAATATGTGTACTATAAATTAATTACAATATAATCAATCTATATACCAGCTATAAATAAATAAATGGAATAATTCCAATCAATTTATATCAAAGAATGGCAATAAAAGATATATAAAAAGGATGAATGTATAAATAATAAATATTAATAACCAAGATTCTATACAGTTTATGCTGATATATAGATATCTCAATTAGTCTTAATCACAGTATTAAATTCAATTATGAATAAATAGTTACACAATTCATAAAAATGGTAAAAAAGTCCTCTAGATATGAATATGATGTCAACAGAAAAAATTATTATGTCCATAACACAGGCAAAAATACCATTGATCTTGGAATTAAGAAATTACAATAAGAGCCCATCAAATTCTACAACAGGGATATGTATGTACAAACCGCAAAAGCCTCCCTCAAACGTCCATAATACAGTGCAAAGGTAGTAAACTGAGTGTAACACCCTAAAGGAAATTAATAATGTGATGTATAAAATAACAAAATAAACTGAGTTCTGAATCCGGAAATATTATTAATCAATAAAAGGATCCTAAAAAGAAATCTTCAATATCGGATGAATTTCATATTTTTTCTACTGTAAGAATATGTAAATATAAGAATCTAAAATTTAACAGATGTACATGAAGCTCTGCATCCAAATTATGACCCCAGGGGTTTTCTGTGCCTAAAAGTAGAATCATTTTCCACTCAGTTTGTCTCAAGTGGGCAGTTCTGTTACCCTCCCGGGGGGTGAGCAGCAATGGTTTTAACACCATAAAATGTTAAAGAACTGCAATTGCCTTCATGTACGTCCCAGAAGTGTTTAGCTAAAGGGTAAGATGGATCATGGTTCTTAATAGCTCTGAGATGTTGTAAGAACCTAACTTTCAAGTTATGAATGGTGCTGCCTACATATTTTTTATGGCAGCCACATTCAATAACATATATGACATATTCAGTTTCACAAGTAATGCGGTCTGTTATATCACAAATTTTCCCTTCAAATGTGGTGTATGTATGGGTATTTTGTGCTTATAAGCAGGATTTGCAGTGCCCACATTTCCAAAAGCCGAGACTTTTCTTAGCTAGCCAAGATGAATTGGCTTTGGAACTGAATAGACTTCTGGTGAGATGGTCATCCAATGATTGAGTTTTACGATATGTTATATGTGGATGGGGACCTATACTGTCCTTTATAGCAGAATCATGTCTCAAAACATGCCAATTTTTTTGTATGATGTTATTTAGTTGAGAGTGTTGAGAGTTGAATTCGAGAAAAAGTCTAGGTGAAGATCCATCATTTTGATCCTGATTGTTGGTACTACCAGATTTGAAAAGCAGTTTTTCTCTAGACATGTTCAGCACCCTCAAATGTGCATCTTTGAGAATCTTTAAGGGATACCCTCTCTCCAGAAATCTCTGTGTCATAATAACAATTTCGGTATTGAAACATTCATCATTAGAACAAATTCTACGAGCCCGTAAAAATTTACTATATGGAATGCTCCATTTCAAAGCTTTTGGGTGACCGCTATTGCCATGCAGAATTGAGTTACAAGCTGTAGGTTTGCGAAATATAGTTGTCTGTAAACTGTCCTTTTGTACAAAAATCTGGACATCAAGAAATTCTATAGTTTGGGCACTATATTTTAAATCTAAATGAATATTCAGCTCATTGTTATTCAAGATGTTAACATATTGTATAAGAGAACCTTCGTCACCATCCCAAATAAGAAAGAGATCATCAATATATCTGACCCATAGTACCACTTGTTCCATATATTTGCTGTTAGAGTCAGACCATGCTATCTCCTTCTCCCACCAGCCCATGTAAAGGTTCGCGTAAGTGGGAGCAAATGAAGCTCCCATCGCGGTCCCTTGTTTTTGCAAGTAATATTGATTATCAAATAAAAAGGCATTGTGGGTGAGACAGAATCTTAGCATGCTAACTAGCATGTTGGTGTGGTGAAGGAATTCAATTTTACGAGTGCCCAAAAAATGACAACATGCTTGAATACCATAATCGTGCATGATAGAGGTATAAAATGCAGTCACATCCATGGTTACCAATAAGTAATTGGATTGACATGGAACATTATGAATCTTTGCTAGAAAATCATTAGTGTCTCGTAGGTATGAGGGCAATTCGGTTACATAGGGACATAAGAAGAGGTCCAGAAAGCGAGAGGTGTTTTCTAATAGGGACGAATTCATACTGACAATAGGTCGACCAGGGGGATGTTTTTTGTTTTTATGAATTTTTGGTAGAAAATAGATATAGGGAGTTCTGGGAGACGTGACTTTGAGATAAAGATATTCATTTTGATCAATAAGATCATTAGTGTGCCAAATATCGAGCATCTCCCAGTAGATAGTTTGATATTCATTAGTGGGATTGGTGGTTAATTTTTGATAATGCTGTTTATTGGAAAGTTGATGATTAGCCTCCTTCATATAGCTATCAATATCCATGATGACGATATTCCCTCCTTTATCGGAGGGTTTGGTGACAATAGTACTGTTGGATTTGAGCTCATTTAGATCTTTCCAATCTGAGGCTGAAAAATTGGTTCTCTGAGATTTTTTCATTTTTATACTTTTCCAATTATTACGAAAATGGTCAATATCATCGACCACCAATTCA
Organism: Pleurodeles waltl; assembly: GCF_031143425.1. NCBI lineage: Eukaryota > Metazoa > Chordata > Amphibia > Caudata > Salamandridae > Pleurodeles > Pleurodeles waltl. The sequence continues at coordinate 1,606,856,995 of NC_090444.1, forward strand.
TAGAACATATCAATCATATTACCCGTGGGTAGTTGAGGATTGAATCTACTGGAGGGTTTTAACGTACTGGCAATGGTCTGATTGGTAACAAATCCCATGTCTATCAAAATGTTGTTGCCTTTACCTGTATCGTTGCTAGCATCATCTACACAACTCAAGTTTCCAATTTCTACTAGGTCAGGAACATCACTGATATGAAACCCAGATGGCGTATCTACATTAGTGTTGGGCCCTGATGTGGTGGCCCGTGTTTTTTTAGAGAAGTGTTTCAAAAGCCGCAACTTACGTGTATATTTATACAATTCTATTCTGGTGTCAAATAGTCCCAATGATTATCTGGACAAAAACTTAACCCTAAATTTAGAATACGTTCTTGATTCAAAGTTAGTTGTGCTTTAGAAATATTTACAATGATGTTAAGATTGTCAGATCAAAAAGTCCCCTCTAATCTTGATATTTGTGATTTCTGCCTCTTCCCCCTCCGCGTCTTGTACCTCCTCGACTTCGTCCTCTGCTCCTGTTTGATTGTGGCATAACTGATTGTAATAGTCTCATTTCCCCGTGAAAATCCAATTTATTTGCAGAGGCTTCATCGGCTGATGAACTTAGATCGGAGCTATCTTCTACTGAGTTGGCTGTCACATTGGAGCTATCTGTTGTTGCAATTTTGTCTTGTGCTCTAAATGTATTATATTTACGTGCCAATGTGTAGATTCTACCTACTTCATAATCTTTTTTATCTCTATTGAATTTGGAGGCCTTACGGAGTTTGATTTCATCCTCTTTTTTGGCAATGCATTCTTCCATCTTCATCAATAGTTGTTGTATCTCTGGAGAGTTACCCATTTTTTCTAATTCTTTGGTTAAAAGTTCAATCTTGTGGGTTTGTTCTTCCATACGTCTTTTAGATTGAGGGATCAAGGTGTCCATCAATTTAACTGAACATTCAGATGTATGTACTCTCCATTGTTCCAAAAGATCAGCATCTATATCTCCAAGGGTGGGTAATATTAAGATTCTTGGACCTCGTGGTACACAACCATTTTCTATATATTTGGTCAATGAGGTCATTTCCCACCATTTTTTCAATTAAAAAATTCTTGCCTTTTCCAATTCAAAAATAATATTGGCTGCCGTGCGTGTTGATAAATCCGAAGCAGCTGATGTTCCAGGAGCACTATCAAATAAAGTGGTGGCAGCCTGTTCCCACAGAGCTTTCCGATTGGCCATATTGTGTTAAGTAGTTAAAAAATGTGTGGGTTAAATCCACGGTATTGAGGGTACGCCAAGTAGCACAATTATAAACTCAAATCACCAATCTACAGATCTGTAGAGTGACAGTCATCTGTTTAGAGTCAGTCCCAATGTGAAAATTCAAAAGAGAGAAAAAAATTGAGTTCTGAAAAGTTAAGTTCCAAAAGGTTAGAAGCCTGAAAATGTAAGGTCTTGAGCACCGGACCGGAAACACTGGGACAGCGTCTGTAAAACAAATCAGAATCGAAAACAAGCCGACAAAGATTAGTGGATTGCACTCTACAAAGGTTAGTTACACGAGCATAACGTAAACGATGAAAAATAAAGAGTAAAAATGGATATTTCAAATATTTGACTGTAGTAGTCTATTTGAGCCGAGTGACGTTGTGCTTCCAATGGATACCTCAGAACCACCCCCGTCGACGATCCTCCTTACCTCTGAGAGAAAATACAACTCTCTTCGGCAACAGCGACAGTCATACGGGAGAGAAACAATGTATCCAACGGCGTGGTGCTGCGTGAAAGATACTCCTTTGAAGAAAGTCTGGTAAGTTTGTATCATGCGCACTCTAAGCGGCGTGCTAGCCCTACCGCAAACCAGACATGACGCGGAACAAAAGTATTCAAAAAACTGGTGCAATGCAATTGCACACCAAGGGCTGCACAACATCCAAACAAGCTCGTAAAAATGTAGAGTCCAAAACCACTTATATATAATTTAATCGGCTTCAATTTATTGAAAAAAGTTCAAATGCAGGTTAGGTTCACACCGCATGAAAAAGTATAAGAGGCACAATAAAAGAGTCACTAATGTGCCCACCAGGAACAAACACACACTGTCCCAACCAAATGTCGACGCGTTTCGGCAATAGCCTTCAACTGGACATTGTATATATATATATATATATATATATATATATATATATATATATATATATATATATATATATATATAGTAAACACCATAAAAGGATTGTGCACCATGAATAACACAATATGGATTCAAGAAAAACAAATCACATAACTTGTCAACTCGAATATTACATGATAAATATCTTAGAATAGTGGAATACTATAAACAGCATGAATTAAACTCGAGTAGAGAATCGTGCGTCTTGCCGATTCGAGTGTCACCATGTCAAAAGCCAAGAAATGGTAGTACGCAATGAATATCAAAGTCAAATCATCATTAAACGAATCACGCGTCTTGCCAATTCGTAAACCACAATGTAAAGGCCGAGAAATAACAGCTCACAATGAATAACAAGATCAAAGTACAATGAAACGAATCGCGCGTCTTTTGCCGATTCTGAAGCCACCATGTAAATGTCAAGAAATGGTAGCGCGCAATGAACAACAAAGTTAAAACACCATATAACGAATCGCGCGTCTTGCCGATTCTTAAGCCACCATGTAAATGTCAAGAAATGGTAGCGCGCAATGAACAACAAAGTTAAAACACCATAAAACAAATCGCACGTCTTGACGATTCTTAAGCCACCATGCAAATGTCACAAACACTCAAGCACATATTTCACACGTGCAAAGTACTCTGTCAAATCATAAAAGAATTAGGCCCAAGAACATGAGAGTTCTCAATAACGGCATCGACAGCCCAACCACCGTCTTACCGCCCAGAACAAGGATCTCCAAATGAAGAATGAATGTCAGATGTCTGGAAGATCAAATAGGCCACCGGGACAGGAGTTCAGGAAGTAGCTGCTGCTCTGCACCGGGACCTCTGAATAGTGACCACTTGGAGCTGGGCTGGCTCATTTTTATAGAGTCTTGGCCCAGCCCACAACCACACTCAGGCATGTTGCAGGGAAAGTCTCTAGAAGGCCCTGGAAAGGGACCACACCCTAACACACTCTGAAAGCCTGCAGCAATACATTGCAAATGAACAGCATTTTAAGCACATTAAAAATAAGTCTTCAGGATTGAACTCTGCAATGCAAAAGGTTAAACAACAACATATCAGCACAATGCATAAATTACGTTGTTTTGAGAGTGCTGGATTTTTGCATTCTAGTGACCAATAGAGCGCGCACTGCCCTGGTGTTGACAGTACTTCCCTCTCTCAGACGGGCTCTAGGGCCTTGTTTGCCCAGATTAAGATGATGAAAGCATCTCACAAGTACTGGAGCATGAACATCAGATGCAGAAACCCATGAGTTACTTTCAGGACCATAACCTTTCCATGAGATTAAGTACCATAGATTATGCCCTCGTAGTTTAGAATCCAACACTTTCTTAACTTCAGATTCTTCTCCCTGTACTAGAGCAGGAGCTGGATGAGGGTGGACCTTTTGGACTGCCCTTTTCAATAGGGAAGTGTGGAATACTGGATGAATCGGTAAGGATCTGGGCAATTGTAGTTTATAGGTTACCGGATTGATTTGCTGAAGGACTGTGTAAGGACCTATAAATTTGGGATTAAACATGTGCTTCTTCTTGAAGTCTATATGTTTTGTGGAAAGCCACACTTTGTCACCTGGTTGATATTGCGGTCCCTCACAATGTTTCTTGTCATAATGCCTTTGTATTTTTGTTTGGCTTTTTCTAAATGCTGTTGAATCAGTTTCTGGGTTTGATGCAAATGCTGAATGGTTTCTGACACAGCTGGAGTAAGAGAACTTTCTTGAGGAATTGTGATGGGCAGGGTGTCAGGATGATAGCCAAATAAACCAAAAAAGGGTGCAACGCCAATAGAAGTGTGGAATGAGTTACTGTAAGCTAACTCAGCTAACCAGAGCATAAATGTCCAAGAATGAAGTGCCTTTTCAGCGTAGGCACGTAGGTATTGTTTCAAACTCTGATTTAGTCTCTCCTTTTGACCATCTGTTTGAGGATGGTGACTAGTAGATAGCATAGATGTCACTTGGAGTGTTTTACACCATGTCTTCCAGAAATTGGAGGCAAATTGCGACCCCCGATCGGAGAGGATAACTTTTGGTAGTCCATGATAAGGAACCACTCTGTTCAGTAAAATAGTTGCCAGTTCACTAGAAGTGGGCAATTTGTTACAGGCAATAAAATGTCCATATTTCGAGAGACTATCTACTACCACCAGAATTACTGAATGCTGTTGAACCACTGGCAGACCGGTAATAAAGTCTAAAGAAATGTGCTCCCATGGACGACTTGGGGTTGGAAGTGGATGTAACAACCCTTTTGGTTTTGAATGACTTGTTTTCATTGCGAGCACAAACTTTGCAGGTGTTTACCATTGCTTTTACATCTTTTGTTAGGGTAGGCCACCAAAAATAGCATTGGATCAGTTCAAGAGTTTTAGGAGTACCTGGGTGACCTGCCGTCGGTATATCATGCATCCAATGAAACACTATCTTGCGAAGTTTGGTAGTGGGTACGATCAAACGAGCGTCATGAAAGGGTAGTCCTTGCTTGATTTACCTTTTGGGATCTGCTTGGGCCCATGTTTGCCATTTTTCAACATTGAAAGAGTTGCGAATTTCTTCAAAGAAATCTTCAGTTTCTATGATACATAGAACCTTGTCAGGAGCAATGATAGCTCTGGAGGCTTGAAATGCAGGCATCGTGGTAGACTCTTGACGGGACAAGGCGTCAGCTTTGCGATTATATTTACCAGGCCGGAAGGTTACTACAAAATCAAATTCGGCAAAAATCAGCATCCGGTGTAATTGTCGAGGGGTCAAAAGTCTGGCGGAACTCATGAATTGAAGATTACGATGATCAGTATATACTGTGACAGTGTATTTGGCACCCAACAAATGATCTCTCCATTCTTTAAAGGCGTCACGAATCGCCAGCAGCTCTTTTTCAGCAATGACATAGTTCTGTTCGGCTTTGTTCAACTTCCGAGAAATATAAGCTACAGGATGAAGTTGACCAGTGTCTTTATTTCGTTGTGATAAGACGGCTCCTATTGCTACATCTGAAGCATCAGCTTCCACTATGAAAGGTTGATTCACATCAGGATGAGTCAAGACTGGGGCAGTGGAGAAAGCTTTCTTCAAAGTCGAGAAGGCTTGATCAGCTTCTGGGGACCATACAAACGTTTCTTTCTTTCTTAGTAGCTTAGTGATTGGAGCCACTGTCTGGGAGAAATGATTTATGAATCTCCGGTAAAAATTGGCAAACCCCAGGAAACTTTGTACATCACGAACAGTCTTTGGGATGGGCCAATCAGATACGGCTTTTACTTTCTTTTCTGCCATCACCATACCTTGAGGGGTAAGAATAACCCCTAAAAACTCAACTGTGGTAACATGAAACTCACACTTGGTTAGTTTGCAATGTAAATGGTGCTTTCGAAGGGCTGCAAGAATTTTCTTGACATGTTGGACATGTTCGTTTTCATTGTCAGAGTAGATCAAAATGTCATTGATGTAGACTATGGCAAATATGTCGAGGTACTCTCTAAGAACGTCATTCAAGAAAAATTGAAATGCTGCTGGAGCATTACACAGACCAAAAGGCATGACGTGTATTCAAAAGGGCCATATCTTGCCTTGAACGCTGTTTTCCATTGGTCACCCTCTCTCATTCTGACCAAATGATAAGCACCTCGAAGGTCAAGCTTCGTGTAGATTTTTGCTCTCTTTACTTGTTCCAATAATACCGGAATTAGGGGTAAAGGATATTTATTCTTGATGGTGACTTTGTTCAAACCCCTATAGTCGATGCAAGTTCGAAGTTCTCCTTTATCTTTTGGAACAAAAAACAAAGGTGAAGCTGCGGGAGACTTAGAGGGGCGAATGAAGCCATTCTCCAAAAATGTATCTAGGTATTTTCGTAAATGTTGATTTTCATGTTCTGACAGGGCATATACACGACAGTTGGGAAGTATCGCACCTCGGGCTAGATCAATTTGACAGTCATAAGCTCTATGAGGAGGTAGAGTCTCTGCTCCTTTCTCATCAAATACATCTTTGTAAGATGAGTACTGTTTGGGCAGCTGCCCAGTAGTTATGTAAGAGTTACAAACTTTTGTTACTTGAATCTTTTGGAGACATTGTTTGTTACATAGCGCAGATGAGAACATGATTTTTCGTTCTGCCCAATTGATTTCTGGATTGTGATGAGTTAACCATGGCAAGCCGAGGATAATCCCATATTGGGGAGTATGGATCACGTCAAGAATTATTTTCTCTTTATGTTTCTTTCTTTGTTTCTTATCTTCACAAATCATCGACAAGGGGATAGTCTGAAGAGTTACTGGACCTCCAGTCAAGAGTTTTCCATCGACTGCCTGGATGATTTCTGGGGTCTTCTTTTCAATACATGGGATCCCCAATGCACAAACCAATTGGACATCAACAAAGTTCCCAGTAGCTCCAGAATCGACTAGAGCTTTTTTTAAATAGATCTTTTTCTTGACCTGAACTCTTATTTCCAGTTTAAGATGTCTAGATTGTGAAGGGTCCACAGTGACACCCAAGAGCAACCCTTCTCTGCATCTTGGGTGTTTTAGTTTTCCAACTCGACTGGTGCATTGGCTGCTACCTTCTGAACTGGACCTTGCTTGTTCTTTGGTTTGATTGGACAATCTTTGGCAAAATGACCCTTCCACCCACAATAAAGACATTGTCCATTTTTTCTGCGTAGGTCCTTTTCATCTTTGGTCAAAGGTCTTCTGATGGTTCCAATTTCCATCGGTTCCGGCGTTCTCTCTTTCGGAGTTCTTGAGTCTCTGTTATCATGAACACGGCATTAATATTTTTCAATCTTGTTGCGCGTTCCTTCACGTTCTGCTAGACGATGATCAAGCCTCAAGACAAGGTTTATTAATTCTTGACAGTCTGTAGGTTGTGGGTCGATTTGCCCTAAGATATCTTTTAGTTCCTCTTTGAGTCCCTTGTAAAACAAGACCGCTTGTTTTTCTTCAGGCCAGGATGTCTCGGCAACCAGCCGGTTAAAGTTGGCTAAATACGACACTAGGTCTTGATTCCCTTGGCGTAAATCTAATAATTCACGATCTGCTGACTGTGTTACAGTTCTACAATCCAAAACTCTCTCAAACTCACGAATAAAATTTCTCCAGTTGTACAACAAGGGACTATTTTTACGCACAAGAGGAATTGCCCACGTAGCTGCATCCCCAGCCAAATATGATAACAAGAAAGCTACTTTGGACTGGGCATCGGGGAAAGTATGTGGTCTGCAGGTGAAGTGTAGTCCCACTTGAACCAGGAAAGATTGCACTTTCAAAGGGTCACCTGAGAAACGTTCTGGGGGAGCTAAAGGAATTGCGGAAGGAACATTTAGGGAAATGTTTGTTGGATTACTTCCAGAAGCCTGAGAAGAAGTACCTGGCCAGGACACACCTGTGGGACTTTGTTCCTTCTTCTCTACCTTACCTTGCAACTGACTAACTCTCTCAGCTAAGCTAGTTATCAATTCTTTGGATGATACCACCTCTGCCTGGAGCTGGGTGATAGCCTTGACTAACTCATCCAGCGTGGCCATGCTGAGAACATACACAAACCAGGAGGATAATCATTTGTGGGCTCACTATTCTGTCAGAGTCACCAGATCCTCGGGGTCTGCGCACGTTCCCAACACGTCCACCACTGAACAGCTCCAAGACTCTGATAGATAAATCACAGAGGCTAAGAGAGTTCAAGAGGGGATTAGGAAGGGAAACAGCTGGTTAGGAGACCTGTAGTAAGAAAAAGGTTAGAACACACAATATGAAAATTATATCTCCTGAAATCAATACTAGACTATGATTCTAAGCATGGTCATTCTGAAAACATGAACAATCTAAGAATTAAGTTTAACATGACTAAGTTTCAAGATGGCCGGATACCTGTAAGGGAATCAAGATGGATTAAATGAAAACTTTCTTATTCAAGTACTTTCCTTTACATGAGAATCAGAAAAACGTTCTGACTAAATTTTAAACCAGTCATATAAATCCTTTTTTTGAGAGTGCATACTAGGACCATACAATATTGCATCTAGACACTCTGATCTTCTGTGTACTCTTAAAATGTTTCAACACAAATTGTGCATATTGTAGATTTATTTATATATATATATATATATATATATATATATATAGTAAACACTATAATAGGATTGTGCACTATGAATAACACAATATGGATTCAAGAAAAACAAATCACATAACTTGTCAACTCGAATATTACATGATAAATATCTTAGAATAGTGGCATACAATAAACAACATCAATTAAACTCAAGGAGAGAATTGTGCGTCTTGCCGATTCGAGTGTCACAATGTAAAAAAGCCAAGAAATGGTAGTACGCAATGAATATCAAAGTCAAATCATCATTAAACGAATTGAGCGTCTTGCCGATTCGTAAACCACAATGTAAAAGCCAAGAAATAACAGCTCACAATGAATAACAAGATCAAAGTACAATGAAACGAATTGCACGTCTTTTGCCGACTCTTAAGCCACCATGTAAATGTCAAGAAATGGTAGCGCGCAATGAACAACAAAGTTTAAAACACCATATAATGAATCGCGCGTCTTGCCTATTCTTAAGCCACCATTTAAATGTCAAGAAATGATAGCGCGCAATGAACAACAAAGTTAAAACACCATAAAACAAATTGCGCGTCTTGACGTTTCTTAAGCCACCATGCAAATGTCACAAACACTCAAGCGCATATTTCACACATGCAAAGTACTCTGTCAAATCATAAAAGAATTAGGCCCAAGGACATGAGAGTTCTCGATAATGGCGTCAGGAGGCCAGCCCAACCACTGCCTTACCCCCCAGAACAATGATCTCCAAATGAAGAATGAAAGTCAGATTTCTGGAAGATCAAATAGGCCACCGGGACAAGAGCTCAGGAAGTAGCTGCTGCTCCGCACTGGGACCTCTGAATAGTGAGCACTTGGAGCTGGGTTGGCTCCTTTTTATAGAGTCTTGGCCCAGCCCACAACCACTCCCAGGCATGTTGCAGGGAAAGTCTCTCGAAGGCCCTGGAAAGGGACCACACCCTAATACACTCTGAAAGCCTGCAGCAATACATTGCAAATTAACAGCATTTGTAAGCACATTAAAAATAAGTCTTCAGGATTGAACCCTGCAATGCAAAAGGTTAAACAACAACATATCAGCACAATGCATAAATTACGTTGTTTTGAGAGTGCTGGATTTTTGCATTCTAGTCGCCAATAGAGCGCGCACTGCCCTGGTGTAACCTTGTAAATCTGGAAATGCGTCAGATTCCATGGGTGTTACGTGGTAACACCCACAGCAACACTCATGGAATGGCCCTTTCAAGCAGAGTTATGGGTGAAAGGGGCCATAATTACAAGGCCATGAAAAGTCACACAAGGTGGCTTCACATAGCCTTGTAAATATGTGCGGGCACACTGTGCTACTGGAGCATCAGAAAAGTGATTCTCGGGCCAGTTATTGTGCCACAGGGAGTTGTATATATGCCCCTCAGAGTCGATAGGAGGGGCAGTGACAGGTCCATGGAACTTGGTGGGCACAAAGGAGGGGAGGTTAGCACACAGCCATCACAGGGCAGGGGGAAGGATGATAGAGACAGCTAAGCTAATCTTAGAGGGTATACAGGAGGGCAATGATGGAACATAAGATTGAGCAATGAAGGCCAGGAGGAATGGGCAAGGGCATTAAAATGGACGTCAGTGGCAGCACATCGGACTATGCAGAGCAGGAGGGAGGGGGCTAGTGCATGGACTCAGACATCAGAGGGTAGGGAGGAGGGGGATGGGGCAGCAAGCTAACTATTCAGGACAGGCTGGAAGGGAAGTGGCAGAACAAGGGCCTCACAGGAGTACATGGTGGGAGGAGGGGCATGGACTTGGACAATGGTTGGCAAGGAGGAGGGGGGCAGGAGCAGCAAACTTGTGTGGGGGCAGCACATTGCCAAACTCTGCATCCAACTCTCCTCCCCGTGCATTGCGATAGGCATCTTAAAACCATCTTATAAATACACAAAAAAACCAAAGGTTGCATGGACGTTATAGTTAGGCTCAGATTTTACATGCTCGAAACCATATAAATGCAGCTTGTTAGAGTTATTACAAGTAACCTTAAATTGTGCCCTAAGATAACTATAACTCTGTCCCTCGCCGTACACTGCTAATGACCCTCAGTTACATCATTGATAATATCACTGTAATATTTGCTGTAAAATTATTGATGAGAAAACTGTGCATGGCGACATTCAAAACAAAGAAAAAATACAACTTCAAACGAACATATAAAATCCTAGCAAAGTAGAAAAGGCACATAGATATGTTTAAAGTACAGAATACATTTAAAATATTACATCAATATAAATACTGTTTCTCCTAATTTTATAGGCCCATAGAAATAATTGTATTTCTATTTAATTTGTATCATCTAACAGTCCCAAAATGCCTACAAAGCCAAGGACCCTTTTGACATATTTGGCATATACCCATAGTAAGGTGAAATATTACTCTAGCAGGCACTAATGTAGGGACATCACAATAAACAATATTGTAGAAAATATAAGAGACCATGACCACCCACTGTCAGAAAATGATGGTTGCGAAGGACATGAGTTCTTCCCAAGTAATAACACTGCAGCTTCCCTCTACTGAAATCCAAGTGCTCTTCTGCAGTACTTTCTCGTGGTAGTGAGTCAGAGTAGTCCAAGGCCTACTCAAGGAAAGTGATGTGGATTAGCACCAAGCACACATGGAACAACACCGGACGAATCATTGTCAAGGAAAGGGCTTTTGTTTATAAAAAGGAAAAGTACTTTATCACACACACACACTTCTCAACAGTATACTCTAACTTACAATATATATAAAGGTTGGCAGTTGAAAATAGCTAGGTGACACCTTCTAACAAGTGTTCACCCCAGGATGCCCGAATCTTAAAATCACAATAGGTCCCCCACCTATGCTGAACACAATCAAATGAGGTGTACCTATCAGAAGTCAGCATACTGGATTTAGAAGGGTATCACCATAATAATAAAAACAGAAATATGCCATGATAACCTGTGTCTACTAGCTTAGAACCACTCCGGATGGTATCATAAGATGACATTCATTGACACATGACTCACTGGTAACTTTGTCATATTAAATCAAACTTTTCAGTATTCAATTTATATTGTGCATTATTTTTTTCTACTTTTACACACGCTGTAAAGCAGTTTTCGGACCCCTCACCAACGAAGGCCCCTGCACCCTTGATCCATAAGGCTAAAAGCTCCAGCTCAAGTAATGTTTAAATCTATTGACCTGTTCTCTTGCTGTCAGGTTCCATCTGATAGCGGTGATTTTAGAGATTGAGGCTTGAACCTCATCACTCCATATTCTCTTTGGACTATTTAGCTGCAGTTTAGTTTTCTTCTAGTTTATCTGTGACACATTGTCACAGGTGAGTTGGTCTGCTCATGATAGTCCATGGGTACCTGTCAAAAGAGATTGTAGAAGTGTTTCTTGATCAGTGGGTTTTCTTTTTGTTTCAGTCCTTTGTAGAATTTCTCATAGAACTTGTACAGATGTCCGTCCAACATTTCAATGCCTAGCACAGATTTCTGATACTTCTCCTGGTGACTGCTCCATACCAGGTGAACATGTGATATTGTACGTCAGATAAGTACATTACTCAGCATAGGCATTGGCATCATCCTCAGGAGTGAGCACAATGCTTCCAGTTTGATTGCTGCCTTCTGGTAAGTTTTCTCAATGTGGTTTTTCCAACTGAGTTTGGAGCCAGATATCACCCTCAGGAAGGAGCTGTTATTATCCCACTTTATTTCCTTTCTATTAAGGTGGCTTTGTGGATGCTCTTTGAACTTCTTGCTGGTGAATAATGTTGCTGTGGTTTTGCTTGTGTTGAGGTTTATCTGTCATTGAATGGACGAGTTACAGAGTCTGCTTATGGATGTTTCAAGGTTGTTATCCATTTCCTTTTTACTAAATGACTGGGAAATGATGGTAACAACATCAGCATCAAGTGTAAGGTCTGTCTTCTTTAAGTCTTTGGGAATGTTGATTGTAAAATAACTGAAGAGAAATTGTTCACTAAATGATCCCTGAGGCACCCTAGCAAGGATAGGGCACTCTGTTGAGACTTCATCTTCTATAGGTATGTGAAAGGTGCATTCTGCCAGGTAGCTAGTCAGCACATTTTCCAGATAGTTTGGAAACTTGAGCTTGTAGATCTGTAGGCCTGTGTGTCATACGTCTTCAAGTGCTTTGGCTACATCCAGAAAAACTATTGATTTATTGTTGTCAAGCCCATGGCTTATAATGCTAACCCATGGCTTATAATGGCTACTATTCTGAGAGGTTGACGATTGACTGAATACATTTTCAGAAACAAAACTGTTCTTTAGAGATAAGGGTTTTACTAGATGCAAAGTCACAGAAATGGCTGAGAATAACCTTTTTGAAGAACTGTGATAACCCAGAAAATACATTTATAGAGCAGTAGGCTCTCTCAGGGCCTGTTTAACAAATGTAAACATACATTTATGGCAAGTTTACGATTGTTTACTGTTCACGAAGATATTTTACTAGTAGCATCTACATGACCGTGCAGTTTTCGTACATAAAAATATGGGACAGTCCTAATTTACGCGATAATGCTAGTGTGTGTGATTATGAGTAATTTGGCACAAAGATACTGCCACAGGAGTACAGGTACAACAAGCTTAGCGGGCGTGAGCAGTTGTTGCTCTGTTCTGTTGCATCTAACCCTAATTTCCTGGCACAAAATGCATCCACATATCCATTTCGAGGGTGTATTTGGGCTATGAAAATGGCAAAATGGTGGGTTACGCACTGTGTGTATTTACGCCTAATTTTGCATCATATTTGTATAAATTCCTGTCATTACCCTACAACAAATTACATGAGTTACACCCACAGCCAGTTATGAAACTCTCTGATTGCATCGTCACTACAAAAGACACCTAAGGGTAGACGGGTTTCAGCCATAGGCTACTGTCAAATGTCAGTGCTTAGGGCCCACCTGTGGCTTGTGCCATCAGAAACCACAGTGTGTACTCTGTGGGAATATTTTTTCAAATAATGCACCCAAAATAGAGTTACTGAACCAGTGACCTGCAAATTATCCAGGCTGACCCTTCCTGTAGAAAGCAAAGATGGATGGAATTTGGAAGCACATGCCACAGGATCAACAAAATGCATCTTGTCATCTATCTAGAACTAACTTGGGGTAGTGGAAGACTTTCAAATGGAAATTCAATGCAGGGCACAGTACCCCAAACAATACCTCAACATGTGACCTAAAACAAAGCGTGTGTAGATCAGAGGACCTATGCAGAAATAGAAAGACTTCAACAAGACAATCTATCAACACTGACTTCTCCCATCTCCTCATGTGAAATGAGCGGTGCTATGAGCTGACAGGAAGTTACTGTTAACATTGCAAAACATGTTGCAGAGACAACCAGTCAGTCGACAATGACAATGGTGGTGAACCTCATCCTCAAGTCTTTTCCATGGTGAAGGAATCAAGGGCCAGATGTAGATAGTGAAAAAATTGCGACTCGCAATTTGCGAGCATGTGCGACTCGCAATTTGCGTGACGCTAACTGGAATGCAGGTAGAAAGTGCGCGGACAAATTGCGACTCGCACCCGGAGTCGCACCGCAGATAGCGAGTCAGCTGTTTGCGAGGTCGCTTTTTGCGACCGCGCAAAAAACGGACTCGCAATTTGCGAGTGGGTGTCGCAAATTGCGACTGTGCTGAAAATTGAAAGCAGGTGCTGCAGAACACTCCAGAAACCACTCCAGAACACTCAGGAAAACACTTCTTGGCACATGATGATGACATCACAGCCAGGAAGTTTACAAATACACCTGGGAGGAGGGAGGACCACACTCTTTTTAACTGCAGCACAGCTAACAGAGCACCAGCAACCATGGCTGACACTCCCAGGAAGAGAAAGCTCAAGTTTGCAGAGTAGGAGCTGGAGGTGCTAACGGATGAGTGCTGTCAGCACCATGATGAGCTGTTTGGAAAGGCAGCCCTCAATGTACCAGACTGTGACAAAAAATGAATTTGGCAGGAAATCCAGGAGAAGGTAAACTCCCTGGGGGTCAGCCACAGGAGTGTGGACGAACTAAAGAAGAGGTGGTACGACCTCCGCTCCCGGACCAAGGAGAGGGTGGCAGAAAGGCTCCAGGAGATGAGAGGCACAGGAGGGGGACCATCAACCATACCACCACCCACACCCCTGGAGGAAAGGGTTGAGGAGACCCTGGAGCCGGAGGCTGTTACTGGATTTGGAGAACTGGACACCTCTGAGCCCGGACCATCAACCGGTGAGTACCATGTGATATGCCTGTTCCCCCATCAATGCCATACCCCCACCCACCATGTACACAGGGGCATGCACAACCAAGATAGCTCCATTTCAGAGTAGCAAACACCAGAATGATGCATTATGGGCAATGTAGTCAAGTAGGCATTGCATAGGCTATTGTTTATTAGGAAGTTGTTAACTGATAGTAGACACTGACAGTGTGTTCCCCATGTCCCACAGGTCTCCCACAAGACATCCCCACCAGCCAAAGCAGCCAGGTGCCAATGGTCAGCCAGCCCCGAGAGGAGAAAACAGGACCAGCCACCACTCCCACCTGCACCACCAACACCATCCCCTCTCTGGCAACACCCGTTGCAACAATGGTCTTGGAGCCTTCACCAGGTACAAGCCGGAGTGCCACATCAGACATCACAGGGCCTCCACCGCTGCGCAGGCGACGCAGGATGATGAGAGCAGGGCAGCAGGCAGAGTCAGGGCTTCCATCCACAACACCAACGGAGGCACAACTGCTACGGGGTCAGCGCCTGCAAAATCAACAGTTAGGGCTGATTAGTGGGGTTCTGCAGCGCTTCGAGAGGAACCATGCCAACAGCATGCAGCAGGTGCATGCACAACTGGAGGTCATTGGGAACAACACAGGTGACATTGCCCTGTCAATGCGCGAACTGGTGGCTGGACTGCTAACGCAGAGTGAGGGTGCGCGGCGCAGGGACCACCAGCTGCTGAAAAGGCTGGACAGGATGGCCTCCTCTATCGTCAGACTGGCAGTGAACACAACTGGGCTGTCTAGGAGAACAGTCAGCCTCCAGGTTGACATGGGCCACTTTGCGGGTAATGTGGCACGGGGACTGGGCCGGATCACCCATGCAATAGACCGCATGGAGGCACGGCAGGTGTCCAGGGGTACAGGTGACACCCCACAAGACAGTGAGGAGGGCTCCACTGTCAGCAGTGTCTCTGCTGGTGACACCAGGGTGCTACGGAGTGGGAGTACAAGGCAGAGCACTGCTGAGCCACCTAGTACCAGCCAGGCTGGCCGAGGCCGCCGTAGGCTGTGAGCTAAACACTGTCCCTGATGTTGGGGCACATGATGGCAATGTGTCCCATGCCAGGTGGACTTTTGAAGTCCCTGAACAGTTTTTCCTTGTATATAGTTTGGTTTTTAGCACATATTAAATAATTTGTTCGTTACACTTAACACATGGAGTGTTTGTTCTATTGGTGAGTATGGTAGAAGTTGGCACGTACCTTCCAAAGTATTGGGTTGCAATGTGTTCCCGTCTCAGTCTGCCTTGATTTGTGATGCTCCTATCCCCATGATGGCGATGTGGTTGCTCTTGCTCTTCATCCTCAGAATCTGGGTCTGCAGGGGTGAGAGGTAGGCCATGTCGGGTAGCAATGTTGTGCAGGGTAGCGCATGCGACAACTATTTTGAAAGCCGTTATGGGGGTATACTGGAGGGCACCTCCACTTCAGTGGAGGCATCTGAACCGTGCTTTCAGCAGTCCAAAGGTTCTTCCAATAATGTTCCTGGTCCTCTTATGTGCACTGTTGTATCGCCTCTCACATTCATTGCTGGGTGTTAAGTACGGAGTCAGTATCCATGGCCGTAGTGCATATGCACTGTCACCTGTTGGGCACAAAACGTACACTGTTAGCAAATCATGACTGGTTTGCACATTGATCTGTGTGCATGTCTGCAAGGTGTATGGAGCTCTACCTAGGAGGTATCCGTCTCCAAACTCCCCACGTTCCAGGCGTTGGTGTATCCCACTGTGCCTAAAAATGTAGGAGTCATGAGTACTGCCTGGAAATTTAGCAACCATGTCAGTGATGACATAATGGGCGTCACAAACAACCTGAATATTTAGTGAGTGGGTACACTTTCTATTGCGGAACAGATATTCCAGGTTTGCAGGAGGGCATATTTGAATATGTGTCCCATCTACACACCCTATGACATGGGGAAAGTTGGCAATCCGGTAAAAGTCCAACTTGGTGCTGTTAATTTCTGCCTCATTCCTGGGTAGGTATATGTATCGGGACATGTGTGTGAGTAAGGCATCTAGGAATGCCCTGAAGAACCTTGATAGTGCACTTCGGGATACCCCACCTGCCACAGCAATGACCCCCTGATAGCTCCCCGAGGTCAAGAGGTGCAGTGAGCATAGCACTTGCACATGCGTAGGGATGGCGCAGTCGCGCACAGTCTGGCGTTCTAGCTGTGGTTTGAGTAAATCTATTAAATCTAGTATAGCTGCGCTGCTAAGTCTGTATTTGTCATATATTTCCTCCTCAGTTTGCTGGAAGAGTGTCTGCCTTGTTCTGTAAATCTTCTCCTGTCTCTGGCTCCTCCTCCTCCTCTGCTGGGCTGCGTGGGCTCTCCTCCTCACTGCTATCAGGTATATCTCCGCCATCTTGAGTAATCCAGATGCCTTCTGGGTCTCCTGTTATACGTTGGTAATGGTTACCACCTGCTCTGAGTTAGTGGTAAATTGGACATGCAAAAAGGGCTTTTTGCGACTACTCGCAATTTGCGAGTTGCTATTGCATATGGTTTGCGACTCCTAAATTGCGACTTCCTATTAGCGGGTCGCAAAATGGGGTCGCAAATTTTGCGAGTCGGTACCGGCTCGCATCGCATTTTGCGAGTCGGAAATGGGATTTTTGCATCCCATTTCTGATTTTGCGGGGTCGCAAATAGCGATTCGGGCCATTTGCGACTCGCAAAAGCTTGCTACATCTGGCCCCAAATGTCATGTCAGGTAAGACTCAGCAAACTCTGGGCCTGATTTAGATATTAGCAGATGGGTTCCTCCGTTACAACGGTGACGGCCATCCTGTCTGCCGAAATCTCAATTGAATATGAAATAATGGGGTTTAGATTTTGGTGGGTCGAATATACGTCACTGTTGTGGCAGGGTAACCCATCTACACATATCTAAATCAGGCCCTCTGTCTTCTTGATGTTAAATGCTCACAGCTGAACTCATGTACTAGATGGAATCTAAAAATGTGAGTGTATCATTTTTCTCAGATTCCATCTACAAGTAGGTCAGAAGCTTATACTTGCAAACAACAGGGTTTACCACACAAACACCTACACCCCTCCTAAAACAAAGTTATGCTCAAGTGGCATAAATGCTTTATTAGACTCCAGCAACCCAACCATATTTTGAGGCACCCTTAATGCCAAATACCAGTGCTAGACTTCCAAACAGCAAATAGCAAGGGGCATACTCATCTTGTCCATTCAAGAAAGAATTAGCTGCTAGTCCATCTCAGCCAACAGAATATGCAAGCACAGCAAGTCAGAAAACAGCTGTTGTAGATATTGCAGTCATGAAGAACCTTTCATAATCTGTAAAGTTAGAACGTTTAAGAACACTGACCTCTCATCTCACCCTGTCTGATCACTATTACTGATAAAATGAAAAATGACCAATGTGAGAAATTGGGTTGCTGGTTGTTGAGGGGGGTAAAACCCTGCTCAAGCAACAACCACAATCATTGTCATGGTGAACCACAAAAGTCACTAAATTATCCTGTGCTTAACCTTCTGGTAGCTTAGCACAAAGGCAGCCAGGATTAAGTATTTCTATAACACACAACCAGTAATAACGTGAAAACATAACGCAAGAAAAAATTCTCACTAATCTAGAAAAAGAGATTAAATTATAATACAATTATACTAGAATAACAAACATCCAATCAGTAGAACTAGATATGTGCAATTTTAAAATCTTAAGGAAAGACTGTAGTGCCAACTGTAGGTATCTGATTGCGTGGGACTGGTGCAAAGTCACAAGTTCAGGCCTACCATTTTGGAGCGCTGGCCGGGTACAGGACGAAGTTCAGCCCGTTAGACAGTGTACCTGGTTGTACTTAGTCTGAGATGCGAGGTCCTGAGTTGTGCTGCTTCGAGTTGCATCACACTGCATTGGTTCTGATGAGGCTGTCGATCAGGAACTGTGAGATGCAGTGAGATGGAGTCCTGTGTCCAGTGGCCTCATGCTGCATCAATTCTGATGAGGCCACTGGTCAGGAGCTGTGAGGTGCTGCAATTTGAGGTCCTGCATCCAGTTGCACCGTACTGCATTGTTTTGATGAATCATCCGGTCAGGAACTGCAAGGTGCACAGATGTAGGGTCCTGTGATGAGTTGTACAGTGATGAATTAGTTTTGAGAGCGCTCTCAGTTGGGCAAGGAGGAGTACACTCTGATGCCAGCCAAGGGTCCAGGATGTAGGGTGACACCTCTTGGGGATCTGGACTCACTCCAGCAGAGGCCAGCAACAGGGCACAGAAGGGTCCAGGTGGATCTGGTCAGCTGGGCAGATGGAGGTCAGGTCTTTAAATCTTGTTGTGCCTTCCACACCTGAGGCCCACCAGTTAGTCTCTGGAGTAAATTTGGTGAACCTGGGTTTCAGGAACATGTCCAGGCTTCCTTCCTCAAGCAGCACTGTAGCAAGGCAGTCCCTCCAGCAGCAGGGCAGCAGAGCAGCATCGCACAGGGTGCAATGGGCAGAGCAGAAGGTGCAGGACTGGGAAAAGATTTATAGTGCAAGCTTGAAATGTCAGTTTAAAACTGCACTAGGGGCCTAGGACATGTTTTAAAAACCTACTTCAGTGGGTGGCACAATGAGTGTTGGAGGACCATTAGTAGCATTTAAGTTACAGACCCTAGGTACCTGAACTACCATTCACTTGAGATGTACAGGACAGCTAAATGTGTCAATTAAGTATAGGCCAATTGTACCATGTTTTAGAGAAAGAGCACACACACTAGCACTGGTTAGCAGTGTTAAGTTGTTCAGGGGCATATTTATACTCCATTTGCACCAAATTTGTATCATATTTTTTACGCAACTTCAGCGCAAAACTAACTCCATATTTATATTTTGAAGTTAGACATGTCTAACTTCAAAATATTGGAGTTTGCACCATCTTTTTGATGCATGAACCTACCTTGCTTTAATGAGACGCAAGGTAGGCGTTTCCATCTAAATAATGGTGCTAACTCCATAGCCCCATATTCATCCCCTCATGCTAAAATGAAGCATGGGTGGGAGGAGGGGCTAAATAATGGTGCAAATCTTGCTTTGCACCATTATTTAACACATGGGTCAGACCAGGCGTTAGGGGACCTGTGGACCCATTTCCATGGTTGAACACCATGGAATAGGTCCACAGGTGCCCTCCTCAAGCCCCTGGAACACACCAAAGGGACACTGAAGGATGGGGGACACCATCCCAGGTAAGCAGGGTAAGTAGAGGTAAGTATTTTTATTTTTAAATTAAAGTGCCATTGGGAGCAACTTTGGGCCCCCTGCATGGCACAGGGTGCAATGGGCATGCCCAGGGGACACTGGTCCCTTGTGATGGCCATTGGGGTGGTGGGCATGACTTCTGTCTTTTCTAAGACAGGAGTCATAAGGTATGAATGGTTTTGCACCATAAAATGATGCTAGACTGGTTAGAGGCATTTTTTTGCCTCTAACTAGCCTAACTTCATTTTTTGGTGCAAAACCCCCTTCTCTCATACTGCCACCACCACCTCCAACCCAGCTAACATAATTTTTTTAAAGCTAGCCAACTCTTTGCGCCAGCTTGTGGCATTCCATAAATTTGGCGCCCGGCTGGCGCTCTGGAATGATGCAAGCCGGCGCTATACTTTTTGTTTGCGTCAAAAAGTTTATACATGGGCCTCAGAGTTCTAATGACAACAAAAACAAATTCAGCAAAACAGGACTGCAAAGGTGTCAGGTCAAACAACCAACAATGCACCAGATACAACTTTGAGATTGCAGATTGGAATCTCTACAAGAAAATCATGAGCAAAACACTGAATCTTGGTCTTTTCCATGAAAATGAAGAGATTGTCCAAACTCTGAAGTGAGACCCACTTCTGGGCAGCAGTACACAATGCTATTAAATACAGTATCCCCAAACCAAAAGGCTAAAACTGTATTATTTTACAGCCTTCCTAAACAGATCACACAGTCAATAGCTGACAAAAATAGAACAAGAAGGCAGTGGCAGAAGTATCACACCTGACCATCTGAAGAAGTATGTCAGCATAGAGGACAAAAACATTAAGGCCCATATTTATACTTTTTTAGCGCCGCATTTGCGTCATTTTTTTATGTAAAATTGGCGCAAACTCACAGAATACAATTGTATTTTGTAAGTTTGCGCCGATTTTGCGTCAAAAAATGACGCAAATACGGCGCTAAAAAGTATAAATATGGGCCTAAGCTGCTATAGCTAACTGAATGACTCAGACATTTTTCTTTGGAGAATGACTCCTGTTTGACTGGCAATTAGAGCCAAACCCACCAAGGCAAGACTCACCTGGCATGCAGCAATAGGGAAATTTCAGAGATCATTGCTGATACTCTAGAGCCACCCTTCAGGTCTAACCAGGGCAGCCAACTGAAAACAGAAGCAAAACAAGCAGGCACTGATCACCTCTTTAACCCCTTCTGTGCTGAGGACGTAACCATTACGTCCTCGGACATGAGCTCGTCCCTCCTTAGGCTTCCCTCCCAACCCCCCAAGGCAGGAAGCCCTTCCCCTTCCACCCGACCCCCCCCCCAGTGACATCTGATTACATCAGGGCGCAATCGCGCGCTAACCTCATCAGAGGCTACCTCCATATCACAAAGCATTTCTCTTCCGATCATGTGATGAGGGCCTGAGAGGCGTCAAAGGGAAGGAAAGGAATTTCCTTCCCTTTGAAGTCTCTCAGAGCATTTCAGATGCCGGATCATGAAGCGATCCGGGTTTCTGAAATGCCCACTAGACACCAGGGATTTATTTAACTATAGAAATTGGCATGAGGGAAGCGACCCCTTGGGCAATGGTCGCTCCCCAGGGGGTCAATTTTTTTCAAGACCTTTTCTGACCCCCATGGGGGCATATCAGCCTATTAGGCCTATCTGCCCCCGGGGGGGGGGGGCGTAGAAACCTCTAGCGCCAGGGATCATATGTTTTTTGTTTTTTTGTTTTTTAGAGGTGGGGAGCGACCCCTTAGGCAAGGGTCACTCCCCTAGGGTCACATTATATTTAGGCCATTTCTGCCCCCCTTGAGGGCAGATCGGCCTATTTTTATGGAGCCAATCTGCCCTCAAGGGGGGCAGAAACTACTAGACACCAGTGAGATTTTTTTAAGGCAAATTCACTCAAGGGGAGCGACCCCTTAGGCAAAGGGTCGCTCCCCGGAGGGGGAGACAAATGTATTTTAGGCCATTTCTGCCCCCCTTGGGGGCAGATCAGCCTATTTATATGAGGCCAATCTGCCCCCGGGAGGGCAGAAACCACTTAGGCACCAGGGATTGGTGAGTGTGTATGTGCGTGTTTTGTTTAGGGGGGCATCCCCTTGGGTAAGGGTCGCTCCCCATGGGGGCACATTACTGTTGGCCATATCTGCCCCCCTTGGGGCCCACCAGGGAAGATTTTTTTTCCAAAATAAGAGGTTGGGGGTATGGCCATACCACCACCCCAAATACATGGGGCCAAAGTTGTTCTGCCTACCAGTGGGCAGATGGGGCAATTACTCCTGATCCACACCCCGGGGGGGGGCAGAAAGTCTACTACATGCCAGGGAATAAAAACAAAAAAATAGTGGGGTGGTGGCTACCAACCAGTATGGGCATAGTTATGCCCCCACCCCAACTGAAGGGGGTAACAGTCTATCAGCTCTCCCCTGCACACTAAAACATCTTATTCCAAGGCAAGCAAAAGGACATTTGATTATTTTGGGTTTTGGTTTTACATTTGGGCCATGAGAGCTTGGCTAACTCTCAAAATCGTCCCACTTGGAATGGTGAGAGCTGCACTTTATGGACTTTGGGACACTGCCATGTAGAAAAATCCACAAGACCAAGACACATCTGAAAACTAAACATCTGGGTGATTCCAGGATGATGTGTTTCACATCACCTGCACCATTTTCTTACCCACAATGCCCTGCAAACCTCCAACTTTGCTGGAAATCACACATTTTTCCCACATTTTTGTGATGAAACCTTCCAGAATCTGCAGGAATCCACAAAATTCCTACCACCCAGCATTGTCTCCTCTATACTGATAAAAATTCTGCTGCACTTTTCAAAATGCCCTTTTGGACACACTTTGGTTCCCCCTCAATTTCGACATGTTTTTGGCTCTTCCCTGTCACAAGCACTTGGCCCACCTACACAAGTGAGGCATCATTTGTACCGGGAGACTGAGGGGAACGTTGGGTGGTATGAAATTTGTTTCGGTGTGGTGATCCCACACAGAAGTGTGTGAAAAATTGGATTTTGTAGCTAAATTTGAGGTTTGCTGAGGATTCTGGGTAAGAAAACATTGGGGGACCCACACAAGTCACACTTCCCTGGACTCCCTCGGGTATCTAGTTTTCTGAAATGTCTGGGTTTGGTAGGTTTCCCTAGATGGCTGCTGAGCCCAGGTCCAAAAACGCAGGTTCCCCCCCTCCGCAAAAACAGGTAGTTTTGTATTTGATAATTTTGATGTGTCCAGATAGTGTTTTGGGGCATTTCCTTTCACGGGCAGTAGGCCTACTCACAAAAGTGCTGTACCATTTTTATGGGGAGACTTGGAGGAACGCTGTGTGGAAGGACATTTGTGGCTCCTCTCAGATTCCAGAACTTTCTGTCACCGAAATGTGAGGACAAAGTGTTTTTTTGGCAAAATTTTGAGGTTTGCAAAGGATTGTGGGTAACAGAATCTGGTCAGAGCCCCACAAGTCACCCCATCTTGGATTCCTCTAGGCGTCTAGTTTTAAAAAATGCGAAGGTTTGCTAGGTTTCTGTAGGTTTCTGAGCTAGAGGCCAAAATTCACAGCTAGACACTATGCAAAAAACAACTCAGTTTTCTTTGGGAAAATGTGATGTGTCCACGTTATGTTTCGGGGCATTTCCTGTTGCGGGCGCTAGGCCTACCCACACAAGTGAGGTAACATTTTTATTGGGAGACTTGGTGGAACCCTGGGTGGAAGGACATTTGTGGCTCCTCTCAGATTCCAGAACTTTCTGTCACCAAAATGAGAGGAAAAAGTGTTTTGTTGGCTAAATTTTGAGGTTTGAAAATGATTCTGGGTAACAGAACCTTGTCAGACCCCCACAAGTCACCCCATCTTGGATTCCCCTAGGTATCTAGTTTTAAAAGATATGAATGTTTGCTAGGTTTCCCTAGGTGCCGGATGAGCTAAAGGCCAAAATCCACAGCTAGGCACTTTGCAAAAAACAGCTCCATTTTCTTTGGGAAAATGTGATGTGTCCATGTTGTGTTTTGGGGCATATTCTGCTGCGGGCGCTAGGCCTACCCACACAAGTGAGGTACCATTTTTATCGGGAGACTTGGGGGAAAGCTGGGTGGAAGGAAATTTGTGACTCCTCTCAGATTCTAGAACTTTCTGTCACCGAAATGAGAGGAAAAAGTGTTTTTTTGGTCCAAATTTTAAAGGTTTGCAAAGGATTCTGGGTAACAGAACCTGGGCAGAGCCCCACAAGTCACCCCATCTTGGATTCCTCTAGGTGTCTTGCTTTAAAAAATGCACAGGTTTGGTAGGTTTCCTTCGGTGCTGGCTGAGCTAGAGGCCAAAATCTACAGCTAGGCACTTTGCAAAAAACATGTTACATTTCAATGTATAAATGTGATGTGTCCATGTTGTGTTTTCTGTTGTGAGCATTAGGCCTACCCACGCAAGTGAGGTACTATTTTTATCGGGAGACTTAGGGGAACCCAAAATAGCAAAACAAGTGTTATTGCCCCTTGTCTTTCTCTACATTTTTTCCTTCCAAATGTAAGACAGTGTGTAAAAAATACTTCTATTTGAAAAATGCCCTGTAATTCACATGCTAGTATGGGCACCCCGGAATTCAGAGATGTGCAAATAACCACTGCTTCTCAACACCTTATCTTGTGCCCATTTTGGAAATACAAAGGTTTTCTTGATACCTATTTCTCACTTTTTATATTTCACCAAATTATTTGATGTGTGCCCAGTATACAATGAAAACCCGTTGCAAGGTGCATCTTCTTTATTGACTCTGGGTACCTAGAATTCTTGATGAACCTACAAGCCCTATATATCCCCACAATCAAAAGAGTCTTGCAGACGTAACGGTATATTGCTTTTGAAAATATGACATCACAGGACAAAGTTACAGAGTAAAATGTGGAGGAAAATTTTGTTTCACCTCAATTTCAATATTGTTTTATTTCAGCTGTTATTTTCTGTAGGAAACACTTATAGGATCTACACAAATTACCCCTTACTGAATTTTGCCTACTTTTCAGAAATGTTTATCTTTCTGGGATCTAGCATTGGTTTCACACCCATTTCTGTCACTAACTGGAAGGAGGCTGAAAGCACAAAAAAGCAACAATGGGGTCTGTCCCAGTAAAATGCCAGAATTGTGTTGAAAATGTGGTTTTCTGATTCAAGTCTGCCTGTTTCTGAAAGCTGGGAAGATGGTGATTTTAGCACCGTAAACCCTTTGTTGATGTAAATTTCAGGGAAAAAACCACAAGCCTTCTTCTGCAGCCCTTTTTTCCCATTTGTTTTAAAAAACAATTTTTTTGCTGTATTTTGGCTAATTTCTTGGTTTCCTCCAGGGTACCATTAGAATCCCTAGGATGTTGGAAAAAAAGGACGCAAATTTGGAGTGGATAGCTTATGTGGACAAAAAGTTATGGGGTGCCTAAGCACGAACTGGCCCAAATAGATAAAAAAAGGCTCGGCACTGGAGGGGAAAAGGCCTGGCAGCGAAGGGGTTAAGCGTCCATCCAAAGTATAAGAAGCAAACATTGAGGCATGTGCAAGGTATGAAGGTTCAGATGTAATACTGCATATTCTTATTGTAAACCTTGCTATTTGGTAATTTGCAGGGTTTGGTACAAGGAAATGTGTTTTTTGAATGTACTAAATCCATTTATTACCATGTTAGCGAATCACTGAATAAGTTTAGGAAAAAATTAAAAATTGATATTTGGAAGAGGTGTGTGCGTCCTTTCCAAATAGCGATTTCTTACAATATGTATTACTGTTTTACAACTGAAATGAGGCTGCAAAACATTAATATTTTACTGATATCTCAAAGGAAATTTTAACTTGTACGCATAAGGGACGGCTTGCCCATGTGACCACTTGCCCTTTGTGAATGTCTCATGGACCATTGCCTACCCTTAAAAAAGTGTTTGTCAAACTTATTTTTCTAAATGCATCCCATTGTGACCCACTGAGAGTTGGTATATTGTGAACTGACCTATTACTACACATGGCAGTTTTGAAAAATACCTTTGGTTCAGTGAGAGTTGATGCTCAACTTGTGACTACTTTTAGAAAATCCAAAGTATGTACATCTGGCCCAAAGCGCTTATTCTTATAGAGAAACAAAAAAAAATCCATGGAACCAAGAATAGATTGAATAAGAAACCTGGTCATCAAGCTATCCTCAAATGCAGCAATAGCTCATTTGCTGAAATGCTGACAGCATGTATGCTAAAAAGCTTTAGAAACCTCTTCTGGGGTTACTGATTCAACTCTCTTGGACACTTAGAATAAACCCTGAAATAATAAATTGGGCTCTTGTGAGGGCTGCTGTTCTCCTGGCAGCTCCAGGATGCTTTACATCTTGTTTGCAATGCCCCTTTGCTCCCGGGTAAACTAAACAATAAAATAAGCTAATTTCTAGACCCTTCCCAGGACCTTATCAGGCAAGCCTTCATCAGTTGTCTTTAGGCACCCATGTTGGCCCTTTGATGTAGCCACCATGGGAAAATGCTTCCATTGTACTCTTAGTTGCAACATTTTGCTTTTTTTAATGGGTTTGTCTGCCCTTTGTGAATGGCATATGGGAAAGCACAAACAGGGAGCTGCATGGCAACACTAGCCCGCATGACCCCTGCCGGCTCCCTGCCTGGCTGACATTGTTCTGTGCCCACTAATGAGGAATAGCTAAAGCAGGGCTGGGCTTAATGCTTGTGTGCTCAGTTCAACAATCTTTTTTAAGCCTTCACTACTGTTGTGGGTTCTCCTTAGTGGCTTTGTTGGGCACCCTTATTTATTAAGCCCATAGCCTGTCACTTTTTCACATTGACACATTTTTATAAATTTAATATTTTTTAGCACAGCCAGATTTTTGCTTGTTGTTTTCATATTTTCATCGACTGCTTCATTCTGAGAAGACAGAGTTGTTCGCGCTGCATATTTTTATCAGCCCCTTGTACACCTTTCACTTTGTTCCCTGTTCAAGGTTATCATGTTCGGTACATGGTAATCTAACTTGTATTGCCGCTACAGAAGCTCAGGAGTCAGTCCTGAATTCCTAGACACATTATCCTACAGGCCTGCTCTTAGAACACTGTAACTTTTATTATATGAACATCGCACAGGCCTGAGTGGAGCATTCCAGTCATGACTGTTCTGCGACACACATCATTTCATTAACAGCTTCACTGATCCTGGCACTGACTCCTCAGCCACCTGAGAGAATAGATGTTCAAGCAACAGGCAGACCCTTGCCAGTCACTTCTGGTATGGGGTCAGGATCCTTCCCTTTGACTGGGATAGACAGTAGGGTTCCAACTGTTATGCTCTCAGATTTTAGATATAGGGTATAGATAAGAATCATTAGGCTCTTACAACCATACAAAGATGGTGGGGTTGTTTATTTTTCTTCACACTGATTGTAATGATGATTACTTTTTTATGATTCATTTGCCTAATTATCGCAGCCCACACTTTTTATAATCAGATGCAATTGTTTCAGTATATGCATTGAAAACTGTCTTGCATCTTTTATTTTGCCTTAGCATGTTTGAGTCTCTGAGTCACTGAGGGAAAGGGGTATAATCTGTTCACCATGACTTCCCTGAGGAGTTGGAGTGTCATGTTTGGGTTCCCACAAATCACCTTTCCTTTCTAGAGTTAGGTGAGGCACTGCGGGCTATCCAGGAAATAGAGCGACAGCTTCCAGACAGTGCAGGACCGACTCAGTCACCCACACTTGGTGGTGCTACCACTCTGAAACATGCGGTCTTATTACCAAAATAGGGACAACACGCCATGGCACTACCAACGTTGGTGAGCCACAAATTTTACAGCTCTCCTGAGTAACTCACTCTTGTGTGTCAAAGGTACCCTAATTAACTTATACAGAGATATCCACTGTACTAAGGAAAATGATCCTCAGCTAAATAGGTAGTACTTATATTAGTACGTAGGTTGTTCAAGCTTGAACCTTACAGGGATATCCCATTTGGTGTTTCTATCTCTGAATTTACCATTTTAAATGGGCACAACCACGACAGGTGGTAATTCCAGTAAATATTAGACCACCTCTCACACAACATTTACCAGCTCATGGGCTTGCTAATGAGTGTGGAGATGTAACATTTGTGATAGAGCAACACAATGCATTCAGAATGGAAATGTTCTAATTATGGGTCACCTTTTCTGCAACAGATGCAAATTCAAACACTTTTTATACATATACTGTAGCAAATCCACCTGCTCAATACAGAGCTTATACATATCGAGATGCCTAGAAATCCCACCCACATATCAAGAACACCATTATTGGTTTCAAGGCGCCTTTCCACATGTTATTCAAATTGTCAGGTTAGGTCCCTTAATCGATTATGAACGTACATGGGCAGGATTGGCAACATACACACAACATCCAAATATACAAAATTTACAGGCAGAAGATCTGCACCCATTATACAATCATTTAGTTAGAATATATAGACGCTTAGTACAATTCATGATGCGATCATTAAATACCGCCCTATCGAGGGCTTCTCTAACTGCTCCACACTTGGCTATACACGGGATAAACCTGGCAACTGTTCATTCAATAATGGGTAAGGTTTCCACCAAACCTGATAACATTCCGTTTTGGATAGCACATAAAACAAATCAGCTTGAAGCAGTGTTTCCCCATACAGGACCCCCAGATAAACATGGCAAGCACATTGTGAGAATTATGGCCCTCATTACAACTTTGGCAGTAAAAGCCGCTTACCGCCGTGCAGAAGACCGCCAACACACTGCCACGGCAGTGGAATTCCGCCACGGTTATTATGACCCACTGCTTGGAATCCGCCAAAATTCAGACACCCACAGAAGTCCGCCACACCAAAGGTCAGTGATAAACTGGTGAAAACAAAACCTCCACCGTCACGCCAACAAAAATACGCCCACACTATCACAACACACGAATCCACGCGGCGGGTCTTTCAACTGTGGTATTCCATTGGCGGTACACACCGCCAAGCTCAAAATACACACACATCTACAAAACACATCCACATTGGACAATTCGAAATACACACACCTGATACACATACACACACCACTCCCACACACCCAATCCAATATAAAACTCACACCCACATCACCCACAAACCCCTACGACAAAATTACCGAGAGAAGGCCATAGAGAGAAGAGAGACACTACAAACAACTACCAAGCATCCACAGGCACACAATACCATCACCCACATAACTTACACGCACCTCACACAACACACCACTAAATATCACCCAACTTATCACTACACACACCACCCCACACACCACCCCATGGCACGGCAAAGACACCCCAGGTTCTCTGAGGAGGAGCTCAGGGTCATGGTGGAGGAAATCGTCTGGGTAGAGCCACAGCTATTCGGATCACATGTGCAGCACACCTCCATTGCTAGGAAGATGGAGCTATGGTGAAGAATAGTGGACAGGGTCAACGCAGTGGGACAGCACCCAAGAAATAGGGATGACATCAAGAAGAGGTGGAACGACCTACGGGAGAAGGTGCGTTCCGTGGTCTCAAGACACCACCTTGCGGTTCAGCGGACTGGCGGCGGACCCCCACAACTAACAACATGGGAGGAGCAGGTCTTGGCGATTCTGCATCCTGAGGGCCTCGCAGGAGTAAATGGAGGAATGGACTCTGGTAAGTAAAATCTCAACTATTACATCCCCCACCCCACTTGCATGCTATCACATACCGCCACCCTCACCCCGTCACTGCAACTCCTCACAAATGTCCCAACATCACAAACCACACATCCCAAACCCAAGCCCTGCATGCAACAACAAAGCATGGACACCCATCACCAAAGCATGGCCACTGCACATACCCATACACCCCCCTAAACCACCATCACACAAGGACCCACACAGGAATGCAAGCACTGGGGTACAGGGTCACCCACCCATTGCACACCATGCCACACACAGATGTAATAAACATCCTTTTATACCCCTGCAGGACCCCTACCCAACCTCACCGGATAGGAGGGTCCACACATGTCCACACCACCAACAGAAGAGGCCCACAGTGATGACAGCAGCTCTGTCCAACTGGATCTAGATGACCAGCCCGGCCCATCGGGGACGTCTGGACAGTCGGTTCCCCTGACACAGTCACAGACCACCACAGAGCTTCCCCCCTCTGGAAACACCAGCACAGCACCCACCCAGCGGGCCCATACCTCTGTCCTCAGGACACGTCAATCAGCAGTGTGTCCGCCACTACAGGGAACCCAGGCTAACCCACTACCCCAACAACAACAGGAACCTGGGGGAAGTGGCAGTGGGTACACAGTCCAGACGATGGAGGCCCAGGAACACAGGGGAACTGGGAGGGCTGCTGTGTGACAGGGAGAGGACAGGCCAAGGGAACCCACTCGCCACGAGGCCCTTTCCAACATCATGGGAGCCAACCACCATTCCCAGGAGACAATGGCAACGGTACTGGCCAAGTTTCAGGAGATCCAGCGCCTGCAGGAGGAACAGTATTTGGGGTTCAGGGAGGAACTCAGATCCATCAATTCCACCCTGGGCACCATTGTAGGGGTGCTGAAGGAAGTCCTCAACACCAGGAGGGACACTGTGGCACAACAAGGGGCCCCTGACACTAGCCTGGACCCCACCCCCTGCAGAGGGTGAACCACCCCGCAAACGGTCCCTGAGATCCAGGACAAAGACAGAGAACGATGCCAAGACCCTCGCCAAGAAATGAGACCATCCTAAATGTCCTCCTTCTGTCCTACTTTGTCACCCTGTCCATCCTCAAACTGCCCCAGCTCCACTTCCTATCCCCATTTGGGCAATGCACCTGTGAGACTAATAGACTGGACTCTACCATGGACATTCCTCCACCATCACCCCTCACCATTTTACAACCCCCTCCAATATTGAGCACTTAAATAAACATCCTTGAAGCACAAAACAATCTGGAGTCAGTCTGTGATTTCGAAATAGTATATTAGCAATTACAGTGTCAAAATGATCTTTCAAATGTAATGTCAACATACCTATGTCACACATCTCTAGTCCATGAGAAAACAAAGCAGATGTCACACAGTGGGACCCACATCTGTGAAATGGTAAGGGAAAGTGACAACTCAGTGACCATACACTGGGTGAAAACGACAGACAGTTGAGAGGTGGTAGTGTTAAAGTACATGTAGTAAGCAGGTTTGTATTCTTACCTGTGTCTCATTGGAAATATTGTAGGATCACAGAGTTCCTGTTGTCGATGTCCTCTTCTTCTGCTTCCTCATCTTCACAGTCCACAGCTGCAACAACACCGCCATCTGGATCATCCTCCTGCAGAAAAGGCACCTGTTGTCGCAAAGCTAAGTTGTGAAGCATACAGCAGGCCACGATGATCTGGCACACCTTCTTTGGTGAGTAGAATAGGGATCCACCTGTCATATGGAGGCACCTGAACCTGGCCTTCAGAAGGCCGAAGGTCCACTCAATAATCCGCCGAGTTCGCCCATGGGCCTCATTGTAGCGTTTCTCTGCCCTTGTCCTGGGATTGCTCACTGGGGTCAGTAGCCATGACAGGTTGGGGTAACCAGAGTCACCTGCAAATTGCGAGGGACAACTGTTAGACACACACTAACCTGTAGGGATATCCCCAGACCCAGAAAACCATTCCCACTGACTTGCTTCCAGGTGCTCACCTAATAGCCACACACGGTGCCTCTGGAGTTGACCCATCACATAAGGGATGCTGCTATTCCGCAGGATGTAAGCGTCATGCACTGAGCCAGGGAATTTGGCATTAACATGGGAGATGTACTAGTCTGCCAAACACACCATCTGCACATTCATGGAATGATAACTCTTCCAGTTTCTGTACACCTGTTCACTCCTACGGGGGGGGTACCAAAGCCACATGTGTCCCATCAATGGCACCTATGATGTTGGGGATATGTCCCAGGGCATAGAAGTCACCTTTCACTGTAGGCAAATACTCCACCTGAGGGAAAACGATGTAGCTCTGCATGTATTTCAGAAGGGCAGACAACACTCTGGACAACACGTTGTAAAACATAGGCTGGGACATCCCTGATGCTATGGCCACTGTTGTTGGAAATGACCCACTTGCAAGGAAATGGAGTACTGACAGCACCTGCACTTGAGGGGGTATTCCTGTGGGATGGCGGATAGCTGACATCAGGTCTGGCTCCAGCTGGCCACACAGTTCCAGGATTGTGGCACGATCAAGCCTGTAGGTGATGTTCACATGTCTTTCCTCCATTGTCGACAGGTCCACCAGCGGTCTTTACACCGGAGGATGCCGCCATCTCCTCACATGTCCCAGGGGACGGTGCCTATGAAGGACAACAGCGAGCACAGAGTCAACCAACTCAGAGGTACGTACCCACAGCTTACACAGAACAGGAATCATAATCTGAAATTTGGCCTGTATGAGTGTTGAGGCAAGGCCTAGATATGTGTGACGCAGTTAAAAATTAAGACATGTCGGCCCCTGAAATGGCGGCTGCCTGACCTGTAAAGTGGAACAATGGGATGTGAGGTAACTGCACTGGCGTTGTACACCGTCGCGGTAGGCGATCGAAGACCGAGGCGCAATTCTGCATTGGTTAACATTGGACCCTATGGGTCCCAGGAGCCAATGATGATGTATGCCGGCGGTGACGGTATGCACCACTGTGGACGTGACCGCCATTTTCTATCTGTTCAATCACTCGATACCTGATCTTCGACAGGAGAGGACCTACACTGCAAGTGCTGCTGTGACCTCGGTCTGGAAGAGACAATGGCTCGTGCATCTGGGGAAAGGGCCACTGCCTTCACATCGGAGGAGTTGGAGAAACTCGTGGATGGGGTCCTCCCCCAGTACACGCTACTCTACGGTCCTCCAGACAAACAGGTAAGTACACCGTCACCATGCTGTATGGGCTATGCCTGTGTGGAGTGGGGTGGATGAAAGATGGGGGAGGGGAGATTGAGGCGTGCATGAAACGACGGTGAGTGCATGTGCCACATGGCAAGGGTAGGGATGGGGGCCAATGACTGTGACGGTGCAGTTGGTAATAACTTTTCTTTCCCCATGTACAATTCATGTAGGTCAGCGCCCACCAGAAAAAGGATATTTGGCGTGCCATCGCCAAGGACGTCCAGACCCTGGGGGTCTACCACAGACAGAGCACCCACTGCCATAAGAGATGGGAGGACATTCACCGCTGGAGCAAGAAGAGGGCGGAGGCCCAGCTGGGGGTGGCCTCCCAACGTGGGAGGGGTGCCCGTCGAACCATGAACCCCTTATGTTCAGGATCCTGGCGGTGGTGTACCCGGAATTGGATGGGCGCTTGAGGGCATCTGCTGATTTTGCGTGCAGTGAAGGTGTCTGGGTGGGGGAGGTGGGCTGTGGGTTTCCCTAGGCCAGGGCGAGTGTGCTAGTTAGGTCCCCTTCTTCTGGCAGACCCTGTGGCACCCCACCCCACCTGTGTACAGTGCCAAGTACACCTAGTCAGGCTCCTGTGTCATCCATGTGTGCAGATGTCATCCATAGCCTTGTAGGCCATGTCCCAGGGATTGAACAGTGGAGCTCAAGTGCGTAGTGCAGGGGGCTTCTGTGTCTGTTGTGTCCGCCAACTGTAGCGGTAATGCATGCACTCAACATGTCTTTCTTCTGTCATCCCCCCCTTTTGTGGTCTCCCTGTTCTTGTGTGCATTAGCATCATCAGGCGGAGGAGCAGTGGCACCGGAGCATGAGGGAGCTGCATCCCACATGGCCCTGGAGGGCTACACTACGGACTCGGAGTTCACCAGTGGGACGGAGGGAGAGGGGAGCTCCACGGCGGGGACAGGAGCTGAGACCAGTTATACGGACTCATCCTCTGATGGGAGCTCCCTTGTGGTGGCGGAACATCTGTGCCCCCCGCATCTACAGGTACATCCGCCACCCCCCCTACTAGCACCGCCCTCCCAGCAGCCCCTCAGCCTTTGCCCCGTGCCCGCTCACCCAGGAGGGTGGGCATCACCTTCGCCCCAGGCACCTCAGCCCCTACCCCAGTCACCCCTGCTGCCCTCAGTGAGGAGGCCATTGACCTCCTCAGGTCCCTCACTGTTGGGCAGTCTACCATTTTGAATGCCATCCAGAGTTTAGAAAGGCAGTTGCAACAAACAAATGCATTCCTGGAGGGCATTCACTCTGGTCAGGCAGGCCTTCAGCGAGCTTTTCGGACTCTGGCCTCAGCACTGATGGCAGCCATTGTCCCTGTCTCTAGCCTCCCCCCTCCAACTTCCTCCACCCAGACCCAATCCCCTCTACCTCAGCCTATCCCAAGCACACCTTCAGACCGGCATGCACACATGTCAACACAAAAGGGAAGCTCTGGCAAACATAAGCACCACACATCCCACAGGCACTCACACCAGCATCACACACATGCAGACACACCAACATCCACTGCCTCCACTGTGTCCCTCTCCTCCTCGTCTCCCTCCTCCCTCCCAGTCTCGTCTACACTCACACCTGCATGCACTACATCTACAGCCTCTACTTCCATCACCAGCACACACACCACCACACGTGCAGTCACCACCCCCACTGCCATTCACACGGCCCCTGTGTCCCCTCCGAGTGTGTCTGTGATGCCACCTCCCAAGATACACAAACGCAGGCACACACCCACCCAACAGCCATCCACCTCACGACAGCCTACAGCGCATGCACCTTCCCCCAAAGTCACCAAACGAACACCTCCTACAACCACAACCTCTTCCTCCACTCCGAAACCCCCTCCAGCTACCCGTCCCAGTGTTCCCAAGAAACTTTTCCTGTCCAACCTTGACCTCTTTCCCTCACCTCCCCCACCCCGTCAGTCTCCTAGGGCCCGACTCTCCAGGTCCCAACCTAGCACCTCAGCCGCAACATCTCTGGGACCAGAGGTGCCTGTAGTCACCGGAATCTGGAGTGCACCGGCCACCAGTGCAGCCAGTGTGGCACAGAGCCACAGCACGGACAGTCCCCCACCTGTCAAGCATCAAAAGTTGGCAAGTGCCCGGCGGGAGAGGGGGATGACTCCAGCCACCAAAGCCGCTCCGAGGGGTACAGGTGGGAGTGTGGAGTCAGCTGCGACACCTTCCAAGGTGGGGAAGGGCCACAAGAAAGTCTGGGAAGAGCAGCACAGCGGAGAAGACCGCCATCATCCCCGCTGCCCAGGAGGCCACCGCCATCATCCCCGCTGCCCAGGAAGCCACCGCCATCATCCCCGCTGCCCAGGAGGCCACGCCATCATCCCCGCTGCCTCGCCACCGCCATCATCCCCGCTGCCCAGGAGGCCACCGCCAGCACCAGCCCCGCTGGCCCAGACAGGGCTGCCAGCAATAGCCCCGCTGGGCCAGACAGGACCGCCAGCACCAGTCCCGCTGGGCTAGACAGGACTGCCAGCACCAGTCCCGCTGGGCCAGACAGGACTGCCAGCACCAGCTCCGCTGGGCCAGACAGGACCGCCAGCACCAGCCCCGCTGGGCCAGACAGCACCGCCAGCAGCTGATTCACTGCCAAGGACCCCGCCGCCACAAGCACCGCTGAACAGGACACCACCACCAGAAGCACTGCTGCCAAGGACACCGCCGCAACAGGCACCGCTGAACAGGACACCGCCACCACAAGCACCGCTGCCAAGGACACCGCTGCCACAAGCACCTCTGCCAAGGACACCGGCACAACAAGCACCGCTGAACAGCACACCGCCGCAACAAGCACCGCTGGCCCATCAGCTGAAAGTCCATCACGAGCAGGATGAAGCACGCTGGGCACAAGGCCCCCTCCAGAACCAGTGGAGAGATACATCCACTACCTCTGTCCTTGGCAGGATGAAGCACTCTGGGCACAAGGCCCCCTCCAGAACCAGTGGAGAGATACATCCACTACCTGAGTCCTTGGCAGGATGAAGCACTCTGGGCACAAGGCCCGCTCCACAACCTGTGGAGAGATACATCCACTACCTCAGTCCTTGGCAGGATGAAGCACTCTGGGCAGAAGACCCCCTCCAGAACCAGTGGAGGAAGGCATCCACCTGAGAGCCCATGGCTTTGCACTCCCCAGGATGAAGCAGTGGGCAACCCACCCACTATAGAGACTTGAGAGAGTGTGGCTTTGCACTCCCCAGGATAATGCAGTGGGAAACCCACCCACTGTAGAGACTTGAGAGACTGTGGCTTTGCACTCCCCAGGATTGAACAGTGGGCATGTGGCCCCCTCGTGGATTTGGCGTAGTGCTCTCAACTGGCTGAGGTGCCTTTCCCTTCCCCCTGAGGTGCCTGTTTTATTGCTATCTGATGTCCCTGCAGTGTTCTCTCCGTCATGTTCGGGGATTGAGTGTGGGCCTCGCCCATGCCGTGTGGGCCCAGTGTTCCACAGATTTCAATGGAGCACTACCTGAACTACTATTCTTGGTGTATATATTTGTTTATAGTGTATATATATTTTTGCGTCCTGGATTTTAATAGATTACAATGGTTACACTCATTTGCTTTTGTCTTTGCATTCTTCTGGGGGGTTTAGGGGGTGTAACCGAGATGTATCATGCTGTATTAGTGTGTGTGTTGTAGTGGGTGGGGGTGTTGCGTGTGTGTGTCCCTGTTTTTTCCCTCCCCCCTCCCCTGTGTCGTAGGTACAGTACTCACTGTTGTCTTTGCCGCCGGCGTTCGTGCTCCTGGTAGAGGGGCAAGAAGATGAGGGCTGGCAGGATCTGGAGCTCAGGTTCCATGGCGTCCAGATTCCTCGTGGGGTGTGTACAGGTGAGCGTTTTCCCTTCGAAGTCCTGTTTCCGCCGTGTTTTTGTCCGCAGTGAATCCGCCCCAGAAAAGGTGGCAGATTGGTAGGTTGTGATACTGTGGGCGGTACATTGCCCTCCACCTCTCTGTTGGCGGTGACCGCCAAGCTGTTTGTTTGTACCGCCGTGGTGGTCGGAGTGTTAAAGTGGCTGTCTTTGTTGGCGGTTTCAGCCACGGTCGTAATTGCAAATTGTTTACGGCCGGCCTATTGGCGGTCTTACCGCCGCTTTAACACCGACCACCAGGGTTGTAATGACCACCTATATTTGGAATGGTTCCCTCCACAGCACCTGTGCCACTTTGGGCACAGTATTTGCTGCAATTTATACTACCATGCATAGTACACCAACACTTGTGAATCTCCCAGAAGTGTGAAGACAAATACCAAATATTCCTACCATTTAAGTGCCCAAAACATTGTCTTTGCAATAAAATCAAGGATGGATGATTGTGTGATAACCAACCTAGACCGTAGAGCAGAACCGATCAAAGCAGCTCATGAGGATGATGCTTTTTCCCATGCTGGTGTGGCAGCTACCATCTTTCTACTACAAAAACGCTATTGGTGGCCTGGTCTATACAAGCAGACCAAGCAGTATGTCCTTAGCTGGGACATTCACTAACAAATTAAAAGTCCCACTAACAAATGCCTACTGTAGACATCCCTCTTAATATCAAATAAGCCCTTGCAATGGACCATTGTGGTCCTTTAAATTCTGATGGCACATGCAAATACATTCTACTTGCTGTAGATTCTTGTACCAGATTGCTATGGGTGTGGCCAGAACAATCGGCTGAATGTCGAACTGTTATTAAAGATTTATAATTCTTTATCAGGACATATGCAGTTGCAGCATTCCATTTGGACCAGCACCCTGACTCCAGGGCATAGAAGGACATCATGGGAATGATGAGTGTTGGGGTGCATTATTTTTCTCCATACCATCTCGAGGGAAATAAAAAACAAGACTTAAAGTAATCCTTAACAGCTGGGGTAGTAGGTCCTGGGTGTAGTTGGCTCTATCACCTATATGGAGTCCTGAGAGCATTAAATTATCTGCCGAGAAGGTCTTTGGGAGGTTGTATCCCTTACAGAGTCCTGTATGGCATCCCTATATACATCCCAGATCTTGATGGTCCTGGTGCGGTGGTGGCAAAAACACCTTTTAACATACATGTATGTTTCAATGCTTTGCAGGAATTACAGCAATTCTGAGATAAGCATTCATGAGCACAATCCGCCACCTTGGGAATGAGGGATTTAACAACATCCACAGGCTGGATTCCAAACGTTGGGTATCTAGTTCGAGAAAAGATGCCTGTGAGAAAGGCGTCTGGCCCATCCTACCGACCACCGGTTATGGTTCTTGGAATACATGGTACAAGAACTGTCATCCTACCATCGCTGCCTTGTTCTAAAGACAACCACTTTGTCTCCATTGATCATGTCAAATTGCATCATCTGGCCAATCCTAGAAAGTAGACCACCAGGATACCTGGCTAGTTCCCTTGCCCCTCCAACTACCATACAGGATATACCTCTTCAAGCATTAAACAATGCTGAAATTGTTTCCCTGAGGTAGTGGAGGGTGGAGAATGAACCTTTGTTGATTCCTGTCACCACTGCATTGACAGGAAATGTCCAAAATATGAATCTGCAATTTTCCAATTCAACTCAAACAGATGCCATTATTTATGACGAACCACCTCTGGATACATCCACAAGCACTGGCTCCAGTTTTTGCACAGACTGCTTCTGGTTACTGTGCTGACATTGATGATTTTTCTTCAGATTCTTCAGCACTAGCTATTGTAAGAAAAATATTGCTAATTGACACAAATTTAATTTACTCAGATTCCTTTGTTTCCAAGTTGGGCACAGAAGGTTATGAATATTGGAAAAGTTCAATTCACTTAAAAAGTTTTTGGGGAACAAAAGATTGGCAGATACAAGGCACAGAGGCTCTATTTAGAGCATGTTTAATTTTGTTGTAAATTATTTTTCTAAATGACACTGTCCAGCAAACAACTTGCCTTGTGTTAGCAAAAGTAAAACAAATGAATGCACCCAGCATTCCATCAATAGCTACATTTGAAAATTAGCAGAATATTGTCAAATTCACAGAGGAACAGCTCAATTGTTCAGAACGATACCTTTAATTCATCACTTTTAGGTTCCAACAGGTGGTTACTTTGGCCAGTGGACACAAATGGTTGTCCTGCACGTTTTATCAACTCTACACGAGGTTTTAGAGCAAGCAGACTGGACTCTTGCTATGTCATCATACAGTGTACAGGTATAATCACCACATACAGCATGTATAAATTATGTTAACAATGGTTATAGTCCTCCAGACTAACAGCTGTAAAAGAACACCTTTCTCTCCTTTCTGAAGATCTGAGGTCCCAGAAAACAAACCACACTCTAAAAGATTCTTATATGCAATATTTAATGAAATATGTTTAAGGCAAATAAATAAGGAAAATTTAGAGAAAGTTGCAGCCGTTATTGATAATAATATGTACATATTATCCACTCACATTTACACATTAAACATCAGTGTGTCTTCGGCTAATGACCTTATTCAAAATAACATGTCATTTTTACACCATGGACAGAGACAGCTTTGGTCCAGTATGCAGTTGAGTTGGACTTTACAAGTTCTGAAAATTGGACGCGTGCCTTGGAAGCAAGTTAACTCCAAGAAGGTATTTGCTGCATTTGACCTGACACGTAAGCAACCGATAATGGTGTTGTGTAGGTTCTCATTATCCTAATGAGACTACTGGATTTGGGAGACAGAATCACCTGGACTGCGGGGGACTGAATCTGAATCTGCCCCATATAACGCCTGTCGGCCTAATCCGGGGTTGTTCCGGCTAACTAGCAGTGCCTCATCTCTTTCCAAGAGCAGAGATGATTGGGCAACCGGGTGCATAACATAAATGACTCCCAGGGAAACCGTGGTCACTCAGATCTTATCCGTTTCTCTCAGTCACATTTGTATCACATATGCAAGGACAATCAGAGGCAGAGTATAGTTCAATAAGGTTTTTATTGAAGTAACTGCATCATAGATAATAAGGCATGTATTGCAATAACTAGGACGATGAAGCACAATAAGATTAAGATTGTGACAAGTAGAGTAAAACACTAAAATAACACTACTATTGTGTCACTAAGATTGTGAAGGATAGTTCCTACCTAGGCTATGTTAGAGCACAGCATTTTAGACTCTAATTCTGCCCTTTAGGTTTTACCTGGGAAGATATCATCCCTCATACCTGAGCAAGAGGCATGCAGTCTAAATAAGCAGCTGCAGCGAAGCATTCAGCAATCAGCATACAGTCGTGGTCATCTGGCTGGAATCTCCCTCTAATGTACATGTGTCAAAGTAGTGTTTGTATAATAAAAGGGCTGATGTTCCAAGAAA
Organism: Pleurodeles waltl; assembly: GCF_031143425.1. Taxonomy (NCBI): domain Eukaryota; kingdom Metazoa; phylum Chordata; class Amphibia; order Caudata; family Salamandridae; genus Pleurodeles; species Pleurodeles waltl. The sequence goes on from NC_090444.1 coordinate 1,606,897,086, forward strand.
GGATCCCTACGTAAGAGGGTGTATGTTTCTGTGAACATTGGAGACAAAGCGTACCACTTTTGCCGGCATCCTATCTTACTGCAGCCTTGAGAAAAGCACAGAGTGAAAGAAATGTCTTGTTTAAGAATGCAGTGCTGACCCAGGCTAAGAACAGCTAGATGGAGAAAATAAAACAAGACTTCAAATGTGGCTATTGTTAAAATAATATAACAAAGCTAGAATAAAAGATTTCTAGTTTAATGTGCACAACGGCAGGCCTAGTTTGCTAAAATAACATGTATAAAGCTATAGCTAAAATGACAACGCAACACCCTCCCCTTGCCGGTTCAAAGGTGGGTCAAAGCCTAATTATATGGAAAAGCTACTAAAATTTAACCTAAGGCATAGATAGGGGAATGACGATAATGAAAATTTTAAAAGATACTTGAGCATGAATGAAAAGGGCAATGTAAAATTTTAATTGTAGCATCAGAAAAAGCCAAATTTCAAAAGTCAGAGTAATTTTTAAAATCGCCAATTGAATCTGGGATAATTGAAGACAAGAAATCTTCCACTTTGGCAGGTGGTAAATTAGGAAGTTCATCTCCAAGGAAAACCAAAGACCATTTGTGTTCCAAAGCCTGAGCTCCAGCAGAGGCAGCAGCATTCCGTGGTGTTCCCAACAGTGTGTTTAGAGCTGCATGATACACAAAGGGCAACTCATAAACAGCTTCCCGTGGCAAACGCAACCTCAATGCGCATGTCTGGTAATGAGCCCTCAGCGAGAACATCAACAGATCAGCCTCCAATGAAAGCAAGCACTGCGCAGAAAGACAAACTTTCAGTGCACATTCAAAAGTGCACCAGAGGCACCGAAACACAGGCTACACAATGTAAGACCGGTCTGAATGACAGAGACCAGTCACACTCCAATTGCTCCAGGAGTGATGCTACAAAGTACTGCATCATGAGTTCACGACAAAGCTGCACTGGTGAAGCGCTTTCAGCCCCCCTTGTTGTAACGGGACAGCCATTGCGCAGAAAAAGTAGCAATAGCAAGATGCAACCTATTATAGCCAAGTGATCAAAAATCCCCCGAAAACACTGGAGAATATTGAGTGGATGGCTGAAGGTATTATGCCAAATATAGAGGAGAAGGTGTGAACAAAACCAGAACCAACAGCCTTAAAGAAATTTGCGATTCCAGTCGTAGTGGATGCATTAAATATCCATCCCACAAGTTCACCAAAGTATCTCAGAAAGTTAGTACTTAAAAGAGACTGTATCTCTGCAGATGACCTTGCAACCTGAGGCGCATAGGTCTCGGGTGCAGATGTAAGTGCCAAATGTTTTTGAAAATATAAAGCCTTGAGTCTGCTCAACTTGTCAAAATTCACATTTGAAGTAGTGATATGTGGCCAAATCTCAGCTACTCCCCTCTGTCGTGTAGGAGGAAAAAGTACATTCCTACAGCATGTAACAATTTTGGAGACCGAAACAACATAAAATCTTCCGGCTCGCATCCCACAACAGCTCTCACTATTAAGGAGCACATAGCTGCCATTCGAGAGAACCTGGAATGCATGTCTAACCAAGTTCGCTGCCAAAGCATTACATGTGCCATGCAAGGACAGCTGTTTACCATCCATCGAATGGCTGACAGAAGTCTCACATTCACAACTACAAAGAAAGACCTCTTTCATGCCACTGAGAAGGGTAGCTCCCACACCTCATTGATGTAACTATCTCCTAGCATTTCATATCTGCCCACTGGAATGTGTTTTAAGCAGGATGTGAATGAAAGTGTTGAAAGAGGCAGATTGTTGACCCCGTGTATTAACCACTCAGCAGATGATATTTCAGCCACAGTGAAAGGCAACTTTTCTAATTTCTCAATATTTAACATGACTTAAGTCGCTTAATTTTTTGCCATTAGTTGTTGTTGTCGTGTTAAATTAAATATGGAAAATATGTCCCTCGCGTTTCAGTATAGACTGCATATACGAAGTGTTTTCTGCATTGTTTTCTGGGGCCTAACAGGAAATCCTGTAAGTCAGTATTATTAGACAGGAGACTGAGCTGTTCTTTAATAGCATCTAGTGATGAACCCTTCAACTATTGTTGGCATAGTTTCCCTGCACTATATGTTGTTACTATACCTGCGTGTTCAGATGACACATAGCGAGGGTCAGGCCTACTTGTTCTAAAACCCCCGTGGAGTTTACAAAATGTTTATAACATCCATTGGTATTTATTGGCCATAATAACCACCCACCAGGACGTGAAAGTGAAGCATTAAACGTGCCATTTTGGGGCCATTCATCGTGCTGATCTTCAGTTGCATTTATATACTTTTGGCATTTGTAGAATTGCGCAGGGGCAGGAATCCCGGGCTCATTCAAATCCTTAATTTTTGCTAAGCCTAAACAGCTTGTCTGCTGTACAGTTTCATTTAAAAATATCATTTGAATAGGTATCAGGCATGCTCTAAACAAAGCTTTCTTTCCCCTTATTTGCCAATGTTTTGTTCCCCACTCACTTTTTAAGTCAATCAACTTCAACCAATATTCATAGCCTTCTATAGCCAACAGGGAAACACAATAAATGAATTTTGTACCAGTCAACAGTATATGTACATTTTCCATAAATGACAATTTGAAATCATATGACTCAGCATTTTTGACATTGTGCCCAGAAAAATATGCACATTTTTCAGAATATGTTTTAGAACTCTCTTGTGGTAGAGTTGGACAATGTTCCCTTTGTGTGTAATTAAAAATAGTCTTTGGGGTACTTGCTCTGTGAATGAAATGGGGGCCATAATAAGCATAGCAGAAAATGTCACCATAATTCTTTTTGGATTGATAAACATTCTCACTTTCGAATACAGTAAAATACTGCAACTCAGTCATCATAGAATCAACTGTTTTCAAATCCCAGTAATCAGAAAGAAACAACTCTGGGTATTATTACATAATTCATAGGAAGTTTAAACACATGTGGTATGTGGATGACCTCCGTCGGGCCATATATATAAAATGTGACTTTATCCCTAACAATCCTATCAGGAATTGCTATGGCGGAAATGTTCATGAAAGACAAGTCTCTGCGGACCTTGTGAGAAGAAAAATGCGGTTTTAGGACCTCATCCACCAGTTTAACTGTTGATCATTAAGGAAGGTAATGACCATGTATTAATAGAAAGAAAGTAATAACAAAGCCAATCCTAAGGAAGAAAGTTAATACAGTCAAGGAAAGCCACAGATAGTTCCATGGGAAAACAAATTAATTTGTTTAAGCCAATTTATCAGCTTACATGTTTCTGGTAGTTCAGATGCAGAAGAGGCAAATGAGTCCGAAAAGGTGTCAGTGATGTTGGCAAAGTATTCAGAAGCAGTTTGTGAAAATCAATCAGCATTAGCTGAGCAGTATTTGTGTGTTCCAGTGCCATCATCAGAGCCTTTAGCTCTGCTAGTTGTGCAGTGCAATCTCCTAGTGTTTGCGTAAAGGTATGCTGTGGATGGAATTTACTACCCATCATATAACCACTTACGACTGCACAAGCAGTGGAGTATTGATGCTTTGTGCCTAGAGATTGTTGTGCTGAGCCATCGGTGTACATGACTCTTTGATATTGATCAATAGGCAGTGTATTTGTCGGAACTGGGTATTCTAGTATATATTGCAACAATTCTTGAGTTTGTAACTTTGGGTCAAAAATATAGTCATTATCCGTGGCTGTCAGACGTTGTCCATTGGATCCAACGTGGATGTAATGCTTTAGTGTTTGGAACACTGGCTTTAGTAACAGCCTCAAGGGCAGCGATTGGAGATGCAACAATAATGAGTTTCCCCTGGGCCAGTGGTCTTTCTTTAATGACAGCCATCTGAGCAGCAGTGAGAATTTTGCCAGTGGGAGCAAAACTTTGTTCTGCTGTTGAATATAGATGTGATTTGTTTGCAATCGGGACTGGCTCACCCTCATTGAATGTTACATAGGTGAAACCAATGGCACCAGCAATTACTCTGGTGACCAGATGTTTTTTATTGTCCCTTGTGTGTAAATGTTGTGCTGCAAACATGTCTGGTTGCAGTGCTCTGGGAATGCATGTGTGTTCGACTGTCCAGAATTTACTGGAAAAAGACAGGACATATCAAGTCATATAAGGGTTTTAGGTGTGATGCGTAATCAGGAATGTATGTTCTTCCAAAATTTAGAAAACCCAACAGGGATTGGAGTTTTTTAATGGTATTTGGAGGTTGTAACTGTGCGCATTTTCTAAGAATTGTGGCACTAGGCTCTTTCCTTCACTTGATAATTCAAATCCCAGAAACAGGATACTAAGGAAGGTATTTTTGGTCTTTTGAAGTTGAATTTATAGCAGAATTCGGAAAATCCCACAACAATGAGGGCTACCAGTCTTAGTTGTTGCAGTAATTCATCATCAGTAAGGTAAATATCATCTACATAGGACAATGCTTCAGGGTCAATGTTGTGCAATATTGAAGTTACACGAGCCACAAACAGTTCTCGACTGTTCTTTTACCCCTGTCTTAAACAACAGAATTTTCTGGGAGCCTAGTGCGCTCAAACCTGTTAGGTCTCTACTCTCAGGCACTATTTTTTGGCAGAAGAAACCATTTGAAATATCCAATGTTGTTTTGTATTTTTGGTGCACTATGTTGCTCATAAGTGCTGTGCTGTGAGAGTTTTGTATAGAATATGTGTGTGTGACCGTTTGAGTGTCTGTAGTCTAGGACTATTCTGTATGAATGGTCCGGTTTAGCTACAGGGAATAGAGGATTATTCATTAGTGAGACACAGGGTTCGATTACGCCCTGGTACTCTAGTTGTGTGAGGATTTCCCTCACGGGTGCTTTAGCATCATGTTTTATTGGATACTGGGGTTGAGGTGGGGTTGATTTTTAATTGGAATTACATCGTAGGGGGAATCTTTATCCCACACTACGTGGTTGCGATATAGCACAAGTGCCGGCGCCAATGCCCAATCAATAGCGTAGGATTCTGCAAGCTCATCCGGAACAAGAGGTGAGAAAGAAGGTTTGATAACCTCTTCCCCATATGGGCAAGTACAGACAAATTCAGATAGCCAATCCCTTTTGGCCAGTAGAACATGATAAATGTTTATGACGAGGTCCTAAAAGATTGTGTCGATTGTGCGTTCAATGTCTCCTTCTAACTGTATTGTTACTTTGTACACCCTGTCAGGCATAGAGGCATGTCCGGAGTTTCAACTTGTAAGAAGTCATCAGTTGCTTTCACCTCCAGATGCTCTTGAAAATTCCGGCGAACTATGGTGACCTCTGCTGCGCTGTCTAGCAGAGCTAGTGCCCATGTCTTGTTCTTCAATAGAGCCCTCTTCTTGAGTGGCATGACGAATCGCAACTGCTGCCACTTTTTTCTTTTTAAATTGAGTTTTGTGTTGGGGAACTCTCTCTTCTTTTTTTAACAGAAACTTCTGTAGAGTGTTGTGATTCCTCTCTCGGTTTCATGTACTCAGTTCTTTGCTCCGACCGCCCATCTCTCTCACTGTGTTTTTCCAGTGAGTCCTGAAAGGAACGAGATTGGCGTGTATCAGTATATTGACATCTGTCAGGCGTTTTAGTATTATCTCTATTTCTGAGATTATATCTATTCTGTGGGGTCTCCGTATGCGGAGATTCTCCCCTTTATTTTTTAGGTGTTTATTGTTTTTTATGCCAGCATTTTTTAGAACCCTCAGGTGCTTTCTTGGTAGAATCTTTATTAGATTTACCCTGAAACTGTGGTTTTGTGGGTCTGGCCCCCATACTATCTTGATCAATACTAGAGTAGGTCTCCACGATAATCTTTGGCAGCTCACGTTCTTGATCCTGTGGAGGGATGTCCGGGAGCTGCATGTGCACTGCTAGTGCAACTGCTTCCCCTTTAAGGTTACTTAATATGATTGAAGATACAGTGGCAAAATTGCCCATAAGTTCCATCCCCAAGTCTAGGACAGGGGCAGCCCCATATTCATCTTGAATTTGTTTTAACACTCCCGGTAAATTGGCAAGTGTACCGTGTGCAGTTTTATGGAGCGTGGCAAATACCGTGCCCCAAGAATTACAGTTATCTACTGTGGGAACCATCCCAAATGGCAAGCACATAGTTAATATTCTATGCTTGTCCTGAGGTCCTGTATGGGGAAATACTGCTGACAACCGCCAGCAGCTGAGTCACTGCCAAGGACCCCGCCGCCACAAGCACCGCTGAACAGGACACCGCCACCACAAGCACCGCTGCCAAGGACACCGCCGCAACAGGCACCGCTGAACAGGACACCGCCGCCACAAGCACCGCTGCCAAATACACCGCTGCCACAAGCACCTCTGCCAAGGACACCGGCCGCCACAAGCACCGCTGAACAGGACACCGCCGCAACAAGCACCGCTGGCCCATCAGCGCCAAGGGCACTGATGCCACTGAGTCCATCACGAGCAGGATGAAGCACGCTGGGCACAAGGCCCCCTCCAGAACCAGTGGAGAGATACATCCACTACCTCTGTCCTTGGCAGGATGAAGCACTCTGGGCACAAGGCCCCCTCCAGAACCAGTGGAGAGATACATCCACTACCTGAGTCCTTGGCAGGATGAAGCACTCTGGGCACAAGGCCCCCTCCAGAACCTGTGGAGAGATACATCCATTACCTCTGTCCTTGGCAGGATGAAGCACTTTGGGCAGAAGGCCCCCTCCAGAACCAGTGGAGAGATACATCCACTACCTCTGTCCTTGGCAGGATGAAGCACTCTGGGCAGAAGACCCCCTCCAGAACCAGTGGAGGAAGGCATCCACCTGAGAGCCCATGGCTTTGCACTCCCCAGGATGAAGCAGTGGGCAACCCACCCACTATAGAGACTTGAGGGACTGTGGCTTTGCACTCCCCAGGATAATGCAGTGGGAAACCCACCCACTGTAGAGACTTGAGAGACTGTGGCTTTGCACTCCCCAGGATTGAACAGTGGGCATGTGGCCCCCTCGTGGATTTGGCGTAGTGCTCTCAACTGGCTGAGGTGCCCCCCCTTTCCCTTCCCCCTGAGGGGCCTGTTTTATTGCTATCTGATGTCCCTGCAGTGTTCTCTCCGTCATGTTCGGGGATTGAGTGTGGGCCTCGCCCATGCCGTGTGGGCCCAGTGTTCCACAGATTTCAATGGAGCACTACCTGAACTACTGTTCTTGGTGTATATATTTGTTTATAGTATATATATTTTTTTGCGTCCTGGATTTTAATAGATTACAATGGTTACACTCATTTGCTTTTGTCTTTGCATTCTTCTGGGGGGTTTGGGGGGTGTAACCGAGATGTATCATGCTGTATTAGTGTGTGTGTTGTAGTGGGTGGGGGTGGGGGTGTTGCGTGCGTGTGTCCCTGTTTTTTCCCTCCCCCCTCCCCTGTGTCGTAGGTGCAGTACTCACCATTGTCTTTGCCGCCGGCGTTCGTGGTCCTGGTAGAGGAGCAAGAAGATGAGGGCTGGCAGGATCTGGAGCTCAGGTTCCATGGCGTCCAGATTCCTCGTGGGGTGTGTACAGATGAGCGTTTTCCCTTCGAAGTCCTGTTTCTGCCGTGTTTTTGTCCGCAGTGAATCCGCCCCAGAAAAGGTGGCAGATTGGTAGGTTGTGATACTGTGGGCGGTACATTGCCCTCTGCCTCTCTGATGGCGGTGACCGCCAAGCTGTTTGTTTGTACCGCCGTGGCGGTCGGAGTGTTAAGGTGGCTGTCTTTGTTGGCGGTTTCAGCCACGGTCGTAATTGGAAATTGTTTACCGCCGGCCTATTGGCGGTCTTACCGCCGCTTTAACACCGACCACCAGGGTTGTAATGACCACCTATGTTTGGAATGGTTCCCTCCACACCACCTGTGCCACTTTGGGCACAGTATTTGCTGCAATTTATACTACCATGCATAGTACACCGACACTTGTGAATCTCCCAGAAGTGTGAAGACAAATTCCAAATATTCCTACCATTTAAGTGCCCAAAACATTGTCTTTGCAATAAAATCAAGGATGGATGATTGTGTGATAACCAACCTAGACCGTAGAGCAGAACCGATCAAAGCAGCTCATGAGGATGATGCTTTTTCCCATGCTGGTGTGGCAGCTACCATCTTTCTACTACAAAAACGCTATTGGTGGCCTGGTCTATACAAGCAGACCAAGCAGTATGTCCTTAGCTGGGACATTCACTAACAAATTAAAAGTCCCACTAACAAATGCCTACTGTAGACATCCCTCTTAATATCAAATAAGCCCTTGCAATGGACCATTGTGGTCCTTTAAATTCTGATGGCACATGCAAATACATTCTACTTGCTGTAGATTCTTGTACCAGATTGCTATGGGTGTGGCCAGAACAATCGGCTGAATGTCGAACTGTTATTAAAGATTTATAATTCTTTATCAGGACATATGCAGTTGCAGCATTCCATTTGGACCAGCACCCTGACTCCAGGGCATAGAAGGACATCATGGGAATGATGAGTGTTGGGGTGCATTATTCTTCTCCATACCATCTCGAGGGAAATAAAAAACAAGACTTAAAGTAATCCTTAACAGCTGGGGTAGTAGGTCCTGGGTGTAGTTGGCTCTATCACCTATATGGAGTCCTGAGAGCATTAAATTATCTGCCGAGAAGGTCTTTGGGAGGTTGTATCCCTTACAGAGTCCTGTATGGCATCCCTATGTACATCCCAGATCTTGATGGTCCTGGTGCGGTGGTGGCAAAAACACCTTTTAACATACATGTATGTTTCAATGCTTTGCAGGAATTACAGCAATTCTGAGATAAGCATTCATGAGCACAATCCGCCACCTTGGGAATGAGGGATTTAACAACATCCACAGGCTGGATTCCAAACGTTGGGTATCTAGTTCGAGAAAAGATGCCTGTGAGAAAGGCGTCTGGCCCATCCTACCGACCACCGGTTATGGTTCTTGGAATACATGGTACAAGAACTGTCATCCTACCATCGCTGCCTTGTTCTAAAGACAACCACTTTGTCTCCATTGATCATGTCAAATTGCATCATGTGGCCAATCCTAGAAAGTAGACCACCAGGATACCTGGCTAGTTCCCTTGCCCCTCCAACTACCATACAGGATATACCTCTTCAAGCATTAAACAATGCTGAAATTGTTTCCCTGAGGTAGTGGAGGGTGGAGAATGAACCTTTGTTGATTCCTGTCACCACTGCATTGACAGGAAATGTCCAAAATATGAATCTGCAATTTTCCAATTCAACTCAAACAGATGCCATTATTTATGACGAACCACCTCTGGATACATCCATAAGCACTGGCTCCAGTTTTTGCACAGACTGCTTCTGGTTACTGTGCTGACATTGATGATTTTTCTTCAGATTCTTCAGCACTAGCTATTGTAAGAAAAATATTGCTAATTGACACAAATGTAATTTACTCAGATTCCTTTGTTTCCAAGTTGGCCATAGAAGGTTATGAATATTGGAAAAGTTCAATTCACTTAAAAAGTGTTTGGGGAACAAAAGATTGGCAGATACAAGGCACAGAGGCTCTATTTAGAGCATGTTTAATTTTGTTGTAAATTATTTTTCTAAATGACACTGTCCAGCAAACAACTTGCCTTGGGTTAGCAAAAGTAAAACAAATGAATGCACCCAGCATTCCATCAATAGCTACATTTGAAAATTAGCAGAATATTGTCAAATTCACAGAGGAACAGCTCAATTGTTCAGAACGATACCTTTAATTCATCACTTTTAGGTTCCAACAGGTGGTTACTTTGGCCAGTGGACACAAATGGTTGTCCTGCACGTTTTATCAACTCTACACGAGGTTTTAGAGCAAGCAGACTGGACTCTTGCTATGTCATCATACAGTGTACAGGTATAATCACCACATACAGCATGTATAAATTATGTTAACAATGGTTATAGTCCTCCAGACTAACAGCTGTAAAAGAACACCTTTCTCTCCTTTCTGAAGATCTGAGGTCCCAGAAAACAAACCACATTCTAAAAGATTCTTATATGCAATATTTAATGAAATATGTTTAAGGCAAATAAATAAGGAAAATTTAGAGAAAGTTGCAGCCGTTATTGATAATAATATGTACATATTATCCACTCACATTTACACATTAAACATCAGTGTGTCTTCTGCTAATGACCTTATTCAAAATAACATGTCATTTTTACACCATGGACAGAGACAGCTTTGGTCCAGTATGCAGTTGAGTTGGACTTTACAAGTTCTGAAAATTGGACGCGTGCCTTGGAAGCAAGTTAACTCCAAGAAGGTATTTGCTGCATTTGACCTGACACGTAAGCAACCGATAATGGTGTTGTGTAGGTTCTCATTATCCTAATGAGACTACTGGATTTGGGTGACAGAATCACCTGGACTGCGGGGGACTGAATCTGAATCTGCCCCATATAACGCCTGTTGGCCTAATCCGGGTTTGTTCCGGCTAACTAGCAGTGCCTCATCTCTTCCCAAGAGCAGAGATGATTGGGCAACCGGGTTCATAACATAAATGACTCCCAGGGAAACCGTGGTCACTCAGATCTTATCCGTTTCTCTCAGTTACATTTGTATCACATATGCAAGGACAATCAGAGGCAGAGTATAGTTCAATAAGGTTTTTATTGAAGTAACTGCATCATAGATAATAAGGCATGTATTGCAATAACTAGGACGATGAAGCACAATAAGATTAAGATTGTGACAAGTAGAGTAAAACACTAAAATAACGCTACTATTGTGTCACTAAGATTGTGAAGGATAGTTCCTACCTAGGCTATGTTAGAGCACAGCATTTTAAACTCTAATTCTGCCCTTTAGGTTTTACCTGGGATGATATCATCCCTCATACCTGAGCAAGAGGCATGTAGTCTATATAAGCAGCTGCAGCGAAGCATTCAGCAATCAGCATACAGTCGTGGTCATCTGGCTGGAATCTCCCTCTAATGTACATGTGTCAAAGTAGTGTTTGTATAATAAAAGGGCTGATGTTCCAAGAAAGGATCCCTACGTAAGAGGGTATATGTTTCTGTGAACATTGGAGACAAAGCGTACCACTTTTGCCGGCATCCTATCTTACTGCAGCCTTGAGAAAAGCACAGAGTGAAAGAAATGTCTTGTTTAAGAATGCAGTGCTGACCCAGGCTAAGAACAGCTAGATGGAGAAAATAAAACAAGACTGCAAATGTGGCTATTGTTAAAATAATATAACAAAGCTAGAATAAAAGATGTCTAGTTTAATGTGCACAACGGCAGGCCTAGTTTGCTAAAATAACATGTATAAAGCTATAGCTAAAATGACAACGCAACACCCTCCCCTTGCCGGTTCAAAGGTGGGTCAAAGCCTAATTATATGGAAAAGCTACTAAAATTTAACCTAAGGCATAGATAGGGGAATGACGATAATGACAATTTTAAAAGATACTTGAGCATGAATGAAAAGGGCAATGTAAAATTTTAATTGTAGCATCAGGAAAAGCCAAATTTCAAAAGTCAGAGTAATTTTTTTAATCGCCAATTGAATCTGGGATAATTGAAGACAAGAAATCTTCCACTTTGGCAGGTGGTAAATTAGGAAGTTCATCTCCAAGGAAAACCAAAGACCATTTGTGTTCCAAAGCCTGAGCTCCAGCAGAGGCAGCAGCATTCCGCGGTGTTCCCAACAGTGTGTTTAGAGCTGCATGATCCACAAAGGGCAACTCATAAACAGCTTCCCGTGGCAAACGCAACCTCAATGCGCATGTCTGGTAATGAGCCCTCAGCGAGAACATCAACAGATCAGCCTCCAAATTAAAGCAAGCACTGCACAGAAAGACAAACTTTCAGTGCACATTCAAAAGTGCACCAGAGCCACCGAAACACAGGCTGCACACAATGTAAGACCGGTCTGAATGACAGAGACCAGTCACACTCCAATTGCTCCAGGAGTGATGCTACAAAGTACTGCATCATGAGTTCACGACACAGCTGCACTGGTGAAGCGCTTTCAGCCCCCCTTGTTGTAACGGGACAGCCATTGCGCAGAAAAAGTAGCAATAGCAAGATGCAACCTATTATAGCCAAGTGATCAAAAATCCCCCGAAAACACTGGAGAATATTGAGTGCATGGCTGAAGGTATTAAGCCAAATATAGAGGAGAAGGTGTGAACAAAACCAGAACCAACAGCCTTAAAGAAATTTGCGATTCCAGTCGTAGTGGATGCATTAAATATCCATCCCACAAGTTCACCAAAGTATCTCAGAAAGTTAGTACTTAAAAGAGACTGTATCTCTGCAGATGACCTTGCAACCTGAGGCGCATAGGTCTCGGGTGCAGATGTAAGTGCCAAATGTTTTTGAAAATATAAAGGGCCTGATTCTAACTTTGGAGGACGGTGTTAAACCGTCCCAAAAGTGGCGGATATACCACCTACCGTATTACGAGTTCCATAGGATAAAATGGACTCGTAATACGGTAGGTGGTATATCCGCCACTTTTGGGACGGTTTAACACCGTCCTCCAAAGTTAGAATCAGGCCCAAAGCCTTGAGTCTGCTCAACTTGTCAAAATTCACATTTGAAGTAGTGATATGTGGCCAAATCTCAGCTACTCCCCTCTGTCGTGTAGGAGGAAAAAGTACATTCTTACAGCATGTAACAATTTTGGAGACCGAAACGACATAAAATCTTCCGGCTCGCATCCCACAACAGCTCTCACTATTAAGGAGCACATAGCTGCCATTCAAGAGCACCTGGAATGCATGTCTAACCAAGTTCGCTGCCAAAGCATTACATGTGCCATGCAAGGACAGCTGTTTACCATCCATCGAATGGCTGACAGAAGTCTCACATTCACAACTACAAAGAAAGACCTCTTTCATGCCACTGAGAAGGGTAGCTCCCACACCTCATTGATGTAACTATCTCCTAGCATTTCATATCTGCCCACTGGAATGTGTTTTAAGCAGGATGTGAATGAAAGTGTTGAAAGAGGCAGATTGTTGACCCCGTGTATTAACCACTCAGCAGATGATATTTCAGCCACAGTGAAAGGCAACTTTTCTAATTTCTCAATATTTAACATGACTTAAGTCGCTTAATTTTTTGCCATTAGTTGTTGTTGTCGTGTTAAATTAAATATGGAAAATATGTCCCTCGCGTATCAGTATAGACTGCATATACGAAGTGTTTTCTGCATTGTTTTCTGGGGCCTAACAGGAAATCCTGTAAGTCAGTATTATTAGACAGGTGACTGAGCTGTTCTTTAATAGCATCTAGTGATGAACCCTTCAACTATTGTTGGCATAGTTTCCCTGCACTATATGTTGTTACTATACCTGCGTGTTCAGATGACACATAGCGAGGGTCAGGCCTACTTGTTCTAAAACCCCCGTGGAGTTTACAAAATGTTTATAACATCCATTGGTATTTATTGGCCATAATAACCATCCACCAGGACGTGAAAGTGAAGCATTAAACGTGCCATTTTGGGGCCATTCATCGAGCTGATCTTCAGTTGCATTTATATACTTTTGGCATTTGTAAAATTGCGCAGGGGCAGGAATCCCGGGCTCATTCAAATCCTTAATTTTTGCTAAGCCTAAACAGCTTGTCTGCAGTACAGTTTCATTTAAAAATATCATTTGAATAGGTATCAGGCATGCTCTAAACAAAGCTTTCTTTCCCCTTATTTGCCAATGTTTTGTTCCCACCTCACTTTTTAAGTCAATCAACTTCAACCAATATTCATAGCCTTCTATAGCCAACAGGGAAACACAATAAATGAATTTTGTACCAGTCAACAGTATATGTACATTTTCCATAAATGACAATTTGAAATCATATGACTCAGCATTTTTGACACTGTGCCCAGAAAAATATGCACATTTTTCAGAATATGTTTTAGAACTCTCTTGTGGTAGAGTTGGACAATGTTCCCTTTGTGTGTAATTAAAAATAGTCTTTGGGGTACTTGCTCTGTGAATGAAATGGGGGCCATAATAAGCATAGCAGAAAATGGCACCATAATTCTTTTTGGATTGATAAACATTCTCACTTTCGAATACAGTAAAATACTGCAACTCAGTCATCATAGAATCAACTGTTTTCAAATCCCAGTCATCAGAAAGAAACAACTCTGGGTATTATTACATAATTCATAGGAAGTTTAAACACATGTGGTATGTGGATGACCTCCGTCGGACCATATATATAAAATGTGACTTTATCCCTAACAATCCTATCAGGAATTGCTATGGCGGAAATGTTCATGAAAGACAAGTCTCTGCGGACCTTGTGAGAAGAAAAATGCGGTTTTAGGACCTCATCCACCAGTTTAACTGTTGATCATTCAGGAAGGTAATGACCATGTATTAATAGAAAGAAAGTAATAACAAAGCCAATCCTAAGGAAGAAAGTTAATACAGTCAAGGAAAGCCACAGATAGTTCCATGGGAAAATAAAGTAATTTGTTTTAAGCCAATTTATCAGCTTACATGTTTCTGGTAGTTCAGATGCAGAAGAGGCAAATGAGTCCGAAAAGGTGTCAGTGATGTTGGCAAAGTATTCAGAAGCAGTTTGTGAAAATCAATCAGCATTAGCTGAGCAGTATTTGTGTGTTCCAGTGCCATCATCAGAGCCTTTAGCTCTGCTAGTTGTGCAGTGCAATCTCCTAGTGTTTGCGTAAAGGTATGCTGTGGATGGAATTTACTACCCATCATATAACCACTTACGACTGCACAAGCAGTGGAGTATTGATGCTTTGTGCCTAGAGATTGTTGTGCTGAGCCATCGGTGTACATGACTCTTTGATATTGATCAATAGGCAGTGTATTTGTCGGAACTGGGTATTCTAGTATATATTGCAACAATTCTTGAGTTTGTAACTTTGGGTCAAAAATATAGTCATTATCCGTGGCTGTCAGACGTTGTCCATTGGATCCAACGTGGATGTAATGCTTTAGTGTTTGGAACACTGGCTTTAGTAACAGCCTCAAGGGCAGCGATTGGAGATGCAACAATAATGAGTTTCCCCTGGGCCAGTGGTCTTTCTTTAATGACAGCCATCTGAACAGCAGTGAGAATTTTGTCAGTGGGAGCAAAACTTTGTTCTGCTGTTGAATATAGATGTGATTTGTTTGCAATCGGGACTGGCTCACCCTCATTGAATGTTACATAGGTGAAACCAATGGCACCAGCAATTACTCTGGTGACCAGATGTTTTTTATTGTCCCTTGCGTGTAAATGTTGTGCTGCAAACATTTCTGGTTGCAGTGCTCTGGGAATGCATGTGTGTTCGAGTGTCCAGAATTTACTGGAAAAGACAGGACATATCAAGTCATATAAGGGTTTTAGGTGTGATGCGTAATCAGGAATGTATGTTCTGCCAAAATTTAGAAAACCCAACAGGGATTGGAGTTTTTTAATGGTATTTGGAGGTTGTAACTGTGCGCATTTTCTAAGAATTGTGGCACTAGGCTCTTTCATTCACTTGATAATTCAAATCCCAGAAACAGGACACTAAGGAAGGTATTTTTTGTCTTTTGAAGTTGAATTTATAGCAGAATTCGGAAAATCCCACAACAATGAGGGCTACCAGTCTTAGATGTTGCAGTAACTCATCATCCGTAAGGTAAATATCATCTACATAGGACAATGCTTCAGGGTCAATGTTGTGCAATATTGAAGTTACACGAGCCACGAACAGTTCTCGACTGTTCTTTTACCCCTGTCTTAAACAACAGAATTTTCTGGGAGCCTAGTGCGCTCAAACCTGTTAGGTCTCTACTCTCAGGCACTATTTTTTGGCAGAAGAAACCATTTGAAATATCCAATGTTGTTTTGTATTTTTGGTGCACTATGTTGCTCATAAGTGCTGTGCTGTGAGAGTTTTGTATAGAATATGTGTGTGTGACTGTTTGAGTGTCTGTAGTCTAGGACTATTCTGTATGAATGGTCCGGTTTAGCTACAGGGAATAGAGGATTATTCATTGGTGAGACACAGGGTTCGATTACGCCCCGGTACTCTAGTTGTGTGAGGATTTCCCTCACGGGTACTTTAGCATCATGTTTTATTGGATACTGGGATTGAGGTGGGGTTGATTTTTAATTGGAATTAGATCGTAGGGGGAATCTTTATCCCACACTACGTGGTTGCGATATAGCACAAGTGCCGGCGCCAATGCCCAATCAATAGCATAGGATTCTGCAAGCTCATCGGGAACAAGAGGTGAGAAAGAAGGTTTGATAACCTCTTTCCCATATGGGCAAGTACAGACAAATTCAGATAGCCAATCCCTTTTGGCCAGTAGAACATGATAAATGTTTATGACGAGGTCCTAAAAGATTGTGTCGATTGTGCGTTCAATGTCTCCTTCTAACTGTATTGTTACTTTGTACACCCTGTCAGGCATAGAGGCATGTCTGGAGTTTCAACTTGTAAGAAGTCATCAGTTGCTTTCACCTCCAGATGCTCTTGAAAATTCCGGCGAACTATGGTGACCTCTGCTGCGCTGTCTAGCAGAGCTAGTGCCCATGTCTTGTTCTTCAATAGAGCCCTCTTCTTGAGTGGCATGACGAATCGCAACTGCTGCCACTTTTTTCTTTTTAAATTGAGTTTTGTGTTGGGGAACTCTCTCTTCTTTTTTTAACAGAAACTTCTGTAGAGCGTTGTGATTCCTGTCTCGGTTTCATGTACTCAGTTCTTTGCTCTGACCGCCCATCTCTCTCACTGTGTTTTTCCAGTGAGTCCTGAAAGGAACGAGATTGGCGTGTATCAGTATATTGACATCTGTCAGGCGTTTTAGTATTATCTCTATTTCTGAGATTATATCTATTCTGTGGGGTCTCCGTATGCGGAGATTCTCCCCTTTATTTTTTAGGTGTTTATTGTTTTTTATGCCAGCATTTTTTAGAACCTTCAGGTGCTTTCTTGGTAGAATCTTTATTAGATTTACCCTGAAACTGTGGTTTTGTGGGTCTGGCCCCCATACTATCTTGATCAATACTAGAGTAGGTCTCCACGATAATCTTTGGCAGCTCACGTTCTTGATCCTGTGGAGGGATGTCCGGGAGCTGCATGTGCACTGCTAGTGCAACTGCTTCCCCTTTAAGGTTACTTAATATGATTGAAGATACAGTGGCAAAATTGCCCATAAGTTCCATCCCCAAGTCTAGGACAGGGGCAGCCCCATATTCATCTTGAATTTGTTTTAACACTCCCGGTAAATTGGCAAGTGTACCGTGTGCAGTTTTATGGAGCGTGGCAAATACCGTGCCCCAAGAATTACAGTTATCTACTGTGGGAACCATCCCAAATGGCAAGCACATAGTTAATATTCTATGCTTGTCCTGAGGTCCTGTATGGGGAAATACTGCTGACAACCGCCAGCAGCTGAGTCACTGCCAAGGACCCCGCCGCCACAAGCACCGCTGAACAGGACACCGCCACCACAAGCACCGCTGCCAAGGACACCGCCGCAACAGGCACCGCTGAACAGGACACCGCCGCCACAAGCACCGCTGCCAAATACACCGCTGCCACAAGCACCTCTGCCAAGGACACCGGCCGCCACAAGCACCGCTGAACAGGACACCGCCGCAACAAGCACCGCTGGCCCATCAGCGCCAAGGGCACTGACGCCACTGAGTCCATCACGAGCAGGATGAAGCACGCTGGGCACAAGGCCCCCTCCAGAACCAGTGGAGAGATACATCCACTACCTCTGTCCTTGGCAGGATGAAGCACTCTGGGCACAAGGCCCCCTCCAGAACCAGTGGAGAGATACATCCACTACCTGAGTCCTTGGCAGGATGAAGCACTCTGGGCACAAGGCCCCCTCCAGAACCTGTGGAGAGATACATCCATTACCTCTGTCCTTGGCAGGATGAAGCACTTTGGGCAGAAGGCCCCCTCCAGAACCAGTGGAGAGATACATCCACTACCTCTGTCCTTGGCAGGATGAAGCACTCTGGGCAGAAGACCCCCTCCAGAACCAGTGGAGGAAGGCATCCACCTGAGAGCCCATGGCTTTGCACTCCCCAGGATGAAGCAGTGGGCAACCCACCCACTATAGAGACTTGAGGGACTGTGGCTTTGCACTCCCCAGGATAATGCAGTGGGAAACCCACCCACTGTAGAGACTTGAGAGACTGTGGCTTTGCACTCCCCAGGATTGAACAGTGGGCATGTGGCCCCCTCGTGGATTTGGCGTAGTGCTCTCAACTGGCTGAGGTGCCCCCCCTTTCCCTTCCCCCTGAGGTGCCTGTTTTATTGCTATCTGTTGTCCCTGCAGTGTTCTCTCTGTCATGTTCGGGGATTGAGTGTGGGCCTCGCCCATGCCGTGTGGGCCCAGTGTTCCACAGATTTCAATGGAGCACTACCTGAACTACTATTCTTGGTGTATATATTTGTTTATAGTATATATATTTTTGCGTCCTGGATTTTAATAGATTACAATGGTTACACTCATTTGCTTTTGTCTTTGCATTCTTCTGGGGGGTTTGGGGGGTGTAACCGAGATGTATCATGCTGTATTAGTGTGTGTGTTGTAGTGGGTGGGGGTGGGGGTGTTGCGTGCGTGTGTCCCTGTTTTTTCCCTCCCCTGTGTCGTAGGTGCAGTACTCACCATTGTCTTTGCCGCCGGCGTTCGTGGTCCTGGTAGAGGAGCAAGAAGATGAGGGCTGGCAGGATCTGGAGCTCAGGTTCCATGGCGTCCAGATTCCTCGTGGGGTGTGTACAGGTGAGCGTTTTCCCTTCGAAGTCCTGTTTCCACCGTGTTTTTGTCCACAGTGAATCCGCCCCAGAAAAGGTGGCAGATTGGTAGGTTGTGATACTGTGGGCGGTACATTGCCCTCTGCCTCTCTGTTGGAGGTGACCGCCAAGCTGTTTGTTTGTACCGCCGTGGCGGTCGGAGTGTTAAGGTGGCTGTCTTTGTTGGCGGTTTCAGCCACGGTCGTAATTGGAAATTGTTTACCGCCGGCCTATTGGCGGTCTTACCGCCGCTTTAACACCGACCACCAGGGTTGTAATGACCACCTATGTTTGGAACGGTTCCCTCCACAGCACCTGTGCCACTTTGGGCACAGTATTTGCTGCAATTTATACTACCATGCATAGTACACCGACACTTGTGAATCTCCCAGAAGTGTGAAGACAAATACCAAATATTCCTACCATTTAAGTGCCCAAAACATTGTCTTTGCAATAAAATCAAGGATGGATGATTGTGTGATAACCAACCTAGACCGTAGAGCAGAACCGATCAAAGCAGCTCATGAGGATGATGCTTTTTCCCATGCTGGTGTGGCAGCTACCATCTTTCTACTACAAAAACGCTATTGGTGGCCTGGTCTATACAAGCAGACCAAGCAGTATGTCCTTAGCTGGGACATTCACTAACAAATTAAAAGTCCCACTAACAAATGCCTACTGTAGACATCCCTCTTAATATCAAATAAGCCCTTGCAATGGACCATTGTGGTCCTTTAAATTCTGATGGCACATGCAAATACATTCTACTTGCTGTAGATTCTTGTACCAGATTGCTATGGGTGTGGCCAGAACAATCGGCTGAATGTCGAACTGTTATTAAAGATTTATAATTCTTTATCAGGACATATGCAGTTGCAGCATTCCATTTGAACCAGCACCCTGACTCCAGGGCATAGAAGGACATCATGGGAATGATGAGTGTTGGGGTGCATTATTCTTCTCCATTCCATCTCGAGGGAAATAAAAAACAAGACTTGAAGTAATCCTTAACAGCTGGGGTAGTAGGTCCTGGGTGTAGTTGGCTCTATCACCTATATGGAGTCCTGAGAGCATTAAATTATCTGCCGAGAAGGTCTTTGGGAGGTTGTATCCCTTACAGAGTCCTGTATGGCATCCCTATGTACATCCCAGATCTTGATGGTCCTGGTGCGGTGGTGGCAAAAACACCTTTTAACATACATGTATGTTTCAATACTTTGCAGGAATTACAGCAATTCTGAGATAAGCATTCATGAGCACAATCCGCCACCTTGGGAATGAGGGATTTAACAACATCCACAGGCTGGATTCCAAACGTTGGGTATCTAGTTCGAGAAAAGATGCCTGTGAGAAAGGCGTCTGGCCCATCCTACCGACCACCGGTTATGGTTCTTGGAATACATGGTACAAGAACTGTCATCCTACCATCGCTGCCTTGTTCTAAAGACAACCACTTTGTCTCCATTGATCATGTCAAATTGCATCATGTGGCCAATCCTAGAAAGTAGACCACCAGGATACCTGGCTAGTTCCCTTGCCCCTCCAACTACCATACAGGATATACCTCTTCAAGCATTAAACAATGCTGAAATTGTTTCCCTGAGGTAGTGGAGGGTGGAGAATGAACCTTTGTTGATTCCTGTCACCACTGCATTGACAGGAAATGTCCAAAATATGAATCTGCAATTTTCCAATTCAACTCAAACAGATGCCATTATTTATGACGAACCACCTCTGGATACATCCATAAGCACTGGCTCCAGTTTTTGCACAGACTGCTTCTGGTTACTGTGCTGACATTGATGATTTTTCTTCAGATTCTTCAGCACTAGCTATTGTAAGAAAAATATTGCTAATTGACACAAATGTAATTTACTCAGATTCCTTTGTTTCCAAGTTGGCCATAGAAGGTTATGAATATTGGAAAAGTTCAATTCACTTAAAAAGTGTTTGGGGAACAAAAGATTGCAAGATACAAGGCACAGAGGCTCTATTTAGAGCATGTTTAATTTTGTTGTAAATTATTTTTCTAAATGACACTGTCCAGCAAACAACTTGCCTTGGGTTAGCAAAAGTAAAACAAATGAATGCACCCAGCATTCCATCAATAGCTACATTTGAAAATTAGCAGAATATTGTCAAATTCACAGAGGAACAGCTCAATTGTTCAGAACGATACCTTTAATTCATCACTTTTAGGTTCCAACAGGTGGTTACTTTGGCCAGTGGACACAAATGGTTGTCCTGCACGTTTTATCAACTCTACACGAGGTTTTAGAGCAAGCAGACTGGACTCTTGCTATGTCATCATACAGTGTACAGGTATAATCACCACATACAGCATGTATAAATTATGTTAACAATGGTTATAGTCCTCCAGACTAACAGCTGTAAAAGAACACCTTTCTCTCCTTTCTGAAGATCTGAGGTCCCAGAAAACAAACCACACTCTAAAAGATTCTTATATGCAATATTTAATGAAATATGTTTAAGGCAAATAAATAAGGAAAATTTAGAGAAAGTTGCAGCCGTTATTGATAATAATATGTACATATTATCCACTCACATTTACACATTAAACATCAGTGTGTCTTCTGCTAATGACCTTATTCAAAATAACATGTCATTTTTACACCATGGACAGAGACAGCTTTGGTCCAGTATGCAGTTGAGTTGGACTTTACAAGTTCTGAAAATTGGACGCGTGCCTTGGAAGCAAGTTAACTCCAAGAAGGTATTTGCTGCATTTGACCTGACACGTAAGCAACCGATAATGGTGTTGTGTAGGTTCTCATTATCCTAATGAGACTACTGGATTTGGGTGACAGAATCACCTGGACTGCGGGGGACTGAATCTGAATCTGCCCCATATAACGCCTGTCGGCCTAATCCGCGTTTGTTCCGGCTAACTAGCAGTGCCTCATCTCTTCCCAAGAGCAGAGATGATTGGGCAACCGGGTTCATAACATAAATGACTCCCAGGGAAACCGTGGTCACTCAGATCTTATCCGTTTCTCTCAGTTACATTTGTATCACATATGCAAGGACAATCAGAGGCAGAGTATAGTTCAATAAGGTTTTTATTGAAGTAACTGCATCATAGATAATAAGGCATGTATTGCAATAACTAGGACGATGAAGCACAATAAGATTAAGATTGTGACAAGTAGAGTAAAACACTAAAATAACGCTACTATTGTGTCACTAAGATTGTGAAGGATAGTTCCTACCTAGGCTATGTTAGAGCACAGCATTTTAAACTCTAATTCTGCCCTTTAGGTTTTACCTGGGAAGATATCATCCCTCATACCTGAGCAAGAGGCATGTAGTCTATATAAGCAGCTGCAGCGAAGCATTCAGCAATCAGCATACAGTCGTGGTCATCTGGCTGGAATCTCCCTCTAATGTACATGTGTCAAAGTAGTGTTTGTATAATAAAAGGGCTGATGTTCCAAGAAAGGATCCCTACGTAAGAGGGTGTATGTTTCTGTGAACATTGGAGACAAAGCGTACCACTTTTGCCGGCATCCTATCTTACTGCAGCCTTGAGAAAAGCACAGAGTGAAAGAAATGTCTTGTTTAAGAATGCAGTGCTGACCCAGGCTAAGAACAGCTAGATGGAGAAAATAAAACAAGACTGCAAATGTGGCTATTGTTAAAATAATATAACAAAGCTAGAATAAAAGATGTCTAGTTTAATGTGCACAACGGCAGGCCTAGTTTGCTAAAATAACATGTATAAAGCTATAGCTAAAATGACAACGCAACACCCTCCCCTTGCCGGTTCAAAGGTGGGTCAAAGCCTAATTATATGGAAAAGCTACTAAAATTTAACCTAAGGCATAGATAGGGGAATGACGATAATGACAATTTTAAAAGATACTTGAGCATGAATGAAAAGGGCAATGTAAAATTTTAATTGTAGCATCAGGAAAAGCCAAATTTCAAAAGTCAGAGTAATTTTTTAAATCGCCAATTGAATCTGGGATAATTGAAGACAAGAAATCTTCCACTTTGGCAGGTGGTAAATTAGGAAGTTCATCTCCAAGGAAAACCAAAGACCATTTGTGTTCCAAAGCCTGAGCTCCAGCAGAGGCAGCAGCATTCCGTGGTGTTCCCAACAGTGTGTTTAGAGCTGCATGATCCACAAAGGGCAACTCATAAACAGCTTCCTGTGGCAAACGCAACCTCAATGCGCATGTCTGGTAATGAGCCCTCAGCGAGAACATCAACAGATCAGCCTCCAATGAAAGCAAGCACTGCACAGAAAGACAAACTTTCAGTGCACATTCAAAAGTGCACCAGAGCCACCGAAACACAGGCTGCACACAATGTAAGACCGGTCTGAATGACAGAGACCAGTCACACTCCAATTGCTCCAGGAGTGATGCTACAAAGTACTGCATCATGAGTTCACGACACAGCTGCACTGGTGAAGCGCTTTCAGCCCCCCTTGTTGTAACGGGACAGCCATTGCGCAGAAAAAGTAGCAATAGCAAGATGCAACCTATTATAGCCAAGTGATCAAAAATCCCCCGAAAACACTGGAGAATATTGAGTGGATGGCTGAAGGTATTAAGCCAAATATAGAGGAGAAGGTGTGAACAAAATCAGAACCAACAGCCTTAAAGAAATTTGCGATTCCAGTCGTAGTGGATGCATTAAATATCCATCCCACAAGTTCACCAAAGTATCTCAGAAAGTTAGTACTTAAAAGAGACTGTATCTCTGCAGATGACCTTGCAACCTGAGGCGCATAGGTCTCGGGTGCAGATGTAAGTGCCAAATGTTTTTGAAAATATAAAGCCTTGAGTCTGCTCAACTTGTCAAAATTCACATTTGAAGTAGTAATATGTGGCCAAATCTCAGCTACTCCCCTCTGTCGTGTAGGAGGAAAAAGTACATTCCTACAGCATGTAACAATTTTGGAGACCGAAACAACATAAAATCTTCCGGCTCGCATCCCACAACAGCTCTCACTATTAAGGAGCACATAGCTGCCATTCGAGAGCACCTGGAATGCATGTCTAACCAAGTTCGCTGCCAAAGCATTACATGTGCCATGCAAGGACAGCTGTTTACCATCCATCGAATGGCTGACAGAAGTCTCACATTCACAACTACAAAGAAAGACCTCTTTCATGCCACTGAGAAGGGTAGCTCCCACACCTCATTGATGTAACTATCTCCTAGCATTTCATATCTGCCCACTGGAATGTGTTTTAAGCAGGATGTGAATGAAAGTGTTGAAAGAGGCAGATTGTTGACCCCGTGTATTAACCACTCAGCAGATGATATTTCAGCCACAGTGAAAGGCAACTTTTCTAATTTCTCAATATTTAACATGACTTAAGTCGCTTAATTTTTTGCCATTAGTTGTTGTTGTCGTGTTAAATTAAATATGGAAAATATGTCCCTCGCGTATCAGTATAGACTGCATATACGAAGTGTTTTCTGCATTGTTTTCTGGGGCCTAACAGGAAATCCTGTAAGTCAGTATTATTAGACAGGTGACTGAGCTGTTCTTTAATAGCATCTAGTGATGAACCCTTCAACTATTGTTGGCATAGTTTCCCTGCACTATATGTTGTTACTATACCTGCGTGTTCAGATGACACATAGCGAGGGTCAGGCCTACTTGTTCTAAAACCCCCGTGGAGTTTACAAAATGTTTATAACATCCATTGGTATTTATTGGCCATAATAACCATCCACCAGGACGTGAAAGTGAAGCATTAAACGTGCCATTTTGGGGCCATTCATCGAGCTGATCTTCAGTTGCATTTATATACTTTTGGCATTTGTAAAATTGCGCAGGGGCAGGAATCCCGGGCTCATTCAAATCCTTAATTTTTGTTAAGCCTAAACAGCTTGTCTGCTGTACAGTTTCATTTAAAAATATCATTTGAATAGGTATCAGGCATGCTCTAAACAAAGCTTTCTTTCCCCTTATTTGCCAATGTTTTGTTCCCACCTCACTTTTTAAGTCAATCAACTTCAACCAATATTCATAGCCTTCTATAGCCAACAGGGAAACACAATAAATGAATTTTGTACCAGTCAACAGTGTATGTACATTTTCCATAAATGACAATTTGAAATCATATGACTCAGCATTTTTGACACTGTGCCCAGAAAAATATGCACATTTTTCAGAATATGTTTTAGAACTCTCTTGTGGTAGAGTTGGACAATGTTCCCTTTGTGTGTAATTAAAAATAGTCTTTGGGGTACTTGCTCTGTGAATGAAATGGGGGCCATAATAAGCATAGCAGAAAATGGCACCATAATTCTTTTTGGATTGATAAACATTCTCACTTTCGAATACAGTAAAATACTGTAACTCAGTCATCATAGAATCAACTGTTTTCAAATCCCAGTCATCAGAAAGAAACAACTCTGGGTATTATTACATAATTCATAGGAAGTTTAAACACATGTGGTATGTGGATGACCTCCGTCGGGCCATATATATAAAATGTGACTTTATCCCTAACAATCCTATCAGGAATTGCTATGGCGGAAATGTTCATGAAAGACAAGTCTCTGCGGACCTTGTGAGAAGAAAAATGCGGTTTTAGGACCTCATCCACCAGTTTAACTGTTGATCATTCAGGAAGGTAATGACCATGTATTAATAGAAAGAAAGTAATAACAAAGCCAATCCTAAGGAAGAAAGTTAATACAGTCAAGGAAAGCCACAGATAGTTCCATGGGAAAATAAAGTAATTTGTTTTAAGCCAATTTATCAGCTTACATGTTTCTGGTAGTTCAGATGCAGAAGAGGCAAATGAGTCCGAAAAGGTGTCAGTGATGTTGGCAAAGTATTCAGAAGCAGTTTGTGAAAATCAATCAGCATTAGCTGAGCAGTATTTGTGTGTTCCAGTGCCATCATCAGAGCCTTTAGCTCTGCTAGTTGTGCAGTGCAATCTCCTAGTGTTTGCGTAAAGGTATGCTGTGGATGGAATTTACTACCCATCATATAACCACTTACGACTGCACAAGCAGTGGAGTATTGATGCTTTGTGCCTAGAGATTGTTGTGCTGAGCCATCGGTGTACATGACTCTTTGATATTGATCAATAGGCAGTGTATTTGTCGGAACTGGGTATTCTAGTATATATTGCAACAATTCTTGAGTTTGTAACTTTGGGTCAAAAATATAGTCATTATCCGTGGCTGTCAGACGTTGTCCATTGGATCCAACGTGGATGTAATGCTTTAGTGTTTGGAACACTGGCTTTAGTAACAGCCTCAAGGGCAGCGATTGGAGATGCAACAATAATGAGTTTCCCCTGGGCCAGTGGTCTTTCTTTAATGACAGCCATCTGAACAGCAGTGAGAATTTTGTCAGTGGGAGCAAAACTTTGTTCTGCTGTTGAATATAGATGTGATTTGTTTGCAATCGGGACTGGCTCACCCTCATTGAATGTTACATAGGTGAAACCAATGGCACCAGCAATTACTCTGGTGACCAAATGTTTTTTATTGTCCCTTGTGTGTAAATGTTGTGCTGCAAACATTTCTGGTTGCAGTGCTCTGGGAATGCATGTGTGTTCGACTGTCCAGAATTTACTGGAAAAGACAGGACATATCAAATCATATAAGGGTTTTAGGTGTGATGCGTAATCAGGAATGTATGTTCTGCCAAAATTTAGAAAACCCAACAGGGATTGGAGTTTTTTAATGGTATTTGGAGGTTGTAACTGTGCGCATTTTCTAAGAATTGTGGCACTAGGCTCTTTCCTTCACTTGATAATTCAAATCCCAGAAACAGGACACTAAGGAAGGTATTTTTGGTCTTTTGAAGTTGAATTTATAGCAGAATTCGGAAAATCCCACAACAATGAGGGCTACCAGTCTTAGATGTTGCAGTAATTCATCATCCGTAAGGTAAATATCATCTACATAGGACAATGCTTCAGGGTCAATGTTGTGCAATATTGAAGTTACACGAGCCACGAACAGTTCTCGACTGTTCTTTTACCCCTGTCTTAAACAACAGAATTTTCTGGGAGCCTAGTGCGCTCAAACCTGTTAGGTCTCTACTCTCAGGCACTATTTTTTGGCAGAAGAAACCATTTGAAATATCCAATGTTGTTTTGTATTTTTGGTGCACTATGTTGCTCATAAGTGCTGTGCTGTGAGAGTTTTGTATAGAATATGTGTGTGTGACTGTTTGAGTGTCTGTAGTCTAGGACTATTCTGTATGAATGGTCCGGTTTAGCTACAGGGAATAGAGGATTATTCATTGGTGAGACACAGGGTTCGATTACGCCCCGGTACTCTAGTTGTGTGAGGATTTCCCTCACGGGTGCTTTAGCATCATGTTTTATTGGATACTGGGATTGAGGTGGGGTTGATTTTTAATTGGAATTAGATCGTAGGGGGAATCTTTATCCCACACTACGTGGTTGCGATATAGCACAAGTGCCGGCGCCAATGCCCAATCAATAGCGTAGGATTCTGCAAGCTCATCGGGAACAAGAGGTGAGAAAGAAGGTTTGATAACCTCTTCCCCATATGGGCAAGTACAGACAAATTCAGATAGCCAATCCCTTTTGGCCAGTAGAACATGATAAATGTTTATGACGAGGTCCTAAAAGATTGTGTCGATTGTGCGTTCAATGTCTCCTTCTAACTGTATTGTTACTTTGTACACCCTGTCAGGCATAGAGGCATGTCTGGAGTTTCAACTTGTAAGAAGTCATCAGTTGCTTTCACCTCCAGATGCTCTTGAAAATTCCGGCGAACTATGGTGACCTCTGCTGCGCTGTCTAGCAGAGCTAGTGCCCATGTCTTGTTCTTCAATAGAGCCCTCTTCTTGAGTGGCATGACGAATCGCAACTGCTGCCACTTTTTTCTTTTTAACTTGAGTTTTGTGTTGGGGAACTCTCTCTTCTTTTTTTAACAGAAACTTCTGTAGAGCGTTGTGATTCCTGTCTCGGTTTCATGTACTCAGTTCTTTGCTCTGACCGCCCATCTCTCTCACTGTGTTTTTCCAGTGAGTCCTGAAAGGAACGAGATTGGCGTGTATCAGTATATTGACATCTGTCAGGCGTTTTAGTATTATCTCTATTTCTGAGATTATATCTATTCTGTGGGGTCTCCGTATGCGGAGATTCTCCCCTTTATTTTTTAGGTGTTTATTGTTTTTTATGCCAGCATTTTTTAGAACCCTCAGGTGCTTTCTTGGTAGAATCTTTATTAGATTTACCCTGAAACTGTGGTTTTGTGGGTCTGGCCCCCATACTATCTTGATCAATACTAGAGTAGGTCTCCACGATAATCTTTGGCAGCTCACGTTCTTGATCCTGTGGAGGGATGTCCGGGAGCTGCATCTGCACTGCTAGTGCAACTGCTTCCCCTTTAAGGTTACTTAATATGATTGAAGATACAGTGGCAAAATTGCCCATAAGTTCCATCCCCAAGTCTAGGACAGGGGCAGCCCCATATTCATCTTGAATTTGTTTTAACACTCCCGGTAAATTGGCAAGTGTACCGTGTGCAGTTTTATGGAGCGTGGCAAATACCGTGCCCCAAGAATTACAGTTATCTACTGTGGGAACCATCCCAAATGGCAAGCACATAGTTAATATTCTATGCTTGTCCTGAGGTCCTGTATGGGGAAATACTGCTTCTAGTGCATTTATTATTTGAGCTAACCAAAAGGGAATCTCTTCCCGTTTGGCGGATACCTTACCCATAATCAAATGTACAGTCGCAGAGTTAATGCCTGGCGTTGCTGCATGTAGTTGCACCAGGGCAGCACATGCTGGGTTTGTATTTAATGATTGCATTACAAACTGTACTAACCGTCTGTATATTTCTGTAAGTTCAGCATATAAGCGGCGGACTTCAGCTACCATCAAGGTTGCTGCATTAGGGTGCGTTGTATATGTGGCCAATAAAGGCCAGGTAGGACCATCATTACTTAGAGGACCTAACCTGACATGTAGGATTGTATGTGGTAGGGCGACATCAAGCCAATTATTATGGTCTTGATAAGATGGAGGTATTTCCAAATATGCATAAGCTCTATATTGTTCAGGCATGTTTGCAGGTGTATGGTGATGAAATGTACTTGTGTTCCAATCAGCTTCTGGAAATGTGACGCAAGAATAGAAAGTTTCTGTTCCATAGGCTGGATGAGCCTCAACAACAAATGAAACTTGACTCCCCTGGGCCGTTTGGCCATGTGCCAATAAATGTGCAGTAAGGTGTGGTCGCATATTGACTGCAATTGCTACCTGTTGCGGTTTGCCATGGTGAATGGTGACTTTTGTTCAGAGAAAAGCACACCAAATGGGGATTATCCTTTTAAGGTTCAAGCTTGAACAACCTACAGCGTTAGTTAGGTACTCCCTGCTGAACTGAGGAGGAAAATCCTCAACACCACGGACTTCTCCGTAAATAGTACTGAGGTGTCTTTGCATACAGTGAGACAGACATACTCAAGAGGACCCGAAAATTAGTGCCTGACCAAAGGTTGGCCGCGCCATGTTGCGTAGGTTCTCATTATCCTAATAAGACTACTGGATTTGGGTGACAGAATCACCTGGACTTCGGGGGACTGAGTCTAAACCCACACCATATTATGCCTGTCGGCCTAATCCAGGTTTGTTCAAGCTAACTATCAGTGTCTCATCCCCACCCAAGAGCAGAGATGATTGGGCAACAGGGCACATGACATAAATGACTCCTTAGGGAAATCGTGGCCACTCAGATCTCATCCGTTTCTCTCAGTTATATTACTCTCACATATGCAAGGACAATTAAAGGCAGAGTATAGTTCAATAAGGTTTTATTGAAGTAACTGAATCATAGATAATAAGGCATGTATTGTAATAACAAGGATGATGAAGCACAATAAGATTAAGATTGTGATAAGTAGAGTAAAACACAAAAATAAAGCTACCATTGTGTCACTAAGCTTGTGAAGGATAGTTCCTCCCTAGGCTATGTTAGAGCACAGCATTTTAAACTCTTATTCTGCCCTTTAGGTTTCACCTGGGGAGACATCATCCCTCATACCTGAGCAAGAGGCCTGTAGTCTACATAAGCAGCTGCAGCGAAGCATTCAGCAATCAGCATACAGTCGTGGTCATCTGGCTGGAATCTCCCTTTAATGTACATGGGTCAAAGGAGTGTTTTTATAATAAAAGAGTTGATGTTCCAAGAAAGGATCCCTACGTAAGAGTGTGTATGTTTCTGTGAACATTGGAGACAAAGCGTACCACTATTGCCGGCATCCTATCTTACTGCAGCCTTGAGAAAAGCACATAGTGAAAGAAATGTCTTGGTTAAGAATGCATTGCTGACCTAGGCTAAGAACAGCTAGATACAGAAAATAAAACAAGACCGCAAATGTGGCTATTGTTAAAATAATATAACAAAGCTAGAATAAAACATATCTAAGTAAATGTGCACAACGGCAGGCCTAGTTTGCTAAAATAACATGTACAAAGCTATAGCTAAAATGACTACACAACACCCTCCCCTTGCCGGTTCAAAGGTGAGTCAAAGCCTAATTATATAAAAATCCTACTAAAATTTAACCTAAGGCACAGATAGGGGAATGTCAGTAATGACAAGTTTAAAAGATATTTGAGCATGTATGAAAAGGGCAATGTAAAATTTTAATTGTGGCATCAGGAAAAGCCGAATTTCAAAAGTCAGAGTCATTTTTAAAATCACCAATTCAATCTGGGATAATTGAAGACAGGAAATCTTCCACTTCGGCAGGTGGTAAATTAGGAAATTCATCGCCAAGGAAAACCAAGGAGCATTTGTGCTCCAAAGCCTGAGCTCCAGTAGAGGCAGCAGCATTCCTTGGTGTTCCCAACAGTGTGTTTAGAGCTGCATGATCCACAAAGGGCAACTCATAAACAGCTTCTCATAGCAAACGCACCCTCAACGCGCATGTCTGGTAATGAGCCCTCAGCGAGAACATCAACAGATCAGCCTCCAATGAAAGCAACCACTGTGTAGAAAGACAAACTATCAGTGCACATTCAAAAGTGCACCAGACGCTTCGAAACACAGGCTGCACACAATGCAAAACCGGTCTGAATGACAGAGACCAGTCACACTCCAATTGCTCCAGGAGTGATGCTACAAAGTACTGCATCATGCGTTCACGAGACAGCTGCACTGGTGGAAGCACTTTCAGCCTTCCTTGTTGTAACGGGACAGCCATTGTGCAGAAAAAGTAGCAATAGCAAGATGCCACCTATTATACCCAAAGTTATCGGAAATCCCGCTAAACCACTGGAGAATATTGAGTGGATGGCTGAAGGTATTAAGCCAAATATAGAGGAGAATGTGTACATGAAACCAGAACCAACAGCCTTAAAGAAATTTGCGATTCCATTAGTAGTGGAAGCATTAAATATCCGTCCCACGAGTTCACCAAAGTGTCTCAGAAAGTTAGTACTTAAAAGGGACTGTATCTCTGCAGATGACCTCGCAACCTGAAGCGCATAGGTGGTGCGTGCAGATGTAAGCACCACATGTTTTTGAAAATATAAAGCTTTGAGTCTGTTCAACTTTTCAAATTCTCATTTGAAGTAGTGATATGGAGCCAAATCTCAGCTACTTCCCTCTGTCGTGTAGGAGGAAAAAGTACATTCCTGCAGCATGTAACAATTTTCAAGACTGAAACAACATAAACTATTCCGGCCCGCATCCCACAACAGCTCTCACTATTAAGGAGCACATAGCTGCCATTCGAGAGCACCTGGAACGCAGGTCTAATCAAGGTGGACTGGGACTCCCTTCAGATAATAAGCCAAGTTTGCTGCCAAAGCGTTACATGTCCCATGCAAGGACAGCTGTTTACAAACCATTGAGTGGCTGACAGAAGTCTCACATTCACAACTGCTAAGAAAGACCTCTTTCATGCCACTAAGACATTTGTACAAGAAGGGTAGCTCCCACACCTCATTGATGTAACTATCTTCTAGCCTTTCATATCTGCCCACTGGAATGTGTTTTAAGCAGGATGTGAATGAAAGTTTTAAGGAGGCAGATTGTTGACCCCGTGTATCAACCACTCAGCAGATGGTATTTCAGCCACAGTAAAAGGCAACTTTTCTAATTTCTCAATATTTAACATGACATAAGTTGCTTCTTTTTTTGCCATTAGTTGTTGTTGTCGTGTTAAATTAAATATGGAAAATATGTCCCTTGCACTAACGTGTTGCCAGGGAACGCAACCTGCTTTTAGTGTTTGTAGTGTCCAACCCAACTGCATAATTGATCTTAGTTGATTCTGTCCATGCTGTAAAGAGGACATGTCGCTCTGTACTATGCAGAGGAAACAATGCAGTTTACGGTGTATATTTGGTCGGACAGGGTATTAATCCCATTATCTACAACAGCTGTTGCCTTCGGCAAGTTTTCCTGATCTATTTGCCTTAACCGGGCAGCAGCTTTTTGTGGAGAAAGCTTCCAAATTTCATTGTAAACAGCATATACGAAGCGTTTTCTGCATTGTTTTCCGGGGCCTAACAGGAAATCCTGTAAGTCAGTATTATTAGACAGGAGACTGAGCTGTTCTTTAATAGCATCTAGTGATGAACCCTTCAACTATTGTTGGCATAGTTTCCCTGTACTATATGTTGTTACTATACCTGCGTGTTCAGATGACACATAGTGAGGGTCAGGCCTACTTGTTCTAAAACCCCTGTGGAATTTACAAAATGTTTATAACATCCATTGGTATCTATTGGCCATAATAACCACCCACCAGGACGTGAAAGTGAAGCATTAAACGTGCCATTTTGGGGCCATTCATCGAGCTGATCTTCAGTTGCATTTATATACTTTTGGCATTTGTAAAATTGCGCAGGGGCAGGAATCCTGGGCTCATTCAAATCCTTAATATTTGCTAAGCCTAAACAGCTTGTCTGCTGTACAGTTTCATTTAAAAATATTAATTGAATAGGTATCAGGCATGCTCTAAACAAAGCTTTCTTTCCCCTTATTTGCCAATGTTTTGTTCCCCAAACACTTTTTAAGTCAATCGACTTCAACCAATATTCATAGCCTTCTATAGCCAACCGGAAACACAATAAATGAATTTTGTATCAGTCAACAGTATATGTACATTTTCCATGAATATCAATTTGAAATCATATGACTCAGCATTTTTAACATTGTGCCCATAAAAATATGCACATTTTTCAGAATATGTTTTAGAATTCTCTTGTGGTGTAGTTGGACAATGTTTCCATTGTGTGTAATTAAAAATAATCTTTGGGGTACTTGCTCTGTAAATGAAATGGGGGTCATAATAAGCATAGCAGAAAATGTCACCATAATTCTCTTTGGATTGATAAACATTCTCACTTTCGAATACAGTAAAATACTGCAACTCAGTCATCATAGAATCAACTGTTTTCACATCCCAGTCATCAGAAAGAAACAACTCTGGGCATTATTACATAATTCATATGAATTTTAAACACATTAATAGACAGAAAGTAATAACAAAGCCAATCCAAAGGAAGAAAGTTAATACAGTCACGGAAAGCCACGGATAGTTCCAGCTTACATGTTTTTGGTAGTTCAGATGCAGAAGAGGCAAATGAGTCCGAAAAGGTGTCAGTGATGTTGGCAAAGTATTCAGAAGCAGTTTGTGAAAATCAATCAGCATTAGCTGAGCAGTTTTTGTGTGTTCCAGTGCCATCATCAGAGCCTTTAGGTCTGCTAGTTGTGCAGTGCAATCTCCTAGTGTTTGCGTAAAGGTATGTTGTGGATGGAATTTACTACCCATCATATAACCACTTACGATTGCACAAGCAGTGGAGTATTGATGCTTTGTGCCTAGAGATTGTTTTGCTGAGCCATTGGTGTACATGACTCTTTGATATTAATCAATAGGCAGTGTATTTGTCGGAACTGGGTATTCTAGTACATATTGCAACAATTCTTGAGTTTGTAACTTTGGGTCAAAAATATAGTCATTATCTGTGGCTGTCAGACGTTGTCCATTGGATCCAACGTGGATGTAATGCTTTAGTGTTTGGAACACTGGCTTTAGTAACAGCCTCAAGGGCAGCGATTGGAGATGCAACAATAATGTGTTTCCCCTGGGCCAGTGGTCTTTCTTTAATGACAGCCATCTGAACAGCAGTGAGAATTTTGTCAGTGGGAGCAAAACTTTGTTCTGCTGTTGAATATAGATGTGATTTGTTTGCGATCGGGACTGGCTCACCCTCATTGAATGTTACATAGGTGAAACCAATGGCACCAGCAATTACTCTGATGACCAGATGTTTTTTATTGTCCCTTGTGTGTAAATGTTGTGGTGCAAACATGTCTGGTTGCAGTGCTCTGGGAATGCATGTGTGTTCGACTGTCCAGAATTTACTGGAAAAGACAGGACATATCAAGTCATATAAGGGTTTTAGGCGTGATGCGTAATCAGGAATGTATGTTCTGCCAAAATTTAGAAAACCCAACAGGGATTGGAATTTTTTAATGGTATTTGGAGGTTGTAACTGTGCGCATTTTTCTAAGACTTGTGGCACTAGGCTCTTTCCTTCACTTGATAATTCAAATCCCAGAAACAGGACACTAAGGAAGGTATTTTTGGTCTTTTGAAGTTGAATTTATAGCCGAATTCGGCAAATCCCAAAACAATGAGGGCTAACAGTCTTAGATGTTGCAGTAATTCATCGTCCGTAAGGTAAATATCATCTGCATAGGACAATGCTTCAGGGTCAATGTTGTGCAATATTGAAGTTACACGAGCCGCGAACAGTCCTGGACTGTTCTTTTACCTCTGTGGTAAATAACAGAATTTTCTGGGAGCCTAGTGCGCTCAAACATGTTAGTTCTCTACTCTCAGGCACTATTTTTTGGCAGAAGAAACAATTTGAAATATCCAATGTAGTTTTGTATTTTTTGTGCACTATATTGCTCATAAGTGCTGTGCTGTGAGAGTTTTGTATAGCATATGTGTGTGTGACTGTTTGAGTGTCTGTAGTCTAGGACTATTCTGTATGAATGGTCCGGTTTAGCTACAGGGAATAGAGGATTATTCATTGGTGAGACACAGGGTTCGATTACGCCCCGGTACTCTAGTTGTGTGAGGATTTCCCTCACGGGTGCTTTAGCATCATGTTTTATTGGATACTGGGATTGAGGTGGGGTTCATCTTTTAATTTGAATTACATCGTAGGGGGAATCTTTATCCCACCCTTTGTGGTTGCGATATAGCACGGGTTTCTGCGCAAATGCCCAATCAATGGCATAGGATTCTGCAAGCTCATTGGGAACAAGAGGTCAGAAAGAAGGTTTGATTACCTCTTCCCCATATGGGCAAGTATGGACAAATTCAGGTGGCCAATCTCTTTTGGCCAGTAGAAAATTATTAATGTTTATGACGAGGCCCCAAAAGATTGTGTTGATTGTGCGTTCAATGTCTCCTTCTAACTGTATTGTTACTTTGTACATCCTGTCAGGCGTGGAGACACGCATGTCCAGAGTTTCAACTTGTAAGAAGTCATCAGTTGCTTTCACCTCCAGATGCTCTTGAAAATTCCGGCGAACTATGGTGACCTCTGCTGCGCTGTCTAGCAGAGCTGGTGCCCACATCTTGTTCTTCAATAGAGCCCTCTTCTTGAGTGGCATGACGAATCATAACTGCTGCCACTTTTTTCTTTTTGAATTGAGTTTTGTGTTGGGTGAACTTTCTCTTCTTTTTTAACAGAAATTTCTGTAGAGCGTTGTGATTCCTGTCTCGTATTCATGTACTCAGTTCTTTGCTCTGACCGCCCATCTTTCTCACTGTGTTTTTCCGGGTGAGTCCTGAAAAGAACGAGATTGGCGTGTATCAGTATATTGATATCTGTCAGGCATTTTAGTACTATCTCTATTTTGGAGATTATATCTATTCTGTGGGGTCTTCATATGCAGAGATTCTCCCCTTTCTTTTTTAGGTGTTTCTTGTTTTTTATCCCAACATTTTTTAGAACCCTCAGGTGCTTTCTTGGTAGACTCTTTATTAGATTTACCCTGAAACTGTGCCAATGCCCAATCCATAGCGTAGGATTCTGCAAGCTCATCGGGAACAAGAGGTGAGAAAGAAGGTTTGATAACCTCTTCCCCATATGGGCAAGTACAGACAAATTCAGATAGCCAATCCCTTTTGGCCAGTAGAACATGATAAATGTTTATGACAAGGTCCTAAAAGATTGTGTCGATTGTGCGTTCAATGTCTCCTTCTAACTGTATTGTTACTTTGTACACCCTGTCAGGCATAGAGGCATGTCTGGAGTTTCAACTTGTAAGAAGTCATCAGTTGCTTTCACCTCCAGATGCTCTTGAAAATTCCGGCGAACTATGGTGACCTCTGCTGCGCTGTCTAGCAGAGCTAGTGCCCATGTCTTGTTCTTCAATAGAGCCCTCTTCTTGAGTGGCATGACGAATCGCAACTGCTGCCACTTTTTTCTTTTTAAATTGAGTTTTGTGTTGGGGAACTCTCTCTTCTTTTTTTACCAGAAACTTCTGTAGAGCGTTGTGATTCCTGTCTCGGTTTCATGTACTCAGTTCTTTGCTCTGACCGCCCATCTCTCTCACTGTGTTTTTCCAGTGAGTCCTGAAAGGAACGAGATTGGCGTGTATCAGTATATTGACATCTGTCAGGCGTTTTAGTATTATCTCTATTTCTGAGATTATATCTATTCTGTGGGGTCTCCGTATGCGGAGATTCTCCCCTTTATTTTTTAGGTGTTTATTGTTTTTTATGCCAGCATTTTTTAGAACCCTCAGGTGCTTTCTTGGTAGAATCTTTATTAGATTTACCCTGAAACTGTGGTTTTGTGGGTCTGGCCCCATACTATCTTGATCAATACTAGAGTAGGTCTCCACGATAATCTTTGGCAGCTCACGTTCTTGATCCTGTGGAGGGATGTCCGGGAGCTGCATGTGCACTGCTAGTGCAACTGCTTCCCCTTTAAGTTTACTTAATATGATTGAAGATACAGTGGCAAAATTGCCCATAAGTTCCATCCCCAAGTCTAGGGCCGGGGCAGCCCCATATTCATCTTGAATTTGTTTTAACACTCCCGGTAAGTTGGCAAGTGTATAGTGTGCAGTTTTATAGAGCTTGCAATTACCGTGCCCCAAGAATTACAGTTATCTACTGTTGGAACCATCCCAAATGGCAAGCACATAGTTAATATTCTATGCTTAACCGGAGGTCCCCTATGGGGAAATACTGCTTTCAGTGCATTTATTATTTGAGCTAACCAAAAAGGGAACCTCTTCCCGTTTGGCGGATACCTTACCCATAATCAAATGTACAGTCGCAGAGTTAATGCCTGGCGTTGCTGCATGTAGTTGCACCAGGGCAGCACATGCTGGGTTTGTATTTAATGATTGCATTACAAACTGTACTAACCGTCTGTATATTTCCGTAAGTTCAGCATATAAGCGGCGGACTTCAGCTACCGTCAAGGTTGCTGCATCAGGGTGCGGTGTATATGTGGCCAATAAAGGCCAGGTAGGACCATCATTACTTAGAGGACCTAACTAACATAGGATTGTATGTGGTAGGGCGACATCAAGCCAATTATTATGGTCTTGATAAGATAGAGGTATTTCCAAATATGCATAAGCTCTATAATGTGCAGGCATGTTTGCAGGTGTATAGTGTTCCAATCAGCTGCTGGAAATGTAACCCAAGAATAGAAAGTTTCTGTTCCAGAGGCTGGATGAGCCTCAACAACAAATGTAACTGGACCCCCCTGGGCCATTTGGCCATGTGCTACATTTGTTCCACATTTATTCATCACTTTTCAAAAATGACGATCATATTTTTGGCCTACCAGGCGCTTCTAGTTCTAGTCCTCCCACGATGTCTATGTTCACTTTCCTTGCTTAATTAGGTGTGTGTTTATAATTATTCATTTCTCTTCCAAAATGGCGACCATACTTTCTTGGTCTACCAGTCGCTTTCAAATTTTTAGTCCTTCCTCGATGGCCACGGGTATGTGTGCGTCTTGACTTTAAATTGGCAGCCGTTGAGCTAGCTTCGTTATTGACCGCTTGTACAAACATTGGAAAGACTGGACTTTCACAGTGAGCCTCGTTCGTATTACGAGTCTGTAGTGCCTTAACGTCTTGTGCACGCATCCTGTTTCTCGGGAACATGTGTTTTTAAGGAGTCATCTGCTTATATACATCGCCCACCTTCCTTGGTTAACGGGTATTCTTGCTTACTTGCTGCATGGGTATTGGGTTTGTACGTGTTACTACGCGACTACACCCCAGTATGGGGTTTATACTTTTGTGTTTTTACTTTGTTGCTTCTCTTTTGTTATCCAGAGACACGCCAAAAGTCATGTATTTTTATTTTCAAAAGTCACCATCCTTTTGCAAACCTTTCTATACATGACGATGTAAGCGGTTCGGGGGTGCTGTCTGATTTTTGTTTGTGGCGGTCTTTATATATAGTGCATAACGTTTGAGAAGCAGTCTTAAAGACGCCCATTGACATGTATTTTTTTCTTACCCTCTCTTTTTTGGGGCATTTTCCTTTTTGGCGTTGCTGTTACAAGGGACATAACTCTGCTATGCATACCCTTAGATATTTTTTGGGTTACACTCTTTTTCTCTCGCTCTGTGTTTTTTCTGGCTTATTCCCACATTGCTATGGAGTGTTTGTTTCGTTCTTATTCTTACAGACTTATCAAGGTCTTAGCCTTGTCACTATTTATGAGCATATCATACTCCTCATTATATACGTCTTACATTGGACTCTCAGTATGTTCAGGACTTTGGATACTTGCCAGAATCTGTGCAATTTTTCAGCCTTTTTTACTTATGGTATGTTGTTTGTTTTTCTTTGGTTGCA
Organism: Pleurodeles waltl; assembly: GCF_031143425.1. Taxonomy (NCBI): domain Eukaryota; kingdom Metazoa; phylum Chordata; class Amphibia; order Caudata; family Salamandridae; genus Pleurodeles; species Pleurodeles waltl. The sequence goes on from NC_090444.1 coordinate 1,606,935,702, forward strand.
CTTGTTAAGTGCTTTGCATGATGGCTTATATACTTGGTGTAATCTTTGGTAATTTTTTAACTTGATCCTAGATGAGATTTCTCTTTTTCTTTCTATATACAGGTGTCTATCGTTGTGTATGAGCCACTCACAATGCGTGTATATAATCACATGGTTGTTCTTGCACCCTGTTGCATGAAGGCACTATATATCACGTCTTTGGGTATTACCCAGTCTTTGTCACCAATAAGACACATCTCTGGTGGGACCCCTTTGTGTGCTGCTTATTTAATTTTTCTATTACACTCTTTTTATTATATTCTATGGACTTGAATTTTTACATGTCCTGTTGAGGGTTTCTTTTTGGAGGAACAAAAAGTGTATTGATTCCTTTGAAAGTATGATACTATACCATTAGATGTGTATTTTCTTTTGTTCCTATTCTGTTTACAGCCTTGAGGAAGCCTCATTGACGAAACACGTGTCAGCTGTATTTCCATTGGACTAACTGTTGCTCTGATTGGAAACATATGTCAGCGGATAAATAAAATCTTCATGATGCACCACATACCTGTGTTATGCGCTGATTTGCAAGCACAGTAAAGATTGCACTTTTTGGACTTTTTGGTGTGCCCCGGTACTTAATTTCTCCACACCATATGATGCCTGTCCTGTCAGTCTAATCCGGGTTTGTTCCGGCTAACTAGCAGTGCCTCATCTCCACCCAAGAGCAGAGATGATTGGGCAACCGGCCCCATGACATAAATGGCTCCTCATGGAAATCGTTGTCACTCAGATCTCATCTGTTTCTCTCAGTAACATTAGTCTCACATATGCAGGGACAATCAGAAGCAAATTATAGTTTGATAAGGTTTTATTGAAGTAACTGCATCTTAGAAAATAAGGCGTGTATTGCAATAACTAGGACGATGAAGCAAAATAAGATTAAGCTTGTGACAAGTAGAGTAAAACACAAAAATAACGCTACCTTTGTGTCACTAAAATTGTAAAGGATAGTTGCTACCTAGGCTATGTTCGAGCACAACATGTTAAGCTCTAATCCTGCCCTTTTGGTTTCCCCTGGGAAGACATCATCCCTCATACCTGAGCAAGAGGCCTGCAGTCTATATAAGCAGCGAAGCAATCAGCAATCAGCATACAGTTGTGGTCATCTGGCTGGAATCTCTCTCTAACGTACATGGGTCAAAGTAGTGTTTTTATAATAAAAGAGCTGCTGTTCCAAGAAAGGATCCCTACATAAGAGTGTGTATGTTTCTGTGAACATTGGAGACAAAGCGTATCACTTTTACTGGCAATCTAACTTACTGCAGCCTTGAGAAAAGCACATAGTGAAAGAAATGTTTTGTTTAAGAATGCAGTGCTGACCTAGGCTAAGAACAGCTAGATAGAGAAAATAAAACAAGACCGCAAATGTGGTTATTGTTAAAATAATATAACCAAGCTAGAATAAAAATTATCTAGGTTAAAGTGCACAACAGCAGGCCAAGTTTGCTAAAATTATGTGTATAAAGCTATAGCTAAAATGACAACGCAACAATGGCGAAGAAGAAAGCTAATTACATTGTGCTTGATATTGAGATGTTAAAAAAGTTGCCTTTTACTGTGGCTGAAACACCATGATTAGTGTGGTTAATACATGGAGTGATCTCCTTGCCTCTATGGACATTTTAATTCACTTTGTGTCAGCTGCCAGGCCTTTTCCCCCTCAGGTGCCAGGCCTTTTTTTGGCTGTTTGGGGCAGATCGCGCTTAGGCACTCATAACTTTTTCTCCACATAAGCTAGTCACGCCAAACTTGCGTCCTTTTTTCCAACATCCTAGGGATTCTAGAGGTACACAGACTTTGTGGGTTCCCCTGAAGAAGACCAGGAAATTAGCCAAAATACAGTGAAAACTTCGATTTATTTTTAAAAATGAGAAAAAAGGCTGCAGAAGAAGGCTTGTATTGTTTTACCTTAAAATGGCATCAACAAAGGGTTTGCGGTGCTAAAATCACCATCTTCTCTGCTTTTAGGAACAGGCAGACGTGAATCAGAAAAACACATTTTTCAACACAATTTTGGCATTTTACTGGGACATACCCCATTTTTACTATTTTTTGTGCTTTCAGCCTCCTTCCAGTTATTGACAGAATGGGTATGAAACCAATGCTGGATCCCAGAAAGCTAAACATTTCTAAAAAGTAGACAACATTCTGAATTCAGCAAGGGGTCATGTGTGTAGATCCTACAAGGGTTTCCTACAGAAAAAAACATCTGAAATATAAAAAACATTACAATTGACGTGAAAAAAACAGCCATTTTTCTCCACGTTTTACTCTGTAACTTCTTCTTGCAATGCCAGATTTAAAAAAAGCAATATACTGTTATGTCTGCTGGAATCTTCTGGTTGCGAGGATATATAGGGCTTGTAGGTTCATCAAGAACCCTAGGTACCCAGAGCCAATAAATGAGCTGTACCTTGGGTTTTCATTCTATACCGGGTACACAGCAAATCATTTGCTGAAATATAAAGAATGAAAAATAGTTATCAAGAAAACCTTTGTATTTCCAAAATGGGCACAAGATGAGGCGTTGGGAACCAGTGGTTATTTGCACATCTCTGAATTCCGGGGTGCCCATACTAGCATGTGAATTACAGGGCATTTCTCAAATAGACGTCTTTTTTACACACTGTCTTGCATATGGAAGGAAAAAATGTAGAGAAAGACAATGGGCATTAACACTTGTTTTGCTATTCTGTGTTTCCCCAAGTCTCCCGATAAAAATGGTACCTCACTTGCATGGGTAGGCCAAATGCTTGCGACAGGAAACTCAACATGGACACATCACATTTTTACATTGAAATCTGACTTGTTTTTTGCAAAGTGCCTAGCTGAAAGTTTTGGCCTCTAACTCAGCTGGCACCGAAGGAAACCTAGCAAACCTGCACATTTTTTAAAACTAGACACCTAGGGGAATCCAAGATGGGGTGACTTGTGGGGCTCTCACCAGGTTCTGTTACCCAGAATCCTTTGCAAACCTCAAAATGTGGCCAAAAAAACACGTATTCCTCTCATTTTGGTGTCAGAAAGTTCTGGAATCTGAGAGGAGCCACAGATTTCCTTCCACCTAGCGTTCCCCCACATCTTCAGATAAAAATGGTACCTCAGTTGTGTGGGTAGGCCTAGTGCTCCCGACAGGAAATGCCCCAAAACACTATCTGGACACATCAAAATGATCAAATACAAAACTACCTGTTTTTGCGGGGGAGGGCACCTGCGTTTTTGGTCCTGGGCTCTTCAGCCATCAAGGGAAACCTACCAAACCCAGACATTTTTTAAAACTAGACACCCGAGGGAGACTAGGGAGGTGTGACTTGCATGGATCCCCCAATGTTTTCCTACCCAGAATCCTCAGCAAACCTCAAATGTAGCTAAAACATCAATTTGTTCCCACATTTCTGTGTGGGATCACTGCACTGGGACAAATTTCCTACAACCCAACTTTGCCCTCAGCCTCCCAGTAAAGATTATACCTCACTTGTGAAGGTGGGCCAAGTGCCTGTGACAGGGAAGAGCCAAAAGCATGTTGAAATTGAGGGGGAACCAAAGCAGGTCCAAAAGGGCAGTTTAAAAAAAACATTTTTAGCCTGACAAGTGCAGCAGAATTTTTATCGGTATAGATGAGACAATGTTGGGTGGTAGGAATTTTGTGGATTCCTGCAGATTTCAGAAGGTTCCATCACAAAAATGTGGGAAATGTGTGATTTCCAGCAAAGTTGGAAGTTTGCAGGGCATTGTGGGTAAGAAAATGGTGCGGGTGCATGTGAAGCACACCACCCTGGAATCAACCAGATGGTTAGTTTACAGATGTGTGTAGGTCTTGTGGATTTTTCTACATGGCAGTGTCTCAAAGTCAAAAAAGTGCAGCCCTCACCATTCCAACTGGGACGACTTTGAGAGTTACCAAGCTCTCATGGCCCAAATGTAAAACCAAAACCCAAAATAATCAAATGTCCTCATGCTTGCTGTGGGATAAGATGTTTTAGTGTGCGGGGGAGAGCTGAAAGACTGTTACCCCCTTCAGTTGGGGTGGGGCATAACCTGGCCCATACTGGTTGGTAGCCACCACCCCACTATTTTTTTTTTAAATACCTGGCATCTAGTAGACTTTCTGCCCCGCAGGGTTGTGGATCAGGGGTAATTGCCCAATCTTCCCACTGGTGGGCAGAACAACTTTGGCCCCATTTATTTGGGGTGGGGATATGGCCATACCCCCACCATTTTATTTTGAAAATAAATAAATCTTCCCTGGTCTCTGGTGTGCTTTCTGCCCCCTTTGGGGGCTGATGAGCCTTCCAAAAATAGGCTGATCTGCCCCCAAGGGGGGCAGGTATGGCCAACAATAATGTGCCCCCATGGTGAGTGACACTTGCCCAAGGGGCTACCCCCCAAACAAAACACATACATATACACACAACAATCCCCGGTGTCTAGTGGCCTAAATACAATTTGCCCCCAGGGGAGCGACCCTTGCCTAAGGGGTCACTCCCCATACATAAAAACATAAAGTAAATAAAAAAATATATATATCTCTGGTGCCTAGAGATTTCTGCCCCGCCCCCGGGGACAGATCGTTGTAATTATATTAGGCCGATCTGCATCCGGGGGGCAGAAAAGGCCTAAAAATATTTTGCCCCCCCCGGGGAGCAGCCCTTGCTCAAGGGCCCCTCCCCTTATGCGTAAGTATATTTAAAAAAAATCCCCAGGTGTCTAGAAATGGCCTAAACATAATTTGGCCCCCTGGGGAGCGGCCCTTGCCCAAGGGAGTGCTCCCCACATATAAAAAAAATATAAACAAAAAAAATTATCCCTGGTGTCTAGGGGTTTTCTGCCCCCCCTTGGGTAAATCGGCCTAAATATATTAGGCCTATCTGCCCCTGGGGGGCAGAAATGGCCTAAAAATAATGTGGCCCCCTGGGAAGCAGCCCTTGCCCAAGCATAAGTATGATAAAAAAGAAAATTCCCTGGTGTCTAGTGGTTTTGCCTAATTGTATTAGGTTGATCTGCCCCCAGGGGGAGTCAGAAATGGCCTAAAAATAATTTGGCCCCCGGGGAGCGACCCTTGCCTAAGGGGTCACTCCCCACACATAAAAATAAAAATGAAAAAAAATACAATGATCCCTGGTGTGTAGGGGTTTTCTGCCCCCCATGGGGGCAGAATTTGCCTAAAAATAATTTGGTCCCCTAGGGAGAGACCCTTGCCCAAGGGGCTGCTCCCCTTATGCATAAGTATGATAAAAAAGACAATTCCCTAGTGTCTAGTGGTTTCTGACCTCCTGGGGAGCGACCCTTGCCTAAGGGGTCGCTCACCACACATAAAAATAAAAAATAAACAAAAAAAATTATCCCTGGTGTCTAGGGGATTTCTTCCCCCCGGGGGGCAGAAATTACCTAAAAATAATTTGGCTCATCACACATAAAAATAAAAAAATAAAAAATAACATTATCCCTGGTGTCTAGGGGTTTTCTGCCCCCCCGGGGACAGATCGGCCTAATTATATTAGGCCGAAATGGCCTACAAATGATTTGGCCCCCTGGGGAGCGGCCCTTGCTCAAGGGGCCGCTCACCTTATTGAAATATAAAAATAAAAAAATCACTGATGTCTAGTGTGCATTTCTGCTGCCCGATTGCTATCTGAGAGAGACATGAAAGGAAAGGTCTTTCCTTTCATGCCTCTCCCACCCCACCTCCCGGTCGGAATAGAAATGCTTTTGAGCATTCCAGCTCACCCCAAGCACCCTGAGGGTTAAAACAATTTCCTGTTGTCAGATAACTACATTCATGAGGTATGTGCATTGCCCTTTGATTTCAAACGCTTGAATGCCGACAAGGAGGTTTTTCTTAATGGAAGCAAATGTGAAACTTCTGTAAGCCATTCTACGATTTGCAAACAGGTGGCATTGCACAGAACATGCAACATTTCTGTGGTGAACTTAGCTTGTTATTTGAATTGTAATCCCATCCCTTTGATTCACCCAGTGTTTCAGTTACTTTCGAATGGGAGTTATTTGGCTGTTGCAAGGCTGTTTTGGGGTGAAAGCAGGTATCACCTATGTAATTTCTGTTTCTCAAATAGTGACTAGTTGTGGAAATGTGCTTTTCCCTCCCACGCATAAGATAAAAGTAGTAGTGAATTTGTGGCCTCACATTGCTACTTATAATGTAAATTTTTGACAATCTGAGCAGACTGAAAGCACTCTTGTTTCAAAAACATGAGGTGCTTACATCAGCCCGTGAAACATGTGACCTGAAAGTGGCAAGGTTGTCCGCAGAGATACAGTCTCTTTTAAATACAAACTTTCCAAAACACCTTGATGAATTGGTCAGTCGCATTTTTAATGCATCTAGCACCACTGGCATTGCACAATTTTTCTAGCCTGTAGGTTCTGGATTTGTCAGCATCTTCTAGACTGTGAGCCTGATTTAGAGTTTGGCAGATGGACCACTATGTCACAAACAGGACGGATATTGGTCTGCTTTATTACGATATCTATAGGACATGAAGAAATCATAATACGGCAGATGGAGTATCTGTCACGTTTGTGACAGAGTACTGTGTCTGCCATAATCTACATCAGGCTGTGTGTTTTGAGCTATACCTTCAGCCTTTCACTCACTTTTTTCAAGTGTTTTCTGAGGTTTCCCGATTGTTTTAGTATTAAATGGCGGTACCGTGGTGTTACCATTTTTAATTTGCAATGGCTGCCCCATCTCAATTCAAAGGAGTGATGGAGCTTCCACCAGTCCAACTTTGTCATGTATGCATGATGCAGTACTTTGGAACATCACTATTGGAGGAACTTGACAAGATTTAGTCATAGTCATTTCAACCGGTTCTCTGCTGTGTGTAGCCCATCTTCTGTTTCTTATGGTGCCCTTTCGAATGTGCAGTGGAAGTGAGCTGTTCTATGACAGTGGTTCCCAACCTTTTGACTTCTGTGGACCCCCACTTTATCAATACTGGAACCCAGTAACTCCCACTGAATCATTATTGGAATACGGAGATCCCCCGCTGAGTCATTGCTGAAAGCTATACCCTAATCTGTTAAAATTATAAACTTTTCTAAGCAGTCGCTGACCCCCTGAGGAAGCTTTGTGGACACCCAGGAGTCCCTGAACCACAGGTTGGGAGCCACTGTTATATGAGATTGCAGTTGCTACGTGACACCTTCTATGACCTCCCCCTCTTGTGTATCTAGTGGCTCTTGGTGTCCCAACATCTGGCACAGCACGGAATGCTGCCCCCTCAGCCATGACTTTTCCTAAGACAACAGATAATGTGTGCTCCTTCCCCCTTTTGAACAAGGCTTTGGTGGTTTTATCACCTGCCAAAGTAGGCTGTCTCCTGGATTCCAACTCCAATGATGTGTTTGATGAACTCATGCAGTATTTCAATTGTTTTTAATTGCCACTCTTTTCTTCAAATTGACTTGTTTTAATTGAGCCTTATGCTTTGGCATGGTCTGCTTGTCAACATGGGCATTTTTATTTTTTTATGTATATATTTTTTTATTATGCTTGCCTTTAAGTTAGTTGTTTTATATTTTCTTAATTTTAGGTCCTGGATCCTACACTCCTACACTAGCAAGAGAAGGATGTTGTGGGTTCTCCTTAGTTCACCCTTATTTTAGCATTGGGTCCGTAGCCTGTGCCGTTTACACGTAGACAGATTTTTATTCATTTCAGATTTTTTTGCACAGCCAGCTTATAGCTTGCTGTTTTTATATTTTAATAAGCTGCTCCATTCTGAAAAGATATAGTTGTTCACGCTGCATATTGTTATCAGCTCCTTGTACACATTTCACTTTGTTTCCTGTTCAAGGCTGTCATGTTCGGTACATGCTATTCTAACTCCTATTGCTGCTCCAGGAGCTCAGGAGCTCAGGAGTCAGTCCCCAATTCCTAGACATATAATAACATGAGGCCTGTTCTTAGAACACTGCAGGTTTTAATACATGAAGGCATGTTCCAGTCATGATTGTCCTGCAGTGCACATCATTTCGTTAACAGCTTCACTGATCCTGACACTGACTCTTCAGCCACCTGAGAGGATTACCAATCAGACAACAGGCAGATCTTTGCCAGCCACTTCAGGTATGGGGTTGAGGTCCTTCCTGTAGACCGATAGGGAGAAGTGTTACCACCGTTATGCTCTCAGAATGTAGACATATGGTATAGGTAGGAACCGTTAGGTCTTTTTTCCTTTTATCTCTGTTGGTGCGGTGCGAGCATAGGTTTGCTGTTCATTAGCGACACAGACTAAGGTGCCATTGTTGGGGGCCTCCAGTCATGGATATGGTGACTAGGCGTAGGTTAAATGAAACCACACACCCCAGCATTCATTGCTGACAATACGAGGAGGAAGGCAGGACAAGACATCCTTGTCTGAACCAGAACATAGAACGAATAAGGCCCTGAAGAAGGCTACAGATATAAATGAAACACGTTGGGTGGCTGTTAGTCTTCTAACCCAAAATTCTTTGAAAGAGGAATATGAATACTTTTTTTTGTGAACATTAACCTGTCAAGATTGGAAATAAAAAAAAAAGAAGAATCAACATTTTTGACATTTTAAGGTAAAAATAGTTTTTTGATCACCACGTATCACCACGTTTGTTTTTTTACTTCTGGTTTGACACCTTGGAGCAGCAGATTTATTGGGTGTTTGCACATCATACAGTTGGATTGATATTGGTTGGAACAGGGTGTTGGTTTTGGATGTGGGCTTGCTGGTCTTTTTCTTGGATAGGAGCCATAAGGCTATTAGAATCATATAAAGATGGTGGGGTTGTTTATCTTCTTCATACTGATTTTGATGATCACTGTTGTATGCTTTATTCGCCTAATTATCGCAGCCCATGCGTTTTATAATCTGATGCAATAGTTTTAATAAATGCATTGAAATCTATCTTGTAGTCTGCCTTAGAATGTGTGAACCTCTGAGTCACTGAGTGAAAGGGGTATGATCCGTTCACCAAGACTTCCCTGAGGAGTCACAGTGGCATGTTTAGGGCAGGGTGAAGCACTGCAGGCTAGCCAGGAAATAGGCAGACAGCTTCCAGATGGTGTGGGACTGACTCAGTAGCCCACACTCAGAGGTGCTTAGATCCTAAAACATGCAGTCTTATTAGCAAATTAGGAACTACACAACACTACTACCTGACAAAAAGTGCCCCTTGTCTCTCAATAGCCCCTCTCTCAAACACAATCTATTTGTTTTAAAGCACTGGTAAAGGCTGAGTGTATTAATGCAGTTAGCTATCCATATTAAATGCAAATCTATTCTTTGGAGCAGACATATCAACCCACTGCGGTACTTAATTGTGAGTCAAAACTGCAACTAGACAAAACTCTGATCTCTCTCTCTCTCTCTTGCAGGAATATTAATCACAAGAGTTGTCATGGCATTTTTATTGCTGCTTGAAAGCTGAAGCACAAGGAACTCTGCAACAGGCATTTTTAAAGTATACATGGTTGCTAAACACAGCGCCCCACTCTGAGGTCAGTGCCTCTCCTCCAAGTTAGCGCCCAGTTTGGCCACACCGCTTGCAGCTGCCCTAAAGTCAGCCCTGAGCTCAGGGTCTGCCCTCATGCCCATCAGTTCCTTCTGGAATTGTCCTCTGTCCAGAGACTGATATTCTCCTCTGCCTCAGATCACCTCCAGCAGTGCCCCAAAGCCATCAAGGCAAACTACGCTCCCTGCCTGAGATGTGTGCCAAAGCTGACTAATCCCTTTTGTAAAACTTCAAAACAGATACTGTCCTGAGGTGGGCTTCAGAGATGTGGGCCTCCTTGTTCTTCATGGAATGGGACTTCCCAGGCCTTGTGCTCTGCATTTGGTACACACACATTTAATACCCACCATTTTATCTGCCAGGAACATGACTTATTACTATCAAAGGACCCAGTTGTGTGGAGTAGCGATTTAATCTTCCTCCTGGATAAAAGAGTAATTAATGTGGCTCAGCAGGGTGAACAAAAGCCAGAATCCAATTTGGAGCTGAGTAAGAGAAATATGATGAATCTTCACATGCCAGATGCTATGAGCTATGACAAAATTAACATTAAATCTGCACTTGTGATCCGTGTTTAGCATAAGATTAGTGCACCAACCTAGTCGCTAGGCCTAAATATGAGAAAACTGTACTTTGGTAGAGCTTTTGCCCATGGTGTTCAATACAGAGAAGCATACGCAATATAGGTGATATAACAGTGCACATCGGCGGACCAGAACTGTCATTGAGAGGACCTTTGGACTGTTAAAGGCAAGATTCCGATGCCTCCACAAAAGTGGAGGTGCGCTACAGTATGCCCCAGTAACAGCATTCAAGATCGTTGGAGCATGCGCAATCCTACACAACATAGCCACCAGACGTGGGCTACATCTCAGCCCTGAAGACACAGATTCGGAGGATGAGGAGCAAGAGCTACCACATCGCCAGCCTGGGGATAGAAGCATTGCAAATCAAGGCAGACAGAGACGGGACCACATTGCAACCCCATACTTTGGCAGGTACGTGGCAACTGTCACCACACTCACTGATGTCACACAAACAGAGCCCAGTTGTGTAGTGGAACAAACAAAACCTTTTTATTTGTGAACCAAATGTGGAAAGAAAAATTGTGTCCGTAAGGGGCTGCACATGTCCAATTTTTATGAGGACACATTGACTTCATGTGCCTCATGAGTCATGCTGTCTTATGGCCTACACCCCCCTACTTGTTCACCCAGCATGGCTCATCCCAGGAGGGTCTGCTGACCACTGCCGTGCACTTCCACTTCTCAGCACACGTGAGTCACTTGCAGACACACTGCTGATAGTGGACCCCTCCTCACTGTCCTGAGGGGTCTCACCTGTGCCCCTTGCCACCTGCCTGGCTTCCAACATGTCCACTGCGTGGCTGATGCGGCTTAGTCCCTGTGCCACATCCCTAGCAAAGTGGCCAAGTTCGACCTGCAGACTCACAGTCCGTCTTGACAGGCCAGTAGTGTTCATAGCAAGACGCCCAATGGACGCTGCCATGCGGTCAAAGCGTGTGACTAGGTGACGCTCCCTGCGCCTTGTGCTGTGTCTATCAGCCACCAGTTTCGTCACTAGTTGGCGGATGGACTGGGTGAGTTCGCACACATTGTCATTGAGTCTTCTGAACTGGGAGTTCACATCAGCCAGGCCATGGGTCATGTTATTTTCAAGTCTGTGCAAAGCACTTGATATCAACCGCAATTGTCTTGTTTGCAGGCGCTGACTGGTAAGGAGAGATGCCTCGACTACAGACATTGCTGCCTCCCCTATCTCCTCCTGGGGCACTGCCTGAACTTGGCATCTGTGTCTGCGATGTGGTTGTGCTGCTGGCTCTGGACGTTTTAATGTGGGGCTGAAGCCAGGAGTCGTTTGTTCTTCCTCCATGTCCTGCACTTGTTCTGGAGGGGACTGTGGTGGTGTTGTGCTGGGCCCTGGAATATCTGCTGCAGCCTCCTGCACTGCCTGTGGCCTGTTGTCTCCTCCATGGATGGTGTGGCTGATGGGGGTGTCATGTGGGAGACCTGTGGGACATAGGGAACACACTGTCAGTCTCTCACATCTGTTGTATGCCTCATAATAAACGTTTGCCTATATGCTGACTACTGTACTACATTGCCCCTAATGCACTATTCTAGTGGTTGCTAGTCTGGAATGGAGCTAGTCTGGTTGTGCCTGCTGCTGTGTACTAGGAGAGTGTGGATATTGCATTTCTAGGTGTGAAGGCATATTTCATGGTACTCACTTTTGGATGTCCCTTTTGCAGAAGTGTCCAATGCTCCAATTCCTGACACGGCCTCAGGCTCCAGGGTCTGCTCCACCAATTCTTCCATGGCTGTGGGTGGTGGGATGGTGGATGGGCCTCCTCCTATGCCCCTCATTTCCCTGAGCCGATCTGCCACCCTCTCCTTTGTTCTGGAGCGCAGGTCGTACCACCTTTTTTTAATTTCATCCTGGGTTTGGTGGCTCACCCCAATGGCATTGATCTGGTCCTGGATTTGCAGCCAGATCTTCTTCTTCTTAGTGTCTGGGACACTCAGGGCTGCCTTGACAAAAAGTTGGTCATGGTGCTGGCAGCATTCTTCAGTTAGCACCTCAAGTTATTTCTCTGAAAACTTGAGTTTTCTTTTCCTCCCTGCACTGCCTTTGTCCTCCATGGTGGCAGCAGCTCCTCTCTCCTGGTTGTTGCACAGCAGTTTGAAAAGGGTGTGGTCCTCCCTCCTCCCAGGTGTATTTGATGACTTCCTGGTTCTGATGTCATCAGCAAGAGCCAGGAAGTGTTTTTCCAACTGTTATGCTGCACCTGCATGCAATTTGCGGGCCAGTCGCAATTTGCGACACCCGACTCGCAAATTGCGAGTTCGCAAAAAGCGACCTCGCTAAAAGCGAACTCGCAAACTGCGGTGCAACATCATTTGCAAGTCGCAAATTGGTGTCGCTTTTTTTTCTTGGATCCCATTTTGCGAGTTGGAAATTGCGATTCGCATTGAATCGCAATTTCCGACTCTCAAATTTTTTCCTACCTACATCTGGCCCTAAGTTCGAACTTGCTCAGCCTGCACATGTGTGTATTCGATTGTGCTCATGTGTTCACATCCTATCAGTCCAGAGCCTCTTGACCTGGCTAGCAGCCGGATATCTTGTTGGCTAGCACTTCTAATTCATTTTTATCAGAGCTCAAAGTGAGTGAGACTCTGTTAGTGAGACTGACTCATAGCAGAAGTATAAAAATCAGGTTGTCCAAAAAGCAAAAAAAAACTGGGGGCTAAGTGGGTCGACAACCATTTTCCTAGACCCATACTCCACAGCAGTTATAGAAGTAAGAAATATACACTAAGGGGGTCATTTTGACCTCAGCGGTTTCCGCTCGGCCTATTATGACCATTGGCAACTCTCTGTCCTTTTTCGGACAGAGAGCCGCCAACAGCCATACTTGCGGGAGGCGGGGAAGTGGAGGTTGCTCCACCTCCACCGCCACGCCAACAGAACACCGCCCAGCGAATCACGTCCTGTGATTCGCCGTGGCGGTGTTCTGTTGGCGGTGTGGTGTCGGCGGAGCTGCCCCATGGATCCCGTCCCCTCCCGGAGGATCGGAGGACCAGGTAAGTCGATCGTCCGTGAGAGGAGGGGGTAGGGGGGTGTTGGGTGTTGTGTGCGTGCATGGGGGTCTGCGTGTGTGTATGTGAAGGAGGGTTTGAGTGCGTGTATGCTTGCGGGGGTGTTGTGTGTATGGGAATGAGTGCGTGTATGTCTTTAGGTATGTCTGTATGGTTGCGTGCATGTATGTTTGAATGTGGGTGTGCGTGTCTGACTGTGTGTGTGGATGTTTGCATGTATGTCGGTGTGTGTGCGTGTAAGTATGTAGGTGGTGCCTGCGTGCGTGTCGTGTGGTTATGGGTGAAGTGATGTCGGGGGTCGGGGTAGGGAGGGGAGCCCTGCCACCTTTGGGGGGTGGCAGGGGTGGTGGGGGGGTAGGGGAGGGACTCAGGGTGGGGTTGGTGGGGTGGGCGAGACCCCTATCAGTGCCAGGGAAGGGATTCCCTGGCACTGATAGTGCTTACCGCCATGGATTTCATGGCAGTTCAAACCGCTGGAAATCCACAGCGGTAAGCTGGGTCAAAACACCGCCGGCGGTATAGTGACGGCCGACGTCCTAGAGACCCAGGTCTCCAGCCCAGTGGTCGTCTCCGCCCTGACGGGCGGACCGGAGAACTGGCGGATGACCATGGCGGTAACCGCCATGGTCATAATTCCATGAAGGGAGACCGCCAGCCTGTTGGCGGTCTTACCGCCGGTTCTCCGCCTTCCGCCAGGGTCGTAATGACCCCCTAAGTCTTTAAAGAAGACATATAACTCATTCAGTAAGCGTTACCAGAAAATAGACCCACAGTGTTGCTCCCAAACATTTAGGCCATTAGACAGCTGCTCCTAACCAGAAATTAACTGGATCTTGAAAAATAAGGGCAGAGAGGCAAGCAATCCCAACACCCAAAATTCATGCTGGCATAGATAACCTCCTCACCAGGCCCACACCAATCAACAGTTCATTTTAAACGACATTTTAAACAATGACATGAACAATAATTTCGCCAAGCAAGTAATGTGCTCACCTTATGAAAATCACCCATTTGATTAATTGATGGTTCATTTTAAGCAATTTACCCAAACATGTGCAATACCAAAACAACAACATATTAATTCTTAGGCTATTCCCCAATAAAAATGAAATCACTACATACCAAGTGGTCTAATCAATCAATATCACACCCAAACATAATCTGCCCCCCAGCAAAAATAGTCTCAGTTTCAAAACGTTTCAGAACAGCGTGATCCTTATCATCACAAGTATATTTCCAGAAAATCTAATTCAAAGGAGCTATTTTCACTTCAACGATGTGGTTTGGTAATTCCTTGATAACAATAATAATTTCACTAGTCAAGGCACAGACACCGATCAACATCTCAAAACTAACAAATGTAAGAAATGCTTTCAGAGCTTAACTCTTTCAAAATATGCAAGACTTGGTTAATTTAGACCCACAGCCTACACCCAAATTTAAAATAAACCTCAATGACCAACACATCTCTACCGAACCATACAAAAATATACAGCAATGACATCCTAAGTTAAAAATAGAAACACAATTTACCAATTTCCCATTAATGATTTTTCATTTCATCTCAGGACTTTTTTCCCATCTAAAACGGTAAATGCCAACATGCAAATCTAAAACCATCTACTATAAAATCTATCTATGTGTAAAAGAAAAAAAGGAACTCTTATTGGTAAGGATCCATATCGAATTCAACATTTTCTGTGAAATCCTATAATAACCGTCTTTAAAAAAAATGCAATCAAACAGCAAACTTAAAATAAAGGAAAATGTAAAAAAAGATGAATATTATTTGCAAATTTAAAAAAATTGTATTTTGGGGACACTCTCTTCTTGACTATGATGGAATAGATTAGATATTCACACCCCCAACCCCAAAACACTTTTTACCTGACAATACATAAAAATATTACATGTACCACAAAGTAAATATACATATTTTCTTCCTATCCCAAACACACCTACACTACAATCATGCCTATACTACATTTACAAACATGCCCTAAACTGCTTAATTAAAACATAACTGCTATCTTAACCATTATCCTCCCACATTTAAGTACCTTAAAATACACCCACCCAACTTAGTAGTAGTAGTAGGAGAGTTTGTTGGACTCTGATGCTTCTTTGTGGGACTAGGGGTCCAGGAAACCTTCACTGAACCAGCACATGCACACAGAGGAGGAGGTGGGGCACGCCACTGAGGCGCTAAAAAGTGCACTGGACCTCCCACTGCATAGGAGTGTTTGTTGGACTCTTATGCTTCTTTACAGGACTACAGGTCCCAGGAACCTTCACTGCAACAGCCCAGAGAGGAGGTGGGGCACATCACTGAGGTGCTGAAAAGCATGTTCGGCTGTGCCCTGGCAAAGCAGGCCTCTCTGTGCCGATCAGAGCACAAAGGAGGCTGGGCCATCGCTCTTGGCTACATTGAAGGTATTTCGTTCTTTTTGTTTGAATATTTGGAACTGTGCATTTAGGGTTTGTTTGACAACATAAGGGGAAAAGAAAAATCACAGGTGTACCCCTTACACCTACTCCTACTCCCCATTAAAGACACCTCCATTGACAGGATGTTGGAGAGGGCAATGGGGGTCAATAGTAAGGAAATTGCTTTAATAAACCTCTGTCTCAACAATGGTTCCACCTTAGCAGTGCTATTGTCCTGTGGCACTCTTGTCCACAAATACCCCCCTACTTATGAGGTGTCAACAGGCGATGACAGCCCTTGACCAGTGCCCAGTGTTAAGCGAACTAGACGGGCACCTCGTAACAATCATATAGAGACTGCCAATCAAACATGCCTTTCTTGTCTTCAGGGACACATTTAGCAGTTGCAGAAGGGGTGGAGGATTTTATGGAGCTAAGCCCTCTTTGTGAAGTGGAGCTACTGGAGAACTGCTTCACAAAATTCCAGGCACTTCTTAGAGCCTAACTTTCTCTCATTGTTGTTTGAATGCAATTAAGCACAAACTCTCTTCCTTTAAGCAGTGGTTACCCTCTTCTGCTACTAATCCTAATTTGGCACATAAAGAAACCAAGGGTATGGATGTGGGACCAGGCAACCTTATTAGTACTATGGGTGTGGAGGCACCTCAGAGGTCATCATGAAATGAGAACTATTATACCCTGTTGCCCAGGCCCCTGGATCAATTACCCTTACAATGACCCTCTGGCCTTTCTCAGAAGGATCTAATCCCTCAGACAATTTGCACCTGGCAAGAAATGCCATCAGCGGGTCAAATCTTAATCCAAACCAGACAGTTATCACCCTTCCCCGGCCTGTCTGCATCTATATTGTGAGTTTAACTGCAGTGCCTTTTCTGAGAAGGGTTCGGGGGATACCTTTGAGAAACTTTCTAATAAAACTTTGGACTGGCTCATGCAGAACGGTGGTTTCCCACTTCCTTGTTTAAATGTCATCCTATTAATGCTCAGGGTTAGATGGATTGGCCCCAATCCGAAGGAGAGGCAAGCAGATGGTGCTGTTATAAATTTCAGGTTCCCTTGTCTGGTGCAGAGCTTGCTGTTTGGGTGCAGGCATGAGTAAAATAACTTCACAACCCTTAGCTTATTTTTACAAACATTGTCCCACCCCCGTGCTGACCACTAATTGTCAGCCACTAAAGTTCCATGCAGTTGGTAATAGTCCAATGCTAGCGCATTACCTGAGGCCCGTGGCCCTGATTCCTTCATGTGAAAAGGATGTATTTAACAGTTTTGATGTTCTATCTAGTGTGGATTTACTCCCTCATGTCCCTCAAGCAGTTCCATTTATCGCTAATGGTACATGGAATGATACTATATCACTGGCTATACCACTGAGGATATATGTGTTAATGCTTCATTGCTCCCAGCAGGAGAACTTCCTGTTAATGACCATTTAAGGAGGTTTGATGTTCTGTCCGACTGTTTGTGCTCAGTGGCTGCAAGTTTGCTTTACTTTTTCCTTTTGTTAAGTTGAAACATTGTGACATTAAGGAAAGGTTAATAACCCCTCTGGCTTGACTTTGTTGCCAAGTATTATTTTGTGGACCTCCAGGAGACATGGGCCACCACTCCTATTTCATGTCTTGGGTTTACTTGCTATTCCTGCCCTGCAATCCCTTCTTCTCAAGGCAGAGCTAAGGTGGTCTTTTCTCCTAGGTTCATCTGAATTTGAAAGTTAGTCTCAATCTTAGGTACTGGGAGTTCTGCTTTTCAGGCTGTGTTAGGTAAAGACACCTTGAGCCTCTTTTAATTCTATTTAGCAAACTTCTATAATAATGATTTCTTAAATCCAGTATGTGAGCATTTTATTTAGTTCCTTTATTTCTTAATCTCATCTGTAGTCTGTTAAAGAGGGGGTCGGTTCTCAACCAAATTATATCTTATGTGGGGATTTTAATGTGAAATTGGCAGCTTTTCATAAGGAGCAGAAGAGTGAAGATCAAGCTGTTCTCCAAGGGCAGATGGACTCTAGAGGGAAGGAGTTAGGGCTCTTTCTCTTTACTCATGACCTGACTGACATGGTCCACATTGTTAGGAGTGGTGGTCCTCCAAGGACCTTATTTATTGGGCAGGCCTCAATGATTGATTATATTTTTCTACTTTTTCCACCCGAGGCTTTTCCTCTTGGTGTTTTTCGGTACTACTTAAAGGAAACAGAGTGGATGGGAGGTCATATTCTTTTAATATCTGAAGGTTACTTCCCTGTTCACAAAAGCCAAAGCACCAGTTGCCTTAATTACAATCACCCAGCACTCAAATGATGGTCTCAGACTTATTTGGTTCCTGAAAGCAGTGGTGTAATTAAAATGGAGGGGCCCCCCTGCAAAGATCATGGAGTGGGCCCCCATCTGGACTCACGCAGGCCAAGTGCTGTGCTGAGGGGGCCACCTGGAGCTCTGGGGCCCTAGGCACAATGTGGAGTGCATGGGCCTTATTACGCCACTGCCTTAAAAAACCCCTGTCCACATTTGGTTTACTTCTAAGGAACCATCAGGAAATATTTCAGAGTGGCTTGTCAAATGTGAGAGGTGGTGTACTGTTGGATTATTATGAAAATGTTTGTTCATGTATTAGTTGCCATCTGCTGAATCCTCATCAACATAAAATAGAATACCGCTGCTGGTTTGATAAGAATTGCTTGACAGCTAATCGGCGACTCAGGAAGGCACTTTCTGACTCCCCTAAAGATACTCATGAGGTAAGGGCTGTGAGCCTACACTATAAAATCACTCTGAAAGTGAGGAGGGAATCTCTGCTCAAAAGGGACTGGGACCTGCCGCAATTTGCAGCCACACATACTAACAGCAAGACCTTCTTTGCTTTGGTAAGGGATCTTCTCTTCTCTAATGTGTCAGGCTCCGATTGGGCCTCACATTTCAGCGCAATTTATCATATTATAGAAGATAAGAGCTCAGGGGCACTTTCACAGGATAAATTTAGCAATCCTTATGCCTGTCTTTTACATTGCAAGAAATAGACGTTGCCATAAGATGTAGTCTGGGCGAAAAAGCACATAGCCTGATGGACCTTATCAAATGCAACATAGATCCTTGGGGCCCCTTGTTAACCAATGTTTTTAACAACTCTCTGTAACAAGTTCCTAAGAACCTGGGCGACATCCATTATAGTCCTTATAGTTCCGATCTTCTAAAAGGGGGACCGGAATTCACCTAAGTGCTACCGTTTGAGTTAGGTTTGTCTGATGTGATTCACGCACTAACCCTTTATCAAAATCTGACAAGAAAGTGGTCCAGATTTCACAATTTTTGCCACTCTAACAGATTATGCTCTGAATCTAACAAAAGTACAGTCAGGGAGTACAATGTGCTTAGAGTGCCAGATGTACCAGTGATTTAGCTATCTCTACTGTTTTCTCGGTGGGAGAAATCACTCTTATGCTGTATTAGGACAGGTACTGTATGGCATCTTCTTAGTTTTTGGGAAGGCACTTTTAATCAGGGAACATGCAATTTTGCCTGCCCTTGTGACAGCTCATCGGAACAAACCTTATTGCATTTTATGTTCTTTTGTAAATATAATAGAGGCCCATTTGTACCTTATTTAAAGCCAAATTTAAAAAGTCTTGATTTTAGGAAATGCAAAGATGCACTATTTTATTTTCAGCTTTTAGTAAGTCCAGATGTATGTTTTAGTGTGTGTTCATTTCTTAAAGTGGCAGCGAGAAGTAGGACATCTATAGAGGGTTGATTTGGATGTTTATCTTCTGTTTATATCTGTTTGCTTAGTCAGGATGAATTTGATTGTTTTAGTCATATTTTAATTTGGTAATGATGCATTGTACTGACTTTTATGGTTTTATGCTAAACCGAATAAAGATTAATTGAACTTGAACTAGTAGTCTAACCTTATCCAAAGAACTGGAATCTTGATGGTGCTGTTCTCAAAATTTGCTACAAGAATAAACAGGAAAAATACTTTACAATAGAGTTATTCGTTAAGGCAAGTGGTTGCAAAATAAAAATGAAAAAGTGACTACAAATACTTAGCTGCAACGCAAATTATTTTAGTCATGTAAAAATAGATGTTAAATGTTTAAAACATATATCCCAACCACATAAACATTTCAATATATGTAAACAAATTTACAAATGCTTAGGAATTGGAACATAGTTATTTTAGGAATTATTTTGTATAAAAAGCTATTTCTCATTAACTGTGTTAAAATAATTTGCCAATGACCTATACTTTATATCTTTATACTTAGATACAGGTTTAAAATATTAAACAAAGTTTAGATAGACCCCAATGTCTTTCGAGTGACTGGCTCTTATTCAGGAGGTCGTAAGTTTTACTCTGGGGATAAAAGCAGGCATGGAAATAGTGATCTGTATAAGAACCATAGTATATTACTACAAATCATTTAAAAAAATGTAAAAAAGGATTTCTTGAACTTGGTTTGAGACACCGCCTAGACAATGTCTAATAAGAAAATACTGTCCATCACATAGATAGAATTCCCTTGATTTTGACACGCACCAACCTTCTGCTCTTCTGCCCTTTGCCAATGACCTATACTTTATATCTTTATACTTAGATACAGGTTTAAAATATTAAACAAAGTTTAGATAGACCCCAATGTCTTTCGAGCGACTGGCTCTTATTCAGGAGGTCGTAAGTTTTACTCTGGGGATAAAAGCAGTCATGGAAATAGTGATCTGTATAAGAACCATAGTATATTACTACAAATCATTTAAAAAAAAATAAAAAAGGATTTCTTGAACTTGGTTTGAGACACCGCCTAGACAATGTCTAATAAGAAAATACTGTCCATCACATAGATAGAATTCCCTTGATTTTGACACACACCAACCTTCTGCTCTTGGCTCCTTAGTATAGGTCAATTGTTTTATACAGTTCATAGACTTACTTGTTTGTTGGGAATCATTGTTTTCAGCATGTGAGACCAGGTCCCTGGTGAGGGCACAGGGTAGACTTAAGTGTATTATGGTTCCAAAAGTGATTTCTGAGGTGCCAGCAAGCGCATATGTGCCCCAAGAAGCCTTTGAATTTTACTTTATCACATTACTATGATCAAGTTTTGATGACATAGATGTGTTATGTCACATATCTGTGAGTGTCAATTGTGGGCAGCCGTGTCAGAGCCATTCGAAGGATTAACCTTCTAGTTGCTTATAAGAACTATATTTGAAGGCATGTACATTATTGTTTCAAACTAGGCGATGTGTAAAGATGGGTGCATTGAAAATAATAGTTAATTTTAAATCAATTCAGACAGCCTTTCAGTTTAATATATTATTGTTTGAAATGGGGTTTCTGGTTGGCAGTCGGTTTGCACTCTGTCCAAGCAGGGACTCTCACTCTAGTCAGGGTAAGAGAGATACAGACATAGGATAACCCCTGCTCATCTCCTTGGTAGCCTGGCACAAGCACTCAGGCTTATCTCGGAGGCAATGTGTAAAGTATGTGTACCATGACACACAGTAACACAGTAACACAGTAAAAACAATACAAAATGAACACAACACCAGTTTAGAAAACTAGCCAATATTTATTTAAATCAGACAAGACCAAAACAACAAAAATCCAACATACACAAGCAAAGTTATGAATTTTAAAGTAAAATAGTCTTAATCCATTGAAATCAGTAGATGTGTTGTTTTTACACAAAGTACCTGGTTTGTGTCAAAAATAAAGCCTCATGGGCAAGTATGTGTCAGAAAAGTCAGCGATACGTTGGTTACCCACAAGTGAGGCCGTGCGGCGTTTCTTCTCCGGTCGAGAAGGCAATGAGTCATTTTCTCTCCCGCA
Source organism: Pleurodeles waltl (assembly GCF_031143425.1). Lineage (NCBI taxonomy): Eukaryota > Metazoa > Chordata > Amphibia > Caudata > Salamandridae > Pleurodeles > Pleurodeles waltl. Next base: position 1,606,957,160 of record NC_090444.1, read on the forward strand.
GAAGAGCGATGCGTCGATTTCCAGGCGTACAACCTTGGGTCCAGGCAGGTTCACTGTGGTTTTGACACCCAGCAATGATGCGTGCACAATTCCAGCACACAGTGTTGAAGTGCCACGCTGTGTGGGTGATGCATCAATTTTGGCAGCTGCACACGGGTGTTGCATTGATTTCCCAGCCGTGATGCAGGTGGTGCATTGATTTTTTAGCCACAAAGCAGGCGCAGTGTCGATTTTTCTCCTGCGTGACTCCTGTACGTGAATTTCAGTCTTGGTTCCACCAGGTTCTCCTTTCAAGGGCCCAGGGACTGGATTAGGCACCACTTGGCAGGGTAGGAATCTCAGCAAGAGAGTCCAGGTGCTGGCAGATGAAGTCTTTGATGGCCCTCAGACTTAAAAACAAGGGGCTAGCTCAGTCCAAGCCCTTGGAGACACTTCCCAAGCAGGAAAACACAGCAAAGTTCACTCTTTGTCCTCTCAAAGGCAGAAGCGGCAACTACAGGCCAACCCAGCAATGCACACGCACAGGCAAAGGGGCAGTACTCCTCCTCCAGCTCTTCTACTTGACTGAGTTGTGGTTTGCTCATTCGAGCAGCCAAGTCTTGAGTTCTTTCTTGAATTGTAGCGATGGAGAAGTTCTGAAATGTGGACGGAGGTTGTTCCAGGATTTGGCAGCTAGATGGGAGAAGGCCCGTCCTCTGCGTTTGGCTTGGTGGATCTGGGGAGTGTCTGTGAGGAAGAGGGAGGAAGATCATAGGTGTCTGGTCAGTTGGTTGAAGGTCAAGCGCTGGTTGATGTACGACATTACAGTGTTGTGTTGGGCTTTGTATGCGTGGGTCAACATCTTGAACTGGCACCTTTTCTGGATCAGGAGACAGTGTACCTTCTTAATGTGGGGTGTGATGTGGGACAGTCTAGGGAGGTTGAGGATAAGTCTTGCTCCGTACTTCTGTATTGTTTGTAGTCTTTTCAATAGATGTGTAGTGATTCCTATGGAGAGAGTGTTTCCACAGCCCAACCTGCTGGTGATAAGGGCCTGTCTGACAGCCTTTCTTTTGTTAATTAGGAGCCACCTGAAGATCTTGTGGAGCATGCGTAGAGAGAGGAAACAGGCGGATGAGACTGTGTTTACCTGATGTTTCATAGATAGCTTGCTGTCCAAGGCGATGGCGAGATTACATGGATGGTCAGTCGGGCGGGGGGCATGGCGAGTGCCGCAGGACAGCATGTGTCATTTCAAGCCAAGGTGTTTTATCCAAAGATGAGAGCTTCTGTCTTGTCTGTGTGCGATCTGAGGCAGTTGTCTTTCATCCAGTTTGTGATGTTCATCACACGTTTGTGAAAGATGACTGTGATGGTGATAGGGTCTTCTGTCAGCAAGAAGATGAGCTGAGTGTCATTGGCGTAGGAGATGATATTGAGCCCATGTTATCTGGCGATGTTGGCCAGGGGGCGTTGTGTATGTGCTGAAGAGAGTAGGGCTGAGGGATGATCTTTTGGGGACACTGCAGATGATCTTCTTGAATTCTGAGGTGAATGGTGGGAATCGTATCTTCTGAGTTATTCCTGTGAGGTATGAAATGATCCATTTAAGTGGGTGTCCTTGGAGTTCAATATTGTGGAGACTGTTTCATAGGATGTGGTGGGAGATGGTGTTGAAAGCAGCTGATAGGTCCAGTTGGATGAGGGCTGCTGTTTCACTGCAGTCCAGGGGGGCCTGATGTCTTCAGTGGCAATCTTCCAGTCGCCCGGGAAAGAGACAGAGGTGATGGAGGTGCTCAGGACTTTTTTGAGCTTGTTGCTCCCAAGGTTGAAAATGTGATGTGGGCAGGGATTAATGGATGCTTCTGAGTGAACGGAATTCATGATGGAGATTATGACATGGGTTGTGCTAAGGTCCTAGTGGGTGAGATCCAGCTGATTTTGTCACTGGTGGGGGGTTAGATTTCCAAGTTTTTGCAGATGACAGAGATCTTGTCATGGATGCAGACCGCTGGGGTGTTGTACAGTTCTTGGGAGGAGATGATGTCTTTTGCAGCTGCCATGGGGTTACAGAAGTCCTTCACAATGGCAAAGAGCTCCTTGTTGCGGTGATTGCGAGCTGCTATGGGGTTAGTGAGTTCTTTCTACTTTGTTTCTTTTATCAGGCAGTAGTACTGGTTAAGTGATGCTTTAAAAGTGGTGAAGTCTCTTTTTTCTTTGCCAGTGCACCATTTCCTTTCCAGTTTTCTGCATTTGCATTTGGTAGATTGCAGTTCTGGGGTGATCTAGCTGGCTCTTTTGGTACGTCTTTTGGAGTTGGCTGGCTTGGCTGAGGCGATTGTGTTGATGCAATCTGAGATCCACTGGGAGAAATTCTTCTCAGCCTTGTCTGGGTCATGTGTAATGGTTGGGATGTGGGAGTTGAGAACATTGTTCCACTGATTTTCTGAAACCTTTTTCCAGTTTTTGCATGCAGAGTTGGTGGTTATGGTGCCCGTGTTCGTAGGCCCTGAGATGGTGAAGTGGATTCTGTAGTGGTCGGTCCAGGTGAACCTTGTGACATGGTTGTACATGACTCTGTTGCTGGACGTGAAGATGGGGTTGAGCATGTGTCCTGTGATGTGGGTGGGCTTGGTGACCAGATGTTTGAGGCTGATGTTGTTGATGCTTTCTAGTAAGTCAGTTGTGTTGGTGTTGCTGGGGTCGTTGAGGTGGAAGTTGAGATTTCCCAGGAAGATGTAGTACTTTGAGCTGATGGTGCACTGGGTGATGATGTCTGTGATAGTGTTGCAGAAGCTGGGGCATTGTCCTGGTGGTCTGGAGGTGAGGCTGCCTCTGATGATGCTTTTTACGTCTGTGTGGAGTTGGAAGTTGAGGTGCTTTATTACCAGGATTGGTTCGTTCTGGGAGGTTGTGCAGCATATGGTGTTTTTGTAGACGATTGCAATACCTCCTCTGTGTTTGTTTGTACGGTCCAGGTGCGCTATCTTGTAGCCTTCAGGGTGGCAATGGTGAATGTCCGGTTCAGAGGAGGGGTTCCGCCAGGACACAGTGAGGAAGTTGACATTTGGGTGAGGGGTACAATCAAGTCCCCAATCTCTGAGGTGTGTTTTCCGAGAGATCGTGTGATGAATAGAATGCACTGGAGTAGTGATGTGGTGGTCCTGGTCAGTGTGGTGGGCGTCATCCTGCATGCAGTGTCTCCATGTAATTGGTTTTGTCAGTGCTGCAGGTAAAACAACAATGCTAACAGGATAACAGTCCTCTAGTGGTGCATGGAGATATGCGGCAGCAGTAGTTGTTGTTGACATGTTGGCAGAGTAGGTGTGCGCAGTGGCACAACCAGGGTTCCTGGCATTGGGCACAGTTCAGGTGCAGACGAGGACAGGGTCAAATCTATATTTTAGTATCAAGAAACGTCCCATACAAGTCAACTTGCTGTGCTGCCCTGTGTCAAAGTTAAAGGGCAGGAATGTGGCTTATCTATGGCACATGGCGCATTCATGTTCTTTCCTCGTGTGCAGGTGCCCTTTTGATTGCCTAGCCATCATGGTGCAAGGGGTCTGTGTTGCATGCAAGATTGCTTTTGTGTAGGAAGGGACAACTTCTTGCACAAAAACAATTCTGGTAGGCACTTTTCTCTTTCTATTTGTGCTGCAAAAGACTGCACACATAGAAAGAGGAAAATCCAGAAGAGACGGTGAGATTTCTCCTTGTTTCTCCCCTGGGGAGGTGTAAGGTTTTCGTGCATCCCTAGGTTTACAAGGTCTTGTAAATCTGGGGATGAGTCAAAATCCATGGGTGTTGCGTGGGTATACCCACCACAACGCCCATGGAGTACTTCCCTAGTGCAGAGCAACGAAACGCAGCGATTTGCGCTGCCTTGCCTCACTCCATATCTATGAGGTCATTCAAAGCCATGGAAAGTGGCTTTGCATGGCCTCATAGATATGGTTTGGTGGTTTGCACCACCACTGCATCAAAAAAGTGATGCAGCGGTGGCACAAGGGGCTTGTAAATATGCCCCTTTGTGTCTTGGTTAACTGAGGACCGGTAAACTATAGTCTTTTTTTAAGGAACAACCAAGTTCCCATTTATCATGTTACTATTTGAGCTGCATGGTGTACAGGTGGTTTATCAAGTGTATTTCTTTTTGTGACATTTGCTTGCATCCTTCCCCACAAAGGGTCATCAGGGTAATTGTTCCTATTATTTGAAATCTTTTTTTGCGTGATTTATTACCTTTCTCTGCAAGCACATCACCACTTCAATTTATGGTTTCTTGTTCTTATTGTGCTATTATAGTCAGTCTACATAATTCTGGTTTCCTCTTCTCTATTCTCTTCTCATATCACTTTTTTATTATAATAACTTTTAAGTGTCTGCTTTATGTGGGAACTCTGTCACCAATACCGTTCTTGCCAATTTCTCCTTGACCTTTTCTTTGAGATTGTTGTTTCTGGTAATCTGTTGGATTCTAGACTCAGCTTTGTTTTCTTTTGAGTTTCTTCTTTCTGAAGTCTGCTTGTTAAGTGGTAATGAATTTTGTGGCATATTTTCAAGTTTTTGGCACAGGGAAGCGCCACAAGTCTTCTTGCTGCGCTGACCGGCATCAAATGAAAAGGGCAGAAATGCACTGTATCTATGAGATATGGCGCATTCCTGTCTTTTTCCCATTCCTGGCACACAATGGGCTGCCATGTGTGATTGCAGACAGCCTTGCACCATGGTGCAAGGATGTCTGCGTTGCTAGGATGATTGTTTTTGTGCAGGAAGGGACACCTTTCTGCACAAAAACAATCACAAAAGGCATTTTCCTCTTTCTATGTGTGCTGCAGAATATTTCACTCACTCATTTTTTCCACATGTTCTTGCTGCTGCAGAAAATTTGGGCTTATGTTTCTTATCACACACTTGTAGTGGCACATGTGTTTCACATGTGTTTCACTGAGAGCACTCATGTGGGGATAGCCAGCTCTGAGTGACAGTAGGCATAGCAACTCCCTGCAGTGCAGGGTCCCACTGCAAGAATGTAGGCTGCAAGGGTATATTTACATTCATGCCTCTTTTGTTTATATAAGCACTCTGCAAAATGGAAGTGTTTCTAGGTACTGTTATAGACAGTAAATCAATTGAGTGAGCATTTTACAGCAGTTCAATTTGGTGCGCTAGGGAGTAGGAAGCTGACAAATAGCTAGACTACCAAGGCTGCACAATTCCCTTACATGACACACTGTTGTATGACAGAATATGGAGAATTACATCATATTGCAAGATTTTTGTGTGATCTGTCAAACGGGGGCTGAGAGAAAGGGGGGAGGTAAAAAAATGCTTTTCCCATTATAGTTCTCATAGGGATTTTAGACACAACTACAGCCTGAACCGCTGGACGGAATTAACCAAATTTGTTAGAAAGGTAGTTCTTGGTCCAGAAAGATTCCTTTTTGTTATTTGGTGTAAATCCGTTCAGTACTCTATGAACTATTGAAAGAAAAGTAAATATAGATATCTAGAGGCACGAACACATTGCAAATCTACTCACGAGCCACAGAAATGCTCTCATTGTCTGGCTGCAACCTGATCTGAAAGTTGTAGCAGCCATTATCTATGATTTGGGATGGTCTCTGGGGCTAAGATGAGATAGAAATTATGTGCAAGGTGGGATTTGTTGTCAGGATGGAGGTACTCTGACCCTATGAATGAAGTCAGGAAGTGATATTGTAACAGGTTATGTGTTTTAGAAATGTGGTGTTTTTCTTTTTCACAACGGAGCTATTCGTGCATCCGCCACGATGCCAAGTGCAGGCCCAAGTGTAGTGTCACAGCAAATTTGTGAATATCGGAAAAAAGAAAAAAAATGTTTTGCCACATTCATACGCCCATGGAGATACTCACAAAGGTACTCAGGTAGGCCACTCACAGACCCATTTACACACTCTGAAACTCACACAACCACTCACAGACCCACTCAGAACTACACCCTCACTCACAGACACACTCAGATACTCATTCACCCACTCACAGACCGACTCAAAGAGTTATACACACACACTCATAGACCCACTCAGAGACTGATGCACCTACTCACAGAACCACTCCGACACTCACACATCCACTCACAGACCCACTCAGACTTACGCACTCACAGACCCACTCAGAGACTCACGCAGTGACTCACAGACCACTCTGACACTCACACACCCAGTTACAGACCCACTCAGAGACTCATGCCCCCACTCACACACTCACTCAGAGACTCACGCACCCAGTCACAGACCCACTCAGACACTCACACCCACTCTCAGATCCTATCAGAGAGTCATGAATCCACTCACAGACCCCCTCAGAGACTGATGCACCCACTCACAGACCTACTCAGGCACTCACACAGCCACTCACAGACCCACTCAGAGACTCATGCACCTACTCAGAGCCCCACTCAGACCCTGATGCGTCCACTTACAGACTCACTCAGACCCTTATGCATTCAGTCACAGACCCACTCAGAGACTCATGCACCCACTCACAAACCCACTCAGTGATTCGTGCACCCACTCACAGACCCACTTAGACACACACACATACACACTCTCAGACCCATTCAGACACTCATGGACCCCCTTACAGACCCATGCAGACACTCATGAACTCATTCTCAGACCACTCACTCACAGACCCACTCAAAGGATCATATACCCACTCACAGACCCCCTCAGATACACAGGTAGCCCCATTCGCATACCCAGTCAGACACTCATGCACCCACTCACAGATCCACTCAGAGACTCATGCACCCACTCACAGATACACTCAGGCCCTCATGCATACAGTCACAAACCCACTCAGAGTTTCCTGCACTCATTCATAAACCTGCTCAGAGACTCATGCACACACTCACTGACCCACTCGGACACTCACATACCCACTCTCAGATCCACTCAGACACTCGCACCCACTCAGACACTTGCACCCACTCACAGATCCACTCAGACACTCATGCAACCAATGTTAGATCCATCCAGACACTTAGGTACCCACTCACAGACCCACTCAGAGACTCACACACTCACTCACAGACCCATTCAGTCATACACCCACTCACAGACTGACTGAGACTCATGCACTCACTCATGACCCACTCAGAGGCTCATGCAACCACTCATAGACCTACTCAGACACTCATACACCCATTTACAGACCCAATGAGACTATCATTGTGGTGTACTGAATTATTAAAGTAGTAGTAAAATATAAAAGTGGTGGTGTGCATTGAATGCACTTCTATAAATTCCATCCATGTCAAAGCGGAGGTTGTAATTGTAGATAGAGCCCATGTTATGGTCTCTGAGGTATGCTGAAACTGTTTTATTAACATGTTTCCTGGCTTTGTCTTTCTGTGGACAGAATTTGGTAGACCATTTCCATTTCTGCCTTTGGCATATGTTGGAAAATACCAAGTCAGTGTGAGGAGAAAGTGTCATTAATTCTGCAAAGGTATCTTTCACTAGAATTTCCAGTCCTACCCAGTAAGTATGCCCAGGTCATTACCACAACAGTGCCCAATCATGAGGTGGTTGTCAATCTTTAATGCTTTTTACCAAAGACAGTAATTGATGCCACTTTATACGACTCTGGCCAAGCCATTATGGGCCTGATTACAACTTTGGAGGAAGGTGTTAATCCGTCCCAAATGTGACGGATATCCTACCCACCGTATTACGAGTTCCATAGGATATAATGGATTCGTAATACAGCGGGTGGTATATCCGTCACATTTGGGACGGATTAACACCCTCCTCCACAGTTGTAATCAGGCCCTAAATCTCCACATTTGACAAACCCAGGTCCCTGTCAGTGCCACTCTTCCTAGCAAACTCACTTGCCCAAAACACAAACCTGTGCCCCACAATCCACACTCTGAGCATTGTGAAGAGAAGGATGAATACAACACAGGAGAAGTCAGCACAAGAATGGGGTATTTGAATAGTGAAAGGCAGTTAAGTTGGAGGGAGCAGTTTTTTGAAAAAAAAAAGATTCCATTGGACAAATATAATATTGAAACTTAATATTGGGATGTGATTATTGAAACTAAAAAAGTATGGGGCAGATTTAAGAAAAGTGGTGCTGCACCTAGTGCAGTGCCACATTCCTTGCACCCCTTAGCGCCCCCCCACACCCTAATATGTGTGCACTGTAGTTAAAAGATTGCACACCATGGTGCGGGGTAGGGGGCAATAGCGTCCAAATGTTTGACGCTATTGATGTACTGTTCAAGGTTATCGCCAAAATGTTGGCAGTAACCCTGAACAGTACATAGGGTCCCATTGTAACCAATGGTGTGCCCCCTTTTAACACCTGCTCTGAGTACGTGTTCAAAATGCAGAGCATAATGGTGCAAATAAATCTTTTAGATTTCTTTGTGCCCTTTTTCCACCTCTCCCCCAATGGGGTACGCCCCCTTGCATACATTATGCCTGGGACAGGCATTATGAGGTACAAGGGGTTACAAAGTGATGCAGTGCATGCATTGCATCACTTTCTAAATCTTGTGCAGTGAATTTGGCCGCATTGGTTGGCATGAGCATAAACAAATCACGCTAATGTGGTGCAAGGAGGCGCTAGGCTCCCATGAATCTGGGTCTATGTAGGTGATTGGCTGTGTTTGAAATGTAAAAAATAATCTCTTCTTTAATATGGATACATTTGCTAAGAGTCAAGCGCATCTGCTGAATTTCAGTTGGAAGGGAATGTGAAGATTCTGAAACATAAATTGCACCTTTGGCTTACTGGTTCTGGTGGGTTACTATAGGAACCTTGCCAAATGAGTGTTGTGAGTAGAGTATTAAAGAGATAGTTGTACATTTTAGACTTAAACATGTTTTTGCTTTTTACACAAGAATTATTAAGGGGGTCATTCTGACCTCGGCGGTAAAAGGCGCTTACCGCCAGTCAGAAGACCGCCATAACACCACTGCGGGTGCAGGAAACCGCCACGGTCATTCTGACCCGCAACAGGCAAACCGCCAAAAACCCGACATCCTCAAAAGTCCGCCACACCAACGGCCAGCGAAAAACTGGCGATGACCAAACCTCCACCGTCACGCCAACAGAAATAAGCCCATTCCATTCCGACCCACGAATCCATGCGGCGGTCTTTCAACCGCGGTATTCCATTGGCGGTACACACCGCCGCGGTCAAAATACACACACAGCTCCAAAACACTGCCACATTGGACATTTTTAAATACTCACACCTGATACACATACAAACACCACTCCCACACACCCAACACAATATAAAACACACACCCACATCACCCACAAACCCCTACGACCACCATTTATTGACTAAGGCCAGAGAGAGACACCACCAGCTAGTACAGAGCATTCACAGGCACATTACACCATCACTCACACAACATCCACGCACAAAACACCACACACCACCACACTCATCACCACAAACACCACCCCACACCTCATCCACACCACCCCATGGCACCCCAAAGACACCCCAGGTTTTCAGACGCTGAACTCAGGGTCATGGTGGAGGAAATAGTTCGGGTAGAGCCCCAGCTCTTCGGGACACAGGTGCAGCACACCACCATTGCCAGGAAGATGGAGCTATGGCAAAGAATAGTGGACAGGGTCAACGCTGTGGGTCAGCATCCACGAAATTGGGACGACATCAGGAAGCGGTGGAACGACCTACGGGGGAAGGTGCGTTCCATGGTATCCAGACACAACATTGCGGTGCAGAAGACTGGCGGCGGACCCCCACCTCAACCCCTAGAATTTACAACATGGGAGGAACAGGTCTTGGCGATCCTGCATCCTGAGGGCCTCGCAGGAGTAGGCGGAGGAATGGACTCTGGTAAGTCTAATCTCAACTACTTCATCCCCCCCACCCACCGGCATGCCAAATCATAACCCCACCCTCCCGCCCCCACCCCCACCCCCATCACACATCCTCCTTGCTAATGTCTCACCATCACAACCCACCCATCCCAACACCAAGCCCTGCATGCGACCACAAACCATGGACACCCATCACCTAAGCATGCCCACTGCACATACCCATCCCCCCCCAAACCACCGTCACAATAGCCCCCACAAGGGAATGCCAGCACTGGGGTACACGGGCACCCACCCATTGCACGCTATGGCACACACAGAAGCAATAACCTAATACTCTTATACCCCTGCAGGACCCGAACGCCACAACACCGCCCAGGAGGGTCCAGAAATGTCCATTCCACCCCCAGAAGAGGCCCACAGTGATGACAGCAGCTCTGTCTCCCTGGACCCAGATGACCAGCCCGGCCCATCGGGGACCTCGGGACAGTCGGTTCCCCTCAGACAGCCACAGGCCACAGCAGAACTACCCCCCTCTGGGAACACCAGCACAGCACCCACCCAGCGGGCCCATGCCTCTGTCTCCAGGACACGTCAAGCAGCGGTGTGTCCACCACTACAGGGCACCCAGGTTAACCCACAACCCCAACAACAACAGGGACCTGGGGGCAGTGGTAGTGGGCACACGGTCCAGGGGACAGAGGCCCAGGGAAACAGGGGAACTGGGAGGGCTACTGTGCGACAGGGGGGGGACAGGCCCAGGGAACCCACTCTCCACAAGGCCCTATCCTCCATCATGGGAGCATACCACCACTCCCAGGAGACGATGGCGACGGTCATGGCCAGGTTCCAGGAGATCCAGGTACTGCAGGAGGAACAGTTTATGGGGTTCAGGGAAGAACTCAGAAACATCAGTTCCGCAATGGGCACCATCGTTGTGGCTCTCAATCAGATTGTCAGCACATTGCGGGACCATGTGGCACCACAAAGGGCCCCTGTCACTAGCATGGACCAAGAACAGGCTACCACCTCCGCCGGCGCTAGTGGACAGGAGGCCCGACACAAGAACAACAGGCCACCAGAACCCCACCCCCTGCAGAAGGAGAACCACCCCGCAAGCGGGGCCTGAGATCTAGGAAGAAGACAGAGTAGGATGCCAAGACCCCCGCCAGGAAAGGATACCCCCTGATTGTCATCCCACTGTCCCACATTGTCACCCTGTCCAACCTTAAACTGCCCCTGCTCCACCTTCCACAGGCATATGGACAATGCACCTGTGAGACTGAAAATCTGGACTCTGCCATGGACATTCCTCCACCATCACCCATCACCGAATTGCAACCATTACCCAAAATTGAGCACTTTAATAAACACACTTATTGCACAAAAATAATCTGGAGTCTGCCTGTATTTTTGAACAAATGTATTACACAGAACCGTGCCAAAATGTCCAGTTACATTGTGATGACAACATACCACTGTCACACAGCTGTAGTCCATGGGGAAACAAAGCACAGGTCACGGAGTGGGGCCCACATCTCTGAAATTGGAAGGGAAAGTCACAACTCAGTTAACATACACTGGGGGGAAACTTAGACAGTAGAGAGGCAGGAGACTTTAAGTAAATGTAAAATGCCGGTGTTGATTCTTACCTGTATGTCATTGAAAATACTGCTGTATTACTGTGTCCCTGTTGTCTGTGTCGTCCTCTTCGTCTTCCTCCTCTTCACTCTCCGCAGGCTCCACAGCTGCCACAACACCACCATCTGGACCATCCTCCTACAGGAAAGGCACCTGGCGTCGCAAAGCCAGGTTGTGAAGCATACAGCAGGCCATGATGATATGGCACACCTTCTTTGGTGAGTACATTAGGGATCCACCTGTCATATGGAGGCACCTAAACCTGGCCTTCAGGAGGCCGAAGGTCCGCTCGATCACCCTCCTAGTATGCCCATGGGCCTCATTGTACCGTTCCTCTGCCCTTGTCCTGGGATTCCTCACTGGGGTCAGTAGCCATGACAGGTTGGGGTAACCAGAGTCACCAATTAGCCACACATGGTGTCTCTGAAGTAGTTCCATCACATAAGGGATGCTGCTATTTCGCATGATGTACGTGTCATGCACTGACCCAGGGAACTTGGCATTTACATGGGAGATGGACTGGTCAGCCAAACAGACCACCTGGATATTCATGGAATGATAACTTTTTCTGTTCCTGTACATCTGTTCACTCATGCTGGGGGGGACCAAAGCAACATGTGTCCCATCAATTGCACCAATGATGTTGGGAATATGTCCAAGCGCATAGAAATCACCCTTCACTGTAGCCAAATCGCCCACCTCAGGGAAAACAATGTAGCTCCGCATGTATTTCAGCAGGGCAGACAACACTCTGGACAATACCTTGGAAAACATAGGCTGAGACATCCCTGATGTAATGGCCACTGTTGTTTGAAATGACCCACTTGCCAAAAAATGGAGTACTGACAGAACCTGCACTAGAGGGGGGATCCCTGTGGGTTGGCGGATGGGTGACATCAGGTCTGGCTCCAGCTGGGCACACAGTTCCTGTATAGTGGCTCTGTCAAGCCTGTATGTCAGTATGACATGTCTTTCTTCCATTGTCGACAGGTCCACCAGCGGTCTGTACACGGGAAGATTCCTCCATCTCCTCGCAAGTCCCAGCGGACGGTGCCTAGGAAGGATAACATGGAGCACAGAGTCAATCAACCCACAGGTATGTTCCCACAGCTTGCACAGTACACGATTCTCAATGCATTGAATGGCTTGTATGAGTGTTGATGCAAGGCCTAGGCATGTGTGACGCAGTAGAAATTAAGATATGGGGGCCCTTGAAATGGCGGCTGCCTGACCTGTGAAGTGCGACAGTGGGATGTGAGGTCAATGCGCTGGTGTGGCACACCGTGGCGGTAGGCGGTCGAAGACCGCGGCGCAAAGCCGCATTGGTTAACATTGAACCCTATGGGATTCAGGAGCCAATGACGATGTGCGCCGGTGGTCGCGGTACGCCCCGCCGCGGTACGCACCGCCGCGGGCGTGACCGCCATTTTCTATCTGCTTAATCACTCGATACCTGATCATCCACAGGAGAGGACCTATACTGCAAGTGCTGCTGTGACCTCGGTCTGGAAGAGACAATGGCTGCTGCGACTGGGGAAAGGGCCTCTGCCTTCACTTAAGAAGAATTGGAGAAACTCGTGGATGGGGTCCTACCCCAGTATGCGCTACTCTACGGTCCTCCAGACCAACAGGTAAGTACACTGGGACCATGCTTTTTGGCCAATGCCTGGGTTGAGTGGGGTGAATGAAAGAGGGTGGGGAGGGGAGCGAATGAGGCATGCATCAAACGACAGATGAGAGCATGTGCCACATGGCAAGGGTGGGGATGGGGGGCCACTCATCGAGCATGCAGAAGGTGATGATTTTTTATTTTCTCCCCCTGTACATGTCACATAGGTCAGCGCCCATCAGAAAATCGACATTTGGCGTGCCATCGCCAAGGACGTCCGGACCCTGGGGGTCCACAACAGACGGGGCACCCACTGCCGGAAGAGGTGGGAGGACATCCGCCGCGGGAGCAGGAAGACCGCGGAGGCTCTGCTGGGGATGGCCTCCCAACGCCAGTCGTACCTTGACCCCCCTGATGTCCCGGATCCTGGCGGTGGCCTACCCCGATTTGGATGGGCGCGTGAGGACATCACAGCAGACACAAGGGGGTGAGTACAAGCACATTCTGCTGATTTTGCGCACATTGGAGGTGTCTGGGTGGGGGAGGAGGGCTGTGGGTATCCCTAGGCCAGGGCGATTTCTGTAGGCTAGGCCCCTCCGTTAGGCATGGCCCTGTGCCCCAGGCATCATCATCATTAGCATCATCAGGCGGAAGAGAAGTGGCATCGGAGCACGAGGGTGCTGCATCTCACATGGCCATGGAGGGCCATGCAACTGACTCGGATTTCACCAGTGAGACGGAGGGCGAGGGGAGCTCCACAGCGGGGACACGTGGTGACACCAGTGACACAGACACGTCCTCGGAAGGGAGCTCCCTTGTGGTGGCGGCAACATCCGTGCCCACCGCAACAACAGGTACAGCCGCCACCCAGCGCACCAGCTCTGCCCTCCCAGCAGCCCCTCAGCCTTCGCCCCATGCCCGCTCACCCAGGAAGGTGGGCATCTCCTTCGCCCCAGGCACCTCAGGCCCTGCCCCAGTTACCCCTGCTGCCCTCAGTGCGGAGGTCATTGACCTCCTCAGGACACTCATTGTTGGGCAGTCTACCCTTTTGAATGCCATCCAGGGTGTAGAAAGGGAGGTGCACTGGAGTAATGCATACCTGGAGGGCATTCATTCGGTTCAGGCTGCCCATCAGCGATCGTTCAACGCTCTGGCCTCAGCACTGACGGCAGCCATTGTCCCTGTCTCCTGCCTCACTCCTCCAACTTCCTCAACCCAGTCACACTCCCCTGTACCTCTGCCTATCCCAGACACACCTACAGACCAGCCTGCACACACCTCAACACCCAAGGGAAGCTCATCCAGACATAAGCACCACACATCACACAAGCATTCACCCAAGCAACATCCACATGCAGACATGCCAACAGCCACTGCCTCCTCTGTGTCCCCCTCCTCCTTGTCTCCCTCCTCCCTCCCTGTGACGTCTCCACTCACACTTGCATGCACAACATCTTCAGCCAAAACTTCCATCACCAGCACACCCACCAGAACACTCCGCACACGTGCAGTCACCACCCCCACTACCATATACACGTCCCCTGTGTCCTCTCCCAGTGTGTCTGTCACCCCCTCTTCCAAACCACACAAACGCAGGCAGCCACCCACCCAACAGCCATCCACCTCACGACAGCCTCCAGCACAAGCACCTGCACTCAAAGACACCAGACTTCACTCTCCTACAACCACATCCTCTTCCTCCACTCCCATACCCACTACAACTACCCATCCCTGTCTTTCTAAATTGATTATCCTTTCCAACCTTGACCTCTTTCCAACAACTGACCCACCCCCTCCATCTCATAAGACTCCAATCAGCACCTCAGCCACCACAAAACCTGGACCTACAAAGACAATAGTCCAAGGATTTTGGAGTCCACCACCTTCAAGGCCAGCTACTTCGGCTAGGAGTAAAGAGACAGCCAGCCCACCCCCTGAAAAAAAAGCCAAGAAAGCCAGTGCCCGGCGCGACAGGCCAAAGACAGCAGGCTCCAAAAGCACTACCCTGGCACCGTCAGGGAGTGGGGTGCCACCTGGCACACCGCCAAAGGGAGGAAAGGGCCACAGACGAGCAGGGAAGGGTGGCAAGGGCAGCACGCCCGACAAGTCCGGCAGCAGGCGAGCTGCCCAGGAGGGCCCAACCAGACCCATTCCAGGTGTGCAGGAGGACACCCACGGGCCCGGGACGGCAGCACAGGAGGGCCCCGCAAGCGAGAAGACAGAAGTGCACGAAGGGCCCGGCAGCCACATGTCAGGTGGCGAGTGAAATCCATGTAATGGCCGGATCTGGTGACCTGGACACACATGTCAAGCACCGCTGAACAGGGCCCTTCAAGCCAAGCACCGCTGAACAGGGCCCTTCAAGTCAAGAACCACTGAACAGGGCACCGCCGTCTCAAGATCCGCTGATCAGGGCCCTTCAAGTCAAGAACCGCTGAACAGGGCACCGCCGTCTCAAGATCCGCTGAACAGGGCCCTTCAAGTCAAGAACCGCTGAACAGGGCACCGCCGTCTCAAGAACCGCTGAACAGGGCCCTTCAAGTCAAGAACCGCTGAACAGGGCACAGCCGTCTCAAGAGCCGCTGAACAGGGCCCTTCAAGTTAAGCACCGCTGAACAGGGCACTTCAAGTCAAGCACCGCTGAACAGGGCCCTTCAAGTCAAGCACCGCTGAACAGGGCACCACCGTCTAAAGAACCACTGAACAGGGCCCTTCAAGTCAAGAACCGCTGAACAGGGCACCGCCGTCTCAAGAACCGCTGAACAGGGCCCTTCAAGTCAAGCACCGCTGAACAGGGCCCTTCAAGTCAAGCACCGCTGAACAGGGCCCTTCAAGTCAAGAACCGCTGAACAGGGCACCGCCGTCTCAAGAACCGCTGAACAGGGCCCTTCATCTCAAGCACCGCTCCGCTGGGCCCTTCATCTCAAGCACCGCTCCGCTGGGCCCTTCAACTCAAGCACCGCTCCGCTGGGCCCTTCAACACAAGCACCGCTCCGCTGGGCACCGCCGTCTATGCACCGCTCCGCTGGGCCCTTCATCTCAAGCACCGCTCCGCTGGGCCCTTCAACTCAAGCACCGTTCCGCTGGGCACTGCCGTCTCTGCACTGCTCCGCTGGGCCCTTCATCTCAAGCACCGCTCCGCTGGGCACCGCCGTCTCTGCACCGCTCCGCTGGGCCCTTCATCTCAAGCACCGCTCCGCTGGGCACCGCTGTCTCTGCACCGCTCCGCTGGGCCCTTCAACTCAAGCACCGCTCCGCTGGGCACCGCCGTCTCTGCACCGCTCCGCTGGGCCCTTCATCTCAAGCACCGCTCCGCTGGGCACCGCCGTCTCTGCACCGCTCCGCTGGGCCCTTCATCTCAAGCACCGCTCCGCTGGGCACCGCCGTCTCAAGCACCGCTGGCCCATTGGGAGAAGGGGCAGGCCCGCATCTGTGTCGGGCAGGGCTGCACGAAGCACTCTGGGCACCATGCCTCCTCCAGAACCAGTGGAGTCTGTAATCCACTTGTGAGACTGTGGCTTTGCACTCCCCAGGATGGCACAGTGGGCAATCCACCCACTGTAGAGACTCGTGAGACTGTGGCTTTGAACTCCCCAGGATGGCACAGTGGGCAATCCACCCACTGTAGAGACTTGTGAGACTGTGGCTTTGCACTCCCCAGGATGGCACAGTGGGCAATCCACCCACTGTAGAGACTTGTGAGACTGTGGCTTTGCTCTCCCCAGGATTGAACAGTGGCCATGGAGGCCCCTTGTGGATCTGACGTCGTGGACTCATGTGGCTGAGGTGCCCCCCCTTCCCTTCCCCTTGAGGTGCCTGTAGTTTTGCTATCTGATGCCCCTGCAGTGTTCTCTCCATTGGGGTCGGGTATCCTGTGTGGGCTTTGCCCATGTGTTTAGGCCCATTGGCCCACGAACAATGGCTGATACCCAATTTGGACAGGACAATTTACATATGTATATATAGTTATAGATGTTTGATATATTTTTTTACTTAGCCGTACAATATACTTCAAATTTCATGGTCATTTTATTTTGTCTTTGCTTTCTTCCGGGGGGTTTGGTGGTGTCACTCTGAGTTGTTGCTCTGCATTGATGTGTATGTAGTTGTGGGTGAGGGTGAGGGTGGGTGTGTCGCGTATGTGTGTCCACGTAATTTGGTGCCTCCCCCCTCCCCTGTGTCGTAGGTGCAGTACTCACCGTTGTCTTCTGCGCCGGCGTTCGTGCTCCTGGTAGAGGAGCAGGAAGACAATAGCTGGTAGGATGTGTAGTTCGGGTTCCATGCTGTCCAGATTCCTCGTGGAGTGTGTAGAGGTGAGCGTTTTCCGTTCGTAATGGCTGTTTCCGCCGTGTTTTTATCGGCGGGGCTACCGCCCCGGAAAAGGTGGCGGATTGGTGGGTTGTGATAGGGTGGGCGGTACATTGTCTACCGCCTGTCTGTTGGCGGTGACCGCCGCGCTGTTTGTTTGTCCCGCCGTGGCGGTCGGAGTGTTAAAGTGGCGGTCTCTGTTGGCGGTTTCCGCCAGGGTCAGAATTCCATTTTTTTTACCGCCTGCCTGTTGGCGGGTTGGCCGCCGCTTTAACACCGACCGCCAGGGTTGGAATGACCACCAAAGTGTTTCCCTAATCAGGACTGGTATTTGAAGTGTAATATAATTGTAAAGTTTAAAAAAAATACATTAGCTGTGTTTTTAGATCCCCGTAAATGTTCGCAAATTTGTCATAAAGTTACATGGGGGCTCCTTGCTGAGGGTCGCAAAGAATTTGTGACTAGTGACAGATAGCCTGCCTTTTTAAGTTACTTAGAAAAGTAAAGAAAGTTTTAATGAGTAATAGCCATTCAAAACTGCAGTTAAGAAAGGTTAAAATATAGTGCTTCTTTTGATTCGTTAAGAGTTGCAGACACTTCAGAGTTGAAAAGGTTGCTATGAATGGTTATTTGGTGTGAGAGTGGCATGCCATTCTTATACTGAGTTTTAATATTTCGTAAGACATTTAAAAGTATCTAGAAAGAACAGAAAAACAAAGATTGTGACCAGCAAACTCAATTTACAGGTATTTAAAATATGTTAAATTATTAAAAAAGGCAATATAAAATGTAAATGCATATCTAAGGTTTGAAAAAATATATGTGAAATTCAGGAATCTGTGAGTGGTTGTGTCACCCTTGTTATATATATTTAAGATAGTATTTATGATGTGCCTACGTACAGAACAATATTTTTTCTAAATTTTAGCACTTGAAGAGTCTTTTGTTCTATTGTAAATCTAAATGACAAGTCCCAAATTGTTTTTCAACAATTTGTGGTTCTACTCATTGTAGGAAAGTACCATCTTGCCTGGCATGTTACCCCCATATTTCACTGTATATATGTTGTTTTAGTTGTATGTGTCACTGGGGCCCTGCCAGCCAGGGCCCCAGTGCTCATAAGTGTGCCCTGTATGTGTTACCTGTGATATGACTAACTGTCTCACTGAGGCTCTGCTAATCAGAACCTCAGTGGTTATGCTCTCTCATTTCTTTCCAAATTGTCACTAACAGGCTAGTGACCAAATTCACCAATTTACATTGGCATACTGGAACACCCTTATAATTCCCTAGTATATGGTACTGAGGTACCCAGGGTATTGGGGTTCCAGGAGATCCCTATGGGCTGCAGCATTTCTTTTGCCACCCATAGGGAGCTCTGACAATTCTTACACAGACCTGCCACTGCAGCCTGAGTGAAATAACGTCCACGTTATTTCAAAGCCATTTTACACTGCACTTAAGTAACTTATAAGTCACCTATATGTCTAACCTTTACCTGGTAAAGGTTGGGTGCTAAGTTACTTAGTGTGTGGGCACCCTGGCACTAGCCAAGGTGCCCCCACATTGTTCAGGGCAAATTCCCCGGACTTTGTGAGTGCGGGGACACCATTACACGCATGCACTATACATTGGTCACTACCTATGTATAGCTTCACAATGGTAACTCCGAATATGGCCATGTAACATGTCTAAGATCATGGAATTGCCCCACCAATGCCATCCTGGTATTGGGGAGACAATCCCATGATTTTCCGGGTCTCTAGCACAGACCCGGGTACTGCCAAACTGCCTTTCCCGGGGTTTCACTGCAGCTGCTGCTGCTGCCAAACCCTCAGACAGGTTTCTGCCCCCCTGGGGTCCAGCCAGGCTTGGCCCAGGAAGGCAGAACAAAGGACTTCCTCAGAGAGAGGGTGTTACACCCTCTCCCTTTGGAATAAGGTGTCAGGGCTGGGGAGGAGTAGCCTCCCCCAGCCTCTGGAAATGCTTTGATGGGCACAGATGGTGCCCATCTCTGCATAAGCCAGTCTACACCGGTTCAGGGATCCCTCAGCCCTGCTCTGGCGCGAAACTGGACAAAGGAAAGGGGAGTGACCACTCCCCTGACCTGCACCTCCCCTGGGAGGTGCCCAGGGCTCCTCCAGTGTGCTCCAGACCTCTGCCATCTTGGAAACAGAGGTGCTGCTGGCACACTGGACTGCTCTGAGTGGCCAGGGCCAGCAGGTGATGTCAGAGACTCCTTCTGATAGGCTCCTTCAGGTGTTGCTAGCCTATCCTCTCTCCTAAGTAGCCAAACCTCCTTTTCTGGCTATTTAGGGTCTCTGCTTTGGGGAATTCCTTAGATAACGAATGCAAGAGCTCATCAGAGTTCCTCTGCATCTCTCTCTTCACCTTCTGCCAAGGAATCGACTGCTGACCGCGCTGGAAGCCTGCAAAACTGCAACAAAGTAGCAAAGACGACTACTGCAACCTTGTAACGCTGATCCTGCCGCCTTCTCAACTGTTTTCCTGGTGGTGCATGCTGTGGGGGTAGTCTGCCTCCTCTCTGCACGAGAAGCTCAGAAGAAATCTCCCGTGGGTCGACGGAATCTTCCCCCTGCAACCGCAGGCACCAAAGAACTGCATCACCGGTCATCTGGGTCTCCTCTCAGCACGACGAGCGAGGTCCCTTGAACTCAGCAACTCTGTCCAAGTGACTCCCACAGTCCAGTGACTCTTCAGTCCAAGTTTGGTGGAGGTAAGTCCTTGCCTCCCCACGCTAGACTGCATTGCTGGGAACCGCATGTTTTGCAGCTACTCCGGCTCCTGTGCACTCCTCGAGGATTTCCTTTATGCACAGCCAAGACTGGGTCCCCGGCACTCTAACCCGCATTGCACGACCTCCTGAGTTGTCCTCCGGCTTCGTGGGACGCTCTTGTGCAACTTCGGGTGAGCTCCGGTTCACTCCACTTTGTAGTGCCTATTCTGGCACTTCTGCGGGTGCTGCTTGCTTCTAAGTGGGCTCTTTGTCTTGCTGGGCGCCCCCTCTGTCCCCTCACGCAATTGGCGACATCCTGGTCCCTCCTGCACCACAGCAGCATCCAAAAACCCTAACTGCAACCTTTGCAGCTAGCAAGGCTTGTTGGTGGTATTTCTGCACGGAAATACTTCTGCACGACTCTTCACGACGTGGGACATACATCCTCCAAAGGGGAAGTTTCTAGCCCTTGTCGTTCTTGCAGAATCCACAGCTTCTACCATCCGGTGGCAGCTTCTTTGCACCCACAGCTGGCATTTCCTGGGCATCTGCCCACTCCCGACTTGATCGTGACTTTTGGACTTGGTCCCCTTGTTCCACAGGTACTCTCGTCAGGAAATCCATTGTTGTTGCATTGCTGGTGTTGGTCTTTCCTGCAGAATTCCCCTATCACGACTTCTGTGCTCTTTGGGGAACTTAGGTGCACTTTGCACCTACTTTTCAGGGTCTTGTGGTGGGCTATTTTTCTAACCCTCACTGTTTTCTTACAGTCCCAGCGACCCTCTACAAGGTCACATAGGTTTGGGGTCCATTCGTGGTTCGCATTCCACTTCTAGAGTATATGGTTTGTGTTGCCCCTATCCCTATGTGCCCCCATTGCATTCTATTGTGACTATACATTGTTTGCACTGTTTTCTATTGATATTACTGCATATTTTGGTATTGTGTACATATATCTTGTGTATATTTGCTATCCTCATACTGAGGGTACCCACTGAGATACTTTTGGCATATTGTCATAAAAATAAAGTACCTTTATTTTTAGTATATCTGTGTATTGTGTTTTCTTATGATATTGTGCATATGACACTAGTGGTACTGTAGGAGCTTCACTCGTCTCCTAGTTCAGCCTAAGCTGCTCTGCTAAGCTACCATTTTATATCAGCCTAAGCTGCTAGACACCCCTCTACACTAATAAGGGATACCTGGACCTGGTGCAAGGTGTAAGTACCCCTTGGTACCCACTACAAGCCAGGCCAGCCTCCTACACTCATATATTTCACATAGCTATAAGTGATTTACTATGGTACAGAAAGATTGTTGTCTAAATATTGGCATTTGTAGATTCTTTAATACCATTGAAAATGAATATTTCACATCCCAGAATTCATAGTAAAAAATAGTAGACTACAACATACCACTCATTTACATGTAAAAGTTGTCAGTTATCTAATATATACTTTATAGTCACTCAGTAGGTATGTTAGAGAAGTAGTGCTTTAAAAATGGGCCAGGCTTACTATTGCTCAGAGTGAGTGTGAACCTTTATATGCGAACTACACTTGTTACTAGAAAACATGTTTGACAACTCTTAAACTGGCGTCTTAATGCACAAATGTCAGCCCTCACCCAGGCTGTAGATAGGCTATGAGCCATTCTGCTATATGATTAAATAGGTGAAGCATGTACTTCTGAGTTTTACTGACTGACATACGTATTGGGAGACCGCAACGCCCAGTTATATATGCAGACTCCCAATCATACTGCACATCAGATATCTACTTAGGAGAGGAAAAAAGAACTGAGACGTACACTGAGACACTGAAAAATACACTCATACATTGATGCACATATGGAAACAGCAGCTGTGTTTAATGTAGTATCAGAATAAATTCCTAACTGCTACACTCAATGATATATATGTAGGCAACTACTGAGCCAAGCTATTCTCCCATCAAGAGATGTCAGCTTTAAAAATGGGTTGGGACTACTACTGTTGACCCTGAGTGTGTAGTTTTAAACATCAGCTTGAGTGGGAAGTAGAAAATCTGCTTCACAGGTCTTAAAAAACTGATCTCGTACTATAGAAATGTCCCTCCTCACCTAGGCTGTAGGTAGACCATTTGAGCCATGGTGCTATGTGATTGAAAGGTGAGACATGTCCAAGAGACTTTCATTGACATAGATCTGAACTGGGAGACCCCTATACCCAGTTGCATATGCAGAGTCCTTGTTACACTGCAACTCATGTACCTACTTATAAAAGAATCGAAGCACTCAGACATACAGGCAGACACTGAAAGAGACACTCATACATTTGTACACACATTCAAACACCAACTCTGCTTCCTGCAGTGTCAGAGACACTTGCTAACTGATGCGCTCATTCACGTATGTAGGCAACTGCTGAGAGAAGCCTATCATCCATAAAAGTAGTCCTTTAAATATGCTCAGGCCTACTACTGCTGACCATGAGTGTGTAGCTTTAAACCTCAGCTTGACTGGGCAGTGGAAAACCTGCTTGACAGGTCTTAAAGTCACATGTTACAGGAGAAATGTCACCTCTCACCTAGGCTGTAGGTAGGCAATGAGTCATGGTGGTATGTGATTAAAAGGTGAAACGTGTCATAGAGACCTTCACTGAATTAGATCTCCACTAGCAGACTCTTATACTCAGTTGCATATGCAGAGTCCCTCTTATACTGCAACTCATGTACTATTTATTAAAGGGTAGAAGCACTCAGCCATGCAAGCAGACACTGAAAGAGACACTAATACATTCATGCACACATTCAAACATCAACTCTGCATCCTGCAGTATCAGAACCACTTACTATCTGATACCCTCATTCACATATGTAGGAAACTGCTTAGAGAAGCTAGCCTCTCATCCATGAAAAATAGTCATTTAAATATGGTTCAGGCCTACTACTGCTGACCCTGAGTGTGTAGCTTTAAACATCAGCTTGACTGGGCAGTGGAAAGCCTGCTTGACAGGTCTTAAACTGACCTCTTACTGCACAGATGTCACCCCTCACCTTGGCTGTAGGTAGGCAATGAGCCATGGTGCTATATAATTAAAAGGTGAAACATGTCCTTGAGACTTCCACTGACTATGATCTGCACTGGGAGATGTCTATATCCAGTTACATATGCAAAGTCCCTCTTATACTCCTACTTACGTATATCTACTTATAAAAGGATAGAAGCACTCACTCATGCAGTCTGACACTGAAAGAGACACGCATACAGTCATGCACACATTCAAAGAGCTGCTCTGCATCCTGCAGTATGAGAACTAGTTGCTAACTGATACACACATTCACATCTGTAGGCAACTGCTGAGGCAAGTTAGTCTCTCATCGAGAGAAGTGAGCTTTAAACAAGGTTCAGTCTTACTTTACTACTGCTAACTCTCAGTGTGTAGCTTTAAATGTCACTTTGACTGGGCAGATGAAAACCTGTTTGACAGGTCTTATACTCACCTGTTACCACAGAAATGTCACCTCTCATCTAGGCTGTAGGTAGCCATTGAGCCATAGTGCTATGTGATTAAAAGGTGAAACATGTCCTGGAGACTTTCACTGACTTATATCTGCACTGGCAGACTCCTATACTCAGTTGCATGTGTACAGTCCCTCTTATACTGCAACTCATGTACCTACTTATAAAAGGATAGAAGCACTCAGACGTACAGGTAGACACTGAAAGAATTCAGGAGACTGGCCTAGTTTGTAGTGGGTACCACAGGTACTTACATGTTATACCAGGTCCAGTTATCTGATATTAGTGAAAGGTGTCTAGAAGCCAGGCTGTCTAGAGGTAGCAGTAGCCAAGTCTGAACTAGGAGACATGCAAAGCTCCTG
This sequence comes from Pleurodeles waltl, assembly GCF_031143425.1. Classification (NCBI taxonomy): domain Eukaryota; kingdom Metazoa; phylum Chordata; class Amphibia; order Caudata; family Salamandridae; genus Pleurodeles; species Pleurodeles waltl. The sequence goes on from NC_090444.1 coordinate 1,606,981,155, forward strand.
CAATACCACTGTGGTCACACAGTACTTACACACAAGAAAGACAATACTAGGTGTAACCAAAAATAAAGGTACTTTATTTTAATGACACAAGGCCAAAAATATCTTAGAGGCTATACTCCATTAGGAGGTAAGTATTATACACAAAATATACACTAGTAACCATAAATCAGGTAAGTAAACAGTCATAAAATAGTGAAAATAGTGAAAATCACCATAGGTTACAATGGGCCTAGAGGGAATACAAACCATATAATAAAATAGTGGAATACGAATATTGGTTTCCCACCTAGGTAAGAGTAGTGTGTACAGGGGCACTAGGAGTGTAAGAAAACACCAAGGGTAAGTAATGTACCCCACCCCAGGGCCCAGGAAAGCAGGAGTAAAGTACAGCAAGTTTCCTCAGAACACACTAGGAGTCGTGACAAAAAATTATGCAAAAAACCAAGCAAGACTGCAAGACACCAATGATGGATTCCTGGACCTGGAGACCTGTGGAGAAAAGGGAGCAAGTCCAAGAACAGCTGAAGAGTCCAGGAGTAACAGGAGCCCCTGCTAACCCGGATGAAGGTGAAAAAGTGGATTCTCTGGTTAGAAGAAAAAGTCAGAAATGCACCAAAAAAGACAGCTGCAGGTTCCTGCTTGGTGCAAGAGATGTCCCACGTTGAGTAGATGTATGCAGGCTGGTTTTCTTCATTGGATTCCACCAACAAGTCTTGGCTCACGCAAAAGATGCGTTTGGCGGGAAAAGGTGCAACTCAGACTGAGGAGACAGAGGGGGCTCTCAGCACTTTAGAGAGCCCTCAGAAGACCAGGCAGTCCCCACAGGATTCCCAGAACACGGGGACAAAGGAGTTGCAAATCGTGGTTGTCGCAGCACTACACAAAAGGATCCCATGCCACCGGAGAACAACTTAGGGAGCTGAGCATCATAGGATAGAGTGCTGGGAACCTGGGATACGCTGTGCACAAAGGATTCCTTGGAGAAGTGCACAGAAGCACTGGGAGCTGCAAAACACGCAGACCCCAGGGGTACTCTCTGGCTCAGGGAGGCAAGCTCTTACCTCCACCAAATTTGGACAGTTGGACAGGGCAGAAACCTGTCTGTGAGGTGGCAGAAGCTGGGGCTGCAGTGGAAACCTCATAGAGCTGGTTTGGCAGTACTGGGGGTCCATGGTGGAGCCCCCAGGGTGCATGAAATTGCCACCCCAATACCAGATTTGGATTGGGGGTACAATTTCCAGTTCCTAGACACCTCACATGGCCATATTCGGGGTTACCATTGTGAAGCTACATATATTTATTGACCTATATGTAGTGCACGCTTATGATGGCGTCCCGCACTCACCAAGTCCAGGAAAATGGGCCTGGATGATGTGGGGGCATCTCTGCTAGAGCGGGGGTACGTTCACAAACAGATACTATGTACCTAACCTTCAAGGCCTGAAGGTTAGATATATATGTGACTTATAAGTGACCTGGTGCAGTGAAAATGGCTGTGAAATAGTGCTTACACTATTTCACTTAGGCTGCAATGTCAGTCCTGAAGAAGTGTTTGTATGAGCTTCTTATGGGTGGCAAAAGAAATGCTGCAGCCCATAAGGATCTCCTGGAACCCCAATGCCCTGAGACCCTAGGTACCATATATTAGGGACTTATAAGGGGGGTCCGGTATGCCAATTTGGAGTGAAATAAGTAGTCACTAGACTGTAATGACAAATTTGGCAACAGAGAGAGCATAATCACTGGAGTTCTGATTAGCAGGACTCCAGTGACACAGTCAAGCATACTGACAAAACAGTAAAACATACTAACATGTAGGCCACAAACCATAAGCACTGGGGTCCTGACTAGCAGGAGCCCAGTGTCACAGTCAAAACACACTGACAATCAGGCAGAAAGTGGGGGTAACATGCCAAGAAAGTCAGTACTTTCCTACAAAGAGACACTCATACATTCATGCACACATTCAAACATCAGCTCTACATCCTGCAGGATCAGAACCACTTGCTAACTTATACTCTGATTCACAGGCAACTGCTTATAGAAGCTAGCTTCTCATCCATGAAAAATAGCCAATTAAATATGGCTCCAGCCTACTACTGCTGACCCTGAGTGTGTAGGTTTAAACATCAGCTTGACTGGGCAGTAAAAAACCTTCTTGAAAACTCTTAAACTGACCTCTTACTGCAGAAATGTCACCTCTTCCCTAGCCTGTAGGTAGGCCATCAGTCATGGTCCTATGTAATTAAAAGGTGAGACATGTCCTTAACACTTCCACTGACTCAGATATGCACTGGAAGACCCCTATTCCCAGCTACATATGCAGAGTTCCTTTTATACTGCAACTTATGCACCTACTTGTAAAAGGATAGAAGCACTCGGACACGCAGGTACATACTGAAAGAGACACTCATACATCCATACACATTCAAAGAGCAGCTCTGCTTCCTGCAGTATATCAGAACCAGTTGCTAACTGATACACTTATTCACATATGTAGGCAACTGCTGAGACAAGCTAGTCTCCCATCCAAAGAAGTGAGCTTTAAACATGGGTCTGGCCTACTACTGCTGACCCTGAGTGTGTAGTTTCAAACATCAGCTTGACTGTACAGATGAAAACATTCTTGATAACTCTTAAACTGACCTCTTACTGCAGAAATGTCACCCCTCATCTAGCTAGTAGGTAGGCCAACTGCCAAGGTGGTTTGTAATTAAAAGGTGGGACATGTCCTTCACAGTTTCCCTGAGTTAAATGTGTATTGCAATACCGCCATGCCCAGTTACATATGCAGAGTGCCATTCATACTTCAGCTCATGTAATATAAGAGGATGAAACGCCCAGACAGGAAGTCAGACACTAACAGAACCAATCATACACTCATCCACACATTTAAACAGCAGCTGTGCATACTACACTATCAGAACTAGTTGCTAACAGATACACTCACTCACATGTCTAGACAAGTGCTGAGGTAAGGTAGACTCTCACCCAGAAAAGCTCTCCTTTTGGTTGGGCCTACTACTGCTGAAAGTAACTGTAAGTAATTGTGTATGTTTAAATGTCAGTTCAATTTGACATGAGAAAATCTGTTTCCCAAATGTTAAACTGTGATTTTTCTACATAAGTAATTGTTTCTTTTCTGTTTGTAGATATCTTAATATCTAAAAGAAGAAAATATCAATGAATACAAAATGTCAAAGAAGAAAGAAAGAGAAAAAAGTTTATTATCTACTTACAACTCAGAAACAAAGTGTGAGAAATGTAGACAATCTGGTGAAAGAAAAAAGAGCTGCTGGTAAGAAAATGAAGACATTTCTTCAATTGTGTGCAGAAAACTGCAAAGTAAGCATAAGAAAAATAACAGTTCTAAAAAAGCTAAGAAAGGAGATAAACTTAATTAAGAGTAAAAAAAAGGAGGCGATAACTTAAGAAGACACAAGCGGTTTAAGAACATTAGAAGTAGAATGTTCTGCAGTAGAGTGATTCAGAATCTTATAAAAACTATAAAACCGTTTAAAAGGAGAAGAGAAGTAATGAACAAAAGGAATGTGTTGAAGTTGTAGTGGATAAGGCTTTTGCTCTCAAGAGAATGAGGACACTGGATAAAATAGTGTTGTCTATGAGAAAAAGAATCCAAAGAAAAAGACTTCTAAATAGAACTAACGACTGCAAAGTTTTCAGTAGGGAATGGAAGCACACTTCAAGTACAGAACTTTGTTTTAATGAGGAAAGCTATTTCCAAGAGAATACATTAGTGCATGCAGTTCAAACAACTGAACGATGTTATAAGATGAAGGATTGTGCTTCAATTCTAAAAGAGGAGATAGCACCTAGACATGTAGATGGATTATAGCAGCTGGAGAGGTACAGGGAAGGTGTAGACAAGCAGCTGTGTACAAATAGAACTGTAGTAGTATATGCAGCATAGAGCAAGAATCAATAGAGTTATTAAGACTTTTTCTTCAAACATTTCCTTGTAAAAGTCTGAAGAGGCAAATAGCTGTGTTACAAGGTTAGATCCATGCAAAGTAAGGAAGTACACCAGTTTACAAGGACATTCACTAAGTTGTTTGTCAAAAAAAGTGTGCCGCAGCCCTTTTCATCATTTTAGAAGGTTAGCTGTACACCACTCTGGAATGAGAACTTCTGTTAGTAGGCTTTACTATGTAAAAAGTTCTGGTCTATCTTTAGGCGATATGATTAGAGCTTTATTATATGATAATGTGGCAGAGGTTGAGAACGTTTGTGAAGAGATTCAGTTCAGTTTCTTTGGCCCTGAAGAAAAGAATACTCATGGCAACTGTAGAGGAAGCAGATACATAGATTAGTATTGAACATTTTAAAATAGATTGGAAAGTTCAATGCACTTTGTTCTGAGAAACCTGACTATGTTTGTATGTTTTGTCACAGTATGCACTACAAAAACCAAACTTGTAATGTAGTTATATTTTCTAAAACTGAGCAAGACATCAATGATGAGCGGAAGGAATTTGATGCATACCTATTTGTAGAAGAACGTTTTAGCAAACAATATGTACTCAGGCACCACCAGCACACATACACGCACACACACGAACAAACATGCCAACAGACACAAACACAGTCATATACGCACACCCTCATTCAGACATACACGCACACATCCATACAGACACACACTCATTGCAAAACACACAACACCCCCGCATGAATACATGCACTCACACACACCCCCTACATACATACACGCACATCCCCCATGCACACACCCAACACACAACACCCCACCACCCCCTCCTCTAACGGACGATCAACTTACCTGGTCCGTTGATCCTTCGGGAGGGGACGGGATCCATGGGGGCTGCTCTGCCGCCACCACACCGTCAACAGAACACCGCCACGCCGAATCACAGGACGTGATTCGGGGGGCGGTGTTCTGTTGACGTGGCGGTGGAGGTGGAGCAACCTCCACTTCCCCGCCGCCCGCCAGTATGGCTGCTGGCGGCTATCCATCCGAAAAAGGACAGAGGGCTGCCAGCAGTCATAATGCGCAGAGTGGAAAACCGCCATCGCTGGCGGTCTTCAGCACGGCGGTCCCTCAGCGGTCTTGTAAAAAGACCGCCGAGGTCAAAATGACCCCCAATATTTATTTCCAAAACATCTACAGTACAGCTGATGTTTGAACTTATTGAACAAGAAAAATCAATTGTGTGTTTAATGCCTACTCTCATAGAATGTAGCTATTTTAATGAAGAATTACTACAACCAGAGAAAGAACAAATATTAGAATTGATATCAATTGATAAAATGGAACACCAAGGAGTCACAATACTGTTGAATGGAAAAATACTATCAAAACGGAATTCTTTGGAGAAGTCTGTTTCCAAAACTGCAGGATTAGAAAAGTGATTAAGTGTTTGTAAGCACTATAGGGTGAATTTTGGACGTAACCTAAATGTTGAAGAAAGATTAGTTAAAGGGGCCATTGGCAAAATAATTGATTTCATTATGTATCCAAACAGAAACGAGGTTCAAAACCTAGCAATTAAATTTGATGATCTTGAAGGTGTAAACAGGTAACAAGGTCTGTTGCACATTTCTTGTAAAAGACTTGTATGTTTGCAGAAAGCAGTTTCCAATATCTTTAGCATATACTGTAACAATACATAACTCTCAAGGTTTAAGTGTAGATGCAGCATTTATTAGCATTGGTAATACTGTATACAAAGAATGTATGTCATGTATAGCATTGTCACAGGTTAGAACTTTGTCAGGCTTATGTCTGATAGAACTTGATGACAGTAAAGTAAATGCAGATTTGAGTTTTGTGACAGAATATAACCGTTTGAGATGCCTCTATGCTCCTCATTTAGGACAGTACCCAGTTTACAAAAAGCCTACATTCTTACAGAAAATAACATTTCAAAGGATCATATTGACGTTCCTGTGAAAAAGAGACAAATAGAAAAAGAAAAAGTATCGGAGAAAAAATACCAAAATTGTTGGTTAGCAGTTCTCAAACCTGTCTGGAGTCAACTGCTATGTTAATGTAGTTCTCAATGTACTATTCTCCTCACCTGCACTAGTTTATGCAGTTAAACAGAAAATGTATACAAGATTATGGTGTGCACTCTTTACCTTGTTCGAACATTTGAGCTGAGATGAATAAAACAAATTCTCCATCTTTTAATAGAGATCTTGCAGATCTGTGCACTGGATCTGTATACTTCAATCAAAACACTCAAGAGGATGCACAATAATTCTTGATGGTCTTACTTGGTATGTTAGAAGAAGAGATAGTACCTATTCACAACCTATTTGAACTAAGTTACTCATGGCAGCATTGACTGTGAAAAATGTTAATTTTCTGCAAAAACAGAAATAGATTCAGAACAATGTATCTACATAACTCCACCAACCTGCAAAACTGTCAGTTTTGACAAATTAATTAAAGATGCGGCACAGAATAATGCTTGCACAAAATGCAACACAGATATGCTATCAACTTTGGACATATTAAGAACTGGCAAGAACTGGCAAGTATATCATCATCTTAATGCTACAGCTGAAAACATATACCTGTATAGCTATTATTTTTCTTGAAGGATTGAATGTTACATCTGGACACTATACCATCTATTTAAAAAATAAAACTGGATGGACAGAGTATAATTATAGCAACCTTACATTCAAGCAGAGATTACCATATAAACTGCCAAATTCTTATCTTCTGTTTCTTGAACCAAAGTCCAACAAGGATTACTATTTAAAAATGGAATATTACACTTCCAGGACTTCTAATACAACAAGTTAAGACATCATATGGCCTACTAAGGGTGAAGTCTTTATAACGGATTTCAAATCTTCAAATCTAGTTACTCTTGCAATGAAACAACAGACATAGCACTAAACTGAAAACACAGATCACAAAATAGAAACCATCACAAAGCTCTACTGAAGAGAAACTGAAATACTGCTAAACTTCTAACTTCTGTTTCAAGAACACCTTGAAAACAATAAAAATAATATTACTGATATTGCCTACTCCTCTTGAATCGATTACCATATTTCATGACATCATGCGGCATACCAAGGGTGATGTTTTTATATAAGTTTTGACCTGCCACTATAATTCATCCACATTAATTATTAAAAAACCTATAATATAAAATATATTAACAAATACAGACAACGGAGTTTGATAAATATTTGTTGTGAGTATGATCATAGTAACGTTATTTGAAATAACGTCCAATGTACCTATGGGTTTTTTACCAGTTCATATGACTGTGTTTTCCCCCTAAGGTTCAGTGATGAGAATCTATATACACTTCATTTACAGTGCAAAAGTATAGAAGCTGAGAAAAGTGGAAGAGGGAACTTGAGATGCTTAAATAATATATCTAATTGCTATATATATACAATAACTTTTTTTATTACAGACTGTGAAGCTTTAATATATCAAATAGAAATATGAAACTTAAACTTGTATCTTTTCTCTCTTTCAACTTAAAAACATTAAAACATGCTTTTTGTGCTCTAAAGTAGGTAACTAATTCCATCTTGTTTCGATTCATGCAACATTCATACATATGCGTTGTACACATATTTATTTATACTACAACACCAATACAGACCAATTAAAACATACCCTAGCCTACATATATCCATATTCTGACAAACTCAGACAAACACTGATACATCCAGTAAAACACCCAGGTACACATTGATACATACACTGACAACCCCACATAAATTCTAATGCATACACTGACACACCTAGGCACACACTGATGCACACAGTGACATACACTGATAAATGCAGACACACTCATTCACAGACTGATACACCCAGGCACACATTGATATATACTGTAAGGCACCCAATGAGACGCTGATGAATAGACCAACACAACGAGACACACTATGACATGTAGACGAACACATCCAAACACACTCTATGACATACATTGACACACTTAGGCACACATTCATGCATACAGTGACACACCCAGGCACACATTGACATACACACTAACACACCCAGGCAGACACTAATGCATACACTAACACACCCAGACACAAACAGATATACACCATGAGATACCCAGTGACTCACTCATGTATACAAAGATACATGCAGGCACATACTAATCCAGATACTGACAGACCCATATAGACAGTAAACCATACACTGAGACAAACAGTGATGCATACACTAAGATAGTCAGATACATACTTACTCATACACATATACACCCATGCACACTGACGTACAAAATAATGCATACATTGACACTCCCAGGTACACACCGGTATATACACTGACACATTCAGGTACTCACTCAACTACAGGCTGATGCATGCAGGCACATACTAAGCTGCATGCTGACTTAGCCAGATAGACACTGATGCATGCACTGACATACTTAGGCACACACTGCTGCATATACTGACACATCAATGGGCACACTGATACACAAAGTTACACACACATACACACACTGATGAGCACAGTGATACACCAAGGCACTCACTGATGCACACATTGTCACAGCCATGCACACACTGATCAATTCACTGACAAACCTAGGCACACACAGATGTACACACTGAGACACCCATGCACACACTCATGCATACACTAACACACCCAGGCACACACTGATGCAGACAGTATTCCACCCAGGCACACACTGACACAACCAGGCACACACTCATGCACACACTAATACACACAGACACTCACTGATGCACACACTGTGACACCCAGACACACACTGATGCACACACTATCACACCCACACACACACTGATGCATACACTCACCCCGGCAGACATTGATTCATACACTGAGACACGCAGCCACTCACTCAGGCATCCACTGAGACACTCAGGCACACAATCATACATACACTGACACTTCCAGACACACACTGATGCATACGCTGACACACCCAGGCAGGCACTGATGCATACATTGAGACACTCAGGCACACACTAATGGATACACTGACATACCCATGCACACACTGATGCAGAAAGTTACACATTCATGCACACAATAATACATACAGTATCACACCAAGCACATGCTGACACAACGAGGCTCACACTAAGGCACACACTGTTACACACAGGCACACACTGATCCACACAGTATCACACCCAGGCACACATTTATGCATACACTGACAAAGCCAAATGCACACTGATGCATACACTGAGACACCCAGGCAGATATTGATTCATGCACTGAGACACCCAGCCACTCACTTATGCCTCCACCGAGACACCCAGGTACACACTCATGCATACACTGAGACACCCAGGCACACATTGATGCAGATACTCGCACAGCCAGGCACACACTAATGCATACACTAACAAACCCAGGCACGCACTGATGCAGGCAGTTGCACATTCATGCACACACTGATACATACAGTATCACATCCAGGCACACACTGACACAACCAGGCACACACTGATGCACAAACTGTTCCACCCATGCACACACTGATGCACACACTGTGACACCGAGGCACACACTGATACCCACACTATCACACCCACGCCCACAATGATGCATACACTGACACACCTAGACACACACTGATTCATACACTGACACACCCAGCCTCTCACTCATGCATTCACTGAGACACCCAGGTGCACACTCATGCTTATGCTAAGACACCCAGACACATACCGATGCATATACTGACACAGGCAAACACTAATGCATACAATACACACTCATGCACACCGTGACACAAACACTAACATATCCAGACACACTCATCCATACATTGACACACTTAGGCTCACACTGATGCATGCACTGACACAGCCAGGCACACATTAATGCATACACTAACACTCTCAAATGCACACTGACACATACCCTGAAACACCAAGGCATGCACTAACAAACCCAGGCACACAGTGATACATACACTGCCAAACCCATGCACACACTGAGGATTACACTGACACGCTAAGGCACACTGATGTATATACTGAGACACAAAAGCACATACTCATACATAAATTGACATAGTCAGGCATACCCTCATGCATACACTGACACACCCAGGTACACACTGATGCATATACTAAGAAACCCAGGCACACACTAATGCATATACTGACATACCCAGGTACACACTGATGCATACACTGAGGCACCCAGGCACACATTGATGTATGCATTGACAGAGCCAGGCACATACTAATGCATACACTAACACACTCACACACACCCAGACACATACACTAACACACGCAGGCACACAATCATGCATACACTGACACATCCAGGCACACACTGATGCATACACTGGCACACTCAGGCAGACACTGATGCATACATTGAGACACCCAGGCACACACTGATGTATACACTGACATACCCATGCACACACTGATGCAGACAGTTACACATTCATGCACACACTAATCCATACAGTATCACACCCAATCACATGCTGACACAACAAGGCACACACTGATTCACACACTGTTACACCCAGATATACACTGATGCACACACTGTGACACCCAGGCACATACTGATCCACACACTATCACACCCAGACACACAGTGATGCATACACTGACACACCAATATACACACTGATGCATACACTGGGACACCCTGACAGATACTGATTCATACACTGAGATACCCAGTCACTCACTTATGCATCCACTGAGACACCCAGGTACACACATGTACTAGCATAGCCAGACAAACACTAATGCATACACTAACAAACCCAGGCAGACACTAATGCACATACTGTGGCACCCAGGCATACACTGACACACCCATGCACGCACTGATGTAAACAGTTGCACATTCATGCACACAGATATATACAGTATCACATCCAGGCACACTGGCACAACTAGGCATACACTGATGCACAAACTGTGATACCCAGACACACACTGATGCACACACTGTAACACCCAGGCACACAGTGATGCACACACTATCACACCTAGACACACACTGATTTATATACTAAAACACCCAGCCTTTTACTCATGCATTTACTGAGACACCCAGGTACACACTCATGCTTATGCTGAGACACTCAGACACATAACAATGCATTTACTGACACAGCCAGGCAGACACTAATGCATACAATGCACACTCAGGCACACACTGACACAAACACTAACATATGCAGACACACACTCATGCATTCACTGACACACCCATGGACACACTGAAGCACACACTTATGCATATACTGACACACGCACATATACTCATGCGTACACTGCGACACTTAGACACACACTGACACACATAATAACAAACCCAAACACACACTCATGCATATACTGAAAGACCCAGGCACTCACTCATGCATACCCTGAGACACTCAGGCACACACTGATGCATGCACTGACACAGCCAGACAAACACTAATGCATACACTAACATACTCAAATGCACACTGACACATACACTGAAACCCCCAGGAATGCACTCATACATGCACTAACAAACCCAGGCACACAGTGATATTTACACTGACATACCAAGGCACACAACGATGATTACACTAACACATTCATGCACACACTGAGGCATACACTGACATGCCCAGGCACACGGATGTATATATTGAGACAAGGAAACACACACTCATGCATACATTGACATACCCAGGTATACACATATACATACACTGACACTCCCAGGCACACACTGATGCACATAATAAGGAACCCAGGCACCTTTCATGCATATACTGACACACCCATGTACACATTGATGCATACATTGAGACACCCAGGCACACACTGATGCATGCACTGACACAGCCAGGCACACACTAATGCATACACTAACACACTCACGCGCACACTGATGACTACACTGACACACCCAGGCACATACTCATGCATACACCGACACATCCAGGCACACACTGATGCATATACTGACACTCCCAGGCATACAATGATGCACACACTGTCACACCCAAACACACACTGATGCATACATTATCACAACCAGGCACATACTGGTGCACACACTGACACTCCTAGGCACACACAGACACACCTAAACACACATTGATGCACACATTGAGTCACCAAAGAACTCACTTACCCATTCACTGAGACATCCACGTAGACACTCGTGCATATACTGAGACACCCAGGTACACATTGATGCATGCACTGACACAGCCAGACACACACTGATGCATACACTAACACACCCAAGAAAACACTCATGCATACACTGGCACACCCAAGCACACACTGACATACACACTAACAAAACCAGACACACACTCATACATACACTGAGACTTTCAGGCACACACTCATGCGTACACTGAAACACCAAGGCACATACTAATACATATACTGACACATCCAGGCACACACTGATGCATACACTAACAAACCCACTCACACAGTCATGCATACATTGCGACACCAAAACACACACTGAGGTACACACTGAGATATCCAAGCACTCACTCATGCATCCACGGAGACACCCATGTATGCACTCATGCATACACTGACACTCTCAGGCACACACTTATGCATACACTGACACACCAAGGCACACACGGATACACACACTAACAAACCAACTCACATACTCATGCATGCACTGAGACACCCATGCACACACTCATGCATAGATTGACACACCCAGGCAAACACTGATGTGCACACTATGAAACCCAGGCACACACTCATGTACATACTGACACAACCAGGCAAACACTGATGCACACACTGTCACACCCAGGCACACACTGATGCATACACTGACACACATAGACACATGCTGATGCATACACTGAGACACAAAGACACACACTGAGGCACACACAGAGACATCCAAGCACTCACTCATGCATCCACTGAGACACCCAAGTATGCACTCATACATACACTGAGACATCCAGTCACACACTGATGCATACACAAACACACTGATGCATTAACTGACACACCCAGCAAACAATCATGCATACACTGACACACCCAGGCACACACTGACATACACACTGACAAACCCAGGCACACACTCATGCATACAGTGACACACCCAGGCACACACTCATGCATACACTGGTACACCCAGGCAGACACTGAATCACACACCAACAATCCAAGGCACACACCCATGCATGTATTGACACACCCAGGCACACACTAATGCATACACTGAGACACCCTGGCATACACTGATGCATACACTAACATACCCAGGCACACACTCATGCATATACTGACACATCCAGGCACACACTAATGCACATACTAACAAATCCACGTGCACACTCATGCTTACACTGACACACCCATGCACACACTGATGCATACACTGACACACCCAGACACACACTGACGCACATAATAAGAAACCCAGGAACACACTCATGCATTTACTAACAACCAGGTACACACTCATGCACACACTGAGACATGCAGGCACCCAAGTGTGCATACACTGTCTCACCCTGATACACTAAACCATACACTCACACACCCAGACAAATGAACGCATACACTGACACACCCAGGCACACACTGATTCACATACTAACAAACCCTTGAACACACAAATGCAGACAGTGTCACAACGAGGCACACACTGATGCATACTGTAACACTCATTCAACAAACATATCAATAGATATACTAACAGGTGAATGCAATGACTTACAAGCAAAAAAAACTCATAGTTTGTCTTTCCTATACCAGAAAGATGGTTCTAACAAGTACCTTTGTTTTTTAATTGGGTTTTCTGGAACGTTTTACATTTTTGGGGGATTTTTAAACTATTTTTGGGGTGTTTTTTGCTTTTAAAAATGGAAACTTTTTAAAGAAGACAACAAAAGTAACATGTAATCAGTGCATAGGAAATAAAGTTGAAAAAATAAAATGAACACTTATGACAGCACTTTGCTGCAAGAATAGCTGAGAAGAATTGCTCTCCCATCTATAGAACTATATTGCACTTGAAGCAAAAAGGAGCCCATGTCTTTCAACTCCGGTATGACAGCTGGAAAAGCCTCAGTGCCAGGCACTGCAATCGTATTTCCCACCTGGAGCTCTACACTTTTTGGCTGGGATGCCTGCCATGCTCTTTGTCTGCTCGAAATAGGTGGCGAGAGTGCATCACCTGTAGGTGCTTTAATGTTGATGTTGTACCATGGCTATATTTAGTCGATGTGCCTCTAGATTACAGTGTTCCACACACCTTACACTGGACTTGTGGTGCAACACCTTTTTTTTCTCCTAAAGGGATGTCAAAAAAACATCCAGGCAATACTCTCCTCCGTTCTAGGCTATCTTTCCTCAGAAGATGATGATGATGAATCTTCATTATCAGGAGGAGCCTGTTGAGATATTGAAGCAGCCACTTGTTAAGTTGGGATTGAAAAAACCCTCTTGGGTTTGAAGTAAAGTTTATGGAAGCAGCCAAAAACACCCAATCCCAAATAAATAGGCACAGATATGGAACAGCCTGTCTATGCTGGGAGCTAAAGACAAATGGGGCAAAAACCAGGTATGGAGTTCCTTTTCAAGCATGAACTATGCTTTAACCAATCAGATCTCTTTATTTTTGTGTATCATATTATTCAAGAATACCTCATGAATGCAGTCTTGTGACCATGAATACCAAAATATATATTCAAATGTGAATATACAATTAAAATACTGATTAGTACTTATCTCAAAACACGAAAACAATAAACATCCCACCTCAAAATTAAGTTTACGAATCTCTACGTATCGACTTCACAATGATGGCGATCAGATCAGAAGCTCGGTGAAGAGCTCTGTTCAAAGCCCAAAGTAATCCTACCTCATCCAACGTGGAATCAGGGGAGCATGAAGGGGCGGTGAGGCTGGCAGACTGGGCACGACATCCACTGCACCATAACGAGTGGGCACTGCCTAGGATCCACCATCATAGCCTGGGTGATCTGGAGCCCTGTGTGAAAGCTACACAGTGAAGCCGTTCCAGAACCTGCAGTGTGGGAAGTGGTCACCTGTGCCCGGTGAGGAGAAGGAGCAGGCAAGAATCAGGACCCGGCGGCCAAGTGGAGTGGGCCAGTGGGGTTTCCTGGGCAGTCTACTGCAGCTGCGGCAATCAAATGGAGATAGGCCGCATGGCAAAGGCCATGCTAACAGCTGTGGTGCATGCAGTAGCCCCTGTCCCCAGAGATGAGAAGGAGGAGAAGGAGCTGGCAGGGGGCAGTGCGCAGCAGCCGCGGGGGTTAAGCCAGTGACACCCCTAGGCTGATAATTGCTGTAGCTGGGTGGGGATCTCCAGAGGCCACAGCAACACATAGAGAAGGCAGAACCAGAAGCGAGGGAGGAGTTGCAAGTCCAGGATGCCGGGGAAGGCCAATTATCCACTGACTGTCATCCCGGTTGATGGGAGGAAGACAGGCTGATCCCGAGTAGTGGAAAGTGAGCCCGGGGACTGTCGGCAAAGGAGGGCATGGAGGGAGCAGCTGCTAATCCATAACCCAGGGCCCCCTGGAGTCACTGCAAGGGGCCCAAGATTTTGTTGGCCCACGGGAGCAGGTGAGGTGCTGGAGGCCTTGCGTGGCCCTGGAAGAGACGTTCGGGGACATTGATGTGTCTACACCGGGAGGACCGGACAAGGCGGTGGGGGTGCATAGGTCCCCTGAGGAAAGCGGTAGGCACCTGAAAACGTAGCTGGCCCCCCCGAACCCCCGGCAAAGGAGGTGAGGAGAACAAGGCTAGAAAGGTGGGGGAGGCTGGAGGAACGACCAGAGACAAAGTGAAACTCCTGTGGGTGGTTGAGCAGTGCAGTGACCACAGAGTGGAGGACCAGAGGCATGCTAGGGGGGATGAGAGAAGAACCACCCTCCCAGAAAGAGACCCCTGTGGAGAAGGTGAACACTTAAGGGTTTACACCTGGACTGGTACCCTGAGACTGGGGAGCAACAGCTGGGAAGTGAAGGGACATATCCACTCTCAGGCATACAGAGTGAACAAATGTGAGTACAAAGGAGAGGGGGGAAAGCAAAACAACATGGACTGGCCTCATCCAGATGAGAGACTTGGAATCCCCTGACAGTGACGCAGGTTACTGCGCCAAGATGATGAGGGAGAGGGACTTGTGGAAACAAGGTAAATATGCCAGAGTGGTCGTCCTGCTATCGAAGGGGTGGAGGGCCAAAACATGCAACACTTTTTGGAGAAGTGGTTTACACAAACATTCCCCAAAGACAAATTCTCACCTTCCTGTGTGGTGAGTGGGTACATCGGGAATTGAATAACAAGCTGCCGCCAGAGGCCCCTCCCCGGCCAGTCATAGCGAGATTCTTGAACTATCAAGATGGAGACTTGATCATCTCAGAAGCCAGGAAATGAAAGAAGTCCACTATGACAATGCCTTAATCCGAATATTTCCTGACTACAAGCAGAAAGTCCAGCGCCAAAGATGCACATTTGATGTGATCAAACCAAAACTAAGGGCCTTCCAACTGCAATATATGCAGCTATTCCTGCCCAAATTAAACATGTTGCATTAAAGCAAGGCTCACTTCTTTCAAATGCCTTAGGAGGCCTAGGAGTGGTTGGCAGAGCGCCCCCGGAAACAGCCCACAGGGAACGAAGGCATGAACGGAAGAAGCCCCAGAGGAAATTTGCCTCAGAAGCGGAACAGCATCCATCCATGAACAAATGTCAGCCACTCATGAAACAGAAAGAAAGGGCGGAGAGATGCCCTTCCCAGTAGCTGAGGAGACACACCACATCCACGTCCAACTTGGAAGAGGAAAACTCTAGCAACATAAAAAGAAGCAAAGTCGCTACTGAATCATTCTCCACATTCAGAGACTTCCCCAACACCAAGCAGGAAGATGTGGAGGATTCCCAACATCCTTTGGTACTGGCCATAGACAATCTTGAGGAAACACCAATGGGAAAAGAGACTTCACCGCTAGGCCACATCATATACAACGAACTTGAGACATAGCTAAGCACCTAAACACCACAAACAACTAAGGGGCAGTTCAAAAAAATCTGAAAAATTGTCAGACACTGCTGAGTGAACAAATACGCTGTGCCATTGATGTACTCACACTCCTGAGCTCCTGAGTGCCATGTTTTGGGGTGCTTTGCCCACGTTGTAAGTTACAGGGACACTGAAGAGGGGAGGGGCGGTGACAGACCTTGCTGATCTCTCTGTTGAGTGGTTATAATGTTTTGTGATAGTTATGCTCACAGGGGTGTCTGGAAGGTGGTGTTTGTGGAGTTGGGGAAAGGAGAGCGTTCCAAGTTACAAGTTGAGTTAAGTGGGGCACGGAATGAATCCCGACACAGACGCAAGGTAAAAAAAGATGCTCCCATGGGTGCCAAAAGTTATAGGTCAAACGACTGTAATAATGGCTATAGATATAGCAGGAGACAACTATACATGCACAGTACTTTCTTGGAATGTAAACAGTCTAGGCAGTAAGGTGAAACGGGGTCTGGTTGCAGACTACATAAAGCTAAAAAAACCTGACCTAGTTATGCTTCAATAAACGCACCCGAGGGGTACACTGTGTAGCTTTTTAGGCAGGGGGGCATACATGCTGTTGGCCCATGTGGGGTTCACTTCGGGCTCCAGAGGGGCTGCAATACTGCTAAGGAAATCTCCCCCATTGATGGTAGAGAAACTCTGGAGATATTCCAGTGGTAAATACTTAGCAGTCAGAGGGAAGTGAGGGAGATGGGAGGTAACACTAGCAAGCGTCTATTCACTGCCTCACCTCCAACATCAAACATATGTAAAAATCACAGAGATCCTTTTAGAATCTGAGACGGCCCTCCACCTAATGGGGGGGATTATAATGATGTGATCAACCCAGCCATGGTTCGCTTGGGTCCCCCATCTTCCTACTTGAGAGAGACCCCCTTGGCAGAATGGGTGGGAACTTTGGGGTTGACAAACCTCTGGCAACGTGTTCACCCAGATACCAGGCAATGCTCATACTTCTCAGGGGCACACCAAGTTTTTTCTCACCTTGACTATATATTAGTTTACGCAGGTGAAGTGGGGGAGGTCATGGAAGAGAAATACCTAGCAAGAGGGTTGTCGGACCACTCCCTCTTATGGCTAGAACTAGGAAGCAGGCCCAGGCGGAAGAGGGCCTGCTGGAGACTGAGTGCATGGGAACTGAAAGATGACAGGATAGCCCAGGAATTCTGGATGGAGACCAAGCTATACTTAATAAAGGATTCAGTGATATCTACAATCACAGTTTGGGAAGCCTATAAGACAGTGCTTAGGGACAGAGCCCAGAACATAATTGCGCACAAACAGAAAAGGGAGAGACAGGAAATGGAGCCCTGGAATCCCAGCCACCAGAAATGAAAGGGAGGTTGCTGACAAACGAGGACCCCACCATGCTCCATAAAATTTTTATCCTCTGTAAGGAATATCAGGCATCAGTGCAGGGGGAACAAGAGCCGTGGCACTGGCTGCACAGCACCGCCTATATGAGTTGGGGGATAAGTCAGGCAAACTGCTGTCATGCCTAAGCAGTAAGGGGAGGGGGGCACATTGGGTAGGCAAAATTAGAAGGACGGCACAGTAACTCACACCACTGATGATGGAATAGCTGCGAAATTCGCTCAATTGTATGAGGACTTGTACCGGCAGCATAAGTTTGCCGACGTAGCCCAAATCAGGGACTATCTAAATGAAGTACAACTCCCACAACTGCTCCAGGAGGGGTGAGATATGCTAGAGAGGGAGCTGGAATTATCAGAAATCAGGGATGCGTCATGAGTCCGCTCCTTCTCCACATGTATAATGAGGCTAAGAAAAGGGGCTGCCTTCCCTGGGTCCTGTGATTAAATAAGATAGTGGTGATCGCGAAAGAGGGGAAACCCTCATTGGGTGCCGTTTTTACTGCCAAATATCTCTCCTGAACATAGAGACAAAATTTTTAGCAACAATACTGGCAGCATGATTGATAAAGGTGATTCCCACTGATTCATCAGGACCAGTCGGGTTTTATGCCGAGGAGGTCCACAAAGCTCAACCTCCTGAGGCTGCACAAATGGCTATTCAAAGTGAACCAGAGTCAGACATGGTCTTGTCATTAGACACCAAGAAGGCATTTGATACGGTCGACTGGCATTACACGAGGCAGGTGTTGGAGAGATTTTGGTTCGGATCCTAATTCATGGGCTTGATAACCCTGCTATACACTGTCCCTGTGGCAACGGTTAGTGTGAACCGGGTCACATCCACTAAATTTGCATAGACAGAGGGACGCGGCAGGGCTGTCTCCTCTCACCACTGGTCTTCACCTTGGTGCTAGAACCCCTGGCATGCAGGGTCCGATCCCACCCTGGCATATCGGGCTTCCAAATCCCAGAAGGAAGAGGGGAGGATAAAAGGATATTGCTATACACAGAGGATGTCCTATTGTACGTTACCAATCCCAGGGAGTCACTCCCTTAGATATTCATAACTTTGAACAATTTGGCGAGTACTACGGATACAAAATTAATTGGTCCAAGTAAAGCTTATACCTGGTGGAGGGGAGTGCGGGGAGGGAGATAGTACAATTAGAACTTCATAGCTATCTGAGGATGGTGGAGGAGGGATTTAGTTACCGGGGGGGGGGGTATATGTGACAATATGGCTGGAACAAAGTCATGGCAAATGCCCACAAGGATATGGAAAGGTGGGCGACTCTACCGTTAAAACTGCTGGGCAGGACGGCACTATACAAGATGATCATCCTGCCAAAATTACTATATACCTACAAAATACATATGTGAGGGTCCCGGAGGACGTTTTCACCGGATTAGAGGGAGAGACCTGCAAATTCCTATGGAACAGGAAACACCCATGCATTTCCATGCAAACACTGCAGAGAAATTTCTACAATGGGGAGATTGCCCTCCTTGATGTGAGGGCCTATCATTGGGCGGCACACCTTATTGTGATACATGACTGGATATACACCCCAGGGGATCATCCCATGTACTTACTAGAAAAAAGTCAGTTCGAGAGCAGATCATTATTTCACTACCTTTATGGTGGAGAGTGTACCCAGAGGCTACTGCTACCAGCACAGCTGGTAATAAAGGCCTGAAAGAAAACCAGCACACGGAAAGGGTGGTATGCAAACACACAAAAGAAACCCCCATATCCGAAGGTTCACAGTTGAAAGAGACTGGGAGACTTAAAGATTTTGGGTCCTGGGACACAATTGGGATTTTCCGGTTGGGGACACGATAGACAATGGAGAACTAAAGTAATTTGATGCCCTGCGAAAAGAGTATTTAATGTCAAGCACACAACAACACAAGTACAAACAATTTGCACATGCCTGGAAGGCAGAGAGGTTGGAGGTGTCAAACCTCCACCAGAGTGCCCCACTGTAAGGGAGGCTGCTGATGGGACAACTGATGTCAAAAGTGGTTTCCTGGACGTACAGGGCCATTAATAATAACCATAAATAATAATATCCCAGACAAGCTCGGGGGCCTAAGAGACAGGTGGGAACGGGACCAACGAACGTTGAACGATGCTGATTGGCAGATGGCATTGATGTACCCGTGGGAGGTGGCGATCAAATCCTGCCTAAAACTAGTTCAGTATAAAGTCCTTCACAGAACTTACTATGACAGAGTACTACTACATATATGTGGAAGGGTTGCGACACCTGAATGTCTGAGGTGTGCAACACGTAGCCCAGGACATCTGTACACATATTATGGGCATTTTCTAGAATCCAACCCCTCTGGCTCAAAATCGTAAAGACGTTGGGCAAGATATTGGGGGCCACGATTCCTCCAGATACCAAATATGTGCCCCTGGGTATCGAAATTATATTGACCTCCAGCGACCTAAGCTCATCTTCAGCAATCTGGGGCTTGCAGTGGCCAAGAGAGACAATGGAAAACACTGGGGCGTAACAGAGACACCCACCATGAAAGAATGAAAGGCAGGGACAGACCTCTATATGGCAGCAAAAAAGTCACATATAAAGCAAGAGGATGTCCGCAAAAATTCTATAAGATCTGGGGACCATGGAGGGACTATTATGGTATTTTGGATGGGAAGTTAGGCGGAGGAGAACAAGTTCCACAGGTAAGCTGAAGGTAAAAGAGAGATGCCCTTCTCAGTGCGGGGAGATCTTCTTAGTGCTAAACTTAATGATGTTGTATTGTATGGGCCCATCCGATTTCCATGTCAGTTATATGTTTGTGCCCTAATGGGTGTGTTGCAATGTTTGTATAAAATGTTAAATTAAACTATTTAAAAAAAAAAAGAATTTCTACATTTCTGTGAGAAAACAGGGCTGATTGCAGAGGCCCCCTAACTTTTTGCCCCCATTTTCCACTTTATGCTGGTGTTTTCCTGACTCTGATGGTGCCCTGGGTACTGCTAACCAGTCCCAGGGCCTGTGCTCTGTGTAAAATCAATATGCAAATTAGGCTAATTATAATTGGCTAAGTTAACCTACCTATAAGTCCCTAGTATATGGTAGGGCATGTAGGTTTAGGGACCACAGCATAGGTGGTGCACACCTAGGTGCACTGCTGAGGTGCCCAGTGTCATTTTAAAGGCAGGCCTGCCTTGCTGGCTGCTTTTAAATTAAAGTTATATGCAAATTCGACTTTGGAATTAAAAGTAGTTCCAAAGTCTTAAACTACCTTACTTTTACATATAAGTCACCCCTAAGGTGTGCCCTATGTGCCCCTAGGGCTGGGTGCCATGTAACTATAAGCAGGGACTTTATAAAAATAGATTTATAAACCCTGGTGAGGTAAAAACAGCCAAATTTGTTTTTCCCTCATTGAAGTAAATGGCCTTCATAGGCTAGAATGGGGAGACTTTGTTTTAAATTTTAAAGTCTCCTTAAAAGATGCATACCAAGAATTTGGTATCAAATTAATTGTTGTAATAAATCCCACAACTTCCAGGTGTTGGATTTAATATAACTTGTTCAGGTAAAGAGTTATAGACTTTACCTAAAAAGTTGCCAATTTCAGCCCTGCATTGTTTTTGCTGCTGTGCTCTGATTGGCCAGCCTGCAGCAGCTTAGCCGAGCTGCCTTGATGAGGTGTGAATTGGCCTGGCTTCACACAAAGGAATGTGCTTGTGGGAGAGAATCTCCCCTCAGCAGATAGTGAGGCAGGAAGGGGGAGGGCTGCCAAACTGGTCTTCAAAGGCAGAGAAGGACATTTGGAGCAACCAGCAACACCCCCACATCCTGCAACCCCAGACAACTAGGTGCCCCCTTGATTAGATTAGGAGAGGGCAGGAGAGGGGTGTGTTTATGATTTTTAGCCACACCAGTGGGTGGGCTCAGCCAGATGTAACCTCCAAAAATCAGATTCAGCCATGTTGTATTTTTAGAGAATGTTGCCCACTGGGATGGATTTTTGCCACACTTCCCAGGAAGTGGTCATCACAGGGGGACGACCCTGTACCTGATTGGAGAACCAGGACCCCCCTGCTTTTCACCCAGGAGCAAGGATAAAACTGGCAGACCTGCACCCACACCTCAGATCCCCACCAGATTTCAACAAGAAAAGAACTAAAGGAGAAGAAGGACTGCCCTGCTGGACCCCTGGCCTGCACCTGGAACCTGCACTCAGAAGGACTGCACCAGCTGCACACTTGGGCTTCACCACAAGAAGGACTTTGCCTGGCTTCAACTGGTTCAAGGAGGGACTCCCTGTTTGCTACAGGTGAAAAATTGCTATCCAGAGTCCCCCTGCACCAACTCCTGAAAAGTGACCAGGTGACCACTGTCCAGTGGCCAAAAAGGAGTTTGCGCCAGGTGCATTCTGGGAGTTGAAGTCCGCACCCCCCAAGGACCATCTCAGAACTTCTGGACCCTTGGGGTGAGCTGTGGACCCCAAAAGAACCTTAAAAGAACATCTGGGTGAAGCCCCAGAAGTTTGGAGAAGATTTGAGAGTTTTTGTAAAAAAGCTCCAGAGACGGACCGACCCGCCGCGGAAATTCTAGCCGGCTTGCCTCAACCGCGACCCGGCCTGACTTGGTGGTTCGTCCCGGTAAAGAAAAATCTCAGAAAAAGAGACTAAGTCCGAAGGTAAAAAGTTGACCGGGACCTCCCAGCCATCGTATCCGAGAATGGCTCCACGGACGTCGGATCAAGATCCAGGTTTACCCCGGTCGTAGGATTTTCACCAAGTCCGAAGGTAAAAATCTCCACCGAGGAATCCAGCATCGCGTATCCGGACAAGGGCTCCAGGAGGTCGGATTCGACTGGCAGGTTCGTCCCGCTGAAGAAAATCTTCAAAATAAAGACTAGGGGGGTCATTCTGACCGCCGGGGCCAGGGTTGGAGGGAGCACCGCCAACAGGCTGGCGGTGCTCCACAGGGTATTCTGACCGCGGCGGTTCAGCCGCGGCCAGAAAGGGAAAACCGGCGGTCTCCCGCCGGTTTTCCGCTGCCCTGGGAATCCCCCATGGCGGCGCAGCTTGCTGCGCCGCCATGGGGGATTCTGACACCCCATACCGCCATCCTGTTCCTGGCGGTTCGCCCGCCAGGAACAGGATGGCGGTATGGGGTGTCGTGGGGCCCCTGGGGGCCCCTGCAGTGCCCATGCCAATGGCATGGGCACTGCAGGGGCCCCCGTAAGAGGGCCCCACTTTGTATTTCAGTGTCTGCCTTGCAGACACTGAAATACGCGACGGGTGCCACTGCACCCGTCGCACCTTCCCACTCCGCCGGCTCAATTCTGAGCCGGCATCCATGTGGGAAGGATGATTTGCACTGGGCTGGCGGGCGGACTTTTGGCGGTCGCCCGCCAGCCCAGTGCAAATCCCAAAATACCCTCAGCGGTCTTTCGACCGCGGAGCGGTATTTTGGAGGGGGGAACTCTGGCGGGCGGCCTCCGCCGCCCACCAGGGTGAGAATCACCCCCTAAGTCAGAAGGTAACTTTTTAACCGAAGCCTCCCGCGACTTGTAGCCGAGCAGGGCTCCATCGCGGTCGGCCTGAAACTTTAACTTTGCCCCGGTCGTGGTGCAACCAGATTACCCGATTGGCGCTTTTTGTTTCTAAGCGCTAGAAAAATAATAATTCTTTAAAAATTCATATCTCCGGTTCCCTTTATCCGATTTTATTCGTTTTTGTGTCATTTTAAAGATAAAAATATAAACTATTTTAATAAATTGGTTTTGGATTTTTAAACTGTTTCCTGTGTTTTATTTCATTACTGTTTTGTGATATTTGAATGCTTTACACACTGGTGGTCATTCTGACCCTGGCGGTCTTTGACCGCCAGGGCGGAGGACCGCGGGAGCACCGCCGACAGGCCGGCGGTGCTCCAATGGGGATTCCGACCGCGGCGGTAAAGCCGCGGTCGGACCGGCACCACTGGCGGACTCCCGCCAGTGTACCGCGGCCCCATTGAATCCTCCGCGGCGGCGCAGCTTGCTGCACCGCCGCGGGGATTCCGACCCCCCCTACCGCCATCCAGATCCCGGCGGTCGGACCGCCGAGATCCGGATGGCGGTAGGGGGGGTCGCGGGGCCCCTGGGGGCCCCTGCAGTGCCCATGCCACTGGCATGGGCATTGCAGGGGCCCCCGTAAGAGGGCCCCTACATGTATTTCACTGTCTGCTGCTCAGACAGTGAAATACGCGACGGGTGCAACTGCACCCGTCGCACAGCTTCCACTCCGCCGGCTCGATTCCGAGCCGGCTTCATCGTGGAAGCCTCTTTCCCGCTGGGCTGGCTGGCGGTCTGAAGGCGACCGCCCGCCAGCCCAGCGGGAAAGTCAGAATTACCGCCGCGGTCTTTCGACCGCGGAACGGTAACCTGACGGCGGGACTTTGGCGGGCGGCCTCCGCCGCCCGCCAAGGTCAGAATGAGGGCCACTGTCTCCTAAGTTAAGCCTTGACGCTCGTTGCCAAGCTACCAAGGGTTGAGCTGGGATTAATTTACTGAGACCTAACTGTACCTAAGTGGAGGTTGGTGGCTTGTTGCTAGGTGTAAGTACCTACCTGCCCTTACAAATAACCCATTTTCCAACATTTTTGGTGGCAGCGGTGGGATCCTGTACTTGTGTTCAGTATCACGTTACAGTTTTAAGTAAAACGAATTAAAAATCCTTTAAATTGTCCTAGTGCAAAAAAAAAATTTTTTTTTTAATTTTTAATTTTTTTAATTGCATTTTTGTAATTTTTCTACATTCTTGTTTCCAATTTTTGCTAAAAGTTTTTGTTGACACAAAACCAGGGAACCATGGAGCTTGGTCTGGCTAGCCTACCCACACTGACAGTAGTCCAGCTTAGGGGGTTGTGTATTGAAAGAGGGTTGCCTGCAACCACTGATCTCAGGAAGCAAATCCTGATCAAATCCCTGACAGCATGGGCTGAGGCCCAAGAGGTAGACTCAGAGGAAGCTCCAGAGGAGGGAGAAAAAGGGGAGGATGCTAGCTCTAACCACTCAGGGGAGGGAAGGCATCTGAGCCTAAGTGAGGACGAGGAAGAACGGTCCTCAGTAAATACAGTCACTAGGGGCAGACCCAAAGCTAGTGGTGGGAAGGGGGTCCTTTCAGGAGGAGAGAACCCATCCATCAGAGAAAGAGAGCTGGAGGCCCAGCTAGCATACATAGCTTTGGAAGCAGACAAGCTGGCCCTAGAAAAGAAAAAGTGGGCAAAGAAGGAGAAAAGAGATGGTGGCAGCGATAAAGAAGCTGAGGTGTCCATGGGTGGGGGAGTTTGCCCCAGATTGCCCAAGGGGGTGGTTCCTGCTTATGTAGAGGGGGATGATATAGACAAGTGGTTGGAGGCCTTTGAGAGGACACTCCAAATGAGAAGGGTTAGGCCTCAATACTGGGGTTCACTTCTTTGGGAGTTAGTTCCCAACTCTGGGAGGGATAGGCTCCTAACCATGAGGGGGGAGGATGCAGACTCATACCCCAGTATGAAGAGTTGCTTGACTAAAAAGTTTGGTCTGACCCCAGAGCAGTATAGGCTCAAGTTTAGGGACACCCAGAAGGTCAATACCCAGTCATGGGTTGACTTTGTAGACACCTCACTAAAGGCACTAGAGGGCTGGATTATTGGTAACAAAGTAAATACTTATGAGGGGTTATACAATCTGATCATGCGAGAGCACATCTTGACCAATTGTACCCAAGAAAGGTTACGCCAGCATCTAGTGGACTCTAAGCAGACCAACCCTAGAGAGCTAGGGGAGGCAGCTGATGAGTGGTTGAGAACCAGGGTGGTTGTCAAGTCCCAGGGGGGAGACTCCAAGAAGGGGGGGACAGGTCCCCAAAAACCTAAGGAGGGAGGTGGTAAGCCCACCACAGAGACTCCCTCTCTACCCCAGAACCCTAAGAAGGAGGAGAGTAAATCCCACTCCCACTCTGACAAGCAGAGACAGGGAGACCCAGGGTTCAAAAAGCTCTTGGACAGTAGGGCTTGCTTTGACTGTCAGCAGACAGGTCACTTCAGAGGAGATGCAGCCTGTCCAAAGAAGGTGGTTAGCACTGGGCTGTCCAGTGTAGCCATGGAGGAGGACTCCTCAGATGATGAAGTCCTCCTAGCATTGAGCTGGGAGACAGGACCAGATGGTAAGCTGGTGATCCCTGAGGGTGGAAGTAGGCACTTCCACCCCATTCAGGTGAATGGGATCCCTATCACTGGCCTGAGAGACACCTGTGCCAGTCACACTATAGTGAGTGACCGGTTAGTGACCCCAGACATGTATGTCCCAGGAGAGACAAGGAAAGTCAGGATAGCTACAGGGGAGGTCACCACCAAACCTGTAGCCATAGTGCCCCTAGAGAGGGAGGGTATCCTTGACTGGTTTAGGGTGGTAGTCAGTGCTGACCTCCCCCTAGATTGTATCCTGGGCAACGACCTCCCAGAGGTGGGTCTGGTCCCAGGTGGGGCGGTCGCCCAGGGCGCCCCCCCAAACCAAAGTCCTGGGGAGTCAGTCCCTACGGTTAGGAGACAGGGGTCCCCAAGAAAAGGAAAGAAGAAAAGGAAGGGTAGGCCACTCTTAAAGCGAGTTCCAGGGAGCCAAAGGCCTACGGCCCCAGTAGGGGGGGAGCCCAGAGATGGCACTGGTGAGGCCTCCCCCGACCACTAGGAAGTCCTGAGTAGTCAGGCAGCTGTCCAGATGCAGGGTGTTGCCCCTGCACTGACAGAAGGGAGAGTGGAAGGAGGGTGTCTGCCACAGGAGGTGGTAGCCCCCCACTCTAGACAGCAAGAGGGGTGCCAGGACCCCAAAGATGCCCCTAAAGCAGCTCAGCCACCTGTCAGTGGAGAGCTTAGGGTGTGGTTCTGGGTACTGACAGATGTCAGTAGCCTCTGCTGGGTGCTAGCCTTCCTGGCAGCACTGTACTTGGCCTGGGAGGCAGACCCCAGGGCCAATAGCAAAGTAGGCCCCCTGACCCTGTTGGTCATGGTGGGGTTGCTCAAGTGTTGGGTGACCTCTTTGGGTAAGCTAGGTGTTGCCCTAGCAAAGTTAGGAGTAGGGGAGGTGGGCACCTCACTACCCAAGTTGGCAGAGAGAGAGGAGGAAGACCCCCTAGAGGGAAGTTTCAGTTTGAGATGGGTCCTTTCACTGTTGGGATGGCTTCACTACCCAGAGGGAGTGACCATGACAGGAGGATGTAAGGCAGAGTAGGCCCTGCAAAGGGACAGCCAGTTTTCTTCACTGTCTTCCTCGCCTAACAAGCCAGGAAGACTCTCCCAGGGTTGGGCTGAGTCTCCTGGGCGTGTGGGCTGGGGGGGGCTTGTGTGAGAAAACAGGGCTGATTGCAGAGGCCCCCTAACTTTTTGCCCCCATTTTCCACTTTATGCTGGTGTTTTCCTGACTCTGATGGTGCCCTGGGTACTGCTAACCAGTCCCAGAGCCTGTGCTCTGTGTAAAATCAATATGCAAATTAGGCTAATTATAATTGGCTAAGTTAACCTACCTATAAGTCCCTAGTATATGGTTGGGCATGTAGGTTTAGGGACCACAGCATAGGTGGTGCACGCCTAGGTGCACTGCTGAGGTGCCCAGTGTCATTTTAAAGGCAGGCCTGCATTGCTGGCTGCTTTTAAATTAAAGTTATATGCAAATTCGACTTTGGAATTAAAAGTAGTTCCAAAGTCTTAAACTACCTTATTTTTACATATAAGTCACCCCTAAGGTGTGCCCTATGTGCCCCTAGGGCTGGGTGCCATGTAACTATAAGCAGGGACTTTATAAAAATAGATTTATAAACCCTGGTGAGGTATAAACAGCCAAATTCTTTTTTCCCTCTTTGAAGTAAATGGCCTTCATAGGCTAGAATGGGGAGACTTTGTTTTAAATTTTAAAGTCTCCTTAAAAGATGCATACCAAGAATTTGGTATCAAATTAATTGTTGTAATAAATCCCACAACTTCCAGTTGTTGGATTTAATATAACTTGTTCAGGTAAAGAGTTATAGACTTTACCTAAAAAGTTGCCAATTTCAGCCCTGCATTGTTTTTGCTGCTGTGCTCTGATTGGCCAGCCTGCAGCAGCTTAGCCGAGCTGCCTTGATGAGGTGTGAAGTGGCCTGGCTTCACACAAAGGAATGTGCTTGTGGGAGAGAATCTCCCCTCAGCAGATGGTGAGGCAGGAAGGGGGAGGGCTGCCAAACTGGTCTTCAAAGGCAGAGAAGGACATTTGGAGCAGCCAGCAACACCCCCACATCCTGCAACCCCAGACAACTAGGTGCCCCCTTGATTAGATTAGGAGAGGGCAGGAGAGGGGTGTGTTTATGATTTTTAGCCACACCAGTGGGTGGGCTCAGCCAGATGTAACCTCCAAAAATCAGATTCAGCCATGTTGTATTTTTAGAGAATGTTGCCCACTGGGATTGATTTTTGCCACACTTCCCAGGAAGTGGTCATCACAGGGGAACAACCCTGTACCTGATTGGAGAACAAGGACCCCCCTGCTTTTCACCCAGGAGCAAGGATAAAACTGGCAGACCTGCACCCACACCTCAGATCCCCACCAGATTTCAACAAGAAAAGAACTAAAGGAGAAGAAGGACTGCCCTGCTGGACCCCTGGCCTGCACCTGGAACCTGCACTCAGAAGGACTGCACCAGCTGCACACTTGGGCTTCACCACAAGAAGGACTTTGCCTGGCTTCAACTGGTTCAAGGAGGTACTCCCTGTTTGCTACAGGTGAAAAATTGCTATCCAGAGTCCCCCTGCACCAACTCCTGAAAAGTGACCAGGTGACCACTGTCCAGTGGCCTAAAAGGAGTTTGCACCAGGTGCATTCTGGGAGTTGAAGTCTGCACCCCCCAAGGACCATCTCAGAACTTCTGGACCCTTGGGGTGAGCTGTGGACCCCAAAAGAACCTTAAAAGAACATCTGGGTGAAGCCCCAGAAGTGTGGAGAAGATTTGAGAATTTTTGTAAAAAAGCTCCAGAGAGGGACCGACCCCCCGCGGAAATTCTAGCCGGCTTGCCTCAACCGCGACCCGGCCTGACTTGGTGGTTCGTCCCGGTAAAGAAAAATCTCCGAAAAAGAGACTAAGGGGGTCATTTTGACCTTGGCGGACGGCGGAGGCCGTCCGCCAAGGTACCGCCGCTGAATGACCGCACCGCAGTCAAAAGACCGCGGCGGCCATTCAGACATTTCCTCTGGGCCGGCGGGCGCTCTCCAAAAGAGCACCCGCCGGCCCAGAGGAAATGCCCCAGCAACGAGGACGCCGGCTCAGAATTGAGCCAGCGTAGTTGCAGGGGTGCGACGGGTGCAGTTGCACCCGTCGCGTATTTCAGTGTCTGCTTAGCAGACACTGAAATACTTTGCGGGGCCCTCTTACGGGGGCCCCTGCAGTGCCCATGCCATGGGCATGGGCACTGCAGTGGCCCTGCGGCACCCCCTACCGCCATCCTGTTCCTGGCGGGAGACCCGCCAGGAACAGGATGGCGGTAGGGGGTGTCAGAATCCCCATGGCTGCGGAGCGCGCTCCGCAGCCATGGAGGATTCACAAGGGCAGTGGTAAACCGGCGGGAGACCGCCGGTTTACCCTTTCTGGCCGCGGCTGAACCGCCGCAGTCAGAATGCCCTCGGGAGCACCGCCAGCCTGTTGGCGGTGCTCCCGTGGTCGGTGACCCTGGCGGTCACCGGCCGCCAGGGTCAGAATGACCCCCTAAGTCCGAAGGTAAAAAGTTGACCGGGACCTCCCAGCCATCGTATCCGAGAAGGGCTCCACGGACGTCGGATCAAGATCCAGGTTTACCCCGGTCGAAGGATTTTCACCAAGTCCGAAGGTAAAAATCTCCACCGAGGAATCCAGCATCGCGTATCCGGACAAGGGCTCCAGGAGGTCGGATTCGACTGGCAGGTTCGTCCCGCTGAAGAAAATCTTCAAAATAAAGACTAAGTCAGAAGGTAACTTTTTAACCGAGGCCTCCCGCGACTTGTAGCCGAGCAGGGCTCCATCGCGGTCGGCCTGAAACTTTGACTTTGCCCCGGTCGTGGTGCAACCAGATGACCCGATTGGCGCTTTTTGTTTCTAAGCGCTAGAAAAATAATAATTCTTTAAAAATTCATAGCTCCGGTTCCCTTTATCCGATTTTATTCGTTTTTGTGTCATTTTAAAGATAAAAATATAAACAATATTTATAAATTGGTTTTGCATTTTTAAACTGTTTCCTGTGTTTTATTTAATTATTGTTTTGTGATATTTGAATGCTTTACACACTGTCTCCTAAGTTAAGCCTTGACGCTCGTTGCCAAGCTACCAAGGGTTGAGCTGGGATTAATTTACTGAGACCTAACTGTACCTAAGTGGAGGTTGGTGGCTTGTTGCTAGGTGTCGGTACCTACCTGCCCTTACCAATAACCCATTTTCCAACAATTTCATTTTATCACTGTGTAAAAATCACAACAAATTTTATGAATATTCTGTGAAACCGGAATGAACATTATGGAACAATTCGAGAAGTCTTTGTGAATACCAGAAAATTTAAAAAAAAGAACACGAAAACAGAAGGGAAAGGCAACAAACATATTTCAAGAACACTAGTATTACCTGCTGGACTTCAATTGAGATAGTAAAACTGGGAGTTCTCACAAAGGAGCATGGTTTCGAGTGGCAGAATCACCCGCGGTGTGGGAGACTGAGTCCGATCCACTGCAGGTGATACCTGTCACTCCAATTTGGGTTTTGTTCCGGCTTACTAGCAGTGCCTCATCTCTACCACAAGGCAGGGATGATTGGGCAGCTGAGCGCATGACATAAATGGTTTCTCAGGGAAGCCGTGGTCACTCAGGTCACATCCGTTTCTTTCAGTTACATTAGTCTCATATACATTATGACAAACGGAGGCAGTATATGTTTCAATAAGATTTTAATGAAGCGACTGCATCTTATTTAGCAAAGCGTGAGCTGCAATAACCAGGACGATACAACATAACAAGATTAGAATTGTGACAAAGAGAGTAAAGCATAAAAATGACGCCACCATTTTGTCACTGTAGTCAATACACTAACTCCTACCTAGGTTCTACTCGAGCACAGTGTGTTAAGCTCTCAATCTGCCCTTCAGGTTCCCCCGAGAAGACATCATCCCTCATACCTGAGCAAAGGCCTGAATTCTGCATTAGCGTCTGTAGCGAAGCCTTCGGCAATCAGAATACAGTTGTGGTTCTCTGACTGGAATCTCCCTCTAACGTGTAATGGACAGGAAAGTATTTTTTTTTTAAAACAGCTAATGTTCTGAGAAAATGTCCCTATGTAAGGATGTGTGCTCTCTATGAATGTCAGAGACTAAACTTATACCACGTTCACAGGCGACCTATCTTTCTATAGCCATGGAAGAAGCACAGAGTGAGCAAGAATGTCTTGTTTGAGAACAGAGTGCTGGCCTAGGCAAAACAGTCAGATAGAAGAAACTAAAACAAGACCGTGAAAGTCACTACTGTAAAAATATTAAAGCAGAGCTGAATAAAACATATCTAGGTGAAAGCGCACAGCTGAAGGCCTAGTATGCTAAAATAACGTGCATTAAGCTTATAACTAAAATTGCTACACGACAGCTTTATGTAATTAAAAGTGTGGTTTACAAACACCTCAGCTAAAAATCAGTTCTTAGCATAGTGTGCCATCAACTAGTATTTTGCTGCTACTTTTTGTGTTTGACTCAAGATATCTAATACAACAACTACCATTACATCTATAACAAGTTAGCACCATTCGCTTTCTCAATACTTATAAGTTGCATTGCATAAATAAACACTTATGCACCCAGTCACAGTCCTACTGAGCCACTCATGCATCCACTCATAGTCCCACTGATGCACTGACAAACCCACTGAGATACTCACTCAAACACTCATGCACCTACTCACACACCCACTGAGACACTCATGAAACCACTCACAGACCCACTCAGACACTCACGCAACCACTCACAGACCGCTCGGACACTCATGCACCCACTCACAGACCTACTCAGACACTACCACACCCACTCATACAACCAGTGAAACTGATGCACCCTTCACAGACCCACTCAGGAACTCATGCACCCACACATAGAAGCAGGTTAGACTTATGCACCCACTCACAGACCCACTGTCAGACCTATATACTCATTCACAGACCAACTCAAAGACTTATGCATCCATTCACACACCCACAAAATATCTCACACACTCATTGACAGACTCATAAATCTATTCATATACCTACTTATCAACCTCTATATGCACTCACATACTTTTTTTGAAACCACACTGATTGTTGTTACAAAATACAATTTAAATTAACTCATAAAATCTAAAGTTACATGGCGTTATATTAAGAAATATAATTTTTAAAAAACATAGAAATTCACTGGAAAAACGAAAGGTTACAGGTACATTATAAATAGGAAATATAAATTAACAAACCTGTGAAATTCACTGAAAAAAACAAATGTTAAAAGGATGCTTTAGTTAGGAAATAAAATTTGAAGAAACTTTGAAATTCACTGAAAAAATCAAAGGTTACAGGGATGTTATAGTTATGAAATATAGTTTAAAAACCTTTGAAATTCACTGAAAAAAATAAAGGTTACAGGGATGCTATGGTTAGGAAATAGAATGGAAAAAATATAGAAATTCATTGACAAAAAAACAACAGTTACAGCAATGTTTTAATTAGGAAATAGAATAAAAACAAACATAGAAATTCATTGACAAAAACAAAAGATTACAGGGACATTATAGTTAGGCTCACATTTCACTCATAAAAAACCAGTGAAATTCACCCTTATAGAGTTACCTGTGCTAACTATAACTTGATACCATATAATGCACTATTTATGACGTTACATATTACATCACTAATGACATGGTCAGTGACATCACTGATGACATCTCAAATGACACCACTGATGACATTACTGATGATATCATCCAGTGATTGTAAGTGGTTGTGTGGATGTGTGAGTGATTGTGTGAGTGGGTAAATGGGTGAGTGAGTGGTTGAGTCAGATGCTGTATGGGAGAGTGAGTGGATGTGTAAGTAGATGTATGGTTCAGCAAGCCGCTGTGTGAGTGACTGCATTGGTTGAGTGAGTTGGTGTGTGAGTGGCTGTATGGGAGAGTTAATGGGTGTATGAGTGATTGTATGGTTGTGTGACTGGTTGTGTTAGTGACTTTATCAGTCAATCAGTGGTTGTGTCAGTGACATTATGGATGAGTGAGTGAGTATCTTAGTAACTGCATGTATAAGAGAGTGGCTGTGTCAGTGAATGTATGGGAGAGTGAGTGAATGTGTGAGTACCTGTATTGGTGAGTGATTGGTTGTGTGAGTGACTATATGGCTGAGTGGGTAGGAGTGTGAGTGATTGTATGGGTGAGTGAGTGGCTGTGTCAGCGGCTGTCTGGGTCTTTAAGTGTGTATGTGAGCGGTTGTATAGGTGTATGACTGGGTGTGTTAGTGACTGTATGGGCCTGTAAGAGGGTGTGTGAGTAGCTGTATGGCTCTCTGATTTGATGAAAGAGTGAGTGGTTCTGTCAGTTGCTGTGTTAACAATTTTACTGGAAATATTGCATTGATATTATCAATGATGTTATCAAAGATATTAAGGGGCATATTTATACTCTGTCTGCGCCGAATGTGCGTCAAAAAGTTTGATGCACATTCGGCACAAACCTTGCACCATATTTATACTATGATGCCCGACCCCGCGAATGTCAAAATTCCTCTGTGTGCGTCATTTTCTGGATGCGGGAAACCGCCTTGTGTTAATGACATGCAAGGTAGGCGTTCTCGTCTAAAAATGACTTAAACACCCATGTGCCATATTTCTGCTACCGTGCAAAAATCCCACATGGCCGGGAGGCGGAGTCAGAAAATGACGCACAGCCCGATTTGCATAAAAAAATAACGCCTGGATCAGGGCAGGCGTTAAAATGGAGCAAACACACCACTACTGAAGGAAAACACACAGAAACAACAGCAGAGCTCCAAAAGGAAGACATGAAGGTGCTATTCATCTAGCATGCACGAACACGCAAAGCACAGGACCAACACCAGCAGCGCCCACAACACCAGCAGGGACCCCAAAGGCAATGCAGAAGGCAGGAGAGGATATTCAGGACAAGGACAACCCTTCAGGGACTCCGGCCACAAGACATCATCCAGAGGTACAGACTCAACTGGCAAGCCATTCAGCAGCTGCTGCACAACATTGAGCTACAGTTGGCACCCAGCTTGCAGAAACCCCACACCATTCCATCAGAGGCCAAGCTGCTAGCTGTCCTCTACATGTTGGCAAGTGGCTCGTTTCAAACCACTGGTGCCCTGGTTGCCGGGATCTCACAGCCCTCATTCTCTGCCTTCCTACCCAAGGTATTAGATGCCATCATCTCCCTCACACCCTGCCACATCAGCTTCCCAACACACAGCTGAAGCAGCAGGAGAGGAAACAGGGCTTCTACCAAATCAATGGCTTCCCACACATGCTTGGTGCCACTGACTGCACACACGTACGCATTGTACCACCTGCTGCAACTGAACATCTATACCGCAACAGGAAGCACACACACTCCATCAATGTGCAGGCCATTGTCGATCACCGGGGATTGTTCACCAATATCGTGGAAAAGTATCCTTGGAGTGTACATGATTCATTCATCTTCCGCCACTGCACCATCAATCCACACTTCCAGGATGGACGATATAGTAATGGCCTACTTGTTGGTAAATACAGAAACCTACTTATATACACACAGCACAGCAACCCTATAGGACACACAACACATACACCACTACATTGACACGTGGCTAGGAAGACAATGAAGTTGTGACACTGCTAGTCATGTGCGATATCCTCACCCAATGGGATACACACCTATGGACAAATGACAGATGCAAATAAAAACAGATGCCACTCCACAGACACAAGGGACCAATTTAAAACACACAATTACAATGACATGGCCTTAACTGGCAGTACAACTTGGGAGATGAATCTTTCAATATCACATCAATAAGACTCAATCAAACACCCTTCCAAGCAATAAGTACTGTGTATGGGGTGTGTAATGTGTTTCGCTGCAGGTCAAACACCATGAGACACATAGTATGATGATGATGACTCTAATGAAGGTGACATGGAATCATTGAGGCTGTACCAATATCTCACATCACTCCTGCTCTGACATTGCCCACTACCAATAAGCAAGTGGACTGTGCTAAGAACACATATTGATGTGACAATAGTGAAAGTGCACATTCCTACACATATGGTTTGAGACAATTACACATATACACAACAGATGTACAGGCATATGGACCTTCTGACACTCAAACCGTCAACTTCACAACCAAATTAGCCAGCTGAACTGGGCCAGGTTCAGTAGGATAGGTACACATTTGAACATGAGTCAACTCGGTAAGGGCAGATAACTAGGTCTGCAAAGAACTTGTCACACATGGGATATTTGTGCATTGTCAATTGCCAACACGTCAGTGCTGCAAACCTATAGAGATGTGTTGTACAATGTCACCTAGCCAAATCAAAGGGCTGCACTGATGTTCAACAAATTCTACTGCATATGTTAAATTGGATGGGATGTCCAGGCCATATAGATGGAACCGTGTTACCACCACTGTGGAATTGATTCTGTGTATGGAAGTATCATGTCACCCCCAGTTAAGACACATGGACACCTCTTTCACATGACATCATGCATGGGAGTACACAATGTACTGCAAGTCTACAAAAATACCGCTGACATCCGGTCAATCAGCCAAACACCAGTTCAGATAATGAAACATCCCAATGCCGATGGTACATCCTAGAAGCCTAGGATTCCACACAATAACACAAACACAGATGAGTCACAGACAACACAAGAGAACAACTGCCATGCAAAGTGATAATCATGGTGCGAGCAACATCAACATTTTCTCACTCATTTTCTCTTTCAGCTGATGAGGGGTATGGGATCCAGTCATGGATCATGACCCTATTTGCAAACCCAAGCACAGTATCAGAGCGTGCCTATTATGAGGCACATCAGAGGACACGCACCATAGTTGAGAGGACCTTTGGCATCCTGAAGTCAATATTCAGGTGCCTCGACATCACCGGAGGCAGCCTCCTATACTCACCAGAAATGGTCTGCAAGATCATTTTGACCTGTGCCATCCTGCACAACATTTGTGTAAGGAGGAGCATTCCCCTCTATGAACCAGACACACAAATGGCTGAAGAGGAGGAAGAGGAGGATGCTGTCCATCAACATGAGGGGGACCATCCAAGCACTGCAGCAGGATTGCGTCGGTGACAACACATTGTCCAACACAGTTTTTAACTATAGTCACCATCACCACTGTCTTACCATATGTCATTAAACACCTATTCAAATCACTATATCATGGGCTGGGTAATCATTTATGCATCCCATTATCCCTAAGATTCACAATCAGAGTGTAGCCTCATGGAGCATTGCAGAAATGCAGATTAGGATACTGAAAAATCCACATTTGATGGGTATGAATGTACACCCAACTTCACACACACTGTAAATGACATATATCCTATCCATTTCACATTTGAAGGGCAATATCAGAGGACCACAGCTATTTCACACATACATGTTGGCAACATGGTTCGTTGCAGCATATGGCACACAACAAAGACATCATCATTCATAAGGAAAAGAATGCCTCATACATGAGGCAGTGGATGTGCTATTGCATTGGTAACAGGAATGTATGACCAGACCCTTGACATCAGCTATCTTTGCAAGGAGTATGTGAGACAAGAAGTTCATGTAAGCTACAAATGGATAGCACGAGTGCCCCAGGTATGACTAGCATTGCTCACAAGACATTCCCTGCACACGCCATCCAAGGTCATAAGTCTTGCCACTGCCATGTTTTCTGTCTCTCCCCACCCTTCTCTAGGGGGCCCTGGAAATTGACTATTTGTACCCAGATAATCCTTCATCTACACATACCCAGACTCACATTCTGATTCCAGTGTGCTTCCCTCTTTAGTATTGCATGCCATAGTTATAGTTCATCTGTCTGTATGGACTTCTGGTCAGATAATGCACCGTCTGGTAGTCTGTAGGACCTGTAATCACCTGTCCATTGCTTCCCATGTGAAAGGCACTGTTGGCCCTTTGAACTTGAATCTCACCTACAGGACTTGTGAGAGACTGAAGCTGCACACACCTGTGAGCACTTCCATGCAGACCAGCCATTTGAACATGCACTGCCCTTGCTGCTGCCTGGAACGGCATAGAAGCTGCCATTATATGTATATCCCTGTTATGCATTGCCGTATAAATTACTTGTGTTAGATCAGGCCTTGGGTTATTGTGTAACGTTGCAGCACACAGGACAAATACAGTTTTCATTTTCCACAGTGTTGTTCCAGCCTTGACCAGTCTCAGTATGCTCACTGTGTATTCGCCTTGTCCATTTTTGCTCCTGACTGACCCTGCATCCTGTTAGCCTGACTGGTTCCAGTCTTTGCGTTACCATAAAAGGTTCCCTGTGGCTACATTTGTCTCATAGTTGCTTTCCATGCCCTCACTTTCCTCCTAAGGTATTGTGTCAGGTAGGTCTACAATGAACACTCAAATACATTGTATTGCGTGGTCAGTTTACTTATCGTATCATGGGGTGGGACATGTCTTCAAATAGCCTAATCATGGCCCATCCCTTGTCTGGGTTTCATGTATGCATGAGTGACAAATAGTGACAGTGTACCATGGCTGTATGCATGGATTGGGTATGGTGCCTCCAGCACAACAAACAACGTTTGATAATGTGCATGAAATTTCAAAACATGTTTGTACCCTGACGGTCCACACACTGATTCACATCTGCCCCAACCTATTGATGGGGCTTGCGTGGTGAATACCTGTGAGATTAATCAGCACAGAGGCACTGATGTTCCCGGCTCCAGTGGGAATTTTAGAGGCCACCCTGTGTACAAATGTTGTGAGGAAACCTGCTGGTTTTAAATTACCGATCCATTAACTTTGTGAGCACACCAAGGTTGCCCTGTTGTCAGTCTCATAAGACTTCTGCAGTGCCATAGCTGGACTATCCACATGTGTGTTCTCAATTCCTCTTTGGCTTTCGTTCAATTCAGCTGCGAAGGATACTTTGTTAATGCAGGGAATGGCTCCAAAGACTCATGACTAGACCTGCACGTAACTGTGACAATATGGTCCCCAATAATGACACAGGCTGGGGGCGTGGCCGGGCCACGAAACAAGATGGCCGCTTAGAGCGAGAGCTCTGTGCCGAGGCGGTCCCGGAGGGGAGACGGGGGCGAGAAGACAGCCGGACAACACACCGGGTTCGGTGCCCCTCCACCCTTACAACAGCGGCGACACGGAATCATGTCCGGGGACCCCGTAGGAGCGGGATGCAAGGCAGGAAACTCGCGACTCGCCCCAGGCCGATGAGGCCTGACAAAAGGGGCGGAGTCGCGTCTTCGGAAGACCGGGGACGGCGTGCCCACAGCGGCAAGGAGCAAGCTGAACAGGCCGCAGGGACTGCGGGAGCCGTGACGACCCGCATCCATCTCCCTACAACGCCAACAAACACCCGTGGACCTTCGATCCCCCACAGGGAGACGGGGAGACGCAGCAAAGGGGTGCGGCCCCTTCGACAGCCGGGAGAGAAACCCGGTCAGAGAGGCAGGATCGAATCTCTCCAAACTAAGAACGGCACGACTTCTCCCCTCTTTTCCATCACAGAGGGACAACAAAAACCCTCCCGCTGGGATAATAAACTTTCGCCCCCCTCCCTCCAGACAAATAATACTGAGGTGGGCAGAGGGGCACGACGGGAGGCACGTGGAGGCGAGGAGACGAGAGGGGTGAGCGATTGGAGGGGCATCGGAGATGAAGAGAGCCAGAGGGAGCCAAGAGAACAGAGATACAGGAGAAGGGAGAGGACTGGCACCAGCGTAAGCCACCGAACATCTATATCCTTATCGGAATCCACGGAGGGAATCTCGGGCCCCACGTGGCCAGACTCTGTGGACAATTGAGGCGATGCCCGGCAACAAACCGAACCATAAACCTGCCAGCAAGCCTGCACGACAACTATTATTCTCAGAAGCGCTACAACACAAACGCCTAACCCCCACGAAGATAAACCCTCAAACATCTCCACCTTTAAACGAGTCCACCACGATGTCTGATAAAGATCAATCCACAACTATGGACAGGATACTACAAGAGATCACCACCGTCAGCCGCCGCATAGAGGGGATGGACGCCTCTATAACTTCATTGACACTAGAAACCAAATCCATGCGATCTGACATTGCAGGCTTTCAATCTAGAGTGACAGGGCTAGAGCAACGCATGGGATCACTAGAGACGCAGATCAACACGTCTCAGGAGCGAGAACAAGACTTCATCTACCTCAGGAGCAAACTAATGGACATGGAGGACAGGAGCCGGAGAGACAATATCCGCGTACTTGGGATCCCGGAAAACGAAGAAGGCTCGGATATGCAGGCTTTTCTGACCTCCACTCTTCCAAAAATGATTTCATTGGACTTTGACCCGCCGCTAGAATTCCAACGGGCACACAGGATAGGCCCAAAACGCTCTGACAACTCCTCAAGGCCCCGACCAATCATCGCATGCTTGCTGCGGCATAATCAAACCCGACAAATACTCCAAGTAGCACGCAACCACAGCCCTTTCCGAATAGACCAGCACGAGATCCGAATAACCGCCGATTACTCCAAGGAAACCAACAAACGTAGAAAGGCTTTCCTAGCCCTACGACCCCGGCTTCGCAAACTGGAGATGAAATACGGTCTCTTTGACCCTGCAAGAATGTGGGTTACCAAAAATGGAGTATCCAAGGACTTTTATAACCCAGACGAATTGAGACTCTTCCTTGACTCTTTCCAATCCCAGCCTATGGACTCTCTCAACACAGACAGTGAGCATGACATTGTAGGAGGCAGTGATGGGGCTGAAACCCCCCACTCTGGAATGGAAAAGGTGAAGACGGCTCTACACGACACCGGAGCCAGTCATAGAGGTAGAGACATGGAGAGACTAACCAGATCATATGATGACAGGGGTCAGATTTTACACGCAGTAGTAACCCACACCCAACTATCGGAAAGAGACAAATCCCGCTCCCCTTTAAAACCTACAACTGGGTCTTCTTGAGAAGGTAACGCGACAAGACGACTTGTGGGACTATCGCTAGAGAGTCGAAAATAACAACTATAGACTCTGCGGAAGGATGAGTACCTTTCCAGATCATATGTGTTTTACTATTGTAATTGTCTAAGACTGCTAGTATCAATGTTAAAACCAGATACATGAAAAACCTATGCTCTTTATGACTAGAGCCGAGGCCCTATAATGGAAAACTACCAGTAAATCATTATTTGCCCTCAGTACACAACAGATGATGATTATTAGAACAGGGATCAGACCCCACCAACTCCCTGTATGTTGAATAAGAGCCTGGTCCCAACCCTATAACCCTATAACAAGGTAACAAGGCAACAGGGGCATTAAACAGATAACAAAAATAAACACTAATTAACTATCATGGAACTTACCTTATATTCCACACACTACAAAATATCTCATGGTAGTAAATAATAAAGTATGTGAAACCTCCCTAATACACACCACACTCGACCAGCGCCGACATTAGAACCGTTTAGCCCCCATTATCACCCCAAGGGATGGGACTAGACCACGTAAAGATAAATTAATTCCAATACAGGGACACACAATATGATATAACCTGAGACATATCAAAGCTCCCATTACTTGACTTTACTTTATTCTACAATAAGAAACTGGGGGACAAAAAATAAAAAATAGAACACGAGGACATAATACAACATAATACCGCATAACGAAGCGAAATAATATGACATTCTACACTACCACTCCGCACCACATTATAACATCACAATGTAAATTATAAACTATTAGCTATTCCTTTCCCCAGATGTTCGTACCTACCTCCATCCATCATTATAACCTACCATCTACAATAGAACGACTATGATGGTGGCACATACCAAGTAAGACCTTAGTAGGTCAGTATTATGATGTAATAATACACGGCAAGGAGTTAGTAATAGGACGAGATACGCATTATCTTCGCGTAATCCGGGGCTCAGCTACACTCATTACCTATCCTACGATTAATAGAGAGACGCTTGGCATAATGGCTCCTAACATGATAATGTGATAAGATACTAGGATATGCTATGTTGATCAACCTAATATGTCATTGAAAAGTTGTAAGGCGAGACGAGACGAGGCAGTGTTATAGCTGAATAGAAATGCTCAGGAAGTATTATATTATACTGTATATTGGTATCTTTATGTGCCCATGCATACGCGAGAACTGTAATGCTCTGTTTGAGCTCTTTCCCCCCCCTCCTTCGACCTGCCCCCCCCCCCCTCGCCAGCCGGTCTCGGTCTTTCTGTCTGCCCAGTCCCTACTTTAATTTACGACCCTATCTTATGAACTCTTAAACACCCTACGATACCATACAACATCAAGTACTAGGCACAACATCCTAAACACCATACCCCATCAACACCCGACACCCCCCCCTCCTCTCCAACGCCGCCCAAGTACTATAGTTATTAACCGACCATTACTTCTGCCAATATACACTTTAGTTATATAACTAATACTCTAGCCACTAACCACTGATGAACAGACCCACTTCCCGATACATAAACATAAACATAAGCACTGATGTGTATCCCCCCCCCCACCCCTCCTTATCACCGACATATCGATAACTGGCTGTCTGCTATGTCCCCCCTCGCCCCCCCCCCGATCGAGATCGCCCGACGGCACGAGAGCTCCGAGAGAAATCGGTCCCGCCGTTTACAGACCTAACGAACGAAGGAGGTTGGACTCCTAACCTCCCTCATCCCTATCCTTCTCCACTTCTTCCCCCAAATTGTACGCTGTTTTGCTATACTCTCAATCTCAAATTTAGCACACGCATCCATCCCTTCCCCCTCCTTCTCCCTCTTTTCTTCTCCCTCTCATTTCTCCTTGTCTCCTTTTCCCCTCATATTTCCCCTCCATCTGGCTCTCATCCTGCTTATATTGCCTCTCTTCCTTCACCCTCTCCTCTCTCTTCTCTTTCTTCTCCAGAGGACTCCCTTGGCCTCCACCAGCCGCTAACCCCCGTATAAAATAAAACACCGTATCATATCGAAACACAACTCCCACTCTACCAACTAAGTCAATATCTCCCACCCTCCCTCCCCCCCCCCACCACCACCAACCCCGGAACGAGGGTGCTTACTCACAATTATCCAATATGTCGAAGTCCCACCTTCAAGCGACGCGACCATTACGCATACTCTCTTGGAATGTACACGGCATGACGAGCTATGTTAAGCGGAAAAAGATACTGCCCTATCTTCAATCCAAAAAAACAGATATAGCTCTGATTCAAGAGACTCACCTTGACACTCTGGAATCCAGTAAACTTAAACGGGAATGGGTAGGGAGGGTTGCCTTCAGCTGCCGTCCGACGAGTCAGGAATCTGGAAGTAACGGTCACTATCATTAAAACCTGGAATGATACGGAAGGAAGGTATATATTTGCTAAACTAAAACTAGGGGACACTGTTTTATGCGTGGGATCCATTTACGCACCAACCAGCCCAAAACGCCCATTCCTTCTACAGCTAAATCGCCTCCTGACAGAAATCGGAACTACTCGATACATAATCGGGGGAGACTGGAATCTCGTCCAAGACGCCATAATGGATAGGACAGGCCCTGTTGATATATGTAACAATCACAACAGAGCACTTCTGACAGACCTGACCACCGACGTCGGTCTGGTGGACTGCTGGAGAATACAACACCCGAAAGATAAGGAATATACTTTCCTATCCACCGTCCATGGCACCCAATCACGTCTGGATTATTTCTTAGTATCACATACTGTAATCCCTCATATACAAGACACCTGCATCCTAGATAGCGGGCTCTCAGATCACTCCCCAATACTAATCCGGATCCAGGTGGGACTCTCCTTCTCTGGTCGTAAACCATGGCGATTGGCTGTACACAGATATCGCTCTCCCCAAGGGAAGGAACAATTAAAAGCTCATGTAGCTACATACATGGCCGAGAATACAGGCACTGTATCCTCAAAAAGGATCCTATGGGCGGCAGCAAAAGCAACCCTAAGAGGGAATATGATGCGAGATGCAGCACTGGCCAAAAAAGACAGAATAGCCCGCCAAACCACCTTAGAGACCACGATACAGGACCTCACTAAACAATATACTGCCCAACCATCCCCTAGGCTGCGATACGCCTTAGAACAGGCCCGCATGGCACACAATGAACTCTATACATCTCAGGCGGAATACGCACTGCAAAAATTGCGAGGCCGCCATTACGAACAAGGGGAAAAAGCAGGTCGACTCCTAGCGGCGCAGCTCCGACAAAGAGAGGCAGCCTCTGCCATTGCAGCCATAACATCTTCTTCAGGAGCAGTACTAACTCGCCCACAAGACATTGTAAATGAGCTCGCCAAGTACTACCGACATTTGTACACTCCTGAAACAACGACAGATCAAACACAAATGGAGACATTCCTTACCGCGGCCAATCTGCCCCGTCTGTCTGAGGCAGGCAGGGCCCTCTTGGACGGTAACATAAGCAAAGAAGAGATAACCCAAGTTATAACAAGCCTCCCCTACCATAAATCACCAGGAGAGGACGGATTCCCTGCGGAATTCTATAAATGGGCTGGGGAAGAGGCAATAACCGCAGTACATGAAGCACTGACGGAAGCATGTCAAGAAGGCTCCCTGGGCGCTTTATCCAATAAAGCCACGATTGTCATCTTGCCTAAGCCAGGGAGAGACCCCCTTCTTTGCGGCAGTTACCGTCCTATCTCCCTTTTGAATGGGGATGTCAAACCCCTAGCCAG
Organism: Pleurodeles waltl; assembly: GCF_031143425.1. Taxonomy (NCBI): domain Eukaryota; kingdom Metazoa; phylum Chordata; class Amphibia; order Caudata; family Salamandridae; genus Pleurodeles; species Pleurodeles waltl. The sequence continues at coordinate 1,607,025,611 of NC_090444.1, forward strand.
TGTTCTAGCAGCGCGACTACGCAAGGTGATACCATCATTGATTCACAATACCCAAGTAGGATTTGTACCAGGCCGTACCTCCAGAAATCATATGCGAACTCTTTGCCATACACTGTTAGAATCCATACAATTACCTGACGAAGCCCTAGCCCTGTCCCTAGACGCGGAGAAAGCATTCGACCGCATTGAGTGGTCCTACCTATTCACAACCATGAAGCATTTTGGCCTGGGGGAACAATTTATCTCTAAAGTGCGTTTATTATATGACCATCCCACAGCACAGGTTAACTGTGGGGGCATCATGTCAGACCCATTCCCTATCGGAAGGGGCACACGCCAGGGATGCCCCCTGTCGCCACTTCTATTTTTATTGGCCATGGAACCCCTAGCTGCCACCATACGAAATTCTCACCAAATAAAAGGGATCCATATCACTGGGGGCATATCCAAAATATATCTTTACGCAGACGACATTCTGTTAACAATGTCCGATCTAGAAACCTCGCTCCCAGCACTACTTTCCACTATAGAAGACTTTGCATCCCTATCCGGATATCGGGTAAACTGGGATAAAAGTGAGGCACTACCATTATCCCGCATAAAGACGAGGGCAGCGATACATGGCCTCCAATTCAAATGGACCCCGACCCGCCTTAAATATTTAGGAACGTTCATTAACAGAGGTCTAGAACATATGGTCAGGGACAACATAGACCCCCTTATATCTAAAATGAAACAAGACTTTGCCAAATGGTCCCTACTAGGCCTGTCCATGTGGGGCAGGACACAGGCGGTCAGAATGGTCACCTTACCACGCTTCACATATGTGCTAGGCATGCTCCCCCTACAGATACCTCTTTCCTCACTCCGATTAATAGACGCATCCATAAGGGCCTTCGTCTGGGGCTCCTCACGCCCAAGACTGAAACCTGCAATAATACTGGCACGACGGCTCTACGGAGGATTAGGACTACCCTCGGTAGAACAATACTCTCTGGCCCTACAACTCTCACAGCTAATATATACACTTCCGGATTTAGCCGATCCACCGCAATGGGTGATCACAGAGAAACTCCTATATGGACAGTATACGGAGATGGGAGGAATATACGCCGAACATGTTCCCTTAGCTAACCCCATCCTCAAGGCTACAAACACAGCGTGGTGCAGAGCCCATCGACTACTAGGAGTACACCCCTCCCTGCATACTCAGGCTCCCATAGCAGGGAATAAAAGCATTAAAATAGGAGGGAATATTCTCAGATGGCCCCAATGGTCCGAGGCAGGTATCCACAATATATCTCACATAATAGATGGAGGTAGCTTCCGCACATTCGCCGCCCTCCAGGAAGAATTCGGCATCCAAAGTAACCAGGAGTGGCGATATCTACAGCTCAAACACTGTATGCGGAGAACATTAGGAACCCCCCCGTGGATGCTCAAAACCTCACCCATCGTCACCTATCTTCAGAAATGGGGCCGACAAAAAGGCGTCTTGGCTGGCCTCTATGCCGAATTAACTAACCACCTTTACTCTCAGCCTTTACTTGAACGATTACGCTTAAAGTGGCAGGATATACTAGAGATAACCTACACGGACGAAGAATGGCCAGACATACTAGAAGCCCTCGACAGGGGCGTACGTGAAGCACGCCTGAAATTTTGCCTATTTAAAATCCTTCAGGGGTGGTACTGGACCCCCGTTAAACTCTTCAGGGCAGGGCTGATACCTCACGCGAACTGTTGGAGATGCACAGAGCCATATTGTGACCAACTTCATATTTTATGCCACTGTCCAACGGTACAGTCACTATGGGACGCAATACGCCTTGCCTTATCGGACTTCATACAGATACCAAAACCGACCCCAAAAGCATTTATCATTCTACATGACATTCGTCCGTATCCCTCCCTATCGCGGGCACATAAACGATTAATCCACACGGCGCTTGCCATGGCCAAAATATGCATACTCCGGCACTGGAGATCTAGCATTGCCCCCACACCCATAGAATGGATGACGGCCATGTATCAAACGGCTACCCATGAACAAGTGATTTATAACCTACAGGACCAAGCAGAACAATTTGAGGAGGTCTGGCACCCATTCTTGAAGAGACCATGAAGCGGCTGGTGGATGACCAACGGATGATCAATGTACAATGATCAATGATTAGGGAATATCAATTACCAATCACCCTCTGAGAATCCTAGACTCCGGAAACACATTTAATCTCCTACTGTCCCCTCTCTCTCTCCCTAGCTACGCTATCCCCTCCCCTTTCTCTCTTTTTTCTCTCTCTCTATCAATCCACAGGCCTCTAATTTTGTCATATGCACGAGACCCTGAACTACCCAACATAGTACTACAAGTCGCTTCCTAACACAAACAAGGACTGAGAAATCAACTCACATAAGACGTAGACACTCTCTAACCGACCTTACCATATCTAACATACATACTATCTACCCCTAGACAATAACTTGCTACAGACGGAGCAGTACTGAACGATCTACTCTTAGGCCTGAACAAGCTAGTCTCAGGATACAAAGACCCCCTGCCTTCCTCGAGTCTCTTCATTTTACATTCCCCCGCGATTACCCTTCCTCTTTCTCCCTCTTTCTTCCCCTTCTCTCCCCCTCCCCATTTCATATGACTATTTCGTCTCTCCCCTATACCAAGATCAACCCCTCCCACATAACCCTACCCTCGCTCCCCCTCCCTTTACCACCCCCCCCACCTGTTCTTCACTTTTCTTCAAAATAAGGATACAAAACTCAACTATGCAACTGGGAATTTTTACTTACCTGACAGTACATGCATATATGCTCACAATGGAAATAATTGTGGTAAAAGAACAAAAACAATGTTTTGAAAGCTAAACAGTTTGTTTATATGCTGTATGTATCGCCTTATATATTCTTAATAAAACTTTTGAAACTTAAAAAAAAAAAAAAAATGACACAGGCTACACATGGCCCCACACATTTGAACTGGACACCTTTGTGCAATTAACCACTGGAAATATATGAACACGGGCTGCTAGGTCTGCTGGTCCTCCACTGCCACAAATGAAACATAGGTAATTTATATGACTCAAACTGTGGAGTGACATTACATTTGTGGATTGGTTTTGGGACTCTGTGTCACAAACACCGTACCCACATAGCATTTTCAAATGCCTGACTCATGGGTAGTATCGAAACAAGTGACAGGAAGTGGTATCCAACATTCTAGGACATGTGATGGCTTAGTCTTGGAACATTGCCATGATCAACCGTCCTGTATCTAGCCTGTGCATGGTTTGTCATGGGAGATGCTTTTGTCCCAAAATTCTGTGAAGTTCACACAGCATTTGTTGCTACGTGTATGACAAACACATTTCCTTTCTCATTTCCACACTAAATAGCATCTGATGGTTATCCACATTGACAGCACATGCATACAAGCACATTTATGAAAACACGTCTTCTGATGTTCACACAGTGGGACAACTAAAATTGAAATAGCCAAATTCACACACATTGACACACAGGCAATGAGTTACTGTATTAAGTTGTGTAGCCTTGCTATCCTCTATTGACGCACAACCTGCTCAAACTGGGTAATACCAATTTGTATTCCAAAAGTTTGGGGATCTATTGCGTCAGTGAAGAGTGCAAATCCGGTAAAACAACTAGAGGATCACTGTAGTGTGATCTGCCACATGTGCCCATACACTGGAATGCACAAAGTTGGTGCAAACAGCCTATCTCTATATAGTTACAGCTGTCATGTACTATAAAAATGTGAGAAATGACCCAAACCCAGTCAGAGACATACATTTTGACGCATTTGCGTAAAAAAAGACGCATATGTGTCAAAAAACGCTGCATATGCGTAGAAAAATGACGCTCACTACCATGATACATCCATTGGCCCTGAGCGGTAGTTCCCACACTGTACCCCATGAAATTGGTTAACAATGAAAAATATTTGGAAACATGGATGCCGGGTAATTTCTAAGCATGTGCGTAAAAAAATGATGCACAGACTGTAAGCGTCATAATATTTTGACGCATCTTAATAAAAACGCACCGCTTTTGAGGCAGGAAGTGAAGTAATAGGATATCCTGTTTACAGAATTGGTACAGTGGGTGTACTTTCACTTTCACTTTGCAGTCTGTGATTTTTCCTGACTGTGTGGCTGTGTTTGGACTTTTCTCTCTGTGAATATTGTGAATTTGTCTCCTGTGTGCTCTTTATATTGTATTTTGGTGTTTTCTAACTGTCTAAGGTATCCTGTGTAAGTGTATTTTTGTCATTTCTGCTGTCTAATTTTGACTTTGTACTGTTGGGAGTCTGTTGTGGGTAGTGTTAGTTTGGGGATAGTTGGGCTGTTTTAGGGTTATTTACTTTTCATTTCCCTCTCCTCTCCTCCTTTCCCTTCACTACCCTCTGTACCCCCAAATTCCTTTATTATTGCAGTCATGTTGAGTAGGCCACGTCTGGGTAGAATGGGTGAGGAGGAGCTGGGGGATTCATTTGGCTGGTGTGCCACTTTCTCCCATTGATGATCGAAGCAGGTCGCAGGGTGATGCAGGGGTATCACACAGAGGCAAGGAGGCTCTGGTGGTCAAAGGTCCTGTACCATCTGCAATGCATCTACAACACACTGCGCAACGACCACCAACTAAAACACCGCTGGGCTGACCTTGTTGCCAGGGAGCAAGACCTGCTGGACCACCTGGGGATTGTGATTGGTGGCCCTGTTGGTGAGTACAATTCAGTGTAATGTGCACATTTAAATGCTCTGTAGTGACAGTAGCAGATTTGTTGATATGCTGCAGGCAATGTATTTGGACATGTGGAATGCAAGTTAAACATACAGTGGCCCTGAGTTATACAATAATTGCTACACATTACTGTCATTTGTTGACACAACAGCTGCACTGAGTTACAAAACACAGCTGGAGCCTGTAAATTAGTGCTGCCTTCACATCAATAGATGATGCAAATGTGGCTCTATCATATGTTTTAGCCATTATCTGTGAACCAGGAAAGACATGTTTTTCACCAGATTTTTTCAAGAATTAATGTGTCCCCCAATTATTTCTAATACATGTCTGAACTGTATTCTGGCCCATACGTACCAAGTTCTTTCTAACATCAGGTAATATCTTAGGCTGATGGTTTGACTTGGTTGTGCCGCAATTAAATTAGGGATGGATGCCAAACTAATGCACACGGGTTCATATCTAAATGTTTGGTGCTACTTTCCATAGCTATAGCACATAAAATGAAGCAAATGATACAAATTGAGGGATAATAACTATCCATGGCCCTATGTTTATTGTACCTGTGTGTTTTAAATTGCTCTTGGGCACTATAGCTGGAACAGAGCTAATGCATTTGCCATCTGTGTTACTCTATAACCATGAACTTCTCATAAGTTATTGGATCATCATGGGATACCTGACGTTGGGGAATGCATGGTCACAATGTATTATGTGCATGATGTCGTGCAAGGGACCCCTGACCAATTCCATCATAAATATAAAGTTCTCTAATACCTTGCTAGTTTTGCTTGGTACACTGCTGCTGATCTAGTGCAGCATATGTTCAATAACTAACTTCCCAGTATGAAGGCTATCACAGACATGGGTGTATGCTAAGATCAGAAGACCAGCATTCCTGTGACTGCTGCCATTCCGAAGGTACATACAAATGGAAACCTACATCATCATGATTGACACAGTGGTACATTTGCTAAACCATGTGTTAATAATATGAGTGTCAGTTTGCTGTATAGCCGCTGATCTACCAACTTGGCATATGTAAGATGATGAATGTGGCTCACTGTGATTTCCAAAACCCATAATGGGTACACAGGGCAATGAGTGACACATTTCAGGTGCAATGAATACACCTGTGCCCATGCAGTCTGTCACAGATGACTACAATATACACTGTCAGCAGATATCTCCTTGTTGTATCAAAATATTAAAACTGGTCAATCCATTGCTAGCCTCAAAATTGTCACAAATTGATGCACAGGATCCCTGCCATTATGGTGTCATAGGGGGCATATGTGGCTCAGGGTACAATGTTAATGTAGCATATGTAACCTACACACAACACAGTCCCTACATGTAAGGGACCATAGAAAGCATGATATATCATGACCTTAAATCAACCCACAGGTGTGTCACACAGTAAATGATTGTCCCTTGATGCACAAGCCACAATACCTGAGTGACTGGTATTGCAGTGCTCCAGGAAAGTGGCTTTGCATGTCACTCATTACTACAAATGATGAGAGGAGTACACTCCATAAATGAGTCTGCAACCAATTGATGGAGCATGTTTGTCACCACATGATAGTTAGGGCAACTGCATGTGTGCAGATATGTGTGTATCACTCACTGGAGTGACCGGGTCTGTACATGTTTGCAGTGGTATTTCTGTTGGAGTATCATCATGCCTTAGAGGCTGGACTTTCAGATTTAATGTTACACACAGTAATTTTATTTGAACGTGTTGTACAGTGCACAGACATTGAGCACATTTCTTCCTTCCATGCTTTACAGGTGGACCTGCCCCCTACACAATCGGAGAAGTGGCTCGATTTGCAGACCCAGACATATCCAGTAAGTGATGATATTTCAGTTCTGTGTTTGCAGCTGTTGTGTGATTGACTCCTTTGTGTTGGACACATAGCAAGGTATGATGTGCTGGTAAATGATCGGATATGTTACTTGAGTGGAGTTTCACTTTTTTTCCATCTTTGAGTTGGACAATCAGTAGCGTATAGTCATATTTTGGGATCGGAGTGCAGCCCTGTAGGCATGGCCATGTGAAGAGTGTGACATTTGTTTTTGAAATTTTTATAAATGAAAATTAGCAGAGGCCCATATTCATGATTTAGTCAGCAAGTAAGACCCTGAATCTCACAGAATAGGGATGCAAAAGTCTTACCCACAGACTTGAGCCTACCTGTTCACGAATGAACATGTTCAACTGTATGTTTGACTTTCTAACAGCATCTAGCTCCACATGTTGTGCTACATGTATGTGGCACTTGAGTACAATGTCAGGTGTGCATGCAGCTCATGGCCAGATGTGTGCTTGCATCTATCTGCTTGTTGTAAGACAGGTATTAGTGGTATTAAATTATGTTGACAATTCTCTGCATTTACAAACATAAATGTGGATGGGACTGTCCAAGGTTTGGGTCTATCCTAGTTGGACATCCTCCTTACCTGTGGTGGAATGCCCAAACCCATGTACAGCTGTCCAGAGCTTCCTGGGTGTCCTTGATGTTTGAAAGTATGTGTTGCTTTTCCATTCCCCCCCAAAGGCACAGGTTATGAAATGTGTACCTAGGTGTGATGATCCAAGTTTAGTACACAGACATGTAAATCTGTAAATCACTTGTCCAAACCTAGGGTACCTACTCATGATTGGCAACTGCATTCCATCCTGGCAATTCCATTTACAAATCACAGATCTTGTGGCCCTTGATTGTCATCCAGAAGATAGTCATAAGTTGACCTGTCACATGTGGAGTACTTACAGCATTTTTTATGTGACTAATGGCTGAACAATGATGCTTAGGTCATTTAAGTTGTTACACATCTTTTAGAGCATTGCTGTGCTGTTAGATCGGACATGTGTAGGCTACGTTGGCATGTACTTCCTCAGGGAGAATCTGTGATCTGTATGGTGATATGGCCTGTTTCAGCTACATTAGATGTATTGTCTGATTCTCATCAGTAGCTATATCACACAATGAAGTACTTAATGTGTGGCTTTATTTTTTTTAACAGCAGTCAATATGGATGCCATCCAGATTCGTGAGTTTCAGCTCCGGGCGATGCGTTACCGCCACATTCTGGATGTGGAATCTGGGTTCCACCACATTGCATGGCGTTATCGCCTTGAAAGAGCCTCTGGAGAGTGGAGGGCATTTGCCCAAGGTGGCCCTTCGGTGTCCACAACAGCCGCCACCACCAGCACCACCACTATCACCCAGGTGGTACCAAGGATATCAGGTACCACTGCATCAACTTCCACGGCTCCAGGACCACTGACAGCAGCACCTGCACCTCCCCCTACAAGCATGGCACCACCAACCAGACACACATCTACAACTGGCACTCAGACCACCCCTGCTGCAGTCATTGATCTTGCAGATTTCAGAGTGATGCAACGTGATATGCAACGTATGTTGTGGAGACTGGACAGGCTACAGCAGGAGGTGTCACAAATTAATAAGAGGGTGCGTGCCATCAAGAAGACCCTGCGGAGGGCAAACTTGTGACAATTACACCCTCCGTCATGATTCCCTCCCCTCCCTCCTCTTTCCTGGTTCTTTTAATTAGTGGGTTTAGGGGGCTTAGTGTTAGGTTAGAATAGGCTGTTAGTTTAGTTACTAGTAGTGGGTTGGGGTGGGGGTATGATATTTTGAAATGTTATTGTATTATGTGTGTTTTGGTGATGTTGGGGTTTTGTGGTTTTAAAAAAACATATATAAAAATATAAAAATACAAAAGAAATATATATTTGTTTAGTATAAGATAGTATGTGTTTAGGTTAGTATATGTTGTCCTCCATGTGTCCCGTCTTATAAGGAGGTGGGGGGTTGATGTTTAGTGTTTAGTTAAATGTGATAAGTGTGGTAGAGTGTGTGTTGGACAGTAGAATAGATAGAATGTTAGGCTATGAGCTGTGTTCTCTTTGACATCACATTAGAGTGTTAGGAGTGGAAGTTCTAGATGGATTCTGAGGGAAGTCAGTTGGACTGGAGGAGAGCTGTATACTGAAGGTGTTTCTTATCTGTGGATGGGATACTCCTAATAAAGAACCTGCTAATGTTACTCTGGATTTCTTCTTCATTACAATTTGGCGACGAGGTGACCCCTAGGAGTATCCTAACACAGGAACTCAAGAAGTTCTGGATTTGTCCTTTATCGAAGATTATTTGTTTCCTGTGAACCTAACAGTGCCACGTCTTCAACCTATATTCTGCTGAGCTGCTCTTTCTTCCATCAAGATACTCCTATTTGCTGGTAACCCTTTGTTTTTTAAAAAATGTTCCTTTCTGCGCGGCACACCCGCTGTTCTAGTTTCAAATTGACACGTGTCTCTGCGCATGCAGTCTCTGCCCGGTGAATTCCAACTTCGAGAGACGCCTTGAGCCTAGCATTTCATCGCGCATCCAGTGTGTTCCAACTGGAGCGCGAGGGACGCCGCAAGCCTAATTTCTTCGCACACCTCTGCGCGTGTACAGTTTTTTGTTCTGGCTGACACTGAAAAAGGGATTGTGTGTCCCAAGTAGTGAACACGTGCCAAGAGGTTTACCTTACCTTATCAAGTCAAAACAAGTTGGATTTTTCACAGCTGTTTCTTCCGCCCCTTCTTCTACTCTCCAAGACTACGGCCATCCGTCCACTTGTTTTCCAACTCTTCAAGGCTGAAAAATAAAAATAAAATATGTGCTGAAATGAGGAGTTTTTTAAAGAAATCATCCTAAAAGTCTACTGTTTACATAACAACATGAAGAAACTACTAAAGTGAAATTTTTATTACTAACATACTGAACATTTTGCTGTTCCCCATTTGAAGATATATTTTTCAAGTATACGGACGTTTAATGGTACAAACGCAGCATGCAGAATATTTCACCCCAACCATTTTTTCTTACTGTACCAGGGGAACCACCTATCAAGTGGTCCAAATGGAAAAAGACTTTCCTTCATTATTCCAGAGTATGTGGCACCAACTTGTCCAATGAAAGAAAAACAGCACTGCTTATGCACTGTTTAGGTTGTGAAGGGCAGGACATTTTTGAGACATTTCCAGATCCAGGGGATGAAGGTACAGATTTGAACAAATTTGAAATATGTTTAAAGAAGTTAGATCTGCATTTCCTGCCTAAAGTTAGCACCATGTTGGAGCGGTACCACTTTGGGATGAGGGAACAAAAAATCAGGAGAAACTGTAGAAGAATATATCACGGCTTTAAGAAAATTAGCTTCCACGTGTAAGTTTGGAAGCACGATCGATGAGCGCATCAGAGACCAGTTCATGCTGAGATGTTTGAGTGATAAAGTGAGACAGGAATTGTGGAGTAAGGATGACCCACCTTTACATGAAGTTATCATGTTGGCTAAAAGTGTGGAACATACCTTAGCATGTGTCGAAGAATTGGAAAGAGGGCGAAACCTATCGATAAATAAGGTTACTGAAAGAAAAGAAAATGTAAAGAAAGAAAGTAATTGTGACAAAGGAGACGACAGAATCACTCAAAAACAATGGACCAAATTCAAGGACGCTAGATGTTTTCGCTGCGGCAACAATGGACATTATGCCTCCTATAAGAAATGCCCAGCCATTAGTGTAACCTGTAGACTTTGTAACAAAAAGGGTCATTCCACTAAATGCTGTAAATCATCTAAAAGTCCAAAGTCTGTGAAGGTGGTTGTGTACTGTCCGTCTCATCCAATGTTCAAAAGAAAAATTACCCAAAGGATAAGGTGACCATATTAGGAGTCAATAGTGAAGTCTTATTTGACTCAGGAGCGAGGTTAACTTTAGTATCAAGTGAGTTTTTTGACAAACATCTTAGCCATAAAGTAGAGTTGAAAGACCCGGATGTCATACCTGGTGCCTACGGTGGTCAGAGCATAGATTTGAGAGGATATTTCGAATCTGAGATCACATTTAAAATGAACACTGTATTCGGAAAGGTTTATGTTCCTATCAAAGGGGACAGTGTTTTGAGCTGGATGCACCAAAGGGATCTAAACATTATTCTAGATCCTAATTCTACCACGCCACTTATGATTAAAGAGGAGTTTGTTGCAAAGTGTCAAAAGATTTCTGCAGTTGCTATCGAGACTGGTGATGCAGAAGAACTGCCTGGTTTTGTTAAAGAGTTCAGTGAGGTATTTAGTGACAAGTTGAGTTGTCTTAAAAAATGTTAATCGCATAAGAATTAAAGAGGGATCAGTGCCAGTCGTGGCAAAGGTGCGTCAAATTCCCATCTCAATGAAGGACGATGTTGAGAGAGAAGTACAAAGATTGTGTAATGAAGACATAATTGAACCAGTGGAATCATCTGAGTGGGTTTTGCCCATTGTGGTCGCAAGCAAACCAACAGGAGATATAAGGTTGTGTGTGGATTTAAGAAATGTAAACAGGTGTGTTGTCAGTGATCAATTCCCTCTACCAAACATCACTGAAATGGTCACGTTGCTGCATGGGTCAAAGTTTTACAGCAAGTTGGATCTAACGTCGGCTTACCATCAAGTCATGCTAGATCATGATTCTAGAGACTACACAACTTTTATCACACTGTTTGGAACCTTCAGACATAAGCGGATGCCGTTTAGTTTGGTGTCTGCAGCTGCGGTGTTTCAACGCATTATGTACAACTTGTTTGGTACGGAGCCGGGAGTAAAATGCTTCCAAGATGACATTCAATTGTAAAGACAAACAGAGGCAGAACATGAGATGAGAGTTATGAGGGTTCTTACCATTTTGAGAGAGCATGGTTTAACTTTGAAGCTCAAAAAATGTTCTTTCTGCATGACTGAAATGGAGTATTTGGGTCACAAAATAACATCCAAAGGAGTGTGTCCGAAGGAAAGTTTAGTAACGAACATTATAAACCTACGCAATCCAGAAAAAAAAAAAGAGGAACTGTTGTCATTTCTTGGAATGGTAGAATTCCATGCCAAATGTTTGCCAAATTTGCAAATGCACATGCGAAAGTTAATTAAGAAGGGTTGTGAATTTATCTGGAATGAGGAATGTAAGGATGAGTTTGGGAGTATAAAAAGGGATTTATCAGGTGCTGAAAGTTTGAAGTCATTTGATCCAGATAAACAAAGTGTCATTATGACAGATGCAAGCATGAAGGGTTTAGGTGCTGTTTTGTTGCAAGAAACAGATGAGAGGGTTCTCAAACCTATAGTTTATTGTTCCAGAACGTTGCGTGGAGCGGAAATCAAATACTCCACGATTGAGAAAGAAGCCTTGAGTGTGTTTTGGGCTGTTCACAAATTAAGGAATTTTCTGTGGGGAAAATAATTTTTAGTCTTCACTGATCACAAACCTTTAGCATTCATGAGTAAAGGTCTTTTCGATTTCCAGTAGAATCAGTAGGTGGGTTGTTGGTTTACAGGTCTTTGCATTCAAAGTACTTTGTGTTCCAGGGTCTGATAACAGGATGGCTGACTGTTTATCTAGACTTAGTACTGAGACAGAAGTGTGTTCGGAATGGAGTTTGGGAAGTGGAATAAGTGTGTGTAGTATAACAGAAGGAATTGTAAGTCGAGAGGAATGGGAGAAGGCGGTTGTAGAGGATGATGTATTGCAACGAGTATGCAAAAAAGCTTGTGAGGGATGGAGTGTGAATGCCAAGCGTGAGAGGGAATTAGAAGGATTTGTAAAAGTTAAAGAGGAGTTATCTATAGATGGTGGTGTGCTTTTGCGAGGCGCAAGATTAGTAGTTCCTTCCAAATTGAGGGAGAAGATAATGGATTTAGGACATGAAGGACACCAGGGAATGGGCAAAACCAAAGCCAGAATCCGTCTTAATTACTGGTGGCCAGGGATGGATTTTATGATTGAAAGAAAAATTAGAGATTGTTCGGATTGTCGCAATAGTGACAAAGTATATAAGACTAGAGTACTCCTATGGGAGTTAGAGTAGTGTTGCATAAACCATGGGAAATCGTGGCTCTCGATGTGGTTGGACCTATTCAAATAAAGGGTGGTTGTAACTATATTTTGGTGATGGTTGATCAATTCTCTAGATGGGCTGAATTATGTATTAGTTGCAGTATGGAAACAAGGAAAATACTTGATTTTCTAAGCGAAATTGTCAATCGTGAGGGTTATCCCAATGTTATTGTGATGGATAAGGGTCCTTAGTTCGTGTCAAGGGAAATGGAATTGTATCTTAAAGAAAGAGGAATTAGACATAATAAGTGTTCACTATATCATCCTGAAGGTAATGGTATGGTCGAGAGGTTCAACAGATGTGTTAAAGAGTGCATACAATTGGAGGTTGCAGCTAACAGGAATTGGAAGGATGGTCTTAAAAGTTTTCTGCATGCATATAGGTTTACTCCCCACACTACAACAGGTAAGGTTCCTTTTGAATTGTTTAGAGGATGCAGAGCCAATACCTTATTAGTACCAGGATGGGTGAGTTGGGGAAAGAATGAGTGTGTGTTGTGGGATGACATGAGAGACAGGGATGAGCATGAAAGGAAATGTGTGCCGAGGAGGAAGGAATATTATGATAAGAAGAACACGTGTGAAATTGATATTAAAGTGGGTGACAACATTTTAACTAAGCAACCAATGTTGCGCAAAAGTGAAAGCAGATTTATGGGTCCTTTTGAAGTCATAAAACTGTTTAGAAATGTTGTAAAGATCAGAGATGGGAGAGTGTGGAATCTCAATCGAGTGGTAGCTTCAAAGAAAAGTTCATGAATTACATTTTCTGTATGTACCCATTCGTAGTTGTTGCATTTTTCTTAGTTGTCTTAATGTTTTTTTTATTTTTTTTTAAGAGGGAAGGTGTGTGGTAGAGTGTGTGTTAGACAGTAGAATAGATAGAATGTTAGCCTATGAGCTGTGTTCTCTTTGACATCACATTAGAGTGCTAGGAGTGGAAGTTCTAGATGGATTCTGAGGGAAGTCAGTTGGACTGGAGGAGAGCTGTATACTGAAGGTGTTTCTTATCTGTGTATGGGATACTCCTAATAAAGAACCTGCTAATTTTACTCTGGATTTCTTCTTCATTACAATAAGTAAGTTTAGCTCAGGTTAGTTAGGGGCAGTTGTGGGTAATGTGTAGTTAGGATAGGTTAGGTTAGTTAATGTGTTTCCCCAGGGTTTATTATCCTTTTTTACTGTTAAATAAATATTTAGGTACTCCTTTACAGTATGTGTCATATGCTTGGGGATCAGGGCCTTGGCATGGGTGAACAGTGTCTCTTTAGTATTTGCATTTGTGTCCCATCCTGCAACCAAATCCCAATTGAGCTGTCACATTGGCAGCTACACCAGGGCTACTTTGCTAAGAATCTGCCATTCATTGCACCCACCACTCAAGGTTACTATGGATCCCAATGTGTTGTTAATTTTTGATGTATGTTTTCAATCTCACATACTTTGGGACCAGATTTGGTATTGAGGACACTGTGTTACGTCTGCCGACAGCCTGATGTTCAAATGAAGCCTTATAAGGTGAGTGATGGTATATTCTCAAGTAATATAGTATACATGACTCACACCTATCATTTGTTACATTGTACAGCCAGGTTACTTATTTGTATGTACACTCATACACATCCATTCCTGCTGTATGGTGTGTGTGGAAAAAATTGTGACAAATGTCACATACGTAAAGATTGTCTAGTACAATAACTTGAAGGCAATATTTGTTGGCTTAGACATTCCTTGAAGAAATGTTATTCTGTCCAACACAGCATTTTACTATATAGCTTTGAGTTGCCTCTGTATTGAACTTCATGAAGGGTAGATGATGGTATAATCCAGACCACAGTGCATAGTTATCAGCCCACATTCTTTCAGGGCAGTTGTTTTGACATTCTATGGTCATTGATATGAGGCAAACATCACTAATCTCCCTCACTCACGGTTGATGTGTCACATTACACAGAGACAAAGTGGTTGCTGAAGTGCTATTTAATTTAAAGTTCTGTTGTGCTATATTTACATTGGCCATGATTGTGAGTCTATTAGTGTGACACTTTCCATTGTGATCCTACACAGGTGCAAAAGGACATGTCATTAGACATGCTGGGGTGAAGTGTCATACAGTGCAGAGGGACATGATTTGCCAATGAGTTAGTGAGAGACAATCACAGGGCATTGTGACAAGGTAAACAGTGGGCTGGAGAACAGTGCTTGAGAGCAGCTGTTACAAGACTGGCATGTTACAAAGCACAGGACCTTGGTTATAAGTGGCCAGGTGGCAGGGACGAATGCTACCGGGTACTCTTACTGGTGAAGGTGATCTGTTCCACGTCTTCATTTTCTGATGTGTGTGTTGTCACCTCTGCCGTTGGTGGTGGTGGGTGTGAAGGGGCAACACACACCTCAATGTTTGAAGATGTGGAGTCAGACATCCCGGTAGCTGCCAACTGTGGGGCTATTAAGGGCAGTACTGCAGCAAGGAGGAGCTGCTGGTTCTTAAGAATAGCAGCCACATCAGTGTGGTAGGCAGCCAGGTCGGCCCTGAGGGGGCCAATATTGCATTCGTCCACGCGTTGAAAGGTTTGTTGTTGAAGGTGTTGTGTCAACTCTCTTACAGCTGTGCTGATTTCCTTCACACTTTTTTCAAGTTCTTGCAAGATTAGTGTTCGCCTTTGCATGGCTGCTGCCTGTTCTGCAGTTGACATCATGCCAAACACACCTGCTCTAGGCTGGCTGCCATATTTTCCACCCGCACCTCCTTGGCCAGCTCCCGCTGTACTCCAACTACAGTTCTCTCAAAGTTGGTGCCAGTGTCGTCAGAGTTCTCAGCTGGGTTGGAGCTGGCAGGTTGTACAATTGGGGTGGTGGGTGGTCCCTCTGTGATGGCTGCTGTATCTGTGCTCCTCCTTGCAACCGAAGGTGGGGTCTGGAGGGTTCCAAGGACATCTTGGAGGGTCTGCTGGCTGATGTTTGTCAGCTCATCATCCATGTCATCAGGGAAGTCCAGGACAGGCATATCACCAGGAGAGCCTTCGTCCTCTGCAATGAGATATTGTACAATTAGTGTGTCTGTGTTGTGGCATTTGTAATGTGACATGCCTGCCTTCCTGTTTGTTGCACATTGTGATATGGGTTCCTGTTAATTGTTCCTGTCGATAATATGAGCATTCTCCCAGGCCTATGCCCCACCTGCATGTCACATGTATTGTGGTCAGTTTGGGGACTTGTCAGCATCACATCCTCTAGGTGTAGGTTCTGCCCAAATTGTATATTGCCACCTTCTTGTCCTACTCAACCCTCCGGCTACTTCCATTCTCATGGTGGGGCCTTCCACTGGCTGTGGGTGTTCTGATGACACTTGCACCACACTTAACAATCTGGAACTGAGCCAGTCTCTGATATTTCACATCCAGGTATATGTTGCTGAGACCTAGCATAACTATGTATAGCATTGGCATGGTACACTACATATATCAGCATTGGTAGTGTGGAATGTTGATGTTGGGGAATGTTTGCTACATTAGACTGCACTGATGGTCCTAGCAGTGTTCCATTTCCTCTTCTGACTGTGCAGGTGTATTTCACTAGCTGGAAACACATGCCCTCCCCCGCAATGCTGTTGTCTGAGCAGTAAAAGATTTGGGATGTTGCATGGTGTCAATGGAGCTATTGTGACCCAGGCACTTGGTGGACCCTGACATATACAGCACGGGTATGACATTAGTGCTGTGTACCTCATAATGTTTATGACAATGGCTGATGTTTGTAGCAACAATGTACATTCACATTTGACAGGATTAGAACATTTGTATTGATTTCAAGGGATTGATAACGTTGTCATCCTGAACCCTCTAATTTGGGTGTGTTTGAGCCATTGGCATGTAACTGCCATTAGCTACTTGACCTGCACATACAGCAGAGGTGGTAGTGGCAACTGTTGTCAATATTACAATCCACTTGCGGATATGGCCTGAGACTGTTAATTGATCCCTAGTTCATGTAGGGAGAATACCAGCTGTGGTGTCACAGCAGGCCAGTTTTACGTTGTACCCTATCCCCATGCAAAGGTTGTTGGTGTAGTGTGGTACTGTGCCCCAGGTTTCCTCTGAACAGCCTGTGCCCCCGTGCTGTGCCCCTTTACCTATGCCACTCCCTGAATGTCATGACTTACATGCATTGTGTAGTAGGTATGTCCACCCCCCTGCTTACAGTTAACATTTGTGCATTTTAATTCCCCATGCAACTTACCCTGCATCTGTGTTGTCTCCTTGTAGTCTGCGCTGTCCTGTCCTTGAATCCCTGTGACGATCTCCTGAGGGATGACGGCTGCCATCATTTTCTCCATGTGGTCCAGGGCCTCCTGCGGTGCTGGACTCCCACCTCCAGTCTGCAGTGCTGCCTTTCTGTTCCTGGCCATCTTTTCCTGGTCCTGCGCTTGCAGTCATGCCAGCATTTCTTGCACTCGATGACTGTTCTCCGTACTTCTGTCACACTGTTTATCTTGTCAACAATTTGTTGCCATATTGCCTCTCTTCTACTAATTGGCAATTTTGAGGTGACAAAAAGTTGGTGCTGGTGTTCCGTCACCTCTTTCACCAGAAGTTCCTGCTCCTCTGCACTGAACCGACACTTTCTTTTCTTCTTCTCCCTCTCCTGGGTCTTGTGTGGGCCCTCCTGGGGTCTGTCCAAGCATGTGGGATCCATTTTGGCTCTTCTTAGCACATTTTGCTGTGTTTGCACCGCTTTTTGACACTATTGCGTCAAAAAAAGGTGCGCATCCAGTTTGCGATGTTGTAAAGCGGCTCACAGTCATTTTCGCTGCGTTAACGTTGTTTTTTTTTACGACATGACTCATTGGTTTGAGTAAAAAAAAATGACTCACACCTGTGGTTTGCGCCGCCGTGCATCAAAGTATAAATTTGATGCCCGAGCGGCGCAAAGCGTTAGCCGGCGGTGAATTTTTTGACACAAAACTGCGTTGGCGCAGTTTTGCGTCAAAATGTATAAATATAGCCCTAAGATTGCCATAATTTTGGGTCTGATTAGTAGTGCATAGAGATGATCGTGAGGTGCATGGGAGGCTGTTCCTGTTTTTTTCTGCAATGTGAAAAGGAGCGCCCTAAACTTCTGCTTTGGTAGATGCCGGGAGTATGAGCAAGTGAAAGGGAGGCAGAGCACAGGCTTTTCAACGGTTGGTGGAAGCTCAGACGGTGGTTCATGTACTTTGGTTGTGTAGAACCTTGGGTGCCTGGTTCAGCAGCTTGAATTGGTATCTCTTCTGTACGAAGAGCCAGTGGGGTTGCCTAAGGTGGGGTGTGATGTGGGTACATTGGGGAATGCTGAGGATGAGTCTAACTGTGTCATTCTGTCGGGTCTGAAGACTCTGTAGGAGGTGTGCGGCGAATCCTACACAGAGGGCATTACTGTAGTCTAGTCGACTGGTGATGAGGGTAGCCATTTCAAGGTCTTGCGTAGCATGCACAAAGTAAGGAAGCAGGCTGAGGAGACGGCATTGATCTGTAATTTAATGGTGAGCTTGTTGTCAATGATAATTCCAAGGGTTGGGGGGAGTGGCTGCTGTCCTGGTTCTGATGGCCACTAGGAGTTATTCCATGTGTTGCTGCTATTTCTAAAGACCAGTACTTCCATCTTGTCTGTATTCAGCTGCAGGCAGATGTCCAGTCAGCAATGCTTGTCAGTCATCTGTGGAAGTTGGTTCTGGTGGTGGAGGGGTCTTCGGTGAATGAGAGAATGAGTTGGGTGTCGTCTGTGTAGGAAATTATGTTGAGACCATGGGATCTGACAATGTTGGCCACCGGGGTCATATATGCTTTGAAGAGTGTGGGGCTGAGGGATGAGCCCTGGGGGACACCGTAGGTGATCACCTTGGGTTCAGAGGTGAAAGGTGGGAGATAGATCCTTTGGGTTCTTCTGGTGGGTGGGAGATGGATCCTTTGGGTTCTTCTGGTGAGAAAGGAGGTGATCTATCTGAGTCCATCCCCTTTGATGCCAAAATTGGCGGACTCTTTCGATCTGCATGTGGTGGGATATTCTGTTGAAGGCTTCTTAAAGGTCGAGGAGGATCAAAGCTGCTGTTTCTCCTTTGACAAGGAAGGTTATAATGTTGTCTGTGGCTACGTTCAGGGCAGTTTTGGTGCTGTGATTGCTGGGGAAGCCTGATTGGGAGGCATCGAGTAGCTGGCCCTTCTCCAGGTATGTCATGAGTTGCTTGTTGATGATCTTTTCCTGTACCTTCACTGGGAATTGGAACAAGGAGATTGACCACTAGTTTTTGGAATTGCTGGGGTCAGCAGAGGGTTTTTTGAGTAGTGGTCTGACTTTGGTGTGTTTCCAGGTATCAGGAAATGTTGCGGTGGTAATGGAGGTGTTGAGCAGGGTGGTGGGATCCTGGCCGATCCTTTGGTTTCCAAGGTTGAAGATGTGATGCAGGCATGGGTCTGTGGGAACTCTTGAGTGGATGGATTTCATGGTAGAGGTGATATCCAGAGTGGAGAGAATGTTCCAGGAGGACAGTGTGTGGTTCATGTCGGTTACAGTGGTGGCGTGTCTATCGAGGAAATCAGTAGGTGTGGGTTGGGGTTCGAAGTTTCTCTATATGGTTGTGATCTTGTTGTCGCACAGCTCCTGTGAGGGTGTGATGTTGTTTCCGCTGGCAGCCGGGTTGTTGAAAAGTTCCTTGGTAGCGTTGTTCCTGACTTCAATGCGTGCCTCAAGGGCTGTCTTCTGTGTTGCCCTCAAAAGGCAGTGCTAGAGGTTGAGACAGGTCTTGAAGGCTGCTGTGTCTGAGTCATCCTTGCTGGTAGGCCATCTCCTCTCCAGCTATTTGCTGTTTTGTTTCATACACACAAGTTCTTTGTGTACCAGTTGGCCTTTTTGGAGGATCTTCTCTGGTGGCTGATCTTGATGGGGACAATGCTGTCTGCGCAGTTGTTTGAGGTTGATGGCAGTACTAGGGTTGGAGGTTCTGAGGGTCTCTGACAGGGATGTCATATGGGGTTCTTCTGTGCAAGGGGCAATGAAGAGGACTGTGTGGCGCTTGCTTGGGAATGGAAGGATGTTTTCACCTTACCAGAGAAGTTGGCTGTCTTTTGTGGTGATTGGATAACACTAATGCTGGTGTAGTGGCAGAAGATCCTGGATACTCTCTCCAGATGTTTTATTTATTAGTTTTTTTTTCAGTGTGGTAGATAGCACACTGTTAGAGGAGAACATGTGTCTTCCTCTCATCATGTGTATGACACACAATAATCCAGTTGCTGAAGCGAACTCACATACATGACCACAGTTGCAGGTACAACACTTGAATGTATGCGTATGATTCAAAGAGGAATTCTTGAGCATGCACGTAGACTGGCCGGTTGTTCTGTGCATGTAAGCATTTTCAGACTATATGCACATTCTTCATGTAATAAAATAGATGTTCTTTTGGAGTCTGGTTACTTTTTGGCGGAGCATTGAGTAGAACTGACATTATTTGGACTCATACCAACTAGATTATCATTATGTTAAGGTTTTCTCTTCTAATTCTTCTTCCCCATAGAAAAATCGCTACGGGCATGTTTAACTATTCTCAGATGATTTTGAAACCAGTATAGAGAATTGTTGAAAACCATAGTGTAAAATCTCCTCTACATCACATCTTCTGGAACTGTTTCTAGGGAAGAGTAGATGGAAATTCCCCAGTAAGATCGGGTATGAGATGTATAAAGAAAGCATTATTGCAAGTAATTTTGAGCACAGTATGTTATAATATGGAATCTCCTCTGGAGGAGTTGCCTTCCACCTCATCTGAGCCTCTGAGACCATTTCAGCTTACCCTTTGTCCACAGTTACTCATTCATCAGCATGTCTAAGATGTAATTATGCAAGACAATGAGCCTGATAAAACCAGGACCCTGCTAAAACCAGTGTGCTGAGATTCATGCCCATTTGAATGTATGTGTAAGAATGGGCAAGTCTGTGGCTGTGGACTCTTTGGTTGCTAGCCTGGTGGTCAAAACGTCTATGAAGGATGTAAACATACTCTAGAATCAGACTAACAAGAGGATTGCCTCTGCATTAAAGAAAGACTATGCTGGGCCACACTTGTCAATGTGTGCTGTGTCTATACCATTCAATTTCCCAAACACCCCTACTGAATTCTCCCTCATTTATCTCTCCTTTGACTCATCCCAGACCCCATTTAACTACTATGATCTCCCTAATACCTTTCTATAGACTCTTCATTCCTCCACCTCTCCTTTACTCACCCCAAACCTCATCTTACTACTATGATCTCCCAGTTAATACTTCTGGATTCTTCCCTCTATTCTATTCAAACCAACTAACAGACTCACATGTCCTACACTCAAATTAACTCATACCTCCCTATACTAATATTGTACTCAAATTTCCCTATACTAATCCACCACTAATCGTTTTGGGTTCTAGAGTGGCGTGCTACTCGCCAAAAAGCACTTTGACACCTCGCCAGGGGTAGTAAGCATTATATAAATACAATTACAATTCAATTTACAATTACATTCTCACATCCACTGTCATAGGCCAGCAGGCAGTCTCACACCCACTCTCACACCCAAACAGACACACCCACTCACACACCCAGAGAGATGCTGTCATACTCACACCCAGGCACACGCTCTCACACCCGCTCACGCACAGACAGACACTGCCCCACAGACTCTCAAACAGACATTCTCACACCCACTTTCACTCTCAGGCAAACTCTCTGACATCCATTCTCACACCTAGACAGACACTCTTACACTTACTCACACACCCAGACACTGTTGCACCCACTCTCAAACATACTCTCTCACACCCACTCTCACTCAAACTCTATGACATCCACTGTCACACCCAATCTCTTACCTAGACACTCTCACACCCACTCTCACACCAAAACAGAGCCTGTCACACCTAGAAACATATTCTCACATCCACTCACACAGCCAGACACACACTCACATCCCCACTTTCACACCCAGACACACACTCTCAAGCACAGTCTCACAGCCAGTCAGACACTCTCACACTCACTCTCACACACAGACACTCTCACATCATCTCTAATACCAAGACAGACACTCTTACACCCACTCTCCACCCAGATGAACACTCTCCCAACCACTCTCACACTAATCAGACACTCTCAGACAGCTAGTTTCACATCAACTGTCACACCAACAGAGAGACCCTCACATCCACTCCCACAACAAGACATACCCTCTAACATCCGCTCTCACATCCAGCAGTCATTCTGACATCCACTGTCAGAGCAACAGAGACACTCTCACAGCAAGGCATAGCCACTCACATGCACTCTCACACCCACACAATACCCCTTACACATACTCAACATACTCTGACACACACTCTCACACCATCTCTCACATGAAGGCAGATGTTCTAAGCCACTCTCACTTGCAGACAGACACTCTCACACCGACTTGAACACCAAAAGAGACACTGTCATACCCACTCTCACAGCAAGACATACCTTCTCACATCCACTCTCACACTAAGAGAAATACAGTCATACCCACTCTTACACCAAGACAAACATTCATACATCCACTCTGATACCTAGAAAGCCACTCTCACACCCAGTCTTCCACACAGACACTCTCATATCAACTCTTACACCAAGGAGGACACTTTCACATCCATTTTCACAATCAGACAGACACTCTCATACCCACATGAAGGCCAACAGACGGACGCTCTCAGACTCACTCCTATACTGAGACACAGACTCCCACACCCACTACCATACCTATATAGACAGTTGTGCAGTGTTGGGTGGCCCCAAACTGAAAGGGAAGGTTGTGGCTGTCATTTTGTTGTTTTGGGTAAGGGTCTCAATGCTAATTTTGTGGGCAACAATTTATATGAAAGGCTCAGGGAAGACATTCTCTGACGCTAGGAGCTGAAATGAAAGTGGTAGATTACTTTGACTAAAAAAGTCTGAAATTGTTTTTTTTCGGTCTGTTTCAAGATTTGTGGATGGGTCTGCGGATCTAAATAATATTTAACAAAAATAAGAAATAAAGAATTAAAAAATTAAATGTATGATAAAAGTGGTTGGCTCTGAGAAGAGCGTTTGTTTTTATGGGGTGTACTTGATAACTACATATGTAACAGGATGCAGACTCTCAACCTCTGCAGGAACACCCTGTTGCCTTTGTCTGTTAGGTGAATTCCATCATTTCAGTATATATCATCCATATGAAACCATAAATTATTGTTGTATATAGAGCCCATGTTATTGTCTCTTAGGAAAGCAGAAGCAGTTTTATTAACATGTTTCCTGGATTTGTCTATTTGTGGATAGAATTCACTTGACCACTCCCACTTCTGCCTTTGGCAAATGTTTAAAAAACCAAGGCAGTGTGTGGGAAAAGTGCCATTAATTTTCCCAAGGTATCCTTCATGAGATTTTCCAATCCTACCCCGTAACTGTAATAGGTCGTTGCCACCACAGTGAATAATCATAAGGTCCGGATGTTGGCAATCCTTAATGCTTTCAAACAAGCAGAGCATTTAATGCCACTTTAAACCTCTCTGTTCAAAGTAAGTAATATCCACATTAGATAACCCGAGGTCTCTGTCAATGCCATTTTTCTTTCATTCTGTCTGGCCCAAAACACATAGCTATGTCCCACAATCCACACTCTGAGCATTCTGGAGGAAAGATGGTGTACAACAGAGGACAAGGCTGCAGCTGACTGAGCCAGTGTTTCAATGAAATATAGACATGCAGTTGTACATGGAGGGTAGTAATTAAAAGTTGAAACAGCACTTTTGATTGGTTGTTCTAAATTTGTTGGTGCATAAAGGCAGGTCGTGATATTGTGAAAAAAGAAATTAGATTTAGGATTGACTTTTGAGAAAGCAGAACATGTTTTCCTCTTTGTGTATTATTTCAAAACTTCAACCAAACCTGCTACTTTTCATTTAAAAGTGAGCATGGTGCTTACAGAAACTGTTATGAACCTCTAATCTACTGCTGTCAGAGAATGTTACAAAGTACGTTGCCATGGTAGTGAGAGAGCGTAGCTTATATAATCAATAATTAACATGAAATGTTTATGAACTAATGTAAAATGATGCCGCATAGAAACTGTAATAACATGTTTTGCTAAAACGTGCACTTGAAATGTGACCACGAGGAGTGGCCGTCAATGTATACGGGGACTAATGAAACTGACTAATAATGGTGAAATGTTTATTAAAATTGTGATTTTACATTAATATTGAAAGACTAAATGTATTAGATTCTTGCTAATAAAGTAGTAGACCTTAGTTAGCATGAGTCGAGGCCTAGCTGCCTGACTCTCATATTAAATGTATTTTTCTATCGTGCAGTGTGCTGACTTGCTAAAGGACATGAACTCTTGTTTTTTCAAAGGCTAGAAGCTGAATGTAACTGTAGTAGATCCGTTCTCATGAAATTCACCCTGCCCATAGTAACATTTTTTTAGCTAAATGCAACAGTGTAGATTAACAAGGTCGCCTAAACTGGTACGGACAATGGAGCCACTGACCGAAGATGTGCAAAGGACCCCAAGACGATGAAATCATACCGGACACACCGCCCCCTAAAGACGTCAATCATAAGCACCAATAAAATACGTGGGAAATGTGGGGTGACAAATTTGATGACTTAATGTGATTTTAATTGGTTATAGATAGGGGGGGTACAACCCCTTATCCAATTAGATTTTAGGGGAATGTACAATGAAAAAGGGATAAAACCCCTTGACACACGGAAATGAGTTAGTTAGTTAGGGAGATGCTGATGCGATTTGATATGATCCAGAGACTTTGTCACTTTGCTTAGTGACTTTGCTGATTTTACTTAGAACCATCCTTGCCCTTAGATTACCCGTTTACACTTTACATCCTTTTGAGGGAAGTGCCCCTTTCCTGTGAGCTGAGTTCCTGACTGATGGCGAATTAATTGATGTACTGAAGACGAAGACAGAACCTGAGTGCTGACCCAAACGTGGAGGGTAACAATGAAATTGTAATTGTCTGTTTGCTTTCCTTTCTAGGTACCAACTGCTTTTCTTTTGACAGGAGCCATAGTTAGATGTTTCCAAATTGGTGTTACGAAATTGTTTTGCATGAAGCCCAACATGCTAATGCTAATTAGAGGTTAGGTAAGGGTTCACTAAAACTGACGCAAACGGACAAATGACGGAATCTATGCTTTGTTGAACAATGCGCTGATATATTCTGCTAATCATAGTTTATGTTCACGCTGTGCTATATTCTAATGTTTGTGATTCTTGCCTTGATGAAATCTTATCAGAGTTGCCATATTGTGACTATGCTATTATGTTTTCTTGGTTTTGAGACTAATAAATTTGCTAGTAGTTTTGTAAACAATAGGGAATAAAAATCACTAAATTCATACTAAATTGGTGTGGTTATTCATGACTGCAAGGTCATGGTGGTGTCTTGAGTTTAATTAATGTATTTGACTAAAGTTAAATACATTATTGTAATAAACATTGATGATATTATTGACGTATTGATTGACATGTTGATTAGCTAACTCGTCCTAGGGTGTCTCTCAACAGGGTCAAAAGATTCATTGGCCTAAAACGAGTCCCAATGTGTAATAAATTATCATAAAGGGACGCATTAACAGTTCCATGACTAGAAGAGCATATAGGGAAAGCTATAAAAAAGACAAGACTTTGACTTGATAAATAAACTTCCACAGGCAAAAAGAATGTTTAGGTGACAATACATTTGTTTTTAAGGAGGAATATATATGGCATTATATTACAATACATACTAAAAAAAAGCTTTAGTCTCCCGCGTTGATCTGTGGATCCATCCGCAGAGTTACACGGGGGCCGTGCTGAGCCTTGTGGAGGATCCATGGATCCTGTGAAAACTAGTATGAATTGGGCTATCTTTTAAGGAGCCTGAGAAAGGGTTAACTATACTATTCAGTGAGAAGATGGATAGCATAACTTACATGTGAAAGGGAGATTCTGATTTGGTTTGTGATGGAGTAATCTTGAAAGCAAAGTTGAAATGGTTGCCATGAATAGTTCCCTTACTTGATATTGGTGTATCGTTGTTGTGCTTGGTTTCTGTGTACTTTAAGTAAGAAACAGTTCAAACTAATTCTGAGACACGAATATTCAAAGCAAAACCGAACTTAAGAGGTATGTCTAGTATGATATCTTTTAAATTAAAATGTGTTCCTAGAGGGATCATTGCATATTAGATGTTTGATAATGAGAAGTATATTCATAAGCATTAAAATGGAACATAAATAATATTTATATTATAACAATAAAAACATGTTTAGTATTCAGGAAACACAGATTACAGTACTTTTATTTTTACCACCTAAGAGTTATCCTTATATAGCCTGCAGCTAGCTTATAGAGCAGGATAGTTTGTTATAAAGAGATGAACCATGTTGTTCTAAGTTTAAGGGAGTTATATGTGGACTTGCAGAGTATTATGCTCATAAATTTATTAACTCTGACATAGAAAGTACAACTTATATTGCTATTAACAGAGGGATAGAACCACTGGCATAAAAAGTACATACATAGAGGGCTGCTTATACATTCATCTGTAGAGCCAGACAGTAGTTATGTTTCTTGCAGTATTGGAGCCAGTTGCACAAATAGTTAGATGCCCAAATAGTCAGTACATTTACTTAAACATCTGGTGGGATTCTCATAGGCGTACTGACACAGTCTGACAGATATGTAGCTTAATGGTGACACACCCTACTCACCTATCCGCACAAGTGGTACTTTAAATATAATTGGGGCCTACTACTGGAGACTCTAAGTGCGCACTTTTATTATCAGCTTGAGAAGTCATTACCAAGACTGCTTGAGAATTCTCAAACGGTGGTTTTACTACTGTAAATTGAGCAATCAGTGCTGGACATAGTTGGTAGAGGACAGTGCTTTGTGGTTAAAATATTAAACATGTACTTCTAGGTTTTACATCCACTGCTATATTCCTATTTTCAATTATGTAAGCAGTGACCCACCCATACTTGAACTGATACATCTATTAAGAAAAGGCCACCGACACAGCTATGCAAATTGTGAGAAGGCTACTTTTAGATTTCTACGCACATGGAGGCAGCAGTTATGTTTCGAATGGAGAGTGAGTCAGTTGCACACATAGATACATTCATCTGTACTCAATGCATTTATTTAGACATTCGGTGGGACACTCATAGAGGTACTAATACACTCTCTCTGATATAAACTGAGAAATACTGACAGATCCTACTCTGCTACCTAAACAAGTACTAGTTAAACATGGGTAAGGCCTACTAATGCAGAATGGAAATATGCACTTTTACTGTAAGGTAGAGTTTCCATTAAAAAAGACTACTTGACAATCCTGAAAGTATCATTTTACTACGGAAAACTGAGCACTCAGCTACTATGTAGATAGATGATACAACAGGGTGGTTTCTGGTTGAAAAATTATAAATATCCTTGTAAGTCTCGCTGAGTTAAAAATTCAGTTACAGAGTCCTGTCGGCAGTTATAAATGCAGTTTGCAGACTGCTGTAGTAATGGTATAGCTATTAAGAACAAGTGGAAATAAATTGACACATACACTATCACACCCACAGACACACTCTAACATTCACTCCACATCCAGAAATACCACCTCACACGCAGTCTCGCACTCAGAGGGACACTCTCACATCCACTCTCACACTAAGACAGACACTCTCACATTCAGTCTCACATACAGACAGTTTCAAATCCACTGTCACACCAACAGAGAGACCCTCACACCCACTCCTACAGCAAGACATACCCTTTGACATCCACTTTCACATCCAGCAGTCACTCTGACATCAAATTTCAGAGCAACAGAGACACTCACACCTACTCTCACAGCGAGGCATACCCATTCACATGCACTCTCACACCCACACAGCCACTCTTACACATAATCCACATACTCTGACACACACTCACTCTCATACCATCTCTCACATGAAGGCAGACATTCTAAGGTGTTCTCACATGCAGACAGCCACTCTCACGCTGACTTGAACACCAACTCTGTCACTCTGACACTGTCATACCGACTCTCACAGCAAGACATACCTTCTCACATCCACTCTCACACTAAGAGATACACTGAGATACCCACTCTCATACCAAGACAAACATTCATACATCTACTCTCACACCTAGACAGCGACTATCGCAGCCAGTCTTACACACAGACACTCTCATATCCACTCTTACACCAAGGCGGACACTTTCCCATTCATTCTCACAAGCAGATAGACACTCTCATTCCCACTTTAAGACCAACAGACCTATGGTCTCACACTCACATTTACACTGAGACAGAGATTCCCACACCTATACAGACATTTGTGCAGTGTTGGGTGACCGCAACCTGAAAGGGCTGGTTGTGGCTGTCATTTAGTTGTTTTGGGTACGGGTCTCAGGACTAAATTTTTGGGCAGCAATTTATATAAAGGGGTCAGGGAAGGCATTCTCTGATGCTAGGAGTTGATGTGAAAGTGGCAGATTACTTTATATTAGACTAAAAAAGTCTGAAATCGTTTTGTTTTGGGCAGTTTGGGGATTCGTGGATGGGTCTGCGGATCCAAATGATATTTAACAAAAATAAGAAATAAAGAATAACAAAATTAAATCGATGGTAAAAGGGGTTGGCTCCGAGAAGAGCCTTTGTGTGTGTATGGGGTGTACTTGATAACTACATATGTAACAGGATGCAGTCTCTCAACTTCTGCAGGAACACCCTGTTGCCTTTGTCTGTTAGGTGAACTCCATCATTTCTGTATATATCATAGATATCAAACCATAAATTATAGTGGTTTATAGAGCCCATGTTATGGTCTCTGAGGAATAAAGAAACAGTTTTATTAACAATTTTCCTGTATTTGTCTATTTGTGGATAGAATTCACTTGACAACTTCCACTTCTGCCTTTGGAAAATGTTAGAAAATACCAAGGCAGTGTGTGGGAAAAGTGGCATTAATTTTCCCAAGGTCTCCTTCATGAGGTTTTCCAATCCTACCCCCCTAAATGTGCCTAGGTCGTTGCCATCACAGTGCACAATCATATGGTCCGGATGTTGGCAATTCTTAATGCTTTCAAAAAAGCGGAGCAATTGATGCCACTTTAACCCTCTCTGGTCAATCCAAGTAATATCCACATTAGATAAACTGAGGTCTCTGTCAATGCCACTCTTTCTTTCATTCTGTCTGGCCCAAAACACATAGCTATGTCCCACAATCCACACTCTGAGCATTCTGGAGGGAAGCTGGTGTACCATACAGGACAAGGCTGCAGCTGATTGAGCCAGTGTTGAAATGAAATACAGACATGCAGTTGTACATGGAGGTTAGCACTTAATAGTTGAAATAACACGTTTGATTGGTTGTTCTAAATATGTTGGTGCATAAAGGTAGGTAGTGATATTGTGAGAAAAGAAAATAGATATTGGGTTGACTTTTGAGGAAGCAGAGAAAGTATTGCTGTTTGAGAAATGTGTATTATTTCAAAAATGCAACCAAACCTGCAATTTTTCATTTAAAAGTGAGCATGGTGCTTGCAGTAACTGTTATGAACCTCTGATCTACTGCTGCCAGAGAATGTTACAAAGTACATTGCCATGGTAGCATTGCTAGAGGAGCATGAGAGGAAGACTATAAAAAAAATAGAGTGTGACTTGATAGATGCAGTTCCAGTGGCAAAAAGTTCTTAAAAGAATGTTTAGGTGACAATACACTTGTATTTTTAAAGGAGGAATATATATATGGCATTATATTACAATACGTACAAAAAAACGTTTTAGTCTCCCACTTTGATCTGTGGATCCATCCACAGAGTTACACAGGGGCTGTGCTGAGCCTTGTGGAGGATCCATGGATCAGGCCAAAAACTGGTATGAATTGGCCTATCTTTTGAGGAGCGTGAGAAAGGGTTAACTATGCTATCAAGTGAGAAGATAGATAGCATGACTTACATGTGAAAGGAAGATTCTGATTGGGTTTGTGATTGAGCAACTTTGAAAGCAAAGTTGAAAAGCTTGCCATGAATGGTTCCCTTACTTGAGAGTGGTGTGCCATTGTTCTGCTTGGTTTCTGTGTACTTTAAGTGATTATGAGACACGAATATTCAAAGCAAAACTGAACTTAGGAGGTATGTCTAGTATAATATTAAAATGCTTTGCTACGGGAATAATTGTATATTAGATGTTTGATAATGAGAAGCATGTTCATAAGCACTAAAATGGAACATAAATAATATCTATATGATAACAATAAAGAGATGTATAGTATTCAGGAAACATAGTTTACAGTACTTTTTTTTGCCACAGAAGAGTTATCCTTCTACATGCTACAGGTAGTTTATAAAGCAGGATAGTTTGTTATAAAGAGAAGTTCCATGTTGTTCTAAGGTTAAGTGCTTTATATGTGGCCTTGCAGAGTATTATGCTCATAAATGTATTAACTCTGACATTGAAAGAACAACTTATATTGCCATTAACAGAGGGATAGAACCACTGACATAAAACTTACATACATAGAGGGCTGCTTATACATTAATCTGTAGAGCCTGACAGTAGTTATGTTTCTTGCAGTATTGGAGCCAGTTGCACAAATAGTTAGATACCCATGTAGTTAGTATATTTACTTAAACATCTGGTGGTATACTCATAGACATAGAGATACAGTCAGACAGATATATAGCTAAATAGTGACACACCATACTCACCTATCCACAGAAGTACTACTTTAAACATAATTGAGGCCTACTACTGGAGACTCTAAGTGTGCACTTTTGTTGTCAGCTTGAGAAGTCATTCTCAAGACTGCTTGAGAATTCTCAAACTGTGGTTTTACTACTGTAAATTGAACACTCAGGTAGTCTGGACGTAGGTGGTAGAGGACACAGCTTTGTAGTTAAAATATTAAACATGTGCTTCTAACTTTTATATCCACTGTTACACTCCCATTCTCAATTATATGAGCAGTGTTCAATCCATGCTTGAACTGATACATCTATTAATAAAAGGGCATAGCCACTGACACAGCTATGCAGATTGTGAGAAGGCTGCTTTTAGATTCATATACACATGGAGGCAGTAGTTATGTTTCGAATGGACAGTGAGTCGGTTAGACACACAGATACATTTGTCTGTACTCAATGTATTCATTTAGACATTCTGTGGGACACTCATAGAGGTACTGCTACACTCACTAAAATATGAACAAAATAATATTGAAAAATACTGACTGATCCTACTCAGCTACCTAAACAAAGCTTTCCACAACGCCGGACCTGCCTACCTCAACAAGTGTCTCAACTTCCGGACCACAACCGGCAGATCTTCTCCCATCTTGCTGCCAAAACCTGGAACTCCCTCCCCATCAACCTACGTCTGACCCAGGACCTCCTGACCTTCAGGAAGTGCCTCAAGACTTGGCTCTTTGAGCAGGAGCACCCCCCCCCACGCCTTGAGACCCTACCGGGTGAGTAGCGTGCTTAACAAATTACTGATTGATTGATTGATTGAAGTACTAGTTAAACATTGGTCAGGCCTTCTAATGCAGAATGTAAATGGGCACTTTTACTGTAAGGTAGAGTGTCATCAAAAAAGACTGCTTGACAATCCTGAAAGTATCATTTTACTACGCAAAACTGAGAGCTCAGCTACTTTGTAGGTAGATGATACAGCAGGGCGATTTCTGGTAAAAAATTGTAGATATCCTTGTAAGTCTCACTGAATTACAAATGCATTTACAGAGTCCTATCATCAGTTATTAATTTAGTTTGGTGGCTGTTGTAGTAATGGCATAGCTATTAAGAAAAAAGGGAAATAAACTGACACATACACTATCACACCCAAAGACACACTCTAACATACACTCCCACATCCAGAAATATCACCTCACACACAGACTCACACTCAGAGGGACATTCTCACATCCACTCTCACAGAGACTTGGCTACAAAAGTAGTATCTCACCCACACAGGCACTGTTTCACTCACTCTTACATATGTACAGTCCACGTCCTAGAAACTGTCACACCTAGACAGATACTGTCAGAAGTACTCTCACATCCAGACATGCACCCAAACACCCATTGTTATACCTAGCAGAACTCTTTTATAC
The DNA here is from genome assembly GCF_031143425.1 of Pleurodeles waltl. Classification (NCBI taxonomy): domain Eukaryota; kingdom Metazoa; phylum Chordata; class Amphibia; order Caudata; family Salamandridae; genus Pleurodeles; species Pleurodeles waltl. Next base: position 1,607,057,533 of record NC_090444.1, read on the forward strand.
CCAGTCTCAGGCTCAGAGAGATGCTCTTACACAAAATTTATGTCCGTACAGAGAATTTCAACTGTACTGTCACTGTGGCAAACTGTGACAGTCCACTCTGACACCCACATAGACACTGTCACACACAATCTCAAAGTAATACAGACACTCTCACACCAATGCCCACACACAGACAGTGTCACACCAAGACAGACACTGTGACACCCAGTTGACACCTAGAAAGTCTGTCACAACCATTCTCACTCTGAAAGACCCATATAGCCACTCTCACATCCACAGGTTCTGACTCCCAAACTGACATCCAGCCAGACAGTCTCGCATCTAGCATTAGAGCAACACGCCTAGGGGCATATTTACAAGAAAGTGGCACATCGGTCCCGATGTTCCACTTTTCTTGCGTGCCCTTACCGCCACCTAAAGACACCATGGTTGCACTGTATTTACAATACTGCGCACCATGACGGTCATTAGTACAACAGCGTCAACATTTTGGACCCTATTGTGGCGCGTTGCTACACTACCATAAAAGATGTTAAAGCTAGTGCAGCAAAGCACAGGGAGGCTCATTGAGTAAAATGGGTGTGTAATTTTAACACCTCCTGTCAGCAGGAGTTAAAAATGATGGAGAAAATGACGCAGTGAAATGTTGTAAATTTCACTGCGCCATTTTTCCGGGCCTCCTAACAGGGGAACATCGTCCTCTTCCAAATATTATGCCTGGCGCAGGCATAATGTGGCACAAGGGGGTGCAAAGTGGGCAATGCAAGCATTGCACCACTTTGTAAATACGGCGTGGCAAAAATGCCTCCTTAACACCACATTAGCATAAAACAAATTACTCTACTGTGACGCAAGGAGGTGCTAGGTGCTTGTAAATATGCCCCATAGTTTTATAGTGAATTTATATAGACAGTGCAATGGTTACTTATAAATTCAAGCACATGCCTCTGTAATAGTTACGTAGTAAGCAGTATCTGAGTGAATTGCAGACAGAGTTACGTACTGTTGTACTAACCAACACAGGAAGTAACCTATTAATAAAGTTACTTAAAGACACATTTACAGATTCTTAGAGTTAGTAATACAACCAGTGATATAGCCTCATATTTGCTAAAACATCTCATGGAATACTAATGAGGAACTGAGATATGTAGCCAGGTACTGACACAAACTAGTCAGCTATATAGACAAGTACTCCTTAAATCATCAATTCACTCTACTAGTGAAGAGGCTGAGTATGCACTTTTAGTCCTTCTTTGAGTTGACATTAACAATATATTTGTAAAGTGTTAAAGTGAACTCTTAGTCAAAATATTTTACTACTCTGTTAGATAATCACTGCAAGCCATATATTTAGTAGTGAAAACACCGGTAGAGCAATTTGGTTAATGTAAAAGATGTTATACTGTTTTCTATAGAGTTATATGTATTTTTCATTTAATTTGCAGATGTACAGTTTTACTGCAAAACAGAAGAATCAGAATGCCTAGTAAGAGGGAGAGAAAAAGGAAACAGAGGAAATAAAACTACAGATTCAAACTGACAGTAAACAGTCATATTGGGTGGAGAATGTGGACAAAAATAAAAGAACAGGTGGTAAGAGCACTAAGGACTTTCTAAAACAAAGTATGTCCAAAATTGTGAATTGAACAAATTGTCCAATGACAAGGGGAGTTGTACATTAAATGACAAAGAGGAAGGTTTACAAGCTAGTGAATGTAGAAAATGTAATCAACAAAGAAAGGAGATGACTTGGAGACAAAAACAATTTAAGGAGATAAGAGCAAAAATGTTTTGAACTAGAATAATACAAAATTCGCTGAAAGCGCTGAAGAAGTATAGAAAGAGAAGTGGTATAGTTCAGCAAAAGCAGCTTATTGAGAGTATAGTGGACAATGCATTTGTTTTGTAAAGGAAAGGTTTCATCCTAATATTTAACAGAATGAGGACACTAGATAAAACAGTAGTCTGCATGAGGAAAAGAACTTTAAGGAAAAGGCAACTTAACAAAACAAAAAATGTAAAGTGTTCAAAGGTGAATGGATGCACACATCTAGTGCAGAACCATGTTTTTAATGAAGAGAGCTACTTGCATGAGAACTCATTATTCCATGCAGTTGACACAAGTAGCCATTGCTATGAAGTGAAGGATGGCAGTCCTATAGAAAAAGAACAGATGCTTCTTAGGAATGTAGAACAAGTGATAGCCGAAGAAGTACAAGCTAGGTGTAAGCAAGCTCCTGTGTGCAAGTGAAAGTGTAGCAGTATTTGTACTGCCCGTCAGGAATCAATTGATAAACTGAAAAAGTTTCTAAGAGCATTTTCATGGAGGAGTCTGAAACAGAAAATTACGATGCTTCAAGAATTATATCCATGCAGTTACAAAATGCACAAACTTACAAGGTAATTCATTGGCATGTCTTTAAAAAAAGTGTAGATTAGAGGCAGTACCAATTCCAGAAGTACCTAGGCCTATTTTTATGAAAAACGAAGCACAACTGTGCTAGCTCAGTTGTCCGTCAAAAAACACAGTATGTGCTAACGCCATTCCCTAGCGCCATCTGTGCGCCAAATTTAAAAAATGATGCACGATGGTGCGAAGGACTGGCTAGCCTCTGAAAAAAATGCACTAGCCTATGTGGAATGGTGTTAGGGAAAATGGCGGAGGTGGGCCAAAAATGACAAAAGACTGGTTAACGTAAATATTTTGCCGCTAGTCAGCCTAGCATACTTTTTGGCCCACTAGCGGCCCAAAAATTACACCTGTCAAAATATTGACAGGAGCCATTACCACAACCCCAATGTCCAACACAGGGGACAAGTGTCCCCAGGACTACCCCAACACAATCAGTGCTAGCCAGGGGGCCCCATGTAAGTGGCCCCTAGTGGCACACAACACACATACACATAAACTTACCTGGGATGGGCTCCCTCTTCCAGTAGTGTCCCTGTGGTGTGGGTGGTGGTGATGCTGGGAGTTATGGTGGGCATCTATGTGCCCATTCCATGGTGTTTCCACATGGAAATGTGCCTAACAGCACTTTAACGCCTGGTCTGACCAGGCGTTAAAATTTGAAGATAATCGGCCTTAGGTCATTCTTTAAGTCCGCCTCCTTAGTGTGCATCATTTTAGCGTAGGGATGTGAATATGGATGTAAATATGAAGTTTTTAGGAAGGGAACGACTACAGTGCATATCATTAACGCAATTTGACGCAAGGTGGGTAGGCACTTCCTAAAAATGGCGCTAACTCAGATATTTTGAAGCTAGACGGGTCTAGCATCAAAATATAAATATAGAGTTACATTAGTGCTGCTTTAGTGTTAAAAAAAATTACACTAAGGCTGTGCTAACTTTTCATAAATATGGGCCTTAATGAACTAAGGGCCAGATTTACTAAAAAGTGGCGCAGCACTGTGCTGCGCCAAAATTAGCATCAAATAATCACTTTAAAAATGCAGCGATGTGCCGTATTTACTAAAATACGGAGCAGCTCTGTGTTTCCCTCTGCACTGGTGCTAAATTTAGCTGCCAGTGCCAGGCATTCTTGCTCCAAATAGCTGCATTGAGGGGATTGATTGTTTATGTTGATTGTTTATGTGCAGGAGGAAACCCCTTCCTAAGCAATCTACAATGGCGATTTGGCACTTCTATCTGTGCTCCAGAGTACAGCACATGTAGGAGTACCAAATCGACAGTTTTGAATGATTGTTTATGTGCAGGAAGGGACACTTTTCTGCACATAAACAATCATTGATGGCCTTTTGCTCTTCCTATGTGTGCTGCAGAATTCAGCACATATGGAAAAAGCAAAAACAAGAAGGAATAAAAGTATTCCTCCTCATTGGGCCATGCTAACTCCGTTCCTGGGGTGGTGTTAGTTTTTGGTGCTGCCACATGTAAATCAGGGGCAACATCAAAAGCAATGAGTATTGCAGTGGAATGCCCCTTGCAAGGCCCATTGCATGCCCCTTTGACACAGAAAATTGAATTGAAAGGGGCCATATTTACAAGGTGGCATTTAGCCACAAAAGTGGCTTGGCGCTGCCTTGTAAATGTGGCGCACTGCACTGCGTCAATGGAGCATCACAAAAAGTGATGCACTGATGGCGCTGCAGCCTTTTAAATCTGGCCCTAGATGTGTATGAATTAATTCTAATACAAACTGTGCACCCATTTCAAGCAATTATTTGAATGGAGCCAAAAACATACAAACTGCCACCACCAGAACTATAGAAAGGACTTAAAGGAAGAGTTGTATGTTTACCTCTAGAATTTTTTTAATGTTGATACTGTTGGTGTTGAGCAAGATATATATGAACCACGTATTATTTTAGTAAATGGAGTACCTACCAAAAGTAAGAAAATCTGGCAGGAATAAGTGGATGTGAATAAAGTAAAAAAACTACAATATATTTGAAAGAAAATAGTGTTTTTTACAAACATGTCAATATGAGTGGAGAAGTAAGTTATATTGATGATGAAGCACTGCAATCAAGTGGACAAATAGCAAAAGTGGATAAGCATAAATCAGAAGAAATATATGAACATCACAGTATTGATCCACTTCATTCAAAAGAAGTTGAAGGGGATGCTAATGACCTTTTCAAATGAAACAGTCTACAGGAGCTCCAATGTGTGTCTGGTGAAAACAGTTTAGAGGCTCACTGTTTTCCACAAGCTTTTTCCCACAGGAGAAGGTGGGCGCCTCAATGAGAGACCTACACAAATCACAGCATCTGAATATAGGTCAACAAGACTATATTCAGAGGACCCGAGGTTTTGACAATCTATTTCCTACATGTTCCATCTGTTATTTGAAAGTGACTCATCAGGACTCTCTTATACTGTGAACCACATTCTTAAGACAGGAGTCAATCTGCAAATCTTTCTGCAAGGGAGTTTGCGGATAAAATACAAGTTAAAGAGGAAAATCTAGAGTACAGCTGAATTCATTTAATGGCATTTCAACGTGAGACTAATGAGTACTGGTGCTGTCACCATGGAGAACTTAAATGTATGCTCCGTAACTTAGGTCCACCTATTTGGTTTGTAACACTTAGTTGCGTAGAGTATGCATGGGATGATTTGCTATAATTTCTAAGAGAAGCACACTCTAATATGAAGGATATACATTTGAAGACAGCATGAGAACTTTGCTCTTTGTGTCCTGCTACTGTATATAGGTGTTTCAATCCCCCATCAAGAACACATCTCCCAAAACCTGAGGACCCTCCATTGGCTCCCAGTAGAGAAGCGAATCATCTTCAAACTACTCACACACACCTACAAGGCCCTGCACATCATCTGACCAACCTACCTGAACCATCGCATCTCCTTCCATAACGCCGCCAGACCCCTCTGTTCTGCCCAGCAGGCTCTTGCTACCGTCCCACGCATCTGAAAAACCACCATTGGAGGACGATCTTTCGCATACCTTGCAGCCAAGAGCTGGAACAACCTGCCCATGCACCTCAGAGAAAGCCCATCTCTCACCATCTTCAGGAAGAACCTCAAAACATGGCTCTTTGAATGAGGCCTGACCCACTCCCAGCGCCTTGAGACCCTCAGGGGTGACTAGTTGCACTTTCCATAGACTGATTGATTGATTGATTGATTCAATAACAAGTGTAAAGTGATGATGAGTTTTATATGCAATAAAACAAATCCTCCTCTTGGAGAAGTCACAGATTCTTTTGAGAGAAAAGACTATCAGGCAAGAGGTGTTCCCCATATATACATGCTCGTATGGATAAAGGATGCACCAACCTTTGGCACTGATTCTGAGGAGTGTGTACTGTCATTCATAGAACAGTATGTTACGCGTAGTATTCCAGATGAGAAGAAAAACAAAACACTGTGACAGCAAGTTGTATGTTTCCAAACACCTAGATGGAGCAAGTATTGCTGCCGACGATACAGATCTAAAGGAACATTAATTATGTTATGGAGCTATATTATACTTTATATTATATAACAAATATAGGCAAAACAGTTTCGTAAATATTTGTGGTGAGTGTCGTACATAGTACTGTTAATTTGAAAACACATTCCATGGAGTTTTTTTTGTTACAGTCCACATGACTTCCCCCCCCAAACTGTTCAAGGATGAGTACCTATACGCACTTCATTTATAGTGCAAAAGTATAGAAGCAGAGAACAGTGGATCAGAGAATGTAACATGCTTAAATAATATTTGTGATTATTATAGAGTGATACAAATGTATTCTATCTTGTAATTAACAATATCATTTTTATTACAGATTGTGAACTTTCAACAGATAGCTTGATTATATGAAAGTTCAACTTTTATTTATGTTTTGTCACTTTTTACACAGATTGAAGGACCTTTTTATTGCAGTAATGCAGGTAACTAATTACATATTTCTTCATTTAGACACCATTCATAATTATAGCCAAGTACACATGGTTAGTTATACTAATACACCAACACAGTAATGTCAATACAGCAATGTATACAAATAAGCATACACTAACACAGTCAGGAAACACTGATTCATAAAATAATATAACTTTGCAAATACTAATACACACAAAGACACAGCCACACACCGATGCATACACTTACAAATGCATTCACTCACTGATGCACACAGTGATATACCCAGGCACACACTGATGCATACATTGACACACCCAGGCACACACTGATACATACACGGACACATCCAGGGACACTAATGCATACACTTATACATGCATATAGTAATGCCAACACTCACACACTCAGACAGACACGGACATACCCAGCTAAACAGTGACATCTACACAAAGACACTGAGGTTCACACCTATCCATACACTATCACACCAAGGTACAGACCGACATATCAGCTGGCATACCAGGCAAACACTGATGCATATACTAAGACAGCCAGGTACACACTCATCTATACACTGATACATAGCAAGCACACACTGACGTATAGACTATCATACCCAGACACACACTAATGCATACACTAACTCTCACAGATACACAGCAATGAACACAGTGACACACCCACTGAGACACTGATGAATACGGTGACAAACCCAGTCAAACACTGATACATACACTAATACGGCCAGGTACACCATCATTCATACTCTGATACATAGGAAGCACGCACTGACATATAGACTAACACACCCAGGCACACACTAATGCGTAAACTAACAAACACAGACACACAGTGATCCACACACTCACATGACCACACATGCACTGACATATATACACTGATATAGTCAGAAAACCACTGATGCATTCACTAACATACCCATACACACTCCTATACATAAACTCACACACCCAGGTACACCCTGACATATATACTAACATGCCCACTCACAGTGATTTATACACTGACATACCCAGCCAAACACTGATGTATACACTAACATTGACTAGTGCACACATATCCATGCACTCATTCACATAAACACACAGTGATGTGTGGAGTAATACATCATGCACACATTAATGCATACAGTAACACACCCAGGAAAACACTGACACATACAGTAAGACATCCAGGCGAACCCTGATGCATACATTGACACACCTGGGCACACTCTGCTCTAGATACTGATACACAGGCACATACTAATGCAGACACTGACACACCCAGATAGGCACTGGTGCAGACACTGAAACACCCAGTCAAACACTGATTCATACACTGACATACCCAGACAAAAACTGACACACACACTAACACACCCAGGCACTCACTTATCCATACACTCATACACCCAAGCACACCCTGAAATGTATGCTGACATAACCAGACATAGATGCATACACTGACGTACATAGGGAAATACTTATAAATACACTAAGATAGCCAGGTACACACTCTTCCAAACACTCATACACCCATGCATATACTGATGAATAGACCAACACACCCGGGCAGTCACTGATACATACACTAACACACCCAGAGAAACACTGACACATATAGTAAGACACCCAGGCACACACTGATGCGTGCACTGACACACCAAGGCACACACTGCTATATACTGTGATTATAACCAGGGATACACTGCTCTATACAATGATGCATGCAGGCACATATTAATGCAAACACTGACACACCCAGATAGACTCTAATGCATACACTAACAGACCCAACCAAACACTGATGCATGCACTGACATGCCCAGGCAAACAGTGATGCATACACTAATACACGCAGGCACACCCTGACATGTATGCTGACATACCCAGACAGACACTGATACACACACTGACATACCCAGGCAAACAGTGATGCATACACTACCATGGCCAGATACACACTCATCCATACACTCATACACCCAAGCACACACTGACATACAGACTAGCACACACAGGCAGACACTAATGCATGCACTGACACACCCAGGTACATACTGGTATACAGTCTGACACACCCAGAGACTCATTCACGTATACACCTTACACATGAAGGCATACACTTATACATACATTCACCTACTCAGGTTCACACTGATACAGACAGCAACATACTCAGCCATAGACCAACTGTTGGAAAATGGGTTATTGGTAAGGGCAGGTAGGTACCTACACTTAGCAATAGGCCACTAACCTCCACTTAGGTCCAGTTAGGTCTCAGTAAATTAAACCCAGCTCAACCCTTGGTAGCTTGGCAACGAGCGACAAGGCTTAACTTAGGAGTGTAAAGCATTCAAATATCACAAAACAGTAATTAAATAAAACATAGGAAACAGTTTAAAAATCCAAAACCAATTTATACAAATAGATTATATTTGTATCTTTAAAATGACACAAAAACAAATAAAATCAGATAAGGGGAACCGGAGATATGAATTTTTAAAGAATTATTGTTTTTTAAGCACCTAGAATCAAAAAGCGCCAATCGGGTCATCTGGTTGCACCTCGACCGGGGCAAAGTCAAAGTTTAAGGCCGACCCCGATGGAGCCCGGCTCGGCTACAGGCCGCAGGAGGCCTCGGTCAAAAGTTTGCCTTCGCATTTAGTTGTTTTTCTGAAGATTTTCTTAAGCGGGACGAACCTGCCAATCCAATCTGACCTCCTGGAACTCTTCTCCGGATACGCGTTGCGGGAATCCTCGGTGAAGATTTTTACCTTCGGACTTAGTCATTTTTTCGAGGTGAAAATCCTTCGACCGGGTAAACCTGAATCTTGATCCGACGTCCTTGGAGCCCTCCTCGGATACGCTGGCTGGGAGGTCCCGGTCAACTTTGTACATTCGGCCTTAGTCTCTTTCTTGGAGATTTTCTTCACTGGGACGAACCTGCAAATCAGGCCGGGTCGCGGTTGAGGCAAGCCGACTAGAGTTGCCACGGAGGTTCGGTCCCTCTATGGAGCTTTTTTCCAAAAGTTCTCCAAACTTCTGGATCCAGATGTTCCTTTAAGGTTCTTTTGGGGTCCACAGCTCACCCCAATCGTCCAGAAGCTCTGAGATGATCCTTGGGGGTGTGAACCACAACTCCCAGAATGCACCTGGCGCAAACTCTTTTTTGGCCACTGGGCAGTGGTCAGCTGGTTGATTTCTTCAGGAGTTGGTGCAGGGGACTCTGGTTAGCAATTTTTCACCTGTAGCAAACAGGGAGTCCCTCCTTGAACCAGTTGAAGCCAGGCAAAGTCCTTCTTGTGATGAAGCCCAAGTGTGCAGCTGGTGCAGGTTCCAGGTGCAGGCCAGGGGTCTAGCAGGGCAGTCCTTCTTCTTCTGTAGTTCTTCCCGGTAGGGATCTGGTAGGGCACTGAGGTGTGGGTGCAGGTCTGCCAGTTTTATCCTTGCTCCTGGGTGAAAAGCAGAGGGGTCCTGGTTCTCTAATCAGGTGCATGGTCCTTCCCCCTGTGATGACCACTTCCTAGGAAGCGTGGCAAAAATCAATCCCAGGAGGCAACATTCCTCAAAAATCCATCATGGCTGAAAATGAGTTTTGGAGGTTACATCTGGCTGAGCCCACCCACTGGTGTGGCTAAAAATCATAAAGACACCCCTCTCCTGCCCTCTCCTAATCTAATCAAGGGGGCTCCTAGTTGTCTGGGGTTGCAGGATGTGGGGGTGTTGCTGGGTTGCTCCAAATGTCCTTCTCTGCCTTTGAAAACCAGTTTGGCAGCCCTCCCCCTTCCTGCGTAACAATCTGCTGAGGGGATATTCCCTCACAAAGGCAAACCTCTTTGTGTGAAGCCAGGCCACTTCACACCTCATTAAGGCAGCCTGGTCAGGCTGCCAGAGGCTGGCCAATCAGAGCACAGCAGCAAAAACAATGCAGGGCTGAAATTGGCAACTTTTCAGGTAAAGTTTAAAACTCTTTACCTGAACAAGTTATATTAAATCCAACAACTGGAAGTTGTCCCCATTCTAGCCTATGAAGGCCATTCACTACAATGAGGGAAAAACCGAATTTGGCTGTTTTTACCTCACCAGGGCTTATAAAACTACTTTTATAAGGTCCCTACTTATAGTTACATGCCACCCAGCCCTAGGGGCACATAGGGACTTATATGTAAAAATAAGGTAGTTTAAGACTTTGGAACTACTTTTAATTCCAAAGTCGAATTTGCATATAACTTTAATTTAAAAGCAGCCAGCAAGGCAGGCCTGCCTTTAAAATGGCACTGGGCACCTCAGCAGTTGTGGTCCCTAAACCTACATGCGCTACCATATACTAGGGACTTATAGGTAGGTTGACTTAGCCAATTATAATTAGCCTAATTTGCATATTGATTTTACACAGAGCACAGGCCCTGGGACTGGTTAGCAGTACCCAGGGCACCATCAGAGTCAGGAAAACACCAGCAAAAAGTGGAAAATGGTGGCAAAAAGTTAGGGGGCCTCTGCAATCACACAGAGACACTCTGGTGCATATGCTAACAGATCCAATCACTCACTCATGCATACAGTTACACACCGAGACACACTCTGATGCATACACTCACATACCCAGGAATACTCTAATGCATACTCTGACACACCTACGCACACACCAATGCATACACTGAGATATTCAGAGACACACTGTTGCACACACTGTCAAAGGCAGGCAGTCACTAATGCATACATTTACACACCTCAACACACACTGATGCATACAATGAGACACTAAGGTACATGCTAATACACACAGCTACACGCCCAGGCCCGTGTTTATGAATACACCGACACACCCAGGCTCACACTATTGCACACAATAACACACCCAGACAAACACTTATCCATACACTGACATACCCAGACAAACACTGATGCATACATAACAGACCCAGGTACATACTGATGAATACACTGATACATCCAGACAAACACTTATCTATACACTGATATACCCAGGCAACACTGATACATACTCTAACAGTCCCAGGCAAATGCTGACATGTATGCTAACTCATCCAGACAGACACTGATACATACACTGGCATACCTATGCAAACATAGATGCATACACTAACATAGCCAGGTACAGACTCATGAATGCACTCATACATCCAAGCACACACTGATGTATAGACTAACACAACCAGACAAACATTAATTCATACATTAACACATACAGGAAAGGAAACACTCATGCATTTACTAACACACCCAGGCACACACTCATGCATACAGTGACACACCCAGGGACACACTGATGCACACAATGACACCCCCCAACACACACACTGATACATACAGTGACACACCCAGGCACATGCTCACGCACACGCTGACACACCCAGACATACAGTGATGCATAGACTGACATATCTAGGCAAATACTGATGCTACACTAACATAATCAGGTACACACGCATCTATGCACTCATACATACGAGCACACACTGATGTATACACTAAAACACCTGAGCAGACACCAGTTCATACACTAACACACCCACGGAAATACTGCCACAGACAGTAACACACCCAGGCACACACTAATGCTCACAGATGTACCCAAGCACACAGGTGTCTATACACTCAAACACCGAGGCATACATTCATGCATACACTGGCACACCCTAGGACACACTAATGCATACACTGACATTCCTCGGGACACACTAATGCATAGACTCACATACCTAGGAAGACACTGATGCATAGAGTGGTACATCCAGACATATACTAATGCTCACACTGACACAGACAGGCAGTCACTGATATATACACTAGTACAAACACTCACACACCAACATAAACACTAACACACACTGTACTATATCCACTTAAAATTAAAAACATGGACACAGCTCTTTTTAAAAAGGAACCATTTTTAAAAAAAGCCTTTTTTGGAGAAAAATTTGAAAAACATTTTGTTTTCAAAAATTACTTTAGACAAGAAAATCTATAAACATAAAACTGTATGCAAAACTGTTTCATAACCCAAAAAACGTGTTTTTGATCTGTAGAATAAACAGAACGAAATTAACAGTGGTGGCTCTTAACTTTCTCATGTTGTTATATATATTTACAACAATGTTAGTTTTAGGTGAATAACATTTCAGACATGTGAAATTCAGCATTATAGTTACCTGAGCTATCAATAGCTTACGCCCCCGTAATGCACTGCTTATGACCTACTTATGACATCATCTGTGATATCACTGCCGACGTCACTGATGACATCTCAAATGACATTACTGATGATATCACTGATGACATCATCCACTCAGTGTAACTAGCTTTATGGATGCATGACTGGGTGTGTGAGCAGGTCCATGGGTGAGTATGTGATTAAGTCAGTTATTGTATGTGAGATTGGGTGGATGTGTAATTATCTGTATTGGTGAATGAGTGAGTTATTGAGTGGCTGCATTGATTGAGTCAGTGGTGGTTTGAGTGGCTGTATATGTGGGTGTGTTAGTGCTTGTGTGGATGAGTGACAGAGTGTGTTTCAGATTGTATTATTGAAACAGTGAGTGAGTCAGTGAGTGTATGTGTGAGTCAGCAAGTGTGCCAGTGTCTTGATCCAGAAGTCCATGTTAGTGACTGTATTTGTGAGTGAGTCAGTGACTGGGTGAGTGAGTGGCAATATGAGAATGTTTACGTAAGTGGGAGACTATGTCAGTCACTGTATAGGAGAGTAAGTGGATGTGTGAGTAACCGTATGAGGAAGTGATTGGTGTGTTAGTGCCTGTATGGGTGAGTGAGTTGGTGTGTAAGTGGTTGTACAGGTGAGTGACTGGGTGCAATAGTTGTTCTATGGCTCAGTGACTACAAGTGTAAATGTCTGTTTTAGTGATTAAGTAGCGGTGTCTGCAACTGCATACCTGAATGTGTGGGTCTGTGACTGCTTCTATGGGTAAGTGAGTGGTTATGTTAGTGGCTGTACGGACTGATACAGTTTTATGTGACTGTTTATGAGTTGGTGTGCGAGTGAATTTAAGGGAGAGTGAGCTGCTCTGTAAATGAGTGTGAATAGATGAGTAAGTCATGCATGGGTGAGTGAATTGTTATATTAGTGGCTGTGTGACTGAGTGAGTGGTACTGCATCAGTAGGCTTGTGGGTATATGAATAAGAATGTGAGTACCTGTGTGTATGTATGTCAGAATGTAGGGGGGTATCAGTGGATTTGTTAGCATTTTTTGTGGATGATATAATCATTGGTGTCATCAGTGATGTAATTCGAGATGTTATCAGTGATGTTACTGAGGATGTAATCAGTGATGTAATATGTGAGGTCATAAGCAGTGCATTGCAGGGGCGTAAGTTATAGTTAGGTCAGGTAACTATGACTGCTAAATTTCATTGATTTTGAATGTCTCTATGGTTGAGCAATAGGGTTTATGAGTTGCTGTATGGGCAAGTAAATGGGTGCATGAATGGGTGTATGGGTAAGTGACTGGGTGCATGAATGGCTGTATGAGTGAGTGAATGGATGCATCAATGGCTGTATGGGTGAGTGAGTGGGTATGTCAATGGTTGTATGAGTGAGTGACTGAGTGTGTGTACGGGTAAGTGAATGTGTGTGTGATGGCTTGTATGAGTGAGTGACTGAATGCGTGAGTGGCTGTTAGCATGGCTGAGTGGTTGCATGATTGGCTGCATGAGTGAGTGAATGGGTGCTTCATTGGCTGGGTGAGTAACTGGGTACATGAGTGGTTGTATAGTTGAGTTATTAGGTGCATGTGTGAGTGTATGGGTTACTGAATCGGTGCATAAGTGACCGTATAAGTGAGTGGTAGGGTACATGAATGCCTATATACCTGAGTGACTGGTTATGTGAGTGGCTGTATGTGTGAGGGGATGGGTGTGTGAGTGCTTGTGTAGATGAGTAAATAAATATGGGAATCACTCTATGGATGAGTGACTGGGTATGTCAGTGTCTGTTTTACTGAGTGTGTGTGAACACTACTGGCTGTATGGCTGAGTGAGTGGGTGCGTGAAGGCATGTATGCATGACTGATAAGGTGCATCAGTGGCTGTATAGGTGACTGACTGGATATATTAGTGGCTGTATGGGCAAATGAATGGGTGCATGAGTGGCTTTATGGGGAAGTGACAGGGTGTGTAAGTAGATATATGGGTGAATTATTGGTAGGGTGACTAGATGTATGGGTGAGGGGATGGATCCATGAATGGCTGCATGGGTAACTCGGTGAATGTATGAGTGGTCGTATGCGTGAGTGAGTCTGTTTATGAACGCATATATGGAAAACTAACAGGGTGGGTGAGTAGTTGTGTGGTTAAGAGAATTGGTACATTAGTGACTCCATGGGTGACCTACTATGTGCATGAGTGTCTGTATGAGTGAGTGAGTGTATGTGTGAGTGGCTGTATGGATGAATGATAGGATGCATGAGTGGCAGCATTGGTGAGTGAGTAGGTTCATAAGTAGATGTATGGAAGAGTGATAGGCTGCATCAGTGGTGTATGTGTTACTGACTGGGTGCATAAGTGGCTGAATAAGTGTGTGACTGGGTACTTGAGTGGAATCATGGGTGAGAGAGAGGATGCATAATTTCCTATATGTGTGAGTGAGTAGGTAAATAAGTGGCTACATAGGTGTGTCAGTGGGTGTATTATTGGGTGTATGAAGGACTCAGTGGGTGAATGAGTGAGGCATAGAGTGAGAGAATGGGTGCATTAGTGACTGTATTATTCAGTTACTGAATGTATGAGTGTGTATATCGATGAGTGACTGGGTGTGAGTGATATCATGCATTAGTGTTTGTATCCATAAATGAAATGTATGTAAGTGGTTGTTTAGGTGAATGAGTGGGTGTAAGGGTAATGTTATTGGTGAGTGAGAGAGTGTAGTTGACACTGTATGATTAAGTAACTGGGTGCATAAGTGTATCTATGACTGAGTGCATGACTACATAACTGTTATGTGGCTAAATGGGATTAATAGTGATATATGGATGACTTAATGATTGTTTGGGTGGTGTACGTGTGACTGACTGCTAGTATATCTGTGTGAATGTGTGAGTAAATGAGTGAGTAAATACATAACTGATATATGTACAGTTATATTAGTACTTACATGATACACTGAGGGGCATATTTATACTTGTTTTGCACCAAATTTGTGTCATTATTTTACGCAAATTCGGTGCAAAACTAACTCCATATTTATACTTTGGCGCTAGACCTGTCTAGCACCAAGTTTATGGAGCTAAAGTCATTTTTTAGATGTAGAAACCTACTTTGCGTCAATGAGATGCAAAGTAGGCATTCCCGTGCCAAAAATGACTCTATGACCTTAGAACCATATTTATCCCCGTACTAAAATCACGCACAAGAGGAGCAGGGGTCAAATAATGGTGCCAAGCTTGCACCTGGGTCTGGGCAGGCGTTAAGGGACCTGTGGGCCTATTTCCATGCTGGAACATCATGGAATAAGCCCACAGGTGCCCTCCCCAGCCCCCAGGAACACCCCCACCCACACCAGAGGGACAGTGGGGGATGGGGGACCCTATCCCAGGTACATATAGGTATGTACAGGTAAGTATTGTTTTTAAGTGCCATTGGGGCCCTGAAGTGGGCCCCACAACACTGCACTGGGTGCAATGGCCATGCCCAGGGGAACCTGATCCCCTGTGCTGGCCATTGGGGTGGTGGGTATGACTACTGACTTTTTTTAAGACAGGGATCATGTGTATGGATGGTTTTGGTGCCAAACCCCCTTCTTCCATACCGCCAGCCCCACCCGGCTAAGACCTTTCTTTTTACACTAGCCTACCCTTTGCACCAGCTTGTACCACTCCAAAAATATGGTGACAGGCTGGTGCTCAGAAATGGTGCAAGTCGGTGCTAAACTTTTTGGTGCAAAACTGCATTGGTGCAGTTTTGCACAAAAAAGTATAAATTAGGGCCTGAGTGTGTGTGTCAGATACTAAATAGGTCAGAAACCAGAAAATACACTGTGTTACAAATAAAGAATACTGATTAAGAACAAACAATTGTCAATACCTTTAATACTTTTTTGTCAGTCTATTATCTTCAAAATTTGGATGACACATCTATCCAAATACTGTTGAAAAAAGAAAAATCTATATATGCTAGCTTGATGCTTATAAAGTTATAAATGCTCTCAGTTTGTTTCCACTAGAACCTATCAACAGAGTTTTGTTTAATCATCATTAGACAGTGGGGAAAAAACAATCATTTAGAGAGTAGAAGAAAAACATATCACAACAGTAATGCATTACATGTGAGTAACACTGTAAATTGCACTCACTACAATTTTTAAAATATTTGAATACATCATACTGACTACATTAATGAAAAGATCGTATGTCAAAAACATTTTGGCTAATATTAAAGCTGGTACAAAACTACTAACAAATGTAATTCACTGCTGATTTTCCACATCCTTTTGTATGTATCACACCTGATGGACTGAATGATGTCTTAAACAATTATCATCCACACAGTGAAAAACGTATATTCTTTTTCTTGCTGAAATCTTATAAAGATGTTTCATCTAAACTTTATTTTTGGATATTCCTTTGTTGACATCATCCCCTGATATGCTGAATGATTTCTGAAAGAGTGCTGATTCATGTAAACAGAAGACCATTTAGTCATTTTTATTCCAGAAATCCTATGAAAGTATTTCAACCATACTTCATTTTTGGATTTCCGTTGCTTGACATCACCCTTTATAGGCTGAATTATGTCTAAAATCGTAGGGAGAAGGCCATATAGTAATTTTCTTCCAGAAATCCTATGAAAACAAATCATCAACACTTTGGCCCTCATTACTACCCTGGCGGTCGGTGTTAAAGCGGTGGTAATACTGCCAACAGGCTGGCGGTAAAAAAAATGAAATCATGACCACGGCGGAAACCAGCAACACAGACAGCCATTTTAACACTCTGAACGCCACAGCGGTAGCAACAAACACCGCAGCGGTAACCGCCAACAGGCAGGCGGAAGTCAATGTACCGCCCACCACATTACAACCCGCCTATCCGCCAGCATTTCCGGGGTGGTACCAACGCCATCAAAAGCACGGCAGAAACAGTACACAGAAGGGAAACCACTCACCTTTTGACAGTCAACAATGAAACTAGGAGTCCATGGAGCCCGAACTACAGGTGTCACCGATGTTGGTGTATCTTCTCATCTACCAGGAGTACAAACGGCGGCGGTGACGACCACGTGAGTACTGCACCTAGCACACAGGGGAGGGGGGAGGAAAAAGAGAGTGACACGCACATGCAACACGCAACACCCCCACCCCAACCCTCACCCCCAACACCATACACACAAACACATGCATCGACATTACATATACACCCCGTAACCCTCTGGAAGAACACAAGGACAAAACGAATTGAGTCAAATGAGTGTCATATTAGAAATAGTCAGATATACGTTACAAATTCAAAAACAATATTTACAATATATACAATATGTACATTAAGCGGTAGATTGTCAACTCATAATATCCGTGTGCCACAGAGCCATATCACATAGGCCAAGCCCACACTTGACTCCTGTCTCAATACGGAGAGAACACTGCAGGGGCATCAGGTCGAAAACACATAGGCACCTCAGGGGGACGGGGAAGGGAGGTGCCTCTGCAGGAAGATGGGACAACACCACTGCTCCTGGAGGGGGCTCCATGCCCACAGCGATGTCCTGGGGAGTTCAAGGCCACAGTCTCTCAAGTCTCTCAAGTGGGTGGTTTGCCCACTGCCTGGTCCTGGGGAGTTCAAAGCCACAGTCTCTCAAGTCTTCCAAGTGCGTGGTTTGCCCACTGCCTGGTCCTGCGGAGTTCAAAGCCACAGTCTCCCAAGTCTCTCAAGTGGGTGGTTTGCCCACTGCCTGGTCCTGGAGAGTTCAAAGCCACAGTCTCTCAAGTCTCTCAAGTGGGTGGTTTGCCCACTGTTTGCACCAGGGGAGTGCAAAGTCACAGTCTCTCAAGTCAATGCCTTTCTCCACTGGTTCTGGAGGGGGCTTTGTGCCCAGTGTGCTTCCTCCTGCCAAGGATAGGGCGAGTGGATGCCTTTCTCCACTGGTTCTGGAGGGGGCTTTGTGCCCAGTGATGCAATAATTGGGGTGTGGCAGTTCACAGTCCCTCACCTGGGTGTCTGAGCCACAAGATTTGCAGTGACCAGGATGCATGATAGTCAATGGAGGCAGGGCTAGAGCCCATCCGGCGGCGACTACGTCTGCACTGTGGTGGTAGTGCTGGTGCCGGTGGGGGTGCTGCCAGTGGTGGAGGGAGGCTCCAGTCCCTCTCCTGCAGCCTCGGATGGCTGCCCACTGGGGCTGCTGCTACTGGCAGTGGTGCTACTGTCAGCGGTGCAGGTGGCGGGGCTTACGGAGGGGCTTGCGGCAGTGCTTGCGGCGGTGCAGGTGGTGGTGCTGGCTGCGGTGCCGGTGCTGCCAGTGGTGGGGGGAGGCTCCAGCCCTTCTCCTGTAGCCTCAGCCGGCTTCCCACTGGGGCTGTTGCTGCTGACAGTAGTGGTGCTTGTGAGGTCGCGGTGCAGGTGGCAGTGCTTGCGGCGGAGCTAGCGGCAGGGCTGCTGGCGGTGCTGGCGGCGGTGCGGGTGGCGGTGCTGGCGGTTCTGCTGGTAGCCACCAGGCCTTCACCTGCAGGTTCGGACGGCTGTAGTGGCTTGCCTGGTGTTTTGTGCCCCTTCCTCACCTTGGCAGATGGTGGTGTCACCTTGGGTCTGGCAGCTGGAGTCTTTGAGGTGGCCTTGTTGGGTGGTTGTGGCTCCTTCCCCTTGCTGGATGCTGTCCCCTTCTATACCTTGCCAGGTGGCGGTATAGATTTTGCCTTGGCAGGGGTTGGTGGCACACTGGCAGGGCGGACGGGTACCCCCTTTGATCCTCTGACAGCTGCAGGAACCACAGCGGACTGTTGTTGGGGTGGGCACAGAGGTGTCCGCCACCGCCAGGGAGCTTCCATCGAAGGAGGAGTCGATGTCTGTGGTGTCCCCTCCTGTCCCTGTCGTTGTGCTCCCCTTGCCCTCCGTTCCCCTGGTGCCCTCACCGTTGGTGGATTCGGCCTCCAGGCCCATGTGGGATGCAGCTCTCTCCGTCACCTCTGCTCCTCCGCCAGATGATGCTAACGCACACAAGGACAGGGTGACAAAACAAAAAGGGGGGGAGAGACGGAGAATACACTTGGTCATTGCCAGCACCAACACTACCATTGGCGTACACAACTCACAGGGAACAGCCCTATGCACTATTTCATGCACTACCAGTTACAATGCCAGTCACCAGCCAATGGGGTACAATGCCTAACGCCATCAGCTGCACACCTGAAACAAACAGGGCCCTGACCAGTAGTAGATGCCCACTAACACTACTGGGTTTGGAGTGCTTCAAAGCCTGCCCAACAAGCGACCTACCCTGCCATGTTCGCCGTGGCCTAGGGGCACCCACAGTCCACTTCCCCACTCAGGTAAAAGCTTAATGCATGCAAGGTACTGAATCAGAATTTGTACTCCCCCCCCTTGTGGCTGCTGTGATGCCTTCAAGCGCCCATCCAACTCCGGATAAGCCTCCGCCAGGATGCGGATCATCAGGGGGGTCAGGGTACGACGGGCACCCCTTCCTCGTTGGGAGGCCAGTCCCAGCTGGGCCTCCACCGTCTTCCTTGCCCAGCAGCGCAGGTCCTCCCACCGTTTGCGGCAGTGGGTGCTCGGCCTGTCAAAGACCCCCAGGGTCCGCACCTCCTTGGCGATGGCACGCCAAATTCCCTTTTTCTAATGGGTGCTGACCTGCAGGAAAAAGACAGCAGAAAAGGAAATTAGTTAACCATCCGGACCGTCACACTCGTGGCCCACTATATCCCTCCCATCCCTTGACGCACATACATTGACCACCAACATACATGGCCAGGACGCCTCAGCCCCCTCTACATGTGACTTACATACACAGCACTCCATAGATTCATGGCCCACGGATCATGCTTACCGTGTACTCACCTGTTTGTCTGGAGGACCGTAGAGTAATGTGTACTGGGGTAGGACCCCATCCACCAGTCTCTCCAACTCCTCCGCGGTGAACGCAGGGGCCCTTTCCCCAGACACATGAGCCATTGTTGCTTCCAGACACAGGTTATCTCAGCACTTGCAGTGTAGGTCCTCTCCTGTTGAAGGTCAGGTAGCAAGTGAGTGAAGAGATAGAAAATGGCAGTCAGGTCTGCGGCTGTGCGTACCGTCACCGCCGGCGTACATCGGCATTGGCTCCTAGAACCCATAGGGCACAATGATAACCAATGCGAAGTTGTGCGGCAGTCGTTGACCGCCTACTGCAACGGCGCACAACGCCAGCGGAATTACCTCATTTTCACTTGTCCCTCCTCACAGGTCAGGCAGCCACCATTTCAGGGGGGCACAGGCCATGGCACCTAACTGCATCATAGCAGACATTGGCACAGCAACTGACTCTCGGATTCACATACTGGTTCTGTAAATGTAGAAATGCATCATTATTGCATTAGATGTGTGATTATGACCCTCTACTTACTGTTTTCCTCCCTAGGCTTGAACCGCTGAGGATGAATATGAGATGGAGACATCCTTCTGTGTACAGACCCCTGGTGGACCTTGCAACAATGGAGGACAGACACATTACACTAACCTACAGACTTGATTGGGCCACAATACAAGAATTTTGTGCCCAATTGGAGCCAGACCTGATGTCAGCTATCTGCCAGCCCACAGGTATCCCCCCTCTAGTGCAGGTCCTGTCAGTGCGACATTTCCTGGCAAGTGGTTCCTTCCAAACAACAGTGGCCATGGCATCAGGGATGTCTCAGCCAATGTTCTCCAATGTGTTGTCCAGAGCGTTGTCAGCCCTGCTTAAACACATGCGCAGCTACATTGTATTCCCCCAGGTGGAGGATCTGGCCACAGTGAAAGCTGACTTTTATGCCCTGGGACATAACCCCAACATCATTGGTGTCATAGATGGTACACATGTAGCATTTGTCCCCCCGAGAAATGAAAAAGTGTTCAGGAATAGAAAAAGCTATCACTCTATGAATGTGCAGATGGTGTGCTTCGCAGACAAGTACATCTCCCATATAAATGCCAAGTATCCTGGCTCTGTGCATGACGCCTTTATCTTGAGGAATAGCAGCATCCCATATGTGATGGGACAACTTGTGAGGCACCGGGTGTGTCTAATAGGTGAGCCCAAGGTCCCCACCCAGTATATGTTGGTGTATATGTATGGGGTTGTCCCTAAGGGTTAGTGTCTGTCTGACAGTTGTCCCTCGATATTTGCAGGTGACTCTGGTTACCCCAACCTCTCATGGCTACTGACAGTGAGGAATGCCAGTACAAGGGCAGAGGAACGTTAAAATGAAGCACATGGGCGAACAAGGAGGATAATTGAGAGAACCCTTGGCCTCCTGAAGGCCAGGTTCCGGTGCCTCCATCTGACAGGTGGATCCCTGTACTACTCACCGAAGGTGTGCCAGATCATCGTTGCATGGTGCACAACCTGGCCTTGAGATGCCAGGTGCCTTTTCTGCAGGAGGATGAGCCTGGAGATGGTCTTGTGGCAGCGGTGTAGCCTGTGGACAGTGAGGAAGAGGAGGCAGAGGAAGAAGATGTGGAAAACAGAAGTAATATCATACTGCAGTACTTCCAGTGACACACAGGTATGACACTGTAACTTCACTTTACTATTCAGTTTTGTGTTGGGCATTGTACATGGTATCCTGATTTCCCTATGTCTATGGCCACTTACTGTATCCTTTGGCATCTCTATTTTCAGATATCTGAAGACCACTCTGGCTCTTGGTATGTTTACTACTGCCCACTAAAGGTTATACCAATGTATATATAATTGTACATATGACTTGCAATGTTTTCCGAATGTTGTACTAATACATATTTCAATCATTTGACAGACTCCATATTTGTGTTTGTTCCAAGGGTGTTTATTTAAGTGCTCATATGTAGAGGGGGATGTGCAATGGGCTGGGGTGATGGTGGATACATTTCCAGTTAGAGTCCAGTCTCTTGGTATCACAGGTGCATTGTCCAATGGGGCAGTAATGGCAATTCAAGGCGGACAAGGTGACAGAGTGGGACAGAAGGGTGACAATCAGCAAGTCCTATTTCCTGGCGGGGTCTTGGCAATGTTCTCTGGCTTCTGCCTGGATCGCAGGGACCATTTGCGAGGTGGTTCTCCTTCTGCAGGGGGTGGGTTGCTGGTGGCCTGTTGGTCCTGTGGCGAGGCCTCCTGTCCACTAGCGCTGGCAGAGGTGAAGGGCTGTTCTTTGGTGTGGCCCGTTGTTGTGCCACTGCCTCCCTCATGGCGTTGCCCATGTGAGCCAGCACCCCTGCAATAGTGACCAGGATGGTGTAGATGCTTTTTAGGTTCTCCCAGATCCACAGGTACTGTCCCTCCTGCAGCCGCTGGGTCTCCTGCAACTTGGCCAGTATCTGGCCCATCGTCTCTTGGGAATGGTGGTATGCTCCCAGGATGTTGGTGAGTGCTTCCTGGAGAGTGGGTTCCCTGGGCCTGTCGTCGCCCTGTCGCACCGCAGTCCTCCCAGCTTCCCTGTTGTCCTGTGCCTCTGTCCCCTGAACCGTGTGCCCACTGACCCCAAGTCCCTTATCGTCCAGTGTTTGTGGGATTGCCTGGGGTCCCTGTAATGGTGTACACCATGCTGATTGACGTGTCCTGGGGACAGTGGCATGGGCCTGCTGGGTGGGTGCTGTGCTGGTGTTTCTTGAGGGAGGAGGGTCTGTGGTGGGTTGGGACTGTGGCAGGATAACCGGCTGTCCAGAGGTCCCTGATGGGCCAGGTTGGTCATCGTGATCCAGGCGTGCAGAGCTGCTGTCATCACTGTGGGCCTCCTCTGGGGGGGGGGGGGCTAGATGTTGCTGGCAACTCCTCTCCAGTGACATTGAGTAGGGGTCCTGTGGGGATGAAAATGCAGTGTTATTGTATCTGCCTGTGCCATCTTGTGCATGGGTGTGTTTCCCTGTATGGTTGTGATTGCCCTGTCAGCTTTGCTTGTGTGCCTGGTGATTTTGTGGGCTAGGTGATTCTCTCTAATGGGCATGCTGTGATGATGGGTGTCCATGCTGGTCTGTGATAGGGGTCCATGGATTGGTGTTGCATGCATGGCTTGGTATTGGGATGGGTGGGTTGTGATAGTGGGCTATATGTGAGGTGGTGGAGAGATGGGGGTGAGGGTAGGGGTAGGAGTTTGTGATGGCATGCAGGTAGGGTGGGGGATATAGTAGTAAAGATTTAACTTACCAGAGTCCAGTCCTCCTGCTACTCCTGCGAGGCCCTCAGGATGCATGATCGCCAAGACTTGCTCCTCCCATGTTGTTGGTAGTGGGGGACGAGGTGGGGGTCCGCCACCAGTCCTCTATACGGCTACCTGGTGTCTTGCAACCACGGAATGCACCTTCCCCCGTAGGTCATTCCACCTCTTCCTGATGTCATCCCTTGGACTGGGGTGCTGTCCCACGGCGTTGACCCTGTCCACGACTCTCCGCCATTGCTCCATCTTCCTTGCAATTGACATCTTCTGCACCTGTGATCCGAATAGCTGTGGCTCTACCCGGATGATTTCCTCCACCATGACCTTTCGCTCCTCCTCTGAGAACCTGGGGTGTCTTTGTAGTGCCATGGGTGTAGTGTGAGTGGTATGTGTGAGGGTGTGTGGGGTGATGTGTTGGGGTGTGTGCTGTGAGGTGTGTGGATGGTGTTATGTGGTTCTGATTCAATGGGTGCTCCTGGCTTGTCTCTCTCTTAGTTGGCTATATATTTTTTTGTTGTAAGGGGTGTGGGTTATGTGGGTGTGTGTTTTATATTGGATTGGGTGTGTGGGTGTCGTGTGTGTATGTGTATCAGGTGTGTATATTTTGATTTGTCCAGTGTGGTGTTGTTTTGTTAGTGTGTGTGTGTATTTTGAGCGCAGCAATGTGTACCGCCAATGGTTTACCGTGGTTGAATGACCGCTGTGGTGATTCGTGGGTCATGATGCGGTGGGTGTATTTCTGATGGTGTAACGGTGTGGGTTTTGGTACTGCCAGTTTATCACTGACCTTTGGTCTGGCGGACTTGTGAGGGTGTCTGTCTAGTGGTGGATTTCTCTAGGTGGATCATAATACCCGTAACGGTTTACCGCTGCGGTCACGGTATGTTGGCGGCCATCAGCACGGCGGTCGGTGGCATTTACCACCAGGGTTGTAATGGCCTTGGTGCCTTCAACCTGTCTCTGGTCACATGATTCAGTGTGGGTGACTTTTGGGCTTTGTGTATTCCTCCTAGATAGCCGCACATAATGAGGAATTAGGTGTGACTGGATGGGCCATCACTGGTAGGATGGGATGGAGGAGCTGGGCACAGCCTCACTTACACTTCAATAGGCTGTGGCCTGTCTCCACACAAAGGGCTGCATACCCCCTGTAATTAGTCTGAAGCCAGGGTAGAGAAAGCAGGGCATCTGTGCACTTCAAAGTCATGCCTCTAGAAGCTTCTCCCCACTTCAAAGACACACTGTGTATAAAAGAAGGACCTCATATACTAACTCTTCAGTACACTTCTGGACCTGTGGATAGATACTCTGCCGGGAAGAAGGACTGTTGTGCTGCTACTAGGACTGCCACTCTGCTGGACTAGTGCCCTAAAGAGGCTGCTGCTCTGATGTGCTGCCTGCTGTCCTCTTGCCTAGGGAAGAAGAACTGGGCCTGCACCTTCATCTTGAACCCAAGAACCCAGAGTTACTCAAAGGGCTAGTCTGTGGCCTCCTGATCTGAGCTGCAGCAAAAACAAAGGCTCCCCAAAAGCTCCTGGACCTGTCTCAAACGAGTCCCTGACCACCAAGTGGTGCCCCTCCGGTCCAGGACCGTAGGTGTGGTTCAGAAGGATCCTAACTCAAGCCTTCGGGCTCCTCTTAAGTGCAAATGGGCCCATTCAATCAATCAATCAAGAATTTGTAAAGCACACTACTCAACCGTGAGGGTCTCAAGGCGCTGAGGAGTGGGAAAGAAGGTGGGGAGGTGCTGCTACTGCTCGAACAGCCAGGTCTTGCGAAGTTTCCTGAAGCCAAGGAGATCTTTGGTCTGGCACATGTGGGTGGGAAGAGTGTTCCACGTTTTGACGGCGAGGTGCGAGAATGATCTACCACCGGTTGTAGTTCTGCGGACGGGTGGGATGGTTGGGAGGGCAAGGTCGGCAGAGTGGAGATGACGAGTCGGGGTGTAGAAGGAGAGCCGTCTGTTGAGGTATTCTGGTCTGGTGTTGTGCAGTGCTTTGTGAGCGTGGTTGAGGAGTTTGAAGGTGATTCTCTTGTTGACTGGGAGCCAGTGCAGCTTTCTCAGGTAGTCTGTGATGTGGGAGTGGTGAAGGATGTCCAGGATGAGGCGTGCAGAGGCGTTCGGCATGTGTTGTAGCCTCTTCTGGAGTTTGGCCGTGGTTCCTGTGTAGAGGGCATTGCCGTAGTACCGTTTGCTGCTTACGAGGGCTTGGGTGACTATTCTTCTGGTTTCGGTGGGTATCCATTTGTAGATCTTTCGGAGCATACAGAGGGTGTTGAAGCAGAAGGAGGAGATGGCGTTGACTTGCTGGGTCATGGATAATGAGGAGTACAAGATTAATCCTAGGTTGCGTGCGTGGTCGGTGGGAGTCAGAGCGGCTCCAAGAATGACAGGCCACCAGGAGTCATCCCATATGGAGGGGGTGGTCTTAGCGGAGTCCTTGGTGAGGGAGAGGATCATCTGGGTGTCGTCTGCGTATGAGATGATGTTGAGGTTGTGAGATCGGGCGATGTTAGCGAGCATGGCCATGTAGATGTTGAAGAGGGTCGGGCTGAGGGATGAACCCTGGGGTACACCGTAGATTATTACGGTGGCATCCGAGTGGAATGAGGGGAGGCTGACTCTCTGGGTTCTGCTGGTGAGAAAGGAAGTGACCCAGTCCAGGGCTCTGTCGTGGATTCCTGCATTGCTGAGGCGTGAGCGTAGGGTGTGGGGGTAGATGGTGTTGAATGGGGCCGAGAGGTCCAGGAGGATGAGGGCTGCGGTTTTGCCGTTGTCCAGTATGGTTCGGATGTCGTCGGTGGAGGCGATGGAGAGCCGGAGTGGATGGTGTTCATGATTTCGATGGTGTCTTTGTCATTGACAGGAGTCTAGGAGAGCAGAAGGTAGGTTGGAGGTGAATCTGTGGTGTTGGTGGTTGCCGGGGGGGGGTCTGGGTGCTGAAGCTGTTGTGGATGTCTGCAATCTCGTGGTGGAAGTAGGAGACTAGAGGGTCGCAGAGGTCTTGGGATGGGGGGATCTCGTAGGCATTGGAGCTGGGGTTGGAGAGTTCCTTCATGACGTTGAAGAGCTCCTTGTGGCTGTGTGCGTTGTTGATTCGGTCTTTGAAGGTGGTTCTTTGTCAGCTCGGATGAGTTGGTGGTGTCTGCGGATTGAGTTTTTGAAGTCTGTGTGGTTGTCCAGAGTATGATCTTGGCGCCACTTTCTTCCGAGTCTTCGGCAGGTTTGCTTAGATTAATGGAGGTCAGCAGTAAACCAGAATGCCTTTCTGTCAGTGCATCTATTGGAGGGATTCTTGATTGGGGCAAGAGTATTGGCACAGGTGTTGACCCATTGCCTGAAGCTGCAGGCAGCTGCATCAGTGTCGGTGGTGTCAATGGGTGGGTTCCGGGATAGGGTTGCGATAAGTTGGTCTTCGGTGACCTTGTTCCAACTGCAGTGGGGGATCCATTGTGGGTGGTGGTGTGTTGTGGGTTTCTTGAAGGAGAACTGGATGCAGCGGTGATCTGTCCAATGGAGTTCGGTGGTGTAGCTGAAGGAGACATGATTGCTGGCGGAGAAAATAGGGTTGATTGTGTGCCCTGCGGAGTGGGTCAGTGTCGTGATGAGCTGATTGAGACCAAGGTTGGAGAGGTTGTTGAGCAGGGTGGCAGTGTTGTTCTCGAGGTGGAAGTTTAATTCCCTGAGGAGTATGTAGTCAGTGCATGCTAGCACGTACGTGCTGATGATGTCGGTGATGGAGTCGCTGAACTGCTGACAGGGGCTGGGGAGCCTGAAGACGAGGGTCCCTCAGAGGGTGGTGTTTGGGTGAGTGTGGATCTGGAAGTGCAGGTGTTGAGGGTGTCTTCGGTGCTGGTCGTGATAGTGAGGGTGTTCTTGTGGATGATGGCGATGCCTCCACCTGGTTTGTTGGAGCGGTCCCTGTGGGTGATCTTGTAGCCATCGAGGATGGCTATGGCGATGTCAGGCGCTGAGGAGGGTTTCATCCAGGTCTCGGTCAGGAAGGTGACATCTGGGGAGGCTGATTCCATAGCTCTACTCCGTGCTTGTGGACAGAGCGGGTATTGAGGAGGATACAACTGAAATGGTTGCGTCCTGCCTTGGTGGGTGGGTCTTTAGTGTGGAGGCTGGTGAAGGTGCAGTTCCAGCAGGAGAAGGGTCCATGGGTGGTCTGCGGGGAGGCTTGAAGGCAGGCGGGAGAGCGGCTGGTGTTAAGGGCGCAGAGGGTGGTGGCGTCGTAGTGAAGATGTGCGTGGCGTGGGGGGGACAGGAGCCAGACTTTCTGGCGCTGGGCGCGGTCCAGGTGCAGATGGGCGCAGACAGGCTTGCCTTTGTTGCATCTTCGGCGTGGCCGCCCAGCGGCCGCCATTATGTAGGAAGGTGTGGGGAGGAGAGGACAGCTGGGGGAGGGAGCAGGAGTGAAAAACGCAGTGAAAAAGGGGGCAGGCTTGCAAAACAGGGGGCGGGCCACAGGGGCAGCAGCAGTGGGAGTGCAGCGTGAGAGAGAGAGAGGAGTGGGGCAGGGCCGCAGGGGCAGCAGCGGCGGGGGAGAGAAATAGGGGGGAGAGCGAAAGTGAGAGAGAGAGAGAGAGCAGAGTGAGAGAAAAACGAGGAAGAGTGTAGTGCGAAGCAAAGGAGCACAAAGGGACTGAAGTGAAGCACAACAGAGAGCAAAGCAGAGAAAAGGAGGAGATAGGCAGAAGGTAGCCTAGTAGGAAAGCAGAGCTCTCCCACTAGACGCCAGGGATGAGGCACAGGCAGAAGCCTGCGGGTGGAAGAGGGCCTCCAACTCCTGACAGGGGTCAGAAGTTCAGAGGAGCCAGGGAAAGGGCTCTACTTACAAGGTGGAGCCAGGGGAGGCAGAGCAATGCACTGGCCAGGTCAGTGATATTGCTGGACCTACCACACAGCGGCCTCCATTCACACCAGAACCACGCCTCTCACACAGAAGTTGAGTGACAAGCATCAACGCCGCGGAGGATCACCCCTGTATATCTCTAGACACCTCTCCGTGATTCCCATCTAGCTGTATTGTGCTACACTGAACACTGCCCCCAATGCTCTCCTTGCTCCCTAAGACCCTCTCCAAAGTGAATGCGACTCTTTGCACATACCTTGAGAAGTTAAAGCTTCAGTGCAACTAATCTGGGACTGTATCTGACTTTTGCTCCTTTGTGGTCGGCCTGAACCTTTGACTTTGACTCGGTCCAGCATGACCAGATAGCTGTGGTTGGCACTTTATGCTTTTAGGCGCTATATTGCAGTTAAAGCTTTGAAAATTCATAACTCCAGTTTTACTTATTGAAGTTCTGTTGTTTTTGTCTTGTTTTATTTATTTAATTTTGCGCCATTTTTTAACTTGGTGTAAGTTCTTTTTGTGTGGTGTGCTTACTGTTTGAAATGTTTGTCACGACCACACAAACTTGCCAAATCAAATCAAAGAAATGCTTGAGAAAAGCAAAGAGATATCCTCATTGGAGACAGCAAAGCCCAAACTGGAAGAAGGTTTGGAGAGTAATCTTCCGCTTATTTCAAAGGAAGAATTAAGAAGAGAAGATTCAAGATGGCCGTCGTGAGTCCTGAAGGTTAGTTACAGTTCTAGTCTTGCAATCGGTTGGTTTCTAGGTTACGAGCTCACCAGCTGGAAGCTTCGCACTTCAACTGAGGTCTGACAGGAATCAACTGTGTGGAGAGAGAGCACGCTTCAGAGCAGAAACTCCTGTGAGGTAAAATTACACTTGAAGACTATTTTACAGAAAACGTGATCAATATTGTCAAGGTTTATTCGAGGAGTTTGATAGTAGACCGTTCCAGTGGAGGTTTGGCAAGGCTACAGAGTTTAATGTATGAATAAACCTTATGTTTACAAGGTTCCTGTTTAAGATACCAAAGTCAAAAGAAAAACGAACTTTAATAAGCAAGTATTTACAAATACCAAGGTTATAAACGAAGGTAGAGTTTAAAAGAGAAATGAACTTTAATAAACAACCATTTACAAATACAAGTTATCGACAGATGTCGAAGTAAGAAAGGAGAAACTAACTTTAATAAACAAGCATTTACAAATACAAGTTATCAACAAATGTCGAAGTAAGAAAGAAGAAACAAACTTTAATAAACTAGCATTTACAAATACAAGTATTGACAGAAGTCAAAATAAGACAGGAGAAACAAACTTTCACAAGCAAGAATTACCAATGCAATAAACGTAATTGAACTCTCTAATGTAAAGTAGAAACCAACTAACATCAGCTGATTTGGAGAACGCATTAGCACCAACTATATATATATAGCAACATAAAACCAATCTCTAACAAAGGTTGAGAAGTTCTTCCAGAATCAGTAATAAGTATTTTAAAGAAGAGCTTATCATTCATAGAGAAAAGCAAGGCTACAGAGAACTCAGGATGAATGAAGAAATAATAGAATTAAAGAGAATTAAGTGTTAAGAGTAGAAAGTGTAAAACTGATGTTGTATGTCCCTAGTAATTGCGACTGTGACTCTTGCAGGTGCTGCATCCAATCTTAGACGTGAAGAGGCAGACTGAGTACTGACATTCATCATCTCTGTGGCAGTCTCTCTACAATCCCATTCCTCTTTCCCCCTCTGGGGTACTCAGCACGAAGGATTAAAATTTGTTGTGAGTAGCTCGGGTCGGGACTGAGGAGTTATCTTCTGCTTCTGAGGAAATCGAATTGAAGTATCCTGACAGATCGAAGTGCCTTCACCCTAATTTTAGGGAAAAAACAGATATCCTCATGAGCAGAATGGCAGAAGGAATTAATATAAAAGCATTAGCCACAGTTTTGGAAGGGTTACAGAAACAATTAAATAACACCATAGAAGAAAAAGTCCAAATAAAACAGCGAATAAATGAGTTAGGGAACACCGCTAAATCAAATGAGTCTGTGTTTTCACAAATCCCTAGCCCTTCACAGTCTGCAGGTATATCCACTCAAGTAATTCATGAGGTTTCCCCTATTATTCCTTTGGCTCAACCCGAGCGCTTCGGTGGGGATCCCAGTAAGGCGCAGATTTTTCTGACCGAATGCTCATTGCATTTTTTATGTAGACCAGTCATTTTTTCCGAAGACCAGTCCAAAGTGGCATTTATATTGTCTTATCTGACAGGTAATGCGGCCGCATGGTCCATGCCAATAATTTCCAGAAATGATCCTGTTTTATATTATTCCCAAAATTTCAAGGAAGAGTTCTTAAGAATATTTGATCAGCGAACTGCAGCTCAAGCCACTGACAATGAACTATTGGAAATCAGGCAAGGTAATAAAGATCTAGTAGCCTATCTGGCTCATTTCAATAAACTCATTGTAGAGACTGCCTGGCCGGAGTCAAAAAGAGCTGCCATATTTTATCGTGGACTGAGAGATGAATTGAAAGATGCCTTAGCACAAGTTCCAAATAGACCCACCGAAATTTCAGAGTTAATTGATCTTGTGTTACAGATTAACCACCGGTCAACCGAACGAAGAGCAGAAAAGAGAAGAGAATATTGACCATTTACCCTGAGAATTGATCGTGTAAGAAATTATCATACGAGAGCCGGAGAAGGGATAACGATAGAAGAACCAATGCAAATTAGTTCCATCGGAGGTCCTTTATCTAAAGAAGAAAAATAGAAAAGAAGAGTGAATCAACTATGTCTATATTGTGGTGCATCTGGGCATTTTGTTAAAAACTGTCCCAAGAAACCCAAAGCTCTTCAGTCGGGAAAAGGCCAGCTTCATCAGTAGAGGGACTTGCCCTGATGAAAGCAGAACCCAAGACAACTCCTTTAGATCAACGAGTGGCAAATACCTTACAAACCGCAGCGCCACATTTGGTACAAACAGTATCAGTTAAGACCCTTGAGAAGGAAATTCAAGGGATCTCAATTATGATAGACTCTGGAGCGACGGGCAACTTCTGTGATATCAAATACGCTCGTAAAATGGGTATTCGATTTATCAAGAAATCTACTTTGGAAGTAGTAAGAGCTGTGGATGGAACCAATCTTTCTTAAGGACCCATTTCCCATGAGACCGAACCAATTCAGATGCAAGGGTTTGGTGGGCATCAGGAGCAGATAATCTTTAATTTGATAGATGCTCCACAATTTCAACTCATTTTGGGTCTGCCCTGGCTTACAGAACATAATCCACAAATTGATTGGAGCAAGAGAACGATCAAGATGAATTCCTCTTACTGCAAAGAGAATTGCTTTAATGATGGAGTGGAAGTGTCCACCAAGTCCCAAGTGGCCTGTTTATCATCACACTCTTCAATGATCTGTGCACTAAAAACAACAGAAATCCCAAAAGAATATGAGGATTTAGTTGCCGTTTTTGATGAAAAGGAGGCTGAGAAATTGCCGCCACATCGACCCTACGACTGCAAAATTGAACTGGAGCCAGGTGCGATATTGCCATGTAGCAGAATATACGCATTGACCGAAGCAGAGAACCAACATTTAAAGGAGTATTTGGATCAATATCTTGCTAATGGTTTTATTCGTCCTTCTGAATCCCCAGTGTCATCCCCACTATTTTTCATACCAAAGAAGGATGGGGGTCTTCGAACTTGCATTGATTATCGAGCCCTCAATCAGGTTACCATCAAGAATCGATACCCACTGCCTTAAGTGTCAGTTTTATTAGATCAAGTAAAGAATGCTAGAATCTACACCAAATTGGACCTGCGAGGAGCATATCATTTGATACGAGTGGGTTCAGGGGATGAATGGAAAACCACTTTTCGGACTTGATACGGATTATTTGAATATCAAGTGATGCCTTATGGGTTATGCAATGCTCCCGCTGCTTTCCAGCATTTCGTTAATGATATATTACGAGAATTTCTCGACCGGATTGCCGTGGTTTATATAGATGACATTTTAATCTTTTCCGACAATCTACAGGAGCACCTTTCCCATGTTCGATCCATCCTCACAAGGTTGCAAGAAAACCATCTCTATGTAAAATTGGAGAAGTGTGCATTTCATGTGGAACGAGTTGAGTTCTTAGGATTCATTTTTTCACCAGAAGGAGTTAGTATGGATCCTACCAAGATAAAGACAGTGCAACATTGGCCTTCTCCTTGCAATGTCAAAGAGATCCAGAGTTTCTTGGGGTTCGCAAATTTTATCAAAGATTCATATCCAATTTTTCTCAAACAGTTACACCCATTACTTGATTGTTGAAGAAAGGAGTGAAGTTTGAGTGGACAAAAGAAGCTGAAAATGCTTTTAATTTTTTGAAGAATTCCTTCGTCTCAGCTCCAAACTTGCTCCACCCCAATCCGAATGAGCCATACTATGTGGAGTCAGATGCTTCAGATGTTGCCATAGGAGGCATCCTTTCCCAGTGTCATAAAGATACAGGTCAATTACATACAGTGGCCTATTTCTCTTGAAAATTAACACCACCAGAGATAAATTATTCAATTGCGGATAAGGAGCTATTGGCAGTCAAAGAAACTTTTTGTGAGTGGAGGCATTACATTTAGGGAGCTAAGCATAAAGTGACCATTTACACAGACCACCGAAATTTACAGTTTTTAAAATCAGCTCAAACTCTAACAGCTAGGTAACTGCGTTGGTCCCTATATTTTGCAGACTTTGATTTTGTTATCACTTTCAGACCAGGAAAAGTAAATGGGAAGGCAGATGCTCTATCTCAAATTTATACCGGTGCAGTTAAAGAGCCTCCAGAAAAAGAATTGATTATTCCACAAGAGAAGTTCATATCTGCCATATTGTATGAAGATTTAACCAAAGAAATTCAAGAAAACTTAACATTCGAAGGAATGCTGAAGTGGTCCAAAGAAGGCCAAGGAAGAGAAATCAAAAATGGTTTGCCATATTTTAAAGGTGCACTGTATGTTCCGACTGTGGAGCTGCAAAAAAAAAATTCTTCAGGCTTATCATGATGATCAATTGGCTGGACACAAAGGAATTCAAAAAACTCAAAATCTGATACAGCGAGAATTTTGGTGGCCAAAAATGAAAACTCAGATAAGACAATATGTGTCAACTTGTGACAAATGTCAAAGAGGGAAATCAAATAGAACAGCTTCACAAGGTCTGTTAAGACCTTTGCCCACTGCACCCCATGCCTGGCATACTGTTACTATGGATCTTATAGTGGACCTCCCTAGTAGCCAAGGTTTTAACACTATCCTAGTTTTTGTAGACACTTTCACTAAAATGGCGCATTTCATTCCTTTGAAAGAAATCCCTCGAGCCCCACAGGTTGCACAGTTGTTTACACAACACATAGTACGTGCCCATGGTATCCCACAAATTCTAGTTTCAGACAGGGGGTCCCAATTTGTTTCTCGCTTTTGGAAGGCCTTTAGTAAAAGATTAGGAATTGAAACTCGTTAATCTACCAGTTACCATCCTGAAACCGATGGGCAAACAGAGAGAGTGAATCAAGAGTTCGAACAGTATTTAAGACTCAGTTTATTTGATTAAGAGAAGGAATGGCCCAAGTTGATGTGGGCAGCTGAATTTGCTTACATTAATGCTGTTCATTCCACCACTGGGTTCACCCCCTTTTATATGAACCATGGTAGACATCCTAATGTAATGTTGGGTAAAGAAGATGATTCAGTGCCTGCAGTAGAAGAGATGGTGAGGGATTTGCAGACCACCTTAGTTAGGGCTAGAAAAAACAAAATTCAAGCAAAAGATTCATATAAGACTCAGGCTGATAGAAAATGAAGAGAGAGACCCATTTATTCGAAAGGAGACAAAGTTTGGTTATCCACTCGTCATTTACGTCTCAAAGGAAATCGCAAATTTCAGCCACGATTTATAGGCCCATTTAAAGTTGACAAGATGATCAATCCAGTGGCAGTTAAATTGCAGTTGCCAGCTCATCTAAAGATACATCCTGTTTTCCATGTCTCCTTGTTAAAGAACAGTCCTCCAAATTTACGTCAAAACTCCCGTCCAAGTCCTATCCAGATTAGCTCTGCAGAAGAGTATGAGGTTAATCAAATCTTAGATTCCAAAATCCGTAATGGCAAGCTTTATTATCTAATTGATTGGAAAGGTTATGGTCCAGAGGAACGATCCTGGGAGCCACACGAGTATGTACATGCTTCAAGATTAGTGAGAAACTTTCATAGAACCTACCCAAGCAAACCTAAATTGGAGAACTGTTCCTTGAGGGGGAGTACTGTCATTACCACACAAACTTGCCAAATCAAATCAAAGAAATGCTTGAGAAAACCAGAGATATCCTCAGTGGAGACAGCAAAGCCCAAACTGGAAGAAGGTTTGCAGAGTAATCTTGCGCTTATTTCAAAGGAAGAATCAAGAAGAGAAGATTCAAGATGGCCGTCGTGAGTCCTGAAGGTTAGTTACAGTTCTAGTCTTGCAATCGGTTGGTTTCTAGGTTACGAGCTCACCAGCTGGAAGCTTCGCACTTCAACTGAGGTCTGACAGGAATCAGCTGTGTGGAGAGAGAGCACGCTTCAGAGCAGAAACTCCTGTGAGGTAAAATTACACTTGAAGACTATTTTACAGAAAACGTGATAAATATTGTCAAGGTTTATTCGAGGAGTTTTATAGTAGACCTTTCCAGTGGAGGTTTGGCAAGGCTACAGAGTTTAATGTATGAATAATCCTTATGTTTACAAGGTTCCTGTTTAAGATACCAAAGTCAAAAGAAAAACGGACTTTAATAAGCAAGTATTTACAAATACCAAGGTTATAAACGAAGGTAGAGTTTAAAAGAGAAACGAACTTTAATAAACAACCATTTACAAATACAAGTTATCGACAGATGTCTAAGTAAGAAAGGAGAAACTAACTTTAATAAATAAGCATTTACAAATACAAGTTATCAACAAATGTTGAAGTAAGAAAGAAGAAACTAACTTTAATAAACAAGCATTTACAAATACAAGTATTGACAGAAGTCAAAATAAGACAGGAGAAACAAACTTACACAAGCAAGAATTACCAATGCAATAAATGTAATTGAACTCTCTAATGTAAAGTAGAAACCAACTAACATCAGCTGATTTGGAGAACGCATTATCACCAACTATATATATATAGCAACATAAAACCAATCTCTAACAAAGGTTGAGAAGTTCTTCCAGAATCAGTAATACGCATTTTAAAGAAGAGCTTACCATTCATAGAGAGAAACAAGGCTACAGAGAACTCAGGGTGCGTGATAAATAATAGAATTAAAGAGAATTAAGTGTTAAGAGTAGAAAGTGTAAAACTGATGTTGTATGTCCCTAGTAATTGCGACTGTGACTCTTGCAGGTGCTGCATCCAATCTTAGACGTGAAGAGGCAGACTGAGTACTGAAGTTCATCATCTCTGTGGCAGTCTCTCTACAATCCCATTCCCCTTTCCCCCTCCGGGGTACTCAGCACGAAGGATTAAAATTTGTTGTGAGTAGCTCGGGTCGGGACTGAGGAGTTATCTTCTGCTTCTGAGGAAATCGAATTGAAGTATTCTGACAATGTTGCACAAATACTTTACACATTGCCTCCAATTTAAGCCTGACTGCTCAGTGCCAAGCTATCAGATGGTTGAGCACAGGTTTATTTAGGGTTGGCTGATGCTTATTGTGGCTCACACACCAGTCAACCATCAACCCAACTTCTAACAATAACCATGGCTCATAGAATGAAGTTTTGAATTTATAATGTACTGCGAGCTCTTTGTTCATGTTTCTTCTTAGGGAAACTTCCTGATCTTCCTTGTAGATACCTCTTGATGGAATATGATCTATTTTTTAATTGTGGGTCAGTATCAGAATCTGCACACTATTTTTATGTCGGGCTTATTATTTGAACGTTAGAAAGAGGAACACTGACCAGAAGCATTTTATCTCTTTTGACTTCAGTTTGTCAGCAGCCAGCATATTTTAGATACTGATATTAGTGTTTTATATGGTGACCCCATGTAAGAAATCTGTAGGAAGTTGGCTCTGTATATACTATCTCAAAGTAAGAAATAGCATGCACAGAGTCCAGGATTTCCCCTTAGAGGTAAGATAGTGGCAACATTAGATAATTCTAATGCTCTATTTTGTGGTAGTGTGGTCAAGCAGTAGGATTATCAGAGGGTAGTGTTAAGTATTTGTTGTACACACACAGGCAATAAATGAGGAATACACACTCAAAGACAGACTTAACTCAAGGCCAATAGTTTTTATATAGAAAAATATATTTTCTTAATTTATTTTTAGAACCACAAGTTCAAGATTTGAAGTAAATACATAAAATGCAAGGTACTCCACATAGGTAAGTTAGGAACTTTGAATTAGAGCAATAACATATACAGTTTTTGTTAAAATGGCAATAAGCTATTTTAAAAGTAGACACTGTAAACATCAACAGTTCCTGGGGGAGGTATGTATTGGTTAGATTGTGAGGTAAGTAAGACACTTACAAGTCTCAGTTCCTGGGTATAGACAGCCCACCGTTGGGGGTTCAAGGCAACCCCAAAGTTACTACACCAGCAGCTCAGGGCCAGTCAGGTGCAGAGGTCAAAGAGGTGCCCAAAACACATAGGTGCCTATGGAGAACAGGGGTGCTCCGGCTCCAGTCTGACAGCAGGTAAGTACCCGCGTCCTCGGGGGCAGACCAGAGGGGTTTTGTAGAGCACTGGGGGGACACAAGTAGGCACACAAAACGCAGCCTTAGCGGCACAGGGGTAGCCAGGTGCAGTGTGCAAAGCAGGCATCGGGTTTTGTATAGGAAACAATGGGGGGACCCGGGGGTCAATTTAGTGGTGCAGGCAGGGCACAGGGGGGCTTCTCGGGCCAGCCACCACCTGGGCTAGGCAGAGGGTCGCCTGGGGGTTCACTCCTGCACTGAGATTCGGTTCCTTCTGGTCCTGGGGGCTGCAGGTGCAGTGCTTGGTCCAGGCATCGGGTCCCTTGTTGCAGGCAGTCGCGGTCAGGGGGAGCCTCTGGATTCCTTCTGCAGGCTTTGCTGTGGGGGACCAGGGGGGTCATCTCGGGCTACTCACGGGGTCGCAGTTGCCTGGGAATCCTCCCTGTGATGTTGGTTCTCTGGATCTTCAGTCGGGGCGTTGGGTGCTGGGGACAAAGCAGTAGTTGTCTTCCATCGTCTCTGCAGGTTTTTGGGGTCATGAGTCCTTCTTCTTAGTTCAGGTTGCAGGAATCTGATTTCCTGGGTTCTGAGGTGCACCTTAATACTAAATTTAGGGTGTGTGTTCAGGTCTGGGAGGAGAGTAGCCATTGGCTACACCCTCTTTGTGCCTCCTCCCTGAGGGGATCGGGGCACATCCCTAATCCTTTTGGGGGAATCCTCCAAAACTAAGATGGAGGATTTCCAAAGGCAGGAGTCACCTCAGGGCACCTTAGGGGCTGTCCTGACTGGTGGGTGACTCCTCTTTGTTTTCCTAATTATCTCCTCCAGCTATGCCGACAAAAGTGGGGGCAGTGGCCGGAGGGGCGGGCATCTCCACTAGCTGGGATGCCCTGTGGTGCTGTAACAAAGGGGGTACGCCTTTGAGGCTCACCGCCAGGTGTTACAGTTCCTGCAGGGGGAGGTGTGAAGCACCTCCACCCAGTACAGGCTTTGTTCTTGGCCACAGAGTGACAAAGGCTCTCTCCCCATGGGGCCAGCAACTCGTCTGGTTATTGGCAGGCTGGCAGGAACTGGTCAGCCTAACACCAGTAGTCGGATTGGTATTCAGGGGGCATCTCTAAGATGCCCTCTGGGTGCATTTTGCAATAAATTCCACATTGGCATCAGTGTGCATTTATTGTGCTGAGAAGTTTGATATCAAACTTCCCAGATTTCAGTGTAGCCATTATAGAACTGTGGAGTTAGTGTTTGAAAAACTCCCAGATCATATTTTCTTATGGCTACCCTGCACTTACAATGTCCAATGTTTTGCTTAGACACTGTGGGGGCAGAGTGCTCATGCACATATGCCCTCACCTGTAGTATAGTGCACCCTTCCTCAGGGCTGTAAGGCCTGCTAGAGGGGTGACCTACCTATGCCACAGGCAGTGTGAGGTTGGAATGGCACTGTGAGGGGAGTGCCATGTCGACTTAGTCATTTTCTCCCCACCAGCACACACAAGCTGTGAAGCAGTGTGCATGTGCTGAGTGAGCGGTCCCTATGGTGGCATAAGGCATGCTGCAGCCCTTAGAGACCTTCCCTGGCATCTGGTCCCTTG
This sequence comes from Pleurodeles waltl, assembly GCF_031143425.1. Lineage (NCBI taxonomy): Eukaryota > Metazoa > Chordata > Amphibia > Caudata > Salamandridae > Pleurodeles > Pleurodeles waltl. The sequence continues at coordinate 1,607,096,419 of NC_090444.1, forward strand.
GTACCAGGGGTAACAATTACAAGGGACTTATCTGAGTGCCAGGGCTGTGCCAATTGTGGAAGCAAAGGTACAGTTTAGGGAAAGAACACTGGTGCTGGGGCCTGGTTAGCAGGGTCCCAGCACACTTTCAATCATAACTTAGCATCAACAAAGGCAAAAAGTCAGGGGGTAACCATGCCAAGGAGGCATTTCCTTACAAGATCTATCTACTTAAATGTACCTTTGAGAAGAAGTTCTGCTTTACTGTTAAGAAGTCGAATTCTTCCACAATGGAACCTGGCCTGATTCTACTCTGTGAGATCCCTCGTCCAATTATGTCTAATAGGTATGACATTTGCTGATACGTCTGCATTTCAAATGGAAGCTAAGGGAGCCTCACGTAGCTAGTGTTTTCCCCTCATGATGCTCCTGAAATGGGCTTAATATGTGAATTCAATCACATTTTACCGTTTTCTAGATCTTCATAACTTTTTGGCCTTTCCTACTTGATTGCATGGCCTTATCAACAACAAAAAGTGGACAGAGGTGGTTAGAAACAGAGGGGTTAAAATCTATCAATACTATAATTTCTCGGTGGCATCTTTCTTACTCCTGCTGTCTTTAGTGTGGTCATGTGAACCGCAGTTTAGAACCTATTTCCATATTAAATGCCCCTCAAAGAGTCCTGGTCTGAGTAACCGAGTTAAGTGAAAAAATAATAAAGGTGACTCACATTTTGCCTTACTGTGTCCTGGAAAGGGCCAATGGCTTGACCCAAGCTCCAAGAACTAAAGTCAAGCTACCGTGAGCGCAATACACAGCTCTTACATCTTGTTTAAATCCTGCACATCAACACATCTCAACAGATTAGAAATCGGAAACCAATGCTATAGTTTGTTGCTGGGGTTGATAGTGGACATTTTTTCTGTCCTTACTTGCGGGGCAGTTAGAAAGTATGATTACAGTCTTGTTCTGTTACATCATTGAAGGGCCCTCCCTCGATATGTAGACTACTGAGTCAAGCATCGTATGCCTCATGCAAAGCACCAGCATCTCATTCCAGGCTAGTACCCACGTGGAGCCCAAAAGCAAAACATTCGCAAACAAACATCTATTCTCATCGACATCCCTTTATAATACACCTCCACAGACCAAGAATCATTATACAACAATTTAACTCCTGTATATCAATGGCCCCTCTGCAATGTCAAGCATGACTGACAGCATGCCTCTTCTAACCAAATAAACTGAATTCATCACTAAAAAATGGATATCGTCCCTTCTATCACTGCTGTGAGATCAAAATGCAACATAATTATCCAGAATTACAGACAGTCAATAGGTGGAGGCTGTACCCACAAAGCCCACCACCAAAGATGAGACCCTTGTAGTATGTCTCATACTCACGTTCACAAACTAATTCAACTTCGGCATAATCATTAGAATATCAAAATTTACCAAAACCACCATTGATGACTTCTGATGTTTAACGCCATCTTTCACAGTGTCAAACACAAAAAAATGCTTTTTGGCCAAGACCAGCAAGTAAGCCTTCCAACAACCTCTCTTCTCCATATCACGTCAGAGGGAAATAGTTTGGCCCAGTCACACATTTTAGCGGAAAACGTCTTTATCTTTCTTTTCTCACCCATGTAACATTTAAATCATGTTTTAGAAAGTAAGGGAGCAAGGAAAAATATAATGGTCCTCATTTTATACATTATATACCACTGAAGTTAGCTGGCATCCTATGGCATCTTAATACACGAGCAGCAGTTAAGATAGATCTAAAAGGTGCACCATGGTATCTCATCTTGGTCCATGACCTGCAGCAATCAAGATGATCAAATGCAATGGAGAAGTGGACAAAAGTGCAGTCAAGTGACGTTGCATTTGTACATATTACAAGATTTGCCATTTGAACCAGAGCTAATGCACTGTAGTGCTTAAAACTCATTTTTGTTTTTGGAATATCTTTCTATGCGTCAACTCAATGCAACTTTTGATCTCTTACTATCCTAACAAAAGCTGGGCACTGGGGCACTGCACACCCATTATATAGACAGCATTCTTTTTAGCTCTTCTTGTAAACTTGCAGCATGCTTGCATCATCCCCCAAAATAGGAATGTTACCTTTTCTCATTATAATACACTTACTTCTCATTATGGCGATCAAGCAATAAAAAACTATTTTTTGCATACATTATGGATGTCATGGCTATCAGCACACATACGGTAGCTTATCAAAAATGCATTGGCACTCTTTATAACTAGACTGCAGGAAGGGACATCTGCAAATACTCAAATTACCCGGTGCTAGGCAATTTCAGCATTCCCAGGTTATATGAAAGACCTGGAAAGCCTATTGATTTTTAACAAATGCATGTCAAAATTGTGTCATGTGTTAGAAATTGGGGGGCAGATTTACAATGTTTTGGTACAGGGCAATGCCACAAGCCTTCTTGCTGCACAGCCCTGCTTCGAAACAAAAGGGAATGAATGTGCAGTATCTACAAGTTACGGTGCATTCCTGTCCTTTTCCACTGTGCTGGCATACAAAATACTTCTGTGCGCCAATGCATGCAGGCATCCTTGCACCATGGTGCAAGAGCGCCTGTGTTGCAAGGATGATTGTTTCTGAACATGAAGGTACATCTTCCTGCACAAGGCAATTTCAAGAGGAGTTTTCCTCTTTCTATGTGTGCTAAATTCAGCACACATAGAAAGAGGAAAAAACGGGGAGAAATAACGATATTTCTCCTTGTTACGTCACTCCTACACCACCCATGGGGTGGCCTAGGGTTTTAATGCATTCCCAGGTTTTCAAAACCTTGTAAATCTGGGAATGCGTCAAAATCCATGGGTGTTGCATGGGAACAGCCACTCAATACCCAGGGAAACACCTCCCCAACGCTGCGTTGCCTTACTCAATATCTACAAGGCCATCTAAAGCCACGTAAAGTGGCTATGAGTGGCCTTGTAGATATGGGTCAGCAGCCTGCGCTGCCAATGTGTCAAAAAAGTGACACATTGGCGGTGCAAGCTGCTTGTAAATCTGGGCCTGGGTCTCTAGTTGACAAAGGTATGCACCCTGTCCAAGTAGGGTCTACAGTCCTAGTCAGTGTAAGTCAGATACACAACCTAAATTAACCTATGCTCACCCTCTGGTAGCTTGGCAGAGAGCAGGTAGGCGTAACCTAGAAGGCAATATGTAAAGTATGTGTGCAACACTTCATTACAGTATGACAGTGAAAGCCATCACAAGAAAGACTCAACACCAGCTTAGAAAAATAGAGAATATTTATCTGAGTATTTCAAGACCAAAACAACAAAAATACAATAAGTGGATTCTGAGGTATGCAATTTTAAAGATTTAGGTGACTGTAGCGCTTAGAAGAGTGACTCACAGATGGCAGAGTCAAGGTGTTGTAGCAAGTGAGTTGCAGCAGTGTTTGGTGCCCTTGGGCCTGAAGAAGAAAAGAGGGCAAGCCAACAAGCATTTGGAGATTCTTGGTTGCAAGGATGTGGAGAACAAGTCCAGTCCTTCTCATTGCAGGATAGAAGCAGCAGGTAGCAGGCCAACACAGCAGAGCAAACAACAAAGTGACAGTCCCTCCTACAACAGCAGCAGTAGGCCAACACAGCAATGCAGTTGCAGAATAGCAGTCCCTCCTTGCAGCACAGCAGTCCTTCTTCCTGGTAGAGTGTCTGTGGTTCCAGTAGAGATCTGATTTTGTAAGGTGTGGGTCCTGTATTTATACTATGGTGCCCTGGTTTTGGAAGGTGGGGGAAATGTCTAAGACTTCTGTTGAAGTCCATAAGGTCTCTGCCGTGGCCTTCCTGGCTTGAGACACTCTACAGGGAGTTATGCAGCCCTTTGTGTGGAGAGAAGCATAGCCTTATTCAGGTGAGAGTGAGGCAGTGCTAATTCAGCTCCTCCATCAAGCCAGTTAATGTTCCATTAAGGCCCAATAAGTCACAGCTAAGCTCCCATGGGGTGACTGTGCAGAGGGAATGCACAAAGCCCAGTGTCATCTACCCTAGACATCTATTCAGAGGCAGGCAGGGGCACAGAATGGTTAAAGTAAGAAAGTGCCAACAAACTAAAAGTCAATCCGGATGCTGGATGCTCCTTGCTAGCCAACTGACAAATTTTTACTATGCCCCGTAGGTGCGTGTACCACTTCAAAAAACTTGACAACTTGACAAACTTGACTTTAAAAACTTTTGAAGTGGTACACAAACCTACAAGGCACAGTAAAAGTGCGTCAGGTGGCTGGAGAGGAGAGTCCAAAAAAAGGATTGGTTGATACGAAAAATGCTAATTTGGGACATTGCATAGTACCTGACAACACACAGGTTACAAATGAGTGAACTCTGAACAGTTACAGTATACAGTAAAAGGGAGTGTGCAGTAGGAGTTCAGCATTACTTTCTAAAAGTGACATTTTAAGAATTACAATTTAACATTTGATTTCACCATAGGCTGTGATTTTAAATTGTGAGACCAAAGACACAAACTTCATATTTCTACATTTTCCCATTTGGAAATTACACGTAAAATATGTTTTAAGGTAATACCAATGTTATTCTATGGGACAGATAGGCCTAGCAATAGTGAAAAATGAATTTGAAAGTTTTTCACTGTTAAATTTAAAAGTACATGTCCAACGTTTTAAATGCACTGCACATTGCCTCTGGGGCTAACTAGGGCCTACCATAGGGGTGACATGCATGTGATAAAAAGGAATGTGCGGGCCTGGCAAGTGGTCAATTCTGCCATAAAATGCACCCTACTCCACATCCTTTTTAGAACCCCATTACAAACGGTTTGATAGCAATGGTGTGGTAATATTGCATACAGTATTTCAGCGCCATGATTGGGCCATTACAAGTTTCAGCCCACCAATGGAGAATAATATGCAGAAGGTGATAATGTCGCATCTTTGTCGATGTGTTTTCCTGATTATCAGGATTTCTTTTGTGCATATTTTCCAAATTATTTTAGCAGATGGGTATGTGTCAGGAAATACTGGACCACTTGTAATACAGTTTCAGCCAAAAACAAGAGTTCTTAGCTTTAGGTGAATACGCCCGCTTGCCTTGGGGCCTTTAGAGTTCAGCAGATGTCACTGGTTGTAAAATGTGTCTATAGCATCTAATAGTCTAGCTACAAGTCTATAAGTGGATCAGCACAGAGACTGCTCTCCTGGACTGAGTAGACCCAACTTAGCTTGTCTTTTATGTTTTTCTAAGACTTGCACACCCACAATTCCTGCACGTACCTCAGTTTTGACTAGGTATAAGCAACAAGGTTGGAGATATTTATAGACGATGTTTCTTTTCTAAAATACATTATGTGTCAAAAACTCTAAAAGCAACAAAATCCACATTTAAAAGTGTGAAAACGGTTGCCTTTCTGTCTCCCTCACCTTCTCTCACACCTCCTGTCTGCCCTCCCACAGCTCACTGCTGGGCCCATTAAAACATTTATAGCAGCAGCAGATGGCTTGGCTGCTGCGTGTTATTGATTTTTGGTGTGGGTGTATGTGGGAGGCAGAGTTGTGCAGATAACTAAATCTGTATGTAAATGTTTGTGATTTGCCATGCTGCATTGTTGTTTCACCTTTCAGAACGCAGTGCGTTTCTGAATGTAATTATTTAGGAGAATAGAAACGCTTTCCTAAATGTTTGCACTTAAAAGTATGAATTCAGATCAATAATGTGCTAATACCAAGTATGTTTTTTTAACAAAGGTACGCATGCATTAAATTAGATGGATATTGTAATAAGATGCAACAGGTGGCATGTTTTAATAACCTTGTCCTCATCTCGATTAATTTTTAATCGGATTTATTGGTTTACATAAATTTAGACTAAATTATATATTTTAATATTTTGATTGACAAAAATTGAGTCAAATTCTTGGTGAACTAGCAACGTGAATATTTTTTAATGATCTAAGGGGCATATTTATACTCCGTTTGCGCCGAATTTGCGTCGTTTTGTTCGACGCAAATTCGACGCAAAACTAACTCCATATTTATACTTTGGCGTTAGACGCGTCTAGTGCCAAAGTTCATGGAGTTAGCGTCATTTTTTGGCGTGAACACCTTCCTTGCGTTAATGAGATGCAAGGTAGGCGTTCCCGTCTTAAAAAATGACTGCGATGCATATGCGTCGTATTTATACTCCCGGGCAAAAATGATGCCCGGGAGTGGGCGGGGCAAAAAACCCCGCATTTGCGCATCTTTTTAACGCCGGGGTCAGGGCAGGCGTTAAGGGACCTGTGGGCTCAGAATGAGCCCAGAGGTGCCCTCCCCTGCCCCCAGGGACACCCCCTGCCACCCTTGCCCACCCCAGGAGGACACCCAAGGATGGAGGGACCCATCCCAGGGAAGAAAAGGTAAGTTGTGGTAAGTATTTTAAAAAAAAAAAAATTGTGGCATAGGTGGGCCTGATTTGTGCCCCCCTACATGACACTATGCCCAATGACCATGCCCAGGGGACAGAAGTCCCCTGGGCATGGCCATTGGGCAAGGGGGCATGACTCCTGTCTTTGCTAAGACAGGAGTCATGTTAATGGCGTCTGGGCGCCCAAAAAAAATGGCGCAAATCGGGTTAAGACGATTTTTTTGCCTCAGCCTGACTTGCCCCATTTTTGGACGCCCAAACGCCATTTTTCCCTACGCCGGCGCTGCCTGGTGTACGTGTTTTTTTTTCACGCACACCAGGCAGCGCCGGTCGGCTAACGCCGGCTAACGCCATTCAATAAATACGGCGCCCGCATGGTGCTTCAGAATGGCGTTAGCCGGCGCTAATTTTTTTGGCGCAAAACTGCGTTAGCGCAGTTTTGCATCAAAAAGTATAAATATGGCCCCAATTACGTTAGAAGCCATCACTCGCGTGGACGGGCACACGCTGCCACCCACACTTCCATTAGTGGAGACAGGGTGAGGCCAGTTCTTTTCTACGGGAGCATTTGCCTCTCTACCCAGGTGTCTGCTGCGTGAAAATGAAACTTTCAATTATTGAAGAAATAAATAAATAAACGAATAAATAAAATAAAAATGTCATTATACTACTGGCTTTAATATCCTGTGTCATAAAGTGGGTGTGACAGGTGCTCCCTTAACGCAAGGTCTATGCTATCCTTTTGGCATGACTGATGTGTCAAAACGTAGCAAAGCTGGAGTGTGGTGTGTTCCCACCGATGGCAGTGGTAAAAAAATTGGCGTTGCTGGGGCTAGGGTGGGGTCGGGGTGAGGGGGCTAGTTGAATCGGTTCCCCAGTCCCCATCTGTAAATGGCCTGGCCCCTCCTCATGTCCCAGCACCATCGTCAGCTCGATCCAGCAAAAACAGATACCGTCATCTCTGTCTACATTTCACGTTTTACTTGCTCTAGAATTCCTTAAGAGTGTTTGCATTTTCCAGGATATTATGTGACAGATTTAAGAAAATGGCCACGCCACTTTCCTTGTTCCCCTTTGCGCCCCCTAATTTTTGACGCTATTGATGTACTGTTCAAGGTTAGCACCAAAATGTTGGCACTAACCCTGAACAGCAAAGCAAAACAAACGCTGTGGGATAGCGTAACTGGATGGACGGAATGCGGAACCAATCAAACATTCACCCCCAGTCACAGATCTGGGTTTAATCCATCCATTATTTTGCTCACCATGCCACCCCAGTTTGAACCCAGCCATATGCAAATCAGTCTTGACCCTGTTCCTCATGGGAACAGTCCAGCCCGAACTGCCAGGCCAGGTTCTCCCTGGACCGGAAACAAGCATCCAGGGACCGGTTTCGGGGTTTCACCCCTCATCAGACAGGCTAGCTTGAATCCAGTGGCACAGTGAGCCCGGGACCCACGTCTGGGCATACCCAGCGCACTTAGGGTACGCAAAAGCAAAGCAAAACAAACGCTGTGGGATAGCGTAACTGGATGGACGGAATGCAGAACCAATCAAACATTCACCCCCAGTCACAGATCTGGGTTTAATCCATCCATTATTTTGCTCACCATGCCACCCCAGTTTGAACCCAGCCATATGCAAATCAGTCTTGACCCTGTTCCTCATGGGAACAGTCCAGCCGGAACTGCCAGGCCAGGTTCTCCCTGGACCGGAAACAAGCATCCTGGGACCGGTTTCGGGGTTTCACCCCTCATCAGCCAGGCTAGCTTGAATCCAGTGGCACAGTGAGCTCGGGACCCACGTCTGGGCATACCCGGCGCACTTAGGGCGGCAAAAGCAAAGCAAAACAAACGCTGTGGGATAGCGTAACTGGATGGACGGAATGCGGAACCAATCAAACATTCACCCCCAGTCACAGATCTGGGTTTAATCCATCCATTATTTTGCTCACCATGCCACCCCAGTTTGAACCCAGCCATATGCAAATCAGTCTTGACCCTGTTCCTCATGGGAACAGTCCAGCCCAAACTGCCAGGCCAGGTTCTCCCTGGACTGGAAACAAACATCCTAGGACCGGTTTCGGGGTTTCACCCCACATCAGCCAGGCTAGCTTGAATCCAGTGGCACAGTGAGCCCAGGACCCACGTCTGGGCATACCCGGCGCACTTAGGGCGGCAAAAGCAAAGCAAAACAAACGCTGTGGGATAGCGTAACTGGATGGACGGAATGCGGAACCAATCAAACATTCACCCCCAGTCACAGATCTGGGTTTAATCCATCCATTATTTTGCTCACCATGACACCCCAGTTTGAACCCAGCCATATGCAAATCAGTCTTGACCCTGTTCCTCATGGGAACAGTCCAGACCGAACTGCCAGGCCAGGTTCTCCCTGGACCGGAAACAAGCATCCTGGGACCGGTTTCGAGGTTTCACCCCTCATCAGCCAGGCTAGCTTGAATCCAGTGGCACAGTGAGCCCGGGACCCACGTCTGGGCATACCCGGCGCACTTAGGGCGGCAAAAGCAAAGCAAAACAAACGCTGTGGGATAGCGTAACTGGATGGACGGAATGCGGAACCAATCAAACATTCACCCCCAGTCACAGATCTGGGTTTAATCCATCCATTATTTTGCTCACCATGCCACCCCAGTTTGAACCCAGCCATATGCAAATCAGTCTTGACCCTGTTCCTCATCGGAACAGTCCAGCCGGAACTGCCAGGCCAGGTTCTCCCTGGACCGGAAACAAGCATCCTGGGACCGGTTTCGGGGTTTCACCCCTCATCAGCTAGGCTAGCTTGAATCCAGTGGCACAGTGAGCCCGGACCCACGTCTGGGCATACCCGGCGCACTTAGGGCGGCAAAAGCAAAGCAAAACAAACGCTGTGGGATAGCGTAACTGGATGGACGGAATGCAGAACCAATCAAACATTCACCCCCAGTCACAGATCTGGGTTTAATCCATCCATTATTTTGCTCACCATGCCACCCCAGTTTGAACCCAGCCATATGCAAATCAGTCTTGACCCTGTTCCTCATGGGAACAGTCCAGCCGGAACTGCCAGGCCAGGTTCTCCCTGGACCGGAAACAAGCATCCTGGGACCGGTTTCAGGGTTTCACCCCTCATCAGCCAGGCTAGCTTGAATCCAGTGGCACAGTGAGCCCGGGACCCACGTCTGGGCATATCCGGCGCACTTAGGGCGGCAAAAGCAAAGCAAAACAAACGCTGTGGGATAGCGTAACTGGATGGACGGAATGCGGAACCAATCAAACATTCACCCCCAGTCACAGATCTGGGTTTAATCCATCCATTATTTTGCTCACCATGCCACCCCAGTTTGAACCCAGCCATATGCAAATCAGTCTTGACCCTGTTCCTCATGGGAACAGTCCAGCCCAAACTGCCAGGCCAGGTTCTCCCTGGACCGGAAACAAACATCCTAGGACCAGTTTCGGGGTTTCACCCCACATCAGCCAGGCTAGCTTGAATCCAGTGGCACAGTGAGCCCAGGACCCACGTCTGGGCATACCCGGCGCACTTAGGGCGGCAAAAGCAAAGCAAAACAAACGCTGTGGGATAGCGTAACTGGATGGACGGAATGCGGAACCAATCAAACATTCACCCCCAGTCACAGATCTGGGTTTAATCCATCCATTATTTTGCTCACCATGCCACCCCAGTTTGAACCCAGCCATATGCAAATCAGTCTTGACCCTGTTCCTCATGGGAACAGTCCAGCCCGAACTGCCAGGCCAGGTTCTCCCTGGACCGGAAACAAGCATCCTGGGACCGGTTTCGGGGTTTCACCCCTCATCAGCCAGGCTAGCTTGAATCCAGTGGCACAGTGAGCCCGGGACCCACATCTGGGCATACCCGGCGCACTTAGGGCGGCAAAAGCAAAGCAAAACAAACGCTGTGGGATAGCGTAACTGGATGGACGGAATGCGGAACCAATCAAACATTCACCCCCAGTCACAGATCTGGGTTTAATCCATCCATTATTTTGCTCACCATGCCACCCCAATTTGAACCCAGCCATATGCAAATCAGTCTTGACCCTGTTCCTCATCGGAACAGTCCAGCCGGAACTGCCAGGCCAGGTTCTCCCTGGACCGGAAACAAGCATCCTGGGACCGGTTTCGGGGTTTCACCCCTCATCAGCTAGGCTAGCTTGAATCCAGTGGCACAGTGAGCCCGGGACCCACGTCTGGGCATACCCGGCGCACTTAGGGCGGCAAAAGCAAAGCAAAACAAACGCTGTGGGATAGCGTAACTGGATGGACGGAATGCGGAACCAATCAAACATTCACCCCCAGTCACAGATCTGGGTTTAATCCATCCATTATTTTGCTCACCATGCCACCCCAGTTTGAACCCAGCCATATGCAAATCAGTCTTGACCCTGTTCCTCATGGGAACAGTCCAGCCCGAACTGCCAGGCCAGGTTCTCCCTGGACCGGAAACAAGCATCCTGGGACCGGTTTCAGGGTTTCACCCCTCATCAGCCAGGCTAGCTTGAATCCAGTGGCACAGTGAGCCCGGGACCCACGTCTGGGCATACCCGGCGCACTTAGGGCGGCAAAAGCAAAGCAAAACAAAACTAACCCTGAACAGTACAGTAACCAATGGGGGGTGTTCCCCCTTTTAATGCCTGCCCTGAGCATGCGTATAAAAATGCTAAAAAAATGGGGCAAAAAATATTTTTGATTTCTTTGTGTCATTTTCTCACCCCAATTGGGGAATGCCCCCCTTGCATACCTTATACCTGGTGCAGGCATAATGTGGCGTAAGGGGTTCCAAAGTGGCGCAATGCATGCCTTGCATCACTTTGTAAACAGTGATTTTTGCATTGTTGGGCCATATTAGCATTAAAAAAATGTGGACCAAGGAGGCACTAGGCCCTCTTAAATCTGGGCCTGTGTTTCTGTAGTTTTTTTTTTTTTTTTTGTAGCATATTTGTCATAGGGGGATATTTATAAGCCCCTAGCGCCCCGTTGCGCCACATAAGGATAATTTTTTTATGCTAATATGGCTCAATGAGGCCAAAATCCTCGTGCCACTTTCTAACCCTTCACCAGGCATAATGTATGCAAAGGAGGCTTTCCCTCATTAGGGAGGCCGAAAAAATCTGTTAAATTTACTTGCGTCATTTTTTACGGCACTTTTAACACCTGCTCAGAGCAGGCATTAAAGGGGGCTTCCATTACTTATAATGAGCCCCTATGTACTCTGCAGAAGTAGCGTCAACATTTTGGCATTTTGGCCCTTCTCCTGCAGAGTACATCAATAGCGCCAAAAGAAATGACACCATAGCCCCCTACCTTGCAACATGGAGCCCCGTATTTTAAATACGGCACACACATGGTGCCATACAAGGAGGCTTCTATTGGTTACAATGGCCTCTGGGTGGTTTGCAGGATTAGCGTCAGAATTTTTTATGTTAATCCTGCAATACGCCGGTCTAACATAAAAAATTCTGACGTACGGTGTGTCAACACCAGGACAGTGCACGCTCTACGGGCAGCATAATGCAAAAAGGCAAACCTTATGCATTGTAATAATTCATGCATTATGTATTGATGCAGTACATAAACCATTTGCATTGCAGATATTTATCTAGAAATGTCATTAGTGCTGTTTGTAATGTATTGTACATTTTCAAGGCTTTGCTGCAGGATTACAGAGTGTGGTTAGGGTGTGGTCCCTATTCTAAGCCTTTCTAGAATCCTTTCCTGCAGCCTGGCTGGGTGTGGCATGTGGGCGGGGCTTGGGTCTATTTAAGGGACCCAGCCCAGCTCCTTATGCTCACTATTCAGAGGTCCCGGTGCAGAGCAGCAGCATTTTCCAGAGCTTCTGTTCCGGAGGCCTACTTGAACATTTCCTGGCCCTGTCCTCATTATCTTGCTGATCTTCAAGCAGGACGGTAAGGCAGAGTTCGGGATAGACCTCGACTCCATTTTCTAGAAACATTTCAGTTTTTTGGCTTTGTGATTTACCGCGTGTGCGATTTACTCTTGACAATTAACCCTTGCAGTTCGGATCGGCAGAGTGTGCGATCATTTCAAGGTATTTGAATCTTGATGATCGAATCGGCAACAGTGTGCGCGATTCATTCTTGGCAATTAACCCTTGCAGTTTGGATTGGCAGAGTGCGTGATCATTTCAAGGCATTTGAATCTTGATGGTGGAATCGGCATTAGTGTGCGCAGTTCATTCTTGGCAATTAACCCTTGCAGTTTGGATCGTCAGAATGCGCAATCATTTCAAGGCATTTGAATCTTGATGGTTGAATCGGCAACAGTGTGCGATTATTTCAAGGCATTTGAATCTTGACGGTTGAATCAGCAACAGTGTGCGCGAATCATTCTTGGCAATTAGCCCTTGCAGTTCGGATCGGCAGAGTGAGCGATCATTTCAAGGCATTTGAATCTTGATAGTTGAATCGGCAACAGTGTGCGCGATTCATTCTTGGCAATTAGCCCTTGCAGTTCGGATCGGCAGAGTGCGCGATCATTTCAAGGCATTTGAATCTTAATGGTTGAATCGGCAACAGTGTGCGCGATTCATTCTTGGCAATTAACCCTTGCAGTTCAGATCGGCAGGGTGTGCGATCATTTCAAGGCCTTTGAATCTTGATGTTTGAATTGGCAACAGTGTGTTTGATTCATTCTTGGCAATTAACCCTTGCAGTTCAGATCAGCAGAGCGCGCGATCATTCCTGGTACTTGAGTCTTGATGCGCAGTCTGGCAATAAGGTGCGCAATAATTTCTAGGCAATTGAATCTTGAAACTTTGATCAAACAGAGTGTGATCTTTCTTGACAAAACAATTTTAATCAATTTGCCTATTCCACAGCATAATTAATCAACGAATCCTATAGCAGTTAATTATTTGGGAACGAATCTACTGATTGACTTTTGTTGTGATGTAATTGCTACTCTAAGGATTAACTTGAGAAAGTTCAATGTTCAGAGTATATGATTATAAATAGGTCACGTTATTGAAAAGTTCTTGATCTCTCATGTTATTAGAGCATAAAGAGTTAAAACAAAGTTCATGAAGATTAATGTGAATGACCTTGCTATTGTGTTCTTAACTCTTGCTTCCACAGGTCTCCTTCCCCGCTGTTCCCAACCTAAACCCCATCCCCGACTTGGCCATTCTTTAACTCTGTGCTATAACTGTTAGTAGAGTTTGGAGCTGCCAAGAGGTGGACATATTGGGAACAGGTGCAAACCCGAGGATCCAGTCTCGCTGACATGGTGCGCACATGGTGGCAGTAGGGGGGCACTAAGGGGCACAGGGAAAGTGGCACTGCACTCGGTGCCCCTTAGTGCCCCCCCTAACGCCACCATGTATCCACCGTGCGTCAGAATTTTTTATGTTAGACCGGCGTTTTGCAGGATTAGCATCAACAATTCGGACGCTAATCCTGCAAAGCACCCAGAGACCATTGTAACCAATAGAAGCTTCCGTGTAACGCCTGCTCTGAGCAGGCGTTAAAAGTGCTGAAAAAAATGACGCAAAGAAATCTCTTAGATTTCCTTACTCCATTTTTTTGGCCCCCCTAACAGGGGAATGCCCCATTTGCATTCATTATGCCTGGCACAGCGCCACTTTGTAAATATGGCCCACCATTTTTGGCCTTCCAGCGCCACATTAGCATCCTAAAAATGACACTAATTTGGCATTTGAATGGCGCTAGGGGCTCTTAAATATGTCCCATGGTCATGTAACCATGCTTTCTGGTGGTCATTGATTTAATGACTCTGGAGACGTACTGTTTTTTTTGTAAGTTACATAGGGGCTGCTGAACTTCCAGCCGGCCCCCACAACATTAAAAAAATCTTTGGTGATGCCGCTGCTGCTTCCTGGGACAGCACTAGACTTGAAAAATGTGTTTAAACAGCCCTCGCAGTGCATTTAACTAGTGCTCCTGCCAAGAAGCAGTGAATAATAGGCTATTATTACTATTATATTTTTTAATTGACATTTTGGAGGTCCTGGGGCTCATACGAGGTGCACTGATCCTCATTGTTTTTGTTGGGGCAGCAGGGGATAAGATAGCATAACCACATCAAACGAAAATGGCAGAAAGTAATGCACTGCAACTATATATTTAGCTCTTAGAGGGCACAGTGCCTTACACATTTTCTGAGCTAACAGGCCTACTGCAATTATATTACAAACAAGGCCCTTAAAACACAAACTACTCCCAATTGTAAAACAAATGTTCCAACAATGGTGGGAGGGGTTATTATTTTTGGATCCCCACTGACCTTGTGTCAGGACCCAGATATAATGTTTTGGTGGTGGTCCCATTGTCCTCGGACCACCACAGGCTGAGTTATCTACAAGTAATGACCTGCAAAGCATAATGGGGTGAGTTTCCTGAGTGCGGTGAATATTGTACTATTGAGGATTTCTGTGTTTTTTACGAAAAGCATTTACCAATTACAAGTGTTTTTGTGAAAGCTATGCAGTGTGAAGGGCGTGGAGTGTGAAGGGCAGAGCCAACAAAAAATGACTCTGATTAGGTAGCAGTGTAAACAGTTTGACAAGTGCGTGCTTCAATACCACCGATGGAGTTTGGGCTGTTTTGAAGTGTGAGCGCTGTGAGCGCCATGGCAACCATGGAGCACAAAGGGGAGAGACAAAAGAAAAAAAATGTTTGCCCATGCTGAAATATATCGGCAATCATGCAATAATTCCTGTAACAGGGTCAGTCTGCAAGGCGGTAACAAAACCGTCCCAAGGCAGGACAAACGTAATGCATTTACCATTCACATCAAGGGATTTTTGAAAGGCAAGCCCACGAGTGAGTGAAAGTGATGGGATTGGTTAAAAGCCCACAGAATACTTACAACAGGTCAAAAAGCGCTTGCGCGCTCAAACTAAAAAAAAAAGGGAAAGAATTGACAGCTCTACTGGCACACAGGAATTGTGCTGGCAAGGGAGCTGGCGGGACAACAGAGGAACCTGCAGCTCCCCCTGCTGCCCCCAACCAAAAAAAACGAGAATTAGTGCACCTCGTATGAGCACCAGGACCTCCAAAATGTCAATTAAAAAATATAATAGTAATAATAGCCTATTATTCACTGCTTCTTGGCAGGAGCACTAGCTAAATACACTGCAAGGGCTGTTTAAACACAGCTTTCAAGTCTAGTGCTGTCCCAGGAAGAAGCAGCGGCATCACCAAACATTTTTTTAATGTTGTGGGGGCCGGCTGGAAGTTCAGCAGCCCCTAAGTAACTTAAAAAAAAAAAAACAGTACGTCTCCAGAGTCATTAAATCCATGACCACCAGAAAGCTTACCATATATTTTTAAAGTACTCCTAGCTGGATTACAGAGCCCCATATGGTTGGTTCCTTGGCTGCATTTGGTAGCTTGAACCTTAATAAACCTTTGTTAAATCTTTTAATCTTTTAATGACAATCCCAATCCATTCACCAACCACATCAAACTCTGGCGCTGTTACATCGACGATATCCTGATTGTATGGCATGTAGAATTACAGTTGGTTGACTCCTTCACCATACATTTCCTTACAAATATTGGCCATACTTTGATAAAGGCAGTACATGTGCTTAATATGTTGATATCCTGACTCCTTCATAAAGCCAATAGACCACTTTTTATAATTTGGTGTTCCGGCCCTTTCACAAAGTGAGAAGCTCTGCCTTACTTTAGAATACACCCCTTATATTTAGCCACTGCACATGGCTCATGCGCAGTGAGGTAGTCAGGCACCAGTGGGGGTTTGGTGCAGAGCTTGACCCATGGCCAACCAGACACAGCACACTGCCAAAGGCCATAGACAATATGAGGTTGCCTGTCTGTGAGGAATAGTTGGCTGTTACATCCACTCCGCTCTGTTTAAGCCACTTTCTCCTAGTTCAATTGTCCATCTCCTCTGCCTCCTTCCAGTTGCCACAGATTTTGCTGAATCTTCTGGGGCAGCCCCTTGCGCCATAGATTGTCTCTTCAGCTTGTATGCACCAGTTCGTGTTTTTTCCCCAGTGTGCTATCCATGGTGTTGTCTGTGTTCCCCATAACATTACTATGTCCCTTCGTGAAATGGCCAAGACAGTGTTACACCATAGCAATGTGTATTTAGGTATAGTATGATTTCGCCACATACCAAGGAGTACTGGTGCCGGCGTTAGCTATATGTTCTCTTTGGTGATCGCCCTAATTTTGTCCTCCACCTTCCTAGAATAGCTGTAGTACCAGGGAGTGCCAAACAGTGTGTAGCAGTGCCACCCATCTTTCACATTGAACATTACAAGCTCTTCCCATTTTAAAAAGCATGTTTTTTTTATAGTAGACCAGATGCAATATCTTTATTGCACCAGACGGAATCCCTATCTGATGGCCACCATGCATGGATATCTGCTAGCTTCCTTGCAATCTGCCTCATCTGTTTCTCCAAGGTCCTCCTCCCATCACGACTTTAGTCTGGTCATGGGGCATGGTAGTGTGCCATCAGCATCCTATAGACCTGAGATATTGCATGCCTGCGTAGAGGAGGCATCCATACCCTCAGGTCCAGCTGAGTTTCTTCCACCAGCTAGTGGAGCCTGTCTTGGTGGTTAGTCAAAGCGTGGCGGGCCTGCAAGTATTCAATTTGTTGGCTGTCCACCAGCTCGTACTCTCTCTGTAGCCTGGTGAATTGGACCAGTGCCCACTCCTCACAGATGTCCCCCCGATTGGAAAGCCCTATCAAGTCCCATTGTCTGCCCCCTTCAAGGAGTCTCAAATCTGTTAGGAGCTCGGAGTTCCATAGTGGTGCCTCCAGTGTAATCTTACCACTCTAGCCTAACTTCCAAGTGGCTTTCTTTCACACCTTAATTACAGTTGCTGTTTGATCTGGGAGTGGCAGTCCTCTATTCCCCCAGTAGAGCTTCTTATGTACCCCTTGTCCCCCATGGGCTTCTTTTCTGCCATAAATGCTGGCTGTTGCTGGAAGCTGAAGGCCCAGTTGTTCGCTGTCACCAGTTGGGTCCCACTGCTGAAAGGGCCAAACATCTGATGTTATGTCATTTGGCCATGTGGGGCATAAAGCTTGATTGTGCAGCTCCAATCAACTTCTCCACCACCTGCCCCAGTCATGTGTATAGGATATTAGCATGTGTTTTAACCTCCATATTTAGGAGGGAAATGGGTCTACAGGACCCACATTCCTCAGACAGCTTCCCACTCTTGTGAATAAGAACTATCTATGTTATAGCAATACCCCCTCCCGCCTCATAGGACATATCTTTCAGGGGCTCCCCCAACTTCCCTTTAAGGCATTTAAAAAGTCTGGGGGAATCAACTGGGGCTGAACTTCCCTACGCTTTTTCTGAGCTATTGCCTTCAGTAGTTCGTCCACTCGTTTGAGGGCCTCTAGTTGCTCCCGGTCCAACTACACCAGCTGTGGGTGGGAATGTCACCAATAAATCTCCTCAGAGCTTCCTCCTTCCCCTGGTATTGTGATGCGTAGAGTGAATGAAGGTGCACATGGAAGGCCTGGGCTATTTTCTGAGATTCTGTCTTCGGCTCACAGTCTGGACTTATCACCTCTGACCTTCATTGTGAAGGCTAACCAGGCTAGTAACTCCCTAGCTTTGTTGCCCCTTTCAAATAGTCTATGTTGCTTACCTCTATGATATGCCAGAGCCTCGTGTTCAACTCATTTACTCTAGTCCTCGCTCACAAGGACTATCTGATGTGACATTGTGTGACTCATCTGCTTCATTTTTTCCATATTTTAAGTGGAACAGTTGCACTTCAGTATCCTTCACCTCACTGAGTCTCTCCTGTTTCTTTCATGTAATATGGGAGATGGGAACTCATCTTGCTACCATTTTATTGACCTTGCACTGTGTTGTGGGAGTCTGTACTGTTCCCTTACTTTGCAGAAAATGATGGTATGTGTTTTTGGTCATTAGTCTCCTCATTTCCCAGTCCAACAGTTCCCATGGGTCCAACCTCCACCCGCCAACCACCTATGTTCAGTCAGCTCCAGACATGTGTTTTTGATCCCAGATCCCTCTCACCAGATAAGTATAGTCACTCTAATATTCTTTCTGGGTTTGCTGGATTAGTACATAGTCTAACCTATACATGGACATCATCACACTGAACACATATGAGAATTATCGGGAGTCTCTGTGTTCCTCCCTCCAGAGGTCTAGCAGGCCAAAGGCCTTAGTAAAGGAAGGGAGTCAAGAACCCATTCTGATACCTTGTGCAAGTGAGAAGGTTTTATCTAGATCCTGATTCATAACTAAACTCACTTCCCCTCTTATAAGTAGAAGAGTATCTGGTGCACCGAAGATCCATTTCCCATTTCCCAAGGATAGCAGAGTCGTTAGGCCCGGTGGGAGGTACCACAAGATCACCGTTAGTCTACTTCCATTCCACTCCCCTTGTATAGCTGCCTAACATCTCCTCCAGTCTGTCCATGTCTGTGTGATCATAAGAAGTGATGTTAGAATGCCCATCCCCTGTGACCGCATTGTTAACTTCGAGTACACCTGCACCTTGTATCTTCCCCTCCCAAGGAAGGAACAGTTGTCCCCCTTAGGTGCATTTCCTGTAGAAAGATGACATCTGGTCTTGTCTGTCCTGGTGTTAGGCCACCACCCCTCTCTTCAGGTGATTGCCCAGTCAATCAACATTGCACCATTCTCTGATAGAAACTTAAACTACTGTTTCATCCCGTGTCCTGTCTCCCAAATGCCTGTGTATGGTGTCTCAGTTGTTCCCCCCGCTGTCATATAGTAGATCCTCTAGTGTGGTGGACATGCTATAACTTCATGTGTCCCACTTAAGCATCCCCCTGCCCCAACTGTCCTCTCTACAGCCTCATATAGCAGGCACCAAACTGCCCAACCCCGACCTATGAGGTATCTGTGATCCACAAAACATTACCATCAGCTGGGTGTATGGTCAGTGCCACTCAACACCCGTGTTGGTGTGTGCATGGCACTTGCCCCTTCTTATTGCTCTTGAGTGTGTTGTGCTCAACTGGCTCTTCTGGATGCTGGTCTGCAGTCAATGTTGCTGTGTCCTCTGCTGGCCCTCCAGCATTGGTGCCTTCTCTGGCTTTTCTCTTCTCTTCTCTTATCCGGTGTGGCAGTCCGTCTCCCCTTCACCCTACTCCAACCTTCCAGCCATTGCCATGCTGCTTCTGTTGACTCGAAAAAACACATTTTCCCTTCTGCTGTGAGATGTAGTTTGGCCAGGAACAACATAATGTATGGAAGTCCTCTCTTCTGGAGTTCTGTCTTTACAGTGTTGAAGGATCAACGAGATGCTGCTACATCTTCAACAAAATCAGGAAAGACCATAATGTTGTAGTTTTTGTACCGCAGTGGCCATGCGGTCTTGTTGCTCTCATAATGGCATCCCTATCTCTGTAGTTTAGAATTTTTGCTATGATGGGGTGAGTGCTTGCCCAGGTCATGGACAGGCTCTAGGGTTATGATGCGTTCTTTCCGCCACAAAGTGTGCAAAGGAGTTACCTGGCTTGAGTATATGTTGGATAAAGTTTTTGATTAAATGTTCCATATTGGTGCCCCACACCTTCCTAGGAAAGCCAACCAGGTCAATATTATTTCTGCACCACCTTCTCCCATGTCTTAAGTTCTGATATGAATGCCCCCTTTTTATGAGTTCACATTATGGGTGCCATATTCTCTCTGCATCTTAGCCATGCAAGCCAAGCCAGGAAAACACATACATTCACTGAAAGAAAACAAAGGTTGAAGGGATATTATAGTTAGGACCAGTTTATTTTAATGAAACCAATGAAATTCACCAAATATAGTTATCTCAAGTAGCTATATCCCATGCCCTAAAGTAACTATACCTTGAGCCCTCACCATTCACTGCTTATTATCCAACATATTACATCACTCATGACATTTTTTATGACATCCTTGCCAACGTCACTGCAACACTTGAAATGTAGTCATTGATGACAACACTGTACAGGGTGGGGGCACATGTTATAGTCCAAGGACCCCATCCCAGGGTAATGGGAAACTGTGAAAACATTTTTCTGAATTTGGAGCTGTCATATGGAGGTGACCACAATGATGTCATCGAGAAGACTGACAAAAAGCCTTGAAAAGATGCTCACTGAAGCAAATGACAATCTACTTTTACATTAACTAGACAGACATGTTCCAGACTCAAAGAAGAGCAGCGGCAACATGTCTGTCTAGTTGATGGAAAATTAGCTTAAGCATTGTCATCAAGGAATTTTGTGACTTAGGCCCTGATTCCAGTTTTGGAACTTTGTAGAGCAATAATTTTCAGACTCTGTCCTATTCCAGCTTATTTCACCCCTAAACTGCTTGGGCCTTATCTACCCCTATTGCTGAGCCCTTTTTTGATACTTGGGGTACTTTGCACTTGTGTCTTTATAACTTTTTTTCCACAGAACAATATCCACACCAAATGTGCATCTTTGTTATCCAACATTCAGGTGATGCTAAAGGTCACCAGCGTTTGAAGATTCCCCTAAAAGGAACCGAGACAAATAGCACCATTATGTTTTTTTTTTTTTTTAAATGGAAAAAAATGTGTATATTCTTTTTTATAAAAAGGCATTAACGAAATATTAGCTGTGTGAGGATCACCAACTTCCCATATATCAGAAACAAGCAAAGTTGTATGAATTTATTTTTTGAATTTTTCTAAGAGGTAGTTTATTTTTTGTAATTTTTGTGGTTTTATCCTCCCTGCCGTTTTTGGTGGAAACAGGAGTGAAACTAGTGGGTGATCCCAGAAAGCTATACCTTTTAAGAAGTAGAATTCTGAATTGAGCAACAGGCAATTTGTGTAGAGCCCTCATTTTTTCACAGTGAAAACAATTGCTGAAATAAATAAAATGAAGAAAATTAGTAGGAAAAAATAGCCATTGGTAGCAATGCTTTCTTCTTCACTGTTTTGTTACAATGTCCAAATTACAAGAGCAATATATATCGTTACTTCCTATTGACTTCTGACTGCAGGGATGGGTTTCTACTTTCTCCAAGCACACGCAATATCCAGAGTCAACAACTGAGCTGCTGCATTGTGTACCGATCATACAGCAATTCATATGGTAAATTATAATGAATGAAAAATGGGCGTGAAGGTAATCTATTTATTTCTGACGTGCACACTGTAATGAGTGTAGGGACAATGGTTATTTATCATCTCTGAATTTAAGATTACCAATACTATCGTGATTCAGAGGTAATTTTGCAAAATGTCTTCTGTATTGCACACTGGCTTATATTTGGAAGCCCAAAATGCTGAGAAATACAGTTGGTAATAAATGTTCAGCTATTCGGTGTTCCCTCATATCCCCTGATAAAAATGGTATCCTGCTTGTGTGGCTGGGGTTATCACCCATGAAATGAAATACTCCAAAACACGACCTGAAGACATCACATTTTAGCCAGCAAAATAAAAACTTTCTAACAATGTGGATAGCTGTGTAATTTTCACCCTGGCTCAGTCGCCACCCAGGAAAACCTACCAAACCCAGACATTTTAAAAAACTAGATACTCAAGCAATTTCACAAGGATGTGACTTGTGTGGCTCTCATGATGCTTTTTTTAACCCGTAAATCCTTGCAAATCTCAAACTTTCGATAAAAACATGTTTCTAAAATTTCTGTGAGGGAATCCACAAAGCATTCCAAAAGGTGTCCTGATAAAAGTGGTGTCTCATTTTTTTCGTGAACATATTTTATTGCATTTTATATACCAAACAACATTGAGAGAGTTATCAGGGCTCAATTACTGTATCATTGTCATTGAGATGACATTGAGCTAGCACTACATGAAAAATTCCACATGACAGCATCAAAGGGGATAAGCCCAAGTGCAGCCAGGATGGCCCCACTAACCCATGTACTCCACCACACACATCAGTTAACCTAAACCCATGCAACTCCCCCTTCCGCCTTCACTTTGTTCCCTTCCCAGAATCGGCTATACCCAAGTAAGGCTTCTTCTCACACTAACTCACTTCAGACATATAAGTAGAAAACGATCAGCTAAACAGTCAAGCAATGATGTCAAGAGCAGCCCACAGGGGCATCCGTAGAAGAGGCGGTTTAACCCACTGTCTGACAGAGTGTGTGATGTACAGTGCGGTGATGCCAAGCACCAATGTATTTAAAGTTATCCTCCAATCCCTCCCATGCCTTAGACAGATCCTCACTTGGCATCTCGCATAAGGGGCATGGACTTGTACTCAGTCCATCTTACCATGTTACAGCATCATCTCAGTAGAGTGGGCCCCCTGATATTTTTCAAGTTAAGTACTATTAGGCGCCTATCAAGTGCAAATGCTAAGGGGCATATTTACAATGAATTAGCATAGGGCAGTGACGCAAGTATTTTTGCTGCGATGCCCTATGCCATTTTGAAAAGGCAGAAATGCACTATATCTACAAGATACAGTGCATTCCTGTCCATTCAGCTGGCACACAATTTGTTCCCTACTGTCAACCAGGGACCTTTGCACCATGGTGTGTCTGCGTTGTTGGCAGGATTGCTTTTTGTGCAGGAAGGGACACTTTCCTGCACAAAAACAATCC
This sequence comes from Pleurodeles waltl, assembly GCF_031143425.1. Taxonomy (NCBI): domain Eukaryota; kingdom Metazoa; phylum Chordata; class Amphibia; order Caudata; family Salamandridae; genus Pleurodeles; species Pleurodeles waltl. Next base: position 1,607,119,408 of record NC_090444.1, read on the forward strand.
ATGGAGGCTTTTTCCTCTTTCTATGTATGCTGAAGAATGAAGCACACATAGAAAGGAAAAACAAGGGGAAATAAAGATATTTCTCCTCATTACGCCTACCCTGGGAAGGCATATAGTTTTGATGTATTCCCAGATCCTTGTAAATATGGGAATGGTCAAAACCCATGGGTGTTATATGGGAAAACCCACCAAAATACCCATGGAACACCCCTCCCTCAACACAGTATAGAGCAACGTGCAATTTGCACTGCTTTGCCTTACACCATATCTGCAAGGCCAAGAAAAGCAATGCAAAGTGACTTTGTGTGGCCTCGTAGGTGTGGATCTGTACTCTCACCTGCTGGAACATCAAAATGAATTACTCACCTGCAGTCTGAGGAAGCCCCTAAGTCTATGAATTTAGTAGTTATTTGTGTTTGGCGGGTCTGGGGAACAGTCCCAGTTGACCGCACCATGGGAGAAAGCTGTATGGTGCGTTGGTGATATCATGCAGACATTTCACAACTTCACTTGTGAAGTCTCAGAGATGTAGGCAATCCCAGCTCATATGAAGTAGTTCTGAACCCACTGCGCCATATATGGGGCACTTTACCTCAGTGGAGTGAAAGTATTTGAAAAGTTTACTCCTTGTAAGATATGCTCTGTGTAGATAATAGGAATTAATCAACTTGAAGCCAGCATTCTATGGCACTCAGGTGGCAGTGCTAAGTATCATGGCCCAGCCACAATCTGTTAAAGGGTCCCCAACGTCTGTCACTACATTTGTCCTTCAGGTCAAGGAGGGGCACAAGTGTGTCACTCTGTAAAGTTTAATAGAAGTTTGTGATAGCCTTATGTTCCCCGATGTTGTACAAACAGCGTTACCACTTGTATGTATCCTGGGTTCGACCTTCCACTCTCCCCATAATCAGTGCACCAACCCTGTTAAGGACCCAGTAGTAAGAACTGTCCAGCAGGCTTCTTAAAATGGCGTAAGTTGCCCCCTTCATAGAGGTCACCAAGTGTGCTGATGTCACTGCCCACCCACTCCAACATCATCAGTCTCACATCCGGTGGCAGAAATGTTGATAGCCACCGAAGAGGAATTGCCGGTGAGTAGGGGGTCACAGTGTTAGTCTTCTGAAGGCTTCGCAACTAGCCGTGGCTGGCCATATTTTGTAAGCACCCTATGTGATTGGCAAGATTCCTAGTGTCTATTAATAGTCAGGCCAGAAATTGGGAAGACAGAGTCTGAGGCCCAGCTCCACCAGTGTCTCAACCCCTTTCTGCCACTCATCTTGTCCCCCACTGCAGCTGCTCTGCTAAGTAGTAGGCCTCAAAGTCCGGGGCCACTTAACCTCCCTCCAGGCATGGGGGGTTGGAGTCTGCAAGAGCGACTCTGCAGCAACCCCTATTCCAAATGAGATCTATCAGCAATGTACAGAGTTCCTGAAATCTACCCCTTAGGATAATTATAGGGAAAGTGGCAAAGAAGTACAAAAGTCTAGGTAAAGCAACCATTTTAACCACCGTTACTCAGCCCAGTACTGATAGCAGCAACGTCTTCCAGAATGCAATACTAGAGAGGAAGGCTGTTATCACCTTCCTGACATTCCCCTTTAACATATCCAACTCCATCCGGGTACAGGTGTATGCCCAGCTAACAAAAGGATGATTACTCCCACTGAATGCCCCTAGTGTCGAAGTCATCTACTACTATTGGGTGGAAAAGGAAAATGCAGGTTTTACACCAGTTCACTCAGAGGCCCAACAGTGAACCAAACTCATCTGCTCCCAACTCCTCCACCTCCACCAGGGCAAGGGAGTGAAGTGGAAGGGGCCCTAGTTAAATGTCCAGGGAGACTGGTGCAACCCAATCTCCCCCGGCCTAAAGGGAAGTGTAGTGTGACCTAAACACAGTATTAATATCTGATTGCATGTAGACCCTGCCTCCTCATTCTCCAACCTCAGGATTTCAGCACCCTTCTTGGATGGGTTCCCTGACCATGCCAACAATGACCCAGGTTTGTCCTGTTCAACATGGGCCCTGGCTACATACTATTATAGTCAAAGCATCACAATTTCTCCATTAGTTCTGCTAGAGATTCTTGCGCTTCTAAGAATGGCTGCGGTTTGGTGGGATCAGTGTGTCTATCACACCCTAGCTGGCGGACGAGGAACTCCTGGGTCAGGACTTCCACCAGTAGTGTCCTGCACAGACCCCACCACCCCTAGGTGTCTCACTTGTGTGGATAGCCCTAGAACCTGTGACTGGAAAGGCTCCAAAATGCAACATGCCTCCTCATTCTCCAACCTCAGGATTTCAGCACCCTTCTTGGATGGGTCCCGTGACCATGCCAACAATGACCCAGGTTTGTCCTGTTCAACATGGGCCCTGGCTACATACTATTATAGTCAAAGCATCACAATTTCTCCATTAGTTCTGCTAGAGATTCTTGCGCTTCTAAGAATGGCTGCGGTTTGGTGGGATCAGTGTGTCTATCACACCCTAGCTGCCGGACGAGGAGCTCCTGGGTCAGGACTTCCACCAGTAGTGTCCTGCACAGACCCCACCACCCCTAGGTGTCTCACTTGTGTGGATAGCCCTAGAACCTGTGACTGGAAAGGCCCCAAAATGCAACATGATCTTATAAAATATTTCATAGAAAAACAGCCTTTTTCGGGTATGCCCCCTGACTGATGTGTGTAGTGCTGACCATCTGACCATCTGCCTTCTTCCTACAAGAGATCCCTATTAAAACAAACCTAGGTTAAGCTTTTCCTAGATCTTCATGTCTCTGTCTCCCTCGCAGTCCGGACTGATACCATATGCATGTCAAGTGAACCTTAATAATGGTTCCCCATGGCAACACCCTGAGAGTCAGAAAGATGTGTCTTCATGCACCTTCCATTTAGTGGATGTACATTTAGGGTGTCCGAGGATGCTTTAAATAATTGGCCGACATTCCTTGGACTGTGTGAGCATATCTACCTTTGAAACTAAAGTACATGTGCAGGGGCAGACTGTCATAAGTTCCCTAAAGAGTACTTCCAAAATTACAAAGGGCTTTAGGGTTTGGCACAGAGTATACTCTGGGACAACGTAGCATATTTTCAGTCCACCGTTATGTGCAGTGCTCTGACTGTAATGTACTTTTATTACAGCAAACAGATCATCTACTCTTATAGCAGGGATATAGAATTGGACACCATGGGCCAGCTCGCTGTCCTCTTATGTGGCTACAGGAAAACAACAACCTGCAAGAAGCCATTTTCCTGAAGTGACCAGTTGACTAGTAGGAGCCGGACCAAGAAAAGGCCCCTTCTGGTGGCCTTTGTTGGGCCTGACAGCCTTAAGGTGTCCTTTCCCCAAATTTTTCTGCCGACCTCCTCCACTTTTCTGACCTTGTATTTACTAGCTTTAGGACTCTGTGCACTTTGCCACTGCTAACCAGTGCATGCATTTTCTCCTGTAAACATAGCAACACTGGTGTATCCTCAGTTGGCATATTTAGTTCACTGATAAGTTCCTAGTAAAGTGCACTACATGTACCTATGGCCTGTAAATTAAATGCTACTTGTGGGCCTGCAGCACTGACTGTGCTACGTACTTAAGTAGCCCTTTAACCATGTCTCAGGCCTGGCATTGCAGAGCCTGTATGTGCAGTTTTACACTGCCATATCATCCTGGCAAATTAACCCTTTTGTCAGGCCAAACATTTCCCTTTTTATACATATACATCACCCTAGGTTGGGCCCTGGACAACCCAGAGGTCAGGGTGCCTCTGGAATCACAATTTAAAATCCCAACTTATGGTGAAGTTGGATTTTAAATTGCAGTTTTGAAAATGTCATATTTGGATAGTTGGCATTTTCTTACTTTAGCCATTTGGTGCCTGATGCCTGTTTCTGATCACTTGTCTGGGGTGGGTGACAGCGGGGCGTTGTGTATTCCTTCTAGGCAGCACACACAATGGGAGCTTGATAGGCCATCCTGGTAGGATGGATGGGCAGAGCTGGACCCAGCCATGCTTAGATGTGAATAGACTGTGTCCTGCCCCCACACAAAGGACTGCTTAACACCCTGAATTGAGTCTGAACAGAGGCAGGAAGGGCAGGACCTTTGTGCACTTGAAAGGCCTGTCTTTGAAATATGCTCCACTTTAAAAGCCCAACTTGGTATAAGTACTGGACCTCTGACACCGCCAACTCAGTACACTTCTGGACCTGTGAAAACTCTGCCAGGAAGGACTGCTGTGCTTCTCAAGGACTCCGACTCTGCTGGACTGCTGCTTTGTTGGACTCCTGTCTTGCCATGCTGCCCTACTACCTGTTCTCCCCCGCCTGGGTGAGAAAGACTGGACCTGAATCTCTTGAACCCAGAGAGACTCCAAGGGCTAGTCAGCTAGCCTTCGGATCTGAAGTCTCAGGGACATAACAGACTTTCAACTACCCTGCTGCTGCCATATGTGAGTCTGTTCTGCCAAGTGGTGCCATCCCACTTTTGGACCCAAAAAAGTGGGCCTAAGGTGCTTGCTCAGATGGAACCAACACATCCCCTGCTGCTGAAATAAAAACAATGGATCGCTGATGGTGCACGGAGAAAATCGATGCATCCCGTCTACTGCATGGGTCAGCACCAGCACAACATTGCTGCTGTACATCACATCTCGAAACCAGTGCATCGCCTTTGGAACTGACACTGTGGTGTTTTTCTTGGTGCAAGATCCTTGCAACCCCGTTGACCCAGCCTTGACGGCAACGACAAAACTCCTCATGGCAGCCTCTAAGCTTACCCACACATCACCTCGACTTCACACCAGATCCTTGACATTGATGCAGTAGGAACTTTCACCACAGCCTCACCGCATCTCGAACTGAAGTATTGCTGCTGTTGCATGGAAAAAAGAAACGCATCCCCGCTACTGTATAGTTAAAAACTGGTGCATTGCTCCGCAACCTGGATTTATGGCACTTTTGTTCAGCAGGCTCAAATGGGCCACTGTAGCCGGCCCACGTTCCATTGGGGTCCTCCTGAAACTTTGACTATGTCTCGGTCAAGTGCAACCAAATATCCCCAGTTGGTGCTTTTTACGTCTAATTGCTATTTTACAGTTTAATCTTTAAAAAATCATTACTCGCGTTTTACTTATTAGATTTCTGTTACTTTGGTCTTGTTTTATTTAATAATATCAGAGTTATTTTTCCAACTAGGTGGGGAATCTTTTAGTGCAGTGTTTTACAGTTTTACAGTTTGAAGTGTAGCACACATAATTTACACATGGCCTCTAAGTTAAGCCTAACTGCTCTGTGTAAAGCTACCAGAGAGTGAGCTCAGTTCAATTTAGGGTTTGCCTGAAACTTACCCTGACTAGGAGTGCCGCTGCTTCTTGACTAAGGTTTACACCCCAGTCAATCAGCAACTCAATTTCCAGTCCCAATGCCTTTCTATTACACTGCCCCCTCAAATAAAAGGTGATGGGTACTAACCTATACCCGGGTACTCCTCATTAGCTAAGTGGAACTTTTGGAAAGGCCATCTGCATTGGCATGGGCACTCCCAGGTCTATGGTCCACTGTGAAGTCCAACCCCTATAGGGAAATCGACCACCTTAACAGCTTTTGGTTCTCCCTCCTCATTTGCGTTAGCCATCTGAGAGGTTTGTGGTCAGTTTGAATACAGAAGTGAGTGCCAAACAGGCATGGCATCAACTTCTTCAGGGACCCAGACCACAGCAAAGGCCTCCATCTCAATGGCACTCCATCTTTTCTCTCTGGGGAGTAGTCGCCTGCTAATGTAGGCAACTGGCTGATCCTGGCCCTCTTCATTAACTTGTGCTAACACTGCCCCAATCCCTTCATCTGAAGCATCTGTTTGCACTATAAACTCTTTGCTATAGTCAGGGGTCAGTAACACTGGTGCTGAACACATAGCTTGTTTCCGAGTGTCAAAGGCTTTTTGACACTCTGATGTCAAAATGACTTTCTTGGTCTGTTTCTTTGAGGTGAGTTCTGTCAGAGGGACCACAATGGTCCCATAGTTTTTAAACAAACGTCCTGTAGTACCCAATTAGGCCAAGAAAGGCCCTGACCTGAGTGTGGGTTTCACAAGCCTCCCAATCCAGGATAGTCCCGATCTTGGGCTGGAGAGCCTGTATATGGCCCCCACTCAGAAGGTGGCCCAGGTACACCACTGAACTCTGCCCTACCTGGCACTTGCTTGCCTTGATAGTCAGGCCTGATTAAAGCAGAGTCTGAAGCACTTCCTTCAGGTGTACCAAGTAGTCCTCTCAGGTGGAACTGAATACAGCTATATCATCCAGATAAGCTGCACTGAATGATTCCAACCAGGACAGGACTCTGTTCACCAACTGTTGGAAGGTGGCAGGAACATTTTTCAGGCCAAGGGGCATCACTTTGAACTGCAAGTGGCCCTCTGGAGTGGAAAATGCTGACCTCCCCTTAGCTCCTGGACTTAAGGCAATCTGTCAGTATCCTGAGGTCAGATCAAATGTACTCAAGAACTTGGCAGCCCCCAACTTATCAATGAGCTCATCAGCTCTAGGTATGGGGTGAGCATCAGTCTTGGTGACTGCATTTAGACCTCTGTAGTCTACACAGAATCTTAATTCCTTTTTTCCACCGTGGGGATTGAGTTTGGGTACCAGTACCACTGGACTGGCCGAAGGACTAGCAGAGGGCTCTATTACCTTGAGATTCAACACCTTAGCCACCTCAGCTTTGATGATGGCCTTGACCTGGTCAGACAGCCTCTACAGCTTGTTCTTGACAGGTAAGCTGTCACCAATATCAATATCATGGACACACCAATTGGTGAGTCTAGGGGTCAAAGAGAACAGGCCAGCAAACTACTCCAAAACTTGTCTGCATTCTTTTTGTTGCTGGACTGTCAACTTGGGAGAGGATGGCTCTTGCCACTGGCCTGGCAGGTGACACAGGAGCTGCAAAACTCATTGACTCTCTCTGACTTGTGGGGCCAATAGAAATGGTTGACTAGCCTGTTCCAGGTCTTGGTCTGCCCCAAATTTCCAGCTAAAAGCATATCATGGCTCAATGTTAGGAGGAATTCTCTATACGTCTAGGAGACCACCACTCTCCTGGTTGCCCCTGGTTTGGGGTCCCTTGCCTCCATGTAGAGAGCTCCACCCTCCCAATAAACCTTGTGGGTCCCACTGGTATCTCCTTGTTCTTGCCTGGTGGCAGTCTGCCTCATGCCCTCCAGAGTGGGACACTATGTTTGTCCCTGGCACAATTCTTCTCTGCTGGGCCCACCTGCCCCTTGCAGTTCTGCCAAGGCAGAGCTTGCAGGGAAAGGGGTCCTCCCTCAGAGGTCAGATCCTCCCCCTCAGGTTTGGACTCCCCCTGACTCTTTGTACTTGGTGGTGCTGGCAAACCAGACCCAGTGCCCTTTCTCTTCTTCTTGGAGGCTTGGCCCATTGTTCTATGGCCCAGGTGTCCAGCACTTCCCTGTTGTGCTGCCTGTGACCTGGTCAGAGCACACACCCATTTCAGAGGGGTCCAGCATTTATGCATGGACCCTTCTTTCCACCTCTGACCATTCAGATAATTTCCCAGCAGGCATTCTACTGGTAGGGCAGGAGCTACCGCTACCATCTTAGGGCCAGTCACACCTCCTCATTCCAGGCTCACCATGGTCATGGGATGGAGTTTGGTTCTACTATCTGCATAAGTTACTTGGTGGACGACACCAGGTAAGACCTGCTCTGGAGAAACCAGCTGTTCTCTTACCATTGTCAGCTTGGCTGTTGTATATTTCAGAGCTTCCACCTCAGTCTCATTGACTTTAGGCCTCTGCCTATATCACTCCATGCTGGGACCTATGGTGACCATAGTTGCAATGTCCACTCCACCCACCGACACTAAGATGACATCTGTGTACCCTGATCCTAGCCCTGGGGCAACTTCCATCCCCACACCTACACTAGCAATCCCATGGAACTGCCCACCAGTGGGGTGCTTCTTGGAGCAGATAGCATCCCCTTTTTGTGTCCAGGTTGATGACACTCAAAACACTTGCCAGCTATAGAAAGCTCCTGAAACTTTCCTGCCTTAACAGGATCATAATACTTCCCCTGCCCCCCCCCCCCCCCCCCTTAGAAGTGGCATGGCTCAGGGCTCCCCCACCATGTTTTGGGGACTCTTGTGAGGACTCCTTGGATTTTTTATCTTCTTTACCCTGGTTCTTCCCCTGAGAAGAACCATGTCCTTCCTTTCTCTGGTAACCCCCTAGGGGTTTCTGGTTAACCCTGGCTCTTAACCAGTCATCAACTGCCTCCCCCAGCTCTCTGGGGTTGGTCAACTTAGAGTCAACTAGATACTGGCAGAGCTTCTCTTGTGCACAATTAGTCAGAAGGTGCTCCCTCATAATCAAATTGTAAAGCCCCTCAAAGGGTCTTACTTTGTTGTCCTGTATCCAGCCCTCTAATGCCTTAACTGAGATGTCCACAAGATCAACCAAGGAGTGGTTAGCTGTCTACTGGGTGTCCCTAAACTTAAGCCTATATTGTTCTGGGGTCAGACCAAACTTTTTAGTTAAATCTCTTCATACTAGGGTATGAATCGGCCTCCTCCTACTTAAGGTCAGAAGCCTATTCCTCCCAGAGTTGGGGACCAACTCCCATAGAAGTGAACCCCAGTATTGTGGCTTAACTCTCCTCATCTGGAGGGTCCTCTCAAAGGCCCCCAGCCATTTATCTATATCATCCCCCTCTACATAGGCAGGAACCACCCCCTTGGGTAGTCTGGGACAAAACCCTCCACCCATGGACATCTCAGCTTCTCTGTTGCTGCCACCATCCCTTTTCTCTTCCCTTGCCCACTTTTTCTTTTCCAGGGCCAGCTTATCTGCCTCCAAAGCTACATATGCTAGCTGGGCCTCCAACTCTCTTTCTCTAAGGCACAGATTTTTTGAAAAGTCTTACTTTAAAAGTCCTAAACTAACTTATTTTTGCTTATAAGTCACCCATAAGGTGTGCACTAGGGGATGCCAGGGTTGAGTGCCATGTAACTATAAGCAGGGACTTTATAAAAGACATTTTATAATCCCTGGTGATGGAAAAATAGCTAAATTTGATTTCCCCATTGGGATGAATGGGCTCCATAGGCTAACATGGAGAAACTTTATTTTAAAATAATAAAGACTTATTTCCCATAGCAAGGAGCTACATTTGGCAAGTCTAGTACCAAAATAAAAGTTAGAATGAATCCAACAACGTGCCACTGTTGCATTTATTATAACGTGTACCTAGAAAGAGTTTTAGAACGCTTCCTAACTTTACCAACTTCAGCACTGTAGTGCCCTTCTCTGATTAATCAACCTCTGACAGCCTGAGCCAGGCTGCCTGGATGAGGTGTGAAGTGGCCTGGGCTGAAACAAAAGAAGAATCTGGTGGAAGGAGATCTGCCTCAGCAAATGGTGGACCAGGATGGGGGAGAGCAGCCAAACTGGTCTTCAAAGGAGGGAAGGACATTTGCAGCAGCAACTGTACCACCCCTATTTCCTGCAAACCCAGATAGCCAGGTGCCCACTGATTAGATTAAGAGAGGGCTGGAAATGGATGTGTCAAGAGAAACTTAGCTACACCAATGGGTGGCTCAGCCAGACCTAACGTCTGCAATTTAATTTTTGCCATCTTGGATTTTTGGAGAATGTTACTCCCTTTGATTGATTTTTGTCACACTTCCCAGGAAGTAGTCACTGCAGAGAGTGGTGGCCAGCATGTAATTGGGCAGAGGCGCCCCCCTGCTTGCCACCCTAGGAGCAGGGTTAAATATGGCAGAGATGCTCCCCACCTCAGATCGCTATAGGAACAAGACAAGAAGAAAGACTGTCCTACTGGAGCCCTGCCCTGCACCTGGACACTAAACTCATAAGGTCTGTACTAGCTGCACACTTTGGACTTCACATAGAAAAGGAATTTGCCTTTTTTCTACTGCTTTAGGAAGGGACTCCCTGTATGCTACAGGTAGAAAATAGCTGACTAGAGTCCCCTGCTTACAAGCCCTGAAGAAATTGACTAGCTGACCAGTGACCAGTGGTCATTTTTTGATTTGAACCAGGTACATTCTGGGAGTTGGAATCCTAACCACAAGGAGCAACTCAGAGATTCTGGGTCCTTGGGGTGAGTTGTGGACTCGTAAAGGACCTTCAAAGACCTTCTGGAACAAGATCAAGAAGTCTGGAGAAGTTTGGAGCAACTTTGGAAAGAAAGATCCATAAGTGGACCAACCCGACGTCGTGAGTCGAGCCAGCTTACGTCGATCGTGACTCAGCGTGACTTGTGGGTTCATCCTGCTGAAAAGCTCTGGAGTTCCACACCTCCCGGATTTCACCGGGGGCTTGTGGAAAGGCAATCCGACAAAGTTGAATCGAAATCGGCTTGCTGTGGAGGGTCGTCCAACGTCAGGGAGAAAAAGCTCCAAAAAATGTTTTAAGTCTGTATGTAAAAAGTTGACCAAGGCTTCCTGTGCAGTGGATTCGAGGAGGGCTCAAGGGAGGTCAGCTTCAATTTAAACTTGGTCCCAGATGAAGATTTCTATCACGAAAAATCATCTAAGACAGAACATAGAATTCTTGACCAAGGCCACCTGCAACGCGTATCCAAGGAGGGCTCCAGTGAGGCTGGCTTCAACAGGTGACTTTGTCCTGGTCCAGAAAATCTTCAAGAAAAAGACTAAGGCCCATATTTATGGATTTTGATGTAAAACTGCGCTAACGCAGTTTTGTGTCAAAATCCATAGAGCCTGGTAGCTCCATTCCATTGCACCAGGGGGGATGGAGGGAGGGAAAAGGCGCTAATGGACCACAAATTACAATAGGCTCGATAGTGTTAGTAAACATGCCGCTAACTAGCCTGACATCATTTTTTGACCCACTACCACCCAAAAATGACTCCTGTAAAGACAGGAGTCATGCCCAACACACTAATGGCCATCCCAGGGGACCAGTGTCCCCTGAGCTAAGCCATAATACCCAGTGCCAGACAGGGGGCACCATGTAAGAGGCCCCCAATGGCACAGAAAAAAAAATTATACTTACCTATACCTACCTAGGATGTGGTCTCCCATCCGATGGCTTCCCTCTGGTGTGGGTAGGATGATCCTGGGGCTTGGGGTGGGCATCTGTGGGTCCATTCCATGGTGTGTAGTCATGGAAATGGGTCCACATGTCCATTAATGCCTGGTCAGACCCAGGCATTAAATAATTGCACTAAGCAGGCTTAGCAACATTATTTGGGTCCACCTACTCCATGTGTGTTGTTTTTGCACCAGAGTATAAATAAAACAGTAGGGGCTATTGTGATATTATGGACGGGAATGACTACCTTGCATCTGATGAGCACAAGGTAGTTTGCCACATCCACAATATGATACTAACTAACTCCTATATTTTGACGCTAAACAGATCTAGCGTCAAAATATAATCTTTAAAAATGTTTATCTCTGGTTTCCTTTATTGCTGTTTTGTCATTTTAAAGCAAATCAAATAATTTCTTAAGCGCACTACTCACCTGCTAGGGTCTCAAGGCGCTGGGGGGGGGGGTTTACTGCTCAAAAAGCCATGTTTTGAGGTGCTTTCTAAAGGTTAGGAGGTACTGGGTCTTGCGTAGGTTGGTGGGGAGGGAGTTCCAGGTCTTGGCTGCGAGGTGGGAGAAGGATCTGCCCCCGGAGGTGGTGCGTTGGATGCGGGGGGCTGTTGCGAGGGCGAGGTCAGCGGAGCGGAGCTGTCGAGTTGGTTTGTGGAAGTTGATTCATTAGTTGAGGTAGGCCGGTCCAGTGTCATGGAGGGTTTTGTGAGCGTGGACAAGGATTTTGAAAATGATCTTTTTGCTGATGGGCAGCCAGTGGGATCTAAGGTGGGCGGAGATGTGTTCATGGCGAGGGAGGTTGAGGATGAGACGTGCGGCTGCGTTCTGGATTCGCTGGAGTTTTCTCTGAAGCCTGGCCGTGGTCCCTGCGTAGAGGACGTTGCCATAGTCCACTCTGCTGCTTATGAGGGCTTGGGTGACTGGTCTTCTTGTTTCTAAAGGAATCCATTTGAAAGTCTTGCATAGCATGCAAAGGGTGATGAAGCAGGAGGATGATATGGCGTTGATTTGCTGAGTCATGGAGAGAGATGAGTCCAGTATGATGCCAAGATTGCGTGTGTGGGTGGTGGATGTTGGGGGTGGTCCAAGGGTGGTGGGCCACCTAGAGTCGTTCCTTGCTGTCTTGTTGGGACAGAGGATGAGGATTTCTGTTTTTTCTGAGTTCAATTTGAGGTGGCTTTCTGTCATCCAATTGGCGATGGCGAGGATTCCGGCGTTTATTCTTGGCGGTGGTTGGGTTCCTAGTGAGGGAGATGATGAGCTGGATGTCGTCAGTGTATGAAATTAAGGTGAGGCCGTGGGGGCGGAGGATGTTGGGGAGAGGAGCCATGTAGATGTTGAAGAGGGTGGTGCTGAGGGAGGATCCTTGGGGGACCCCTCAGATGGTCTTGGTGGCTGTAGACTGGAAAGGAGGGAGGTGAACTCTTTGGGTTCTTTCGAGAGGAAGGAGGTGAGCCAGTCCAGGGCTTTGTGGAGAATTCCGGTGCCGAAAAGGCGTGTGCGGAGGGTTTGGTGGCATATGGTGTCAAAAGCTGCGGAGAGGTCTAGGCGTATGAGGGCGACGGTTTCGCCCTTGTCCAATCTAGTCCTGATGTCGTCTGTACAGGCGATGAGGGCGGTCTCGCTGCTGTGGTTTTTGCGGAATCCAGACTGGGAGACGTCAGGTATGTTGTTGACTTCTAGGAAGTGAGACAGTTGTGTGTTTACTATCTTCTCCATGACCTTTGCGGGGAAGGGGAGAAGAGAGATGGTTCAGTAGTTTGTGAGGTCTTCAGGGCCTGCTTTGGGTTTTTTGAGAGGAACGTTGACTTCGGCGTGTTTCCAAATATCTGGGAAGGTTGCAGTCTCGAAGGAACTGTTGATGACGGCCCGGAGCTGGGGAGCGATGATTTGGCTGGCATTGCTGAAGATGTGGTGGGGGCAAGGGTCTGTTGACTGGATGGAGCTCATGGTTTTGCCGATTTCTTCGTCCTTGGTGGGGGTCCAGGTGTTCAGTAGGTAGGTGCGGCAGGGTGTTGTGGTGATAGTTGTATCGGTGGTGGTGATGGTGGGTGCTGACGATGTGAAACTGTCATGTATGTCTGCGATCTTGCGGTGGATGTAGTTGGAGAGGGAGTTGCAGAGGTCTTGGGAGTGTGGAGGGTCCATGGTACAGGATTTGGGTTTGGTGAGTTTTTTGATGATGGCAAAAAGGTCCTTGTTGTTGTGTGTGTTGTTGTCTATGTGTTCTTTGTAGAAGGACCGTTTGGTGGTCCGAATGAGTTGGTGGTGTTTCCGCATGGATGTTTTGAGGGCGGAGAAGTTGCTCGTTGAGGGTTCTTGGTGCCAGGCTTTCTCAATTTTTCGGTATTCTCATTTGGAAGACTGAAGTTCAGTGGTGAACAAGGGGGTGGTCTTGATGGTGTGGGTGTTGTTGTTTATTTTAAAAGGGGTGAGGGAGTCTGCACAGGTTTCTAGCCATCGTGTGAGGTTGAGGGCAGTGGCGTTGGGGTCGTTGGTGCTAGGTGGTGGAGTTTGTGCGAGGTTGGAGATCAGGTGTTCTTTGGAGATCTTGTTTCACTTGTGGTAGGGGGTGGGATGTTGTTGGTGGAGGGTTTCAGGAAGGAGAAGTGGACGCAGTGGTGGTCAGTCCAGTGGAGTTCGGTGGTGTGAGTGAAGGTGATGTGGCTGCTGGAGGTGAAAATGGCGTCTAGCGTGTGTCCGGCTGAATGGGTGGGTGAATTGACCAGTTGCTTGAGGCCGAGGTTTGCGAGGTTGTCCAACAGGGCCGTGGAGTTGCAGTTGTGGGTGCTTTCCATGTGAAAGTTAAGGTCACCAAGGAGTATGTAGTCTGTGGAGGTGAGGACGTGGGAGCTGATGGTGTCGGCAATGGTATCACAGAATGGGGGCGGGGTCCTGGTGGTCTGTAGATGAGGGTTCCTCTTAGGGTGGTGTTGGCGTTGATGTGTACCTGAAAGTGTAGGTGTTCTGCGTTGTCTAGGGTGTCATTTGTGTTGGTGGAAATCTTGATGGAGTTTCTGTGTATTATAGCGATACCTCCTCCTGGTTTGTTGGTGCGGTCTTTACGGGTGATTTTGTAATCTTCTGGGATGGCTATGGTGATGTCGGGTTCTGATGAGGAGTTCATCCATGTTTCAGTGAGGAAGGTGATGTCAGGAGAGTTTGTGGTGAGCAGGTCCCAAAGCTCGATGGCGTGCTTGTGGACGGAGCAGGTGTTAAGAAGGATGCAGTTGAGGTGATTGGGGGGTTTGGTGTTGTTGTGGTGCTTGTCGGTGTTGTTGGTGTTCATGTGAGTGCAGGAGAAGTGGCATGAGTGGCAAGTGAAAGGTCCATGTGTGTGTTTGGGGTTGGCCTGGGAGTCATTTTAAAGCTAAAAATATAATTTATTTCTATAAATTGGTGTTGGATTATTATTGTGTTTTGTGTTTTACTTATTTACGGCTTTGCACACATGTCTCCCAAGTTAAGCCTAACTGCTTGTTGCTAAACTACCAAGGGTTGAGCTGGGATTAATTTATTGAGACCCTGACTGGACCTAATGGGGGTTTGTGGCCTATTGCTATGTGTAGGTACTTACCTCCCCTTACCAATAATCCACTTTCCAACAGCATCCTAGAAATTCAGGTCTTGAAGCATTTTATTTAGTGCAAACTTAATTCAGTGGAGTATTTAAAATTTTAGTATGTGTCTCAAGAATGAATCTGAGAATTGTAGTTCAATTATTTCATCCCTGTACTGAAGTTAAAACCAGTTTGCCTACATAAGAGTCTCCAATAGTACATTGCACTTAGGTTTCAATGTGGCTCTTTCACTAGCACCCCAATTAAATGCTCACATCATGAGGTTTCTACCTTGCAATCATGGGCCACTTGGTTCATCGGTCTCTGATGTGGGTACACTATCAGTGATATAGGAGAACCCAACCATGTGCTGCCAGGTAAAGAAAGGGATATGATTTTGACAGATCACTTCCAACAAATAGATGGCAGATTAAATCTTCATATAGGCTTGGAAACTGTTCTGCCACATGTTGGTCACAGCCCAAGGACCAGATAGCTGCAGCTGTGATATGTGGGGAGGCCGACACGTGTCGCCAGGTGTTTCATGTCAAACAGTTGATCTGACAGAGGAAGAAGCTTGACACTTGACAAAGGAAGGCTTCAATGAAAAATATATATCCTGCTAACTGTGGCAGCCTCAGGATATGAAAAATGTACCAAAGCCTCAACATCACTGAAAGGAATCTCAGAGACTTTCAATTACCAATCACACTGAACCTTTCCAAGCTCGGATGATGCCAGGCATTGTTCTTTTGTTGCCCTAAGGAACAATAGTAAGTCATCTACTCCTTTTAGATACAACCCCGCCAACCTCTTTCTCTTTATTCATCCAGTTTTGAGTGACCGAATTACTACATTGATAATGTCTGATCAGCAGGAAAAGTATTGGCTTGATATTGCAAACCTTATTGATACTAGGGCATTTCACTTGTTTGTATGAGAGTCCAGGCTTACCACAGAATGTGGTTAGATGGATTGCAGGCATGTACCCATTTACACATTTTAAAAAAAAAAAAGAAATCACACTTTCAAGGGAAGATTGAGGCTCTCAAATGTTTTCTCATGTGTCTAGATTTACATTTTGCTATATTTTATTGGCTGCCTGTAAGAAGATACCTATTTTTGCATGATAACCCACACTTTTCTGGACTGATGCTGCTGGTTTTCTGGACTCTGCACCCCAGACTTCAGTGCATGTACTCTGACCTCTAAAATATTTTGAACTCGGCTATTCTCTTATACTGCTAATAGGCACATTTAACTGACCTGCAGGCCCCCAATATATGGTGAATAATTTAACCATGGCCTGCGAGTTAAATGTCACTAGTGACTGCAGCACATATTGTGCTACCAACAAAGTGACAATGCAGAGCATGACTGCAGGTCTGTTATCAGTAACCTGTCTGTGCAGGTATAAACTCTATTTCGACCTACGAAGATAATCCCTTTTGACAGACCTAAACCCTGCAGGTAAGTCTTAAATGCCCACAGGACAGGGTGCATGGTATTTAAAAGTAGTACATGCAAAGGGTTATTTTTAAACATGCCCTTACATTGAAAATTCCCTAATGGCTATTTCTTTGCACAAAGGTTTGCTGTTCAATAGGAAAGCATTGGGCGTTAATATTAAAATTAAATAATGTTATACCTGTCTAGGAACCAGATAAAGTCAGTCTTGGGCTTTTTAAAATATTTATTTCAAATCCAATTTCTTGGTAAAGTTGGATTTTGAAAATATTTAGCAAAATGTGTTTTTAAAGATACCCCTAACCTGCCTAAGCTTTCAACTGTCACCCAAGAGCTCATAGCTCCTGATGAGCTGTGAATAGGGTCCCAGAGCTGAGAAAAGTTCTTGTGTGTGTGTGTGAGGGTGTTGAACTTTCCTTGACAGGCTGGCCTAGAGGCTTTGCCTAATCCCTTGAATACCTTAAAAGGATGCTCAGGTGGGGTTGCTCAGTTTGCTGAACATACCTCTAAGGTGGGCACAGGAGCTCTGTACAAGAGAAAAAGGCCACATGGTATTAGGTAGAGAGGGGCACTGTGATATTATTTGCAGTGGGGCACACAGGTACTGCTGCAAAAGTGGGTAGGATTACACCTGTGGAACTTTTTCCCTATTGGTTAGGGGGGGACCATTAGTCACCCCACCCACATGTGTCAGGAATAGATGTGGTGTACTTGGCCACTCTGTGGCCCTGTGGAAGACAGTAGGACTACAGCTGCTGTTGAGATCCCTGGGAAGAACCCTAAGGGCTGGACTTGCTCCACCTTGTACCCAGGGGAAATAAATTGACTCCAAGGGTCAGCTGGCTGACCTACTGGCAAGCTACAGGGCCACAAAAAACACAAGAAGCACACTTTCATGAAGGAGCCCAGGTTCTTAGTTTCAATTTTACATTCTCTGGACTCTGCTGGTGGCTTCTGTTAGAGCAGGTCCTGATCTGTAAGTACTGTTCCTGAGGCCCTGAAACTGGCTGGTCATAGTACACTTCTCCTGCCTAGCCCTAAAAGCTGGGACTTATAAAATGTTCTGGTCTTTTTGTCTGGAGAACCATTGTAGGACCAGGACCAACCTGCCAGTCTATCCACCAAGGGTGCATCGATGGTGGGACTTACTGCGCCATAGCTCCCACTACGTTCTTCTCTGCAGCAGCAAACCAACGCAATAGCCTGATGCTGACCTGCATCAAGCGAGGTTGAACACTCTTCAGCTACAGCTTGCAGACTTGTGCAACTGAGGGAATCTGACATCCAGAAAAGAGTCTAAGTCAAAAGGTAGACATCTTCAGTGGGCCTGCCAAGGAGCAGCATGCAATTAACGTTGACAGCTTTCTGGATATGAACTCCTGGCTTTTCAAGCTCAGAGCTTCTCTCTCTTCATCAATGGCTTCACCGAGACCTCATATTTTGTCAACCTATTGTCAACGACCCTGTAGTCGCATCCAGCCTGCAGCCTTGTCCTGCTGAGGACTCTAGCTTCTCTGAAATTTTTTAAGTCTAAAGGTAAATGAACAGGTGCACCCTGATTCACCTTTCTGACCAGTGCTCTACTGTAGCCAGTCTTAAACCTTATGCTTGCCCTGGCCTAGCATGACCAGTAGCCCATGGTCTGTGCGTTATGCTTTTTGCCCCTATTTTTATTTAACACTTTAGAAATGCCTCTCTCTTGTGCCCCTTAGTGGATTTCTGTTGTTTTAGTATCATTTGGTTCATTAAAATGTTCACCATTTTTATAAATTGGAGTGGGAATTTTGTTATGTTATATTGTTAACTTTTTTACTGTTTTGGTACTTCTAAATAATCCACACATTAAGCCTGTCTGTTGTGTGCCACTGCCAGCAGGGTTTAAGCTCAGGATTAAATTACTGAAGCCTTTACTGGGCCTAACCAGAATAGTGGCATTATTACTTGTGGTGGAATACCATCCACCCCAACTCATAATACACTTTTCCCAGTGCTACAATCTAATACCAATATAAACTGTCATGATGGAAACATGCATGCAATTTCCATGAGTGCCTTTACAATGCTGTCATTACAATGTACGCGCCTTTACCATGCAAGCCTTTACAATGAAAATTTTCAATATGTGTGATAAAAGTTTAAGAGGTAAATTTAATCCAATAAAATATATATATATATACCAACATATGCCAACTTAACAATGGGGCATTGGGAGGCTGAACATGTATGAACGGAAGAAGAGAAGTGTGAATTCCTCAAAAAGGGCTTCTGTATTTACTCCAGGTCAGTGGTGGTCTCGTGGATTTCATTTCCCAAGCGGCCAGTTCTATAATATTGGAGGGTAAGCAACAGAATACACTGAATACACACGTTCGTCTTTTTGGGCGCATTAAGAAGGCAGTTGTCAGCATAGAGATGCAGGCACAGTGAATGGTCACAATAGGAAATATATTCCCATATGTGTGTTTGCATGTGAACACCCGTCAAGTTGGAACTTTAGTTATGAATGAGTTTTTTACTTTTCCTTTGATACTCTCATGTCCTCACATATTTATCTCTTTCCTTTTGTTTTCCAGGTCTAATGTTACAAGGGCCTTTAGCTCTTCCATACAAGTGAAGTATATCATGCGAAGACACCTTACATCTAATGAAGGTTTGAGTGAAGCCTAGGACTTTTTCTTGTTTTCTTGGTCTTGAAGAAATGCTGACTGATCTGTATGTGAAAACATAGGCGTGAAACATGTCGACCGCTAACAAGGGTTAAAGGATAAATTCTCCTTTCCCTAATTCTGCCCCCTTTTTTCATCTTGGCAGAGTGGGGGAACATTATTTCCTTTAACACTTCCCATTTTTTTTACCGAGACCCCCTGATAATATTAAACTGATTGACATTGGGGCCTAGAGTCAATTTTAAACCACTACCTCCAGCCCTTCACTCCCTGGTAGGTTTGAGTCTACTCCTATACCCGACCACTGCATTTACAAAAATATTTCTGACAGAGAGCCCCCTTGAGGGGCACGTCTGGCATTGCAACACCAGCCCAACGAGGAGCAGGCCCTATGATGAAGCATGACACTTATTAGGTGTGTGAGGGTGCTTACTTCCGCTAATAGGAGTGACTTGCTGACCTGGCATCATCCCTTGGAACACTGTACCCATTCTTTCTAATAGTTAGAGTTATTTCAAGTGATAATAATAACTAATGCCCTAAGGTAACTATATCTCGCTCCCTTGCCATGCACTGCTAATTACCCCACAAAATTATAGACCTCATGACATCTTTGATAAAATCATTGATAATACATATGTAACATTTGCAGTAAATATGTTGATGACAAAACTGTGCATGGTGGGGGAGCAAGTTATAGTTACCTTAGGGCACGAGTTATCGTTACGTGGATAATACTAACCCTAACTATAACATGTGAATTTCTGTGGTTTTGTAGATTTAAATGGTGAGTCTAACTATAACGTCCCAGGAACCTTTGGGTTATTAAGTGTATATATATATATATATATATATATATATATATATATATACAGATATGTATGGTCAGTGACATCATTGATGACATCTCAAATGACACCACCGATGGCATCATTTAACCAAGCAAACTTTCATATACTTCATAAAATACCATTTAGATTTTTTTGAACTAAGAAGACACAGGTGAGAGACTTACAACACAGAGCTTACTGTGACCTTATCAACTACTACATTCACTTATCACCCATGAGACAGTTCTCAACGGATAGCCCTGTCATTTCTGAACCACTACTCTAAACACTAATGACCAAAGTAATACATCTAACCCTTTAGGACAGTCTACTGCAAACCACAACAACACCATTTGTGAACTTGGAAAGACATTTTACTGAACATGTCAGATTTATACAAACAGCTACAACATACAACCAGTAGAGAGGTCTTAGCAGACAGGCCACTATGTCACAAACCACTAGTCAAAATTGTCTTCATCCTGGACAAAGATGTGAGCATTGAGGTGAATATGTTTTAAATGTCTATTTCACTGCACTATCACCGTTCAGAAAGGTCTTAGTGAACAGATTAATTTATTGCAATATACTACTACAGTCATTGATCACAAAAGAGAGAGGTCTAGTGAAACTGGTCAGTATGTTGTAAAAGAAAGCTATAGTCAACCATCATTGTGGAGAGAAGTCTCAATGAATAGCTTAGACTGTCACAAAGCACTACTGTTCACATACATTATCAAGGGACATTTGTCAGTGTGGAGGCTAGTTTACTTATAAATGGTACACCTGCTTTAAAAACAGGACTACATATCAGATGACAGCCAGAAATAGCATCACTAATTAGTAGTACAGAAAGAATACTAATTTAACTTTTAAAAGTAGATTAGTATACATCTTGAAGTTTCAGAAACTTTTATGAAACACTCACTGGATGATGTCATCAGTGATGTCATTTGCAATGTCATCAGTGACGTCACTACCATGCCATGAGTGATGTAATATGTGAGGTCATAAGCAGGGCTTTGTGGGGGTGTAAGTTATAGTTAGCTCAAGCAACTATAACTGCTGAATTTCTATGGTTTGTGTGAGTCAAATCAGAGCCCAACTATAACGACCCCATAACCTTTGTTTTTGAGTGAATTTCTAAGGTTTTTAAATTTTATTTCCTAACTATAACATCCCCGTAACCTTGTTTTTTTCAGAGAATTTATGTGTTTTTTTACATTTTATTTCCTAACTATAATGCCTCTGTAACTCTTGGTTTTTCAGTGAATTTCCATAGTTTTTTAGTGGTATTTGTAACTACAATGCCCCTGTAGCATTTGATATTTTTAGGGAATTCGTACTTTATTTAACCATATTTCCTAACTCTAATTTATGTCTGTAACCTTTGGTTTTTTGACTGAATTTGTAAATTTAGTTATTTTTTTTTTTATAAAACACTCCAAAATATAACAATAGTTTAACCTTAAATGATGTGATATGAGTGGGTGTGTGACTGATTGTGTGATTGGTTCTCTTGGTCTGTAAGTGGATGTATCAGTGACAATATGGGTGTGTGAGAGGATATGTGAGTGACTGTATGGGTGTGTGAGTGGCTGTGTGGGTGTGTAAGTAGGTATGTTAGTGTGTGAATATGTTTGTGAGTGGGTGTATGAGTATTTCTGTGGGTGTTTGAGGGTGTGTGTGGCTGTATGGGTCTATGAATGGTGTGTGAGTGTCTGTGTGGGTCAGTGAATGGGTGTGTGAGTGGGTGTGTGAGTTGCTGTGTGGGTCTATGAGTGGGTGTGTGAGTGGTTATGTGGGTGTTTGAGTGTTTGTGTGAGTGGCTGTATGCGTCTGTGAATGGGTGTCTGAGTGGTTATGTGGGTCTGTGAGTGGCTGTATCAGTGACTGTATGGGTGTGTGAGAGGGTGTGTGAGTGGCAGTATGGGTATGTCAGTGGTTGTGTGGGCTTGTAACTGGGTGTGTGAGTGTAGGAATGTGTGTGTGAGTGGTTTTGTTGGTGTTTGAGGGTGTGTGTGAGTGGCTGTATGGGTCTGTGAGTGGTGTGTGAGTGGCTTTATGGGTCAGTGAATAGGTATGTGAGTCTTTGTATGGGTTGGTGAATGGGTGTGTGAGTGGATGTGTGGGTCTATGAGTGTGTGCGTGGTTTTGTGGGTGTGTGAAAGGTTGTGTGAGTGGCTGTATGGGTCTGTGAATGGGTGTGGGTGGTGGTCTGTGAGTGTGTGTGAGTGACTGTATGGGTCTGTGAGTGTGTATGAGAGTGTCTGTATGGGTCTGAGTGAGTTTGTAAGTGGGTGTGTGGGTCTTTGAGTGGGTGTGTGAGTGGTTGTGTTTCTGTGAGTGGATTTGTGAGTGGCTTTATGGGTGTGTGAGTAGGTGTGTGAGTGACTATGTGGGTGTGTGAGTGGCTGTGTGCGTTTGTAAGTGGGTATATGAGTGTCTGCATGGGTTTGTGAGTGGTGATGTGGGTGTGGGAGTGGCTGTATAGGTCTGTGAGTGGGTGTGTGAGTGGATTTATGGGTCTGTGAATACGTTTGTGAGTGGTTATATTGGTCTGTGAGTGTGTATGTGAAGGGCTGTATGAGTATCTGAGTGTCTCTGTGTGTCTGTGAGTATGTGTGAGTGGCTGTATGGGTCTGGAAGTGGGTGTGCCAGTGGCTGTATGGGTGTGTAAGTGGGTCTGTGAGTGGCTGTATGGGTTGGTGAATAGGTGTGTGAGTGGGTGTATGGGACAGCCTTGTACAAATCCACAGAGCAGCCTGGTGCAAACCCACAGGGAAGTCTGACACCAATCCAGGACAGCCTGGTAGATATCGATGGGGCAGCCTGGTGCAAACCCACTAAGCAGTCTGGGACACATCCACGGGATAGCCTGCAACAAATCCATATGACAACCTGGTGCAAAGCAGATGGGCAGCCTGCGTGAGCCATTGGGCTTCCCAGCACTGACAGTGCATCCACCACCCACACAGGCTTTCCACTTCTGGAGAAGATGGGATGCCTCTATCAGGCTACAGCTCTTGGGAACAAGCGGTGCCTTCACGGTCTCACAATATCTGTCTGCTTCCTCTTCAGGTGAGCCCAGGCTGTCTCAAAAAGTTCACAAAGGCCAAAGGAACAGATGATGGACTGAAGGTTGAACAATGCAAATCCATAATTTTTTGCCCACCACGACACCCCAGTTTGGATCCAGTCACATGTAAATCAGTTTTGACTCTGTTCTCCATGGGAACAGTCCTGCTTGAACAGTCAGGCCAGGTCCTCCATGGACTGGAAACAAGCATTCTGGAACCAGTTTTAGGGTATCACCCCTCATCAGCCAGGCTAGCTTGAATACAGGGGCACACTGAGCACAGGACCCACATCTGGGCATACTCTTCCCACTTAGGGCTACAAGGGCAAAAAGAGCAGATAACGGATGGAATGCTGAACAATGCAAACATTCACCCCCAGTCACAAAGATCTGGGTTTAATCCGCCATTTTTTTGCCCACCATGCCACCCCAGTTTGGACCCAGCTATATGCAAATAAGTCTTGACCCTGCTCTCCATGGGAGCAGTCCTGCCCGAACTGCCAGGCCGGCCTCTCCCTGGACTAGAAACAAGCATCCTAGGAACAGTTTCAGGATATCACCCCTCATAAGCCAAGGTAGCTTGAATCCAGTGGTGCAAGGAACATAGGACCCATGTCTGGACATACCGTTGCCACTTAGGGAGACGAAGGCAAAAAGAACAGATGATGGATAGAATGCTGAACAATGCAAACATTCACTCCCTGCCCCCCTTCCAGTGCATTCCCCCTCCCCAGCTGATATCCTGACCTTATCCCCTGGGGCTCAGACATAACATATTTTGGGGGTGGGGGACCAGCCAGCCCACTTCCCTGGGCTGAATTTGACCTCAGGGACCCCATCACCAGGGCCCAGCCATCTGTCGTGGTTCCCCCGCAGGGTACCCAGTGTGCAAGGGGACCGCAGGGGGATTCTCAAGGTCCCCACGGTCCCACCTGCCTACCTGTCTCCTGTGGGAGCCGGCATGGTTGTCACAGACAGGGAGCTGCTAAACATGCAGCTCCCTGTCTGTTAGAGCAATTGTTTACTTTGTTTCACCGCCCACATCTCTGCAAGCAGGGAAAAAGAGGAAACCTCCACTTCCAGTAAGCTAGAGCTTTTTGACACTGTTTGATGTCACTGACAATGTCATGAATTATGTAATCTGCGAGGTCATAAACAGTGCATTAGGGGACCGCAAGTTGTAGTTTTCTAAGGTAACTATAACTGCAGAATTTCAATGGTTTTATATGCTTGAAATGTAAGCCTAACTATTAGGTCCCTCCAACCTTTAGTTTTTTTCAGTGAAGTTCTAAAGTTAAGATATTGTATCAAGTTTTTGTGAATTTAAATATTTGTTTATGAACTAAATAGTGATGACAATGTGTGTGACTGATTAATTTTTGCAGTTATAGTCATATTATAGTTTAAAGCACTGCAAACATATATTGAATATGAGATTTTATATTGTTTTTAGTTAAGCGTTTTCACATTTCTCATTTGTTAAACAATTTATATTTTAAGTTATTTTTTTTTATTTCTCCTTACATTCACCAGTTTTAAAAAATATCTACAGAGAAGTTCAAATAATTTTTTACAAATAATTCTACAGCTATAAAATATTAGCATACCTTTTTCATTGAAATATACATTATTTTTTTTTAAATATATTTCTTACTGTAGTCTCATACCTATTGTGAATCTTCACGTTGGGGTCACAGTTTTTATCATATTTCATGTGCTAATGAAACATATACAACCACCTTTTAAAGGCTGAATTGACATCTAGCCATTTATTTGTGAGTATTTACTACATACAATAATCATTAGAAAATTTATATTTCATGATATTTTGCTAATTTTCGTGGAGTTGCGATGGGATATGTGACCATAGCATGCCATATTTCCATAGTCACAATGGAGACACAAATCTATAGTTTTTTAACATTATAAGTTTACACATATCCAGACGTTTAGTTTCCAATATGAACTTGTTGATTTACTATTGTACCAGAAAAAGTATTATAAATATAAGCACATGTATATACTATCATTGTTTTCTCTTACCTCGCAGAGCTGCGATGAAGACGAGGTGAGTGCACGATGGCATTGCGGAGACCATGTGACCAAAAAAAAACCTTTCTGATTGGTTAGAGACATTTCAGTTATTTTCAGAGGAAGATGACACCCCTCTTTTCTTTTCCATTCTCTTTCTATCCACCAGGCAGTTTACACTTGTGGTATTAGTATTCAATTGTGGTTATTTATTTTTTGTTTTTTGAGGCCTGAAGAGAATGATCCCCGCAGTCATTCTGAAGATGAAGGCTAACCAAGAAAAAGAAAGGAGAGCATTGTCTGGACATTCTTTACAATTCCAGATGGGGGGAAAAAGTAACTAGCAGTCTCTGCAAAAATGTTTTGTCATGAGGCTCAGATTAAGAGTATTAATGTGGAACATCATCCATGAAAAAACATCTGGAAAGCATGCATAGAACATCATCTGGAACTGCTCTTCGTGCTAATTTTGAATTAGAGTGCCTGGCTTTGCTACAGCTGAGCAACATTGTATTAAGTGCAAACACACTTTGGGCCAGATTAATACTTTTTCATACAAAACTGTGTTAGCGCAGATTTGTGTGAAAAAGTATAGCGCCGGCTAGCACCATTCCAAGACGTCGGCCGGGTGCCATATTTATAGAATGGCGCTAGCCCGCGCTAATGCCTTGTTATTGTAAATAATTACCGGGACTTACCTGGGATGGGTCCCCCATCCTGTGGTGTCCCTCTGGTGTGGGGGGGAGGGTGGTGGGGTCCCTGGGGCCTGGGAATGGCACCTGTGGGCACTTTCTATGGTCTATGGCACTATGGAGTTAAGTTTGAGCTGAATTAGCCTCAGAAAAAATGACGCTAAGTCAGCACAAACCAAGTATAAATATGGGCCTTTGTGTGTAGGGGAGCAGTCAGTGGAAATTATAATCAATACCATCAAAGCACACAAGTGCTAGATTTTTCATTTTTGTGTAAAACAACGTTTGTGGTATGTTATTTCTCATAATTCATAATACTGTTTACAAAGATCTTCTAAAAAAAAAGTAACCAATAATGCTGCAAAAACCACTAAAAAAATTCAAAATGTTCATAAAACGTAAAAAAATGTATTTTTCCAGAACCGCTATACAGGTTAAAGAAAGATTAATTATCTGTTATATATTTGTTTGTTACTTCTATGTGTCACAGTATGTGTGCAGGTGAATGACAGTTTCTAACACTTACTGTATGGCTCAGTGTCTGAATGTATTCATGTTTGTTGATTGAGTGAGTAGGTATGTGTATGTTTGTATGAGCGTTACTCCTTGCATGAGTGAATGATTATGTATGTGAGTAGCTGCATGAGTAAATGTATGGGTGACTGTCTAGGTGCATGAGTAAATCTATGTGTAAGTGACTAACTGTGTGAATAGCTGTATGGGTGAGTGAGTTGGAGTTTGAGGGTGTCAATGTATGACTGTTTGACTATGTGCATAAATAATAAAGTGTTTGAGTATGCGAGTGACTGTAGAACTTAGTGAATGGGTGCATGAGTGGTTGCATTACCGAATGAGTTGCTGTGCAATTAGCTCCATAGGTGAGTAGCTGTATTACTCCCTATAGCAGTTATTGAGTCTCCATGTAAGTGGCTTTATGGGTGAGTGTATGTCTGCATAACTGGATATGAGTGGTGAATATTTTCGGTATGTAAATATGTATAAAGTTTATTGAGTGGATGCATGAATGCTTGCATTGGTGAGTGACGTGGTGCATAAATGTGTATGTAGGTGAATTACTTCTTCTGTGAGTAGCTGTATGACTGACTGACTGACTGGGTATGTGAATGTCTTTATGGGTGAGTGACTGGCTGCGTGAATGGCTCTATTGGTAAGGCGATGAGTCTGTGAAAGGTTGTATGGGTAAGTTAGTGGATGTGACAGAGGCTCTACGGGTAAGTATTAGTTGTTTGAGTACCTGTATTGATGACTGAGTGGGTATGTGAAAGCCTGTATAGGTGAGTCTCTGGCTGAGTAAGTTCCTGTATGGGTGAGTAACTGGGTATATGAATGGGTGTATGTGACAATGTCTTGCTGCATGACTGGATGAACAGGTGAATGACTGGGTGCATGAATGAATATATACTTAACTAACTGGATGTATAAGTGGGTATATGAGTGAGTACCTTACTGTGACAGTGGCCGTATAGGTGAATTTCTGCATGTATAACTAGCTGTATGTTTGACTGACTCAGTAAATGAGTAAATGAGTATGTGTATGGTTAACTGAGTGGGTGCGTGAGTTGCTGTATGAATGATACTTTGAGTGCATGAAAGTCTTTATGTGTGATGGTGGATGTGAGAGTGATTGTATGGGCGAGTGACTATCACTTTAAGTACTTCTAAGGCTGAGTATTTAGGTATACAAGTTTCTATATGGGTGAGTGTCTGACTGCAGAAATATAACTAGGGGTGAGTAAGTGGGTGTATGAGTATTGTATGTACAAAACGCTGGGTGTATTAGTAGGGGACTGTCTGCATACATAGGTTGTTGTAGAGGTGACTGACTGGTTCCATGATTACTTGACTGGGTAAGTAATTTCCTGACTGAGTGGATCTATCAGTGAGTGCATGTCTCAGAACGTATAGGACTTATTGACTATGTATGTAATTTGCTGTATGGGTTAGTATCTGTTACATGAGTATATACATGGGCGATCGACTGTCTACGTCATTGCCTGTATGGGTGCGTCACTATATATATAAGTACACGTATGGGCAAGAAACTGGCTGTGTGAAGACCTAAATGGATGTCTATCTGGCTATATCAGTCTCTCAATTGCTAACTGTCTCAATATGTTAGTAGCTGTAAGTGTTTGTATGAATATGTTTCTGGGTGTGTGAGTGTATGTATACGTGAACAAATGGATGCAAAAGTTGCTGTATGGGTGAGTGACTATCTGCATAATTGCTTCTATATATAACTGATTGTCTATGTGACAATGTATAGCTGCCTGATTGGATGCATAACTATATGTATGAATTATGTGTATTATTGATGAAGCAACATGTATTTACTTACCTTTGTTAGCACTAAAATATTGCCTTTCAAGCTGCATTAGAAGAAAAAGAAGAGAACAAATAGTTAAAGTTTTATAAGGTAATTCTATGTATGAAAATTTGCTAACCTGTAATAAAAAATATATTATTCTTAACACAACACAAACAAGTTTTATTATTTAGTATAGTAATTATATGCATTATGTTTCTCCACTATTGGCAGATGCTATACTTCTTTATTATAAAATAAGTCTCTAAGGGCCAGATGTAGCAAAGTTTTGCGAGTCGCAAATGGCCCGATTCGCTATTTGCGACAATGCAAAATCGGAAATGGGATTCAAAAACACCATTTCCGACTTGCAAAAAGCAATGCGAGCCGTTTGCGACTCGCAAAAATTGTGACCCCATTTTGCGACCGGCAAATAGCAAGTCACAATTTGCGAGTCGCAAAGCTTATGCAATTGCAACTCGCAAATTGCGACTAGTCACAAAAAGCCCAGTTTGCATGTCCCATTTACCACTAACTCAGAGCAGGTGGTAACCATAACCAAAGCATAAAAGGAGACCCAGAAAGCATCTGGGTTACTCAAGATGGCGGAGATATACCTGATAGCAGTGAGGAGGAGAGTCCACGCCGCACAGCAGAGGAGGAGGAGGGGCCACAGACAGGAGAAGATATATAGAACAAGGCAGACTCTTTTTCAGCAAACTGAGGATGAGATATACGATAAATATCGCCTTAGCAGCGCAGCCATACTAGAATTAATTGACTTACTGAAACCACAGCTAGAACACCAGACTCTGTATGGCTGCGCCATCCCTACGCATGTGCAAGTGCTATGCTCACTGCACCTCTTGGCCTCAGGGAGCTATCAGGGGGACATTGCTGTGGCAGGTGGGGTATCCCAAAGTGCAGTGTCAAGGTTGCTCAGGGCATTCATAGATGCCTTAGTCACACACATGGCACGCTTCATATACCTACCAAGGAATGAGGCAGAAATAAACAGCACCAAGCTGGACTTTTACAGGATTGCAAACTTTCCCCATGTCATAGGATGTGTAGATGGGACACATATTCAAATATGCCCCCCTGCAAACCTGGAACATATTTTCCGCAACAGAAAGTGTACCCACTCACTGAATATTCAGGTTGTTTGTGACGCCCATTATATCATCACTGACATTGTAGCTAAGTTTCCAGGCAGTACCCATGACTCATACATTTTTAGGCATAGTGGGATACATCAACGCCTGGAACGTGGGGAATTTGGAGACGGATACCTCCTAGGTAGAGCTACAGACACCTTGCAGACATACACACAGGTCACTGTGCACACCAATCAGGACTTCCTAACAGTGTACTTTTTGTGCCCAACAGGTGACAGTGCATATGCTCTAGGGCCATGGATTATGACTCCGTTTTTAACACCCAGCAATGAATGTGAGAGGCGATACAACAATGCACATAAGAGGACCAGCAACATCATAGAGCGCACCTTTGGACTCCTGAAAGCAAGATTCCGATGCCTCCACCGCAGTGGAGGTGCCCTCCAGTATACCCCCATTACAGCATTCAAAATTGTGGTCGCATGCGCCATCCTCCACAACATAGCCACCCGACGTGGGCTACCTCTCACCCCTGCAGACCCAGATCCTGATGATGAAGAGCAAGAACAACCACATCGCCATCATGGGGATCGGAGTATAGCTAATCAAGGCAGACTGAGACGGGAACACATCGCAAACCAATACTTTGGAAGATACGTGTCAACTCCAACCATACTCACCTATTGACCAAAAACACCATTTGTTAAGTGGAACAAATAAACTATTTAATTAGTGCAGAAATTGAACTATATACAAGTAATGAATGTCCATGGGCATGAAAATGCAAACCAGGCATGTGGCACATTGACGTCATGTGCCACTTCAACAGGACCAGGGTAATCTCTATGACCTTCTCCCCCTCCTGCCAGCCTGGCTGGTCCCTGGTGCTTCTGCTGTGCTCTGCCTGGTACTCCTGAGCACCCTACTGTCAGTGGCAGAGACACTGCTCACTGTAGAGCCCTCCTCACTGTCCTGGGGTGTTTCCCCTGTGCCCCTAGACAGATGCCGTGCCTCCATCAAGTCAATGACGTGGGTGAGACGTCCCAGGCCCCTAGCCACATCCCCAGCGAAATGGCCCATTTCCACCTGCAGCCCAACTGTCCTCCTCGACAGGCCTGTGGTGTTCATAGCCAGCCTGCCGATGGATGTGGCCATCCTGTCTAGTCTGTGCAGGAGCTGACGGTCCCTGCGCTGCCCACCCTCGGCCTGGGCCAGTAGTCCTCCCGCCAGTTCCCTCATGGCTAGGGCAAGGTCCCCAGTGTTCGTGCATATCATGTCCATCCTGGAGTTCAGTTGCTGCATGCTGGCCTCGTTATTGCGCACGAAGCGGTGCAGCACACCACTAATCCTCCCTAAAATTCTATTTTGTAGGCGCTGACCATGCAGCAGCTGTGCCTCACTGGTGCTGGGAGGTTGTTGGCCGGACTGCAGCCCTGATGTCCTGGACCTGCGTCGCCTGCGCAGCGGTGGCTGCCCTGTGTGTTCCACTGTCTCACTCCTGTCTGTTGCTGGCGCAGCCTCTTGGGATACAGTTGCAGCAGGTGTGGATACTGCAGGGATGATGTTGGCTGTGCAGGTGGGAGTGCTGGCGGGTCCTGAGGTGTCCTCATGGGGCTGGCTGATTTGAGTAGTGGTGGTGTCTTGTGGGAGACCTGTGGGACATGGCGAACAGACTGTCAGTGTCTACTATCTGTTGCACACTTCCTAATAAACATTTGCCTATGAACTGCCTACTTGACTACATTTCCCATAATGCATCATTCTGGTGTTTGCTACCCTGAAATGGAGCTATCTTGGTTGAGCATGCCCCTGTGTACATGGTGGGTGGGGGTATGGCATTGATAGGGGTACAGGCATGTCACATGGTACTCACCGGTTGATGTGCTGGGCTTTGAGGTGTCCAGGTCCCCAAATCCGGATACTGCCTCCTGCTCCAGGGTTTCCTCCACCCTTTCTTCCAGGGGTGTAGGTGGTGGCACTGACGATGGTCCCCCTCCTGTGCCTCTCATCTCCCGGAGCCTTTCAGCCACCCTCTCCTTGGTCCGGGAGCGGAGGTCATACCACCTTTTTTTGATGTCATCAATGCTCCTGTGGCTCACCCCCAGGGAATTTATTTTGTCCTGGATGTCCTGCCACAGCTGTTTCTTGGTGGCTTCAGGCACATTTATGGCTGCCTTGCCAAATAATTTGTCATAGTGCTGACAGCATTCGTCTGTCAGCACCTCCAGCTCCCTCTCTGAGAACTTCAGCTTTCTCTTCCTTGGAGTTCCTTCCATGGCAGCTGCTGTTTCTCCTGTGTGCAGTTCAGCAGTTATAAAAGGGTGTGGTCCTCCCTCCTCCCAGGTGTATTAGTAAACTTCCTGGCTGTGATGTCATCATCATGTGCCAGGAAGTGTTTCCAGAGTGTTCTGGAGTGGTTTCTAGAGTGTTCTGCAGCACCTGTAATCAATTTACATGCAACTCGCAATTTGCGACACCCACTCGCAAATTGCGAGTTCGTTTTTTGCACGGTCGCAAAAAGCGACCTCGCAATCGGCGGACTCGCACACTGCGTTGCGACTCCGGGTGCGAGTCGCTATTTCGGCACTGTTGTTTTGCCTGCATTTCGATGTGCGACTCGCATCGAGTCGCACAAACTTGCAAATTGCGAGTCGCAAATTTTTTTTTTACTACATCTGGCCCTAAGTCTCTATAGCTGCTCATCACTGAACAGTGGGGGGGAAAAACAATCATATGAACTTGAAAAAAAAATATATATATATAGTACATTCCTTAAAATTAACAGTACTATGCATAAGCTTTCTCAGTTTTGAACATTTTTCTTTTAATAAGTAGCAGTTACACACACTATCATTTTAGAATAAAATATTATTTTTTCTATAACTAGTACACTGAAATAAACCACAAAACCATCTAAAATGTTGCTAATTGGTATACCTGGTACAAATTATTTTTTTATGCATACAGTTCAATGAAATTATTTCACAATTTAATTATGCACAAGTTTTGCTAACAGTACCATTTATAGGCCAAATGATGTCTTCACTAGTAATGAGTCACATACCAAGAAGCCTGTGTTCCTGTTTTTTTTCTAGAAATTATAACAAATTAGAAGTATATATTACATTTTCGTATGATATTCAACACATCACCCTTATTAGGTTGAATGATGTCTATACTAGTAAAGATCCACATAGCAACAAGACTGTATCCAATGTTATATCACTGATCCACCTTAACACTTTGGTTGCAGAAACAGCAAATAGGAATTTGGAAGTTTGAATTTTGCTTAAATAGCACATTGGTATCATTGCATTCGGTCTATCCACTTTCAGTATTCAAATATACAGTATAATTCCCACAAGTAATATGTAATCCTTTTTGGAAAATTATAGCCCAGGTACAATATGTTCTCCTAGAAATTGATGTCTGGCCATTTGTAGACAATAGATTTCTTTTACATATTTGACAGGTCATATTTTGGTTATTCTTTTTATTAGTTTTTCAAAAGACACACTTTTACAATCTGGAAGTGTTTAGTACAAAAATCGCTCAGATTGGATTTCAGTGGTAGATGAGAAAGAGCAATGTTCACATTTGTGATTCAATATGTAACTGAGTCCAAATATATCATCAATACTCACATTCTCTTGTTCTAAAATTCCAAAGATCACCATAATAAATTCCTGTGCATCTTGTTGAGCATCTAGAGTAAATACTATAGATACACTATATTTATCTACTACTCCTCAAAATCCTGAAGCAGATTGGATTACACTTCTGTTTTGAGATAACCGCTAAAAGTAATTATAAAGTGCAGTACACAATGTATTTCGTGGTATATCTTGGATAGCATTTACAACATGGGGTAGATGAAAAAGAACATTGAGGACAACATTAACATAGCAGTTAACCCCAGTATTGTTATCCAACTGGAAACCAACAATGTGTCCTTTCTTTTCCATCTTTTTTTCTTTCCATATTCTTTTTTAAGTTTGCTTTCCATGATTTCTATTTTTGTTGTAGGCTGTTTTATGTATTTTCGCTTAAGACAGAGTATGGGCTTTTTTATACACAGGGTACTCTCCTACATTAGGAGCATATTTACTTCTTAACCTGTTGTACTCTCTTACACAGTTTACATCTGCATTTACTTTTTTTCATCAGAATCAATCAGAAACAAACCAGCTAATGTTTGAACTTGTGACAATGCCACATATGACATTCATTCTTTAAAAACAGTACTTCCAATATTTATGCAGCATCAATACTTAAACCTTGAGACTTGTGGATTGTTACAGCACATGCAAGATAAACTGGAAACTGTTTTCGTCATACCTACAAATCTTTCACAAGCAAAAAATATACAACACATCGTCCAATTTGTTTCAACCCATCCACCTCATCACACTTTATAGCTAGAGATTCAACCTCATTATGGTTTAGAAAATAAATAAAGTCAATAACTTTACCCATTGCACTATTTATGAAACCCTCTTCAAAACTTAAATTACATCTTAAAATGATTCTACAATTCTTGACGATACATAAACACTTTTCTAATCCAGCAGCCTTAGAAACTGATTTCTCCAAAGATTCCAACTTTTGTTGTAATGTTTCACTAAATAGTATAGTTACTCCTTGGTGTTCGATATTGTCAACAGCAGTAATCTCCAAAATGTTTTCATTTTCTAGTTTTACTAATTCTTCATTAAACACAACACATTCTTGAACTATAGGCATCAAAGAAACTATTGTGGTCATTATGACTTCGGTGGTCTTTTTCCAAGACTGCTGAAGCCGCTGCCGCCAACAGACTGCCGCTGCTGGCGGTCCGAAGTCCGCCATATTATGAGTTAGGAAGGATTTCCGCCTGTATACGGGTGGAAATCTGGCCCGGCGGCCTGGCTGATGGAGGAAGAGAGAAGGTTCCACCACCAGCACTGCCAGACCAACAAGACTCCGCCTGCCATATTACAATACTTAATACGGCGTAGCAGTGTCCTGCTGGTAGTGCGGTGCTGGCGGGGGATAATGCCAGGACCCATCCCCTTCCAGATGACCACCTCACCAGAAAAGGTAAGTTAATCGTCGGAAAGAGGGGGTGTGGGGGGTGTTGGGTGCTTGTGTGTGGTCTGGGTGCATGTATGTGTGCGAATGGGGGTGTCTGTGTGTATGTGTGTGAATGGGGGTGTCTGAGTGTGTGTATGTGTGCGAATGGGAGTGTCTGTGTGAGTGAATGGATGCTGTATCTGGGTGTGTGCATGAATGCGGTGGGGGAGTGCGTGTATGGATATGTTGGAGGGAGTGCGTGTATGGAGACGGTGGTGGAGTGTGCATGTATTGATGCGGTGGGGGAGTGTGCATGTATGAATGCGGTGGGAGAGTGCGTGTATGGATGCGGTGGGGGAGTACATGTATGGATGTGGTAGGGAAAGCACATGTATGGATATGGTAGGGGACTGCGTGTATGGATGTGGTGGGGGAGTACGTGAATGGATGCAGTGGGGGTGTGCATAATTGCGGAGGGGGGTCCGTATGTGTGAGTGCGAGTGGGGGGTGTGTATGGTTGTGTGCGGTTGGGTGGGAAGGGTGTTCACTTATGCGTGGAAATTAGGGGAGGGTGTTTGATTGTACGTGGAAGTGGGGAGGAGGGTGCGTGCATGTGTGTGGATGTGAGGGGGAGGGTGCCAGCGAAAGGAATGGAGATTCCTATCACCGGGTGCGTTCCCGCCAGGGTTTTCATGGCAGTGCAACTACCACGGAAGGCCTGGCCAAACTGCTGAAGTCGTAATATGGCGGACATCACCACTGGCCTGGCGGCGGGCCGACCACCACCACAGCCATGGCGGTCAGGTGACTGCAAAAAGCATAATGACCACCTATATGCTTTTCCTCTTTACAAAAGTTATACATTAGCTCAGCTGCTGTTTTGGAAACAGTTTATTAATAAGTCGAGTTTCCAAAATCAATTTTGCCTCCTGTGTCAGAACTCCAACTCTGATGTCTTTTAGAATGTTTCCATAGTCCATATCAGAAACTTGACGTATATTTTTCAGAAGTTCCTTGTATTGAAAATGTTGCCAAATGTTGACATTCCCAATACTTCCTGTGTTTCGAGTGTCATCATGTGAGAGAACTTTATTAAACTTTATTAAACATCTGTCTTTTTGCAGGAGTTAGTTGTTGAAGGTCTCTAAAAACTATCAAATGCTTTCCTTTTGTCTTGTCTTTCCTCTTGTATTCAGTTTTTATAATCTCTTGCATTCACAGATGGACAAAAGCATGATTAGATTTTAAACCATGCTTACCTTGTCAATAATCAAATCATCTTCTTCAAAACTCTTTCTACATTATGAGAAGCTTCTCCAGACGCCTTCATGTATTTCAATTTATTATCATGTTCCACTGGGAGCATTAACAGTCCATGTAATGTGATTCCATTGATGTTGTGGGCTGCCAATTCTGTAGGTGCAGTTACTACACACAATAAGTTGGAATTTGTGATTTTTTTAAAGTAAGTAGAGATAACTTAATTAAAAAGCTTTTCCAGTACCAGCTTGTCCACTAATGTATAATAGAATTGGCTGAAATATTGAGCAACTGCATTCCTTTCTGTGCGGTTCTGGTCCATGTTCTATTTTTTCTTTTACTTCAATGTACATTCCTTTTTGCTCATTGTTTAGTTGTCCAACTAACACATCTAGATCTTCTGATACCAATCTTGCTTGTTCCATGGCAGTTTCCACTTCATTTATAGCTATGGCAGATTCATTTTCAATGATAGGTTTTCCAAGAGGATCTTAATTTGAACGTACCAAGCTGAGGCTACTTTGAGGACTATCCTTTCAATCTCAGCAATTATTTCTTCTTGCTATATCTCTTCATTTAACATTTGTAAATAGTTTTTAAACATATGACACTCAATAATATTGTTTATAGCATTAAAATAATCTTCATAGCAGTTATAGGCCCTCATTATGACCTTGGCGGGCAAGCAGCCACACTCACGCCGCAGTCATTTTGAGATCCCCGCTGAGCCGGCGGGCGGAAACCTGGTTTCCGTCCGCCGGCCCAGCGGGGATCTCGGCCGCAACACAGGAGCCAGCTCCAAATGGAGCCGGCCGTGTTGCGGCTGTGCGACGGGTGCAGTTGCACCCGTCGCGTTTTTCACTGTCTGCTATGCAGACAGTGAAAAGCTGAATGGGGCCCTGTCAGGGGGGCCCCTGCAATGCCCATGCCAGTGGCTCAAACCACCAGGAAAAGGCTGGCGGTCGGGGACTCGTAATCCCCTGGGCAGCGCTGCCCTGGCGGATTATCACTGCCATAACAAATGTGGCGGGAAACCGCCGGCCCCAGCGGTGCAACTGCAGCGCTTCCGCTGCGGTCAAAATACACAAGATTGCACCGCCAGCCTGTTGGCGGTGCAATTGCCAAAACAGCCCTGGCGGTCTTTGACCGCCAGGGTTGTAATGACCCCCATAATCTTCAAGTAATTCCAATTCACTGCACCAAGGTTTAAACAGCTGAAGTGCTAAATAGAAAAATTACCTTTTATCAGAAGTTTGGCACATACGTTTTGATGGTAATTGCATTTTGAAATATTTGGTTTTTCATCCATCACATCCTTGAACTGCATACTTTCCTTCTTCCATGTTTTCAGTAACTTTACTTTTATATCAGTGGTTTCGAAGAATTTCACAAAGGCTTTTGTCTTCAAGATGGGTACTTCCTATTGGATAGCATTTATCCTACATATTCGATCTTACAAGATCTGTACTCTCAGGATCAACCTCTGCCATGTACTGAATTTCAGGGAACGATTTCAGTACTCTGCTTCTTGTACTAGATAGGACAAGACCTACCCAGACAATTCCTTTTGATTTTGAGAACAAACTTGCTGAACTAAGTCTATCACAGGTCTCATAAGAACCTATTTCCCTGTGAGAAAGCATTTTCAGGCTGAAGGAATACAATTTCTTGCTGACAGTCTTCTCTGCAATAATCTCCTCCCACATCTCCTTCATTTCACTTTTTTCAGATTTTGTAACGTATGATGTAACATATCGAGCCACAGCAATTGAATTGTCTGCAACAAATTGAATGTACATGTTAGCGCTCCACATATTTAAAATGACTGGATTATAATCATTGATGTATTTGGACTCTTCTGTTCTTTTTAAATCATATGTATTTTTGGAAGATATCCTTGTCTATGTATGTCTGACTGAGGACAAAACGCTGTTTACTCTTCCTTTTGATATAAAAGGCTGTTTAAATCAAAATCAACCTCTTGTGTAAAAATTCCCAAATATTTTCCACATCTATGTGTTTTGGAAACACAATACTTGCTCTCTCAGACCTTTTCCACCAGAGTGTTTTGGTATGCTACATGTCACATATTGTTCTATAAAAGGCAACACAGAGTCATCAGCTTCTGATCCAAATTTTGGTGTGTCATTTATCCACAGTAGTATGTCAATATGTGGAACCCCTTTTGCCTGGTACTCTTTTCTCCAAAAGAAATCACTTACTTCTCCAAGATGGGGATTTGTCTTGTTGCAGATAAAAGCAAGAATAGCTTGAAATCTGTGGTTGGAATATCTACACACATTAGCAGGATCTAATCAGCACAGTTCTCCAGGTGTTTTTAGATTAATATCCTTGATATTAGAGTTTGCTTCTCTTAAGGACTGATTGAGGTCATCCCATGCATACTCTGCACACCTCAATGTAAAAAACTAGGTAGGTGGACCCAGGTCCCTCAGCATACACTTCAGATCTCCATAACGCCAGTACCAATATTCATTGGTTCCCCGTTAACACGCCATCAAATTAATCAAGTTGCATTCTAATTTCTTATCCTTTTCATGTACTTTGTTTACAAAGTCTCTTGCAGATATATTTTGAAAAACACTTCCTTTTTTAGTATGTGATTCACTGATTATGTGAGTCCAGACAAGCCCCTTTCGAAAAGTAGATTAAATGTATATGGAATACACTGTCTAAATATTTGATCTTCTGAATACAATTGTGTTGTTCGGTATTCAGCTGTTAGTATTCGTATAGGTTGGTTATCATATAAACCACCTAGTCTAGTGGGAAACAACTGGGGAAAACAGCGAGTCTCTACATTTTTGTCCCACACACTTATTGGAGCTCCCTTACCTTGCTTCATTTGGAAAAGGTCAATAGCATCTCCAATGTCTTCTTTAGAATGTAATGGATGGATGATATAGTGCTCATCAACTTGTTCTGCTCCGGATTCATCTACGTTTTCTATTTGGCCACTGCCAGACAAACTGGCATCATCAACATTTGGTACATCAGGCTCAACATTAACATTTTTGTAATACAGATTACTTTGTACCAGGTGTAAAGTTGCATGTTTAACTTTATTAACATCTACTAACTCTTCCCAAATTGTTTTATTCTTTCTGTGCAGTATTTTCACTGGCTGACTGAAGTGTTGCACAAATACTTAAAACATTGCCTCTTAAGTTAAGCCTGACTGCCCAGTGCCAATCTATCAGGGGGTAGGCATCGGTTAATTTAGGGTATGTTTGTTACTTGCCCTGAATAGGATTGTGGTTCATGCTTAAACAGGGTGCATACCTCTGTTAACTAGAAACCCGATTTCTAACAACCAACATCTCCGAAGATTTCTTTATTTTACACGGTCTTAAAGACAGAACGCTCTCCAAATCACTTTCCACTATATGTTACAGGATATACGTTGTTACAAGTTATTGTAGAATTGAAATGGCAGACCACTGGTACTCCAAAAAAATCTCAACTATTTACTGCTTAACTAATAAAGTGATAATGAGGGATAGCAACCTGTGAGTATCCATTGTAGACACTAGGATGGTGGTTGACTTGGATATAAACCCTGGTCAAGCAGCAGCCACAATCCTAGTCAAGGTAAGGGTCAGGCAAACCCTAAATAAACCTGTGCTCACCTTCTGGTACCTTGGTACGGAACATTTAGGCTTAACTTAGAAGCAATGTGTAAAGTATGTGTGCAACCAGTGAAAAGACCACACAAAAAGATTACACACCAGGTTGTAAAAATAACAGATTTTCATAAATAATAAAAAATCCATTAAGTGAAGCCATGAATTTCTAAAGAATAAACTGTAAATAGCACCTAGAAGCAAGAAGCGCCAACCAGGGATATCTGTTTGCGCTGGTCTGTGACAAAGTAAAAAGTTCTGGCCAACCACGATGGAGCGTGATCCGGCTACAGGGACCCAATTAGGCCCGCTGAACCAAAGTACCTAACAGTCTGGTTGTGGAGTGTTGCGTGGATCCAAAACACAGATGTGTCACACAGGTGAGACAATGCGTTGGTTCCAAGATGCGGTGAGAGTGCAGTGCAAGGTGCTGTCGTGACATTGTCGACGATCCCGTTGCAATGTGAAGGTCAGTGTCAGGGATCTATTGCGCAGCTGAATCGATTCATCGCTTCCAGTAAGTGCAGAGGATGCGATGAGGAGCTTTAGCATTGTCATTGTCATCCAGGCTGCCATTGATGAAGGATGCAAGGAGATGGATGTGGCAGTCGGGGTGGCAGGGGAAGCGCTTTCCCTGCCATACTTGATGGGGGAGGGAGGTGGGAGGCACACAGGGAGCGCGCTAGTGCTCCCCCTTTGGGCTGGGTGAAGTATGAGATGGTCTCGTCCTCGGCACACGGTAACCGTGGCCGAGCGAGAGACCAGTTCATCCTCAGCACCCAAGGAGTTACGATAATACATATGTGTTAGACTTGTCAGCTTTAGGGTGGTGTTCCCCCAAACCTTTTGCCTTACTCCTCCAATTTTTCTGATCTTGTTTTTGTTGGCCTTAGGTCTCTGCACAATTTACAACTGCTAACCAGTGCTAAGGTGCTTGTGCTCTTTCAGTTAAACATGGTGAAATTGGCATTCACCCAATTGACACAGTTAATTGACTTGTAAGTCCCTAGTAATGTGCCTCTACATGTACCCAGTGCCTGGAAATTCAATGCCACTAGTGGGCCTGCAGCACTGTTTGTACCACCCACTTAGGTAGCCCTTTAAACATGTCTCAGGCCTGCCATTGCAGCCTGTAAACTTCTCAACGAACAAAGTGAAATAAGGTGCCCCCACAATAATATTTTTTCTTTCAAAACCCACAAATGTGTTAATGTTGTTTCAGCAAACAGAGAATCAAAATACTGTTAAAAATTCCTGAAGTAATAAAGTTCTCAGGTGATAACAGTGAATCCAAATTACAAAGTACATAGGCCCATATTTAAGAAAAAGGACCACATCAACTTTTTCTGAGCCCCCTTACAGCACCTAATGACACCATTGTTGCCCTGTATTTGCGAATTTAGAATTTTCACCATTCCATTGATTAAAACATTTTTCCTAATTTCTCTTCCCCTACATTGTCACTTTTCTTGCCTTTATATGTGTGCATTTGTCTTGCGAGAGGGATACATAAGACCCTGCTGAATAAGTGGAACAAGATGGGGCAGTATACAGGAGATGGACAGAGACATAAAGAAAACAGTATAGGGAGAAATGTGAAGTAGCGGGAGAAGGGGTAGAGATAAAGGTGATGTAAAAAGATGTAGAAAAAGAGGTGCATTAAAGAGACGTAAAAGCAACTAGAGGTAGAGGTAAACAGAGAGACAATAAAAAAAAGATGTAAGGTATATATAGAGAGAAAATGAGAACTGGTGTAGAAAAACACGTCAGGTAAAAAGAGTGGTTGTAAGAGAGAAAGGCAGAGGGGGTGGAGGGCAGAAGGGGAAACATGGTGTAAAGTGAAAAGAGGAAGTAAAGAAACAGACATAAAATAGACAAAAAAGGTGAGTGCGATAGAGAAATGGCTTTGAGAGAGGTAAGTTATTAAACACATTGAGAGAGTGAGCTAAAGATAGAGATTAGGTTGTTTGAAAATTGATGTAGAAGGATGAGGGAGCCAGGGAGGTTAGATGCAAAAAAGATGCAAAGAGAATGGTGAGGAACAGACAGAACAGGTAGAGAAACCTGGTAATAAGAGGGGATTGAGACCGATGTATATAGATGTTTGCACAGAGAGTGATAGAGGGAGAGGTAGATGAAATTGAGTGTAGGATATTGAGAAGTGATATAGACAAAGGTGAGTTAAAG
Organism: Pleurodeles waltl; assembly: GCF_031143425.1. NCBI lineage: Eukaryota > Metazoa > Chordata > Amphibia > Caudata > Salamandridae > Pleurodeles > Pleurodeles waltl. The sequence continues at coordinate 1,607,160,428 of NC_090444.1, forward strand.
AAAGCTGTGATAGAGAACTAGAAAGAGGGAGAGCATGAATATACATTGAGAAGAAGACTGAGAAGTTAAAAGAGAGGGTTAACACAGACAAGGTGAGACTAATTAAGGAGAAAGAAATGACACATGAAAATGAAAAGATTCTTTTTCAAATTAATTGTTACTAATTGAATACAAGGGTTAAGGCTTGGCATGACAGGCATACATACTAAGGGATTTATTTTAGCGCAACACAGTGGAGCAACCAAAGTGGCCTAGTTGTATTGCACAAGGGGAAAAAAACACCACAGAGGCATATTTTATGAATATGACCCTGCTGCTGCTCACTGCTCCTGCTCTTGCACAGAAACAGTAAGCTTAGCACCACGTACAACCTTTTCACCATGCTACGGACTACCATAGGATTAAATCTGGGCAATTGCCCTTTTTACCCTTGTATTAAAACATCTTTGTATGGAGGAAGGTAGTTGCGGAGGTGTCCTTTTGTTGTGTGTGTTGCCATTACTGCTCCAGTGCTTGATCCTACTACCACCACTGCTGACATATTTGCAATAGATGTTTCAATTATCTGTCTTTACATCCTCAACATCTGTTGAAGTTTTAGCTGACCACTCCACTCTTTCATAAGTCCACCTCTTACCATTGGTCTGGATTGTTAAACCTGACAGCCTAAGGATGGTCTTCCCTCCAGCTTGTTGCCTAAATCCTCCATTTTGACCTTGTTTTTGGTGATTCTAGAACTCAGTGTACTTTCACACTGGTAACCAGTGCTAAAGTGCTTGTGCTCTCCCCCTAAACATTGTAATATTGGCTTATCCACAACTGGCATATTTAATTTACTTATAAGTCCCTAGTAAAATGCATTGCGTGTACCCAGTGCTATTTGTGGGCATGCAACACTGATTGTGCCAGCCACTTAAGGAGCCCTTTAACCATGTCTCTTGCCCACCATTGCAAAGCTTGCGTGTGCTGCTTTACACTGCCATGTTGATCTGGCAAAATAACCCTTTTGTTGGGCCCAAACCTTCCCTTTTTATACTTGTAAGTCACCCCTAAGGTAGACCCTGGCCAACCTAGAGGGCAGGGTGCAATGTATTTAAAAGCAGGACATGCACGTTTAAGTTTAACATGCCCTGGTAGTGAAAAACTCCCAAAGTAGTGTTTCACAACAGCAATGCCTAACTCTCCATAGGATAACATTTAGATTACCTTATTACATTTTATAAGTGCAATACCTAATCTGGAATAGATAATCATTCCATGTTTGGAGTCTCTGGAATTACAATTTAAAATCACAATTTATAGTGAAGTCGGATTTTAAATTGCAATTCTGAAAATGCCACTTGTTTTTTCTGATTTTAGCCATTTGGTACCTGCTGCCTGTCTCTGATCACTTGTGGGTGGTGGAGTACAGCTGGGCTTTGTGTATTGCCTTTAGACATCCACATATAATGGGAGCTTAGGTGTGACTTTGTGGACCATCCTGGGAGGATGGGAAGGAGTAGCTGAGCACAGCATCACTCACAACACAATAAGCTGTGTCCTCTCCCCACACAAATGGCTGCACAACACCCTGTAGTTATTCCAGAGTAAAGGCAGAAAGGGTTGGAGATATGTGCACTTCACAGGCCTGTCTTTGAAAGCCCGACTGGGTAAAAGTACTGGACCTCTGACACCACCAACTCAGTACACTTCTGGACCTGTGAAGATTCTGCCAGGAAGAAGAACTGCTGTGATGGTGAACCACTGCCACTTTGCTGGACTGCTGCTTTGCTGGATTCCTGCTGTGCTGTGCTGCCCTGCTGGCTGCTGATCACCTACCTGGTTGAGAAAGACTAGACATGTTTCACTTGAACACATAGTGACTCAAAGGGCTAGCTGGCTGTCCTCCTGATCTGAATTCTCAGGGACATTAAAGACTTCCAACCTCTCTGCTCCTGAACCTGGACTCTGCCATCTGTGAGTCTTGTCTGCCAAGTTGTGCCCATGCTGCACTCATGAAAGTGTGCCTAAGGTGTTTGCTGTAGTGGAAACGATGCATCCTCTGCTGCGAGAGTAGAACTGATGCATCACAGCTGCTGGGAGGATCAGAAACAGTGCATTACTACTACTGCGTGGTTTGGAAACGACACAACAGGCTTGCAGCGCTGCATCTATGGACTAGCTCATCGCCTTTGGCACTAGCGCGCACCCTGTGTGCCTCCCACCTCCCTCCCCCATCAAGTATGGCAGAGAAAGCGCTTCCCTTGCCACCCCGACTCCGCCTCGGCGATCTGAAGACAGTGCGCTCACAGCACGCCGATGTCATCAGATGCTGCCAGGGATACGTTGGAAGGCATTTGCTTCCAGCGCGAGGAGAGAGAGGACCCTTTTGAGAGGAGTCCTTCTCCTTGGGGTTGGTGGGGTAGTTGGGGGGGGGTAAACAGACACAGGGGGAAAGGAAAGAGTTTTTCCTTTTTCCCTGTGTCTGTTTAAAGTGGATTCCTGTTCCATGATCGCAGGCAAGGTCTGCGATCGTGGAGCAGGAATCCATCCACTAGACACCAGGGATGTTTTTTCTTTGTTTAGGGGTGCGACCCCGTGGGCAAGGGTCGCTCCCTTGGGGGCAATGTTAGATCCACGTTTCGGCCCCCCCGGGGGCCAGATTGGCCATGTTTTTTTTTGGTCTATCTAGCCCCCATGAAACCCACTAGACACCAGGGATTCATTTTAATTGTATCTTTAGGGCAGCAACCCCTTGGGCAAGGGTCACTGCTCTGGGGGCAATACATTTCTCAATGTTTCCCCCTCCCCCCGGGGCTATATCGGCCATTTCTTTGTCCGATCTGGCCCCGGGGCAGGGTCAAAACGCGCTAGGCCCCAGGGATTGTTGTGTGTGTGTATTTGTGTGTTTTTTGTTTCTTGGGGGAACCCCTTTTCAAGGGTCACCCCCCTCAAAAGGGGCACATGACTGTTAGCCATTTCTTCCCCCCTTGGGCAAGGGTTGCACCCCAAGGGGGGTATATAACTGTTGGCCCTTTCTGCTCTCCCTTGGGGCAGATCAGCCTGTTTTTTTGTGGGCCCATCTAACCATAGAGGGGGACAGAATCTACTAAGGTGCCAGGGATTATTTGTGTTTCTATATTTATATGTGGGGGGCCAGCCCCTTGGGCAAGGGTCTGCCCCCCAAAGGAGACACATGACGGTTGGCCATTTCTGCCCCCCTTAAGGGCATATCAACCTATTCTTTTTAGGCCCATCTACCCCTAAGGGGGAAAGAAGCCACGAAGGTGCCAGGGATTAGTTTGTTTTCTGTTTCCTTGGTGGGGGAGTGGCCCCTTCGGTAAGGGTCGTCCCCAAAGGGGGTACACAACTGTTGGCCAAGGGGGGCAGATTGGCCTATTATTAAGAAGCTACTAAGGCACCAGGGAAAATTTCAAAATGTTTGGTGGTGGGGTGTTTGTCAACTGCAAAGTATTTGCATTTGTGATTATAGCAGTTTATTTTTCCTTTTTGTTCTCGCTCAAAGCTTTTGCTTCTATTCCTGTGACTCCTTGTGGTTCTGGCAGTGGTGGACCTGCAGTTTGAGTAGTTGCATGTTTTAGGTAAGACAACACAATTTACTCCAAATGAATTGTGTTGCCATGCAATAATGACTGTTTTGTAACTGGTGTATCAAATGCAGGATGGTGTGTGAAATTGTCCCTAAATCTGTGCACAATGATATTTGTGTTCTCTTATGTGTAATTGTCTTTTATTTTTCCTTCTTAGTGGGATATCGTTGGTGATTGCTGTGTCTGTGCAGAGTAGTTGGTGGTGAGTCTAGTTTTTTCAGGGAAGTAAGTGGTATAGTTTTTGAGTTTATAACTTTTTGTGATAAGCCATACTTTGTTTACTACTTATCTTACATAGTGCTGGTTGTTGGTGGTGCATTTTTCAAGTTACTTTTTGTAGGAAGGATCATGGCTAGCTGCAGAATGATCGCACAGCATGTTGCTGGTATGCTTTTGAAGTCGTCTTCACCCCATGATTTTGAGACTGACTCTGAATCTAAGGCAGAGGAGGAAGTGCAAAATTCTGAAGTTAATTTTCTGTCAGAGAGGAATCATCTGATGACGCCACACTGATGTGCTAATAGTGCAGCAGCCAGCGGCAGAAAGGCTCCCCATTGGAAGACCTGAACTCTGGGTTGCCTGTCTTTACTGGTCTCCTGAGGTGTAGAGTGAATACGGAAAACTTTTTGCCTATCAATTTCTTTCAGTTGTTTATGGATGATGTACTTTTGAAAGAGATTGTTGAACAGACTAATTTGTATGCTGAGCAGTACTTGAGAGACAACAGTGTTAGACTTAGGCCACACTCTAGAGCTACCCAGTGAATTCCCACAAATCTGGAAGTGTTGAAGAAGTTCTTAGGTTTAACTTTTTTGATGGGTTTGAAAAGGAAACCCTCCCTGTCTTCGTATTGGTCTAGTAGTGCCTTGATGGCAACAGCTATATTTCTTGCAACCATGAGTCGTAATCTGTATTAGCTTTTTCTTCGGATGATGAATTTTGTGGATAATGCTTAAGCCTTACCACAAGATCACCCTGATTCTGACCATCTTTTTAAGATTAGGCCTGTCCTCAATCATTTTGTGGGTCGGTTTTCAGAGGTCTATGTTGCAGGCAAAGAAATAGCTGTGGATGAGTCCTTGGTCCTGTTCAAGGTTCGTTTGGTTTTTAGGCAGTGCATTCCTGGCAAGAGGGCACGGTATGGAATTAAAATGTATATGCTGCCTTAAAGTAGTACAGAATATGTTTATAATTTCTGGGTTTACACTGGAAGGGATTATAGTATTGACCCCCCTGGTTGTCCTCCCACTTTTGCAGTTAGTGAGAAAATTGTGTGGGAACTTGGTAGATGGCTGTTGAACAGAGGTCACCATTTGTATGTATATAACTTTTACACTAGAGTGCATTTGTTCAGGGAATTGTTCAGAGTGGACAATGTTGCTTGTGGCACAATCCACTCTAACCGGAAAGGCTGTTCAAGGGAGCTTGCAGTGCCTTGTGGAATGATGAGCTGCTAGCTCTGAAATTTGCAGACAGGAGGGATGTGTGTATGCCATCCATGATGAGCGTACTTCCCCTGTGGCTGTTTGGAGTCAGGTTGCCGAAGTGTACAAACCTGTGTGCATTTTAGATTATAATAAGAACATGTGTGGTGTAGCTAGAGTTGATCAGAGGTTAGAACCTTACACTTCTGTTCGTAAGTCTTACATCTGGTATAAGAAGTTACCTATTCATCTTTTCCATTTGGCAACTTTTAATGCTTTTGTTGTGTTCAAGAATAGTTCTCCAGAGTCAAGGATGACATTTGTGAAATTTCAAGAGTCTGTCATGGAGAGCCTTGTTGTGGTGGAACAGGCAAGAGTTCCTAGGGAAGCAGTGGTGGAGGATGTGGCTAGATTGAAAGATCGCCACTTTCCTGATCAGATTCCTCCTCCTCCGAAAAATGACTTTCCCACTAAGAAATGTATAGTCTCTGCCCAAAGAGGTATCTGGAGGGAGACTCGGATGTACTGCCCCGATTGTCCTTCAAAGCCTGGGCTGTGTGGGGCTGGCTGTTGTACAAGTTACCACACCCAAAATATTTATTGGGAACTACTGTGAGTGTAAACTTCCTGTATTGTTTTATATTTTTTGTTCAGTTTCACTGTTGGTATTTCTGTCATGTATTTAGTCAGAGATTTTGTGTTTGTAGTTTTGTACTTATTTATAATTAGTTAGTGGTTTCTTTGTTGTTCAAAAACAATTATGGTGGTGTGCATGGAGTGGCGCTTCACTGGCAGTGTGTGTGGTGTTGCGCTTGGCTAGCGGTGTGCTTGGAGTGGCGCTTGGCTGGTGGTGTGCGTGGAGTGGCGCTTGGCTGGCGGTGTGCGTAGAGTGAAGCTGGCTGGCGGTATAAATAGTGACTTGCTGTTGGCCACTACAACATACTGCTAGCCAAATGCCAGTCCACATACTCCATCAGCTGGTGTGTTTGCAGTATCAGGAATGTGGGCATATGAAAGTGATGGGTCCTTAAATGGTGCTGTCTGTTGATGTGAGTATTGTAATGTGCTGGGCCCGCAACTGCCTGCGTAAATGGTCTTGTGCATGTCACGTATATAAGGTGTGTGAATGGACTGTAAATCAGTTGGTGCTGTGACGTGGCTTTACAGCTCATAATCTGTGAGTCATTGGTTCAGTTTTTTGGCCTTTCAGTTATTAACAGTGAATTTCATTTTTGTGAAATCTCTTCTTAATAAAATTTGATCTACTGAACAATCACTCACCCTTGTGCCAAATCCAACCACCATGTGTGGTAAAAGTAAAAAGAAAAACTGTTCCACTGTAATCAGGCGTCGAAGCACACCCGTGACATGCTAGGAGTTTCAGGTGGGACCCCGATGATAAAGCATGCCACCAACTATGTTGTTGGGTGAAGGGTCTTTTTAACATAACCTAAGTGTGTTTCTTTTCACAATTTTAGATTTTGGGTCATCACTGAAGTAAGAATCTTGATAGTGTGCTTGCTTCTTCTCTAGGGAAAAAGTACCAGCTAGATTAGTGTGAAGACTGGACACTTGTTGGAGTCTGGGGATCTGTGGCTTGCATGGATTCCCCCAACATGTTCTTGCCCAAAATTTGCTCACTTTTCTTTGTAGGATCACCGTGCCAGCACAAATTTCATACGACCCAGCATTCCCCTCAGTCTCCCAAGTAAAATGATACCTCACTTCTAAAAATATATACATTAAAAATAATGCTTATAAACTTGTTGTGCCCTCAATCTCTACATGTTTTTGGCCCTTCCCTATCACAGGCACTAGGCCTCCCACACAAGTGAGGTACCATTTTTATCAGGAGACTTGGGGAAATGCTTGGTGGAAGGAAGTTTGTGGCTTCCCTCAGATTCCAGCACTTTGCAGCACCAAAATGTGAGGGAAAAGTGTTTTTTTAGCCAAATTATGAGGTTTGGAAATGATTCTGGGTAACCGAACCCAGTAAGAGCCCCACAAGTCACCACATCCTGGATTACCCTAGGTTGTCTAGTTTAAAAAAATGCACAAGTTTGGTAGGTTTTCCTAAGTGCTGGCTGAGCTAGAGGCCAAAATACACAGCTAGGCACTTTCCAAAAAACACATCAATTTTCAAAGTAAAAATGTGATGTTTCCTGTAGCAGGCACTAGGCCTATCCACACAAGTGAGGTACCATTTATATTGGGAGACATGGGGGAACACAGAATAGAAGAACAAGTGTGACTGCCCATTTTATTTCTCTACATTTTCCCCTTCCAAATGCAAGACACTGAGTAATAAAGAAGTGTTTGAGAAATGCCCTGTAATTCACATGCTAGTATGGGGACCCCTGAATTCAGAGATGTGCAAATAATAACCACTGCTTCTCAACACCTTATCCTGTGCCCATTTTGGAAATACAAAGGTTTCCTTGATACCTATTTGACATTTTACCAAATAAATTGCTGCATACCCGGTATACAATGAAAACCCATTGAAAGGTGCAGCTAATTTATTGGCTCTGGGTACCTAGGGCTCTTGATGAACCTACAAGCCCTATATATCCCCACACCAGAAGAGTCCAGCAGACCTTACGGTATATAGAGTTTGAAAATCTGACATAACAGGAAAAAGTTGCAGAGTAAAACGAGGAGAGAAATGACTGTTTTTTTTTTACCTCAATTTCAATTCTTTTTTTATTTCAGATGTTATTTTCCGTAGGAAAACCTTGTAGGATCTACATAAATGATCCCTTGCTTAGTTCAGAATTTTGTCTACTTTTCTGAAATGTTTAGCTGTCCAGAATCCACCATTGGTTTTACACCCATTTTTGACACTACAGTAAGTGGAAGGAGGCTGAAAGCACAAAAAATAGTAAAAATGGGGTATGTCTCAGTAAAATGCCAAAATTGTGTAGAAAAATGTGGTTTACTGATTCAAGTCTGTGTGTTCCTGAAAGCTGGGAAGATGGTGACTGTAGCACTGCAAAACCTTTGTTAATGCCATTCTCAGGGGAAAAAACACATGCTTTATTTTGGAGCACTGTTTTTCCCTTATTTTGCAAAAAATTTAAATTGTACTTGTATTTTGGCTAATTTCTTGGTCTCTTCCAGGAGAACCTACAACCTCTGGGTACCTCTAGAAACCCTAGGATGTTGGAAAAAAGGAGGTAAATTTGGCGTGGCTAGGTTATGTGGACAAAAAGTTATGAGGGCCTAAACGCGAACTGCCCCATGTCGCCAAAAAAAAGCTCGGCACAGGAGGGGAGAAGGTCTGGCAGTGAAGGAGTTAATATTATGCACCAATCCAGTAAACATGTAAGAAATCACCTTTAGCATGTTTTTTCTGATAGTGAGAGTACCAAGCTGATTAGACACTGCATTGCGCATAAAATGTTGCAAGCAAAAAAAAAAAAAAAAAGTTCCAAACTAAAAGAGAAATAGCTTTCTCAAGTCTTTTTCAAGCTTTCTTTTTGGTAATTTATGACTGGCAGACACCAGAAAGCTCGAGCTGTCAGCTGTTTAGAGCACACCCGCTTCAGAAATTTGAAAATATCATTCAATTTTGTTCAGCATCTAGTGGACCTGAATAGCCCAAAATGGGGTAATACATTTAAAGCTATTCCAAACAGGGGGTCACATAGTTCCAAGTGCCATGAAAATCCTTTGATTTATGATTACAGCAGGTCTATGCTCCCCTCACTGGTCCCAATGCCAAGCAACTTCAAGGTCCTGCGTATTGTGCATAAGACCTTGCAGCAGCAGGGCTCCATATCCATGAGTTCAACTTTTCAGAGGTACCCCCGGGGTAGACATTTAAGATCTTCTGGTAGGAATAAAGGGCCAGATGTATCAATATTCCAGGTTGTGATTTCCAAATTGCGACTTTTAAGAAATCGCAAGCTTAGAAATGCAAAACACCATGTATCAAATGTGAAAATCTCAAATAGCGATTTCTTAAAATTCGCAAACGCTATTTGTGACATGCAAATACCGAATTGCAAAAAACTTTGCGATTCGGTAACTCAAAATAGCAAATAGCGAAAACGGCACACCGGAACAGCCTGATGACATCACAAGCAGGAAGTGAGTCAGCCCATGCTGTTTCCAGATGCCACACCCATAGGAGTAGTGAGAGAGACACAGCCCAGCACCATGGAGTCAGCATTGTGAGGAAGCCAGGATCAAACTGCAACATGGCCAATGCTGGCAATGGGAAGGAGAAGGGAGACAGGAAGAGGAAGCTGAAATTCAGTGAGAAAGAATTGGAGGTGCTCATTGAGGAGGTTGTTGGGAACCATGACAGACTCTTGGGCAAGACCTCACTCTAAGTACCTGAGAGTGAGAAGCAGAAACTCTGGTCTGACATACAGACAAAAATATGCGCTGTGGGTGTTGCGCAGAACTCTGTGGAGGAGATACGCAAGCGATGGTACGATTTGCGATCCCGTGCCAAGGAGAGGGTGGCCAGCACGCTTAGGGAGGCAAGGAGCACCGGAGGCGGACCATCCACCCACACACCGTCCACCCCTATGGAAGACCTGGTGGAGTCCACATTGCTGCCAGAAGCTGTCAGTGGTGTAACTGACATTGACACCTCAGGGACACCCAGCACCAGCAAAGGTAAGGCCAGTGATTATGTGTATCCCCACATGTGTATGTACACATGCCCCTTAGGAAAAAGAACATAGCTTGATGCACAATGAAAAGTAGTCCATGTCACATCTTACATACAACACAACAGTGCCTTCTGGGAGTGGTTGTACACAACCCTAGGTGAATACACAACATAAACAGCAAGATAGTGGTCACCCACAAAGAGAAACACCACAAACGACTCAGGGTGACACAATTTAATCTTACATTTAAAGCAACACTGTGGAAATCTGTGACAAATGCTAGAACTGACATGCTGCACATTGTCCTTGCAGATGACTCGGTTCCTGCTGCTGCAGGATCTCAAAAAGTGGGGGAAGCAGAAACACAGCCACAGTCAGACTCAAATACCAGTGAATCCTACAGTATTGTTCCGACTAGACGCAGGGCAAGGGTGTTACCACTGCCAGAGTACAACATGGTCTCAGATGAGATGCCAGAACACGAACCCACACCACCACCAGAGGCGTGTCCCACAGGAAGACAGCAGTCCCTGCACCAGCGTCAGTCAACTCCCCTCAGGAGGCGCCACAATGCAGGCAGACAGGGCACAGAAGAAGGAGTGGGCCCATCAATCTTTGGCAGCCTGGAAGCTTCCATGCTGAAGGTGCAGCGCCTGCAATGCAAACATTTGAAGTCACTGAACAGACAGTTTTTGTCTCACAATATGGGGTTACAAAACAAGCACTTGGAGACCCTGATTGAGGGACAGCAAAGGGTTGCTGAAAACACCAAGTAGTTGACACAGGCCATTCGGGAACTATGCACTGAGATATGGCAGGAGCGCGTCAGCCAGCGCAGGCGCCATCACCAATATTTGGCAAAGTTTGATAGCTTCTGTAGATCAGTCAATCGGCTTGCAAGTTCAACAGCCCATATATCACGGCGTGCCATTGCCACACAGGTGGAGATGGCACATTGCAGTCGGGACATTGCACAGGGACTGGTGCAAATTACCAACGTAGTGGATGCCATGCAAACAGCACGCAGTGCCACAACCAGCAAACTGTGTGTTGGTGACCGTGAGGAGTCCTCTAGCCTCAACAATCTGACAGTCCCTGTGATTGATCCAAGGCGTCACAGTGCCAGACACAGTATTGCAGGTGAACCTGCTACTAGAGGTGCCAGCAAGGGCACTGAGCACTCAAGTGGAGTATGTGGACATAAGAAGTGATGTTGAGGGCTACAGGGGACCACCTCAACATGTAGAAATAAAGTCATGCTATGATGCTAATAGTGTGACACTGTTAATAGATCATGTCTGCCCATTGTGAATAGCTATGTCCTAATGACACATTGGTTGTTTACCTGAAGTCAAGTTAATAAAGATGCTAACTACTGAAATACATATTATTGAAGTAGATTTTTCATTACTTACATCAAAAATGGTTGCGCGTGATGTCAGCACGTCTTTGCCTGCCTTCTGCTGCACTGGTCCTGTCTGCTGGTAGAAGGGGTGGTAAGAGATCATCATCCTCATCTGAGTCTGGTTCTGTGAGTTCCACTGGTATGCCCCTGGTGGTTGCTATGTTGTGCAGGATTGCACATGTGGCCACAATTTTGCATGTTGTCTCAGGGCTGTACTGTAGTGCACCTCCAATCCTATGGCTGCACCTGAAACGGCTCTTCATCAGCCCGAAAGTGCGCTCCACCACGTTGCGGGTAGCCCTATGTGCAGCATTGTACCTCCTCTCTGCTGGAGTGGCAGAGCTCAGGTAGGGCGTTAGCATATAGGTGCTCACTGCGTAGGCACTGTCTCCTGAATGCACAGAAAGTAAAATGAGTACATTTGCTGCCTGACGTCATGCTTACATCAATGCATTATTGTGAACTATCAAATTACCTAGTAGATATCCTTCCTCAAACTCCCCAGCTAGCAGTCTTGTGTGTATCCCCCTGTGGAGAAAGATGTAGCAGTCATGTGTGCTCCCTGGGTATCTGGCCATGAGATCGGTAATGATGTAGGAGGCATTGCATATCACCTGTATGTTCATAGAATTATGGTTTTTACGGTTGTGATACACATACTCTGTGGCCGATGGTGGACAGATTGCTACATGTGTCCCATCAATGGCACCTAGCACATGTGGGAACTGCGCTATCTGGTAAAAATTAACTTTGGTTTGTTGTAATGCCTGTGGGGTGTTGGGGAATCTTATGTACAGTTGTATTCTGCTCAGCATGGCATTGAGGAATGCGTTGAAAAAAAGGGCACTCTGTGATACCCCTCTAGCTGCTGCTATGACCCCTTGATAGCTCCCTGAGGCTAGTAGGTGCTGGGAGCATAATACCTGCACATGTGTGGTATGCTATTGGTCCTGTGTGTTGTGCGCTGCAGCCTGGGTTGTAGCTCAGCTATCAGATCAAGTATCATGGCTGAGCTTAACCTGTACTTATCATAAATTTCCTCCTCAGTCTGGTCAAAAAGGGTAATACGCACTCTGAAAATGTGCTCCTGTCTCCTCCTCTCTCTCCTCAAACCTGCCAAGATCATCATTCTCCTCGCCATGACGTAGAGTGCAGCCATTGTGGAAGAGGGGCTGCGGCATTCTGGGCATCTTTATATAGGTCACAGCTGGTTACCACCTGCTTTCAGTTCGTGGTAAATTGCATGTGCAAACGGCCATTCTGCGAATATTCGCAAATTTAGATTTTTTGCTACATCGCATTGTGAATCCATATTTGCGTATCGCACTCTGCATCTCGCAAATAGCTGCACGATTTAGGAGATCGCTATCTGCGATTCGCTATTCTGTATTGCAATTAGCGATTTGCAAAAAACGATTCGTAAATAATATCGCTATTAGTGATACGCTGTTTGCGACATGCTAATTCGTGTCTCATTTGCAAAAAAAACACAATTTTTGCGATTTTTATTTTCCCACTGCGAATGCCTTTATAAAGACAGATAATAAATAAAACATCATAAAACAGATTTATGCATTCGCAAACGGACATTCGCACCGTTTGCGAATGCAAAAACGCTTGATACATCTGGCCCAAAGTCACTGTTCCTAAGTTTAGAACAGCCAGATGGGAAAGCCGCTCTATTTCAGTAGCAGAAGCCAAACTCTGGAATACACTACCAGACAGTATCGCAGGTTTAGACTCCCACATTGTTTTTAGCAAACAACTTAAGACCTGACTCTTCTCTCACCCCTAATGGTCCTTCGTGGGCTGGACATTGATTTTGTGCCTCTGTTGTTGGTAGCGCTTTGACGCCTCAGGGAATGATGCGCTTTATAAATAACATCTAAAAATACAACACATTCATGATAACTCTACACAGTGTCACACTATGAAGGAAGAGGAGACAGCCTAAGGGCCATATTTATACTTTTCGACGCACAACTGCGCCAACGCAGTTGTGCGTCAAAAAATCTAACGCCATTCTGAAGCGCCATGCGGGCGCTGTATTTATTCAATGATGTTAGCCGCCGTTAGCCGGCGGAGCTGCCTGGTGTGCGTCAAAAAAAAATAACGTATACCAGGCAGCGCCGGCGTAGGGGAATATGGAGCTTGGGCGTCAAAAAATGGGGCAAGTCAGGCTGAGGCAAAATTTTCACCTCAACCCGATTTGCGCCATTTTTTTTTACTCCCAACCCCCATTAAAATGACTCCTGTCTTAGCAAAGACAGGAGTCATGCCCCCTTGCCCAATAGCCATGCCCAGGGGACTTATGTCCCCTGGGCATGGTCATTGGGCATAGTGGCATGTAGGGGGGCACAAATCAGGCCACCCTATGCCACAAAAAAAAATTAAAAAAAATACTTACCTGAACTTACCTTAAGTTCCCTGGGATGGGTCCCTCCATCCTTGGGCGTCCTCCTGGGGTGGGCAAGAGTGACAGGGGGTGTCCCTGGGGGCAAGGGAGGGCACCTCTGGGCTCCTTCCGAGCCCACAGGTCCCTTAATGCCTGCCCTGACCAGGTGCTAAAAAACAACGCTAAAACGGCTAGACGTAATTTTTTTTGACCCGCCCACTCCCGGGCGTCATTTTTGCCCGGGAGTGTAAATACGGCGCACATGCCTCGGAGTCATTTTTTAGACAGGAACGCCTACCTTGCATATCATTAACGCAAAGTAGGTGTCCACGCTAAAAAATGACTCAAACTCCATGAACTTTGGCACTAGACGCGTCTAACGCCAGAGAATAAATATGGAGTTCGTTTTGCGTCGAATTTGCGTTAAAAAAAACGACGCAAATCTGGCACAAACGGAGTATAAATATGCCCCTAAATGTTTTGCTTGATTTCCTTCCGAACAGCGCAGCATCCTTGCTGGTTGTTGAATAAATGTAGGACTGACAAAGTGAAGTATATTGTACTTCGTACATTCCTCAAAACGGTTCTGAATATTTCTACTCCTTTACAGAAAAAAGGATCAGATTGAGGGTATATTGCAAGTAATCCGGTATTGCACATTTTGACATAGCATATTCTCTGGTGTTAAAGTCAATACACATTATTGGCATATCCATTTTAATCCGATACAATTAAATTATTTTAGAAACGTTGTTATGCATTAGACCAACAACACATTCTACCAGTGTTATGTTTTTTAAATTATGAACTGACCGTGTCATTGGAAAAGCTGCACGCCATATGGTACACTTCCAGTGAAAAAAGGTAATCATATCTTCTTCAGGATCTGTTTTCAAATGCAATTCGCAACTTTTTCACGCAGAAAATGTAAAATACTGAAGTTATAAACATTACTCAAACACGAAGTCAGAGCGTCATATCTGACAGGCATGCACTCTATTGCTTACTTGTATGTAGTAGGTCGTCCTCCAAATAAAAATATAGGTAGAAATATAACTCAGTTGGGCCGATTCACAAAAGCATTTTTAAGCACAGAAGCAGGACTACAGAAATGCTTTTTATGTGTTCTTACATGTCTTTCTGAATCAGCTGGAAACGCACAACTCTCCATTGTTAGACCTGACAGCCTTAGGGTGGTCATCCCCCAACTTTTTGCCTCCCTCCCTCCATTTTCTGAAACTGTTTTAGCTGGTTTTAGGACTCTGCTCACTTTACCACTGCTAACCAGTGCTAAAGTGAATATGCTCTCTCCCTTAAACATGGTAACATTGGTTCATTCCCAATTGGTATATTTGATTGACTTGTAAATCCCTAGTAAAGTGCACTACATGTGTCCCGGGCCTGTAAATTGAATTCTACTGGTGGGCCTGCAACACTGATTGTGCCACTCACATAGGTAGCCCCTTAACCATGTCTCAGGCCTGCCATTGCAAGGTCTGTGTGTGCAGTTTCACTGCCACTTCGTCTTGGCATTTAAAAGCACTTGTCAAGCCTTAAACTCCCCTTTTTTTACATATAAGTTAACCCTAAGGTAGGCCCTAGGTAAACCATAGGGCAGGGTGCTATGTAGGTAAAAGGCAGGACATATACCTGTGTGTTTTATATGTCCAGATAGGGGAAAACTACTAAATTCGTTTTCCACCACTGTGAGGCCTGCTCCTTTCATAGGCTAGCATTAGGGCTACTCTCATATACTGTTTGAGTGGTAGATTCTAATCAGAAAGGGGTAACCCGGTCATATTTAGTATGGCCAGAATGGTAATAGAAAATCCTGCTTGGTGAGGTTGAATTTTAGATTACTATTTTAGAAATGCCACTTTTAGAAAGTGAGTGTTTCTCTGCACTTAAAATCTATCTGTGCCTTACAGTCTGTCTCTAATCAATGTCTGGGCTGGGCTGGTTGACAGCTTCCTTGTGCATTTCACCCAGACAACCACAATACATGACACTCAGTCACACCTGCACTCATCTGTATACTGAATGGGTCTTCCTGGGCTGGAAGGGTGGAGGGCCTGACACTTACATTTCAAAGGCTAGTGGCCTGCCCTCACACAATGGACTGCCAAACCCCCTCCTGGGACCCTGGCAGACAGACCTGGACTGAAAGGGGAATGTGTGCACTTCAAAACAGCTCTTTGAAGTCTCTCCCACTTCAAATACATTTTTGGGTATATAAACTGGGTCTCTCACCCCACCAACTCAAACGCTTCTGAACCTGAACCTGCAACCTATCAAGAGGAACTGCCAGGTTGCCAAAGGACTCATCTGGACTGCTTTGCTGAGAAAGACTGCTGCCCTGCTGTTGCCCTACTGCCCTCTGACTTTGCTGAGAAGTGCTCTCCAAAGGCTTGGATTAAGTTTGCCTCCTGTTTTCTGAAGTCTCAGGGCCAAAAAGACTTCACCTCTTCAGGAAACGTCTTGTGTGCTGAAAATTTCTGCATATCCTGCCGGTAATGCCGCACAGCTGTTTTGTGACCGAGAAATCGCTGCACAACCAAACTGGAACTATGCAGCCCAACTTCCTGAGTGAAGATTTAATGCAGCACCTGCCTTGCGACAGAAAATTAGCTGCACAATCCTACCGGATTGATGCACAGCTGAACCGGATCAACGCAGCGGATTCCCAGTGTGGAAACTGACACAGTGCCTGCCGTGCAACAGAAAATTCGATGTATCGCCCTACCAGATCGACAACGCCTGTGACTTCGTCCAGCTAGCCCAGGATTTCCCCGCATTGTTCCTGGGTGTCAAAAAGATCCCCACATCGCAGTAAGGAACCAAGACTGAGCGCCGAGAAACGACGCAAAGCCCTCACAGAGTGGAAAGAAACGGCGTCCGGCGCACACCTTATTTTTCCACGCATCTCCTCCTCTGCGGTCTCCGTGTGTGTTATTTTTTTATGCAAACCAGGTACTTTGTGTGATCAAGAGACAACTGTTGATTTCTAAGATTTAAAGACTCTTTTTAATCTCGCAAAAGTGATATCTAAACTTGTGCTTATTGCATCTTTATCCTTTTGACCTTATTTTAACCAGATAAATATTATATATTTTTCTAAACCTGTGTGGTGTATTTTTGTGGTGTTTTCACTGTGTCACTCTATGATCTATTGCACAAGTACTTTACACATTGCCTTCTAAGTTAAGCCTGACTTCTCAGTGCCAAGCTGCCAGAGTGTGGGCACAGGATAATTTGGATTGTGTGTGACTTGATAGGGATTGTGCTCCCTGCTTGGGCAAGGGTGTATACCTCTGACAACTAGAGACCCCATTTCTAACACCTATTATTAAAAGTGCAAAAACACTGTCATTTCTGTTTGTACTAGTTGTGTATGAATAATGCCTTAGTATTCCTATGTTATTCCCATTTTGGAGATTTTGTGGTGATTTCACAAATGCCTGTAAGAGTATATAAAAGAGTATTACAAGAGATCAACATCAAGTACTCCAAAGTACCTTTATATACTTGCAGATTGAAAGATCGGCCCAGTGGTGCAAGAGAGAAGCTGCTTGGGTAGTATGAAGACGTCAGCTGGATGCTTATACACAGGCCTTGGACTTTTCCCAGGTCAATGTGTGATGTATTGCTCCAGTTCAGGTTTTTTCTTTGAATTCTTAGACTTATATCTTATTTATTTCGTTACAAAATAGGAATAGAAGTCCCAGAATCTAAATAAAAATATCTGGAATGGAGCAGCACATTACATACTCATGGACTTGGAAAACATGGCAGCAATGTATACATGGTGAGAGTGGCCTGGTTGAAGAAGGGCAGAGCAGCAGGGCCAGCTTGAAAGGACTATTGCTGTCATGAGGCCCATTTTTGGACTCACTATAGTTATGCCTCATTTCTTAGCACCCTAGTAAGTATGATGTTTCTACTCTGCACTGTCCATTTTTCTTTCATGTCATTGTTTTGAAGCAACTGTAATGTCACTTGTTGTGCAACCACATTCCTGGGATTCTTTCTGTATATTATCCCACTGCTCAGTGGAAAAAACAAGTGCCAGGTGTTGTTTTCTGCCCATCCAGCAATTATGCAGTGCATCAAGCTAATGTTATATATTAGGTCCTGTAGGGTCAGATTTAAGAACCCCTAGCATCTCCTTGCAGCACATTAGCGCCATTTTTGGGACACTAATGTGGCTCAATGAGGCCAAAATTGCTGTGCCATATTTACAAAGTGGCGCAATGCATGCATTGCACTACTTTGTAACCCCTTGTGCTACTTTATACCTGCGCCAGGCATAATGCATGCAATGGGGGCGTTCCCCCATTAGAGGGGCCCAAAAAATTGTTCAAAGAAATCAAAGAGATTTCTTTGCGTCATTTTTTCCGGCACATTTAACAACTGCTCGGAGCAGGCATTAAAAGGAGGCACACCATTGTTTACAATGGGCCTCAATGGGCTTAGCAGGTTAAGCGTCAACATTTTTTATGCTAATCCTGCAAAGCTCTGAACTAGCATCAAACATTTTGCTGCTAGTTCCCTAACAAAGCCAAGGTGCACTGTATCTTAGATAAAGCGCACACATGGCGGTGTTAGGGGGGCGCTAAGTGGTGCAAGGAAAGTGGAGTTCAGCTGGGTGCAGCGCTACTTTCCTTAAATCATGCCCGTAGTGTTTACCTTTAGAGAGAAGGATTCTAGCAGAGCTGGCCCCTCTGTGGAATGCAGGACATGCAATCTGTGTAAACTGCGTTTACACTTCCCTATGAGGATGACTTGACTAAGCAAACAGAGGTATGGGGTTCGCTGCTTCCAGAGTTCACTAATAATAATAATTATTATAATCTTCCTGTGCATACCATAACAGGA
The DNA here is from genome assembly GCF_031143425.1 of Pleurodeles waltl. Taxonomy (NCBI): domain Eukaryota; kingdom Metazoa; phylum Chordata; class Amphibia; order Caudata; family Salamandridae; genus Pleurodeles; species Pleurodeles waltl. The sequence continues at coordinate 1,607,178,742 of NC_090444.1, forward strand.
TAATCTTAGGCCACTAGATCTGATTATAATGGCACTATTTGTATGCACAGTTTTCTAACTGCTATTCTGATTTTTATAATTATTGCCAGCATTGTAATTCCAACTTATTTGCTTCATTATAGACTTTGTTAGTTGTAATAATTCTACTGTGTACTTTCATTGTGTCTTTTTTTTCCTGCTGCTTTGGCTATGCATGACTGAGATAATGTACAAAAAGGACTGACCTATTTCACCTCGGTTCCCTGGGGGCGGGGGGGCTAGATTGTTGTGCTTTTGGGGTTTCCACAATTGCTTGCCACTCTGTGAGGTTAGAGGTGCAAGTAAGGCACTGTGGGTTAGCTAGGTATTTTGGTATGACAGTAGTGATTTGGCAGAATGGGCACAGCCCCTGCATTCTGACAGTTAGACTTGGCATCCTTGGTGTGGTCTCCCCTAACCTTTTGTCTCTGTTTCCCTGGTTATTGATGTGTGCTGGTCTCTGTTTTTTCAGTTTTTGATACTCTGGGCACTTTACCACTGCTATCCAGTGCTAAAGTGCAGGTGTTGCTATGTAAAATGTATGTGTAATTGGCTTTCGAGGATTGGCATATTTGATTTACTAGTAAGTCCCTAGTAAAGTGCACTAGAGGTGCCCAGGGCCTGTAAATCAAATGCTGCTAGTGGGCCTGCAGCACTTGTTTTACCACCCACATGAGTAGCCCTGTAAACATGGCTCAGACCTGCCACTGCAGTGTCCGTGTGTGCAGTTTTAAACTGCCAATTGAACTTGGTAAGTGTACCCACTTCCCAGGCGTAAACCTTCCCTTTTCTTACATGCCAGGCACCCCAAAGGTAGGCCCTAGGTAGCCCAATGGACAGGGTGCAGTGTATGTTTTAGGTAGGACATATACTAATGTGCTTTATATGTCCTGATAGTGAAATACTGCCAAATTCGTTTTTCACTGTGCAAGACTTATCTCTCTCATAGGTTAACATGGGGGCTGCCTTTAAATATTATTAAAGTGCTGTTAGAAATGGGGACTTTGGATGACAGTCAGTTTATCCCTTGTCCAAGCATGGACCATCACTCTAGTCAGGGTAAGGGTGAATCACCCTCAGTTATCCCCCGCTCACCCCCCTGGTAGCTTGGTACGAGCAGGCAGGTTTTACTTCAGAAGCAATGTGTATAGTATTTCTACCAACCCGCACAGTAACTCAGTGAAAACACTACAAAAATGACACAACACAGGTTTAGAAAAATAGGTTATATTTATCTAAACAAAACAAGACCAAAACAACAAAAAGCCAACATACACAACTCAAGGTATGAATTTTTGAAAAATAGGAGTCTTAAGTCCTTTAGAAAACAGTGAGAACAAAGTTAGCGTGAAAAAGTACCTGGGTTGAGTCAAAATAAAACCGCACGGGCAAGTGTGCGTTGGAAAAGGCCAGCGATGCGCCGATTTCTTACTCACAAGCGAGACCGTGCATCATTCCTCCTCCGGTCAGGTCGGTGTGCGCCATTTTTCCCCTCCACAAGAAAGTGATGCATCGATTCGGAGAGGCACCTTGGGTCTGGGCAGGCTTTGCGTTGATTTTCCGCGCCCAGCGACGTTGCGTCGAAATCCGGTCGCAAGGTGTCAAGAAACTGCGCTGTGTGGGGCTTGCATCGTTAACTGCAGCCGGTGTGGGTGTAGCGCGTCGTTTCTCCAGCCACGTTGCGTCGATCTCCCAGCCACGATGCAGGTGGAGCGTCGATTTTAGCTGTGAGGCAGGCGGCGTCTCATTTTCCAGCCACAAAGCGGGTGGTGCGTCGAAAGGTTTCCCACACAGCGGTCTTTCTGTCCTTTTCCACAAGCTGCACCTTTCAAGGGCCCAAAAGACAGGTTAGGGCACCACTTGGCAGGCAGGACTCTCAGCAGAAAGCCCAAGTGCTGGCAGAGAGAAGTCTTTGTTGTCCCTGAGACTTTGACAACAGGAGGCAAGCTCAATTCAAGCCCTTGGAGATTCGTCACCAGTGGGAAGTCACACAAATTCAGTCTTTGTCCTCTATCAGGTAGAAGCAGCTACTGCAGGCCAACCCAGCAAAGCACAGTCACGGGCAAAGGGGCAGTACTCCTCCTCCAGCTTCTCCAGCTCTTCATCTTGGCAGATGTTTTTCTTGGTTTTCAGAAGTAATCTAATTTTCAGGGGGTTTGGGTACTCCTCTTATACCTCTTTCTGCCTTTGAAGTATGCCTACTTCAAAGATAAGTCTCTGTTGTTTTCAAGATCCTGCCTTGTCCAGGCCAGGCACCAGACACACACCAGGGGGTTGGGGACTGCATTGTGTGAGGGCAGGCACAACCCTTTCAGGTGTAAGTGACCACTCCTCCCCTCCCCTCGGCCCAGATGGCGTAACTGTTTGGCTCCTGGTGCGTCCAAAAATGATGCTAGGCTGACTAGCGGCAGATTTTTTGTCGCTCATCAGTTTAGCGTCATTTTTGGCCCACTAGTGCCATTTTCCCTAATGCCATTCTGTACAGGCTAACGTCTTTTGTTCAGACGCTAGCCAGTCTTTAGCACCATTGTGCGTCTTTTTTTAAATATGACACACAGATGGCGCTAGGGAATGGCGTTAGCTTGCGCTAACTTTTTTGACGCACAACTACACTAGTGCAGTTGTGCGTCGTTTTTCATAAATATGGGCCTCAGTGTACAAAGTGTTCATGTTTTGAGGTTTTAGTTAATTTTTTGCAAACGTTTCAATTGTTTTATTGTATTGTACTTTTAACAAAGAATGCACTCACTTTCAGATTGCGGGCAACATGATGAGAGTCTTCAGTTTTGGTGAGTGGATTGGAATTCAGAAAGTATGTCATAAGATAACATTGGTCCATCATTTCCAGTTAGATTGGACTGTGATCTTTAACTTTACGAACCATCAGTGATCACTGTGTACTGCTGTGGATCAGATTTGACATGGTGACTGGCTGTCAAATTCCATCTGATTGGAAAGTATTGACTTTGTGTTTCCTATGAACTAGGATTATGACCTTTATGGTTTGTGGATAGTTGTTCACCAACTGCACAGTGATAGAAATAAATGTAGTGACTACAAGCTGTAGGCTTTGAGAGTAGCAATTTTTAACGATGACGCTTTGTGACTTATCTTGTCCGTGATTTTTTAAAGTCTGTTTTACATTTTAATGTACATAGAATTTCAATGCACTGATTAAAAACACAAGGGCATATTTATGAGAGGCTTGTTCTGCCGTTGCATCACTTTAAGTGATGGAATGACGACCCAAACCTTTCAACCATATCAATATGGCCACGCAAAGCCACTTTGCTTAGCTTTGAATGGCCTCATAGATATGAGTAAAGCAAAGCAGCGCAAATCGCATTACTCTGCATTAGGGAGGTGTTCCATGAGTGTTGTGGTGGATGTTCCCACGCAACACCCATGGATTTTGAAGCATCCCCAGATTTACAAGTTCATGTAAACCTGGGGATGCTTCAAAACCTCACGCCTACCCAGGGGATCCTCAGTCCTTCTTTTTTCTATGTGTACTGCATTCTGCATCACACATAGAAAGAGGAAAAAGCCTCCCATGATTGTTTTTATGCAGGAAGGTGCCCCTTCCTGCATAAAAACAATTCTGCATGCAAAGCAGGCATTCTTCCACCATGGTGCAAGGTCACCCGTTTTGGCACTAGACTGCCGAAATAGCACCAATGCAGGGAGAAAAGGCAGGAATGTGCCATAGATACAGCGCATTCCTGCTCCCTTCACTTTGCCGCAGGGCAGTGCAGCAAGGTGACTTGATGCGCTGCTGTTGGAGGTGACACGCTGTGGCTGAGGCAAGGCCCTAGCCAGGCCAAACCTACCACTCACTACAGGGTAGGTGATTACACTCATGGTATAACCTGCGCTCACTCTTGGATAGCTAGGCACTGAGGCAATGTGTAAAGCGTTGGCACAGCAATCGCACACAGAAAATACGTGGCGCGTCACAAAAGAGACTTCACACAAGGAGTATGTAATAAAGTTTGTATTCAACATATATTGATTAACACAACATGAACATCGTGTATCTCTGGGCATACATCACATTTAGAAATATCACTAGCAGTACTAGGCACAACTGAGTTAAAATGACATCAGTAATATGCACACTTTGGGAAAGATCCTACTTTACCCCCAGCACCCTCATGCGGTGCAAAGCATTGTTAGCACAAGAGCCACCAGAGCAATTATTCTAATTCAATCCCACATAGTTGGAAGATGCACTCAGGTTCACAACGATAGTGGTAAGGTGTACACATAGGTAAATATAAGATTTTAAATAGCTTCATGGTCCGCGGATCGCTTGTGTAAAATCAATGTCAAACGTAATACACTCTTGGCAAGAATCAATGTGTAGGGCAACACCACTGTGCAGTGTTGTTAATCACAGGCAGTCACTCCCATGCATTCACTCAGCACCGATACCCGATGCTACGGATTTCAGGGAGGTTTATATGGCATGCACTTGCACACACACGCATGCACAGCACCCTAATGCCGTGCACTGATAGCCGTCATGTCAGTAGATATTGTACTTGCAGATCCTGTGGTTCAAAGCCCTCCTCTGCTCTTCAGCCAACCCCAACTACCCCATTCTCCATGGACTGGAGTTGAAGGAAGCCTTTCCCCCTCAGAAACTAGGTGGCTCAGGGTCACGGGGAAAATGGTAGGTGATAGTTAAATGGCAGTTTTGGGGGGCAGTCAACAAATGGAGGTTTGGCCACCCCTTGGGAACTTAAATCAAAGATCGCCCCACTGAGCTGCCAGGAACTTGCCTAGTTCTGCAGGCACAAGGTGGGGTGGTCACCACATCATGGGACATGCTTCCAATCGCTCTCAGAAGCATTCTGTAGACCACTCACTTACTCTCACCACCCAGGGCCCTTTCTGTCAATACAACCTGGTATCAAGGAGTTGTCAGGGCCTGGTGAGAAGATACAGTTGGTATGTCGCACTGGGGGCATAAAAAAGGAGCATTTGATGAGTGAGAGATGAAGCAGGGGAGCCTCTCGGAAAGAGGAGGCACTCTTTAGGACACACATTGAACAAAGTTGCACCCAGGCAATCTGGACACTCCGAAACACGAATATGCTTCCCTGCTCCTCCCTGGAAATGAGGCACAATTGTAGGAGTCGCACCAGACAGTTCTGAACACACACAGTGCAGAGCAGCAATTTCAGCACCTCCTTGGAAATGAAGCTCAATGTCTGGCACACGATGACTTGAGTAGCACCAGACAGTTCTGGTCGCACAAACGAAGAGTTAGTAATTTGGTACCACTCTGGAAAGGAGGCATGTCTGTTGCTTGATGACTTTAGTCACACAAGACAAATCCGGTCACACACACAGGTGCAAGTTCAATAATGCCACACACAATAGAATGAAACACTGCTATGGGTATGCCCCCACTTTCAAGGGTCGCAACCTGTGAATTGGACACCGGACGCAATAGGAGTACAGTCAGTGTATTGCACAAAAAAATATGGCATGATCAACGAAGAGGGCCATGCGAGATCCTGCAACCGGTGAATCCACTCACCACCAGAAAGACACTTATGTGTGTCAAGGCCCCACGATGCAGGTCCACACTCCTTGAATCTGGGTAGTTGCTTTGGGGCTCTGCACCAGCCAATCATGTCCTGAGGCACAATACTTGCTTCTACTTGCACACCGCCGCTACCAGGTAGGATCCAGCAGATGATGTGGGCACTGCTCTCCAGATGTTACAAGTAGAAGGTGTAAGTCCCTTGCATGAGGTATCTGATGTCACAGAGACTTCCACCAGAGAACAGGGGGCAAGCCAACTAGCTCTTGGAAAGCACACCTCAGGGTGCCACACAGCAGCAGGCACTCAGCCCAGGCCAGCCACTATTCAGGAAGAGTGTGCGGTCCCTTCCAAAGGCAGTAATTCTTCCTCATGCACAACAGATTCCACGGGCAGTGTGCACCACACAGTCCAATATCTCTGGTCCTCCATCCCCACAAGTGTATCTCTCATTTTTTGCAGTGTGGCACCAGTAAATATACTGTAGTGTGACTATGAAGTTGGGGGTGGTTCAGAGAGTTCCCCTTTGAACCACAGATGTCTCCCCTAAATTTCAGTCCTGTCTGCCATGGGGCCGCTCGATTGCAGATCTTAATCTCTAGTGAGGCAATCATCTGGCTACAAGAGGCCAAGTGTCAAAACCTCTATACTGCCTATCCAGCCAAGCCCTCAAATGGCAGAGTTGCATGCCCAAGGTTTATGACTGTCACTGGTGAATGCACAGATGTGCTCCCCAAGTCTCCACTGTAGTCTAGAGTCAAATTAAAAGTCATACAAAGCATTGTAGAGCATAGAAATGCACACTTTCTAGAAGTGGCATTTCTAAGTTAATATTATCAAAACTACCTTTAACACAGGAAGTGGTTCGCCAGGATGAATCCAATGATAGGAAACATTATGAGGCTGCTCCACTGTTATCCACTATTGCAGCTAGAAGTAATGGTAACTTCCCTCATGTTAACCCACGGGCAGACCAGCTCTCATAGATAGTGAAAACACATGGGTATTCTTCACTCCCTGGGCTTACATGCCCTTGCGCACCCACAAGAATGCAATGGCAGGACAGACACATGTTTAAGAACACAATAGGATGCAAGTGCGCACACACAGACCTGCTGTGACAGGCTGGACTCATGTTTAAGAACACCATAAGTGCAAGTGCATGCACACGGGCCTGCTATGACAGGCTGGACTCATGTTTCAGAACACCATAGGTGCAAGTATGCATACACAGGCCTGCTATGACAGGCTCAGCCCATATTTGAACCACCAGTGGGCACACACTGGCCAGCTCCACTTCCCAACATAGGTAGGAAAGGTGTACTCACTTTCATACTGTACTTACCTGGGTAAGTGTCCAGAGCCCTAAGGCCACTGGATAGAGAATCAGCAAAACCTGGGGGAAGAGCAGAACCCCTAGATAGGGAAAACCCATGTGGGAGTTCTTCACTACCGAGGCACAGGACATTTATGTGTACCTGCCCAGCCTTTTGACTGCCACCTGCTCCGCCCCTCAGGGGGTGCTTTGGTGTAGCAAAGGGCCCACTCAGGATTAGCTATGAGTTAGAATTGCCAACCTGAGCACAAGTGCAACTACACCTCCACAGGCCTGCATAGTCAGGCTGGATGCATGCTTGACAGGCTATTCTGGTAGGTGGCACACTCAGTGCAACGTCCCACTAGTAGCCAAGGCTGTACCTACCTTGGGTATGTGGTGTATCTTTTTATAGGGCACTCCTGGGTACGGTACAGTGCCTGAACCAATCATGTAAGTGCCCCTTCTTGGCATGGGTAGGAAGGGCATTTGCACTCTCCCACTGCAGTACAGTGGGAAAGTGCTGAGAGTCCTAAGGCCATTCAACAAAATTCAGCAAAACACCAGAAGAAAAAAGCAAAATGTTTCAAGGAAATCTCCTAAGAAGGGCCATGTCCAACAACTGCACTGCACCAAACCTCCATTAATCTGGGCCTTACTCTTTAGAATGGCCCTGTCTGGGGTCTTTGTTGTGATCCCAGTGACTGTGTTATACTGCATCACGCCATAACCTTCACACCCCACCCAATGAGCCAGGCCTTAACTACTTGACAAAGCCACCACAGATAATCAAGGCTCTTTGCAGGTCCAGATTTCAACATTTACATTTCAGACAAAAGAGCATCTTTAGGACCCCCTTCCACTGCATTACTTTGTGTGATTCAACTGCAGCGCAGACCTCCCAATCATATCTATGAGGCCACACAAAGCCACTTTGCATGCCTTGAATGGCCTCATAGATATGAGGAAAGTCAAGGCAGCACAAATCACTGCTTTGCATTACTCTGCGTTAGGGAGGCTTTCCATGGGCATTGAGGTGGGTGTTCCCGTGCATCACCCATGGATTTTGATGCATTCTCTGATTGCTAAGAGCTTATAAACCTGGGAACGCACCAAAACCTTTTGCTTCCCCAGGGGAGGTGCAACAAGTGGAAATATCCATACTTCTCCTCTTATTTTCCTCTTTCCATGTGTGCTGCTCCCAGGATTATTTTTATTCAGGAAGGTGTCCCTTCCTGCATAAAAACAATCTTGCTTGCAGTGCAGACACCCTTGCACCATGGTGCAAGAGTGCCTGAGTTAGAGGTAGGCCGCTCATTGTTCCCCAGCGCATGGGGAAAGGACAGGAATGTACCATATGCTATGAGTACAGCACATACCTGCCCTTTCACTTTGGTGTAGGACAGTGCAGCAAGGTGACTTGCTGTGCTGCCTTGCGCCATATCGCAGTAAATATGCCCCTAAGTATTCAATGATCTGTTTAGTAGAGAACACACACAATCTCACATGTGATAGCGCAAGATGAACCATACGACTTGAAAGATCTCAGAAAAAGTCTGACATTAAAATCAATATCTGATGTATATTAAGGGCCTGATTTAGATAGTGGCTGATGGATTACTCCGTCACAACGGTGAAAGATATCCTGTCGGCCCAAATCTAAATCCCATGGAATATAATGGGATTGAGATTTCAGCAGATGGGATATCCGTCACCGCTGTAGAAACCCTTCAGCCAATATCTAAATCAAGCCCTAAGTGATTTGTGTACCTCTGTTGCTTATGTGTGTGTGCATGCATGCTCACGTTTTGCTGGATTTCTGCACATGAAGAGCTTACGTAATAATATGAGCTACCACTGTTTTTTTGTTATGTGTTTATTTGTTTAGCACAGAACTCACCTGGAAGGATATCCTAGCTCTGAAGCAGGAGCTGTATGGCCAATCCAGAGTCAGGACTAAGGCCCATATTTATGCTTTTTGCAGCAAAACTGCACTAACGCCGGCTTCCATCATTTAACAACGCCAGACGGGCGCTGTATTTATTAAATGGAGCAAGCTGGCGCCAAACTTGGGTTGGCGTCTTAAAAGAAGATGCTAGCCAGGTGGGGGTGGCGGTAGGGAAGGAGGAGGTTGTGCATCAGAAAATAATGCTAAACTGGTTAGAGCCAAAAAATGCCTCTAACCAGACTAGTGTCACTTCCTGGCGCACAACCACCAAAAACATGACTCCTGTCCTAGGACAGACAGGAATCATGGCCACCACCCCAATGGCCAGCACAGGGGACAAGTGTCCCCTCGGGATGGCCATTGCACCCTGTGCCACGCAGGGGGCCCCAGGTTAGGGCCCCTGATTGCACTTTAAAAAAATACTTACCAATACGTACCCTACTTACTTGGGATGGGGTCCCCCATCCTCTGGTGTGGGTGTGGGTGTTCCTGGGGCTTGGGGAGGGCACCTCTGGACCCATTCAATTGTGTTTAACCATGGAATGGGTCCACAGGTCCCCTAATGCCTGGTCTGACCCAGGTGTTAAATAATGGTCAAAGCATGCTGTGCACCATTATTTAGCCCCTTCTCCCACCCGTGCATCATTTTATCATGGGGGATAAATATGGGGCTACGGGGATAGCATCAGTTTTTAGATAGGAACGCCTACCTTGCATCTCATTGATGCAAGGTGGGTGCGCGCATCCAAAAATGGTGCAAACTCCTATATTTGGACGTTAGACATGCCTAATGTAAAAATTTAAATATGAGTTAGGTTTGCGCCGAATTTGCGTAAAACAAAATGACGCAAATTTGGTTCAAACAGAGTATAAATATGCCTCTAAGTGAGGAGCCAGGCCTTCAGTTTCTTGTGGATTTCAAGTATGAGGAGGCAGCCCTGATGTGCAGGGACAGGTCGTTCCAGGCTTAAGAAGCTAGGCACAATCGCAACATATGGTGCTACGTATGTGGGGGAGGGTGTCTGAGTAGGAGTCCAGCTGAACGGAGGTGTCTGGTAGGTTTGTGGAAGATTATGCAGGTGTTGAGGTGCGTGGATCCAATGTTGGGCAAGGCTTGTATCTGTGCATGAGAAGTTTAAAGAGTGCTCGTTTGTGGATTGGGAGCAAGTGGTGATGGTTCTGTGAGTGTTGATGGGGAACCATTTGTAGACCTTCTTGAGCATCTTGAGTGTTTGGAAGCATGAGATGGAGACTGTGTTCACTTGGCCAGTCATGGTGAGTGGGTTGTAGATAACTATTTTGAGGTTCTTTGCATGGATTGCTGGGAGGGGTGTGAGTCCTAGTTTGCAGGCCACCAAGTAGACCCCCAGAGTGAGGTGCCTTTGCTGAATATTACTACTTTTGTATGGTCTGTGTTCAGCTTGAGGCAGTGGGTTTCCATCCATCTTGCAATTTTGGTAATGCAGGTGGAGAAATGGGTGGTAGTGTTTCGAGCCTTGTTGTAAAGGGAAAGTATGACCGGGGTGTCGTCAGGATATGACGTTGATTCTGTGGGTGCAGAGGATACTGGTGAGCGGGGTCCTGTAAGCGATGAACAGAATGGGGCTGCAGAGGAAGCTGAATGGGTCTGAGAGGAAGGCGGCCAGATTGACCAACTGGGTGCGGCCTGTTAGGAAGGAGCAAATCCAGCAAAGCGCGGGACTTTGAATGCAGGCTTCGTACAGTCATTGGATAAGAAGGGGATGGAAGATGGTGTTGAAGGCTGTAGAAAGATCAAATATGATGAGAACTGCAGTGTCACCTGTGTCCGTGACTATCTGAATGTTGTTCAATGCAGCGATGAGGGCTGTCTTTCTACTGTAGTAGGGCTTGAATCCGGATTCAACAAAGTTGAGGAGGTGTTTGTCAGTAAGGTTGGTGGTTAGGTGTGTGCTTATCATCTTTTCCTTGATTTATGCCGGGTAGGGTAGAAGAAAAATAGGCCAGTAGCTGGATAGCCTCTTCGTATCTGTGATGTGTTCAGGAGACTACATTTTTTTCTATTGCAAAATTGCAAAAATTGTCTGAGCACTGTTAGTGCTACTTTCAATGTCAGGGTCCATAAAATGAGTGAAAATGACAGACTTATGCTAGCTCCAACAATAGTGTGAGATGTGTGAGGCAGTGATATCTTCTTACCTGTGTCTCACTGGAAGTATTGCTGGATAATGTTGTTTCTGTTGTCGATATCCTCTTCTTCTGCCTCCTCTTCTTCACTGTCCACAGGCTCCATAGCTGCTACAAGACAACCATCAGGCCCATCTTCCTGCAGAAAAGGCACCTGGTGTCACAAAGCCAGGCTGTGCAGCGTACAGCAGGCCACGATGATCTGGCACACCTTCTTTGGTGAATAGTAGAGAGAACCACCTGTCATATGGAGGCACTGGAACCTGGCCTTCAGGAGGCCGAAGGTGCGTTCAATCACTCTCCTAGTTTGCCCATGTGCCTCATTGTAGCGTTCCTCTGCCCTTGTCCTGGGATTTCTCACTGGGGTCAGTAGCCATGACAGGTTGGGGTAACCAGAGTCACCTGCAAATGTCGAGGGACAACTGTTAGACACACACTAACTCTTAGGGCCCACACCATACCCAGACAATTATTCACACTGTATAAGGTCCTTGTCCTCACCTATTAGCCACACACGGTGCCTCTGGAGGTGCCCCAGCACATAAGGGTTGCTGCTATTCCTTAGAATGTAAGCATCATGCACTGAGCCAGGAAAGTTGGCATTCACATGGGAGATGTACTGGTCGGCCAAACACACCATCTGCACATTCATCAAATGGTAGCTCTTCCGGTTTCTGTACACCTGTTCACTCCTGCGGGGGGTACCAAGGCCACATGTGTTCCATCAATGGCACCTATGATGTTGGGGATATGTCCCAGGGCATAGAAGTCACCTTTCACAGTGGGCAAATCCTCCACCTGAGGGAACACGATGTAGCTGCGCATGTGTTTCAGCATGGCAGACAACACTCTGGACAACACGTTAGAGAACATTGGCTGGGACATCCCTGATGCAATGGTCACTGTTGTTTGAAAGGAACCACTTGCCAGGAAATGGAGTACTGAAAGAACCTGCACTAGAGGCGGGATCCCTGTGGGATGGCGGATAGCTGACATCAGGTCTGGCTCCAACTGTGCACACAATTCATGGATTGTTGCACGATCAAGTCTGTAGGTGACTATTACGTGTCTCCCTTCCATTGTTGACAGGTCCACCAGCGGTCTGTACCCCGGAGGATGCCGCCATCTCATCACCTGCCCCAGCGGACGTGCCCTATGGACATGAACAGCAAGCAGAGAGTCAGCCAACACAGAGGTATCACAAAATGTCATTTGTACACATTTATTAATCCGCAATGTGCCTGTTACTGTGTGTATGCAAGGCCTACATTGGTGTGACGCAGTGAAAATGAATGCCATGTGGTTCTGTGAAATCGCGGCTGCCTGACCTGTAAGGTGGGACAAGGGGATATGAGGTAACTGCGCTGGCGTTCTACACCGTCATTGGTTAACATTGGACCCTATGGGTCCCTGGAGCCAATGATGATGTACGCCGGCGGTGACGGTACACACCGCCGCGGACTTGACCGCCATTTTCTGTCTGTTCACTCACTAGATACCTGACCTTCAACAGGAGAGGACCTACACTGCAAGTGCTGCTGTGACCTCAGTCCGGAAGCGACGATGGTTCATGTGTCTGGGGAAAGGGCCCCTGCCTTCACTTCGGAGGAGTTGGCGAAACTAGTGGATGGGGCCCTCCCCCAGTACATACAACTGTACGGTCCTCCAGACAAACAGGTGAGTACACTATGAGAATGCTGCTTGGGCATAGCCTGCTTTGAGTGGTGTGGATGGAAGATACATGGTGTGGGGGGCTGAGGCCTGCATTTGCCGATGGTGAGTGTATGTGCATCAGGGCAAGGGTGGGAACGTGGGCCAAAGAGGATGACAGTCCGGACGGGTAAAGATTTTTCTTTTCCCCTGTACTATTCCTCTAGGTCAGAACCCACCAGAAGAAGTCTATTTGGCGTGCCATCGCCAAGGACGTCCGGACCCTGGGGGTCCACCACAGACGGAGCACCCACTGCCGGAAAAGATGGGAGGACCTTCGCCACTGGAGCAAGAAGACGGCGGAGGCCCAGGTGGGGATGGCCTCCCAAAGTGGGAGGGGTGCCCATCGCACCATGACCCCCCTGATGTTCCGGATCCTGGCGGTGGCGTATCCGGAGTTGGATGGGCGCTTGAGGGCATCACAGCAGCCACAAGGGGGTGAGTACACTATCATTCTGTTGACTTTGCGCGCATTACAAGGTGTCTGGGCGGGGGAGGTGGGCAGTGCGTTCCCCTAGGCCAGGGGGAGCTTTGTAGGCAAGGTCCCTTGTGAGGCAGGCTCTGTGGCACCCCAACCCCACTAGTGGTTAGTGCATTCTACACCTAGTCAGGCTCCTGTGACTTCCATGTGAGCAGCAATCGGGCTTAGGCCTTCTACGCCATGGGCATGTGATTTATCAAGGAACTATAAGTGCATGGCGTAGTGCAGAGGGATGCTGTGTATGTAGTGTCCGCCAACGGTAGTGGTGTTGCATGCACTGAACATGTCTTTCTTCTGTCTCCCCCCCTTTTGTGGTCTCCCTGTTCTTGTGTGCAATAGCATCATCAGACGGAGGAGCATTGGCACCGGAGCAGGAGGGAGCTACATCCCGCTTGGCCCTGGAGGGCGAAACAACGGAGTCTGAAGAAACCAGTGGGAGAGAGGGCGAGGGGACCTCCACGGCAGGGACAGGAGCCGACAGCAGTGACAGCGACTCTTCCTCTGATGGGAGCTCCCTTGCGTTGGCGGGCCCCTCTGTGCCCCCCGCATCAACAGATACAGCCGGCACCCCCCCCACCTGCACAGCCCTCACAGCAGCCCCTCAGCGTGTCCCGTGCCCGCTCACCCAGGAGGGTGGGCATCTCCTTCGCCCCAGGCACCTCTGGCCCTGCCCCAGTCAGCGCTGCTGCCCTCAGTGAGGAGGCTATTGACCTCCTGAGATCCCTCACTGTTGGGCAGTCTACCATTCTGAATGCCATCCAGGGTACTGAGAGGCATTTGCAACAAACAAATGCATGCCTGGAGGGCATTCATTCTGGCCAGGCAGCCCAACAGAGAGCATTTCAGGCTCTGGCCTCAGCACTGATGGCAGCCGTTGTCCCTGTGCCCAGCTTCCCCCCTGCAACTTCCTCCACCCAGACCCAATCCCCTGTACCTCAGCCTATCCCAAGTACACCATCAGACCAGCATGCACACACTTCAACACACAAGAGTGGCTCAGGCAAACATAAGCACCACACATCCCACAGGCACTCACACAAGCACCATACCCATGCACACATACCAACATCCACTGCCTCCACTGTGTCCCCCTCCCACACGTCTCCCTCCTCCCTCCCAGTCTCATCTCCACTCACACATGCATGCACTACATCCTCAGCCACTACCTCCATCACCAGCACGCCCATCACCACACACCGCTCACGTGCACTCACCACCCCTACTACCATTCACACATCCCCAGTGTCCTCTCCCAGTGTGTCTGTGAGCCCTCCTCCCAAAGTACACAAACGCAGGCACACACCCACCCAACAGCCATCCACCTCACAACAGCCTCCAGCCCATGCACCTTCACCCAAGTTCAGCAGACGTACCCCTCCTACAACCACTACCTCGTCCTCCACTCCCAAACCCCCTCCAACTACCCGTCCCACTGTGTCTAAAAAACATTTCCTGGCTAATATTGACCTCTTCCCTACACCTCCCCCCCGTCCCTCCTCTAGGGCCAGGCTTTCCAGGTCCCAGCCCACACCTCAGCCACCACATCCCCAGGCACAGTGGTGCTAGCACCTGCGGGGTCATGGAGTACGCCAACTATCAGGGCTGCCAGTGTGCCACGGAGCAAAGGTAAGGACATTCCGCCTCCTGCCAAGGTGAAAAAGGTGCCCACATCCCAGAGGGAGAAGCCGAAAACACCTGCCACCAAGGGGTCAGGGAAAAAGAAAGGGGATAGTGGCAAGACAGCTGCACCACTATCAAAGGTGGGGAAGTGCCAAAAACTGAAGGGCAGGTCAGGAGAGGGCATGGTGGCACCGACTGAGGGACCAGTGTCACACCTTCTGTCCACATCGACGCCAACCTGTACGGCGGAGAAGACCGCCACCTGCACCGCCACAGAGTCCGCAGCAAGCACCGCTGCCAGAGAGCCTGCAGCCAGCACCGCTGCCACAGAGCCCGCAGCCAGCACTGCCACTACAGAGCCCGCAGCAAGCACCGCTGCCACAGAGCCCGCCGCAAGCACCGCCACCACAGAGCCCGCCACAAGCACCGCTGCCACAGA
This sequence comes from Pleurodeles waltl, assembly GCF_031143425.1. Lineage (NCBI taxonomy): Eukaryota > Metazoa > Chordata > Amphibia > Caudata > Salamandridae > Pleurodeles > Pleurodeles waltl. Next base: position 1,607,193,993 of record NC_090444.1, read on the forward strand.
GCCCGCTGCCAGCACCGCTGCCACAGAGCCCGCAGCCAGCACCGCTGCCACAGAGCCCGCTGCAAGCACTACTGCCACAGAGCCCGCTGCCAGCACCGCTACCACAGAGCCCGTAGACAGCACCGCTGCCACAGAGCCCGCCACAAGCACTGCTGCCACAGAGCCCGATGCCAGCACTGCGGCCACAGAGCCCACCGCCAGCGGCCCCGTCTACTGACACGGCCGCAAGCACCGCCAGCGGCCCCGCGACATCCTGAGCCAGTGGCACCACCGCAGACATGGCTGCCATCCCCAGTGTCCAGTCGTCCGAGGCTGGTGGTGAGTTCCAGGAGCCTGGGCAGCTTCCATGAAGCATCACTGTCATCACAGTTGTCACCTGCATATGGAATGCGAAGCCGCAGCAGTGTGGGGTATGTCTCTGCCTCCATGGAGTATCATGCTACCTGTTCCAGGTACGTTGCGTGGCTTAGACACCCAGGTGAGACGAAGTCAACTGCCACAACTCAGGTGCAGCATCATTGGGCACAAAGCCCCCTCTAGAACCAGTGGAGAAAGGCATCCACTACCTCAGTCCTTGGCAGGATGAAGCACTCTGGGCACAAACCCCCTCCAGAACCAGTGGAGTATCACATCCACTACTTCAGTCCTTGGCAGGATGAAGCACTCTGGGCATAAAGCCCCCTCCAGAACCAGTGGAGAACAGCATCCACTACCCCAGTCCTTGGCAGGATGAAGCACTCTGGGCACAAAGCCCCCTCCAGAGCCAGTGGAGTATTACATCCACTACTTCAGTCCTTGGCAGGATGAAGCACTCTGGGCACAAAGCCCCCTCCAGAACCAGTGGAGTACAGCATCCACTACCCCAGTCCTTGGCAGGATGAACCACTCTGGGCACAAAGCCCCCTCCAGAACCAGTGAAGTATCACATCCACTACTCCAGTCCTTGGCAGGATGAAGCACTCTGAGCACAAAGCCCCCTCCAGAACCAGTGGAGAACAGCATGCACTACCCCAGTCCTTGGCAGGATGAAGCACTCTGGGCACAAAGCCCCCTCCAGAATCATTGGAGTATCACATCCACTACCTCAGTCCTTGGCAGGATGAAGCACTCTGGGCACAAAGCCCCTCCAGAACCAGTGGAGTATCACATCCACGACTTCAGTCCTTGGCAGGATAAAGCACTCTGGGCACAAAGCCCCCTCCAGAACGAGTGGAGAACAGCATCCACTACCCCAGTCCTTGGCAGGATGAAGCACTCTGGGCACAAAGCCCCCTCCAGAACCAGTGGGGTATCACATCCACTACCTCAGTCCTTGGCAGGATGAAGCACTCTGGCAACAAAGCCCCCTCCAGAACCAGTGGAGTATCACATCCACTACCTCAGTCCTTGGCAGGATAAAGCACTCTGGGCACAAAACCCCCTCCAGAACCAGTGGAGTATCACATCCACTACCTCAGTCCTTGGCAGGATGAAGCACTCTGGGCACAAAGCCCCCTCCAGAACCAGTGGAGTACAGCATCCACTACCCCAGTCCTTGGCAGGATGAAGCACTCTGGGCACAAAACCCTCTCCAGAACCAGTGGAGTATCATATCCACTACCTCAGTCCTTGGCAGGATGAAGCACTCTGGGCACAAAGCCCCCTCCAGAACCAGTGGAGAACAGCATCCACTACCCCAGTCCTTGGCATGATGAAGCACTCTGGGCACAAAGCCCCCTCCAGAACCAGTGGACTATCACATCCACTACCTCAGTCCTTGGCAGGATGAAGCACTCAAGCACAAAGCCCCCTCCAGAACCAGTGGAGTATCACATCCATTACCTCAGTCCTTGGCAGGATGAAACACTCTGGGCAGCAGGCCCCCTCCAGAACCAGTGGAGACTGTTATCCACTTGAGAGACTGTTGCTTTGCACTCCCCAGAATAAAGCAGTGGGCAAACCACCCACTGAAAAGACTTGAGAGACTGTGGCTTTGCACTCCCCAAGATAAAGCAGTGGGCAAACCACCCACTGAAAAGACTGTTGAGACTGTGGCTTTGCACTCCCCAAAGCAGTGGGCAAACCACCCACTGAAAAGACTTGAGAGACTGTGGCTTTGCACTCCCCAGGATAAAGCAGTGGGCAAACCACCCACTGAAAAGACTTGAGAGACTGCAGCTTTGCACTCCCCAGGATAAAGCAGTGGGCAACTACCCACTGAAAAGACTTGTGAGACTGTGGCTTTGCACTCCCCAGGATACATCAATGGGCATGGAGCCCCCTCATGGAGCAGTGGTGTTGTGCGTTCATCAGGCTGAGGTGCCCCCCCCGAGGTGCCTGTATATTTTCTATGTGATGCCCCAGCAGTGTTCTCTCCGTTTCCAGTCAGGTATCTAGTGTGGGCCACGCCCATGCATTTTGGGCCCAGTGGTCCACGGACAATGTTTAGTACACTATTCGGACTTGTGTAGTTGCTGCACATATTTGTATATACTGGCTTTTGACTTTTGCCTAATGGATTTTTATTGATTACAATTGTTCAAAACAATTCCTTTTGTCCTTGCGTTCTTCCAGGGGGTGGGTGGGGTGTATATGTAATGTTGCAGCATGTATTTATGTATATGGTATTGTGGGTGAGGGTGGGGGTGTTGCGTGTTGCGTGTGTGTGTCACTCTCTTTTCCCTCCCCTGTGTTGTAGGTGCAGTACTCACTGTGGTCGTCGCTGCCGTCATTGGAGCTCCTGCTGGAGGAGATGGAAGACCATCGCCGGCAGGATCTGCAGTTCGGGCTCCATGGCGTCCTGGTTCCTCATGGGGTGTGGAGAGGTGAGTGTTTTCCCTTCTGTGTACTGTTTCCACCATGTTTTTATTCGTGTTGGTTCCTCCCCGGAAAAGTTGGCGGATAGCCGTGTTGTGACAGGGTAGGTGGTACATTGTCTTCCGCCTGTCTGTTGGCGGTGTCCGACGCACTGTTTGTCTGTACCGCTGTGGCGGTCGGAGTGTTAAAGTGGCTGTCTATGTTGGTGGTTTCCGCCACGGTCGTAATCCCATTTTCTTTCCGCCGGCCTGTTTGCGGTATTACCGCCGCCTTAACACCAACCGCCAGGGTTGTAATGAGGGCCTAAGTCTGTGATGGGGCTGCTAAAGTTGGTGCATGGTCAGTAGTGCCATGGACAAGGGTGCCTTTCATGATGTAGTTGATGGGAATGAGTTTGAAGGTCAAGTCTTACATATTACTGGTGGTGCTTTCTGAGTGGTGGTGCACTGGTTGGATTATTTGAAGATTATAGTGATTCTGCTTCAGCTCTGTTTGTCCAGTCCTGACTTTTGATCTTCTATCCAGGGAGGACTGCCTGACAACGATGGGGGGGACCAGGGAGTTTGCTAGGTTTCAGTCAGGGAGAGTAGACCCATTGAGTTGTTGTGTAGTAGATCCCAAATTCCTGTGGAATGTTTACTGAGGTTGAGTATGCAGGACAGGGAAAGGGTGGTGTAGTGGGGGTTGTGTCAGTGAGTTGTTTGTTGAGTGTGTTGGCTATCTGAGGTGTGTTGAGTGTGTTGACTGTGTGAGGTGTGTGGGCAAGCAAAGTGGGTGCAAGAGGGTCCATGTGAAATTAGACATGGCACAGGAGAATGCACCTTCTGTGTTGGGTGGCAAGGCATGGTAGTCATGGTAGCTGCACTGGGAGGCAAAATTGGGTATCAAAGTGCAGATGGTCACTGTGGAGTAGCGAGGTGGGAGGGAAGAGGCGCAGGGTGAGTCCTAGCACTGGGTGTGGCACAGCCAGCGCAACACAGCTTAGCCTTTAGCTTGCCTTCGATGCTGCAGCCTCCATTAACTGAAGACAGTTGTGGCTAGAAACTGGTAATATTACTTCCTGTACTCAATGGATGAATCCTCTTGCTTGACTTCTTTTAAAGACACTTTTGGTGGGAAAACAGTGATGTCACTTTCTTTGCAGATGGATTATGAAAATTTAGCGATGTCACTTCCTGTGCAGATGGATGATGGCAAATCCAGTGATGTCACATCCTGTGCAGATGGGTGATGGGAACATCGCAAGATAATTATGTATGATGTTTACGTACATCATGCATGCTTGTGTGAAGGTGTCTGCATATGGATAACATGTTGGGTACTTTATCTCTGTATTTGAATGAACAGTTTGAGTAAAATGATTAGTTGAGGTATTATGTGTGATGAGTGTGTTTCGATTGTTATTTGATAGGGGCAAATATCCCATTACAGCTTGGCCCCTCAACAGCACAGAGTAGCTGGCTAGCTAGGTTTGAGCATTAGAAATAAGAGAATATACATACATGCATACAATGCAAATGGTTACCAAGGGCTTAGCAAATAGAGAAACTTTATAAAATGTACAAAAACTAAAACAACAAGACAGTAAAAAGGCATTGCACATTACAAGTAAAAACAGAGTTTGGAATTGAACTTAATAATCAGATCAACCAAATATATGCTTTGAGTTTAGCCCATGTAGATGAATGCAGTTCTCATTATGGTATATAGAAAGAATATGAAATTCCCTAAAGAATACTGAAAATAACTAGTTCTGGTACATAGGTGACGCATAGCCATACACCCTCTTCCAAAATAGGTAAACAATACAAACCTGAACAATTCCACTCTTATGGTAGAAAAAACAGATGCTACTATCCTTTGAGCTAAAGGAAACGTTTTGATGAATGTTCATTTGGCATGTACAAGCTTTTCAATGTGGCTTTATCCAAGAAGTGGTATTCCTTGGAGAGAGAGTAGCTATTTATAGCTCAATAAATAAAAAGCACAAAATTGGAAGTGTCAAAGCAATAGTTTTCCTTCAGAGGCATTGCCAGGGGTATTCAATAGGAGAACACTGGAACAGTGTGGGTTCGAAACACGTTTGCATAGCAGAGCGTGTGGAGAGCACTTGTGAATATGAATAGGGAGTAATTAAAAATTATTAATATAGAATACCACTGGACAGAAATCTAGCATTGGTGCTTGCACTTTTGTGTTCCTGATTTATTGAGCTGTAAATAGTTTATACTCCTGTCAAGCTCTTGTTGTTTGTAGTGATTTGGTCCAGAACCTGGATCCTTTCTTTAGTCTTTTCTGATCTTTATAGTCATACATGTATTTTTCTGATTGTCTTAAACGTACATTGTGGTGCTAATTTATCCATGGACAAATTGTTTTATGTTTATTCGTCTTTATATATTTGGCAGAAATTGTAACTATTTGAACAATTGCAATTGATAAATGTATATGAAAAAGTGAATGGTAGAGAGACAATTAGTTTGGGCCCTTATCCAATTTTTGGAAATAAAATATAATTGTTTTACAGCACTGGCTCCTTTGTTTCTTTTTTACTTTTAGAAAGTGGGCATTTCTCTGTGCTTATAACTTTGTACTTTGCAGCCTGACTCCAATTCACATCTAGGGCAGAGTGACAGCTACACTTGGTGCATACGTTTCAGACAGCAATAACAGAGGAGGAGCTGGATGTGACAGAAGAGCCATCTGCATACTGATAGTCATCCTGGGCAGAGGAGAAGGAGGGTTGTTCACATTTTACATGTCAAAGTCTGTGTCCTGCCCTCACGCAATGGGCTGATTACCTTCTACTGATGTCTGGAGCCAGGGCTGAATTGGAAGAAGGGTTGTGTTTCACTTGAAAGGGTTAATTTGAAGTCCACCCCTAAACAAATACATTTTTGAGTATAAGTACAAGGGCTCTGGCCCCATGATTTTTAGAGCACTTTGCAACTGGGAATTAACCTCTTTCAGAAGGACTCCTGAGCTGCACAAAGGACTCATCTGGATTACTCTTCTGTTGTTGCCCTGCTGCTGACTTTTTGCTGGGTTTCATAAAGGACTCACTGGATTGCTTTTCTAATTGTTGCCCTGCAGCCACCTGCTCCCTGGTTGTGGTCTCCCCAAGGCAACTGGGTACTGCCAGGAGGAACCGCCACTGGAATCATTGGCCTTGTTGTATGCTGTGCTGCCTGTCTGCAGCTCCCTACTGTGGGCCCTGTGATCTCAAAGGGCAGGCTGGGCCCTGGATCACTTTGCATGTGTAGAGAGTGTATCATTGTTTAGTCCATGTTGAGAGCTGTACATGCCTCTGAAAGTCAGCCTGTGGAAAAACGCTTTTATCATCCCTTGTGCGTGGCTCTAATCATCTTGCCCTGTCGCTGAAAGGAGAGTCGGGAAATATTTCCTACTGCCCCAGCCAAGTACTTTTTCTGCTGGTAGCGTGTTACGCGCTGACTGAGGAGGGACACTTGAGCTCTCCTCCCAGGCCCAGGACTGAAGAAGCTAGCATTTCAGGACCGATTGGCCACAAGCTTGGAGCACAACCGAGTGTCAGCTGCTCACCTTTTGCTGCAGTATGCCCCACAGTTCTCTTAGTGCATGTGGAACGCTAGAGCCATCCCCCAAGAGCAGAGTGCCCCTCAGTTCCCTTAGCACATGTGGAGCACTAGAGTTGTCGTCCAAGAACGCGTGGTGAACACTCCATCAACCGCAACTGCTTATGTTGAGAATTTGTACCTGATGGGCCCAGGAGGGTCTACCTTCAGCAGCTGCTCATGCTCTCATGAATAACCACACTGACAACTCTGTACATGAAGGGATCAGGAGAGGTCTCCCCACGAGTACTTACCAGGTGGATGCCTCCCCACCCCATTCGAGGACGTACCTTAGAGGGCATTAGGACCCCTGTCCACATCACAAGGTGAGGCCTCCAGGGAGGCTCCCAAGCACAGAGGAAAGCACTGCATAGGGTCTGCTCCTACTGGTAACGCATTTCGCCTGGTAGGGGCACAGGAACTCCTGCAGCCTACAATTCATTTGTAAAATCCCTATAATCTTACTAATAGTAGCATAGGTGAGCTGGACATATGCCTTTACTGTTATACAGGGATTTGTGTGCGCCCTAACCATATATATCATTATTGACCCAGTGTAAATGGTGGCACAGGGGAGTTATGTGCTTATGGTGTCCGAGGAAGATCTAATCATTTATGCTGATTCCTGATGTTTCATAAGTATACTGCCTACAAAATGATGGCTACTGCACAACCCCCACAGTATGGGTTGCTTCATTTGAATAGTGAGGTAATCACATTATACATATGTTTTTCTATAAATTATTGGCCTTGCATACACTACAGTATGATATGTGTTTTTTTGTCTTTGCGACACCCTATTTCACTGTACCATCTGAGTGATATCATAAGATAGGACTGTTGGCATTATCACAATAGCAAGGACTACCTCTCAGCAATTGCATAATATGCACAGTATCTTTGCTATATTATTTTCTTGGGCCATGATCTATATTTACAGTATTCAACCTGTATTTTTATATAATCTTTTGTGGAGTCTCTTTTATGGTTTATTTATACTTAGATTTTAGTGTTACACAAAATCCATGAATGGCATTGCACAAACAGAAGTACTGGATCCAACCACTGAGCACCAATGTGAGAAATTGGGTATTTGGTTGGGGTGTGTTAACCCTTCTGAAGTAACAAATAAAATCCATGTCAGGTAATCCACAAAAGTCACTAAATTAACCTGTGCTTAACACTCTGGTAGCCTGACACAAAATCAGTCAAGCTTAATTTAGAGGCAATGTGTAAAGTATTTATACAGCACTCAAACAGTCCTCAGTTCTGAAGCTCCACTTTTCTTATTTCGGCACTGCCCCACCTAACGACACCATAGCTGCACCATGGCGGTCGTTAGGACCATAGCGTCACATTTTTTGACGCTATTTTGGTGCTTTGCTGTACTTGCATCAAAGATTTTAATGTTAGTGCTGCAAAGCATGGGGAGTCCCATTGATTAAAATGGGTGTGTCAGTGTAACGCCTGCTCTGAGCAGACGTTAAAAATGACAGCAAAAATGGTGCAGTGAAATGTTGAAAATTTCACTGCAAGCATTGTGCTTTGTAAATATGGCACGGGAGAAAGGCCTCCTTAATGCCAGCTTAGAGTAAAATAAATTATGCTTGAGCAGCGCAAGGTGGTGCTAGGGGCTTGTAAATATACCCCCAAAGAGTCATAAAGGGAAAACAGATCACAAGAAAAATCTCATACTAAGTTAGGAAAATAGAGAAAAATGTACATCACTATTTGACACCAAAATGGCAAAAATACAATCAGTAGAACCTAGACATTGAGGGGCTTATTTACAGGCCCTTTGCGCTGCAGGTGCATCACTTTTTCCCATATAAAAAGTAATGCGCCGGTAGTGCAAGGAGCTTGTAAGTAAGCCGCATAATTTATAAGATGTAGGTAAGTATAGCTTCTAAAGGCACAAAGTGCACTCGCAGTCATCTGGTCGTGCTAGATCAGGGGAAAGACATAAGTTCAGGCTGACTGCAATGGAGTGCTTACTGGATGGAAGGACCAGGCTAGTACCGCTGAAAAAATTACCTTCTCAAAGTCCAGTGCACGGAGTCCAATTCATGGTGGAGAAGGCCATGAGTAACGGGGAAAGTGTTGTTGATGGTTGTCACTGTAGTGCAAAGAGCGGGCAAGGTGTCGCAGATGGCCATTGCTGTAGTGCGAAGATCCTGTCATGCGTCATGATAGGGTCTTCTGGAGCATCACGTTGGGGGTCAATATAGGCTGTTGATGCTGTAGTGCGAATTACAGATCTCTCATTGCCGGATGTCGCTACTGATTGCTGTAGCATGAAGCCGGGTTCACAAGCGCCTCCCTTTGGGGGTCATTGTGAGCAGTAAGATCTTGGTACAAATGGGTCTGTTTGCGGTCTCAAAGAGCCCAAAACCTCAAGATTTATTATTTTCTTCCAAGAGGAGCTTAACTGATACCAAACCAAGAGTCGAGAACATGGAAGGAATCTCTTGCGGATCAGGAGCTCACTTCAGCAGAGACCAGCGGGTCTCAGGCAGGTCCAGGTGCAGCTCCAGTGCAGCAGGTCCGGTAGGCAGTTGTAGGGAGGCCTCTGGACCTTGGTATGTCCCTGGGATAAAGGGAGCAGGTCCAGTCTTCCTTCTTAGACCGCAGGGCAAGTCTCAAGCAGCAGGGTCTCATGCAACAGGGCAGTCTCTGACAGCAGGACAGCCCTTCTTCTGCAGTGTCCACAGGCTTAGAGTGTAATTTTATACTTGGTGCCAGATTTGAAGTGAAAGAAACTCTAGGGCCATATTTATACTTTTTGATGCAAAACTGGCCGCCGCAGTTTTGCGTCAAAAATTTTACCGCCGGCTAACGCCATTTCGTAGCGCCGTGCGGGCGTCAAATTTATACTTTGACACACGGCGGCGCAATCAACAGGTGGGAGTAATTTTTTTTTACGCACATCGCGGCGTCAAGTCGTAAAGGAAAACGACGTTAGCGTGGCGTAAATGACTGTGGGTCGATTTACGACACCGCAACCCGGATATGTGCCGTTTTTTTTGACGCAATAGCGTCAAAAATACCAGCGAACACTGCCCTTTCAGCAGAGGAGAGCCAAAATGGATCCCAGATGCCACTACAGACCCCAGGAAGATGACAGCAGACCAGGAACCAGCCAGGACGATCCATACAAGAACCAGGACATATATAGAAAAAAAGAAAGTGTTGCTTCAGTGCAGAGGAGCAGGAAATCCTGGTTAAAGAGGTGACAGAACACCAGCACCAACTGTTTATCACCTCTAAGTTGCCAATCAGTAGGAGAGAGGCCATATGGCAACAAATTGTTGACAAGATCAACAGTGTGGCTGAAGTACGCAGAACAGTCACCGAGTGTAAGAAACGCTGGCATGACTGCAAACATAGGACAAAGGAAAAAATGGCCAGGAACAGGAAGGCAGCACTGCAGACTGGAGGTGGGAGTCCAGCACACCAGGAGGCCCTGGACCACATGGAGGAGATGGTTGCAGCCGTCCTCCCCGAGGAGATCGTCACAGGGATTCAAGGACAGGACAGTGCAGACTGCCACGAGACAACGCACATGCAGGGTAAGTCGCATGGGGATTAAAAATACAATAATGTTGACTGTAAGCAGAGGGGAAATACCTACTGCACATTGCATGTAAGTCATCATATACATGGAGTGGCATCGGTAAAGGGGCACCGCAGGGGGGTATGGCCTGCACATACAGAAGCTGGGGCACAACATAACACTACACCAACAACAGTCCCATGGGGGCATCCTGTCATGCCAACAATGGAGAAAAGGGAAAGCCTCGACAGGAGGCAAGTCCACTACGTCAAATTTCCATCCTGGCACTCGTCAGTCAAAATATCTCCTACATTAACTAGGGCCCTATCAGCAATCCTCTAGCCAAAACAACAACTGCAATCTAACTGCAACAACAGTTGACACTACCACCTCTGATCTCTGTGCAGCTATAGTAGCCAATGGCAGTAACCTCCCCATGGAACATACCTACCTAAATTAGGGGGTGAGGATGACATCTGCAACAATCCCCTGAAACAAGACAAAGGCCCCAGTACACTCAAATGTCAATGCCCATAGTTGTCACATACATCAGCCAAAGTAAACAGCAATAGGAGCGACACAGCACTAAGGACATACCCATGCTGCATATGTCAGGGTCCTTCCCGTGCCTGGCAAACAAGGCAACATTACAAAAGTCATACTGCTCAGACAACAGCATTGAGGAGGGGACACATGGAACTGGTCACTGAAATACACCTGCACAGTCAGGGGACCAAATAGGACACTGATACGATAATCAGGGCAATCCAATGTAACATACATTAACCAACATCAGCAGGACACATTAACAATATCAACATTCATATCACATCATAACATTGCCATGCATAGGATATGCCACATGTCAATTACATTTAAGCCAATGTGAACAATCAGGGATTGGGGCAGGTCCTGAGATGCAATTGTGCTGCCAGGACCATCAGAACACCCACAGCCAGTGAAAGGTCTCACCATGAGAATGGATATGCACGTAGGGTTGAGTAGGACAAAAAGCTGGCTATTCTCTATTTGGTATAAAGCAACACCTAGAGGCAAGTAGGCAGACAAGTCTGATAACTCAATATCATACATGTGACACACAGGTGGGCCATAGGCCTATAACAATGCCTATCTGAAGGACAGCAGATACCAATACCAAACAAGATCACAAAGTGAATTCATCAAAAGGCAGGCATGTTACGTCACAATTGTCACAACACAGACACACTAATTGTACCCTGTTTCATTGCAGAGGAAGATGGATCTCCTGCCGATATGCCTGTCCCAGATTTCCCTGATGACATGGATGACGAGCCCATAAACATTCCCCAGGAGACCATCCAAAAGGTCCTTGAAACCCTCCAGACCCCACCTTCAGTCACAAGGAGGAGCACAGAACAAGCAGCCATCACAGAAGAACCAACCACCACCCCAATTTCAAGACCTGTCAGCTCCTACACAGCTGAGGACTCTGACGACACTGGCACCAGCTTTGAAAGAACTGTAGTTGGAGTACAGCGGGAGGTGGCCAAGGACGTGTGGGTGGGGATGCAAAATATGGCAGCCAGCCTTGAGGGGGTGCGCTTGTGCATGATGTCATCTGCAGATCAGGCAGCAGCTATCCAAGCCCTAACATCCATACTGCAAGGACTACAAGAAACTGTAAAGGAATTCACCACTGCAGTAAGGGAGTTGCCACAACACCTCGCACCCCAAACTTTCCAATGCATGCACAAATGCAATCATGACTCCCTCAGGGCTGATCTGGCTGCATACCATCATGATGTAGCTGCTATTCTCAAAAACCAGCAGGCCCTCCTTGCTGCAGTACTGCCCTTAGGACCTTCACAGGGAGCAGCCACCGGGATGTCTGACTCCATGTCTTCTAACACTGAGGTGTGTGTTGCCCTTTCACAACCAACAACAACAAGGACAAAGCAGGCAACACACACATCAGAAGAAGAAGACATGGAATAGATCACATTCACACGGAAGAGTACCCGGAAGCACTAGTCCCTGCACCATGGCCTACTTTGACCAAGGTCCTACGTATAGTCAAATGCCAGTCTCACTACAACTATACTCAATGACTGTTCTGCTAACCACTGTATAACTTGTCAGCATTGCCAGTGAATGTCTCTCTCCTAATAATTGGCAAATCCTGTCCCTCTGCACTGTCGGTAACATCACCCCAGCATGTCAGGAGCATCATCCACACCCCTTCTGTAGGATCACCATGTAAGATTTCACTAGCACGGACTCAGCAAACCTGGACAATGTACATATTGCACTACAGCACCTATCAATAAATAGCACTTGCACACCTAATATGTCTCTGTGTAATTTGACACATCAACTGTGCAGTAGATAACTCAAAAGTGCCTGTGTGACAACCATGTAGTTTGTCAATACAACTGTCCTGACATCATGTAGTCTGATACATCTGTGCAGTGGCCAGGATTGCATCATAGCCTGCCCATCCTGAGGAGAATAACTGATGAATAACTGATGAATCATGCTGTGTTGGACAGAATAATGCTCCATCAATAGAAATCAAAGTCAACTAATGGTGGCTGATAAATGTGGTCACCATGCAATACTAATACATTGAATTATGCAGTCTAATCTAAGCAAACAAAACTAAACACAGCATCAATCAAACTTTCCGAGTAAACTTCCAAAAAAGTACTCATGCTGATTTTTTGCACACATGATCTATGTCAGTAATGAAGACAAGAAGACAAGAGTGTTAACAACACCTCATCTTCAAAGATGTCCCTGAACATCACACTGCAGTCCGACCTAAAAAATTCCCCACAATACCAAGTCTGGAAGCACACTTTGTGATGTAGAAAACATACTCATCAACACAAATCCTTTGTGATCCATGTAAACTCCAAATGGTGGTTCTATCAAATGGTGGATACTTACCAAGTTAGCACAGGGGTAGCTGCCATTTTAAACCTATTTTTTCTTTGGTTTGTAGCATAGGACACAAATGTCATAGAACAACAATCACCTACACTGATGGCAAGGCCATGATCAAGTAGCAGTTAACACATAATGCAAAGGGTTAACTATATATTTATTCATAAGTAATCACACCAGAGGCAACTAAGGGAAAAGTCATACCTACACTAATCTAACCTGACTACTCCTAACCCACAACTGTCCCTAACTAACCTAAGCTAAACTTACTCTACACATATAACGAATCGATCTAAACATCAACCCCCCATCCACCATTATGAGACAGGACACATGCAGGACAACATATACTAACCTACACGCATACTATACTATCCTAAACAATCATATATTTTTGGGGATTTTTTTATTTATTTATATATATATTTTTTTTCTAAACAGACAGGAACCCCAACATTCACCCCCACCCACCCACCCACACACTTAATAATGAAAAGTAGAAAGAATAAGGACCCCCCACCCTCCTCCCTAACACTAACTAAGCTAACAACCTATACTAACCTAACACTAATTCCCCAAGCCCACTAATCATGATAAAAAGGAAAGAGGAGGGAGGGGAGGGATAAATTTAAAGAGACCATATCAGTCCTAGAGGTTGGCCCTCCGGAGGGTGCGCCTGATGGACCTGACCCGCTTCTTTATGTAGGCCACATCCTGGCTCAGCTTGTCCACCTTCCTAATGAACTTGCCCATTTTGCGGTCCAAAGCCTGGAATGCAGCAGGGTCAATTGGAGGTGCTGCTGCTGTCTGGGTCCCGGCAGAGGTGCTCTGTGTGGGTGTTGAGCGTAGCCCACTGGACTGGCCTGCAGCTCTTATAATGCTGGGTCCTGGTCGTGCTGCAGAGGCAGGGACAACTGTCCCCACCGTTGCTGGGGCCACTTGGGGAGAACTGGTGCTTGTGGTGGTGGTGGCTGTAGTGGGCAACGTTGGGCCACCCTGTGGTGAAGCCCACCATGCTCCGGAGGCCCGATCCGCCTGGTATTTTCGGGCCATCCGTCAGAACCCCGACTGCACCTGCAGGATGTGTCGGTACCTCATGGCCCGCCTCTCAAATTCATGCCTCTGTGCTGCACTCATGTTTGCAGCTGTGAAGAGAAAGGGCAACTATTTACCATAGGAAATGCATTGTGTGGAATAGCACAATGGGTCAATCGGAAATTACTTTTACTGTAGTTGTAACAGCTCATATCACCATATAGATCATTGAAAGTCTCAGAGGAAGTACATGGGAAGCCTGCGTACAAAGGTCATCTCACACATAGCATATACAATTATCTACATGATGGGTGACATCAGCCTAAACTTCTCATCATAAAAATTACAAATGCAGCCTACATTCATGCTGCACCTCCTCCGCCTATTGCCTGGACTCCATATGTCAGTGTATGTGATAACAATCACAACCCTCAAGATCTGCAATTTGTAATTGGATTTGCTAGTATAGAACTCATGTGCCATAACCGAGTGTGTACACTAGGTTCAAAACAAAGTTTCAAATGGTCACAAGTATGTGTAACATACTGGTTGCTACAGTCCTAAGTACCCTATTCCCAAACACATGGCTGTCTTTGACGGGGGTGGGAAGAACAACCAACAATCCCAAAATCGATGCACACCCAGGAGTGTATAGAAAGCTCAACATGTTTTTGCCTCCACACACACACACCAGTGAAGGGCTATCAACAAATCAGAGTCAGCTAAACCTTGTCCTATCCAAGGTCCACACAGGTCAAAATGTACTGACCTAGGCCAACATCACATACTTCCAGTGAGGCATATTTTTCCATAGACACAGAGAAGCAAGAACACCCATGATCATGAATAGCATGTACACCTAAGCCGTTGCACTGTAGTCCCACACACTTCTAGTACAACTTGTGGAAGTACATGCCCCCGGAAGATCCAACCTACAGTGTACTCAGTAAATCGTTTACTAGGGAAGCAGCAGATTTCAGACAAGCCATTTGCAGAAGCTATCTGGGAGAATGTCAGTCTGAAATGCAGACTCAGTCCGAGACGAGTCCCAGAGCAACTCTTACATTAACTAGTGTATTCCACATGACTCACCCCATTTCCCATAGCGGGCCCTACAGGAATGGCCTACAGACCCAAATTCTGACAAATGGATAAGCATGGGTCAACTCAAAATGAAGTGATAACTGAAATCCCACTAATGGAACAATACTAATGATTGGGCAGCGCATCAAACCTTGCAATCTGTTCAACACACAGTAGTCCACCATGCATCACCAGCAAACATAAAAAATACCACACATGCAACACTCACTGTAGGTGTCGGGGTCCTCAAAATGAGCCACCTCTCCCACTGTGTACGGTGCAGGTCCACCTGTAAAGCATGGAAGGAAGAATATACTCAGAATCCGTGCACTGACAAACAATTGCAAATACAAAGACAATGTGATAATATGACATGAGTAATGAAACACTTTCACACATGCTCACACTGCATGGAATTATTCATGTGCAACATTTACATCGGATGAGTCCCCTGCTACAGTTACACACACTACTACACACATGCAGTGGCCCGGACTGTCATGTGGTGGCAAAGATGCACCTCCATTAGCATGCAGCAACAATATAGGTGTGCATTCATCTCATCATGTGCATCCAAGAGAGACATCCAAAAGCTGATTACTTGAGGACTGCCTGACCTCTCAAACAGCCTATGTGGTCATGACACATATGTGACTGATAGGTACATGGTACCGAGGGCCAGGTACTTTGGCAATACCTCATGTTGTTACAGTTTCATACATTGATGTGTCCAAACAATGGTGATTGGCACCAAACATAGATGTTTGTACCCTAGTCCATACCTTTGGACTGCCATCCATATTCTGATTTGGGCACAAGTGACAATAAATATCTGTCTAAAATGTTAGCTGAGGGCACCTGAGTCCTTAACAAATATGGTTCATGCTCAGATCAGGCATGTAACAATTAAATGTGAAGGAGCACATTTATCACGACAAGGCATGGCACTTCCAAGAACATTTTCCCTACATACCAACCAGACACACATGTGACATATGTGTGGACAGCATTGCTAACTTCAATTGACGTGAAGGCAGCACTCATTTTCAGCATCATGTAGAGTTTACAAATGTCAGTCTATCTATAGCGTCTACATATGTAGGTATGATGTTTCTACATCCATATTTCACTGGCTATTGTGACCTGTAGAGTCCTAATTGCGTCATTAATGTGTTGCTTGTCTGACACAAAGGCGGCACTACATTACATTCTGCTACAGGCAACCGGTATGTGTAGAAAACATGAGCTACCTGACTGCTAGCATTTGTCATCCTTCACATTGTGCATCAATTACCCTGTATGTTTCCCTAGCATTACACACAGTCAGCTACTTATCTGGCAGATTGGGTAACAATCATCACATGTCACAACACAGCTTTAAATTGTGCACATTTAAATGATCTGTACTCACCAACATGTCCACCAATCCTGATTCCCAGGTGGTCCAGCAGATCTTGCTCTCTGGAGATCAGATCAGCCCAGCGGTGCTTCAATTGATGGTCATTCCTTTGGGTACCATATAGACGCACCAAGTGATGGCGCACCTTCCCCACCGGACTTTACGGGCCTCCGTGTGATACCCCTGTATCACCCTACCCCCAGCCTCCAGCATAAGTGGGAGGAAATGGCAAACAAGCCATAAAAACCCCCCCAATTCCTCCTCACCCATCCTGGAAAGCCGTGCCCTACCAGACATGTCAGCACTGAAAAAGGGGAAAAGGTAGTAGAAAAAGGAAAAGGGGGAAATGGGGAAAGGTAGAGTGGGGAAATACAAAGAAAACTTAAGAAGAAGAGACCAACTATCCCCTATATTACAGTACCCACAACAGACTCCCACAGACAATAAATACAACAATTATGACAACACAGACTCAGACAGTATTCTACAACAAGACAATGATGACAAAAGCACAAGTGAGATGGCACACTGGACACAAACGCACTAATACACAGGACAACACTTTGCACACAGCCACACAGTCTAGAATAATCTGAGACTGCAAAGTGAAAGTGAAAGTACACCCACTGTACAGATTCTGTAAACTGGATATCCTATTACATCACATCCTGCATAAAATGGCCGCCGGTTTTTTCCACTATGCGTCATATTTTAACGCATACAGCTTGTGCGTCATATTTTTTGACGCACAGGAGTGCAAATAATGCAGAGTCAAAAAAAAAATCATTATTGGGATATAATATTTGTTTGAGGCATATTTTACAGTTCTAGAGTTGAAAATTAAGGCGCAGCAAAATATGATATCTATTTATGAAAAATATATTTGACTCAGCATTATATGCACTCATGTGCGTCAAAAATAATGACGCACAAGCTGTATGCGTGGAAATATGACGCATAATGGAAAAAAACGGAGGCCATGTTATGCAGGATATTATGATATCTATTTATGAAATATATTTTTGACTCTGAATTATCTGCACTCCTGTGCGTCAAAAATGATGACGCACAAGCTGTATGCGTGGAAATATGACGCATTATGACAAATATGTCTTTCATTTGTCCAATTGAGAAAATAATTTTGTCATGACCAAACGGTGCTAAGTGATAAACTTTGGGGTTAGCTATAGCAAATGTCCCTTATAGGATGGATAGAAGGTATTCACAGTGCAATAGTAATGATTGGCCAGAATGGATATTACTCATAATTGTACACATATGTAGGTAATTGCTGATTGCTAATTTCAAAATATGAATGAGATACCAGGATGTATTCCTTAGCAAAATTGTGTCCACATGTATCAAGCTATTCAAAATTAAATAAAGGCCAATTAGGTAGTGCAATTGTCGCCTAAACATTTTTTGGGGGTAACCATGTCCTATTTACGAGTTAATTTATCTAAAATGTGTTTCACTTTTGACATGTAGGGCACACATGCGCCTTATGCATGTGTGTGCTTCACATGTGCATAAAAAATGTATATTTGGGGGGCAGCAGAGGGGGACTTAGGCCCCCAGCACCCTGGGGTTTGCTCTTCCAGACTTGCAACTTTATCCAAGGGTTTCCCAAATTCAGTAATGCTAAACCATCGGCAGCAGGCCCATGGAAGCAAATTGGGTATGATTCACTGTTTGCTAATCTGTAATCCCATTTGCCCATTTGACGTTTGCCCTATTGATTCTTTGGAGAATTCTGACATACCATTTTGCATTGATTTTATAGCAAAATCTCAACGTTCCTTATGTCATGATAGCAAATAGGTTGTTGATGTATGTGGCCCTTTATGCATTACCTGGTTTAGAGGCATGTTTCATTCTTCCTGCTAGGTTACAACTGGGACACTACTGTGATCGGCTGCTTGCAACCATTTTGTTGATTGGATGGTACATGTACATGTGTGTGGTCCAATATTGATCCAGTATCAACTGTCAAGGTGTATGTTGTCACTGTAACGTCCAGGTCTCCTCATGAGTTAGTGGCAGCTAATCGTGTATCTAATGAGTATCGTTTGTACCAAAATTTGAGAAAAGTCATTGAGGACATGGTCACCTACACGTGGATGGTCCCACCCTGTCATTGAAGACGTGTAATGAGACTTTCAACTGGGCAACCTTGGTGTGCTGAGTGAGAGAATGTCTCAGGTGTCTGGATCCGGCATGTGTCATTGCAACATTTGTACTCAAGTTGGCCTCTGTGGATGGTAATGTATCAGGCAACATCATAGCCTCTGTGCAGAAGTAAATGGCTGGTATTCAGCACACACGACTCATCTTTATTATTTGAACAATGCAACTCTGTGTGTGAACTGTCAGGGTCCTCATATGTGTTGACTTTTCATGGACATTATCTGAGGTTGCTGGTTCTGCTGGAGGCCACTTACACCATCAAACGCTATGGTCCAGGTACACTGTCATACTTTGTAGTTTAGGCATAAATGAGGGCCAGACAAGGGCACTGTCACAAATATGATACAAATAACAGTCAGATGATGCAATACTATGTATTTGAGTATACATTGATGAGGCTAATGACAAATTAGTGTCTGAGGTACAAGAGGTTTTGGACAGCACGTGTGGTCCATAGGTGGACTCCAGGTATCTTTAGGGTGACCCACGGACAGGTGCCAGTCAGGCTGACAGGATGCTGGGTCAATAAGGAGCCAGTTCTTTCAGAAATTACATGATCAGTGGTCTGACTAGGACTGGTCAGAGGGAGCAGTAGACAGTTGACATGTCACACTGTGTATGTCCTGTGTTATTTTGAAGGTGACACGTGAAACCATATACAGTGTTACACAGCAACATTAGTAGCAATGCTTAATGATGTAATTTCCCAAATGCCAACATCTATGCTGTAGGAGGCATCAGCAGGGACGGGGCATGTATATTTGGGTGGTGTGCATGGAGGGGATCACTGGTGTGGCCTCCATCAGTGTCTCACTAGTCCTGTCAGATGAGATTTGCTGAAAGTTAGCCTACAGTACCTTTCAAACAAGAATCAATCTACAGGTGATACCAGGCCTTAAAAACTCCAAGCCAGTGTATTATATGAGCTGAGTTCCATGCAGTGAGATGGTACTATGACAATGGTAGGCATTGGAAAGGGTGTGGCACACTGGATGACTCTTGTGAGTGTGTGTGTGTAGATGAGGAAATCTCAGTGTACACATATCAGCATTCCAGGGACCTCTTCAGACAGGTGGGGTGTGACCAGCCGCAGGTGTGTGTAATGTTTTTAGAAAAGGGCTGACATGTAGCTGGGTAGTGATGTGCTGGATGCTTGTCATAGGTGTAGCACTTGTGCTGTGTATGTTCTGCTTATGTGTAACTCTAGTGACAGATAGTTATTGCAAAGATAGTAAGTAGTTGGAATTACTGTTGCCAAGATTCTGGTAATACATTCCTGTTCCTGAAGCATAAGCATGTGAACTGCCTGATGTATGAGGCCTGTTTTCCCCTAGTTGAGTGATGTTTTTTTAGTTGTGTGCCATCTGCTGCGATGATCCATGTTTCCTACATGTATGTGTGTCATATGTGTGGTCCTCAGCTATTGCCCTTCAATGGTGAACTTTACAGGATGTCAGTAATTTACATTGTGTGTGTATGTGACCATTGTATGGTGGCCATTACATTTGTAGTGTATTTTTCTGTAACCTGATTGTTATATCATTATTGCTCAATGAGACGACATTCTTCTTCTGATATTTCAAGCTAAAGGTGGGCAGAAATGAATAGGCCAAACCATAATGTGGTGTTTGTTATCAGTGTTTATTTACAATAGTGCATTAAGTGGTGATGGTGATAATTATGAAAATAAATTATTTACAATCTGTTGGCGCCTACGGACTCCAGCAGCCGTGTTTGGTTGTTCCCCCTCCTGTTGCAGGCCAGCATCCTCCTCTTCTTCGTCTTCAGGCAGGTATGGGTCTGGTTCGAGGAGGGGAATGTTCCTTTTGACACAAATGTTATGCAATATTGCACATGTGAGTATGGTCCTACAGACCATCTCTGGGGAATATAGTAGGCTACCACCAGTGATGTCGAGGCAGCGGAACCTTGACTTGAGGATGCCGAAGGTCCGCTCGACAATGCTGCGTGTCCTCTTATGGGCGTTGTTGTATGCCCGCTCTGCAGCAGTACTCGGGTTCCCAAATGGTGTCATTAGCCATGGCTGGATGCCATACCCCTGATCAGCTGAAAGTAAAAAACAGAATGGGATCATGTTGATGTAGATTGCATTATTGAAAAGACCGTCCATGGCAGTAGTTGTCTTGTGTTGTCTGAGACTCTTTTGTGTACTGATGTGACATCCTATACTTGTAGGCTATACCATCTGCATTGTGTTTTTACCTTGGCTGAGCACGTGTTTGTCTGCTAACCGTTTGTCATCACTATGTTTTGTGATTTTCAGTGCAGTGTGCCCTCCCTAACATTGTGACTTGTGATACAGGTGTCCTTGTGTCTTCACTTGGGGTGAGTAGATAGTTCAATGTAGAGTTTAATTTATAAGTGTTGTTAGCACGTTCATATGGAAGTACTCTGGACATCCCATACCTTTAGACTTAGGCAATGTATTAATGTAAAGGTCAATGGGACACTTACAATTTGCAAGGTGACATTTAGGCAACCACACTCATTGACGTATTCATATTAGGCTGTACAGTAATTTCCGATGTGTGACAGGTTCAATGGTGAGTTAAGAAACATGGCTAGTGATGTCAGGACCTCTGTATGTTCCTGTTGACATGTTGCTATTGTGGTGTATGTGTTGTGTGTCCTAGTGGGTTGCTGTGCAGTGTGTATATAAGTAGGTTTTTGTACTTACCAACAAGTAGTCCATTGCCATACCGTCCATCCTGGAAGTGTTGGTTGATGGTAGAGTGACGGAAGATGAATGAGTTATGTACACTCCCAGGATATTTAGCCACAATGTTGGTGATCAATCCCTGGTGATCGACTATGGCCTGCACGTTGATTGAATGTGTGTGCTTCCTGTTGCAGTAGAGGTGTTCAGTCGCAGCACGTGGCACAAGGCGTACATGTGTGCAGTCGATTGCACCAAGGACGTGTGGGAAGCCACTGATTGCGTAGAACCCCTGTTTAGTTTCCTGCTGCTTCTGCAGTGTGTTAGGGAAGCAGATGTGGTGGGGTGTAAGTCCAATGATGGCATCCAGTACTTTGGGCAGAAATGCGGAGAATGATGGTTGTGATATTCCGCCAACCAGGGCACCAGTTGTTTGAAATGAGTCACTTGCCAGCAGGTGAAGTACGGCAAGCAGCTTTGTTTCTGTTGGTATGGTGCGGGGTGTCACCAAAGTGGGGGCCAACTGCTGTTCAATGTTTCGCAGCAGCTGCTGGATGGCCTGCCAGTTCAACCGGTACCTCTGTATGATGTTGTGTTCCCTGAGGCCCTGAAGGGTTGTTCTTGGGCGGAATATCCTCTCCTGCCTTCTGCGTTGCCTTTGGGGCCATGCTGGTGTTGTTGTAGCTGCTGTTGTTGCTGCTGGGCTCTGCGTCTGCGTGCATGTTGGATAAGAATCACCTCCATGTCTCCCTGTTGCTGCTCTGCTGCTCTGCTGCTCTGCTGCTCTGCTGTTTGTTCTGTGTGTTCTGATTAAATACAGGTGTGTTTGCCCCATTTTAATGCCTGCCCTGACCCAGGCGTTAAATTTTGACGCAAATCGGGCTGTGCGTCATTTCTGGCTCCGCCTCCCGGCCGAGCGTCATTTGTGCCCGGAAGCATAAACACGACGCATGGCCGTTTGCGTCATTTTTTGGACGGGAACGCCTACCCTGCATATCATTAACGCAGGGCGGGTTGCCGCATCCAAGAAATGGCGCACAATCGGCGCAAACGGAGTATAAATATGCCCCTTAGCATTTTATCCCCACAGATGGTATTGGAATGTCTTTCCTCCCTGCCCTGGTTGTCTGAGGGAACAAAAGGCTACAGTCAAGTTCTTCATGTGTGAGCTGAGGCAGCTTCATTAAAATGCAACCAGGGTTGTGCCATGCTCCACCCATCTAAACTGTCTAGATGGCCCATCCTGCCTAAACCCTGTCTCGCTATTATGTGGCTATCTGGGAGACATATACACAGTACACACCTAGTCATGTGACCCAGGAAACATGCTACAGGCACCAAATGGTTGGGATAAGAAAATGCCTATTTGCTAAAAGCTGCACTTTCAGAATTGTGACTCAAAATCTGACTTTATGTTAAAGAAAGTTTTAAATTGCAGTTTCTTAAATTTCGACCTCCAAACAAATGTTGTCACTTATTAAATACACTAAGGTAGCCAATCTTATCCTATAGGTAGGAAGGCCTAATAGTAGTGAAAACAAATGTATGAGTTTTTCAGTACTCAAACATGTTAAACTTAAAACTATAGAAAAAAAACAGTGGCAATACCAAGGTACCTGCACATCCAAAAGTAGCTGCATGTATAGGTTAAAGCATAGAAAATGAGTCCTGTAGATGCATATAGGTACAATAGATACAGCTGCAAATCTTGTAACAAACACCCTGCCACATAAGGTGAGAAATATCCAGCCAGATGTAGCAAACGTTTTGCATGGTGCAAACAGCAAATTTCGCTGTTTGCGCCATGCAAAAGGCACATTGCGATGCTCATTCCCATTTTGCGAGTCAGTAACCTGGTACCGACTCGCAAAATGGGAATGAGTCTCGCAAATAGGGATTCGCATCGCAATGTAGAATCTGCGAACGCGGTCGCAAAGCAATTCGCAGTTAGCAACCATTTCAAATGGGTGCTAACCCATTCCCAAAAGGGAAGGGGTCCCCATGTGTATTGCAACTCGTTTTCGGGGTGCAATACAAAAAAAAAATTGCTTTATTAAAAAGCAGTCACAGACATGGTGGTCTGCTGTCTCCAGCAGGCCACCATCCCTGTGAGTGCTGCGAATTGGAAGGGGGTCGCAAATTGCGACCCACCTTATTACTATTAATGAGGTGGGTCTTTGCGACCCCCTTCCGATTCGCAAATGGTGTCAGGGACACCATCCAGCATCCGATTTTGCGACTCCCAAATTGCGAGTCGCTCAGACTCGCAATTTGAGAGTCGCAAAATCGGATTTTCCTACCTCTAGCCCCAAGCCTGAAAACCAATATTTGCATATACCAGAGCACGCTGAGTAAGTATTAGAACAAGTCCAACAGTCAATTCGATTAAAAACTTTATTTAAATACAAAAATATTTAAAAATATTAAAAATAGATTCACACAACATGATGTGCTTATCATGGCCATCTATCATTAATACACATTCCTGTATCATTGAGATGTAATGGAATCATTCTAGACTATTTCTCTGCCTGCTCTTACTAGGTATTTAGTTTTATTTTTTACAACTAGTGGCCATACTTTGTAGGGTGATTTTGCCACCGCTTTGACTATTTTGGGAATCCTTTCCTACATTGGTCATTTGTATTTACTTTCTTTATAGAAATCATCATGTAACTACTTAAACTGACTACTTGAATTTCCTACTATTACATTGTTTTATCAAGTACTATGTTATGACATGACTGTAGCCTTTGTTAAGGATAATCATCCATTTCGGGCCACCAGAATTCCATTCTGAGTCTTTTTTTTAATAGTCTGCCCTAAATGTCCTTTGTGCACTATTTCAAACAACCTCTTGTGTACAGCTACATGTGGAATGATCTTGTTGACACTTATAGGAGTATATCAAATGGCCTCTCCATCTGACCTGTAGTCTAACTCCTTCTCTATGTGCATCTAGAAGCAAGCCAAAGATTGTCATCAACCTAAGTATGCATACAGCTTGTGGTAATTTGAGTGGCTACCCATCACCCTCATGGTCAATGTGAGGAACAAGTACAGAGTTTTCTGGGTCACTGAGGTGATGGGTATTAAGGTTATGAAAGAAATTCTCTCCTGTGTTTCCTGTCAATGGAGCCCTTCCATTAAAATTGTGAGAGTACTCCTCCATGCTATTATTCCTGTTCCACTGAGACTTTTGCAAATCCATGTCCATGTCCTACTGATTAGTTTTGGCTAATGTCTGCATTGTCATTTCCTGAGGAAATGCTCTCCCTGGACCACACACACAAAGAAGAGTTTCAGCCCAAAAACTATAAAAGCCACTGTATCAACAGACAACTGCCACTATTCATCAAACAGTAAATTAGTATGAAATAGGGGATACTACTTATTTGAAATGTGCAACCCAGCATTCTATTAATGTTGTGCAGCTGCTTTCAGAAGCCATTTCCCACTAATCCAGGTAGAGAGAGCAAATATCAAACACAGCCAAACAATGGAGAATCTCCAATTCAATAATACTGACCTTCCAGAGTTGAGTGATGAAGAAACAGAGGGATTGAATGAGTTTGATTTGTCTATAACAAATCTAGACAAACATTATTTACCAAAGGTCAGCACGATTTTAGAGCAATACGACTTTGGTAGGAGGGCTCAGCATGCGCATGAGTCGGTAGAGAACTATGTCACACATTTACGGAAGCTAGCATCATTGCAGAAATTTGAACGTAGTGTGGAGGAGTGAATCAGGGATCAATTTGTGTTAGGGTGCACCATAGAGAGAGTAAGGGATATGATATGGAAAAAAGATGACCCCAAACTGGATGAAGTGCTTATAATAGTAAAGAAGATAGAACATTCATTAGAATGTGTAGACATAATTAAGGAGAATGGACATGGAGGAAGAGAATAAGTATATAGTGTAGTTAAAGCTAAAAGTGAGAGTGCACAAAGAAAGATCACAGGACAGTACTTCAGATGTGGGGAAGTGGGTCACATGGTTAATGATCAAAAGTGCCCTACTTGGGAAGTAGTGTGTAAGTCATGCAAAGTTCAAGGCCACTTTTCAAAGTGTTGGAAGTCAAAAACAAACAGCAACAAAGTGAAAGAAGTGGTGGTTACTGGTGAAATTGTCCTTCAAGTGTGTGAACAAGGAAAAGGATATGGACCAGAGAATATAATGAAGGTAAGTGTATATAGTATGAAGATGTTGTTCGACTCAGGAGCAAAGATAATTTTGTTCCTCAAAGTTTTCTACAGTGAGAGATTGGCTAAAAGGGTGAGACTATTCAAGCTATGCATCAGGATGTTAGCTTATGGGTAATCAAATTAGTAGGCTACTTTGTTGGTGAAATTGAATACAAAGGACGGATTACAACAGGAAAGCTGCAGAGGGGACAGCTTAATCAGTTGGCTCCAATTGGCTGAATTAGAAGTGATTCTGGACCCCATTAGAACACCTTCTATACTTTTTACCTTTTGAAGAAAACAAGATGTAGGACCTAATGACTTACTGATGGATGGTGAGGGTTCAGGATTGTGCACAGTCGAAGTGACACGAGAAAGTACTCAGTGGAAATCAAGGTGTAGTTGGCAAACATAATTCCCTGAAGTTTCCTGTGATCAATTAGGATGTCTCACAAGATATACTCATGAGATTATTTTAAGAAACGTTTCTGTACTGGGCAGTAGTAAGGTGCGGGATGTTTTCCTCCCCATGAGAGAGCCAATAAAAGATGAGTTAGAAAGATTAAGAAAAGAAGAGATAATTGAAGAAGTGGGTGACACCTGTAGCGTTGGCAAGGAAAGATTCAAGTGACATCAGGTTATGTGTGGACCTGAGAGAGTTGAATAGAGAGGAAGTGGTGGATGTACTTCCCTTTCCTAATATCACAAACATGCTCACACAGCTGGATGGTGCAGAAGTGTTCTCCTCCTTAGATCTTCGATGCTCATATCAGTAGATTGTATTAGCAGAACAATCCAAAGACTTGACAGAAATCACCACACCCTTTGGTGTGTTTAAGTTCACCAGAGTGCCCTTTGGGTTGATTTTGGCTGCCTCAACATTTCAAAGGGCAATAGAGAGTGTGTTGAAGGGTCTGGTGGGGATAAAGATTTACCACGATGATGTCCTAGAATGTGGCAGTATGCAGGAGGAGCATGATCAACATTTGAGAGAGGTTATTGGATAGTGTAATCAAAGGGGCTTCATGTTATAAGAGATTAAGTGCAAATATGGATGCAAGGACATAGCTTATTTAAGGCATAAGCTAACAGGGGCAGGAGTATTCCCTAACAAGGAATTGGTGGACACTATCAGGAAATTGGCTATGCCTGAGAATAAGGAAGATTTAATCAAGTTCCTGGCAATGACAGAATCTTACCATAAGTTAATTCCACATTTTGCAGTAAGGGCCTATAATGTGAGAAAGCTATTGAAGCAGGGTATGAGATGACCACAGTGTGATGAAGAGTTTAATGACATTAAAGAAGCATTGTCAAAGGCATCATCATTACAAAGTTTCAAAACACAAGACAGGTCAGTGCTAATCACAGATGCGAGTGCTAAGGCACTGGGAGCAGTATTAAAGCAAGGGGAAAGAAATGAAGAATGCACCATCATATTTCTGTTAAGGAGCTTGAAGGGTCCATAGAATTGCTATTCTGTGATTGAAAGGAAGACCCTCTGTATAATTTGGGCTAGTATGAAGATAAGAAAATTCTTATGGGGACAGATCACAAACCTATCAAATTATTTTTTAGGGAAAAGGGGATGGATGTAGTTTCAAACAGGATCTGCTAGTGGGTTATTTCACTACAAGATATTAATTTTAAGGTGGAATATATTCTGGGGGATGAGAACTGAGTAGCCAACTGTCTGTGAAGGTTGGTAGAAACAAAGGTAGCAGAGGATGAGAAATTATTGGATGATCAGCAAAAGAAAACAGATGAATTTAAGGTGTGTGAAGTCGCAGAGAGCATCTTTAGCGTGGAGGAGTGGAAAAATCAGGTTATGAAGGATGAGGAATTAATGCAAGTGAGCAAGCACTTTGGGGAAGGATGGGGTGACTGCAAGAGGTGAGCTCCATCATGCCTGGGGTACTAGGAAACATATCTGAATGAATAGCATAAAACACTAAGTAGCTAATAAATAGCAATCACATTAATTAATTAAGGTGTTCACGTTCGCAAATTAAAATTTTCTTAAAGTATGGTCAGCACAGGCACCCTTTTTTTCAGGTTGATACTTTTAAAAAAGTTGGCATTTTCCTGCCCTATGACTTCTATGCAGACACAGCCCCATTTGGAACTGAATAGTCTTGGCTCTGCCACCACACAATAGGCTTAACAACCCTGTATTGTCATTGCAGCAAGCTATGACCCAGGGCAGCGGGAGGCAGGACATTACTGAACTTCAAAGAACCTTTCTGGAAACTTCACCCAACTTCTAGGGGCAGACAGACTGCTGCTGTACCTGAAAGGACTACTGTGCTGCCTGGAGCCTGCTTGGAAGTTTCAGATGCCCGCCCTGCTGTAGAGCCCTGCATCACCAACTGCAGCCCGGACTTCAGAAGTGACTCTAATGGCTTGTTTAGCTGGTGTCCTGTTCTGAGCCACGGGGACATCACAGGCTCCCAACATCTTAAATCGCACCTGGACCCAGCCTGAGTGAGTCTTGCCCCCCTAAGAGGCCTCCATCCATTCCTAGACTCTTGGTTATGGTGATAAAGGTGTTCAGATGGCCATTTTCTAAAACTTGCTATTTTGAACCTTAAACTTTAAAAAATCATTGCGCAGGTTCTACTATTTGGATTTTAATGGTTTTGGTGTCAGATAATTTTTTAACATTTCTCTATTTTCTAAATTGGTTTGGGATTATTATTGTGTTGTGTTTTCACTGAGTTGCTGTTTGTGTACTGCATAAATACTTAACACATTGCCTTTAAGTTTAGCTTGACTGTTTTTTTTGCCAAGCTACCTAGGGGTACCCATAGGTTCAATTTGTGACTTTTCGTGGTTCGCCGTGCAAGAGATTGTGGCTGTTGCCTGAGCAGGGCTCACACCCCAGTCAACCGACAACCCAATTTGCCACATTGTTGTTCTGTGGTGTGGATCAGGACTTGTGTTTGTGCAGTACCATAAAGTGATTTGTGTTCACAAAAATCTGAGATAAATAATTTGGCATTAGAACTGTTTTTGTAAATTCTCCTTAGTTTCCATTGGCCATTTTTGTTTTTTTCTAAATGTAATTAACCCTGCCTTACTCTATTACCATGGAGAAGGAGCTGACTAATGTTGACAACCTCACCAGGAAAAAACTGCAAAAGCTCAGCAGAGAGAGGCGGTTGACTGTGGGCAGGAAGGCTTACAGAATTGACCTACATATAGCCCTCTGGGTCTATGACGAGATCAAGAGAATGTAAGCAGCAACAGAGGAGGATGATACTGAAAGGAACCTGGGACCAGATGAGGAAGAGACCCATGACCCAGAGTCGAACCCAGAGCTGCAGGGAGAACCTTCCAGACCCCAAGAGGAGAATAAGGATACCTGGGATGGGTTAGGGAGCAGTGTATCTTCCAGAGGCCTATCAAAAGTGGAGTTGGAGAACAGGAGGGAGGAGAAGAAGCTTATGTTGGAGCTGGAAAAACTAAGGACGAAGGAGAAAAAGATCATGCTGGCTCATGAACTGAGTCTGAAGGAGCTGGGCATAAAAGCCAAGCAAGTGGAGTCCAGCAGCAATGATGGCAGTGAATCAGCAGGTTCTACTAGAGAGGTGGGAGTCTGTATACCAAACTACCTGGTGCCCAGTTATGGGGTGGGGAATTATATAGATAAATATCTTTCAGCCTATGAGGTAGCCATGAAGGCACACAGGATTCCAGAGGAGCACTGGGGGTTGCTTGTGGAAGAATGTGCCTCTGGTGAGGAGGGACAACACTCCTGACAGTAGCAATAGAGTGCCAGACCAAGTTTGCCCCCATGAAGGCAATTCTTCTTGCTATATCTGTATTGACCGCAGAGAAATACTGACAAAGGTTCAGGGACAGCCACAAACTTCCAAACCAGTTTTGGGTGGACTTCATTGATTATGCCAGTAAGGCACTGAAGGGCTGGGAGAGGGGCAGCAAAGTAGATGATGTCAATGGGTTGTACAACCTAGCTCTAGAGGGAGCACGCGCTCAGTACATGTTTAAAAGAGCTGTGTCGACACCTGGTAGATAGCAAGCTTGCTGACCTCAGGAAGCTTGCTGAGGAGGCAGAGTTCTGGGCTATCACCAGAGTGTCCAAAAAGGTACTTGGAAGTGACTTCAAGAAGGGTGGCTCAGTTTCCTCCCAACAGAAGGAAGGGGAGGTCAAGGAAGATCCAGAAAAGTCTCATGGTAGGGGGAAATGAAAGGGTTTCCCTGTCCCATTCTGAGAAGGAGGAGAGAGGCTCTGGTCGGTTGTGGCCTAAGGCGCCCTGTTACCAACCCGTTGTTTTGATTGTTCTGAACTAGGACAAAAGCAGGAGGACTCTGTCTGTCCAAAGAAACCACCCATTGGTGGACCCCTGCATCACCACCTGCACCCAGGACTTCAGAAATTACTCCAAGGGCTAGTTTAGCTGGTCTCCAGTTTTGAGCCACATGGACATAACAGGCTCCCACTATCTTAAAACTGTACCTGGAGCCAGCCTAAGTGAGTCTTGTACACCCAAGAGGTCTCCATTCAATTCTGGACTCTTGATTGTGGTCTAAAGCTGCCCAGGTGGGCATTTTCTAAAACTGAGGACTTGCTATTTTGAACCTTAAATTTAAAAAAATCATAACTTTGATTCTAATGATTGGATTTTGATGGCTTTAGTGTCAAATAATTTATTAAAATGTTCTGTATTTGTCTAAATTGATTTTGTTTATTGTGTTGTGTTTTCACTGTGTTGCTGTTTGTGTACTATATAAATACTCAACACATTGCCTCTAATTTAGCCTTTACTGTTTTTTGTGCTAGACTACCCAGGATAAGCACAGGTTACATTAGTGATCTTTTGTGGGTCACTCTGCAAGGGATTGTGGCTGTTGCTTGACCAGGGCTCACACCCCAGTCAACCAACAACCCAAGTTCTCTCACTACCCAACAACAAATGGATACCAAGCAAGGCTCTACACTATTGTTGGATTTCTGCATGTGCTTGGTACAATAGATCGTACACATAACCAATTTGTGCTTCCTGCAGCAACACTATACATCTACAGAAACCACAAGCACAACTGCTTAATTAATGTACAGGTGATAGTGGACCATCATAGAAAGTTCATCAATGCACTTACAGAGTTTGCAGGAAGTGCACATGATGCTTACATGTTTCGGCACACTACCATCAATAAGCAATTTCAGAATGGTAGATATGGAAGTACCTATTCATTGGTAAGTAAACCAGAAATATTGAATATACCAACTTATAACTTGTAAGGTATGACATAATAGCCATCTAGGTGTTTGTGTCTGGATACTGAGTCATGTGCACATGGTGGGAGTATCTTATTCAAACATGCAGCTAATGATGTCACATTGTGTGATTCTCTCACTGATTCTGCGATGGAAGTATGAAAAATACTACAAAGAGATGTACAGTGTTAGCAATTGGGTCTCTAGTTGGCAGAGGTATGTACCCTGTCCAAGTAGGAACCGCAATCCTAGTCAGGGCAAGTCACAACTCAACCTAAATTATCCTGTGCTCACCCTCTGGTAGCTTGCCACAGAGCAGGCAGGCTCAACTTCAAAGGCAATGTGTAAAGTATTTGTACAATAACTCATACAGTAACACATTGAAACCACCACAAAAACACTAGCAGTTTAGGAAAATAGATAATATTTACCTGAATAAAATAAGACCAAAAACGACAAAAATCCAATATACACAAGTTAAGATATCACTTTTTAAAGGTTTAAATGAGTCTCAATCCTTAAGAATCACTGGTTGTATCCTTTTAACAGTACCTGGATGCATAAAAAATAAAGACACATGGGGGCCACAGAGGAGGAGATGCATTGAAAAATAAGGCACTGCATTGGATTTTCCGGCGAGGCACAGACTGCATCTTTTCTTTCCACTCTGTGTCGATTACAGAAGTGCAGCTTTGGTTTCTCACTGCGATGCAGGGATATTTTGATGCCCAGGGGCGATGCATTGAAAATCCTTGACATGCTGGCAAGAAGGAGCAGGTGCTGTGTCAATCTGGTAGGTGATGCAGTGATTTTTCAGCCACAAGGCAGACACTGCAATAGTTGCGGCAGGCATTGCATCAGTTTTCTGATGTACAGGGATTTTCTTCTCTTTGGTGAAGTCTTTGTGGCCCTGAGACATCAGAACAGGAGGCAAGCTCAATCCAAGCCTTTGGAGAGGACTTGTGGGGAAGGCAGAGTCCTTCCAGAAGAGTCAGGGGTCAGCAGGCGGCAGGCAGCAGGACAACAAGCAGGGCAGCAGTACATTTCAGCAAAGCAGTCCAGATAAGCCCTTTGGGCAGCCAGGCAGTCCCTTTGACAGAGTCCAGTTGTAGATCTAGAAGTGTCTAATTTGGGGGGGTCACTGATGCAGTATATATACCCAAAAGTGCCTTTGCAAGGAGTGGTTTTGAAGTGCACGAGTTCCCCTTTTTACCCAGCCCTGTCTGCCAGGAGCCTTGTTGGGGGCTATCGGTCCTTTGTGTGAGGTAGGCCACTGGCCTTAAAGTGTAAGTGAGAACCCCTCCACCCTTCCTGCCCAGGAGAAACCCATCAGTATGTAGATTAATGCAGATGAAGTTGAGTGTCCAGTGTTTATGGCTGTCTGAGAGGAATGCACAAGGGGAGTTGTCAAGCAGCCCAGCCCAGCCGTGGACTGGAGACAGGCTGTAAGGCACAAAAAGCAGTAACAGCAGAGAAATGTCCACTGTCTAAAAGTGGCATTTCTAAAATAGCAATGTAAAATCCAACTTCCCCCTATAAAAAGGATTTCTCACTACCATTCTAACCATTCTAAACATGACAAGGCTACTCCTTTTAGAACAGAAATTACCACTTAAAAGTATATAAGGGCCTTTCTAATGCTGGCCTATGAGAGGAGAAGTCTCACAATAGTGAAAAATGACTTTTGGGAGTTTTTCACTATTAGGACATGTAATAATTAAGTACATGACGTGTTTTTTACTTACATAGCTCAGTGCCCTATTGGTTACCTAAGACCTACCGTGGGGGTTACTTACATGTAATAAAATGGGAATTTAAGGTTTGGCAAGTACTTATAAATGCCAAGTAGAAGTTGCAGTGAAACTGCACACACGGGCCTAGCAATGACAGACTTGAGACATGGTTAAGGGGCTATTTATGTGGATGGCACAATCAGTGCTGTAGGCCCACTAGTAGCATTTAATTTACAGGCCCTGGGCACATGTAGTGCACTTTCCTAGGCACTTACAAGTACATTAAATATGGCAATTGGGTATGAGCCAATGTTAGCATGTTTTGGGAAGAAAGCACATGCACTTTAGCACTGGTTAGTAGTGGTAAAGTGTCCAGACTCCGAAAGCCAACAAAAATGAGATCAGAAAAAGAGGCGAAGGAGGCAAAAAGTTTGGGGTGACCCTTCAGAAAGGGCAACACTCTAACATAGTGTCATCTCACACTGTGTGAACCAATAGAGCAACATTTCTGCAATGTCAAACACATCAACTGACAATCATGTGGTCCCTGATTTTGTATAATATAAAAAAGGATAAAGCTTAGATACGTGTGACATGTGAATGTGCAATGATGTGGCAAGTGTGGATTATTTGTCAATGGTACACTAAAAAATGGTAATTGAACAAATCATGCGATCCTATGCAGGTTTCATATATGATATATGGCAGTATATCTGTAGGCTGATCAAAGTATCAGGAACACAAATCGAACAAGAACATCTAATTTCCATATGTTATGCTCTGGCAGTGTAGCATCAAAAAGTGGGTACATTTCAACTTAAGATAAATATGTGATACTAGAAGTACAAAGTGCATCAAATTTTCAGGCATTCCAACATTCTAGGTCCAAAGATGCACATAGATAATAAGGATATGGTTTGCAGCAATGGTTCATGATCCCATTCCAAAATCCCCAGACAGATGGCCAGAAGATGTGCAACTGCTCTGAGCAAGTCACAAAGGCCCTCATTTCAACTTTGGCAGTATAAACCGCCTACTGCCGGGGCAACAGCCGCCAAACGACCATCGCTGCGGCTACCAGCCGTCCACTATATTATGACCAAAGCTGGATTTCTGCCACAAGAATGGCGGAAATCCGGCTGTGGCCATGCCTGCGGATGACGGTAAAGTGGCACTGCTACCACCAGCAGCACCACACCAGTAGACCGCCGCCAGCTGTATTATCACCCATAATACAGCCTGGAGGTTTTCTGCTGGCGGGCGCTGCTGGCGGTAGCAGCGCCCCGTCCCGTCTCCTGCTGGAGGACCCCTGGATACAGGTAAGTCGGGGCTCCGGTAGTGAAATGTGAATGCATGTCTGCCTGTATGTTTGGAAGTGTGTGGGGATGTGTGTGTGAATGGATGTATGCATGCGTGTAAGCATGTGGGAATGGGTGTGTGAATGCGTGTGTGTATGTGTGAAGGGGGCGTGAATGTGGGGAGGTTTGGAGATGTGGGGGAGGTAACTGGAGAGGAAGGGAGGGAGACCCCTATCAGTGACAGGGAAGTAATTCCCTGTCACTGTTATGGCGTACCGCCATGGTTTTCGTGGCATTACGAACGGTAGGCGGTCATAAACCCGCAGGTGAAACAATGGCGGCTGCCAGACTGGAGATGAATATCTTCAGCCCAGCGGTTGTTACCACTGTGATGGTCGGAGTGGTACATTAGCGGGTTGGCTTCAGCCAACCCGCCAATGTTATAATATGGCGGTAAGTACCTCCTGCCTGTTGGCGGTACCTACCGCCACATTATCACCAACCGCCGGGGTCGTAATGACCCCCAAAATGTTGTGGAGCAAATGTTTGGGGTCCTAAAGTCCTGTTTCCGATGCTTGGGCAAATCAGGTGGAAGGCTCCTGCACTCACCTCCTATGGTTGGCAAAATTATGTTAGTGTGTGCAATGTTGCATAACATCTGTATGAAAACAAATGTACCATGGGACACTGAGACTTAAATCCCATAATAACTGAAAAAGGAAGATGAAACTGATGTATATATAGAGCACACAACTGGCAGGTCTTGTGAGACGGGATTAAATAGTGGCTAATTATTTTCATAATTACATAAAAATGATGGTAATAATGACAAAAAAAAATTAAACCTCTCTTCCAATAAATTTCTTTTTGGAACCCATCCATTGTGTGGTGTTTGTGTATATGTCAAGGTACATATATTGTCAATCACCTCTTCTCAACTAGATGCAGGCCTAAGCATGTATAAATCTTGATATTTGACCTGTTACTAAACATGGGGACATATCTCAAACTAAGAACAAATCAACACAGAAAGCCAATGTAATGCAATGCACTGCATGAAAGGGAGAGGGCTGGATTGCCACTGATCTAGATAGTTATGGAGCATTCCTGCCCCCGTCTTAAGCAGTGCAGTGCAGCTCAACAAGCTGTCTTGCTGTGTTCTGCTATATGAAAGAGTGTTAAACATGGCCCTCAGAGTATGATGGACCACAATTCTCCCAGTAAGTCGATTCCTGAGGCAATCTTCAAGTTTATGTGTGTTGCAAGTACGGACTAGTATGCATAGTGGCAGCACTTTTCTGGAGCAAATGTTGCAGCGGATATCATCACAGATAATGGGAGACATTTGTCATTGCCAAAGGCCTAGCCTCATGTGTAGATGTCAAAATGTAACTTGTTAAATTGAGATTCATGAATGTGTGGGGATCCAAATCGAGCATACATGTGACACCATCCCAGGGCTGACTGATGTAAGGTCTACATTTCCCCACACTTGCTATAATAAACATTTACCATTGTTGGAAACGGCCCTTCCTACAGGGTCACCCCAAACGTTTTCCTTCCTCCTCCTATTTTTGCTTATTGACCTTACGACTCTGTGTATTTAACCACTACTAACCAGTGTCATAGTGCGTGTGCTCTCTCTCTCTCTCCTAAACATGGTTGGATTGTCATGTACCTGATTGGCATGTCTAATTTACATGTAAAGCCCTTGCAGCGTGCTATACTACATACCCAGGGCTTGCAAATTGAATGCTACCTAGTGGACCTGCAGCACTGATTAAGTCACCCATTTAAGTAGCACCTTAAAGCATGTCCCAGGCCTGCCATTGCAGCCTGAAGGCAGTGTCCCACTGGCATTTGACTTGGCATTTAAAACCTCTTGCCAAGCCTTAAACTCCCTTTTTATTACATATAACTCACACCTAAGATGGGCTTAAGGTGTCCCATTGGACAGAGTGCTGTATAATTAAAAGGCAGGGCATGTACTTTTGAGCTGTACATGTCTTAATAGTAAAATAACTCCTACATTCATTTTTCACTCCTGTAAGGCCTACCTCTCTCATAGGATAACACTGGGGATACCTTATTATATTTAATAAGTTGTCATTCCTAAACCAGAGGTGGTAGGTATATCATGCTTGGTATCTATGAACTTGTAATGATAAACCCTCTTTAATGGTGAAGTCATATTTACCATTACAAGTTTGAAAGTTGGCATTTTCCTGCCCTTAGCCCTCTGTGCCGACAGCATGCCTTAGGTCAAATGACTGGGTGTAACTGACAGTTGAGACTCTGTGAATTAATCTCAGATAGTCAGATAATAGTGGGATTAGCACAACCTGAATGGGCAATTAACATACTTCATGGGGGCAGAGCTAAGCACAGCCGCACATGCAGCTGAATAGGCTGGGCTCTGCCACAACACAATAGGGTTAACAACCCTATATTGTCAATCGGGTGTCAGGAAACCCCTGGAAATTCAAAGAACACTTCTGGAAACTTCTCCCAACTTCTAGGAGCAGGGCACCAAGGTATAAAAACAGGGCTCTTAGGCCCACTCTTCATTTCACTATTGGACCTGCGAAAGGACTCTCAGAGGACCGCCTGCTGCTGTGACCTTTTGTGCACTGTGCCAGATTACTTTGCTGCCTGGAGACTGCCTTGACCTTTCAGAGGCTAGCCCTGCTGTGGAGCCCCACATCATCAACTGCACCCGGGACTCCCAGGAGTGACTCCAAGGGCTAGTTTTGCTGGCCTCTTGTTCAGAGCCACAGGGACATAACAGGCTCCCACCATATTGAACACGCACCTGGGCACAGTCTGAGAGAGTCTTGAACTCCCAAGGAGTTTCCATCCACTCCTGGACCCCTGATTATGGTGCTACAGGTGCCCAGGTGGCCATTTTCCAAAACTGAGGACTTGCTATTTTGAACCTTAAACTTTAAAAAATCATATCTCCGGTACTACAAATTGGATTGTGATGGTTTTTGGTGTCAAGTAATTTATTAAAATGTTCTCTATATTTCTAAATTCTTTTTGGATTTTTCTTACGTTGTGTTTTCACTTTATTACTGTTTGTGTGCTGCATAAATACGTTATACATTGCCTTTAATTTAAGCTCGATTGTTTAATGTGCCAAGCTAACCAGGGTTAAGCTCAGGTTAATTTGACTTGTTGTGGTTCACCCCATAAGGGATTGTGCCTGTTGCTTGACCAGGGCTCACACCAGTCAACCAGCAACCCAATTGCTCACAACCATGCTTTGCAGAGCAATGCAAGGAGGCTCAAGGGCCCATACCAAAACATACTAAACTGCTGAAGTAGCAGAGTGTAGCATTTATCTGAAAAGTAAGACAATGGAGTTGTTTGCCAAGCATCACATAAGTTCAAGAATACAAGAGATGTCTAATGTGTGAAGCACGTATTTTGTAATGCAAGCACAAATGATTGTGGTCAAACACAAATATTTGAAAAATGGTGCAATGGTGGTGTTGGGTCGAATATTTCCTCTGCATGGTAAGCATTGTATATTCCTGCCCTGAGTACCGAACTGTTGCTGAGTCTGGATGCCTAATGCTGAAATTTTCCAATAGGGTAACATGGAATATGTGTGTATGCCTTAACATAGTTCTGTGTCATGGATTGAACCAGGAGAGGCACCCTAAGATATAACCTCATAGTTGTGGAATGCTACTGCCTTCGCCAAGAGTAACAAAACACAAGCATGGTGGTGGCAGCATACCATGTAGTGATCAGTAATAGTGAACATCTACCCTGGGTCACTGGAGTGAGACCTATAGGCTCACTCACCTCTTCTACCTTTCTGTCGCTGTGTGTTCAACTCACCCCTGCCCACCATCATGTTGGTCTGGAAGTTTGTGCATGATAAAATAGTATGCTAAATGCATGTGCGTATGTAAGACACACACTACACATAGGGTAAAATGTGGAACAGTGTGCACAAGGTAAATTGGTGTGTGCTGGTAGTAAGTGGCAAAATCAGATACACTTTAGTACAGAACAAAGGGACTGTAGTATTGACTGAGTGTGTGTACTGCATATGAGTATGCTGTTGCAGTGGTGGTAACATAATACATGTAAATTACACAACTTGGCACTGAATGTGCTTTGACTGTTCACTGAGTGCATATGTGCCTACACTGCTACATAACATGCAGGACCTTGGGTTCCTTTATGGGTAATGCCATGCCTGCTTGGGGCACATGAGGAGTACAGAAATCCAAGTAGTCTGAGTTTCATAGTCTAGCAAAGCTGCCAGCTGTTTGGTACATGCACTGGAGGATGGGGGAGCCAGACTCTCTGTGTGCATTGCTAAGTGTTTTATGATTCAGTGATGGATCACGAGGAAGGTAAGGTGTGTATCCTGGTAACTCATCTGAATCTTGTTGTAGAATCAATCAGCTTTAGTGTTCTGCCTTGCTGTGTGGCCCTGCTGCCTGATGTTCCCCTTCATACGTGAGAAGGACTTCACATGCATCCCCTGAACACAGAGGGCTAGCTGCCTGGCTTCCTGATCTGAAGTCTCAGGGAAATAAAAGACCCTGCTTCTAAACCCAGACTGTCATCTGTTAGTCTGCCCTGCCAAGTGGTGCCACCCAGTCCTTGGCCCTTGAACGAGGGCCTAAGGTGTTTGCTCCAGCCGAAGCCACACATCCTCTGTCTACCTTACGCATCAAATCTGATGGACAGATATGAACCTGTGCAGCATCAGGACTGACGCATCGCTGCACTTGTGTGACCATTAGAGTTGCTGCATAAGTGCAACTGTGTTGCTATATGGGTTGTGCAATATAGGACACTGTGTGGAGAACATATGCATTGCATGGCTACTAGCTGCGCACCACATAGGCCACTGCATAGGTACATTGGATAGCATCAGACCTTGTGTTGTTTGGGAGAGAGTACTGCATCACTCAATGTATATTTGTGTAGGAACACATCAGAAAAATAAACAAAAAGGTCGAGAACCTGCCTGTCATTCTCAAGAAATGATGCAATGGGTGTGGCTCCATACCAGGAAGTGTAAATGTTGCTTTTACTTTCTGTTAGTGTCTGT
The DNA here is from genome assembly GCF_031143425.1 of Pleurodeles waltl. Classification (NCBI taxonomy): domain Eukaryota; kingdom Metazoa; phylum Chordata; class Amphibia; order Caudata; family Salamandridae; genus Pleurodeles; species Pleurodeles waltl. Next base: position 1,607,232,788 of record NC_090444.1, read on the forward strand.
TGTTTGGTGCTGGTGGTTTGAGGAGTGTTGTGCAAGTTTTGAGGAGTTTCTGGCTGTTTCTGGTGTAGTCTGTGTCTGATGTGTCCCTGTTAATTATATTTTGTGTAGTGTTTGTGCGTAAGTGTTGTATTTTGTATTTGTATTGTTGGGTGTTTGTGCAATTTGGGCTAATAGGTATTTAGGCATAGTTAGTAGCTTAAGGGGTCTTTTTTAAATTGGGTTACGGATTGCCAGGGTGTGTGCCGTTGTGGCCATGATTGGTTAGGGGATAGGTAAGTGTAGGAAAGTACCATCTTGCCTGGCATGTGACCCCCATATTTCACTGTATGTATGTTGTTTTAGTCCTTGTGTCACTGGGAACCTGCCAGGCAGGGCCCCAATGCTCATAGTATGTGCCCTGCATGAGTTCCCTCTGTGATGTCTAACTGTCTCACTGAGACTCTGCTAACCAGAACCTCTGTGGTTATGCTCTCTCTGCTTTCCAAATTTGTCACTAACAGGCAGGTGACTAAATTTACCAATTCACATTGGCATACTGGTACACCCATATAATTCCCTTGTATATGGTACTGAGGTACCCAGGGTATTGGGGTTCCTGGAGATCTCTATGGGCTGCAGCATCTCTTTAGCCACCCATAGGGAGCTCTGACAATTCTTACACAGGCCAGCCACTGCAGTCTGAGTGCAATAACTTCCACGTTATTTCACAGCCATTTACCACTGCACATAAGTAACTTATAAGTCACATATATGTCTAAGCTTCACTTAGTGAAGGTTGGGTGCCAAGTTACTTAGTGTGAGGGCACCCTGGCACTAGCCAAGGTGCCGCCACATCGTGCAGGGCAAATTCCCCAGACTTTGTGAGTGCGGGACACCATTACACGCTTGCACTATACATAGGTCACTACCTATGTATAGCGTCACAATGGTAACTCCGAACATGGCCATGTAACATGTCTAAGATCATGCAATTGTCCCCCCAATACCATTCTGGTATTGGGGGGACAATTCCATGATCCCCCGGGTCTCCAGCACAGAACCCGGGTGCTGCCAAACTGCCTTTCCGGGGTCTCCACTGCAGCTGCTGCTGCTGCCAACCCCTCAGACAGGTTGCTGCCCTCCTGGGGTCCAGGCAGCTCTGGCCCAGGAAGGCAGAACAGAGGATTTCCTCTGAGAGAGGGTGTTACACCCTCTCCATTTGGAAATAGGTGTGAAGGGCTGGGGAGGAGTAGCCTCCCCCAGCCTCTGGAAATGCTTTGATGGGCACAGATGGTGCCCATCTCTGCATAAGCAGTCTACACCGGTTCAGGGATCCCCCAACCCTGCTTTGGCACAAAACTGGACAAAGGAAAGGGGAGTGACCACTCCCCTGACCAGTACCTCCCAGGGGAGGTGCCCAGAGCTCCTCCAGTGTGTCCCAGACTTCTGCCATCTTGGAAACAGAGGTGTTGGGGGCACACTAGACTGCTCTGAGTGGCCAGTGCCAGCAGACGACGTCAGAGGCTCCTTCTGATAGGCTCTTACCTCTCTTGGTAGCCAATCCTCCTTCCTTAGTAGCCAAACCTCCTTTTCTGGCTATTTAGGGTCTCTGCTTTGGGGAATTCTTCAGATAACGAATGCGAGAGCTCACCAGAGTTCCTCTGCATCTCCCTCTTCACCTTCTACCAAGGATCGACCGCTGACTGCTCCAGGACGCCTGCAAAACCCCAACAAAGTAGCAAGATGACTACCAGCAACATTGTAGCGCCTAATCCTGCTGGCTTTCTCGACTTTTTCCTGGTGGTGCATGCTCTGGGGGTAGCCTGCCTTCACCCTACACCAGAAGCTCCAAAGAAATCTCCTGTGGGTCGACAGAATCTTCCCCCTGCTAACGCAGGCACCAAAAGACTGCATCATTGGTGCTCTGGGTCCCCTCTCCTCCTGATGAGCGTGGTCCCTGGAACACAGCAACTCTGTCCAAGTGACTCCCACAGTCCAGTGACTCTTCCGTCCAAGTTTGGTGGAGGGAAGTCCTTGCCTCCCCACGCTAGACTGCAAAGCTGAGTACCGCATGATTTGCAGCTGCTCCGGCTCCTGTGCACTCTTCCAGGATTTCCTTCATGCATAGCCAGGCCTGGGTCCCCAGCACTCCCACCTGCAGTGCACAACCTTCTGAGTTGTCCTCCGACGTCGTGGGACCCCCTTTTGTAACTTCATGTGGACTCCGGTTCACTCTTCTTCTAAGTGCCTGTTGGGGTACTTCTGCAGGTGCTGCCTGCTTCTGTGAGGGTTCTCTGAGTTGCTGAGAACCCCCTCTGTCTCCTCCTCCTCCAAAAGGCGACATCCTGGTCCTTCCTGGTCCTCAGCAGCACCCAAAAACCTCTACTGTGACCCTTGCAGCTAGCAAGGCTTGTTTGTGGTATTTCTGTGTGGAAACACTCATGCAAGCTTCATCGCGACGTGGGACATCCGTCTTCTAAAGGAGAAGTCCCTAGTCCTCTTCTTTCTTGCAGAACTCCAAGCTTCTTCCAACCAGAGGCAGCTTCCTTGCACCTTCATCCGGGGTTTCCTGGGCTCCTGCCCCCCCTGGACACTGTTGCAACTATTGGACTTGGTTCCCTTGCCTTGCAGGTCCTCAGGTCCGGAAATCCGTTGTCAGTGCACTGCTGGTGTTTGTTCTTCCTGCAGAATCCCTCTATCACAACTATTGTGCTCTCTGGGGGTAGTAGGTGCACTTTACTCCTACTTTTCAGGGTCTTGGGGTGGGGTATTTTGGTAACCCTCACTGTTTTCTTACAGTCCCAGCGACCCTCTACAAGCTCACATAGGTCTGTAGTCCATTCGTGGTTCGCATTCCACTTTTGGAGTATATGGTTTGTGTTGCCCCTATACCTATGTTCTCCTATTGCAACCTATTGTAATTCTAAACTGTTTGCATTATTTTTCTTTTCTTGCTCTTACTTACCTGATTTTTGGTTTGTGTACATATAACTTGTGTATATTACTTACTTTCTTACTGAGGGTACTCACTGAGATACGTTTGGCATATTGTCATAAAAATAAAGTACCTTTATTTTTAGTAACTCTGTGTATTGTGTTTTCTTATAATATTGTGCATATGATATAAGTGGTATAGTAGGAGCTTTGCATGTCTCCTAGTTTAGCCTAAGCTGCCTTGCCATAGCCACCTTCTATCAGCCTTAGCTGCTAGAAACACCTATTCTCTATTAATAAGGGATAACTGGACCTGGCACAAGGTGTAAGTACCTTTGGTACCCACTACAAGCCAGGCCAGCCTCCTACAGTAAGAACTTCACAGAGGGAAAGTAATGCGCTACCTGCCAGAGATGCTGGCAGAAAGTTAGCTAAGATACCTCCCCAAAGGTCGCTGGGATCATTGGGAATTTGGATGGCACATGGCCCAGGTGGCCCATGAAGACCAGAGTGTTTCACAGCTGAAACATCATTGGGGGGATGTTACATCATATGAGACTGATGTGCTGGACCTGCTGGGTTTGGAGATCAGAGGCCCCGTAGTTATGTATTGATGTACCATTGTTATGTAGTAAAGTAGATAAATGTCAAGCACTAACCTGTTTGTCCCACGAAGACACAATGTTGACCATGCTGCTTTTTCCCAATTTCACCTTAACATTGCATGCCTCTCATTTAAATCCCCATTATGAGAGGAGTGAGACACTGGAGACGCAGGGCTGGAAATGGACGCCTAGTGTTGGTTCTTGAAGAACCCTGTATGCTCTATTGTTAAACTATGAAGTGCAAGCTAGATGTACCTGTTGGGTCACCTTTCCCACTTTTGACGGCTCTTCCTCTCTCTAGGAATTTTCAGAAACAATGTGGATTACCTGTAACTAAATAAGAGCCTTGAACCTCCTGTACTGTCTATAACTACTCCCACTGTGATTCCAGATTAGTCCCTTGTCACCTCAATTAAGCCTAACTAGATGTTCCTTGACATCAGGTGGATAATTAGCGTGTTTCACCTTGATGGGATTTCCCAAGATGCTGACTTACTCGACTCATAGACATTTACATAGGCAAAATAAAAAGAACAAACTCTCAGGAAATTAGATTCTCCAGATATTCATGGGTTAATCATTGTACTCTGTTAGTATTGCGAGGAACGCAATACAGTATTTAAGTCGGACTGAAAACACAGGGTTAATATCAAGGATTACAGTTCACTTTGTATTACTATGAAAACACAGGGTTAATCAATAGCGTTCAACTTCATGAACAACCAGCTTATCACTGTTACGTGACAGCGTAACTTTGAGCATGGCAAAGATAAACTTCAACTTTGTTTAAGTGCCAAATACAGAATGTCCGCATCACCAGCAATAATTTAAAATAATGCAAATGCCACTTTGAACTTGGTGATAATAACTGCATTCACAGTACATCGTATTGCTAACAACAATAGTAATCCAACATCAAACTCAGAGATAATAAATGTATTCACAGTATATTGTTTTCATATTAATTGTTCAATAGAAACTCCTTTCTCTGGTATAATGCAGGCAACCACAGTAAGTGTTATAGCATGACAAGCGGCGAACATCCCAATGACCTTAAAACCCAAAGATGTGCCCTTTTAGGTGCATAGCATCCTGGAACATCCGCTTATCAAGTTTCAAATATCAAGTTTTAGCAATATCTCAAATTGTGTGCAGCGCGTTACTGCCTTTTTAAAGGGTTGATTCCCTTGGTCTCTTCTTCCAGAAGCAGCCTCCAAGATGCTTGACAGAACAGAACATGAGGGTCAAAGGCAGAGGAGGAGCAATTCCTTCTCTGCAGCCAGTGACCTTTACAGCAAGCAATCCACTCAGGCTGGGTGTGGTTTAAATACTTGCTGCATCCAGCCACACCCAGGCTGAGTGCTAGGGAGCCACACCCAGTCTGAGTCCTAGGGATGCTTGAGGCTAGTGCAAAACAAATGCCCAAACAAGCATTAGTCTCTACCAAGCATTAGTTCCAATGAGCATTGGTCTCTGTAAACACAAATTGGTCCCTGCAAATGATAAAATCAGAAGTTTTTTTACTGGAGCATATTCGGGTCTGCAGGCTCGACAGTACCCCCCTCCCAAGGCCCTCCTAATTGGTTTCAGTTTGTCATGGTATCGATGGTGTAACTGACAAATCAATTTGGGGAGCATGTATGTGTCCTGCCGATTCCCATGAACGATCGTCCGGCCCATGACCTTTCCAGTCCAATAAATAAAAAAGTTTGGTACAGAGTCTAGTATGGCCCTGACCTCATACTCCGCTAGGATTGGAAGAGGTCTTTTTGGGCAATACATAGAGTCTGCTACCGGTTTTAATAAGGAGACGTGGAACACTGGACGAATTGGTAGAGAAGTGGGAAGTTCTAGTTCCACTGCCGCCTCACTAATGCTTTTGATGAACCTTGGATGAAACTTTCGTGCACCTTTCAAATTTTGTTGATAACCAAACCTTTTGTCCTTCTTCATACTTTGGTCCCTGACGTCTTTTTTTGTCTGAATATATTTTGTATGTTTTGCTTTGCTAGTTTTAAATTGTCCTCCACATTTTTTTTAATGTCGCTCAATTGTTGTAAAAAGTCTTGTACCGCAGGAGTAGTTAACTGAGGTACTGCACTCAATTCCAACATTCGAGGATGATATCCATACGTGTGGTAAAAAGGTGAATATTCAGTGGATACATGGATTACATTATTCTATGCAAATTTGGCTGCCCACAAGCAAACGGCCAATCAACTATTGTTCCATACACTGGTTAACTCTTTTGGTTTGTCCATCTGATAGTGGATGATGAGTTGATGGCCGGTGGACCTTCATATCCAATTCCAAAATTTTGACACAATTTGTGTTCCTTGGTCGGACACGACTACCAAAGGAAGACCATGTAAACAGACTGTTTATTGTAAGATAACATGGGATAACTGTATAACCGAAGGTAAGGCTTTTAGAGTAATAAAGTGTGCCATCTTGGTCAAATGATCTGCCAAAACTAGAACGCTGGTGAGCCCAGCTTGAGATTTTGGTAATTCTACTACAAAGTCTAAAGATTCTGGGGGTCATTCTGACCCTGGCGGTAATTACCGCCATGGCGGAGGTCGGCGGTAGCACCGCCAACAGGCTGGCGGTGCACCGCTGGGCATTCTGACCGCGGCGGTTCAGCCGCGGCCAGAAACGGAAAGTCGGTGGTGTACCGCCAACTTCCCGCTGCCCTTGAGAATCCTCCATGGCGGCGGAGCGCGCTCCGCCTCCATGGGGATTCTGACACCCCCTACCGCCATCCGGTTCCTGCCGGTTCTCCCGCCAGGAACAGGATGGCGGTAGGGGGTGACGCGGGGCCCCTGGGGGCCCCTGCAGTGCCCATGCCAATGGCATGGGCACTGCAGGGGCCCCCGTAAGAGGGCCCCACGAAGAATTTCAGTGTCTGCTTTGCAGACACTGAAATTCGCGACGGGTGCAACTGCACCCGTCGCACCTTCCCACTCCGCCGGCTCCATTCTGAGCCGGCGTCCTCGTGGGAAGGGTGTTTCCCGCTGGGCTGGCGGGCGGACTTTCGGCAGTCGCCCGCCGGCCCAGTGGGAAAGCCAGAATGAGCGCCGCGGTCTTTTGACCGCGGAGCGGTCTTTCGGCGGGAACCGCTTGGCGGGCGGCGACCGCCGTCCGCCGCGGTCAGAATCACCCCCTCTGTGTGCCACGGTACAGGTGGTGTAGGTAAGGGTTGCAAAAAACCAGCGGGGCTTGATGAGAACTCTTCCCTTGGGCACAGAGTGCACATTTTGCTACAAAGGTCTTTGCGTCTTCGGAAATGGATGGCCACCAAAAGTGTCATTAAAGGACTTCTAGAGTCTTTTTCTCCCCTGGGTGACCAGCACGTTTACTAACATGGCACCACTCACAAGCTTTGTGCTACATACTTTAATCCCCCACGGCTAGTAATGTCAGTAGTGTGGTGTTGCAGAGTTTCTGTGGCTACTGTACTTTCTTGCTCTCATTGCATTTCTTGCAAGAAGTCCGAATCAAGGTTAGTGGCCCCAACTATCTTGTCTGATGAAAAAATAAAGGGTGGCTCTTCCACTTGTTCCGCAATTGTGTGAGCTAGTCTAGAAAGTGCATCAGCCTTTACATTCTTATGACTTTGTTGGAACTGGATAAGGCAGTCATAATCATAAAAAAATTTGAACCATCTCAACTGTTGCGTAGACAAAGCATGTGCGGACTTAAAGAATTGTAAGTTCCTGAGATCTGTTTAAATGGTGACGGTGTGTAAACCCCCTAAAAGATAATGGCAATCATTACAACCCTGGCGGTCGGTGATAAAGCAGCGGTACTACCGCCGAAAGGCCGGCGATAAAAAAATGGAATTATGACCATGGTGGAAACCGCCAACACAGACAGCCACTTAAACACTCCGACCGCCACATCGGTAACAACAAGCACCACGGCGCTAACCGCCAACAGCCAGGCGGAAGACAATGTACCGCCCACCGTATTACAACAGGCCAATCCGCCACCTATTCCGGGGTGGTACCAACACCATCAAAAGCACAGCAGAAACAGTACACTGAAGGGAAACAACTCACCTCTCGACAGTCAAGGAAGAACCACAACGCCATGGAGCCCGAGCTGCACATTTTTCCAATGCCGGTGTACCTCCTCATACACCAGGAACACGAACGCCGGCGAAGACGACCACGGCGAGTACTGCACCTAGAACATAAGGTGGGGGGGAGGAAAAAGAGAGTGACACACACACACGCAACACACAACACCCCCACCCCCAACACCATACACACAAACAGATGCAACAACACTACATATACACCCTGTAACCCTCAAGAATAACGCAAGGACAAAAGGAATGGATTAAAATAAGTGTAATAGTACAATTTTAGATGAATATGCCCATAAAGCAATAAACAGAATGTACAATATATACAAAAGGAGGGACAATTCCCACTCCAAAATGTCCCACGGGCCATAACACATGGGCCAAGGCCACACTTGACTCCTGCCTCAATACGGAGAGAACACTGCAGGGGCATCAGGTCGAAAACACACAGGCACCTCAGGGGGATGGGGAATTGGGGGGCACCTCAGCCAGAAGATGGTACAACGCCACTGCTCCTGGAGGGGGCTACATGCCCACTACTTGGTCCTGGGGAGTGCAAAGCCACAGTCTCTCTAGTGGGTGGGTTGCCCACTGCTTGGTCCTGGGGAGTGAAAAGCCACAGTCTCTCTAGTAGGTGGGTTGCCCACTTCTTGGTCCTGGGGAGTGCAAAGCCACAGTCTCTCTAGTGGGTGAGTTGCCCACTGCTTGGTCCTGGGGAGTGCAACGCCACAGTCTCTCTAGTAGGTGGGTTGCCCACTTCTTGGTCCTGGGGAGTGCAAAGCCACAGTCTTTCTAGTGGGTGAGTTGCCCACTGCTTGGTCCTGGGGAGTGCAAAGCCACAGTCTCTCTAGTGGAAGGTTTGCCCACTGCTTGGTCCTGGTGAGTGCAAGGCCACAGTCTTTGGAGTGGATGCCTTTTCCAGTGGGTCTAGAGGGGGCTTTGTGCCCAGTGTGCTTCATCTTGCCAAGGAGGGGGTGAGTGGATGCCTTCTTCCACTGGTTCTGGAGGGGGCGTTGTGCCCAGTTTGCTTCATCCTGCCAAGGAAGGTGTGAGTGGATGCCTTCTTCCACTGGTTCTGAGGGGGCTTTGTGCCCAGTGTGCTTCATCCTGGATGTTGCAAGGTCACAGTCTCTCACCTGGGTGTCACACCTACAGGTGTTGCAGGGGCCAGGACACTCTGCAGTCCAAGTAGTCACGACTACACACTGCTCGCCGGCGGTGACGGCTGCTCAGTGGATGGCAGTTGCGGTGCAGGTGGGGGTGCTGTCAGTGGTGGGGGGAGGCTCCAGCCCTTCCCCTGCAGCCTCAGACGGCTGCCCACTGGGGCTGCTGCTGCTGGCAGTGGTGCTGCTGGCGGAGCAGGTGGCGGTGCTGGCGGTGGTGCAGGTGGCGGTGCTGGCCGTGGTGCAGGTGGCAGAGCTGTCAGTGGTGGGGGGAGGCTCCAGCCCTTCCCCTACAGCCTTGGACGGCTGCAGTGCCATGGCTGGTGTTGTGTGCCCCTTCCTGCCCTTGGCAGATGGTGGTGCCTCCTTGCTTCTGCCAGCTGGTGTTCCTTTCTTGCCCTTGCTGGCTGGTGGTGCCTCCTTCCCCTTGCTGGCTGGTGGTGCCTCCCTACCCTTGCTGGCTGGTGGTGCCTCCTTCCCCTTGCTGGCTGGTGTCACCTTCTTGCCCTTGCTAGGTGGCGGCCCCTTCCTGCCCTTGGCAGGTGGTGCAGGCACACTGTCTCTGCTGACGGGTGCCTCCTTGGAGCCTCTCACACCTGCAGTAGGTGCAAAAACCACAGTGGCCGTGGACTGGGTGGCTGAGGTGCTGGGCTGGGTTCTGGCCACCTTAGCTCGAAGTGAAGGACGGGAGGGCAGGGAATAGGACAATGATGGCGAGAAAAAGGACACTGGAGCAGGAAGAGGGTGAAGGTTTGGGAGTGGAGGAAGAGGGAGTAATTGTAGGAGGTGTCTGTCTGCTGTGTTTGGGTGCGAGTGCATGGGCTGGATGCTGTTGTGAGGTGGATGGCTGTTGGGTGTCTGAGTGCTTGTGTTTGTGTACTTTGGGAGGAGGGGGCACAGACACAGTGGGAGAGGACACAGGGGACGTGTGCATGGATGTGGGGGCAGTGACTGCCAGTGAGGGGCATGTTGTGATAGGTGTGCTGGTGATGGAGGTAGTGGATGAGGATGTAGTGCATGCAGGTGTGAGTGGAGATGCTACTGGGAGGGAGATGGACGAGGAGGAGGAGGGGGACACAGTTGAGGCAGTGGATGTTGGTGTGTCTGCATGGTTGACTGCCCAACATAGAGGGATCTCAGGAGGTCAATAGCCTCCTCACTTAGGGCAGCAGGGCTGACTGGGGCAGGGCCTGAGGTGCCTGGGGCAAAGGAGATGCCCACCCTCCTGGGTGAGCAGGCAAGGAAAACACGCTGAGGGGCTGCTGGGAGGGCAGTGCTGGTACGGGGGTGGCAGCTGTACCTGTAGTTGGGGTGGGTACAGAGGTGTCCACCACCGCCAGGGAGCTTCCATAAGAGGAGTAGTCGCTGTCGGTACTGTCCCCTCCTGTCTCCGTAGTGGTGCTCCCCTCACCCTCCGTCCTACTGGTGCCCTCACCGTCAGTGGATTCGGCCTCCAGGCCCATGTGGGATGCAGCTCCCTCCATCACCGGTGCCTCTGCTCCTTTGCCAGATGATGCTGATGCACACAAGGACAGGGTGACAAAACAAAAAGGGGGGGGGAGACAGAGGATACACTTGGTCAATGCCAGCAACAACACTACCGTTGGCGTACACAACTCACAGGGACTAGCCCTATGCACTAGGCCATAAACTACCAATTACAATGCTAGTCACCAGCCCATGGGGTACAGTGCCTAACACCATTAGCTGCATACCTGAAACCCACAGGACCCTACCTAGTAGTAGATGCCCACTAACATTATTGTGGGTGGAGTGCATCTGAGCTTGCCCATCATGGAACCTACCCTGCCATGTTCGCCCTGGTCTAGGGGCACCCACAGCCCACATCCTCCACCCAGGTAACATCTTAACAGGCGCAAAGTCATGATTCTGAATCTGTACTCACCCCCTTGTGGCTGCTGTGATGCCTTCAAGTGCCCATCCAACTCCAGATAGGCCACTGCCAGGATGCGGAACATCAGGGGGGCCAGGGTACGACGGGCACCCCTTCCTCGTCATCTTCCTTGCCCAGCAGCACAGGTCCTCCCACCATTTGTGGCAGTGGGTACGCCGCCTGTCAAAGACCCCCAGGGTCGGCACCTCCTTTTCGATGGCACGCCAAATACCCTTTTTCTGATGGGCGCTGACCTGCAGAAAAAGACACTGCAGAAAAGGTATGATGCATACCGTCCGAACTGTTACTCATGGCCCAACATATCCCTCCCATCCCCTTACGCACATACATTGACCACCATACATGCAGCACTTTGCCCAGGACCCCTCAGCCCCTCCTCTCCATGAGGCTTACACACACAGCACTCCATACATTCATGCCCCATGCATCGTGCTCACAGTCTACTCACCTGTTGGTCTAAAGGACCATAAAGTAAACGGTACTGGGGTAGGACCCCATCCACCAGTCTCTGAAGGGAAGGCAGGGGCCCTTTCCCCAGACACTTGAGCCATGGTCGCTTCCAGACATAGGTCACAGCAGCACTTGCAGTGTAGGTCCTCTCCTGTTGAAGGTCAGGTAGCAAGTGAGTGAACAGAAATGGCGTTCACGTCCGCGGCAGTGCTTACCGTTACCGCCGGCGTACATCACCATTGGCTCCTGGTACCCCTAGGCCCCAATGATAACCAATGCGGTGTTGCACGGCAGTCGTCGACCACCTCCCGCAACGGCACACAACGCCAGCGGAATTACCTCATTTCCACTTGTCCCTCCTCACAGGTCAGGCAGCCACCATTTCAGGGGGGCACAGGCCATGGCACCTAACTGTGTCACAGCAGACATAGGCACATCAACGTACCTACACGTTCACATACTGTTTCTGTATAAGAAAAAAAATCATATAAATCTGTGTTTATGTTTGAATATGACCATCTGCTCACCGTTTTTCACCCTAGAGTTCAACCACTGAGGATGAATAGGAGATGGAGACATACCCCCGTGTACAGTCCCCTGGTGGACCCAGTGACAAGGGAGAAGAGGCACATTATCCTAACCTACAGACTTGATAGGGCCACAATCCAAGAGCTGTGTGCCCAATTGGAGCCAGACCTGATTTCAGCTTCCGCCATCCCACAGGTACCCCCCTCTAGTGCAGGTCCTGTCAGTGCTCCATTTCTTGGCACGTGGCTCCTTCCAAGGGACAGTGGCCATGGCATCAGGGATGTCACAGCCTTTGTTCTCAAATGTGCTGACCAGAGTTTTGTCTGCCCTGATGAAACACATGCACAGCTACATCGTATTCCCCCAGGTGGATGATTTGGCCACAGTGAAGGCTGACTTCTATGCAATGGGACATATCCCCAACATCATTGGTGCTATTGATGGTACACATATTGCCTTTGTCCCACCCCATAGAAAAGAACAGGTGTTCAGAAATCGAAAGAGCTTTCACTCTCTGAATGTGCAGATGGTGTGTTTGGCGGACCAGTCCATCTCCCATATCAATACAAAGTATCCTGGCTCTGTGCATGATGCCTTTAGCCTGAGGAATAGCAGCATCCCATATGTGATATCTCAACTCCAGAGGCACAGTGTGTGGCTAATAGGTGAGCCCATGGTCCCCTCCCAGTTGATGTAGGTATATGGGTGTTGGCCCTAAGGGTGAGTGTCTGGCTAACAGGTATCCCTCGATATTTGCAGGTGACTGGTTAACCCAACCTTTCATGGCTACTGACCCCAGTGAGGAATGATAGGACAAGGGCAGAGGAACGTTACAATGAAGCACATGGGTGAACGAGGAGGATCATTTAGCGCACCTCTGGCCTCCTGAACGCCAGATTCCGGTGCCTCCATCTGACAGGTGGATCTCTGTACTACTCACTCAAGAAGGTGTGCCAGATCATAGTTGCATGTTGCACAACCTGGCCTTGAGACGCCAGGTGCCTTTTCTGCAGGAGGATGAGGCTGGAGATGGTCGTGTGGCAGTGGTGGAGCTTGTGGACTGTGACGAAGAGGAGTCAGAGGAAGAGGATGTGGACAACAGAACTACTATAATTCAACAGCACTTCCAGTGACACACAGGTAAGACACTGTAACTTCACTTTCCATTGCAGTTTTGTGTTGGACATTGTGCATGGCAGCCTGAATTTCAGAATTGTATGGCCACTTACTGTACCCTTTGGCATCTCTATTTTCAGATATCTGTGCCCCACCTTGGCTCCTGGTGTGTTTACTGCTGCCCACTACAGGTCATACCTAAGTATATGTAACTGTTGATTTGAATTGCAACGCGTACAGATTGTTAAACTAATACATATTTCGAACAATTGACATACTACATACGTGTATTAGTTCCAAGGGTGTTTATTTCTGTGATAATAAGTGTAGGGGGTATTGCAATGGGCTGGATTGATGGTGGAGGAATGCCCAGTGTAGAGTCCAGTCTATTTGTACCACAGGTGCATTGTCCAAGGGGGCATAGGAAGTGGAGCAATGGATGGCAGTTCAAGGTGGACAGGGTGACAGAGTGGTACACAAAGGTGACATTCAGGAGAGTCTTATTTACTGGCAGGGTCTTGGCAATGTTCTCTGGCTTCTGCCTGGATCGCAGGGACCTTTTGCGTGGTGGTTCTCCTTCTGCAGGGTGTGGGGTGCTGGTGACCTGTTGTTCCAGTGGCGGCCTCCTGTCCACTAGTGTCAGCGGAGGTGGAGGGCTGTTCATCGATGTGGCTAGTGTCAGGGGCCCTTGGTGTGCCACTGCCTCCCTCATAGTGTTGGCCATGTGTGCCAGCACCCCTGCAATGGTGACCAGGGTGGTGTGGATGTCTCTCAGGTCCTCCCTGATCCCCAGGTACTGTTACTCCTGTAGCTGCTGGGTCTCCTGCAGCTTAGCCAGTATCTGGCCCCTGGTCTCCTGGGAATGGTGGTATGCTTCCATGATGTTGGTGAGTGCCTCGTGGAGAGTCGGTTCCCTGGGCCTGTCCTCACCCTGTCGTATAGCAGTCCTCCCAGCTTTCCTGTTGTCCTGTGCCTCTGTCCCCTGAACTGTGTGCCCACTGCCACTGACCCCAGGTCCCTGATTGTCCTGTGTTTGTGGGGTTGCCTGGGGTCCCTGTAGTGGTGGACACACTGCTGAGTGATGTTTCCTGGGGACGAGGGATGGGCCAGTTGGGTGGGTGCTGTGGTGGTGTTTCCTGAGGGGGAGGCTCTGTGGTAGTTTGGGCATGTGGCTGGGTCACCAACTGTCCAGATGTCCCTGATGGGCCAGGTTGGTTATCTTGATCCAGGCGTGCAGAGCTGCTGTCTTCACTGTGGGCCTCTTCTGGGGGGGGGGCCTGGATGTGGCTGGCACCTCCTCTCCTGTGATGTTGTGTGGGGGTCCTGTGGGGATGTAAATGCAGTGTTATTGTTTCTGCGTGTGACATCTTGTGCATGGGTATGTTTCCTTCTATGGTTGTTATTAGCAAGGCACCTTTGGCTTGTGTGAGTTGTGATTTGGTTGGCTAAGTGATTGTCACTAGTGTGCATGCTGTGGTGATGGGTCCATGCAGGTCTGTGATGGGGGTCCATGCATTGGTGTAGCATGCAGGGCTTGGTATTGGGACGGGTGGCTTGTGATGGTGGGGTATATGTGTGTTGGTGGAGTGATGGGGTGAGGGTAGGGGTATACAGTTTGTGATGGCATGCAGGTGGGGGGATAAAGAAATAAAGATTTGACTTACCAGAGTCCAGTCCTCCTGCTACTCCTGCCAGGCCCTCAGGATGCGTGGTCGTCAAGACTTGCTCCTCCCATGTTGTTAGTTGTGGGGCAGGAGGAGGGGGGTCCACGCCAGTCTTCTGTGCAGCTATCTGGTGTCTTGCTACTACGGAATGCACCTTCCCCCGTAGGTCATTCCACCTCTTCCTGATGTCATCCCTTGTTCTGGGGTGCTGTCCCACAGCGTTGACCCTGTCCACGACTCTCCGCCATAGCTCCATCTTCCTAGCAATGGACGTCTGCTGCACTTGTGATCCAAATAGCTGTGGCTCTACCAGGATGATTTCCTCCACCATGACCCTTAGCTCCTCCTCTGAGAACCTGCTGTGTCTTTGTGGTGCCATGGGTGTAGTGTGAGTGGTGTGTGTGAGGGTGTGTGGGGTGATGTGTTGGGGTGTGTGCTGTGAGGTGCGTGGATTCAGTGGGTGCTCCTGGCTTGTCTCTCTCTCGGTTGTCAAATTCTTTGGGGTGTAAAGGGTTGTGGGTGTGTGTTTTGTATTGGTGTGGGTGTGTGGGTGTGGTGTGTGTGTATGTATGTCAGGTGTGTGTAGTTTGAATTGACCAATGTGGTGGTATTTTGTTAGTGTGTGTATTATGAGCGTGGTGATTCGTGGGTCATGATGCTGTGGGCGTATTTCTGTTGGCGTAACAGTGTGAGTTTTGCTACCGCCATTTTATCACTGACCTTTGGGCTGGAGGATTTGTGTGTGTGTCTGTATAGTGGCAGATTTCTACGTGTGGGTCATAATACAAGTAGCAGTATACCGCAGCAGTTGCGGTATGTTGGCGGCAGTCAGCATGGCGGTAAGCAGCACTTACTGCCAATGTCATAATGACGGCTGATGTTTCCATTCTTCAAAGGCCTGTTTTATTGCTAGTAATTCTCAGTCTGCTACTGAGTAGTTACTTTCAGCTGGGTTCAATTTGTGGGAGAAGTAAGCCACTTGATGACGCTCACCGGTTCCAGGGTCGTGTTGAGACAAGACACTACCCACCACTACTTGAGAGGCAACCTTCTAACACAAATGGTGGCATAGGATCCGGGTGTCATAAAATGAGGGCGTAGTAAACTTGTCTTTCAATTGATGAAAAAACGTATCTTCCTCTTCTCTCCACTGAAACGTTATTCCGTTGCAAAGTCATTTCGTAATGACTTTGCAACGCAAGCTACAATGGTGGAAAAGTGATCAATAAAACATCTATAGAAGTTGGCATACTCTAGGAAGCTTTGTACTTCTTTGGCACATTGTTGAGCCTTCTACTGAGTGATCACTTCAACCTTTCTAGGGTCCATTTGCACCCCGTTTGGAGTTAACATATATACGAGGAATTCTACTTCTTGAACATGGAAACTACACTTTTCTAGTTTTGCAAAGAGATGATTTTGTTGCAAGGCTTGTAAATGGCCTTGACATGAGCCACATGTTCTTAATAGGAGTTGGAATAGATCAAAATGCCTTCAATATAGACAACAGCACACTGATCAATAAAATCACGTAGTGCTTGTTGATGAAATAGCGGAAGGGAACAGGGGCATTGCTGAGTCTGAAAAGCATGACGAAGTACTCATATAAACCAAATTTGGTCCAGAAAGCTGTTTTCCACTTATCACCCTCAAGGACTCTCGTGAGATGGTATGCCCCTCACAAATCCAATTTCAGGTATATGCATGCATTTTTTACCTGATCTATAAGGGTTTAAATCAAAGGTAACTTATATTTGTTTTTGATTGTAATCTTGTTTAGGGCTCTATAATCAATACAAGGCCTAAGTCCCCTCCCTTATCAGGAACCTGAAATAGTGGCTATGAAGGTGGGGACCTAGAGGGTCTTATAAATCCTTTGGCAAGCATCTCATCTAAGTATTGGCGCAATTGTGAATTTTATATTTCTGTTAGAGCATACATTTTACTACAAGGAATTTGTAAACCTGGCTGTAAATCTATCTGACAGTCAAAGGGACCATGTGGTGGCAATGTAGTGGCCTTTCCTTTATCAAAGACATCTGCAAAATCTTGGTATACCGAAGGTAACTCATGTTCTCCTTTTCCTGCATTACAGAAACTTAAATCAATACCCTTATCTGACAGGGCCTTCGCCCAGCAGTGGTCTTTACAGAACTGAGACTGTAAGGTAACACTGTGTAGCCATGTAATTCCTAATATTACTTTGAATTGAGGTGCACATATCAAATCGAATTGTATGATTTCACGACCACCAACTTCACCACCCTCAAAACCACCACACGCACCCACCACCAACTCATACACACCGCCAAAAGAGCACCCTACAAGGAACGCATTGACAACAACTCCCATAGCAGCAAGGAAATCTTTACCATCATCAAAGAGCTCTCCAAAACCCAAGGCCAGAAACCTAGACCCCACGCACACACAAACCCTCTGCGACTCCCTCTCAGATCACTTCCACTGGAAAATACTAGACATACACAACAGCTTCGCACCACACACGTCCCCCTCTCACACCACTCACCCCCCACACACAAACCCACCACACACACCTCACAACCTACTCATCACCTGGGCCCCCACCACCGACGAAGAAACTGAAACCACTATGAACTCCATTCACTCTGGCTCCCCCTCTGACCCATGCCCCCACCGTATATACAACAGAGCTAGCCCTGCCATCGCCCCCATACTCCGAGCCACAATCAACAGCTCCTTCTAAACCGCCACCTTCCCAGACCTTTGGAAACACGCAGAAGTCACTGCGCTTCTAAAAAAAAACAAAGCCAACCCAGACGACCTCTCCAACTACCGCCCCATCTCCCTCCTCCCTTTCCCAGCCAAGGTTACGGAAAAAATAGTCAACTGCCGCCTATCCCACTTCCTCGAGACAAACAACACACTCGACCCTTTCCAATCTGGGTTCCACGAGAACCACAGCACAGAAACCGCTCTCTTAGCATGCACCAATGAAATCAGATCCAGAGTCGACATGGGCGAAACCGTAGCACTCATACTCCTGGACCTCTCTGCAGCCTTTGACACTGTCTGCCACCACACACTCAGCACACGCCTTCACGACGCAGGGATAAGACACAAAGCCCTAGATTGGCTCACCTCCTTCCTCACCAAGAGAACCCAAAAAGTCCGACTCCCCCGCTTCCAATCGCCCGCCACCAAAATCACCTGCGGAGTCCCCCAAGGCTCCTCCCTCAGCCCCACACTATTTAACATATATATGACCCCACTAGCCAACATCATCAAACCCCACGGAATCACCATCCTCTCATACGCTGATGACACTCAATTCATCCTCTCCCTCACCTGCAACCCCAACACTGCCAAATTCAACCTACACAACGCACTCCTCAACACCGCCACTTGGCTGACAGTCAACCACCTGAAACTCAACTCAAGAAAAAACAAAATAATCCTCTTTGGCCCACACAAAAACACTTGGGACCCCTTGTGGTGGCCCACCACGGTAGGCCCCGCACCCACCCCCGCCGACCACGCACACAACCTTGGCATCATCCTGGACTCCTCCCTCTCGATGACCCAACAAATCAACGCTCTCACCTCTTCCTGCTTCAACACACTCTGCATACTGAAAAAAACTTTCAAGTGGATCCCCACAGAGACCAGAAAGACTGTCACTCACGCACTCATCAGCAGCAGACTTGACTACGGAAACGCCCTCTACGCTGGCACCACACTAATACTCAAGCGCAAACTACAGCGCATCCAGAACTCAGCAGCACGACTCAACCTCGACCTCCCCCGACACAAACACATCTCACCACACCTCAAATCCCTTCACTGGCTCCCCATAGACAAAAGGACCACCTTTAAGATCCTCATCCTCGCACACAAATCACTCCACAACACAGGCCCTGCCTACCTCAACGAAAGAGTCACCTTCCACACGCCCACACACCACCTCCGCTCAGCCGACCACTCCCTCGCCTCTGTCCCCCGCATGAAACACACCACCACCGGGGGCAGATCCTTCTCCTACCTAGCACCCAAAGCCTGGAACTCCCTCCCAACCCACCTCCGCAAGACCCAAAACCTACTTCTTTTCAGGAAGAGCCATAAGACCTTGCTTTTCGAACAGTGATCCTCCCAGCCCCTTCCCCTCCCCGTCCCCCCTGCGCCTTGAGACCCTCATGGGTGAGTAGCGCGCTTTAAAAAATCTCTTTGATTGATTGATTGATTGATGATTGGAGTATAAGCACGTTGTTAAGTCACAAGTAGTTTTGGTAACGGGGCCTGAGGACAAAGGACTACCATCAATAGTTTTAATTACCTTAGGGCCGGTTTTAAGCGGAAGTGGTATCCCAAGTTGTTTTGCAAAGCAAATATCCATGAAATTCCCAGTGGCACCTGAATTCACCAGGAGGTTTATTAGAACTGGGTGGTCTCAAGATAGCCATTCCATCTGTGCAGATATATATAAGTGATGGAATTCTTTCTGGGAGCTAATTTGAGCAGAAAAAATGGGAGACTTCTGGTCTTTTCACACCCAAAAACTAGTCTCCACAGTAGTCAGGTGTTCTAGTTTTCCTCAAACCTTTGGGCCCCTAAGGCTGTTTCTTAGGCTTAACAGTACAACCTTTCCAAAAATGATCCTTTTTTCCGCAATATAGACACAACTTTTGGTTGCGTCTTCGATGTCGTTCTTCTTTGGCAAGTGGGCCCCTAATGTTACTGATTTGCAATGTTTCAGCTTCACTAGTTCCTTTGTTGGTGTCTTGTTTCTTATCTCTAATTACCAACAGCCTGTGGTTGGCGCGACTCTTCTCAGTCCATCTCTCTGACAATCGGTGATCCAATTTGACCACTAAATCAATTAGCTCTTCGCAAGAGTCCGGTGAATTAACTACTTGAGTTAAAAGATCCTTAATTCATCTTTTAACCCTCTATAAAACAAGGACCCCCTCTTCTGTCGGTCAATCAGCCTTGGCCATCAGTCCATTAAAGGCAGTTATGTATGTCAGCAAATCCCTATTTCCTTGCTTTAGATTGAGCAGTTCTGAGTCTAGTGCTTAGATAAACATATGCTTATCAAAATGTTTTTAATTTCTGTTTTAAAGGCCTGATAATCATACAATAACGGATCATCCCATTCCACTAACAGAATAGACCATGAGGCAGCAGTGGCGGCCAAATAAGAGAGAGCAAATTCCACCTTAGACTGCTCATCAGGAAAAGAGGTTGGTCGACATATAAAATGAAGGTGACATTGATTTAAAAATATAGAGAACGTTGCAGGATCCCCTGTATAGCGCTCTGGGGGGCTAATGGCACCGGAAATGGTGTAGTAACCTGAATTAACGAGGCATTATTTGGTGATTGCACTCGAGAAGCCACCACTTGAAACGGTTGAGGGATTGTTCCAAAGAACTCGGCTTTACTTAAAGGAGGTGGTTCGGCTGCAAGTGTGGGTTGAAGAGCATCTAACCGCTGTGACAATACATGGGTTTGTGTTTCAAAATCCCTAGCATGTCTGCCAAATCATCTAGGGAACCTCTTGAGCCTCCAATGTGTCTGGGTGGAAATTTAAACGTGGGACTGCTGTGCTGTCAAGCACTAACCTGTTTGTCTCAGGGAGACACAAGGTTGACCAAGCTGCAATAGTAATGCCACATTAAACTCAGCAATAATAAACATATTCACAGTATATCATTTTCATAATAATTGTTCAGTAGAAGCTCCTTTCTGTGGTATGATGCAAGCAACTACAATAAGCGTTACACCATGACAAGTGGCTATTAGAAATTAGGTCTCTGGTTGGCAGTCAGTTTGCAGTCTGTCCAAGCAGGAGCCCTCACTCTAGTCAGGGTAAGGGAGATTCACACCTAGGATAACCCATGCTCACCCCTTTGGTAGCTTGGCACAAGCAATCAGGCTTATCTCAGAGGCAATGTGTAAAGTATTAGTACCAAAACACACAGTAATACAGTGAAAAAACTACAAAATGCACATCACATCAGTTTAGAAAAATAGCCAATATTTATCTAAATCAAACAAGACCAGAACAAAAAAAATTCAACATACACAAGTACAGTTATGAATTTCAAGAGTCTTACTCCATGGAAAATAATGGCTGCGCTGATGTTACACAAAGTACCTGTTTGTGTCAAAAATAAAGCCGCACAGGCAAGCGTGCATCAGAAAGGTCAGAAATGCGTTGGTTCCTTACTCGCAAGTGAGGCCATGTGTCATTTCTTCACTGGTCAGGTAGGCGATGCGTCATTTTTCTATCCCGCAAGAGCGCGATGTGTCGATTTTGGGATGGGCTCCTCGGGTCTGGGCAGGTTTACGTCGATTTTGATGCCTTGCAACAATGCGTACGAAATCCGGCCGCACAGTGACGAGAATCCACGCTGTGTGAAGTTTGCATAATTTTCAGCAGCCGCAAGCGGGTGTTGCATCATTTCTCCAGCCGTGATGCAGGTGCAGCGTCGATTTCCCAGTCACGATGCAGGTGGTAAGTCAAAAGTTTCCTGCAGAGCTCCTGTGCATGGATTTCAACCTTTGGTTCCACCAGCTTCACTTCTCAAGGGCCCAGGGACTGGATATGGTAGCACTTGGCGGGGTAGGAGTCTCAGCAGAAAGTCTAGGTGCTGACAGAGGAAGTCTTTGATGGCCCTGAGACTTCAAAACAGGAGGCAAACTCTAGCCAAGCACTTGGGAGATGCTTCACAAGCAGGAATATACCACAAAGTTGAGTCTTTGTCCTCTTTCAGGCAGAAGCAGCAACTGCAGGCCAACCCAGCATAGCACAGTCACAGGCAAAGGGGCAGTACTCCACCTCCAGCTCTTCAGCTCTTCTCCTTGGCAGAGATTCCTCTTTAATCCAGAAGTAATCTAAGAATATGTGGTTTGGGGTCCAATACTTATATCCCTTTCTGCCATTAGAAGTAGGCAAACTTCAAAGGAAAGTCTCTGTTGCTCACAAGATCCTGCCTTGCCCAGGCCTGGCCCGAGACACACACCCAGGGATTGGAGACTGCATTGTGTGAGGGCAGGCACAGCCCTTTAAGGTGTGTCAGCTCCTCCCTCCCCACTCTAGCCCAGGACAGGCATCAGGAAATGAAGGCTACACCCCAGCTCTCTTTGTGTCACTGTCTAGAGGAAATTCACAACAGCCCAACTTCCAGTCTGACCCAAATGTGAAAAACACAAGCAGGCAGAGGCATAGAATGGTTAAGCAACAAAATGCCTACTTTATAAAAGTAGCATTTCCAAACTGACAATCGAAAAAAAACATTACCAAAAGATATATTTTTAAATTGTGCTTTAAGAGACCCCAAACTACAGAACTCTATCTGCTCTCAAAGGGAAAATGCACGTAAAAAATATTTAAGGGCAGCCCCCATTTTCACCTATGAGAGAGATAGGCCTTGCAACAGTGAAAACGAAATTGCCAGTATTTCACTATCATGAATTGTAAACCACGCCAATACATTTCCTACCTTTAACATACACTGCAGCCTGCCCCTGGTGCTACCTACGGCCTACCATAGGGTGCCTGACATGTACAAAAAAGGGAAGTTTTGGACCTGGCAAGTGGGTACACTTGCCAGGGCGAATTGGGGGTTTAAAACTGCACACAGACACTGCAGTGGCAGGTCTCAGTCATGTTTACAGGGCTACAAGCATTGGTCCTGCAAATACAAATGATCAACTCAGACGTTTTTTACTAGGGCATATCCGGGTTTGCAGGCCCGACAATAAATTAGCTATGGTACTTTTCATTCACAAAAATGTAGCTGCAATGTGTGAATGCCTTGTGACACACAAGGCAAGGGAGATTAACATCAAGTGGCAGATGAATCAAACTGTCACAAAAAGCAGCACACCTGGCACAAATGCTATGTTGTGTTACAGTGAGCTAGCACTCTAGACGTGAAGTATTGCAAAGCAGTGCTTTGCCGAAATGAAGGTTACTATTTATCAATATTCATCACTCATGAGGGTTTTGGCTTGTCAATGTATAGGTTTTAAAATGTATTGCTGTTTTCCCTCACTCATGTGATGCAAATACTGTACAATCTGTGGGTAAATCTTCCCCTGTGGCTAGTTTCACAATACTAATCATCAACTACACTTCACACAGTATAAGGTATGACCGTGTGGCAAAGCTAGTGTATATGCACCAAGAAGCTCATTTATAATTATTTCATCAAGCACAGCAAGTCACTGTGCTGTGCTGCACAAAAGTAAAAGGGCAGACATGTGCTGTATTTAACATATTACAGTGCATTCCCATCCTTTCCCAGCGCTTGGGTACTTTTAGCTGCCTAGTGCCAATGCTTGCACCCTTGTGTCATGGTGCAAGGGGGCCTGTGATGAAGTTCCTACAACATCACATGCATGGAACATGATTGTGGCATATGATGAGAGACTTCTCTGAGCTTTCAACTTCAGCCAGTTTAGCCCTCCGAGATTACTAGTTGCATTCTATATTCTGAAAAATGTATACATTTTTGTGAAATGTATCATTACACTGGTATGTTATAGTGCTTAGTTTAGAATTAGAACTGTGTGTAGCTGAACTTATAATACAATTTTTCAAATATTGTTTTGCAGTTGGACATTGCCCATTCACACAAAGAGGAATTGACAGCTTCAGGGATCCTGATGCAGAAAGTAAGTGTCATGAGCACATGGTTGTAGTACTTTGATCCATGATAGTTGTAACAGTGTAATGTTTATGGGAAAACATTCATCACCTGACCTACAAATCACTCAGGTTTATTGATCAAACACAGCTCAAAGATGATGTACAAACATAACCATAAACAAAAGCCCAAAGTTGACCGTTGGCCTACAAGTACTGTTTATACATTACATGCTATAGTAAGGGGTTTGTAGAAATTTTAGACCAGAATGAAACATCTTTAAAAAGTAGATACCCCAATAAGGCATTGCTAGATGAGTAGAAACTACATTTCACACATAAAACATAGGAATTTATCAGCTACAGAACAAAGATGGTACAGATACAGGGATACAGCTGAGGTTACATTCCCTTCCCTGTCTCATGAAGTACAGATGCTCCAGCTTACATTATAAATAAGAAACACAAGTTCTAAGATCAGTAAAACCATGGTTCACAGTAGAAAGAGGATTTGCATTAGGCAGAGGTCAAAAAAGGGGGAGAGAGACAATTTTTTGCCAAATTGGCCACGTGCTCCACAAAAAATGTAGCAATGGAGAAGACTATGACCGGGGATGTCACTGCTCATGTCTGTTCTGCACAATCGTATCACTACCCTATATTGGCCAACACCTAAAAGGCAGCACAGAGGAACAATCCAACACCTACGTTACTTATAATAAGATGGTCAGAAAAAGAGGAGATGGTCGTCAGTTTCTTCAGCACATCGGCAAACTGGGCATAATTTACAGATTCATTTTAAATTGGCAAGAAGGCATGTTAATGTGAATGCAGTACCAGAATAGGTCTGGGTAAGTATTCCTGCAGTACCCCACTTGAAATATGGGGATGTTATACCTACAGACTCTTTGCATAGTCAGACCTACTGACACTTTGCATAGACATTCATGGCAGTGACTCCAGATTAGCCATCACATTGCAAAAAACAGTTCTGTACAACAGATAGATGCTGAGAATGTGGCAGACATCCCACATTTTGGTGAATCATGAAAACAACCCATGAATTGGTACAATTGATATCTCAACATGTTTTTCCGCATGGGTGTGAGTAATTTGTAGGAAATCCAGACATTTCATCAGCATAAACACTTACCTGAGGTATAGCTGTTGTAATCCTGTCTAAGGTTTGACTGAGCCTCCCTCAGAGATGTCCATGTCAGACCTATGTAGAATGGAGTGAGAGTGGCCCCATTACAATGATGCCCTAGAGGCTGTGTGGATTTAAGACAGCTATTATATCGATCCAAGGTTTGGTTCAAAACAATAGCTCTTAGCCTGTCTAATGCACATTGTGAGGGTAGATGTCCACATGGCAGGGATCTTGTGGCTTGGCCTAGCAGTTGTAAACTGGATGGCAGCCTGCATATCCCAGTCATGTGTGTATTTGTAGAGCATAGAGTGGCAATCTTATTGTTGTAAAATCTATGCAGCTCCACTAGGCCTCACTGCATGGATACGTCCTTAGCCTAAGTGTTGTCAGCAGCACATACGCACTAGTTTTCCTATAGGTCGGCATTTAAATGCCAGCATTATTGCCAGTACCTTGCCTATGTGGCATTTATGTCAAGCTTTCATGCTGTGTACTGTGGCAAGCCACATTGCTGCACTGCATGAAAGGGAAAGTGCAAAAATGCGCAGTGATTAAACGACATAGATCATTTCTGTCCTTTCCTATTGTTGGGGTACTTTTGCCTGCCTACAACCAGTGCAGGCCCTATTGCATCATGGTGCAAGGGGCCCTGCATTGTCGGCACCATAGTACTTGGCCAAGTGAGGGCTCTTGCCTGCATACACTCATTCCTGAGAGGCACTTTGCTCTTTCTTTGTGTGCTGCATAATACAGCACACAGAGAATTAGTAAACAGAATGAGAAATTAGAATATTTCTCCTGGCTTTTGTTCACCTTGGGACTAGATGCATTATGACATGTTTCCAGGTCTAGCACTGCTGCTAATTCTATGAAGAGGTCAAAATAAATGTGTTCAGGCAGTGAGACAACCACCTTTCATCAGCAGAGTAAGGCAAATCAGCAATGTGCGCTGCCTTGCGGAACTCCAGGTTACTTAAGAAATGCAGAGCTACACACGCTGGCCTTGCTTACCTTTACACATGTCACGCAGCTTTTGCCATGACCTTATTCCTTTGCATGATGCAAATTCAACACCAAAAGTGTACATATTACCATTGACACGTCTGAATGAGTAGGGATCACTGATATGAGTGAAATGCATGGTTCTATGTTATGACTAACTAGATATTTTGTACACCTACACTGCCTTTACTTGGGTGAGTTTGACATATTGTAATTGAAGAAGTAATTGTACTTAAGGTATATTGTAAATTTTTCTATCTCAAGATTAGGTGTAGATATGGACTGCCAATACAATGTCAGACGAAATTTGTGAATTGTGATGTACATATGAAACTTGCCCTAAAATAGGTTTCCATTTACTTCCTAGCTAACATGACCGCAGGCATGGCAAAGACGTTTGCACTGAGGCAGGCACATTATGGGCGCATAGGCAAGATGGTCTATGCCTTTAAGAAAATGGCCTGCACTTACAAGAAGGAAAGGTCTGCTGGCATTTGGGGATCTACTACATGGTCAGGGTCACAGAAACCCCCTGAAGTTACAGGTTCTCGGGGTGTAACTCAGCAAAAAGGAAGATCACAGGCCACTGCTGGACCATCAAGTGGAGAACATCTGGCAAGCACAGGAAAAAAAGAGTGACAGATGTGCAGCACCCTCAAAATTTAATTTGTTGCTTGTCCGATGGTTTCAAAGAATGGACAAGAGGACGACCAAGATTAAGAAGGATCAGGCCAGCATTAGGGAAATTTTACTTACATGCCAGGAAGCACTGAAGTGAATTGCCACCCAAATTTGACTCTCCCTCTGGACATCCCCTTCCCTGCTTTTTGTACATTTATATTGTTAGTGTTGGCGTAGTGTAGTGTAGCGTAAAAACTTCAAAAGTAGATACACCAATAATACATTGCTAAGTGCGTAGAAACTACTTTTAACACATAAAATATTGGAATTTATCCGTTGTGGAACAAAGATGGTATGGATACAGGGATACAGCTAAGGTTACATACCGTTCATTGTCTCACAGGACAACCTAGCTAAATCAAGTGCATATACTCCAGCTTGTATTATAGTTACAAACACAAGTTCTAAGATCAGTAAAACCATGGTGCACAACACAAGGAAGATTTGTATTTGTCAGAGGGCAAAAAAAGAGGAAGATACACTCTCCAACAATTTAGCAATGGAGAAGACTATGACTGGGGACATGTCTGCTTGTGTCTGCTCTGTATAATCTTATTGCTACTGTATATTGGGCAACACCTAAAAGGCGGCATAGAGGAACAATCCAACGCCTGTGCTGCTTCTATTACCTTGCAAAAAGAATAGATGATGGACAGAATGCTGAATAATGCAAACATTCACCCCCCAGTCACAAAGATCTGGGTTTAATCCATCCTTTTTTTGCTCACAGTGCCACCCCAGTTTGGACCTAGCCATATGCAAATCAGTCTTGACCCTGTTCCTCATGGGAACAGTCCAGCCCGCACTGCCAAGTCAGGTCCTCCCTGGACCAGAAACAAGCATCCTAGGACCGGTTTCAGGATATCTCCCTTCATCAGCTAGGCTAGCTTGAATTGAATCCAGTGGCGCAGTGAGCACGGGACCCACGTCTGAGCATACCCTTCCCTCTTGGGGCAACAAATGCAAAAAGAACAGATGATGGACGGAATGCTGAATAATGCAAACATTCACCCCCAGTCACAATCAGCTAGACTAGCTTGAATCCAGTGCCACGGTGAGCACGGGACCCAAATCTGGTCATACCCTTCCCTTTTGGGGCAACAAATGCAAAAAGAACCAATTATGGATGGAATGTTGAATAATGCAAACAGTCACCCCCAGTCACAAAGATCTGGGTTAAATCCATGTTTTTTTTGCTCACCACGCCACCCCAGTTTGGACTCAGCCATATGCAAAACAGTCTCGACCCTGTTCCTTATGGGAACAGTCCAGCCTGAACTGCCAAGCCAGAACCTCCCCGGACTGGAAACAAGCATCCTAGGTCCGGTGTCAGGGTATCAGCCTTCATCAGCCAGGCTAGCTTGAATCCAGTAGAGCAGTGAGCATGGGACCGGTGTCTGGGCATACCCTTCCCTCTTGGGGTAACAAATGAAAAAAGAACAGAAGTTGGACGGAATGCCGAATAATGCAAACATTTACCCCCAGTCACAAAGATCTGGGTTAATAAAAAAAGAGGAGATGGTCATCGGTTTCTTCAGCACTTTTGCAAACTGGACATAATTGACTGCCTCCTTGTTGGCTATTCCATTTGGGGGTAAAGGTAGCAAGCTGTAATATGACTAACCTGAATGTTATATAAAGAGCTTTTGTGAATGGAGGATCAATATCATTCATATAGTTGTTGAAGTAAGAGGTGGGCATGAATCCTATGAAACATTTGACCCAAGCCTGGCATTTGGCCCAAGCCTACCTGTTTGGAGAATTTAACTTCCTCATGTTCTAATAAATGGCCTCCAATTTCTTGTTTGCTGAGGATGGAATAGTTTCAGGTGACAACCAATACTCATGTAAATTCATTGAGTATAAGGACTGTTTTACATAGTCCAACCAGGGTAGCAGAACACCTCTCTGTGATTTATCCTGATCATCTCTTAATCCCACCCTATATCTTGCCAGCTCAGGTGTAGACCAAACTCTTAGCCAAAACAGAATGGGTTTCACCTGTGTTAGGGGTACAGTAGACTGGACCTCATGCTCATATTTAAAAATCAATGGCATGCTTTGGGGAAATTTGAGGGCTACTCTTAAAAATGTATTCTCCGCCACCTCCAGGGCTTTTCAATTAAGATATTCCCAGAGTTCTGCTCCGTATGTTGTAGCAACTATGGCTTTGGCCCTCCAAACCTCAAGAAGAGGCGATATTGGATGGAACAAGGTCTTGTTTGAAAATTTTAAAATTGCTGTTGCCTTGTGCTTCAGCATAAGGGTTTAATGGCCTGGGTAGCCCAGGTATTTTCACTAGAGAGGCGGATGCCAAGATAGTCAAAACCTAGCACTTTCTCCAACTCCTCCCCTTCCAATGTTATTGATCCTCTGAAACCTCTATGGGGGTGGATGGCCATAAATTGCATCTTACTTGCGTTAATTGCCAGTCCATGATCTAGGAAGAATATGTTAAATTTACTCAGAAAAGTCTCGAGGCCCTTGGGGATTTTTGATACTAACACTCAACACATGTGAGGCCTTTCTGGTACAGAGTAACATAAGTCAGCTATTTTGCCCTGTTTTGAATTACTCAACAATAATCAATATATACACTGGGTGGGGAAATGTGCCCTTGCATGTCTTGGTTATTGTCTTTCACGGTATTATGTTGCCCTTGTGCATCCTTGTGTTGCTCATGTACAATGCAAATATGGGCATGAGTTTCTGGCAAGTATTGGAGCAACCATCCAGAGTTATGTATTGTTGATTACTTTTTGCGTGAGCAATGAGGTATTTACATTATGTAATGATGTTGTCATCTTTATTTCGCAACATTTCTGTGGATCATTGCGACAATGTTTTGGCCTCACATGCCTCAGGAAACCCATTTATAGGTGGTAAGTGTTTGTGTACTTTTCAAAAATCTCTCACTGTGTGTCTATCAGAAAAATGTAGCTTGTTGATATACTCTGAATTACATTGAGAATCTACACATTTCTCATCATACCATGACAATGGATGTGATTGGTGTAGATGCACATGCAAAGACAGCATGTGCAATTAGCTTTAGCTCACTCGTCTTCATCTTCAAAAAAGTGACTTTGCGATTTAGAGTTATGTATGTAGACTCTTGAGAAACAACCATACAAATCTCATAATGGTTTTAAAATAGTATTTTTAAATCCAGAGGTTCAGATCCTCACATTCCAACACGTAAGTAGTTCTTTTTTTCCAATCAACATTTGGCAAATTATAATGTGTTGTGCATCAAAATACACTTGTTTACACATGTGACTTCACATTTACATGTGTATAATACGATTAGTGAGGAGAAGCAAATTGCAATTAGCAAATGAAACATATTTTTTTGGAGCACGAGTGGACAAAAAAAACTACTGCACAAAGAGTGCCATAATGGGTTCCAAAGAAGGTGGCATGATGTCCTGCACAGGACAGATATAAAAAACTAACCAGGGGGCATTCACAAATGTTTATCAAGAAGTTATTTGTCAGAAACTCTACATCTTCCTCCTCTGATGAGTGTTCTTCCTCCTCTAGAAGTTTAGCTGGAAGTAATAGTGTTGGAATGGGAGGCAGCTGAGTGATGTTACTAGCCTCAAGTGCACACACATCAGAGGCAGAAGATGTACATTCCATGTTCCCCAAAAACATTTTTGAGTGCCAGTAAGGCAGCATGGTAGTCCCTAATAAGGGTTTGCTAGTTAGCCAACAAAACAATGATGTTGCTTTAGAGGGCACTCGTGGATGCTATGAAGGAGTCAAACGTGGCCTCTGTGGACTGAATGGATGTATTTATGGATCCCAGCTGCCTGATAATTTCACTGGTGTCAGATATAGAAGGCTGATGTTATTTTTCCTTCTGCATTATGACACCAGTGATGCCAGCTAGGGAGTCATCAATCTCATAGAGTCAAGAGTAGGTGCCTGTGATTGCCTTTGTCAACCCCTTATTAGGGCTAAAACACCTATGAGCTGACAACATTGTTTACCCTTGACACTGCAGGAGGAGAAGCTTCAAAGTGTCCAGGAATTGTTGGAAGGTGCCTTCATCAATGAAGGCAGCATGGTGTCCTCAACAAGTTGGCCATCACAAACAGGCTAATCTACAGCAGATGTTGGTTTTCCCTCTTGAAAGAAATAGAAATATGTTACAAAGTTTACATGACTGAATATGACATACATGATTTTTGTTACATTCGGATGGTATTTTATTCACTTTCAAGCACACAGGGATATGTGGAACATATGTTTCTACAAGTGCATATGTCCATGTTGTACTGTTGGTGCTTTTCACATGGCAATACATGTACATTGATCACACAACCTCAGTATTCATAAGGGGGGCTATTTGTGCAAATCTCTCACAATGCAGCACAGCTAGGCAGCTTGCAGCATGTTTGCTCTCTACCTGCACTGATGTAATATTTGCTGTCTAGCACAACTGCAGGGGTCATTGTACCATGTAGCAAAGGTGCCTATATTTGCTGTAGCCACCAGTTTGGGACCAACCATGGTCAGGAGATGTTGTGCACCATGTTGCTGTGCCTCACACATTCCTGAACTCTACCTTCACACAGCACACCAAGCTGCCTTGTTTTACTTTCTTGCATGCAATTTGGGCATTATTGTGCCCTAGGGGCCATATTTCACAAACCTGCACACAAGACTACACAGCAAACCACCTTGCTGAACTGCGTAAAAGGGGAAGGGCATGTATATGATAACATTCATTTTTTTCAGGGGACTCCTGTAGTTTCATAGACCACACACACCTTCTTGTATTGTGGAGTCTGGAGATTACTAAGGACCAACGCTGAAGTGGGAAGCTTCCTTCATAACTGGAAGTATGCAGCAGCTTAAGCTCACTTCATTCTCTCAGAACACAAGGAGCTCATCTGCAGAGTCCTGAAAAGCTCTTTACTCAGCCCCAGTGCCTTACACTCATACATGACCCCTCTATCAAACATCATTCAGAACCAGGGACTCTACATCATCTCTTACACTGATGACACCCAGGTCATAAAATACCTCTCAAGAGCCACCAACACCACCAAAAGTTGATACAATATGACATTTACCAACATGGCTGACCCTTGGTGACATGGGTAGCTCATACTCAACCTGACAAGATAGGAGTGATGATATTCTGCAACATGAACTCATCCTGGTTGCCTATATAACTATGCCCAAACTCCTCACCATCCAACAACCTCAAAAACCTGTCCCTCATCCTGGACACCAACCTCGCCATGAGACAGCAAATTGTCACTATGACCTCCACTTACTTTCACATATTTTGCATGCTCAGAAATATATTCACATGGCTTCCTCTTGACACCTGTAAGACCATGACCCATGCCCTCAATAAATGTAGACTATACAACACCAAATACACTCCACAACAGCATCCCTGCACACCTGCTGCACAAGAGGTAAACTGTCCATGACACCACTGCCAGATTATTGATCAACTTACCTTGTGGCACGCACATCACACCCCTTACCTCAGACAAATCAACTTGGCCGCCATTCAGACACTGCCAGTTCAAAATGCTCACCCACACCTACAAGGCACTATACTATCAGGTACCTATCTAGCCTCACCCACAATCTACACCTCCACCAACCAATCATGAACAGCCTCTCTGCATCAGTTGCACTCACCCACACCCTCCATCTCCATTTGAGCAAGACAGATGGTAGGGTGTTACATGACAGGCTATACCTGAAACAACCTCCCCCAGCACATCAGGTCAGCTGCGTCAAATATACTAGGAGCTGTACTCCTGGATCTTCAAGTGATCCTACCTGCAGAACATGCACCAACTCAGCATCTGGAGACCCTCTCTGGTGACTCATTGACTCTCTACAAAGTCACATTAACTGAATTGACATTGCAGTACACTTTTGGCTGCCTAGCCCCAATAAAAGCACATGCATCATGTTGAAGAGGTGCCTGCATTGGCAATGGAATATCTGCCAAGATTCCGAGGTCCATACTTAATGTATTGATGTATTTGTGAAGGAATAAATTACACTACAAGTACTATGAGTCAAAGGAAATACCCGAACTAGCACAGCACATCACACATGGACCTGGGAAACTTGGCACGGCTAGACTGGGCTGGAAAAATTGGTACTTGCCAATGAAAGGACAGTTATGTGAAGGATGAGTTAACATGTGGGGCATTCCTGTCCTTTTCCTTTCATGCAGCGCATCAAAGTGTCTTGCTGCATTGCACTGTATGAGAATTTGCTAGTATATGGTCCATTGTTTTCACTCACGCTGTAGCTGTAGCTCGTCTTCCACTTCAGCACTGTCCTGATCTTCCACTTCAGCTACCAACTCTGTTGGAATGAGGGATGCCACTTGTTCCTCTATTGGATCCAACTCTTCCTGGACATGAGGTCCTCCTCTAGCCCTCAAGGCTGCCTTAAGGTTTCTTTGGCTCTGTGTTGGTAGTCATGCCATCTCTTCTAGTACTCCAGGATGGTCCTTTTTGTTTGTGCAACACGATTTTTTTGCCAACTATAAATTGCCAAATGCATCCTTTATTGCTTATGGCAATTTTGAGGTGACAAATAAAAGAAGCTCATTTTTTGTCACCTCACCTATTAGTATATGGTGCTCATCCTCATTAACCCCTTCCCCGCCAGGGACGTAATGGTTACGTCCATGGCAGCGCCAGTGTGGCGCCATGGACGTAACCATTACGTCCTGAATGCTGCCCTCGGGAGAAGCGCTAGCGCTCCTCCCGAGGGCCGCCCCCCACCCCCCTAGGTCAGGGCTGACAGGGGAATCCCTTCCCCTTCAACCCCTGACCCCCCCCACCCCCCCTGTGACGTCAGCGCGCGAGCGCGCGCTGACAATCACACAACCTCCCCCATCGCGCTGGAAGCAGAGCTTCCAGCGCGATCGAAAGAGAAATGCTCAGCATTTCTCTTTCGATCACGTGGGGGAGGCCCGGAGGGGCTTCAAAGGGAAGGAAATGTATTTCCTTCCCTTTGAAGTCTCTCCGAGGGTTTCAAAAGCTGGATTGCTTGCAATCCGGCTTTTGAAACCCCACTAGACACCAGGGATTTTTTTTTTTTTATATGTAATTGACAGAAGGGAGCGACCCCTTGGGCAAGGGTCGCTCCCAGGGTGTCATATTTTTTTAAGGCCTTTTCTGCCCCCCCTGGGGGCAGATCGGCCTAATAATAGGGGGGGCAGAAACCTCTAGACACCAGGGATACTTTTGTTTTTTTTTGTTTTTTGATTTGTTTTCTTTTGTGTTTTAGGTGTGGGATGCGACCCCTTAGGCAAGGGTCGCTCCCATAGGGGGGAAATTATATTTAGGCCATTTCTGCCCCCTTTGGGGGCAGATTGGCTTATTTTTATGAGGCCAATCTGCCCCCAAGGGGGGCAGAAACCACTAGACACCAGGGAGTTTTTTTTGTTTGTTTGTTTTTCACGTAAGGGGAGCGACCCCTTAGGCAAGGGTCGTTCCCATGGGGGGCAAATTTATTTTAGGCCATTTCTGCCCCCCATGGGGGCAGATCAGCCTATTTTTATTAGGCCGATTTGCCCCCACGGGGGGCAGAAACCACTAGGCACCAGGGATTTTTGTTGTTGTTGTGTTTTACAGATGGGGAGCGTCCCCTTAGGCAAGGGTCGCTCCCCTGGAGGGGCAAATTGAACTTAGGCCATTTCTGCCCGCTTTGGGGGCAGATCGGCCGATTTTAGGTCAATCTGCCCCCAAGGGGGGCAGAAACCACTAGGTACCAGGGATCTTTTTTTTGCGCCGTCACGCAAGGGGAGTGACCTTGTAGGCAAGGGTCGCTCCCCGGGGGGGGGGGTGAGGGGGGGCAAATTTATTTTAGGCCATTTCTGACCCCCCTGGGGGCAGATCGGCCTATTGGTATTAGGCCGATCTGCCCACAGGGGGGGCAGAAACCTCTAGGCGCCTGGGCAAATAGTTTTTTTGTGTTTTTTTTTTGTTTGTTTGTTTTTTTAGAGATGGGGAGCGACGCATTAGGCAAGGGTCGCTCCCCTGGGGGGCAAATTGTATTTAGACCATTTCTGCCCCCCTTGGGGGCAGATTGGCCGATTGTAGGTCAATCTGTCCCCAAGGGGGGCAGAAACCACTAGGCACCAGGGATCTTTTTTTTGCGCCGTCACGCAAGGGGAGCGATCTTGTAGGCAAGGGTCGCTCCCTGGGGGGGGGGGTGAGGGGGGCAAATTTATTTTAGGCCATTTCTGCCCCCCTGGGGGCAGATCAGCCTATTGGTATTAGGCCGATCTGCCCCCGGGGGGGCAGAAACCTTTAGGCGCCAGGGCACATTTTTTTTGTGGTTTTGTTTTTGTTTGTTTGTTTTTTTAGAGATGGGGAGCGACGCATTAGGCAAGGGTCGCTCCCCTGGGGGGCAAATTGTATTTAGACCATTTCTGCCCCCTTTGGGAGCAGATTGGCCGATTGTAGGTCAATCTGCCCCCAATGGGGGCAGAAACCACTAGGCATCTTTTTTTTGCGCCGTCACGCAAGGGGAGCGACCTTTCAGGCAAGGGTCGCTCCCCGGGGGGGGTGGGGATTCAAATTTATTTTAGGCCATTTCTGCCCCCCTGGGGGCAGATCGGCCTATTGGTATTAGGCCGATCTGCCCCCGGGGGGGGCAGAAACCTTTAGGCGCCAGGGCACATTTTTTTTTTGTGTGTTTTTTTTTTTTGTTTGTTTGTTTTTTTAGAGATGGGGAGCGACGCATTAGGCAAGGGTCGCTCCCCTGGGGGGCAAATTGTATTTAGACCATTTCTGCCCCCCATGGGGGCAGATTGGCCGATTGTAGGTCAATCTGCCCCCAAGGGGGGCAGAAACCACTAGGCACCAGGGATCTTTTTTTTGCGCCGTCACGCAAGGGGAGCGACCTTGCAGGCAAGGGTCGCTCCCCGGGGGGGTTGGGGGGGCAAATTTATTTTAGGCCATTTCTGCCCCCCCTGGGGGCAGATCGGCCTATTGGTATTAGGCCGATCTGCCCCCGGGGGGGGCAGAAACCTCTAGGCGCCAGGGCAAATTGTTTTTTTTGTGGGTTTTTTTTGTTTGTTTGTTTGTTTTTGTAGAGATGGGGAGCGACCCATTAGGCAAGGGTCGCTCCCCTGTGGGGCAAATTGTATTTAGACCATTTCTGCCCCTGGGCCCGGCTGAGCTAGAGGCCAAAATCCACAGGTAGGCACTGTTTTCTATGAAAAAATTTGATGTGTCCACGTTGTGTTTTGGGCCATTTCCTGTCGCGGGCGCTAGGCCTACCCACACCAGTGAGGTATCATTTTTATCGGGAGACTTGGGGGAAGGCTAGGTGGAAGGAAATTTGTGGCTCCTCTCAGATTCCAGAACTTTCTGTCACTGAAATGTGAGGAAAACATGTTTTGTTAGCCAAAACTTTAGGTTTGCAAAGGATTCTGGGTAACAGAACCTGGTCAGAGCCCCACAATTCACCCCATCTTGGATTCCCCTGGGTTTCTAGTTTTCAAAAATGTGCTGGTTTGCTCGGTTTCCCCAGGTGCCGGCTGAGCTAGAGGCCAAAATCCACAGGTAGGCCCTGTTTTCCATGAAAAAATGTGATGTGTCCAGGTTGTGTTTTGGGCCATTTCCTGTCGCGGGCGCTAGGCCTACCCACACAAGTGAGGTATCATTTTTATCGGGAGACTTGGGGGAACGCTGGGTGGAAGGAAATTTGTGGCTCCTCGTAGATTCCAGAACTTTCTGTCACCGAAATGTGAGGAACATGTGTTTTTTTAGCCAAATTTTGAGGTTTGCAAAGGATTCTGGGTAACAGAACCTGGTCCGAGCCCCGCAAGTCACCCCTCCTTGGATTCCCCTAGGTCTCTAGTTTTCAGAAATGCACAGGTTTGGTAGGTTTCCCTAGGTGCCGGCTGAGCTAGAGGCCAAAATCTACAGTTAGGCACTTCGCAAAAAACACCTCTGTTTTTTTCCAAAATTTAGGATGTGTCCACGTTGCGCTTTGGGGTGTTTCCTGTCGCCGGCGCTAGGCCTACCCACGCAAGTGAGGTATCATTTTTATCGGGAGACTTGGGGGAACGCTGGGTGGAAGGAAATTTGTAGCTCCTCTCAGATTCCAGAACTTTCGGACACAGAAATGTGAGGAACATGTGTTTTTTTAGCCAAATTTTGAGGTTTGCAAAGGATTCTGGGTAACAGAACCTGGTCCGAGCCCCGCAAGTCACCCCTCCTTGGATTCCCCTAGGTCTCTAGTTTTCAGAAATGCACAGGTTTGGTAGGTTTCCCTAGGTGCCGGCTGAGCTAGAGGCCAAAATCTACAGGTAGGCACTTCGCAAAAAACACCTCTGTTTTTTTCCAAAATTTAGGATGTGTCCACGTTGCGCTTTGGGGTGTTTCCTGTCACCGGCACTAGGCCTACCCACACAAGTGAGGTATCATTTTTATCGGGAGACTTGGGGGAACGCTGGGTAAAAGGAAATTTTTGGCTCCTCTCAGATTCCAGATCTTTCTGCCACAGAAATGTGAGGAACATGTGTTTTTTTAGCCAAATTTTGAGGTTTGCAAAGGATTCTGGGTAACAGAACCTGGTCCGAGCCCCGCAAGTCACCCCTCCTTGGATTCCCCTAGGTCTCTAGTTTTCAGAAATGCACAGGTTTGGTAGGTTTCCCTAGGTGCCGGCTGAGCTAGAGGCCAAAATCTACAGTTAGGCACTTCGCAAAAATCACCTCTGTTGTCTTCCAAAAATTTGGATGTGTCCACGTTGCGCTTTGGGGCGTTTCCTGACGCGGGCGCTAGGCCTACCCACGCAAGTGAGGTATCATTTTTATCGGGAGACTTGGGGGAACGCTGGGTGGAAGGAAATTTGTAGCTCCTCTCAGATTCCAGAACTTTCTGCCACAGAAATGTGAGGAACATGTGTTTTTTTAGCCAAATTTTGAGGTTTGCAAAGGATTCTGGGTAACAGAACCTGGTCCGAGCCCCGCAAGTCACCCCTCCTTGGATTCCCCTAGGTCTCTAGTTTTCAGAAATGCACAGGTTTGGTAGGTTTCCCTAGGTGCCGGCTGAGCTAGAGGCCAAAATCTACAGGTAGGCACTTCGCAAAAAACACCTCTGTTTTTTTCCAAAATTTAGGATGTGTCCACGTTGCGCTTTGGGGTGTTTCCTGTCGCCGGCACTAGGCCTACCCACACAAGTGAGGTATCATTTTTATCGGGAGACTTGGGGGAACGCTGGGTAAAAGGAAATTTTTGGCTCCTCTCAGATTCCAGATCTTTCTGCCACAGAAATGTGAGGAACATGTGTTTTTTTAGCCAAATTTTGAGGTTTGCAAAGGATTCTGGGTAACAGAACCTGGTCCGAGCCCCGCAAGTCACCCCTCCTTGGATTCCCCTAGGTCTCTAGTTTTCAGAAATGCACAGGTTTGGTAGGTTTCCCTAGGTGCCGGCTGAGCTAGAGGCCAAAATCTACAGTTAGGCATTTCGCAAAAATCACCTCTGTTGTCTTCCAAAAATTTGGATGTGTCCACGTTGCGCTTTGGGGCGTTTCCTGTCGCGGGCGCTAGGCCTACCCACGCAAGTGAGGTATCATTTTTATCGGGAGACTTGGGGGAACGCTGGGTGGAAGGAAATTTGTAGCTCCTCTCAGATTCCAGAACTTTCTGCCACAGAAATGTGAGGAACATGTGTTTTTTTAGCCAAATTTTGAGGTTTGCAAAGGATTCTGGGTAACAGAACCTGGTCCGAGCCCCGCAAGTCACCCCTCCTTGGATTTCCCTAGGTCTCTAGTTTTCAGAAATGCACAGGTTTGGTAGGTTTCCCTAGGTGCCGGCTGAGCTAGAGGCCAAAATCTACAAGTAGGCACTTCGCAAAAAACACCTCTGTTTTTTCCCAAAATTTAGGATGTGTCCACGTTGCGCTTTGGGGTGTTTCCTGTCGCCGGCACTAGGCCTACCCACACAAGTGAGGTATCATTTTTATCGGGAGACTTGGGGGAACGCTGGGTAAAAGGAAATTTTTGTCTCCTCTCAGATTCCAGATCTTTCTGCCACAGAAATGTGAGGAACATGTGTTTTTTTAGCCAAATTTTGAGGTTTGCAAAGGATTGTGGGTAACAGAACCTGGTCCGAGCCCCGCAAGTCACCCCTCCTTGGATTCCCCTAGGTCTCTAGTTTTCAGAAATGCACAGGTTTGGTAGGTTTCCCTAGGTGCCGGCTGAGCTAGAGGCCAAAATCTACAGTTAGGCACTTCGCAAAAATCACCTCTGTTGTCTTCCAAAAATTTGGATGTGTCCACGTTGCGCTTTGGGGCGTTTCCTGTCGCGGGCGCTAGGCCTACCCACGCAAGTGAGGTATCATTTTTATCGGGAGACTTGGGGGAACGCTGGGTGGAAGGAAATTTGTAGCTCCTCTCAGATTCCAGAACTTTCTGCCACAGAAATGTCAGGAACATGTGTTTTTTTAGCCAAATTTTGAGGTTTGCAAAGGATTCTGGGTAACAGAACCTGGTCCTAGCCCCGCAAGTCACCCCTCCTTGGATTCCCCTAGGTCTCTAGTTTTCAGAAATGCACAGGTTTGGTAGGTTTCCCTAGGTGCCGGCTGAGCTAGAGGCCAAAATCTACAGTTAGGCACTTCGCAAAAAACACCTCTTTTTTTTTCCAAAATTTAGGATGTGTCCACGTTGCGCTTTGGGGTGTTTCCTGTCGCCGGCACTAGGCCTACCCACATAAGTGAGGTATCATTTTTATCGGGAGACTTGGGGCAACGCTGGGTGGAAGGAAATTTGTGGCTCCTCTCAGATTCCAGAACTTTCGGACACAGAAATGTGAGGAACATGTGTTTTTTTAGCCAAATTTTGAGGTTTGCAAAGGATTCTGGGTAACAGAACCTGGTCCGAGCCCCGCAAGTCACCCCTCCTTGGATTCCCCTAGGTCTCTAGTTTTCAGAAATGCACAGGTTTGGTAGGTTTCCCTAGGTGCCGGCTGAGCTAGAGGCCAAAATCTACAGGTAGGCACTTCGCAAAAATCACCTCTGTTGTCTTCCAAAAATTTGGATATGTCCACGTTGCGCTTTGGGGCGTTTCCTGTCGCGGGCGCTAGGCCTACCCACACAAGTGAGGTATCATTTTTATCGGGAGACTTGGGGGAACGCTAGGTAAAAGGAAATTTTTGGCTCCTCTCAGATTCCAGATCTTTCTGCCACAGAAATGTGAGGAACATGTGTTTTTTTAGCCAAATTTTGAGGTTTGCAAAGGATTCTGGGTAACAGAACCTGGTCCGAGCCCCGCAAGTCACCCCTCCTTGGATTCCCCTAGGTCTCTAGTTTTCAGAAATGCACAGGTTTGGTAGGTTTCCCTAGGTGCCGGCTGAGCTAGAGGCCAAAATCTACAGGTAGGCACTTCGCAAAAATCACCTCTGTTGTCTTCCAAAAATTTGGATGTGTCCACGTTGCGCTTTGGGGCGTTTCCTGTCGCGGGCGCTAGGCCTACCCACACAAGTGAGGTATCATTTTTATCGGGAGACTTGGGGGAACTCTGGGTAAAAGGAAATTTGTGGCTCCTCTCAGATTCCAGATCTTTCTGCCACAGAAATGTGAGGAACATGTGTTTTTTTAGCCAAATTTTGAGGTTTGCAAAGGATTCTGGGTAACAGAACCTGGTCCGAGCCCCGCAAGTCACCCCTCCTTGGATTCCCCTAGGTCTCTAGTTTTCAGAAATGCACAGGTTTGGTAGGTTTCCCTAGGTGCCGGCTGAGCTAGAGGCCAAAATCTACAGGTAGGCACTTTGCAAAAAACACCTCTGTTTTTTTCCGAAATTTAGGATGTGTCCACGTTGCGCTTTGGGGTGTTTCCTGTCGCCGGCACTAGGCCTACCCACACAAGTGAGGTATCATTTTTATCGGGAGACTTGGGGCAACGCTGGGTGGAAGGAAATTTGTGGCTCCTCTCAGATTCCAGAACTTTCGGACACAGAAATGTGAGGAACATGTGTTTTTTTAGCCAAATTTTGAGGTTTGCAAAGGATTCTGGGTAACAGAACCTGGTCCGAGCCCCGTAAGTCACCCCTCCTTGGATTCCCCTAGGTCTCTAGTTTTCAGAAATGCACAGGTTTGGTAGGTTTCCCTAGGTGCCGGCTGAGCTAGAGGCCAAAATCTACAGGTAGGCACTTCGCAAAAATCACCTCTGTTGTCTTCCAAAAATTTGGATATGTCCACGTTGCGCTTTGGGGCGTTTCCTGTCGCGGGCGCTAGGCCTACCCACACAAGTGAGGTATCATTTTTATCGGGAGACTTGGGGGAACACTGGGTAAAAGGAAATTTTTGGCTCCTCTCAGATTCCAGATCTTTCTGCCACAGAAATGTGAGGAACATGTGTTTTTTTAGCCAAATTTTGAGGTTTGCAAAGGATTGTGGGTAACAGAACCTGGTCCGAGCCCCGCAAGTCACCCCTCCTTGGATTCCCCTAGGTCTCTAGTTTTCAGAAATGCACAGGTTTGGTAGGTTTCCCTAGGTGCCGGCTGAGCTAGAGGCCAAAATCTACAGTTAGGCACTTCGCAAAAATCACCTCTGTTGTCTTCCAAAAATTTGGATGTGTCCACGTTGCGCTTTGGGGCGTTTCCTGTCGCCGGCACTAGGCCTACCCACACAAGTGAGGTATCATTTTTATCGGGAGACTTGGGGCAACGCTGGGTGGAAGGAAATTTGTGGCTCCTCTCAGATTCCAGAACTTTCGGACACAGAAATGTGAGGAACATGTGTTTCTTTAGCCAAATTTTGAGGTTTGCAAAGGATTCTGGGTAACAGAACCTGGTCCGAGCCCCGCAAGTCACCCCTCCTTGGATTCCCCTAGGTCTCTAGTTTTCAGAAATGCACAGGTTTGGTAGGTTTCCCTAGGTGCCGGCTGAGCTAGAGGCCAAAATCTACAGGTAGGCACTTCGCAAAAATCACCTCTGTTGTCTTCCAAAAATTTGGATGTGTCCACGTTGCGCTTTGGGGCGTTTCCTGTCGCGGGCGCTAGGCCTACCCACACAAGTGAGGTATCATTTTTATCGGGAGACTTGGGGGAACGCTGGGTAAAAGGAAATTTTTGGCTCCTCTCAGATTCCAGATCTTTCTGCCACAGAAATGTGAGGAACATGTGTTTTTTTAGCCAAATTTTGAGGTTTGCAAAGGATTGTGGGTAACAGAACCTGGTCCGAGCCCCGCAAGTCACCCCTCCTTGGATTCCCCTAGGTCTCTAGTTTTCAGAAATGCACAGGTTTGGTAGGTTTCCCTAGGTGCCGGCTGAGCTAGAGGCCAAAATCTACAGTTAGGCACTTCGCAAAAATCACCTCTGTTGTCTTCCAAAAATTTGGATGTGTCCACGTTGCGCTTTGGGGCGTTTCCTGTCGCGGGCGCTAGGCCTACCCACGCAAGTGAGGTATCATTTTTATCGGGAGACTTGGGGGAACGCTGGGTGGAAGGAAATTTGTAGCTCCTCTCAGATTCCAGAACTTTCTGCCACAGAAATGTCAGGAACATGTGTTTTTTTAGCCAAATTTTGAGGTTTGCAAAGGATTCTGGGTAACAGAACCTGGTCCGAGCCCCGCAAGTCACCCCTCCTTGGATTCCCCTAGGTCTCTAGTTTTCAGAAATGCACAGGTTTGGTAGGTTTCCCTAGGTGCCGGCTGAGCTAGAGGCCAAAATCTACAGTTAGGCACTTCGCAAAAAACACCTCTTTTTTTTTCCAAAATTTAGGATGTGTCCACGTTGCGCTTTGGGGTGTTTCCTGTCGCCGGCACTAGGCCTACCCACATAAGTGAGGTATCATTTTTATCGGGAGACTTGGGGCAACGCTGGGTGGAAGGAAATTTGTGGCTCCTCTCAGATTCCAGAACTTTCGGACACAGAAATGTGAGGAACATGTGTTTTTTTAGCCAAATTTTGAGGTTTGCAAAGGATTCTGGGTAACAGAACCTGGTCCGAGCCCCGCAAGTCACCCCTCCTTGGATTCCCCTAGGTCTCTAGTTTTCAGAAATGCACAGGTTTGGTAGGTTTCCCTAGGTGCCGGCTGAGCTAGAGGCCAAAATCTACAGGTAGGCACTTCGCAAAAATCACCTCTGTTGTCTTCCAAAAATTTGGATGTGTCCACGTTGCGCTTTGGGGCGTTTCCTGTCGCGGGCGCTAGGCCTACCCACACAAGTGAGGTATCATTTTTATCGGGAGACTTGGGGGAACGCTAGGTAAAAGGAAATTTTTGGCTCCTCTCAGATTCCAGATCTT
Source organism: Pleurodeles waltl (assembly GCF_031143425.1). NCBI lineage: Eukaryota > Metazoa > Chordata > Amphibia > Caudata > Salamandridae > Pleurodeles > Pleurodeles waltl. The sequence goes on from NC_090444.1 coordinate 1,607,274,950, forward strand.
TCTGCCACAGAAATGTGAGGAACATGTGTTTTTTTAGCCAAATTTTGAGGTTTGCAAAGGATTCTGGGTAACAGAACCTGGTCCGAGCCCCGCAAGTCACCCCTCCTTGGATTCCCCTAGGTCTCTAGTTTTCAGAAATGCACAGGTTTGGTAGGTTTCCCTAGGTGCCGGCTGAGCTAGAGGCCAAAATCTACAGGTAGGCACTTCGCAAAAATCACCTCTGTTGTCTTCCAAAAATTTGGATGTGTCCACGTTGCGCTTTGGGGCGTTTCCTGTCTCGGGCGCTAGGCCTACCCACACAAGTGAGGTATCATTTTTATCGGGAGACTTGGGGGAACGCTGGGTAAAAGGAAATTTGTGGCTCCTCTCAGATTCCAGATCTTTCTGCCACAGAAATGTGAGGAACATGTGTTTTTTTAGCCAAATTTTGAGGTTTGCAAAGGATTCTGGGTAACAGAACCTGGTCCGAGCCCCGCAAGTCACCCCTCCTTGGATTCCCCTAGGTCTCTAGTTTTCAGAAATGCACAGGTTTGGTAGGTTTCCCTAGGTGCCGGCTGAGCTAGAGGCCAAAATCTACAGGTAGGCACTTTGCAAAAAACACCTCTGTTTTTTTCCGAAATTTAGGATGTGTCCACGTTGCGCTTTGGGGTGTTTCCTGTCGCCGGCACTAGGCCTACCCACACAAGTGAGGTATCATTTTTATCGGGAGACTTGGGGCAACGCTGGGGGGAAGGAAATTTGTGGCTCCTCTCAGATTCCAGAACTTTCGGACACAGAAATGTGAGGAACATGTGTTTTTTTAGCCAAATTTTGAGGTTTGCAAAGGATTCTGGGTAACAGAACCTGGTCCGAACCCCGTAAGTCACCCCTCCTTGGATTCCCCTAGGTCTCTAGTTTTCAGAAATGCACAGGTTTGGTAGGTTTCCCTAGGTGCCGGCTGAGCTAGAGGCCAAAATCTACAGGTAGGCACTTCGCAAAAATCACCTCTGTTGTCTTCCAAAAATTTGGATATGTCCACGTTGCGCTTTGGGGCGTTTCCTGTCGCGGGCGCTAGGCATACCCACACAAGTGAGGTATCATTTTTATCGGGAGACTTGGGGGAACACTGGGTAAAAGGAAATTTTTGGCTCCTCTCAGATTCCAGATCTTTCTGCCACAGAAATGTGAGGAACATGTGTTTTTTTAGCCAAATTTTGAGGTTTGCAAAGGATTCTGGGTAACAGAACCTGGTCCGAGCCCCGCAAGTCACCCCTCCTTGGATTCCCCTAGGTCTCTAGTTTTCAGAAATGCACAGGTTTGGTAGGTTTCCCTAGGTGCCGGCTGAGCTAGAGGCCAAAATGTACAGGTAGGCACTTCGCAAAAATCACCTCTGTTGTCTTCCAAAAATTTGGATATGTCCACGTTGCGCTTTGGGGCGTTTCCTGTGGCGGGCGCTAGGCCTACCCACACAAGTGAGGTATCATTTTTATCGGGAGACTTGGGGGAACGCTGGGTAAAAGGAAATTTTTGGCTCCTCTCAGATTCCAGATCTTTCTGCCACAGAAATGTGAGGAACATGTGTTTTTTTAGCCAAATTTTGAGGTTTGCAAAGGATTCTGGGTAACAGGACCTGGTCCGAGCCCCGCAAGTCACCCCTCCTTGGATTCCCCTAGGTCTCTAGTTTTCAGAAATGCACAGGTTTGGTAGGTTTCCCTAGGTGCCGGCTGAGCTAGAGGCCAAAATCTACAGGTAGGCACTTCGCAAAAATCACCTCTGTTGTCTTCCAAAAATTTGGATGGGTCCACGTTGCGCTTTGGGGCGTTTCCTGTTGCGGGCGCTAGGCCTACCCACACAAGTGAGGTATCATTTTTATCGGGAGACTTGGGGCAACGCTGGGTGGAAGGAAATTTGTGGCTCCTCTCAGATTCCAGAACTTTCGGACACAGAAATGTGAGGAACATGTGTTTTTTTAGCCAAATTTTGAGGTTTGCAAAGGATTCTGGGTAACAGAACCTGGTCCGAGCCCCGCAAGTCACCCCTCCTTGGATTCCCCTAGGTCTCTAGTTTTCAGAAATGCACAGGTTTGGTAGGTTTCCCTAGGTGCCGGCTGAGCTAGAGGCCAAAATCTACAGGTAGGCACTTCGCAAAAATCACCTCTGTTGTCTTCCAAAAATGTGGATGTGTCCACGTTGCGCTTTGGGGCGTTTCCTGTCGCGGGCGCTAGGCCTACCCACACAAGTGAGGTATCATTTTTATCGGGAGACTTGGGGGAACGCTGGGTAAAAGGAAATTTTTGGCTCCTCTCAGATTCCAGATCTTTCTGCCACAGAAATGTGAGGAACATGTGTTTTTTTAGCCAAATTTTGAGGTTTGCAAAGGATTCTGGGTAACAGAACCTGGTCCGAGCCCCGCAAGTCACCCATCCTTGGATTCCCCTAGGTCTCTAGTTTTCAGAAATGCACAGGTTTGGTAGGTTTCCCTAGGTGCCGGCTGAGCTAGAGGCCAAAATCTACAGGTAGGCACTTCGCAAAAATCACCTCTATTGTCTTCCAAAAATTTGGATGTGTCCACGTTGCGCTTTGGGGCGTTTCATGTCGCGGGCGCTAGGCCTACCCACACAAGTGAGGTATCATTTTTATCGGGAGACTTGGGGGAACGCTGGGTGAAAGGAAATTTGTGGCTCCTCTCAGATTCCAGATCTTTCTGCCACAGAAATGTGAGGAACATGTGTATTTTTAGCAAAATTTTGAGGTTTGCAAAGGATTCTGGGTAACAGAACCTGGTCCGAGCCCCGCAAGTCACCCCTCCTTGGATTCCCCTAGGTCTCTAGTTTTCAGAAATGCACAGGTTTGGTAGGTTTCCCTAGGTGCCGGCTGAGCTAGAGGCCAAAATCTACAGGTAGGCACTTCGCAAAAAACACCTCTGTTTTTTTCCAAAATTTAGGATGTGTCCATGTTGCGCTTTGGGGTGTTTCCTGTCGCTGGCACTAGGCCTACCCACACAAGTGAGGTATCATTTTTATCGGGAGACTTGGGGCAACGCTGGGTAAAAGGAAATTTTTGGCTCCTCTCAGATTCCAGATCTTTCTGCCACAGAAATGTGAGGAACATGTGTTTTTTAGCCAAATTTTGAGGTTTGCAAAAGATTCTGGGTAACAGAACCTGGTCCGAGCCCCGCAAGTCACCCCTCCTTGGATTCCCCTAGGTCTCTAGTTTTCAGAAATGCACAGGTTTGGTAGGTTTCCCTAGGTGCCGGCTGAGCTAGAGGCCAAAATCTACAGGTAGGCACTTCGCAAAAATCACCTCTGTTGTCTTCCAAAAATTTGGATGTGTCCACGTTGCGCTTTGGGGCGTTTCTTGTCGCGGGCGCTAGGCCTACCCACACAAGTGAGGTATCATTTTTATCGGGAGACTTGGGGGAACGCTGGGTGAAAGGAAATTTGTGGCTCCTCTCAGATTCCAGATCTTTCTGCCACAGAAATGTGAGGAACATGTGTTTTTTTAGCCAAATTTTGAGGTTTGCAAAGGATTCTGGGTAACAGAACCTGGTCCGAGCCCCGCAAGTCACCCCTCCTTGGATTCCCCTAGGTCTCTAGTTTTCAGAAATGCACAGGTTTGGTAGGTTTCCCTAGGTGCCGGCTGAGCTAGAGGCCAAAATCTACAGGTAGGCACTTCGCAAAAAACACCTCTGTTTTTTTCCAAAATTTAGGATGTGTCCACGTTGCGCTTTGGGGTGTTTCCTGTCGCCGGCACTAGGCCTACCCACACAAGTGAGGTATCATTTTTATCGGGAGACTTGGGGCAACGCTGGGTGGAAGGAAATTTGTGGCTCCTCTCAGATTCCAGAACTTTCGGACACAGAAATGTGAGGAACATGTGTTTCTTAAGCCAAATTTTGAGGTTTGCAAAGGATTCTGGGTAACAGAACCTGGTCCGAGCCCCGCAAGTCACCCCTCCTTGGATTCCCCTAGGTCTCTAGTTTTCAGAAATGCACAGGTTTGGTAGGTTTCCCTAGGTGCCGGCTGAGCTAGAGGCCAAAATCTACAGGTAGGCACTTCGCAAAAATCACCTCTGTTGTCTTCCAAAAATTTGGATGTGTCCACGTTGCGCTTTGGGGCGTTTCCTGTCGCGGGCGCTAGGCCTACCCACACAAGTGAGGTATCATTTTTATCGGGAGACTTGGGGGAACGCTGGGTAAAAGGAAATTTTTGGCTCCTCTCAGATTCCAGATCTTTCTGCCACAGAAATGTGAGGAACATGTGTTTTTTTAGCCAAATTTTGAGGTTTGCAAAGGATTCTGGGTAACAGAACCTGGTCCGGGCCCCGCAAGTCACCCCTCCTTGGATTCCCCTAGGTCTCTAGTTTTCAGAAATGCACAGGTTTGGTAGGTTTCCCTAGGTGCCGGCTGAGCTAGAGGCCAAAATCTACAGGTAGGCACTTCGCAAAAATCACCTCTGTTGTCTTCCAAAAATTTGGATGTGTCCACGTTGCGCTTTGGGGCGTTTCCTGTCGCGGGCGCTAGGCCTACCCACACAAGTGAGGTATCATTTTTATCGGGAGACTTGGGGGAACGCTGGGTGAAAGGAAATTTGTGGCTCCTCTCAGATTCCAGATCTTTCTGCCACAGAAATGTGAGGAACATGTGTTTTTTTAGCCAAATTTTGAGGTTTGCAAAGGATTCTGGGTAACAGAACCTGGTCCGAGCCCCGCAAGTCACCCCTCTTTGGATTCCCCTAGGTCTCTAGTTTTCAGAAATGCACAGGTTTGGTAGGTTTCCCTAGGTGCCGGCTGAGCTAGAGGCCAAAATCTACAGGTAGGCACTTCGCAAAAAACACCTCTGTTGTCTTCCAAAAATTTGGATGTGTCCACGTTGCGCTTTGGGGCGTTTCCTGTCGCAGGCGCTAGGCCTACCCACACAAGTGAGGTATCATTTTTATCGGGAGACTTGGGGGAACATAGATTAGCAAAACAAGTGTTATTGCCCCTTGTCTTTCTCTACATTTTTTCCTTCCAAATATAGGAGAGTGTGTAAAAAAGACATCTATTTGAGAAAAGCCCTGTAATTCACATGCTAGTATGGTCACCCCGGAATTCAGAGATGTGCAAATAACCACTGCTCCTCAACACCTTATCTTGTGCCCTTTTTGGAAATACAAAGGTTTTCTTGATAGCAATTTTTTACTCTTTATATTTCAGCAAATGAATTGCTGTATACCCGGTATAGAATGAAAACGCACGTCAGGGTGCAGCTCATTTATTGGCTCTGGGTTCCTCGGGTTCTTGATGAACCTACAAGCCCTATATATCCCCGCAACCAGAGGAGTCCAGCAGACGTAACGGTATATTGCTTTCGATAATCTGACATTGCAGGGAAAAGTTACAGAGTAAAACGAAGAGAAACATTTATGTTTTTTTCACCTAAATTTCAATATTTTTCTTTTTCAGTTGTTATTTTCTGTAGGAAACCCTTGTAGGATCTACACAAATGACCCCTTGTTGAATTCAGAATTTTGTCTACATTTCAGAAATGTGTAGGTTTCTGGGATCCAGCATTGGTTTCATGCCCATTTCTGTCACTGACTGGAAGGAGACTGAAAGCACAAAAAATTGCAAAAAATGGGGTATGTCCCAGAAAAATGCCAAAATTGTGTTGAAAAATTGGGTTTTCTGATTCAAGTCTGCCTGTTACTGAAAGCTGGGAAGCTGTTGAGTTTAGCACCGCAAACCCTTTGTTGATGCCATTGTCAGGGGAAAAACCACAAGCCTTCTTCTGCAGCCACTTTTTCCAATTTTATTGAAAAAAACAAAATTTTCCTGGTATTTTGGCAAATTTCTTGGCCTCTTTCAGGGGAACCCACAAAGTCTGGGTACCTCCAGAATCCATAGGATGTTGGAAAAAAAGGACGCAAATTTGGCTTGGTTAGCTTATGTGGACAAAAAGTTATGCTGGCCTAAGCGCGAACTGCCCCAAATAGGCAAAAAAAGGCCTGGCACAGGAGGGGGAAAAGGCCTGGCAGCGAAGGGGTTAAAGTTGGATTTTCTCTGCCTTTTGTTCAGGGGTGATGGTAAATATTCTGTATTGGGGTTGTTACCCTCCTGGCTCCCTGAGGCTCCTTCCAAGCTTCTCTGTATTAAGGAGTATTGTTGTGAAGATTACATCACTTTTTCAACATTCTAGCAAATCAAAGCACTCCTGATTTTGCAGCATGTATAAGTGCTTTACAACACACTAATCACCTTTGCGTCACATAGGTAGTACTTCGGTTGTGGCACTTTGCACCGTTCTCAAAACTGTTCAATATTCGTGATGCATCTTTGTTATGCTATGGTGCATCATCCCATAAATACAGCACGTCCATGGTGCAGGGAAATACCGCAACACTACGCTGTTAAACCCATCAGCTTTATGGCGGTCTTCCCCCAAATGTTTTGCCTGTTTGTTTCACACTTTTATTGTATCTTTTTGTTGGCTGAGCACTTTACCCCTTCTGACCAGTGCCAAAGTGCATGCTCTCCTCCCCTAAATATGGTAACATTGGTGTATGCACCACTGGCACATTTAGCTTACTTCTCACCTACTTAAGTAGCCCTTTAAACATGTCTCAGGACTGCCACTGCAGAGCCTGTATGTGCAGTTTGACTGCCACTTTGGCTTGGCATTTAAAACCTCTTGTCAAGCTTTAAACTGCCCTTTTATTACTTATTCTGCCCTTAAGGTAGGACCTAAGTAGCCCATAGGGCATGGTGCTGTGTAAGTAGAAGGCAGGACAAGTACCTTTAAGGTTTACATGTCCTGGTAGAGCAAAAAATGCCAAAGTTGTTTTTCACTACTGTGAGGCCTAGTCCCCTTCTAGGCCGACATTGGGAATTCTTTAAAATACTTTAAAGCTATAATTCATGATCAGAAAGGAGTAGCTACATCATGTTTTATATAATTGGAACGGTAATGATGATTCTTCTCTACTGGTAAATTCGGATTTTACATTACTACTTTAGAAATCCCACTTTTAGAAAGTGAACTTTTTTCTGCTATTACTGCTCTGCATGCCTTATAGCCTGTCTCCAATACACGTCTGGGGAGTGTGACAGCTACACTTTGTGCATTCCTCTCGACAGCCACACACACAGGAAGGCTAGGTGTGTCTGAGCACTCATCTGCATTCATCTGCACTCTGATGGCTCCTCCTGGGCAGTAACAGTGGAGGGGAGCTGACACTTACACTTCAATAGGGAATTGCCTGTATCCACACAAAGGACTCATTACCCTCTAATGATAGTCTGGAGCCACAGCTAGGAAGAAAGGACCTCTCTGCACTTCAAGGACCCTTCTTTGAAGTCACCCTAACTTCAAAGGCTAATTTTGGTGCAAGAACTTAATCTCTGACCTCACCAAATGAGTACACTACTGGACCTAGGAAGAACTCTGCCAAAAGTGAGGACTTCTGTGCTACAAGGAGTGCCATACTGCTGGACTGTTTTCCAAGAAGAACTACCCTTTGCCATGATGAGCCATTCTACTGCCTGCTGATCTTTGCCCTTCTGAGGAAGAATCGAACCCTATCATCCAACCCAGAGTGACTTCAAGGGCTTGTTTGCTTGCCCCCTGTTCTCCAGCAGTATCAGTGACAGCAAAGGCTGTCTGTAACTCTGGTCATGCAGCTGGACTCTGGCATCTGTGAGTCCCAACCTCTCCTAAGGTTATTCAGCTGGTTTACTACATGAATTGATGTATCTGAGCCCTTGCTCTGCTTAGAACTAACGCAGTGTCCTCTTCTGACCATGCATTGCCAATTCAATGACAACTCTGGACCAAACTGCCAAGTTCGATGACGATGCAGCACTGATCCAAGGATATTGCTTCATAGCTCAAGGACTATGCAATGCATTAATCTCCTCCGAGTTTGATGACGATGTAGGACCTGACTTTCAGGCTCAACACCGATGCATTGGCCCAGCTGTGTGGATTGGAACCAACACATCGCCTTAACATTGCTACTCGACGTCGACGCTTTCTCCATCCACAGTACTTTCTCAGTGGGCTGTGCATGAATCCTGAAGCTGGCTTGCTCTGCAAAGGGGTCGCCTGAACTTTGTATTCACTCCAGTCTAGCATGACCTCAATTAACCTTTTAGTGCTATTGACTTCTAAGCAATAATTTGGGTTTATTTGTTAAACATTCATATCTCGACTTAAACTGATTGGCGTTTTGGTCTCATTTTACTCAGATAAGTATTCTCTATGTTTCCAAACCTGTGTGGAGTCTTTTTGTGGTGTTTTCATTGTGTTACTGTGTGTTAGTGTGTTGCACAAGTACTTTACACATTGCCTTTTTAGATAAGCCTGCCTGCTCAGTTCCAAGCTACCAGAAGTTGAGCACAGGTTATCTCTAAGTGTGTATTGAGCTTACCCTGGCTAAAAGTGATGGTTCCTGCTTGTGAAAGGTTCATACTCTGACAACCAGAAACCCCAATTCTAATAGGTTCAGGAATTTCTCACACAATGCTGCACAGTTTTTATCTTGTCACATTTGCTATGCATTCCAAGACAGAAGTCAAGTGTCAGGCTATGTCTTCTCTCGAATTGCTGCTTATTCTTTTAACATGGAAACTGGTGTTTACTTTCCTTTCTTTGACTGCAAGGTTAAATGGTTTTGTAAAATGAACTATCTGACAATTTTGCTGGTGCAACAGAAAGGCTGTAGGATGTCAGTTTGTTTGTGGCACATAACAGCATTTAAATACCTGTAAATGAACAGTAAAAATGTTTCAAAATATATCAGTTAGGAAAGCACAAATAAAGCATATTTTTTGTAATTCACAAGTGTGATCGAAACATACATGATTGTTTGTCCCCCTTTATAGTTTTCTTAATAAAACTGAAGGCCAGTGAGAATTTTGTTACCATTTCAATAGAAAATATGTAGTCTGTAAATGCACTACCGCACCATGCTTTAGTAATATATTTGCAGCACTGTGCTCCAGAATTCACCACTGGCTACATACTACATCTTTATGAATCTCCTGCTGAATTGATGTGAGCGATTTGCTATACGAATTCTTTGTGTGACACTTTGATTTTTCACAATCCCCGTGACTCATGACATCAGTGATATAACATTGATATCATTGTTTTAGCACTACTGGTTATATTGCACCTTATCAGGTCACGTTTACAAAGATAGTCCACCCACCTAGTCATTTCCCTGCAATTTGTTGTGTGGGGTTTGTTTCCCTGCCCTAAATATGAAACATGATAATGCCGCTACCAAATTTTTAGATATTGCATTACTTCTGATAAACTTACCATTAGGATCCATTGGAACAAGCACAACCCTCCTACCTTTGAGTCAGGGAGCGCAGATCTTATTCCCTGGTCAACCCTAAGAGTGCACAACTATACAGGAGAAAAGGGGCGGGCCTGATAGCACAGGCTTGGGATATCCTAGTGGAGGAGTTTAAGGCTCATAGTAAACACAATGATTGTTTTCCATGATTTCCTCTTCACCATTTTTAAAGTAGTTTATTTTTATTTTATGTATGTCCCTAATAGAGAGCCACTAGCTTTATTTCTGTTTCTGAATGTCATAACTCACTACTATGCATAGCAACTATTGATATCAAAACTCGGTACCCACTGTTGATACCTTATAAATGCCTTCCAGGCCAGGCTGACACAGCTCTCAGGTAGCCTGTCAGTGCAGCTCCGCTTACCTGCTTTGTCTGAAAGCAGAAAGCACACCTGCAGGTGGGGGAAGGAAGGCAGGGAAAGTGGTGAGGGTTGATGAAAGATGGCCGGTAAGATTTTTTTGTTTTAACCTTCGGGACAGGGGTACATAACAGAGCCCATGTTATGTATGGCTTCCCAATTACTCCTCTGTCACTGGGAAGAAGTTGAAAGTAGGAGCAGATGATTTTCTGGGTCATATATAACATAAAATTGAAGATGGGTAAAAAGTGAATTACAGGGATGTTTTTCACTTCAGGATTCTGACTGACATCATAGACAACTAGAGCTTTGCTCTCATTGTCTACTTGATGTTACTCAAACCCCCTCAGTGAAAAACATCCCTGTGATTCACGGTTACCCATCTATAATTCTATATAATCTTATTCCATATTCCTGATTAGGCATATATTATTAACATGGACCCAGTAGCTCATATAATTGTCTACATTTTTTCCCCATTTTTTGATTTTGTCACAGTATGACAGCAGTGTAATCCCTGTTGACTGATGAATTAGAGAGAGGGAGTGGGAAAGAGGGAGTCAAGGGTGTATTGTATCTGAAAATGGAAAAATGTTGCATATTGTTATATCCTGTTTGTGGTCTTTGCTGATACAATGTGGTGTCCTACATGGACTATTTTATATACGTGTTCTGCTATATTCGAGGATATATATTTAATTTTAAAAAAAACTATACATATTTATTTGAAAAAAGTACCTCATACGTACAATGCTGATGAGAGTTTATTAAAAAATAATACCTTGGTGACTTAAAGATATTTCTCAGTAAAGCATATTTGTGATTCTTCTTACCACACTGAAGTGTTTTATTTGTGATTCATTGTGGCCATTGTAATGTGTGATTCATTTACATGTTACTACTGTTCTTTAAATCTCATATTCCACTTCAGATAGTTCAGTTTATAATATGCATTTTATGTTCAGAAATTTCAAATTGCTTTTCATTTCTAAGTACTTGCCTGTTTGTGTTAGTGTCATACAATTCTTAAATGCAGTTCTTTCACTTGTCTCAGCTGGTGTTCTTTGAAACATGGCATTCTGAGCCAAATGCATTCATCTCTGAAATCAATGGGAAGAAATGGGAAAACACTTGTAAAGTGGTCTTAGTCTCACAGAGTGCCAAGAGGCTAATTAGACACACAAAGCAAAGAAGGACATTTATGACAGACATTGAAAAGGAACTGAAGTGTTCTTTGTTGGGAAGGCAATTGGTTTTTAGAGAGGTGACTACTGTGTTTGGGAAATGAAATGTTTCAGCTTTATTCAGGTCTTGCATTACCTCTAATTTCATGAAAAGCAAAGTAGGTTGCTTGAGTGGGTCTTATAATATTTTGTGGCAATGATTCTCATGACAATGATCATCTTTTTCAGGAGAGTGGTAAAAGAGGATCCACCAATAGATGTAGGTCCTCCATACCCACATCCAACTGTACATGGTGGATTTCCCGATGGTGTATACCACTACATGTCCACTATCAGGTCTGTTGAATTGTAGTGCCAACTGCACTAAAGCTGGTGGACGCTCATCTACCCTACTGCCAGAAATCCTTTATCATGTTTTATAGAGTGAGCACTACAAAAGACTGCAGTAAAAAAGGTGAAAGACTTTCATAAATAGGTGAGTTTTTATGGCTAACATGCTGTAAAACACCCGTTTGCAAAATAGAGTGACATGATATGTGGACACGAACAGTGTACCACCACTTTAGGGGTAATGTTACATTGTATCCAGTATGTAATCGAAACTCCTCCATCCTGCTACAGCAGTATGGCAGTGAAACCTCCACTGTCCTACTGGTCACTTATAAATGTGGCACTTTTTCTATTGCCAGTTTGGGGTGGCAGACTGAGAATAGCAAATTTAGACCTTCCCTACTGGCTGGTGGCAATTCTGTCAATAAGATTCTAACTGAAGCCCATTGTCTTATATGTCACAATAAAAAATTATGGTTGTAAGAGCACCCAGTTTCAGAAGGCTGACAGGTATTTTTAGATTATGGCAAGTGGTGTCATACCTGCTAACTCTCTCATCCCCCTAAAACTAGCAAATATCCAGATAACAATGCCAAGAATCCAAATATTTTTGCCTGAGGTTTCAATCCCACTAATTTGGCAGCTTTAAGTGAATGTACAGGTCTGTGAATACTCAAACCAATGAAACTATTGGCTAATCAAATGTACTGAGTTAACTGCAACTTTTTTTCCCAATTATATGCTTCCTAATCACTGATACAGAAACACCCTTTAAACAGGTCACTAGTGCAATAGATGACAGGACATAGGGAGTATTATATTCCTCAAAACTAGTGCAATGTGATTCTTAAAGTTTTTTCGTCTAGCACTACAAAGTTCATGCCCAAATTATGTTATATTACGTCATGTGGCAATTGAACGTATGAGGTACAATTTTAAATCATTGACCTAGAATGAGGTGGCTGTTTCCTAAAATGGAAAAACATTGTCTGAAATGTGTACAAGTCACTGGCCATACAAACTAGCAATACAAAATGACCCTGTTCCCATGGGGAACAGGATCAAGACTGATTTGCATATGGCTGGGTCCAAACTGGAATGGCATGGGCAGCAAAAAAACGATGGATTTAGGCCCAGACCACTGTACTGGGGGTGAATGTTTGACAATGTTCAGCATTCCGTCCATCACTTGTTGTTTTTGCTTTGTTGCCCTAAGTGGGAAGGGTATGCCCAGACGTGGGTCCCGTGCTTCCCATGCCACTGGATTCAAGCTAGCCTGGCTGATGAGGGGTGAAACCCCGAAACCGGTCCCAGGATGCTTGTTTCCAGTCCAGGGAAGACCTGGCCTAGCAGTTGGGGCTGGACTGTTCCCATGGGGAACATGGTCAAGACTGATTTGCATATGGCTGGGTCCAAACTGGAATGGCATGGGCAGCAAAAAAACGATGGATTTAGGCCCAGATCACTGTACTGGGGGTGAATGTTTGACAATGGTCAGCATTCCGTCCATCACTTTTTGCTTACAAAATAGACCATTGAAGTCCAGCACTAAATTCAATTCCACTTTATTTCTAAAACAGAGTTTACCCCTTTTGTATTTAATGCAGCATTGCATAATAGTGCAAACTAGCGTGGGTTGTGGTCCAACTTCTGCTGTTTCGATACCCTTTAACAACATTCCAACAAAAACTTCTCTCTCATGGCCACAGAGGACCCTGTTAATTTAGTCCAATTGGATCATTCTGATGGGAACCATACATGCAATTGTTTCAGTTGTGGAATTGTCAATTCTACCTCCTAAAACAGCCACTTTCAAGCCCAATGCTTTAAATCTGCTGTGACCCCCTTGAAGCTCCACAGAAATTCATCATTTGCAATTTTTTATTTGTATTTATTTGATCCAGATTATATCAAGATTTCTGTAAGAAATTGGGTTGTTAGTTGACTGCGGCATGAGCCCTGTTCAAGCAATAGCCACAATCCCTTGCAGGGTGAACCACAAACAGTTAGCAAATTAACCTGTGTTTTACCCTGGGTAGATTGGCACAAAAAGCAGTCAGGCTTAACTTAGAGGCAATGTTTGGAGTATTTATGCATCACACAAACAGTAACAAAGTTAAATATAACAGAAGAAAAATCCTGAAACAACTGAGAAAAATTGAGTACATTTTTTCAAATCATTTGACACTAAAACAACAAAATTCTAATCAGTAGAACCTGAGCTATGACTTTTGGAAGTTTAAGGTTTAAAATAGCTCCTAAAAGATAAAAGCGCCAACTGCAAAGACATGGCCACATGAGACCATGTCAAAGTCCAACGTTAAGACCGACCATGATGTGCACGGTTCAGGTACAAGAAGCAGATTGGGCCCAGTCAGCACTTACCTTCGGACTCATAAAAATGTTGAGAGAAAAATGACTGAGAAGGTAGAAGCTCAGTCGGGTAAGGCTGCAGGAATGCCTGATGTAGGACCGCATCAGAGGCTGTGGAGCGAAGCCATGGTGAAGATTATTACCTTCAGACTTAGGGCCATATTTATAAATTTTACCGCCGGCTAACGCCATTTTGGTGCGCCATGCGGGCGTCAAATTTATACTTTGACACACGGCGGCGCAATCAACAGGTGGGAGTCATTTTTTGTTACGCATATCGCGGCGTCAAGTCGTAAAGGAAAACGACGTTAACGCGGCGTAAATGACTGTGGGTCGATTTACGACACCGCAACCCGGATATGCGCCGTTTTTTTTTACGCAATAGCGTCAAAAATACCCGCGAACACTGCCCTTTCAGCAGAGGAGAGCCAAAATGGATCCCAGATGCCACTACAGACCCCAGGAAGATGACAGCAGACCAGGAACCAGCCAGGACGATCCATACAAGAACCAGGACATATATATAAAAAAAAAAAAGTGTCGCTTCAGTGCAGAGGAGCAGGAAATCCTTGTTAAAGAGGTGACGGAACACCAGCACCAACTGTTTATCACCTCAAAGTTGCCAATCAGTAGGAGAGAGGCCATATGGCAACAAATTGTTGACAAGATCAACAGTGTGGCTGAAGTGCGCAGAACAGTCACCGAGTGTAAGAAACGCTGGCATGACTGCAAACGTAGGACAAAGTAAAAGATGGCCAGGAACAGGAAGGCAGCACTGCAGACTGGAGGGGGGAGTCCAGCACACCAGGAGGCCCTGGACCACATGGAGGAGATGGTTGCAGCCGTCATCCCCGGGGAGATCGTCACAGGGATTCAAGGACAGGACAGTGCAGACTACCACGAGACAACGCACATGCAGGGTAAGTCGCATGGGGATTAAAAATACAATAATGTTGACTGTAAGCAGGGGGGTAAATACCTACTGCACATTGCATGTAAGTCATCATATACATGGAGTGGCATGGGTAAAGGGGTACCGCAGGGGGGCATGGCCTGCACATACAGAAGCTGGGGCACAACATAACACTACACCAACAACAGTCCCATGGGGGCATCCTGTCATGCCAACAATGGAGCAAAGGGAAAGCCTCGACAGGAGGCAAGGCCACTACGTCAAACTTACATCCTGGCACTCGTCAGCCAAAATATCTCCTACATTAACTAGGGCCCTATCAGCAATCCTCTAGCCAAAACAACAACTGCAATCTAACTGCAACAACAGTTGACACTACCACCTCTGATCTCTGTGCAGCTATAGTAGCCAATGGCAGTAACCTCCCCATGGAACATACATACCTAAATTAGGGGGTGAGGATGACATCTGCAACAATCCCCTGAAACAAGACAAAGGCCCCAGTACACTCAAATGTCAATGCCCATAGTTGTCACATACATCAGCCAAAGTAAACAGCAATAGGAGCGACACAGCACTAAGGACACACCCATGCTGCATGTGTCAGGGTCCTTCCCGTGCCTGGCAAACAAGGCAACATCACAAAAGTCATACTGCTCAGACAACAGCATTGAGGAGGGGACACATGGAACTGATCACTGAAATACACCTGCACAGTCAGAGGACCAAATAGGACACTGATACGATAATCAGGGCAAGCCAATGTAACACACATTACCCAACATCAGCAGGACACATTAACAATGTCAACATCCATATCGGATCATAACATTGTTATGCATAGGATATGCCACATGTCAATTACATTTAAGTCAATGTGAACAATCAGGGATTAGGGCAGGTCCTGAGAGGCAATTGTGCTGCCAGGACCATCAGAACACCCACAGCCAGTGAAAGGTCTCACCATGAGAATGGATATACACGGAGGGTTGAGTAGGACAAAAAGCTGGCTATTCTCTATTTGGTATAAAGCAACACCTAGAGGCAAGTAGGCAGACAAGTCTGATAACTCAATATCATACATGTGACACACAGGTGGGCCATAGGCCTATAACAATGCCCATCAGAAGGACAGCAGATACCAGTAGCAAACAAGATCACAAAGTGAATTCATCAAAAGGCAGGCATGTTACGTAAAAATTGTCACAACACAGACACACTAATTGTACCCTGTTTCATTGCAGAGGAAGATGGATCTCCTGCCGATATGCCTGTCCCAGATTTCCCTGATGACATGGATGACGAGCCCATAAACATTCCCCAGGAGACCATCCAAAAGGTCCTTGAAACCCTCCAGACCCCACCTTCAGTCACAAGGAGGAGCACAGAACAAGCAGCCATCACAGAAGAACCAACCACCACCCCAATTTCAAGACCTGTCAGCTCCTACACAGCTGAGGACTCTGACGACACTGGCACCAGCTTTGAAAGAACTGTAGTTGGAGTACAGCGGGAGGTGGCCAAGGACGTGTGGGTGGGGATGCAAAATATGGCAGCCAGCCTTGAGGGGGTGCGCTTGTGCATGATGTCATCTGCAGATCAGGCAGCAGCTATCCAAGCCCTAACATCCATACTGCAAGGACTACAAGAAACTGTAAAGGAATTCACCACTGCAGTAAGGGAGTTGCCACAACACCTCGCACCCCAAACTTTCCAATGCATGCACAAATGCAATCATGACTCCCTCAGGGCTGACCTGGCTGCATACCATCGTGATGTAGCTGCTATTCTAAATAAACAGCAGGCCCTCCTTGCTGCAGTACTGCCCTTAAGAACTTCACAGGGAGCAGCCACTGGGATGTCTGACTCCATGTCTTCTAACACTGAGGTGTGTGTTGCCCCTTCACAACCAACAACAACAAGGACAAAGCAGGCAACACACACATCAGAAGAAGAAGACATGGAACAGATCACATTCACACGGAAGAGTACCCGGAAGCACTAGTCCCTGCACCATGGCCTACTTTGACCAAGGTCCTACGTTTTGTCAATTGCCAGTCTCACTACAACTATACTCAATGACTGTTCTGCTAACCACTGTATAACTTGTCAGCATTGCCAGTGAATGTCTCTCTCCTACTAATTGGCAAATCCTGTCCCTCTGCACTGTCTGTAACATCACCCCAGCATGTCAGGAGCATCATCCACACCCCTTCTGTAGGATCACCATGTAAGATTTCACTAGAACGGTCTCAGCAAACATGGACAATGTACATATTGCACTACAGCACCTATCAATAAATAGCACTTGCACACCTAATATGTCTCTGTGTAATTTGAAACATCAACTGTGCAGTAGATAACTCAAAAGTGCCTGTGTGACAACCATGTAGCTTGTCAATACAACTGTCCTGACATCATGTAGTCTGATACATCTGTGCAGTGGCCAGGATTGCATCATAGCCTGCCCATCCTGAGGAGAATAACTGATGAAGGGAGAAACCACACACAATCATGCTGTGTTGGACAGAATAATGCTCCATCAATAGAAATCAAAGTCAACTAATGTTGGCTGATAAATGTGGTCACCATGCAATACTAATACATTGAATTATGCAGTCTAATCTAAGCAAACACAACTAAACACAGCATCAATCAACCTTTCTGAGTAAACTTCCAAAAAAGTACACATGCTGATTTTTTGCACACATGATCTATGTCAATAATGAAGACAAGAAGACAAGAGTGTTAACAACACCTCATCTTCAAAGATGTCACTGAACATCACACTGCAGTCTGACCTAAAAAATTCCCCACAATACCAAGTCTGGAAGCCCACTTTGTGATGTAGAAAACATACTCATCAACAAAAATCCTTTGTGATCCATGTAAACTCCAAATGGTGGTTCTATCAAATGGTGGATACTTACCAAGTTAGCACAGGGGTAGCTGCCATTTTAAACCTCTTTTTTCTTTGGTTTGTAGCATAGGACACAAATATCATAGAACAACAATCACCTACACTGATGGCAAGGCCACGATCAAGTAACAGTTAACACATAATGCAAAGGGTTAACTATATATTTATTCATAAGTAATCACACCAGAGGCAACTAAGGGAAAAGTCATACCTACACTAATCTAACCTGACTACTCCTAACCCACAACTGTCCCTAACTAACCTAAGCTAAACTTACTCTACACATATAACGAATCGATCTAAACATCAACCCCCCACCCACCATTATGAGACAGGACACATGCAGGACAACACATACTAACCTACACACATACTATACTATCCTAAACAATCATATAGTTTTTTGGAATTTTTTATTTTTATTTATATATATATATATATATATTTTTCTAAACAGACAGGAACACCAACATTGACCCCCACCCACCCACCCACACACTTAATAATGAAAAGTAGAAAGAATAAGGACCCCCCACCCTCCTCCCTAACACTAACTAAGCTAACAACCTATACTAACCTAACACTAATCCCCCAAGCCCACTAATCATGATAAAAAGGAAAGAGGAGGGAGGGTAGGGATCAATTTAAAGAGACCATATCAGTCCTAGAGGTTGGCCCTCTGGAGGGTCCGCCTGATGGACCTGACCCGCTTCTTTATGTAGGCCACATCCTGGCTCAGCTTGTCCACCTTCCTAATGAACTTGTCCATTTTGCGGTCCAAAGCCTGGAATGCCGCAGGGTCAATTGGAGGTGCTGCTGCTGTCTGAGTCCCGGCAGAGGTGCTCTGTGTGAGTGTTGAGCGTAGCCCACTGGACTGTCCTGCAGCTCTTATAATGCTGGGTCCTGGTCGTGCTGAAGAGGCAGGGACAACTGTCCCCGCCGTTGCTGGGGCCACTTGGGGAGAACTGGTGGTTGTGGTGGTGGTGGCTGTAGTGGGCAACGTTGGGACACCCTGTGGTGAAGCCCACCATGCTCCGGAGGCCTGATCCGCCTGGTATTTTCGGGCCATCCGTCGGAACCCCGACTGCACCTGCAGGATGTGTCGGTACCTCATGGCCCGCCTCTCAAATTCATGCCTCTGTGCGGCACTCATGTTTGCAGCTGTGAAGAGAAAGGGCAACTATTTACCATAGGAAATGCATTGTGTGGAATAGCACAATGGGTCAATCGGAAATTACTTTTACTGTAGTTGTAACAGCTCATATCACCATATAGATCATTGAAAGTCTCAGAGGAAGTACATGGGAAGCCTGCATACAAAGGCCATCTCACACATAGCATATACAATTATCCACATGATGGGTGACACCAGCCTAAACTTCTCATCATAAAAATTACAAATGCAGCCTATATTCATGCTGCACCTCCTCCGCCTATTGCCTACGTTTTGTCAATTGCCAGTCTCACTACAACTATACTCAATGACTGTTCTGCTAACCACTGTATAACTTGTCAGCATTGCCAGTGAATGTCTCTCTCCTACTATCCAAGGTCCACACATGTAAAAATGTACTGACCTAGGCCAACATCACATACTTCCAGTGAGGCATATTTTTCTACAGACACAGAGGAGCAAGAACACCCATGATCATGAATAGCATGTACACCTAGGCCGTTGCACTGTAGTCCCACACACTTCTAGTACAACTTGTGGAAGTACATGCCCCCGGAAGATCCAACCTACAGTGTACTCAGTACATCGTTTACTAGGGAAGCATCAGATTTCATACAAGCCATTTGCAGAAGCTATCTGGTAGAATGTCAGTCGAAATGCAGACTCAGTCCGAGACGAGTCCCAGACCAACTCTTACATTAACTAGTGTATTCCACATGACTCACCCCATTTCCCATAGCGTGCCCTACAGGAATGGCCTACAGACCCGAATTCTGACAAATCGATAAGCATGGGTCAACTCAAAATGAAGTGATAACTGAAATCCCACTAATGGAACAATACTAATGATTGGGCAGCACATCAAACCTTACAATCTGTTCAACACACAGTAGTCCATCATGCATCACCAGCAAACATAAAAAATACCACACGTGTAACACTCACTGTAGGTGTTGTGGTCCTCAAAACGAGCCACCTCTCCCACTGTGTATGGTGCAGGTCCACCTGTAAAGCATGGAAGGAAGAATATACTCAGAATCCGTGCACTGACAAACAATTGCAAATACAAAGACAATGTGATAATATGACATGAGTAATGAAACACTTTCACACATGCTCATACTGCATGGAATTATTCATGCGCAACATTTACATCGGATGAGTCTCCTGCTACAGTTACACACACTACTACACACATGCAGTGGCCCGGACTGTCATGTGGTGGCAACGATGCACCTCCATTAGTATGCAGCAACAATATAGGTGTGCATTCATCTCATCATGTGCATCCAAGTGAGACATCCAAAAGCTGGTTACTTGAGGACTGCCTGACCTCTCAAACAGCCTATGTGGTCATGACACATATGTGACTGATAGGTACATGGTACAGAGGGCCAGGTACTTTGGCAATACCTCATGTTGTTACAGTTTCATACATTGATGTGTCCAAACAATGGTGATTGGCACCAAACATAGATGTTTGTACCCTAGTCCATACCTTTGGACTGCCATCCCTATTCTGATTTGGGCACAAGTGACAATAAATACTTGTCTAAAATGTTAGCTGAGGACACCTGAGTCCGTAACAAATATGGTTCATGCTCAGATCAGGCATGTAACAATTAAATGTGAGGGAGCACATTTATCACGACTAGGCATGGCACTTCCAAGAACATTTTACCTACACACCAACCAGACACACATGTGACATATGTGTGGACAACATTGCTAACTTCAATTGACGTGAAGGCAGCACTCATTTTCAGCATCATGTAGGGTTTACAAATGTCAGTCTAGCTATAGCGTCTACATATGTAGGTATGATGTTTCTACATCCATATTTCACTGGCTATTGTGACCTGTAGAGTCCTAATTGCGTCATTAATGTGTTGCTTGTCTGACACAAAGGCGGCACTACATAACATTCTGCTACAGGCAACCGGTATGTGTAGAAAACATGAGCTACCTGACTGCTAGCATTTGTCATCCTTCACATTGTGCATCAATTACCCTGTATGTTTTCTCTAGCATTACACACAGCCAGCTACTTATCTGGCAGATTGGGTAACAATCATCACATGTCACAACACAGCTTTAAATTGTGCACATTTATATGATCTGTACTCACCAACATGTCCACCAATCCTGATTCCCAGGTGGTCCAGCAGATCTTGCTCCCTGGAGATCAGATCAGCCCAGCGGTGCTTCAATGGATGGTCATTCCTTTGACTACCATATAGACGCACCAAGTGATGGCGCACCTTCCCCCACCGGACTTTACGGGCCTCTGTGTGATACCCCTGTATCACCCTACCCCCAGCCTCCAGCATAAGTGGGAGGAAATGGCAAACAAGCCATATAAACCCCCCCAATTCCTCCTCACCCATCCTGGAAGGACAAATCGATAAGCATGGGTCAACTCAAAATGAAGTGATAACTGAAATCCCACTAATGGAACAATACTAATGATTGGGCAGCGCATCAAACCTTGCAATCTGTTCAACACACAGTAGTCCATCATGCATCACCAGCAAACATAAAAAATACCACACATGCAACACTCACTGTAGGTGTTGGGGTCCTCAAAACGAGCCACCTCTCCCACTGTGTACGGTGCAGGTCCACCTGTAAAGCATGGAAGGAAGAATATACTCAGAATCCGTGCACTGACAAACAATAGCAAATACAAAGACAATGTGATAATATGACATGAGTAATGAAACACTTTCACACATGCTCATACTGCATGGAATTATTCATGCGCAACATTTACATCGGATGAGTCTCCTGCTACAGTTACACACACTACTACACACATGCAGTGGCCCGGACTGTCATGTGGTGGCAAAGATGCACCTCCATTAGTATGCAGCAACAATATAGGTGTGCATTCATCTCATCATGTGCATCCAAGTGAGACATCCAAAAGCTGGTTACTTGAGGACTGCCTGACCTCTCAAACAGCCTATGTGGTCATGACACATATGTGACTGATAGGTACATGGTACAGAGGGCCAGGTACTTTGGCAATACCTCATGTTGTTACAGTTTCATACATTGATGTGTCCAAACAATGGTGATTGGCACCAAACATAGATGTTTGTACCCTAGTCCATACCTTTGGACTGCCATCCCTATTCTGATTTGGGCACAAGTGACAATAAATACCTGTCTAAAATGTTAGCTGAGGACACCTGAGTCCGTAACAAATATGGTTCATGCTCAGATCAGGCATGTAACAATTAAATGTGAAGGAGCACATTTATCACGACTAGGCATGGCACTTCCAAGAACATTTTCCCTACACACCAACCAGACACACATGTGACATATGTGTGGACAACATTGCTAACTTCAATTGACGTGAAGGCAGCACTCATTTTCAGCATCATGTAGGGTTTACAAATGTCAGTCTAGCTATAGCGTCTACATATGTAGGTATGATGTTTCTACATCCATATTTCACTGGCTATTGTGACCTGTAGAGTCCTAATTGCGTCATTAATGTGTCGCTTGTCTGACACAAAGGCGGCACTACATAACATTCTGCTACAGGCAACCGGTATGTGTAGAAAACATGAGCTACCTGACTGCTAGCATTTGTCATCCTTCACATTGTGCATCAATTACCCTGTATGTTTTCTCTAGCATTACACACAGTCAGCTACTTATCTGGCAGATTGGGTAACAATCATCACATGTCACAACACAGCTTTAAATTGTGCACATTTATATGATCTGTACTCACCAACATGTCCACCAATCCTGATTCCCAGGTGGTGCAGCAGATCTTGCTCCCTGGAGATCAGATCAGCCCAGCGGTGCTTCACTTGATGGTCATTCCTTTGACTACCATATAGACGCACCAAGTGATGGCGCACCTTCCCCCACCGGACTTTACGGGCCTCTGTGTGATACCCCTGTATCACCCTACCCCCAGCCTCCAGCATAAGTGGGAGGAAATGGCAAACAAGCCATATAAACCCCCCCAATTCCTCCTCACCCATCCTGGAAAGCCGTGGCCTACCAGACATGTCAGCAATGAAAAAGGGGAAAAAGTAGTAGAAAAAGGAAAAGGGGGAGATGGGGAAAGGTAGAGTGGGGAAATACAAAGAAATCTTAAGAAGAAGAGCCCAACTATCCCCTATATTACAGTATCCACAACAGACTCCCACAGACAATAAATACAACACTGGACTTGACAAATTATGACAACACAGACTCAGACAGTATTCTACAACAAGACAATGATGACAAAAGCACAAGTGAGATGGCACACTGGACACAAAAGCACTAATACACAGGACAACACTTTGCACACAGCTACACAGTCTAGAACATGGGTACTCGCAAACTTTTTCTCGGTGGCCAAAATTGCAGTATGGTTTGCGGCCGAGGGCCGCAATGAAGTGACAGCGGGGGGCGGGGCTTAGAGGGGGCGGGGCTTAGAGGGGGAACAACCACCCCACCCCCTTTTTCAAAACAATGCTAAACAATGCTGTATTTTGAATCCAGGTATAACTGCTCTCACCCCTACCCCAGTAACACACACTGCGCCATCTGCACACAGCGCCATCTGCTCCCACCCCTACCCCAGTAACACACACAGCGCCATCTGCATACAGCGCCATCTGCTCCCACCCCTACCCCAGTAACACACACAGCGCCATCTGCTCTCACCCCTACCCCAGTAACACACACAGCGCCATCTGCACACAGATCCATCTGCTCTCACCCCTACCCCAGTAACACACACAGCGCCATCTGCTCTACCTCTACCCCAGTAACACACACAGCGCGCACACATACAGCGCCATCTGCTCTCACCCCTACCCCAGTAACACACACAGCGCGCACACACACAGCGCCATCTGCTCTCACCCCTACCCCAGTAACACACACTGCGCCATCTGCACACAGCGCCATCTGCTCCCACCCCTACCCCAGTAACACACACAGCGCCATCTGCATACAGCGCCATCTGCTCCCACCCCTACCCCAGTAACACACACAGCGCCATCTGCTCTCACCCCTACCCCAGTAACACACACAGCGCCATCTGCACACAGCGCCATCTGCTCTCACCCCTACCCCAGTAACACACACAGCGCCATCTGCTCTCACGCCTACCCCAGTAACACACACAGTGCGCACACATACTACACCATCTGCTCTCACCCCTACCCCAGTAACACACACAGCGTGCACACACACAGCGCCATCTGCTCTCACCCCTACCCCAGTAACACACACAGCGCCATCTGCATACAGCGCCATCTGCTCCCACCCCTACCCCAGTAACACACACAGCGCCATCTGCTCTCACCCCTACCCCAGTAACACACACTGCGCCATCTGCACACAGCGCCATCTGCTTTCACCCCACCCCAGTAACACACACAGCGCGCACACACACAGCGCCATCTGCTCTCACCCCTACCCCAGTAACACACATAGCGCGCACACATACAGCGCCATCTGCTCTCACCCCTACCCCAGTAACACACACAGCGCACACACACACAGCACCATCTGCTCCCACCCCTACCCCAGTAACACACACAGCGCCATCTGCATACAGCGCCATCTGCTCCCACCCCTACCCCAGTAACACACACAGCGCCATCTGCTCTCACCCCTACCCCAGTAACACACACTGCGCCATCTGCACACAGCGCCATCTGCTCTCACCCCACCCCAGTAACACACACACACAGCGCCATCTGCTCTCACCCCTACCCCAGTAACACACACAGCGCGCACACATACAGCGCCATCTGCTCTCACCCCTACCCCAGTAACACACACAGCGCGCACACACACAGCGCCATCTGCTCTCACCCCTACCCCAGTAACACACACACACAGCGCACACACACAGCGCAATCTGCTCTCACGCCTACCCCAGTAACACACACTACATTAAAAACAAATAAATAAATAACCAAAGAGCCTTACCTGACTCAAAGCACTGTAAAGATGCCACAAATCTGGAACAGCAGGCAGGCAGGCGGGCAGCAGACGTGGAGCTGGTGACAGCAAGCAGACGACCAAAGCCCCGTAAAAGTTAGCTGCAAGCGCTGACTTTTATGGGGCTTTGGCTTTCAGGATTGTCAGGGCAACGCAATAAACAATGGGCGCCGTATGTAAACATAGAGGAGGGCCGCGGGAGCATGCTCCCGCGGCCCTCTTCTATGTTTACATACGGCTGCCATTATGATATGGCGTTTGGTGTGCGTCTCGCGGGCCGCCAAGCTAGGTCCGTGGGGCCGCTGGCAGCCCGCGGGCCGTACTTTGAGTACCGTTGGTCTAGAATAATCTGAGACTGCAAAGTGAAAGTGAAAGTACACCCACTGTACAGATTCTGTAAACAGGATATCCTATTACATCACATCCTGCATAACATAGCCGCCGGTTTTTTCCACTATGCATCATATTTTCACGCATACAGCTTGTGCGTCATATTTTTTGACGCACAGGAGTGCAAATAATGCAGAGTCAAAAAAAAATCATTATTGGGATATAATATTTGTTTGAGGCATATTTTACAGTTCTAGAGTTGAAAATTAAGCCACAGCAAAATATGATATCTATTTATGAAAAATATATTTGACTCAGCATTATATGCACTCATGTGCGTCAAAAATAATGACGCATAAGCTGTATGCGTGGAAATATAACGCATAATGGAAAAAAACGGAGGCCATGTTATGCAGGATATTATGATATCTATTTATGAAATATATTTTTGACTCTGCATTATCTGCACTCCTGTGCGTCAAAAATTATGACGCACAAGCTGTATGCGTGGAAATATGACGCATTATGACAAATATGTCTTTCATTTGTCCAATTGAGAAATGAATTTTGTCCTGACCAAACGGTGCAAAGTGATAAACTTTGGGGTTAGCTATAGCAAATGTCCCTTATAGGATGTATAGAAGGTATTCACAGTGCAATAGTAATGATTGGCCAGAATGGATATTACTCATAATTGTACACATATGTAGGTAATTGCTCATTGCTAATTTCAAAATATGAATGAGATACCAGGATGTATTCCTTAGCAAAATTGTGTCCACATGTATCAAGCTATTCAAAATTATGTAAAGGCCAATTAGGTAGCGCAATTGTCGCCTAAACATTTTTTGGGGGTAACCATGTCCTATTTACGAGTTAATTTATCTGAAATGTGTTTCACTTTTGACATGTAGGGCACACATGCGCCTTATGCATGTGTGTGCTTCACATGTGCATAAAACATTTATATTTGGGGGGCAGCAGAGGGGGACTTAGGCCCTCAGCACCCTGGGGTTTGCTCTTCCAGACTTGCAACTATATCCAAGGGTTTCCCAAATTCAGTAATGCTAAACCATCGGCAGCAGGCCCATGGAAGCAAATTGGGTATGATTCCCTGTTTGCTAATCTGTAATCCCATTTGCCCATTTGACGTTTGCCCTATTGATTCTTTGGAGAATTCTGACATACCATTTTGCATTGATTTTATAGCAAAATCTCAACGTTCCTTATGTCATGATAGCAAATACGTTGTTGATGTATGTGGCCCTTTATGCATTACCTGGTTTAGAGGCATGTTTCATTCTTCCTGCTAGGTTACAACTGGCACACTACTGTGATAGGCTGCTTGCAACCATTTTGTTGATTGGATGGTACATGTACATGTGTGTGGTCCAATATTGATCCAGTATCAACTGTCAAGGTGTATGTTGTCACTGTAACGTCCAGGTCTCCTCATGAGTTAGTGGCAGCTAATCGTGTATCTAATGAGTATCGTTTGTACCAAAATTTGAGAAAAGTCATTGAGGACATGGTCACCTACACGTGGATGGTCCCACCCTGTCACTGAAGACGTGTAATGAGACTTTCAACTGGGCAACCTTGGTGTGCTGAGTGAGAGAATGTCTCAGGTGTCTGGATCCGGCATGTGTCATTGCAACATTTGTACTCAAGTTGGCCTCTGTGGATGGTAATGTATCAGGCAACATCATAGCCTCTGTGCAGAAGTAAATGGCTGGTATTCAGCACACACGACTCATCTTTAATATTTGAACAATGTAACTCTGCGTGTGAACTGTCAGGGTCCTCATATGTGTTGACTTTTCATGGACATTATCTGAGGTTGCTGGTTCGGCTGGAGGCCACTTACACCATCAAACGCTATGGTCCAGGTACACTGTCACACTTTGTAGTTTAGGCATTAATGAGGCCCAGACAACGGAAGGGCCATGATTTAGCTATTCAAGGGCACTGTCACAAATATGATACAAATAACAGTCAGATGATGCAATACTATGTATTTGAGTATACATTGATGAGGCTAATGACAAATTAGTGTCTGAGGTACAAGAGGTTTTGGACAGCACGTGTGGTCCATAGGTGGAACCCAGGTATCTTTAGGGTGACCCACGGTCAGGTGCCAGTCAGGCTGACAGGATGCTGGGTCAATCAGGAGCCAGTTCTTTCAGAAAGTACATGATCAGTGGTCTGACTAGGACTGGTCAGAGGGAGCAGTAGACAGTTGACATGTCACACTGTGTATGTCCTGTGTTGTTTTGAAGGTGACACATGAAACCATATACAGTGTTACACGGCAACATTAGTAGCAATGCTTAATGATGTAATTGCCCAAATGCCAACATCTATGCTGTAGGAGGCATCATCAGGGACGGGGCATGTACATTTGGGTGGTGTGCATGGAGGGGATCACTGGTGTGGCCTCCATCAGTGTCTCACTAGTCCTGTCAGATGAGATTTGCTGAAAATTAGCCTACAGTACCTTTCACACGAGAATCAATCTACAGGTGATACCAGGCCTTAAAAACTCCAAGCCAGTGTATTATATGAGCTGAGTTCTATGCAGTGAGATGATACTATGACAATGGTAGGCATAGGAAAGGGTATGGCACACTGGATGACTCTTGTGAGTGTGTGTGTGTAGATGAGGGAATCTCAGTGTACACATATCAGCATTCTAGGGGCCTCTTCAGACAGGTGGGGTGTGATCAGCCGCAGGTGTGTGTAATGTTTTTAGAAAAGGGCTGACATGTAGATGGGTAGTGATGTGGTGGATGCTTGTCATAGGTGTAGCACTTGTGCTGTGTATGTTCTGCTTATGCGTAACTCTAGTGACAGCTAGTCATTGCAAAGATAGTAAGTAGTTGGAATTACTGTTGCCAAGAGTCTGGTAATACATTCCTGTTCCTGAAGCATAAGCATGTGAACTGCCTGATGTATGAGGCCTGTTTTCCCCTAGTTGAGTGATGGTTTTTTAGTTGTGTGCCATCTGCTGCGATGATCCATGTTTCCTACATGTATGTGTGTCATATGTGTGGTCCTCAGCTACTGCCCTTCAAAGGTGAACTGTACAGGATGTCAGTAATTTACATTGTGTGTGTATGTGACCATTGTATGGTGGCCATTACATTTGTAGTGTATTTTTCTGTGTCCTGATTGTTATATCATTATTGCTCAATGAGACAACATTCTTCTTCTGATATTTCAAGCTAAAGGTGGGCAGAAATGAATAGGCCAAACCATAATGTGGTGTTTGTTATCAGTGTTTATTTACAATAGTGCATTAAGTGGTGATGGTGATAATTATGAAAATACATTATTTACAATGTGTTGGCACCTACGCACTCCAGCAGCCGTGTTTGGTTGTTCCCCCTCCTGTTGCAGGCCAGCATCCTCCTCTTCTTCGTCTTCAGGCATGTATGGGTCTGGTTCGAGGAGGGGAATGTTCCTTTTGACACAAATGTTGTGCAATATTGCACATGTGAGTATGATCCTACAGACCATCTCGGGGGAATATAGTAGGCTACCACCAGTGATGTCGAGGCAGCGGAAGCTTGACTTGAGGATGCCGAAGGTCCGCTCGACAATGCTGCGTGTCCTCTTATGAGCGTCGTTGTATGCCCGCTCTGCAGCAGTACTCGGGTTCCCAAATGGTGTCATTAGCCATGGCTGGATGCCATACCCCTGATCAGCTGAAAGAAAAAAACAGAATGGGATCATGTTGATGTAGCTTGCATTATTGAAAAGACCGTCCATGGCAGTAGTTGTCTTGTGTTGTCTGTGACTCTTTTGTGTACTGATGTGACATCCTATACTTGTAGGCTATACCATCTGCATTGTGTTTTTACCTTGGCTGAGCACGTGTTTGTGTGCTAACCGTTTGTCATCAGTATGTTTTGTGATTTTCAGTGCAGTGTGCCCTCCCTAACATTGTGACTTGTGATACAGGTGTCCTTGTGTCTTCACTTGGGGTGAGTAGATAGTTCAATGTAGAGTTTAATTTATAAGTGTTGTTAGCACGTTCATATGGAAGTACCCTGGACATCCCATACCTTTGGTCTTCTGCAATGGATTAATGTAAAGGTCATTGGGACACTTACAATTTGCAAGGTGACATTTAGGCAACCACACTCATTGACTTATTCACATTAGGCTGTACAGTAATTTCCGATGTGTGACAGGTTCAATGGTGAGTTAAGAAACATGGCTAGTGATGTCAGGACCTCAGTGTGTTCCTGTTGACATGTTGCTGTTGTGGTGTATGTGTTGTGTGTCCTAGTGGGTTGCTGTGCAGTGTGTATATAAGTAGGTTTTAGTACTTACCAACAAGTACTCCATTGCCATCCTGGAAGTGTTGGTTGATGGTGCAGTGACAGAAGATGAATGAGTCATGGACACTCCCAGGATATTTAGCCACGATGTTGGAGATCAATCCCTGGTGATCGACTATGGCCTGCACGTTGATTGAATGTGTGTGCTTCCTGTTGCGGTAGAGGTGTTCAGTCACAGCAGGTGGCACAAGGCGTACATGTGTGCAGTCGATTGCACCAAGGACGTGTGGGAAGCCACTGCTTGCGTAGAACACCTGTTTAGTTTCCTGCTGCTTCTGCAGTGTGTTAGGGACGCAGATGTGGCGGGGTGTCAGTTGAATGATGGCATCCAGTACTTTTGGCAGAAATGCGGAGAATGATGGTTGTGATATTCCACCAACCAGGGCACCAGTTGTTTGAAAAGAGCCACTTGCCAGCAGGTGAAGTACGGCAAGCAGCTTTGTTTCTGTTGGTATGGTGCGGGGTGTCACCAAAGTGGGGGCCAACTGCTGTTCAATGTTTCGCAGCAGCTGCTGAATGGCCTGCCAGTTCAACCGGTACCTCTGTATGATGTCGTGTTCCCTGAGGCCCTGAAGGGTTGTTCTTGGGCGTAATATCCTCTCCTGCCTTCTGCGCTGCCTTTGGGGTCCCTGCTGGTGTTGTAGCTGCAGTTGTTGCTGCTGAGCTCTGCGTCTGCGTGCAAGCTGGATAAGAATCACCTCCATGTCTCCCTGTTGCTGCTCTGCTGCTCTGCTGCTCTGCTGTTTGTTCTGTGTGTTCTGATTAAATACAGGTGTGTTTGCCCCATTTTAACGCCTGCCCTGACCCAGGCGTAAAATTTTGCCGCAAATCGGGCTGTGCGTCATTTTCTGGCTCCGCCTCCCGGCCGAGCGTCATTTTTGCCCGGAAGCATAAATACGATGCACGTTTTTTGGACGGGAACGCCTACCCTGCATATCATTAACGCAGGGCGGGTTGCCGCATCCAAGAAATGACGCACACAGCGGAATTTTGTCGTGCGCGGGCTCGGGCGTCAGAGTTTAAATATGGGGCAATGTTTGCGCTGATTGTGCGTCCAATTTTTGGACGCACAATCGGCGCAAACGGAGTATAAATATGCCCCTTAGTCGCTGAAATGAAAGTCGAAAATCTCTAGCAGAACATAGCATAGGGATGTAGCTGAAGACAATTTCATGACATCAGATACCCCTTTGGCGAAGGATCTTTAAAAAGGAATTTTCTACTGTGGAGAAGAATGTAGTGGGAGAAGCAGTGAAATCAATACCAACAAGGATGCACTTCGGGTGGATGCATGAGCATGTTGGTCTTGGTGTCTCCCGGTTCTCAGAGCCCTTTATTGGTGAAATTTTGTCTGTCCTCAGTTTTTTTAAAACATCATCTGGGCACATTTAGAACTACAACCAAAGGTCCAGGAGTGGATGGTGACCACTTGAGTGTTAAGGATTCACTCAGGTAGGGTCCAGGTGTTGGGCTCAAGATGGTGGGAGCCTGTTATGTCCCTGTGACTTTGAACAGGAGGCTAGCAAACTATCCTTTGGAGTCACTCCTTTTAGCCCTAGTTGCAGGTATAGATTTGGGGCTCAATAACAGGTCTGGCATCAGAGGGTTTAAGGCAGGCTCCAGGCAGCAAAGCAGTCATTCTATGCAGTCTGGCAGAGTGCACAGCAAAACACAGCAGCAGGCAGTCCTCTGAAAGTCCTTTTGCAGGTTAAGCTGTGAACTGAGTCTGGAGGCCCTATTTTTAGAGGAAAAGGAAAAGAGGAAAAAGCCACAGAAGATGTTTTTGTGCATGAATATGTCCCTTTCTGTCAAAGTGCAGACTAACATGTACGATGAGTTTCACAGGAGCAGATGTGAATTCTCGAATTCCTCCCAACTCTTATCTGCACAGAATAGATAAATATGTGCAAGTAATAGCTAGGGGAAAAGGGGATGGGAAGAAAAGAGAAACCTTCTGTCTCGTCTATTCGTTGTTCTCTTCCTGTTATTTCTCAAGGAGCCTCAATGGAACCTACATCAAAAATTAAACATTGTATTAAGGCAAAACATTCCTAAACTACAGATTGTTAATATAGGCACATATAAACTACAATTCTAAGCTCACTTTCTCTTTCATTCATTCACTATTACCTGACCCTCTAAATAGGCTAGCTCCTCTCTATTACCAACACAAAGTCTTGTGCGCTCTAAGGGGCTAGGGTATGCCAAATGTGGATCCCTTGTTTGCTGTGCCACTGGATTTAAACTAGCCTGGCTGATGAAGGGTGATACCCTGAAACTGATCCCAGGATGCTTGTTTCCTATCCTAATAGGACCTGGCCTGGCATTAAGGGCTGGACTGTTCCCATGGGGGACAGGGTCAAGTATGGCTGGGTCCAAACTGGGTTGATGTGGTGAGCAGAATAACAATGGATTAAACCCAGATCTGTGATTGGGGGTGAGTGTTTAAAAAGTTTCACCACTCCATCCATCATTTTATTTTATTTTGTTTTGTTTTGTGATGTTGCCTTGTGCACCCTAAGTGGCTAGGGGATGCCCAGAAGTGGGTCCCTAGCTCGCTGCACCACTGGATTCAAGCTAGCCTGGTTGGTGAAGGGTGATACCCTGAAACCGGTCCCAGGATGCTTTTTTCCTGTCCAGGGAGGACCTGGCCTGGCAGTTTGGGCTGGACTGTTCCCATGATTTGCATATGGCTGGGTCCAAACGCGGTGAGCAAAATAATGATGGATTAAACTCAGAACTGTGACTGGGGGGTGAGTGTTTGAAAAGTTTGAAAACTCCATCCAGCACTTTATTTTGTTTTGTGATGTTGCCTACCCCTCTCTATTGACAACTATTTGTATTTGTTTGTCTTTGTAGAATCACACTAATGAAATATTTACATATCTTGGTGCAAGATACTTTACAGTCATCAAAAGTCGTATTTCTGCAGATTGAAAAACAACTGTCAATGAATTGAATAGAACTTCTCCAGAAAATAGGCTGAGGGAAGAAACAGTAGAGAAGTTTCCAAAAGTAATTCTTGAGTCTTTGGAAGAATAACACTGTGGTCCTATTCCATGAATTTAGCCTAATTAAATTGTTAACTTTTAGATTTTATTAAGTCTATATATACTTCCATAAATTTGGAGTGAAACAAAGAAAACTCTTACCACCAAGGAGAAGCTCAAGGTTAAGACAGAGAACTTCCCTGCCAGTGTGAACAAATAAAAAGGCGGAGTCTGGTAACAGGAGCTCTTCCTCACTCGGTTTGCTTGTGTAGACGAAGTGCAGGATCACCACTTGTTAACGAGTAGGTGTGTTGGGATAACACTGCTCGTTCATCTGCGTGTGCTAAGAATGAAACACTGGTCTCAGTCAGGCAGCTGTGAAGTAAGACACCACCCTTCAAAGAGCAAGCACGAAGGCAAAGCACTATTCAAATATCCTCACAACATGCTCGGAGGAAAAACAGGTCTTTCCTCAACTATAACGACGGTTGAAGTGCGCATTCTAGGAAGTGCACGTACACTAAGGAGAGACAAGCGAGTGACAACTAAGAAAACTAAAATGCTGCACTCATTCAAATGTTAGCGGCCACCCTCTTGGATTTCTAGCGAGTAGCTGAATTAGAAAGCATTAGCAGAAGTTGCTTAACCAGCGGAATCAGATGATTTCTTTGTAGTTTCCAACGTGGATAAGGTGTGAATTCCAGTTTCTTTGTGCTCGACGAGTCTGTTCTCGAACTGACAATCGTGTTCCTGACACTTTCTGCACATAATCAATCTTGCCTACAATGCAGGCATGCATTGGCACTAGGCAGCAATTTGTGCATCAGTGCAGGCAGGGAGCAGCAATGCACTGTATAATGTTAAATATGGTGCTTTCCTGCCCTCTCCCTTCTACGAAGCTCAGCACAGCAAAATGGCTTGCTGCATTGTGTTGCACAAATATTTGATAACTATGCCTCTCTGTTTAGAGTAGTTTCCTAAGCAGAAAAAGAGTTTTCAAGGTTTGTGAATCATTTTTCTCTGACAAAAGATTCCTCCCAGTGTTGCCACTTCCCATTTCCCATTGTCGAAATTGGCAGAGAAAGCTTAGTTTGGGAGAATCCATTTCTATCCCAGTTGGTGCTTTTTCATGAAAATGTTTCCCCTCCTTGCATTGCATAATACCTATTCCAGTGTGACAGGATGTTCTTGTGGCTTTAGGGGCACAGGAGCTTAGAGAATTTACCTGCCTAATTTCCCATTTTTCTATTTGGAGATAGGTGGAAAAAGGCTACTTTATATTAAGGGCCATATTTATACTTTTTGACACAAAGCTGCGCCGGCGCAGCTTTGCATCAAAAATGTGAACGCCGGCTAACGGCATTTCGATGCGCCGTGCAGGCGTCAAATTTATACCTTGACGCACGCCGGCGCAACCAACAGGTGGGAGTCATTTTTTTTTGACGCACACAGCGGCGTCAAGTCGTAAAGGAAAACAACGTTAACGCGACGTAAATGACTGTGGGTCGATTTACGACAGCGCAACCCGGAAAGCGCCGTTTTTTTTTACGCAATAGCGTCAAATATACCCGTGAACACTGCCCTTTCAGCAGAGGAGAGCCAAAATGGATCCCAGATGCCACTACAGACCCCAGGAAGATGACAGCAGACCAGGAACCAGCCAGGATGATCCATACAGGAACCAGGACATTTATAGAAAAAAAAGAAAGTGTCGCTTCAGTGCAGACGAACAGGAAATCCTGGTTAAAGAGGTGATGGAACACCAGCACCAAATGTTCATCACCTCTAAGTTGCCAATCAGTAGGAGAGAGGCCATATGGCAACAAATTGTTGACAAGATCAACAGTGTGGCTGAAGTACGCAGGACAGTCACCGAGTGTAAGAAACGCTGGCATGACTGCAAACGTAGGACAAAGGAAAAAATGGCCAGGAACAGGAAGGCAGCACTGCAGACTGGAGGGGGGAGTCCAGCACACCAGGAGGCCCTGGACCACATGGAGGAGATGGTCCCAGCCGTCATCCCTGAGGAGATCGTCACAGGGATTCAAGGACAGGACAGCGCAGACTACCACGAGACAACGCACATGCAGGGTAAGTCGCATGGGGAATTTAAATGCAATAATGGGGACTGTAAGCAGGGGGGGGAATACCTACTACACAATGCATGTAAGTCAGCATATATAAGGAGTGGCATGGGTAAAGGGGCACGGCAGCGGGGCATGCCCTGCACAGACAGAAGCTGGGGCACGACATAACACAACACCAACAACAGTCCCATGAGGGCATGCTGTCATGACAAAATGGAGCTAAGGGAAAGCTGCGACAGGTGGGAAGGCCACTACGTCAAACTTACATCCTGGCACTCGTCAGTCAAAACATATCCTACATCAACTAGGTCCCTATCAGTAATCCAGTAGCCAAAACAACAACTGCAATATAACTGCGACAACAGTTGACACTAACACCTCTGATCTCTGTGCAGCTATAGTAGCCAATGGCAGTAACCTCCCCATGGAACATACATACCTAAATTAGGGGGTGAGGATGACATCAGCAACTATTTCCAGAAATAAGAAAAAGGCACCAGTACACTCAAATGTCAATGCCCATAGTTGACACATACATCAGCCAAAGTAAACAGCAATAGGAGCCACACAGCACTAAGGACACACGCATGCTGCATACGTCAGGGTCCCTCACGTGCCTGGTTAACAAGGCAACATCACTAATGTCATACTGCTCAGACAACAACATTGAGGAGGGGACACATGCAACTGGTCACTGAAACACACCTGCACAGTCTGAGGACCAAATAGGACATTGATACGATAAACAGGGCAATCCAATTAAACACACATTACCCAACATCAGCTGGAAACATTAACAATGTCTACATCCATATCACATCGTAACATTGCCATGCATAGGATATGCCACATAACAATTACAGTTAGGTCAATGTGAATAAAAAGATTTTGGGGCAGGTCTTGAGAGGCAAGTGTGCTGCCAGGGCAATCACAACACCCACAGCCAGTGAAAGGTCTCACCATAAGAATAGTTATACACGGAGGGTCGAGTAGGACAAAAAGATGGCTATTCCCTAATTGGTACAAAGTAACACCTCGAGGCGATTAGGCAGACAAGTCTGATAACTCTATATCATACATGTGATACACAGGTGGGCCATAGGCCTATTACAATGCCCATATGAAGGACAGCAGATACCAATAACAAACCAGAGCACAAAGTAAAGTCATCAAAAGGCTTGCATGTTATGGCAAATTTGTCACAACACAGACACACTAATTGTACCCTGTTTCATTGCAGAGGAACATGGATCTCCTGACGATATGCCTGTCCCTGATTTCCCTGATGACATGGATGACGAGCCCATAAACATTCCCCAGGAGACCATCCAAAAGGTCCTTGAAACCCTCCAGACCCCACCTTCAGTCACAAGGAGGAGCACAGAACAAGCAGCCATTACAGAAGAACCACCCACCACCCCAATTGTAAGACCTGCCAGCTCCAATACAGCTGAGGACGCTGACAACACTGGCACCAGCTTTGAAAGAACTGTAGTTGGTGTACAGCGGGAGCTGGCCAAGGAGGTGCGGGTGGGGATGCAAACAATGGCAGCCAGCCTTGAGGGGGTGCGTTCGTGCATGACGTCATTTGCAGATCAGGCAGCTGCTATGCAAGCCCTAACATCTATCTTGCAGGAACTGCCAAAAACACAGAAGGAAATCAGCACAGCTGTAATACGGTTGACCCAACACCTACAACTGCAATCCAGTCAACGCGTGCACGAATGCAACATTGAACCCCTCAGGGCCGACCTGGCTGCCTACAATCGTGATGTGGCTGCTATTCTCAAAAACCAGCAGGCCCTCCTTGCAGCAGTACTGCCCTTAAGAACTTCACAGGGAGCAGCCCCCGGGATGTCTGACTCCACGTCTTCTAACACTGAGGTGTGTGTTGCCCCTTCACAACCAACAACAACAAGGACAAAGCAGGCAACACACACATCAGAAGAAGAAGACATGGAACAGATCACATTCTCACAGAAGAGTACCCGGAAGCACTAGTCCCTGCACCATGGCCTACTTTGACCAAGGTCCTACGTTTTGTCAAATGCCAGTCTCACTACAACTACACTCAATGACTGTTCTGCTAACCACTGTATGACTTGTCAGCATTGCTAGTGAATGTCTCTCTTCTACTATTCGGCAAATCCAGTCCCTCTGCACTGTATGTGACATCACCCCAGCATGTCAGGAGCATCATCCACACCCCTTCTGTAGGATCACCATGTAAGAATGCACCAGAACGGACTCAGCAAACATGGACAATGGACATTTTGCACTACAGCACCTATCAATAAATAGCACTTGCACACCTAATATGTCTCTGTGTTATTTGACACATCAACTGTGCAGTAGATAACTCTAAAGTGCCTGTGTGACAACCATGTAGCTTGTCAATACAACTGTCCTGACATCATGTAGTCTGATACATCTGTGCAGTGGCCAGGATTGCATCATA
Organism: Pleurodeles waltl; assembly: GCF_031143425.1. Classification (NCBI taxonomy): domain Eukaryota; kingdom Metazoa; phylum Chordata; class Amphibia; order Caudata; family Salamandridae; genus Pleurodeles; species Pleurodeles waltl. Next base: position 1,607,311,709 of record NC_090444.1, read on the forward strand.
GCCTTACCATCCTGAGGAGAATAACTGATGAAGGGACAAACCACACACAATCATGCTGTGTTGGACAGAATAATGCTCCATCTATAGGAATTCAAGTCAACTAATGGTGGCTGATAAATGTAAGCACCATGCAATTCTAAAACATGAAATTATGCAGCATTATCTAAGCAAACACAAATAAACACTGCATCAATCTCCCTTTCTGAGTATACTTCCATGAAGGGAAGTCATGCTGAATTTTTACACACTTGATCTATGTCAGCAATGAAGGCAACAAGACAAGAGTGTTAACAACACATCATCTACAAAGATATCCCTGAACATCACACTGCAGTCCCACCTAATAAATTACCCACAATACCAAGTCTGGAAACACACTTTGTGATGTAGAATACCTACTCATCAACACAAATCCTTGGTGATTGATGTAAACGACCAATGGTGGATCTCCCAAATGGTGGATACTTACCAAGTTAGCACAGGGGAAGCTGCCATGTTAAAGCTCCATGTTCTGTGGTGTGTAGCATAGGACACAAATGTCATAGAAAAACATTCACCTACACTGATGTCAAGGCCATGATCAAGTAGCAGTTAACGCATAATGCAAAGGGTTAACTATATGTTTATTCCTAAGTATTCACACTAGAGGCAACTAAGGGAAAAGTCATACCTACACTAATCTAACCTGACTACTCCTAACCCACAACTGTCACTAACTAACCTAAGCTAAACTTACTCTACACATATAATGAATCGATCTAAACATCAACCCCCCACCCACCATTATGAGACAGGACACATGCAGGACAACACATACTAACCTACACACATACTATACTATCCTAAACAATCATATATTTTTTTTTTTATTTTTTTTTTAGAAATATATATATATTTTTTTTTTATAAACAAACAGGAATCCCAACATTGACCCCCACCCACCCACACAAAAAAGAAAAATATAAAGAATAAGGACCCCCCACCCTCCTCCCTAACACTAACTAAGCTAACAACCTACACTAACCTAACACTAATCCCCAAAACCCAACTATCAGTACAAAAAGGAAAGAGGAGAGAGGGGAGGGGTAAATGTAAAACATGCAAAAAGTCCTAGAGGTTGGCCCTCCGTAGGGTCCGCCTGATGGACCGAACCCTTTTCTTAATATATGCCACATCCTGGCTTAGCTTGTCCACCTTTGAAATCACTTTGTCCGTTTTACGGCTTAATGCCAGGAATGCCGCTGGGTCTACAGGACGGGCTGCTGCAGTCTGGGTGCTGGCCGAGGTGGATGGTGTGGCAGTCGTTGTATGCCCACTGGACTGTCCTGCGTGTTGGAAATGGCTGGGTCCAGGTCGTGCTGACGAGGCAGGGTCAACTGTCCCCGCCATTGCTGGGGCCACTTGGGGAGACCTGGTGGATGTGGTGGTGGTGGCTGTTGTGGGCAATGTAGGGCCACCCTGTGGTGAGGCCCACCATGCCCCGGAGACCCGATCGGCTTGGTATTTGCGGGCCATCCTCCTGAACCCCGACTGCACCTGCAGGATGTGCCGGTATCGCATTGCACGACGTTCAAACTGGTGTCTCTCTGCGGCACCCATGTTTGCAGCTGTGAAGAGATATGGCAACTATTTACCATTGGAAATGCATTGGGTGGAATAGCACAATGGGTCAATTGCACATTACTTGTACTGTATTTGTTACAGCGATTATCACAACATAGTTCATTGAAAGTCTCAGAGGAAGTACATGTGAAGCCTGCGTACAAAAGGGCATCTCACACCTAGCATATCCATGTCTCTACATGATGGGTGACATCTGCCTAAACTTCTCATCCAAATAATGGCTAATGTAGCTGACATTATGGCTGAACCTCTTCCGCATACTGACTTCGTCTACATATGTCACTCTATGTGATAATTATCACAACCCTCACTCAATGCCATTTGTAAATTGTTGTTTGCAAATATTTAACTCATGTGCCATAACCGAATGTGTACACTAGGTTCTAAACAAAGTTGCAAAAGGTCACAAGTATGTGTAGCATACTGGTTGCTACAGTCCTAGGTACCCTATTCCCAATCACATGGCAGTCTTTGAGGGTGGGGTGGGAAGAACAACCAACAATCCCAGATTCAATGCACACCCAGGAGTGTATAGAAAGGTCAACAAGTATTTGCCTCCACACACAACACCAATGAAGGGCTAGCAACAATTTGGAGTCAGCCAAAAATTGTCCTATCCAAGGTCCACACATGTCAAAATGCACTGACTTAGGCCAACATCACATACTACCAGTGAGGCATAATTTGACACACACACAGAGGAGCAAGAGCACCCATGATCATGAGTAGAATGAACACCTAGGCCATTGCACTCTAGTCCCACACACTTCTAGTTCAACTTGTGGAAGTACATGCCCCCGGAAGATCCAACCTACAGTGTACTCAGTCCATCCTCAACTAGGGAAGCTGCATATTTAAGACAAGCCTTTTGCAGAAGCTATCTGGGAGAATGTCAGTCTGAAATGCAGACTCAGTCCAAGCCAAGTCCCAGAGCAACTCTTACATCAACCAGTGTATTCCACAAGACTCATCCCACTCCTCATAGCGGGCCGACTGGAATGACCTACAGCCCCTAAATCTGAGAGATGGATAAGCATTGGTCTACTGAAACTGAAGTGATATTTGAAATCCCACTAATGCAACAATACCAATGAACAGGCAGCGCATCGAACCTTGAATTCTATTGAACACACAGTAGTCCATCATGCATCACTAGCAAACAATAAAAATAGCACTCATGCCACACTCACTGAAGGTGTCGGGGTCCTCAAAATTAGCCACCTCTCCCACGGTGTACGGTGCAGGTCCACCTGTAAAGCATGGAAGGAAGAATATACTCAGACTCCGTGCACTGACAAACAATTGCATTTACAATGACAATGTGAGAATATGACATGCGTAATGAAACACTTTCACACATGCTCATACTGCATGGAAGATTTCATAATCAACATTTACATTGGATGAGTCTCCTGCTACAGTTACACGCCCTACTACACACATGCAGTGGCCAGGACAGTCATGTGGTGTCAAAGATACACCTCCATTAGTATGCCCCAACAATATTGGGGTGCATTCATCTCATCATGTGCATCCCAGAGAGACATCCAAAAGCTGGTTACTTGAGGACTGCATGACCCCTCAAACTCAAACAGGCTATGTGGTCATTTTCAACACACACCAGCCACACACACATGTGACATATGTGTGGACAACATAGCTAACTTTAATTGACGTGAAGGCACCACTCATTTATAGCATCATAATGGTTTTACATATTTCTGTCTAGCTATGGCATCCACATATGTAGGTATGATGTTTCAACATCCATTTTTCACTGGCAATTATGACCTGTAGAGTTCAAATAGAGGCATTAACGTGTCGCTTGTCTGACACAAAGGCAACACTACATTACATACAGCTACAGGCATCCGGTATGTGTTGAAAACATGAGCTATCTGACTGTTAGCATTTGTCTTCCTACACATTGTGCAACAATTACCCAGTAGGTTTCCCTAGCATTACACACAGTCAGCTACTTATCTAGCAGATTGGCTAACAATCATCACATGTCCCCACACAGCTTTCTATTATTCACATGTAATTGATTTGTACTCAACAACATGGCCACCAATCCTGATTCCCAGGTGGTCCAGCAGGTCCTGCTCCCTGGATATCAGATCAGCCCAGCGGTGCTTGAGTTGATGGTCATTCCTCAGGCTACCGTAGACCCGGACCAAGTGATGGCGCACCTTCCCCCACCGGACTTTACGTGCCTCCGTGTGATACCCCTGTATCACACGGCCCCCAGCCTCCAGCATGAGTGGGAGGAAATGGCAAACAAGCCAAATAAATCCCCCTAATTCCTCCTCACCCATCCTGGCAAGCTGTGGCCTACCTGACATCTTTACAATAACAGAGGTGAAACATTTGGAACAAAAAGGAAAAGGGGGAAATGGGGAAAGGTAGAGTAGTGAAGAAAAAAGAAAACTTAAGAAAAATAGCCCAACTAACCCCAAATTTAAACTACCCAGAACAGACTCCCACAGACAAAAAAAGAAACACTGGATTAGACAAAAGTACACAAAACAGACTCAGACAATATTAGACAACAAGACAATGATCACAAAAGCACAATAGAGAAGGTACACTGGACACAAAAGCACAAAAACACAGGACTACACTTTCCACACAGCCACACAGTCTAGAATAATCTGAGACTGCAAAGTGAAAGTGAAAGTAAACTCACAGTACAGATTCTGTAAACAGGATATCCTATTACATCACTTCCTGCATAAAATGGCCGCCGTTTTTATTTTTCCGTTATGCGTAATATTTTCACGCATACAGATTGTGCGTCATCTTTTTTGACGCATAACAGTGCACATAATGCAGAGTCAAAAATATTTTCTACATTGTTCCCTTACATTTGTGTGAGGCTGATTTTACAGTTCTACAGTTGAAATGTAATTCGCTGGCAAATATGAGAACCAAATATGAAAATTATTTTTGATTCTGCATTCGGTGCACTCCTGTACGTCAAAAAATTATGACGCCCATGCTGTATGCGTGGAAATGTGACGCATCCTAGAAAATATGGTGGGCATGTAATGCAGCTTATTAATATATTATTTTTAATATAATTTTTTTTGACTCTGCATTCTGTGCACTCCTGTACGTCAAAAAATTATGACGCCCATGCTGTATGCGTGGAAATATGATGCATCATAGAAAATATGGTGGCCATGTAATGCAGCTTATTAATATATTATTTTTAATATCATTTTTTTTGACTCTGCATTCTGTGCACTCCTGTACGTCAAAACATTATGACGCCCATGCTGAATGTGTGGAAATATGACGCATCATTGAAAATATGGGCCATGTAATGCAGCTTATTAATATATTATTTTTAATATAATTTTTTTTGACTCTGCATTCGGTGCACTCCTGTACGTCAAAAAATGATGACGCCCATGCTGTATGCGTGGAAATATGACGCATCATAGAAAATATGGTGGCCATGTAATGCAGCTTATTATTATATTATTTTTAATATATTTTTTTTTTACTCTGCATTCTGTGTACTCCTGTGTGTCAAAAAATTATGACACCCAAGGTGTATGCGTGGAAATATGACGCATTTTGAAAAATATGTCTTAATTTTGTCAAATTGTGAAAGGGATTTTGTCATGACCAAACGGTGCTAAGTGATACACATTTGGAGTTAGCTATGACACATGTCCCTTATTGGATGTATAGAAGGCATTCACAGTGTAATAGTTATGATTGCTCAAAATGGTTCTTACCCATATTTGTACACATATTTTGGGTAATTGCTGATGGCTAATTTCAAATGATGAATGGGATACCAGGATGTATTCCTTAGCAACAATGTGTCCACATTTATCCCGGTAATCCAATTATCTATAGTCCAAACAGGTAGTGCAATTGTCACTTACACTTTTTATGGGGCTTACCATGTCCCAATAATGATTTTGTGTATCTTATATGTGTTTTACATTTGACATGTAGGCCACACATGCGCCTTATGCATGTGTGTACTTCACATGTACATAATTCTTGTATATTTGGGTGTCGGTAGAGGTGGACTTAGGCCCCCAGCACCCTAGGGTTTGCCCTTCCAGATTTGCTAATTTATCTAAGGGTTTCATTTATTCTGTTATGCTAAACCTGCAGCAGCAGGCTCATGGAAGGCCATAGGGTATGATTCACTGTTAGCCATTCAATATTCCCATTTGCCCATTTGACGTTTGCCCTATTGATTATTTGGAGCAATCTGGCATACCATTGTGCATTGAAATTTAGTGCTAAATCTCGGAGTTCCTCATGTGCTGATGACAAATAGGTTGTTGATGTATGTGGCCCTTTATGCATTACCTGGTTTAGTGGCATGTTTCATTCTTCCTGCTAGGTTCCAACTGGGACACTACTGTGATCGGCTGCTTGCAAATATTTGGTTGATTGGATGGCATATGTTTATATGTGTGGTCCAATGTAGATCCACTATCAACTGTCTGGGTGTATGTTGTCACTTTAACTTCAAGGTCTCCTCATGAGTTAGTGGCAGCTAATCTTGTTCCAATTGGGCATTGTTTGTAGCAAAAATGGAGAGAAGCCATTGAGGACATGGTCACGTACACATGGATGGTCCCACCCTGTCACTGAACACGTGTGATGAGACTTTCAAATGAGCTACATTTTTGTGCTGAGTGAGAGAATGTCTCAGGTGTCTGGATCAGGCATGTGTCATTGCCACATTTGTACTCCTGTTGGCCTCTGTGGATGGTAATGTATCATGAAACATCATAGCCTCTGTGCAGACATTTGTGGTGTATATTTTTTGTGTGATGAGTGTTATGTCATTATTGCTCAATGAGACGACATTCTTCTTCAGCAATTTCAAACTAAAGGTGGGCAGAAATGAATAGGCCAAACCATGATGTGGTGTTTGTTATCTGTGTTTATTTACAATTGTGCAATAAGTGGTGATATAAGAAATTATGAAAATAAATTATTTACAATGTGTTGGCGCCTACGCACTCCAGCAGCCGTGTTTGGTTGTTCCCCCTCCTGTTGCAGGCCAGCATCCTCCTCTTCGTCGTCTTCAGGCATGTCTGGGTCTGGTTCGAGGAGGGGAATGTTCCTTTTTACACAAATATTGTGCAATATGGCACAAGTGAGTATGATCCTACAGACCATCTCTGGGGAATATAGTAGGCTACCGCCAGTGATGTCAAGGCAGAGGAACCTTGACTTGAGGATCCCAAAGGTCCGCTCAACAATGGTGCGTGTCCTCTTATGGACGTCGTTGTATGCCCGCTCTGCAGCAGTAGTCGGGTTCCCAAATGGTGTCATTAGCCAAGGCTGGATGCCATACCCCTGCTCAGCTGAAAGAAAAACACAGAATGGGATCATGTAGATGTAGGAGGCACTCTTGTACAGACCTTTGATGGCAGTAGTTGTCTTGTGTTGTCTGTGACTCTTTTGTGTACTAATGTGACAACCTATACTTGTAGGCTAAAACTTTTGCATTGAGTTTTTTCCTTGGCTGAGCAAGTGTTTGTTAGCTAACCGTTTGTCAGCAGTATGTTTTGGGAATTGCAATAGAGTGAGCCCTCCCTAGCATTGTGACTTGTGATACAGGTGTCCGTGTGTCTTCACTGGGGGTGAGATGATAGTTCCATATGAAAGTACCCTGGACATCCCATACCTTAAGACTTATGCAATGTATTAATGTACAGGTTATTGTGACACTTACAATTTGCAAGGTGACATTTAGGCAACCACACTCATTAATGTCTTCACATTAAGCTGTACAGTAAATTCCAATGTGTGACAGGTTCAATGGTGACTTAAGAAACATGGCTAGTGATGTGAGGACCTCAATGTGTTCCTGGCTAAGTGTTGCTATTGTGGTGAATGTGTTGTGTGTCCTAGACGGTTGCTGTGCAGTGTGTATATAAGTTGGATTTTTGTACTTACCAACAAGTAGTCCATTGCCATACCGTCCATCTTGGAAGTGTTGGTTGATGGTAGAGTGACGGAAGATGAATGCGTCATGTACACTCCCAGGATATTTAGCCACAATGTTGCTGATCAATCCTTGGTGATCGACTATGGCCTGCACGTTGATTGAATGTGTGTGCTTCCTGTTGCAGTAGAGGTGTTCTGTTGCAGCAGGTGGCACAAGGCGTACGTGAGTGCAGTCGATTGCACCAAGGACGTGTGGGAAGCCACTGATGGTGTAGAACCCCTGTTTTGTTTCCTGCTGCTTCTGCAGTGTGTTATGGAAGCAGATGTGGAGGGGTGTCAGGCGAATGATGGCATCCAGTACTTTTGGCAGAAATGCGGAGAAGGATGGTTGTGATATTCCACCAACCAGGGCACCAGTTGTCTGAAACGAGCCACTTGCCAGCAGGTGAAGTACGGCAAGCAGCTTTGTTTCTGTTGGGATGGTGCGGGGTGTCACTAAAGTTGGGGCCAACTGCTGTTCAATATTTCTCAGCAGCTGCTGAATGGCCTGACAGTTCAACCGGTACCTCTGGATGATGTCGTGTTCCCTGAGGCCATGCAGGGTTGTTCTTGGGCGGAATATCCTCTCCTGCCTTCTGCGCTGCCTTTGGGGTCCCTGCTGTTGTTGTTGTAGCTGCTGTTGTTGCTGCAGGGCTCTGCGTCTACGTGCACGCTGGATAAAAATCACCTCCATGGCTCCCTGTTTCTGCTCTGCCGCTCTGCTGCTCTGTTGTTTGTTCTGTGTGTTCTGATTAAATACATGTGTGTTTGCCCCATTTTAACGCCTGCCCTGACCCAGGCGTTAAATTTTGATGCACATCGGGCTTTGCGTCATTTTTTTTCTCCGTCTCCCGGCCGGGAAGCATAAATACGACGCGCGGCCGTGTGCGTCGTTTTTTGGACGGGAACGCCTACCCTGCATATCATTAACGCAGGGCGGGTTGCCGCTTCCAGAAAATGACGCACACTGCGGATTTTTATCGTCCGCGGGCTCAGGCGTCAGGGTTTAAATATGGGGAAAAGTTTGAGCTGATTGTGCGTCAAAATGTTTGACGCACATTCGGCGCAAACGGAGTATAAATATGCCCCTAAGTGTTCTCAAAATTATGTAGGTCAGAATATCAACTACAGAAATATTTTGCTACAAGAATACTGCTGTAATATACCAACAATCAAAAATAGTGGAGGTAATGTACATACTGGTAAGTATAAATTTACCATACTTAACTCCATATCTACATATGTTGAGGATGTGTATGTTGTCAAGGTACAATTCTATAAAATTAAGCATAGTAAACTTACACTTTACTATAGATATTAACCTTGTATCTATCCTAGTTAGATACCTCTGCAACAAAGCCATTTGCCACCACAGCCTACAAGGTGACTGCATTGGAGCACTGTGGAAAGGAATTAATATATTTATCTGGAATAATTGGGATGGAGCATCCAGGGTTATAAAGCAGTAACTTGAAGCCCAAGAAAAAACAACTATCTGCTTTCCAACAATGACCACACTTAGGACCCGCACTCTTGGAAGCCAGATTACAACCCTAGCAGTGTGACGTTGCCACCACCAGGATCAAGGATCCCGGCTGGGTGGCAGTGGTAGGAGTTGTGGTTAGCCATAGCGGTGCTGAGTGGAAAAGCTGTTGGAAAGGCAGTGTTAGGGGTGACATCGCCGTGGGCAGTGCAGGGGCCACACTGTCCAGCACCCTCAGAATAGGCACTGTCCGCTACAGCAGACAGTGCACATTTAGAGGGTGCTGGAGGCCCCCTCTGTGCGGCGGCATTGGCCTCTGCTCCATGATGAGCCGAGGCCAATGCTGCTGCACTGTTTCCATTGGGCTGACTGGCGTAAACCTCCTAGTATGGAGGTTGCTGCCAGTCAGCCCAGTGAAAACATTCTAATTGACCCTGGGGGGATGGTCCGCCAGTCGGCTCGCCAGTCTCATAATAAGGCCCTTACTCAGAAAGGCTGGTTGTTTCCTACACCACGCTCCCTCAAAATAGTGTTAGTGATATGTGCAGTGGAACTCATTGTGGGACTGTAAGAGACCACTCCATAGTACTAGAACGGATGCCACAGCAGCCTTACATTGTGTACTCTAAGTGTATATGCTTAAGCTGCCATCTCAAAGCTAAACCGGCAGAAATGTCTACCACCCAAGGACTGAGACAGCACAACTAGCTTTGGAGAGTACTTGCTACTGAAGTGTACTGTCCTGACTTAAGTTGCATAGATAATATGCAAGATTTGGTGCTTAACGTGGGCTTGAAATTGACTGGGTATTGTCACTCTCCATCCAGGGTTATGAGTGATACAGCGATGCTGCTGACCATCATAGCCTTGCTGTCCCATTAAAGTTACCCAGAGGTAAGGTCCCAGAAGATGTGCTAGATGAAGGCAGTCATGGAGAATCAGTATCGGGAAAGGAGGGGGGTAGATACATACTGGAAGGAAGTTTGGTTTAATAGGTGGAACCTTACCCTGGTCACCACAAGCCCTCCATTGAGGACTGGCCCTCCATTGTTACAGGCTTCTCACCATTTCCTAGGGAGAGTAAAGGAAGGAGGGGAGGAGGCTACGGGGGCTGAGTGTTACCCAGTAATTCCTGTGCTGGTCATGGAGGTTGACTGACATATTTTAGTAGCCTACCTTTTTTCATGGGTAAGTGAATTTGATTTCAACACAGTGAGTGAACGGGGTAGCAAAGAGGGGTAATAATAGAGGGAAGTAGGTGAACATAAAGAAATTTACATATCATAACAGTCTCCCATTCTTTTCCACAGAGAAAAATATCACAGGTTTTTGGCAATTCAAGCTTTTTGTTTGATTTAATAAAGTAAATAAGACGAAACCTGTTGATTCCATACTTTATTAAGCACTGATATGAGCTACGGGTATGTTGATGACTCTCCAGATGCAGTATAGAATACATTTTGACACAACAAATAATGCATGACGGACCAGTAGCCAACAATTATTCTGAGGAATCTGGTTAAGAGTCAACCTCATTTGATCAGACTGATACCCTGAACAGCATTTCCCCAATATTTGTGGGAATGCTGTTAGAAAAGTAGATGAACCATTCTGAATGTATTCACTGAGAGAGCGTAGCTTATATAATCTATATTAACATGAATTGTTTATGAACTAATGTGTGATAATGCCGCATAGAAACTACATTAATAACGATTTTGTTTAAAACGTGCACCTGGAACTGTGACCACAATGAGTGGCCACCGATGTATACGTGAACTAGTAATGACTATTAAAATGTTTATGTTATATTCAATTAAGCTTATATTAACATTCGCATTAATGAATCTGTATTGAAAATCCTCTTAGGCTTTAAGTTAGTGTGAGCTGCAGCTTAGCTGCCTGGCTCTCATATTAAATACATTTTTCTGTTTTTCAGTGTGCTGACTCACAAGGTGCAATGAACCCGCAAATGTTCTTTTTCTTCAAACTTGGAAGATGAATGTAACCATGTTAATTCCGTTCCCAGGCACCTCCTCTATGCCCATGGATTAAAAGTTATAAATGAATTGAAACAAATGTAGATTAATGTAATGTACAAGGTCATTCTAACCGAGGACGACAGAAGAACTGCTGACCAAAAGATGTACCAAGAATTACAAAGAGATGAAGTAACCCCGGATGTGCCACCTCTGAAGACGTCAATTATGAAGACCAATCAAAGACCTATAAATTAATATGGGGGGAAAATTGGGATTACCTAATGTAAAATTTGATAGGTTGAAGATAGTGGGGTATAGTAAATGACCAATAGAATTTTAGGGGAATGTATTACGAAAAAGGGATGAAAACCCATGTCACAGAAAGGTCGGGAATTAGGTAGGGAATGCTATTAATTTTATCCAGAAACTCTGTCATTCTGTTTGGTGACTTGAGACTTATTGGAAACCATCCTCACCCATAGACAGCCCTTTTACACTTATCCTCCTTATGAGGGAAGTGTCCCTTTTTGCCCTTTAGTCGAGTCTTGACTGATGGCGATTTGACTGATGTCCTGAAGACGAAGACTGAACCTGTGCGCTGACCTAATCCTTGGAGGGTAATTAGGACAATGCAATTGTAATGTGTCTGTTTGTTTTTCCTTTCTAGGTACCAACTGCTTGCTTTTGACAGAGACCATAGCTAGATGTTTTCCAAATTGGTGTTCTAAATTGTTTTGCATGAAGCCCAACATGCTAATGCTAATTAGTGGTTAGGACAGGTGTTCATCAATCTGACGCAAATAGACAAATGACCGAGACAATGCTTTGTTGAACTGATGCAATATCAATACTCTGCTAATCTTGATCTATGTTCACGCCGTGTTATATTCTAATGTTTGTGATTCTTGCCTTATTGAAATCTTATCAAAGTTGCCATATCATGACTATGCTGTTGTGCTTCTTGGCTTTGAGGTTAACGCACTTAATCTTAGATTGTAATTAATAGGGAATAAAATTCACTAAATTCTACTAAACCAGTGTGGTTATTCATGGCTGAAAGGTCATGGTAGCATCGTTGAGTTGATTAATGACTTTGACCAAGGTAAAATGTATTGTTGTGATAAATATTGTTGACGTTATTGATGTATTGATTGATATATTGATTAGCTATCTCATCCTACGGTGTCTCTCAACTGGGTCAAAAGATTCATTGGCCTAAAACGAGTCCTGATGTGAAATAAATTATCATAAAGGGGTGAGTTAACAGTTCTGGTAGCAGAGCGACGGTTTGGCCCTTTGGGGCCCAAGGACGGAGAATCGTTGTTTAAATTGTTTTTCTGTGATAATGCAAATTGAAGGTATGATGTGTTTCTAAATTCACCATGACTTTCCCGGGATCTCGAAGCCTGCCTAAGTGAGTTGGGAATGTTCTCGGCATCATAGCATGTGTGGTATAGAGTTTTGCACTTGCTCAGCTTATGCATTTTTGCAGGTGAATTGTGAAGTTTGTATGTATCTAGGTCAGGTAAATGTTGTTTTAGAAGGAGTGGGCGTACTCCGCAGTATGAGAGTAGGGAAGTCGGCGTACTTCATATGAGTGTGGCGCTTTGTGCTCAAAATTATCCACGTGGTTGGTTGTTTTGTACGGACCCGTCGTGGTCTAAGACTCCGGAGCATATTGACAAGTGTAGGAGACACTTGGGTTTTTGTTGTAATCTGTGCGGTTTAATAGGTCAATCGGGCGTGGTTGACAAGTCGAGTTTGAGTCCAAAATGTATGTGTGAAACCTTCGATGGAGATTTGGCAAGTTCTAAAGTGCACTAGGACGAACCATTGACAAGTCGAGAGTAGGATTTGCGGGTCGAATTCTGCTTGCGTATGCGAGAATTGAGAAGGAGAGAGTAGCGGCCGAGGCTTCAATTGAAATCTCTGTAAAGTTCTAAAGCGAATGTGTTACCCTTCCTGTAGTAAACCGACAGATTTGTGTTGTTGTTAAAAGTGCTCGCAATAATTTTGCATTTGTTTTGTGTGAATCCAGTGAGGGGCGGACGAGCCGCAAGACTTTGTCAGCTGCAGTGTGTCAGTGTGACGTCAGTGGTGCCGCGCTGAGATAGGTCAGTTGTCGAGAGGGGTCACGCACGGACTGGCTGCAGTCCGTGAGGGGCAATAGATTGAGAAAGGTGGATGAAGAGTGTCCTGGGAATTAAAGTCACTTTCTGTTTGAATACAGATAAGAGAAAACGCAAAGATGAATTTTGTCAAGGCTTTTAAGAGTGCTCTGAAAGGAGATGCATACATTATGGCGACTGATGGGGAGCCTACACCGCCTGAGGGTACTCCAGCTTATATAGTTATGGAGGAAAAGGGTGTTGCGTCTTGTCTATGGATGAAACAGTGGCGCAAATTAACAGAGAAAGAGGGATGTTTAGCGTTCCCAGAACATGGGACGTTCAATCCGAAGGTGCTAGAGAATTTAAGGTGGATGTTAAGTACACAAAAACCACCTCCGAGGCCAGCGCAGTATGAGGCTTTAGCAATTTGGGATTTAATGGCTCTTAAACATAGACAAGAAAGATTCCAAACAAGACTAAAAAGGGCAGAAAAGTCTTACGCAGAAGCTAGATGGGATAATGAGAACAAAATGTGGAGGCAGGGAATTGTTGACGGATTAAAATTGTTCCCAGCAATTGCACAGGGAGAAGAGACGCAGGGAAAGAAAGCCACATGTAAAACAGACAAAGATTCTAGCAAGCCTAAGGAAAATAAGAGACCTTGGGAAGAGGAAGACGATTCAGACAATGAAAAATTCATGGACCGATTATTACATGATCGCCCGCCACCTTATGCGGTGAGAGACAGTGTTCCGAGTATTAGCGTGGGTCCTGGGAACCAGACGCAGGAGAAGGGAGTTACTGATACGGTACAGACTAGTGATACGACTTCCATACAGAATGGTGTCAGTGTACCCACTGCGCCAGACATGCAGATACAGTTGCAACCTCCACCTCAGATACAGAGAATCTATCCAGACGTCCCAGTACTTGAGACTACTACAAATTTGATAGTGCCGCCAGACCCGATATGTACCAAATCGAGGTTAGTGCAGATTGAGTCAACTCCGAAATTACTGTCACAGCCACAGCTGATACCAGGGTACAATCCAGTAGCTGGTCCTCCATTAGTGCCTGTCCCAGGTAGTTTGGAACAGACCTATGGAGTTACTGCTCCACGGAGTTTGGGACCAGGTCAGACACCTGCTGCAATATCGTTACTGTTGGAAAATGGGTTATTGGTAGGGCAGGTAGGTACCTACACCTAGCAACAAGCCACTAACCTCCACATAGGTACAGTTAGGTCTCAGTAAATTAATCCCAGCTCAACCCTTGGTAGCTTGGCAACGAGCGTCAAGGCTTAACTTAGGAGACAAAGTGTAAAGCATTCAAATATCACAAAACAGTAATTAAATAAAACACAGGAAACAGTTTAAAAATCCAAAACCAATTTATAAAAATAGTTTATATTTTTATCTTTAAAATGAAACAAAAACGATTAAAATCGGTTCAGGGGAACCGGAGATATGAATTTTTAAAGAATTATTACTTTTCTAGCGCTTAGAAACAAAAAGCGCCAATCGGGTCATCTGGTTGCACCTCGACCGGGGCAAAGTCAAACTTTCAGGCCGACCGCGATGGAGCCCTGCTCGGCTATAGGTCGCGGGAGGCCTCGGTTAAAAAGTTACCTTCTGACTTAGTCTTTATTTTGAAGTTTTTCTTCACCGGGACGAACCTGCCAGTTGAATCCGACCTCCTGGAGCCCTTGTCCGGATACGCGATGAGGGTTTCCTCGGTGGAGACTTTTACCTTCGGACTTAGTCGTTTTTTCGAGATGAAAATCCTTCGACCCGGGTAAACCTGGATCTTGATCCGACGTCCATGGAGCCCTTCTCGGATACGATGGCTGGGAGGTCCCGGTCAACTTTTTACGTTCGGACTTAGTCTCTTTTTTGGATGTTTTTCTTTACCGGGACGAACCACGAAGTCAGGCCGGGTCGCGGTTGAGGCAAGCCGGCTAGAATTTCCGCGGCGGGTCGGTCCCACTCTGGAGCTTTTTTCCAAAAATTCTCAAATCTTTTCCAAACTTCTGGGGCTTCACCCAGATGTTCTTTTAAGGTTCTTTTGGGGTCCACAGCTCACCCCAAGGGTCCAGAAGTTCTGTGATGGTCCTTGGGGGGTGCGGACTTCAACTCCCAGAATGCACCTGGCGCAAACTCCTTTTTGGCCACTGGACAGTGGTCAGCTGGTCGCTTTCTTCAGGAGTTTGTGCAGGGGACTCTGGTTAGCAATTTTTCACCTGTAGCAAACAGGGAGTCCCTCCTTGAACCAGTTGAAGCCAGGCAAAGTCCTTCTTGTGGTGAAGCCCAAGTGTGCAGCTGGTGCAGTCCTTCTGAGTGCAGGTTCCAGGTGCAGGCCAGGGGTCCAGCAGGGCAGTCCTTCTTCTTCTTTAGTTCCTTTCTTGTTGAATTCTGGAGGGGATCTGAGGTGTGGGTGCAGGTCTGCCAGTTTTATCCTTGCTCCTGGGTGAAAAGCAGGGGGGCCCTGGTTCTCCAATCAGGGACAGGGTCGTCCCCCTGTGATGACCACTTCCTGGGAAGTGTGGCAAAAATCCATCTCAGAAGGCAACAGTCTCTAAAAATCCAACATGGATGAATCTGATTTTTGGAGGTTACATCTGGCTGAGCCCACCCACTGGTGTGGCTAAAAATCATAAACACACCCCTCTCCTGCCCTGTCCTAATCTAATCAAGGGGGCACCTAGCTGTCTGGGGTTGCAGGATGTGGGGGTGTTGCTGGGTGCTGCAAATGTCCTTCTCTGCCTTTGAAGACCAGTTTGGCAGCCCTCCCCCTTCCTGCCTCACCATCTGCTGAGGGGAGATTCTCTCCCCCAAGCACATTCCTTTGTGTGAAGCCACGCCACTTCACACCTAATCAAGGCAGCCTGGCAGAAGCTGCTGCAGGCTGGCCAATCAGAGCACAGCAGCAAAAACAATGCAGAGCTGAAATTGGCAACTTTTTAGGTAAAGTCTAAACTTTTTACCTGAACAAGTTATATTAAATCCCACAACCGGAAGTTGTGGGATTTATTACAACAATTAATTTGATACCAAATTCTTGGTATGTAACATTTAAGGAGACTTTAAAATTTAAAATAAAGTCTGCCCATTCTAGCCTATGAAGGCCATTTACTTCAATGAGGGAAAAACGAATTTGGCTGTTTTTACCTCACCAGGGCTTATAAATCTATTTTTATAAAGTCCCTGCTTATAGTTACATGGCACCCAGCCCTAGGGGCACATAGGGCACACCTTAGGGGTGACTTATATGTAAAAATAAGGTAGTTTAAGACTTTGGAAGTACCTTTAATTCCAAAGTCGAATTTGCATATAACTTTAATTTAAAAGCAGCCAGCAAGGCAGGCTTGCTTTTAAAATGACACTGGGCACCTCAGCAATGCACCTAGGTGTGCACCACCTATGCTGTGGTCCCTAAACCTACATGCCCTACCATATACTAGGGACTTATAGGTAGGTTAACTTAGCCAATTATAATTAGCCTAATTTGCATATCCATTTTACACAGAGCACAGGCCCTGGGACTGGTTAGCAGTACCCAGGGCACCTTTAAAGTCAGGAAAACACCAGCAAAAAGTGGAAAATGGGGGCAAAAAGTTATGGGGCCTCTGCAATCAGCCCTGTTTTCTCACACAACCCCCCCCCCCCAGCCCACACGCCCAGGAGACTCAGCCCAACCCTGGGAGAGTCTTCCTGGCTTGTTAGGCGAGGAAGACAGTGAAGAAAACTGGCTGTCCCTTTGCAGGGCCTACTCTGCCTTACATCCTCCTGTCAGGGTCACTCCCTCTGGGTAGTGAAGCCATCCCAACAGTAAAAGGACCCAACTCAAACTGAAACTTCCATCTAGGGGGGTCTTCCTCCTTTCTCTCTGCCAACTTGGGTAGTGAGGTGCCCACCTCCCCTACTCCAAACTTTGCTAGGGCAACACCTAGCTTACCCAAAGAGGTC
Source organism: Pleurodeles waltl (assembly GCF_031143425.1). Classification (NCBI taxonomy): domain Eukaryota; kingdom Metazoa; phylum Chordata; class Amphibia; order Caudata; family Salamandridae; genus Pleurodeles; species Pleurodeles waltl. The sequence goes on from NC_090444.1 coordinate 1,607,328,849, forward strand.
ACCCAACACTTGAGCAACCCCACCATGACCAACAGGGTCAGGGGGCCTACTTTGTTATTGGCCCTGGGGTCTGCCTCCCAGGCCAAGTACAGTGCTGCCAGGAAGGCTAGCACCCAGCAGAGGCTACTGACAGCTGTCAGTACCCAGAACCACACCCTAAGCTCTCCACTGACAGGTGGCTGAGCTGATTTAGGGGCAACTTTGGGGTCCTGGCACCCCTCTTGCTGTCTAGAGTGGGGGGCTACCACCTCCTGTGGCAGACACCCTCCTTCCACTCTCCCTTCTGTCAGTGCAGGGGCAACACCTTGCATCTGGACAGCTGCCTGACTATTCAGGACTTCCTTGGGGTCAGGTGAGGCCTCACCAGTGCCAACTCTGGGTTCCCCCCTTACTGGGGCAGAAGGCCCTTGGCTCCCTGGAACTCTCTTTAAGAGTGGCCTACCCTTCCTTTTCTTCTTTCCTTTTCTTGGGTACCCCTGTCTCCTAACTGTAGGGACTGACTCCCCAGGACTTTGGGTTGGGGGGGCGCCCTGGGCGACCACCCCATCTGTGACCAGACTCACCTCTGGGAGGTAATTGCCCAGGATACAATCTAGGGGAAGGTCAGCACTGACTACCACCCTAATCCAGTCAAGGATACCCTCCCTCTCTAGGGGCACTATGGCTACAGGTTTGGAGGTGACCTCCCCTGTGGCTATCCTGACTTTCTTTGTCTTTCCTGGGACATACATGTCTGGGGTCACTAACCGGTCACTCACTATAGTGTGACTGGCACAGGTGTCTCTCAGGCCAGTGGTAGGGATCCCATTCACTTGAATGTGGTGGAAGTGCCTACTCCCACCCTCAGGGATCACCAGCTTACCATCTGGTCCTGTCTCCCAGCTCAATGCTAGGAGGACTTCATCATCTGAGGAATCCTCCTCTATGGCTACACTGGACAGCCCAGTGCTAACCACCTTCTTTGGACAGGCTGCATCTCCTCTGAAGTGACCTGTCTGCTGACAGTCAAAGCAAGCCCTACTGTCCAAGAGCTTTTTTAACCCTGGGTCTAACTGTCTCTGCTGGTCAGAGTGGGAGTGGGGTTTACTCTCCTCCTTCTTAGGGTTCTGGGGTACAGAGGGAGTCTCTGTGGTGGGCTTACCACCTCCCTCCTTAGGTTTTTGGGGACCTGTCCCCCCCTTCTTGGAGTCTCCCCCCTGGGACTTGACAACCACCCTGGTTCTCAACCACTCATCAGCTGCCTCCCCTAGCTCTCTAGGGTTGGTCTGCTTAGAGTCCACTAGATGCTGGCGTAACCTTTCTTGGGTACAATTGGTCAAGATGTGCTCTCTCATGATCAGATTGTATAACCCCTCATAAGTATCTACTTTGTTACCAATAATCCAGCCCTCTAGTGCCTTTAGTGAAATGTCCACAAAGTCAACCCAAGACTGGGTACTGACCTTCTGGGTGTCCCTGAACTTCATTCTATATTGCTCTGGGGTCAGACCAAACTTCTTGGCTAAGCACCTCTTCATACTAGGGTATGAATCTGCCTCCTCCCCCCTTAAGGTCAGAAGCCTATCCCTCCCTGAGTTGGGGACCAACTCCCACAAAAGGGAACCCCAGTATTGAGGCCTAACCCTTCTCATTTGGAGTGCCCTCTCAAAGGCCCCCAGCCACTTATCTATGTCATCCCCCTCTACATAAGCAGGAACCACCCCCTTGGGTAATCTGGGGCAAACTCCCCCACCCATGGACACCTCAGCTTCTTTATCGCTGCCTCCATCTCTTTTCTCTTTGTATGCCCACTTTTTCTTTTCTAGGGCCAGCTTCTCTGCTTCCAAAGCTATGTATGCTAGCTGGGCCTCCAGCTCTCTTTCTCTGATGGATGGGTTCTCTCCTCCTGAAAGGACCCCCTTCCCACCACTAGCTTTGGATCTGCCCCTAGTGACTGTATTTACTGAGGACCGTTCTTCCTCATCCTCATTTAGGGTCAGATGCCTTCCCTCCCCTGAGTGGTTAGAGCTTGCATCCTCCCTTCTTTCTCCCTCCTCTGGAGCTTCTTCTGACTCTACCTCCTGGGCCTCAGCCCATGCTGTCAGGGATGTGATCAGGATTTGCTTCCTGAGATCAGTGGTTGCAGGCAACCCTCTTTCAATACACAACCCCCTAAGCTGGACTACTGTCAGTGTGGGTAGGCTAGCCAGATCAAGCTCCATGGTTCCCTAGTTTTGTGTCAACAAAAACTTTTTGCAAAGTTTGGAAACAAGAATTTAGAAAAATTACAAAAATTCAATAATTGAAATTAATCCAAATAAAAAAATTAAAAAAATGTTTGCACTAGGACAATTTAAAGGATTTTTAATTTGTTTTACCTAAAACTGTAACGTGATATTGAACACAAGTACAGGATCCCGTCGCTGCTTCCAATTATGTTGGAAAATGGGTTATTGGTAGGGCAGGTAGGTACCTACACCTAGCAACAAGCCACTAACCTCCACATAGGTACAGTTAGGTCTCAGTAAATTAATCCCAGCTCAACCCTTGGTAGCTTGGCAACGAGCGTCAAGGCTTAACTTAGGAGACAAAGTGTAAAGCATTCAAATATCACAAAACAGTAATTAAATAAAACACAGGAAACAGTTTAAAAATCCAAAACCAATTTATAAAAATAGTTTATATTTTTATCTTTAAAATGACACAAAAACGATTAAAATCGGTTCAGGGGAACCGGAGATATGAATTTTTAAAGAATTATTACTTTTCTAGCGCTTAGAAACAAAAAGCGCCAATCGGGTCATCTGGTTGCACCTCGACCGGGGCAAAGTCAAACTTTCAGGCCGACCGCGATGGAGCCCTGCTCGGCTATAGGTCGCGGGAGGCCTCGGTTAAAAAGTTACCTTCTGACTTAGAGGGTCATTCTGACCCTGGCGGCCGGTGGCCGCCAGGGCCACCGACCACGGGAGCACCGCCGACAGGCTGGCGGTGCTCCAATGAGCATTCTGACCGCGGCGGTTCAGCCGCGGTCAGAAGCGGAAAGTCAGCGGTCTCCCGCTGACTTTCCGCTGCTCATTGGAATCCTCCATGGCTGCGGAGCGCGCTCCGCAGCCATGAGGATTCTGACCCCCCCCTACCGCCATCCAGTTCATGGCGGGAAAGCCGCCATGAACAGGATGGCGGTAGGGGGGGTCGCGGGGCCCCTGGGGGCCCCTGCCGTGCCCATGCCAATGGCATGGGCACGGCAGGGGCCCCCGTAAGAGGGCCCCAAAATGTATTTCACTGTCTGCCTTGCAGACAGTGAAATACGCGACGGGTGCAGTAGCACCCGTCGCACCTTCCCACTCCGCCGGCTCGATTACGAGCCAGCATCCTCGTGGGAAGGTCGTTTTCCCCTGGGCTGGCGGGCGGTTTAACTGGAACCGCCCGCCAGCCCAGGGGAAAACTCGTAATACCCGCCGCGGTCTTTTGACCGCGGCGCGGTAATTTGGAGGGCGGGATCCTGGCGGGCGGCCTCCGCCGCCAGCCAGGGTCATAATGAGGCCCTTAGTCTTTATTTTGAAGTTTTTCTTCACCGGGACGAACCTGCCAGTTGAATCCGACCTCCTGGAGCCCTTGTCCGGATACGCGATGTGGGTTTCCTCGGTGGAGACTTTTACCTTCGGACTTAGTCGTTTTTTCGAGATGAAAATCCTTCGACCGGGGTAAACCTGGATCTTGATCCGACGTCCATGGAGCCCTTCTCGGATACTCTGACTTAGTCTCTTTTTTGGATGTTTTTCTTTACCGGGACGAACCACGAAGTCAGGCCGGGTCGCGGTTGAGGCAAGCCGGCTAGAATTTCCGTGGCGGGTCGGTCCCACTCTGGAGCTTTTTTCCAAAAATTCTCAAATCTTTTCCAAACTTCTGGGGCTTCACCCAGATGTTCTTTTAAGGTTCTTTTGGGGTCCACAGCTCACCCCAAGGGTCCAGAAGTTTTGTGATGGTCCTTGGGGGGTGCGGACTTCAACTCCCAGAATGCACCTGGCGCAAACTCCTTTTTGGCCACTGGACAGTGGTCAGCTGGTCGCTTTCTTCAGGAGTTGGTGCAGGGGACTCTGGTTAGCAATTTTTCACCTGTAGCAAACAGGGAGTCCCTCGTTGAACCAGTTGAAGCCAGGCAAAGTCCTTCTTGTGGTGAAGCCCAAGTGTGCAGCTGGTGCAGTCCTTCTGAGTGCAGGTTCCAGGTGCAGGCCAGGGGTCCAGCAGGGCAGTCCTTCTTCTTCTTTAGTTCCTTTCTTGTTGAATTCTAGAGGGGATCTGAGGTGTGGGTGCAGGTCTGCCAGTTTTATCCTTGCTCCTGGGTGAAAAGCAGGGGGGCCCTGGTTCTCCAATCAGGGACAGGGTCGTCCCCCTGTGATGACCACTTCCTGGGAAGTGTGGCAAAAATCCATCCCAGAAGGCAACAGTCTCTAAAAATCCAACATGGATGAATCTGATTTTTGGAGGTTACATCTGGCTGAGCCCACCCACTGGTGTGGCTAAAAATCATAAACACACCCCTCTCCTGCCCTGTCCTAATCTAATCAAGGGGGCACCTAGCTGTCTGGGGTTGCAGGATGTGGGGGTGTTGCTGGGTGCTGCAAATGTCCTTCTCTGCCTTTGAAGACCAGTTTGGCAGCCCTCCCCCTTCCTGCCTCACCATCTGCTGAGGGGAGATTCTCTCCCCCAAGCACATTCCTTTGTGTGAAGCCAGGCCACTTCACACCTAATCAAGGCAGCCTGGCAGAAGCTGCTGCAGGCTGGCCAATCAGAGCACAGCAGCAAAAACAATGCAGAGCTGAAATTGGCAACTTTTTAGGTAAAGTCTAAACTTTTTACCTGAACAAGTTATATTAAATCCAACAACTGGAAGTTGTGGGATTTATTACAACAATTAATTTGATACCAAATTCTTGGTATGTAACATTTAAGGAGACTTTAAAATTTAAAATAAAGTCTGCCCATTCTAGCCTATGAAGGCCATTTACTTCAATGAGGGAAAAACGAATTTGGCTGTTTTTACCTCACCAGGGCTTATAAATCTATTTTTATAAAGTCCCTGCTTATAGTTACATGGCACCCAGCCCTAGGGGCACATAGGGCACACCTTAGGGGTGACTTATATGTAAAAATAAGGTAGTTTAAGACTTTGGAAGTACCTTTAATTCCAAAGTCGAATTTGCATATAACTTTAATTTAAAAGCAGCCAGCAAGGCAGGCTTGCTTTTAAAATGACACTGGGCACCTCAGCAATGCACCTAGGTGTGAACCACCTATGCTGTGGTCCCTAAACCTACATGCCCTACCATATACTAGGGACTTATAGGTAGGTTAGCTTAGCCAATTATAATTAGCCTAATTTGCATATCCATTTTACACAGAGCACAGGCCCTGGGACTGGTTAGCAGTACCCAGGGCACCTTTAAAGTCAGGAAAACACCAGCAAAAAGTGAAAATGGGGGCAAAAAGTTATGGGGCCTCTGCAATCAGCCCTGTTTTCTCACAGTTACCAAATACTGTTGGTCCACCAGTGCTAATATATGCACAAGGTCAATCTGGCATATGTGATCAGGGAGTAATGACCCAAGATGCAATAAGAGGAGGGTCCATAGGAACTTCCCCAGGTAATGGCCCCAGGAGAACAAGCAGTCGAAAAGCCGAGGTCTTTAATAGATCTTAGCCCAGTGGAAGCACCATTGGAAACAATGCGTCAGGCAGGGTTAGGTCTGCAAACTCCACAGACGATGAGTACGAATGTTTCACAATCACCAATGATGCATGCAGGGAACATTTCAGTGCAAGGTTTTACAGTACAACAGTTGAATGAGTGGTTAGAGAAGACCTATGCTTTGCAAAAGACTACAGTAACAGCAGTAGAACCGGAAAGGTCAGAAAAAGATGATTACCTGAACTTTGTAAGACTGAGAGTGGAAGCTGCAGAACTAGTGGACGGAACAATGGGGGTAAAACGATTAGAGTCATACACAGAAGCAGAGCTGAGGTATCTGTGCCCTAAGATTACTAAAGAGGTAGGCAAAGTGCATCAGAGGCTGGTGAATCTAGCAGACAAATACAACATTGACATTGAAAACACTAAACATTTGAGATTAGACATCGACTCAAAGACTTTGAGCACATGAGGTCTGCCGGAATGAAAGCGCATTTAAAAGAAAACTTGCAGAGTGCGCAAATTTGGGGGTGCATTAGAAAAATGGGAAGGCAGATGGGCAAAGAAAAGAGATAAGGAGAAAGGCGACAGTCCAGGGTCGAGTCAGGCTAAAGCTTCACCCGATACAGAATCTGTAAAAATACTACCCATGAGAGAAACAGCTGGTAGTGTTTTAGTTCATGTGCCGTGGTCCAGAGGAGACATCCTATCTTTTACTAACGATTATCCCAGATTGCGGGAGAAACCGATCGAGTGGTACCAACAAACAGACAGGTTCGTGAAGCTTGCAAAGTGTCTCTTGGAAGACTTGAATACTTTGTTTGAGATCATTGTTCTGCCTGATTTGTGGCTTGAGTATAAGAGAGGGGTAGACTGGCCGACGAAAGAGCCGGCAAGGGATAAGGTGACCGGAGCACCTTCTGAAGAAGTGATGAAGTACTATCATAAAGTGATTGAGTTTTTGAAGCAAAAGGTGTCGCCGAAGGTGACTGATTGGCAGAAAATCGACCAGACCTCACAGGAGGTTAAGGAATCAATCCATGCTTACTATGAGAGGTTGTTGAAGGCGTTCAAATATTATAGTGGTACTGAGACCATTGAGCCAAAAGACATGAACCATCTCGTATTCAGATTTGTTGAAGGGCTGAGACCAGAGGTCAGCCAGATGATTAAGAATCATTTGATTTGTTGGCAAGCGAAGCCAATCGATGAGGTGTTGCAGTATGCAAAATATTGTTGCGACGAAATTGAGCTGAAGCAGAAAAAGCTGAAGGAGAAAGTGATGGTGATGCAGATAAGGGCTGCACAGGCAGGAATACAGGGAAATGGAGTTCAACAGATGATACAGCAACAACCGCAAGTGAATGGTGTGTTTCAGGTGCAGCCGAGGGGTCGAGGTTTTGTGAACCGCGGTCCAGACTTAAATACTGTTGTGGTTCAAAATGACATGCAGGGGATGAAGAAGATGTCACCATGTCACGCGTGCGGGGGCGTGGGGCATTGGAAGCGGGAATGCCCAAATGTGGTGCAGGATGGTGTCGTTCAACAAAGTACAAATGTCGGTACATTGCAAAATGTAAGAGGTCCGAAACTGAGAAATCAAAACCTGAACTTCCGAAATACCATGGTACAGATGCAGGGGTTACAGCCCGTGCAGCAAATGCAAATGCTGCGTGTTCAGCTAGCGCAAATGCAGCAAGTACAACAGCAGGTTCCTATGGTACCTACACAGCAAATGCAATTACCAATGGCTCCGATGGGACAGCAGCAGGTGATGCTTCCTCAGCAGGTCACAGGTCAGTCAAAATAACACAGTACAGCAATTCCCATTACGTGGTGAAGATGGAATGAATGAGGAGTGGTCGGATGACAGCTCAGATAGCGAAGAGTGCAGGCTTGCAGCATCCCTAGAAATAGATCAGAGGGGACCCTATGTAGAAGGAAAGGTAATTGGTCACAAAGTTTCCTTCCTGGTTGATAAAGGAGCTACACACTCTACTGTCAGAAGTGCAGAGGTTCCGAAATTGCCACTTTCGGGGCGTACCATAAGGGTGGTCGTAGAAGCAAACCAGTACCTGACAAACCCGATTACAGATCCAGTACAAGTTAAAATTGGTAACTTCCAGGGACTACATAAGTTTGTAGTCTGCGATTCAAGTCCGGTATCCCTACTGGGCAGAGACTTACTGTGCAAGACAAAATGTTCGATTACCTATTCCAACGATGGAATCGAGGTGCAGACAAATAGTGATGATGAGGGGGATGAAGGTCAGTTCTCAGAGATAGAGACAGGAACTGCAAATGAAGATTACCCTTTGATTACATTGTTCCCGAAGCTTACAGTGATTGATCTACCTGCCGACTTACAGGGAACGGTGACAGAGAAAGTGTGGGATTTGACAGGGAAAGAAGTGGGTCTAATAAAAGGTGTAGAACCAGTTAAAGTACAAGTGAAACCAAATGCAGTGCCGCAATATCATATGGCACAAGACGTTCTTATTGAAGTGTCACAAATAATTGCAGACTTTGTGAAACAGGGAGTTCTGAAGGAAGTGTTGAGCAGCCCATGTAATTCACCGATAATGTGTCTGAAAAAGCCCTGTGGGAAGGTTCAAATTGTGCAGGATTTGAGAAAAATAAACGAGATTTTGGTAAAATGTTGCCCCATAGTGCCAAATCCATCAGTGATCATGTTTCAGGTTCCATGCAATGCTGAATGGTTCATCGTTGTAGACCTGTCACAAGCCTTCTTTCGATACCTCTTCACGAGGACAGCCAGTTTTTGTTCAGTTTCAAATTCCTGGATAAGGTGTACAATTGGTGCAGAATTCCTCAAGGGTTTTCTGAATCACCGTCCATCTTCAATCAGATACTGAAAAAGGACTTAGAATCCTTGGTACTGCCTTTTAATTCGACTCTAGTGCAGTACATTGATGACTTACGGATTGCATCCAAGAAAAGGGATAACTGTAAGTACGACACCATTGCCTTACTGAATCATTTAGGAAAAAATTGACATAAAGTGTCACCCGAGAAGCTGCAGTACTGCCAGAAAGAAGTGAAATACTTAGGACACTTAATTGAAAGAGGGTCCAGGAGAATATCGAAAGAGAGAATAACAGCCATTTTGCAAATGAACCCCCCGACGACAAAGAGAGATGTCAGGATGTTTTTGGGAATGGTGGGCTACTGTCACCAGTGATTACCCAACTTCTCAATTATCTCGAAGCCTTTGATAAGACTGACGGGTAAAGAGATTGAGGATGAGCCGTATACCACAGCTTTGTCTAAGGAAGAGCTTGAGTCATTCATGGAATTGAGAGAGTGCATGTGCAGGGCACCAGCTTTAGGTATGCCTGATTACACGAAGCCTTTTCTACTGTTTTGTCATGAATGTGATGCTTGTTCTTTGTCTGTCTTGACACAGGTCCATGGAGGTGCGAATCGCCCTGTAGCATATTTTTCAGCTACCTTGGACCCCGTCGCAGCAGCCTTACCGGGTTGTTTGCGCGCAGTTGCAGCAGTTGGTCAGAGCCTTACGCAATGTGAAGGCATAGTGATGGGATAGCCCCTAACAGTAATGGTTCCGCATTCAGTTGACATTTTTTTACTCGAACTAAAACTCAGCACTTGACAAATGCCCGACTTACGAAATATGAGACAATTATATTGTGGTCACCTAATGTTTCACTGAAACGATGTACTGTATTGAGCCCGGCAACTCTACTTCCTGCTGAGAAAACTGAAGTTAGCAATGAGGAGGAAGTGGAGCATGACTGTCTTGAGGTGACAGAATTATGTACCAAGCCACAACCTGATATTCAAGACACACATTTTAAAGAAAATGACTGCATTATGTTTGTTGATGGGTCTTGTTTGAGAGATTCAGTCGGAACACTGAGAGCTGGTTACGCTGTATGTACCATAGCTGGTATCATCGAAGCTTCCTGGCTCGAAAGGGTGTTTTCCGCACAAGTGGCAGAGTTAGTTGCCCTTACCAAGGCATGCCACGCAGCTGCAAATCTGAGAGTCACTATCTATACTGACAGCAGATACGGATTTGGAATTGTACATGATTTTGGCCAATTGTGGTCACAGAGAGGTTTCATGACCTCTTCTGGTTCTCCTGTGAAAAATAGTGAACAAATTAAGGACTTGTTACATGCGATTCAGTTACCTCTTGAAATTGCCGTGGTAAAATGCAATGCTCACGTTAAGTCACAAGACTTTGGGCCAAAGTCCCGCCGACAAATGACCGCACCGCGGTCAAAAGACCGCGGCGGCCATTCTTACATTTCCGCTGGGCCGGCGGGCGCTCTCCAAAAGAGCACCCGCCGGCCCAGCGGAAATGCCCCTGCAACGAGGATGCCGGCTCCGAATGGAGCCGGCGGAGTTGCAGGGGTGCGACGGGTGCAGTGGCACCCGTCGCGTATTTCAGTGTCTGCATTGCAGACACTGAAATACTTTGTGGGGCCCTCTTACGGGGGCCCCGCGGCACCCCCTACCGCCATCCTGTTCCTGGCGGGAGACCCGCCAGGAACAGGATGGCGGTAAGGGGTGTCAGAATCCCCATGGCGGCGGAGCGTGCTCCGCCGCCATGGAGGATTCTGTAGGGCAGTGGTAAACCGGCGGGAGACCGCCGGTTTACCCTTTCTGGCCGCGGCTGAACCACCGCGGTCAGAATGCCCTTGGGAGCACCGCCAGCCTGTTGGCGGTGCTCCCGTGGTAGGTGACCCTGGCGGTCACCGGCCGCCAGGGTCAGAATGACCCCCTTTGTGTCCATGGGAAACAGCTATGCAGATCAAGTCGCAAGGTTTTGCGCATTGAACTGTATATCGTTTAAGGATCAGTGGGAATTGTTACCGCAAACTGAAAATGACTTGTGCTTGAACCTTGCATTAAGGGTGGTAGATACCCTAGATGAGCTAAAGACACTACAGAGTTGTGCTAGCAAAGAAGAAAAAACACTCCTGGCAAAGAATGCAATGTACACAAAGGGCTGACGACTTATGGGTCTCAGAGGAGGGGAAATTAGTCTTGCCAAACAGTCTTCTGTCACAATTCGCAAGGCTTTATCACGGACAGGCTCACCTTGGGAGAGATGCAATGATCAGGTCATTCAAAATCGATTGGTTTAACCCAAAGTTCACACATGCCGCAGAGGTTACCTGTCACAGGTGCATCATCTGTCAAGAGATGAATGCCGGGAAAGGGACAGTGGTAACTTTGAGCCACATTGGGAGAGCTGGTGGTCCATTTAGCAAAATGCAAATGGATTTCATTGAGATGCCTGTTTGTGGAGGATTGAAGTACGTGTTGGTGATTGTGTGTGTTTTCAGTCACTGGATTGAAGCCTACCCCACACGTAGAAATGACAGTCTCACAGTTGCAAAGCTGCTGCTTAGGGAATTAATACCCAGGTTCGGTTTCCGGTCTCTATAGAGTCAGATAGGGGCAGACACTTCGACAATGAGGTAATTAAACTCTTGTGTGCCGCATTAGACATCGAACAGAAGCTGCATTGTAGCTACCGCCCTGAAGCATCAGGACTAGTAGAGCAAATGAATGGTACCTTGAAATCAAGAATGGCAAAGATGTGTGCAGCTACCAATATGAAATGACCAGATGCATTACCCTTAGTGCTGATGTCAATGAGGAACACCCCTGATAAGAAGACAGGATTATCACCCCATGAAATACTCATGGGCAGAGCTATGAGGTTACCAGCAGTACCTGCAAATGCTCTAGTTAATATCACAGATGATATGGTGTTGGACTACCGCTAAGGTGTGGCTGATGTGATTCGGTCTTTTTCTCACCAGGTAGAAGCTAACACATTGCCACCGATTGGAGATCCAGGTCACACCCTACAGGCCGGTGACTGGGTGGTTGTCTAGAAGCACGTGAGAAAGTCGTGTTTGGAACCGCGCTGGAAGGGGCCGTATCAAGTGATCTTGACAACAACTACTGCTGTGAAATGTGCAGGCGTTCCAAACTGGATACATGCCAGTCACACAAAGAAGGTAACATGTCCAACTGACAAGGAACTTGAAGCTTCCGGCACAACAGTCCCAGAAAGGGAAGTCTCAGGGTCAGAAAACAGCCAAGAGGGAACTGAGACTGCCGGAGAGCCCACTGAGAACAGCCTTGTCCCTCAAACAGTGAATGAATTCGAGAGAGGTGACAGAGTGCCTATCTCAGTAGAGGCAGCAGGAGAACTAAGTCAAGGAGAGGTTCTCCCAGAAGTAGACGGATACGGGTTAGAACTTGAACCCGTTACAGAAGAAGAAGAAGGGGAAATAATAGAAAGAGGTCAAAGTGTACCAGCATCCCCTGAGCCAGTTGCAGGTCCATCAAGCGAAAACACCATATTACAAGAGGAGGGTGCTGTTCAGCGTTCTGAAAAGATAAAGCGCAAGAAGACGCATAAGGGAGATAACTGGCCAGAGAAACCGGTTGCAAGGGTAAGAAGCATACCAGGTGAAACAATAACAGAAGAAACCGATACATCTCGAATAGAAGATCTAAGTGAAGGAGAATTGCAAGGTGAACGCAGACTGAAAAGAAAGAGAATCGCAAATAGAAGGTACACAGGTCCTGAATGGGCGTATGCCACAACATCTGAATGGCAACAAGAATTCTTAGCGTTCTGTTTTGACCAGGCCAATACTACAGTACCTGAAATAACTCAAAGAAGAAAAAGACTTTGTTAAAATCGAAAGCTGAAAACTAAAGAAAAGAGACTTATAAATTACCAGATGCAACACTGATAACCTGATTTTTGAAAACCTGATTATGACAAGCTGCTAACCTGATTTGACAAAAGGGGTCCTGGAGTGAATGAAAACGCTGTAAATACACGCAAAGAGAGAAGAGAAGTTTATATCGTCCTCAAGTTGATTGTTATTCTACTATCTGATTCTGTACAAACATGGCTTATAATGGAGGAAGTAACAAGAAGAGTAAGGTGTGTGGTTGGTTAAGCCTTATAATAGGTATTGTGTGTGCAGTAATAATTGTAGAAGTGATTGTGGGAATGCCGTGGTTGGATAAGAAAGTGACTAACAATGCTTTAAAACCTGAGACTACAACATTAACACAGTGGGAAAAGTTTGAGCAGGATGCAAGACACTTGCATGAGGGGACTAATTCAAAGGGGGAGCTCTCTACTAATGTCTTCTATCGCTTGCTGAATGAGTATGTTGAAACCATGGATGCAAAAGACTGTTATGTGTGTACGAAGATTCCTTCATCAGTGCAAGAAGGGGTCACCTATCATAGCCTTCCATTAACTTACGGGATTAGCTGTAGCTTGCTACTAACCAGATTCTATAATCAAGAGCATGTGCAATACTTTTATTCAAACCTGGATGTTGTGTTTTCTTTTGTGCCTGTGATTGAGTTTCTGAATAAGCTAGCTAAGGAGCATGATATAAAAATAGTTAGAGGTTTCTTTGAACCAACGCTAACATTTGGGACTGCTTATGCACATCGCAACTATCTAACTTGCTTACTGTCACCTGTAGAGAAAAGCTTCTTAGATCATACTGACGATAAACGCAAAGCATTAAAAGAAAGATTAGAAAAGGGGCTATAAAAACGTACATATGCAAATGATTATGCTTACACCGCAATCAAGACACAAGGCAAACTAGCTATAGATGCATTACATGTAGGTAGACTTTGTATATATAGGCCAAAATCTGTGCAGGACAATTTGTTTGTGGGAATGAGTGAATGTAGACATGTGTTTTGTGTTTCAGAGTAAATGGACATTTATGTTGAATGGACAGGATCCAGCGATCCCTGGGATCTATTACATCTGTGGGCTTAATGCTTATTACCGTCTCCCTAAGGGATGGTATGGGACATGTTATTTGGGAATAGTTTTCCCAAAGATTTACCAGATTGATGACTTAAAGCAAATACCTAAAACGTCTGAATTACAGATTACACATGAGCCAACTGGGTGAGGGAACAAAAACAGGTTTGCATAGAACTAGTCACACATGGGATAATTGTGCATTGTCAACACTGAACACTTCAGTGCTGCCAACTTATGGAGATGTGTTGTGCATTGTCACCTAGCCAAATCAAAGGGCCTCACTGTTGCATTTCACCTGCAATTACATATGTCTAATTGGATAGGATGCCCAGGCCAAGTAGTGCAACCATGTTACCACCACAGTGGAATCTATTGTGTGTGTGGAAGTATCATGTCACCTCCAGTGAATGTACACGGACACATATTTCTCACTACATAACGCATGAGAGATACACACTGAACTGCAAGTTTCTAAATATACCAGAGATAGCAGGTCAATTAGCCAAACACCAGTCAAACAACCCAATGCAGAAAGAACCTCACAGAAGCCTAGGATCCCACACAATACCACAAACACATATGAGTCACAGACGACACAAGATAACTGCCATGCAAAGTGACATTCCTGGTGCGACCAACAACAAAATACTTACCCCCATTTTCTCTTTCAGCTGATCAGGGTTTTGGGATCCAGCCATGGATCATGACCCCATTTGCCAACCCAAGCACAGTAGCAGAGCATGCCTATAATGAGGCACATCTGAGGACACGCACCATATTTGAACGGACTTTTGGCAACCTGAAGTCCAGATTCAGGTGCCTGGACATCACCGGAGGCAGCCTCCTAGATTCCCCAGAAATGGTCTGCAAGATCATTTTGATCAGTGCCATCCTGCACAACATTTGTGTTAGGAGGAACATTCCCCTATAGGAACCTGAACAACAAATGCCTGAAGAGGAGGAGGAGGATGCTGTCTGGGAAAATGTGGGGGAACATTCTAACACAGCTGCAGTAATGCGTTGCCGACAACATATAGTAAAAAAAAAATACAACAATAGTCATTATCACCACTTTGTTATGATATGGAATTAAACACCTCACTTCATCACTCAATCATGCTCTGGGTAATTATTTATGCATCACATGATCTCTTGGAATCATAATCAGAGTTTTGCCTCATGGAGCATTGCAGAAAGACAAATTTGCATCCTTCAGATGCCACATCACATTTGATGGGTATGAATGTACAGCAAACATCACAACAGTTTTTATGAAATACATCCTGTCTATTTCACATTTGAAGGGCAATTTCATAGGACCACAGCTATGAGACACATCAATCATAAGGTAAAAAAAGTGCATCATACATGAGGAAGTGGATGTGAAATTGCATTGGTAACAGGGATGTATGAGCAGACCCTTGACAGCAGTAAGTGTGACATCAGCTATCTCTGCAAGGAGCATGTGTGACTAGAAGTGCATCAAACCTGAAAATGGATAGCACAAGTGTCCCAGGTATGACAAGCAATGCTCACAAGACATGCCCTGCGTAGTCCATCCCAGGTAATAAGTCCTGCCACTGCCATGTTTTAAGTCTCTGCCCACCCTTCCCTAGGGGGGCGCTGTAAATGGACTATCTGTACCCTGGGAATCATCATCTACACTCACCCCGACTCCCATTCCGACTCCTGTGTGCTTCTCTCTTCAGTAGGGTATGCCATAGTTCTAGACTTCAGGTCCCCTAACGCACTGCCTGGTAGTCGGTAAGACCTGTAATCTCCTGTCCATTACTTCCCATGTGAAAGGTCCAGTTGGCCCCTTATACAGGATTCTCAACTCCAGGACTTGTGAGAGACTGAAGCTGCACACACCTGTGAGCACTCTCATGCAGCCCAGCCATTTGACTCTGCCCTGCCCTTGCTGCAGCCTGGAACTGCTTAGAAGCTGCCATTTCCTGAATCTCCTTGTTGTGCATTGGAGTACAATTCATTTGTATACCAGAGCCCTTGTGGGATTGTGTTACAGTGCAGAGTACACCAGAAACTGCTCTTTGTTTTCATGGTGTTGTTCCTGCTTGTTCCAGTCAGACTTTGCTCACTGGGGCCCATATTTATACTTTTTGACGCACAACTGCGCCAACGCAGTTGTGCGTCAAAATTTTAACAGCCGGCTAACACCATTCCAACCCGCCAAAGCGGGCGCCTTATTAATGGAATGACGTTAGCCGGTGCTGCGGACTGGTGTGCTTAAAAAAAAATGACTCACACCAGGCAGCGCCGGCGTATGGAAAAATGGGGGTTGTGCTTAAAAAAATTGTGCAAGTCAGGTCTGAGGCAAAATTCAGGCCTCAAACCGGATTTGCGCCATTTTTTTTTACGCCCAACCTCCATTGACATGACTCCTGTCTTAGCATAGTGGCATGTAGGGGGGCCCAAATCAGGCCCCCCTATGCCACAAAAAAAATCTGTAAAAAAGACTTACCCGAACTTACCTTTACTTTCCTGGGATGGGTCCCTCCATCCTTGGGTGTCCTCCTGGGGTGGGCAAGGGTGGCAGGGGGTGTCCCTGGGGGCAGGGGAGGGCACCTCTGGGCTCCTTCCGAGCCCACAGGTCCCTTAACTCCTGCCCTGACCCAGGCGCCCATCAGGCTGTGCACCGTTTTTTAAGGCCCAACCCCTGCTGTGCGTCAAAATGACGCCACAGTATAAATAAGGGGCACAGGCCTTAAAGTCATTTTTTGGAAGGGAACGCCTACCTTGCATATAATTAACGCAAGGCTGGTTCACCCTTCCAAAAAATGACGCACATGGTGGAATTTTGACGCCCGTGGGGTCGGACGTCAAAGTATAAATATGGGGCAGGGTTTGCGCCGATTGTGCGTCAACATTTTTGACGCACATTCGGCGCAAACAGAGTTCAAATATGCCCCTGGGTATTTGCCTTGTTCATGTTTGTTCCTGACAGAGCCGGCATCCTTTTAGCCAGACTGGTTCCAGTCTTTGCGTTAACCAGAGATGTTCCCTGTGGCTACATTTGCCTCATAGTTGGTTTCCATGCCCTCCATTTCCTCATGGGGTATTGTGTCTTGTAGGTCTACGATCAGTCCTCAAATGTATAGAAGAGTTTAATTTGTTTTCTTATCTTATTTTGTTCTGGGACATGTTTTCAAAGGGGTGAATCCAGCCCCCATTCCTTTTCTGGTTTTGCATGTATGCATTAGTGCCAAACAGTGACAGTGTGCTATGGCTGTATGCCTGGATTTGGTACTGTGCCTCCAGCCCAACAAACAAGGGCTGCTAATGTGTATGTAAGGACAATACATTTTTGTGCCCTGATGGTCCAGACGCAGATTCACTTCTGATGGAGCTTGCGTGGTGACCAGCTGTGAGATTAATCAGCACAGATGCACTGATGTTCCCTGTTGTGGTGGGAATTTCAGAGCCCTACCCTGTGTACAAATATAGTGATGAAACCTGCCTGTTTGTCTATTACTGATCTATAAAGTATTTGACCACACCAAGGTTGCTCTGTCGTCACCCTTCTGAAATTTCTCCTGTACCATAGCTGCCTATCCCCTTGTATGCTGTTACCTGATCTTTGGCTTTACGTCAAATCTTCTTTGAAGGATACTCGGTTAATTCAAGGGTTGGCTCCACAGACTCCTGACTAGACAATAACTGTTACACCATGGAGGCCAATACTGACACAGGGTACACATGGCCACACACTTGAATTAGACACTTGTGTGCAATGAACCACTGGAAATATGTGAACACATGCAGCATGGGCTGCTGCTCCACCACAGCCACAGGAGGAACATAGGTCATTTACATTAGTCAAACTGTGGTGTACATAATAATGTTATGATTGAATTTGAGACACTGTGTCACAAACACTGTACCTATCTAGCATATTCAAATGCCTGACTCATGGGTAGTATACACACAAGTGACCATGAAGTGGTAGCCAACATTTCAAGAGATGTTAGGGGTAACATATCTGACATTGCCCTCATTAGCCATCCTCGATCTTTCCTGTGTATAGCTTGTCATGGGAAATGTATTGTCCCCAATGTCAAGCAAGTACACACAGCATAAGAGGCAATAGATATTATAAACACATATCATGACAGATGTACCTCATTGATTGGCATCTGATGGTAATACCCATTTGTTACACATTCATACATGAACATTACGCCAAACAATTTGCATGCCGTTCCAACAGAGGCACACAAATAATTTTAACAGACAATTCACA
Source organism: Pleurodeles waltl (assembly GCF_031143425.1). Lineage (NCBI taxonomy): Eukaryota > Metazoa > Chordata > Amphibia > Caudata > Salamandridae > Pleurodeles > Pleurodeles waltl. The sequence goes on from NC_090444.1 coordinate 1,607,346,603, forward strand.
CACAAAACACACAGGCCCTGATTCATTTTTTAGTAGCATAACCTTGCTGTCCTCTATTGATGCAACACCTGCACAAACTTGAAAAATCAATATTAATTTCCAAAGTTTGTGCTGCTGTTGCATCAGTTAAGAGAGATAATCGTGCACAACAACATGAGTATTATGGGCCGCAGTAGTATGGTCTGCCACAGGTGCCCAAACACTAGAACATACACTGCAGGTCATACCATCCTATCTTTGACTAGTTATAGGCTGCATGCATGTTAAAAATGGAAAAAATGACGCAAACACACTTTAAGACAGAATTTTTGACGCAAATGCGTAAAAAATTATGCTATTGCGTCAAAAAATTATGCTCACGCACATTATACATCAATTGGTCCCTAACGTTAATTCCACCAGCGCACCCCAGGCATGCGGATATCCATTGATAATGTATTGGTCCATGAATGTGTGAGATATGCATAAAAAAATATTGACGCAAACCCCGTAAGCATCAGAAATGTACACGCAAGACAAAAAACGGGCCACAAGTGAGACAGGAAGTGATGTAACAGGATTTCCTGTTTGCAGAAATGGTACACTGGGTGTACTTTCACTTTCATTTTGCAGTCTGTGATTATTCTAGACTGTGTGGCTGTGTTTTGGACTGTCTCTCTGTGGATTTTGTGATTTTGTCTCCTGTGTGCTCTATATATTGTCTTTTGGCGTTTGGTAAGTGTCTTTTGTATCCTGTGTAAGTGTATTTGTGTAATTAATTGTATTTACATTTGTCTTTGCGCTGTTGGGAGTCTGTTTGTGGGTAGTATTAGTTGGTGTAGTTTTGGGCTGTCTTTGGGTTAGATAAGTTTCCTTTTTCTACCTCCTTTCCCTGTTTTTCCCTCTTTACTTTTGTATTATTATTTTGGTATGATATCGGGAAGGCCAAGGCTGGGGTGCATGGGTGAGAAGGAGCTAGGGCCATTTGTGTGGCTCGTGTTCCACTTCCTCCCCCTGATGTTGGAGGCTGAGGACCGTGTGATACCCATAGAGGGGTATCACACAGAGGTAAGACGGCTGAGGTGGGAAAAGGTGCTGTTCCACCTGAGGTGCATTTTCAACACCCAACGTAATGATCACCAGCTGAAGCATCGCTGGGCTGACCTGGTGGCCCAAGAGCAGGACCTGCTGGACCACCTGGGTGTGATGATTAGTGGCCCTGTTGGTGAGTACCAAATTGACTAATGTGTACAGTACAATGCTCTGAAGTGACAGTAGCAGATGTTGTGACAATCTGCATGCAATGTTTGTGGACATGTGGAATGCAAGTTGAACAAACTGTGAGTGTACCAGGAATGGGATGTATTTCACATGGTAATACATGAAAACAATGCAGTCCACAGTTTTGTGGAACCATGTCAGAACAGTATTCAGGGCCATACGTACCAAGCTCTTCATAACCTTCACTATTATCTTAGGCTCATATTTCTACTTTGTTTGTGCTGCATTTGCGTAATTTCTGGACGCAAAAAGTAGTGCATAATTGCTACATTCAAATTTATTTTGCTAATTTGCGCAGCTGTTGCGTCAACAAATGAAGCAAATGCGACACAAAATAAATTACTCATCTGGGCCTAAGTTCTGTGTGTTTACGTCTGGACAAACCCAAATGGGCCATTATGCTACCAGATTGCATTATCACAAAACAGGGTCATCTCGTGGCATTTCGTAGTAGGCGTTAAAATCCTATAATTAAGTAGCAGGGCCCAACAACGTTTTTGCTTGGACACAATTGCCAGGACTGAGCTATTGCAGTTACCATCTGTGTCACTTTGGTGCCAACCCATTTTCTAAATTGAAAGGGCCAGCATGGGATCCCTGCTCTTTGTGAATGCATGGTCACAAACTATTTTTGAGCATGATGTTTGTTGTGCAAGGGACCACTGACTGCTTCCATGATACTATTTTAGTGAAGAAATTGGTTGTTAAATTACTTTCGGTACACCTCTGTTGAAATATAGCAGCATTTCTACAAATGTAAACTTCTCAGTATGAAGGCAGTCACAGACATGGTGGTCTGCTGAGCTCAGCAGGCCAGCATTCCTGGGAGTGCTGCCATTCCCAAGGTGTTTTCAAATAGATACCCACCCCATCATGACTGCAGAAGTAGGACATTTGCTACCCCATTTTTCATTATCGAACAGTGTCAGTTCGGGTGTACTACCTCTGATCACCCAACTTGCTAATTGTAAGTTGATGAATTTGGCAATGTGTGATTCACAATACCTGATATAGGTACACATGGCCAAGAGTGACACATTTCAGGTGCAATGACTACACCTGTGCCCATGCATTCTGTCAATAATGATCAACTAAGACACTGTCAGCATACATCATTTTGCAGTTTTGAAACAGAAAAGTGGCCAATCCATGTTTAGAGCAATATTGTTATCAATTAACACACAGGATCCCCACCATCATGTTGTCATAGGGGGCATATACGGCTTAGGGTACACTGCCAATGTGGCATATGTAACTTACATACAACACTGGCATACCTATTATGGGCCACTGAAAGCACAATAATTCATGAAAGCAAATCAACCCACATGTCCATAACACAGTTACTCATTGTCCTTTGATGCACAATCCACAATAATTGAGTGACTGGTATTGCAGTGCACCAGGAATGTGACATGGCATGTGTCTCCCAATTACAAAAGATGAAATGGAATACCATCTGGAATGTATTATCCACAAAATTGAGTAATCATGTTTGGCACCACCTGATTGTTAGGGCCAGTGCATGTGTGCATATGTGTGTCTATCACACACTGGAGTGACAGTGTCATCGCATGTTTGCAGTGGTATGTCTGTTGGGGTGTCTATATGCCTGATGTGCAGCTCTATCATATAAAATGTCACACACAGTGATTTGTTGTTCCATCTTTTGTACAGTGAGCAGACATTGAGCACATATCACCTTTCCATGTTTTACAGGTGGCCCAGCCCCCTACACCATAGGTGAAGTGGCTCGATTCAAGGACCCAGACGTATCCAGTAAGTGTGAAAATGTTTGTCCTGTGTTGTGTTTGCAGCTGTTGTGTGATTGACTCCTGTGTGTTGGACTCATTGCAAGATATGATGAGCTGGCACGTGATCTGTTATGTGACTTGACAGGAGGATGACATAGTGTTCCATGGAAGAGTCAGACATTCACTGGCAGAGAGTCATATATTGGGAGTCGAGTGCTGCGAAATAGGCATGGGCAGGTGAACAAGGTGATTTGTAGCCACATGTATGCCAACATTGATTTGGAGATGGCAGTGATGCATCAGTTTTACACACAAACGTGTGCATCCCTGTTAAGTAATAAACATGTAGGACTGTATGGGTGAGTGTCCCACAGCATCTAGCTCCACATGTTGTACTTCATTTATGTGGCACTTGAGTGATATGTGTCAGTGAGATCTGATGTTGATGGTTGTCCCCAAATAGAAACATGAATGCAGATGTGATTGTCCAATGGTTGGCTCAATCCTAGTCGGCAGGCCTCTTTACCTGTGGTCCACTGACTAAAACCATGTACAGCTGGACAAAGCTTCGTGGTTGTCCTTGATGTTTGAAAATATGTATTGCATGCCCATCCCCCCTGAGGCACAGGGTTAGGGGGAGAAAATATATGTAGATAGGTATGCTGGTCACAGTGTAGATGACAGACATGTAATTCAAGCATGCATGTGTGCCAAACTACAATGCCCCCTTATGATTACCAACTGCATACCATCCTGCCAGTTCCATATACAAATCACAGGTCTTGTGTGCCTTGAATTTGATCCAGAAGATAGGGATTAGTTGCCCTGTCACATGTTGAGTACTTGCAGCATTTGTTATGTGACCAATAGCACTACATATATGCACAGATCAGTTAATTAAGGACACACCTTGTTGTGCATTGCTGTGCTGTTAGATACTTGATGGATAGGCTAGGTTGGCATGTCATTCCTCAGGGACATTCAATCATATGTACTGTGATTTGGACTGCATGTGCTACTTGTGAGGAAGTGTTAGATTATCATCTTTACATGCATCACACAATGATGTCACTAATGTTTGCCTGTCTCTGTTTTTTACAGCTGCCCACATGAATGCACGGGAAATCCGTGAATTTCAGCGGCGGGCAGTGTGGTTCAGAGACGTCCTCGATGTGGAGGCTGGGTACCATATGATGGCTAGGTGGTATCGTCATGAGAGAGCCACAGGGGCATGCAGGGCTTTTAGCCAAGGGAGGCCAGCATTGGCCACAACAGCCGCCACCACACCAACTCCAAGCACAGTGGACACTGGGATGACAGCCACTCCAGCTGGTCCCTCGATCTCATCAGCACAAGGCCCAACAGCAGCACCATCTGCACCACCACCTCCAACCACAGCACCAGCACCTGCAACATCAAGTGCTACTCAGACCACCACAGCTGGAGTAATGGACATGGCAGCTTTTCACAACCTCCAATGTGACATGCAACGTATGTTGCGGCGCATGGATAGTCTACAGCAGGAGGTGGCCCGCAACAGCAGGAAACTGTGATTGATAAAAAAAATAATGAGGAGGGCAAATCTTTGAGTTGATTGTTCCTCACACCTAATTCCGTCCCCTCTTTCCTCATACTATTTTTTAGTGGATTTAAGGGGCTTAGTGATAGGTTAGAGTAGGCTGTTAGTTTAGTTAGGATAAGTGGATTGGGGGTGGGGGAGTTATATTATTAAATGTTGGTTTGTGGGTTGGTGGGTGTTGATGTTTGGGTTTATGTGTATTTTAAAAAAAATAAAAAACATTTTTACAAAATTAGAAAATTACAAAAAAAAATATATTTGTTGAGGATTAGTTAGTATGTGTTTATGTTAGTATATGTTGTACTACACGTGTTCCGTCATATAAGGGGTTGGAGGGTTCAGAGTGTTTAGTTACATGTGGTAAGTAAGTTTAGCTTAGGGTATTTAGGGCCAGTTGTGGGTAATGTATAGTTAGGATAGGTTAGGTTAGTTTAGGTGTTTGACATAGTTTAAGTTTCCTTTCATAAATATATAATAACATTTTATGTACTCCTTTACAGTATGTGTCAGATGCTTGGGGATCAGGGCCTTTGCATGAGAGTAGAGTGTCAAATTTGTGTTTGACTGTGTGTTCCATCCTGCATCCACATCCCATTTGTGACATGGTTATTCCCACTTCCAAATGAGCTGTCAAATTGGCAGCTACAACAAAGCTACTTCTCTATGCATCTGCCATCCATTGGACCCACAACTCAAGGTAACTGTGGTTCCCAATTTTTGGGAAGGTTGGTGTGATTTTAAATCTGTCATCGTTTGATCCTGAGTTGGAATCTTGGGCACTGTGGGATGTCTGCCTGCAGCCTGATGTTCATGTGAACTCTGATAAACTGAGTGGTGTCACAATCGTATGAAGTTCAGTATACATAAATCACACCTATGATTTATTACATTGTACTCCCAGGTGACGTTATTGTCCAAAGACTCGTACACATCCATTCCTGCTATATGGTGTGGGTGTGGGATTTAAATTTAGAGTCAGATGTCACATACATAACGATTGTCTTGTAGGGTATGTGGGCAGCATTGAGTTTCATCTTGTAGATACTTTGGGCCTCACATATACAGTTCTGCACAGCATTATACTGTTTGTGATGCTTTAACTTCAGAAATAACCCAAAGGCAGCACAAATTATGATAAAATCCAGACCCTTGTGCAAAGATATCAGCCCATATTCTTTCTACACTATTAGATTGACATTCTGTGGCCATTGACATGTTACATGCATCACGTATCTCCTGCACAGTTGATGTGTCACATTACACAGAGACAAAGTGGTTGTGTAGGTGCTGTTTATTTTAAAGTGCTGTAGTGCAATATTTACATAGTCCAGGATTGTAAGTCCTTTAGTGTGACACCTTCTATTGTGACGCAACACAAGTGCAATGGTGAGGGACATGTCATTGGACATGCTGCAATGGAGTGTCACTCAGTGCAGAGGAACATGAATTGGAAATTATGCAGTGAGAGACAATTGCAGTCCATAGTGGTAAGGTAAACAGAGTGTTGGAGAACAACGCATGTTACCATCTGTAGCAAGACTGGCATGTTATCAAGCATAGGACATAGGAAAATCACTGCCCATTTGGCATGGACTGGTGCTACCGGGTACTCCTATGGCTGAAGGTGATCTGTTCCACGTCTTCATCTTCTGATATGTGTGTAGTCTCCTCTGCCCTTGGTGGTGGTGGGTTTGAGGGGGCAACACACACTTCAGTGTTTGAAGAAGTGGACTCTGAATTCCCGGTAGCTGCCAACTATTGGGCTATTAAGGGCATAACTGCAGCAAGGAGGAGCTGCTGGTTATTTAGTATAGCAGCTACATCGCTGTGGTAGGCAGCCAGGTCGGCCCTGAGGGGATCATGATTGTAGTCATGCACGCAGTGAAGTGTTTGGGATGCCAGGTGTTGTGACAACTCCCTAACTGCTGTGGGGAAGTCCCTCACACACTGTTGTAGTCCTTGAAGTAGGGATTGTTGAACTTGCATGGCTGATGACTGTTTTGCAGATGTCATCATGCACATGCACATCCCCTCAAGGCTGCCTTCCATATTATGCATCCCCACCCACACATCCTTGCCAGCTCCCGCTGTACTCCCACTACTGTCCTCTCAAAGGTGGTACCAGTGTCATCAGAGTCCTCAGCTGTCTTTGAGCTGGCCGGTTGTACTATTGGGGTGGTGGGTGGGTCATCTGTGATGGCTGCTACATCTGTGCTCCTCCTTGCAACTTAAGGTGGGGTCTGGAGGGTTCCCAGGACATCTTGGAGGGTTTCCTGGCTAATCCATGTCATCAGGGTATTCCAAGACAGGCATATCCATAGGAGAGCCATCGTCCTCTGCAATGAGATATTGTACAATTAGTGTGTCTGTGTTGTGCCAGTTGTAATGTGACGTCACTGACTTCCTATTAGTGGAACATTGTAATCTTGGTTCATGTTCATTGTTCCTGTCATTAATATTGGCATTCTCACAGGCCTATGCCCCACCTGCATGTCACATGTAGTGTGGGCAGTTTGGGGAATTATCTGCGTCACATCCTCTAGGTGTAGGTTCTGTCCAAATTGTGTCTTGCCAACTTCTTGTCCTACTCACCCCTCCCTCTACTTCCATTAGCATGGTGAGGCCTTGCAATGCCTGTGGGTGTTCTGATGCCACTTGCACCACACATAACAAAATGGGACTGACCCAGTCTATGATATTTCACATACACCTATACATTGCCGAGACCTAGCACACACCAAGTATTGCATTGGCATGACACAATACAGGTGTCAGCATTGGTAGTGTGTCATGTTGATGTTTGCAAATGTGTGCTACATTGGATTGCACTGATAGGCCTGGAAATGTTCTATTTCCTCTTATGCCTGTGAGGGTGTGTTTCACTAGCTAGACTCATATGTCCTCCCCCTCAATGCTGTTGTCTTAGCAGTATGACAGTTGAGATGTTGCAAGGTGGCATTGCAGCTATTGTAACACAGGCACGGGGTAGACCCTGGAATGGGCAGCATAGGTATGACATTACTGCTGTGTACTTCATAATGTAAGTAACAATACATGATGCATATTGCGCCTATAGACATGAGCTTTTGACAGGATGTACACTGTTAGGAAATGGAGGGGATCGATCACGTCGTCATCATGAACCCTCTATTTTGGTTGTGTTTGTTCCATTGGCACCTAACTGCCATGTCCTACTTGACCAGCACACACAGCACAGGTGGTAGTGGCAACTGTTGTCAATGGAAAATGCTGCTTGAGTAATTGGCCTGAGACTGGGCATTGTCCCCATGTTCACGTTCTGACAATACCAGCTGTCCTGTGACAGCAGCCCAGTTTTACCTTCTATCCTACTTTCCTGGACTAGCTTTGCCTTTCCAACAGCCTTGGCATGGTGGAGTACCCCCATGCAAAGGTTGTTGGTGTTGTGTTGTGCTGCGCCCATGGATTCACCTGCACAGCCCATGCACCCGTGCTGTGCCCCTTTGCCCTTTCCACTGCCTGATTTCCCTGGCTGACATGCAGTGTGTAGTAGGTATGTACCTCCCCGTGCTTGCAGTTAACATTTAGGCATTTTTGTCCCCCATGCAACTTACCCTGCACATATGTTGTTTCCTGGTAGTCTGCGCTGTCCTGTGATTCCTGTGATGATCTCCTCTGGGATGACGTCTGCCACCATCTCCTCCATCTCATCCAGGGCCTTCTGCGGTGCTGGACTCCCACCTCCAGTCTGCAGTGCTGCCTTCCTGTTCCTTGCCATTTTTTCCTTCGTCCTGCGCTTGCAGTCATGCCAGCATTTCTTGCACTCCATGACAGTTCTCAGTACCTCTGCCACACTGTTTATCTTGTTGACAATTTGTTGCCAAATTCCCTCTCTCCTCCCAATTGGCAATTCTGAGGTGATGAAATGTTGATGCTGGTGCTCTGTCACCTCTATGGCCAGTATTTCATGCTCCTCTGTACTGAAACAACATTTCATTTTCTTCTTGTCCCTCCCCTGGGTCTTGCCTGTGTCCTCCTGTCTGGTTCCTGGTAGATTGTGATCTCCCTGGGGTCTCTCCTGGCTTCTGGGATCCATTTTGGGGCTCCTTAGCACTGTTTGCTACATTTGCACCGCTTTTTGACGCTAATGCTTTTTGACGAAAATGGCGCATATTAGAGTAATTTTCCCTGCGTTAATGTTGTTTTGCTTTACGACGCGGCACAGTGGTTAGAGTAAAAAAAAATGACTCTAACCCGTGTTTACTACCACTGTGCGTCAAAGTATATATTTGACGCACAGTGGTGCTAAGAAATGTTGTTAGCCTGCGTTAACTTTTTTAATGTAAAACTGCGTTCGCTTAGTTTTGCGTCAAAAAGTATAAATATGGCCCTAAGCAGCCTAATGTCATTTTTTGGTGCAAAACACCCTTCTCCCATACCGACACCCCCACCCGGCTAACGTAATTTTCCATGACGTTAGTCCACCCTGTGCGCCGGATTGCCCCATTCCATAAATAAGACGCCCAGCTTGCGTCTTGCAATGGCACTAGCTGGCAGTAACCTTTTTCACGCAAAACTGCATTAGCGGAGTTTTGCGTTAAAAGTATAAATATGGGCCAAGGTGTTCTCACACTATTTTAAAATGGCCCTTACCAGGATAGGCAAAACAGGTTGGCTTGGTCTTTGGATCAATAGAGACTGAGGCAGCATGAGAAACATGTGTTGGTGGCTTTTGTTTGACATTTAGAGCCTCAATATGAGTTTGGCGGTCTGACAGCCAGACCGCCATGTAGGCGGCCGGCAAAAGACCGCAATGTTGGCGGTCTCACAGACCATTGTATTATGAGTTAAACAGCCAGGACCGCCAAAACACAGCAAAAAAACCAACCCCACCAGGACTCTGGAGGGTGGGGAATAGGCGGTCTAACCACCAGCACTGCCAGCCCGTCAACCAACCATCAACCATATTACGACTCACAAATCAAAATGGCGGTTCTTCTATAGTGGTCTTCAAACGGTGGTGTGAACCGCAGCAGTCGCCTGTTCTTATAGTAATAAACAACACCACATTGGATGGATGTAAAATCGACACAGTTGACACACATTCACACACCTGACACACCTACAAACTTCACTATAAAAACACACCCTTCACACACCACAATCCTTTGCATCTACAACACCACACATAGAAGCCAGAGCCCAAAATCAGAGACACAGTACCATAGATCAGACACCCCTCCAACTTTCACACAGCACTTATCCCACAACTGCACAACACACCCACCATACATAATAGAACTTCTACACTTCATTAACTAACCGCCACCCCCTCACGACACCGCAACTACACCCCATCATCCTTTTTTTGTGTTGACTACCACTGCCATGTCACCACAAAAAAATCTCTGTTTTACAGATGATGAGCTAACAGTCATGGTGGATGAAATTATCAGAGTAGAGCCACATTTATTTGGAGCCCAATTCCAGCAGACTACAAATGCGAGGAAAATGGAAATGTGGCAAAGGATAGTCAGCAGGGTGAATTCTGTAGGCAGCTACCCACACACAAGGGAGGATATCAGGAAGAGGTGGAATGACCTCAGGGGGAAGGTGTGTTCCATGTCTGCCAGGCACGAGCTGGCGGGCCTCAAGACTGGTGGTGGTCCCCCACCTCCTTCCCAACAGTTCACATCATGGGAGAATGTCCTGGCCATCCTGTATCCTGAGGGCTTGAAAGGAATACCTGGGGGAGTGGAGTCAGGTAAGTCACAACACCAATAATGTCACCCAACTGTATTGTCATGCAGGCTCACTGATCACCTTTTGTCACCTTCACTGTCGCATTACTCACCACCTCTGTGTCCAAATATCTGAAGACCCTTGTCTGGTTTCTCACATATGAAGTTAACTCACCTGGGGGCACAGTATCTGTGAATGGTGTGGGTAGTACACGGACTGACAGAACTGCAACTCCCAGCAGGCCCTGTTCTACTATTACTAAAATCAGAACAGTGTACCATATTGAAAATAGCGTTTCATGTAAACTAAACAATGGAGTATACTCACCAGAATGGTGCACAATTGTATAGCCTGTGGGAATGGCAGAAATGCTATAGACAGCTGGTAGTACAATACCACCAACATACTGCTACTGTGTTCTCTATTAATCTGTCACTTCTACCTCCCTTCACCTCGGGAACTGTACTCACCTGAAGGATAACAATTGTTTATAGTCTGTTGGTATAGGACAGCTATTGACAGGAATACTAAGGACAGATGCCACTGGTGTACTCCTTATACACTGCCACAACGGTTTCCTCTGTTACTCTGTCCCTTCTACCTCCCATCGCCAATATAACTGTACTCACTTAGGGGGATAACAATTGTATAGTCTGTTGGCATAGGACAGCTATTGACAGGAATGCTAAGGACAGCTGCCACTGGTGTACTCCTTACACACAGCTATAACTGTGTCCTCTGCTGCTCTGCCCCTTCTACCTCCCATCACCTATACAATTTACCTAGGGGGATTCCACATATTTGCAGTGTTCTGTACTTGGTGTAACCTGACACATATAGCCAGGTAGAATGGTTACTCCAAATATGATGGCCAGGTCAGTGTCCACGTGACATTGTGTCAGCTTAACTCAACAATAAAGTTTTATAAACTGTGAGGCACCAAGAAACATTTAATGCTCCATGGCTGCCATGATATGAGTCTATGAACAGACATCCAAGTGGCAAGATACTCAGACATTCTGTAGCAAAGGGACTTAAAAAGGAAATGTCTGTACCCCAAATGTCAGGTCTACATTATTAAAAGCACAAAAGGGGATCAAGCAAAGCCAGTCTGTATATGGCACAAAGCATATCTACCTATAACAATTGGTGCTGTATGTCACAATACTACCTATACCTGTCTGTTTCTCATCTTCAACAGATCTACCTGCCACTGGGACCATGGAAAGCACTCCTGAGACTGCCACTTCACAGCTGGATGAAGCCCTCAGTGAGGAGAGCACTCCTGGATGTGTGGACGTTGAGGATGGCTCTGGGCCATCTGCGGAACCTGGACACACGACAACTGTCGGCCTCACCCTGCCCACATCGACTCTTAGCCCTGTTGCATCTACTTTCCAGGCAACCAACCACCCCCAACCCTGTGTCCCAAGGACATCAACAACCATCATGTGCCCTCCAACCCAGGTACAGGAGTCACAACTCATAAACCCTCCCTGATAATGATGGACTTGGCACCAGTGGCAGTGGGCAAACTGTGCCAAGGGTGCAGGCACGTGGGGGTAGGGTGCATGGGAGGGATGGTGTGAGTCAGTGGCATGAGGCTGCTAGCGATAGTTCTGGCCAGGACACCATCTCCCAAGTCTTGGGAGCCAACCAACAATCCCAAGGCGTGATGGGTCAGGTACTTGCCATGCTGGGGGAGATCAGGCAACTGCAGAGGAACAACCACTGGGAAATCATGCAACCGTAGGATGCCCACAATGCCCACATGGTTGCCCTAACAGGGGTGCTGAGAGACAACACCACCCTGAGCAGGGAACGTCCAAAACACCAGACCCCTTCCATTGGCCAAGTTACACCAGTCCCTTCAACATCTGTGACAGACATTGAAATAGATGCCCTGCCAGGGAAGGGACATGCCTCAGACACCCCTTCCTCTGTAGCTGAAGAACCTCCTGTAAGGGTGGACGTCCACCCAAACAACCAGGAGGTGCAGATGACAAGACAACAACCACTGCCAGGAAGTAACCTATAACTGATAGATTCCCTTTGTGTGCCTCAGATGCACCTATTGACTTTTCTACAACCCCTTTCCAATTTACCAGGATACTAGGACGTTGGACTTGGGACTTCAAATGTTGTGGCAGCTACTCTATTGATAACATTCATCCATGACTGATCCCTTCACTGTTTGAACATCATTTTTTCTCACATTCACCCGCATCTCCTGTGCACATAATATTAACACAACTTAATCACTATCTATATATTATAGTCATTTTTCATCAATGTGAGTTTTTAAATGTGAAATTTATTTCATGCTCATGATTAACTCATAAGAAGGAAATGTGAGGAGGGACATGCCACAGGTAGTGTCATGCTGAGGATCACCACCAACACAATGACACAAGTTGACAGTCATCAAACTATTTTTTATTACACTGTGCAGTACATAGGTTTGCAGCACATAGGTTGCCCAAATGTCAAAACTGTTATAGTCAAGTATGTCTAAACATGTTTTGCTTCTGCCGAGGTGTCAGTAAGTAACATCCCACTGACAACTGAAGTAAGGGAAATGTCAGACTGTGTCCCTCAGAATAGGCTAACAGATTGGCAAAATTGTCATCTGCTTGACCCTTATCACATACCAATGCCATGCCTACCCAATCAACATACCCTATAATACAGATAGAGGACAGTACAACGGTCCCTAGTCAGAGAACCTTCCACTTACCATGATCAGGCATCTGTAGGCATGTTACTCACCCATGTCAGTGTTGACACACATGTACTGTGGCCTGCAGTGAGGGAACACAATGGCAGCTACATACAAGTCAAACAGGATCATTGTCAACACAGTGTGAAAGTTGAGGGAATGGATTGCACGTGATGACATGTGTCAAAGACACATGACCACAGACATGACACCATTGTACCCACATAACTTGCCAAACAAGTCCATTGTGTTGCACAGATCTCTGCCATCCCATTGTCCTGGTAGCCTGGGCATGGGACCCATACACCCCAAAAAATGTATCACAGTACCTCGATCAATCCATGCCCACTTCACATGTCAGACCAGCAAAAGCCACCTGACATTGACACAACTCAGAGATGTCCATAGGAGGATGGCATTGTGAAGAGATCTGGAAGGAAAAAGTGATAAACAAGGAGTTTAGTCAGGTAAAGGCATACAAGAGATAGAAAATTGTGTTCCAAATACTGTTGTTTCTTTGATTGTGCATTTTGACTACCCCAAATGAAGGAGATCCTCAGAAAAGTCACAACTCCTAGTCTAAACTTGCCTGAAAACCTGAGCTCTATACTGCATAGCATCGAATGCCCTGTCTGATGGTCACACAGAGACCCTTCTCAACCAATCCTGACTCCTACAGTACCCCAAGGAGTCACAGAGCATCATATCCTTACACTCGGGTGAAGTACTGGTTGATGAGATCTGCCTGCATATCTCTACCTTCATCCTCATCACTGTCATCCTCACTTGGCATTTCTGCATTCTCACCCAGTGGAACTGCTCGTTCCCCCTCATCTGGGATGTAGAGCATCTGCCGCCTTAGGGCAAGGTTGTGGAGCAAGTAGCAGGCCACAATGATCTGACACACTTTAGTGGGTGAGTAGAGGAGGGCTCCACCAGACTTATCGATGCTGCAAAATCTTGCCTTCAGAAGCCCAAAAGCCTGCTGCACGACATGCTGTATCCTTTTATGGGCCTCGTTGAAGCGGACAACCCCTAGTGTGTTTGGGTTCCTCACTGGTGTCAACAACCAGGGACGGTTTGGGTAGGAAGAGTCCCCTGTAAGGTATTGTGACATGTGTGCAAACATGAGACCAGGGCATCATCATATTTGGCAGCAGACACAGCATACAAACACAGATGACATATGTAATGTACCAACCAGCCAGGCCCTTTCTGGGTACTGTTGTGTCATCAGCTGTGGGATAGAGCTGTTCCGCATGATGAAGGCATCATGGACTGAACTGGAGTACCGTGAACATACTTGGGAAATGTAGAGGTCCACTAAACAAACTACTTGCACATTTATGGAGTGGAAGTTCTTCCTGTTCCGACATTAGCATGTGGGGGAACCAAGGCTACATGTGTACCATCAATGGCTCACACCACATGTGGGATGTGTGTCAAAGCATAGAACTCTGCATTCACATGGACAAAATCCTCATGTTGTGGAAATTGGAGGTAGCTGTCCAGTTTTTTCAACACTGCAGAGAACACATCCGTCAATACCAGGCTGAACATAGGCTGGGATGTCCCTGCAGTTATGGGCACTGTATTTTGGAAGGAGCCAATGGCCAGGAAATGCATCACTAACATGGTTTGAACAATGGGTGGTTATTTGGATGACTGATGGCAGGCATCAGATCTGGCTCCAGCTGACGACAGAGATCCCTCATTGTCTGCCTATCTAGGTGGTAGATTTGTACATGTCTATTCTCTATGGTCTGCAAGTCTGCTAGTATGCGGTACACAGGAGGTTGTCTGACCCTTCTCATTCCAGGGTAACTATGTGAGAGAAAATAAGAAGGTATGTCTATCACTCATTGTGTCCCTTGTGAGTGACATTACATATGTCACATAAAAACGGTGACATGCCATTTGATACAGTGAAAAACATTATACACAGCGCATACCAATGGTAAAAGCGGCACAATAGTTACATGTCATCCCCTTGTCTCAAATAAGATATGCACGTATTAACTTATAAGTCAGTGAGACTATGGTATGTGATGCTAACAACAGACAATGCCTGTGATTAAATATCCAAATCCCCAAAAAACAAGATTGCCAATGGCCAGGAGGGTGGTGACTGTACCACCAATGATGTTTGAAATTAGAAGAACAACATGACAACAAAATCCCTCAATCAGGACAAAAATACATCTTCATACAGTGCCAGCACTAACAATTATGCCATAGAAATCTTTTCCACATTGTGATGCATCCAAAATGACCTTTTCTGACCATCAAGAGGCTTTACAATAGCGACTGCATGACCTACTCCACTGGAAAATAGGAAACAACCACGACTGCCGGTGGAAGTCGTCATGACGGTAGGCGGATGCTACCGCAGTGGACTTAGCCATTGGATAAAATTGCTGACTGTTGTGATCTTTGTCCAATGGCAGTGTCCACCGGTAGTGGCGGTCGCATGTACATGGAGGATGTGACCGCCATCTTGTGCTTAATCTCTCACTTGACTCCTGACACTGCTGCCTCCAAGACCTATATGATCTGAGTTGCTGTGTACTGCCTCTGGGAGCAATCATGCCATGTCCCACAGGTGACAGGGTCCCTGCCTTCTCACTAGAAGAGCTGAAGAAGCTTGGGGAGGAGGTCCTACCCCTGTATGAACAGCTCTATGGTGCACCAGAAGAGCAGATAAGAGCAAAATGTGCACATAAGTTTCTGTAGTTCTACTAATCTTTTCTTTAGTTAGCCTAGGCTTCTAGGCAAATGTCAGAATGTGTCCTGAAAGCCCTATAGGTGCTATCAGTGTGCTTACATGGTTGAGTTTCTGGCATGTACCTATGTGAAGTGACAGTTTTAGAGTCCTGAGACATTGTGGAGTGTACAATGAGTGTTCCCTTAGCCACCTTGCGATTTATGCCCATGATTAGCTGAGTTATCATGACAGCCATCACCAGGTAAATCCTATCATTAGATGTGCATGATGTGTGGTCATATATGGTAACATGACAGAAGGAGGTGTCAATGCATGTTGTTTGCTGGGTTGTCCCCATATTTGTGCCCTTTCTATATTTGCACATACACCTCTGGCCACATCTGGCCTTGTTTTAGTGTTGTACTGAAGCAGACTAATGATACTCAGTGGCCCTAAGATTTGCCCAAAGACAGCTATCGGCAATTGGCTGTGGGATACATGAAGTGTTTTGATGCATCTAACCTTTTGGGACATGGTATTATGTGTTGATTTGTGTGGTCTTCCTGCAGAGAAAGTTGACTTTTTAATTGCCTCTTTCTGTAAACATTACTGTTAGACCTGACAGCCTTAGGGCGGTCACCCCTAACTTTTTGCCTGCCTCCCTCCACTTTTTGAACACTGTTTTTCCTGGTTTTAAGACTCTGCGCACTTTACCACTGCTAACCAGTGATAAAGTGCATATGCTCTCTCCCTAGTAGAGTGCACTATGTGTGCCCAGGGCCTGTAGATTAAATGCTACTAGTGGGCCTGCAGCACTGATTATGCCACCCACTTAAGTAGCCCCTTAACCTTGTCTCAGACCTGCCGTTGGAAGGCCTGTGTGTTCAGTTTAACTGCCAATTCTATGTGACCGCCAGGGCTAAAATGACAGAAGCACCGCCAACAGGCTGGCGGTGCTTCCTGGCTCATTAAGACGCCGCAGTCGCACCGCAGGGGCCAGCGGTTTTCTGCCACAATGGCCCCAGCTTTAGTAATCCGCCAGAGCAGCGCTGCTAGCAGCGCTGCCCAGAGGATTACGAGTCCCTGACCGCCAGCCTTTTCCTGGTGGTTTGAACCACCAGGAAAAAGCTGGCGGAACGGGGAGTCGTGGGCCCCCTGACAGGGCCCCATGCGGCTTTTCACTGTCTGCTATGCAGACAGTGAAAAGTGCGACAGGTGCAACTGCACCCGTCGCACGGCCCCAACACCGCCGGCTCCATTTGGAGCTGGCTCCTGTGTTGCAGGCCACATCCCCTCTGGGCCGGCGGGCGGAAACTTGGTTTCCACCCGCCGGCCCAGCGTCGATGTCAAAATGGGCACCACGTGAGTGCGGCCGCACGGCGGTTACAACTTGGCGGGCGGCAACCAAAGTTGTAATGTGGCCCTTCATCTCTTCAAGAAGGACTTCTTGTGCAGCAAAATTCAACGCACAGCCTGCCAAATATGATGCACAGCCTGCACAGGGGTGAAATTTTCACCACACACCGAACCGGAATGATGCAGCCCAACTTCACAACGAGAAGATCGACGGATCGCCAGCGTAGCAACCTGAAATTCGATGCACAGCCCACTGGATCAACGCACAGCCGACCCGGAACGACAAAACCCAACTTCCAGAGAGGAATTGACGCAGCGCCTGCCATGCGGTAGAAAATTTGCCGCAATGCCTACCAGATTGACGCAGCTCCTGTGACTTCGTCCTGCCAGCACAGGAAATCCACACACTGTCCCCGGGGCATCTGAAAACCCCACAACCAAAAGAGGATCCACGACCGAGCACCGGAAATCGATGCACCGCCGTCCCTGCATGGAAACTACACGACACATCACCGTGTGCGGCCCGAGAAATCGACGCACACCCCTTTGTTTCCACACTTCTCCTCTGTGGGCATTTGCGGAGATTTTTCACATGAACCAGGTACTTTGTGCTTGAAAGAGACTTTGGCCCTCATTTCGACCTCGGCGGTCTCCTCCAGAGACCACCAATGGTTCCGCCAGGCCGAAGACCACCAGTGTTGGCAGTCTTCCGCCAACCATATTATGACTGCTGGCAACCCTCCACCCTTTTTTGGACGGAGAGCCACCAGCAGCCATACTGGCAGTCGGCGGTGTAGTGGAGGTTGCTCCACCGTTACCGCCACGTCATCAGAACACCACCCACCGTAATATGACTCAGTATTCGGCGTGGCAGTGTTTTGGTGATGGGGTGCTGGCGGCAGAGCAGCCCCCATGGATCCTGTTCCCTCCCAGAGGATCACCAGAACAGGTAAGGTGATCGTCCATTAGGGGAGGGGGTGGGGGGTGCTGTGTGGTGTGTGTGTGAATGAGGGTGTGCGTGTGAGTGTGTAGAGGGGTTGTATGAGTGCATATATGCATGCAGGGGTGTAATGTGTGTAGGGGAAATGTAACGTGTATGTATGTGTGCATGTGTACATGTATGTGCGTGTGTATGTGTGTGAGTGGTGTGAGCGTGCATCTAGGAGAGCGTGGGGGGTATGTGTGAGGGCTTCAATGGGGGTGGGGAGGGGGTCCTACTACCTTTGGGGGGTGGTAGGGGGTCGTGGGTGTTGGGGGAGGACTCAGGGGAGGGGGGAGACCCTAATCAGTGCCAGGGAACGAATTCCCTGGCACTTATGGTGCATACCGCCATGGATTTCGTGATGGTTGAAAACCCCACGAAATCCATGGCGGTATGTAGGGTCCTGATACCGCCAGCACACTAGTGACGGCCGCCAGGCTGGAGACTGTTGTCTACAGCGTGGTGGTCGTTACCGCCGTGGCAGACGGTGCGAGACATTGGCGGTTTGGCATATGCCAAACTGCCAATGTCAAAATGGGGCGGTAATGACCGCCGGCCTGTTTGCGGTCTTACCGACCTTTTTGCACCGTCCGCCAGGGTTGTAATGAGGCTTTGTTTGCTTTTAAAAGACTTAAGACACTTTATATCACTTTTCAGTGATATCTCTACAATTACTTATTGCATCTTTGATTGTTTTGACCTGCATTTATCCAGATAAATATTATATATTTTTCTAAACTCTATGTGGTGTATTTTTGTGGCGCTTTATGGTGGTATTATATGATTTATTGCACAAATACTTTACACATTGCCTTCTAAGTTAAGTATGACTGCTTAGTGCCAAGCTACCAGAGGGTGGGCACAGGACAATTTGGATTGTGTGTGACTCACCCTGACTATAGTGAGGGTCCTTGCTTGGACTGAGGGTAACCTGATGGCCAACCAAAGACTCCATTTCTAACAATACCATCTGGGCTGTTATTGAATAACCTTTGCACTGTAAGTGAGAGCCTGTAGCCACACCCTGTATCCATAAACAGCATGTGAAGGTTGAAAATTAAGCCTCACTACTAAGGTTTGTCGACTTGAGCCTATGCCCAGTGATTACTATTGTCATTGCATTGGGGGAATGGTGGAGAGCTTTGACAGATGTACCCAGATCAACTGGCCATTTGTGTTACATATCCTTGACAGGTCCCATGATCATACTGCCTTGTTGGCTCCTTAATACAGGTCTGATGCATACTGTGCATGCGCCTAATTATTTGGGCATTGAACATCTACAAACAGTATGTTGTCCACTGATGTTCCCTGATATATGAGCCTCCGTTTTGGACATGTTGTTGGTCATGTCCAAAGCAAGGCCAGATGAATCTCACTTTGACATAGTTTTTATGTGAAAATAAATAATAAAAATAAAAATATATTTAACATTTTTGTACTGACACAAAGATCCCAACTGCTTGAAGTAGCATATGGGTGCATGTGTATGTGCACAGGTACACACATGAAAAGGCTTGCATCATGTGTGAACTTCATGTGACTCCCTTGTATGCTGTTCTAGCAATTTGGGCCTATCTGTAGTCTGGCTGTGACCTGTGGGGACCCCAATGCAACTTATGATCATCAGGAGTTGTGGATGTTTGTGTGCAATGTTTGCTATTCGGTGTACTTGTCACTTGCCATTTGGTGTGATATGTTATATCATGTTCCTGATCAATGTCATGTGGATTGCTCATGTTACACAACGCACACTGCTTTTCCAACTCGTCAGTGCAGGGGCTGAGATGATGGTTGTTATGGGTACTCTTATGGGGAGTTTTTGCAGTAATGTTCCCCTATCAAATGACTGCTATGTGCCATAGGTGGACAGGATGTTCAAGACATGTTGTTATTGGCTTGTTTAACTCTGTCTGTTCTTGTATGGATGTTGTGGGCATAATTTTCTGTCTTGTCTTTTTCATCCATGCTGGTCAAAGCCCATCAGAAGAAGGGGATTTAGTGAGCCATTGTCTAGAAGGGTGCCGACCCTGGGGGTCCACAGCGCAAAGCAGGCAGAGCGCCCACTATTGGAAGAAGTGGGAGGACCTGAGATGCTGGGCCCAGAAGATCGCAGAAGCCCAGCTGGGGCTGTCCTCCCAACGAGGACGGGGTGCCCGTCGGATCATAACCCCCAAATGGCCCTCATTTTGACAGTGGCCTACCCAGAGGTGGATGGGTGTTTGAGGCTAGCACAGCAGCCACAAGGGTGTAAGTACAGATCTAATTCATGTTTGACCCTTTACCAGGTGATTGAGTCAGGAACAGAATGTTAGCTTTAACAATGTCGGAAGTGTGATTTGTCACAAATCATCTATGCTCACATTCGCATACACGGGTCATGCATTGCCAGCAGGGGTGCACATTAATATAGGTTTTGGACATGGTACTCAACTATGGGGACCCCTTAGTCCTATAGCACAGAACAGGGTATATATGACTATATTTTGTGTTCCAGTAATCTGCTTTTACTACCCTGGCGGGCGTTAGTTTCCACCAAAAGATCACTACTCCCTAATGTCACAATAGAAAGGTGGGTTGGTGTCTATGTGTGATTTCAATGGAGGCAGGGGCATGTCATCTTCACTGTATGTTGGTGTCTGATGTTTTACAGCATTCTGTGATGCATGGGTGTCCATAATGCATGTGACATAACTTACATAGCAAACATTTTCATACCTGTTGCAAGGTAGGTAATTCTCATTGGTAAGTGATGAATGTACAGTGCCATGGGTGATGTCTCATCAGAGTTGACAAAATGTATGTTGGATACCTGTGTGCATGTGCTACATTTCCACTGGGACACATATGTATGATCAGATGTAAGCATGTGATAGCTATGCTGATGTCCTGATAGCAGAAAGTTATCAAATTTCTGTCCATGGGATACCTTTGTAGGTATAATACATAGGCAGTGGTTGTCCACTCACAGCTATGGCCCAGACAGTACTGTGCCAATATCATGTGTATTCGGACATCAAAATTCATGCCTGACTGTTTGTATTTTGTCATGTGTACCTGCTGTAGCTATGAAGGATTTAACACATGAGGTCAGAGTGTTTGGCCACTTCATGTTTGAAGACAAACTTATTTGGTCCTGTTATGGTAGTTCCTGTACACCTGTGTGTAGGTTGGGAAGTGTGACCTGACTGTTGGGTTGCATCATGGTTTACCATGGTGTTCCAGTGATGTTAGAATCCCTTATGCTTTGCCTCTGGGTTTCCTCCACAGACAAACGCCGTGCTTGCTATGTCTGATATGTGGGTTGTGATGTTGCTTCTCATTCACATTAACATATAGCTGTGTGTGGGACATTGGTGTGAGCTTGCTTGGTCCTTACATAACTATTATTGTTTGCTTTCTGGAAATATTTATCCCAGATATTTTGGACCTGATGTCAGGATAACTATTGCCAGTGTTGTTAAGTTCTTCCCTCAGCAAAAACAATTCCCCTTTTCCTTGTACCCACGTTGGTTGCAGCGGCATCCTAACTCCCGGTGGCACATGCGGAGGCTATTCTTAGAACTAGCTTCTTCGGGTTTAACTTCACTTCAACTGTCATCCTGAGGAAAATGAGGAGTGTTCCTGAGGCACATCGTTTCTAAGAGAATTATTCCAGTTTTGAGTAATTAATTATTTTTCTAGGTACGGTGTGCACACCAGCTACTTTTTCCCTTATGGAGAAGCTGAATGTCTTCCTCCTTCCAACAACTGGCTATCGGCTTTCTGAGGAGAATTTTTTTTGACGTAACAGAACTTCAAGCAACTGCAGTAAGGAATCCTTTTGTATGATTTCCTGGCTTGCCAATATATATATATATATATATATATATATATATATATATATATATGTGTGTACATATATATTCAAAAATTATTCGCCTTGCAGACTTGCCTGTCTTAGAGACAAACCTCAGTGCTCAAACTAATTCCTAGAGACTGTGATTGAGAAAACTGAACGTTGAGAAGGAGTTTTCATTTCCTGTAAAATAAATTAGTAGATTGTATATTTGTGAACCTTTGAACTGTTTTCCAGAGAACCTTGAATACCTCTGACTCCTGGAGAAAAGAAGATATAAAATTATTTTTTTTCTCTTAGAGAGAGGCTAGCCTCTCAAAAGATCCAGATTAGGAGAATGATAGAACTGGGTGAATGTGAATGGCTGAACAGTTGAATGTGCAGTAGGAATGTACTTATTAATGCTCTTATCACATGACTGCAGTTCCTTCCTTTAAAAAAATCTCAATAAGAAGAAAGGTACAGGTTTTCAGAGACACACACTGAATATCCTATCTTCAAGTGGGAAACACAGACTGGAACTGGATCTGGAGGGGGTCTCTCTTTTTATATTCCCATTCATGTTTCCCCCTAGCGGATGCAGGGTTCAGATAATCAGTAAAAGTCTGAGCGCACATCTGTATGAGGGAGTTGGGTAAAAGGTATCTGCTCCTGTGGAACTTTGATTTAATGGGTAATCGTCTGACACACATACATATAAAAAATATATATTTTATGTATATAGTATATATAATATATATTATATATGTGTAAATAGATAGATAGATAGATAGATAGATAGATAGATAGACAGATAGATAGATAGAAGAGCATCTGGTATTTCTGGAAGCTAACATACATAAGAGTTTAATGTCCTGTATGTGTTGTATGTGTATGGTATTCTGTCATATATGGATCTGGAGGGGTGGTTGTCCTAACATTGGAAGGGCTTCTTTTGAGTAGCGAGACATGGAATACTGGATGAGCCTTGATCTGAGGGGGCAAAGCGAGTTTGGCTGTTACTGGATTTGCAATTTTCTTTATTTTAAAGGGTCCTACATATCTAGGCTGGAATTTCTTGTTCCCTCTTAAATGTAAATGTTGAGTGGATAGCCAGACCTTCTCACCCTCACAATAACCAGGGTTGTTTCTGCTCGTTTTGTCAGCATGTTTCTTGTAATACTGTAGACCTTTGCCTTGGTCAAGTGTTCTCTAACCGATTGGTTGGTCTTTTGAATTTTCCTACTGAATTCATTCACAGCTGGGACCGAGCCTCCCGACCTTCCTAAGATAGTGCTTGGGGGCCTACCAGAGTTCAAATAGAAAAGAGAATAACCATTAGAAGCATGAATAGCATTGTTGTACACAAATTCTGCTGTCCCAATGAAACCTGGCCAATCATTATCTTGGTCCAGGAGATTTAAGCGTAGGTACTGCTCTATCTCCTGGTTAACTCTTCTGTCTGTCCATCCATTTCTGGATGATAACTGGTAGAATAATGTAAGTCTATTCCAAGTTGTTTCATAAAGGTCCTCCAGAATTGGTAAACAAATTGGGGATCTCGATCTGAGATTACAACCACTGGAATGCCATGAGCTCTCACTATGTGCCGTGAAAATAACTGTGCTAACTGAGATGCTCTAGGGACCTTCTTCAGAGGGATGAAATGACTCATTTTAGAAAAGGTGTCTACAAAAACTAGGATTGTGTCAAAACCTTGACTTGAAGGTAAATCTACAATCAAATCCATAGTAATGGTGTGCCAGGGATTTGGTGAAATGGGAAGAGGCTGAAGCTCACCTTCAGGAGCTAATCATGTTGCCTTTCCCCAAATGCATTTATTACAGGTTTGAACGTATTCTCTTATTTGAGGGATCATGGCAGGTCACCAGAAATATCTCTTAATTAATTTGGTAGACTTCAAAATTCCTTTATGGCCAGCTAAAGGATCATCATGACATGCTTATAGCGCTAGTTCTTGCAACTCACGAGTTGGCAAATATAAAGCATTTTCTACAAAAGGAAGATCTTCTAAAACACTTCTTCCTTATTTTTTGTTGGCCCAATCTGAAATTTCTTGGTCAGACATGGATTCTCAAACCTTCCTTTTTATTTCTGAAAATTGTAAGGTACAAACAAACTTGTCTGCTGGAATAATTGGAATCTGTTCAGCTTCTTCGGCGCCAGGTATATTATTCATTCTTGATAACACATCTGCCTTGCCATTGGCATAACCAGCTTCTTAGGTAATGGTAAAATTAAAATCTGCAAAAGGACCATCTCAATTGCCTTGGAGTTAATGTTGTAGCAGACTTTAAAAACTGAAGATATTTATGATTGGTGAACACAGTGACTACTTGACAAGCCCTTAATAAATAATGCCACCATTCCTGAAAGGCATCCTTCATTTGCCAATAGCTCTTTGTCAGCAATTGGATAATTTCTTCCAGGATGATGTAATTTCCTGGCTCGAAATACCAGGCGGTGAAGTTGACCTGTTTCCTTGTGCCTTTGCGGCAATACACCACCAATCACTTGGTCGGAGGGGTCAGCTTCCACAAAAAATGGCTCCTCAGGGTTAGGATGGAGAAGGATTGAGGAAATCAAAAGATTCTTCAGCATCAGTTGACCAATGGAAAGCTACTCCTTTTTTCAAAAGTTTTGTAATGGGGGCCACCTTTTTAGAAAACTCTTTTATAAATCAGCGGTAGAAACTGGCAAAGTCAATAAAACTTTGCACCTCCTTCACCGTTTTAAGAGAAGGCCAATGCAAGATTGTTTGAATTTTAGCAGGATCCATGGAAACTCCATTTTCCGATAAGACAAATCCCAAGAATTCTACTTCCTTCACATAAAAAGCACACTTTTCCAACTTCACATACAGGTTATTTTCCAACAATTTCTTTAGAACTGTTCTCACGTGATCCACATGGTCTTGAAAATTCTGGGAGAAGTTTGAAATATAATTAATGTAGACTACTACAAATTGATCTAAAAACTCTCTCAGAACATCGTTCACAAAGTGTTGGAAAGCGGCCGGCACGTTACGTAGCCCATAAGGCATCACTTGGTACTCGTATAGACCAAACCGGGTGAGGAAGTCCGTTTTCCATTCTTCTCCCTTAGCTACTCAAATTAAATTTTACGCTTCGTGAAGATCTAGTTTGGTGTAGATTTTTGCGTCTTTTACCTGATCTAGCAGTACTGAAATCAAGGGCAGGGGGTATTGATTCTTCACCATAACTTGATTTAACGCCCTATAATCAATACAAGTCCTTAACTCTTCATTCTTCTTCTTTGGGACGAAAAAAAGGGGGGAAGAGATTGGGGATTGAGAGGGACGGACAAAACCGTTTGCCAAATATTTTTCCACATATTCTTTTTGGAACTTGTTCTCCTTTTCAGTAAGGGCATAGATTTTACTGCAAGGTAGATTCGCACATGGCTCAAGTTCGATCCTGCAAACATATGATCTGCAGAGAGGTAGCTTCTCTGCCTCTGCTTGGTCAAATACTGCAGACAATTCTCTATATTCTGGGGGAATGACGACCTCTTCCGGAGCACAAACCACATTAGATTTAGTAGCTAAAACTTGAGCAGGAGATGGTGCACTACTTATCTCTTGAGGACCATAACAATGCTTCTGACAGTAACTTGAATTTAATTGGACAGTCCTCTTTTCCCAATTAATTTCAGGTTTGTTCTCTTTTTCCAAATAATTTCAGGGTTGTGTTCCGTAAGCCACGGTAAGCCCAAGATCAGCTGAAATTGAGGAGCATCTATGAGATTAAAGATACCTTTTCTTGGTGTCCTAGATGATATTTCAGAACTATAGGTTCAGTTTCTTCTGTGATAGGACCGGAGGACAAATTTGTTCCATCCACCGCACGAACAGGCTCTGCTATTCTCTTTCTTACAAAATGTATTCCCATTTTTGTGGCATACTGGATGTCGCAGAAATGTCCTGTAGCTCCTTAGTCAATCATTACTGAAACCTCCTGCAGCTTCTTTTCTCTGAAGATGAGGTCAAAAGAGATGGTAAGATGAGAGGAAGCAGACTGTAAGGAGTTTGCTACTAATTGGGATTCACGGTCTGGTTAGTGTTGAAAGTCAACCAGGGCTACTGTCTTGGTAGAATGAGTTTTCTCTTTTCCTGAATTATCTTGTTTAGGCTTCTTTGGGCATTCTGTTACAAAATGCCCTGACAACCCACAATAGAGACATAGATTCTTAGATATTCGCTTGTCTTTTTCCTCTTTAGACAGGGGACCTCTAATACTGCTGATTAGCATTTGCTCTTTCAAAGAGTGTGTATCGGAGGTCTTGATACGTTACACTTTACTCCTATTGAAATGTAGTGGGACAAGGAGAAATTCTGTCTTGCGTTAAGCTTTTCTTTCAAACAGACACTGATCAATCTGTAAAACTAGATCAATTAATTTTGACACATCAGTAGGTCGATCTGGAACTTAGGCTAGAGTATTTTTTAGTTCTTCTCGTAAACCTCAGTAAAAAACCGCAGCCCTTTTTCTCTCGGGCCAACCAGTCTCCACAAATAGTTTGTTGAATTGGGCCAGATAAAAGATCAAATCCCTATTATCTTGTTTTAACTCTAGTAATTCATTATCTGTGGCTTGGGAAATTGTTCTGCTGTCAAAGATTTGAAAGAATTTGGTTTTAAAGATTTCAAAATCATATAATATAGGGTCATTAAGTGACACCAAAGGCATGGACCATGAAGCCACATCTCCACTCAAATAAGACAAAATGAACACTGTTTTTGACTGATCCTCTGTAAAAATAACGGGACGACAAAGAAAGTGTAAGGGGCACTGGGTTGGAAGTATCTGCGTCTTGTAAGGATCTCCACTAAAACGTTCAGGTGGGGCCAGGGGAATGATAAGGGAGATGGAATGAATGACTTGTGATATATCTGAGGTAAAGATAGGGAAGGGTTTACCTGAAACCCCACTAGTCCCAGCGGTATTCACAGAAGTGAAGTTATTTAATCAGTCCATGAGCTGTTGGGTTTCAACATGGGATCTTTTTATTTCCTCTCTCAAGTTTTTGTTTTCATTTAGGGTAAGGGTTAACTGTTTTTGCATTTCGTCCATAAGTGCAGCCAAGGCATTAAAATCTAAACCTTCAGCCATTCTGCTTGGGTGGAAATAAGTATTTTTAGGCACTTTGATCTGTCAGGAGATTACCCATTAAATCAAACTTCCACAGGAGCAGATGCCTTTCACCCAACTCCCTCCAACAGATGCGTGCTCAGACATTAACTGATTATCTGAACCCTGCATCCACTAGGTGGAAAGGGGAATGGGAATAGAAAAAGAGAGACCACCTCCAGATCCTGTTCCAGCCTGTGTTTCCCACTTGAAGATAGGATATTCAGTGTGTGCTTCTGTAACCTGCACCTTTCTTCTTAATGAGATTTCTTTAAAGGAAGGACCTGTAGTTGGATGATAAGAGCATAGATAAGTACATTCCTATTGCGTATTCAACTGTTCAGCTATTCACACACACCCAATTCTATCGTTCTCCTAACCTGGATCTTTTGAGAGTCTAGCCTCTCTCTAAGAGAACAATGTTAACTTAATATTTTTTTTTCTCCAGGAGTCAGAGGTTTCCAAGGTTCTCTGGAGAACAGTTCAAAAGTTCACAAATATACAAACTACTAATGTCTTCCTTCTCAAGGTTCAATTTTCTCAATCACAGTCTCTAGGAATTAGTCTGAGCACTGAGGTTTGTCTCTAAGACTGACAAGTCTGCAAAGCAAAGGGTTTTTGAAGATATAAGTACATATCTATATTGGCAAGTCTGGAAATCATACAAAAGGATTCCTTACTTCAGTTGCTTAAAGTTCTGTTAAGCCAAAACAAATACTCCTCAGAAAGCCAATAGCCAGTTGCTAGAAGAAGGAAACAAATCAGATTCTTTAAAAAGGAAAAAGTAGCTGGTGTGCACACCATAACAAGAAAAATAATTAATTACTCAAAACTGGAAGAATTCTCTAGGAAACAAAGCGCCTCAGAAACACTGCTCATTCTCCTCAGGATGACAGTTGAAGTGCAGGGCTCCTGGGGGACACAGCTGGAGGGAAGCTTCAGCACTGGACTAAGGTAGAAACACTAGAGCGCTGACCTCACAAGGATTTGCACCCACAATCTTGAGTGGCAGTTAAACCTGAAGAAGCTAGTTTTAAGAGCAGCCTCCGCGAGAGCCACCAGGAGTGAGGACGCCTCTGCAACCAACGTGGGTACAAGGAAAAGAGGAATCATTTTTTCTGAGGGAAGAACTTAACAATGCTGGTAATAGTTTTCCTGACAATGTGTGTCTATATATATAGATATATTAAAAAACAAAGGTTACATGGACTGTTGTGTCATCAATAATTTTATTGCAAATGTTGCTGTGAGAATATGAAAGATGGTATTGGATATGATGTGGATTAATTAGCGATGCATGGCAAAGGCGCAAGTTATAGTTACCTTAGGGCGCAAGTTTTAGTTAATTGAAAGAACTCTAACTATAACTGCTGTATTTCTATGGTTTTGTACAAGTAAATTCAGAACCTAGGTATAATGTCCCTGTGACCTTTGTTTTTTTCAGTGAACTTCTATGTTTTTTTAACATATATTTCATTGCTATACGTCAATCCAACCACCGCCACACACGGCCTTCAGCCAGGCCCTGAGCCCAATCCCCAATAAGTACCCAACCTTGCACAGCCTTCTCCTATGCACAGCAGAGGTTTCCCACAGAGGCAGGCCACCAGCCAGTTCCTGCTGCCAACCCCACAACCAACCAGCCGGATGTTGTGCACGACCCTTTGCGCATGTACTGCGGAAGTTGTCGGCGGCCTCTATGGGTGTGAGAATATATGTGAGAGGCTGTATCTGGGGGTAAAAGTGGCTGTCAAAGTGTCTGTCTGGGTGTGAGACTACAGACA
The DNA here is from genome assembly GCF_031143425.1 of Pleurodeles waltl. Lineage (NCBI taxonomy): Eukaryota > Metazoa > Chordata > Amphibia > Caudata > Salamandridae > Pleurodeles > Pleurodeles waltl. The sequence goes on from NC_090444.1 coordinate 1,607,375,450, forward strand.
TCAGTGTTTTAGCGGGTGCATCAGTTTGTGTGTGGGTCTGTGGGTGGGTGCATCAGGGTGTCAGTGGGTCTGTGAGTGGGTGTGTGATGGTCTGAGTGGGTGTGTGAGTGGGTGTGTAACTCTCTGAGTAGGTTTGAGTGGGTGTGTGAGGGTATGACTGGGGTGTCTAAGTGAGCTCATGAGAGCCTGAGTGGGTTTGTGAGTGGGTGCATGAGTGACTGAGTGAGTCTATGAGTGGGTGCATGAGTGTCTGAGTGGGAGTGGGTCTGTGAGTGGGTGTGTAAGTGGGAGAATTGATTGAAAGAGAGACAGAGAGAGCAAAAGAAAGTAAGAGGGAGAGAGAGTTGTTTAGTCTTTGATGTCTGAAGTACTTAGAAAGAGTTATTTGTTTCCAATTTAAAATCAAATATGTAATTTCTTTAATATAATATTTTTTTATTAACAACAAAATGAGTCCAGCTGGACACACACACCTAAAACTCAGAAGTGTCGGCTCCCACTAAGCAAAAGCAAACAGCTATGTCCTGGGGTGGGCCATCCCCAGGGCCATCTATGGTTCCTCGAGGGGTGGCATGCAGCCTCTCTCTCCAACTCTGCATTTAGACCAAGGGAAGTGGTGGTCCCTCTGGGGTGTGGGAGTCAGAAATGGATCCACTTTCTTTTTTTTTTTCATATTTGCATAGGGAAGGTGACGGTCACTGGGGCTGCTTGGGGAGCGGCTCCTTCCTCCGCATTTGATTTTAATATGTGCCTTTGGGAGGTGGCGGTCCTTGGAGCTGTGGGGTGGTGGTTCAAGCACCACAGGAATCTGTTTTGAATATGTGTGCCGGGGAAGTGTTGGTCTCCAGGGCTGCAGGGGGGCATGTGGCCCTCCAGAATTGAAACAGAATGTGTGCCCCCCACACCCCCAGGAAGGTTGCGGCCCCAGGTCTGCGGAGGGGCGAGTAGCCCCCCACATTTGATTTGAATATCTGCCCCGGGGTGGTGGAGGGGGCCGAGTTGCCTCCCTGCATTTGATTTGAATATGTGCCCTGGGGAGGTGGCAGTCCCAAAGTCTGTGAAGGGGCAGAGCAACCCTGGATTTGATTTGAATATGTGCCGCAGGGAGGTGGTGGTCCCTAGGGCTGGAGGGAGACCGAACAGCCCCCCATGCAAAATGTAATTGCCCCCAGGACCTGGCACACCCGGGGTCCTATTAAAAAACAAGTACAGGAGACCACGCTTGTTTTTTAAAACATTTTACTGCAAATTTGCAGCAACATCCTTTTTTGCGTTTTTTGTTGGGACTCAGCTGAAGCTGAGTCCCAAGATGGCTGACAACACTTCCTGGTTGAAGTCTTGGCCGCCAACCAGAGCTATGCATTTCCCTCCACAAGCTCGTCATTATTTGCGGTTGTCAGGGCCAGATATACAAATTGTATTTCCTTAAATTGCCCGAAAACTACAGAACGGATTTACACCAAATAAGCGAAAGCGTAATCTGCCTACCAACAACGAGCTTTCTGCCAAATTTGCTGTAATTTCGTCCAGCGGTTCGGGCTGTAGTTGTGTTCAAAGGCGCTAAGGACATGAACATGGAAACACATGTTTTTTTAACCCCACCCGTTTTTTTGTGCCCCCCCCCCCGGTGACAGATCACCCCAAAACTTTCCATGTGCAACAATAATCAATGGCACACATTTTTGGGGAACATTTCATGAAGATTTGTCAAACGGTGCCAAAGATATAGGCAAGTCAAAAAATGCTTTTTCTATGGAAACATAGTCCTAAGTTTAACTGCCTAGATGTGAGCGCCACTATGTAATATATATATATATATATATATATATATATATATATATATATATAGATAGATAGATAGCATTATCCACCTTTCACAGGGTGTGTAGGTTGGCCCTGAGAGGGGTGAGATTATCCTAGAGGACGTGGGCAAATAGGACACTGCCACCATCGAAGTGAGACATAGTTAGGGCTTTAACTACAGTCCTAAGATCTTTTAGTAGGTAGAAGAGTTGTGATTTTCCTATGCAGGTGAAGTTAGAAAGATAAAGTTTTGGTTAGATTGCTTAATTAAAATATTTTAACAAATCCAGCTGCAAACAGATTTGTGTAAGAAGATATAATATATGGAGATCACTCCCACATGTCAAACTGCTTTGCCTAGCCAGCAGCAACTGGCGCAGCCCAATATTCCAATACAGGAACCTTTCATGTAAACAATTAATTTTAGAGCACAATACATCCCCTTTTTTCTATAACAAAAAATACAAGTACATACAAAAATTCAGCAGTAGAGCCCATAGGAATAGCAGCGAAATAATAACATATATTACTGATCATTACTTGTCATGAAATCCACATTTCCTCCAAACATCTGCAACCATGGATTTTATTTGCTTTCAGACACTTCCCCAGGGTAGAAGCTTGTTAACTGCCTAGTATTCCAAATCTCAATGCACTGCAACAACAGCATTTTCCGTCACCTTGTGAAGCCATTTAGAGTATGCCTTCTTCTTTAGTCTTCCCACTTTTGTACACACCCAATTATTCACCTTAAATATACAGGGGCATATTTACAAGCCATTTGCGTCCCTCAACACCGCCCTAGCATAATTGTATGTACGCTACAGCAGCACTAACCAGTGCTCCTTCCTGCACCATATTTACAAAGTGGTGCAATGCTAGCATTGCAAAACTTTGTAAACCCTTGCACCAGATTTTACATGTGCCAGGTATAATGTATGCAAGGGGGGGTGTTCCCCCGCAGTGAGGCCCAAAAAAATGGTGCAGTGAAATTTACAAGATTTCACTGCACAATTCTAGTGTCATTTTTTAATGCCTGATCAGGGCAGGCATTAAAGTGACACTAGGCTATTTTCTATGGGTCTCCTCGAGCTTTGCTGGACTAGCGTCAAAATTTTGGGTGCTAGTTCAGCAAAGCGCCACAATAGCATAAACTTTGACACTACTGTACTAATGTACGCCCTGGTGCGCTGTATTATAAATAGAGTTCTACCATGGTGTCATTAGGGGAGGCACAGAGTGACGCAACAAAAATGGCACATCAGAACCGATGCGCCTGTTCCTTGTATGTATGCCCCATTGTTTCTCTGCCTTTCAACATGGAAAACGGAGTCACCTGAATGACCCTATGGGGATTTGTGCTGTAGCTCCACAACATATTTTGTATCTCATTTCTTCAGTGCAACCCAGTATGTGTAGTGATCTGTATGCACCCTGACTACACACAGTAGAATCGTTCCCCAGCCCATGTTCCCGTGGATGACAGAAAGATACCTGACGAAGTCTATTTTGTCTGAAAACATATTTTCGTTGCATTAAAATAAATGAGGACCAAGCTTCCTCAGGAATTCGTTCACAGTGTGAGTCTTCAAACTGTTAAAACATTTTACTTGTGGCCATTTTGAAAACGAGTCCAGAAGTACAAGTGTGAATTTTACCCTACGCCTCTTCAGAGAAAATGGACCACAGATATCCAACTTCAGTTTCTGAATTCTGAAGGAGTAATGGGTGTCTCTTGCAACTTGTGTGATTTATCACTGAGGGTACACAGCAAGCAATAACGGTCATGTCTCTCTATCATGGTATCCATTCCCTACCACCAAAAGTGATCCCTAGCCTTCCATTTCATACCTGACATTCACCCATAACCTTCATGCAGTATCTCTTTCAGCTTTACCCAAAAAACTTCAGAAACAACCAACTTAACACCTTGATATAACCTTCCATGAAACCACATCAACTCATTCCAGGCCATCTGATAATTTTTTACCTGCCTTGGTCCTTATTTTAAGCAAACCTTCCCAAAAGCAGTGCTTAATATCCAATATGATCACTCCAATTCTTCACAAGCATACTTCATAACTAAAGTCACTTGTTTCACCTTATGCACTATTGGCACAATGCCGGTTTTCAGTTTGATTTTGTGGCAGAAACCCTTGAAACAACTATTCCTTCCATTTCTTAGCACTCAATAAAACCTTGCAAATGAATAAAACTTGGCCCAGATGGTTGGTGTTCAAAACATCAAGGTCCTTTTCGTCCACCTATCACCATAAGTTTTCGTTCCAGCTGTCAACACACACTTTGCCTTGTGCCTTTGAAACATGCGCTTGTTTTGAAGCACCCAATCAAAGGTATTATTTCCACCAAATCCCACTTGATTATTTGTAGCTGCTTCCAATCTCACATCAAAAAATCTCTTGAAAGTAGCCTTATCTAGAAGTTGAGAACAAGAACCTGCTGAAACTTCTACATCTACCCCCTGTATTGCATAACACAATGGGGGAGTTTATATGATTCCATCAAGCTGAGCACAGGGAAGCTGCTAATATTTCACCCTCATTGCTAGTACTAATGCTAACCTTCCACACAACACTCACACTTTACGCCTTCACCTTAGTAGATGTATACACACAAGAAAAATTACCCATATGTCTAGATTTGTACAATCTAGCATTACTCACTGGACAATTAGCAGATGTCATATATTGATTACTGTCACGACAACGACACTCGTTAGATTAGGCATTGCCTTCCTTCTTTGTTCTCTTTTTATACTCATCTTGATTATTGATTTTTGTGTTCAGCTTAACACTGTTGACAATCCTGGTCTTTTGCACGACACTAATTGAACTTGAACCCATCCCTTTTCACGGGTTCTGTACTTTGACATATTTTTATGTGCTTTCTCTACTCTTAGCTATTTATATTGAACTATCTAAAGATTATGTTTTTTTCTTGTATATTCCTCTAACTAGTTCTGTTAATTGATCCCTAATTATTTCCATTTGCAATCCCCTAAACCTAAAGGTTAAAGCTACGATGCGTAAAATGATGGCATACTGCTTCATCACTTTTTCATTTAATTGCTCATGTGAAACGAACCAGTGGTGTACCACCACAATGTTCATTTTTGCTTCATAATTTTCCTCCAAAGACGTCACAGCCTGAAAATATTCATCATCCTTCTCATCAACGACCATGTCTTTCCCTGCCTGTAATTCTCCTATTGGAATTGGCAAGTGCTTGAGAGCTTTCATGCCCTCTACAGTTTAGTTGTGTTTCATAAATTTCCATTTGGGTACATAAGCTTCCTAGCCAATCTCCTTCAACTACTTACCAAAAGCTTGCTGGCAATCCTTCAATAGCATGGTACGACTGGCCTGGGAAAGAAGGCAAGAGGCACAGTTAGAGAGTCCATGCCGAATATATCCTTTACTCAAGGTAGAAAGTAGTATCAAACTGGCAAGCTGCAATGTAGTTTTCACTGTCTGCATGGATCAGGTAAAACACCAAACTAACATAACTAAAGCAGACACAATTGTCAGAGCAGAATTAACTGCTGGCGTGGGATGTCGAATTTCTGCTGAGCGCAGAAATAACTGCTGACGTGGGATGTCGAACTTCTGCTGACAGTGCATTGTTGGTAAGGTTGCTTACTGCAGCAGGATTCAGTCATGCATCATAAGTGTTCCATATTATGAAATTGATAGTTATAGCTTAAGTTCTCCCTGCTTTTTTATTTTCTCTCTTGCATTACAGTCAGGGTTGAGCTGAGAATTTAGTCAGGGTTGTTACAATCAGTAAAATGCACTTGAAGGTACCAGGATAGTACGTGTCCCTTCTTAATAGACACAGTAAACCCGTGACAGGTCACAGCGCCAGCACAGAGTAACCGAAGCCTGCAGACAGTTGGATTACTGATCACGCACCGTGTTGCGGCGTTGTTGGTTAGGCTGCCCACTGCAGCAGGATTCAGTCATACACTTGTATGTGCGTGATGATCTTATGCGTACTACGCAACACTACACTGTAACCGTCATGCGTATTCTACGCATGTGATTACGTCACATACAACGTCTTCGGCATTTGTTTGTCTGACCCAACATAAGTGCCAGGCAGTTGGCCTTTTCAAGAGCCGTCCACCTCAGTAGCACCATATGCCACAGCAGATTCAGTATGGACTTCGGTCTTGCCCAGTCTTGCTTTTGACCAAGTTTGTCTTCTTGCACGCTGGCTTGCAAGGATTCATCCTAAGGTCGAAGGTGTTGGTCATCCTTGCTGCTAAGCCGACCTGCTGGGAATTCCTGTTGGGCATTTCAAATCACCCCCACTGATACATCCAGCTGCCCTCATATTTGTGAAAGTAGATATAGGCCCTCATTCCAACCGCGGCGGTCAATGACCGCCGGGTTGGTGGACCGCGGGAGCACCGCCGACAAGCCGGCGGTGCTCCAATGGGCATTCCGACCGCGGCGGTAAAGCCGCGGTCGGACCGGCAACACTGGCGGTCTCCCGCCAGTGTACCGCCGCCCATTGGAATCCTCCAAGGCGGCGCAGCTAGCTGTGCCGCCGAGGGGATTCCGACCCCCCCTACCGCCATCCAGTTCCCGGCGGTTCTCCCGCCGGGAACCGGATGGCGGTAGGGGGGGTCGCGGGGCCCCTGGGGGCCCCTGCAGTGCCCATGCCAATGGCATGGGCACTGCAGGGGCCCCCGTAAGAGGGCCCCTAAATGTATTTCACTGTCTGCTGCGCAGACAGTGAAATACGCGACGGGTGCAACTGCACCCGTCGCACAGCTTCCACTCCGCCGGCTCGATTCCGAGCCGGCTTCATCGTGGAAGCCTCTTTCCCGCTGGGCTGGCGGGCGGCCTGAAGGCGGCCGCCCGCCAGCCCAGCGGGAAATTCAGAATTACCGCCGCGGTCTTTCGACCGCGGAACGGTATTCTGGCGGCTCCCGCCGGCCGCGCGGTGACCGCGGCGGGCGGGAGTCGGAATGACCCCCATAATGTATTAAGAAGACATACATACATTGCACAGCTTTGCCCAGTCAGCAGCGACTGCCATAACTGAAATCTCCTTCCCTAGTATTCCAATCGAATGCTTCAATACAGGAGCCTTTTATGTAAACACCCCATTTCACAAAACGACACTTTTTTCACAATTTACTTCTTTGAAATAGAAACACATCGAAAATGTGACTCAGGTGTTTTTTCTTTCACTTTATTTTTTCCGAGGTAAAGATGGCAACAGAAATTCTGAGTCAAAAAACAAATTAGAAAATACTGTCATTACAGATTGATTTAAAGGATTCCTTCACAATACATAATGATGTGTCGAATTCAGTTATTTAATTAAAAAATAAATAAACAAGAGGTTTCCCTTTCCACTGTGCAGGTAGACTACATTCTCCTTAGTAAGTTACTTGTGAATGGAACCCAGAAATTAATTTAAGCCACCACCGAGTAGTGGACTGGGGAGCTCCATCCTGCCAGAAGCTAGTCATGACTAGCTGATCAACTGCTCAGCATTACAAATTCATTATTCTATAGATGGGTGAGACTGGTGCGTCTAATTCTGACCCAAATATTATAGAAGCTGATGAGAAGATGATAGCGAGAACGGCAAACCAAATTTAGTCAAGTATCTCGTCCCAGGAATTTGAGACTGTGAAGCAAGAGGCAAACATTTGGGAGTGGTCTGACTAATGACTGCAAGTCTGGGGAAAGTGAAAGAACCATAGAAGCCACGTTTAGTGAGCCAAAGTGGGGTATAGTAAATCATTAATAAGGTCCAAAATGACAGGATGTTTAATTCTTCAGGTTCTAAAATTTGATTCGAGGAAATTAGTGCAGTGATTATGGTATTGTGCCATTGTTGAGATGTGAATCTTTGGACTGAGGTGGGGCTAGTTTGTCTGAGTCACTGTTCTGTCTTAATTCAGCACCATTTTTATCAATTGAATGAGACGTCAAAATTAAGTTTCACATGAAATACTTCTGGAAAGTGAATAAAAGCACGTTGTCAATAGTTAATACTTTGTTTGAAATGTTATAATCTTACTTTGTGAATATCAGCCTACTAACTTGTGTCAATTAGGGCTGTACAGGCTGTTTATTTTGCCATCCCCCAAGCTGGAGCCCTTAGAAATTGGCTTTAAAAGCTCAAGACCCTCTTTGTCTCTGTCACTTTCCCCTGAGAGGGAAGACTCCAAGAAAGGAGGTCAGTAGAAAAGAAAGCTATCAAAGAGGGAGGAGAGGAAAGAAGGAGAGAGGGATAACGGATGGATGAAAAGAGAGAGATAGCGTGAGGAGACGAAGGAAGTGGGCTGTTTTGAGCATTTTTCCAGGGCTGGCTTTGGCTCTCCAGTGCTGCCCTGGTGCTTATTGGCTCACCCATTAATCTCGTTGGCCCATATTTATACTTTTGTAGCGCTGCATTTGCGTCATTTTTTGACGCAAAAGTGGCGCAAACTTACAGAATACCATTGTATTTTGTAAGTTTGCGCCGCTTTTGCGACAAAAAATGATGCAAATGTGGCACTAAAAAAGTATAAATATGGGCCTTTATTGTTCCAGTTGTTAAAAAGGGGTAGTTAGAGTTGTAAAAACACCTCAGTGCCTCAGACTGCTTTTAGAGCCTAACTCGGACGGAAGCGAAATTTGCACAGAGTTTAACTTGTTTGAAGAAGCTGCAGTGCCCGAATTTACCAAAACAACCTGGATGTCGGAAACAAATGTAATGAATGTATAGGACGTATCCTCAATCTTACTATTCAGAGCTTGATATATTCGAGTTCTCAATGCAGCCTAAAAGTAGCAGCGAAAATCCAGCAGGATCCACCATTTTAGATAGAAAAACATAATTGTTTGTAAAAACTCTATGACTGGCCAAAATGCCCAATGAAGGGCACAAAGTGGACACACTGCAAAAATCAACAGTTCCTGGGGGAGGTAAGTAAAGGTTAGTTTGTGAGGTAAGTAAAACACTTACAAGTCTCAGTTCTGGGGCATAGGCAGCCCACCGTTGGGGGTTCAAGGTAACCCAAAGTTACCACACCAGCAGCTCGGGCCGGTCAGGTGAGAAGAGGTCAAAGAGGTGCCCAAAACACATAGGTGCCTATGGAGAACAGCGGTGCTCCGGTTCCAGTCTGCCAGCAGGTAAGTACCTGGGTCCTCGGGGGCAGACCAGGGGGGTTTTGTAGAGCACTAGGGGGACACAAGTAGGCACACAAAACACATCCTCAGCGGCACAGGGGCGGCCGGGTGCAGTGTGCAAAGCAGGCATCGGGTTTCAGGTAGGAATCAATGTAGGGACCCCAGGGTCACTCTAGCGGTGCAGGCAGGCACAGGGGGGGCTTCTCAGGACAGCCACCACCTGGGCTAGGTAGAGGGTTGCCTGGGGGTCACTCCTGCGCTGAGGTTCAGTTCCTTCGGGTCCTGGGGGCTGGGGTGCAGTGCTGGTTCCAGGCATCGGGTCCCTTGTTACAGGCAGTCGCAGTCAGGGGGAGTCTCTGGATTCTCTCTGCAGGCATTGCAGTGGGAGTTCAGGGGGGTTGTGTCTGGCTACTCACGGGCTCGCAGTTGCCGGGGAGTCCTCCCTGTGGTGTTTGTTCTCTGGATCTCAAGCAGGGGCGTCGGGTGCGGAGAGTGAAGTCTCACGCTTCTTGCGGGAAACATGAAGTCTTGGAAAGTTGCTTCTTTGTTGCAAAGAAGTTGCTGGTTTTGAGCAGGGCTGCTGCTCACTGGAGTTTCTTGGTCCTTTAGTCCAGGGCAGTCCTCTGAGGCTTCAGAGGTCGCTGGTCCCTGTCGGATGAATTGCTGGTTGCAGGTTTTCGAAGTTGGAGACAGGACGGTAGGGATAGGGCCAAAGCAGTTGTTGTCTTCCGTCTTCTCTGCAGGCTTGTAGGTCAGCAGTCCTTCTTGTTTCTTCAGGTTGCAGGAGTTCCTAGGTTCTGGGGTGCCCCTAAATACTAAATTTAGGGGGGTGTTTAGGTCTGGGTGGCTACACCCTCTTTGTGCCTCCTCCCTGAGGGGAGGGGGCAAATCTCTAATCTTATTGGGGGAATCCTCCAAAACTAAGATGAAGGATTTCTAAAGGCAGGGGTCACCTCAGCTCAGGACACCCTAGGGGCTGTCCTGACTGGTGGGTGACTCCTCCTTGTTTTTCTCATTATCTCCTCCAGCCTTGCAGCCAAATGTGGGGGCAGTGGCCGGAGGGGCGGGCATCTCCACTAGCTGGGATGCCCTGGGACGATGTAACAAAAAGGGTGAGCTTTTGAGGCTCACCACCAGGTGTTACAGTTCCTGCAGGGGTAGGTGTGAGGCACCTCCACCCAGTACAGGCTTTGTTCCTGGCCACAGAGTGACAAAGGCACTCTCCCCATGTGGCCAGCAACATGTCTAGTGTGTGGCAGGCTGGCAGAAACTGGTCAGCCTACACTTGAAGTCGGATTGGTATTCAGAGGGCATCTCTAAGATGCCCTCTGGGTGTATGTTACAATAAATTGCACACTGGCATCAGTGTGCATTTATTATGCTGAGAAGTTTGGTACCAAACTTCCCAGTTTTCAGTGTAGCCATTATGGAACTGTGGAGGTCGTGTTTGACAAACTCCCAGACCATATACTCTTATGGCTACCCTGCACTTACAATGTCTAATGTTTTGCTTAGACACTGTAGGGGCATAGTGCTCATGCACATATGCCCTCACTTGTGGTATAGTGCACCCTGCCTTAGGGCTGTAAGGCCTGCTAGAGGGGTGATTTACCTATGCCACAGGCAGTGTGAGGTTGGTATGGCACTCCGAGGGGAGTGCCATGTCGACTTAGTCTTTTTCTCCCCACCAGCACATACAAGCTGTGAGGCAGTGTGCATGTGCTGAGTGAGGGGTCCCCAGGGTGGCATAAGACATGCTGCAGCCCTTATAGACCTTCCCTGGTATCAGGCTCCTGGGTACCAGGGGTACCAGTTACAAGGGACTTATCTGAGTGCCAGGGCTGTGCCAATTGTGGAAGCAAAGGTACAGTTTAGGGAAAGAACACTGGTGCTGGGGCCTGGTTAGCAGGGTCCCAGCACACTTTCAATCAAAACTTTTCATCAGCAAAGGCAAACAAATAGGGGGTAACCATGCCATGGAGGTATTTCCTTGCACTCTTGCTCTATGGTGCAAGGGTGAGTGTGTTTTTGTGGAGGAAGAGACGCCTTCCTGCACAAAAACAATCCTCAGAGGCTTTTTCCTCTTTCTATGTGTGTTGCAGAATTCCTATTCTCCACTGATGGAATGCATTCCCAAGGCTCAGTAAATCAAGGCAGTGATTTGCGCTTCCTTGGGTTACTATGGATTTACTAAGCCACTCAGAGCCACTCAGAATTAAATTCTTCAATATAGTATGTATTAGATAAAGACTGATTCATGCATAATGCTGCAGTAGAGCAAGAGAGGAGAAACTTAATAGAACATATAAATGTAATACATTTTGAAAGCATTTTATTAAATAAAATGCTACGGAAGAAGGAGTAAACAAATTCAATTGTAAGAAAAAATGGGGAAAAATAGGAAAATGTGTTAATGTTTATAATAATAATTTTGCAGATTTAAAATATATTTTTCCCAAAAATACACTGTAATTTGTAATACTTTTTACTTTACATTTCAGGATTTTTTTTGTTGCTTTGCATGCTACAGAGTTAGACATTTCCATGTTTTATAAACTGAAAACACTAATTTATTTCATAGTTACATTGTATTGCATGTAACCTGAATACATGTTTACATATTCCTTGCATCTTTGTAAGAATTATATAACAGTTTTTCGTTTTACCACATTTATCCGTTTGGTTCAAAATTACATAAAACATAACATTTAGTCAATTCATCTTTTTTTAATTTTGAGTAAGGCACCAATTTTTCTGTCACATGCTGTGTAGTGTTTGTGGCATGTCAGTATTTGGGAATAATGATTCAGCTTCCAGTTTCTTCAGATCAGTTAAGATTGATTATTAAAATTAAGGACATATACAGAGTTTATGGATATTTCATTTTAGCTTTGTTTAAGTTATATTGTTTTGTGTAATTTTATGTTGGCTTTTACTTAGTCTGATAGTGCATCTGTTAATACATGTTATTGTAGGTATATGGTGGTGCTCGTCTATAGTTTAATGCATCCTAGACAATATTTATCATTATTTCACTCAACTCAACACAGCAAGACACATTGCTGAACTGTGCTGGGTGAAAGGAAAAGGGCAGGGATGTAACATACCTATCCAGATATGGCAAATTCCTGCTCTGTGCCTGTGTTGGCCCACAAGCTGTTGCCTAGCACCAATGCAGGCACCCTTGCACTATGGTGCAAGGGTGCTTGTATTACAAGCAGGATTGTTTTGTGCAGGAAGGGACACTTTTCTGCACAAAAACACTCATCTGAGGCTTTTAAGTGTGCTGCAGAATGCAGCACAGGATGAAAGGGAAAACAACGAGGAGAAAGAAAGATATTTCTCCTTGTTACGCCTCCCATTGGAAAATGTATCATTCTGACGCATTCCCAGGTCTTCTAGTATTGGAAAATCTGAGAATGTTTCAGAATCCATGGGTCGCTACATGGGCACAACCATTCTCCATCCACGGAAACGCTTCCCTGAGTCAGAGTAATTTAAGGCAGCGGCTTGCGCTGCCCTGCATTACTCCAGATTTACCAAGCCACTCAGAGCCACGCAAGATAGCCTTGCATGGCAAATCTCATTACAGGTTTTGTGTTGCCCTGCATCCTCTTGCGTGGTGCAAGGGAGATGCAAAAGCCCTCAGTGTTTATGATGTATTTGGGAACCATAGTGGCAGTTTATTGTATAATTAGTGCTTGTAGTGTGTTTTAAGGGTGTGTATGCTATAACTTCTAGTTGTTTACAGGTGCAGATAAAGAATAATTCGATTTTGGCATTGAATTGCTGTGATACTTTTATTCAGTTTTCTTTTAAGATAGCATACTTGTTCCTTTGTATTGTCCACTGATTTATTTTTGACATATATCCTCTACTTTTTTGTGCAATTTGTTTTAATGTACGCTTTAGGTTTTTCAGGGTATCTTTGGATTCCCATATGGATGTTCTTTTCATTTTAATGCTGTTTTCAGTTTTCAGTATAGTTATTATGATCACTTCTGATTGGGATGCCCTTATGTTTAAGGCTTTTGGATTCTTTGGATTATAACCTTTATAGAATATTCAAGGTTATCACAAATGTAAGTACATGTTAAATATATTTCATGTTTTGCACTCAAATACTTTCTTCATGCATGTTCCCTTTATAATGATGATTAGTGCTATTAAAATCACAGTGCAACAAAATCAAAAGCACCTGATCTCACAGTTGGCAGTGAGCCCTTGATAACACATTACTGTTCCCCCCCTAATGTGGAATGCCCCCCCATGCCCCATCAGCGCCTCCTCCTCCTCTCTTCTTCAATTCTGTGATAAGCTGAAGTCCTGGCTCTTGAATTAACTATCCTACCACAGGCACACATACCTGATCAGCACGTCAGGACACCCTTACGGGCGATAGTGCATTTTACAAATGCACATACAAAAGCCAGGATTCCCACCTGTCTCATTGCCCTGACCTCTCCATCTGACTTTCGAGGTTTCCAAGTTTCCTTTTACACCTATTCTGTGGCATAAGCTGTCATGACACGGTGGTTCTCCAGGCCACCCACTCTTGCCAGAAATGCTCATGGCATCATCAATCTCAGTTCTTGTAAGATTACAATGAGTTTTGTAGCTCTTGCGAGAAACGGCATCCATTTTTGGTGCAGTAATATTTACACTGTACCCAAGCCCACAGAGAGGTTTTAGAACTTATCACACTTTGTTATCAAATGCTGGATCTACCTTCTCATTCAACTCCATCTCTGCACACCAGAAATTTTAAGTTCAGTTCCTCTGGCATCATCTTCACAAAAACCTGCAAACGAAAAAGCAAGATGAATTGAAAGACAAGAGTAAGACCCAAGTTAGTGAATGCACATGCATGCAACTATGCTCTAGAGCTACAGCCATTGAGATTCTAAAGATAAATGTGAAACAACAAGAGATTAATAATGACAACAGTTTTTCAAAGATGAGTTGCTGATATTTAATTCCACAAGCTGTGCCAGTTCACTCAGAGGGACTTGTTAAAAAGCGTATTCATCATTGCACCGATGCCCGCTAATATTCACCTGTTGTGAAAGGAACAAACATTTTTTAAATTACGTAAATGCAGTGGTCGAAGCGGGCGGGATAGGAGGGGCATAGCGTGCCCAGACTTCTTTCAGAAAAACAGTTCTCTTACTTTTTTTTAAAAGACCACCATCCATTCTCCCTGGCATCTCTTGATGAGGGTTCCAGATTTTGTTGAGTTCTTTCCTTGGATGTGACAAGTTGTCAGGACACATTATGTGCTGTTCCTGAACCAGTCAATAAATCTAGATGTCTCCTAACATTCTGGAATATATATTGTTTCCTGCTTATAATACTGGTGCCCCTAGATAAATTGAATTCCCACCATCAATCCTGCAGGAAACGAGGGCTTGGATGATGATTTTCCAGGATCATAGGTGATGTAAGGGAAGAACCTTAAAGAGTAGCATAAGAATATAAAAGCAAGATTACACAAACCTATTAGCTTGTGTCACAAAAGCAATAGTGTTGTCAAGGACAACCAGTAGGTTTCTCACATAGTTTGTGGGGATAGTGGTTTCTGAATTTTTCTGGCCACCCATCGGATGTCCACATCCAGAGATTATTGACGAACACGATGATCTCAGTTTTGCCACCATTTCATATGAGACAATTAATTTGCATCCCGTCAGCAAATGCAGAGATACAGCTGTGAAAGTTGGTTTTCGTGTCCTCAAATTTATTCAAAACGGAGATAATCATTTCGGTGTTTGCAGCATATGTGATGATTTCAAAGCCAAATGTTCTTACGAGGGATGTCAACAGCTGTATGTAATTTTGGAAAAGTATGCAAATCAGAGAAGATCCTTGAGGGACCCCACAGTTCAATGAGAAAGGAGCAGAGCGAAAAGGAGGAAGGGTTACCATCTTGAACCTGTCATGAAGGAAGGAACGAAACCATATCAATGATATCTTACACATGCCTAGCTCCTGCATTCTAGAAAACACAATTTCATGAGAAACCATGTCAAACGCCCACATAAATGTCCCACAGAACTAGAGAGCTACACCTCCCTGGTACTAGATATATGTGAGACCATCTGTCACATAAGGAGAGCAGATTCCATTTTGTGGGATGGTCTACATCCTGACTTAACCTCCTCTAAAAGCTCATTACTTTCTATGTGGTGAGACAATTAAAGGTTTTCCACTTTTTCAATCATTTTAGCTGGTAACAGCAAGAGGGAAATGAATCTGTAGTCTGTAACTTGAGAAGCATCAACCAGGAGTTTTGTCTGAAGTGGTGTGATGATAGTACCCTTCTAGGTGGTAGGGAATTGAGCATGGACTAAAGAACTAGTGGTTAGTGGCCTAAAATGTCTAAAGGGACAAGGATCTGATTGATTTTCTGAATATATCTTTTCAAGCACATAAAAGAACATGAACACATTATTGGCAGGTATATTTCAACAGTAGTTTATTCTCCTTCTTTCCTCACACAATTATAGCTAGAAGCAGTTATGGAAGGAAGGAGAATAAAGAACACCTTTTGGAATATACCTGACAAGATGTTCCTTTTTGTACTTGCACAGATATATTCTAATATTAGAACATTGGAACGTTTGGTGCTCCATTGAAAACAATGGAGTTCTCTGGGCTTCTAATGGCCAGAAGCCTGTAGCGCCAATGTTTTTGTTCACATCTGTTGCTGTGAACAAAAGTCTCATGGAGCCCAAGGGGATTTCAATCCCTTTGGGCTCCATGAGGCATTTGTTTTACTAATTTGAACATTCTTCCCTCTAGTGGCAGAATGTTCCAATAGCCTTATAGCCCTCCATAGCTGGGCTACACTGGCATTAAAATGCTGCTCCCTTGTGAAAGGTCCTCGCCTTAGGCTTGGGCTTTTAACACTGGAGCAGGCTTTAATGGCCAGTATAGCCCACTGCAGGGCTATAAAGCTATATTTTGGCTTTATCCTAAGCTTGTGGGGCATTAATGTGCTGCTCCTTCCACTCATTTAAGCGCATTGAGACCTTCCCAGAATTCACTTAGGTACACTTTAGGTACTAGTCTGCCAGACAAACTCTGGCCACAGGTTTAAAAGATTGATTATCACTTATTCGAAAAGATGGGAAAATCTGTCAAGCTTGGATCTATTGAAAGAACATGCATCCGTGGTAAAGAAACCTTCATGTTATATTTCATGGGGACAGGTGAAGTTACAATAGATTTTTTTCAATTTCCTTTCTTTAAAATGTGGCTATATTTTCCAACAGACCTGGATAAGGAGTTATAGGATTAATTGGGCTGCTGAGATAATTTAAGGCAGCAAATATATCACAAGTGGGATTTTTGGAAAAAAGAATCAGACTTGCATAGTAGGACACACTTTTATAATGTGTTTACATTGGCACATGACTATATGATGCTTCATTTTTATTATGGATCATAATTAGTCCTCCATTTCCGTTCCACTTGTTTATAGGTTTTTTGACATTATAATCAAATTAGGTGCAAGCCAATGGGCAGAATTGGTGTGTCTTTTTATTATTGACTGTTAGGTGGCAAATCATCTTGTTCTGAAGTAACCCTTGATTGAAACCTTCAACAAGTAAATGGACATCCTTAGGAGTATGGTGATTTAGCTGTTCTAAAACAGCAGAGAGGGCGCTGTAGTTAGTTTTGGCCCAGGGCCTGGTTCCAAGGAATTTTTGGGCACTTGATTCTTAGAGTTAAGGTCTGGCAAGGATTTAGGTAGCGAAATAGCATTAGCAGTATGCTCCATCCAAGAGTAAAGGGGAAAACTTTAATCTGGTCCTGGTTGCTGAAAAGAGAAACAAATATGTGGCCTATTCACTAACAGGTTAGCATCCATGAAAACCAAGTGATCTGCTGTATCTGGATTAGTAGTGTCCTCTAGATTGATGTTACCTACGATCATGAAGTTAGAGACCTGTATAAGAAAGAGGCTAGTGTTTAAAAGCAAATGTTGCTGCAAAAATCAATCGCACGTCCTCTGCATGGACGCTCTGCCATGTTGTAGCTATAGCCCTCCTAATCTTGGATACATGGCTAGGATCGTCATGCCCATGTCAAAACATACAACTGGTGGGTTAAAATAAAATAGATACCTGGAGTCAAGCTTCACTACCTCTATTACCCAGCACACCTTCGAGTGTCCAGTAGTGGCTTCTGGAAAACAAATTAAAGTTAAAAAGTGAGAAAATAATCACAAAACTAATAAAAGACTACTAAACTATTCAAATATAGCACTCATATAGCACTATATGATTACCTGGTGGAAACCCCACCAGGTAATACCTGCCGGAAAGCATACTGGTAACAGGAATACTCATTCCTGTAACCAGTATGTGACATGCTAGGCCCCTCCCCACTGTCACAATGCCCAAATAACCTCCTAAGCCCTTGGACTCCCCCACCCCTCCGAACCCTGAAATCCTAAACCCGACCCCTCCTCCCCCTGATCTCCCTGTAGGCCCTCCCCAACCACTGTCACCATCCCCCACCTCCATTTAGACCCCAATTACACATGCATGCATATGTAGACATACACACACGCAGTCATACATGCAGACACATATCCCCCTTCACAAACACACATGCACAGCTCCATGCGTGCACACAGTCACTCAACACACACACCCCTCCCACCTTCCCTCTCAGGCAGCACTTACCTGTTCCATGGCGCTGCTCCGGGAGGAAATGGGCTCCTAGGATGCTGCTCCGCCGGCATTGCCACACCTATGACTGCATCATGATAGGCGTGGCGGTGTCTGGCTGACGTGGCGGTGAGGGTGGAGCAGCATCCACCCCCACCACCGACTGCCAGCATGGCACATGGCAGCCCTCACTGCCATCAATGGCGGTGAGGCTCCAGGCATCATTATATGGTGGGGTGCCTGTCACCGCCACTGGCAGCCTTCCGTCGACCGTCAGCATGTTCTTAATGACTGCATTGATGTTTTGACATTACCTATGTCTGTGCACTTGATTTAAGGCATGCTTTAACCATAAACCAAGACATTTCAGACTGGAAGTGAAGCTGTTGACTCTTTAGTCTCAGTAGAAGGCAATGATGTTACCACTAGTGGGTGCTGCTGATGCTGCATCTGCGACATGCTTCTTGATTCTGGGCCAAAAGCAATCTCCAGAGTTTGAAGGCAGCACTTCAGTTCTGCTTTGGCCTCAGTTTTGCAATCATTCATTTTCCAGGACACCTGCTTTCCTGATGATCCAATTCTTCAAAATTGAGACATCTGCTGTTGAAAAAGAAATGAAAGTGTCCATCTCGATCTACTGGAAAATCATCTCCCATTCTGAAAAGTCCTTAAGACATTTCTTTTCAGTAATAGTATTTACATAATGCCAATCGAATTACAGGCAGGCTGGTTGTTGTGGTTATAGTCCAAAACCCTTCTAGGAGGAACTGCAAACTGCATGTGAAAAACATTTAAATGGAATTAAATTGAATTCAAAGATTACCAGCCTTCCTTTGTTTTCAATAGCATCAAACATTGTTAGATCTGGCTTGAAGTGCTGGTGTCCACACAACATATTGGTTCCAATTCTTTCAAATATTCATGGTGTGTGCTGTAGAATTTAGACTTTCACCTTATCACCCAATGGTTGTTTATGGTATTATTCGACCTTCCTTGAAAAGCTTCCATTGCTATTTTTTTCCCAGCATTCTCAAAGCCAGTATCACAGGCTTGAATGTGGTAAACAGTATATAGGCATGCAATGCATGTTAATAATATTTTGAATGCCTGTTTTTAACCACTTCGCTGCCAGGCCTTTTCCCCCTCCTGTGCCAGGCCTTTTTTTGCCTATTTGGGGCAGTTCGCGCTTAGGCCCTCATAACTTTTTGTCCACATAAGCTAACCAAGCCAAATTTGCGTCCTTTTTTTCCAACATCCTAGCGATTCTAAAGGTACCCAGACTTTGTGGGTTCCCCTGAAGGAGGCCAAGAAATTGGCCAAAATAAAGTGAAAATTTCGTTTTTTTCAAAAAAATTGGAAAAAGGGGCTGCAGAAGAAGGCTTGTGGTTTTTCCCCTGAAAATGGCATCAACAAAGGGTTTGCGGTGCTAAACTCAGCAGCTTCCCAGCTTTCAGGAACAGGCAGACTTGAAACCGAAAACCCAATTTTTCAACACAATTTTGGCATTTTACTGGGGCATACCCCATTTGTGCAATTTTTTGTGCTTTCAGCCTCCTTCCAGTCAGTGACCGGAATGGTCATGAAACCAATGCTGGATCCCAGAAACCTAAACATTTCTGAAAAGTAGACAAAATTCTGAATTCATCAAGGGGTCATTTGTGTAGATCCTACAAGGGTTTCCTACAGAAAATAACAGCTGAAAAAGAAAAATATTGAAATTGAGGTGAAAAAAACATCAATTTTTCTCTACTTTTTACTCTGTAACTTTTCCCTGCAATGTCAGATTATCGAAAGCAATATACCGTTACGTCTGCTGGACTCCTCTGGTTGCGGGGATATATAGGGTTTGTAGGTTCATCAAGAACCCGAGGAACCCAGAGCCAATAAATGAGCTGCACCCTGCAGTGCGTTTTCATTCTATACCGGGTATACAGTAATTCATTTGCTGAAATATAAGGAGTAAAAAATAGCTATCAAGAAAACCTTTGCATTTCCAAAAAGGGCACAAGATAAGGTGTTGAGGAGAAGTGGTTATTTGCACATCTCTGAATTCCGGGGTGACCATAGTAGCACGTGAATTACATGGAATTTCTCAAATAGATGTCTTTTTTACACACACCCCTATATTTGGAAGGAATAAATGTAGAGAAAGACAAGGGGCAATAACACTTGTTTTGCTATTCTATGTTCCCCCAAGTCTCCCGATAAAAATGATACCTCCCTTGTTTGGGTAGGCCTAGCGCCCGCGACAGGATATGCCCCAAAACACAACGTGGACACATCACAGAAAACAGAGCTGTTTTTAGCAAAGTGACTACCTGTAGATTTTGGCCTCTAGCTCAGCCGGCACCTAGGGAAACCTACCAAACCTGTGCATTTCTGAAAACTAGAGACCTAGGGGAATCCAAGGAGGGGTGACTTGTGTGGCTCGGACCAGGTTCTGTTACCCAGAATCCTTTGCAAACCTCAAAATTTGGCTAAAAAAACCACATGTTCCTCACATTTCTGTGGCAGAAAGTTCTGGAATCTGAGAGGAGCGACAAATTTCCTTCCACCCAGCATTCCCCCACGTCTCCCGATAAAAATGATACCTCACTTGTGTGGGTAGGCCTAGCGCCCGCGACAGGATATGCCCCAAAACACAACCTGGACACATCACAGAAAACAGAGCTGTTTTTAGCATAGTGACTACCTGTAGATTTTGGCCTCTAGCTCAGCCGCCACCTAGGGAAACCTACCAAACCTGTGCATTTCTGAAAACTAGAGACCTAGGGGAATCCAAGGAGGGGTGACTTGTGTGGCTCGGACCAGGTTCGGTTACCCAGAATCCTTTGCAAACCTCAAAATTTGGCTAAAAAAACACATATTCCTCACATTTCTGTGGCAGAAAGTTCTGGAATCTGAGAGGAGCCACAAATTTCCTTCCACCTAGCGTTCCCCCACGTATCCCGATAAAAATGATACCTCACTTGTGTGGGTAGGCCTAGCGCCCGCGACAGGATATGCCCCAAAACACAACGTGGACAAATCACAGAAAACAGAGCTGTTTTTAGCAAAGTGACTACCTGTAGATTTTGGCCTCTAGCTCAGCCGCCACCTAGGGAAACCTACCAAACCTGTGCATTTCTGAAAACTAGAGACCTAGGGGGATCCAAGGAGGGGTGACTTGCGGGGCTCGGACCAGGTTCTGTTACCCAGAATCCTTTGCAAACCTCAAAATTTGGCTAAAAAAACACATGTTCCTCACATTTCTGTGGCAGAAAGTTCTGGAATCTGAGAGGAGCCACAAATTTCCTTCCACCCAGCGTTCCCCCACGTCTCCCGATAAAAATGATACCTCACTTGTGTGGGTAGGCCTAGCGCCCGCGACAGGATATGCCCCAAAACACAACGTGGACATATCACAGAAAACAGAGCTGTTTTTAGCAAAGTGACTACCTGTAGATTTTGGCCTCTAGCTCAGCCGCCACCTAGGGAAACCTACCAAACCTATGCATTTCTGAAAACTAGAGACCAAGGGGAATCCAAGGAGGGGTGACTTGTGTGGCTCGGACGAGGTTCTGTTACCCAGAATCCTTTGCAAACCTCAAAATTTGGCTAAAAAAACACATGTTCCTCACATTTCTGTGGCAGAAAGTTCTGGAATCTGAGAGGAGCTACAAATTTCCTTCCACCCAGTGTTCCCCCAAGTCTCCCGATAAAAATGATACCTCACTTGCATGGGTAAGCCTAGCGCCGGAGACAGGAAACACCCCAAAGCGCAACGTGGACACATCCTAAATTTTGGAAAAAAACAGAGGTGTTTTTTGCGAAGTGCCTACCTGTAGATTTTGGCCTCTAGCTCAGCCGGCACCTAGGGAAACCTACCAAACCTGTGCATTTCTGAAAACTAGAGACCTAGGGGAATCCAAGGAGGGGTGACTTGCGGGGCTCGGACCAGGTTCTGTTACCCAGAATCCTTTGCAAACCTCAAAATGTGGCTAAAAAAACACATGTTCCTCACATTTCTGTGGCAGAAAGTTCTGGAATCTGAGAGGAGCTACAAATTTCCTTCCACCCAGCGTTCCCCCACGTCTCCCGATAAAAATGATACCTCACTTGTGTGGGTAGGCCTAGCGCCCGCGACAGGATATGCCCCAAAACACAACGTGGACATATCACAGAAAACAGAGCTGTTTTTAGCAAAGTGACTACCTGTAGATTTTGGCCTCTAGCTCAGCCGCCACCTAGGGAAACCTACCAAACCTGTGCATTTCTGAAAACTAGAGACCTAGGGGGATCCAAGGAGGGGTGACTTGCGGGGCTCGGACCAGGTTCTGTTACGCAGAATCCTTTGCAAACCTCAAAATTTGGCTAAAAAAACACATGTTCCTCACATTTCTGTGGCAGAAAGTTCTGGAATCTGAGAGGAGCTACGAATTTCCTTCCACCCAGCGTTCCCCCACGTCTCCCGATAAAAATGATACCTCACTTGTGTGGGTAGGCCTAGCGCCCGCGACAGGATATGCCCCAAAACACAACGTGGACATATCACAGAAAACAGAGCTGTTTTTAGCAAAGTGACTACCTGTAGATTTTGGCCTCTAGCTCAGCCGCCACCTAGGGAAACCTACCAAACCTGTGCATTTCTGAAAACTAGAGACCTAGGGGGATCCAAGGAGGGGTGACTTGCGGGGCTCGGACCAGGTTCTGTTACCCAGAATCCTTTGCAAACCTCAAAATTTGGCTAAAAAAACACATGTTCCTCACATTTCTGTGGCAGAAAGTTCTGGAATCTGAGAGGAGCCACAAATTTCCTTCCACCCAGCGTTCCCCCACGTCTCCCGATAAAAATGATACCTCACTTGTGTGGGTAGGCCTAGCGCCCGCGACAGGATATGCCCCAAAACACAACGTGGACATATCACAGAAAACAGAGCTGTTTTTAGCAAAGTGACTACCTGTAGATTTTGGCCTCTAGCTCAGCCGCCACCTAGGGAAACCTACCAAACCTGTGCATTTCTGAAAACTAGAGACCTAGGGGGATCCAAGGAGGGATGACTTGCGGGGCTCGGACCAGGTTCTGTTACCCAGAATCCTTTGCAAACCTCAAAATTTGGCTAAAAAAACACATGTCCCTCACATTTCTGTGGCAGAAAGTTCTGGAATCTGAGAGGAGCTACAAATTTCCTTCCACCCAGCGTTCCCCCAAGTCTCCCGATAAAAATGATACCTCACTTGCGTGGGTAGGCCTAGCGCCGGTGACAGGAAACACCCCAAAGCGCAACGTGGACACATCCTAAATTTTGGAAAAAAACAGAGGTGTTTTTTGCGAAGTGCCTACCTGTAGATTTTGGCCTCTAGCTCAGCCGCCACCTAGGGAAACCTACCAAACCTGTGCATTTCTGAAAACTAGAGACCTAGGGGAATCCAAGGAGGGGTGACTTGCGGGGCTCGGACCAGGTTCTGTTACCCAGAATCCTTTGCAAACCTCAAAATTTGGCTAAAATAACACATGTTCCTCACATTTCTGTGGCAGAAAGTTCTGGAATCTGAGAGGAGCTACAAATTTCCTTCCACCCAGCGTTCCCCCACGTCTCCCGATAAAAATGATACCTCACTTGTGTGGGTAGGCCTAGCGCCCGCGACAGGATATGCCCCAAAACACAACGTGGACATATCACAGAAAACAGAGCTGTTTTTAGCAAAGTGACTACCTGTAGATTTTGGCCTCTAGCTCAGCCGCCACCTAGGGAAACCTACCAAACCTGTGCATTTCTGAAAACTAGAGACCTAGGGGGATCCAAGGAGGGGTGACTTGCGGGGCTCGGACCAGGTTCTGTTACCCAGAATCCTTTGCAAACCTCAAAATTTGGCTAAAAAAACACATGTTCCTCACATTTCTGTGGCAGAAAGTTCTGGAATCTGAGAGGAGCCACAAATTTCCTTCCACCCAGCGTTCCCCCACGTCTCCCGATAAAAATGATACCTCACTTGTGTGGGTAGGCCTAGCGCCCGCGACAGGATATGCCCCAAAACACAACGTGGACATATCACAGAAAACAGAGCTGTTTTTAGCAAAGTGACTACCTGTAGATTTTGGCCTCTAGCTCAGCCGCCACCTAGGGAAACCTACCAAACCTGTGCATTTCTGAAAACTAGAGACCTAGGGGGATCCAAGGAGGGGTGACTTGCGGGGCTCGGACCAGGTTCTGTTACCCAGAATCCTTTGCAAACCTCAAAATTTGGCTAAAAAAACACATGTTCCTCACATTTCTGTGGCAGAAAGTTCTGGAATCTGAGAGGAGCCACAAATTTCCTTCCACCCAGCGTTCCCCCACGTCTCCCGATAAAAATGATACCTCACTTGTGTGGGTAGGCCTAGCGCCCGCGACAGGATATGCCCCAAAACACAACGTGGACATATCACAGAAAACAGAGCTGTTTTTAGCAAAGTGACTACCTGTAGATTTTGGCCTCTAGCTCAGCCGCCACCTAGGGAAACCTACCAAACCTGTGCATTTCTGAAAACTAGAGACCTAGGGGGATCCAAGGAGGGGTGACTTGCAGGGCTCGGACCAGGTTCTGTTACCCAGAATCCTTTGCAAACCTCAAAATTTGGCTAAAAAAACACATGTCCCTCACATTTCTGTGGCAGAAAGTTCTGGAATCTGAGAGGAGCTACAAATTTCCTTCCACCCAGCGTTCCCCCAAGTCTCCCGATAAAAATGATACCTCACTTGCGTGGGTAGGCCTAGCGCCGGCGACAGGAAACACCCCAAAGCGCAACGTGGACACATCCTAAATTTTGGAAAAAAACAGAGGTGTTTTTTGCGAAGTGCCTACCTGTAGATTTTGGCCTCTAGCTCAGCCGCCACCTAGGGAAACCTACCAAACCTGTGCATTTCTGAAAACTAGAGACCTAGGGGAATCCAAGGAGGGGTGACTTGCGGGGCTCGGACCAGGTTCTGTTACCCAGAATCCTTTGCAAACCTCAAAATTTGGCTAAAATAACACATGTTCCTCACATTTCTGTGGCAGAAAGTTCTGGAATCTGAGAGGAGCTACAAATTTCCTTCCACCCAGCGTTCCCCCACGTCTCCCGATAAAAATGATACCTCACTTGTGTGGGTAGGCCTAGCGCCCGCGACAGGATATGCCCCAAAACACAACGTGGACATATCACAGAAAACAGAGCTGTTTTTAGCAAAGTGACTACCTGTAGATTTTGGCGTCTAGCTCAGCCGCCACCTAGGGAAACCTACCAAACCTGTGCATTTCTGAAAACTAGAGACCTAGGGGGATCCAAGGAGGGGTGACTTGCGGGGCTCGGACCAGGTTCTGTTACCCAGAATCCTTTGCAAACCTCAAAATTTGGCTAAAAAAACACATGTTCCTCACATTTCTGTGGCAGAAAGTTCTGGAATCTGAGAGGAGCTACAAATTTCCTTCCACCCAGCGTTCCCCCAAGTCTCCCGATAAAAATGATACCTCACTTGCGTGGGTAGGCCTAGCGCCTGCGACAGGAAACACCCCAAAGCGCAACGTGGACACATCCACAATTTTGGGAGAAAACAGTGCCTACCTGCGGATTTTGGCCTGTAGCTCACCCGGCGCCTAGGGAAACCTACCAAACCAGTGCATTTCTGAAAACTAGAGACCTAGGGGAATCCAAGGAGGGGTGACTTGCGGGGCTCGGACCAGGTTCTGTTACCCAGAATCCTTTGCAAACCTCAAAATTTGGCTAAAAAAACACATGTTCCTCACATTTCTGTGGCAGAAAGTTCTGGAATCTGATAGGAGCCACAAATTTCCTTCCACCCAGCGTTCCCCCAAGTCTCCCGATAAAAATGATACCTCACTTGTGTGGGTGGCCCAGGTGCCTGCAACATAATAAGGCCCAAAACCTGAAGGGATAGAAGGGATAGCACAGCAAGTTTATAAGGGCATATTCTTTTATACATCTTTAGACGGACTCTGCTTTGGGGACCCACATAAGTGAGGTGTCATTTTACTTGGGAGACTGAGGGGAAAACTGGGGAGTAGGAATTTTGTGCTGGAGCGGTGATCCTACTAAGAAAAATCAGGAAAATATGCTTTTTTATGCAAATTGTGAGGTTTACAGAGGAGTCTGGGTAAGAAAATGTTGGGGGAGCCACACAAGCCACACCTCCCTAGACTCCTTAGGGTGCCTAGTTTTAAAAAGTTTCTGGGTTTTGTAGGTTTCCCTACATGACGGCCGCACCCAGGACCAAAAACATAGGTGGGCCCTCCCCCCCAAACACAGGTATTTTTGGAATATATCACTTTGATGTGTGCACATACGTCCGTGATGTGCCAAACACTAAAATTGTGAAAAGAAACACACTTAGGTTATGTGAAGAAGACCCCTCACCCACCAACCAAGTTGGTGGCATGCTTCATCATCGGGGTCCCACCTGAGGCACCCAGCGTGTCTCAAGTGTGCTGCGACGCCTGATTACAGCGGAGCAGGTTTTGTCATTTGTACCACACATACTGGTTGGATTTGGCACGAGGGTGAGTGATGGTTCAGTAGATCAAATTTTATTAACAAGAGATTTCACAAAAGTGAAATGCACTGGTAATAACTGAAAGGCCAAAAAACTGAACCAATGACTCACAGCTCGTGAGCTGTAAAGCCACGACAAGGCACCAACCGCTTTACAGTCCATTCACACACCTTTCATACATGACATGCACTAGACCATTCACGCCGCCAGCCACGGGCCCAGCACATTACAAGACTCGCATCCACAGACAGCGCCAGTCAAGGGCCCATCACTTTCATACGCCCACATGCCTGATACAGCAATCACACCAGCTGATGAGTGTGTGGACTGGCGTTTGGCCGGCACTGCCAGCCAAGCGCCACCCCACCCACACCACCAGCCAAGCGCCACCCCACACACACCGCCAGCCCAGCGCCACCCCACACACACCGCCAGCCCAGCGCCACCCCACACACACCGCCAGCCAAGCGCCACCCCACACACACCGCCAGCCAAGCGCCACCCCACACACACCGCCAGCCAAGCGCCACCACACCCACGCCGCCAGCCAAGCGCCACTCTACACATGCCATCCCCTTTTTTTTGTTTTTAAACAACAAAGAAACCACTAATCATAAATTAGTACAAAACTACAAACACAAAAGCTCTAACTGAATACATGACTAATGCCAACCGTGAAACCGAACATATAAAAATATAAAACACCAGTTTACGCTCACGGAATTTCCCAATAATTCTTCTGTGTGTGGTAGCTCCTGAAACAGCCACCCACACACAGCCCAGGCTTTGAAGGACAATCAGGGCAGTACATCCTAGTCTCCTTCCTGATACCTCTTCGAGCACAGACTCTACATCTCTTAGCAGGAAAGTAAAGTTTTTTTTGGCCGTGGGAGGAATGTGCTCAGCAAAGTGACGATCTTTCAATCTAGCCACATCCTCCACCACTGCTTCTCTAGGAACTCTTGCCTGTTCCAGCACAACAAGGCTAGCTATGATAGACTCCTGAAATTTCACAAATGTCATCCTTGACTCTGGAGAACTATCCTTAAACACAACAAAAGCATTAAAAGTTGCCAAGTGGAACAAGTGAAGCGCTAATTTCTTATACCACACATAAGACTTACGAGCAGCAGTGTAAGGTTCTAACCTCTGATCTACTCTATCAACACCACCCATGTGCTTATTATAGTCTAAGATGCACACAGGTTTGCGCACTTCGGCAACCTGACCCCAAACAGCCACAGGTGAAGTACTCTCATCATGGATGGTGCTTAGCATGTATACATCCCTCTTGTCTACAAATTTCAGAGCTAGCAGCTCATCATTCCGCAAGGCACTGCACTGTCCCTTCTCAAGCTTTTTACAGACAAGCTCTTTTGGATAGCCTTTCCGATTAGAGCGGATTGTGCCACAAGCAACAGTGTCCACTCTGAACAACTCCTTGAACAACCGAACTCCAGTGTAGAAGTTATCTACATATAAATGGTGACCTTTGTTAAACAGTCGTCTACCAAGTTCCCACACAATTTTCTCACTAACTCCAAAAGTGGGAGGACAACCAGGGGGGTCAATATTGGAATCCCTACCAGTGTAGACCCGGAAATTATAAACATATCCTGTACTACTTTCTGACAGCATATACAATTTAATTCCATACCGTGCCCTCTTGCTAGGAATGTACTGCCTAAAAACCAAACGACCCTTGAACAGGACCAAAGACTCATCTACAGATATTTCTTTCCCTGGAACATAGATCTCTGAAAACCGATCTACCAAATGATCAAGGACAGGTCTAATCTTAAAAAGACGGTCAGAATCAGGATGATCTCGTGGCAAGGCTAAAGCATTATCTACAAAATGCAACATCCGAAGAAGAAGCTCATACCGGTTACGACTCATGATGGCAGGAAATATAGCAGTTGCCATCAAGGGACTAGTAGACCAATATGAAGACAGAGACGGCTTCCTTATCAGCCCCATCAAAAAAGTTAAACCCAAGAACTTTTTCAACTCTTCCAGATTTGTGGGAATCCACCGGCTAGCTCTAGAGTGTGGCCTAAGTCTGGCAGCGTTGTCCCTCAAAAACTGCTCTGCATACAAATTAGTCTGCTCAACAATCTCTTCCAAAAATATATCGTCCATAAACAACTCAAAAAAGTTGACGGGCAAAAAGTTTTCCGTATTAACTCGACACCCTGGAAAACCAGTAAACGCAGGCAACTGTGGCTGCTCCATGTTTGGTGCAACCCATGCGTCAGGTCTTCCAATGGGAAGCCTTTCAGCCGCTGGCTCCTGCACCATTGGCACATCACTGTCCTCCTCTAAAACAGGCCCTTCATCAGCACTGAGAGTGGCTTCATCATCAGATGATTCATCTCTGACAGAAAATTCACTTCCAGAATCCTGCACTTCCTCCTCTGCCTCAGATGCAGAGTCAGTCTCATATTCATGGTCAGAAGATGACTCAAAAAGCACACTAACAACCTGCTGAGCGGTCATCCTACGGCTGGCCATGATCCTTCCTACTAAAATTAACTGGACAAATACACCACCAACAACCAGCACTGTATAAGATAAGTAACAAAGTATAGGTTTATCACTAAGAATTATAAACTCAAAAACTATACTGCTCACTTGCCTGAAAAAGCTTGACTCACCAGCAACTACTCTGCACAGCCACAGCAATCACCAACGATATCCCACTAAAAAGAGAAAAAAAAAAGCAAATTAGACATAAGACAACACAATAATCATTGTGCATAACTTTAAGGACAATTTCGCACACAATCCTGCATTCAGTACACCACCTACAAACATGTCATTCATGCATTGCAACAATACTCACTTGGAGTAAATTTATTTACTTACCTAAAACATGCAACTACGCAAACCGCAGGACAACTACTGCCAAAACTGCAACAAGCCACAGCAAAGTCAGCAAAAGCTTTGAACTAAAACAAAAAGGAGAAAAACTGTTATTATCATAAAAGTAAATACTTCGCCAGTTGACAAACACTCCGCCACTAACCATTTTTTCATTTTCCTGTGTCTAGTCTTCTCTGCTTGGGGGAAGATGGGCCTAAAAAAAAAATAGGCCAATCTACCCCCAAGGGGAGGGGGCAGAAATCACCCAGATTACATTGCACCATTTGGGGGGGGGCGACCCTTGCCCAAGGTGCCACACCCCCACACAAAGCACACACACACATACATAGTATCCCTGGCGCTATGGGGATTCTGCCCCCCTTGGGGACAGAAAGGCCTAAAAAATAGGCATATCTGCCCCCTAGGGGGGCAGAACTGCCCAAAAATACATGTGGGCCCCTGGGGGCGACCCTTGCCCAAGGGGCCACCCCCCAACACAAAAAATAAAAATCAACAATAAAATCCCTGGTGTCTAGTGGCTTTCTGCCCCCCTTGGGGGCAGATCGGCCTAAAAATAGGGCCAATCTGCCCCCAAGGGGGGCAGAAACGACAATAAATACATTGCGCCCCTGGGGGGAGCGACCCTTGCCCAAGGGGCCACCCCCCAACACAAAGCACACATACATACATACTATTTCTGGCGCTATTGGGATTCTGCCCCCCTTGGGGGCAGAAAGGCCTAAAAAAAATAGGCCTCTCTGCCCCCAAGGGGGGCAGAACTGCCCAAAAATACATGAGGGCCCCTGGGGGCGACCCTTGCCCAAGGGACCGCCCCCCAACACAAAAAATACACATCAACAATAAAATCCCTGGTGTCTAGTGGCTTTCTGCCCCCCTTGGGGGCAGATCGGCCTAAAAATAGGGCCAATCTGCCCCCAAGGGGGGCAGAAACGACAATAAATACATTGCGCCCCTGGGGGGAGCGACCCTTGCCCAAGGGGCCACCCCCCAACACAAAGCACACATACATACATACTATTTCTGGCGCTATTGGGATTCTGCCCCCCTTGGGGGCAGAAAGGCCTAAAAAAAATAGGCCTCTCTGCCCCCAAGGGGGGCAGAACTGCCCAAAAATACATGAGGGCCCCTGGGGGCGACCCTTGCCCAAGGGGCCGCCCCCCAACACAAAAAATACACATCAACAATAAAATCCCTGGTGTCTAGTGGCTTTCTGCCCCCCTTGGGGGCAGATCGGCCTAAAAATAGGGCCAATCTGCCCCCAGGGGGGGCAGAAACGACGTAAAATACATTTGCCCCCAAAGGGGAGCGACCCTTGCCCAAGGGGCCGCCCCCCAACACAAAAAATACAAATCAACAATAAAATCCCTGGTGTCTAGTGGCTTTCTGGGGGGCAGATCGGCCTAAAAATAGGGCCAATCTGCCCCCAGGGGGGGCAGAAACGACGTAAAATACATGTGCCCCCAAAGGGGAGCGACCCTTGCCCAAGGGGCCGCCCCCCAACACAAAAAATACACAGCAACAATAAAATCCCTGGTGTCTAGTGGCTTTCTGCCCCCCTTGGGGGCAGATCGGCCTAAAAATAGGGCCAATCTGCCCCCAGGGGGGGCAGAAACGACGTAAAAAGCATGTGCCCCCAAAGGGGAGCGACCCTTGCCCAAGGGGTCGCTCCCCTACACTAATATTCACTCACACACACACATACAGAAATCCCTGGTGTCTAGTGGGCATTCCTGCTGCCCGATCGCATCGCGATCGGGCAGCAGGAATGCTCAAAGAGACATCGAGGGAAAGGAAAACCCTTTCCTTTCCCTCGATGCCTCTCTGAGAGCACCCCCACCCCGCACGAAGGTGAAATACTCACCTTCTCCCTTGACGCGCTGGAAGCAAATGGCTTCCAGCGCGTCATTCCCCGTTTCCATGAAATCAGCGCGCGATCGCGCGCTGACGTCATGGGGGGGGGGGCGTGAAAGGGGAAGGGATTCCCCTTTCAGCCCTGGCCTGGGGGTGTTGGGGGGCGGCCCTCGGGGGAAGCGCTAGCGCTTCCCCCGACTGCCAGTCCCTGGACGTAATGGTTACGTCCATGGCGCCACACGGGCGCTGCCATGGACGTAACCATTACGTCCGTGGCGGGGAAGGGGTTAAAGACGTTGGTATATGAAAGCCAGACGTATTGGCTTTGTCAATGCTTATTGGTGATGTCAGCACCAGTACAGACTTCTACGTATTTGAGATGTACTGAGTAAAAACACCCAGGACAAATAGAATGTTGTTAATGTAAATCACCACGATTTTGGGGCTGCAGTCCCAATGGCCATAATTGTTGGCGGGAATTCCACCAGGCATCTAGGGAAACACTAAAATTTCCACCATGCAGTTGTTACACGTTGTGGCTCCTCTCACATCAGAGTCAGTACAACAGAATACAATTCCTGCTGCCATGGTAGTCCTCCTTTAACACAACGTATCTTATTCTGCCAGTGTGACAGATGGTGGACCTCCATCACACTGGTGAAGTGAAGGTCCACATTGCAACCTTAACATGGGCCCTTAAAGTCTATACAGGTCTCATATTACAAGCCTTTAAGTGAAGATGCTGATGTGCTGCTATATGCAGCTTCATGCATGGTTCTAACCTTTGCATAGTGAGTAATTCAAGACATAACTGAGATGTCATCTTTTATTGACATCTGCGTCACTGAATGTCCTATAGAACTGAAGCTCGATGTATATTCAGAAACACTGCTACATTTATCACAAAGAAAGACAGAAGGCAGAAAACAAAGGGCAGATAAATTAGCAATACTACGCAACAGGGAAGATCCATGCAGCTCAAAAAAGAGGACTTGCTGCTCTGCAGGATCAACCAAGAAAAATATGAACATTCATAGGACAATCTGCCCATAAAAAGCAAAAAATAACCCCAAGTACTGACATTCAATAGAGTCATGTAAATGGCACCAAACACAATTTAAAGAACAGAAATTTGAAACAAAAGCAATAATTCTGGTTTTATTGTTATAGTGCATCCACACAGCATTTATGTATCCTTGTGTTTGCTAATGCATGAAAGCACAGAAATGCCCAAATACTATATTTGCACTCAATTGAAACATTAAAAACAGATCTATTAGTTTGACAGTGCTTGTTTCTTAATGTCTTACGGGAAACTTAATCTAAATAGGGCAAGCAACTGTGTACCTTTAAAATCTTACTACCAGTGAACAAATGAAGTTATAGACTAAGTGAAAAGACTGCACGATTCAAGTTGAGCTGATCAAAAGCAAATCATTTTACTGATAAAATCATGGCATTGCACAGGTTTAATTGTCAATGATGGACAACAAAAATCCAAAAAAAAGAAAATCTGAGAAAGCAAAGTCTAAAAGCTTTCATAAACACTTTCCATAAAGAAAATATGACGATACACAATCTTCCAGCGGCGCAATATTCTAAGTGAAACATATATGCTCCTCGTCCTGATAGCTTCGGTCTATACAAGCACCTCATGGTGATGTACATAAATCATATGTCCAAACAGTTCTGGTCTTTAATCCTTCTGTATGCCGGTCTTAATCTTCATGGTTCCAAGGTTATGTTGACAGCTAGGCAGCATGTGTTTTGTAAATTCCCCACCCTGGTTGCTCAGGGCTCCGTGTTTTATTAATTTCAAAGCAGACTGTGAGATCTGTTCCGTCTCCCGCTTTCTAGTAGCGGCAAAGCTCCGGCTTCAACGCGTGCGTTTTAAACTCAGCGCGCGGTATAAATAATGCACACGAGACACGCGGTTAGTGTAACAGGCTGCCCGGCATCCGACTGCCCGCCTCTTGCCGAACCAGCCGCTTTATTCCTTCTCCCCACGTCACGGGGTCTGAACCATTCCTACCCCCATTAGCAGGGGAGGTAAACATTCCAGCATGTACGACGGGTTTTCGGAATAACACCCCTGTCCGCCGGGTAACTTGGGGAGGTCCCCAAACATAACAAGATCCCTCTTCCAATAGAGGAATTTCTCTGAAATTCAATAGAATCAAAATCATTTTTACTGATAACTTGTACAAGTGCTTCAACTTCGTTGCACAGAAATCGGTAGGTAAAATCATTGTTATTTAAGGAGTCAGTGCTTTTGAACCTAAAGACACTGGCCAATGACCAGAAGAGGGAAGGGGGTGTGAAGTGACGTGGGGGTAGGAACAAGAAGTGGTGTTATGGGAGCAGAGAAGAGGAAAGAGGCAGGCTGGCTGTAGTTCAGGAAACACTGAATAGAAGTATAAACGCCTCCTATCCTCAACACTGCTGGTCGGCGAAGTGTATGGGCATGCTGCACCCATAAGATTTTACATCTCAATGGCACCCTCAAAAGTTGGGACTGGGTCAGTCTTAACTTCAAATAATGAGGCAATGCATCCCAGAAACAAGATTCGTAACAGGAGCTCAAAACACAGTCAGTAAGCAAAAGACTGACTCAAAAAGTTAGTTCTAGAGGGGAATTTAGAAAATGCACAAAGGTTTCTTACTAAACTTCAGGGGTACAGTACAGAACTAGGGAATGGAGATTCAACAATAATCTAATTTAAATACATAGGGCCAGATTTAAGAAGCCCCTAGTGCCACCTTGCGCCACATTTGCTTCATTTTTTTTACGCAAATGTGGCATTAAGGTGGCATTTCCCCGTGCCATATTTACAAAGTGACGTAATGCACGCACTGCACCACGTTGTAACCTCTTGTGCCACATTATGCCTCCGCCAGGTACAATGTAAACAAGGGGAGCGTTCTGGCACTATGAGTCCCAAAAAATAGCACAGTAAAATTTTACAGATTTCACTGCGCCATTTTTCTGTCATTTTTAATGCCTGCTCATGGCAGGCGTTAAAATTACACTCCCATAGAAATCAATGGGCCTTCTTGCACTTTGCTACACTAGCATCAACATTTTTGATACTAGTGTAGCAAAGCACCACAATAGTGTCAACATTTTTGATTCTATTGTTCTAACTACTGGATGGGGCACTGTATGTTAAATACAGCGCAACCAAGGAGCACAGAAAAAGTGACACATCAGAGCCGATGCGCCACTTTTTCATAATTCTGGTCCATAGAGTAATTGCCATGAAGGCTGTCAGTAATAAGAACAATGTAGAATAATAGACAAAATCAAACAGATCTCAAATAAACAGCGAAATCTGGAGGAAAGCAGGCAGCAATCCTCTTAGATAGGCAAAAAAGACCTGGCTCACACACAAATTCAAGGGTATATATAGCCATTTGTGCCCTAAGGAAACATTGAAACTGCAAAAGTCAGCATGGTGTAAGCAAAGAATTAAATTTTCAACAAAACATATTACTGCATTATGAATCACTATATAACCCTATCACCTTTGCAGTAACAATCCATGAACATTGATTTGACTCTTCTGACCTAATGTCGTCCAGAGGTGTCAGAACAAACTGGATACATAAACAAGATTAACCTTAGTGAATGGATGCAATACTGCATGCAATCGGAAAGTCCTTCAACATGTTATAAAAGTTTCCTCTCGAAGGCCCTCTTCGAGAAAAGCATCATTCATAAATAATCAAATCCACATCTTGCTGCACTAGTGTTAGGCAGCAATATAAACAGAGACTAAACATACAGCATCCACTTCAGACAAGATGGCATGTACATCTAACTGGGGCCTAATAAGCCAAAGCCATAAAAGTGCACTTTAAAATATCATAGCAAATTCATTTCAATTGTAAACATTTAATTAATGTGAATATGCACTTGTGAATTCAATAGTAGGTTAATTGCACACTATTACTAATGCATATTTTGATTCAAATGTACAAAGGATACAACATGTGACAACTGGCACGGAAGGTAGAGGATGAGACCCTTGCAGTGAAAAGGTGATCAGAGACTGCCCTATTCAGGGTCTACCATGTTGGGGTTGAAGAGGAAATGGCGCTGCCAAAGACAAAGGTCGAGGGAAAAAAAAAACCTCACTCAGCTCCTCAAAGCCTATGAAAATAAGCATGTATACCCCAAGCATACATAGCAAGTGGAGCACTATGGTCATCTCAGAAAGCTGTGCGTGCACGTGGATGGAGCATCCTAACTGAGGAGTGCCCAAGAAGAAACTGTGCGGGCAGCAGAAAGCCCTGAGCGGTGTGCACGTCTTGGCAGAGAAAAAATGGAGAAAAACAAGAAGTGGAGCACGTCCTCACACTCCTCCACTGAGCTGGCCATCTTAAGAAAGACTTAAACATGGCACCCATGTGCAAATAAAGGGAGCAGCCTTTTTAGGAAAGCACATCTCACAGTTCAGACAGATGTTGACCACGGCCACACTGGGAAAACAAACAAAGGAAGGCCACACACATGCAAAATCAAAGGGAAAAGACATTTGCTCCATGAGATGGACAGAATCTAGGACCAGGACAATCATGAATATCATAAAGAGAAAACAGCTCCTGGAGAGTCGTATCCACTGAAGTAATGACTGGATGTTTAGTGAAAGGAGCAGAACAGAAGAGCAACACAACAGTCTTAGTGCACCATTTCATCCAGCTGAAGGGTGGAATATGATAGTGCCTCCTTCCTCAAATCACCATTTAACACAGCAAAAAAGCGAAACATTGGTGAGAAATGGGAACAATTAATTGAAAAATCTGACTTCATTGAAGCACTAGAGGAAACTGAAGAAATGAAAATAATCAAATACCTAAAGGATCTGGCAGATGAAGGGTTAAAGACCATTTTCAAGAAACTCCTGACACGGTAAGTGATTACATCAGAAAGTAAAAGATGCCCTCATAAAACAGTTCAACCTGGCAACCAATGTGGACTACGGGTGGTACATATTCAACAAGGCAACCTAACACTCAGGTGAAACAAAGGACAAATTCCCACAATGACCAGAGAAACTCCTCAGGCACTGCAGTTTCAACAAATTCAATGGTAAAGAAGCCATGCACCTAAGTATAATAGATGAATGTCAGTCCAAATCATTTCATCAGAGGATGCTCAAGCACCTTGACAAAACAGTCAAGAGCAACTTACTACATATAAAAAGCAAGAAACAACCATACAAAGACAAACAAGGATCAGCATCTGCCTCAACATTGCGGATATTCTACAGGTGTAGATTGCCATACCCTCTTGAAGGAAAATGTCCAGTCATGGGGCAGTTGTGAAAAGACTGTAGAAAGGAAAACACTTCTAGTCCATCTGTTGTATGCATCTGTCGGAAGCCAAACAGCCAAGTGCAAAGGAAAATTCACAATTGATCTCTAGCACCAAGGACAGAAAGTACCCACTGAGATGTACATCCTAGACAAACAAATACTAATGACAGGCATTCTCTGCCTCCCCACAACAACAACCCTAGGAATACTGACTGTGAACTACATCACAGAATAAAATTTGCCAGGCAGACATAGGCACAAACAAACACTATGTTTCGTTCATCCTCAACAGTGGGGCATCAATCAATGTAACAGGCGAAGAGCAGTTCCAAAAACTCCGACCAGCAAGAAACCTAAAGCCAAAGAACTTCGAAGTTTAGGGTACTTTGTAGTGACCCTACACCACAAGTCAAGAACCACAAAGGCTACACTGCACATGCAGCAAGGAAAATTGCCTGACTCCTGCCCCCTCAGTTTCTCTGTAGCAGCGGCCACCGGACATGTACTACAACATACAAGTCAGCCCATCAGTGACACAAACCTAGGACTAGGAAATTGCTAATTCTTTTAGAAGCAATATAATTATTAAAATCACATATTTTTTTACTCCAAGACATTGAAATTTATTTTGTCTATTCAAAATACCGGTGTGAATTTTTTTTCTGCGTTTCTACCATCTAACTTCATCTTGAATACTGCTCATTTGATGTACCGACATACTTATTCTTTTTATGTACCGCCTTCTTGTTTTGTACTTATGGCATTTAAAATCAATAATAGCTAGATAATCTATGCTCACTTTAGGGCAAATAAATGTACTATTTCTGTGTGTCAGCTTCTATTTTTGTACTACTTCATTTACATTCAATAACAGTTATGAAGATTGTCTATGATTAAACTTTAAGACTCTTTACCTCATCAAGTCAGAATACGGATGTAAACATTTTTATGCAACCTTTGACCCTGCTACTGCAGGCAGGTCGCTCCCCGCTCTGTCTTTCCGCGCTCCATCCCGTTTTTTTACTGCTCCTTTAGCCAGTTTCCCGCCGCTGCGTCCCCTGCGGCCCCTCCTCCCCTCCCCCTCCTTCTCACCGCTCCTTTAGCCAGTTTCCCGCCGCTGCATCCCCTGCGTCCCCTGCCCCCTCCTTCTCACCGCTCCTTTAGCAAGTTTCCCTCCACTGCGTCCCCTGCGGCCCCTCCCCTGCCCCCCTCCTTCTCACCGCTCCTTTAGTCAGTTACCCGCCGCTGCGTCCCCTGCGGCCCCTCCACCCTCCTTCTCACCGCTCCTTTAGCCAGTTTCCCGCCGCTGCGTCCCCTGCGGCCCCTGGCTACAGCCCTCCCATTGGACAGGCCCTCCTGCCTCCCAGCTGCCACACCCACCCTCCCCTCCTCTTATGCCAGCCGCACGCAGCGGGCGCGCCAAAGGAGCGCAGCGGCGTGCCAAAGACAAGTCCGTCTGCGCCCGTCCGCGCCTGTACCGTGCCCAGCGCCACCCCCCCGGTCCGCGAAACCCCTGCACCTCCAGACACCGCTACACGGCCGACCAACTCAACGCCCTCAACCCCGGCCGCATCACAGCATGCTCCCAGCCCTCATCAAGGAACACCCAAGGACCCTTCGCATGCCGCACATGCAGATTCACCTGCGACAGAACAATGAAACCAACAAAGACCAAAACTAACCAACTCCACTGCATACTCCTCAACACCTGCTCCGCACACAAGCACGCCATCGAGCTCTGGGACCTGCTCGACTCCACCGCCCCAGACGTAGCCTTCCTTACCGAAACCTGATTGAACGACTCCTCGGCGCCCGACATCGCAATAGCCATCCCGGACGGCTACAAGATCATCCGTAGGGACCGCAAAAACGGAATCAGAGGAGGCATAGCCATCGCCCAGAAAACCTCCCTTAAGGTCAACACCCACACTGACGACTCCCTCAAGACCACCGAACACCTACACTTCCGCATCCACACCGACCCCAACACCACTCTCAGAGGAACGCTCATCTACAGACCCCCCGGACCACGAGCACCATTCAGCGAATCCCTCGCCGACCTCACCAGCACCCACGCACTCACCTCAACGGATTACATACTCCTCGGGGACCTAAATTTCCACCTGGAGAACAACAACGACACCAACTCCACTACCCTGATCGACAATCTCACCAACCACAGCCTCAGACAACTCGTCAACACACCAACCCACATCGCCGGCCACACGCTTGATCCCATCTTCTCCTCAAGTGCCCACGTCGCCTTCAACCATACCACCGTACTCCACTGGACCCACTTCACCTACAAGAAACCTACTGAGCACCACCGCACCCAACAACCATCCAGCTTACCAACACCCTTGCCCAGAACCCACCCACCGACCCGGACACCGCCGCCAACAATCTCACCCTGTGGATCAACGACTGCGCCAACACCCTCGCGCCACTCAAAAAACCCACCAACAACCAAGCCAGAAGAAAAGCCACCTGGTTCACCGAGGTGCTCCTAAATTCCAAACGTGACTGTCGGAAGCTAAAAGAGGAATGGCTCCTCAAACGCACACCTGACAGCCTCACAGCCCACAAGGACGCCACTCGCAAGCACCACCAACTCATCAGACAAGCCAAACGATCCCACTTCAAGGACCGCCTGGTCAACAACGCACACGACAACAAAGAGCTCTTCAGCATCATGAAAGAACTCTCCAACCCCAGCGCCAACATCAACAACATCCCTCCATCCCAAGAACTCTGCAACGCACTGTCCACCTTTTTCCACCGGAAGATCATCGACATCCACAACAGTTTTGACGCCACTCCCACGCCAGCCCCCACCCCCGAACCCTCCACCTGTGCAAACCACCTGACCTTCTGTACCAACGTGAACGACACAGAGACACGCAAGATCATGAACTCCATCCACTCAGGATCTCCGTCAGACCCCTGCCCTCACCACATATACAACAAAGCCGACTCCACCATCGCCCGCACTACGGAAAGTCATCAACATCTCCTTCGAAACAGCGACATTCCCTGAAAAATGGAAACACGCCGAAATCCGCGCCCTCCTCAAGAATCCCAAAGCAGACCCCAACGACATCAAGAACTTCCGACCCATCTCCCTGCTCCCTTTCCCAGCAAAGGTGATTGAAAAAATCCTCAACAAACAAATAACCAGCCACCTAGAAGACAACGGCATCCTAGACCCCTCCCAGTCCGGCTTCAGACGAAACCACAGCACCAAAAACCACCCTTCTCGCCGCCACAGACGACATCAGGCACCAAATGGACAACGGCGAAACATCAGCCCTCATCCTCCTGGACCTATCTGCCGTCTTCAACACAGTCTGCCACCGCACCCTGAAATCACACCTCCACAAAACCGGAATTCAAAGTAAAGCCCTCGACTGGATCGTCTCATTCCTCTCCGGCAGAACCCAGAGAGTCCGCCTCCCCCCCCTCCGCTCCGAAGCCACCAACATCATCTGCGGCGTCCCCCAAGGCTCATCCCTCAGCCCGACACTGTTCAACATCTACATGGCCCCCCTCGCTCAAGTGGCCCAACAACACAACCTCAACATCCTCACCTACGCCGACGACACCCAGCTCATCCTCTCACTCACCAAAGACCCCCACACCGCCAAAACCATCCTCCATGAGGGAATGAAATCCATCGCTGATTGGATGAGAAACAACCATCTGAAACTGAACTCTGACAAGACGGAGGTCCTCATCCTCGGAAAAGACAGAGGTCCTCATCCTCGGACCCACCCCCTCCGCCTGGGAGGACTCCTGGTGGACCACCGCACTAGGAACCCCGCTGACACCGTCCGACCAGCTTGCAACCTGGGCTTCATCCTCGACTCCTCCCTTACCTTGTCTAAACAGGTCAAAGCAGTTTCCTCCTCCTGCTACAACAAACTCCGCATGCTCCGCAGAATCTACAAGTGGATCCCGACAGAAACAAGAAGAACAGTGACACAGGCCCTCGTCAGCAGCAGACTGGACTACGGCAATGCACTCTATACAGGCATCCCAGCAAAAGACCTACTACGCCTCCAATGTATCCAAAACGCCTCCACCCAGCTGATCCTCAACATACCCCTCCACAGCCACATCTCCCACCACCTGAGAAACCTTCACTGGCTCCCCGTGGACAAAAGGATCACTTTCAAGCTTCTTACCCACGGTCACAAAGCGCTCCACGACACCGGACCAGCCTACCTAAACAACAGACTCAGCTTCTACACCCCCACCCGTCAGCTCCGCTCCACTAACCTCGCCCTCACCGTCGCTCCCCGCAATCAAAGAAAGACCTCCGGCGGCAGATCCTTCTCATACCTCGCCGCCAAAACATGGAACACCCTCCCCACCAACCTGCGACAGACCCAAGACCTACTCACCTTCAGAAGACTCTTAAAGACCTGGCTCTTCGACCAGTAACACCAGCTCTCCCCCTCCCCCAACGCCTTGAAACCTTCACGGGTATGTTGCGCGCTTTATAAATTCAATGACTGATTGATTGATTGATTTATATATCTGTAAACTGTTCTCTTAATGTGAAAATATGCTAATTCCTTTTGTATACCAGGTTCTGCTATTGGGCAAATAGCATTTGAGTTCAGTAATCATGAGCTAAGCTATGAATCTGCAAATCAACAAGATTGCTGTGAACAAGACGAGGCATGTAGAGTTTTCTTCACTTTAATGTGGTTCTAATGCGGCTAATTCCAAATATTTGAATACTTGACTTGATCGTCTGAAGGTGTAGCCCATGCAAATACACAGCCATGGCTTCCTTGATTAACCTAACTTCGGGCATATTAAAATATGAATGCAGAGTCTTAACATCAATAAATGGGGACAAATATAAATAGGTGCCACAGATTCAAGGAGATATTCACACCCTCAGCAGAACTTACAACCAGCTTTATCTTTTCTGGGTTCTAAAGTTGTAAGTGGCACCAAAAGGAACCTCAGTCTTGCATATTCTCTGGGAATATTTAAGTGCCCCTAGCACCACCTTAGCGCGGCCATAGCATTAGTTTTTTTCACATTAATCGGTGCTAAAGTGGCCTTTTCCCAATGCATGGATTGCACCAATTTGTAAACTCTTGTGCCACTTTATGCCTGCGCCAGGCATAATGTATGCAAGGGTGTGTTTCCCCGTTGGGGGGGGGGAACTGTAGGAGATTTCCTTGTGCCGTTTTTACGGCACTTTTAGCGTAGAAAAAAATGATGCTATTGCCCCCTACCCTGCGTCATAGTGCGCCATATTTTAAATATGGTGTACACATGATGATGGTAGGGGGGCGCTAAGGGGCGCAAGGAACTTTCCTTAAATCTGCCTCTTTGTTCCTAAATTTGGTTTAATGATCATGGAAAGGTATGCTTGTGGAGTTAACAACTAATATGATGAATTTAAGAGCTCTGTACTCGCAAATGAGGTAACCCTCACTGTCAATTGTGATTTTTTTAAAAATAGGCTGTATTCAATACTATTTTCTCAGCACTCATTTAGCTGCATCTGTTTCAAAATTCTGTCTATATTAGGTGTTCTCTTATGGCTGTGAACTTTAGTATGCTCTTGAAGTTCATTCCAAATCATGTTTTTAATGACCCAGCTGGCATGCTTATTGATCTAAAACAGTATTTCATAAATTAGAGCTCCACTATTGTTGCTATGTTAACCAATCCAAACTGAATTCTTAACTGGCTGACTAATGTACTCCTAGGCAAGCCAAAAAAAGGCCCAGATTTAGGAAAAGTGATGCTTCACATTGTTAAGCTCCACTTTTCTTGCCCCCCCTACACCCTCCTAATGCCACCTTGTGTGCCCTATTTAAGATACAGCGCACCATGACAGTATTAGGAACAACAGCGTCAACATTTTTGATCCTATTGTGGCGCTTTGCCCCACTAGTGTCAAAAATTCTGACGCTAGTGGAGCAAAGTGCAAGGAGGCCCATTGACTCCAATGGATGCGTCCTTTTAACGCCTGCTTTCTACAGGCGTTAAAAATCACGGCAAAAGTTTCATTGTGCCATTTTTGCAGGCCTCCTTGTGCCAGAACGCCAATGCATGCACTTTATAGATATGGTGTGTTTTTGGCAATCTATCACCATGTTAGCATCAGAAAAATGACACTAATGTGGTGTTAGATGGCGCAAGGACATCCTTAAATTTGAGCCACTGTCTATGTTGCATCTGAGAGGAATTTTTCCAAATTGTCAAGAGGTTTTGATCCAAATACTGAGCAGTCACATGTGAAGGACAAAACAAATTTTGACTTGAATAGATCTAACATACAAGTACTATTTAATCTTCTACAAAGCTTCTGTAAATTACTCTGTAATTGCATTGAGCAGATTTTTAAAGGTGAGTTTGCTATCCTGTATGCTCCCAAGTATACGTACGAATCTGTGGTTGATATCTTTTGTCTCAGACCCACCATGAGTATTTGTGTTTCATACTTCCAAATTTCATAATCTTTATTTGGGACAAATGTAATTTTAGTTTATTATCTTCTGTATACGTTTGAAAGGAATTTAAGGCCCTTTGATGACCTATTGCAGTGCAAAACAACAATGCAGTATCATCACAGTATTGTAGAAGCGGAACGTCACTAACCCCAAACTTTGGAGAAAAGATTTTTAGCTTTTCTAATGTGGGAAGTAAGTCAGCTGTGTATAGAATACAAAACGAAGGTGCAAGTACACAGCGTTGGTGGCTGCACTGTATGGAGGATTGTTTTTATGCAGGAAGGGGCATCTTCCTGCCCAAAAACTGTCCCCAGAGGCTTTTTTCTCTTTCTATGTGTGCTACAGAATGCAGCACACATAGAAAGAGAAAAAATTGAGGAGAAATAAAGATATTTCTCCTTGTTACATCTCACCTGGGAAGGCAAAGCATTTTGTTGCATTACCAGGTCTACTACTTTTGGTAAATCTGGGAATGTGTCAAAATCCATAGATGTTGCATGGGAACACCCTTGCAGCACCCATGGAACACCTCACTGGGGCAGAGTAACAAAACACAGTGATCTGTGCTGCATTGCTTTACTCCAAATTTGGCCTAGCGAGGCTTCATAAATCAAATTTTTGAGTTGCATCGCACATGGACCATGTTGCGTGATGCAAGTGCGAGGCAACTGGGGTCATAAATAAGGCCTTAGTCCTTTGGCCCA
Organism: Pleurodeles waltl; assembly: GCF_031143425.1. Taxonomy (NCBI): domain Eukaryota; kingdom Metazoa; phylum Chordata; class Amphibia; order Caudata; family Salamandridae; genus Pleurodeles; species Pleurodeles waltl. The sequence goes on from NC_090444.1 coordinate 1,607,418,840, forward strand.
ATCTTCCAGTAATAACCTGGCAAACATCTTTGCCTCAGTGTTTAATTAAAGTATAGTTCTGTAATTCGGAGGGCCTTTTATGAAACCCTTTTGTGAATGGGATGCAAAATTGACCCCATCCAGTTATCGGGGTTAATTTCTTTGGTTAAGATCCTCTTGAATAGCATTAATAAGGGTTTGCTGTATATGTCAGGGTAGGATTTAAAACTATCACAGGGACCCCATTGGGGCCAGGTGCATCATTACTACTCGATGAGGACAAAATTGTCACTATTATATCCTCATAAACTGACAAAGTTGGTTTTCTTTCAGCTACCAAAACCCTCTTTGAGATAAGGGATGCTCTGTTGTTATTCCCTAAGATTGAGGCTATACACTATGCAAATACTCATTTTGATCTTTTGCAAGTCCCATCACACACCAAGGGGTCAGAGTATAGATTTGACGAATAGTTTTGTAATGACTCAGCATCTGGCTTGTTGATTAAAATCGGAGTCAATTCTAGGTTATCTATTAGTCTCCAAAATTCCTTGCTATATCGAATAAATGCCTACTTACAGATCGCTTACCAACTTTTACCTTCAAATACTGTCTTTGGTTCCCAGCATTTCACTGAGATTTTCTTTTTGAGGCATTTGATTGCTAATTTTGTTGCTGTTAGTCTACATTTTTGGCTTTGCTTTAAGAGTTTATTAAGTTATTTTCTTAAAGCTCTGAACTCTTCTGTATGTAACAAAACATGCTCCTAATAAGACTAGGCTACTTCAAAAAAAGTGTTCACTAAAGTCCATTAGGAATTTAATTAGTAATTACTTGGTAAGTGATTCTTACCATATGTTTATGATGTAGATTTCAGAATGCAATAACTCAAAGCATGATGCATCCAGCAGGAGCCAATAGTTGTTTTCAAAAGGAAATAAAAGCCTGAGCAGAGGTGTAGGTACTATGCAAAAGCGAACTGTAACTAGAGATAGGTCAGGCAGGGCTTGCAACCAGTTATTACTACTACTTTTTTTTAAAACAGTAAACTAAAGATGTATCCCTAGTGGTTGAGCGAACAGTGTTACATTTCATATTAACCGAAGCAAAGTACACCATTCTTTACATTGGTATCTTTGGCCATGTTGGGTAGTGAAGTGTCACAACAGTGACTGTTGCATAGAAAAAATACACTCCATGTGGCTTGTGCCCTTCGTGTTCCCATGTATGCCTTTCACTTACATACTTACGGCCTATTTGCAATCAGCCTGCACTGCCGATGCATCACTTTTTTTTATGTACCGGCAGCGCAGGCTGCAGAGCCATTTCTACAAAGCCACACAAAGCCACTTTGCGTGGCTTTAGATGGCCTTGTAGATGTGGCCCCTTTCACACATTACTCTGTGTGCAAGAGGCATCCCATGAGTGTCTCTGTGGGTGTTCTCAGGCAACACCCATGAAATCTGATGCTTTCCTAGATTTACAAGCTTTCGTAAAGCTTGGAATGTGTCAGTTTCCTACGGCACCCCAGGTGTAGCTTAAGGGTGGAGCAACAGGGAGAAAGAACATTACTTCTACCCATTCTGCAGCACACACGGGAGCAAAACACCTCTTGTGATTGATTTTGTGCAGGAAGGTATTGTTTCCTACACAAAAACAATTATCCCCGCAATGCAAGCATCCCTGCACCATGGTGCCAGGGTGCCTGCATTGGCGCATGGCAGCAGTTTGTGCACCAGCACAGGGGACAAGGACAGGAATGCACTGTATCTTGAGGATACAGTACATTCCTGCCCTTTTGTTTTGACTAGGGGCAGCGCAACAAAAAGGCTTGCGATGCTGCCCTTCACCAAAACTTTGTAAATGAGGCCCTTTATGTTTATATGCGATTAGCTATATCTCTGTTTTTCTGTAACATGCATTTGTTTCCCATAACATTTTCTCCTACAATTGAGTATTGGATGGTCACATCAACATCAAGGGGTAGATTTATAAACATTTTGCGCTGGGTTTGCATCACAAAAGTGATGCAAACCAGCACAATTTGTTTTTCCAATTTACTTCCCAGCGCAAAACTTGTTTTGTGCTGGAAAGTAGCCTCAAAGTAACACAAAGCTGCCCAAAGCACTGCTTTGCATTACTTAGCATGAAGGGAGCATTACATTGGTGGTAGTTCGGTGTTCCCATGCACCCACCCATGCTTTTTTAAATAACATCCTTTTTACTAACAATAGTAGACAGGGTTTTATGACAAAAATTAGCTCCATTTGAAAGGAGACGTTAAAAGGAGAAATGTTTTATTTCTCCTTTCTTTTCCGACTTTGCATGTGTGCTGTACAGTACAGCACACATACAAAGTAGGAAACGTTTAAATTAAGTCTAAGCATAGTATTTTGTACTGGAAGGGCAGCCTTCCAGTACGAAACTTATGCTAGACTCACACACACACTATTGCAGTATGGTGCAAAGGTGTGTGCGTGGCGCTTGGCAGCGAAATGCAGTGCCACTGCTAGGGAGCAGGGAGGAGAGAGACATATCTCTCCGTGTATCAGACTTGAACTTAAGGGAATTGAGCACCGGTTACTTCTGAGAGGCACAAACAAAAGTTAGTTTGGGCTTTGCCAATTTATATTCCAGACTTATACCAAGTTTACTGCCATCAGATTAGGTCATCATAGTGAAGCCTAAAGATCAAATAACCTGAGCTGAGGTGTGACATCAATGTTGGAGTGGAAAACTTGGATTCTGCTCTGCTGGATAGAGAGGACATTAATCATGCCAGCTCACTGCCACATATGCCAATGGAGGAAAGATGATGTATGAGACTCATGTAGGAGACATTGTTAAAGACCGCACAAAGATTTTGGAGGAAAAGAGATGCCATGCTGCCCTGATCTACTGATTACCTAAGTTGTGTGGCCACTGTGCTGTGCAGCCCTCTGAAACCAGACTAAAAGGGATCAAGTAGAATGTTGGCTTCAAAATATATGGATATGTCTGTTGACATCCTCCTTGAGGACCTTAACTGGAAAGGGAAGCAGGGATAAGGGGCACAATTACTTATGACTGTACGACCACAAACTGCTTCATAAAAAGGAGTACCATGAGGACCTACTTTCATCTTGATGGCACAGTGGCTGTTTGAATGGACTTGTTGCAAGTAATAGAGGGACATATAGTGGCAATCAACAAATGAAATAAAAAGCTAGAAAATGAAGCAAGAGGAGATCCTGATAACTGAATAAATTAATGGTGTAATAGTAGATGAATCATTAGGAACTAAATGAGTCATGCTAGGGAGTCAGTGATAGTAGAGATCCGAAAGTCAATGACAGCCAAAACAGTAGCTAAAAGTTCAAACAAGCTACATAGTTTCTGAATGTTCTCACGATAGAAGTCTAACAGAGTTATGAAGTGCTTCAGAAGGAGGTATCACATTAGAACCTGTACAAAGTGTGAAGAAATCTTTGACTATACTAAACACTTCACAAGAACATCTGGATGCCCCATTGCTCTAAGAGATATAATTTAAGTTATAGATGTTGGTTATTTTTTGGTAGTCTTTAAGAACACACAGATCTGCTGTTTTAGCAGTGGCACCATAAGTGGAGTGCCATGCTCTGTCAAAAACCTTGGTTGTCTTTTGGCAGCTTCTATCTCCTCTATGACCAAGCAGCTGAAGCTGTGCGTCTCAAAGAGTGAAAACATTTTATTTGACCCAGGGCATCCAAAGTATCAGTGATTTAAGATCAGAAAGGTAGAAGTGTGCTATCCAGATCCGAGTCGGTGATAAACAAGCTTGGTCTGGTTGACTTTACTCCAAGCCAAATGGCTAGTCCTAAGGACAGACATTCATGCCCATATTAATACTTTTTGCCGCAAAACTGCACAAATGCAGTTTTGCTGCAAAAAGTATAGCGCCGGCTTGCTGCAAAAAGTATAGCGCCGGCTTGCGTCAATCTAAAGCGCCAGCCAGGTGCCAAATTTGTGGAATGCCCCAAGCTGGCGCTCAGGTTGGGATAGCATCAGAAAAAAGGACGTTTGCCTCAAAAAAATGACGCTAGGCTGGTTAGAGGCAAAAAAAATGCCATTAACCAGCCTAGCGCCATTTACTGACGCACAGCAATCCATACCGAATGACTCCTGTCTTATAAAAGACAGGAGTCATGCCTACCACCCCAATCGCCAGCACAGGGGACCAGTGCCCCCTGGGCATGGACCTTGCACCCAGTGCCTTGCAGGGGGGCCCATGTCAGGGCCCCCAGTGGCACTTTTTTTTTTTTTTTTAATGGTTACGTATACTTACCCTCCTTACCATCCGCTGGTGTCCCTCTGGTGTGAGTGGGGTGTTCCCAGGGCTTGGGGTGGGCACCTATGGGCTCATTCCATGGCTTTTTTTGCACGGGAGGATACATAAAGCGCTACGAACTTAGAGTAATTTTTGGGACGGGAATACCTACCTTGCATCTCATTGATGCAAGGTTGTTTCACGCATTCAAAAAATTACGTTAACTCCTATATTTTGACGCTAGACAGGTCTAGTGTCAAAATATAAATATGGAGTTCAGTTTGCGCCGATTTTGCGTCCCAAAAACTTATGAATATTCAGCGCAGAGTATAAACATGCCCCTAAGAGTGAGATCACCAATGGGACATGTAAGATATCTGTCCATGCCAAAGTAATAGGCTTAGTGACACAGATGTCATTACCAGAGGAAAACACAGAATCTAACAGGTGACCTACCTGATTAATGAAAAACTAAACAAGTCCCAGAACAGAAAGAGAATCTACCAATAAATGGACATCAGTTCTTGAGGGGACATCAATCCATATATTAAGATGACCAAAGATAAAGGATTTAAAATCACACTTTAAGAATGAGCTCCCCACTTGCATATAAAAGTTTGTCCCTGTGCCTAGAGGACAATATTCAGGCATGATAGATGAAGAGTAGGAAGAAGTTACCAAAAGTCTGAATAATACATTTTCAACAAATGAAAAAGGAGAGGTAGGTCACAGATGCAAGTGAGATAATTGATATCAACCCTTCCTCCTTATTAAGAAGTACATCTAGGTGAAGTTTAAACCTCGAAGCGGCCTTGATAGTTCTATGTGGTGCCAAGGATTCCCAGCGCCATGTTTTATTGGTAACAGAATATCTGAGAAGATGACGCAGGGTGTGAATTAAATATGGTGAGATTTCTGAGTGTGGCCACCTGAAGTAATGAAAAAAGGGACATTGATTGCTTATTCTTAAGGGCAGCAGCCTCAGGGGAAGCGTTCCTCTGTAAAATACATTCGAGTAGGCACAAAACTGGGAAGGGGTTCTATCACTGGATACAAGCCAGGCATGGTCAGGGAAAGACAGGCTTATCTTTGGAACACCTCACACTCACCATTAACAGCACACTACTAGAGGAGGGAATGAGCTGAAGGATAAAGGGGGGGTGTCAGCAAGAATGGGCTTAGAGAATCTGACCCTGCGATGGAAACAAAATGCTAAAATGAAAGGGGCAATGAAAACCTTTTTGTTAGACCTGACAGTCTTAGGGTGGTCATCCCTAACTTTTTGCCTGCCTCCCTCCACTTTTTGGACACTGTTTTTGCTGGTTTTTAGACTGCGCACTTTACCACTGCTAACCAGTGCTAAAGTGCATATGCTCTCTCCCTTAAAACTTGGTAACCTTGAATCATACCTGATTGGACTATTTAATTTACTTATAAGTCCCTAGTAATGTGCACTCTCTGTGCCTAGGGCCTGTAGATTAAATGCTACTAGTGGGCCTGCAGCACTGGTTGTGCCAACCCCTTAAGTAGCCCCTTTTCCTTGTCTCAGGCCTGCCACTGCAAGGCCTGTGTGTGCAGTTTTACTGTCACCTCGATTTGGCATTTAAAAGTATTTGCCAAGCCTAAACCTCCCCTTTCTCCACATATAAGTCACCTCTAAGATGTGCCCTAGGTAACCCCTAGAGCAGGGTGCTGTGTGGGTGAAAGGCAGGACATGTACCTGTGCAGTCTACATGTCCTGGTAGTGTAAAACTCCTAAATTCGTTTTTGCACTACTGTGAGGCCTGCTCCCTTCATAGGCTAATATTGGGGCTGCCCTCATACAGTATTGAAGTGGTAGCTGCTGATCTGAAAGGAGTCGGAAGGTCATATTTAGTATGGCCAGAATGGTAATATAAAATCCTGCTGACTGGTGAAGTTGGATTTAATATTACTATTCTAGAAATGCCACGTTTAGAAAGTGAGCATTTCCTTGCACTTAAATCTTTTGTGCCTTACAATCCACGTCTGGCTGGGCTTTGTTGACAGCTCCTTGTGCATTCACTCAGACACACCCCAAACACAGGGTACTCAGCCTCACTTGCATACATCTGCATTTTGAATGGGTCTTCCTGGGCTAGGAGGGTGGAGGGCCTGCTCTCACAAAAAGGACTGCCACACCCCCTACTGGGACCCTAGCAGACAGGATTGAACTGAAAGGGGACCTGGTGCACTTCTTAGCCACTCTTTGAAGTCTCCCCCACTTCAAAGGCACATTTGGGTATAAAACAGGGCCTCTGCCCTACCTCATCAGACACTTGCTGGATAAGAAACCTGAACCAGAAACTACATCCTGCCAAGAAGAACTGCCTGGCTGCTCAAAGGACTCACCTGTCTGCTTTCTACAAAGGACTGCTGCCTTGCTGTTGGCCTGCTGCCTTGCTGAACTCTTGTCTGGCTGTGAAAGTGGTCTCCAAGGGCTTGGATAGAGCTTGCCTCCTGTTCCCTGAAGTCTCAGGACCAAAAAGACTTCTCTTTTTCACTTGGACGCTCCGTGCGCCGAAATTTTCGACGCACAGCTTGTTCCGCGGCGAGAAAAACGCTGCACACCAACGCTGATCGACGCGACGCCTTTGGGACGACCGGAACTTCGACGCACGGCTTCGCAAGGACAACGCTGCCCGACCTTCAGAGGAGAAATTGACAAGACGCCTGCTGTGAGATCGACATTCCGACGCGCAGCCCCACAGAATGATGCGCAGCCGGAAAACAAGCAGGAAAATCCACGCACAGACCCGGGACATCTGGTAATCCCCGCGATCCACAGAAAGAGACTGTCCGCGCGCCAGAAAACGACGCACGACTTCCCCGCGTGGAAAATAACGACGCAAGTCTGGGTGTGCTGGGGAGAAATCGACGCACACACCATTTTTCCACGTATCTCTTCTTCTGTGGCCCTCTGAGGAGATTTTCCACTCCAAACCAGGTACTTTGTGCTTGAAAGAGACTTTGTTTGCTTTTTAAAGACTTAAGACACTTCATATCACTTTTCAGTGATATCTCTACAAATTCACATTGCAACTTTATTCGTTTTGACCTACAATTATCCTGATAAATATTCTATATTTTTCTAAACACTGTGTGGTGTATTTTTGTGGTGCTATATGGTGGTATTGTATGATTTATTGCACAAATACTTTACACATTGCCTTCTAAGTTAAGCCTGACTGCTCGTGCCAAGCTACCAGAGGGTGGGCACAGGATAATCTTGGATTGTGTGTGACTTACCCTGACTAGAGTGAGGGCTTTTGCTTGGACAGGGGGTAACCTGACTGCCAACCTAAAACCCCATTTCTAACACTTTTTTTCTGTGGAAGTTTACCCTTCTGGGTTGGGTCTCCAAATACGTCTACTGAAGCTTCAAGGAGGATAGACCCTCCCCCTTAAACCCTCCTTCTCCCCCTTTGTTTGGCATATTTGTGCAACTCCACCCATGCTCAGTAGGGATCACTAAGCCTAAGGAAAATTAATGAACTAAACCTGAGAAAACTAAATTAGTGAACCAACAAGTAACTAAAATTAGAACGCATAATACATATATGTAACATTCTTGGACCCACCTTTTTTCTTGAAAAACCTGTACTCCAATGTCTACGTTTACCCAGGTAGGCATAACACAATGCTGTGTCAAAATCTACAGCATTTTGAATGAGTAGGTAATGACTATGCTGTCAGAAATTGGGTTACTGGTTGAGGAGGGTAAAATCCTAATCAAGAATCAATTGTAATCCTTGGCAGGGTGAAGCCACCAGTAAACCCCAAATTAACCTGTGCTCAGCCCTTTGGTAGCTTTGTACAGAGCAGTTAGGCTTAGCTTAGAGGCAATGTTTGAAGTATTTCTACAACATTTCAAACAGTTATAAAATGAACACCTATTCAGAACAATATAGTTGAATTTAATATATAAAACAAGACTAAAGCAATGGATGGAATATTTCAGGTAGGCACTAAATGAGGATGACAAATCTTTATACCCTAGCAAGGGGTAACGGTGGTTAACATCACAACTAATTAACATTTTAATTTACAGTGGGACCAATTTAGCCACACAATGAAGACCCAAATTAGAAAAAAGTTTAAGGGTTTTATTAAAAATTAATACGCAAAAAATATAAACAATTTTACAAAACAAACTAGCGGTATAGTAACACCATTGGGTGTCCACACCCCTGAATATAACACAATCTAATCAGCATTAAACAAACTAAACCCTCGATAAATGCTATACAAAACAACAATAGTAAAACTTGGTGCTGAGTAAATAAGCATTGCCCAATGCATCTAAGCATTAGTACAAACTGAAATTATCTAAATAGCTAACTAAATAAAGGGGATTCCTCAAAGACAGCGATTCTCTAATTGACATGTTCTGGGTTACAAGAGATGGGGACAAAAAGTAAAAAGGAAAAAAAGGAAAAAAAGAAGTTGGAAAAATTGGGCAAAATGAAGCAAACCCAGGTTGGAAAAGACAGTAAAAAGGGAGGGTTTCAGCATTTCGAAAGCTCTGTTAACAGTCTTCCCATGGGTCAAAGAAAATCTAAGTCCTCTCAGCAAGCATTTGGGAAAGTAAGAGCAATGGTAAAGAGGTCTGTATCTCTCACAGTCCAAAGGGATCTCTGCCACTGCAGCTAACTAAAAATGATAAATCAAAGTCCAAAGTGAATGTTGATTTGTCCCTTCGTGATGCCATATACATCGGAAGATGTAATTGTCCAATCCCTTCACATCGTATGACAGACAACTGTAACATGGCTAAAAGTTCCCAAGGCCACCCTGAGAAGCTATCTGTCCTTTGTGTGCTGTATGACTTTGCAGCATCCTGAATAAAGCTTGTCTTCACATTCTTTGCTTTTCCATGTACCAACTTCAAGGTTAATTTCAACATTGTGATGTCAAAGGGAGCAACTAAGGGCCAGATGTAGGAAGCCTTTTGCGCCTCGCAAACGGCAAAAAACGCAGTTTGCGAGGCGCAAAAGGTGTTACGCAATGCAGAGTCACATTTTGCGAGTCGGTACCGACTCGCAAAATGTGATTCCGACTCGCAAATAGGAAGGGGTGTTCCCTTCCTATTTGCGACTGCATTGCGATGCTGAGTTGCTTTGTGACCGCGAATGCGGTCGCAAACCAACTCGCAGTTACCATCCACTTGAAGTGGATGGTAACACATTAGAAAAAGGGAGGGGGTCCCCATGGGACCCCTTCCCCTTTGTGAATGCCCCCAAAAATATTTTTTCAGAGCAGGCAGTGGTCCTATGGACCACTGCCTACTCTGAAAAAACCGAAACAAAATGGTTTCGGAATTTTTTCGTTTTGCAGCTCGTTTTCCTTTAAGGAAAACGGGCTGCAAAAAGAAGAAAAAAACTGCTTTATTTAAAAGCAGTCACGGACATGGTGGTCTGCTGTCTCCAGCAGGCCACCATCCCTGTCAGTGCCTAGACTCGCTATGGGGTCGCAAACTGCGACCCACCTCATTAATATTCATGAGGTGGGTCTTTGCGACCCCATAGCGAGTCGCAGAAGGTGTCTGAGACACCTTTCTGCATCTCGTATTGCGGGTTGCAATTTGCGAGTCGCTATGACTCGCAAATTGCAGTCGCAATTCTTTACTTACCTACATCTGGCCCTAAGTCTCCACTACAACAAAAATACCATCATTAGAACTGGAGACATGCAGTTTTAAAGATCTAAGTGAAATAGTGCCAAAAAAGCCCAAAGCACCACTTGTGGCTATCTGGTCATGCAAGACTGGAAGAAAGTCACAAGTTCAGACCAACTGCGATTGAGCACGTGTCGGATGCAGGGATCAGCTAAGTCCTGGTAAAATGTTACGTTCTCAGTCCAGCACAAAGATCCCCATTTGTGGTGGATTGTGCCACTAGGAGCAAGGAAGAATCATGGATGGTTGTCAACATAGCTTGAAGAGCAGGCCATACGTCATGGATAGTCATCGCTGTAGTGCGAAGATCCTTATGATATTGAAAGCAGGCGGGCTGGAGATTCATAATGGTTCTCCTGACAAGTGGTCAATGCTGTAGAATTGGGGTGATGGAACCTCATGTAGGCAGGCAGTGCAAGTGACAATGTTAGAATGCCAACTGGCATGTTCACAGTTTTGAAGAACTCATAAACTTCAATTCAGCCTCTCTGAGGTCACACCAGGGGTACGTGATGTGAGGGGCACCACCAGGGGGTCACAGCCTTGCTCCAGTACGATCTAGGTGCTGGTTCAGCTGGTTGTGAGCCTGTTATGTCTTTGTGGCTCAGAGGAGTAGGCCAGCAGGCTACCCCTTAAAGTTACTCTGGGAGTCCTGGGTTCAGATGCAGGTCCAATCTGTCTGACTCAGGCAGGAGGGCAGCAGTCCAGAAAGGCAGCAGCCCAGCAAGACAATAGTCCAGCAGGACAGTAATCCAGCACAGTGGCAGCCCTTTCAGCAGCACAGCAGTCCCTCTTCCTGGCTGGCTCTCTCTAAGTCCAGAAGTGTACTGAAAGGTTGGTGCTAGAGGTCCAATATTTATACCAGGTGCCTGCTTTAAAGTGGAAGAAGCTTTTAGAGGTCCCCTTTGAAGTGCACAGGTTTTATGATTCCCAAGCCCTGGCGTTAGACTAACTATGGGGGGGTGCAGCCCTTTGTGTGGAATCAGGACACAGTTTATTCAAGTGTAGGTACAGCTGTGCCCAGCTCCACCCTTCCATCCAGCCAGTAATGGTTCATCCAGGAACACCTAAGCTCTCTATTGTGTGGGGCTGTCTAGGAGGAATACATACAGCCCAACTGCCAACTACACCTAGTCATGTGACCCAGTTACAGTCTGCAGGCACTAGGGCCCTCATTACAACCCTGGCGGTCCAAGACCGCCAGGGCTGTTTTGGCTGAAGCACCACCAACAGGCTGGCAGTGCTTCAGAGGGGATTACGACCGCGGCGGTAGTGCCGCAGTCGCACCGGGGGCCGGCGGTTTCCAGACACATTTGCCCCTGCGGTGATAATCCGCCAGGGCAGCGGCCCAGGGGATTGCGAGTCCCCGTACCGCCAGCCTTTTTTCTGGCGGCTGAAGGTACGGGGAGTTGTGGGGCCCCAGGGGGCCCCTGCACTGCCCATGCCACTGGCATGGGCCCCCTGACAGGGCCCCGTGCAGCTTTTCACTATCTGCATAGCAGACAGTGAAAAGCGCGTTGGGTGCAACTGCACCCTTCGCACGGCCGCAACACCGCCGGCCCAGCGGGGATGACATAATGGGCACCGCGGGAGTGCGGCCGCATTGTCGGCTGCACGGCAGTTACAACTTGCCAATGTTGTAATGACCCCGTAGATCTCTAAGGTGAGAAATTGCCAACTTCCTAAAACTGGCATTTTGAAAAGTGCAATTTAAAATAAGACTTTACTATAAGAGAGGATTTTCCATTACAATTCCAAAGACAGCAAACACGAAGTGACTACCTGTTCCCATTTGAAATTCACACTTCATTAAATGTAATAAGGCAACTCCAATGTTATCCAATGGGAGAGGTAGACCTTGCAGTCGCGAAAAACGAATTTAAGAGTTGTTCCCTACCAGGACATGTAAAACTTAAAAGTACATGTCCAACATTTTTAAATACACTGCACCCTGCCTTCTGGCTGTCCAGGGCATAAAAAGCAAGGTTTGGGCACAGTGGCATGTAGGGGGGCCCAAGTTAGGCCCCCCTATGCCACTTAAAAATATATAAAAAAATACTTACCTATACTTACCTGAGATGGGTCCCCCCATCCATGGGTGTCCTCCAGGGGTGGGCGAGGGTGGCAGGGGGTGTCCCTGGGGGCATGGGAGGGCCCCTCTGGGCTCTTTCCGAGCCCACAGATCCCTTAACGCCTGCCCTGACCAGGTGTTAAAAAATGACGCAAATGCGGCTGCGCGTCATTTTTTAAGGGCAGACCCCTCCCGTGCATCATTTTTGCAAGGGAGGTTAAATAAGGCCCAAATGCCTTAGAGACATTTTTAGCGTGGAAACGCCTACCCTGCATCTCATTAACGCAAGGTAGGTGTCCACGCTAAAAAATGACGCAAACTCCAAGAATTTTGACGCTAGACGGTCTAGCGTCAAAGTATAAATATGGAGTTAGCTTTGCGTCGGATTTGCGTAAAACAAAACAACGCAAATCTGATGCAAACAGAGTATAAATATGCCCCTCAGTTTTAGTATTTTCACGATGTGCACTTCTCACCCCCTACTGGTCCTTAAACTCTGCTCCTTTCTGCTTTTCACATAATGTATTTTAGCTAGCATGAAACATGATGCGAACACCACCACCCTACCAATTTTACTGAGCAAATTACGCTCCTGGGGAAAACCATACATTTATCACCTTACCTATTGCCTTTATTTGGTACATATTTTCCAAAAGTCAGGCCATGCTACTTTGTAATTTCAGTTGACACAGCTTCGATTCAAATCTGAGTGGATTAGGACAGTTTCCAGCCTACTACACCCACTTTGTATAGATTGGCTTTTTTGCGCTGCTTGATAGTAGACCAATTATAATTCTTCTTTATTTAGTTGTACTTGGCATGACTTTGGGCAGAATCCCAGGGGATTTTGCTCAGTACCTGGCCCTTTAAACCCATTTTGAACACAATATTCAAGTTTTTGATCACATATGCAATGGCAATCATAATTGCGCTCGTACATATTTTTTTATGTGTGAAAGTTTGTCAGTGCTGCCGTAGGTGCCACTGTACACCATAGTGTTGCTCTGTATTTTATTAACCCCTGTGCCAAACATTAGCATTCCTGAGTCTGTGTTTTTTCCTAACGTAACAGTTCAGCACCCTACTATCCGTCACCATTATCACCACATAATCAGCGAATTCCCTGGGGAAAATGAGGGTCCTGGTTGAGAGGATGGAAGTTACAAATAATGTGCCATAAAACTGGCATACATATCTTGTTAGGGCTGCCATTTTATTTTATTATTTTGAAATTGACCGAAAGTTGTATGGAGACTGTTTACATGGAACACAAAAATCCACATAACGGCTTCATCGAAACATATGAGCTATAAAGTAGAATTGAGCCAGAGTTAATATTGGGTTGCATCGCTTTTGCACCGCTCAATTGGGTGCAAGCACTATACAACCCTTAAGTGCAATTTATCAAGCCACTCAAAGCCACCTTCCACTGCAAATCCAGAGGAGCGCTACGTAGCACAAATTGCTGCATTGTGTTATTCTGCCCCAAGGAGGCATTCCATGGGTCGTCTACGAGGGTTCCCACATAACACCCATGGATTTTGACACATTCACAGATTTATCATAAGCAGTGGAACTGGGAATACGCCAAACCTGCTCTGCTTCCTCAGGTCAGGCGTAATGATGAGAGATATGGTTATTTCTTCTTGATTTTTTTCTCTTTTTATAAGTGATGCATTTTGCGGCACACATAGAAACAGGAAAATTCCTCAGGGGCTTGTTTTCATGCAGGAAGGTGTTCCTTCCTGCACAAAACAATCCTACTTACTAATCAGGCACCCTTCCACCATGGTGCAAGAGTGCCTGCATTGACTCTAGGCATCACATTGCGCGGCAATGCTGGGAAAAGAAAGGAATGTGCTGTATCATATTAGATATGGCGCATTCCTGCCTTTTCCCTGTCGCACAGCAAGGTGGCTTGCTGCACTGCGGCACATGTTATAAATGTGCATCTTTGAATGTTATTTTTATGTATAAGTAAAAAACAAGAAGCTGTGATGACAGTAAGAGGTGTTCCCTAGGATAACATTTGGAGACAAGATTGGGAAAATAATTGTTTTCAGAGATGTACTTTGCCTTGTTGTCTAAAGGTGATGGAAGGTGTAGTCTTTCTAAGATTAATTGGTGTAGACGTCTGTGTCTTAGTCACTGATCTCATGAAGGGCTGCTGTCTGGGCATTGCTTTCTAGCTGTGCCATCTGATATCTATCATGGAAACTGCCATATTCAATACTGTTTTCACAGATTAGCAGAGGTAAACCGAACACAGGTGCTGGTACATCCACTGATTCGAGAGGCAGAAACTGCCACAATAGAGGACTATTTCTCTCGCTAGAAACTGGCTAAAGTTGAATATAAAGATGATAGAATAAATCTCCCTGTGTGATTTTTCAGCAAACCTTCGAAAAGCCACACTTTGTAAGTCAACTTCCCCAGTTCCCGGATAGGACTGATCCTCCCAGTTCTGAAAGAAAACTAAGGGGCATATTTAGACTTGTTTTGCAACAAATTTGTGTCATTTTTACTCAAATGCCATGCAAAACTAACTCCATATTTATACTTTGGCGCTAGACCCGTCTAGCACCAAAGTGTTGGAATTAAAGTCATTTTTTGGATGTGGAAACCTACTTTGCATCAATAAGATGCAAAGTAGGCGTTCCTGTGCAAAAAATGACTCTATGGCCTTAGCGTCATATTTATCCTCCTGAACTAAAATCACGGATGGGTGGAGGAGAGGTCAAACAATGGTGCACAGCTTGCTTTGCACCATTATTTAATGCCTAGATCAGGGCATGTGTTAGGGGACCTGTGGGCCTATTTCCATTGTGGAACACCATGGAATAAGCCCACAGGTGACCTCCCCAGGCCCCAGAGGCACCCCCACCCACACCAGAGGGACAGTAGAGAATGGGGGACCCCATCCCAGGTAAGTATAGGTAAGTACAAGTAAGTATTTTTTTTTAACCTCTTAGCTGCTGGGCCATTCCCCCCCCCCCCACCCCCACCCCCAGTGCTGAGCCCTTTTTTGGCTATTTGGGGTAGTTCGCGCTTAGGCCTTCATAACTTTTTGTCCACATAGGCTATCCACGCCAAATATGCATCCTTTTTTTCCAACATCCTAGGGATTCTAATGGTACCCAGAGTTTGTGGTTTTCCCTGGAGGAGACCAAGAAATTTGCCAAAATACAGTGTAAATTTAGTTCTTTTCAAAATAATGGGAAAAAAGGGCTGCCGAAGAAGGCTTGTGGTTTTTTCCCTGAAAATGGCATCAACAAAGGGGTTCTAGTTCTAAAATCACCATCTTCCCACCTTTCAGGAACGGGCAGACTTAAATCAGAAAACCACATTTTTCAACACAAATTTGGCATTTTACTGGGACATACCCCATTTTTACTATTTTTGGTGCTTTCAGCCTCCTTCCAGTTATTGACAGGAATGGGTGTGAAACCAATGCTGGATCCCGGAAAGCTAAACTGAAAAGTAGACAAAATTCTGAATTCAGCAAGGGGTCATTTGTGTAGCTCCTACAAGGTTTTCCTACAGAAAATAACAGCTGAAATAAAAAAATATGGAAATTGAGCTGAAAACAACAGCCATTTTTCTTTATGTTTTACTCTGTAACGTTTTCCTGCGATGTCAGATTTTTGAAAGCAATATACCGTTACGTCTGCTGGACTCTTCTGGTTGCGGGGATATATAGGGCTTGTAGGTTCATCAAGAACCCTAGGTACCCAGAGCCAATAAATGAGCTGCACCCTGCAGTTGGTTTTCATTCTATACTGGGTATACAGCAATTCATTTGCTGAAATATGAAGAGTGAAAAATAGGTATCAAGAAAACCTTTGCATTTCCAAAATGGGCTTAAAATAAGGTTTTGAGGAGCAGTGGTTATTTGCACATCTCTGAATTCCGGGGTGCCCATACTAGCATGTGAATTGCAGGGAATTTCTCAAATAGATGTCTTTTTTACACACTCTCTTATATTTGGAAGGAAAACATGTAGAGAAAGATAAGGGGCAATAAAGCTTGTTTTGCTATTCTATGTTCCCCCAAGTCTCCCGATAAAAATGATACCTCACTTGTGTGGGTAGGCCTAGTGCCCGCGACAGGAAATGCCCCAAAACACAACGTGGACACATCCCATTTTTTGACAGAAAACAGAGCTGTTTTTTGCAAAGTGCCTACCTGTAGATTTTGGCATCTAGCTCAGCCGGCACCTAGGGAAACCTACCAAACCTGTGCATTTTTTAAAACTAGAGACCTAGGGGAATCCATGATGGGGTGACTTGTGGGGCTCTGACCAGGTTCTGTTACCCAGAATCCTTTGCAAACCTCAAAATGTGGCTAAAAAAACACATTTTCCTCACATTTCGGTGACAGAAAGTTCTGGAATCTGAGAGGATCCACAAATTTCCTTCCACCCAGCGTTTCCCCCAGTCTCCTGATAAAAATGATACCTCACTTGTGTGGGTATACCTAGCGCCCGCGACAGGCAATGCCCCAAAACACATTGTGGACACATCCCATTTTTTGACAGAAAACAGAGCTGTTTTTTGCAAAGTGCCTACCTGTAGATTTTGGCCTCTAGCTCAGCCGGCACCTAGGGAAACCTACCAAACCTGTGCATTTTTTAAAACTAGAGACCTAGGGGAATCCATGATGGAGTGACTTGTAGGGCTCTGACCAGGTACTGTTACCCAGAATCCTTTGCAAACCTCAAAATGTGGCTAAAAAAATATGTTTTCCTCACATTTCGGTGACAGAAAGCTCTGGAATCTGGGAGGAGCCACAAATTGCCTTCCACCCAGCGTTCCCCCCAGTCTCCTGATAAAAATGATACCTCACTTGTGTGGGTAGGCCTAGCGCCCGCGACAGGAAATGCCCGAAACACAACGTGGACACATCCCATTTTTTGACAGAAAACAGAGCTGTTTTTTGCAAAGTGCCTACCTGTAGATTTTGGCCTATAGATCAGCCGGCACCTAGGGATATCTACCCAACCTGTGCATTTGATAAAACTAGAGACCTAGGGGAATACAAGATGGGGTGACTTGTGGGGCTCTGACAAGGTTCTGTTGCCCAGAATCCCTTGCAAACCTCAAAATGTGGCTAAAGAAACACGTTTTCCTCACATTTCGGTGACAGAAAGTTCTGGAATCTGAGAGGAGCCACAAATTTCCTTCCGCCCAGCATTCCCCCAAGTCTCCCGATAAAAATGATACCTCACTTGTGTGGGTAGGCCTAGCGCCCGCGACAGGAAATGCCCCAAAACACAACATGGACACATCCCATTTTTTGACAGAAAACAGAGCTGTTTTTTGCAAAGTGCCTACCTGTAGATTTTGGCCTCTATCTCAGCCGGCACCTAGGGACACCTACCAAACCTGTGCATTTTTTAAAACTAGACACCTAGGGGAATCCAGGATGAGGTGACTTGTGGGGCTCTAACAAGGTTCTGTTACCCAGAATCCTTTGCAAACCTCAAAATGTGGCTAAAAAAACACGTTTTCCTCCCATTTTGGTGAGAGAAAGTTCTGGAACCTGAGAGGAGCCACAAATTTTCTTCCACCCAACGTTCCCCCAAGTCTCCCGATAAAAATGATACCTCACTTGTGTGGGTAGGCCTAGCGCCCGGGACAGGAAATGCCCCAAAACACAACGTGGACACATCCGATTTTTTGACAGAAAACAGAGCTGTTTTTTTGCAAAGTGCATACCTGTATATTTTGGCCTCTAGCTCAGCCGGCATCTAGGGAAATCTACCAAACCTGTGCATTTTCGAAAACTAGAGACCTAGGGGAATCCAAGATGGGGTGATTTGTGGGGCTCTGACCAGGTTCTGTTACCCAGAATCCTTTGCAAACCCCAAAATGTGGCTACAAAAACACGTTTTCCTCACATTTCGGTGACAGAAAGTTCTGGAACCTGAGAGGAGCCACAAATTTCCTTCCACCCAACGTTCCCCCAAGTCTCCCGATAAAAATGATACCTCACTTGTGTGGGTAGGCCTAGCGCCTGCGACAGGAAATGCCCCAAAGCACAACGTGGACACATCCCATTTTTTGACAGAAAACAAAGCTGTTTTTTGCAAAGTGCCTACCTGTAGATTTTGGCCTATAGCTCAGACGGCACCTAGGGAAACCTACCAAACCTGTGCATTTTTTAAAACAAGAGACCTAGGGGAATCCAAGATGGGGTGACTTGTGGGGCTCTGACAAGGTTCTGTTACCCAGAATCCTTTGCAAACCTCAACATGTGGCTACAAAAAACACGTTTTCCTCACATTTCGGTGACAGAAAGTTCTGAAACCTGAGAGGAGCCACAAATTTCCTTCCACCCAACGTGCCCCCAAGTCTCCCGATAAAAATGATACCTCACTTGTGTGGGTAGGCCTAGCGCCTGCGACAGGAAATGCCCCAAAACACAACGTGGACACATCCCATTTTTTGACAGAAAACAAAGCTGTTTTTTGCAAAGTGCCTACCTGTAGATTTTGGCCTATAGCTCAGCCGGCACCTAGGGAAACCTACCAAACCTGTGCATTTTTGAAAACTAGAGACCTAGGGGAATCCAAGATGGGGTGGTTTGTGGGGCTCTGACCAGGTTCTGTTACCCAGAATCCATTGCAAACCCCAAAATGTGGCTAAAAAAACACGTTTTCCTCACATTTCGGTGACAGGATGTTCTGGAATCTAAGAGGAGCCACAAATTTCCTTCCACCCAGCGTTCCCACAAGTCTCCCGATAAAAATGGTACTTCACTTGTGTGAGTAGGCCTGGTGCCCGCAGCAGGAATAGATCACACAACGGTCAATGTTGGTCCTTACATGAGGCAGCTGTTGACCCTGGGGTGATCCATTCCTGATGCAGGCACTAGGTGTAGGCACTCAAGTGGGGTAGTGTTTTATCAGGACAGGTGAGGAATCACTGGGTGGTAGGAATTTTGTGGATCCCAGCATATTCCTGTAGTTTGTGTGACAGAAATGCAAGAAAAATAGAGTTTTTATTCAACATTTCAGCTTTGCTTCTGGGTAAGAAAACTTTGGGGAATCCACACAAGTCACACCTCTAAGGACACCCCCGAATGTCTAGTTTCCAGAAATGTTTGGGTTTAGTGTGTTGCTCCATATGGCCGCTGAACCCAGGACCAAAAACACAGGTGCCTGCCTTACAAAACCAGTTTGTTTTGCGATAGATAATTTTGATGTCTCCAGAATACGATTTGGGCGGTGGAATTTGGGGCTGAACTAAATTGGGGAGCTCCCAAGAGAGCACTCTCTCTCTCTGCTTGCCGCCGCATTCACCTGCTCTCTGGGTTGGGCTAACCCACTATTACCCAGTTGCACAGACTGCTTGCGAAGGGACAGCAGGACTGTCCTCATCACCTCCCTCATAATTTACTGGAAGAGGAGTTATCGAATGGGACTCCTCCGACTGAAAAATAACTCCCAGAGTCTGCGCCATTGTCCTATCCCTCAGATGCTGTCTCAGTATCTGATGTCTCAGTCTCTGATCCTATGTCAGAGCTGTCCTCTATAACCCGAGTGACAGCAGCAGTCATCCATCAAGATGCCATCTCTGCTATTGGCTAAACTGTTGCTCTAAAACACTAGCCTACGTAGACAGTCACAAAATCGATGATGTGTGTGAGATACGTGCAACAATGGAGGCCACTTTACCTGCGCTTCTTCCCTCAATCAGCACGTTCTTTCAAGACACTCAAAAACACCTTGTCACATACCATTCGTCACAGTCTTCAGCACCTCCTGCGCACAGTCCAACAATCATTATTGGTGCTCCCACTCCCTCCTCCTCCGATTCTCTCATTACCACCCAGCAAAAGTGCCCTTCATCTCTCCATAGCCGCCCTCCACCCCGCACATACATTTTATTTGTATTATAGCGCAGGTAATGGCTGACTTTACTAAAGTACTCAGCTATTTACATAAAATACAGATTTGCTCTTTGCAGTAGGCATATAAACCTTCTGCGCTTCTTTATGGCACTAAAACTGCCACTAGACAAGTCTGACCCTTTTGTAGCAGAAACATAATCACAATACTTACTTGACTTATTTATTGCTGCCTAAAAGCTACATTCGAAAAGCGTCAGTTGAAGTATGTGCATTGCTTTGAAGATGCAAGCTGCAACTGCAAGACAACTGGTGGCAAATCTATGTATATATATATATATATATATATATATATATATATATATATATATATATCACTTTTATATGTGAGTCTTGTTTTCCTGGGGGCCGATCGCAGCCCCCAGGGAAACCACACACGTATTGACAAAAGTGATATATATATATATATATATATAGATCTATCTCTCTCTATATATATATATCTATATAGATATATCTCTCTCTCTATATATATATATCTGCATAGATATATCTATAGATAGATCTATAGATATATATAGATATATATATATATCTATAGATCTATCTATAGATATATCCATGTAGATAGATATATCTACATAGATATATCTATATATATAGCTCTATATATATATATAAATATATATATATATATATATATATATATATATATATATATATATATATATTCTTCACACCAAGTTGACAATTAAGTCAAGGATGCAGCACTCACAGGATTAGATCAGACTTCTTTTATTCCATCACAGGACTCCAAACAAACTGACACCAACGCGTTTCGACCTTCCCGGTCTTGATCAAGACTGGTGCACAGCTGCGATCGGGGGCCAGGAAACACTTTCAGGAAGGCCTTGTAAGAAAAGGGAGACTCTCCCCTTTCTTACGAGACCTTCCCAAACGTGGGGAAGGCCGTTTGTGGCCGTTTTCCCCATCAGAGCAGGAAGCAGCCACAATGCCTCTTCCTGCTCCGATGGGGAAATCCACATAGATACATCAGCCGACGTCACAAAGGGGCGGGTGGGGACGGGGGGGACACGGAAGAGCTTCCGTGTCTCCCAGGGAACAAAAAAAATAAAAATCCTCGGGTGCATCGCACCGAGGATTTATTAGCCCCCTCCCTGGTGTCGGCCACTGATCGTGACCCGCACCAGGGAGGTAGTGCGGGCGTCGGCCAGTGGCCAACACCTGCATTTAAAGGGTTAAGTGCCATTGGGATCCCTGACATGGGCTCCCCTACTTGGCACAGGGTGCAATGGCCATGCCCAGGGGACCCTGGTCCCCTGTGCTGGTCATTTGGGTGGTAGGCATGACTCCTGTATTTTCTAAGACAGGAGTCCTGTGGTATAGATGGTTTTGCATCAGAAAATGATGCTAGGCAGGTCAGAGCATTTTTTGTTACTCTAACCTGCCTAACATCATTTTTTGGTGCAAACCCCTTTCTTCCTTACCTCCAGCCCCACCCGGCTAACATAATTATTTTGGATCCTAGCCTACCCTTTGCACTGGCTTACACCATTCCATAAATACAGTGCCTGGCTGGTGCTCAGAAATGGTGCAAGCCGGTGGTAAACATTTTGGTGCAAAACTTAGTTAGTGCAGTTTTGCACCAAAAAGTATAAATCAGGGTCTAGGAGCAGCAACAATATATACATGTTGTTAGCATATAGCGCCAAAAAATATTACCGGTGATTGAGGCCCTGATGGTGCTAAGGCCATAGAGTAATTTTTGGCACGGGAACATCTACTTTGCATCTCATTGATGCAAAGTAGGTTTCCTCATCCAAAAAATGTCTTTAACTCCATAACTTTGGCGCTAGAAGGGTCTAGCGCCAAGGTATAAATATTGAGTTAGTTAGTAAAATGACACAAATTTGGCGCAAAACAAGTATATATATGCCCCAGAATCTTTTCGGTCATTCTCAGTTTTACATCCAGTGTTACCCAAGGCTATACCAGGCTATTATTAGGTGTGAGGAAGGCAGGGTTAAGCCTTTTGCCCCATGTCCTGTGTTATCCAGGGCACTGCTATCCTGCTGCAACTTTGAATTATCATTTTTTATTTCAAGCAAGCCTGCTGTCTTTCTTAATAATGAGCTAACTTTTGTGGTCAAACGTGTACTTAGAGTTTGATGCTTTGTTTTCTCTTTCCATGCAGTATAATTTTGTATTGTTAGAAACAGGTGCTGCTTAACACACCTGAACACAAAAGAAGAAGCATCCAGAGGACACCACACTTATGGCAATATTTATCACGCTTGTACATAGCCCAGTGCAGCAGGACGCTTTGCGGTGCAGCGCTGTGTGAAAGAGGGAGGTCAGGGATGTAGCATATCTATCAAGATACGGTGTATTCTCGCACTCTGCCTGCGCTGGCATACAAATAGCAGCCAAGTGTCAATGTAGGCACCCTTGCATCATGGTGCAAGGGTACTTGTGTCATAGGGAAAAGGTGCAAGGGACACTTCCCTGCACAAAAACAATCCTCAGAGGCATTTTCCCTTTCAATGTGTGCTTCAGAATACAGAACACATAGAAAGAGGAAAAACAAGAAGAAATAAAGATATTTCTTCTCATTAAGCCTCACCTGGGAGGCATGGCATTTTGACGCATTCTCAGGTTTACTACTAATGGTAAATCTGGGAATGCACCAAAATAAATGGGTAGATGTTTGAGAACATGGAATGCCTTTCCGGGACAGATTAACGCAAGGCAGTGATTTGTGCTGTCTTGCATTACTCCAGATTAATCAGTGTGGATGACATGTGAATCCTACACCTTTAGTCCCCTTTGTCAACATTTTCTATACACTGATTTACACATGTATGATTCATTGTCTCTACATGTGTGTGATGTAAAGAGCTATCAACACTCTATGCAGGGAAGAGAGGGCTATAAAACAAATGAAATACATGAGAGAGAGAGGGGCTATTGGGAGCTGAGAGGCACTGTTAGAGGATGAGGGTGAGGGAATCATTGAACAACACCAGTAACAATGGCTATATCCTGGTGCACTGTAAGGGAATCATTGAAAAACACCAGTAACAATGGCCATATCCTGGTGCACTGTAAGGTCATCATTTACTACCCCTTAAAAACTAATATATTTTAATATATAATGAAAAATGCACCATTTTGCCATTTCTTCTCCACATTTTCTTGGGGGGGATGCAAACCCCATTTTAGTAGTCAGGCTCACTTGCTATGCACCCTAGGGGGGCTGGTCTGATAACGTTTGCCAGGACTACTTTGGGTTCCCAGCCTGGCCCTGCATGAAAACTAGGGTAACGTGAGCTAAATATTAGGAGTGGACTGAATGGAATCACAAATGGATTTGAGGCTATCTCCTGATATACAAATTAGTGCCTCATTTAAATCTAGGTGGGTGAATAGCCAATATCACATTGTGGCAGGAGCAGTATCTCAATTAGATGTCATGGTTGGTTGCCTAACTGATGTCAACTCTGTCCGCAGACACTTTTCCCCTAAAATTATTCCTGTGTACATGGCTTGAGTTGTTCCAGGAGAAAACTGAGCTGTGATGGTTGTTCAGCTATGTCAGGTGCTAGACCTGACAGTCTTAGTGTGGTCATCCCCCTATGTTTTTGCCTACCTCCCTCCATTTTTCTGACCCTGTTTTTGCTGGTTTTAGGACTCTGCACACTTCACCACTGCTGTCCAGTGCTAAAGTGCATATGCTCTCTCAACTAAACATGGTAGCATTGGTTCCTACCCAATTTACATATTTAATTTACTTATAAGTCCATAGTAAAGATCACTACATTTGCTCAGTGCCTGTAAAGTAGATGCTACTAGTGGGCCTGCAGCACTGATTGTGCCACATAGATAAGTAGCCCCTTAACCATGTCTCAGGCCTGCCATTGTAAGACCTGTGTGTGCAGTTCCACTGCTGCCTTGACTTGGCATTTAAAACCACCAGCTAAGCCTTAAACACCACTTTCTCTACACATAAGTCACCCTTAAGGTAGGCCACAGGTAACCCATAGGGCAGGGTGCTATGTAGGTAAAAGGCAGGACATGTCCTGTAGTGAAAAACACGTAAATTCATTTTCCACTACTGTGAGGCCTGCTCCTCTCATAGACTAGCATTAAAACTGCCCTGATATAATTTTGAGTGGTAAATTATGATCTGGAAGGAGTAGCCATGTCTTGTTTGGTATTGCCAGACTGGTAATTGAAAAACCTGCTTACTTGTGAAGTTGGATTTAATATTACTATTTTAGAAATGCTACTTTTAGAAAGTAGGCATTTCTCTTCACTTACTGCCAGCTGTGACGTACAGCCTGTCTCCAATACACATATGATCTGTGCTGGTTCACAGCTCTCCTTGTGCATTCCACCTGCACAACCATAAACACAGAACACTCAGTAACATCTTCCTTCATCTGCATACAGAATGGGTCTTTCTGGGAAGGAAGTGTGGAGGGGTTCACACTTACATTTCAAAGGCCAGTGGCCTGCCCTCACACAAAGGACTGATAAACCCCAACAGGGATCCTGGCAGACATGACTGGGCTAAAAAGGGAACTTGTGCGCTTCAAAACCACTCTTTGAAGTTTCCCCCACTTCAAAGGCATTTTTGGGTATATACACTGGGACTCTGACCCCACCAAATCAGACACTTCTGGGCCTACACCTGCACCCTGTCAGAGGAACTTCCTGTCTGCCCAAAGGACTCATCTGGACTGCTTTGCTAAGAAGAACTGCTGCCCTGCTTGTTGCCCAGCTACCCTGCTAGCCTCTGACTCTGCTGGAAGGACTCTTCCTTCCTCCTGAAATGCTCTCCAAGGATTTGGATAGAGCTTGCCTCCTATTTCTATAGTCTCAGGGCCAACAAAGACTTCACCTCTTCAGAAAAATCCATGTGCATTGAAAATCAACGCAACGCCTGCAGCAAACAACGTACAGCCTGCATCTCGGCTTGGAAATTGATGTACTGGCACCCGGAACGATGCAGCACTAACTTCCCAATGGGAAATTCGATGCAGTGCCTGCCTTGCAACAGAAAATTCAACTCACTGCCTACCGGATCGATGCAGCGCTTGCTCCTTCTACCAGTGCATCAAGGATTTTCAACGCATCGTCCCTGGGTGACAAAATATCCCTGCATATCAGTGAGGAAGCAAGACTGAGCACCTGAAAAAAATATGCAGCTCCTGGCAGCGTGGACGACAGGGCTTGTAATTGTGTGATACATTTTCAAAACTATCTATCCACGCTGTCAGTTTGGATGAAACTGTGGCTGAATACTGAAAAAATAGATTCTGGGTGTTGATGTGACACCCGAACATGGCCAAGCACATGGTGGCCTAGTGAATCAGACCTCCTCCTGCCCCTGTGTCTTCTGTCCACAATCTGGACCTTATCTGGACTTTATATTTTATCAAGAGATCTCTCTTCTATTCAAGTAGGAAGCATTTGCATGTTTTATTTCCTAGGACACAATAGCTTAGTAAAGATGCCATGGGCCCTGGGGAAAACTAGGGAAATGGCCACTTGACTGCTCCTGTGACAGTAACATACCACACATTAGAAGGTTCAAGTAGCCTCGGTACCACTGCACCTATTACACCAATAGTAGTTACGTCCGTTCTGGGACAGCCTTTCTATTCATTCGGATTTCATTGTGCCAGACTCCATGGTCTAGAGGATGATATCACCCAAAGATGGATTTGCATCCATCCGTGAGTACGATTGCAGGTCTGTGACGGTGTTAGGAAGGGGTTTAGTCTTTCACCACGAGTCCAACCAAATGCCAAGAAAGATAGATAATAAAGGGGAGTGTAACGTTTTCTTCCTGACAATGCAGCCACGGGGTTGCTATTTTGCGCCCTGTTGGGCAATTAGAATTAACATGCTAATTCCCTTCCACTGTTTCCATTGGGTTCAGGAGTCTTTGTCTATAATTTTGTTGTTTCCCAAGTCAAAGAGCTAAAAATTTTCTCCTTTGCTCTCCTGTGAAGTAGATCCAAAAAGGAAGAACATGAACTTCACTTGATCTGAGCTATCATGTCCCTTCTCTTCCTGTGTAATGCATCTGGCCACTTGGCCAAACACCACGACAGACAGGCAGGGGCTTCTATGCATCAGGCCAGGCACCCACCTGGACAGCCCCCTGATAGAAATTGGCTTCAAATAGAACAGGCCACATTAAACCTTACTTTACCAAAACCGGTTTAATGTAGATGATATACTACATTAGACATTGCTGAAAATGAGGAAGTATACTAAACATATTAGTATAAGGCTATCTTCATTACTTATAAACTGAAGTGCAACATACATAAATCCCCGCTAATTTAAAATAAAAAATGTAAAATATGTTCCCAAGTTACTCTAAGCATACTGCCTTTTACGTCTACTACAGGTACATCATCAATTTGAATTCGACTTCTCTAAAAACAATGCTTAATTTGAGCTGGTACTTGCTGCTGGAGGCCACCCAGAGTTATTTTTGGGGACCTCTTATTTTTGGGCACCAGCATGTACTTTTCCACATCAGACATTTCTTGATAGCAAGAGAGAGAACAACACACAATTGGAAATAGAGGAAGAGAAAGACAGAAAACATGTCACAAAGAGAAAAAAAGGAACGTGCAGGAGTGAGATATAGGGGGCAGGGAGTGTCTGGTAGTGGGTTAAAGAGACATGAGGTGAATCAAAAGCCTATTACCGTTCGTGTTCTTAGTGCAGAAGTTCAATTGTGCGGCTGCGGACGTCTGAGCACAGTTTCGGGTATCGGCGTTAATTCCTTTACAAATTAAACTCTATGAAAAACGATTCAGCAAGAGGTAATATTGTAGAAAATAGAAGTATTTAGTTAAAAAAAAATCACCAGGAAAGAAATACCAAGCAACAAGGTAAAAACAAATTCTTACATTATTAAATAAAAAACTTTCATATGTGTCATTATGTAATGTGAAAAAATAAGGGTCCGTCATAATAAATATTATTTCTAATAATTGTTGTTCCTTAATGTGTCACTGTCAGAGGAAAAATTGCTGCAAATGACCCTAGGTACGCTACTTCATGAAAAGGAAAACTTCTCTGAGCAACCAATCTGAGCAACACATATATCCAACACCATAAATAAAAGAACACTCCAGAAGCGCATTATTCCATCTAATGCTCTGGAATGGAACATCAACTGTAAATAATGACTTTGCAGAAGACACAAGGGAGCCCAATCATCCATGTTCAAAGATGGAAACTGATGTGAGAAGTGTACTGGATGATTTACAAGCAATAGCCCAGATTTACTAAGGATTTTCATTGTCCTTGCATGAACCAAGCCCTCCCAAGGCAACGCAAGTCCTTATCTGGGATTTACTAAGCTGAGCAATGCCACTTTGAGTGGGTTTGCATGGTTTAACAATACAAAGTAATTCAGCACAGCGCATAGCATAGCGCAACTCATAGGGCCAAATGTATAATTCTTCACAATAGCGATTACCTAATTGCGATTTTTAGCGAATTGCAATTAAGTAATCGCTATTGGAATGAATGAAACTCCAGGCGTTTATTGCGATTCGCAAGGGCATGCAAATGGACCTACCTCATTATTATTCATGAGGTAGGTCACAATTTGCAAGCCATTGGCTGGGCTCAGCAGACCACCATGTCTGTGATTACTTTTCAATAAAGCAATCTTTTTTTTTTTTTTTAAATGCCGCCCATTTTCCTTAAAGGAAAACTGGATACGTTTAAAACTGAAAAATTAAAAGTTTTCTTTTCATTTTTTATGAGTAGGCAGTGGTCCACTGCCTGCTCCTAAAAAACGTTTTCGCATGCATTCACAAAGTGGAAGGGGTCCTTTGGGGACCCCGTCCTCTTTGCGAATAGATTACTACCCTATTTCAAATTGGTGGTAACTGTGATTGTTTTGCGACCGCATTCAAGGTCACAAAACAATCATGCATTTCTCTGCAATTCGGTATTAGGAAGGGATGCCCTTGACACGCCCCTTCCTAATACCGAATCAGTGTATAGTCACAAATCCAATTTGCGATTCAGTAACAAGTTACCAAATCTCAAATTGGACTTGTTGCATACCAAAATGCATTTTTGCTATCGCATTGGCTGACACTGGCGGACAGAGAATGTCGTCACAATGGTGACTGATAGCCTGTCCGTTGAAATATAAATCCCATTATTTCCTATGGGATTTATATATCAGCAGACTGGATATCCTTCACCGTTGTGATAGAGTAACCCATCCGCCGAAGCCTGAATCCGGCCCAAAGTGTCTAGACCACTTTCATGTGCTTAAGTTAAAATGTTACATTATAAGATATTAAAACATTCAATAACATTTGAGTTTCTAAGGAATGAAAAATTGTAAAATATTATAATGGAGGTCTAAATTAAAATAACTGAGATATTTTTCAGTCCACTAATTTCACTAAAGTTTGGAGAGCCAATAGTCTTGATGGTCGCTATGGTATATTGTAACAGGGAGAGGAAGGGGGATACATTTTTGGGATTTCTTCCAATCCTTCATTCCGACAGTTGTGCTATGGGTCCTTGTTTATTTATAGTTTGTTCTTCTACCCTAGTAATAATGCCAAAATATTATGCCTTGGACATTCCTATTTCAAAGTCCCATCAGGACATTGATTGAAAAGAACCTTGGGAATTAAGAATGTAGATAGTTTTCAAAGAGTGTCTCTGGATCTTTGTCTATTATCTCTTATATATTTGTTGCAGTGATATCTATACTTATAGGCAATGTGCATTGCTGACGCCCCACTACCCAGATGGGGGCAGAGTGGCTTAAGTACAAGTTCCCAATGGAGGGATGTTGTTTTGAAACAGAAGAAGTACAGCACAGGGCTGAACAAAATAGTTTAGTTGGTCTTGGTTTTATAGAATTAATCCAAAAGCCATCTCCGTTTAAGTCAAGTTATGCTTGTTTGTATTCACACAGCTCCTGGTGCTGAAGTGTGGAGCAACTCTTTACTAAGGAAGCTAGGTAAAAATGACACCATGCTCTAACAATCCATTGAGATATTACAAAAGGAAAATAGCAACTATGAATTATGATAAAACCAATCCCCAACAAAAACTCTAAACCCTAAAATAGCTAATGAAACCAAACAAATGTGTGCTATGCTTTCTGAAAAGGTTTTCATGTTTGAGAACGTCCACGGTATGGACTGTCTTGAATAAATAGCCTACACCCTACTCTAAAAGCACCAGTAAACAAATTCAATACCATTACAACAACATAAAATACATATTAAAAAAGCAGAACATTAAAAAATTGGCAAATATAAAAATAAAGTCAAGCATCAGAAACTGAATACAACACAAATGCATGTAAATATAAATAATAAAAAAATCACAACAAAATAATATGAATAATGAAATACTAAATATGCTGAACAAAACAAGCAATATATGTCTAAGTATCAAGGCCAATAACCTGTTTCCAGGACTGGCTGGCAAAACATTGTGACATCCACCACACTCCTACCTCGATGGGACATTTAATCACTTGGTATTGTGGTCTAAGATAACTGCGCCATGGGGAGAAGATGAATACATTGGAACAGATGTCTGGGGGTGTTGGAACTGGCCTTTTTTGCAGGGTCACCCTCAAACGTTTTGCCTTCTTCCTCCTATTTGTTCTGACCTGTTTTTATTGGCTTTAGGACTCTGGGCACTTTACCACTGCTGACAAGTGCTAAAGTGCATATGCTCTCTGTGAAATTGGATTGGTGATTGGATTTTCCATGATTGGCATATATGATTTACTACTAAGTCCCTAGTAAAGTACACCTTGTGTGCCCAGGGCCTTTATATCAAATGCTACCAGTCGGTCTACAGCACTGATTGTGCCACCCACCTGAGTAGCCCTGTAAACAAGTCTCAGGCCTGCCACCACAGTGTTTGTTAGTGGAGTTCTAGACTGCCAGTTTGACCTGACAAGAGTACCCACTTGTTAGGCCCAGACCTTCCCTTTTACTAAATATATGTCACCCCTAAGGTAGGCCCAAGGCAGCCCCATGGTTAGAGTGAAGTGTATTTAAAAAACAGGGCATGATCTGGTGTGTTTTGCATATCCTGATAGTGAAATACTGCTAAATTCGTTTTTCACTCTTTCAATGGCAGTTTCCCATTGGGGGCAGATAGAGCTATGGAGTTTGGGGACTCTGAACTCACAATTTAAAAATGCATGTTTTGTCAAAGTTGGTTTTTGGATTGTAAGTTTGAAAATACTACTTTTGAAAAGGGGGCATTTTCCTGCTTAACCATTGTGTGCCTTTGCTTGGCTGCTGAATCCATGTCTGGGTCAGAGTGTCAGTCGGGCTGTTTGTGAATTCACTATAGACCGTCACACAAAGGGAGTTGTGGTGTTTCCTGCATATCCTGGTGGGTCTTCCTGGGCTAGAGGGAGGACCTGTAACCTGCACTTGAAAGGGCTGTGCCTGACCTCACACAATACAGTCTCCAACCCCCCTTGAGTGTGGCTTGGGTTGGGCAAGGAAGAGGCAGAGTATTGTGCACTATGAAGACTTTCCTTTAAAGACTTTCCTTTGAAGTTTTCTTACTTCAAAGGCAGAAATGAGTATAAGTATTGAACTGCTGACCTCACAATTTTAGAACACTAATGGATGAAAAGGAACCTCCACCAAGGAGAAGAAGTGAAGGGCTGTGAGGAAGAGTACTGCCCCTTTGCGGTTTATGCTTTGCTGGGTTGGTCTGCCGTTGCTGCTTTTGCCTCAGAGAGGAATTTTCTGTGTGTCCTGCTTGTGAAGTTTCTCCAAGGGCTTGGACTGAGCTTGCCTCCTGTTAAGAAGTCTTCCTGTTAAGAAGTCTAAGGGACATCAAAGACTTCATCTGCCAGCACCTGGGTTCTCTTGCTGAGATTCCTGACTTACCAAGTGGTGCCACAACCAGTCCCTAAGCCCTTGGAATGAGAAGCTGGTAAAACCTGATTGAAAATCAATGCACCAGAGCTGAGCAGCAGAACAATTGATGCAGTACCTGCCTCGCAGCTCTAAAATGGATGCATCGCCAGCTTAGCATGACGTCATTGTTGCTGTGCATACAGATTTTCCACAAATCGTCCCTGGGCATCAAAACTTCAACATCAACACATTGACCTGAGGCTGCTTGTCCGGAAATCGACACATCCCTTCCCTGTGAGGAAAGAAATGACGCATCACTTACCTGGTGGGGAAAGAATAGACGCACAGCATAAGTTGTTAGTAAGGAATCAATGCATTGCATGCTCTTCTGATGCACCCTCATCCTCCGCGGGTTCATTTTTGATGCATACCAGGTACTTTATGCTAAAACAACGCATCCATGGATAGTTATTGATTAAGGCCCTCATTACAACATTGGCAGTAAATGCCGCCCACCGCCGTGCTGATGGCTGCCAACATACCGTGACCACTGCAGTATACCGCTATGGGTATTATGACCCACACAGAGAAATCCGCCCCTATACAGACACCCACATAAGTCCAGCCAGCCCAAAGGTCAGTAATAAACTGGCGGTACCAAAACTCACACCGTTACGGCAACAGAAATACGCCCACAGTATCAGGACCCATGAGTCACCACTGTGGTCTTTCAACCGCGGTAAACCATTGGCGATGCACACTGCCACACTCGAAATACACACACACTTACAAAACTACACCACATTGGACAATTCAAACTACACACACCTGACACACATACACACACCACACCCACACCACTATAAAACACACACCCACATTACCCACAACCCTTTCAACAAAAAAAAGATTGCTAACAGAGAGAGAGAGACAAGCCAGGAGCACCCACTCAATCTGAGCCACAGAACACCATCACCCATATACCATCCACGCACCTCACAGCACACATCACAACACATCACCCCACACATCCTCACACATACCACTCACACCACATCAATGGCACCCCAAAGACACCCCAGGTTTTCAGAGGAGGAGCTAAGGGTCATGGGGGAGGAAATCATCCGGGTAGAGCCACAGCTATTCGGATCACAGGTGCAGCAGACATCCATTGCAAGGAAGATGGAGCTATGAGTCGTGGACAGGGTCAACGCCGTGGGACAGCACCCCAGAACAAGAGATGACATCAGGAAGAGGTGGAATGACCTATGGGGGAAGGTGCATTCCGTGGTTGCAATACACCAGGTAGCCATACAGAAGACTGGCGGTGGACCCCCACCTCCTTTTCCACTAATAACAACATGGAAGGAGCAAGTCTTGTCGATCATGCATCCTGAGGGCCTCTCAGGAGTAGCAGGAGGACTGGACTCTGGTAAGTCAAATCTTTACTACCATATCCCCCACCCTACCTGCATGCCATCACAAACTCCTATCACTACCCTCAACCCCATCACTCCACCACCTCACATATACCCCACTATCACAGCCCACCCATCCCAATACCAAGCCCTGCATGCAACACCAATGCATGGACACCCATCACAGACCTGCATGGACACCCATCACTAAAGCATGCCCATTAGAGAGAATCACCTAGCCCAGAAAATCACCACACACACAAGGCAAAGCTGACAGGGCTATCACAACCATACAGGGAAACACACCCATGCACAAGATGGCACACGCAGATACAATAACACTGCATTTACATCCCCACAGGACCCCCACTCAATGTCACCGATGAGGAGGTGCCACCAACATCCAGTCCCCCCACAGAAGAGGCCCACAGTGATGACAGCAGCTCTGCACGCCTGGAGCACGATGACCAACCTGGCCCATCAGGGACCTCTGGACAGGTGGTTACCCTGCCACAGTCCCATACCACCACAGAACCTCCCCCCTAAGGAAACACCAGCACAGAACCCACCCAGTGGGCCTATACCACTTTCCCCAGGACACGTCAATCAGCAGTGTGTTCACCACTACAGGGACCCCAGGCAAACCCAAGACAATCAGGGACCTGAGGTCAGTGGCAGTGGGCACACGGTTCAGGGGACAGAGGCACAGGACAACAGGAAAGCTGGGAGGACTGCTGTGCGACCTGGGGAGGACAGGCCCAGGAAACCCACTCTCCACGAGGCACTTGCAGGGATCCTGGGAGCATACCACCATTCCCAGGAGACCTTGGGCCAGATACTGGCCCAGTGGCTGCAGGAGGAAAAGTACCTGGGGATTAGGGAGGACCTCAAACACATCCACACCATCTTGGCCACCATTGCAGGGGTGCTGGCTGACATGGTCAACACCATCAGGGAGGCAGTGGCACACCACCAAAGAACAGCCCTCCACCTCCGCCGGCACTAGTGAACAGGAGGCCCCTCCACTGGAACAACAGGCCACCAGCACCCCACCCCCTGCAGAAGGATAACCAGCCCACAAACGGTCCCTACGATCCAGGCAGAAGCCAGAGAACATTGCCAAGACCCCCGCCAGGAAATAAGACTCTCCTGATTGTCACTCTTGTGTCTTACTCTGTTACCCTGTCCACCTTGAACTGCCATTGCTCCCCTTCCTATGCCCCTTTGGACAGTGCACCTGTGATGCAAAGAGACTGGACTCTAACTGGGCATTCCTCCACCATCACCCCAGCCCATTGCACATCTCCTCAACCTCTTAGCACTTAAACACCCTTGGAACAAATACAAGTCTGGAGTCTGTCAATTGATTGAAATATGTATTAGTTCAAAAATCTGTAAACATTACAATTCATATGTACAGTTATTAATACATTGGTATGAACTGTAGTGGGCAGCAGTAAACACACCAGGAGCCAGAGTGGGGCACAGAGATCTGAAAATGGAGATGCCAAAGGGTACAGTAAGTAGCCATAGACATAGGGAAATCATGCTGCCATGTACAATGTCCAACACAAAACTGCAATGTAAAGTGAAGTTACAGTGTCTTACCTGTGTGTCACTGGAAGTACTGCTGTATGAGAAAACTTCTGTTGTCCACATCTTCATCCTCTGCCTTCTCTTCCTCACTGTCCACAGGCTCTACCGCTACCACAAGACCATCTCGAGGCTCATCCTCCTGCAGAAAAGGCACCTGTCGTCTCAAGGCCAGGTTGTGCAACATGCAATGATGATCTGGCACACCTTCATGGGTGAGTAGTACAGGGATCAGCTTGTCAGATGGAGTCACCTGATCCTAGCTTTCAGGAGGCCGAAGGTTCTCTCAATTATCCTCCTTGTTCGCCCATGTGCCTCATTGTAACGTTCCTCTGCCCTTGTCCTGGCATTCCTCACTGGGGTCAGTAGCCATGAGAGGTTGGGTTCACCAGAGTCACCTGCAAATATCGAGGGATATCTGTTCGCCACACACTCACACTTAGGGATAAACCCATATCCATACACCAACATATACTGGGTGGGGACGTTGGGCTCACCTATTAGCCACACCCAGTGCCTCTGGAGTTGAGCCGTCACATATGGGATGCTGCTATTCCTCAAGATAAAGGCGTCATGCACAGAGCCAGGATACTTGGCATTCACATAGGAGATGTACTGGTCCGCCAAATCTGCACATTCAGAGAGTGATAGCTTTTGATATCCCGAACACTTGTTCATTTCTCCGGAGGGGGGTGAGGGGATGCTATATGTGTACCATCAATGGCACCATTGATGTTGGGGATATGTCCCAGGGCATAAAAGTCAGCTTTCACTGTGACCAAATCCTCCACCTGGGGGAATACGATGTAGCTGCGCATGTGTTTCAGCAGGGCAGACAACACTCTGGTCAACACATTGGAGAACATTGGCTGAGACATCCCTGATCCCATGGCCATTGTTGTTTGGAAGGAACCACTTGCCAGTAAATGGAGCACTGACAGGACCTGCACTAAAGGGGGGATACCTGTGGGGTGGTGGATAGCTGAAATGTGGTCTGGCTCCAATTGGGCACACAGTTCTTGGATTGTGGCCCGATCAAGTCTGTAGGTAAGGATTATGGCCCTCATTCTGACCTTGGCGTCGGCGGAGAGGCGGCGGTCGGACCGCGAACAGACCGGCGGTATTAAAAATGGCATTCTGACCCTGGCGGGAACCGCCAACACAGCCCGCCAACTTAACACTCCGACCGCCACAGCGGTACAAACAAACAGCGCGGCGGTTCCCGCCAACAGCCCGGCGGCAGACAAAGTACCGCCCACCCTATTACGACCCACCAATCTGCCACCTTTTCCGGGGCGGGAGCACCGCCGATAAGAACACGGCGGAAACAGACTACGAACGGGAAAACGCTCACCTCTACGCACTCCAGGCGAGATTCCGGCAGTATGGAGCCAGAGTTACAGGTCATCCCCGCACTCCTATTCCTCCTCATATACCAGGAGCACGCCCGGCGGCGCGGAAGACATCGGTGAGTACTGCACCTACGACACAGGGGAGGGAAAAGATTACCGGCACACACCCACCCACCCACACCCACTACAACACACACATCAATGCATTTCCACAGATCACTGTCACAACCCACAAACCACCCCCCTCCGAAATAATGCAAAGACCAAAAGAAGAGATCATAAACGGGCAGATATATTGAAATATGTACGCCATTAATCCCAAAAAATAAATAAACTATGTACAAAATATATACAGCTACTAAATGTAGTCCAACCACTGTCCGTGGATCACAGGGGTCCTGTGCAAAGGGGCAAGGCCCAGTCCCACAACAAGAACTCCACGGAGAGAACACTGCAGGGGCATCAGAAAGAAAATAGGACAGGCACCTCAGGGGGAAGGGAAGGGGGGGCACCTCAGCCACTTGAGTACACAACGCCAGATCCACGAGGGGACTCCATGACCACTGGGCCATCCTGGGGAGAGCAAAGCCACAGTCCATACAGTCCATACAGTGGGTGGCCTGCCCACTGGGCCATCCTGGGGAGAGCAAAGCCACAGTCCAAACAGTCCATACAGTGGGTGGCCTGCCCACTGGGCCATCCTGGGGAGAGCAAAGCCACAGTCCATACAGTCCATACAGTGGGTGGCCTGCCCACTGGGCCATCCTGGGGAGAGCAAAGCCACAGTCCAAACAGTCCATACAGTGGGTGGCCTGCCCACTGGGCCATCCTGGGGAGAGCAAAGCCACAGTCCAAACAGTCCATACAGTGGGTGGCCTGCCCACTGGGCCATCCTGGGGAGAGCAAAGCCACAGTCCATACAGTCCATACAGTGGGTGGCCTGCCCACTGGGCCATCCTGGGGAGAGCAAAGCCACAGTCCATACAGTCCATAACAGACCCCACTGCCACTGGAGGAGGCAAGTTGGCCAGAGGACATCCTGCAGCCCTGCCCGAGATAGATCCTGCCCTGCCACGTCTGCCAAAGGGCCAGCGGTTCTTGCCCTGAAGGGCCCAGTTCAGCGGTTCTTGAGACGGCGGGGCCCAGTTCAGCGGTTCTTGAGACGGCGGGGCCCAGTTCAGCGGTTCTTGAGACGGCGGGGCCCAGTTCAGCGGTTCTTGCCTTGAAGGGCCCAGTTCAGCGGTTCTTGCCTTGAAGGGCCCAGTTCAGCGGTTCTTGAGACGGCGGGGCCCAGTTCAGCGGTTCTTGCCTTGAAGGGCCCAGTTCAGCGGTTCTTGCCTTGAAGGGCCCAGTTCAGCGGTTCTTGAGACGGCGGGGCCCAGTTCAGCGGTTCTTGAGACGGCGGGGCCCAGTTCAGCGGTTCTTGCCTTGAAGGGCCCAGTTCAGCGGTTCTTGCCTTGAAGGGCCCAGTTCAGCGGTTCTTGATACGGCGGGGCCAAGTTCAGCGGTTCTTGCCTTGAAGGGCCCAGTTCAGCGGTTCTTGCCTTGAAGGGCCCAGTTCAGCGGTTCTTGCCTTGAAGGGCCAAGTTCAGCGGTTCTTGCCTTGAAGGGCCCAGTTCAGTGGTTCTTGCCTTGAAGGGCCCAGTTCAGCGGTTCTTGAGACGGCGGGGCCCAGTTCAGCGGTTCTTGCCTTGAAGGGCCCAGTTCAGCGGTTCTTGAGACGGCGGGGCCCAGTTCAGCGGTTCTTGCCTTGAAGGGCCCAGTTCAGCGGTTCTTGCCTTGAAGGGCCCAGTTCAGCGGTTCTTGAGACGGCGGGGCCCAGTTCAGCGGTTCTTGCCTTGAAGGGCCCAGTTCAGCGGTTCTTGCCTTGAAGGGCCCAGTTCAGCGGTTCTTGAGACGGCGGGGCCCAGTTCAGCGGTTCTTGCCTTGAAGGGCCCAGTTCAGCGGTTCTTGCCTTGAAGGGCCCAGTTCAGCGGTTCTTGAGACGGCGGGGCCCAGTTCAGCGCTTCTTGCCTTGAAGGGCCCAGTTCAGCGGTTCTTGCCTTGAAGGGCCCAGTTCAGCGGTTCTTGAGACGGCGGGGCCCAGTTCAGCGGTTCTTGCCTTGAAGGGCCCAGTTCAGCGGTTCTTGCCCTGAAGGGCCCAGTTCAGCGGTTCTTGAGACGGCGGGGCCCAGTTCAGCGGTTCTTGAGACGGCGGGGCCCAGTTCAGCGGTTCTTGAGACGGCGGGCCCAGTTCAGCGGTTCTTGCCTTGAAGGGCCCAGTTCAGCGGTTCTTGCCTTGAAGGGCCCAGTTCAGCGGTTCTTGAGACGGCGGGGCCCAGTTCAGCGGTTCTTGCCTTGAAGGGCCCAGTTCAGCGGTTCTTGCCTTGAAGGGCCCAGTTCAGCGGTTCTTGAGACGGCGGGGCCCAGTTCAGCGGTTCTTGCCTTGAAGGGCCCAGTTCAGCGGTTCTTGCCTTGAAGGGCCCAGTTCAGCGGTTCTTGAGACGGCGGGGCCCAGTTCAGCGCTTCTTGCCTTGAAGGGCCCAGTTCAGCGGTTCTTGCCTTGAAGGGCCCAGTTCAGCGGTTCTTGAGACGGCGGGGCCCAGTTCAGCGGTTCTTGCCTTGAAGGGCCCAGTTCAGCGGTTCTTGCCCTGAAGGGCCCAGTTCAGCGGTTCTTGAGACGGCGGGGCCCAGTTCAGCGGTTCTTGAGACGGCGGGGCCCAGTTCAGCGGTTCTTGAGACGGCGGGGCCCAGTTCAGCGGTTCTTGCCTTGAAGGGCCCAGTTCAGCGGTTCTTGCCTTGAAGGGCCCAGTTCAGCGGTTCTTGAGACGGCGGGGCCCAGTTCAGCGGTTCTTGCCTTGAAGGGCCCAGTTCAGCGGTTCTTGAGACGGCGGGGCCCAGTTCAGCGCTTCTTGCCTTGAAGGGCCCAGTTCAGCGGTTCTTGAGACGGCGGACGGTCTATGGCCAACTGCTAAATGCCTGGTGGTGCCCTCCTGGGCAGCGGGGATGGTGCTCCTTCACTGCCCACCTGGGCTGTGGGTGGTGGGGCCCTCCTGGCCAGCTGGGCTGGGTCCTCCCTGGGCAGCGGCTATGGGGCTGGTGGGCTCTCCCGGGGCAGCTGTGCCGGTTCCTCCCGGGGCAGCGGCTATGGGGGTTGTGGGCTCCTCCTGGGCAGCAGGCCTGCTGCCTGACCTCTCCAACTTGCTGCCCTTGCCCTCCTTAGTCGTCGGCCTGTGGCCCTTTCCTCCCTTTGGAGCTGTGGCTGGTGACTGTCTCTGGGTGGTGTCCGGGGGGGATGTAGAAGGCGGGCTCCTGCGGCGCCCCTTCCGCCTTCTGCTCCTCTTCCCAGGGGGTGGGCTGGCTGTCCCCTTGCTGCTGGGCGAAGATCCAGACATGCGGGCTGGCGGGCTCCAATACCCCTGCACCCTTGTCAAGGGGGCTGCAGGGCTGGTGGTGGCTGAGGTGCTCTTCTTACCCCGACGAGAAGGAGGGGGGGGCTCAGGGTCAGGAAAGAAGTTAGTAGTGGCGAGGAAGAGCTTCTTGGGACAATGGAGAGTGGTAGGTACATTGGGAATGGGAGTGGAGGGAGAGGATGTGGTTGTAGGTGAGTCACGTTTGCTGTCTTTGGGTGCAGGTGCAGGAGGGATAGGCTGTCGTGAGGTGGATGGCTGTTGGGTGGGTGGGTGGCTGCGTTTGTGTGGTGTGGAAGAGGGGGTGACAGACACAGTGGGAGAGGACACAGGGGACGTGTAAATGGCAGTGGGGGTGGTGACTGCACGTGTGCGGACTGGAGTGGAGGGTGTGCTGGTGATGGAAACACTGGCTGATGGTGAGGTGAATGGAGGTGTGAGTGTAGACGTCACAGGGAGGGAGGAGGGAGACGAGGAGGTGGGGGTCACAGAGGTGGTAGTGACTGTTGGCATGTCTGCATCGGAATGTTGCGTGTGTGAATGTCTGCGTGATCTGTGGTGCTTATGTTTGGATGAGCTTCTCTTGGGTGTTGAGGTGTGTGCAGGCTGGTCTGATGGTGTGGGTGGGACAGGCAGAGGAACAGGAGACTGGGAGGAGGGAGTTAGTAGAGGCAGGCAGGAGACAGGGACAATGGCTGCCGTCAGTGCTGAGGCCAGAGCCTGGAACGATCGCTGATGGGCAGCCTGACCCGAATGAATGCCCTCCAGGTACGCATTGCTGCGATGAACCTCCCTCTCCACCCCCTGGATGGCATTCAAAAGGGTAGTCTGCCCAACAATGAGCGTTCGGAGGAGGTCAATGACCTCCTCACTGAGGGCAGCGGGGGTAACAGGGGCAGGGCCTGAGGTGCCTGGGGCGAAGGAGATGCCCGGCTTCCTGGCAGAGCGGGCACGGGGCGAACGCGGAGGGGCTGCTGGGAGGGCGGAGATGGTGCGCTGGGTGGCGGCTGTACCTGTAATGGCGGGGGGCACGGTTGGTGCCACCCCCGCAAGGGAGCCCCCTTCCGAGGACGTGTCCGTGTCGCTGCAGGCTCCAGTCGTCCCCGTCGTGGAGCTCCCCTCGCCCTCCGTCTCACTGGTCCAGTCTGACTCTGTGGCATGGCCCTCCTGGGCCATGTGAGATGCAGCTCCCTCCTGCCCCGATGCCACTTCTCCTCCGCCTGATGATGCTGATGCACACAAGCACAGAAAGACAAACAAAAAGGGGGGGGGAGAGAGAAATAAAGGGATATTGATTACATGGATCTCCGGTACAGTTAGCGGACATGACAGACACAGATGCCCCCTGCACTAAGTTGCGCACTTGGGGTCCGCTACGCATTCCGTGGAACATGCCCTACACGCCTAGAGTTGACAACTGCACCCATGGATGACACGGCCCAGGGATGGCTGTACTGACACACTACTGAGGGTGGTGGCTGGGGACACAGGGGCTTACGGGGGTGCCCAGCTTACAGATATCGCCCTGGCCTAGGGGGACCCACAGCCCTCCTCCCCCACCCAGACACCTCCACTGCGCAACAACAGAGTAGATAATGCTTGGACTCACCCCCTTGTGTCTGCTGTGCTGCCCTCACGCGCCCATCCAAATCAGGGTAGGCCACCGCCAGGATCCGGAACATCAGGGGGCTCAGTTGACGGCAGGCACCCCGCCTACGTTGGGAGGCCATCCCCAGCAGAGACTCGGCGGTCTTCTTGGTCCCGCGGCGGATGTCCTCCCACCTCTTGCGGCAGTGGGTGCCCCGTCGATGGTGGACCCCCAGGGCCCGGACTTCCTTGGCGATGGCACGCCAAATCCCGATCTTCTCATGGGCGCGGACCTATGTGACACGTACAGGGAGGGAGAAATACCACGTTCAAGTTACTCAGCATTTTCCTTTCCAGTGGCCCAACGCCCCCCATCCCCGCCAGGCCCCCCGCCAGGCCCAACATGCCCCCCATCCCCGCCAGGCCCCCCGCCAGCCCCAACATGCCCCCCATCCCCGCCAGGCCCCCCGCCATGCCCAACATGCCCCCCATCCCCGCCAGGCCCCCGCCAGGCCCAACATGCCCCCCATCCCCGCCAGGCCCCCCGCCAGGCCCCCCGCCATGCCCAACATGCCCCCCATCCCCGCCAGGCCCCCCGCCAGGCCCAACATGCCCCCCATCCCCGCCAGGCCCCCCGCCAGGCCCCCCGCCATGCCCAACATGCCCCCCATCCCCGCCAGGCCCCCCGCCAGGCCCAACATGCCCCCCATCCCCGCCAGGCCCCCAAGCCAGCCAGTGGCCCCAAATCCAGATAGAATTAAACTCACTTGTTGGTCTGGAGGACCGTAGAGTAGCGCATACTGGGGGAGGACCCCATCCACAAGTTTCTCCAACTCCTCTCCAGTGAAGGCAGGGGCCCTTTCCCCAGTCGCAGCAGCCATTGTCCCTTCCAGACCGAGGTCACAGCAACACTTGCAGTATAGGTCCTCTCCTGTGAAAGTTCAAGTCGCAAGTGGATAAGTAGATAGAAAATGGCGGTCACGTCCGCGGCGGTGCGTACCGCGGCGGTGCGTCCCGTTACCGCCGGCGCCCTTCGCCATTGGCTCCTGAAACCCATAGGCTTCAATGTTAACCAATGCGGCTTCGCGCCGCGGTCTTCGCCCGCCGCGGTGTGCCACGCCAGCGCATTGACCTCACATCCCATTGTCACACTTCACAGGTCAGGCAGCCGCCATTTCCAGGGCCCACATGGCTCAATTTCAACTGCGTCACACAGGCCTAGGCCTTGCATAGCCACTCAGACACGCCATTCACTGCATAGAGAATCGTATACTGTGCTAGCTGTGAGTACGTACCTGTGGGTTGCCTGACTGTGTGCTTCATGTTGTCCTTCCTAGGCACCGTCCGCTGGGTTGGGCGAGGAGACCGATGAATCCTCCCGTGTACCGACCGCTGGTGGACCTGTCGACAATGGAAGAACGCCACATTATCCTGACCTACCGTCTTAACC
Source organism: Pleurodeles waltl (assembly GCF_031143425.1). NCBI lineage: Eukaryota > Metazoa > Chordata > Amphibia > Caudata > Salamandridae > Pleurodeles > Pleurodeles waltl. The sequence continues at coordinate 1,607,460,444 of NC_090444.1, forward strand.
GTGCCACTATCCATGAACTGTGTGCCCGGCTGGAGCCCGACCTGATGTCCCCCATCCGCCAACCCACAGGGATTCCCCCTCTGGTGCAGGTCATGTCAGTACTCCATTTCTTGGCAAGTGGGTCATTTCAGACAACCGTGGGAATTGCTTCCGGGATGTCTCAGCCCATGTTTTCAAAGGTGTTATCCAGAGTGTTGTCTGCCCTGATGAAATCCGTGAGGAACTACATCATTTTCCCTGAGGTGGGCGAACTGGCTACAGTGAAGGGTGATTTCTACGCCCTTGGACATATTCCCAACATAATTGGTGCCATTGATGGGACCCATGTGGCTTTGGTTCCCCCAAGAGACAGGGAGCAGGTGTACAGGAACAGAAAAAGTTACCATTCAATGAACATCCAGGTGGTGTGTTTGGCTGACCAGTACATCTCGCATGTAAATGCCAAATTCCCAGGGTCAGTGCATGACGCCTACATCCTGAGGAATAGCAGCATCCCTTACGTGATGGAACAGCTACAGAGACACCGTGTATGGCTAGTGGGGGACTCTGGGTACCCCAACCTGTTGTGGCTACTGACCCCAGTAAGGAATCCCCGGACCAGGGCAGAGGAACGGTACAATGAGGCCCATGGGCGTACTAGGAGGGTGATCGAACGCACCTTTGGCCTCCTAAAGGCCAGGTTTCGCTGCCTGCATATGACCGGTGGATCCCTAATGTACTCACCTAAGAAGGTGTGTCACATCATCGTGGCCTGCTGCATGCTTCACAACCTGGCTTTGCGCCGCCAGGTGCCTTTCCTGCAGGAGGATGGTCGAGACGGTGGTGTTGTGGCAGCGGTGGAACCTGAGGAGAGTGACGAGGAGGAAGACGACGGGGCTGAAACAGACAACAGGGACAGAATCATTGAACAGTACTTCCAATAGGACACAGGTAACATTTCAAAGATAATTTAGTAAATGTTAACTACTCTGCAGCATCTCTGCTGCCTGTCTATTTGCCCCAGTGTATGATGACTGAGTTTTGGCTTTTCCCTCCCTATTTCAGATCTGGGGTCCCCACTACGAGTCCTGTGCTTCGTTTCCCCATGGACTACAGCTTTGTGGCAGCTGTTTGTTGACTTCACCATGTACAAGGACATATTTGCACTGTCATGTCAATTACAATCTATTGAAATCACAGCCAGACTCCTGATATTTTGGTGCAAAATAGGTGTTTATTGAAGTGCTCAAAATGGGATGGGTGGTTTCAAGTGGGTGGGGGCTATGGTGAAGGAATGTCCATGGCAGAGTCCAGAGTAACAGTCACACAGGTGCATTGTCCAGAGGCCTGTGGAGAGATGGAGCATGGGCAGTTCGAGGATGGACAGGGTGACAATGTGGGACAGTGGGATGACATCAGGTGGTATCCATTGCTGGCGGGGGTCTTGACATCCTACTCTGTCTTGCGAGATCTCAGGGCCCTCTTGCGGGGTGGTTCTTCTCCTGCAGGAGGTGGGGGTCTGGTGGGCTGCTGCTGTGCGGGGGCCTCCTGTCCACTAGCGCCGGCGGAGGTGGATGGCTGTTCTTGGTCCCGGCTAGTGGCAGGGGCCCTTGGGTGTTGTTCAGTGTCCGCCCTGCTGTTTACGAGGTCCTGCAGCAGCCCTACCATGGTAACCAGGGTGGTGTTGATGGCTCGGATGTCCTCCCTGTACCCCCGATAGTGTTCCTCCTGCAGCACCTGGATCTCCTGGAACCGGGCCAGTACCGTCGCCATCGTCTCCTGGGAGCGGTTGTATGCTCCCATGATGGTGGTGAGGACCTCGTGGAGAGTGGGTTCCCTGGGCCTCTCCTCCCCCCCCTGTCGCACAGCTGCCCGCCGAGTTGCCCTGTTTCCCTGGGCCTCTGCCCCCTGGCCGGTGTGCCCACTACCACTGCCCCCAGGTCCCTGTTGTTGTTGGGGTGGTGGGTTATCCTGGGTGCCCTGTAGTGGTAGACACACCGCAGATTGACGCGCCCTGGAGACAGAGGCATGGGCCCGCTGGGTGGGAGCTGTGCTGGTGTTCCCAGAGGGGTTAGGGTCTATAGTGGCCTGTGCCTGTGTGAGGGGAACCGACTGTCCAGAGGTCCCCGATGGTCCGGGCTGGTCATCGGTGTCCAGATCGACAGAGCTGCTGTCATCGCTGACGGCCTCTTGGGTGGGGGGTGTGGATAATTCTGGCCCCTCCGCCGCGGTGTGTTGACGGTCGGGTCCTGCAGGGGTATAGAGGTATGGTTATAGTTTCAATGTGTGGCATATGGGTGTATCTGTGGGTTCCCGTGTCCCCAAGTGCTGGCATTCGTGTGTGGGGGCTTTGGTGAGGGTGGCTTGTGGGGGGGATGTGTATATGCATTGGGCATGCTTTGGTGATGGGTGTCCATGCTTAGTGGACGCATGCAGGCCTAGGTTTTGGGATGTGTGGGTTGTGATGGTGAGACATTGGCGGGGAATAGGTGTGCTGGGGGTGGGGGTGAGGATGGTGGTGGGGGTGAGGATGGTGGTGGGGGTGAGGGTGGGGGTGAGGGTGGGGGTGGGGGTGAGGGTGGGGTTCGAGGATGGGGGTGAGGGTTGGGGTCTGATTTGGCATGCAGGTGGGGGGGAAGCAGTATTGAAGCTTCAACTTACCAGTATCCATTCCTCCGCCGACTCCTGCGAGGCCGTCAGGATGCAGGATGTTCAAGACTTCCTCCTCCCATGATGTGAATTGTGGGGGTTGAGGTGGGGGTCCTCCGCCAGTCTTCTGCACGGCGATGTTGTGCCTGGATACCATGGAACGCACCTTCCCCCGTAGGTCGTTCCATCGCTTCCTGATGTCTTCCCGATTTCTGGGGTGCTGTCCCACTGCGTTCACCCTGTCGACAATCCTCTGCCATAGCTCCGTCCTCCGGGCAATGCTGGTGTATTGTATCTGTGTGCCGAACAGCTGGGGCTCTACACGAACGATTTCCTCCACCATAACCCTGAGTTCTTCGTCTGTGAAGCGGGGTTGTCTTTGGGGTGCCATGGGGTGGTGTGTATGATGTGTGGGGTGGAGTATGTGTATTTAAGTGAGTTGAGTGTGGTGGTGTGTGTTGTTTTGTGTGTGGATAGTGTGTGGGTGATGGTGTTGAGTGGCTGTGGCTGTTATGTTTTGGATGCTGGTGTCTCGCTCTTGCCTTCTTTACGAATTTTTAAGCGTAGGGGTTTGTGGGTGATGTGGGTGGGTGTTTTATATTGTATTGTGTGTGTGGGAGTGGTGTGTGTATGTGTATCAGGTGTGTGGGATTCAAATCGTCCATTGTGGGTGAGTTTTGTTCGTTTGTGTGTATTCTGACCGCGCCGGTGTGTCCCGCCAATGGAATACCGCGTTTGAATGACCGCCGCGTGGATTCGTGGGTCGTAATGGCATGGGCGTATTTCTGTTGGCGTGGCGGTGGAGGTTTGGTCACCTCCACCTTTCCGCCGACCGCTGGTCTGGCGGTCTGTTGTGGCGGTCGGATTTTCGGAGGTTTGCCTTCTGCGGGTCAGAATGACCGTGGCGGGTTTCCGCGACCGCGGCGGGATTATGGAGGATTTCTGACCGGCGGTAGGCGCCTTTTACCGCCGAGGTCAGAATGACCACCTATGTGCCTGTCCTCCATAGTCGCCAGGTCCACAAAGGGTCTGTACACGGGGGATGTCTCCATCTCCTATTCATCATCAGCAGTTGAACTCTAGGGTGGAAAATGGTGAGCAGAGGGTCATATTCAGACATATGTTGCAATAAAAATGCATATCTTCCTTTACAGAAACAGTATGTGAATTCGAAAATCAGTTGATGAGCCAATGTCTGCTGTGACGCAGTTTGGTGCCATGGCCTGTGGCCCCCTGAAATAGCGGTTGCCTGAACTCTGAGGAGAGACAAGTTGAAATGATGTAATTCCGCTGGCGTTGTGTGCCATTGTGGTCGGCATTTGATGACCGTCGTGCAACTTCGCATTGGTTATCATTGAGCCCTATGGGTTCGAGGAGCCAATCGTGATGTACGCTGGCAGTGACGGCACACACCGCCGCGGACGTGACCGCCATTTCCTATCTGTTCAATCACTTGCTACCTAACCTTCAACTGGAGAGGACCTATACTGCAAGTGCTGCTGTGACCTGTGTCTGGAAGCGACAATGGTTCGAGTGTCTGGGAAAAGGGCCCCAGCCTTCACTTCGGAGGTGTTGGAGAGACTGGTGGATGGGGTCCTACCCCAGTATACTTCACTCTATGGTCCTCCAGAGAAACAGGTGAGTACACTGTGAGCATGATGCGTGGACCATGAATGGAAGGATTGCTGTGTGTGTATGCCTCGTGTAGGGTGGGGCTGATGGTTCCTGTGTAGAGTGCTGCATGTCTGGTGGTCAATGTCTGTGCGTAAAGGGGATGTGAGGGATATTGTGGGACTTGAGTGTAACAGTCTGGATTGTATTACTAATCTCTTTTTTCTATGTATATTTCCCTGCAGGTCAGCGCCCATCAAAAAAAGGGTATTCGGCGTGCCATCGCCAAGGAGGTGCGGATCCTGGGGATCTTTGACAGGCGGAGCACCCACTGCAGCAAACGGTGGGAGGACCTGCACCGCTGAGCAAGGAAGACGACGGAGGCCAAACTGGGGCTGGCCTTCCAACGAGGAAGGGGTGCCCGTTGTACCCTGACCCCCCCCTGATGTTCTGCATCCTGTTGGTGGCCTATCCGGAGTCCGGATGGGCACTTGAAGGCATCACAGCAGCCACAAGGGAGTGAGTACAGATTCAGAATCATGACTTTGCAAGCGTTAAGGTTTTACCTGGGTGGGGGATGTGGGCTGTGGGTGCCCCCAGGCCAGGGCGAACTGGCAGGGTAGGTCCCTTGTCGGGCAGGCTCTGGAGCACTCCAACCCCAATAGTGTTAGTGGCCATTTACTACTGGGCAGGGTCCTGTGTGTTTCAGGTGTGCAGCCAATGGTGTTAGGCATTGTACCCCATGGGCTGGTGACTAACTGTGTAACTGGTAATGCATGGCCTAGTGCATAGGGCAGCTCCCTGTTTGTTGTGTACGCCAACGGTAGTGGTGTTGCTGGCATTGACCAAGTGTATTCTCTGTCTCTCCCCCCTTTTTTGTTTTGTCACCCTGTCCTTGTGTGCTTTAGCATCATTTGGCAGAGGAGCAGAGGCATTGGTGATGGAGGGAGCTGCATCCCACATGGGCCTGAAAGCTGAATCCACCAATGGTGAGGGCACCGGTAGGACAGAGGGTGAAGGGAGCACCACAGCGGAGACAGGAGGGAACAGTTTACACAGTGATACCTCCTCCGATGGAAGCTCCCTGGTGGTGGCGGACACCTCTATGGCCACCCCAACTACAGGCACAGCTGCCACCCCCTTACCAGCACTGCCCTCCCAGCAGCCCCTCAGCGTGTTTCCTGTGCCCACTCACCCAGGAGGTTGGGCATCTCCTTTTCCCCAGGCACATCAGTCCCTGCTCCAGTGAGTCCTGCTGCCCTGAGTGAGGAGGCTATTAACCTCCTGCAATCCTTCTCTGTTGGGCAGTCAACCATTGTGAATGCCATCCAGGGGTTGGCAGGCATTTTGCAACAAACAAATTCATTACTGGAGGGCACTCACTCTGGCCAACAGAGATCAATCCAGGCTATGGCCTCCTTTCTGATGGCAGTCATTGTCCCTGTTTCTAGCCACCCCCCTCCAACTTCCTCTACACAGTCCCATTCCCCTCAACCGCAACCTATCCCAAGCACATAGGCAGACCAGCATGCACACAGGACAACACACAGGAGTGCCTCAGGCAAACACAAGCACACACATCATCCCACAGGCACTCACACAGACACCATCCAGATGCAGACATACCAACATCCACTGCCTCCACTTTGTCCCCCTCCGCCTCCTCGTTCACCTCCCTCCTAGTAGCGTCTACACTCACACCTGCATGCACTACATCCTCATCCACTACCTCCATCACCAGCATGCCTATCACTACACACCCCTCATTGCCAGTCACCACCCCCACATCCATGCACACGTCCCCTGTGTCCTCTCCCACCGTGTCTGTGCCCCCTCCTCCCAAAGTACACAAACACGAGCACTCAGACATCCAACAGCCATCCACCTCTCAACAGCATCCAGCCCATGCACCTGCACCCAAACACAGCAGACACCTCCTACAACTACTTCCTCTTCCTCCACTCCCAAACCTTCACCCTCTTCCCACCCCAATGTCCCTAAGAAGCTTTTCCTCTCCACCGTTGACCTCTTCCCTACCCCTCCCCCCCCATCCTTCACATCGGCCTAGTTTGGTCAGAACCCAGGCGAGCACCTGTGGCCACAGCCACAGTAGTGTCGACAACTACTGCAGGTGGGAGAGGATCCCAGGAACCAGCCAGCAGCACTGAAAGTGTGCGTGCACCATGTGCATCAAGGAAGGGCAAGGAGGCACCACCAGCTGCGAAAGGGAAGGGCAAGGAGGCACCACCAACTGTGAAAGGAAGCACACTGGGCACAATGCCCCCTCCAGAACCAGTGGAAGAAGCCATCCCATAGAGAGACTGTGGCCTTGCACTCCCCAGGACCAATCACAGGGCATGTGGCCCCCTCCATAGCATGTGGGAAAACCACCCATTTGAGAGACTGTGGTCTTGCACTCCCCATGACCAAGCAATGGGCAAACCACCCACTTGGGAGACTGTGACCTTGTACTCCCCAGGACCAAGCGGTGGGCACACCACCCAATTGAGAGACTGTGGCCTTGCACTCCCGAGGACATTGCACAGGGCATGTAGCCCCCTCCAGGACCAGTAGCGTTGTACCATCTTCCGGCTGAGGTGCCCCCCCATTTCCCGTCCACCTGAGGTGGATGTGTATTTTCAACCTGAGGCCCCTGCAGTGTTCTCTCTGTGTTGTTGCAGGAGTTAGGTGGGGCCTTGGCCAATGTGTTGTGGCCCTGTGGCCAACGGACATTGAGGACTGGGCAGTGTCCCTCCATTTGTAAATATGTATATATTTTTTTGTTTTGATGCACTTATTCATGTTATTTTATCGTATTACACTCACTTTCTTCCAATCATTATGTCCTTGCATTATTCCTGAGGGGTAGGGGGCGAATATGTAATGTTTGTGCTTCTGTTTGAGTGTATGGTGTTGGGGGTTGCGTGTGTGTGTCACTCTGTTTTATCTCCCCCCTCCCTTGTGTGCTAGGGGGCAGTACTCACCGTGGTCTTCTTCGCCGGCATTGCTGCCCATAATGCAGGAAAAGGTAGAGGAGCATCCGGAAAATGTGCAACTCGGGCTCCATGACATCGTGGTTGTTCCCTGAGTCTCCAGAGGTGAGTCCTTTGACTTCTGTGTTCTGTTTCCGCAGTGCTTTTGATGTCGTTGGTACCGCCCCAGAAAAGGTGGTGGATAGGCCTGTCATAATACAGTGGGCGGTACATTGTCTTCCGCCTGGCTGTTGCTACCGTTGTGGCGGTCGGTGTGTTAAAGTGGCTGTCTGTTTGAGCAGTTTACCCCGTGGTCATAATTCCTTTTCTTTTAACGCCAGCCTGCTGGCGGTATTATTGACACTTTATCACCGACCACCAGGGTTGTAATGAGGGCCTATGTTTCTAACCAGTTCCGGTGTATTTTTGTGTGGTGTTTTCACTGTTTTACTGACTGAAGTGTTGCACAAATGTTTTATACCTTGCCTCCTAAGTGAAGCCTGTCTGCTCTATGCCAAGCTACCAGAGGGTGAACACAGGTTACTTTATTATGTACTGACTTACACTGACTAGGATTGTAGTCCCTACTTGGACAGGGTGCATACCCAGATTTACAGAAAAACTGATACAGTCAAAGCCAGGCTGAATGACATGCGAAGGACCCTGAAAACCCCAAATGAGATAATCAAAGTAGATAAAGATCTAAGTTCAACCTGGTGGAAAGCCACTTTCAAATAATAGAGAATACATTTGTCTCATCCAGTTAGGCTAACATCTGCTTAATCCTGGGAAGGGAAAACAATCCACCAGGATGTTTATATTTAAAGATCTTATATCTGTGCATAATCTTACATCTCTTATCAATTTTAGCCACTATTGTTGGGGAACCCCAACAAGCACAATAAACAGGTTCTGTTACCATACTCTGCTTGCCCTTCTTATACCTTCTTATATATTTTTAAGCAGACACAACCTTTTGGTAAGCTTTACAGACTCTGGCAAAAAGCCAACTATTTACTTCTTAAACAACTTTTACTCACTGCCAGGCACTGGGTTTAAACAGATTGGCATTTACAGCATTTACAGTCTTAATTTCTTTGGGGTGTTTGAATGTTTTCAATTCTGTGAAGCGCATTAAGATTTTTCAATAACTCTAGCAATTTCAATAGTCTTGTCAAGAGTAGGGTTCCTACAGTAGAGTATTTTTTCTTGTATATATCTATAAAAACAGTTAACTACGATCCAATCTCTAAAATAGTTGTTCAAGCTTCCATCAGTTTTTTACCTTGCAGCAAAAATTCGAAGTTCAGCTAAAAATTCCGCAATTGACGTGTGAAGAATATGTGTCTTTTTATATTCATGCTGGTGTCATCCTTGAAGTACTTGAAGGAAATGTTTACTGCTTACACATAGACATCCCATGCTGCAGCCACTGGATGAGTCTGTACCAATAAATATTTAGAAAATGCTATGACCCTCAGAGTCCAAATAACTATAAAGCATGGCTTGTTTCCTAAAGGGGTCACATTTTATACTATCAATCACTATCAAGTGCTATGAAATGATTTAAACATTGTTTTCCTATCTATTTCTGCATTCCTGGTTCAGGAAGAAAAGACATGGGAATGTTTGCAAGCTGTATTTTGTATTAACTGTAGCAAATCTTGGCACAATTATATGTTGTAAGTAAATATTGGTACACAGTGATACCTTGTGTCAAAAAGAAGTATACACAACCAACAGAATAGTTGAAACTCCAATGCAGAAATAAATCAATCCAAAACAATGTTAAATTGCCTGATGGTGATGTTGTAGTTGCCAACGAGAGTAAAGAAAATGGACTGATCATATGCCACATCATTGAAGATGATGAGAGCAGTGCCACCTCTCACACTGTGTTTCTTGAGATGCCGGTGAAGATCTTACTTGTGGGCTCAGAATCTGAGAGTACGTGAATGTCAAGCATCTGCTGCTGGGGGACATGGTTCTAATACACTACAACCAGCAGTAATGGGAACACCAAGCACACAGCTGTTGCAGATCGCATTGATGCCTGCACTAGCAGAAGCAAGGAAATATTCCCCATCATCAAAGATTTCACCACGCTGTCTGTTGCCTCCAGCAACATCACCTCCTCTCGGAATTCCATATGCAGCAAATTTGACCTTCAACTAGACACCATTATCACTGCAGCTCAACTTCAGATCAAGGCCTAAGAACAAACCCTGACCTCATGTTCAACCAGCATCACAATCACTGCTAACACGAAGAATATCCACTTGGGGGCCCCATCTGACCCTTGCACCCACCATGCCTTCCTCAAAGGACTCCTAACAATCAGTGAAGCACTAATACCCCTCCTCAGTGCCATTATGAACTCAACCACATTCCAGGTCATCAGGAAACATGACACTGCCATGCCGCTGTTCAAGAACCCATCCACTGACTTAGGCACGCTTTCCAACTCCCTTTTCCCTTCTACCATCTCCCTTCTACCATAACCTGCAAAGGTCTTAGAAAAACTAATGAACTGACACTTCACCAACCACCTGAGCAGCCACCAGCTCCTCAAAACCTTGCATTCTGGGACTCAAACCCAACCACAGTACAGAAACAGCACTCATCACTGTCACAGTAAACATCTGCATGATCACTGACAGAGGAGACTCTGCAGCCCAATTATCCTGGACCACTCTGCAACATTTGACACAGTCACAGACCCTGTATTCATCAGGTGCCTGCAAGAGATTGACATCCAAAGACTCAATCTCTGCTTCTTCCTAACGGATAGTATACAAGGTGTCAACGTGGCACTTTACTCCTCAGAAGCCTGCAAATTCATCTGCTAAATGCCTCAAGGTTCATTGCACAGATCCACCCTCTTCAATGCATATATGGTCCCTATGGCCAATGTCATGTGTGCACACAACATCAACATCCTCGTCCTTATTTGACAACATTCAACTCATAATCTTCCTCTCAGATAAGACCCCCAGCACAAGAAAACAAGCTCACTGCCTGCATGATTAAAGTTGCAAACTGGATGAAAGCCAACTTTTTTCAATCTTATCTCAGACAAGACAGAAGTAGTGATCTTCTCTTCTGCAACAACACCTCTCCAAGGAGCTCCAACTGGTGGCCAGCTGAACTCACACCCAGTGACAGTATGCTTTACAAATTCACATAACATAACATTGGCACTCAAGCACAACATGATGTAAAAGGCCAACTAAAATGATGCACTCAAGTGCCACACACAGTTGAAAAAGTGAAAAACACACAACAATGTCCAAGTAACTCAAAAATGTCAAACTCCAACCAGGATACATTGCTAATGTGTGATTGTTGAATATAAGAGGCTCACCAAAGTCCATGACAATGAGTAACAACGTGAAAGATGATGATGAGGCTGGTGCTGAAAAAGGAAAGGTGCAATTTTCCAGATTTAATTGGTTCTCAACAGAAAACCCATGTTACAGTCGGGAAAATACAATTTAAAGGTGCTAGGAGAAATCAAGATTTATTGACAGACTCAGGAACTGCACACAAAGAATATTCTGGCAACATTCTTAAAAGGACGAACTAGTAATAATTAGGCCTAGGCACAATTTTAATTACTCTGTAGGTATTTGATAAATTAACATTACTCTTGTGATTCAGAAGTAATGATTTCAATGCTATGACGTGATGTCACGTAACCGATTCTCCTTTTCATGGAAAATTGGACCACAAGAAGCACAACACGCACTAGAGTATTAATGCTTGTGTTTGTCTTATGGCTAACATGATAGGAACATTCAGCTATTATTGTAAAAGTGAGCAGCAGTACTTTAACACAGGTGATCGCTATTGCATCTTTTACTCGAGCTGCTGGAAAATCAACTCAAAATGCATTTTCAAATTTATATTTTTCCAGAACAGACCGTTTGGGTATTTTGGATAGAGCAAAATGCACTTTCTGTTTTTTAACAGGAAGCATCTGCTAAAGAGGCTGGAAGGCTATTGTACATACTGAAGCAGCATCCTCTTCCTGTTCTGAAGGCTCCTCCCTCTGCTTTGTCCAGCCTTTGTCACTTTGGATTTGGACTTTGAAGGAAAATCATCACTCTCTATTTTTGTCTACAATCCCTGATGTATACACACCATTGGAATCTTAACATTTGGGAGAAATCAAGTAAGTTCAATGTAGCACTTTGGAAAAAGTTAGTTGTTTTATGGAGGGCCTGCCCCAGTATGTTTTGCTACTTTCATTTCATTTTATTTTTTATTTTGGTGGGTGACCTGGAGTTTGGGCTGAAGTGGGTGGGGGGCTTTTTTAAGGGGAAAGGTTTGCACGTTTTTGATGCTGGAGGCACAGATTAAATATACTTTTTCTATATTCTCTTGTGTGGGTTATTTGAATTGCATATTGTTTTCTTTACCATTTTGCTGTGGTGTTGTTGTACTGTGTGGGGCCTAGTATACCTTGCAATAGACCTTAGGCGTATCTTTTATGTATGGTTAACATTCTCACTGCTGCTGTGCTGTATGCATTTTTAAAACATTTTTGATTTTGCGCATCGCTGTGGCCATTGACTCATTGCCTTCCATTTCTCCCTTTTCAGTGGCCATGTGGTGGATGAGCTAGCTTCTACCATTTTATGCAGTCAGTGTGTGCTTCAGTCCCTTAACTCCACTTTTGAAGGCCATTTCCTATTAACATTGAAAGAAGGGGCTTTGGCATTTTTATTTGTGTTGTTCTTTTCATCCTGATATATCTATGTGTGCTTGTGGCTAATTCAGTGTTGTTGTTTTTATGTATTAGTTTGATTTCTTCTCCCCTGCCTCCTGTAGAGTCCCTCGCATGCTATAGTGGGGGAACCAGCAATTATTTAATGGATTTATTTTGATGTTTGCCTGCACCCCCTGCCTCCTACAGAGTTCACATTGACACTGGTGAAACACCCCAAAATATTTATTGTATTTCTTATTTTTTTCCCTGTACTCCGTGCCTCTTACAAACATTTTCTGTGTAATGTTGGCATGTGAAAAAAATCATGTATGCATGTGTTTTGGGGGGGGGGGTGATGATTTCACTTGTCTTACGTTGGCTAGATTCTTCTGACTTATTTTTTGTTGCTTTACTTGCAGTCGCTGCAAAAGGCACCATACACAGTACTGATATGGAAAGAAGTGTATGAAAGAATCAGCTGACAGTGACCTGTGAGTCGTCCACTGCTAAGTGCTTCTGTTCCTACTGCTAAGTATGAACTTCTATTGCTAAGATGGCCTCAAACAAGGATACTCCTGGCAAAAAAGTGGGCCCGTAGAGAGGAGGATAAGCTGGTTGCACCACTTGCATCAAGTCCTCATCCTTTTTCAGGAAATACAACCTGCAGCCTCCTCTGAGCAGAAAGAGGCTGAAACTCCTGCATCAATAACACCACCAAAACCTAAGGCCTTGTCTCTAAGCACTGCAGTGACTGCAGTCATCGAGAGCAGTGAATATCAAATGAAATTGCCTCAGCCACAAACCAAAACATTGCTGGGAAGTGGAAAACAGAAGCCACAGTCAACAACAGATCTTCCAGATGCAGGAGCAAAATAGGAGGTTGAGGTTCTTGTGTGAAAAGTCTGATCTTCCCCTACTAGCTTCACGTTCTAAAGCAAGGAATAAAGAACTATTCCTCCATCTTCTCCAAGCTCCCTTCTGATGATCTGTACATGAATTGGACCATGGTAGAGTCCTACAGACAAGGGAAAAGAAAAGGAAAGTTCCTGAAAGCCTTGGAAGTGAGAAAAGTGATGATGATGAGGAACCAGTGATCATCAGTGTAGAGAGAGTACAGAGGATGTACAGATCAACCAATATTGTCCTCTCCCATATTGATAAGACACCAAAAACTTGCAGCCACCACCCCTACTGTGGTCTCACCACACATATAGAAAGGCAAACAACATGAACACACCCTGCTAGCTATACCTCTAGTTCTTCACACCTTAGAACTCTCCTCCCTAATTTGGGAGTTCTTTATGCTTAGCCCACAGGAGGATAACATTGCAATGTGTTCATTTAGCCACAAAAAAGCTTGTCGTGGTAAGCCAGGTGGGCACTAAGGTACCGGAGGCTATTTTGTCCAATTTAAAAAACAAAAAACAATCATGTAGGAAGAGCACCTTAAAATCATAGCAGCTGGTGTATGTAAGAACAAGCAACTGAAGTGATAGAACAAGGCAGTCAGGAGGAGGAAGGAGATGATGCCAGCAGCAGAAACATGCAAAGCAGCCCTGTAAGCCTCCCCCATAGTATACAGTCTTCACCCACAGCAACCTATGCATGGCACAAGGCACTGCGGAACATAGCAAATTTCACTCCAAAGCGCATAGACAGTCTGCTTGCTTCTACTACCCTTAGGTTACTTGTGGCACTAATACATCAAAAAACACAGTTTACGATTAAGGCTGTGTTTACCAAGGGGTGGCCGAACCACTGCAACCACAAAAAAGCCTGGTTCTACACCAAGACTCTGGCTAACATGTTAGCGCTTGACATCCTCTCTTTTTCATTTGTGGAAGAAGTGGGCTTCCTTGATTTGGTGGAGGCTCTGTGCCCCAAATGGAAGGTTCCCAGGCAAAACTATTCTGCCAACGTGGCTGTGCCAAAACTGCATCATGAAGTGCTGAAATTGGTTGGCAATGCCATGAAGCAGAACGCTTTTCAGTCCATCTACCTCATGATGGTCATGTGGACAAGTTGTCAAGCAACAGATTACACTGCACACTGGTGGGGGCATTTTTATGAGTTGGCTTGCATCACTCTTGCACCACACAATGTGGTGCAAGAGTAATGCTAACCTTACATGTGATTTAAGTAGCCATGCAAAGCCAAATGGCGTGGCATTGAGAGACTCCATGCATCTGGAGTAAAGCAAGAAACAAATCATAGCATTGTCTTAATCTGCCCTAGAAATGCGTTCCATGGGCATTGCATGGTTGTTCCCATGCAACTCTCTTGGTTTTTGATGCATTCCTAGATTTACCAGAACTGGTAGACCTGGAAAGGCTCCAAAAAGATATGCCTTCTCAGGGGCAGCCTAATGAGGAGAACATCTTTATTTCTCCTCATTACTTCCTCTTTGTGAGAACGCAGCACACATAGATAGAGGAATATTCCAATCCTGCATGCAACATAGGCATCCTTGCACCATGGTCACCATGGTGCAAGGGTGCCTACATTGGTGCTAGGCTGCCAAAAGGACACCAGTGCAGGGGAAAAGACAGAAATGTATTGTATTGTGTTAGATACCGCACATTCCTGCTCTTTCTTTGCCATGCAGTCCAGTGCAGCAAGGTGACCTGCTGCACTGCACTGTGTGACATCCCCATAAATATGCCCCTGGGTCTTTTTCTAGGGAGTTATGAAAAGGCTAGCTGCTGGTCAGTAGTGATGCTTTTCAAGGACAGGAGGTCCCTCCACTATGGTGAAGGAGCATCGCCCCCCTACTGAAAGAAGGAAGCAGGGAAGCAGAAAAATAACATGATAATAAAATCATTTTTCTTATCATTTTATTTTTCCACTTAGGTAGGGCAGAGCCAGCATTCCCTGCATCACAGGGGTGGGGGGAGGGGGTGGTAGGTGCACTTTAAGTGTGTATGTCAGTTTGGCCATCCATCTGAGGCTGACCAAACTGACATGCACACTTAGAACTCTCCACCCGACTGCCAAGTGGAGACCAAGACAGACTTTCTCTCCCTTCATGAGCAGCATTTCAGCCTTCTCAGGCCAAACCTGGCACTTCTTTTATGCTAACAGCATCTGGATTGGGTGGGGAGGAGAGGAAGGCAGATGCATCCAGGCAGTGGAGGCGAGGTGGCGCGGCACGGCAGGTATTTGTTCTTTTTTTTATGTGCCCCCCCACTCCTGCTCTGAGCGCTGCCCCACCAACCCTTCCTGCCAGCAACCACCCATGTTCAAGGCATTTGACAGCATGCACAGTTGCAATGTTTGTCATCGAGAAATCACATACAGCAACCAACATCTTGGAAGAGTTTAATAGCAAGATCTTAAAATGGTTAAACCCAGGGGTCTCACAACTGAATTTGTCGCCACTGACAAGGATAACATAATGGCAGTAATCTGGTGAAAGTAATGGCTTATGGTGGGTATTTCAGCAAAATACCACTGATCTACTGAAGAATATGCACTTATTTCAATCCAAATCCTGGTAGCAGTGAGCAGTCTTCAGCATGCTAATAAACTACATTCAAAGTCCTCATACTGGAGGTGCCACAGAGCTTAATTTGTGAAAGAAAGAATGTTGGTGCTGAATCTCTGCTCAGAAACCAGCAGCTGGTGAAATTAAAAAACATTGATGCACTGAATACCAAGACCGGTAGTCTTTAATCTTGAATCCAGTCACAGGTATCCTCTGCCCCTTTTTCCCCACACTTGCAGGTTCCTGATTTCTGTTTGCAATAGTTTTTTTTATCTTTTTTTACACCATCTTTCAAATCTGTGGGGCATATTTATACTCCGTTTGCGCCGGATTTGCGTCGTTTTTTTTAACGCAAATTCGACGCAAAACTAACTCCATATTTATACTCTGGCGTTAGACGCGTCTAGCGCCTAAGTCCATGGAGTTTGCGTCACTTTTTAGCGTGGACACCTACTTTGCGTTAATGATATGCAAGGTAGGCGTTCCCGTCGAAAAAATTGACTCCGAGGCATGTGCGCTGTATTTACACTCCTGGGCAAAAATCACACCCGGGAGTGGGCGGGTCAAAAAAAATGACGTCCAGCCGTTTTTGCGTCGTTTGTTAGCGCCTGGTCAGGGCAGGCGTTAAGGGACCTGTGGGCTTGGAAGGAGCCCAGAGGTGCCCTCCCATGCCCCCAGGGACCTCCCCTGTCACCCTTGCCCACCCCAGGAGGATGCCTAAGGATGGAGGGACCCATCCCAGGGAACATAAGGTAAGTTCAGGTAAGTAATTTTTTAATTTTTTGTTGTAGCATGGGGGGCCTGATTTGTGCCCACCTACATGCCACTATGCCCAATGACCATGCCCAGGGGACAGAAGTCCCCTGGGCATGGCCATTGGGCAAGGGGGCATGACTCCTGTCTTTGCTAAGACAGGAGTCATTTCAATGGGGGTTGGGAGTCGAAGAAAATGGCGCAAATCGGGTTGAGGTGATAATTTTGCCTCAGCCTGACTTGCCCCATTTTTTGGCGCCCAAGCTCCATATTCCCCTATGCCGGCGCTGCCTGGTGTACGTCATTTTTTTTCACGCACACCAGGCAGCGCCGCCGGCTAACGCCGGCTAACGTCATTGTATAAATACGGCGCCCGCATGGCGCTTCAGAATGGCGTTAGCCGGCGTTAACTTTTTCGACGCACAACTGCGTTGGCGCAGTTGTGCGTCGAAAAGTATAAATATGGCCCTGTGTGTTTTCCCTATCTTGCACTCTGTAAATATCTGATAGGGGAAAAATAAGTGCCGGTACCCTCCCCACAAGCAACCACAGGTCAAATTAAGCACTGATGTGCTGACACATTGGAACTTAAACTATTTCATGCTGGAACACCTGCTTGAGAAGTACAAGTCTAACAATGAATAAGTAATTCAAAGGAGACACGATGCAACTGCCAAAGCCATGGCAATGGTGGTGGGCAAACCGGGACTACTAGAGTGCCTCATACAAATGCTACTTCTGTTTGAGATTATGGCACAGGACCTCAGCAAGGAAGACAGTACCATGAGATACGTAATACTGTTGTTGCATCTGCTACAGGATAATTTGAAAAAGGTTGAACTCATTTTCCCCAGTGACAATGAAGAAGTAGCTTATTTGGTGGATAGCTTAATCCTTCCCTTGAATAGTAATCAATAGCTACAAAAAGAGATTGTGCCCGTATGAAGATTACATCTGTACCTGGATATTGGATTTGCAATAAAGAAAAGTGCTGGCTACTTTCACCTCTTTTACTGAAACAGGTAGCTTACAAAATTTGTAAAGCAATTGATCCAGAAGAACAACTGGAGATTCAAGCTGGGGCAAAAGTTCTGAAGTGCAGCCTGTAGAAAAGTACCATCTTGCCTGGCATGTTACCCCCATATTTCACTGTATATATGTTGTTTTAGTTGTATGTGTCACTGGGGTTCCAGGAGATCCCTATGGGCTGCAGCATTTCTTTTGCCACCCATAGTGAGCTCTGACAATTCTTACACAGGCCTGCCACTGCAGCCTGAGTGAAATAACGTCCACGTTATTTCACAGCCATTTTACACTGCACTTAAGTAACTTATAAGTCACCTATATGTCTAACCTTTACCTGGTAAAGGTTGGGTGCTAAGTTACTTAGTGTGTGGGCACCCTGGCACTAGCCAAGGTGCCACCACATTGTTCAGGGCCAATTTCCCGGACTTTGTGAGTGCGGGGACACCAGTACACGTGCGCACTACATATAGGTCACTACCTATGTGTAGCTTCACAATGGTAACAACGAATATGGCCATGTAACATGTCTAAGATCATGGAATTGCCCCCTCTATGCCATCCTGGCATTGTTGGCACAATCCCATGATCCCACGGGTCTCTAGCACAGACCTGGGTACTGCCAAACTGCCTTTTCAGGGGTTTCACTGCAGCTGCTGCTGCTGCCAACCCCTCAGACAGGTTTCTGCCCTCCTGGGGTCCAGCCAGGCTTGGCCTAGGAAGGCAGAACAAAGGACTTCCTCAGAGAGAGGGTGTTACACCCTCTCCCTTTGGAAAATGGTGTTAAGGCAGGGGAGGAGTAGCCTCCCCCAGCCTCTGGAAATGCTTTCATGGGCACACATGGTGCCCATTTCTGCATAAGCCAGTCTACAACGGTTCAGGGACCCCTCAGCCCTGCTCTGGCACGAAACTGGACAAAGGAAAGGGGAGTGACCACTCCCCTGACCTGCACCTCCCCTGGGAGGTGCCCAGAGCTCCTCCAGTGTGCTCCAGACCTCTGCCATCTTGGAAACAGAGGTGCTGCTGGCACACTGGACTGCTCTGAGTGGCCAGGGCCAGCAGGTGACGTCAGAGACTCCTTCTGATAGGCTCCTTCAGGTGTTGCTAGCCTATCTTCTCTCCTAAGTAGCCAAACCCTCTTTTCTGGCTATTTAGGGTATCTGCTTTGGGGATTTCCTTAGATAACGAATGCAAGAGCTCATCAGAGTTCCTCTGCATCTCTCTCTTCACCTTCTGCCAAGGAATCGACTGCTGACCGCGCTGGAAGCCTGCAAAACTGCAACAAAGTAGCGAAGACGACTACTGCAACTCTGTAACGCTGAACCTGCCGCCTTCTCGACTGCTTTCCTGGTGGTGCATGCTGTGGGGGTAGTCTGCCTCCTCTCTGCACTAGAAGCTCAGAAGAAATATCCTGTGGGTCAACAGAATCGTCCCCCTGCAGCCGCAGGCACCAAAGAACTGCATCACTGGTCCACTGGGTCTCCTCTCAGCACGAAGAGCGAGGTCCCTTGAATCCAGCAACTCTGTCCAAGTGACTCCCACAGTCCAGTGACTCTTGCTGGGCGCCCCCTCTATCCCCTGACGCAATTGGCGACATCCTGGTCCCTCCTGGGCCACAGCAGCATCCAAAAACCCTAACCGCATGACTTGCAGCTAGCAAGGCTTGTTTGTGGTCTTTCTTCAGGAAAATACTTCTGCACGACTCTCCACGGCGTGGGACATCCATTCTCCAAAGGGGAAGTTTCTAGCCCTTGTCGTTCCTGCAGAATCCTCTGCTTCTACTGCCTAGTAGCAGCTTCTTTGCACCCACAGCTGGCATTTCCTGGGCATCTGCCCACTCTCGACTTGGTTGTGACTTTTGGACTTGGTCCCCTTGTTCCACAGGTACCCTCGTCTGGAAATCGATAGTTGTTGCATTGCTGGTTTTGGTCTTTCGTGCAGAATTCCCCTGTCACGACTTCTGTGCTCTTTGGGGAACTTTAGTGCACTTTGCACTCACTTTTCAGGGTCTTGGGGTGGGCTATTTTTCTAACCCTCACTGTTTTCTTACAGTCCCAGCGACCCTCTACAAGGTCACATAGGTTTGGGGTCCATTTGTGGTTCACATTCCACTTTTGGAGTGTATGGTTTGTGTTGCCCCTATCCCTATGTGTCCCCATTGCATCCTATTGTAACTATACATTGTGTGCACTGTTTTCTAATACTATACTGCATATTTTTGGTATTGTGTACATATATCTTGTGTATATTTGCTATCCTCATACTGAGGGTACTCACTGAGATACTTTTGGCATATTGTCATAAAAATAAAGTACCTTTATTTTTAGTATATCTGTGTATTGTGTTTTCTTATGATATTGTGCATATGACACTAGTGGTACTGTAGGAGCTTCACTCGTCTCCTAGTTCAGCCTAAGCTGCTCTGCTAAGCTACCATTATCTATCAGCCTAAGGTGCTAGACACCCTATACACTAATAAGGGATACCTGGGCCTGGTGCAAGGTGTAAGTACCCCTTGGTACTCACTACAAGCCAGTCCAGCCTCCTACACAGCCTTCAAACTCCACACAGGGCAGTGCTGTTAGCTTACTTTCACAGCCAATCTTCAACAACTGGATCTCAGTTCACACTAACACCTTGGGTCCCCTGAAGATAATCAGGCAAACAAGAATTCACACTCATGCAAGTGGGTACCAGAAAACCTAAGAGACACCAAGTGTTATTGTAAACAACTGGAAAGAAGATGGAGGACCAGCCGAGACAACATCCTATAGGTGCCTACAAATCCACACACAGAACATACCACACCCAGAATAAAGAAGCCAGGAAAAAGCAACCCTTGTACTAAGACTAGACTCCTGCTCCAACTTGGACAAAGAACTTTTCAACATCATCAGAGATTTAATCAATCCAACGGCAGCCACCAACACCATTACCATCTCATAGGACCTCTGAGACGACCTCTCTGTCTTCTTCCACAACACAATACTCAAGATCTACACAAACTCTGCACCGCAGCGCAGAAGACATCACCACACAACCTTGCCTACCTGGGAAGCTTTTAACCTGCCTTTTTCTTTTTAATGTTGTCTGTTTCGCATGCTGTTTGATGCACCAGTACCTTTTCCCAATGGCTGGGGTCTAAACAATCAGGGCCAGTGAGGGCACAGTCTGTCAGAGCTCCAGGCTCTTATTGAGATTGAAGTAGCGCAGTTGGACAGCAAATGCACACAGTGGGCGTGCCACCAGTGTGCCAAAGGCAAGCCCATCTGCACCCGTCCACAGCCAGCCAGGTCGAGGGGCCAGCCACTATGACCAAGTTTTAATGTATTCCTCCAAGGATATCAGAGATTTGTATGCCAATACCTACCCCCTGGAGGAACTGCTGATTCAAAAACTGGATAAGTTAGATATTTTAACCCATAGACCTCCTTTCCCTTTACCAATGGTAAGTTTTCCTTCACCACTGCATAGTTTGTGGAGTCATGCCACCACAGTGGGAATTGCTTCCTGCCTAGTATCTAAGGGCCAGATGTAGCAAACAGTTTTGCCCATTCTGTGTCTATGGGAAAATGTGTTCATTCATATGGCCCTAAATCTATTACCAGAGAGGTGCACATTGGCTATCTTAATACACAATCCTTGGGCAGACAGAACCTCAAGATATCTGACCTACTTGTGTCAGAATCCCTGGAAATGTAAGGGAAACTTGGCTAACCAAGAATTATTTTCCTGATATTTTAGTGACCCTCCCAGAGAATCTTTATGTATTACATCTGAATGGACATCAGGGTAGGAAAAGTGGGGGAAGGTTTGCAGCAATCATAAAAAAGCATTTAAAGTTCACGAAACGTAGCCCCGCTACCAGACATAAGGGCAGAAAATATGGTAAGCAAACTGCTCCACCCTTTGGTAGGTATTATCTTATACCGACCGCCTGGCCATATGCTGCAGTTTCTATCATTGCTAACCAATTCGGTGGCTGCTTTGGCCATAGACTATGCTAACATTCTTCTCCTTGGCGACTTCATCTTATGGTCTAACGAGCCTAATGGAGGCTGTACCTCATCAATCTGAGTGACTGTCCAGCTGAATTTTGCCCAACAAGTGTCTACAGTTACTCACATCAAGGGCCACATCTTAGATCAAATTTGGTCTCTCAACATTTCCATCTCAAATTTTTCTGTCACTCCCTGCACTTGGTCAGATCACTATTTAATCAAATTCAGGACTCAGGATGCATGTTCCTCATTTTAGGAAGCCAGTTCGTTGCCCTGGCATCCTGACCAGGAATTGGAAACATGTTAATCTTAAAGTTGCCAGTAATCTGCATGCTCCTCTGCATAGAATTACCTCCACCCGCCACCATAATGCATTCAAATGGTTCTCAGAGGAATTAAACCAGTCAAACCTGCCTTGTGCCAATCAGAGAGCAGATGGCATGAAAGCTGTGCCCTGATGAAAAAGGCAAATTTGTTCAACAGTTAAAGAACTATAAGAAATTGATTTGGGAAGCCATATTATTCTACTTTTAAAACAAATTATAAATTCTGAGAACAAAATCAAAGTGGTATTTGAAACAGTAACAGACCTATCCAACCCGGGCTGCCTAAATACTCTGGTGGTTCCTACATAAGAAATGTGCGATTAATTTAATAATTTCTTCATCAATAAAATTCAGACAATCAAAGACAGCATCCCCCAGTCCTCCTTTTAGCCCATTTCCCCCGGAAGAGAGGAATCCATGTCTCCTTAATGTCATTCCATTATTTATCAGAGACGCTCTGTCGTAGCTGCTGACCTGGGTGAAATCTGGTCCTTCTAACAACACATGCCCGCCTGCAATTCTGAGATATTCCTGATCTGGCTATTGCCATGCTCAACTTGTCTCTAAGTCAGGGTTCCGATCTGCTTACTTTTGAAGAAGCAGTGGTTGTCCCTCTCTTTAAAAAGCTGGTGATGACCCTTTCCTCCCAAAGAATTATCACCCTATCACCCTTCTCCTTTCTCCCTTCCCTAGCCAAGATTCTGGCCAAACATCTCTGCTTCTTCCTCAAAGGTGCCTCCTTCTAGGATCCACACCAGGTGGGTTTCCACTCACTCCATGGAATCCGTCTTTCTCTCCGTAGTTGACGATATGCGAGCAGAGGTAGACAAAGTTTCTGCACAGGTATTAGTCCTTTGGGATCTATTGGTGGCCTTCGACACAGTGGATCATGCTATCCTCCTTGGATGTGTTGCGGCCGCCGGCCTGCAGTGTCATGCTTTGGATTGGATAAAGTCAAAATACACAAGCATTATTCGGTCACATATAACCATCAAAGCATAAAAATCACAACAATCAAAAATGTATATACATAATAAATAAGTAAATAGAAAAATTTAAGAACAACAGTCACTAAAAGGTGAATAAAAAAAAAAAACAGATACGTATATACCATGCGGCCGCAAGGAACTTGCTAA
Organism: Pleurodeles waltl; assembly: GCF_031143425.1. Lineage (NCBI taxonomy): Eukaryota > Metazoa > Chordata > Amphibia > Caudata > Salamandridae > Pleurodeles > Pleurodeles waltl. Next base: position 1,607,483,089 of record NC_090444.1, read on the forward strand.
CTGCACAAATTAAAACAGGAGAAGTATCTCTCATCAACATCCTAAGTGCAACATTACATTGTCTTACACCCAGGTTCCTACAAACTGGACGAATCCATTTCTGCGAGCCAAGGCATAAGCTGGGCAAATAAACATAAAGGGGCATATTTATACTCCGTTTGCACCGAATTTGCGTCGTTTTTTTCGACGCAAATTCGACGCAAAACTAACTCCATATTTATACTTTGGCGTTAGACGCGTCTAGCGCCAAAGTTCATGGAGTTAGCGTCATTTTTTTGCGTGAACACCTTCCTTGCGTTAATGATATGCAAGGTAGGCGTTCCCGTCTTAAAAAATGACTGCGATGCATATGCGTCGTATTTATACTCCCGGGCAAAAATGCCCGGGAGTGGGCGGGACTAAAAAACCCGCATTTGCGCCGGATTTTAGCACCTGGGTCAGGGCAGGCGTTAAGGGACCTGTGGGCTCAGAATGAGCCCAGAGGTGCCCTCCCAAGCCCCCAGGGACACCTCCTGCCACCCTTGCCCACCCAGGAGGACACCCAAGGATGGAGGGACCCACCCCAGGGAAATTAAGGTAAGTCCAGGTAAGTATTTTTTTTGTGGCATAGGGGGGCCTGATTTGTGCCCCCCTACATGCCACTATGCCCAATGACCATGCCCAGGGGACAGAAGTCCCCTGGGCATGGCCATTGGGCAAGGGGGCATGACTCCTGTCTTTGCTAAGACAGGAGTCATTTCAATGGGGGATGGGCGTCGTAAATAAATGGCGCAAATCGGGTTAAGACGATTTTTTTGCCTCAGCCTGACTTGCCCCATTTTTGGACGCCCAAACGCCATTTTTCCCTACGCCGGCGCTGCCTGGTGTACGTGGTTTTTTTTCACGCACACCAGGCAGCGCCGGTCGGCTAACGCCGGCTAACGCCATTCAATAAATACGGCGCCCGCATGGCGCTTCAGAATGGCGTTAGCCGGCGCTAATTTTTTTGGCGCAAAACTGCGTTAGCGCAGTTTTGCGTCAAAAAGTATAAATATGGGCCAAAATGTACTACAGATTCGAATGCACAGATACAACTAGGGCATAAATCAAGTATTGGTGATAGTTGCCAGTTACCGGTAAAAGACTTTAACGGTAAACACCCATATCTAAAGCGCGCATACAAACTTTTGCATAGTAAATCAGGAATTAAGTCCAGATAGGGTTCGAACTGAGGATACCATTTAAAATCAAGAACTTGTGTTGTCAATCGACCATGTGATGTGCATAGGAGGTAGTTATTACTAGCATAGGACCAATAAACTGATTTCAAATGTTGCTTCTGAGCCCTCCCCAGATTATGGGGATGCTTCCCAAAGTCCCCAAGTCCCAGAGTATAAAACCACTTCGAAACATACTTAAGCCAAGGAATATAAACTGCATTAGGTCTGCCTAGAATGTCTAGAAGGGATTCCTTGTAAACAGTGAGCTCTGGAGTAGTCCAAATAAGTACCCAAAAAAGTAGAGGTCTTAAAGCTATCACATCAGAAATGTGGGGAAACCCCAATATCTAGATAAACTGGAATAAATGGTGTACTGCGAGGGCATGCAAGAAGAGTTCTTACAAAATTATTTTCACCTACAGACAGTTTGCTAGCATTTGAAGGACCACACACCTCAGCACCATAGGTCGCCGCACTCTGCGCCTTTGCCAAATAAATCTTAATAGCCGGAGAAACAGCTTTCACAGTGGTGGTATTGCAAAAGCGCAGAATGGCACCTGACCTATGCTGGAGGAGTGAGGCACTCTTACTAATCTGGTCCTCCCACTGCATGTTGTTTGTAATTCCTACTCCCAAATAGTCTATTGAGCATACCTTACTTAAGGGAGCCCCGTCTAATGTAATAGTGCATCTCCTATCAGAGCCCATGCTTAATATCATTAATTTAGTTTTGCTGGCATTATGTTCCAAGCCATGGTCCACACAAAAAGCCCTGAACCTGTCAACCAGGATCTGAAGACCCATAGGGGTTTTGGAAATCAAAAGAGAGTCATCTTTAAATGGTAAAATATGAACTTTTTGAGCATTCAGAGAGGGGGCGTCGTTTTGGCAGGAAGTCACGGCATGCACCACCTCATTGATAAACAAAGTAAAACGGGTAGGTGCAAGGACACAACCTGACAACCCCCCTGCCGAATATCCATACGATCAGTTAGCTCTCCCTGGCTGCCCCATCTCACCTGGGCGTAAGTATTCTCATGCAACCGTTGTATTGAGTGTACTATATTCTCTGGAATACCTATTTTATGCAATAATTCCCATAGCTTTCCTCTGGGGATCAAATCAAAAGCGGATTGTAGGTCCACAAAGGCAACATATACATTTTGTTTTGCCAAGATGACGTATTTCCAAAATAGGAGTGTTTTTGGGAGGTTATCAATAAGGCTGATTGGTCTATAATTAGCAGGCGAACCCACATCGCCCTTTTTATTAATTGGAATTATTTCCGCCCTTTGCCTAGTTTCAGGGATATGGCCTCCTGCTGCTGTAGCATTTGATAACTTATTTATATACCAGGACCAGATAACTGGTTTGGATTTAAAAAGATCCCCCGGTATCTTGTCAGGCCTGGAGCCTTAGCCGATTTTAAGGAGCTAATGGCTGCTATCGTTTCCATCATTGAAAAAATGATACAATCTACAGAACCGTTAATAGATATTCTGGGCTCAATGATCCCTTGGCACAATTCATCCAGATACAGTGAGGTGGAATCCTGTATCAGAGGTAAAGCGTAAAGCTGAGAGAAATTATCCACCCATCTTTCGGGCTGAATATGCGTACGCATAATGGCATTGCCCCCTCTGTATCTATTAGCCAGCAGCCTCCAGAAGTTCCCCTTATCTTGAAGTTTAATTGCATCCAACAGATTCTGTCAGGTAGTATCTTCCCAACCTTGCTTTGCTAGTTGCAGGGTTTTGTTGTACCTAAGTCTACCAGTTCTAATTGCCTCCTGTGAGTGAGTCTTAATAGCTGATTTTAAGGTTAGTTTGGCATTGGAGCAATCCTTATTAAACCATTCCCTAGCTTTAGTGTTGTCAAAGGGGTGCCTAATGGTAGTCTCTCAATAAAAAATATCCTGTAAAATCCTTATCATTTCTTTATGGATGCTCAAAATTGGGATGTCACTGGACTCATATTCCTCATAACCAGACAACATTTTTAGAACGGATGAATACATTTTCTTAACCAGATAAGGATTTGACATTACTTCTGGCCAGCTAATGTGTGTATGCCTATGATTCAGAAGGGGTCCCGGAACTTCAGAAATCCAAGTATTCTGCACTCTCCTGAACACATTGCTATGTAAGGTAAGAAGTAGAGGACTATGGTTACTCTTGTGGCAAAGGTCTACCTTCATATCTATAGAGAAGGACCAAAGCCTGACATCCCCTAAAAAATAATCAATAACACTGGAAGAGAACCCTTGCTCAAAAGTGGGTGCAGTATTCAAGTCAGAGCTAGTACATCCATTGCATGCTCTGAGTCCAAATCTAAAACAAAGGGAAGTCAGCTGTGAAGCAGCACAAGAGTCAATGCACTGGACATTCTCCTTCAATTGAGGGATGCCCCAAAGTTCATCCTCCTCACTCGTCAATTTGCTATTAAGACTATTGGGTTCAAAAGTGCAGTTCATATCCCCTGTGACTACTAATTTAGTTAGCAAATGCAGGGTATCCATGTATTCGGCTAGCTGGGCAAGTGTTTGAGACTCTGTGCCTCGGGGAACAGACCTTGCATACACATTGATTCTAATCATTTTAAAGTCAGGATTAAATGAGAGTTGGACACCCCATAAATCGTGGGAATTAATACATAAAACTAAATGGTCGCACTTTAAATTCTTATTTGACAGCATCATAATACCCCCCTTAGGACGACCAAAATCCCCTGATGCAGGTTGGGCCGCAGAAAAGTATTTCACAAACACGTCCATAAATATCGGATCTTCAGCCCAAGTTTCTTGGAATAGACAGATGTCCTGCTTATTAATGAAACTAGCCCACTCAGGGTCTCCCAGCTTTTTACCTATGCCTGCCAGGAGATAATAGAAAGTTATGAGCAAGGGGTCTGGACCCTAGGACTAATATGCAGAACATTCTCAGAATTACCCATCCACTCTTCAGGACTAGCCCCAGAAACTGCACTAAAGGAGATACAATAGGTAGTCATTCTTCTTCTGATGATAAGTAGAGAGGATTTTCTAACGTGGTTAGAACACAACTTCTACCGGAATCATGAACATCACCCGATGTGCAATTACATACACTGGGAAAGCTTGTTACACTACCCCGAGGTGGATGAAGTTGGAGTCTGAAACCAGACCCTTTAGGGTCCCTCAAATGACGGGTGCGTAAATCAAAATCAATAAGATTATCCAACAGGAAGTTATCTACAAGGAAAATCAAGCTCTGATCCTGGTTGGCTGTGTCTACCCACCTCAAGAATATCAGCCCGGATGACATAAAGGCAATTCCTCTGCATTCGTAACCAGTAAATTAGCTTATTTATAAGGGCATCCTGTGTTTCTTTGAAACCAGTAGGTAACCTAGGCACCCCCACCATATAAATGAATCCACCTTTGCTCCTCCAGCCTCGGTCCCCATTCTTGTCAATGGTGCGATACACCCCAGCTCGATATAAGCCCTCTTCAAATGTCCTCAAAAAAACAGTAGGGGGTTTAGATGACCCAACATGCACCTGAGCTCCAATATCTCCCCAAGAACCCTTAACAGAATCAGTGTGTTGCGTTATATGTCACTTCCCTGGTCCTCAAGTCTTCCCATCCTTGGGACCTGAATTATACATCTGGCCAGTTATTACACGGAAGGACAATTCTCTGTACTATTTACCACCATACTTCGAGGGCAGTATAAACCAGGCATATGGGGGGCTTGTCTGCTTGGTACAAATTTCTATTACAGATGGAGCAATAGGCGCCTCATCTGGAGCAGGCATGAGTTCCCCCCCGCTGGACCACTGACAATTACACACTACCCTCTGTGCCTGTTCTCCCAAGGATTTATTCAGGACTAGTAGCACTAAGTTCTTTAGCGTAATTGGTACATCTCTCCCCGTTTCGCTCATCCAAAGTTAACATTAGCTGTGAAGTACCATAGGGCTCTTCCTCGTCTCCTCTCCTATTCAACCTCTACATTTGCCCATTGGTCGACTCCTTACTCTTGCATCCCATGCTAGGCCAATAATGAAAATAAATGTACTTTAGATCCACCAAACATATCCTCTAATGATGGCAGGAGGTTAAAGTAGCCTTTATCTACAATTAGACAAGGACACTCTTGATTGCATATACACCGATGTCACCTCTACCCTAAATTTACTCAGGGACCGAGTGCAAAGTGAATCGGCTATCATGTATATATTCATCTGTGAAGAAATACTTCTACAGAACAAACAAGACCATAATACCTAAATGGAAAGAGGCAGAGTGGCATAATAAGGACTTCAAGATAGCCAAACTGAAAGTGAAGGCTGCGTTGAAAGGTGACTGTAGAACTGCTGCAGTAGAAAGGAGATATTATAACAGAACGCAGACACTCACCAAAAAAAGATGGCAGGAAGATAGTTGACAAGAATTACGTTGGGCATCCAAAATGAAAGGCAGTCGCTCATTTTGGCACTTGCTCTCCAAAGAGGTACCATTTATTGTTAATGAAGATGGCTTCTATATAAACATATATTTGGGAGAAACATTTCTCCAGACTTTGGCCCTGCAGCCCGCCAAGCGGGAACCGCCAGAAGACCGCGCGGCGGTCATTCTGGGTTTCCCACTGGGCTGGCGGGAGACCGCCGAAAGTCCGCCCGCCAGCCCAGCGGGAAACACCCTTCCCACGAGGAAGCCGGCTCAGAATGGAGCCGGCGGAGTGGGAAGGTGCGACGGGTGCAGTTGCACCCGTCGCGAATTTCAGTGTCTGCAAAGCAGACACTGAAATTCTTTGTGGGGCCCTCTTACGGGGGCCCCTGCAGTGCCCATGCCATTGGCATGGGCACTGCAGGGGCCCCCAGGGGCCCCACGACACCCCATACCGCCATCCTGTTCCTGGCGGGCGAACCGCCAGGAACAGGATGGCGGTATGGGGTGTCAGAATCCCCATGGCGGCGCAGCAAGCTGCGCCGCCATGGCGGATTCCCATGGGCAGCGGAAAGTCGGCGGTACACCGCCGGCTTTCCGCTTCTGGCCGCGGCTGTACCGCCGCGGTCAGAATGCCCGGCGGAGCACCGCCAGCCTGTTGGCCGTGCTACCGCCAACCTCCACCCTGGCGGTATTTACCGCCAGGGTCAGAATGACCCCCTTTATTCTGTTAAAGAGGTAAGCATGGGATCTGTTCCCAGGAATTGGGTAATGGATTGCCAGTCTCCTTTAACTTGGAAGAAACTATGGAGGTCATTCTGACCTCGGCGGTAAATGGCGCTTACTGCCGGCCAGAAAGCCGCCATAACACCGCCGCGGCCGCGGTAAACCGCCACGGTCATTCTGACCCGCAACTGCCAAACCGCCGAAAACCCGACATCCTCAATAATCCGCCACACCAAAGGTCAGCGAAAAAATGGCGCTGACCAAACCTCCACCGTCACGCCAACAGAAATACGCCCATACCATTCCGACCCACAAATCCACGCGGCGGTCTTTCCAACGCGGTATTCCATTGGCGGTACACACCGCCGCGCTCAAAATACACACACCCAAAGAAAACTCAGCCACATTGGTCAGTTCGAAATACACACACGTGATACACATACTAACACCACTCCCACACACCCAACACAATAGAAAACACACACCCACATCACCCACAAGCCCCTACGACCCGAAATCATTGACGAAGGCTAGAGACAGAGCACAGAATCGAGAATCCCACAACACAGAGGCACACAACACCATCACCCACACAGAATCCACGCACCAAACACCACACACCACCACACACACCACACTCATCACCACAAACGCCACCCCACACCTCAACCACACCACCCCATGGCACCCCAAAGACACCCCAGGTTCAGTGACGCCGAACTCAGGGTCATGGTGGAGGAAATAGTCCGTGTAGAGCCCCAGCTCTTCGGAGCACAGGTGCAGCACACCACAATTGCCAGGAAGATGGAGCTATGGCAAAGGATAGTGGACAGGGTTAACGCGGTGGGACAGCATCCACGCAATCGGGAGGACATCAGTATCCATGGTATCAAGGCACAACATAGCGGTGCAGAAGACTGGCGGCGGACCCCCACCTACTCCCCCAGAATTTACCGCGTGGGAGGAGGAAGTCTTGCACATCATGCATCCTGAGGGCCTCGCTGGAGTAGGCGGAGGAATGGACTCTGGTAAGGCAAATCTTCACTACTGCTTCCCACCCCCACCCCACCTGCATGCCAAATCATACCCCCACCCTCACCCCCTCCCCCATCACACCAACCCCTAGCAAAAGCCTCACCATCACAACCCACCCATCCCAACACCAAGCCCTGCATGCGACCCCAAAGCATGGACACCCATCACCAAAGCATGCCCACTGCACACACACATCACCCCCACAAGCCACCCTCACAAAAGCCCCCACAAGGAAATGCCTGCACATGGGTACACGGACACCCACCCATCACACGAAATCCCACACACAGAAGCAATAACCATACCTTTATACCCCTGCAGGACCCGAACGCCACCACACCGCCACGGAGGGTCCAGAGATGTCCATCCCACCCCCAGAAGAGGCCCCCAGCGATGACAGCAGCTCTGTCTCCCTGGAGCCAGACGACCAGCCCGGCCCATCGGGGACCTCTGGACAGTCGGTTCCCCACAGACAGCCACAGGCTACACCAGACCCAACCCCCTCTGGGAACACCAGCACAGCTCCCACCCAGCGGGCCCATGCCTCTGTCTCCAGGGCACGTAAATCAACGGTGTGTCCACCACTACAGGGCACCCAGGTTGACCCACCACCCCAACAACAACAGGGACCTGGGGGCAGTGGTAGTGGGCACACCGGCCAGGGGACAGAGGCCCAGGAACACAGGGGAACTGGGAGGGCTGCTGTGCGACAGTGGGGGGACAGGCCCGGGGAACCGACTCTCCAAGAGGCCCTCTCCTCCATCATGAGAGCATACCACCGCTCCCAGGAGACGATGGCGACGGTACTGGCCCGGTTCCAGGAGATCCAGGAACTGCAGAAGGAACGGTACATGGGGTTCAGGGAGGGACTGAGGAACATTGGTTCCGCAATGGGGACCATCGTCCTGGCCCTTACCCAGATCGTCACCACATTGCGGGACCATGTGGCACCCCAAAGGGCCCCTGTCACTAGCCCAGGCCAGGAACAGCCTACCACCTCCGCCAGCGCTAGTGGACAGGAGGCCCCCACACAACGACAGGCCACCAGAACCCCACCTCCTGCAGAAGAAGAACCACCCCGCAAGCTGAACCTGAGATCTCACAAGAAGACAGAGTAGGATTGCAAGACCCCCGCCAGCCTAAGATACCCCCTGATGTCATCCCACTGTCCCACATTGTCACCCTGTCCAACCTTGAACTGCCCCTGCTCCATCCTTCCACAGGCATATGGACAATGCACCTGTGCCACTGAGAACTGGACTCTGCCATGGACATTACTCCACCCCCACCCATCCCCGCTTCCCAATCATTTACCTATATCTAGCACTTAAAATAAATCACTTATTCCACTTAAATAAACAGGAGTCTGCTTGTATTCTTAACAAATGTATTACACATAACGGTTCAATAATGTCCAGTTACTTTGTGATGACAACATACCAATTTCAATAAGCTTTAGTCCATGGGCAAACAAAGCTGAAGTCAGGCAGTGGGTCATACAGCTCTGAAAAGGGAAGGGAAAGTCACAAATCACTTAACAGGAACTGGGGGGAAACACAGACAGTGGAGACGCATGAGGCCTTAAGTAAATGTAAATTGGGGTGGCTGTTTCTTACCTGTGTGCTACTGAAAGTATTGTTGTATGACTGTATCCCTGTTGTCCGTGTCGTCCCTGTCGTCTTCCTCCTCTTCACTCTCCACAGGCTCCACAGCTGCAACAACACCACCATCTGGACCATCTTCCTGCAGAAAAGGCACCTGGCGTCGCAATGCAAGATTGTGAAGCATACAGCAGGCCACGATGATCTGGCACACCTTCTTTGGTGAGTACATGAGGGATCCCCCTGTCATATGCAGGCACCTAAACCTGGCCTTCAGGACCCCGAAGGTCCTTTCTATGATCCTCCTAGATCGCCCATGGGCCTCATTGTACCGTTCCTCTGCGCTGGTCTGGGGATTCCTCACTGGGGTCAGTAGCCACGACAGGTTGGGGTAACCAGAGTCACCAATTAGCCACACACGGTGTCTCTGTAGCTGTTCCATCACATAAGGGATGCTGCTATTTCGCATGACATACGCGTCATGCACTGACCCAGGGAACTTGGCATTTACATGGGAGATGTACCGGTCAGCCAAACAGACCACCTGGACATTCATCGAATGATAACTTTTTCTGTTTCGGTACACCTGCTCACTGTCTTTGGGGGGAACCAAAGCCACATGGGTCCCATCAATGGCCCCAATGATGTTGGGGATATGTCCAAGGGCATAGAAATCACCCTTCATTGTAGCCAATTCGCCCACCTCAGGGAAAATAATGTAGCTCCGCATGTATTTCATCAGGGCAGACAACACTCTGGATAAAACCTTAGAAAACATAGGCTGAGACATCCCAGATGATATGGCCACTGTTGTCTGAAACGACCCACTTGCCAAAAAATGGAGTACTGACAGAACCTGCACCAGAGGGGGAATCCCTGTGGGTTGGCGGATGGGGGACATCAGGTCTGGCTCCAGCTGGGCACATAGTTCATGTATAGTTGCTCTGTCAAGCCGGTATGTAAGTATGATATGTCGTTCTTCCATTGTCGACAGGTCCACCAGCGGTCGGTACACGGGAGGATTCATCCTTCTCCTCGCAAGTCCCAGCGGACGGTGCCTAGGAAGGACAACATGGAGCACAGAGTCAAGCAACCCACAGGTTCGTTCACACAGCTTGCACAGTACACGAATCGCTATGCATGGAAAGGCTTGTATGAGTGGCAATGCAAGGCCTAGGCCTGTGTGACGCAGTAGAAATCATGCCATGTGGGCCCTTGAAATGGCGGCTGCCTGACCTGTGAAGTGTGACAGTGGGATGTGAGGTCACTGCGCTGGCGTGGCACACCGTGGCGGTAGGCGGTCGAAGACCGCGGCGCAAAGCAGCATTGGTTAACATTGAACCCTATGGGTCTCAGGAGCCAATGACGATGTGTGCCGGCGGTCGCGGTACGCACCGCTGCGGTACGCACCGCCGCGGGCGTGACCGCCATATTCTATCTGATTAATCACTCGAGACCTGATCATCCACAGGAGAGGACCTATACTGCAAGTGCTGCTGTGACCTCGGTCTGGGAGATACAATGGCTGCTGCGACTGGGGAAAGGGCCCCTGCCTTCACTTCCGAAGACTTGGAGAAACTTGTTGATGGGGTCCTCCCCCAGTATGCGCTACTCTACGGTCCTCCAGACCAACAGGTTAGTACACAGGGTGCACGCTGAATGGGCTATGCCTGTGTTGAGAGGGGTGTATGTAAGATGGTGGGGAGGGGAGCGAATGAGGAGTGCAACGCACGACAGATGGGAACATGTGCCACATGGCAAGGTTGGGGAGGGGGGGCCACTCACATCTACCATGCAGAAAAGTGATGATATTTCCTTTCCCACCCTGTACATGTCAAATAGGTCAGCGCCCATCAGAAGATCGACATTTGGCGTGCCATCGCCAAGGACGTCCGGGCCCTGGGGGTCCACAACAGACGGGGCACCCACTGCCGAAAGAGGTGGGAGGACATCCGCCGCGGGACCAGAAAGACCGCCGAGTCTCTGCTGGGGATGGCCTCCCAACATAGGAGGGGTGCCAGCCGCCAATTGACCCCCCTGATGTCCCGGATCCTGGCGGTGGCCTACCCCGATTTGGATGGGCGCGTGAGGACATCACAGCAGACACAAGGGGGTGAGTATCAGCACATTCTGCTATCTGCGCGCAGTGGAGGTGTCTGGGTTGGGGAGGAGGGCTGTGGGTAACTCAAGGCCAGGGCGCTTTCTGTAGGCTAGTCCCCTCCGTTAGGCATGGCCCTGTGCCCCCGCCCCCCACCTCTGTTGGGTGCCAAGTACAGCTATCCATGGTCCTGCATCACCCATGTGTGCATTTGTCGTCCATAGACCTGTAGGCCTAGTCACAAGAACTGAGTAGTGTACCCCGATTGCGCAGCGTAGTGCAGGGGGCTTCTGTGTCTGTCCTCTCCGCCAACGGTGTTGCCAATGCATGCACTCAACCTGTCTTCATTTCTCCCCCCCACCCATTTTCTTTTTCTTCCTGTGCATGTGTGCATTAGCATCATCAGGCGGAGGAGAAGTGGCATCGGCGCACGAGGGAGCTGCATCTCACATGGCCCCGGAGGGCCATGCAACCGACTTCGAGTTCACCAGTGAGACGGAGGGCGAGGGGAGCTCCACAACGGGGACACGTGGAGACGTCAGCGACACCGACACGTCCTCGGAAGGGAGCTCCCTTGCGGTGGCGGCATGTTGCCGCCACCGCCACAACAGGTACAGCCGCCACCCAGCGCACCAGCCCCGCCCTCCCAGCAGCCCCTCAGCCTTCGCTCCGTGCCCGCTCACCCAGGAAGGTGGGCATCTCCTTCGCCCCAGGCACCTCAGGCCCTGCCCCAGTTACCCCTGCTGCCCTCAGTGAGGAGGTCATTGACCTCCTCCAGACCATCATTGTTGGGCAGTCTACCCTTTTGAATGCCATCCAGGGTGTAGAAAGGGAGGTGCATCGGAGCAATGCATACCTGGAGGGCATTCATTCGGGTCAGGCTGCCCATCAGCGATCGTTCAACGCTCTGGCCTCAGCACTGACGGCAGCCATTGTCCCTGTCTCCAGCCTCCCTCTTCTAACTCCCTCCACCCAGTCCCAGTCTCCTGTTCCTCAGCCTATCCCATCCACACCATCAGACCAGCCTGCACACACCTCAACACCCAAGGGCAGCTCATCCAGACATAAGCACCACAGATCCCACAAGCATTCACACAAACAACATCCAGATGCAGACATGCCAACAGTCACTACCACCTCTGTGTCCCCCTCCTCCTCGTCTCCCTCCTCCCTCCCTGTGACATCTCCACTCACACCTGCATGCACACCACCATCAGCCAGTACTTCCATCACCAGCACACCCTCCATTACAGTCAGCACACGTGCAGTCACCACCCCCACTGCCATTTACACGTCCCCTGTGTCCTCTCCCACTGTGTCTGTCACCCCCTCTTCCAAACCACACAAACGCAGGCAGCCACCCACCCAACAGCCATCCACCTCACGACAGCCTCCAGCCCAAGCACCTGCACCCAAAGACAGCACACTTGACTCTCCTACAACCACATCCTCTTCCTTCACTCCCATACCCGCTGCACCTACCCTTCCCATTGCTCCTAAAAAACTTTTCATCTCCAAAATTAACCTCTTTGCATCACCTGACCCACCCCCTCCATCTGGTAAGAGTCCAAAGAGCACCTCAGCCACCACCAGCCCTGCATCTAGTATCACCATAGTGCAGGGCTATTGGAGTCCACCAGCTCCTAGGGAAGGAACATCGGCCAGCAGCAAGGGGACAGCCAGCCCACCCCCTGGGAAGAGGACAAGAAAAATTAAGGGCCGCCGTGAAAAGCCTGAGACGGCTGCCACCAAGGAGAGTGGCCTTGCCACGTCACCTGCCACATCATCTAAGGGAGGCAAGGGCCAGAGAGCTGCAGCGAAGGAGGGCAAGGGCAGCAGGGCGGAGAAGACATGCAGCAGCCGAGCGCACCAGGAGGGCCCCACCAGCCCCACCAGCCCCATACCGTGTGTGACGGACGACACCCACGGGCCCAAGACTTCATCACAGGAGGGCCCCGCTACCGCAAGGTCGGAGGGCGACTAAGCGGGGAGTCTTGGCCAGGTCTGGCTCCCTTGAAAGACAGGACAAGCACCGCTGAACAGGGCCCCGCCAAGACAGGCACCGCTGAACAGGGCCCCGCCGTGAAGAGCACTGCTGAACAGGGCCCCGCCAAGACAGGCACCGCTGAACAGGGCCCCGCCGTGAAGAGCACCGCTGAACAGGGCCCCGCCAAGACAGGCACCGCTGAATAGGGCCCCGCCGTGAAGAGCACCGCTCCGCTGGGCCCTTCCTGTCAAGCACCGCTCCGCTGAGCCCTTCATCTCAAGCACCGCTCCGCTGGGCCCTTCCTGTCAAGCACCGCTCCGCTGGGCCCTTCCTGTCAAGCACCGCTCCGCTGGGCCCTTCATCTCAAGCACCGCTCCGCTGGGCCCTTCCTGTCAAGCACCGCTCTGCTGGGCCCTTCCTGTCAAGCACCGCTCCGCTGGGCCCTTCATTTCAAGCACTGCTCCGCTGGGCACCGCCGTCTCAAGCACCGCTCCGCTGGGCCCTTCCTGACAAGCACCGCTCCGCTGGGCCCTTCCTGTCAAGCACCGCTCCGCTGGGGCCTTCATCTCAAGCACCGCTCCGCTGGGGCCTTCCTCTCAAGCACCGCTCCGCTGGGCACCGCCGTCTCAAGCACCGCTCCGCTGGGCACCGCCGTCTCAAGCACCGCTGGTCCATTGACAGTGCCGGTTCTGTGTCGAGCAGGTGTTCACGAAGCACTCTGGGCACCATGCCTCCTCCAATACCAGTGGAGTCGGTTATCCATCTGATGGACTGTGGCTTTGCACTCCCCAGGATGGTAAGGTGGGCATGGAGGCCCCTCGTGGATCTGGCGTTGTGGACTCATGTGGCTGAGGTGCCCCCCTTTCCCTTCCCCCTGAGGTGCCTGTTGTTTTATCATCTGATGCCCCTGCAGTGTTCTCTCCAATGGTATCCGGTTTCCTGTGTGGGCTTAGCCCATGTGTTTGTACACATTGGCCCACGGACTATGGATATTTAACGGACTGTGCAGGACTTATTGACTATGTTTATACTTTGCACTATGTTCATTATTTCTTTTGTATATTTCATATGGCATATTTACCATGACTTCAATGAACCTATTTTATACATAAATTTTAAACTTCATTTTAATTATGTCTTTGCATTGTTCCGGGGGGTTTGGGGGGTGTCACTCTGACGTGTTGCTCTGCATTGGTGTGTAGGTATTGGGGGGGTGGGTGTATCGCGTATGTGTGTGCACGTAACCTTTCCTCCTCCTCCCTCCCCTGTGTCGTAGGTGCAGTACTCACTGTTGTCGTCTGCGCCGGCGTTCGTACTCCTGGTAGATGAGCAGGTAGACAATAGCCGGTAGGATGTGTAATTCGGGCTCCATGCTGTCCTCCTTCCTCGTGGAGTGTGTATAGCTGAGCGTTTTCCCGTTCGTAGTCTGTTTCCGCCGAGTTTTTATCGGCGGGGCTCCCGCCCCGGAAAAGGTGGCGGATTGGTGAGTTGTGATAGGGTGGGCGGTACATTGTCTGCCGCCTGCCTGTTGGCGGTGACCGCCGCGCTGTTCGTCGGTCCCGCTGTGGCGGTCGGAGTGTTAAAGTGGCGGGCTGTGTTAGCGGTTCCCGCCAGGGTCAGAATTGCATTTTTTGGACCGCCTGCCTGTTGGCAGGTTTGCCGCCGCTTTATCACCGACCGCCAGGGTTAGAATGACCCCCTATATCAGCTATTGAAAGTGTGAAAAAGGGAAAAACACCAGGTCTAGACAGAATACCGGGTGACCTGTATACTTCCGAGCCAGTTATCTGGGGCTACATATTAAACACAATTTCAAATGCTATAGGGGCAGAGATCCAGGGTATGTGGAAGGGTGCCAAAATTATCCCAATTTACCAAAAGAGGGACAAAGGGGACCTGGGTAACTATCAGATGAAATCAAATCAGGGTTTACAAAGTGCAACTACTCACCTGTAAGGGTCTCATAGTGCTAAAGGGGCTTGTCCTTTCAACTTCAGTTGAAAAGCCAGTTGTGAAGTTCCTTTCTGAATTGGGGTAGTAATGGTGACTGTTTGAGGTGCAGGAGCAAGGTGTTCCAGCTGTTTGCAACGAGGTAGGCAAAGAATCTTTCACCAGCCGAGGTCTTCCGTATGTGGGGTACGGTGGCTAGTGCTTGTTGAGTGGAGCTGAGACGTTTTATGTAGGAGTAGAAGGTGATGCAGTGGTTGAGGTAGGCGGGTCCTAGGTAGTAGAGGGCTTTGTAGGTGCGGACAAGGAGCTTGAAGTTAATTCTTCAATCCTCTTCTCAATATATCTACCACTTTGACTTGGCATTTAGAACTACTTGCCAAGCCATTTTATTACATATAAGGCACCCCTATGGTAGGCCCTATGTAGCCCTAGGGCCAGGTTCTATGTAAGTAAAAGGCAGGGCATGTACTTGTAAGTTTCATATGTCCTGGTAGTGAAAAACACCTAAAGTCATTTTTCACTATTGTGAAGCCTTCTCATCTCATAATTCAGCATTGGAAATTCCCTTCTATACTTTTACGTGGTAATTCCTGATCTGAAAGGAGTGCCATTGTCATGTTTGATATGTCTGGATTAGTAGTGAGAAATCCTTCTTATTGGTGAACTTGGATTTAACATTACTATTTTAAAAATGCCACTTTTAGAAAGTAGGCATTTCTCTGTGCGTACTGCTCTCTGTGCCTTACAGCCTGTCTCCAATCCACACATGGTCTGTGTTGGTTGACAGCTCCCCTTGTGCATTCCACCCAGACAGAAATAAACACAGGACACTCAGCTGCATCTGCATTCATCTGCATACTGATGGGTTGTCCTGGGAAGGAAGAGTGGAAGGGCTCTCACTAACTTCAAAGGCTAGTGGCCTGACCCCACACAAAGGACTGATAACCCGCAACAGATCTCCTGGCAGACAGGAATGGGCTGAAAGGGGCACTGGTGCACTTTAAAACCACTCTTCGAGGATTCTTCCACTTGAAAGACACCGTTCAGTATTTTTACTGGTTATGTGATCCCCCTAAAATCAGACACTTCTTGACCTACAACTAGACTCTGTGAGAAGGATTGCTGTGCTGGCCAAAGGAGTCATCTGGACAGCTTTCCTGGAAGGACTGCCCTGCAGCTTGTTGCCCTGCTGCCTAATGCTCCCTAGGTCTGCTAGAAGTACTTTGCCTCCCCCCATGAGTGATCTCCAGGGGCGTGTCAGCTTTCCCCGTGCTAAGAAGTCTCAGGATCATCAAAGACTTCACCTAACGGAGAAAATTAATCATGCCAGAAAAATCGTTGCAGCGTCTGCAGAACTGCCGGAGCGCCTGTCTTGTGGCTGAAAATTCACTGCAGCACCTACAGAATTGACACAGCCCCTGTTTCAACATCACAGCACATTTGGATTTTTCACGCATTGTCCCTGTACATCAATTTGTCATCAAACCCCCCACCACAGTAAGGAACCAAGGCTGTGTGCTCGAAAATCAACGCATCACCTTGCCTGCAAAGAAAGAATCGATGCTTCACCTCTCCAGCTCCAGAAAAATTGATGCATCGCTTTACTTTCCAATGCCTCACATACTCTGTGGCCCCCAGGGTCATTATTTTTGGTGCTTCTCAGGTACCTTGTGCTTAAGAGATACAGGGGGTCATTCTGACCCTGGTGG
Source organism: Pleurodeles waltl (assembly GCF_031143425.1). NCBI lineage: Eukaryota > Metazoa > Chordata > Amphibia > Caudata > Salamandridae > Pleurodeles > Pleurodeles waltl. Next base: position 1,607,499,823 of record NC_090444.1, read on the forward strand.
TAGACTACCGCCAGGGCCGGGGACGGCGGATGCACCGCCAACAGGCTGGCGGTGCATCCATGGGCATTCTGACCGCGGCGGTACAGCCGCGGTCAGAAACGGGAAACCGGCGGTGTCCCGCCGGTTTCCCGCTGCCCTAGGGAATCCTCCATGGCGGCGCTGCAGGCAGCGCCGCCATGGGGATTCCGACCCCCTTACCGCCAGCCTGGTTCTGGCGGTTTTGACCGCCAGAACCTGGCTGGCGGTAACGGGTGTCATGGGGCCCCTGGGGGCCCCTGCAGTGCCCATGCCAATGGCATGGGCACTGCAGGGGCCCCCTAACAGGGCCCCACCAAGATTTTCAGTGTCTGCCAAGCAGACACTGAAAATCGCGACGGGTGCAACTGCACCCATTGCACCCCTTCCACTCCGCCGGCTCCATTCGGAGCCGCCATCCTCATGGAAGGGGGTTTCCCGCTGGGCTGGTGGGAAACTCAGAATTAGCGCGGCGGTCTTTTGACCGCGCAGCGGTATTCTGACGGTGGGACTTTGGCGGGCGGCCTCCGCCGCCCCCCAAAGTCAGAATGACCCCCACAGTCATTGATTCCTATGGCCGAAGACTTTCTCAACCTCTAAAAAGGGATATCTTCACTTGTGCATATTGGATTTGTGTCATTTTTGTCTTGTTTTATTCAGATAAATATTGTCTATTTTACTAAACTGGTGTGGAGTACCTTTTTCAGTGTTTTCACTGTGTTACTGTGTGAGTTATTGCACAGATACTTTACATATTGCCTGCCTTCTCTGTGCCAAGCTATTGGAGGGTGAGTACAGGATGATTTAGGTTGTGTTGTGACTTACCCCGACTCGGATTGTGGTCCCTATGTGGACGGGGTGCACACCTCTGCTAACTAGGGTCCCAATTTCTAACAGGGAACATGTGAGAGAGTTGTTGGATGCATTGCAGATGCCTACAGAAGTTGCAGTTGTTAAATGTGCAGCTCACAGAAGTGGCAATGGATATTTCACAGTTGGAAAGAGATTTGCTGATGAAGTTGCACTGTACTGTGCACTTGTGGCCTGCACGTTTAACAGGGCTTACTTAAATTAATCTGAAGAGGAAACTGCTTTTTCAATGTTGTTGTCAGTAGCTGATACATGGGAAGAGCTCAAGAGGTTGCAGGACAGGAAGAATCTTCAGAGGCAGAACAGCAGGGCTGGGTCAGAAGAGGTGGGTATGAAGAATGGCAATGAGATTCGGATTTCAGCAAACGGAAGACCAGTATTGCCAGACAGCCTTTTATTTCCCATGACACGACCTTTCCATGACCCACACACTTAAGGAAAGATATTATGTTGAGATTATTCAGACAGAATTGGTTTAACCCCAGGCTCAGGATACTTGCAGAGGAATTGGGCCACCACTGTTTAACATGGTGTTCTGCTTTCCAACTTATCTCCTATTGGAGCTTACAGAACCTCTCTGGAATGCACTTCTGAGTTCAAAGAAGACATTTATTGTTATTAATTCCCCACCGACAAGTTACTGAGAGACGAAATTAGTAGATTGGAAGCACACGTTTAAAAGTAGTCGCAGCAATGAAAGCAAAATATATCACAGTACTTCTCAGTTGCAATGTACACAGCAAATATATAACATAACTGCAAAGCAAAGCATAAAAGTCAAATTCATCACCGTATGGGCAAGGCGGTAGGGCCTAAAGCTTCATCTTTCTGGGGTCTGCAAGTTGATGACTCCGGTCAACTGCGAGAAAGAGATTTTCTACCCAAACGGGAGACTGGCAACTGACGTCTAGCTCCAGCCTGAAGTCAAGCAGATTCGAATCTAACTCACTGTAGCCCAGAGTCATCCTTAAAAGCAAACTCAGTGTGGGAGTCAAAAAACCTTGGAGAGTGGGCAGTTCTCCTGAGCAAATCTGTTCTCAGACTGGATTGCGAGGTAAACACAAAATCTACGTGCTCTTATCAGCTAAGGTCTGGTGTGAAGAAAACAGCTTGGTCCATCTTGTGGAAAAACACAGCTTGGAAAAACACAGACATCTGTAATGTCTCAAATGGAATGTCTAACCCTACGTTAAAGCCAATAGGCAGCTAACCTAAATATCAAATGTAATGTCTAATGTCAGGTCAAAGCCAATAGGCAGCTAACCTAAATATCAAATGTAATGTCTAATGTCATGTCAAAACCAATTGGCAGCTAACCTAAATATCAAATGTAATGTCTAGTATCATGTCAAAGCCAATAGGCAGCTAAACTGAATATAGAATGTAATGGCTAATGCCATGTCAAAGCCAATAGGCAGCTGAACTGAATACAGAATGCAATGACTAACTCCATGTTAAAGCCAATAGGCAGCTAAACTGAACAAAACATATAGGGGGTCATTCTGACCCTGGCGGTCTTGGACCGCCAGGGCCACGAATGACGGGAAGCACCGCCAACAGGCTGGCGGTGCTTCAATCCCCGCTGCGATCGGATTGCCGGTGCCGGCGGTCATCCGCCGTTTTTGCCCCGGCTGGGAGAATCCGCCAGGGCAGCGCTGCAAGCAGCGCTGCCCTGGGGATTCTGACCCCCGTACCGCCAGCCTGTTTCTGGCGGTTTTCACCGCCAGGAAGAGGCTGGCGGTAAGGGGTGTCCTGGGGCCCCTAGGGGCCCCTGCACTGCCCATGCCACTGGCATGGGCAGTGCAGGGGCCCCCTAACAGGGCCCCGGCCTGCTTTTCACTGTCTGCATGGCAGACAGTGAAAAGCGCGACGGGTGCAACTGCACCCGTCGCACCGCCGCAACACCGCCGGCTCCATTCGGAGCCGGCTCCTGTGTTGCGGCCTCATTCCCGCTGGGCCGGCGGGCGCTAACTTGGTTAGCGCCCGCCGGCCCAGCGGGAATGTCAGAATGGGGGCCACGGAATTTTGGCCGCGTGGTTGCCGCCCGCCAGAGTTGGAATCACCCCCATAATGTGCTACTGGTGAACATTGAGCAACTAATATGCGCAGTGGTGAAACACAAAGTCATTGGTCAAACACAATTAATAGCATCAAACATGTCAACGGATGAATGTAGGGACAGAACACAAGTTACACTAAGCCACATTGGGAAGAATAGGTGGTCCCTTCAACAGGATGAAAATAGACTTGATCAAGATACCTGTTTGCAATGGGCTGAGATATGTCCTGGTTATAGCGTGCATTTTCCCTCGGCAAGGGGAATCCTACCCAACATGGAGAAATGACCATCTCACTGTAGCAAACCTGCTGTTCAGGTAGTTTATACCAAGGCACAGACTGCCAGTTTCCCTGGAGTCAGATTGTGGGACACATTTCAACAGTGAAGTCCTGAGGATGCTGTATGCAGCTTTACAAGTGAAGCAGAGATTACAATGTAGTTATCGCCCAAAAGCAACTGGGATTGTAGAGCAGAACAATGGAACCATAAAGTCTCAGTTGGCAAACTCTGTGCAAAAGCCTGTGCATCCACTACACTGAAATGGTCTAATGCTTTACCTTTGATGCGATGAGTCTTCGAAGTACACTCTACAGAATGACAGGATTATCATTGCATGAAATCCTCATAGGGCATGCAATGAGATTGCCTGCTGTACCTGCATATGTGCTTGTGAACATTACAGATCATAGGATACCCAATTGCTACAAAGGATTGGCTGATGGGGTGTGTTCTGTTTCTTGATAGATTGAAACTGTCACTGCAAATCTGTATTAAGATCAATGTCATAACCTTAGTCCGGGCAACTGGGTTCTGATCAAGAAGCAGGTGTGGAAGTTGTGCTTTGAACCAAAATGGGAAGTCCCCTTCCAGGTGATGCTCATAATGAATACTGCTCCTAAGTGTGCCGGAGTACCAACTGGGTGCATGCACCACATACCTAGAGAAAATAAGAAATACAGTCAAAGAAAGAGTGTTCTTTCTGCTAGAAGCAAGAGCACTGAAGACAGTAGCATCACAAGCTGTACAAGTGCAAGGAGCAGTACTGCAAGAGGCACAACAGCAAGGGGTGAGGAACAGTCACACCAATCCAAATTCCTGTGATTATACAAAGTGGCTTTGCATGTTGCTGTTAAAGAAGAAGAAACAAGGGCTCAACCTGAGGTGAGAGTTGGGACATCACCATAACAAGCAGAAAATCTAGGTGAAGGGACAAGTATGGGATCAAGAGAAATTGCTTACAATGCGGAATGGCAAATAAACTATGGTTGGAGGAAATTGAGATGAAATGTATCACTTGAACGCATACCACCAACAATTGCTGAGGAGACAGAATCATGCAGAATAAGTGACACAGAAGGAGATTGACAGCCACCAAGACGATCAAAAAAAGAGAGAGTACCTTGTTGAAGGTATTCTGCACCTGAATGGAAGAACTATGTGAACCAAGTGCTAAATGTACCAATATCAGATTTGATTGAAGTGCGTTCAGAACTGTTTGAACCCCATGACCTCACACTAAAAACAATATTGGGGAAAACATGCTGAATAGATTTCTGAAAGAAACACAAATAGAGAGACACTTGAATTAATAAGACTGAAATAAAGAGTGATACATTGTTAAATAAAATGAAATAAGAAGATTTCCCTAGGCCCAACGCTGCAGGAGAGGAGTAGTCATTATGAAACAAATGCTGTAATTACTTCAGCATCACCTCTGTTAAACATGCCCGCCAATGCAATAATCTGAAATATCCTCGTAGGCGCTAATATATGCGTAAACTAACAAGACAGTAACACCAAATAAAATGCTATTACCAGTACAGTAGTTAAAATAAGCAAAGAGGCTATACGAGTTGTGTAAATAAAACAATTGTAGCTACAAAAATGTGGCAAGAAGGTGTCATTATGCCCAGGGTGAAGGATGGCAAAGCAAATGTTAGGGTGTGGTATCAGAAAATAGAGATAAAGCACAAGAGGCAGAAACGTATAACAAGTACAAGGAGAGTGGAAAACTACTGCACCATAATGAACATATTCACAGACAGATTCCAGGTCTCTGTACACCAAGGTGTAAAGAGATGTATTTGAGAAGTGATGAAAGGGTGATATAGTCAAATTAGCTAAATCGGTTATAGCACCCAAAGCACACTGGAATAGCACTACACGCATACAGGGATATGTTGACATAAAAATGAAATATAAAAGTATAGCATTCAGGGATAAATATGTTTATCAGCTAAAAGATAAGTAATTTTGGGGTGAAAATGTCAGGACAAATTTAGAAAGAATTTAAGGCCAAGGTACCATAGTTTGGCCCTAGAGGACAGATGGGGCATAGATATTGTGCAAACTTGTAGTCATTTTTTGTGACATAACAATACAGCTGAAAGACTTCAACACAGATCGTTTTAGAGGTAGGGTAAAACTTTGTGTACATGGACATAGGAGGGTATTAGTAACTAAGATGTTGCCAGTGAAACAGGAACTGGATGTGCTGAAGTATAATATATCTAATGAGGCGTCTGACTAGCTTTCTCCTTTTGTTCTAACAATCAATATGGACTATAGTAAAAAGATTTACATATATTTGAAGAAAGATACAGGAAATATTTGAGTAAAAGAACACTGGAAGGCCTGATTCACAAAGTTAAACTTACACTTTTGAGAAAGTTTACTACTTTTGGTATTCACCAACCGAGTCTAATTTTATTAGTAGTAACTTTATGACTGGGGACACTTTGCACTACTGACGGAGACTCCAAATCATAAAATATAGGCCTTTCCTATCTTTTTATGTTCAGAGTCCACCGCCCTTACTGTGGAGTCTCTGCAGTCATAAATTACTATTAGTAAAATTAAAATTTGGGAATACCAAAAAAATCGTAAATTTATGCTAGCCCGCCTGGTCCTTAGTAGGTAAACTTACAAGGGAATGCGTATAGGCCGATTAACCTTTTGGATCGCATGAATATCCTAGCTATGTAGTAATCGATGAACATCAATTATCAATGTAATCACTCAACAACCACTAATTGAATCATTAAGGATGAGACAATATATCAACATTTCATGAATAACCACAACTCAATTGTGCGTTTTATCAATTTTATTCCCTATTAGTTACAATACCAAGTCATGAGGTTAAATCAAACTTTATTCAATCAGCTCAGAATTAGTTCATTGATGACTACCAATAACGTAATCTAATCCGAACTTGAGAAAACATATGCTCGAATGCTTCAGCATAAGCCAAAAAAGATGAATATAACAGCATTAATAGCAGAGTTCTGCAATCAGTCTGTCAATCATTTGTCACTGTCAGAGTCACCCAAAGGAAAACCCTACCTAACCCAAATTAGCATTTAGCATGTGGGACTTCAAGTGAAAGCAATTTAGAAACATGAATTTGGAAAAAACATCTAAATAAGGGAATAAATATTAAACAGCGCAGTTGGTACCTAGAAAGAAAGGCACAAAAGTTAATCAGTCACATTGTCATAGCTACCTGCCCACGAAATGAATCAGCAACAAATCAGTCTTCATCTTCAGGTCATCAATCGATCAGCAACACATCAGGCTCTCAAGAGCATGAGCCCGATGACAGAATCTCGAATCGTGTCTTCTGACATCATCAATTCTCTCCTCGCATCGGAAGCTTTAGCCCCTTGTCATGACTTTTTATTTGAGTTTTTCAGTCCATCCCCCTAATTCATAATTGGTCAGTCAATCAGCAGTTATGACTCTAACCTATAATATTAATTTTACCAATCTATGAATTCTCATATTTCCCCATCCCCAATTCGTTGATTGGTTCAATATATGATGTCCTCATCATCTGGCTCATCAGGTACCGAAAATGTCCAGTCAGTGCTTCTATTGTTTGAGTCCTGGGAAAGTACATTGAGTCTGCCTTACACCAAACTTGTTGCATATCCTAGTCCCTCATCTCCTGTTCGTCGGAAATTGCAGAAAATTCTAGCTAAGCAGATTTTATTAACATATTCAGTTCGGGGACAGTTCAATGCACCAGATTCTCTACAGTGCGCCAGAAATTCAGCCTCTGTATGAGTCCTGGAAAACTAGGCCACAACTTCGGTTAAGTTAACTCTACAATATAATGCAAAACATGTGTTATACATCTTAATATGACATACTACTACATTATTATTATACAGTACATTTTCATTATTTTACACATTTTTAGTCCTTTTAGTACAAGTTCATATAAGTGGCTGCCATTTCCTGTGGGCACATTTTCAAACGTGCACATTAATTTTTCTCTACGATTAATTTCTCTATGAACTTTTATAAACCATAACATATAGGCATTTATTAGTAATTTCTAATTACCATATTTGCGTCAATAGTTACACTAAAGGTAAATTTACCTTTGTGGATCAGGCTTCGTATGTCCAATGTTGAGGAGCTGCTAATACATTGAACTGGACAAAGAGGTTCAGCACGCTGGGTTCACCCTCTGAGTACCACACGGTTGTTATGTGTCTGGCATAACGCCATTTGACATTTGTGCTATAGGTTGGAGAATGCCATTCAGAATAGCTTAAGCTTCACGTGTATTTCAAATATTGATAGACACTGTTTTAGAAGAAGTAGTGGGAGAAGCACATTGTCAAAGTGACATTTTGGTTAGCATGGCAACAGAAGAGGAATGTAACAGGCTTTTAAGGAAAGTGCTGACAATTCTAAAGGAAAGCAGACATGCCAGCAAAGGGATCATAGTGTTACATATACCTCGATCACACTAGAAAAAACAGGGAATAATGAAAGAAAATGATCCAAAATGCAGAGATTACATCAGGAAATTCCTGGGTTGAATGATGTACTGTTCAAGGATGATTAAACATTTTTTGACAGCAATAGTGCAAAGACTGAGGTATTGAAGGACATTTAGGGGGTCATTCTGACCCTGGCGGTCATGGACCGCCAGGGCCAACGACCGCGGAAGCACCGCCAACAGGCTGGCGGTGCTTCTGGGGCCATTATGACGCCGCGGTCAGAAAAGGGAAACCGGCGGTTTCCCGCCGGTTTCCCGCGGCCCCAGGGAATCCTCCACGGCGGCGCTGCAAGCAGCGCCGCCATGGGGATTCCGACCCCCTTCCCGCCATCCTGTTTCTGGCGGTTTTCACAGCCAGAAACAGGATGGCGGGAACGGGTGTCGTGGGGCCCTTGGGGGCCCCGCAGTGCCCATGCCATTGGCATGGGCACTGCAGGGGCCCCCTAACAGGGCCCCATTAAGATTTTCAGTGTCTGCTTGGCAGACACTGAAAATCACGACGGGTGCAACTGCACCTGTCGCACACCAGCAACTCCGCCGGCTCCATTCGGAGCCGGCTTCCTCGTTGCTGGTGCTGGTGCTGGTGCTTTCCCGCATGCATTGCGCCACCCTGTAAATAAGGCGTGGGGATTTCAGCCTCATTAATCTAAAAAACAATTACGTTAATGTGCCGCAAGGGGGAGCTAGGGCACTATAAATGTGCCCCATAGTCCGAATGTGTGAAATGTCATGCCAGACCATATTCTACAATCATCATGCCCCTGAGGAACAACCCATGACTGGAAAGTGCACCACCACACACCAATACAACCATGCATGCAAACAGGAACATACATAATGCCAGATGCAAGTCAGATTCATCACTCTACTAAATAAAAACAGTGCCATGGCATTTTGCAATAAACACAAATGCACGTCTGACACTGTTTCTCCAATTCTATTGCAGCGGTCCAAGATTATGGCATCCAGCCATGGGTCATGACATGGAAACTGAAATACAGATGTTGAGAAGGCTTACAATGAAGCACACAAAAGGACCAGGGGAGAGGACATTTAGCATGCTGAAATTCAGGTTCAGGTGCCTAGGTCTAACTGGAGGAAGTCTGTTATATGCACCACCCCTTGTGTGCAAATGAATACTAGTCTGTGCAGTTTTGCACAACATCTGTGTTTGCACCAATGTTCCATGGGATGAACAAGTAGAGGTCACCAGTGAGGAGGATGAGGACAATGATGCATAACAGTAGGATGAGGAGCAACAAAACTCTGCTTCTGGAGCACACAGAAGGGACAATATTTTGCACAACTTCTTCACTTAGAGACTGCACTTCAATCCTCAATGAGTTAAGTTTTGTCAATAAGTCACTTGAACTCAGATTTGTCATGCAGTATTTCTTTTCACCTTCATATACCTAATCAACTCACCGACATCTTGAAAAGCATGACTAGACCACAAAAGATGTAAATAAATTAGGAACATACTCTGGAACAAGAAACAACTAAACACAAGGACAAGAGTAGTCAGTACCTACAACAGTCGGTCAGTGTCTGCTAAGTAACAAATTAATGTCTGAATGTCACAATCACAGGTGACAACTTAAAACGTACCTCTTAGTGGCACCCACATGTATGATTACTTGGGCGTTAAATACAGAGGACAAAACATCAGAATGCATGTCAAGCAATGTCAAAACAAGCCAAATCAAATCAAATCAAATCAAAAACATTTATAAAGTGCGCTACTCACCCGTGAGGGTCTCAAGGCGCTAGGGGGAGGGGGTTACTGCTTCTCGAAGAGCCAGGTCTTGAGTTGCTTCCAGAATGTGAGGTGGTCCTGGGTGGTCCTGAGGTTGGTGGGGAGGGAATTCCATGTCTTGGCCACCAGGTAGGAGAAGGATTTCCCACCTGCCGTGGTGCGGCGGATGCGAGGGACGGCGGCGAGTGCGAGGTTGGCAGAGCGAAGTTGACGGGTGGGCGGGTCCCTTGTTGTGGAGGGCTTTGTGCGCGTGGGTGAGGAGCCGGAAGGTGATCCTTTTGTTGACGGGAAGCCAGTGCAGGTGTCTCAGGTGGGCGGAGATGTGGCTGTTGCGGGGTATGTCGAGGACGAGGCGGGCGGAGGCGTTTTGTATTCGCTGCAGACGTTTCTGGAGTTTAGCGGTGGTTCCTGCGTATAGGGTGTTGCCGTAGTCCAGGCGGCTCGTGACGAGGGCGTGGGTCACAGTCTTTCTGGTGTCGGCGGGGATCCAACGGAAGATCTTTCGGAGCATGCGGAGGGTGAGGAAGCAGGAGGATGATACGGCGTTGACTTGTTTGGTCATGGTGAGAAGTGGGTCCAGGATGAATCCGAGGTTGCGTGCGTGGTCTGACGGGGTTGGTGCGGTGCCAAGGGCCGTGGGCCACCAGGAGTCGTCCCAGGCGGACGGGGTGTTTCCGAGGATGAGGACTTCCGTTTTGTCTGAGTTCAGTTTCAGACGGCTGAGTTTCATCCATTCTGCGACGTCTTTCATTCCATCTTGCAGGTTGGTCTTGGCGCTAGTGGGGTCCTTGGTGAGGGAAAGTATCAGCTGAGTGTCATCGGCATAGGAGGTGATGTTGATGTTGTGTTTGCGTACGATGTCGGCGAGGGGGCTCATGTAGACATTGAAGAGAGTCGAGCCACAAGCCCTTGACAAACTGTACGTGCGATGAAGGACACAGACATGTTGAAATTTGCATGTTCTCCTCATAGCTGTCAGGAGTAATCACACAATCTAAATACACACACAGTGCATGCAACAAAGGCTGTGTGTCAGTGCTCATGTCAACCAAAGAAATAGGGAAGGACATCTGAGACACTTCCTTGCTTAACTTTGACATCCAATCTGTGCAGGTCACTCAGACACTACACAAGTGCTGTGGCTGTTGTTCAGTGATGTGTGGAGGGTCAGTCATGTTATCTTGTAAACCCTAGAAATGTTAGGACAAATATTGCTTACCTTATAGATGAAGCAATGTTTATTATTAAAGTTGACAAGTATGACTTACCTAGATGTGCATGAATGAAGGGAAAGTGAGGATCAGGAAGATGTGTACTAAGGGAAATTTGCAGAAAGTGTGCCAGCAATGTTGACCTAGAAGCATACATCACACAATCTGTCTTCAATGTGTGTGAATGATCACACATTTTCAAATACTCACTGTACAAAATCACAATGTTGCCATGTAGCACCAGACACATATTCACACACATTGTGTAGCACAGTACATATTCCAGTCACATTTGCCAACAACTAAAACTGTGTGCTTAGATAGCACAAACAACTGTGACAGAAGCAAGTGGCAACTGACAGTATCTGTACCCTGGGTTTGCAGATATGACCCGGTTCCACTATCTGCCAATGAGCTAACAATGCATCTGGGGAACAAATCTCACATATGTAGACATAGTCATGTCAAACCCTAGTAAATGATGAGACGTCCAACACAAACAAGCTGTAAGTCACTAGTATATAACAGGACAAGGCTGACATCAACAACCTAAAAGTCACCAAAACATAGTTAGGCATGGGACCACAATTGTGCAGTTGGATGTCTGCAGTTGACTGTGCATTGCAGTGCTGATTTTAAACTTGAAGATGCCAGCCCCCCCTTTCTCCAGAGGGGGCTACATCCTCTCTTGACACAGTCAGTGACCTAAAGTCTGCGCACAGTGAACTGTGCTGAGGGGACTACAGTCAACTTGTGCACACACCAGCAACAATGGGGCTTGGGGGCATACAAAATGCCACTGGAACACTGATGAGCAGCCCTGCTGTACAGATTGGGTGGTAAAAGGGAAGTCTTGCAAAACTAAAGGGTGTGTAAATGTGCAGTCAAATTGTATGTGCTAACCGAATTATCACTAAAATGTATCCTACATGTCCCACATAAGTGGACCAGGCTTGGTGTGGCCTCTAATGTTATGCATGGACTAATGAGAACATTCACCATATGGCATGGTGTATGTCCAAAAATTAAAACTCTGAACACTTAAATACAGTACACATGTATCTACATAGGGGAACATGGTAAACACTGATATGAGCACATAGCTTTGCTACAATGGTGCACAATTATCCATGATGGAATTGAAAATTAGTAGCTAAAGACACCACTGTAGTATGCATTACTGATCACACATGAAAAACACTTGTCAATCACTACCATATCACATAACTTACAACGTGGCATATGTCAGTACACCATTTACAGGAAATTGCATGCATGGGGAACTGTACGTTACACCAATACACAAGGAGACAGTGTGTGGGAGAAAGGGGGAACACAACCGTACTCAGCTCCCAATATAACTGCAAACACACAAAAAGGAGTACGGGGTTCTATTATTACAACGAGGGGCAGACCTATGGTGCACCAGTTGTGCCACCAGAATGACATTGTGTTAGACCAGCAATAGACGTTCCATCACATATGTACACTCACAATACATACATTGTACATATTGAGTGTACATATGTGAAAACATGTATGTGGAAAAATGTCTCATACACATTTGCAACCAATGTCAGTCCTCCAATGCATCCCACATACCTACATGTGGTTGTATGACAGAACCACGCATGGCACAATCATGCATGGCTTAGCAATGCAGTCGGAACTACGAGTGCCTCTTACCACGCATGCCTTTACAACGAATTTCATTGTAAACGCATGTTTAGTTAAGGTATATTAGGTAATGCCATGTGTGGTTGTATGATACAACCCCCTCGACCCCTTCGCCCCCTCCCTAAACCCTACCCTGTCCTAAAAACAACCCCAACACCATGCCCCCCTAAACCGTGAAAGCTACCATGCCCTGTCCTAAAACCTACCCTGCCCTGTCCTAAAAATGACCCCTCCCCCACCCATCCTTAACTCTAAAACCTACCCCACTCTGTCCTAACACTACTGTGACCCCCACCTCACCCTAAACCGTAAAAGCCACCCTGACCTGTCCTAAAAACTACCCCACCCTGTCCTACAAACTACCCGACTGCCACCCCCAAACCCTAAAACGTACCCTGCCCTGTCCTAAAAACTACCCCCACTGCCTTAAACCCCAAAAGCTATTGTCCCTGTCTTAAAACCTATCCCTCCTTGTCCTAAAAACTACCCCGACCCCCGCCTTAAATCCTAGCCTGACCTAAAAACTACCCCACCCTATCCTAAAAATTACCCTGACCCTCACCATCACCTTAAAACCTGCTCTGCCCTGTCCTTAAAACTACCTCAACCCCTGCCCCACCCTAAACCCTAAAACCTTATCTGTCCTAAAAAATACCACACTCTGTCCTAAAAATTACCCCGACCCCCACCCCGTCCTAAACCCTAAATTCTACCTTGTCCTAAAAACTACATCATCCTATCCTAAAAACGACCCTGACCCCACCCTAAACCCTAAAACCTACCCTTCCTGTCCTAGAAAACTACCCTCACCCCAAACCGACCTAAACCCTAAAACCTACTCTGTCTTAAAACCTCCTCTACCCTGTTCTAAGAACTACCCCGATCCCCTGTCCCTGCTCTAATTCCTAAAACCTACTCTGCCCTGCCCTAAAAAAAATACCCCGATCCCCCGCCCCAACCCTAAAACCTACACTATGCAAGAAACTCCCTCACTCTGTCCTAAAGACTACCCCAACTCCCCACCCCACCCTAAAACCTACCCCTGTCCTTAAAACTACCCCAAACCCTGCCCCACCCCAAACCTCAAAACTTACCCTGTCCTAAAAACTACCCAACCCTGTCCCAAAAACGACCCCATCCCCACCCCACCCTCAACCCTAAAACCTACCCCACCTTGTCCTAAAAATTATCCCACTCTGTTCTAAAAACTACCCGACCCACTGCCCCCAGCGTAAACCCTAAAACCCACCTCACCCTGTCCTAAAAACTACACGACCCCCTGCCCCCAGCCTGAACTATGAAACCTACCCCATCCTGTTCTAAAAACTACCCCGTCCCCCTACCCATTCCCTGAACTCTAAAAGCTACCCCACCCTGCCCTTAAAAATCTCCCCATACCTGCCCCAGCCCCACTTACCCGGCCGCTGTGTTCCTCTTCCGGCTGTTCCTCCTGTGTGTCTGAACCACGCGAATGCATGGTGCCTTAACCACGCATTTGCGTGGTTCAGACACATGCGTGGTTCAGGGCAAGCGCAGTAACAATTGTATGCTTATGGCTGTGTGGCTCCGCCCGCGTTGTAAAGGCTGTTTCCCCTACATACATATGGAAACATCTTCCTGTGTTTCCTTTACAAAATATACATGCATTCATATTTACCTATAGCATTCAAAATTAAAGACCCATTGCACCTTTTTGTGAAATGTGATACTGAGTGCTCTGTCAGCCATCCCTCTAAAATTCACCCATACCCGTAATGCTATAAAAAATTATGACGCATACAGTCATTTTTAGCCACTGCATATACTAAAACTTAAGCATTGCACCTGCACGTATAAATTAAACATTATGGGGGTCATTCCAACCTTGGCGGGCGGCTACCCCATTTGGCCGCCATGCGGGCAAAATTCCGCGGCCCCCATTCTGACATTCCCGCTGGGCCGGCGGGCGCTAACCAAGTTAGCGCCCGCCGGCCCAGCGGGAATGAGGGCCGCAACACAGGAGCCGGCGGTGTTGCAGCCGTGCGACGGGTGCAGTTGCACCCGTCACGCTTTTCACTGTCTGCAAGGCAGACAGTGAAAAGTGACAGTGAAAAGCTGGCTGGGGCCCTGTCAGGGGGCCCTGCACTGCCCATGCCAGTTGCATGGGCAGTGCAGGGGCCACCAGGGGCCCCAGGACACCCCTTACCGCCAGCCTCTTCCTGGTGGTGAAAACCGCCAGAAACAGGCTGGTGGTACGGGGGTAAGAATCCCCAGGGCAGCGCTGCTTGCAGCGCTGCCCTGGCGGATTCTCCCAGCCGGGGCAAAAACGGCGGAAAACCGCCGGCCCCGGCGGGCCGACTGCGGCTTTACCGCCGTGGTCAGAATGCCATTGGAAGCACCGCCAGCCTGTTGGAGGTGCTTCTGTCATTCGTGACGCTGGCGGTCCAAGACCGCCAGGGTCAGAATGACCCCCTATGTCTGGTCAGCCATCCTGCAAAAATACATGCATGCCCATCATGCGTAAAAAAAAAAAGCGACGCTTGTCATGAACACGTGGCGCATATGCCCAGGAAGTGATGTAAAAAAAAGTCCTTGCTGCACACATGGAGATGTGAACTTACTTTCACTTTCCTTTTACAGTCCTTTTGTCTGTGCTTGGGAGAGATTGTATGGTGCTTATGCTGGTATGAGGAGTGGTTATTTTTGAGTCTATTGAACTGTCTGCTGTGTTTTGTTATTAAAGTCCATTTTGTTGTGTATTTTTCATTTTGTGCTGTTATTGTCTGTGAATTTTGGGGTGTTTGTCTTTGGGGTAGATACGTTTGTTGGGGTAGTTGAGGTTATTGGGGGATTTCTATTTTTTTGTGGGTTTAAGGGTTGCACTGAAATCTTTGTGCAACATGTCAGGGAAGGGAAGGACTAAGAGAATGCCTGGTGTTGAGCTGGGAGGGTTTATATGGCTGGTGTGCCGCTACCTCCCAAACATGGCCGCCATGGGTGGCCGTGTCATCATGGGATACAAACTGATGCATGGAAGCTGAGCTGGGGCACGATGCTGTTAACCCGGATCTTCTCTGTACCGCTGACTGACCATTAGCTGCAGTAACGGTGGGCAGACCTGATGTCCCTTGAACAGAATCTCCTGGATCACCTGTGAATTGAGGTCAGTGGAACTGTTGGTAAGTACCCCTTAAATGTACCTTAATCTTAATTTGCATGACTGTAGGCCATAGGGGTTACTTCACCATGTAATGACATAGGTCAGGACTGCAAGTAGTGTGTCTGGGCCAGCCTGCATCCACGAGCAGGGCAGCAATGCACCGGCAAGCTGACAAATACTAAATTCCTGTCTTTGTACCCTGTATTTCACCTGAATAATTTGAAGTGCACAAAAGTAAACACACATGTGTCATGATGCAAGGGTGCTTGTTTCCGAAGCACTCCTGTCCGTGTCCATCAGGGGCTTGACCACTGTGGTATTTTGCACAGTCATGTTAATGTGATGACAAACATGACACAGGAGTATATGGAGTCATGGATGCTTGTTTTCAAGGGGCCTCCATTCACTTAGAAAGATTAGCGCCTTAATTTATGGTGCAATCATGGAAAGTACCACAATAGCATCATAAACTATGACGCTATTGCCCTAACATGTGCCATGGTGTGCCATATGTTAAATACTGCACACACATGGAGGCGTTAGGTGCTGGTAGGGGTGTGCTGAAAAAGTGGCATATCAGAGATGAAGCACCAGTTTTTGAAATATTTAGACGAATGTGCTATGCTTCTGACAATTGTCAATGTTCTGTCCTCAGCAAAATGTTACTAATGTAGTTGAGACATGTACATATGGGTCAAGCCCAGATATGTATGTGTTTGCGTGGCCTCACAATGTCTGTCAAATTGACATTTTACAGAGGGCAGTTGGTCATTCCCTAACCTGAATCCTCTAGGTTAATCAGCTTAACATGTGGAATGTGTAGCATTTGTCAATGCTGTTCTTTATTCAGCATTCACAGAGCTATGTTTTCATGCCATGTCTTGCAGGTGGACCTGCCCCCAACACCATTGGTGAGGTTGAAAGATTTGCAGACCCGATGCTGCAGGTAAATGATACCTTGTATGTCTAATGTATAGTGCAAGGGTTGTGTGTGAAGTTGTATGATGTGTGCAATGCAATGTTAAAATAGCATGTGCGTCAATTAAGACACCATTATTCATCATTAGATATTGTCAGCATGTCTGATGTCATGTTGAGGATGTGGAGTACAACAAATTGATTCACTAGTGGCAACATGTGCTGCAAGGGCCTTGTTAATTTTAGAAAAGGTAAATATGCACACAACCACAGTGATGTCAGTCAAGATATGTGGCAGAAATGCTGAATCTAAAAAATGTATGGATGTTGGCATCATATTGGTCACAGCACATGCTACTGCATTGTGTGCCACACATATCACACAGTAACTCTGGGCATGTTACAATTAAGGATCATGTGAAGAGGTCACTAAGGGGCTTAACAATGAGCCACTTGCGCCGCCGGTGCTTCAGTTCTCTTTAGTAAAAGAGTAATGCACCACCCACTTGAGGAGCTTTAAGAAAAGCCCCATAGTTAGTTGAGTCCACACTGAAGTTTCAGACCTTGTTCTGATGCGTGTAGTCCATGTCTACGGATTATAGCAAAAAGATGTATGCAGAGGGACATACATGATCTACCCAGCATGAGGAGTGCGACCGAGCATGGTCACATTACTGGGGTATGGGATGTGCATGGTGAATGTTTACCTGGTAATTAGGAGATGTTATAAGCTTGTGCACAGTTAGTGTGCAACATTGGTTAGCAATTATACTTAGGCCATGAACAATGTAGTGTAGATGGTTGTGATGCAGAATTTTATTGACTTTGGCCCTGATTATGTTTTACGTGTTGTGGAGGACAACATGTGTTATCCGAAGATACTGTTTCCATTACATGATTGTTCTTTCTATGCCCAATGCAGATTTTAATGACATGATCCCCTCATGTTTTAGCGGCCACAATGAATCCTGCACAGAAGAGTGCTTTTGAAAAAAGATCAGACCGATACAGGCACATTCGTGCTGTCGAGAAAGGGTTCCACAGGATGGCCTGAAGGTATCAGAGTGAGAAAGCATCAGGGTCCTGGCACGCATTTCCTGAGGGAGGACCGGCTAAACAGGCCACAACCAGCACAAACTCAAGTGGCAAGTCTAAGAAGAAGGTAAGGGGTGACTCTGCAGGTTCCACCCCCTCAACATCTACAGGCCCTTCTCCAGTACCATCACATCCCCAGCCAAGACCAGGAATCATGCTCCTACTTTTGAACTGGGAATGCGGAAGGACATGGCAGACCTAAAGGTGAGGTTGGACAAATTGGAGCAAAACACAGATAAGATAAACAAGATGAAGAGGCACTGTCTTTGGACCCTTTATTCTTTTCAGTACCTTCCCTTTCCCTAGTTTTTCACAGTTCTTAGTTATAGTATGTTTTAAATAGGTTGGTTAGTTAGTTTAGTGTAGGTTATTTTTAGGACATAGTTTGTTTAGTTATGGGGTGGGTCTTTGAGTTTTTTGTTTTTTTTTGTGTGGGGGGGTGGTTTTGTGCAAAAAAATAAAAAATAAAAATAAATGTAAAAGAATAACAAAACATATATATTTGTTTAGGTAATAGGTTTAATAAATTAATGTTTAGCTGTAGTTACTGTAGTCCTTGTCGTCTGATGTCTCTTAAAGGTGTGGGAGGTCAATGTTTATCGGGTGACATTATATGTAAAGGATAAGTTAAGGTAAGATTAGTTAGCTGTAGGGATATGTTATGATTGGATAATTTAGTTTAGGTTAGTGTAGGTTACTAAGCAGTTTAGGAAATTGATAGATAGAAATGTGTTAGTATTTTTAAAATTTGTTTGTTGCTACAATATGGTCTCCATAATGATTAAATATTTGGGTGGTATCATGTCTGCACAGGTAACTTTAGACAAATGCCTTTGGGTGTGCATCCAGTAGTGATTTACATGTGTGACTATATGTATTCCCTATGTTTATGTACCTCTCTGATTGGCAGTGATATAACGTCAGCTACTCAATAACCTATTCTGCACTCTTCGTGACACTCTGATTGTGCATGGATACACATCCCAAAACAGATTATCTGACACCATCAATGTGTGTTGGTAAGTAATGTGACATTCATTGGTTAAAAGTGTGGAACATTGCACTCCAACTGAATTGGGAAATTGGTACTGACACACTCAAGGCTCCCTCTCACAGTCTTACATATTTCTTATTTAGTTGTCACACCAACTGGTTACATGTTACTGGTGCAACCATCCAAGATCTTTCCGGACATCTTACAAGCCATCAAAAAACTTGAATGGTACCTGTTTTATTACATGCTTGGAAAACTCAGAAATGTTGTGCCAGTCCACAATGCTATCAGTCAACGTAGTCATGTTTGAGTCAATGTGTGTGGCTTGGTGTCTGACACAAAGCCACACGTCCTTTTGTTAAGTACTCAGCGGCCTATTTATCGTCAAAATATTGGAGCTAAAGTCATTTTTTGGGATATGTGAAACCACCTTGCATCAATGAGACGAAAGGTAGGTGTTCCAGTCAAAAATATTACTGAAAGCCCCTAGTGCTTTATTTATCCTCCCGTGCAAAGAAATGTGCACGTGTGGGCCTAAATAATGGCGCTAAGCCTGCTTAGTGCCATTTTTTAATGCCTCGGTCAGACCAGGTGTTAGGGGACTTGTGGACCCATTTTCATGGTCAAACACCATGGAAAGGGCCCACAGGTGCCCACCCCAAGCCCAAGGAACACCCACACCAGAAGGACACCAGAGGAACTGAAATGGGCCCCCCTACATGGCACTGGGTGCAATGGCCTTGTCAAGGGGACACAGGCCTCCTGTGCTGGCCATTGGGGTGGTGGGCATGAGTTTTGTAAGACAGAGGTCATGTGGTATAGATGGTTTCGCATCAGGAAATGACGCTAGGCTGGTTAACGGATTTTTTTTTGCCTCTAACCAGCCTAGTGTAATTTTTTGTGGCAAAAACCCCTTCCCCCGTACCACCACCCCCACCCGACTAACGTCATTTTACCAGACGCTAGCCAACCTTTAGTGCCGGCTTGTGGGATTCCATATGTTTGGAGCTGTGGAATGATGCAGGCCGGCGCAATACATTTTGACATAAAACTGCATTTGTGCAGTTTTGCGTCAAAAAGTATAAAAGTATACAAATAGGACTCAGTGTATTGGCTTTCCACAATGCATACAGTTCGAACATTTATTGGATCAACAACAAAAGCAACACATAGGTTAATTTACTAATCTTTTTGTATGTGCACATTTTTTCTCAGATGATGTACAATCTACAGTATATTTATCCCATGAGAGATCCCAAGCCATTGAAAGTCCTGTCAGAGCCCAAGGGGGAGAGACATGTCATGAACCATGTGTAGGAGCGGAGTGCATCAGTGAGGAGGTGTTTAATTTGGGACTAGGTAGAATTTGAAACTATGACAGTCCATGCGTGATGAGCCAACAGTGGTAGAGTGAAGAGGGTACGTTGCCAGATGTTACAACACTGGCATGACCTTAAGCACAGAACTAAAGAGATACTGTCTATGTTCCACAGACTTTAGTACAGGGTGTTTTTTCTGGTGAATGACGTTCTTGCCACATCTTCATCCTCTGATGTGTGTGGTGCCTCCTGTGCGATGGTTGGTTCCGGTGTTGAAGTTGAGGCGGGCACACATACACCAGGGGATGGAGGTGTGTAATCAGAGGTCCCGGCAGCTGTCATCTGTAGGAAAACGAAAGGCATCACTGCAGCAAGGAGGAACTGCTGGTTTCGTAACACAGCAGCTACATCACGGTGGTAGGCAGCCCGGTTTTCAATGAGAGAAGCCACCATCCGCTGAATGGACTCTAGGACATTTTGGATATCCCCCAGCCTGTTGTCAATTATGTTGCTGCCAATTTGGGAGGGCATTTGATCGAGCTTCTGCCTCTGGATACCCGCTATGTCCGCCAGGAACTGCTGGAGTCTACATAGCAGAGAGTGGGTGCCTCTGATGGCAGAAGAGTTTTCCTTATTTGGACTGAGGCACCTCTGCACTCCTCTAAGCTGCCCACCATGGTCTCCATCACCACCTGCGCATGCTGTGCCAGCTCCCTCTGGACTCCTACTGCTGTTTCCTGAAAGATAATGTCTGGGCCCTCAGAGTCCAGGACTGTGGCTGTACTAGGTGGTGCTGTGTGTTTGTTAGTGGGTGATTAATGTGGAGACCCCGCAATGCTGTGTGTCCTTCCTGCAACGGGAGATGGTGTCTGGATGGCACCCAGGACATTCTGGAGAGTGTCAGGTGTCAGCATTGATGTTTGGCAGCTGGTCATCCAAACCATCAGAAAAATCCAGAACAGGCTGCTACACAGGAGGTAAGGCATTATCCTCTGCAATGGGATAGTGAAATGTCAATCTTAGACTGCAGTGGCTGTTGACATGAGTCATCATGTTCTTGATACTGGTGCCTTAGTGACATGGTACAGCCCCACACATCAAGGCACTCATTGATGGGACCCTAGTGGCACACTGTGCCACATGAGCATCATTGTTATTTAGTCACCATTGGCACAATTTACCAGTCCAAATTTCCCAGTCTGTTCCACCCACCTTGAATGCATTATCATGGCCTACTATTTATGTGCCCCTCCCTCACCTGACACTGCATGTAGTTGACATTCCATGAGTACTGTTGGGAATCTTCCCATGCAACACATGTGTAACCCACCCAGCATCTGATGCTTTCCAAATTTGTCACATCTGGGTTTGCTTTAATTTAGTCCAAGAAGTCAAGGGTGGTGTGGAAGTGACAAGTGGGTGTCTGAGAACTTTATATGTCCCATGATTTTAGTTGTTCAATGTGTGTTGCATTGTGCATCACACATAGGGCAAACTTTAAATGTATATGGTGCAATGATCCTGAGACACCACTTTCCTTTCACCCCCTCCCCCGGCCCCAGCTAACAACACCATGGTAGCACCTTATTTACATTACTGTTCACCATGGTGGACATTTCCACAGTAGTCTCACGAGCTATGACACTATTGTGCTACTTTACTACATTGACACAATAAATGATGGCACTAGTGCAGCAAAGCACAGGAAGGTTGATGAATTACAATGGCTGTGTCACTTTAACATCTGAGTTTGGCAGCCCTTACAAATGACATTAAAAGATGGGACAGTGAAATCTTTATGATTTGTCTGCCCGATTTGTTCTGCCCCCCCTGCGGGAGTACTGTCCCCCTTGCATACATCATTTCTGGCAAAGGCATATTGTGGCACAAGGATTTACAAAGTGGAGCTATACATGCATAGTGTGACTTTGTTAATGTGGCAAAAGGGGAGTGGGCAGCTTCAGTCCACATTGTCATCAATCGATATGATGATGATTCAGCACTAGGACCTTGTAAATATGGCCCCTAGTGAGAGGATAAGACCACTTGTAGCTGATGTTATGCATCAAGGTGTGCCTTTGTGCATGACACCAACCTCCCCACTACACAGGCAGCTTTGCAGCATGGTGACATGGGAGCTACTTGTAAAGCAGCACTGATGATATTCACAGACATGCCCCACATGTTGTGTATGATCACATTTGTGCCCATTCATAAAGGTGCATGGAGGCGTATTCCAGTTCTTGCTGGCCCACCCTGTGCACCCTTCTATTGTGAGTCTGTCTGTCCATCGTGGCTTGTACTGGGCTAATTGGGGTCTCTCTGGGGTCTCTCCTGTCCTGCTTTCTCCATCTTGAGTCCTCGTGGCTTATGTTTGGCATTTTAGCTGGCTTTTTTTTAGGCCTGTGCAGCAGAAATGGAGCTTGCACTTTTTGTGTCAAATACAGTGCCGCAAATCATGCTAATGCCACTTTTGTAGCATTAATGTAATTTTTCTTTATGATCTTTCGCAAAGGTTAACATACTTTTTTTGACACTAGCCTTTCCTTAGCGCCATGGTGCTCCGTTTTATAAATATGATGCACGGATGGCGCTAAGGAAAGTCATTATGCAATGTTAACTTTTTTGACACACAACTGCGCTAGGGCTGTTGTGAGTAATTTTTCTTAAATTTGGGCCTTAGTTTGATAGGTTTTTGAATAAAACATGACGAGCCACACCATGAGACAGAACAATAATTATTTGCATTTTCTCCAACAGCTAAAAGTTACTAGTAAACTCACACATGAATGTGTGAAACAGACTTCTCCAAAGAGCTTTACAACTTCCTGTAAGTATCTCTCCTGTGGGCAGGCCAGCCTAATAAATTAGAAACTTTTGCTTTGTTGAATTAATATATGTATGCCAAAATTGAAAAGCCTATACTCAAGGCAAAATGTGTGTATTTTCAGAAATTATAAACTGATGTTTGGAGAAAAACATTAGATTTTTCAAAATAGATTTAAAGTTGATGTGAGTGATGAATCACGTGGCAGTGGAGAGCCCTATTACCAATACTTCCTACTTCCTTAGTACCAAGGCTATTACAGCTAAGGCTGACACGTTAGCTATACAAAGGCATTATCAACTGATAAAGCCTTTTACCGCTGACAACCCTAACTGATGCACCAAGGCAAAACCTGCTGGTAAACTTGTATGAAGTAACCACAGATGTATTTTGTCGGATATGCTCACCATTACAACACTAATCATTTTAGTGGGTTGGGGTGATTTCAATTAAACATAAGTAGCTCTTGTTAGAGGAAAGGTTGGAGACCCCTGGTGTAAATTGTGTTAGTTGTACCTTGTTACTGCTGAATATTCGCTTCTCTTTATCACTGTAGGCCTCATCACTAGTAGTTCTGAGTGGTCTCACAGCTTGTTCTACAGGGGTGCCAAATGGCATATTTACAAGTGTTATTGGGTGTGCTATAACCATGTGGTATTATTTCCCTCAGTGAATATCCCAGTAATAACAGGACATATGCTATGTCCCGTTATGGGCCTTTACCTCATGCATGCCAGTTAAAGGGTTGGTAATGCCTCATTCCACTTAACTGGCTATCTTGTGAAGGGGGTACAAATACAAGAAATGATGGGAGAAAAGTCTCATATAAATAATATTGCTCCCAAAGAAACAAAGGGTTGTCTGAGGATGTCATGGTGAAACTAATAAGCTAATTCAGGCAGACAGTCATGCAAAGATGTGTTATCCATTATACAGGTGACATTATGTGGCGGAATATAAGGTAAAATTGTACACTGGCATTAAACAATGGTGCTGATTAGAACAAATCACTAAAGTAGATGGTGTGGGTGTGCATAGATCTAAACTAGTTGATGTAGACAAACTGTTGTTTTTATGGTGTGTGAGGTTTTTATATTTGTATTTTTTGTGGTGGTGGTCCTGTTATTGTAATGATTTTATTTAATTGTACAATACATCTTATTCTGATTTTGTTAACTTTGCACAACTAAGAAATAATTTTCACATAATCACAGTTCACTCTCTTAAGTATCAAGTAAGGCAACGTTTAAGCAAAAACATTTTTTATTTTCAAGGAACAACACACTTAGCTGAGGTCAGTTTAGCAGATCTCCACCAGTTCAGAGGGCAAATACTAGATGACCAGAGTACCAAAATAATAATAATTATGGTTTATCCTGCCCATTAACACATTATGGCCCTCATTACAACCCTGGCGGTCAGTGATAAAAATAAAGTAGAAATACGAAAATGCAATTGAAAAGTATATACATATGTACAAACAAGGGACACTGCCCAGTCCTCAATGTGCGTTGGCCACAGGGCCACATTACAAAGTCCAAGGCCCCACTTGACTCCTGCAACAACACAGAAAGAACACTGCAGGGGCATCAGTTCGAAAATAGGCAGGCACCTTAGGGGGACGGGGAAGGGGGGGCCACCTCAGCCGGCAGATGGAACAACACAAACTGGTCCTGGAGGGGGCAACATGCCCTGTGCTTGGTCCTGGGGAGTGCAAGGCCACAATCTCTCAAGTGGGTGACTTGCCCACTGGCTCTGGAGGGGGCAACATGCCCTGTGCTTGGTCCTGGGGAGTGCAAGGCCACAGTCTCTCAAGTGGGTGACTTGCTCACTGGCTCTGGAGGGGGCAACATGCCCTGTGCTTGGTCCTGGGGAGTGCAAGGCCACAGTCTCTCAAGTGGGTGACTTGCCCACTGGCTCTGGAGGGGGCAACATGCCTTGTGCTTGGTCCTGGGGAGTGCAAGGCCACAGTCTCTCGAGTGGGTGAATAGCCCACTGGTTCTGGAGGGGGCATTGTGCCCTGTGATCTTTATCTTGGAGAGGATGAGATGAGTGGGTGCCATACCCACTGGTTCTGGAGGGGGCAGCATGTCATGTGATCATCCTGTAGAGGATGGGGTGAGTGGGTGCCATGCCCACTGGTTCTGGAGGGAGCATCCTGCCCTGTGATCTTCATCCTGGAGAGGATGGGGTGAGTGGGTGCCATAGCAACAAAAAAGGATGATGGAAGGATTGTTGAAATTTTTCAAACACTCACCCCCAGCCACAGATCTGGGTTTAACCCATTGTTCTTTTGCTCACCATGCCACCCCAGTTTGGACCCAGCCATATGCAAATCAGTCTTGACCCTGTTCCCCATGGGGACAGTCCAGCCCGAACTGCCAGGCCAGGCCAGATCCTCCCAGGACCGGAAACAAGCATCCTGGGACCGGTTTCAGGGTATCACCCTTCATCAGCCAGGCTAGCATGAATCTAGTGGCCCAGTGAGCAAGGGACCCACGTCTGGGCATACCCTTCCCACTTAGGGCAACTATAACAACACAAAAGGATGATGGACGGAGTGATGAAACTTTTGAAACACTCACCCCCAGTCACAGATCTCGGTTTAATCCATGGTTCTTTTGCTCACCATGCCATCCCAGTTTGGACCCAGCCATATGCAAATCAGTCTTGACCCTGTTCCCCATGGGAACAGTCCAGCCCGAACTGCCAGGACAGGTCCTCCCTGGACCAGAAACAAGCATCCTGGGACCGATTTCAGGGTATCACCCTTCATCAGCCAGGCTAGCTTGAATCCAGTGGCACATACCCACTGGTTCTACAGGGGGCATTGTGTCCTGTGATGCAGATCTTGGTGACAGCAAGGTCACAGTCTCTCAGCTGGGTGTCATACCCACAGGATTTGCAGGGGGCAGGCTTCACAACAGCCCATGGATGCAGGACTACAGACTGTCCACCGGTGGTGATGCCTGCTCAGTGGTGGTGCTGCTGCTGGTGATGGTGGGGGGAGGCTCCTGCCCATCGCCTGCAGCCTTTGACGGCTGCCCACTGCTGGTGGTGCTGGTGGTGGTGGTGCTGGTGGCGGTGCTGCTGCTGGTGATGGTGGGAGGCTCCAGCCCATCTCCTGCAGCCTGAGACGGCTGCCCACTGCTGGTGGTGCTGGTGGTGGTGGTGCTGGTGGCGGTGCTGCTGCAGGTGGTGGTGGGGGAAGTTCCTGCCTATCCCCTGCAGCCTCGGACGGCTGCCCACTGCTGGTGATACTGGTGGTTTTGCTGGTGGTGGTGCTGCTGCTGCTGGTGGTGTGGGGAGGCTCCAGCCCATCCCCTGCAGCCTCGGACAGCTGCACCACCATGCTTGGTGGTAGGAGCTCCGACTGAGTCCCAGCACCAGGCCCCTTGTCCTTTCTGCCTGCTGGTGCAGGCCCCTTGCCCTTCCTGGCAGCACCTGGGGATTGTTCCTTGCCCTTCCTTGCAGCAGCTGGGGGTGGCTCTTTGCCCTTTCTTGCAGTACTTGGGGCAGGCACCCTTTCGGTGTGGCTGCCTGGTGCCTGGGATCCTTTTTCACCACAATTTGCTGTGGACACTACTGGGCCTGTGGACTGGGTGGCTGAGGTGCTTGCCTGGGTTTTATCCACCCAGGGCAGACATGAAGGACGGGGGGAGGGGTAGGGAAGAGGTCAATGGTGGAGAGGAAAAGCTTCTTAGGGACATTGAGGGGGGAAGAGGGAGAAGGTTTTGGAGTGGAGGAAGAGGAAGTGGTTGTAGGAGGTGTCTGTCTGCTATGTTTGGGTACAGGTGCATGGACTGGATGCTGCTGTGAGGTGGATGGCTGTTGGGTGTCTGAGTGCTTGCATTTGTGTACCTTGGGAGGGGGGACAGACACAGTGGGAGAAGACACAGGGGATGTGTGCATGGATGTTTGGGTGGTGACTACCAGTGAGGTGTGTGTTCTGATAGATGTGCTGCTGATGGAGGTAGTGGATAAGGATGTAGTGCATGCAGGTGTGGGTGTTGACGCAACTGGGAGGGAGGTGGAGGATGAGGAGGAGGGGGCCACAGTGGAGGCAGTGGATGTTGGTATGTCTGCATCTGGATGGTGTTTGTGTGAGTGCCTGTGGGATGAAGTGTGGTGCCTATGTTTTCCTGTGCCACTCTTGTGTGTTGTCCTGTGTGCATGCTGGTCTGCCTGTGTGCTTGGGATAGGTTGTGGTTGTGGGGAATGGGATTGGGATTGGGTAGAGGAAGTTGGAGTTGGGAGGGTGGAAACAGGGACAATGGCTGCCATCAGTGAGGAGGCCAGAGCCCGGATTGATCTCTGTTGGTCCGCCAAGCCAGTGTGAATGCCCTCCAGAAATTCATTGGTCTGTTGCATTTGGGCTGCCAGCCCCTGGATGGCATTCACAATGGTTGACTGCCCAACAGAGATGGATCGCAGGCGATCAATAGCCTCCTCACTCAAGGCAGCAGGGCTCACTGGGGCAGGGCCTGAGGTGCCTGGGGCGAAGGAGATGCCCACCGTCCTGGGTGAGCGGGCATGGGCAACTCAATGAGGAGCTGCTGGGAGGGCGGTGCTGGTACGGGGGGTGGCGGCTGTACCTGTAGCTGGGATGGGCACAGAGGTGTCCGCCACCACCAGGGTGCTTCCATCGGAGGAGGTATCCTTGTCTGAACTGTCCCCTCCTGTCTCCACCGTGGTGCTCCCCTCGCTCTCCGTCCCGCTGGTGCCCTTACTGTCGGTGTACTCTGCCTCGTGGGTCCTGTGGGATGCAGCTCCCTCCCTCGCCAATGCCTCTGCTCCTCTGCCAGATGATGCTAATGCACAGAAGGACAGGATAACAAAACAAAAAGGCGGGGGCAAAGGATACACTAGGTCAATGGCTGCACCTACACCACAGTTGGCGTACACAGCACTGTCACACACAGGGAACAGCCCTATGCACTATGCAATGCACTACAAGTAACAATGCTAATCACCAGGGCATGGGAGGGAGACAAACCGCCAACTGCAGCATACCTGGGACCCACACAGCTCTGCCCAGTAGTGGATGCCTACTAGCTAGGTTGGAGGAATTTTACATCAGATCCATGCCCCACAAGGAACCTACTCTGCAATGTCAGGCCTGGCCTAGGGACACCCACAGACACACATCCCCCACCCTACCATGCGTAAGTAGTAATGATGGGCACTGTACTCACCCCCTTGTGGCTGCTGTGATGCCCTCAAGCGCCCATCCAGCTCCGGATAGGCCACCGTCAGTATGTGGGCCATCAGGGGGGTCAGGTTTTGACAGGCACCCCTTCCTCGTTGGGAGGCCATCCCCAGCTGGGCCTCCGCTGTCTTCCGTGCCCAGCGTCTCAGGTCCTCCCACCGTTTCTGACTGTGGGTGCTCCGCCTGTCGTAGACCACCAGGGTCTGCACGTACTTGGCGATGGCACGCCATACACCCTTCTTTTGATGGGCGCTGACATGCAGACGAATCCTGTCCTGGCTGTTACACTCATGGCCCATGATAGCCCTTCCCATCCCCTTATGCACAGACATTGCCCAGCATACATGCTGCACGCTGCCCAGGGCCCATCCACCAACCCACCCCTACACGAGGCCTTCACACACAGCACTCCATGCATTCATGCCTGATGCATCTTGCTCACAGTTTACTCACCTGTTAGTCTGGAGGCCCATGCAGCAGTCCGTCCTAGGGTAGAACCCCATCCACTAGTCTCTTCAACTCCTCTGAAGTGAAGGCAGGGGCCCTTTCCCCAGTTACACGGGCCATTGTCGGGTCCAGACACAGGTCACAGCAGCACATGCAGTGTAGGTCCTCTCCTGTTGAAGGTCAGGTAGCAAGTGAGTGAACAGATAGAAAATGGCGGTGACGTCCATGGCGGTGCATACCATCACCGCCGGAGTACATCACCATTGGTCACTGTACCCCATAGGGCCCAATATTATCCAATGAAGATCCTGACCGCTTCCCAACGTCAGCGGAATTACCTCACTTCCACATGTCCCTCCATACAGGACAGGCGGATGCCATTTCGAGGGGGGGGCAGTGCATGGATCATAACTGCATCACAGATCACAATTGTACATACAGGACATATGCCACTAATACACTTAAAATTCATATCATGCATTGAACTGTAGTGGCTACAAAGTACAGTTTATGACAGGCTCCTCACTCTTTTGTCCCTTAGACTGCAACCGCTGGGGATGAATAGGAGATGGAGACATCCCCCGTGTACAGACCCCTGGTGGACTTGGCAACAATGGAGGACAGATACATTATCCTCACCTACAGGCTTGACAGGGCCACAATCACTGAGCTGTGTGCCCAATTGGAGCCTGACCTGATATCTGCTATCCGTCACCCCACTGGAATCCCCTTTTGTGTGAGTGCTATCTGTGCTCCATTTCTTGGCAACTGCTTCTTTCCAAGTGACATTGGGGTTGGCAGCAGGAATGTCACAGCCAATGTTTTCAATAGTGCTGACCAGAGTGTTGTCTGCAATGATTAAACACATGCGCAGCTACAATGTTTTTCCCCAGGTGGAGGATTTGGCCACAGTGAAGGCTGACCTCTATGCAATGGGGTATGTCCCGAACATCATTGGGGCGATTGATGGAAAACATACTGCATTTGTCTCCCCCCCACCGGCAAAATAAACGGGTCTTCAGAAATCGAAAAAGTTTTCACTCAATGAATGTGCAGATGGTGTGTTTGTCGGACCAGTACATCTCTCACAGCAATGCTAAGTATCCTGGGTCAGTGCATGATGCCTTTATCCAGAGGAATAGAAGCATCCCAAATGTGATGGCCCAACTCCAGAGGCACAGGGTGTGGCTAATAGGTGAGCCCTGGTTGCCACCCAGTGGATGTTGTTGTATGGGTATGGTGTTTGCCATAAGGGATAGTGTGCGGCTAACAGTTGTCCAACTATATTTGCTGGTGACTCAGGTTACCCTAACCTATCATGGCTACTGACCCCTGTGAGGAATCCCAGGACAAGGGCTTAGGAACGTTACAATGAGGCACATGGGCGAACAAGAAGGATCATTGAAAGAACATTTGGCCTCCTGAAGGCCAGGCTTCGGTGCCTCCATCTGACTGGTGGATCCCTGTGCTACTCACCCAAGAAGGTATTCCAGATAAGCGTGGCATGCTGCATGTTGCATAACCTTGCCTTGAGACGCCATGGGCCTTTTCTGCAGGAGAAGGAGTCTAGAGATGGCTGTGTGTCAGCAGTGGCAGTGGACCCTGTAGACAGTGAAGATGAGGAGGCAGAGGATGAGGACAACAGAACTACAGTGATATGTCAATATTTCCAATGACCCACAGGGAAGACAGTGTAACTTCACATTTCACTGTCAGTTTTCATGTTTCACATTGTAACTGGCAGGTTGGGATTTCCCACTTATATGGCCACTCACTGTACCCTTTGGCAACTCTTTTTGCAGATGTTAGTGCCCCACTATCGCTTCTGGTGTGTTCACTGACGCCAATTACATGGCTTTTCTATGTAAACATTACATACAGTTGAATTGCAATATTTAAACCTTGTTAAACGAATACATACTTAAATCATTTAACATACTCCATACTTGTATCTTTTCAAAGTGTGTTTATTGCAGTGCTATGAATAAAAGGGAGAAGTGCAATGGGGTGGGGTGATGATGGAGGAAAGTCCAGGGTATTTTTCCAGTCTATTTGTAGCACAGGTGCATTGTTGAAGGGGACATAGGAAGGAGAGCAATGGCAGTTCAAGGTGGACAGGGTGACTGTGTGGGACACAAGGGTGACAATCAGGAGAGTCTCATTTCCTGACGGGGTCTTGGCAATAGTCTATGGCTTCTGCCTGGATGGCAGGGAACGTTTGCGGGGTGGTTCTCCTTCTGCAGGGGGAGGGGTGCTGGTGGCCTGTTGGTCCTGTGGCAAGGACTCCTGGCCACTAGCGGCAGCGGAGGTGGAGGGCTGTTCAGTAGTCTGGCTAGTGGCAGGGGCCCGCTGTTGCGAGGCTGCCTCTATCATAATGTTGGCCATGTCTGCCAGCACCCCTGCAATGGAGACCAGGGTGGTGTTAATGTCCTCCCTGATCCCCTGGTACTGTCCTTCCTGCAGCCGCTTGTTCTCCTGCACGCTGTCCAGGATCTGGCACAACGTATCCTGGAATTATTGCTATGCTCCCAGGATACCACTGAGTGCCTCCTGGAGAGTCGGTTGCCTGGGCCTGTCCTCCCCCTGGCGCACAGCTGTCCTCCCAGCTTCCCTGTTGTCCTGTGCCTCTGTCCCCTGAACCGTGTGCCCACTGACACTGTCCCCAGGTCCCTGATTGTCTTGGGTTTCTAGTGTGCCCTGAGGTCCCTGTAGTGGTGGACACACTGCTGATTGACGTGTCCTGGGGACAGAGGTATGGGCACACTGGGTGGGTGCTGTGGTGGTGTTTTCTGAGGGTGGAGGCTATGTGGTGGTGAGTGATTGTGCCTGGGTAACCGAGTATCCCGAGGTCTCTGATGGGCCAGGTTGGACATCCAGATCCAGGCGAGCAGGGTCTCTGTCATCACTGTGGGCCTCTTCTGTGCGGGTACTGGATGTTGCTGGCACCTCTTCTCCAGTGACATTGGCTGGGATACCTGTGGGGATGTAAATGCAGTGTTATTGTTTCTGTGTGTGACATTTTGTGCATGGGTGGGTTGCCCTCTATGGCTATTATTGCCCTCGCAGCTTTACCTTGTGTGAGTTATGTGGTGGGCTAGCTGATTCTCTCTTGTGTGCATGCTTTAGTGATAGGTGTCCATGCAGGTCTATGAGGGGTGTCCATGCATTGGTGGTGCATGCAGAGCTTGGCATTGGGATGAGTGGGTTGTGATGGTGGGGTGTGTGGGAGGCTGTGGAGTGATGGGAGTGAGGGTGAGGGTGGGGGTATGTGATGGCATGCAGGTAGAGGGGTGATAATAGTGGAGAGTTGACTTACCAAAGTCCAGTCCTCCTGCTACTCCAGCCAGGCCCTCAGGATGCATGATTGCCAAGACTTGTTCCTCCCATGTTGTTAGTTGTGGGGGAGGAGGTGGGGGTCCACCGCCAGTCCTCTGTACTGCGAGTTGGTGTCTTGCAGCAATGGAATGTACCTTCCCCCGTAGGTTGTTCCACCTCTTCTGATGTCATCCTTTGTTCTGGGGTGCTGTCCCACGGTATTGACCATGTCCACAATTCTCTGTCATAGCTCCATCTTCCTAGCTATTGTTAACTGCTGCACCTGTGCTCCAAATAGCTGTGGCTCTACCCGGAAGATTTCCTCCACCATGACCCTTAGCTCATCCTCAGAGAATCCGGGGTGTTGTTGTGGTGCCATGGGTGTTGTGTGAGTATTATGGGTGACAGTGTGTAGGGTGATGGGTTGGGGTGTGTGATGTGGGGTTCGTGGGTGGTGTATAGGGGACGGTGGTGTGTGTCTCTGGTCTTGTCTGTGGTCGTGGTGTCTATCTCGTGTCAATGGGTGTAGTCGTAAAGGGTTGTGAGTGATGTGGTAGTGTGTTTTATAGTGGTGTGTGTATGGGTGTCAGGCGTGTGTAGCATGAATTGTCCAATGTGGTGTTGTTTTGTTTGAGTCTGTGTATTTTGAGCGCAGCAGTATGTACCGCCAATGGTTTACCGACGTTGAATGTCCGCCATGGTGATTCGTGGGTCATAATGTGGTGGGTGTAGTTCTGTTAGCGTAACACTGTGGGTTTTGATACCGCCAGTTTATCACTGACCTTTGGTGTGGCGGAGTTGTGTCTGTGGCTGAATAGTGATGGATTAGTGTGTGTGTGTCATAATATGGTGAGCAGATTTCCATGGCGGTATGTTAGCGGCAGTTAGCATGGCGGTAAGTGGGATTTACCGCCAATGTCATAATGAGGGCCTATATTATAATTGAATACCCAGAAAGGCAGCACCATTTTTCTTGTGCCCGTTAGCGGGCCTTTATGCCATCATGTGTGCACTATGGCAGTGGTTAGAGGAACTAGCATCAAAATGTTTGACGCTGGTTCTGAGCTTCGCAGGATTAGCATAAGAAATGTTAACGCTAATCCTGCAAAGCCCATTGAGGCTCATTGTAAACATTGGTGTGCCTCTTTTTAATGCCTGCCCTGAGCAGGCATTAAAAGTGCCGAAAAAAATGGAAAGAAATGCTCATTTTTTGGACCCCCTAACAGGGAACACCCCCCTTTCATACATTATGTCTGACGCAGGCATAATATAACGCAAAGGGTTACAAAGTAGCGCAAGGCATACATTGTGCCACTTTTTAAATATGGCGCTGCGTTTTTGGCCTTCTTACATGACATTAGCGTAAAAAAAATTACAATAATGTGTCATTAGGATGACGCTGGGGAATCTTAAATCAGCACCTACGTACATATTTTTTGCTTCTTTGTCCTACATCAGCAAACCCTATTCAATTGTCTAATAATTGGCCCTGGATAGGATGTTTCTTGTCTGCCTATCCCAAGCCAATTGCGAGAGAAAAACTGATAGGTAACTGAAAATGCATATGGAAGCCAACAATTTGATAAAACACAAGTTAGTTTTAGGACGCTACATTGTACTGACACGCCGTTGGTAACAGTACTTGATATGTTAGAATGGTCCTTGATAAAGACCACAGTGCAGCATTGCTGGTACTGTACCTCGATGCTGCAATTATCACTGCCTCTCATCCAAAT
This sequence comes from Pleurodeles waltl, assembly GCF_031143425.1. NCBI lineage: Eukaryota > Metazoa > Chordata > Amphibia > Caudata > Salamandridae > Pleurodeles > Pleurodeles waltl. The sequence continues at coordinate 1,607,533,205 of NC_090444.1, forward strand.
TTAAAACACAGATTGCAAACAATGAGTATACAAGAAGGAGCTTTGGAATCGTAATTGTATTTGTATTTATATAGCACTTACTGCCCTTGACAAGGCGTTGAAGTGCTTTTCGATAAGTAGTATGCTTCTCCAGAACCCAACAGAGATTAGTGGTGGATTAGTAGAGTGAAATTCTTATTGGAGTGGTGGGAGTGGTAGACGTGAGACTGTTACTTAGATGAATAGGATAAAGGATGGTTAGAGAAGGGAAGACTTGAAAAGGGTTGTTTGGGAGTTCATAATAGTAAAGAGGCTTCAGATGAGTCAGGGAGGGGAGGTAGGGGATATTTCGGAAGAGGAATAGGATGAATCATAGAGTAGTGGTTTGGTGAGGTTTGGGGAAATGTGTTAACTTTTTTCTCTAGAGTGGGAGAAAAAGTAATATATATATATATTTACATAAACACATAAGGGGTATACACACATAAAGATTTTAACATGTTACAGATATGGAAAATAATCAGAGGATATAAAATTGTATAGATAAAGTAAGATGTACCGATACATATTTACAAACTCAGGTCTTCCATTCTTGCTGTAAATTAAGGATTTTTTCTAATTTATTAATATGTTTTTCTTTTTAAAATGTATATTTGTCCACAAGATTTCACTGGGAAAACACTTCTAGATACGTTTCCTATAATCATATTTACATATAGTAACAGATATCTGCTATTTTAGGGAAACAAACCTATAAGCATACACTCATCACTTTATATGTTATGGATGTACTGATCTACTTATATACAGTATATGGATATAATGAAAAAGTTATACATATACGTATGTATGTATGCAATATGTCTCCTTTCTTTATTTTTTTTATATACGTATTTATTTGGAATGGCTTCCCTCATTTCTATCCAACTGTACTCAAATGGTCAGGATGTCCTCTTTCTCTTAAGAAAATAGAGTGTTGCCTTGTCGAGCAACTCAGGGCTCATTTTTCTGCCCTACGTGGTTCAACATGTATATTTCAACCCTAACAAGATTAATCAGGATGATGTTGGCATATTCAGATGATACCCAAATTATGGCATCAGTGTTTAGTTATACTAAGGCAGCCACAAACTTTCATGAATGTATGGTGGCAGGACCTCAGTGGATGTGAACCATTGCACTGAACCTTAATGGGGAAAAGATAGAAAGTTAATGTTTTGTCCTCAATCCAGCACCCATTCAACTAATTAGTGACTAGCAGATTTAGGAGATCTTCCCCATCCCAGTCCTAGCACCATGAAAAGACGATTTCTTCATTAAATATGAGTTTAAGATGAATAAGCAAGTGAACATTATCTCAACTTCATGTTTTTTATAACTGAGGATGCTACACAAAGCGCTTCCTATGCTTCCTGGGAAAGCACACAAACCAGTAGTCTAGGCAATGATTTTATCATACCTTGACTAATGTAAAGCATTGTATTTAGGACTACAGCCAGACTGAAGATACTACAAAATTGGGCGGCAAAAATACTAACTGGAATTAAGCAATACGACTCAGTCTCCTCAGCCTTAAAGGAGCTTCATTGATTACCAGAGAGTACTTTTTAAAACTGCGGCCCATATTTATACTTTTTTAGCGCCGCATTTGCGCCACTTTTTGACGCAAAAACGTGTATTTTGTAAGTTTGCGCCGTTTTTGCATTAAAAAGCGGCACAAATGCGGCGCTAAAAAAGTATAGATATGGGCCTGCGTGTCTGGCTCACAGAGACTTTTAGTAAAAGGCTTTTACAAACGTTACTCAGAGAAGTTGCAAGCAAAACAGATTTTAATTCCATTTTCTCTCAACCAGTGGCGGCTAGCTCGTATTTACAACCAGGGACGGGGGGTACAAGAGTAATATTTTATTTTTACACTGCACTTACCGTGAGACATCTTCTCGTCATCTCTCCTCTCCTGACTCCAATGCACGAAGGGACCCAGGTCACTGCACTAGCCAATTCTCCGCTGCTTTCATGCTGGTAATCAACATGAAAGCAGTGTCAAGATTGTTGGGAGCGGGCTCTCTCAGTACTCACAAGAGCCCTGGAGGCCTGTGCTTTCTCGAACCCAGCTGTCTAAAGACAGCTGTGTTAGAGATGGTCAAATTGTGCATGTCTGGCTGGCCGTCGCAAGACGGCCGTCCAAAGGGACATGTGCACTTTAAACAAGTGCACAGCTCTCTGATGCCACTCTGGAGCAATCGCCCCGCCCCGTCCTGAAACACAGTTCAGGACAGGGTGCTGTAAAATAAAATGGTAATCAAGAATTTTTTTTACCATTTTCTTTTTCAGTTCTGGGACCATTTTATTTAGTGGGTGATGCTCCTCGGCTTTCGTGGTGGGGCCGCCCCTGCTCACAACTCCTCGAAGTAAATGTGAAAGGGGTAGAGTAAGATCATTTTCTTTCCTTGCCCTGAAGTTGTGGAATAATTATTCTTTATATCTTAGACCTGAAACTAACTACTGGAGGTTTGGTAAGGTTTGAAAAAGTGGTTGTTTCAACGGACATAAGATGTTCCAGTAGCAACCCTTAAAGGGTAGCAGCAGCGCTTTTTAAATACACTGCATCATCATTTCCTATGGATTGTTTAGTTGTAGGGATGCAACTTACATTTGAATGCTAATGTTATAATGCCCTTGGTAGTTCATCGTGCTCCGTTTAGGTTTGGGTATGGTTATATGTACTGTATTCATTTTATAGTTTTTCTGGGCATGTGGATTAATTTTCTGTGCACTGGCTTTGCTCTTCAATTTCTGGAAAGACACTCTGCCTCTAAGCGCTTTTCCTCATTGATCAGTTTGTGTTTAGTAAAGATGGCCTCTTCCTTAGCTCACTATAAATCAACAATAAATTCTGCTTTTGGATGCCCTAGTAGGTGTCCCTACAAGGGAATTATTTTACCTCACTGCATTTCGAAATTATGAACCGCAGTACTTCAGGGGTTTTGTCAGGATGCGGGACCTGGTTCAAACTCTTGTGAGCAGAAAATAGGGGTACTGGAAAATTTCAATCGCTGGTTGGAGGACTATTCTGTGTGATCTTGTTCGTCAGTCTTTATTCCTTCTCACTTTTGTTTCGTCCATGTTCTTTGACCACCATTTCTCCTATGATTTGGTACCAATGAGTTAAGACCCTGATTTATACTTTTTGGTGCAAAACTGAACTAACGCAGTTTTGCACCAAAAAGTTTAGCACCGGCTTGCACCATTTCTGTGCACCAGCCGGGCACCATATTTATGGAATGGTGCAAGCTGGTGCAAAGGGTAGGCTAGTGTAAAAAAATATATGTTAGCCAGGTGGGGCTGGCGGTATGGGAGAAGGGATTTTTGGATAAAAAAAAATGCATTATGGAGGTTAGAGCAAAAAAAATTACTCTAATCCTGCCTAGAGTCATTTTCTGACGCAAAACCATCCATACCACATAACTCCTGTCTTAGAAAAGACAGGAGTCATGCCCACCACCCCAATTGCCAGCACAGGGGACCAGAGTCCCCATAGCACGGCCATTGCACCCTGTGCCATGTATGGGGGCCCATTTCAGGGCCCCCTATGGCACTTTAAAAAATAAAATAAAATACTTCCCTGTACTTACCTGGGATGGAGTCCCCCATCCTTCGCTGTCCCTCTGGTGTGGGGGGGGGGGGTCCCTGGGGCCAGGGGAGGGCACCTGTAGGCTTAGTCCATGGTGTTCTACTATGGAAATAGGCCCACAGGTCGCCTAACGCCTGCCCTGACCCAGGCATTAAACATTGGGGCAAAGCAAGCCTTGCACATTTTTGACCCCTCCTCCGTTTCGTGCACCATTTTTGCACAGGAGTATAAATATGGCGTTAAGGCCATAGAGTCATTTTTGCACTGGAACGCCAACCTTGCATCTAAGTAAGGCAAGGTAGGTTTCCACGTCCAAACAATGACTTTAACTCCATAAATTTGGCGCGAGACAGGTCTAGCGCCAAAGTTTAAATATGGAGTTTGTTTTGCACCTAATTAGAGTAAAAAAAAGATGCTAATTTGGTGCAAACAGAGTATAAATATGCCCCTAAGTGTCCCTCTGAAATTGCTCTCCTGGGTTGTGACTCTGTAACAACACTTTCGAAAGTAACTGAGAAATGTCTTTGGAGTTTTCTTGGTCCATAAGCTGCTTCTTACTTGATTCACTCATGTACCACTCTCTGATGGATTCACATGTCTACAAATAGTGGAGCAGTGTACCTTGCACAAGTCAGGAGCTTTGCTCTGTTAGTCTCCTTTGAAGAACTATTTTGATTACTAACTGGCTATGGACATGGAGACAGGCTAATGGCTGGAGTCAGTTCGTGATTTCTGAGGACAACCTTTACAATGCATAAAACATTTAGCAAAATGAGTTTGTATATTGCACTAATTTTTGCTACAGTCAACATGATGTTAGCGACATAATGATGTGTCAGCCTAATGCTGGTGAAAATTACTATAGCATCTCTGGCACGTGTGTGAAGATTATGGTGAATTCTTTCAAACTTTGGTACAAGACTTCTGTTCCAAATCTCCCAGGCACTTTTTCCGCTTCTCATTTGATCAACATTGGTTATGCATAGTAGTAACAAAAATATTCGCAACTATGCAATGAACAAAAAAGGCACGTTTAAGACTAAGGTATAAACCTGCAAATGCTTGATGCTTGCTCATTTTAGGGCGATGGCAAATGGAACTTGTAGCTCTCAGGTAATAACAATACATTGATATGAAGTTTACCAAGTTTAATCATAGTTCAGACTTGCTTCTTTTATACTGGCCTCTAATTTTGCAGTCCCAGCCAGATACTTCAGCTTTGAAATGTCATGACATTAAATCAGTGTGGATAGAGTATGGACGAGTCAAATTATTTCTGATGATAAAACTGTGACTACTACTGTGGGAAACCAACATGTGAGCAATCAAAAATGAAGAGATGCTATTTTATAATTTGTATTGACATTTTGATTTCCACATAGAAGATCACGTATTCTGCAATAAGTACAACCTAATTGGTATCATACTAAGTGTGTAAGGTAGAAAGAACTATGCAAATGCTAATAACAAAACATACAATTACAGGAAACAACAAAACATAAACCATCTTAGATTGCAGCATAACACATACATAAACTTTTACCTTGGATTGGTTTTAGGTACGTTTTAAAAACTATGGTGCCATTTTTGAAAATAAAAATTAAGTCTAAGAGTTCAGGTTTAACTTTCACATTTCTGTTTGTTGTAGATTTCTATTTGTTTAGGAAATCACAAAGTAAAACGCTGGACCTCTAAATCTCAGAAATTCCTTCTACCCTTATGCTTGGCAGACTGTCCAACAACAGACCACTTAATGTAATCAGGGATATAGGAGCCAGGCATTTTTAATGTATGCTTTCCTATTTTTCTTGATAGGAGAAAATAGTACATGTAGTGAAATAGTTTCCCTTGCACCCTGACCAAATATGGGAGTAATCGCTTCTATTTTCCCACTTTATTGTTGCGCCTTTGGTTTCTTGGCTGCCTATGTGCAGTAGAACTGAGGTACATTCTGTTTTCCCACTGTTCCTGGGAGGCCCTGTACAATGCATGCAGCTGTGGTCTGGGAGAGTCTCTTAACTGGGCCTGTTTTGGCTGCTTCTCCTTCCCTCCTCAACTCCAAAGTGCCAATAACCTACCTCTGGGTTTCCAGCTGCTTTTAAGCTGACTCTGCAACTAATAAATTTCAGGTTTTCGTTCGTCATTCATTTCCCTTTCCATCTTTGCTGCTCCTTCCTTGGTTTTTTCTTGTCTTTCTCATGTGGTCTTTGATGTTATTTGCTTTTCCTGTTCCTATTTAAAGGTCACAGTCTAGTTGGAAAGCGCATCATAATAAAGTTGTGTTTGTTTGTTCGTTCTTCACTCCCTCCTCTTGCTGATCCTGGCTCTTCACTCCTAGGACTTCCTCACCTGGACTCCTAACTCCTGATTGTCTCCAGCCCTGTGAAGACTTCATTAGCAAGGTGGTTTTTTATGCCTTTTACTTTTGTCACCTAAGAAGGTCGCAGTTTCTTGAGGGCCCTGCCTACAACATATTTCAGTGTGTGGTGACATTGCGGTTTTGGGAAACAATCAACTTTATCTCAGCCAGAGGAAGACCCGGATCTGGTAAACATCCAGCCCTGAACACTTACAAATGTACATACACAACCATTAGCACATTTGCAAATGTTTGGCTGCTGAGAAACTCCCTACAGACCGTTTGTGTAGCCCACAAATTCCTGATGTTGTATTAGTTCAATAATGGGTTTCTGGAACATTCTCCATTACAAACCCCTTTCTTACCCTTTTCTGACTTACTCAAATTGGAAAGTTGTGTGCAGGAAAAGCGTGATTCTGTGATCCAAAATTATATAATAAGAAGCATAGAGCCATTTTTTTTTACAACGCATCTAACACTCACCATTACAAAAATGCTTTTGGTGAATACAAGCTTGGCAATTTATTAATAAAAAGGGCACGGCTGACAACAAAGGGATAAGGTTGAAACTGTGGCGTTAACACAAACATTTTTTTTCTTTTTTCTTCAAACTTGAATTTTATATGTTGTTATTTTGACAATCACATTTTTTCAGGACAATGTCTTCTGTTCTTACAGTAGTCTTAGTTCTACATTGCAGCCCCTTTTATTCTAACTGTCTTGCAAATATCAAAGCATGTGCATAAAACAGCAGCTTTATCGCAGTATTTTCATAGAACTGTCATAGTTCTGATGGCAAAGTAATCAATGACTGTGTCAGCTTACAATATGCTGTTGTTGGGGCCTAAGGATCCATTAACCATCTCTAAGCATCACATGAGTCTAGAATTGTGTGCCATTTGTGTGGGAGCATCATAAGTATTTGTTCAAAAAGTGTGTCTCATGCAATGCTCTAACAGCATATGACAAAAATAACTATATTTTGCTCGAGAAACCAGCCTGTCCATTTCACTCAAACAATAGACCCAGAGAAAAGGTACTGGCTTTCTCAAAAATGCATCATCCTCATGAGAGAAGGAAACCCCACACTGCACTAGAGAGAAGAGTTTGGGGGTATCTGCCACAATGGCCCTAACAAATGCACACCTGCTCGCCAATTTGCAAAGCTTCAAGACCAAATTGCACAAAGACTTCAAAGCAGACCTGGCCAAGACATTTTGGGGGTCGCGAATGACGGAAGCACCGCCAACAGGCTGGCAGTGCTTCCAAGCCCATTCTGACTGAGGCGGTAAAGCCGCGGTCAGAAAACCGGGGCCGGCGGTTTCCCACCGTTTTTCCCCCGGCTGGGCGAATCCGCCAGGGCAGCGCTGCAAGCAGCGCTGCCATGGGGATTCTGACCCCCTTCCCGCCAGCCTGTTTCTGGCGGTTGTCACCGCCAGGAAGAGGCTGGCGGGAACGGATGTCTTGGGGCCCCTGGGGGCCCCTGCACTGCCCATGCCACTGGCATGGGCAGTGCAGGGGCCCCCTAACAGGGCCCCATGAAGCTTTTCACTGTCTGCTGTTAGCTTAGCAGACAGTGCAAAGCGCGATGGGTGCAACTGCACCCGTCGTACCGCCGCAACACCGCCGGCTCCATTCGGAGCCGGCTCCTGTGTTGCGGCCCTCATTCCCGCTGGGCCGGCGGGCGCTAACTTGCTTAGCGCCCGCTGGCCCAGCGGGAATGTCAGAATAGGGGAAGCGGTATTTTGGCCGTGTGGCGGCCAAATGGCGCTTCCCGCCTGGCGGGCGGCAACTGCCGCCCGCCAGAGTCAGAATGACCGCCTTTGACTCTGAGGTCAGATCTTGGAGAATGGGGAGCAGGGCTCAGATCGGACATGTAAGCAACAGGCTCTACAGTGTAGAAGCAGATCAGCAACTGGGGAATTTACTGGCCCAGTCTAGATACTGATAATCTAACGCACAGCCCTACATGCTCACAATTACGTGATGTCTGGGAAAATTAAACATCTGGAAAACAGATCTAGAAGAGGTAACCTGTGCATCAGAGGCCTTAGTGAAGGAGAGGAAGACACAGATATTGAAAGTTTTGCCAAATCGCTGGTTGTCAATGTTGCAGTGATAAACCTAGTAAAAGTCAAGTTAGACTAAGTGCATTACAAGGGGCCACGATGTTCTAAAGGAATGACTATCAGTAAAAGGACTCCATTCTCAACGCAGCCAGAGCTAAAGATACAACAATTCATGATGGATATTCCTTCTCTATCTTTCAATATACCTCCTGGCTCAACAACTGGGACCCACTAGGACCAGTGACGTACCATCTGAGACAAAACCAAATATGTTACAATTTGTTATTGCCTTTTGGCATTGCATTTTTATATTAAATCGGTCACATCAGTACACAGACCTAGAATCAACGGTTTAGGCACTTGGAGTGAGGTTTGAGGTTTCTTCACCATCCCGGAGGAGGTGATTACAGATAGAACCTGGAGACCCATCCCACCAACCTTCAACTGGCAGCTACATTGAGCCTAGAGGAGGAGAGGCCCATGATGTGACGCATATGCTGGGGTCAATGCGCTGACGGTGGCTAAGTCTGAATTAGAACAGAGTCCTTATAATGTCTGGAGTGTTCTTGTCAACACTAAAGAATCCTTCTTAAAATATATTTGGGAAAGAGGGAGTGCTTGAGTTTCCTACAGGAGTCTATGTAGACCATTGGAAAGCAGTGGATTAACCTTTAAAGATATCCACACCTACCATGCAGCTTATCAGTTGTGTGTATTACCAGAATGGAGTGCATATGAATCAATCACTTGAAATATATGGACAGAGCAGTAGCAGGTCCTTCTCTATGGGAATTAATTTGGAAATCAAACAGAGATAGATCCTCAGTTTCATTATTTAAGCACTTCTACCACAACAACCGTTCAAACCTGGGATGATATAAAAACGAAACTCTACTTGACCACATAGCTATCTCGCCACGTACCTAATAATTTCAAAACATCATTTACACCAGCACTAATTCCAGGGCCTTTTGATGTTTGGCATAGAGTCAATTGTCTCAGGGTAAGTTACAGGTACTCAATGGGATGCATCAAATCCTTGTGTGAAAAAAGAAGTTTCAATGAATAAGGGGTGACACTCAGCTCATCCTCTCCCTCACGAAAGACCCTACAACTGCAAAGAACAACCTCCACCACAGACTTCACGCCATCACCAGCTGGATGGAATCAAGCCACCTCAAGTTAAACACAGACAAGACAGAAATCCTCATCTTTGGCACCAACCCCTCAACTTGGAATGACTCCTGCTGGCCCACCTCCCTAGGAACCGCTCCCTCACCCACCACCCACGCATGCAACCTAGGCTTCATCTTGGACTCCACACTCAGCATGACTCAGCAGGTCAATGCCATCTCCTCTTCCTGCTACAACACTCTCCGCATGCTCCCCAAAATCTTCAAGTGGATTCCTGTTGAAACCAGGAAAACTGTCACCCACGTGCTGGTCAGCAGCTGATTGGACTACGGAAACGCCCTATATGCAGGAATAACAACCAAACTCCTAACAAAACTGCAAAAAATCCAGAACGCATCCGCCCGCCTCATTCTGGACATCCCACGCTGTGACCACATTTCCCCCCACCTCAGAGACCTTCAGTGGCTACCAGTATCAAAGAGGATCACCTTCAAACTCCTCATCCACGCACACAAGGCCCGCCACAACACAGGCCCAGCCTACCTCAATGACAGACTCACCTTACACACCACCACCCGCAATCTCCGCTCCGCCAGCCTCACCCTCACTTCCATCCCCCGCATCCATCGCACCACCGCCGGAGGAAGATCCTTCTCTCACTTAGCCACCAAGACCTGGAACTCCCTACAGCTCCACCTTCGCCAGACCCAAGACCTCTTGACATTCAGGAAACGCCTCAAGACATGGCTCTACGACCAGTAGCTCCCCCTCCCAGCGCCTTGAGACCCTAACGGGTGATTAGTGCGCTCTATAAATCCTTGATTGATTGATTGATTGATTGAGGTTCGTGGGGTTTACATCAACTTAGACAAGGCCTTAAATATTGTATCCACGTGGATCAACATATTTTAGTGGATTAACCCCTTACATCCTCAGCATAGAAGGGGTATAATGAGGATAGGCTGTTCCCTTGAGACTAGCAGTTCAGTTCCGATATTGGAACTTATGGTGAAACACAAAGAAAGCCAACACATGTTTCGAGCCCTGTGGCAGGTACACTCAGAGCTTTTTCAAGGCTAATATAATGTTAAAGGTACAAGCAAAGCAATAAAGAAAGAAATAGATAGTCGAATAAGCAGGAAGGAAAAATGAATGAAATAATAAAACAAAACATAAAACATACAACACATGCATTTGTATGTAATCAAAAGAGCAAGAATGATGGTCATAAAAGGGCACAATATAGCAGACAAGACCATACAACAAATAACATATAGGAGCAAGAAACATTATGAAAATTAGATATCTTGTGAATTAACTCAAGAGGTACATATAATTCGAACCTATTTCATCATGGTTCTTTTTAGATTACTGTGATTGGTATTTCATAAATCCTAAAGTTATTTTGTTAACCAAGTGATAGTGGTGGCCTTCAATCTGTGTCGGGAAAAATAATTTTAATTGAGTGAATGAGAGATTGTACTATGCCTAACTATGCCACTGGATATCACACCCATCCATTAAAGACACTGTGACATGAGCCCCCACACCAATGAAACAGCTTATTAGGTAGTTACAGGTTCAAAGGGAGTAATTGCATTCTTTAACCATTTAATTATGGCTACAACACAGTCACCCATAACCCTTATGAGACTAAATGGTACATGATCATGGGTCACTCACAGGGCAGCAATGGACTCACATATGGCGGGACCTAAAGAAAATTTCCCATAGTAGCCTATGCAAAGAAGCCTATTAAATTACTATATAATAGCTACCTGTACCCGTCCAAATTACATATACACCCAGGGTGAGCCTTTTATGCTGGCAAGAATGTGGTATTGTGGGATGTTTGATCCACATATGGTGAATATGCCCAAGCATACAACCCTTCTTAAGGGAAATAATGAACTACCTTAACACTGCGTTGGGTTCCCCTATTCTGGAGGACATGCATTTCATGCATAATATTTGAAGTGGCCCCTGTAGAACTACAATATCAATCCAGGGGAAATCAAATTTTCCTTTCGAACTGTTTAGGTGTAGTGAAAACCACTGTAACTGGTTTAGGAGAATAGCAATTCCAATGTGTGATACAGTGCCATTTGCAAATTGCAAATTTCACACTGACACACAAGGATAACTTCAGAAGCAGAAAATGCAGGGGCTCATATACAAGCCTCTTGCGCCACCGGAGCGTCACTTTTTGTAAAGCTCCGGTGGTACTGTGCCCTGCTTCATATTTACAAGGCGTTAAGCCACTTTTCATGGCTCAATGCGGCATTGTAAATATTGGCTGCCCTGATGCAATTTTCTGCGGCAAAGGGGGGTGCAATGGGTGTTGCTGTGGGTGTACCCACGCAGCACCCATTGCTTTTTTACCCTGCCCCAGATTTACACGGAAACAAAAACCTGAGGCAGCGTCAAAATCTAATGTCACTCCAGGGATGGCGTTAGAATGGCACAACAAGGAGAAATACTTTTATGTCTCATTGTTTGATCTTTCTATGCTGTACATTAACACAAATGATGTGCTTTGGAGTATTTAATGTACACACTAAACATAATACACGTTAGAAAATATTGGCCTGTTAAACTCCACTCCACTCCAATCCAAAAAATAATGACTTCTTAGACTTTTAACACACAGTGTAACTTTTTCCAAGTGTGCCTATATAATGTGCTCATGATTATTCTTATTATGAAGGATAGTGTTTACAATCAAAAATATACATTATAAATACTATACGTATTTATATGTTCATATGTATATTATGAAATACATTAACCTTACAATTGTGGATCACAATACACCAGTTAACATTGTCACTAAGCTAGAATAGATATCATCAGTGCTTTAAATGGAAAAATAGAAGTGCAGGTACTCTCTATTAGAGTACCTGCTTGTTTCTGAGAAGTGCCGGTACTCTCCAATTAAAAGTATTACGTTTTTCTTGAGATATGCCGGTACTCTCCCTCTCAAAATAAAAAAGTGCCTGTACTCAGTACCGGAGAGTACCGGCCCATTTAAAGCACTGGATATCATGAAAATAATGTGCATTATCCTTAAATTAGCCATTTCAAGGTCATTTAAACCACTTCTTTCTTATAGAAATAACGGAAAGCTATTTTGTAAAGTATCTACAACAGATATGGTTCATATTCTAATAGAGATGAATGAGGAAGAAGTTCAGGATGATTTTGAGGGACAACTTAGTACCAACATAAAGGTACCAGCACCATCAGAAATTACAAGTCCTGCAAAAGTCTTTCAAAGAAGAGTGGCTCAGAGAAGATGGACAGCAATACCTTCAGTAGATCTCCCTCCACCTGGACGTATATTGCTTGGAAAGCAAAGATGGGTACCTCTAAGACCACAGGCAACTGTTCCTCGGGATGTGCCAGGACAAACACTCTCATGAGAGGAATTCATGCACATTGAACAATCAAGGTTGTAAGTAGAAAATAAACAGTTGAATTGTATATTGGCACAAACATTGATGACGGATTCCTTTCCATTAAAAATAGCAATGGCAATTTAACTGATGCCATTAGATCATTATGTGGAATAATTCACGAGAAGAGTCATAATAAAAGATATAAGCATGCTGTTCCACGCATGCAAAGTTATGGAAAGAATGTTGAAAAAATGGCAACTGCTATGGGGTTCCTTCGCAAAAGAATATTAAATATTCCTCAGAAATGACACACAGTAGCAAGGGTGTGGAAAAGGTTTTGTTCTAATTGCTTCAAACTAATCAAGGATGTACTAGTGGTCAGGCAACCCCTTCTATAGAAAGAGAGGAAGCGTCCAGCCCCAGTAGTTGGTCTGTGTCTAAGAGGTCAAATGAACTGATTTATTTTGAAAACGAAAATTACTCCTTTACTTAGGTTACAATTAAAATAACTTAAACATAAAAGGTACATTGTTTAACACATGATGTTGGTTACATTTCTTGATTTTTCCTGTGAATAAAGATGGAAAAAATGATTACTCATCAGCATTTTATCTGACTCAGTATTCATGTATCTGGAAATAAGTATACTTCCCTTAGAAATAGTTTGAAGTAATGTATGCATGGCCATACATTACACTTCCTTCTGCAGGCCTCGTGCCATCATGAAGTTGATTGTGGTGTGGCAATTCTTCCTCATCATGTATTGGGAGACCCTTACTGGTCGCAATGCTGTGCCATGTAGCTCAGACTGCAACAATTTGCACACAAAGTTAGCTGGATATTGTAAAGAAGCATCACTTTTATAAAGACATCGGAATCTGGCCTTCAAAAGTCTGAAGGTACTCCCAGTTACTGCTCCAGGTCGTCTGTGAGCAACGTTATATGTTCTTTCCCTGTATGTAGAGGCATTCAGGTATGGTGACACAATCCAAGTGTGCAGAGTAAATGCACAGTTTTCTTCAACGCACATAGAATTGAATTAAAAACCCTTACAAAAATACATTTACCTACAAAATTTCACATTTACGAATAATACCTAAAAGTTAGTCATCTCTAAAGTCTCCTCTAGCAAAACGGTTTTACAGTCCCCAGTACATGAAAATAACGGAATCAGGATAGAGCCTGAAAACTTGGCTACACAGGCAGTTATTAAATATCTGTCATTGCACAATGTTGTTTTTGTGACTTTTCGCAAATTGTGAAATCTTTCCTACACCATTCAGAAAATGCAAGAAAGAAATTGCTAATAGGTAATATAAAAAGTAATACAATGAAAAAAAACAGATGCAGAGAGGGAGGAAATGTATTCGGATACGATTTGGTGATTGGAACTGCTGAAAGTATTTACCTACAGATTTAGAAACTGTAATGGAGCTCAGAAATCCATAGCGGGGGAGGTCTGGATACTGTAGGTGGTTCATACTCCAAGAAGTTGGCTAAGCTGTACCCTCGAACTTCTGAACAAACGTCTTTGATTGGGATTCATGTTTTTATTCTATTTATTTATTTTTCCTATTACTCTAAGGGACAGTGAAAGACTTTAGAGAAATGGATCATATAAGCTTAATGAGTAGTTAGTATATACATTAATTTGTGAAGTATGAGTGTCACATGCAGTCAAAGAGAGAGATGGAATAGTCTAGAGCTGTGTTACTGGGTGCTGACATACATCGTGCTAAAGGTTGCAGTGATACTACTGAGGATAATGAACAAATGTTTTGTTTTGAAGGTATTGCAGGGAGTCTACAGATGAGTAAAAGAGAGAATAGGGTACTGGTTGTCAGTCATTTGAGTTCGTGAGGTAATTCTTTTTTGGGTGAAACTCCCCATTTTTGCATAAGATGTGATAACAAATTGGGCACCAATTGCACGTCCTACAAATTCTGTCTCACTTGACTTGTGGCAGGTAAAACTTGGGCAAACATCAGAAGGGAGAATAGCATAAAATTCCAGTTTTGCACACCGGTCAAAGGGGAAAAGCACATTCTTTGTATGTTATCCCAACTTTTCAAAGTCTACAAACTGCACCCAATTACTGCACGCATGTAATAGGTAATTGCAAATCTGGTGTTTGTAGCTACATATTTCTGGCAAGCTACTCTCCAAAGATTAAGGACGGTGGTCCCTCAGCTTCGTGTTGAAATGGGCTCCCATTGGCCGCTTCTTTGGATACCAGCTTGTTACCAATATTCAACAAAAACAAACTCAAAAGTATTTGAGTTGTAAATATTTCATCATCATTTATTGATATGTATTTCTGCTTCTTTTGTTTGATGTACATAAAACATCCTCATTCTTTTAATGGAAGTTTTTTGAAATCTTAAGTAGCCACATTGTTAAACATCCTCATTCCTTCAATCAGAATTCTTTGGCCTAGCGATGATGCTGATAGAGGAGAATTAAGTAAAAATTAAGTGCTTCTGCTGTTTTCAAAAAGATTGACTTGGAGAGGGCATACATTACCTATATTGTGTGGGAGCGGATACTACTACGTGGCAAAATAATTTTGTCATTTCATGAAATGTTTTCATTTTGTCTCAAGTAGATAATGAAGCTAAAGAAAAATCGGTCTTTGTAGATTGGACCATAATTTTAGTATTTTTAAACATAATATCATATTAAGCGGGCACTGGGAAAGCTAAGTTAAGACTCGGCCTCTGCCACACTGTTGGGCAGGTTGGTGTCTTAAGTAGTTAAAGTAGTTGAAGAGCTAGAGCAGCACCATTTTACCAACTTAAGGCCTGATTACGAGTCTGGCAGTTGAACAAGCCGACTGCCAAACTGGCAGGGATGAGACCGTCGTCATCTCAGCGGCCCCACCCCCAGTCATATTACGATGTTCCCACCGGGGTGACCGACAGGAACATTGTATTACAACGTTCCCGCTGGGCAGTGCTACGATAGTGGGCTCAGCACCGTTAAGGAAGCAGAATCCAATACCGTAGCACAATAGCACCCTCGGAATTCACACTGTCTGCAAAGCATTCCAAGAGTGATGGGCAGGGAGACCACTGCACTGCTCACGACATGGTCGTGGGTAGTGCAGTGGTCCCCCTTTGCCCCCAGCACTTCCTTTCTGGCAGCCTTTTCATGGCTGTTCAACCATCATGAAAAAGCTGCCAGAAATGGGACTTGTGATCAGCATGGCGATGCTGAACTCAGAACCACCGTGGCTGACCACGAGTCTGACTACCGTCAGCCCATTGGGAACCATTTTCCTGGCAGGGACGGTGGTCCCCTGGTGGTCTAACTGCCAGGGTCGTAATGCTGCAGTTGGACTGCCAGTAGTACGGTGGTCTCCTGATGGTCTGACTGCCAGGGTCGTAATGTGGTGGTTGAACTGCCAGGAGTGCGAGGCAGGCGGTCTCTAGATCGCCAGCCTCGTGATGAGGTGCTTAAACAGTAGTGAATGGATATTTGTGACAGTGATGTAGTACCATTAGTTTATATATCTAAAGGGAATAACAGAACATAACACATAACATAACAGAAAGCAGTATAACAGCACAATTAAAACATAACAGGGCACATCACAACAAAGTAGTCAAAACAAGGTGCAACAGATCTACTGAAGTAAAATAAAACAAAATGACCATGCAATAATGCAGTACAAAAACACAGCAGCTCAAAAACCAATGAAACACATCATTGCTAAAACAAAATGACACACAACAAATATGCACAAACAATATTGTCAAACTTCTACCAATACAAAACAGTCCCTCCCTTGCATTGGTGGGTCTATTGTAACCGGCAGAAACAGATCAACACTGCAACCCTGTGAAGTCAATGTACTGTCAAAGTGGTCTTCACATGGGCAATATTTTATCCTACTCCTAACCCATGCAATAAGCCTAGCCACACATATGGGGTACTGTTTTTATTAAGAGAAGAGGTCTGTCACGGAGAAGTTAAGAACATAGATTTCTGTACTCATACATTGATATTTGTAGGGCATTCTGGTTACTAAATTCACATAAACTACATCACACTAGATTTCCTGGTTCTCTGTTTTTAAGAAATGTCTGGGAATGGTAAGTTTCCAAACGCAAGATGAGATGCACTTCTACTCAAAAATATTCTGTGCTGCATCAACCAATCAATCAATCAATTTGTAAAGCGAGCTACATACCCGTGAGGGTTTCAAGGCGCTGGGGGGGGGGAGGGTGCTGCTACTGCTCGAAGAGCCATGTCTTTAGGAGTTTTCTGAAGGAAAGAAGGTCCTGGGTCTGTCGTAGATCCGACGGGAGGGTGTTCCAGGTCTTGGCGGCGAAGTACGAGAATGATCTGTCGCCGGAAGATTTGCGCCGGATGCGGGGGATGGAGGCGAGGGTGAGGTTTGCGGAGCAGAGATGCCGGGTGGGGGTGTAGAAGCTGAGTCTGTTGTTCAGGTATGTTGGTCCGGTGTTGTGGAGTGCCTTGTGTGCGTGGGCGAGGAGCTTGAAGGTCATGTGTGAATCCCTGCTCAATCGTGTGGATGCATGGATGGATGCAATGAATGCATTTCTAGTATCAACACTCTCAAGGGACACAGGGTAACACAGATACCGGTGAAGCTTTGACAGAGGGCCCCTGTGCAAGTGAGACTGGAGAGAAATACAATGTTTTGAGGAAACATGCTGAAAATCTAACAGATGTGGTGTTTGATGCATAATCTTGGTCAGCGTAAGAAATGGGGGTATTAGTTGAGGGGGATGAGTACATAAGTCAAGTAATAACCATAACCCTTGTCAGGGAGAACCACTGAAGTCACACAAAAAACCTGAGCCGAATTCCTGGTACCTATGGCACAAATCAGACAGGTTTATCTCAGAGGCAGTGTGCAAAGTATTTTTGCCATACCAAAACATAATCCCAAACCAAATTACAAAAATAAATATATAAAAAACACCAAAATAATCCAAAAAAGGAAACCGAAGTTTTGAATTATGAAAGCTTAAATTTGAAAATAGCACCAAAAAATTTAAGGCGCCAATTGTGGGCATCTGGTTGTGCTTGATCGGTACCCTAGCGAACGTTAATGCCGACAGCAATAGAGTGCGGGTTGGATACACAAACGAGGTTCAACTTGGTTGGAAGTTTTCCCTTGGATTTATAGCCTGATTGTGAGGCTGGCAGTCCTGGGAAGGCAGCTGTGGTGGTCTGACTGCCAAATTACAAGATTTGTGGGTAGACCTGCCGAAAGATTGGAGGGTAGACCCGCCGAAAGACCACCATCCCCACCAGGATCAAAGATCCTGATGGGGTGACGGCGATCGGGCTTGTAACCAGCTATGGCGGCGCTGAACTCAGCGCTGCTTGGCTGATTATAACTCCCCTTTCTGTCAGCCTTTTCATGGCGAGAAACCCACCATGAAAAGGCTACTGGAAAGTCACTGCCGGGGGCCACTAGGAAGCCCCTGCACTGTCCACGGCCAGTGGAGAGGCCCCCCTGCCCAGCACCGTCAGAATGCTTTGCAGACAGTGCGTATTTTGAGGATGCTGGAGTGTTAGGGTATTGCCCTCAGCTCCCCTAAAGGAGCTGAGGACAATATTTTAATGCTGTGCCCACTGGTCAGCCTGGCATGAACGTGTGTTACAATATTCCCACCAGTCAGCCCAACAGCAACATTGTAATACACTAGAGGGGAACGTTCACGCTATGGCAGTGGCACCCTCCCTGTGAGATTAGCTGTCCTGTTGTGGGGCCGCCAAACTCATAATGAGGCTCTTAGCCTCTGGGATGAAAGTAAAAAATCCTCAATGGGGCATGGCATCAGGCTGTGACCACAGAGAAGAGTGGTTTGCATCATTGGCTAGTGGCTGGATGAGGTCTCTGTGAAGCTGTTGACTTTTGACTGGAAAGCTCCGAGCAGGAGAAATTTGAATATCACGCCTAGAGAAGGTCCCTTGTTGGCTGGATACTTTTGGTGCCTTTGACCAGTGAAGATTGAGGGTCAGATGTAGCAAAGTGTTTGCGCCTCGCAAACAGCGAAAAACGCCGTTTGCGAGGCACAAACGCCTCTTTTCTATGCAGAAATGCGAGTCGGATCCGATTCGCAAAATGCATTTCCGACTCGCAAATAGGAAGGGGTGTTCCCTTCCTATTTGCGACTCACAATGCTATTCAATTTCATTTGCGACCCCGAAAGCGGTCGCAAATGAAATCGCAGTTACCATCCACTTGAAGTGGATGGTAACCCATTCGCAAACGGGAAGGGGTCCCCATGGGACCCCTTCCCCTTTGTGAATGGAAATAAAAATAATTTTTCAGAGCAGGTAGTGGTCCTTTTTTTCCAACATCCTAGGGATTCTAGAGGTACCCAGACTTTGTGGGTTCCCCAGAAGGAGACAATAAAATTAGAGAAAGTACAGCGAACATTTAGTTTTTTTAAAGAAATGGGAAAAAGGGCTGCAGAAGAAGACTTGTGTTTTTTCCCTAAAAATGGCATCAAAAAAGGGTTTGCGGTGCTAAAAATGACCATCTTCGCAGCATCCAGGAACAGGCAGACTTGAATCAGAAAACCCAATTTTTCAACACAATTTTGGCTTTTTACTGGGACATACCCCATTTTTACTTTTCTTGTGCTTTCAGCCTTCTTCCAGTTAGTGACAGAAATGGGTGTGAAACCAATGCTGGATCCCAGAAAGCTAAATATTTCTGAAAAGTAGACAAAATTCAGAATTCAGCAATAGGTAATTTGTGTAGATCCTACAAGAGTTTCCTACAGAAAATAACAGCTGAAATAAAATATTGAAATTGAGGTGAAAAAACAGCCATTTTGCTCCACGTTTTACTCTGTAACATTTTCCTGCAATGTCAGATTTTTTAAAGCAATATACTGTTATGTCTGCTGGACACTTCTGGCTCCAGGGATAAATAGGGCTTGTATGTTCATGAAGAACCCTAGGTACTCAGAGCCAATAGATGAGCTGCACCTTACAATGGGTTTTCATTCTATACCAGGTACACACCAATTCATTTGCTAAAATATAAAGAGTGAAAAATAGGAATCAAGAAAACCTTTGTATTTCCAAAATGGGCTCAAGATAAGGTGTTGAGAAGCAGTGGTTATTTGCACATCTCGGAATTCCGGGTGCCCATACTAGCATGTGAATTACAGGGCATTTCTCAAATAGACGTCTTTTTTACACACTGTCACATTTGGAAGGACAAAATGTAGAGAAAGACAAGGGGCAATAACACTTGGCTAGCTATTCTGTGTTCCCCCAAGTCTCCCGATAAAAATGGAACCTCACTTGCGTGGGTAGGCCTAATGCTCACGACAGGAAACGCAACATGGGCACATCACATTTTTACATTGAAATCTGACATGTTTTTTGCTAAGTGCCTACCTGTAGATTTTGGCCTCTAGCTCAGCCGGCACCCAGGGAAAGCTACCAAACCAGCACATTTTTGAAAACTAGACACTTAGGGGAATCCAAGATGGGGTGACTTTTGGGCTCTCACAAGGTTACGTTACCCAGAATCCTGTGCAAACCTCAAAATTAATCCAAAGAAACACTTTTCCCTCAGGTTTCGGTGACAGAAAGTTCTGGAATCTGAGAGGAGCCACAATTTCCTTCCACCCAGCATTCCTCTAAGTCTCTAGATAAAAATGGTACCTCCCTTGTGTGGGTAGGCCTAGCGCCCGCAACAGGAAATGCCCCAAAACACAACCTGGACACATCACATTTTCCCAAAGAAAACAAGGCTGTTTTTCGCAAAGTACCTAGCTGTGGATTTTGGCCTCTGGCTTAGCCAGCACCTATGAAAATATACCAAACCTGTGCATTTTTGAAGATTAGACACCTAGGGGTATCCAAGATGGGGTGACTTGTGAGGCTCTCACCAGGTTCTCTTACCCAGAATCCTTTGCAAACCTCAAAATTTGTCCCCCCAAAAACTTTTTCCTCTCATTTCGGTGACAGAAGGTTCTAGAAATCTGAGAGGAGCCACAAATTTCCTTCCCAACTGCTTTCCCCCAAGTCTCCCGATAAAAATGGTACCCCACATGTGTGGGTAGGGCAAGCGCCCGCAACAGGAAACACCCCAAAATACAACATGAACACATCACATTTTTCCAAAGAAAGCAGAGCTGTTTTTTGCAAAGTGCCTAGCTGTGGATTTTGGCCTCTAGCTCAGCCGGCACCTAGGGAAACCTACCAAACCTGCAAATGTTTGAAAACTAGACACCTAGGGTAATCCAACATGGGGTGAGTTGTGGGGCTCTCACCAGGTTCTGTTACCCGGAAACCTTTGCAAACCTCAACATTTGGCCCAAAAAACTATTTTTCCTCACATTTCGGTGACATAATGTTCTTGAATCTGAGAGGAGCCACAAATTTACTTCCACCCAGCATTCTGCCAAGTCTCTCGATAAAAATGGTACCTCACCTGTGTGGGTAGGCAGAGTGACCACGAATGGAAATGCCCCAAAATACAACGTGGACACATCACATTTTCCCAAAGAAAACAGAGCTATTTTTTGCAAAGTGCCTAGCTGTGGATTTTGGCCTCTAGCTCACCTAGGGAAACCCACCAAACCTCTGCATTTTTTTAAAAATAGGCATCTAGGGGAATCCAAGATGTTGTGACTTGTGGGGCTCTCACCAGGTTCTGTTACCCAGAATCCTTTGCAAACCTCAAACGTTAGCTAGAAAACACTTTTTCCTCAAATTTTGGTGACAGAAAGTTCTGGAATCTGAGAGGAGCCACAAATTTCCTTCCACCCAGCGTCCTCCCCAGATTCCCGATAAAAACTGTACCTCACTTGTGTGGGTAGGCCTAGTGTCCCCCGAAAGGAAATGCCCCGAAACACAACGTGGACGCATCACATTTTTCCAAAGAAAACAGAGCTGTTTTTTGCAACGTGCCTAGCTGTGGATTTTGGCCTCTAGCTCAGCCAGCACCTAAGGAAACCTACCAAACCTGCACATGTTTGAAAACTAGACACCTAGGGGAATCCAACATGGGGTGAGTTGTGGGGCTCTCACCAGGTTCTGTTACCCGGAAACATTTGCAAACCTCAACCTTTGGCCAAAAAAACTATTTTTCCTCACATTTCGGTGACATAATGTTCTTGAATCTGAGAGGAGCCACAAATTTACTTCCACCCAGCATTCCGCCAAGCCTCTCGATAGAAATGGTACCTCACCTGTGTGGGTAGGCAGAGTGCCCACGAATGGAAATGCCCCAAAATACAACGTGGACACATCACATTTTCCCAAAGAAAACAGAGCTATTTTTTGCAAAGTGCCTAGCTGTGGATTTTGGCCTGCAGATCACATGCAGATCACCTAGGGAAACCCACCAAACCTCTGCATTTTTTAAAACTAGGCATCTAGGGGAATCCAAGATGGGGAGACTTGTGTGGGCTCTCACCAAGTTCTGTTACCCAGAATCCTTTGCAAACCTAAAGATTTGGCTAAAAAACACTTTTTCCTCACATTTCGGTGACAGAAAGTTCTGGAATCTGAGAAGAGCCACAAATTTCCACCCAGCGTTCCCCCAAGTCTCCTGATAAAAATGGTACCTCACTTGTGTGGGTAGGTATAGTGCCCGCGACAGGAAATGCCCCAAAACACTATGTGGACACATCAAAATTATCAAATACAAAACTGTTTTTGCCTGGGGTACCTGCCTTTTTGGTCCTGGTCCCAGCAGACATATAGGGAAACCTACCAAACCCAAATATTTCTGAAAACTAGACATCCAAAGGAGTCCAGGGAGGTGTGACTCGCGTGGATCCCCTAGTGTGTTCTTACCCAGAATCCTTTGCAAACCTCATAATTTGTCTAAAGAACACTTTTTCCTCACATTTCGGTGGCAGAAAGTTTTGGAATCTGAGAGGAGCCACAAATTTCCTTCCACCCAGCGTTGCGCCAAGTCTCCCGATAGAAACGGTACCTCACTTGTGTGGGTAGGCCTAGTGCCCGAACAGAAAATGCCCCAGAACACAACGTGGACACATCACATTTTCCCAAAGAAAACAGAGCTGTTTTTTGCAAAGTGCCTAGTTGTGGATTTTGGCCTCTAGCTCAGCCGGCACCTAGGGAAACCTACCAAACCTGTGCATTTTTTAAAACTAGACACCTAGGGGGATCCAAAATGGGGGTGCCTTGTGGGGCTCTCACCAGGTTCTGTTACCCAGAATCCTTTGCAAACCTCACAATTTGGCTAAAAAAACACTTTTTCTTCACATTTCGGTGACAGAAAGTTCTGGAATCTGAGAGGAGCCACAAATTTCCTTCCACCCAGCGTTTCCCCAAGTCTCCCGATAAAAATGATACCTCACTTGTGTGGGTGGCCCAGGTGCCTGCAACAGAAAAATACCAATAACCTGTGGAGATTGAGGGGTTAGCACATATTTTTCTTTCATACATATTTTAGGTAGATTCTGCTTTGGGGACCCACATAAGTGAGGTATCATTTTACTTAGGAGACTGAGGGGAATTTGTGCCGGAGCGGTGATCCTACAAAGACAAGTGAGGAAAATATGCTTTTTTAAGCAAATTTTGAGGTTTGCAGAGGAGTCTATGTAAGAAAATGTTGGGGGATCCAGGCAAGCCGCACCTCCCTGGACTCCTTGGGGTGTCTAGTTTTAAAACATGTCTGGGTTTGGTAGGTCTCCCTAGATGAAGGCTGCACCCGGGACCAAAAACATAGGTGCCCCCCCAAACCCATGTAGTTTTGCAATAGATCATTGTGTTGTGTCCACGCACTTATGTGATGTGCCAAACACTAAAATTGTAAAAAGAAATGCACTTAGATTATGTTAAAAAGACCCCTCACCCACCAACCAAGTTAGTGGCATGCTTCATCATCGAGGTCCCACCGAGACACCTAGCGTGTCACGGGTGTGCTGCGACTCCTGATTATAGCAGAGCAGGTTTTGTTATTTTTACCACACATACTGGTTGGATTTGGCACAAGGGTGAGTGATGGTTCAGTTTTTATTAAAAAGAGATTTCACAAAAAGAAAATGCACTGTTAATAAGTGAAAGGCCAAAAAACTGAACCAATGACACAGCTCGGGAGCTGTAAAGCCACAACAAAGCACCATCTACTTTACAGTCCATTCATACACCTTTCATACATGACATGCACAAGACCATTCACGCCACCAGCCACGGGCCCAGCACATTACAACACTCGCATCGACAGACAGCGCCACTCAAGGGCTCATCACTTACATACGCCCTCATGCCTGATACAGCAATCACACCAGCTATTGGGAGTGTGTGGGACTGGCGTGTGGCTGGCAGTGTGTTGCAGTAGCCAACAGCAAGTCAATATTTACACCGTCAGCCAAGCGCCACTCCACACACACCGCCAGCCAAGCGCAACCCCACTCACACCGCCAGCCAAGGGCCACCCCACGCACACGACTAGCCAAGAGCCACCCAATGCACACCACTAGCCAAGCGCCACCGCACGCACACCGCCAGCCAAGCGCCACCCTACACACACCGCTAGCCACGCACCACCCAACACACCCCTAACCAAGCGCCAGCCCATACACACCACCATCACTTTTTTTGTTTTTAAAGAACAAAGAAACCACTAATTATAAATAAGCACAAAGCTACAAACACAAAATATCTAACTGAATACATTACAGTAATGCCAACCGTGAAACTGAACATATGAAAATATAAAACAGCAGTTTACGCTCACTGTATTTCCCAATAATTCTTCTGTGTGTAGTACCACCTGAAACAGCCACCCACACACAGCCCAGGCTTTGAAGAACAAACAGGGCAGTACATCCTAGTCTCCTTCCTGATACCTCTTCGAGCACAGACTCTACATCTCTTAGCAGGAAAGTTTTTTTTGGCAGTGGGAGGAATGTGCTTAGCAAAGTGACGATCTTTCAATCTAGCCGCATCCTCCACCACTGCTTCTCTAGGAACTCTTGCCTGTTCCAACACAACAAGGCTTGCTATGATAGACTCCTGAAATTTAACAAATGTCATCCTTGACTCTGGAGAACTATCCTTGAATACAACAAAAGCATTAAAAGTTGCCAAGTGGAACAGGTGAACCGCTAATTTCTTATACCAAACATAAGACTTACTAGCAGCAGTGTAAGGTTCCAGCCTCTGATCTACTCTATCAACACCACCCATGTGCTTATTATAGTCTAAAATGCACACAGGTTTGCGCACTTCAGCAACTTGACCCCAAACAGCCAGAGGTAAAGTACTCTCATCATGGATGGTAGTTAGCATGTACACATCCCTCCTGTCTACAAATTTCAGAGCTAGAAGCTCATTATTCCGCAAGGCACTGCACTGTCCCTTCTCAAGTTTTTTACAGACAAGCTCTCTTGGATAGCCTTTCCAATTAGAGCGGATTGTGCCATACGCAGTGTCCACTCTAAACAACTCCTTGAACAACTGAACTCCAGTGTAGAAGTTATCTACATATAAATGGTGAACTTTGTTCAACTGTCGTCTACCAAGTTCCCACACAATTTTCTCACTAATGCCAAAAGTGGGAGGACAACCAGGGGGATCAATACTGGAAACCCTTCCAGTGTAGACCAGGAAATTATATACATATCCTGTACTACTTTCAGACAGCATTTACAATTTAATTCCATACCGTGCCCTCTTGCTAGGAATGTATTGCCTAAAAACAAACGACCCTTGAACAGGATCAAAGACTCAGCTACAGATATTTCTTTGCCTGGAACATAGATTTCTGAAAACCGATCTACCAAATGATCAAGGACAGGTCTAATCTTAAAAAGACGGTCAGAATCAGGGTGATCTCGTGGCAAGACTAAAGCATTATCTACAAAATGCAACATCCGAATAAGAAGCTCATACCGGTTACGACTCATGGTTGCAGGAAAAATAGCTGTTGCGATCAAGGGACCAGTAGACCAATGTAAAGACAGTGATGGCTTCCTTATCAGCCCCATGAAAAAGTTAAACCCAAGAACCTTTTCAACTCTTCCAGATTTGTGGGAATTCACCGGCTAGCTATAGAGTGTGGCCTAAGACTGGCAGCATTGTCCCTCAAATACTGTTCTGCATACCAATTAGTCTGCTCAACAATCTCTTCCAAGAATATATCGTCCATAAACCACTCAAAGAAGTTGACAGGCAAAAGGTTTTCACCCTGGGAAACCAGTAAACACATGCAACTGAAGCTGCTCCATGTTTGGTGCAACCCACGAATCAGGTATTTCAATGGGAAGCCTTTCAGCTGCTGGCTGCTGCACCATTGGCACATCAGTGTCCTCCTCTAAGACAGGCCCTTCATCAGCACTGAGAGTGGCTTCATCATCAGATGAATCCTCTCTGACAGAAAATTCACTTCCAGAATCTTGCCCTTCCTCCTCTGCCTCAGATGCAGAGTCAGTCTCAAAATCATGGTCAGAAGACGACTAAAAAAGCACACCAACAACCTGCTGAGCGGTCATCTTACGGCTGGCCATGATCCTTCCGACAAAAAGTAACTGAACAAATGCAACACCAACAACCAGCACTGTGTAAGATAAAGTAATATACAAAGTGTAGCTTTGTCACTAAGAGTTATAAACTCAAAAACTATACTGTTCACTTGCCTGAAAAAGCTTGACTCACCAGCAACTACTCTGCACAGCCACAGCAATCACCAATGATATCCCACTAAAAAAAAAGAAAAGCAAATTAGACATAAGACAACACAAATATTATTGTGCTAAGGACAATTTCACAATCCTTCATTCAGTACACCACCTACAAACATATAATTCATGCATGGCAACAATACTCCTTTGGAGTAAATTTATTTACTTACCTAAAACATGCAACTACGTAAACTGCAGGACAACCACTGCCAAAACCACAACAAGCCACAGCAAAGGAAGCAAAAACTTTGAACTAGAACAAAAAGGAGAAATAAACTGTTATAATCACAAATGCAAATACTTTGCCTGTTGACAAACACCCCGCCACCAACCATTTATAAATTTTCCCTGGTGTCTAGTGTTCTCTGCTTGGGGGCAGATGGGCCTAAAAGAAATAGGCCAATCTGCTCTTAAAGGGGGCATAAATGGCATAGAATATATTGCCTCCTTTGCGGGGCGACCCTTGCCCAAGGGGCCACCCCCCCACACAAAGCACACACACACACATGATCCCTGGCGCCAAGTGGATTCTGCCCCCCTTGGGGGAAGATGGGCCTAAAAAAATAGTTGATCTGCCCCCAAGGGGGCCAGAACTGGCAATAGTGCTTTTTGCCCCTTGGGGGCGACCCTTGCCCAAGGGGGCGCCCACCAAACACAGAGAAAAACTAAAGAAAGAAAACAAAAAAAAATCCCTGCTGTCTTTACAGTTTCTGCCCCCCTAAGGGCAGAAGGGGCCTAAGAAAAATAGAAATGAGATAGATTATATTGCCCCCTTTGGGAGGCGACCCTTGCCCAAGGAGCCAGCCCCCACACAAAGCACACACACACATGATCCCTGGCGCTAAGTGCCCTGTTTTCTTATAATTGGAAGTAAGAATCATTTACAAAAATCACAATAAAAATTACAAAAGAATTTGCAGTGCTACAGGATCTGAGGGGAAGATTCCTCACAAGGACTCAATATAACTTTTGAAGGGGCAAATTGACCCGAAGACAACCCTAGGTGCCAGTGCACAAAACTCAATCTGAAGCGGATGAGTAACATTCTGTCCCACTCCAGATACGGTTCCACACGGGGGTGCAACATAGCCATAAGGACCGATCTGAGGTGATGGCTATACATTAAAAGAAGCTTTTACCCGCACCATGTCTTGTTTGGCCATGGTCACGGGCTCATCAAACAGATGCGACTCACCCAGGTCTGCAAGAACTGTCTTCAGGATGTGGAACCAAAGAATGTTTCCACCTTTATCAAACACAGCTGATAAAAAATTCAAACAAAAGCTAAACTAACCAATAAAATCAAGCTATAAGCAACCTAAACCAATAAAATCATACAAATAATTAAAACAACATTATAAAAGGCACACTCATTTTATCAACTAAATAATTAAAAAATGAAAAATGCCGCAAGATGGGGAAACAATGAGGCACTCTCTGACCAGACCTTTAAGGAAGATACATCTGAAAAACTATCTAACCAAGTAAGTAAAACACATTTAAACTGAAACTTACTTCTAAATAAACTTAAACATGTAAAATAGTTAACAACTACTGCACAACTTCTATCATTTTACATGTACTCCCTAAAAGAAAACAATATGACTTTGAAAAGTAATAAACTGCCAAAGAAAAACACCTACCACAAACTAGCAAAAAGATATAGCAAAGTAAGTATACATAAATTGTTAAAAATGATAAACTCAATAGCTAGGAAAAACATGACAACAACCTCAACATCTACAAACTACCAACAAATAAACATTTAAAATGAAACCAACACTTTTCTAACAGAAAAGAAAGCACCTGCTCCACATTACACCACCAGCAGAAAAAACTGCAAAACAGTATGAAACATCTAAAAAGAATACACATATACATTTAAAAAATAGAAGTGATTGCATAATTTTATATGTAAACAACAAAAGTATATATTTTTTTAATTGTATTTATTTATACTCTTCCACTACTTTCAGATACAATGACAGAGACAGCCAAAGACATAACATCCCAGAAAGGAAAGCAATTAATAAGGGTCTAATTATGAGTTTGGCGGACCGTGGGCCACCATAGTGGCAATGGTGGTCTGACCGCCACAGTGTTGGCAATCTGACCGTCATATTACAATGCATGCAGTTGCATTGACAAAAGACCACTGTAGTATCATTCACACCACCAGCAAAACTAGACCGCAGCTAGTGTAACCACCAGTCCAATCATAATGTTGCTGTCTGCTGACGTGACTGTGGCGGTCCAACCACCACATGTCAGCAGATGGAAAAGGAGGGATATAGGACAGAAACTCATCTGTAGGCAGCATCGCTCAGCCTGTGCCTGGGGGAAGGATTATGGGGGTGGAAGGCTGCTGTAGGGGAGGAGGCCAGAGACTGAAAGGATCTCTGTAGGCCAAACATAGCACGATGAATGCCTTCCAGCTACACAACCATATGTTGGAGCTGGGTACCCTGCACCTGGATGGCCTTCAAAATGGATGTCTGACCTACAGAGATACTCCTCAGGAGGTTAATAGCCTCCTCTCTCGGGTCAGCAGGGGTAACAGGGGCAGGTGGTGAGGTGCCTGGTTCGAAAGAGACAGCTACCCTCTTGGGGGAGTGGGCCTGGCCAACTGGGTCGAGAGAAACAGGGAGGGTGGAGATGAAACTGGGTGGGACAGCTAAGGATGGAACAGGAGCAGGTCCTGAGTGTCCCATCACAACTAGGGAGTGTCCATTGGAGACGGACTCTGAAGATGATGATGGAGCTGGTGTCCTCCGTGGCACTCCCCCACCCTCTGGGCTCCTCTGTGTCTGATGTTTCGTGACCAAAGGTACCCTGGTCACCTGCTTCCCCACTGATGTTGGCTCTGCCTCCTCCGCTTCCCAGGGATGATGCTGAAATTACAATTACAAATAGGGTCATTCCGTGTGGCTCAACACACTTGAACAAAAGCTTTGATTACCAAACATTACCCTTTTGTACATCAGCCTCCAGCCCCAAGGCCCTCCAAATTGCCTCCAACATTTGCCACACCTCATGCATGCTTGCAACATCAACTGTAAACCGTGGCACACAGGAAAATCAGAATCACAGACAACTTCAATCACATAAGTGAACTTGTCCAGTCACAATACCCATGGATCAAGCAGACCTTGAATGGTTTGGATTTTGTAGCACTCTTCACTAACCTATTGGCATATAATACTATGGCAGTGCCAAGTTCATTTTCACCTATTCCATACAAAGTCCTGCAATTCTTTTTTGTACATGTACACATATGCACAATGCCACATCATGATGAAATGATGGGCAAATAACCCACCCATGTTGCAGTCAGAAGTACAGTAGCTCGAAGAAGGTGACATGGAAACACCTATGTCACTCTGTAAAAACTCACTAATGGTAACTTCACAATATCTACATTGCCTAAATAGTCTCATAGAAGTTTGACTAACGTTGCTTTGCTACATAACACATCTTGCACAGAAATGTACGTTGGAGAAAATCTGGTCAAAATGTCTGCGAGATTTGCCCACAATAATCCACAGCACAATGAATCAGCCAGGCCTAGGGAAATCACCTGTGTTAATAGGTACTGCTGATAACACTCTTCAAACATAGCATACCTAGAAGGAAATCGTCCACTGAATGTTCAGTGGCTCAGAGAATCTCCTCTATCTGTACAGGGCCTTTAAACATGTTTCTCAATGGGAAGGAACATCACTGTACCTTTGCAAACACAGACTCTATGTGTACACACTCACATATGATTCCAACATTTCTGCTTGTCACTCCCTGATGTATGTCAACCGTCAGGCAATGAACCTTCAACAGTTAACATGTGCTAGGCACTTATAAATGATTCCACATCAATGGCATATAAATGCACACTGTGAGTAAATACTATAGGTCTGCCTGTCATGTCCTTTATTGCTTCTGCAATTGTTTATGATAAATGACATGGAGTTACGGGTTAGGGTATTTGTGACCCAACAAACACTGTTGACACACTCTTGTCTTTGGTACCACATGAACTGTATACCCATCATATAAAATTATTTTCCAAACATTTTGGCATGCACACATATGTAATGAAATCAGACTTCATCCCATGAAGACAGGAAGATCATGTATGAAACAGTAGTGGAAATGATACTACAAAAGTGCAAGGTACACATGCTAACAAGTAGGCACAAATACTGATGCCAACAATGATGTTACCCAATCATGTACTGTACGTTCCCTACTTCCTAAGGAAAAGTATTGCTCAGTGACTGCACACAAAGAACAATGTATGCCATGTCATATGTATGATGGCCACCATCATACCAGAGATAGTACCGAAGCACCAGCACTCTTGATACACTGAAGGCAAGTGGCCTGTTGGATACAGATGACAATATGCTCACTTGAGCAGACACATGACTGAGTACAGTGATCTATTACGTTATGTTGTTTGATGTTGGGGCTGACACACTGAAGACAAGGTGACTGTTGGATACAAATGACACCCACAACATGAAACAACATGAGATGGTTGACCACTGTACTCAGCCATGGACCTTCCCAAGAGTATATTGGTAGTGGACTGTACTCTGTGTTGTGTGGCTCATCAGTAGGACAATAGGCAAGGTACATCAGCATGCATCAACTACCATACCTACACAAATAACAACACAACTTGTGTATCGCACATGGGCCATCTCCACTTTTCATGGGGAGATGGCCGCCCCTACCACATCAACCTGGCAAAGTGACAAGAACGAATCTGCCCGGGATTCACCCCCTTGTAGCTGCTGTGCTTCCTTCAAATGCCCATCATACTCGAGAAGGTCACCACCAGTATGCAGGCCATGAGGGGGTCAGGGTCAGGCATGCACAATGCCCACATTGGGAGGACAGCCCCATCTGGACCACTGTGATTTCCGGGCCCAGCATCTCAGGTCCTCCCACCTTTTCCAACAGTGGACGCTCCACTTACGATAGACCCTCAGGATCCACACCTTTTGGGTGATGGCTCTCCAATCCCTTTGCTTCTGATGGGCATTGACCTGTATGGATGTAATAGACAAATGAAGAGGTCACAATTTCATTTTTAAGGGTAGCTTGTTGTTTAACATACAGTTTGGAAACACCTAGCATTTTGTAACTGTCAACACACTACAGTACAGGGACATAAATACACAGTTTTGGAGTCATCAGTTGACTATCCACAACCCTGGTCATGGCTTACACTGACTAAGCAAGCCCATTGACATAATGTAGCCCAGGGCCAACCAACATGTACTGTAAAGTGAGCCACTATGAAACACAACGCACCATTGTGACCTTCTGAAGAGTAAACTACTTGTGCATGACTCTACAGTCACCTTTACACCCAGGCACAATGACTCGCTGCATACGGTTCAAACAGGCCACTACCATGGTACAGACTACACCCTAAGACTTAGGTAACAATGAAGGGGCTGGCATGGGTGTCACTGAAAGGGTATTCTCTGTGGATGTGCTGACGTGTTCTACTTAATAGAATATCATACCACTTCTGGGTGGGTTTGTGTGATATGTACTGGTATCACAGGAGACACCTTTTACCATATGTAGCACTTGGACAGAGATCACATCCAACATAGTAAGGTATGTTTGGTCTGACTTTTTGCGTGTCACAAAGCTAGTGATTCACATGTCATGATTTCCCCTGAATTAACAAACTATCTGCTTTGTGTGTTTGTCACTTGTGCACTAGTCCTGCACTGTACAAACATGACTTGTGGAAAGGTGACAACAGACCTGTGAGAATAAGGGGCCTGTCATAAGTCAATGACACACATTGACAATGAGGACCAATGGAAATAAGTACCAGGTCAGATGGTTACCTCAGTCACTATTCCTAATGTAGTAAATGTAAAAGCATTCAGGCCAAATCTTGCTAATGAAGACTCATTTTGCCCACATGCAATAATCTGAAGGTCTACAGAGAGTGGGCCCAGTTTCACAGTTGCATATTGTTAGAGTTTTCATCCTTGGCGTGGTCTCCCTTAACTTTTTGCCTTTGTTTCCCAGGTTGTTGATGTGTGCTAGACTCTGATTTTGCTGTTTTTGTTACTCTGGGCACTTTACCACTGCTAACCAGTGCCAAAGTGCAAGTGCTCCTTTACAAAATGTGTATGTAATTGGCATCTCTACGATTGGCATATTTGATTTATTAGTAAGTCCCTAGTACAGTGCACTAGAGGTGCCCAGGGCCTGTAAATCAAATACTCCTAGTGGGCCTGCAGCACTGGTTGTGCCACCCACATAAGTGGCTCTGTAATCATGTCTCAGGCCTGCCACTTCAGTGTCTGTGCGTGCAGTTTCTAACTGTAAATTCGACTTGGCAAGTGTACTCACTTACCAGGCCTAACCCTTCCCTTTTCTTGCACGTAATACAGTCCTAAGGTAGGCCCTAGGTAGCCCCAAGGGCAGGGTGCAGTGTATGGTTAAGGTAGGACATATAGTAATGTGTTTTAGATGTCCTAATAGTGAAATATTTCTAAATTTGTTCTTTTACTGTTGCAAGGCCTGTCCCTCTCATAGGTTAACATGGGGGCTACCTTTAAATCTGATTAAAGTGTAGATTCCCTTTAGGAGCGGATGGATATGTGGAGTTTGGGGTCTTTTAGTGAAGTTGATTTTAAGATTGTGTGTTTGAAAAAGCCACTTTTAGAAAGTGAGCATTTCCTTGCTTATACCATTTCTGTGACTCTGCCTGTTTGTGGATTCCCTGTCTGGGTCAGTTTGACAGTTGGTCTGGTTGCACCTCACACTAGACAGTGAATCAAAGGGAGCTGGGGTGTAGCCTGCATATCCTGATGAGCCATCTGTGCTAGGAGGGTGGGGAGGAGTGGTCACTCACACCTGAAAGGGCTGTGCCTGCGCTCACACAATGCAGCCTCCAACCCCCTGCTGAGTGTCTGGGGCCTGGCCTGGGCAAGGCAGGATTTCACATTGAAGAGAGAGTTTGCTTTGAAATAGGCCTACTTCAAATGAGAAATTGTGTATAAGAAGGGCATCTAAAACCACAGACTTTAGAACACTTCTGGAAACCAAGAGGAACCTCTGCCTGGAGAAGTGCTGAAGAGCTGAGGAAGAAGAGCTGCCTTGCTTGTGATTGTACTTTGTGGAGCTATCCTGCAGTTGCTGCTTCTGCCAGAGTAAGAGGGCAAAGAATGGACTTTGTGTGCCTTCTATCTTGTGAAGATCTCCAAGGGCTTGATTTAGAGCGTGCCTCCTGTTTTTTGAAGTCTCAGGGACAGCAAAGACTTCTCTCTGCCAGCACCTGGAGTCTCTGGTGAGACTCCTACTCTGCCCTGTGGTGCCTATCCAATTCCTGGGTCCCTGAAAGGAGAAGCTGGCAGCCTAAGAGGAAGAAATCCACGCACAGCATGCCTGTGTTGTGTCATTTTGTAGTGGTTTCATTAAGTTACTGTGGCCCTCATTACAACCCTGGCGGTAAATCCCGCTTACTGCCTTGCTGACGGCTGTCAAGATACCGTGGCCGTGACGGAAATCCGCTACAGGTATTACGACCCACATCTCGTAATCCGCCACAATACAGACACCCACACAAGTTTGCCACACCAAAGGTCAGTGATAAACTGGTGATAGCAAAACCTATACCATCACGCCAACAGAACTACGACCACACTATCACGACCCACGAATCAACGCAGTGGTGATTCAACCGCGGTAATCCATTGGCGGTACACATCGCCGCGCTCAAAATACACACACATTTACAAAACACAACCACATTGAACAATTCAAAATACACACACCTGACACACATACACACACCACACCCACACACCCAATCCAATAGAAAACACCCACCCACATTACCCACAACCCCTTACAACGACCTGTTTGGAAGAAGCCCAGAGGGAGAGAATAGCAAACACAACACCAGCATCCACAGGCACACAACACCATCACTCATACAACATCCACGCACCTCAAACAACACACACCAATACATCCCCCCACACATCACAACAGACAGCACCTCACACATCACCCACATCACATCAATGCACCTCAAAGACACCTCAGGTTTTCTGAGGAGCTCAGGGTCATGGTGGAGGAAATCATCCGGGTAGAGCCACAGCTATTCGGATCACAGGTGCAGCAGACATCCATTGCAAGGAAGATGGAGCTATGGCGGAGAATTGTCGACATGGTCAACGCAGTGGGACAGCATCCAAGAACACGGGATGACATCAGGAAGAGGTGGAACGACCTACGGGGAAGGTGCGCTCAATCGTATCCAGACACCAGGTAGCAGTACAGAGGACTGGCGGTGGACCCCACCTCCTCCCCCACAACTAACAACATGGGAGGAGCAAGTCTTGGCAATACTGCATCCTAAGGGCCTCGCAGGAGTAGCAGGAGGACTGGACTCTGGTAAGTCAAAGTTTTACTACTATATTCCCCCACCCTACCTGCATGCCATCACAAACTCCTACCCCTACCCTCACACCCATCACCCCAACACTCTACAGATACCCCACTATCACAACCCACACATCCCAATTCAAAGGCCTGCTTGTCACACCAATGCATGGGCACCCATCACCAAAGCATGTCCAGTACAGATACTCACCCAGGCCCCAAAAGTAACAATCACACAAGGCCAAAGACAATAAGCCAACCACAGGAGTAGAGGGTAACTCACACTTTGGACAAGAGGGCACACACAGATACAATAACTAAGCATTTACCCCCCAACAGGACCCCTACCCAACGTCACTGGATAGGAGGTGCCAGACATATCCAGTCCCCCCTCAGAAGAGACCCACAGTGACGACAGCAGCTCTGCATGCCTGGATCAAGATGACCAGCCCGGCCCATCTGGGACCTCGGGACAGTGGGTTCCCCTGCCACTGTCACAAACAGCCACAGAACCTCCCCCCTCAGGAAACACCCCCGCAGCACCCACCCAGCGGGCCCATGCCACTGTCCCCAAGACACGTCAATAAGCAGTGTGTCCACCACTGCAGGGACCCAAGACAATCAGGGACCTGGGGTCAGTGGCAGTGGGCACACGGTTCAGGGGACAGAGGCACAAGATAACAGGGAAGCTGGGAGGACAGCTGTGCGACAGGGGAGGACAGGCCCAGGGAACCCACTCTCCACAAGGCACTCTCCAACATCATGGGAGCATGCCATCATTCCCAGGAAACCATGGGCACGGTACTGGCCAAGTTTCAGGAGACCCAGTGGCTGCAGGAGGAACACTACCTGGGGATCAGGGAGTACTTGAAGTCCATTAACAACACCCTGGTCACCATTGCAGGGGTGATGGCAAACATGGCCAACATCAAGAGGGACACAGTGGCACACCAACGGGCCCCTGACACTAGCCTGAACGATAAACAGCCCTCCACCTCTGCCGGCGCTAGTGGACAGGAGGTCCCGCCACAGGACCAACAGGCCACGAGCACCCCACCCCCTGCAGAAGGAGAACCACCCTGCAAACGGTCCCTGCGATCCAGGAACAAGACAGAGAACATTGCCAAAACCCCCGCCAGGAAATAGGACTCCCCTGGTAGTCACCCTTCTGTCCCACTCAGTTACCCTCTTTCAACTGCCATTACTCCACTTCCTACGCCCCCTTGGACAATGCACCTGTGATGTCAATAGTCTGGACTCTACCATGGACATTCCTCCACCATCACGCTGTTGTGTAGCCATTTAAGTTATAGCTCCATGCACGTTATTTTAACACACTAGGCCGCTGTGCACTTTAACCTAGATATATTTTATTCGGCTTCGCATTATTATTTTGACAATAACCATTTTACAGTCTTGATTTATTTTCATCTATCTAACTGTTTTTGCTTAGCCTAGCACTGTGTTCTCAAACAAGACATTCTTGATCACTCTGTGTTTCATTCAAGGCTACAGTTTGGTAAATTGCCGGTGAATGTGGTAGACGTTTAGTCTCCAACATTCGTAGAAAATACACATCCTTATGTAGGACATTTTCTCAGAACATCAGCTGTGTTATCATAAAAACACTTCCTAGTCCCATTACACGTTAAGAGGGAAATTCCAGCCAGGGAACCACGACTGTATGCAGATTGCTGAATGCTTTGCAACAGATGCTAACACAGACTACAGGCCTTTGCTCAGGTATGAGGGTTGATGTCTCCCCGGGGGAACCTGAAAGGCAGAGTTAGAGCTTAACATGCTGTGCTCAGATTATGACTTAGATAGGAAATAATCAATCGATCATAGAGAAAATATTATAGCGTTATTCTTATGCTTCACTCTTCTCGTCACCATTTTAATACTGTCATGTTGTGTTATCCTGGTTATTGCAGCTCACGCTTTTCTATCTAAGATGCAGTTGTTTTATTAAACCAATCATTAAAACATATACTGCATCTGTTTGTCATTTATATATGAGACAGAATTGTAAATGAGAGAACTGGATGCGACCTGAGTGACCACGACTTCCCTGAGAAGCCTAAAATGTCATGCGCTCGGCTGCCCAATCATCAATATCCCCTAGTAGAGATGAGGCACTGCTAGTTAGCCGGAGCAAAACCCTGATTTAGAGCGACAGGTCTCACCCACAGTGGGTCAAACTCAGTCTCCCACACCGTGGACGATTTTGCTGCTCAAAATCCAGTAGTCTCATTAGAATAATTAGAGCCTACACGACAACCCCAGCCCATTGCACAGCCCCCTCCACTTAGCTTTGAAATAAACACCCTTGAATCACAAATCAATCTGGAGTCAGTCTGTACTTTCACAAATGTGTTATTGCAAACTTACAGAAAAATAGCAATGTCAATGTTCATTTTCACATACCAATGTTAGACAGTTGTTGGGCAGTAGTAAACATAGCAGAAGGCAGAAAGTAGTACACAGATCTGTAAAATGGAAAGTCAATGTGAACTGTCAGGGTCCATACACAGAGGCAAAAAGGCAGAATCATGCAATGTCCTACAGTAGTCTGATATGAGAGGAGCAGTGCCAGTAACTTACCGGTGTCTCATTGGAAGTATTACATGATGATGTTGTTTCGGTTGTCTATATCTTCTTCTTCTGCCTCCTCTTGTTCACTGTCCACAGGCTCCACAGCTGCCACAAGACCAACATCAGGCCCATCCTCCTGCAGCAAAGGCACCTGGCGTCGCAAAGCCAGGTTGTGCAAGATACAGCATGCCACGATGATCTGGCACACCTTCTTCAGTGAGTAGTATAGGGAGCCACCTGTCAGATGGAGGCACTGGAATCTGGCCTTCAGGAGGCCAAAAGTACACTCAATTATCCTCCTAGTCTGCCCATGTGCCTCATTGTAGCGCTCCTCTGCCCTTGTCCTGGGATTCCTAGCTGGGGTAAGTAGCCAAGACAGGTTGGGGTAACCAGAGTCACCTGCAAATATAGAGGTACAACTTTGAGACATACAGCAACCATTAGGGACTCTCCCATAGCCAGATATCTATGTAATCTGTGTTGGGACCTTGGGCTCACCTATTAGCCACACCCGGTGCCTCTGGAGTTGCCCCATCATATAAGGGATGCTGCTATTCCTCAAAATGTAAGCATCATGCACTGAGCGAGGATACTTGGCATTCACATGGGAGATGTACTGGTCTGCCAAACACACCATCTGCACATTCATAGAATGGTAGCCTTTGCGGTTTCTGTACACCTGTTCATTCCTGCTGGGGGGGGGGGACAAATGCCACATGTGTACCATCAATGGCACCAATGATGTTGGGGATATGCCCCAGGGCATAGAAGTCACCTTTCACTGTGGGCAAATCCTCCACCTGGGGGAATACGATGTAGCTGCGCATGTGTTTCAGCAGGGCAGACAACACTCTGGACAACACGTTAGAGAACATTGGCTGTGACATCCCTGATGCCATGGCCACTGTTGTTTGAAAGGACCTACTGGTCAGAAAATGGAGTACTGACAGGACCTGCACTAGAGGGGGGATTCCTGTGGTTGGCGGATAGCTGACATCAGGTCTGGCTCCAACTGGGCACACAGTTCATGGATTGTGGCACGATCGAGGCTGTAGGTGATGATGATATGTCTGTCTTCCATTGTCGACAGGTCGACCAGGGGTCTGTATACAGTGAAACGCCATCTCATCATCTGCCCCAGCGGACGTGGCCTATGGAGGAGAAGGGTGAGCAGAGGGTCATACGCCACATAGCTTGCACAAGGCTGTTTAGAAAAAATGTGATGTAATCTGTGTTTAGTGCTGTATGTCCGTATTCCTGCACAAAATTGCTGTGACGCAGTTAGTTGGCCTGCCATGTGGCCACCTGAAATGGCAGCTGCCTGACCTGGGAGGGACAACGGGAAATGAGGTAACTGCGCTGGCGTTGTACACCGTCGCGGTAGGAGGACGAAGACAGCAGCGCAATTCAGCATTGGTTATCATTGGGCCTTATGGGCTCCAGGAGCCAATGATAATGTACGCCAGCGGTGACGGTAAGCACTGCCGCGGACGTGACCGCCATTTTCTATCTATTCACTCACTGGATACCTGACCTTCAACAGGAGAGGGTGGAGTGTGTCTCTGCCTCCATTGAGTATCATGCTACCTGTTCCCAGGAAATCTAATGGCTCTAACACCCAGGTGCGGGAATGGGAACTGCCACACACCATGTGAAGCACTCTGGGCACTAAGCCCCCTCCAGAACCAGTAGAGAAAAGCATCCACTACCCCATTCCTTGGCAGGATGAAGCACTCTGGGCACTAAGCCCCCTCCAGAAATAGTGGAGAACAGCATCCACTACCCCAGTCCTTGGCAGGATGAAACACTCTGGGCACTAAGCACCCTCCAGAACCAGTAGAGAAAAGCATTCACTACCCCAGTCCTTGGCAGGGTGAGACTCTGGGCACTAAGCTCCCTCCAGAACTAGTGGAGAAAAGCATCCACTAGAGAGACTGTGGTTTCACACTCCTCAGGACCAAACAGTGGGCAAACCACCCACATGAGAGACTTGTGAGACTGTGGCTTTGCACTCCCCAGGACCAAACAGTGGGCAAACTACCCACTTGAGAGACTTGTGAGACTGTGGCTTTGCACTCCCCAGGACCAAACAGTGGGCATGGAGCCCCCTCGTGGAGCAGTGGCGTCATCCCTTCATCCGGCT
Source organism: Pleurodeles waltl (assembly GCF_031143425.1). Taxonomy (NCBI): domain Eukaryota; kingdom Metazoa; phylum Chordata; class Amphibia; order Caudata; family Salamandridae; genus Pleurodeles; species Pleurodeles waltl. The sequence continues at coordinate 1,607,572,604 of NC_090444.1, forward strand.
GAGGTGCCCCCCCCTCCCCTTCCCCCTGAGGTGCCTGTTTGTTTTCAACCTGATGCCACAGCAGTGTTCTCTCCGTTTCGAGGCAGGTATCATGTGTGGGCTTCGCCCATGCATTTTGGGATCACTGGTCCACGGACAATGCCCATGCATTTTGGGACACTGGTCCACGGACAATGAATGGAACACTATCCGGACTTGCGTAGTTGCTGTACATATTTGTATATACTGATCTGTTACAGACCTGTCTCCATATCTCAATTTTAGATGATTACACTCATTACAATAATTTCCTTTTGTCCTTGCGTTCTTCCTGAGGGTTACGGGGTGCAAATGTAATGTTGCGGCATGTATTTGTGTGTATGGTGTTGTGGGTGAGGGTGAGGGTGGGGGTGTTGCATGTTTGCATGTGTGTGTCACTCTCTTTTTCCTCCCCCCTCCCCTGTGTGCTAGGTGCAGTACTCATCGTGGTCGTCGCCGCCGTCTTTGCTGCTCCTCGTAGAAGAGGAGGTAAACCAACATTGGTAGCACCTGTAACTCAGGCTCCATGGTGTCCTGGTTCCTCGTTGTGTGTCGAGAGGTGAGTGGTTTCCGTTCCAAGTACTGTTTCCGCCGTGCCTTTGATGGCGTTGGTACCGCCCTGGAAAAGGTGGCGGATTGGTGCCTTGTAATACAGTGGGCGGTACATTGTCTTCCGCCTGTCTGTTGGCGGTTACCGCCCAGTGTTTGTTTCTACCACCGTGGCGGTCGGAGTGTTAAAGTGGCTGTCTGTGTTGGCGGTTTCTGCCACAGTTATGATTCCATATTTTTTACAACCGGCCTGTTGACGGTATTACCGCTGCTTTAACACTGACCGCCCGGGTTGTAATGAGGGCATGTGTGTGTTGGTACAAATACTTTACACCTAGCACTCTGAAGTTAAGCCTACTTCTCGTGCAAAGCTACCAAGGGGGTAAACAGGGGTTAGCTGAGGGTGATTCTCTTTTACCCTGACTAGAGTGAGGGTCCTTGCTTGGACAAGGGGTAACCTGACTGCCAACCAAAGACCCCATTTCTAACACATAGCCACAGTTACTGTGCGCCAGCCTGGGATATGTCCTATACTGTAAAAAAGGGTTTACCATGCCTTGCTCTCTGCAGGATGAGCATGCAGAACCCACATGATCACATTTCCATCACTTCCATGCATGACAGTACATCCTATGGGCATCCTATGAGTTCAGGGTTGTGTGGCACTTTGAAGGGATCAGTGAGTTTTACATTTTCTCATACCACTGTTTTCCAAGGCCAGATCTGGGCTGAGTGATCGGTGAGACTTTACACATTGCTAATAAGATCCTCAACTGACTCAAACAGTATACATACACAGCTCATGCTGTAAAACTCACACATTTCCTGTGTCATTTACCATCATCAGAAATATCATTGTTTGGCTGTAAAGTCTACTTGCATAGACATATGACGCAACACAAGAAGGATCTAGGGCTTATCACATATCACAGAACACAATGGTCATTTGAAATATACAGAGTACAGGGCTCCACAATCCACAACCAGTACATTCTATGCATGGACCACAGAATGTGACAAGAGGCACCCAAATAACTCACTGGGACTCACAGGTGCATTGTAGCCAGTGAAGAAGGAAAGGGTGGTGTTGATCAGAGTCAAATATGAAAATGAGGTAGCTACCTGCTCCTCTGATGAGCCACAGAGCTGGCCATACAAGAACCTCTTCTACTAGCCTCTCCACCTGCTTGGCCTGGCATGATTGCTCCCAGAGGCATCACACAGCACCCAAGGTGGTGGAGGTGTTGATGGCAGCAGTGTCAGCAGACAAGTGAGTAATTTTCCAAAACACTGCATACATGTATGCTAAGTACGCCATCATCCAGCACAGCCATTGGCTCGCAACCGTCACAATCAACGTTAGCCTATAGCTATGTTTGCTGCAGTTGAAACCGCCCACTGTGTGGTTGACTTCTGCCAGTGGAGGGAGGTTTCTGAAGTCCAATGAACGAGGACAGAAATCTGCCATTTTGGCAGTTGAAACAACAGTTTTGCAGACTGTTAAATGCATCACAACATCTACAAATGTTCAGTAATATCTCAACATATGTAAATGTCCCTTGATCTGTAGATTCTCCTACACAATTATCAGTGTAGTTGCTGGTCACAGATCCCATATAACAGTGGTGCACAGTAACCCGCCGGTGATGGTCTTTTTTTGGCGATCGGAATATACTTTACATTACTAAGGGGCATAAGAGGAGCAGATGGGTGATTAATGCGTACATATATGTTGTAGACATATGTATAGACAACCATGAGGATCATAGCTGGACCTTGAGAAGCAGACTGCTTTGATGTGTAATAGGTGTAATCCATTTTCAGTCAGTAATGTTTTGTCACATGACTTTGGTATCACTCCTCAGATATATTGGTCTAGACACAGTGATTAATGCTCCAACTCATTTGATTCTACAAATAGGTACCCTGGAAGAGGGAAGTGGTGACAACCTCCAGTTTACCATCTACTTCCAAACCTTCAGACCATGGAAGAACATGGCGTGATCGAGCAGTTATGTCTGAATAGGCAAACAATTCAGGATTTATATTGTCAATTGGAGCCACATCTCATGCCTGAAAACACTAATTCAACATGTATGCTACCCATTGTGAGACTCATGGCACTACTACACCTTGTGGACACAGGGTCCTTTCAATATGCAGTGGCTTTACCTGGTGGTATATCACAACTTATGTCCGGTGGTGTTTTTAAAACATGCTATCAGCATTGATAAAACACATTGACAGCTATATAAGGTTCCCCAGATGTAAGGATTTAGCCAATGTGAAAGTTGACATCTATGGATTTGGTTGCCTCCCACATGTGGTGGGAGCCATTGATGGCACCCGTATTGCATTAGTGCCACTGCATGCCAGTGAACAAGTCTATCGAAACAGGAAGCACTTCCATTCTATCAATGTGCAAGTAGTCTGCTTGCCAGATTTGTACATTTCCAATGTCTGTGCCTGGTTCTAAGGTTCAGCCCATGGTTCCTATGTGATGCGGAATAGCACCATATCCCATCTGATGTCACAACTGCAACTGGATAGGGCCTGGCTTGTTGGTAAGTAACATCTGTCCTAACTTTGTGTGTGCAACATCAGATGCTATGATCAGGAAGTGTGTGACTCATATCCCAACCGTCCCTGGTTGTTAACACAGCTGAGGAATTCAACTATGCCATGGGAAGTCAGCGTCAATAAGGCCCATGGAAGAACACATCGGTCAGTGGAGCGGGCTTTTGGGATCCTGAAGGCCAGATTTTGCTGTCTGGACAAGACTGGGGGAGCCCTTCCCTACTCACCTGGGAAGCTGTGTCGAATCACTGTGGCCTGCTGCATGCTCCATAACATCGCCCTGTGGAGGAACATCCCTTACATCACAGAGGAGGGAGAACCTGAGGTGCCATCAGGTTAGAATCATGAAATGCCAAATGATGATGATAGTGGTGGAGAGGAAGGAGCTGATTTGCAACAAAATGTCAAAAACAGCTTCTTTTTTTTAAGTGTAATTATGTCATGAGATCTCATGACTTTCAATGTAAAATGAACTCTTGTGATGCTTTGTGGAGTATAAGTGTTGTAAACATTAGGAAGCTGAAGCCTGGCAAAATCTCGCAGGGTGTTTGTTGAGGAAGCTTTTGACACAATCACACTTTGTTCATGTTGCTTTATTTATGTCACAATGTTTTAACTGACTGCGTTCTACTGACGTTTGCTATGGAACTGTGTCAAATGTATGGTTTGATTACTCTACTCATTGTTTTTGTATTTGTATATGTACCTTCACCATGGCATCTTCATTTGGACATTTCAGAGTTGTGACATTGGCAGGTATATGATGCTGTTGGGACATATAAAGTTGTTCCTGGGAACGTATGTCAGTCTTTGGGTGTGCAAGACCTGTACCAAGACAGCTTGCACAGTGACATGCTGGAAGTTAAGGAGGCTCCATTGGACTTGTTCCTTACCGTGTGGTGGCCATGATGCATCATACGTGTCATCATGTGGTCAGAGAGTATGTATTTTTAGGCCAAATTCATGTTAGTTTCACATCACATTGGTAAAACAATCTTTTCGTATGCACCGTATGAAGCTATGTTTCATCATTGTAGGCCAAAGTGCCTGCGGCACATCACTGGCATTTGCTTGTGTCATACCACCAGATGCAGATGCTCTGGATTGTATTGACCCTATGATCAGCAACTGTTCCACTACCATTACTCTGAATCTTGCTTGAGATGATGTTGGATTCATTTTGTGAGATAGGCAACATGCCTTCAGCTGATGACATCCACCAAATTAATTTCTTTCTATTCTATGGGACAGTCTCTGATATATCCCTTCCTTCCACATTCTGGAGGTCTGTCCCTGTAAATTTGATCACTCACACAGTATGTTTCAATCATGTATGATTTCCTATGTTTAAGACATCTTGACAGCCTATGATTTGGATAATGTAATAAAAATCTTTGTAGACAAGAAACGTGTATGCATGTGTTGGTCAGGCATAGTTGTGATCATAAGCTAAACATTGTGTACATGCAACATATCCCTGCTTCCACAATTGTTTTTTTTTTTTTTATTGTATGGTTCACATGTTCTTGCATATCTACATTGCTAAACGTGACATTTAAGACAGCAGGCAATGAGTTTGTGACTGGTGAATTTATTACAGTGCTAAGGGTGACAACAATTTTGTTTAAAAAAGTAACGTAAATGAAAAGTGAAGAGGTCAGTCATGGTGAATGAAATCATAGTAGTAGATACTACACCATCGGAAGAGCAAAGACCAGAGTACTTGTTAGAAATGGGGTATTTGGTTGGTGCTCAGGCTACCCCCATCTAAGCAAGGACCCTCCCTTTAGTCAGGAAAAAGGAGAAACACACCTGGTTAACCCCCGCTCACCCCCTTGGTAGCTTGGCACGAGCAGAAACACTTAACAATGTGTAAAGTATTTGTGCCAACACACACAGTAATGCAGTGAAAACACTACAAAATGACTCAACACCAGGTTAGAAAAATAGCCAATATTTATCTAAACAAAACAAGACTGTAAAGAAATGGCTCCCTGTTGCAGTCCCCCCCCACTTTTTGCCTGATACTGATGCTGACTTGACTGAGAAGTGTGCTGGGACCCTGCTAACCAGGCCCCAGCACCAGTGTTCCTTCACCTAAACTGTACCATTGTATCCACAATTGGCACACCCTGGCATTCAGATAAGTCCCTTGTAACTGGTACTTCTAGTACCAAGGGCCCTGATGCCAAGGAAGGTCTCTAAGGGCTGCAGCATGTCTTATGCCACCCTAGAGACCCCTCACTCAGCACAGACACACTGCTTACAAGCCTGTGTGTGCTAAGTGAGAACAAAATGAGTAAGTCGACATGGCACTCCCCTCAGGGTGCCATGCCAGCCTCTCACTGCCTATGCAGTATAGGTAAGACACCCCTCTAGCAGGCCTTACAGCCCTAAGGCAGGGTGCACTATACCATAGGTGAGGGTACCAGTGCATGAGCACTGTGCCCCTACAGTGTCTAAACAAAACCTTAGACATTGTAAAGTGCAGGGTAGCCATAAGAGTATATGGTCTGGGAGTTTGTCAAACACGAACTCCACAGCACCATAATGGCTACACTGAAAACTGGGAAGTTTGGTATCAAACTTCTCAGCACAATAAATGCACACTGATGCCAGTGTACATTTTATTGTAAAATACACCACAGAGGGCACCTTAGAGGTGCCCCCTGAAACTTAACCGACTGTCTGTGTAGGCTGACTAGTTCCAGCAGCCTGCCACACCAGAGACATGTTGCTGGCCCCATGGGGAGAGTGCCTTTGTCACTCTGAGGCCAGTAACAAAGCCTGCACTGGGTGGAGATGCTAACACCTCCCCCAGGCAGGAGCTGTAACACCTGGCGGTGAGCCTCAAAGGCTCACCCCTTTGTCACAGCCCAGCAGGGCACTCCAGCTTAGTGGAGTTGCCCGCCCCCTCCGGCCACGGCCCCCACTTTTGGCGGCAAGGCTGGAGGGAACAAAGAAAGCAACAAGGAGGAGTCACTGGCCAGTCAGGACAGCCCCTAAGGTGTCCTGAGCTGAAGTGACTCTAACTTTTAGAAATCCTCCATCTTGCAGATGGAGGATTCCCCCAATAGGGTTAGGATTGTGACCCCCTCCCCTTGGGAGGAGGCACAAAGAGGGTGTACCCACCCTCAGGGCTAGTAGCCATTGGCTACTAACCCCCCAGACCTAAACACGCCCTTAAATTTAGTATTTAAGGGCTACCCTGAACCCTAGAAAGTTAGATTCCTGCAACTACAAGAAGAAGGACTGCCTAGCTGAAAACCCCTGCAGCGGAAGACCAGAAGACGACAACTGCCTTGGCTCCAGAAACTCACCGGCCTGTCTCCTGCCTTCCAAAGATCCTGCTCCAGCGACGCCTTCCAAAGGGACCAGCGACCTCGACATCCTCTGAGGACTGCCCCTGCTTCGAAAAGACAAGAAACTCCCGAGGACAGCGGACCTGCTCCAAGAAAAGCTGCAACTTTGTTTCCAGCAGCTCCAAAGAACCCTGCAAGCTCCCCGCAAGAAGCGTGAGACTTGCAACACTGCACCCGGCGACCCCGACTCGGCTGGTGGCGATCCAACACCTCAGGAGGGACCCCAGGACTACTCTGATACTGTGAGTACCAAAACCTGTCCCCCCTGAGCCCCCACAGCGCCGCCTGCAGAGGGAATCCCGAGGCTTCCCCTGACCGCGACTCTTTGAACCTAAAGTCCCGACGCCTGGGAGAGACCCTGCACCCGCAGCCCCCAGGACCTGAAGGACCGGACTTTCACTGGAGGAGTGACCCCCAGGAGTCCCTCTCCCTCGCCCAAGTGGAGGTTTCCCCGAGGAATCCCCCCCTTGCCTGCCTGCAGCGCTGAAGAGATCCCGAGATCTCTCATAGACTAACATTGAAAACCCGACGCTTGTTTCTACACTGCACCCGGCCGCCCCCGCGCCGCTGAGGGTGAAGTTTCTGTGTGGGCTTGTGTCCCCCCCGGTGCCCTACAAAACCCCCCTGGTCTGCCCTCCGAAGACGCGGGTACTTACCTGCAAGCAGACCGGAACCGGGGCACCCCCTTCTCTCCATTCTAGCCTATGTGTTTTGGGCACCACTTTGAACTCTGCACCTGACCGGCCCTGAGCTGCTGGTGTGGTGACTTTGGGGTTGCTCGGAACCCCCAACGGTGGGCTACCTTGGACCAAGAACTGAACCCTGTAAGCGTCTTACTTACCGGGTAAAACTAATCAAAACTTACCTCCCCTAGGAACTGTGAAAATTGCACTAAGTGTCCACTTTTAAAACAGCTATTTGTCAATAACTTGAAAAGTATACATGCAATTTTGATGATTTGAAGTTCCTAAAGTACTTACCTGCAATACCTTTCGAATGAGCTATTACATGTAGAATTTGAACCTGTGGTTCTTAAAATAAACTAAGAAAAGATATTTTTTTCTATATAAAAACCTATTGGCTGGATTTGTCTCTGAGTGTGTGTACCTCATTTATTGTCTATGTGTATGTACAACAAATGCTTAACACTACTCCTTGGATAAGCCTACTGCTCGACCACACTACCACAAAATAGAGCATTAGTATTATCTATTTTTACCACTATTTTACCTCTAAGGGGAACCCTTGGACTCTGTGCATGCTATTCCTTACTTTGAAATAGCACATACAGAGCCAACTTCCTACAAAGACCAAAACAACTAAACTCCAAAATGCACAAGTCAACTTATACATTTTCAAAGATAAAACTTAATTGTAGCGCTTAGAAACACAAATGCTTCGATTAGATGATATCACAGCATTGTGGCGGAGTAGTTCCCAACAATCTGATGCTAATGGCACCAGTCACAGAGTCACATGGTCCCCCAGGTACAGTAACTTGTGAAAATGAGGAAACAAGCCGGTGCAGGGAGTTGGGCGGCATCGCTGGATCCGAGGCGGTATTGGTAATGGTGCTGCGGAGCAAAGGAGCGGCGGTGTCCCAAAGAGGCATTATGTCCTTGCTGCAGAGTGGTGGAGGTGAGGTGGCATCGGAATGAAATGTTGGATCCGCGCATATCCAGCAGAGTCGGTATCCGGCGGCCGCGACGTGGTGCGGCGACTTCCACGGAGTCAAGGACTTAGGCGAGGCTACAGCGCTGTAAGGCCTGTGGGGTCGCCGCACTCTAGCGAAGCCCTTGCCTTTGATTGCAGGCGGCGTCACAGGATTTGGCAGCGGTGTCAATCCGGAGTCGTCCGAAGTCGGTTCAGTTGGATTTCTTTAGTTTTCCACCCGCTTCTCCTTTCAAGGGCCCAGGGACTGGATTAGGCACCACTTGGCAGGGTAGAAGCCTCAGCAGACAGTCTAAGTCCTGGCAGAGGAAGTCTTTGATGGCCCTGAGACTTCAGAACAGGGGGCAATCTCAGTCCAAGCTTTTGGAGATTCTTCTGAAGCAGGAATGCACAACAAAGTCCAGTCTTTGTCCCCTTTCATAGGCAGAAACAGCAACTGCAGGATAACCCAACAAAGCAAAATCACAGGCAGGGGTAGCACTTCTCCTCAGCTCTTATCCTTGGCAGAGGTTCCTCTTGGTTCCAGAAACACATCTTGAAGAAATCTAAAGTCTGGGGTTTTGGGTCCACTACTTATATCCCTTTCTGCCTTTGCAGTTGCCCAACTTCAAAGAAAAGTCTCTGTTGTTTACAGGATCACAGGCCAGGTACAGACACACACCAGGGAGTTGAAGACTGCATTGTGTGAGGGCAGGCACAGCCCATTTAGGTATAAGTGACCACTTCTCCCTCCAATCTAGCACAGATGGCTCATCAGGATATGCAGGTTACACCCCAGCTCCCTTTCTGTCACTGTCTAGAGGAGATTCACAAATAGCCCAACTGTCAGTCTGACCCAGACAGTTAATCCACAAACAGGCAGAGTCACAGAATGGTTTAAGCAAGAAAATGCCTACTTTCTAAAAGTGGCATTTTTAAACTGACAATCTAGAAACCAACTTCACTAAAAGATGTATCTTAAATTGTGAGTTGAGAGACCCCAAACTCCACATCTCCATCTGCTCTTAAAGGGAAACTACATTTAAAAGATATTTTAACCTCATGTTAACCTATGAGAGGGATAGGTCTTGCAACAGTGAAACACAAATTTGGTAGTATTTCACTGTCAGGACATGTAACACACATCAGTACATGTCCCACCTTTAACATACATTGAACCCTGCCCATGGGGCCACCTAGGGCCTACCTCTTTAGGGTTGCCTTACATGTAAAAAAGGGATGGTTTAGGGCTGGGAAGTGAGTCAACTTGCCAAGTCGAATTGCCAGTTTAAAACTACACACAGAGATATTGCAGTGGCAGGTGCGAGTCATGTTTACAGGGCTACTCATGTGGGTGGCACAATCTGTGCTGCAGGCCCCCTAGTAGCATTTGATTGACAGGCCCTGGGCACCTCTAGTGCACTTTACTAGGGACTTACTAGTAAATCAAATATGCCAATAATGGAAAAGCCAATTACACCTACAATTTCACATAGGGAGCACTTGCACTTTCACGCTCGTTAACAGTGGTAAAGTGCCCAGAGTATAAAAAACAGCAAAAATAGAGTCTAGCATATAGCAACAACCAGGGAAGTAGAGGCAAAAGGTTAGGGGAGACCACGCCAAGGATGCCAGGTCTAACAGTACTCCTCCCATCAGAAATGGAATGGGGATCAATATGAGACCGCAAACACAAAGAACACTAAGGAGGACATTAAGGGTGAGTATCTTGCCATCCGCACTTTCTGGATTTTTACATGGGAGTTCCCGCTTGTGAGGCCGGGGAGGGGATCAGCTGCTGCAGAGGCGGGAGTGCTCGAGCCCGATAAGTCCTCTGGCAGGGCTCCCTTCCTGTGGCTGCTGCAGATGAACTTGGGCTTGATGTAGTTGGCTCACAGGAAGGGGTAGATGGTGGTAGAAAAGCCCTGCTAGGGTTGTATGGATGTCCCTCAGCACCCCTGTTAGGGTGCCCATGTGTGAATTATAGGTATGCATTCATTAGTTCATGTCCCTCTGCAACTGCTTGAGTTCTCGGAGTTCGGTTAGCACCTTTCCCATCAAGCGTTGGGACTCATGGTAGACCCCAAGACTTGGCTGATGGTATCCTGGTCACGAGTGGCCCTGGTGGCATCACTCTGCTGGCTCACAGTTTCACTTCCCACAACTCTACCCTCACAAGCCTGTGCCCTTGGCACAGGTGCCCTCTTCAACTGGGTGTCAGGATTGTTGATTTGAACCTCAGGATCCAGGACTGGGGGACATAGGATGGTAGCAACTGTGCTAGGTACACAGGTTGGGGACATGTTGTTGTCTGTGATATTGAAGCAACTGGGGTGGGAGGTGTCATTGTGGGCACGGTGAGACTGTTGCTGTCTGACCAGGCTGTCCTGATGAGCCAGGACTGTCATCCACGTCCACATGTCCAAGAGTGTTGTCATCACTGAGGGCTTCATCTAGAGGTGGGTCAGGAGTCTGGTCAGTAGACAATGTCTGGCCAGGTGCTGTGCCAGACTGTTGAGAAATAGAGTACATTGTTATTGGTTGAAATGTGTAATCTACATCCAAAGGTTTTGTGTCACTGTAAGTAGAGACCTTGGAAAATCTTAAGTGGTAGGTTTTCCGACTGTGCTATGTTACCATGGTACTGAAGTTGTTGATCTGACATGTATGAAGCTTGCAGAATCTATTAGACTCAAGCAGCTCATGAGATGTGCTGATCAGTTGCACTTCAGACAAGGGAATAAATATGACATCTTACAAACTCTTAAGCCAAAACAGTGGAGAAGTAATGTTTATTTAACCATTACAAGGCCCAGTTGTGTGAGATACAGGCAAGCACACACCATTTTTGTATATGTAGCTGCAGCCATCATATGAGCCTTGCTGAGTCAATGTGTTAGCTGCCACTATGAATCTGATGTAGCAGTTTAATGCCTTAGGAATATTTGATATAAAAACTTGGTAAGGTGTCATTCCTGTCATCAATAGTTTCATTTTGGGATACCAGGACAAGAGCAGGCTAGGTAGACAGACATGTCTCTGAATTGAGCATGAAAAGTAGATTGTGTATTTGGGCAAGTGAGGAATGGGCTATTGGTTTGAGTTACCGAAACAGGGTCTCCTGGTAGTTGTAGTCATGTCACTTGCTGCCTCCCCACACAACACAAATGCTAAACTCCCAGGGGAGAGTACATCATTTGAGAGATGGTACACAGGTGTATTAGGGCAAGTGCATAATGTGCTGTTGGTTTAAGTTACACTAACGGGGCCTCCTGGTAGTTGTAGTCATGTCACCTGTTGACTCCCCACACAACACCAATGCTAAACTTCCAGGGGAGGGTACATTATTTGAGAGCTGGCACACTGGTGTATTTGGGCATGTGCAGAGTGGCCTGTTGATTTGAATTACAGTAATAGGGCCTCCTGGTAGTTGTAGGCATGTCATTCTCTTTACTTCCCACCATTTGGCAAGTTTTTAGTCTTACATATCTGTTGCCACACTGTAATTAGGTGGGACCATACATTTACATGATGACTCATACCATGTGTCCTGGGATGATCTTTTGATATTGCAACACTTACAGACCCTATTCCCACATATGACATGTAATGGGGATTGTTACATGTGACGTTCTATATGACAATACACTATGGCATATCTCTGCGACTCTGAGTATTGAATGTTGGGAAGTAGATGGACAACCGAGTGGCAAAAGGTGCGATGTGGGCATATAGGACATTGAAAAATTTAAAATTTGTGACAGTTTTTATGTTGTAACTTACCAGACTCTGATTCCCCCAGCTATTCCTGTCAAGCCCTCAGGAAGTAGGATGGCCAAGACCTTCGCCTCCCATGGAAAGAATTGTAATGGGGCACTGGAAGGACAACAACCAGTATTCTGGGCCTCCATGTATTGCCTGGGGACCAGGGAACACACCTTCCCCCTCAGGTCATTCCACCTCTTCCTGATTTCCTCCTTTGTCCGCAGGGTGGTGCCTGCAATATTTACTGTGTTGACAATCCTTTACCACATTTCCATTTTCCTACAGAGATGGGTATGCTGGACGTGGGCTCCAATCAATTGTGGCTCAACTCTTATGATTTCATCCACCATGACTCTCAACTCATCTTCATAAAAATAGGAATTTTTGGGATGTGATATGGATGTAAACTGATGTGGGTGACAGGGTCTTCCTTAAAAGAGACAGTGAAATAGGGAGAAAATGAATAAAAGTGTGTGAAAGGTGTTAAATGTTATGGTGGAAAAAGGGGTGGCTTACCTATCACTGGTAAACAAAAGTGATCTCTGGTCTCTGACTTGCTGTGCTGCAGTGGAAAGGCAAAGGATTATTGTCTGGGGAGGGGTGTGTTTTATAGCGTGATTTGCAGGTGTATCCACTGGGCCAATATGTGTCAGCTGTGTTGTTTTTTAAAATCCATCCAATGGCCACTTCTCTGCTGCTTTGCTGAATGCATACCGTGGTGGTTGACCACCATCAGTTAACCGCCACATGGAGACCGCCAAGCCCACTGTGCTTTTGTAATGGGCTCGGCCGTTCCCCGCTTGCAGCAGCAAGATTACAGACTCCTGCGTAGCTCGCAGGGAGTCATTTGTCTTGGCAGTCAACGGTTCAGCCTGCATACATCGTAATGCAGCAGTCTGGAGACTGCCGGCGCAGCAGTCTTCTTGGCATTGCCAACACTGTGGTCTGTCGGTCCAACTGCCAAACTCATAATTGGGCCCTTAGCCACATGGGATGCACCTACAACAAAGAAAGTGTATCAACAGAAAATGTGAATTGGAAATGTACCAAATATTATGCTAATGTATTCTATGGAAGGGACACTCAATCATCCCCAAATGTGACAGAGAGACGAGTAAGGGAGGTATTGCAGTATTTAAGACAGGCAAGCACTAGCTCCCAGGAACCCTCAACCAAAGACTAAAAGATTTACTGCATTAAGTTCCTAAACACATCACAGCCAACCACAACCTATACTCGGTTTAAATTTAATTGCACAAACTAAAAAAAGCCACCAGCGTACTCCTGCCGCCCTTAGAAGATACCAAGACATAGAACGACCTGAACATTTAACGATAACACATAATGAAGAACCTTTCCTTTTAGAAATCCTAATGTCCTCTACAGCAGATAACTTACTAAACCTTGTCATACCTGGAAGATGGATGTGACCTTCAATACATGTCCCAAACAATTCACTCAGATATACACCATATACACCATACCGTTTTGAATATCAAAACACAAATATCCTATTTGTCTATGCCCTACTGCCAAATTATCTAAGCAACACTGACTATGGACTCTTAAACCATATTAAACATAAAACAAATAACTACTACCCACAAAAAATAATCACAGGCTTTGACCAAGCCATGATTCAAACCACTTTAATAATTTACTCCCACATAGCCATACAGGGCTGTTACTATCATTTCAATCATATGGAGACAGGTTCAACAATCTGCATTAATTTGAATTCACATTTGAAAAGAAAAAATTATAGTACTAGCCTGTCAAGCCCTCAGGAAGTAGGATGGCCAAGACCTTTGCCTCCCAGGGAAAGAGTTGTAATGGGGCACTGGAAGGACAACCACCAGTCTTCTGGGCCTCCATGTACTGCCTGGAGACCAGAGAACACACCTTCCCCCTCAGGTCATTCCACCTCTTCCTACTGTCCTCCTTTGTGCGCAGGGTGGTGCCTGCAATATTTACTGTGTTGACAATCCTTTGCCACACTTCCATTTTCCTACAGAGAGGGGTATGCTGGACGTAGGCTCCAATCAACTGTGGCTCTACTCTTATGATTTCATCCACCATGACTCTCAATTCATCTTCAGAAAAAAAGTTTTTTTTTAGGTGTGATATGGATGTAAACTGATGTGGGTGATATGGTCTTCCTTAAAAGAGACAGTGAAATAGCGAGTAAATTAATAAAAGTGTGTGCAAGATGTTAAATGTGATGGTGGAAAAAGGGGTGGCTTACCTATCACTGGTCAACAAAAGTGATCTCTGGTCTATGACTTGCTGTGCTGCAGTGGAAAGGCAAAGGATCATGGTCTGGGGAGGGGTGTGTTTTATAGAGTGATTTGCGGGTGTACCAACTGGGCCAATGTGTCAGCTGTGTTGTTTTTTTAATCCATCCAATGGGCACTTCTCTGCTGCTTTGCTGATTGCGTACCGTTGCGGTTGACCACCATCAGTTAACCGTCGCATGGAGACCTCCAAGCCCACTGTGTTTTTGGAATGGGCTCGGCCGCTCCCCACTTGCAGCGGCAAGATTACAGGCTGCCACTAGCTCGTGGGGAGTCATTTGTCTTGGCAGTCAACGGTTCAGCCTGCATACATTCTAATATGGCAGTCTGGAGAACGCTGGCGCAGTGGTCTTCTTGGGATTGCCAACACTGCGGTATGTCGGTCCAACTACCAAACTCACAATTGGGCCCTTAGTCACATGGTATACAACTACAACCAAGAAAGTGTATCAGCAGAAAATGTGAATTGGAAATGTACCAAATATTATGCTAATGCATTCTATGGGAGGGACACTAAAAAGGTGATGTTGTAATTAATGAAAGACAACACAATCATCCCCAAATGTGACAGAGAGACGAGTAAGGGAGGTATTGCAGTATTTAAGACAGGCAAGTACTAGCTCAGAGGAACCCTCAACCAAAACCTTGTCGCGTTGGCTCTCATTATCCTAAATGAGACTACTGGATATTTGGGTATCAGGGTCGTTCTCAGTGTGGGGGACTAAGTCTATCCCACGGAGAAGGATCCCTGTCACCCTCAATCCGGTTTTGCTCCAGCTAACTAGCAGTGCCTCAATTCTCCCAAAGGGAAGGGATGATTGGGCAGCCGAGCGCATGACATCATAGAGCTTCTCAGGGAAGTCGTGGTCACTCAGATCCAAACCAGCTCTCTCATGCAAAGTGTGGTCTCATATACAAATGACAAAGGCAGTTTAAGTTTTATAGATTGATTTAATAAAACAACTGTATTTTAGATAATAAGGCGTGAGCCGCAATAACCAGAACCATACAACACAGTAGGATTGAAATAGTAACGAGGAGAGTGAAACATAGAAATAACGCTATCATAGTGTTAACAGGTTACGTTCTCTCTACTAAGTTCTATTTTGAGCACAGCATGTTAAGCTCTAAGCTTGCCTTTCAGATTCCCCGGGAGGACATCAACCCTCATACCTGAGCAAAGGCCTGTGATCTGGATCAGCATCTGCAACAGGGCAGTCAGCGTCTAGTTGTAGCTCCCTGTTCGGAATCTCCCTCTTACCCGTATTAGGACTAGGAAGTGTTTTTATAACTAACATGTCGATGTGCTAAGAAACGTCCCTATGTAAGAATGTGTATCATCTACGAACCCAAAAGACTAAACTCCTACCACGTCAATCAGCAATGTACCAGACTGTATCCTTGACTGAAGCACAGAGTGAGCAAGAATGTATTATTTGAGAACTCCGGTGCTGAAGTAGGCTAAACAGTGTGATAGAAGAAAATAAAACAAGACCGTGAAACTGGTCATTGAAAAATAACAGTGCGAGGCTGAATAAAATGCATCTAGGGCAAAGTGCACAGAGGCCTAATGCTTTAAGCAAACGCGCAAAGGCTATATTAAAAATGGCTACACTACACCCTCTCCTTGTCAGTAGAAAGTGGTTCTAATCGAAGCTTAAAAAATGCCCTATATAAAAAACTTCAAAAACGTTTATTTCGACAAGTCAAGAGGACAGCAAAGCACAAGAAAACTAAATTAAAAATTAAGCATGTGACTTAAGAGCCAAATTCATATAACAGAGTCAATTTAGAACAAATCTAATTCAAACGGTGGTCACGGAAAGCAGGATATTCTCCACTTCGGCAGATGACAAGACTGGAAAATCCACGCCAAATACTATCAAGGAGCAGGTGTGTTCCAAAGCCTCAGAATCATCCAAGACGGCATCCCGTGCAGGGCCTGTGAACGAGTTAATATCAACTTCCTCCAGGAAGGGTATCTCGTAATCAGCCTCACGAAGCAAACGCAGCCTCAGCGCGCATGTCTGGGAATGAGCCCTCACCAGGAACATCAACAGATCAGCATCAACCACTGGGGGGCGCTGCTGTGAGAGACAGATGTCTAGTGCATGTTCAAACGAACACCAATGGCACCGAAACACGGGCTGCATACAATCCAAAACTGGTCTGAATGACAGAGACCAGTCACACTCCAAATGTTCCAGGAGTGTTGCTCCGAAGTGCTGCATCATGCGTTCACAACACAGCTGCGCTGATGGGAGCGCCCAAATTCGCTCTTGTTGCGGCGGGACAGCCATTGCGGAAAAACAACAGCAACAGCAGAACCCAAGCCAATATAGCCAAAGTTATCGGAAATCCTCCAAAAATGCTTCCAAAAATAGAATGAATAGCCGAAGGTATCAAACCGAATATAGAAGAGAAGGTGTGAGGGCAATGCTCCCATTGCGTGTAGTCAAATATTGTCTTTGGACTACTGGTTTTATGTATAAAGTGATGCCCATAATAATTGTAACAAAACATGTCACCATAATTATCTTTGAACTGGTAAACATCTTCATTCTCATAGACAGTAAAATATTGTAACTCGGTCATCATGGAATCAACTGTCTTCACATCCCAATCATCAGATACAATGCCTGGTATTACAATATCATTCATTGATAACTTTAGAACATACGGTATTTGAATTATCTCAGTGGGACCGCATATATCAAACATTACTTTATCCCACACAATCCCATCCGGAATTGGTACTGCAGAAATGTTCACAAAGGACAAGTCTCTTCGAACCTTATGTGATGAAAAATGTGGCTTTAACACCTCCTCCACCTGTTCAACCGTTGATCTCTCAGGAAGAAAATGACCATGTATTAACAGAAAAAAGGTAACAACAAACCCTATCCACAGAAAAAAAGCTGTCATAGTCATGAAAAGCCACAGATAGTTCCAAGGAAAAACAAAATACGTATCTTTAAGCCAATAAAGCAGCTTACTTGGACCCGGGTCAGGTGTTGAAGAGGACAAAGAGTCTGATAGACCATCGTCGTTGTCAGCAAAGCAACCGGAGGCAGTTCTTGCAAAAGGTGCCGCCGTATACAAAGGAGTAGTATGTGTCTCTCGCGGTGGTACACTGTAGATAACACCACCCGCAACATCAGCAGTCACAGTCACTCGATCAAATGTTTCCAAATTATTCGTCGTCAGTGGAACTATCGCAAGATCATCTTCCACCCTCCCCAAGCTCGGAGAGGCAACAGCGTCGGTGTAAATCACTTGGGGCGGAACATCTTCCCCAGTAGTGAGAGGGATTCGGGAACTACTGGGCGTTCCACTTGGTCTGCTGTGCAGAATCGGCCACATGTTGTAACTTGAAATTGTCGATGGAGCGATTTTCTTTGGCACCTGGCAACAGTGGTAAAATAACAGTTCTTGTTCCGTGTATTCCCAGCACAGGGACTGGTGCTCGATAAGAAGGGCCAAATAATTTTTCTACTGCGACCTTTTCACGCACAAGATCCCCAACTCTGGGAATCCAACAAGTAGGCGTTACTGGCACATCCTTATTTCCTGTGGAGGCAGCACTTGTAGAAGAGTTATCTTCACGGAACTGTTGTAACTCCTGCAAAACAGTGACACGATCATTTATGTCAAAAGGCGTTTCCGCCGCCTCCACACCAGGACCATCTAGATCTGGAACAAACATTTGTGTTCTGAACAGGCACTCATATGAAGTACGACCCCCCCAGGGACCTTCTAGGCAAGTTATTTAGTGCTCTCTGTACTCCATAGAGGTGGGTTAGCCAACTACATCCAGTACCTAAGACTCTAGCCATTAAGGATTGCTTTAAATTGCAATTTAAACGCTCTATGACAGAATTTCCCTCAGGATGAAATGGAGACTAGACCTGGAACTGGACCCCCACAAAGCCATGGCGTCCCTGAATGCCCTTGAGGCAAAAGCAGGGCCCTGGTCCGAATGGAATGCTGCATCTGCATACGTACCGACAAAGGTACGCAAATCTTTAATAACAGTTCGAGCGTCAGCCGAGCTCTGTGGCCATACCCACACAAATCTGGAGCAAGAATCTACAGCCACCAAGATATATTTGTATGCACTGTCTGGTATCAGTGGACCACAATGGTCCAAGTACACACATTTTAATGGTCTATTTGATATTAAGAGGGGTGTCGGGGGTGTGGCTTCGGGCGTCAAGATGGCGGTCGCACTCTGAGAGTGCTCTGGACCCCTCCGTCATCCGCCCATAGTTAGCGCGGTCCAAAGGAGCTGAAAGACGCCGTTTCGGACACCCCTGTGACCCTGGGTCTCGCGGGGGTCGCGCACGGCAAAAAAACCGGAAGAAAACGGAGATCCTGCATTTTATGCCCGCGCGGAGATCGGGCCGATCCCGGGAAGTGAAAACAAGATGGCGACCGCGACGCGCCCGGCTGGGCCGAGGCCAGGCCGATAGCTGAGCTGATGGCGTGCGCGGCAGGCTGAAAGAACGGAGAGAGTCCCTGGGGGGGCCTAGACCGGGCCCCGGCGGCGGATCCCTGTGGCCGGGCGGCTGAGGAAGAGGGCACCAGGTGAGAGGCCCCGCCCTGTGCACTGACCCGCGGGTGCAGGCCGGGAGGCCTGGACCCCCCATCCATCCTGCCTGGCCCGCGAGACGAAAGTGGAGCGGCCGGGCGAGGACGGGAAGACCGCCGCCGCTGCTTGTTCCCCCTGTGGCCCCCTCTTGGTACGTAATAGGGGCTGGGGCCACGCGGGGGGTCGAGACTCGACTGGAGGACGAAGACACTATCCGGGGCCCGGGAGTGGAGGAGAAGGAGGGAGAGGGGGTTGACAAGTCGTGAACCCCCCCCTCCCCTGTCATTGCTACGGTGAAGGGGACAGGCGGTGGCCCACCTCCGGCTCCCGTTCAGATCTCCGTCCAGAAGGGGTTTGCCAGGGCCCACACCAAGAGCTGGTAGCAGACCAGGATCCGAGAAGTGGAGACATACAACCCAGAAACAGTCTGAACTTTAAGGCCTCGAACTATAGACAATTGATCCTTGTCGAGACAGACCTGAGAAGTAAAGGCCAGCGTGTGGCGAAACGGGGCCCTTTACGGAAACACCAGATCCTGGGTGTGGTGAGACTTGAGCCCGGATCTATAGTGAGTCCCTTTCGCCTAAGCAGAGGGTGAGAGGAGGGGAGCTACCGGATGGGAGCCAACGACCAGGTCTTTCAACGGTACCGGCAAAAGATGCTTCCACAGCGCCCAAGAGAGAGTAAATTAGTCCAGACGACGCCCCTGAGACAGTGACTCCCCACCGTCCCTGCGCGGAGCGGCACAGCGATACCTTCCCTGGTCCAAGACACCGGAAAACAAATTGAAAACCTGGGCTTGAAAACATAAATACGGAGAGTGTGACACACCCGGCCCCCGCCCCGGGCATCACGATGGGAAAGGACAAGGCGAACAAACAGCCTCCACCCTCCCAACAAAAAATCGATCAGTTCACGACGACGACGGGCCAGCGGGGCGGGGGAGAGACAGCCAGCGGGGGTCCTACCCTGGACGGAGTGAGCGCCATTCTCCAAGCTATCCAATCATCGCAGGTAGCCGTAGAAACCAAGATCGGAGAAGTACGAGTGGATATGGGCCTCATCAGACAAGACCTTAGAAATGCAGTAAACCGAATCACTGAGGTGGAATCCCGAGTTTCTCAGAATGATACTGATTTGTCTGACCTCAAAATCAAAGTGGCTCAACTGCAGACCCGAACCAACGAACTTCACCGCCGTGCAGAGGATGCTGAAAACCGGGCAAGACGCAACAACTTACGCTTTATCGGCTTCCCCGAGGGTATAGAAGATGACAAGGCTTTCGAGTTCCTAGAGAGGTGGATCAAAACGTGGATGCTGGACCAATCCCTCTCCCCCCTGTTCGCAGTTGAACGAGCCCACAGGGCACTCGCACCTCGCCCCCCTCCGGGCGGCCCGAAGCGCCCAATGATCGCACGATTTCTTAATTTTAAAGACAGAGACAACATCCTTAAAGAAGCGAGGAGGTTGGAAGATCTTCAATGGGAAAATCACAAAGTCCTGATTTTTCCGGACTACACCAGAGAGGTCCAAACCCGCCGCAGGTCGTATGAGCAGGTTAAGCAAAAACTCAGGGCAATGCAACTTTCGTACATGCTCCTCTTCCCTGCTCGCCTCAAAGTTCTCATGGCTGGGAAAGCATACTTCTTCGAATCACCTGAGGAGGCGTGGGACTGGCTGACGGAGGAGGGCATCGGGGCCCGGAGGGGTCCCCCGGGGGCTGCCGGGAAAACCCCTTGTATCGTACCCCCCTCTTCAGAGGGGCCCCGGAGGAGCAGACGACGCACCAGATCTCGGAGAGGTAGGCGGAAAGACCTGAACACTCCTGCGGACGGTGAGACGGCCCAAGACTCAGGCTCACAGACTGAGATCACGGCGGACGCTCTTCCGGGGCCTCAGACATCGGCCCTAGTGACGGAGGACGGTCGCCTGAGTCAATCTCCGGTGCTCGGCTGACAAGTCGTGTGCGGCCCCCTCGTTGGACACGGGGAGAGACTGGCCGCCCCTGCTGTGCTCGGGCAGGCCCCGGTGGGACTGCCATTGATGACACCGGAGACTTTCTAAAATATGGTGTCGAATGCTTGTTTTGCGACCGCTAATTGCAATTGATCCGAAAGAAAGGAGGGGTCCACCACTCCACCCCAACGACAGCAATGCTGGCTGTCTGGTTTTGGTTGGGTTTTTGGGCGACAGATGATTCCGGGGTGGGAGTATCGGGAGGGGAGGAGTTTCGGGGGGGGGAGGGGAGTTAGAGTTGGGTTTAAAAGGCTACGAGTTAGTCAGCCTGGTTTGTAACTTTAAGATTTCACCAATTTGTTTGAACTGGTCGTCCCTAGGTTTACACCCGCACACTAAATCTTGCGTAACACCTGCACACCTCACGCTTGGCCCTCGATGACCCAAGTCCTCTCCTGGAATGTAAATGGCCTATTAGACAAGATCAAGAGATCAGCAGTATTCCACACTCTCCGTAGATATTCCCCCTCCGTGGTCCTCCTCCAGGAGACCCACATCCTAGGATCCAGATGCCCTATGCTCGCGCGAGGAGGATATGATAGAGTATACCACGCAGGGTTCTCCAGAGGCTCTAGAGGGGTGGCTATCCTACTACACCGATCTTTACCCATGGTGATCACAGCCATGCAGTCCGACCCACAGGGTAGATTCATAGTGGTCACAGGGACTCTTCAGGGGCACCCGTTAAACCTTGTATGTGCCTACGCTCCTCCAGCGGGGCTTGACACCTTCCTACTTTCGCTCCACCGAGTGACCTCAGGACTTCCCCAAGGGACCACCCTACTGGGAGGCGACTTCAATGCGGTCCTTGACCCAACTCTGGACATATCTGGGGAAACCACCACCAATAGATCTAAGAGGGCTTCAGCCCTAAGCAATTGGGCGGAAAGCCTCGGCTTGTGTGAGGTGTGGCGCACCTGGCACCCCAGAGAGCGCCAATACACGCACACGTCCGCGGCCCATCAGACGCAATCCAGAATAGACCTTGTGTTTATGCCCGCTCTGGACTTCTTAAACATCACCCGGGCAGAGATTCTCCCCCGAGGGGTCTCGGACCATGCGCCAATACGTATCCGACTAGGCGGAGTAGACCCCACCAAGCGGCCTATGTGGCGCTTGAACGCTTGGCACCTGCAGGATAAAGATTATACGCAGGAGCTCAGGAATCACCTCAGTCAATATTTTTGAACTTAACGTAGGTTCGGTTCAATCCCCGGGAATAATATGGGCCGCTTGTAAGGCTACTCTTAGAGGACACGCCAAACACATTCTTAGGTCCCGTGAGCGAGACCAGAACTCCCAGATCTCTGTAATGGAAACCGAGGCCCTAAGACTGGAACGCCAGCATGTAAACTCGGCTTCGGCCTCTACCATGAGGCGACTGACTAGGGCGAGAGAGGATATCAACCATATGATGCTGGAGTCGGCCAAACACATGTGGAGAGCCTCAGCAGCCCGAATATATGGATGGGGGGATAAAAACGGGAAACTGCTGCACTGGCTAGCCACCCGCCCCATGGCCGACAGAATTATACCCGAGATCCTAGAGGACTCGGGCTCCCTTGTTAAAACATCTGCAGAAATTGCACATAGTTTCGCCTCCTACTATATGCGTCTATATGCCAAGCACCCACGCCCCCCCATTGAGAGAGAGACCCCACTACTAGACAATATTACCCTTCCGAGGGTGTCCCCAGAGGCGAGAAATAGATTGGAGGAGGCCATTACCCTTGCAGAGATTAGCAGTGCAATATCCAGCCTGGCAACGGGCAAAACCCCAGGTCCGGACGGCTTCCCAGCAGAACTATATAGTAAATGCAGTGACATCCTGGGTCCCCACCTACTTAACATGTACCACGAAGCTGAAAACCAAGGCCGCTTCCCCACTGAGATTGACCAAGCGACAATTGTGGTGATCCCCAAAACCCAGCCCCCTTCACGACACTGCTCAGCGTACCGGCCCATCTCGCTCCTAAATGTCGAAATTAAGGTACTCTCCTCGATCCTTGCCTCCAGACTAAAGGAGGTAATGCCCACTCTGGTTCACCCTGACCAATGTGGCTTCATGCCTACCCGTAGTACCAGGCACTGCATCAGGCGGTTACATCTGGCTTTGGCGCACCGCAAAACTCTGTCACACAAACACTTGGCACTACTTCTACTTGATTTTGAAAAGGCCTTTGATACGGTGGATTGGTATTACCTCGAACAGGTCCTGCATAAAAATGGGCTCGGACCGAAATTCAGAGGATTAGTGAAACTCCTATACTCTAATCCGACTGCCCGAGTCCGGGTGAACGGAGTAGTCTCAGACCCGTTCCCCATTGGCCGTGGAACGCGACAGGGATGCCCGCTATCCCCTCTACTTTTTGCACTAGTAGTAGAACCTTTGTCGATACTACTGAGAAGCGACCCATTGATTGGTTCGGAAGACCGAGTGGCATTATACGCAGACGATGTTCTCCTGTATATCTCCAACCCACCCAACAGCGGCCCACGCATCCTAGAAATCCTGAGACTTTTCGCAGAAGCCTCAGGACTGATCCTGAACCCAGCCAAGTCCCTGCTAGTCCCCCTACACCGCTCTCGCGACTGTATAGACTGGCAACGAAACATCCCAGTTCGGAGAAACAGCTTCAAATACCTAGGAATACATGTCTCACTTCTTCCCGAGTTAGCGTGGGAACTTAATATCACGCCTCTAACAAAGAAAATCAAGCTCGACCTCCTGCGCTGGAAGGTGCTCCCCCTGAATCTACTTGGCAGAATAGCACTGTACAAGATGATGATCCTCCCCAGGCTTCTATACCTCCTACAGAACTTCCCACTTCCCGTCCCCACGAAATGGTTCAGGGAGATGGATTCCTTAGCGCGCCAATTCATATGGGGCGGAACTCGCGCACGATTGTTGCTTAAAACATGTCAGAGGGACATATACGAGGGGGGCTCAGGCATGTCTAATATCCAATACTACTATCTAGCGATGCATACACTTGTAATTAATGACTGGGTGGGAGGTGGTTGGTCAGACCCCGCATACAAACTAGAACTACAAACAATGGGCTACCCACAGATCTTCGGCACCCTTTATGGGAATCCGATCCCTCGGGATACCCCAGATGTAACCAAAGTGGTACTACAGGGATGGCGGACGGCTCAGAAAGTGACGGGGTGGTGGGGACGCCTTACCCAACAGACCCCGCTTTGGCACGGGAGGCAGCTGGAACATGTGGCAGGCCTGGAGGGCTTTCAGACCTGGGACAACATAGGTATCTCCACTCTGGGTGATATCTGGGAAGGGTCACATATGCGGTCCTTTCAGGACCTCCAGAAACAATACGCCTTGAACAAGACACAGTTCTACCGATATCTTCAGTTGCGTCATGCCCTACTAGTCCACGTACAGACTGGGGACATCATCCCCGAGCATAACCCCATGGAAGCCAAGGCTCTGATGGGAAACCTGGGCAGAGGAGGGGTTTCCCAGATATATCGCACCCTAACTACCGTCGCGGCGGGCCCCCTGGGAGGACTTCGCAAGAGGTGGGAGGATTGGGTGGGTCCCATGGAGGACATGGATTGGACAGAAGCACTGATGGCCCCGCGTTCTCTTACAATGGCCACTCGCCTCCGATTAATACAAACCTATTTTCTGCATGCCGCATATCTCACGCCCGACAAACTACACAGAGCGGGCCTCCGCTCCTCAGCGGAATGCACACGTTGTGGGAGCCCCACAGCTGACTTCTTCCACATGGTATGGGCATGCCCAATAATAGCGGCCTACTGGGGTGCGGTTGTGCAGGAGATTTCTGGGGTCTTACAGGAGGAAGTGGAGAGGTTGCCAGTGCCCCTCCTCCTGGGGGTCATGGGTGACATTGGGCTACGAAGATCAGACCGGACCTTTTTAGGGGTGGCATGCCTGGTGGCCAAGAGGGATATAATGACAGAATGGAAGGCAAAGAATGCGCCGACATTGACTAAGTGGAGACGGGGGGGTGGATTGGTGTGCGCAGCGTGAGAAACTTGTATATGAGGCCAGAGGTTGCTTAAATAAGCATAACAAGATATGGGGGAGGTGGGAGGGCACGGCAGGCTTTTAGGTTTAAAGATTGTATATTATAGGTATCAATAAGGTGTGGGGGGGACCTGGGATTCGACCACCATTGTTTAAATGCCCGTTGGCATCATGTTGATTTGTATTTATTACTGTTTTTCATGCAAAATTAATAAAAATGTCTTTATCAAAAAAAAAAAAGAGGGGCGTCTGCGGCGGGCGCCTAGCCGTTGAAACTTTAATTTGTTGACAGATGTCATAACAAAGGACATACTGCTTCATCTCCTTGTAGAGACCAGGCCACCAGTAACGGGCCTGTAATAGTGAAATGGTGGCGGCCACGCCAGCATGTGCAGATGCCGCCCCCTCATGTGCTGCATTAATCAATTGAGGTCTTCCAACTTTATTGGGGATCTCGCGTACGCCTACGCCTGGGATTTTAACCTCAGCATTCAGGATACTTCCCATTAAGTATTGATATTTATGTGGAAATCCCTTAGGATAAGGTGTGCCATCAAGCGTAGCTTTTATGGCAGCCAGAATCTCTGTGTCTGGTTTGGAACTCGAACGAGTAACTGTGGCCACAGTGGCAACCGCCACTGCCGATTTCGCGGCTTCATCAGCCAAAGTATTCCCAGCAACGTGTATTCCAACGCGCTGGTGTCCAAGAGTATGTACAACATGGACTTTAGGCAGCGTCTCATTCAGGTCTGCTACCTTCCCCCACAGAAGTCTGTGTTTTATGGTGTTGCCCTTTGAATCTCTGAACCCATTCAATCGCCAGTAATGTAGGTATTTATTAAAGGACTTGACACAGTAATATGAATCACAAACAATCAGTGTAAACTGTGCCGGATCCACATGTTCCAGGGCCAGCAATAGAGCCTTCAGCTCAGTCAATTGTGCCGTACAGTCCCCTAATGTTTGTGTATAAGTATGTTGGGGGCAGAACTTTTCCCCCTCCATATGGCCGCTCACTACTGCACACGCAGCAGAATAATGGTGTTTTGTCCCCACCGCCGGTTGCGCAGAGCCATTGGTGTACATGACTACTTGATACTGATCAATAGGCAACGTGTCAGCGGGGACAGGGTATTCAATTTCAGATTGTAGAAATTCCTGTGTCTGTAGCTTTGGGTCAAAAATGGAATATACATCAGTGGCAGTTAAAGACGTAGCCCATTGTATCCATTGTATCCATCGCGGGTGTAATGCTTTCGCGTTAGGAACACTCGCTTTCGTAACAGCCTCTAGGGCCGGAATGGGGGAAACAACTATAATGCGTTTACCCTGGGCAAGAGGTCGTTCTTTAATAACAGCCATCTGTACAGCAGTGAGAATTTTCTCTGTTGGTGCGAATCGTTGTTCTGCAGTCGAATACAAGTGAGACTTGTATCCTATCGGGACTGTCTCACCTTCATTAAAGGTGACATACGTAAACCCAATGGCCCCAGCTATTACCCTGATGACCAAATGTGTCTTATTGTCCCGCGTATGTAAATGCTTTGCAGCGAGAAGATCTGTTTGCAATTCTCGAAGAGTATGTGTATGCTCGATCTTCCAAAATCTGCTCGAGAAATCTGGACGTATTAATTCGTATAATGGTTTTATGCGTGTAGCGCAATCAGGAATGTAAGTTCTGCCAAAATTTAGAAATCCCAACAATGATTGGAGTTTCTTAATCGTATTAGGAGGTTGCAATTGTGCACATTTCTCTAAAAATTGTGGCGCTAGGCTCTTACCTTCGTTCGGCAACTCATATCCCAAGAAGATGACGCTGAGGAAGGCAATTTTCGACTTTTTGAAGTTAAATTTGTAGCCAATTTTGGCAAACCCAACAACAATGCGGGCTACCCGTCTTAAATGTTGGAGTAACTCGCCATCTGTGAAATATATATCATCTACATATGACAATGCTTCAGGGTCCAACTCGTGCAATATTTCAGTCACACGAGCCGAAAACAGTCCTGGGCTATTCTTATACCCCTGAGGCCCCCAGCACTCTGGCCTTTTGCATTTCTAAAATTGCGATTCTGGTTCAGAAATTGCAATTTTGGAAATGCAAAATATTCGGAGCTATGGGCCAACAGGACCATAGCTGCGAATGGGGCCGGTATCGCAATTTGCGATTCAGTAATAGCATTTGGGATTTCTAAGAAATCGCTATTACCGATTCGCAAATGTGATACATGGCCCTTTGTGAGTCGGTAATAGCGATTTCTTAAAAATCGCTATTACCGAATCGCAATGGGCCGTGATGGTACATCTGGCCCTTACTGCATAAAGTCCCAAACACATCACAGCCAACCATAACCTATACCCACTTTAAAATGTTTAAATTGCACAAACTAAAAAAAAACACCAGCGATACTCCTCCTTCCCTTAGAAGATACCAAGACATAGAAAGACCTGAACATTTAACGATGACACATAATGAAGAACCTTTCCTTTTAAAACTCCTAATGTCCTCTACAGCAGATAACTTAATAAACCTAAGCCATTGTCATACCTGGATGATGGATGGGACCTTCAATACATGTCCCAAACAATTCACTCAGATATACACCATACCGTTTTGAATATCAAAACACAAATATCCTATTTGTCTATGCCCTACTGCTACCCAGAAAAAAAATCACAGACTTTGACCAAGCCATGATTCAAACCATTTTAACAATTTACCCCCGCACAGCCATACAGGGCTGTTACTATCATTTCAATCAAAGCATATGGAGACAGGGTCAACAATCTGCACTAGGTTTAATTCATCTGAAATGAAACAATTATAGTACTAGCCTATGTCCCTGTCAAAGAGGTAGCTAATCACTACGATTTACTAATAGAAATACCTTTCTACCAACAAAATAAAGACAAACTAAGCACCCTAATAAATTATTTAGAAAACACTTGGGTTGGCAGACTGCATTGCTCTGGACACAGACCAGACGGCAACCCAAATTCAAAATATCATTGTGGAATGTCTATGACAGCACCTTGGCAAAGTCAGCCAAAACAAACAACGCAGTGTAAGGACGGCGCAATGCATTGCAATTCACACTAGGCAGAACACAACATGCACTCTATAAATTTATAGAAGCATACCAGAAAGAGCAAAGCTACTAAAAGCTATGAATGGAGCAATCTATAACCCAAGTTGCACCAACACTTAGCAAACAAACTAAAAGAATGTATACCATGCCACAATGTAAAGTTAATACCTTCATAAACAACATAGAAGTAGATTACTTAATGCCAAAAGCATAATATAATACCAAGTATGTGTTGAGTATGTGTTTTTAATTAGTGGTAAGCAATTTCATACTCCTAAACTATTGCTTGATTGGTGTGTGACTATGTTGTTGTGGATAAGGAACCTGTATCATGTGGAAAAGTCACCTTGTCTTGGTATGGTCACTGTGATTGGTCAGCTTCATTCATGGTATTGTAGGTGTCAGTTAGGTAGCTTAGCTGGTGTTTAACAATGTTCATATTGAGGGATGTACATCATATTTTGATGTGACAAGATATTGGAACTTTACTGGCACTACAAGGGTGTTTTGGTGAACAGGATGCAATGTGACTTATGTGTGCTGTATGATGGAAGTGTTATCTTGTGAATGTGATCACCATACCTGACTTTTTGTTTTTAAGCATCAACACAGGCAGGCGAAGGAGATGGGCACAGCCGAGTGGGGAAGCCTCTGGCCACGGGACCTCCAGTCACGAGAACACCGAGAACGAGGGACCCAGTGCCTCGGAGGGTGAGGGGAGTGCCACGGGGGAGACTGGATCAGCTACACCGTATTTGGAATCCTCCTCCAGTGGCCACTCCCTAGTCATGGCTGACCCATCTGGGACCACCCCAGTACCATCTCTGTTTGCCACCCCTCATTCTATCACCGCCCTCCCTGTAGCTCTCCACCCATTTAGCTGTGCCCGCCAATCAAAGAGGGTGGGCGTTTCCTTCGCCGCAGGCACTTCTGCCCTCATACATTCAATTTAAGGTTAAGGAGTCAGAACACATGTCACTCACACATGCACCAATAGTGATGTATCAAGGATTTAAAATACAATGTGGACCAAGTCACCTAGGTCATTGGTCTTCTGAAACAAACTTTATCAGTCAGGTACATGCCAAGTAAGCTCAGACCTATATCCCACACACAACCACAAGATGTCAAAAAGAGTGTACCATACATATAAACTACTATTCTGTGCAGAACAGTGATATTCAGACCTACCTAATCATGCAATAAGTCAATCATTGGGCCACTGACTGAGTGGGTACATCACTACACACACATCAAACATGGCAAGCTTTACATCTGTCTGTGGAGGATTCCCAGGGCCAAAGCATATGTGTTGCTTACATGACAGGTGCACCCACGATGATGCAAGCCACAATCCTAGATACGCTTACACTACTACTCACATGTGTATGTGAACTACCACATAGGTGTCATTGCCAACATTAGGTTCCCAAACAGCCAGGACTCATTTGCCACATCCTTCATGCCAAAAGCAAGTAGACAGAACTATTTCCAATGCTGATTCATTACTGGACCTTTCAAATGTTACATGATGTTGATACATATCTATCAAGAATGTAACTGTGAATAGGCTACCATTGCCTATGTGTAATGCATACAACAGTATGCCCAAGGATAATGCTGTGTGGCCACTTTCCACTTATAGAACATTAGCAAGGTAGTAACATTCCTAGCCTCTGATACCAATATATGTGTGTCATTGAAATGTTGCAACACCTCAATGGTATCCAACATGCATGTTGTCTACTCTGATGAGACTTCACAAATATCTATGTACATCCCTCACTTATCAAGTGGGATTACCTTGTAACAGGTGTGAAGATGTTACAACTGTATGTCATGTGACATTTCAGATGGACTTCACAGCCTAATATGTTGCTGTCACTTATCGGAAAGCATTAGAAAACTAGAGATGACTCTATGTTGCATATAGACAGGAATCTTGAGACATGGCAGAGGACAGAGATCAAGGACCTACATACTTTACCACCAAGACATTGGGAGGATTGACCTGTTGGTGGGTATTAACAATCACCAGAGTAGAACATTATGTATCGTGGTACACATGACATAGTCATGTGTGCACCATAATATGTTGTTGTACTGAGGGGACAACATAGTTGAGTAACATCTCTCTAAATACATTTGTATCTGCACACCGGTGTGCTATAGATGGCTAAAGTACATCAATGCTTACACAGGAGATCTGTGACACTTTGCACTTACCATATTGTCAGAGCCAATATTCTGTTCCCTGCCTCAATCACCTGGTAAAGGAACAAACATGAGTTAGGTCTGTACTTACCCCCTTTTGACTGCTGTGCTGCCTTCAAATGCCCATCCAACTCAGGGTAGGCCACTGCCAAAATAAGGGCCATTGGGGGGGTCATGGTCTGACAAGCACCCCGTCCTTGTTGGGAAGACATCCTGAGCTCGGCCTCTGCAGTCTTCCAGGCCCAACGTCTCTGGTCCTCCCACCCCTTCTGACAGTGGGCTCTCTGCCAGCTGTGAACACAAAGGGTCTGCACTTTCTTGGCAATGGCACGCCAAGTCCCCTTCTTCTGATGGGCATTGACCTGCATGGATGACCTAGATAAAAAAGTATGTCATGTCCACATGCACCATACTAAAACAGGCAGGATTACCAACTAGTTAGTTCAACAAGCAAAACACAGACTATCTTTAACATCCATTCCACTGATAGATGAACATATGCAATCAGGCCAGATGTGAGGTCAAAACAGGCAGACAACATGCATCTCCAGCACCAGCTGTCATGTTATCACATATGACCAGACAGCACACAGATTTGCAAATATGGTATTTCAGGAGGAGTCCGGTATAATAACTCCTCTAACCTTGTGCAACAATCGCAAGGTGGGTTAGGGAACATACATCAAACACTCTCCACAGTGTCTCAGGACTCAAAATCTGTCACCAAACTTAAGTACATGTACATGAACAGGAACTCATTCCATTCTATCACAACTTTGGCACCTTATAGACTTTAAGGACACAATCAGAAACATTGCCCATCTACCTTTGCTTAGTTTAACAAAGTATAGTTGACCTCATGAAATATTTTTGCACTTGGTGCACTTACCTGCTCCTCTGGTTCACAACAGAGCTGTCCACACAGGGGTAGGTCCTCCTCCACCAGCTTCTCTAACTCCTCAGGTGAGAGGGCAGGGGCCCTATCACTTGTAAGACGTGGCATGAGTGTTCCCAGAGGCAGTGCACAGCAATTCAAGCTGTGGAGGTCTTCCTAGCAGCAGTATCAAGAGTCAAGTGAGAGATGAAGTATGAAATGGAGGTCATGTCCACCACGTAAGACACCGTCACCGCCAGCGAACATCGCTATAGGCCCAAGACCGCCAAAGGCAGCAATGTGTTCCTATGGCAATATCCACTGTGGTAGTATCCGCCTACCGCCATGATGACTTCCACTGGTGGACGTAGGTCATTTCCTAATGTCCAGTACATTAGGTCAGGCAGCTGCCATTTGAGCAACCATGTATTTAAAATCCAAATCAATAGACATTTTGTAAGATTCATGATATGTGAGTAATGTACCATTAGTGGCATGGTCTGCACCCTCATGGCAATTGGATAGATGGTATTTGTGTCTATTATAGGTGAAACATGGTAAGAATGTCATTATCACTGAGACTTTCAGTGACATGTGTATCCATTTCCAAGTTACATGGCAGTCAGCAATAAGCCATTCTTTTCCTAGGTATGTCCAATGTACCATGTTTTTACTATTACATATAGCATGTCCATGCATCATGTGTGACAAATGAATTTAAATACTTACAATGGACACAATGACTGATAGACATACCTTATTATATTCCTTCATCTAGTTACCCTGGAATGAGAAAGGTGAGACAAACTCCAGTGTACTGTCCACTAGCAGACCTGCAGACCATGGAAGATCGACATGTCATCCAGATCTACCGCCTGGATAGGCAGACAATCATGAATCTCAGTCGTCAGTTAGGGCCAGATCTGATGCCTGCCATTCGTCATCCCAATAGCATTCCACCCATTGTACAAGTCATGCCAGTGCTGCACTTCCTGGCCACATGCTCTTTTCAAAATACTGTGGGCCTAAATGCAGGGATGGCATAGCCTATGTTCAGTTTGGTCTTGAAGGATGTCCTTTCAGCACTGTTGAATCATCACCTGACAGCTACATCTGATTTCCACAGCGTGAATATTTGGCCCATGTTAAGGCTGCTTTTTATGCTTTGGCTACATCCCACATGTGGTGGAAGCCATTTATGGTACCCATGTAATACTGGTTCCCCCAAATGGCAATGAACAGGTGTATCGGAACAGGAAGAGCTTCCACTCCATTAATGTCCAAGTAGTCTGTTTATAGTGGACCTCTACATTTCCCAAGTATGTGTAAAGTACCCGGGTTCAGTTCATGATGTCTTCATCATGCAGAACAGCAATATCCCACTGCTGATGACAAGGCCGTACTCAGAGAGGGCCTGGCTGGATGGTAAATCATATATGTGATGTGTGTGAGTATCCTATCTCTGCTGCCAAATGTAAGGATGTCCAAGATTTCTGTTTGCACACATGTAAAGATTCGTTACAGGGGATTCTGGCTACCCAAACTTTCCCTGGTTTTTGACACCAGTGAGGTATCTAAACACACAAGGAGAAGTTTGCTTCAATGAGTCCCACGGAAGGACAGGGCGCATCGTTGAGTGGACTTTTTGGGCTCCTAAAGGCTAGATTTTGTTTCATTGATGAGTCTGGTGGAGCCCTCCTCTATTTACTCGTCAAAAAAGTGTGTCAAATCATTGTTGCCTGCTAAATGCTCCACAACCTCGCCCTGAGATGTCAGCGCCCATATATACCAGATGAGGGGGAGCTAGCAGTTCCAGCGGGTGAGAATGCAGATATGCCAAGTGAGGATGACTGTGATGAGGATGAAGATGGAGATGGCAGATCTCATCAATCAGTACTTCAACTGACTATAGGTTTTTGCTGTTTTGTAAAATACTTGACTGGGTTATTGGGGGGCTTAGAGATATTTGAGAAGGGTGTTCATATGACCATCAGATGGCTCATTAGTTACTTAACAGTACATAGCTCAGGTGTGCATGCAAAATTGTACATAAGAGTTGTGACTATCGGGATGATCTCCTTTGTTAATGTTTGTCACACTGCACAAACAGTGTTACTATTGTCTTTAGGACATGTCTTTATAGGTTTTCATCACCATTACCTGCCTATACCTTTAGTATTACATTTTTACTTTCAAGATTTCTTCACAAGGCCATCATCATGTGGTCAATTCTGAATTGTGTCTCAGACAGGTGGGATTTGTAGGTCGGACATGGGAAGCGAACATGGATAGATCCAGGTACTGTATGGCATCATATTGGTGGTATCTGAGTTCCATGCCCAGACTGTCAGGACAGTGAGATGGTAGTGTACTGTTCTATACAATAGACCTGTGTGCCATTTTATCTGGGTCCAGTGGTGTCATATGTGTGGTCTTGTCACTCCTGACACATTATCCTGTGAAATCCATAAACTCAACCTTCTAATTGGTTTGATTATGATACTATTTAACTTGTATGTAGCTGTCACTGTGTTTCCTCATTGCAGGCCATTGTGCATGTGTGTAAAGACTGTCATAGATTAGTAGCATGGCTACAGATGCCTGACCATGGTAAGTGGAAGGTTCCATGACTGGGGACAGTTGTACTGACCTCTGTCTGTATTATGGGATATGGTCATTTGGATGGTATGGGTATGTGATAAGGCTTTAGCTGATGACAAATTGAACCAATCCGTTTGCCTATTTGGCTAGACAAAGACTGACATGTCCCTAATTTTATTAGTCTGTGGGGTACTTGTTATTCACACCTATGATGAATCATTAAATTGTGAAGCTGTATTGCACTGTGTGATGTTTGGCATTTTGTCAACCTATGTGGAGGTCAGTGCAATAAATGGGAATAGGAGTGTGATTTGGTACATAAGTGAATATCATGTGTAAGCAACACATTTCACAGTTAACTGTTCAATATAGTTGAATTATGTCTCTCAAACATGAAATGGGGTTTAGTTGTCTTTATTTACAAGTGCACAGGTAAAGTAAATGAATGGGATCAAATCACGAACTGCAAACAGTGAAGGGGTTAGTCATGGTGGATGTACTCATCAGGGTAGCTGTTACAACATTCGGAGTCTCAAGTCCTTTGTCCTTGTGCCATTGGAAAATGGAGAGTTGTTGTAAAACAGTCAACGGGGTGTATTTGTGACACTCAAGGGGAACCATTGAATAGAGAATCAATTCTTGGCATATGCTTCTCTTGGATGTTTTGGTGGACAGCCACATTTGGGGGGTGGGAGTTTTCAGCTACAGAGGCTGTGGTGTCTGAGGCATGTCCTTCCTCTTGCAGAGCCTCCATTCCACTGGCTGCCACAGATGTCAAAGTGGCTGATGTTACATGGCCAGTGGAAGGGTCTGCAGCTGTACTTAGGGTGGTATTAATGTCACTCAGCACCCCTGTTAGGGAGGCCATGTTGTCATTGTGGGCCACTTCTGGTGTTTGTCCCTCTGCAGCTGCTTTATCTCCACCAAGTACCTGATCCATCACCCTTGGGATTGTTGGTAGGCTCCCAAGACTTGGGAGATGGTGTTCTGGCCAATTGCATCCCTAGGAGCCTCAATCCGCTGGCCTGCACCATCCCTCCACGCACCCTACCCCCATGTGCCTGTGCCCTTGGCCACTCCCACTGGTGCCAGGTCCTTCCTTATCTGTGTTTTCTAGTGGTGACTCTGGTATCTGTACTGGGGGCACATGATGGTTGTAACTGTCCTTGGAACACAGGTTTGGGGGCAAATGGTTGCTTGGGATGTAGACACAACAGTGCTGAGAGGGGTCGATGTAGGCAGGGGGAGGCTGACAGTTGTAGACTGACCAGGTGTCCCAGATGGGCCAGAGTCGTCCTCAATGTCCTCGCAACCAGGAGTGTTCTTGTCACTGAGGGCTTCATCTGTGGGAAGTGGCTGTCTCAGGTGTCCTCCCCATGGTCACAATGGGTAGGTGACCTGTTGAAGAAGTAGAACAGGCTATTACAGATTGTAATGCAACACGTGGTATAAAACAGGTAGATATGCTTTGAGCCATGTACAGAAAAGCTTTGCTTGATTCCCTAGTATGACAGTGACACCTTCTTTCAAATGTGGGGTACAGCTGTATGGGATACAGGGAATTCCTATATCATACACCTTGCTACGGGATATCAGATTAACGTGGCAGTTGGATGTCTGTTGATAGACTCACATCCTGTCTGCTGTGTAGCTTTATTTTGTTCATGTTACCTCCCGGTTAGCAGTAGTTCAGTATTGAGTCACAAGACAGATCCAGAATGCGAAGTGGAAACTGATCTGTCCTTCAGCTTAGGAATAACCATTCTACCTGGCCATATATATTGGGTTACAAATAGTACAGCACACTGCAGATATGTGTGTTTCCCCCAGGTGAATATCTTTCAATGGGTGATGGGAGGTAAAAGGGTCATTTCTGCAGAGGGCACAGCAGTAGCTGGGTGTTGGTGATATTATACTGGCAGATGCCCATAGCTTTGCTGTCACTGCCCTAGACTCTAAAATTGAGGATCATTCAGGTGGGTTGATTTGATTGTGTAGTTGACATGCAAGGCTATTTTCATTATGGTACACTGTTCTGGTTTTCTTAATGGTAGAACAGTGCCTGCTGGGAGTTGTAGTGCCGTCAGTCCGTGTACTACCCATGCCATACACAGACACTGTGCCCCGAGGTGAGTTTAGTTGACATGTGGTATGCCGGAGAGGGGTATTTGGACAGTTGGACACAGGGGCGGTGAGTGTGTTAGCTGTTAAGATGTCAAAAGCTGATTAGTGAGCATGCACGACCAGACTTTAGGGTGACATTTTCAGTGCTGTGACTTATCCGACTCCACTCCCCCAGGTATTCCTGCCAAGCCCTCAGGATGCAGGATTTCCAAGACCTTCTCCACCCATGATGTGAATGCTGAGGGAGGAGGTGGGGGCCCACCGCCGGTTTGGAGGACCACTAGCTGGTGCCTGATGGCCATGGCACGTACCTTCCCCCCTGAGGTTGTTCCATCTCTTCCTGATATCCTCCCTTGTGCGTGGATAGCTGCTTACAGAATTTACCCTGTCTACTATTTTTTTTGCCACAGCTCCATTTTCCTGGTGATAGAGTTTTTTTGGACTTGGGCTCCAAATAGGTGTAGATCTACTCTGATGGTTTCGTCCACCGTGACCCTCAACTCATCGTCTGTGAAGCTGGGATGTTTTTGTGGGGACATGATAGTGGTGGACGACACAATGAGGTAAACGAAAACAAGTGATGAGGTGTGGGTGCTGTGTTATGAGTGGGTGTTGGATGGTGCCTAATGTGTTGTGAAAAAAAACTGTGTGATATGAATGATGTGCAGGTGTGCAATGAGTAGTATTTGGAGTGGTGAGGGGATCCTATTCTATGGTTACTAATTTCAGTATGCAGCCTCTATCTTGCTGTGTATGGTGTGTTTGATGCAAAGAATACTGGAGTATGAAGGGCTATGTTAAATAGTGCTGTTTGTAGATATGTTGGGTGTGGGGATGTGTCTCAGGTGTGTGGAATTCAAACTATCCAATGTGGTGTAGTGTATTACTGTGTAGACCACCGACCAATGTGGTTCGCACCAACATTGGTTTGCTGCCATGGGAGAACCGTTCTTGTGTTTTGTGGATTGTAATTGGTTCAGAGGGTTTTTGATGGGCAGGCGGTGCTGGTTGTGGAACCGCCTCTTTCCTGCCCTCCTGAGTTCTTTGCCTGGGATTAGGCGGTCCTGCCTCTGTAACTCGTAATACAGCGGTCTGTATGGCCGCCCACATGGTGGTCTTTTGGCGGCCACCACCAAACTCGTTGGCCCTTAATCATCATAACATAGTTACATACCACAGTGCAACATAACAATACATTAATAAAACGGTGTACGAAAACCCCAAACACCACACTAGTGAAAAACACTATTATTAATACAACTAAATGTTCAAAAGATCCAAAAACAACAATGTCACTAACCTCTAAAGGTCCCCCACCCTCAAAACCCTTAAAAAAACCTTTTAATAAGGACTTACCTGTTCCTGGTGAACAGCAACACCTTACTGCATCCTGGATCCTGGAAAATAGACAAAAAATTACACAAACAGACTACAAGATACAAGGTAGCGGTAAAAAATTGGCTGATAAATGAAAAATTATCTCCTCATGTAAATTAATGGGAAAACAGTAAAACTGTGGAATACATTTTAAAATTACTTAACCCCTTCACTGCCAGTCCTTTTCCCCCTCAGGTGCCAGACCTTTTTTTGGCTAGTTGGGGCAGTTCGCGCTTAGGCCCTCATAACGTTTTGCCCACATAAGCTACCCACGCCAAATTTGCATCCTTTTTTCCAACATCCTAGGGATTCTAGAGGTACCCAGACTTTGTGGGTTCCCCTGGAGGAGACAAAGAAATTAGCCAAAATACAGCGACATTTTGTTTTTCTAAATGGGAAAAAAGGGCTATAGAAGAAGGCTTGTTGTTTTTTCCCCTCAAAATGGCACAAAAAAGTGTTTGTGGTGCTAAATCACCATCTTCCCAGCTTTCAGGAACAGGCAGACTTAAATCAGAAAAACACATTTTTCAACACAATTTTGGCATGTTAGTGGGACATACCCCATTTTTTACTATTTTTTGTGCTTTTAGCCTCCTTCCAGTTAGTGACAGGAATGGGTATGAAACCAATGCTGCATGCTGGACAGCTAAACATTTCTGAATAGTAGACAAACTCCTGAATTCAGCAAGGGGTCATTTGTGTAGATCCTACAAGGTTTTCCTACAGAAAATACTAGCTGAAATAAAGAAATATTAAAATTGAGCTGAAAAAACAGCCATTTTTCTCCACATTTTACTCCGTAACTTTTTCTTGCAATGTCGGATTTTCAAAAGCAATATACTGTTATGTCTGCTGGACTCTTCTGGTTGCGGGGATATATAGGGCTTGTAGGTTCATTAAGAATTCTAGGTACCCAGACCCAATAAAGAAGGTGCAAATTGCAATGGGTTTTCATTTTATACCAGGTATACAGCAATTCATTTGGTGAAATATAAAGAGTGAAAAATAGGTATCATGGAAACCTTTGTATTTCCAAAA
Organism: Pleurodeles waltl; assembly: GCF_031143425.1. Taxonomy (NCBI): domain Eukaryota; kingdom Metazoa; phylum Chordata; class Amphibia; order Caudata; family Salamandridae; genus Pleurodeles; species Pleurodeles waltl. Next base: position 1,607,610,761 of record NC_090444.1, read on the forward strand.
TGGGCATGGGATAAGGTGTTGAGAAGCAGTTGTTATTTTTCACATCTCTGAATTCCAGGGTACCCATATTAGCATGTGATTTACAAGGCATTTCTCAAACAAATGTTTTTTTAAACACTGTCTTATATTTGGAAGGAAAAAATGTAGAGAAAGACAAGGGGCAATAACACTTGTTTTGCTATTCTGTGTTTTCCCCAAATCTCCCGATACAAATGGCACCTCACTTGCGTGGGTAGGCCTAATGCCCGCGACAGGAAACGCAACATGGACACATCACATTTTTACATTGAAAACTGACGTGTTTTTTGGAAAGTGCCTAGATGTGCCTAGATGTGGATTTCAGCCTCTAGCTCAGCCGGCATCTAGGAAAACTTACCAAACCTGTGCATTTTTGAAAACTAGACACCAAGAGGAATACAGGATGGGGTGACTTATGGGGTTCTCACCAGGTTCTGTTACCCAGAATCCTGTGCAAACCTCAAACTTTGGCCAAAAAAAGCTTTTTCCTCACATTTTGGCAGAAATTTCTGGAATCTGAGAGAAGCCATAAATTTCCTTCCACCCAGCGTTCCTCCACGCCTTCAGATAAAAATGGTCCCTCACTTGTGTGGGTAGGACTAGTTCCTGTGACAGTAAATGCCCCAAAACACAACTTGGACACATCACATTTTCCCAAAGAAAACAGAGCTGTTTTTGCTAAGTGCCTAGCTGTGGATTTTGGCCTCTAGCTCAGCCGGCACCTAGGGAAACCTACCAAACCTCTGCATTTTTAAATACTAGACACCTAGGGGAATCCAAGATGGGTATGACTTGTGGGGCTCTTACAAGGTTCTGTTACCCAGAATCCTTTGCTAACCTCACAATTTGGCCAAAAAAACGGTTTTTCCTCACATTTCGGTGACAGAAAGTTCTGGAATCTGAGGGGAGCCACAAATTTCCTTCCACCCAGCATTTCCAGAAGTCCCCCAATGAAAATGGTACCTCACTTGTGTGGGTAGGACTAGTGCCACAACAGGAAATGCCCCAAAACACAACGTAGACACATCACATTTTCCCAAAGAAAACAGATCTGTTGTTTTCAAAGTGCCTATCTGTGGATTTTGCAAAAACAACAAGTGATGGACGGAATGCTGAACATTGTCAAACATTCACCCCCAGTACAGTGATCTGGGCCTAAATCCATCGTTTTTTTGCTGCCCATGCCATTCCAGTTTGGACCCAGCCATATGCAAATCAGTCTTGACCCTGTTTCCCATGGGAACAGTCCAGCCCGAACTGCTAGACCAGGTCTTCCCTAGACTGGAAACAAGCATCCTGGGACCGGTTTCGGGGTTTCCACCCCTCATCAGCCAGGCTAGCTTGAATCCAGTGGCATGGGAAGCACGGGACCCACGTCTGGGCATACCCTTCCCACTTAGGGCGACAAATGCAAAAACAACAAGTGATGGACGGAATGCTGAACATTGTCAAACATTCACCCCCAGTACAGTGATCTCGGCCTAAATCCATCGTTTTTTTGCTGCCCATGCCATTCCAGTTTGGACCCAGCCATATGCAAATCAGTCTTGACCCTGTTTCCCATGGGAACAGTCCAGCCCGAACTGCTAGGCCAGGTCTTCCCTGGACTGGAAACAAGCATCCTGGGACCGGTTTCGGGGTTTCACCCCTCATCAGCCAGGCTAGCTTGAATCCAGTGGCATGGGAAGCACGGGACCCACGTCTGGGCATACCCTTCCCACTTAGGGCGACAAATGCAAAAACAACAAGTGATGGACGGAATGCTGAACATTGTCAAACATTCACCCCCAGTATAGTGATCTGGGCCTAAATCCATCATTTTTTTGCTGCCCATGCCATACCAGTTTGGACCCAGCCATATGCAAATCAGTCTTGACCCTGTTTCCCATGGGAACAGTCCAGCCCAAACTGCTAGGCCAGGTCTTCCCTGGACTGGAAACAAGCATCCTGGGACCGGTTTCGGGGTTTCACCCCTCATCATCCAGGCTAGCTTGAATCCAGTGGCATGGGAAGCACGGGACCCACGTCTGGGCATACCCTTCCCACTTAGGACGACAAATGCAAAAACAACAAGTGATGGACGGAATGCTGAACATTGTCAAACATTCACCCCCAGTACAGTGATCTGGGCCTAAATCCATCGTTTTTTTGCTGCCCATGCCATTCCAGTTTGGACCCAGCTATGTGCAAATCAGTCTTGACCCTGTTTCCCATGGGAACAGTCCAGCCCGAACTGCTAGGCCAGGTTTTCCCTGGACTGGAAACAAGCATCCTGGGACCGGTTTCGGGGTTTCACACCTCATCAGCCAGGCTAGCTTGAATCCAGTGGCATGGGAAGCACAGGACCCACATCTGGACATACCATTCCCACTTAGGGCGACAAATTCAAAAACAACAAGTGATGGACGGAATGCTGAACATTGTCAAACATTTACCCCCAGTACAGTGATCTGGGCCTAAATACATCGTTTTTTTGCTGCCCATGCCATTCCAGTTTGGACCCAGCCATGTGCAAATCAGTCTTGACCCTGTTTCCCATGGGAACAGTCCAGCCCGAACTGCTAGGTCAGGTCTTCCCTGGACTGGAAACAAGCATCCTGGGACCAGTTTCGGGGTTTCACCCCTCATCAGCCAGGCTAGCTTGAATCCAGTGGCATGGGAAGCACGGGACCCACGTCTGGGCATACCCTTCCCAATTAGGGCAACAAATGCAAAAACAACAAGTGATGGACGGAATGCTGGACATTGTCAAACATTCACCCCCAGTACAGTGATCTGGGCATAAATTCATCGTTTTTTTGCTGCCCATGCCATTCCAGTTTGGACCCAGCCATATGCAAATCAGTCTTGACCCTGTTTCCCATGGGAACAGTCCAGCCCGAACTGCTAGCCAGGTCTTCCCTGGACTGGAAACAAGCATCCTGGGACCGGTTTCGGGGTTTCACCCCTCATCAGCCAGGCTAGCTTGAATCCAGTGGCATGGGAAGCACGGGACCCACGTCTGGGCATACCCTTCCCACTTAGGGCGACAAATGCAAAAACAACAAGTGATGGATGGAATGCTGAACATTGTCAAACATTCACCCCCAGTACAGTGATCTGGGCCTAAATCCATAATTTTTTTGCTGCCCATGCCATTCCAGTTTGGACCCAGCCATATGCAAATCAGTCTTGACCCTGTTTCCCATGGGAACAGTCCAGCCCGAACTGCTAGGCCAGGTCTTCCCTGAACTGGAAACAAGCATCCTGGGACCGGTTTCGGGGTTTCACCCCTCATCAGCCAGGCTAGCTTGAATCCAGTGGCATGGGAAGCACGGGACCCACGTCTGGGCATACCCTTCCCACTTAGGGCGACAAATGCAAAAACAACAAGTGATGTACGGAATGCTGAACACTGTCAAACATTCACCCCCAGTACAGTGATCTGGGCCTAAATCCATCGTTTTTTTGCTGCCCATGCCATTCCAGTTTGGACCCAGCCATATGCAAATCAGTCTTGACCCTGTTTCCCATGGGAACAGTCCAGCCCGAACTGCTAGGCCAGGTCTTCCCTGGACTGAAAACAAGCATCCTGGGACTGGTTTCGGGGTTTCACCCCTCATCAGCCAGGCTAGCTCGAATCCAGTGGCATGGGAAGCACGGGACCCACGTCTGGGCATACCCTTCCCACTTAGGGCGACAAATGCAAAAACAACAAGTGATGGACGGAATGCTGAACATTGTCAAACATTCACCCCCAGTACAGTGATCTGGGCCTAAATCCATCGTTTTTTTGCTGCCCATGCCATTCCAGTTTGGACCCAGCCATATGGAATCTGACAGGAGCTACAAATTTCCTTCCACCCAGCATTCCCCAAGCCTCCCGATAAATATGGTACCTCACTTGTGTGGGTAGGCCTAGTGCCCGTAAAAGGAAATGCACCCAAAACACTATCTGGACACATCTAAATTATCAAATACAAAACTACCTGTTTTTGCAGGGGGGCACCTGCATTTTTGGTCCTGGGCTCAGCAGCCATATAGGGAAACCTACCAAACCCGAATATTCCTGAAAACTAGACACCTGAGAGAGTCCAGGGAGGTGTGACTTGCGAGGATCCCCCCGTGTTTTCTTACCCAGAATCCTCAGCAAAGCTCAAATTTAGCAAATAAAACACTTTTCCCACATTTCTGTGTGGGATCACCACACAGGGAGACATTTTCTAGCACCCAACATTACCCTCCATCTCCTGGTAAAAATGATACCTCACTTGTGTAGGTGGGCTAAGTGCCTGTGAATGGGAAGGTCCAAAAACATATTGAAATTGAGGGGGAACCAAAAGGGCAGTTTGAAAACAAATATTTTTAGGCTGACAAATGGGGCAGTATTTTCATAGGTATAGATGCGACAATGCTGGGTGGTAGGAATTTTGTGGATTCATGCAGATTCCGGAAGGTTCCATCACAAAAATGTGGGAAAAATGTGTGATTTCCGGCAAAATTGGAGGTTTGCAGGGCATTGTGGGTAAGAAAACGGTGCTGGGTGCATTTGAAGCACACCACCCTGGACTCACCCAGATGTTTAGTTTTCAGATGTGTCTAGGTCTTGTGGATTTTTCTACATGGCAGCGTTCCAAAGTCCATAAAGTGCAGCCCACACCATTCCAAGTGGGACGATTTTGAGTTAGCCAAGCTCTCATGGCCCAAATGTAAAAACAAAACCCAAAATAATCAAATGTCCTCCTGCTTGCCGTGGGATAACATGTTTTAGTGTGCAGGGGAGAGCTGAAAGACTGTTACCCCATTCAATTAAGGTGGTGGTATAACCAGGCCCATACTGGTTGGTAGCCACCAGCCCACTATTTTTTTTATTTTTTATTCCCTGGCATCTAGTAGGCTTTCTACCCCCCCCCTCCCCGGGGAGTGGATCGGGGGTAATTGCCCCATCTGCCCACCAGCAGAACAACTTTGTCCCCACCCTCTTTTTAAAAAAAAAAATATTCTCTGGTGTCTGGTGGGGTTTCTGCCCCCCTGGGGGGCAGATGAGCCTTACAAAAAAACGGCCTAAAATAAATTTGCCCCCCAGGGGAGTGACCCTTGCCTAAGGGTCGTTCCCCTTGTGTGAAATTGGCGCAAAAAAAAAATCCCTGGTGCCTAGTGGTTTCTGCCCCATCGGCCTACTTACAATTGGCCGATCTGCCCACAATGAGGGCAGAAATGCCCTAAAAACAATTCCCCCCCCAGGGGAGCGACCCTTGCCTAAGGGGTCGCTGCCCTTATCAATGTAAACAAATAAAAAAATCCCTGGTGTCTAGTGGCTTCTGCCCCCCCCCCCCCCCCCCCCACCGGGAGCAGATTGGCCTAATCAATATAGGTCGAACTGTCCCCAGGGGGCAGAAAAGACCTAATTAAAAAATTGCCCCCTGGGGAGCGAACCTTGCCTAAGAGGTCACTCCTCTTATGCCAAAATTCATTTAAAAAAAATCCCTGGTGTCTAATGATTCTGTCCCCCCTGGGGGCAGATCGGCCTAATCAATATAGGCAGATCTGCCCTTGGGGGGGGCAGGATAGGCCTAATAAAATTACTGCCCCCTGGGGAGTGACGCTTGCCTAAGGGGTCGCTCCCCTTATGACACAAAAAAAAAAATCAACAACAAAAAAAGATCCCTGGTGTCGAGTGGATTCTCCCCCCAGGGGGCAGATCAGCCTAATAAATATAGGCCAATCTGCCCCAGGGGGGCACAAAAGGCCTAATAATGATTTGTCCCCCTGGGGAGCGGCCGTTGACCAAGGGGCCATTCCCCTTATGTAGTTACACACAAAAAAAAATCCCTGGTGTCTAGTTGCCATTTCTGCAGACAGATCGCCTTTCCTTTCTTTTGATGTCTCTGCCTGCCCCCTCCTCCCGGAGGGGAAGAGAAATGCTTAGCATGGGAGGCGTCCTCTGAGGCGATCGCATGCTGATGTCATCAGACGTCACCGGGGGGACCAGGGGGTTGGGGTGGAAGGGGAAGTGATTCCCCTTCCATTCCTGATGGGGGTGTGGGTGAGAGGCCTAGCGCTCCTCCTGTGGGCAGGGTCCAGGACAAGCTGGTCTCGTCCTCGGCACACGAGCGCCGTGGCAAAGGAGGAGAAGAGCTCGTCCAAGGCACCCAAGGAGTTAAAAAACATAAAACATGTAAAACATCAACAATGTTGTATAATAAGCAAAAGAATTGTAAAGTATACATTACGAATAGTATAAAATATAGACAATTATTTCTATATAGACTGACAAAATGTATGTTAAAATGATATTAAGAAGTTTTATAAAAGAGAAGCAATGAAAAATATTTGATTTGATATGATTTGGTATGATTTGCATATTTATGTAATAATGAAAATACATTAAAAAGCTAAAAAAAAAATCTAGATTAAAAATAAATGTTTATTTTTAAGTTAAAATGTATATGTTTAAAAATGTAAAAATTAAATCAAATAAACTTTCAAAACATAAAATATGAAAAATATGTTACATGTCTTTATTGTATAAAAATATGTAATAAATAATATTATTTATTACAAACATATAACTAACCATTTTAATATATTTCTAAACACCATCAATACTACTTAAACAACACAAACTATTTATACTACATACAAATGCAATTAAAACAGAGGATTTTACACTAAAATCAAAATATTAAATAATCACACCACAGACCATTTTTGATAAAGTGTTGGACATTAAAGGGATGACATTAACAATTCGCACTCCAGTCTATACCAATCTAGGGAAGATGTTGAACACTAAAGGAATTACATTTACCATTCTAACTCCAATCTATACCAAGTTCGGGAAGGTGTTTGACACTAAAAGGGTGACATTTACTATTCACACTCAAATCTATACCAATTTGGAGAAGGTACAGAACAATTAAGGGGTGACATTTACTATTCCTACTCCAGTCTATGCCAATTTGGGGAAAGTGATGGACACTAAAGGGCAGTTACTATTCCCACCCCAATCTATACTAAGTTGGGGTAGGCATTGGACACTAACGGGGTGACATTTATTATCCCTAGTCCAATCTAGTACAATTTGGGAAAGGTTTTGAACACTAAAAGGGTGATATTTATTATTCCCACTCCAATTTAAACTAGTTTGGGGATGTTTTAGATACTGAAATGGTGACAATTACTATCCCCACTCCTATATACACTGATTTGAAGATGTTGTTGGACACTAGGGGCCTTATCTATACGGTGCACTTCTGTACTTTCAGCCAGTGCCGGTGCATTAACTGCAGCCAAGCATCAATGCAGGCACCATTGCACCATGGTGCAAGGGTGTCTGTGTTGTTGGCATGATGGTTGTGATGCAGGAAGGGGCAAGAGATGTTTTCCTCATTCTATATGTTCTTCTTGTTACGCCTGCTCTGGGGAGGTGTACGGTTTGGCGCTGTCCCACATTTACGCTATCTTGTAAATATGGGGCAATGTCAAAAGTACTGGGTGTTGAGTGGGAACACCCACAGCAATGTCCATGACATGTCGCCCCGTCTCAGTGTGGGCAACGCAGCGACTTGATCTGCTTTGCCTTGCACCATATCTACAGGGTCATGTAAAGCCATGCAGGGTGGCATTGCTTGGCCTTGTAGGTATGGGTCTCCACTGTGCGCTGCAGGAGCATAAAAAAGTGATGTTTTTCGGTGGCACCAAGGGGCTTGTAAAAAAGCCCCTTAGAAGACTCATATCTAACTCAATTGGGAAAAGGTTTTGGACACTAAGCAAGGGACATTTACTATTCCCACTCCAATTTAAATTTATTTGGAGAAGGTGGTGGACACTGAAGAGATAACATTTACTATACCCACTCCATCCTATGCCAATGTAGGGGAGGTGTTGGACACTAAAGGGGTGACACTTACTATTCCCACTTCAATCTAAGCCAATTTGGGAAAGATGTTAGACATTGAAAGGGTGAAATTTCCTACTTTCACTACAATCTAAAACATTTTTGCAATGTGCTACAGACTAAACATTTTAAATACACAATCACTGTTAGTTTTTTATCTATACAATAAACTAAATTGTACTTAACAAAAACTAACCAAAATTAAAAACCTACATATATTTATATTTAAACGTTAATATATAAAAACATTTGTATCACCATTAATAATTAATATATTTTAAAGTATTAACTACAATTCATAAACGTTGAACCACATAAAAAATGAACAGTCATATCGAGTAAAAATATATAAAACCAATTCTTAAAATAAAAATGGAAATATATATGCTTTACAATTACATTTTAATTTTCATCATAAAGTGTTTATAAATATTTTATTCATGGTATTTTTTCACATAAAAGCTCAAATTAGATTTTTTATTTTTAAAATTCTCACATTCATTGATTTTATTAAATTTAATATTTCTGTATTTTTTACTTCATAAAAATTATTGGTAATTTAAATATGTATTCACATATTAACAACACATTTTTATTTATATATAATTCATTCATTTTTTATTATTTATCAAGTATTGTGTATAAACATTAATAATGTAACAGGATACATTTAAAATTTTCACAACATTAAAATAATTAACATACAATTTACATTAAAATATTCAATTGATAAAACTATCCTCCTCTTCCCCTAACACCCCAATACCCCATTGCACGAAAATCTATTATTTTATAAATGAATACAACTAAAAACACAAATGTCAACAATTTCATAATTAATAAATTGGCTTACTAAAAATGCAAATAAAAACATTAATAAACATGTAGAATCAAACACACTAGAAAAAATTACATACAAAATAAAACTTACAAACAATTTTACATACAACATTTTCGAAATCAATAATTTTTACAACGATATTAAAAGCAACACTTAAAACGATATTTTTATCTTCAATATTCCTGTCGACAATATTTTTGACATCCTGATATTCTTGATATGATATTTGTGTATTATGATATTTTTTACCGGATATTGTGTCCAAACACCCTCTCTCACTACATCTGTATCAACCTCACCTTTCTTTCTTTACCTCACCTTCTTTCCTCTACTTCACCACTTTTCTCTTTCACCCCTATGTGCCTCTCCGCATATTTCTCATTGTCTTACCCCTCTACCTAGATTTCTCTATCTCTATGTACCATAAAAGCTCTCTCATTTCTTTCTACCTTACCCCTTTTTCTGCCTCACCCAATGGTTTACCCAACCAATCTCTGTCTTTCTACTTTTCCCCATGTTTCTAGCTAATTGTATCTCTCTACTTTACTATAAAGGCACATCTATTGCTCTACCCCTCTTCCTAAACCTACTTTTCTAGCTTTCTTTCTGCCAACATCACCTTTCTCTCTTTACCTTACATCTCTCCCATTCTTGATCAATATCCTAAACTCCTTTCTGTCTCTACCTTTTCCTTCTACTGTACCATGTCACTAGAGAATTAGGTTTACCTATCTTTTCTCCTCCATCCCACCCACCACGTTCTCTTTATGAGCAGAGTCATAGAGCACTGTTGAACAAGAGAAATATACTTACAGGAAGAAGAGAGGAGGGACCAGACAAAGAAATAGATTTTAAAGGGAAATTATTGTATATTACGTAATTTTCACAGTTTTCTTGAGAGTGCCAGTTGTGAAATGGGAAATATCTGCAATTAAGAATATCTGGCAAATTAAGCATTTTTTTATCTCAAGGCACATATGTTTATATTACAGTGGTCCACTAAAATTCACCACAGTACTATTACTGTGTTTCCTACAGTTGGAGCGACAGGCTGGTTTGAGACTGAAATCCAAGTTGTCAGTCAGTCAGTCAAAGAACTTTATTCGGCAATTGCCATAAAAGTACAAATTAGGATCAAATTTCAAGCAAACAGAAAAAAAGTAAAATACATCTTACATATGTTACCAAGAAAAAAGGATGGCAGAATGATCTTGTCCAAGTTCCTCTTTCACAGATATTAAAATGTTCTTATCAAATCATTTACTAGTTTTGTGCAATATAATACTAAAAGCTGGTTAAATACCCTAAAATATAATAAAAACCTTTCTTCCACTGGAATAAAAGCTATCCTAAACCACATATATAAGGTATAACATTTTGAACATAAGAATAAAATTGAAGGATCAGCATAATATAAGATTAATAAATTACAAGATATTAATACTGGTTCCTAATAGCAATAGATGATCTAATAACATTTAAAACCTGAAAACAAATGTTGTCATTTAGTAATTTCTAGAAATATATCAAAGCTTCTTTATAATGAAATGGTCTTAAAGTGCGTAAAATAGTAAAATGAAAGTATTTCTAGGGGAGGCATAAAGAGAACAAAAGAGAAAAAAATGAGGAGTGCTTTGCTTTGAACTGGCATCGCAAGGGCAAGGTGGTAAATCTTTTTGCCAAATACACTGCTTGGGAAAGGCCACATTAAAATGAATCAAATTTAGTCTAAAAAAAGTTGAAAGAGAATATGTTTTTGGACATGAAAACCAAGTCAAATAAGTTTCTATATGTAAAGCCGTAGCAATCTGGGTATAAGAATCTAAAGATTTCAAATTAAAACAGCTATGCAGTCTTATGTGCAAAGTATGCTCTGAGTAATGTGCTTTCAACAGGGACTTTGCAGTTGTAGTTAGTGTTTGCGGTTCTTCATACATGTTCCTAAGCCCCAGCTTATCAAAAGATGATCGCAAGTACGAAAGCCAGGGGATCCTGTTTGAGTTAGCCAACTGTGTGCATTCAGTAATACATTCCTGCACAAGACTTGCTGCTGGGTTCGTCCAACATCTAATCCACAGCAAAAGGGGGGCAATAGAGACCGTGTCCTCTAAAAAGCATTGGCCCACCTCCTCGTGGATAATGATGTTTGCTATACACTTAGGTACCATCAATAGTCTGCGCATAACTTTATTCTCAGTACGTTGGAGAGTGGGAATTTTAATGTAGCCCCAGACTCCAGCCCCATATAGGGCTGCTGGGACACACTTGGAGTTATATAGCGACATAATCTGAGAAGACGGTCTGTGGCCCAGTTTACGGGTAAAACGAAAAATCGCTTCAATATTCCTTGACATTTGCTGAGTCTTAAATTTAAGTTGAGTTTTCCAAAGCATAGAAGAGCTTATATGCATACCTAGATAACAGAAATCCCTCACCTTATTAATGGTATTGCCCCCCTTAGTAAATGTTTTAGATTTTGTATTTCGGGGGCCACATGTCATAACAAATGTCTTAGAATAATTTACTTTTAGATCTAAGTCCAACATGAAGTCCAAAAAAAGGTCCAACAGGCCTTGTAAACCATTTGCAGCGCTTGTAATAAGTACAGCATCATCTGCATATAGTAAAACTGTGAGCAATCTCTAACCCATCTTTGGCACGTCCTTCCCATTTTTTATCACAAAAATCATAAAGCCCATTAATGTATATCAAAAAAAGAAAGGGGGCCAAGATACATCCCTGTCGCACTCCCCTAAAGGAGGAAATGGGGGTGGTTCTCTGGCCCGATGGGCCAAACTGAACTGACACCTTTAAATCCATATGAAGGTGCTTTATGAGATCCAGTAGAGTCACGTCGCATCCCAGAGTTTCCATGATTTGCCACAACTTCTCCCTGTTTACCAAGTCAAAGGCACTGGATAAGTCAATAAAAGCCATATGGATTGGCTCCCTTTTGGCAATTACATATTTGTTAAGAATGAGATGCAAGTTTAATACTTGCTCAACTATACCCAAACCGGGTCGAAAACCAAATTGAATTGGAGATAGAATATGAGTCTGTAGCACCCAATCCTCCAGGCGAGATAAAATCACACTACCCAGAATCTTAGCTGTGGAGTTGATCAGAGATATAGGTCTGTAGCAGGAAGGGTCTTGCCTATTGCCCTTTTTAAGGATAGTTTGGTGGAAATCCAAGTTAAAAATTATTGATGCAAGACAAAAATAAATTCAAGTACAAAAAGAAACTGCTTCATCCATGCTTGTGCAAGATGTCTCTTGGTACCATCTGGCTGGCAGACAAAGAACAGATTGAGATTTCAGCTCTGTGCCACAATTTCTGAAAGACTAACCTGTAATTAAATATTGTTTGTCATAAGAAGGGCTTGAATTAGCTGAAATGTGTAATAAATTCAGGGACTCATTTACAAGGCCTAGCAGTACACTGCACTACTGGAGCGTCATTTTTTCAATGCTTTGGGGGCACAGTGTGACAGCCCACATTTACAGGATCACACAAAGCCACCTTGTGTGGCTTTTCAATGCATTGTAAATATGGCCCCCTTTCACGCATAACCCTGCATGACAGGGGCATTCCCTGGGTGTTGCTCTGGGTGTTCCTACGCAACACCTATAGAACCTGACTGAATCTGACCCATTCACAAATTTACAAGGCTGGAAATGAGTCAGATTCCTACGCCACCTCAGGGGTGTTTTTAAAGTGGCACAATAATGTTTGTGCACATAAACAATCATCCCTGCAACACAGGCACCCGTGCACCAGCGCTGAGGAAAGTACTGGGATGAGTCATATTTCTGTAAATACGACGCATCGCTGCACTTTCAACATAGCACAGTGCAGCATGTTGGCTTGCAGCGCCACATTGCATAATTTCTTCATAAATGAGACCCTCAGTTTCCCAACATGGGTTCTAAAGTACTTCGAACCAGGGTCAAAAAATATTTGTTGATCGAAAAACAAAAATATTACATGATCGGGGCCTCAAAAGTCCTTAAGATCGCACTGGTTCAACATGGACGTCTATGTTTAGAACGTATCCAAAGCGTACACACCGCACCCACCCAGTGGCGCTTATTTAAGCGTAACTGAACCGCCCTTCCAACCACGGACCTAGAGCCAGCGCCTTGAGACCTCGTCCAGGTATAAAACGATATAAAAACACAACACAATGGGGGTCATTCTGACCTCGGCGGTAAAAGGCGCTTACCGCCGGTCAGAAGTTCGCCATTCTACCGCTGCGGGCGCGGTAAACCGCCACGGTCATTCTGACCTCCAACTGTGAAACCGCCAAAAACCCGACATCCACGGAAGCCCGCCTCATCAGTGGGCAGCGATAAACTGGAGATGACCAAACCTCCACCGCCACGCCAACACAAACACGCCCATGCCATTCTGACCCACGAATCCACGCGGCGGTCTTTTAACCGCGGTATTCCATTGGCGGTACACACCACCGCTGTCAAAATACACACACATATACAAAACACAGCCACATTGGACAATTTGAAATACACACACCTGATACACATACACACAACACTCCCACACACCAAATTAACTATAAAACACACACCCACATCACCCACAAACCCCTACGACCACAAATATCTGAGCGAAGGCGCAATACACTGAGAGAGAGCACAGGGAACGCAAAGCACAACACACACAGGAACCCAACATCATCACCCACACCACATCTACGCACACATCACCACACATCACCACGCACATAACCACAAACACCACCCCACACCTCATCCACTCCACCCCATGGCACCCCAAAGACACCCCAGGTTCTCGGACCAAGAACTCAGGGTCATGGTGGAGGAAATAATTAGGGTAGAGCCCCAGCTCTTCGGCACACAGGTGCAACACACCACAATAGCCAGGAAGGCAGAGCTATGGCAAAGGATCGTAGACAGGGTCAACGCTGTGGGACAGCATCCCAGAAATCGGGAAGACATCCGAAAGCGATGGAACGACCTACGGGGGAAGGTGCGCTCGATGGTGTCGTGACACAACATCGCTGTGCAGAAGACTGGTGGCGGAGCCCCACCCACTCCACCCCAATTCACATCCTGCGAGCAAGAGGTAGTAAACATCATGCATCCTGATGGCCTCGCTGGAATACCCGGAGGAATGGACTCTGGTAAGTCGATTCACAACTACTTCACCCCCCCCAGCATGCCAACCCACACCCCCACCCTCACCCCCAATCTCAACCCCCCAGCACACATCCTCCTTGCCAATGTCTCACCAGCACAACCCACCCTAAACAACACCAACCCCTGAATGCCAACACAAACCATAGACATCCATCACCAATGCATGACCACTGCACATACCCATCCACCCCCCCCAACCACCCTCACAACACCTCCCACAAGGGAATGCCAGCACTGGGGGACAAGGGCACTCACAAAATGCACGCCATGGCACACACAAAAGCAATAACCATACTCTTTTACCCCTGCAGGGCCCGAACGCCAACACACCGCCACGGAGGGTCCAGATTTGTCCATCCCACCCCCAGAACAGGCCCCCAGTGAGGACAGCAGCTCTGTCGACCTAGAACCTGATGACCAGCCCGGACCATCGGGGACCTCTGGACAGTCGGTTCCCCACACACAGACACAGGCCACAGCAGACCCAACCCCCTCTGGGAATAGCAGCACAGCTCCCACCCAGCGGGCCCATGCCTCTGTCTCCAGGACGCGTCAATCAGCGGTGTGTCCGCCACTACAGGGCACCCAGGCTGACCCAACACCCCAACAACAACAGGGACCTGGGGGCAGTGGTAGTGGGCACACCGTCCAGGGGACAGAGGCCCGGGGAAACAGGGCAACTGGGAGGGCTGCTGTGCGACAGGGGGGGGAGGACAGGCCCAGGGAACCCACTCTCCAAGAGGCCCTCACCACCATCATGGGAGCATACCACCACTCCCAGGAGACGATGGCGACGGTACTGGCCAGGTTCACGGAGATCCAGGCACAGCAGGAGGAACGCTACATGGGGTTCAGCAATGAACTCAGGAACATCGGTACCGCTATGGGGACCATAGTCCAGGCCCTCAACCGGATAGAAACCACATTGCGGGACCATGTGGCACCACAAAGGGCCCCTGTCACTAGCCAGGACCAGGAACAGCCTACCACCTCCGCCGGCGCTAGTGGACAGGAGGCCCCACCACAACGACAGGCCACCAGAACCCCACCTCCTGCTGAAGAACAACCACCCCGCAAGCAGAACCTGAGATCTCACAGGAAGACAGAGTAGGATGCCAAGACCCCCGCCAGCATAAGATACCCCCTGATGTCATCCCACTGTCCCACATTGTCACCCTGTCCAACCTTGAACTGCCCCTGCTCCATCCTTCCAAAGGCATATGGACAATGCACCTGTGAAACTGAGAACTTGACTCTGCCATGGACATTACTCCACCATCACCCATCACCGTTTTAATATCATGTACCAATATCTAGCACTAAAAATAAATCACTCATTGCACTGAAATTATTCTGGAGTCAGCCTGTATTTTTTACAAATGTATTACACATTACTGTTCAATAATGTTCAGTCAATTTGTGATGACAACATACCGATGTCAATAAGCTTTAGTCCATGGGCTAACCAAGCAGAAGTCACGCAGTGGGTCATACAGCACTGAAAAGGGAAGGGAAAATCAAAAATCAGTTAAAAAGAACTGGGGGGAAATACACAAAGTAGAGATGCAGGAGGCTTTAAGTAAATGTTAAATTTCGTGGGTGATTCTTACCTGTGTGCTACTGAAAATACTGTTGTATAACTGTGTCCCTGTTGTCTGTGTCGTCCCCGTCGTATTCCTCCTCTTCACTCTCCACAGGCTCCACAGCTGCTACAACACCACCATCTGGACCATCCTCCTGCAGGAAAGGCACCTGCCGTCGCAATGCTAGATTGTGCAGCATGCAGCAGGCCACGATGATCTGGCACACCTTCTTTGGTAAGTACATCCGGGATCCACCTATCATATGCAGGCACCTAAACCTGGCCTTCAGGAGGCCAAAGGTTCTTTCTATGATCCTCCTAGTTCGCCCATGGGCCTCATTGTACCGTTCCTCTGCCCTGGTCCGGGGATTCCTCACTGGGGTCAGTAGCCATGGCAGGTTGGGGTAACCAGAGTCACCTATTAGCCACACACGTTGTCTCTGTAGCTGTTCCATCACATAAGGGATGCTGCTATTTCGCATGACATACGCGTCATGCACTGACCCAGGGAACTTAGCATTTACAAGGGAGATGTACTGGTCAGCCAAACAGACCACCTGGACATTCATAGAATGGTAATTTTTTCTGTTTCTGTACACCTGCTCATCGTCTTTTGGGGGTACTAAAGCCACATGGGTCCCATCAATGGCACCAATGATGTTGGGGATATGTCCAAGGGCATAGAAATCACCCTTCACAGTGGCCAAATCATCCTCCTCAGGGAAAACAATGTAGCTCCGCATGTGTTTCATCAGGGCAGACAACACTCTGGACAAAATCTTTGAAAACATAGGCTGAGACATTCCAGATGACATGGCCACTGTTGTCTGGAATGAGCCACTTGCCAAAAAATGGAGGATTGACAGAACCTGCACTAGAGGCGGAATTCCTGTGGGTTGGCGGGATGGGGGACATCAGGGCTGGCTCCAGCTGGCACACAGTTCATGTATAGTGGCTCGGTCAAGTCGGTATCGTAGTATGATATGGCGTTCTTCCATTGTCGACAGGTCCACCAGCGGTCGGTACACGCGAGGATTCATCCTTCTCCTCGCAAGTCCCAGCGGACGGTGCCTAGGAAGGACAACATGGAGTATGGAGTCAAGCAAATCACAGGTATGTTCACCACAGCTTGCATAGCACACGATTATCTATGTATTGAAAGGCGTGTATGTGTGGCAATGCAAGGCCTGTGTGACGCAGTACAAATTATGCCATGTGGGCCCTTGAAATGGCGGCTGCCTGACCTGTGAAGTGGGACAATGGGATGTGAGGTCAATGCGCTGGCGTGGCACACCGTGGCGGTAGGCGGTCGAAGACCGCTATACGAAGCCGCATTGGTTAACATTGAAGCCTATGGGTTTCAGGAGCCAATGACGAGGTGCGCCGGCGGTCGCGGTACGCACCGCCGCGGTACGCACCGCCGCGGGCGTGACCGCCATTTTCTATCTGCTTAATCACTCGAGACCTGATCATCCACAGGAGAGGACCTATACTGCAAGTGCTGCTGTGACCTCGGTCTGGAAGAGACAATGGCTGCTGCGACTGGGGAAAGGGCCCCTGCCTTCACGTCTGAAGAGTTGGAGAAACTTGTGGATGGGGTCCTCCCCCAGTATGCGTTACTCTACGGTCCTCTAGACCAACAGGTAAGTACACTGGGTGCACATTGGATGGGCTATGCCTGTGTTGAGTGGGGTGGATGTAAGATGGTGGGGTGGGGAGCGAATGAGGAGTGCAACGCACGACAGATGAGAGCATGTGCCACATGGCAAAGTTGGGGAGGGGGGGGGCAATCACATCTAACATGCAGATAAATGATGAATTTTCCTTTCCCACCCTGTACATGTCAAATAGGTCAGCGCCCATCAGAAAGTCAACATTTGGCGTGCCATCGCCAAGGAAGTCCGGGCCCTGGGGGTCCACATCAGACGGGGCACCCACTGCCGCAAGAGGTGGGAGGACATCCGCCGCGGGACCAGGAAGACCGCAGAGTCACTACTGGGATGGCCTCCCAACCTAGGAGGGGTGCTAGTCGTACCCTGACCCCCCTGATGTCCCGGATCCTGGTGGTGGCCTACCCTGATTTGGAAGGGCGCTTGAGGACATCACAGCAGACACAAGGGGGTGAGTATCAGCACATTCTGCTATCTTTATGCGCAGTGGAGGCGTCTGGGTGGGGGAGGAGGGTTGTGGGTGACATTAGGCCAGGGCGTTTTCTGTAGTGTAGTCCTCTCCTTTAGGCATGGCCCTGTGCCCCCGCCCCCCACCTCTGTAGGGTGCCAAGTACAGCTATATATGGTCCTGCATCATCCATGTGTGTATTTGTTGTGCATAGACCTGTAGGCCTGGTCACAAGTACTGAGTAGTATACCCCGATTGCGCAGCGTAGTGCATGAGGCTCCTGTGTCTGTCCTCTCCGCCAACGGTGTTGACATTGCATGCACTCAACCTGTTTTATTATTTCTCCCCCCACCCTTTTTCTTAATCTTCTTGTGCATGTGTGCATTAGCATCATCAGGCGGAGGAGAATTGGCATCGGAGCACGAGGGAGCTGCAAGTCACAAGGCCCCGGTGGGCCGTGGTACAGACACCGAGGGCACCAGTGATACGGAGGGCGAGGGGAGCACCACAACGGGGACCGGTGGTGACACCAGCGACACCGACACACCCTCGGATGGGAGCTCCCTAGCGGTGGCGGCAACATCCGGGCCCCCCGCCTCTACAGGTACAGCCGCCACCCAGCGCACCAGCCCCGCCCTCCCAGCAGCCCCTCAGCCTTCGCTCCGTGCCCGCTCGCCCAAGAAGGCGGGCATCTCCTTCGCCCCAGGCACCTCAGGCCCTGCCCCTGTTACCCCTGCTGCCCTCAGTGAGGAGGTCATTGACCTCCTTCAGACCATCATTGTTGGGCAGACTACCCTTTTGAATGCCATCCAGGGGGTAGAAAGGGAGGTGCATCGGAGCAATGCCTACCTGGAGGGCATTCATTCGGGTCAGGCTGCCCATCAACGATCGTTCAATGCTCTGGCCTCAGCACTGACGGCAGCCATTGTCCCTGTTTCCAGCCTCCCTCTTCTAACTGCCTCCACCCTGTCTCTGTCTCCTGTTCCTCAGCCTATCCCATCCACACCATCAGACCAGCCTGCACACACCTCAACACCCAAGGGCAGCTCATCCAGACACAAGATCCCACAAACACTCACCCAAGCAACACCCAGATGCAGACATGCCAACAGTCACTACCACCTCTGTGTCCCCCTCCTCCTCGTCTCCCTGCTCCCTCCCTGTGACGTCTACACTCACACCTGCATGCACACCACCATCAGCCAGTGCTTCCATCACCACCACACCCTCCAGTAGAGTCCGCACACGTGCAGTCACCACCCCCACTGCCATTTACACGTCCCCTGTGTCCTCTCCCACTGTGTCTGTCACCCCCTCTTCCAAGACACACAAACGCAGGCAGCCACCCACCCAACAGCCATCCACCTCACGACAGCCTACGTCACAATCACCTGCACCCAAAGACAGCACACCTGACTCTCCTACAACCACATCCTCTTCCTCCACTCCCATCACCACTACTCCCACCCTTTACCTTGGTCCTAAAAAAGTTTACCTCTCCAATCTTAACCTCTTTCCCTCCCCTGACCCACCCCCTCCATCTGCTAAGAGTCCCAAGAGCACCTCAGCCACCACCAGCCAAGCTTCAAGTGTCACTGTAGTGCATGGGTTCTGGAGTCCACCCTTTGGCAGCAGTGACACATCTGTCAGCAGCAAGGGGACAGCCAGCCCCCACCCTGGAAAGAGGACCAGGAAACTCAATGGCCGCCGTGAGAAGACAGACACGGCTGCCCCCAAGGACCAAAGTTCGGCCACTTCACCTGCCACAACATCCAGGGGAGGCAAGGGCCAGAGAGCCTCATCTAAGGAGCGAAAGGGCAGCAGGGCGGAGAAGTCAGCCAGCAGGAGCGTGGAGCAGGAGGGCCCCACAAGCCCTATCCCGGGTGTAAGGGAGGACACCCAAGTGCCCAGGACTCCGTCACTGAAGGGTCCAGCAACTGCACGGTCGGAGGGCGACTGAGCAGGGAGTCCAGGCCAGGTCTGGCTCCCTTGAATTACTGGACAAGCACCGCTGAACAGGGCCCGCCGTGCAGAAGAGCACCGCTGAACAGGGCCCCGCCGTGCAGAAGAGCACCGCTGAACAGGGCCCCGCCGTGCAGAAGAGAACCGCTGAACAGGGCCCCGCCGTGCAGAAGAGCACCGCTGAACAGGGCCCGCCGTGCAGAAGAGCACTGCTGAACAGGGGCCCGCCCTCTCAAGCACCGCTCCGCTGGGCACTTCCTGTCAAGCACCGCTCCGCTGGGCCCTTCCTGTCAAGCACTGCTCCGCTGGGCCCCGCCGTCTCAAGCACCGCTCCGCTGGGCCCTTCCTGTCAAGCACCGCTCCGCTGGGCCCTTCCTGTCAAGCACCGCTCCGGTGGGCCCTTCCTGTCAAGCACCGCTCTGCTGGGCCCTTCCTGTCAAGCACCGCTCTGCTGGGCCCCGCCGTCTCAAGACCGCTCCGCTGGGCCCTTCCTGTCAAGCACCGCTCCGCTGGGCCCTTCCTGTCAAGCACCGCTCTGCTGGGCCCTTCCTGTCAAGCACCGCTCCGCTGGGCCCCGCCGTCTCAAGCACCGCTCCACTGGGCCTTTCCTGTGAAGCACCGCTCCGCTGGGCCCTTCCTGTCAAGCACCGCTCCGCTGGGCCCCGCCGTCTCAAGCACCGCTCCGCTGGGCCCCGCCGTCTCAACACCGCTCCGCTGGGCCACGCCGTCTCAAGCACCGCTCCGCTGGGCCCCGCTGTCTCAAGCACCGCTCCGCTGGGCCACGCCGTCTCAAGCACCGCTCCGCTGGGCCCCGCCGTCTCAAGCACCGCTCCGCTGGGCCCCGCCGTCTCAAGCACCGCTCCGCTGGGCCACGCCGTCTCAAGCACCGCTCCGCTGGGCCCTTCCTGTCAAGCACCGCTCCGCTGGGCCCCGCCGTCTCAAGCACCGCTCCGCTGGGCCCTTCCTGTCAAGCACCG
Organism: Pleurodeles waltl; assembly: GCF_031143425.1. Taxonomy (NCBI): domain Eukaryota; kingdom Metazoa; phylum Chordata; class Amphibia; order Caudata; family Salamandridae; genus Pleurodeles; species Pleurodeles waltl. Next base: position 1,607,631,322 of record NC_090444.1, read on the forward strand.
CTCCGCTGGGCCCTTCCTGTCAAGCACCGCTCCGCTGGGCCCCGCCGTCTCAAGCACCGCTCCGCTGGGCCACGCCGTCTCAAGCACCGCTCCGCTGGGCCTTTCCTGTGAAGCACCGCTCCGCTGGGCCCTTCCTGTCAAGCACCGCTCCGCTGGGCCCCGCCGTCTCAAGCACCGCTCCGCTGGGCCACGCCGTCTCAAGCACCGCTCCGCTGGGCCACGCCGTCTCAAGCACCGCTGGCACAATGACAGTGCCGGTTCTGTGTCGAGCTACTGTTCACGGTTCACTGTGCCCACCATGCCTCCTCCATGACCAGTGGTCTCTGTACTCCACCTGATGGACTGTGGCTTTGCACTCCCCAGGATGGCACAGTGGGCAAGCCACCCATTGTAGAGACTTTGAGAGACTGTGGCTTTGCACTCCCCAGAATGTAACAGTGGGCAAGCCACCCACTGTAGAGACATTGAGAGACTGTGGCTTTGCACTCCCCAGGATGTTACAGTGGGCAAGCCACCCACTGTAGAGACATTGAGAGACTGTGGCTTTGCACTCCCCAGGATGGCACAGTGGGCATGGTGGCCCCTTCGTGGATCTGGCGTCGTGGACTCATGTGGCTGTGGTGCCTCCCCCTTCCCTTCCCCCTGAGGTGCCTGTAGTTTTATCATCAGATGCCCCAGCAGTGTTCTCTCCAACGGACTCAGGTCTCCTGTGTGGGCTTTGCCCTTGTGTTGATACACTTTGGCCCACGGACACTTGGAATTTCGTTAAATGTGCAGGACTAATTGCTTCGGTTTATCGGTTGCACAAAATATTTATTTTCTTTTTTATTATTTTTATTGCTATTTGACCATGACTTATCAGAGGCTATTTTTTACATAAATTTTGTTTCTCTATTTAATTATGTCTTTGCATTTTTCCGGGGGGTTTGGGTGGTGTCACTGTGACTTGTTGCTCTGCATTGGTGTGTACATAGTTTGGGGGGAGGGTGGGGGCCGCATATGTGTGTGGCCGTAAACTTTTCTCGTCCCCCCTCCCCTGTGTCGTAGGTGCAGTACTCACTGTTGTCGTCTGCGCCGGCGTTCGTACTCGTGGTAGATGAGCAGGTAGACGAGAGCAGGTAGGATGTTTAATTCGGGTTCCATGCTGTCCTCCTTCCTCGTGGAGTGCGTAGAGGTGAGCGTTTTCCCATTCGTAGTCTGTTTCCGCCGTGTTTTTATCGGCGGGGCTCCCGCCCCGGAAAAGGTGGCGGATTGGTGAGTTGTGATAGGGTGGGCGGTACATTGTCTCCCGCCTGTCTGTTGGCGGTGACCGCCAACCTGTTTGTGTGTCCCGCCGTGGCGGTCGGAGTGTTAAGGTGGCGGGCTGTGTTGGCGGTTCCCGCCAGGGTCAGAATTCCATTTTTTGGACCGCCGGCCTGTTGGCGGGTTGGCCGCCGCTTTATCACCGACCACCAGAGTTAGAATCACCCCCAATATATCGATTAATTTTAAACCGTGTCAATTAGTTTTTTCCAACGATGCAGGCGCTCTTTATGAATCGTTCACTGTTTAATATTACTTCTAACGACAGTTTTTTTTCATGAGGCCCTGTGAACTATATTAAATACGCAAAAACAATTTATGCAATGTGTTAATTGAAAAAGGGAAAAAAACGTGTCCTATTGCAGCTGCTTAAAAGACTAGTGCATTTACAGGGGCACTGAAATCTTGTTTATCGCAAGCCTCCTTGGAAGGAGTTTTAATTCTGAAGCTCGGCTCAGTGCCTAGACAGTGCCAAGCATGTAAAGTGTTTCCGGTCGGAGGTCAGTGCGATAATCAGCCGAATTGTGTGCTGCCTACAGCATGCGAAATGATTGTGATGAAAGATGTAGAAAAGAAGCCCAATGTCACTTGTTTTCGCTTCCTCTCCGGAATACCTCTCTCATTTTCCTATTTTTAACAACTGAAGTCCTTCAACCAAGATCTACCAGCATGCATTAAATGCCTTCAAAGGACCTTTGTTGTAAATTGCGTGGGGGTTTGCATTGGGCGCCTTTTTGCATGAAGGATGTAAAATACATCAAACGCTTTTTATGATTTAATGCATTTGTGTCCCCAGGCTCTGGTTAGAAATGTATCTGGGATTTTTGAAAGCATGTATCTCACACGTATGATTTATCCGAACTTAATGAAGTGCAGAATTTCAATACAAAAGCATCTGCTCCCTGCCCAGAAGTAACAGGAGTCCCCGAGGGCAACAGAGCTCCGCTGCCGGTAATTGCTTTCTGCATTCACACACTAGAGCACAGTTTGACTCTCCTCAGTTGTTGTTCTGTAGCAATGCAGGCGTCACATGTTCGGTGGATCCTGCATCTCTACAATAAAGTTTGACAAGTTTTAACAAAGTTCATTCATCTCTTTATTGACATTGACCTGAGGTATTATTGCATCCTTAGATGTTAAAGTCCACTAAAATATATAATAGTGAGTTTGAAACAGAGCAAGCTAATGAGGAATACACGGAATCAAAACAACTCAATCCAAATCTGAAATTGAGAACTGAAAAAACGAAAACGTACATATTCTGAGACTGCAACAAACTGTCAAGCAACCGTTCCTTTTTAATAATGTTTGTGTTAAATCTTAAAGTATAGGGATAGTAATCAATAAACACCGCCAGAGGTAGTATTACAGACGAACCCCGAGACACCGTTTTTAGAAAGCATATAAAACGTCTTGTAAACATTTATTGACAATTATTCAAAAACATTTCAGTATGCATCAATAGGGTTTTGGGGGACAACCAACGGAGGGAGGTCGTGCAAACGGCTTATTAGCATTTTTTTTTTTTTTTTTACCTTTGTCAGTTTAATTCCTTCTGTTTTCTATGCAGCAGTATGTCTGATGAAAAAGTGCGCCGGGCGATTCGGCTTCTTGAGGCAGCCGAGTGCCTGGACTTGATTGTGGGAGGATGCGCATCTGCAATGGTGATCTGACCAGCGAGGCGTGCGTCCGCCGACGTAGGTGCCGCTGTCATTGCGTGCTCCCCGCCTCGTGTGTGACAGACTGGCAGTAGCATGCCCAGGGAGAGCACCGGTCCGCTGGCAAGTGCGTGGAGTGGCCTCAAAGACAATGAGAGGCCGGGGTGGTGCATGGGAGGGGCCACGGTTAATGAGCCACATGGACAAAGGGAAACGCGTGTCCCCAATTAAGAGATTTCTGCCAGAGATGGCTGTCGCTCTGGCAGGGCAGCATTGGAGGCCATGTGCAAAGGCCAAGCAAGGCAAGTTAAACCTGTTGGCAGCTTAACTCAGGCCAGGTGGGATGAAAGCCCTTCATGGTTAATACCCCCTTCATGAGCAGTTTGGGGATCAGAGGCCCTGCTAGCCCTGCAATTGACCTGCAGCAGGATGATTCCCACCCAGGGAGGTGGATTCGGTCCCAGGCCGAGGGGCAGACAGGGTTGGGGCTAATCCCAGGATGTAATTAGGACTATAGTACTGATTTTAAAGGGTAACTAAGAGTATCTAAGAGAGGTGATGTTATACCTGGGATCCTTGGCATGGTCTCCCCTAACTTTTTGCCTCTACTTCCCATGTTGCTTCTGTGTTGTTGTAGGAAGTTGGCTCTGTATGCACTATTTCAAAGTAAGAAATAGCATGCACAGAGTCCAAGGGTTCCCCTTAGAGGTAAGATAGTGGCAAAAAGAGATAATTCTAATGCTCTATTTTGTGGTAGTGTGGTCGAGCAGTAGGCTTATCAGAGGGTAGTGTTAAGCATTTGTTGTACACACACAGGCAATAAATGGGGAACACACACTCAAAGACAATTCCAGGCCAATAGGTTTTTATATAGAAAAATATATTTTCTTAGTTTATTTTAAGAACCACAGGTTCAAGATTTACAAACAATACTTTAAATGAAAGGTACTTCACTTAGGAACTTTAGGAACTTTGAATTAGCAAAATAGCATATACAGTTTTCACACAAATGGCAAATAGCTATTTTAAAACTAGACACAGTGCAATTTTCAACAGTTCCTGGGGGAGTTAAGTGTTTGTTAGTTTTGCAGGTAAGTAAACCACCTACAGGGTTTAAAGTTGGGTCATACCAAAACTTCTGGAGTTGTTGGCTGGCCTCAAGGTTTTTGCTTGCCTTTTCCATATACTCTGCCATCCTTGAACGTAGGCCTAGTACATAGTCCACTATATCTTGTTTAGGCTCATGAAGAGGTCTCTCCCAGCCTTCTTTTACAAGAGCTAGTGGTCCCCTTACAGGATGGCCAAACAGAAGTTCAAAGGGGGAAAACCCTACTCCCTTCTGAGGCACCTCTCTGTAGGCAAAAAGCAGACATGGCAAGAGGACATCCCATCTCCTTTTGAGTTTTTCACGGAGCCCCATGATCATTCCTTTCAACGTCTTGTTAAATCTTTCTACAAGACCATTGGTTTGTGGATGGTATGGTGTGGTGAATTTGTAAGTCACCCCACACTCATTCCACATATGTTTCAGGTATGCTGACATAAAATTGGTACCTCTGTCAGACACCACCTCTGTCAGACACCACCTCCGTAGGAAATCCCACTCTGGTAAAAATACCAATGAGTGTTTTGGCTACTGCAGGGGCAGTAGTCGACCTAAGGGGAATTGCTTCAGAGTATCTAGTAGCATGATCCACTACTACTAGTATGTATTGGTTCCCTGAGGCTGTGGGAGGTTCAAGTGGACCCACTATGTCCACACCTACTCTTTCAAAGGGGACCCCCACCACTGGAAGTGGAATGAGGGGGGCCTTTGGGTGTCCACCTGTCTTACCACTGGCTTGACAGGTGGCACAGGAGCCACAAAACTCCTTGACCTTCTGGGACATGTTGGGCCAATAGAAGAGGTTGACTAATCTCTCCCACGTCTTGGTCTGTCCCAAATGCCCAGCAAGAGGAATATCATGAGCTAAGGTCAGAATGAACTCCCTAAACTCCTGAGGCACTACCACTCTCCTAGTGGCACCAGGTTTGGGATCTCTTGCCTCAGTGTAAAGTAGTCCATCTTCCCAATAGACTCTATGTGTTCCTGTTATTTTTCCTTTAGACTCTTCAGCAGCTTGCTGCCTACAGCCTTCAAGAGAGGGACAGGTTTCTTGCCCCTTACACAACTGCTCCCTTGAGGGTCCCCCTGGGCCTAGGAGTCAACCTGATAAGGTCCTAACTCCATGGGCTCAGTTCCCTCAGAGGGCAGAACTTCTTCCTGGGAAGAGAGGTTCTCTTTTTCTTGTTGTGTTGAAGCTGGTTCCCCAGTCTTCTTTCCTTTTCTCTTGGAGGGTTGGGCCATTTTTCCAGGCTCCAACACCTCTTTTTCACCCTGAGCCTTGCACTGTGCCCTTGTCTTGACACACACCAGTTCAGGGATACCGAGCATGGCTGCATCGGTTTTGAGTTCTACCTCAGCCCATGCTGAGGACTCCAGGTAATTTCCAAACAAACAGTCTACAGGGATATTTGAGGAGACCACCACCTGTTTCAGTCCATTGACCCCTCCCCACTCTAAAGTTGCCATAGCCATGGGATGTACTTTAGTCTGATTGTCAGCGTTGGTGAGTGGATAAGTTTGTCCAGCCAGGTATTGACCAGGGGAAACCAGTTTCTCTGTCACCATGGTGACACTGGCACCTGTATCCCTCAGGCCTTATACACTTGTCCCATTAATTAAGAGTGGCTGCCTGTATTTTTGCATATTAGGGGGCCAGGCAGCCAGTGTGGCTAAATCCACCCCACCCTCCGAGACTTATGTAGCTTCAGTGTGAACCCTGATTTGCTCTGGGCACACTGTTGATCCCACTTGGAGACTGGCCATTCCAGTGTTAGCTGGAGTAGAGTTAGAAGTGGAACCTTTCTTGGGACAGGCCTTGTCTCCAGTTTGGTGTCCTGGCTGATTACAGCTGTGACACCAGGCCTTTTTGGGATCAAAGTTTTTACCCTTGTACCCAAAATTGGATTGTGAAGAGGCTCTGGACCCTCCCTCCTGAGCAGGTTTTTGGGGCCCTATAGAAGACTCTTTACTTTTCCCTTTGGACGTCTCAACACTCTTCCCCTGGGGAGTCTTTGTGACCCCTTTCTTTTGGTCACCCCCTGTGGAAGTCTTGGTCCCCCTAGTCTTGACCCAATGGTCCTCCTTCTTTCCCAATTCTTGGGGAGAAATTGGTCCTAGGTCTACCAGATGCTGATGCAGTTTATCATTGAAACAATTACTTAACAGGTGTCCTTTCACAAATAAATTGTACAGCCCATCATAATCATTTACACCACTGCCTTGAATCCAACCATCCAGTGTTTTTACTGAGTAGTCAACAAAATCAACCCAGGTCTGGCTCGAGGATTTTTGAGCCCCCCTGAACCTAATTCTATACTCCTCAGTGGAGAATCCAAAGCCCTCAATCAGGGTAGCCTTCATGAGGTCATAGGATTCTGCATCTTTTCCAGAGAGTGTGAGGAGTCTATCCCTACACTTTCCAGTGAACATTTCCCAAAGGAGAGCACCCCAGTGAGATCTGTTTACTTTTCTGGTTGCACAAGCCCTCTCAAAAGCTGTGAACCATTTGGTGATGTCATCACCATCTTCATATTTAGTTACAATCCCTTTTGGGATTTTCAACATGTCAGGAGAATCTTTGACCCTATTTATGTTGCTGCCACCATTGATGGGACCAAAACCCATCTCTTGTCTTTCCCTTTCCATGGCTAGGAGCTGTCTCTCTAAAGCCAATCTTTTGACCATCCTGGCTAACAGGAGGTCATCTTCACTGAGGCTGCCCTCAATGCTTCCAGAGTTGCTGGACTCTCCTGTGAGAGAAGCAGCATCTCTGACTATCACATTTGGAGTCAGGGTTTGAGGGACCCTGTTCTCCCTAACTAAGACTGGAGGTGGGAATTCCTCCACATCACTAGCTTCTTCCTCTGGGAGGTTATCCTCAGAGGGGTTGTTCTTTGCAAACTCTGCCAAAAGCTCCTGGAGCTGTACTTTGGTAGGGTTTGAACCAGTTTTAATCTTTTTGGTTTTGCAGAGAGACCTTAACTCTGACATACTAAGATGCAGGTAAGGGGTGACGTTGAGTTCCATCACACTCTCTTCTGCATTAGACATTATGGGGGTCATTACAACCCTGGCGGACGGTGTTAAAGGTGCGGTAATACCGCAAACAGGCCGGCGGACAAAAAAAGGGAATCATGACCGTGGCGGAAACCGCCAACATAGACAGCCACTTTAACACTCCGACCGCCACGGCGGTACAGACAAGCAGCGAGGCGGTGACCGCCAACAGGCAGGCGGGAGACAATGTACCGCCCACAGTATCACAACCCGCCAATCCGCCACCTTTTCCGGGGCAGATTCACCGTGGATAAAAACACAGCGGAAATAGCTTTATCAATGGGAAAACGCTCACCTTCTACACATCCCACGAGAAAGGAGTACACCATGGAGCCGGAATTACAAATCCTACCTGCCCTTGTCTTCCTGCTCATTTACGAACACCAGCAACGGCGGCGCCGAAGACAATGTGAGTACTGCACCTACGACATAGGGGAGGGTGGAGGCAAAAGTCAGGGGGACACACGCAACACCCCCACCCCCACCCTCACCCTCGCACATTACAACACACACACCAATGCATTTCCAAAATCACAGGAACAACCCACAACCCCCCTGGAAGAATGCAAAGACCAAAGGAAATCAGTTCAAAAATTGTAATGTATCAAAATACAGTTACCAAATATATACAGATATATATACACATTCCAGCTGTTATACATTACGAGAAGTAGTGCAGGTATGCACATATCAATGTCCGTGCACCACTGGGCCAAAAATGCATGGGCGAGGCCCACATTAGATACCTGTCCACAAACGGAGAGAACACTTCTGGGGCATCAGATAGAAATACAACAGGCACCTCAGGGGGAAGGGAAGGGGGGGCACCTCAGCCGGATGACAGTACCACGCCAGATCCACGACGGGGCTCCATGCCCACTGTTCCATCCTGGGGAGTGCAAAGCCATAGTCTCTCAAGTCTCTACAGTGGGTGGGTTGCCCACTGTTCCATCCTGGGGAGTGCAAAGCCACAGTCTCTCAAGTCTCTACAGTGGGTGGGTTTCCCACTGTTACATCCTGGGGAGTGCAAAGCCACAGTCTCTCAAGTCTCTACAGTGGGTGGGTTGCCCACTGCCATATCCCGGGGATTGCAAAGCCACAGTCTCTCAAGTCTTTCCAGTGGGTGGTTTGCCCACTGCCATATCCTGGGGAGTGCAAAGCCACAGTCTCTCAAGTGGATAACAGTCTCCACTGGTTCTGGAGGGGGACTGGTGCCCAGAGTGCTTCATCCTGTGCAGGACAGAGGTAGGGGATGCATGTCTCCACTGGTTCTGGAGGGGGAATGGTGCCCACACTGCATCAGGCTCCCCGTGACGCTTCCTGTTCCGTCACTGTCCCAGCTGTACATGGGATAACGATGCTTGATGTAGCGGTGTTTTCATTCTTTCATTCGGTGCACTGCCATGTTCAGCGGTCTTCACCATGGCGGTGAGTTCCTTGTTCAGCAGTGCTTTGCCATGGCGGTCTCTGACATGTTCAGCGGTTCTCTGCCCTGTTCAGCGGTGCTTTGCCATGTTCAGCGGTCTTCACCATGGCGGTGAGTTCCTTGTTCAGCTGTGCTTTGCCATGGCGGTCTCTGACCTGTTCAGCGGTTCTCTGCCCTGTTCAGTGATGCTTTGTCATGTTCAGCAGTCCTCACCATGGCAGTGAGTTCCTTGTTCAGCGGTGCTTTGCCATGGCGGTCTCTGACCTGTGCATTGGTGTGTGGCATGACGGTCCCTCATTGCCCAGCGGGGCTGTGGCAGCCGGGGCCCTCCTGGGCACTGACTCCGGCGGTGGTCTCCTGACCAGTGACAATACTCCTGCCCTCCTGGGCACTGACTCCGGCGGTGGTCTCCTGACCAGTGACAATACTCCTGCCCTCCTGCCCTCCTGGGCACTGACTCTGGCGGTGATCTCCTGACCAGTGATGATACTGCTGCCCTCCTGGGCACTGACTCCGGCGGTGGTCTCCTGACCAGTGACGATACTGCTGCCCTCCAGGGCACTGACTCCGGCGGTGGTCTCCTGACCAGTGACGATACTGCTGCCCTCCTGGGCACTGACTCGGCGGTGGTCTCCTGACCAGTGACGATACTCCTGCCCACCTGGGCACTGACTCCGGCGGTGGTCTCCTGACCTGTGACGATACTGCTGCCCTCCAGGGCACTGACTCCGGCGGTGGTCTCCTGACCAGTGACGATACTGCTGCCCTCCTGGGCACTGACTCCGGCGGTGGTCTCCTGACCAGTGACGATACTCCTGCCCACCTGGGTACTGACTCCGGCGGTGGTCTCCTGACCTGTGACGATACTCCTGCCCTCCTGGGCAATGACTCCGGCGGTGGTCTCCTGACCTGTGACGATACTCCTGCCCTCCTGGGCAATGACTCCGGCGGTGGTCTCCTGACCAGTGACGATTGTGCTGCCCTCCTGGGCAATGACTCCGGCGGTGGTCTCCTGACCAGTGACAACGGTGCTGGCGGTGGCGTCCCGGCCGCCGGGGAGGATGGCGCCTTTCTCCGCTGTGCTGTTCTTACCAGACTGCGCAGACTTTGGAGGAGTCACATCTGACTCTGCAATCCCCCTGGGACCCTTGTGAGCAGTCTCTCCGCCAGGAGTCTTCACCCTGTCCCGTCGGCCACTTTCCAACTTGAGATGCTTTACAGGGGGTGGACTGGCAGTGCTTTGGCTCCGTGTCACACTGCCTGCCCTGGTGGCCGGTGCACTCCACACACCTTGAACACGCACCACTGGTACTGGAGTCTTTTTGGCTGAGGCGCTACTATGTGATTTATGAATTGGAGGGGTGGGGGTGGGGGCTAAGAGGTCAACGTTGCTGAGGGAGAGTTTCTGACGAACACTTGGATGGGTAGCTGGAGGGGGTCTGGGAGTGGAGGAAGAGGAGGTGGCTGTAGGAGGTGTCACTTTAGGTGAGTTCCTTGTTCAGCAGTGCTTTGCCATGGCGGTCTCTGACCTGTTCAGCGGTTCTCTGCCCTGTTCAGTGATGCTTTGCCATGTTCAGCAGTCCTCACCATGGCAGTGAGTTCCTTGTTCAGCGGTGCTTTGCCATGGCGGTCTCTGACCTGTGCATTGGTGTGTGGCATGACGGTCCCTCATTGCCCAGCGGGGCTGTGGCAGCCGGGGCCCTCCTGGGCACTGACTCCGGCGGTGGTCTCCTGACCAGTGACAATACTCCTGCCCTCCTGGGCACTGACTCCTGCGGTGGTCTCCTGACCAGTGACGATACTCCTGCCCTCCTGCCCTCCTGGGCACTGACTCTGGCGGTGATCTCCTGACCAGTGATGATACTGCTGCCCTCCTGGGCACTGACTCCGGCGGTGGTCTCCTGACCAGTGACGATACTGCTGCCCTCCAGGGCACTGACTCCGGCGGTGGTCTCCTGACCAGTGACGATACTGCTGCCCTCCTGGGCACTGACTCGGCGGTGGTCTCCTGACCAGTGACGATACTCCTGCCCACCTGGGCACTGACTCCGGCGGTGGTCTCCTGACCTGTGACGATACTGCTGCCCTCCAGGGCACTGACTCCGGCGGTGGTCTCCTGACCAGTGACGATGCTGCTGCCCTCCTGGGTACTGACTCCGGCGGTGGTCTCCTGACCAGTGACGATACTCCTGCCCACCTGGGTACTGACTCCAGCGGTGGTCTCCTGACCTGTGACGATACTCCTGCCCTCCTGGGCAATGACTCCGGCGGTGGTCTCCTGACCTGTGACGATACTCCTGCCCTCCTGGGCAATGACTCCGGCGGTGGTCTCCTGACCAGTGACAATTGTGCTGCCCTCCTGGGCAATGACTCCGGCGGTGGTCTCCTGACCAGTGACAACGGTGCTGGCGGTGGCGTCCCGGCCGCCGGGGAGGATGGCGCCCTTCTCCGCTGTGCTGCTCTTACCAGACTGCGCAGACTTTGGAGGAGTCACAGCTGACTCTGCAATCCCCCTGGGACCCTTGTGAGCAGTCTCTCCGCCAGGAGTCTTCACCCTGTCCCGTCGGCCACTTTCCAACTTGAGATGCTTTACAGGGGGTGGACTGGCAGTGCTTTGGCTCCGTGTCACACTGCCTGCCCTGGTGGCCGGTGCACTCCACACACCTTGAACACGCACCACTGGTACTGGAGTCTTTTTGGCTGAGGCGCTACTATGTGATTTATGAATTGGAGGGGTGGGGGTGGGGGTGGGGGCTAAGAGGTCAACGTTGCTGAGGGAGAGTTTCTGACGAACACTTGGATGGGAATCTGGAGGGGGTCTGGGAGTGGAGGAAGAGGAGGTGGCTGTAGGAGGTGTCACTTTAGGTGTTTTGGGTGCAGGTGCAGGTACTGGAGGCTGTTGTGAGGTGGATGGATGTTGGGTGTGTGTGTGCCCGCGTTTCTGTGCTTTGGGAGGGGGCACCACAGACACACTGGGAGAAGACACAGGGGAGAAGACACAGGGGACGTGTAAATGGTAGTGGGGGTGGTGAGTGCAGGTGAGCGGGGTGTGGTGCTGGGTGTTCCGGTGTGAGTCCTAGTGCCTGTAGATGTAGTGCATGCAGGTGAGAGTGTAGACGAGACTGGGAGGGAGGAGGGAGACGACAAGGAGGGGGACACAGTGGAGGCAGTGTATGTTGGTGTGTCTGTATGTGTGTGATGCTTGTGTGAGTGCCTACGGGATGTGTGGTGCCTATGTTTTCCTGAGCTACTTTTGTGTGTTGAGGTGTATGCATGCTTGTCTGATGGTGTGTTTGGGATAGGCTGGGGTACAGGGGATTGGGTCTGGGTGGAGGAAGTTGGAGGGGGGAGGCTAGACACAGGGACAATGGCTGCCATCAGTGCTGAGGCCAGAGATTGCAGGGTTTGATGAAGGGCAGCCTGACCAGAATGAATGCCCTCCAGGAATCCATTACCGTGTTGCAACTCCCTTTCTATACCCTGGATGGCATTCACAATGGTAGACTGCCCAACAGTGAGTGACCTGAGGAGGTCAATGGCCTCCTCACTGAGGGCAGCAGGGGTGACAGGGGCAGGGGCTGAGGTGCCTGGGGCGAAGGTGATGCCCACCCTCCTGGGTGAGCGGGCATGGGGGGGAACGCTGAGGGGCTGCTGGGAGGGCGTTGCTGGTAGGGGAGATGGCGGCTGTACCTGTAGAAGTGGTGGGCACAGATGGTGCCGCCACCACAAGGGAGCTCCCGTCGGCGGACGAGTCCGTGTCGCTGTTTGGTGATCCGGTGACCGACATGAAGCTCCCCTCGCCCTCCGTCCCATTGGTGCATTCTGAGTCCGTGGTGTGGCCCTCCATGGCCATGTGGGATGCAGCTCCCTCGTGCTCCGGTGCCACTGTACCTCCGCCTGATGATGCTGATGCACAAAAGAACAGGGACAGCACAATAAGGGGGGGGGGGGGCGACAGAAGAAAAAGAGGTTGAGTGCATGGCTTACCACTACCATTGCTGGACAATACAGACACAGAAGCCCCCTGCACTACACCGCGCTCTAGGCCTCTACATATGCAATTCCTGGGATCTGGCCTATATCGCTATGGTGGACATCTGCACACATGGATGCCACAGGGGCATGTATACCTGTACTTGGCACTCTACTGAGGTGGGGTGGAGTGGCACATGGCATGCATTACGGAGGGGCCTAGCCTACGGAAGTTGCCCTGCCCTAGGGAAACCCACAGCCCTCCTCCCAGACCCCTCAACTGCGCGCAAAGTCCCCAGAATGAGAGTGTACTCACCACCTTGTGTCTGCTGTGATGCCCTCAAGCGCCCATCCAACTCCGGGTAGGCCACTGCCAGGATCCGGAACATCAGTGGGGTCATGGGGCGACGGGCACCCCTCCCACGTTGGGAGGCCATCCCCAGCTGAGCCTCCGCCGTCTTCTTGCTCCAGCGGCGAATGTCCTCCCATCTTTACGCAGTGGGTGCCCTGTCTCTGGTGGACCCCCAGGGTCCATACGTCCTTGGCGTTGGCACGCCAAATGTCCTTCTTCTGGTGGGCGCTGACCTACATGACATGTACAGGGGAAGAAGAGAAGTAATTACCAACTGCACCATCAAAGTGAGTGGCCCACATCCCTGCCCTTGCCATGTGGCACATGCATTCACACTCATTCATGTTCCCTGAACTCTGCCCCCTTCCCTCTTACAACCAGCCCTCTCCACACAGGCATAGCCCATACAACATGCTCCCTGTGTACTTACCTGTTGGTCTGGAGGACCGTAGAGTAGCGTGTACTTGGGGAGGACCCCGTCTACTAGCTTCTCCAACTCCTGAGCAGTGAAGGCAGGGGCCCTTTCCCCAGACGAGGCAGCCATTGTCTCTTCCAGACCGAGGTCACAGCAGCACTTGCAGTGTAGGTCCTCTCCTGTCGAAGATCAGGTATCGAGTGATTGAACAGATAGAAAATGGCGGTCACGTCTGCGGCGGTGACGTCCGCGGCGGTGCGTATCATCACCGCCGGCGCAACTCATCATTGGTTCCTGAGACCCATAGGGTCCAATGTTAACCAATGCAGCATTGCGCCGCGGTCTACGACCGCCTACTGTGACGGTGTACAACGCCAGCGCAGTTACCTCACACCCCATTGTCCCAGTTTAGAGGTCAGGAAACCGCCATTTCAGGGGCCCACATGGCTTCATTTACTACTGCGTCACACATAACTAGGCCTACACTCGACATACATACAGGAAGATTTTTGTCTTTGGTGTCGTGTTCTGTGTATCTGTGGGTACATACCTGTGGTCGCTGTTGTCCTTCCTAGGCACCGTCAGCTGGGACATTTGAGAAGATGGCGGAATCCTCCGGTGTACCGACCGCTGGTGGACCTGTTGACAATGGAGGAGCGACATTTGATCATCACCTACAGGTTTGACCGTGCCACTATCCAGGAACTATGTACCCAGTTGGAGCCAGACCTGATGTCACCAATCTGCCATCCCACAGGAATCCCCCCTGACGTGCAGGTGCTGTTCGTGCTCCATTTCCTTGCAAGTGGGTATTTTCAGACAACAATGGCCATGGCATCAGGGATGTCCCAGCCTATGTTTTCCAACGTGTTGTCCAGAGTGTTGTCTGCCCTGCTGAAACACGTAAGGAGCTACATCGTTTTCCCTCAGGTGGAGGATTTGGCTACTGTTAAAGGTGACTTCTATGCCCTTGGACATATCCCCAACATCATAGGTGCTATTGATGGGACCCATGTACCTTTGGTCCCCCCCACAGGAGTGAACAGGTGTACAGGAACAGGAGGAGTTATCATTCAATGAATGTACAGATGGTATGTTTGGCAGACCAGTACATCTTGCAGGTAAAAGCTATGTTCCCTGGCTCAGTGCATGACGCCTACATCCTGCGGAATAGCAGCATCCCTTATATGATGGGTCAACTCCAGAGGCACCGTGTGTGGCTCTTAGGGGACTCTGGTTACCCCAACCTGTCCTGGCTATTGACCCCAGTGAGGAATCCCAGGACCAGGGCAGAGGAACACTACAATGAGGCCCATGGGCGGACTAGGAGGGTGATCGAACGCACCTTCGGCCTCCTGAAGGCCAAGTTCAGGTGCCTCCATATGACAGGTGGTTCCCTATTCTACTCACCGAAGAAGGTGTGCCAGATCATCATCGCCTGCTCGATGCTTCACAATCTTGCTTTGCGACGCTGGGTGCCTTTTCTGCAGGAGGATGGTCCAGATGACGGTGTTGTGGCAGCTGTGGAGCCTGTGGAGCCTGTGGACAGTGATGAGGAGGACGCTGAGGAAGAAGACATGGACAGCAGGGAGTCAGTCATACAGCAATATTTCCAGTGACATACAGGTGAGAACAGTTTTCTTTTTACCATTACATTCACTTTCACACTTCTACCTCTATCCTGTCTGTCATTTCATAGCAGTATTTGGTCACTGAGTTGTACCTTTCCATTACGGTTTCACAGGTGTGGTTAGCAACGTGTGTCATCTGCTTGCATCCTTCAAGGACTTGCGATGTGTGACCTAGGTATGTTTGCTTTACAATTGGAAACGCATTTTGACACTGTCATTGATTATACATATTTACCAAATCACAGACTGACTCCAGATTGTATTGTGGTTCAAGGGTGTTTATTTAAGTGCTCAAAAATGGAGGGGGGTAGTAATATGGTGATGGGGGACGGTGGAGGAATGTCCATGGCAAAGTCCAGTCCATTGGTCACACAGGTGCACTGCCCATATGGGCATAGCAAGTGGAGCTGGGGCAGTTTCAGTATGGACAGGGTAACAAAGTGGGACAGTGGGAGGACAATCAGGGTGGTCTCATTTCCTGGCGGGGGTCTTGCCACCTTGCTCTGTCCTATTCCTGGATCTCAGGGACCGCTTGCGTGGTGGTTGTCTGTCTGAAGGGGGTGGGGTGCTGGTGTGATGGTCCTGTGGCGGTGCCTCCTGTCCACTAGCACCGGCGGAAGTGGTGGGCAGTTCATCGTCCTGGCTAGTGTCAGGGGCCCCTTGGAGTGCCACGGTGTCACTCATGGTCTTTTGTATGTCCTTTAGCACCCCTACGATCGTGCCCAGGGCGGAGCTGATGGTTCTGAGCTCCTCCCTGAACCCCAAATACTGCTCCTCCTGGAGGCGCTGGGTCTCCTGAAACTTGTCCAGGACCGTCGCCATTGTCTCCTGGGAGTGGTGGTATGCTCCCATGATGGAGGAGAGGGCCTCGTGGAAAGTGGGTTCCCTTGGCCTGTCCGCCCCTGTCGCACAGCAGCCCTCCCAGTTCCCCTGTGTTCCTGTGCCTCCGTCCCCGGGACCGTGTGCCCACTACCACTGCCCCCAGGTCCCTGTTGTTGTTGGGGTGGTGGGTTATCCTGGATTCCCTGTAGTGGTGGACACACCGCTGATTGACGTGTCCTGGGTACGGAGGTATGGGCCCGCTGGCTGGGTGCTGTGCTGGTGTTACAAGAGGGTGGAAAGTCAGTGTTGGGCTGTGCCTGTGTGAGGGGAACCGACTGTCCCGAGGCCCACGATGGTCCGGGCTGGTCATCAGGATCCAGTAGGGCAGAGCTGCTGTCGTCACTTTGGGCCTCTTCTGTGGGTGGAGTGGAGTTGTCTGGACCCTCTGGTGTGGTGACGTTCCTTAGTGGTCCTGCAGGGATATAAGAGCATGATTATTGCATGTGTGTGTGTAATGGTGTGCAATGGGTGGGTGTTTGTGTACCCCAGTGCAAGCATTCCTGTGTGTGGGTTTGCGTGATGATGGTTAGGGGGTTGTTCTGGGTATGTGCAGTGAGCATGCTTTGGTGAGGGGTGGCCATGCTTAGTTGTGTCATGCAGGGCTTGGTGTTGGGATGAGTGGATTGTGTTATTAGGAAAATAGTGAGGAGTGTGAGTGTTAGGGGAGGGGGTGAGGGTGGGGGTGTGTGATAGCATGCAGGTAGGGTGGGGGATATGATAGTTGAGATTTGACTTACCAGTGTCATTCCTCCACCGACTCCTCCGAGGCCCTCTGGGTGCATGATGGTCAAGACTTGCTCCTCCCATGTTGTTAGTTGTGGGGGAGGAGGTGGGGATCCGCCGCCAGTCCGCTGTACCGCGATGTTGTGCCTGGAGACCACTGAACGCACCTTCCCCCGTAGGTCATTCCACCTCTTCCTGATGTCCTCACGATTTCTTGGATGCTGTCCCACAGCGTTGACCCTGTCCACAATTCTTTGCCATAGCTCCATCTTCCTGGCTATGGATGTGTGCCGCACCTGTGAGCCAAATAGCCGTGGCTCTACCCGTAGGATTTCCTCCACCATGACCCTGAGCTCCTCCTCGGAAAAGCGGGGATGTCTTTGGCGTGACATGGGGTGGTGTGGGTGATATGTGGGGTGGTGTAAGTGTTGATGTGTGTGTTGATGTGTAGTGGTGTGTGGTGTTTTGTGCGTGTAATGTTGTATGGGTGATGGTGTTGTGTGCCTCTGTGTGGTGGGGTTCTCAGTTGCTGTGCTCTCTGTCTATCTGGCCTTTGTCCGTGAATTGTGGTCGTAGGGGTTTGTGGGTGATGTGGGTGTGTGTTTTATATTGTGTTGGGTGTGTGGGAGTGGTGTATGTATGTGTGTCAGGTGTGTGTATTTTGAATTGTCCAATGTGGCGGTGTTTTGGAGATGTGTGTGTATTTTGAGCGCGGAGGTGTGTACCGCCAATGGAATACCGCGGTTGAAAGACCGCCGCGTGGATTCGTGGGTCGTGATAGTGTGGGCGTATTTCTGTTGGCGTGACGGTGGAGGAATTGTTTTCGCCAGTTTACCACTGACCTTTGGTGTGGCGGACTTGTGTTGGTGTCTGAATTTCGGCGGTTTCCGAGATGTGGGTCATAATAGCTGAGGCGGAATTCCGCGGCCACGGCGGTGTATTGGCGGTCTTCTGCACGGCGGCGTATGTTGTAATGACCCCCATAGACTGGTATTACTCCTTAATATTCTAAACACAGTCATATAATTCCTAAGCCCCAGATGGTTGCAGACCAGTAAAATCCACTTCCTTCTAGGATCATGGTAAGCTGAACAAAAAAGCACAACATGCTTCCACCACCTGGGGCAAAATGGGCAGAACCCATTAGTGGCAGAATTGTCACGTTTCCATGAAGCTGTAAAGCAACAGATGGGTAGAGTCCCAAGAAATTGCAAGGGGAGGTTCGATCTCATCTAAAATGCCTCCAGGTGGTAATCAACTTTAAACTCCGAAAAGGAAGCAGTGAGGTATCCAGCCCTAGGAGAACGAAATGAAGGGTTTGATGGTTAATATGGTGCCAGTAGGCACCTTTTAACTCTAACTTAGAGAACTGAGATAGCATCTTCTGGAGTAGACCAACGATTCTCATACCCAATCTGCCTCAATTGATAGTTTATATCCCAAAGCCAGGAGATCTTATGGACCCCTAGCTGCTCCAAAACGTCTTCAAGGGCCTTACAAAAAGGAATAAGCTCAGGGACTGAGCAGAGTCTCTGCCACTACAATAACAGTTTTAGTCCCACTATATTGTTGATATAGCTAAGGTCATAATCAGGCCACAGTGGGACCAGTGGCGTACTGGGAGGGAGGTTACTTTAGCTTCTCATAAATCATTTTTCAATTAGATCAAGGGCTCTAGTATCTAAAACACCCCACAGTTCTCCACGATATAATACAGACCCTAGGGCTTGGTGTTTGTTAATCTTAAGAGCTGGAGTGACTGGATGAAAAGAGGAGTCACGGTAGGCATGCAAAATGCCCCCACAATGTTGCAAAAATTTGAGCCTGCACTTTTGAACACGTGACCAGTCTAAGCTTTCTGTGTGCATGACCCCAGGTAGTCAAACACTAAGGGGCATATTTATACTCAGTTTGCGCCGATTGTGCGTCAAAAAATTTGACGCACATTCAGTGCAAACGTTGCCCCATATTTAAACTCTGACGCCCGAGCCCGCGGACGACAAAAATCCGCCGTGTGCGTCATTTTTTGGATGCGGCAACCCGCCATGCGTTAATGATATGCAGGGTAGGCGTTCCCGTCCAAAAAACGACACACACGGCCGTGCGTCGTATTTATGTTTCCGGGCAAAAATGACTCTCGGCCAGGAGGTGGAGCAAAAAAATGACGCAAAGCCCGATTTGCGTCAAAATTTAACGCCTGGGTCAGGGCAGGCGTTAAAATGGGGCAAACACACCTGTATTTAATCAAAACACACAGAACAAACAGCAGAGCAGCAGAGCAGCAGAGCAGCAGAGCAGCAACAGGGAGACATGGAGGTGATCTTTATCCAGCGTGCATGTAGACGCAGAGCCCAGCAGCAACAACAGCAGCTACAACAACACCAGCAGGGACCCCAAAGGCAGCTCAGAAGTCAGGATAGGTTATTCCGCCCAAGAACAACCCTGCATGGCTCAGGGAACATGACATCATACAGAGGTACCGGTTGAACTGGCAGGCCATTCAGCAGCTGCTGGGAAACATTGAACTGCAGTTGGCCCCCACTTTAGTGACACCCCGCACTATCCCAACAGAAACAAAGCTGCTTGCCGTACTTCACATGCTGGCAAGTGGCTCATTTCAAACAACTAGTGCCCTGGTTGGCGGAATATCACAACCATCATTCTCCGCATTTCTGCCAAAAGTACTGGATGCCATCATTCGCCTGACACCCCTCCACATCTGCTTTCCTAACACACTGCAGAAGCAGCAGGAAACAAAACAGGGGTTCTATGCTATCAGTGGCTTCCCACACGTCCTTGGTGCAATCGACTGCACACACGTACGCCTTGTGCCACCTGCTGCAACTGAACACCTCTACCGCAACAGGAAGCGCACACATTCAATCAACGTGCAGGCCATAGTCGATCACCAGGGATTGATCAGCTACATCGTGGCTAAATATCCTGGGAGTGTACATGACTCATTCATCTTCCGTCACAGCACCATCAACCAACACTTCCAGGATGGACGGTATGGCAATGGACTACTTGTTGGTAAGTACAAAAACCTACTTATATACACACTGCACAGCAACCCTCTAGGACACACATCACATACACCACAACAGCAACATCTAGACAGGAACACACTGAGGTCCTTACATCACTAGCCATGTTTCGTATGTCACCATTGAACCTGTCACACATTGGAATTTACTGTACAGCCTAATGTGAAGACATTAATGAGTGTGGTTGCCTAAATGACACCTTGCAAATTGTAAGTGTCACAATAGCCTTTACATTAATACATTGCATAAGTTTCAAGGGATGGGATGTACAGGGTACTTTGATATCAACGTGTTAACAACACTTCCAAATTTAAATGTGCATGGAACTATCATCTCACCCTCAGTGAAGACACACGGACACCTGTATCACAAATCAAAATGCTAGGGAGGGCACACTCTACAGCAAATCCCAAAACATACTGCTGACAAACGGTTAGCAGACAAACACTTGCTCAGCCAAGGAAAAAACACAATGCAGATGGTATAGCCTACAAGTATAGGATGTCACATTAGTACACAAAAGAGTCACAGACAACACAAGACAACTACTGCCATTAAAGGTCTTTTCAGTAGTGCCAGCTACATCTACATGATCCCATTCTGTGTTTTTCTTTCAGCTGATCAGGGGTATGGCATCCAGCCATGGCTAATGACACCATTTGGGAACCCGACTACTACTGCAGAGCGGGCATACAACGATGCCCATAAGAGGACACGCAGCATTGTCGAACGCACCTTTGGGATCCTAAAGTCAAGGTTCCGCTGCCTTGACATCACTGGCGGTAGCCTAATATATTCCCCAGAGATGGTCTGTAGGATCATACTCACTTGTGCCATATTGCACAACATTTGTGTAAAAAGCAACATTCCCCTCCTGGAACCAGACCCATACATGCCTGAAGACGATGAAGAGGAGGATGCTGGCCTGCAACAGGAGGGGGAACAACCAAACACGGCTGCTGGAGTGCGTAGGCGCCAACACATTGTAAATAATTTATTTTCATAGTTATCACTATCATCACTTAATGCACTATTGTAAATAAACACTGATAACAAACACCACATCATGGTTTGGCCTATTCTTTTCTGCCCACCTTTAGCTTGAAATAGCTGAAGAAGAATGTCGTCTCATTGAGCAATAATGATATAACAATCAGGACACTAAAAAATACACCACAAATGTAATGGTCACCATACAATGGTCAAATACACACACCATGTAAATGACATACATCCTGTACAGTTCACCTTTGAAGGGCAATAGCTGAGGACCACACATATGACTCACATACATGTAGGAAACATGGATCATCGCAGCAGATGGCACACAACTAAAACACCATCACTCAACTAGCGGAAAACAGGCCTCATACATCAGGCAGTTCACATGCTAGTGCTTCAGGAACAGGAATGTAGTACTAGACTCTTGCCAACAGTAATTCCAACTACTTACTATCATTGCAATGACTATCTGTCACTAGAGTTACACATAAGCAGAACATACACAGCACAAGTGCTACACCTATGACAAGCATCCAGCACATCACATCACATCTACATGTCAGCCCTTTTCTAAAAACATTACACACACTTGCAGCTGCTCACACCCCACCTGTCTGAAGAGGTCCCTGGAATGCCGATTTGTGTACACTGAGATTCCCTCATCTACACACACACACTCACAAGAGTCATCCAGTGTGCCACACCCTTTACTATGCCTACCAGTGTCATACTACCATCTCACTGCATGGAACACAGCTCATATAATACACTGCCTTGGAGTTTATAAGGCCTGGTATCACCTGTAGATTGACTCTTCTGTGAAAGGTACTGTGGGCTATTTATCAGCAAATCCCATCTGACAGGACTAGTGAGACACAGATGGAGGCCACACCTGTGATCCCCTCCATGCACACCACCCAAATGTACATGCCCCGTCCCTGCAGATGCCTCCTACTGCATACATGCTTGAATGTGAGCTATTACATCATTAAGCTTTGACACAAATGTTGCCGTTGAAAACTTTATCTGGGTTCATGTGTCACCTTCAAAGCAACACAGGACATACACAGTGTGACATCTCAACTGTCTACTGCTCCCTCTGACCAGTCCTAGTCAGAACACGTGATCATGTAATTACTGAAAGAGCTTGCTCCTGATTGACCCAGCATCCTGTCAGCCTGACTGGCACCTGTCCGTGGGTCACTCTACAGATACCTGGGGTCCACCTATGGACCACACGTGCTGTCCAAAACCTTTTTGTACCTCAGACACTAATTTGTCATTAGCCTCATCAATGTTTACTCAAATACATAGTAGTGCATCATCTGACTGTCATTTGCATCTGATTTGTGACAGTGCCCATGAATAGCCAAATCTTGGCCCTTCCGTTGTCTGACCTTCATTAATGCCTAAACTACAAAGTGTGACAGTGGACCAGGACCATAGTGTATGATGGTGTAAATGGCCTCCATCAAAGCCAGCAACCTCAGATAATGTCCATGAAAAGGTTACACATATGAGGACCCTGACTGTTCAAAACGCTGAGTAACACTTTTTCAAATGATAAAGATGAGTCCTGTGTTGAATACCAGCCATTTACGTCTGCACAGAGGCTATGATGTTTCATGATACATTACCATCCACAGAGGCCAACTGGAGTAGAAATGTTGCAATTACACATGCCAGATCCAGACACATGAGACATTCTCTCACTCAGCACACCAAGGTTGCCCAGTTGAAAGTCTCATTACACGTGTTCAGTGACAGGGTGGGACCATCCATGTGTAGGTGACCATGTCCTCAATGGCTTCTCTCCATTTTTGCTACAAAAAATGCCCAATTGAAACAAGATTATCTGCCACTAACTCAGGAGGAGACCTGGAAGTTACAGGGACAACATACACCCTGACAGTTGATAGTGGATCTATATTGGACCACACACATAAACATGTACCATCCAATCAACAAAATATTTGCAAGCAGCCGATCACAGTAGTGTCCCAGTTGTAACCTAGCAGGAAGAATGAAACATGCCACTAAACCAGGTAATGCATAAAGGGCCACATACATCAACAACCTATTTGTCATCAGCACATGAGGAACGTTGAGATTTAGCTACAAATATCAATGCAAAATGGTATGTCAGATTTCTCCAAATAATCAATAGGGCAAACGTCAAATGGGCAAATTGGATTACAGAATGGCAAACAGAGAATCATACCCTATGTGCTTCCATGAGCCTGCTGCTGCAGGTTTAGCATTACTGAATGTGGGAAACCCTTGGATAAATTAGCAAGTCTGGAA
Source organism: Pleurodeles waltl (assembly GCF_031143425.1). NCBI lineage: Eukaryota > Metazoa > Chordata > Amphibia > Caudata > Salamandridae > Pleurodeles > Pleurodeles waltl. The sequence continues at coordinate 1,607,654,198 of NC_090444.1, forward strand.
GAGCAAACCCTAGGGTGCTGGGGGCCTAAGTCCACCTCTACCGCCCCCCAAATATACATTATATATGCACATGTGAAGCACACACATGCATAAGGCGCATGTGTGGCCTACATGTCAAAAGTAAAACACATATAAGATACATAAACTCGAAATTAGGACATGGTTACCCCCTTAAAAAGTGTAGGTGACAATTGCACTACCTATTTGGCCTATGTATAATTTTGATTACCGTGATAAATGTGGACACATTTTTACTAAGGAATACATCCTGGTATCCCATTCATATTTTGAAATTAGCCATCAGCAATTACCCACATATGTGTACAATTATGAGTAATAACCATTCTGAGCAATCATTACTATTGCACTGTGAATACCTTCTATACATCCTATAAGGGACATTTGCCATAGCTAACCCCAAATGTGTATCACTTAGCACCGTTTGGTCATGACAAAATTATTTTCACAATTTGACAAATGAAAGACATATTTGTCATAATGCGTCATATTTCCACACAGACAGCTTGTGCGTCATAATTTTTGACGCATAGGAGTGCACATAATGCTGAGTCAAAAGAAATTGAATAAAAATAAATATATTAATAACCAGCATTACATGTCCTCCATTTTTTCCATAATGCGTCATATTTCCACGCATACAGCTTGGGCGTCATAATTTTTGACGCATAGGAGTGCACATAATGCTGAGTCAAAAAAATCTAATAAAAAAAAATATATTAATAACCAGCATTACATGGCCACCATTTTTTTTATATAATGCGTCATATTTCCACGCATACAGCTTGGGCGTCATAATTTTTGACGCATAGGAGTGCACATAATGCTGAGTCAAAAAAATCTAATAAAAATAAATATATTAATGACCAGCATTACATGGCCACCATTTTTTTCTATAATGCGTCATATTTCCACGCATACAGCTTGGGCATCATAATTTTTGACGCACAGGAGTGCAGATAATGCTGAGTCAAAATTAATTTTCATATTTGGATATCATATTTGCCAGCGGCTTAAATTTCAACTCTAGAACTGTAAAATAAGCCTCAAACAAATATAAGGGAACAATGATGACATTTTTTTTTACTCTGCATTATGTGCACTCCTATGCGTCAAAAAATATGACGCACAATCTGTATGCGTGAAAAAATGACGCATAGTGGGGGGAAAAACGGAGGCCATTTTATGCAGGATGTTATGTAATAGGATATCCTGTTTACAGAATCTGTACTGTGGGTGTACTTTCACTTTCACTTTGCAGTCTCAGATTATTCTAGACTGTGTGGCTGTGTGGAAAGTGTTGTCCTGTGTTTTAGTGCTTTTGTGTCCAGTGTACTTTCTCTATTGTGCTTTTGTCATCATTGTCTTGTTGTTGAATACTGTCTGAGTCTGTATTGTATTATTTTGTCAAGTCCAGTGTTTCTTTTATTGTCTGTGGGAGTCTGTTGTGGGTAGTGTAATTTAGGGGTTAGTTGGGTTATTCTTCTTAAGTTTCCTTTGTTTTTCACTACTCTACCTTTCCCCATTTCCCCCTTTTCCTTTTTCTCCAACTTTTTCCACTTTGTCAGTGCTGAGATGTCAGGTGGGCCATTGCTTGCCAGGATGGGTGAGGAGGAATTGGGGGGATTTATATGGCTTGTTTGCCATTTTCCCCCACTCATGCTGGAGGCTGGGGGTCGTGTGATACAGGGGTATCACACTGAGGCCCGTAAAGTCCGATGGGGGAAGGTGCGCCATCACTTGGTCCGTGTCTATGGTAGCCTGAGGAATGACCATCAACTTAAGCACCGCTGGGCTGATCTGATATCCAGGGAGCAAGATCTGCTGCACCACCTGGGAATCAGGACTGGTGGCCATGTTGGTGACTACACATCAATTACATGTGCACAATTGAAAGCTGTGTGGGGACATGTGATGATTGTTACCCAATCTGCCATATAAGTAGCTGACTGTGTGTAATGCCAGGGAAACCTACTGGGTAATTGTTGCACAATGTGAAGGAAGACAAATGCTAGCAGTCAGGTAGCTCATGTTTTCTACACATACTGGTTGCCTGTAGCAGTATGTAATGTTGTGCTGCCTTTGTGTCAGACAAGCAACACGTTAAAGACTCATTTTGAACTCTACAGGTCACAATAGCCAGTGAAAAATGGATGTTGAAACATCATACCTACATATGTAGACGCCATAGCTATACTGACATTTGTAAACCCAATATGATGCTATAAATGAGTGCTGCCTTCACGTCAATTGAAGTTAGCTATGTTGTCCACACATATGTCACATGTGTGTCTGGTTGGTGTGTGGAGAAAATGACCACATAGGCTGTTTGAGTTTGAGGGGTCATGCAGTCCTCAAGTAACCAGCTTTTGGATGTCTCTCTTGGATGCACATGATGAGATGAATGCACCCCTATATTGTTGGGGCATACTAATGGAGGTGCATCTTTGACACCACATGACTGTCCAGGCCACTGCATGTGTGTAGTAGGGTGTGTATCTGTAGCAGGAGACTCATCCAATGTAAATGTTGCTCAAGAATTATTCCATGCAGTATGAGCATGTGTGAAAGTGTTTCATTACGCATGTCATATTCTCACATTGTCTTTGTAATTGCAATTGTTTGTCAGTGCACGGATTCTGAGTATATTCTTCCTTCCATGCTTTGCAGGTGGACCTGCACCGTACACAGTGGGAGAGGTGGCTCATTTTGTGGACCCCGACACCTACAGTGAGTGTTGCATGTGTGCTATTTTTATTGTTTGCTGGTGATGCATGATGGACTACTGTGTGTTCAACAGAATTCAAGGTTTGATGCGCTGCCCATTCATTAGTATTGTTCCATTAGTGGGATTTCAAATATCACTTCAGTTTGAGTAGACCTATGCTTATCCATTTCTCAGATTTTGGGTCTGTAGGCCATTCCAGTAGGGCCCGCTATGGGGAATGGGATGAGTCATGTGGAATACACTGGTTAATGTAAGAGTTGCTCTGGGACTTGTCTCGGACTGAGTCTGCATTTCAGACTGACATTCTGCCAGATAGCTTCTGCAAAAGGCTTGTCTGAAATATGCTGCTTCCCTAGTTGAGGATGGACTGAGTACACTGTAGGTTGGATCTTCCGGGGGCATGTACTTCCACAAGTTGAACTAGAAGTGTGTGGGACTAGAGTGCAATGGCCTAGGTGTACATTCTACTCATGATCATGGGTGTTCTTGCTCCTCTGTGTGTGTGGTAAAATATGCCTCACTGGTAGTATGTGATGTTGGCCTAAGTCAGTACATTTTGACATGTGTGGACCTTGGATAGGACAAGGTTTAGCTGACTCCAATTTGTTGCTAGCCCTTCACTGGTGTTGTGTGTGGAGGCAAATACTTGTTGACCTTTCTAGACACTCCTGGGTGTGCATTGAAAATGGGATTGTTGGTTGTTCTTCCCACCCCACCCTCAAAGACTGCCATGTGTTTGGGAATAGGGTACCTAGGACTGTAGCAACCAGTATGTTACACATACTTGTGACCATTTGCAACTTTGTTTTGAACCTAGTGAACACACTCGGTTATGGCACATGAGCTCTATACTAGCAAAAAACAATTACAAATGGCAAATATTGAGGGTTATGATTGTTAGCACATAGACTGACATATGTAGTGAAGTCAGTAGGCGGAAGAGGTGCAGCCATAATGTCAGCTGCATTACCAATTATTTGCATGAGAAGTTTAGGCTGATGTCACCCATCATGTAGAGACATGGATATGCTAGGTGTGAGATGCCCTTTTGTATGCAGGCTTCCCATGTACTTCCTCTGAGACTTTCAATGATCTATGTGGTGAAAATAGCTGTTACAACTACAGTAAAAGTAATGTGCAATTGACCCATTGTGCTATTACACCCAATGCATTTCCTATGGTAAATAGTTGCCCTTTCTCTTCACAGCTGCAAACATGAGTGCTGCACAGAGGCATGATTTTGAAAGGCGGGCAATGAGATACCGGCACATCCTGCAGGTGCAGTCGGGTTTCCAAAGGATGGCCCGAAAATACCAAGCGGATCGGGCCTCCGGAGCATGGTGGGCCTCACCACAGGGCGGCCCAACGTTGCCCACTACAGCCACCACCACCACATCCACCAGTTCTCCCCAAGTGGCCTCAGCAACGGCGGGGACAGTTGACCCTGCCTCTGCAGCACAACCTGGACCCAGCAATTTCAGAGCTGCAGGACAGTCCAGTGGGCTACCAACAACTCCCACACCGAGCACCTCTGCCAGCACACAGACAGCAGCAGCCCTTCCTATTGACCCTGCGGCATTCCAGGCTTTAGACAGGAAAATGGACAAGTTAATTCGTAAGGTGGACACGCTGAGCCAGGATGTGGCGTATATTAAGAAGAGGGTTAGGTTCATCAGGCGGACCCTACGGAGGGCCAACCTCTAGGACTTAATTGGTTCTTTAAAATGTATCCCTCCCCTCTCTCCTCTTTCCTTTGTGTCATGATAGTTGGGTTTTGGGGATTAGTGTTAGGTTAGTATAGGTTGTTAGCTTAGTTAGTGTTAGGGAGGAGGGTGGGGGGTGGGGGGTCCTTATTCTTTCTATTTTTCATTTTTGTGTGTGTGGGTGGGTGGCGGTCAATGTTGGGATTCCTGTCTGTTTAGCAAAAAAATAAATAAATAAAAATATATATATGATTGTTTAGGATAGTATAGTATGTGTGTGGGTTAGTATGTGTTGTCCTGCATGTGTCCTGTCTCATAATGGTGGGTGGGGGGTTGATGTTTAGATCGATTCGTTATATGTGTAGAGTAAGTTTAGCTTAGCTTAGTTAGGGACAGTTGTGGGTTAGGAGTAGTCAGGTTAGATTAGTGTAGGTATGACTTTTCCCTTAGTTGCCTCTGGTGTGAATACATATGAATAAACATATAGTTAACCCTTTGCATTATGTGTTAACTGCTACTTGATCATGGCCTTGACATCAGTGTAGGTGATTGTTTTTCTATGACATTTGGGTCCTATGCTACACACCAAAGAAAATAGAGGTTTAAAATGGCAGCTACCCCTGTGCTAACTTGGTAAGTATCCACCATTTGATAGACCCACCATTAGTAGTTTACATGGATCACCAAGGATTTGTGTTGATGAGTAGGTATTCTACATCACAAAGTGTGCTTCCAGACTAGGTATTGTGGGTAATTTTTTAGGTCGGACTGCAGTGTGATGTTCAGGGACATCTTTGTAGATGAGATGTTGTTAACACTCTTGTCTTGTTGTCTTCATTGCTGACATAGATCATGTGTGCAAAAACTCAGCATGACTTCCCTTCATGGAAGTATACTCAGAAAGGGTGATTGATGCTGTGTTTAGTTGTGTTTGCTTAGATTATACCGCATAATTTCATGTTTTAGTATTGCATGGTGCCTACATTTATCAGCCACCATTAGTTGACTTTGATTGCTATAGTAGGAGCATTATTCTGTCCAACACAGCATAATTGTGTGTGGTTTGTCCCTTCATCAGTTATTCTCCTCAGGATGGTCAGGCTATGATGCAATCCTGGCCACTGCACAGATGTATCAGACTACATGATGTCAGGACAGTTGTATTGACAAGCTGCATGGTTGTCACACAGGCACTTTAGAGTTATCTACTGCACAGTTGATGTGTCAAATAACACAGAGACATATTAAGTGTGCAAGTGCCATTTATTGATAGGTGCTGTAGTGCAAAATGTACATTGTTCATGTTTGCTGAGTCCGTTCTGGTGCATTCTTACATGGTGATCCTACAGAAGGGGTGTGGATGATGCTCCTGACATGCTGGGGTGATGTAACAGACAGTGCAGAGGGACAGGATTTGCCGAATAGTAGGAGAGAGACATTCACTGGCAATGCTGACAAGTCATACAGTGGTTAGCAGAACAGTCATTGAGTATAGTTGTAGTGAGACTGGCAATTGACAATACGTAGGACCTTGGTCAAAGTAGGCCATGGTGCAGGGACTAGTGCTTCCGGGTACTCTTCTGTGAGAATGTGATCTGTTCCATGTCTTCTTCTTCTGATGTGTGTGTTGCCTGCTTTGTCCTTGTTGTTGTTGGTTGTGAAGGGGCAACACACACCTCAGTGTTAGAAGACGTGGAGTCAGACATCCCGGTCGCTGCTCCCTGTGAAGTTCTTAAGGGCAGTACTGCAGCAAGGAGGGCCTGCTGGTTTTTGAGAATAGCAGCTACATCACGATGGTAGGCAGCCAGGTCAGCCCTGAGGGAGTCATGATTGCATTTGTGCATGCAGTGGAAAGTTTGGGGTGCGAGGTGTTGTGGCAACTCCCTTACTGCAGTGGTGAATTCCTTTATAGTTTCTTGTAGTCCTTGCAGTATGGATGTTAGGGCTTGCATAGCTGCTGCCTGATCTGCAGATGACATCATGCACGAGCGCACCCCCTCAAGGCTGGCTGCCATAGTTTGCATCCCCACCTGCACCTCCTTGGCCAGCTCCCGCTGTACTCCAAATACAGTTCTTTCAAAGCTGGTGCCAGTGTCGTCAGAGTCCTCAGCTGTGTAGGAGCTGGCAGGTCTTGCAATTGGGGTGGTGGGTGGTTCTTCTGTGATGGCTGCTTGCTCTGTGCTCCTCCTTGTGACTGAAGGTGGGGTCTGGAGGTTTTCAAGGACCTTTTGGATGGTCTCCTGGGGAATGTTTATGGGCTCGTCATCCATGTCATCAGGGAAATCAGGGACAGGCATATCGGCAGGAGATCCATGTTCCTCTGCAATGAAACAGGGTACAATTGGTGTGTCTGTGTTGTGACAATTTTGCCGTAACATGCAAGCCTTTGGATGAATTTACTTTGTGATCTTGTTTGGTATTGGTATCTGCTGTCCTTCATATGGGCATTGTTATAGGCCTATGGCCCACCTGTGTGTCACATGTATGATATAGAGTTATCAGACTTGTCTGCCTAATCGCCTCTAGGTGTTGCTTTGTACCAATTAGGGAATAGCCATTTTTTTGTCCTACTCGACCCTCCGTGTATATCTATTCTTATGGTGACACCTTTCACTGGCTGTGGGTGTTGTGATTGCCCTGGCAGCACACTTGCCTCTCAGGACCTGCCCCAATCTCTGATTGTTCACATTGACCTAATTGTAATTGTTATGTGGCATATCCTATGCATGGCAATGTTACGATGTGATATGGATGTAGACATTGTTAATGTTTCCAGCTGATATTGGGTAATGTGTGTTTAATTGGATTGCCCTGTTTATAGTATCAATGTCCTATATGGTCCTCTGACTGTGCAGGTGTATTTCAGTGACCAGTTGCATGTGTCCCCTCCTCAATGTTGTTGTCTGAGCAGTATGACATTTGTGATGTTGCCTTGTTAGCCAGGCACGTGAAGGACCCTGACATATGCAGCATGTGTGTGTCCTTAGTGCTGTGTGGCTCCTATTGCTGTTTACTTTGGCTGATGTATGTGACAACTATGGGCATTGACATTTGAGTGTACTGGTGCCTTTGTCTTGTTTCTGGAGATTGTTGCAGATGTCATCCTCACCCCCTAATTTAGGTATGTATGTTCCATGGGGAGGTTACTGCCATTGGCTACTATAGCTGCACAGAGATCAGAGGTGTTAGTGTCAACTGTTGTTGCAGTTACATTGCAGTTGTTGTTTTGGCTACTGGATTACTGATAGGGACCTAGTTGATGTAGGAGATATTTTGGCTGACGAGTGCCAGGATGTAAGTTTGACGTAGTGGCCTTCCCACCTGTCGAGGCTTTCCCTTAGCTCCATTGTTGTCATGACAGGATGCCCCCATGGGACTGTTGTTGGTGTTGTGTAATGTCGTGCCCCAGCTTCTGTCTGTGCAGGGCATGCCCCCCTGCCGTGCCCCTTTACCCATGCCACTCCATATATATGCTGACTTACATGCATTGTGTAGTAGGTATTCCCCACCCCGGTTGCAGTTAACATTATTGCATTATAATTCCCCATGCTACTTACCCTGCATGTGCGTTGTCTCGTGGTAGTCTGCGCTGTCCTGTCCTTGAATCCCTGTGACGATCTCCTCAGATATGACGGCTGCGACCATCTCCTCCATGTGGTCCAGGGCCTCCTGGTGTGCTGGACTCCCCCCTCCAGTCTGCAGTGCTGCCTTCCTGTTCCTGGCCATTTTTTCCTTTGTCCTACGTTTGCAGTCATGCCAGCGTTTCTTACACTCTGTGACTGTTCTGCGTACTTCAGCCACACTGTTGATCTTGTCAACAATTTGTTGCCATATGGCCTCTCTCCTGCTGATTGGCAACTTAGAGGTGATGAACAGTTGGTGCTGGTGTTCCGTCACCTCTTTAACCAGGATTTCCTGCTCCTCTGCACTGAAGCGACACTTTCTTTTTTTTATATATATGTCCTGGTTCCTGTATGGATCATCCTGGCTGGTTCCTGGTCTGCTATCATCTTCCTGGGGTCTGTTGTGGCATCTGGGATCCATTTTGGCTCTCCTCTGCTGAAAGGGCAGTGTTCGCGGGTATTTTTGACGCTATTGCGTCAAAAAAAACTGCGCTTTCTGGGTTGCGCTGTCGTAAATCGACCCACAGTCATTTACGTCGCGTTAACGTCGTTTTCCTTTACGACTTGACGCCGCGATGTGCGTAAAAAAAATGACTCCCACCTGGTGGTTGCGCCGCCGTGCGTCAAAGTATAAATTTGACGCCCGCAGGGCGCATCGAAATGGCGTTAGCTGGCGGTAAAAATTTTGACGCAAAACTGCGCCGGCGCAGCTTTGCGTCAAAAAGTATAAATATGGGCCTAAAAGGCTACACGGTTAAGAGTTGGATGAGAACGGATGGTTGGGCACGGATTAAAGATGTATGCAAAGGAGGCGTTCCACCGTTAGGGGGAGCTGCAAAAATGGTGCACAGAAGTCTAAGAGATTTGTTTGTGTAATTTTTTGGGCACGTTTAAGGCCAGCTCAGAGCAGACTTTGGTAGTTTTAGTTGGCAAAGACTCTGAAATTTTGACTCCTGTAGTTGAGGCCAGCAAAACCCATTGAGCGAATACCTTTTTTAGAGATTGTTAGACTTTGTCCATAGAAGTAAATGTGGTGACATATTTGTTTGTCTAAAACCAATAAACTGTCTGCTTTATTTCCTGGATATATTGTTGCCAGATTTGCCAACTTCGGATCAAGCTTCAAGTCGTTTCCTCCTCTCATGGGTAATATAAATGTTCTCTGGGTCCACATGGACAGCTTGTAAGCATCAAAAGATGTTTTCTAATCTGGCAGTTTCTGCGAAATCAAAAATGTGGACAGAGGCTACCATGTCCAGCAATTTATCCGGGCAAGTTGACAATGCCTTATCCACCCCTTTTCTTGTGTCTTTTCCAAATTTAGAAAAGAAAGTAAGCATGTTTGAGTAAATAGAGGGAGTCACTGTAATATTGGATGGCAAAGAGGGTCTGGGGCATTCAGAGTTGGCCCTTGTTTGCCTAAGGATAAATGTAGCCTACTGGAAATATATTCCCCAGCATTGTCAGACAGATGCCATTCCATACAATTGGGATGGTGAATTATCTTATTGTCAAACACATGATCACTATTTGAATCTAAAACTGGTTTGAAATTAAATGGAACACCCTGGGAAGCCAGAACTCTTCTTTTCTTTCTTTAGGACCCAGCCAAAAATTCTGAATTATCATTGTCATCATAGGGTGACAGGATAAAGAGTGTCATTATCATTATCCTGTGTATCAGAAAATGTACATTTTGAATTTATATTCACATTTGACATTACCCCCTCTTTGCTAGGAGGCCTTGAAGGAACATCATTAATACCACATGTAAGGAAATCTCACTAACCATTTGAACATTTTTATTATCTTTTCCACCTTGGAAGATGAAGAGTCTTTCCTAAGAGTAGATGCTGTAACTGCCATAGCTTTGTGCTTTCTGCCCTCCCCAGCAGACTGGACCAAAATAGGTTTGGCATAATATTTATGACAGTATTTTCAATATTTGTAGTAATCTTCGTAATAGATGAGGAAATAGCCTGTTCCACTTATGACTAAATAAACCCATTCAAATTGTTGCACAATTCCCCCATCTTCACTATCGCTGTCATAGAACAGAGATGTGTTGCCCAACTCCATGACAGAAAAATAAATTAATATAAAGCCACTGCTGGAAACTAAGCAGTGTGGTCCCTGGTGGGTTAATGCAAAGTTTGAAATAAAGTGAGTAGAAAGGCCCCTATTAGAAAGGAGAAAAACATTCCTTACTGAGAGAGTCTACAAGGAGAAAGGAGGGTTAAATGAGGCTGTTTCCTGAGATGTCGACAGGAGCTCTGATGTCAGAAAAGAGAGATATGAGCAGAGAAAAATGCTTTACAAAAGTATACATGGCCAAACACGGAGTGTAGAGCACGTTCTGAAAGAAATTGCCAAAACTGGATGTGGGTAGAAAAAACAGGAGGAGTACGCTGATCTCACAAGATGCCACAAGTGCAATGGCTGTGAGCCACCAACTGTCAAATGCGAAGTAAGGAGAAACCTCTTGTGCATGCTGCACGTTAATGAAGGGGCGATTGCAAGTTCCGCCCCACACTTTCCTACAGTGGCCCTAACTGTAGATTTAGCAGAAGGATCTGAGGCCTCTAACAGTGAATCGTATATAGTTCAAACCTTTCAAATAAAGTAGTTATTGTTTGCTTCATACCTGAAAAGGGGGGGAACCTGCCACATCAATATTAGGTTTCAAGAAGAAGTTCACAATGGAAAAGATGACTTTGTGTGGCTGTGAAGACTGATTAATTCTGTCAGCGAAATCTTGTAACGTGGCTCTGCAAACTGCATACTAATACTTTTTAAAGTTTTCTTATAGACGTCTTTACTGTCACCATCATATAGGCATCTCCATTTTCTTTCTTTTCTCTTGCAATCTTTCTTTAGCTCCCTTATCTCTGGTGAGAACCATTTAGCACAGGCCTAGCTTGCGAAAGCTTACAGCCTTTCCTGGGAATTAGCACTGTTAGTGTTGAATTTATCCATTCCATAAAGGTTGAGTAGGAGGCAGAGGCATGGCCATCCAATCTGGGGATGGTGTTGGCCAGGGCTGTTTCCCAACTCATAATATCCAGTTTGGACCATGAACTAGTCTGTTTTGCCAGAGATACACTAGATTTGGTCACTTCTATCCTGGGGATGGAAAAGTGAACCAGCAACTGATCCAAGCATAAAACTGGCAAGGGGCATCTACCTACATGTTAGACAAATTTGTATAGATAAGCTCAATATTTGGCCCTGTAGGGAGCGAAACTAATTGGTAAACTGTATCACTGATAGATCACGGCTAAGATTAATTGCCTAAGTGCATGCGTTGTCATCCAAGTGAATATTCAGGTTCCCCAGCTGTGTAAAATTAGCTGTTTAGAGGCTACCGGTGCCTGTATATTCACTGCAGCATTGGGCTCTTGAGTGACTTTAACTGCAGCAATGTTGTATGAAAAGTTGCATAACGGGCACTTATTCAGCTTAGTTGCTGGATCCAAACAAATGACTCTATGCATTACTAGGCAGCAGGCAAAGGGTTTTCAATACCTCCACAGTGTAATATATGTGTTCTGAGTCCAAAGGGGCAGGGGTTCTGGCCCCTGGCCCCGACTGGCCATGGGTAGACAGGCTTGCCTTTGGGGTGCTTTTGGCACGCCAGTGGCACAGCTGTGCAACGGGCCAGGTGGGCAAAATGTTGGACCGCCAACCAATCTTGCATCCTGCTCGTGTGCTATTGGGAGGCAACTGGCTCTAAACACGGCCAGGGAGAGCTTGTCTCCAAAGAATAGCGAGTGTCAGCTAGTGCAAGATTTCCACAGCAGCTGAGATGTCGAGGTATGCTCCTCCCAATTCTCCCTCATGTTCTTCAGAATCAAAGTACAAGTGTCTGTCAGCGGAGATATGTGCAAGGTAGCGTAATTATCTAAACAAGCTTATAAGGGCAACTACGATTAATTTCAGCAATAAAACAAGGGTATAAATCACATTAAAATCAGCATAAGTCACTATGGGGGTCATTCTGACCCTGGCGGTCATGGACCGCCAGGGCCAACGACCGCGGAAGCACCGCCAACAGGCTGGCGGTGCTTCTGGGGCCATTCTGACCGCGGCGGTACAGCCGCGGTCAGAAAAGGGAAACCGGCGGTTTCCCGACGGTTTCCCGCGGCCCCAGGGAATCCTCCACGGCGGCGCTGCAAGCAGCGCTGCCATGGGGATTCCGACCCCCTTCCCGCCATCCTGTTTCTGGCGGTTTTCACCGCCAGAAACAGGATGGTGGGAACGGGTGTCGTGGGGCCCCTGGGGGCCCCTGCAGTGCCCATGCCACTGGCATTGGCACTGCAGGGGCCCCCTAACAGGGCCCCATTAAGATTTTCAGTGTCTGCTTGGCAGACACTGAAAATCGCGACGGGTGCAACTGCACCCGTCGCACACCAGCAACTCCGCCGGCTCCATTCGGAGCCGGCTTCCTCGTTGCTGGGGCTTTCCCGCTGGGCGGGCGGCCTTTTGGCGGTCGCCCGCCAGCCCAGCGGGAAAGTCAGAATGACCGCCGCGGTCTTTTGACCGCGGTACGGTCTTCTGGCGGTTCCCGCCAGGCGGGCGGCTTCCGCCGCCCGCGGGGGTCAGAATGACCCCCTATGTCCTAATCACATCCTGGAAATTTAATCATCTTCAAATGAAGCGAGAAGTTTGAGACTTAACAGTTTTGTGTTGGCATCTGCTCCATCTACGAGCCGGAAGACTACGTTTTTTCATCTCAAGAATTGTAAAGGTAACATTCCTTGAGCTATGTATATAAATGTAATTTGTTGAGGAAAATATAAATTAATTGACTACTATTATTGTAAAAGGAGGTTCTCGCTCACTATTTCAGTATCTCATTTGGAAGGCACAGATATGCGAGAATTGGAGAAGTTGAGATTGAATCACTGCTAAAATAAGATATCCTCATAGAAACTAAACATTGTTATGTGTGCTGCATGACATTCAGAGAAGTACACCTGAAACTGATTACCTGCTGCAAGTCCCCAGGTATTCTATTGAAAATGTTTGTGAATTACAAAAAAGTAATACATTTGCACCTGTTCCTGGGGATACCTTTACGGCATCAGTGTATGAGTCCTTCTAGTTAAAGACAGTTCATGTCAGGGAGCACTAAATTTCCTGATCCAGTCAGGGAGCACCACTTCCGGTTCTAAATGTTAGTGGTATCCATGAGTTATAATTTGATATATATTTCTGCTCTGACAGATCTAGTAGCAGAGGTTATGGTTCCGATTGGAGCCGACCTATAATTTAAATGTAATTGACTGTAGAACTGGGTACAGTACCTTCATGGTCCAGCAGGTGTGCCCTGAGATTTAAACTGACCAATCCCATTCCGATCCTGGGTCCAGAAAGACGAGATGGCTGACAGAAGACGTGAACATCAATAGGGACTGCATGCAAATTGAGGTGATTAAGCAAGTGGTGTAGTGTATTTTGGGAGTTGTAGTTAGAGTAGAGAAAGGGATGCAGTGGCCGATAATTGATGACAAATTGTGCTGTTCTGATTTTCAGATATTTTGAAGTTCTAATTATTGTGGTTCTGATGATGTTTTTTAAGCTTTGAGGAGAGGTACCTCAGGTTGAAAATGTAATTGTTAAACTTGCCTGCTAAAAAGGTGTACTGTGAGGCACTATCAGATATACCAAGTTAGAAACAACTTTCTTGAGCGCGTGTATTAACAGAGCTCAGTAGTAGGTTGTTCCACAGGGAGTGGACATGCTGTGTAATGACTTTCGCAGATTGAGAGCTCACTTTAGTGTGAAAGTAGGCAGTATTCTTATTTCTGTAGAGAATGTTTGTATAATTGAAGCAGGTGTGGTGTAAAGATAAGAAAGAGATTTCAAAACAACTGAGTGTAGCGTCTGCACCATGCTGCACAGAAATTGGTTGGTGGACAGGGAACCAGGCTGTGATAGGGTAATATTTGACAGAGACACAATGGGAATGGTGGATGGACTAGGATGATTGTTAGTGTGGGAAGAGTAAAAGTTTGGCCTGGGCTGCTTACGATTGTTGTTATAATGGGGATTTAGTTGTCAAAAGGAGAGAAGGCTGCAATTAAAGATGAAAAGTTTCCTTCCAAAGGCACTGCAGCTAGAGAAATGCCAGCGATGAAAGAGTTACATAGGTACATGTGTCTGATCCAATGGCTCAAATATACATCTAAACATGGAGAGCTCTGATCTCCCCTAAGTGGAATATTCCACGTTCCCCGAATGAAAATTTGAGAAGAATGTATGATCAAAAACTGTAAAACAGACACACACAATTTGGGAACTGATGGCATGTGAGAAAAAGAGGAATGTTTTTTAATTTAAGATTCGTACTATGGGTCATTCATGGAGGAAGGAGCAGTACGAGGAAAGGCAGACAAGATAGAGGAAGGAGGACATAGAAGCAGTAGGACCATATCCTCTGTTAGCAAGGGAAGAAGAGGAAAAGGAAAAGGGAAACATAAAACCCAAGAATAAGCCAGATACAGAAAGCGAGGAGGAAGAGGCCCTCATAGAGGAATTTCTTAGTGTTAGACTAATCTCAATACAATGCCACAGTCTCTGGTATGTCAAGTGCTGCCCCAGAATAGAGTGACCACATCACCCTCAGTTGAGTCCTGTGTACCCCACAGAGGCACCTGTTCTGGCCTCTACTCAGACCCTGTATCAGCTCCAATAAGTGTCATACCCTCACTGAGCAATATTCCTGTTCTTCCAGTCGAGACCTCCTCTAGCTTAGTTCAGAGACAGCCTGTCCCAAGTTTATTGCAAGATTGAGCACCAACTGGAGGAAGAACGGCTTTAGGTCCTTACTAAGAGGGAAGAGCAATCAACAGGCACATTATGGGTCAAACAGACTGGTCAGTTAGCTCAACTGGTGAAGGTCAAACCACCACGAAGATAAACCTATCACAGTTAAAGACGGAGTCTGACGAGCTGGTAAAGGGAAATGTGGGAATGGCTTACTTAGGGTACTATGGAGAAAATGAGTTGCTTTATGTGTGCTAGTAAGCAGCAAGAGTGGCAAAAGAGGCACTTGCCAAGATAGAGATGGTGGCAGATGAATGTGGTAATGCACAGCAAAAGAAGTTGCGAAAGAATGTAAGGATGGATACGAGTGAGAAGAAATTGTGGATGTTGAAATTGAGGAGTTTACGAATGTGTAGTGAAATGTGTGTTTTGATCACTGACTTTGTGTTGCACCACTTTGCACCTGGGTTAGCTGTCCAGTGTTTACCAGTTACAGACTACATTTTGCATTCAGTTTAGCCTTCGATTCATTCTGCCAATTGATTTTATCGTAGCATTAGACATTGCCATGTTAAAGCTGCCCGTCATTTTCCACATTGTAAACTGTGCATTCTGTCTTGTTTTCATGCTTTTTTTCACCAAGGGCTTTGGTTGATTAGCATGTACTCAGACTGCAGGGAACGGCCTTGTTTTGATTTGACATCTTGGGATTGTGGCCAAACCCCAACGTGTTATTTTTAAAGCATACCTAAACTAGCCAGCATGTTTGAATTGTGAAATGAGAGGGTTTTTCCAGAAAGCTCCTTTTGGTTTTTTAAGATATAAAAAGACCCAGTGCGACATTGAGAGGGTCAGTGGCCTCAATCAGGATTGTAGACCTCAGATGACTGATATCTTTCCTGTGAGGGTAGAGATCTCTTTCTCTTTCGCAGTCGAACGGGGTCATCGTCTTGCTGGTCTGAGAAAGATGAAGCACCTGGCAGGCCCTACAGTGATGCATTTTTAATGCATTAGTTGCTTTGCATTATAAAATAGATACATATATTTGCTGTGTATATTGCAGTGGAGAATCATTTTGGTTTGTTTTCCATTCATTGCTGTGACTATTTGTAAACATGTGCTTTCAACATGCTAATCTCCTTTTAGGAACCTCGTGGTGAAATAATAAATGTCTTCTTTGAACTAAGAAGTGCATTCCAGAGATTTTTGTCAGCTCGGTCATTAGTGAAAAGAAAAATAGAATGCATGCAAAGGACTTGATCAAAGCATTATAGAGTGGTGGAGTGATACTGAGAAGCTCAGGGAATCATGGCCCAAGAAAGTAAGGTTTAAAGTAAAGCAAAGTGGAAAAGAAGTAGTAGGTCAGGAAGAGGTAAAGGAGTTTGCCTTATGAGAGGTACCAGGAGAAGCATATGTACATGTCCCTTGATCTCATTCAGGTATTTTCCATTCAACCAATTCCCTTCTGAAGCTTAGAGAAAACCTGAAAAGTGGTACACCCAGATGGAGCAAATTGTAATCATTTATGGGGTATTGTGGGAAGACTTGGATGTGCTGTTTGTGGCAGTGGTCCCAAAGGATTTGTGGGTGGAATATAAGAGAGCTGTTGAATGGCCCACACAGGAACCGCCACAAGTGTCAGGGACTAATGTGCCATCACCTATTATTAGTACAAAGTATGAGGAAGTTACAAGACACCTAAAGACTAAGGTTCCTCAAAGAGAGATTAATTGGCCAAAAATGTATTGAACCGCTTAGGAAGCGCAAGAGTTCAGTGAACGCTTAATTTGCAAGACTAATGCAGATGTATAGGGAGCACAGTGGAATGGATCATCCTTTAGGCAAAAACATGGGAGGATTTCTTGCCTCTTTTCTAAATGGACTAAGGCCAGAAATCAGCAACCAAATTATTCAAGGTGCCCTCTGTTGGCAGATTAAATCAGTTAATGAGATCCTGCAGTATGCAAAATATTGCTGTCAGACTTTAGAAGGTAAAATAAAGTGAATGAAGGAGAAGTTCATGATTGCTTAGACCCAGTTGGCTCAGAAGACAGGGATGAAGAGAGTTAAGCTTCCTTCCCAAGCACCCGAATTAGACCCTAATTTTGAAATAGTAATACAAGAAGTTTCTCTGAACTATAGCGGAAACATATCTGCAATGGGGAGATGTGAGGGGGTTCAGTGGCGGCAACTAATACAAGCCTCCAAAAGAAGATTACAGAGTGCCACTTTTGCAACAGAGTAGGGCACTTGATGGAGTGTAGATATTATCCAGATCAAATTGCAACAAAATCCCAAGGGGTGACTTTGACAGAGCAGGGAGACCCCGTAAACCCCTTATGGCTGTTCAGAAAGTTCCAAAAGTTGACACTTTGCCCAACAACTTCAATTAAGTGCTGATGCAGGGAGGTGTCCCAGCCCCACAGCTAAATCACATGGTTCCCCAGAATCCAATGATGCTGCAAAGAATCCCAGTTCCCAAAATGTTTGAAACTTCCATAGATCAGGATCAATGATAGTGCCTAAGGGGGGACAAGGAGGGTGTACTTCATGCAGTCCTGGAAGTGGATCAGAGTGGACCATGGGCAAGATGTACAAAAATTAGGAATAGTAATTTCCAAATAGCATTTTTATCTGAATTGCTATTTGGAAATCAGTATCCCACATGTATGAAACTATTTGTTTCATACTTGAGATTCCCAGTGGCTCGCAAAGAGACCTACCTCATGAAAATTAATGAGTTAGGTTGCAGTTTGTGCCCCATTGGAAATGCCTGCCATCACAGGGATGACGACTTCTCAGGAAAAGAAGTCCAAGGGGTAGGTATCACAAATCAGCAATGTACTAACCAAGTTAATGCCCCAGTGCCAGTGAAGGCAGGGGACATTAGTGAGCAGCACCAATTTGCATTTTGTGATTCCAGTCCTGTAAACCTTTTGGGTAGAGCCCTTCTCTGCAAGCTTAACTTCATCAGATATCGTACGCAGGATGGAGTGGGAATGGCAAACAGCTGATGCTGAGCTTAAATTACCATAATCAAAGCCTGTTTTCCTCACTACTGAGGACTTGCAAATAGATTTAGGGAGACTGTTAAGGAAAAGGTTTGAGATTTTAGTGGAAAGGAAATTTTATTGATCAAGGATGCCAAAGCCCTTAAGATTACCCTTCATCCAAATGCCATTTTTCCTCAGACGTGTCCACACAAGACAACTCATGAGACCATTAAATGGATTACTCCTGTCATGGAGAAAATGATGAAGCAAGGAAAATGAAGGAGGTTATCGGCAGCCCTTGCAACTCCCCAATTACGATTCATAGAAGTCAAATAAAAAAAAGGAGGATAAATCAAGACCTCTGAAAGATTAACCAAATTGTCTTTCCATGCTATCCTGTGGTACTGAAACCTGCTGTGATCCTATTCCAAATCTCACCAGAGGTGGAGTGGTTCACAGTTATTGATCTTTGTCAGGCACTCTTCTCTGTCCCTTTACACAGAAAATCAGTTTCTATTTGTGGTCCGGTTCCAAGAGAAGACCCTTGTTTGGTGTCACACCCCACAAGGGTACACATAAAGCCCATCCTATTTCAATCAGATTCTTAAAAAGAACTTAGAATCATTGCTGTTTCTATGCAGCTCAGCAATGATACAATACATAGACGATTTTTTGATTGCCTCAATGACTAAAAAAGCTTGCATACAGGATACTATGCTTTACTATATCATTTGGCTGAGAATGGATATAAGGTCTCACCTGAGAAACTACAATATTTGCAGAGGGAAGTCATATGTCTAGGATATCAATTAACAAAGGAAGTTAGGCAAGTGTTTCATGAACACATAGAGAGTTCTTAAAATGAAGTTCCCTACTACTCAGAGAGCGGGGAGGATGGTTTTGGGCACGGTTGGTTACTGACGGCAATGGATCCCACATTTCTCCTTGGTGGCAAAGCCTTTGCTAAGACTGATGCATGCTGATATCAATGACTCTGTACCAAAGGATGATGAAAGCATTGAAGCCTTCCTGGAGTTTAAACATTTACTGTAAAGCGCACCCGCTCTTTGAATGCCAGACTATTCAGAAGAATTTGTACTCTTTTGCCACGACGGAGATGGGTGTGCACTTTCTATACGAACACAGGCCCATGGCGACAACAAACATTCCATCGGTTATTTCTCAACTGCTCTTGATCTGGTGGCTGCAGCACTGCTGGCTGTCTCAAAGGGCATTGCAGCGGTTAGCCTCAGTGTTTAACAACTAAGGGGATTGTGATGGGTTATTCTTTGATTGTGATAGTGCCACGCTCCATCGAGATCCTCATGACACATACCAATGTAATGAGAGAATTATTTTGCCAGCCGCAAATGTTTCATCCGGAGGTGTAACACACTAAACACAGGTGTCCTATTACCATCCCCGTAGAGAGATGATGAGAGTGACTTCAACCATATTTGCATCAGTGTAACTGAGTTGTCCACAAAACCAAGGCCTGACATACTCAATGTCCTCTTTACCAAATTTACCCATACCCTTTTTGTTAATGGGCCATGTCTGAGAGACTGATGCTGTCTCTTAAGGGTTGCTTATTCTGTATGTACTGTGAGTGGGGAAGTGGAAGCACCTTACTTGTGCCATGTAACATCTGCTCAAGTTGCTGAATTGATGGCCCTTACCAGAGCCTGTTGTACAAAAGGAGGCTTGCAAGTTAGTATTTATACTGACAGCGATATGGGTTTGGAGATGTGCATGACTTTGGTCAGTTATGGTCACAGCAGGAATTTTTGACTTCAGCTGGTACCCCAATCCGCAATGGGTTGTATGTTTCAAATCTCTTAAATGCCCTCCAATTGTCAAGTTTGAGCGATGTGGTGAAGTGAGCTGCACATAAGAGTGGCAATTATTTTGTCACCAGAAGCAACCTCTGTGCAGATGAAGTTGCCTCATACTGCACTTTTGAATCCAATACCTTTTACCTGGGCAAACCATGTAAAGCAAGGGGAGGGATGGTGACCAATATGTTACACACATTCAATTAGTTGAAGGAATTGCAACATGTTGCCACCTGAGATAGAAAAAGCCAAGTGGAAAAGGATGGGATGCAGAAAGGATGCCAGTGATATTTGGGTGTGAACTGAAGAAAAGCCAGGTCGTCCAGATTTCCTCCTACTAGCAATGGTGAGACACATGCACGGTCCACCTCATGGAGGAAGGGATAGAATAGTGTCTATTTTCCATTTTCACTGGTTTAATACTCAGTTCAGAATGATGGCAGAAGATTTGTGCCTACGATATATGATCTGTCAAAAGAAAAATGTGGGTAGGAGAGTTGCTGTGACCATGGGTTACATGGGAAAATCTGATGACCCATTTATTTGCCTCCAGATTGACCTACATTATACACACCTCTAGAATTGACCATTCCTCCTTGTAGACTGGGCATGACAGACTACACCATATCATGATTTAAGAACTTAGCCTCAATGCCTGAGGTCTTAATGCCTGGGTGAAGCTATAGCCCTTCTCTCCATGCTTAAAGATTCCAAATGCCAAATGCAATGTTTGCCTTATCCAAGAGACCCTTCTCCTCAAGTGGGACTGGCATTGCCTGGCGCTCGCTGGTTTGATCACCAGTTTTTCTCTTTGGGCTCTCAGAAATGGGCTGGAGTGGTGGTCCTTTTGGCTGCACGCTTCCCTTGTCACATAATACAAACGCATGCAAAGATGACAGATAGAATGCTTACACTTCCTATTGCCGATCACACTTACAGATTTACAGTGGACATGATATACACCCCAGTGATCATCAAGAACCCTTCTCCTGGATGCCTTGGATAGGGTAACGACATCCCTAAAAAATGACATCTTGATAGACGAAGACTTTAATCTGGTACCAGACACCCTCATGGAAAGATCCGATCGGGAAATAGAGCGAACTGGGGCTTTCACAGGAGTGTGTCTTTAATGGTTGAGAAATATGGGGCTTGAGGATGTGTGGCAAACAAAACACCCAACAGACAAGGCCTACACATTTTTCTCTGCAGCACATCAAACCTGCGTCTGCATAGATCTCTTCCTTACATCCCCACATTTGACTTTTGCTGTCACAGGAATGGATATGGGAATAGCCACCATCTCTGACCACTTGCCCTTTTTCATAATCATACGCACTCCACATAACCCACTACACTCTGGCACCTGGCGTCCCAATTCTAAATTACTGCAATATGACTCAGTTAATACGGAAATTGCTACTGCGATATGCACATTCCTTGACCTTAGGCACCCCCATTGCTCTACTCTGGGACACCTGCAAAGGCGGTAATAAGGGCACTTTCATAGCTATTTCTGCATGACACAATAAAGACAGAAAGGACAGGAGACTTAGGCCCTCATTATGACCCTGGTGATAAAGTGGCTGTAATATCACAAACAGGCTGGCGGTAAGTACTGCCAAATTATGACCATGGTGGTGATAGCTCCAAAAGACAGCCAATGTACGACACCGACCGCCAGGGTGGAAACAACAGCCACCATGGCGGCAGCCATCAACAGCCAGGCAGAAGACAAATTTCCGTCCACCATATTATGACATGGCAAACCACCACCTTTTCTGGGGCGGTACCAACGCTATCAAGAGCCTGGCGAAAACAGAGCTCAGATGTCAAAGGACTCACCATTGGCAACGCAGGGAAGAACCATGCTGCCATGGAACAAGAACTGCAAGTCTTTCTGATGATCTTCCACGTCATGCTCCACCAGGAACACCAATGCCGGCGAAGACGACGACGATGAGTACAGCCGCCTAGCACACAAGGGGGGGAGAAAAATGACAGTGACACACACACGCACAACACACACCCCACACACACACACCATACACAAAACCAGCTGCACAAGAAAACAATTTATCTCTGAAAATTGGCTGAATAATAAAAGGACAACAGGCATTGACTAAAGTGATTGTAATAAGAGCAACATCAAAAATAATAAGTTGATGTGGCAATGCAACAGATATGTACAAATGTACAAAAAAGGGACATTGCCCAGTCCACAGTTCACAGGGGCTACATGGCCACAGGGCAAAGTCCAAGGCCCCACTCGATCCCTGCACCAATACAGAGAGAACACTGCAGGGGCATCAGTTGGCAAATGGGTAGTCACCTCAATGTGAGGGGGGGGGCACCTCAGCCGGTTGCGGAAACAAGACAACTGGTTCTGGAGGGGCAACATGCCCATTTCTTTGTCCTAGGGAGTGCAAGGCCATAGTCTCTCAAGTGGGTGTCTTCCCCACAGATTCTGGAGGGGGCAACATGCCCATTTCTTTGTCCTGGGGAGTATTGGGCCACAGTCTCTGGAGTGGGTGTCTCCCCCACTGGTTCTGGAAGGTGCAAAAAGCCCATTTCTTAGTCCTGGGGAGTGATGGGCCACAGTCTCTGGAGGGGGTGTCTCCCCCACTGGTTCTGGAGTGGGCAACGTGCCTATTACTTTGTCCTGGGGAGTGCAAGGCCACAGACTCTGGAGTGGGTGTCTTCCCCACTGGTTCTGGAGGGGGCAACATGCCCATTTCTTTGTCCTGGGGAGTGATGGGCCACAGTCTCTCGAGTGGGTGTCTTGCCCACTGGTTCTTGTGGTGGCAGGCTGCACAGCAGCCCATGGAGGCTGGATCATATGGCGTCCATTGTCAGTGATGGCTGCACTGTGGTGGTGGTGGTTGTGGGAGGCTCCTGCTCTGCCCCTGCACCCTCCGATGGCTGCACTGTGGTGGTGGTTGTGGGAGGCTCCTGCTCAGCCCCTCCACTCTCTGATGGCTGCACAACCACGGCTGGCAGTGGGGGGTCTGTGACAGCTGCTGGTGCATGCTCCTTCCATTTCTTGCTGGCTGGTGCAGGCTCCTTCCCCTTCTTGCTGGAGGGTGCAGGATCCTTCTCCTTCTTGCTGGCTGGTGCAGGCTCCTTCTGTCAACACCAGGGCGGTGCGCGCTCTATTGGCGACTAGAATGCAAAAACCCAGCACTCTCAAAACAACGTAATTTATGTATTGTGCTGATATGTTGTTGTTTAACCTTTTGCATTGCAGAGTTCAATCCAGAAGACTTATTTTTAATGTGCTTACAAATGCTGTTCATTTGCAATGTATTGCTGCAGGCTTTCAGAGTGTGTTAGGGTGTGGTCCCTTTCCAGGGCCTTCTAGAGACTTTCCCTGCAACATGCCTGGGTGTGGTTGTGGGCTGGGCCAAGACTCTATAAAAAGGAGCCAGCCCAGCTCCAAGTGCTCACTATTCAGAGGTCCCGGTGCAGAGCAGCAGCTACTTCCTGAGCTCCTGTCCCGGTGGCCTATTTGATCTTCCAGACATCTGACTTTCATTCTTCATTTGGAGATCCTTGTTCTGGGCGGTAAGAAGATGGTTGGGCTAGCCTCCCGACGCCGTTATCGAGAACTCTCATGTTCTTGGGCCTAATTCTTTTATGATTTGACAGAGTACTTTGCGATTGTGAAATATGCGCTTGAGTGTTTGTGACATTTGCAGGGTGACTTGAGAATTGGCAAGACGCTCGATTCGTTTCATGATAATTTAATCTTGTTATTCATTGCACGCTACCATTTCTTGACATTTGCATGGTGGCTTAAGAATCGGCAAGACGTGCGATTTGTTTTATGGTGTTTTAACTTTGTTGTTCATTGTGTGCTACCATTTCTTGACATTTACATGGTGGCTTAAGAATCGGCAAAAGACGCACAATTCGTTTCATTGTACTTTGATCTTGTTGTTCATTGTGAGCTGTTATTTCTTGGCATTTACATAGTGGTTTATGAATCGGCAGGACGCTCGATTCGTTTAATGATGATTTGACTTTGATATTCATTGCGTACTATAATTTCTTGGCATTTTACATGGTGACATTCGAATCGGCAAGACGCACAATTCTCTCCTCGAGTTTAATTCATGTTGTTTATTGCATGCCACTATTCTAAGATATTTATCATGTAATATTCAAGTTGACAAGTTATGTGATTTTTTTTCCTGAATCCATATTGTGTTATTCATGGTGCACATTCCTTTTATAGTATTTACTATATATATATATAAATATATATAAATCTACAATATGCGCAATTTGTGTTGAAACATTTTAAGAGTACACAGAAGATCAGAGTTTCTAGATGCAATATTGTATGGTTCTAGTATGCATTCTCAAAAAAGGATTTATATGACTGGTTCAAAGTTTAGTCAGAATGTTTTTCTGATTCTCATGTAAAGGAAAGTACTTGAATAAGAAAGTTTTCATTTAATCCATCTTGATTCCCTTACAGGTATCGGGCCATCTTGAAACTTAGTCATTTTAAACTTAATTCTTAGATTGTTCATGTTTTCAGAATGACTATATTTAGAATCATAGTCTAGTATTGATTTCAGGAGATATAATTTTCATATTGTGTGTTCTAACCTTTTTCTTACTACAGGTCTCCTTCCCAGCTGTTTCCCTTCCTAATCCCCTCTTCCCCTCTTGAACTCTCTTAGTCTCTGGGATTTATCTATCAGAGTCTTGGAGCTGTTCAGTGGTGGACGTGTTGGGAACGTGCGCAGACCCCGAGGATCTGGTGACTCTGACATAATAGTGAGCCCACAAATTATTATCCTCCTGGTTTGTGTATGTTCTCAGCATGGCCACGCTGGACGAGTTAGTCAAGGCTATCACCCAGCTCCAGGCAGAGGTGGTATCATCCAAAGAATTGACAACTAGCTTAGCTGAGAGAGTGAGGCAGTTGCAAGATAAGGTAGAGAAGAAGGAACAAAGTCCCACAGGTGTGTCCTGGCCAGGTACTTCTTCTCAGGCTTCTGGAAGTAATCCGACAAACATTTCCCTAAATGTTCCTTCCGCAATTCCTTCCCAGAACGTTTCTCAGGCGACCCTTTGAAAGCGCAATCTTTCCTGGTTCAAGTGGGACTACACTTCACCTGCAGACCACATACTTTCCCCGATGCCCAGTCCAAAGTAGCTTTCTTGTTATCATATTTGGCTGGGGATGCAGCTACTTGGGCAATTCCTCTTGTGTGTAAAAATAGTCCCTTGTTATAAACTGGAGAATTTTTGTTTGTGAGTTTGAGAGAGTTTTTGATCGTAGAACTGTAACACAGTCAGCAGATCTTGAATTATTAGATTTACGCCAAGGGAATCAAGACCTAGTGTTGTATTTAGCCAACTTTAACCGGCTGGTTGCCGAGACATCCTGGCCTGAAGAAAAACAAGCGGTCTTGTTTTACAAGGGACTCAAAGAGGAACTAAAAGATATCTTAGCGCAAATCGACCCACAACCCACAGACTGTCAAGAATTAATAAACCTTGTCTTGAGACTTGATCATCGTTTTGCAGAACATAAAGGAACGCGCAACAAGATTGAAAAATATTCATGACGTGTTCATGATAACAGAGACTCAAGAACTCCGAAAGAGAGAACGCCGAAACCGATGGAAATTGGAACCATCAGAAGACCTTTGACCAAAGATGAAAAGGACCTACGCAGAAAAAATGGACAATGTCTTTATAGTGGGCGAAAGGGTAATTTTGCCAAAGATTGTCCAATCAAACCAAAGAACAAGCAAGGTCCAGTTTCAGAAGGTCACAGCCAATGCACCAGTCGAGTTGGAAAACTAAAACACCCGAGATGCAGAGAAGGGTTGCTCTTGGGTGTCACCGTGGACCCTTCACAATCTAGACATCTTAAACTGGAAATAAGAGTTCAGGTCAAGAAAAAGATCTATTTAAAAAAAGCTCTAGTCGATTCTGGGGCACTGGGAACTTTGTTGATGTCCAATTGGTTCGTGCATGGGGGATCCCATGTATTGAAAAGAAGACCCCAGAAATCACTCAGGCAGTCATTGGAAAACTCTTGACTGGAGGTCCAGTAACTCTTCAGACTATCCCCTTGTCGATGATTTGTGAAGATAAGAATCAAAGAAAGAAACATAAAGAGAAAATCATTCTTCACGTGATCCATGCTCCCCAATATGGGATTATCCTCGGCTTGCCATGGTTAACTCATCACAATCCAGAGATCAATTGGGAAGAACGAAAAATCATGTTCTCATCTGCGCTATGTAACAAACAATGTCTCCAAAAGATTCAAGTACCAAAAGTTTATAACTCTTACATAGCTACTGCCGCGGAGAAAGAAATTCAGCTGCCCAAACAGTATTCATCTTACAAAGATGTATTTGATGAGAAAGGAGCAGAGACTCTATCTCCTCATAGATCTTATAACTGTCAAATTGATCTAGCCCCAAGTGCGATACTTCCCAATTGTCGTGTATATGCCCTGTCAGAACATGAAAATCAACATTTACGAAAATACCTAGATCAATTTTTGGAGAATGGCTTCATTCGCCCCTCTAAGTCTCCTGCAGCTTCGCCTTTGTTTTTTGTTCCAAAAGCTAATGGAGAACTTCAAACTTGCACGACTATAGGGGTTTGAACAAAGTCACCATCAAGAATAAATATCCTTTACCCCTAATTCCGGTATTATTGGAGAAAGTAAAGAGAGCAAAAATCTACACGAATCTTGACCTTCGAGGTGCTTATCATTTGGTCAGAATGAGAGAGGGTGACGAATGGAAAACAGCGTTCAAGACAAGATATCGCCTTTTTGAATACACTGTCATGCCTTTTGGTTTGTGTAATGCTCCAGCAGCATTTAAATTTTTCTTGAATGACGTTCTTAGAGAGTATCTCGACATATTTGCCATAGTCTACATCGATGACTCTGACAATGAAAACAAACATGTCCAACATGTCAAGAAAATTCTTGCAGCCCTTCGAAAGCACCATTTATATTGCAAACTAACCAAGTGTGAGTTTCATGTCACCACAGTTGGGTTTTTAGGGGCTATTCTTACCCCTCAAGGTATGGTGATGGCAGAAAAGAAAGTAAAAGTTGAATCTGATTGGCCCACCCCAAAGACTGTTCGTGATGTACAATGTTTCCTGGGGTTTGCAAATTTTTACCGGAGATTCATAAATCATTTCTCTCAGACAGTGGCTCCAATCACTAAGCTACTAAGAAAGAAAGAAAAGTTTGTATGGTCCCCAGAAGCTGATCAAGCCTTCTCGACTTTGAAGAAAGCTTTCTCCACTGCCCCAGTCTTGACTCATCCTGATGCGAATCGACCTTTCATAGTGGAAGCTGATGCTTCAGATGTAGCAATAGGAGCTGTCTTATCACAACGAAATAAAGACACTGGTCAACTTCATCCTGTAGCTTATATGTCTCAGAAGTTGAACGAAGCCGAACAGAACTATGTCATTGCTGAAAAAGAGCTTCTGGCGATTCGTGACGCCTTTAAAGAATGGAGACATCATTTGTTGGGTGCCAAATACACTGTCACAGTATATACTGATCATCGTAATCTTCAATTCATGAGTTCCGCCAGACTTTTGACCCCTCGGCAATTACGCTGGATGCTGTTTTTTGCTGAATTTGATTTTGTAGTAACCTTCTGGCCTGGTAAATATAATCGCAAAGCTGACGCCTTGTCCCGTTAAGAGTCTACCACGTTGCCTGCATTTCAAGCCTCCAGAGCTATCATTGCTCCTGACAAGGTTCTATGTATCATAAAAACTGAAGATTTCTTTGAAGAAATTCGCAACTCTTTCACTGTTGAAAAATGGCAAACATGGGCCCCAGCAGATCCCAAAAGGTCAATCAAGCAAGGACTACCCTTTCATGACGCTTGTTTGTTCGTACCCACTACCAAACTTCGCAGGATAGTGTTTCATTGGTTGCATGTTATACCGACAGCAGGTCACCCAGGTGCTCCTAAAACTCTTGAACTGATCCAACACTATTTTTGGTGGCCTACCCTAACAAAAGATGTAAAAGCAATGGTAAACAACTGCGAAGTTTGTGCTCACATTAAAACAAGTCATTCAAAACCAAAAGGTTTGTTACATCCACTTTAAACCCCAAGTCATCCATGGGAGCACATTTCTTTAGACTTTATTACCGGTCTGCCAGTGGTTCAACAGCATTCAGTAATTCTGGTGGTAGTAGATAGTCTCTCGAAATATGGACATTTTATTGCCTGTAAAAAATTGCCCACTTCTAGTGAACTGGCAACTATTTTACTGAACAGAATGGTTCGTTATCATGGTCTGCCAAAAGTTATCCTCTCCGATCGGGGTCGCAATTTACCTCCAATTTCTGGAAAACATGGTGTAAAACACTCCAAGTGACATCTACGCTATCTACTAGTCACCATCCTCAAACAGATGGTCAAACGAAGAGATTAAATCAGACTTTGAAACAATACCTACGTGCCTACGCTGAAAAGTCACTTCATTCTTGGACATCTATGCTCTGGTTAGCTAAGTTAGCTTACAATAACTCATTCCACACTTCTATTGGTGTTACACCCTTTTTTGGTTTATTTGGCTATCATCCTGACACCCTGCCCATCACAATTCCTCAAGAAAGTTCTCTTACTCCAGCTGTGTCAGAAACCATTCAGCATTTGCATCAAACCCAGAAACTGATTCAACAGCATTTAGAAAAAGCCAAACAAAAATACAAAAGGCATTATGACAAGAAACATTGTGAGGGACCGCAGTATCAACCAGGTGACAAAGTGTGGCTTTCCACAAAACATACAGACTTCAAGAAGAAGCACATGTTTAATCCCAAATTTATAGGTCCTTACAGAGTCCTTCAGCAAATCAATCCGGTAACCTATAAACTACAATTGCCCAGATCCTTACGGATTCATCCAGTGTTCCACACTTCCCTATTGAAAAGGGCAGTCCAAAAGGTCCACCCTCATCCAGCTCCTGTTCTAGTACAGGGAGAAGAAGAATATGAAGTTAAGAAAGTGTTGGATTCTAAAATACGAGGGCGTAATCTATGGTACTTAATCTCATGGAAAGGTTATGGTCTTGAAAGTAACTCGTGGGTTTCCGCATCTGATGTTCATGCTCCAGTACTTGTGAGACGCTTTCATCGTCTTAATCCAGGCAAACCAGGCCTTGGAGCGTGTCTGGGAGAGGGGAGTACTGTCAACACCGGGGCAGTGCGCGCTCTATTGGCGACTAGAATGCAAAAACCCAGCACTCTCAAAACAACGTAATTTATGCATTGTGCTGATATGTTGTTGTTTAACCTTTTGCATTGCAGAGTTCAATCCTGAAGACTTATTTTTAATGTGCTTACAAATGCTGTTCATTTGTAATGTATTGCTGCAGGCTTTCAGAGTGTGTTAGGGTGTGGTCCCTTTCCAGGGCCTTCTAGAGACTTTCCCTGCAACAAACCGGGGTGTGGTTGTGGGCTGGGCCAAGACTCTATAAAAAGGAGCCAGCCCAGCTCCAAGTGCTCACTATTCAGAGGTCCCGGTGCAGAGCAGCAGCTACTTCCTGAGCACCTGTCCCGGTGGCCTATTTGATCTTCCAGACATCTGACTTTCATTCTTCATTTGGAGATCCTTGTTCTGGGCGGTTAGACGGTGGTTGGGCTGGCCTCCCGACGCGTTATCGAGAACTCTCATGTCCTTGGGCCTAATTCTTTTATGATTTGACAGAGTACTTTGCGCCTGTGAAATATGCGCTTGAGTGTTTGTGACATTTGCAGGGTGACTTGCGAATTGGCAAGACGCGTGATTCGTTTCATGATAATTTAATCTTGTTATTCATTGCACGCTACCATTTCTTGACATTTGCATGGTGGCTTAAGAATCGGCAAGTCGCGCGATTTGTTTTATGGTGTTTTAACTTTGTTGTTCATTGTGCGCTACCATTTCTTGACATTTACATGGTGGCTTAAGAATCGGCAAAAGACGCGCGATTCGTTTCATTGTACTTTGATCTTGTTCATTGTGAGCTGTTATTTCTTGGCATTTACATGGTGGTTTATGAATCGGCAAGACGCGCAATTCGTTTAATGATGATTTGACTTTGATATTCATTGCGTACTATAATTTCTTGGCATTTTACATGGTGACACTCGAATCAGCAAGTTTAATTCATGTTGTTTATTGCATGCCACTATTCTAAGATATTTATCATGTAATATTCGAGTTGACAAGTTATGTGATTTGTTTTCCTGAATCCATATTGTGTTATTCATGGTGCACATTCCTTTTATGGTGTTTACTATATATATATATATATATATATATATATATATATACATATATATATATATAAAAATCTACAATATGCGCAATTTGTGTTGAAACATTTTAAGAGTACACAGAAGATCAGAGTTTCTAGATGCAATATTGTATTGTTCTAGTATGCATTCTCAAAAAAGGATTTATATGACTGGTTTATAGTTTAGTCAGAATGTTTTTCTGATTCTCATGTAAAGGAAAGTACTTGAATAAGAAAGTTTTCATTTAATCCATCTTGATTCCCTTACAGGTATCCGGCCATCTTGAAACTTAGTCATTTTAAACTTAATTCTTAGATTGTTCATGTTTTCAGAATGACTATGGCCCTCATTCTGACCCTGGCGGTGTCTCACCGCCAGGGCAGAGGGCAGCGGAAGCACCGCCAACAGGCTGGCGGTGCTTCCGTGGCATTCTGACCGCGGCGGTACAGCCGCGGTCAGAAACGGGAAACCGGCGGTGTCCTGCCGGTTTCCCGCTGCCCTGGGGAATCCTCCATGGCGGCGCTGCTAGCAGCACCGCCATGGGGATTCCAACCCCCTTACCGCCATCCTGTTCCTGGCGGTGTTCGCCGCCAGGAACCGGATGGCAGTAACGGGTGTCGTGGGGCCCCTGCAGTGCCCATGCCAAAGGCATGGGCACTGCAGGGGCCCCCTAACAGGGCCCCACTATGATTTTCAGTGTCTGCTAAGCAGACACTGAAAATCGCGACGGGTGCAACTGCACCCGTCGCACCCCTTCCACTCCGCCGGCTCCATTCGGAGCCGGCATCCTCATGGAAGGGGGTTTCCTGCTGGGCTGGCGGGCGGCCTTCTGGCGGTCGCCCGCCAGCCCAGTGGGAAACTCAGAATAACCGCAGCGGTCTTTTGACCGCGCAGCGGTATTCTGACGGCGAGGCCGCCCGCCAAAGTCAGAATGTTTTTCTGATTCTCATGTAAAGGAAAGTACTTGAATAAGAAAGTTTTCATTTAATCCATCTTGATTCCCTTACAGGTATCGGGCCATCTTGAAACTTAGTCATTTTAAACTTAATTCTTAGATTGTTCATGTTTTCAGAATGACTATATTTAGAATCATAGTCTAGTATTGATTTCAGGAGATATAATTTTCATATTGTGTGTTCTAACCTTTTTCTTACTACAGGTCTCCTTCCCAGCTGTTTCCCTTCCTAATCCCCTCTTCCCCTCTTGAACTCTCTTAGCCTCTGTGATTTATCTATCAGAGTCTTGGAGCTGTTCAGTGGTGGACGTGTTGGGAACGTGCGCAGACCCCAGGATCTGGTGACTCTGACACCTTCCCCTTCTTGCTGCCTTGTGCAGGCTCACTTCCCCTTCTTGCTGCCTTACGCAGGCTCCTTCCCCTTCTTGCTGCCTAGTGCAGGTTCCTTCCCCTTCAAGCTGGCTGGTGCAGGCTCCTTCCCCTTCAGTATTTGTGGCCTGGAATCCTTTCCACCACAAGTAGGTGCTGCGGAAACTGGGCCCATGGCCTGTTTGGCTGAAATGCTTAGCTGGGTCCTTGATACCCTGGCCATACGTGCAGAACGGGTGTAGGGGTAGGGAAGAGGTCAATCTGGGAAAGGAAAAGCTTTTTAGGGACATTGGGGAGGGAAGAGGGAGAAGTAATGGGAGTGGAGGATGAGGGAGTTGTTGTTGGAGGTGTTTGTCTGCTGGACTTGGGTGCAGATGCATGGGTTGTATGCTGTTGTGAGGTGGATGGCTGTTGGGTGTCCGAGTGCTTGCGTTTGTGTACTTTAGGAGGGTTAGTCAGACACAGTGGGAGAGGATACAGGGGACGTGTGCATGGATGTTGTGGAGGTGTCTGCCAGTGAGGTGTGTGTTCTGCTTGGTGTGATGATAATGCTGGTAGTGGATGGCGATGTAGTGCATGCAGGTGTGAGTGTGGATGGAACTGGGTGGGAGGTGTTGGAGGAGGGGGAAACAGTGGAAATAGTGGATGTTGTTGTGTCTGCGACTGAATGGTGATTGTGTGAGTGCTTGTGGGATGAAGTGTGGTGCTTGTGTTTGCCTGTGACACTCTTGGGTGTTGTTTTGTGTGCATGCTCGTCTGGCTGTGTGCTTGGGATGGGTTGAGGTTGAGGAGAATAGGACTGTGAAGTGGAAGTTGGAGGGGAGACGGTTGAAAGAGGGACAATGACTGCCATCAGAGAGGAGGCCAGAGCCTAGATCGATCTCTGTTGGTCTGCCAGTCCACTGTGAATGCCCTCCAGGAATGCATTAGATTGCTGCATTTGGGCTGCCAGCCCCTGGATGGCATTCACAATGGTTGATTGCCCTACAGAGATGGATCTCTGGGGCAAAGGAGATGCCCACCCTCCTGGGTGAGCAGGCACGGGCAACTCGCTGAGGGGCTTGTGGGAGGGGGTGCTGGTACGGGGTTGGCAGATGTACCTGTAGCTGGGGTGGTCACAGAAGTGTCCGCCACCACCAGGGAGCTCCCATCGGAGGAGGTATCTGAGTCTGTATTGTCCCCTCCAGTCTCTGCTGTGGTGCTCCCCTCACCCTCCATCACACTGGTGCCCTCAGCGTCGGTGGACTCTGCCTCCTGGGTCCTGTGGGATGCAGCTCCCTCTGGTGCCTCTGCTCCTCCGCCAGATGGTGCTAATGCACATAAGGACAGGATGACAAAAAAAGAAAGGTGTGGGAGAGACAAAGGATACACTGGGTCAGTGACTGCACCAACACCACCGTTGGCATACACAGCACCCTCACACACAGGGGACAGGCCTACGCACTATGCATTGCACTACCAGTGATATTGCTAGCCACCAAGGCATAAGGAGGAGCACACAATGCCAACTGCAGCACACCTGGACCCACGCAGCCCTGACCAGTAGTGGATGTTAACAAGCTAGGTAGGCAGTATTTCCCCTTCAGACCCTTAGCCACCAGAGGACCTACGCTCCTATGTCTGGCCTGACCTATGGGCACCCACTGACACACACTCACCACCCAGATACCACCCCTTCAGCCGTTTCCTTCAATTATGGCTACTGTACTCACACCCTTGTGGCTGCTGTGATGCCATCAAGTGCCCATCCAGCTCTGGATAGGCCACCGCCAGTATGCAGGCCATCAGGGGGGTCAGGGTCCGAAGGGCACCCCTTCCTCATTGGGAGGCCATCCCCAACTGGGCCTCCGCAGTCTTCCATGCCCAACGTCTCAGGTCCTCCCACTGTTTGTGACAACCTGCCACCTGCAGAGTTCCACCTGCCATAGACCCCCAGTGTCTGCACCTCCATGGCGCTGGCCTGCCATATACCCTTCTTTTGACGGGCGCTGACCTGCAGAGGCAATACAGATGGGAGGACACCATTAGACAAACAGTCCAGCCTGTAACACGAATGAACCTCCATACCTCCATCACTATTGGCACACACATAGCCCAACACTCAACGTGTACCCAGCAAAGAGGACATCCCTCCCCAGTTTCACAATGCCTTCACATACACCTCCATACATTCATGCCACATGCATCGTGTTCACAGTGTACTCACCTGTTGGTCTGGAGGCCCATACAGCAGTCTGCACTGAGGTAGGACTCCATCCACCAGTCTCTCCAATTCCTATGAAGTGAAGGCTGGGGCCCTTTCTCCGGTCACACAAGCCATGGTAGGTTCCAGACACAGGTCACAGCAGCACATGCAGTGTAGGTCCTCTCCTATGGAAGGTCAGGAAACAAGTGAGGAATCAGATAGAAAGTAGTTGTTACGTCCACGGCGGTGCATACTGTTACCGCCAGCGTAGATCACCATTGGCCACTGTACCCCATAGGGCCCAATATTAACCAATGAGCAATTGCACTGCGGTTCCCAACCACCTCCCACCATGGTGCACAATGTCAGCGGCATTACCTCACTTCCACCTGTCCCTTGACACAGGACAGGCGGTCGCCATCTCGGGGGGGGCAGGCCTATGGAATAATGCTGCATCACAGGATAAATAGGCACATACTTGACAAATCACATTGTCCCATAACATGTTTACAGATTGTGGTCTACTGTTGTGGCTCCATTGTTCAGTTTGTGACAGCCTCCTAACTCTTTTGTCCCTTAGATACCTACCGCTGTGGATAATTAGGAGATGGAGACATACCCCCATGTACAGACACCTGGTGGACTTGGCTACACTGGAGGATAGACACAATATCCTCACATATAGACTGGACAGGTCCACAATCACAGAGCTGTGTGCCCAATTGGAGCCTGACCTGATATCTGCTATCCGTCATCTCCCTGGGATCCCCCCTCCTGTGCAAGTGCTATCATTTCTACATTTCCTGGCAACTGGTTCTTTCCAAGTGACAATGGACTTGGCAGCAGGAATATCACAGCCAATGTTCTCAATTATGCTGACAAGAGTGTTTTCTGCCCTGATCAAACACATGTGCAGCTACTTTTCTTTCCCCCAGGTTGAGGATTTGGCCACTGTGAAGGCCGGATTCTATGCAATGGGAAATATCCCCAATATAATTGGGGTGATTGACGGAACACATATTGCATTTAACCCCCCCACCACCAGAATGAACAGGTGTTCAGGAATCGTAAGAGTTTCCACTCTATGAATGTGCAGATGGTGTGCTTGGCAACCAGTATATTTCCCACGTCAATGCTAAGTATCCAGGGTCGGTGCATGATGCCTCTGTCCTGAGGAATCGCAGCATCCCAAATGTGATGGGCCAACTACAGAGGCACAGGGTGTAGCTAATAGGTGAGCCCTGGTTCCCACCCAATATATGTTGTTGTATGCCTATGGTGTTGGCCGTAAAGGATAGTGTGTGGCTAAATGTTGTCCCTCAGTTTCAACAGGTGACTCTGGTTACCCAAACCTATCATGGCTGCTGACCCCTGTGAGGAATGCCAGGACAAGGGCAGAAGAACATTATATTGAGGCACATGGGTGAACCAGAAGGATAATTTAAAGGACCTTTGGCCTCCTGAAGGCCAGGTTCCGGTGCCTCCACCAGACAGGTGGAGCCATGTGCTACTCACCCAAGAAGGTCTGCCAGATAGTGGTGGCATGCTGCATGTTGTACAACCCGGCCCTCAGACGCCATGTCCCTTTTCTTTTGGAGGAAGAGACTGGTGATGCCCCTGTGGCAACAGTGGACCCTGTGGACAGTGAGGATGAGGAGGCAGAGGATGAGGATGTGGACATCAGAACATCTGTAATCCGTCAGTACTCCCAATGAAACACAGACGAGATGACTCTGGTTGTATTCTGTGTGGCATTGGCATGCTGGTATTTTCCACTTCTATGTCCACTTACTGTTAACTCTGGCTATTATTTTGCAGATGTTGGTGATTTGACAAATACTCCTGGTGTGATCACAACAGCCAGCTACTGGTCATTGATTCTATGCTCATTCTATGTACAGTTCATTTGCAATGTTTGTACCTGTTTCAATCAATACATATTTGAAATACATGACATACTCGAAATCGATTTTTATCCAAGGGTGTTTATTGTAGTGCTAATATATAGAGGGGGAAGTGCAATGGGATGGGGTGATGATGGAGGAAAGTCCAGGGCATTGTTTCAGTCTGTTCGTAGCACAGGTGCATTGCCCAAGGGGAGCAATGGCAGTTCAAGGTGGACAGGGTGACTGAGTGGGACACAAGGGGGACAATCAGGAGAGTCTAATTTCCAGGTGGGGGTCTTGGCAAGTGTCTCTGACTTCTGTCTGGGTCGCAGGGGACGTTTGCGGGTTGGTTCACCTTCTGCAGGGGGTGTTCTGGTGGCCTGTGAGTCTGGTTAGGCAGGGGCCCGCTTGTGTGACACTGCCTCCCTCATAATGTTGGCCATGTCTGCCAGCACCTCTGCTATGGAGATCAGAGTGGTGTTGATGGCCTGCAAGACCTCCCTGATCCCCTGATACTGTTCCTCCTACAGCCGCCTGTTCTCGTGCAAGTTGTCTAGGATCTGGCCCCTCGTGTCCTTAGAATGTTGATAGGCTCCCAGGATCTCAGAGAGCACCTCCTGGAGAGTTGGTTCCCTGGTCCTGTCCTCCCCCTGCCTCACAGCAATCCTCCCAGTGTCCCTGTTGGCCTGTGCCTCTGTCCCCTGAACCGTGTGCCCACTACCACTGACCCCAGGTCCCTGATTGTCTTGTGTGCGAGGTGTGGCCTGGGGTCCCTGTACAGGTGGGCACACTGCTGATTGACGTGTCCTGGGGACAGAGGTTTGGTTATGCTGGGTGGGGGAAGTGGGGTTGTTTTCTGATGGGGGAGGCTCTGTGGTAGTCTGTGACTGGGCTTGGGTAACCGGCTGTCCAGTGGTCCCTGATGGGCCAGGTAGATCGTCCAGATCCTGAAGACCAGAGTTACTGTCATCAGTGTGGGCCTCTTCAGTTAGGGGACTGGATAGTGCTGGCACCTCCTCTCCGGTGACATTGACTGGGGTACCTGTGGGGATGTAAATGATGTGTTATTGTTAATGTGACATATTGTACATCCCTGGCTTCCCCTCTATGGTTGGTGTTGCCCTGCCAGCTTTAACTTGTATATGTTGGTATGTGGTGGGATTGTTAGTTCTCTATGCTGTGCATGCTTTCGTGATGAGTGTCCATGCAGGGCTGTGAGGGGTGTCCATGCATTGTACAGCATGCAGGGCTTGGCGTTGGGATTGAAGGGATGTGATGGTAGAGTGTGTGGGATGCAGTGGAGTGATGGGAGGGAGGGTGATGGTATGTGATGGCATGCAGGTAGGAGGGTGATAATTGTTGAAAGTTGATTTACCAGAGTCCAGTCCTCCTCTGACTTCAGCCAGGCCCTCTGGATGCAGTATTGCCAAGACTTGCTCCTCCCATGCTGTCAGCTGTGGAGGGGGTTAAGGGCATCTGCCGCCAGTCCTCTGTATAGCGAGCCGGTGTCTTGCTGCTATGGAATGTACCTTCCCACATAGGTCCTTCCACCTCTTCCTGATGTCGTCCCTTGTTCTGGGTGTTTGTGCCACTGCGTTGACCCTGGCCACGATTCTCCACCATAGCTCCATCTTCCTGGCTATTGATATCTGCTGTACCTGTGCTCCAAATACCTGTGGCTCTACCCCGACAATTTCCTCCACCATGACCCTTAACTCCTCCTCAGTGAAACGGGGGTGCCTTTGTGGTACCATGGGTGTTATGTGGGTGTGTGAAGTGGGGTGTGTGAAGGATGTATGGGTGTATGTGGTGTGTGTATGTAGTTGTGTAAGTGGTCTTGGTGTCAGTCTCGTGCCAATAATTGGTATTCGTAAAGGGTTGTGAGTATTGTGGGTGTGTGGGTGTGGTGAGTGTATGGGCGTCAGGTGTGTGTTGTTTGAATTGTCCAATGTGGTGTTGTTTTGTCTGTGGGTGTCCATTGTGAGCGCGGTGGTGTGCACCACCAATGGTTTACTGCCGTTGAATGTCCACCATGGTCATATTGTGGTAGGCGTTGTTCTGATGGTATAATGGTGTGGGTTTTGATACCGCCACTTTATCACTGAACTTTGGGCTGGCGGATTTGTGTCTGTGGCTGAATTCTGTCAGATTGGTGTGTGTGTGTCATAATATGGTGAACGGATATCCGCTGCGGTAAGTTTGCAGCCGTCAGCGTGGCAGTAAGCAGGATTTACCGCCAGGGTCATAATGAGGGCCTTAATCTAAAGGGCCAAGAGAGGGACCTGGAAGAGTTAAATAAGCATAGACTCTCATCACATGCGGCGTCAACTTCCATCAGATCATAAGGAGCTTAAAGCTCCTGATGTTTATAAAGCAGAATATCCTTTCTACACATTAAACAAATGTTTTACACCAGGAATAACAAGGCGGGAGGCCTACTAGCACATAGACTACGAGACCAAGCTCTCAAACAGAGGATAAATGAGAATGAGACATTGCAGGGTGACACAGTATGTCAGGGCTCACAAATTGCACAGGAATGCAAGCACTTTTATGCCATGCTGTATACAGCTAAGGTGCTGAAGTTAGATGAGGCAAACTTCTACATTGCTCCACTACCTATGGAGCAAATCCCAGACAAGAAGTCCTCGCATATGGATAGAGATGTCCACATAGTGGAGGTGCTTGCAGCCATAGCCAGGTTGCAACCACCTGGACAGGATGGGTACCCTTCGGATTTCCCTTGCACCAACACTGGCTCTCCTTCTATCCTGCTTATGTAATTTCAGCACACCAGGGACCCTCAGACACACTGAGAGACGCCATCATTACAGTGATTCCTAAATCGGGGAAAAATCCAGTACACTGTGCTTCTTACCATCCCATATCTTTACTGAACGTGGATGACAAAATATTCACTAGTATATTAGCAGCCTCCTTGACCCCCTACATGCAGGGACTGGTCGACCCTGACCAGACTGGCTTCATCTATGAGAGAGGCTCTAGCAACAATACTAAGGGGGTCATTCCGACCCTGGCGGTCCATGACCGCAATGGCGGAGGGCGGCGGAAGCACCGCCAACAGGCTGGCGGTGCTTCCTGGGCTATTCTGACCGCAGCGGTAAAGCCGCGGTCAGAAAAGGGGAACCAGCGGTTTCCCGCCGGTTTTCCCCTGGCCCAGGGAATCTGCCATGGTGGCGCTGCTTGCAGCACCGCCATGGGGATTCCGACCCCCTTCCCGCCAGGCTGTTTCTGGCGATGTCCACCGCCAGAACCAGGATGGCGGGAACGGGTGCCGTGGGGCCCCTGGGGGCCCCTGCACTGCCCATGCCACTGGCATGGGCAGTGCAGGGGCCCCCTAACAGGGCCCCACAAAGATTTTCACTGTCTGCTTTGCAGACAGTGAAAATCGTGACGGGTGCCACTGCACCCGTCGCACCCCTGCAACTCCGCCGGCTCCATTCGGATCCGGCTTCCTCGTTGCAAGGGCTTTCCCGCTGGGCCGGCGGACGGCCTTTTGGCGGTCGCCCGCCGGCCCAGCGGGAAAGTTGAAATGACCGCCGCGGTCATTCGGCGGTAACCGTATGGCGGGCGGCAACCGCCGCCCGCCGCGGTCAGAATGACCGACTAAGTGCCTCTGTCATCACATAGACAAAACTCATCGCTCTCATAGACCAGAGCTCCTACTCTCTGTCAATGCTGAAAAAGCATTTGACTGTATACATTGGCTGTATTTGTGGTCAGTGCTAACCAAGATTGGTCTCAGTCCATGGTTTCAGAAATGGGTATTGGGCAGTTATGCCAATCTGAGGGCGCAGGTAAGGGTAAATGGAATACTGTCACAACCTCTTAATATTGAATGCAGTACCAGGCAGGGCTGTCCCGGGAATCCACAGATAACAGCATCACTGTGGCAGGGAACATGAACTAGCCATGTATGCTGACAATGTCATGATATTGCTCTCTCAACCCTTTACATCACTCCCGCATTTGATATTAGAGCTGGATACCTTTCCCAGGATCTCAGGTTTTAAAGTTAATCTCCAGGAAAAGCAAATCCTGGAGCTCAATTCCACCGGTGTACTGCCTGCACCTTAGCCATCTCTTCCCCTTCACCTGGGCTACACAGTGAGTCCCCTAACTAAACCTGTAAATTCACTGGATGCTGGGGAAAATGGAAGAGTGTGATCACAGGACACTCCTTTCCGCAGCCCGGGCAGACCTGAAGTCCTGGACGGGAGGTTCTTTCTCCTGGCTGGGCTGGGAAAACTAGTAGCCATAAAAAAATCCCTGCCAAAATACCATACATGATGCAGACATTGCCACTCCAGCCACCCACACACATTTTGGGGAAGTTGCAACAATTAATTGAGAATTACATCCGGGATGACAAAAAAGCCATGTGCTAAGGACCTAGGCTTATTGGCCCCTGAACGAGGGTGGACTGGGAAATCCCCACTAGGCATACTAATACCAGGCAGCACAGCTTAGATACATGGTGGAGTGGTCCTGAACCTGAGATGGAGAAACACTGATGCTTTATCGACCAAGCAGTAGCTGGGATCCACATTTAGAAGATACCCTAGCTCTCTAAAACACACAGACCAGTGGGGATCTATATCTCCCCTGTGCTCCGGGCGACAGTGGGCACTTGGGACAGGGTACAGTTACCAAATAAAGGGGGTGATTTTAACCTTGGCGGACGGCGGAGGCCGTCTGCCAAGGTACCGCCGTGAAATGACCGCACCGCGGTCAAAAGACCGCGGCGGCCATTTAAACATTTCCGCTGGGCCGGCGGGCGCTCTCCGAAAGAGCGCCCGCCGGCCCAGCAGAAATGCCCCTGCAACGAGGACGCCGGCTCAGAATTGAGCCGGCGTAGTTGCAGGGGTGCGACGGGTGCAGTTGCACCCGTCGCGTATTTCAGTGTCTGCAAAGCAGACACTGAAATACTTTGCGGGGCCCTCTTACGGGGGCCCCTGCAGTGCCCATGCCATTGGCATGGGCACTGCAGGGGCCCCCAGGGGCCCTGTGGCACCCCCTACCGCCATCCTGTTCATGGCGGGTTTCCCGCCATGAACAGGATGGCGGTAGGGGGTGTCTGAATCCCCATGACGGCGGAGCGCGCTCCGCCGCCATGGAGGATTCAATGGAGCAGCGGTAAACCGGCGGGAGACCGCCGGTTTACCCTTTCTGACTGCGGCTGAACCGCCGCGGTCAGAATGCCCTCGGGAGCACCGCCAGCCTGTTGGCGGTGCTCCCGTGGTCGGTGACCCTGGCGGTCACCGGCCGCCAGGGTCAGAATGACCCCCAAATTGTCCTCCTGCATCTCACCCCAAATGCTGATATTTG
Organism: Pleurodeles waltl; assembly: GCF_031143425.1. NCBI lineage: Eukaryota > Metazoa > Chordata > Amphibia > Caudata > Salamandridae > Pleurodeles > Pleurodeles waltl. The sequence goes on from NC_090444.1 coordinate 1,607,694,916, forward strand.
GTAATCCTGACTTTCCACCCACCTTGCAAGATGTATAATTCTGGCAATGGCAAGTTGCAGGTCTTAAGAGGGTGGGTGATCTCTTTCACCTCGATGGCCTTTAGGATTTTGCACAAATCCAATCAGGCTATTACATACCCTCCAATGCACATTGGCAGTGTCAAACCACACGCCAGTTGCCCACTTACATCATTCAAGTGGTGGCATCTCACTTGCAGCAAAGACAAGAGACTCCTATCAGACATATATGCTTTCTCAACACACCAACACGTGAGGTCCCATCCTCTGTACAACAGTGAAGGGAGCTGGAGTGTGAACTCTGCCTTACCCTCAAGGAATTGGCAGATATTTTGCATCAAACATGTACTTCTGCTTGAGGCACCAATGGTAAATAAACGTACATAAAAATCATACACTACAGGTACTACACACCTGTATGGCTGGTAAAGTGGAAGCTGGAAGGGGGGGTCACAGTTGTTGGCAGCATTATGATCTACCTGAGACACTTACAAACATTCTCTGGCAGTGCCCCAAACTGCAGAACTTTTGGTCAGTGGTATTGGCCTATATTAAAGAGATGTATGACACTGACAAACCACACTTTACCAGCTACATATTGTTAGGACTCCCTAATGCACAAACGTACCCCCTAAGATCGATGAAGGGGAACAGACACCATCCAGACGAAGCGGGACTGCCTTCACAATCTCTGGGGCCTTTTGGGTATGGAGAAACTGACTGCAGTGGTTGACCACAGGCTGCCACAGTTTGACAAAATATGGGGATCATGCATATACTTCCTCTCCCAGGAATTTTGGGAACTGTCATGCCCAAGATACCTAAGAATATTACGCCTCACACAGGAGGACCAGCATCCCCTTAGAGGGGCTATAGCTAATCCCTGGTTTGAACACTGTTCTTACTGATCAACTACATCATCACATACGTTGGGAGAACTGTTGGGTGTACTACCCTTATATTCTCTAATGCTTTCCCCCATCTGTCCCCCACTCTGACCTCTCCCCCCAAGCCTTCCCCGTTTCCATTTCTTGTTTTGTGTTTTTCTTACCCCACCAGCCTGTGGATGTCAGTGAGGGATGATCCTCAAAAATGTAATAAAAAACAGATTTAAAACTAAATAAACAACTAAAAAAAGAAGGAATAATAATTAAAAAGTGACTGGAGCAGCTCGTTTATTATTCACTACTCCAAAGAAGGAAAGTCCCATAATGCCCTGCCAAGGCTTTTTAGTCACATATTTTTGGAGTCTAGTGATGAAGGGGCAGGGCCACCACCATGTATTTTTCTAATGTTGGGGGGCTGCAGGGAATGCAGCAGCCACCAGCAACACTAAAGAAAAAAATAGTAAAGGCCTGATTTAGAGTTTGGCAGATGAGTTACTCTGTCACAAACGTGATGGATATAGTTTCCGTCTTATTACGATGTCCATAGGATATAATGGCATTATGTAATAAGACGGAAGGGATTTGCGCCACATTTGTGACAGAATAACCCCATCCATCAAACACTATATCAGGCCCTAAGTCTTCTGGGTCATTAAATTCATGACCCCAGAGAACTTACCATATTTTTTTTTTAAACACTCAAAGCTGGAGATCTATGCTCTTCAGCTAGAGTGTTGGATCCTGAAGTCCGGATTCTGGCTGGTACCAACATCTGCCCATTACAAGTTTTCTCCCCAGAAAGGGGAATAACAGGAGGTCCTCTGCATTTTTCCATTCTGAGGAGAAACCCCTGACATTTTCCACTTGCTTTGAGCAAGCAGTAAGTTTCATCAAGAAGGCCGATAAGATTTGCTGGAGCAGGAGGTGGTGGAGCTCAAAAAAGGCTTGTATCTTCAAGCACCTATCTACTCCTGGCATTCTGCTGCATGGGCCAGGCTGGACCAGTCAGGGCTGCATTCTGCAGCCTCTGCCCCGCAGCATCTGACAGGTCCAGTGTCTCCAGGTCTGGAATTATAGAGTCAGGAATTTATGGGCTTGATAATTCTGGACCCAGAGTGGAGTGCTATGCTCCAGGAGAAGCAGATGCAATACAAACACTTTTGTGGCCGTTTCTCATCTGTTAATGCAAATCATGAGTGGGAGGGCATAAGGCATATATACCCTCATAATACTGCAAGTCCTAAATTTCCATGCAAAACGTATAGCTGTATGAAATATAATGTGGTATACAGAGAGTATTTTGTGGCAGAAGCAAATGTATTGCATATTACAAATTGATGACCTAAGACTATAGGCTCACCTGACACCAATTACGCTCACCTGAAAATTGTTATGGCTGATTCTGGCCAACCCTTGCACCTTCCACTCCTACTTCACACCAGTATTCACTCACAGTCAAAAGAAGGAGCCTGCTCCAAAGAAAAAGCAAAGAAATTTCACTGAGGAGGAGGCAGACATTCTGGTCACCAATCAAGTGGACTACTATGGTCAACTCTTGACTCTACCTTCGTGCACCATAAATGTGCTAGACAAGCAAACTATGTGGCAGGAGCTGACATACACAGTGAATTCCATTGGGGCAGAATGGCGCTCTGTGGGGAGGCATAAAGAACAAGTGATAGAATAAGAACAGGATGTGTAAGTAGTGGATCATGTCTCCCTACCCCTAGAGAAGCTCATCTTCAACATGATGCAACTCATATATTGCATGGCCTATTTGTTTCAGAAACCAGAGTTAAGAGGGAAGGTTAGTAAAAACACTAATAGCATTTGTTATCAGATCTGTGTTGATGCAGCTGTGTGACATCATCCACGCAACATGCCCTCCAATCAGACCCACGTGGCCAATAAGCCAATATTATATCTCCAAAGAGATCTAGACACTAAGGGACATATTTATGAGAGTTTGGGGTTATGCTTAATCCACACAACGTAGTGAAATTGTAACGTAAAACCTCTAAGTCAGATTTTTGTAGCAATGCAAAGCTCTTTCTGTGGCTTTGAATGGCTACAAAAATCTGGAGTATTGCAATGCATAGCAAATCACTGTGTTGCATTACTCTGTGCACGGGAGGTGTTCGATGGGCATTGTGTGGGTGTTCCCATGCAGCTCCCATGGTTTATGACACATTCCCAGATTTACCAAACCTGGTAAACCTGAGAATGTGCCAAAAAGATATGCCCCAGTAGAGGCATAACAAGGAGAAATATCTTTATTTCTCCATGTTACTTGCTATTTATATGTGTGCTGCATTCTGCAGCACACATAGAAAGATAAATATGTCTCTAAGGATGGTTTTGGTGCAGGAAGGTGCCCCTTCCTGCACAAAAACAACAATCCTGCATGCAACGCAGGAACCCTTGCATCACTGTGCAAGTGTGCCTGCATTTGTGCTAGGTAGCCCATTGTGCGCCAGTGCAGGGGGAAAGGACCAAAATGAGTTGCGTGTCTTAAATATGGTGCATTTCTGCTCTTTCCCATTGATGCAGTGCAGCAAGGTGCCTTGCTGTGCTGCACTGCACCACTGTGCCATAAATATGGCCCCAAGGTGCATATTTATGAGAGTGGTGTGCCATGCTTGCCCTGCGCAACGTTGTACATGCGTGGCACAAACCTGTAAGTCAGATTTTGGATGCCACAGAAGGCCAATTTGCTTGGCTTTCAATGGCTCCAAGAATATGGAGTAATGCAAGGCAGCGCAAATTGCTGCGTTGCCTTACTCTGCGCAAAAGGAGGTGTCACATGAGCTTTGCATGGGTGTTCCCATGCTACTTCTATGGTTCTTGACACATTTCCAGATTTACAAGACCTTGTAAACCTGGGAATGCGCCAAAAAGATAAGCCTCCCTAGAGCAGACGTTACAAGGAAAAATATCTTGATTTCTCCTCTCTTTTTTCTCTTTCTATGTGTGCTGCATTTTGCTATTCACAACTGTTAATAGTAACATTAGGGCACATTTACAATCTTTTGATGCAGGGTAGTGCCGCAAGCCTTCTTGCTGCGCTGCCCTGCATCAAAGGAAAAGGGCGGGAATGTGCCATATCACAAAGACACAACGCATTTCTGTCCTTTTCTCCTGCACTGGTGCACAATGGGCTGCCATGCACCAGTGTAGACACCCTTTTACTATGATGCAAGGGTGTCTGTGTTGCAGGGATGATTGTTTTTGTGCACAAAGGAACACAGTCCTACATAAAAACAATACAAGAGGTGTTTTCCTCTTTCTATGTGTGCTGCAGAATACAGCACATAGAAAAAGGAAATGAGAGGAGAAATAAAGGTATTGCTTCTCATTGCACATCCCTTATACCTCCCCTGGGGAGGCATAGGATTTTAACTCATTCCCAGGTTTAGGAAATCTTGTAAATCTGGACATGTGTCAACTGCCGTTGGTGTTACGTGGGAACACACACCGTAACGCCCATGGCATGCCTCTCTGTCGCAGGGTGGGTCAACTCAGCTACTTGTGCTGCGTTGAGTCAGTCCATATTTACAAGACCCTGAAAAGCTACACAGGGTGGCTTTATGTGGCCTTATAAATATGACCTTGGAGTGTCCACCGTGGGACGATATGGCCCAGGAGCCACACATAATCTGCACATGTAAAATAGGTCTCTCCTCTCTTTTTATGTGGGTTCTTTGGCCTGACTGGGAACTCTCCTCAGTCATAAACTTAGAAACTCTGAGTATGTGAATAGCAACAAAATAAAACAGTTACACAAAATGTAAGTTTACCTTTGTGAATCAGGCCCTAAATAAACATTACATCTGATGCAAAGTAACATATACCACATGTCCATTATAAATTCAGTAACTACCATTCCAAACCCAATTACCTACCGACACACACTGTTAGACCTGGCATCCTTGGCATAGGCTTCCCTGTCTTTTTGCTTCTGCTTCCTGTGTTTTTGACTGTGTGCTGGACTGTCTTTGCTGGTTTTGGTACTCTGGGCACTTTACCACTGCTGACCAGTGCTAAAGTGCAAGTGATCTCCATGTGAAGTGTATGTGTAATTGGCTTTTCCATGACTGGCATATTTGATTTACTAGTAAGTCCTTAGTCAAGTGCACTAGAGGTGCCCAGGGCCTGTAAAATAAATGCTACTAGTCGACCTGCAACACCTATTGTGCCACACAGATGAGTATCCCTGAGCGCATGGCTCAAACCTGCCACTGCAGTGTCTGTGTGTGCAGTTTTAAACTGCCAATTTGGCCCAAACCTTGCCTTTTTGTACATGTAAGGCACTCCTAAGGTAGGCCCTGGGTAGCCCCAGGGACAGGGGGCAGTGTGTGTTAAAGGTAGGACATGTACTGATGTGTTTTGCATGTCCTGACAGTGAAATACTGCCAAATTCGGGTTTCACGGTTACAAGGCCTATCTCTCTCAAAGGTTAACATTGAAGCTGCCTTTAAATACCTTTTAAGCACAGTGTCCCATTGGGAGCAAATAGAGATATGGAGTTTGGGTTCTCTGAACTCACAATTTAAAAATTCATCTTTTGGTAAAGTTGTTTTTTAGATTGCCAGTTTGAAAATGGCAGTTTTAGAAAACGAACATTTTCTTGCTAAACCATTCTGTGCCTCTGCCTCCTTGTGTATTCTACGTCTGGGTCAGACTGACAGTTGGGCTGGTTTGAATTCCCTCTAGACAGTGACACAAAGGGAGCTGGGGTGTAGGCTGTACATCCTGATGAGTCTTCTGGGCTAGAGTGGGGAGTGTAGGAAAGTAGCCTCTTCCTAGCATGGTTACCCCCACTTTTGTCCTGTTTACGAGTGTGTGTCAGTTTGTTTTTACTGTGTCACTGTGATCCTGCTAGCCAGGAGCCCAGTCCTCATAGAAAAAAACCTATATGTCAGTGCGTTTTGCCTGTCTCACTGGGATCCTACTAGCCAGGACCCCAGTGCTCATAGTTTGTGGCCTAATGTATGTGTGTCAGTAGTGCTTGACTGTGTCACTGAGGCTCTGCTAACCAGAACCTCAGTGCTTATGCTCTCTCTGCTTTTAAATTTGTCACTGTAGGCCAGTGACTTCATTTACCAATTTCAATTGGCATACTGGATCCCCCTTATAAGTCCCTAGTATATGGTACCTAGGTACCGAGGGCATTGGGGTTCCAGGAGATCCATATGGGCTACAGCATTTCTTTTGCCACCCATATGGAGCTCAGACAAACCCTTACACAGGACTGCCATTGCAGCCTGCGTGAATTGTGCACACGCTATTTCACAGCCATTTTCACTGCACTATGGGGGTCAGTCCTACCCTGGCGGTCCGAGACCGCCAGGGTAGGGGACGGAGGAAGCACCGCCAACAGGCTGGCGGTGCTTCTGGGGCTATTCTGACCACGGCGGTAAAGCCGCGGTCAGATAAGGGAAGCCGGCGGTTTCCCGCTGGCTTCCCGCTGCCCCTGTGAATCCTCCATGGCGGCGCTGCAAGCAGCGCCGCCATGGGGATTCCGACCCCCTTCCCGCCAGCCTGGTTCTGGCGGTTTTCACCGCCAGAACCTGGCTGGCGTGAACGGGTGTCGTGGTGCCCCTGGGGGCCCCTGCAGTGCCCATGCCACTGGCATGGGCACTGCAGGGGCCCCCTAACAGGGCCCCACATTGATTTTCAGTGCTTGCTTGGCAGACACTGAAAATCGCGACGGGTGCAACTGCACCCGTCGCACACCAGCAACTCCGGCGGCTCCATTCGGAGCCGGCTTCCTCGTTGCTGGTGCTTTCCCGCTGGGCGGGCGGCGTTTTGGCGGTCGCCCGCCAGCCCAGCGGGGAAGACAGAATGACCGCCGCGGTCTTTTGACCGCGGTACGGTCTTCTGGCGGTTCCCGCCAGGCGGGCGGCGACCGCCGCCCGCCAAAGTAGGAATGACCGCCTATATGTCTAACCTTCACTTGCTGAAGGTTAGGTGCAAAGTTACTAAGTGTGAGGGAACCCTTGCACTAGCAAAGGTGCCCCCACATATTCCAGGGCCATTTCCCCGGACTTTGTGAGTGCTTGGACACCATTACTACTGTGCACTATATATAGGTCAATACCTATATGTAGCTTCACAATGGTAACTCCGACTATGGCCATGTAACATGTCTAAGATCATGGAATTGTACCCCCATTCCAAATCTGGTATTGGGGAGCCAATTCCATGAATCCTGGGGGCTCCACCATGGACCCCCAGTACCTCCAAACCAGCTCTCTAAGGCTTGCACTGCAGCTACAGCTGCTGCCACCTCATAGACAGGGTTCTGCCCTCCTGGGGTCTGGGCAGCCCAGTCCCAGGAAGGCAGAACAAAGCATTTCCTCTGAGAGCAGGGTGTTACATCCTCTCCCTTTGGAAATAGGTATTGCAGGCTGGGGAGGGGTAGTCTCCCCCAGCCTCTGGAAATGCTTTGAAGGGCACAGATGGTGCCATCCTTGCATAAACCAGTATACACCTGTTCAGGGACCCCTTCTCCCCTGCTCTGGCAGGAAACTTGACAAAGGAAAGGGGAGTGACCACTCCCCTGCCCATCACCACCACAGGGGTGGTGCTCAGAGCTCCTCCAGTTTGTCCCAGACTTCAGCCATCTTGCTTTGCAAGGTGTGGGGGCACACTTTAGCAACCTCAGCTCCACGTCAGCAACTGCAACAGTTTCCACGGTGTGCATGCTCTGGGGACTCCCTGTCTTCATCCTGCACCAAAAGGACCGAAGAAATCTCCCGGAGTAACTCCCCTGCTCCAAGCGGGCACCTTCCAAGGCAACGACCGGTACCTTGAGACTCCTCTCACAGTGACAAATTTGCTCCTAAGGACAAAGAGGATGGACATCATCAACGTAGACTGTCCTGAGGTCCTGCTAACGCAATTTGGATGAGGTAAGACCTTGCCTTACCTGAGAGCGACGGTACACCTGTGTACTGCATCTTCTTTGCCTCCTGAGGCCTCTGGGCACTCTTTGCAAAATTCCTTTGTGCACAGCCTGACCCATGTTCCCAGCACTCCATCCTGCGACGCTCACCTCGCTGAGTTGTTCTCTGGCGGCGTGGGACCTTCTTTTGTTGTGCTGCATCAACCGTGTTTTGCACCTACTTTGAACCCGGATCTTGCGGCTTCTGGGGCTATGCTGGCTGGCATCCATAGGGCTTTCTAAAGTGCTGAGAGCCCCCTCTTCCTCCTCATACAGAGTTGATGCCCCATCCAGCACCATTTTGATGCAAAACACACTTTTGTCGTAGCCAAGGCCTGTTGGTGCCTTCTAACACAAAATCTCGTCTGCAACAATATTCGCACCGTGGGACATCTTTTGAATAATGCAGGAACCCGCTGGCATCTTCCTAGGGTGCATTTCTGCTGTCTTTGACTAACTGGGGACTCTTCTTTTGCACCATCTTCTGGGTTGGCAGGGGCTCCTGTCCTTCCTGGAACTTCTTTCAACTTTTGGACTTGGTCCCCTTCCTTTGCAGGTTGTCAGGTCCAATAATCCAGCAGTTGTTCTTTGCAGATTTGGTTGGCTGCTGCAAAATCCCCAAAACGAGGAGTAGTGTGTCGTAAGGAAACTTGCAGTACTTTACTCCTGCTTTTCTGGGCTCTAGGGTGGTGTAATTTACTTACCTTTACCGTATTCTTACTCTCCCAGCGATTCTGCACACATTACACTTGTCTAGGGGGAAATTTGTGATTCACATTCCACTTTCTAAGAATATGGTTTGTGTTGCCCATAGACCTATTTTCTCCCATTGCATTCTATAGGATTTCCTTCTGTTTGCATTGTTCTGTGACTATTTACTTGTCTAATTTTGGTGTCTAGTATATGTATTGTGTCACCCAAATAAATACCTATATTTTTGGTAACACTGAGTATTGTCTTTACTTCTGTATAAGTACTATGGAACTATAAGTGGTATTGCATGGGCTTTGCATGTCTCCTAGTTCAGCCTAAGCTGATCTGCTATAGCTACCTCTACCAGCCTAAGCTGCTAGAACACTACTACATTCACTAACAAGGGATAACTGGACCTGGTGTAAGGTGTAAGTACCCAAGACACCCACTACAAACCAGGCCAGCCTCCAACAGGGAGGGAGGAGCTGACACTTACACCTAAATGGGCTGTGCCTGTCCTCACACAATGCAGTCTCCAACCTCCTGTGTGTGTTTGGGGACAGACCTGGGAAAGGTAGGATCTTGTCAACAACAGAGACTTTCCTTTGAAGTTTACCTACTTTAAAGACAGAAAGAGGTATAAGTGGTGGACCCAAAACCCCAGACTTTTAGAACACTTCTGGATCAAGAGGAACCTCTCCTAAGGAGACGTATTGCACCTTTGCTGTGTGTGCTTGCTGGGTTGGCCTGCAGTTGCTACTTCTGCCTTAGAGAGGGCAAAGACTGGACTTTGCTGTGTACCCTGCTTGGGAAGATTCTCCAAGGGGTTGGGGTGAGTTTGCCCCATGTTCTGAAGTCTCAGGGCCATCAAAGACTTCCTCTACCAGCACCTGGCCTCTCTTGCTGAGACTAAGACCCTGCCAAGTGGTGCCTAATCCAGTCCCTGGGCCCTTGAAAGGAGAAATCTGGTGAAAAATCAAGAAGAGACAAATGCACTGACTTTGGACGTTGCCCGGACTGACGCTGCTGCCAAATCCTGCAACCCTGCCTGCAACTCAAGCGCAGCCTTGCTGAGTTCCATGCCTCTGTGAGTTCCGACGTCACCAATGTCCATGACACCCGACTCCACGTGGCGCCTGCAGTCTTGTGGCGTGACCGCAACCCCGTGAGGTCACCCCACCAGGTTGTGACTGCTGGATATCAACCCCGCCAGAAGTGCGAGGTTCCAATGCCTTGCACTGACGCTGCCTCACCTCCACAGCTCCGCAGCAAGGACCCGACGCCTCACACCGACACATCCGCTCCTTCTCTCTTAAGCGCTGGAACCGATGTGGCACCGGATCCAGCAACTCCTCGATCCCCGAGTCCGTGCACCAGCTTGTTTCCTCATTTTCACAAGGTACTGTACCTGGGAGTCAGGTGCAACTCCGTGACCGGCGCCATTGGCGTCGGATTGTTGGGAATGACTCCATCAGGACGTCCTGATATCACCAATTTGAAGCATTCGTGCTATATTGAGGTTTAATCTTTAAAAACTCATCGCTTTGCTTGTGTATGTTGGATTTTTGTTTTTTAGTCTTGTTTTACTCAGATAAATAGTGGCAATTTTCTAACCTGGTGTTGAGACTTTTTATGGTGTTTTCACTGTGTTACTGTATGTGATTGTACAAATACTTTACACATTGTCTCTGAGATAAACCTGACTGTTTGTGCCAAGCTACCAAGGGGTTAGCCGGGTTTATCCTAGGTGTGTAGCTCCCTTACCCTGTCTAGAGTGAGGGTCCCTGCTTGGACAGAGTGCATACTGACTGCTAACCAGAGGTCTCATTTCTAATACACACCAACCAACATCCTGGGTGTGGCTACCTTGCAACTTGGACTCATTAGACAGATCGCACTGTCTGTATGTTTAGAAATACAATTTAACTCAACTAGTAACTAATGTGATGACCCGCTCCAAGGCCTCACATTTGATGGGGGATGATAAAGCATCATCATTAAATATTTGCAGTAATGACTCGAGCGCGGTAGATGCTGGATGCACAACCGTGGCGATAAACCAAGATAAATGTACATTAGAACTTATGTCATGGAACGTTGCCGGTCTGGCAAAGAAACTAGATGATGGTGAATGGGCCTCTTTTATTAAAAAAATAGACATATGTTTGTTTCAGGAAACTTGGGCGGAGGATGCTATTTATATAGATGGATTTCTCTTATTTAGTGCACCTGCTATACCTCCAGAGAAGGGGAGGGGCCGGGCAAAAGGTGGGCTCTTATTACTTGTTAACAAGAATCTGCAGTGTGACTATAAGCCTTTGGAAATTGATTCCGTAGATCTAAAAGCCATGTGTATTACGTTCAACAGAAGATTATCAATTGTCATTGTTAATGCTTATATACGATCGGTCCCATATGGCTCCGAGTCCCACACCCTGGCTATTCTGTCCGAATTTGTGGGAAGCCTCCACCCCTCAACTATTTTAATCATAGCTGGAGATTTTAACTGTACCTTCGAGCCTTCTATTCTCACAAGTGGTTTAACTGATGAAGAAGATGAGCAGTGGGGGATCCCACAATTATCTATTACCCGGCCTTGCAAAAAATCTCGGGTGGCCATGCAACTAGCCACATTATGTTTAAACCATGGCCTTAGGGCCTGTAATGGTAGAACTCCATCCGATATGAACAGCGCACCTACTTTTAAAAGGGGCATGTCGATAAGCACTATTGATTACTTCTTGGTCGATGTTAGGTTGTGGCCCCATTTGGCAGACATGAAAGTAGAAGTTAGATGTGATAGTGACCATTTCCCCTTGCTCCTTACCCTTTCTGGAGAAATGTTCAGGAGAACACTTAACAACTATGCTACAACAATTCCGCCACCTTGCTGGAACAATAAATTCACCAAGATTACTTGGCCAAAAGTGATGTCCAACCCTCACCATATTAGGGCAATATATCAGCTTTTCTTAAATAGTTTGGCTGAGTATGAAGACCAGGCAGTGGGGAATATTCCGATTCTCGAAATACACGACAGCATGACTACTCAGCTACGGGGGTTCTTTTATAAAACAAGGCGGTCAAGGTCACATGAAGGGAAAGGGGCACGCAAGGGATGGTTTGACGAGAGGTGCTCAAAGGCTAAGTCTGGGTTAAGAGTAGCAGTAATGTCTGGCTCCCAGGGGGAAATTAAACAAGCTAGGTCCCTTTACAAAGTAATTTTGTCTAACGCAAAAAAGCGGTGGGAGGATTCCCTATGGCAGGAATTATTAGACGCTTCCAGAGAGAAGAATAACAAGCGTTTCTGGGAACTCCTGTCTAAAAGAGAGAATGGAGGTAGGAGTTGTCCCAGCAACCACATTCAACCAGAAAGCTGGGTAGAGCATTTTACTACTCTTTACGCCCTACCAGAGGGCCCAATGGACACCAATGTGGTCCACTCTCCAACAAAATTGTTGGAATCCAATTCCAGCATGGCCCTCTAAGTGGAGGCCCAGTGTGTTCCTGAGGGTTGCCTCATCTTTAAAGTAGAAGAGACCCTTGAGGCTATAAATAGCCTAAAACCTGGTAAAGCACCTGGACCAGACAAGCTTCCTGGAGATCTTTATAGATCGGAACCATACATCTGGTCCTGGTATATTAATGCCATTTCAAATAGCATAGCTGCAGGGGGGCAAATTCCAGGTACATGGAAGAGGGCAGAGATCATACCCATTTATAAAAAAGGAAATGCTAATCTTCTAGCTAACTATAGGCCAATTAGCCTTATAGACAACCTACAAAAGATCTTTGCTAAACAAATTTTGCAGAGGCTAATCAATTGAGTTGAGGAGTATCAAATCCTTTCCCATTTACAGGCAGGGTTTTGTGCAAAAACTAGCACGATAGACCAGGTCTTCCGATTGGCCATATTGCATTGGAAATATGTTCTTGTAGCCAAGCAATGCCTGTATGTGGTATTTATAGACCTGCGATCGGCTTTTGATCTGGTCCCGAGAGCCAAACTGTGGGAAGTGCTGGGTAGATTGGGAGTCCCAGAGGATCTATTACTCCTGTTAAAACGACTACATGAGAACACTTATGCCCAAGTGAGGTGGGGTGAACAAGGCGAACTGACAAAGCGGATCCCAATCAGAAGGGGAGTTCGTCAAGGTTGTGTGCTAGCCCCCCTACTGTTTACCATATTTATCAACGAAGTAGTAAAGGCTGTGTCCATAGGCCAGAATGATGCCCCTTCCCTGAATACACAAAAAATCCCTATCCTGCTCTTTGCTGATGATTCACTCCTCATTTCTAAGACACCAATGGGGTTGCAAACCCTTGTTGACCGGTTTAACCAATTCTGTAGCGATCATGGGTTGGAGGTTAATATTAACAAAACCAAACTGATGGTGTTATCCAAAGGACCTAGGAAAAAATGTTCCATTCATATTGAGGGAGTACCGTTGAAGGAAGTAAGCTCTATAGATTACCTGGGAGTTAGGCTAACCAGCAAACTATTATGGGAAGAGCAGATTACAAAAAGTGCAGGGCTCCTACAACACAGAGCCTCATCTATATTGCGTTTCTATCAAAGCACCTCTACCAAAGTTGTTTCCCCAGCAATAAAAATCTATACAGCTAAGGCTCAAAGTGCAGCCCTGTACGGAGCGGAGGTATGGGGTTGCGCTAACTGTAACAAGATCAGTGTGGGGAAAAACAACTTTGCAAGGGCCTTAACTGCATGTCCACGCACTACACCCTTGATTCCATTATTTCTAGATCTGGGGTTAAGCCGAGTAGCAGATCTAGCTACTCTAAGACCCCTCCTTTATTGGATCAGGTTATGGATAACCCCCGAACTAGATATATACAAAACCGCATTACTCGATCTATTGAAATGCCAGAACGCTAATACTCTACCCTGGATTCGCCATGTAGCCCATTGGCTCCGACTATTGGGTCTGGGTGATTATTGGGAAAATCCCCATAAATTAGAGAGACGGCATAAAAACATTTTAAAGTTAACCTATTGGTCTTATGTTAAGGACAACTACACATAACCCACAAATCCTACGGCCGCTTAACTAATTCCTTCATTGATATTAAATGGTCCACAAAGTTTGAATCCTATTTGGATGTTATACCGGATTTGCAGGGCAAGAGCTTATATGCAAGGTTTCGTTTTGGCTCTCTGCCCCTGATGTCATTGATTCATAGGTGGGGGTCGAGTAATCTTCCCAATATATGCCCTGCCTGTGGCAGTCCTTTCGAAACCATCGAGCATTTCATGTTCTTTTGCCCAGCCTATGCGATTCCGCGACTAAAATGGATCCGCAATATTTGCAGGGACATGGGATTCAAGAACTGCTCTTTGGCTCTACGGGTTCTAAAAAGCCACAATTCAACCGACGTAATTCTTTCAGTAAGCAAGTATTTAGCAACAGCTTGGCGCATACGATGCCATCTCCAAAAAGTAATTTAAGGTCTCATCTCTTCTATAGATACGTTTTAGAGTCATATGTGCAATTTAAGTTATTGTTCTAATGTTTCTACACTAATTTATAGATGTGTATTTATTTATTTGCTTAAGAACTATTTATTATCTTGTTTTATGTGTTTTATGGTCATTGATCGAACAAAGTTGATAATGATGATGATGATTAATTATTGACCATGTGGTCTGGACAGGGCCTGGAATAGATTTTTCTCAGACAAATATGTGGGTAATCATCCTGTGTTTCTGCTATTTTTTTTTACTAGTGTTAGCCGCAAAGAGTTATTTTTATGCACCTGTCTGGTATTCGTGCCATCTTAACATGAATCCGATATCCATTTTAAGCTATTATATAAGCTTTTTATTTCATTGTGCTTGTGTCTCCAATGACTTGGCAGTGCCTAAATTTGCCTATATGATGATTGCGCCGGGAGCAGGCTCTTTATGTCAAAGTATGCTATCTAAACTATCAAGGAACTGTATCACTATGTAACATCAACCTAGCACTTTAAATTTTTAAATCTTGGTCGGATTTTGAAGGTTTTAGAGAAGCTATTTTTATTCTAAAATTTATTTTAAGCCAGTGTGAAAGCATAATGGAACAAACGCACCTTTTTTGTACGATTTAATGTGTAACTTTTATGACCTATGGTCGAATAAAGTATATGATGATGAATACAATTTAACTCAAATACTTCACAGATTTGAGTCAAAACTTTACACATATACCCCGATAAATATGCATTTGTTATTTGCTTCTTACATCACTTCTCTTTCAAATCAGGTGGAATGTTTTTCATTCATTGCAACCTTATGGATTAGTCTTACGTAAATATTTTCTTCAACTGTTTGCTTGGGGTCCAGCGCATTTCAGAGTTCCAAACTGACCACTCCCTGCTTTTGATGTCTATGGTTTTGAATATTTCATGAGTGATGTGGAATCAGGTGTGATGCACAAATATTCCTAGAGGGAATACAGTGAGGTACCAGATTTCAATTCGTGGAAAGGGTATTTACTGCGATTAATACTGCAGTAGTCTTAAGGATGATGTTTAATGATGTAAATGTAATCCTACTGTCAACAGTTGAAATGAATACTCATCGTAATTGTGCTATGGTCAAAATACATCAGTACAGGCACATCTAGTCTATCTCTATAGTTCCTCCAACACATTCTTTAGCAGCCTTGTGTAGTCAATTTACAATAGTGCAGCTATCACACTACATGACTCCTTCTAAGTTTGCTTCAGAGCAAGGTTTGCAGGAGAGGGATGATTTTAAAAAAGCAATGGTATTTCCATATTGATGCATTTGACCACGGTGATGTTTGTAGGGAAAATGAGAGGTTAAAGTCAAAGATGATCCAGATTTCCTGTTTTCAAGCTAGTGAGGAGGGGGAGGTACTAACTAGAATGCCACTGAAACAGCAGACAGCCAGTACCCACAATTTGAATTCCTGTTTTTATCCATTTAGGTCCACAAAGTTCTCTCATCATGGTTATACATTGTCTAAGCAATTGGCGATGTTGTGTCCTTATGAACTATTCTCCAGGTTAATGTAGATCTGTGTTTGTTCAGTGTATATCTGGAAGTGGATCTTGTATTGGTACAGTAGTTGAGAGAGGGCACATGTAACAATTGCGGAAGAAGGAAAAACCGAAAACATTGTATTACCCAAGGTAGTAAATGCAGAGTGAGTATTCTGAGGGAACCCCATTTGAATCTGCTGAGTCCACCCATGAAGCAATGAGATGATTCACTTTAAGACAGTGCCAGTGACTCCCCAAAAAAATTCATGGGGCCATTTTGAATTTGGCGGATGGAAAAGGACGTCCGCCAAACTCCTGCAGTCATGGTTACCGTCAGTGTGGTCCCCTTCCCGCGGGCCCCATTAAGAGTTTCCCGCTGGGTCAGCGGGCAGAAACAGAGTTTCTGCTTGCTGGCCCAGTGGAAAACGGCCTACAACATTGACGCTGGCTCATAATAGAGCCGGCGGCAATGCTGTAGTGTGTAGGGTGCACAGGCACCCATCGTGATTTTCACTGTCTGCAAAACAGATAGTGAAAATCACAACAGGGCTGGCCAGGGGGCCCCTGCACTGCCCATTCCAAGTGCATGAGCAGTGCAGGGGCCCCCCTGGGGCACCCTGCACCCCGTCTCCGCGAGCCTTTTCATGGCAAGGCTACCACCATGTAATCGCTGGTGGTGACGAGACTTGTAATCCCCAGGGCAGCGCTGCTTGCAGCGCTGCCCTGGCGGATTAGGACCGCCAGCACTGCCAGACCAGCGAAAAGTCGTGATCTGGCAGTGCTGGCATGGTCGTAATTTGACTGCCGGACCTCCACATTGGTGACGGTCCGTCCGCCATTGCAACCCTGGCAATGATGCCCTCAGTCTGTGCAATAGAATGTCCTGATAAATAGTGTTTTAGCTCATTTCATTCCTCTCCATGGACAGAAACTTCATGGTAGCGCACGAAACAGCTGCATTTATTGCATTTAATCTTGGTGTTGATTGTTACTATTCTTTTCAGGATTTTGCTAAGGTAATGCATGTTAGTAGTCAGGTGATAAATTACCAGTACCTGAGGGTCTGCAGTGGATTTCTTTAGTGTAGAAACTGGTGCATGGTTCAGCTGGATGGACTGTGCCTGATACAAGTAAACAGTTCTGCCAAGTGTCACCCATCTTGTGTTAGAATAACGCATTTCCGGTCATTTTGCTGCATTACCTCAATGCCTGAGATTGTCAGGCATGTCCTGAAGTGCGGTAAAACGTTCTTGTTCCAGTTTCTCACTTTGCTAGGTAAGCTCAGAGTAGCGGTTATCAAAGGCCACAAGGTGGCGACGGTGTACAACGTTAGCTATAGGATTCTCAATATTTTACAATACTTATATGGTTCCATCGTCTTCATCGCTTGATTTTGCTTGCAAGAAAGTGTCACTCATAGTTGTTGAAATGTCACTCATAATTACACCAAAATTTTGAAAATGTCACACAAAGCAATATGAACCCTTGGCAGCTATGTGTAAAGAGCTTACCAGAGTGGTCATATAAAAATATAGGATGAGGACAACTCATTTCAGGAAGGTTGCAGTACAAGGATTAGAACTGATAGCTATGCTCTGGATTTTTTTTTGTCCTGCACTATATTCTATTTGCCGACATTATTCTGAGTTGCACTGATTCCTGGAGGCAAGGGGTCCCTACAGATTGTATTTAGTGGCTTAAGGGGCATATTTATGAGCCCATAGCACCATTTGCTTGCCACATTAGCGGCATTGTTTGATGCTAATGTGGCGTTAGAAAGCAAAAAACGCCGAGCCATATTTACAAAGTGGTGTAATGCATGCATTGTGCCACTTTGTAACCCTTTGTGCTACATTATGAATGAGCCAGGCATAATGTATGCAAAGGGGGCGTTACCCTGGTAGGGGGGTGAAAATATGGCGCAAGGAAATCTAACAGATCTAACAGATTTCCTTGCGTCATTTTTTGGCACTTTTAACGCCTGCTCAGAGTGTTTTCATTATTCCTGCCGCAATAGCTCTGATTTTGAAACTTTGTTTTTATTTCTGAGCAGAGTTAGCACTCCCTAAATTGTGATGCCTCCACAGGGTAGCACACTAGTGGCCAGTTAAGCCATTGTGCTGGTGTAGCTTCCCCTGTCAAGGGGAAAAGAGTGTCCTTTGTCAGCGGTGTAATGATAGACTCTCCACATGTATTTAGGTGCCGGTACGATCTGATCGCTATTCTCTACAATTTTTGTATCCTTCATTATATTCTGTTTGCCTGCATTAGTCTGATTTGCACTGATTCCTGGGAGTGCGTGGTCTCTATAGATTGGTTTTAGCATTTTTACTGTTTCTATTATTCCTGCTGAAATCGCTCTGATTCTTAAATCACTAAGGGCCAGATGTATCAAATGATTTTGCACTCGCAAACTGCGAAATCGGCCGTTTGCGAGTGCAAAATCGTGGTCTGCAATGCATCAAAGGCATTCCCAGACCACAAAATGAAAATCGCAAAAATTGCGATTTTCTGCGTTGTGACCTGGATTTTGCGAATTGCAATTTGCGATTCGCAAAATCCAGGTCGCAAGGCAATTCTGCAAAAAATCGTAAATTGCAATTTTTCGCAGAATGGTATTTTGCACATGCAAAATACCATTGTCTGCAATCAGGTGGAGGTGGTAACCTGGTGCAAAATTTAAAAATGCAGTAAAACTGCATTTTTAAATTTAATATGTAAAGCACACATGCCCTTTTGGCATGTGTGTACTTTACATGGAAAAAAATAATAATTGGGGGTGCAGGAGAGGGGGCCTTAGGCCCCCAGCACCCTGGCCTTTTGCATTTCCCAAATTCCGATTTCTGTTTCAGAAATCGCAATTTAGGAAATGCAAAAAATTTGCAGCTATGGGCCAACAGGCCCATAGCTGCGAATGGGGCCAGTATCGCAATTTCCGATTCGGTAATTGCATTTGCGATTTTTAAGAAATCGCAATTACCGAATCGCAAATGTGATACATGGCCCTTTGCGAGTCGGTAATTGCGATTTCTTAAAAATCGCAAATACCGAATCGCAATGGGCCAGATTCATACATCTGGCTCTAAATTGTGTTGCCTGCACAGAGTAGCACACCAGTGGTCAGTTAAGCCATTGTGCTGGTGCAGTTTCCTGGCAGTGGCGATCCTTTGGTTTCTGCCACTTTGAGTGAGGGGGATGGGCAGAGGAGTGTTCAGTCAGCTGTCCAGTGTTAGACCCTGAGCATGTATTTAGACACTGGCGTGCCAAAGGCAAGCCCGCCCACGCTTGGTAGTCGCCAGGACCCCTGTCCGTTTTGCCAAAGCAAAGAAACTTTTTACCATCTTTTCTCGTGATATTGTTACGACTCTGTCGTCCCATTTCTAGGGGGCGCTGTAAGGGGACTCTTGGAAGCCTAGGAATCACCTTGAACAGTTATCTAAAGTCCCTTGCTGACTCCGGTTTGTTTCTCTTTTGGCCATGGTATACTTTTGTAGTACTACAGTTGCTTCCTGGGACTGCAACTCTCATAATGCACAGCTAGGTAGTCAGGAAAACCTGGATTCTGTTTCCCATTGTTTTCTATGGGAGAAGTACAGTTGCTCCTTTTCACCGGATCCTCTACTCCAGGACTTGCAAGTGTCTGAAATTACACACACCTGAGACCTCTCCTGTGCTGCCCAGCTTGGAACTGCTTATAAGCAGCCATTTCCTCAAGATCCCCGTCGTGCATTGGAGTTCGATTCCTTTGTGTTACAGACCCCTTGTCGGATGGTGTTCCAGTTTTGTTCTTGTGCTGTTCCAGCTTGATCCTGTTTCCTGTTTCTCTGCCCTGTTCCTGATTGTTCCAGCCAGAGTCTGCTCCCTACTTCTTAGCCTTGTACTTGTTTGTTTCTTCCAGAGCCTGCTCCCTGTTTCTCTGCCCTGCCTTGTTTCAGCCTGAACCTGCTCTCTGTTTCCCAGTCCTGTTTACTATTCATTCCTACTCCCTGTATTCCAGTCCTGTCCTTGCCTGTTCCAGCCAGAGCCTGCTCTCAGTTTCCCAGTCCTATCTCTGTTTGTTCCAGCCAGACGTTTACACCCTGTTTTCAAGTCCTAGTCCTGCCTTTTCTTCAGCCTGAGCCTGTTCCCAGTTCTTGCCTCTGCCTCTTTGTTTGTTCCCTTCTGTTTCTGTTTCTTCTTGGTTCTTTGTGTCTGGTAAGTGTTCTATCAGTCTTCACCAGTGTATAAGTGTCCTCCTTTGTACTGGGGTTGGCTCCTGGTTTCCAGGGGGCAATTCCAGCCCCCATCCTATGCTTGTGTTCTACGTTGTCTTTCGTGCCTAACAGTGACAGTGTGCTATTGCTGTTTTCTCAGGAATCGCCACTGTGTTTCCAGCTAGACACACAAGAGCGTGTCCTGTGTATGTAAGTACTATCCTTGTTTGTGCTCTAGGGTCCAGAGACAGAATCACTTCTGCTGCCTCCTTTCTATGGGGCTGGCAGGGTGACTATCTGTAAGAGCAAACTGCACAGAGGCATTGAGATTCCCTGTCACTGTGGGAGGTTCTGCGCCTTACTCTGTGTACAACCCCAGCGTGTTTGTCCACTAGTAATCCATTTCCTATTTGTTCACACAAGGGTTGCTCTGCTTTTACTTTCCTGTTTCCTGTGATTGTCCATAGCTGTCCTTTCCGTGTATGCCTTTAGCTGCTCTTCTGTCCCAGTACACTACCTCTTTAGGATATTCGGTGACCTCAAGGGGTGTCCCAACCAGAGTCCTGATCAGACCAGCCCGAAACCGTGACAGATATGTGGCTTGCTCTGAAATCTCAGTGGCCACATTCGTGTAAAGTTGCAGGGCCCCACAACGTGTAGCGGAGAAAATGAGGACACGCACACTTAGGGCTGCAGTCTCAAGGGGAACTGCGTCAGCACAGCCCCAAGTATATTAAACCAACTCGGTTCAGCATTCCTGCCGGACATGTGGAACGTCATATATACAGAAAAGAGAGCCCAGGTGGCTCTCTACATCCCTCCCATGTTTTACTTCACACAGAAGAGAAGAGAAAATATTTAGGAAAACCCAAACCCTGCTAAATAAGACAGAAGACACAATAATAGCAAACAGAACAAAGGATACAAACGTCCCAGGGCCCGACGCCCCTCTGGTGATCAGGCAACGATGGTCCAACATGCTTTCTAGGGACCCAGGGTACAGACAAAGGCTCTCATTACAACATTGGTGGTAAAAGCTGCTTACCGCCGTGCAGAAGACCGCCAACACACCGCTGCGGCCGCGGAACTCCACCACAGCTATTATGACCCACATTTTGGAATCCGCCAAAATTCAGACACCCACACAAGTCCGCCACACCAAAGGTCAGTGATAAACTGGCGATAACAAAACCTCCACTGTCACGCCAACAGAAAAAAGCCCACACTATCACGACCCACGAATCCACGTGGCGGTCTTTCATCCGCAGTATTCCATTGGCAGTACACACCACTGCGCTCAAAATACACACACTCTTACAAAACACAGCCACACTGGACAATTCCAAATACACACACCTGATACACATACACACACCACTCCCACACACCCATTACAATATAAAACACACACCCACATCACCCACAAACCCCTATGACAAAAAATCCGAAAGAAAGCCAGAGAGAGACACCACCAGCAAGAACAACAGCATCCACAGGCACACAACACCATCACCCACAGAACTTCCACGCACCTCACACAACACACCACTACATATCAGCACACTTATCACCACACACTCCACCCCACACATCACCTACACCACCCCATGGCACAGCAACGACACCCCAGGTTCTCGGAGGAGGAGCTCAGGGTCATGGTGGAGGAAATCGTCCGGGTAGAGCCACAGCTATTCAGAGCACAGGTGCAGCACACCTCAATAGCAAGGAAGATGGAGCTATGGCGAAGAATAGTGGACAGGGTCAACGCAGTGGGACAGCACCCAAGAAATCGGAAGGACTTCAGGAAGAGATGGAACGACCTACGGGGGAAGGTGCGTTCCGTGGTCTCAAGACACCACCTGGCGGTTCAGCGGACTGGCGGCGGACCCCCACCTCCTCCCCCACAACTAACAACATGGGAGGAGCAGGTCTTGGAGATTCTGCATCCTGAGGGCCTCGCAGGAGTAGGTGGAGGAATGGACTCTGGTAAGACAAATCTTAATTATTAAATCCCCCACCCTACCTCCATGCCAGCAAATATACCCACCCTCACCCTCATCCCCAGCACCCCAACTCCTCACATATGTCCCAACATCACAAACCACCCATCCCAACACCAAGCCCTGCATGCAACAACATAGCATGGACACCCATCACTAAAGCATGCCCACTGCACATACCCATACAACCCCCTAAACCATCATCACACAAGGTCCCACACAGGAATGCAAGCACTGGGGTACACGGTCACCCACCTATTGCACACCTTGACACACACAGATGTAATAACCATCCTTTTATACCCCTGCAGGACCCCTACCCAATGTCCTTGGACAGGAGGGTCCACACATGTCCACACCACCAACAGAAAAGGCCCACAGTGATGACAGCAGCTCTGTCCAACTGGATCTAAATGACCAGCCCGGCCCATCGGGGACCTCAGGACAGTCGGTTCCCCTCACCCAGTCACAGGCCACCACAGACCTACCCCCCTCTGGAAACACCAGCACAGCACCCACCCTTTGGGCCCATAGCTCCGTCCCCAGGACACGTCAATCAGCTGTGTGTCCACCACTACAGGGAACCCAGAATAACCCGCCACCCAACAACAACAGGGACCTGGGGGCAGTGGCAGTGGCAGTGGGCACACGGTCCAGGGGACGGAGGCACAGGAACACAGGGGAACTGGGAGGGCTGCTGTGCGACAGGGGGCGGACAGGCCAAGGGAACCCACTCTCCACAAGGCCCTCTCCTCCATCATGGGAGCCTACCACCACTCCCAGGAGACAATGGCAACGGTACTGGCCAAGTTTCAGGAGACCCAGCGCCTGCAGGAGGAACAGTATATGGGCTTCAGGGAGGAACTCCGAACCATCAGCTCCACCCTGGGCACCATCGTAGGGGTGCTGCAGGAAGTACTCAACACCAGGAGGGACACTGTGGCACTACAAGGGGCCCCTGACACTAGCATGGATGATGAACTGCCCACCACCTCTGCCGGCACTAGTGGACAGGAGGCACCGCCACAGGACCACCACACCAGCACCCCACCCCCTGCAGAGGGAGAACCACCCCGCAAATGGTCCCTGAGATCCAGGACAAAGACAGAGCACGATGCCAAGACCCCGCCAAGAAATGAGACCACCCTGATTGTCATCCTACTGTCCCACTTTGTCACCCTGTCCATACTTAAACTGCCCCTTCTCCACTTCCTATGCCCATATGGGCAATGCACCTGTGAGACTAATAGACTGGATTCTGCCATGGACATTCCTCCGCCATCACCCCTCACCATTTCACTACCCCCTCCAATATTGAGCACTTAAATAAACACACTTAAAGCACAAAACAATCTGAAGTCTGTCTGTGATTTTGATATAGTGTATTAGCAATTACAGTGACAAAATTCTCTTTCAATTGTAATGTCAACATACCTATGTCACACAGCTCTAGTCCATGAGGAATCTAAGCAGATGACACACAGTGGGACCCACATCTGTGAAATTGTAAGGGAAAGTGACAACTCAGTGACCATACACTGGGTGAAAACGACAGACAGTAGAGAGGTAGTAGTGTTAAAGTACATGTAGTAAGCAGGTCTGTACTCTTACCTGTGTCTCACTGGAAATATTGCTGGATCACTGAGTCCCTGTTGTTCATGTCTTCTTCCTCTGCTTCCTCGTCTTCACTGTCCACAGGCTCCACAGCTGCCACAACACCGCCATCTGGACCATCCTCCTGCAGAAAAGGCACCTGTCGTAGCAAAGCCAAGTTGTGAAGCATACAGCAGGCCACGATGATCTGGCACACCTTCTTTGGTGAGTAGAATAGGGATCCACCTGTCATATGGAGGCACCTGAACCTGGCCTTCAGGAGGCCAAAGGTCCGCTCGATCACCCTCCTAGTTCGCCCATGGGCCTCATTGTAGCGTTCCTCTGCCCTTGTCCTGGGATTCCTCACTGGGGTCAGTAGCCATGACAGGTTGGGGTGACCAGAGTCACCTGCAAATGGTGAGGGACAACTGTTAGACACGCACTAACCTGGAGGGATATCCCCAGACCCAGACAACCATTCCCACTGACTTGCTTCCAGGTGCTCACCTAATAGCCACACACGGTGCCTCTGGAGTTGACCCATCACATAAGTGATGCTGCTATTCCGCAGGATGTAGGCGTCATGCACTGAGCCCGGGAACATGGCATTCACATGGGAGATGTTGTGGTCTGCCAAACATACCATCTGTACATTCATGGAATGATAACTCTTCCGGTTTCTGTACACCTGTTCACTCCTGTGGGGGGGACCAAAGCCACATGGCTCCCATCAATGGCACCTAAGATGTTGGGGATGTGTCCCAGGGCATAGAAATCACCTTTCAATGTAGGAAAATCCTCCACCTGAGGGAAAACGATGTAGCTCTGCATGTGTTTCAGAAGGGCAGACAACACTCTGGACAATACGTTGGAAAACAGGCTGGGACATCCCTGATGCAATGGCCACTGTTGTTTGAAAAGACCCACTTGCAAGGAAATGGAGCACTGACAGCACCTGCACTTGAGGGGGGATTCCTGTGGGATGGCGGATTGCTGACATCAGGTCTGGCTCCAACTGGGTACACAGTTCCTGGATTGTGGCACGGTCAAGCCTGTATGTGATAATCACATGTCGCTCCTCCATTGTTGACAGGTCCACCAACGGTCGGTACACCGGAGGATGCCGCCATCTCCTCACATGTCCCAGCGGACGGTGCCTATGAAGGACAACAGCAAGCACAGAGTCAAACAACTCAGAGGTACGTACCCACAGTTTACACAGAACACCATTCCTACACAAAAGATGGCCTGTATGTGTGTAGAGTCTAGGCCTAGGTATGTGTGACGCAGTTGAAAATGAAGCCATGTGGGCCCCTAAAATGGCGGCTGCCTGACCTGTAAAGTGGGACAATGGGATGTGAGGTAACTGCGCTGGCGTTGTACACCGTCGCGGTAGGTGGTCGAAGACCGCGCGCAATGCTGCATTGGTTAACATTGGACTCTATGGGTCCCAGGAGCCTATGACGATGTACGCCGGCGGTGACGGTACGCACCGCCGCGGACGTGACTGCCATTTTCTATCTGTTCAATCACTCGATACCTGATCTTCGACAGGAGAGGACCTACACTGCAAGTGCTGCTGTGACCTTGGTCTGGAAGAGACAATGGCTCGAGTGTCTGGGGAAAGGGCCCCTGCCTTTACATCGGAGGAGTTGGAGAAGCTCGTGGATGGGGTCCTCCCCCAGTACACGCTACTCTACGGTCCTCCAGACAAACAGGTAAGTACACAGGGAGCATGTTGTATGGGCTATGCCTGTGTGGAGAGGGCTGGATGTAAGAAGGAAGGGGGGAGAGTGATGCGTGCCTGAAAGACGGTGAATGCATGTGCCACATGGCAAGGGTAAGGATGGGGGCCAATCAGTTTGACGGTGCAGTTGGTAATAACTTCTCTTTTTCCCCTGTACATTTCATGTAGGTCAGCGCCCACCAGAAAAAAGATATTTGGCGTGCCATCGCCAAGGACGTCCGGACCCTGGGGGTCTACCACAGACGGAGCACCCACTGCCGGAAAAGATGGGAGGACATTCGCTGCTGGAGCAAGACGACGGCGGAGGCTCAGCTGGGGATGGCCTCCCAACGTGGGAGGGGTGCCCGTCGCACCATGACCCCCCTGATGTTGAGGATCCTGGCGGTGGCCTACCCGGAGTTGGATGGGCGCTTGAGGGCATCACAGCAGCAACAAGGGGGTGAGTCCACTCTCATTCTGCTGCCTTTGCGCGCATTGGAGGTGTCTGGGTGGGGGAGGTGGGCTGTGGGTTTCCCTAGGCCAGGGCGAGTTCTGTAGGCAAGGCCCCTCTGTAAGGCAGGCCATGTGGCACCCCACCCCACCTCTGTAGAGTGCCACGTACACCTAGTCATGCCTCTGTGTCATCTATGTGTGCAGATGTCGTCCATAGCCTTGTAGGCCATGTCCCAGGGATTAAACAGTGGACCCCAAGAGCGCGGCGTAGTGCAGGGGGCTTCTGTGTCTGTCGTGTCCGCCAACAGTAGCGGTAATGCATGCACTCAACATGTCTTTCTTCTGTCGTCCCCCCCCTTTTTGTGGTCTCCCTGTTCTTGTGTGCATTAGCATCATCAGGCGGAGGAGCAGTGGCACTGGAGCACGAGGGAGCTGCATCCCACATGGCCCTGGAGGGCGAGACTACGGACTCAGAGTTCACCAGTGGGACAGAGGGCGAGGGGAGCTCCACGGCGGGGACAGGAGCTGACACCAGCGACACGGACTCGTCCTCTGATGGGAGCTCCCTTGTGGTGGCGGCATCTGTGCCCCCCGCATCTACAGGTACAGCCGCCACCCCCCCTACCAGCACCGCCCTCCCAGCAGCCCCTCAGGCTTTGCCCCGTGCTTGCTCACCCAGGAGGGTGGGCATCACCTTCGCCCCAGGCACCTCAGGCCCTGCCCCAGTCACCCCTGCTGCCCTCAGTGAGGAGGCCATTGACCTCCTCAGGTCACTCACTGTTGGGCAGTCTACCATTTTGAATGCCATCCAGGGTGTAGAGAGGCAGTTGCAACAAACAAATGCATTCCTGGAGGGGATTCATTCTGGTCAGGCGGCCCTTCAGCGAGCTTTTCAGACTCTGGCCTCAGCACTGATGGCAGCCATTGTCCCCGTCTCTAGCCTCCCCTCTCCAACTTCCTCCACCCAGACCCAATCCCCTGTACCTCAGCCTATCCCAAGCACAACTACAGACCAGCATGCACACACGTCAACACACAAGGGATGCTCTGGAAAACATAAGCACCACACATCCCACAGGCACTCACGCAAGCATCACACACATGCAGACACACCAACATCCACTGTCTCCACTGTGTCCCCCTCCTCCTAGTCTCCCTCCTCCCTCCCAGTCTCGTCTACACTCACACCTGCATGCACTACCTCTACAGCCACTACGTCCCTCTCCAGCACACCCACCACCACACCCCGCTCACGTGCAGTCACCACCCCCACTACCATTTACACGTCCCCTGTGTCCTCTCCCAGTGTGTCTGTGACGCCCCCTCCCAAGATACACAAACGCAGGCACACACCCACCCAACAGCCATCCACCTCACAACAGCCTCCAGCGCATGCACCTTCACCCAAAGTCACCAAATGTACACCTCCTACAACTACCACCTCTTCCTCCACTCCCAAACACCCTCCAGCTACCCATCCCAGTGTCTCCAAAAAACTTTTCCTGTCCACCCTTGACCTCTTTCCCACACCTCCCCCACCCCGTCCGTCTCCTAGGTCCCGAACTAGCACCTGAGCCACAACATCTCGGGGACCAGTGGTGCCTGTAGTCACCGGAATCTGGAGTGCACCGGCCACCAGGGCAGCCAGTGTGGCACGGAGCCACAGCACAGACAGTCACCCACCTGTGAAGCATCAGAAGTTGGCCAGTGCCCGGCGGGAGAGGGGGAAGACTCCAGCCACCAAAGCCGCTCCCAGGGGTCCCGGTGGGAGTGTGGAGTCAGCTGTGACACCTTCCATAGTGGGGAAGGGCCACAAGAAACCTGGCAAGTCTGGGAAGAGCAGCACGGCGGAGAAGACCGCCATCATCCCCGATGCCCAGGAGTCCACCTCCAGCACAAGCCCAGCTACCCAGGAGGGGCCCGCCAGCACCAGCCCAGCTGCCCAGGAGGCCACTGCCAGCACCAGCCCAGGAGGGGCCCACAAGCACCAGCCCAGCTGCCCAGGAGGCCAGCACCAGCCTAGCTGGCCACGAGGCCACCACCAGCAACAGCCCAGGTGCCCAGGAAGCCAGCACCAGCCCACCTGCCCAGGAGGCCACTGCCAGCACCAGCCCACCTGCCCAGGAGGCCACTGCCAGCACCAGCCCAGCTGCCCAGGAGGCTACCGCCAGCACCAGCCCACCTGCCCAAGAGGCCACCGCCAGCCCTAGCCCCGCTGGGCCATGAAGGACCGCCAGCAAAAGCCCCGCTGGGCCATGAAGGACCGCCAGCAAAAACCCCGGTGAGCCATGAAGGACCACCAGCAGCTGAGACCCTGCAATGGAGACCGCCGTCTCAAGCACCGCTAAACTGGGCACCGCCGTCTTAAGCACCGCTGAACAGGGCACCGCCAACTCAAGCACCACTGCACAGGGCACTGCCAACTCAAGCACCGCTGCACAGGACACCGCCGTCTCAAGCACCGCTGAACAGGGCACCGCCATCTCAAGCACCGCTGCACAGGGCACCGCCGTCTCAGGCACCGCTGAACAGGGCACCGGCGTCTCAAGCACCGCTGAACAGGGCACCGCCGTCTCAAGCACCGCTGAACAGCGCACCGCCAACTCAAGCACCACTGCACAGGGCACCGCCGTCTCAAGCACCGCTGAACAGGGCACCGCCGTCTCAAGCACCGCTGAACAGGGCACCGCCGTCTCAAGCACCGCTGAACAGGGCACCGCCAACTCAAGCACCGCTGAACAGGGCACCGCCAACTAAAGCACCGCTGCACAGTGCACCGCCATCTCAAGCACCACTGGCCCATGAGCGGCAAGGGCACGGACGCAACTGAGTCCGTCACGGGGTGAATGATGCACTCTGGGCACCCTGCCCCCTCCAGAACCAGTGGACACTGTCATCCACTACCTCTGTCCTTGGCAGGATGAAGCACTCTGGGCACCATGCCCCCTCCAGAACCAGTGGAGAAAAGCATCCACTACCCCAATCCTTAGCAGGGTGAAGCACTCTGGGTACCATGCCCCCTCCAGAACCAGTGCTGACTGTCATCCACTACCTCTGTCCTTAGCAGGATGAAGCACTCTGGGCACCATGACCCCTCCAGGACCAGTGGAGAAAAGCATCCACTACCCCAATCCTTAGCAGGATGAAGCACTCTGGGCACCATGCCCCCTCCAGAACCAGTGGAGAAAAGCATCCACTACCCCAATCCTTGGCAGCATGAAGCACTCTGGGCACCATGCCCCCTCCAGAACCAGTGTAGACTGTTATCCACTTGTGAGACTGTGGCTTTGCACTCCCAAGGATTGAACAGTGGGCAACCCACCCACTGTAGAGACTTGAGAGACTGTGGCTTTGCATTCCCCAGGATTGAACAGTGGGCAACCCACCCACTGTAGAGACTTGTGAGACTGTGGCTTTGCACTCCCCAGGATATGGCAGTGGGCAACCCACCCACTGTAGAGACTTGTGAGACTGTGGCTTTGCACTCCCCAGGATTGAACAATGGGCAACCCTCCCACTGTAGAGACTTGAGAGGCTGTGGCTTTGCACTCCCCAGGATGGAACAGTGGGCATGTGGCCCCCTCGTGGATTTGGCGTCGTGCACTCAACCGGCTGAGATGCCCCCCCTTCCCTCCCCCTGAGGTGCCTGTTTAGTTGCTCTCTGATGCCCCTGCAGTGTTCTCTCCATCATGGTCGGGGATCTTGTGTGGGCCTCGCCCATACCGTGTGGTCCCAGTGTTCCACAGACTTTATTAGAGCACTACCTGGACTACTATGCTTGGTATATATTATGTACATGGTGTATACATATATTTCTGCCTACTTGTTTTTAATATATTACAATAGTTACACTCATTTTCTATTGTCTTTGCATTCTTCCAGGGGGCTTGGGGGGTGTAACTGTGATGTATTGATATGCATTGGTGTGTGTGTTATAGTGGGTGAGGGTGGGGGTGTTGCGTGTGTTTGTGTCCCTGTTTTTTGCCTCCCCCCTCCCCTGTGTCGTAGTTGCAGTTCTCACCGTGGTCTTCGCCACCGGCGTTTGTGCTCCTGGTAGAGGAGCAGGAAGACTATTGCAGGGAGAATTTGGAGTTCTAGGTCCATGGCGTCCTCGTTCCTCATGGGGTGTGTAGAGGTGAGCGTTTTCCCTTCGGGATTCCTGTTTCCGCCGTGTTTTTATCCGTGGTGAATCCGTTCCGTGTGGCGGATTGGCCTGTCATAATAGTGTGGGCGGTACATTGTCTCCCGCCTGTCTGTTGGTGGTGACCGCTGCGCTGTTTGTTTGTACCGCCGTGACGTTCGGAGTGTTAAAGTGGCTGTCTTTGTTGGCGGTTTCCGCCACGGTCGTAATTGCAAATTTTTTTATTGCCGGCCTGTTGTCGGTCTTACCGCCGCCTTAACACCGACCGCCAGGGTTGTAATGACCACCAAAGTCTCTGAGCTGGCTATTCGGCACAGGATTGGGGCGTAGATGATAACGTCCACCCCTGGGAAGTGATTCTCCCCTGCCGGCATGTTCACCTGGAAGATGTTGTGCACTTGGCGTCACTCCCTGAGCACCTTCGGTCTGTACCTCCACAGCTGGGGTTTCAACCATCAAGTCATCGATCTCTCCTTCTTCCTTGCATGTGGCCGAAACCCCTGCTCTCCTGAAGTGTGATATATTCCTAGTTACTCTCTGCCTGCCTCGTGCGGCTGTTATCATGGCACCCCGCACACTGACAATTTGCCAGGGCACCGGTTCAAATGGAGTTTGGAATTTTCCCCCTGGCCGGCGGTTCTTCACTACCACCATATCTCCTTCCTGAAAGCCCCAGTACCGACATCGCCGTTGTTCCGTAGCTTTACGATTAGTGCGTTCTCTGCGTTGCTGAGTGGCTTCGACATCCAGTTCTGGGGATGTCCACTGAGGACCAGCCGGGATGCAATCTCGAGGTGGAACTTTAACCATAAGTGCGGCCGGGGCACACCCCGTAGTACTATGCGGTGTCTGACGATAAGCACCTAGAAATTGTTGTAGACATTGCTCACTGTCTGCTCTTTGTTCAACACCTATTCTGAGTGCTCGGTTTAAAGTTTGCATGAACCTCTGCGGCCAGTAGGGCATGACCTTGCGATGATGTATGGCTAACCCTTCCAGGTAAGACCGAAACTCCTGTCCATTGAAGGGTGGACCATTGTCTGTTCTGACTTCGTCAGGAAGCCCAAACATAGCAAACGCCTTTTGAAGCACTGGCCTCATGTTTTCAAACGCCGTGGACACCACCACATCAACAACAGGGAACTTGGTGCACGAGTCAATGAGGACGACAGTCAGCCGCCCGTCCGGGAATCTCCCAAAATCCATACTCATTTTTGTCCAGGGCTTTGTACTAGCCGGTTCAGTGACTACTGGACAGCAGGGTGGCTCCCCTGATGTGATGACGCATGAATGGCATTTCCCCACCAATTCGTCTACCTGACTATCCATGCCAGGGAACCACACTTTGGCCCGCAATCTTGCCTTGGTTTTCGCAGTGCCCTGATGGCCCTGATGTGCTAGTTCCACCACTCTGGCCCACAAACTCTGAGGCAGTACAATTCTTCTTACTCGAAGAACCAGTCCTTGACTATCTGTGGACAACTCATCTCACACCCTCCACATCCCCTGCATCGCGAATTTGCATTCGTGGTTGGCTACTTTAGTCTTTTCCAAGAAAAGCTTCCACTTCCGGTGACTCAGTGCTTCTTTGACCTGGTTGAGTACCATGTCCACCTTGGTGGTATCAACAATGTCTCTTACACCCAGGGCATTGGGACATGCCAACTGTACCGCCATGTTGACAAACACCTCCGTGCTCTCCTCGTCGTTCTCTTTAGAGTTGGTGGTCATGATTGGGGATGGGTGGTGAGATAAGTAGTCCGCCGGGTTATTTGCTCCTGGTCGATAAATGACGGTAAACCTGTACAGTTGCAGCAGAACAGTCTACCGCTCTATCCGCGGGGGTGCTAAGCGAGGGCACACAGCAAACAGTGCGACTAGAGGCTTATGATCTGTCACCACCTGAAATTCTTGGCCATATAGATACAGGTGAAAATGTTTGCACGCCCACCGAATCGCCAGAGCTTCTCATTCTATCTGGGCATATCGTGTTTCAACCGAAGACAATGCTCTGCTGGCATACGCAACCGGAACCCACTCCTGCGGGTTCTGCTCCTGGAGGAGAACAGCGCCGAGACCCACTGGACTTGCATCCACCACCACCACAGTACGTCTGTGAGGGTTAAAATAGGCCATTGTTGATTTGTCTAGTAGCGCTGTCTTGATGTCAGCAAACACCCTGTCCGCCATTGGGCTCCACTCCCACCGATGACCAGCTTTGGTGAGCTGTCTTAGAGGCTCCGCCATGGTCGCAAGCTGTGGAATGAACCTTCCACAATAGGTTTCCATGCCCAAGAAACTTCTCACTTCTGTGGGGGTTTCCGGAATCGGTGCTTGACGGATGGCTTCAGCTTTGCGAGGGTCCACCTGTAGACCGTCTTTTGAAAAAATATAGCCAAAAAACTCCACCGACGTTTGATAGAAAACGCATTTCTTCTTATGGAGTGTTAACCCTGCTTCCGACAACCTCTGCAGTGTCGCCCTAAGATGTTGATGATGTTCTTCTCTAGTTTTTGAATAAATGAGGATGTTATCACTCAAATTGATCACCCCGTGCAGTCCTGACAGCGTCTCCCTGATCATGTTTTGAAATACTTCGGCAGCCGAAGATACCCCAAAGCTCAGTCTTTTATACCGCCGGAGCCCCACGTGTGTTGAAAAGGTGGTGATGTTCCTACTGTCGGGTTAAAGCTCCAGCTGATGATATCCAGCATTGAGGTCTAATTTCGAGAACCACTGTGCCCCATTCAAATCAGCTATGATGTCATCCACCGTAGGTGTTATGTGCCTCTCTCTTTTAATGGCCTTGTTGGGAAGGTGCATGTCGACACAGAGACAGATGGCACCAGGTTGCTTAGGCTTTGGCACAATCACCAACGGCGACACCCATGGTGTAGGCCCTTCGACCTTTTCGATCACTCCTTGGTCTTCAAGTAGCTGTAGCTCCTTCTCCACTGCTGGTCGCAAATGGAATGGAACGCGTCAATGCCTGTGGGCAACGGGCGTAACCCGGTGGTCTAGATGTAGCTTGACACGTTTACCTTTGAGTCGCACCAACCCCTCAAAGAGCTGCGGAAACTTGTTGACTAGGTGTTCGGTATGGGAGTTATACACTTGTCGCGCGAAGAATACTAGTTCTAGCTCTTCCGCAGCGTGGCACCCCAACAGAGTGCCTCGATCTCCAGCCACCACATAGAATCTTGCCTGTGTAGACACCTGCCCGCTGGACACTGCCACCTCCACCGTGCCCGTTAGAGGAAGCGGCTCTCGGCCCCCATAGTTGTATATTTTAGTGGTAGTTGGGGCAAGCGAAGGTGTTGGGGTCAATTGCTTGAATAGAGTCTCATCCATCACATTCACCGATGCCCCAATGTCTATGAGCACCGTCGCCGACTTGCCATTGATCTGGACGTTACTCATGGGTTGTGGTCACTTTTTTTGCCGTCTTCCACCGGTGAATGAGATTACAAAGATGTCTTCATCCTCATCTTCCTCGAAGACTGGAGGTCTCTGAGCCACAGTTTCACCGGATTCATTGGTTTCTTTGGTTACGCTTCAGACCTTGGTGTCCCTTCCTTTCTGGTTTCCTTGCCAGACTCTTCCTCACCTTCACACTTTCGCAAAATGATTGTCTTTGCCAAACTTATCATACGTTTTCCCTTTTCCCGGGCACACCATTGGTGGTTTGTGTTCGTACCCACAACTCCTGCAGATGCGCGCATTCGGTCTGACAAAGTTTGCTTTTCATCCCTGCGGTTGGCGAGTCTGAATGGCGTCTATCTGCTCTTCTTTCACCTGGACTGGACGTGTGGTTGACACAGCAGCCAGTGATTGTCCTCTTACTGCCACCATAGCATCCGCCCGCACCGCTGATAGTTCGTGTGAACGTGGCAAAACCAGAATGTCATCAAGGGCCATGCCTTGCTGACGTAGGATGAGCTTCTGTAGGAACTTGGCTCTGTATGTACTATTTCAAAGTAAGAAATAGCATGCACAGAGTCCAAGGGTTCCCCTTAGAGGTAAGATAGTGGCAAAAAGAGATAATTCTAATGCTCTATTTTGTGGTAATGTGGTCGAGCAGTAGGCTTATCAGAGGGTAGTGTTAAGCATTTGTTGTACACACACAGGCTATAAATGAGGAACACATACTCAAAGACAATTCTAGGCCAATAGGTTTTTATATAGAAAAATATATTTTCTTAGTTTATTTTAAGAACCACAGGTTCAAGATTTACAAACAATACTTTAAATGAAAGGTATTTCACTTAGGAACTTTAGGAACTTTGAATTAGCAAAATAGCATATACAGTTTTCACACAAATGGCAATAAGCTATTTTAAAACTGGACACTGCAATTTTCAACAGTACCTGGGGGAGGTAAGTGTTTGTTGGTTTTGCAGGTAGGTAAACCACCAACAGGGTTCAAAGTTGGGTCAAAGGTAGCCCACCGTTAGGGGTTCAGGGCAACCCCAAAGTTACCACACCAGCAGCTCAGGGCCGGTCAGGTGCAGAGGTCAAAGTGATGCCCAAAACACATAGGCTTCAATAGAGAAGGGGGTGCCCCAGTTCCAGTCTGCCAGCCGGTAAGTACCTGCGTCTTCGGAGAGCAGACCAGGGGGGATTTGTAGGGCACTGGGGGGGACACAAGTCAGCACAAAAAGTACACCCTCAGCGGCACGGGGGCAGCCAGGTGCAGAGTGCAAACAGGCGTCGGGTTTGCAATAGGTTTCAATGGGAGACCCAGGGGTCTCTTCAGCGAAGCAGGCAGGCAAGGGGGGGGGGCTCCTCGGGGTAGCCACCACCTGGGCAAGGGAGAGGGCCACCTGGGGGACGCTTCTGCACTGGAGGTCAGATCCTTCAGGTCCTGGGGGCTGCGGGTGCAGTGTCCTTACCAGGCGTCGGGTTCTTAGAAGCAGGCAGTCGCTGTCAGGGGGAGCCTCTGGATTCCCTCTGCAGGGGTCGCTGGGGGGGCCCAGGGGGGTCAAATCTGGCTACTCACAGGGTCGTAGTCGCCGGGGAGTCGTCCCTGTAGTGTTGTTCCTCCGCAGGTCGAGCCGGGGGCGTCGGGTGCAGAGTGGAAAGTCTCACGCTTCCGGCGGGAAACGTGGAGTCCTTTTAAAGTTGTTTCTTCGTTGCAAGTTTTGGTTTCTTTTGGAACAGGGCCGCTGTCCTCAGGAGTTCTTGGTCCTTTTAGATGCAGGGTACTCCTCTGAGGCTTCAGAGGTCGCTGGACCCTGAGGAGTGCGTTGCTGTTGCAGTTTTTCTCGAAGTGAGGAGACAGGCCGGTAGGGCTGGGGCCAAATCAGTTGGTGTCTCCGTCTTCTCTGCAGGGCTTCAGGTCAGCAGTCTTTCTTCGTCTTAGGTTGCAGGAATCTGATTTCCTAGGTTCTGGGGAGCCCCTAAATACTGAATTTAGGGGTGTGTTTAGGTCTGGGAGTGCAGTAGCCAATGGCTACTGTTCTTGAGGGTGGCTACACCCTCTTTGTGCCTCCTCCCTGAGGGGAGGGGGGCACATCCCTATTCCTATTGGGGCAATCCTCCAAAATCAAGATGGAGGATTTCTAAAGGCAGGGGTCACCTCAGCTCAGGACACCTTAGGGGCTGTCCTGACTGGTGGGTGACTACTCCTTGTTTTTCTCATTATCTCTCCTGGACTTGCCGCCAAAAGTGGTGGGCTGTGTCCAGGGGGCAGGCATCTCCACTAGCTGGAGTGCCCTGGGGCATTGTAACACAAAGCCTGAGCCTTTGAGGCTCACTGCTAGGTGTTACAGTTCCTGCAGGGGGGAGGTGTGAAGCACCTCCACCCAGAGCAGGCTTTGTTTCTGTCCTCAGAGAGCACAAAGGCTCTCACCACATGGGGTCAGAAACTCGTCTCTCAGCAGCAGGCTGGCACAGACCAGTCAGTCCTGCACTGAACAATTGGGTAAAATACAGGGGGCATTTCTAAGATGCCCTCTGTGTGCATTTTTTAATAAATCCAACACTTGCATCAGTGTGGGTTTATTATTCTGAGAAGTTTGATACCAAATTTCCCAGTATTCAGTTTGGCCATTATGGAGCTGTGGAGTTCGTTTTTGACAGACTCCCAGACCATATACTCTTATGGCCACCCTGCACTTACAATGTCTAAGGTTTTGCTTAGACACTGTAGGGGCATAGTGCTCATGCACCTATACCCTCACCTGTGGTATAGCGCACCCTGCCTTAGGGCTGTAAGGCCTGCTAGAGGGGTGACTTACCTATGCCACAGGCAGTGTGAGGTTGGCATGGCACCCTGAGGGGAGTGCCATGTCGACTTAGTCATTTTCTCCCCACCAGCAC
Source organism: Pleurodeles waltl (assembly GCF_031143425.1). Classification (NCBI taxonomy): domain Eukaryota; kingdom Metazoa; phylum Chordata; class Amphibia; order Caudata; family Salamandridae; genus Pleurodeles; species Pleurodeles waltl. The sequence goes on from NC_090444.1 coordinate 1,607,730,895, forward strand.
ACACAAGCTGGCAAGCAGTGTGTCTGTGCTGAGTGAGGGGTCCCTAGGGTGGCATAAGACATTCTGCAGCCCTTAGAGACCTTCCCTGGCATCAGGGCCCTTGGTACCAGGGGTACCAGTTACAAGGGACTTACCTGGGTGCCAGGGTTGTGCCAATTGTGGAGACAATGGTACATTTTAGGTGAAAGAACACTGGTGCTGGGTCCTGGTTAGCAGGGTCCCAGCACACTTCTCAGTCAAGTCAGCATCAGTATCAGGCAAAAAGTGGGGGGGGTAATTGCAACAGGGAGCCATTTCCTTACAGCTTCCTTAGTGCATTTGATCGGCACCCTTGAATAATCTGCGCTCTAATCTCTTCCTGTTGAAGGCACACACACGAGCTTGCTAGCTTCCTTAGCTGCATATAGAACATGTCCATCGACTCAACGTCCGTCTGCTGAGCCTGACGGAGTTTGAAGCGTTCAAAGTCTGAGTTCAGCTGTGGGTCAAAGTGTTTATTCAGGGCTTCTACTGCTGCGTTGAAGTCTGACTTATCACCTGTGTTTGGGAGTGCATCGAACAGTTCTTGCAGCTCATCACCCCCCCATGAGTAGCATGAGTGATCTGCGCACGGCCCCGTCTGTCTCTCTAGTGGCGCAGAAGTAGTTTTCTAATCGGTTTAACCATAGGCGCCATCTTGGCGAAGCTGTGGCCAGGTCAATTAGTTGGCTAAACGGGGGCAGCGCAGTGACTGAGGAGTGAGTACTGGCGCCTGCTTGCACAGGCAGCTGGGAGTTCTCTTGCGGTGGGGCACTCATGATGTCTCACAGTCTGTAGGCGCTTTGTTGTTGCGTCGCAAGTCCCTTCTCATGATTTCCCTTTTTTTTATTTTTTGTTTAGGCCACCTTTTTTATTTTTTTTATTTTTGTGTCTTCATGTTTTTTTTTCCCTTCTTTTCCAATATCTGTCAGGGCTTTCTGCCCTTGTCTGTCTCTTATTCGGGGCTCCTGTCCCTCTGGCTCTTGTGCTGTGTTCCCCACGGAACACAGCCTGAGCGTTGTGTGGCCGGTCTCTAGGCACGCACGTGCATCCTTAATCGCGCACAGCCTCCCCGTGTTGATTCTGGGCCTCCCGGCAAAGATGCTATTTTTAGACGGCTGCCGGAGGTGAGGCTCCTTTGTAGTTGTTTGTTGTTTGTTATTTGTTGTTTGTTTGTTTTTTCACTCTCTCTCTCTCTGGCCACGGCAGGGAACGACGAGGCGCCTGGCTCAGGCCGGGAAACTCATACCCGGGGGGGCAGGGCATACCTCTTACCGCCGGGCGCAGCGCGCCTCTTCTACACAGCCAAGTGCCTTTCTAGGCACACGCTCCTTGGTTTATCCTTTTCACTGCGCACAGGAGGTGCCGGTCGGGTATGTCTTTTCCGAGGTCGGAGGGCAGCTCAGTTGTGACGCAGGAGTATCGAAAACCCGCTCATCGCCATTGTAAAGTTGCAGGGCCCCACAACGTGTAGCAGACGAAATGAGGACACGCACACTTAGGGCTGCAGTCTCAAGGGGAACTGCGTCAGCGCAGCCCCGAGTTTATTAAACCAACTCGATTCCGCATTCCAGCCGGACGCGCGGAACGTCATATAAACAGAAAGGGGAGCCCGGGTGGCTCTCTACAATTCGCATAGCTGTGTTAAAGGGTTGCCTGAATCTACCTTTGGCCCATTTTCCTGTGCGAATTGCAAGCAGGGATGTATGAACTTTCATGAGACTATATATCCTTACTATGGGAAGGGTGCTACAGCACTCGCTAGCCCTCACTTATTCAAGAGCTGCAAAGGGAGAGGGAGAACTTAGGGCTGTGAGAGTCGACCTTCACATCAGCTGTGGTTATATCAATGCGAGGTCCCTGCCTAAGCATTGCCTGGAAATCTGGGACATTATCCACAGCTCCATTCTTAATCTAATGTTTATTACTGAAACATGGCTTAACGACCACTACATGGAGGAGCTAAGCCTTACAGTAGAAAACTCTTATAAGATTCTGATGTGTAACCGAGAAGGCAGTTAGGGGGGCGGGGTGACAATTATATTTAGAGACTGTTATGAGTCATGGAAATAAGGAAATCCCCCATAAGCGACTTGTGAGATGCTGCCATTTCAGCTGTCCAGGAAGACCTCGATTATTGTGGGAGGAGCGGTTATTTATAGTACTCTAAACCATAATGCCATAATGGTCGCCACCTTATCTACTGTACTGTCCCATTTGGCCCTCAAGTACGAACATTTCTTATTGATACATGATTTAATTTTCACTTTGTTAAGGAGGATGACCTGCATAGTTTAAATTTGAAGAACAAATGGTGAATGTTACAACTAACTCAGTAGATGAAGGGTGCCACCCATAGAGCAGGCCATACCTGGACCTATCGTTCTGAAAACCTTTGTTCTATTTCTTTTCTTTCTATGGACCCTGTGTGCTGATCTGACCACTTTTCACTAAACTTCAGATTTAAGGTGCGTAACAAGCCTCTTGTTAATCATGATACCCCTCCAGTGAGGTCTAGGCCATGGAGGAGAGACAACTCAGAGTCGTTTGCTGATAATTTCTGTGCATCTATACTAAACGCAGATCTTTTAATTGATTTGAATGCTAGGGCCTTAGAAACTGCATTAGTCGAGGCTTTAGATAGATCCACCCCTTTTAAAATTGAGGAGGTCGTTGAGATTCTCTTCTATCATACACCTTTTAAAGCCACATTAAAATCTTATCATAAAAGAACCCTATTTTGTGAGGAGATTAGAGGAAAATAGCAGCTCTTCTATGGGGCTTTTTCAGATAGTCAAGGAACTATCTCAGCTTTGAGTCAAAATGTTTCAGTCTCAGCCCAGAGGCGTGAAGGCCTGGCAGAATGTTTTCATGAGAATATCAATAAGATCTACTCTACTTTTGAGACCCAACCTTCCCTGGCAGAGTTTTTCCTGGAATAAGCCAACCCTCACCACAGTACTTCCATCTACTGGTGTGAATTTTAGGAACTCACACAATAAATGGTGGAATAAACCATGAAGGGAGTGAAATCTGGTTCAGCATCAGACCCTTGTCCTCATTTGATTTTCTCCAGGGTAGCTCCTGTTTTAAGCCCCTACATTACCTGGCTGTTTAAGTCCTCCATTGAAAATGCAGATTTCCCATCATGTTGGAAATCTGCTCTTGTCTTGTATTGCCTCTATTAAAGAAGGCTGGAACGGAAGCTGACAATCTTTCCAACTACTGTCCTCTCTCTCTTTTGCCCTATATGACGAAAGTGTTGGAAAGGCTTGTCATTGCCCAGCTATTGCAGTTTTTGAAAGCCAACAACATTCTGGACATGTCCCAAACAGGCTTCAGAGCCAACAACTGTATGGAGTCTACCTTGCTGGCACTATTGGACAGAATTCGATCGGAGGCAGATCAGGGCAAGGCTGTTGCCCTGATCTTATTAGATCTGTCTGCTGCCTTTTATACTGTCTCACACTTTCAGCTTGTTCACAGGCTTAATGAAGCAGGCTTGTATTCGTCCACCCTACAATGGTTTGTAGTGTTCTTGTCCAAAAAATATCATCCGGTTTATTTGGCTCTCCTTAAATCAACCCCTTGTAGGCCAACTGTAGAGTACCATAGGGTCATCCATAAGCCTGTCTCTCTTCAATGTCTATGTCTCCCCTTGGTGAATATTGTCAAGTCCTGGGGCTTCGAAACATTTTCTTATGTGGATGATACCCAGCTTATCTCCATTGATTAAAGTCAGCTTCAACCTCGTGAGAATCTTTTTGGCTGTCTCTCTGACATGGCTTGTTGGATGTGTTCACATTGTTTGAAATTGAACGCAAAAAAAACTGATGTTCTGCTGTTAGGAGGAGCAGACAAAGTTTGAAGAAGGTGTTTTGGCCTCTTACGCATGTTGAGAAAGTTAATCAGATGGATCCCCTTAGCCTGCGTAGGACAGGTACCCAGGCTCTTATTCTGACCAGATTGGACTATGGCAGCGCCTTATATATAGGGTTGGCAGATAGTCTATTTGGCTGCCTGCAGCTCATACAGAATGAAGCAGCTAGACTAATCTGTAATAGCCGCAAAAATAGCTCAGTATTAGTCTGCCTCAATCGACTACACTGGCTTCCAATGCAGAAAAGAGCCAGTGTAAATTACTCTGTTATGTGCATACGTCACTCCACCAGTCAAAGCCACCTATATTGAGTAGCAAAAGGACTTCTACAAACCCAGTAGAGTGCCGCACTCTTCCCAGCAAGATTTGAATTGCAGCACATGAGTTAGGAAAGCCAGGTTGAGAGGCCGCTCTTTTGGCCATCTGGCTGCACTTCACTAGATTTCCCTTCCCTTGGAAATGTGTCTTATACAGGACCTCTTTGTATTCCATAAGCACCTCAAAACCTGGCTGTTTTCAGTTTAGGAGCATCTAACAGCAGAATTTCTTTACATTGGTTCTAGCGCTGGGATGAGCCTTTGGGGATGACGTGTGCACTTTATAAATAAAATAAAAAAGGATTCATAGATGCAGTTGAAGTTTTTGTTTTAGCGACTACATCTGATTATCGTTCCTCAGGGACAGGGGTGAATGAGGAGAGGCACCATAGTTAACATCATTTAACCCCCCCGCTATGATCAGTGAAAAGCGAGATTTTATTGATATCCACATGTTTGGGCCAACAACTATGAGTTGTGTCATGATTGAGAGTTGATGTTCATGTCAATAATTTGTCAGTAAGATCAAAGCAACACATCATATTGGTATGGAGTTTAATGGCCATATAGCACAACAATGTCTTACATATTAAGTTCTCTCAAATGTTCAATATCATCACTTCCTATTAATTCAGCACCCGTATACTCATCACATAGGCCACTTTTCCTTTGTTGACCAGTGTGGTATGTCCAGTATGCATTTTCTACACAACACAAATAATTCTGTACCTCTTCAGCCAACAACTAGCACAGTGGTTCCCAACATTTTGATTTCTATGGACACCCACTTTATCATTACTGGAACCCGGGGACCCCCACTGAATCATTATTGGAATCCAGGGACCCCCCATTGAGTCATTACTGAAAGCCGGGGACTAAGGCCCTCATTATAACATTGGTGGTAAAAACCACCTACCGCCGTAGTGATGGCCGTCAAAATACCGTTGCCGTGGCTACCAGCTGTCCGCCAAATTATGACCGTAGCCAGAATTCAGCCAGAAGGATGGCGGAATTCCGACTGAGGCTATGCCGGTGGATGGCGGTAAGGTGGCGCTGCTGCCAGCAGCAGCACCACGCCAGTAGACCGCCGCAGACCGTATCATGACCCATGATACAACCTGACGGTGTTCTGCTGGCAAACGCTGCTGCTGGCAGTAGCGCCCCATACTGTCTCCTGCCGGAGGACCCCCTGAAATCAGGTAAGTCGGGTGCTTCAACAGGGGGGTTGGGGGTGTTGTGTGTGTGTGTGTATGTTTGTGTGTGCGTGGATGCGAGTGTGCATGTATTGATGTGTGAGTGCATGTATGTTGTGTTGTGTGATTGCGTGTGTACATGTATGTATGTAAGTGGGTGTGGATGTGTGTGTGTGAATGGATGTATGCATGTGTGGATGAATGTGGGTATGAGTGTGGATATGCATGTGTTCAATGGTGCGTGAAGGTGCATGTATGTTGGGGGGATCTGGAGTGGGAGAGGGGTAGGGGGCGAACCAGGTGAGGGGGCGGGGAAGACCCTTATCAGTGGCAGGGAAGGAATTCCCTGTCACTAATAGTGCCTATCGCCATGGTTTTGATGGTGGTAAGGAAGCCACGAAAACCATGGTGGTAAGAGGGGTCATAATCCCGCGGGCGGGCTAGTGATGGCCGCCTTGGCAGTACATTTCTACATTTTACAACCATCCGCCAGGGTTTTAATGAGGACCTAAATCTTTTAATATTATTTAATTTTCTAAGCAGTCACAGATCCCCTGAGGAGGCTTCGCGAACCCCCAGGGGTCCCCGGACCGCAAATTGGGAACCACTGAACTAGCAGAAGCAGCAGCAGTAGTGTTTTCACTCCAGTAGGCAGCACTGTCAACTGACATAACATACTCAGGCAGGTCCCTTGACCGATAGCCATACCCATTGTCTCCTCATCACCACTGCATATTGCACTCATATAACCATAGTACAGGATATGGGTTGCATTAAGCTCTGTGCCCTCCAAATCACCTCATCTCATAGTGTATTGTTTCTCTGGATAACATCCACCAATAATACATGTTACATTGTAGTTCCTGTATCTACCAACATAGTAAGAGGCCTATCCACATACACTGAGATAGCCCTGGAAAACAAACTCCGTGGCACAACTGCTGGGGTTAGTTTTTCGTCTCTGTCAGAAGCTATGTCTCGCTTGATATGCAGCGTCTGTATGAACATATATTAAGCCAGATTTTGATCCATCTACTCCAGCCTTGTGCTTTTTTGTTTCTGTGAATGTCAGCTACATATTCACTGCACCATCTAGTCACCGGTGTACCTAAATGAATGTTTGTAGACACATCAAAATCACAGTGGTAGTATAGATGAAGCATCTATAGTCACTTATCTTATTTAGAACTTTATTAATCTTTGATGGGAATCAAATTTGCATGCAAAGTATCAACATTTATTTTCCATATTACAGCCAACAAGCACTTTGTGGCCTGTGCTGCTTATCAAAACCTAAATTTTATACTTGAGCTTAGTATAATGTATCCACATAAACGTGTCCCAGTCAATGGCATTTCCAGCTTTAGTTTATTAGTATTGGCTTATCAATTACATTTTCTGTGATTCCCACAAATCCTTATTGTTGGAAATGGCCCTTCTGCAGGGTCACCCCCAAACTTTTTGCCTTCCTCCTTCTCTTTTTCTGGCCTCATTTTTGCTGGCTTTAGGGCTCTGCACAATTTACCACTGCTAATCAGTGCTAAAGTGCATATGTTCTCTCCTTGAAACATGGTGACTTTGGCTCATACCCAATTGGCTTATTTAATTTAATTGTAAGTCCCTAGTCAAGTGCACTACATGTGCCCAGGGCCTGTACATTAAATGCTACTAGTGGGCTGCAGCACTGGTTGTGCTACCCACGTAAGTAGCCCCCTAACCATGTCTCAGGCCTGCTTCTGCAGTGCCTGTGTGTGCAGTTTCACTGCCACTTCGACTTTGTATTTAAAAGTACTTTCCAAGCCTTAAACTCCCCTTTTCTATATATGTGCCACCCCTAAATTAGGCACTAGGTAGCTCATTGGGCAGGGTGCTATGTAGGTAAAAGGCAGGACATAAGCATGTGTGTTCTATATGTCCTAGTAGTGTAAAACTCCTAAATTCATTTTTGCACTGCTCTGAGGCCTGCTCCTTTCATAAGATAGCATTAGGGCTACCCTCATATACAGGTACAAGGTACAGACATGGCTACCCATAGGCCCAAAAGGCTTTTTCACTTGTCATGAATGTAACATGTGCAACTTTGGAGTTGATAAGATCAAAAATTTCAGTTATAACACCACTAAAAGAAATGAAATCAGACACTTCATTAACTGTAAAACTAAATATGTGGTATACATTTTGGGGTGTGGTTGTGACAAAATCTATGTGGGGAGTACTATCAGGCCCCTCAAACTTCGTATACAGGAACATATTAGAGCAATCAAAAACAAGGATACCAAATATCCCCTGGCGCTCCACATTTTGGAACAACATCCTAATGATAGTGAAATTTGGTTCCATGGGGTGGATCAGGCACCTGTCAACCGCAGAGAAGGAGACAGAGAATTGGCCCTACGTGCTGTTGATATGGGTCATAACTCAGATGGTGAACTTCATTATTTCCTTTAGATACAATAAATCTTTTTAGATATGTTCTCTCCCCTCCCCCCCTTTTTTTTGTTGATATTTCTGATCATTTTTTATTGATTTCTCATCAAGCATAGTATTTGTGATACTTAGTTCTTGTTTATTGAGTCTTACTTTTGGTGGCCCAGTATGATTGTCTTCTGTGTTTTTGTTAATTATGGGTTGTATTATGTATTTTCCCTTTTGCTTAATATTTTGGCTCTTTTCTGATTATTCTTACTTCTGGTCTTTTCTCCTTTTTCTTTTTCTTTTTCCTTTTTGTCTTTGTTGTTATTCTGTTTTTTTACATTCTGTTTTCCTTTAAATATTCATTATTTTTGGTTATTCTAAGATGGCCGCCACCTTTCTGCCTTTCTTGGTTGTTTTCAACCTCATCCAAGATGGCCGTGTCTTTCTCCTTTCCCGTTTCTATTTCGAATCGGCACTACTACGGCCGATTTGTTGCGATGGCAACGCGTTCACGGGAGCGTTATTGGCAAATTGGGGGCCTGGCTTTCTATAAATACCTGAAAGCCGGTACACTTGGTTTTAATTGACCGCGCTCTGTACCGGCAGCGTGGGTGACCATCGGTTTACCTTCTTACCGCCTCGCACTTTGAGGTAAGTTTATAACAGGATTTGCCTTCTCTCTTTCTGGTGATAACATCAGTGACTTCTAATAGTAGGTGGTCTGTTTACTTGCTGCAAAACAATGGGCTATTCTTGGAATCAGTTTACTACCGAATAGCAACGGAGACAGCTTGTCATTAACTCATGTTTTGGACAGATGTTTATTGGTTTTGACTAAACGGAATTAGTATTGTCTTACTTTTCATTTACATATTGAGGTCTATTTCTATATGTTTTTTTCTTTAATTCCTTTTATGCTTTATTTATGGATATTCTTTGTTCTTTTATTACCTTTTTCTATTATTTCTTTTCAAGTTATTTCTTTTTTACTGCTTTAGGTTTAACTTACCCCTTGGGTGTCGACTGGTTACCGACACTTTTGTTCGTAAGAATTACCAATAAGTTGTGGAGTAAATAAGTGACATTGATTTCATAAGGTATGAACTTTCTGATCATATATATTCCTTCTTGTTTCATTATTGGATATTTAATATGTAGAATTATTTGTCATGGGCAAGTCCTGTACTAAAAAATAAGCTTTAGTCAATTTTTCTGGTAGTGGCTTTCTCATTATTGATATTACTATCCACACATGTCATTCTTACGTTTAGGTGTGGGTCTTTCTGTTTAATTCTACTGTTCATGTTAGATAGTGTTGGTTTCTCCTTTTTTTATTATTATTATATAATATAAAGAAAAGTGCTGTACTTTGTTAAGCCTTTCAACCTAAGGTGACAATTGTCTCCTTTTTTATTCATTTTTTTTTGTTTTATGTGTTTGTTGTCTCTTGCCCTCTTATGTATTTAGGCTGTTGGTGAGATCCTTAACACATTGTATTTGAAACATTTTGATTCATGTCTCTTTGTATGTTTTGTATGTATTATTAAGGTATGTCTGTGTATATATTTAAATTATATTTGTTTGTTTTTTATCATGTTCTCAGCCCTGAAGAAGTCCTATATAAGGACGAAACATGTTGGCTGTTTTGTTTCTACGCTCAAGGACACCTTAATAAAGAGAAGTCTTTTTTGTTATAATATCGACTAAGTGGATTCAATTACTTTTTCGTGGTGCACGACCAAAATTTCTACTACCCTCATATACTGTTTGAGTGTTAGATCCTGATCTGAAAGGAGTACCAGGTCATATTTAGTATGGCCAGAATGGTGATACAAAATCCTGCTTAATGGTGAAGTTGGATTTTATATTACTATTTTAGAAATGCTGTGTTTAGAAAGTGAGCATTTCTCTATACTTAAATACTTCTGTGCCTCAAAATCCATGTCTGGCTTGGTTTAGTTGACAGCTCCCTTGTGCATTCACTCTGACAAACCTCAAACACAGGATGCTCAGTCACATTTGCACACATCTGCATATTGAATGGGTCTTCCTGGACTGGGAGGGTGGAGGCCCTGACACTTACATGTCAAAGGACAGTAGCCTGCCCTCACACAAAGGACTACCACATCCCTCACCTTGGCAGACAGGATAGAACTGAAAGAGGACCTTGTGCACTTTTAAGCCACTCTTTGAAGTCTTCCCCACTTCAAAGGCACATTTGGGTATTCAAGCAGGGTCTCTGACTCTACCAACTTAGACACTTCTTGACAAGACACTCTTGTCACAGACCCTTCCTGGAGAAGAGAACCTGAACCAGAACCTGCAACCTGCCAAGAACTGCCTGGCGACCCAAATGACTCACCTGACTGCTTTCTGTGAAGGACTACTGCCTTTCTGTTGCCCTGCTGCCTTGCTGCTCTCTGGCTGTGCTGAGAAGTGCTCTCCACGGGCTTGGATAGAGCTTGCCTCCTGTTCCCTGAAGTCTCAGGGCCAATAAGACTTCATTCCTGCAAGAAGAACTCCCTGTGTGGCGAAAATCGACTCACAGCCAGCAGAAAACAACACACAGCCTGCATTTCGGTGAAAAATGTGCTGCACACTGAACTGGAACGACGCAGCCCGACTTCACAAGGAGAAGATCGATGTGGAAATTGACGCAAAGCCTTCCCTGCGTGGAAAATAAACGACACATCAGCCTGGGAAATCGATGCATACCTCCCTGTTTTCCACGCACCTCCTCCTATGTGGTTTCTTGCGGAGATTTTGAACGAAAACCAGGTACTTTGTGCTGGCAAGAGACAATTGTTGCTTTTAAGAGACTAAAGACCCTTTGGTGGTCATTACAACCCTGGCGGACGGTGTTAAAGCTGCGGTAATACCGCAAACAGGCCGGCGGAGAAAAAAAGGGAATCATGACCCTGTCGGAAACCGCCAACAAAGACAGCCAATTTAACACACCGCCCGCCACGGCGGTACAGACAAGCAGCGCGGCGGTCACCGCCAACAGACAGGCAGAAGACAATGTACCGCCCATAGTATCACAACCTACCAATCCGCCACCTCCTTTTCCGGGGCGGATTCACCGTGGATAAAAACACGGCGGAAACAGTTACTGCAATGTGAAAACGCTCACCTGAACACATCCCACGAGGAAGGAGGACTCCATGGAGCCGGAATTACAAATCCTACCGGCCCTTGTATTCCTACTCATCTACGAAGAGCAACGCCGGCGCCGGCGAAGACAACGGGGAGTACTGCACCTACGACATAGGGGAGGGGTGAGGCAAAAGTTAGGGACACACACACGCAACACCCCCACCCCCACCATCGCATATTACAACACACACACCAATGCATTCACAAAAATCACAGTAACAACCCACAACCCCCCCGGAAGAATGCAAAGACAAAATGAAATCAGTTCAAACATTGTAATGTATCAAAATACATGTCTCTAAAATATACAGATATATTATAAAAGCATTCATAAGTATATACATTACGAGAAGTAGTGCAGATATGCACATATCAATGTCCGTGCACCACTAGTCCAAAAATGCATGGGCGAGGCCCACAAAAGATACATGTCCACAAACGGAGAGAACACTGCAGGGGCATCAGATAGAAATACTACAGGCACCTCAGGGGGAAGGGAAAGGGGGGCACCTCAGCCGGATGACTGCAAAGCCTGATCCACGACGGGGCTCCATGCCCATTGATGTATCCTGGGGAGTGCAAAGCCACAGTCTCTCAAGTCTCTACAGTGGGTTGCTTGCCCACTGTTCAATCCTGGGGAGTGCAAAGCCACAGTCTCTCAAGTCTCTACAGTGGGTGGCTTGCCCACTGCCATATCCTGGGGAGTTCAAAGCCACAGTCTCTCAAGTGGATAACAGTCTCCACTGGTTCTGGAGGGGGACTGGTGCCCAGAGTGCTTCATCCTGTTAAGAACAGACTGAGTGGATGCATGTCTCCACTGGTTCTGAAGGGGGACTGGTGCCCAGAGTGCTTCATCCTGTTAAGGACAAACGGAGTGGATGCATGTCTCCACTGGTTCTGGAGGGGGGATGGTGCACAGACTGGATTAGTCTCCCCGTGAAAGTTCCTGTCCCGTCACTGTCTCAGCTGCACATGGGATAACGATGCTTGATGTGGCGGCCTCTTCATTCTTCCCCGGTGCATGCCCTGTTCAGCTGTGCTTTGCCATGGTGGTTCGGGACTGTTCAGCTGTGCTTTGCCATGGCGGTCTCTGGACTGTTCAGCGGTGCTTTGCCATGGCGGTCTCTGGACTGTTCAGCAGTGCTTTGCCATGGCGGTTCTGGACTGTTCAGTGGTGCTTTGCCATGGCGGTCTCTGGACTGTTCAGTGGTGCTTTGCCATGGCGGTCTCTGGACTGTTCAGCGGTGCTTTGGCATGGCGGTCTCTGGACTGTTCAGCGGTGCTTTGCCATGGCGGTCTCTGGACTGTTCAGCGGTGCTTTGCCATGGCGGTTCTGGACTGTTCAGCGGTGCTTTGCCATGGCGGTTCTGGACTGTTCAGCGGTGCGTTGCCATGGCGGTCTCTGGACTGTTCAGCGGTGCATTGCCATGGTGGTCTCTGGACTGTTCAGTGGTGCTTTGCCATGGTGGTCTCTGGACTGTTCAGCTGTGCTTTGCCATGGCGGTCTCTGGACTGTTCAGCGGTGCTTTGCCATGGCGGTCTCTGGACTGTTCAGCGGTGCTTTGCCATTGCGGTTCTGGACTGGGCATTGGTGTGTGGCATGACGTTCCCTCATTGCCCAGCGGGGCTGTGGCAGCCGGGGCCCTCCTGGGCACTGACTCCGGCCGTGTCTGTGGTCTCCTGACCAGTGACGATACTTGGGCCCTCCTGGGCACTGACTCTGGCGGTGGCGGTGGTCTCCTGACCAGTGCCGATACTTGAGCCCTCCTGGGCACTGACTCTGGCGGTGGTCTCCTGACCAGTGACGATACTTGGGCCCTCCTGGGCACTGACTCCGGCGGTGGTCTCCTGAACAGTGACGATACTTGGGCCCTCCTGGGCACTGACTCTGGCGGTGGCGGAGGTCTCCTGACCAGTGACGATACTTGGGCACTCCTGGGCACTGACTCTGGCGGTGGTCTCCTGACCAGTGACGACGGTGCTGGTAGTGGCGTCCCGACTGCCGGGAAGGATGGCGCCCTTCTCTGCCGTGATGCTCACAGCAGGCTGTGTAGACTTCCTCTGGCCCTTCCCCACCTTTGGAGGAGTCACAGCTGACTCTGCAATCCCCTTGGGACCCCTGTGAGTTGTTTTGCCTCCAGGAGTCTTCACAGGGTCCCGTCGGCCACTTTCCAATTTCAGAGCTTTTACAGAGGGTGAGCTGCCAGTGCCTTGGCTCCGGATCATACTGCCTGCCCTGGTGGCCGGTGCACTCCACACACCTTGAACAGGCACCACTGGTATTGGAGGCTTTTTGGCTGAGGCGCTACGACGGGACTGATGAATAGGAGGGGGGGGGAGTGGAGGAAGAGGAGGTGGTTGTAGGAGGCGTCACTTTAGGTGTTTTGGGTGCAGGTGCAGGTACTGGAGGCTGTTGTGAGGTGGATGGATGTTGGGTGTGTGGGTGCCCGCGTTTGTGTACTTTGGGAGGGGGCATCACAGACACACTGGGAGAGGACACAGGGGACGTGTAAAGTGAGCGGAGTGTGGTGCTGGGTGTTCTGGTGCGACTCCTGGTGCCTGTAGATGTAGTGCATGCAGGTGAGAGTGTAGACGACACTGGGAGGGATGAGGGAGACGACGAGGAGGGGGACACAGTGGAGGCAGTGGATGTTGCTGTGTCTTCATGTGGGTGATGCTTGTGTGTGTGCCTGTGGGTTGTGTGGTGCCTATGTTTGCCTGAGCTTCCCTTGTGTGTTGACGTGTGTGCATGCTGGTCTGTAGGTGTGCTTGGGATGGGCTGGGGTACAGGGGATTGGGTCTGGGTGGAAGAGGTTGGAGGGGGGAGGCTAGACACAGGGACAATGGCTGCCATCAGTGCTGAGGCCAGAGATTGCAGGGTTCGCTGAAGGACAGCCTGACCAGAATGATAGCCCTCCAGGAATGCATTACCGTGTTGCAACTCCCTTTCTACACCCTGGATGGCATTCACAATGGTAGACTGCCCAACAGTGAGTGACCTGAGGAGGTCAATGGCCTCCTCACTGAGCGCAGCAGGGGTGACTGGGGCAGGGCTTGAGGTGCCTGGGGCGATGGTGATGCCCACACTCCTGGGTGAGCGGCCACGGGGCAAACGCTGAGGGGCTGCTGGGAGGGCAGTGCTGGTAGGGGAGGTGGCGGCTGTACCTGTAGAAGTGGGGCGCGCAGATGGTGCCGCCACCACAAATGAGCTCCCATCAGCGGACAAGTCTGTGTCGCTGGTTGGTGATCCGGTGGCCGACGTGAAGCTCCCCTCGCCCTCCGTCCCACTGGTGCATTCATAGTCGTGGTGTGGCTCTCCATGGCCATGTGGGATGCAGCTCCCTCGTGCTCCGGTGCCACTGTACCTCCGCCTGATGATGCTGATGCACACAAGAACAGGAAGAGCACAAAAAGGGGGGGGAACAGAAGAAAGACAGGTTGAGTGCATGGCATACCGCTACCGTTGGCGGACAATACAGACACAGCAGCCCCATGCACTACGTGCTCCTGGCCTCTGCAGATGCAATTTCTGGGATCTGGCATACATGGCTGTGGTGGACATCTGCACACATGGATGCCACAGGGGCATGACTAGGTGTACTTGGCACTCTACAGAGGTGGGGTGGGGTGCCACATGGCCTGTCTTACGGAGGGGCCTTGCCTACGGAACTCGCCCTGGCCTAGGCAAACCCACAGCCCACCTCCCCCACCCAGACACCTCCACTGCGTGCAAAGTCAGCAGAATGAGAGTGTACTCACCCCCTTGTGTCTGCTGTGATGCCTTCAAGCGCCCATCCAACTCAGGGTAGGCCACCGCCAGGATCCTGAACGTCAGGGGGGTCATGGGGCGAAGGGCACCCCTCCCACATTGGGGGGCCATCCCCAGCTGAGCCTCCGCCGTCTTCTTGCTCCAGCGGCGAATGTCCTCCCATCTCTTACGGCAGTGGGTGCCCCGTCTCTGGTGGACCCCCAGGGTCCGGACGTCCTTGGCGATGGCACGCCAAATATCCTTCTTCTGGTGGGCGCTGACCTACATGACATGCACAAGGGAAGAAGCGAAGTCATTGACAACTGCACCGTCGATGTGAGTGGCCCCCCTCCCTACCCTAGCCATGTGGCACATTCATTCACATGCATTCATGTTCCCTGAACTCTGCCCCCTTCCCTTTTACAACCAGCCCTCTCCACCCAGGCCTAGCCCATATAACGTGCTATCTGTGTACTAACCTGTTGGTCTGGAGTAGCGTGTACTGGGGGAGGACCCCGTCTACCAGTTTCTCCAAATCCTGAGCAGTGAAGGCAGGGGCCCTTTCCCCAGACGCAGCAGCCTTCGTCGCTTCCAGACCGAGGTCACAGCAGCACTTGCAGTGTAGGTCCTCTCCTGTCGAAGATCAGGTATCTAGTGATTGAACAGTTGAAAAATGGCGGTGATGTCCGCGGCGGTGACGTCCGCGGCGGTGCGTATCATCACCGCCGGCGCACTTGTTCATTGGCTCCTGGGACCCATAGGGTCTAATGTTAACCAATGCAGCATTGCGCCGTGGTCTACGACCTCCTACCGCGACGGTGTACAACGCCAGCGCAGTTACCCCACAATCCCATTGTCCCAATTTAGAGGTCAGGCAGCCGCCATTTCAGGGGCCCACATGACTTCATTTGCAACTGCGTCACACATAGCTAGGCCTACACTCAACACATACAGGAAGGGTTTTGTGTTTGGTGTCGTCTTCTGTGTAACTGTGGGTACATACCTGGAAAAAAATTGACTAGATCGTTGCTGTTGTCCTTCCTAGGCACCGTCATTTGGGACATTTGAGAAGATGGCGGAATCCTCCGGTGTACCGACCGCTGGTGGACCTGTTGACAATGGAGGAGCGACATTTAATCGTCACCTACTGGTTTGACCGTGCCACTATCCAGGAACTATGTACCCAGTTGGAGCCAGACCTGTTGTCACCAATCCGCCATCCCACTGGAATCCCCCCTGATTCAGTGCTCCATTTCCTTGCAAGTGGGTCTTTTCAGACAACAGTGGCCATGGCATCAGGGATGTCCCAGCCTATGTTATCCAACGTGCTGTCCAGAGTGTTGTCTGCCCTGCTGTAAGGAGATACATAATTTTCCCTGAGGTGGAAGATTTGGCTACAGTGAAAGGTGACTTCTATGCCCTTGGACATATCCCCAACATCATAGGTGTTATTGATGGCACCCATGTAGCTCTGGTCCCCCCCCCCACAGGAGTGAACAGGTGTACAGGAACAGGAAGAGTTATCATTCTATGAATGTACAGATGGTATGTTTGGCAGACCAGTACATCTCCCAGGTTTAATGCTATGTTACCTGGCTCAGTGCATGACGCCTACATCCTGAGGAATAGCAGCATCCCTGATATGATGGGTCTACTCCAGAGGCACCGTGTGTGGCTATTAGGGGACTCTGGTTACCCCAACCTGTCATGGCTATTGACCCCAGTGAGGAATCCCAGGGCAGAGGAACGCTACAATGAGGCTCATGGGCGGACTAGGAGGGTGATCGAACGCACCTTCGGCCTCCTGAAGGCCAGGTTCAGGTGCCTCCATATGACAGGTGGTTCCCTATTCTACTCACCGAAGAAGGTGTGCCAGATCATCATCGCCTGCTCGATGCTTCACAATCTTGCTTTGCGACGCCTGGTGCCTTTTCTGCAGGAGGATGGTCCAGATGACGGTGTAGTGGCAGCTGTGGAGCCTGTGGACAGTGATGAGGAGGAAGCTGAGAACGAAGACATAGACAACAGGGAGTCAGTCATACAGCAATATTTTCACTGACACACAGGTGAGAACATTTTCATTTTAACCATTACATTCACTGTCACACGTCTTCCTCTATCCTGTGTAATTTAATGGGATTATTTGGTGACTGAGTTGTTCCTTTCCATTACGGTTTCACAGGTGTGGTTACCAACGTGTGTCATCTGCATGCATCCTTCAAGGACTTGTGATGTGTGACATTGGTATGTTGCCTTTACAACTAAAAACGCATTTTGACACTGTCATTGATAATACATTTTACCAAATCATAGACTGACTCCAGATTGTTTTTTGATTTAAGGGTGTTTATTTACATGCAAAATAGTGGAGGGGGTTATAAAATGGTCAGGGGTGATGGTGGAGGAATGTCCATGGCAGAGTCCAGTCTATTGGTCACACAGGTGCACTGCCCATATGGGCATAGGAAGTGGAGCTGGGGCAGTTTAAGTATGGACAGGGTAACAAAGTGGGACAATGGGAGGACAATCAGGGTGGTCTCATTTCCTGGCGGGGTCTTGCCATCTTGCTCTGTCCTGTTCCTGGATCTCAGGGCCCGCTTGCGTGGTGGTTGTCCGTCTGCAGGGGATGGGGTGCTGGTGTGGTGGTCCTGTGGCAGGGCATCCTGTCCACTAGCACCAGCGGAGGTGGTGGGCAGTTCATCGTCCTGGCTAGTGTCAGGGGCCCCTTGGAGTGCCACGGTGTCCCTCATGGTCTTTTGTATGTCCTTCAGCACCCCTACGATGGTGCCCAAGGTGGAGCTGATGGTCCTGAGCTCCTCCCTGAACCCCAAATACTGTTCCTCCTGCAGGCGCTGGGTCTCCTGAAACATGACCAGGACCGTCGCCATTGTCTCCTGGGAGTGGTGGTATGCTCCCCTGATGGAGGAGAGGGCTTCGTGGATAGTGGGTTCCCTTGGCCTGTCCGCCCCCTGTTGCACCGCAGCCCTCCCAGTTCCCCTGTGTTCCTGTGCCTCTGTCCCCTGGACCGTGTGCCCACTACCACTGCCCCAAGGTCCTTGTCGTTGTTGGGGTGGTGGGTTATCCTGGGTTCCCTGTAGTGGTGGACACACAGCTGATTGACTTGTCCTGGGTACGGAGGTTTGGGCCTGCTGGGTGGGTGCTGTACTGGTGTTACCAGAGGGTGGACGGTCAGTGTTGGGCTGTGTCTGTGCAAGGGGAACCGACTGTCCCGAGGCCCATGATGGTCCGGGCTGGTCATCAGGCTCCAGTAGGGCAGAGCTGCTATCGTCAATGTGGGCCTCTTCTGTGGGTGGAGTGGAGATGTCTGGACCCTCCGGTGTGGTGACGGTCCTTCGTGATCCTGCAGGGGCATAAGAGCATGATTATTGCATGTGTGTGTGTGATGGTGTGCAATGGGTGGGTGTGTGTGTACCCCAGTGCAAGCATTCCTGTGTGGGGACTTGTGTGATGATGGTTAGGGGGTTGTTCTGGGTATGTGCAGTGAGCATGCTTTAGTCCTGGGTGTCCATGCTTAGTTGTGTCATGCAGGGCTTGGTGTTGGGATGTGTGGTTTGTGTTATGAGTACATTAGTGAGGAGTTTGAGTGATAGGTGAGGGGGTGAGGGTGGGGGTGTGTGATAGCATGCACGTAGGGTGGGGGATATGATAGTTAAGATTTGACTTACCAGTGTCCATTCCTCCACCGACTCCTCCGAGGCCCTCAGGATGCATGATGGTCAAGACCTGCTCCTCCCATGTTGTTAGTTGTGGGGTAGGAGGTGGGGGTCTGCCGCCAGTCCGCTGAACCGCGATGTTGTGCCTGGAGACCGTTGAATGCACCTTCCCCCGTAGGTCAGTCCACCTCTTCCTGATGTCCTCCCGATTTCTTGGGTGCTGTCCCACAGCGTTGACCCTGTCGACTATTCTGCACCATAGCTCCATCTTGCTGGCTATGGATGTGTGCTGCACCTGTGATCCAAATAGCTGTGGCTCTACCCGTACGATTTCCTCCACCATGCCCCTAAGCTCCTACTCGGAAAAGCCGGGGTGTCTTTGGCGTGCCATGGGGTGGTGTGTGTGATGTGTGGGGTGGTGTATGTGTTGATGAGTGTGGTGATGTGTAGTGGTGTGTGGTGTTTTGTGCGTGGATGTTGTGTGGGTGATGGTGTTGTGTGCCTCTGTGTGGTGGGATTGTCTAGTCAGTGCTGTCTGTCTGTCCTTCGTGGCTTATTTTTGGTCGTAGGGGTTTATGTGTGATGTGGGTGTGTGTTTTATATTGTGTTGGGTGTGTGGGAGTGGTGTTTGTATGTGTATCAGGTGTGTGTATTTTGAATTGTCCAATGTGACGGTGTTTTGGAGCTGTGTGTGTATTTTGAGCGCGGCCGTGTGTACCGCCAATGGAATACTGCGGTTGAAAGACCGCCGCGTGGATTCATGGGTCGTAATAGCATGGGCGTGTTTCTGTTGGCGTGGAGGTGGAGGAATTGTTTTCGCCAGTTTAACACTGACCTTTGGTGTGGCGGAGTTGTGTGGGTGTCTGAATTTCGACGGATTCCAAGATGTGTGTCATAATAGCTGTGGCGGAATTCCGCGGCCGTGGCGGTGTAGTGGCGGTCTTCTGCACGGCGGTAAGCGGCTTTTACCGCCAATGTTGTAATGACCCCCTTTATATCATTTTTACAGTGATTTTCCAAAATATACTTTTTGCATTGTAATCGTTTTGACCTACATCTTATCAGATAAATATTATATATTTTTCTAAATACTGTGTGGGGGATTTTTGTGGTGTTCTACTGTGTTATTGCATGATATATTGCACAAATACTTTACACATTGCCTTCTAGGTTAAGGCTGACGGCTCAGTGCCAAGCTACCAGAGGGTGGACAGAGGATAATTTGGACTGGGTGTGACTTACCCTGACTAGAGTGAGGGTCCTTGCTTGGACAGGGGATAACCTGACTGCCAACCAAAGACCCCATTTCTAACACTTATCCCATGATTGCTAATCATAATGTTGTATATTACAAGTGCCTTAACAACGATTTCCCAAATACAGCAAACACGTTTTGCTTTACTGTGCCCTGGGGGGAAAACATGAGTAAATGGGTCATTTATAAAATGAAGGTGTAATCGAAAGAATAAATTAAAGAAATCAGTAAATCATTAAGGTTAGCTGATAAAGAGATTGCTATTAGAGTGTTAAAGTTTAAATAACAAATCTCGATTTTTGGCTACCCAAATGATCTCCAAACATAGCTGCAGAATTTACCCCATTTCCATAGAATGCAAGTAGTGTATTTGTAGTCTAATTACATTGGGCAGGATGACAATAGTTTTGATTAGTTAATTGCATGAGTTATTCATCAATTTATTTTAGACTGAACTACTGAAGGCAGTGTTTTTTCCCAAAAAGGTGACCATAAAGAGTCAATCCAAAGGAATAACTGTCACAGCTCCAAGAGATGGCCGATTACTCTGCAAAACTCAATGGCTTTCAAGTGAAAGTATCGGAATTGGCACTGAGAAACCGAAAAAAAGAGTTATGAGTGGTATTCTCAATAGCACCAGAATGCAAATGGACACTAGGCCTATTTAGACATTTGCTCCAAATGTACTTTTTAAATTATCAACCATCCACTCAAGCCCTGTCTGCTCTGGAGAGGGAGTTCTGCTGTATTTTCCTTCAGCTTGTCCTGGCACCTGGGATGAAATGGTTCTGGTACATGTAGCAGTTTTGTTGGGTGCACAAGATCCTGCTGTGCATCAGAGCCCTTTTATGTGCAGCAGAGAGAGAAAAGAAAGAGAGCTCACCTTTCTATGCATTATTTATGTGGTTCAGTGTTCTTTTAGCATTGGCCCGAATGTAGGAGGGTGAGGAAGACGCCAGTAAATCAGGAAATGTTCTTTTAAGAAAACAAGTTTATTCTCAGAGAAGTAGGACCCACGACAGCAGAGGCACGACCATCCGATCCGAGGGTCCGACGCCAACTGTCAAGCTCGGAACCTCGAACACGGATTGTCAAGCAGAGCTGCCTGGAGAAGAACACAAAATCAAAAGGAAACATTGCACGTGAGACCTTGCGCGTGAGGCAGAACGGTGAATGCGAAGAACATCTAACATAACAAGCGTTTAAAATATAAATAGAAATACATAACATATTACATCACCTCCCTCTCATAACTAAATGACAAAAAAGAAGTCAATTCATTATGAACTCATCAAATCTAGAAGGCATTTTGATGGTAGGTTTGTGCTTTGTATTTTGTTCTTTTTCTCCACATTCCCTTGTGCTAAACTCTACATCAGTCTCTTGAGTTATAGCATTGTCGGTTTGTATGACAGTACTTGTCAAAGTATCTGGAAAGGTCTGTTCCAAATAGATGGCATCGGGTCAACCCGCACGCAATTTCCATTGATAAGAAAGTCTGATGAATTCGAGCTATTAGCACATGAAGGAATGCCTGAATCTGGCTCAAAGTAAACTTTACTAAATATTTCAGTTTGTTGTTTAGATACTGGAACAACGCTGTTCTTATTCCTCCATCCCTTCCCTTATAACAAAAGAGAATATTTGTTAACCTTGATGACTTTGACAGGTAAAGAGAACTTGGATTCCCCTTTCAATGTTTTATAAGGTTTTCTGATTTGAACAAAGTCCTGAGCAGCTATATTAATATCTTTAACATTGTGCCTGAAGTCATAATTTTCTTTCTGTACCAACTGTTTCTTTGCAACCGTAGATCTTAATTTATCCAAGTCTATCAAACAATCATTTCCTTCCTTATGCTTCCTGTTCTGTAAGAGCCATGAGGGAGTCAAATTGGTAGTAGCTTCTCTCCCTCTGAGAAGTTAAAAAGGAGTAAGTTCCGTAGTAGAATGAGGGGTGGTATTGTATGCCCAGATTTTTTCCTGGAGGAAATGAGCAACATCAATGTTCATGGCAATAGCTGTTTGTATACCTTCTTTTAAGATGCGGTTGGCCCTCTCTACCAAACCATTAGATGAGGGACTATAGAGTGCCACTTGTGAGTGTCTAACACCAAATTTCTTGAAAAAAACTTCAATTTTATGAGATGAAAAATGCACCCCATTGTCAGAAACAATAGTAGTAGGAGTGCCTTCAACATGGAAGAGTTTCTCCAGGAACTTCATAACAGATTCAAAGTCAGCTGACTCAACAAAAGAGTAATATATCCACTTTGAATAGTAGTCAATAAGTACAATGAGAAACTTCATTTCTCTAGGTAAAATATGGAAAGGACCAGAAAAATCAATGGCTAAGCTATCCCACGCTTTCTTTGGAAAAGGAACGGGATGCAACGGTTTGGTAGTACTCCTCCAATGTTTGTCTGATACAACACAATGTTCACAATTATCAATAAAATGTTCAACTTGATCATATAAACCAGGCCACCAATAAGACATTTTCAATTTTTTAAGTGTGGCGGAAACTCCTAGGTGACCTGCATGAGCAATTTTGATAATTTTATGGCGTAGATCAAAAGGTGGAATGAATAGGTTTCCCCTCATGCAAACCTCATTATTGTATGACAATTCCCCTGACACTTGTTTAAAAGACCTCATGACTTTATCAAGTGTTTTCTCTGCGGGCCAACCACATTTGATGAAATAAGCTACACAAGACAATGTTTTGTCTGAAAGCATGGCTGCCTTCCATTCATCAATAGTGACATTTCCGGCACACGCTGAAACAGCCTCTATTAAACCAACTACACACTCATCCTCCTGACAATCCAGCTCATTACCAGAATTCTCTAGTGGCATGCGAGATAGAAAATCAGCCCGAATATGCAAGCCATCTTGGATGTACTTGACAGTTAAGTTGTATTCCTGTAATTTGGATTGGATACACACTAAGCGGGCAGAAGCCTTTCCCAAGCCATTACCACTAAGTAAATAAACCAACGGTTTGTGATCAGTGAATACGTCACATTTCCTGCCCCATATATACGTTTTAAACTTTTCAACAGACCACGCACAAGCAAGGGCTTCCCTTTCTATGGTACTATAGTTTTTTTCTGCATCAGAAAGAGATCGAGAAGCAAACGCAACAGTATTCTCCCTACCATTGACAATCTGCCCAAAAACAGCTCCTAAACCTTTTAGACTGGCGTCTACTGTTATAAAAGACTCACCACCCGATATAAAAGGTTTAAGTGATGGTGCTGATAACACTAAATCTTTGATTTTTTGAAAAGTAGTATACCTTGGTATCCCAGACAAATTTCTGTCCTTTCTTGAGTAAAGACCTCAATGGTTGTACAATCAAAGCATACCCGGACACAAAACGGGCATAGTATTCGCAGAGACCCAGGAAAGAGCGTAAGGCATCTTTATCATAGGGTGGAAGAGCATTTTTAATAGCTTCTAGATTACAAAGTTTAGGTCTTATTCCTTCCGCTGAGATGGTGTGGCCAAGATATTCTACTTGTTCAGCTAGAATCCTGCACTTATCCGCTTTGACAGTCATACCATGAGATTGCAGAATGTCGAAAACTTTGATTAAAAGAACAACATGCTCTTCTGATGTGACACTGTGAACTAAAATATCATCCTGGAAAGCTACCACATTATTCATCCCACTGAACAAAGAATCCATCATTTTTTTGGAAAACGGAGGCTGCGGAAGCCAGGCCAAAAGGAAGTCTGCAATATTTATACGCCCCAAAAGGAGTGATAAAAGTAGTGAGAGCTTGAGATTCATGACTTAAGGGTATCTGATGATATGCTGAATGTAGGTCAATGGTAGAAAAATACTTTGATTTCCCTATACTAGCTATGAGCTCCTGTATGTGGGGCAGGGGATGACAATCTACTAATATGTTTTTGTTGAGTGACCTCAAATCAACACATAATCTCAAGTCCCCTGATCTTTTCTTTGTGAGAACAATAGGTGAATCCCATTCAGAAGAATCTGTGGGAGTAATTATGCCTTCAAACAATAATTTGTCCAAAAGCTCTTTCAACTGTTCTCTAATACTTAAGGGTACTGGCCTGACTTTGTGAACCACAGGTAGAGCTTCTTTTTTTAACTTAATACTATGTTCAAATCCATTTACGTTTCCCTCTTTGTCTTGAAATACCTTAGAAAATTTCAGTTTAAGATCACTGAAAACTGACCCAGAAGATACCACCGACAAAACAGAAGTGGAGCTCGTCTGTAAATTAGCTAACATAATAGGTGTACAATGACCCGGGCATAGAATAATACCAAGCTTAGCTAAATCCCTCCAACCAACAATATCTCTACCATTGACGGCTACATAGATTTTAGTATGTATTAATCTCCCTAAAATAGACAAATTTGACACAAAAATACCCCAATAAGTCTATATCCTGATCACCAAAAGCCTTTGGATTAATATCCGGACACTGCAACTCAGGAGGATCTTGCCATAATGCATAATAAGTCCTGTCAGCAATGATGGTCACAGGTGCCCCAGAGTCTGCTATGATCATTAATTGCTTCTCACCTATACTGGCTTCACAAAGGGGTCCTTTGATTATCCCTTCGTCAAAACTTTGATCCTTGTGTGTACCAACAGTCAACACAATCGGAGAGTCTGTTCATGCATTCGGAAATGTCATTCTCTGATGCTGTAGTGTAAACATTACTGACACGCATTTTGGATGTATTGGTACTGGGGTTAGATTTAAATTTACCCATTCTGCATACTTTTTGGAAATGGCCAATTTTTCTACACTTCAGACATCTTTTGTTCAGAGCAGGACAGGAAGAGCAATTCCCTAAATGATTATAAGACCCACATCTAAAACAGGCAGGCATGCTCATATTTTGACCGAAATTTCTCTTACTTCTCTGGGATTTGTCAGAAACGGTGCAGACAGTATCTTCCTCTACCAGCGAGCTAACACCCACTTGATAATTCAAACTAGATAGAGCTTTGGAAGATACAATGGACCTTTCAATACTTTTTGCAATATCTATGGTCTCTATTAAGGTCGGGTTTCGGCACGCCAGAAGGCGTTCTTGTATTTTTTTTTTAAAACAGAAGAAAACAAATTGATCTCTGATGTAAAGATCAACATTGGCACCAAAATCACATTTGGCTGCAAGAACACGCAATGTAGCCACATACTCCTCTACTGACTCATCAGCAGCCTGCTTGCACATGGCAAAGTTAAACCTCTCTAATAAAACGCTGGACTCATCCGCATACTGCTTCATCATTCTAGCTTTTCCCTCTTCATACTCATTCCACAACATACCATCGGAAAGGGGAGGAGGAACGGGTGGCAAATTGTCAAAGACACGTTGCCCTGCTACCCCCAAGTGATTAAATAACAGGGCCATTTTCCTTGCAGGAGAGAACACATGGGCATCAATGGCTACAAGGTAGTTCTCAAATATTCTTAACCACTCTGACCACTTCAACTCTGGCTTCCCATTTTTTGGTAAAAAGGACGGAGGTTGGACGACATTTTGATAGGAAGCCATCGCAGGAAAATTTGATAAATCTAAAACACAGGCGTGCTATATTTACATAAAACACCAGTTGCACCACTGGACAAAAGGCAACAAACTAAGAAATTTGTAAATGCTACCTAAAAAATCTGTGAGAATGATATCAAGCCAAGAGAAAACTAAAACTATAGCTGTTTAGATAATAGGACACAGAATACAACTGATGACAATTATAATAAAAACAAATCTTCTACTTGCCAGCAACAAGTAAAACAAAAACTACATTTCCCCATTTCTGGCAATGACACAGACGGCAGGCAATAAAAGTAACACTTTCACACAATAACAGCAGAGTTTAAGTACAGTTGCTATGAAAACAATGTCTTCTAGGTAAATGATTCAGAACGTGGAAGAACATCTAACATAACAAGCGTTTAAAATATAAATAGAAATACATAACATATTACACCAAGCCTTCTGAATTGATTGGAATGTCAGCAACGCTAAATAAACCCTGAAACGTATAAATGTTTCATACTGGTGCTGAGACTACAAAAATAATATTTGACTATTCCAAATACCCTCCCAAAAACATCCCTTTTGAAAAATGAAGTTTGACTTTCTCAGAGTGGCTTTCACCATGGCTGTCATTTTGTCTTCTCCCAATGACTTTGCAAAACCTAGTAATCTCATTTCAAAACAATATGCATAACTGCTTACCTTTTTATGCTCCTACCATACTCACCATGCTCAGATAATAATATCTCTGGGTCTAAGCATTCCATTCAGTCCTACAACGTTCCTAATCAGAGCTGGTGAATAAAAACATATAAATATTCGGTTTATATGCTTGTAGCATATATTTTCATTTATATGTTTCAGGTGCCGAAGGTTTTGTTTCTGGTTCACAGAATACAGTATTTTTAGCTGTAATAAGTAGTTAAAGATTATCTCAGCTAGGTTCCTATGGACAGGGATAGAACACTTTATTAGATAAGGGCCAATTTGACTCTGCATCCATTAAGTTGTAAAAAGATACAGCTTTTACCAACACGGTGCATGACCCCAAAACTGGTGCATTGCGCCCGAAGCGACGGAGTTCCTGATCGGGCCTCTTCCACGGGCTCTGGAGCGGTAGCAGCTGATTCAGGTGAGTTTGCTACATGTGGCCCAAGCGAGCTGCACACAGCAGTCAGAGTTAGTTCTTCATACGAATTTGCGCCTCCGCAGCGACTGGAGGTTTTTTGCAGCTGCTCTGCCCAGGGTAGGTTTTGGGTGCGTCATACGGTGAGGGTGCGCAAATCTCAACTAGGTCGCCACCGCAGCGACTGGAGGTTTTTTGCAGCTGCTCTGCCCAGGGTAGGTTTTGGGTGCGTCATACGGTGAGGGTGCGCAAATCTCAACTAGGTCACCATAGCCTGACAGTACACAGGCTGCTGCCCGATCAGCACCCCTGGAGGACCTATTCATGTGCTGAGACATCTGGAATGAGGGGTTATTATCAACAAGTCCCCATGACCCACTGCGCCAGCAGGTGAGGATGCAGATCCTGAAATCAAGGAATGACTGATCTTCCATAGAGAGAGTCAAGTGATAACCTTGTAAATGTGAACAACGCTGCCTCCATCACATACGTCACAGTTCCTTTCTTACTTGCTCAGGCGTGACATACATGACCCTCACTTCTCAACAATGAAGTTGGAAACCTCTTTGCAGTACTATAGCCATACTTCACTTCATCATTTGCAAAAGAGAAGCGGAATAGATGTTGATGTTGTTCTCTTTTTAGTGGCTTGAACAGGAATGGTCGTTTTTGCACTTCTATGACAATCATTTCTGGTTACACATGATGTGGGCATGCTATTGCACAACGTGCCGACAAAGTCAAATGCGTCAAAATGGAAAATGCGATAGTTATGACTTACTCGTGCATTATTTATTTATTCATTTTTTAACAAATGCTACAGGGTCAAACATTCAAAAATATAATAAATTGGCAGTAGGGCTGCATTTTGAATACTATACCACATGCATGTTCCCACATTGTGTGTGTAATATTAGGAATAGATGAGTTAGCACAAAATGTACAGTAGAACAAGACATAGAGGAGGCACTTTTAAACACTCATACGTGCAGATGTATGTTTGTTTGATGTGGACGTAAGTAGGTGTTGACAAACTTGTAATGTGACCACAATAGGAGAAGAAATGGAAAGGCATTTATGAGGGCATTCAGCATGATCATTACATATGTTGTCAGCAAACACATGCAGGTAGGTGATGGTAACAGAACATACTTTTTGTTCACTATTACCTGGAAACACACCAAAAGATGGAGACAATAGTGTTGCAGGTCAGTAAGTGCTAGGTCATGGGTACTCACAAACGTTTTCTCAGGGGCCCAAATTACAGTCTGGTTTGTGGCCGAGGGCTGCACCGATGGGCCTACCAGTAGGGGCGAGGGGAGTTGGGGGGTAGTCGGGGCAGGACTACTGGTGTAAACAAAATCACCCCTTTTCAAAACATTACTAGACAGTGCTGTATTTCGAAGCCAGATATAACTAAAAAACTACAAGGAGGACATTTTGCTAATACAGTCTTATTATCAGATAATAGCAATCTTAAAATGGATTGCATGGTAATCCTTGTTAACCGGTTATTCAGCACAGGCTTAATGAGGCACAGGTTTACCTGAGTCCAAAAAATAGGTTGTCAAAGAAAGATATGCAAAGGAATTATTTTAAACTTCATGTCTCCTATTAGTGTCCTGTAATCTGGTACTATGTCTGAAACAGCAATCCTTAAGAGCTGATAAAGTTGTAAGTCTGTAAGTTTATTTCTGAGTTTACTCTCCAACAGTTCCATTGTGGAAAACAAACTTTCGCAAACATATGTTGACCCAAACATACAAATTACTTTCTGGGCCACTGTACAAAGAACAGGACATTTGTCAGAAGGCACAATATTCCGGAATTCCTCTGGTGATGGCCCTAAAAAGATGTTTTGAGAGCTGAATTGTGCTCCATGCCTATCATCTCCATTTGTGCTTGCATTCTTTTCATGCCAATAAGTTCAACAGCATCGACATTTCGTGCACCCACCATCCAGGAGTTTTCAACCAGTCCGAACGGAGGGGTATGGGCTATGAATTGAGAAAATCACCTTTAGATCTCCCCAGAAATTTCCTCAAGACATGAACTAACATTTAGCGTTGGGAGCATTTCTTGTGCATTTGGAAACCTCTGAGTCACAGCCAACAGTTTTGGGTAGTGGGATAAGCAACATCCAGTTGTTCTTTGAATTGCACAGGCTTACTTTAAAATGAGTAAATGACATTCTTCATAGAGCACACAAGCTGTTGTTTGCCTTGCAGCATAAAATTGAGAGCATTGAAGTGTGCAGGTAGATCCTTTAGGTCTGGGAATGATTGACCGCTACTTTTTACAAAGTGTTCAGTTTTATGGAGCAAAGCAACAAACCACTCTAGAACTTTCCCTTTGGTTAGCCATCGCACTTCAGTGTGCATCAACAGGTCCGTATATTCAGCTTTGTAAACCAGCAGCATAGCTTTAAAAAGTCTATGATTAAGTGCTTTGGCACGAATAAAATGAACAATGTTCAGTTCTCTGTGCTTTAATTTTGCACACAAAACGTCTTGGTGAATAATGCAGTGGTAGCCTATCACAGTCCGTCCAGTGAGTTTCTTTTTAAGCAGATACAAAGCCCCTGTTATGGCCTACCATGGCAGGAGCCCCATCTGTTGTGATGCTGACAAAAGTGTCTAATGGTATGTGTTGTGTTTCAAAGCAGTTGCAGATGCTGTCCAGTATATCTTCTCTTGTGTGGCCTTGTAGTGGTAGAAGGCAGAGGAGCTCTTCTTTCGGATGAAGTGATTTGTCCAAATACCTCACCCAGACTAATAACTGGGCCAAATCACTTATATCATTAATGGCAATGTTGAAGAATGGTGACTCTAGGACTGCTTTGATCACCTGCTCCTTGACGTTTTCACCCATTGCCTCTATTCTGCGTGCACACATGGAATCTGATAGCTGTAATGTGCTGATTTCTTTTAAAATGCTGGCTTTGTTGCAATAGTTTTCAAACAAAATTTCATCTGCTGAAGGAATCATTTCTTCACAAGCTCTGCTTCGGTGAATGGCTTTTTATGTTTCACAAGCAAGTAGCGTATTTTGAGTGATGCCTCTGTAACAGCTTCAGATTCCTTCATCTGGCAAAAGAAGAGCTGCTTGGAAGGAAGTGACTGCCTTAATGCTGCCACTTTCGACAAACGGAGTTTTGAGTGCAATTGGAAGATCTCAGTATATCATATGTGTCGAGTTTTGTAGTGCCGATCCAGGTTATACCTATTAAGAGCATTTACTTACTTTTTGCAACGCACACAGATGGCTTTCTCTTTTGGTCATTCAACAAACAAGTACTCTTCTTCCCATGCTGTCTGGAATTACCTGTGTTCACTCTCTCCAGCAGGTTTGTTACTGTGCAATAAGTGACAAGGGCCAGGAATCAGATTTCCTCCTCACGATCAATGGACTGACTTATGATCAATGGACCGCCGCCTCACGACAGATGGACCACCGCCTCCTCACGACAGATGGACCGACGCCACGTCACAATAGATGGACTGACAACGTATCTCGCTACAGACCTCTGTGAGCAAAACCAAAGTAACGTTTTGTTTAAACATAAAAAGTGATGTCTAGAAAGAGAAACATGCACATCATGATTAAACATGTAATTGTTAACACGCATGTTGGCCTTGGTCCATTTCCAGAGAAGCATGCTATAAAAAGGATTTTTTGCAATTATACTTGCACCGTGCTAGGCATCATAGTTTCATGCTTAAAAGGTACGCCACTTGGCAACATCTAGTTTTGTCTGCCCACCCCAGAAGTGACAACAGCAAACACAGCGCCGAATTGCAAGGTATCAAAAAGAAGAAATAAAACAGTGATAATGAGGCCAATGAATGGTAAGTAGGCCCCTTTTTAGAGAGTGTATTTTTTTCAGTGCATTAGGTCACCAAGCAATAGAAAACAGCTGTGCACAAAATAGTTCTGCACAGACAGCTCAAGTATTGGATGAACTTGTATTCTAAACCCATTTATGACCATACTTGAGGGTGTAATTCATAATTTCAAGCTGCAAGGAGGTAACCACCATCAAACACAATACAAGTTCTTTGAAGCCCTGTCTTATGTTGCGCACACGTGACCTGTTATTGAAGAGTCCATAAAACCCTTCTCAGGTTTTATGGTTCCTGCTGAATATTTCTGATGCATACATGTATGTCCCCCTAATAAATACTATTTCCTTCAGTAGCTGCAAAGTTATTCATATGTGTTTCTTATTTATTACATTTGGCCACCAACTGTGCTAAAACTGGACAGGCATCAACATATGATTGCACATTTGTTTGTTAAATAAACGTGGAAATATATGTGTTACTGTTTCATTTATACACAAAACACAAAACAAATACAGAAAAATACTGATAAGATGACTAAAAAAATGACTATGGTTAAATACAGACGGAAACTTAAAAACAATAGATACCGTAAAACTGAGAGCCCTAATTAAGGTTATGCCAACAGCAGCACCCTTCTCATCTTGCTAAAGCCTTGTCCCTGCCTGTTCGTTTCTGTCCGATTTGCAGAGAGGTCCCCATGTCCTAAAATCTGCTGAGACAGCATGTTTTCTGACTTATGAGTGCAAGGTAGTCACAAGAGCTGCCCTTGCAATGTTAAATCATACTAATTTCACCCCAGGAATGTTTGCATGCTAAATGGTGTTAATTGCTGATAAATTTTAGACGAGAAACTTTCAAACATTTACCAACAGCCCCTCTAATGAGCCTGTGAATAATTACACACTCCCATGTAACTGTCTCAGAGTTTTAAGAGTCACCATATTTTTGTATGTCCATTTATTTGTGTCTTTTGTGACACCTGCACTGTCATCCATCCACAAGCACTACTGACACATGTCGCTACACAAATATTTAAATTCCAAAGTCAATAAGACAGTCATAAGTACCACATATTGACAAATTATCAACTGTAAAAAAAAAAATCACATATCAGGCGTGTTTGCAGAATGCAAGCTCATCACAGAAGAGTTTCTTCATACTATTCAAAAATAGCATGAGGTTTCGTTACCTATTTTAACAATACTTATTTTATGGATCCTGGAGGACGAAAGGAGGAGTAGACCTACCAGGATTCAAAACTGATACCAGGTAAATGGATTGGTTCACTGAGCCTCCAGACAAATCTATTGTAATACATAATTCAAAATATGATTAGAAAGGTTGTTGCAAAGTTAAAGTAAAACGTACAGGTGTAATCAACGAGCCAATTCAAACTAGGAAATCGTGTATTAAATACACTGATTTCTGAAAAACGTTATAGTCAATTCACACTTCACATGCCTTAGAAGAGTTGGGAAAGTGCTTCTTGCCGAATGTAGACGTCGACAGCCAGAAACCGCACACCCATGCACAAACACACCTGAAGTTTTAAGACACACTCATACCATGCCTGCAGACACTGAGGGGCATATTTATACTCCGTTTGCGCCGAAATTGCGTCGTTTTTTTTACGCAATTTCGACGCAAAACTAACTCCATATTTATACTTTGGCGTTAGACGCGTCTAGCGCCAAAGTCCATGGAGTTAGCGTCATTTTTTAGCGTGGACACCTACTTTGCGTTAATTATATGCAAGGTAGGCGTTCCCGTCGAAAAAATCGACTCCGAGGCATGTGCGTGGGATTTATACTCCCGGGCAAAAATCACGCCCGGGAGTGGGCGGGTCCAAAAAAATGACGTACGGCCGCTTTTGCGCCGTTTTTTAGCGCCTGCAAAAGGCAGGCGTTAAGGGACCTGTGGGCTCTGAAGGAGCCCAGAGGTGCCCCCCCATACCCCCAGGGACACCCCCTGTCACCCATGCCCACCCCAGGAGGACACCCAAGGATGGAGGGACCCATCCCAGGGACATTAAGGTAAGTTCAGGTAAGTGTTTTTTTTATATTTTTTTTGTGGCATAGGGGGGCCTGATTTGTGCCCCCCTACATGCCACTATGCCCAATGACCATGCCCAGGGGACAGAAGTCCCCTGGGCATGGCCATTGGGCAAGGGGGCATGACTCCTGTCTTTGCTAAGACAGGAGTCATTTCTATGGGGGTTGGGAGTGAAAAAAAAATGGCGCAAATCGGGTTGAGGTGAAAAAATTGCCTCAACCTGACTTGCCCCATTTCTTGACGCCCAAGCCCCATATCCCCCTACGCCGGCGCTGCCTGGTGTACGTCGTTTTTTTAACGCACACCAGATGGCGCCGCCGGCTAACGCCGGCTAACGTCATTCAATAAATACGGCGCCCGCATGGCGCTTCAGAATGGCGTTAGCCAGCGCTAATTTTTTTGACGCAAAACTGCGTTGGCGCAGTTTTGCGTCAAAAAGTATAAATATGGGCCTGAATACTCCATTTACTGGCGGAGAAACATCAGGCATTAGATGCGCAAGACCCGGGGAGTGGCGGTGGGGGGCTCCGTCGTCCTTTCTATGAAGGCCTGTAATGAGCAGGCTGCGGGCTAAGACAGTGTTGGTAAAGTCGTCAGAGAGTGCTGGCGGCAGGCGCATGTGAAATACAGGCAGCCAAGGTAGCAGAAAGCTTACCACAAGGCCCGGTAAAAGTTATCTATGAATGCTGACTTTGTAAGGGCCTTTGCTATCACCACTATCAGGTGTATGTAGTCACAACAGCCCACAGATTAGGGCCCCTATTTCAGACCAGCTGCCAGTGACAATTTTTACTGATAGTCAATACGGCTTTGGTTTATGAAATCATACGGATCCCCAATCGGGAATGGTGAACAAGTGAGATATCTCCTTGAGGCATTACAGTTGCCTGAACAGGTTGCAGTGGTCAAGTGCCCTGCACACCATAGTGGAAATGCTCATGTAGCATTGGGCATCAATTAAGCTGATGAGGTTGCAAAGTACTTTGCTCACAATGTCTGTACAGTTAATGGAGAGTATACAAATGAGGGAATGGATGAGACCTACTACAACCTTTTGTTACCAACTGCGGACACACGGGAAGAGGTAAAGAGGCTTCAGAAAGAAGTGTCAGAGGTTGAACAGCAGAGTTGGGTCAGAGCAGATTGTGTCAAGAGAAGGGATGATGGCATTTGGGTTTCAATGAATGGAAGACCTGTATTGTGAAATATAACTAGTTGCCTACAATGGCTAACCATTTTCATGGTCCAGGTCATGTTGGTAAGAATGCCATGCTGCGATTGGTTTAATCCCACATTCAGGGTGATGGCTGAAGTGTTGTGTAACAGATGTGTATGGTGCCAACAGAACAATGTTGGAAAGAGAACTGCAGTAACACTAAGGGCCAGATGTATGAAAAAAGCCTTTTGCAAATCGGAAATAGAAATTTTTAAGAAATCGCTATTTCTGATTTGCAAAATGCAATGTATCATATTTGTGATTCGGTAATAGCGATTTCTTAAAAATCGCAAATGCTATTACCAAATCTCAAATTGCGATACCGGCCCCCATTCGCATCTATGAGCCTGTCGCCCCATATTTGCGAATATTTTGCATGTCCCAAATTGCGAATTCCGAACTGGAATTCGCAATTTTGGGAAATGCAAAGTTCAGGGTGCTGGGGGCCTAAGGCCCCCTCTGCTGCACCCCAAAACATTTTTTAACAACATTGTAAGGTGCACACATGTCAAAAGGGCATGTGTGCTTTACATGTAAATTTTAAAAGTGCATTTTAAATGCATTTTTAAAATTTGCACATGGTTACTACCAAGTTCAACTTGGTGGTAATAGCGATTCCTTAATGCCCAATTCGCATTAAGGAATTGCTTCATACATGTGCTTTAGAAAGCGCAAATAAGGATTCCTTATTTGCGATTTCTTATTTAGAGAGTCGCAATTTGCGACTCTCTAAACATGGTCGCAATTTTAAGGAATCGCTATTTTAGCGATTCCTTAAAATGCATTCAGGATGCCTTTGATACATTTTGAAAGGGCTTTTTGCATTCGCAAAAGGGCATTCGCACTGTTTGCGAATCCAAAAAGCTTTGATAAATCTGGCCCTAAGTCACATAGGAAGATCAGGAGGACCCTTTTAACAGGATGCCGTTGGACTTTGTTAGAAATGGGGTCTTTGGTTGGCAGTCAGGTTACCCCCTGTCCAAGCAAGGACCCTCACTCTAGTCAGGGTAAGTCACACACAATCCAAATTATCCTGTGCCCACCCTCTGGTAGCTTGGCACTGAGCAGTCAGGCTTAACTTAGAAGGCAATGTGTAAAGTATTTGTGCAATAAATCATACAATAACACAATATAGCACCACAAAAATACACCACACAGTATTTAGAAAAATATATAATATTTATCTGGGTATTTGCAGGTCAAAACGATCAAAGATGCAGTAAGAAATTTTAGAGATATCACTGAAAAGTGATATGAAGTGCCTTAAGTCTTTAAAAAGCAAATAAAGTCTCTTTCAAGCACAAAGTACCTGGTTTGGAGTGAAAAATCTCCGCAAAGGGCCCCAGAGGAGGAGATGCGTGGAAAAATGGTGTGTGCGACGGTTTCGCCCCTTCACACACGGACTTGCGTCGTTATTTTTCATGCGGGGAAGACGTGTGTCGATTTCCGGTGCACGGACAGGTCTCCTCTGTGGGTCGCGGGGTTTTCAGACGCCCCGGGGTCTGTGCGTGGAATCCTGGGCTTGTTGTCCGGCTGCGTGTCGTTACGGTGGGCTGTGCGTGGAATTTTCTTCCTCACGGCAGGCGCTGCATCGATTTCCTCTCTGGTAGTCGGGCGGCATTGTCCAGGCGGGCCGTGCGTCGAAGTTCCGGTCGCACCGCAGGCGTCATGTTGATCTTTTCCTTGCGGGGTCGAGCGGCGTCTTTCCGGATCGGCGTGCGGTGAA
The DNA here is from genome assembly GCF_031143425.1 of Pleurodeles waltl. NCBI lineage: Eukaryota > Metazoa > Chordata > Amphibia > Caudata > Salamandridae > Pleurodeles > Pleurodeles waltl. The sequence continues at coordinate 1,607,766,054 of NC_090444.1, forward strand.
TTTTTCACTGCGGATCAAGCTGTGTGTCAAATTTTTCGCCGCACAAGGAGTCCAGTTGAAAGAAAGAAGTCTTTTTGGTCCTGAGACTTCAGGGAACAGGAGGCAAGCTCTATCCAAGCCCTTGGAGAGCACTTCTGCAGCAAGGAAAGAGTTCAGCAAGGCAGCAGGCCAACAGCAAGGCAGCAATCCTCTGTAGAAAGCAGTCAGGTGAGTCCTTTGAGCAGCCAGGCAGTTCTTCTTGGCAGAATGCAGGTTCTGGTTCAGGTTTCTTCTCCAGCAAGTGTCTGAGGTGGTAGGGCAGAGGCCCTGTTTTATACCCAAATGTGCCTTTGAAGTGGGGGAGACTTCAAAGAGTGGCTTAGAAGTGCACCAGGTCCCCTTTCAGTTCAATCCTGTCTGCCATGGTCCCAGTAGGGGGTGTGGCAGTCCTTTGTGTCAGAGCAGGCCCTCCCCCCTCCCAGCCCAGGAAGACCCATTCAAAATGCAGATGTATGCAAGTGAGGCTGAGTACCCTGTGTTTGGGGTGTGTCTGAGTGAATGCACAATAGCTGTCAACTAAACCTAGACAGACGTAGATTGTAAGGCACAGAAAGATTTAAGTGCAAAGAAATGCTCACTTTCTAAAAGTGGCATTTCTAGAATAGTAATATTAAATCCAACTTCACCAGTCAGCAGGATTTTGTATTACCATTCTGGCCATACTAAATATGACCTTCCTACTCCTTTCAGATCAGCAGCTACCACTTCAGTAATGTATGAGGGCACCCCCAATGTTAGCCTATGAAGGGAGCAGGCCTCACAGTAGTGTAAAAACGAATTTAGGGGTTTTACACTACCAGGACATGTAAACTACATAGGTACATGTCCTGCCTTTTACCCACACAGCACCCTGCTCTAGGGGTTACCTAGGGCACACATTAGGGGTGACTTATATGTAGAATAATGGGAGTATTAGGCTTGGCAAGTACTTTTAAATGCCAAGTCGAAGTGACAGTAAAACTGCACACACAGGCCTTGCAATGGCAGGCCTGAGACAAAGTAAAGGGGCTACTAAAGTGGGTGGCACAACCAGTGCTGCAGGCCCACTAGTAGCATTTAATCTACAGGCCCTGGGCACATACAGTGCACCTTACTAGGGACATATATAGGTAAATTAAATGGGTATGATCCAATGTTACCATGTTTAAAGGGAGAGAGCATAAGCACTTTAGCACTGGTTAGCAGTGGTAAAGTACGCAGAGTCTAAAAGCCAGCAAAAACAGAGTCCAAAAAGTGGAGGGAGGCAGGCAAAAAGTTAGGGGTGACCACCCTACGGCTGTCAGGTCTAACAGACTTTATTGAGATGTCTGTGTGGAAAGGGTTGAGATATGTCCTGTTGACTGTATGCATCTTCTTGCGTTGAATTAAAGCTTACCGGATCAGAAAAAATGACAGTCTCTCTGTAGTAAAACTGTTGTTAGGATAACTGATACCCAGGTTTATTTTTCTGACTTCTCTGGAATCAGATTGAGGAACTCATTTTAATAATGAGGTCCTGAGATTGTTGTACGCAGCACTGCAGGTGGAATAGAGACTACATCGAAGGTATAGACCTGAGGCTTCAGGTCTTGTCCAACAGGTTAATTGTGCATTGAAATCCAGACTGGTGAAAGTGTGTGCTTCAACATCTTTGAAATGGCCTGATGCCTTGCCACCTATGTTGATGAGTCTTTGCAGTGTACCTAATCAGAAGACAGAACTGTCCACCCATGAGATCTTCATGGTCAGAGCTATGAGACTGCCCGCTATACCTGTAAATGTGCTTGTGAACATTACAGATTATATGATCCTTGAATACTGCAAAGAGATCGTTAATGTGCTACAGTCTGTGTCTCATCAGGTTGGAGCAGCCGCAGCCCCTCTGCATCAAGAACAGTGCCATTGCCTCAGTCCCAATGACTGGGTCCTGATGTTGAAACATGTAAGAAAGACATGTTTGGAGCTTCGTTCTTGTGGGCCACTCCAAGTCATCTTAGTGACAGTGACAGCTGTTAAGTGTGGAGGTCTCCCTAGCTGCATACATGCTTACCTTACTTGCAGAGTTGAGTGTCCCTTTGATGTGACAACACCTGTTCCTGAAGTACCAGTGTTGACAGAGTGACAACGGGAACAAATTAGTGAAGCTGTTGGGGATCAAACAGAGCCTGACACAGCACGTGCTCATTCAAAGGGAGGTCTGAAGAGATCCATAGCTGAAGCTGAGGCGAAAGAGTCTCGTGATGACCAGTAAAATTCAAATTCAGACCCTGACAAAGGACCCTGTGCTGTGAGGAAGCAAGTGGAGACTGGAGACCGTTGGCCCAGAAGACAAGAAAGAGAGAAACCAAACTTTCCCAAGGTGCCTGTGCTTCAGACAACCCGAGAGGACACTGAGAACTCTGATCTAAGTGAAAGTGATTATCAAGGATTTGCATTGAGAAGGTCTAAAATAAGTAGAGTGTGCCCTATCAGAGTTTGGGGATTACGCTGCAGATCCAACTGAAACTCCTTGAACTGAATATTGTGCTTGAATTCCATTTTGAGTTTTCTGTGCTGTTGGATACATTGAGACATTTAATTCTGGATGTGATTATGAGTGACTTTGTATTGTGTCTGATTTAGAGACTTTGCATTGACTTTGTTGGGGTATTAAGAAGTGTACTGAGGCTTGCATCTGCGGAAGAGGAGAGGATTGTCCTTTAGAAGAAAAGTAGTAGGGCTAAGGAAAGCTCAAGAAGACCTTGTAAATAAATCTGTTGCTATTCATCTCTTGGACTTTGTTTTGCTGCTTTGCACAGGTGAAACTTGATGGCTGCTGCTACATTCTACCATAATGATCTGATTTTGGGAAAGGCATGGAAACCAATCAAACGTGTAGGTGCAAATACATATTAGGTGCTGTGGCAAATAATTTATTGTCTGGTTTTCCTACACAAAGGCTGAGTCCTAGAGATAGTGGCTTATATAGATTAGATGATAAGGCTTTAAACATAGTTGATTCTAGAGGAGATTATTCTGCAAATGTATATTTTAGACTGCTTTATGAGTACATTGATGCTATTGACGCAAGGGATTGTTATGTCTATACGCAATTATCTGCTTTCTTTTCAGAAAGCATCACTTACCTTAACATTCCTTTGACCTATGGAGTTTCTTGCTGCTTTTTATTGAACAAATTTTAGAGACTAGATACTTACCAATATTATTTTTTGAATTATAATTTAGTTCTTTCAGAGGTTCCTATGTTCAAACATTTGAATAAGAATCCTTACTTTAAAGGTGCAGAAATATCAGGCAAGTATTCTTATCTCTTAAGCCACTAGACACTGCATATGCACACAGACATAATTTGACTTGTTCAATGACCGATGCAGAGAAGAAATTTCTGAATCTAGTGGAAGACAGTAGGAGCGATTTAAAGTCTAAATCTGAGGAAGACCATAAGAAACAACACAGATGGAATAGAGAAGAAATTGAACATCAAGTGAAGGAAAACCAACCAGCGTTAGCTCTAGATTGGCAGCAAAAGAGAAAGTTAGGCATGCACATTTATCAGAGTTATTTGGACCTGTTATTTATAGGGAAGAGTGAATGTGAACACACCTTTGATGTTAAAGGAAATAATTAATTATTTTTAGATGGGAAAGATCCTGTGATTCGTGGAGTATACTTTATTATTCACAGTATGCTCACTTTAAATTCCCTAGGGGATGGCGTGGTACGTTCTATTTCAGCATATTCTTCCTGAATATTTACCATGCGCAACATTTCAATAATCCTGTATGGGAAACGAAGCCTATACTAGAAGAGGTGTTAGTGCTGGAGAAGTGCTTGGAGATATTTTTGGTGCATTGATTCCATCTGTAAGTGTGATTCCGAATGATTTGAAGACTAGAAAGCTGTCTACAATAAAGGATAAATTGGCAACTAGTACAGCAAATTCCTGGTTGCTTGTGTATACAGAGATGGTAGCAATAAGATCTATGGTTTTGCAGAACAGACTTACGTTAGACCTTCTTCTTGCAAAAGAGGCAGAGTCTGCCAAATGTTCAAAGTTTAGAAATGCTGTATTTACATCCCAGACAAAAATAGGAATTTGGAGCAATACATTCAGAACATTTCTGGTTTGGCAAAGGATTTGAAGGAGTTGGAAGCAACAAGTGCATAGGAGGCTATTGGAAACAGATTTGCTGATCCAGGCAGGTGGTTTAGAAACTTGGGAAGTGAAGTTGTTGGTTTGTTCTGAAGCCATTGTTGGCTATTGCCATTTTTGTAATAGTTATAGTTGGTGGCTTAAGAATCTATCGGAGGATTTGAACAGCAAAGAAGAGAAACAGAGCTGATGTTGAGCTGGAGGAGAATAGAGTGTAAATATTATGATAACATGAAGCCTCTAGAGGAGTCTAGGTAGAAACGGATAAAGTACAAGGTTCTAGTCGGTCTCACTGAAGGAATTTATCATGATGACTTAATTTGTCATCAGCGGGGGATTAAGAACGCATAACTTTGGTTGTACCATCATGTGTTATAGGAGCGACATAATCATGTAATCGAAAATACATATATTGTGTGATTTAACATTACTAATGTAAAGTGTAACATTTAGATTGCATTACTGAAGGTGCTGCACAGTAGAAAAGTAATCATTTGTGTGTGTGTATGTGTGATCTAACAAGTTGTGTTTTAATACATGTGCACATTTATACTTGTGCATTCTGAGCATAGTGTTATGGTGTAACTGCATATAATCAACTCTCATTCATAACTTTTGTTTTGTTTATAATTGTAAGATGAACTTATAAACAGGCATTTTGAATGCACATTTGCTTACATTGCAATATTCTTTATTCGCAGGTGCATTCGTACGAGTCTACAATTAATGAAAGTCATATTGCATATTTGAGATAAGTGAAGTATGGGAGGATACTTTAGCAAGGACAAGGAGTGTTAAGAAACTGAGAAGAAAAGTCTACTGTTTGTGTACCAAGCTCTTAGAGACTCTCAAGGTTGTCCTGATGTTTGACTTTTGGTATAAGGACTTGATGGGAGTTGCCAACTTCAACTGTGCAAAGAAGATGGAAAACACCTTGTATGGATGACGTAGGCTTCTCAAAGGTTCTATAGGTTTAATTGGTATTCACTTAGACAAAGGAAGATTCTCTTTAGCCTCTGACAAGAGCAGGGTCCCCCTAAGACTTGCAGAGTTATTGACCTCCTACTCTCTATCCATTTGTGTAGCTTTATGCTACACAACACCTCTCAATATCAGAACTTCTACAGAGGTTTCTGTTATGCTGACACTTTCCTATATTTCCCTGAAACTTAACTAGGATTTCCATTTAGATTATTTTAGGGTACTTAGATTAACTAGGTTCTCCAATGATTAGACAAGAGGACTGCAATTTGTATACTGATCATCATTTATTTTTCATTAGCTTTTGTATTGCTGCAACCAAAATTCTTATATGCTTGTATAATTTAACCTTCATTCAACGCTTTACTTCACCTTTGGTGATTTTGTAGTTGTATAGCATGTTTTTTGGGATTCATTTACATAAGTCTGGCCTTAATTTATAATAAACTTTTGAACTTTATCTTCTGTATCCATGATTTAATGTGTGACCAAATGGGTTACACTGTTAATTAATTTGAAGTGTTTTAACTCCCTTTTACACTTCGAGACTCCTTAAAAGGTCTTTCGGAAGAAAAGAAGCAAGAATATGGGCCTAAACGTCAACACCTTTACACCACTTCTAATAATTATACACTGTCGGAGGTAAACATTTCCTGAGAATAGTGTAATTTGCGATAATTCATGGCAAACATTTACTATAAATGCAACTGAATAACAAAACACAAGTGCCTCTTGTTTAAATACATTCTCACCTCAAAAACTGATGTAAGGCTGCATTTTCCACTAAAATAGAGGATTCACATTTTTTACTTACTTTCGCATAATTTTCTTGTAATTTTGCATAACAATACAATTGAAATTATACGAATTGCTCACGCCCCTAGTACTAAACAGGTGGTCGCTGACTACAAGAGCTTCAGGGTTGTTCTATAATTCCGTAGTCCCTGCACACGTAAGATACGATACTATATAGTGCCTGAGGTCACTTGCGAATGCTGGACAGAGTAGATAGCAATGTACAGAAATGACAACGATGTAATTCAGTGTTTCTTTTTTAATTATCTTTACAAGTGACAGAATTTTATAATGAGACTTCATGAAAAGTGATTTGATGTGACATTCTTCGTGCACAACCCAAGAAATAGATGGTTCAGCATCCCAGATGTTCTTCAAGTCAAGCTATTCATTTCATTGGCAGAGTGGGAGCAACTCTAGGTAGGCCAAGGCCCACTTGAAAAAAACATTTTTCTTTAGTAGCAAACATATCTGCTCTTCTATGTCCCCGAACCCAGCAATGAATGTTGCTACACCGATTGCCTTTGCAATAAGACATTAGCTGTTGATACTATAGCCATGCTTCCAGGTCTTGCTGAGATTCTTCTCAAAGCACCACCTTTGTGGCATAACACTGCAATTGGTAAGCTGGCTATGCCATTCTCAGTCCTCCCTGAGAGAACTAAATGATCAAACGCCAGCTCGCACACCAAAACAGAGGAATCTATAATGATATTGTTCTGGAATGTCTTTTAGGGTCCTAATTGTCAGAGATACTTCCTTCCTGACTACCGGAAGTGCAAATTCATGACTGACGTTTATAAATACAGTGAAAGCGGCGGATGCATTTATTCTTAAGAGCCTCTTTATTCTCAACTTGGAAAACATCACGTGATGGGAGCAGAAACGTTTCCTTATTGAGCCACGTAAACCCCAGGCAGGTTTGTTTTTTGCATGACAAATGAATGTTGCCTTTGTTGATGTAATGGGCGAAGTTGCTCAGTGAAAGGTGATAGATCCCAAGAGACAACTGGCTCTTTTGAAATATTCAACCATATTTAAGATACCTGACCCATGCGTCGTAGTGGCCATATTTAATTAACAAATTCTTGCCACTGGGTCCGTCCCCAAGATGTTCTCATGTAACTCACTGGGTTTTAGCAACTCTGCCTAGTGAGTCAGCTTGGAAAGTATTTGTTTATTGTGTGTTGAATGGAAACAGAATGGCGTACCATGCACGAGGGCGAGAGAGGACTCCAGTAATGCCTATGTGGAAACTTAGAATATATATCAATTCTGCCGAAAGGGGTGAGGTAGCCAGAGTTGCAGTTGTTGATTGGTAACATCTTTGACTGAAGTTGACAGGTCAGTGAACAAAAGGAGCATAAGGTGTGTGGTATTGTGGAACGCTGGGACCTATTTGTTACCCTTTTTCTACACTTAATTGATAAAATGCCACCAACATGGTATATTTCCATTCATTTAAGTAGACTTTACAATAAGAAAATACAGCAAGTAATGATCTGTGAATCAGGTTTCTCCATTTTACAACCATAGTTAACACCTGTGGTCAGAAAAACATTTGTCTACGTTCCCCAGTGTTCACTTTTACTTGTGTCTAACCTAAGGTGCACAGAGCCCCATTCATAATGCTAGATTCAGTTTTGATTTACTCTTACATTTTCAGTTGTGTGGCACACTTTCTCATAGGAAAAAAACTTTATGATTCAAGGCCGAAATATTTTGTATAAATATCTGCAACCATTTGTAATGTGCAGCCATGCTGCCTGCCTTAAGGGAACCCTCGTACACCAGTGTGAGAGACGAAACAAGCAAGAGTGCTGGGTCAGCCAACTGGGTTAGCACTGAAGGGGAGGGCCCAATACAAAACTTGGGCGTAATGGTACCGCCGGATGTGGGGCATGCACCAGAGGGGACTCAGATGCATAAGAGAGGTACGAAACAGGAGACTATTATTTTTTAATACGTTATATTGGGTTTTTTGCTTTTTGGAGACATACAAGTGAAAATCGTGAAATGGAGCAGCATAGCCAAATAAACAATATTCATTCAGTATTGTGAGCTTCCATTTGGAAGGCAAATTATTCAATTATTGCAGTGTTCTTGTTACATCACTATAATATTTAGCGATAAAGATAAACCAGATAAATGTATTGATTAACAGTCCATAGGACAATCTTGACTCCCCTCGCCTCCCTAGCCCAACTATGCTGCTCCCAGTGTAAAATAAAAGGAGAAGAATTAGTGGGGGAAGATCCAGTCTAGGATGAGAATGGATTAAAAAAAAATAGGCGTCCGAGGTGTCAGGTCCGGGAAGGACTGCTTCATTGTCTCTCTGTGTAACATTTCAGCGGTTTTTGAATTAAACAAATCATGTAGGGCTTCCTATTGCAAAGAGATACGTCTTTTACCCAGCCACAGTATTCTCTCCGAAATGCATCTCTTTCAGCCAATTCTATGTCAGGACCAGAGGCTCCGATTATGCTATCTCTTTCTTTACTGTCTTATATAGCAGCCTCTCAAATACAAGTAAACAAAAAACTATACATCCCATGATGCCTCACATAATGTCACATGGCCCAATCACCAAGCATGACCTCTGTCCATAAGACTCTTGACCCTCAACGTCACTTCCTCTTTCTTTGCTGCTTTGCAGCAGATAAGTGCCTCGAACTTTACTTATACTTGATTGTACATGATTTAAATGTGATTTTATGTCTGTTTTATGTTTGTGCAGCGTCGCGATCTAGCGCGCTTTATATGTTTATGCAAGCGCATCTCGCGCTGTTGATTTTATTGGTATTTTCCGATGTTTCTTTTTTGCCCGATTTTTAGTGGAGCGGGAGCTTTACTGCGTGTGCTCCACGCAGTCTTTTCTTTATTGTTGGCATTCGTGCGCGAGCGCACATAGTCTCCGAGCCGATCCTCAGTTTCACTTTCGAGTGATCGGCTCATCGAGTTGCTACGCGCGTGTGCAAGGGCACACGAGAATTTAATCTGATAAGTGCTCCCAGATGCCCCGTTTGTTTTAACAAAACGTGGGTTGTAAAATCTGTATCAGGCTTCTGCCTAGAGTGCCATCAGGCAGCTCCCTCCACGTTTTATGGTATGCCTATATTAATTTGCCTGAGTTGGGGTTTTTGCACTCCCCCTTTTCATTTAAAAGGATATTAAAACGATATTAAAAGATTTAAGACAGATATTGTCATCTACTTTAACATTATGTTATTGAATATATATTTCCCTTGCTACTTTATAACATGGCTTAGTGAGATAATCAAGAGGCTGAATATTACACAGAAGAATTGGGGAACCAATTAGAAGTTAATTTAGTGGAAGCCCTTGATATTAGGGTCCAGCAATCCATGAATGATGCTCTAGTGCGAGCCTTGGGACCCTTTTCAGGACAGCTTTTTGACTATGCTCGCTCCAAAGGTTGGGTACAAGGTCAACAACCTCAGCCCGAAGGAAAAAAGGCAAAAGCAAAAAATTTGGAAGAGGCCACCACAGATATTAGTGGACTTTACGCCAACGCCTTTGATAAACTGCACAAGAAGCATAGTGGAGAACATAACTATAATTCAAAGAAGGATATTTCCTTTTCCCCTTCCTCCTCTGATAAAGATTCATCTTCCGAGGCTTCGGACGACTCAGAACCTCCAGTTCCCAGTAAGAAAGCAAAGAAGAGTTTGCCGTCTTGTCAGGTTTTAGACTTTGACCCCACAGAAATTATGCACCCCAGAGCTTCCAATTGGGTTCCCCCTCCTGAGGTGGCCCAATATGTGCAGTCTAACATTAGGAAAAGTTTCGATAAAGAGGTCCGGTCTCGATTAAGAGCTGAGTGCCCCAGACCAGATTTAGAGGGTAAAGTCTCTGAGACCCCTGAAATAGACCCCACTATGGTTACATGTATGAAGAAATTTGCTAAAGATCCTAAGAAGGTTTAGATAGATCATGGCGTAGTTGCCAGGACAAGCTTTTGGACCTCTCTGGTCCATTGACTAAGATTCTTGAGATGGCTTACCTGGCTAAAGAATCAGGATCTCCGGTAGACACAGATGTCCTTATCGGTTGGGCCGTTTGTCAACTAGGAACCACTAATTGCGCCATATCTTCCGAGCGCAGGAAATCTATCCTGATGCGCATCGATCCTAAGCTGTCAGATCAAGCATCTTCTGAAGCGGGTCCTTCGGCCGAGGGACTTCTTTTTGGGTCTTCTTTTATTAAGGATCTAGCCAAGTTCTGTTCCACCTTTTCATCACTAGACAAAGCCCAGATGTCTCTCCAAAAAGTTTTTAGATGGGGCCTTTTTGTTAGGGCCGGTCGTTACGGAGGACGCATGCCCGGCCGAGGAACATTCAATAGTCCTCAGAACGATTACCCCAGGGGTAGAGGAGGTTGGTATGGTGAACAGGACTCCACCTTCTACCCCACTCGTCCCAGAGGTGGGCGCTCTCGCTTCCGCAGAGGTCCTCGCAGAGGGCAACAAGGAGCCATGCAGGACACAAGTTTCGCAGGTGAGCATTATTCATTTCTCTCAGGTCACACTTGGGGGCAGAGTGGCATTATTTTTAAGAAATTGGAGAGAGATCACCAGAGATCCATGGATTCTCCAAACGGTGATGGGTTTTCACCTAGAATTTATCAGTACGACCAAACAACACAATCCCCCTCTTCAGATGTGTTTTCCCTAGCAAATCAAGTTTTTATGGACAAAGAGGTACAGACCTTATTAGAAAAAGGTGCCGTACAGTTTTCCTCCCTCACCCTTACGGTTTTCTCAGCCCTATTTTTGTAGTAGACAAAAAAGGGGGAGGACACCGATTAGTCTTGAACTTAAAGGATTTCAATCATTGGATTCTGTACAGGCATTTCAAGATGAAGGGCATTCACATGTTGAGAGATATTCTGTTAGAAGGAGATTGGATGGTCCTTCTGGAACTAAAAGATGCTTATCTGTCGATTCCAATTTTTCCTCCTCACAGGAGATTTCTCCAATTCCAGTAGAAAGGCCAGTGTCTAGAGTTTCTTGCTCTCCCGTTCGGTCTGTCATCAGCCCCTTGGTGCTTCATGAAGCTACTGAGACCTGTGATGGAATGGCTAAGAGCCAAGGGAGTCCGACTGATCATATACCTGGACGATATTTTACTGATGGCTCAGTCTCCCAGGGCCTTCTGTCTCATTTGAACTGGACCATCAGTCTTCTGCAAGATTTAAGTTTCCTTATCAATGTGCAGAAGTCATTGTTGAAACCGACTCAGGTGATAGAATTCCTCGGTTTTCAGATAGATTCAATCCTATGTCAGCTTCTTCTTCCCTCGCAAAAAATTTGCAACATCAAGAGGGAATTGAGGTTGATTCTGACCAGCCCGACAGTTTCTTTAAGGAACATAGCCAGGGTAGTGGGATTGCTAGCCTCATCTATTCAGGTGATCTTTCCAGCCCCTTTACATTACCGGGCTCTAAAGAGACTCAAAATCAGACACCTGCAACAGGGTCTGAGTTACTCGGAACAGATCCCATTGACTGTTGAGGTAAGATCAGAGATTCAATGGTGGCTTCATCAAATGGAAGCCTAGAACGGCAGGGCGATCTTCGGATCTCACCCAGAGGTGGTGATCGAATCTGATGCCAGGCGTTGGGGTTGGGGAGCCCGTTGCAACTCTCTAGTGACAGGAGGCAGATGGTCGGAATGGGAACAAACTTTACATATCAATTGCCTGGAACTTCTTGCGGGTTCCTTTGCCATAAAGACTCTTTCCCCTCAGAAGACAGATTGTTGCATACTATTGCGGATGGACAATGTTTCAGCAGTGAGGTATGTCAACAAACTGGGGGGGACGAAATCCAGAATCTTGGCAGAGATTGCCAAGGATTTTTGACACAGCGCCTAGAGGTTATAGCGGAATATCTGCCGGGAGACCAGAACATTATAGCGGACTGGAATTCCAGATATCTGACAGATTCCAGTGACTGGAAATTGGATCCAATGATTTTCTCTCAGATAATCAAGGAATGGGGCAGTTGCGATGTAGATCTGTTTGCTTCTCGCCTCAACTTTCAGATTCCAAAATTTTATAGTTGTCGCACAGATTCCTGTGCGATGAAGACGGATGCATTTCTCCAGGACTGGTCTCAGTTTCGGGGTTATTCCTTTCCACCATTTCTGATGATTGCCAGGGTGTTGTCTCAGGTTCGGAGACAGGAGACAGAGATTGTTCTGGTGACACCCTTCTGGAGAGCACAACCTTGGTTCCCTATAGCTCTGCATTTAGCTTGTGCCTCTCCTCTTCTCATCCCTCCTCGTCGGAATCTTGTTCTGAATCAGGAGGGCCTTTAACATCCAATGATCTCGTCAGGGAAGTTGACTCTGTTAGCTTGGTTGATTTCAGGTCAAGATGGAGTACCCCAGGTATTTTGCAACAAGCAGCGGATTACATCAAACAGGCCTGGGCCAGTAGTACCCATAAAAGATATGAATCAGCCTGGCGCAGATGGAATAGTGGGTGTGATGGAAAAGGTGCCAATCCGGTGGAAGCACATATTGCTTTGATCATTAACTTCCTAGCGGAATTAGCAAGTTCAGGTTTAGCATATTGGACAATCAATAATTTTAGATCAGCCATTTCAGCGGGGCATTTACTTTTTTAAGGTAAACCCGTAGGAGAACACCCTTTTTATTTGTAAATTGCTGAGGGGTATACGTCTCTCTAAACCTCCTCAAGCAAAATATTCAGTGTTATGGGATGTAAATGTTATTCTAAAATTCTTAGATTCTTGGCCTGCAACAGCTTTTGGCTAAATTGACCATGCTTTTATGTCTCATCTCTTGTAAGAGAGTGTCAGATTTCAGGGCACTAGACTTAGCTGGTAGAGTATATTCCCCAGAGGGGGTTACCTTTACGGTGACAAGGACTAAAACGAATTACAGGTCAGTATCATATCCAGTGTATCCTGTCAATTCTAAGTTATGTGTAGTTCAATGTTTAAAGGAATATGAAGCTGTTACAGAAGAGTTTAGACATGATGTTAAAGGTCAGTTGTTAATTTCTTTACAAAAGCCTTTTAAACCAGTTACTTCAGCTACTATAACTAGATGGATGAGATGGTTAATGAATGAAGCGGGTATAGATACCAATTATTTTGGAGCTCATTCTGATAGAGGAGCCATGGCCTCTAAATCATATGCTCTGGGTTTCCGCTTGGAAGACATTATGAAGGCTGCGGATTGGTCTTCAGAAAATAACTTTTGTAAATTTTATCATAAACCTGTGTCAGATGTAGCATCTGTAGTAATGGAGCAGCTTTAAACTAGCATAATCGGAGCCTCCGGTCCTGACATAGAATAAAAAAAAAAATTCTAGCTTACGCATCAAGAATTTTCAATTCTATTAAGGACACGGAGGCAAGGATTATCCCACCCTTAGGAACAATTGCTTTTGAGTAAAAAATTAACTGTTAGAATTGATGATTTATTGTTTTACCCACGCTATTTAAGGTCATTTATATGGATATAAATTTTATTGAATGTATTCAATTTATTTTGGATATTATCTACCTGTTTTATTATTTATAGGTTCTGATCAGAAGAACTCCTGAATTCTCTCGACTTCATGAAAAGTGTTGTGCATAAGTTACTTCCTGGGACTGTTCTTCCCTTCGAGTTGGATTCTTCAAGTTCTTGTTATCCGGCGGGAGTGGACGTTCCTGACTCCTGAATTTCTAGTCTGATCTAAGAAGTTTTGTTTCAATTTGAACTGTATCTGATTTGACCAAAGAAAGAGGAAGTGACGTCAAGGGTCAAGAGTCTTATGGACAGAGGTCATGCTTGGTGATTGGGCCATGTGACATTATGTGAGGCATCATGGGATGTATAGTTTTTTGTTTACTTGTATTTGATTGGCTGCTATTTAAGACAGTAAAGAAAGAGATAGCATAATCCTCGCCTCCGTGTCCTTAATAGAATTGAAAATTCTTGACCCGTAAGCTAGACATTTTTTTTATCCCCAGGGATCCTCCTCTTTATGCCAACTGTCTACAGTGGGGGCCACCGGAAATTTCCACTGTCTCGTTTTGTGTCTCTTGGCGAAGAGTGAAGCGGATTCACAAAGCGAGAGAGGGTCTTAGAGGACTTGCGGCGAATATAGAGGTCCAATATGCAGCGTTCTAGTGTGTGTCAGTGCAGAGCTCCCACCAGATCCGCCAGGGCGGTATGAACGCCTGCCCAGTAGGTTCGTAGAGAAGGGCAGGACCACAGCATATGTATGAGATCAGCGGACCGTTAGGGCATCTGGGACAGTCTGAGGATGCTGCAGGAAATAATATACGTAATATTTGTCACACATAATTTGCCCTATATAATAAAGAGAACTGTATACATTTAACGAGGGGGTTGCGTGATATTTTGCTGAGGTATTCAAGCATGAAACACCATTTCCTGTCATTCAAGGCCTGAGCTATGTCCACCTCCCAGTGAGTCCTAAGGGTTGCCAGCTGTATATATGAGTGTACTCGCATGCCCTTACACAGCCACTTGACCAGGTGTCTGCCTGTTCCCATCTCATATATCACCTGTACCAGTGAATGTGTTTGTGCTTCATTTCTCTCGCACCACCCATGTTTTGCAAACATAGAGTAATATTCCAGCATGTAAGAGAAGGAGGGATCCTGGTAATCCATGCATTTGTGTATAGTCTTGGTGTGACTTTAAAGCACCGTCAGTGAATAAATCACGGCTTATATGTACTCCTACTGTATCCCAAGGATGAATATAGTGGATGTGAGTGGGCCCAGAGGTGTTGGTTTACCAAGTAGAGGCCTGTTGGGTGTGAAACGAGGCACTATTATAACACTAACTACAGGGAAGACCAAAACACTTAAGGGAGCTTTATGGAACAGATTGCCTGACTACAGGGCTTGTTGAGTGCATAATATCCTGGAGAAAAGAATGGATACGAGAGCAGAAGGGGAGGGTGGAAGGGATTTGGGGACTTTTTTTATAGTCATTGGAACTTTTGATTGCACATTCTAGGAATACTTGGATTAATATGGCAGTTACCATTGTATATGTGAAACACAATAAAGAGTATACCAAAAAAATGTGATGTATGTTTGCCTGGCTTATTTTTCAGTCTGCCTTTAGTAGAACTGCATTTTAATTTGGTTGTGGATTCTAAACATCAGCTTCTCAGTGGAAGTCCCAAGTGATATTTACTATTACCATATTTTCAACATAAAATGTACACTCTTAGGTATTTGTGCTGATGCATGATATATGAACTGAAGACTCTCAAATGAGCTAAGTCTAAATTTGCAGAGGCTTTATTCAGATTATGAATCATGATGACTCACCTCTAAGAGCAATAGTTGCATGATACATGATAGGACAAATCATGGAGGATGCAGTGGTAGGCCATGCCCAGACAACAAACAATATGAATCTAAAGAATGAAACATTTGTAGATTATGTGAAAGTAATAAAAAGTAATCTACCCACTTACTATGCTAGAGGCTTCAGGTTCATGTTTTGGGAGGGAAAATTGGAATGGGGGTAATGTAGACTAAAATATTTACTAAGTACCAGAGCATGTAACTCTAAAATGCAACTGTAAACCGAAAGTTAAGAGAATTCCTCAATTCACTTTAACACACCTCCCTCAGCCCCCATGCTGCATAGCAAGTGGAGTAATCATCTTTTGTCAACGGGGAGCCAGTGGATGTCTCTCAGGTGGGGTGTGATGTGGTTGTGGCGGGGTACGTTGAGGATCAGTCGGGCGGAGGCGTTTTGGATGCGTTGGAGGCGCCGCAGGTGTTTTGTCGGGATGCCTGTGTAGAGTGCGTTGCCGTAGTCTAGCCTGCTGCTGACGAGGGCCTGTGTCACTGTTTTTCTTGTGTCTGTTGGGATCCACTTGTAGATCCTGCGGAGCATGCGGAGAGTGTTGTAGCAGGAGGAGGAGACTGCGTTGACCTGTTTTGACATGGAGAGGGAGGAGTCGAGGATGAAGCCTAGATTGCGTGCGTGGTCGGTCGGTGTTGGTGGGGTTCCTAGAGATGTTGGCAACCAGGAGTCGTCCCAGGCGGAGGGGTTGGGTGTGACGATGAGGACCTCCGTCTTGTCCGAGTTCAGTTTCAGGCAGCTGTTTCTCATCCATTCGGCAACGGCCTGCATTCCCTCGTGGAGGTTGGACTTGGCGGTGTGCGGGTCCTTGGTGAAGGAGAGGATGAGCTGGGTGTCGTCGGCGTAGGAGATGATGTTGAGGTTGTATTGGCGGGCTACTTGAGCGAGGGGTGCCATGTAGATGTTGAATAATGTTGGGCTGAGGGATGAGCCCTGGGGTACGCCGCAGATGATTTTGGTGGCTTTGGAGCGGAAGGGAGGGAGGCGGACTCTCTGGGTTCTGTCTCTGGAGACTATGGAAGACAACTACAAAGAATTACCATAATCCACTGGTGAATATAATTTTCATAGCCATGCTGCAATTGCCCAAATATTATTCCAGAATTTGGTGACACCAAGCTTCCCACTTGAACAATCTTCAAACAGAGACATCATGTAGCACACATCTTCATTTCATCCTGCCCGATTTTCTCTGTCACAGTTTGGCACATTTATCAGATACATTTCAATTGCCATTCAATCCCAAAATTGTGCTATAAAAATATAATCAGCACTCTTTTTGCTAAGGAATTGATATTACTGTTAACGCCAGGTTGTCATCAAACTAGTCCCTGTAGAAAAATTCTAGATATGGTGTAAGAAAATGCCTCTTTTCATGATCATCTCCATTTTTTGGACTGATGCTGCTGGCTGTTTCACTCGGTGCACTGGAACTCTGTTAAGCATGCCTTAGTGTATGTGCCATTACCCCTAAAACATGTTGAAATTGGCTAGACTCCTAGCTGGCATATTTAACTTACCTAGTATACAGTACACAGTAATTAATGGACAACAGCACTTATTGTGCCACCACTAGATTAACAGTGCAAAATATGACTGGAGGCATGACATCAGTAACCAGACTGTGCAGATTTAAACAGCTAAATAAGCCTGTGAAAAAAACCCTTTTGACAGGCCTAACCCCCTTCTAAATATTATTAAGTCACTCCGAAGTAGGTCTTTAACGTTCAATAAGGCAGGGTGAATGATATTTAAAGTCAGGGCATGTAAAAGATTAATGTAAAACATATCCTTATAGTGACAATTCCCCAAACACAATTTTCACTGTAGCTGGGTCAGCTGTTACATAGGAAAGCATTGGGGTACATTATTAAATTTAGTAAAGCTATTTCAGCCTAGAAACCAGAAAATATGTTTAAAATGTCTATTACAATCTCAATCCAGTGGTAACATTGGATGTCTTATAAATATTTCACAAAATGTACTGTTAAAAAGTCACCCTTAACCTGCCTAAGGCCTGTAGAAGCCCATTTGCATGGTCTCCACTGAGAACCAGGAGCTGAATAGGTCCTTGATGTGGTGTGAACTTGTTCCAGAGCATAGACAAAGGGCCTAAGTGTGGGGAGGTGTTCAGCTTCTCTGACAGGATGTGTATATGGACAGTGCCCAGGAACTTTATTATCTTCAAAGAGGTCTACCCTGTCAAAGGCAGATGTACCTAACACCTGGACCTGCCCCTTCTTTTCTCCTGCTAGCCAGCCAGGCACCAATCCCAGCGGGCAAGGAGCTGCCCCAGGACTGGGGTTGAGTGGCCACAGATGAAGGGTTGCTCATTTCCCTGCCAAACCTCTAGGTTGGGTACAGGAGCACTGCACAGGGGAAGAAATGTTCTGCTACCTTGGTTTTAGGTAGAAAGGGGCACTGTGGGATTGTTTGCAGTAGGGCACACATGAACTGCTGCAAATGTAGGTAGTGTTACTCCTAGGAATTTTTTCCCTATTGGTTAGGGAATATCCAGGAGTAACTCTCACATTCCAGCTAGTGCCAGGCATAAATGTGACACCCTGGGCACACTCTTCAGAACACTACTGGACTGCACTTGCTGTTGAGACATGGGAGAAGACCCTTAAGGGCTTGACCTGCTCCCACTAGTACCCAGCACAAAGAAGTGAACTTCATGGGTTTATTGTCTTTTGAGCTACAAGGACACAAGACCTGCAAGAAGTCCACTTTCCTGGAAGATCCCAGCTGACTGGTTTCAAAAGGGCCTTGCCTGGGCCCAGAGGATGGTGCGCATTGAAGTGAGTTCTGATTCTAAAGTGCTATTCCTGAAGTCCTGGAACCCTTGTCTGGTGTCAGAGTGTACTTCTCCTGCCTAAACCTGAAAACTTGGGACACAGAAACTTTTAGCTAACTTGTTTCCTCAAGAACCATCACAAGACTAGGACCAACCTGCTAGCTGATGCGTAGAGAGTGCATCACCAGTAGGCCTGACTTTGTTGCAGCCTCGTTAAGTTTTTCTCTGCAGCAGCAAATCCGATTGAGGGGCCCTGACACCAACTGGCACCTGATGACATTGAACACTCCTGGACTACAGCCTTGCCCAGCTGAGGAAATCAACTTTTCAGAAAAGTTAGTCCAAGGTAGAAACCCATGAGACCGACGTCGAACAGCATTTAGTTGTTGCTGACAACTTCTTGTGTGTGAACTCTAGGTTTTCCCCACTTGGAGCTTTGCAAGTCTTCGTCGACGGCTTCACCGAGACCCAAGTCCTTCATCAACCCATCATCTTAGCCTGCTGCCTTGCTTCTCTGAGGACTCTTTCTTCTTAGAAATTATATAAATGTGAAGGTAACTGTCCTACGGGACCAATTAGATTTGTGAATTCAACCCACGTTCCATCGTGGTTTGCCTTAAATCATACCCTTGTCCCATTCAAACACAATCAGTTGCCTGACCCTGGTATTTATTAGATGATGTCATTGTTCTCATTGATAACAGTCCAAAGAGTCTCAGCAACAGTCCCAGTCCCAGCTCAGCAAAGCCAGACCGATGGACCAACCAAACATTTATGAGTCACATCTTGGCGAATATTTAGACATGTGTAGAAACAATCTGGAGAATTGCAGAAGAAATGCATGTCTGATGGCTGTGGACCATGAACTCAATAAACCTCACGGAACAAAAACTTGAGGGCTAGTAATGCAGCTGCCATTTGTTGGCATGTTGTGCTTTTTGATGCAATTTTTATTTAAACCTTTGAACATCCATATTGCTGGTTCCCATTGATGGATTATTGTAGTCTTGGTGTAATTTTGTTCATTAAAAGTGTTTTTTATTGTGTTGTGCTTTCAAACTTTTCATTGTTTTGGTACTTCTAAATGCTTTATACACATTGTTTTAATTTAAACCTGTCTGCTCTGTAACATAGCTACCCAGGGTTGAGCTCAGGTTTAAATTACTGAAAACGTTACCGGCCCTAACAAGAAGTGTGACTACCATCCACCTCAAGTCTTAACCTACTTTCCCACAGCTGTGACTAAGACAAGTGTTTCAAAATATTTGAGATTCAGTGTGTATCTGCCAGAACGTTGGAATCAGAGGACATTTATTTCTTGCTCTCCTCAGTTCCTCTGTCTCTGGGGCAGTGTGAAATGTTTGAAGTTGGAGGAATGAAGTTGGGCGACTATGTTAGTTTTCACTCCCAGTTAGGAGGAGAAAGGTCCCTGCATGACTTCAGAGAGGGTACACTAATGCCTTGATTAGTGAGTTTGTGGGCATTTTTCTGATTTTTGGCTTCAACGTATACTAAAATCACATTTGTGGGCTGAGGGCTGATGACTGACTGAGGCATAGAATACAATCCAGAAGTAGGCACTGTGGTCAACAGGGACACACCACATGCACAGCCATCTCCTGAGCATGACTACTGTCAGCTCAGTTTATTCTATAGGCTGACAGTGGCAGATCATATCCAAAAAATGGAAGCAGGAGTTGCATGTATCAAAATCACACCTGGCCTACAAGGAAATGAAAGTCTTTAAGGCCAAATTTAACATGAGTAGGTCTTTGGTCAAAGGTGAGAATGCAGCATGATGTTTCTTCCATTCTGATTCAAAATAGTTATATTTACATTTCAAGAACGTATGAGGGGATTGTGTAATCTGATCACCATAGGGGCCCAACAACGTTAATATGTTGGTTTGGCTATATCTGGCATGAGAAGTAGGTATTTGTGAAAAGAGTATTATGGACTGGGAATTTTGATGCCATCTTACTTCCTTGAACAGACTGAAGAAGATAGGAAAAGACAGTGAGTGGACAGAACATGCACAATTTTCTCGGTCAAGCAAGCCCATTCTCTAGTAAACGTTTGGCAACCATAACAACGTCCCTTGAAAAGCCATTTGCATGGTTCATCTCAGCAAACAAGAAATATTCCAAATGTACTGTTTTTTTTTGCTATCCCTGATGTTCTACCTCATACATGTTTGACCCCACTTTACCCTGATATCTGTCAGATGATTTCAACATTCACATTGATATCAGTCCAAAAATTATCAGCAACAGTCCCAGTCCCGGCTCAGCAAAGCCAGACCGATGGACTAACCAAACACTTATGAACCACATCTTGGCCAATATTCAGACGTGTATAGAAACAATCTGGAGAATTGCAGAAGAAATGCATGTCTAATGACTCTGCACCATCTACTCAATAAACCTCATGGACAACAAAAATACTTGAGGGCTAGTAATGTAGCTGCAATGGAAAAAGCAACGCGTGCACAATTGAGGCAATAGAATTGCGCCACTAAAGAGATTACTGATAGACCAGTAATATCATCTAAAGTATGCATCACTTGAAAAAATAAAGCTTGAGAATTGGGCTGGAAGAATTGCTTTGAGAATTTGGCATGAACATACAAATATAGCCAATATGAGTTTAGCATCAGCACCAGGATACACTCCCAAGCGAGTTGTGCACTATACAAATACACATAACATAAGTGTGAGAAATTGGGTTTTTGGGTGGGGGGGTGTGGACCCATCTCAAGCAACAGTCACAGTCCCCGTCAGGATGAACCACTAAAGTCACTAAAATAACCTTTTGCTTAAACCTCTGGTAGCTTGACACAAAAACAGTCAGGCTTAACTTAGAGGCAATGTGTAAAGTATGTATGCAATACTCAAACGTAATAAAGTGAAAACACAAGACAAGAAACATTCACCACAAAAACAGAAAAATAAAGCAAAATGTAATAAATGGTTTGACACCAGAATGAAAAAATCTAGTCAGTAGAACCAGAGATATGCAATTTAAAACTTTTCATGTAAGTACAGCTCCTAAAAGTACAAAGTGCTACTTGTGGTTATCTGGTAGTGCACGACTAGGTGAAAGTCACAAATTCAGGTCACCATGATGGAGCATGGGCCAGATACAGGGACCAGGTTAGTACCACTGAAAAAGATATCTTATAACTCCAGCGCTAAGAGTTACGTTTGTGGTGGAGGAGTTGGGTCCACCATAACTTCATGTTGGTGCTTGGCAGGAACGTGGTGCAAACTGGCTCGTTCGTGGTCGCGAAAAGCCCAAAACTCCTAGATTTCAACTTTCTTTCAAGGAGGAGCTCAGTTGTTGAAACATCAAGGGTCTAGGTTCTGGGAGGAATCTCTTTAGGATCAGGAACTCACTCTTTCAGAGGCCAGCAGGGCTCAGGGAGGTCCAGTTACAAATCCAGGCAGGTCCAGTTGCGGCAGGTCAGCTGGGCAGTTGCAGATGGACCTCTGGAGCTTTTTGTGTCCCTCTAGCTCAAAACAGGAGATCAGTCAGCTGACCCTTGGAGTCAGTTCAGCCTGGGATGAAGGGTGCAGGTTCAGTCTTCCTTATCAGCAAACAGGACAGACCTCAAGCAGCAGGGCAGGAGAGCATCCTTCTTCTGTAGTGCCAAGAGCTCCAGGAGTATACTGAGGAGTAGGTCAGAGAGTTCCCTTTTTTATACAACGTTTCCCACTTTGAAACAGGATACGCTTATAGAGTTTCCTCCTAATGAGGTGGCTGTTATTTCCTGCCTATCTGCTGTTGTCCCAGTCTGCCTGTGGGTATAATAGGATACCTTGAAGTTTTTTTTAGAGTGTGCTGAACCATTGCCTTTGAAGTGTAAGGGTAGTAGATTACAGCCCCCCACCCACTTAAGTCAGAATGGACCACCCAGACCCTCTATTTTGACAGTGTCTAGGAGGAATATACAAAGTCCAACTGCCAACTCTACCTAGTCATATGACCCAGGATACAGGCTAAAAGCACCAAATGGTTAAGATAAGAAAATGGCAACTTTGTGGCCTAAAATCTGACTTTACCATTAAAGAGAATTTTAAATTAGAATTCCTTAGATACCAAACATGGCTTTCCTACCTGCTCCCAATCAAACATTAACACTTAATTTAATAAGGTAACCCAATGCTATCCTACAGGGGGGTAGGCCTCCCAGTTGTGAAAAACAAATTTGTTGACTTGTAAAACTTAAACTTTTTAATTACAATGCACCCTGCCCTTTGGGCTGTCCAGTGCCTACCTTAGGTTTGACATATGTATTAAAACGGGACTTTAGTTCTGGCAAGAAGACTATTTTATATGGTCGATAAGGCAGGTTAAAAGTGCACACACAGGCTGTGATGGCAGGCCTGAGACATGTTTCAAAAGGCTACTTTAGTGGGTGACACAATAAGTGACCCAGGCCTACCAATAGCATTTAAATTACAAGCCCCTGGTACATGTAGTACCAACTTACAAGTAAATTAAACATGCCAATTGGCTGTAAGCCTATTTTACCATCCTAGAAGGGAAGAGCACAAGCACTTTAGCACTGGTTAGCAGAGGTAAAGTGCACAAAGTTCTAAAGCCAACAAAAAGGAATTCAGCAAAACAGGATGGGTAAATGCAAAAATGTTCGGGAGTGACCATGCATAAAGGGCCAGGTCCAGTAATAAGATAAGGCAAAACAACATAACATAACTTCATGGTGCCTTTGACAAAGAACCTAAACATAACAGATATGAGGGGCACAAAGTATTCCAATTAAGACTCAAATAATATAATGTGGTTGTGCTCATTTATTTCAGGAACTCTACGTGGAGGTGGCGCCTGATAACATGGCTTTTTATTAAAGTAGGCTAATTGACAAAAGAGGTACACAATGAACAAATGATCTACTCACTCAGAGCTCATATTGCCAGATTTAGTAAAGCTTTGTTCTGGTGCTAGTGTGGCCAAAGCAGTGCAAAATGGTGCATGATGTAACAGGTGTTTTGTGATGGAAAGGTTTGATTTTCACAGAGAAAAAAACACTGTGTGTCAAAGAGACATTGCTGGGGCAGATCAACACAAAAACCCTTACCTGAAGGAAGCATAAACATGGGGAAAACAATACATTGCATATGTACTGCAGTGCAAAGCACTTTTGCAGTGTGTGAGAACCTTCTGAATGTATCTATTGTCAGAAATGGGGTCTTTGGTTGGCAGTCAGGTTACACCGTGTCCAAGCAAGGACCCACACTCTAGTCAGGGTAAAGGAGAATCACCCTCAGCTAACCCCCGCTTACGCCCTTGGTAGCTTGGCACGAGCAGGCAGGTTTAACTTGAGAGTCTAGATGTGAAGTATTTGTACCAACACACATAGTAACTCAGTGAAAACACTACAAAATGACACAACACAGGTTTAGAAAAATAGGAAATATTTACCTAAACAAAACATGACCAAAACTACAAAAATCCAACATACACAAGTCAAGTCACCCTTCCTGGTGGAGCTCTTAACGGGATAGGCAAGATCTTTACAGAACTGTTTCAGTTGAGCAACTGAGTACCTTTCCAGTTTCCCTAATTCAAAAACAGCTCTAGCTGGTGCAACTCCAGGTTGAGACATGATGGCAAACAAGTGCAAAGTTCCAAAGGCAGAAAGCAAGTTCCAAATGAAGTTCAAAGAAAAGTCAATCCAGGGATCAGCAAAAACATGGAAGTAGAACAAAAAGAAGTCCACAAGACAAAAAGCAAATATCACAAGACAAGTAGTATGTGGTCACGTAGTGGTCTGCATTGAAAACAGTAGTGTACACTTAATCACTATATGTCAAGTACAAATACAAGTCCAATCCCATACCGCTGATCACCAATGTTAGAAATTGGGTCTTTAGTTGGCAGTCAGGTTACCCCCTGTCCAAGCAAGGACCCTCACTCTAGTCAGGGTAAAGGAGAATCACTCTCAGCTAACCCTGCTGACCCCCTTGGTAGTTTGGCACGAACAGGCAGGCTTAACTTTAGAGTCTAGGTGTGAAGTATTTGCACCAACACACACACTAATTTCAGTTAAAACACTATAAAATTACACAACACAGGTTTAGAAAAATAGGAAAATTCATCTAAACAAAACAAGACCAAAACAACAAAAATCCAACATGCACAAGCAAAGTTATTAATTTTAAAAGCAAAAGAGCCTTAAATCCTTTTGTAAACAGTAAAAACAATGTTAGCGTTGAAAAGTACCTGGGTATCGTCAAAATAACGGAAAAGGCTTGCAATGTGACGATTTCTCACCTGCAAGCAAGACCATGCGTCGTTTCACCTTCTCCGGTCGGGTTGGCGTGTGTCATTTTTTCTCTCCGCAGGAGAGCGATGCATTGATCCGGGCAAGCACTCGGGTCTGTGCAGGCATTGCGTTGTTTTTCCATGCCCAGCAAGGTTTGCATCGAAAATCATGCTGCACGGTACCAGCAAAACCACGCTGTGTGGGTTGCGATGTTACCAGCCTCCGTTAGCGGTGTGGAGCGTAGTTTCTCCAGCCGCGTCCGTCGATCTTCCGCTGCAGGCGGATCGTCGATTTCAGTCTCAAAGCCAGCGGCGCAACGTTTTTTCAACTGCGCTTCGGAGGTTGTGTCAGAAATTTACCTGCACGGCGGTCTGTGCGTGGATTTTCAATCTTGGTCTGCCAGCTTCACCTTTCAAGGGCCCAGGAACTGGATAGGGCACCATATGGCAAGGCAGGAGTCTCAGCAGAGAGTCCAGGTGCTGGCAGGGGAAGTCTTTAATGGCCCTGAGACTTCAGCAACAGGAGGGAAGCTCAGGACAAGCCCTTGAAGATTTCTTCACAAGCAGGAATGCACAACAAAGTCCAGTCTTTGTCCCCTTTCACCAGGCAGACGCAGCAACTGCAGGATAGATCCAAAAAGCACAGTCACAGGCAGGGCAGCACTTCTCCTCATCTCTACAGCTCTTCTCCAGCCAGAGGTTCCTCTTGATTTCCAGAAGTGATCTAAAGTCTGCGGTTTTGGGTGGCCTTCTTATACCTATTTTGACCTTTCGAAGTAGGCTTACTTCAAATGAAAGTCTCTCTTGTTTGTGAAACCTGCCTTGCCCAGGCCAGGCCCCAGACACACATCAGGGGGTTGGAGACTGCATTGTGTGAGGGCATGCACAGCCCTTTCAGGTGTGAGTGACCACTCCTCCCCACCCTCCTAACACAGATGGCTCACCAGGACATGTAGGCTACACCCCAGCTCCCTTTATGTCACTGTGTAGAGATAGGTGCAAACAGCCCAACTGTCAAACTGACCCAGACAGGGAATCCACAAACCGACAGAGTCACCGAATGGTTTAAGCAAGATCCCCACTTTCTAAAAGTGTCATTTTCAAACACACAATATTAAAACCGACTTTACTAAAAGATGTATTTTTAAATTGCGAATTTAGAGACCCCAAATTCCACATGTCTATCCGCTCTGAAAGGGAATTTACGTTTTAATCATATTTAAAGGCAGTCCACATGTTAACCTATGAGAGGGATAGGCCTTGCAACAGTGAAAAATGAATTTGGCAGTATTTCACTGTGGGCACTTATAAAACACATTAGTATATGTCCTACCTTAAACATACACTGCACCCTGCCCATGGGTCTACCTAGGGCCTACCTTAGGGGTGTCTAACATGAAAGAAAAGGGAAGGTTTAGGCCTGGCAAGTGGGTACACTTGCCAAGTCGAATTGGCAGTTTAAATCTGCACACACAGCCACTGCAGTGGCAGATCTGAGCCATGTTTACAGGGCTACTCGTGTGGGTGGCACAACCAGTGCTGCAGGCCCACTAGTAGCATTTGATTTACAGGCCCTGGGCACCTCTAGTGCACTGTACTATGGACTTACTAGTAAATCAAATATGCCAATCGTGGATAAACCAATCAACAATACAATTTATACAGAGAGCATACGCACTTTAGCACTGGTTAGCAGTGGTAAAGTGCTCAGAGTTCTAAAGCTATCAAAAACTGGTCAGAAGAAATAGGAGGCAGGAGGTAAAAGGATTGGGGATGACCCTGCAAAAAGGGCCAGGTCAAACATCTATGTATAACAATTAATACCAGAAGTTTAACCCCCCAGTACAGTTCCTATGCCAGACAGCACTCACTCATACCTGCACTGTGATCTGAGGATGTTTGTCATGCAAGGCAGCCTTCTTTGAACACCAGTATTAGGCCGTCATATACTAGATATAGATCTGCTGTGTGTTCCCCCCCTTGTGCAATGCAGCGTAGCAGATTTGGTCCTGTCTTCTGTGAAAAATTAGTAAATCTGGGCCACAGTGTCATTTCCACCCTGCTCAATTTATAAACAATAGCTAACAATAAGATTAATGAAGAGATGCTCAAACATTCCAGGGATGTTTATCCCCTTCACTGCAAGAAGGAAGGCTCATGACACTGAATGAGAGAAACACTTCTCAGATATGCATATGTTTATTTAGTAAACCCAAAAATGCCACACTGTTTTGTTCACAAATATCAATATCTTTGCTGAGCAGTTCTCAGTTGTCTGAAACTGATTTTTACGTATTTGCTCTCAGTCAAGCAACACTGAACCAATCCATTGCAGGGCCATAGTAGCCACACAAAAGTTACTGCATGCTTACTTTACTTATATCACCACTTAAAAAAGCCTCTTATGCAACATTTGTGTATGCTTTAAATGTAGTAACTGTGTCCAGTGCAAATTATTATTGCCACCATGGCGGTTCTCAACATGTTTATTAACAAGTTTGTGTACTAGTTCTTTTGTCTATGAAAGCCAAAACTGATAGGTGTAATGCTTGCATTTGTCTTAGCCACTGATTATAATGTCTACTTCTGTAACAGCGCAGATGGTTAAAACAGTAATATGACAGCACAAGCCCTATCTTGAGAACATATAATCACTTGTGGGATGTGATAGACGCACACTGGCTACACAACATGGCTGATGTTGCACAACAGGGCTGACACTGCATGGCCAGCAAAGAAGGACACATGGAGAACAAAGAACGTAGTTGCTCTATCCTTCCTGGAGCACACCCTCCCCAAACAAATTTTGCAGATTTGCAGAGAAAGGAGTGCACATACATATTATTTACCCAAAATGTGTCTGGGCCCACACACAGTGCTGTCATTTACCCACTACCAGTAAATCAGCAATGTCCGAAAAGAAAACTGAATACTTTTGAAAAATTCTCCAACCACAAACAACCTAAGGAAACATCAATTATCCCTCTAAAGTTTTTTAAAAGTTGCAGAAAAAAGTACAACACAATATCAACAATGTTGCACATATACAAACTGACAAAAATGGGGAGTGCAAGGTCACAGTCTCTCACCTGTGTGTCATACCCACAAGATTTGCAGTGGGCAGGATGCATAACACTCCACGGAGGTAGGACTAAGGTCCATCTGCCAGCGGCGATGCCTTCACAGTGGTGGCAGTGCTGGTGCTGGTGTTGGTGCTGCCAGTGGTGGCGGGAGCCTCCAGCCCTTCCCCTGCAGCCTCAGACGGCTGCCCAATGGGGCTGCTGCTGCTGCCAGTGGTGCTGGTGGCAGTGCAGGTGGTGGTGCTGGTGGCGGTATTGGTGGTGGTGCTGCCAGTGGTGCGTCGAGGCTCTTGCCTTCCCCTGCAGCCTTAGATGGCTGCCCACTGGGGCTGCTGCCAGTGGTGCTGGTGGTGGTGCATGTGGCGGTGCTGGTGACAGTGCTGGTGGTGGTGCTGTCAGTGGTAGGGGAGGCTCCAGCCCTTCCCCCGCAGCCTCAGACGGCTGAAGCGCCATGGTTGGTGGTGGGGGCTCAGATCATGTCACAGCACCAGGCCTCCTGTCCCTCCTGCCTGCAGGGGCAGGCCCTTTGCCCATGGCAGCTGGTGGCGCCTCCTTGACTTGGCAGCTGGTGGTGCCTCCTTGCCCTTCCCCTTGGCAGCTGGTGCAGGCACACTGCCAGTGCTGATGGGTGTCTCCTTGGAGCATCTCACACCTGCAGTAGCTGCCGAAACTACAGTGGCTGTGGACTGGGTGGCTGAGGTGCTGGCCTGGGTTCGTCCCATTCTGGCCTGAAGTGAAGGACGGGGGGAGGGGTAGGGAAGAGGTCAAGGGTGGAGAAGAAAAGCTTCTTAGGGACACTGGGGTGGGAAGAGGGTGAAGGTTTGGGAGTGGAGGAAGAGGGAGTGGTTGTAGGAGGTGTCTGTCTGGTGTGTTTGGGTGCAGGTGCATGGGCTGGATGCTGTTGTGAGGTGGATGGCTGTTGGGTGCCTGAGTGCTTACGTTTGGGTACTTTGGGAGGAGGGGGCACAGACACAGTGGGAGAGGACACAGGGGACGTGTGCATGGATGTGGGGGTGGTGACTGCCAGTGAGGGGCGTGTACTGATAGGCGTGATGGTGGTAGTGGATGAGAATGTAGTGCATGAAAGTGTGAGTGTAGACACTACTGGGAGGGAGGTGGATGACGAGGAGGAGGGGGACACAGTGGAGGCAGTGGATGTTCGTATGTCTGGATGGTGTTTGTGTGAGTGCCTGTGGGATGATGTGTGGTGCTTGTGTTTGCCTGAACCACTCCTGTGTGTTGTCCTGGCTGCATGCTGGTCTGAATGTGTGCTTGGGGTAGGTTGGGTTTCAGGGGAATGGGACTGGGTAGAGGAAGTTGGAGGGAAGAGGCTAGAGACAGGGACAATGGCTGCCATCAGGGAGGAGGCCAGAGCCTGGAATGATCTCTGTTGGGCTGCCACGTCAGAGTGAATGCCCTCAAGGAATGCATTTGTATGTTGCAAATTCCCTGCCAGCCCCTGGATGGCATTCACAATGGTTGACTGCCCAACAGAGATGGATCACAAGTCAATAGCCTCCTCACTCAGGGCAGCAGGGCTAACTGGGGCAGGGCCTGAGGTGCCTGGGGCGAAGGAGATGCCCACCCTCCTGGGTGAGTGGGCACAGGAAACTCGCTGAGGGGCTGCTGGGAGGGCAGTGCTGGTACGGGGTGGCGGCTGTACTTGTAGTTGGGGTGGCCACAGAGGTGTCCGCCACCACCAGGGAGCTTCCATCGGAGGAGGTATCACTTTCAGAACTGTCCCCTCCAGTCTCCGCCGTGGTGCTCCCCGCACCCTCTGTCCCACTGGTGCCCTCACCGTCAGTGGATTCGGCTTCCTGGACCCTGTGGGATGCAGCTCCCTCTGTCGTCGGTGCCTCTTTTCCTCCGCCAGATGATGCTAATGCACAGAAGGACAGGGTGACAAAACAAAAAGTGGGGAGACAGAGGATACATTTGGTCTATGGCAGCAACAACACCACAGTTGGCGTACACAACACACAGGGGACAGCCCTACGCACTAGGCGATGCACTACCAGTTACAATGCTAGTCACCAGGCCATGGACAGTAATACCAAACGCCAGTTGCAGCATACCTGAGACCCACAGATCGCTTCCTAGTAGTGGATGCCCACTAGCTTGTTTGGGGGTGGAGTACATTAGTCCCTGCCCAACATGGAACCTACCCTGCAATGTCCGGCCTGGCCTAGGGGCACCAACAGTTGCACATCCTCCACCCAGAGACCACCCCTGCACATGCAAGTAGTATATTAGAAACTGTACTCACCCCTTTATGGCTGCTGTGATGCCCCCAAGTGCTCATCCAGCTCAAGATAGGCCACCGCCAGTAGGCGGAACATCAGGGGGGTCAGGGTTCGACGGGCACCCCTTCCTCCTTGGGAGGCCATCCCCAGCTGGGCCTCTGCTGTCTTCCTTGCCCAGCGCCTCAGGTCCTCCCTCTGTTTGCGACAGTGGGTGCTCCATCTGCCGTAGACCCCCAGGGTCCGCACGTCCTTGGCGATGGCATACCATACACCCTTTTTCTGATGGGCGCTGACTTGCAGAAAAATAAAAATAGAAAATGGTAGCAGTCATACTGCCCGGCCTGTTACACTCATGGCCCACCATATCCCTCCCATCCCCTTACGCACATACATTGCCCCCCATACATGCAGCATGCTGTCGAGGACCCCTCAACCACACCTCCCTTACACGAGGCCTTCACACACAGCACTCCATGCATTTATGCCCCATGCATCGTGCACACAGTGTACTCACCTGTTGGTCTGAAGGCCCATAAAGCAATCGGTACTGGGGTAGGACCCCATCCACCAGTCTGCAGCGGTGAAGGCAGGGCCCCATGCATCGTGCACACAGTGTACTCACCTGTTGGTCTGGAGGCCCATAAAGCAATTGGTACTGGGGTAGGACCCCATCCACCAGCCCGCAGCGGTGAAGGCAGGGCCCTTTCCCCAGTGACCATGGTCGCTTCCAGACACAGATCACAGCAACACTTGCAGTGTATGTCCTCTCCTGTTAAAGGTCAGGTAGCAAGTGAGTGAACAGATAGGAAATGGCAGTCACGTCCGCGGCGGTTCGTACCATCACCACCGGCGTACATCACCATTGGCTACTGAAACTCATAGGGCCGAATGATAACCAATGAGGAGTTGCACGGCGGTAGTCGACCGCCTCCCGTAACGGCGCAAAACATCAACGTCATTATCTCATTTCCACCTGTCTCTCCACACAGGACAGGCATCCGCCATTTCAGGGGGGGCAGGCCATGGTACCTAACTGTGTCACAGCAGACATAAGCACATTTTGGGACTAAACATCAACATACTGTTTTTGTCACAACATGCACTGCATTGTACATTGAGGAAATGTCAGAAACTGACCAGTTGCTCACCATTTTGCCCCCTAGTAATAGAGATTTGACTTACCAGAGTCCAGTCCTCCTGCTACTCCTGGCAGGCCCTCAGGATGCAGTATTACCAAGACTTGCTCTTCCCATGTTGTTAGTTGTGGGGGAGTAGGTGGGGGTCCACTGCCAGTCCTCTGTACAGCTATCTGGTGTCTTCCAACCACGGAACGCATCTTCCCCCGTAGGTCGTTCCACCTCTTCCTGATGTCATCTCTTGTTCTGGGGTGCTGTCCCATGGCGTTGACCCTGTCCACGATTCTCCGCCATAGCTCCGGTCGCGGTATGTTGGCGGCAGTTGGCATGGCGGTAAGCGGGACTTAGTGCCAATATCATAATGAGGGCCAAAGTCAGTATTGCACCAAAGAAGACAGGTACGGGTTCCTGGTTGGTGCAGAAGATGTCCCACGCCGAATGGATGAATGCAGTCTGATTTGCGTTGCTGGGTTCTGCCAACAAGCCTTGGCTCACGCAAAATATGCGGTTGGCAAAAAATTGCACTGCCCGGGACCAGGAGGGACCTGGTGGCCTCTACCCAGGAGGGGGAGACAGAGAGGGCTCTCAGCAGCAACTCTGAGAGCCCTCAGAAGACCAGGCAGCACCCACAGGAGTCTCACAACACAGGGACGAAGGAGTTGCAAATGGTAGCCATTGCAGCACTACACAAAGAGATCCCATGCCGCCGGAGAACAACTCAGGGAGCTGAGCATTGCAGGATACGGTGCTGGGGACCTGGGCTAGGCTGTGCATAAAGCAATTCTTGGAAGAGCGCACAGCAGCCCCAAGAGCTGCAAAACATGCACTGCACAGGGGTAATGTCTGGCATGGGGAGGCAAGCTCTTACCCCCACCAAATTTAGACAGCTGGACCTTTGGACAGTCAGGGTCACTTTAGTCTACCACCTGCGTTCCAGGATCTACGGTCGTTCTCAGGAGAGGGGACCCAGAGTACCGGTCGTCGCTGCAGAGGGGTGCCTGCTGAAGCAGGGAAGTGACTCCATCACTCCACAGGAGATTCCTTCAATTCTTCTGGTGCAGGCTGAAGACAGGCAGTCCTCTGTGGATGCACAACCTGGAAACTGTTGCAGTTGCTGGCAGGAGCTGGAGTTACAGAGTTGCAGAAGTCATCTTGGATACTTTGTAGCAATGTGTAGAGTTCTTGGAGCAGTTCTGCAGTTGATCCAATGGTAGAAGGTGAAGTAAAGGATGCAGAAGAGTCCTGCTGGAGTCTTGCAATCTGAATCTGAGGAAACACCCACAGGAGAGACCCTTAATAGCCCTCAGAGGGGGATTGGTCACCTAACCAGGTATGGGCCTATCAGGAGGGGTCTCTGACGTCACCTGCTGGCACTGGCCACTCATATGGTCCCAGAGTGCCCCACCACCTTGGAATCCAAGATGGCAAAACCCAGGGACACTCTGGAGGAACTCTGGGCACCACCACTGGGGTGGTGACAGACAGGGGAGTGGTCACTCCCCTTTCCTTTGTCCAGATTCAGGCCAGAGCAGGGATTGGGGTCCCTGAATCAGTGTAGACTGGATTCTGCAAGGAGGGCACCATCAGTGCCCTTCAAAGCACTTCCAGAGCCTCTGGGAGGATACTCCTCCCATGCCTGTAACACCTATTTCCAAAGGGAGAGGGTGTAACACCCCTCTCCTAAAGGAAATGTATTGTTCTGCCTTCCTGGGATTGAGCTGCTGAACCCCCAGGAGGACAGAAGCCCGTCTGTGAGGTGGCAGCAGCTGGGGCTGCAGTGAAAACTTCAAAAGGCTGGAATGGCAGTACTGGGGGGTCATGGTGGAACCCCAGAGTCATGGAATTGTACAGCCAATACTGAAATCAGTATTGGTGTACAATTCCTGGTTGTTAGACACCTTACAAGGCCATATTCGGAGTTACCACTGTGAAGCTATATATAGGGATTGACCTATATATAGTGCACACTTATAATGGCGTTTCCGCACTCACAAAGTCCGGGAAAATAGGCCTGGACTACGTGGGGGCACCTCTGCTAGTGAAGGGGTGCCCTCACACACAGATACTATGCACCTAGCCTTCAGGGTCTGAAGGTTAGACATATATGTGACGTATAAGTGCCCTGGTGCAGTGAAAATGCTGCTTACACTATTTCACTCAGGCTGCAATGACAGTCCTGAAGAATTGTTTGCATGAGCTCCTTATGGGTGGCAAAAGAAATGCTGCAACCCATAAGGATCTCCTAAAACCCCAATGCCCTGGGTACCTAGGTACCATATACTAGGGACTTTTAAGGGCGGTCCATTATACCAATTTGGAGTGGAATACTTGGCTACCAGTATGTAAGAACAAATTTAAAACCAGAGAGAGCATAAGCACTGGAGCTCTGATTAGCAGGACTCCAGTGACACAGTCAAGCATCCTGACAAAAATAGTGAAACAGACTGACATGTAGGGCACAAACTATAAGCACTGGGGTCCTGACTATCAGGATCCCAGTGACACAGTACAAACACACTGACAAACCAGGCCAAAAATGGGGTTAACCATGCTAGAAAGAGACTACTTTCTCACACCTAGTTGTTCACAGGTCTGGGCAAGCTGAAAGGGAAGCAACTTAGACTTCACATTGATGAGTCAGTAAGGTCAACAGAAGGGCGTAATTAAGAAGGTGACAGGCCCCACGCCATGGGTATCACCTTTAGTCATTGCACCAAAACCGAAGCAGCCAGGGATATTCCAGCTTTGTATGGACTTGAGACTCCAAAACCATCATGGCAGATCTACATGGTGCAAAATGTTTCTCCAAGCTAGATCTAAATGCAGGATATCACCAATTAGAGCTCAACCCAGCCAGCCGTTAGATCATGATGTTTTTCACACACATAGGCCCCAGAAGGTACTGGCAGCTAAATCTTGACATTTCTTCAGCCACAGAGATGTTCTAAAAAACCATCAGAGAGACCCTCTCCAGACTAATTGAAGTACTGAACATAAGCGATGATATCCTGATATTTTCCAAGAGCCTCGATGAAAACCACGTGAGGCTGAGGGCCACTGTCCGACGATTGTCAGACTGTGGATTGACCCTGAATGGAAGGAAGTCTTCTTTCTATCAAAACTCTGTTGAGTTTATCAGATACATATTCTCCTGTGAAGGCCTAAAAATACGTACCCATTAGGAATGGCAGTACCGCAGAACCCAACAGAAATTAGGAGCTTCCTGAGGATGGCAACATATCGCAGGAAGGAAATCCCCAATCTGGCCACACTATCTGAGCCACTACAAGCCTTAACCAAGAGCAGCACTTGTAGGTCTTCAGAGACATCAAAGAAGCCCTCCTTGGAGAGGCCACCATGGCTTGTTTGACCCGCAGTGAAAAATGGAAGTAGTGGTTGACATCAGCCCAGGGGGGCTCAGAGCAGTGCTTCTGCAATAATGGATGGACAAAGTCTGGGTCCCAGTTGTATTCACCAGCCGAGCGCTCTCAGCAACCGAGCCCCAGTGTGCTCAGATTGAGTGGGAAGTCTTGACCTTCAGATGTGCGGGTTGCCACTTTCATCTGTATCTGTGTGGACAGCTCTGTTCTGGGTGATTACCGACCACAAGCCACTCATATCGCTGTTCACCAGATCAACCCATTTGGCACCCCCAAGGATTGAGAGGTGGGCCATGCCACTGCAGCCATATTCTTTTGAGGGTCTGTATCTACCGGGGTCAACAGTCCTGCTGATTATCTATCAAGGCACCCCCGGATTCGAGAGGATCACCAGTTCATGGAAGAAGATGATGGAGTTGAATATTTTGGGCAAATGATTCTGCATGGGTCATTTCCAAAAGCACTCTCCCTTCCGTAGATCAGGGAGGCAAATAAGAGAGATGAAGGCATGACCCTGGTGAAAGAGGCTCTTGCATGAAGGCTGTGACAAAGATTCCTGGACGGATCCAAATCACTCACACCTGATGAGCAAATTGCGAGACAACACTTGCAGAGAATGCATAGTGAGCTAAGTAAAAGCAGAGAAGGTATGCTGCTACGAGGAACATTCATAGTGATGCCCTATAGTCTATGGGTAAGAGTGATAGATCTGGCCATGAGGGAAACCAGAGTGTGGTAAAAACAAAGACCAGATTACGGAGTAAAGTGTGGTTTCCAGGCACTGATGCTCAAGAGGAAGAAAGGGTAGGGAGCTGCAATTCTTGTGTCCTTTCACCATGGGAGACCCACCTCCAGCTCCCATACTCGCGAAAGAACCCAGATTACAGCCCTTGTCCAAGAAAAGTATGGATTTGGCAGTTTCTCTGATGGGTGAGTAACTTGTCCTCCTGAACTCTCACACCAAGTTCCCCATTGTCCAGATAGTGCAGTCAACTACCTTTTCAAAGGTAAAAACCGTTATGGATAAAACAGATGTGCTGATGGGCCTACCTGAAGAAATAAAGTTAGACAATGGTCCGCAATTCGAGGGACATGAATTCCAAGAGTACCTGGTGTCGCTAGCCATCCACCACAGAAATATTACCCCTCAGTGGTCCCTAGCCAACGGGGGGTTCAAACTATTTATGAGGACCCTCAACTGACTCTTGCGGATTGGCTTTGATCAGGGAGAAGATGTGGAGTGCTGCCTACATAGATCCTTAAGGGCATACAGGCAGACCCCAAACAGTTCCACCAACTGTGCTCCGGCAGACCTGATGTTCCAGAGCACCAGAAGAGACAGTATTCCTGCGGGTCCGGAAAGGCCACCAGTGGAACAGCATGTGCAAGCTGCACATAACAAAAGGAAGAACACCAATGATAAGCTCATCCGGTCATGCGGGGCGAAAGCTCCATCCCTCCCTGTGGGAGACAAGGTCAGCTTGCGAGATAAACACCCATTATGTAAATACCGGACACTTTATGAACCGGAAGTCTTGAAGAAGGTCCAAAGCACCATGGTCACTATGCAGCGGGGCGACCACACAGTGGTGCAAAATGTGTTGTGGTTCAAGAGGAGCTACAACTCAGCCAATGTTTCGAAAGATGCAGCGAGTGTGGAAGATGACATGGGCTTTGATGATGCCCCCCTGCTTGCATCACCGGGAGGAGGGACTCCCCCCGGACACACTGACTTCCAGAGGCAAGTCACTTGCAACTCAGGGCCCGAACCAAGCGACGGAGAGATATCCTCAACCAGAGATCTGGGACATTGAGATGGGAGACATGTGTTAGACAGGAGTGAAGAAGGCATCTAAAGTCAGATTTCTGACCTCCGTCCAAACCCTGCACTCAGCCAGAGACTGAGGGACCATGTGTGGTCACAATTATCTTTGAGAGAACAATAACAGTTTAAT
The DNA here is from genome assembly GCF_031143425.1 of Pleurodeles waltl. Classification (NCBI taxonomy): domain Eukaryota; kingdom Metazoa; phylum Chordata; class Amphibia; order Caudata; family Salamandridae; genus Pleurodeles; species Pleurodeles waltl. Next base: position 1,607,802,274 of record NC_090444.1, read on the forward strand.
AAAAGTTGGGAGGGATGTAGAGTGCCAACCAGCCTGTACCATATGTGTTTGCAGTTTGTCACTCCAAGGGCCAGACGGGGCTGGGGGAAATAAATAAAGGGGCCTATTGTCACCAGAGGCCATTGCCAGACTATAAACGAAGGGTGTGTGTCATTGATGTGCATGTTGTGTCACTGTACATGCTACCAGGTCTCGACTCCTCATGGAACTAAAACTCAACACCATTAACCATCGCCAACATGAAAATTTGTCAGTTGGAAAGCCTTCAGAATATTGAGGAAATAGTCCATGGTGCCAGGTACAGTTTCAAACCACAGGTTATTAAGCTATTCTTCATGCATTGGGCTGCTTTTTCATTTCTTCAGGGCTGGCAGGTAGAATGGCACTGCTGGGATTGAAAGTGCATGCAAAAGCAGCACCTCTGTTAAAGATGGGCTACATCAATAGTCATCTCTGTTGAAGTTAAGACACTAAACTTTGCTGAATGGGTACAATGTTTGCTGTGCTAGCTCTCCAGATTTTTTTTGTGTTCAAGAAACAAATGCTCTAGGCAGCCGTTTGTTTCTTGAAAAAATAACAATGGACTAGACATGCAAATAGGTTTTTCCATTCACATCAGAGTCACTGTTGAATTTTCCTGCCTGGTTTGGCAAATATTCTATGCGGGCCCTCAGCAAGGATATCTATTGATGGTCACTCTGCCCTAAATACGTCATGATGAATATTACTATGACCTGTGGGAATGGCGACAAAATAAAATGCATACAACACATTGTACATGTATGTGAATATCATGTGCACAGCTGTTCAAGTGTCTGCAATCTCACCATCTGACAAGATAGAGGGCTAGATCAAGCAGAAAATGATGGTGCGTGCTGCTGTGCAAAATTAGGCAGCATCACGCAGTCATTTTCGAAATGCAGGGATGCGCCACATACATAAGAATACATCCTGTCCCTCAGTATACCCCTGCGCAAGTGGAAATTAGATGTCATTTACCAATGCACCCACCCTTGCACCATAAAGCAAGAATGGCTGCGTTGAGGGGGAGAATATTTTTGTGCAGGAAGGAACACTTCTTGCACAACAACAAACTGAAAGTGCAATTTGCTGTTACTCTGTGTGAAGCAAAATGCAGCACACATAGAAAAAGCAAAAACTGCAGTGAAAATGTAAGCATTACTCCTATATTTTGCCATGCTAAACCTACCCCTGGGCTGGTGTCAGATATTGGCCCAGCGCCAAATAGTCCAAAATCAGAGGCAGTGTCAAAACGCGATGGGTGTTGCTGTGGAACGTCCATAGCAACACCCATTGCACACACCTTCCACGCAAAGTGCTGGGTGTGAAGGGGCCATATGTACAAGGTGGCATCAAGGCACAAAAAGTGGCTTCATGCCACCTTGTACATACGGGGCAGGGCGTTGCGCCCCCTGAGCCTCACCAAAAGTGACACTCAGGTGGCACTTGGGGCACCTACATATGCCCCAAAATACCTCGAGGCATATTTATGAGCCACTAGCACCACCGGATTGTCACTTTTCATGCTGCTCTGGTGGCGCAATGCCCTGCGCTGTATTTACAAGGTGCCGTTAAGCCATTTTTTGTGCCTTAATACCACCTTGTAAACACGACCCCTTCACATGCAACCCTTTGAGTCGAGGGGCTTGCAATGGCTGTTGCTGTGGGCAGGCCACAGCAACATCTATTGCATTTTGATGCTGCATCAGATTTACAAGTTTTCTCAAACCTGAGGCAGCGCCAAAATCTAACGGCACCCTGCGGGTGGAGTTAGCAAGGCGCAACAAGAAGGAATACTTTTGTTTCTCCTCGTTTTTTGCTTTTCCTATGTGTGCTGCATTCTTCAACACCCATAGAAAGAGCACAATGCCAGACATGATTGTTAATGTGTGGGAAGGTGTCCCTTCCTGCACATAAAAAATAATTTCAAAATTACACTTTGGCACTTCTGTGTGTGCTGTATCCCGCAGCACACACAGAAGTGCAAAATCGCCATTAATGATTGTTTATGTGCAATTTTATTTTTTATTTTTGTATATATATATTTTTTATACACAAATACCCCAACATGACCCCCCACCCAACCCCCAACAATAAAAAAGTAGAAAAACCCACCCCCACAATATATTTAACCTAACCTATGCCTACCTTACGCTAACCTAATACTACCCATCTAAATCCCAATCTAAAACTATGTAAAACAGTAAAAGGGAGGAGAAGGAACTGGGAGCTTGTACAATACTATAAGTTCATTTCTTGGTTTTCTTCATTTTCTTCTTGATGTATCGCAATATCTTCAGGTTCTCAGCACTCTCCTCCTCCAATTTCTTTATGTTTGGCTAAAATCTTGACCATAAGATGACATGAGCATCTCATGTCTAGTTCCAACTGGCTAGCAACAACTGCGGAAGGTGTCTGAACTGGTGCCTGAGTCATGACTGGTGCAGCTGACGTGGAGGGCCTTGGACCGGCTGTGGCCCCCTGCACCCCTGATGTTTTTGCTCCAGTGTCCCTGTGTGGCTGTGGCTGCTGTGGAGGTCCACCATGAGACAAAACACTGCCACATCTTGCCGGTCCAGCCAGGCACCCTGTATCTTTGGGGGGCAGGTCGTTGTTGGCAGAGTGATAGTAGAGTTAGTGCACTCAACTTCCTTGAAACTGCATCTCTCTTTCTGATATGGGCACGGGAGCGGTAGAAGAACACCGGGATGCTCCAGCACTTTTCTTGGATAATAATAACTGTTGGCACAATTACTAACACTGCATGATCAAAACCCAACCTGAGTACCATAACAATAAATACTGCAACACTAGGGCTGGCTTCACAGAGATTCACTGTTGCACACTACAATTAGAACTGTGGTTGCACTTATCATGCACATGAAAAACAAACAAGAGCATTAATTATATCACATATAACAAAAACAATCCAAGAAATACAAATGTACTCTCTGGGTTCAAACAGTTAGGGTGGCACAGTTTGGTTTGGTTTCACTCTGTGTGTGAAAAACCCTTCAAAAAGCAAATTCCTCAAACCTGAAACACAGGCATGAATGACACAATTTAAATCCAAGAGTTATGCTATTAGAGAAAGAAAAGTCACATAAATGCTCTTTTAAAATTGCACTGTCACTTTTTGTAGTACTTGAGCTCAAGCAGATTTCCTGAAGCACATTTAGGCAAGTAACTACAATAATAATGTAGAATGTTCAGAAATGCATTTGTGTTTTCAAGATAAGTACTCTGCCAAAATACGAGGTCTGAAATACACCAACTGTTCTAGGAAAGCGCGGCTCTCAAAGAACAATACTAGTCACTTAGCTGCAGTCTTTTCCGATGTGCTGGAGGAATGCTTGGTGTCAGCTGGTACAGGAACGAAGAAAAGAATTGCCTCAAAAGTCCTGAATACGAGGATGGCAGCAGGGGCTAGACTGCCAAGTCAGATGCTTAGATCAGGAAGCAAAACAAAGCCAAGCAGGGAGGCATGCTTCACTCTGCTATTTATAGCCAATCAGGAAAGCAGCTGAGATGAGTCACCACGTCCAATTGGAAGCACATGTCTGCGCCTGCTCACATTAGCAAACAAGCATTGGTAAAACAAGCATTGATGAAACCAATTGTGTAACACAGTACATTATGTTTACTTAGAAACATGAAGGTTTAACCAAGAACAGAGATATGATTTAACCCTAATCCCTGGGGATGCTGACAGATAACGCAGAAGGCACCGTGGGGATTTCTGACAGCCATGATCAACATTTGTGTCATCAAACTTGTGAGGATCGCGTTCTCCAACAAGTCTGGATTTATTATGTCCCTGTGCATAATTGGGTCTGTGCATGCAATCCATCACCTCAACACCCTTGGTGAACATAAAGGCTTGCCCAGTCATCATGGATGCAAGTTGGGGGCCATATGATAGGGGGTCTGGTAACTTCCCACCAGCTATCCTAAGGTTTGGTAAATCATCAGTCATGTGTCCTGGTATAAGACCTGGACTGGACATATGTTACAAGGGGGCACGCCATTGGCCATGATGTGCCCACATGTACAACTGATGCAATGTCCCCAGGATGTTTGGCCAAAGCCTGACCTGCACATCAGAGTTGTGAACACATTACAGAAATGAAGCCCCCTACCCTGTGCTATGTTGTACTACATGTTTTAAACGGCACACACATGGTGGCTGTATGGGTGCTCCTAAGCCCACAGTGAGTATGGCACTACACTGGGTACTGCAATAGTACCCTGATACATTGTACATCATTTGCACATGCATGTCAGACATCACCAAAGTACCAGGTACGCACACAGCATTTACCTCATATGCATATGTGATGTGACCTACATCACTCCCATAAATCATGGTGGCTGGACAATGCTGTGAAAACAGCTGAGATATGGCATCTGACTTTTCCCACAACTATCTGGAGCTGAGTTGTCTGCTAACTGTGTATACCACTGAATGTTGTGCATCACAATATGGATCCTTGCAGTACTACAGCCTCATTAAATCTGAAGGGTATTGAGGCAAATGTGGTGCTGTTGTGTAGCCATTTTAGCTATAGCTCCACACACGTTATTTTTACATACTAGGCCAAGCCGCTGTGCACCTTAACCTAGATATATTTTAATCAGCTTCATTTTATTATTGTTATTGTTACAATAGCCACATTTATGGTCTTGTTATATTTTCAGTTTATCTAACTATTTTCGCCTAGGCCAGCACTCTGTTCTCAAACAAGATATTCTTGATCACTCTGGGCCAGATGTAGGAAGCACTTTGCGAGTCGCAAAATTTCCTATGCAGAAATGCATTTTGCGAGTCGTTACCGACTCGCAAAATGCATTTCCGAATCGCGAATAGGAAGGGGTGTTCCCTTCCTATTTGCGATTCGCAATGGTATGCAATTCCATTTGTGACCACTTATGCGGTCGCAAATGGAGTCGCAGTTACCATCCACTTGAAGTGGATGGTAACCCATTCGCAAACGGGAAGGGGTCCCCATGGGACCCCTTCCCCTTTGTGAATGGACCCCAAAATATTTTTTCAGGGCAGGGAGTGGTCCAAGGGACCACTCCCTGCCCTGAAAAAACCGAAACAAAAGGTTTCGGATTTTTTGAAATGCAGCTCGTTTTCCCTTAGGGAAAACGGGCTACATTTAAAAAAAAAAAAAACTGCTTTATTGAAAAGCAGGTCGCTAACATGGAGGCCTGCTGACTACAGCAGGCCTCCATGTTAGCGAGTGCCTATACTCGCTATGGGGCCGCAATTTGCGACCCACCTCATGAATATTCATGAGGTGGGTCATTGCGACCCCATAGCGAGTTGCAGTCGGTGTCTGAGACACCGTACTGCATAGCAATTTGCGAGTTGCAAATTGCGAGTTGGAAGGACTCGCAATTTGCAACTCGCAAATTGCTTCCTTCCTACATCTGGCCCTCTGTGCTTCTTCCAAGGCTACAGCACGGCACATTGCCGGTGAACGTGGTAGAAGTTTAGTCTCCAACATTCGTAAAAAACACACATACTTACGTAGGGACATTTTCCCAGAACCTCAGCTGTGTTCTTATAAAAACACTTCCCTGTCCCTTACACGTTAGAGGGAGATTCCAGCCAGAGAACCACAACTGTATGCTGATTGCCGAATGCTTTGCTACAGATGCTAACGCAGACTGCAGGCCTTTGCTCAGGTATGGGGGACGATGTCTTCCCTGGGGAACCTGAAGGGCAGAATTAGAGCTTAACATGCTGTGCTCTATCATAGTTTAGGTATGAGTTAGTCTATTGACAACAGTGACAATATGATAGCGTTATTTCTATGCTTCACTCTTCTCGTCACAATTTTAATACTGTCATGTTGTGTTGTTCTGGTTTTTGCAGCTCACGCTCTGCTATCTAAGATGCAGTCATTTTACTAAACTCACTATTGAAACATATACTGCCTCTGTTTGTCATTTATATATGAGACTAAATGTAACTGAGAGAAACGGATGAGACCTGAGTGACCACGGCTTCCCTGAGAAACCAAATATGTCATGTTCTTGGCTGCCCAGTCATCCCTATCCTTGGGTAGAGATGAGGCACTGCTAGTTAGCCAGAGCAAAACCCCGATTGGAGCGACAGGTGTCACCCGCAGTGGGTCAGACTTAGTCTCCCACACCGCAGACGATTCTGCCACTCAAAATCCAGTTGTCTCATTAGAATAATGATAGCCTACGCGACATAGCATGTGTCTCCTACATAAGCCCCCTAGAGACCTCTGCAGATATAACCCACATCTGTTCTGTCTTGTCAGTAAGTGTAAGCTATGTGTGGCACACAGTGTTGATAATATTGCTGTGACAAAGTGGTTGTCAACAGGCATGCTATGTACATAAACAGCTGCCCTGAGACCTATCATGATAGACATCAATGAAGATGTGGCCAGCCAATACAATTCCTATTACACACAATTCCATGCCAGAACACGTTGCCCTTGAGCTACAAACAAGTCATTCTCATTGCACAACATTCCAACAGACATGATGTCACCATCCATTCTCCAGTGATATCATATCATTGGTCAGGCAAAACCATATTTCATAGCATTCCACACTTCAAACTGACTCACACCAAACCCTGGATTAGCACACATGACACACTAGATGACACTTACTGGCTGCATCAGGGTCTTCAAATTGGGCCACCTCATGGGGGTAGGGTGGAGGTCCACCTGCAAGACATTGCTCAGTGTAATTTGCACATATCAGTTAATGGACGACATTGTTCACTATCAACTTGTTAGGCTGAGTGAGCAGGTCATCCTAGTGCTAGATCAGAGCAACTGACAAATATCTATGATCAGTCAATCACACATATTCCCAGATAATGTAGACCCACGCACCTACAAACCATCACTGTCCCTGACACTCCTGTGGTGCTTCTCACTGCTGTAGGAATGTACCCTCTTTCTTGGCATGGCTACCCCCCTTTTCTGCCTGGTGTCAGTGTGTTTGACTGTGTTCACTTGGATCCTGCTAACCAGGACCCCAGTGATTATGCTCTCTCTTCCAAAACTCTGTATTTCATCCACAATTGACACACTGTTGCCCCATTATAAGTCCCTAGTATATGGTTCATACGTACCCAGGGCATTGGGGTTACAGGGGATCCCTATAGGCTGCAGCATATATTTTGCCACCCATAGGGCGCCCAAGCAAAGGGTTCTGCAGGATTGCCATTGCAGCCTGCGTGAAAAGGTGTCAGCACCCTTTCACTGCCACTTTTCACTGCACCAGGTCACTTATAAGCCACCCTTATGGCAGGCCTTCTAGCCCAGAGGGCAGGGTGAAAAGTACCTGTGTGCAAGGGCAACTCTACACTAGCAGAAGTGCCCCCATGAACTCCAGGCTCATTTTTCCCGGACTTCGTGAGTGCAGGGATGCCATTTTACGCTTGTACTGGAGATAGAACAATACCTATGTCCAGCTACATAATGGTAACTCCGAACATAGGCATGTTTGGTATCAGACATGTTGGAATCATAGCCCAATGCTTTTGCAAGCATTGGTTGCATGATCCCATGCACTCTGGGGGTTCCTTAGAGGACCCCCAGTATTGCTGTTATAGCCTTCTGAGGGTTTCTGGGCAGCCAAAACTGCTGCCACCTCCCAGACAGGTTTCTGCCCTACTGTTGCTTGAGAAGCTCAATCCCAGGAAGACAGAACAAAGGATTTTCTTTGGGAGAGGGGTGTTACACCCTCTCCCTTTGGAAATAGGTGTTAAAGGCTGGGGAGGGGTAGCCTCCCCAAGCCATTTGTAATGCTTTGAAGGGCACATTTGGTGCCCTCCTTGCATAAACCAGTCTACATTGGTTCAGGGGCCCCCAGTCCCTGCTCTGGCATGAAACCAAACACATAAAAGGGGGGTGACCACTCCCCTGTCCATCACCACCCCCCAGGGGTGGTGCTCAGAGCTCCTCCAGAGGGTCTCTGGGTTTTGCCATCTTGGATTCAAGGTTGGCAGGGAAGTCTGGGAGCATCTGAGTGGCCAGTGCCAGCAGGTGATGTCAGAGCCCACCCCTGATAGGTGGTCACCCAGCTAGGTGACCAATCCCCCTTTCAAGGCTCTTTAGGGTCTCTCTTGGGTGGTTCCTCAGATTCGAATTGCAAGACTCCAGCAGGATTGTATCTCTGGCTCTTTCCAGCAACTGCAACATTTCTCTGGTCATGCATCCTCTGAGGACAGCCTGTCTTCAGCCTGCATCAGAAGGAAGAAGGAATCTCCCTTGAGGTGAAGGAGTCACTCCCCTGCTTCTGCAGGCACCAACTGCAACGATGACCGGCAGTGTGGATCCCCTCTTCTGCTGAGCTGCGTGGATCCTGCATCACGGATGGTGGACTGAAGTGGTCCCGATGGTCCTCCCTTCCAGCTGTCCAACTTGGGTGGAGGTAAGCCTTTGCCTGCCCACTCAGGACAGTACCCCTTTGCACTGTGTCCTTTGCAGCTGCCAAGGCTTATTGGCAACTTCTCCACAAGATCTTCAGGATCCTGAAGCTCGAGCCCCCAGCACTCCATCCTGCGAGGCACAGCTCCCTGAGTGGTTCTGCTGCAGCGTGGGAGCCTTTTTGTAGTGCTGCGTGGGCCTCTTCTGCAAATTTCATGTCCCCATCCTGTAAGACTCCTTTGGGTGCAGCCTGGGCTTCTGTGGGCTCTCTTTGTTCCTGAGTCTGCTGTATGCGATTACTCATACCTTGTGCATATGTGCATGTGTAACTACACAGTGTCTACATACATATTGTCACATGTGTGCTATGTGTCTACAATTGTGTTTGAATACTAATTTGTGGGTCAACTACATTGTCATGTCTGAGATAAAAATGTACACATACCTACAACAGATGTTGTAGACATCAACCTCATTGTCACAGCAAACTGACAAACTACTGCCCAGGGGTTGTGTGGGTATTCCAAAATGTTGAGGAATGCTGTGATACACCCTTGTGTGAAGTAAGTAATGTGTGTGTGCCTTCACAAGGCACACACATGATCAGTAATGCTATGGGAGTTTGCTCATGTCTAAACAGTTGTATCTACCTGCACAGTCACTGATTGAAAGCATGGATGTATTGCCAATAGTATGTGGCCAGCCATTGTTGGCACAGTATACCATTATTTGTCCAGGGAGGGATAAGAACGTGGGCATAGACATATGCCTCAACATAGACACACTTTCTCTGTGGTCCAAGGATGCATTAATTGGTACAGGTTTCTGAGTAATGTGCCAGTGATGGAGCAGATGGAGGGGGAGCCCCATACTGTCAGTGAGAAGCATCAGGTCTGTGGAACTGCCTCAGCACGTGTGTCTGTGGTAATAGACATAGTAAGGGTGTATGTGATACTTGATGTACACAAAGAGGGAAGTGCTAGTAGTTTGGACCCAGTGCATGGTCAAATTCCCTTACATGGCCTTGGACAATGACACACAGGGGCCGATAGAACAACAGTGGTGCAGCACCAATTGCATCAATACAGTCCTTGTGGCTCTCAGTGCACCCCTTACCTCTGCCATGTGTGCACCTAATGAGAATTAAGGCACACCATGATGCAGGTAGTGTCCAACTGCATCTATTTATGTGTAGGTAAATGATGTACTCAGCAGGAGTTGCAACAGATCATCACAACTTCTGCTGTGTACATGGGGGCCCATCACATACATTTATATGCCCCCATACCACACCTGTTCTCAGCAGCCTTTCAAAGTGCATCTAATATGGAATTTAGGTATTTCTCATTTTTCCCAATGGCTTATACATTTGCATCACAAACAGGTTTTGGGTCCCCCTTCCATACATGATGCATGGCGCAGGCCTCCTTTGGTGCTGTTTTGGTGCTGCTCAATATCGAGTTGCCCTATGCATGCATCACAACACTTTGTAATGATTGTGCAGGAAAAATGGTACATCTGCCCTGCATCGGCTTTATTATTGTACATTTGAATTGCAGGCCTAAGGTGGCGCTGGGGAAAATCCACCAACTACCCCAACAACTAAACAACCAACAACTAAACTACCCAAGACAAATACCCCGCAATACACAGACAGCAACAGTACACTTACAATACAAAAGACAGGTTTAAAGACAAGTAAAACACAACACCGACAGGGCGCAGCACAATAAACACTCAAAACACTCCAAAACTCCTACAGCACCAGCTCCACACACCCTTACACAGTCACAGACACAGAGATGCCATATACCAACCTTCACTAACACATGTGCACATAACATCTCCAGACAATAAGACTGTGAAGTGAAAGTGAACTCACTGTATCATGTTTGCAGGCAAGATGTCCTGTTTCATCACTTCCTGGGCCTGTGTGTCACGTTTCCAGTCATGCGTCGTTTTTTTTAATGCATGACGGTCATGCGTCTATTTGTCCCCATTTTGCCTGAAATTGCCTGCGGACGTGCAATAGACGTTAGGGGCTAGGTGTTTTTTAGCTTAGGGGATTTGTATGGTATATAAGTATGCGTGATTTTTTTTTACGCATGATAGAATTGTGTGATTTTTGCATTGTAGGCCTTAAGTGCACCCCGATTCACTCACCATGTCACATGAGCTGTGATACAATTTTGTATATTTGGTATGGCTATATTTGCTTAACTATCCAGCAATGTCATAATGGTGACATTGGTATATTGAATCCATAGGTTTGTCTATGAGTCTGCTGCATGCGATTACTCATACTTTGTGCATATGTGCATGTGTAGCTACACAGTGTCTACATACATATTGTCACATGTGTGCTATGTGTCTACATTTGTGTTTGAATACTAATTTGTGGGTGGACTACATTGTCATGTCTCAGATACAAATGTACACATACCCACAACACAATATATATGATGGCCTATGTCCAACACATGGTAAGGCATGTGACTACCATGACAATTTATACTCAGAGTATGCAGTGGACTAGGGCTGCATTGACATCACGTTACCCCTGGCAATTTGCATCTGCATGTGTGTTCACTCTGTGGTGTGTTGTTGGATTTTACCTCATGTTGCTCTGCTACACGTGTGGCATTTGGTTCCCCATGCATCTTAGTTGCAGGAGATGTCATGTGTACATGTGTTAGTGAAGGTTGGTATATGGCATCTGTGTGTAAAGACATGTGTAGTGTCATTTCTGTAACATATGACCTCAGTGGTGTGTTCATGGGATGTGAAACTTCACATTACTAACTTCCTGTATGGACAAATGTTGGCATTTGACAAATGCATGTGCAGTCACATCAGTGCCACCTATGTATCCGTATGTCGGAACACATGTGAAGGTAATTTCTTTCAGTCACTGATCTTGTGATACCTTTGCCCTTACATTTGTGCTAGGTTGCCTTTTTTTCTGAATCCATACACATTAAAATGCCTGAGCCATTATAGTGGTACAGGTGTGCTGAGATATGTGGTATATGTGTGCATGCCTCCAACTAGGCACTTACATTTGTCCACATCATGTATGTTATGACTGTCACATACAACGGCATACCATTGTGTAGCAGGGTTGCAGTCTGGCATAGATGACAGCCTACTCATCATCACAACTGTGTGAGTTTGTATGGCAACACAAACACATGATTGCATGTGAAGGGGCAGGTTAACGGAGCTCCAGTATATTCAGCCCCCTGTGCACATGCATCAGGCCCCTGACAATGTCATATGTTTATGTAGCCAGAGCAGTGTTGTGTGGGTTTATTGAGCGGGGATCTAGACTCTTCATGGTGGCTACTCAGCAGATCTATGCATACTCCCCAGCAGACAGACACATGCACAATTGCGATCATACAGACCAGGATATCACAATTTCTTCTACAGTACTTGATGTCAGCAGTCCCTCTCCTGTACAGAGGTCTGGGTGCTTGCACATGTAGGACATGTCTCATTATTTGATGTCTTTAGTTGTTTCCATGGGCAGCATGTTTAGGGGTTGTATATCTGTTGTGACTTCAATTTTGGGAACATGCCAGTGTACAGATAGTGTTCTCTGTCACTGCCTTCTGTCATGATGGCATGTGATGGGCAAATACCTGGGTATTCTAGTGGCTAACATGATTGGGTTATGTACTGACCTTTCCACCCTCTCTGTACATTTGTTAAATATTTACATGTAGACATTGATGTGTACAGTCAGTATTGGTCTATGTGTGTCCCTTCTCCAAGTTTTCCTGCATTACTGGTAAGGTATGTATTATCTCCTACATTGCTCCCATTCTTTAGGCTGCTTGCACTTTGTACATATCTTCTACAGCAACATTGTCTGGTTATACATGGACGGGGTGCAACATGTGACTTATGTAATTTGTAGATGTAAACATCTCCTACTACTGGCTACTTGATAGTTACCGTTCCATTGATGGTATTTGTGAGATGTAATGAGTGCCACGCACACATGACATTACACTTACCACTGCACTTGTGTTGTCTCGACGTGACCTCCCATTTTGTATTTGCAAGCATCTGTGGGTGCCTCTAAGCTGTCCATCCACATCCTCTGTTGAACATGGGTATGCATTTCTTCCGGCATGCACAACCTAGGTAACTCTTACCATGACTGAATGATGTTGAGGTGTGAAATCATCTCAGTGCTGTACTTTTCATTAGCCAAATACAATATATATGGCTAGGTCCAATCCCACTCAATTTGATGTTGTGCCTCTGACATTATTGAACAATGCTGGACATAGTAGCACATCCCACATCTGATTGCAATGTTGGAGCCCAAAACATGTATGGGATAATTTGTTACTGTCGCTACCATGCACTTGTTCTGTCATGTGAGTGACAATAAGTGGTGTGTATTGCTATGTGCTGTGTGATGTTGTTATACAGAGCATACTGGGTAAACATGCTGACACATGTCAAGCATTGTTGATACTGGCAAACCCGTTGCCACCTAGGACAAACACCCGTACATCAGTCTTCACATGTTTATCTGGATTTGCTGTAGGTATGTGTCAAGACAGCAGATTTATATGACAGGTGTGCATCTCATGTACATAGGGATTGTAACACACTCTGCCTACATTCCACCCAGACTATTATTTGGTGGTGCATTGTCCCATTAAATTCTTAGATCCTGACAATGGGTCATGTGTTTGGATAGTGATTCTGCACCCATAGCTGCTTAATTTGTCTGGCAACCTGTTGCGCACTCCACAGCCAATGTGCGTGTGCCATACGTGAGGCACAGTCCAACATGTGTCAGGGTTGTGCCCAATAGCAGTGCCAGGGCATAATCCCAATATACTGTGCAGGTTCAGCATCTGACATTGGTTACAATCCCTGGACAATTACTGAAGGTCTATAGTTACCTATGATGTCCTACCCTTGTCACATATGTGCTGTGCAGGCAAACCAGCAATCACCCTGAGTTGTAACAGTGTTCAGTTCCAACAGTACTTAAAATCCATTTGTTGCCAGCCCCTACCTTATGTGTGTCCCCCTCGAATACATACTGATAGGCATGGTGTTGTGGGGTGAATGGGCTAGGAATTAGCACCTTGGCCACTTGATGGCTCAATATATGTAGTGGTGGATGGATCTAGGCCTTCAGTAGTCACATGCCCGTGAACTGCGTGTCACTGATATGTGAGATGCAGGCAGTAGACTCTCTTATATCACAAACGATGTTGCTACCATACTTGTAACTTTTGTGTTTCTCACCTGCTCCCTTAGGTTTGAGTCACATTCCAATGGCATATACAGTGGAGAACGAGAAGACCAAGGAGAATCAGGTGCAAAGTATTTTATTTATGCTATTTAAAATGTGATGTTGTTAGTCCAGTGACTATGTATAGAAGTTCTCTACAATGTGGATTCTCCTGCGAACTCCTGCAGCAGTGTTCTGTTGTTCCCCCTCCAAATCTCCAAATTATCTGCTCCATCATCATCCTGCTCCTCATTGGGAACATCTACCTCGTCACCCCAGGGGACATTTGTTCAGACACAGATGTTGTGGAGGATTGTACATGCTAGTATGATTTTGCATACGAGTGGTGGAGAATAAAGGAGGCTTCCTTCTGTCACCTTGAACCTTGATTTCAGGAGCCCAAATGTCCTCTCTACCACATTGGGTGTTCTTCTGCGTACTTCATTGTTGGCACGCTCTTTCACCGTTGTGGGATTGACAAATGGAGTCATAACCCATGGCTGTATGCCGTAACCTTGATCAGCTGCAAAGGAAAGAAAGAAGATGTGTTGGTAAAGCTTGATTGTGGTTTGGAAAATACCATGGCAGTTTTTAGTACTAGATGGAGTGGTGACTCAGACTTGCTTGTGGTGTAATGTATATTCCTGTTCTTGTGAAATGGTTTCATTGGACTGTGTTGATGGACTCGACAATCTTGGTTAGTGGCTCAAGGACCTGGGAATTTTCATATTGATCCCAAAATGATGGTCATAAATTAGAAAAATGTGCTGTGTAGTCCATATTTGAAGCAGTGTTGTATTGGTAGATGTAACCTACAACATCCTTGCATCACAATGGTGTCAGATGTTGAGGCACCATATTTGCCCTACAAAGACAGACTGTGCCGTCCATGTTCCCATGTAGCACTACGCATGCAGTGCGAGACTGAGTGAACCTTTGTGGCAGATGATGGTTGTGCCAGCCATCAAGTGTATGAGGGTGTGTATAACATACTAGTAGGATGAGGTAATCAGGGGCCAGATGTAGCAAGAATCGAATTTGCGAATCGGAAATTGCGAGTACGTGTGGCTCGCAATTTCCGATTCGCAAATTCGTATGCAGAATGGTGTCTCAGACACCTTCTGCGAACCACAAGGGGGTCGCAAAGATCCACCTCATTAATATTAATGAGGTGGGTCGCAATTTGCGACCCCCTTGCGATTCCCTGCACTCACACCACCATGGCTGTGACTGCTTTTTCAATAAAGCAGTTTTTTTTTGTATTGCAGCCTGTTTTCCTTAAAGGAAAACGAGTTGCAATACAAAATAAAAAATGAAACCATTTGGTTTCGTTTTTTCAGAGTAGGCAGTGGTCCATTGGACCACTGCCTACTCTGAAAAAACATTTTGTGTGACATTCACAAAGGGGAAGGGGTCCCATGGGGACCCCTTACCTTTTGCGAATGAGTTAGCACCCACTTCAAGTGGGTACTAACTGCGAATTGCTTTGCGACCCCTTTCGCGGTCACAAAGCAATTCTGCATCGCGGTGCGAGTCGCAAATAGGAAGGGAACACCCCTTCCTATTTGCGAGTCGCATATCCATTTTGCGAGTTGGTACCGATTCGCGAGTTGGTACCGATTCGCAAAATGGGAATGTGCATCGCGATGGCCGTTTTGCATGGCGCAAACTGCGATTTTCGCAGTTTGTGCCATGCAAAACGGTTTGTACAACTGGCCCCAGGTGCAGTAGTATCTCCTAGCTTCCAATAGATGATTTCTCACAGACACTTTTTACACATGCACAGTGCAGGCTTTGGGAGGGGGCACAGCTATTTTTCACAAGTGTCCTTTAATACGGTGCATGTAAGGCCAGGTATATCCTCTATACTCCTGCTGAGTCCTACTATGGCAACCATGATTTTTACAGTTTTTTCCACAAACCCTGTAACATGATGGACCATTTCCGTTATATGGAACACACATGGTGGTGTTAGGGGGCCTAGAGGTGCATGTGAGGTGGCACTGGAGTAGGTGCTGCCCCATTTCTCATTATTCTGCCCCATGCACTTTAATGGCAGGTAATTTTGTATTGGTATTCGGTTATGGCACCACTTGGGTGTCATTTGATTTAGGTTCTGCCAGAGGCTTGCACACCATGACTTACGTGAAACTGTGCCTATGTGTGACTTTCTTTAAAAGGCCATGGCCTTTGCCATTGACATGGCTGAGCCGTTGTTTGATTGGTGTAATGTGTGTGTGATCTGTATTTACTTGTCAACCTGTGGACACTGGACACTTGTAGTGGTTTATGAGCAGCTTCTGTATGCAAAGGGGACTTGGCTCTACCTGTCCACATGTGGTGTGCCAGTCAGGGTGTGGCTGTGTGATGTACATGTGGATGTACATGTTTGTGAGGTGCAATGAATGCAGCGTGGTCTGGCATGTTGCATATGTGTTGTTGCTTGTACATCTATGTACCCCTATCCATGTGTGTTTAGTGTGGTGTTTGTCTTGTTTGTCCTAGATGGTTGGTGTGTTGTGATTGGTATGGTAGCTTAGCTATGAGTAGACCATTGCGATATTGGCTATCGTGGAACCACTAGCTGAAGATGCAATGGCAGAATATGTATGGATGCTGCTGGGATACTTAGCAAGGATGTTAGTGAAGAGCCCACAGTGGTCCACAATGGCCTGCACATTGATTGAATGTGTGTGCTTGTGGTTCCTATACAGGTGTTCCATTGCTGCAGATGGCACCAGTTGCAAATGGGTGTAGTCCATTGCACCCAGCACATGCGGGAATCCAGCAATTTGGTAGAAACTTTACTTGGTCTCCTGATGCAGATGCTTGGTGTTTGGGAAGCAGATGTGGTGGGGTGTGAGGCGTATGATTGCATCCAGGACCTTAGGTAAGAGGACCAAGAAGGATGGCTGGGAGATCCCAGCCACTTGTGCACAGGTTATCTGAAAAGATCCAGTCGCCAGCATATGGAGGACAGCAGGGAGTTTTGTCATGGGTGGAATGGTAGTGGGAGTTTGCACCCTTGCTCTGTTGTGTGGCGCAATGTGGTGTAGTAGGCGTACAATCAACTCCCCGTTCAGTCGGTACATCCTGATCACATATTGTTCCCTGAGGCCAAGGACGGTTGTGCGCTCTCTGAAGATTCTCTTCCACCTTCTGCGCTGCCTTTGTGGCTGCTGTGGTGGTGTTTGGGGTTGCTGCGGTGGTGGTGGAGGGACCTGCTGTCTTTGCTGTTGTCTGCGGCGTGCCAAACTGGAGCAGTACCACTTCCATGTTCTCCTGGAGGTTACAAATGCCCCTTCTGTGTATTTTCCTTTGAATAGTAGTGTGCGGGACTCTTTTTAACGGCTGGTTTAGCCAGGCGTTAAAATTTGACACTAATCGGATTTAGATCAATTTTTCAGGTCCGCTGCCTTGGTTTGCGTTGTTTTTGCATCGGTAGGTAAATATGGCGCTTCAGGGCTAGCGTCATTTTTAGGAAGGGAACGCCTACCTTGCATCTCATTGTTGCAATGACATGCAAGATGGATTGGCACTCCCTAAAAATGGCGCTAACTCCTCAATTTTGACACTAGATGGGTCTAGCGTCAAAACAAAAATATGGAGTTAGGTTTGCGCCGCCTTAGCGTAAAAAAATAAAAAGCTAAGGAGGCGCAAACATTTCATAAAAATACGCCTTGGTGCAAACTCCATGGAGCAAAGCAAGCAAAAATGTGCTTTTTCATACTCCCGATTACAAATTAAATATGTTTCGGCATTTCACAAGAAAACAAACACAAGACCATGCTTTACATTGATTTGAGTTGTTTACTGTACTAAACAACATTTGGTATTTATGTCTCCTATTCACTGTGGTGCTTACACAGGAGTTATAAGTATTTGCCTTTTATAGACACTACAGCGGTGCATTTTAGGTCTTGCCTAACAGCAAGCTTGCGCAGTTGCTGCGAGGGGTTTTATAAACAGTAAATGACTGGGAGGACCCCCATTACTTACCATTTGCAGGCTTAATTGTCAATATTTTACCTGCCTCCTAATTCGTCACCATATGCCTCACATCACTTCCGTTTATTTCTCTTGAGCATGGAACAAGTACTAATTGATATTGTTTTATTTGTGTCCTATCGCTGTCCATCTGCTGCTCAGGCTGTGATTTGGATTTTTTTTTTTCAGACCAGCTTTTTTTTCTATCATTTTTTTGTTGGAGTTTGACAATTCCTTTTACAGCAACAAGCAAATTAAGCAGTGTAAGATTTGTTTTTCAGTTCAGCACTTCTTTTTGCCAACACCTTTGGGTTGCTTTTAACTTATGCCCTGTTCCTTTTTGAAAGGGCAGGTTTATTTATTTGTTTTTGCCTGAATTACTTTTGGTATTTAGTGCTTCCTTTTACAGTGGCAAACAAATGCCAAGGACTCTTAAAGCAGTCCGTGTGACTGCATGTGTTTGTAGGCTGTGTTTGTTGGCTTTTTAGTGCTTCGGTTTGGCCATAGCTGCAGTTGAAACTTAGGGCCAGATGTATGAAACTTTTTTGTACTCGCAAGCGGTGTGAATCGCAAAATTCGGCCGTTTGCGAGTGCAAAAAAGTGGTCTGCGATGCATGCAAGACATTCGCAGACCAAAAATAAGAAATCGCAAAAATTTCGATTTTTTGCGTTGCGACCTGGTTTTGCGAGTCACAATTTGCGATTCGGTATTTCCAGTAGGAAATTGCGAGGCGCAAATTGCGAGTCGCAAAATCCAAGTCGCAAAGAGATACATAAAAAAATCGCAAATTACGATTTTTCGCAGAATGGCATTTTGCACATGCAAAATACCACTAAGTGAAACCAGGTGGTAACCAGGTGCAACCTATATAAAGAGGCCCAGAATGCCTCAGACTATTTTCCACAATGGCTGCACTCTACGTCATGGCGAGGAGGATGAGGATCTTGGCAGGTTTGAGGAGAGGGAGGAGGAGACAGGAGCGCATTTTCAGAGTGCGCATTACACTTTTTAACCTGACAGAGGAGGAAATATATGAGAGGTATAGGATGAACTCAGCCATGATACTTGATCTGATAGCTGAGCTACAACCCATACTGCAGTGCAGAACACTAAGGACTCACAGCATACCCACCCATGTGCAGGTATTATGCTCCTTCCACCTACTCGCCTCAGGGAGCTATCACGGGGTCATAGCAGCAGCTGGAGGGGTCTCACAGAGTACCCTCTCCAGATTTTTCAATGCATTTATCAACGCCATGCTGAGCAAACTACACCAGTACATCAGATTCACCCACACCCCACAGGAAATACAGCAGACAAAAATAGAATTTTACCAGATAGCACAGTTCCCCCATGTCCTAGGTGCCATAGATGGGACACATGTGGCAATCTGTCCACCATCCGCCACAGAGTATGTGTACCGCAACAGGAAATACCAACATTCAATGAATATACAGGTGATATGCAATGCCTCCTACATCATTACTGATCTCGTGGCTAGGTACATAGGGAGCACACATGATTCGTACATCTTTCGCCACAGCGGGATTCACACAAGACTGCTAGCTGGGGAGTTTGGTAAAGGATATGTACTAGGTATTGTCCCTTTATACAATGGCGCATTGATGGCGTGCTAATGTCAGATGGTCCACTTCTTATCATACCCTCTGTCCCTTCCAGGAGACAGTGCTTACGCAGTGGGCACCTACATGATGACGCCCTACCTCAATCCAGCAACACCTGCTGAATGGAGATACAATGCAGCACACAGGGCAACCCGCAATGTGGTGGAGCACACCTTTGGACTGCTGAAGAGTCGCTTCCGGTGCCTCCACAAAAGTGGAGGGGCACTACAGTACAGTCCAGAGACGACATGTAGAATAGTGGCTACTTGTGCTATCTTGCACAATATAGCTACCACCAGGGGCATTCCTGTAGAAATATGTGATACTAAATCTGATGAGGATGATGATCCCATACCACCCCTACATCCAGCAGACAGGACCAGTGCAGCAGAGGGAAGGCAAAGGCGTGCCGACATCACACACAACCATTTCAGACATGAGTATAAATGACACAAATCCTCTGACAACTGTACCTGTAGTGAAATAAATTTATTACCTTAAGTCAGGTAATGTTCGTGTGAGGAATAACAAAAAAAGGTTATGTGAGAAACTCAAAACAATGAAGGGCCTGAGTAATGCACTATTACTTCATAGTGAAAACATAAGTCCACTGGCAGCTACAGTAATTTTTTGCAGCCACGCACACCACTCGGATGCCCAGTTACCTCACTGGCACCTCTATTGTCCACCTCAGTGGCAGTGCTGTGCCTGGCACTGCGTAGTCTGGTGTCCATTGCTGGTACAGCTACACTGCTGAGGCTGGAACTGTCCTCAGTGTCCCCCAGTGCAAGCTCACTCGGAGTGGCTGACCTCGGTCTCATAATGTGTTTGATCACATTGGTGATCTGCACCAGTCCATTCACAACATCCCTGCTGCTGTGTGCTGCCTTCACTTGCGCAGCCACTGCACGATGGGCAATCAGTGCAGTTGAATTTGCCACCCTGTTAGAAGAGCGACAGAAGCTGCCAAACATGTTCCTAAATCTGTGCTCCTGTCTGCGCTGGCTCACCCTCTCATGGCGCAGCTCCTGGCAGAGTTCACGGACAGCACTTGTGAGGTCTCTGGTGTCCTGTGTTGCCTGCACCTGTCCCTCACGCAGCTGTTCTATGTTGTTATTGAGGGAGTCAAGTTGGCGATGCAGGCCCACCATGTTGCTGTTATGTTTGCGCAAATTCTTTTCCAATCCCAGGATCCTCTTATTTTGTAGGCGCTGCTGCTGCAACATAGCAGCTTCCAGCCCACCAAATAAGGAGGGACCCTCACCTGCCTCATGCTGCTGTGCCCCGGAATTTGTCACCATCCTGCGTGGTGCTGTAGTCTGCTGACACCTGACCTCCTGCATCTGGCTGCGCCTGCCTGTTGCTGATGGGGAAATTGGCCCTTCCTGCTGCTCATCTGAGTCGTTGCTGAGCTCTGGCAGTGGCAGTGCCCTGGGCCTGTTTCGGACAGTCGCAATGTTGAGAGACCCACTGGTGTTTGAATCGGAAGCCGGATGGGTGTCAGTCTCGCCAACCCGTGCTGATGCTGTGGCTGCTGGGCCTGGCCCACCAGCAACGACAATATGCAGCATGTCAGTTATGTTTGTTACATTTACGGTCAGACAATGGTAATAAAGGTACAGGTACTTCTCTACACTGTGTTGTGTGTGTTGTGTTCCTCTGGGTGTCACTCTACTTAAATACATTATATGTGATACTTTCAGCTCTGGGTTGTGGACTGCCACTCCCATAATGCATTGTTGTGCTGCTTCTAAGATGTGGACTGTACTACTTCTCACAATGTTTAACATTACTTGCTAATTCCTATGGGGCTTTTGTGCATACACATATGGGGCTACAAATCAATATTGCACTTACCTTGGCTGGTACTTGGTGTGCCGGAGGTGTCGATCTCTGTGACCCCTGTCACAGCTTCAGGGAGGAGTGTGGACTCGACTAGGTCCTCTAATGGTGTGGATGGTGCCTCTGTCGGTGGACCGCCTCCTGTGCCCCTGGCCTCCTCCAGTCTCCTTGCCACCCTCTCCTTCGCACGGGACCGCAGGTCATACCACCTCTTCTTAATTTTGTCTACGGAGCGCTGTGCCACTCCAATTGAACAGATTTTTTATTGTATATCCGCCCATAGTCTCCTTTTCTCACTCTCAGGCACCTGGAATGGGCTTTTTCCAAAAAGGCGGTCATGGCTCCTGACCACCTCCTCAGTCAGCACCTCAACCTCCTGCTCGTAGAATTTTAGCTTGCGCTTTCTTTCTCCCTTCTCCTGTGCTTGGGCTGGGGTGTCCATCCTTGCTCAGGTGTGCTGGCTCCTTCTGAGTGCTGCTCTGTGTGGCTGGGCTGCTCTCTCTCAGGATGCTGGTTTTGGTGTGGCACCTGAAACTGCCTGGGATGACTCATTTCCTGCTTGTGATGTCATCAGGCTCCTCCAGGTGTGCTTTCTCGAAATTTCTCGCAATTTTCAATTTTTTGCCGAATCGCAAAAAAATTGTCATTTGCGAAAATGCAAATTGCGATTCGGTAAATGGGCCTTGCAAACCACAAATAGCGATTTTTAAGAAATCGCTAATTCCGAATCGCTATTTTGTTACATGGCCAATTGCGACTCTGAAATAGCGATTTCTTAAAAATCGCTATTTGCGATTCGCAAGGCCATTTTTTCATACATATGGCCCTTATTTCTTTAGTCCCATATATATTCCACTTCTCATACAGAGTATGTGTCTGTTTAAAGCGCTTTAGTTTTGTGCAGCACAGCAACTTCTACATTTCACCTTAAAAGCTATGCCGAAGTCCTCATTCTCATATGCATGTCTTCGAAAGCGCTTTCATGGCCCCTATATTCATATGCAACAAGGGGCCTATTTGTGAAAAAGTCATGCAGTGCAGCACCGCAAGTCACCTTGCGGGGCTGCACTGCGTGAAACGGAAAGGGCAGGAATGCTCTGTATTTAAGGTAATACGGTTCATTCTTGCCTTTTCCACTATGTTGGTGCCCTTCTTGCAGCCTGGCACCAACACAGGCACCCTTGCACCATGCCTGCGTGGCATTTTTTATGCAGGACGGGACACCTTCCTGCATAAAAACAATCATGAGAGGCACATTCCCCTATCTATGTGCCCTGCAGAACGCAGCACACATAAAAAGTGGAAGTAACACCTCTCCTGGGAAGGAGTATCTTTTTGCCATATTCCCAGGTATACCAGTTCTGGTAAATCTAGGAATGTGTCAAAAACCATGCAGAACTGTTTTTGTGCAGGAAGGGACAACTTTCCCATTCCACTCAAATCTACCCCACTCCACTCCTCTCCAATCTACCCCACTCCAATCCAATCTTCTCTAATCTACCCCACTACACTCCACTCCAATCTACCCTACTCAATTCCAATCTACCCCACTGGTAATCTTACTCAATCTGCCCCACTCCACTCCAATCTTACCTGCTCCATTCTACTAGAATCCACCTCAGTCTACCTCGATCTATCCCACTCCACTCAAATCTAACCCACTCCAGTCTTCCCCAATCTACCCGATTCCACTCCAGTTTACCCAAGTTCACTCCAATCTAACTCACTCCAATCCACCTCAATATGCCCCATCTACCCCACTCCAAGCCATTCAACCCAATCTACCCCAAAGCAATCCACTCTACCCTAATCTACCCCACTCTGCTCTACCTTGATATACACCACTCACCTCCAATCTACCTCAGGACAATCTACCCCACTCCAATGACCCTACTTTACCCCAGTCAACCCCAATGTACCCCCACTCCAATCTACCTCCCAACCCCACTTCACTCCACACCAATCTACCCTTTCCAATCTACTCCACCCCACTCTGTCCCATTCTACTCTATTGCAATCTGTTCCACTCCAATCTACTCCAATTCACCCCAGTCTAGCCCACTATCCCCCAATCCACCTGATTTCATTCCACTCCAATCTACTCCAATTTCCCCCACTCCACCCCAATCTGCCCCACTCCACTCTAGTCCAAACTACCTCACTCCACTCTAACCCCATCCACACCAGTCCACTACTCTCCACTGTACCCGTATCTACCTCACTCCACTCCAATATGCCCCACTCAAAGCCACTCCACTCCAATCTACCCCACTCCACCCGATCTACCCTGTTATCCAGCCCACTCTGATCCACCACACTGCACCTCAATCCACCCCTCTGCCCCTATCCAATCGACCACACATCAAGTTACCCCACACCACTCAATCCCACTCTACTCCACCCACTCTACTTCACTCCAGTTTACCCACCCCTCTTTATCCCACTCCATTCTATACACTCCGCTCCACCCCAATCTACCCCAATCTAACCCACTCCGATCCAATGTACTGCACTCCATTTCAAACTACCCCACTGTACTCCAGTCTTCCCTACTACACTCCAGTCTACCCCTCTTCACTCCAATATACCCCACTCCAAGCTGCCCCATTCCAATCCACCCCAATCTATCCCACTCCAGTATATCCCACTCCACTCCTGTCTACCCTAATCCACCCAATCTACCCCACTCTATCCCAATCCTCCCTATTCATTCAACTCCACTATACTCCAATTTATTCCACACCGCTCCACTCTAATCTACCCCACTTCACTACACTCCAATCTACCCCTCTCCACTACAACCTATCCCACTACATTCCAATCTACCCCACTCTAATCTATCCCACTACAATCTACCCCACTCCAGTGTACCCCAAACTACCCCATTCCACTCCATTCCAAACTACACCAATCCACCCCAATCTACGCCACTTCCCCCACTTCACCACAATCTACCCCACTCCCCCACTCCAATCTACCCAATCCAATCTACCCCACTTCAGTTTACTACTGAATCCAATTTTCCCCACCCTGCCTCTCTCCAGTCTACCTCAATCTACACCACTCAACTCCAATTTAACCCACTCCAATGTACCCCAATCTACTGTTCTCCAATCTACCCCACTCTACCCCACACCAATCTACCTCAATCTACTCTACTCTACCCCACTCCACTCTACCTCAATCTGCCCTACTCCATTCTACCCCAATCTAGCCCATTCATCTCTATCCCAATCTGCCCTACTCCATTCTACCCCAATCTAGCCCATTCATATCTATCCCAATCTCCTCCACTCCAATCTACCCCACTCCTGTCTACCCCAATCTACCCCACTCCATCCCACCTCACACTACTCTACTCCACAACATACCACTAAAATGTAGCCATGCTGAAGAGCAGCCACACTGGTGTACAACATGGCAAAACAAATTGCCAAAGCCAATAGCTCTTGAATAGGCAAGACCTATCGCTCCCCCCTCGCACAACTGGCCCGCCAGCACAACCTCAGCATCCTCTCCTACGCCGACGACACCCAGCTCGTCCTCTCCCTGACCAAAGATCCTCTCACCGCCAAAGCCAACCTCCACGAGGGACTGAAATCCATTGCCGAATGGATGAGCAACAGCCGCCTGAAACTCAACTCCGACAAGACGGAAGTCCTCATCCTCGGTCGCACCCCCTCGGCCTGGAACGACTCTTGGTGGCCCACCGCCCTGGGCCCCCCACCCACCCCAGCCAGCCACGCACGAAACCTCGGCTTCATCCTCGACTCCGCTCTCACCATGTCCAAACAGGTCAACGCTGTCTCCTCTTCCTGTTTTAACACCCTCCGCATGCTCCGCAGGATCTTCAAGTGGATTCCAACAGGAACCAGAAAGATGGTGACCCAAGCCCTCGTCAGTAGCAGACTCGACTACGGCAACGCACTCTACACAGGCATCCCAACAAAAGACATCAAACAACTTCAACGCATCCAGAACGCATCCGCCCGCCTGATCCTCGACATACCCCGCCGATGTCACATCTCCCACCACCTGAAGGACCTCCACTGGCTCCCCGTGGACAAGAGGATCACCTTTAAACTCCTCACCCACGCACACAAGGCACTACACGACACCGGACCCACCTACCTGAACACCAGACTCAACTTCTACGTTCCCTCACGCCAACTACGCTCTGCCAACCTTGCCCTCGCCATCGTCCCCCGAATCCAGCGCAAGACCTCTGGCGGCAGATCCTTCTCCTACCTCGCCGCCAAGACCTGGAACTTACTCCCGACCTCACTACGCCAGACCCAGGACCTCCTCACCTTCAGGAGACTCCTCAAGACATGGCTCTTCGAACGATAGCAGCTACACCCCCCCCCCCCAAGCACCTCGAAACCCTAACGGGTACATAGCGCGCTTTATAAATTTAATGATTGATTGATTGATTGATTGATATTGGCTTTGCCAATGCCTGTTAATTATGTTAACATGCCCAGTGATCTAGATCAGATTATCTTACTTTCAGACTATTCCTTCCATTTCATTAGTCACTGTTGCAGCAGGTGGGGTGCCCTGCTGTGGAAAAGAATATGTTATTCTCAGACAGCTTCATAAAACTAATGCCTTGAAGTGCTCATTATACGAAAGCACTTTGGGGCATATTTACAAGGGGCTTGTGCCGCCACCACATAATTTTTTTTACGCAGCGGCAGTGCTCCATATTTACAAAGTGGCGTATTAGGCACAATGCATCACTTTTTTCTGTCCTGCATTGTTTTTTATCTGTGCTACAACGGGCTGAGTCAGGTAAAGTTAATCACATGCAAGGAAGGTGTCCCACACAGAACTGACACGTCCAAGTTTTTAGGAAAGTGACACATTGTTGGCAAATGATGCACAGAGTCCAAAATGCATAAACATTCCTATGCCTCCTTAACCCAGGTGTAAAAATGACACAGTCGCTTTTCAATAGGAATGTGACCAGCTGAAGTCATTTTACACAATGGAATATGTCTCTATTTCACTTCCCCTCTGCTAGTAGTGGATCTACACATTTGGCAATCATGTTGTAGGAGCCCGTAACCAACCTGGGACCATGGCACCTATGATTGCATCATCCTCTGCAGCAAGGCTATGTGATGTTGTATATTGTTTGTAGGGGTCAGGCCAGGATTGTCACTTATCCATGGAGAAAGGGTTCCCCAAGTCCAGGTCTGTGTACTCCAAAGGAGAACAGATACGTACACACATTAGGTAGGTTATACATGTATTTGCACATTACATTAAACCATATACTTGTAGTCACTCACATAACTTGATCACACCATGTTACATATACACCCCTATCCTTCATTGATGAAGAAAACTGACTGCTCCTGCTGCTCCCTCTCCCCTAAACTTGAGCCAAGATCGAAAGAACAAAACTCTAAATTATGCTAAAATAATGGAGATTGTGAGGTGTGCCATACTTGTTTTCTGACCTAAGCCTGAATACTGTGAACCGTGGATAGCTGTAACAAGATTTGTAGAAACTGGGTGATAGAAAACACACAGTACCTTGCACATACAGCACTTGGTTATTTTTTTCTGATAAAAGGTGACATTTTCTGTTATACAGTATATATTATTTACTTTATTCTTGCAAGCACTGTGAGCCGGCAACTCCACTGCCTGTCAAGTGTAATTTACAAGAAGATTGCACATCACACGAGAAAGTGAGAGAGAGCGCAGTTTTAAATATCTTATGAGCTGAGCATCTGCCCACTTAACTATTTATTCTAGTATACCCTTTATTTAGTTTTACTTTAAACGCTTCTACCTTTCAAAATATTGCAACTAATACAAGAATGTTTTTACCCTCAATTTAGAAGCAGTCACTATTTAAAGTAAAAAAGAAAGGCCCGTGTAGATAATGTTTCGGTTTGATTTATTTGTTGTTTTTAGTTGGAGACTGTGTGTTCAGTACTATTTTTCAGACCAGGTGGGTAAAAGGCTGTACATTTCCTTGTGAGTATAACAGTAGGAGGAAACCATATGAGGAAATCATAAATACAGTAATGCTCGGAATCCAGAAGCTCGCAGCTCGACTTTGAGCCTTGTTGTCTGCACTTGTGCTGTTACTGAGACAAATCCTCTTAATCTTCTTCTAAATACTCAATGTGGGAGTTCCACAGTGCTTTGAACCCACGATTCTGCCCACATCCTTGTAGTACCCGCTAAGAAGCTTCAGAAAACATAGGCCGCCGCCCGCCATGCGGTTACCGCCATTTGGCTGCTCCGCGGTCAAAAGACCGCGGCGGCCATTCTGGCTTTCCTGCTGGGCCGGCGGGCGCCCGCCAAAGGAGCACCAGCCGGCCCAGCGGGAAAGGCCCTGCAACACAGAGGCCGGCTCCGAATGGAGCCGGCGGTGTTGCAGGGGTGCGACGGGTGCAGTGGCACCCGTTGCGATTTTCACTGTCTGCAAAGCAGACAGTGAAAATCTGTATGGGGCCCTGTTAGGGGGCCCCTGCACTGCCCATGCCAGTGGCATGAGCAGTGCAGCGGCCCCCAGGGGCCCCACGACACCCGTTCCTGCCATCCTGGTTCTGGCGGTGAATACCGCCAGAAACAGGCTGGCGGGAAGGGGGTCGGAATCCCCATGGCGGCGCTGCAAGCAGTGCCGCCATGGAGGATTCCCTGGGCCAGGGGAAAACCGGCGGGAAACCGCTGGTTCCCCTTTTCTGACCGCGGCTTTACCGCTGCGGTCAGAATAGCCCAGGAAGCACCGCCAGCCTGTTGGCGGTGCTTCCGCTGCCCTCCGCCCTGGCAGTCAGAGACCGCCAGGGTTGGAATGAGGGCCATAGTGATCAATCAATCAATCAGTCATTTGTAAAGCACAAAACTATCAACCCTAGGGGTATTTGGGCACTGAGGGTGCTGTGTCTGCATCGAAAAACCAGGGCTTGAGTTGCTTTCTGAAGACTGCCAGGGAGGGTGCCATTCTGAGGTGGATGGAGAGGTCATTCCAGGGTTTGGCAAAGAAAGCGCATAGTGATGCAGATGGTGTTTGATTTGACCCATGTTCTGGAAAAGATTAGCCTCTCAGTAGCCATAGAAAACAAGCAATAGCACAGCTAAAATTTCCAGTCTTGGCAATCTGTTGCAAAGCTTATGTATTTTGTATTTTTCAGTGGAACCATATAACACAAAAAAAGAAACATGTTGCCATCTAAATGTGTGCTCCATATGCCTGCAGTTGAAATGTTAAACTTCAAGACTTTCACTAAGTAATTTACTAGTGATGTTTTTTGAATAACAAGTCTTACAGTTGTGTCACACATTTTGTTATTCTTATTTGTGAAAAAGGTAAGAATAAATAAAGACCTAACCAAGCCTTCAAATCGCAGGAAGCTACCATGTTACAGAGTGACTTGCACACTTTATAACAGCAACTTTAGAAAGGGGATGGAAAATAAATCACCCCCAAATACAGGTGAAATATTAGCAGTTACTTAACCCCTTGGTCGCCATGGACGTAATGGTTATGCCTGATGGCGCGGCACTGAGGCGCCACGGATGTAACCATTACTTCCTGGGACTGGCCTTCGGGGAAAGTTCTAGTGCTCCCCCTGAGGGCCTCCATCTCACCCCACCCCCTTCCAGCCTGACCCCTCCCCCCTCTAATGATGTCAGCTCGCAATCGCACCTGACATCATCAGAGGGTGCCAGATGCGTTAGAAGCCATTTGCTTCCAGTGCGCCTTCTGAAGAGGAGGTGAGTTTCTTCTCCGGCCGAAGGGGGATTGAAGAGTAAGAGGCATCGGGGGAAAGGAAAGGCTCTTAAATTCCAGAACTTTCCTTCACTGAAATGTGAGAAAAATTTTTTTTTTTGCCAAATTTTGAGGTTTGCAAAGGATTCTGGGTAACAGAGCCTGGTGAGAACACCACAAGTCACCTCATTCTGAATTTCCCTTGGTGACTAGTTTTTAGAAATGTCCAGGTTTGGTAGGTTTTCCTAGGTGCCGGCTGAGGTAGAGGCCAAAATCCAAAGCTAGGCACTTTGCAAAAAACAGGTCAGTTTTTTTAGGGAAAATGTGATGTGCCCATGTTGCATTTCCTGTCGCGGGCATTAGGCCTACCCACACAAGTGAAGTACCATTTTCATTGGGAGACTCAGGGGAACACAGAATAGCAGAACAAGTGTTATTGCTCCTTGTCTTTCTCCACATTTTTTCCTTCTAAATGTAAGACAGTTTGTAAAAATGACGTCTGTTTGAGAAATGCCCTGTAATTCACATGCTAATATGGGGACCCTGGACTTCAGAGACGTGAAAATAACCACTGATTCTCCACACCTTATCTAGTGCCTATTTTGGAAATACAAAGGTTTCCTTGATACCTATTTTTGACTCTTTATATTTTACCTAATAATTTGCTGTATACCCAGTATACAATGAAAACCAGTTGCAAGGTGCACCTCATTTATTGGCTCTGGGTACCTAGGGTTCTTGATGAACCTACAAGCCCTATATATCCTGGCAACCAGAAGAGCCCAGCAGATGTAAAGTTATATTGCTTTTGAAAATCTGACATGGCAGGGAAAAGTATCATAGCAAAACATGGAGAGAAATGCCTGTTTTTTTGTCTCAATTTCAATATTTTTGTATTTCAGCTTTTATTGTATGTAAAAAAAAAACTTGTAGGATCTACACAAATGACCACTTGCTGAATTTAGAATTGTGTCTACTTTTCAGAAATGTTTAGCTTTCTGGGAACCAGCATTGGTTTCACACCCATTTCTGTCACTAACTGGAAGAAGGCTAAAAGCACAAAAAATAGTAAAAATGGGGTATGTCCCAGTAAAATGCCAAAATTGTTTTGAAAATGTAGTTTTCTGATTCAGGTCTACCTGTTCCTGAAAGTTGGGAAGATGGTGATTGTAGCATTGTTGATGCCGTTTTCAGGGAAAAACCACAAGCCTTTTTCTGCAGCCCTTTTTTCCCATTTAAAAAAACAAACAAAATGTTTGCCCTTTTTGGCTAATTTCTTGGTCTCCTTCAGGGGAACCCACAAACTCTGGGTTTCTCTAGAATCCCTAGAATGTTGGAAAAAAGGATGCAAATTTGGCGTGGGTAGCTTATGTGGACAAAAAGTTATTGGGGCCTAAGCGCGAACTGCTCCAAAAAGTTAAAAGAAGACCTGCCACTTGAGGGGGAAAAGGCCTGTCAGCGAAGGGGTTAAAGATAAAAACAAGTAAATATTTACAATGTGCACAGGCTTTGTTCAGTCACCAAAGGGTAAAGTGGGCTGACCCATTGAATGCTGGGGTAAGTAATGGACAAATACAACTTTACAGAACCCTCTCTTCCAGGGATACGTCTTGTCCTTCTTCCCTTTACGTACTTTGGTTGAGTACATCATCAAAAGATTCTTGTATTAGCAAGTTGTAGAATTAGCCAATAGCGTTGGAATTTTAGTCATTTTCGAAGTTAAGAATACTAGAAGCAGGGAGCTGTTTAAAGCTGTGTTTAAAGCATAGACATACCTGGAAATATTTAGGAAGTTGGGATTTTAGTATGCCGTGCATGACCTGTACTGATTGAGAAAGTTTGGTAGTGTTGAAATCCAGAACCTTGCCTATGGCATGAGTCCCATGTTCCCTAATATTGTGTGCATCTATCAGTGGGTGCAAATTACAATATATTTCTATTGCCTGGAGGAGAGTAAGCAGTGGTCCTTAATATTCAAAAGGCTCTACAGAAACTAACCCATACACTTCCACATTTGTCTAGAAGCACAGGAAGGGGCTGGGCAGAGAATCCTCCCTGGATCAATGCCACCATCACTAAATCCAAAGTCCATGTCTTTCAGTGCTACAGTGACTGTAGGACATGGACAGCAGTGAGTCTCAAATTAAATAGTAATCCTAATCCTCACAGGAAAGTCAGTAACTGGAACCATAGTCTGCAACACCTGATCTTCCAGAATTACAAGCAGAGCAGGAAGCTGAGCTTGCTGCAGCAGAGGATGTTGTTGTGACTGCTCTTCCACTGGACACATCAACTTCACAATCTCTAGCCAGGAAAAGAAAAAGCATTTCCCCATTGTATCCAAGCCTCCCTTTTATTTATCTGGATTGGAACCCAACTAAGACCTTTCAAATTGAGGAAGGTGATGATGAGCCAGTGATTGTTGGTGTGGAGAGTGGCACAGAGGATGCACAGCTTACCCTATTAAACATACTCAGAGTCATGTACGTCTACCAATACCACCTGCTTGCATCTTTTCAAGACTCCTACCATAGTCACAGCCCTCACTAGAGAAAGGCCAAGACAACTGCCTAGCTCCACCTCAACAGGTTATTCAGTGTTTGGCACAATGAGAAAGCTCTCCTCCCCAGATTGGGATGTTTTTTCACTAAGGCCACATGAGAAGCACATCATAGAGTGCTCAATTTGCAAAATAACGTTAATTGTGGTAAGCCAGGTAGACATTTTGGTACCTCAGCCCATCTAGAGCTTCTTAAAACTCAACACACAATTGTGTGGAAAGAGTACCTAAAAAATATTGCTGCTGATGGTTAGAGAGAAGAAGTAGTTCAACTGATGGAAGGAGGTAATGGTGAGAAAGAAGTGAATGATGTTGCCATGCAAAGCAGCCCTGTTTCTGTAGTTTGTAGTGTGCAGTCATCCCCAACAGCAACCTTACAGTGGCACAAGGGGCAGAGAGATATAGTCACCCCCAAATTGCCTAAGCAGCCTACATGCTCCCTATAGGTCACTAGTAGAGATATCATAAAGAAAACAATCACAACAATCAGCTAGAAAGGCTATGTTTACCAAGGAGCTGCTCTAACACAGAACCTATGTATGAGAAAGTCCATGTTGACTTCCTCCCTTTTCAGTTCATTGAAGGAGAGCTATTTTTTTTTTAGTTTGTGGGGTCATTCTGCCCAAAATAGAAGGTTTCAGGCCAAATCCATTTTTCCACTGTTGCTGTGCTAGAGCTGCACCGTCTAGTGCTGCAATTGGTTGGTGACTCTATAAAAGAGAACGTTGTTCAGTACATCCACCTTAGGATAGACATGTGAACCAGTTATCAAACAACAGATTATATCACTGCACACTGCAGTGAAGCGGCTAACTGCTGTTCTCACCACTGATGATGCTTTTTGGGGCATGCAACAGTTGCAATGTTCACCAGACGGATATCGCATAAAGCTGCTGTTAGAAATGGGGTCTCTGGTTGGTAGTCAGTTTGCACTCTGTCCAAGCAGGGACCCTCACTCTTGTCAGGGCAACGAAGATACACACTTAAGATAACCCCCCCTCACCCACTTGGTAGCTTGGCACAAGCAGTCAGGCTTATCTCAAAAGCAATGTGTAAAGCATTTGTACCAACACGCACAGTAATCTAGTGAAAACACTACAAAATGGTCACCACATCAGTTTAGAAAAATAGGCAATATTTATCTGAATAAAACAAGACCGAAATTACAAAAATCCAACATACACAAGTCAAGGTGTGAATTTTCAAAATAGTAGAGACTTACTCCATAGAAAACAATGGAAACATTGTTGTTACACAAAGTACCTGGCTTGCGTAAAAAATAAAGCTGCACAGGAGAGCGTGCATCCGAAAAGTCAGCAATGTGTCGATTCCTTACTCACAAGTGAGGCCGTGTATTGTTTTTTCTCTAGTCGGGTAGGTGATGCGTTGTTTTTTCTCTCCCCCAAGAGAGCGATGTGTCGATTTATGGACAGGGCACCACAGATCCACGCACATTCACGATGACTGACACCCAGCGACGCTGCATGAGAAATCCTGGTCACACAGTGATGGAAAACCATGCTGGGTGGAGTTTGCGTCGTTTTCAGCAGCCGCAAGCGTGTGTTGCATCGTTTCTTCAGCCGCGATACAGGTGGTGCATTGATTTTACTCGTAAAGCAGGTGGTGTGTTGTTTTTCAGCCTCGTTGCAGGTCGTGTGTTGAAAATTTCCCTGCACAGCTTCCTGTGTGTGGATTTCAGTCCTTGTTCTACCAGCTTCACCTTTCAAGGGCACAGGGACAGGATAGGGCACCACTTGGCAGGGCCGGAGTCTCAGCAGAGAGTCCAGGTGCTGGCAGAGGAAGTTTTTGATGAGATTTCAAAACAGGAGGCAAGCTCAGTCTAAGCCCTTGGAGATTCTTCTGAAGCAGGAATATACCACAAAGTCCAGTCTTTGTCACCCTTCCTCAGGCAGGAGTAGCAACTGCAGGATAGCCCATCAAAGCACAGTCAAAGGAAGGGGCAGCACTTATCCTCAGCACTTATCATCAGCTCTTCAGCTCTTCTACTTGGCAGAGGTTCTCTTGGTTCCAGAAGTAAATATGAAAATCTGGGGTTTTGGGTCCACTACTTATACCCCTTTCTGCCTTTGAAGTTGGCAAACTTCAAAGGAAAGTCTCTGTTGTTCAGAAGATCCTGCCTTGCCCAGTCCTGGCTCCAGACTCACACCAGGGTGTTGGAGACTGCATTGTGTGAGGGCAGACACAGCCCTTTCAGGTGTAAGTGACCACTTCTCCCTCCACTCTAGCCCAGATGGCTCATCAGGATATGCAGGCTACCCCGGCTCCCTTTGTGTCACTGGCTAGAGGGGATTCACAAATAGCCCAACTGTTAGTCTGACCCAGAAGAGGAATACACAAGCAGGCAGAGTCACAGAATGGTTTAAACAAGAAAATGCCTACTTTCTGAAAGTGGCATTTTCGAACTGACAATTTAAAAAACAACTTTACCAAAAGATTTATTTTTAAATTGTGAGTTCAGAGACCCCAAACTCCACATCTCTATCTGCTCCCAAAGGGAAACTGCACTTAAAAGTTATTTAAAGGCCGCCCTCGTGTTAACCTATTAGAGAGATAGGCCTTGTAACAGTGAAAAATGAATTTGGCAGTATTTCACAGTTAGGACATGTAAAATACATCAGCACATGCCCCACCTTTAACATACACTGCATCTGCCCATGGGACTACCTGGGGCCTACCTTAGGGGTGCCTTACATGTATAAAAATGGAAGGTTTGGGCCTGACAAGTGGGTCACTTGCCAGGTCGAATTGGCAGTTTAAAACTGCACCCACAGACACTGCAGTGGCAGATC
Source organism: Pleurodeles waltl (assembly GCF_031143425.1). NCBI lineage: Eukaryota > Metazoa > Chordata > Amphibia > Caudata > Salamandridae > Pleurodeles > Pleurodeles waltl. The sequence goes on from NC_090444.1 coordinate 1,607,836,550, forward strand.
TGAGCCATGTTTACAGGGCTACTCATGTGGGTGGCACAACCAGTGCTTCAGGCCCACTAATAGCATTTGATTTACAGATCCTGGGCACCTCTAGTGCACTTTACCAGGGACTTACAAGTAAATAAAATGTGTCAATCATGGAAAACCCAATTACACATACATTTTTCACAGGGAGCATTTGCCCTTTAGCACTGGTCAACGGTGGTAAAGTGCCTAGAGTACCAACATTAGCAAAAACAGAGTCCAGCACACAGTCAAACCATGGGAAGCAGTGGCAAAAAATACAAGGGAGACCACGCCAAGGATGCCAGATCTAACAGCTGCCAATATCTTGGACAAATCTAGTACCATAGTCTATGAGTGGTTCAACCCAGAGGTTTCAGTATTGGATTAATTGCCACTGACAATAGCAATAAAACTGTCAAAGCAATGGCTTACATAGGATATTTCAGAGTACTGTGTTCAGTGCATTACACAAATGTAATTGTGTAGGATTCTTTTGTTCAAAGCCCGGAAGCAGCAAAGGATCCTTAAGCATTCTAATAAAGTGACTGTAAAAGTGCTCAAATAGGTGGCACCAACACAACATGCTGCAACACCTGTCATGTGACTCTCGTGATTCCATGGGACTGCTGAACTCAGTGCGATAGCACCACCATTTGCTGGTGAATGAGTCTCTCCAGCACTTTGCTTATGTCAACTGTCGGCCCAACCTTACTGGCTTGCTGGCAGTACCTCAGCCAGACACCAAGAGTGAAGGTGATTTGTGTCAGTGTGGCACATGACACTCTAGTGACTTCTCAGGGGAGTCGCAGTGGACCAGTTATACTCTTTCCTCTCATCAGCATTGAGTCCTGTATACACACACAGGCAACGAAGGAGATGAAGGATAGTTTTCAATAGATTTATTCAAAAGACTGCAATCTACGATAAAATGCATGAGCTACAATGATGAGGATAATGAGACATAATAAAATTAGGATTGTGAAAATTAGTGATGTAAATATAAGAAGAAGAAGACTTTTTATTTGGTATGAAAAGAAATCATCCATTACAACAAATAAACACCAATACAATTGTTAATATAACAGTAAAACCATATATAGTAAAAACATCCATCAAAAATATAAACATATAAAACCTCATTCATAGAAAACAGTAAGATCATTGTAAAAACTCTACATTGTTACGCCAAGTAATAGCTCTCTTCAGGAATGATCCCAGGCCCTTCCATACCAATACAACAGAGGCCATTTGCAACCACATAAAAGCAGGACGATATTGCACGAAACCCTTGGGCCTTAGGAGAGGTAATAGAAATTGAGTTCTAAATGGTGCATAAAAAACACAAAACAATGTAAAATGGGACAGGGTCTGTTGGGACACCCCATCACAGGGGCAAGGTCTAATAGATTTTTCCCCATACTGACCTAGCGGGAAGCACAGATTACTTCTAATGATCCCCAAACGGAATCGAGTTATAAGAGACCTTTCCCTCACATCCTTTATCTCTAAGAGATAGCGCTCAGGACCCACCCACATCTTCAACATAATAAAATCCCTGATCCATTTTTTCCCTAAGGCCTCCCCCTCCCTCTTGGTCTCCTGGATTCTCAAAAAATTGTCCTTAGCCCATTTCTTATCACAACTAGTCAGGCCCTCAGGGTAGTCAAACAAATCAGGCCGCCCCAGATCATGAGCCATCTTCCTTATGTGCGTCAACCAGGGAATATTCTTTGCATTGTCGCAAGCCAAACAATCCCTTAAAATATCCCTATTAAGAGTGGCATGTTCGTTACTCCAGATTGAGATCCATAGCAGAAGGGGAGCCAACTGGATAGTGTCCTGCACACACTCATGATCCAGTTCCAGATGAAGGCAAAAACAAGGGATATTTTGTCCAACTCCCAGAAGCCTTTACAGAACCGATTTTCTTCCACCGTAAGGGCTTGGGTATCCCTATACCCCCACAGTGCCGCACCATACAGCAGGACAGGGAGGCATTTCCGCCTATAGATTTCAAGCAAAGGCTTGATAGGTTTACTACCTACCCTTACAGCAAAGTCAAAAGTCGCACCAACTGTTGCATGAAAAAGCACACCCCTTCTGGCAATACAGGGTTTCCAAGATCCTTTCTCATCAAAAATGACTCCTAATTATAAAAACTCATGGACCCTGCTGATAATTTGATCCTCCACCCTTAGCTCCCCCACCCTGCTTAAGGGTCTTCCACAAACCATAAAATGTGATCTCTTAAAATTGACCTCTAAACCCAAAGCTGACATAAAGGAGGCATAAGTTCTAACTATTTCCCGGAGACCATTCATAGTGCTGGCCATAAGGACTGCATCATCAGCGTACGTCAGCACAGGGATATCAATACCATTCACCTTTGGGACATCCCTACAATGTTCCATCAAAAATCCAGACAGTCCATTTGTATATAGGAGGAACAAAGTAGGAGCCAGAACACACCCCATAGCGAACACCCCTTGAAAGCTTAAAAGCCTCTGAGCATTCCCCATTAGGCCCCACCCTCACATTTGTAATCGTCCCAGAATGGAGATATCGGAGCAGCTCTACAATATTAGGATCCAACCCTAACTGATTTAACCTCTCTCATAAAATGGACTGGTTCACCTTATCAAAGGCACAGCTAAGGTCCATAAAAGCGAGATAGAGGGTACCTTTCCTGGCCTGCGTGTATTTACCAATCATCATTAATAGGTTGAGACATTGTTCTCGCGTACCGAGGCCTTCCCTAAACCCATACTGATCCCGGCTTAGGATATTATTTCCTATCATCCAGGCCTCCAGATGCCTTAAAATAATCCGTCCCAAAATCTTCGCAGAAGAGTCCAGGAGAGAAATAGGGCGATAAGACTTAGGATCATTTTGGTCGCCCTTTTTAAACACTGGGACAATACATGCCAGTCTCCAAGAAGCAGGAATGCCCACAGTAACTGCTGCATTGAGGACATTTAAGAGAATAGGTGCCCATAACTGGGGGTTAGCTTTATACAGATCCATAGGGATCGAATCCGGGCCCGGAGCTTTACTACTCGCACTACTCTGTATCGCGTCCATAACCTCCTGGAGCGAAAACCTAATTGCTAGATTCGGAGCAATATCATAGTCGTTCTCCCGGTTATTTCTTAGGGGAGTACCCTCAAAAATTCTACAAAAGTGAGTTACCCATGCCTCCGGGACGATGTTACAGCCAAAGCCCTCAGAAGTTTCTGTTCCAAAGGAACCTCTATTCACCACCTTCCAGAACAGACCAGGATCCTTCAGAGCTGTGGCACGCTGTAACTCTTCCCAAGCTTTATCTTTTTGTTTTAGCTTGCTATCCCTCAGGACCCTCTTATACTTCATTCTAGCTTCATTTATGAGGGCCCAATCTCTAGGATGTTTCTTAGTGACCATCTTCAGGTTTGCCCTTGCATCATAGCAGGCCTTTTCACACCAGCCACATTTACGTTTACTGGGGTGGCTGCCTATTGAAAGAAGGCAGTCTCTCACTGCTGCATTTACTATTGTTATTGCATCCATAACAGCTTTAGGATTAGGGGCCTCTGTCAAGAGTATATCCATAAATAAATGTAACTTTTCCCCCACCACCCTTCCTACAACATTTTGGGGATCCACTTGCTTCCACCCAAGCCGCCTACCCTGGTCCTTTATCTCCATGTAACTATAAACAATCCCAGCATATTGCAATGAACGTAGATGAATTACTCCTCCCTAATGTCTAATCTCTAGCCTAGAGCAAGAGCATGGAAGTGTTAGCCTAATCTGTATATTCTGAGTTTATGAGAGATGCACCCACTCCTGTTACTTTGGCACAAGGGTCTGCCTTCTGTCCACTGATCTTGCTGTCGGGATGAGGCTGAGGTCAACTGCAAAACAGCATACATCATCAATGGGAATTCCTGGCTGGAAGGGCCCCTATTACAACCCTTAGCCCACATGGTGTTTATGTAGATAAACACGTTTTGTTCTGCGAAGTAGGCATGACGTGAACATTTGCCTTAGTGTTAGATTGTTTATGCAGTCTTGTGGTGGCAATACCAAACATTATTGTGTGCCGTTTTCATTCTGTTCTTGTCAAACCTGGGGCAAGAAACACAATGAAAAAATGTCATATATAAAATTCATAATAATAACTTGTTCGCTAAATGACAACTGAGTAGGAAAATAAAACACTACTGCTGAAAGCAGGCTATTCTAAAATGAATAAAAATGAATAAATGAAAACAGAGCATGTTATCTAGGGAAATGGGCACAGGCTGCTGGCCTCAGCTAAGCTAAAATATATATCCTGGAACAAGACTAAAATGGACCCATGACACCCTCCCCATTTCCCGAACAAGAGTGCCAAGTCTAAACCTAAAGTCTAAAAATGCTCTAAACTGAAACATATCTAAATCAAACCTAGAAGCGATAAATGTCTAACTTGACAAGAAAAACAGGCCAATAGACAGACCAAATAAAAAGACAATTTGATATCATATTTTTAAATTTCAAAAATGCCAATGGTCAAATATTAACAATACTTATGATCTCGCAGAAAATATCCAAAGTCATCAATGGAGATTGAGACCAAAAAGGACTCTACTTAGGCAGATGATAAGTTGACCAACACGTTAGCAGAAGAATCCACTGAGCAGAAGTGTGCAGAAGCCTCAGTCACAGGATGAACTGCAAGGGGAGCACTTTCCATTGTGCCAGGTGTTGTTGGAGCCAGCAGATTCACAGGTGCTGACTCAGAAGATGCCTTGCGTATCAAACTCAGTCTCCATGGGCATGTCCATGAACGAACACTCATCAGGAACAGCAACAGATCCTAGTCCTAAGAAGGCACAGGCTCCATGGCAAGACACACCTTTAGTGTGCATTCGAAGAAGCACCACATGCAATGGAACACCAGTTGCATACACGTTAGAACTGGTTGGTATGACAATGACCAATTCAGCTCCTGAAGCAACGAAGATCTGAAGTGCTGCATCATGCGATCACGACACAGCTGCGCTGGTTGTAGCTCCATTATTGTGCTTTGCTGAGACTGGACAGCCACTGTTTATCAAACATAGCAGCAGCAAAATTCCACCAATTAGTGCCAAGGTTATAGGGAACCCACCAAAGACACTCAAAAAGAGTGAATGCATGGCTGATGGCATGACTCCAGACACTGCCTGGAAGGTGCTGACAAAACAAGAGCTGACAGCCTTAAGAAATGCACAATCCCTGCAGTAATAGATGTGTTAAAAATCCTGCTCACCAATTCTCCAAAATGATTGGGGAAGTTGGTATTTAATGGGGACTGTATTTCCTCTGATGACCTTGCTAGTTGGAGGTCATAGGTCTCTATGGCTGATGTCAGAGCTACATGGTTTTGAAACAACAGCGATTTAGTCAGCTCAGCTTGTCAAAATTTACATTAGAAGTAGCAATGTGCGGCCATAAATCTGCTACTTCTATCTTTCATGGGGGGGAATAATACATATCTGTAACAAGTTGCCATTTTGGAAGCCTAAATTACATAGACTATTCCAGGTTTCATTCCACAGCAACTTTGATCGTTCAGCATAACATAAGTTCCATTAGAAAGAATCTGAAACACTGAATGAATCAAAGAGATGGGAGTACCCTTCAGATAGCATGTCAAATTCACAACAGCTGCATTGCAGAGGCCGTGCATGGACAAATCATTGAATGACTAACAGTAGTCTTTCATTCACTTCCGCTAAGAAAGACCTCTGTTTCGCCATTCATACACTTGTAATCAAAGGGCAACTCCCAAACCTCATGAATATAACTGTCTCCTAACCACTAAAATCTGCCTATTGTGAAATGTTTTAGACATCTTGTGAACCGAAAGGTGGAAATGGGCATACTTATCACTCTATGTATTAACCATACTGCAGAGAGAATTTCGCTCACAGTAAAAGGCAATTTCTCCAGCTTCTCATCGATGTTAAGCATTATGTATCTAACTTCTGGTTTAGCCATTATCTGTTGTTGTCCAGTCAAATTAAACATGGCAAATAACTCTGTAGAGTTAACATGCTGCCAAGGCATGCAGCCACTTTTAAGAACTTGTAATGTTCGACCTAATTGTTTGATAGATCGCAGTTATCTTTGCCTGTGATGTAAAGAAGACATTTCATGCTGAATAATGTCTATCACAGAAGACACAATGGGGGTTATTCTAACTTTGGAGGAGGTGTTAATCCGTCCCAAAAGTGACGGAAAAGTGACGGATTTACCACCAGCCGTATTACGAGTCCATTATATCCTATGGAACTCGTAATACGGCTGGTGGTATATCCGTCACTTTACCGTCACTTTTGGGACGGATTAACACTCCTCCAAAGTTAGAATAACCCCCTATGTTTTTTAGGATGTAAATTCTGGTGGACAATGTGTTCCTACCATTATCGACAACGGCTAAAGCCTTTTTCATGTTTTATTTATCAATCTGCTTTAAACATGCACCAGCTCCCAGCTGGGAAATCTTCCGGATCTCGTATGTGGCATACAAAAAGCTTTTTGAGTGTGGCTTTTTAGAACCCAACAAGAAATCTTGCAAGTTGATTTCTTTTGAAAGTAGACTAAGGTGTTCTTTGACAGCTGCTAAAGTGGAGGAATGTAACCATTATTTGCACTGTTTATCCACAATATATGTTGTAATGATACCAGAATGTTGAGCCGTGATATAGCAAGGGTCCAGCGAGCTTGCTCTGAAACTCAATGCGGAATTAACAAAATGTGCCTGGCTACCATTTGTGTCCATTGGCCACATTACCCACCCATCAGGACATGAAAGTGAGGCGTTAAATGTGCCATTCTGAACCCAAGCAGTTAGCTGTTTTTCTGTGACATTCAAAAGTGTCTGCCAATCATGACATTTTGCTGGTGTGGGGATACTGGAAGTGTTCAGTTATTTTATTTTTGCTAACCCGAAACATGTTGTCTGCAAAGCCGTGTCATTTAAAAATATCATTTGTAAGGAAATAAGTCATGCGCTAAACAAAGCCTCCGTACCCTGTATTTGACAATCTTTTTACCCCCATACACTTTTGAAATCAACTGTATCTTTCCAATATTCATACCCATTAACAGCAAGCCAGGACACAAAGGAATCTAAATATATTAACTTTGTGTCAGTTAATAATATTTTTCTCACTTTAGAAGGTGGTAATTTAAAATAATATGACTCAGTATTTCTAACACCATGCCCAGTAAAGTATGCAAACTTTTTATATGTTTTAGAACCCCTCACTGGTGTAGTCGGACAATGTTCCCCTTCTGTATAATTAAAGACTGATCTTAGAGTACTAGCTCGGTGCAGAAAGTAATGTCCGTAATAACGATAACAAAACATTTCCCCATAATTTGCTGTGTTCATATAAACATCTTCGCTCTCAAATATAGTGTAATATTCAACCTCAGAAAGCATATAATCAACTGTTTTAACATCCCAGTCATCAGAAAAAACTCAGGTCTAATAACATCACTCATAGAAATTTTAAACACATAAGGAATTTGGATGACCTAAGTAGGACCATATATGTAAAGTGGTACTTTATCCCAAACAATCCCATCTGGAATTGGAGTTTCTAAAATGTTTACAAAGGACAGGTCTCTTTGAACCTTATGGGAAGATAAGTAGGGTGTTAAAACTTTATCCATCGGCTCAATGGCAGAGCATTCCGGAAGATAGTGACCATTTATTAAAAGAAAGAAAATAATGACAAAACTACTCCAAAGCAGAAAGGCAAGCAATGTCAACAGTATCCACATATGGATGAATGAATTTAAGCCACATGAAAGGCTTATGTGTCTTTGATACAGTTTCAGTTACAGAAGCAGATGAGTTTGAGGAAAAATCATCAATGCTGATGAAACAATCAGAAGCAGTCTGTGCAAACATAGGAGCAGGTGCACAGGTTGTGGATGGACCCATTGGTGGTGGTAGTTCATAGTTCACAGATGATGTCATCTGTCTGCGTTCAATTGGAGTACTAAAGTCCCATGGACATTTCTTGTCACAGAAGTAGTAACAGGAACTAATAAAAGTTCATTTTCCACACTCCCCATGCTTGAGGAGGCAATTGTAACATTGATGTTTACAGAAGCATTTCTACTGCTTGTAGAGGTACATCCTGTTGGGCAGGGGAACGGGAACTGCCCAATGGTCCTCATGGTCTACTGTGCAGGATCGGCTACATGGTGCAATTTGATGTTGTCAATTGAAACTAGTCTGTTCTCTTTGGAACCAGGCAGCGGTGGTAGAATGACAGTTCTGGTACCGTGAATTCCCAGGACTTGAACCAGTGTTCTGTAAGAATGGCTGAACTCCTTTATCACAACAATCTTTTCTTAAACTAGATCCCCCACTTTAGGAATCCATCCTGTTGATGTTGTTGGTAAATCCCACATTCCTAAGGTGACAGCATAGGTGGATGAATTCTTATCACAAAATTGCTGTAGGTCTTGTAAAACATAGACACGTTCATTTATGTCAAACAATGTGTCTGCCCCCACCCGCTAGGACCATCAAGATCTGGGACACACATAGGTATCCCAAATATGACCTCATAAGGGGTGCGTCCTCCCAAAGACCTTTTGGGCAGATTATTTAGTGCTCTCTGGACCCCATATAGGTGATGGAACCTACTACTCTCACTCTTACTCTATTACCCTCAGGATGATAGGGAGAGGAATAATGGAGCTGAACACTCATAGTCTCCATGGTGTCCCTGAATGCCTTAGAGGCAAATGCAGGGCCCTGGTCTGAATGGAATGCTGCAACCACATATGTCCAGATAAAGATTGGCAAATCTTTATTACAGTCCGAGTGTCACCGGACCATTGTGGCCATACCCACTGGAATCTAGAACATGAGACATCAGCGACTAAGATATATTTGTATGCACCATCAGTTTTTGAAGGACCACAGTGGTCCAGGTACACACATTGTAATAGTCTTTTTGAAATTAAGAGGAATGTCTGTGGTGAGTGTTTAACGGTGGACCCTTTTAATTGTTAGCAAATATCACAGAAAAGTACATACTGCTTAGTCTTTTTATATAGACCTGGCCACCGAAAGTGTTTTTGCAATAGAGAAATTATGGCGGCCCCACCAGCATGGGCAGATGCAACACCCTTATGCGCTGCTTTATTGAGATCAAATCTCTGAACTTCGTTGAGAATCATACGATCTCCCACCCCTGGAATGGTCACAAATGCAATATTATTACAGGGTATGCTTTTGGTAAAGGCTTGCCGTCAGCCAATGTCTCATTATCCAACCCTGTATGAGAATGAGTAATTGCTGTAACAGAAGCTGTAGCTACTGAAGATTTGGCAGCTTCATCAAATGAAACATGTGGATGTTGGGGGCAAATTTTAAAGGAAACTATATTTTTAGGCATCTTTTGGAAATTTTCAAACAAGCTTTTGCACTTTTTGTTTTACTTACTTCCTGATTCTTCAGGAGGACATTGAGAGCCTCCATCTTGGTTTTGGGTGCTCTAGTCCTTCTGTATCTGCTGCTGGATTTTTCAAAAACTTCTGTTTAAATCGACCTATGGTGCGGATGTGCCACTGGCGCACCAAAGGCGCACCTAAGGCAAGCCCGTCGGCACCTGTCCATGACCGGAGCGTGACCAGCGCCAGCCAAGCTGTCCATTTTATATCCGGTGCCCCTAGGCCAGTTGATTTCTAAAAACACATGCTAAGTTTATTCCTCATTGTGATATTTTTATTCCCTTTTGTAACATTGAAGGCCATGTCTTTTGCATCAATTGTAAAGTCTGTTTTGGGGTACCAAAACCTACATCGCAAATTGATTTGTTGGCCCAAAGGTTATGTGCGCTTTAGAGTGGTCTGATTAATGCTCGATCCCTGAGTAAACACTCTCAGGAAGTTCATGACCTCATCATTGAATGTCAGGTCAACCTCTTGTTTATTACAGAATCATGGTTAAAAGAGGGGTGTAATCCGGACATATCTCTTGTCCTGCCCACCGGCTACACTATGTCCAGGCAAGATAGACCTGGCTCTCGGGGTGAAGGGTCGCACCATTATTCTTAGAGATTAATTTCAGGTTGAGCCCTTTAACCTCAGCTCCTTAATAGGGGCGTAAAGCCTAGGGTTTTGTTTCAGGCTCAGTGCCTGTCAATCCTTCACTGGTGCTCTGAACTATCAAACCCCTGGCACATGAGCTACTTTTCTGGCTTCTTTGGCTGAAACCCTAGCTCCCCTGTTTCCTTAGTATTCCAATTTTACCATCCTGAGGGATTTTAACTTTGATCTGGAGCCTGCCAACAACCCAGAGGTTCTGAATTTATTGGATACTCTAGGTTCCTTATGATTACTTGTAAAGACCTTAGTACCCATGCATGAGGGGGGCACACCATCAATTGTATTAATTCCAACAATCTTAACCTATCAGTAGAAGCTCCAGTCTGGCAGAGCGGGTCAGACCATTCACACATTCCTTTAAAAATCAAGCCCTCTACCCCCCAATTGGTCCCACCCACTGCACATAGATGGGGCAAGTTATAAACAGACCTGAGATTCTCAAAAGCCTCAGTTGAATCCACACCTGCCGTGCAAGGTGATATTGTAGACAATGTGGCATTTGGATTTCTCAAGCTGCCATTATCTTAGCACCCTCCATGCTGGCAATTAAAAGTTGCAAATCTCGCCCCTCAGTCCCCTGGTGCAGTCATGCTCTAAAAGATCAACATTTACTCAGTAAGAAAGTAGAAAGACAATAGTGCAAGGTATGTAATCAAGAGGAATGTGCACAATATATTGATCACTCCTAAAAGAATATCACAAGCAGATAAAGTTGGCTAAAATGGCTTATTCCTCAACTTTAACTTAGGAAGCCTATTATGATCAAAAGCTTATTTTCCAGATTTTAAACTCTTTTCTGAAACCCAAGGCACTAGAAATACAAATGACTCCATCCCAAGGATTATATGACCAGATCACGTCCTATTTTTTAGAAAGGTACATGCTATAGAAAGTGACTTTCTAATATCAGACCACCCCACAATCGAGGTATAGAATGATATTCCATTGAGATTAGGTTCTGGTACTCTGACAATGTTTCAAACACTCTCTTTGGCCCAGTCCCGTCAGGCCCTTTTTGTGAGAAAAGCCCTCTTTTGTCATGGTTAGTCCCCACTTTTTGCCTGGTATTTGATGTAGTCTCAAAGTTGTTAATGCCAAGGACCCCTGCCAACTAGTTTCCCTGGGCCAGATCTCTTTTCCTAAAACTGTTGTGATGCAATGACACAATTGGCAACACCTTTAGCTGCCTCTATAAGTCCCTAGTAAATGGTACTTAGGTACCCAGGGCATGGGGAACTAAGGATAGGCCCCTCCTGAGGGCAGCAGCACAGATTGTGCCACCCTCTAGTGCCATGTATCCAGAAGCACCCATCACTGCCATTGCAGGCTGGGTGCTCTGATGCAATCCCAAAATGAAAATTTGACATGCTACATAGCCTGTGTGCCCTGTCCACTATACACTGCATGCACTACAGGTAAGTCACCCCTCTTGCAGGCCTTCTAGCCCTAAGGCAGAGTGCACTATCTTGTATATGAGGGCATAGATGCATGAGCAATATGCCCCTACTGTGTCCTTTCTGAACCTGGGACACAGTAAGTGAACAGAGGAGCCATTTTAATACATGTGCTGGACACTGGTCAGTTTGAGTTTCACAGCTATATGAGGGCTACTGTGGTTGTCTGGTATCAAACAACTTAGAAGGATAAATCCAAACTCCTACGAGTGTTGGATTTATTATAAAATTTAGCCAGGGGCCACCTAAGAGGTGCCCCCTGCAAAAGCTAACAACCCTGGCATGGTTTCTGGCCAGTCACAACCAGCCTACCACCACCAGAGAAGATTCTGGAACCCTGGGGTAAGAGATCCTGTTCCCTGGGTCCGAGAACACAGACCTTCCTGGGCAGAGGTGCTATCACACCTCCCCCCAGAAATGTGCACTGCCCTGCTATCAAGCTTCAAAGGGCTTACCACCCTTGAGGCTTGACATCCAAGCCTGCTGCTAGCAGCAGATGGCTGCCTCCATTGCAAACGCCCATTTTTTGGTGGGAGCAACAGTGGGAAAACACACAAAGGGCAGGAGGAGTGGTCAGTCCCAGCTTGCACGCACTACCCTAAAGGTGTTGCATGCAAGGTGACCTCTCCATTTCATTTTCCTCAGTCAGTCAATCACGTGTAGGGAAGTGACCTCTGCCCACAGGAAGTGGTCCCTTAGTGGGTGTAGCCATCCTAAGGTAGATTTCCCATTGGTCACTACTAGGTACTCCCATAAATACCCACTAAAGGCAGTAGTTAGTGGGCATCCCTAGACCAGAGAAATAGATTCCAAGGACAAAAGAAAACCAGCAACAAAGAAGACCCAAGGCGTGAGAACTGAAGTCCTGCTGCACCAAGAAAAAGTTGCCAAACCCTGCCTGCTGCACCCAGGACTCAACACTCACTGCTGAGGGGTTGTTTGGACATTAGAGAGACTCTAAAACACCTCAGAGGACCTCCACACTTTGAAAATCACAAAAGATCTCTCTCCAGAGTGAAGATATCACTCTCCTGCAACAAAGACCCAGTGAAGGCCACTTCACTGACCGGCTGTTGACCAAGGAACTCGACACTGCAGCCAGACCACTCTCCACCCAATGGACCTTGAGGACAAACCCTGCAAGTGTGCCATGTTCGGTGACACTGTACCCTCTAGTGGCCAAACATGTAATAGCCCCAGGTACTGGTCACTTAACGTTGGACACCCAGAAGGATGGTCCATTCCGGACTGTAAAAGGACCAGGAGGAAACCCTAGTGAAGGGGCTTCAGAAACCACCAGGACCTCCCACCAGAGTGCCCCTGCTGACCTGCAAACAACCCTCAAAGCGACCTGCCTCCTGCTTCCAAGGGTACCTTTGCGCACATCTCCTGGCTCACTGATTCGGTCTGCACTCGGTCACCCTGTGCCCTTCACCGAAGATCCAGCTGTGCCCTAGGGGTCCCCCACCAATTGCAACCTTGATACTACAAGGGGACCCACAAGACTTACCTTTTAAGTCCACCTGTGCAGTGCTTTTCAAAGTGGTCCCCTGCAGTGGTCTGGCAAAAGCTCCAATGACTTTTTGCAGCTGTTCCTGCCTAAACCGGGAACGTCCAGCCTTCTCCAGCTGGTCCATAGTGCCCACCAACAACCTTGACATAACTGCAAAAGGAGACATTGGTGAACGCATTGCCTGAATTTATATGCATTTTTAAATGATTCCCATGTTGCATAATTAAGCACAAAAGGACTATTTTTGCTAAAACGTAAAACAATCATAATTTAAAAAGTACTTACCCAATTTTGATGATCTTGGTCTTAAACATTTTATAAAATCTGAAATATTTTTATAGATTGGTCTTGAGTTATTCTTTTGAGTGTGTGGTCTCATTTATTGATACTGTGAGCACAACACATCCTTTGCACTTCTCCAAGATTAACCTAACTGCTCGACCAAGCTACCATGAAAATTGGAGCATTAGTTGGTCTATTGTTCACCTCTGTAAACCAACGTGTGGTTGCCCGGATGCCCTAGACAGTGTGCCTGGTTTTGCACACTACATATTGGGCCAGCTTCCTTCAATTTTAGCTTGTAAATCTGACTCACCTAATGACCCATGCCATCTCCAAATCCTTAATAAGGTTGTGGACATAGTTAATCCAGTGACCAATTAGATGTTGAATAATTCCCGAGTTACAGCAGAAGTTCCTGTGGAATGGAAGCTGGCAGTGGTCAAACCCTTGGGAAAAAAAAAACTTTCATGGATCCTACAATGCTGTTTAATCAACGTCCCATTTCACTGCTTCTGGACTTGAGTGAAATACTAGAAAAATTGGTGAACACCCAACTTACAAAATTTATAGAAGATGCAAATGTCCTCCACAAGCAGCAATCAGGGTTCTGCCCTAAGCAGTCCACGGAATCTGCTTTGGTGGAAATCTCAGACACATTAAAACTGAAAGACACAGGAAATAATGCTGTGCTGATTTTATTGGACTTATCAGCAGCATTTGATACCATCTCTCATGACATCCTACTCTAATGCATTATAAACTGTGGAATAGTTGGACCTGCCTTCTCCTGGTTCCAATCATTTATCTCCAATCATAGACAGATAGTCAAGGTGGGCCTGTACTCTTTGGGAGAATCCAGAGTTATCTCTGGTGCTGCTAATTTCCTTCATAACAATCTTTGAAATAGACCCCATTTTGTATGCAGATGACACCCAGCTGATTCTACAACTGGGCAAATGTTCACTGCAATCAGAGTGGAACTTTAAAAACTGTCTAACTGCTATCATTCAGTGGATTCAAACTAATCACTTGAAATGCAACACAGACAAAACAGAGATTATGCTACTGGTAAAGACAAACACCTTTGTGTCCAATATATGGTGGGCAGATACAACTCCCCCTCCTCCAGCTATTAAGGTTGTCAGAAACCTGGGTATATACTTTGACGCCTCCCTGTCTTTCCACCTGCAAGCCCAGGCAGTTGCAGGGTCTTGTTTTAACTTAATTAAATCCTTAAAGAAATTCTTAGATTTTGTTCCCCTCTCAGCAAGGAAAACTGCAGCATGTGCGTTATTTACTACCAGGCTGGATTATTGTAACAGTCTGTATGCTAGCTCTTCTAAGCAGACCTTAAACAAAGTTCAAATTGTTCTACATTCAGTGGCTAGAGCAGTCTTTAAATTACCTATTAGATCATCGGCTTCCACAGCTTTGAAAATTCTGCACTAGCTAACAGTTCATAAGAACATTCTCTTTAAAATTCCCCAAATGACTTTAAAAGCCTCTGAAGCGATTGAACCTAAAATTTCTTACAGCCAGGTTCACCCATTATCTGCCAGGAAGAGCCCTTAGGTCTTCGGTTGCCAACCTGCTCACACCATCTCCTTTTAGACTGAAGACAAGGGGGTTAAGCACTAAAGTCTGGCACTCTCTATCCAGATATTTAAGATCCATCTTTCGAAAACAGCTCAAATCATGGATCTTTGAGATCCCTGATACTATGTGCTACTCCCTCATCCTGTGAGCACTTTGCGCTCCTGACTGGACTTTCCCTCTTTGCATAAGACCTTGTTCCCCATCTATGATCTGCATTAGCGCCAAGATGCTCCATTGGGAGTAACAGTTGTGCTCTATAAATGACCATTAGATAAAGAAGAAGAAGAAGAACGTGTTTCCTACAACATGTATTCTTACACGCTGATGGCCGAATTTATGTACTACATGAGATTTTGGTAGTCTGTCCTTATGATCAGCTACCCTCCCCCAAAAGTTTTTATGCTTTATGGTGTTTTCTTTGGAATCTTTGAACCCATTCAGACGGCAGTGGTGTAAACAATCATTATAGGACTTGACACAGTAATACAAATCACACACAGTCATTGTTGGATATTCATGATCCAAATGATCCAGTGCCAAAACAAGAGCTTTAAGCTCTGTCAATTGTGCTGTATGGTCTCTTAGTGTCTGCATATAGGTATTCTGAGGGTGGAAGGTACCATCCTTCATTGTCCCACTTACACCTGCGCAAGTGACTGAATATTGATGCTTAGTACCTATAGCTAGGTGTGCTGAACTATTAGTATAAATGATGGTTCAATATTGATCAAGTGGTAGTATGTTAGTAGGTGTGGGGTATTCCTGTTCATATTGGAGGAATTCTTGGGTCTGAAGTTTGGGGTCAAAAATATAATGCTGGCTTTGGTGACTGCCTCAAGTGCTCGCCTTAATGACAGCCATGTGTACAGCTGTTAAACGTTTCTCTGTTGGTGTTCTGCATTACAATACAAATGAGATTTGAATGCTATGGGTACTATGTCACCCTCATTAAATGTGACATACGTGAACCCAATGTCACCAGCAATTATTCTGACACCCAAGTTGGTTTTGTTGTCAATCAAGTATTTATGTTCTGCCAACAGTTAAAAAACCCAGTAATGACTTTAGTTTCTTAATGTTATATTGAGTTTGCAATTGATTGCATTTGTCTAAAAGGTGTGGAACCAGGCTCTTGCCTTCATTCAATAACTCATATCCCAAAAATAGGACACTGAGAAAGGTAATTTTTGTTTTCTTGAAATTTAATTTGTAGCCTTGGGTGGTGAATTCTATCACAATCCGATCCACACTGGCTAGATGTATATTGAGGTTGTCATCCGTCTGATAAATGACATCCACATAGGGCAATGCCTCAGGGTCAACGTCAAGTTATATAGATGTTTCTTGGGCTGAAAACAACCCTAGGCTGTTCTTATAGCCTTGAGGCAAAGGGCAAAAATGTTGCTGTGAGCCAGGTGCGGTAAAAGATTCCTACTTTCAGGCACTAAATTTTGGCAGAAAAAGCCATTGGAAATAGCGAAGGTTGTTTTACATTTTCTGCTATGTTGTTTATAAGTGCTGTACTATGTGCATTTTGTATTGCATATGTGACTGTTAAAATATCTGCAATCTAAGACTATTCTGTTTGAATGGTCTGGTTTAGCAACAAGGAATAATTGGTTATTCATTGCAGAGACACAGGGTTCTATTACCCCTTGGTACTCAAGTTGTGTGAGGATTTCTCTCACTGGAGCTTTCGCTTCATGTTTAATAGGATATTGATAAAAAAACAATCGCTTTTAGGGAATCGCTATTAGGGAATTGTTTTACATTTCTTAATTTGCAAATTCCTGTTAGGAATTCGCAACTTAGGTAATGCAAATCCACGGGTGCTGGGGGCCTAAGGCCGCCCTTGATGCACCCTCCCAAAAAAAATGTGCACATGTAAAGCGCACACATGCCCTTAGGGCATGTTTGCGCTACATGGCACTTTTAAAAATTGATTTTTAATGCATTTTTTAAAATTGCACATGGTTACCACCAGATTTGAATTTGTGGTAATTGCATTTCCTAAATGCCCAGATCTTATTAAGGAAATGCATGATACATGTGCATAGGTATTCGCAAATAGGTGTTCCCTATTTGCGATTACCTATTTAGGGAACCGCAATTTGCAATACGCTAAATAGAGTCGCAATTTTAGGGAATCGCTCTTTTAGTGAGTCCTTAAAAATGCACTGCAAATGCCTTTCAGAACTCCTGAAATGCTTTTTTACATTTGCAAACTGTAGAATTTTGCAAAATTGTTTGATACATCTTGCCCTAGTCGTTTTGATGTTCTACCCATCCCACTCTGTCACTCGTTTATCCGGTGTGTCCTGGAAGGAACGAGATGGGCGTGCATCAGTAAACTGGTATCTGTCAGGAGTTTTTATAGTCTTGCTGTTTCTTAAATTATATCTTCTTTCTGAGGTCTCCAGCTGTGGAGATTCTCCTCTTTGACTTTTTCTGTCTTTATTCTGTTTTTGTTTATCCCAATATTTTTTAAAACCCTCTTTTGCTTGTTTAGTACCTTCCTTAGCGGTGGTACTTTGATACTTTGACATGGTGTTTATATAGGTAAACATGTTTTGTTCTGCCTGACATCAACAAGTGCCTAAGTGTTTGATTGTTTACACAGTCTTGTGGCGGCAATACCAAACAGTATCTTGTGCTGTTCTCACTCTGTTATTGTCAACCTTTGGGCAAGGAACACAATAAAAAAATGTTATACAAAACAATGATAATAACACATTTGCTAAATGACAAATTAGGAAAATAAAACACTAACGCGGAAAGCAGGCTATTCTAAAATGAATCCAGATTAGTAAATGAAAACAGAGCATGGTATCTAGGTAAAAGGGCTCAGCTAAGCTGAAATATATTTGTCTGAACAAGATTAAAGTGGACCCATGACACCTTTTTGAGCAGTAAAGACCTATTAATGATTATGCCATTCAGCCCCATGATGAGGGGTGTGAGCAAATGGGAGCTAGTGGAGCGCTTGCTCTAAATGCTTCTCCCTTTTGAGATTATGACACAATCAATCATATTGTTGAACCTGCTACTGGAGCATTTGCAAAATGTGAAAGAAACATTTAGCAATGTTCATGAAGAAGCAGCTGGTTTGGGGAACAGATTAATAATTCACTTGAACACTACCCAAAGGCTGCAAAAAGAGATTGTGTCCTCCCAAGAGTACATCTGTGCAACAGTAGTGGATTCATTGTATAAAAAGGGCTGACCAGTATCATTCTTTTCTCAGAATTGGATGTCTCAATTTACAAGAAAAATAGGTGATCTAGAAGAAAAACAACTGCAATTTCGATGCCAGGGCAGCCTTCAACTTCCAGAGAGTACAGTGCTGTTGGCTCTCAGTATATGCAACAGCAGCAACCAACACCATTGCTGATTACTACTACACAACAACAGCTTCACTTCCAGTCTCTGGAATGGTTTGGATTCATAGGACAGGAACTCAATCAGATGCACAGATGCAGGCAACACAGGTAAACAAGTGGCAGCGCCAGTCACAATTTAGATGTGCCAAGACTACCTGGATGACCCAACAGAGGAGTACCTGGATCAATACCCATTGACCTGTTGGCACGGAAAGAAGAAACAGTGACCAGAATTTAGCAGGTTGGCAATAAAGTATCTAGCATGTCTGGTTGTCAGTGTGTCTTCAAAGCATGTGCTCAATGCAGATAGGACAAACTTGAAGGACCAGTCTCTCCACTTGAAACGTGAAGAGATTGACAATGATTAAATGCACAAGTACCTTATACCAAAATTCTATAATGCTTATGAAGACACAACAGTGAATGAGGCAGCTGATCACAAGTGTGGCGATTAATCTTCCTCCCAAGGACCCCCCCCTGATTTTTAGAGTGAATTCCACTTTCCTGATTAATAACCTAACAACAGAAATGACTGTGCTAAAAATCAATATCTATCATCTATCTATCTATCTATCTATCTATCTATCTATCTATCTATCTATCTATCTATCTATCTATTAGTTAGATATGGTAATAATATCTTAGTCTGCATTAAAAACACCTTAGAACTCCCTAGAAATTCACTGAACTAAACAAAGGATAACGTGACGTTGTACTTAGAAATGGTAATAACATCTTACTTTGCATTTGAAAAAACCTCAGAAATTCATTGAAAAAAATGGTTAAAGGGACAGAATAGTTAGATGAGAATGTCAGTTAAAACATACCATTTTAAATGAACACAACCACTGAAAGTCATCAGTTACAGTTATCTTAAGTAACAATAACTTGTGACGTAAAGTAACTATTACTTATGCCCCCACGAATTAGCAGTACAATAAAAAAAAAAGCAGTTGTAGACCCCACCACCAGGCCTGCGGATGCTGGGTATCCCTATCTTGTTATTTGTTTTTTCTTTGTTTCAGGACAAGGGACACTGGACTGAGTCCTGAGTCCTGAGTCCTAAGATAGTTGCTGCCTCATTGTTGTTGATGTGGTTATAGCCAATTCCATCTCATCTCGAGCTCTGTCAGCCCTGCAGATGAAAGAATGTAAGGGGCATATTTATGGGCAGTTTGCTCCATGCTTTCACCATGCACTGTGGTACATCTGTGGCGCAAACCACTAAGCCATATTTTTGAAGCCATGCAAAGACACTTGGATTGGCTTTGAATGGCTTCAAAAATATGGAGTAAAGCAAGGCAGGGCAAATCACTGTGTTGTCTTAATCTGGCTGTTGTGCGGGTCTTTCCATGCAACTCCCATGGTATTTTGATGCTTTCCCAAATTTACCAAACCTGGTAAACCTGGTAATGCACCAAAAAGATGTGTCTCCCCAGCAGAGACCTAACGAGTATTGATTTCTTCCTGTTTTTCCCTCTGCGGCACACATAGAAAGGGGAACAAACCTGTAAGGATTGTTTTTGTGCAGGAAGGTGTCAATTCCTGCACAAAAACAATCCTGCATGCAATGCATGGTGCATCAGTGCCTGCGTTGGTGCTGGGCTGCCAAAAGGGCACCAGCACAGGGAGGAAAGGACAGTAATTCACCATATTGAATAAATGCCAGACATTCTTGCACTTTCCCTGTGATGCAGGGCAACTCAGCAAAGTGACTTGCTGCACTGGCCTATACCACAAAACTCATAAATATGGGCCTAAGTTTTTGAGACTTAATCGTATGAAAACTACTGAATAAATTTACGGAAAAAAACTTTTAAAAAATTGAAAAAAATTCAAAAGTCAATGGTAAATGATCAGCAGGAGCTGTTCATATATTATTCACTGCTCCCAGCAAGGAGCACCCCATAAAGCCCTTCATGGGCTAATTTATATATATTTTACTGCAGGTCATGTCCCCAATTTGGGCAGGGGCACCATTAGCATACTTTGCAAGTATTGTGAAGGCTGCAGGAAGTGCAAAATACTTAAAAATAATTAAGCCTATGTTTCCTTCAGTCTATAGATTATGACCCCAGCAAAAGTTATTGATATTTTCACACATTCCCAGAGCTGGGGCTTTGCTCTTCAGCTTGGGAATGCAGGAACTCCAACTGTTTAATTTTATGGCTGTATGTTACTATAAATGCTCTACTGAAATGTTTATTGACAAAACCAACAGGCTTGCCTTTTATATATTGTTAGTAATTTTCATTAACAAAAAACCCTAGAAATTCACTGAAAAAGCAAAGGGTAAAGTGAGAGTTTTGGACAGCCATAAAAAACCCATAGAAAGGCACTGAAAAGCGAAAGGTTAAAGGGACATTATCATTAGGTGAAAAGGCCACCTAAGAATATTGTTTTAAATGAACAAAACCACTGATATTCACTAATTCTAGGACCCGATTTAAAAGTTGAAAGTCGAGCTGTGCTCCACCAGGGCGACAGAGTGAATTACTCTGTCACCCTGGAGAAGGACCTGATGTCCAAACATGATAGAGCCGTACACCAAAGTTAGAATTTTTTTTAATTTAAAAACCCCCCCGGAACATAATTTTTTTTTTGAAAAATAAGGAAAAACAATGCCCCCCTTGCCTTGGGAGTTATCTTCCATGAAGTGGAGGCCATTTTGTAGGTTTCACTGCTCCTTACCTCCAGGGTTTTCCTGACAGTGACAGGTAGTGAAAACTGACCTTTACGTCCACCCATCTAAAGTAGTTGAGCAGACATACAGATCAACCTCCGACTGCCCTTACTCTATCAGGTCGTCGGACAGGTGTAAACACAGAGAAGGTGGAATAGTTTC
The DNA here is from genome assembly GCF_031143425.1 of Pleurodeles waltl. Classification (NCBI taxonomy): domain Eukaryota; kingdom Metazoa; phylum Chordata; class Amphibia; order Caudata; family Salamandridae; genus Pleurodeles; species Pleurodeles waltl. The sequence continues at coordinate 1,607,857,772 of NC_090444.1, forward strand.
CGCTGTCCATACACCAATGGTCTGCCCTCATTTAAATTGGGCAGATGGGACAATATGTTACTGGAAAGGTTACTCCATTGTTGATGCAATGTTGTTGCACCCTCTCCATGTACTGCTAATTTCCCCACATATTACATTACTCATGACATGTTCTCTGATATTATTGTTACCATCACTTCAACATCTAAAATTACATCATTAATGACAAGACTGCGCATGGCGGGAGCCCAAATTATAGTTATTTAGGACACAAATTATAGTTACTTGAGATATCTATAACTGGTAAATTTCAGTGGCTGAGGTAGTTTTTAATGTCATATTTTAACTGACATTTTCACCTAACTATTATGTCCCTTTAACCTTTGTTTTTGTGAGTTTTTCTTAAATGTAAACTGAATTATTATTACAATTCCTAACAATAATGTCACATTAATCCTTGGCTTTTTTCAGTGAAGTTTTATGTAAAGTAAGACGTCTATCGCTGTGCATGACACAGGTGTTCAGCTCAAGGCCTGGACTGTTGGCAGGCCCTGTGCCCAACCCCCATAAGTGCCCTATCCCCCCACACAGCCTTTGACGGTGTGCAGCATGTGGTTGATTGCGGGGCCTGGCCTGTGGCCAGACCCTGTACCCTGCCACTCACGCATCCAACAGCCTTTGGCCTTGCGTGGCATGGGGTTGGCTTTAGGGCTTGGCTGCAGTCAGTCAGACTTACTGATTTTGTCAAAGGGTCACAACATCAAAATATAAAAAGGGAGTCTATTGGCTTTATCAAGGGGTGAGCATGTCAACATGTATAAAGCTGATCTATCATCTTTGTCCAAAAATCATCAATAACTTTAATCAAATGCAGATTTCAGTAACTCACACAATTACATTATCATAAAAGTGAATGTTGTTAAAATGTTAATAGAGTTTACTTTAAAAAAATCAAAATGTCTTTGAGTAATTTTTTCATCCCACAAAATACAATCATAAAAACAACCACCAGGATGATTTGCACTCCAGATGAAGACCATATGCCTCGACCTAGGAGTGCTTTAGGAAAATATGGTAAGCTCCACTGAGGTCATGGATTTAATGATCCAGGAGTCTTCCTGTTTCTTTTTTTAATGTTGGTGGGGGTTCTGTACTTTCTGCAGCCCCCCACACATTAACAAAAATGTTTGGTGGTGCTCATGCATTTTCTAGGGACACTACTAGCAAGAAAATATTTATTTGAAAAAAGCCCTGGGGCATTGTAGGGCACGCCTTGCTGGAGAAGTGTATTGCTAAATGAGAGGTTCTGGCCGCTCTTTTACTTCTCACTTAAAAACAATGTTTGTGGGTCCCCCAGTACCCACCAGAAATGTCCACATCTTAAATTTTGTTTGAGGGCTGCAGGAGGTAGGGGGGTAGCTCCTGGCCTCCCACAACCCCACACCATCAGCTGGCTCCCAGCTGGCATTCTTTTCTTAAGTGGGAGCTTCTTTGCCAACCCACAGCTGTATTTTTGTTTGGGGACCCTTGACCCCAGCCTGCTTCCCTGGTAGGAGTGGGCCCCTTATTTATTTTGGAGTGGGTGCACAGGTACCCACCAGTAACATTCACATTGCTGGGCACGTTGTGGACTGCATGTGGAAATAAGTATTGAGATGTTAATGCAGGCTTGAAACCAGATGGCTTAAATGTGAGGAGGGTGTGTGTTTTTATTAATTTGAGGCATAGTGTATTTATGAAGGGACTAAAATAGTTCAAGAGAGAGAGTGTGCATAAATGCAGCATCCCATTTCCACATCTGTTTACTCAGCCTACCCATGTTCTCAGTCACTTAATAGCTCTCTAATTAGAAAATATTAACATTGTGGTAGCCAAATATACATATTGAATAGTTGTGATTGCCGCTGTGTAGTAACACGTAAGTCAGAGCTTCCATAGGAAGTGAATTTTTTTCTCTTGGTGCCTTTTAATGAATGTTCACAAAACTTTCCAGAAAAAAATTCATCCAACTCAGCTCTTTACAGGAAATTCTTGGGTTCTGTCAAGCGAAGACAGAGGAAAGGGCGGTCCCAAACCACTATTACCCCATTCAATTTCCATAGGGAACATTAGACAAAGATACAGAAATAATGGCTGAACAGAATTTCATCTAACCCACAACCTTTGAAATGACTACCCCCAATTGGCCATGTTTGAAAAAAAACAGTTTTGCTCATTGCTGAGCTGTGGGAATCCTCTGGGAGAAATTTTGGTCCTCGTGTGGTCGAGCAGTACTCCAGCAGGAGACAGCATAAATCCCTGTGCTCCAGCAGGAATCCTGCATGAACTTAAAACATTTTTAAGATAGAAGAATGTGGAGTGGGGTAGGTGGGCTACTGGCCACTCATGGTGTGTTGACTATCTATGGGAGGTTGGACTTAGGGCCTGGGTGCAGACCAGGCTCTGCAGCCATCAACACGCCTCTCTTGGCCAAATGCCATGGGTGGCAAGGGGTAGGCCGCAGAAACATTATAAAAATTTCACTGAAAAAATAAAGGTTAAAGTAGAGATGTAGGTGAGTAAGGTAGCAAAAATGTTAGCTAACGTTAAAAGCACCTTAGAAATTAAGTAGGAAACAACAAAGGTTGAAGTAATCGAAAAATAAAATCATACAGTTTTTAAACCAAAAACATTGAAATTTACCATGATGCACTGCTTATGACCTCACATATTATATCAATATTGACATGAAATTTATGACGGTACAAGATATACTTAGGTCAGTATGGTAATGGTATTTTTTTATTTCTAGAAAACCTACATATAACTCCACCTTAACTTGTGTTTATTTATATATATATATATATATATATATATATATATATATATATATATATATATAAACATACATATATACACACACACATATGTACATAAATATATATATATATGTATACACATATACACACACACACACACATATATTTATATGTGTGGTATTTGGAAAAAATATTGAGTCATAAATATCAGGTGACACTAATATCGAGTTTTTATTATTGTGTCACAGACATATCATGATAAAATAATATAGTTGAGAAAAATATCGATTTTTTTTAAGGTAAGTAATATTAAGTAATATCATTTTCAAGAATACAGTTGTTGTTAATATCATTTAGAATAATATAGTTGTACAAAATATTATTTTTTAACTATCCTTATGTTTTTAAATAATATTTTAATTGTGTATGTTACATATTGTTTGTTAAATTGTAGTTAATGTTTTTAAACATAGTTTATAATTTTCAGTCATTTATAAATTTAATTTAGTTGTCAATAGAAGTTTATAGTATCGTGGCAGTTTGTGAGTTTTGTAGGAGTACGGGGGAAGGTAATTCATTCAAATTATTTAATAATTATTTTTTATTTAATATTAATTTAATTGATAACTATGTAAAATGTGTAATTATTATTTTTTGATATATTTTAGGTGCATGTTGTTGGGTTTGTAGGGGTAGAGGATGATAAATTAATTTAGCAATAATTGATTAATAATTATTTATTCATTAATTATTAATTACTTTATAGATCATTAATTCTATAAAGTGTGTAAGTATTATTATGTTTAAGTTATATTTTAGGTTTTGTTTGTTGTGCTTGTCGGGTTATAGGGTGGGAAGATTATGACGTGAATGATACATGTTAATGAATGATGAATTTTGATTAAAATATGTCATTTATTTATAATTATGCAAATTATTTAATAAATATATTTTACGGTATATATTAGCTGTGTATTGTGTCTTTAAGGGGATCGGGTGGGTAGCTATTTAAGTGATAATTAATTATTAAATAATTATTCGTTTGTTATATTATTTGTATTTATTAATATGTTTATTGTGTTCAATTTTTTTTGTTACATTTAGGTTGCTAGATTTGTGGAAGTATAGTGTGGGAATTCAATTGAATAACTGTTTAATAACTTTTTATTTGATAATAATTATAAAAAATGTATGATGTAAATTGTTTAATTATTTTCAAAATGTATGTATGTAAGTTTTATATTAATAGTTTATATATTTTTACTTAATTAATATATGTATTAAAAAATGGTATGTGTTTGAAGTGTTCCTACTGTTGTACAGACTGGAAATAGTAAATTTTACCCCTTCACAGTCTAACGCTTTCCCTACTGTTGCACTTACTGGAGTGGGAATAGTAAATTGTACTCTTCCTAAGTCTAATGTTTTCCTTACTGTTGCACCGACTGGGGTGGGAATATTATTTTTTACCTATCATAAGTCCAACGGTTTCCCACAGACTGTAGTGGGAATAGTAAATTTTACCCTTTCACAGTCTTTCTCTACTGTTGCAGCAACTGGAGTGGGAATAGTACATTTATTTTTAAAATGTTAATATTGTTTAGATATATAATTTTATATATATATATATATATATATATATATATATATATATATATATAAATATTTATATATGTGTGTGTGTGTATATCTATATATTGTTTGTGCATTTAATTTAATTTTTTATATATAGAAATGTATGTTATTTGTAAGATATGAGGCCTGATTACGGCCTTGGCAGATGGGATACTCTGTCACAAACGAGTGGGATATCCGTCATGTGACGCATTTGTTTATTTAGGGGAGGGGTGCATGGCCTCCTTTCTCCGCCTCCCTTAGGCATTGGGGATCCTATCCCCTGGTGCATATTCTATATTAATTAAAGCGGAGGGGATGGCAAAGAATGTTGAAAATGCGTACTCTCAATAGCAGAATGAAAGGTATAACAAATTTGCTGTGGATGTAGTTCACTAAATACCTTTCTGTGTGATAATGGTATATCAAACTTTCTCAATCATTGGATGATGTCATCAGTTATGTCATCAAGTATGTTACTTGAGATGACATCAGTGATATCAGCAATGATGTCATTGGACATTTCACGAGTTATTTAATATGTGGGGTTATAAGCATGGCGGAGTGCAAATGATAGTTCCCTAGCCGAAGTATGGTCAATTTCAGTGTTTTTTGGTAAAATGTCACATTATGACTGACATTTTCACCTAAATAAAACATTTGTTTAACCTGTGGTCTTTTCTGTGAGTTACAAGGGTTTTTTAGCATAAGTTAAAGTCTTGTTTCCTATACCTAACTATACCATCACTTTAACCTTTATTTTTTTCAGAGAATTTCTGGGGTTTTCTCAACATAAAGTAAATTTTCAGCTTATGCTTGTTGTTATTAATTTTGTAACATTTCACATGCTCTGCAAAACTCCTGTGAGGCTCTAGACCCATTGGAAGGGTCCCGCAGGAGTTCTTTGTGGGAGTACTATTAAACCTAGAAAAAATGTAAAAAGTTGTGTTTGGTATAAAAGACTGATTTCTCTTCAATTTTAATCAGAGTGCTTTACTAAATGGATCACTGAATCTGGATCATTTGAGTCTTTTTGTGAAATTGCGTCAATTTTTTGCCATTGTGACCCAACAGCAGTACTGCGGTAGTACAGTGGTGCCTATGACACTAAGGGCCTCATTACGAGTTTGGTGGTCCTTGGATCACCAACATCACAGTGGTGGTCAGATCGCCGCACTCCTGGAGGTCCGACCACCAGATTATGATCATGGTGGTCAGACCACCAGGAGACCGCTGCCTATGTTGGGATCAGGGATCCTCATGGTTTGGCAGTGGTCAAAGTCATGGGCAGCCACGGCAGTGCCAAGTACGGCACCGATGTGCTGATCACAACTTTGTTTTCCGCAAGCCTTTCCATGGCAGGGTCCCCACCATGAAAAGGTTGGCAGAAAGGCAGCGTCCATGTTGTGGGCAGTGCAGGGGGCCCCCTGTCACCACCCTCAGAATGTGCTACGGCAGACAGTGTGCATTCCGAGAGTTCTGTATGCAGTGAAATTGGCCCTGAGAGAGCCAATGTTGCCGCACATTCGTAATATGTTTCCGTCTGTCAGCCCGGTAGAAAGATGGTAATACGACGATGGTGAGGCCGCCAGGTTGATGGCTGCCTCGCCACTGCCCTATTGGAGTTGTGACTGTTCAACCACTCAACTCATAATCAGGCCCTAAAAAGAGATCAGTCTAGTTTCATTTTCTGCAGTTTACACTCTTTCCTTCTCATTTGAGATAAGCACTTTAGTGTTGTTACAACATGTGCTGGGCCTTTCATCATCTAGTGTATTTTTGACATTTTGTGCGGGATTCAATGGCATCTGGAGATGAGGAGGAGCATGAGATGGAGAAGGAGCAGGAGTACATCCTTCAGCCACCAGGAAGTCCCTGCTGCAGCATTCTTTTTTTGCATTCTTTAAGGAACAAAAAAGTGCCCTCCAGGTTTGTAATCTGCAACATCTGCAACATGCAGTTATCTAGAAAGACTGAAGAAAGCGTAGTCATGGGACTTTCAGCATGGAAGCACATGTGCACCATCCATCTTGTATGCCTTACACATGCAGAGCAACAACAGGATGCAGAGGAGGCAGCCACCTTAAGATCTTGACCCTTCACTGAAAAGGGAGATTTGGTGCCTGGTAAAGTGATGTAAAAGCCATTCAGACCTCAATCCTGCATAACAGAACCTGATAAGATACTGCAGGATGCACAGTAAAATTGTCTATAGTGGATAGCAGGGCATTTTATTGAGGGACAAGTTAGCATTGGAGCACAAGTGTCCTAAGAAGGACTAATTTTCTTCTAGCGCAAATATTGACATGCCCTGTTTTTGTTTCTGTCTACAAAAAATAAAAATAAATTAAACTTACCCAAAACAAATGGGGTTTTTTCAGGACCGCCTTACTGGCTTAAAAATGGTAAAATGTAATGTCCTTTGTCAAGTGTGTCTCCTTAAGTTGGTGCCTCATTACAGTCTTCTTTAGCAGTCTACACCTAATATTAATAATAATAATAATAGGTATGGCTATTGTTATAAGTGTAAGTAAAACCAAGCACTTATCACAATAGCTTTCTGTGAGCGTTTGAAAGATATTGCATCAGGTTTGCATTACCTTTTAAATGCAGACCTGACCCAAAATTCACTTTCATAATCATAAACCAACAGAAATCACTATTTTTGTTGGTTTGTTACCAAAAGTAATTAATGAGGTGCAATGCACTACCTTCCATTACTTTGCATCAAGGGTGCATTCCATAGAAGCGTAAGGGTGTTGTTGTGCTTCAACTTATGCATTTTGACACCAATCCATATTTGCAAAGACTTGTAGATATTGATGTGCAACAAACATCCTGCGTCTTGGTGAAGCAGCCATAACGAAGACAATTTTTTTGGTTCTCTTCATTTTTTCTTCTTTGCATGTCTGCTGCTTTCTATAGTAGATATACACTGAGGAAGTTATTTACCTGTGCTGTATGTAGCGTGTACTTATTTCTTGCCTCTGATGTAGTTAGCATTAATCTCAAAGCACTGAACTGCCTGAAAGTGATGAGCCTAAAACACTTTTCATGCCTCCACCTGCTTATCTGTTCATTTGAGAAAGATGTTTTCAGCTTTGATTTTGAATCTCTTGATCACGTAATGCCTCCAGGGTTGATAACAATAAGTTCATGCCGATCCACATAGCTAAGGGGCTCATGGTCCTCTTACAAAAGCCTGATTGCCCATGTGGAACATCCCTCTTATGACTGCAGGGAGTGGAATCTCATGTAGCAGAGGAAGCTGCTACTTCTGTGGAGAACATCAAGTGCATCAGTTATGTGACCACGTTACTTCTACTTCCTACTGTGGAACTTCATTCTTATGGGGGGACGAGAGACCAGGAGGTTTGATATTAAGACTGAATAGAGGCAGGGAATCATCATTTCTAAAGAAACTCGAACTATTTACTTCCAGACATTTGTACAACTAGTCCCGACCAAATCATTCTGGAGACAGTTGTCTTACTTGCTACACCCACACAGCACACCATGGGGCTGGCATAGGCACATCTTCCAGGGCTAGGTTTAGCTCTCAGTCCACCACGAGTGAAGATTGAGGAAGCTGCTGCAGCTGTAGAGAAATCCATAGGAAGTTGACTCAGGAGTTGTTGTAAGCCTCCTAGACTGGTGCCCTATAACTCTGCAGAAGTGTCAAGCCCTTACATAAGCATTATGAGTATTTGTATAATGCCCACCACCCAGGAGGATATTCTGTTTCTGGCACTGAAGCAGGAACTGTATGGGCTGAGCCAGGGTTTGAACTAGATGAAGAGTCAAGTCTTCACATCTTGAGGGATGTAAGAGTCTCTGATGTGCAGGGGTAGGTCGGTCCAGGCCTTAGGAGCGAGGTGAAAGAAGGCAAAACTGCTGGATCTAGGTCTGAATACGCTGGGAAGGTGGAGGGTGGTGAGCAGGAGTCCAACTGACTGGAGGTGTCTGATACGTTTGTGGCAGTTTATGTAGTTGTTGAGGTTTGTCAGACCAATGTTAAGTAAGGCTTTGAATATGTGAGTGAGGATTTTGAAGAGTGCTCTTTTGTGGATTGGGAGCCAGCAGAGCTATTTGAGGTGCTGAGTGATGTGAGCGACATTCACACTGGTCACTCTAGCAGAAGCATATCAGTTATGAACCTGCCTGCAGGCTGTGTAACTCACGCTGGACTTTGCCCAGGGTACACGTTAAGCTCATTCTTCCCTCCTGAACAGAGATATATCCTTTAACAGACTCACTAACTTTGAAGCTTTGGCTAATGTTGGGATCACAAACGTGTACCTGCTGCAATTACGCTCTGTACTCTCCATTCATAATTAACAGACAATAAGGCCAACAGCCATATTCAATCAAAATATATATCTCGTTAAGACTCTGCTTATCTGTCCACGTTATTATTTTGATGTTCTTCGTGATTTGCAATGAATATTCTAGGACTGAACGAGCTCTTGTAATGCTGCTATGGTATATCATTACGCAATGATTTTTTATCATTAAAAAGTAGGCATTTATATTCGGATGACCTACACAAAACATTTCCTTGAATCTTAAAAGTCAAAAGAAAAAAACATTCACAAATAAAGAGAAAACAGAAAAACGCAGTTGCGATTTTATAACTCGCAGGCTGCCGAGCATGCTGTCTCTGAAAAGGAAAGAAATGGCAGAGCAATTGGAAACCCATTAAGAACATGCCTTATAATTTTCTGGGTGGATGAGTCCCATTTGAGTTAGGACATGTTCCTTCTTAACAAGTATTGCAACATTAAAGAAACCGACGGACCATGCATACAGTCTGACCCCTGTGACCCCGTCACACATGCAAACAGCAAGAGACATATTTTCAGGCGATGCTTGCAGACTCTAAACTGTAATTCGAGTAACTATGGCAATGTCTTTTTGCCTTGGCAACTTTAATTCTGCCAACCAGTAAAGAGCTGTTCCTATTGCAGGTAGTCTGCTATTATACCTTAGTATAGAAAAAGGCTCAGTCAGACGGCCCCTATTATTCACCCTTTTGCAAAATTCGAATGATTATCGTGTCACAGCTTGATTTGCCTTCCTTGTACTAAATCCTGCAGCTGTGTATGTTCTTAGCAGCATTAAGGTACATGGAGATTGAGACACTAGGGCCCATATTTAAAGGAAAATGACGGAGCGCGACGCTTCGCCAAAATTGGCACGCTCCATCATTTTCACAACGCAGGGATGCGCCTTAGTTAATTGAATACGGTGCACTCCTGTGTTGTCACCTACGCTGGTGCTAAATGTAGCTGCCAGCGCCAAAGCAGGCATCCTTGCACCATTGTGCGGGGATGTCTGGATTTCTTATGTGTGAAGTTGCCCTTTCCTGCAAATAAACAATCAGTAATGGCGATTTGCCACTTCTGTGTGTGCTGCAGAATGCAGCACACCCAGAAGTGCCAAAGCGTCATTTTGAAATGAGTGTTTATGTGCAGGAAGGGACATCTTCCCACACATAAACAATCATGTCTGGCATTTTGCTCTTTTTATGCGTGCTGCAGAATGCAGAAAAAGCATAGAAAAAGCAAAAAACGAGGAGGACTAAATGTATTTCTCTTCGTTGTGCCTTTCCAACGCCACCCCTGTGGTGGCGTTAGATTTTGGCACAGCCTCAGGTTTACGAAAACCCGTAAATCTGGGAAAGCACCAAAATGCAATGGGCATTGTTGTGGCACATCCACAGCAACACCCATTGCACACCCCTTCCATGCAAAGGGCTGAGTGTGAAGGGGTTGTTTTTACAAGGTAGCATTGAGCCACCAAAAGTGGCTTAAAGCCACCTTGTAAATACAGCACACGGCATAGCACCACTGGAGCATCACGAAAAGTGACACTTTTGGAAAACAGGCACCTATATTTACAGTGATGGACAAAGTTATGTATGCATTTTTTTCAATGGTGCTTACCTTTAAGTGCACTCATTTGATATCCTTTTGAATGTAGTCATTTAATATACTTTAAGGAAGTCCTAGGAGTAAAATTAATCTGTTTGAGGTAAAACTGCTATTTTTAATCTGAGTTAGGTCTTGATGTACCAGTCACTTTCTCGCCTTTGTGATCTGTGGGCAGCAACAAACAGTATCAGATTTAAGGTGAACAATTCCTTTTCTAAAGCAGAACCGTGTAACCATTCCAATTGAGTTGGCTTACTAAAGCACAGGCTGATTTAAAAAAAATATATATAGAGGAGTGTATTTACGAAGGTATTTTGGGAATGTAAAGAAGTAATCCTGTAATGCTCTCTTACATTAATACATGGCTTTCTGAATTTGTTCTCCAGTACTTCTATTTCCTGTACTCATAAATACTTTTGTAAATCAGCCAGGCAATGTCCGCATTTCTACCTCAATGAAGACCCTATATGTGCAGTGGAGCGCTTGTATTCTAGTGGAAGCTGCAGCTATTGAACCACCCATGTTGTGGGTGCAAGTTTGACCTAAGATAGCTGCTAAACTATATCGGTTTACATGGCTAAAAGAAGACAACACTGCCCATCTCTCATGGTTTTCTCTTATAAATTCTATTTTTGTAACATTAGTCTTCACTTGATTTAGACCTCCTTCGTAATGTATATGTATGCATATGTAACAGCGGCACAGCAAGTATGCCAGCCGTCTCTAGAACGCCAGGGGTGCACACCAGTATGCCCACACCTAGGCATGTCTGTATCCACAATCCTGCTCCACAGGGTAACTTTAAAGAACAAGGGTGGCACTCCTGGTGGTGGAGAATCTATAGGTTTATTCAGTCAAATTGGCAAAGGCAGAAAAAACATCAACGCATTTCGCCTCCAACAGGCCTTGATCACGACTCCAACTTTCTGTGAACACACTATTTTAAAACCCCAAAGTAATAGACATCAACAGCATAAGGAAAGGACTAAACTCAGCTCGCTGTTGTGGTCGCCATCTTTGACTTGTGCATGAACTCCAGTATTATATAGAAATACTTAAACCACAATCTCCCCAAAATAACAAATTAACAATTGACTACCCATTTATTCATGAATATTTTCTCCTTTGTCTAATTGTGACGTGCAGGGCCAAATTTCTCTTTACAGTGAAATATTTTGTAACGGAGGGCCTTGGCTCAGCTCCATTTCAACTCCTGGAAAGTTTCAAGGTGATCTGTGAAGTAGGTTGACTAGAAAAAAGTGGGTTCCCAGAACGTAAATTGCTCATGCATTTTCTGTAGCCAAAGTAACAGAAAAGGCCGTCAACCAGCAACTCACTGAATTCCTCGAAACATACCAAATCCTAGACCCATCCCATTCTGGATTCAGGATCAACCAGAGCACCAAAACAGCACTTCTAGCAGCCACTGACGACATAAACGCCATACTAGACCACAGAGGCATGGCCACACTCATCCTCCTCAACCTTTCCGCCGCATTCAACACTGTCTCCCACTCCATCGTCTAGCCCAGACTCCACAACACCAGCATCCGAGATGAAACAATGGAATGGATCAGGTCCTTCCTCACTGGAAGAACACAGAGTTTCAGACTACTGCCATTCACATCAGAACCCAAAGATATATGCTGCAGAGTGCTCCAAGGATCATCACTCGGCTTGACGCTTTTCAACATCTACATGGCCCTGCTAGCCCAGATCATCAAACAACCTGGGCTAAACATAATCCCCTATGCCAACGATACCGAACTGATCCTCTCCCTGTCAGACGACCCTGTGAAGGCCAAGACAAATTTCCACAATGGAATGAGAGTAGTCACCGTCTGGATTGAAGCCAGCTACCTCAATCTTAACTTGTACAAGACTGATATCCTTGTAATCTTGCTGGAACAACTCCTAGAGCACACTGCACTGAGGAAACACTCCCGGTCCCACAGACCACGCACGCAATCTGGGCATCATCCTGGACACCGCCCTATCCATTACCCACAAAGTCAATGCCGTCTCCTCATCATGCTTCCACACCCTCAGCCTCCTTTGAAAGATCTTCAAGTGGATCCCCTCCAACGCGAGGAAGGACTAGGGCAACGCACTCTATGCAGGCAACACCAAGAAACTACAATCAAGACTGCAAAGATTCCAGAATGCAGCAGCCAGACACATTGGACATCCCCTGACCCAGGGACATCTCCTCCCACCTCAGAAACCTACACTGGCTCCCAGTCAATAAGTACATCACATACAAACTACTAATCCACACCTACAAGGCACCACCCAACATAGGATTGACATACCTCAACCACCGCCTTGCCTTCTACGTACCCAACAGACAACTCCCTTCTTCCCTGCTCGCCCTCGCAGCCATCCCAAATCTGAAAAAGCACAGCAGGAGCCCGGGCATGGAACACGCTACCTCTCAAATTCAGGCAGACCGCACCTCTGAAATAGTTCAGGAAGGAGCTCAAGACCTGGCTCTTCAACTGAGCAGCATGCCCGCAAACAGCACCTTGAGACCCTATGGGTGATTAGCTGTGCTTTAGAAATCACTGATTGATTGATTGATTGACAGGAGAGACAAGTGTATGTATACACCCTAATGCGCACTCCTGTCAGAGAGAGGTCAGAGAGGAAAGACGAGTCCCTCAGTAGTAACTACTACACACACCCGTCACCATAGAGAGAGATCTAACAGAAGAGGCCTGTCTATATATACACTCTAATACGTACACCTGTAATGTCAGAGAGAGGTCAGAGAGGAAAGGGCATTCTCTCTCCACTCACTACTACACACATCTGTCATCTCAAAGAGAGGTCTTAGTGGAGACCATAAAAAAATCCTTTATACCTTCTATAGAACAGTACAAAATTCATGGTTCTACCTTAAACAACATGTTTAATGTTCTATTTTGTTCAAAATGACAGTAAAACACTGCAATTAATTCAATTATAAATGTATGATCTCCCAAGTGGTGCACGAGAACCAAAGAGAATGTACAGCCCCCTCGGAATCTATGCAGGGCATTGTGCATCTGGCTTTCGTGATCGTCTCATGAGAGACATCACTTTTAAAAAACATAAATAAAGGTCCAACTATCTTTTATTCACTACACTATTCTATTATAGATTAATAAAATAATAAATGACTTTACTTTAAAAAAAAAAAAAACTAGAAATTCACTGAAAAAAACAAAGGTTAAGCTAACCTTATGCTTAGGTGTAATAAAAGTATCATATTTTTGTTTGAAAAAAAACCTTAGAAATTCACTGAAAAAAAACAAAAGCTAAAGTAACGTTATGGTTAGGTGAATTTCTCGCTGACAAAGTTAACATTTTGAACACACAAAAACACTGATATTCAGCAGTTACTTATGACTTCACTCATGACATCATTTATGACATCACTGATGACATCATTGATGACATATACATGTGTATATTAAAATGTTTGAATTTGAAAATTAGGGAGCTGTTAAGTGATTGAGAAAATGGGAAAGCTGAGTAAACAGATATGGAAAGGGGATGCTGTACTTGTACCCTCTTGAACTAATTTTAGCACCCTTTCAAAAAATATCATGCCTCAAATTCCTAAAAACCTATTCCTTACATCACATTTAACCCACTGGTTTCACATCTGCATATTTTCACTCCTCATTTTCCTCAGTCAAATCCTCAGTAAATAATTTAAATTAGAAACCCCTAGCTCTCTAGTTTCTCAGTAGAACTATGTGATGAGGCTACATTTGATTAGTAGAATATTTACTGACAGACTGTTTCTGGTGTTGGCAGTACATTTCACTCTGTGTGTCAGAATCCTGTACTGAAGCATGAGGAACATATTTAGGAACTCTTAGAAACAATGTCCTCATTGTAGGAAGCTGGCTCTGTATGTACTATACCAAAAAGAGGCACCGGGATGGCCTGGTGCAGGGGGCAAACACGGAGCTGGACGCCCAATGCTTCTCACTGGGGGGATCCCGGGCGTCACAAAAGATGCTGCATGCTGGGTCTAGGGGGGCGGTTCCCAGAAACCAAAGGCTGGATAGGCAGGAGTGGCGCCCACTGGATGTTGCTGGACTATCAGTCAGATTCCCCAAGGCCAGGATGCTACAGATGCAGGTGCATCGGGAATCTTCGTCTGAACTGTGGCAGTCAGGGGGAGCCCCTGGATTCAGGCTGCAGGCGTTGTTGTGTTGGCCAGGAGGGCTCAGCCCAGGATGGGCTCGAGGTTGGAATCACCTGGGGACCTCTTCTGGACCGGTGGGCCACCTGGACTCAGGCCGCTAGCATCGGGTGCAGAGTAGACAGGGCTTGCAGATTCAGGGCAGTCCTGGAGTCCTTTTGGAGATTTCCTCTGGAGAAGGCCACTGTCCTCAGGAGTTCTATGTCCCCTGGTGTGCAGGTAGTCCTCTAGGAGTTTGGAGAGGTCTCTGGATCTGCGGGATGCATTGCTTTCTTGGAGCAGGGGTCTTTGACGCTGCAGACAAGCTGGTAGGGCTGGGGCTAAATCAGTTGTCGTCTGTAGTCTTCACTGCTGGGGTGACTAAGCAGTCCTTCTTTCTTCTGATGTCACCAGGAATCTGGTGAGTAAGGTTCAGGGGAGCCCCTAAATACTAGATGTAGGAGTATTACAGGGGTTAGATGGCAGTAGCCAATAGCTACTGTCCCTGAGGGTGGTTACACCCTTCCTGTGCCACTGCCTTTGGTGAGAGAGGCACAGTTCCAAACCTATTGGTCCCTATCCTCCAAAACAAGATGGGAAATTCTGCAAGGAGGGGGGTCACTTAAGCTCTGGACACCTTAAACCAATTTAGAAAAATAATACTTTTGTTTATGCATAATTTAAACCCAAGAACTGTGTTACAAGGTAAGTACGTTTTCAAGCATAAATACTGCTGAGTTTCAAAAATTTACATAGAGCAATTCACGGTTATGCTATCAAGGAAAACAATGTTAATCAAACACACATTTAACAATGACGTAGAAGGCCAATCTCAGACAGTTAAAGTAAGTAATGGGCACTGATCAGAACCACACCAGCAGGTCACTCTGGGCATCACTGGGGCGACTGGGTGCATGGGTCCACAAAGGCCTCGGGTGCCCAATGGTTTTCTATTGGAACAATCAATGCTGGCAAAAGCCTTGGGGTATGATTCCAACATGTTTGATACCAAACATGGCCTTATTTGGGGTTACCATTGTGGTGCTGGACATAGGTAGTGACCTATGTCCAGTACACGCGTAAAATGGCTTTGCTGCACTCACAAAGTCCAGGAAAATGGGTGTCATAATGGGACAGCCACTGCAACAACCATTGCATGACCCTTAGATGCAGTATACAGTGTCAAACAGTCCCATATGGTCATGGAGGTGTAGAGCTAACAGACACCTGCATGACAATGCCATGTATAAATGGAGCAGTTGTAGGAGGCTGGCCTGGTATGTGTTGGGTACCTATGGTACGTACACCTTATACCAGGTCCAGGTATCCATTATTAGTGTAGTGTAGTCAGTGTCTAGAAGCCAGGCTCTCTACAGGTAGCTGTGGATGAGCAGCCAAGGCTTATCTAGGAGACAAGTAAAGCTCATGCAATATCACTGTGGTCACACTTAGTACTTACACACATGAAAGAAAACACTCAGGGCCATATTTATACTTTTTGACGCAAAGCTGTGCCGGCGCAGTTTTGCGTCAAAAATATTACCGCCGGCTAACGCCATTTCGATGCTCCGTGCGGGCGTCAAATTTATACTTTGACGCACGGCGGCGCAACCAACAGGTGGGAGTCATTTTTTTGTTACGCACACAGCGGCGTCAAGTCGCAAAGGAAAACAACGTTAACACAACGTAAATGACTGTGGGTCGATTTACGACAGCGCAACCCGGAAAGCGCCGTTTTTTTTAACGCAATAGCATCAAATTTACCCGCGAACACTGCCCTTTCAGCAGAGGAGAGCCAAAATGGATCCCAGATGCCACAACAGACCCCAGGAAGATGACAGCAGACCAGGAACCAGCCAGGATGATCCATACAGGAACCAAGACATATATATAAAAAAAAAAGGGTCGCTTCAGTGCAGAGGAGCAGGAAATCCTGGTTAAAGAGGTGACGGAACACCAGCACCAACTGTTCATCACCTCTAAGTTGCCAATCAGCAGGAGAGAGGCCATATGGCAACAAATTGTTGACAAGATCAACAGTGTGGCTAAAGTATGCAGGACAGTCACCAAGTGTAAGAAACGCTGGCATGACTGCAAACGTAGGACAAAGGAAAAAATGGCCAGGAACAGGAAGGCAGCACTGCAGACTGGAGGTGGGAGTCCAGCACACCAGGAGGCCCTGGACCACATGGAGGAGATGGTCGCAGCCGTCATCCCTGAGGAGATCGTCACAGGGATTCAAGGACAGGACAGCGCAGACTACCAGGAGACAACGCACATGCAGGGTAAGTCGCATGGGGAATTAAAATGCAATCATGTTAACTGCAACCGGGGGGGGAATACCTACTACACAATGCATGTAAGTCAGCATATATATGGAGTGGCATGGGTAAAGGGGCACGGCAGGGGGGCATGGCCAGCACAGACAGAAGCTGGGGCACGACATAACACAGCACCAACAACTGTCCCATGGGGGCATCCTGTCATGACAACAATGGAGCTAAGGGAAAGCCGCAACAGGTGGGAAGGCCACTACATCAAACTTACATCCTGGCACTCGTCAGTCAAAATAGATCCTACATCAACTAGGTCCCTATCAGTAATCCAGTAGCCAAAACAACAACTGCAATGTAACTGCAACAACAGTTGACACTAACACCTCTGATCTCTGTGCAGCTATAGTAGCCAATGGCAGTAACCTCCCCATGGAACATACATACCTAAATTAGGGGGTGAGGATGACATCTGTAACAATCTCCAGAAATAAGACAAAGGCACCAGTACACTCAAATGTCAATGCCCATAGTTGACACATACATCAGCCAAAGTAAATAGCAATAGGAGCCACACAGCACTAAGGACACACACATGCTGCATACGTCAGGCTCCCTCACGTGCCTGGCTAACAAGGCAACATCACTAATGTCATACTGCTCAGACAACAACATTGAGGAGGGGACACATGCAACTGGTCACTGAAACACACCAGCACAGTCAGAGGACCAAATAGGACATTGATACGATAAACAGGGCAATCCAATTAAACACACATTACCCAACATCAGCTGGAAACATCAACAATGTCTACATCCATATCACATCGTAACATTGCCATGCATAGGATATGCCACATAACAATTACAATTAGGTCAATGTGAACAAACAGATTTTGGGGCAGGTTCTGAGAGGTAAGTGTGCTGCCAGGCCAATCACAACACCCACAGCCAGTGAAAGGTCTCACCATAAGAATAGATATACACGAAGGGTCGAGTAGGACAAAAAGATGGCTATTCCCTAATTGGTACAAAGCAACACCTAGAGGCGATTAGGCAGACAAGTCTGATAACTCTATATCATACATGTGACACACAGGTGGGGCATAGGCCTATAACAATGCCCATATGAAGGACAGCAGATACCAATACCAAACAAGATCACAAAGTAAAGTCATCAAAAGGCTTGCATGTTACGTCAAAACTGTCACAACACAGACACACTAATTGTACCCTGTTTCATTGCAGAGGAACATGGATCTCCTGCCGATATGCCTGTCCCTGATTTCCCTGGTGACATGGATGACGAGCCCATAAACATTTCCCAGGAGACCATCCAAAAGGTCCTTGAAACCCTCCAGACCCCACCTTCAGTCACAAGGAGGAGCACAGAACAAGCAGCCATCACAGAAGAACCACCCACCACCCCAATTCTAAGACCTGCCAGCTCCAATAAAGCTGAGGACTCTGACGACACTGGCACCAGCTTTGAAAGAACTGTAGTTGGTGTACAGCGGGAGCTGGCCAAGGAGGTGCGGGTGGGGATGCAAAATATGGCAGCCAGCCTTGAGGGGGTGCGCTCGTGCATGTTGTCATCTGCAGATCAGGCAGCACCTATGCAAGCCCTAACATCCATACTGCAAGGACTACAAGAAACCATAAAGGAATTCACCACTGCAGTAAGGGAGTTGCCACAACACCTCGCACCCCAAACTTTCCACTGCATGCACGAATGCAATCATGACTCCCTCAGGGCGGACCCGGCTGCCTACCATCGTGATGTGGCTGCTATTCTCAAAAACCAGCAGGCCCTCCTTGCAGCAGTACTGCCCTTAAGAACTTCACAGGGAGCAGCCCCCGGGATGTCTGACTCCACGTCTTCTAACACTGAGGTGTGTGTTGCCCCTTCACAACCAACAGCAACACACACATCAGAAGAAGAAGACATGGAACAGATCACATTCTCACGGAAGAGTACCCAGAAGCACTAGTCCCTGCACCATGGCCTACTTTGACCAAGGTCCTACGTTTTGTCAAATGCCAGTCTCACTACAACTATACTCAATGGCTGTTCTGCTAACCACTGTATGACTTGTCAGCATTGCCAGTGAATGTCTCTCTCCTACTATTCGGCAAATCCTCTCCCTCTGCACTGTCTGTTACATCACCCCAGCATGTCAGGAGCATCATCCACACCCCTACTGTAGGATCACCATGTAAGAATGCACCAGAACGGACTCAGCAAACAGGGACAATGTACATTTGGCACTACAGCACCTATCAATAAATAGCACTTGCACACCTAATATGTCTCTGTGTAATTTGACACATCAACTGTGCAGTAGGTAACTCTAAAGTGCCTGTGTGACAACCATGTAGTTTGTCAATACAACTGTCCTGACATCATGTAGTCTGATAAATCTGTGCAGTGGCCAGGATTGTATCATAGCCTGACCATCCTGAGGAGAATAACTGATGAAGGGACAAACCACACACAATTATGCTATGTTGGACAGAATAATGCTCCAGCTATAGCAATCCAAGTCAACTAATGGTGGCTGAGAAATGTAGGCACCATGCAATAGTAAAAAATGAATTTATGCAGCATAATCTAAGCAAACACAACTAAACACTGCATCAATCACCCTTTCTGAGTATACTTCCATGAAGGGAAGTCATGCTGAATTTATACACACGTGATCTATGTCAGCAATGAAGACAACAAGACAAGAGTGTTAACAACACCTCATCTACAAAGATGTCCCTGAACATCACACTGCAGTCCGACCTAATAAATTTACCACAATACCAAGTCTGGAAGCACACTTTGTGATGTAGAATACCTACTCATCAACACAAATCCTTGATGATCTATGTAAACTACTAATGGTGGGTCTACCAAATGGTGGATACTTACCAAGTTAGCACAGGGTTAGCTGCCATGTTAAACCATTTTCTGTGGTGTGTAGCATAGGACACAAATGTCATAGAAAAACATTCACCTACACTGATGTCAAGCCCATGATCAAGTAGCAGTTAACGCATAAAGCTAAGGGTTAACTATATGTTTATTCATATGTATTCACACCAGAGGCAACTAAGGGAAAAGTCATACCTACACTAATCTAACCTGACTACTCCTAACCCACAACTGTCCCTAACTAACCTAAGCTAAACTTACTCTACACATATAACGAATCGATCTAAACATCAACCCCCCACCCACCATTATGAGACAGGACACATGTAGGACAACACATACTAACCTACACACATACTATACTATCCTAAACAATCATATATTTTTTTGTAATTTAAAAAAAAAAATATATATATATATATATATGTTTTGTTTTTTACAACCAGACAGGAATCCCAACATTGACCCCCACCCACCCACACAAAAATGAAAAATAGAAAGAATAAGACCCCCACCCTCCTCCCTAACACTAACTAACCTAACAACCTACACTAACCTAAAACTAATCCCCAAAACCCAACTATCAGTACAAAGAGGAGAGAGGGGAGGGATAAATAAAACAAGCAATAAAGTCCTAGAGGTTGGCCCTCCGTAGGGTCTGCCTGATGGACCGAACCCTTTTCTTAATGTAGGCCACATCCTGGCTTAGCTTGTCCACCTTGGTAATAAACCTGTCCATTTTCCTGTTTAATGCCAGGAATGCCGCAGGGTCAATAGGAGGGGCTGCTGCAGTCTGTGTGCTGGCAGAGGTGCACGGTGCTGGAGTTGTTGTTTGCCCACTGGACTGTCCTGCAGCTCGGAAATTGCTGGGTCCAGGTCGCGCTGCAGAGGCAGGGTCAACTGTCCCCGCCGTTGCTGGGGCCACTCGGGTAGAACTGGGGGATGTGGTGGTGGTGGCTGTTGTGGGCAATGTTGGGCCACCCTGTGGTGATGCCCACCATGCTCCGGAGGCCTGATCTGCTTGGTATTTTCGGGCCATCCTTCTGAACCCCGACTGCACCTGCAGGATGTGCCGGTATCTCATTGCACGCCTTTCGAACTGATGTCTCTGTGCGGCACTCATGTTTGCAGCTGTGAAGAGAAAGGGCAACTATTTACCATAGGAAATGCATTGGGAGGAATAGCACAATGGGTCAATTGCACATTACTTGTACTGTATTTGTAACAGCGATTTTCACAACATTGATCATTGAAAGTCTCAGAGGAAGTACATGGGAAGCCTGCATACAAAGGGCATCTCACACCTAGCATATCCATGTCTCTACATGATGGGTGACATCAGCCTAAACTTCTCATCCAAATAATGGGTAATGCAGCTGACATTATGGCTGAACCTCTTCCGCCTACTGACTTCACTACATATGTCGCTCTATGTGATAACAATCACAACCCTCAATATATGCCATTTGTAAATGTTTTTTGCTAATATAGAACTCATGTGACATAACCGAATGTGTACACTAGGTTCAAAACAAAGTTGCAAAAGGTCACAAGTATGTGTAACATACTGGTTGCTACAGTCCTAGGTACCCTAGTCCCAAACACATGGCAGTCTTTGAGGGTGGGGTGGGAAGAACAACCAATAATCCCATATTCAATGCACACCCAGGAGTGTATAGAAAGCTCAACAAGTATTTGCCTCCACACACAACACCAATGAAGGGCTAGCAACAAATTGGAGTCAGCCAAACCTTGTCCTATCCAAGGTCCACACATGTCAAAATGTACTGACTTAGGCCAACATCACATACTACCAGTGAGGCATATTTTACCACACACACAGAGGAGCAAGAACACCCATGATCATGAGTAGAATTAACACCTAGGCCATTGCACTCTAGTCCCACACACTTCTAGTTCAACTTGTGGTAGTACATGCCCCCGGAAGATCCAACCCACAGTCTATCCTCAACTAGGGAAGCTGCATATTTAAGACAAGCCTTTTGCAGAAGCTATCTGGGAGAATGTCAGTCTGAAATGCAGACTCAGTCCAAGACAAGTCCCAGAGCAACTCTTACATTAACCAGTGTATTCCACATGACTAAACCCATTCCCCATAGCGGGCCCGACTGGAATGGCCTACAAACCCTAAATCTGTGAGATGGATAAGCATAGGTCTACTGAAACTGAGGTGATATTTGAAATCCCACTAATGGAACAATACTAATGAATGGGCAGCACATCAAACCTTGAATTCTGTTGAACACACAGTAGTCCATCATGCATCACCAGCAAACAATAAAAATAGCACACATGCAACACTCACTGTAGGTGTCGGGGTCCTCAAAATGAGCCACCTCTCCCACAGTGTACGGTGCAGGTCCACCTGTAAAGCATGGAAGGAAGAATATACTCAGACTCCGTGCACTGACAAACAATTGCAATTACAAAGACAATGTGAGAATATGACATGCGTAATTAAACACTTTGACACATGCTCATACTGCATGGAATAATTCTTAATCAACATTTACATTGGATGAGTCTCCTGCTACAGTTACATACCCTACTACACACATGCAGTGGCCAGGACAGTCATGTGGTGTCAAAGATGCACCTCCATTAATATGCCCCAACAATATCGGGGTGCATTCATCTCATCATGTGCATCCCAGAGAGACATCCAAAAGCTGGTTACTTGAGGACTGCATGGCCCCTCAAACTCAAACAGCCTATGTGGTCATTTTCAACACACACCAACCAGACACACATGTGACATATGTGTGGACAACATAGCTAACTTCAATTGACGTGAAGACAGCACTCATTTATATCATCATTTTGGGTTTACAAATTTCAGTCTAGCTATGGAGTCTACATATGTAGGTATGATGTTTCAACATCCATTTTTCACTGGCTATTGTGACCTGTAGACTTCAAATAGAGGCATTAACGTGTTGCTTGTCTGACACAAAGGCAACACTACATTACATACAGCTACAGGCAACCGGTATGTGTAGAAAACATGAGCTACCTGACTGCTAGCATTTGTCTTCCTACACATTGTGCAACAATTACCCAGTAGGTTTCCCTAGCATTACACATAGTCAGCTATTTATCTAGCAGATTGGGTACCAATCATCACATGTCCCCACACAGCTTTCAATTGTTCACATGTAATTGATTTGTACTTACCAACATGGCCACCAATCCTGATTCCCAGGTGGTCCAGCAGATCCTGCTCCCTGGATATCAAATCAGCCCAGCGGTGCTTGAGTTGATGGTCATTCCTCGGGCTCCCATACACACGGACCACATTATGGCGCACCTTCCCCCACCGGACTTTACGTGCCTCCGTGTGATACCCCTGTATCACACGACCCCCAGGCTCCAGCATGAGTGGGAGGAAATGGCAAACAAGCCATATAAATCCCCCCAATTCCTCCTCACCCATCCTGGCAAGCCGTGGCCTACCTGACATCTCTGCACTAACAAAGTGGAAAAAGTAGGAAAAAAAGAAAAAGGGGGAAATGGGGAAAGGTAGAGTAGTGAAAAACAAAGAAAACTTAAGAATAAGAGCCCAACTAACCCCAAAATTACACTACCCAGAACAGATTCCCACAGACAATAAAAGAAACACTGGACTTGACAAAAGTATACAATACAGACTCAGACAGTATTCAACAACAAGACAATGATGACAAAAGCACAATAGAGAAGTACACTGGACACAAAAGCACTAAAACACAGGACAACACTTTCCACACAGCCACACAGTCTAGAATAATCTGAGACTGCAAAGTGAAAGTGAAAGTACACCCACAGTACAGAATCTGTAAACAGGATATCCTATTACATCACATCCTGCCTAAAATGGCCGCCGTTTTTATTTTTCCGTTATGCGTCATTTTTTCACGCATACAGATTGTGCGTCATATTTTTTGACGCATAAGAGTGCACATAATGCAGAGTCAAAAATGTTTTAGTCATTTTTCACTTATATTTGTGTGAGGCTTATTTTACAGTTCTAGAGTTGAAATTTAAGCCGCTGGCAAATATGATGACCAAATATGAAATATAATTTTGACTCTGCATTATATGCACTCCTGTGCGTCAAAAATTTGTGACGCCCAAGCTGTATGCGTGGAAAAATGACGCATTATATAAAATATGGTGGCCATGTAATGCTGGTTATTAATATATTTATTTTAAAATTAGATTTTTTGACTCAGCATTATGTGCACTCCTGTACGTCAAACATTTATGACGCCCAAGCTGTATGCGTGGAAATATGCCGCATTATATAAAATATGGTGGCCATGTAATGCTGGTTATTAATATATTTATTTTAAAATGAGATTTTTTGACTCAGCACTATGTGCACCCCTATGCATCAAAAATGATGACGCACAAGCTGTATGCGTGGAAATATGACGCATTTTTACAAATATGTCTTTATTTTGTCAAATTGTGAAAAGAATTTAGTCATGACCAAACGGTGCTAAGTGATACACATTTGGGGTTAGCTATGGCACATGTCCCTTCTAGGATGTATAGAAGGCATTAACAGTGTAATAGTAATGATTGCTCCAAATGGTTATTACCCATAATTGTACACATATTTTGGGTAATTGCTGATGGCTAATTTGAAATGATGAATGGGATACCAGGATGTATTCCTTAGCAAAAATGTGTCACCATTTATCACGGTAATCCAAATTATCTATGGGCCAAATAGGTAGTGCAATTGTCACCTACATTTTTTATGGGGGTAACCATATCCTAATTATGAATTTGTGTATCTTATATGTGTTTTACTTTTGACATGTAGGCCACACATGCGCCTTATGCATGTGTGTACTTCACATGTGCATATTTCATGTATATTTGGGGGGCGGTAGAGGTGGACTTAGGCCCCCAGCACCCTAGGGTTTGCCTTTCCAGATTTGCACATTTATCCAAGGATTTCATTTATTCAGTAATGCTAAACCTGCAGCAGCAGGCTCATGGAAGCCCATAGGGTATGATTCACTGTTTGCCATTCAATAATCCCATTTGCCCATTTGACGTTTGCCCTATTGATTCTTTGGAGCAATCTGACATACCATTTTGCATTCATATTTTTTGCTAAATCTCGACGTTCCTCATGTGCTGATGACAAATAGATTGTTGATGTATGTGGCCCTTTATGCATTACCTGGTTTAGTGGCATGTTTCATTATTCCTGCTAGGTTCCAACTGGGACACTACTGTGATCGGCTGCTTGCAAATATGTTGTTGATTGGATGGCACATGTTTATATGTGTGGTCCAATGTAGATCCACTATCAACTGTCAGGGTGTATGTTGTCACTGTAACTTCCAGAGAAGTCATTGAGGACATGGTCACCTACAAATGGATGGTCCCACCCTGTCACTGAACACGTGTAATGAGACTTTCAAATGGGCAACCTTTTTGTGCTGAGTGAGAGAATGTCTCAGGTGTCTGGATCTGGCATGTGTCATTGCCACATTTGTACTCCAGTTGGCCTCTGTGGATGGTAATGTATCATGAAACATCATAGCCTCTGTGCAGACGTAAATGGGTGGTATTCAACACACGACTCATCTTTATCATTTGAAAAAGTGTTACTCAGAGTTTTGAACAGTCAGGGTCCTCATATGTGTTGACTTTTCATGGACATTATCTGAGGTTGCTGGTTTTGATGGAGGCCATTTACACCATCATACACTATGGTCCTGGTCCACTGTCACACTTTTAAGTTTAGGCATTAATTAAGGTCAGACAACGGAAGGGCCAAGATTTGCCTATTCATGGGCACTGTCATAAATCTGATGCAAATGACAGTCAGATGATGCACTACTATGTATTTGAGTATACATTGATGAGGCTAATGACAAATTATTGTCTGAGGTACAAAAGGTATTGGACAGCATGTGTGGTCCATAGGTGGACCCCAGGTATCTGTAGAGTGACCCACAGACAGGTGCCAGTCAGGCTGACAGGATGCTGGGTCAATCAGGTGCAAGCTCTTTCAGCAATCACATGATCACGTGTTCTGACTAGGACTGGTCAGAGGGAGCATTAGACAGTTGAGATGTCACACTGTGTATGTCCTATGTTGCTTTGAAGGTGACACATGAACCCTGATAAAGTGTTCTACGGCAACATTAGAAGCAATGCTTAATGATGTAATAGCTCACATTCAAACATGTATGCAGTAGGAGGCATCTGCAGGGACAGGGCATGTACATTTGGGTGATGTGCATGGAGGGGATCACAGGTGTGGCCTCAATCTGTGTCTCACTAGTCCTGTCAGATGGGATTAGCTGATAAATAGCCTACAGTACCTTTCACAGAAGAATCAATCTACAGGTGATACCAGGCCTTATGAACTCCAAGGCAGTGTATTATATGAGCTGTGTTCCATGCAGTGAGATGGTAGTATGACAATGGTCGGCATAGTAATGTGTGTTGCACACTGGATGACTCTTGTGAGTGTGTGTGTGTAGATGAGGGAATCTGAGTGTACACAAATCGGACTTCCAGGGACCTCTTCAGACAGGTGTGGTGTGAGCAGCTGCAAGTGTGTGTATTGTTTTTAGAAAAGGGCTGACATGTAGATGGGATGTGATGTGCTGGATGCTTGTCATAGGTGTAGCACTTGTACTGTGTATGTTCTGCTTATGTGTAACTCTAGTGACAGATAGTCATTGCAATGATAGTAAGTAGTTGGAATTACTGTTGGCAAGAGCCTAGTACTACATTCCTGTTCCTGAAGCATTAGCATGTGAACTGGCTGATGTATGAGGCCTGTTTTCCCCTAGTTGAGTGATGGTGTTTTAGTTGTGTGCCATCTGCTGCGATGATCCATGTTTCCTACATGTATGTGAGTCATATGTGTGGTCCTCAGCTATTGCCCTTCAAAGGTGAACTGTACAGGATGTCTGTCATTTACATGGTGTGTGTATTTGACCATTGTATGGTGGCCATTACATTTGTGGTGTATATTTTTTGTGTGATGATTGTTATGTCATTATTGCTCAATGAGACGACATTCTTCTTCAGCTATTTCAAACTAAAGGTGGGCAGAAATGAATAGGCCAAACCATGATGTGGTGTTTGTTATCTGTGTTTATTTACAATTGTGCATTAAGTGGTGATAGTGAAAAATAAGAAAATAAATTATTTACAATCTGTTGGCGCCTACGCACTCCAGCAGCCATGTTTGGTTGTTCCCCCTCCTGTTGCAGGCCAGCATCCTCCTCTTCGTCGTCTTCAGGCATGTATGGGTCTGGTTCGAGGAGGGGAATGTTCCTTTTTACACAAATGTTGTGCAATATGGCACAAGTGAGTATGATCCTACAGACCATCTCTGGGGAATATAGTAGGCTACCGCCAGTGTTGTCGAGGCAGCGGAACCTTCACTTTAGGATCCCAAAGGTCCGCTCGACAATGCTGCGTGTCCTCTTATGGCCGTCATTGTATGCCCGCTTTGCAGCAGTAGTCGGGTTCCCAAATGGTGTCATTAGCCACGGCTGGATGCCATACCCCTGATCAGCTGAAAGAAAAACACAGAATGGGATAATGTAGATGTAGCTGGCACTATTGAAAAGACCTTTAATGGCAGTAGTTGTCTTGTGTTGTCTGTGACTCTTTTGTGTACTAATGTGACAACCTATACTTGTAGGCTATACCTTCTGCATTGTGTTTTTTCCTTGGCTGAGCAAGTGATTGTCTGCTAACCGTTTGTCAGCAGTATCTTTTGGAAATTGCAATAGAGTGTGTCCTCCCTAGCATTGTGACTTGTGATACAGGTGTCCGTGTGTCTTCACTGGGGGTGAGATGATAGTTCCATGCAGAGTTAAAATTGAAAGTGTTGTTAACACGTTCATATCAAAGTACCCTGGACATCCCATCCCTTTGAAACTTATGCAATGTATTAATGTAAAGGTTATTGTGACACTTACAATTTGCAAGGTGACATTTAGGCAACCACACTCATTAATGTCTTCACATTAAGCTGTAGAGTAAATTCCAATGTGTGACAGGTTCAATGGTGAGTTAAGAAACATGGCTAGTGATGTGAGGACCTCAGTGTGTTCCTGTCTAGGTGTTGCTGTTGTGGTGTATGTGTTGTGTGTCCTAGAGGGTTGCTGTGCAGTGCGTATATATGTAGGTTTCTGTACTTACCAACAAGTATTCCATTGCCATACCGTCCATCCTGGAAGTGTTGGTTGATGGTGCTGTGACGGAAGATGAATGAGTCATGTACACTCCCAGGATATTTAGCCACGATGTTGCTGATCAATCCCTGGTGATCGACTATGGCCTGCACGTTGATTGAATGTGTGTGCTTCCTGTTGCGGTAGAGGTGTTCTGTTGCAGCAGGTGGCACAAGGCGTACGTGTGTGCAGTCGATTGCACCAAGGACGTGTGGGAAGCCACTGATGGCGTATAACCCCTGTTTAGTTTCCTGCTGCTTCTGCAGTGTGTTAGGGAAGCAGATGTGGAGGGGTGTCAGGCGAATGATGGCATCCAGTACTTTTGGCAGAAATGCGGAGAATAATGGTTGTGATATTCCGCCAACCAGGGCACCAGTTGTTTGAAAGGAGCCACTTGCCAGCAGGTGTAGTACGGCAAGCAGCTTTGTTTCTGTTGGGATAGTGCGGGGTGTCACCAAAGTGGGGGCCAACTGCTGTTCAATGTTTCGCAGCAGCTGCTGAATGGCCTGCCAGTTCAACCGGTACCTCTGTATGATGTCGTGTTCCCTGAGGCCATGCAGGGTTGTTCTTGGGCGGAATATCCTCTCCTGCCTTCTGCGCTGCCTTTGGGGTCCCTGCTGTTGTTGTTGTAGCTGCTGTTGTTGCTGCAGGGCTCTGCGTCTACGTGCACGCTGGATAAAAATCACTTCCATGTCTCCCTGTTGCTGCTCTGCTGCTCTGTTGTTTGTTCTGTGTGTTCTGATTCAATACAGGTGTGTTTGCCCCATTTTAACGCCTGCCCTGACCCAGGCGTTAAATTTTTACGCACATCGGGCTTTGCGTCATTTTTTTGCTCCGCCTCCCGTCCGAGAGTCATTTTTGCCCGGAAGCATAAATACGACGCACGGCCGTGTGTGTCGTTTTTTGGACGGGAACACCTACCCTGCATATCATTAACGCAGGGCGGGTTGCCGCATCCAGAAAATGGCGCACACAGCGGAGTTTTGTCGTCCGCGGGCGTCAGGGTTTAAATATGGGGCAACGTTTGCGCTGATTGTGCGTCAAATTTTTTGACGCACAATCGGCGCAAACAGAGTATAAATATGCCCCTCAGTGTTACAAGAATAAAGGTACGTTTTGTTGGTGACACAAATACCAAAAATACCATAGAGGCTATACTCCCTTAGGAGGTAAGTAATACACAAGTTATATAAACTAGTATGCAGAAATAGGCATAAAAAGTTAGAAAACAGTGCGAATAGTGAAAATTACAATAGGAAGAAATGGCCCTGGGGGAGCACAAATCATATACTAAAAAAATTTAATGCGAAAGTCGGTCCCCCACCTAGGTAAGTGTAGTGTGTAGAGGGGAGCTGGGAGTACTAGGAAAACCCAAAGGTAAGTTCCACAACCCACCCCAGCAACCAGGAAAGCTGGAGTAAATCACTGTAAATTTCCCAGAAGACAAACAGAGAAGAGAAGAAGAATGCAAAACACAGAAGAGACTGCAAGACACCAACAGTGGATTCCTGGACAAGAAGACCTGTGGAAGAAGGGGACCAAGTCCAAGGAGCACAGCAGAGTCCAGGAAGAGCAGGAGCCCCTATCCACCAGACTGAAGATGCAAGAGGTGAGTTGACGGTGAAGAAGGAGAGTCAGCACTGCACCCAAGAAGATGGAGTTGAGTTCCTGGAGGATGCAGGTGATGTCCCACGCTGGAAGGAGGATTGCAGTCGGGTTTGCGTCTTCGGATTCCGCCAACAAACTTTGGCACGCACAAAACTCGCTGCTAGAGGAACGTGGAGCTGCCGTGGACTAGGAAGGACCAGGTAGACTCTACCCAGGATGGGGTGTCAGAGGGGGCCCTCAGCAACAAAGAGAGCCCACAGAAGCCCAGACAGCACCCACAGGGGTCCCACAGGATGGGGACACGAAAGTTGCAAAAGAGGCCCACGCAGCACTACGACAAAGGCTCCCATGCCACCAGAGAACCACTGAAGGAGCTGTGCATCACAGGAAGAAGTCCTGGGGGCTGGTGCTTCAGGATGCCTGAAGATCTTGTGGAGAAGGTGCCAACAAGCCTTGGCAGCTGCAAAGGACGCGGTGCACTGGGGTACTGTCCTGAGAGGGCAGGCAAAGGCTTACCTCCAGCCAAGTTGGACAGCTGGAACAGAGGACCATCGTGACCACTTCAGTCCACCACCCATGATGCATGATCCTCACAGCTCAGCAGGAGAGGGGATCCATGCAGCTGGCCGTCATTGCAGTTGCTGCCTGCAGAAGCAGGGGAGTGACTCCTTCATCCCAAGGGAGATTCCTTCTTTCTTCTGATTCAGGCTGAAGACAGGATGTCCTCAGAGGATGCACGACTGGGGAAATGTTGCAGTTGCTGGAAGGAGCCGGAGATACAATGTTGCAGGAGGCGTCTTGCTTCTTTGGTGCAGCTTGTAGGGTCCTGAACAGCCCAGATGCAGTTTCTTCGGTCAGAAGTCGAAGTGGAGGGTGCAGAGGATTCCTGCTGGCGTCTTCCAATCCAACTATGAGGAACCACAGAAGAGAGAGACCCTAAATAGCCACTCAGATGCCCCCAGATTTCCCTGCCAACCTTAAATCCAACCAAGATGACAAAACCCAGAGACCCTCTGGAGGAACTCTGAGCACCACCCTGGGGTGGAGATGGACAGTGGAGTGGTCAGTCCCGTTTCCTTTGTCCAGTTTCATGCCAGAGCAGGGACTGGGGGTCCCTGAACCGGTGTAGACATTGTTTATGCAAGGAGGACACCAAACGTGGCCTTCAAAGCATTGCCAGTGGCTTGGGGAGGCTACCCCTCCCCAGCCTGTAACACCTATTTCCAATGGGAGGGGGTGTAACACCCTTTCCCAAAGGAAATCCTTTGTTCTGCCTTCCTGGGCTTGAGCTTCTCAAGCAACAGGAGGGTAGAAACCTGTCTGGGAGGTGGCAGCAGCTTGGGCTGCAAGGAAACCCTCAGAAGGCTGTAATGGCAATACTGGGGGTCCTCTAAGGAGCCCCTAGAGTGCATGGGATCGTACAAACAATGCTTGCAAAAGCATTGAGGTATGATTCTAACATGTTTGATACCAAACATGCCCATGTTCGGAGTTACCATTATGTAGCTGGACATAGGTATTGACCTAGGTCTATTGCACACATAAAATGACGTCCACGCACTCACGAAATCTGGGAAAAATGGGTCTGGAGTTCATGGGGGCACCTCTGCTGCAGCAGAGGTGCCCTCACACACAGGTACTTTGCACCCTTCTTCTGGGCTAGAAGGCCTGCTATAGGGGTGACTTATAAGTGACCTGGTGCTGTGAAAAGTGGCAGTGAAAGGGTGCTTGCACCTTTTCACACTGGCCGCAATGGCAGTCCTGCAGAACCCTTTGCTTGGGCTCCTTATGGGTGGCAAAAGAAATGCTGCAGCCCATAGGGATCCCCTGGAACCCCAATGCCCTGGGTACCTAGGTACCATATATTAGGGACTTATAAGGGGGCACCAGCATGCCAATTTTGGGTGAAATACTGGGTTACCAGTATGCAGTGACAAAATTTCGAGGAGAGAGAGCATAATCACTGGGGTACTGGTTAGCAGGATCCCAGTGAACACAGTCAAACACATTGACATCAGGCAGAAATTGAGGGTAACATGCCAAAATTAGGTTATTTTCCTACACTCATCTGTGTTTTCTTCTTAGGTCATCAGGATCTAAGTTCTATGGTTTAGGCGTGCCACCTAAATACTCATTTTAGAGGTGTTACAGGGAGTGCCAGGCGGTAGCCAGTGAGCTGACCACCTTTAGGATGACTACACCTTTCTTATGACCACTTCGGTGGGAAGTGGGCATAACCCTAACCCTAGTGGCCTAATTCCATCCAAACAAGATGGAGGAATTTAAAAAGTAGTGTCCACTTCAGCTTGCTTGGGTGGGATTGGCATGAAGTGGGCACATCTAATCTGAGTAATTTCTATTATGTTGCCAAAAATTGGGTCAGGTCAGGAGGATTGGTCTTCCCCACCATCTGGAGAGACCTGGGTCACACTACAAAGCTGGCTAGGCCTTTGAAGCTCCCTGCTCTGCAATGTGCATCCTGCATGGGTGAGGTGCTAACACTCCTGCCCAATGGCGGCTTTTTCCTCTGACCATTGAGCGTACTGGCTCTCGGCTTGTGGGGGGCAGAAACATGTCTAAAATTGCTAAACTGGTCAGGACCAGTCGGTCAGCACACTAGTAGTTGGCAGGTATTCAGGTGGCACCACTAAGGTGCTCTCTGGATGCAGTCATTAATAAATCCCTCACTGGCATCAGTGAGGGTTTAAGAATCTGGGATGTTTGATACCATGCATCCCTCTATTCAGAGAAGCCATCATGTAGCTTTGAAACCCGTAGTGACCAGTGTCCAGCAGATTCATTTAAAATGGCTTCCCCAGTCACTTACTATGTCTGAGAATCAACAAAGACATAGCAGGGGTGTATCTTTTTGTGAAGATAGGCCCTCACATGTAATATAATGCACCCTGCCTTAAGGCTGGAAGGCTTGCTAGAGGAATGACATACATATAGTGCATGCAATGTTTAGGGGACATGGCACACAGGCTGTGTACCATGTCGTGCTTTCACTTTTGTCTACATCAAGACACGCAGCCTCTAATGGCAGCCTGGCATGTGCTCTGTGAGGAGTCCCTTAGGGTGTCACATTTTATGCTGCACCCCTGAGGGATCCTCCTTAGTACCCCAGGCCCTAAGTACCAGGGGTACCATTTACAAGGGACTTACAGTGGGTGCTAAAGGTTTTGTCAATTGGGAAAAACAATTGTGCAGTTTTGGGGGAAAAAGATCTGCCACAGGGGTCCTGCTTAGCACAAACCCAGTGTACTTTCATTCGAAATTACACCAGAAACCAGGCAAAGTGGGGGTGACCATGTCAAAAGAGGCACTTTTCTACACTGTCCATCTAATGTAGCACGCAAAGGAGCTACCACTGATGGCTGTTTGAAGTGTGCTGACCTACTCCTGGGTCCTCAAACATCCTACCCATCTAAGGAGAGGCATCCAAGTGCTCGGCTAGCAAGACATAAAAGGGCTCTTCATGCAGCATAGATCAGCCAAACTTTGCCTACCTGTCACTTGCATGACAGCTCACCATCACTATTGACTTTAACAGGCCTGATTGAGAAACCCTGTAAGTTGACAGAGGCCCATCACTTTTAAAACACACAATGTCGTTGGTGCCTTAGTTAACTGGTTACAAACTGGCTGCATTTCAGAATATATTTTGTGGTTAAAGGCCCCCCAAGCAGAGGTCTTTTTGTGCCCAGCATTTTTCAGGGGCTAATAATAATAAAAACAACATAAATATTTGTGTTTTCTCTGGTCACAGTTTTGACTCATGGTTAAGCAGACTAGAGGATTAGTGTGACTGCTGCAAAGCACAATGTGTAACATGCAGATTACACATTTGTATTTTATGAAGAGAGTTACTCATTTTGTCAAACATCTTTTATAGCAGATGTTCTAATATAGCACAGTGATCTATACACCAGCAAAAAATGGGCTGCACGCACATTTCCAGGCCTAGGATTATAACATTATTGCCTGTTATCTCAATAATGTATTGGTTGCTAAAAAGTGTTAGTATTCATGTTTTTTATTGCTAAGATTTTGCTCGATGTTTGTGTCAAAAAGTGATTCTTTTTTTCCAATTGATTTACCAGTACAAACCTTGGTTTACAGTAGAAAATCACTTGTAAGCTTTGCAAAGCAGTGCCTAGCGATGCTTTGCATACCTTAGTGTCATGTGGGCATTCATGGATGGTGCATGGGGGGTACAAGGGCATTCCCATGCAACCGCTCATGGCTTTTGTTTTAAAATACTATCTACTAAATAATTTAAACAGAGTTTTGCTTTAAAAAAAATAAAACTATGCTGTGTTGTGTAAGAATTTAGTAAATAGTCTACTTAGAGGCTCATTTACAAGCCCCTTGCGCCACCGGAGCATCACTTTTTGATACGCTCCGGTGGCGCTGTGCCCTGCTCCATATTTACAAGGCAGGGTTAAGCGATTTGTCGTGGCTTAACACGGCCTTGTAAATATGGGCCGCCCCAACGCAGTTTTCTGCGGCAAAGGGGCGTGCAATGAGTGTTGCTAAGGGCGTACCCAACCAACAGCCATTGCTTTTTGACACTGCCCCAGGTTTACAAGGAAACATAAACCTGAGGCAGCCCCAAAAACTAACACCTCCCCAGGGGCGGCGTTAGAGTGGCGTAAAGAGGAGAAAGACTTTTATTTCTCCTTGCTTTTTGTTTTTCTATGTGTGCTGCATTTTGCAGCACACATAGAAGAAGCAACTCGCCATTAATGATTGCTTTTGTGCGGGAAGGTGTTCCCTCCTGCAGATAAACAATCACCCCTACAATGCAGGCATCCTTGCACCATTGCGCAAGGGTGGCTGTGTTAGTGCTAGCCAGCTGATTTAGTGCCGGCGCAGGGGAAAACAGGAATGTGCAGTATTCCGGTAAATATGGTGCATCACTGCATTTTGGAAATGATGCAGCTCAGCTCAGCAAAATTGCTAGCAGCACCCTGCTGTGTCATTTCCTCCTAAATGAGGCCCTCAGTGATTCCCCAGCCCAATCACATTTAACATATAGGCCCTCATTCTGACCTTGGCGGGCGGCGGAGGCCGCCCGCCAAAGTCCCGCCGTCAGGTTACCGTTCCGCGGTCGAAAGACCGCGGCGGTAATTCTGACATTCCCGCTGGGCTGGCGGGCGGCCGCCTTCAGGCCGCCCGCCAGCCCAGCGGGAAAGAGGCTTCCACGATGAAGCCGGCTCGGAATCGAGCCGGCGGAGTGGAAGCTGTGCGACGGGTGCAGTTGCACCCGTCGCGTATTTCACTGTCTGCGCAGCAGACAGTGAAATACATTTAGGGGCCCTCTTACGGGGGCCCCTGCAGTGCCCATGCCAGTGGCATGGGCACTGCAGGGGCCCCCAGGGGCCCCGCGACCCCCCCTACCGCCATCCGGTTCCCGGCGGTCGGACCGCCGGGATCTGGATGGCGGTAGGGGGGGTCGGAATCCCCTCGGCGGCGCAGCAAGCTGCGCCGCCTTGGAGGATTCAATGGGGCGGCGGGACACTGGCGGGAGACCGCCAGTGTTGCCGGTCCGACCGCGGCTTTACCGCCGCGGTCGGAATCCCCATTGGAGCACCTCCGGCCTGTCGGCGGTGCTCCCGCGGTCCTCCGCCCTGGCGGTCTTTGACCGCCAGGGTCAGAATGACCGCCATAATACCTACCAGTATAGATAATGTGACTCTTACACCTAGTAATCCTCATTGTTTTATTTCACATTTTGTGTGCATTGATTTACACACGGGTATGCTTCTTCGTCTCTTTATAAACATGATGTAAAGCATTCTAGCATCTTGCATTGGCATTAGAAGTGCCATAAATAAAATTAAGTTAAAAAGTTAAATTAGCAAATGCTGCTTACATCTTTATCAGTACAGTTGTTTATACAGATACATCTACCATTCTATACATTTCATGCATATCTCTTACTGAGTTCAAAGTCAACAACCTGACTTCCAAAGTTTCTCTTAAGCGCTTGTAAGTGATAACAAACTGAGTGTGTTTCCTTCTCTCCATTGCACTGGCATCTAAGTGTTAAGCTCCAGATAGCTCCCAGCTAAGGTGACAAAAGCAGAGTGCAGAGTCACTTTGAAGAACCTACACCCCCTGCCCTCTCCTACCCCACTTTATCAGCGTAAGTAGTGGCAGTCACTGCTCGCAATGGCCTTGTAATCTGCCTCCAACTCAAACTTAATTAATTTTAGACTGTTCGCTGCAGGGCTGAGAGCAAAAGCTCACAAAATTCTCTAGAAATAAAAGCAGGGCTGAGTGGTGCCATGTCAAGAAGAGTCAACAGCCGAAGAGTTCAGAACTAAAATGAGGGAGCCCGTGAAAAAAAGCTGCCACCTCAAGTGACGTTCAACAGAAAACTGCCTCAAGGACAGATGAGTGGAACATACTGAGGAACAGCATTCCAGAACATGGAATAAAGTAGAACAATATCAGGGTTATTAAAAGTGAAGCATTCAACATTGCATCAGTGAAGCATTACCATATAGCATTACATCAATTTAACACTAGAGAAGCATACAGTGTATCATGTGCAGTACATCACCTCCCCCTTACAAAAACAAAAAACACAAAAATAAATTTGTGCAATTGAAAATCCTTAAATATGGAATGCACATCCTTAAATCTAGAACTAACCAGAAGTGTGACAATGGTGTCATCAGAACCCTGTGCAACTGAAGAATAATTATTATGTAAATCAATGCTATTTGTGTCAGTATGTAGCCTGGAAGCAGAAGCAACCAAACCTAAAGAAGAAAATGCAGTAGAGAAACTGAAACAGAATGTAAAACATTACCCTGTGTAGCATTCACATTCTAACCACCATATACTGTCAGGAGTAGTACAGTAGCATTGTCAGGAGTAGTACAGGATTCCACTCTGCACAACAAGATTTTTTCTGCTTGTCCCTCACATAATTTGACTAAGTTACTCTTGCTTCACTAACCCGACAACGCTGCCCCCTTGGACAGTTTCACAACCTGCACAGGGGACATAAACGTAGACCCACCTTTCTTAAACTTTTGTGTTTTTTTTTAACCAGTATCCAATCACCAACATTGAAAAAAAAAATTTTCACATGATGTCTTTTGACAAAATTTGCTTGGCAAAACCTGTCGAGATGACACTCTCTCAACAAGTGCGTTACTTAGAGTATGAACAGGTTCTTTCACATTCATGTGAAGATTTCTCAACCAATCAGGACATAACATGGATCTAGGAGTTCTCTTGCATAAAGGGTCAACCTGAGACACTCTGGCAGTACGATGTTGCATGATTAAATAAGACAACAATTTTTGTCTTCAAAAAATCTCTACATCAGTTCCCCCTGTCAAAGGCAAATGTAACCCTCCCTTCAAGAGCTTATTCATCCTCTAAACAAGTCTATTAGAGGTGGGTGAATAAAACACCCCTTGAAGATACTTATGATGAGAATCAATTAACAATTAATTACCTCATAAGTGTAGACATAAAATGTGTGCCATTGTCTGTGACAGGTTCCGTGGGTGCTCCCTCAATTTGAAAGACCATCTTCAAAAATATAATCACTGATGCAGTAATAGGAGCAAACACAATATAAATATACACCCCACTGGAGAAATACTCAACTGAAACTCTTCCCATAATGTAACATATCAAAGAGTCCTGCAAAATCCAACTCAAGTTTTACCCAAACATCGTCAGGTAGAGGAACCATATGCAAAGAAGTTTAATGTGTTTTCCAATGCTTACCTGAAAGCAGACAGGTAGTACACAGATCCATCAACTTCACAACCTGTGCCTCCATAAATGGCCACAAATAAACTGCTTTAAGTTCTTGTAAGTTTTATTGGCACCTAGATGACCATCATGAGTTGCCCTGATTACAGTTTTACAAGGCGTCCAACCACTCATGTGGTGTGACTACACCTTTCCCATCCAATAGATCCTCAACCAAATCAACCACACATTCTACATCCTCTTGTACATCACACCAACCTATATCCAAGGGCATTCTAGACAAACAATCAGCTCTTACATTCAGACCACTTGGAATGTACTTGGCATCAAAGGTGTATTCCTCGAGATGTGACAACAGTCTTACCAACCTTGCTGAAACCTTGTCTGTGCCACTTCCATTCAACATGTACACCAGTGGTTTTTGACCTGTGAAAATATTAAATGTTGCACACCATAAAAAGGTTTTGAACATCTCCACAGCCCAAGTGCATGCTAATGTCTTCCGCCCAATGGTGCTATAGTTTGTTTCTGGTTGTCTCAGACAACTTGAGGCAAAAGCAGCAGTCATCTCTTTATCATTCGCCCATCGAAACAAAACAGCACCCAGCCCAACTTGACTACCATCAACTGTTAGCAAACGCTTCTTCCCAGATAGAAATTGTGTGAGGGCTGGGGCAGAAACAATAAATTCTTCCACGTTCAAGAAAGCCTCATTCACATTGTTGCTCCAGACAAATTTTGCTCCCTTCTTGAGTAAACATCATAAAAGCTGGGCAATGACAGCATACCCTTTAATAACATAGGAGGGATGGTCCCTGACACCAAGGAAAGAATGAAGAGATCTTTGGGCCCTATTCAGAAAGGTAAACCTAGACTTTTGGTCTAAACTTAAACCCTGAGTGCGGACATAAAGATAGTACTCGTAAATACCATTTGTGAATTACCAAAGATGTAAACATAGACTTTTGGTCTAGATTTAGACCAAAAGTCTAAGTTTACCTTTGTAATTCGAGTCCTTTATCTCTAGGTGGTGCAGCATCTTTGAGGGTCTAAATGAGGGACAATTTGGGTTTACTCCCTCCGAAAGTAAATCTCAAGGTAACTATCTCTGTAGTCAATAGTCTGCATTTATTAGACATTAATGTAAGACTAACTTATTTAAAACAGACAAAATGTTTCCAAATGCTAAATTGTGCTCTGGAATGCTTTTTGCAAAAATGAAAACATCATCCTGGAAGGCTTGTAACAAAAAAAACAACCAAAATGGTGTCCATTAATTTCTGAAATTTGCTAGCAGCAGAAGTTAACCCAAATGGCATTCTCAGAAATTTAAAGCTCTAAGGGCTTAATGAAGGTGGCCAAATTCCTGTGACTTGACGTCAAGAGGATTTTGATGGCACACTAATCTTAAATCAAGAAGTGAAAACAATTTAGCATGACCCAAATTGGCTAGTAACTTATTGTTTTAAGCAAAGGATGGCAATCCATAGTGATGTTCTTAGTGAGCGTGTTCAAATCTGCACACAAGTGCATTGCACCAGATTTTTTCCTAAAAATCACTATGTAAGTTACCTATTCTGCAGCATTAGTTTCCTGGATTATATTGTCAGTGACTAAATTTGTAAATATGTAGAAAACCTCTGAGTTAATTCCTCACACTCAAAGGAACAGGTATCACTTTGTGTGCCACAGGTAAAACATTGGATTTGACCCTCACCCTGAGTTTAAACTTTTTGATGGCATCAGTTTTGTCCTGAAAAACTTCTGGAATCTGTCAGACAGTTACATCCTCTGCTCAGGACTACTCTCAACTAATGAAACAGCAATTGGTGCTACCATGACAGGTGTATCTGAAGCCAGCATGAACATTGAAACATGTTTTGTTAAATCCTTCCAACTCACAATATTTCTGCTTTTTTTTGCCACATAGACTTTGGTAATTGTCTTTCTGCTGAGACATTTCAGTAAATCAACACAATATCCCAGCAAATCAATATCTTGTTCACCAAATGCTTTGGGGTTAACGTCAGGTTCTATCAACTGGGGGAGGGGATTATCAAGAATATTTTTTTGCCCCATAAATTGAAAAAAACTTTCAGACAAAATCGTGATGGGAGCACCAAAGTCAGCCATCATGTTGAAGGTACAGTACACACCAACACATCACACAACGGCCTGTTCATTTTCAATTCAATAACAGGTTCCAATCAACTATGAGGACCACTTTAGAGGGATCAACAGTGTTCACCCTGACTTATTTTTTTACATTCATGCAAACACTTTGAAAGTGAGCCAACTTTCTACACTTGTTGCAACGTTTCTTAATAGCAGGGCAACAATCACTATTTCCCAAATGTGCTTTAGATCCACATTTATAACAAGAAAGCTGCACTTTTTTCTGCTATTCCCATCTTCTTATATTTTACAGAAATTATTCCCATAGTTTCAACATCTAATAATACATTTACAGGCACACTTTGATTTACAGAAGGTTCTTGAGCTATACGTTTGCTAGAAATCAAAGATCGGTCTATTCCTTTAGAAATGTCAGCTAACACCCAAAGAGTAGGATCTCGGAAACTCAATTTTGTTTAGAAAAACAACTGTAGACATATTTATCTCTTATGTAGATGTCTAAGACAGAACCAAAATTGCAAGTGGAGACGAACAACGTGAGAGCTGAAACAAACACTTCCACGCTTTCATCTGCTGCCTGTTTCCTCTTGAAGATGCTGAATCTTTCTAATAACACACTCAGCTCTTCTGAGAACCTATTGGTAAGTCCTGCCACAGCTTCAGTAAATTCATCCCAGCACCCAAACCGATCAGGGAGAGCATCTAATTCAAGAAGGTTATCACAAACATTGTCGCCCTTCCTGACCAAAATGACTGAAGACCAAAGCCAGTTCCTGACTAGATCAGATTTGGTGGCATCTTTTGCTACTATTTAGTTTTTAAAGCAATGTAACCAACACTTCTACTTCATGTGAAGCTTACCCAGTTGTTGTAGGAAAGGTGGTATTTTTATTTAGTACTGATTAGATGTCTTCAAGAATCAGGAAACACTCCTCTGCTGAAGGCAGGCTGCAGGCACAAGCTCCCACCCTGTCCTGCTGCCAATCCTGATTCTGCTCAGAGCTGCTGAGGGCCGACCAAACATACATGAGCACTGAGGAGAGTGCTGTGTGCCCTCCCCTCACTGCTCGTAACCCTCATGGCCCTGCCCTTTCACAACAAAAGGATAATAAACATAGGTTATTATCCTTTCCTTGTGAAAGGTTTGAAGCTTCTGCTGCTGCTGGAGGGGGTGGGGTGGTGACACTTCTCTGCCATAGCGGAGGAGCCGCCACTGCTTGCTTGTAGTAATCTCAATCTACAGTGGCCAACAGATCCTGCATGATGCATCATCAGCACAGTTGCACGACGCATGTGGTGTGGTCAGGAGCAGTAGTCAACTCACTGCATACAAGCCAGAGGAGTTCCAACACCTCACACTACAGGCACGGCATCTGAGCGAGACAGCTCCTACACACTTCAGCCAGAGCGTGACAGCAAAACCTCCCAAAATCTATTTTAAAATATATAGGCTTCTCTCGAAACAGTAGGCAGTGAGCCCCCCATTTTGAGGCTGCAATACAGTAAATAGCATACAGCGACACCAAGCTGAACACAATAATAAGGCAGGACAACCGTCAGGTTCGAAGATAACAGAAGTTGGTAGGGCAGCGGACTCCCACGCAGGCTCCTATGTCGCCAAATGTCAAGAAAAGCCATATACCCGAAGAGTGAAGGAACAAGGAATTTATTCCAGAAGTAAAAAGTCGAAGCCCACAAACTATAGCTGCCGTCTCAAGTGATGTCCATTGGAAAACTGCCTCAATGACTCTCGAGTGGAACATAATAAGGTGCAAGATTCCAGAACATATCAGGTAGAACAATAACAGGGCAAGTAAAAATGAAGCATTGAACCTTACATCAGTGAAGCATTAACATGTAAATTACATCAGTGTAACATTGGTGAAGCATTAAAGCATGCACTACATTCAGATTAAGAACTCCTTAGTGTGCCAAATCGAGCAAACAAGACAGAAAAAAAATTAAAAGAGCAGATACCACCACTTAGAGTGTATGGTGAAAAGGAAGGTAAGAAAGTAAAAACATGAGAAAAAAAGACTGATAGAAATGGGAAAGGAAGGAAAAAGAAAGGGAGGGAACTGTAGAAGGAAAAGTGAAAGAGTGAAAAGAACAAAGGAAGAAAGGATTAAAGGCTGAATGTTTAAAGGGATGGATCGATTGAACGGTGAAATGTGGGAAGACAACTGAAAGGATGAAAGGATGGATAGATAGGTGGATGGGTGGGTGGAAGGATAAAGGATAGAAGAGTGAAAGGATGGATGGATCAATGTGTGAGCAGAATGGTCAGTGGATGGAAGGAAAGGTGAAAGGCTGGATAGACCAATGATACGATGGATAAATTAATTGTAATGATAGATGGTTGAAATGTTAATGGATTGGTCGAACAGAAAACGGACATATAGAAGGATGGAAAGGTGAAAGGATGATGGAAGAGTGGGAAAATGAATGTGTAGACAGATGGAGGCAAGGGTGAACTGAACTAATCTAATAAGAGTTATACTTCCTGGGTTTTCTCATTTGGTGCCATTGAGGTATTGTTTAAATTAGGCTTGGGCCAAATGCCAATTCTGCATAATTTGCATAATTTGGGGAATTTCATGTCACACTTGTTATGACAAAATTTCCGGAGAAGATGCCATTATGCCACTTCACAACTAAATTATTGTGCAGAAGTGAGGGACAAATTGGGAACCATCAGAACGTAAACAGTGGTTGTTCAGACCACTTTTGCTTTTCACAATATTGGTTGTTTCTGTGCAATGCATCCTCATGTTAAATAGATTCAGGAACACATTTCATGCTAAGATACAACACTAAAGCTGAACTCCTTAATTA
The DNA here is from genome assembly GCF_031143425.1 of Pleurodeles waltl. Classification (NCBI taxonomy): domain Eukaryota; kingdom Metazoa; phylum Chordata; class Amphibia; order Caudata; family Salamandridae; genus Pleurodeles; species Pleurodeles waltl. Next base: position 1,607,900,016 of record NC_090444.1, read on the forward strand.
TAAGGTAGAGACTTTATCCTCTGAGCGAGCAGTGAGACAAAGGGGAAATCCTAAATTTGAAAACCACACGATACAGGTCTTCCTAGATTACACGAGGCATGTACAACAACTATGGTCCTCCTTTGGGGGTGTAAAACGGAAACTCGGAACAATGTGACTCCGTTACATGTTGAGGTTTCCAGCAAAATTAAAGGTATTGCATGTAGACCGTACTCACTTCTTCAGGACCCTGCAAGCGGAGTGGGACTGGCTCAAGAAACATGGAGATGACTGCATCCCTGCCACACGGTCGAGACCCTGGGGGGGCACGGCCATGTGGTTGGTCGGGACCCTGCGAGCAAAGAAACAGAGGAGACTAGGGTCTGCAAGAGCGCCCCAGAAAGTGGTGGTGCTGAACAATGGAACATTGGCATTGTAAGACCTCAGCATGCATACAGGAGACCTGTGGGGCTCTGGTCCGGACCCTGAGAGTCTGAGGAAAGAAAGAGAAAAGGCGCGATCCTTGGTGAAAGAAGTCACAGCATTTGGTGTGGATGAATGCAGCCACGCATCAACAGCCTTGACTGAGACCGGACAATGATAAATAGATGGGAAGATTTTTAAGACCCAAACCATAGCCAAACTACAGGACCCCTCGCCGGCTTGCCGCGGATGGGGTGTGCCTCCGGATATCGCTTACTCAACGAACAGTGAATGCAAGTTCTGGATGCAGCCACTAATTGGGGCCACCTTTAAGGACTGATTCATCATACCATACCCTTTTTGAGTGAATTACAATATGGAAAGCTGAGATATAAATGCAGCAATGTGAGAATGTGGATGCGACAGGAGCTGTGTGACTGAGTTAGCAGCAGGGGTGAAGCTGGTGTGCGAAGCCCGTTGTTCGGGGGCTCTGCATACCGGCCCACCAGTGCATAGGAATTTGATAGTTATGATTGAAGGGCTGAGTGGGGAATGCTAAGTATGAATGTGCTGAGTGGTAAAATGAAGAGCTTAGCCGAGCATGTTGACGTTAGAATCTGTTTACTGTTTTATATTCATATTACATTGATTTGGTTGATTCTAGAAGGGGAGGGGGATACCTTAATGATAGTTGGGGATGCACAGGTTGCTCATATATGTGTACCTGGGGGTGTGGGGGAGGTCAAGACTAGTCTGACCAGCTATGCAATCGAAAAGGTAGAAAGCTTGACACCTGCAATGGAGTCAGCAGGACGAAATACAGCTGAAAAAAGTATGATGGGAACTCACTATAGACTATTGACATGAAATGTAAGGGGGCTGAACTCATTCGTAAAAAGACATAGGGTACTAACATATCTGTGCCGACATTGTACACAAATAGCGCCATCCAGGGGGCACATTTGAAAGACACTGAGGTCAACAAACTGCATAAGAAATGGAGGGGACAGTTATATGTCTACTTACTCCAATTATGCCTGCTGAGTATTGATATGGATTGCCCCCAGGTGTCATTTTTACTCAGGGGCCACCAAGCAGATGTCAGTAGTAGATACCTACTGGTACACAGACTGCTGAATGGAATGGAAATATGCTTGCTCAATGTATATGCCCCAAATGTAGATGACAGAAAGTTCTTTCCCGCACTAGAACATGAGCTGACTTCATTTTTGGGATACCTTTGATATGGGCCGGGGATTTTAACTGTGTCCTCAATGGAGACATGGATCGGCACGCCCTAAACCTTCGAACTAAGCTGAACATGACCACCTATCTTCAAACAGTGATGGACCGGGTACATAACATAGATTTATAGAGCATCACTCACCTGGGCAACCAAGAATACATATGCTTTAATACCATGCATCACACCTACAGCCGTCTTACACGCCATTGCACCTATACTCACTAATGTTCAGATCATATGTAAATTCCTGTCAGATCAAGCTCTGGTGTCGGCGGATTGGCAATTAGGAGGACATAGGCCCCAAATTCCAACCTGGTGATTATGTCTAGAAACTCTACAAGACCCCAGCTTCAGAGAGGATCAAAAGTGATAGAGGGATACTTTGCCACAAACTGGTTATCTACAGAAACCAGGGGTCTGGAGTGGGATACTCTTAAGGTTGTTGCATGCAAGGAATGCCTGTCCAGAATTACTAGCACACGTAGAATGCTTGGAGTTGGGTCTCAGGGAGGCTGAGTGCTCTGGCCACTTCACAACAAACACAGCCAGATACAACTGAGTCCTGTGAGACTGAATTACAGATTGGTCGTCGCATCATGGAAATGTGGGACAGGCTTGATAAACTGACCTCAAGCGAATATCAACAGCTCCTATGTAGGGGACAGGTCAGGTCACTTGCTGGCCTGGCTGCTTTCCTGGGAGAGACCATTCCCCCTTTTCTTGTCTCTGAAAAGAGCAGACGAACAAGAGTGACCACACAAACTACTGACAGAACACTTGAAGGCAGTATACATAGAGGTGGAAATCCTCTGATACCGGAGATACAAAGGTACCTAGTGACCCTGGCCCTTGCTCAGTTCACAGAGGCACAACAAGAGAGCTTGGATGATGAGCTCCAGTTGTAAGAGCCTAGGGAAGCAATGGGAGAGCTAGCGCGGCAAAAGGCACAGGGCCCTGATGTGTGGCCAGCGGAATATTACCAGGCCTATGGGAATCAATTCATACCCAAGCTGCCCGAGACTGTTCTCAGATCAAAGAGAAAGGGAATTTTGCCCCAATCAATGCATGAGACCCAGATCATAATGCTTTGTAAGCCAGACAGGGATCCGAGGAGCCGGGTTCATATTGACCCCTCTCCGTGCTGTGTGTGGATACCAAGGTATTGGCCAAAGTCCTAGCCACGCGGCTAAAATGAGTCATACCCAATTTGGTGCATAGAGACCAACGTGGTTTCATACCGGGTAGGGGAACACATAGGAATCTGAGGAAACTAACACATATCCTGCATTCCGTGTCAGAGAACCCAGCTCTAGCACGCGAAGCTGCACTAGATATAGAAAAACATTTGACACTGTTGAGTGGGAGAATATGTGGACGTGTTTGGAGATGATGGAACTGGGGCCTGGATTCCTCGCCTGGGTTCGCCTCCTATGCACCTGTCCTATGGCATGTGTGCGAACAGAAAGTATGGTTTCGGAAGCCTTTAACACGTAGAGGGGGACCCAATGGGGCTGGCCGCTGTCCCCACTTCTGTTCGCGATTACGATAGAGCCGTTAGCACAAAATTTGAGGAAGGAGATAATGGAAAAGGGGGTGATTGAGGGAGGACGTACACATGTAGTCTCTTTATACGCAGATGACGCCTTAATATACCTGACAAACCTGATGCAATCTACCCCCAAGCTGGTTGATATCCTGACTGAGTTTGGTAGTATTCCAGGCCTACGTATTAACCAACACAAATCACTACTTTTCCCAATGATGGGAAATATAGGCAGGACCATGGCAGTTTTTCCACAGGTACAGTCTAGGTGGGAGTGTGGGCACTTTAGATATCTGGGCATCCAGATAGCTTACTCGGTCACTGCTCATTACGACTTAAAGATGGGTGCCACGATGCGACAGCTGGAGGCCTCCATTTGATTCTGGAAGAAACTTCCTCTCTCCATAATGGGGAGGGTGGCCTTGAGTAGGATAGCTCTCCTCCTATGTTGCCTCGATGTGCTTCAGAATTCACGGTGTCTTATCCCCAAGACCACATTTAGGAAGCTTGACCAACTTTTGATATCCCTTATATGGGGGAAAAATGGAGCAGGTTGAAACTGGAAGTGTTAAAACTAGACCCAGCGAAGGGAGGGATAGAGTTGTATTAGTATGCAGGAATCTTGCAATTTGCTGAGCAGTGGAGTGGGGAAGGACTGAATGTCGAGAAAGACGTATTCAGTGAATGGGAGGGCCTTGATGACCTACCCGGATACCTCATGAAAGGCAGGAGAGCGAAGCCCTTTTCCTGGGACGTCGGGTTGCAGAGATATGGGAAAGAGTGGTTGTAGCTGTACTAAAACGTACTCCATATGCAAAGGTTACTCCCCATACAGTGGCTGCCTAGTTTCAGACAGGCACGAATGGTAGTGGACCTCGCAAAATGGTACGATGGTGGTTGCTTAACAGCAGGCAATGTGTACCAAATGGGGAAGTTCCTGGCGCTTAACACGGCCCGGGACATATTGCAGATACCCACAGGGCAACATTTACAGTATAATAATATTTCTCATATAATTAGAGAGTTGTGGCCTAGCTTCCCTCACACTACACTCAATTCTACATCCAGAAGTAACCAGAGGCCTAAAGTCTCGAATATATAAACCCTAAAGGCAAACAATAGGGTGGATATGATAGGGGTACAGGACAGAAGGGAGCCAGATCTGGAAATCGCCCTCATGAATCGGAATGGCGAAGGGCGTTTGCACAAGTTCGGGATATAGCGAGTAAAAATAGGTTTGAGCTAACTCAGTTCCATTACCTTCATCCCACATACCTCACTCCCCAGAGGCTTTATAAAAGTTATCTCACACATAATCCCGGGTGCCCTTGTTGTGGATACACGCCAGCGCACTTCATGCACATGACCTTGGATTGCCCTAAGATAGGTGGGTTATGGGCGAACGTCATAGATAACCTGAGAGAAATAAGAACAATACAGATTGAACTATCACCCAAATGAACTCCCTCTCCCAAAAAAAGGGAAGAAAATGCAGTATTGATTTGCACAGTTTGGGTTGATCCTGGCTAAACGTCGTATTGCGATACACTGGGCCCAAACTAGACCCCCTACATTACAAAGATGGAGAACAGACTTTAGGAAATGGGGAATAGCCGAAGAGAGGCGTCTGGGAATGGTTCAACATGACGCACACACAGAACGGAACATAGAAATATGGAGTCCATTGTTGGAAAACCTATGTGAACAAGACCTTCATGCGTCACACAACACACACAAACAGACATCACAGCCCAGGAGAGGACTCAAGATGACCCATCAAACCCAGAGGGAGGGAGCGGATTATAAGATGGCAGATTCTATTTATTGGGGAGGGCAGAGGGGGCGGACAGTCATTCCCATAGTATCAGACCGTATCATAAAAGGTAATGAGAAAAGACCTCCTGCATTAATATGACCATACCACATGCTGAGCAGAGTCCTCACAATCGCATATAGATAAAAGAAAAACACACCAATGAAGTCCTTGTATGCTCCAAATACTAAATATAATGTGCATAGACTAGCCAAAGTCAAGATTATGACAGTTAAATGATATTGGCCCTCATCATTACATTGGCAGTAAAAAACGCTTCCCCCCACGCTGACAACCGCCAACATACCGCTGCGGTGGCGAATATCCGTTTGGCAAATTACGACACACACACCAAACTGACAGAATATAGCCACATACACAAATCCGCCTGCCCAAAGGTCAGTGGTAAACTGTCAGTACCAACACCTATACCGTGACAAATGCCCACCACATCATGACCCACGAATCAGCACGGCGGACATTCAACGGCGGTAAACCATTTGCGGTACACACTGCCGTGCTCAGAATGGATACCCAAATCCTAAACTAACCAACATTGGCCAATTCAAACAACGCACACCTGACACCCATACACACACCACACCCACCCACTCACACCACTATAAAATAAACACCCACATTACCCACAACCGTTTACGAATACAAATCATTGCCACCAGAAAGACATCAAGACCACTGCGACACATACACACACACCCATACATCCCTCACGCACTCCACTACGCACACCCAATCACACTACCCAACTCCCACACTCTTACACACACCACACAACATCCATGGCCCCACAAAGGCACCCCGTTTCACAGATGAGGAGTTGAGGGTCATGGTGGAGGAAATAGTCATGGTAGAGCCACAGCTGTTTGGAGCACAGGTACAGCAGATATCCATTGCAAGGAAGATGGAGCTATGACGGAGAACTGTGGACAGGGTGAAAGCCGTGGGACAGCATCCAAGAACAAGAGATGACATCAGGAAGAGGTGGAACGACCTATGAGGGAAGGTGCGTTCCGGGGAAGCAAGGCACCAGCTCGCCATACAGAGGACTGATGGTGGACCCCCACCTCCTCCCCCACAGCTCACAGCATGGGAGGAGCAAGTCTTGGCATTACTGCATCCTGAGGGACTCACTGCAGTAGCCGGAGGACTGGACACTGGTAAGTCAACATTCACCATTATCACCCCCCATACCTGCATGCCATCACAAGCCCTCACCCTCACTCCCTTCTTTCCACTCCATCACACACTGCACCTACACATATGACTAACTCCAATACCCAGCCCTGCATGTCATACCAATGCATGGATAACCCTCCCAGCCCTGCATGGACACCCATCACCAAAGCATGCACAGCATAGGGGAAATAACAATCCCACAATACATCACCATACACAATCAAAGGTGGCAGGGCAAAAGCAACCATGGAGGGGAAGATAGGGATGTACAACATGTCACAGGCATGAAGCATAATACATCACTTACATCCCCGCAGGTGCCCCAGCCAATCTCAGTGGAGAAGAGGTGCCACGACTATCCAGTCCCCCAACAGAAGATACCCCCAATGATGACAGTAACTCTGGACTCCAGGATCTGGATCCACACCCTGGCCCATCAGGGACCACTGAACAGTCGTTCATCCCAGCCCACTCCCAGTCCACCACAGAGTGTCCCCCATCAGTTGCCAACACCACAGCACCTACCCAGCGTACCCACACCTCTGTCCCCAGGACACATCAATTAGGAGTGTGCCCACCTGTACAGGGACCCCAGTCCACACCTCATACCCAAGACAATCAGGGACCTGGGGCCAGAGGCAGTGGGAACACCATTCAGGGGACAGGGGCACATGGCAACAGGGACACTGGGAGGACCACCATGCGCCAAGGGGAGGACAGGCCCAGGGAACAGACTCTCCAGAAGGCACTCACCAATATCCTGGGTGCCTACCAACAATCCCAGGACACGATGGGCCAGATCCTGAACAGCATGCAGGAGAACAAGTGGCTGCAGAAGGAATACCATCAGGAGATCAGGGAGGACTTACAGGCCCTCAACACCACTATGATCTCCATAGCAGGGATGCTGGCAGACAGGGCCAACATCATGAGGGAATGGACTGCACAGCAGCGGGCCCCTACCACTAGCCAGTCTATTGACCAGCCCGCCACTTCTGCTACAGCTAGTGCACAGGAGGCCCCGCCACAGGACCCACAGGCCACCAGCATCCCTCCCCCTGCGAACCAGACAGATGCCAGAGACACTTGCCAAGACCAAGAACACCGCCAGGAAATGAGACTCTCCTGATTGTCACCCTTGTGTTCAACCCTATCACCTTGTCCACTTTGAACTGTCATTACTCCCCTTCCTATGGCCCCTTGGACACTGGACCTGTGCTACAGACTGACTGGAACAATACCCTGGACTTTCTTCCACCATCACCCCATTCCATTGCACTTTACCCTCAATTGTATAGCACTACAATAAACACCCTTGAACACAATTTGAGTAACACTGTTTTATGTGTCTTAAATGTGCATTTTTGGGAACAGTTACATTGAGTGTAAATGATCTGAATACTGTGATAGCTAACAAATAATGACCTGGAACTGTCTGTAATGATCACATCAGGACAATGTTGTCATATCATCATCATCTGGAAAATGAGAAGCCATAGGTGACAGTAAGTTGAGATACAAAGGAAGTGAATGCCATCATGCCACAGGTACACAGATAAATCAATAGTCAGAGTAATGGTCAGTTCCACTGTCTCACCTGTTTATCATTGGAAGTATTGTCGTATAACTGATGTTCTGTTGTCCTCATCCTCATCCTCTGCCTCCTCTTCCTCACTATCCTCAGGGTCCATTGCTGCCACAGAGTCATCTCCGGTCCCCTCCTCCTGCAGAAAAGGCACATGTCGTCTGAGGGCCAGGTTGTGCAACATGCAGCATGCTGCTACTATCTGGCAGGCATTTTCCGTTGAGTAGCACAGGGATCCACCTGTCAGATGGAGGCACCTGAACCTGGCCTTATGGAGGCCGAATGTCCGCTCAATTATTCTTCTGGTTCGCCCATGTGCCTCATTATAACAGTCCTCAGCCCCTGTCCTGGCATTCCTCACAGGGGTCAGCAGCCACAATAGGTTTGGGTATCCAGAGTCACCTGTAAGTATTGGCATACACTGACATACAGTGGTTGGGGGATCTGGCTCACCTATTAGCCACACCCTGTGCCTGTATAGTTGGGCCATCACATTTGGGATGCTGCTATTCCTCAGGACGAAGGCGTCATGCACCAACCCAGGATACTTGGCAGTGACGTAGGAGATGTACTGATCCACCAGGCAAACCATTTGCACATTCAGTGGGTGGAAACTCTTATGATTCCTGAACACCTGTTCATTCTGGCGGGGGGACTAACGCAATCTGTGTACCGTCAATCACACCAATTATATTGGGGATATGGCCCATTGCATAGAATCCTGCCTTCACATTGGCAAAATCTTCCACCTGGGGGACAGCAATGTAGCTGCACATATTTCACAAGGGAAGACAAGACCCTTGCCAGCACAATAGAAAACATTGGCTGTGACATTCTAGCTGCCAAGCCCACTGTCTCTTGGAAAGAACCAGTTGCCATGAAAAGGACCACTGATAGCACTTGCACAAGAGGGTGATCCCAGTGGGATGACGGATAGCTGATGTCAGGTCAGGATCCAATTGGGCATACGGCTCTGTGATTGTGGCCCTGTCCAGTCTATAAGTCAGTATAATGTGCCTGTCCCCCAGTGTAGCCAAGTCCACAAGGGGTCTGTACACGGGGGTTCGTCTTCTCCTCCCATTCATCTGCAGCGGTTGGTATCTAAGGGACACAAGAGTGAGTAGGCTGTCACAATTTGAACAACGGAACCACAACCTTAGTGTACATGTTGCATTTATGTGATGGGACAGTGGGAATGACAAGGTATGTGAAAATCTAGGCAGTGATGCAGTAAAGGTTAATCTGATGGTTGTCCATCACCATGACATGGTGACTGCCTTTCCTATATGTAGGGACAGGTGGAGGTGAGGTAACTCCACTGATGTTGGCGTCGCGGTGGAAGGCGATCTTGCACCGCCATACAATTTCTCATTGGATAATATGGGGTTCTATGGAGTACAGTGGCCAATGGGGATCTGCACAGGGGCTTACGGTGTACACCACCTCGGATGTGACCGCCATTTTCTATCTAATTCCTCACTTGTTTCCTGACCTTCAACAGGAGCACACCTAGACTGCGTGTGCTGCTGTGACCTGTGTCTGGTACCTACCATGGCCCTTGTGACTGGGGAAAGGACCCCTACCTTCAACTTGGAGGAGTTGGAGCAATTGCTGGATGGGGTCCTACCCCAGTACGGCCCGCTGTATGAGCCTCCAGACCAACAGGTGAGTACACCTTGGGCACGATGCATGTGTGAAGGATGCATGGAGATGTGTGGGCAAGCAGCGTGTCATGGGGTGATGTCATGTGGTGGAGTACATGGTGTGCGCCGGCCGATGTGTGTACCAATGGGGAAGGAAACAGGATTGCTGGGCCATATGTGTGACAGGTTGGATTGTATGTGTAATGGTATCCTCCCGTCTGTATCACCCCTGCAGGTCAGCACCCATCAAAAGAAGGGATTATGGTGTGCCATCGCCACTGACGTGCGGACCCTGGGGGTCTATGGCAGGCAGAGCACCCACTGTTGGAAACAGTGGGAGGACCTGAGACGCTGGGCACGGAAGACTGCAGAGGCCCAGCTGGGGATGGCCTCCCAACGAGGAAGGGGTGCCTGTCGGAACATGACCCCCCTGATGGCCTGCATACTGACAGTGGCCGACCCAGAGCTGGATGGGCACTTGAGGGCATCACAAGGGGGTGAGTACAGTGGGCATTACTACAATAATTTGTAGGTGGCATAGGATCTGGGTGGTGGGTGTCAGTTAGTGGGTGCCCCTTAATGCCAGGCCAGACATTGCAGCGTGATCCAGCTCCAGGGTAATGGTTGAAAGGGAAAACAAGGTAACCTAGCTAGGTTGTATTCCATGTCAGACAGGGCTTAGTGGGTCCCAGGAGGTGTGCAGTTGGCGGTGTTTGGCCCTCATCTTGCTGTGGCATCTAGCCAAATCAATGGCTGTGCAATGCATAGTGCTAACTCCTGATCCCTGTGTGTGACGGTGCTGTGTATGCCAACAGTGGTGTTGGTGCAGTAATTGACTGAGTGCTCTCTTTCTTTCTCCCTCTCACCCCCACTTTATCTTTTGTCACCCTGTCCATATGTGCATTAGTGAGTCCACCGACGCCGAGGAACTAGTGGGATGGGGGGCGAGGCGAGCACCACGGCAGAGACAGGAGGTGAAAACACAGACTCAGATACCTCCTCCAATGGAATATCTCTGGTGGTGCTGGACACTCCTGTGACCACCCCAGCTGCAGGTACTGCCACCACCCATGTACCAGCACCGCCCTCCCAGTAGCCCCTCAGTGAGTTGCCAGGAGATGGGCATCTCCTTTGCCCCAGGCACCTCAGGCCCTGCCCCAGTGAGCCCTGCTGCCCTGAATGAGGAGGCTATTGACCTCCTGAGATCCATCTCTGTAGGGCAGTCAACCATTGTGAATGCCATCCAGGGGCAGGCATCCCAGATGCAGCAATGCAATGCATTCCTGGAGGGCATCCACAGTGGATTGTCAGCTCAACAGAGATCGATTCAGCCTCTGGCCTCCTCTCTGATGGCAGCCATTGTCCCGGACCCTACCGTCCTCCTCCAACTACCACTTCCCAGTCCCAGTCCCCTCAACCCCAACCCATCCCATGCACACATACAGAGGAGCATGCACACAAGACAACAGACAAGAGTAGCACAGTCGAACACAGGCACCACACTTTAACACACAAGCACTCACGCAAACACCAGAAAGTTGCAGACACAACCACATTCACTGCCTCCTCCTCCTCTACCTCCCTCACAGTAATGTCCACACTCACACCTGCAAGCAGGGCTTCAACATCCACCACCAGCATGACCACACCAAGCAGCACACACACCTCACTAGCAGACACCTCCACAACATCCATGCATGTGTCCCCTGTGCCCTTTCCAACCCTGTCTGTCCTCTCTCCCCCTAAAGGTCACAAACGCAAGCGCTCAGACACCCAACAGCCATCCACCTCACATCAGTACACTCCCCATGCACCTGCACCCAAGTCCAGCAGATGTACTCCTCCAACAACCACTCCCTCAACTTCCATTCCCATCCCTCCTCCCTCTTCCCACCCCACAGTCCCTAAAAAGCTTTTCCTTGCACAACTTGACCTCTTCCCTCCCCCTCCTCCTGTCCTGCCCATAAGAGGACAGGGACCCAACGACCGAGCCAAGCACTTCAGCCAAACAGTCCATGCAGACAGTAGAGGTACCTCCTTGTCGTGGAGGCAAGACAGTGATGGTTCCCACTCCACCAGCCAGGAAGGGTAAGGATTCCACAGCCACTGTCATGAAGGGGAAGAAGCCCTCAACTCCTTCCATGAAGGGGAAAGAGGCCACACCTCCTGCCATGAAGGGGAAGAATCCCTTGACTCCTGCCATAAAGGGGAAGAAGCACTCGACTCCTGCCATGAAGGGGAAGAAGCCCTTGACATCTGAAATGAAGGGGAAGAAGCCCTTGACTACAGGCTGGCAGGATGACACCACCACCAGTGGTCACAGAGCACTCACCTTCAGATAAGGCAGTGCAGCCCACTCCTCCTGCAGATACTGCACTTTCACCCACTGAGACAGTGCAGGCCTCACCTCCAGCAGAGGCTGCCCAGGAGGCACCTTCACCTGCTGACACAGTGCAGCCATCACCTCCAGCAGAGACTTGCAGGATGACAACACCACCACCAGTGGTCACAGAGCCCTCACCTCCAGCTGAGGCAGTACAGCCCACTCCTCCTGCAGACGCTGCACCTTCACCTGCTGAGACACTGCAGCCCTCACATCCAGCAGAGCCTGCCCAGGAGGTTCTTTCACCTGCTGACATAGTGCAGCCTTACCTCCTGATGACAATGCAGCCCTCACCTGCAGTAGAGGGCATGTAGGCTAACCTCCTGTGACTGCTGTACAAGGAGCCCCCTCCAGTGGGAAAGTCACCCCCCCTGAGAGACTGTGCCCTTGCACTCTCCAGCACAGCGAAATGGGCATGGAGCCCCCAATAGAACCAGTGGGCAAGTCATCCATCTGAGAGACTGTGGCCTTGCACTCCTCAGCACAGAGAAGTGGGCATGGAGCCCCCTCCAGAACCAGTGGGCAAGTCATCCATCTGAGAGACTGTGGCCTTGCACTCCCCAGCACATAGAAAAGGGCATGGAGCCCCCTCCAGAACCAGTTGGTAAGTCACCCACCTGAGAGACTGTGGCTTTTCACTCCCCAACACAGAGAAATCAACATGGAGTCCCCTCCAGAACCAGTGGGAAAGTTCCCAAATTCGGCTGAGGTGCCCCCACCCCCCATCCCGCTGAGGTTCCTGCCCACTTTCAAAATGATGCCCCTGCAGAGTTCTGTGCAGTTGATGTCAGGAGACAAGTTGGGCCTTGGACTGTGCCCTGTGGCTATGTGGGCCCTTTGTACTTTGGACTGGGCATTGGCCCTTTGTGGACAATTGTACATATCAGGTTCATGTGGTAGCTTTTCCTTTGCTAATACATTTTCAGTACTTCCGAAGCCTAGTCCTTGTTTTATTGTGCCATGTGTGATTGGTTTACATGTGCAGCTGGTTGTGTGTGTGTGTGTCTGGTGTGTGTTGTGCATGTGGGTGTCACCCTTCTTTTCCTCCCTCCCTGCCTTGTATGCCAGGCAGCTGCACTCACCGTCGTCGTTTTCGTCGGCGTTGGTGTTCCAGGTGGAGCATCGGGAAGACTTGAAGTTTCGGTTCCATAGTGGCGGCGGAGTCCTCTGTGTACTTGTTGGTGAGTCTTCCGTTTTCTGTGTTCTGTTTCCGCCAAGGCATTTGGTGGTGTTGGCACCACCCCAGAAATCCTGGTGTTTTCCTGTGCCATAATATGGTGGGCGGTACTTTGTCTTCCACCTGGCTGTTGATGGCGACCGGCGTCGTGCGTGGTGTTGACGCCCTGGTGGATGGTGTGGTACATTGTCTGTCTATAGGAGTTCTTACCGCCATGGTCATAATTTGGCTGTTCACAGTAGGGGTATTTTGTTGGTGACCAACTTGGGAGGACTGACAGCCCTTTTAGTGAGGCTTTTGTGTTGGTCCCTGCTGTAAGTTAAAATGCTTTATTCCCTGTAGGCTGCTGCTCAGAAAGGAACATGGATATTGTGCAGGTGCTGATCTATGAGACCCTGTATCTACAAATTACACTGGGTAAGACTCAGCATATTTCTTGGCCTGAAACCGACTCAATCCAGCTTGATCCTCCTAATTTCCGGCACTAATTAAATACGTACAGAACAGAAAGTAAAAAATTATGCTGAAGAGATGACATGAGAAATGCAGATGCAGGATTATGGAAAGATGTGAGTGTTAGAAATTAGGTCTCTAATTGGCAGAGGTATACACCTTTGTCCAAGTAGGGACCACAATCGTAGTCAGGGTAAGTCATTAAACAACCCAAATCATCCTGTGCTCACCTTTTGGTAGCTTGGCACAGAGCAGGCAACCTTAACTTAGAAGTCAATGTGTAAAGTATTAGTGCAATAACTCATGTAGCAACACAGTGAAAACACCACAAAAAGTACTCCACACCAGTTTAGGAAAATAGATATTATTGATCTGAATAAAATAAGACCAAAACAACAAAAACCCAAAATGCACAAGCCAGGTTATGAATTTTTCATTAACAAATCCCATTATAGCACTTAGAAACACAGTAACTCCAATTGGGGCTATTATGACATGTTGCTGGAGTAATTCCCAATAGTCTGACACCACTCACAAAGAAGTAGGGGCCGGTCACAAATTTGCATAGACCTGGGCACAGTACCTTTGGAAAACAAGAAAACAAAGATGTTGCACAGAGTCGGGGAGATGAGGCATCGGTGGAGCCGATGCCGCGTCAGTTCCTTCCTGCGGCCAGGGAGGTGAGGCATTGGGCCCTTACTGCCAGGCAGGGGAAGTGATGCATCGGTTTTGTCAGGGTGCAGGGGAGGTAATGCGGCATTGGCGGCGAGGCGTTGGTTCCTTATGACTCAATGGGGTCAATGAGTAGAGCAGGTCAAGACGCAGTTTATTGTCTTTGCAGTGTCACAATCACACCATGCCACTTCAGCAGCATTGAGGCAATGTCAGGCTTGCGTTGCACGTCATGGTTGTTGAGCTCTTCGAGGCCTGCGGGCAGGCGGTGTCACTGCGTCGGACAGTGGCGCCTTTTCTGGAGTCGCTCTGAATTCGGTGAACTAGCTAGGAATTAATAGATGAAGTCCTTGTTGGCCATGGGACTTCAGAACAGGAGGCAATTTCAATCCAAGCCTTTGAAGAGTACTTGTGGAGGAAGGCAGAGTCTTTCCAGCAGAGTCAGGGTGCAGCAGGGCACCCAGCATGAGAGCAGTTCTTCCATAAAAGAGGTCCAGGTGAGTCATTTGGGCAGCTCTGCAGTCCTTCTGAGAGAGTCCAGGTGTAAATCCAGAAGTGTCAGATTTGGTGGGGTCAGAGATCAAGTATATATACCCAAAAGTGCCTTTGAAGTGGAAGCTTCAAAAACTGGTTTTGAACTGCACAAGTTCCCCTTTCAATCCAGCCCTGTCTGCCAGGAGCACTGTGTGGAGTTTATCAGTCCTTTGTGTGTGGGCAGGCCACTGGTCTTTGAAGTATAAGAGAGAGCCCCTCCACCCTTCCTGCCCATGGAAACCCATCTGCATGCAGATGAATTCAGACGCAGCTGAGTGTTCTGTGTTTATAGCTGTCTGGATGGAATGCACAAGGGGAGCTGTCAACCAACACAGACCAGGCATGGATTGGAGATGGGCTGTAGGGCACAGATGGTAGTAAGTGCAGAGAAATGCCTACTTTCTGAAAGTGGCATTTCTGAAAAAGTAATGTAGAATCCAACTTCACCAGAAAGTAGCATTTTTAACTACCATTCCAACCATACCAAATATGACAAGTCTATCCCTCTCAGATCAGAAATTAACACTTAAAAGCATAGAAGGGAATCTCTAATGATGGCTAGTGAGAGGAGCCGGCTTCACAGTAGTGAAAAGCGACTTTGGGTGTTTTTCACTACCTGGACATGCAAAACCTATAAGTTCATGTCCTGCCTTCTACGTATATAGCACTCTGTCTCATGGGTTACCTAGAGCCTACGTTAGGGGTAACTTATATGTAAGAAAAGGTGAATTTAAGGCTTGGCAAGTAGTTTTGAATGTCAAATCGAATTGGCTGTGTAATTGCACACACAGGTCTAGGAATGGAAGACCTGAGACATGGTTAGGGGTCTATTTATGTGGGTGGCACAATCAGGGCTACAGGCCCACTAGTAGCATTTTATTTACAGGCCCTGGGCACATCTAGTGCCCTTTACTAGGGTCTTATAAGTAAATTAAATATGCCAATTGGTTATAAGCCTATGCTACCATGTTTAGGGGAGATAGCACAAGCACTTTAGCAGTGGTCAGCAGTGGTAAAATGCTCATTGTCCTAAAACCAGCAAAAAGGAGATCAGAGAAATGGAGGGCTGCAGGCAAAGAAGTTGTGGAAAGACCACTCTAAGGCTGTCAGGTCTAACAGTGAGGAAAATATTTACCATACTGCCTTGATCTCATCTTGCCCAGATGCGAAATTGAATGTGACCCACCCTCCAGTTGCGGATGCGCAGTGCTGATTTCATTTACAGTTGCTGTATATATAAAACCATTGCTTTATGCTCAGCAGAAAGAGAAAGGATTGGATGTGCATTTAGTCTGTCACCTTAGTGACTCACTGGTATGGACTGTGAGAAACATATGCTGTATTCAGTATTTGAGATCTCAATTATGTTCTGTCATAAACACCCACCCACAACCTGAACTCACACAGACACCTGGAGGTGACTCAATTCACAATGAGCATTATACAAGAGTCACATCTTACATGAAAATAATATTGCAGAAACCAACATCTGTTAGAGAATGCAGGATGGAGCAAAATGTGTGTACTTTGGGGGGGTGCTTTGCTGGCATGATTTACTTCAGAGTTTTTATTGTTGAGACTAATTTCAAAACCAGCTGTACGATGAGAGGTGGCAGCACTAACGGTGAAGGGAAGTGTAACACGGGATGCAATGTGTGTTTGGTTAAAGGTAGATGGGCATGTGCCTGCTGAACTGCAACCATAATACGAGGTGAAAGTACATGCCCTAGAAATATTTTGAGAACTTGCACTACGAGTATCAGACACAGGCTGCTACACGGCGCCCATTACACAGGGGGCACTGACAGCTGTCAGTGCCATTAAAAGAATTACTGGTGCCAGTAAAGTGACTTCCAGTATGGCAGGGAGGGTTTCTCCTTTAGGGCTTAGGGGCTGCACCCTTCTGAAAGTCCTACACATTAACAGCAAACATTTTTAAATAGATTGATTTCTTCAGAGATATAATCATAACTCTGAACAAATTGATGCATTTAAGTCTGGGCTGTCTATCCAAGGCTGCTTGCCCCACCTCACTCTGAAGCAGTAGACAGAAGCCAGACAGTAAATCATCTTTCTGCACTGTGGCGCTTGACGCAGGGCTTATTGCTCTAAAGCCCTTCATTTCCATTGTGGTATATTGCAGTATCCACTATAGGCCAGTGACGCTTTTAGCATCATGGTTTCTGGAGTCAGAGTCTTCATCCCTGCGTGAGGGCAGCCATTAATCATTAGGCATAGATACCACCCTTTCCCTATTCGTCACACAGTAGGAGTAGATGCAAGCATGTGTAATTTGGTACCTTGGCTTCGGTAATGGTAAGTACTATAACGCTAATCGTGTGCTATTTTTATTATACTGAGACACCTTGTCACACTAGCCTCCCCCACTGTGACACCCTAAGCCTGAGCTGCATTTGCTCCTTAAGAAGAGGAGCTGCTGGATTTGTTCCCCCACAAAATTGTTACAAAAACGAGTAGGGTTTTTGCTCCCTTGTGAAACTGATCGAAATATCAGAGCCAAGGGCAAAGGGAGAAATATGTGTTTACAGTAAAGGCACTTATCTGCTGTATGGCATATAAACTGGCTGTGTCATCATGCCCTTAGCATTAAAGCAAAAAACATGGGTTGATATGTGAACAATGAATGTTGAAAAGCATTTTAGTTCCTCTCTTATTTTACACGATTTACTAAATGTTGCATTCCCCAAGAGAGTTAGCTGTTTCATCATGCTGTGTTTCTGTGCATTGTATTACTCTTGCATAGTGCATACTTGACGCGTGCCAGGTTTTTATGAGGGGCTTTGATTGAGAGGGCTGGTGCTGATGAATAAAGGCAAAGCAAAGCAAAGTGCCTGTCAGTGGGTTGGCGTCTCTGTACAGCACACAGAAAAATGGTAATGTATTCCATTTGCAAATGAAATTCAGTGTGTATGTGTGTGTGAAGGGGTGCACATGGGTCAAAATACTTAGAAGGCAAAAGTCCATGGATTAAAGTGCTTTAATGTGAATGAGTGCAGTGTACGTTTGGGGTGGTAAAATGAGGGACATGGGAGGAAGTGCATTCAGGGGAGAGTGAAAAGAGGGTGTTGAACAGGAAGGAAAGGAGAGGGGTACATATCTAACATAAAGCACACCTAACTGAAAGCCCCACTACTTCCACAGACCTCAATAATATTTAATTTGCAGTCTCACAATTTCATAGTTGAAAAATTTCTAATGTTAATTATTTATAACTAATCATTGTTTTTACTCATTTATCATAAACAGCTAACAACCATTGACAAAGCCAACAGTACTGACAGGTTTTAGGTGTATTAGGGATTGATATCTATTGTGTGATTATTGTTAAGGCCGGATAGGCTAATAACAATTAAATAAATGGTAAATGGTAATGGTGTATGTCAGTTGTTGTGTTATATTTCTAGATACAATAACATCTCAAACCAAAATACAGGCCAGGCGGCACAGTATGGGAATCATAGAAATTTATGAAGCATATTCTTTTTCAGAGAGCCCCCACTTTTTTCATCTCACTTAAAAATCTGTCTGCACATATTTCTGTATGACTGTTTGCAGCCAGTGTCTGTGGATATTTCCTGATGCCTGGTTAGACCATTTTCTTCCAAAGTTGATGCAGCATGCAGTGCAGAACACTGGTGAAGCACGCACTCTAAAGGGCCTGAAGTTGCTGCAGTGTACCATTTGCACATTCAAGTAAAGGGTGAACATATTAATTCAGTTTTTAATGTGTATAATATTTCAAGACTAAACATTACCCCATGCTTTAAAAAAACGTGCTTTCTCAATATATGTATTTCCTTTCAAATGCACCATGTGTCAATCTTGTTTACATTTTTTCTTGGGAGGAGGACCCACCCTGGACCCCACGTTTGTCCATTAAGGTTGCTCCCTTTACTCGCTACATAAAAGTCATACCCAGACTTTTGTGCCCACCACTTTCAAATGTCATCGGCCGCCGCTGCAGTACAGAGATGAACAGCAGGAATTCGGCTGTAAAATAGAGGCACAAGTCCTCCATACCTATGTGCTTTTCACTCTTTGAAACCGAAGGTGAACTGGCACAACCTTACAATTATTACCTTTTCTTGATTTATTATTCAAAATAAGTTATTTGTTAGCTGTAAATTTTAATCTCAGTTTAAACCAGCAGTTCACAGGTTGAATCTGTTTGTACTGAACTGCGTTCAGTTCTTTATAAGGATGATTGCAGTTTTAGAAGACTGTTACATGCTAATCAAGTAAATGGTAATCAATTTTAAACAACGAATGTCACTATTTTAAATGTGTTTCTGCTGTTTGTCATTCTAACTTTGGTCCGACAGTTTTCATCGGAGCATGCATCTAACCTCACTCAATGTTACATCTATTAAGCGCCTGCATGAGATTGACAAGAGCAGAGTGATTGCTAATTGCACTGACAATTGCACTGGGGCAGACATTCTCTCGCCACACGGTCCAGGCACTTTTACAGTTGATGGACTGAGCTGAGATTTATCTTAATGAACAAGCTGCAGCACACACTCAAAGAGAAGTTTGGTTCGGCAATGGCAGATCGAAATTCCAATTATTGTCCATGGTTTTTAATGTTCATATGTGGCTTCCCTTGTAATAATTTCGCAGCCTCTGAAGAAAATCGCATTGAATATTTGAGTTTAAATCAGTACTTTTCAGGTGTTGCAGGTTACGTTAGAAGAGGGAAAGTTTATCTTCAAACAAGCTTTAAAATGACACCTGGCTAAACCCCATTCCGATTTAGGCCTATCCTCTGGCCAGTATCCAACCTTACCCGATGACACCGAAAACAAGTGGAAACTTCAATTACATTCCCATTAAGTTAGGCATTTCTAGCAATCGCATTTGTGCTATGTTTAAGTTAGTTTCCCGAAATTTGAGCGTTATGGTCAACTGAGGCCAAATCACACTGGTCTGTAGGCAGGGCTTTAAGCGGGATGAAAATAGTGACAGAATCTCTTAAAAGGGTGTAACCTATGTAATTAAGGGCATAGCTTGAACAAGTTAACTACATTTCTGTGATTCCTATATATATATTGGCCGTTAATGGTTTTGTGTTTGTTATGCTAAAAAGTAAAAATGCCTCTGGTCACTAGCTGAGATGGAGTGGTGACACATATATGGCGGTCACCACTAGGTAGTTATAGTTAGGACCTAGTTTCTATCGGAAAAGTGTTTTTTATTTTGCTTATATCTTTAGTGCTGCTTGATGAGCCTTCACAAAATGTTCCCAAAAAAGCTGCAGTCTGAAAAGTTTCGGGGTGATCCATCAAGCATGAACCAAGAAAAAGGGAGGGTCCCAAAACGTGTTTTCCCCATTCATTTTTCCATAAGGATTTTGAACAGCGATAGCGCCTTAACGCCTGTAGAGGTGGCTCTTGGCCCAAAAAGAGTCCTTTTCGTTATTAGGTGTAAATCCGTTCAGTAGATTTTTTAGGTGATAAGTGAAAAAATGTTTTTATATATAGGGACGTGGATCTGTCGTGACTCCTGCATGACGCATCATGGCTCCATACAACAGAATCAGTACTGTAATTGGCTGGTTGCAAGCTGTGCAGAAAGTTGCGCCCACCATCTTATGAACCAGTGCACAGTCCTGGGGGATGCATATTAGGCCTGATCACAATAAAAGGGGTCAGGGTAGAGGTGCTCTGATCCCATGAGGTAAATTAATGAATATCAAGTTCAAGTTTATTCTAGATGCGTAATGAATAAAAATCAATACATCAATACATTTCATCATTCTGTTTAAAACGAAAGGCGGAAATATACAATTCAGAATATTAATTTTACATTCTGCGGTGCGTATAATAATTAAAAAAGCTATGCGGGGGCTTATATTATATTTTTTTTTTTAAACTAGAATCTAAAAAAAGCTCCTTACTTCTATGCAGATATTTAGTGTACTAACTATGCTCTTTCATTAAAAACTTTCGTGATACTAAGCGTAAAAACTTTGTAAATTTAGCATTCAAGATAACATCAAAGGGGTTGAAGCAGGCAATCACCGCTTGCCGGCCAGTTCGTAATCCCCTCTGATTAAATAGTGACTTCAGTAAAAGTTTCCGTTCGGTTCGTAAATTATTGCAAATACAGACCAAATGGGTTATGTCTTCTTTGCCGTTGCCGCATAACCTACACTGTGAAGTTATTGCGGCGCGTTCCCATGAGGCTAAATGTGCGTTGCCCGGGATAATCCCAAATCGATGTTTGATGGAAAGGTCTTTGTCTGACTTGGTCCACCCCACCTCCAGGTATGGCTGACACTTCAAGAGTTTATAGTCATTAATTGTCATCCAGGAGTGCGATCTGGTGGCTAGTAAACCTTTGTCCATGATTATTGATCTTTTTTTTACTATCCGATTTAAAACAAAATTAAGGGCGATGTAGGAAAGGTTTGAATCCCATAGCTCCTCTGTCTTAAATGCTCTGAAACAAATCCTTTATTTTGGAAAGCAGGTGAGGTCCTGGTTGAAATATAGCCAAGTAGGTCCCACAAAAAAACAGAAACTCAGCCAACACGTGTTTCGCCCCACAGACACATACGCCGGGGCTTTCTCAAGGCTGAAAGAGAAGAAAAACATGCGACTAAAGAGGTAATTCATGTTGAGATTGTAAAAAAAATGAGGAGAAGAAAGCCACACCGAAGTGTGAGAACCCGAAGATCCGTGAAAATAATCGTGCCCATGCAGGACATGAGATTCCATTCCAAAGGAGCTGATTCAGGTGATAAGTGATCCAAAAGAAGAGGAAATTAGGTAAGTTGAAAAGCAATAGGTCAGAGAATTGTGCAAACACCTAGAAAAAAGTTGTTGAGAATGTGACTTGAGAGAGAAAAAGGTACAACATATAAGTGATCTTAGAACCAAAAGAGCGATACTGGTGCCAAACTGGTGCCAAACGTCTAAAAAAAGTTGTTAAGATTGTGACTTAAGAGAAAAATAGTACAGCATATAGGTGATCTTAGATCCATAAAAAGCGATACTGGTGCCCACGGTCTCAGATTGGTGCTCATAAATGTGTTTGCAGAAAGATGGAGAAGAAAAAGAGAGATCATAAAATAAGATTGTAACAAAATTAAATAAATACAACATACCATTGTCTCGACAAGATTCGTTTTGCTAAATACATTTTTCATTGTGTAAACGCTATTTATATTAGATAATCTGCAAGAGAAAAGGTATTTGTATAGTCGACATTTGGCATATAAATACTAGTGGAAGTACCATAAGTTGTCAAAAAACGAAATACATTGTAAAGAAGATATTGACTAGATTAGAAAGACAAAAGCTAATTGTGATAATAGTATTATAACAGGGAATATGAAAGTACCCCTGATATGGGTGACCTCGTTGCGAGAGAAATAATCAGCTGATTAGCGAAACTATGAATGTTGTGAAAACAAAGTAGTAGGACATGAAAGGAATTGAGACGGAAAAAACTTAAACTCGGTCGAAATCAGATGTAGCTTAAAAGATACTCCTGATGACTACAAACTACAGACCAGGTTTTTTCGAAAAAAGACAGCGGCCAACTCAATTCTTCATGCCACCAGTTGTCATCCTCCCAGTACTATTCGGAATATTCCCCAAGGTGAATATAGGAGAGCTAAACTTAACTGTTCCAATATCTTGGACTATAAAACTATTTCTACCCAAATGACTGAGAGACTCGCAGACAGGGGTTATAACCTCAAATTACTCCACACCACTAAGGACAAACTGAGTAATATAGATCGTAACAAGCTGCTAAACCAATTTCATCAGGCTAATACGAACTCTGTCATCCGGTTCATGACTGAGTTTCATAATGGTCACCATCTTATCCGCAAACATCTTCGTAAACACTGGTATTTACTACAAAACAACCCTTCTATAAACAAACATATTTCCAATTAACCCCAAATAGGTTTTAGACAGGCTCCCAACCACAGGGACAAATTGTGCTCATCTTTCTTTCATGCTACATCACCCACCACATTTCTCCCTCCAAAACCAAAAGGCTTTTATACCTGCAGCAAATGCTCTATTTGCAAACTGGGTCTTTCTAAATCTAGAACACTCGTCATCAACGAGCAAGTCTGTCACATCAATGATTTTATAAACTGCGAAAGCTCCAATGTGATCTATGCAATTTGGTGCCCTTGCCATCAAACCTATATAGGTAGTACCTCCCGCTCTCTTAAAATCAGGATTCAAGAACACTACCGCAACATACAGAAACTGGAAAATGAAGGCACCATTAGTAGAACATTTTTCTGAATGTCATCCTCATGAACGCACGTTCACTTTCAGTGGTCTTCGCTGATTCACAGCATCCCCAAGAGGAGGCAACTTGCTGGTACGACTGCGCCAGGAGGACAGCAGAATGATTATACATTACGACACAGTATACAAGGGACTCAATAAAGACCAGGAGTGGCACTATTGGCTGATGTAAAGTGCCACTCATGCATCACCCTGTGTTTTTCTTTCTGTAATTACCAATGTTAGTTTTAATCACTTACTGTGTATTCTTAAGAATAACCTGTTCGGTACCTTCAATTATCAGTCTAATGTTCAGACCTTAACCTTCATTCTCACCTTTAACCATTGTGATATATGATGTGTAAGGAAGTTTTCTCTGAATTTTCTCTGATGTCCTTCTGTTTTTTATAGACTCTCTCCTGGTGTGTACTAATAATTTATTTGAGCATTTTTTCAGCAATTTTTTCAGCACTTTTCTCAGCACTTCATTTTTTTATGCTTATACTGGTAGGGTTTTTTTTTCGATATATATTGACCATGTGCTCATCACAAGTCCATTGATCTCATTCCCTTTATTTTGTCCATCCAAGTACATTAGCCTTTGTACTTAACCTGTTGGTCTCTTAAAATCTCTATAAAATCTATACTCACTAAATTTTAATTGGGCAGTGTCACCACCTCTATTTATCTTTTTCGATATAGGCGACACCACTCTGAGATGGCGCCCCCTCCATTTTGCTTATTTTGTACTTCAAGATGGCGGCATCCCTGTCAGACTTGGCAGCAGCCGATGCTTCGTAATTTTAGTCCCTTTTTAGTGTCCATACCTCATCAACGATACTGAGGTAGGACACTAACACATGGATTTAAGACGCTGCCGGGCCGGCGCGCTCGTCCCCTTTTCATGGTAATGGCGGCGGATGCGACTATTTAAAATATCTGAACGGCTCTGATTATTCCTCAAGGTAAGATTTGGGCCCGCTTTTTTAATAGATTTGTTATGGCTCAATGCACTGTACATTAACGTCCTGGGTTGAGTCTACTCCCACTATTTTTTCAGACATTTCCAATTTGTATTGCTTATTTACTCTTGGGAGTATCTTTTAAGCTACATCTGATTTCGACCGAGTTTACGTTTTTTCCGTCTCGATTCCTTTCATGTCCTACTACTTTGTTTTCACAACATTCATAGTTTCGCTAATCAGCTGATTATTTCTCTCGCAACGAGGTCACCCATATCAGGGGTACTTTCATATTCCCTGTTATAATACTATTATCACAATTAGCTTTTGTCTTTCTAATCTAGTCAATATCTCCTTTACAATGTATTTAGTTTTTTGATAACTTATGGTACTTTCGCTAGTATTTATATGCCAAATGTCGACTATACAAATCCCTTTTCTCTTGTAGATTATCTAATATAAATAGCGTTCACACAACGAAAAATGTATTTAGCAAAACAAATCTTGTCGACACAATGGTATGTTGTATTTATTTAATTTTGTAATTTTATAAAATTTCATTTTATGATCTCTCTTTTTCTTCTTCATCTTTCTGCAAACACATTTATGAACACCAATCTGAGACCGTAGGCACCAGTATCGCTTTTTATGGCTCTAAGATCACCTATATGCTGTACCTTTTTTCTCTTAAGTCACAATCTCAACAACTTTTTTTAGACGTTTGGCACCAGTTTGGCACCAGTATCGCTCTTTTGGTTCTAAGATCACTTATATGTTGTACCTTTTTCTCTCTCAAGTCACATTCTCACCAACTTTTTTCCAGGTGTTTGCACAATTCTATGACCTATTGCTTTTCAACTTACTAATTTCCTCTTCTTTTGGATCACTTATCACCTGAATCAGCTCCTTTGGAATGGAATCTCATGTCCTGCATGGGCACGATTATTTTCACGGATCTTTGGGTTCTCACACTTCGGTGTGGCTTTCTTCTCTTCACAATTTTCACAATCTCAAGATGAATTACCTCTTTAGTCGCATGTTTTTCTTCTCTTTCAGCCTTGAGAAAGCCCCGGCGTATGTGCCTGTGGGGCGAAACACGTGTTGGCTGAGTTTCTGTTTTTTTGTGGGACCTACTTGGCTATATTTCAACCAGGAGCTCACCTGCTTTCCAAAATAAAGGATTCGTTTCAGAGCATTTAAGACTTTTTTGCAGTTTCTTCTATGAACTTCATCGACTGCATGATAACCAGAGACTATCTAATCTTTTAAGTGGGACCTTACCGTTTTGTTCATAAGTATACTTCTTTTGGGGGACTTGGGTCCATGTCCCCTGGTCAAGCTTCCCCAGTAACGAAACAGGCATTTTACACAGGAAGTTTGTGGCTTGGACCCTCTCCTTTTTGGAGCATCTTCTGCGCAACAAAAAATAGATGTTTAGTGCCTACAACAGTGTTATGTACCTTAATGTTTGAGGAGTGTATTATAATGATATGTAATTGACAGTGTCCTATGTAAATGTGAATCTCTTGCTATATTGTTTTGTTTTTCATTTTGTTTACTAATAAGAGATATTGAAGATGCCAATAAAAAGTAAAATCAGTCAGACATACACAAACACGGAAATCTCCAAAGAACACATACAATGTAAAAAGAAGCGACGATTCCAAATATATTAATGACTACAATCCTGTAGTTTTAAAAATGTGGAATGCTAACACGGCCATTCAATTTGTTGCATACAACTCCATTGCTACGGCTCAGTTTATGACATCATACATCACAAAATATGAAAAAACTGAGATGAAGGAGATGTGGGACAAGATTTCTGCAGAGATGACACTTAGCAAGAAATTGTATTCTTTCAGCTTGAAAACGCTTTCCCATAGGGAAATGGGGTCCTATGAAACAAGTCACAGGCTGAATTCGGTAAGTTTGTTCTCAAAATCAAAAGGAATAATCTGACTGAGTCTTGGTCTAGCTACAACAAGAAACAGAGTATTGAAGTCTTTCCTTAAAATTCAGTACCTGGCAGAGTTTGATCCAGAAAGTACATACATTGTAAAATCAAATATGTTGGATACATACTATCCAAGGAGAAGTCCACATTTAGAAGAAAAGTGCCTTCATGAAATTCTTCAAAACTACAGATATAGAAGTAATGTGGGTGAAAACATAGAAGAAGGAAATATGCAGGAAAATATGCAGTTCGTAGATGTGATGGATACTTGGTGAAACAAGAAAAGTAAAATGTAATTAACCACCAAAAACCTAGCTGTCAACTCCAGAGAGTTTTTCTATTTAGCACTCCTTCAACTGTTCAAACCTTGGCGTACTGAATTGGAATTACTTTGAGATTATCACTGCTATGAAGATTGTGTTAATGCTGTCAAAGATAGTATTTAGTGTCCCATGTTTAATATTCACTCCCCCTCACCCCTATAAATGCAACCACTCACTTACCCATACAGCACTCAGCACCTAGTCACTCACCCATAAAACCACACATGCAACCACTCACTCACACATACACTCACTCACACACCCAGTCATTCACCTATACTGCCACTCTCACATCAAGTCAGTTGCCCTTACAGTCGCTCACACACTCACTCAGTCACCTATACACTCACTAACACACTCAGTCAATCTTCTACACAGCCACTCATGCATCCACTCACTCACTCATGCAACCACTTGTACACCCAGTGAGTCACACATGCAGTCACTCTTACACCCATTCACTCACCCACACAATCATGTACCCATTCACTCACCCAGAGAGTCACTCGTGCACTCATTCACTCTTCCATACAGGCACACATACGCTTTCACTCAACCACACACCCACTAATGCACACACTCACCCACTCACTTATGCACCCAGTGATTCACCTATACAGCTACTCATGCATCCTACCACTCATCCATACAGTAACTTATCCACGCAGTCAGTCATCTATACATTCATGTATGCACCCAGTCACTCACCCATACAGCTACTCAGGCACCCATCCACTCACCCACATACAGTTACCCATTCACTCAGCTATACAGTCACTTATGCACCCATTCAATCACCCATTCACTCAGCCATAGTGCCACCGATGCACCCACTCACTCACCCATAGAAAGACTTACACATCCAGTCACTAATTCATACAGGCATTCGTGCACCCACTGAGTCTCCCATACAGCCACTCATTCACCCATTCATTCACCCATACAGACACTCATGCACCCAGTCACAAATTGATACAGCAAGTCATGCAACTAATCACTAATCCACACACCCACTCATGCACCAACTAAATCAACCATACACCCACTCATATACTGACTTACCTACCCATGCAACCACTCATGCATCCTATCACTCACTCATACAGTCACTCATGTACCCACAGAGTCACCAATACAGACACTCATGCATCCATTTACTCAGCGATACAAGCATGTATGCACCTAGACACTAACCCATACAGGCACTCTACCTCCAGTAACTCACCCATATATCTTTTCACATACCCAGTCACTCAGCATACAGACACTAATGCACGCATTAAGTCACCCATACAGCTCATCACACACCTAATCACTCAACTATAAAGCAAATCATTTACCCACTCAGTCACACAGTCACTCACTTACCCATTCATTCACTAATAAAAGCACTCATACCCTCAATCACTCACCTATACAGTCACTCATACACACAGTCACTCACCTATACAGTCACTCACATACCCTTTCACTCACCCATACAGGCACTCATAATCCCACTCAGACACCCATACAGCAACTCACACACTCAGTCACTTGCCTATAAAACCACTCGTACATCCATTCAGTCACCCATACAGCCATTAACGCACCCATTCACTCGACCGTACAGGGGCTAATGGACTCTGTCAGTCATCCATAGACCTACTCAAACAGCCACTCACTCACTCATCTATTCAGCGACTCACATACCCATTCACTCACCCATACAGCACTTTTCTACCATGTCACTCACGTATAAATGCACTCAGATAGCAAAACACTAACCTATAAATCCACTCACGCATCCATTTAGTCGCTTAAACTGTCATTTATGCACCCATGATCTATACAGTTGCTCCTGCACCATATAATTCTCCCTTACAGCCACTCTTGCACCCTTTCACTCGCTGATACAATCAGTTACACACCCACTCACTCATGCAGCTAGACATCCACCTACTTTATTAACCATACATTCACCCATACACCCACTAACTGATGCAAATGACGAACAAACATATAACATATAATTATTCTTTTTTTCAACAGTATAGTGGTTCTGAAAAACAATTTTTTTTTTCTTTTTTCAAAACAATTTTGGTTATTGTTTGTTTTCTTTTTTTAAAGAAAAAAACATGTTAAAAGGTAGTGTTATATAAAAAATAACACAATCTTTGCTTCCAAACAGGAAAAAAAACTTTGCACTTGTATGCATGATTGACGTTCAGTATGCTTTGAATGGATTCCTGTCCTACGCACAATGGCCCATATTTATACTTTTTGACGCTAAACTGCGCTAACGCAGTTTAGCGTCAAAAAGTTTTGCGCCGGCTAACGCCATTCTGAAGCGCCATGCGGGCGCCGTATTTATTGAATGGCGTTAGCCGGCGCAAGCAGACCGGCGCTGCCTGGTGTGCGCGAGAAAAACCACGTACACCAGGCAGCGCCGGCGTAGGGGGAAAATGGCGCATGGGCGTCTTAAAATGGGGCAAGTCAGGTTACGTCGAAAAAATCGTCGTAACCCGACTTGCGCCATTTATTTTCGACGCCCATCCCCCATCAACATGACTCCTATCATTGTAAAGATAGGAGTCATGCCCCCTTGCCCAATGGCCATGCCCAGGGGACTTCTGTCCCCTGGGCATGGTCATTGGGCATAGTGGCATGTAGGGGGGCACAAATCAGGCCCCCCTATGCCAAAAAAAATTATTAAAAAAAAATAAAAAAATACTTACCTGAATGTCCCTGGGGTGGGTCCCTCCAGCCTTGGGTGTCCTCCTGGGGTGGGCAAGGGTGGCAGGGGGGGTCCCTGGGGGCAGGGGAGGGCACTCTGGGCTCATTTTGAGCCCACTTGTCCCTTAACGCCATGCCTGACCCAGGCGTTAAAAAGCGGCGCAAATGCGCCGTTTTTAGCCACGCCCACTCCCGGGCGTCTCTTTTGCCCGGGAGTATAAATACCACGTAAAGGCCTGGGAGTCATTTTTTAGACGGGAACGCCTCCCTTGCATATCATTAACGCAAGGAAGGGGTTCACGCTAAAAAATGACGCACATTCCGGGAACTTTGGCGCTATTCGCCTCTAACGCCATAGTATAAATATGGCGTTAGTTGGCGTTAGTTTAGCGTCGAATTTGCGTCGAAAAAAACGACGCAAATTCGGCGCAAACGGAGTATAAATACGGCCCAATGTACCTTTGCATGTCATGCAATGTTGTTCAATTGCACCAAACTCTGAGACTGTCAAAGTGGATGTACTAGGCATTACGGATCCATAAGATGTTCCTGGTTGGAGAGCCTGGCTTATAGCAGTGCCAAGGGTGAGTTCCCTTTCCCTTTGTGCTCTAGCAAGCCTAGCACTGTGCATGCTCTCAAGGTGCTTTAACAAGGAAGATGTTCCACAAGAGTATTTGCGCTCGGAGCCCTGAGACAACACCTTCTTCCACAGACTGCAAGTAATATTCTTAGCATTAACCTTCTTTTCTTACTCCGGAATGGTGAAGAAGACCAACACAATACTTTCCCTCTTCATCCTGGGAGGTTCTTCATCTTCCGAATGACTACTGGGCACATCGTTTTTTGCTGGAGAAGGAGCTGTCATCTTGTTCTCAGTCTAAAAAACACAGAAACACAAAATAAAAATGTAATCTAAACCAACACAGGTCTGTACTAGTTCAAAGAAACTCAAAGGATGCTGAATAAACAGGTGGGGGCCTTCCTGTACAAGTAAGTGAAGTCTGTTCTGCCAATTAAATTTCTTGTTTTTCCAGTCACATGGTGTTTGCATCGTGATCTCATAAACTCCGCGTCTCCATGGCGTCTCTGCGTAAGAATATAAAAACATGAATTTAAAGATATCTAATTATATTTACAATAGTTTTTGTAACATAATAATAAATCTCAAACTTCAAAATATATTTTAAAGCTCCAGTTACATAGTAATTCATACTGTAAAAAATACTGTAGATTCGCGTCTTCATTGCAACGTCGGAAATATGTTGCAGCAAGGTTTGCGTATCCATAGCGACTATACAAAAAGTATCAAAACCACCCATAAAATAACTTTTGTATACAACATTGTATTTTCTAACACTCCATAAATGATTCTCCTAATGTGTTTCATAGTTATGAAATATGTTTATATATGTTTTAACTATATTGAAAATGCAATTAAGACGCGACTCCAGTGCGAATATTCAAGATGGGGAGGCAACTCCAATAAAACATTAAAAAAAAATACACATCAATAAAATATGCATGTACATATTTAACGGGCTCTACAAATGTTTTGTAAAAAATTATAAAAACCTACAAGTAATTGTAGTGAAATAAAAAAAATTACAAATTACCTTAAAATAGCAGGTGTTGCAGAGATGTTATATTTAGAAAATAAAAGTAATAAGAACATAGCCATCTAAAAGAAAAGAAAATTATCTGAACATCGTATTAATTTACTACTATTTAAAAAACTGCAAGGAAGTGATTGGTAGAGTGCAAGTAGTGCTGTGGCTCAATGAATGCGAATGTGAATACTTCTGTGTGTGGATGCCGGATTGTTTGTGGGTGTGTTATCATTTTTGTGGATGATGTCTTAGGTGATGTCATCAGTGATGTCATTTCAGATGCCATCAGTGATATCAATGATGATGTCATGAGCTATAATGTCCCTATAGCCTTTGTTTTTTTCAGTGAAAATATATACATAATTTTTTTTCACTGAAAAAAAACAAGGATTACAGGGACGTTATAATTAGGTAATAGAATCTTTTTTAAAACATAGAAATTCAATTAAAAGACTAAGGTGGTCATTCTAACCCTGGCGGTAAAAACCACCAGGGCGAATGACCGCGGTAGCACCGCCAACAGGCTGGCGGTGCACCGCTGGGCATTCTGACCGCGGCGGTTCAGCCGCGGCCAGAAACGGAAAGTCGGCGGTGTACCGCCGACTTTCCGCTGCCCTTGAGAATCCTCCATGGCGGCGGAGCGCGCTCCGCCGCCATGGGGATTCTGACACCCCCTACCGCCATCCTGTTCCTGGCGGGTCTCCCGCCAGGAACAGGATGGCGGTAGGGGGTGCCGCGGGGCCCCTGGGGGTCCCTGCAGTGCCCATGCCAATGGCATGGGCACTGCAGGGGCCCCCGTAAGAGGGCCCCAAAAAGAATTTCAGTGTCTGCCTAGCAGACACTGTAATTCACGACGGGTGCTACTGCACCCGTCGCACTCCAGCAACTCCGCCGGCTCCATTCGGAGCCGGCTTCATCGTTGCTGGGTCTTTCCCGCTGTGCTGGCGGGCGGCCTTTTGGCGGTCGCCCACCAGCACAGCGGGAAAGCCAGAATGGCCGCCGCGGTCTTGTGACCGCGGAGCGGTCATTTGGCGGTAACCGCATGGCGGGCGGCGACCGCCGCCCCCCGCGGCTAGAATCACCGCCTAAAGGTTACAGCTGCTGAAATTCTATGGTTTTGTGTGAGTAAATACAGAACCTAACTATAACATCCCTGTTACATTTGTTTTTTGAAGTGAATATTTACTTAACCTCTTAACTGCTGGGCCTTCCCCCCCCCCCCCCACTCCTCACCCCCCCCCCAGTGCTGAGCCCTTTTTTGGCTATTTGGGGTGGTTCGCGCTTAGGCCTTCATAACTTTTTGTCCACATAAGCTATCCACGCCAAATTTGCGGCCTTTTTTTCCAACATCCTAGGGATTCTAATGGTACCCAGAGTTTGTGGTTTCCCCTGGAGGAGACCAAGAAATTAGCCAAAATACAGTGAAAATTTCGTTTTTTCCAAAAAAATGGGAAAAAAGGGCTGCCGAAGAAGGCTTGTGGTTTTTTCCCTGAAAATGCCATCAACAAAGGGTTTCTGGTGCTAAAATCACCATCTTCCCACCTTTCAGGAACCGGCAGACTTGAATCAGAAAACCACATTTTTCAACAAAAATTTGGCATTTTACTGGGACATACCCCATTTTTACTATTTTTGGTGCTTTCAGCCTCCGACCAGTTAGTGACAGGAATGGGTGTGAAACCAATGCTGGATCCCGGAAAGATAAACATTTCTGAAAACTATACAAAATTCTGAATTCAGCAAGGGGTCATTTGTGTAGATCCTACAAGGTTTTCCTACAGAAAATAACAGCTGAAATAAAAAAATATTGAAATTGAGCTGAAAACAACAGACATTTTTCTTTATGTTTTACTTTTTCCTGCGATGTCAGATTTTTTAAATCAATATACCGATATGTCTGTTGGACTCTTCTGGTTGCGGGGATATAAAGGGCTTGTAGGTTCATCAAGAACCCTAGGTACCCAGAGCCAATAAATGAGCTGCACCCTGCAGTTGGTTTTCATTCTATACTGCGTGTACAGCAATTCATTTGCTGAAATATGAAGAGTGAAAAATAGGCATCAAGAAAACCTTTGCATTTACAAAATGGGCTCAAAATAAGGTTTTGAGGAGCAGTGGTTATTTGCACATCTCTGAATTCCGGGGTGCCCATACTAGCATGTGAATTGCAGGGCATTTCTCAAATAGACGTCTTTTTTACACACTCTCTTATATTTGGAAGGAAAAAATGTAGAGAAAGATAAGGGGCAATAACACTTGTTTTGCTATTCTATGTTCCCCCAAGTCTCCCGATAAAAATGATACCTCACTTGTGTGGGTAGGCCTAGCGCCTGCGACAGGAAATGCCCCAAAACATAACGTGGACACATCCCATTTTTTGACAGAAAACAGAGCTGTTTTTTGCAAAGTGCCTAGCTGTAGATTTTGGCCTCTAGCTCAGCCGGCACAGAGGGAAACCTACCAAACCTGTGCATTTTTGAAAACTAGAGACCTGGGGAATCTAAGATGGGGTGACTTGTGGGGCTCTGACCAGGTTCTGTTACCCAGAATCCTTTACAAACCTCAAAATGTGGCTGAAAAAACAAGTTTTCCTCACATTTCGGTGACAGAAAGTTCTGGAATCTGAGAGGAGCCACAAATTTCCTTCCACCCAGCGTTCCCACAAGTCTTCCGATATAAATGATACCTCACTTGTGTGGGTAGGCCTAGCGCCCGCAACAGGAAATGCTCCAAAACACAACATGGACACATCCCATATTTTGACAGAAAACAGAGCTGTTTTTTGCAAAGTGCCTACCTGTAGATTGTGGCCTCTAGCTCAGCCGGCACCTGGGGAAACCTAGCAAACCTGTGCATTTTTAAAAACTAGAGACCTAGGGGAATCCAAGATGGGGTGACTTGTGGGGCTCTGACCAGGTTCTGTTACCCAGAATCCTTTGCAAACCTCAAAATGTGGCTAAAATAACACGTTTTCCTCACATTTCGGTGACACAAAGTTCTGGAATCTGAGAGAAGCCACAAATTTCCTTCCACCCAGTGTTCCCCCAAGTCTCCCGATAAAAATTATACCTCACTTGTGTGGGTAGGCCTAGCGCCCGCGACAGGAAATGCCCCAAAACACAACGTAGATACATCAAATTTTTTCATAGAAAACAGTGCCTACCTGTGGATTTTGGCCTCTAGCTCAGCCGGCACCTGGGTAAACCTAGCAAACCAGCGCATTTCTGAAAACTAGAAACCCAGGGGAATCCAAGATGGGGTGACTTGTGGGGCTCTGACCAGGTTCTGTTACCGAGAATCCTTTTCAAACATCAAAATTTGGCCAAAAAAACACTTTTTCCTCTCATTTCGGTGACAGAAAGTTCTGGAATCTGAGAGGAGCCACAAATTTCCTTCCACCCAGCATTCCCCCAAGTCTCCCGATAAAAATGGTACCTCACTTGTGTGGGTAGGCCTGGTGCCCGCGACAGGAATAGATCACACAACGGTCAATGTTCGTCCTTACATGAGGCAGCTGTTGACCCTGGGGTGATCCATTCCTGACGCAGGCACTAGGTGTAGGCACTCAAGTGGGGTAGTGTTTTTATCAGGACAGGTGAGGAATCACTGGGTGGTAGGAATTTTGTGGATCGCAGCATATTCCTGTAGTTTGTGTGACAGAAATGCAAGAAAAATAGAGTTTTTATTCAACATTTCAGCTTTGCAGGGTATTCTGGGTAAGAAAACTTTGGGGAATCCACACAAGTCACACATCTGTGGACTCCCCCAAATGTCTAGTTTCCAGAAATGTTTGGGTTTAGTGTGTTTCTCTATATGGCCGCCGAACCCAGGACCAAAAACACAGGTGCCTGCCTTACAAAACCAGTTTGTTTTGCGTTAGATAATTTTGATGTCTCCACAATACGATTTGGGCGGTGGAATTTGGGGCTAAACTAAATTGAGGAGCTCCCAAGAGAGCACTCTCTCTCTCTCTCTGCTTGCCGCCGCATTCACCTGCTCTCTGTGTTGGGATAACCGACTATTACCCAGTTGCACAGACTGCTTGCGAAGGGACAGCAGGACTGTCCTCATCACCTTCCTCATAATGTACTGGAAGAGGAGTTATCGAATGGGACTCCTCCGACTGAAAAATAACTCCCAGAGTCTGCGCCATTGTCCTATCCCTCAGATGCTGCCTCAGTATCTGATGTCTCAGTCTCTGATCCTATGTCAGAGCTGTCCTCTATAACCCGAGTGCCGGCAGCAGTCATCCATCAAGATGCCATCTCTGCTATTGGCTAAACTGTTGCTCTAAAACACTAGCCTACGTAGACAGTCACAAAATCGATGGTGTGTGTGAGATACGTGCAACAGTAGAGGCCACCTTACCTGCGCTTCTTCCCTCAATCAGCACGTTCTTTCAAGACACTCAAAAAACACCT
The DNA here is from genome assembly GCF_031143425.1 of Pleurodeles waltl. Taxonomy (NCBI): domain Eukaryota; kingdom Metazoa; phylum Chordata; class Amphibia; order Caudata; family Salamandridae; genus Pleurodeles; species Pleurodeles waltl. The sequence continues at coordinate 1,607,934,928 of NC_090444.1, forward strand.
TGTCACATACCATTCGTCACAGTCTTTAGCACCTCCTGCGCCCAGTCCAACAATCATTATTGGTGCTCCCACTCCCTCCTCCTCGGATTCCCTCATTACCACCCAGCAAAAGTGCCCTTCATCTCTCCATAGCTGCCCTCCACCCCGCACATACATTTCATTTGTATTATAGCGCAGGTAATGGCTGACTTAACTAATGTACTCAGCTATTTACATAAAATACAGATTTGCTCTTTGCAGTAGGCATATAAACCTTCTGCGCTTCTTTATGGCACTAAAACTGCCACTAGGCAAGTCTGACCCTTTTGTAGCAGAAACATAATCACAATACTTACTTGACTTTTTTATTGCTGCCTAAAAGCTACAGTTGAAAAGCGTCAGTTGAAGTATGTGCATTGCTTTGAAGACGCAAGCTGCAACTGCAAGACAACTGGTGGCAAATCTATATATAAATATATATATATATATATATATATATATATATATATATATATATATATATATATATATATTTATATATATATATATATCACTTTTATATGTGGGTCTGGTTTTCCTGGGGGCCGATCGCAGCCCCCACGGAAACCACACACATATTGACAAAAGTGATATATATATATATATATATATATCTACATAGATATAGATATATCCATGTAAATAGATATATCTATATATATAGATCTATATATATATATATATATATATACATATATATATATATATATATATATATATATATATATATATATATTTTTTTTTAGCTGTTGTATGGTTTCCTTGGGGGCCAAAATGGCCCCCAGGGAAACCCTACAACAACTAAAAATAATATTGCCCCCACAGGGGGTCGCCCTGCTCACGGGCGACCCCATGTCCATTTATTTTTATTTATTAATTTTTTTGAAAAAAAGAAAAATGTTGCCCCTGGGCCCCCAGGGGCCACCTACCTTTTTTTAAAAAAAAATATGCCCCCGGGGGGGGCAATTTTCCTAGGGGGCCGACCCCCCCAAGTGAAATCCCTGGCGTCTAGTGGTGTTTTCTGGCCCCCGATCGCAGCTGTGCTGCGGTCGGGGCCAGGAAACACTTTCAGGAAGGCCTCGTAACAAAGGGGAGACTCTCCCCTTTCTTACAAGGTCTTCCCGAACGTGGGGAAGGCCGTTTTCCCCCTTGGAGCAGGAAGCGGCCGCAAGGCTGCATCCTGCTCCGATGGGGAAATCAACATTGTTACGTCAGCGCGCCGACCTCACAAAGGGGCGGGTGGGGGGGAGACACAAAAGAGCTTCTGTGTCTCCCTGGGACCAAAAAACAAAATCCTCGGGTGCGACGCACCCGAGGATTTATTAACCCCCTCCCTGGTGTCGGCCACAGGTTGTGACCTGCACCAGGGAGGTAGTGCGGGCGTCGGCCAGTGGCCGATGCCCGCATTGAAGGGGTTAAAAAACCAAAGGGTACAGGGGCATTACAGTTAGGACGGTATAGTCTCATGGTGAGATCTGATTGGCTGCCAGCACTTCAACCAGGAAGTGCTGGCAGCCATCTTGGGACCATATATATACTATATATATATATATAGATTATTTTATTTTATTTTTTCACTCAAAAAAACAAAGGTTACAGGGACGTTATAGTTAAGCTCACAGTTTAAACGTACAAAACCATAGAAATTTACCAGTTAGAGTTACCTCAAGTAACTATAACTTGTGCCCTAAGGTAACTATAACTCACCCCCGCCATGCATAGGTTTTTTGTCAAAGATTTTGCTGCAAATATTACATTGATATTATCATTGATGTTATGAATGATGGCATATGGCACGAGTACCATCATATGTGGGGTAATTAGCAGTGCATGGCGAGGGTGTGAGATATAGTTATCTTAGGGCATGAGATATAGTTACATGAGGTAACTCTAAATGTAACTGGTGAATTTCTATGTGTTGGAAAATGGGTTATTGGTAAGGGCAGGTAGGTATCTACACTTAGCAATAGGCCACTAACCTCCACTTAGGTCCAGTTAGGTCTCAGTAAAGTAAACCCAGCTCAACCCTTGGTAGCTTGGCAACGAGGGACAAGGCTTAACTTAGGAGACAGAGTGTAAAGCATTCAACTACCACAAAGCAATATTTAAATAAAACACAGGAAACAGTTTAAAAAGCCAAAACCAATTTATGAAGAATAGAATATATTTTTATCTTTAAAATGACACAAAAACGAATACAATCGGATAAGGGGAACCCGAGATATGAATTTTTAAAGAATTATTGTTTTCTAGCACCTACAAACAAAAAGCGTCAATCTGGTCTTCTGGTCTCACCTCGACCGGGGCAAAGTCAAAGTTTAAGGCCGACCGCGATGGAGCCCGGCTCGGCTACAGCCCGCGGGAGGCCTCGGTCAAAAGTTTAACTTCGCACTTAGTCGTTTTTCTGAAGATTTTCTTCAGCGGGACGAACCTGCCAGTCCAATCCGACTTCCTGGAACTCTTCTCCAGATACACATCGCGGGAGCCCTCGTGGAGATTTTTACCTTCGGACGTAGTCATTTTTTCGAGGTGAAAATCCTTCGACCGGGGTAAACCTGGATCTTGTTCCGACGTCCTTGGAGCCCTCCTCGGATACGCTGGCTGGGAGGTCCCGGTCAACTTTCTATGTTCGGACTTAGTCTCTTTTTTGGAGATTTTCTTCGTTGGGACGAACCTGCAAATCAAGCCGGGTCGCGGTTGAGGCAAGCCGGCTAGATTTGCCGCGGCGGGTCGATCCCTCTATGGAGCTTTTTTTCAAACGTTCTCCAAACTCCTTTTCCTGGATATTCTCCCAGATGTTCCTTTAAGGTTCTTTTGGGGTCGACAGCTCACCCCAAGGTTCCAGAAGCTCTGAGACGATCCTTGGGGGTGTGGACTACAACTCCCAGAATGCACCTGGCGCAAACTCCTTTTTGGCCACTGGACAGTGGTCAGCTGGTTGATTTCTACAGGAGTTGGTGCAGGGGACTCTAGTTAGCAATTTTGCACCTGTAGCAAACAGGGAGTCCCTCCTTGAACCAGTTGAAGCCAGACAAAGTCCTTCTTGTGGTGAAGCCCAAGTGTGCTGCTGGTGCAGTCCTTCAGAGTGCAGGGTCGAGGTGCAGCCCAGGGGTCCAGCAGGGCAGTCCTTCTTCTTCTGTGGTTCTTCCTTGTTGGAATCTGTTGGGGATCTGAGGTGTGGGTGCAGGTCTGCCAGTTTTATCCCTGCTCCTTGGTGAAAAACAGGGGGGGTCCTGGTTCTCCAATCAAGTGCAGGGTCCTTCCCCCTGTGATGACCACTTCCTGGGAAATGTGGCAAAAATCAATCCCAAGAGGCAACATTCCTCAAAAATCCATCATGGCTGAAAGTGATATTTGGAGGTTACATCTGGCTGAGCCCACCCACTGGTGTGGCTAAAAATCCTAAACACACCACTCTCCTGCCCTCTCCTAATCTAATCAAGGGGGCACCTAACTGTCTGGGTTTGCATGATGTGGGGGTGTTGCTGGGTTGCTCCAAATGCCCTTCTCTGCCTTTGAAGACCAGTTTGGCAGCCCTCCCCCTTCGTGCCTCACCATCTGCTGAGGGGAGATCTCCTCCCACAGGCACATCTCTTTGTGTGAAGCCAGGCCACTTCACACCTCATCAAGGCAGCCTGGCCAGGCTGCCAGAGACTGGCCAATCAGAGCACAGCAGCAAAAACAATGCAGGGCTGAAGTTGGCAACTTTTCAGGTAAAGTTTAAAACTCTTTACCTGAACAAGTTATATCAAATCCCACAACTGGACGTTGTGGGATTTATTATAACAATTAATTTGATACCAAACTCTTTGTATCTGTCACTTAAGGGGACTTTTAAAATTAACATAAAGTCTCCCCATTCTAGCCTATGAAGGCCATTCACTACAATGAGGTAAAAACGAATTTGGCTGTTTTTACCTCACCAGGGCTTATAAAACTATTTTTATAAGGTCGCTGCTTATAGTTACATGGCACCCAGCCCTAGGGACACATAAGGCACACCTTAGTGGTGACTTATATGTAAAAATAAAGTAGTTTGAGACTTTGGAACTACTTTTAATTGCAAAGTCGAATTTGCATATAACTTTAATTTAAAAGCAGCCAGCAAGGGAGGCCTGCCTTTAAAATGACACTGGGCACCTCAGCAGTGCACCTATGGGTGCAATACCTATGCTGTGGTCCCTAAACCTACATGCCCTACCATATACTAAGGACTTATAGGTAGGTTGACTTAGCCAATTATAGTTAGCCTAATTTGCATATCCACTTTGCACAGAGCACTGGCCCTGGGACTGGTAAGCAGTACCCAGGGCACAGCCAAGAGTCAGTAACCACCAGTACCTGTCCAAAAAGTGTGGGGGTGACCAGGGCAAAAAGGAGGAGTTTCCTACACTATGGTTTTGTATATTTAAAATGTGAGCCTAACTAAAACGACCCTGTAACCTTTGGTTTTTAAGTGAATTTCTATGGGCTTTTTTAATTCTATTTCCTAACTATAACATCCCTGTAACCTTTGTTTTTTCAGTGAATTTCTATGCTTTTTTTAACTTATAGTAATTTTCATTACTATATTTTAATGCAACCACCGCCGTACGCAGCCTCAGCCAGGCCCTGAAGTCAACCCCCTATAAGCACCCAACCTTTCACCATGCACAGACTTCACCTGTGTTCACCAAAGGTTGCCTGCAAGACTTGGCCTGCGGCCAGACCCTGCCGCCAGACCCAGCGGCCAACCCCTCCAACCACCCAACCCTATGCTGTGCACAGCCCTTTGGCCGTGCGCAATGGAACTTGGTTCTGGGTGTCAGAATAGGTGTGAGGAATGTATCTGAGGGTGAGAGTGGCTGTGAGACTGTCTGGGTGTTTTAGTGGGTGTGTCATTGTGTGCGTGGGTCTGTGAGTGGGTACGTGAGGCTGTTAGTGGATCTGTGAATGGGTGCGTGAGGGTCTGACTGGGACTGTGTGTGTGTGTGTGCATGAGGGACTGAGTGGGTCTGCGAGTGGGTGCATAAGGGTCTGAGTACATGTGTGAGTGGGGGAAAAAGATTGTAAGAGAGAGAGAGAAAAAGAGTGAAAGGGAGAGAGATACAGACTATTTTAGGTTTTGATGTATGATCTACTTACAATTATATATTTCTGTACAATTTAAAATAAAAAACGTAGCTTCAATTTTTACAAATCAAAATAATTTTTAATTAAAAAAAAAGGAAGCAAGTCTGGCTAGACTCGAGCCCTGAGTCCCCAGTGTGAAGGCCTGAGACTTTCACACTGACCTATTGTTTTTTTTTTTTTTTTTTAAAGAATGTTTAGCCCTTTATGGGCAATCTGGGAGTACTAGGGAGCCTCAAGGGCTCCCCGGTGGTCCCTCCTTCTTTATTTATTTATTTTTAATATGTTTTACAAAAATGCTCTTACAGGCTATTTGGCACCGCAACGGAAGCCTTGCCATTGCTTCAGCATGCACAGAGCTGCTGTGACAGCAGACGGAGATGAAAGCTTTTGTTTTTGACAGCGGAACCTACTTGACAGGTCCTGCTGTCAAACACTGAAGTGTTTGCTGTGGCTTGGCTGGTGCTGCAGAGATGCGGCTTAGCCACAGCAAACAGCTGTTTTCGAGAAGTGAGGAGTGGCGGTCCCTAGGACCATCGGTGTCTCCACTAGAGGGGGCCACATGGCCACACCGCCAATGTTTGCATAGCCCTGGGGAGGTAGTTGTCTCTGGGGCTAAAGAGAGTTCCAAACAAACCCCCTTTCTTTTTTTAAATATTTGCCCTGAGGAGATGGTGATCCCCAAGGCAGCCCCACAAATCAATTACGTTTTGCCCAGGGTAGTGGTGGTCCCTGGGGCAGCATAAGAAGGCACGCGGCTCCCTGCATATTTAATCACAGCCTTGTGGAGGTGGTGGTCCTCAGGGCAGCAGACAGGCATGTGCCCCTCACATATTTAATCAATGCTGTGGGGAGGTGGTAGTCCCCAGGGCAGCAGAGGGCACGCGGCTCCCCAAATTACTATGGTAATGCCCTGGGGATTTGGTGGTCCCCTGGGAAGCGGGGGGGCATGCAGCCCCTAGCATATCGAATCAAAGCCCTTGTGAAGTGGGGAGGTGGCGGTACCTGGGGCAGCGGGAGGGGGCTTTATAATAATGAAGATCAGGAGTCTGCACTGGATCCTCCACGACTCTGTCTGTAAAATTAAAATAAATGTTTATTGGCCCTTGGGGGGATTCCTTTGGGACCCCACTACCAGAGCTAAGGGGTCAGGGTGTTCGTACCCTGGCCCCTTTTCTTTATTTTCTACTATTATATAATCGGCTCGGCTTTGATGTCTGATATACTTAGAATGAGGTATTTGTCTCTAATTTAAAATAAAAAATGAATTTGTTTTTTTTTGCATATAATATTGTTTTATTTAAAAAAAATATAAAAAAATGGAAATGACCTTCACACTGAGCTATGGGAGTTTCTTTTTTTTTTCTAAACAAATTTCTAGCCCCTTATCGGCTTATATATTAATTATTTAAAATAAAATAAAAATTAAAATAAAAAGCCCTTTAAGGACTATCTGGCACCTGGGGGATAGCCTTATGGGGTCCCCCAGTCCCTATATAAATATTCAATTAAATTAATATTATTTTTTTCATTAATAGATAATACGCCCTTTACAGGCTACCTGAAACTGCCGGGGAGGCCTTAAGGCTTCCCTTGCAGTGCCATTGCTTCAGCAAGCACTTAGCTGCATCAACATCAGCTTCCTGCTTGCTGAAGCATTTCATCTCTGACAGAGATGAAAGCTCTACTGTTTGACAGCTGGACCTGCATTAAAGGTCCTGCTGTAAAAAAAACAGAGTTTTTGCTGTGGGTTGGCTGCAGCGCTGTAGCCAAGCCACAGCAAACAGCTATGTCCTGGGGGTTTTCCCCAGAGGTTGGTGGTCTCTGGGCGCAGGTGGCTGTGTGATCCTGCATGCATTTAATTAAAAGCCCTGGGGGTTGGTCCCCAGGGCAGTGGGGGAGCTGTGGGGCCCCCATATTTAAAAATTGAAGGCCTGGGAGATGATGGTCCCCAGGGCAGCAGGGGGGCTGTGGGCCCCCCAGATATAAACAGAATGAAGGCTCCGGCAGCTGGTGGTCCTCGGAGCTGTGGGGGGTCATTACAGTAGCGCAAGTTTTAGTTAGTTCAGGTAACTATAACTGTTGAATTTCTCTGGTGTGGTGCAAGTAAATTCAGGACCTAACTATAACATCCCTGTAACCTTTGTTTTTTTCAGTGAATTTCTAAGTTTTTTTTAATTCTATTTCCTAACTATAACGTCCCTGTAACCTTTGTTTTTTAAGTGAATTTCTATGTCTTTTAAATCATATTTCCTAACTATAACGTCCCTGTAACCTTTGTTTTTTTTCAGTGAATTTCTATGGTTTTTTACCTTATAGTAATTTTTATTACTATACATTAATCCAACCACTGCCGCGCATGGCTCAAGGAATTTGTCCGCGGCCTATCTCTCTGGGTGTGAGAATTGGTGAAAGAGAGTTTATCTGGGGTTGGAGTGGCTGTAAGATTCTCTGTCTGGGTCAGATAGTTTGTGCATTAGTGTCTTGGTGGGGGTGTCAGTGTCTGAGTAGGTCTGTGAGTGAGTGCAAAAGGTTCTGAGTGGTCTGTGAGTAGGGTTTGAGTGTCCTAGTGGGTCTGCGTGAAGGTGCATCAGTGTCTCACTGTGTCTGTGAGTGGGTGCATCAGTGTCTGAGTGGGTCTGTGAGTGGGTGCTTGAGGGTTTCAATGGGTCTGTGAGTGGGTGCATGAAGGCTGAGTAGATTTGTGAGTGGTGCTTAACGGTCTAATTGGGTCTGTGAATGGGTGCATCACTGATTGGGTCTGTGAGTGGATGTGTCAGTGTCTGTTAGGGTCAGTGAATGGCTGCATGAGGTTATGTGAGTAGGGTATGAGTGTCCCAGTGTGTCCGTGTGCAGGTGCATCAGTGTCTCACTGGGTCTGTGAGTGGGTGTAGGAGGGTCTGAGTTGATTTGTGAGTGAATGCATCAGTGTCTGAGTGGGTCTATGAGTGGATATGTCCGTTTCTGTGGGTCTGAGAATGGGTGTGTGAAGTTCTGAGTGGGTTTGTGAGTGGGTGCATGAGGGTCTGAGTGGTTTTGTGAGTGGGTGTGTGAGGATCTGAATGGATCTGTGAGGGGTGAATGGGGGTCTGTGAGTGGATGTTTCAGTGTCTGTGTGTGTCTGTGATTGGGTGCATGAGAGTCTGAGTGGATTTGTAAGTGAGTGCATGAGGGTCTCAATGGATCTGTGAGCGGGTGCATGAGGGACAGTGTGGGTCTGTGAGTGGTTGTGTCAGTGGTTGTGTGGGGGTCTGTGAGTGAGTGCATGCGGGTCTGGGTCACTCAGTGAGTGGGTGCATCGGTGTCAGGGTTGGTCTGTGAGTGGATGTGTCACTGTCTGGGTGGGTTGGCGAGTGGGTGCACCAGTGTCTGAGTGGATCTTTCAGTTGAAGGATTAGTGTCTGAGTGGGTCTGTGACTGGGTGTGTGGGGGTAAGAGTGGGTCTGTCAGTGGGTGTGTGAGGAGGGTACGAGTGGTTCAATGAATGGGTGTGTCAGTCTCTGAGTGTAATTGGGTGCATAAGTCTCTGAGTGGTCTGAGTGTATGTATGAGTGTCTCAGTACGTGTGTGTGTGGGTGCATCAGTGTCTCACTGGGTCTGTGAGTGAGTGCATCAGTGTGTGAGTGGGTCTGTGAGTGGGTGCATGAGGGTCTCAAGGGTACTGTGAGTGGATGCATATGGGTCAGTTGATTTGTGAGTCAGTGTGTGAGGGTCTGAATGGGTCTGTGAGAGAATGTATCGGTGTCTGAGTGGGTCTATGAGTGGATGTGTCTGTGAGTCTGTGATTGGGTGTCTAAGGGTCTGAGTGGGTCTGTGAGTGGGTTCGACAGTGTCTAAGTGGGTGTGTGAGTCAGTGCATGAGGGTCTGAGTTGATTTGTGAGTGGGTGTGTGAGGGTCTAAATGGGACTGTGAGTGGGTGATTAAGGGAGTGTGTGGGTCTGTGAGTGGATGTGTGAGGGTCTGAGTGGGTCAGTGAGTGGGTGCATCAGTGTATGAGTGGGTCTGTGAGTGGGCGCATGAGGCTCTGAGTGGTTGTGAGTAGGTGTATGAGTGTCTCAGTGGGTCTGTGTGTGGGTGCATCAGTGTCTCACTGGGTCTGTGAGAAAGGTAGCTGTTGGTCCGAGAAAAAACCCTTTTTGTTATTTGTTGTAAATCTGTTCAGTAGTTTCTGAGCTATTGAAGAAAAAGAAATATAAATATCTAGGGAAATGGAGGCTCAGTGATCCGAAATTCCCTGTGCTGATATCTGATTTGCTGCCAACACTTCAACCAGGAAGTGGTGGCAGCCATTTTGGGACTTGAACTCAGCTGAGTTCCAAAAATAAAGTTAAAGATAAAGAAAAGGGGGTAAGGTAGAAATGCACTGACCCCCTAGCCACTGTGCTGTCCTCCAGTGACCCCCACCAGGGCCAAAAAGTATTGTATTTTGAAATTTTTCAAAGAAACCACAGAGGATCCGCAATCCTGCAAAAAAAAAAAATTAAGTGCAGTATCCTGCGTTTGTTTAAAGTTTAGCCCAAGAGTGAGCCAGGACCTGGGAGGCATACCTGATATAACAAGCATTTGCAACGCAAAGGGTCTAACGTTTGCTCGAGTTAGAGCTAGTAGCATTTTAAATTCCTAACTGGACTTTTCTTCCCACATAAATTGAAAATGAAAGGTAAAACAGTTGACATAAGTGTAAGGAAATGCCTCCTTGGCATGGTTACCCCCTGACTTTTTGCCTGTGCTGATGCCAAGTTATGATTTGAAAGTGTGCTGTGGCCTGCTAACCAGGCCCCAGCACCAGTGTTCTTTCCCTAACCTGTACTTTTGTTTCCACAATTGGCACACCCTGGCATCCAGGTAAGTCCCATGTAACTGGTACCCCTTGTACCAAGGGCCCTGATGCCAGGGAAGGTATCTAAGGGCTGCAGCATGTCTTATGCCATCCTGGGGACCCCTCACTCAGCACAGACACACTGCTTGCCAGCTTGTGTGTGCTAGTGGGGATAAAAAGACTAAGTCGACATGGCACTCCCCTCAGGGTGCCATGCCAACCTCACACTGCCTACAGGTATAGATAAGTCCCCCCTCTAGCAGGCCTTACAGCCCAAAGGCAGGGTGCACTATACCATAGGTGAGGGCATAAGTGCATGAGCACTATGCCCCTACAGTGTCTAAGCAAAACCTTAGACATTGTAAGTGCAGGTTAGCCATAAGAGTATATGGTCTGGGAGTCTGTCATGCATGAACTCCACAGCACCATAATGGCTACACTGAAAACCGTGAAGTTTGGTATCAACCTTCTCAGCACAATAAATGCACACTGATGCCAGTGTACATTGTATTGTAACATACACCCCAGAGGGCACCTTAGAGGTGCCCCCTGAAACCTTAACCAATTACCTGTGTAGGCTGATTGGTTTAGCAGCCTGCCACACACCAGACATGTTGCTGGCCACATGGGGAGAGTGCCTTTGTCACTCTGTGGCTAGTAACAAAGCCTGTACTGGGGGGAGATGCTTCACACCTCCCCCCTGCAGGAACTGTAACACCTAGCAGTGAGCCTCAAAGGCTCAGGCTTCGTGTTACAATGCCCCAGGGAACTCCAGCTAGTGGAGATGCCTGCCCCCTGGACACAGCCCACCACTTTTGGCGGCAAGGCCGGAGGAGCTCATGAGAAAAACAAGGAGGAGTCACTGGCCAGTCAGGACAGCCCCTAACGTGTTCTGAGCTGAGGTGACTCTGACTTTTAGAAATCCTCCACCTTGTAGATGGAGGATTCCCCCAATAGGATTAGGGATGTGCCCCCCTCCCCTCAGGAAGGAGGCACAAAGAGGGTGTAGTCACCCTCAGGGTTAGTAGCCATTGGCTACTAACCCCCCGGACCTAAACACAACCCTAAATCGAGTATTTAGGGGCTCCCAGAACCTAGGTAACTAGATTCCTGCAACCTAAGAAGAAGAGGACTGCTGAACTGAAAAACCTGCAGAGAGGACGGAGACACCAACTGCTTTGACCCCAGCTCTACCGGCCTGTCTCCCCACTTCTAAAGACACTGCTCCAGCGACGCGTTCCCAGGGTCCAGCAACCTCTGAAGCCTCAGAGGACTACCCTGCATCTAGAAGGACCAAGAACTCCTGAGGACAGCGGCTCTGTTCCCCAAAGACTGTGACTTTGCAACAAAGAAGCAACTTTGAAACAACACACATTTCCCGCCGGAAGCGTGAGACTTTGCACTCTGCACCCGACGCCCCCGGCTCGACTTGTGGAGAACAAACACCACAGGGAGGACTCCCCGGTGACTACAAGACCGTGAGTAGCCAGAGTTGACCCCTCCTGAGCCCCCACAGTGACGCCTGCAGAGGGAATCCCGAGGCTCCCCCTGACCGCGACTGCCTGCTTCAAAGACCCGACGCCTGGGAAAGACTCTGCATCCGCAGCCCCCAGGACCTGAAGGATTCAACCTCCAGTGCAGGAGTGGCCACCAGGTGGCCCTCTCCCTTGCCCAGGTGGTGGCTACCCCGAGGAGCCCCCCCTTGCCTGCCTGCATTGCTGAAGAGACCCCTTGGTCTCCCATTGAATCCTATTGCGAACCCGGCGCTTGTTTGCACACTGCACCTGGCCGCTCCCGTGCCACTGAGGGTGTACTTTCTGTGCTTACTGGTGTCCCCCCGGTGCCCTACAAAACCCCCCTGGTCTGCCCTCCGAAGACGCGGGTACTTACCTGCTGGCAGACTGGAACCGGGACACCCCCTTCTCCATTGAAGCCTATGCGTTTTGGGCACCACTTTGACCTCTGCACCTGACCGGCCCTGAGCTGCTGGTGTGGTAACTTTGGGGTTGCTCTGAACCCCCAACGGTGGGCTACCTTGGACCCAAACTTGAACCCCGTAGGTGGTTTACTTACCTGCAAAAACTAACAAACACTTACCTCCCCCAAGAACTGTTGAAAATTGCAGTGTCTAGTTTTAAAATAGCTATATGTCATTTATGTGAAAACTGTATACGCTATTTTGGTAATTCAAAGTTCCTAAAACTCCTACATGAAATACCTTTCATTTGAAGTATTACTTGTAAATCTTGAACCTGTGGTTCTTAAAACAAACTAAGAAAATATATTTTTCTATACAAAAACCTATTGGCCAGGAATTGTCTCTGAGTGTGTGTTCCTCATTTATTGCCTGTGTGTGTACAACAAATGCTTAACACTACCCTCTGATAAGCCTACTGCTCGACCACACTACCACAAAATAGAGCATTAGAATTATCTCTTTTTGCCACTATCTTACCTCTAAGGGGAACCCTTGGACTCTGTGGATGCTATTTCTTACTTTGAAATAGTACATACAGAGCCAACTTCCTACAATAAGTGAGCCCATTCAAAGCACCAAAGCCCCATGAGCCTGAGCCCGAAGGGGAGACACAACAGGAAAAAGTAATTTGGTCGCAGTTAATCGGCAAACGTGCAATTATCCATGTGACAGGATCGGTATCCAAGGCGGTAGCAAACCCGCCCCAAGGAGGGACAAATGTAAAGCATTTACCAATGATAATAAACGATTTATGAAAGGCAAGCCCATGAACAAGTCATAGTAATGGGCGTGCAGTGGGTGTGGTTAAAAGCCCACAGAGAGATTACAACAGGTCAAAGCACTTGCGAGCTCAACCTAATGAATAAGTTAGACACGTCCAGTGCTAGCCTCATCATATCGCTTTTTTCCCCAAGCGAAGATAAAGCCAATATGTCTCACCTATGTGAGACCTTTTGTCAATCTTCTTTGCCATGTTGTACAGCTGCGCGGCTGCTGTGCAGCATGGTTCAAAATATAATAAAATTTAAAAGCTCCATGATGGAGCAACCATTGACTTTTAGAACTTTTTTTAAACTTTCAGCCATGTTGCATAGCAACCGCGCTGCTGTACATAGCTAATAAATAGCATAGACAAAGCCAATAGATCTTGCATAAGTACGACCTATTAGCTTTGCTATTGTTTGTGGGTTTTAGGCAAGAGTTTATTAAGTGATTTTCCCAGGATCGCAGTAGGTTAATCGTGCTGGATTCGAACTTTGCTCATCAGTTTTTAAGTCGGCCGTTAGATTGTGGTATGACATAAATATACGTACATTATATATATATATATATATGTATATGTATATATATATATATATATATATGTTTGTAAATGTAAACTTTAACACATCTTTACAATAAAGTCACAGAGAAGATGTGAATAAAATCTCAATAATCAATGAACGTTGAGGGATAACAAAAGAATGTTGTTGTCGCACTTGAGAAACTAGCAAATAATAAATAGAATGCTGTTGTCACACTTGAGAAACCAACCAATAATCAATCTGTCTACTATATAGATATACTTTAGTTTATTAAATAAGAGTAACCCTGCACTCGCAGGGCTTTCAAAAACTGAGTGAAACTCTTAAAATGTTCCTCTCCATGGAAAGCTTTAGTAAAAGACAAAAAATGTATTTGGTTTGAAGAGAAACTAGAGTATACATTTCATGGTTGCCTTCTGTGGTGCCAGGAAACACCGTTCCACAGACTGTCAGGGTGATTTAGTTTACTAAGTTCATCTTAAAAAACCCTTTAAAATACAACCAATTTATAATAATTGTTGTAATCCAGTACATTGATAAAACACTTATTGCCACCAAAGGAAACAAAAGGAGGACTCAGAAGTGACACAGAATTATGGGTATGTCAATTCAGTCACAGGTCACATGACTGGAAATTCTGCACCACAATAGTTTCCCTACTCAAGTCGTAATGTTGGCTCCTTTAACTCTGCACATTTTGAATGGTGCCTCACACAGGCTTTTATGAGGACCAATGGCACCCATGAAGAGGATTTATATATCCCTACGTCAAAGCATGCTCGCTGGCTCATTGCTATTCTTTCCGAGACAATGAATGAGCCACTGTGTGTTTTACTGGAAGCCTATAAGGCTGCATCAGCTGCTGTAATAAAACAAGTATTGGCAAAGAGGAACGAGTTAGAGCTATTAGAGTTGTAAATTCCTAACTGGTCTTTACTTGCCACATAATTGAAAATGAAAAGTAAAACAGTTGACATAAGCAAGCTGATTCAAAACGTCACAGCCGCCATGAGCACGAAAGAGAGACACAAAAGGAAAAAGAACTTCGCTCGCAGTCAAATGTATCAGAAAAAGTGCAATTGTCCATGTACAGGGTCAGTGGCCAAGGCGGTAACAAAACTGCCCCAAGGAGGGACAAACATAAAGCATTTAACAATGATAACAGATAGATTACAACAGGCCAGAGCGCTTGTGCGTTCTGCCTAAAAAGATTGGGAGGTGGGCACATGCGGCCCCTTCTGAGGGTCTTTAGAGCCCCGGGGACCACCATCTCCCTGTGGCTTTATACAAAAATTGAAGGGGGGCCTCAAGGACCCCCCTCCTGTAGCTCAGAAGAGCTCTAGGGACCACCACCTCCCTGGGGCTTAAGTACTAAATTGGAGGGGGACTGCGCAGATCCCCCTCTGTGTCCCTGAAGGGCCCTTGGGACCACCACCTCCCCAGGGCCACAAATACAAATAAAGGGGGAAGGGGGATGCACGGTCCACCTCCTGTGTCATATTTGGCCCTCAGCACCACCACCTCCCGGGGGGCTGGCCCTATGCAAAAGAAAGGAGGGGGCCATGTGGCACCCCCTCCTGGAGCCACTAATGGCCCTGAGGACCACTATCCACCAGGGCTGGCTCCCTATCTCCTGAGGTGCCCATCCTCAGGAAATAGCAGTTTGATTTTCCTTGCAGGAGCTTTGACAGCTCCTGCCATGCAAGAGCAAACAGAAACTCCGTTCCCAGCAGGTGGGAGCAGGAAAAGTGCTCCCTCTCACTGGGATCGGAGTATTCATCTGTTTCCCTGCCCAGCAAAACAGATGAAAGGATTGCTCATGCACGCAGGGAGCAGCATTTTTCGGTACTCACTGCATGCAGGAGCAATGCTGGCTCCCATGGAGACAAGGATTTGGCAGGGGCATTGAGGCTCCCACTGCAGCCCCCCTAGTTTGTAGCATATTTAACTCTTTGTCATTATCTCCACAAGAGGATTCATGTTATAAGTAGGAAGACTCACCAGAAACAATCACATTAGCCAGGAGTACCTTTGCTTCATGGAGATTGAACTCTTTGAAGTCTTGTCATATTCACCATGAGAGGATTCATGTTATCAGTATGAATATGCTAAAGGAACAATACATGCCAACATTACTTACACAGAAGGTCACTGGAGCCATTACCTCAGGACCTTTACACAGATGTAGTGTGCAAAATACACTATACATTTTACCTAATAAGTTGGCACTTCCCAGTTAACTAGTAGAAAGTACTCCAGTTGAGAAGACATTTGACACAAATCTATGGCCTCTTCCAAGCAGGTCATGATCCATTCTGGTAGTGACGCTCATTTCACAGAAATAAAAGCTCAGCGGGAAGCACTTACAAATATTAACAAAGCACGTGCCCCAGTTGAAGCCCCGCTTTCGTAAAAAGCAAACCATCTGAACTTGTTGGTCTTGGCCAAGGCAAAGCATGTATGTTTTGTCTGACGCAAGAACTGGCCATGCGTAATGTGGGGTTGGATGCTTACGAGGATTGGTCGAATGACCTGGCCTATGGTCAGGCCATGAGACCAACCTCCACTGTGCACGGCCAAAGGCCATGTGTGGCGGGAGATTTGATGTCTAAAGGGGGTTGGCCGCAAGGCACTGCCAAAGGCCTTGTGTGGAGAGGGTTTAAATGCCAACAGGGGTATGGCTGCAGAGCCTGGCCACAGGCCAGTCCCTGCAGCCAGCCCCTGTCATGCAAGGCCAAAGGTCATGCATGGTGAGGGGTTGGATACCTAGAGAGGGTTAGGGTTTGATCAACATAAGGTAATTTAATATTACTTAAACCTTATAAATTCACTAAAAAAACAAAGGTTACAGGGACATTATAGTTATGAAGTAGAATTTAAAAAGCCTTAGATATTCACAGAATAAAACGTAGGTTTGGAGAAATGTTATAGTTAGCTTCTGAAATTACATGTGAAAAACCATTGAAATTCACCTGTTATTGTAGAGTTATTTCAAATAACTAAAACTCTTGCCCCAAGGTAACTATAACTTGTGCCCATAATGGTTGCAGGGAAGTTATAGTTAGACTGACGTTTAACTGAGACAAAATTGGTTTTGTATGAGTAAAACGTCAACTATAACATCCCTGTATCCTTTTACCTCATGTTAATACAAAGATAGCTGCATGAGGCCTTCAGCTCTGCGTGGCAGGGGTTGGCCACAGGACCTGCAGCCAACCCACACCCACGCATGCATCTAACTCCAGGATGCACCTTCAGCCATGCACAGCAGGTTTTGGTATGTGACTGGGTGTTTCTTTTTTTCATTATTTTTTGGATCTGTTTCCTACGTGGATATACACTGGGGCAGGGTCACACTTATCCCCGTGGTATATCCGCCATTCAGCCCCCCAAAAAATAAGCAATTTTCTGCCAATAAGGGGTCCCTGAGGAACCCCTCCATGGGTCATATTATGGAAAGTTCATCGGGGACATAACTGGCATGTGTGCCCCCTTTGTATCCTCCAGGGCACTTTGGTATGACAGAAAGGGCAGCAGACGCTTGTGCAGCCCTTTCTATAATTCAGATAGCATTGGCCCATATTTAGTGTCAGCGTTATTACCAGAGGGTGTTTCTTCATTTGCATGGGGCATGGCCTTGTAGAACCTCAATAAAGGAAACACAGACAACTGTCAAGTTTCATATGCAAATGTTTATACATGAATTCATAGGCACAAGTGCTTGACAGCTGCATGCCCAATTTGTGGACCTTCCATTCGGTCTTTTATTCATGAAAACCACAAAAGGTGTAAAAATGTGCATTGAGTCATAACCCAGAAATAATGATTACTAAATAATGATAACTTCATCTTTATAATTAGATAAATATAATGAGATAAGTCAAACTAAAATGACAACTATTGATAGAAGCGTAAAACAAAATGGCTGTGGGTGTGACATTTGCATGTCCCATAGTGGGGACTTTCTAATGTGCAAATACATTTATACTGCCCAATTCCTACCCAATCAAAATCCAGGTCTTTAGGCGTTTGGCTGTATATGGTCATGGATGTGTCTAACTATTGCTGTCTCCGGGCAGGCAAGGCACTGCATCCCACATGAGATACCCTTTTGTGCAAGCCTTGCATTACGAGCTGCTCAGCAGAGTACATTAGTTTATCTGCGGTCATGAAACCTTTGGGCACGTCTTGCAGGCCTTGTCATCACTTTTGATGGATGATGGATTCCACATAAAATAAAACAAGCTTCCATGCAAATGAGGGAGTTCCTTTTCTTCTGTGGCCGCGCTATATTATAGACACAGGCACAGAGGCAAATACGCTGCCAAGAGGTTCTCTGTAAGTGCGCCCCCCTAACGGCACCCCCTGGAGAGGGGAAATGGGGTCCTATAACCCCCCCAGACATCCCCTTGCGTGCGGTGCAGTTACTCAAAGAGTTGTTGTAGTAAGCCTCACATTTTAAATGTGCAAAACGGAAGAAATTCACTAGTTATAGTTAGAGTTACCTCAAGTAACTATAACTTGTGCCCTAAGGTATCTATGTTGTTATGTAAACCAAAAGTTTAAACTTAGACCAAAAGTCTAACTTTACTAGTAGTAGTATGTTAGAAATGGGGTCTTTGGTTGGCAGTCAGGTTACACCCTGTCCAAGTAAGGACCCTCACTTTAGTCAGTGTAAGTCACACTCAATCTAAATTATCCTGTGTGGTAGCTTGGCACTGAGCAGTCAGGCTTAACTTAGAAGGCAATGTGTTAAGTATTTGTGCAATAAATCATACAATACCACCATATAGCACCACAAAAATACACCACACAGTGTTTAGAAAAATATATCATATTTATCTGGTTAAATGCAGGTCAAAACGATCAAAGATGCAATAAGTAAATGTAGAGATATCACTGAAAAGTGATATAAAGGTTCTTAAGTCTTTTAAAAGCAAACAAAGTCTCTTTCAAGCACAAAGTACCTGGTTCACATGAAAAATCTCCACGAAGAACCGCAGAAGAGGAGAAGCGTGGAAACAAAGGGGTGTGCGTCGATTTCTCAGGCCTCACATGGCGATGCGTCATTTAGTTTCCAAGCAGGGATGGCTGTGCATCAATTTCCGGTGCTCGGTCATGGATCCTCTTCGGGTTGCAGGGTTTTCAGATGCCCCGGGGAGGGTGCGTGGATTTCCTGCGCTGGCAGGACGAAGTCACAGGAGCTGTGTCGATCCGGTGGGTGTTGCGTCAAATTTTCTACCGCATGGCAGGCGCTGCTTCAATTCCTCTCTGGAAGTCAGGCTGCGTCATTCCGGCTTGGCTATGCATCGATCCAGTGGGCGTGCGTCGAATTTCCGGTCGCTACACTGGTGCTGTGTCGATCTTCTCATTGCGAAGTCAGGCTGCCTCGTTCCGGTTCGGCGTGCTGTGAAATTTTCACCGAGGTGCAGGCTGTGCGTCGTTTCTGGCAAGCTGTGCATCGAATTTCGCTGCACAAGGTGTTCTTTTTGAAGAGATGAAGTCTTTTTGGTCCTGAGACTTCAGGGAACAGGAGGCAAGCTCTATCCAAGTTCTTGGAGAGCACTTCTTCACCTCAGCCAGAGAGCAGCAAGGTAGCAGGGCAACAGCAAGGCAGCAGTCCTTCACAGAAAGCAGTCAGGTGAGTCCTTTGGGCAGCCAGGCAGTTTTTCTTGGCAGGATGCAGGTTCTGGTTACAAGTTTCTTCTCTAGGAAGTGTCTGAGTTGGTAGGGGCAGAGGCCCAGTTTATATACCCATATGTGCCTTTGAAGTGGGGGAGACTTCAAAGAGTGACTTAGAAGTGCACCAGGTCCCCTTTCAGTTCAATCCTGTCTGCCAGGGTCCCAGTAGGGGGTGTGGCAGTCCTTTGTGTGAGAGCAGGCCCTCCACCCTCCCAGCCCAGGAAGAGCCATTCAAAATGCAGATGTATGAAGGTGAGGCTGCGTATCCTGTGTTTGGGGTGTGGCTGAGTGAATGCACAAGGAGCTGTCAACTAAACCCACCCGGATGCAGTTGTAAGGCACAGAAAGATTTAAGTGCAGAGAAACGCTCACTTTCTAAAAGGGACATTTCTAAAATAGTAATACTAAATCCAACTTCACCAGTCAGCAGGATTTAATGTCACCATTCTGGCCATACTGAAACTGCACACACAGGCCTTGCAATGGCAGGCCTGAGACAAGGTTAAGGGGCTACTTAAGTGGGTGTGTCGCGTAGGCTCTCATTATCCTAATGAGACTACTGGATTTTTGGGTGGCAAGATTGTTCACAGTGTGGGGGACTAAGTCTGACCCACGGCGAAGGACCCTTGTCACCCCAAATCCGGGGTAAGCTCCGGCTAACTAGCAGTGCCTTATCTTTCCCAAAGGGAAGAGACAATTGGGCAGCCGAACGCATGACATCTTAGTGCTTCCCAGGGAAGTCGTGGTCACTCAGGTCACAACCAGTTCTCTCATACACAGTGTGGTCTCATATATAAATGACAAAGGCAGTTTGAGTTTTACAGATTAGTTTAATAAAACGACTGCATTTTAGATAACAAGGCGTGAGCCGCAATAACCAGAACCATACAACAAAGTAGGATTGAAATAGTAATGAGGAGAGTGAAACATAAGAATAATGCTATCATAATGCAACTAGGTTACGTTCGCTCTCTAAGTTATATTTTGAGCACAGCATGTTAAGCTCTAAGCCTGTCTTTCAGGTTCCCCAGGGAGGACATCAACCCTCATACCTGAGCAAAAGCCAGTGATCTGGATCAGCATCTGCAACAGGGCAGTCAGCATATAGTTGTGGGTTCCTGGTTGGAATCTCCCTCTTACGTGTACCAGGACTAGAAAGTGTTTTTATAACTAACACGCCGGTTTTCAAAGAAATGTCCCTACTTAAGAATGTCTACGAACCCTAAAGACTAAGGCCCATATTTATACTTTTTGACGCAAAACTGCGCTAACGCAGTTTTGCGTCAAAAAAATTAGCGCCGGCTAACGCCATTCTGAAGCGCCATGCGGGCGCCGTATTTATTGAATGACGTTAGCCAGCGTTAGCCGCCGGCGCCGTCTGGTGTGCGTTAAAAAAAACAACGTACACCAGGCCGCGCCGGCGTAGGGGGATATGGGGCTGGAGCGTCAAGAAATGGGGCAAGTCAGGTTGAGGACATTTTTTGCGCCTCAACCCGATTTACGCCATTTTTTTTCACTCCCAACTCCATAGAAATGACTCCTGTCTTAGCAAAGACAGGAGTCATGCCCCCTTGCCCAATGGCCATGCCCAGGGGACTTTTGTCCCCTGGGCATGGTCATTGGGCATAGTGGCATGTAGGGGGGCACAAATCAGGCCCCCCTATGCCACAAAAAAAAATAAAAAAAATCACTTACCTGAACTTACCTTAATGTCCCTGGGATGGGTCCCTCCAGCCTTGGGTGTCCTCCTGGGGTGGGCAAGGGTGACGGGGGGTGCCTGGGGGCATGGGAGGGCACCTCTGGGCTCCTTCAGAGCCCACAGGTCCCTTAACGCCTGCCTTTTGCAGGAGCTAAAAAACGGCGCAAAAGCGGCCGTACATCATTTTTTTTGACCCGCCCACTCCCGGGCGTGATTTTTGCCCGGGAGTATAAATCCGACGCACATGCCTCGGAGTCGATTTTTTAGACGGGAACACCTACCTTGCATATAATTAACGCAAATTAGGTGTCCACGCTAAAAAATGACGCTAACTCCATGGACTTTGGCGCTAGACGCGTCTAACGCCAAAGTATAAATATGGAGTTAGTTTTGCGTCGGAATTGCGTAAAAAAAAACGACGCAATTCCGGCGCAAACGGAGTATAAATATGCCCCTAAACTTCTACCACGTCTATCGGCAATGTACCAGACTGTATCCTTGACTGAAGCACAGAGCGAGCAAGAATGTATTGTTTGAGAACTTCAGAGCTGAAGTAAGCTAAACAGTGTGATAGAAGAAAATAAAACAAGACCGTGAAACTGGTTATTGTAAAATAACAGTGCGAAGCTAAATAAAATGCATCTAGGGCAAAGTGCACAGAGGCCTACTACTTTAAGCAAACGTGCATAAAGCTACATTAAAAATGGCTACACTACAGGTGGCACAATCACTGCTGCAGGCCCACTAGTAGCATTTAATCTACAGGCCCTGGGCACACATAGTGCACTCTACTAGGGACTTATAAGTAAATTAAATAGTCCAATTGGGTATGAACCAATGCTACCATGTTTAAAGGGAGAGAGCATATGCACTTTAGCACTGGTTAGCAGTGGTAAAGTGCGCAAAGTCTTAAAACCAGCAAAAACAGTATCTAAAAAGTGGAGGGAGGGAGGCAAAAAGTTAGGGGTGACCACCCTAAGGCTCTCAGGTCTAACATAGTAGTACTAGAAGTAAAGTTAGACTTTTGGTTTAAGGGCCTGATTCCGAGTTTGGCGGTCCAACAACCAGACCGGCATGTTGGCGGTCCTAGAAAGACCGCCACACTGGCGGTGTTCCAGATGGCCCTATTATCAGTTTTATTGGCAGAAAAGCCGACCGCCAACCAACAAAAGAAGACCGTCAGTAGCCCGTCAGCCTGGATATAGATGGGCTGACATCCAGAGCTGTCAGCACCATGCCAACCACTGAGCATAATATAATCACACAGTTGTTGTGACAGTTCTTTTGTGGTGGTCAGGACCACAGTGATTCGCAGTTAGCAAAGTAACAGACAATTGCACATTGGATGAATTGAAAAACAACACAGCTGACACACATTGCTCCAGTGGACACACCTGCAAAGTACACTATAAAACACACCACTTTACAGATCACAATCCTTTGCATTTACTCAGAAAGACAAAGAAGTCTGAGCAACTTTTATTCAGTAGAGCACATAGATTAGGCACCCCCTTTTTTCACCATCCAATTGAGCACCCTGCGCACACTTTTGTACATTCACACCCTATTGCACTTCCCCTGTCAAGTAAGAACCTGTGACCCTTAATATTTTTTCCCACCATGCCACGTAAAAAAAATCATGGTGGATGAAATTATAAGAGTAGAGCCATAATTGTTTGAAGCATACATCCAGCACACTCCCCTCAGTAGGAAATTGGAAATGTGGGAGAGGATTGTTGACAGAGTAAATGCTGTAGGCACCACCCTGTGCACAAAGGAGGACATTAGGTATAGGTGAAACAACCTCGGGCATGGTCCATTCCCTGGTCTCCAAGCACCAGCTGCAGGCCAAGAAGGCTGGTAGTGGCCCTCCCAGTGCCCCACTAATACTCTTTCTCTGGGAGGAGAAGGTCTTGGCCATCCTGAGAGCTTGACAGAAATACCAGGGGGAGTGGAGTCTTGTCAGTTACAGCACAAAAAAGGTCACCAAAATGCATTGTCATGCACGCTCACAGCTCACCTTTACCCACTGTCTTGTTCATGTGCCTCACCAATATTCAATACCCAGAGTATCTGAGTTTAAACACTCTCGGTGTGTATCATTGGAACCAACATCCCACACCATATATCAGAAAACACATGCATTGACCCATTGCATGTCCCAAAATAATTTATGCTCAAACATAAATGCAGCCTGTATATGGATAAGTAAAATTCATCAGTTATCAAGCATTGGGGAGTAGTGAGGGTGACCTGACTACAAATCCCAGGAGTCACTGTTTCATCAACGCCTACCATCAGCCCAGTGTTCTCTTGTCCACAGACAGCCGTTTGACCACTCACAAATGAAGTTTACTCACCTGGGAGTGATCAACCACAGATCATGCTCAAATCAGAGACATCTCGATTTGGTAACCAAGATAAAACTAGTGAGGACAGAAAGGACAGCTTACCCTTTGTGCACAACAAGTATTCCTAAGATCTCACGATGCATCACCAAGGTGGCAGCAGCAGCCGACACATTGACACAGCACTGTGCTCATTATGACTCCAGTCACATATGCAACACAGTCCTGGGTCTGCCTGCATCCCACTCAACTAGGCCTCCATATGGTCAAAAACATATCTTGCATATCCACTGTGTTGGATGCACTGGGGGCATGATGTCATTTTCAGGCCATTCTCCCAAGTGCAACTGATCTGCACTTCTCAGCAGCTGCTTGAGTTAAAATGAGTTGGCATGCTTTTCAATCCACCTAATACCATGGTTGCTTGCCACAATTGGATTAACTACAACCTAACTTTGCATAAGGTCTCTACTTACTGTAAGTCTAAATTGTTAGAAGTAGATTTCACAATACAAACAGTAACAATGTACATTTCACATCAACAGGTGGATCTGAGCACACCGGGGCCATGGAACAGAGTAGCACTACCCCCCTGGATGAAGCCCTTAGTGACGCAGACACTCAGGGATGTCTGGACATGAAGAACGGTTCTGGCTCATCTGGGAAACCAGGTCAGACAGCAACAGTGAGTCTCATTGTGCCCACAATGTCACCACCCAGCCCTGTTGCTTTAACATTCACCCCCAACCTGTGTCACGAGCACGTCTACCATCTCGTGCCCCCAGTCCTAGATCCTGAGGTGCAGTGCAATACTTTGGACAATGAGGGTCCAGGACCCAGTAGGAGAGCACACCCTGCGGCAAGGGTACAGGCCTGTGGGGATAGGGTACATAGAGACATGTGGGAATAGATGGAGGCCCACAATACCAACATGGCTTTCCTAACAGGGATGTTAAGGGACATATGCACCACCCTGAGCAGGGCTTTGCAACACCAGTCTACTCCTTCCTTTGGCCAATCGACAGCAGGCCCAGCTGCTCAAACTAAAAAATGTATTGGTGTTCAGCACATAGGCTATTAATATGTCAGGACTATTGGAAATCAAAAATGATGGACACATACTGAGTAAATGAACAGGTACAGACCCCCAGACCACAGAAGGAAGAGATTTGTCAAGCATTGTCCTGTAGAATAGGCAAACATTGACATGGTTGATGTCATCTGCTTAACCTTAACACATCCCACACCAAAGTAAATTCAACATCACATAATCCAAGATATAGACAGATGGTACTACAACAGTCCCTGATCACAGGCCCATCATAATCCAATGCCCATGGATCTGGTGGTAAACCACAAATATATGTCAATGTTGTGGCACAGACACTGTGCCCTACAATGATGAAACACATCTACAGCTTCCTACAGGTCATACAAAAAGACTGTTTAGCCAATGTGAAGGAAACATGACTTGGTCGTATGTTAAGACTATATATTTTATGCCCACATGATTCATCAGGCCCGCCATGATATACAAAAAAGCCCAATGGGCACTTCTGACCTTCCACCCAAACACTGTGCAAGCTGTCTTGGCACAGGGCTCATACACTCAAACTCTGTGACCTACATACCTGGAACCAACCATGTCCACTTCGTAAGTCCGAACAGCATCAAATATCTCCTAATGTCACACCTCTGAAAAGCCCACATGAAGATGTTATTGTGAAGGTACCTGTCCAACAAACTGAGCAGGGAGTATAGGCAGTCATTATGAACATGGTGGGAAAGACCGCCGACCGCCGTGGCGGCGGTGAACAGAATTCAGCCGGCGGCGGCGAATGGAAACCCGCCATATAATGAACCAAAAACCCAACCCCGCCAAACATTCCCACACCACCACTCCCCGCCAGGACGCTGTCGGCGGGAATCCCGGCCCAACCCACCCCACCACCGCCAAGCACACCCACATCCCGCCCTCCAAATAATGATGCACATATCACCTCAGCGGACAGTAGAGGCTGGATGACCATTGGCGGCTGCGACTGCCACGGGCGGAAAGTAGGCCCAACAGCAACCAGTGCACACATTGGATAGGCTTAGCACCCACACACCTGACACACATCCAGAACACCATAAAACACCCCCAGACACACCCCACAATCCCTTGCAAGGAAACCAGGACCAGAAGATGGAGAGCACCAGAGCCAGACAGAGAATGCCAGCAGACAGGACACGCATAGCGACCCACACAAGAGCACCCAAACACCCTCCCCAGTCCCGACGCCATCCACCACCCTCACCATGTCCCCCCCGAAAATCCACGCTTCACTGAAAGGGAGCTAAGGACCATGGTGGACGAGATCCTAAAAGTGGAGCCACAAATATTCGGTTCTGAGGTGCAACACACACCCATTGCCCGGAAAATGAAGCTGTGGCAGACCATTGTCAATAGGGTGAATGCAGTGGGACACCATCCACGCACCAGGGACGACATCCGCAAGAGATGGAATGACCTGCGGGTGAAGGTCCAGGCCATGGCATCCAGGCATCACATCGCAGTGCAGAAGACTGGGGGAGGACCACCACCAACACCACCCGACTACACCGACTGGGAGGAGAAGGTACTCGCCATCCTGCACCCAGAGGGACTCACTGGAGGAATGGACTCAGGTAAGTCGTCTACATTTACCCCATATACACCATACCTATAATGCAAGCACCAACCCACCCCACCCACCCACCTAGACCCACACTCCTCCCAGCCATTACCCGCCACATCCACCACCCTGCATCACCCACAACTCACTACCAGGCCAACATCACTCCCGTTGTGCACAGCCACCCACCCCTGCACGTACCCACAATGGAATAATAACCCCCACCACAATGTAACCCCACCACTGCCATTAAATGCAATGTCCACCTCACAAAGGCACCCCTGAAGGCCACTGAAAGGCACACCAGCACTAAATTGCACAGTACAGCCCACCCCAAACTCTCCTGCATATGTAAAAAACATTTCTATGTCCCCCAACAGGCACCACCACCCATGCAACCCTAATGGAGGGGACAAGGAGTGCCACAGCATTCCAGGGAGACTGGTGAAGGATCCCTGGACACTGATGAGCAGGCAGGCCCCTCACACAGCCCTGGATGCTCACCATGCAGCTGCCCCACCCAGGAAAACACTGTCACCCCTAACACCCAGTCAAGACCAGCAGGCCAGGGGAGGCGAGCCCACACCAGTGGACCCAGGGCACAAACAGGTGGAACACAGCAACAGAGGCCACAGTCTCCCACCCCCAACATGCAGGAAGATGAGGGCCCCAGTACTAGTGGCACGTCAAGACCTGCGCAGGGGACACAGGCACAGGGGGCCAGGGCAAGGTCAAGTGCCCCAGTGGGTCAGGGGGTAGGGCACCGGATAGATGCAGCAGCCCAGGACGTCACTGCAGAGGTATTGGGCCATACCAACATACCCAGGACAGGTTGGCACTGATTGTAACCACCCTGGAGCAAAGTCAGAGGATGCAGCTGGAACACCACCAACAGGCCATGGAGCAGTGGAAAGAACACAATGCCACAATGGCCACCATTGCTGGAGCACTGCTGCAGTTGGTCAACAAACCCTCAGACACCCACACCGGACAAGAGGCCCCCACAACAGCCCTGGACAACCAGCAACAGTTGTCCCAAGCAGCTGAAACAGCACAGGAAATACCCTCCCAGGAATCGTAAGGGCCAACCATGTCACCCCAATTAGCTCCACAGCAGGCGCCTGGAAACCCAGCTAAGAACAAGCCCCCTTCCAACAATTGACACTGCTACTACTGCCAAGCAACCATCCCACCCATTCACCAACTGCACTTAGCTGAGGGCTAAATAATGTACTAAACTACAAATAGGACCCATCTATGATGTCAAACAGGCCTGCCACCAAGTCGGTTTTGAGCACAACCAACCATAACGACTTCCATCACTGTACATAGCACATTTCACTGTATTCCACCAATAAACAACATATCTCACCTGTAACACTGTCCCCTGTCTTCAATGCTAAACAAAGTGGAGTAAGGATGCAACAGGCAGGGATACACTTTATTGTCAATTTGTGCATGCTGGTGGTACAGTGTGTTTCAAAATAGCCAAGAAGGGAATGCTTATATTGTCTGTCTGTACCAAGCTGAAGAGGTCCATGACTCGCATAGCCTGACCAATTCCCCCTAGTTGACATGGCACACTTGCAGTATCAGTCACTACCCACATATACAGGCTGAAGTCACAGACAGTTATTGGAAGTAGAGTTGTATCAGTTGGTTTCTGGAATTGACATCTTCCCCTTCCCCATCCTCACCATCACTCTCCTCACCTCTCTGAGGTAACAGATCAGGACCTATAGCACCCTCCACCTCCAAAAGGGGGATTGAATGTCTCACTGCCACGTTGTGCAGCATGCAGCACGCCACGACTATCCTACACACCTTATCAGGCCCATAGTCCAGGGAACCCCCAGAGATATGTAGGCACCGGAATCTAGCCTTCAGGAGACCTATAGTACGCTCTATCACCCTCCTAGTACATTCATGGGTCTCATTGTATTTCCTCTCTGCATCCGTCTTGGGATTCCTCACTGGTGTCAGGAGCCAACGCAAGTTTAGATAGCCAGAATCACCTAGAGAAATGGTCAATACAGAGTCGTCATTGGAATGTCCTTAGTCTGACAGGCTGTTTTTCTGCAATGTGTCAGTTAGTGACAGGCACCCTTACCTATGATTCACCCTCTGTCCTCTTAGAGTTGTTCCATCTTTTGTGGCACACTTCTGTTCCTCAAAACAAATAAATCATGGACTGAACCCGGGAACATGGCATTCACATGGGATATGTACTGGTCTGCTGTACGTAACAATTGGATGTTCATGGAGTGAAATTTCTTCATGTTTCTGTACACCTGTTCACTCACTCTTGGGGGGATGAGGGTTCCATCGATGGCACCAATAACATGGGGAATGTTTGCAAAGGCATAGAAGTCTGACTTGATGGCAGGGAGCTCAGCACTTTGGGGGAATCGCACATAGGATTATACAAATGCATTCAGAAATCTTGTAGGTACCTGGCTGAACATTGGCTGTGAGAAACCAGCACCCATGCCCACTGTCACTTGAAATGAGCCTGTGGCCAGGAAATGGAGTGCGGAGAGCACCTGTACCTCAGTTGGAATGGCATGCTGATTACAATTTCCGGGAGTCAGTGCAGGATCCAGTAATGCACATAGATCCTGAATAGTTGCACGTCTGTAAGTGATAATGATCTGACGCTCCACCATGGTCTCCATATCCACAAGTGGTCTGTACATAGATGGTGCCCTTCCTCGCCACAAGGGTCGGTACCTGTGAGGGTTAAGAACAAGGAGTCATGTGCACACATACACTGGCATATTTGCTAAACACATTCACTGCATTCTTCATAGTAGTGTCTGTACAATAAATGCAACCTGACAGATGTACATTGACATCACTAAGATGGAACGGAGTAAATTATGTGTGCTTATATACTCTATGGATAGAGACATAGGTGCTTCATATGGCTAGTAGGCCCAGCATTGTGAGTAAATTGAATTTCAAGATGCGTAGGTGATGGCAAAATGTCTGCCCAATGTAGTTCTGCCCCTTCGTTGTGGAAGTGACCTAAGACCGCTAGCGGTTGACATCACAGCGTACGGTGGTGTTGACCGCTGTTCACACCCTCATTGGCAAACATGGATGCCAATGGGGAATCCTGGTGTATCATGATCGCCGCCAGCGGTGACGGTGCATTCCGCCGCGGAACGTACGCGCGTTCGTCATCGTGTGATCACTTGACTCCCTGATCCTGTGCGGACAAGTACTCCACTCTGTGTACTGCTGTGGCCTGCCTCTGGCTATGGATGTTCCACGTGGTGCAGGGGAAAGGGCCCCGGACTTCGCCCAGGAAGAACTGGAGTAACTGGTGGAAGGGGTCCTGCCCCTGTACGGCAGACTCTACGGCCGGCCATAGGTACAGCTGAGTCCGGGTTTGGGGAGCACTGTGTGTGTAATGGATGGAGTGGATTGCTCTGATGTGCGCTCCTGTGAGCCAGGATGGGGCTTGGTGCATGGAATGCTGCATGCCACTGTTCTGCATGTCTGGGAGTACT
This sequence comes from Pleurodeles waltl, assembly GCF_031143425.1. Classification (NCBI taxonomy): domain Eukaryota; kingdom Metazoa; phylum Chordata; class Amphibia; order Caudata; family Salamandridae; genus Pleurodeles; species Pleurodeles waltl. The sequence goes on from NC_090444.1 coordinate 1,607,964,058, forward strand.
GTCTGTCCTATGTCTAACAATCAGCCAGCTATTGCCATCGTGCAGGTGCCTGACCTCTGTGTTTCTTCTCTGTGTCTCCCTACTAGGTCAGCGCCCACCAGAAGAGGGCACATTGGCATGCCATCGCCAAGCAGGTACGGACCCTGGGGGTCTACAACTGGCAGAGCACCCACTGTCGTAAGAGGTGGGAGGACCTGCGGCGCTGGGCGCGGAAGATCAGTGAGGGCCAGCTGGAGAAGTCCTCCCAACGTGGTAGGGGTGCCCGTCAGGCACTGACCCCCCTCATGCAAAGGATCCTGGCGGGGGCGTTCCCAGACCTGGATGGGCGCTTGAAGGCTGCACAGCAGTCACAAGGGGGAGTACTCATAGCCCATACTTCAGCCTGGAAGGATGAGTGTGTGTGCGATAGGGCTCATGGTGCTTAGAGCAGGGTTTTTGACTAGTGTCCAGCTACTGTCTGCTCACCAAAGGGTGTAGGGGTGTCCCTGTCAGGTTTCACCTAGCTCAGCTTCAATGCAATGACAGGATATGGGTGTAGGTCACTATACTGCTCAGTAGTCAGGGCCATGGTCATGGGCCTAGTGCACTGTGCTGCCTGTTGTGTGTGTCTGCTGGGTAGGTGTATGTCTGGCCATTGTGTATCAGCATTCAGCTACTTACAAGTGTCTCTCCTGTTTTGTCTCCCCATCCCTGTTCTCTTTTGTGTGTCTGGTACAGCATCAACATCCGGCGAGGGAGCTGAGGCACCGGCTAGTGGGGAGACAGCGGCCCACGGATCCTAGGAGGCAGATACAACTGACGCCCAGGGGACCAGTGGGTGGGAGGGCGAGGGGACTTTCACGGGGGAGGCTACTACCGCAGGGGGTAGTGACTCTGAAACCTCCTCCGATGGGGGTCCTCCGGCGGTGGCGGACACTAGTGGACAAATGACGACTGTGAGATCTTCCGCCACCACCCATACCTTCAGCGCCCTCCCTTCTGCTCCCTGCCGAGTTGGCCGTGCCTGCCCACTAAGAAAGGTGGGCGTCTCCTTCTCCCCAGGCACCTCCTCCCCTGCCCCAGTCAGCCCTGCCGCCCTCACAGAGGAGGCTATTGACCTCCTGAGAACCGTCTCTGTAGGGCAGACAACCATCGTCAATGCCATCCAGGGGCTAGCATCAGAGGTGCAGCAGACTAATGCCTATCTGGATGGCATTCACTGTGCTGTGTCTGTCCTACAGAGATCTTTTCAGGCTCTGGCCTCCTCTTGGACGGCAGCCAGTTTCCCTGGCCATTCCGTCCCTCCTCCAACCTCCTCTACCCCTTCCAGCACCCCACTCCCTTCACCCGTCCAAGGCACACATTCAGACACGCAGTCAAGCACATCAACACACAAAAAACACACTTCCAAACACAAGCACCACACCTCCCACCACAAGCATTCACACAGCCAACAGACACCTGCACACACAACAACGTCCACTTCCCCCAGTGTGTCCGCCTCTTCCGCATCCCTGTCTGACCCCTCTACATGCACACCCTCATGCACTGCACCTTCATTCACTGTCACTGCTCCTCTTCCTGCACTCACCACAATAGCAGACAGCCATACATGCACCCCATACACCACACCTGCACTCACCACCTCCAATGTAGTTGACACATGCAGCACATTCACCCGACTTGCAGACACCCACCCAACATACATCCACACTAGCTGTCTGTCTTCTCCCACAGTGTCCACCCCCCACCTCCCAAAACACACAGCACGCACCAAGACACCCACCCATTAGACATCCACCATACCACAGCATACTGAGCAGTCACCGGCACCCACTAAACGCACACCTACCCCCATACATCAACTGCCTCCACTCCCACGCCCTCATCCACGCCCACCCCAATTGCTCCCAAGAAATGTTTCCTCTCCCGTGTAGACCTGTTCGAACCCACTGGCCCACCCCGTCTTGTCCTGAAACGTGCCCACCTCCTTGCCCTTTCTGCTCCTTCCACATCGCAGTCCACCGCGGTCCAGCCTTCCCATTCCCATGCCCCTTCTCCAGTTAAGAAGAAGGCCTGCTCAGAGCCTAAGGCATCCTGCTCCGCCCAAGCCAAACAGACCCCACCCCCTTCAAAGGAGAAGCCCACCCCCCTCCAACCTCCTCACACAAGTCAAAGTCCCACCCCCGTCGTAAATCCCCACCCCCACCCTCCCCTGCCCCCATTCCGTGAGGTGCCTGGATCCCCCTATGGTTCCCGGTTGAGTGTAGTACCCAGCACTTGTGGAAGTCAGGTGTGTCCAGTTGTGGCCAAGGAAAAACGACTTTTTATGGACTGGCCATTGGCCCTGTTATCATCATTTAGCTCAGTGAGCTACTGAATAATGTTTCTGTGTGGCCTGTGTTTGGGCTGCACACAGTTCCACCCTGGTGTTTGTTTAAATAATTTATGGCTGTGGTGCTATTGTATGTCCTATGGCCAAGTTGCAGTGGCCTTCGGTCGGGTACGTCCCTCTTGGTGTGGGGTGTCTGGCTATTGCTGCTGGGAAGGGTTGCGGGGGGCTTTGCGGGGTGGGTGGTGTGGGTGGGTATGTAACTTTGCCCTTTCCTCCCTTGTGTCATAGGTTGCAGTACTTACCGTTGTCGTCTTCGTCGGCGGTCTCGGTCGTGTAGATATATGGCAAGGAGCAAGGATGGCATAATCTGCAGCTCTCTGTCCATGTCTGCCGCTGCACGTTTTGTTGACCTCCGGTGAGTGTTTCCTTCTATTTGTTTCTTTTCCACCTGGCTTTGTGTGGCGGTGGTTCCTGCCCCGGAACTGGCGGCGGAATAGTGGTTCATTATTTGATGGGCGGGTTGGGCCTTTCCGACGGCCTGTGGGCGGTCTCTGCCATCGTCAGCGGGACTCCTTTCCTGGCGGTGGGTGGTCCGCGGGATGCGTGAGTTTCGTTTGGTTCATTATTTGGCAGTCCGGACCACTCCTCTGTTGGCGGTCTCTACCGCCACCGCCGGCGGTGCGGAACGGACTGCCATGTTCATAATGAGGGCCATAGACTGTAAACCAAATATATGACACAAGTCACATAGCAAGCATCTGGAAAGCAAGCTACATTGCAAGGAAACTGACACAAACAAAGCAACATAGTTAAGGTGGGTATGTTTTAAAAGCTATCTCATCTAGCAGCCCTTGGCTGATTATTACAGAGTGTCAGCTCCTTAGCTGTATCTAAAACACTCAACTCAAAACATTTTCACAACTACAGTTCATTGTACAGTTATAGTCATGATATCACAAGACATACTTACACTCATGAGAAGTAGCTGTGGATTAGATCTTCTCGCAAGTCAGTTCCTTCTTCTTCACCACTGACATCCTCAGTTGTCATTTCACCTAATGGCACTGCAGGCTCACCCTCCTCTGGGATGTACGGAATATTCCTCCACAGGGCAATGTTGTGGACCATGCAGCATGCCACAGTGATCTGACACACTTTCCCAGGTAAGTAGAGGAGGGCTCCCCCAGTCCTGTCCAGACACCTATATCTGGCGTTCAGGAGCCCAAAAGCCCACTCCACTGCCCACCATGTTCTTCCATGGGCCTCACTGAAGCGGACTTTCCCTGACGTAGGTGGATTCTTTGTGGCAGCAACAACCAAAGACGGTTTGGATATGGTGAGTCTCCTGATAAGGAATGGGACATAAGTGAACCAATGAGTCCCTCACTTCATGATTGTAGCACCTGACATTGCTCACACACAATCAGGACAGATGTGACTTATCAACCAGCCAGACGTACTCTGAGTGCAGTTGTGAAATCAGTGGGGGCATGGTGCTGGTCCGCATTATGAAGGAATCATGTGCTGATCCAGGATAACGGGCACACACTTTTGAGATGTAAAGATCTGCCAAACAGACAACTTGCTTGTTGATGGAATGGAAGTTCTTTCTGTTGCCATAGACTTGTTCAGTGCAATGCGGTGGCACCAAGCCAGCAGGTGTGCCATCAATGGCCCCCACCACATATGGGAGGCAGGCAAAACCATAAAAGTCAGCCTTCACATTAGCTAAATCCTCATATCGGGGGAACCTGATTTAGCTGTCAATGTGTTTCAACATTGCTGAAAGGAAATCCTTCAACACCGGACTGAACATAGGTTGGGACATACCAGCAGATAGGGCCATGGTATGTTGGAATGACCTGTGGCCAGGAAGTGCAATACTGACGTGACTTGTGCAATGGGTTGTATGCAGGTTGGATTACTGTTAGCTGGCATCAGATCTGGCTCCAACTGACGGCATAAGTCCACTATTGTTTGCCTATCCAGGTGGTGTAACGGGATAATGTGTCATTGCTCCATGGCCTGAGGGTCCCGCAGTGGACAGTAGACTGGAGGTTGTCACATATTCCCTCTCCCAGGGTACCTATGTGTGACAAGACATGATTTGTAACATGAATCTGTATGTCCACAGCAACATACATGATGCATGCCAACAATATCATGTAACAAACCATTTCTGACTGGATAGACATGACACGCAGGACACATCCCAGCTGTCATCTACAGAAGGGTCACATGTTACCCCCATGGTTGTCAACGCATGTGTCCATAACATGGATTCAGCCGGAACCCGACTATCTACTACACAATTTCTCCTTGAAATGTGACTGTATTTTCCGACCGCCAAAAACACCGGTGGTGATGGTGGACCATGCACTGCCGTCATATGCCATTTGTGCCTTGCAGCACACTACTCTGGTGATTGTGTAGTAGGACCTACATAACAAGACAGAATAAGGATGTTTGTGATGCTACAACATATATATTGTAGGTGTGTCACAGTTTACAGAGCCATATACAGTATTTCAGGCCACTAAAATGGCAGATGCCTGACCTATTCCACTGGACATGAGGTACCGCCCACGAGTGCTGGCGGACATCTTCTGAATGGTAGACAGTTCTAACTGCGGCAGACATAGCCATAGGCTAACAATGTGCCTGTGGCGGTCGCGGCCCAATGGCTGTGCCCGTCAGCAGTGATGACCATGTATGGGGCGGACGTGACTGCCATGTTGTGCAAATTCACTCACTTGACACCTGACACTGCTGCCAGCAAAACCTCCACTACTTGAGCTGCTGTGTACTGCTTCTGGAAGTAATCATGCCACGTCCAGCAGGTGATAGTACTCCTGCCTTCTCTCCAGAGGAGCGGGAGAGGCTTGTGAATGAGGTCCTTCTCCTGTATAGACAGTTCTATGGCTCACCAGAGCAGCAGTTCAGTACATGATGTGCACAATTGACTCTGTTCGACACCATTCTTATCCTCCTCACAGGCTACGATATGCCCCTGTGTGTCAGTTGGACTTCTTGTGTACCTGTTATTGCAGTCTGTGTGGCAGCAATTGGATGTACATTGTGCAGATGTTGGTGACCAGTACTATATGTTGTGTTTATTAACATTGTGTTGTGTGATGTTTTTTGGGCTCCTAGATCTTCCTTGTGTTGGATGCACATAACTAGGCAAGGAGTCCTTACTTCCATTGAATGACATTTCTTTCTTCATGAGGGTTGTAAATGTTGGACAACATATATGTGCATGACAGCTTGAGCTGTGTATGCATCTTGTCTGAGTCATTTGAGGATTTTGTAAGCAATGTGTATAGTGCCACAGATCTTTCAACCCACATCTGACCTTGCAAAACCATTGCCTGAAAGGCATATCATAACTCACTTAGCCCTTCGGGTTGCCATACAAACCACATCACACATTGCTTATGGCCATGTGATGTACTGTCATGCATGGAAATGTGAGTGTCATGAAGGTTCTGTATGCTCAGCCTGCAGGGACCAGGGCCTGTCACATGTCTCTCCCCGTATAGGACCTAGTCCAGGCTGTGGGAGAGTCACTGTGGACATGCAACTGTGGCACTGTGCCCACTCCCTGTACACCAGCAGATGCTGTCATGTGGACAATATGGTGCTATAGTGGGAAAGGTTTCTCTGAATGACTCAGTCCATTTACTAGTAGTCCATATGTGCATTATGCATCATTGTCAATGTGTGTCTTTGGCTCATGATAGGTCCCTTACTCCCACAGCTCTGTTGTCACCTTCACATAAGTCATAATTGTCCTGTACAGGGGTGTTGCATGAATGACAGGCCCACAGCGCAGACAGTGTGTTGATTCCTGGGAGGCCATGACATGTGAATCAGTAGCTTGATCATATAGCAGAAATTGTACAATGCATACTTTTGTTGTTGGATGCTATCTCTGTAGGTTAGACACATATGTCCGAAGGAGTGTTTTGTAGTACAGGTGCATACCACAGTCCACCCTCCCCAAAGTGGCATGAGTCTGCATCTAGTAGGCCATATATCCACACATGCACAGGGAAGACACTTTCTGTACCCACCTTGCCATCCCCTTCATTGTCACTCAGTTGTAAGGGTGAAGTCTGTACTATGGAATTTGCCTGTAGGGACTCTATGCAGTGAGTCAATCTCACAGAGTGTGAATGTGGTGGTCCATTCAGGCTTTTATCTTTCAGAAGCCACAAATGTGTGTAGTGCTTCATTGTGGTCACATCACAGTACATGTTGATAGAGCATGGGCTACCTGATGTGAGTAGGCTTGCTTAGTCATTGTAGGCCATGAGCAGGGTAGTGGGTTAGTCTGCAGATGGATACAAATGTCTGCAGTCATGTGCCTGTACTTATTGGCTTGTGTGCTTTACACTTGTGGTGTGTTGACAAATTGACCATTTTTTTGCTTGGTGGTTCTGACATGTGGGTGGCACAATGATGTGTGCAATAACTTGTGATTGTAATCGCTTGATTTGTCTCTTGCATCCATACAGGTAAACACCCATCAGAAGAAAGCGATATGGAGAGCCATTGCCCAGAAGGTGTGGACTCTGCGGTCCACAGCTGGCAGAGCTCCCACTGTCACAAGAGGTGGGAGGACCTGAGATGCTATGCCCAGAAGATCATAGAGGTCCAGCTGGGGCTGTCCTCCCAACGTAGGTGGGAGGCATGTCAGACTATGAACCCCCTAATATCCTGAATTCTGAAAATGGCATACTAGACCTTGATGGGCCTTTGAGGGGAGCACAGCAGCCACAAGGGGGTGAGTACAGGGCATAGTCTTGACTGTTACATTGCCAAGTTAATGCATTAGGTTTCGGCATCTCCCCTTGATGATTAGGGATGAGCCATGTGTGACACAGTAGATGAGTAACTGTGTAGATATCTAATGTGGCGTATACTGATGTGCCTTGCCTATTGGCCCAGGGACCTAGGACACAACTGGGTACAATCCATAAATAACTTGTTCTCCAGGTACAACACATGCTTGTGTACATTGATCCATCAAGTAATATTTGTTGTTGTTGTGTGTGCTACAAACCACTACTCCTCAGTGTTACAGGCCAAAGGGAAATAAGTGATGGATCACTGTCCTCAGCCATGTGTCTGGTCAAATGAGTATATTGTCATCTTCCCCTAGAGGTTACTTGTCTTCAGCATGTGATGAGTGCTGCTGTCTCACTACTGTCTATAATGTGAAGCTGGCCATCATACATGTGACAGCACATACATTGTTATTTGGGTCAGCTATAGATCAATACTTTTCCTTGGTAAGTGTGGAATGTCCATTGGCATGATTTGTGTGCCATCACTGTTGTCAACATTTCTTGTGCCTACATTTTAGCATGTGTCCCTTTCTCTTTTGACAAAATGTGTACACTGCTGTTTCATGCATGGTCTACCCATGTTGATATGATGATTTCTGTATTACCTCACATATATGTGCATGCCAACGTGTGTTTGGAATAGGACATTTGCAATGGGAGTACATTTGATGTGGCGCCACAGACAGGAGTGTGTCACCATTGATTGTTGGCCCATCATAGCATGTCATTTGGCATGTACAACTGCAGTAACAATGAGGAACATGACGGGTATGATTAGATATTTTTGCCACAATGTGTATTTCCATGCCATTGATGTGGCATCATGTGGAAAAGTGCACTGCACATGTGTAATGGGGAAGGAATGTTACCTTAATATTGACATGCATCATGGAGTGACTTGCAGTTATGTTGGAATCATATGTGGTTTTGTACAACCATTTATCCACAGGCATCAAGTTTGTAGGACCAAAATGGAGACAGTGATGCAGCTTTCCATTGGGCAACATGTTGAGGGCTTTCTACTAGTACTTGCAAATATCTGTGCCTCCGCAATCAACAAAGGACTTATGGCATCTATTGATGCAATCAGAGAATGTCATTGTAAGGTGTGCTAGACATTAGTGGTGATTTCCCTGGGGCTTGCTGATTCATTGTGCTGTGGACATTAGGGACATATCTCCCTGACATTTAGCACATCCTGTCTACAGTGCCCATTTCCATGCCAAATGTGTAGCATATCTGAGCAACATTAGTACTACCTTGATGACTCCATTAGGGCAAATTTCACATTGTGAAGTGCACATTGTTGATATGTTTCCACTGTGACATGAGTATTTCCATGTCATTTTCTCCAGACTACTATACTGTTGTCAGCAACATAACAGGTTGTAGGAGCATCATTTGTTATTGGTGTGTTATTGTGTATGTGACAAGTGGCTGTCTGGATAACCTTGTGTGGGATTTGTGGGAATGAAGGTAGCAATGGCCTACTACTGTATGACAACTGGTAACTAAGGTATGCTCCATGAGACAAAGCATTGAAGGTGATATGGTCTGCTACTTGGTCAACGCTTACTGTGATTGCACAGCTTCAGGCATGCAATTGTAGTTTTCTGAGATCCAGATTTTCCTGTGGGCAACTGTTGACAGTTCAGTGGGCATGCATGCATATGGTATGGTACATATAGGAGCTACATTGATGTTGTTTGTTGCTGGGGTCTATTTGACATCATGGTAATGTTTGATAATCACAGCTGTTGTTCAAGTGTGTTCAGGAACATGTGGTGACCCTCTTCCTCTTTGTATTTGCAGCATCATCTCTGGCAGGCAAAGAAGACAGTGTACAACCAAGTGCGGAAGCATCTGGCCACAGTACCTCCGGTCATGAAACCACTGACACGGAGGGACCCAGTGGCCTGGAGGGTGTGGGGCGTGCCACAGAGGAGACAGGATCAACGTATTGATCATCAGATTCTACCTCTAGGGGCCACTCCCTAGTAGTGACAGACCCATCAGGACCTACTCCTGTACCATCTTTGTCCACCACTCCCAGTTCTACTGCCACCCTCCCTGTTGCTCCCCACCCAGTTGGCTGTGCCCACTCATCCAAGAGGGTGGGTGTCTCTTTTACTGCAGGCACCTCTGCCCCAGCCCCTGTTACCCCTGCTGCCTTGAGTGAGGAGGCTATTGACCTCCTGAGGAGCATCTATGCGGGCAGACTGCAATTGTGAATGCCATCCAGTGGTTGGCCAGCCACCTTCAGCAGACCAATGCTTTCCTGGAAGGCATTCATAGTGCCATGTCTGGGTCTGGCCTCCTCACTAACAACAGCCAGTCACCCCCCCCCCCCCACATTCCTCCTCCCTGTTCCCAATCCAGAATCCCTATTCCTCTACCTGTCCAAGTCCACAGACCCATCTGCATGCACCCACATCAACACACACAAGCAGCACACATTGAGACAAACACCACAAGACATACTGCAAGCAGGCACTCAACATACACCCACAAACACAACTTCAGCCACCACTTCATAAGACCCACAACACCCCATTACCCACACACCACATCCAGCATACCCACAGACATTACCACAACAGCCAGTGACACATCCACCACACCCGCCATACCTGCAGACACTACCACAACACCCACAGACACATCCACCGCATCCAGCATACCTGCAGACACCATTCCAACAGACACACCAACATCCACCACTCCATCACCCAGCACCTCCATCTCCCAGCCCAAAGCCATGCACACGCCCACACTCATACATGCAACAGACACCACCCAAACAGAAGCATACCTCACACATGCACACACCCAAGACATCTACACCCACACACCAAACAACCTCCAAATCCGTAACCCCTTCTGCAGACGGTCCTTGTGTTCCCAAGGAGAGTTTCCTTTTCAACCTTGTCCTTTCCCCCGTTACCACCAATATCCCTTCCAAACCCAAAAGGCCCCCACCCACATCTCAACCCATTCCTTCCAGATCCAAGTCCTCCCCAGTCACACCTGCCCCTATGCAAACATCCATAGCCCCCCAAGAAGAAGCCCAACAGCCTCTCCCCCAAACCCAAACCCAGCCAACACAAATCTCATCCCCACCCCGCCCTACCCAAGGATGATCGCTGAGGTGCCTGCCCACTTAATGTCCCTTCCTATGGAGGGTCCTTGACCGTGATTGGAGTCAAGTGTGGGCATGGTGATGTGCATGGACATATATCTACATGGACTGACCAATTGTCTTTGCTCATATGCATTTTGAGTTAAGAAACCAAAATAATTGTTTTTTGGGTACACATTTGTCCTGCAATTCCTTTTCTACCTTTATTTTTTTCTTGAGTAACTTGTGTTGTATGCATACAGTTGTATGTTTCAGCCTGCTTGCTCATCCATTTGCTTTTGCTTGCAATATCTGACTTTGTGGGTAGTGCTGGTGTCATTCAAGACAAAGGTAGATGTTGACTGTATGGATATCTGGGTGTTAATTCAAATAGGGTGTTATTACATTGTGTTAAGTTTGGTATTGTAAGTATTTCATTTTATGTGGTCCAATGTCAGCATGTATGGTACTAGTCTTGTCCCCCTGATATGTGTTGTACATTCATCTCATGAGTGGAAGCATGATTTGTGTTTTTCCAGACATGGAGGGTGTTCAATTGTGCTAGCTTCCTTTGCATATGACTGTGCATGTGCCCGTTTTGCTGTGTGTAGCTTGCAGCTACTTCATCTAGATGTATGGCCCATGCTGTTGCAGTTGTATGTTCTTTCTTGGCTTGCACTTCCACATTATGTAAATGGGCATGTCACTTGGCTCTAGTATTGTTTATCCCTGACGTACCTGTTTGGGCCAGTTCTTGTACAAACAATGTTTTAGAGGCATGTGAAAAGTGTACTGTGTGACATTTGCAATGTCATGCAAAGCCACCTTTTGTGGCTTTTCATGGCCTTGTAACTATGGACCCCTTTAACGCCTAATACACCATGAAAGTGGCATTTCACAGGTGTTGCTGTGGGTGTTCCCATGCAGTACCCATGAAATCCAACTGAACCTGAAGTATTCTCAGACTTACAAGATTCCTATGACACCTTAGGGGTGGCATTAAAGTGGTGCAATTCCTCTTTCTATGTCTGCTGCATTCTACACCATACATAGAAAGAGGAAAACACCATTAGTGATTGTTCATGTGCAGGAAGATGCCCCTTCCTGCACATAAACAATCATCCCTTCAGCATAAGCACCCTTGCACAATGGTGCAAGGGTTCCTGAATTTGCGCTAGGCAACTATTTGTGTGCCAGCGCAAGGGACAAGGACAGAAATGCACCATGCCTTATAGATACAGCGCTTTCCTGCCCTTTTGTTTTGACGGAGGGCGGTGCAGCAAAAAGGCTTCTGGCATTGCCCTGCGCCAAAGCATAGTAAATGAGGCCCTTAGTCTTTTGGTCTAAACTTAGGCTTTCGGTCTTAGGGCCTGATTTATACTTTTTTAGCACTGCATTTGCATCATTTTTTGATGCAAAAGCGGCGCAAACTTACAAAATTCAATTATATTTTGTACGTTTGCGCCACTTTTGCATCACAAAATGACGCAAATGCGGTGCAAAAAGTATAAATCAAGCCCTAAGTTTTCCTTTGTGAATCAGGCCCTTACAGTGGAGTGGTGTAGAGTGGAATAAAGTAAAGTAGAGTAGCTTACAGTGGAATAGCATATAGTGGAATACTGTACAGTGGAGTGTAGAAGAGTGAAATGGCACAGAATAGAACAGTGTAGAGTAGAGTGCTGTACAGTGGATCAGCGTAGAGTGGAGTACCGTACAGTGGATTAGCATAGAGTGGGGTGGCATACATTGAAGTGACATAGTGAAGAGTTGAGGAAATTGTTATAAATTGGAGTGAAGTCTCAAACAGTAGAGTGGAGTGCTCTGCCGCACAGTGTTGGGAACTGTCATAGAATAAAGTAGAGTGTCGTACAATAGAGTGAACGGGCATATAGTTGAGTGCAATTTTGGACAGTGGAGTGTATGGGGATAGAGTGGAGTAGAGTGGCACAGACTGTAGAAGAGTTTTGTAGAGTTGAGGTACATAGAGTGGAGTACACTTGAGTGGTGTAGAGTAGCATACCGTAAAATGGCATAGAGTGGATTAGCATGGAGTGGAGTAGGGTCAACTGATGTGGCGTACAGTGCAAAAGCATAGAGTTTAGTAGTGTATAGTGTAGCAGTGTACAGTGGAGTGGCATACAATGAAGTGCTTTAGACCTGAGTGGTGTATTGTGGAGTGGGTTAAAGGGTAATAGCATACAGTGGAGTGGGGTACAGTGGACTGGGGTAGAGTGTAATGCCATACAGTAGAGGGTCAAAGATTGAAGCTGCATACAGTGTAATAGCATAGAATGGAGTAGCGTACAGTGACTCTGCTCCTGTGGAGTATAGTGGAGTGGCGTAGAGTAGCATAGCGAAGAGTGGAATATGGTAGAGTAGAATAGCGTAGAGTGGACTGGTGTAGACTGGAGTAGTGTGCATTGGAGTAGAGTGGTGAAGTGGCATCCAATGGACTAGCATAGAATGAAGTGCGTTAGAGTGGAGTAGTGTACACTGGAGTGGCATTGCGTGGAGTAGCGTATAGTGAAGTGGTATATAGTGGAAAAAGTATGTAGATTAAAATATATTCTATTCGTTATCTATTTGTTTATAGATTTTCATTAGCACATTACCATAAATAGGACTTTCAGTCGTTCATGAAGTAAATCTTAAACTTTAAATTTGCATTCTAGTTTATTTTTTGGCCTTCCTTGTACTTTTAGTAGTATTGTGCTACAAGATATCTCTAAGTTGGAAAACCTTATAACTTAGGAAATACTTACTCTACTTACCTGTTGGATCCAGAAGAATCATCTGCGCACCCTAATATGTATTGCTGCCAAATTTCAGCAAAATCCGACCTGCTGTTTTGCGCTAAGCGAAATACAAACATCTTGGTCAAATGCATTGGATTTCAAGCCTGTTTTGTGACCCCCTTTTTCTTTGCACTGCCTTGACCAAATGCTGAAAAACTTGTGACACAGGGGCAGCAGGACTGCAAGGTTACACAGACACTTGTCAAATGGGTACAAAGTTATTAAGGGACGAAAATCCCCAAAATTCCTATCTCTGTTCACCCTACCAATGACCACAGAGTAGCGGTCATCACTAGATAGTTATAGTTAGGTCTGCTTTGCCATAGAAAAAAGGTTTTTGGGTTTTTTGCTCAGAACTTTGGCACCCTTTGACGAAACCCCACAAAACTTTCCAATTTGTGCCTGGCAAGTGTCAGGGTGATCAGTCAAGCAGGTGCCAAGAACAAAGGGGGTCCCAAAACGCAAAATCCCCATGCATGTTCTATGGACTTCTTTAAGCAGGACTACAGCAAAAACTGTTGAACGGAATTTTACCAAAATCAGCAGGCCTGCAGATTGTGCTTTTTGTGATTTGGTGTAAATCTGTTCAGTATTTTTTGTGAAATTAAGGGTAAAAATAATTGTTTATTTTGACAGCTTGGCTCACAAGAAACTCTGTGACTTTTCTGGGAGTGCCAATTTAAAAATGGAGCCTTCTGATTGGCCCAGTTAGCTTTATTTCCCTTGGGCTATTTTGCTCCTGCGGGGTCAGACTAACTCAAGAGCGAGTGCTCTGAATTGACTGCCAGCAACATGAGATGTTGCTGGCACCCATTTTAGGAATCAGGGATTTAGGGCCAGATGTAGCAAGATTCCAAATTGCGAGTTGCAATTTGCGAGTCCCAGCGACTCGCAAATTGCAACTCGCAATTTGGAATGCAGAAAGGTGTCTCAGACACCTTCTGCGAGTCGCTATGGGGTCGCAAAGACCCACCTCATTAATATTAATGAGGTGGGTCGCAATTTGCGACCCCATAGCGATTCAGGGCACTCACGGGGATGGTGGCCTGCTGGAGACAGCAGACCACCATGTCCGTGACTGCTTTTAAATAAAGCAGTCTTTTTTTTTCAAAGTGTAGCCCGTTTTCCTTAAAGGAAAACGAGCTGCACTTTGAAAAAATAACCGAAACCTTTAGTTTCGGTATTTTTCAGGGTAGGTAGTGGTCCCTTGGACCACTGCCTGCTCTGAATGTTTTTTTTTTTCCAGACACAAAGGGGAAGGGGTCCCATAGGGACCCCTTCCCGTTTGCGCCTGGGTTACCATCCACTTCAAGTGGATGGTAACTGCGCTTTCATTTGCGACCGCATGAAAATGCATAGCATTGCGAGTCGCAATTAGGAAGGGAACACCCCTTCCTATTTGCGAGTCGGAAATGCATTTTGCGAGTCGGTTCCGACTCGCAAAATGCATTTCTACATAGCAAAGTGGCTTTAGCGAGTCGCAAACGTCGATTTTCGCCGTTTGAGACTCGCAAAACCCTTGCTACATCTGGCCCTAAGTCCCTTGTCCTGAAATTCCAAAAAGAAAAAGATATATGGGGCAGGAACCCAACCCCTTAGGGCCAAAACAGAAAAACAATGGCAAACAATGCCATGGTCCTGTGAGACTCCAGTGGGATGGAAAAAAAAAAGAAACAAACTGGTGGTCGGGATGCGTTTATTCATTATGAGCCCCAGGGATCCTATCCGCCCCCGGCTGTGTTTATAAAGGGAAGGGGAGTTGTGTTGCCCCCTCCACAAGTCTCAAGAGGCCATGGGGAGCCCACCCCATGGCCAACATTAACCTTTATGGGGAATAGGGATGTACGGCCCTCTCCTTCAGCCATTAATGGCTCCAAGGCCCAACCCTGGGGCCCGGGGTGCGCACCTACAGACCATAGCAGTTTCCCTATTTGCAGCAGCATGAGCAGGGAAACCTGTGTTTTCTCTTACTTGGCGGGCACATTTTTTTATCTTTCACGAAACACAGATCTAAATATTGCTCCTGTCCACAGGGAGTAGCAGTCTTAGCTGCTCCCTGCAGGTGGGAACAATGCCGTCTCCTACTGGATGATGGGAGCCAGCTGGGCCTTGGGGCTCCTTCTGCAGCCCCCAGCAACAATGTGGTGGGTGCTCTGGACGGGCACCAGGGCTCCAACCTTTTGTTGAGCAGGGGCCTGGCCGAAATCCTGTTGCCCCTTGAATATAGTGTCCCCAGGGTCAAAATCGGCCTAGGGAGAGAGGCTGTGTGCCCAGTCCCCCTTGAATATACTGCCAGGCCCCGGGAGATGGGATCCCTGGGACCGAAATTAGACTGGGGAGGGGGCTGTGCACCCCTTCAATACAGTGCAAGGCCATAGGGATGGGGTCCCCAAGGCTTAAATCGACCCAAGGAGGGGGGCCGTGTGCCCCTCTCTACCTTCACAATCTCACCAGGGCTCATGGCAATGGGGTCCCCAGGGCTAAAACTGTCCCCCGGAGGGGAGCGGCATGACCCTCCCCCTTCTAAATTGCACTGAGCCCTGGGAGATGGGGGTCCTTGGGCCATAATTGCGCTAGGAAGGGTAAGTGCATGTCACTCCCCAAAAAATTGGTGCCGGACCCTGGGGGATGAGGTTCCTGGGGCTGAAATCATTCTGGGGAAGGAGGCTGTGTGTCTCCTGCCCCAAAAAAACATGCCAGACCCCAGGGGATGGGCTCCCTGAGACCTAACAAGGCTTGGGAAGGGAGGATCACATGGCTCTCCCCTATATTTGAATTAGAGGCTTTGGGACTGCTAATGGCTTTGAGTGGGGGCCCCCTTCCCTTTATATAAAAAATGGCTCGGACAATGGTGTCCCCAGGACCAGGCCCTATGGCCAACTCCCCACTGCCCACAGCCTTTGGCTGTGCGAGGTGAGGGTTTCATTTAAGTATAACTTAGAAATTCACTGAAAAAAATGAAGGTTTGAGTTGTTATCAGTAATGTCATAAATGATGCCATAGAACATGTCATGAGTGATGTCATATGTGAGGTCATAAGCAGTGCATGGTGGAGTGCAGCTTATAGTTAGTGCTGATAACTTTAACTGGTAAATGGATGTGTATTTTTTTATTAAAAAGTTAAAGTCACCGACAAATTCACTTAACTATAACGTTACTTTAACCTTTGTTTTTTTCATTGAAAATATATATGTATATAACTATAGGTAGTTATAGTTAGGACTTAGGTGGTCATTATGACTCTGGCTGGCGTTAATGACCGCCAAATACAACCATGGCGGTGATCCCTCCCATAGACAGCCAGCGCAGTACGAACAACGAACACGGTGGTAGCCACCTACAGGCAGGCGGAAGACAAGGATATGCCCACCATATTATGATATAGCACACCGTCACGATTTTCGGGGCAGTAGCAACACTAACAAAAGCCTGGCGGAAACACATCATTTAAAAGGAGCCACTCATCTCCAGGGACACACAGGAGTCCGAGGCCTCCTTGGAACCTGAACTGTAAGTATTCCAGATGCTGTACCATGCCATGGCCGTCCTGGAGCACCAGTGCTGATGAAGACGATGACAGTGAGTACAGCCACCTAGCACACAAGAGTGGGAGGGGGGAGAGTGACACATGCACGCACCACATACCATACACACACCACACACCCAGAAACACATGAACAGAAATACACAGTAACAGAACCCCGAAGTAAATAAAAGCAGAACACACACACAGTTCCAACCACTGTATTCCTTTTGTATGAATATGTAAAATGCAAAAACATGCACAACTTCAAAAATAAATAAATGCAGGACCAAAGGCCAGTCCAAAGTCACTAATGCCCACAGGGCAAAGTCCAAGCCCCAACTTTACTCGGGACTCTACTGTCCAGGGGCATTATGTTGGTAATGGGCAGGCACCTCAGGGTGAGGGGGTGGGGAGGGTGGTGCTTGCAACTCATTGTGAGGGGGCTCCAAGCCCACTGGTTCTGGAGGAGGCATTCTGCCCACAGGATGAGGATGGGGCTGGCTGCCCATAGGATGAGGAGGGGACTGGCTTCCCACTGGTTCTGGAGGGGGCTTCCTGCCCACAGGATGAGGAGAGGGATGGCTGCCCACTGGTTCTGGAGGGGGCTTCCTGTTCACAGGATGAGGAGAGGGCTGGCTTCCCACAGGATGAGGAGGGGGCTGGCTGCCCCCTGGTTCTGGAGGGGGCTTCCTGCCCACAGGATGATGAGGGGGTGGCTACCTGCTGGTTCTGGAGGGGACTTCCTGCCCACAGGATCAGTAGGGGGCTGGCTGCCCACAGGATGAGGAGGGGGCTGGCTGCCCACAGGATGAGGAGGGGGCTGGCTGCCCACTGGTTCTGGAGGGGGTTTTCTGCCCACAGGATGATGAGGGGGCTGGCTGCCAACTGATTAATGATGGTGCCCCTTGGCCTCTGGTTCCGGATGCTGCTCCATGGTGTCTGGTTCCTGATGCTGCTCCATGGCCAATATATTGTGGGCCTCCTGGTCAAGGGATTTCTGTGGGGCCTCCTTGTCCAGGTTTTTTTTTGGGGCCTCATTGTCCAGGGATGTCTGGGGGGGGGCCTCCTTGGCCTTTGATTTCTGGGGGGCCTTCTTGGCCTTTGATTTCAGGGGGGCCTCCTTGGACTTTGATTTCTGAGGAGGCCTCCTTGATCTTGGATGTCTGGGGGCCTCTTTGGCTTTAGATTTCTTGGGGGACTCCTTGGCCTTTGATTGCTGGGGGGCCTCCTTGGTCTTGGATGCCTAAGGGGCCTCTTTGGCCTTGGATGCCTGGGGGTACTCCTGGGCCTTGGATGTCTGGGGGGCCTCCTTGGCCTTTGATTTCTGGGGGGCCTCCTTGGCCTTGGATGTCTAGGGGCCTCCTTGGCTTTTGAGGTTTGGGAGGCCTTCTGGGCAGGGACTTGTTTGGGGTCTCCTTGGCCCTGGGTTTTGGAGGTGGTCCCATTGTCTTGCCAGTCTGTTTGGGAGGGGTCAGCACTTTAGCCCTCTGTTTGTGGGGGAGGAGTGTCCATGTTGCCCGGGTCTGGCTATTCACTCATGTGCCCCTTAGTGGCAGCGGAAATTTGGGGGCGGAGCTGTGTCGGACTCGGTGCTTGAGGTACTGGCCTGGGATGGTGTGACCTTCCTCTTACGGGCAGGAGGGGGTGGAGGGGGAGGGAAGAGGTCAAGGCAGACAAGGAAAAGCTTCTTAGGGCCAATGGGGGGATGTGGGAGGAGGGATCGGATTGGAGGTAGAGGGAGTGGTTGTAGGAGGAGGAGGTGTGCTGGACTTGAGTGCAGGTGCATGGACAGTGTGCATGTGTGAGGTGGATGGCTGTTTGGGGTCTGAGTGCGAGTGTGTGTTACTGGAGGTGGCAAACGGTGGGAGGACAAACATGATGTGTGGATGGATGTTGTGGTGGTGTCTACAAGTGAGGTGGATGTGCTGCATGAGGTGGTGGAGGTAGTGGTGGTGACTGCGCATGTGGTGCATGTCTGCAAGTCTGCTGTTGTGGTGACTGTGGGCAAATTCTGTGCAAGTGGCAGGATTTAGGACTGTTGATGCAGTGCATGCAGGTGTTAGTGAGTATGTGATTATGAGGGAGGAGGGGAGACATTGGAGGCAGTGGATCATGTTGTGTGTGCATCTGTCTGTTGGCTGTGGGAGTGCTTGTGGACTGAAGTGTGCTGCTTGAGTTTGTCTGTGCGAGTCTTGTGTGTTGTTTTGGGTTCATGCTTGTCTGAATCTGTGCGTTGGATGGATTGGGGGTGAGGGGACTGGGACTGGGTAGAGGTAGTTGGAGAGGGGATGGATGAAACAGGGACACTGGTTGCCATCAGAGAAGAGCCCAGAGCCTGAAACAATCTCTGTAGGGCCGCCAACCCACTGTAGATGCCCTCCAGGAAGGCATTGCATTGCTGCATCTGGGATGCCAGCCCCTGGATGGCATTCACAATGGTAGACTGCCCTACAGAGATGGATCTCAGGAGGTCAATAGCCTACTCACTGAGGACAGCATGGCTGACTGCGGCAGGGGCTGAGGTGCCTGGGACGAAGGAGATGCCCACTCTCCTATGTGAGTGGGCACGGGCAAGTCAGTGGGGGGCTAGTGGGAGAACGGTACTTGTACAGGAGGTGGCAGTAGAACCTGTAGCTGGGGAGGTCCCAGAAGCGTCTGCCACCACCAGGGAGCTCCCATCAGAGAACGAATCAGAGTCAGTGGTGTCACCTCCTGTCCCCGCTGTGGTACTCCCCTTGCCCTCCGTCCCACTGGTCCCCTTGGCCTTGGTGGACTCTTCCTCCTGGGTCCCATGGGGGAAGTTCCCTCACTCGCCAGTGCCCCTCCTCCTTCGCCAGATGATGCTAATGCACACATGGACAGGATGACAAAAGGAGGGGAGAGAGAGAGAAAGGGAGCACAGGGTCAATCTCAGCACCAACAGCACAGATGGCAGACACATAACTGTCACACACTAAGACTGGGAATGGGCAGTATGGACCACACTGGCATACCATTGTCTAGGTACCACAGCAGGTAGGAGTCAAACACTGGCAGCTACACACCAACTGGGACCAGCTAAGCCCTGTCTGACATGGGAAGCCACCTACCTATCCATCTAATACATGCTTTCCACCCTATTAACCTGAGCTGGACCACACAGCAATGTCTGAACTGGCATATTGGGGCATCCACTGACTAGTACCCTGCACCCAAATCCCATGACAGGCAACTGAGATGGTTGTCAAACACAATGTACTCACCCCCTTGTGGCTGCTGTGATGCCCTCAAGCGCCCATCTAGCTCTGGGTAGGCCACCGCCAGTATGCAGGCCATCGGGGGGTCAGGTTCCGACGGGCACCTCTCCCTCCTTGGGAGGCCATCCCCAGCTGGGACTCCACGGTCTTCCGGGCCCAGCGTCTCAGGTCCTCCGACCATTTCCTACAGTGGGTGCTCTTCGTGCTATAGACCCCAAGGGTCTGCACGTCCTTGGCAATGGCATGCCACAATCCCTTCTTCTGATGGGGGCTGACCTGCAGAGGAAACACAGAAGGCGGTACACCATGAACCTGACAATCCAGCCTGTCACACATATGGCCTCAAAAAGCATTTCCCCTCATCAGGCACACACATGACTCGTACCCCTGCACTGATGCTGCCACCAGCTACCCCCGCCACCTGACACACTGCCAGCACACACACACATCTCCATGCAGTCATGTCAATTGCAACGAACCCATGGTGTACAGTATTCACCTGTTGGTCTGGAGGCCCATACCACTGGTAATACTGGGGTAGGACCCCGTCCATGAAGAACTCCAACTCCTCCGGCGTGAAGGCTGGGGCCCTTTCCCCTGTAGCACAAGTCATGACAGGTTCCAGACACAGGTCACAGTAGCGCAGTGGAGATGTTGTTCTGTGGAAAGTCAGGAATCAAGTGAAGTGTAAGAAAGAAAATGGCAGTCTCGTCTGCGGCGATAAACACTGTCACCGCAGGCATTGATCATCATTGGTTCCCATACTCCATAGAGGGCCATGCTAGCCAATGAGGAATTGCACGGCGGTGCGGACCGCCTTCCACCATGACACCAATGCCAGCAGTGTGAGGTCACTTCCACCTGTCCCTGAATACAGGACAGGTGGGTGCCATTTTCTAATGCTGGTACACATCTACAGATTAATAATGTGTCATTGTAGTCGAATGTACTCACCTCCACAGTTCCAGTGTCCAACATACAAACATGCTCTGTGCACACTGCTGCAATGTGTTCATGGTTCCTGTTGACACTGCTTTTCTACATTTGGGTCCCTTAGCTACCAACCACTGCAGAGGAGTAGGAGGAGGCAAGCACCCATGTACAGACTCCTTGTGGACTTGGCTACACTGGTGGACAGGAACATCATACTTACCTATCATCTGGACAGGGCCACAATCACAGAGCTGTGTGCACAATTGGAGCCTTATCTGCTACCTGCTATCCATAGCACTACAGCAATCCCCCCTCTTGTGCAGGTACTCTCAGTGCTCCATTTCCTGGCAACAGGCTCTTTCCTGGTGACAGTGGGCTTGGCTACAGGGATGTCACAGCCAATGTTCTCTATTGTGCTTGCAAGGTTTCTGTCTACCTTGCTCAAACACATGTGCAGCTACATCCCAGTCCCCCAGGTAGATGATTTACGCACTGTGAAGGCTGGATTCTATGCAATGGGATATATACCTCATGTTATTGGGGCCATCGACGGGACGCATATTGCCTTAGTCCCCCCAGGGCAATGAATAAGTGAACAGGAATCGGAAAAGTTTCCACTCACTCAACGTCCAGATGGTGTGTCTAGCTGACCAGTAAATCTCCGATGTCACTGCCAAGTATGCAGGTTCGGTGCATGATGCCGTTGTCCTGAGGAATAGCAGTGTCCCACAGCTGATGGCAAACTACAGAGGCACAGAGTGTGGCTAATAGGTGAGCCTGTGTCCCCACCCAATGTTTATGAGTGTATACCTACATGAGTCATGGCTCATACCACTTTACAGGGCTAATGTGTGTCCCTTACTTCTTGCAGGTGATTCCGGCTACCCAAACCTGTCCTGGCTCATGACCCCTATTAGGAATCTGAGAACAGGGCCTGAAAATTGGTACAATGATGCCCATGGGCGTACCAGGAGGATTGCAGAAAGGACCTTTGGTCTCCTAAAGGCTAGGTTCAGGTTCCTCCATCTGACAGGTGGATCCCTATGCTACTCCTCTGAGAAGGTATGCAGTATCGTTGTTGTGTGCTGCATGTTGCACAATTTGGCCCGCAGATTGCCTGTACCCTATCTGCAGGAGGAGGGGGTGATAATGCAGCTGTGGCAGCAGTGGACACTGAGGACAGTGAGGAAGAGGAGGAGGATGTGGACAGCAGGTCACATTTGATCCAGCAGTACTTCCAATGACACTCAGGTAAGACTGTTGAACTAAGCAATACTACATTTTAGTATTGTACTGCGTGACTGCAGCATGATGCCAGTCATTCCCTTTGCATCCCACCTGACTGTCACCTATATCTTCCCTTATTACAGATGTTGGTGTTGTTCCAACAGTGTACTGTTGTGATGTGTACAGACTGCTGAGATACATTTGTTGGATGGGTCAACATGTTACTGGACATTTACATAGGAACATGCAGTTCATTACAGTTTCTTACATTGTACATTACCTGTAGATAAAGCACTGTTACTCAAGTTGTGTCCAAGGGTGTTTATTGAAAATTGTTCTACAATGGAAAGTGCAATAGAGTAGAGTGATGGTTGGGAATAGTCTAGTCTGTTTGTAGCACAGGTACAGTGTCCAAGGGGTCATAGAAAGGGGAGCAATAGCAGTTCAAAGTGCACAAGGTGACACAGTGGAACACAAGGGGGACATTCAGGAGGGGCTCATTTCCTGGTGGTGGTCTTGCTCTTAGTATGTGTCTCTGGTGTCTGTCTGGGTCGCAGAGAAGGTTTGCGGGGTGGTTTATCTTCCGCAGGGGGAGGGCTGCTGGCGGCCTGTGATTCCCGTGGCAGGGCCTCCTGTCCACGAGCTACAGCAGATGTGAAGGGCTGGTCAGTTGACTGGCTAGTGGAAGGGGCCCGCTGGTATGATGTGTACTCCCTCATGATGTTGGCCATATCACCCACCACCCCTGCTATGGAGACCATGGCGGTGTTGAGGGCCAGCAATTCTTTCATGATCTCCTGGTGGTGTTCCTCCTGCAGCCGCTGGTTCTCCTGCATGATGTCTAGCACATGAACCATCTTGTCCTGGGATTGTTTGTAAGCCCCCAGGACATTAGTGAATGCCTCCTGGATAGTCGGTTCCTTGGGCTTGTCCTCCCCTTGGCGTACAGTTGTCTTCCGTGTGTCCTGGTCCCCCTGTTTCTGTGTCCTCTGAAAGGTGTGCCCACTGCCACTGACCCCAGGACCCTCAGGGTCTTGCCTGTGAGGTGTGGACTGGGGTCCCTGTACAGGTGGGCACACTGCTGATTGACTTGTACTGGGGACAGAGGTCTGGGGACATTGGGTGGCTGCTGTGGTGTTGGATATTGAGGGGGGAGGCTCTGTGATGGACTGGGTGTGGGCTGGGGTATCCGACTGATCAGTGGTCCCTGATGGGTCAGGGAGTTCATCCAGATCTAGAACTCCGAGTTGTTGTCATCTCTGGGGGCATCTTTTGGTGGGGGACTGGGTAGCCGTGGCACCTCCTCGCTGCTGAGATTGGCTGGGGCACCTGTGTGGATGAAAGTGGTTTATTATGCTACATGTCTGTGACATATTCTGCATCCCTAGCTTCCCCTATATTATTGATATTGCCCTGCCACCTTTGTTTGTGTATGGTGATGTACCTGTGGGATTGTTAGTTCTCCATGCTGTGCATGCATTGGTGGTGGGTGTACATTCAGGGCTTGAAGGGCTATACATGCAGTGGGTATGGCATGCAGGGCTTGGCATTTAGGTTAGTTAATTGTGGTGATGCACCATGTGGGATGGAGTGGAGTGATGGGTTTCAGGGTGACTGGTGGTGGTGGGATGCAGGTATGGGGGGGATAGGTATTAAAATTGACTCACCAGTGTCCAGTCCTCCCGCAACTCCAGTGAGTCCCTCAGGATGCATTATTGCCAAGACTTGCTCCTCCCTTGCTGTCAGCTGTGGGGGAGGAGGTAGGGGTCCACCACCAGCCCTCTGAATGGCAAGCTGATACCTTGCTGCTATGGAACGTACCTTCCCCCATACGTCATTCCACCTCTTCCTGATGTCGTCCCTTGTTCGTGGATGCTGTCCCACGGTGTTCGCCCTGTCCACGATCCACCACAATAGCTCCATCTTCCTGGTAATGGATATCTGCTGAATCTATGCTCCCAACAGCTATGGCTCTACCCTGACTATTTCCTCCACCATCACCCGCAACTCCTCATCAGTGAAACAGGGGGTGCCTTTGGGGGACATGGGTGCTGTGTGGTGTGTGTTGTGCAGAGGGTGTGGGGTATGTGGTGCGTGATGGTTGAATGGGTGGTTGTGGTGTGTGTGTGTAGTTATCTTTGTGATTTGCATGGCTAGCTATTGTGGTATTTTCATGTTAGCAAAGGAATATGGGTGATGTGGGTGTCTGTATTATAGTGCTTTTGGTAGGTGTGTGGGGTGTGTGTAATTATGTCAGCTGTGGGGTTTTTGTACTAGCCAATGTTGTCTTATTTTGTCTTTGGGTTGCCTTATCCACTGCAGTGATGTTCACCGACAATGGTTTACCATTGTTGAATGTCTGCTGTGGTGATTGAAAGGTCATTATTTGGAGGGCGTAGTGTTGGTGGCATAACAGTATGGGTGGTAGTACCAACAGTTCATCATGTTCAGTAGGTCTGGTGAATTTGTGGTTGTGGCTGTTTTCTGTCAGGTTTGTATGTCTGTGTCATTATGTGACATCTGCGGTGGTATGCTTGTGGCAGTCAGCATGGTGCTATTTGTTATTTACTGCCATGGTCATAATGAGGGCCTTAGATTCCATAGGAAAAGCGTTAATTGTTTTGCCAGTAACTTTAACACCGTTAGACAAATCTTCACAACAATTTTAGAATTAGTACAACAGTCCTTTCAGCTGTTGTGTTGAAAGTTTCAGGGTGATTCATCAAGGAGGGGTCAAGAAAAAGGGGGATCCCAAAACTAATTTTCCCCCTTGCAATTTTCATAGGCAATTTTTAGACGACTACAGCCAGAACGGTTAGAGAGAACTACACCAAATTTGGCAGAAAGGTAGTTTTTGGTCTAGAAGGAGCCCTTTCTGTTATTTGTTGTAAATCAGTTCAGTAGTTTTAGAATAATTAAAGGAAAATCAAATGTGTAAATCTAGGGACATGGAGTCCACGCATCCCAGAGATCTCACGCTGAGATCTGATGGGCTGCTAACACTTTTTGGGACTCGGACTCAGGCGAGTCCCAAAAGAAATTTTTGAAAAAGAAAAGGGTCAGGGAAGGAGTACCCTCAGCCCCTAGCCCTGGTGTTGGGACCCCACAGGGACTACACCAGGGCAAAAAAGCATTTGATGAAAGGGTTGCTCCAACACTTCGTACAGGAGCAATCCAGGCAGGACCTTGGCCTGAACACATACAGGCTACTAGTATGCAACCTCTTACCGCCTGTTACCAGTGCATGTTTCCCACCAATTTTGGAAAATCTCCACTAACAAAAAAACACTTACTACATTTAATTTGGAGGAAGTATCCTTGTTTGGTGGAGACGCAGCTCTTTGTAGTCTTGTGATCTTCTCCACACAAGTATTCATCTTATCACAGATATTTGTAGGTAAACTCTCAGAAAACTATCACATTACCAAAATAACAGAGACACAAGGTTACTGGAGATATTACCTTGTGGTCCTTTATGCAGTTGTAGTGTAGGAGATGCACTATATATTTACCTAATGAGGTTGCACCTACTAATTAGGCAGTAGAGTATTTCAGTTGAGTAGATATTTTGTGTAAAACCGTGGACTCTCCTTGGATAAATAAGCATCTCAGGATGCATCCTGCCACCAATTCTCATTTCACAGAAATTAAATCATAACAAGAAGCACTTAAAAATATAAACCAAGCAGGTGCCCCAGTTGTCCGTGTGTGGTGTGGGGCAGGTTGCTTGTGGGGAGTTCACCACAGGCAGGCCCTGCAGCCAACCCCATGCTGTATAAAAAAAAATTGAAATTCACTGAAAAAAAAACAAAGGTTACAGGGACGTTATAGTTAGGAATGTGCATTAAAAAAAACCTTCGAAATTCACTGAAAAAAACGAATATGATATTATATCACTCGTTACATCTTCAAGGGCATCATTGATATTATCACTGCAATATCTGTAATAAAATTATTGATGAGAAAACTATGCATGGCAGGGGCTTGAGATATAGTTACCTTTGTGCTCAAATTATAGTTACTTGAAATAACTCTAACTATAACAGCTGACTTTCTATGGGTTTGTGCGTGTAAATTCTGAACATAACTAGATTGTCCTTGTAACCTTTATTTTTTTCACTGAATAGATACATAGATAGATAGATAGATAGATAGATAGATAGATAGATAGATAGATAGATAGATAGATAGATAGATAGATAGATAGATAGATTGGATAGCCCAAGGATCAAACTGTTGGACAATGCATGGATGGAAATAATGACATAAGGAGTGTTGGAAAATGGCCCTCTCTGAAGGATCACCAAACTTTTCACCTTCCTCCTCCTATTTATTCTGACCTTGTTTTTCTTGGCTTTAGTATTCTGTGCACTTTACCACTAGCAGGCCTGCAGCACTGATTATGCCATCTCAACTTGGCATTTAAAACCCCTTGCCAAGCCTTAAACTCCTCTTTTATTACATATATGTTACCCATCAGGTAGGTCCTAGGTAGCCCATAAGGCAGGGTGCTCCTCTCTTAAGTTAACATTGGAAATTCCTTATTACACTTTTAAGTTGTAATTCCTGATGGACAAGGAGTAGCTGTATCATGTTTCATATCATTGGAATGGTAATGATAAATTCTGATAAAGTCATGTTTAACAATACTGTTTTACAAATGACACTTTTAGAAAGTGGGCATTTCTCTGCTCTTACAACTATGTGCCTGCAGCCTGTCTCCAATACACGGCTGGGGTGGGTGACAGCTACACTTTGTGCCTTTCCTCTAGGCAGCCACAAATACAGGAAGATAAGGTGTGTCTGAGTGCTCATCTACATTCCTCTGCATTCTGATGGCTCTTCCTGGGCAGGAAGGGTGGGTGGGGCTGACACACCTAAATAGGCATTGCCTATCTCCATAAAAAGGGCTGAATATTCCCTACTGATTGCCTGGCACAAGGCTTACGAAGAAAGGGTACTTGTTCACTTCAAAGAACCTTCTTTGAAGTCACCCCCATTTTAAAGGCACATTTGGGTCTAAGTACTGTGTCTCAGACTCAAAGAAACCAGACACTTCTGGACTACAACTGGACTCTGTCAGGAGAACTGCTGTGCTGCATCAAGGACTGTCACTCTGCTGGACTGCTGACCTGGAAGGACTGATTTTCTGCTGTGCTGCCATGCTGCCTGCTGCTCTCTGACCTTCCTTTGCAGCCCAAGTGAACGCCAAGGGCTTGTTGGCTTGCCTCCTGATGCCTGAGACTCAGGCACATAAAAGTTTCTATCCCTGCTCCTGTGCCTGGTTCACTGGAAGTTTACCCAGATACTTGGTCCAGTGGAAATCGATGCATCGTCTACTGCAAGAGGTAGGCCCAATACATTGCTGCTGTTGCAGGAGTAGAACCACTGTATCAAATTCAGCGCCAGCGCTTCGCCATTGCATTGACGCCTCATCGGAACCACCGCATCACCAGCACTCCTGAAGGAAGATCAACAAATCCCTTCACTGAGTGGAGAAACCTGGCGCATCAGCATAGGAACCAACACATTCCAGCACTGCTGCTCCACCGTCGGAAGCGACACATTGCTATCACTGCGTGAGAAAAGTAGACGCATCTTGTCGCTGCAACCAGGATTAAGGTACTTTGCTCAGCGGGCATTGTGTGGATCCTGTGGCCAGCCTCTGCTCCATCATGGGCGACCTGAACTCTTGACTTTGTCCCGGTCCAGCACGACCTCAAGAAACCCCTTAAGCACTACTAACTTCTAGGTGCTAGAGCTCTTTTTATTTTATAAAAATTCAGAACTCAACTTCTACTTATTGGATTTTTGTCCCTGTGGTTTTGATTTATTTATAAAAATTTTGTCTATTTTTCTAAGCCTGTGTGGAGTCTTTTTGTGATGTTTACACATGTGCTACCGTGTGAGTGTGCTGCACAAATTCATTACATATTGTTTTGTGAAATAAGCCTGAATCCTTTATGTCAATCTACCAGAGGGTGAATATAGATTATCTTTTAGTGTGTATCTGACTTACCTTGTCTAGAGTGGTGGTCCCTACTTGAACTGGGTGCATACTCCTCCCAACTAGAGACTCCATTTCTAACAAGCAGTTTCCCTGAAACTATGGAGGTTTAACAGATGTGTGGTGACAGTGGATTTATACCAATACATGACTAAGGCCCGAATTTAAGAAAAGTGGCTCTGTGTCCAATGCAGTGCTACTTTTCCTGCTTCCCTTAGCACCACCCTACCGCCACCATGTGTGTGCCGTGTTTAATATATGGCACACCATGGCGCTGGGTAGGGGCAGTAAGAAGCTATTGATGTTCTGTGCAGGATTAGCACCAACATTTTGTTGCTAATCCTGCAGATTACAGAGGTTCCCATTGAAAACAATGTTATGCCCCCTTTTAACGCCTGCTCTGTGCAGGCATTAAAAATAGCCGCTAAATATGGCGCAGTAGAATCTCTTAGATTCTACTGTGCCATTTTTTTGGTTCCCCTAACGGGGCAATGCCCCCTTGCATACATTATGCCTGGCACAGGCATAGTGTGGCGCAAGGGGTTACAGAGTGGCACAATGCATGCATTGTGCCATTTTGTAAATATGGCATAGCAAATTTGGCCTTGTTAAGCCACATATGGTAATAAAAAATTATGCTAATGTGGCGCAAGGAGGAGCTAGGGCCTCTTAAATCTGGGCCTATGTGTGGGAGACCACCTCTTCTGGAAGGAGCAATTCCCTGCTAGCTAATCAACACAACAGTGTCAAAAGGACTATGACTGATAGTAGGATTACAACCAAAATTATTGTGGCCATTCGAAGTAAACCTGTCTCCCCACACCTTTTGTGTGTATTACTTTGACCTTGGGAGAACGTGTGGAGGGGTATTTCCCTCTCATCTCTCTCCTTGTGTAATACAAGTTGATTTAGACCCACATCTAAATATTGCCCCCTTACAATACTTGATGCCATTAATACATTCCAGGAAATGGTTAAGAAAGAACAATACAAATGAGGTATACCTGGAGGACTAAACAACAATATAATTTAATCAACAATGAGTGGCTAGCATTATGCAGTTTGAAACATGATACTAAAATTGTAATTAACCCTTCTGACAAAGGGGGAAACATAGTAATCATTTCTAGAACACTAGGAAAGTGTGCCACTATGACAACTGACCAGCAAGGATTGGTATGAAATTATTGTTAAATCTATATAGCTGAAGACGGTATCGAGAAATCATGCCATGTTAAGAGAGTGGAAAGATAATGGATGCTTGATTTCAATTAATTTAACTTTTTAAAATGTGATCATCCTCAAGTACCAAACTCTTACCA
Organism: Pleurodeles waltl; assembly: GCF_031143425.1. Lineage (NCBI taxonomy): Eukaryota > Metazoa > Chordata > Amphibia > Caudata > Salamandridae > Pleurodeles > Pleurodeles waltl. The sequence goes on from NC_090444.1 coordinate 1,607,993,389, forward strand.
TATACCCAAACTACACAATAAGGCTAAACAAGCACCAGATCATTCTATAGTTTTGTCCAAAGGGAGCATGCTCAAAATCACCTGAGAGCATATATATCACTATTTCTTTCCCTTTATCTATGAAAGGACTTTGTATTTCTTAACAGTCCGAATCACTATTTAGGGTCCTTAAGAAATGCAAAGCTCCCTTTTGGTATGTTCAAAGGCATATGCTGTGTCACAAAATGTGATTTCTACCCAGTAGAAATCGTATTTTATGATTTGCAAAATATGAAATCGCAAATAAGGAATTTCTGTTTGTAATTTCCTAACAGCATATACATAGCATTTCTAATTCCAAAAAGGGAATTTAGAAAATGCTATTACCATTGACTTGGATCTGATGGTAATCAGGAGCAAACAGTAAAAAGGCACCCAAAACGCATCAGTATCATTCCCAAGGGTAGCTTTGGACATCCTGGCAAGGAGGATAAGGATGAGCACTTTGCAGGGAAAAACAAAAACATAAAAAAAAAAAAAATTCATAGGGAAACTGTTACATCGCAAATTTGTGGGAAAACTTTTAAAAAAACAAGTGCGGGCTCATGCGCTTGTTTTTTAATAAGCCCTCGGGTGGAACAGGTCTGGGATCATCATTTTTTTTTATTAGGCCCCCCTACAGCCCTGGGGATCACCACCTCCCCGGAGCATTTACTAAATTTGGTGCAGGGGGCTGCATGACCCCTCGTGGCCTGGGTACCACCACCTTCCTGGGGCTAAATGATTTTTCTATAGCGGGCAGGACCAACGGCCTCCCCCACGATCCAGGGGCCCACCAACTCCCTCGGGCTTTTATCGATTATGGTGTAGGGGAGGCCATCTATTCCCTTGCAGTCCCAGGGACCACCACCTCCCCGGGGCTTTTAACTAATATGGTGCAGGGGTCGCTTGGACCTCCCTGAAGCCCCGGGAACCACCACCTTACCGGGGCAATAGTTACAACTGTAAAGGGGGTCCATTTTGGACCCACAAGCCCTGGGGACCACAACCTTCCCAGGGCTCTTTCCACATTGTAGGAGCCACTGATGGCACTGGGGACCGCCATCCCTCAGGGCCAGCTCCTGCTATGTCGCGGGGTGCCCACCCCTGGGACATAGCTGTTTGCTTTTGCTTGGTGGGAGCTGACCTCTCCCACCAAGCAAAAGCAAACATAACTCTGCTGACAGGTCCCGCTATCAGAAAGCTGAGTTTTCATCTGTCTTTCCTGCACGCAAAAGGGAAAACAGATGAAAACATTGCTCTAGAAAGCAGGAAGCTGTTCTTCTGTTCTTCTGGTCTTCTGTTCTCCTGTTCTTCTGTTCTTCCGGTCTTCTGTTCTTCTGTTCTTCTGTTCTTCTGTTCTTCTGTCTTCTGTCTTCTATCTTCTGTCTTCGGCTCCTCTGCCTCCTCCGTCTTCTTGTCCCCGCGCCTGCCCTCCTGCTCCTGCCTCATCCCCCTCCCTCCCTCGCCTCCCCCTCTCTATCACCCCTACCTACCCCGTTCGCTATCTACCTCCCTCACTCCTCACTCCTCCTATCTACCTATCTCTCTATCTCTCTATCTCACTATCTAACTCCCTCACTCTCCACCTCCTCCTATCTACCTATCTCTCTATCTACCTATCTCTCTATCTATCTATTTCTCTATCTATCTATTTCTCTATCTATCTATTTCTCTATCTATCTACTTTCTCTATCTATTTCTCTATCTCTCCCCCCCTTCCCGCCACCCCCTCTATTACCTATCTTCCTATCCTCTCACTCTACCTCTCACCCTCACCCACCTCTACAACCCCCCCTCCCCTATCTTCACAACCCTACTCCTATCTCTCTCCCTAATCTCCTAAACCTCCTAACACTCACCCCCCTCCACCCTTAAACCCCCCTCCCCCAGCTCTTCTCACTCTACCTGTCCCCCCCCCTCCCTCGCGCTTTCCCGCCGCGACCTCCTGCACGGCCCCGCCCCCCAGCTCCCATTCGACCCCAGCTGACCCCTCCTACCTCATATGGCGGCCGCTGCGTGACAGTGGTAGCGACCCTTGACCCAAGGGTAGGTCGCTCCCCCTGCCACTGCAGCTCCTCCAGCTCCTTCAGGTTCCTGAGTTCCTGAGACCCACCTCACAGTAAGTACCCCCCACCTCCCTGCCCCGCGCTACTCACCCTCTCTCCTGCTTCTTTTCTTCTTTTCTTCTCCTCTGTTCTTCCTCCTCGCTCCTCCTCTGTAATCTTCTTCTGTACTCTTCTTTTCCCCATCTGCTCTCTTCTTCTGGGTGCTTCTCTGCCTCTCCTGTTCGCCTCTCTTCTTCTTCATCTTCTTCTGTGGTCTTCTGCCTGTCTTCTGCCATCTGTTCTTCGTATCTTCATCTGTGATCTTCTGTTCTTCTGTTCTTCTGTTCTTCCGGTCTTTTGTTCTCCTGTTCTTCTGTTCTTCTGTTCTTCTGTTCTCCTGTTCTTCTGTTCTTCCGGTCTTCTGTTCTCCTGTTCTTCTGTTCTTCCGGTCTTCTGTTCTTCTGTTCTTCCGGTCTTCTGTTCTTCTGTCTTCTGTCTTCTATCTTCGGCTCCTCTGCCTCCTCCGTCTTCTCCTCCCCGCGCCTGCCCTCCTGCTCCTGCCTCATCCCCCTCCTTCACTCGCCTCCCCCTCTCTATCACCCCTACCTACCCCGTTCGTCATCTACCTCCCTCACTCCTCCTATCTACCTATCTCTCTATCTCTCTATCTCACTATCTAACTCCCTCACTCTCCACCTCCTCCTATCTACCTATCTCTCTATCTACCTATCTCTCTATCTATCTATTTCTCTATCTATCTATTTCTCTATCTATCTACTTTCTCTATCTATTTCTCTATCTCTCCCCCCCTTCCCGCCACCCCCTCTATTACCTATCTTCCTATCCTCTCACTCTACCTCTCACCCTCACCCACCTCTACAACCTCCCCTCCCTTATCTTCACAACCCTACTCCTATCTCTCTCCCTAATCTCCTAAACCTCCTAACACTCACCCCCCTCCACCCTTAAACCCCCATCCCCCAGCTCTTCTCACTCTACCTGTCCCCCCCTCCCTCGCGCTTTCCTGCCGCGACCTCCTGCACGCCCCCGCCCCCCAGCTCCCATTCGACCCCAGCTGACCCCTCCCCCCTCCTACCTCATATGGCGGCTGCTGCGCGACAGTGGTAGCGACCCTTGACCCAAGGGTAGGTCGCTCCCCCTGCCGGTGCAGCTCCTCCAGCTCCTCCAGGTTCCTGAGTTCATGAGACCCACCTCACAGTAAGTACCCCCCACCTCCCTGCCCCTCGCCCCGCCCCACGCTACTCACCCTCTCTCCTGCTTCTTTTCTTCTTTTCTTCTTCTCTGTTCTTCCTCCTCGCTCCTCCTCTGTAATCTTCTTCTGTACTCTTCTTTTCCCCGTCTGCTCTCTTCTTCTGGGTGCTTCTCTGCCTCTCCTGTTCGCCTCTCTTCTTCTTCATCTTCTTCTGTGGTCTTCTGCCTGTCTTCTGCCTTCTGTTCTTCGTATCTTCATCTGTGATCTTCTGTTCTTCTGTTCTTCCGGTCTTCTGTTCTCCTGTTCTTCTGTTCTTCCAGTCTTCTGTTCTCCTGTTCTTCTGTTCTTCTGGTCTTCTGTTCTCCTGTTCTTCTGTTCTTCCGGTCTTCTGTTCTTCTGGTCTTCTGTTCTTCTGTCTTCTGTCTTCTATCTTCTGTCTTCGGCTCCTCTGCCTCCTCCGTCTTCTTCTCCCCGCGCCTGCCCTCCTGCTCCTGCCTTATCCCCCTCCCTCACTCGCCTCCCCCTCTCTATCACCCCTACCTACCCCATTCACTATCTACCTCCCTCACTCCTCCTATCTACCTATCTCTCTAACTCTCTATCTCACTATCTAACTCCCTCACTCTCCACCTCCTCCTATCTACCTATCTCTCTATCTACCTATCTCTCTATCTATCTATTTCTCTATCTATCTACTTTCTCTATCTATTTCTCTATCTCTCCCCCCTTCCCGCCACCCCCTCTATTACCTATCTTCCTATCCTCTCACTCTACCTCTCACCCTCACCCACCTCTACAACCCCCCTCCCCTATCTTCACAACCCTACTCCTATCTCTCTCCCTAATCTCCTAAACCTCCTAACACTCACCCCCCGCCCTTAAACCCCCCTCCCCCAGCTCTTCTCACTCTACCTGTCCCCCCTTCCCTCGCACTTTCCCGCCGCGACCTCCTGCACGCCCCCGCCCCCCAGCTCCCATTCGACCCCAGCTGACCCCTCTCCCCCCTCCTACCTCATATGGCGGCCGATGCGCGACCGCTCTGCTGGCGCGCCAGAGGCGCACCAGAGGCAAGCCCGTCTGCGCCCGTCCGCGCCTGGCCCGCGCCCAGCACCACGACCCCTGGTCCCCAGCTCTCCCAAGCCCCGCTGATCCGCTACGACCCCACCACCCTCCACGCCCTCAACCCAGGGCGCTCCAACACCTGCTTCCAAGCTCACCCCAAACGCACCCATGGACCCTTCGCCTGCAACTCCTGCAAACGCATCTTCCACCACGCAACTACCACGACCACAAGCCCACGCGCCATCAACCACCTCAAGTGCGTCCTGGTCAACGCTCGTTCCGTCCACAAGCACGCCGTTGAACTCTGGGACCTCCTGGACTCCACAGCACCGGACGTCGCCTTCATCACGGAGACCTGGATGAACGCCTCCTCTGCTCCAGACATCGCCACCGCCATCTCCGAAGGCTACAAGATCTCCAGAAAAGACCGCACCAACCAAGTAGGAGGAGGTATTGCCATCGTCTTCAAAGACTCCATCAGCGTCACCACCTCCACCGAAGACACCCCTCTCGCTGCTGAGCACCTGCATTTTCAGATTCGCACCGACCCCAGGACCACCCTCAGAGGATCCCTCGTCTACCGTCCTCCCGGACCGCGCGCCCCTTTCAGCAACGCCATCGCCGACTTCATCTCCCCGCACGCCCTCGCATCACCGGACTACATCCTCCTAGGCGACCTCAAATTCCATCTGGAACAAAACAACGACCCCAACACCACCACACTGCTCGACAACCTCGCCAACCTCGGCCTCAAGCAACTGGTGAACACCGCCACCCACATCGCCGGACACACGCTTGACCCCATCTTCTCCGCCAGCAAACACGTCTTCTTCAGCCACACCTCCGCTCTACACTGGACCGACCACAGCTGTGTACATTTCACATTCCGACGCGAGACCCGCCACCTCCGCACTCAACCCATCCCTCGTCGACAGTGGAACAAAATCCCCGAAGAGCAACTCTTCTCCGCACTCGCCGCCAACCAACCCACCCTCACCACCGACCCCAACGACGCGGCCCTCAGCCTCACTAACTGGATCTCCAACTGCGCAGACAACCTTGCTCCCCTCAAACGCACGCATCGACAGGCCAACACCAAAAAACCTCTCTGGTTCTCTGACACCCTCAAAGAATCGAAGAAAACTTGTCGCGCACTCGCGCAACAAAAACTTGTCGCGCAAGGACCACACCGCTGACAATATGACTGCCCTCAAGAACGCTACCCGCGAACACCACCACCTGATCCGCGTTGCCAAAAGGAACTTTTTTACCGACAGACTGGACAAAAACAGCCACAACAGCAGAGAACTTTTTAGCATCGTCAAGGAGTTCTCCAACCCCAACGCCAACGCTGTCACGCCCTCACAAGATCTGTGCAACTCCCTCACCATCTTCTTCCATCGCAAGATCAGCGACCTCCACGACAGCTTCGGACACCAGACCCAACCAAGCATCACCGAACCCACACCTCCGACCATCACCCTCAACGACTGGACCCACATCAACACCGAAGAAACCAAAACCATCATGAACTCGATCCACTCCGGCGCCCCATCGGACCCCAGCCCTCACTTCATCTTCAATAAAGCCGACGACATCATCGCCCCGCACCTCCAGGCCGTCATCAACTCCTCTTTTTCTTCTGCTACCTTCCCCGAATGCTGGAAACACGCTGAAGTCAACGCACTACTAAAGAAACCTACGGCTGACCCGAGCGACCTGAAAAACTTCCGCCCCATCTCGCTCCTCCCCTTCCCCGCCAAGGTAATAGAGAAGGCCGTCAACAAACAGCTGACCACCTTCCTGGAAGACAACAACCTGCTCGACCCTTCACAAACCGGATTCCGAACCAACCACAGCACTGAAACCGCCCTCATCTCAGTCACAGATGACATCAGAACCCTGATGGACAACGGTGAAACAGTCGCCCTCATCCTCCTCGACCTCTCGGTTGCCTTCGACACTGTCTGTCACCGCACCCTAATCACCCGCCTCCGCTCCACCGGGATCTAAGGCCAGGCCCTGGACTGGATCGCCTCCTTCCTCTCAAACCGATCCCAAAAAGTCTACCTCCCTCCGTTTCGCTCAGACCCCACCGAGATCATTTGCGGCGTACCTCAAGGCTCATCACTCAGCCCGACACTCTTCAATGTCTACATGAGCCCCCTCGCCGACATCGTACGCATGCACGACATCATCATCACCTCCTACGCCGACGACACCCAACTTATACTCTCCATCACCAAGGACCCCGCCAGCGCCAAGACCAACCTACAAGAGGGCATGAAGGACGTCGCAGATTGGATGAGGCTCAGCCACCTAAAGCTGAACTCTGACAAAACGGAAGTCCTCATCCTCGGCAACACCCCATCTGCTTGGGACGACTCCTGGTGGCCCACGGCCCTCGGCACTGCACCGACCCCCGCAAACCACGCCCGCAACCTCGGCATCATCTTGGACCCTCTTCTCACCATGACCAAGCAAGTCAACGCCGTGTCCTCCGCCTGCTTCCTCACCCTCCGCATGCTCCGCAAGATCTTCCGCTGGATCCCCGCCGACACTAGAAAAACCGTGACCCACGCCCTCGTCACGAGCCGCCTGGACTACGGCAACACCCTCTATGCTGGGACCACCGCCAAGCTCCAAAAACGCCTGCAACGTATTCAAAACGCCTCGGCCCGCCTCATCCTCGACGTACCCGGCAACAGCCACATCTCCGCACACCTGAGACACCTACATTGGCTCCCAGTCAGCAAAAGGATCACCTTCCGACTTCTCACCCACGCACACAAAGCCCTCCACAACAAGGGACCGGATTACCTCAACCGTCGCCTCAGCTTCTACGCCCCCACTCGTCTCCTCCGTTCCTCGGGCCTCACGCTCGCTGCCGTCCCTCGCATCCGCCGCTCCACGGTGGGTGGGAGGTCCTTCTCCTTCCTGGCAGCCAAGACCTGGAACTCCCTCCCCACCAGCCTCAGGACCACCCAGGACCACTCCGCATTCCGGAGACTCCTAAAAACCTGGCTCTTCGAGCAGCAGTAACCCCCCCCTTTATTTCCCCTAGCGCCTTGAGACCCGCACAGGTGAGTAGCGCGCTTTATAAATATTAATGATTTGATTTGATTTGATTTAAAAACAGCTCCCTGCTTGCATGAACAATGCCAGCTCACTCAGGAGACAGGAGCCAGCTGGGACTGCGGGGGAGGCCTTGAGGCTCCCCCCACAGTCCCAGATAGCCCATAAAGGTAAAAAAATGGCTAAAAAAAAAAAGATAGCCATTGACCTTTACACTGAAAGTTGAGGGTTCGACTCCAGGTGTATCCATAGTCATTTCTCTCCTTTAATTTCTTCTGCAAATGATTGAGGCTCATACTGAAAGGTGACCTTACTCTTTTTAATTGACAAATACATTTTTTTAAAATTTGTGCAGAAAGATCTCATTTTAAGTATAACATACATCAAAGCCTAAAAACTCTCTACTGCTCTCCCTCTTATTCTCTTTCTCTCTCTCTCTTACGATCTCTTTTCCCCCTCACACACCCACTCAGACCCTTACGCACCCGCTCACAGACCCACTTAGACACTCATGCACCCATTCATAGACCTACTCAGACCCTTGTGCACACACACACACAGCCCCAGTCAGACCCTCATGCACCCACTCACAGACCCTCTCAGACACTCATGCTCCCACTCATAAACTCACTCAGACTCTCACACACCCATTCACAGACCCACTCAGACCCTTGTGTACACACACACACACAGCCACAGTCAGACCCTCATGCACCCACCCACAGACCCACTCAGACACTCATGCTCCCACTCATAGACTCAAGCAGACTCTCACACACCCACTCACAGACCCATTGACACCCTCATGCAGCCACTCACAGACCTATGCAGACACTGATGCACGCACTCTCACACCCAAACAGAGACTTTCACAGCCACTTTCATCCCCAGATAACCCTCTTACACCTATTCTCACACCGAGAGAGATAGGCTGCAGCCAACTCCTGCCGGGTATGGCCAAAAGGCTGTGTGCAGAGTAGGGTTGAGTGGTTAGGGGAGTTGGCCGCAGAGACTGGCTGCAGGTCAGGCCTTGCGGGCAACCCCTGCTGCACATGGGCAAAGGCTGTGCACAGTGCAATGTTGGGTGCTTAGAGGGGGTTGGCCTCAGCCAACTGCAGCTGCGCATAGAAATTCACTGAACATACAGGCACGTTATATTTAAGAAATAGAAGTTAAAAAACTATAGAAATTCACTTGGGGTAAGAGTGGTGGTGAAAATCTCTGTCTGGGTGTGGACGTTCGTGCATCAGTGCCTTAGTGGGTGCGTCTGTGTCACCATGCACTGCTAATTACCCCAAAAAATATTGCACTCATTACATCTTTGATAATATCAATGTAATATTTGCAGTAACATTTTTGATGAAAAAACTGTATGGCTGTGGTGCGAGTTATAGTTACCTTAGGGCACGAGTTAAAGCTACTTGAAATAACTCTAACTATAACAGGTGAATTTCTATGGTTTTTGTATATTTGAAATGTGAGCCTAACTATAATGTCCGTCTATATATATATATATATCCACTGAAGTTACAGGGGCACGTTATAGTTGGGAAATAGAATGAAAAAAACATAGATTTTCACTTAAAAAACTAAAGGTTACAGGGACAATATAGTTAGGCTCACATTTTAAACGTACCAAACCATAGAAATTAATCAGTTATAGTTTTAGTTATCTCAATTAAATATAACTAATTCCCTAAGGTAACTATAACTCAAGCCCCCGCCATGCAGTTTCCTGCTAAATAATTTTACTGCAAACGATACATTGATATTATCAATGATGTTATCAAAGATGTCATGAGTGATGTGTTATGTGGGGTAATTAGCAGTGCATGGTGGGGGCGCAAGTTATAGTTACCTTAGAGCACCCCCCTCCACAGGCTGATCTCGACCCTGGGGACCCTATCTCCAGGGCCCGGCCATGTGACCCAGATGCCAACAAGGGCACCCAGTCACAATGTTGGGGACCATGAGGGGAGCCTGAAGCCGCTACGGTCCCTGCTGGCTTCTCGCCTCATGTGAGAGCCAGCATTGCTGTCACAGAGAGGGAACTGCTAAACATGCAGCTTCCTCTCTGTGAGAGCAGTTTCCTCTGTCTCCCTGCCTGCATTTCTACAGGCAGGGAGACAGAGGAAACCTCTGCTTTCAGCGAGTGAAAGGTGTTTGACAGCTCTCCCTCGCTGCAAGCAGAGTGTTTGCTGTGACTTGGTGGCAGCTGTAAAGCTGCAGCCAAGCCACAACAGAGACTTATGTCCTGGGGTGGGCACCCCAAGAAATAGCAGGAGCTGGCTTTTGGGGATGGCAGTACCCAGGACCATCAGTGGCTCCACGAGGGGGGCCACGCAGCACCTCTCCAACATTGAAATAGCCCCAGGGAGGTGGGCAGGGTGAGAGAGGAAACATCTGCTTTCAGCGAGGGAGAGATGTTTGACAGCTCTCCCTTGCTGCAAGCAGAGTGTTTGCTATGACTTGGTGGCAGCTGTAAAGCTGCAGCCAAGCCACAACAGACACCTATGTCCTGGGCTGGGCACCCCAAGAAAAAGCAGGAGCTGGCTCTTGGGTGTGGCAGTACCCAGGGCCATCAGTGGCTCCATGAGGGGGGCCATGCAGCACCCCTCTAACATTGAAATAGCCCCAGGGAGGTGGTGGTCCCTCAGGATGAGGCGGGGCTTGCAGGCCCCTTGCATCATATTGTTGTATAGCCCCAGGGAGGTGGCAGTCCCTGGGGCTGCAAGGGACCACACAGTCCCCCATATTTATTATGATGAAACCGCTGGGGAGGTCGTGGTCCTTAGGGCTGCAGGGGAGCCTACATGCCCCCTATATCATATTGCTGTAAAGCTCCAGGAAGGTGGCAGTCCCTGGGCTTGCAGGGGGGGGGGCGCATAGGCCCCCGCTGTAGGAGGCTGGCCTGGCTTATAGTGGGTAGCTGATGGTACTTACACCTTGTGCCAGGTCCAGTTATCCCTTATTAGTAGATTAGCAGTGTTCTAGCAGCTTAGGCTGATAGAGGTAGCTATAGCAGAGCAGCTTAGGCTGAACTAGGAGACATGCAAAGCTCCTACTATACCACTTATATCATATAGCACTATATCATAAGAATCACAAAACTCAGTGTTACTAAAAATAAAGATACTTTATTTTAGTGACAATGTGCCAAACATATCTCAGAGGATATACTCCCTTAGGAGGTAAGTAAAATACACAAAATATACACACAAACCAAAATCAGGTAAGTAAACAGTTTGAAAAGTAGTGCAAACACTGTAGAACACAATAGGATGCAATAGGCCTAGGGGCAACACAAACCATATACTCTAAAAATGGAATGCAAACCACGAATGGACCCCATGCCTAGTGTAGTGTGTAGAGGGTCACTGGGAGTGTAAGTGAACAATAAGGGTGTTCAAGATACCACTCCCAAGACCCTGAAAAGTAGGAGTAAATTGACCCTACTTCTCCAGAAACACACTAAAGTTGTGATAGGAGATTCTGCAAAGGCAACAACTGACTGCAAAGCACTGAAGACGGATTCCTGGACCTGAGGACCTGTAAAGGAAGGGGACCAAGTCACGCAAGTGTCCGGGGGGGGGCAGGAGCCCACTAAACCCCAGATGAAGGTGCAAAAGGGGTGCCTCTGGGTGGAAGAAGCTGAAGATTCTGCAACAACGGAAGATGGCTGGAACTTCTCCTTTGCACAGAAGATGTCCGACGGTGTGCTGGAGGATGCAGAGTTGTTTCCACGAAGAAAGACTGCAAACAATCGTTGCTAGCTGCAAGAGTCGCAGTTGAAGAAAATGGGTGCTGCCCGGCCTAGGAAGGACCAGAAGGTTGCCCCTTGGAGGAGGAGACAGAGGGGGTGCTCAGCAGTACAGAGAGCCAATGCAAAAGCAGGCAGCACCCACAGAAGCACTTGAACAGGTGTTCAAGAAATCTGAGCCCGGCAGTTGTCTTAACACTACAAAGGAGGGTCCCACAAAGTTGGTGTTCAACTCAGTAAGTTAAGCAATGCAGGCTGGAGTGCTGGGGACCTGGGCTATGTTGTGCAGGAAGGATTCCTTGCAAAAGTGCACAGAAGCCCTAGCAGCTGCAGTTCACACAGTACCCAGGGTTACTGTCTGGCGGTGGGAGGCAAGGACTTACCTCCACCAAATTTGGAAGAAGGACCACTGGACTGTTGGGGTCACTTGGATCCAGCTCCTGTGTTCCAGGGACCACGTTCGTCGAGATGAGAGGGGACCCAGAGGACCGGTGAAGCAAAAGTTTGGTGCCTGCGTTATCAGGGGGAAGATTCCGTCGACCCACGGGAGATTTCTTCTTGGCGTCCAGTGCAGGGTGAAGACAGACAGCCCTCAGAGCATGCACCACCAGGAAACCGTTGAGAAAGCCGGCAGGATTATGCGCTACAAAGTTGCTGGTAGTAGTCTTGCTACTTTGTTGCGGTTTTGCAGGCGTCCTGGAGCAGTCAGCAGTCTATCCTTGGCAGAAGTTGAAGAGAGAGATGCAGAGGAACTCTGGTGAGCTCTTGCATTCGTTATCTGAAGAGAAACCCACAGGAGAGACCCTAAATAGCCCTCAGAGGAGGATTGGCCACCTAACCAGGTAAGCACCTTTCAGGAGGGATCTCTGACCTTTTCTGCTGGCACTGGCCACTCAGAGGCCTCCATTGTGCCCTCACACCTCTGCATTCAAGATGGCAGAGGCCTGGGACATACTGGAGGAGCTCTGGTCACCACCCCTGGGGTGGTGATGGACAGGGGAGTGGTCACTCCCCTTTCCTTTATCCAGTTTCGTGCCAGAGCAAGGGCTGGGGGATCCCTGAACCGGTGTAGACTGGTTAATGCAAGGAGGGCACCATCTGTGCCCTTCAAAGCATTCCCAGAGGCCAGGAGAGGCTACTCCTCTCAGGCCCTTAACACCTATTTCCAAAGGGAAAGGGTGTAACACCCTCTCTCAGAGGAAATCCTTTGTTTTGCCTTCCTGGAGCTGGGCTGCCCACACCCCAGGAGGGCAGAAGCCTGTCTGTGGGTTGGCAGCAGCGGTAGCTGCAGTGAGAACCCCAGAGAGCTAGTTTGGCAGGACCAGGGGTCCATGCTGGAGAACCGGGATGCATGGGATTGGCACCCCAATACCAGGTTTGGCATGGGGGGGGATAATTCCATAATCTTGGACATGTTACATGGCCATATTTGGAGTTACCATTGTGAAGCTACATATAGGTATTGACTTATGTGTAGTGCACGAGTGTAATGGTGTCTCTGCACTCACAAAGTCCGGGGAAATTGCCCTGAACCATGTGGGGGCATCTCGGCTACTGCCAGGGTGCCCTCACACTTAGTAACTTTGCACCTAACCTTCACTAGGTGAGGGTTAGACATATAGGTGACTTATAAGTTACTTAAATGCAGTTGATGTGGCTGTGAAATAACGTGGACGTTATTTCACTCAGGCTGCAGTGACACTCCTGTGTAAGAATTGTCTGAGTTCCCTATGGCTGGCAAAAGAAATTCTGTAGCCCATAGGGATCTCCTGGAACCCCAATTCCCTGGGTACCTAGGCACCATATAGTAGGGAATTATAAGGGTGTTCCAGTGTGCCAATCAGAATGTGTAAAAATGGTCACTAGCCTGCAGTGACAATTTTAAAGACAGAGAGAGAATAAGCACTGAGATTCTGGTTAGCAGAGCCTCAGTGACACAGTTAGGCACCACACAGGGAACACATTCAGGCCACGACCTCTGAGCACTGAGGCCCTGGCTAGCAGGATCCCAGTGAGACATATAAAACACACTGACAAATAGGGTTTCACTATGAGCAATGGGGTCCTGGCTTACCAGTGAGACAGTAAAAACACACAGACATATACACAAACAGTAGAAAAAGGCTACGTTCCTACACCCGCATCATATTTCTGTAAAGCCCCCAGGGAGGTTGTGGTCCCCAGGGCTGCGGGGGCAGCCTCATGCATGCAATCACAGAGGGTGAGTCATCTATGAGTGGGTCTGTGAGTGGGTGCATCAATGCCTGAGTGGGTCTGTGAGTGAGTGCCTGAGTCTCTGAGTGGGTCTGTGAGTGGGTGCATCAGTGTCTGAGTGGATCTGTGAGTGGGTGAGTGGGGGTCTGAGTGGGTCTGTGAGTGGGTGCATCAGTGTCTGAGTAGGTCTGTGACTGGGCGCGTCAGGGTCTGAGGGGTCTGTGGGTGGGTGTGTGAGGGTCTCAGTGGGTCTGTGAGTGTGTGTATCAGTGGGTCTGTGAGTGTTCATGCATGAGCATTAGAGTGCTTCTATGAGTGAATGGTTTACTGTATGAATGAGTCTGTGAATGTTTTTTTTCCAAACATTTTTGGCATTATTCGCGAATTCATCACAACTTTACATGGGGGCCTCGCTGAGCTTTGCGACTCATTCATGAATATCATGCATGGTGAAAAAAATCATTTTAAATTCCTAATTTGACTGTTAAAGACTCCTATTTCACAGCCCTGGGGTCAAGGTACGTACCCAGAGCCCTTATACCGCTTTTATTTTATCTTTTAGCTCCGTGGACCGTCTCCCATAACCTAAAATGGCAGATGCAACTTTCTGATCAGGTTGCGGCCAGCCAATCACATCATTCCTGTTGGTGCACACATTCGAGAATTTGCTGCGAGAATCGCGAAAACGTCACAACGGACCCACGGCCCTAGACATACAAATTTATTTTCCCTTCAATATCTCAAAAACTACTGAATGGATATACACAAAATGACAAAAAGCACAATCTGGGGAACAAAAGCTTTCTGCCATATTTGGTGTAATTCCATCCACCTGTTCGGGCTGCAGTCGTGTTCAAAACTCCTATGGGAATTTACATTGGAAACACACTTTTTTGACCACCCCCTTTTTCTTGGTCCTCACTTGACGGATCACCCCGAAACTTTCTGTGTGCAACAAACACATAAAGGGTCAGGGTACAGAAATCCTGACCGCATAGGGCACATAGAGGGGTCCCTTAGGACAAAAAATGGCCCATTTTTTGTCCGTTTAATCTGTGGATCCGTGGATTCTCCATGGGGCTCAGCGTGGACTCCTGTATAAATCTGAAGTGGATCCGCGGATCCAGTGAACATTTGAAAAAAAATCCCACCCACTGCATCCAAGCCCATGCTGCGCACAGTCAAAGGCTATGCACAGCTTGGATTTGGGTGCATGCGGGAGGATTGGATGCAGGGCCTGGTAATAAGCCAACCAACGTGGTGCACAGTCACAGGCCATGCACGGTGTTGGTTAAGTTAACATGGGTGAAGAAATTGTCTGAAAAAACAAAGTTTACCCGGACATTATAGTTAAATTGACACTTCAAAACCATTTAAATTCAGCAGTTATAGTTATACTTATAGTTATACTTATCTGAAGAAACTATAACTGATGTCGGAAAGTAACTGTAGGCAACAAGTGATAGTTTCTTAACATAAGTATAATTAAAAGTATAACCATAAGTGCTGAATTTCTACGGTTTTTTAGGGATAAAGAGTCAACTTAACTACAACATCCCTGTAACTCTTCTTTTTTTTAGGGAATATATATATATATATATATATATATAAATATATATATATATATATATATGTGTATAGAGTGAGTATATGTAAGGAAATGCCTCCTTGGCATGGTTACCCCCTGACTTTTTGCCTTTACTGATGCCAAGTTATGATCTGAAAGTGTGTTGAGGCCTGCTAACCAGGCCCCAGCACCAGTGTTCTTTCCCTAAAACTGTACCTTTGTCTCCACAATTGGCACACCCTGGCATCCAGGTAAGTCCCTTGTAACTGGTACCCCTGGTACCAAGGGCCCTGATGCTAGGGAAGGTCTCTAAGAGCTGCAGCATGTCTTATGCCACCCTGGGGACCCCTCACTCAGCACATACACACTGATTGCCAGCTTGTGTGTGCTGGTGGGGAGAAAATGACTAAGTCGACATGGCACTCCCCTCAGAGTGCCATGCCAACCTCACACTGCCTATGGCATAGGTAAGTCACCCCTCTAGCAGGCCTTACAGCTCTAAGGCAGGGTGCACTATACCACAGGTGAGGGCATAGGTGCATGAGCACTATGCCCCTACAGTGTCTAAGCAAAACCTTAGACCTTGTAAGTGCAGGGTAGCCATAAGAGTATATGGTCTGGGAGTCTGTCATACACGAACTCCACAGCACCATAATGGCTACACTGAAAACTGGGAAGTTTGGTATCAAACTTCTCAGCACAATAAATGCACACTGATGCTAGTGTACATTTTATTGTGAAAAACACCCAGAAGGCATCTTAGAGATGCTCCCTGAAAACATACCCTACTTCCAGTGTGGGCTGACTAGTTTTGCCAGCCTGCCACACACCAGACATGTTGCTGGCCACATGGGGAGAGTGCCTTTGTCACTCTGTGGCTAGTAACAAAGCCTGTACTGGGTGGAGGTGCTTCTCACCTCTCCCTGCAGGAACTGTAACACCTGGCGGTGAGCCTCAAAGGCTCACCCCCTTTGTTACAGCACCACAGGGCAACCCAGCTAGTGGAGATGCCCGCCCCCTCCGGCTACGGCCCCACTTTTGGCGGCAAGGCCGGAGGAGATAATGAGAAAAACAAGGAGGAGTCACTGGCCAATCAGGACAACCCCTAAGGTGTCCTGAACTGAGGTGACTCTGACTTTTAGAAATCCTCCATCTTGCAGATGGAGGATTCCCCCAATAGGATTAGGGATGTGCCCCCCTCCCCTCAGGGAGGAGGCACAAGGAGGGTGTAGCCACCCTCAGGGCTAGTAGCAATTGGCTACTAACCCCTAGACCTAAACACACCCCTAAATTGAGTATTTAGGGACCCCCAGAACCTAGGAAGATAGATTCCTGCAACCTGAAGATGAAGAAGGACTGCTGACCTGAAGCCCTACAGAGAAGACGGAGACACCAACTGCTTTAGCCCCAGCCCTACCCCTGTAAGTGCTTTACTTACCTGTGAAACTAACAAATACTTACCTCCCCCAGGAACTGTTGAATTTTGCACTGTGTTCAATTTTAAAATAGCTTATTGCCATTTTTGCCAAAACTGTACATGCTATTGTGATGATTCAAAGTTCCTAAGATACCTGAGTGAAATACCTTTCATTTAAAGTATTGTGTGTAAATATTGAACCTGTGGTTCTTAAAATAAACTAAAAAAATATATTTTTCTATATAAAAACCTATTGGCCTGGAATTGTCTTTGAGTGTGTGTTCCTCATTTATTGCCTGTGTGTGTACAACAAATGCTTAACAATACCCTCTGATAAGCCTACTGCTCGACCACACTACCACAAAATAGAGCATTAGAATTATCTCTTTTTGCCACCATTTTACCTCTAAGGGGAACCCTTAGACTCTGTGCATGCTATTTCTTACTTTGAAATAGTACAAACAGAGCCAACTTCCTACAGTATATATATATGTAGAGTGAGAGAGAGAGAGAATGAAAGAGAGAGAGTCACTGAAAAAGCTAAACGTTACAGGGACGTTATAGTTAGGTTCTGAATTAATTGCACAATCAAATTGTGTAGCTAATAATTACAATTGCACTAAAAGCACTTTATGGGGCACCAGGTTACAGGCATTTTGAGCATCTTTTAAAGGTGTATAAAATGAAGATCCCCCTACCCTTCTTTATGCTGTAGAGACAATTAAGGTTAACTGTTGACACTTTATGAATAAGGCTGAAGGTAAAATTATCTGCACTATTTGCACTTACATTCTAGGGCCTCAGTGGAAGCACTGAGATTAGAATTAGGATTGGTGAACATGTATGTAAGAGGTTTAGCTGCTATTTTGAGATGACACTATTGTATTTTACATGCTAAAGGTAATACTTTAAGGGGTTTCACAGCTGTGGAATCTCTGTTTGATTGTACACAAACTGGTTCATTTTTATTTAATGTCCAATTTGCACTGCAGCACTTATCGTTGTCTTAAATCCTTTTTAGAGTACTACATGAAGAAATATTCAATGATGCATGATATGAATCTATGTAATGTTAAGCCTTGTTTTATCAATGTGGTCTATTTCTGTCAACCGGGTATTCCATGGACATATTTAACCTAGAACTTGGAGCATAGTGTGTGAAGGTGTATAATGATTTCCAGGATAAAATGTCTGCTGGTAAATATTGTAACTGATGCCTAGCGGGGAGTATCCAGGGAAATACAAATATGTAATATGTGCCAAACAGGTGCACAGACAATTGGGTATTTGAATCTGTCCAGCCTTAAGTGTCTTGCAACAGAGAATTTTAAAACCACTTTTTAAAAGGTGTGGAGTGAGAACTGCAGATGCCGCTAGGGAATTGATACATTGTCAGGTGAATGCATTATTGTGTAAAAATGCTTTTAAATGTTTTAATTCTTTTTAAAATCTGTATTGAATTCATCTGATATACTGTAGATCTCAATGTAAGATCTATATCTTTAATAAATAAAGTTAAAGTGAAAGGTATGGTCATGCAGTTGAAAGCTGCATAGAAAGCTAGTCAAAGCTTGCAAATGATGGTGAATACTGGTGGTAAGTGAGGAGTGCATCTCACCTAGAAGTAGAGGACCTGGTGTTCAGGTAGATCAGACAGATGTTGTTGATGTTCATACTTTGAAGAGAACTAATCCATGTCATGCGTGCAGAGATTTGGGCAATTGGAGAAGGGAGTGTCCCCTTAATAATGTGAATAATCAGGTACAGAATAATGGAGCTGCACAGGTACAAGGTAGTAATCAGGTTCTGATTCAGAGAGTTCAAAGACCCTGAGCGCAGAATGAAAATACGCCACAAGGACAGTAGATGCAGATACTGCAAGCCCTGATGTCTCAACAGCAAGTGGCTGTTCCCCAACCGAATTGAAATCAAATTGCCACTGCTAATGTCAATCAGTTAGCATCACAGTTTTCCCTTAATGGATCTGAGTGATGATAAAGTTTCTGAAATTCTCCAGTTAGATAGCTCAGATGATGAGGATTGCATACTAGGTGAATTCTTACAAGTAGATTAACATGGTCCCTATATAAATGCTGATGTAATGGGTCACCATGTGTCATTTCTGGTTGAAACAGCAGTTCAGTATTTACCCCTTTCAGGAAAAATAATCCAGGATGTAAGAGTTGCAATAAACAACTGACTAAAACTGTAACAGAATCTGCCCCCCCTGTAAAAATAGGTTCATTAAGATCAGCACCAATTTGTGGTGTGCGATTCAAGTTCTGTAAGTTTGCTTGGACATGACTGTAGTATGCATAGGAGTATAGAATTCTTGGGAGTGGAGCAGAACCATGTGATGTCAGGGATGAGGTCATGAGAGAGAAGGCCGGAGAGTTAGATGCAGGCAGTTGGAACTTGGCTGGATGGGACCTCTATTTACTGGAATAAAGCTTACACCGTGATCTACACGCCTCTGACATCTTTATTTCATCTGCAAAGTCATCTGCTTCACTACACTGGTGACGAGGATGGGATACGAGTGTTTTTAATCCTGCCTCATCATTCCTTCAGCTCAGATATACAGAGGTCCCAACAAAGGACTTGTCGTTGTGTGTACCAGGAGAGAAAACGAGGAAAAGGTGAGCTCACCTTTCATCTTCAAAAAAACAGACATTTAATTATTCTGGTGAGCCTTCCCGGTTTCAATTTTGGTTTACCTCCCTGAATGCCCCGTAATTATTTTTCAAAAGCGTCCCGCACGCCGGCTACGCCACGTGCGTTTCCATGGCAGCTGAACAGCTGAGCCGCGTGTGAGCTGCGTGTACTCCCACTCCACGGTCACGCTTGAATTCTTTCAATAAGCCGCTCGTCAGCTGTTTTGAGCCGCGTGTACTCCAGATCTTCAGTGACGCTTGGATGATTCTGATTAGCTGTGCGTCAGCTGTTTTGTGTTTACACACATCGCGGCACGAAATGAACCGCGCGTCAGCTGCTGCCTTCAACTGAGCCGCGTGTCAACTGCTGTGTCTCACCCGTACAGAGAACCGAGGATCTCTTCCTGCTAGCTATTCTTGCATATCTGTTTGTAAAAAAAAAAACAAGGAAGACAAGACTGAGGCTCATAAGACTGCATGAACAAGGATGAACAAGGAAAAAATCTAAAGACATTGGAAAGAAACATTCCTAAATTTGAACAAGGAAAAATCGAAAGACATTGGAAAGAAACATTCCTGAAAAATAAAAAATAAAAATTGTTTTATGGACTAAAAAACTGCCATTTGTTGCACTGTTGGAACGCCTCATTATGCAGAATGTTACTGCACCGTCGTTCTTTTTGGCTATGCCAGGAGAACCACCTATAAAGTGGCAGAAATGGAAAAAAGTTTTTGAAAGATATGCGAAGGTGTGTGGTCCATCATTAAGCGTAGAAAGGAAAGCTGTGTTATTGTTACATTGTTCAGGTTCAGAGGGTCAGGAAGTGTTTGACAATCTTCCAGACATATTTGACGAGAACCTAAATGAATATGAGACTTGCATAGAAAAACTGGATAGACATTATCTTCCAAAGGTTAGCACCATACTCAAAAGATACCACTTTGGCAGGAGAAACCAAGAAGAATGTGAAACTGTGGAAAGTTATGTTACAGCTCTAAGAAAACTAGCGTCATCCTGCAAATTTGGATCGTTGTTGGACAAGAGAATCAGGGATCAGTTTATGCTGGGCTGTAATATAGAGAAGGTCAGGGATGAAATTTGGCAAAAGGATGATCCGACGTTAGATGAGGTCGTAGTACTGGCAAAGAAAATTGAACACCCTCTCAAATGTGTTGAGGCCATCAAGAAAGGAGAAAACAAATGTGACACTGTACATCTAATCAAGAGTCATGCGGACAAACAAGAAATCCCAGTGAGACAAAATTACAGAAAGGAACAGAAAAGCTTTCAAGGGAAGTGTTTTCGTTGTGGCAAGCAGGGCCATACGGCGAATGATAGAAGCTGCCCGGCCATTAAGGTGAAATGCAATTTGTGCAAAAAGAAGGACCATTTTGCCAGTGTGTGCAGGACTAAAAGTGGGAAAGGTGGCATTTATGAGGTTAATGATGGTTCAAACACCAAGGATGGAGAGGATTTTGAGTGTGGCCAAATTATCCTTCAGGTCGGAGGTGGAGGAAATGCGAGGGCCTATTGATGAGGTTTTGGTGGATGGTGAAAGAACTAATGTTCTTTTCGACTCTGGAGCAAAGATTACCATCATATCAAAAGAATTCTACTTGGGAAAACTCATAAACAAAGTCAAACTATTCAAACCTGATATCACTCCTCATGCATACGGTTGGGAACCTATTAAGCTGCATGGGTATTTTAGGGGCTTACTGGAATTCAAACATAAATATACCAATGCAAAGATTTATGTCTCCAGAAAGGGAGACAGTGTCCTAAGTTGGTTTCATCAGAAAGAACTTGGGGTGATACTTGATCCAAATAGTGACCCTCTGGTGAAGATCAAAGATCAAGAAGGGGTGAACGAGATTTTGGAACATGATGGATCTTTTGGTCAACAAATCACAAAAGATGGTGATTTTGTGGAGAAACTGAAATTGAGGGTTCCTTCTCTCTTTCAAAATAAATTGGGGTGTCTTCGAAACTATGCACATCATATACACCTCAAGGAGGGAGCAAAGCCAGTATGCAGCAAAGTCTGTGGTGTACCGGTGGCCTTGCGTGAAGAAATGAAGGTAGAACTGGAGAGACTTCGAAAAGAAGGAATTATTGAGGAGGTCGAAGGAACTGAATGGTTGGCACCAGTGGTTGCAGCCAGGAAAGCGAATGGCAGTCTACGCTTGTGTGTGGACTTGAGAGAACTGAACAAAAATGTAATTGTAGATAGATATCCCTTACCGAATATTTCAGACATGTTAATGTTGCTTCAGGGACCAAGGTGTTCTCCACTATAGATCTAACATAGGCATATCATCAGATCAGACTAACTGAAGGGTCCAAAAACTTTACTGCTTTTGTTACTCCATTTGGAACATTTAGGTACACTAGGTTACCATTATGGTTAATATCTGCAGCCTCGGTCTTTCAAAGAATGTTGGAGAGAGTTTTGAGGGGCTTTGAAGGTGTAAGAATATATCAAGACAATGTTTTGATATTTGGGAAGGACAATACTGAGCATGAAGAAAGAGTATTTAGAGTGTTGTAGAGGCTGGGAGAATGTGGCTTAAGCATAAAAATGGAGAAGTGTAAATTTCAAAGGGACTCCATTGAATATTTAGGTCATACGGTCACTGGAGAAGGCATATCACCGAAGAGAGAGTTAGTAGATACCATTCAGAATTTACAATCTCCTTCCAATAAGGAGGAACGTATGAAGTTTATTGGAATGGCTGAGTACTATGGGAAGTTTAGCAAAACTTTTGCAGAAACATGTGTAAATATGAGGAGGTTGTTGCGGAAAGGTGTAGAATTCATATGGTGTAAAGAGTGTGAGAGAGAATTCAGAGAAATCAAGGAGAAATTAGTTAGTGCTCCCAAATTGAAAGATGTCAACCCTAATCTCCCATCAGTTTTGATTACTGACGCCAGTGCGAAAGGTCTTGGTGCTGTGCTACAACAAGGTAACCATAAGTCTGAGCAAGTGGTCTTGTTTTTGTTGCGAGCTCTAAAGAATGCCGAGTTGAACTACTCGGTTGTAGAGAAAGAGGCATTGGCAGTACATTGTGCTGTGAAGAAGCTTAAAAATTTGTTGTGGGGCAGCAAATTTGAGGTCAGGACAGATCATAAACCACTTTGTGAGATATATAAAAGGAACGGAGTTGATGCGATATCAAGCAGGATCACAAAGTGGGTGGTATTGCTACAGGATTTTGATTTTGAAGTGAAATACATTCCTGGAGTGCAGAACATGGTTGCTGACACATTATCCAGGTTGGTACAGTCAACAGGAGTTGATCAAGAAAGAGAAGGTAGTGATGAGGATTTGGACGGTGAAGTGGTATGTGAAATAGGAGGAAGTGGTTTTGATGACAGCGTTGTGACAGAAGAAAGATGGAGGAGAGAGTGCGTTTGGATAGTACAATGGTAGAAGTGCTTTCCTTGATAGAGAAAGGTTGGCGAAACAAGAATGATGGGAGTGTGGAGACACAGAAGTTTTGGCACGTGAGAGGGGAATTGTCAAGCAAAGATGGTCTGCTGTTTAGGGGTACAAGGCTAGTTCCCCCCATCACGCTTAGACAGGAGCTTATTTCTCTTGCCCACTCGGGTCATCAAGGAATATCCAAGACCAAAGGGCGATTGCGGCTGATGTACTGGTGGCCACAATTAGACAGACAGGTAGAGAGGACTATTAGGGAGTGTATGCAATGCGTAATGAGTGAGAAAACAGTCAAACCCAAGGTTCAACCCATGGAAATTAGAGATCGTCCCACTCAGCCTTGGGAGGAGGTTGCATTGGATATTCTGGAGCCCATTCGTGGAGAGGGTTGTGACGTATATCTCCTGGTGCTGATAGATGTTTTTTCAAGGTGGCCGGAGATCAAGTTTACCAGAGGCATTGAGACGAGGCATGTAATCAATTTCCTGAAAGAGGTGTTTGGGAGAGAAGGTATTCCAAAATCCATTCTCACTGATAATGGGGTACAGTTGGTGTCCAGAGAGATGGAACAATTTTTAGCGGACTGCCCCATACGGCACAAGAAATGTGCGCTTTACCATCCAGAAACCAATGGCATGGTAGAGCGTTTCAATAGGGTGCTGAAGGACACTATAGTATTGGCCAAGGATAATGGTTTGAATTGGAACAAAGAAGTAATTAAAAGGGTTGAGGCACACAGGGTTTCCCCACACTCCACTACGGGAAAGACACCATTGGAATTACTTAGAGCCAGACACCCGAATACCTTAGTAGCTCCCAGTTGGGTGAATGATATGGAGTCAAGGACAGGGGTGGTTGTGTCAGATGATAGTTGGAGAGAGAGTGAAAGAAAGAAAATAGAAGCTAGGAAGAGATATTTTGACATAAAGAAGTCAGCACAAGTAACCAAAGTCAAGGTAGCGGATTGGGTACTTATTCGCAGCCCGGCGAACAAAGGCAGAGGTATATATAAATCTAAACCTGTAAAAGTGGTCAAGTTGTTCAAAAATGCGGTAAGAACAGAAGATTCCAAGATGTGGAATCTCAATCGAGTGGTGGTTCTCAAATGTAACATGTTTAATTAACAGTTTGGGTGTTTTGATTACAAAAAAAATATATATATTTCTTTAAAATTCCCTTTGTGTCCTCTTCTTTTTATGTTGTTTTGTTTTTTTGTTAAGACGGGGAGGTGTGTAGTATGAATAGGAGTATAGAATTCTTGGGAGTGTCAGGGATGAGGTCATGAGAGAGAAGGTTGGAGAGTTAGATGCAGGCAGTTGGATCTTGGCTGGATGGGACCTCTGTTTACTGGAATAAAGCATACACAGTGATCTACATGCCTCTGACATCTTTATATCATCTGCAAAGTCATCTGCTTCACTACAGTGACCTACTGTGTAAGCTAAAATGTTTCATTAGCTGCACACCCCGAGGAATTGCAGTACAGACAAATGTGCCCTGTAATATTGTGAAACAGTACCAAAGTGTCACATTGTACCCAGTGCTGACATGTAATGATTTGCGCGAAGACCTGAGAGACACAATGGCACCTGAAGTTTAGGATTTTTCAGGAAAAGAGATAGGACTCATTAAAGGAGTGGAGCCTGTAAAAATAACAGAAAAGCTAAATGCTGTGTATCCAAACATTCCTTCATATAACATCACACCCAGACAATTGCTGAAATAACATCCCTGATAAACAGTCTAATTGAACAAGGTTTACTAAAGGAGATAATGGGAATCCATGTACCTCACCCATTCTAGGTCTGTAGACACCTAATGGAAAGTACTGCATAGTCCAGGACCTGAGAAAAGTTAATTAAATTGTTGACCCATGTTGTCCCGTGGTACTGAATCCTGCAGTGATTTTGTTCCAAATTCCATGTGAAGTAGAATGGTTCACCATGATTGACCTTTGCCAAGCATTTTTTCTCCATATTGTTGCATGCAGAGAGCCAGTTTCTCTTCACTTTCCGGTTTGGCAGTTGTATTGTGGCATGGTGCCAAGTTCCACAAGTTTATACCGAGAGTTTATGGATTTCTGATCATATCTTGAAAAAGGATCTGACACAGTTGTATGGAAATGCAAACAAGCCTGTTGCATATGTTTCTGCCACACTTGATCCTGGGGCCTCTACGCTGCCTGGTTGTTTGAAGGATTGCAGCCCTGAGCATCAGCATTGAACAGTGCAAAGGCATTCTTATGGGTCATCCTGTGAAAGTTTTCATGCCCCACTCCATGGAAGATTTATTAACCCAACCAAGACACAGTATCTTACAAGTGCATGTTTTACCCATTAAGAACAGGTCATTCTCGCAGTGTGATAATTTAAAAAGAAATATCATTCTAAATCATACTACTGTGTTGCCTAACCCTGTTGAAAATGCCAATGAATGTATGGATGGGGCTGAGCATGACTGTCTTGATGTTACTGAATTGTGCACATAACCAAGACCTGACATTCAAGATATTTCCCAAACTGAAAATGAATGAACACTGTTTAAGAGACAAAGATGGCACCCTCAGAGCTTGTTATGCAGTTTTCACAGTCTCAGGTGTGACTTAAGCTTCCTGGCTTTGAGGAGTCTTTTCTGTCCAAGTAGTTGAATTGGTTGTTCCTACCAGAGCTTGCTGTGTTTCTAAACAGCTGAAAGTGACAATTTGCAGTGATAGTCACAATGGTTTTGGTGTTGTTCGTGATTTCAGACCGTTGTCATCCCAGAGAGGGTTTATGACCTCCTCTGGATCCCCTACCTGTAATGGCAACAAAAATTAGAATCTCATGATGTATTACAGTTGCCTGCAAATTACAGTCTCACAGTAGCAAAGCTGTTACTTAGGGAACTGATTCCTAGATTCAGCTTCCCGACTTCTCTAGAGTCAGACCGAGGAACATACTTCAATAGGGAGGTCCTGAAATTAGTATGTGTGGCATTGCAGTTCAGCAAAGATTACATTGCAGTTACAGACGTGAGGATTCTGCATTGACAGAGCAGATCAATGGCACAATGAAGTCTAGATTGGCAAAAGTATGTGCATCCACTACTTTGAAATGGCCAGACTCACTGCCTCTTGTCTTGAGTATGCACAGTACGCCTAACAGAAAGACTGGTTTGTCCCCACATGAAATCATCATGGGGAGGGCCATGAGATTGCCAGCAGTGGCTGCAAATGCACTTGTAAATATTACAGATGACTTGGTGCTAGATTATTGCAGAGGACTGGCTGATGGGGTTCATTCTTTGTCTCACCAGGTTGGAGAAGCTACAGTGCAGTGACAAGGCCAAGACCACTCACCTGAATTTCAGGCTTCTACACGAGCGAAGCGCCATGCTCACACCCCTATGGACTAGTCCTCCACAACTAAAGTGTACAGGATGTGAGTAGTCCTAAGGGGGATGGGGAGGAAAATGGGGATGGGAATAGGAAGGGAAGAAAAACACAGGTCTGCAGTGATTCTGCAACTGTGGCTCTGGCGTGGTGAATTCTAGTATGTGATATTGAGACCCTGAGCAAGAGAAAACAAACACAGTTAGGACACTAGGGGCCAGATGTAGCAAAAAGTTGCGAGTCGCAAATGGCCGGAATCGCAATTTGCGACCCCGCAAAATCAGGAATGGGATGCAAAAATCCCATTTCCAAAGCTCAAATTGCGACGTGAGCCATTACCGAATCGCAAAATTTGCGACCCCTTTGTGCGACCCGCAAATAGGTAGACAGAATTTGCGAGTCGCAAACCATATGAAAAAGCCACTCGCAAATTGCGACTAGTCGCAAAAAGCCCATTTTGCACACCCAAATTACCACTAAGTCAGAGCAGGTGGTAACCATAACCAAAGTATAAAAGGAGACCCAGAAGGCACCTGGGTTACTCAAAATGGCTGAAATATATGTGATAGCAAGGAGGAGGAGAATCCACGCCTCACAGCAGAGGAGGAGGAGGAGCCAGAGACAGGAGAGGATATACAGAACCAGGCAGACACTTTTCCAACTAACTGAGGAGGAGATTTATGACAAATACAGACTCAGCAGTGCAGCAATTTTAGAATTAATTGATCTACTCAATCCGCAGCTGCAACGAGAGACTGTGCGCGGCAGCGCCATCCCCACACATGTGCAAGTGCTATGCTCACTCAACCTCTTGGCCTCGGGTAGCTATCAGGGGGTGATTGCAGTGGCAGGTGGGGTATCCCAAAGTGCACTCTCACGATTCTTCAGATGTTTCCTAGATGCCATACTCACACACATGTCTATTAGGTATTGCTGCAGACACCCTGAAGCCATACACACAGGTCACTGTAGAAACCATCCATGCCCTGCTAACATTGCTTATTTTTGCCAAACAGGTGACAGTGCATATGCGCTAAGACCATGGATACTTACCTCGTACCTAACACCCAGCAATGAGAATGAGAGGCGATATAACAGTGCACATAACCGGACCAGAAATGTCATAGAGAGGACCTTTGGACTGTTAAAGGCAAGATTCCGATGCCTCCACAGAAGTGGAGGTGCGCTCCAGTATGCCCCAATAACAGCTTTCAAGATAGTTGGCGCATGGGCTATACTGCACAGCATTGCCACAAGACGTGGGCTTCATCTCACCCCTGAAGACCCAGATTCGAGGATGACGAGCAAGAGCTACCACATCGCCAGACTGGGGATAGAAGCATTGCAAATCAAGGCAGACAGAGACGGGACCACATTGCAAACCAATACTTTGGAAGGTACGTGGCAACTGTCACCACACACACTAATGTCACACACAAAGAGCCCAGTTGTGAAGTGGATCAAACAAAACATTTTAATAAGTGAACCTAATAACTATATAACTGAACTGTTGGTAAGGGGCTGCACATGTCCACCCTCAATGAGGACACATTAACTCCATGTGCCTCATGAGTCCTGCAGTGTTTGGGCCTAACACCTCCTCTTGGTATGCCCAGCATGGCTTGTGCTAGGTGGGTCAGCAGACCCCTGATGTGCACTGCCACTCCACAAGACATGTGTGTCTGTGGCAGATGCGCTGCTGATGGTGGACCCCTCCTCACTGTCCTGAGGTGTCTCAGCCATGCCCCTTGCCACCTGCCTGGCCTCCAGCATGTCCACAGCATGCCTAATGCGGCCCAGTCCCCGAGCCACATCCCCTGCAAAGTGGCCAAGGTCCAACTGCAAGCTCACAGTACGTCGTGACAGCCCTATGGTGTTCACTGCAAGACGGACAATGGATGCAGCCATGCGGTCCAATCTCTGCACCAGTTGGCGCTCACGGCGCCTTGCACTTTGTCTCTCTGATATCAGTTCCGTCACCAGTTGGCATATGGATAGTGCTAGGTCACTGACATTGTCATTCAATCTTGTGAACTGTGTGTTCACTTCTGCCATGCCATGTGTACAATTGTGCTCCATCCTCTGCATTGCCCCAGAAATAATTCTCAACTGCCTTATTTGCAGGCGCTGACCAGATAGGAGGGATGCCTCAACTGCAGACATGGATGCGTCACCTATATCCTCCTGGGACACTGCCTGGACATGGAGTCTGCATCTGCGACGCGGTGGTGCTTCTGGGTCTTGTTGTCTCACACTGTGGCTGGGACCAGGTGCTGTGTCTCTTTCCTCCATGTCCACTTCTTCATCTGGAGGGAACTGTGGTGGTGTGGTGCTGGGCCCTGTAGTGGCTGCTGCAGCCTCCTGCCCTACCTGTGGCCTGCTTTCTTCACCGTGGATGGTGTGGCTGGTGGGGGTGTCTTGTGGGAGACCTGTGGGACATAGGGAACACACTGTCAGTATCTAACATCTGTTGTATGCCTCCTAATAAACATTTGCCTATAAGCTGCCTACTGTACTACATTGCCCATAATGCGCCATTCTGGTGGTTGCTAGTCTGGAATGGCGCTCGTCTGTTTGTGCATGCTGCTATGTACTGGGTGAGTGCGGGTATAGCATTTAAAGGTGTACATGCATGTTTCATGGTACTGACATTTTGATGTACCTTGCGCTGACGTGTCCAGTGCTCCCATTCCTGACACTGCCTCAGGTTCCAGGGTCTGTTCCTCCATGGCTGTGGGTGGTGGGATGGTGGATGGGCCTCCTCCTGTGCCCCTCATCTCCCTGAGGCGCTCTGCCACCCTCTCCTTTGTCCTGGAGCGCAGGTCATACCACCGTTTTTTAATTTCCTCGATGCTTCTGTGGCTCACCCCTATGGCATTGACCCTCTTCTGGATGTCCTGCCAGATTCTCCTCTTTTCAGTGTCTGGGACACTCAGGACTGCCTTTACAAACAGCTGGTCATGGTGCTGGCAGCATTCCTCTGTCAGCACCTCAAGTTCCTTTTCAGAGAATTTCAATTTCCTCTTCCTGCCTGCACTGCCTGTCTTCCTTTGTTGCAGCTGTTCCTCCAGGTAGTTGCTCAGCAGTTAGAAAAGGGTGTGGTCCTCCCTCCTCCCAGGTGTATTTGATGTCTTCCTGGCTCTGATGTCATCAGCAAGAGCCAGGAAGTGTTTTTCCAACTGTTTTGCTGCACCTGCATGCAATTTGCGGCACAGTCGCAATTTGTGATACCCGACTCGCAATTTGCGAGTTCATTTTTAGCGAGGTCGCAAAAAGCGACCTCGCTAACAGTGGACTCGCAATCTGCGGTGCGACATCATTTGCGAGTCGCAAATTGATGTCGCTTTTTTTTGTTGGGTCCCATTTTGCGAGTCGGAAATTGCGAGTCGCAATGACTCGCAATTTCCGACTCGCTAATATTTTCCTTCCTACATCTGGCCCTATATTCCACTGCAAGCTACCTTTATACAATTTTACATTTCTTTTGACTGTTGTAAAAACTTAGCACTCACCAATACATTGTCTGTTAGATCAGTGGTTGATAACCAGGGAACTGTAGACTAGCACAGCTCAGGGAATCAGCAAGAGAAGCTTTCATAGGATAATTCAAATGATCAATCAGATGCAAGTATTTATATTCTGTGTTTTTGTGCTCTAAACATGCCAAGAATGATGTGAATATGCAAACACAATATTTAAAATACAACAGCCTTTACAAAGTTAATACACAAACAATTTGGGAGGGAGGGGGGCAAAGGGGGTCATCCTTTTGATTACTCTGAATCATTATATTTTTAAAGGTGGGTGCAAACAGTGCATAATGCATGCATCATAACATACACTCGCAGCAGAACCTTGCCATGACCTGTGCCCAGGCAACTGGGCCATGGTGAAGAAGCATGTAAGGAAATCATGCTTGGAACCGCATTGGAAAAGTCTCCATCAAGTGGTTCTAATCACTACACAGCTGTGAAACGTGCTGGTCTCCCTAACTGGGTTCACACGAGCCACACTTGCAAAGTTCCAGGTCCTCTACATGATATAGCACCTGTTCCAGAAGAGCTGTTTACAGTGAACGAGAGGGATCAGGTTAGTCAAGCTGTTGGGACTGGACAAGGGGCTGCTACAACACAAGTACTGCCTGAAAGGGGTCTGAGCGAGTCAACATCAGTTGTTGGTAAAGACAAGTCAAGACAGAATCAGTTGACTCATGCAAACTTGGATGTTGTTGAAGGACCAGTTACTATAGATAAAAGAGCTGTCCCAGGAGACGATTGGCCAAGTGAGAAAACAGTGCCAGCTGTACAAGTGCCTCCGACAATTGCTGAGGGAACTGAAGAGTCAAGTGAAAGTGACAGTGATACTGAGGATTGAGTAAATAGAAGATCAAATAGAAAAAAAGTACCAAGCCGAAAATACTCAGCACCTGAATTGACATATTTTGCTGGCAATGACTAGGAGAAGGAGTTTACAGCCTTTTGTTTTAATAATTCAAATACAGTTCGATATTCTTGAGTATGAGTTTGCAGTAGAACAGAACTTTGAAATCTTACTGCTTCTTGATAAACAAAGACATTACGGTTTGGAAGCGGTTATTAGTGATTATGAGCTGTGCCTTTATTAGAAATGTTTGAGCTTTTATTAGAAGCTTTAGTACATTTGCAAGTAGAGAAACACAATAAACTTTCTAGAAGATTAAGGAACATTTTGTGAATAATTTGAACTTTTTTTAAAAAAGAGACTATATTTTGCTTTGCTTGCATATAAAAAGGGACTGCAAAGAAACAGTGACACATTGAAACCTCTTTGCATTTTTTGATTTAAAACTTTGATTTTTGATTTTGAATTTTTGGTGTGAAATTAGAGAACTAATGGAGTTGAACAGAAGTAGAAGTAGTAAGTGTAAATATGTTTGTGTAGGTTTAGTGATTGTGACAGTTATTCTGATTACATTGCTCAATGGACTGAGCCTACTAACAACAAGTGATTCAGAGAAAGTAAAATCTACAAGTGTCCCCAGTTTACCTAGTCCCATAGCGGTTCAAGATCCTCTTTACAATGGTTAGAAATACTTACACACTGATGGTTCTAGAGGTAATTTATTCACAAATGCATATTATAAGTTGTTGTATGAGTATGTAGATACCATGGAAGCTAGAGACTGTTGTGTGTGTGCACACAGTTGTCTTCATCAGTGAATGAGGGAATCACTTATCATCGTCTTCCCTTAACCTATGGAACTTCTTATCGCCTGCTGCTAACACCTTTATATCAGCAGGAGTATTATCAGTATTATAACTCGAATTATGATCTTGTGTTTTCAATCGTCCCAATCATGAAAAATTTGAGCAACAATGCAAAAGTGAAAAGGATTGACAAAGTGGAAGGGTTGGTACAGTTTATGCTCACAAAAATAATCAAACCTGTATTCATATCCCAGTGGAGAAGGAGTTCATTGAACAAGTCAAAGAAAGGAGAAGGGCTATGAAGGCTATAGTAGAAAAGGGAATAGTTTTTCAAAATTGGTGAAAAGATTAAACACATCCAGTAGCTGGAAATCAAGGATTCTTTGCTTTAGACACACATTTTTTAGGGACTAGCGAATGCAGACATATGTTTTTGAGTAAGAGTGTGTGGACTTTTACGTTAGCTGGACAAGATCCCGCCATACCAGGACTATTTTAATGATCCAGTTTGGGAAGAAAAATCAAACACCAGAATCAAGAGAGGTGCTAGTGCTTCAGAGATTGAAGGAGATATTTTGGTGCAATAATTCCATCAGTCATGGCTATTTTGAAAGGTCTCAAGAGAAGGAAGTTGTCAACCATACCAGACAAGTTGTCTACGGACACAGCAGGTGCCTTCTTGTTAATGGACACAGAAATGGCTGCTGTAAGATCAATGGTTTTACAAAATCGTCTTGCGTTAGACATTTGTCTTGCAAAAGAGGGCGGAGTTGGCAAAATGTTGGAAGCCCAACAGTGCTGCACTTATATTCCTGACAATAGTAAGGAAATAAAGAGATATATTGTGAATATGACCAACTTGACAAAGGACCTGAAGGAGTTAACAGCGACTGGTGCTTAGGAAGCAATAGCTAGTGGTTTTTCAGCAGTTGGAATGTGGTTTGGAAACCTAGGGAGAGGACTTGTTGGAACCATGTTGAGACTCCTATTGATAATTGCCTTGTATGCCCTAGTTGCAGTTGAGATTTACAAATTGTTCAAGAAACTAGAGGAAAAAAGAGTAAAAGGAGACAGGAAGAGATTGAGATGTAGACTAGGGGAACATTTACTTTAGTAACATCAAGGAGTTAGAGCAATACAGGAGACCTTACCTGGAACGACCTCTGAAAGTTTGAGCTGTCTCAACAAAAATTAAAGTTTGGATTTTGTGTGATGGCGTGATTTGCCATCAGTGGGGGGACTGATGTAGCAGAAATTTTTGTATTTTCCCTCATGTCATAGTGATCATCTATGCATGACAGGTTATCCATTATGTTAATCAAAGTACTAATAGTTTGATTGTAAACTGATACACTGAGAAGCTATGTTGGTGTGGATTCACTTCAGACTAGTCATCAAAAACATATGTGGTATAGAGATTACATCCTATGTGTAACAAATTAATTCATCATCATGTTATATATTAGAGTGTAAACAAATATTTGGCATTAAAACAATATTAGTTTTATGATAGGAAAGATTTTAAATGTGTATGAAAAGATAGAGAAATGTAGTTCTGCGTCACATTAATAGTAATGTATTAAAATAGTATTTTCCATTTAAAACTTACTGTAACATGAATACTAATAGAAGTCTATTAACATTGAATTTATAAATTGCGTGTTATATGCATTTTATTTAACTGTATTCATGTGTTGTTTAATTCACTTGCACTAGCCTAAGTGAGGCCTGTTAGGCCCTGTATTCATGACTGTGCAGAAAATATCTAGTCATCTTGCTAACGTGAACCTTTCTTCCAGATATCATTCTCATGAGAATGCTAGCTTGATAATAGATGAGTATTGTTTACACATAGTTAGTCTGGGAAGTCATCCTTGAGGACGGAACATTTAGGACTGTGGACTGGTATTCTATAGAATTGTCGCAATCTCACATGGAAGAATACAGATGGACACCGTTCTCATGACAAACCTGAGAAACGACACTAAAGTTGAATGTTACAGCGTTAACATAATTTGGAACGATGGACTGACAAATCAGCCTGCCCTATGAATTTTAGTATACTGTTTCAAAAGTGGACTTTTCAGAGCATAAGCCAGAGAAGAACCCAGATGAATCAGAATCCTTTTGTCCACCATTGCTTCATGCTGAAATTCTCAGACTCTGAGAGGTATTTTCCTCTCTGTCCTTGCCCTTTTGAAATGCCTTGCTGGAGATTGAGATACTTTTCCTCTACCACAGAGAAGAATACCCTTGACCAAGCTTCTGAAATGCTGACACCTTCCCTTTTTACTTTCTTTTTGCTTACCTTAATTACCTGCTTACCTTAATTAGTGACCTATTGCCCAAGATTTCTTTTTTCCAAATTCTTTTTGCCCTTTTTGGTTTTTTTTGTCTCTTCCCCACATGTGTTCTGCCCAGCACATATTAATAACTGATTATCTAATCTGTAGGATTGTCCCTTGCCCAAACTAAGCTGAGACTAGATTATTTAAATTGCCTTAATGCTTATTAAAACTGAACAGTGCTTGTTTTCTGTACATCAGGTAGTTTTGCTGATGTTCTGTATTGTATTCGTGGAGTGCCTGGTTCTTCTAATGTTAGCTTGTCTGAACTTGTTTCGTCACCTTGGTTAACCCTTGGTGATACGGTATCTTTAAAACTTTGTTTTGAGAATTATCTACATGAATTTGACTCTAAGCGTGTAACAAAAATCCTTAACTTTATTCCCGACTGGAGTTTTCCTTGTGTGACCACATAGGTCATATTGTGTAATTGAATTGGTCTGTACTGAAATTTGATGCCTTGTTCGCCACACCCTTATGCTGGGCCCAAAGATTAATTGACCTTATCAGGTGTTGATTCCTGAGAAGGAAGAAATATGCCAACAATGGAATAACAAGGAGAAAAATAATTTTTTCTCCTCATTATTTTCTCTTTCGATTCATGATTAATTTTGCATCATGCACAAAAAGAGAAAAAGTGTCTCTTTGTATGTATGTATGTATGTATGTATGGCGTTTTTATAAAGCGCATTCCGGCCCGGGGGCATTGAAGCGCCAACTAAGGTAAGGCAGTGCACTGTCTAAAGAGAGAAAGGTGCCGGCTATCGGGGAAACAGCCAGGTCTTGACCCGTTCCCTGAAGGTAAGATAATTGTGCTCTTTCCTGAGATTCAGCGGAAGAGAATTCCAGATCCTGGCCGCTGCAATAGTAAAATCTTTGTCCCCCACTTCACTTTCTTGGTACGGGGGACTCGAATTTGAAAGGTGCTGACAGAGCGCAGCAGGCGTGTAGGACGGTGCCACTGTAAATTAGTAGTCAAGTACTTGGAACCGATCACGTGAGTGGCTTTATGTACAAAGCACAGTGCCTTAAAAGAGATCCGATGGGCTATAGGGAGCCAATGCAGGTTCCTAAGGCTCTCTGTAGCAGAGGCTGATAGTGGCAAATTCAATATAAGCCTGGTCGATGTGTTCTGCATCAGCTGCAGTTTTTTTAGTGATCCTTCATCCAAATTGAGCAAGAGAGAATTGCCGTAATCCAATCTGGACAGGACCAGGGCCAGGGTGGCAGTAATTCTCCATTCTTTTAAAAGGTAGGGGAACATTTTCTTCAATTTCCTCAAAATCCACGATTTTATGGTCTGGTTAACCTGAGCTTGAAAAGACAGATGATCATCAAATTGAAATCCTATATTCCTTGACGTGGAACCAGGTAGAGGCAGGGTGCCACACTCTTTAGGCCACCACCTAGGGGACCACTGTGCCCTACTTATCCCAAAGCAAAGAACCTCGGTCTTATTGCTGTTCAATTTTAGCCAGTTAGCCTTCATCCAGCTGCTTACCACCAACATGCAAGCATTAAAACGGGCTGCAACTACCTCTGCGTCTTTGTTAATTGAGATGATGAGTTGCGTATCATCCGCGTATGAGGTAGGGATGAAGCCAAAAGAGCGTATTAGTTCTGCCAGAGGAGCCACATAGACGTTAAATAAAGTGGGGCTGAGCGACGAGCCCTGAGGAACCCCACAGGGCAGAAGGTAAGCCAGAGATCTAAAATCTCCACAGCTTACCGTGGACCACCTGTTAGAGAGAAAGGATTCAATAAGCTTCAGGGCTAGATCCCTAATGCCTGCCTGATGTAGGCGTTCGAGCATAATGTGGTGAGCAATGGTGTCAAATGCTGCTGATAGGTCACAGAGGACCAAGAAAACACCATGACCCTCATCCACCAACCTACGGATAGTGTCTGAGGAGGAGATGAGGGCAGATTCCGTACTATGAGATTTCCGGAATCCATGTTGATAAAGATCAAACCCCTCTGAGTCTGACAAAAAGCTGACCAATTCTCTGTTGATGTGTTTTTCAAACATTTTGGCCAAAAAAGGGAGCAAGGTTATGGGGCGAAGATTGGTCAAATCGTCTTATTTCCCCATTTCCTTCTTCTTTAGGGGAATAATAATAGTTTATTTCCAGGAAGAAGGGTAAATACTGGAGGTGAGGCCCTCCTGAAATATGGGGACCAGTGCAGTTGCCACCAACTCTGGAACCAGTTGCAAAATAGCCGGAGGACAGGGATCTAGCGGAGAACCAGATTTATCTTCCTGAAGCATCTTCCAGATTGTGTCTTGGGATGGCATGTTAAATTTAGAGAATAAACTACCATTGTCAGACATAGCTCTAGGTGAGGTGGAGGAGAGCCGTACCGACGTGTCAGTGAGAAGAGGGTGCCCCTGAGTCTTATCTGAAATAAAGCTAGAGTGAATGTTTAAAATTTTAATTTCAAAGAACTTTGCTATTTTGTTGCAAAGATCTTGAGAGTTCTCCAGCTTAGTCGTACAAAGGGGGGTAGTAAGGGCATTAATAACTCTGAATAACTCTTTAGGAGAATTGGTAGCTTTCTTCATTTTTAGCGTGAAGCAGTCTGCTTTAGCTCTGAAGCAAGCCTCCTTATAGTTATTTAAGGCTGATTTTAAATGAAATTTCTTGCTGGCACCAGAATTGAGTCTCCAGCGACGCTCCTGCTGTCTATATTTCCTCTGGAGTGCTTTAAGGTCCTGCGAAAACCAAGGTTGGCTGGGTTTTTTGCCTACATGCGGTGCATAAACCTTCAGAGGGGCTAATGAGTCAATTGCCAAAGTAATTCACTGGTTAAAGCAAGCCAGAGGCCGTAAAACAGACAATTTAGGATCTTTCCAGCTGAGTTTTAGTGCCGTTTCCAGGGATTTGGCCTTGATAGTTTTCCATTGTCTTAATAGTCTATTTGGGGGTGTGTGTGTGAGAGGAGATTGTTTCTCAGTGAACTTAAAAATCAAAAGTGAATGGTCCGTCCAATTTAGCGGGGCAGTAGTAATCTGTGATTCTTCCTCAGGACGAGTAAAGATCCCGTCGAGGGTATGACCAGCTATGTGAGTAGCCGGACCTTCCTTTAGAACCCAGTCCAAAGAGGCCATGAGATTGAGAAATTCAGTAACCAACGGATTACCCCTGTCATCAAAATGAATGTTGAAATCCCCTAGAATGATTGCTTTCGGGGCCATAACAAGAGATTCCAGTAAATCTGTACATTCCACAAGGAACTTAGGGAATTAGAATCTTTGGATTCTTTTTGTGCAGGACGGTATTTTTTTCTGCACAGAAACAATCCTGGCCATAGCACAGGCACCCTTGCAGACTGGACCAAGCGTGCCTGCGTTGCTTCTATGCAGCACACAGTGCGCCAGTGCAAGGAAGGTGGGGAAGTAAGTTATAGGTTGGCTCTTTCCTACATAACCGCCATACTGAAACAGCAAAGGACTGCATATCCTTGTGTATGTAAACATTTATATCAGATTATATGTATATATCTAGATATGTGTATTTCTTCGGCCTGTTTAGCAAATGTACATATTACCTATGGTTACATGTATATATGTATGTGTATATGACTCACCCCAAACCTCAGTTTGCCACTATGAACTCCCAAACATCCCTACTAAATTTGCCCTCATGTATCTCTCCTTTGACTCATCCCAAACCTCTTTTTAACACTATGGTCTCCCTAAACCTTTTCTACAGACTCTTCCCTCCTCCATCTCTCCTTTATGCATCCCAAACCTCATCTTACTACTAAGCTCTTCCAATTAACACTTCTGGATTCTTCACTCTTCTACCCTTCCATTATTGTATTCAAGTCAACTAAGAAACTCACATGTTCTCCACTCAAATAAACGCATAACTCCCTATACTAATACTGGTATTATACTTTTGGGTTCCGCTGTAGTGTGCTACTCACCAAAAAGCACTTTGATGCCTCATCAGTGGTAGTAACTGCTATATAAATACTATTACAATTACAATAGCTTTGTAGATATGGTGGATTTCTGCTGCCTTCATTCATTTAATGCAGCACAACAACTTTGGGTTTGTTCCATATATATATATATATATATATATATATATATATATATATATATATATATATATATATATATTCAAAGTTACTTGACAAAATTCATGTGGTGCTAATTATTAAACTTATTAAACAAATCCATTGGTGGTTGATGTCTAAGTCTCTTTCAACACATGAGCAGCACGTGAGTCATCTCTTTGTCGAGGCTGTGAATTTCATACAATCCAGGTATAAATTATGGTTGGTTAAGGTAATTGAAAAAGCCTAGGTCCATAATGTCTTGCAATATTAAAATACAAAGCGGATATATAGTAGAGTCAAGGGGTTTTGACAGTGCCCAATATCAATACCAGGGGACTCCAACCTTTTCAGTAACAGGAGCTAGCCAGGTTCCATAAAAATCATCCCCAGCTACTAATATTAAAAATGCTGTAATATGACCACATCAGACAATATTACATTAGTGACCACCATATGCAAGATTACCAGCAGTGATCACCATAGTACGTCAAGCACAGCTGCCAGCAGTAATGTAATAGAAAGGTAATAATATAGTAAAACGTCTATCTAACACTGCATTATTTATTACTCAATTATCAGCAGTAAATACATTTAGAAATATCAGCCTTTTTTGTACAAACATCAGCTTATTAATTCTGAAAATGCACAAAGTTTTAAACAGCTTATTATCTCTGAAAATACACATAATTGTATTCACATTTTATTGGACCACTGCCTGCTCTGAAAAAACATTTTGTGCGACATTCACAAAGGGGAAGGGGTCCCATGGGGACCCTTTCCCTTTTGTGAATGAGTTGCGAATTGCTTTGCAACCGCTTTCGCAGGCCCTTATGACAATCTCCCAGGGAGCCGTTAGTGCTTCCCCCCATTCCTCATAGTCCAGGCATCCAGGTCCGCTGTCCACCTCTCTCTCAACCCCTTCAAGAGGTCTGGCAAATTATTGACCATTTTGTTATACATTACTAAAACCCCTTTTTCAAGTATGGGCTCTGTTAACACCTGGTGTTCCAGTGGGGAAGAATCAGGCAGGAGTTCTCCTTCCGTGATGTGTCAACTAAGTGCATGGCACAGCTGGAGGTACTGAAATCTCTCTGTCTCCCTCTTATCAAAGTCCTTACAGAGCTCTTCGAAAGAAATGAACACCTGCCCCCTCCATACTTCCCCCAAGTGTTCAATACCTATCAATTCCCACTTTTTGATCCCCTGTAAAGCCCTTACCTCTGGCAACATATCACTATGCAAAGCGAGGTAAGTTCAGTTAATCTCCCCCCCCACTCAAGAAATGCATTTGCCTCCTTCTATGCTCTTATTACTGACCGGGTGTGATGTGGAAGTGCTCTCTCATGATGTGCATCGCCTAATAAGGCCTTAGGGCCACCCCTGCCCATCATGTCCCTATCCAGCCTGTAAGCCGGTTCCTTTTGATCTGCATTAATCCATTTGTTAATTATCAGTAGGTGTGCTGCCCAGCAGTATTTTCTGACATCAGAAATCGGCAAACCCCCATCATGCACACTGTTCTGTAGCCTTGCCAGGGTAATTCTGGGTGTCCCCCATTCCAAAGCAAGCTTTGAACCTCTCTTTCTATACTCTAAAAACCTCATGAGGTACCGTGTATGGCGTGTTCTGCAGTATATACAAAAACTGGGGCAGGCTGATCCTTTTATACAAAACTGCCCATCCCATTAAGGTCAAAGGGAGCCCCCACCAATGGGCTACATCTCCCCTGAATCTCTCCACCTGGGGATCTATGTTTCTTTGCTGGAACTCCCTAGAGTCACGCATGATGTATATGTCCAAACATTAAAAGCCCTTGGTGGTAACCGGTGCTGCACATTGTCATGGCAGTCTGGTCCTTTCTCCCGAAAGTAGATTATGGACCAGTTAATGGTATATCCTGAGTGGTCTCTGAAAAAATCCCCAAGATCTGCATTAGCCTGTCAATTGTTGTATAAGGGTGCGTCACATAGAGCAGAATGTCATTCGCATATAAAGATATGCGCTCCTCCTGTCACCCCTTAGCCGGAATACCCCTCACCAGTGGATCACAGCGGACCCATGCAGTGAGCGGATCCAGTGCCAGGGCAAAAAGCATGGGAGACAAAGAGCAGCCCTGTCTGGTACCCCTCTGCAAACCAAAACTCCTTCATACCACTCCGTTCACCCGCACCCTGGCCCTGGGCGTGTTGTACAGGAGCCCCGCCCAGGTACAGAAACAGGGCTCAAAGCCCAATTTTTCCAAGGTGACAAATGATTAATTCCACTCCAGGGAGTCCTCCTAACAACTTTATGCTGTGCACTGATATCCGGCTGGGTAATGTCACTGTTTTCTCAGACACACGGGCCCCAAACTGGCCTCCACCTGCTAACCAGTTCCTGCTATTCCCAACCCCCACAAGCTGGAGACAAAGCAAACTTTCCCCAGATACTAGGCCACTTGCAGCCAAAGTCACACTTCTCTGGATCCCAGGGACAAGGTGGGGTGAGACAGGGATAACGGTTGATTAGGTAATAGATAACATAGGTTCAATTTGGGAGGTTCATTCATAGGTCTGCAAAGCACGGGGGAGGTTCAGTGGGGCCACAGGCAAGTCACAGCGGTACCCAGTCCAGCTGGGCACTCCAATACCCAAATAATTACCAAGTCCGCACTTCCCAGGACGGAGGCACTCATCTGGGGCATGATGACTTGAGCCACCCTGACAATTCTGGTTATACCCGAAAAGTTATCAGGTCCGCAATGACTTGAATCGCACCAGATGATTCCGAACCCACATGTTAAGTGCTCAATGCTCTGCCTCCATGGAATGAGGTACAACGTCTAGGGCACAATGACTTGAGTCACCCCAGGCAGTTCGATCATACACAAAAAGAGTTCCAATGCAGTACCTACCCAAAATGAGGCACTAGTCGGGTGCACTATAACTTGTGTTGCACCAGACAATTCCGGGTGATGGCATATAGAACTTTGATTGTGTACCTCCCTGGAATGAGGCAGAATGCTTGATGCGTGATGACTTGAGTCGCACTAGACAATCCAGTCACACACAAGGAAGTCCAAATCCATACCTCACTGGAATGAGGCACAACGTCTGGTGTGCGATGACTGAGTCGCACCAGACAATTCAGTCACACACTCTGGTCACACAGACACAAGTTCAGAGGTGCCACATGAGGTAGAATGAAGCATTGCTCCGGATGCACCCCCACCTCTGAGGATCGCCACCTATGAATCGGGTAATGTAGAAAAGTGCCCTCTTTTTGGCTTGGTTACCCCCACCTTTTGCCTGCTATCAGTGTGCTTAGACTGTTTTCACTGGGATCCTACTAACCAGGACCCCAGTGATTGTGCTCTCTCTCTCCAAATTTGGTTGCCTAGGACCTTTCTGCACTCCACAATTGGCATACTGTTGTCCCCTTATAAGTCCCTAATATATGGTACTTAGGTGCCCAGGGCATTGGGACCAGCAGCATGCAAAATGTGACTGCAGGCCTGTCATTGCAGCCTGTGTGAAAAGGTGCATGCATCTTTTCACCACAGGTCACTATTCCAGGTCACTGTAAGTCACCCCTATGGTAGGCCCTTCCAGCCCAAAGGACAGGGTGCAGGTCCTTGTGTGTGAGGGCATCCCTGCATGAGCAGAGGTGCCCCTACGAACTCCAGGTCAAACATGTCAGAATCATACCCCAATACTATTGCCAGTATTGGTTGCATCAGTCCATGCACTCTGGGGGCTCCTTAGAGGACCCTCCAGTATTTCTGCTGCCACCCCTCAGACAGGTTTCTTCCCTCCTGCTGCTTGACCAGTGAAGGCAGAACAAAGGATTTCCTGTGGGAGAGGGAGGCAACACCCTCTGCCTTGGAAATAGGTGTTTCAAAGCTTGGGAGGGGTATTCTCCCAACACCACTGGTTTGCTTTGAAGGGCACACTTGGTGACTTCCTTACATAAACTGGTTTGCGCCAGTCCAGGGCGGCCTGGTCCCTGCTCTGGCATGAAACTGGACAAAGGAAAGGGGAGTGGCCACCCCCCTATCCATCACCACACGAGGGGAGGTGCCTAGGGCTCCTCTAGGTGTCCACTCAATTTCGCCGGCTGTGCATCCTCTGGGGTCATCAAGACTTCAGCTGCACTAGGAAACCAGAAGGAATCTCCCTTGGAGTGAAGGAGTCACTTCCCTGTATCTGCAGACACCTATAGCAACAACCGACTGAGTGGATCTGCTCACCTCTGGAACTGTGTGGATACTGCATCACAGGTCATAGCCTGGAGTGGTCCCCTTGGTCTTCTCTGCCCGTTCTCCAGCTTGGGAAATGGTGAGCCCTTCCCTCTCCTTGCAGGACAGCACCCCCGTGCACCACGACTCTTGCAGCAACCAAGGCTTGTTGGCTCCTGCTCCAAGCGATCTTCAGTCTCCAAGTAGCCCCGGCCTCCAGCACGTCATCCTGCCATGAACAGTCTCCTCTCTGCTGCTCCAGCGACGTGGGACTCCTCTCCAGGTATGCTGACTGGGCCTCACTTACTGTGTCAGCTACCAGTGGGTTGCCTGTGGGGGCTGTAACTGTTTCTGCTGGCTCTCCCAATTACTGAGGGACAGCCTAGACTGCCCTCCAAAGGGGGAGTCCCCTGGACCTTGCTGGTCCTCTTCAGCCTTGCAAATCTTCTTTTGCTTCTTCTTGCATTTGCAAAAGCTTGTTTGTGGTTCTCCTAAACCACTGACCTGCGACCTGCCAACTGACATGGACACCATTTGCACCACTCCAAGGACTCCTCTTCAGCTCTTGGGCTCCACAGCTGATTTTGTTCTTCCCCCGTCGACCCAGATCTTCATCCACAAATGGGTGGGTAGTGACTCCTGCCCCGACACGACATTCCATTGTGGACTGGACTCTATCCCCTTCTTTTGCTGGTCCTCTTCTTCCAAAATCCACCTTTGTTTCCTCTGGTCTGGTCTTGTTCTTGCACAATCCATTTTCTAAGTCCTCTTGTTAGTCCTTGGGAAGACCAGGGTTGTTGGAGGTCACTCAGATACTCACCACTTGGGGTCCGTAGTTCTTCAAGCTCCCCTCTAGCTACTCCATATCCTTGGGTGGGGGACTTTACTTTGCATTCCACTATTTTAGCATGTGGTTTGGTCCTCCCCTGGGGCCCTAACAATTTTTCACTAATTCTTACCAATGCTTATTGTTTCTTGTGCCAATTCTGTGCCAATATATATATATATATATATATAGTGTGTACTTACCGCCATTTGGGGGACTGCCTATAAGTAATCTAGTATGGTGTTACTATAATACAATACCTTTACTTTTGTAACACTGTGTGGTTCCTTTAATGTGTGATAAGTTACTGTGTGACTATTGTGGCAGGGCCGGCTTTAGGACTGGTGGCGCCCTGTGCGACAGTTTATTGTGGCGCCCCCCCACCCATGACCTCTTTCTTGGTTTCACTCACTACCACCAGCAAATGTGCCCCTCATCTCTCCATCGCTCCCCTTTTACATACATTCATATGTTTTAAAGCACTTGTAAATACTGGCTTTACTAATCCATTCCGCTGGCCACATAAAACATAGGGGCATATTTAAGAGCCCCTAGCACCATTCTAACGCTACATTAGCATAATTGTTTTACGCTAATGTGGCGTTATAACGTCAAAAGCGACATGCCATATTTACAAAGTGGCCTAATGCACAAATTGCGCCACTTTGGATCCCTTTGCGCTACATTATGCCTGCACCAGGCATAATGTATGCAAAGGAGGCATTCCCCCGTTGGGGGGGGCAAAAAATGGCACAAAGAAATATGACAGATTTCTTTACGTCATTTTTTTCTGGCACTTTTAATGCCTGCTCAGAGCAGGCGTTAAAAGGAGGCGTCTGTTGGTTACAATGGGCCTCTGGGTGCTTTGCAGGATTAGCATAAAAAATGTTTACGCTAATCCTGCAAAGCGCCAGACTAGCATGAAACATTCTGACACTAGTCCCCTAACTACCGCCATGTTGCGCTATATTTTAAATACAGAGCACACATGGTGGCGTTACGGGAGTGCTAAGGGGCCCAAGAAAAGTTGTGCAGCACTTTG
The DNA here is from genome assembly GCF_031143425.1 of Pleurodeles waltl. Classification (NCBI taxonomy): domain Eukaryota; kingdom Metazoa; phylum Chordata; class Amphibia; order Caudata; family Salamandridae; genus Pleurodeles; species Pleurodeles waltl. The sequence continues at coordinate 1,608,036,913 of NC_090444.1, forward strand.
TGCAGTGCCACTTTTTTCAAATATGCCCCATAGGGTCATATTTAAGAGCCCCTAGTGCCATTCTAACGCCACATTAGTGTCATTATTTTAAAGCTAATGTGGCGTTAGGAGGCCATAAGCTACACCATATTTACAAAGTGGAGAAATGCATGCATTGCACCACTTTGTAACCCTTTGCACCATATTATGCCTGCACCAGGCATAATGTATGCAAAGAGGGCATCCCCCCATTAGGGGGGCCAAAAAATGTGGCGCAAAGAAATCTAACAGATTTCTTTGCATCATGTTTTTTCAGGCACTTTTAACGCCTGCTCAGAGCAGGCATTAAAAGGAAGCTTCCATTGGTTACAATGGGCCTCTAGGTGCTTTGCAGGAATAGCGTCAACATTTTTATGGTTATCTTGCAAATCGCCAGACTAGCATATAAAATTCTTCCTCATTGTGACGTTTTTTCGTTTTTCTCTTCCTCCATCATTCCTATATGTGTCTTTTTCTCGCAGTAAATGCTTGAGGCAGAAAAATAAGCGCAGGCCCTCAAAAATAAGTGCAAAACAAGCACAAATTAAACACTGCCATAGGGGCTTATTTAAGAGACCCTTGTGCCATTCTAACACCACATTATTGTCATTTTTTTACACTAATGTGGCATTAGAAGGCCAAAAATTCTGTGCCATATTTACAAAGAGGCGCAATGCATGCATTGTGCCACTTTGTAACCCTTTACGCTATATTATGCCTGGGCCAGGCATAATGTATGCAAAGGGGGCAACCATCCGTTAAGGGGGCCAAAACAAATGACGCAAAGAAATCTGTCAGATTTCTTTGCGTCATTTTGTTCCAGCACTTTTAACGTCTGCTCACAGCAGGCATTAAAAGGAGGCTTCCATTGGTTACAATGGGCATCTGGGTGCTTTACAAGATTAGCATGAACATTTTTGTTGCTAATCCTGCAAAGCACCGGACTAGCGTGAAAAATTCTGATGCTAGTCCCCTAACTACTGCCATGGTGCGCTGTGTTTTAAATATGACGCACACATGGTGGTGTTAGGGGGCGGTAAGGTGTGCAAGAAAAGTGGCGCTGCACTGTATGCAGCGCTACTTTTCTTAAATATGCCCCATAGTTCTGTTTTTTGCAGCAGGCACTTTAACCTTTGATGCTACTTTATGTTGAGTGAAAGCTGCCACTAGGCAAAACTCTGATCTCTCTCTTTAGCAGGAACATTAATCACAAGAGGTATCTTGACATTTTAATTGTTTCTTGAAAGCTAAACGCACAAGGAACTTTTCAGCAGGTGCTTTTAAATTGCAAGTTTCGTAAGTAATTGCACAACACAGCGCCCGATGCGGTCGCACCGCTCGCACCGCCTAAAAGCCGGCCCTGTATTGTGGTATGGCATAAGCTTTGCATGTCTCCTAGATAAGTCTTGACTGCTCATCCACAGCTTCCACAAGAGAGCCCTGGCTTCCTAGACACTGCCTACATTCACTAATAGGAGTTGCCTGGACCTGGTATAAGGTGCCAACACCATGGGTGTCCACCACCCACCAGGCCAGCTTCCTACAGGTCCTGCATGCATATGAGCATGCAGTCAGGTGTTGCACAAGAGAAATGCAACACACTCGACAAAAGCTGGCCATGGGCAGTCCTGCTACCGGTGAATCCGCTCACAACAAACAAGACATTGATGCGTGCTGGGGCCCCACGATGAAAGGCACACTCCATAAGTCTGGGCAGTACTTTGAAGGCACCACACCAGGCACTTTCAGTCTCCAGGAGCAATACTTATTCTACGCTAACACCGCTACTACCAGGTGGAGTCCAGCAGACGATGTATGCACGGAGGAGGGCACCTCTCTTTGGATGACACCAGTAGATGGTGCATGTCCCTCACAGGAGGAGTTTGATATCCCTGAGTCCTCCAGACACACAGGGGGCAAGCCAAAAATTCCTTGGAGAGCACTCTTCAGAGTGACACACAGCAGCAGGCAGTCTGCCCGAGCAAACCACAATACAGGAAGGGTGTGCAGATGCCTTCCAAGGACAGTAAATACTCTTGTGCACAACAGATTTATCTGGCAGTTTGCACCACGTGCTCCAGTGGTACCGGTCCCACGTCCCTGCTAGTGTGTCTCTATGTTGCTGAAGTGTGGTACTCGTAATTATACTCAAGTGTGCCTTTGAAGTTCGAGGTGGTTCGAATGGGTTCCCTTTGAACCACAGACTTCTCCCCTCAATTTCAGTCCTGTCTGCCATGGGGCTGTAGAATGCAGATCTTTATCTTTAGTGGTGCCATGATCTGCCTCCATAAGACCAAGTGTCAGAACCTCTCCCTCCAATCTATTCAGGCAGGCCCTCAAAGGGTAAAGGTCTGTTGTTCCATTGCCTAAGTTGTATAGCTGTCACTTGGGAATGCACTGATGTGCTTTTCTCCCGCTTCTAGTGGAATGAAGCTGAATTAAAAGACATACAAAAGAGAGTTTTTAGAACATAGAAATGCCCACTTTCTATAAGTGTAATTTCTAGGGTATTATAAAATTGCTCCTCTGCAAACCACTATTGCAGCCAGGATTAATTATACACTTTCTCCCATGTGAATCTATGGGTAGAGCAGCTCTCATTTGCAGTGAGAACACACATGCACTCCCTGGGCACATGTGCCCAGGCGTATGCACAAGCCTGCAGGGGCAGGCTGAACACGAGTTTAGGATCACCAAAAAGGGTGCAACTGTGCCCATATAGGCCTGCTATGATAGGCTCAGTATATATAAAAACCTCAGTGTGCAAGTGTGCACAACCTATCAAGTTGTGTCAGGCTCAGTATATATGAAAACGTCATTGTGCAAGTATGTGAATATTGGCTAGCTGTGCCAGGCTCAGTATATGGGTGAAAACACCATTGTGCAATTTGCAAGAGATGTCAGGCTCAGAATATATGAAAAACTCATTGTGCAAATGTGCACAACTGGGACACAATGTTAGGCTCAGTACCTTATTAAACACCATTATGCAAGTGCACACACAGTGGCCTGCAATGACAGGCTCAGGCTCTGATGCAAGTGTGCACACACTGGCCTGATGCAGTAGGTCCTGTACCCTCTGGTAGCGCCACTTCTTAACCGGTGGAGGAAGGACCGGCGCACTTCCACCATGCACACACAGGGGGATAGTGCCCAGGGTGCTAAAGCCACTACAAGAGAATCAACTCACCCTATGGGAAAAATCGTCCCCCTAGGTAGGGAAAACCCACATGGGGGTTCTTCCCTACCAGGGCATGGCACACCATGGTGTACCTGCCCTGGGGAAGTGTAAGGGTTGTCTACGGCATGAGAGATGGCACCCTGAGCACAGGCGCATATGTGCCCCCCCACTGGCCTGGACTGTCAGGCCTAGGACATGGTGGGTGACACAGTCAGTGCAATGTCTCACTAGTAGCCAGGGCCATACCGACCCTCTGTATGTGGTGTACCTTGTTACAGGGCACTCCTGGGTACACCAACGCAACCACACCCATGAGCGCCCCTTCCTGACATGTGTAGGAATGGTGCATGCACTTTCCCACTGCAGTACAGTGCAAAAGTGCCAACAGTCCTAAGGCCACAGTCAGCAAAAAAACTGGGAGAAAAAAAGCAAAAGGTTTCAGGAAAATCCCCTAAGACGGCCATGCCCAACACCTACCAATTAGAAAATGAATAGATAGCCAGACTGCAGAATGTAAATGCAGAAGTTCAGCATCACGAGCTACTCTATTTTGGACACAACTGTCTTATTATCTTTCATGTATAGGCTATACATGTGTATGTTAAAAATAAATCATAGAGCATGACACCTTAATTATAGTTACTACATCGTTGTCATGAGGAAATTGTCTTGAAATTGTAGTATATGCTTAATATATGCACTTTTTCAAGTAATTCTTATAAAGACTTCAAAAACAACACTTCTAAAAATAATACTTTAGAATTGTTAGTTTTAAAAATAAATACTTTTAAAAAGGAACACCCCCAACAAAGAGTTTGTTCCTAAAAAATATATCAAAGTGTGGACAGTGTGAAAGGAGTGAGACATTTAAGGTTATAAGTATAGGATGTTGCGGTTATGAAGTTAGGAGTTGCATTACAGATATTGGACTAAAGGTTTTGGCTTAAGGGTTTGGAGTATACGCTCAAGGGTTTGGGTATAGGCTGAAGGATGATGGTTAAAGGCTTCAGGTATAGGAGTTTAGGGTATGAGATTATGGATTTGTGGCACAGGGTATGGTGTATATGGCTGGTGGTTCAGGGACTAAAGACTAGGGGCTAGGGATAGGGTTTGGGATTTAATGAGAAGGCTTTTAGGGATGGGGAAGAGTATAGAGGATAAAAGAACGATCATGGGCACTATAATTAAAGATTTAGATAACTGATAGTAGGAAAGTTTTTATGTTTCTGCATTACATGAAAGATAAATCACATGCATTAATTGTCCCCTGATAAAGGAATACCCCAATATGCACTGGGGCTACTTGCTGCTCATGTAAGCATGAAGAAAATGAATGCTGAAATGATTTACTCACCAAATGCAAATAAATACGGGAAATGCAACATACAATGAACTTTGAGTGACATCTTTGAGTATAGTGATCAGAATATGGTTCAAATGAATCCTTAATGTTGGGTGATCAACGCTGTGCTTCTCCTGACTCACTCCAGAGTGGAGTATACTCATGTGGTGCACTCAGAAAATACAAACATCTGTGTGATGTGACTAACACAGACCTTCATTTCAAAGATTTTTTATAATGATCTAAGGTTGTTTTTGAAGATGGGATAAAGTGATATTTTACAAAGGGCCAGATGTACAACCCTCAGTGTTTGTGACTTGCTATCTGCATTTTTTTTGCAACTCGCAAATTAAGACTCGCAAACACTGATTTACAACAGTATCTGAGACACTGTTTGTGATTCCCAAATGGGTTGCAAGGGACCTGCTTCATTACATTTCATGAGGCAGGTAGCAATTTGCGACACAGTGGGAATGGACAGAACTCACAGGGATGATGACCACCATGTCTGTGACTGCATTTTTAAATAAAGCAGTTTTTTTAAAAAGCTGCCCGTTTTCCTTAAAGGAAAACAATATGCATTTCGAAAATAAAAACGAAAAGTTTCTTTTAATTTTTGGAGTGGACAACAGTGCTCAGTAGGACCACTGCCTGCTCTGAAAAAATGTTGGCACCCCCATTCACAAAGGGTAAGTGGTCCCTTGTGGACGCCTTCCCGTTTGCGAATGGATTACTGCCTCCTTCAAGAAGTCGATAATGTATGAATGTTTTGCAACCACATTCCCATTTTTTTATACATACCAGTGTGACTCGGAATTAGGAAGGCATGCCCTTTATCCCACGCCCCTTTCTAATACAGACTCGCAAAAGTGAAATGTGAGTCGGTAACAAGTTACCGACTTGCATTTTGCCTTTGATACATGCCAAAATGCATTTTACAAGTCACAAACGGTCGGATGGTTCATTTGCGACCAGTAAAATGCGTCGTACATCTGGCCCAAAATGTCCTCGGTTGTATATTCATTGCTTTGTCAACTGGCCATGTCACAGGTCCCGCACTCCAGGAGAATCTCACTCGGTTATACATTTAAATCTCCATCAGGCTTCATTCCTTCTGCAACAGAATGCTTGCACTTCATATTACAGAAGAGGGTCCCTTTGGGGACACAAATCCGTGCCTCCTGGAGTGTAGTCTATTTATATTTCATATGGTTTTGTATGCCCTGTCACACTGAAGTATAATACACATTCGGAAACTGCAGATAAAGGTTTCTTTTATAGTGACTGTGTGACAGACAGTCTCTGGGCTACTGAAAGCTAAGTGCCTCCTCTTACGCCTGGCAGGGAGGAGGGGGGTCGCCAGGAGGACAGCGGTGCACAAAACCGTGCATTTATTTTAAACTCAACTGAGCCTCCTCTTTCTACATTGATAGGTGAGGACCTCTTATTACGTTTTTAAACTGCTGGATACTATTGTAAATTGTGATTCCTGGGTCTACAGCACATAAACATATTTTTTTATTGTACTGTACCCTTGGCTGACATCATATCACACTCAAAAGCCACTGGGACTTTCCTGGAGTTTGGATGTTCATAGAGGTTGTCATCTCACCCTAGATGGCCAACCATGTGTGAAATAAAACTTGCAAGCTGGGAAAATAAAAGAGATGGAACTTCAAGTAAAATGCATTATTACCTTTGAGGTTAAAATGTTTACAGTCAAATGTCTGCATACACAACCCTTCCCTATCAAAATGTACAGTCACGCCTCACGTCACTAAAGGCATCAACATAATGCATCTTGACATGTAATATTAGACTGAAATTGACATTGCATAGTATTACATCTTTGCACAACGCTTTCTCCAATTTAACTAGAAACAATCTAATAGAAACGCTATCCTATGCCAATCCAGTGAAGGACAGCAAATCGGTTATTTTCCATCTATCAGTAAAACTGATATATCCAAATATAATATGTTTAATAGTGAAAATGTATGTCTATATAAATATAGAACGGACACCTCTGTTGTAAAATATCATATCTCTCAAAGGAACAAGTCATGCAAGAAAATATTATCTATAACCTTTACTTCGAGGGAGATATGGAGGGAGAGATTTATGGAAAGTGGCGCTGCATCAAGTACAGCGCCACTTTCCCTGCGCCCCTTAGTACCCCCCTACAGACACCATGTGTGCACCAAATACCACACATCATGGTGCAGGAAGCGGGCAATAGCATCATTTCTCATGACGCTAATGATGTACTTTGAAGGAGTAGTGCCAAAATATTGGCACTACTCCTGCAGAGTACATAGGGCCCCATTCTAAAGAATGGAAGCCCCCTTTTAACTCCTACTCTTGCGCAGGCGTTAAAAGTGCCATAAAAAATAGCACAAGGAAATCTCATAGATTTCCTCATGCCACTTTTCCGGCTCCCCTAACAAGAGAACGCCCCCTTTTGCACACATTATGCCTGGTCCACGCATAATCTATCGCAAAGGGTTACAGAGTGGCTTAAAGCATGCATTGTGCCACCCTGTAAATACAGCGCAGGGATTTTGGCCTCTTTGGGCCACATTAACGTAAAACACAATGATGTTAATGTGGCACAAGGTGATGCTAAGAGATTATAAATATGCTCAGAGAGTCCACAGGCAGTGCAGAGAGAAAGAGCGTCTACCTAGAGGCAACAGGTGCAAAGACTCTCCAAGCAGAAATGGGAAATGTGCTATCCTGTGTGCTAACCTAGTTGTGCAAAAGGAAAAGGGCTAATATATTTAGCTGGGGATGCACTTATAAAGGTGTGTGAAGAAGCTTCTCTTGTTTCTATTATTTAACATAAGACTTTATTTAGACTTTGGTGAACAGGATGCTATGTCGCAACTGTGGAGGATGGCACATTCACTGGTTAACAAGTGCATTACAGCCTAGATAAACTCTAATACGAAGGACGGGATGCCTGCCATGTTATGATGAAGTAACCCATCCTCCAATCTTTAAATTAGTCTTGTAGGTTTTTTTGTAAAATGCCATTAGAACATGATGAGGATTAAAAGGTGTCAAGCAGGGAGCCCTTAAGACTCCCTAGTTTTTCATGCCCTCATCCACCATGTAAAGGTATTCCATTGTGCCTGTTGGCCAGAGGGGTTTGCCAAATTTATCCCAGTAGTTCTGGGTGTGCAATCGCTTTCACCTGGATTACCCTAAGGTGTAGTTAAATAGGACTGAGAAGTGTGATATGGACAGACTGAGAGCCTCATTTACAATGTTTTGGCGCAGGGCAGCACTGCAAGCTTTCTTACTGCGCTGCTTGCGTCAAAAGAAAAGGGTAGGAATGCATGGTATCTTTAAGATACAGCGCATTCCTGTCCTCTTCCGATGGCACACAATTGGCTGCTATGCACCAATGCAGGCACCCTTGCACTATGGTGTAACAATGTTTGCGTTGTGGGGAAAAAATGAGGCAAAATAATGTTACTTCTCCTTGGTGCACCTCCCTTATGCCTCCCCTGGGGAGGTGTAGGCTTTTGAAGCATTCCCAGGTGTACAGAATGTTGTAAATCTGGGACTATGTCAAATGCCATGGGTGTTACGTGGTAACACCCACCGTAACGCCCATTCATGCCTCCCTATCGCAGTGTGAGGTGACGCAATGATGTTCCGGCGGCACACAGGGGCTTGTAAATAACCCCCTGAATTCTGAACTGGTGTCTGTGTTCTTAATGCTCCCTATCTTCATGTGTGCCACAATACTACATTTGGCGATGAGGTACTGGTCGATTCATCTGTGCCCGGACTCCATCAAGAGGCTCGACATCCCCACACAGCTGATCTCTGTTGGCATTACCTTGGTGCCCTTTCCTCAGTATGATCCTGTGAAGTCAAGCAGAGTGCTGGGGCAGTGTTGTGGATGAGGAACACATAGTGAAGAGACCCTACACATCTGGCAGGCCACAAAGGAATGGAGCTGTAGTGCTAGAGAGAGCTGTTGAGGAGGAGGCCTACCACTGTGCTTAGAGTGCAGGTTACTGCCCGGGGAGGCTGCAGAGCTTCTGTGATGGTGTGCTGCTTGACAGAGTTAGAGTGCAACAATACAGCACTGTAGGAAATGGGTGCCACCCATTTAGTCCACCGGGATTTTGCACTTATGATTGTTTTACTTTTCACTGTGAGTGTGGTTCACTACTTAAGTCTCGCCATTGTATGCCGGCCGGTAATTGAGCACAGGTAGCAATGCACAGAAGTGTTTGAATTTGCAGTTACCAGTGCACTAGTACCCCACATCTTATAGGACTTCAGGAACTGTCATACTCAGATTCCAGGCCTTTGTCCCTCCTACTGGGCCAAATTAATTACTTTGTTCCACAGCACAAAAGGAGCAATTATCAGTGATTGACTCAACTTCCAGGAAAGAAAGGGGAGTGGAGGAAATCTGTATCTGATAATTAACGTGTCACACTGCACCTCGGCCGGACCAGTTCAGAGCCACTAGCACAAAGGTGGGGGCCAGACCTCTGGAGCCAACAAATAAGGGGCTTGCCTTTGAAGTTTTGGTGGGAAGGGGTGAGACAGTGATGTAGGCTAGGGCGGAGCTTAAGCCCTGCAAGGAGTTCTTTACAGAAAAAAAGTGAAGTTGACATAGTGGATTGTCCCAGAATGCAACAATGTATTTTAAAACAAAATTCTTTATGTGACACCCCAGATCTTGATGATTGGCTACAATTATCTCTCATATCATTATGTCATCATCGGAAAACCGAATTACATTTCTTTATACATTCATCAGATCAGTTGTTACTTTTTTTACACACTATTCAATTCTGTTCATGCAAATCAATTATTTATTATGTTCAACAGCTGTGGCAGATATTCAATGTTTTCAACATGAGTTTCGGCATGAAACACCTGCATCAGGAATGGCAACTTTTATCAAGAGCCCAAGCTCAAGATCCAGAATCTGCGGGAACATAATATAACATCCTACTGAGCCATACATTCAAAACCATAAACAGGAAAATCAGAAGCCTAGATAACACTCCACCAGAAAGATGACACCCTATTAGATGAGAGGGCCAGGCATCAGCATCATCACTTGTTCTGGAACACTGTGAGGTTGCTATGTACATTAATATGTGTGTATTTGAATACTGAGGGTTGTTGAGCTGGGATAAGCAGCTGCTCCTGCTGGTGGATGAGACTTGTATTATACTGCACGTAATAAACTCTTTCTCAACATGAACTGGAGTAAAGGACTAACTTTGACATTGATGACAAGGGAGAACAAGAATACTATTAAGCCTCAACATCAGAGCTTTTGCATTGATTTACAGTTAATCTGGTATGTCATACAACCCAATTGTGGGAAGTATACATTGCAGCAGTACTCTTTGAGTCGTGAAGCACCGGGATAAGTGGACCGCACACTATCGTGTTACAGCGGACTCAGTGGAGACTGGTTTGTAGCAGTGGAGCCAACACAAAATGGTAACTGCTGCATGTGTGCTTTGTGTGTTGACCCTGCTCCCTCCTGGCATGTTCCTGAAATGGAAGCTTCGGTTGTGACTTTTGTGACTCTAGAGTTTTAGAGGGGCAGCTCTGCACTAGCAGTAAAAAAGCTCTAGTCTCACCAGTACAGTGGGCTTGCATGCGCACTTTACATTTTTCAAAACATCAAAACGGCACTCATATTCGTTCTCGGAATGACACTTGCTGCCACATTACAGAGCATTCTTCAAAATGCCCGAGCATGGGACCTCTCAGTGGCAAGTCATATCCAGATAGTACTTTGCCGCTTACCCTTCTGTTTGTCGGATTTGCCAGAATGCCCACACGAGGAATCTCTCAGCTGTGAGCCATTATCAGTGCATTGAAGCCGCAAGACGTAATCAGTGCATTCTTGTCTACACTGACATTCCCCTTTTCTCTTTGACAGAACATCAGGTCATGGCGCGTGACCCAACCTGGCAGCCATTTTTTTTTTCTCGTTTCTTCAATTTCTTGAGTTTTTGTCATTTGTCACTGAGATCAGTGGCCAATAAAGATTATCTTAAAAAGGGGGCAGGTGAGAGACAATCTTTTTCAAGTAATTCAGGAACTTTGGATTCAATTAGACATTTATTCAAATAATGCAGGGACTTTGGAATTCATGTGGAAACAGAGCAGCAGCCTGAAGACACCTTTCTTTTAATTTTTGGGTCAAGACTAGTACTGTGACTAAGCACAACAAAGGGAAAATAATGTTTAAGTGGTCGGACATATAATCATTTTTCTTTAATGTTGTAGGTGTTCGGGTATCAGATTGGATACCGATGAAGAAGTTTGTGTTTGAGGGAGATTGAGTGTGCGAGGGTGAGTGAAGATTATAGTCTGAATTAAAGTGGATGTTTTAGAGGAGTGGGTGCTAAAATCTCTGCACTGTGATAAGATGCAGAATGTGACTGCATCTCCTGTTTTTTACCTACCTACATTAAGCACTATTATGGAAAGGTATCATTCTTGGATAAGGATGCAAAGGTTGGTGGAATCTGTTGAAGAATATATCTCAGTTTTGAGAAGACTTGCTTTAACCTGCAACTTTGGAGCAACAGCTGAGGAGAGATTGCAAAATCAATTTTTGCTAGGTTGTATTCTTAATAAAGCAAGAGAAACCATGTGGATAAAAGATAATCCCTCATTGAGTGAAGTTTTGGCTATAGCTAAACGACCAAATACTTGCAAGCGTGTGTGGAGGTTATTCAAAAGAACCCTCTGGGTAATGAAAAGAAGGATAATATAAAGGTCATAAATATTGGGTAAAGAGTTGCTTCATGGAGTATCTCAAAGGGTAAACAAGAAGTAAAAGATGGGAAAGGATTAAAAAACAAATCAGGGCAAATGTTTCAGGTGTAGAAATGTGGGCCACATAGCTAATTACAAGGAATGCCCAGAATGGAAGACCACGTGCAAAACGTGTGGGAGAAAAGGAAATTTCTTATCTTGTTCCAAAGCCACAAAAGGTGTGAAGAAATTGAGAGAAGGCGTGTTTGACTCTCATCGGGAAAATGATTAGTTTGTATTTATAGTTACAGAATGGCTCTTGTGAGGGTCCCTATGAAACAGTAAGATTAAATACCGGTCAATATGTTATTTGACTCCGGTGCAAAAATAACTCTGGCACCAAAAACAAGAAAACCTAAAAACTTTAGCGACGTTGAGAAACCCAGATATAAAACTAAAAGGGTATGGAGGAAGGCCAATAAAGTTGCTAAGCTACTTTGTAGGCACCATTGCATTAAACAAAATAATGATTTCAGGTCAAATGTATGTGTCATATAGAGTGGACTCATTAATCAGTTGGTTCCATCAAGACACTTGGCAGTATATTTAAACCCAACTGAAAGATCTTTAGTAAGATTAAAGGATAAGGAAACTGTGGTTGCCAGTGTGAGCTGAAATTCATGTAAGAAACAAAGGTGCAGATGTAGGAAAATTGGCGCTGCACCTAGTGAAGCGCCTCTTTACTTGTGCCCCTTAGCGCCCCCCTACCGTCACCATGTTTGCTCCATCTTTAAAATATGGTACACCATGAAGCAGGGTAGGGGTCAATAGCATCATTTTTATTTTACAATATTGATGTACTCTGCAGGAGTAGCGCCAACATTTTGGCACTACTCTTGCAGAGTACATAGGGGCCCATTATAAATAATGAAAGCCCCCTTTTAACGCTTGCTCTGAGCAGACGTTAAAAGTGCCAAAAAAATGGCACAAGGAAATCTCATAGATTTCCTTGTGCCATTTTGTCAGACCCCCTAATGAGGTAATGCCTCCCTTGCATACATTATGCCTGGTGCAGGCATAATGTGGTGCAAGGGTTTACAAAGTGGCACAATGCATGCATTGCACCACTGTGTAAATATGACATGGGTAAAATGCCACTTTAGCGCCACCTTAGCATCATAAAAATGACTTTATGGTGGCGCTAACATGGCGCTAGGGGCTCTTAAATCTGTCCCAAAGTATTGTACAGCAATTTCCAGAAATCTTTAAGAGTGAATTAGGGTGTTTGAAACACTATGCTTATCAACTAAAATTAAGATTGGAGTCCGTACCCAAGGATTGCAAAGTGAGAGGAGGTACCCATTATGGTAAAAGAGGCAATGAGCAAGGATTTGGAGAGACTGCGGGAGGAGGGGGTAATACAAGAGTTAGAAGGTACAGAGTGGTTATCGCCAGTTGTGATGGCAAGGAAAGTGAATGGTGTTGCAAGGTTGTGTTTGGACCTGAGGGAGCTTAACAAAGCAGCTGTAGTAGATGAACATGTGCTCCCCAATATAACGGAAATGTTATGCAGTCTTCATGGTGCAAAGTTCTACTCTTCACTAGACTTGACATCTACGTGCCATCAGATTGCCTTACATCCAAATTCTCAGGATCTCAATGCAGTTATAACCCCATTTGAGACTTTTAGGTATCTTTGCATGCTGTTTCACTTACTTTCAGTGGCTGCAGTGTTTCAAAGAGCCATGGAGCATGTGTTGGGAGGATTCAGTGAAGTAAAAATATACCAAGACGATGTTCTAGTGTACGGCAATATTCAAGATGGGCATGATAAGAGACTGCAGGAAGTTTTGAGTGGGCTTGATGTGAATGGTTTAAAATTGAAGCAGGAGAAGAGCAGGTTTGGTGTGACAGAGATTGATTATCTGGAACATGTGTTTACAAGAAATGGTATTCAACTGGGAGAGGATCTTTTGAAAGCCATTGTAAAGATGCCAAGGCCATCTCATAAAAAAGAACTGGTGAAGGTCTTCAGGACAGCTGGGTACTACATCAAATTTGTCTCTAATGTTGCATAGAGGTGTGAAAGTATGAGGAAGAAAGGGATATAATTTAACTGGTCTGAGGCATGTCAAGAAGAATTCCAAGGAGTAAAGGACAGTTTGAGAGAGGCATTAAATGCATGCAGTTTTCAGCCAGGTGCCGAAACCATCTTAAGAACGGTCACCAGTCCTATGGGTTTTGGAGCAGTTTTAGAACAAGTAACTGATGGATTCCTTAAATCCCCCCTGGGAAGGGCCTGGCTCCTGGGGATCACCCTGCCTTCTGGGGATCACCTATTCGATATAGGTGAGGACATTCATGGGGCTCTCTTGGCCCAGAGAATCCCATCTTGTAGTGGACTAAGCAAGAACCCCTGTGGCCATTATGCCCTGGAGCATGGGCCCCGGATCCTGGGGACTTAAGAAGACACTGGCAGATGCGCTGCTCCTTGCCCTCTTACCCATGTCAGGTGCATTGGACCATGGGCAGGAGAAAGAAAATACTAGCTTCTATGCTAGCACCGCACAGTATGAGAATGGCGGGGAGCCAGCAAAGCACCACAAGAATTGGCTCCTCATGCTTCCCCATCCACCCATCAGCACGTGGGTGCCCACTGGGCAAGGTCACCCTGTTTTTAAAATTAAACACAAGTGACACAAGGCTATGTACTTTTTGCCACAGCAGCCTCCTGCGAAACAGCAAAGCTGCTAATAATGTGTGCACAAAAACCAAGAGGGTCACCTCATATTCTCCTGGGGGCTCAAATTACCATATCTTGCTTCCTTATGGTAGCCCCAAACTGGGCAGGTGCAACAACAACGGTTCTCTGATGTGTTGTGGGGGTGCTGCAGGGGGTGCAGTAGTTCCTCATATTGCCCCCCAAAAAATTACTCTAATTCTCCTGTGGAGCTCTAGGCATGCCCCTGGAAGAGGTGTAGCTTGTTTTTAAAACACTTTGTGCTGGAACAGTATTATCAATAAGCTCAGGAGTATGGGGATCCCTTGTGGTTGGTTCAATGGCTAAGTTCTGCAGCTTCTTGTCAGTGAAAATGATCCAGACACACATCTCTGGCCGAAATAAAATGCTTTATTTAATGTGCTTTATAAACAATGATTATTGTTCAGTATTGCAATGCTTTTAATAATAAAGAATGCATTTGAAAATGGTTACTAATTACATTGGTTTTAATGGTGAATCCTAACATGTGATTACTGTTTTATTAATGTGGTGCTTCTGTGACAAAGACAGTAGGCCTGCTTTATATATAGTGACACTGTTATAATGTGTTATATTGAGAAAGAGAAATGAATGGTTATTGGTATTGATGTGGTGACCCTGTGACAAAATCAGTAGGTCTGTTTATTTGAAAGTGACAACCCGTTATAGTGTGATGTTATATCTAGTATAGGTGGGGGTATTGCAATTATGGGATTTAGCATCCACTAGGGGAGAAATATAATATGAGTGTGTCACATCATTTACCTGAAATATTTGAAATTTAATGCACAGCATTTATTAGTGTGTGTAATAAAAGTGATTTTCTGTTTAAATAGAAATAACTCTGACTGGACAATAATTTATTCAGTGTTGTTGTGATGGACAGTTCCTACAAATATAGTAGTACTGTGTATATTGCAATAAGAACTTTATAATGTAGAAACTTAGGGGCATAATTATGAGCAGCTTGCACTGCTGTTGTGTCACTTTTAGTGGTGCAACAATGGTGCAAACCATTCAAACACATATCTATACAAAGCCACTTTGCATGGCTGTGAATAGTTTCAAAGATATGGAGTAAGGCAAGGCAGCACAAACCGCTTGCGTTGCCTTACTCTGGGCCAAGGAGGCATTCAATGGGCATTGCAGTGGGTTTTCCCATGCAACACCCATGGATTTTGATCCATACCCCAAACTTTCAAGATATGGAATAAGGCAAGGCAGCGCAAATCGATGCATTGCCTTACTCTGTGCCAAGGAGAAGATCCATGGGCATTGCAGCGGGTTTTCCCATGCAACACCCATAGATTTTGATCCATATCCCGAACTTACAAGAGCTTGTAAGCATGGGGATGGGCCAAAATTCTACACCTCCCCAGGGGAGGCACAACGAGGAGAAATAACACTATTCTGCAGCACACATAGAAAGAGGAAAAAGCCTCTCAGGATTGTTTTTGTGCAGGAAGGTGTCCCTTCCTGCACAAATAAATCCTGCAAGCAACGCAGACACCCTTACACCATGGTGCAAGGGTGCCAGCATTGGCACTAGGCAGCCCATTGTGTGCCAGCACAGGGGGAAAGGACAGGAATTCATTGCATTCCTTAAATCCGGGGCATTCCTGCCCTTTTACTTTGACGTAGGGCAGCACAGCAAGATGACTTGCTGTGCTGCCCTGAGTCAAATCCCCACGAACATGGCCCTTATTCTATGCTGCTTAGGTTTGTTTTTGCTAGCTCACAGTACCACATCTAAAACCCGTAAACTGAATAGAATAATCAATGTTATTGGCAACCTCCAACATGACCCTCTGATTTCCAAGGAATCCGTGGAAACAGATCTAACCCTTTTGTGTCTCACTCTGTCATGCCTAATGTAAACACAAGAAAGAAACAAAAATGTATTTTAAAAAATGTCTTGAAATTATAGTATTCTTGCAAAGAAAGCATGAGCTGAGATTATTCGAAAGATTAGATTTTTTACTCTAATCAGCATTATTAGAATGGTGAACAATGTAAACAGTTCAACCATGTTAATTATTACTAATGTTACCTCACTTCGATCTGTATTTCATTCTATACTAAAAAGAGCTTTGTGGGAGTACCCTCTGCCAGATAAGCTGAGATAGACTAACCCCCGTATTGTAGTCTCAGATGTCAGGAAGCTGGTCTAAGTGCACAGGTTATCTTACTCTGCAGGATGAAGGTCAGAGTCAGCAAGGCTGCATCTCAGTCACAGATCGCAGCGGTTCCATGATAATCAGGCAGGAAGTACTCCTCTCAATGAGTGTAGCATGGACACTGCTTATCTAATAAAACATTTTACTTATCACAATGTGGAAGAGATGCAGAGCAGCTACTTGGTTTGTCTAGCACAAACGGGTTGTCTCCTAGCAAGCACAGAAAGAGAAAACAAGGAAATTGCATACTGATTGTTCATTCCTGGACTGAATGTGCAGGCTTCAGGGTGACAATGCCTACCAAGAATAGATGTTTGTGCAGCACATTCTCATGTCAGTGGAAAAATATGCAAAAAAGTGACCATCTGAAAAGATAACAAGCTATAACTGAAAATCTAAAATGAAGACCTAATGCAGGCCTTGCAGCACACACTACCTCCCCTGAGTAGACCTTGGACTGATCTGCTTCGCTATACTGAAAGTCAAGTGCTAAAATGTAGTAGTTTGTTCCCAGTAAAAAGGAAATTGTTGACTGATTACTTGCACAGGACTCACATCTTTTGCAACTATTGACCTAATTCTTTACAACTGTGCTGCTTTGGCATGCAGCGGAGGCCCAGCAGAGTGTGAAGGAAAAGCATATGCACAAAGCAAAAGTCACCACATCGAATACAAGTGCTGCAGGCACGGGAAGCGTTGATTTTTACCCTTCTACAGGAACAAGGTGGGGTGCTGCCTTAATAGATATAAACAGTTGATTAAAATACTTTCATGTATTAGTAAATTCCTGAAAGACTGGAGCTGCAACTCTAGACTAGTTGGACTATTATTTGGGGTTTACCATGCAGAAATTAAAGACAGTAACTAGACATGTATCAGTGCCAACATGCTAAGAAACAAGGGTGGCAACATGGATGCCATACGGGCCTTCAATCCATTTGTTATCACAGGCCCAGAAATGAAAACTGTTGTTAGATCATCCAGACATGAATTTTGTCACAACGATAGTAGAGAATGACAGGAAAAGTCCTCTGCTCCTTCACTTGCCAGTGTCAAGCACATATAAGCTGTCTCAACCTTACCTGAGGCAGGCCCTCCCCATACCTACACCATGATTATAGCGACTCTGAATGTGCTCTTTGCAACCCCTGATTATGAAAGGATCCTACTACAACAAGACCCAGAACAATCCATTGATTATTTGTATGCCTGTCTTAAAGAGCTACCCAGCACCATCATGCTCCAAGATAAGAATAAAAAGATCAGAGCACAGATGCAAGAGTGCGTATCAGCAAAACTGTGAGAGCAGATTTTACATGAGACACAAAAACAATTGCAAGACTTCCTTAGCCTGGGGTGATCCAACTAGTTATTAAAAGTTAGAGACATGCACAAGGAGTCAGTGTTGAATGAGCCCATTAGGAGTGAGCAAGGCAACAAAATCACCAAAGTACTGAAGAATAGCGAGGGCAGCGGAAAACCCGCCGGCCATGCCAACAGAAAGCATTATTTGGCTTGTAGTAAACTCAACTATTTTGCAAAGTGCTGGCAGCACTCTCAGACCCCCCTAAACCATTCCAAAAAAGTTGTAAAGGTCGTTGTCCCTTCTGAAATGGAGACAGAGAACTGGTGACCGCAGTCATTAACACCCGAGCTTCATTATGGAGCTGTATGATGCACTGATGAACAGCCTCTACAGCTGCCAACTAAAAAAGGTTTCTGCCTCTTGACACCCAAAACCTCTAGTGTTGGCAGGCATGCTAGTAACTGCAACGAACATCAAGATAATGTCACAAAAGCCAAAGTATATTTTACTAACAGGGGGCGAGAAATGCTGTTAAGTTGGTGAACGGCAGAAGAGTAACAACTCATCCAGTTCACATTTCAAGTGCACACCACTGAGCTGGAAGAGCAACTGGAAGAATTTTAGAATGTATTCAAAGGCATTTGGTTCCTCAGAGGAATTACACAGTCCAACCAATGTTCCTGCAACACCAGTGAATGGCTATCCATCTGTGACCTAAGATTGACGAAGAGTTGTGGAACAGAGTTAGTTCAAATAATTGAAACTATGGAAGAATCAACTCTTGGGTTTCCCTGATAGTTGTGACCCGTATTTTGAAACCGCAAGACGAGGTGAGGCTGTACATGGACGTGTGACTCCCAAATATGGCCTTAAAGAAAGGCTTCTCACCTCAACAGTAGATGACTGTTGCACCTGGTCCTTTTTGCAGGGTCACCCCAGATTTTTGCCTTCTTTTACTGAAGCTGTTTCTGTTGGCTTTAGGACCTGTTAATCAGTGGTAAAGTGGTTGTGCTCTCCCCTCTAAACATGGTAAAATTCATATACACCTGATTGGTCCATTTAGTTTACTTGTACATCCATAGAATGTGGTACTATATGTATGTGGGCATGTACATTAAGGGGCATATTTATACTCTGTTTGCACCGAATGTGCGTCAAACCGTGCACTATATTTAAACTTTGACGCACGAACCCTCGAATGCCAAAATCCCGCTGTGTGCATCATTTTATGGATGTGGGAAACCGCCTTGCGTTAATGACATGCATGGTAGGTGTTCCCATCATCATCCAGAGGTACAGGCTGAACTGGCAAGCCATTCAGCAGCTGCTGTGCAACATTGAGCCACAGTTGGCACCCAGCTTGCAGACACCCCGCACCAATCCACCAGAAACCAAGCCCCTAGCTGTACTCCACATGTTGGCAAGGGGCTCCTTTCAAACCACTGGCGCCCTGGTTGCTGGGATCTCACAGACATCATTCTCCGCCTTCCTGCCCAAGGTACTGGATGCCATCATCTCACTCACACCCCGCCACATCTGTTTCCCCAACACACAGCATAAGCAGCAGGAGAAAAAAACAGGGGTTTTACCTAATTAATAGATTCCCACATGTCCTTGGTGCCATTGACTGCACACATGTACGCATTGTGCCACCTGCTGCAACTGAACATCTATACCACAACAGGAAGCACACACACTCCATCAATGTGCAGGCCATTGTGGATCACCAGGGATTGATCACCAACATTGTGGCAAAGTATCCTGAGAGTGTCCATGATTCATTCATCTTCCGTCACTGCACCATCGATCAACACTTCCAGGATGGACGATGTGGAAGTGGACTACTTGTTGGTAAGTACAGAAACCTACTTATTTACACACTGCAAAGCAACCCTCTAGGACACAGAACACATACACCACGACATTGACATGTGGACAGGAGCATACTGAGGTTGTGACACCGCTAGGCATGTTTGATATCTTCACCCAATGTGAGACACACCTAGGGACAAATGACGGTTCCAAATAACAACTGATGCCACTCCACAGACACAAGGGGAAAATGTAAAACAACACAATGACAAACACATGGCCCCAACTGGCAGTACATCTGCGAAGATTAAACTTCAATATCACATCAATAACACTCAATCAAACACCCTTCAAATCAATATGTACTGTGTAAGTGGTGTGGAATGTTTGTTGCTGCAGGTCAAACACCATGACACACATAGCATTATGATAATAAAGGTCACGTGCAATCATTGAGGCCGTTCCAATATCTCACATTACTCCTGCTCTCACATTGCCCCCTACCAAGAGGCAAGTGGACTGTGCGAAGAACACATCTTGATGGGACAATATGGAAAGTGCACATTCCTACACTTACGCATTGTGACAAGTTAACACACACACAACAGATGTACTGCCATACGGACCTTCTGAAACTCTAAGAGGCATATTTATACTCCGTTTGCGCCGGAATTGCGTTTTGACGCAATTTTGACGCAAAACTAACTCCATATTTATACTTTGGCGTTAGACGCGTCTAGCGCCAAAGTCCATGGAGTTAGCGTCATTTTTTAGCGTGGACACCTACTTTGCGTTAATGAGATGCAAGGTAGGCGTTCACGTCTAAAAAATCGACTCCGAGGCATGTGCGTCGGATTTATACTCCCGGGCAAAAATCACGCCCGGGAGTGGGCGGGTCAAAAGAAATGACGTACGGCCGCTTTTGCGCCGTTTTTTAGTGCCTGCAAAAGGCAGGCGTTAAGGGACCTGTGGGCTCTGAAGGAGCCCAGAGGTGCCCGCCCATGCCCCCAGGGACCCCCCCTGTCACCCTTGCCCACCCCAGGAGGACACCCAAGGATGGAGGGACCCATCCCAGGGACATTAAGGTAAGTTCAGGTAAGTATTTTATTTTTATTTTTTTGTGGCATAGGGGGGCCTGATTTGTGCCCCCCTACATGCCACTATGCCCAATGCCCATGCCCAGGGGACAGAAGTCCCCTGGGCATGGACATTGGGCAAGGGGGCATGACTCCTGTCTTTGCTAAGACAGAAGTCATTTCTATGGGGGTTGGGAGTGAAAAAAAAATGGCGCAAATCGGGTTGAGGCGCAAAAATTGCCTCAACCTGACTTGCCCCATTTCTTGACGCCCAAGCTCCATTTTCCCCTACGCCGGCGCTGCCTGGTGTACGTCGTTTTTTTTAACGCACACCAGACGGCGCCGGCGGCTAACGCCGGCTAACGTCATTCAATAAATACGCGCCCGCATGGCGCTTCAGAATGGCGTTAGCCGGCGCAAAGTTTTTTGACGCAAAACTGCGTTAGCGCAGTTTTGCGTCAAAAAGTATAAATATGGGCCTAAAATGACAACCTCACAACCAAGTTAGCCAGCTGAACTAGACCATGTGCAGTAGTCTAGGTACACGTTACAACCTGAGTCAACTTGGCAAGGGCAGAGAAATAGGTCTGCAGTGAACTTGTCACACATGTGAAATTAGTGTACAGTCAAATGTTAACACGTCAGTGATCACAATGTATGGAGAAGTCTTGGCAAATTGTCACCTTGCAAAATCTAAGGGTCTCACTGATGGTTACATTAATCTATTGCATGTGTCAAAATGTATGGGATGTCCAGGGTACATAGATGCAAACGTGTTACCACCACTGTTGTTTTGATTCTGTGTATTGAACTATCATCTCACCCCCAGTTAAGACACAGGGACACCTGTATCACAAGTCACAATGCAAGGGAGTACACACTGTACTGCAACTCTCCAAAAATGTTGATATCTGGTTAGCAGCCAAACACTCGTTCAGCTAAGGAAACAACCCAATGCTGATAGTACATCCTAGAAGCATAGGAATCGACACAATAACACAAACACCAATGAGTCACAGACAACACAAGAGAACTACTGCCATGCAAGGTGATATTAATGGGGCAAGCTACATCAACATGATCTCAATCATTTTCTCTTTCAGCTGATCAGGGGTATGGGATCCAGCCATGGATTATGACCCCATTTGCCAACCCAGTCACTGCAGCAGAGCATGCCTATAATGAGGCACATAGGAGAACACGCACCATAGTCGAGAGGACCTTTAGCATCCTGAAGTCAAGATTCAGGTACCTCGACATCACTGGAGGCAGCCTCCTATACTCACCAGAAATGGTCTGCAAGATCATTTTGACCTGTGCCATCCTGCACAACATATGTGTATGAAGGAACATTCCCCTATTAGAACCAGAGCCACAAATGCCTGAAGAGGAGGAAGAGGAGGATGCTGGCCATCAACATGAGGGGGACCAACCAAACACAGCTGCAGGATTGCGTAGGTGCCAACATATTGGCAACAATTTGTTTTTTACTCAACTCACCATCACCACTGTTTTAACATATGTAAATTAACACCTATAATAATCCCCATATCATGGTCTGGGTAATCATTTTTGCATACCATTATCTCTAACTATCAGAATAAGAGTGTTGCCTCATGGAGCATTGCTGATATAATGATCAGGACACAGAAAATTCTAACGCTATTGTGATGCGTATGAATCTACAGTCACATTCACACACACTGTAAATGACATATATCCTGTACATTTCACATTTGAAGGGCAATAGCAGAGGACCACACCTATTTAACACATACATGTTGGCAACATGGTTCATTGCAGCATATGGCACACAACTAAGACACCATCAGTCAATAATCGAACAAAAAGTATCATACATGAGGCAGTGGATGTGCTATTGCATTAGTAACAGGAATGTATGACCAGACCCTTGACAGCAGTAACTGTTACATCACCTATCTTTGCAAGGACTATGTGTGATTAGAAGTGCCACAGGTATGACAAGCATTGCGCACATGACATCCCATGTACATGTCAGCCCATGCCCTAAGTCCTGACACACCCATGTTCCTGGTCTCACCCCATACGTCTTCAGAGGTCCCTGGAATGGTAATATGTATACCCAGATAATCCCTCCTCTACACACTCCCAGACTCACAATGTTAATCCAGTGTGCTTCCCCCTTTAGTATGGTATGCCATAGTCATTGTACTTCTGTCTGCAAGGACGTCACGTTAAATAATGCACTGGCTTATAGTTTATAAGACCTGTTATCACCTGTACAGTGATTCCCATGTGAATGGTACTGTTGGCCCTTTGAACTTGAATCTCACACACAGGACTTGGGAGAGACTGATGCTGCACACACCTGTGGGCACCTCCATGTAGATCAGCCATTTGAACATGCCCTTGCAGATGCTTGGAACAGCATAGAAGCTGCCATTTTATCGATAACAGTGTTATGCATTGCCGTGTAACTCAGCTGTGTAACACAGCCCTTGGGTTAATGTGTCACCTTCCAAAACACAGGACAAACACAGTTTTCCATTTCAACTGTCTTATTCCTCCTCTGACCAGTCTCAGTCTGACCACTGTGTATTTACCTTGTGAAATGTCTGGATCCTGATTGACCCTGCATCCTGTTAGTCTGACTGGCTCCTGTCTGTGCGTTACCCTAAAGGTTCCATATGGCTATATTTGTATCATAGTTGCTTTCCCAACCCTCACATTCCTCCAGGGGTATTTTGTCAGGTGGGTCTACAATGCATACTCAAATACATAGTATAGCATAATCTGTTTATTTATTTTACCATTGTTGGGAACTTGTCTCCAAATACCCAAATCATGGCCTATCCCTTGTCTGGGTCTCATGTATGCATGAGTGACAAATTGTGACAGTGTACCATGGCCGTAGGCAGGGATTGGGTATGGTGCCTCCAGCAGAACCAGCAACATCAGATAATATGCATGAAATGTCCACACATGTTAGGACCCTGACAGTCCACACGCTGATTCACATTGCTCACAACATAGTCATGGGGTGTGCGTGGTGAATAGCTGCGAGAATAATTATCACAGAGGCTATGATGTTCCCAGATGCAGTGGGAATTTTAGAGGCCAACCTGTGTACAAATGTTGTAATGACACCTGCCGGTACAAGAATCCTCAGATATTAACTTACTCAGCACACCAAGGTTGCCCTGTTGACAGTCTCATAACACGTCTGCAGTGACAGGGTTGGACCATCCCCATGTGGGTTCTCAAATCCTTATTGGCTTTACTTCTATTGATCTCCGAAGGATACTTAGTAGATACAGGAATAGCTGCCACAGACTCATGACTAGACTTGGACATAACTGTGACAACATAGACCCCTAAAAATATGCAGGCTAAACATTGGCCCACACACAGGAACCAGACACCTCTGTGCATTTGACCACTGGAAATATGTGGCCACGTGCTGCTTGGTCTGCTCATCCTCCACTTCCACAGAGAGTCGTGGCTCAATTATATGATCTCAACTGTGGCGTAACATGACAAATGTGGTTTTTCTTTGGGTCTCCGTGTCACAAACACGGTACCCACTTAGTATGTATCCATGCCTGACTCATGGTGGGTTCACCAACAAGTGCCTAGGAAGTAGTATCCAACATTCCAGGACATGTGATGGGCAAGTTTTGGACCATTGACATACATGAACAACCGTCTGCTATCTATCCAGTGCATGCTGTGTCATTTGTGGTGTATATGTTACCCACAAACTAGAAAGTGCACACAACAGTTGTTGCTACATGTATGACTAACACATGTCCTCTCTCAGTTCTATACTGACTTGCATCTGAGGGTTGGACACATTGACTCCACATGCATACAAGCATATTTGCTAAAATGCATCTTGTGATGGTCACACAGTGGGTCAACAACAATATTAGTAGCCAAATCACACTAATTGACCCATAGGCATTGAGTAATTGTATTTATGTGCGTCACATTGCTATCCTCTCCTGATGCCATAAATGGCCAATTTGGGTAATACATATATGTAGCCCACACATTTGGCCATCTATTGCGTCAGTCAAGAGTGAAAATCCTGTACATCAAGAACATGGTCCGCAGTAGTATGATGTGTCACATGTGCCCATACACCGTCATGCCCAAAGTGGGTGCAATCAGCCTATCTCAGTATTGTCACAACTGTAATGTACCATTAAAATGGTAAAATGACCCAAACCCAGTTAATGCCGAAATTTTGCCGCATACGCGTAAAAAAATGACGCACATGCGTCTAAAAATGCCGTTTATGCCCGAAATATGACGCACAATACCCTGAAACATCCATTGGCCCTGAGCGGTATTTTCCACACTGTACCCCCGGAAATTGGTTAAGTTTGAACCAATTTTGAACCATATGGATGAGGGGTTAAATCTACTCCTGTGCGTCAATAAAAAATGACATGCAGACTGTAAGCATCATAATATTTTGACACATGACAATAAAAACGCACGGCATTTTTGGCAGGAAGTGATGTAATAGGATATCCTGTTTACAGAATTGGTACAGTGGGTGTACTTTCACTTTCTCTTTGCAGTCTGTGATATTTCCTGACTGTGTGGCTGTGTTTCAAATTGTCTCTGAGCATTTAGTGATTTTGTCTCCAGTGTGGTATTTTAATTGTCTTTTTGTGTATAATATCTGTCTGTGGTATCCTGTCTGAGTGTTTTTGTGGTCATTTGTGATGTCAACATTTGTCTTTGTTGTGTTGGGAGTCTGTTGTGGGTAGTTGTAGTTTGGGTATAGTTGGGCTGTGTTTGTAGTTTTTTTAAAATTTTCCTGTCCTACTTTCCCCCTATTCTCCTTTGTTCCCCTTTATCCCCTCTTTCTTTTTTGTACCATTATGTTGGGTAGGCCTCGTCTTGGCAGGATGGGAGAGGAGGAGCTGGGTGGGTTCATTTGGCTGGTGTGCCATTTCCTACACCTGATGATTGAGGCAGGTGGTCGTGTGATCCAAGGGTATCACACAGAGGCACGAAGGCTCCAGTGGGCAAATGTGTTGCATCATCTGCAGAGGATATACAACACACCACGAAATGACCACCAGCTGAAACACCGCTGGGCTGACCTTGTATCCAGGGAGCAAGATCTGCTGGACCACCTGGGGATTGCGATTGGTGGCCCTGTTGGTGAGTTCAAATCAGGTTAATGTGCACATTTAAATGCTCTGTAGTGACAGTAGCTGATTTTTACAATATCTGGCGGCAATGTTGTTGAGCATGTGGAATGCTAGTGAAACATATAGGGCAATATTTCTACTTTGTTAGCACCGCAATTGCGACCTGTTTGGAAGCAAGAGCGCCGCAAACTTACAAAACACATTTGTATTTAGTATGTTTGCACCGCCTTTGTGTCAAACAGCAACACAAATCTGGTGCAAAATATGTATAGATATAGGTCACAGTTTCCTGTGAGGTATAGAAATTTCCAACACATTACCGTCATTTGTTGACACAACAGCTAGACTAACTTTATAAACACAACAGGAGCCTGAAAATTAGTGCAGGCTTCACGTCAATTGATGATAGCAATGTGGCGCAAACATATGTTTCATGTGTGTTCTGTGAGTGTGTCAGGAAACCGATCATGGAAATCCTGAAAATATTTGGAATTATTGTGCCCCTCCATTCTTTTCGGATACATGTCTGATCTGGATTTGGACACATGCGTAACAAGTTCTAGCAGCACTCAGCTAACATCTTAGACTGATATTTGGAGTTTGTAGTGCCACATTTAAATTAGGGATGGCAGGCAAAAGGTATGCACATGGGTTCATATCAAATGAAGAAACTGATACAAATTGAGGGCTAACAACTGTCCCTGGCCCGCTGTACATTGTACCTGTGTGTCTGAAATTGGTCATAGTCACAATGGCTGGTTGACTGGTACTGCAGTCCTCACGGAAAGTGGCTTTGGATGTCTCTCATGGATACACACGATGAGAGGAATACACTCCATGATTTTGTCTGTTTACTAATGAAGGAGCATGTTTGCACACCTCATGGTAGTTAGGGCCACTCCATGTGTGCAGATATGTGTGTATCACTCAATGGAGTCCCTGGGTCTATACATGTTTGCAGTGGTATGTAGGATGCAGTATCATCATGTTTGAGAGGCTTTACTTTCTGATTTAATCTTACACATAGTATTTGTCTTTGGAATTGTTGTACAGTGCACAGACATTGAGCACATTTCTCCCTTCCATGCCTTACAGGTGGACCGACACATTGCAAGGTGTGATGCGCTGGTCAATCATTTGTTTTGTTCCATGAGTGGAATATAATTTTATCACCATATTTGAGTTGCCCAATCCTTATCGTATTGTCATATTTTGGTATTCTAGGTCAGTCCTGTAGGCACGGCAATGTGAATAGGGATGAGTCATGTGGATAAAACTTGATTCAGAAAAAGTAGCAGTGGACCATATTAGTGAATTAGTCAGCCAGTCAGACCCGGATTCTCCCAGAATAGGGATGCCAAAGTCTTACCCACAGACTTCTACTTCCCTATTCACTAATGAACATGTTGGACTCTATGTTAAACTCCCTAGCAGCATGTAGCTCCACATGTAGTGCTACGAGTATGTGGCACTGTATACAATGGCCTAGGTATGCATGCAACTCATTGCCAGAGGTGTTCTTGCATCTCTCTGTTTGTTGT
This sequence comes from Pleurodeles waltl, assembly GCF_031143425.1. Taxonomy (NCBI): domain Eukaryota; kingdom Metazoa; phylum Chordata; class Amphibia; order Caudata; family Salamandridae; genus Pleurodeles; species Pleurodeles waltl. Next base: position 1,608,064,039 of record NC_090444.1, read on the forward strand.
AAGTCATGGCTTACTGGTAGTAAATGATGTGGACAAAGGTCTGCATTTCTAAAGATAAGTGTTGATGGGGTTGTCCAAGGGTTGGCTGTTTCCTATTTGGAGTTCCTCCTTACCTGTGGTGTGTGTGCTGGGCCAACCCCATGTCCAGCTTTCCAAAGCTTCCTGGGTGTCCTTGTTGTTAGAAATTATTAGTTGATTGTCCACCCCCCCTCTCAGACACAGGTGTAGGGTTGTGAATAGTGTACATAGGACTGATGATACAAGTTTGGTACACAGACATGTAAATCAGTAAATCACTTGTCTAACCCTAGTATACCCACTCATGATTACCACATGCTTTCCATACTGACAAGTCCATTTACAACTCACAGATCTTGTGGCTCTAGATTGCCATACAGTACAAAGACATTTGTTGCCCTGGCAGTGGTGGAGGAAATGCAGCATGATTTTTAGCTGACAAGTGGCAGAACTATGATGCCAAAATCATGCCAGTTGTTACCCATCTTGTAGGGTTTGGATGTGCTATGTGTGATAGGACCTTTTTAGGCTGGCTTGCCATGTACTTCCTCAGGGACAATCAATGATCTGTATGATGATATGAGCTGTTACAAGTACATTATATGTATTGTCTGATTTGCTTCTTGTGCCATTTCACACAATGCAGTACCTAATGTTTGATTTTCTATTTGTCTTACCAGCTGCAAATATGACTCCCATCCAGGTTCAGGAGTTTCAACGCTGGGCAATGCGATACCGCCACATACTTAATGTAGAGTCTGGGTACCGCAACATGGCCAGAGGATATCGCCATGACTGAGCCTCCGGAGCGTGGAAGGCATTTGCACAAGGGGGCCCTTCTGTGTCTACCACAGCCACCACCAGCAGCACTACCACTACCACCCAGGTGGCACCCACAGCAGCTGGGACCTTTGCGGGACCATCAACTGCAACTGCTCCAGGACCAGTCACAGCACCACCTGCACAGCAGCCTACAGCCATTGCAACAACACGGGCCCATACTTCCTCGGCTGGCACCCAGACCACCCCTGCTACAGCCATTGACCCTGCTGCTTTTGCTGAGATGCAAAGGAACTTGGGCTATGTCCTACGTAAGATGACCAGACTGCAGCAGGAGGTGGCACAGGTCAACTGGTGGGTGCATTCCATAAAGGAGACCCTGAGGAGGGCCAACCTGCAGGCATCTACACGGACATGATTCCCTCCCCTCCCACCTCTTTCCTGGTTCTTACACTTTGTGGGTTTAGGGGGCTTAGTGTTAGGTTAGTATAGGCTATTAGTTTGTTAGTGATAGTGGGTGGGGGGTTCTAAATATTTCTACTGTTTATTATTATGTGTGTTGGGGGCAATGTTGGGGTTTTTATGTTTTTCAAAAAAACATATATAAAAAAAAATACAAAAGAAAAAATTACAAAAAAATATCTATTTGTTTAGTATAGGATAGTATTTGTTTAGGTTAGTATCTGTTGTCCGCCATGTGTCCTGTCTTATAAGTGGGGTGGGGGATTGATGTTTAGATCGTTTTGTTACATGTGATAAGTAAGTTTAGCTTAGGTTAGTTAGGGACAGTTGTGGGTAATGAGTAGTTAGAGTAGATTAGGTTAAGTAAGGTGTTTCCCCTAGTTTTCACTTCTGTTTTTACTGTTTAATAAATGTCTAGGTAACCCTTTACAGTATGTGTCAAATGCTTGTAGATCAGGGCCTTGGCATGAGTGAACAGTGTCTCTTTTGTATTAGAATTTGTGTCCTATGCTGCAACCATATCCCAACTGAGCTGTTACATTGGCAGCTACCCAAAGCTACTTAGCTAAGATTCGGCCATTCAGTGTAACCACCAATCACGGTTACTATGGATCCCAAAGTGTGGTTATTTCATGATGTATGTTTTCAATGTCACATACTGTGCTTCCAGATTTAGTATTGGGGACACTGTGTTAAGTCTGACTGTAGTCTGATGGCCAGGGAAATCCTTATAAAGTGAGTGGTAGTATGCTCTCTTGTAGTATAGTGTACATAACTCACATAGATCATTTGTTACACTGTTCAGCATGGTTACTTATTTCGATGTAAACTCATACACCTCCCTTCATATAGTTTGGTGTGTGTTAGCTTAAATTTGTGGCAAATGTCCAATACGTTAGTTTTGCATTGAAGCAACAATTTTAAGGCACTATTTTTGGGCTTAGACATCCTTTGAGGAAGCGTTATTCTGTCCAACACAGCATTATGAAATCAGAAATAACCCTCATAATGGGCAGATGATGGTACAATCCAGGCCACTGTGCATAGTTAGCAGCCCACATTATTTCAGGACAGTTGTACTGACAATCTATAATAATTGACAGGAGGCAAACTTCATTGATCTACCGCACGGTTGATGTGTCACATTACACAGAGACAAAGTGGTTGTGTAAGTGCTATTTATTTTAACAGTGCTGTAGTGCTATATGTACATTGTCCATGATTGTTATTCCATTATAGTGACATCTTCCATTGTGGTCCTACACAAGAGCAAAAGGACATGTCATTGGACATTCTGGGGTGAAGTGTCAGACAGTGCAGAGGGACAGGATTTGCCAATGAGTTAGTGAGAGACAATCACAGGGCAGGCTGACAAGATAAACAGTGGGTTGCACAACAGTGCTTGAGTACAGTTGTTGCAAGACTGGAATGTTACAAAGCACAGAATCTTGGTAATAGGTGGCCATGTGGCAGGGACTAGTGCTACCGGGTACTCTTACGTGTGAAGGTGATCTGTTCCAGGTCTTAATCTTCTGATGTGTGTGTAGTCTCCTCTGCCCTTGGTAGTGGTGGTTTTGAAGGTGGCAACACACACCTCAGTGTGTGAAGACTTGGAGTCAGACATCCCGGTAGCTGCTAACTGTAGGGGTCTTAAGGGCAGTACTGCAGCAAGGAGGATCTGCTGGTTATTAAGAATAGCAGCCACATCATGGTGGTAGGCAGCCAGGTCGGCCCTGAGGGGTTCAATGTTGCATTCGTGCACGCGTTGATAGGATTTCTGTTGTAGGTGTTGGGTCAACTGCATTACGGCTGTGCTGATTTCCTTCAGCCTTTTTTCTACTTCCTGCAAGATAGTTGTTCGCCCTTGCATAGCTGCTGCCTGTTCTTCAGTTGACATTATGCACAAACACACCCCCTATAGGCTGGCTGCCATAGTTTGCATCCCCACCCGCACCTCCTTGGCCAGCTCCCGCTGTACTACAGTCCTCTCAAAGCTGGTGCCAGTGTTGTCAGAGTCCTCAGCTGTGTTGGATCTGGCAGGTCGTACAATTGGGGTTGTGGGTGGGTCCTCTGTGATGGCTGCTAGTTCTGTGCTCCTTCTTGTGACTGAAGGTGGGGTCTGGAGGGTTTCAAGGACCTCTTGGAGGGTCTGCTGGCTGATGTTTGTCAGCTCGTCATCCATGTCATCAGGGTAGTCCTGGACAGGCATTTCCGCAGGATATCCATCGTCCTCTGCAATGAAATACAGTACAATTAGTGTGTCTGTGTTGTGGCCTTTGTAATGTGACATGCCTCCCTTACGATTATTTTCACATTGTGATCTTGGTTCCTGTTCATTGTTCCTGTCTTTCAGATTGGCATTCTCACAGGCCTATGCCCCACTGCATGTCACATGTATTGTGGTCAGTTTGTGGACTTGTCAGCATCAAATCCTCTAGGTATTGGTTCTGGCCAAATTGTGAATTGCCACCTTCTTGTCCTACACAACCCTCCGTCTACTTCCATTCTCATGGTGAGGCCTTTCACTGGCTGTGGGTGCTCTGATGGCACTAGCACCACACTTAACAATCTGGACCTGCCCCAGTCTCTGATCTTTCACATCCACCTATATGTAGTTGAAATGTAGCATATGCTATGTATAGCATTGTTATGGCACAATATGGATGTCAGCATTATTAATGTGTACTGCTGATGTTGGGGAATGTGTGGTACATTGAATTGCCTGGTAGTCGTAGCAGTGTCCTATTTCCTCCTCTGACTGTGCAAGTGTATTTCAGTGACCAGTTACATGTGTCCTCCACCTCAATGTTGTTGCCTGAGCAGTATGACATTTGGGGTGTTGCATTGTGACCCAGGCACAGGGTGGACCCTGACATATGCAGCATGGGTATGACATTAGTGCTGTGTACCTCCTAATGTTGATGACATTGGCTGATGATTGCGGCAGCTATGGACATTCACATTTGGCAGGACTGGAACATTTGTCTTGTTTTAGGGGATTGTTAACGTTGTCATCCTGAACCCTCTAATTTGGGTGTTTTAGATCCATGGGGACGTTACTGCTATTAGCTACTTGACCTGCACACACAGCGGAGGTGGTAGTGGCAACTGTTGTCAGTGTTACATTCCACTTGTAGGTATGGCCAGAGGTTGTTAATTGGGCCCTAGTTAATGTAGGGAGTATAGTGGCTGACGTGTGAGGGGCTGCCAGTTTTACGTTGTGCCCTGCTCTCCTGGCCTGGCTTTACCTTTGCAACATCCTTGGCATGGCAGCATACCCCCATGCAAAGTTTGTTGGTGTTGTGTTGTCTGCAGTGCTGCCTTCCGGTTCCTGCCCATCTTTTCCTTGGTCCTACGATTGCAGTCATGCCACCGATTCTTGCACTCGATGACTGTTCTGCATACTTCTGCCACACTGTTAATCTTGTCAACAATTTGTTGCCATATTGCCTCTCTCCTACTGATTGGCAACTTTGAGGTGACAAACAGTTGGTGCTGGTGTTCCGTCACCTCTTTCACCAGAATATCCTGCACTGAAGCAACACTTTCTTGTCTTCTTCTCCCTTCTTGTGTGGGTCCTCCTGGCCGGTTCCTGGTCTGTTGTCATCTTCCTGGGGTCTGTGCAAGCATCTGGGATCCATTTTGGCTATCCTCTGCAAAAATTGGTGTGTTTGCAGCGAGTTTTGGCAAAATTGCATCAAAAAACGCTGCATATCCGGCTTGCGGTGTCGTAAACCGGCTCATAGTCATTTCCGCCACGTTAACGTCGTTTTCCTTTACGATGTGACGCTGTGGTGTGCATCAAAGAAAATGACTCACACCTGGGGTTTGTGCTGCCGTGCATTAAAGTATAAATTTGACGCCCGCACGGCGCAAAGAAATGGCGTTAGCCGGTGGTAATATTTTTGACGCAAAACTGCATTGGTGCAGTTTTGCGTCAAAAAGTATAAATATGGGCCTAAATTCTGTTAGTGGGCTGCAGCGCTCATCGTGCCACCCACTAAAGTAGTACTGTAAAGCATGTCACAAGCCTGCCACTGCAGCCTGGGAGAACGGTTTCAAAACTGTCATTTTGACCTGGCCAATAAAACCTTTTACCAGGCCTAAACCTTTCTTTTTAGTACTTATAAGTCACCCTAAGGTAGGCCTGAAAGGCTTGTAGAGGAGGGTGCATGGTATACAAAAATTAGGACGAGTGTAATTCAGTTTTAAATGTCCGGGCAGTGAAAAACTCTCATTGGTATACACCTGATAGGTCCATTTAATATACTTGCAGGTCCCTAGAACATGGTACTTTGGGCCAGATGTATGAAGCATTTTTCCAGTCGCAAATGGCAGATTTCAAATTGCGATTCGGTAACATGTTACTGAGTCGTAGTATGGACCTGCAAATACATACCAATTCAGTATTAGGAGAGGGCGTGTTTAGGGCATCCCTTCCTAATCGCAGTGATATGTAAGAATGTTTTGCGACCGAAATGTGGTTGCAAAACATTCTCATTTTACCACCTACTTCAAGTAGGTGGTAATCTATTCGCAAATGGGAATTTGTGAATGTTTGTAAAACATTTTTTAAGAGCAGGCATTACTCTTAATAAAAAATTAAAAGAAAACTTTTAATTTTTCTTTTTTAATTGCATCCCGTTTTCCTTTAAGGAAAAAGGGCAGCATTAAAAAAAAAGAGATTGCTTTATCAAAAAGCAAGCACAGACATGGTGGTCTGCTGAGCCCAGCAGGCTACCATCCCTGTGATCGCTGCAACTCATAATGGGCTGCGAATTGTAACCTAACTCATTAATAATATTGAGGTAGGTCGATTTATGACCCACTAGGAATCGCTAAAATGAAACTCTGAGATTCTTACATTAGGAATTTGCTAATTGCGACTTGCAGGAAATTACAATTAGGTAATCGCTATTTCTAATATTGATACATCTGGCCCTATATGTTCACAGGGCATGTAAATTAAATGCTGCTAGTGGACTACAGCACTCATCATGTCACCCACTAAAGTAGTACTGTAAAGCATGCCTCAGGCCTGCAACTGGGAGACTGTGAGTGCAGTTTTAAAACTGCCATTTTGACCTGGCCAAAACAAAAAAGTTCACCAGGGCTCAAATGTTCTTTATAATAATTACAAATCACCCATATGGTATGCCCTAAAGGCTCGTAGGGCAGGGTGCATGGTATTTGGAAAGTAGGAAATATGTACTTCAGTTTTACATGTCCTGGCAGTGAAAAGCTCCCAACGTCGTTTTCTTATCTGTAGCAAAACTAACTGTTGATTAGACTAATACTTGGTTGCGTTATTACACTTAATAAGTGATAACTTCAGTTTAGGAGCCAATAGTAAAATACTTCTTTCACTCATTTGAACTGAAATTTAAAATCCTTTTGAATGATAAAGGTGGATATTAAGTTACTATTGAGAAAATGCTACTTTTAGAAATGTGGCCTTTTTCTGTCTAAATCAAATGTACCTTTCTGGCAGAGTCCATGGTCACATGACTGTTAATAGCTATCATGTGTTGTGTTGTGTATTCCTTCCAGACAGGGGACAAGAGGGCCTGGCCAGGATAACTCTAATGGAGTTGTGCCCTGCCCTGATAGCACTTTAAAGGAACCTGCCTCCAGCGTACTCAAAGGAACCTGACACTAGGCCTGCCCTTGCATTTATCCCCTTAGCCATGTTGGAGCGTTTAGAACGCCCTCTCTCTATATGGTGCACTACAAAGAAGTACACAGTGCAGAGTCTCTCTTTTGTGGTAATATGGCTGAGCAGTTAGGCTTATCAGGGGGCAGTGCAAAGCATTTCTTGTACTCACATAGGCAATAAATGAGACACACATTCAAAGAATAAATCCAAGACCAATTTAGAAAAATAATACTTCTTTTTTATATATATTTTGAAACCAAAAACATTGTAAAAGAGTAAATATTGTTTTTGATATAATTTCTTTCAAGTAAGTAAAGAGTTCAAACCTGTGCACCTTTTCGCACAATGCAATCCTATGGAAGGAAAAGTAATTAATGCATAAAGCTAAGTAGAGTCGGTTTCAGGGGCTCAACTTCTGGGTTTAGAGATGTAGGGACCCAAGGTCCAAAATACTACCAGTGGTTCATCAGAAGCTCCCCGAATTCCACGAGGAGCAGGGTGCTTGGTGAGGTTGTAGCTGGGCATGCTACGGAGAAGGCGGGGCCACCTGGAAACAGACTGCAAAGAGTGACTTGGGGACATGTCAGAGAGCTCCCATATGGGGGGCTTGGGTCGTAAAGAGCCTTAGAGCAAGAGGGCACAGCTGATTCCTCGGTGGCCAGGCCGGGCAGCTTGGATGCAGTGTGGCTAGGGTGGCTCGGCTCGATGTGCAAAGATGCGCCTCTCGGTTAGGGGCCAACAGCTGGCAGGGGCAACACTCCCAAAGTGGGTTTCTGGTGCTGACGTTCCTCGAGGGCTGCTTGGTCTGGGTGCAGTGGGAATCTGCAATGGACTCTCACCGTTGGTGCTTTGTTCCAGGGTGCCCGGGAACCCGGGGATTGGTGCTGCACAGCTCTGGTTGGTCCTGGTGGCTTCACACTCAGTGGGGAGACTATCCTGGTCCTCCAGAGCATGGGTACTTCCTCCTGGTCATCTGCGGCGTTGGTCTGGGCAAGGGAGCTGCAAAGCGGTGGACCGGAGTCTGCTTTTCAGTGCCTGTGGACTGCAGGGAAGTAGCTTCTCTACTCCAAGGGAGACTGGTGGCAATTTGTGAGATGCTGGCTGGCTACCTGATGCTTTGGTAATTCTCCGGCTTTGTGGGACTAGTCACTCTGTCATGATCATTGAGAGAGGTGCAGACAGGCAAGGTTTCACACCAAAGTGTCCACAGCTCTTCTGCAGTTCATGCCAGGCAGTGACTCTTCTTTGTCCTTCTTCTCTTGATCCATCAAATCTGAGTTCTTGGGTTTAGGAGTGAAACCTAAGCACTCAGTTTAGGGACATTAAGGAGAGTGCAGGATAGCAGCCAATGGGCTGCCTACCTTTAGGGTGACTACACCTTCTATATGACCACTTCTGCTGGGAAGTGTGCATAACCCTGACCGTAGAATGCTAATTCCATCCAAAACAAGATGGAGGAATTTGAAAAGTGGTGTTCACATCAGTTGGTACACCGTAGGGATAGGACTGGCATGATGTGGTCACACCTCCGAATCTTACTAATTTTCCAACCTATCTTGCCACAAAGAAGTGGGATCAGGACAGGGGGGTGGCCTTCTCTGCCATCTCGTCGAACCTGGGTCACATAACACAGGCGGCTGGTCCTTGAAGCTTCCCGTCCTGGAATGTCATCCTGGCTGAAAGAAGTGATACACCTTCGCCCAGAGTTGGCTTTGTTCCTGGCCTCCTAGAATGTTGGCTCTTTGGCTCTCACCTCAGGAGGTCAGTGTGGCTGTGCTTGTTTGGATCAGTCAGTTAACACAGTAGCAGTGGGGTAGGTTTTCAGGGGGCACCTCTAAGGTGCCCTCTTAGTGTATGTATTAATTAATTCATCACTGGAATCAGTGAGGGTTTATTCATATGAGATGCTTGATACCAAACATCCATATATTCAGAGAAGCGATCATGTAGCTCAGGAACTCATACTGACAAGAGTCCAGCACATGTATTTAAAATGGCTTCCCTGAAAACTTACTATGTCTAAAAATCGACAAAGACATATCAGGGGCATTTCTGCTCATGCAGATGTGCCCTCACGATATGCTCTCACTTGTAAAATGATGCACTCTGCCTTGGGGCTGAAATGTCTGCTGTAGGGGTGACGTACATATTTAGCAAATAGTGTTTTAGGGGACATGGCACACAAATGTATGTCCTGCTGTGTTTTTCAATTTTGAGAGCACCTTGTCATACAGCCTGCAATGGCAGTCTGTGTAAGTTTGGTGCTGGATCCCTCAGAGTGGCACAAGTTGTGCTGCAGCTCTGAGGGGCCCTCTTCAGTACCCATGTCCTAGTCACCAGTGGTACCATTTACTAGGGACTTACAGAGATGTTAAAAGGCCTGGTCACAACACACAGTCTGGCACTAGGTATAAAATTGTCACCCTCAAAATGTCTCATATGAATACTCTTGGTTCAGAATGACAGCCTGCTGTCTGAGGAAAGCAGAATGGGACTTCTTACCTTGAACCCAGAAGTGACTTCAAGGGGCATGTGGCTTCCCTCCGATGTGAGCTACTTGGACACAGCAAGCTTCCAGAGGCATTCCCTTCAACTGACCAGCTGACCAGCACCAAGTGGACCTGCCTGGACCTGCTGTACCCTGTTGCTGGCCTCTGCTGGAGTGAGTGTTGATATCCAAGAGGTGCCTTTCCAGGTCTTGGACCCCTGACAGGTATCAGAGTATTCTACTCCAACCAGCAAATTGCAACAACTTGACTCCTGGTAAAAATCTAGAAGTGTTGGGCTCTTTGCATCAACATCGACTGCCCGCATCTCCTGCGAATAAGAAGCTACTGTTCTTCGTTTCAGCTACAACTGCCTGTTTCTCCCACCAATGCAAAGCTCCATCCAGTGACCTACTCTTTGCTCCAACAACGATCTACTCATGGTCAGACTCAGAACAGTGACTAGCTCTCAATGCAGACAAGGATGTCCTCATGTCAACCGCCAACACAATTCTCTGACTTAGGCTCCTTGTGTAGAACTGGACTGAGTTAGAGGGTAAACTCTGCATGAGGACCAACTTTGTCCCTGTATCAGACCCGCACTCCATCGTGGTTGGTCTGAACTTGAAACAGAAAACTCTGATTGGCGGTTTGGGATTCTTGGTGTTAATTTTACTCACAAATCATAACTCCATTTCTACTTATTGGATTTTTGACATTTTGATGTAATTCTATTTATCAAAATTTTCTTGTGTTGCATTTTCATGTATTACTTTTTGAGTACTGCATTAACATTGTACACATTGGCTTTAGGTTTATGTCAAGCTGCCAGAGGGTTACGCACAGGTTTATTTAGTGACTTTTGTGGTTCACCCTGACAAGGATTCTGTGTATTATTTGAATGAGGTCCCCTTTCCCCCTCAAATAATAACCCAATTTCTTACTTTGGTGTTTAGCTGTTGGATTCAGTACTGATGTTTGTGCAGTGTAACTCGGTGATTTGTGTAAAACTAAAAATGCCTTGTAATAATATGACATCATATATTTTGTTTTAATTCTCCTTTATTTGTAATTGGCATTCTTTTCTGATATTTCCTAAAATGTATTGCTTGCAAATTTTCTTGCCCCAATGATTTTGCAAGCATGGAGGTAGAGCTCAGGAGCAGAGAGACTCAAGTTAACTCAGTTAAGGAAGCTCTATAAGGAGAATGGTTTAACCTTGGGAAAAGGGGTCACAAAGGTGGACTTTCCAATAGTTCTTGGGGCATTTGAGGAGTTCTGAAGGATGGATGCAAGCTGCAACAAAAGGGCAGCGTAGTGATGGCCCCGAGGATGGAGAGGTGGATAAGGAAGATGAGGAAAAGGAAAGTGGTAGCTCAGCCACACGTTCAGAACTGCAGCAATGGGAGGAGTAAAATTTGCTCAATAGAGGCAGGTCTCTAGCCCCATCTGTGACTAGGGGACCAATTTATACTCTGTTTGTGCTGAAATAGCATAATTTGTTTTCACGCAAATTCAGTGCAAACTTAACTCCATATTTAGCTAGACCCGTCCAGTGTCCAAATATAGGAGTTACCGTCATTTTTGGGATTCGTGAAACCACCTTGTGTCAGTGAGATGCAAGGTATGCATTCCCATCCAAAAAATGACTCTAAGCCCCTAGCGCCACATTTATACCCTGAGCAAAAATAATGCATGGGTGGGAGACGGACCCAAAAAATGACGTTACCCCATTTTGCGTCAAATTGTAACGCTTGGGTCTGACCACGCAGTAAAATGAGGTACATACACCACTATAAAAGGAAAATTCAAAGAAGGAACATTTGCAACCTCCAGGACAACATGAAAGTCGTACTGCTCCAGCAAGGCACACACCGCAGACATCCGCAACAACAGCTGCTTCCTCCACCTCCACAACAGTAACCCCAAATACTACAATGGCACCCGCAAAGGCAACACAGGAGGCAGGAGAGGATATTTTGGCAGAGGACAACCCTCCTTGGCCCCACGGAGCAAGACATCATCAGGACTTACTGTCTCAACCGGAGAGTCCATTCTACACCTGCTGAACCAGATTACACCAGACATTACAGCAAGGCTGCAAACTCCCTACAACATACCACCCATCACAAAGCTCATCACTGTTTTGCATATGCTGGCTTCTGGATCATTCCAGACAACAGGGGCACTAGTGGCTGGTGTCTGACAGCCATCAATATCTATTTACCTGCCTAAGTTCCAAGATGCCATCATCCGCCTCACACCCCACCATATCTGCTTCCCAAACACCCATCAACTGCAGCAGGAGACCAAGCAAAGATTCTATCTGATTGTTTGGCTTCCACATGTGCTAGGTGCAATGGACTGCACCCATGTACGACTATTACCACCGGCAGCTTCGGAACACCTATACAGGAACTGCAAGCACACTCATTTGATAAATGTGCAGGCCATTGTAGACCACTGTGGGCTCTTCACCAAGATCACAGTGCCCTGACAGCATCCATGATGCGTCACACCTAGGCACATCCCCACCTCATTCATGGTGTGCAAGACTCAGACACACTGTGAGTCTGGCATTCTTGAGACTACCTGATTTGTGATCAGAGCCAAGATGGGTGGTACAACCATCATCTGCCACTAAGTCCCACTAAGTGTTGCACTACGTGCATAATGCCACATACCTACATCAACAGAATAGGCTGCCTTTGTAGGTCAACTATGCTGACCATGCATCTGACACCATTGTGCTGCAAGGAGGTGGTAACCTCCATCTTATATGAGAACCCTGTCACTAAAATGGACTACACAAAGCATGTTACATACATGATGAGCACACAAGTTGGAATCCAGATGGTCACAAACATGTCCTTGAGTCAGTACCCAAGAATGACATGTACATCAACACAAATTGAACCATATTACAAGACCTGGAACATACACAATACCACAAACACATCTGAGTCACCACTCAAACTGCACCCACCTGCCATGGAATATTCATGGTCCCTCTCAACTCTTCACTAAATTTCTCACTCTTATCTTTGCAGCTGACCAAGGTTATGGCAGACAGCCGTGAGTCATGACCCCGTTTTCAAATCCAGATACAAATGAACAGCTTGCCTACAATGAAGCACACTGGAAAACACGCAGTGTGGTGGAGAGGAGCTTTGGCATTCTTAAATCCCGGTTCAGGTGCCTGGACATGACAGGAGGAAGCCTCCTGTATGCTCCCCCGCTGGTATGTAAGATTATACTGGTGTGTGCTATCCTGCACAACATGTGTGTCAGAAACAATGTCCTTTGGGATGCAAAAGTAGGTGTCCACAATGATGAGGAGGAGGATGATGGGGCTGAGGACTTTTAGGGGGACCAAACAAACACACGGGCTGTAGTCTGCAGGACACAGACAATTATTGACACATTTTTACACATATTCAACCAAAAAAGTACTCTGTAAATACCTCAAATAAATGTTGTTCAACGACATAATCCTTGGTCTACTCATTGTCCAATATATATACCTTTGGAATGTGAATCTAACCTTAGGGACTGTGTCAGTAAAACAGAAACAACCAGTATGGTGCACACATCTTTGGTGATGTAGGGGTTTCTAGAGACTCCATCTCACATATCAGTGACACCCAAATCCCTGGCATGTGACTTCTGAAAGCCAAGATCCATGCACCACTACATATATTGTTACATCATGTGGGCAATGTTCAATTTCATGGGCCATTCACCAACACAACACCGTCCCTAACAGGTAGCATGCAAGGGGGAATACACATAAGGTAGGGGCTGTCAGGAAATGGAGGTTATGTAATGTCAGAACCTAACACTGTCACAACTCTGTGTGAGAGTAGCTTGGCCTGCACCGCATGTGTGTCAAGGGGGGGACATCATAGGTAACGTTGCTTGTTCAGTAATTGACCATGGTAATTATTCAATGTTGGAAGCTGAGCCTGCACAGTGTGTCCATGGCAATATGTACTGGCACTAGAATAAGCCACATCCCTGACACATGGAGGACTATAAATCATGTATGGCACACAAACATTGGCTGGGGAATGGTTAATGGCTTGGCAGTGACATAAAGCAGCTAGGGGTATTGAATCCATATACAAACACATTACAGATTGTATGGTCTATGATTTTCAATGGGAGAATGCATCTTCCAAATGATAGTCTGACTGGAATGTAGACAGAGTGTGTGACACACCCATGTACATAGGATGCACACCTGTGACATAAATAGGCTTGATTCATACATGCCCACTGCTAATAATGAGAAATACATGTTGACTAATGTATGGGTGTCCATCCTAGATAGCAACAGGTATGCCATTACCCACAATGATTGACCTGTGTATTTATGTCTACACAGTATGCCCCGTATAACAACATTACCCAGCACATAGCAATACAAACCACTCATTATCACTTACATGGCAGATCCATTGTATGCTACCAAGTGTAACTAAATTGCTCATACATGTAATGGCCACCAATATCACAATCATGTGTGGCATGTGTGAACATGTACAGCATTCTCATATACAGTCAGGGACCCACATCACACTGAGTGGGCCTAGCATCTGGCAAAGGATGAATACAGCACTAAGGAGATTATACACCTTAACACCAGTCAGTCATGGTAAGAGTCAACTAGGTTGTGGCATGCTGGGAGAATTGCATTGCCATGTTCAGCAGTGGAGGTGGATGGGCAGCTCTGAGATACCCACATTTCTGTGCTGATACAACATGCCATGTCACATGGAAACTACTAAAGTGCTGTGACATGTGCAATGTCATGTGTGTCTGGCGCTCATTACATCTGACTAATATCGCCAATAGGACATTGACTACTGAGTTGACAGTTGTAGGAGAAGGGAATATTTCCACATTACACAAGTTACATGTAGTATCCTGACAATGTTGCTGAAGAAGATGTGCACACGGTGCTTGCAGACAAAAGACTGGGAGCAATGGAGGACACAAACATACCACACCAGTCATGGCAGATAAAAGGGATAATGACCAGACAAACACCAAAACAGACACTGTAAGACACCAATGTCTACATGTCAAACTCTAACTGATGCACAGAGAGGCTGGGCCCGTTGGTACATGACCCAGACATGTTTGCCACCAGCATACCACCACCATACCATGGTAATTGCTCTTTGCATGGTGCCTTAACTGGAGACAGTCACATACAATTCCATCTGAACCTTTTCTTTTGTCCAACCTTTACGTCACAACAGTCATGCAACCCCTAAGCAGGCTGAACATGGACACAACTTTGGACTCCTAAACATCCATACATGTCCTACATGTGTAAGCACACAACCTCTGTACCTGAGAGGGGAAGGCTGACATCTCGTACTGCATTGGAATGAATCACAACCAAAGGCTAACCTAGCAGCATAGGTGTCACCAAACCTGTGAGTGAATGAATGTACCCATCAATTGTGAACTGGCATACAGTACATATGTGCCAGTTATGTGACTACACAGGCACGAGTTGGGCACTAGTTGAAAGGACAACTTCTGTCTATGCAGGAATATGTCAATGTGAGCTTGCACATCCCTTTGACACAGCAATGTCATGATGAATGACACAAACGACACAACACATGTCCATACAGGCACATAGCATATAGCATTGTTCACCAACACATGTGTCCATAACATATGCAGCAACTAAGATGCATAGAAAAATCAATGGCACATGTGTAGCTGTCCTATAACTACTTAATTACGACAAGTAACCAGTGGGTAGACACACATGCAAACTGCATACTCTGAGTGCAAAATGTAATGGTTGGCACATGCCTTAGCATTTGTATGACACAGGGCCTAAAAAATATGTTTGTAGGTATGTAGACATGTATTGCCCACAGATATAACTATGTGCACCACCTCCACCTGCTACTCACTAGTCATACACATATGTTAACAAATAGCACACATGTGTCAACATACATGTGGACACAGTGTAGGAAACATACACAAATGCACAAAGTATGAGTGAGTGCCTACAGCTGAGTCATGAAAACACGTATTGGTTGCACATAGCAATGACAGCACAATGACATTCATGCATACACTTGCACATGTAGCCAAAAAACATATACCACATAGTAGAACAGGCCATGTAACATGTTAAATGACTCAGGGTGCATTCAAGGCTACAATGGAAAAAATGACGATATTTCGATATGCATAAAATAAAATTACGCTAATGCATCAACACCGCAACATTGTGAAAATGACGCCTGGCCCTGAGCAGCAATTCAAAGTTACCACTACTCTCAGTGCACCATGAAGAAATATAGACGCAAGACTCTCATGCATCAAAAACAAAATACATGCATGACGCTACCAATGTGATGCATACGCCCAGGAAGTGATGTATAAGGATATACTGCCTGCAAGCATGGTACAGTAAGTGTAGTTTCACTTTCACTTCACAGTCTGTTCCCCTGTGACTGTATGTGGTTGTGTTTTGGAGGTGCTGGGGGATTTGTGGTGTGTATGGAGGTCTTGTTGTGTCTCTTGTGCTGTGTCCTGTGTTTTTGTGTATAAATTGTCTATTTACTTGTTATATGTATTGTTGGTGTAGTGAGTTTTGTCATAGTATTGTGGGTGTCTCTCTGGGGTAGTTTAGGTATTTTGGGAGTTTGGGGTAGGTGTTGGGTTTAAGTTTCCTTTATTACATTTTTGGGTAATGTTCTGTCCCCTTTTGTAATGTCTGGGAAGGGTAGGATGGGTAGGATGTCTCCTGTTGAACTGGGGGGGGGGGGTTTCATCTGGTTGGTGGCCCATTACCTGCCCCTCATGCTGCAACTGGGTAGCTGGGTGAGCCTGGGCTACCCCACTGAGGCAAGGCGGCTGCGGTGGCACAAGGTTGTTTATCATCTGGCGAGGATATTCAAGACTGGATGCAATGAGCACCAGCTCAAGCATTGGTGGGCAGATCTGGTGGCAAGGGAGCAGCATCTGCTGAATCATTTGGGAATCGAAATCGTCGGAACTGTTGGCATGCCTCCCATTTTCATACAATCGGCTGCATTTAGCATTTGACTGACAGTCTCAGATAAGTCAGAGTGCTGGTTGTGGTGGTTGTGATGTCGTATGCAACCTGTTTGAGAAGTCTCTGTCCCACCTGAGGCATGCAGATCAAATGTCGTACAATTTAGACAATGCAGGACACATGTATGATGAACCCTGCATAACCATCACGAAGGGGCATATGTAAGTCCCTCTAGTGAAACCTTGGCGCTGTCATAGTGTCATGTAATTGACAGTAAGGTGGGCTAACCTGCCATTTACCTCATGTAGTCTGTCCAAAGAGGCGTAATGCATGCATTGCACCACTTTTGCAAGGCTTGACACATCATGGCTGAGCCACCCACAATGTATGCAAGGGGACCGTACTGGCGCAAAGGGGTCCTCCATATTAGGAAAAAGAAGTCAATGAGACTGCTGCACCTCATTGTGCGGATTTGCTAATGTTTGTTCTTTGCTGCCATTAAACATAAGCTCCCATCATGATCAATGGGCCCCTGGGTGCTAAGCAGGACTCGGGGAAAACAAATAATGATACTAATCCTGCAAAGCGGCAGACTACTGCCAAACAATTTTGACCCTACTCCCCCTAATTACCACCATGGTGCGCAGTCTACTGGAAATGGCGCACACAAGGTGGTATCAGGAGTGCGCTAGGGCCCGCACTTCAACAGGCCCAGCACTAGGTACTACGCCACTTCCATATCTATGGCCCCAAGTGTAGTGCTGCATGCACAGTTTAACTTTTGAATTTGAATTATACAGCTAGGAATGACTCCTGTGCCATTAAACAGGCATGAAAGGGTGTGTAAAAATTAGTTAGGGAGGGCAAAATCCAGACCTCAGTGTCACAACAAATGTTCCAAAGTATGAATTCCAAGCACTCTGTAGGGTTGCTGAGTGAAGGTGTGAAATTTGTGCATAGAAACGTTTGAGAAGGGCCCCTATGTCTCAGCAGGAGATTCTGTGATCTATAGCATCTCCTGCTGAGTGTGTCATTTGCCGTGACATGTAAACATGATGTTGGCCCACACTGCCAGCATGTTGTGACTTAATAATGACTACGCACACACATGGATTTGAGCAAAGGGTGCACTAAGGCCCACCAGGACAGTATAGATGCAATAGGTGTTGCAATACTGTAGTCCTATCGGCCTCTTGGTGTTATTATGCAAGACTGTGTTAGGGAGCCTGACCATGCACTGGGTCCAGAGTAATGGCAGTTCCATTTGACCTGGGCATTGTGTATTAGAGTCAGCCTAATACACTGGACTATGTTGTCCATTTGCATTACCTAGGATTTACACTAAGCAATGTTCTAAATCCATGTCTTACAGGTGGACCTGCCCCTTTTGCCATCGAGTGGTGGTGAGATGTGAAGACCCCAATGTTCCAGTAAGTGCCATATTGTGGCTCCTGTTAGGTACTCCAGGGTTTGGTGTGAGTCAGTCAGAAGATTGGAATGCAATGAATGATGTAGTTTTCTGGACCAATGATAAGAAATCATAGGAGGATGGATGGTGACAACATTGGGCATGGGCAAGAGGCCCAAGAACCACCGGAGCTTCTATATTTGAGAGGCTCTGGGGACGCTATGACCTGCACCGTGTATACATGGTTGGCCCAGTACACTGCAATGGGTGTTGCAGTAGATGTGTCATAGCAACACCCATACCAATTAGATGGTGTCCCAGACCTATACATTTCTTTACATGAGAAGCTGTAGCAAATCCGGAAAACACACCAAGGTGTGGCTCTATCAGGCCACAACAAGCTCACATATTTGTTGCTGTGCCTTCCATACTTTGCTCTTTCAATGGGTGCTGCATTTGGCAGCAAACATCGAAAGTGCAAAGTGCCTTTGTAGTTTTTGTTTGTGTAGGAAGGTGTCCCTCCATGCACAATGACTATCACACCCTCAAAAAATCCAGCTAAGCACCATGTGGTAAGGGTGACTGGGTGGAGTACTGTAAGCAAAATTAGTGCCAGCATAGGTGACAACACAGTGATGTGTCCTGGCCTATTCAATACGACACATCCATGCTATGTGAATTTGTCGGAGTGCTGCGCTGCCAATTGTCTATCAGCATGGTGTTCCATCACATTCCCATCCCATATGTTGTGGGGTTGTGCAATGAGATTATCTTGCATGTAGTTCTAAGGGCGACGTGAGCTGGCATGGAATTGTTTGTAGAAGGATTAGTAATGACTGACCACATATTTATGGATGTCTGCTATCATAGGTCATAGGTCACAGGCCAGCTGTATATGTACATAGCATGCCTGTTGGTAACAACCTTGTCACAGCACCATGATCCGCAATGTGTGCCACACATAGCTCACACTTGATGACAAGATGCCACAGATGTTGGGTTCCAACTGCATTACTCTCTAAGGGTATTCTGTGGGAGACATACACACAACACATTTGCCACAGTACCCGCTAGAAATGATGAGGTACTGGTACAGCAAGGACCCATAATGTCCTGAACTGCAGTAATCAGTGTACACAATGTGTGGACAACTCCACTCAAGATGTTTCAGATCAAAGTCTATTAATCTCCTAACACCAGATTCAGCAGTGCAACCAATATGGTGCAGCCACCATGTAAATGGTGACTGATGTAGGTCACATCACAGATGCATAAGAAGGCAATGCTATGTGTGTAGCTGGTGCTGTGAGGATATCTGACATGCATCTGCTGATGAAGTGAGACGCTCCTGGATACAGTTGCAGCACACAAAACTGTCACACAATTACTGTCGCCTTCAGGACATCCATAGAGCCACCATGTGCGTGCAATTGAACACACATAGCACTACATGGCACAGAGTAGGGGGCTCCAGTTTGAGCAACCTTCCTCATATCAAGGTAGCATCAGCTGTACATGTGGACACAGCATGGGAAATGCAGCTGGAATCCAGTTATGTAGGCTCAGAGCAGGTTTCACACCTGGACACATGAATGTAAATGTACTACAACATAGAATACCAGCTTTGTAGTTGGCAGTCCCCCTAACGATTGGCCCACTCCTATACTCCATGATGATTGCTCAAGCTTTGGGGCATCACCAGGGGGGTTGAGCTGAAGGGCTGCATGCCCAACTCCCCTTCAGCTCAGGGAGACAGGAAATACAAACTTGTTGAGACACGCGATGCTCAAAGTGTAGATGAGGGTAATGTTGAGCGGTCCATTGTTAGTTCATATCAGCTGTAGCCCTTTTTGACTTACAATGGATTGACGTCATCCCACTGACATGTACAAGATACTGGTGAAGTATGGTTGGATATAGAAGCAGATGAGGTGTAGTTCAATTCTTTTGAGGCATGAGTGTAGGAATGTATGTGTAATCAGCTGCAGCAGTGCAAGTTACAAATCTGTACATACTCCACCCAATGCTAACACTGATAGTTGCTTGTCCTCATTTTGCGGCTGCCAACATGACCAATGAGGAAAGGCATCAGTTCAACAGGAGATCAGAACGGTACCACCACATCCTGGAGGTGCGCTCAGGTTACCGCCACATGGCACACCGTTTCCGTTCTGAGAAATCAACTGGGGAATGGCATGGGGAACGGCTTGTATTCCCACACGGGGGACCCACTCACCCACCCAAGGCACACCCCATCTGAATCTGCAGCACCAGTCACCACCCCAGCACCAGATTTGCCACCACCAGCTGCTGGGCCATCACAATTGGAACAGGACTTAGGTCGGGACATCAACCTGATACTCCAGCGTTTGGACAGGGTGGAGGAGGCACTGGCAGAGGACTGCAAAATCCTCAAGCATATTAAAAAGAAGGTCAAGAAGCCACGCAAATGAACATAAACTGTGATGGACTACCTCCCAGTTCCTTCCCCTCCCTTTTAAAGTTGTACCATATTTTAGTTTGGGTTTTATGTAGTTAGTGTTAGGTTAGTGTAGGTTAGCCATTAGATAGGATATCTTTAGGTGGGGGAAAGGTTTTCTATTCTTAGGTTTTTATTGGTGGGTTGTTGGAGGGGGGGTCATGTTGAGGTTTATATGTGTTTTTATTAAATAATAAAAAATAAAAAAACATTTTTAAAAAAATACAGAAAGTATTTCTTTGTTTAGGCCGTAGGATTAGTTAGTACATGTGTAATTATTGTAATTGTTGTCCTACTTGTTTCTTAAGTAGGGTGGGAGTCCAATGTTTAGAGGGTGAATTTTTATGTGTAAGTTAAGTTTAGCATAGGTTAGATAGATTTAGTTATATGATAAGTATAGTTAGTATAGGTTAGTTTAGGATAGGGTAGGTTTTAGTTGTTTTTGAGTAGATCATTTTTCTAATAAATATCCTGTTATCATTGCAAGCAGTTTGTGTAATTAGTGTGAGTCTCAGGATTCTCTCCAGGTGTGTAGTGGTCAAATTGGGGAAATGGCCTATGGAATCCGTCCTGCCTATGAAAGCCTCATTTACCATGTTTTATCCATATTGACAACGTCGCTGTCACATTGACTGCATCATCACATTTAATAGTCCATGCATCTGTCATACAGTATACCCACCACTCATGATGACTGTGTATATTTTGTATTTGGACAGGTAGGTCTGGTACTTCAGCTGACAGTGTGGGGTCCTGTAGTAGGAATGTTGGGAACAGTGGCACATCTGACACCAGCCACAATTGAAACTCTATCCTGCAAAAATGAACAGTGACCATCACTAATGAGGTTAGCTATCTCTGCACCACACCAATGAGTTCTTCTAGTACTACCAGCTGATGATATTGTCCTAGACTTGCTTTTCAGCCATACCTGCCATGTATGGTGCGGGAACCATATATGTGTCCTTCATTTGTGACATACTCAGTGAATTGATTGTAGGTGATGAGACCAGCATACACATTTGTCATGTTAGGAACCTTGTGTGTAGCTTTGTGCCCCCTCAGTCCTGCAATCTTGTACGGATATTCTGTGACCAATGACATGAATTCACACATTACAATCATTTAGCTGAGTCAATGGATCACAATAGACGTAGACATGCTAATTATGTACCGGTGTTTATTTACTAGTAGAAGTGTTGTAGTGAGATATTTACAATATCCAGGTCAGTGACCCCATTTGTGAAATCCAGACATTTGTGACATAATACAAGTCCAGGGTTAAGGGACATGTCATGGGACATGCTTCGGAGTAGTGTCGATAAGTGTTGAGGTACATAAATTGCCAATTGGCAAGTGAGAGACAATGACAATCCATAGTAGATAGGTCAAAAGGGTGTGTGTGTGAAGAGTGCACATATCCTACTGTGACTACACTGGCATGATCTTTAGTACTGAACTAAGGAGAACACTGCCCATGTGGCATAGGCTTGAGGTACCAGGTATTCTTCTGAGTAAAGGTGATCTGTTCCATATCTTCATCCTCCGATGTGTGTGGGCCTCCTGTGCAATTGGTGGTGGTGGTGGGGAGTTAGAGGGGGCCACACACACATCATTGGTTATAGATTTGGAGTCCCAATTCCTGGCAGCTGCCATTTGTGGTATAACATATGGCATCACTGCAAATATGAACTGCTGATTTTTTAGGATAACAGCAATATCCCAGTGGTAGGCAGCCATGTCTGCCCTAAAGGAGGCCACTTCAAACTGAATGGAGTCCAGCTTGTTTTTTATCATGCTGCTGCCAGTTTGGGAGGTCAGTTATAGTAGCATCTCCCTCATGGCAGCAGCTGTCCTTCAGACACTGGTGGACTCCACACAGTTGGGAGTGTGTGCCTTGGTTGGCAGCTGTGTGTTCATTAGTTGTCACGAGGCAGGTGCGCATTCCCTCTAGGTTGGCTGCCACAGTCTCTATCCCCACCCGCACCTGCTTGGCCAGCTCCCGCTGGACTCCTACCACTGTCCTCTGGAAGTTTGTCCATGTTTCCACAGAGTCCTAAGCTGTGTCGGTTGTGACAGGTTGTACATTTTGGCTGTTGGGTGGGTCATCTGGGATAGATGCTACATTGGTTGCTCTCCGTGCAACTGGAGGTGGTGTCTGGAGGGGGACCAGGACACCCTGGAGAGTCTCTTGGCTGATGGTTGTCATCTGGTCATCCAGGTCATTAGAAAACTCTGGGATAGATAGATCAGCAGGAGAGCTATCATTCTCTACAATGAGATGGTGAAAAATCAATCTTTCTATGTTCTGGCAGTGGACCTGTCAAGTTATTGAATTGCTGTTGGAGGCTCATTGACAACTTACAGCCCAAACATTGTTCTTGTACATTATTGGTGCAATTTATCAGCCCTTTGCCCCACCTGAGTGTCACTCAAAGGGAAGCTCAGGTGGTGCAATAGGCTGTTTCATATTTTCAAGGTGTGATGTATTTCCTTTTGGTGGCTTGGCACCATCTTGGCATTGTGGACCCTCCCTATGCATCTATTCGCATGGTAGGGCTTTGCAATGGCTGTTGAAATGGTCAAGCCACAGCAACACACATGGCAATTTGCCCTGTCCCGGTTTGACATGTTTGTCATACACCAGGGCTGCACCAAAACCTTACACCACCCCAAAGAAGGCATTACCAAGGTACTACATTGTTGTTTCCTTTGATTGCTCCTCATGTTGACATATGTGTATGTGTACTACATTGCACAACACACATGGACGTAGCAGATTGCCATTTCAGTTTCTAGAAGGTGCCCCTTCCTACACAACTATGATCTCCCCCTCAATGCAGCGATCCTTGCACTATGCTGCAAGAGATGCAGCATTGTGGCAGTGCAGCTAATTTGACACTGGCACAGGGGTGGACCCAGGGATGGCCAGCATGGGTATCATTTGTTGATGTGAATTTCATTTTCTACATGACAGTGCCTGATGCCACCATATAATGGACATAGCCAGTTGACTAATGTTGAACTTAGATCAGGGCCTCAAACTAGTTTGTTGGAGATTTGTACTGGTGCATACATGGACCCTCATTACAAGTCTGGCAGTCCTATGAATACCAGACTACGATTAGCAATATGACCACCACCAACAGTGCAGGTGGAAGTGGCACATGTTATACATGGGGACTGCCCCATGGGAAAATGGCCTGGCACTGGCAGGTTGCCAACAGCTTACAGACTGGCAATGCCACCTGTCTTGTGACACCAGACCAGTATGACGATCAATGCGACCCTCCAGGTATGTTCCCGCTTTTTTGCCAGCCTTTACATGGCAGTCAAACCACCATGCTAAGGTTGGATGGTAATGTGGTGTGGTTTGCCCCTGGGTGTCCCTGCACAGCCCATGTACCTGGCCTGGGCAGTGGAGGGGTTGCCATGCCCAGGCCCTTTGCGATTTCCACTGCCTGATTGCATTGATAAGTGCAGCGTGTGCTGTCACACCCAATGCATCCAAAGATTGGCGCTGGCTCTATTTGATCCAGCAACAATGTAGTGGTAACTGCCCCACAGAGCTGACATGAGGAGACAGATTTCCACCTGCCATCCCAGTGTGTTACTCATACTGCCAACTGCGGAGGGTAAACTGCACTGGCAGTCTTACCAACGCCAGACTAGCCCATGCACAATCCCCCACCCGTCAATGTGAAATTGTGCACCAAGATGTTCACAGACATACACCATATGTTGTGTTTGTGTGATTGTTTTCCCATTCCTATGTGGCTCACATGGTTGTGTCAGAGTTGTTGTGGGCTCAGCCAGTATGTGTTGTGACCTATAGATTGCAATCTGTAGTGCATAATTTCTCTAGTGGCACAGTTCTGATCAGCGTCAATATGTGTGGCTTGACACTGCACTGGGTTAGTTATACTGGGTAGTGTCATGTTTCCTGTGATACAGGACCACCCTGCAATTCCACCAGCAGCTGCACAGATTAGTTTTACCTGCACCCAGACTGGCATCCTTACTGCATGATGGAGAAGTGGCAGCCTTATGAGGATGCGTTGTTAATGTGCGGGGTGGAGGTGCTTCCTGAAACTGTCTGAGTAATGTTAGCTAAGGTGCCATTTTGATGTGTGCTGTTAGATGGAGCACACATGTGTGTCGGCAATGAGACAAGGCAGCTGCGAAGTGTTTCTGCAAGAGACACCACCATGACCTAATCCCAGGAACGATATTGACTGACTTCCCAGTCTCTGATGTCTTAGTTGTGTTGGTAGAGTATGTTTAACTATATACAAGGGATGTTGTGATGACACAAACACAGGCACAGTAATTTGACATGCCTTCCATCCTATGTGCTGCATATGAACATGTTGGTATGTAACCCTGTTGATTAACAAATGTCCAGGTTGTGTATGTGCTGTGGTGCATGGTACAACCAAGGCGTGTTTACATCTGTTGCTTATGTTTGAATGGTACTGCTTGATTCATGGGCAATTTGTCCTGCTGCACTCCTTCTGCATGCATTGAGTGTGTCCTATGTGCCTCCCCCTTCTTTCATTTGTTAAATTTGCATTTATTTAGCTCATGCATAGTACCCTGCATTTGTGGTGGTTGTTCTAAGTCTGCGCTGTCTAGTCCTGCAATTCCAGTGACCAGTTCCTCCGGGATGGCCGCTGCAACCATCTCCTCCATCTCACCCAGGTCCTCCTGTGGTGCTTGACTTCCACCTCCAGTTTGCAGTGCTGCCTTTTTCTTCCTTGGCATTTTCTCCTTAATTCTTCGCTTATGATCTTGCCAGCATTTCTTGCACTCTGTGACAGTTCTCCTCACCTCTGCCACACTGTTAGTTGTGTCCGCCGTTTGCTGGCATATTGCCTCCCTCTTGTCAATTGGCAATTGGGAGGTGACGAATAGCTAATTCTGTCTACTATTTGCTGCCATATTGCCTCTCTCTTGTCAATTGGCAATTTGGAGGTGACGAACAGCTGATGTTGGTACTCCGTCACCTCTATCACAAGGATTTCATGCTCCTCTGCACTAAACCAACACTTCCTCTTTTTCTTCTCGTTCCCCTGGGACTTCTATGTGTCCTCCTGGCTGGTTCCTGGGTATATGGGGTCAACCCGGGGTCTCTCATGGCCTGCTGCTTCCATCTTCCCTCTGCTTGCATTAACGTCTAAAGATTGACACAAATGCGGGGTTAAAATGGTGCATATCCGTTTGCAACATTTTTATGTGCTGAAAAACAGGTTAAAGTCAAATTTGCAGCATTAATGTCAGTTTGACTTACGAAAGGGCACAAGGTTTAATGTCAAACTTTTTTACTCTAACCATTTCTTAGCGCCATCCTGTGTCATAGTATAAATTTGACACCCGGGTGGCGCAAAAAAATTACGCAAGCCAACGCTAAACTTTGTGCAGTTTTGTGTAAAAAGTATACATATGCCCCCAGGAGTCATACCAGTCTGAACCCTTGAGGACCTGGAGCTGAAATAGACCTGAAACTTCAGCGGGCAAGCTGAGAACAGCTGCAGAGGAGAAAAAGGCTAAGGCAGAAAGGCCCTTGGCAGAGAAAAAGGCTGAGAGGAAAAGGGTCTTGGCAGAAAAGAAGGTTGAGAGGGCCTTGGACGAAATAAGGCAGACTTTGGAGGAAAAGAAAATGTGGCTAGCGCATGAAATCAGGTGGAAGAAGTTGGACCTAAAGGCCCAATAGCAAATGGAATCCAGCAGCAATGCTGACAGCTACAATCTGGTTTCCAGAAAAGTCAAAAGGGCCACATATGCAAGGACCTGATGCCTAGTTTTGTGGTAGGGGATGACAGAGGCAAGTGGTTTGAAGCCTATGAGTTAGCTCTGGAGATGTATAGAATCCCTGGTGAGGATTGGGCAGCCAGTCCCTAGAAGCACATATCCAATGAGGGGAGAAATTCCCTGTTGGACCTAGGAAAAGGGAGCAGGATACAGTGTCCCCTCATGAACGAAGCCCTTGAAAGAAAATATGATCTGACCCCTGAGACATACAAATTGAAGCTCAGGGACAGTCAGAAGCTGTCAGGCTAGTCCTGGGTAGATTTTGTGGATGACTCCAAGAAGGAACTCGGAAGTTAGGTGAGGTGCAGTAATATGAGTGATTATGAACAAGCCTTTCTCAAAGAGCACATGTTCAGTAATTGTTTTGCAGAGGTGTGCCAACACCTCATTGATTATGAACTCACTGTAGCCAGTAAGCTTGCCAAGGAAATGGACCTCTGGACCAGAATCAGGGTCCACAAAAGTTACTTGGGAGTGTCCCAGAGAAAGGTGAGTCAGGTCCCCCAGCCGAGTGAGACTGAAGTACAAAGTTAAACAAATTAAGTCACAAAAGGGTCCCAAACTAGTGAAAGGGAGCGTTCCCTTTCACCTTCCAAAAATACAGGGGTGGGCGGGACGGGCGTGGAGTGTCAGATTGGTGGAGGTGCAGGGTGTCCTGTTTCAAACCAAAGGACTTTGACTCTTTTCAGCTAGGGCATATGTAGGAGGGCCCTTTCCATACCAACAGCCCACCCACTGGAGGAAACTCCACATTGGTGGCCAATGTGGTCTTGGGGGAGGTAGTCCCTAGGAGCAGAGGGTAGAACATGCCCTAATGTCCCTCAGTTGCAGGTTAGAGGCGGACTCAGAGGGTACGTCTATGATCCCAGAGGGTAGGGGATGATCACTTTCATCAGATCAGATTGAATGGGGCCCTGGTACTGCTCTGAGAGATACCTGTGTGAGCCAGACCATAGTAGTAGAAAGGCTGATTTCCCCAGATCAGTACCTGGCAGCTTAGATGTGCAGGGTAACCCAGGCTTATGCTCAGGACTTTGTCTGCTTTCTGGCTCTGGTTTCCCTGGAATGGGGTGAGGAATTTGCCCAGAAAAGGATCGGAGTGAGCCCCAGATGCCCACTGACTGCATCCTAGAAAATGTAATACCATCAGTAATAGAAGAACTAGGTGGGTTGGCCCCACAGGGCATCCCAAAAGCTAACGTTTCTGAAGGTACTCCTCCCAAATGAAGGGATGTAGGCCCAGATGAAGAGAGAGGGGTAGGTAGATACAATCCTCAGTGGGAAGACCAGTGGATCAAGGGTTATGTTTTCTGAGAGAAGAGGACTTCAAGACTGACCCTGGGGAGGCCAATTCTGAACTGGAAGAGGTGCTGCCTGTGCTGTCCAAGAGAGAAGAGCCAGGGCACCTGCACAAGGCACACCAGTGCATGACACAGGCAGAGTGTGTCACTATTGAGAGGGTGGTGATTTCCCCCTGGAAGTTCTGGCTTGCCATGAACGTGTTCAGTCACTGGGTAAAGACTTAAGGCTGAGAGGCCAGTCTCAGGATACCACACAGGAGATGGCAGGAGAGTGAAAATAGTGGTCCTATCAGCGGGGGCTGTGGTTCCCCCACTCTGAGAAATCTAAGAGGTCAGGGAAACCTCAGGAGCAAGGGGGGACTCCTTTCCAGCCCCAAGGCTGGCAGTGAGACCTGCCGAAGGTCCCAGCTGGGGGCTTCTGTAGGAAGGTATCCTCTTTTTGCCATGGTTACCCCCATTGTCTGCCTGATGTCAGTGTGCTTGAATGTGTTCATAGGGATCCTGCTAACCAGGACCCCAGTGATTATGCTCTCTCTCCTCTAAATGTTGTTGTTGCATACTGGTAACCCAGTATTTCCCCAAAATTGGTATACTGGTGGCCTCTTTTAAGTCCCTAGTATATGGTACCTAGGTACCAAGGGCAATGGGGTTCCAGGGGATCCCTATGGGCTGCAGCATTTCTTTTGTCACCCATAGGGAGCCCATGCAAAGGCTTCTAAAGCACCGACATTGCAGCCTGTGTGAAAAGGTGCATGCACCCTTTCATTGCCATTTACACTGCACCAGGTCACTTATAAGTCACCCCTATAGCAGGCCCTCCAGCCCCGAAGGCAGGGTGCAGAGCACCTGTGTGTGAGGGCATCCCTGCACTAGCAGAGGTGCCTCCATGACCTCCTGGACGATTTTCCTGGACTTCGTGAGTGCGGGACGCCATTTTACGTGTGTACTGGACATAGGTCACTACCTATGTCTAACTACATAATGGTAACTCTGAACATAAGCATTCTTGGTATCAAACATGTTGGAATCAAACCCCAAGGCTTTTGCAAGCATTGGTTGTATGATTCCATGTACTCTTGGGGCTCCTTAGAGGACCCCCAATATTGCTATTCAAGCCTTCTGAGGTTTTTCAAGCAGCCCTAGCTGCTGCCACCTTTCATACAGGTTTCTGCCCTCCTGTTGCTTGAGCAGCCCAGGAAGGCAGAGCTAAGCATTTCATTTGGGAGAGGGGTGATACAACCTCTCCCTTTGGAACTAGGTGTTACAGGCTTGGAAGGGATAGCCATTTCAAGCCACTGGAAATGCTTTGAAGGGCACATTTGGAGCCCCCCTTGCATAATTCAGTCTACACTGGTACAGGGACCCCCAGTCCCTGCTCTGGCGCCAAACTGGACAAAGGAAAGGGGAGTGACTACTCCCCTGTCCATCACCACCCCAAGGGTGGTGCTCAGAGCTCCGCCAGAGGGTCCCGGGCTTTGCCATCTTGGATTCCAAGTTGGCAAGGCCCTCTAGGAGCATCTGAGTGGCCAGTTACAGTAGGTAAAGTCAGAGCCCTCCCCTGATAGGTGCTTGCCTGTTTAGCTGACCAATCCCCCTTTCACGGCTATATAGGGTCTCTCTTGGGTGGTTCTTCTGATTCAGATTGCAAGACTCCAGCAGGTATCCTCTGCATCCTTTACTTCACCTTCTCACCAAAGAAACTGTATCTGGACCCTCCAGGAACTCTACAAACTGCAACAAAGAAGCAAAAACGACTTTTGCAACATTGTATCTTCAGCTCCTGCCAGCAATTGCAACTGGTTCCTGGTCATGCAGCCTCAGAGAACAGCTTGTCTTCAGCATGAACCAGAAGAACGAAGGAATCTCCCTTGGAGTGAAGGAGTCACTCCCCTGCTTCAGCAGGCACCTCTCGGCATTGATGAACGGCAGCGGGGGTCCCCTGTCCTGACAGGTTGCGTGGATCCTGTATCATAGGCAGTGGTCTGAAGTGGTCCCGACAGTCCTGACGTCGTACTGTCCAACTTTGGTGGAGGTAAGAGCTTGCCTCCCAACGCAGACCAGTGCCCCCGTGCACAGCGTGTTTTACAGTTGCTAAGGCTTGTTGGTGTCCTTCCATGAAGTTCTTTGTGCACCACATAGCTCTGGCCCCCAGCACTCCATCCTGCAAGGCACATCCTCCTGAGTGGTTCTCTGAGGGTGTGGGATCCTTTGTTGTAGTACTGCGTGGGCCTCGTTTTGCACCTTCTTTGTTCCCATGCTGTGGGACTCCTGTGCATGCTGCCTGGTCTTCTGTGGGCTCTCTGAGTTGCTGAGAGCCCCCTCTGACTGCCCCTCCTGGTCCCAGGCAGCACCATTTCCCGCTAACGGCGAGCTTTGCATGTGCCAAGGCTTGTTGACGGAATCCAGCGTCACAAACCAGACTGCAATCTTCCATCAGGCGTGGGACATCATTTGCACCAACCAGGAACCCACATCCGTCTTCTTCTTGTTCCTCACCAGTGGTTCTTCTTTTGCACCTTCATCCGGGTTAGCAGGGGCTACTGTTCTCCCTGGACTCTTCTATGCTTCTGGGACCTGGTCCCCTTCTTCCACAGCTCTTCAGGTCCCAGAATCCACTGTTGGTGTCTTGCAGTCTCTTCTGGTTCTTGCATTATCTTCTTGCTCATGTCCTTGTATGTTCTAGGACAGTTACTGTGATTTACACCTGCTTTCCTGGGCTCTGTGGTGTGTTCTATTACTTACCTTTGGTGTTGTCTAATACACCTAGCGCCCCTCTATACACTTCACTTGCTTAGGTGGGAAACCGACATTCACATTCCACTTTCTTGATATATGGTTTGTGTTCTTCCAGGCCCATTTCTAACTATTGTGACTTTCACTATTTGCACTGTTTTCTAACTGTTTTATACCTATTTCTGCATTCTAGTGTATTTAATTTGTGTATTAATCACCTCCTAAGGGAGTATAGTCTCTATGGTATTTTTTGCATTTGTGTCACAAAAATAAAGTACCTTTATTTTTGTAACACTGAGAGGCATATTTATACTCTGTTTGTGCTGAATGTGCGTCAAAAATGTTGACGCACATTCGGTGCAAACCGTGCACCATATTTAAACTTTGACGCCCAAGGACGTTAAAATTCGTCTGTGTGGGTCATGTTTTGGATGCAGGAAACTGCCTTGCGTTAATGACATGCAAGGTAGGCGTTCCCGCCCCAAAATTGACTTTAAGGCCTGTGCGCCTTATTTATTCTCCAGCGTCATTTTTACGTACAGGAGGGGGCGGGCCTTGAAAATCAGCGCACAGCCTGATGTGCGCCGTTTTTTTAACACCTGGGTCAGGGCAGGCGTTAAGGGACCTGTGGGCTCACTTCCATGGTCTCTGACCATGGAAGGAGTCCAGAGGTGCCCTTTCCTGCCCCCAGGGACACCCCCTGCCACCCTCGCCCACCACTGGAGGACACCCATGGATGGGGGGACCCATCCAAGGTAAGTACAGGTAAGTTGAGGTAAGTATCCTAGTACCTAATTTGGGTCCCCCTACATGCCACTGTGCCCAATGACCATGCCCAGGGGACAGAAGTCCCCTGGGCATGGCCATTGGGCATTGGGCAAGGGGGCATGACTCCTGTCTTTGCTAACACAGGAGTCATTTCAATGGGGGTTTTGCATCAAAAAATGGCACAAGTCCGGTTTGAGGCATGATTTTTGCCTCAAACCTGACTTGGACCATTTTTTGACGCACAACCCCCATTTTCCCTTATGCCGGCGCTGCCTGGTTGAGTCATTTATTTTTACTCTGACCAGTCCGCAGCGCCGGCTAACGTCATTCCTTAAAAAAGGCGCCTGCATGGTGTGTAGGAATGGCATTAGCCGGCGGTAAATTTTTTGACACAAACCAGTGCCAGCGCTGGTTTGCATCAAAAAGTATAAATATGGGCCTGAGTATTTTCTTTCATATGTGTGAGTACTGTGTGACTACAGTGGTACTGCATGAGCTTTACATGCCTCCTAGATAAGCCTTGGCTGCTCAGCTACAACTACCTCCAGAGAGCCTAGCTTCTAGACACTGCCTACATTTCACTAAGAAGGGATAACTGGACCTGGTATAAGGTGTAAGTACCATAGGTACCCACTATAACCCAGGCCAGCCTCCTACAGCTTCCACCTGGCAGCAGATGGCCTGGGCCTGGCTTGTGTCACTGACAGCTTTCAGTGGCCTCTGTTGTTCGTTGTCCTTTTAGGGTGAGTTTTCCATGGTTTAGGGACAGACATCTGATCCAGTGGTGGAATGGGCCTCATCACCTTGTTAGCCATGGAGATGTTATCCACCTACTGGAAAGCATCTGTGTGCAAACTAAGGTCAGGAGCCTCACAGATGAGGTTAAGTGTTACCGCTGGGCCAGCCCAGTGGCTCAGGATGGTGATGACAGAAACAACCAAATTGGTTCAGAGTGCATAGTACTGACAAGTACCATTGCAGAAGAGGTCCATTGTCCATGTTCCAGCCTTGCAAATCACGTTTGATTGATAAAGACCCAACCTGTTGAGATATCATGCCACACACCATTATTCAATCAGAACTCTGAGGGGTTCCCATGTACACATTGAGCAACAAAGATGGAAGTACGGAGCAGTGGGGAATACCAAACAGTAGAGCATGGGTTGAACCTGCTCATTCTTATCCTGAGCTGCTTATGCCATTTGATCTTGAAAATGAGAACCCACACTCTCTCTCAAGATGTAGGTGAGAATGCTATGGTCAATTCTTAAAAGGGGCATTAAGAAACCATGGGGCATATTTATGAGCCCCTAGTGCCACCTTGTGCTACATTAGTGTCATTATTTTTTCACTAATGTGGCCCAACGAGGCCAAAATCCCCACGCCATATTTAGAGAGTGGCAAAATGCATGCACTTTGTAATCATTTATGCAACATTATGCAAAGGGGGTGTTCCCCCATTAGGGGGCCGAAAAAATGGTGCAAGGATATGTAGATTTCCTTGAGTTATTTCTTCTGGAACTTTTAACACCTGCTCAGAGCCTGTGTTAACCTCTTAGCTTCTGGGCCTTCCCCCCCCCCAGAGCAGAACCCTTTCTTGGCTATTTGGGGTAGTCTGCGCTTAGGCCCTCATAGCTTTTTGTCCACATAAGCTATCCACACCAAATTTGTGTCCTTTTTTCCAATATCCTATGGATTCTAAAGGTACTCAGAGTTTCTGGGTTCCCCTGGAGGAGACCAAGAAATTAGCCAAAATACACCTAAAATTTGTTTTTTGTTTTTAAAAAATGGGGAAAAAGGGCTGCCGAAGAAGGCTTGTTGTTTTTTTCCCTGAAAATGGCACCAACAAAGGGTTTGTGGTGCTAAAATCACTATCTTCCCAGCTTTCAGGAACAGGCAGAGTTGAGTCAGAAAACCAAATTTTTCAACACAGTTTTGGCATTTTACTGGGCCATAGTTCATTTTTACTATTTTTGGTGCTTTCAGCCTCCTTCCAGTTAGTGACAGGAATGGGTGTGAAACCAATACTGGGTCCCAGAAAGCTAAGCATCTCTAAAAAGTAGACTAAATTCTGAATACAGAAAGGGGTCATTTGTGTAGATCCTACAAGGTTTTCCTACATAAAATAACAGCTGAAATAAAAATATATTGAAATTGAGCTGAAAAAAACAGCCATTTTTCTCCACGTTTTACTCTGTAACTTTTTCCAGCAATGTCAGATTTTTTAACGCAATATACCGTTATGTGTGCTGGACTCGTCTGGTTGCAGGGCTTGTAGGTTCATCAAGATCCCTAGGTACCCAGAGCCAATAAATGAGCTGCACCTTGCAATGGATTTTCATTCTATTCCGGGTATACAGCAATTCATTCGCTGAAATATAAAGAGTGAAAAATAGGTATCAAGAAAACCTTTGTATTTCCCAAATGGCCACAAGATAAGGTGTTGAGAAGCAGTGGTTATTTGCACATCTCTGAATTCCGGGGTGCCCATACTAGCATGTGCATCACAGGCCATTTCTCAAATACTGTAGATGTCTTTTTTACACGCTGTCTTACATTTGGAAGGAAAAAATGTAGGGAAAGACAAGGGGCAATAACACTTGTTGTGCTATTCTGTGTTCCTCAAAGTCTCCCGATAAAAATGATACCTCACTTGCGTGGGTAGGCCTAATGCTTGGGACAGGAAAGACAATAAGGACACATCACTTTTTTACACTGAAATCTGACGTGCTTTTTGCAAAGTGCCTAGCTGTAGATTTTGGCCTCTAGCTCAGCCGGCACCTAGGGAAACCTACCAAACCTGTGTATTTTTTAAAACTAGACACCTAGGGGAATCTAGGATGGGCTGACTTGTAGGGCTCTCACCTCTGTGGCCTCCCCTGGATGTCTAGTTCCCAGAAATGTTGGGGTTTAGTATGTTTCCCTATATCGCCACCGAACCCATGACCAAAAACACAGGTGCCTGCCTTACAAAACAAGTTTATTTTGTGATAGATAATTCTGATGTCTCCATAATACGATTTGAGCGGTGGAATTTGGGGCTTAACTAAATTGGGGAGCTCCCTAGACAGCACTCTCTCTCTGTGCTTGCCGCTGCATTTACCTGCTCTCTGGGTTGGACTAACCCACTATTTCCCCGTTGCACAGACTGTGGACTGTCCTCATCACCTCCCTCATAATTTACTGGAAGAGGAGTTATCCAATGGGACTTCTCCGACTGAAAAATCACTCCCAGAGTCTGTGCTATTGTCCTATCCCTCAGATGCTGTCTCAGTATCTGCTGTCTCAGCCTCTGATCCTATGTTAGAGCTGTCCTCTATAACCCGAGTGACGGCGTCAGCAGCAGTCATCCCTCAAGATGCCATCTCTGCTATTAGCTAAACTGTTGCTCTAAAACACTAGCCTATGTAGACAGTCACAAAATTGATGATGTGTGTGTGATATGTGCAACAGTAGAGGCCACCTTACCTGTGCTTCGTCCCTCAATCAGCACGTTCTTTCAAGACACTCAAAAAACACCTTGTCACATACCATTCGTCACAGTCTTTACCACCTCCTGCGCCCAGTCCAGCAATTATTATTGGTGCTCCCACTCCCTCCTCCTCGGATTCCCTCATTACCATCCAGCAAAAGTGCCCTTCATTTCTCCATAGCCGCCCCTCATCCCACACATACATTTCATTTGTATTATAGCGCAGGAAATGGCTCATTTTACTAATGTACTCAGCTATTTACATAAAATACAGATTTGCTCTTTGCAGTAGGCATATAAACACTTCTTTATGGCGCTAAAACTGCCACTAGACAAAGGTCTGATCCTTTTGTAGCAGAAACATAATCACAAGACTTACTTGACTTTTGTTATTGCTGCCTAAAAGCTACAGTTGAAATGCGTCAGATGAAGTATGTGCATTGCTTTGAAGACGCAAGCTGCAACTGCAAGACAACTGGCGGCAAATATATATATATATGTATATATCCATATATATAGATAGATATATCTACATATATACATATATATCACTTTTATATGTGGGTCTGGTTTTCCTGGGGGCCGATCGCAGCCCCCAGGGAAACCACACATGCATTGACAAAAGTGATCTAGAGATATACATATATCTATATCTATATATATATATATATATATATATATATATATATATTTTTTTTCACCATATAAACACAAGAAACCTGGTCTCAAAGCGATGCGCCTTTCTGCTGGTGCTGGTGTAAGGGTAAAGACCAGAAACCCTCATATGTTAAACAGGAAAAAGACGTCACACTCCTAGGGTCTGCCGATAAAACTTCCATTTATTCATGACAGCATCAGATACCACGACGCGTTTAGATACCAAAGGCGTATTAGAAGTCAGGCTTTTCCCAAATCTTCCATCGTACTGTACACACGCAGGAGGCCAGTGTCCGCAAGATTCTTCAATGCCGGGCGCTGCCGCTTTTTAATATTCACCATATAAACACAAGAAACCTGGGCCCATATTTATACTTTTTTTGCATCGCATTTGCTTCATTTTTGGACGCAAAATCGTCGCAAACTTAAAAAATACCGTTGTGTTTTCGAAGTTTGCGCCGATTTTGCGTCAAAAACTACGCAAATGCGGTGCTAAAAAAGTATAAATATGGGCCTTGGTCTCAAAACGACGCGCCTTTGTGCTGGTGCTGGCTTAAGGGTAAAGACCAGAAACCCTCATATGTTAAACAGGAAAAAGACGTCGCACTCCCAGGGTCTGCCGATAAAACTTCCATTTATTCATGACAGCATCAGATACCACAACACGTTTCGACATAACGTCTTTCTCACGTGGTTTTATCTGTATTACTGATTTTTTCTGACAGCCTGATTTAAATACGGCATTAGAATCAGAGTCAACACACCTGCTGATAATATACCATTCCTCCGTGTTGAAGCACGTGATCTTTACCGTATAACCCCTCCTAGTGAGCCCATCATTCTGCAGCACACGTATATCGCTCTGAATATTAGTCCCTTACATACCGGAGCATACCAGATAACATTCTCAAAGTCTATGCATAAGTATGCAAGCAGCGCCAAGAGGAATTAATCCATTTCATTTTCTCTTATCAACCAGGTGTAGGATGCAAAGTCCGTTCTTCATGTACCGCATTTCCCCTGTCGAATCTATTTGCTTCACCTCCGATATTTATTTATGATATAGTTACTCCCATCTCACATAATTGTGATAAACTGTGCTTAAAACATTAAATCCGATGATATTCTCCTAATCATGGGCTTCTAATACATTTCTTTAAACCGGAGCATACCAAGAAACATTATCAAAGTCTCTGCATACGTATGCAAGCAACAACCAGAGAAAATTAATCCATTTCACTTTCTCTTTCTCAATCATACACTGAATTGTGGGATCAGAAGTCCATTCTCATGTACTACATTTCCACACTCGAGACTGTTTGCTTCACCTCTGATATTTATAATATGGTTGCTCCTGTTTCACATAATTATAATAGCTTCAATCACAATCAATTTGCATATCAGATGTAGACTCCTCCACTGTTTTTCAAAATCAGATGCTTTCAACAAAACAAATTAAAAATTTAAAAAGGCAGTCCCCAGACCCTATCCATTCAGAGCAGCATCAGCAATATCGAACTTATACAGGTCACTACTTACAACTTTCAGGTGAGAAACTGCCTTGTGAGGAGTAACGCAAAGGCGTATTAGAAGTCAGGCTTTTCCCAAATCTTCCAGTGTACTGTACACACGCAGGAGGCCAGTGTCTCCTCCTACTCCGCAAGATTCTTCAATGGCGGGCACTGCCGCTTTTTAACTATTCACCATATAAGCACAAGAAACCTGGTCTCAAAGTGACGAGCCTTTCTGCTGGTGCTAGATCTATATCTATATAATTATATCTACCTATGTAGATAGATGTGTCTATCTACATGGATATATCTATAGATAGATCTCTCTCTGTCTCTCTCTCTCTCTCTATATATATATATATATGTATGTATATATATATACATATATATATATATATATATATATATATATATATATATATATATATATATATATATAGCCATGTAGATAGATATATTTGTCTACATAGGTAAATATATATATATATATATATATATATATATATATATATATATATATAGAGAGAGAGAGAGAGAGAGAGAGAGAGAAAGAGAGAGAGATCTATATTTTTTTTTGTAGCTGTATGGTTTTCTTGGGAGCCAAAATCGGCGATCCCCTGTCAAATTCTTTTTTGTCTTTTTTTTATTTAATTAACCCCGGGGGGGGGTGTTCCGTTTTCAAAGGGGGCCGACTCCTCCAAGTGAAATCCCTGGTGTCTAGTTGAGCTGCGATTGAGAGCCAGGAAACGCATCGAGGAAGGCCTCGTGTGAAAGGGGAGAGTCTCCCCTTTCATACGAGGCCTTCCCGAACGTGGTGAAGGCTGTTTGGGGCCGTTTTCCCCATCAGAGCAGGAAGCGGCCTTATGGCTGATGGGGAAAACAACAATGTGACATCAGCGTGCCTCGCACGTGCTGATGTCACAAAGGGGCGGGTGGGGGTAAACACAGAAAATCTTCTGTGTCTCCCGAGCAGTGAAAAAAGAAAAAAATCCTCGGGTGCGGTGCACCTGAGGATTTTCTAACCCCCTCCCAGGTGTCAGCCACTAGTCGTGACCCACACCAGGGAGGTAGTGCCAGTGGGCGACGCCCACACTTAACGGGTTAAAAGGGGGCACACCATTGTTTACAATGGGCCCCTATGTACTCTGCAGGAGTAGCACCAAAACCTCAATAGTGTCATAAAAAATGATGCTATTGCCCCCTACCCTGCTCCATGGTGCACCATATTTTAAATACGGCGCACACATGGTGGCGGTAGGAGAGGGGGCGGTAAAAGGTGCAAGGAAAGAGTCAATTTTTCTTCAATATGCCACCAGGTCTGGCAAATAGGCACGCCATCATTTACCAACTGGAGGGAACCCAATTGACAGTTTTCCAGCACATTGAAACATTAACTGAGGCAACTGATAAATGGTGAATAATTCCAAAACTTTACATAAGAATTGTATTGTTATATTATTATAATATTAATATTATTATTGTTATATTTTGATGTTTAATACTATACTATGGAATGTTATGCTATACTATCTTGTTGTAAGTTATTTATGTCATAGTAATATGACATGGTATTTTATGATATGGTCATGTATTGTACAGTATGATTCATTATGGCATAGTATGATGTCAGGATCTGTTCAGGCATAAGAGCAAGTAGGGGCTACTGGACCACAACCCTAGTTAGGTAAGACCTTTTAAACTGCTGACCTTGGTCCTGACTATGGAACTGCAAACTGAACAAGTGTTCTTTTTTAAGACCTGAGCCTAAGGTTAGTGGGTGGAGAACCCCAAGGCTTCTCGGAGCACAATAATTACCAAATAGCATGAAATGATGATTGTCCAATCCAGTGCTTAGCTTTTACACAAGAGATGTACATTAATACATCCAAACGAAATACCGCTCAAAGTAATAGGCCTATGTGAAGAGGGTTCTGTAATAGGTACTACAGGAAAATTGTGAAAGATTGTTTCAAACATGTGAAGAGCTTTACCTCACGTACCGGTAATTCTTTTGTTTTTAGTGATCCTCCACACGCCGGCAGAGTCAGCACATGACCAGTACTTAATTTGTAAATAAAAATGTGCCGGTGCCCAAAGCTCTCTTTTGAAACACACAGCTCCTGTATTTAAATGTGTGAGCCCTCTCGGGCCTCTGTAATTCATGTACAGCCACTCTCTGCCCCTTCAGCTCACTCTTGCAGATTTCTGCTTTCTCCCTTTGTGACACATTTTCGTTTTTCTCTTCCTCCACCTTTTCTATGTGTGTCTTTGCTCACAGTAAATGCCTGATGCAGAAACCTAAGTTGCGGTCCTCAAAAACAAGTGCGGATGCCCCCACCAGAAACCACTGGCTCAATTTAAGCACTGATGAGGACCCATCACTCTGTCTGTCTTGCTTTTTAATTTTACTGATGTTGCACCAATAGTGATTTAAAAGCGATCAGAGAGGAAGAAAGTCCCATTCTAGCACTGAGGTTGGCTCACCCACCACTCCGATGCTAGTCCACACATCTGGGTTGTCCTTTTCATTCTGGCACATCAGCTAAGCTCCTGTAGGACATAACCCCCTTTCTCTCTCACTCATACGTCTCTTCCTCTTTTTTTTTCTTGGGTCACTTCACTATAGCATAGTGGTTGGACTCCTCTGGGCAGTATCTTTTGGCAGGAGTATTGTCCCCTCCCTTATTTCAGCAGACACAACAGGCTCCAATAGCAAGGAAGTCTCACAGCTTCTCCAGTAATATATTGCAGGTTTAGCAGGTGTTGCATAATTTCAGCTCTTCAAGCATCAGTCAGTGACACTAGTGCTGGATCTCAGGAAATTCCTCTGGTACTCTATGGAACACCACCTCTTCATTCAGAGAGAAATCTGGTACCAAGTAGTTTCAGTTTCAGTCTCACTTTCATAGTCATGCTGCAGACCAGAAGGGGTGGTTACACTGTCCTGGAACCAATGGAAGGTGGTACTGGAAACAGTGGAAGGTAGTTATCTCTCTTAGTGTATCTCTCCTCTGCAGAGCAGACGTTGTCTTTGTTCAAAGGATGGTTTCCACAGCAGTTATTGCACAAGGGGGCATATTTACAACAGACTGGCATATCTGCTGCATGCTGCGTTGCTCTACGCCAATGTGAAAGAGCAGGAATGCACTGTATTAATTAAATACAGTGCATTCCTGTCCTTTCACTCAGCGCCAGTGCACAGTTTGGTGCATAGCACCAATGCTGGCACCCATGCACCATGATGCAAGGGTGCCTGTGTTGCATGCAGGATTGTGTTTATGCAGGAAGGAGCACCTCCGGCACAAAACAATCCAGAGAGGCATTTTCCTCTTTCCATGTGTGCTGCAGAATGCAGCACCCATGGAAAGAGGAAATAACAAGGAGAAATAAAAATATTTCTCCTCGTTACTCCATCCCTGGGGAAGCATAAGGTTTCTGTGCTGTCCCAGGTTTATGTCAATTAGTAAATGTGGGGCAACTTCAAAATCCATAGATATTGCATGGGTAAACCCACTGCAACACTTGCGGAACACCCCCCTGATGCGACTTGCGCTGCCTTGCCTTACTCCATATCTATGAGGCCATGAAAAGCCTCACAAAGTGGCTTTGTGTGGCCTCATAGATATG
This sequence comes from Pleurodeles waltl, assembly GCF_031143425.1. NCBI lineage: Eukaryota > Metazoa > Chordata > Amphibia > Caudata > Salamandridae > Pleurodeles > Pleurodeles waltl. The sequence goes on from NC_090444.1 coordinate 1,608,104,247, forward strand.
GTTATGCAGTCTGTGCCCCCTGAGCATCAAAAAAATGTACACTTGGGTGGTGTATGGGGCTTGTAAATATGCCCCAGGATGGCTTGAACTGGAGCACTCAAAACATGAGCACAGTCTTGCATAAATACCTTGCTCCTAGCAACCTTCAGCCTTTAGCCTTTTGTTAGTAGCACTTCTGGGAGAGTGGGACAGGCCCTGACTGGATGATTTCCACTGCAGAAAGGAAGACTCTAATTGACACCTGTCAAACCCATTACAGCATCCTCCTTCGAGGAAACTGTGCTCAGTAAATGACAATAAGCAGTCCTCTGAAAAGATAATCGCTTCACAAAGCAACCCTGTCTCCATCCTCCCACAACTACCCAAAACTCAGGGCTACCTTGTGTGATGCTTTATCAAGAACATTCCAAAGAGGATCCTACTGGCTTCCCAGTCACACACTTGCATTAAATGCAGAATGATACTAAAAAACACCAGATATATTTCCTGTGGGCACCCACTAACTCAGGGATGTCAGAGCAGGGTTTTGGCACATCATGGAAGTTGAAGTTTGTACGAATGGGGCCGGTAGGAATCTCACTCTTCAAGAACAGGAAAGGGACCTGTGTGCTTCCTCTTTCAATGATTGTTTCAGGACATGGACAGTAGCCCTAAGTTCCAGAAAGGCACATTTGGTGTGCCACACCAAACCACAATGCCACTCTCTGGTTTCAGAAACTTTCACACAGCCTACGCCTCTCTACATGTATGAATGTCGTGCATTCTGGGTAAAAAAACAGAATATCAATGAAAGCTACCATAGAGTTACTCAGCACAGGGGTGCACATAGGTAAAGCTATGAAGACTGCATTAATTTCGTAACAACTGCCATGCATGTTATAGTATTTAAAATTGTGTACCATTCACTTTCACCAAAAGTCCACGTTTCAATAGGTTTGAAAACCTCACAATGAGCAGGCCCAAAAGGAAGGATCACCTGTGAGAGGGTGAGATCCAGTGACAATAGCCTAAATAGGTGTTTTTTTTTTCCACCAAAGTTTTAATGGTGCTGCCTGAGTATTCGCATACTGATCTGAATGTGTCTAAAGTGCATTTCTTGCTCTTATTGCTTGAGACTTCATATGTGGTTGTGTCTCTTTAATTCTTGTTCTCCAAAATGTTCCCTGTCCCCTGGACTTCTAAGATCTAGTGGGTTATCACAGATGCCTCTGTGGGCACCTGAATTGTTTTTGTTCAAATGTTTTCCTAATCGGGCACTGAAAATGCGCACTTATAGGTTAAAATGTGTTTCATAGTGCCGGGGTGTTGATTATCAGCGAAAGTCTAGCTTTTCTCAGTAAGGGTGTCAATGGCATAAAACCATGCCATTCAAGGGATGAAGTTAACCAGTATAAGCCAGTTGGGAGTCAGAAGATAGCAACATATATTTCAACAAATTCCGGGGATCAAGGGCCTGCTGACAAACTCTGTGGCAACCTACAAGCACTTGTTTGAATACTGGTACGACCAACTCACTTTGTTATGTTTCTTTGGTTAATAGGGAGAGCACCACTGAATTGGGCAACAACAACACCTTGTGTAGTTCACTGCTGTTTAACATCCTCTTCCATACTTCTTTTCTCCTCCACTACAGAGAGTAGCAGCGGATCTCAGGATCAGATCCTAGATTAATTCAGAGGCCAGAAATAGTTATGTGTGAACACGGCACAGTTTATATAGGGCCTTCTCAGTCAGATTTTGGAGTCCCACAGTTTCCCAGCAAACAGTGGACTACAGCAGAGCGTCCATTCAGAGTGCCATTATTATCAACTGAGGTTTATTTAGCATTCAGCCCTTTGCAAGTCTGATTTTCACTATGCAGTGTACGAAGAAGCAATTGATAAAGGGGTCATTAAGACCTATCAACCATGTGTGCAACTTAAGGTAATAATGGTTTTCTCGGATATAAAAAATCAGTTACAAGGGGAGAGAGCAAAGAACTTCTGTTTGTAATCATCTTGGAAGGGTGCTGCATCTCAGGATGAATTTAGGAAGGGGTGAAGGAGTTCTTTGAACCCTGGGGTAGAGCTTTAAGTTGATGGAGGAGTTTTGTGGTTTGCTAGGGAGGGCGGATGCAGATGTTCCATGCCCCTGTAACGTGTGGGTTGAATAGCCATGAAGACAGACTCGAACGGAAAGTGAACACGTTTCTGAAATCTAATAGACCTGTTTACTTTCTGGAGTTTCCTTTTCCCTACCTCCTCCTAAATTCTCATCTCCACACTGAGGGGCTCATGGTGGGACAAAGGATGATCTCTTTGATTGCACTGGAGGTGGGAAAAGGGGGGGTGTCAAAGGATGAGTGATGTCACTTCTACCACTGCAGGCATTTTGATGGTAATAACGTTTGGTTAATTCTCTGAAACAGAAACGCATAGACAGCAGTAAATTGTTTTATTATAATTAGAATCGCTGCTTGTCTCCAGCGTGTGGGCAGTTCCTGTTACATCTTCTTCCTTATAAATGTAACAGTCGCTTCTTGTTCCAGGAACTGCGTGGGATGGCTGCACCTCTTCATTATTTTTAGATCTTCATAAAAAAAGATTGGTTAACTTTTGCAAGTAAGGTATACACGGCAATGTTTCAAATGTATTTCTCATTAAGGCATTCATTTTGTCGTGTCAATCCCCGATTTAACTCTTTCATTAACTCTGTTCTTCAGCTTCCAGCAGCTAAGCCTTGCAGGAACACTTTTCATGTAGCAGAACGCACTGGTGGTGCATGTTGATCATAGTCTCACACGAAGGATGTCTAAATATGTCTTCAATGCCAGCCAAAGCAGACAAGCGAGGTAATTTAGTAAGGTTTGCGCTTTGCCCAGTTGTACATTGGAATGCTGAGAGCTCTATCGAAGACAATGGAGTAGGTCGGGGTAATAATGCCTGGTATAAGCTTTCTGCTCCAACATTCCAATGTATGTCTTTCTGTTTCTCTGTTTATAATTTAGGACATTCTACCCTTATTGGATGGAAAGTTTTATCAACCTTGTAGCCCTTCTGCCTCGGACAGTATCTGTTGTTAAAGGACCTCACCTACGTTATAGGCCCTCGCCTTCAGCTTGGGCCTATAACTTGAGTTCAGGGTCTCTAACAACTAGTATAGCCCTCGGCAGGGTGCTATAAGGCTATAGTAAATCAACTCAAACCTTAAATATTCCTCAATAAGTTAATTGGTAACTCAGTCTATTAATACTGTAATAAGTACTTTGGTGCACAAAAGCACTATATTTTCAGATTCTAAGGATTCTCAGGGGAGGACTCCTATGCCCACGGTAGGGTTACCTGGAGGGCAATAATTTTGCACATGAGAAGGTATTCAAGCCTATCGAAAGAAGGCGAACACGACGGAACACAGAACAAGAATATGGAAATGGATGGAGAATGCATCTTTTTTCTCGGTGAACCCTACTGGAATAAAAGAAAAGAACAATCAGACTGGGTGAAAGGTTGTATTATCACACGAATGCCCTGTCACACATTTCACAAAATTGCATAAGTGTATACGCACGAACCCCTTACTTCTTTGAGGCTGAATAACTTAGGGAGTGCTAGTAAATTTGGGGGGGATGATAAATGACTCAGGTTTCTTTTGAAATTCCCCACATGATCATACTGTTCATTGAAATGGACAATACATTGACATCAACAAGAGTGAGGTTAAAATAACTGCAATAAGGCCACCCTATGTTGAGTGAAAAACAATGGTTGCAGGCTAAATGTACTGGATAAGGAAGCACAAAAACACTTAGGCCCATATTTATACTTTTTGACGCACAACTGCGCCAACGCAGCTGTGCGTCAAAAATTTTACCACCGACTAACGCCATTCCATCGCACCATGCGGGCGCCTTATTAATGGAATGACGTTAGCCGGCGCTGCAGACTGGTGTGCGTAAAAAAAAAATGACTCACACCAGGCAGCGCCGGCGTATGGGAAAATGGGGGTTGTGTGTCAAAAAATGGTGCAAGTCAGGTCTGAGGCAAAATTCAGGCCTCAAACCGGATTTGCGCCATTTTTTTTGACGCCCAACCTCCATTGACATGACTCCTGTCTTAGCAAAGACAGGAGTCATGCCCCCTTGCCCAATGGCCATGCCCAGGGCATAGTCATTGGGCATAGTGGCATGTAGGGGGGCCCAAATCAGGCCCCCCTATGCCACAAAAAAAATCGGAAAAAAATACTTACCCGAACTTACCTTTACTTCCCTGCGATGGGTCCCTCCATCCTTGGGTGTCCTCCTGGGGTGGGCAAGGGCGGCAGGGGGTGTCCCTGGGGGCAGGGGAGGGCACCTCTGGGCTCCTTCCGAGCCCACAGGTCCCTTAACGCCTGTCCTGACCCAGGCGTTAAAAAACGGCGCACATCAGGCTGTGCACCGTTTTTTAAGGCCCACCCCCTCCTGTGCGTCAAAATGACGCCAGAGTATAAATAAGGGGCACAGGCCTTAAAGTCATTTTTTGGAAGGGAACGCCTACCTTGCATATAATTAACGCAAGGCTGGTTCCCCCTTCCAAAAAATGACGCACATGGTGGAATTTTGACGCCTGCGTGGTCGGGCGTCAAAGTATAAATAAGGGGCAGGGTTTGCGCCGATTGTGCTTCAAAATGTTTGACGCACATTCGGCGCAAACAGAGTATAAATATGCTCCTTAGAGAATACAGAACTTTGGGGATTCATTAATTTCTCTTTAAAAATGTTGGAAGGCTGACCAACTAGCCAATGCCATTAAGGGTATCTTTAGCCCAACCAAACCTCTTGTCCTAAAGCACTAGGCAAGAATACAGCATTCAGTATGCAGTAAGTTGTTTATGTAGTACAACAAATTGGCGCCAATTAAAAAGGAAGGGTTTGCAATACTTTTATAAGCAGTATCACAAACAAATTACAGACTTATTGTTAAGCATGCACACAACTCAATGCATCCAGATATAGGGCCTGATTACAATTTTGGAGGAGGTGTTAATCCGTCCCAAATGTGACGGATATACCACCAGCCGTATTACAAGTTCCATAGGATATAATGGACTCGTAATACAGCTTGTGGTATATCCGTCACTTTACCGCCACTTTTGGGACAGATTAACACCTCCTCCAAAGTTGTAATCAGGCCCATAATCTCATTATACAATACAACCCAACAACCTAGAAAACAGCAGTGCCTGGATTGGTTTCAGAACTACTGCTTCAGGGGTTATGTCAGCTTCTAAAGTTGCCTTCAAAGCTTTTGGATTCCACAATTCTATTCAAGCCAAAACATTCCATTGTTAAAAGGTCATGAATTGTGGTGCTGTTAAACCTGGCATCCTTGGCGAGGTCTCCCCTGTCTTTTTTTCCTCTGCTTCCTATGTTTTGACTGTGTGCTGGACTCTGTTTTTGATGTTTTTGGTACTCTGGGCACTTTACCACTGCTGATCAGTACTAAAGTGCAAGTGCTCCTGTGTAAAATGTATGTGTAATTGGCTTTTCCATGATTGTCACATTTGATTTACAAGTAAATCCCTAGTAACGTGCACTAGAGGTGCCTGGGGCCTGTAAATCAAATGCTACTAATGGGCCTGCAGCACTGGTTGTGTCATCCATACTAGTAGCCCTGTAAACATGGCTCAGACCTGCCACTGCAGTGTCTGTGGGTGCAGTTTTCAACTGCCAATTTGACCTGACAAGTTTACCCACTTGCCAGGCCCAAATCTTCCCTTTTTATACATGTACGGCACACCTGAAGTAGGCCCAGGGTAACCCCATGGGCAGGTTGCAGTGTATGTTAAAGGTGGGACATGTACTGATGTGTTTTACATGTTCTAACATTCAAATACTTCCAAATTCTGTTTTCACTGTTGCAAGGCCTATCTCTCTCATAGGTTAAGATGGGGTCTGCCTTTAAATATCCATAAAGTGCAGTTTCCCTTTGAGAGCAGATAGAGATTTGGAGTTTGGGGGTCTCTGAACTCACAATTTAAAAATGCATATGTTGGTAAAATTGGTTCTTAAATTGTCTGTTTGAAGATGCCACTTTTAGAAAGTGGGCATTTTCTTGTTTACACCATTCCGTGACTCTGCCTCCTTGTGTATTCCCTGTCTGGGCAGACTGACAGTTGGGCTGTTTGTGAATCTCCTCTAGACAGTGACACAAAGGGAGCTGGGGTTTAGCCTGCATATCCTGATAAGCCATCTGAGCTAGAGTGGAGGGAGGAGTGGTCACTTACACCTGAATGGGCAGTGTCTGCTATCACCTATGCAGTCGTCAACCCCCTGGTGTGTGTCTGGGGCCTGGCCTGGGCAAGGCAGGATCTTGTGAACAACAGAGACTTTCCTTTGAAGTTTGCCTACTTCAAAGGCAGAAAAGGGCATAAGTAGTGGATCCAAAACCCCAGACTTTAGATCACTTCTGGAGCCAAGAGAAACCTCTGCCTAGGAGAAGAGGTGAAGAGACGAGGAGAAGTGGTGCCCCTGCCTGTGACTATGCTTTGTTGGGCTATCCTGCAGTTGCTGCTTCTGCTTGTGAAAGGGGACAAAGACTGGACATTGTTGTGCATTCCTGCTTGAAGAAGAATCTCCAAGGGCTTGAACTGACCTTGCTTCCTGTTTTGAAGTCTCAGGGCCATCAAAGACTTCCTCTGCCAGCACCTGGACTCTCTGCTGAGTCTCCTGTCCTGCCAAGTGGTGCCCTATCCAGTCCCTGGGCCCTTGAAAGGTGAAGTTGGCAGAACAAGAGCTGAAATTCATGCACAGAACTCTGTGCTGGGAAATTTTTGACGCACCATCTGCAACGTGGCTGATAAACAAGCACCACCCACTTCACTGCAAAAAGCGACGCTCCACCTGCATTGCGGCTGGGAGATCGATGCATTGCGGTCGGAGAAATGACACAACACACCCTTGCAGCTGCTGATAACAACGCAAACCCCACGCAGTGCAGTTTTCTAACACCCTGCAACCGGATTTCTCAGGCATCGTCCCTGGGCGTCAAAGTCATTGCGAACCTGCGTGGATCCAAGGTGTCATATTAAGAAATCAATGCATCGCTCTCCTGCGAGGGAGAAAAACAACGCATCGCCGACCTGACCGGAGAAGAAACGTTGCATGGCCTCACTTGCAAGTAAGAAATCAGCGCATCGCTGACTTTTTCGATGTACGCTCCCCAGTGTGGCTTTATTTTTTACGCAAACCAGGTACTTTGTGTGAAATTAACTTTTCCATTGGCTTCTATGGAGTAAGACTCTTAGGGCCATATTTATACTTTTCGACGCACAACTGCACCAATGCAGTTGTGCGTCAAAAAATCTAACGCCGGCTAACGCCATTCTGAAGCGCCATGCGGGCGCCGTATTTATTCAATGATGTTAGCCGGCGTTAGCCGGCGGAGCTGCCTGGTGTGCGTAAAAAAAAATGACGTACACCAGGCAGCGCCGGCGTAGGGGAATATGGAGCTTGGGCGATAAAAAATGGGGCAAGTCAGGCTGAGGCAACATTTTCGCCTCGACCCGATTTGCGCCTTTTTTTTTACTCCCAACCCCCATTGAAATGACTCCTGTCTTAGCAAAGACAGGAGTCATGCCCCCTTGCCCAATGGCCATGCCCAGGGGACTTATGTCCCCTGGGCATGATCATTGGGCATAGTGGCATGTAGGGGGGCACAAAATCAGGCCCCCCTATGCCACAAAAAAAATAAAATAAATACTTACCTGAACTTCCCTAAGTTCCCTGGGATGGGTCCCTCCATCCTTGGGCGTCCTCCTGGGGTGGGCAAGGGTGACAGGGGGTGTCCCTGGGCATGGGAGCGCACCTCTGGGCTCCTTCCGAGCCCACAGGTCCCTTAACGCCTGCCCTGACCAGGCGCTATAAAACGACGCAAAAGCGGCTGGACGTCAGTTTTTTTTACCCGCCCGGGAGTGTAAATACGGTGCACATGCCTCGGAGTCATTTTTTTAGACGGGAACGCCTACCTTGCATATCATTAACGCAAAGTAGGTGTCCACGCTAAAAAATGACGCAAACTCCATGAACTTTGGCGCTAGACGCATCTAACGCCAGAGTATAAATATGGAGTTCGTTTTGCGTCTAATTTGCGTTAAAAAAAACGACGCAAATCCGGCGCCAACGGAGTATAAATATGCCCATTACTCTTTTAAAAATTCATATCTTGACTTGTGTATGTTGAATTTGTATTGCTTTGGGCTTTTTTTGATATAGATAAATATTACCTATTTTTCTAAACTGGTTTGGTGTCCATTTTGTAGTGTTTTCACTGTATTACTGTGTGCGTTGGTACAAATACTTTACACATTGCTTCTGGGATAAGCCTTCCTGTTCGTGCCAAGCTACCAAGAGGGCAAGTGGGGGTTAACCAGGTGTGTTTTTCCTTTGCCCTGACTAGAGTGATGGTCCTTGCTTGGACAGGGGATAACCTGACTGCCAACCAAAGACCCCATTTCTAACAGGTGCCATACGTAAGATCATGGATAACAGAGAAGACAAAATAGCAAGAATGAATGGGCAAGAAAAAAGGAATACAGAAAGTGAAGACAGGCTTAGATAAAGAAGAAAATGATGGAAGAAAGTGAAAACGTCACGTTGAAAAAAAGAACCAAATCCATCTATAAATGCTTTTTGCTGACATCTACGAGCTGTTAACTGATTTCTCCTACTAAATGACCAGACACACAAATGGCAGAGCTATCCTGTGAACTTTGATTTCAAAGTCAGAGACCTAAACCTCTCATTCACAATGCTTTCACACCATTCATAGCCCACCACCTTACTCACACTGAAGACATCTGCAGCTGTGCCTGTATATGTAGTTAGGAGGTGAATGATGTCACAAAACCATGAGTGGACTAGAGATGTGATGTAATATATGATATCATAAGCGATTGATAGTAAACCCTTATAAGGCTGAAGCTACTTACATTGTTTTATAGGTGTAGGTTTGTTTATCTTTCACATAATATCAAGGAACCAAACTGTGAATAAGGGAAGAAAATGTGGTTACAATGAACGAATTATCAAGTTTTCCTGTGTTCTCCTTCTTGTTTACAGTCTGTTATTTTGAATATACAAAGAAAGACGGAATGGGTCACAGAATTTGTCTCCAAATATATCATAGGTATGGGTATTTTTTCAGAAACGTTCACCTCCAAGATCAACTGTGGCACACAATAGTCATATCTCACTTAAAGAAGGCCATTCATAAAGGCAATTTTTACCGAATGCATAAAGGCACTGGATGAGGTCAGCACGGTGCATACACGTGTCTGAACAACTCACCATTTATTTTTTTATTTCTGCTCTGACCATTTCAAAGGCTCTATTATCAGGTATTCAGGGGACAGAATGGGTGCTAAAGATTAGACTATACCTTACAATCTAGCAAATCCTGGCAGCTCCCCTGTGGGCAGGTTCTTAGTTGTAATCTGTGCTTCCCTGTCTGTCAGCCTGGCTGGACACAGAAAATCTACCTATTTCATCGAATATTGTGAAGTCCAAAAGCATTTGAGCTATATCAGTGTATTTCCAAAAATAAATACATTGAATTTAGCTGTCAGTACCATGGGATGATAATTTACCTGAGCATGTAGAGCTGTAACTGAAAAAAATCTTTTGAAGGCAGCAGTTGACTGACTGCTCACATGTGCCTTGCCAATTTACCTTCATGCTCTGGAACTCCACTGAACCTCTGTGTTCAGAATTATGTCATTGTAACTCCCTCTGTGACTCATCATTTTAATGTAGTCTTCTGTCTGTTGGGATACCATACAACAGAAGGGATTCCAAAGGTAGAACTTGCACATTCCAAACTTAGGCCCTCATTACAACATTGGCGGTATACACCGCCTACCGCGGTGGCGACGGCTGCCAAAAGACCTTTGCCGCGGCTACCAGCCATCAACCGGATTATGACCATGGCCAGATTTCTGCCAGAAGGATGGTGGAAATCCAGCTGTGGCCATGCCGGTGGATGGCAGTAAGGTGGTGCTGCTGCCAGCAGCAGTGCCACGCCAGTAGACCGCCGCCGGCCATATTATGACAATAATATGGCCTGGCGGTGTTCTGTTGGCGGACGCTGCAGCTGGCAGCAGCGCCCCATCTCCTGCCAGAGGACCCCCTGACATCAGGTAAGTTGGGTGCTCCGACAGGAGAGGGGGGTGGTGGGTGTTGTGTGTGTGGGTATGTCTTTGCGTGCGTGTATGCAGGTGTGTGATGCGTGTTTTCAGTGTTTGCATGTATGGATGTTGGAGTGCGTGTATGTGGTGTTGTGTGCATGCGTGTGTGCATGTATGTATATCAGTGCGTGGATGTGTGTGTGAATGGATGTATGCATGCGTGGATGAATGTGGTAAGTGTGTGTATGCATGTGTATGAGCGTGTATGTTGGTGGGTGAAGGTGCGTGTATGTCGTGGGGGGTCTGGAGAGGGAGTGGGGCTTGGGTGGGAAATCTGGGGAGGGGGCAGGGAAGACCCCCATCAGTGACAGGGAAGGAACTACCTGTCACTGATGGTGCCTATTGCCATGGTTTTCGTGGCAGTATGGTTGCCACGAAAACCATGGCGGTAGACGGTCATAATCCCGTGGGCGGGCTAGCGACAGCCACCTGGCGGTCGTTACCACCGTGGTGGACGCTGTAGTACAGTAGCAGTTTGGCTTGAGCCAAACTGCCAATGTCATAATATGGAGAAAAGTACCGCCAGCCTGTTGGCAGTACTTTTCTCCATTTTACCTCATTCCACCGGAGTCATAATGGCCCCCATAATCTAAAGCTTTGATTCAATAGGTAGAACATCCCTTCCAAACATAATATAGTTCTTAGATTCCATTGGTAGCACCTGCATTACAAACATAATATAAATCTTAGGTTCCAAAGGTAGAACCTGTGCTCCAAACATAATATAGATCTTAGATTCTGAAGGTAGAACCTGCATTCCAAACTTAGGCCCTCATTCTGACCCTGGCGGATACAATCCGCCAGGGCCAACGGGCGCGGGAGCACCGCCGACAGGCCGGCGGTGCCCCTAAGGGCATTCTGACCGCGGCGCTAACGCCGCGGTCAGACAGGGAAAACTGGCGGTCTCCCGCCAGTTTCCCGCTGCCCTGGGGAATCCTCCATGGCGGCGCAGCATGCTGCGCCGCCATGGGGATTCCGACCCCCTTCCCGCCGGCCTGGCTCTGGCGGTTCTTACCGCCAGAACCTGGCCGGCGGGAACGGGCGTCTTGGGGCCCCTGGGGGCCCCTGCAGTGCCCATGCCCATGGCATGGGCACTGCAGGGGCCCCCTAACAGGGCCCAACTAGGCTTTTCAGTGTCTGCGATGCAGACACTGAAAAGCGCGACGGGTGCTGCTGCACCCGTCGCACGCCTTCCACTCCGCCGGCTCGATTCCGAGCCGGCTTCCTTGTGGAAGGCGCTTTCCCGCTGGGCCGGCGGGCGATCTGAATCAGATCACCCGCCGGCCCAGCGGGAAAGTCAGAATACCCCTCGCGGTCTATTGACCGCGGGGCGGTATTCAGGCGGCTTCCGACGGGCGGGCGGCAACCGCCGCCCGCCTAGGTCGGAATGACCACCATAATGTAGAACTTAGATTACAAAGGTAGAACCTGCATTTCAAACCTATATTTTGCCATTCCAAATTAGAAGTCTCATTCCAAACTTTGTTCCAGTTTACATTCTTAGATTCCTACTTAGAACTATCCTTCCAAACCTAGAATTATCATTTTAACTAAGGACTGTTATTCTAAACACACTACAGGGGTAGGAAGCACTGTAACAAAGGAATGCGCCACAAGGGATTAAATGATAGGGGGCACTGTGTGTGCTCAATATTGCACATACAAAAACCACCTATAAATATTAATGAGTGAAGAAACTCCTTTCCAAGGTCCCTTATTAGTCTCCGGCATGCAGAGAAGTGCCTGCTATGGCATTTACCTGTTCTAGTGGCCTACTTGAGGCAATATCGGGATAATTCATATCTCACAGCACCAATCGATTTCATGGGTCCCCCTAGAACGCCACATGAGAGCTACACAGGAGGAATTGTAACTCATTGTGCACCGATGGCTAATGCCACATCCTGTCATTAATCCTCCCCAAGTTTCCTTCCTCAATTGCCCCTAACTCTGGCCCCATTAACCCCCTCCCCCCTGCGAATATGCAATTGATCAGAGATTTCTAGCCAGATTCACAAAAGTGTCACATAATGCAGCACAGCAGGCAAAAATGCTGCTCTGTGCTCTGTGACAGGGAGGGAACAGAATAGCACCATATCTATAGAGATATGGTGCTCTTCTCACATCTCCTTAGCGCCAGTGCAGAATTTTGCTGCCAAGCCCGATGCACACACCTTTGCTCCATAGTTCAAGGCTGTGTGTGTGAGTCTAGCATAGGTTTTATACCGAAAGAGACTCCTTCCAGTACAACATTCTATGACTAGACAACTTTAAAATCTTTTTCTACTTTGCATGTACCTGTACAGTGCAGCACGCATGCAAAGTCGAAAAAGAAAGGAGAAAACATTTCCCCTTTTCGTGCCTCTTTTCAAGTGGCGGTCCTTTTTGATGCAAAACCCTGTCTACTATTGTTAGTAGATAGGGTTTAGTGGGGCGTTGTTTCGGCGCCGACCTAGATGGTGACGTAACGTTGAGGCTCCGCGGACGAGGGAGGTCTCAGCAGGTATTTATGCCACTGCACATTCCTTTTTCGGAGGAGACGAACACGCGCCTCCTCCGGTTGTACTGGTGAGTTGCAGGAGCAACTTTTATTTATTTATCTTCACTTGTGTGGCCGGCCCATGGGAAGTTTCCTCAGGAATGGAATTCCGCCCACCATTTTAAATGCTGACAAACATGTTTTCTCCTCAGAACTGATTAACCTTGAAGTATTCTCTACTTTACAATTGGGGCAAATCCTTTTTCTAATCTGTTTTCTTTTTATATATTTGAGAATATAAAAAAGATCATTTTGTTTATTTTTCCCTTCATCTTAGAAATGTCGTCATTTACTTATTCAGTGACTGTCAGGATGAGGCTGATTTTTTATTAACAAATTTTACTTATATCTCATTGTTTTTGCATTTATTTTGATTTGCCATTTTACTCGATACTATCCCCAAGATTTCGCAACTTCCACAGATATGTAATATCTTTATGGCGCAACGTTGACTTAAAGTGCTTTTAGTCTTGTTTTGCATGCTCATTCCGCTTCAAGTTAAGGCTTATGGGAAAGACAAGAAGTCTTAACCTCTCCCATACTCTTCATATTACTCCTCAGTCAGATTCAGACTCTAAATGCAACAACATGGATGACACGGTTTCCTCGAGATCTGAGTCCTACTCAGGAACCATTCTGAAAACGACTTCATCAAACTAAATTACAACAGGATCAAACAAAAGACCTAAGAAAGATTCTCCCTCCCCAGGGGTGTCCTTGTCAACCTTCCGGGATTTGATTTTGGAAGAAATTTGTGCATTGAAACCCTTTATGAAGGAGACCACAAAAACTTTGCAACACTTAAATGATAAATGGTCTTCCTTGGAATCACGAGTTTTACTGGTGGAACAGGAAACAGAGAATCTTCAACAAGCAGTTACTTGTATTTCAAACCTGGAGTCTGAAACTTCTTGAAGATAGAAATCGTAGAAATAATCTACGCTTATTTGTTTTTTCAGAAAACACAGAGGGCTCCAATCCGACTACCTACTTTCAAACCTTTCTTCCTAAACTGGATTTATAATCAACCAGTTCCCTCAATCTACAGAGGGCTCACAGATTGGGACCGAAAGTCTCTAATAAACCACGGGGAATCATTATGCTCTTTTTGCAATACACAGAGTTACTTCAAGTCTTATCTGCTGTTAACGCTAAAATACAAATAACTTGGAACGGTCACAAACTGTATTTCTCTCAAGATGTTCCCAAAGCTACATCTGATTGCTGCAAAATATTTTTAGACTTGCATCCTCAATTGAGAACCATCAATGCTAGAGTTGGATTACTTAATCCATGTCTATTCAAGGTGACATACAAAGAGAAAACAACCACTTTCGAAGATCCGTCCGCACTTAAACAATTCTCACAACAACATAGAACAGAAGAAATGGACATTTCAAAAGTCAACCTATTCTGACTTATTCTTAGGATTATCACGTGTTTTTATTTTTTTTCTCCCATTAGTGCAATCGTAATTCAATGAAGTATTTTTTCTTGTAATATCATGTCCTTGCATCTTGTTCCTGTTTGCCACCCTTTATGTGACATCTTCATCCAAGTTGAGGTCGTCCCTGCGTTCTGTGTATATTGATGGTAGGCGTCGTCATCTTGTGATGTTGCCACCCTCCCCTTCTGTTCTGTATTTTCGTAGGTATGTCCTTAAGTCGTCATTTGTATGACTTGTACTGTCTCTTTGTTCTTTGCAACTTTCTGACTTTTTACTTTATATTTCTAATTTATTCTTTAACTTTTCTTGTTTTCTCTTTCTTTCCTTTTATTCATCATTTTTTTTATTTTTCTCGTTCTTAATTTTTTACCATTAATATTTCTGAAACTGTAAACATACAATATATGCTTACTAATGTTTTTATGTTACATTCTGGATTACTACATGGAATATCAAAGGGTTACGTAATCCCATCAAATGACAGAGGGTGTTCTCTCATTCAGCCAAACTAAAAACAGATGTTGCACTTCTTCAGGAATCACACCTTTCTGAGACAGAAATAAATAAATTTAAAAAATGTTGGGTAGGCAATGTGTTTGCTTCTCATGCTCTGGGGAAGAAAAATTGAGTAGTGATTCTTTGCCATTAGCAGTTGCATTTTACAGAGATACACCAAGAAACTGATTCTGAAGGTAGCTGGATTATTGTCAAACTCCGGATAAATACTATACCTCTAACTATTTTAAATGTTTATGGTCCGGTTTCGGTAGATAATATTTTTTGTTCCAATATATCAGATAAATTATATTCATGTGATGATGAATATGTTATATTTGGCGGAGACTGTAATCAAATTTTGGACCCTGTACTGGACCGACACTCAACAGTTAAGTTTGTCTATTACAAGATGCACTCTCAATTTAAATCTTGCATACACCATAACCCCTTAGTTGATCTTTGGAGATTATGTCATACAGACCTTTCTGAATATCCCTTTTCTTCACACCCACATCACTCACAATCTTGGATAGATTATCTTTTCTTTAGTAAATGTATTCCCCAAAATATTCTCCATTCAGACATAGGTTCCATTTTGATTTCAGACCATGCACCATTTCATACAGATATTGACCTTCTTCCTCTTTCACCTCATACAGGCAGATGGCGTTTTAACAACTCTCTCCTTTCCGATTCTAAATTTACTTCTGAATTTGAATCCTTTATTAATGAATTCTTTACCTTAAACATGACACCTAACACTTCTTTTGTTTCCATCTGGGACTCTTTTAAAGCAGTAGCTAGAGCTTTTATAATAAATGTGTTTCCACCAAGAAAAAACTCATGGAATCCCAAACTACGCAATTACTTAAAAGAATTAAAAAACTTGAATATGATTATTATCATTCTAATAATAAAGTATCATTAGGTTCTCTTATTGAAGCAAAATTTTCATTTAATAAATTGACTATGAATGTGGCTTCCTCGTATCTCTTAAAAAGTAGTGCAAGATATTATGGGGTCAAAGCAAAATGGGAAAGTTGCTTGCTAATTATCTAAAGATCAGGTGAGAAAGGACTAAAATTGAATCCCTACAAACTGGAAATCTTATTTATAAACATAAAGATATAGGGGGTTATTCTAACTTTGGAGGAGGTGTTAATCCGTCCCAAAAGTGACGGAAAAGTGACGGATTTACCACCAGCCGTATTACGAGTCCATTATATCCTATGGAACTCGTAATACGGCTGGTGGTATATCCGTCACTTTACCGTCACTTTTGGGACGGATTAACACTCCTCCAAAGTTAGAATAACCCCATAATGTAGGAATTTTTAGTTTTTACACCAATTTATATTCCTCTGATTCTCATTCATCCCGACCAGATTTATCAACATACTCTCAATCCATCTCCTCTCCCTCTGCACAGCATATTGATTTAGATTCACCTAGGGCAGATGTCACACTCTCAGAATTATCTGATGCAGTCTCTGTCCTTCGCAGTGGGAAAGCTCCTGGTCCTGATGGGTTTACCATTGAATTTTATAGTCGTTTTGCCAAATCCCTTTTACCTAAACACTTACAGTTATTTTATTTTTTCATCACAGCCGGCTCCTCCTATGGTACCTTTAAGGAAGCTATGATTTGTTTAATCCCGAAAGATGATAAAAATCCCACACTTTGTAAAAATTATTGTCGCATTTCTCTAGTTAATACAGATTATAAAATATTCGCAAAAACTTTGGCTCTATGAATAGATCCCATCTTACCTGATCTTATAGGTCCTGAGCAATCAGGTTTTGCTAAAGGCCGTCTAGCCTCCGACAATGCTCGAGTTCTTTTTAAGATCCTAACCAAGGCATCTACGTTAAATCATCCTATTGTAGCTATCGCCTTAGATGCTGAGAAAGCATTTGATAGGATGGAAAGGAGCTTCATGTTTCAGGCGTTAAAGTGGTTTGGGCTTCCTCCCAAAGTAATTCAATTGATATCCTTACTATATTGAGGTCCAAAAGCTACCATTTTTGTAAATGGTTTGCTCTCAAATAATTTTTCCTTATTTAGAGGAGTGTGTCAAGGTTGCCCATTATCACCTTTATTGTTTATTATAGCATTGGAAACTTTTCTTACAAGAATTCGACAAGATTCACAAATCTCAGGTTTTCAACTAGGATCTCAACAAGGTAAAATGTCGGTTTATGGTGACGATATTTTTTTATACAGTTCTAATCCCACTACCTCTCTGCCTCCCTTTTTCCATCAGGTCAATACCTTTTCGCATCTCTCTGGTTATAGACTGAACTCTGATAAATGTGAGATACTACCTTTAAATGTTCTGTATCATAAGCAACTTTTTATTTACTCTGGATTTACTTGGCAGCCCTCTAAAATAAAATATTTAGGACTATAGTTCTCACAAACTATTAATGACACTATAAAATTTAATTTTGAAAACATCCATAAAACATTAAATGATAACGTTTCTCGTTGGCATCCGCTTTGCCTCTCTTGGTGGGGGAGACTTGATTCTATTAAAATTATGCTTTCCCCATGGTATTATATATACTTGTGATGATCCCTGTCCATATTCCTTTCCATTATTTTTTAAAAAATAGACTCTTTATTTTCCAAATTTCTATGGAAAGGCAATGCTCCAGCCCCGTACCACCTTGTCTCTTTTAAAAAAAGATAAGTCAAATGGAGGTCTTAGATTTCCTGACTTTAAAAAATATCATCACGCTTTTTCTTTGAAACAATCTGCTAGATGGCTTTCCTCTGACTTACCCCTACATCCTCCGGTATGGTTACAACTAGAGAAATCTCTTGTTTCTCCTTTTGATTTTAAAGAATCTCTTGCTTTTACAGCCAGTATAGCCTGATTCTGTACACTAGTTATTTCCCACTGTCGCAAACTCCTGTTACCTCTTTTGCCCTCAGCTTGTCCCTCTAGTACTAACTTTTTACAACAACCTATATGGCATAATAAACTCATACAAGTAAACAACCAATCTACATATTGGAAATCATGGCACTCCGGAGGATTGCACTGGTTGTCACAACTTTTTGCTCATAATCAAGCTGTGTCTTCTACAGACCTTCAAAAGACATACTCCTTACCCTCAACGTGTAAACTATAATACAAACTTTTACACACCTCCATTACACAGTACATTTCCACTTTGTCTTCTGTACCTTCTCCCCCTTCCTTGTTGACTAATCTTTGCTTCTTATTACACAATAATCCTTCAGCATGTGCTATTTACAAGTCTCTACAATTGAACCTGGTTAGAATCAAATCTAAGACTGAATTGCCCTGGGAAAAAGATTTAGCAGAATGCTGGCCAACTACTTATGGGACAAATTATGGCTTAAAATCCATAAAACTACAAGCATGGCTAACACTACACAAACACTTTATTTTGTTTACCACAGACTGTTATTTACTCCTTCATTACTTAATCCCTTCTCTACAAGTAGTAGCCCATTATGTTGGTCCTGCTCCTATCCAAATGCATGATTAAAACTTATGTTATTTGAATGTCCTTCTATTTCCCTATTTTTGGAGATTAGTCTGGCGGCAAATTAAAAAGATTTTTAAACTCATTGTTCCCTTTTCCCTCACAAATATTTTTCTTGGCAGTTTGGCTTCACATAGCCCGAATGTAACTTTGAAATATAAACTGATAGATCTATTGTTAGCAGTTGCATTGCATTTAATAACATCCAATTGGAAACAAGCCAGTTGTGTAACTTTTTGAGCTTGGTGGAATGCTGTTTGTTTTCATCACAGATTGGACACTAACTATGTTTCCCCTGTTTCATTGCTATTAAGAGGGATTTATTATGGCTTCCTCTGACTAAGTATCTTTCTCTCATCTGCACTCCTATTAGTACAATTATTACTGTATCAGCTGAGGTTAGAAAACCAACCTAGCACTTGTTTTTACCCTTTATATTGTTATCTTAATATTTCGAACATTGCATATTTCAGATGAACATACTTAACTTATTTTAATGTTTACAGTTTTTTCATGTATTCCTAGTTATATCCTTTCAACATAATCAGATAACCCTCCCTTTCTTTATCTATTCCCATCCCCAATAATCTTTTTATATATTTAATTGTATTTTCATTTTTCTTATTATATTTCATGCTTAATATTTCTTGACTTATCAATTTTTGCATTTATCGTATGTACTAGAATTGTCCTTACAATAAACACAAACTTAAAAGAAAGATACGGTTTTGTGGCAAAGAGCATGGCTGGTTGCATGGGAACGCTCATGTACCACCATGTAACGCTTCCTTGACGCTAAGTAACGGAAACACAGGGAAGAGATATCATCCAAGAGAACCGATTTAGAAGAGAAACGAGAATAACCAAGGATTTATGGGGCAAACAAGGAGGCCAGAAAACTCGGAGCATGGATGTGGATAGATGTGAAATTTATACAGAAAAATTGAAATTAAAGTTGAAAAACGATTGTGACCTAGGCACAAAAGGATGAAAGCAGTGATTTGAAAGGTAAAGGTGAGTAAATGATGAGAAGGATTGGAAAGCAAAAATCAGGGAGTATATTTTTAAAGAGCAAGTAAAACAAAGAATCAGTAATCAAGGCAGATAAGTGATGGAATTGCTTTGGTTTGATTGCAAGTAGATAAGCTGTAAGAAGGAAAGATTCAGAAACTGTCAACAGACATTTCAGAGATGATATTTAAGAAAAAATGCAAAGGAAATGATCATTCATGAAACAACAAAGGAACAAGGGCAAAAGTATAAAGACCTATTATTATTATTATTATTGTTATTATTATTATTATTATTATTACTACTGCTACTGTTTAGTACTACCATTATTATTTATCATTCGGTGCAGTGAAATTAATACAGATCCTATCAGGGTTACAGATTCGGTCAGTGCTCGGGTGAAGCTGCTCTCACTAAGCCCTATCCACTTTGTGGGGTGTAGTCACAGTAGACTACTGAAGAGAAGTGAAATCCTTTCTGAAGGGGTTGGTCTTAATTTTTCCCTGAATGTTGTTAGGTTTAGTTAGTCCCTCAGGTCTGGACCTATAGGATCAGCAAGGTGCAACCACCCTTACAAGGCTTGTGCATTTTTTGGAGGGGGAGTCACAGTAGATCACTGAAGAGATGCAAACGCCTTCAGCTTTTTCCTCAGTGTTGTCAGGTTTGGTTAAACCTTCAGCTGTGGACACAGAGTTCTCAGAGTAGGACTCTGTACACTTGAGTTGATCTGCCACATTGGATCTTACATTTAAATCTGACCAGTGCAAGCAGGTTGGCCATGCTTGTTCTCAAGTTGCTATTAGGTGTGTAGTTTAGGGACACAGACTGCAAACATTTAACAAGAGATGGAGTTCCACACAGGTCTGGCAAGACTGACCTAGTCCTTTTCAATGCTTGTTAATTGATTAAAGCAGTTTGTGTGCATTAGTGGAGCTGTTAATTTGGTTTCTGGAGCCTAGGGTTAGCAACTGGGTACTGTTCTGACACTAAGCAAAAAGTAATACAGCAGCAAGTCGAACCCTCAACTAAGACTTTCCGTCCTGAAGAATCCTGAAAGTAAAAAACACGTCAAAGGTTAACAATTACTAGGCTGCAAGCAACGATTCTCTACAGTGAGAAAAAGGCTGTTTGACTACATGTACCAGCATGAATAGGAGAAGACTCTTACGGTCTTATCAGTACCAATATGGAGCTCTAACCCTTGTAGGAAGATTTTAAGCATATTGGTCCATACTGACAATAAAAGCAGTGCAGGTCCTTTTCAGATTTACTATGTGCACCATCAGAAGCCTAGTGTAAGCCAGAGATATATACATTGATTTACATGAATTAAGACACAATTTGGCTACTTGAATTCAAAGTATCTTAAGTTTCAAGATTACTTTCTTTTGTGCTGAAGCATAGAGAATTCTCCCCGCCGCTGCTGCCCTGTGGCCCTGCTCCCTCTTTTTCATGCTGTATCTGCTCCCACCTCCCAGCTTTCCTCTCCTCCCCCCTTCCTACTTAATGGCGGCCGCTGCGCTGTAGGAAGAGCAACCTCACTGACCTGGTCAGTGAACTGCTCTGACTCCGCATAGCTCCACCAGTAAGTGGAAGCCCGGTGGAAGCCCATTCTGACTTGACCTCTGACCTCGGTCAGAAGTTTGAGGCCCTCCTCCACCCGCAGGCTTCTGTCTGTGCCTTAATCCTGGTGTCTAGTGGGAGAGCTGTGCTCCTCTGCTGGGCTGCCCTCTGCCTCTTTTCTCCTCGTTTTTTTCTTTTGTGTGCTGTTTTTGTGCCTTTTGCTTTCTGCGCTTTCCTCTATCTTTTCCTCGTTTTTCTCCTCACTCCTCTCATTCTCGCATCACTCTCTCTCTCTCCTCTCTCTCCCTGCCGCTGCTGCCCCTGCAGCCCCCCCCTTATCTCTCTCATTCTCCCCGCCGCTGCTGCCCCTGCGGCCCGCCCCCTTTTTCACGCCATTCCCACTCCCGTCTCCCAGCTGTCCACTCCTTCCCCCCTCCCTACTTAATGGCGGCCTCTGTGCGGGCGCGTCGCTGACGTACCGAAGGCACACTTAAAGCAAGCCCATCTGCGCCCGTCCGCGACCCGACCGCGACCAGCGGCAGGACCCCTGGACCTCTCGCCGACCACTGCTACACACCAGCAGCACTCATCAATCTTAACCCGGGACACGACAACAACTGTAAGCAGGCATCACCAAGCAACACCAAGGGACCCTTCACCGGTCGCCACTGCAAATTCACCAGCCTCCATCACTCAAGCCCACACCCGAGGACCCACAAAACACAACACAACCTCAGATGTATCCTGATCAACATACGCTCCATCCACAGGCACGCCATCTAACTCTGGAACCTCATCGACACCACATCCCCGGATGTCGCCTTCGTCACAGAGACCTGGCTTAACCCCTCCTCGGCTCCAGACATCGCCATCACCATCCCAGACTGCTACCAGATCATCCGCAAAGACTGCACAAACTGCCCTGGGGGAGGCATTGCCATCGTCCACAAAGAGTCCCTACACCTCTCCACCAGCACCAAAGACTCGACAACCAACATGGAAGTCATCCACTTCCAGATTGCAACCAACTCTAACACCACTCTGGGCTCCCTCATCTACAGACCGCTGCCCCCCCCATTCTGCGACACCATCGCTGACCTCGCCACCAACCACGCACTCACTTTCAAGGACTACATCCTCCTCGGGGGCTTCAACTTCCACCTGGCGAATCCCAATGACAACAACTCCACTATGCTGCTCGAGAACCTCGCCAGCCTTGGACTCAAGCAACTCATCACCGCCAGCAACCACATATTCATTAGCCACGTCACCGAACTCCAATGGACTAACCACCACTGTATCCACTTTACCTTTAGTAAAACCCCCGACTGTCACCTCACTTACCTACCCTTCCCCTCCTGCAGGAGCTGGAGCAAGATAACCAAGGACCAGCTCCTCACCAGCATCAACAACTCACCCTACGATGCCCTCAACACTAACACAGCTGCCCAAGACCACATCAACTGGATCTCAGACTGCACCAACACCTTAGACCCCATCAACAAACCCTCTGACAGGAGCACAACAACGAAAGCCAATTGGTTCGCCCCCCCCCCCAAGGAGTCCAAATAAAACTGCAGATGCCTCGAAAGAAAATGGCGCACCGACAAGACTCCCACTACCACGAAGCCTTAACAAAAGCCATAAACACACACCACCAACTCATCAGGACCACCAAGAGAAACACCTTCCAGGAACGCATCAACAACAACGCACACAGCAGCAAGAAACTCTTCGCGATCATCAGCGAACTGACCAACCCCAGAGCAAACTTCACAGATATCCTCCCCTCACAAGAACTCTGCAATAGCCTCTCCACCTACTTCCACCGCAAGATAGCAGACATCTACGGTAGCTTCCCGACTCAGGACCTTCCCACGCCCACCACCGGCATATCCCTCACTGAAGCTGCTCCAAACCCCCACCACCATCGAAGAAGAAAGCCTCAACATCATGAACTCCATCCACTCCGGATCTCCCTCCGATTCCTGCCCCCACCACATCTTCAGCAAAGCAAGCAGCACCATCGCACCCAAACTCCAGCACATCGAAACTACTACCCAAACTCCAGCACATCAAAACTACCACCTTCCCAGAATTCTGGAAACATGCAAAAATCAAGCCCTTTCTGAAGAAACCCACTGCAGACCCAGACGACCTCAAGAACTTCCGGCCCATCTCTCTGCTCCCCTTCCCAGCTAAGATCATCGAAAAGGCTGTCAACAGACAACTCACCAGACACATCGAACTCAACAACATCCTGGGCCCCTCACAGTCAGGCTTCCAGAGCAACCACAGCACAAGACTGTTCTTCTCGCCGCTCCTTGTTTTTCTCATTATCTCCTCCAGCCTTGCCACCAAAAGTGGGGGCACTGGCCAGAGGGGCAGGCATCTCCACTAGCTGGGATGCCCGGGGTGCTGTAACAAAAGGCATGAGCCTTTGAGGCTCACCACCAGGTGTTACAGTTCCTGCAGGGGGAGGTGAGAAGCACCTCCACCCAGTACAGGCTTCGTTCCTGGCCACAGAGTGACAAAGGCACTCTCCCCATGTGGCCAGCAACTCCTCTGGTTGTGGCATGCTGGCAGAAACTGGTCAGCCTAGCATTAGAAGTCGGACTGGTATTCCGGGGGCATCTCTAAGATGCCCTCTGGGTGCATTTTACAATAAATTCCACACTGGCATCAGTGTGCATTTATTGTGCTGAGAAGTTTGATACCAAACTTCCCAGATTTCAGTGTAGACATACCATATACTCTTTATGGCTACCCTGCACTTGCTATGTCTAAGGTTTTGCTTAGACACTGTAGGGGCATAGTGCTCATGCACATATGCCCTCACCTGTGGTATAGTGCACCCTGCCTTAGGGCTGTAAGTCCTGCTAGAGGGGTGACTTACCTATGCCACAGGCAGTGTGAGGTTAGCATGGCACTCTGAGGGGAGTGCCATGTCGACTTAGTCATTTTCTCCCCACAAGCACACACAAGCTGTGAGACAGTGTGCATGTGCTGAGTGAGGAGTCCCCAGGGTGGCATAAGACATGCTGCAGCCCTTAGAGACCTTCCCTGGCATCAGGGCCCTTGGTACCAGGGGTACCATTTACAAGGGACTTATCTGAGTACCAGGGCTGTGCCAATTGAGGAAGCAAAGGTACAGTTTAGGGAAAGAACACTGGTGCTGGTGCCTGGTTAACAGGGTCCCAGCACACTTTCAATCATAACTGGCATCAGCAAAAGGCAAAAAGTCAGGGGGTAACCATGCCAAGGAGACATTTCCTTACACACATGCAATATGTTTTTAATGAACTTTGGTTTGTTGAGTGACTGAAGGCGACCGTGTGTGGTAGAATGAAGTGTAGCCACAGTATGATGTTGTGTGATATTGTACAAATATGCAAACTGTTTTTCTTTTAATATACATTGCATGTAATTAAAAATGACTTTTGTAATGTGTTCCATAAGTCCTGGTAGATATAACTAAAATCTGAAAGCCTATTGTAAAAAACGGTAAAATGGAAAAAGGAGACAACATTATTTCCCACCAGAAAGGCTGTGTCGACTTTAAAATTATTGAAATTTGGTAGCAGAAAAGCTAAAAAGCAAAAGGTTAAGAACACCTGAACATGAAGACTCCCTTGCAACATATGCAGACGGTATTCCCCAGTGACAGAAAGACATTACAAAAGTATAACCAGGATGGCTTAAAGGCACTCAAAAGCATATGTATCCTTGGCCAAAAGAAGTAGAATTCAATGATAGAGCAATCAAGCATGTTGTCACTTACCCTCAAAGTAAATATGCAGGAGCCAAATTTAAGAAAAGAGAAGCCAACTTAGTGTTATGGAAATTATTTGTGAGGATTCAAAAGATTTGTTACAGGAAGAGACCTCCAGCACCCCATCTGTTCCCCCACCTCCATATGACCCTTCAAGCACTGCACCTACAATGCCCAGCATCTCCCCATTACTGCAGCTGCAAGAAGCCACAGTAGGATTTGAAAACCCTAAAATTGAAACCCCTTCACACTCCCCTAAAGCAACCCCCAAGGTAACCCCATGAATACCAAAACCAAAGAGGGCAAGCACTCTAGACAGCAAATTAGAAGAGGGGATCCACAATTTTCAGGGCAATAAGAGGCACAATTCATACTACATTGAGATCCTACTTTTCCCCATGAGAGAAAAGCAAGGTGCAGAGTTCAGAGGATAGCGATGACCAATCGCAGATTTCATCAGCAGTGTTGCGGTTGTCTCAGAAAAGAAACACTTCAGGTAAGGTAATTAGGAAACAAGTGTCCACCTCACAACAAAGGGATGCAGGGAATGCAGTGTGGAGCGACTATGTGCATGGGACTATAGAGACGACGGGGCAACTTGTATCCCAAGGAAGGGAACAGGAACAAAGAAGGACTGAAAGCAGTTTGCCACCTTGGCAGAAGGAGGTGAGTGTTGTAGTCTCACCAGAGTGTGTGCAGGACTGGCTATCATGCAGTGAGGACAGGAGAGAGGCAAGTGGGGTAAAGAGAGAAGGGCATGACTATGACTGTACGGAGCAAACTCAGAGGAGCCTGGGAAAATGAGGGGACAGGACAGAATCCATACGCCAGCATGTGAAGAGCATGGGTGAATTCCTCTGAACCCAAGAAGTAAATCATCATATCTATGGTCTCCAAGAAATACCACTCGTTGACCTAGATTGCACAAGGGGAACATGGAGACTACCTATCCCGATTGATGAAAGGGGAAGAGAATGAGATGTGCTCCCTAGAAGCAGGAAGCCCAAGCTACAGAGCTTAAGCAGCTACAATTCCAAAGCACCCATGGCCAGCTGGACCTCAGAAGGGGATCAGGCGAGGGTAGGTGACGGATGACTCTCCACAATACACCCACCCAGAAAATGATTGCACAAGTGAGTTCGCACAGCACAGACCTCACCTCAAGTGAGATAGTCACTGAAGGACAGGATAGCTGGCATTTTGTTGTACCATTTGTAGACACCTTAGCAGACTGAACTGGACAAATGAGCGCCCTGGCCAGAAGAGGGGACCTTTGACCCCCACAACATGGCAAATGCTGAAGAATGCATTCTGTATGGTGAGGGTGATCCATATTGGGACTACCCCTATCTGAGGAAATGTCACATATATGGCAGAAGTGCACCAGACAGCATTATCCCTAGCACGCCACTACCCCTTTTCATCAGATGACACTGATACATAATGGCACTGGGGCATCACATTATGGGGGTCATTATGACCCCGGTGTTGAGTGGTAATGTGGCGGTAGTACCGCCAACAGGCTGGCAGTAAATACTGCCACATTATGAAAATGGCAGGTTGGCTGCAGCCAACCCGCCACTTCTCCACTCATACCGCCATGGCGGTAAAAGCCACCGAGCCGGAGATGTCAATCTCCAGGCCGGCGGCCGGCATAGTACCGCCAACGGTATTCTGAGCCTGCCTACCACCATGGATTAGTGGCATTAGCAATGCCATGAAAACCATGGCGGTAGGCCCTATCGGTGACAGGGAATTCCTTCCCTGTCACCGGTGGGCGGCTCCCCCACCCCACAACACTCACCTGCTGCCCCGACCCCCTCCATCCAAACTCAACCCCCACCCCCCTCCGATCCTCACACTCCCTGGCCCCCTCCGATCCTCACACACACACACCCACCCCCTCATACATGCACACACCCTCAGACATGCACCTAATCACTCACACTGGCATGCACGCATACTTCCAGACATGCTCGCACACATTTTTACACACAATCAAACTGACATGCAGACACGCACTCACGTCTCCATTCTTAAATGCATTCACTCACATGCATACAGCCACATAAACAACACAACACACACAGAGGCATTCACACATACACTCACACATTCATGCACACAACCAGACACACACACAACACCCCCCACTCCCCTCCCCTGTCGGAAGCCTGACTTACCTTTCTTGAGGAGGTCTTCCGGCAGGGAAGGGGCACTGCTACCGCCAGCAGCGCCCACCAGCAGAACACCGCCAGGCCATATTACTGGTCATAATATGGCTGGTGGCGTTCATCTGGAGTGGTAGTGCTGGTGGTAGCAGTGCCAGCTTACCACCGTCTGCCAGTATGATCACTGCCAGATTTCCGCCCTTCTTGTGGCGGACGTCCGGCAGTGCTCATAATCTGGCAGACGGATGGTAGCCGTGGTGACAGTATTTTGGTGGCCGTCACTGCGGCAGTAGGTGGTTTTTACCGCCAATGTCATAATGAGGGCCTATGTTCCTTAGCCACAAACGGACAAGGACAAGGAAAACCTCAGAAAACAGTTGCCACTGCTTACAGAGGAAACAGGGAAATGGATCAGAACATTTGAGAAGCAAACCGCAGGCATCACCCTGGCGGTGGGGTTGTAACAAGTCTGCCTAGTTCCCTCATAAGGGATGAAAAAGACACAGTATTTCAAAAGGCTGAAGTTAAAAATGTGACCCTCACTGACACCAGGTGTGACGGATCGTCATTTAACCTGGACAGATCTGTGGTGTGGGATCATCTGAATAAAACATACCCCAATAGACCAGACATCGGATCATTTTTGACTCAGTCTATGGAACCAAATGAGGATCCCGCACAGTACACCGATAAAGTGAAAGAAAAAAAGTAGACCCAGGAAGTGGGTCAGGGCTGGGAAGTGACAGGAGGTAATGCTGTGTCATTCTATAATGTATTTAAGAAAGAATTGCTTTCTGACTTTCAGGACAGCTTAGATGAAATAGTGGCACTGGACTGAAATTCAAGCACACATCATCCATTTTTGCAACAAATAAGCAGGAAAACGAGAAAAGCAAACAAGAAGTAGCAGAGAAAGCCGGAGCCAAATTGGTGCAGCAGAAATTAGTGAAGAAGGGAACAGCGGAAGGTTCTGTAGTGGTGGTGGCCACACAGATGAGTGTAATATCTGCGGGAACTGTCCATCCAGATAGTCACTATCTGACAGCATTCTTTTATCACAGGGTCCAGTATTTGTACTCTTGTTTGCCCCAAGGATATTGTGAATCCCCCAGCATATTCAACAGAGCAGTAAAAATGATCTGTCAAATTTTCAATGTGACAGCACTCTGTTGCAATGAGTCAATGACATATTGGTTTGTAATCCTACCGGGCAACAGTGTAGAAGGGAAACTATGGGCCAGATTTTTGTTGGCCTTGCCCCGTTCCAAAGCCACATTAGCATTATTTTTTTCACACTAATGTGGCATTAGAAGTGGAAAAATGTTGCGCCATATTGACAAAGTGTCACAATATTTGCATTGCGCCTCTTTGTTGCACCACATTATGCCTGCGCCAGGCATAATGTATGCAAGGGGTGTTACGGCACTAGGGGGGCCGTAAAAATGGCGCAAAGGAATCTATGAGATTCCTTTGCACCATTTCTATCTGCATTTTTTAACGCCTGTTAAGTGCAGGCATTATAAAGAGTCTCCCATGGATTACAATGGGCCTCTGGGTGCTTTGCAGGATTAGTGTCATAATTTTTGCCACTAATCCTGCAAAGCGCCGGACTAGCATAAAAAATTATTACGCTAGTTACCCTAACTAACGTCATGGTGTGCTATATTTTAAATACGGCGCTAACGTGGTGGTGTTAGGGGGCCCTAATGGGCGCAGGAAAAGTGGCGCTGCACTAGGTGCAGCAACACTTTTCATAAATCGGCCCCTATATCTCTTCTAACCACTCTTGCCCAGAGAGGATACAAAGTGGAGAAGGGAAAAATTCAGTATTGCGAGGAAGAAGTCCAATATTTAGGACAATTACTGTCAGCATCTGGTAGACGTGTCACACCTGAAAGGTCAGCCTCTATTTCGTAAATGTCAGAGCCAGAAATGGTAGAGAAATGCAGAGGTTTCTGGGCCTCTGTAACTACGTGAGACAATGAGTATTTGACTATAGCACTGCTATCGAGCAGGCAAGAGCTAAGGAGGATAAAATAATTTGGATACCAGAAATGAGGGAAACTTTCTAGAAACTAAAGGATGAAACAACAAATGCCCCTCTCCCGGGAACTCCAGATTACACCAAGGAGTTCTACCTATTCTGCCACTGCAATGGTCAGTTGATGACAGCTGTCCTCACATAGAAGTATCCACTAGGCCAAAAACCAATTGCATACTTCAGTGGGCTGCTGGACTCAGTCATGAAAGGACACCATCCTTGTGAACAAGCTCTGGCCACTGCAGCAGTACAGATGAGCACCCCGTAGTTATGGGGGAACAATTGACACTCTACACAGTACGCAGCACTCTGACTACTCTTAGAGTGTCAGGATATGAGGTGATACTGTCATCCTTGAAGGTTGTGAAGTATCATAGGTCAATCCTGCAACATTCTTTGCCCATCCAGTATTAAACCCAGAGGAGGACGAACACAACTGTGTGACACATAGCCTTGATGAATACAGTCAAGCTATAGATGACTCTATACTGGACAACGTTGTCTATTTTATGGATGGTTGCCCCATGATTGACTAAGAAACAGGAATAAGACACACAGGAGCAGTGGTAGTCAGTGCTCAGCGACACAACGCCTTGGATGCCCTACAGGTCATAGAAAAATTGCCCCTGTCCGCACACTATTCGGCACAGGCAGAAGAGCTGACAGCATTAATAGCAGCCCTTAAGTCTGGAGCAGGGGAAGTAGTTACAATATACTCAGATTCAGCATACATGAGAACCATGGTGCACTTCAGTATCATGAGATGGACTAGGTGAGGGTTCCTTAAATCAGATGGTAGTCCTGTGATGCATAGAGACCTCTTAGAGGCCCTAATAGAGGCACTGGCGCTACAGGCACTGGCAATTGTGAAGTGCTCAGTGCACAAAAACAGACAGGATTTCATGGCTCAGGGTAATTCGTGGATGGATCAAGCAGCTAAGGATCCAGCCAGATGTACACCCCCAAGACCCACAACCTGCCCCTGTCCTGGTGGCTCAGACTACACTACCAGAGGAGGCCAGAGCCAAGAGTACCACAGAAAAGGACAAAACCCACTAAACTGAGTCAGCAAGGTTACACCTGAGGGAACTACAGGATGTTGCGTCACCACACGAAAAGCAGTTGTGGGAAAATAGAGGGTGCATCCAGTCCGGGAGCAACCTAATGTGTAAATAGATAGCTACAAGAAAGCTAGTTATGCCACAAGCTCTGCTTGCAGTCACCCTGGATCAGATTCATTTACCAGCTCACACTTTCGGATACCATTTGGCAACCTAAATACAGCAAGACTGGTTTGTCCCTAATTTCCATGACACAATAACCATGTATCAACATGGCTGTACGATTTGTCAATAGTATTTCCATAATCCCACTCTAAAAGCGATAAGCTCCACCATTCCACAACTACAAGGTCCCTTTAGGGTCCTTCATTTGGACTTTGTGGATATGATTGACAGGTGCGATACCTACAGGTAGCTCACAGTTGTGGTCTGCCCATTCTAAGGATGGAATGAAGTAGGACCATGCGTCCATTGTGATGTCAAATCAGCAGCCACGTTCCTAGTTCAGGGAGTGATTCCCCAATGGTAGATCCCAGAAGCCATAAGATCCAACAATGGCACTCCTTTTTCTAATACAATTTTTGAACACGTGCATACCACCCACAACGTAATGGAATTATCTAGTGCCTGAACGGCCTCTTGAAGAGTAAGATCAGCAAGTTGGCACCACCCTTAATATAAAGTAGCTACACTGCTTGCCAGTAGCACTGTTTTCCCTCAGGAATACCCCAAGCTCAGACTACCACTTGACCCCCCCCATCTAATAGTGACAGGGAGATCCATCAATGTCCAAGCCCCTGCATTAGAAATAAAATTCAAGGAGAGAGTTTGTCCTAAACTCAGAGTGATGAATTGCATATATATTTGTGTGAATTGACAAAATGTGCAAAGTTCATTTCCAAACAGATAACCAAAGAACAAGAGAAGCATGTCAATGCTGAGTTCAACCTCTAAGAAGTAAAAGTGGGAAATCAAGTGTTCATACAGAAGTAAGAGATCAATTGTTCATACAGAACTTTGTTCGCCAACGCAGAAAATCTTGGATCCATCACAGCCATGTGCGTCTCGACCCAGCTGCTCACCAAAAATAATTAACAGTTCAAATGAAACAAGGGGGGGGGAAAGATTGTAATTTCTCTTTTATTTCCTCCATCTGTCCTTTCTCCCCTTTGCAAGCAAAGTACCCCCAAATTCTAATATCGTTCTTGTTAGAAGAGAGATCTCTAGTAACAGTGGGACCTCTAACGCTCATGATAAGTTGTCAGGCAACATGTGGTATCAGCACAGGTTAGTAATAGGTGCAAAAGCCACAAATGACTCATGCTTTGTGTGCTCCTTAATTCCCCACGCTATTAGTTCAGATAGACTGCACTCCACGAAGGAAGTACCACCAGACATAGCTCGCTGCCTATCACAGCTGTACTTGTGTAGAATAAAGGCCCAAATTCAATTGACGCATGTCAGAGTAGTACGCTTCCTAGTCAATGTCACAAAACACAACACATTACCGGAAGTATTTTACATCCTCACAGACAGACAAGAGATAGGAAAGGAATTCACACTCATGAGAAACAAAGGACACCGTAGATTGGACCCGGTTTGGCCTAGATCTAGGTTTCCTAGGGGTAGCATGGTCACCAACTAAATATAACTGCTATTTTGCACACCCTTTCCCCCAGATTATGTGTGCAGGCCAGGGCACAGAGTCAGAAGGTCAGGCTTTGCTCATAATCAGTGGCATCTTGACATTGAATTTTCCTGTAGGGCCATGTGTTTATTGGATGGCTCTGATGTTAGCCAGGATGCCATAAGGAAATGTACACTCATCTGGGACAAAGATATTCCATGCTATTCCTGGATAGACAGCATTGAAAGTCCTCAGATTGTCAAGAAACAAGTCTGGGGAAATGGGACCGTCGACGTGGGTCGGAATGTTGGTTGCGTGGTGACAGTCTTCTACGCCCACATGCAGGGGGGCACCTCCAGTTTTATGGATTTCTTCTGACAGTGTAGAGAGCTTCTGTATGCCCATTTACCACCTACCTGGGGAGTAATTTGCTCAATTTTAACTTTGCATGCTCCAATTTTAGTAATACCGCACTAAACAAACTTGCTTTGCATGAGCAGTCTAGCGACCTTACTACATCACAGCCGGAAGAAGAGAACTGCAGAATGCTATGGCACAAGCACCTGGAATGAAATCCCTCAAGAATACTGCTTGTTCAATGATGCTGAGCTTTTCTTTGGGAGCACCTTGCCATTTGTCCAAACTAGGGCAACCACTCATTGGTTTGAGATCACAAGGTGGGACCTCCTCACGGTCATTAACACCATGAACTAGGACTTCAGTGCAATAAAGGAGGAATTGTGTGCCCTCAGGATAATGCTGCTACAACACAGTTATATACTGGACCTTATGACGGTCATGCAAGGGGGTGTCTGTAAAAAGATAGGTACCTTGGGCTGCATGTTCATTCCAGCAAATGATGCGGGGAATGGAAGTTTGTCAGAAGCAATAAATTCACTGCACAATTTACAAACTAAAATGATAGGTGAAGGAAGTGACCCAGATAGTTTGTTTAATGGTTGGTTTTGAGCCCTACCATCCTGGATGTCGGACTGTTAGGGGCTCTGTTACCAATGACTGTGATCTTGCTACTAATATACTGTGTAATACGGGCAGTACTAGCATGTGCTAGAATAGGCACTAAGGTGGGAGGAATGTTTTCAATTAGGACACCAACACAGGTAGTGGATTCCCAAGGCAATATGTATCACCTGGTACCAAAGGCAGACCAAGATTTAGATAATGTAGTTAAAATATCAACGAGACAGGGGAATGTTGTAGGAAATTTTAAAAATAAGCGCACTACCATGAATTTGAAATGTGAAAACATTGCGAAACATACAGCACCAATAGAGGCCATACAGCTTTTCACTATCAAAAAACAGTTTAGGCCAAACCTCCACACTGACACGACTAAGGTAAAAGATTTATGCAGAATAAGGAACACAAAAGGGTCATCTGTTAAAGGCCAACTCATGTCTGGCCAACCTGCAGGTATTTACGGCATAAGCACATGAGTCCCCAGCACACTTTCCGTGCCTACAAGCAAGATGCTGGACAGTTTAGACACCGGGCACATAACTGAATTAGCCCAAAGCACATAGGTGCAAGACTTACAATGGGTACAGGGAAGAAACCACATTCAGAGCATCCAGGAGCCTCGAACACACAATGCTGTAAGCACACACTTCAAACAAATTAGGTCCACAAAAGAGCACATAAGCATCCATAGGTCAAAGAATGCTCAATCATAAGCCTATGTCAAATGTGTAATAAAGAGCGAGTAATGTCTTAAATAGGAATTCGGGGTTACGGGGGCATATGTTTCTTAGTGTTTTCTATTTTAATCTGTAACTTGCAAGTTATCTATTGTTAATCATGTGTAATAAATTATTGTACTGATTTCTTTAAAAGGGCCTGTCTGTAAACAGGCTGTTGAGAAAAACTGTCGAGGTAGGTCGTACAGGACTGAGGTGCAGTCCGCAATGTTTTTCTCCATATCGCAACAGTTAATAAATACTGTCTTTGGAACTGCCAAGAGGAGTCTGTGTGGTCATTTCTGAGTTGTGAGAGTGTATTCGTTCACACCTTAACAATGGAAAAAGTAAAAGGGAGGAGCAGGCAATGAGATAGGAAGGGACATTTAAAAGTGGATTGTTAAAGGATGTGAAAGAGGGAACAGCCAAAAACAGAAATATGCAAGAATATATGTAAGCACCGAGCAAGAGAAGGAGAGAAAATGAGGGACAAAGAAGAGAAAGGAGACGAGGTAGAAAGAGAGAAAGGGAGAGGGGAAAGGAGGCAAAGCCAGCACAAGAAAAGGGGAAATAGAGACTGTCAGCATAAGCTGGTGGTTACAGGTGGGTGGCACTGGCCCTCATTATCTGAGACGAGCACCTATTTGTCCCATCAGACTTTGACCCAAAGCAAGAGAAAGAAAACAGAAAAGGAAGAGAGGCCTGGTGGAAAAACAGAGACCAAGAAAAAAAGCTACAATGGTAAAGAACCGGAAAGAGTGTGATAAAGGGGCTGGATGTGTCTGGTGATGGATGAGACATGACTGAGGTGGAATCAAGACTATGCAGCCTTGGTAATCAGCACCACACCTTTCAAAGAGAAGGTGGCGGGCTTCTGAACAAAACCTAGGTTGAGCGGTTAGGCCTATCTTGGATAAGTGCTAAGCATTTGTGGTACTCACAGTATCAATAAATGTTGACACACACTCAAAAGAATAACACAAGACCAATTAACAAAAACAATTCAGATTTTTATAAAAAATTTAAGATCAAGATCATCAAAATTGGGTTAGTCTTTCTTAAGTTATGATTTTTCAAAGTTTAGCAACAATTGTCTTTTTGTGCATAATTATGCACCATAAGAATCAATGGAAGAAAACTTAAAAAATGCATATAAAATCAGGCAATGCATTTACCAATGTCTCCTTCTGTTTCTGGTCATTGTGGTGTCTTGTGGGCCAGCCAGAGAACTTCTGGCAGTTCAGCAGGAGCAGCTGCTGAAAGTCTTGACGCTGGTGCAGGACAGGTGAAGGTGAGTCCGGTTGGTCCCCTTGGACTTGGTTGCAAGGGGTAGAGGACCCGTAAAGCACATCTGGTACTCCACTGCAAGGGCCGGGGGGGCAGGTGCAGAGCAGATAGGTAAGGCAAGGCCTGTGCATAAAGGTGCCCTTGGAACCAGGAAGCAGGTCACTTGAAGGATGGATTGCAGGTCAGGAGGGCAAATGGGGGAAGGATAGTTCTTAGGTATCCTGAAGTCCCTTGACTGGTGCTTGCTTATGGTCCACTGAGAGTCCGGAGTGGACTTTTCTTCTGGGTCTCCGATGTTGGGGGTCCAGTACCCCTGGATATTGCATGGTTCAGCCACTGTAGGTCATAGTGCCACCAAACTTGGCACACTTGCAGGGTTTGTCCTCCAGGTCCATCAAGTGGAATTTGACCCAGATGCTTTGTCCAGTTCCTTGGTCAGAGGCCAGTCAGTGAGCTGGATTTCATTGGTTTCTGCTTCTTGGTTGCAGGGAGTGATGTCTTCATTCTGGAGGGAGGTCCTTGGCACTTTTCAGAATGCTGGAGGTCCTCTCGGGTTTTGTAGAGTCTGTCCAATGTCCAGTCAATCCCCTCAGCAGTGATTGTCAAGCCCTGGGTGCAACAGGCAGGGTTTGGCACCTTTTTCTTGGTGCAGCAGGACTTCCATTCTTGAGCCTTGGGTCTTCTTTGTCACTGGCCTTCTTGAGTCCATCGAATCTGATCCGCAGGTCTAGGTGTGCCCACTAAATACTGTACTTAGTGGGCGTTTTGGGGAGTTCCTGGTAGTGGCCAATGATCCATCTACCTTAGGGTGGCTACACCTACTATGTGACTTCTTCCTGTGAGCAGAGGTCCCTTCCCTATCCCTGATTGGCTATTTTCCTAAAATGCAATATGGAGGCAAGTGAAATGGAGAAGACATCTCACCTTCAACACCTTGTGGGTGGCCACTCCTCCTGGTCTTTGTGCACTTTCCCACTGTTGCTCCCACCAAAAGCGGGGGTCTGCAATGGGGGTGGCCATCTGCTGCTAGCAACAGGACTGGGGGTCGCGTTTCAAGGGTGGCAAGCCGTTTGAAGCGCGCACGCAGGCCGTGCTATATTCCTGGGGAAGGAGGTATAACACTTCTGTTCAGGAAGGGCATTGTTTTCTGGTCCCAGAGAGCAAAGGCTCACACCCCAGGGATCCAGAATCTTGTCTGGTGGTAGAAGGCTGGTTGGGACTGGCCAGCAACCATGCAACGGTTAGTTAGCTTTTGCAGGGGCCACCTCTAAGGTGGCCTCTGGGTACATTTTGCAATAAACTGATACCAGTTTGAATTTATTGTTCTGAGTTGCTTTGATACCAAACAACTCAGGGTTCAGGGTTGCCATCATGTAGCTGTGAAACTCGTACTGACCAGTGTCCATCACAATTATTTAAAATGTCTGCTCTGTACACTTACCATGTTCTAGGTTTGCCAAGGACACAGTAGGTGTCATGCACCTATGCACACACATGCAGGATAGTGCACCCTGCCTTAGGGCTGGAAGGCCTGCCAGATGGGTGGCTTACCTATATTGAGTACAGTGTGTATTGGACAGGTCACAAAGGCTGTGTGCCATGTCAAGTTTGCATTTTAGGATTACACCATGGCACTCAGCCTGCAATGGCAGTGCTGGGTGCATCTGGATGCATGGTTCCCAAGAGTAGCACAATCTGTGCTGCTGCCCTAAGGGGCCTACCTTTAGTACCTCATGCCCTGGGTACCAAAGTACCATTTACTAGGGACTTATAGTGGCAGCTAAAGGTGTTGCCAATTGTGCCAATGCCTCGCAACAGTTTTGGGAAAGAGATCTGGTCCAGGGAACCTGTTTAGCAGGGGCACTGGGCACTTACACCTTTGAAACCTCATCAAATACCAGGCAAAACTGGGGGTTAACCATGTCAAAAGAGGCCCTTTTTCACAGTGGTCTTACTGAAAATCTGCAATGGTGTTCCGACCAGTGTATTTAGATGTACTGGGGCTGAGCCACAAACCGCCACAATAGAGTGTTCTCCGTTGCACCAGCTGCATTCTGCAGCTGCCGCAGCAGAAGCCAATGCTGACGATTAGCTCACCATTACCAACTTGAGGGTGGGGTCCTGCAACCTCATTTAGATAGTACAGTTGTGCTGGCGGTGCATCAGCGGTGGTCCCATGATGGAGGGAGTCCATTGCCGGAGACGTTCTGTATAGTACTATGGCTGTGGCTATTGGTCGGATGCTAGCAGCCCACACCTGCTGTATATTGGACAACTGAGAACACCTGCAAAACACACTATAAAACGCATTCCATTTCAGACCATGATCCTTTGCCATCACACTGCAACAGATCATTTACCCAGCAGAAATTGCCACACAAGAAAGGTTTATTTTCTGTGTTCCTCTCCCTTTATTTGTTTGTTAATCTTTGATTATCCTTCATTTTTTGGGGTACTAGTTTTTTCACTAATAATCACAATGACTGGGAGGGAAAATCCATGTTTCACAAAGGGAGAGTTGTCTTTTATAGTGGATGGAATCATTACAGGGGAGCTACAATTGTTTGGAGCATAAGTACAAAATACAACCCTATCTCAGAAAAGGCAAATGTGGGCCAGAATAGTTGACAGAGTGAATGTTGTAACAAACGACCTGCACACGCAGGAGGAGGTTAGGAAGAGGTGGAATAACCTGAAGGGAAGAGTGCATTCCCTGCCCTACAGCTGTCACCTGGAGGCCCAGAGGACTGGTAGTAGTTCTCCCTGTCCCACCTCCTTCAACCCTTTCCCTGGGAGGAGAAGGTCTTGCAGATTTTACATCCTGACGGCTTGACAGGAGTCCCTGGTGTAGTGGAGACTGGTAGGTTTCTCTTATCAATGTCTCAACAATCAAGAATGGAGTTCTGCCTTTAAGTTAGCTGTATATAATGTTTTAACACCCTTATCAAAACAGATATATCTAAACTTGAGTCCACAAAATATGTTGTTTCATCTGAATTACTAGCATCATGGTTGTATCACTCTTTTTAACATTGTGCAATATGTGTAGTTCGATTGTGTGTTGTTCTCCATGGATCATTCCTTGCATTTGCTTAGTCACTTGCTTTCTATCAATGTATGTTGTTGTCCTCCCCCAAACAGGTCAAAAACTCCATCCATTTGTACATGAAGGAATACCACTTTTAAGTGGAATTTTCAGCAATTCACATCATACCCATATGTGTGTGTA
The DNA here is from genome assembly GCF_031143425.1 of Pleurodeles waltl. Classification (NCBI taxonomy): domain Eukaryota; kingdom Metazoa; phylum Chordata; class Amphibia; order Caudata; family Salamandridae; genus Pleurodeles; species Pleurodeles waltl. The sequence continues at coordinate 1,608,141,905 of NC_090444.1, forward strand.
CATTTGTAAATGTGTATTCACCTCCACTATAGTTATTGAAATAGATAGGTACAACTCACTTTTCAACAACTATTGTCTATGGTGTCAACAAATGACTACAACTACGATGATGTCCTGTTTTTATATCTGCAAAATAATAGTGCAATATAATATAGCTCTATATTCCTTTACTTCCATATGTGCCCATATCTCAAACACCTGTGCATTTGACAATCACCATGTGATGTAATGGATGAAAATGTCAGTTTTTGTGTTCCTCAAGCATGTTGACACCTTTTCAAACCTACACTGAATTGATGTAAATGCTCATATAATAATTCATTGTCTTTTGAATCCACGATTTCCTAACATGGGATGTGGTATGCTGAATAGAAGTAGTATCCATACACAGTGTACTTTGCATTGTCCATATGATTACAAATGCCAGTTTTTCTATTAGGTTGAAATTTAGTTTGTCTAATGTTTTTAGCCTGCTGGGCCTTGGAATGGTCTAGTACTCTAATCTACTCACCACTGTATAGGACTGAATGTCTGGTACATGTAATGTACACTTCAGAAATAACATTTTACATTTCAGGACATCTCTACAACCTCATCGCTGGAGCTTGCATCTGTGTAATCAGCCTGTATGTGTAAAACAATAAAAATCACACGAAGGCCTAATTATTCTATCAGTCTGATTTTACTTTTTAGGTTGTCCCATTTGTATCTAAAGACACATATGATTTGTCTTTGCAGACAACAGATTTTAATATCATATTGTCTGCATTCTTCTCAGGTCCATCACCCGGACTAGTGGACCACCGTCTGGCACTCAAGACACCTCCAGTCCAGTCCAGGATCAAGCCTTCAGTGAGGACTCCAACTCTGCAAGTCTCGATGATCGGAAGCAGCCTGGTCCATCTGGTTTATCCTGCCAGATAGCTTCAGTGAGTCACACTCAACCCACACCTTCACCTCTCACCTCAGCTGCAACCACATCTCAGAATCAGGATACCTCCACTTCCTGTTTATAAAGGAACTTCACACCAATCTTGTGCCCCCAGTCCTTGCTGCCATTGAGACAACACTAACACCACCTCCAGTTGTGCCAGGACCCATAAGATATGGCACACTCCCTCCAGGGCACAGAGCAGTGGGGGTAGAGGTCATGGGAGGGAATCTGTGGGCCAGCAATGTGAGGCCACTGGTGTCTTTGTCAGCCAGAACACCATTGACTGAGTCATGGGAGCAGTGCAAGGGTCCCAAGACATGATGGGCCAGGTTTGCAGCTGAGCTCAGGGAGATCTCACCAAGGAGGTGCAGAGGGAGCTCATGTTGGAAATAAGCAACCATAATGAAAAAATGAGCTCCCTGACTCAGGTGTTTTTTTATATCTATCTCCACATGAGCCGGGCTTTTCCCATAGCATCTGCCCCTGTCTGTGGTCCTTCTATATCTGGACCAGGTACCCCACTGCCAGCCACAGATAGGAGGCCCTGCCACATGAGGAGCCTGCTCCTCCCACCCAGTACTTGTGATACTGCCACCAAGGACAGTGTCATCAGAACCACCAGGAGAGGATGCGTAGACCTCCACGACCACATCCAAGAGGCCCAGATCCTAATTTCCTCCAGTGTGTGTCTAGCATTCACTCTGTGGACTACTTCAGGGACATATTTACCTTTTTGAGGACAGTTTTGTTTTATACATTGGACTCTAAACTTTTTTGCCTCTACTACTACACTTTCAACCACCATGATAGACTTTTTTCATTTTTTTATCATTTGAAACACTATTCAGTTATTTTGGGTCATGTAAGTAAATGATTTGGGCACAAACCATAAGACTGTTGTTGCTTTTTTGTGGCATTACATTTTTCCTGTCTGTCTTCACCATCATTTTGTCAAATCTATTGAACAAATAGTTATCAAAGCTGAGTTTCACAAACCATGCATAACCCCAATAGCCTGTACCATTTAGAGGTGGACACTCCATGACTTTAACACAATGGAAGAAAGAGAATTTTAGATGGGATCAAATTAAATGGGTAAACTATCATTGATGCCTGCCCTCAGCTGGAGCCAGACATCCTGCCTTCACAATAGGAATTCTACATTAATAACACCACTAGTTTACATCCTTGCAGTAACATGGTTTGAGACCACCTGACCATCACAGGACACTGTGACAGTATCTGGTGCAATTTCACAACCACCATTCAGTGGTGAAATAAACAAAAGTTCTATCAGCTATGAGGAGACACATCAACATCTACCTACACTTAACTTAACACAAATTAAAGATTTTGTCAAAGTGAAAGAAGAAAAGAATGGCTTGACATACATATGTGGTTTGAGCATGTTAAGTAGCACATATTGCCTTGATGGCAACATCCCACAAAAAAACAGGCCTGACACAATGTCATGATCTTCCATTTAAGTAGTGTCTGTACAAGATCTGTCTATTCTAAGGGGGTGTCTGCCCCAGGATCAAACATGTTCACTCTGTACTTCCCATCAGCAACATCTCACTGCAAATGTCACAACTTTGAATGTCCAAATGAAGATGACATAGTGAAAGACCCCGAAACAGAATAACAAAGGAAAATTAATGATTTCACATATGCAATTTGACTCTAATGATGACTTAAGAGGACATATATATGAAGGACAAGTAAAGTTGATCTATGCCAATATCCACAGTAATCTATTTAGGGAAACTGATCCACAAACATCTTTGCCTTGGACTTTCCTGAACTGACCATTCCTACCAAATTACTATCGCAGTCTGATATGTTCAATTTGTCACAAGTTGTTCAGAAATTGGAGATTACAGTATGTAAAGGTACACTTACACTCAAGTGAAGGAATGGTCAATAACATCTTGACCTGGATCAATTTCTTCGGTTTCACCACTGTCATCTTCATTGAGCATTTCAACATCCTCACCCAGTGGCTCTTCACAGTCTCCATCCTCTGAGATGATTGGGATGTTCCATCGCAGGGCAATGTTGGGCAACATGCAGCAGGCAACCATGATTTGGCACACCTTATCGGGTGAGTAGAATAAGGCTCCACCAGTCTTGTCCAAGCATCTACACCTGGCCTTCAGGAGCCCAAAAGCCCACTCCACTGGCCTCTGTGTTCTTCCATGGGCCTCATTGAAAAGGACTTCCCCTGGTATTGTTATATTCCTCAGCGGTGCTAACAATCATGGTCTGTTAGGATAAGCTGAGTCTCCCACATGGAAACAATATATCAATAGATTAATATCATATCAAGCCATTGGACCATCCTGAATTAGGATTCAAGGAAATGATCCTCAAGTAATATTGTACTTACTAACAAGCCAGGCCCTCTCAGGTCCACATTGTGACATTTGCAGGGATATGGTGTTATTCTGTAGTACAAAGGAATCATATGTTGACCCAGTAAAGTGGGCACACACACTTGAGATGTATAAATCAGTTAAGCAGACAACTTGCACATTGATGGAATGGAAGTTCTTCCGATTGCGGTCGACCTGTTCCCTTGCATGTGGTGGCACCAAGGCAATATGTGTGCCATCTATTGCTCCAACCACATGTGGTAGGCCACCAAAAGCGTACAATTCTCCCTTCACAGTGGCTAAATCCTTTTGTCATGGAAAATGGATGTAGCTGTTGATGTGTCTAAGCATTAAAGAAAGGACCTCATATAGCACACCACTGAAAGTTGGTTGGGACATGCCTCCGGACACTACCACAGTATACTGAAAAGAGGCAGTGGCCACAAAAGGAAGTACTGCCATGAGTTTCACTATTGATGTTATTGATGGTGTATTCATATTGTGAGGCTGGAGACCAGGATCCAGCTGGTGACACAAATCCAGGATAATTTGCTTATTTATCCGAAACTTCTGAATAACATGCCTTTCCTCCATGGTGGCAAGGTCTGGAAATGGCATGAAGACCTGAGGCCACCATCTCTTACCTATGCTTGAGTTGAAATGTCTGTTTGTATAGAAAAGAAAATATCAGCTTAAATGGTCACATCATATTTTGATAATCAACAAACAGCTTACATCTTGGGAAAATCAGGATTATTGTTGTGTCATTTATGTACATACAATGTTGTCAAATCAATTTTTATTTCACAAATCACTTTTTTACATGCTACTTATTATGTGAAACGAATACAATTGCCATGTATTATTTGCACATAATTTTAAAAAAATCTAAAGTTCTAAATACTGTCAACTGAGGTATTACTTCCTCCATGGCACTATCAATGTCAAACACAGTCACGGTTCACTTTTTAATGTGTCATATCCTGCTAACAATAGTGTCATTAGTATCTGACATTTGTATATACACTAGCCTCAATTGTGAGGGCTGGTGACACACTAATAATGTGATGCAAACCATGGGTTCTGAATCTTAGAAGTTTAGGCATGAAGGCAATGTAGATGTGTGTGGGGTTACGTGCAAAGATTGTATATGTTGCTAAGCCTTTATTGGCTCACAATGATTGTGACTAATCAGGAGTGCATATCACTTCAGGAAAGGTCTCATAGCCCTGGTCTCAATGATATTTGTAGCCTGGACTGGTAACATGAGGAGACTGAAAGGGACATATTTATTAAAAATGGTGCAGCAGCACCACTTTTCTTGCACCCCTTAGCGCCACCCTAACGCCACCATGTGTGTGCCATATTTATTATACAGCACTCCATGGCGTTAGTTAGGGAACTAGCATCTGAATTTTTGACGCTAGTTCGGTGCTTTGCAGGATTAGAGTCAAAAATATTGACGCTAATCCTGCAAAGCACCCAGAGGCCTATTGTAAGGAATGGAAGCCTTCTTTTAACGCATGAGCAGAGCAGGTGTTAAAAGTGCTGGAAAAAATGGCGCAAACAAATCTCTTAGATTTCTTTGCACCATTTCTTTGACCGCCCTAATGGGGGATAGCCCCCCTTACATACATTATGCCTGGCACAGGCATAATGTAGCGCACAGCATCACAAAGTGGCGCAATGCATGCACTGCACCACTTTATAAATATGTCATGGCATTTTTGGCCATCTAACGCCACTTTAGTGTAAAAAAATTATGCTAATGTGTCATTAGAATGGCACTAGGCCCTCTTAAATCCCGGCCATAGTGTTGAGGGTACTCAACAGATCACTGCAAATCAGAATTTCCTAGGAACCTCTAAATGTTTGAAAAAATGTACTTACGGTTTGGTGAATGACTGAGAGCGGTGCAACAAAATCACTCAAAACTTCTTTTCAGTCATCCATACAGGCCAATGTCCATCAAAAGCTGGATATCTGTAAGGCCATCACTAAGAAGGTGCGAACCCTGGGGGTCCATATTTGGCGCAAAATGAGGAGGTAATGTAGGCCCTATTACTGGTGACATTGCAAACTGCGCAGTTACAGTTTATGTATCAGACTTGACATTGGTAAGTTGGTGCTCTAACAGCATAATAATTAGTGTTGGAAATGGCCTTTCTGCAGGGTCACCCCAAACTTTTTCCCTCTCTCCTTCTCTTTTTCTGACCTAATTTTTGCTGGCTTTAGGCCTCTGCACTGCATGTGTGTGCAGTTTCACTGCCACTTCGACTTGGCATTTACAAGTACTTGCCAAGTCTTAAACTCCCCTTTTTCTACATATGTCACCCCTAAGGTAGGCCCTAGGTAGACCATTGGGCAGGGTGCTATGTAGGTAAAAGGCAGGACATGATCATGTGGGTTCTATATGTCCTGGTAGTATAAAACTCCTAAATTCATTTTACACTACTGTGAGGCCTCCTATTTTCATAGGATAGCATTAGGGCTATCCTCAGTTACTGTTTGAGTGGTAGCTCCTAATCTGAAAGTAGTAGCCTGGTCATATTTAGTATGGCCAGAAGGTGATACCAAATCCTGCTTAATGGTGAACTTAGATTTTATGTTACCAATTCAGAAATGCTACTTTTAGAAAGTGAGCCTCGCTCTACACTTAAATCCTTCTGAGCCTTCCAATCTACGTCTGGCTAGGTTTAGTTGGCAGCTCCCTGGTGCATTTCACCTAAATAACCTCAAACACAGGATGCTCAGTCACACTTGCACACATCTGCATACTGAATGGGTCTTCCTAGGCTGGGAGGGTGGAGGGCCTGACACTTACATGTCAAAGGACAGTAGCCTGCCCTCACACAAAGGACTGCCACACCCCCTATTGGGACCCTGGCAGACAGTATGGAACCGAAAGGGAAACATGTGCACTTCAAAACCACTCTTTGAAGTCTCCCCCACTTCAAAGGCACATTTGGGTATTTAAGCAGGGTCTCTTTCCCCACTGACTCAGACACTTCTTGACCTGCACCTGAACTCTGTCAGAAGAACTGCTTGGCTGCCCAAAGGACTCTGTACTGCTTTGCTGCAAAGGATTGCTGCCCCGCTGTTGCCCTTCTGCCCTGCTGGCCTCTGACTGTTCTGGAAGGACTCTGCCTTCCCCCACAAGTGCTCTGCAAGGGCTTGGATTGAGCTTGCCTCCTGTTCTGGGGTCTCAGGGACTACAAAGACCTCCACTGCTAGCTTTTTGCGAGTACACTTACTTTAGGGACATCGGAATGGCTTCAGCGACACCAGCGATGCCGCAGCCTGCTCCCACTCTGTGGACCTTGCTGCACACAACGACTTCAGCCTGAAATGCAAGTCTGACATCTCCGCGACTCTGCTGACATCACTCAGGGTCAGCACAATACTGTGAACCCGTCTTGACGGACCGGAACTAGCAACCTCGTTGGGTCAAAAGAAATCGACACGTCACAGATGACGCCAATGATGCTATATAGCCCCATTTTTAACTATTGTGTTTTCTAGGTGCTTTAGTTGGGTTTAATCTTTAAAGAATTCAGAACTTTGATTGTGTACACAGGATCATCATTGTTTCAACAGTATTTTATTCAGATAAATATTCTTTATTTTCCTAAACACCTGTTTGGTGTCTTTTTGTGGTGGTTTCTCTGTGTTACTGTATGATTTATTGCACAAATACTTTATACTTTGCCTTCTAAGTTAAGCCTGACTGCTCAGTGCCAAGCTACCTGCGTGGAACCGATGCCTCTCTCCTCAGATGCCATAAGGGACTGACGCCGCACCAACTCCAACGACGCCTCTTTTCGACTCCGGGTGTCGTCCTTGTTCTTTATTTTCAAAAGGTACTGTACCTGGGGGTCCATGTGAGTCCGTGACCAGCACCAGTTGTTGTGAATGATTTATTGCACAAATATTTTACACATTGCCTTCTAAGTTAAGCTTGACTGCTCAGTGCCAAGCTACCAGAGGGTGGGCACAGGATAATTTAGATTGTGTGTGACTTACCCTGACTAGGATTGTGGTCCTTACTTTGAACAGGGTGTGTACCTCTACCAACTACAGACTCCATTTCTAACACATATTTATATATATATATATATATATATATATATATATATATATATATATATATATTACCTAGTGGCATTTGCCACTAGGTAGTTATAGTTAGCCTTTTTTTACTTGCCTATATCTTTGGCACCAGTAGACGCATCTTCACAATTTCTTTTTTTTAAATGACACTAATGGCTGCTACTGTCTGGAAAGTTCTGGTGTGATATGTCAAGCAGGGGCTGAGAAAAAGGGGGTTCCCAAAATTAGTTTTCTCCATGTTCATAGCGGCTGAACCACAGAACAGATTTACACCAGATTTGGCAGAAAGCTAATTCTTGGTCCAGAAAGCAGCCTTTTTTTGTTATTTGATGTAAATCTATTCAGTACTTTTTAAAATATTAAAGAAAACACAAATTTGTATACAAAGGCTCATGAAGGCTCCACTAATGTTCTCTGTCTCATGCTGAGATCTGATTGGCTGCCAACATTTCAACAAGGAAGTGTTGGCCACCATCGTGGGACTCGGCTTCAGTCCCGGAAAAAAAAGATAAAAGAAAAAGAAAAGGGGTCAAAGTAGGGAAACTCTGACCCCTTAGCTCTGGTGCTAGGGTCCCAGAGGGAACCCCCCCTGAGCAAAAAAGTTATTTAAAAAAAGGATTTTGCTACAATCTTGTGATGAGTTTGTGCATCTGTGGTGAAAATTTTAAAAATCAAGCGTGGTCTCCCGTGTTTGTTTTAAGAAAGCCCCCGGGTGGGCCAGGTCCTGGGGGCATGTCAAAACTAGGAAGGGGTGCACAGGGACCCCCTTCTAGGTCCTATTTATGCCCCACAGACCATCACCTCCCTGGGGCTTCAATGAATAGTATGTGGGGGCGAACAGCCCCCCTGCATGCCAGGGACCACCACCACCCCAGTGCAAAATTGGTTAATTATACTGAGCCCCAGGGACAACCACCTTCCTGAGGCTTGAATGAATAGTATGCAGGGGGGTCCGGAACCACTACCTCTGCAGTGAGAAAGATTGGTTGATTATACTATGGGGGGTTTGCAGGATCCACCTGCAGCACTGGGGACGCCACCTCACTGGGGCAATTTATGCACAATAAGGTGCGGTGCATGGCCTCCTCGCAGCCCCAGGGACCGACATCTCCCGAAGGCTGAATTAAAAGAATGAAGGGGGTCTGTCTCAGGTCCCCAGCCCCGGGGATCACCACCCCCCTGAGGTTAACTTTAAGGTTGGAGGGAGCCGTTGGGCCACCCTCATGCAGCCAACTTGCTAAGTCCAAGGGTCCCACTCCTGGGACATAGCTGATTGCTTTCACTTGGTGGGAACTTTGACAGCTTGTGCCAAGCCAGAGCAAACATTCCACTTCCAGCAAACGAGAGCTGTCAAACAGCTCTCGCTTGCTGGAAGTGGAGGTTTCCTCTGTTTCCCTGCCTGAAGAGATACAGACAGTGAAACAGAGGAAACTATTGCTCTCACAGAGAGAGAGCTGTAGGTTTAGCAACTTCCTGTCTTTGAGAGCAATGTCGGCTCCACAGGAGGCGAGGAGCCTGGTGGGGTCACGGGGGCTTGAGGCTCCCCTGCAGTCCTATAGGCTGGATGGGGAGGGGAGGTTGCATGGCCCTCTTCCTCCAATTGTTAAAGTCCAGGCCCCGGGGGATGCGGTCCCCGGTGCTGAAATCGAACGTGGGAGGGGTCCACACAGCCCCGCTCCTCCACACTGCACATTTGACCAACGAGATAGCACTTACTAACTAACCAGTGGAAAGTGCTCCAGTTGGGTAGAAATTTGTGCAGACTGTGGACTGTTGTTGGATAAAGGAGCAGGTAAGCTTCCACCTTAGCCATGAAGATCATTCCAGATTGAATTTCAGCATGAATAACTTACAAATATAAATGTAGCAGGTGCCCTAGTTGAAGCTCCACTTCTGGAAAGGATAAATTATCCTAACTACTGGGCTTGGTGAAGGCAAAGCAAGTGTGCATACTCTGCGATTCCATGTTGAAAAACAATCTGAAAGCCTTCGTGGAGGTTAATAGATCTTTCATCTATTGAAGCGCAATCAGATACTCTCACACCCACATAGACCCTCTCACACCCACACAGACACTCTCACAGCCACTCATATACCCAGAGACACCCTTTCACACCTATTCTTACATCCAGAGAAACAGGACCTGTGGCCAACTCTCACTGCGCATGGCCAAAGGCCATGTGCAGCGTGGGGTTGGGTGGTTGGCTGCAGGGCCAGGCCACAGGCCAGGCCTTGTGACAAACCCCAGCCATGCACGGCCGAAGGCCATGTATGGCGATGGTTGGATTAACGTAAAGGAATGAAAACTACTTTACATTTTAAAAAAACATAGAAATTCACTGAAAAATCCAAAGGTTACAGAATTATAGTTAGGAAATATAATTTAAAAAACTTAGAAGTTCACTTAAGAAGCCAATGGTTACAGTGACTTATAGTTAGGTTCAGAATTTACTTGCATAAAACTATTGATTTTCAGCAGTTATAGTTAGTTATTTCAAGTAACTAGAACTCGTGCCCTATGGTAACTACAACTTGCGCCCTCGCCATGCACTGCTAGTTACTCCAAATATTACAGCACTCATGACAACTTTTATAATGTCAATACAAATATGAATGAAACATTAGAAGTTAAATTATTGAATAAAGAACTGTGCATGGCGGGTGCGTAAACTACAGGAATGTGCAGGGATCTACACACTTCTTACCTCTCTGCTTTCCACCATATGTCTCAATAAAAATGCTACCCCTCTTGTGTGCCAGGGCCTAGTGCCTGCGGCAGGAATGGATCATCCGAGAGTCATTAGTAGTCGGCATGCAAAGACTACCGTTGACTCTGGTGTGATCTATGGAAGGTACATTGAATAGTAGAACGTTTATTATTACCTATTGGATTTTGCTACATTTGTGCCTTTCAAATGTAAGCCAGTGTATAAGAAAGATGACATTTTGAAAGATAGCCTCCAAATCATACGTTAGTATGGATACCCACAAGTTCAGAGATGTAGAAATTACCACTGCTCCTAAAATCTATATCATGTGCCCATTTCAGAAGTACATGTTTCTTTGATACCCATTTTTCACTCTGCCTATTTCGCTATAAGAATTGGTCTATACTCTTTACTCAATGAAAAAACATTGTACGATGCACCTCAGTTGTTGGCTCTGGGTACCTTGGGTTCTTGAAGAACCTATAAATCCTACATATTCCTGCAACCAGAAGGGTCTAGCGGACGTTATAGCATATTGCTTTTGTCAATCGGCCAATGTGACAAAAAGTTACTGATGAAAATGTCACAGATGCCTGTTTTTTCCTACTAATTTTTAATAGTTCTTTATTTCAACAGTTATATCCTTGGCAAAATCTTGAGGGATCTACACAAATGATCCCTTGCTGAATTCTGTCTAATTTGTGGAAATCTATAGCATTTCTTGATCACCTATGGGTTACATATTGGTTTCCACCACATACTGGAAGTAGGTTGAGAGCCCAAAAAATCAGGAAAATAGGCTACCTCTTTGAAAAATGTCAAAACTGTTCTACAAAATAAGGTTTTTAGATTCATGGTGATCTTAGTACAGCCAACCATTCGTGGATGCCATATTTAGGGACAAAAACAGCAATGTTTATCTGGAGCACTTTTTCCCCTACTTTTTCTAGAAAACTAAATATTTTACTATATTTTGCCTATTTTCCTGGTCCCCTCCAGGGGAATCCATAAACCCTGGGCACATTTACAATCTCTAGGATTATTTGGAGAAAAAAAAACACAAATTGGTGTGGATAATTTTTTAGAAAAAAGTTATGCAGCCCTAAGCACGAACTACCCGTAAGCCAAAAATGGGCTCAGCACTGGGGGAAAGAGGCCTAGCATTCAAGGGGTTACTGTTTTCACACCTGATGTCAGGACAGCAGCTTCCACCAAAACAAACAGATCCAAGAAATGGATAGTTTGGGAAGCGTTGTCTTCAAGTTCCCAAGAGCCTTTAACGTAACACATCACTGCACCAACAAAAGCTAGACCACAGTTCCAAAAAGAACTTCAATATGGCGCTTGAACCTGAACAGCAGTTCAGTGCTGAAATTCCTTTTAATTCTGATTTGACTACCGCTCAGAAAGCAATCCCTGAACTGGTATTTGAGAATTAGTTTCTTGGTGAAAAGTTTCATTAAGGAAATTATCTTAATGAAAACAACAGATGAGTCACAGTAAACATTTTCAAAACATAGGCCCTCATAATGACACTGGCGGTAAATGCCGCCTACCGCCATGCTGACGGCCGCCAACATATCGCCACGGTGGCGAATAGCCGTTCGCCATAATAAGACACACACACACCAATCCAACAGATTACTGCCACATACACAAATCCGCCAGCCCAAAGGTCAGTGCAAAAGTGGAGGTCCCAACACCCATACCATTACGCCAACAGAACAACGCCCACCATATTATGATCCATGAATCATCACAGCATATATTCAACGGCGGTGAATCATTGGCAGTACATACCGCTGCGCTCAGAATGGACACTCATATACAAAACATCAAAACATTGGCCAATACTAAAAACACACAACTGACACCCATACACACACCACACCCACCCACACCACTATAAAATACACACCCACATTACCCACAACCCTTTATGATTACAAATCATTGCCACCAGACTGACACCAAGACCATTTACACAACTAGACACACACCACTTACACCCATACATCCCTGACGCACCCCACATTTTGCACCCCACCACATTACTCAACACACTCTCACCAACACACACCACACAACACCCATGTCCCCAAACAGGCACCTCCCTTTCACTGAGGAGGAGTTAAGGGTCATGGTGGAGCCACAGCAGTTTGGAGAACAGGTACAGCAAATATCCGTTGCAAGGAAGATGGAGGTATGGCGGAGAATCGTGGACAGGTTGAACGCCGTTCGACAGCACCCAAGAACAAGTGATGACATCAGGCAGAGGTGGAACGACCTACGGGAGAAGGTACATTCCATAGCAACAAGGCCCCAGCTCGTCATACAGAGGAGCAAGTTTTGGCATTACTGCATCATAAGGGACACACTGGAGTGGCCGGAGGACTGGACACTGGTAAGTAAAAATTTACTGCTTATCACCCCCCATACCTGCATGCCATCACAACCCCTCACCCTCACTCTCATCACTCCACTCCACCCCATGCACTGCACCAATGCAGATGACTAACCCCAGTGCCAAGCCCTGCATGCCATACCAATGCATGGACAGCCCTCCCAGCCCTGCATCGACCCATCACCAAAGCATGCACAGCATAGGGAAGCTAACAATCCAGGTGGCAGGGCAACACCAACGATAAAGGGGAAGCCAGGAATGTACAATATGTCATACTCATGAAACATAATACGTCACTTACATCCCCACAGGTAACCAGCCAATGTCAGTGAAGAGGAGGTGCCATGACTATCCAGTCCCCCAACAGAAGATGCCCCCAGTGATGACAGTAACTCTGGACTTCAGGATCTTAATGAGCTGCCTGGCCCAACAGGGACTACTGGACAGCCGATCACCCAAGCCCACTCACAGACCACCACAGAGACTCCCCTTCAGTGTCCAACACCACAGCACCCACCCAGCGTACCCACACCTCTGTCCCCAGGACACGTCAATCAGCAGTGTGCCCACCTGTACAGGGACCCAAGGCCACACCTCACACCCAAAACAATCAGGGACCTGGGGTCAGTGGCACTGGGCACACCGCTCAGGGGACAGGGGCACAGGCAAACAGGGACACTGGAAGCACTGCTGTGTGCCAGGGGAGGACATGACCAGGGAACCGACTCTCCAGGAGGCAATCTCTGAGATCCCGGGAGCCTACCAACATTCCTAGGACACGATGGGCCAGATCCTTGACAAAGTGCAGGAGAACAGGCGGCTGCAGGAGGGACAGTATCAGGGGATCAGGGAGGACTTGCAGGCTATCAACACCACCCTGATCTCCATATCAGGGGTGCTGGCAGACATGGCCAACATCATGAGGGAGGCAACAGCACACCAGAGGGCCCCTACCACTAGCCAGTCCATTGACCAGCCCTCCACCTCCGCTGCTACTAGTGGACAGGAAGCCCCACCACAGGACCGACAGGCCACCAGCACCCCTCCCCCTGCAGAAGGTGAACCACCCCACAAATGTTCCCTGCGATCCAGGCAGAAGCCAGAGACACTTGCCAAGTCCCCCGCCAGGAAGTGAGACTCTCCTGATTGTCCCCCTTGTTTCCCACTCAGTCACCTTGTCCACCTTGAACTGTTGTTGCTCCCCTTTCTATGGCCCCTTGGACACTGGACCTGTGCTACAAACAGACTGGAACAATACCCTGGACTTTCCTCCATCATCACCCCATTCTATTGCACCTTCCCCTAAATTTCAACTGGACTACTTGTATGTCATGTATTGAAAATGTGTGTTACAAAGGGGGTCTTTGGTTGGCAGTCAGATTACCCCCTGTCCAAGCAAGGACTCTCACTCTAGTCAGGGAAAAAGAGAATCACCCTCAGCTAACCCATGCTTACCCCCTTGGTAGCTTGGCACCAGCAGTAGGCTTAACTTCAGAGTGCTAGGTGTAAAGTATTCGTGCCAACACACATAGGGGGTCATTCTGACCTCGGCGGTAAAAGGCGCCTACCGCCGGTCAGAAACCCTCCATAATCCCGCCGCGGTCGCGGAAACCCGCCACGGTCATTCTGACCCGCAGAAGGCAAACCTCCGAAAATCCGACCGCCACAACAGACCGCCAGACCAGCGGTCGGCGGAAAGGTGGAGGTGACAAAACCTCCACCGTCACGCCAACAGAAATACGCCCATGCCATTACGACCCACGAATCCACGCGGCGGTCATTCAAACGCGGTATTCCATTGGCGGGACACACCGCCGCGGTCAGAATACACACAAACGAACAAAACTCAGCCACATTGGACGATTTGAATCCCACACACCTGATACACATACACACACCACTCCCACACACACAATACGATATAAAACAGCCACCCACATCACCCACAAACCCCTACACTAAAAAATTCGTAAAGAAGGCAAGAGCGAGACACCAGCATCCAAAAAATAACAGCCACAGCCACTCAACACCATCACCCACACACTATCCACACACAAAACAACACACACCACCACACTCAACTCACTTAAATACACATACTCCACCCCACACATCATACACACCACCCCATGGCACCCCAAAGACAACCCCGCTTCACAGACGAAGAACTCAGGGTCATGGTGGAGGAAATCGTTCGGGTAGAGCCCCAGCTGTTCGGCACACAGATACAATACACCAGCATTGCCCGGAGGACGGAGCTATGGCAGAGGATTGTCGACAGGGTGAACGCAGTGGGACAGCACCCCAGAAATCGGGAAGACATCAGGAAGCGATGGAGCGACCTACGGGGGAAGGTGCGTTCCATGGTATCCAGGCACAACATCGCCGTGCAGAAGACTGGCGGAGGACCCCCACCTCAACCCCCACAATTCACATCATGGGAGGAGGAAGTCTTGAACATCCTGCATCCTGACGGCCTCGCAGGAGTCGGCGGAGGAATGGATACTGGTAAGTTGAAGCTTCAATACTGCTTCCCCCCCACCTGCATGCCAAATCAGACCCCAACCCTCACCCCCATCCTCGAACCCCACCCTCACCCCCACCCCCATCCTCACCCCCACCCTCACCCCCACCACCATCCTCACCCCCACCACCATCCTCACCCCCACCCCCAGCACACCTATTCCCCGCCAATGTCTCACCATCACAACCCACACATCCCAAAACCTAGGCCTGCATGCGTCCACTAAGCATGGACACCCATCACCAAAG
This sequence comes from Pleurodeles waltl, assembly GCF_031143425.1. NCBI lineage: Eukaryota > Metazoa > Chordata > Amphibia > Caudata > Salamandridae > Pleurodeles > Pleurodeles waltl. Next base: position 1,608,157,208 of record NC_090444.1, read on the forward strand.
CATGCCCAATGCATATACACATCCCCCCCACAAGCCACCCTCACCAAAGCCCCCACACACGAATGCCAGCACTTGGGGACACGAGAACCCACAGATACACCCATATGCCACACATTGAAACTATAACCATACCTCTATACCCCTGCAGGACCCGACCGTCAACACACCGCGGCGGAGGGGCCAGAATTATCCACACCCCCACCCAAGAGGCCGTCAGCGATGACAGCAGCTCTGTCGACCTGGACACCGATGACCAGCCCGGACCATCGGGGACCTCTGGACAGTCGGTTCCCCTCACACAGGCCCAGGCCACTACAGACCCAAACCCCTCTGGGAACACCAGCACAGCTCCCACCCAGCGGGCCCATGCCTCTGTCTCCAGGGCGCGTCAATCTGCGGTGTGTCTACCACTACAGGGCACCCAGGATAACCCACCACCCCAACAACAACAGGGACCTGGGGGCAGTGGTAGTGGGCACACCGGCCAGGGGGCAGAGGCCCAGGGAAACAGGGGAACTCGGAGGGCAGCTGTGCGACAGGGGGGGGAGGAGAGGCCCAGGGAACCCACTCTCCACGAGGTCCTCACCACCATCATGGGAGCATACAACCGCTCCCAGGAGACGATGGCGACGGTACTGGCCCGGTTCCAGGAGATCCAGGTACTGCAGGAGGAACACTATCGGGGGTACAGGGAGGACATCAGAGCCATCAACACCACCCTGGTTACCATGGTAGGGCTGCTGCAGGACCTCGTCAACAACAGGGCGGACACTCAACAACACCCAAGGGCCCCTGCCACTAGCCTGGACCAAGAACAGCCAACCACCTCCGCCGGCGCTAGTGGACAGGAGGCCCCCGCACAGCAGCAGCCCACCAGACCCCCACCTCCTGCAGGAGAAGAACCACCCCGCAAGAGGGCCCTGAGATCTCGCAAGAAGACAGAGTAGGATGTCAAGACCCCCGCCAGCAATGGATACCACCTGATGTCATCCCACTGTCCCACATTGTCACCCTGTCCATCCTTGAACTGCCCATGCTCCATCTCTCCACAGGCCTCTGGACAATGCACCTGTGTGACTGTTACTCTGGACTCTGCCATGGACATTCCTTCACCATAGCCCCCACCCACTTGAAACCACCCATCCCATTTTGAGCACTTAAATAAACACCTATTTTGCACCAAAATATCTGGAGTCTGGCTGTGATTTCAATAGATTGTAATTGACATGACAGTGCAAATATGTCCTTGTACATGGTGAAGTCAACAAACAGCTGCCACAAAGCTGTAGTCCATGGGGAAACGAAGCACAGGACTCGTAGTGGGGACCCCAGATCTGAAATAGGGAGGGAAAAGCCAAAACTCAGTCATCATACACTGGGGCAAATAGACAGGCAGCAGAGATGCTGGAGAGTAGTTAACATTTACTAAATTATCTTTGAAATGTTACCTGTGTCCTATTGGAAGTACTGTTCAATGATTCTGTCCCAGTTGTCTGTTTCAGCCCCGTCGTCTTCCTCCTCGTCACTCTCCTCAGGTTCCACCGCTGCCACAACACCACCGTCTCGACCATCCTCCTGCAGGAAAGGCACCTGGCGGCGCAAAGCCAGGTTGTGAAGCATGCAGCAGGCCACGATGATGTGACACACCTTCTTAGGTGAGTACATTAGGGATCCACCTGTCATATGCAGGCACCTAAACCTGGCCTTTAGGAGGCCAAAGGTGCGTTCGATCACCCTCCTAGTACACCCATGGGCCTCATTGTACCGTTCCTCTGCCCTGGTCCGGGGATTCCTTACTGGGGTCAGTAGCCACGACAGGTTGGGGTACCCAGAGTCCCCCACTAGCCATACACGGTGTCTCTGTAGCTGTTCCATCACGTAAGGGATGCTGCTATTCCTGAGGATGTAGGCGTCATGCACTGACCCAGGGAATTTGGCATTTACATGCGAGATGTACTGGTCAGCCAAACACACCACCTGGATGTTCATTGAATGGTAATTTTTTCTGTTCCTGTACACCTGCTCCCTGTCTCTTGGGGGAACCAAAGCCACATGGGTCCCATCAATGGCACCAATTACGTTGGGAATATGTCCAAGGGCGTAGAAATCACCCTTCACTGTAGCCAATTCGCCCACCTCAGGGAAAATGATGTAGCTCCTCACGGATTTCATCAGGGCAGACAACACTCTGGATAACACCTTCGAAAACATGGGCTGAGACATCCCAGAAGCAATTCCCACGGTTGTCTGAAATGACCCACTTGCCAAGAAAGGGAGTACTGACATGACCTGCACCAGAGGGGGAATCCCTGTGGGTTGGCGGATGGGGGACATCAGGTCGGGCTCCAGCTGGGCACACAGTTCATGGATAGTGGCACGGTTAAGACGGTAGGTCAGGATAATGTGGCGTTCTTCCATTGTCGACAGGTCCACCAGCGGTCGGTACACGGGAGGATTCATCCGTCTCCTCGCCCAACCCAGCGGACGGTGCCTAGGAAGGACAACATGGAGCACACAGTCAAGCAACCCACAGGTACGTACTCACAGCTAGCACAGTAAACGATTCTCTATGCAGTGAATGGCGTGTCTGAGTGGCTAAGCAAGGCCTAGGCCTGTGTGACGCAGTTGAAATTGAGCCATTTGGGCCCTGGAAATGGCGGCTGCCTGACCTGTGAAGTGTGACAATGGGATGTGAGGTCAATGCGCTGGCGTGGCACACCGCGGCGGGCGGCGGGCCAAGACCGCGGCGCCAAGCCGCATTGGTTAACATTGAAGCCTATGGGTTTCAGGAGCCAATGGCGAAGGGCGCCGGCGGTGGCGGGACGCACCGCCGCGGTACGCACCGCCGCGGACGTGACCGCCATTTTCTATCTACTTATCCACTTGCGACTTGAACTTTCACAGGAGAGGACCTATACTGCAAGTGTTGCTGTGACCTCGGTCTGGAAGGGACAATGGCTGCTGCACCTGGGGAAAGGGCCCCTGCCTTCACTGGAGAGGAGTAGGAGAAACTTGTGGATGGGGTCCTCCCCCAGTATGCGCTACTCTACGGTCCTCCAGACCAACAAGTGAGTTTAATTCAATATGGATTTGGGGCCACTGGCTGGCTTGGGGGCCTGGCGGGGGGCCTGGCGGGGATGGGGGGCATGTTGGGCCTGGCGGGGGGCCTGGCGGGGATGGGGGGCATGTTGGGCCTGGCGGGGGGCATGGCGGGGATGGGGGGCATGTTGGGCCTGGCGGGGGGCCTGGCGGGGATGGGGGGCATGTTGGGCCTGGCGGGGGTCATGGCGGGGGGCCTGGCGGGGATGGGGGGCATGTTGGGCCTGGCGGGGGGCATGGCGGGGATGGGGGGCATGTTGGGCCTGGCGGGGGCATGGCGGGGATGGGGGGCATGTTGGGCCTGGCGGGGGGCCTGGCGGGGATGGGGGGCATGTTGGGCCTGGCGGGGGTCATGGCGGGGGGCCTGGCGGGGATGGGGGGCGTTGGGCCACTGGAAAGGAAAATGCTGACAAACTTGAACGTGGTATTTCTCCCTCCCTGTACGTGTCACATAGGTCCGCGCCCATGAGAAGATCGGGATTTGGCGTGCCATCGCCAAGGAAGTCCGGACCCTGGGGGTCCACCATCGACGGGGCACCCACTGCCGCAAGAGGTGGGAGGACATCCGCCGCGGGACCAAGAAGACCGCCAAGTCTCTGCTGGGGATGGCCTCCCAACGTAGGCGGGGTGCCTGCCGTCAACTGAGCCCCCTGATGTTCCGGATCCTGGCGGTGGCCTACCCTGAATTGGATGGGCGCGTGAGGGCAGCACAGCAGACACAAGGGGGTGAGTACAAGCATTATCTACTCTGTTGTCGCGCAGTGGAGGTGTCTGGTTGGGGGAGGAGGGCTGGGGGTCCCCCTAGGCCAGGGCGATATCTGTAGGCTGGGCACCCCCGTAAGCCCCTGTGTCCCCAGCCACCACCCTCAGTAGTTTGTCAGTACAGCCATCCCTGGGCCGTGTCATCCATGGGTGCAGTTGTCAACTCTAGGCGTGTAGGGCATGTTCCACGGAATGCGTAGCGGACCCCAAGTGCGCAACTTAGTGCAGGGGGCATCTGTGTCTGTCATGTCCGCTAACTGTACCGGAGATCCATGTACTCAATATCCCTTTATTTCTCTCTCCCCCCCCCTTTTTGTTTGTCTTTCTGTGCTTGTGTGCATCAGCATCATCAGGCGGAGGAGAAGTGGCATCGGGGTAGGAGGGAGCTGCATCTCACATGGCCCAGGAGGGCCATGCCACAGAGTCAGACTGGACCAGTGAGACGGAGGGCGAGGGGAGCTCCACGACGGGGACGACTGGACGCTGCAGCGACACGGACACGTCCTCGGAAGGGGGCTCCCTTGCGGGGGTGGCACCATCCGTGCCCCCCGCCATTACAGGTACAGCCGCCACCCAGCGCACCATCTCCGCCCTCCCAGCAGCCCCTCCGCGTTCGCCCCGTGCCCGCTCTGCCAGGAAGCCGGGCATCTCCTTCGCCCCAGGCACCTTAGGCCCTGCCCCTGTTACCCCCGCTGCCCTCAGTGAGGAGGTCATTGACCTCCTCCGAACGCTCATTGTTGGGCAGACTACCCTTTTGAATGCCATCCAGGGGGTGGAGAGGGAGGTTCATCGTAGCAATGCGTACCTGGAGGGCATTCATTCGGGTCAGGCTGCCCATCAGCGATCGTTCCAGGCTCTGGCCTCAGCACTGACGGCAGCCATTGTCCCTGTCTCCTGCCTGCCTCTACTAACTCCCTCCTCCCAGTCTCCTGTTCCTCTGCCTGTCCCACCCACACCATCAGACCAGCCTGCACACACCTCAACACCCAAGAGAAGCTCATCCAAACATAAGCACCACAGATCACGCAGACATTCACACACGCAACATTCCGATGCAGACATGCCAACAGTCACTACCACCTCTGTGACCCCCACCTCCTCGTCTCCCTCCTCCCTCCCTGTGACGTCTACACTCACACCTTCATTCACCTCACCATCAGCCAGTGTTTCCATCACCAGCACACCCTCCACTCCAGTCCGCACACGTGCAGTCACCACCCCCACTGCCATTTACACGTCCCCTGTGTCCTCTCCCACTGTGTCTGTCACCCCCTCTTCCACACCACACAAACGCAGCCACCCACCCACCCAACAGCCATCCACCTCACGACAGCCTATCCCTCCTGCACCCAAAGACAGCAAACGTGACTCACCTACAACCACATCCTCTCCCTCCACTCCCATTCCCACTGTACCTACCACTCTCCATTGTCCCAAGAAGCTCTTCCTTGCCACTACTAACTTCTTTCCTGACCCTGAGCCCCCCCCTCCTTCTCGTCGGGGTAAGAAGAGCACCTCAGCCACCACCAGCCCTGCAGCCCCCTTGACAAGGGTGCAGGGGTATTGGAGCCCGCCAGCCCGCATGTCTGGATCTTCGCCCAGCAGCAAGGGGACAGCCAGCCCACCCCCTGGGAAGAGGAGCAGAAGGCGGAAGGGGCGCCGCAGGAGCCCGCCTTCTACATCCCCCCCGGACACCACCCAGAGACAGTCACCAGCCACAGCTCCAAAGGGAGGAAAGGGCCACAGGCCGACGACTAAGGAGGGCAAGGGCAGCAAGTCGGAGAGGTCAGGCAGCAGGCCTGCTGCCCAGGAGGAGCCCACAACCCCCATAGCCGCTGCCCCGGGAGGAACCGGCACAGCTGCCCCGGGAGAGCCCACCACCCCCATAGCCGCTGCCCAGGGAGGACCCAGCCCAGCTGGCCAGGAGGGCCCCACCACCCACAGCCCAGGTGGGCAGTGAAGGAGCACCATCCCCGCTGCCCAGGAGGGCACCACCAGGCAATTAGCAGTTGGCCATAGACCGTCCGCCGTCTCAAGAACCGCTGAACTGGGCCCTTCAAGGCAAGGACCGCTGAACTGGGCCCTGCCGTCTCAAGAACCGCTGAACTGGGCCCTTCAAGGCAAGGACCGCTGAACTGGGCCCCGCCGCCTCAAGCACCGCTCCGCTGGGCCCCGCCGTCTCAAGAACCGCTCCGCTGGGCCCCGCCGTCTCAAGAACCGCTGAACTGGGCCCTTCAGGGCAAGGAGCGCTGAACTGGGCCCCGCCGTCTCAAGAACCGCTGAACTGGGCCCTTCAAGGCAAGGAGCGCTGAACTGGGCCCCGCCGTCTCAAGAACCGCTGAACTGGGCCCCGCCGTCTCAAGAACCGCTTAACTGGGCCCTTCAGGGCAAGGACCGCTGAACTGGGCCCCGCCGTCTCAAGCACCGCTCCGCTGGGCCCCGCCGTCTCAAGAACCGCTCCGCTGGGCCCCGCCGTCTCAAGAACCGCTGAACTGGGCCCTTCAGGGCAAGGAGCGCTGAACTGGGCCCCGCCGTCTCAAGAACCGCTGAACTGGGCCCTTCAAGGCAAGGAGCGCTGAACTGGGCCCCGCCGTCTCAAGAACCGCTGAACTGGGCCCTTCAAGGCAAGGACCGCTGAACTGGGCCCCACCGTCTCAAGAACCGCTGAACTGGGCCCTTCAAGGCAAGGAGCGCTGAACTGGGCCCGCCGTCTCAAGAACCGCTGAACTGGGCCCTTCAAGGCAAGGAGCGCTGAACTGGGCCCCGCCGTCTCAAGAACCGCTGAACTGGGCCCTGCCGTCTCAAGAACCGCTTAACTGGGCCCTTCAGGGCAAGGACCGCTGAACTGGGCCCCGCCGTCTCAAGAACCGCTGAACTGGGCCCTTCAAGGCAAGGACCGCTGAACTGGGCCCCGCCGTCTCAAGAACCGCTGAACTGGGCCCCGCCGTCTCAAGAACCGCTGAACTGGGCCCTTCAGGGCAAGGACCGCTGAACTGGGCCCCGCCGTCTCAGGAACCGCTGAACTGGGCCCTTCAAGGCAAGAACCGCTGGCCCTTTGGCAGACGTGGCAGGGCAGGATCTATCTCGGGCAGGGCTGCAGGATGTCCTCTGGCCAACTTGCCTCCTCCAGTGGCAGTGGGGTCTGTTATGGACTGTATGGACTGTGGCTTTGCTCTCCCCAGGATGGCCCAGTGGGCAGGCCACCCACTGTATGGACTGTATGGACTGTGGCTTGGCTCTCCCCAGGATGGCCCAGTGGGCAGGCCACCCACTGTATGGACTGTTTGGACTGTGGCTTTGCTCTCCCCAGGATGGCCCAGTGGGCAGGCCACCCACTGTATGGACTGTTTGGACTGTGGCTTTGCTCTCCCCAGGATGGCCCAGTGGGCAGGCCACCCACTGTATGGACTGTATGGACTGTGGCTTTGCTCTCCCCAGGATGGCCCAGTGGGCAGGCCACCCACTGTATGGACTGTTTGGACTGTGGCTTTGCTCTCCCCAGGATGGCCCAGTGGGCAGGCCACCCACTGTATGGACTGTATGGACTGTGGCTTTGCTCTCCCCAGGATGGCCCAGTGGGCAGGCCACCCACTGTATGGACTGTTTGGACTGTGGCTTTGCTCTCCCCAGGATGGCCCAGTAGGCAGGCCACCCACTGTATGGACTGTTTGGACTGTGGCTTTGCTCTCCCCAGGATGGCCCAGTGGGCAGGCCACCCACTGTATGGACTGTATGGACTGTGGCTTTGCTCTCCCCAGGATGGCCCAGTGGGCAGGCCACCCACTGTATGGACTGTTTGGACTGTGGCTTTGCTCTCCCCAGGATGGCCCAGTGGTCATGGAGTCCCCTCGTGGATCTGGCGTCGTGTACTCAAGTGGCTGAGGTGCCCCCCCTTCCCTTCCCCCTGAGGTGCCTGTCCTATTTTCTTTCTGATGCCCCTGCAGTGTTCTCTCCGTGGAGTTCTTGTCGTGGGACTGGGCCTTGCCCCTTTGCACAGGACGCCTGTGATCCACGGACAGTGGTTGGACTACATTTAGTAGCTGTATATATTTTGTACATAGTTTATTTATTTATTGGGATTACTGGTGTACATATTTCAATATATCTGCCCGTTTATGATCTCTTCTTTTGGTCTTTGCATTATTTCGGAGGGGGGTGGTTTGTGGGTTGTGACAGTGATCTGTGGGAATGCATTGATGTGTGTGTTGTAGTGGGTGTGGGTGGGTGGGTGTGTGCCGGTAATCTTTTCCCTCCCCTGTGTCGTAGGTGCAGTACTCACCGATGTCTTCCGCGCCGCCGGGCGTGCTCCTGGTATATGAGCAGGAATAGGAGTGCGGGGATGACCTGCAACTCTGGTTCCATACTGCCGGAATCTCGCGTGGAGTGCGTAGAGGTGAGCGTTTTCCCGTTCGTAGTCTGTTTCCGCCGTGTTCTTATCGGCGGTGCTCCCGCCCCGGAAAAGGTGGCAGATTGGTGGGTCGTAATAGGGTGGGCGGTACATTGTCTGCCGCCTGGCTGTTGGCGGGAACCGCCGCGCTGTTTGTTTGTACCGCTGTGGCGGGCGGAGTGTTAAGTTGGCGGGCTGTGTTGGCGGTTCCCGCCAGGGTCAGAATTGCATATTTTAGACCGCCGGCCTGTTGGCGGCTTGGCCGCCGCTTTATCACCGACCACCAGGGTCAGAATGAGGGCCATAGTAACTTAATGAAAACACTACAAAATGACACAACACAGGTTATGAAAAATAGAGAAGATTTATCGAAACAAAACAAGACCAAAACGAGAAAAAAACATAATGCACAAGTCAAGTTATCAATTAAAAAATCAAAAAGAGTCTTCATGTAGTTTTAAACACACACTAACACTGTTAGTGTGAAAATGTACCTTGGGAGCGTCAAAAATAACCCTGCACAGGCATGTGTGTGTAAAAAAGGGCTTGCGATGCATTGATTTCACTCACAAGCGAGACTTTGCGTCGTTGCGGTCAGCACTGATTGCGTTGCTTTTACACTCCCAGCGGTGTTTGCGTTGGAAATCCAGCCGCACGATGATCAGAAAACCACGCAGCACGGGTTGCGATCTCACCAGCCTCTGTCAGCGATGCTGCACGTCATTTCCCCAGCTCTGTGCATCCATCTTCTGGTCGCGTTGCAAGCGAGCGTCAATTTTCAGCCGCGAAGCTGGCGGTGCGTCATTTTTCCAGCCGCAGATCGGAGTCGCGTCGATCTTTTCCCTGCGTGTTGTGGATTTCATCCTCTTAGGCTGCCAGCTTCTCCTTTCAGGGTACCAGGAACTGGATGGGCACCACTTGGCAGAGTATGAGTCTCTCCAGAGACTCCAGGTGCTGGCAGAGAGAAGTCTTTGCTGTCCCTGAGACTTCAAACAACAGGAGGCAAGCTCTAAATCAAGCCCTTGGATATCTTCACAAGAAAGAAGGCAACACAAAGTCCAGTCTTTGCCCTCTTACTCTGGCAGGAGCAGCAACTGCAGGATAGCTCCACAAAGCACAGTCACAGGCAGGACAGCTCTTCTTCCTCGGCTCTTCAGCTCTTCTCCAGACAGATGTTCCTCTTGGTTTCCAGAAGTGTTCGAAAGTCTGTGGTTTTGGGTGCCCTTCTTATACCCGATTTCTCCTTTGAAGTAGGCCTACTTCAAAGCAAAGTCTCTCTTGAATGTGAAATCCTGCCTTGCCCAGGCCAGGCCCTAGACACTCACCAGGGGGTTGAAGACTGCATTGTGTCAGGCCAGACTCAGCCCTTTAAGGTGTGAGTGACCACTCCTACCCTCCCTCCTAGCACAGGTGGCGCATCAGGATATGCAGGCTACACCCCAGCTCCCTTTGTATCACTGTCTAGTGTGAGGTGCAACCAGCCCAACTGTCAAACTGACCCAGACCGGGAATCCACAAACAGGCAGAGTCACAGAAATGGTATAAGTAAAAAAATGCTCACTTTCTAAAAGTGGCATTTTCAAACACACAATCTTATAATCAACTTTACTAAAAGATGTATTTTTAAATTGTGAGCTCAGAGACCCCAAACTCCACATGTCCATCTGCTCCCAAAGGGAATCTACACTTTAATCAGATTTAAAGGTAGCCCCCAGGTTAACCTATGAGAGGGACAGGCCTTGCAGCAGTGAAAAACGAATTTAGCAATATTTCACTATTAGGATATATGAAAGACATTACTATGGGGGTCATTCTGACCCCGGCGGGCAGCGGTCGCCGCCCGCCTGGAGGGAACCGCCATTTGGCCGCTCTGCGGTCAAAAGACCGCTGGGGCCATTCCGACATTCCCGCTGGGTCGGCGGGCGCTAACATTGTTAGCGCCCGGCGGCCCAGCGACAAGGCGGCCTGCAACACTGAAGCCGGCTCCGAATGGAGCCGGCGGTGTTGCAGGTGTGCGACGGGTGCAGTTGCACCCATCGCGCTTTTCACTGTCTGCAAGGCAGACAGTGAAAAGCAGGCTGGGGCCCTGAGAGGGGCCCCCTGCACTGCCCATGCCAGTGGCCCCAGGACACCAGTTCCCGCCAGCCTCTTCCTGGCGGTGTAAACCGCCAGAAACAGGCTGGCGGGAAGGGGGTCGGAATCCCCAGGGCAGCGATGCCCTGGCGGATTCGCCCAGCCGGGGCAAAACTGGCGGGAAACCGGCGGCCCCAGTTTTCCGACCGCGGCTTTTGCGCCGCGGTCGGAATGGGCTTTGAAGCACCGCCAGCCTGTTGGCGGTGCTTCAGTCGTTCTGCGCCCTGGCGGTCCAAGACCGCCAGGGTCAGAATGACCCCCTATATGTCCTACCTTAACCATACACTGCACACTGCCCTTGGGGCTACCTCGGGCCTACCTTAGGGCTGTATTACATGTAAGAAAAGGGAAAGTTTAGGCCTGGTAAGTGGGTACACTTGCCAAGTCGAATTTACAATTAAAAACTGCACACACACACACTGCAGTGGCAGGTCTGAGACATGATTACAGAGCTACCTTTGTGGGTTTCACAACCAGTGTTGTAGGCCCACTAGTACCATTTCATTTACAGGCCCTGGGCACCTCTAGTGCACTGTACTAGGGACTTAGTAATAAATCAAATATGCCAATCATGGATAAGCCAATTACATACACATAGTCCAGCACACATCAACAACCTGGGAAACAGAGGCAAAAAGTTAAGGGAGACCACGCCAAGGATGAAAAAGTCTAACACGTGTCCCCCCAGCTGAAAGTGGGGAGCAACTACCCAACCTCATGAGAGTTCTCATCTCTAAGGCAGAAGAACCTGGACAGACCATCAGCATTGGTGTGCTCTGTATCAGGACGGTGTTCCACCGTAAAGTCCATCCCCTGTAGGGAAATGGACCACCTCTACAGTTTTGGATTCTCAGCCCTCATCTGCATTAACCATCTGAGGGGCCTGTGGTCAGTCAGAACTTGAAAGTGAGTCCCAAACAAGTAGGGTCTTAGCTTCTTCAGTGCCCAGACCAGAGCAAATTTTTCACATTCTATGGCACTCCACCTACGTTCCCTGGGATGTAACCTCCTGCTAATGAACGCTACGGTTCGATCTAGGCCCTCTTCATTAAGCCCCAATACCATGCTCTGAGGTGTCTGTTTTCACAACAAACTCCTTGGAGTAGTCAGGTGCTTTCAGCACAGGCGCTGTGCACATGGCAGCCTTCAGGGCATCAGAAGCGTTCTTGCAAGCCTCTGTACAGATCTCCTTTCTGGGATTCTTCTTAGAAGTCAACTCAGTCAAGGGGGTAACAATGGTACCATACCCTTGACAAACCTCCTGCAGTATCCTGTGAGACCTAAGAAGGCTCTCACTTCAGTCTGGATCTTGGGAGGCTCCCAAGCCAGAATTGTATCAATCTTGGGCTCTAGGGGTGCCACCTGGCCACTACCCACCTTGTGTCCCAAGTACACCACAGAACCCTGCCCTATTTGGCACTTGCATGCCTTAATAGTGAGGCATGCCTTCTGCAGGGCCTCTAACAACCTCCAGAGGTGTTGCAGGTGTTCCTCCCATGTGGAAATGAAAACAGCAATGTCATCCAGGTAGGCGGCACTGAACTCATCCAGCCCAGCCAACACCTGGTTGACCAACCTCTGAAAGGTGGCAGGGGCATTCTTCATCCCAAATGGCATGACTTTAAATTGAAGGTGTCCATCTGGGGTAGAGAATGTTGACCTCTCCTTGGCCCCCTCAGTTAAGGTAATCTGCCAGTACCCAGATGTTAAGTCAAACGCACTGAGGTACTTGCCAGCTCCTAACCGGTCAATGAGCTCATCAGCTTGGGGGATGGGGTGTGCGTCAGTGTTGCTGACCGCATTGAGTCCCTGGTAGTCCACACAGAACCTGAGTTCTGGAGTGGCACCAGGTGCAGCAGCCTTTGGGACCAATACCACTGGGCTGGCCCAAGGACTGCTGGAGTGGTCAATAACCCGTAGGGTAAGCATTTTGGATACTTCATCCTTAATGCATGCCCTGACCCTGTCAATCATCCTGTAAACTTTTTGCTTAATGGGCGTACTGTCCCAGTGTCCACATCATGTGTGCACAAGTGTGTGACTTCTGGGATCAGGGAGAACAGCGAGGCGAACTGTCCCAACACGTGGCAACAGTCACTCTGCTGCTCTTTGGTCAGGGAGGGGGAGAGGATCACTCCCTCCACAGACCCATATTTTTCTCCTGCAGACAGGGGGTCAGGAAGAGGCTTACACTTCTCCTCCACCCCATCATCTTTCGCCAGGAGCATGGACAGTTCAGTCTGCTCAAAGTGAGGTTTGAGGCAGTTGACATGCAGGACCCTTAAAGGGTTCCTTGGAGACTGCAAGTCCACCAGGTAGGTGACTTCACTCTTGTGCTCCACCACCTCAAATGTCTCAGTCCACTTACCCTGGAGCACCCAAGGCTCCACTGATGCCATCATCCACACTTTCTGACCAGGTTGAAACTCAACCAGAGTGGCATTCCGGTCAAACCACCGTTTCATATCCTCCTGGCTTGCTTCTTGGTTCTCCTGAGCGAGACTCCCGAGGCGGGCAGTCTGATTTCTCAAAGCCAGCATGTAGCTAAACACATCCTGGGGGGGTTTACTAGGAGCTTTCGCCAAAGCTTCCTTCACCAGACTCAAAGGTCCCCTCACAGGGTGGCCATAGATGGGCTCAAAGAGACTAAACCCAAGGCCCTTTTGAAGCACCTCCCTGTAAGCGAACAGAAGGCATGGCAAGAGGACGTCCCACATCCACCTCAAGGGCTCTGACAGGCCCTGAATCATGCCTTTCAAGGTGCGGTTGAATCTCTCAACCAGACCATTACTTTGGGGGTGGTAAGGTGTGGTGAACTTGTAGGTTACCCCACACACTTTTCACAGAGACTTCATATACGTGGATATGAGGTTGGTACCCCTATCAGATACCACTTCCTTGGGGAACCCCATGCGGGTAAAAACCCCCATCAGTGCACGGCCCACCACAGGGGAAGTGACTGACCTCAGAGGAATGGCTTCTGGGTACCGGGTGGCATGGTCACCAAGACCAGGATGAACCTGTTGCCCAAGGCTGTCTTATGGGTCCAGGAGCCCCACAATGTCAATACCTACCCTCTCAAAGGGAGTACTAACCACATGTAAAGGTTGAAGGGGAGCCTTACATTTTCCCCTACTCTTGCCACTTGCCTGGCAAGTTGGGCAATACCTATAGTGTGCAGCAGATTGCTTGCTCATCTGGGGCCAAGAGAAATGGGAGACAAGCCTCTTATAGGTCTTGTCCTGCCCAAGATGTCCTGCCAAAGGCACATCATGAGCCAACCCCAGTAGGAAGGCCTTGAAGCACTGGGGTACCATCATACGAGCTGACCCATACAGGAGGCCATTCTCCCAATAGATCAGGTGAGTACTGGGCTCCTCGCCAGCAGCCTGGGCTGCAGCCTCCTGCCGCAGTCCTTCTAGAGTAGGGCAAGTTTTCTGTGCTTCATAGAATGCCTCCCTGGTGGGTCTCCCTTCCTGCTGCCACTGGGACAGCTCAGGGACCTCCCCAGTTCAGCCACCTGTTCCCCTGTAGGTTCCGGGGCGTCACCCTCAGGCTCTGCCTCGTCCCGAACCATGGGAACTTCTGGGGCCGGTTTCCCACGCCCCCTCCCTTCCTCTTCTTGGCGGTCCCCTGGGCCACTGTTTCAGGCTCCTGGGGCTCTTGACTACCCTGACGGGCTGCTATTGACTGGGTGGATACGCATACCCTCCCAGGCAGACCAAACATCTCCAATTGAGACCTGTGCTCCACCTGCTTCCAAGGGGAATCCTCCAGGTCATTGCCTAGCAAGCAAGCAATAGGCATGGTTGGACTCACAGCTACCTTCAAGGAACCCGAGACCCCCCCCCCCCCATTCAAAGGGAATCTGCGCCACACTGCACAGGCGCTCTGAGTTGTCCACTGCAACTACTTGGTGAAGTACTCGGGGATCAATCTGCTCTTCAGACACCAGGTGAGTCCTCACTGTAGTCACACTGGCTCCTGTGTCTCTCAGAGCCTCCACCCTCTGTCCATTGATGGTCACCCACTGCCTGTACTTCTTAGTGTTCTTAGGCATGAGGGTACTCTGGACCATCTCACTGTCCCCTAGTGAGACAAGGGTCATCTCAGCTGGCTCCCACCCACCTGGAACCACCTCCTCCCCAAGCGCTACACTGGCCCAACCCTGGGACGGCGCACGAGTGGGTGCCAGTGTACTTTTGGGGCATTTGGGGTCCCCCCTCACATGACCCAAATGGTCATATGCATAGCACTTACGTGGGGGACCACCTGCCACTGACTTTCCTTTGAGAGAACAATGGCTTCTTCTCACCTGGGTGTTGGGAATCCTTACCCTGGAAATCAGTTTGGGGCCCTTTAGAGAACTCCCCCTGTTTATCCTTACCCCGCCTCTCTTCTGAGAGGGACCCTGCCCACCCTTGGCATGGTCTCCCCCATACCTCTTCTGGACCCTGGTGCTCTCCCAGCTGTCCGCTTCCTGTGCAAGCTTCCTGGGATCAGTCAGCTTGCTGTCAATCAGGTGCTGGCGCAGCTCTGGAAAACATAAACTGTACAAGTACTCCCAAGCAATCAGATTGTAAAGCCCCTCATATGCCGTTACGTTACTGCCCTTCACCCAGCCATCCAGTGACCTGCAATAAGAATGAACACACTCCAACCATGTTTGGGATTCCTTCTTCTTGTAGGACCTAAACTTATCCTTATAAGGATCAGGGTGAGAGCATATTTTGTTAGTAGGGCATCCTTCATGATAGTGTAGGTGAGATTCTGAGCATCCCCTAAGGCTGTCAGTGTATCCCTCCCCTCTACCTCAAAGTGCTTCCACAGACCCACCCTCAATGAGCTTCAGGGACCAGATTCATGTGGAGAGCAGACTCATACTCCTTGAACCACAAATATATGTCATCCTCCCTCTTGTAATCCTTCACTCGGTCTTTTGGGATGTGTACCCCTCTTTCAGGCTGCACTGTACTATTGCTGCCACCATCTCTGGCTCCTATGATCTAACTCTTTCAAGCTAAGCTCATGAGCCAGCCGTAGCTTCCTTTCCTCAATGGCCATCCTTCTCTGTTCCATCTCTAGACCGAGCTTCTTCAGCTCCAATTGGTACTCTTTCTGCCTGTCAGTTTAGGCCTGGCAAGTGGGTACACTTGCCAAGTTGAATTTTACAGTTACAACTGCACACACAGACACTGCAGTGGCAGGTCTGAGACATGATTACAGAGCTACTTATGTGGGTGGCACAACCAGTGCTGCAGGCCCACTAGTAGCATTTGATTTACATGCCCTGGGCACCTCTAGTGCACTGTACTAGGGACTTACTAATAAATCAAATATGCCAATCATGGATAAGCCAAATACATACACATTTTTGTAAAGGAGCACTTGCACTTTAGCACTGGTTAGCAGGGGTAAAGTGCCCAGAAAACAAAAACAGCAAAATCAGAGTCCAGCACACATCAACAACATGGGAAACGGAGGCAAAAAGTTAAGGGAGACCATGCCAAGGATGAAAAAGTCTACCAATGTGTATTTATGGAAACAGTTACATCCATTGCAAAAAATGAACTGTACATTGTGAGAGAATAGAAATAATGACCTGTAGCTGGCTGTAGTTAGCACATCAGTACAAAGTTGTTATAGCACCAACATCTGTAAAATGACAAGCCATAGGTGACAGTAAGTAGAGGTAATAGGAAGTTAATGCCATTATGCCACAGCCACACCAATAGTCATAGAAGTGTGAAGTTGCACTGTCTCATCTGTGTGTCATTGGAAGTACTGACGGATAACTGATGTGCTGTCCTCATCCTTATCCTCAGCCTCTTCATCCTCACTGTCATCAGGGTCTACTGCTGCCACAGGGGCATGTCCTGTCTCCTCCTCCTGCAGAAAGGGTACATGGTGTCTGAGGGCCAGGTTGTGCAACATGCAGCATGCCACTACTATCTGGCAGACCTTCTTAGGTGAGTAGCACAGGGGTCCACCTGTCAGATGGAGGCACCTGAACCTGGCCTTCAGGGGACCAAAGGTCCTCTCAATGATCCTTCTGGTTCGCCCACATGCCTCATTATAACGTTCCTCAGCCCTTGTCCTGGCATTCCTCACAGGGGTCAGCAGCAACAATAGGTTTGAGTAGCCAGAGTCACCTGCAGGTATTGAGGGACAACATTTAGCCACACAATCCTATGGGGTCAACAGCAGAGGCATACACTAACATACAGTGAGAGGGGACCAAGGCCCACCTATTAGCCACACCCTGTGCCTCTGTAGCTGGGCCAACAAATTTGGGATGCTGCTATTCCTCAGGGCAAAGGCATCATGCACCGACCCAGGATACTTAACATTGACGTGGGAGATGTACTTGTCTGCTATGCACACCATCTGCACATTCAGTGAGTGGAAACTCTTACGATTCCTGTACACCTGTTCAATCTGGTGGGGGGGACAAACACAATATGTGTACAGTCAATAATATTGGGGATATGTCCCATTGCATAGAATCTGGCCTTCACAGTGGCCAAATCTTCCACCTGGGGGAAAGCAATGTAGCTGCACACGTGTTTTACCAGGGTGAACAAGACTCTTGACAGCAGGATTGAGAACATTGGCTGTGACATTCCTGCTGCCAAGCCCACTGTCACTTGGAAAGAACCTGTTGCCAGGAAATGGAGCACTGATAGCACTTGCACAAGAGGGGGGAACCCAGTGGGATGACAGATGGTTGAGATCAGTTCAGGCTCCAACTGGGCACACAGCTCTGTGATTGTGGCCCAGTCCAGACTATAAGTGAATATAATGTGCCTGTCCTCCAGTGTATCTAAGTCCACCAGGGTTCTGTACACGGGGGTATGTCGCCACATCCTATTCATCCACAGCGGTAGGTATCTAAGGGACACAAGAGTGAGTAGGCTGTCACAATTGGACCAACAAACCCACAACAGGAGTCCACATGGTTCACTTATGTATTGGGACAGTGTTAATGGCTAAGTGTGTGCCAATCTAATCTGTGACGCAGTAATTGTCGATATGCCTGCCCCCCCCTAAAATGGCGACCGCCTGTCCTTTATGTAGGGACAGGAGGAAGTGAGGGAACTCCGCCGATGTTGGCCGTCGTGGCAGAAGGCGGTCTTGCACCGCCATGTAATTCCTCATTGGATAATATGGGGCTCTATAGAGTACAATGGGGATCTACGCTGGCGGTGACGGTGTACACCGCCATGGACGTGACCCCCATTTTCTATCTGATTCCTCACTTGTTTCCTGACCTTCAACAGGAGAACACCTACACTGCGTGTGCTGCTGTGACCTGTGTCTGCAACTTACCATGGCACGTGTGACCAGGGAAAGGGCACCAGCCTTCACTATGGAGGAGTTGGAGCGACGGGTGGATGGGGTCCTATCCCAGTACGGACAGCTGTATGGGCCTCCAGACCAACAGGTGAGTACACTTTGGACACAATGCATGTGGGAAGGATGCATGGAGATGTGCTTGCAAGCATCGTGTCATCGAGGGGGTGGAGAAATGTCTTGTGGCGGAGTACATGTTGTGCACTAGGCTATGTGTGTGCCAATGGTGATGGAAACAGTTATGGTGGGCCATTTGTGTGACAGGCTGGACTGTTTGTTTAATGGTTTTCTCCTGTCTGTATTGCCTCTGCAGGTCAGCGCCCATCAAAAGAAGGGTATATGGCATGCCATCGCTAAGGACGTGTGGACCCTGGGGGTCTATGGCAGGCGGAGCACCCACTGTCAGAAACGGTGGGAGGACCTGAGACGCTAGGCACGGAAGACCACGGAGGCCCAGCTGGGGATTGCCTCGAAACAAGGAAGGGGTGCCCATTGGACCCTGACCCCCCTGATGGCCCGCATACTGGAAGTGGCCTACCCTGAGCTGGATGGGCGCTTGAGGGAATCACAGCAGCCACAAGGGGGTGAGTACAGTGGGTATCAATACATATTTTGGCTCGTGGGGTGGTATACAGGTGGTGGATGTGTGTTGGTGGGTGCCCCTAAAGCCAGGGCAGACATTGCAGCGTGGGTCATCTGAAGGGTAATGGGTGTATGGCAAGTACAGGTAACCTAGCTTGTTAGCATTCCTTTTCAGCCAGGGCATCGTGGGTCCCAGGAGTGCTGCAGTTGCCGGTGTATGCTCCTCATCTTGCCTTAGTGACTAGCCATATCACTGGTAATGCAATGCATAGTGCTTAAGCCTGTTCCCTGTGTAACGGTGATGTGTATGCCAATAGTGGTGTTGGTGCAGTCATTGACCCAGTGTATCATTTTGTCTCTCTCCCCCCCTTTCCTGTTTGTCATCCTGTCCTTGTGTGCATTGGCATCATCTGGCGGAGGAGCAGGGGCACCGGCGACAGAAGGAGCTGCATCCCACAGGACCCAAGAGGCTGAGTCCACCGACACCATGGGAACCAGTGGGACCCAGGGCGAAGGGAGCACCACGGCAGAGACTGAAGGAGATAACACAGACTCAGATACCTCCTCCAATGGGAGCTCCCTGGTGGTGGCGGACACCTCTGTGACCACCCCAGGTACAGGTACAGCAGCCACCCCGTACGAGCACCGCCCTCCCAGCAGCCCCTCAGTGAGTTGCCTGTGCCCGCTCACCCAGGAGGATGGGCATCTCCTTCTCCACAGGCATCTCAGGCCCTGCATCCAGTGAGCCCTGCTTCCCTGAGTGCGGAGGCTATTGACCTCCTGAGATCCAACTCTGTAGGACAGTCAACCTTTGTGAATGCCATCCAGGAGCTGGCATCCCAGATGCAGCAATGCAATGCATTCCTGGAGGGCATTCACGGGGATTGGTGGCCCCACAGAGATTGATTCAGGCTCTGGCCTCCTCTCTGATGTTCATTTCAAACACAAATATAATAAATACCCTGAAAACAATCATACAGCCAGAGACTTTATTAACAGCAGATTGGTGACGTACATTGGAAAAGATTAAAGAGCCTGACTGGCAACTCAAGACTGGAAGCTGATAGTTGGCAATTTGGGTCACACTTGCAGCTGCATAACAACTTGCATCTGACAGTTAACTTGTAAAACAGTATAAACACTGTATAGAACTGGTAGGTGTAGGAAAGTGGAGTAATAAGTGGTGTGGTGGATAGTCCTCACAAGGTATTGTAGGAAAGTACCCTCTTTTTTGCATGGTTACCCCCACTTTTTCCCTGCTGTCAGTGTGTTTTTGACAGTGTTCACTGGGATCATGCTACCGAGGACCCCAGTGACTGTGCTCTCTCACTTTAAATTTGGTTGTTCCTGACTTTGAGAACCTCACAGTTGGCATACTGGTGTCCCCATGTAAGTCCCTAGTATACTGTACCTACATACCCATGGCATTGGGGCACCAGGAGTTCCCCATGGACTGCAGCATGTATTATGCCACTCATGGGAGCCCATGCAAAGTGAGTCTGCAGGCCGGCCATTGCAGCCTGCATGAAAGGGTGCATTCACCTTTTTCATTACGGAACACTGCACAAGGTCACTGTAAGTCACCCTTATGGCAGGCCCACCTAGCCCAAAGGGCAGGGTGCAAGTGCCTGTGTTTGAGGGCACCCTTGCATGAGTAGAGGTGCCCCCACAAACTCCAACTCCATTTTCCTGGACTTCGTGAGTGCGGGGAAGCCATTTTACCTGTGTACTGGACATAGGTCACTACCTATGTCCAGCTTCACAATGGTAACTCTGAACCTGGGCATGTTTGGTATCAAACATGTCAGAATCATACACCAATACTGTTGCCAGTATTAGTTGTATGATTCCATGCACTCTGGGGGCTCCTTAGAGGAACCCCAGCTTTGCTGCTACCAGTTTGCATGGTTTTCGCAGGCAGCACGCGCTACTGCCATGCTACAGACAGGTTTCTGCCCTCCTGCTGCTTGAACAGCTCAAGCACACCAAGGCAGAACAAAGGATTTCCGATGGGAGAGGTTGGCAACACCCTCTCCTTTTGGAATTAGGTGGTACAAGGCTTGGGAGGGGTAGCCTCCCCAAGCCACTGGTATGCTTTGAAGGGCACATTTGGTGCCTTCCTTGCATAAACTGGTTTGTACCAGTCCAGGGACTCCTGGTCCCTGCTCTGGCATGAAACTGGGCAATGGAAAGGGGAGTTAGCACTCCCATGTACATCACCACCCCAGGGGTGGTGCCCAGAGCTCCTCCAGGCAGCCTCTTGGCTCTGCCATCTTGAAACCAAGCTGGGCAGAGCCCTCTGGGAGCAACGGAGTGACCAGGTCAGGCAGATGACATCACACCTCCTGATAGGTGGTCACCCTGCTAGGCAACCAATCCACCTTTTAGATCTATTTAGGGTCTCCCTCTTGGGTGGGTCCTCAGATTCGATGTGCAAGATTCCAGCATGACTCCTCTGCAATGTGTACTTTGAATTCTGGCCACTGGAACCGCAACTAAACTTCACAGGATCCTACAATCTGCAGCTCCAGAGACAACTTTGCTCTGCAACAGTGTTTCGCCAGCTCCATCCAGCAACTGCAACAATTCCCTGACTGTACATCCTCTGAGGGTGGCAAGTCTTCAGTCTGCATCAACAAGCAAGAAGGAATCTCCCTCGGAGTGAAGGAGTCATCCCCCTGCATCCTCAGGCACCAACTGCATCGACGTCTGGCCATGTGGATCCTCTCTCCTGCAACTCTGCATGGATTCTGCAATACAAGTGGTGGTCTGGACTGATCCCTTCGGTCCACTCTACCAGCTATCCATCTTGGTAGGAGGTGAGTCTTTGTCTCTCCTTGCAGGACAGTACCCCTGTGCACCGTGGCTCTTGCAGCTACCAATGCTTGTTGGCTCTTCTTCTAAGGGATCTTCAGGCTCCATGTATCCCCAGCCTCCATCACTTTTCTCTGCAATGAACAGTCTCCTGCCTTCTGCTCCAGCGACGTGGAACTCCTTTCCAGGTGTGCTGAGTGGTCCACACTGCGACTGCTATGCCTGCTGCCTGTGAGTTGCCTGTGCGGCCTGCATCCTCGACTTATCACTCTCCTCACTGCTGAGGCTTGCCTGGGACTCCCCTCCTTGGGTTGAGTCCCCTCACACCTTTCTGGTCCCCAGCAGCTCTGCAACACTTCTTCTGCTCTTTTTGCCTTTTGTCAAGTCTTGTTGGTGGTTTTTCCACACCACTGATGGACTGCAACTCTTTTTCGGGCATCGGACATCGACTGCATCACTCCTAGAACACTTCTTCTGCTCCTGTGCTGCATAGCCAACTACTGGTCTTCACTGTCGACCTCATCCTGCGTCTCCAGAAGGGTGGGTAGTGGCTCCTGCCCCAACCGGACACTCCAACTGGAACTGGACTTGGTCCCCCTCATTTGCAGGCCCTCTTCTGTCAGGATCCATCTCCTGTTTCTTTAGTCTTGCTTGGGTGTTCCACAGTCATTTTACAAAGTTTACCTGTGGGTTTGGGGAAAAAACAGGTACATACCTCCCCTCTCCTGGTCGCTGGGGGGCACTCTGGTACTTACCTTTTGGGATTCCTAGTTCCTCCAGCTCACTTACCTGGGTGGGGGCTGCCATTCGCATTCCAGTTTTTTTAGGGTCTCTATTGTTTACTGACATTTCAGTGTTTTCTATTGCTTTCTATGTCCATTCCTGAATCCTAAGGTGCATATAATAGTGTGTTTAGTCACCTGCTAGTAGAGTATTGCCTATACAGTATTTCAGTATTTGTGTTACTATAATAAAGTACCTTTATTTTTGTAACACTGTGTGGTACTTTCATTTGTGTAATTGCTGTGTAACTATAGTGGTATTGCATCAGCTTAGCACATCTCTCAGATAAGTCTTGGCTGCTCATCCACAGCTACCTGTAGAGAGCCCTGGCTTCCTAGACACTGTCTACACCTCACTAATAGGGGATACCTGGACCTGGTAAAAGGTGATAACACCATAGGTGCTCACCACACACCAGGCCAGCTTCCTACAGTAATACTCTCACAAAACCCCAAAGATGGTGCTTGGATTCACACTAGTAAATCATTAGCCCAGTCCTGGTAGTGTGGCAAAGAGCAGTCAGGCTTTACTTAAAGGGACATGTGTTAAGCATTTCAGAGTACCAACCTGGACAATAAGGAATTGACAATCTCGAAAGAAATCCAACAACAAGTTGAAATCAGCAAAATTGTCATTAAACATTGCATTGAAGTCAATTGAGAAATAACACTTGTAGTAAAGCATTACTTAGAGAATGAGTTACGTGGAACCCTTGCAGGGTTAAGGTTGTGCAATTCCCAGGACCACCTCAGGATATTCAGTTCAGTTTTACCTGGCCCGTGACGTCTGGGTGCAGAGTTGTCCTGGCTGTCTGTGGTGCTGAGCACGACTCACGTTGGTGCTGATTTTATCTTTTATATGATGGTGTTGGCAAAGGGCTGCAAAAAATAAGCAGAGGCTGAGTTATCAATGTTGGATGCAGGCTGCACGGTGTGCCCTGCTGTTGCAGCGTTGAGTGAGGGGGTCAGGCTAGCAACCAAGCCCTGGCAGTGGTAAAGGTATTGAAAAGCTTTGAGAACTTCACAGGGTCCGGGGGAGCAACGTAATGACCTGACAACTTCAGGGCAGGCAAGACTACAACTCCCAAAAGGCCACCTGGCTTTAGTTGATCCCACGGAGGTCCCGATGGCTGGTGAATCTTCGGATCCCGCAAGCATTTTTACCTGCAGTTTTCATGCGACTAATGTCACTAGTGCAAGGGAGTCTGAAGGTACTGCTGGCATCCACAGGGGTCCCTCTGGTCTTGAATGCAGAGTTTGAGCACCATTCATGTTCAATGAGGGTTGTTCACGCATTTCCCAGTCTGTTGCTTCAGGGACAGAGTATCCCTCTTTTGCTTTGATGCAGTGGGTAAAGTCCGGTTGTCAGAGACACAGCGCTCCTTTTGGTCTTTCTTTGAAGTTAGCACATCAGATTTGAGGTTCTGGTGTCAGGAGTGTCCCTTAAATCCTCGTTTTAGGGGAGTTAGGTGTGTGGAGGCTAGTGGCCAATGGGTAGCTAGCTCATATAGCTAATACACCCATGAGGTAAACCAATCCGGTGGGGTGGGTCGCCTTTTGCTACCCAGAACTCTGTTCTGACACTCCTAATATGTCAGAAATCATAATTTTGTGCAGAGACTGGGCTGCTTACCACAGAGGTATGGTGAGCATGCTGGTGGTGTGCACTGTCCTGCATTTCTGATTTCCCGCCTGGCCATGAGCAAATGTGCCTGGGGGCAGGGTGAGGGATGTTTCCTCCTTTGGGAGACAGCACAGATGGCTATCAGAGGGCGCTGAAGCCTTTGTACTTACCACTCTGATGTGCCTACTCACTAGCTCAGCTTTTATCTCTGACTCCTGGGATTGCCCACACTACCTGATAGGAGGTCAGAACCCTGTCTTTGTGGCAGCAGGTGTGGGAACGCGTGGGATGACCATCCTGAGCACAAAGAAGTTGGAGCAACTATGTAGGTAATCTCTAAGGTGCCACCTAGGTACATGCCAGCTGTCCCTTGACACCAAATTTGCACCAGGGGAGAGAAGGCACATTGTTTGACACCAAATTCAACATATCTACGTGGTACCATAACGGAGCTAACAACCCAGATCTGCCCGGGAGTAAGTCTCATATTACCCTATGGACTTATAGTATACTTTAATGGAAAATACACTATAGAGATATATATAAGCTTGTGATTACATGACTGTACCTTACATAGGATGCACCCTGCTGCGTGGGCTGCAGAGGGATTTCTCAGGGGTGTTTAACTTTTATGTAAGGCAGTGCATTGGACTGCGCCATTTATGGTGAGGGCACAGTCAACTCAAGCAGTTTGTACAGCTCCTGCAGTCTTCAATGGCAGGCCTGCTTTCAGTAATTTGCATGGATCACTCAGGGTGGCACAAACTTGTGCTGCAACCCTGGGGACCCCTTATGCCCAGGGTACCCTGGGTATCATTTACTAGGAACTTATAAAGGAGTAAATCCTTTGCAAATTAGAGAATTACTAAGTCAACAAATCAAGTTAGGGATAGAACACTGGCACTGGGTCCAGGTTAGCTAGTTTCAGTGCAGTATCAGTGTTGAAAAGCGAGCATCTAGTTATCCAAATGGAGGTAAAAAGTGGAAGGGGGCATCTGCAAAGGGCCCAGTTTTCTTGCAGTATGTAGGCAAAGAGGTTTATTGGGACACTTGTTCATAAACAACAAAACTGGGTGTTTGCATCTCAATGCTGAAGGTCTGACAGTTTCTACATCTAGACAATAGAAATCGGGATAATTAATTTAAAGACATTTCGTGATGTGGGTTTCATCCAAAGTCCTTTCATGATCATCCCAGCTGGTAGCCAAATACTGTAGCATAGCACATGCTTCAGAGGGGCCCTGCAATCCTCCTTGCATCTCCTACTCAGCAACTGAAAGCTTAACGGGCAAGATTGTTCATGCCAGGTTTCTGTGCTCGGTTTGAGGGGAACACATGAAGTCAGAGTTCTGGACAGTCTTGTCTGCTGCTGAGGCCAGGCAGTCATTATTACCACTGAGGTTAGTTTAAGTTGCATTTCAAAGTCCAAAGTTCAGACCCCCAGGAAGGTCTGTTGGCACTGTTAACAGATAATGAATGTTTGCTGTCACCAATTTCTGAATTGAAATACAGTGAATGCAGTCAACATTTCAAGCACATGGAGTCCAACTTAGTTCCAGTCTGAGGTGAACCCATGCCATAATTTCAGGTTACAAAGGGTTAACCACTGACAAGGTGAATGACTTGCACTTAAATTGAATGCATGTACATTTTTTCTTCTGATTTCCTGAATGTGTGGCCTGATCATGCCCTCCTGGACCTATGTTGGACAGACATCTATAATGATGTGAACGTGCAAACGGAAAAGGCAAAGCTGCCCAAAACCTTACCTGTTTTACAATCTTACTAGTCACTTACACTGTACCGAGCCCAGATTTTTTTTGTATCTCTGTATTCACTAAGTACCAACTGGTAATTAGAAAAACACCCACTGCACATTTGTGAAAGTACCTGGCACAAACATATAAATGTATATGCTACAAATAAATCACAAACAAACTTGCTTGCTGAGGATTGCTATAAATATATAGGTAAAAGTGACCAGCAGGTATAGATGTGCTCCTGCAAATGTGTTTCTTCTGAAAAAGGAAACATAAATCAGTTTTAAAATTTCCAAGCACCAAAAGCAGAAATCATGCATACAGTACATCAGGAAGCTGCTGCTAACGGTGTAAGCATTGGGTTTATTATTGTTGATGTATGCATTTCAAATGAGGCTCAAAATAGAGAGCCCAAATACAGAGGACTCAAATGAACATTGAAAAATAAAAAATATGAGCCCTACAGGCTGACGGCTACTTCCACAATGCACTGTCTGGTCTGATGCACCCTTTTGCCTATTTGTTGGGAAACTATGTAAATGCCACCAGAGTGTGCAAAACAGGTTTTGAGAATGGCTGTGTTCTGGCCTTTTGCTTTTTGCACTTCTAGTCTGATCAAATCATAGCCTGGAGTATGACATCATCTTATGATGTTGAGAATGTGTGCCAGGAAGGTTGGTGTGTTGGTTATTACTGCCTTGTAGGTCATGCAATTGTGCTTGAAGATGATGCAGGCGTGCAAGGGAGGAGGGTGTACTTGTTCCAACATTTTTAACAAGTGACCATGTGCAGCTTGGCCTTAAGTGGACCCAGGGAAGATAAGGAGAGCTTGGCCATGTGCACCTTGAATGTACCTAAAAGATGAAAGGATGGGGGAGCAGGGCACGGGAACTCTTTTAAGCCCTAATGCAGAACAGAGAGCCCCGGGGCGTCAAAGATACCAAGAGACTGGAAGTAGGCCAAGAATCCATTTTTATGAACAGAGTGAAGGAAACAAATGTAGGGTGTGTAAAACAAGATATGTAGAAACTGGTCAGCTTACAGAAGCTCCCACCCAGTTTTTCTACCACTACGAACAGTTCCCCCTCTTACAGATTTGGAAAATCAGATTCTTTATGAACATCATGTAGTCTCATGGAAAGGCTGACAACCTACTAATTCTGATACTGTAGTCAATTTCCCCCAAAATTACTCCCAAAAGGTAGGAAATATTATAATTGTTAACCTATTAGGCACAATGCCTTTCTTGTGATATTCAAAGGGCCACATTTACTATGGCATTTCGCTCAGTAATCAAACCTGTGAGCATACAGTTTTGTCCACTTTGATAATTAGAAACCTCTTCCAAGGAACGAGCCCTGAACATGACCAAGTTTTTACAAAACACAGTGGTTTAACAATCTAAAGAACCAAGCTGTAATGAGATGAAAATACAATTGAGGTCACGTCCTGTCCTTCTCACCCTCCGCCACCCTTTAACCCCAATAATCATTTCAATCCGTACACATTTAGGACCATCTCAGGCACACACAGCAGGCAAAACAAATCTGAACCATAATGCCAATGTTGACTATGAAAGAGACCAAAGAAGGGCAAATGCTGACTGCGAACCAAGGCATACTACAAAGTAATGTAAACTTATGGTCTTCGTCATCCTTCCCGTACATAGGAGCTCCCCGATAAATGTTGCAGTTCCTCTTTCCAGTGTCAGGTGGTGTTGATGCAACCACTACAGTGGTCAAAGGTGCAGCAGGTACAGTGGCACAAAGGCCTAAAGTCATGAGGGGTCTATCTACATTCCAAATGCGGATGTTTTTCCCCGCCCGGCTGGGGATAGAGGGCCTACGTTTGCTATAGGGCTATGCCACTGCTGATAATAGAGAATTAAAGCATGGAATTAGACTCCAGGGAGTCACAGAGAGCCCAGAGCCCTTTGGTTCACAAAATGGTGTCCCTGTGAATAGGGAGGAAACAATATGGCTATCTAACTGGTGCCTGAAAAGATCTTTCATATGTTGCTTCAAAACAGTGAGACACAAACTAGAAGTAATACAACTTCAATCAAAAAGTTTTAGTGCCCTGGAGTTTGTGCTAAGTACATCTTGGTTTTTGTCACAATTTTTATAGTGCATAAACATAAATAAGACATTTAAATATAAAAGGGTGTGCAGTCGGCACTATGTCAACTCAGGACAGTGTGGAGCTGCAGTCTGCCTGAGCCCTTAGCAATGGTGAGTGGGGACTAATCAGAAAAATACCTGCACTCAGGGTCCACCTTAGCAATAGTGGCATCAAACCCCCCATGGGCTTCTCCATGCAGTTCCTCACTAACACCCTCCAACGGTGCTCTTCACCACTCCATAGCCCCTCTCTCACATGTATTTAATTTCCTTTAAAGTGCTACTGATCCTGATATAGGATGTCAGAGAGCTTTACATTACACACAAATTATAGATACAATCATGTAAGTGTGCAAATCAATAAATAGGAAATGTTCCATAGGAAAGTGAGGACTGCAGGGTGTATGAGTCATATATCATGCATACAGGTGGGCCTTACATGTGAAGAGTGTTTGGTCTGGACATGTACAAACTCGGGATTTAAAACATAGGTATAGAGTGGTCTTTCCTGTGGAAAGCACCAGGTGACAGAGTGATAAGGCAATTGTAAGTACTTATCCCACCGCTGCCATCAATGTAGGAGGCTGGCCTGGTGTGTAGTGGGTACCTATGGTACATTCACCTTATATCAGGTCCAGGTATCCCTCGCAGTGTAGTATAGTCAGTGTCTAGACGCCAGGCTCTCTAGAGGTAGCTGTGGATGAGCAGCCAAGGCTTATATAGGAGACATGCAAAGCTCATGCAATACCACTGTAGTTACACAGTACTCACACACATGAAAGAAAACACTCAGTGTTTCAAAAAATAAAGGTACTTTATTTTGGTGACACAAATACCAAAAATACCATGAGACTATACTCCCTTAGGAGGTAAGTAATAAACAGATTATATACACTAGTATGCAGAAATAGAAATAAAAACAGTAAGAAAACTGTGCAGTTAGTGAAAATCACAATAGTTAGAAATGGGCCTCGGGGGAGCACAAACCATATACTAAGAAAGTGAAATGCAAAAGTCGGTCTCCCACCTAGGCAAGTGTAGGGTGTAGAGGGGAGCTGGGAGTACTTAGAAAGCCCAAAGGTAAGTACCAGAACCCACCCCAGTGATCAGGAAAGCAGGAGTAAATCACTTTTACATGCGAAACTGCGTTAGTGCAGTTTTGCGTGTAAAAGTATACTGCCAGCTAGTGCCATTTCTGGGTGCCGGGTGCCATATTTATGGACGCTAACCAGGTGGGTGAGGCGTAGGGGGAACTGGAAGTTGTGCACCAAATCATAGCGCTACACTGTTTAGAGGCAAAAAAATGCTTCTAAGCAGAGTAATGCCATTTCCTGGTGCACAACCCCCATAGACATGGATTCTGTCTCAGTAAAGACAGGAGTCATGCCCACCACCCTAATGCTCACTGGGGACAGTGGCATGCAGAGAGCCCCAAGTTAGGGACCCCGAGAGGGAAAAAAAAATACGAAAATACTTACCGGGACATACCTGGGATGGGTCCCTCATCCTGTGGTGTCCCTCTGGTGTGCCTTGGGTCTAGGGAAGGTCACCAGTGGGCCATCAGTGAGGAAGAAGAGTCAGCATTGCACCCACGAAGAAAGAGTCGGGTTCCTGGAGGATGCAGGTGATGTACCATGCCAGATGGAGGATTGTATTCAGGTTTTCGTCATCAGAGTCTGCCAACAAGCCTTGGCCCACGCAAAGCTTGCAGTTAGCGGAAAATGGTGCAGCCGGGGACCGAAGGACCAGGTCGACTCTACCCAGGAGGGAGAGTCAGAGGGGGCCCTTAGCAGTACAGGGAGCCCACAGAAGACCAGGCAGCACACACAGGAGATTCACAGGATGGGGACATGGAAGTTGCAGAAGAGGCCCATGCAGCACTACGACAAAGGCTCCCATTCCACTGGGTAACCACTCAGGAAGCTGTGTGTCGCAGGATGGAGTGCTGGGGGCCGGAGCTTCAAGATGCGTGAAGAACTTGGAGGAAGGGTGCCAACAAGCCTTGGCATCTGCAAATGATGCAGTGCATGGGGGTACTGTCTTGCGTGGGGAGGCAAGGTCTTACCTCCACCAAAGTTGGACAGCTGGAAGAGATGATCGTTGGGACCACTTCAGTCTACCACCTGTGATGCAGGATACATGCAGCTCAGCAGGAGAGGGGATCCATGCACCCAGTCATCGTCACAGTTGATGCCTGCAGAAGCAAGGGAGTCACTCCTTCACACTAAGGGAGATGCCTTCTTCCATCTGATGCAGGCTGAAATGGGCTGACCTCAGAGGATGCATGACCAGGAAACTGTTGCATTTGCTGGCAGGAGCCAGAGATACAATGTTGAAGGAAGCGTCTTACTTTTTTGTTGCAGTTTGTAGGGTTCTGAAGAGTCCAGATGCAGTTTCTTTGGTGAGAAGTTGAAGTGGAGAGTGCAGAAGATTCCTGCTGGTATCTTGCAATCCGTATCTGAGGAACCACCCACAAGAGAGACACTAAATAGCCCTGAAACGGGGACCAGAAAAAGCATCCTGGGAGCGGTTTCAGGGTATCACCCTTCATCAGCCAGGCTACCTTGAATCTGGTGGCCCAGCAAGCATGGGACCCACTGTCCATTATTTGTCCTTGCTTGTTTTTTTTGCTCTAAGTGTGCCGGCTATGCCCAGACGTGGGTCCCGGGCTCACTACGCCACTGGATTCAAGCTAGCCTGGCTGATGAAGGGTGATACCCTGAAACCGGTCCCAGGATGTTTGTTTACAGTCCAGGGAAGACCTGGCCTGGCAGTTCGGGCTGGACTGTTCCCATGGGAAACAGGGTCAAGCCTGATTTGTATATGGCTGGGTCCAAACTCGGGTGGCATAGTGAGCAAATGCATTGATGAATTAAGCCCATATCTATTACTGAGGGTGAATGTTTGTGAGAAAGTAGCCTCTTTCTAGCATGGTTACCCCCATTTTTGGCCTGTTTGTCAGTGTTTGTCACTGTGTTTTAACTGTGTCACTGGGATCCTGATAGCCAGGAACCCAGTGCTCATGGGTTGTGGCCTACTTGTCAGTCTAGCAGAGGTGCCCCCTTGTCATCCAGGTCGGTTTCCCGGACTTCATGAGTGCAGGGACGCCATTATAAGTGTGCACTATATATAGGTCAATACCTATATATAGCTTCACAATGGTAACTCCGAATATGGCCAGGTAAGGTGTCTAACAACTGGGAATTGTACCCCAATACTGATTCCTGTATTGGTTGCACAATCCCATGCACTCTGTGGGCTCCACCATGGCCCCCCAATAATGCTATACCAGCCTTCTGAAGTTTTCACTGCAGCCCCAGCTGCTGCCACCTCACAGACAGGCTGGAGGTTGAGCAGCTCAGTCCCAGAAAGGCAGAACAATGTATTTCCTTTATGAATGGGGTGTTACACCCTCTCTCTTTGGAAATAGGTGTTACAGGCATGGGAGGGGTATCCTCCAGTAGCCTCTGGAAGTGCTTCGAAGGGCACAGATGGTACCTTCCTTGCATAATCCAGTCTACACCAGTTCAAGGACCCCCAGTCCCTGCTGTGGCACGCAAAAGGACAAAGGAAATGGGAGAGACCACTCCCCTGTCCATCACCACTCCAGGACTGGTGCCCAGAGCTCCTCCAGAGCGTCCCTGGGTTTTGCCATCTTGGATTCCAAGGTGGTGGGGCACTCTGGGAGCATCTGAGTGGCCAGTGCCTGGAGGTGATGTCAGAGAACCCTCCTGATAGGTCCTTACCTGGTTAGGTGAATAATCCCCCTTTAAGGGCTATTTAGGGTCTCTCCTCTGGGTGTTTCTTCAGATTCGGATTGCAAGACTCCAGCAGGACTCCTCTGCATCCTTTACTTCACCTTGTACTGTCGGATCAACCTCAGAACTGCTCCAGAAACTCCACAACTTGCACCAAAGTATCCAAGACAACGTCTGTAACTCTATAACTCCAGCTCCTGCCAGCAACTGCAACAGTTTCCAGGTTGTGCATCCACAGAGGACTGCCTGTCTTCAGCCTGCACCAGAAGAATTGAAGGAATCTCCTGTGGAGTGACAGAGTCACTTCCCTGCTTCAGCAGGCACCTCTCTGCAGCGACAAGTGGTCCTCTGGGTCCCCTCTCCTGATGACGAGCTTGGATCTTGGAACACTGGTGGTGGACTAAAGGGATCCTGACTGTCCAAAGGTCCAGCTGTCCAAATTTAGTGGAGGTAAGAGCTTGCTTCCCCATGCCAGACAATACCCCATGTTTTTTGCAGCTGCTAGGGCTTCTGTGCGACTTTCCAAGAAGTTCTTCATGCAGAGCACAGCCCAGATCCCAGGCACAATATCCTGTGATGCACAGCTCCCTGAGTTTTCCTCCAGCGGCGTGGGATCCCTTTGTGTAATGCTTTGTTGACTGCCATTTGCACCTCCTTTGTCCCCATGCTGTGGGACTCCTGTGGGTGCTGCCTGGTCTTCTGAGGGCTCTCTGAGTTGCTGAGAGCCTCCTATGTATCCCATCCTGAGCTGAGACCCCCAGGTCCCTCCTGAGCCCGAGCAGCATCTTTTTCCACCAAAAGGGTACCTTGTATGAGCCAAGGCTTGTTGGCGGAATCCAGCAATGAAAACCAGCCTGCACTCATCTACTCGAAGTGGGACATCTCCTGCACCAATCAGGACCCCACAGCTCTCTCCTTTGGGTCATTTCTGACTGTTTCTTCCAACCAGAGGTTCCACTTTTGCACCTTTATCCGGGTTAGCAGGGACTCCTGTTCTCCCTGAACTCCTCAGCAGTTCTTGGACTTGGTCCACTCTCTCCACAAGCCTTCAGGTCCATGAATCCATTGTAGGTGTCTTGCAGTCTTTTCTGTTTTTTGCATAATCTTCTATCATGACTTCTAGTGTGTTTTAGGAAACTTGCTGTACTCTATTACTGCTTTCCTAGGCTCTGAAGTGGGGTATTTTACTTACATTTGGTGTTTTTTACACTCCCAGTGCCCCTCTACACAGTACACTTGCCTAGGTGGGAAACCGACTTTCACATTCCACTATTTTAGTATACAGTTTGTGTTCCCCCTAGGCCCATTGCAACTTATTGTGTTTTTCACTGTTTGCACTATTTTCTGAGTACTTACTTACATGTTTTTGGTTACTAGTGTATATATTGTGTAATTTACTTACCTCCTAAGAGAGTATAGTCTCCAAAGTAATGTTGATATTGTGTCACTAAAATAAAGTACCTTTATTTTTGTATCACTGAGTATTGTCTTTCATGTGTGTAAGTACTGTGTCACTACAGTGGTATTGCAAGAGCTTTTCATGTCTTCTAGTTCAGCCTTGGCTGCTCTGCCTAAAGCTACCTCTAGGCAGCCTGGCTTCTAGACACTGACTACATTTCACTAATAAGAGACAACTGGACCTGGTATAAGGTGTAAGT
Organism: Pleurodeles waltl; assembly: GCF_031143425.1. Classification (NCBI taxonomy): domain Eukaryota; kingdom Metazoa; phylum Chordata; class Amphibia; order Caudata; family Salamandridae; genus Pleurodeles; species Pleurodeles waltl. The sequence continues at coordinate 1,608,190,040 of NC_090444.1, forward strand.
ACCTTTCGTACCCACTACAAACCAGGCCAGCCTCCTACATTTTTGGTGCAGCGGTGGGACAAGTACTTGTAATTGCCTTATCACTCTGTCACCAGTCCTTTCTGCAGGAAAGTGTACTCTATACTTAAAGCTATACATAAGCATACCTAGCAGTTTCACTTGCATTCTGAAATTCTAACAGTTAGATAAAGTAGGTATTTTCTTTCCTTTCGCTTTACTCTAACCTTTCTATCACTATGTCTTCCTCTGAGGCCACTCCTAGGGTTATCAAATCCACTGATGAGAACCTAAACTTTAAAAGTTTGAGGGGGCTTCGCTTATAGAGAAGATAAGGGATTGGGAAGAACTTTAACAAAGATTTCCTTTTAAATCTCCTTCTCCAGGATGACCACGGGACGTCTGGAAACCAGGTAGAGGAGAGAAGCGGGATTCTTGCATCAGGAGATGAGGCTCAGGATTCAGGTGAGGGTTCTTCACACCATCTTTTCACTAGCACACCATCTAGTGGAGCTGGCAGTGGGAGAGGGTCACACACACGTAGAGCTCCCTTCACACCTAGAGGCCAGGTTACTAGGGTTACACCAGCTAGGGAAAGATCTCCCTCTGCTCATGCCTGTAGGAGGCTGGCCTGGTTTGTAGTGGGTACCTTGGGTACTTACACCTTATACGAGGTCAAGTTACCCCTTAATAGTGAAGTAGTAGTGTTCTAGCAGCTTAGGCTGATGGAGGTAGCTATAGCAGAGCAGCTTAGGCTGAACTAGGAGACATGCAAAGCTCCTGCAATTCCACTTATAATTGCACAGTACTTATATACAAGTAAAGACAATACTCAGTGTTACCAAAAATAAAGGTATTTATCTGGGTGACACAGTACCAAAAATATCTTAGAGACAATACTCCTTCTGGAGGTAAGTATTATACACAATATATACACTAGACACCAAAACTAGACAAGTAAATAGTCATAGAACAATGCAAACAGTAGGAAATCCTATAGAATGCAATGGGAGAAAATAGACCTATGGGCAACACAAACCATATACTAAAAAAGTGGAATGTGAATCACAAATTCCACCCTAGACAAGTGTAGTGTGTGCAGAATCGCTGGGAGATTAAGAATACAGTAAAGGTAAGTAAATTACCCCACCCCAGAGCCCAGAAAAGCAGGAGTACTGCAAGTTCCTTAGGACACACTACACCTCGTTTTTTGGGATTTTGCAGCAGCCAACCAAGTCTGCAGAGAACAACTGCTGGGTTATTGGACCTGAAGACCTGCAAAGGAAGAGGACCAAGTCCAGAAGTCGAAAGAAGTTCCAGAAAGGACAGGAGCCCCTGCCAACCCAGAAGAGGGTGCAAAAGAAGAGTCCCCTGTTCGTCGAAGACTGCAGAAATGCACCCTGGGAAGATGCCAGCGGGTTCCTGCATAAAGCAAAAGATGTCCCACGGTATGAAGATTGTTGCAGACGAGATTTCGTGTTGGAAGGTGCCAACAAGCCTTGGCTATGGCAAAAGTCCGTTTTTCATCAAATGGTGCTGGATGGACCCCGGAGGGGTGGCGGTGCTGCTTGTGGAGCTGGCAGTGGTGGGGGGAGGCTCCAGCTCATCCCCTGTTGCCTTGGATGGCTGCACCACCATGGTTGGTGGTGGAGGCTCTGACTGAGTCCCAGCACCAGGTCTCTTGTCTCTACTGCCTGCTGTTGCAGGCCCCTTGCCCTTCCTTCTGACAGCTGGGGCTGGCTACCTGCCCTTCCTTCCTGCAGCTGGGGCTGGCTCCATGCCCTTACTTCCTGCAGCTGGGGCTGGCTCCTTACTCTTCCTTCCTGCAGCTGGGGCTCGCTCCTTACCCTTCCTTCCTTCTGCTGGGGCTGGCTCCTTGCCCTTCCTTGAAGCACTTGGGGCAGGCACCCTTTCCGTCTGGCTGGCTGGTGGCCGGGATCCTTTCCCACCTGGAGTTGATGGAGACAAAACTGTGCCCGTGGACAAGGTGGCTGAGGTGCCTGCCTAGGTATTGGCACTCTGGCCTGCTGTGAAGGACGGGGGTAGGGAAGAGGTCAATGGTGACAAGGAAAAGCTTCTTAGGGACATTGGGGCGGGAAGAGGAAGATGGTTTGGGAGTGGAGGAAGAGGGAGTGGTGGTAGGAGGTGTCAGTCTGCTGTGTTTGGGTGGAGGTGCATGGGCTGGATGCTGTTGTGAGGTTGATGGCTGTTGGGTGTCTGAGTGCTTGCGTTTGTGTACTTTGGGAGGAGGGGGCACAGACACAGTGGGAGAGGACACAGGGGACATATGCATGGATGTGTGGGTGGTGACTGCCAGTGAGGGGTGTGTACTGCTAGGTGTGCTGTTGATGGTGGTAGTGGATGAGGATATAGTGCATGCAGGTGTGAGTGTAGATGCTACTGGGAGGGAGGTGGGCGTAGAGGAGGAGGGGGCCACAGTGGAGGCAGTAGATGTTGGTATGCCTGCTTTTGGATGGTGTTTGTGTGAGTGGCTGTGGGATGAAGTGTGGTGCTTGTGTTTGCCATGTGCACTCTTGTGTGTTGTCCTGGGTGCCTGCTCGTCTGACTGTGTGCTTGGGATAGGTTGGAGTTGAGGGAAATGGGATTGGGAAGAGGAAGTTGGAGGGTGGAAACAGGGACAATGGCTGCCATCAGAGAGGAGGCCAGAGCCTGGATTGATCTCTGTTGGGCCGCCAAGCCAGTGTGAAAGCCCTCCAGAAATGCACTGGACTGTTGCATTTGGGCTGCCAGCCCCTGGATGGCATTCACAATGGTTGACTGCCCAACAGAGATAGATCGCAGGAGGTCAATAGCCTCCTCACTCAGGGCAGCAGGGCTAACTGGGCAGGGCCTGAGATGCCTGGGGCAAAGGAGATGCCCACCCTCCTGGGTGAGCAGGCACGGGAAACTCGCTGAGGGGCTGCTGGAATGGAGGTGGCAGCTGTACCTGTAGCTGGGGTGGGCACAGAGGTTTCCACCACCACCAGGGAGCTTCCTTCAGAGGAGGTATCTGTGTCCAAACTGTCCCCTCCAGTCTCCACCATGGTGCTCCCCTCGCCCTCCGTCCCACTGGTGCCCTCACTGTCGGTGGATCTGGCCTCCTCGGTCCTGTGGGATGCAGCTCCCTCTGTCGCCGGTGCCTCTGCTCCTCTGCCGGATGATGCTAATGCACATAAGGACAGGGTGACAAAACAAAAAGGAGGGGGAGAGACAAAGGATACACTTGGTCAATGGCTGCAACAACACCACCGTTGGCGTACACAACCCACTCACACACAGAGAACAGCCCTACACATTAGGCAATGCACTACCAGTCACAATGCTAGTCACCAGCCCATGGGTAGGGACACCTAAAGCAAATTGCAGCATATCTGAGACTCACAGACCCCTGCCCAGTAGAAGATGCGTACTAGCTTGGTTGGAGGACTTTCACATCAGAACCCTGCCCAACATGGGACCTATTCTGCAATGCCAGGCCTGGCCTAGGGGCACCCACAGGGCCCACACACCCCATCCAGATACCACCCCACCAGGCGTAAGTTGTAAATTAGGGCACTGTACTCACCCCCTTGTGGCTGCTGTGATGCCCCCAAGCGCCCATCTAGCTCCGGATAGGCCACCACCAGTTTGCAGGCCATCAGGGGAGTCAGGGTTCGACGGGAACCTCTTCCTCATTGGGAGGCCATCCCCAGCAGGGCCTCCGCCGTCTTCCGTGCCCAGCGTCTCAGGTCCTCCCACTGGTTCCAACAGTGGGTGTGCCACCTGCCATAGACCCCTATGGTCTGCACATCCTTGCCGATGGCACGCCATATACTCTTCTTTTGATGGGCGCTGACCTGCAGGGAAATAGACACAGGGAAAGGTATTAGTCCGACCGTCCTGCCTGTTACACTTATGGCCCACCATGCCCCTTCCCATCCCCATTAGCACAGACATGGTCCAGCATACATACTGCACGCTGCCCAGGGTCAATCCACCAACCCCCCCCTACACGAGGCCTTCAGACACAGTTCTCCATGCATTCATGCCCCATGCATCATACTCACGGTGTACTCACCTGTTGGTCTGGAGGCCCATACAGCAGTCAGTACTGGGGTAGGACCCCATCTACCAGTCGCCCCAACTCCACTGAGGTGAAGGCAGGGGCCCTTTCCCAGTAACACGAGCCATGGTCGGTTCCAGACACAGGTCACAGCAGCATTTGCAGTGTAGGTCCTCTCCTGTTGAAGGTCAGGTAGTAAGTGAGTGAACACATAGAAAATGGCATCACATCCGCGGCAGTGCATACCGTCACTGCCGGCGTGCATCACCATTGGCCACTGTACCCCATAGGGCCCAATGATAACCAATGAGGAGTTGCACGGCGGCTGTCGACCGCCTCCGGCAACGGCGCAGAACGTCTGCGGAATTACCTAATTTCCACCTGTCCCTCCATACAGGACAGGCGGACGCTATTTCAGGGGTGGTGCAGGCCATGGATCCTAACTGCGTCACAATGCACAAATTCACTATTTGGACATATCCCACCAAAATAATGTTACAATCACAATATGCATTGAACTGTAGTAGTTGGAATGTACAGATAATGACCAGATGCTCACTCTTTTGCCCCATAGTCTGCAACCGCTGAGGATGAATAGGAGATGGAGACATACCCCCGTGTACAGACCCATGGTGGACTTGGCAACAATGGAGGACAATGGAGGACAGGCCCATTATCCTCACCTATAGACTTGACAGGGCCACAATCACAGAGCTGTGGGCCCAAATGGAGCCTGACCTATTATCTGCTATCTGACACCCCACTGGGATCCCCCCTCTTGTGCAAGTGCTATCAGTGCTCCATTTCCTGGCAACTTGTTCTTTCCAAGTGACAGTGGGCTTGGCAGCAGGAATGTCACAGCCAATGTTCTCAATAGTGCTGACCAGAGTGTTGTCTGCCCTGATTAAACACATATGACTTCTATGCAATAGGCCATATATCCAACATCATTGGGGCAATAGATGGAACACATATTGCATTTGTCCCCCCACCCGGTGAAATGAATAGGTGTTCAGAAATCGAAAGAGTTTTCACTCCATGAATGTCCAGATAGTGTGCCTGGCGGACCAGTACATCTCCCATGTCAATGCTAAGTATCCTGGGTCTGTGCATGATGCCTTTAGCATCATCCCACATTTGATGGCCCAACTCCAGAGGCACAGGGTGTAGCTAATAGGTGAGCCCTGGTTCCCACCCAGTGGATGTTGGTGTATGGGTATGGTGTGGGCCCTAAGGGTGAGTGTGTGGCTAACAGTTGTCCCTCGATATTTGCAGGTGACTCTGGTTACCCCAGTCTCTAATGGCTACTGACCCCTGTAAGGAATGCCAGCACAAGGGCAGAGGAACATTACAATGAGGCACATGGGCAAACAAGAAGGATTATAAAAAGGACCTTAGGCCTCCTGAAGGCCAGGTTTCGGTGCCTCCATCTATCAGGTGGATCCCTGTGCTACTCACCCAAGAAGGTCTGCCAGATCATCGTGTCATGCTGTAAGTTGCACAACCTTGCCTTGCAATGCCATGCACCTTTTCTGCAGGAGGAGGAGACTGGAGATGGCCGTGGGCAGCAGTGTATTCTGTGGACAGTGAAGATGAGGGGGTAGTGCAATCGGCCGGGGTGATGATGGAGGAAAGTCCAGGTCAGAGACCAGTCTATTTGTAGCAAAGGTGCATTGTACAAGGGGACATAGGAAGGGGAGCAATGGCAGTTCAAGGTGGACTGCTTCCCTGTTGTCCTGTGCCTCTGTCCCCTGAACCGTGTGCCCACTGCCATTGACCCCAGGTCCCTGATTGTCCTGTGTTTGTGGTTGGACCTGAGGTCCCTGTAGTGGTGGACACACTGCTGATTGACGTGTCCTGGGGACAGAGGTATGGGCCCGCTGGGTGGGTGCAGTGGTGGTGTTTCCTGAGGAGGGAGGTTCTGTGGTGGTGTGAGACTGTGGCTGGGTAACAACTGTCCGGAGGTCCCTGATGGGACAGGTTGGTCATCCAGATCCAGGCGACCAGAGCTGCTGTCATCACTGTAGGCCTCTTCTGGGCGGAGGACTGGATGTTGCTGGCACCTCTTCGCCGGTGACATTGGGTGGGTTACATGTGGGGAAGTAAATGCAGTGTTATTGTTTCTGCGTGTGACATATTGTGCATGGGTGTGTTGCCCTCTATGGTTGTTATTGCCCTGCCAGGTTTGCCTTGTGTGAGTTGTTATTTGATGGGCTAGGTTATTCTCTCTAGCGTGCATGCAGTGGTGATAGGTGTCCATGCATTGATGTTGCATGCAGGGCTTGGCATTGGGATGAGCGGGTTGTGATGGTGGGGTGTGAGGGAGGTGATGGAGTGATGGGTGTGGGGGTCAGGGTGGGGGTATGTGATGGCATGCAGGTAGGGGGGGTGATAGTAATAGGGAATTGACTTACCAGAGTCCAGTCCTCCTCCTACTCCTGACAGGCTCTCAGGATGCATGATTGTCAAGACTTGCTCCTTCCATGTTGTTAATTGTGGGGGAGGAGGTGGGAGTCCACCGCTAGTCCTCTGTACAGCGAGTTGGTGTCTTGCTGCTATGGAATGCACATTCCCCGGTAGGTCACTCTACCTCTTCCTGGTGTCATCCCTTGTTCTGGGGTGCTGTCCCACGGCGTTGACCCTGTCCACGATTCTCCGCCATAGCTCCATCTTCCTAGCAATGGATATCTGCTGCACCTGTGCTCCAAATAGCTGTGGCTCTACCTGGATGATTTCCTCCACCATGACACTTAACTCCTCCTCAGAGAACCTGGGGTGTCTTTGTGGTACCATGAGTGTGGTGTGAGTGGTGTGGGTGAGGGTGTGTAGGGTGATGTGTTGGGGTGTGTGATGTGAGGTGCATGGGTCATGTATAGGTGATGGTGGTATATGACTCTGGTTGTGTGAGTGCTCTTGTTGTCTCTCTCTGTTGGCAATGGTTTGTATTGGTAAAGGGTTGTGGGTACTGTGGGTGGGTGTTTATAGTGGTGTGGGTGTGGTGTGTGTATGTGTGTCAGGTGAGTGTAGTTTGCATTGTACAATGTGTTGTTTTGTATGTGTGTGTGTATTTTGAGCGCTGCAGTATGTACTGTGATTCGTGGGTCATAATGTTGTGGGCGTAGTTCTGTTGGCGTAACAGTGTGTGTTTTGCTACTGCCAGTTTATCTAGTGACCTTTGGGCTGGCGGACTTGTGTGTGCGGCTGTATAGTGATGGAATGGTATGTGTGTGTCATAATATGGTTGGCAGATATCCACCGCCACGGCGGTATGTTGGAGGCAGTCGGCATGGCGGTAAGTGGGATTTACCACCAATGTCATAATGAGGGCCTAAGTCTTTTATGTCTCCCCTAGGGTGGTCAGGCAATGCCCACTGTGCCAGTTAACACCACCCGTCCGTGGCGGCACCAAGAATCTGGAACTCTCCTCCACCTGAGACACAGGCTATCCCTCTTCCTCAACCTTCAACAAAAAAATCAAGATAATCTTAATGAACAGACTCCTCACCTGAATGACCAGACAAGCCACAAACACTGTTTCACCAATGTTAAACGACAAGAACACTGGCCAGTTGTCACTCTACCCTGTACTGGCAGACTGAGTCACCGACAACAGACCCACTTAGCTCCTACATGATGTTACTAGCCATCTGATTATGAACCCATGTAGTTTGTAGTTGGCCTATATTCTATTCTATTCAATTCATGGAGGATTTCTAGAGCTCATGGGTATCCAGAAGGGCCTCCCTGCACCATGACAACCAGGTACTATTCAGACAAGATTGCAATTAGAAAATAGTTTTTTTCAGCAGTTTCCTGAATACTATTTCTGATTTGGTTTGCCTTATGTTCTGTGGGAGCGCATTTCAGAACATGGGTACTAGGAATTAAAAGGATCACCCTCCACTCCTTGTCCTCATAGTCCTAGGGAATGCTGATTGTTACATTGCAGCGTTCTAGTGGGGCTGTATGGAGTGAATCAATTTGGGACCCTTTTAAAGTGTATCCTTTTGAGCACTGGCAGCCAGTGAAGGCTTGCAAAGGGCTGTGGTAGCAGAGTGACGCTTGGGAATTTTCCATAGAATGCATGCTGAGGCATTTTGAATGACTTGAAGTCTTTTTATGACAGATTTGGGACTGCCCAGGTACAAGGAATCCCCATAATCATGTCTGGAAATGACCAAACCTTGTACTACTATCCTACACAATGGCTCTGGTAGCCATCTAAGCAGTTTTCTCAAGGTCCTAAGCATGCTGAAGAGAATTGCTGCCAGTGTTTTGGCTTGTGTTGCCATTGACATCTTGTTTTCAAGCCAGAATCCTAGGCTTTTGACTTCCGATTTTAGGATAGGTTGACTGCCAAGGCACTCAGGCCAGTTTAGATCCATCCATCTGGAGTGGTTGTTTTCCACCACCATCACCTCAGTTTTCTCCCAGTTTAGTTTTAGACTGCTTGCAGCCATCCACTCCATGACATGCTTAAGACAGTCGTTGAGGGGGGTGGATGTTTTGTCTGTTTGGTGGGAAAGGGAGATAATAATCTGAGGCCCATATTTATACTTTTTGACGCAAAACTGCGCCGGCGCAGTTTTGAGTCAAAAATATTACCGCCGGCTAACGCCATTTTGGTGCGCCTTGCGGGCGTCATATTTATACTTTGACGCACTGCGGCGCAAACAACAGGTGGGAGTCATTATTTTTTACGCACACCGCAGCGTCAAGTCGTAAAGGAAAACGACGTTAACACGGTGGAAATGACTGTGGGTCGATTTACGACACCGCAAACCGGATGTGCCCCGTTTTGTTTGACGCAATAGCATAAAAAAACACAGCGAACACAGCCATTTCACCAGAGGAGAGCCAAAATGGATCCCAGATGACACTACAGACCCCAGTAAGATGACAGCAGACCAGGAACCAGCCAGGAGGACCCACACAAGAACCAGGACACTTTTAAGAAGAAAAGAAAGTGTCGCTTCAGTGCAGAGGAGCAGGAAATCCTGGTTAAAGAGGTGACGGAACACCAGCACCAACTGTTTGTCACATCAAAGTTGCCAATTAGTAGGAGAGAGGCTATATGGCAACAAATTGTCAACAAGATTAACAGTGTGGCTGAAGTACGCAGAACAGTCATCGAGTGCAAGAAACGCTGGCATGACTGCAAACGCAGGACCAAGGAAAGATGGCCAGGAACAGAAAGGTAGCACTGCAGACTGGAGGGGGGAGTCCAGCACACCAGGAGGCCCTGGACCACATGGAGGAGATGGTCGCAGCCGTCATCCCTGAGGAGATCGTCACAGGGATTCAAGGACAGGACAGCGCAGACTACCAGGACACAACGCACATGCAGGGTAAGTCGCATGGGGAATTATAATGCAATAATGTCAACTGTGAGCATGGGGGGGATACCGACCACTAAATGCATGGAAATCATCTAATACATGGAGTGGCATGGGTAAAGGGGCACGGCATGGGAGTATGGTCCGTTCTGAGAAGACCTGGGGCACACCATAACACAACACCAACAACAGTCCCATGGGGGCATGCTGTCATGCCAATGATGGAGCAAAGGGAAAGTCTCGACAGGAGGGAAGGCCACCACGTCAAACTTACATCCTGGCACTCGTCAGCCAACATACCTCCTACATTAACTAGGTCCCTATTAGCATTCCTCTAGCCAAACCGACAACTGCAATATAACTGCGACAACAGTTGCCACTACCACCTCTGATCTGTGTGCAGCTCAAGTAGCCAATGGCAGTAACCTCCCCATGGAATATACACACCTAAATTAGGGGGTGAGGACGACATCTGCAACAATCCCCTGAAACAAGACAAAGGCCCCAGTACACTCCAATGTCAATGCCCATAGTTGTCACAAACATCAGCCAAAGTAAACAACAATAGGAGCGACACAGCACTAAGGACACACCCATGCTGCATATGTCAGGGTCCATCCTGTGCCTGGGTAACAAGGCAACATCCCAAATGTCATACTGCTCAGACAACAGCATTGAGGAGGGGACACATGTAACTGGCCACTGAAATACACCTGCACAGTCAGAGGACGAAATAGGACACTGATACGACTATCAGGGCAATCCAATGTAACACACATTACCCAACATCAGCAGGACACATTAACAATGTCAACATCCATATCAGATCATAACTTTGCCATGCATAGGATATGCAACATGTCAATTACATTTAAGTCGATGTGAACGATCAGGGATTGGGGCAGGTCCAGATTGTTAAGTGTGTTGCCACGGCCATCAGAACACCCATCAGAACACCCACAGCCAGTGAAAGGTCTCACCATGAGAATGGATATACACGGAGGGTCGAGTAGGACAAGAAGGTGGCAATTCTCTATTTGGCATAAACCAACACCTAGAGGCGATGAGGCTGACAAGTCTGATAACTCAATAACATACATGTGACACACAGGTGGGCCATAGGCCTGAAACAATGCCCATCTGAAGGACTGCAGATATTAACACAAAACAAGATCACAAAGTGAATTCATCAAAAGGCAGGCACGTCACGTCAAAATTGTCACAACACAGACACACTAATTGTACCCTGTTTCATTGCAGAGGAAGATGGATCTCCTACCGATATGCCTGTCCCAGATTTCCCTGATGACATGGATGACGAGCCGATAAACATTCCCCAGGAGACTATCCAAAAGGTCCTTGAAACCTTCCAGACCCCACCTTCAGTCACAAGGAGGAGCACAGAACAAGCAGCCATCGCAGAGGAACCACCTACCACCCCAATTGTAAGACCTGCCAGCTCCAATACAGCTGAGGTCTCAGACGACACTGGCACCAGCTTTGAGAGAACTGTAGTTGGAGTACAGCGGGAGCTGGCCAAGGAGGTGCGGGTGGGGATGAAAAATATGGCAGCCAGCCTTGATGGGATGCGTTCGTGCATGATGTCATCTGCAGATCAGGCAGCAGCTATGCAAGCACTAACATCTATCTTGCAGGAACTGCAGAAAACCCAGAAGGAAATCAGCACAGCTGTAATACAGTTGACCCAACACCTACAACAGCAATCCTGTCAACGCGTGCATGAATGTAACATTGAACCCCTCAGGGCTGACCTGGCTGCCTACCATCGTGATGTGGCTGCTATTCTCAAGAACCAGCAGGCCCTCCTTGCAGCAGTACTGCCCTTAAGACCTTCACAGGGAGCAGCCACCGGGATGTCTGACTCCACGTCTTCTAACACTGAGGTGTTGCCCCTTCACAACCAACAACAACAAGGACAAAGCAGGCAACACACACATCAGAAGAAGAAGACATGGAACAGATCACATTCACAAGGAAAATTACCCGGAAGCACTGGTCCCTGCCACATGGCCAACTACTACCAAAGTCCTGCGTTTTGAAACATGACAATCTTACAACAACTGTACTCAAGCACTGTTCTGCTAACCACTGCATATCTTGTCACCCAGCCCAGTGATTGTCTCTCTCCTACTCATTGGCTAAGTCTGTCCCTCTGCACTGTCTGAAACAGCAACCCCAGCATGACAAAAGCATTTTGGTAAACCCTTGTGTTGGATCACAATGGAAGAAATCACTATAATAGACTCACAGTCATGGACAATGTACATATAGCACTACAGCACTTTTCAATAAATAGCACTTACACAACAAATCTGTCTCTGGGTAATGTGACATATCAACTGCGCAGTAGATAATTGAAACGTCCCTACTGTCAAGTAACGTAGCTTGTCAATACAACTGTCCAGATATTATGTAGTTAGAGAAATCTGCACAGTGACCATGATTGCATCATACCCTGCCCATCCTGAGGGAATAATCTGATGAAGTGAGAAACCATAGACCACCATGCTGTGTTGGACAGAAGAATGCTTCCTCAGGGGATAACTAAGTCATCAAATAGTGCCCGCTAAATGTTGTCTGCGTGCAAAAATAACACAATAAACATGCCACACTAATCTAAGTAAACACTAAAAAAACTGCACAAATGAAGGTGTCTGAGTTAACATACAAATAGGTAATCATGCCGAACTGTGTCACAAATGATGTATGAGGGTCATGAAGACAAGAATACAAGATTGCCAATGATCATCACACTGCAGTCAAACCTAAAACTGTTTCCCCAATATCAAGTCTGGAAGCACTGTTAGTGACTTTGAAAACACACTTATCAACAGAAACACATTGGGATCCATATTAACTGTGATTGGTGGTTGCAACAAAGGGTAGACACTTTGCAAGGTAGCTCTGGGTTAGCTGCCAATCGTACAGCTCAGTTGGGATTTGTTTGTAGCATTGGACACTGATGTTATAGTACAAAAGAGATGTACACGGAATCCAAACCCACCATCAAGTACCATTCAACACATACTATTAAGGGGTAACCAAATATTTATTAAAAGCTAACCATAGATGAGGAAACTGAAGGAAAAATCTTACCTACCCTAATCTACCCTGAGTACTCATTACCCACAACTGTCCCTAACTAACCTACGCTGCACTTATTTATCACATGTAACGAAACGTTCTAAACATCTACCCCCCGCCCCCCTTATGAGACGGGACACATTGAGGACAACACATACTAACCTAAACACATACTATACTATCCTACACAAATATATATATTTTTTTTTCTTTTTTTTTAATTCTTTTTTTTTATTATTTTTTATACACACAAGAACCCCAACATAGCCCAACACCCACCCACCCACACATGTAATAAGTCAAAAAAGAAACAAGCAGGACCCCCTGCCCCCCACCCACTAACACTGACTAAACTAACAGCCTATACTAACCTAACACTAAGCCCCCTAAGCCCACTAACTATAAGAACAAGGATAGAGGAGGGAGGGGAGGGTATCATGTCTATCTATTCAACTCTCTAGAGGTTTGCCCTCCGGAGGGTCCTCTTTATATCCTTGACCCGCCGTTTAATGTGCTGCACGTCCCGGCTCAGGTCCCTCACCTTGCGCAGCACTTTGCCCATCTTGTTTTCAAATCTATTGAAGGCTGCAGGGTCAACAGCTGGAGCAGTTGCAGTCTGGGTACCGGTGGAGGAGGTCTGTGTGGGCTGTCCTGCACCGGTGGCAATGCTGGGGCTAGGAAGTCCAGCAGATGTAGAATCAACAGAGGCAGCTGTGGGTGGGGCCACCTGGCTCTGATTGGTGGTTGTTTCTGTGGTGGCTGTGGTGGGCACAGTAGGCCCACCCTGTGGGAAGGCTCGCCATGCCCCGGAGGCACGTTCATGGCGATATCGCCGGGCCATCCTCCGGAACCCCGACTCCACCAGCAGGATGTGCTGGTATCGCATGGCCCGACGCTGAAATTCACGGACCTGGTCTGGAGTCATGTTAGCTGCTGTGAAGGCAAATGCAGATATGCCACGTTAGTAACTGCATTGTGTGAAACGGCACAACAAGTTAATCAGACATTACATCTACTGTACTTCTAACAGCTCATATCACGATACAGAGCATCGAATGTCCCTGAGGAAGTACATGGCAGGCCAGACAACAAAGGTCACACAAAGCACATTCATAACCCACAAGATGGGTAACAACTGGCCTTGACTTGCAATCTGAGTTCTGACAGTTAACATCTAAGAATCATGCTGCATATCCTCGACCAAGAGCTGGGCTACAAATGTCAGTGTACGGAAAGCAAAACTAAAGCCACATGGTCTGCAAGTTGTAACTGGACTGTCCAGTATGGTACCAAGTGCCAAACCTGAGTGTGTATACTACTATGCAACCAAACCGTCACTTATTCACAGGTATGTGTAACATACTGGTAGCATCAATACTAGGTACCCCATTCACAAACCCATGGCCGTGTTTGAGGGGGGGCGGTGGATACACAACTATAATTTGCCAACAACATGTACACTGAGGAGTGTATAGGCTAATCCACACATGTTTGTCTCTGCAGACACACCACAGGTAAGGTCTATCTACAATTTGGAGTCAGCAAACCCTAGAGCACTCATAGGGTCAGACATGTCAGGAAAATCAGAACTTAGTACACAACATATACTTCCAGTGAGGCCTGACTTACATCAGACACAGAGTTGCTAGAACACCCATGATCATGAATTGCATGCACACCTAGGCCATTACACTCAGGTTCCACAGACTTGATGCACTACATGTGGAAGTACATGCTGCTAGGAGGTTCTACCTACTGTTTCAAACTTACGTAGGTAAATAGTGAAGCAGATGTCTATTGGGAAGCTATTAGCTCCACCAATCTTAGAGAATGTGGGTCTGACAGGCTGACTAAATAGGGGCTGACTTCCATTGCGACTCTTGGTGATACAAGTGTCAGAGACATGACTATCCCCTGTGTTCACAGTGGGGCCTACAGGGATGTTCTACAATCCCTACATGATACCATTGGATACGCATTGGCTAACTCAAAACATGTGAGAACTGCATTCCCCCTCATGGAACAAGTGAAAAACTTGCCCAACGCATCACACCTTGCTATGCGTCCAACTCACACGAGTCCATAACCAGCAAACACAACACATAACAGACATATCAACACTTACTGTAGTGGTCGGGGTCCTCAAATGTCGCCACCTCTCCCACAGTGTAGGGCGCCGGTCCACCTGTAAGGTATGGAAGGAAGAAATGTGCTCAAAATCTGTGCACAGTGCAACATTTTCAGTATCATTTACAATGTGTAGGCTGAATAAGGACATGGCAGCCATTCAGACATGATGGTACTGCATCTGATATTTCACGGCCAACTTGTACATAGCATGGGTCTCCTGTGACAGTTACACACATATCTGCACACATACATTGGCCCTAACTATCATGTGGTTGCAAACTTGCCCCATAATTGGTGAGCACAAAAAAATATGGAGTGTAATCGTCTCATCATGTGCATCCAAGGGAAACATCCAACGCCTGGTTACTTGAGGACTGCATTACCAGTCAAACATGCCTTGTGGCCATGACACATTTAGTGCACATAGGCCCAATTACCAGAGGGAGGGGCAGGGACTCCTGTAAGCCATCCTGTTGTTACAGTATAGTCAATTGATGTGGCCCAGCTATGGTGATTTGCACCAACCATGGAGATGTAAAGCAATGTGCATACACTTGGACTGCCATCCATATTTGGATTGTGGCTCAACCGATTCCAATAAACATCTTAAGATGTTAGCTGAGGGCACCTTACACCTTTTCACGATGTTTTCAAATCCAGATCTGACATGTATCCAAAAAGATCAAGAAACAGAATAATCCCACACATTCATAGTACTTCTGTGAACGCTTTCCTTGCACACTCACCAGACTAACATGAGACCAATGTTTGAGCCACTTTGCTATTATCAATTGACGTGAAGGCAGCACTCATTTTCAGCATCATGTAGTGATTCTAAAGTCAATCTAGCAATTGCGTCAACATTGTTGGCCTAAATGTTGGTACATCTGTACTTCTCTGTCAATAATACCCTATATAGACATGATTGGCTCCTATTTTGTTAGCTGTGCTGACAAAAAGGCCGCACCAATTTCCTTCATGGTAAAGTTACCTGCAAGTTTGCTGAGCACGTGCTACCTGACAGCGAGCAATTGTGATCCTTGCCATAGTGCATCAATGATCCCCTTATATTTCCCCAGCATTACACACAGTCAAGTTAGCTGGCAGACATTGCATTAATCCACTGATGTCACTACAGAGCATTTAGTCGTGCACAATAACAATAGTCGTACTCACCAACAGTGCCACCAATCATGATTCCCATGTGGTCCAAGAGATCCTGCTCCCTGGTGATGAGGTCAGCCCACCGGTGCTTCAGCTGGTGGTCACTCCTCTGGCTGGCATACACACGCTGCAGGTGATGCAGCACCTTTCCCCACCGGATTCTGCGCGCTTCTGTCGGGTACCCCTGTATGACCCTGCCTGGATCATGAGTGGCAAGAAATGTGTCACCAGTCACATGAAGCCCCCCAACTCCTCTTCCCCCATCCTGCCAAGACGTGGCCTACCAGACATACTTATAACTGAAGAGAAGGAATAGGGGTAAAAGAAATAGAAAGGGGAAATGGGTGAAAGTAGGGGTAAAAAGACAGAAAAAAAGTAAACCTAAACACTAAAAGAGCCCAACTATCCCCAAACTAACACTACCCACAACAGACTCCCACAAACAAGAAATACACAAGATAAATGGACAAATGTAGACAAAACACAGTACTACAGTATACACAAACAATATTTATTTCACAAAAGGACTTTACAGATAGCACACAGGACAAATACAGCACAAAATCTCAGGACAACACTCTCTACACAGCCACACAGTCTAGAAGGATCATAGACTGCAAAGTGAAAGTGAAAGTACACCCACTGTACATGATCTGTAAACAGGATATCCTATTACATCACTTCCTGTATGAAAAGTCCCGCCTTTTTCGCGTTATGCGTCATTTTTTGTTGCACAAAACTGTATTTGCGTCATTTTTTTTGACGCACAGACGTGAATATTAACCAGCATCAACATAATGATACATGGACTGTACAAATATCTGGATGCGGGCTAAATTTCAATCCTGTGCGGAAAAAAAATGACGCAAATACAGTTTTGGTCAACAAAAAATGACGCACACCGCTAGGGACATCAAAATTACAGTGCATTAACTGGTTTGGGGCATTTTAACTTCTTTTTTGGTTATTTTACATTTGGAACACATCAGAGATTGGCTAATTGAAGACAGTATGGTGTTGATGGTGTATGTTCACATGTGTGACATCATACTGCAGCGGAACATCATCCACTACACCCTTCACAGTATGTTTACAGTTGGCTGACGTCATAGATGGTCATAAGTGTGCCCTACATATATGTGTGGCACAAATTGTGCATGTTTGCCATAAGGAGAAGATAGCAATGTGACTCACATATGTACAATACCTAATTGCCTTTGGCTCAAAGTGTGTGCTTTCACAACTAATTTGTTGGTTGACCAAGTGTGTGTGTACATCACATGAAGCATTATTGTACATTTGGTTGTATGAATGTGATGTCCATGTGTCCAACCCTAAGATGCAAGTAAAAATTGGAATGAGCAAGGGCATGTGTTAGTCATACATGTAACAACACCGCAAAGTATACTTCCAAGTTTCAGGGTCACGTAGACACCACATGTGACATAGCTTGCACCAGATGGATGGCAGACGCATGTTCATGTCAAAGGTCCTCAATTTCTACATCCTATGTCCTAAATTATTGGTAACAGCTTCCTAGGCACTAGTTGATGAATCCCACAGTGAGTCATACACATGCATTGAGGAAGTGGGTACCATGTTGTTTGCACAGACAGACAAGGGTCAATCTCATATGTATGATGACACCACAGTTGAGGCCATAGACGTAAGCCCCAGCTGTGGTGGACCAGCATACAAGACAGCACGTGTCCACATATTTCCAGTGATCAATTGCACATAGGTGTCTTGTTCATGTGTGTGGTCCAATGATGATCCTGTAGATTGTTTGGGGTGTAATTTGTCACAGTTCGGACCAGGACTCATCATAAGTCAGTGGCAGCTATTCCTGTAACTATTGAGTATCCTTTGTTGATCAATGTGAGTAAAGTAGATGTGGACATGTGAACCAACATGTGGATGGTCCCACCCTGTCACTAAAGACGTGTAATGAGACAGTCAACAGGGCAACCTTGGTGTGCTGAGTGAGATAATGTCTCAATTGTCATGTTCCGCCAGGTGTCATTACAACATTTGTGCACAGGTTGGCCTCTGCACTTCCCACTGCATCTGGGAACATCATAGCCTCTGTGCTGTTTATTCTCGCAGCTATTCACCACACACGGCCTATCACTATGTTGTGCGCACTGTGATGCTGTGTGTGAACTGTCATGGTTCTGACATTTGTGTATTAGTCATGTACATTATCAGAGGTTGCTGGTTGTGCTGAATGCCCGTACCCAATCCCTGCCTATGACCCTGGGACACTGTCACACTTTGTCATTCATGCATATATGCAACCCAGACAAGGGATGGGCCATGAATTTTGCATTTCCAAGAGGATTTAACTCAAATGGTACAGTTAAAAGGCAGATGATGCTATACAATGTATTTGTGTATGCATGGTAGAAGCCCATGCCCAATGCCCCCTGATGAATGAGAGGTTTGCTAACGCAAGTGTGGTACATATGTAGACACAGGGATACTTTAGTGTGACGCACAGACAGTTGCCAGTCAGGCTGACAGAATGCAAGATGATTCAGGAGCCAGCTACTGGACAAGTTACATAATCAGTGGTCTGACTGAGATTGTTTGGAGGACAAACTGGACAGTTGACATGTCAATCTGTGTACGTCCTGTGTTTTTGAAGGTGACAAATGAACCCAAGGGCTGTGTTACAAGGCTTAATTACTATCAATGGTTGACGGTGTATTTGACATAATGGCGACTCCTATGTTGTTCCAGGCATCATCAGGGGCAGTGCTTTTTGCAATGGGTGGTGTGCATGGAGGTGATCACAGGTGTGGGCTGCATCTGTTTCTCACCAGTCCTGTAGGTGAGACTTGCATTCTAAGGGCCAATAGACATTTTCACAAGAGGAAGGAATCTACATGTGCTAATAGGGCTTTGACACTAGAAGACAGTGTATAAATTGACCTGACGTCCATGCAGTCAGATGTACTATGACAATGGGATATCTTAGGAAAGGGTGTAGCACACTGGTTTGCTAATGTTGGTCTGTGTGTGTAGAGGAGGTATTATCAGGGTACACATCTTAGTATTCCAGGGACCTCTTCCGACAGGTGGGTTGTGACCAGGTGCATGGGTGTGTCAGGAGTTAGGAAATGGGCTGACATGTGCATGGAATGTCATGTGCGCAATGCATGTCATATGTGTGGCACTTGTGCTGTCTATGTTCTGCTTCTGTGGAACTCTAGTCACAGATATTCCTTGCAAATATTGGATGCAGTTGGACTAACTGCTGTCAAGGGTCTTGTCAGACATTCCTGTTAGTGATGCCAAAGCACATTGACTGCCTCATGTATGAGGCTTGTTTTCCCCTTATTGAGTGATGGTGTCATAGTTGTGTGCCATATGCTGTGTTGGACCTTGCTTTCAAGATGTATGTGTGAAATAGTTGTGGTCCTCTGCTATAGGCCTTCAAAGTAGATATGTACATGATATATGTCATTAAGAGTGTGTGTGTATGTGACCATTGTATGTTAGGCATCACATAAGCTCTGGGATGTTCCATGTCCTACTCAGTATCTCAGCAATGCTCCATGTGGCAAAACTCTTATTCTTATAAGTAGAGATGAAGGTGTGTAAAAAGGAATAGCCAGACCATGATATGGTGATTATAATAGGGGTTTATTTAAATTAGTTAACTAAAGTGGTGAAGGTGATCATATTCAGAAGAAATTATTTACAATCTGTTGCCGCCTGCGTATACCAGCAGCTGTGTTCTGTAGTTCCCCCTCCTGTTGCAGGCCAGCATCCTCCTCTTCCTCCTCTTCAGGCATGTGTGGCTCTGGTTCCAGGGGAATGATTCTTCTGATGCAAATGTTGTGCAATATTGCACATGTGAGGATGATCCTACAGACCATCTCGAGGGAATATAGGAGGCTACCACCAGTGATGTCGGGGCAGCGGAACCTTGACTTGAGGATGCCGAAGGTCCTCTCGACAATGCTGCGTGTCCTCCTATGGGCCTCGTTGTATGCATGCTCTGCAACTGTACTCGGGTTGCCAAATGGTGTCATAATCCATGGCTGGATGCCATACCCCTGATCAGCTGCAAGAGAAAATGAATGGGATCATGTTGATGTAGATGGCACTATTGAAAAGACCTTTAATGGCAGTAGTTGTCTTGTGTTGTCTGTGACTCTTTTGTGTACTAATGTGACATCCTATGCTTGTAGGCTATACCATCTGCACTGTGTTGTTTCCTTGGCAGAACAAGTGTTTGTCGGCTAACCGTTTGTCAGCAGTATGTTTTGGGATTTGCAGTACCATGTGCCCTCCCTAGCATTGTGACTTGTGATACAGGTGTCCGTGTGTCTTCACTGGGGGTGAGATGATAGTTCCATGCACAGTTAAAATTGAAAGTGTTGTTACCACGTTCATATCAAAGTACCCTGGACATCCCATACCTTTAGACTTAGGCAATGTATTAATGTAAAGGTCATTGGGACACTTACAATTTGCAAGGTGACATTTAGGCAACCACACTCATTGACGTCTTCACATTAGGCTGTACAGTAAATTCCGATGTGTGACAGGTTCAATGGTGACTTAAGAAACATGGCTAGCGATGTCACGACCTCAGTGTGTTCCTGTCGACATGTTGCTGTTGTGGTGTATGTGTTGTGTGTCCTAGAGGGTTGCTGTGCAGTGTGTATATAAGTAGGTTTTTGTACTTACCAACAAGTAGTCCATTGCCATACCATCCATCCTGGAAGTGTTCATTGATGGTGCAGTGACGGAAGATGTATGAGTCATGTACACTCCCAGGATATTTAGCCACAATGTTGGTGATCAATCCCCGGTGATCGACAATGGCCTGCACGTTGATGGAATGTGTGTGCTTCCTGCTGCGGTAGAGGTGTTCAGTTGCAGCAGGTGGCACAAGGCGTACATGTGTGCAGTCGATTGCACCAAGTACGTGTGGGAAGCCACTGATTGCGTAGAACCCCTGTTTAGTTTCCTGCTGCTTCTGCAGTGTGTTAGGGAAGCAGATGTGGCGGGGTGCAGGCGAATGATGGCGTCCAGTACTTTGGGCAAAAAGGTGGAGAATGATGGTTTTGATATTCCGCCAACCAGGGCACCAGTTGTTTGAAAAGAGCCACTTGCCAGCATATGAAGTACGGCAAGCAGCTTTGTTTCTGTTGGGATGGTGCGGGGTGTCACCAAAGTGGGGGCCAACTGCTGTTCAATGTTTCGCAGCAGCTGCTGAATGGCCTGCCAGTTCAACGGGTACCTCTGTATGATGTCGTGTTCCCTGAGGCCCTGAAGGGTTGTTCTTGGGCGGAATATCCTCTCCTGCCTTCTGCGCTGCCTTTGGGGTCCCTGCTGGTGTTGTTGTAGCTGCTGTTGTTGCTGCTGGGCTCTGCGTCTGCGTGCACGCTGGATTAGAATCACCTCCATGGCTCCCTGTTGCTGCTCTGCTGCTCTGCTGCTCTGCTGTTTGTTCTGTGTGTTCTGATTAAATACAGGTGTGTTTGCCCCATTTTAACGCCTGCCCTGACCCAGGCGTTAAATTTTGATGCAAATCGGGCTGTGAGTCATTTTCTGGCTCCGCCTCCCGGCCGTGCGTCATTTTTGCCCGAAAGCATAAATACGACGCACGGCCGTTTAAGCCATTTTTTGGACGGGAACGCCTACCTTGCATATAATTAACGCAAGGCGGGTTGCCGCATCCCCAAAATTACACACACAGCGGAATTTTGTCATCCGCGGGCTCGGGCGTCAAAGTTTAAATACGGGGCAACGTTTGCGCTGATTGTGCGTCAAAATTTTCGACGCACAATTGGCGCAGACGGAGTATAAATATGCCCCTGAGTGTCATAATAACCTTCTAATAAAAAAATTAAGCTAAGATATCTCTCAGTGTGTCTCCATGTGATGCGGCCAGCACTTTAAATAGACATGCACTTAAAAGTCCTGAGTACATGCACGCTTTTAATTTAAAAGGGAGAGTACTAGCAGTTCTCAGTAGGTGTGGGATACTTTTAACGGGAAAGTACCAGCACTTCCTGGGGCTCATTTACAAGCCCCCTTTTGCCTCCGGAGCATCATTTTTGGCAACACCCTGGTAGCGCTGTGCCCTGCTCCATATTTAAAAGGCGGCGTTAAGCCATTTTTCGTGGCTTAATGCAGCCTTATAAATATAGGCCGCCCTGGTGCCGTTTTCTGGGGCAGAGGGGAGTACAATGGGTGTTGCTGTGGGCGTACCCACTCAACGCCCGAACTTTTTCATTCTGCCCCAGATTTACAAGGAAACGTAAACCTGAGGCAGCATCAAAAACTAATGCCTCCCCAGGGGTGGTGTTAGAGTAGTGCAATGAGGAGAAATATTTTTATTTGTCCTCATTTTTTACTCTCTCTATGTGAGCTGCATTCTGCAGCCCACATAGAAGGAGCAAATTGCCATTGATGAGGTTTTTTTTTTGCAGGAAGGTGTCCCTTCCTGCACATAAACAATCACCCCAGTAATGCAGGCATTCTTGCGCCATGGCACAAGGGTGGCTGCGTTGATGCTAGGCAGCTGATTTAGCGCCGGCGCATGGGAAAACACAGGGATGTGCCATATTCTGTCAAATACGGTGCATCCCTGTGTTTTTGGAAATTACGCAACTCAGCACAGCAAAATTGCGTGCAGCACGGTGCTGTGCCATTTCCTCGTAAATGAGGCCCCAAGTTTGCAAACAGATACTGGGTGATTGTGAGTGCTTGTACTTTTATATTTCTGTTTCAAGTACTAGTAACTGGCTTTTGACTGAAACAGTATCTATAAAAAAAACATTGCAATTTCTGAAAGTCAATTATGTAATTGCTATAGGTGAGAAAGCGACAGGTAGTCATTCCCAGGTATACCAACCATGTTCTGAAAACACACTACAGAACATTTTTAGGGCTGTACAAGGTAAGGGCGCTACAAACGTCAAAAGCACAGGATTGCACCCAGCAGCCTCCTGCCGAAGCGGCATGCAATTATGTGTTATTCTCATCACGGAGCATGATGAGACTATTATTATAGCAAATAGCAAATCTATTTGCTTCTGTTGCCAGGGAAACTACACACAGCAAGGGAAACGTTGCTTGCCCTTACTGAACTTCTTAACGAACTTGTGCAAACTGCATTCGTTGTGATAATTGTTCGTCTTCCCAAAACTCCTGAAAGCAGCTGTATTCCAGACAAAAGTCGATAGCGTGATGGGGCTCCCTTTAGAAAAGCACTGTTTCAATAGGTGTTTTATGCGAGCATCAATGCCTAATAAAGTCTCTACTGGGAGAGAGAGAAGGCTCTTCATATTCACACAATGGATGAAAAATTTCAAATAACCGGTTCTATGTCAAAATATCCTTGACAAAATTTAACCTGACGTAAACATGGCCAAAATATAGTTTTCAAAGATATAGCAGGGTGCATAACCTAGGCCCATATTTATAAGAGGCTTGTGCTGCCATTGCAACACCTTTAGTGAGGCAGCTTTGGCGTGAACCAACCACATCTATCAGGCACACAAACCCACTCTGCGTGGCTTTGAATGACTTCATAGATATGGAGGGGCATATTTACAAGCCCCATAGCGCCGCCTGAGCATCACTTTTTCTGACACTCCAGTGGCGCTGTGTAGGAAAGTACCATCTTTTTGCCATGGTTACCCCCATTTTCTCCCTGATGTCAGTGTGCTTGACTGTGTTCACTGGGATCGTGCTAACCAGGACCCCAGTGATTGTGCTCTCTCTCCTCTAAATTTGGTTGTTGCATACTGGTAACCCAGTATTTCACCCTCAATTGGCATACTGGTGCCCCCTTATAAGTCCCTAGTATATGGTACTTAGGTACCCAGGGCATTGGGGTTCCAGGGGATCCCTATGGGCTGCAGTATATCTTTTGCCACCCATAAGGAGCCCATGCATAGGCTTCTGCGGGACTGCCATTGCAGCCTGCGTATAAAGGTGCATCCCCCCTTACACTGCCATTTATACTGCACCAGGTCACTTATAGGTTACCCCTACAGTATGCCCTCCAGCCCTGAGGGCAGGGTGCATAGTACCTGTGAGTGAGGGCACCCCTGCACAACATCCAGGACCATTTTCCTGGACTTTGTGAGTGCAGGGACCCCATTTTATGAGTGTGTGCTGGACATAGGTCACTACCTATGTCCAGCTACATAATGGTAACTCCGAACATAGGCATGTTTGGTATCAAACGTGTTCGAATAATAGCCCAAGGCTTTTGCAAACATTGGTTGTATGATTCCATGCATTCTGGGGGCTCCTTAGAAAACCCCCCGGTATTGCCATTCCAGCCTTCTGAGGTTTTCCAGGCAGCCCCAGCTGCTGCCACCTCTTAGATAGGTTTCTGCCCTCCTGTTGCTTGAGAAGCTCAAGCCCAGGAAGGCAGAACAAAGGATTTCCTTTGGGAGAGGGGTGTTACACCCTCTCCCTTTGGAAATAGGTGTTACAGGCTTGGGAGGGGTAGCCTCCTCAAGCCACTGGAAATGCTTTGAAGGGCACATTTGATGACTTCCTTGCATAATCTATTCTACACCGGTTCACGGACCCCCAGTTCCTGCTCTGGTGCGAAACTGCACAAAGGAAAGGAGAGTGACCATGCCCCTCTCTATCACCACCCCAGGGGTGGTGCTCAGAGCATCTCTAGAGGGTCCCTGGGTTTTGCCATCTTGGATTCCAAGTTGGCAGGGAACTCCGATAGCATCTGAATGACTAGTGTCAGCAGGTAACATCAGAGCTCTCCTGTCAACATCAGGACAGTGCGCGCTCTACGGGCAACGGAAATGCAAAAACCCAGCCTTTATGCAAGGGCATAATTCATGCATTGTATTTATATGCAGTATGTTAACCTTTTGCATTGCAGACTTTAACCTTGAAGAACACTATTAATGATGTTTGCAACAACTGTTCATTTGCAATGTATTGCTGCAGGCTTACTGAGTGTGTTAGGGTGTGGTCCCTTTCTAGGACCTTCTAGAAGCTTTCCCTGCAGCATGACTAGGTGTGGTTTGTGGGCTGGGCCAGACTCTATATAAGGGAGCCAGCCCAGCTCCACGTGCTCACTATTCAGAGGTCCCGGTGCAGAACAGCAGCAACTTCCTGAGCTCCTGTTCCAGAGGCCTACCTTGATGTTCCAGGCCTGCCCCGCATTATATTGGTGATCCTTGAGCAGGGTGGTAAGGCGGAGGTCGGGCTGGGCCCCCAACCCCGTTCTCAAAGGCTCTTGAGTTTTGGGCCTACTCTTGTAACTTTCAGAGTACACAAGTCATTGCTCTCATGTGAAACTTGATGTTCAGATCGGCGGCAGCTTGCGCGATCATTTCATGGCATTTGCATATTCTTGTTCGAATCTGCAGTGTACGCCATTCATTTTTCGCATGTAAAACTTGGTGTTCAGATCGGCAATAGCTTGTGCGATCATTTCATGGCATTTGCATATTCTTGTTTGAATCAGCAGTGTGCGCGATTCATTTCCCGCATCTAAAACTTGGTGTTCAGATCGGCAAATGCTTTTGCGATCATTTCATGGCATTTGCATATTCTTGTTTGAATCGGCAGTGTGAACAATTCATTTCCCGCATGCAAATCTTGGTGTTCAGATCAGCAACAGTGTGCGCGATCATTTTGTGCCATTTGCATATCCCTGTTAGAATCGACAGTGTGTGCGATTCATTTCCAGCATGTAAAACTTGATGTTCAGATCGGCAACAGTGTGCGTGATCATTTCAAAACTTTGATGTATAGTAGTTGTTGAAGTGCACACATTTATCCTGGGCTTCTGGATTTTCTTTGAAGACGCTAAATTCAAAATGTGACATTCTTTGTGCAAATTAAGTTCCTAGTACAATTCCTATTGTTTTCCTGGGAATGTTTCAGATTGCCTTTGTCCTCATTTTTAAAATGCAATGTTTGTTCTGAAACATTATTCTAGAAGGTTCTTGTATTCCTAGACAGTATGTGACATTTCATGAAAAGCCCAAATGAAACATTGCATTAACCATTCTTGATTTTTTCCAGGTAACCAGAGTTCTTGAGGTCTAGTGATAGTCATTTCCTAGGTTATCCATGGTTACAGTATGAGAATGCTTAGAACCAGAGTCTAGTGAAAGTCACTGTGATTATATCTTGATATTGTGTTGTTTAACCTTTTGCTTCCTACAGGTCTCCTTCCCGGCTGTTACTTACCTAATCCCCTCTTCCCCCACTTGGACTCTCTCAGGCTCTGTGATACTTCTATCAGAGCTTTGGAGCTGTCTAGTAGTGGACATGTTGGGAACGTGCACAGGCCCGAGGATCTGGTCTCCCTGACATCTCCCATGACAGGTGCTTACCTGTTTAGCTGACCAATCCCCCTTTCAGGGCTGTTTAGGGTCTCTCCTTTGGGTGGTTCTTCAGATTCCGATTGCAAGACTCCAGCAGGAATTCTCTGCATCCTCCACTTCACCTCCTCACCAAAGAAATGGCAGCTGGACCCTCCAGGAACTCTACAAACTGCAACAACTGTTTCAGCAGGCACCGACTGCAACGATGACCGGCTGCGTGGATCCACTCTCCTGCTGAGCTGCGTGGATCCTGCATCACAGGTGGTAGACTGAAGTGGTCCCGATGGTCCTGACATCCTACTGTCCAACTTTGGTGGAGGTAAGAGCCTGCCTCCCCACGCAAGACAGTACCCCATAGCACCGCGTGTTTTGCAGTTGCCAAGGCTTATTAGCATCCTTCCACTAAGATCTTCACGCACCATGCAGCTCTGGCCCCCATCACTCTATCCTGGGATGCACATCTTCGTGATTGGTTCTCCGGCGGCGTGGGAGCACTAATTGCACTGTTTTCCAACTGTTTTTATGCAAATTTCTGCATACTATTTTGTGTATTACTTACCTCTTAAGGGAGTATTGTCTCCGTGGTATTTTTAGTATTTGTGTCACCAAAATATAGTGCCTTTATTTTAGTATCACTGAGTATTTTCGTTCATGTGTGTAAGTATTGTGTGACTACAGTGGTACTGCATGAGCTTTGCATGTCTCCTAGATAAGCCTTGGCTGCTCAGCTACAGCTACATTTCACTAATAATGGATAACTAGACCTGGTATAAGGTGTAAGTACCACAGGTACCCTCTACAAACCAGGCCAACCTCCTACACTGTGCATTATCCATATTTACAAGGTGGTGTTACGCCACTTTACGTGGCTTAACGCTGCCCTGAAAATATGCCCCCCTGATGCAGTTTTCTGCGTCAGAAGGGAGTGCAATTGGTATTGCTGTGGGCGTTCCCCAGCACTACCCATTGCTTGTGGCACTGCCCCATATTTAGAAGAATCTGTAAATCTGTGGCAGCACCAAAAACTAACACCACCCCAGGGTTGGTGTTAGCATGGCGCAACTAGGAGAAATGCTTTCATTTCTCCTCATTTTTGCTTTATCTATGTGTGCTGCATTCTGCAGCACACATAGAAAGAGCAAAACCACCATGAATGATTGTTTATATTTTGGAAGCTGTCCCTTCCTGCAGATAAACAATCATTCAAAAATGACATTTGGGGGTATATTTATACTCCATTTGGGCCGAATTTGCGTCATTTTTTTAACGCAAATTTGGAGCAAACCCAACTCCATATTTATATTTTGACGTTAGACCCGTCTAGCGTCAAAATATTGGAGTTTGCACCATTTTTTAGATGCATGAACCTACCTTGCGTCAATGAGCTGCAAGGTAGGCGCTCCCATCTAAAAAATTGTGCTAACCCCGTAGCCCCATATTTATCACCCGGTGATAAAATGATGCACAGGTGGGAGGAGGGGCCAAATAATGGTGCAAAGCTTGCTTTGCACCATTATTTAACACCTGGGTTGAACACCATGGAATTGGTTCACAGGTGCCTTCCTCAAGCCCCAGGAACACCCTCACCCACACCAGAGAGACACCGGAGGTTGGGGGACCCCACCCCAGGTAAGTAGGTTAAGTATAGGTAAGTATTTTTATTTTTAAATTAAAGTGCCATCAGGGGCCCACCTTTGGGGCCCCTGCATGGCACAGGGTGCAATGGCCATGCCATGGGGACACCTGTCCCCTGTGCTGGCCATTGAGGTAGTTGGCATGTCTCCTGTCTTTTCTAAGACATGAGTCATGTGGTATGGATGGTTTTGCATCAGAAATGCGTCCGCATTTTTTTTTTGCCTCTAACCAGCTTAAAGTAATTTATTGGTGCAAAACCCTCTTCTCCCATACCGCCACCCCCACCCGGCTAACGTAATTTTTTTAATGCTAGCCCACCCTTCGCGCAAGCTTGTGGCATTCCATAAATTTGGCGCTCTTTCTTACAGAAAACCAAAGTTCTTTCTTTCCTGACGCGTTTCGGCTGTTCACAGCAGCCTTATTCATAGGTGCATGGAAACGCAGCAGAATATCTTGGAGAATGAATAAGTGGCAATAGCAACGTTGAGAATAATGATAATGACATGAACAGTGTATATCAAAATGAGGAACAAACACTGCGCAAGGAAAGAGAATTATATGCACTCAATTTTAATGCGTGATCCAAGTTATAATTAAAGTGACTCTATAACTTTAAGGCCACAACATAAATGAGTGGTTGGTTTTACCAGATGATTAATTTTAAATTTGAGAACCATGCACCTATGAATAAGGCTGCTGTGAACAGCCGAAACGCGTCAGGAAAGAACTTTGGTTTTCTGTAATGTGAGTGGCAAATAAAGTGCTTCTTTCAGCTGTGAACATTTGGCGTACGGCGCTCTTCTCTGAGAGGGGATTTTTGTTGGATATATATATATATATATATATATACACACACACACACAGACACACGAAGGGAGAAAGAGAGAACTTTGGTTAGTTCCCAAGGTTAGGTGGAGAGCAGCTCTCTAGTAGGAGCACCCTGCAACACCAGCAACACTCTAAATTTGCTCCCCTCAAATGTCTGCATCTCTAGCAAAGTTTTTAAGCATAGGATTAGCGCAGTGCCATCCACACCAGGCTAACATGGGACAAAGTATTTTGCCAATTGTACAGCAAAATCTTTAAGGCTAGGATTGGCACAGTGCCATCCTTGCCGAGCTGTGACATAACAAAAACCTTTCACCACTCCAGGCACAGTATTACAGCTTTAGATTGGTAAAATACCATCCAAGCCAACCTCAAATGAGCAAAAGCAACCCCTGACACGTGTTTTGCTATGATTATAGCTCATCAGAGAGGTTTAGCTTCATCCAGACACAAGGGAGCACCCAGTATAAGTCAAAACAAAAACCTTTCAAGGTCAGAGTGAAGCATACATTTTGCAGAAAAGCAGAGAGAACTCTGGATAGCATATATATATATATATATATATATATAGTCAATAAACTGATTTACTGATTTGATTAAGCTTGTTACTTTGATTGTTTTGTCAATAAAACTTAATGGTTTGGATACTCTCCTCTCTGTCATTCTTCAGGAGCCATATTAGTTTCACTGTAATTGAATTTTAGTGCTGATGCTAGCTCATTTCTTACACTTCCAGTCTTTACAACCACTGATGCAACCTGTTTGATGATTACACCAGAGCTTACAGGTATAGACTGTTACGCCAGATCTACTGGTAGCAACAAGGATGGTTTGTCACTGAAATGTAGGGAGTTTTAAATATTCTAGAATAAGTTCTAGAACTTGCCCAAGTCTAGCTATGTTCCTACATCCCATGGCCCAATTTGGAGTATCAGAGGAATTTCAGCAGTTCTGAAGGCAGTGCTTCGCAAATTATGCATGTCAAGCTTGTGATGTTGTGCTAGTGTTCTGCATCTTGTGGTACGGTGTCTACTTTAAGTCGGAGAAGGCTGTAAAGCTAGATGGAAGAGGTAATGTACTTTTTATATATATTGCAGCTAGTGTAAATACATAAGGGCTTGTTGTTGAGAAGCTGAAGTTACCTGACTCACCATAGTGTAAGATCCTACAATAGATAATAGGAGGCATATTTATGAGAGGGTTTCAATCGCTCTTGCACCACGCAACTTGGTGCATGTCCAAAGCAAGCCCAAAATGGGAAGCTGAACAAGGCCCCCTTGCATGCCACTGAGTGGCTTGATAAATCCAGATTCTGCAGCACACAAAGAAAGAGGAAAATGCCTCAGGGGATTGTTTTTGTGCAGGAAGGTGCCCCTTCCTGCATAAAAACAATCCTCCTTACAACACAGGCACCCTTGCGCCATGGTGAAAGGGTGCCTGCGGTGCCTCTAGGCAGCTAAAACAGTGTCAGTTCTGGGGCAAAGACTGGAATGTGCCATACTTTTTTTAATGCGTTGCATCATTCCTGCCCTTTGCTTGTCATGCACCACAGCACGGTGACTTTCTGGGCTGCGCTGGGTGATTTTTCTATAAATATGCCCTTAGGTATATTGGGTTAATTTGTCTGTTAAGGTTTGTGGTGTCGGTTCGTGAGGTACTATTGGCCACATAATTGTGTTTGAGAACTCCTACTGACTGTTGTGAGTATACTTATAGTGACTGGTGTTGGTAGATCCTATTGCACAAAGGCAAAACTGCACTACTCGGAGTGATTTCCTCCTGGCCGCCATTTCATTTATGTGTGATAACATTTGGTAAGCATTAGTTCACATTTATCTCCTTGATGAGTGATAACTTTGAATTTTGTTAGTGGAACACACAAGAGTTATTGACTATTAGTATTTTGCTATGCTGTTTTATAAAAGTATTGCTGACACCAAAAAACTGTAAAGGAAGGAGTGCCCCAGTGAGGAGCTGCAATTTACGTCATCAAGTGCCAGTCTGGTATTGGTTGGTTAGTGTGAGTGCCACAGTAGTATTGGTTATCACAGTATAACATGCCATACTGTGAAAGGCTGTCATAGAGGGTGCCATGCTGGGATTTAACACTAGTATTGCTAACTATCACATTGTGATTTGCAGATAATTGCCAGTTGTTTAAAATTGAGCTTGTTAATTCTCATTTGTCGAAAAACACAGTGAAATTAAGGGGCATACTTATAATGCACTAGCGCCACCTTGCGCCACATTAACGTCATTATTTTTTACGTTAATGTGGCCCAGCGAGGCCAAAATCCCCGTGCTGTATTTACAGAGTAGCGCAATGCATGCATTGGGCCACTCTGTAACCCCAGCGCTACATTATGCCTGCACCATGTATAATGTATGCAAAGGGGGCATTCCCCCATTAGGGGAGCTGGAAAAATGGCGCAAGGAAATCTGTGAGATTTCCTTGCGCCATTTTTTATGGCACTTATAATGCCAGCTCAAGAGCATAGAATGGTCCCCTATGTACTCTGCAACATTTTGGCGCTTCTCCTGCAGAGTACATCAATAGCGTCATGAAAAATGATGCTATTGCCACCTACGCTATGGTGCGCCATATTTTTAAATATGGCGCACATGGTAGGGGGTGCTAAGGGGCTCAGGGAAAGTGATGCTGCACTCGATGCAGTGCCACTTTCTATAATTCTGTCTCTGAAAGTTTCGGGAAACATAGAGATTTTGTGAGAAGTGATGTGAGAGTCTCTCTCCATGAGGGAGTAGAAGCAGCTCCAGAGGGTACACCAGTGCATGGTCATTACATGGCCATCAGTGTCGGGCTCCACACATGCACTTGGCTTAACCAATAGAACTGAGAAAGCACGTCCTTAAAATGTCCCCAACATGGTCCCTTTATTTCAAATATAATACAGAATTTGAGACATGTGTTTTATGACATAAAGCCCCCACTTGAAACAGCATAGTATGAGGCTTTAAATGCAAGGGACCATGCTGCACATACCAAAGACAAAAAGGAATATCACGATTTGAGCTAAAAAACAGTTTGTAGTTGGATGGATTCAGGTGTGGAGGAGAGATATGGGTGAGGGAGTTAGAATGTACCCAGTGTGACAAAACAAGGCTGATTGCAGAGGCCCCCTGACTTTTTGCCCCCATTCTTTACTTTTTGCTGGTGTTTTCCTGACTCTGATTGTGTCCTGGGTACTGCTAACCAGTCCCAGGGCCTGTGTTCTGTATAAAATGAGTATGCAAATTAGGCTAATTATAATTGGCTATGTCAACCTACCTATAAGTCCCTAGTAGGTAGGGCATGTACGTTCAGGGACCCCAGCAGAGATAGTCCACCCATAGGTGCACTGCTGAGGTGCCCAGGGTCATTTTAAAGGCAGGTCTGCCTTGCTGGCTGCTTTTAAAGTAAAGTTATATGCAAATTCGACTTTGGAATTAAACGTACTTCCAAAGTCTTAAACTACCTTCTTTTCTACATATAAGTCACCCCTAAGGTGTGCCCTGTGTGCCCCTAGGGCTGGGTGCCATGTAACCATAAGCAGGGACCTTATAAAGATTGTTTTATAAGCCCTGGTGAGGTAAAACAGCCACATTTGTTTTTCCCTAATTGTAGTGAATGGCCTCCATAGGCTAGAATG
The DNA here is from genome assembly GCF_031143425.1 of Pleurodeles waltl. Lineage (NCBI taxonomy): Eukaryota > Metazoa > Chordata > Amphibia > Caudata > Salamandridae > Pleurodeles > Pleurodeles waltl. Next base: position 1,608,222,270 of record NC_090444.1, read on the forward strand.
GGGAGACTTTATTTTAATTTATAAATTCCCCTTAAGGGTCAAATCGATTAAGTTTGGTATTAAATTAATTGTTATAATAAATCCCACAACGTACACTTGTTGGATTTAATATAACTTGTGCAGGTAAAGAGTTTTAAACTCTACCTAAAAAGTTGCCAACTTCAGCCCCGTAGTGCTCTGCACTGATTGGCCAGCCTCTGGCAGCCTGGCCAGGCTGCCTTATGAGGTGTGAAGTAGCGTGGGCTGAACACAAAGAGATGTGCCTGGGGGAGAAGTACTTCCCTCAGCAGATGGAAAAGCAGAAAGGGTGAGGGCTGCCAAACTTGTCTTCAAAGGCAGGGAAAGACATTTGGAGTAGCCCAGCACCTCCCTCACATCCTGCAAACCCAACAATTAGGTACCCCCCTGATAAGATTAGGAGTGGGCAGGAGAAGGGTGTGTTTAAGATTTTTAGCCACACCAGTGGGTGGGCTCAGCCAGATGTAACCTTAAAAAACCACTTTCAGCCATGATGGATTTTTGAGGAATGTTGCTCCTTGGGATTGATTTATGCCACACTTCCCAGGAAGTGGTCATCACAGGGGAAAGGACACTGCACCTGATTGGAGAACTAGGACCCCCCTGTTTTTCACCCAGGAGCAAAGATAAAACTGGCAGAGCTGCACCCACACCTCAGATCCCTACCCGATCTCTACAAGGAAGAACTACAGGAGAAGAAGGACTGCCCTGCTGGACCCCTGACCTGCACCTGGACTCTGCACTCTGGAGGACTGCACCAGCTGCACACTTGAACTTCACCACAAGGAGGACTTTGCCTGGCTAACCAGAGTCCCCTGAATCAACTCCAGTAGAAACTGACCAGCTGACCACTGTCCAGTGGCCAAATTGGGGCAGCCGAGTGCAGAGGCGTAGTACAACATCAGATGCCCAATGCTAGTCAGTGGGGACTCAATTCTGGTGATGCTCGGGGGTGTAGGAACACCAGTGATCCTCTCCTCATCTGTCCGTGGTGTCTGGGTGCAGAGGGTTCTAGGACCGTCTGGTGTCCATCATCAGTGGCAGTAGCAATGGAGCATTCCCACAGAAACAGTCTGCAGGCATAGACTGGGGAACCAGTCAGGGTGAACAACAGGTGGGCTCAAGTCTCATAAGCCTGGAGCATGCAGAGACACCAATGGTCCTCTTCTCCTCAGCCTGGGGCATCTGGGTGCAGAGGTACAGTGGACCTTCAGGTTACTATCACTAATGGTAGTCGCAGCTGAGGGAGGCCTGCACAAATAGGCTGTAAGCGTTGGTGTGAAGGTCATATTGGGGAAAACAACTATGGACTTTTGTCTCTTGAGAGGCTGGGGACCACGCTGGCACCATTGGCAAATGTTGACTGTTGGCCAGGGGACACTTTTAGCTGCGTCATGACCATGGCAGTCTGCATGTGTTAGATGAGGGTCCTGAGTGTGACACAATACATGCTGCAGCCCTTGGGGACCCTCTTTGGTATCCATAACCTAGGTACCAGGTTTACTAGGGACTTACGGGGGGTCAAAGGTACTACCCACTGGAGAACAATTGTACAGTTTTAAGGAAAGAGATCTTGTACAGCGGACCTGATTAGCAGGAACCCAGTGCACTTTCAGTCAAAAATGCATCAAATACCAGGCAAATGTGGGGGTGACCATGTCAAAAAGGGGCCCTTTCTTACAGTAATGACCCTGTTGTGGCAGCCCACACTACAGCAGTTCCCACTCTTACTGCTTCAACTGTGATGGTCCGGATTCAAATTTTATCAGGTGTGACAGCCGGAGTCTCCGCTGCCACTACTATTCCCACTGCTCAGAGTTCATAAATAGTTGTGTGGACTTCTAACATGTTAGTAGGTGCTATTGCCCCAGTACCAAATGTAGTGTTTATGGCACCCAGGGTGCTACTGGGTTTCTGGAATTAAGAGCAAGGTCCCCATTGCCCCATTGGGGGGAACCTCCAAAGGGAGTGGAGAAACAGGAGGTTGAAGACAGACCAATAACCTGAACCCTCTTAAGGCCATTATATGCTGTTAGGCTAAATGTGGAGCTGGATGAACGTATTAAGAGAAACCTGAATGTGAGATATCTAGATAGGTACCATGAAGAAGAACTCCAGTTCCTAAATAATTAAATTAATCAACATGCTGTAAAGGCACATGAAAGTCTGATAAAACTAGCTAACGATTACAATTTTGATTTTTCCAAGAGCCAGACCTTGCAGAAAAGCTTTATAGCACACGTGAAAAATAACATACTTATCAGTATGAGAAGGACAGCTCTGAAAGTACACATACACTAATTGGTCACTAGCATACAACAGTGGAATAATTTGGATAGCTGAGTGGTTCATGGTGGTTGATCTGTATCAAGCTTTCTGTTCCATATCGTGACATAAAGAGAGACAGTTTCTCTTCATGTTCTCATTCCAAAATAGAATTTCTGCATGGTGCCGAGTTTCACAAAGGTATACAGAGAGACCCTTGATTTTTTACCATATCTTGAAACATGATCTTGAGACCATGAAGTCATGGTGCATCTCAGTTCTTCTACAGTACATTGACTACCGGTTGGTGGTGCCAATGTCAGAAAAAGCATATAAGCAAGACATTATTGCTTTACTGAATCATCTGGCTGAAAACAGACATAAAGGGCTATTAATGAAAAAAGCGACGCAGCACAGCGCATCAACTTGCCATGCTATGCTGCACTGTGTGACAGAGAAAGTGCAGGAATGTACAAAACCTGCACAAAAACTGTCCTGAGAGGCATATTCCTCTATGTGTGTTGCAGCATGCAGCACACATAGAAAGAAGAAGTCAAGAGGAGAAATAAAAATATTTCTCTTTGTTACGTCTCTTCTGGGATGCCATTTCTTATGGGTACATTCCCCGGTTTACCAGTTCTGGTAAATCTGGGAACGCATCCAAAACCATGGGAGTTGCGTGGGAACACTAATGCCACACTCATAGAATGTCTTCCCAAGGCAGAGTAAGGCAATGCAGTGATTTGCACTAGGTAGTCTTACTCCAGATTTAGGGGACCTGTCAGGGAGACCATATCCTCGGGGCCTGCGCACGTTCCCAACATGTCCACCACTAGACAGCTCCAAAGCTCCGATAGATATACCACAGAGCCTGAGAGAGTCCAAGTTGGGGAAAAGGGGATTAGGTAGGTAACAGCTGGGAAGGAGACCTGTAGGAAGCAAGAGGTTAAACAACACAATGTCAAGATATAGGGGGTTATTCTAACTTTGGAGGAGTGTTAATCCGTCCCAAAAGTGACGGTAAAGTGACGGATATACCACCAGCCGTATTACGAGTTCCATAGGATATAATGGACTCGTAATACGGCTGGTGGTAAATCCGTCACTTTTCCGTCACTTTTGGGACGGATTAACACCTCCTCCAAAGTTAGAATAACTCCCATAATCACATTGACTTTTAATAGACTATGGTTCTAAGAGTTCTTATACTGTAATAATGGATAACCTAAGAAATGAATATAACTAGACCTCAAGAAATCTGGGTACTTGAAAAAATCATGAATGGGTTAATACAATATTTCATTTGAACTTTTCAGGAAATATTACATACTGTTTAGAATACAAGAACCTTCATCAATAATGTTTCAGAATAAACATTGCATTTTTACATGAGGACAAAGGCTATCCGAACATTCCCTGGAAACAACAGGAAATGTACTAGGAACTTAATATGCAAACAGAATGTCGCGCTTTGAATTAAGCGTTTCGAAGAAATCAAAAAGCTCAGGATAAATGTGTGCACCACAACAAATACGGCACACCAAAGTTTTTAATGTCATGAAATGATCGAGCAAACTGACGATCTAAAAGCCAAGCATTTTATGCCAGCATTGAATCGCGCACTCTGTCGATTCGAACAAGAATATGCAAATGCCATGAAATGATCGTGCACACTGTTGCCGATCTGAATGCCAAGGTTTACATGTTAGAAATTAATCGCGCACTCTGCCGATTCGAACAAGAATATGCAAATGCCATGAAATCCCACTCATGCACACAGAGAGTTTCACAACTAGGCCCAAAACTCGAATGTCTTTGAGAACGGGGGTCGGGGGCCCAGCCCGACCTCCACCTTACCGCCCTGCTCAAGGATCACCAATATGAGGGCAGGCCTTGAATATCAAGGTAGGCCTCCGGAACAGGAGCTCAGGAAGTTGCTAATGCTGCTCTGCACTGGGACCTCTGAATAGTGAGCACGTGGAGCTGGGCTGGCTCCCTTATATAGAGTCAAGTCCAGCCCACAAACCACACCCAGTCATGCTGCAGGCAAAGCTTCTAGAAGGTCCTAGAAAGGGACCACATCCTAACACACTCAGTAAGCCTGCAGCAATACCTTGCAAATGAACAGTTATTGCAAACATCATTAATAGTGCTTTTCAAGGTTAAACTCTGCAATGCAAAAGGTTAACATACTGAATATAAACACAATGCATGAGTTATGCTCTTGCATAAAGACTGGGTGTTTGCATTTTTGTCGCCCGTAGAGCGCGCACTGTCCTGATGTTGACAGTACTGCCCTCTCCCAAACGCGCTATATGGCCTGGTTTGTCTGGGTTAAGACGATGAAATCGTCTCACTAGTCGTGGAGCATGAATGTCAGATGCAGAGACCCATGAGTTGCTTTCCGGACCATAACCTTTTCAAGAGATCAGATACCACAGGTTACGACCTCTAAGTGTCAGGGAGACCAGATCCTCGGGGTCTGCTCACGTTCCCAACATGTCTACCACAAGACAGCTCCAAAACTCTGATAGAAGTATCACAGAGCCTAAGAGAGTCCAAGTGGGGAAAAGGGGATTAGGAAGGGAACAGCTGGGAAGGAGACCTGTAGGAAACAAAGGTTAAACAACACAATTTCAAGATACAATCACATTGAGGTTCATAAAAACTGTCTGTTGAAATCTAGGGTTCAATGATACTCAGGACATGAAATAACACTCTGTTGAATCTAGGGTTCAATGATATTCGGAATATGAAATAACACTCTGTTGAATCTATAGTTCAATGATACTCGGAACATGAAATAACACGTAGACTGAAGAAACATGAATGGCCTAGAACTAGACTCTAACTAGGCCTCAAGAAATCTAGGTACCTGGAAAAGAATCAAGAATGGTTAATACAATGGCCCGTATTTATACTCCGTTTGCGCCGAATTAGCGTCGTTTTTTTCAACGCAAATTCGGCGCAAAACTAACGCCATATTTATACTTTGGCGTTAGACGCGTCTAGCGCCAAAGTATGAAGAAAGAGCGTCATTTTTTAGCGTGAACGCCTTCCTTGCGTTAATGAGATGCAAGGAAGGCGTTCCCGTCTAAAAAAATGACGGCAACGCAAATGCGTCGTATTTATACTCCCGGGCAAAAATCACGCCCGGGAGGTGGCGGGTCAAAAAAACCGCATTTGCGCCTGAATTTAACGCCTGGGTCAGGGTAGGCGTTAAGGGACCTGTGGGCTCAGAATGAGCCCACAGGTGCCCTCCCCTGCCCCCAGGGACCCCCCCTGCCACCCCTGCCCACCCCAGGAGGACACCCAAGGATGGAGGGACCCATCCCAGTGAAGTACAGGTAAGTTCAGGTAAGTATAATTTTTTTTATATTTTTATTTTTTTGGTGGCATAGGGGGGCCTTATTTGTGCCCCCCTACATGCCACTATGCCCAATGACCATGCCCAGGGGACAGAAGTCCCCTGGGCATGGCCATTGGGCAAGGGGGCATGACTCCTGTCTTTACTAAGACAGGAGTCATGAAATGGCGTCTGGGCGTCGAAAAAATGGCGCAAATCGGGTTAAGACGATTTTTTAGCGTCAACCTGACTTGCGCCATTTTAAGACGCCCTAACGTCATTTTTTCCCAACGCCGGAGCTGCCTGGTCTACGTGTTTTTTTTCCACGCACACCAGGCAGCGCCGGTCTGATTGCGCCGTCTAACGCCATTCCATAAATACGGTGCCCGCATGGCGCTTCAGAATGGCGTTAGACGGCGCAAAATTTTTTGACGCTAAACTGCGTTAGCGCAGTTTAGCGTCAAAAAGTATAAATATGGGCCAATGTTTCCTATGGACTTATCATGAGTTGTTACATACTGCCTAGGAATACAGGCCCGTATTTATACTCCGTTTGCGCGAATTAGCGTCGTTTTTTTCGACGCAAATTCGGCGCAAAACTAACGCCATATTTATACTTTGGCGTTAGACGCGTCTAGCGCCAAAGTATGAAGAAAGAGCGTCATTTTTTAGCGTGAACGCATTCCTTGCGTTAATGAGATGCAAGGAAGACGTTCCCGTCTAAAAAAATGACGGTGACGCAAATGCGTCGTATTTATACTCCCGGGCAAAAATCACGCCCGGGAGGTGGCGGGTCAAAAAAACCCGCATTTGCGCCTGAATTTAACGCCTGGGTCAGGGTAGGCGTTAAGGGACCTGTGGGCTCAGAATGAGCCCACAGGTGCCCTCCCCTGCCCCCAGGGACCCCCCCTGCCACCCCTGCCTACCCCAGGAGGACACCCAAGGATGGAGGGACCCATCCCAGTGAAGTACAGGTAAGTTCAGGTAAGTATAATTTTTTTTATATTTTTATTTTTTTGGTGGCATAGGGGGGCCTTATTTGTGCCCCCCTACATGCCACTATGCCCAATGACCATGCCCAGGGGACAGAAGTCCCCTGGGCATGGCCATTGGGCAAGGGGGCATGACTTCTGTCTTTACTAAGACAGGAGTCATGAAATGGCGTCTGGGCGTCGAAAAAATGGCGCAAATCGGGTTAAGACGATTTTTTAGCGTCAACCTGACTTGCGCCATTTTAAGACGCCCTAACGTCATTTTTTCCCAACGCCGGAGCTGCCTGGTCTACGTGGTTTTTTTCCACGCACACCAGGCAGCGCCGGTCTGATTGCGCCGTCTAACGCCATTCCATAAATACGGCGCCCGCATGGCGCTACAGAATGGCGTTAGACGGCGCTAAATTTTTTGACGCTAAACTGCGTTAGCGCAGTTTAGCGTCAAAAAGTATAAATATGGGCCACAATAACCTTCTAGAACAATGTCTCAGAACAAACACTGCCTCATAACATGAGGACAAAAGGCAATCCAAACATTCCCCGGAAAACAACAGGAATTGTACTAAGGACTTAATATGCACATATAATGTAACATCTAGAAAATTTAACACCTAGTTTTAAATGCAGGAAATAAATAGCACACACTGCCGATTTCAACAAGGATATGCAAATGGCATGAAATGATATGAAACATCAAGATTTAAATGTGGGATTTAATAGCGTCTTGCCGATTCGAATACCACCATGTAAATGCCAAGAAATGGTTGCGCACAATGATTATCAACAGTTAAATGCACGGAATGAATTGCGCATCTTGCCGATTCGAATGCCACCATGTAAATGCTAAGAAATGGTTGCGCACAATGATTATCAAGAGTGAAATGCACAGAATGAATCGCGCATCTTGCCGATTCGAATGCCACCATGTAAATGCCAAGAAATGGTTGCGCACAATGATTATCAAGAGTTAAATGCACGGAATGAATCACGCATCTTGCCGATTCGAATGCCACCATGTAAATGCCAAGAAATGGTTGCACACAATGATTATCAAGAGTTAAATGCACAGAATGAATCGCGAGTCTTGCCAATTCGAATGCCACCATGTAAATGCCAAGAAATGGTTGCGCACAATGATTATCAAGAGTTAAATGCACGGAATGACTCGCGTGTCTTGCCGATTCGAATGCCACCATGTAAATGCCAAGAAATGGTAGCGCACAATGAGCACCAAGAGTTAAATGCACGGAATGAATTGCGCGTCTTGCCGATTCGAATGCCAATATGCAAATGTCTAGAAATGGTTGCGCACACTGTTGCCGACCCAAATCTCAAAAGTCAAATACCAAGAATGAAACGCGCGTCTTGCTGATTCAAATATCAACATGTAAATGCCAGAAACCAAGAGCACATTCACACGCACAAGGAAAAATCTTCCGACATGAAAACTAGGCCCAAAAACTCGAATGCCTTCGAAAACGGGCCCAGCCCAACCTCCGTCTTACCGCCCTGATCAAGGGTCACCAATACAATGAAGGGCAAAGGCCTGGAAGATCAAGGTAGGCCTCCGGAACAGGAGCTCAGGAAATTGCTGCTTCTCTGCACCGGGACCTCTGAATAGTGAGCACGTGGAGCTGGGCTGGCTCCCTTATACAGAGTCTGGCCCAGCCCACAAACCACACCCAGTCATGCTGCAGAGAAAGCTTCTAGAAGGCCCTGGAAAGGGACCACACCCTGATACACTCTGTAAGCCTGCAGCAACACTTTGCAAATGAACATTATTTGAAAACATCATTAATAGTGGTTTCAAGGTAAATCTCTGCAATGCAAAAGGTTAACAAACTGCATATAAACACAATGTATGAATTATGCTCTTGCATAAAGACTGGGTTTTTGCATTTTATCCGCCCGTAGAGCGCGCACTGCCCTGATGTTGACACTAAGGACCAGATGCAGCAAGCAGGTTTGCCCATTCTGTGTCTATGGGAAAATGTGTTCGTACATATGGCCCTAAGTTTGGAATCCAACACCTGTTTAACTTCGTATTCCAATTCCCCCTGTACTAGAACTGGAGCTGGTTGGGAGTGTACCTTCTTGACTGCTTTTTTCAGGAGGGAAGTATGGAACACTGGATGAATACGTAGTGACCGGGGCAACTGCAGTTTATAGGTCACTGGATTAATTTGCTGGAGGACAGTGTAAGGACCTATGAATTTGGGATTAAACATGTGCTTTTCCTTGAAGTCAATATGTCTTGTAGAAAACCACACTTTATCACCTGGTTGATACTGAGGTCCTTCACAGTGTTTCTTGTCGTAGTGTTTTTTGTATTTTTGTTTAGCTTTTTCTAGATGCTGTTGAATAAGTTTCTGGGTTTGATGGAGTTGTTAAATAGTTTCCGACACAGCTGGTGTAAGAGAATTTTCTTGAGGAATCGTGGTTGGCAAGGTATCAGGATGGTAGCCAAACAAGCCAAAAAAGGGTGTGACACCAGTGGAGGTGTGAAACGAGTTATTGTAGGCTAGTTCAACTAACCAGAGCATTGATGTCCAGGAATGAAGTGCTTTCTCAGCATAAGCACGCAGGTATTGTTTCAATGTCTGATTCAGTCTCTCAGTTGGGCCATCTGTTTGAGGAGGATGGCTAGTAGATAGTGTGGATGTAATTTGAAGCGTTTTGCACCACGTTTTCCAGAAGTTGAAGGCAAATTGTGATGCGCGATCGGAGAGAATCATTCTCGGCAGCCCGTGATAACGGACCACTCTATTCAGAAGGATGGTTGCCAGATCACTGGAGGTGGGCAATTTCTTGCAGGTAATGAAATGTCCATATTTCGTGAGACTATCTACCACCACAAGGATTACTGAGTGCTGTTGAACAACTGGTAGACCCGTAATGAAGTCTAACGAGATTTGTTCCCAAGGTCGAAGTGGAGTTGGGAGCGGATGCAACAAACCTTTCGGTTTTGAATGACTTGTCTTGATGCAAGCATAGACTTCGCAGTTAGTGACCATTGTTTTGACGTCTTTTGTCAGAGTAGGCCACCAAAAGTAGCGTTGGATTAATTCAAGAGTTTTAGGAGTGTCTGGGTGACCTGCCGTAGGTATAACATGCAACCAATGAAATACTAACTTTAGAAGCTTGGTAGTGGGCACGAACAAACTTGCGTCATGGAAATGTAGTCCTTGCTTGATTGATCTTTTGGGATCTGCTTGAGCCCATGCCTGCCATTTTTCAATGGTGAAGGAATTACAGATGTCTTCAAAGAAGTCTTCGGTCCTCATGATGCAGAGGACCTTGTCTGGAGCAATGATAGCTCTGGAAGGCTGGATTGTGGGTAATGTGGTAGACTCTTGGTGGGACAAGGCATCTGCTTTGCGATTATCTTTACCAGGACGAAAAGTTAACACAAAATTGAACTCAGCAAAAAACAGCATCCAGCGTAATTGCCGAGGAGTCAAAAGTCTAGCTGAACTCATGAACTGGAGATTGCGATGATCGGTGTATACTGTGATAGTGTACTTGGCACCTAACAAATGATGTCTCCACTGTTTAAAGGCATAACAGATCGCCAGAAGCTCTTTCTCAGCAATGACATAGTTCAGTTCGGCTTCGTTCAGTTTTCGAGACATGTAAGCTACAGGATGAAGTTGACCAGTGTCTTTACTTCGTTGTGACAAGACTGCACCAATTGCCAATTGCCACATCTGAGGCATCTGCTTCAACTATGAATGGACGATCCACATCAGGGTGAGTCAAGACTTGGGCAGTGGAAAAAGCTTCTTTCAAAGTTGAAAAGGCTCTGTCAGCTTCTGGAGACCACACACATTTTTCTTTCTTTCTCAATAACTTGGTGATTGGCGCCACTGTCTGAGAGAAATGGTTTATAAACCTGCAATAAAAGTTTGCGAAACCCAGGAAGCACTGTACATCTCAAACAGTCTTTGGAGTGGGCCAATCGGATACTGCTTGTACTTTCTTTTCTGCCATGACCATACCTTGAGGGGTAAGGATAACACCTAAAAACTCAACTGTGGTAACATGAAATTCACACTTGGTTAGTTTGCAATATAGATGATGCTTTTGAAGAGCTGTGAGAATCTTCTTGACATGTTGTACATGCTCCGCTTCATTGTCAGAGTAGATTAAAATATCATCAATATAGACTATTGCAAATATGTCTAGATACTCTCTAAGGATGTCATTCAGGAAAAATTGAAATGCTGCTGGAGCATTGCACAGTCCAAAGGGCATGACAGTGTATTCAAAGAGACCCTATCTTGTCTTGAACGCAGTTTTCCATTCGTCACCTTCTCTCATTCTGACTGAATGGTAAGCACCTCGTAAATCGAGCTTAGTGTAGATTTCAGCTTTTTTCACTTGATCCACAAGACAGGAATCAGAGGCAAGGGGTATTTGTTTTTGACTGTGATCTTGTTCAAACCCCTATAGTCAATACAGGTTTGACGATCCCCATTAGCCTTGGGGACAAAAACCAAAGGAGAGGCTGCAGGAGACTTGGAAGGGCTGATGAAGCCATTTTCTTAAAATTGATCTGGGTACTTTTGTAAGTGTTGATTTTCATGTTCTGACAAGGCGTACACACAACAACTAGGGAGTATCGCACCAGGAGTTAAACTCTGCAATGCAAAAGGTTAACATACTGCATGTAAACACAATGCATGAGTTATGCTCTTGCATAAAGACTGGGTGTTTGCATTTTTGTCTCCCATAGAGTGTGCACTGTCCTGATGTTGACAGGACCACTCAGGACCACATATGGCTTTATAAATTTGACTCAAGGGTTTCGTTGCCCTTGCACCACAATGTGTAGTGCAAGAGTGACACAAACTAGCTCATAAGTAGGCTCCAAAGTATCGAAGAGTAAACTGTACTACTGCGAAAAGGAATTCCTGTATCTGGGACCTCACATTGAGAAAGGCCCAGGACGGCGTCACAGGAAAGAATTTCTGGCATTTTTAAAATTAACCCTCCCACTATGTAGAGAGAAGGAAGGATGTTTTTGGTAATGGTGGACTCCTATCACCAGTGAATACTTTTTCTTAGTGGTAAAGCCTCCACAGAGGTTGACATGCAAGGATGTGTCTGATCCATCGCCACTGGTCAAAGAAAGTGTCAGAGTCAACAGATCCTCGGGGTCTGTGCACGTTCCCAACACGTCCACCACTGAACAACTCCAAGACTCTGATAGATAAATCACAGAGACTGGGAGAGTTCAAGAGGGGAAGAGGGGATTAGGAAGGGAACAGCTGGGAAGGAGACCTGTAGTGAGAAAAAGGTTAGAACACATGATATGAAAATTATATCTCCTGAAATCGATACTAGACTATGATTCTAAGCCTAGTCATTCTGAAAACATGAACAATTTAAGAGTTACGTTTAAAATTACTAAGTTTCAAGATGGCCTGTAAGGGAATCAAGATGAATTAAATGAAAACTTTTTTATTCAAGTACTTTCCTTTACATGAGAATCAGAAAAAACATTCTGACTAAATTTTAAACCAGTCATATAAATCCTGTTTTGAGAATGTATACTAGGACCATACAATATTGCATCTAGAAACTCTGGCCTTCTGTGTACTCTTAAAATGTTTCAACACAAATTGCGCATATTGCAGATATATATATATATATATATATATATATATATATATATATATATTTATATATATATATAGTAAACACCATAAAAGGATTGTGCACCATGAATAACACAATATGGATTCAGGAAACAAATCACATAACTTGTCAATTCCAATATTACATAATAAATATCTTAGAATAGTGGTATACAATAAAGAACATGAAATAAACTCGAGGAGAGAATCGTGCGTCTTGCTGATTCGAGTGTCACCATGTAAAATACCAAGAAATGGTAGCACGCAATGAATAGCAAAGTCAAATCATCATTAATCGAATCGCCCGTCTTGCCGATTCGTAAAGCACAATGTAAATGTCAAGAAATAACAGCTCACAATAAATAACAAGAGCAAAGTACAATGAAATGAATCACGCTTCTTTTGCCGATTCTTAAGCCACCATGTAAATGTCAAGAAATGGTAGCGCGCAATGAACAACAAAGTTAAATCCTCATGAAACGAGTTGCGCGTCTTGCCAATTCATAAAACATCATGTAAATGTCAAGAAATAGTAGCACGCAATGGACAACAATGTTTAAACACCATAAAACGAATCGCGCGTCTTGCCGATTCTTAAGCCACCATGCCAATGTCAAGAAATGGTAGCACGCAATGAATAACAAAGTCAAACCTTTATGAAACAAATCACGCATCTTGCCTATTTGTAAACTACCATATAAATGTCAAGAAACGGTAGCGCGCAAGTAATCTGTTACTCATTTAAGAATTAATCCAAGAATATGAAAATTCTCAATAACGGTGTTGGAACAGTCCAACCACCATCTTACCGCCTGGAACAATGATCACCAATGAAGGATGAAGGGCAGAAGACTGGAAAATCCAAATAGGCCGCCAGGACAGGAGCTCAGGAAGAAGCTGCTGCTCTGCACCGGGACCTCTGAATAGTGAGCACTGGGAGTTGGGCTGGCTCTCTTTTATAGAGTCTTGGCCCAGCCCAGAACCACGCCCAGGCATGTTGCAGGGAAAGTCTCTGGAAGGCCCTGGAAAGGGGCCACACCCTAACACACTCTGAAAACCTGCAGCAATACATTGCAAAGGAACAGTATTTGTAAGCATATTAAAAATAAGTTTTCAGGATTGAACTCTGCAATGCAAAAGGTTAAACCACAACATTTCAGCACAATGCATAAATTACGTTGTTTTGAGAGTTCTGGGTTTTTGCATTTTTGTCACCAATAGAGCGCGTACTGCTCTGATGTTGACAGTACTCCCCACTCCCAGACGTGTTCTAGGGCCTGGTTTGCTTGGATTAAGATGATGAAAGCGTCTCACAAGTACTGGAGCATGAACATCAGATGCGGAAACCCATGAGTTACATTCAGGACCATAACTTTTCCATGAGATTAAGTACCATAGATTACGCCCTCTCAGTTTAGAATCCAACACTTTCTTGACTTCGTATTCTTCTTCCCCTTGTACTAGAACAGGAGCTGGATGAGGGTGGACCTTTTGGACTGCCTTTTTCAAGAGGGAAGTGTGGAACACTGGATGAATCCGTAACGATCTGGGCAATTGTAGTTTATAGGTCACCGGATTGATTTGCTGAAGGACAGTATAAGGACCTATGAATTTGGGGTTAAACATGTGCTTCTTCTTGAAGTCTATATGTTTTGTGGAAAGCCACACTTTGTCACCTTGGTTGATATTGCGGTCCCTCACAATGTTTCTTGTCATAATGCCTTTCATATTTTTGTTTGGCTTTTTCTAAATGCTGTTGAATCAGTTTCTGTGTTTGATGTAAATGCTGAATGGCTTCTGACACAGCTGGAGTAAGAGAACTTTCTTGAGGAATTGTGATGGGCAAGGTGTCAGGATGATAGCCAAATAAACCAAAAAAGGGTGTAACGCCAATAGAAGTGTGCAATGAGTTATTGTAAGCTAACTCAGCTAACCAGAGCATAGATGTCCACAAATGAAATGCCTTTTCAGCGTAGGCACGTAGGTATTGTTTCAAAATCTGATTTAGTCTCTCCGTTTGACCATCTGTTTGAGGATGGTGACTAGTAGATAGCGTAGATGTCACTTGGAGTGTTTTACACCATGTCTTCCAGAAATTGGAGGAAAATTGTGACCCCCCGGTCGGAGAGGATAACCTCTATTCAGTAAAATAGTTGTCAATTCACTAGAAGTGGGCAATTTTTTACAGGCGAAGAAATGTCCATATTTAGTGAGACGATCTACTACCACCAGAATTACTGAATGCTGTTGAACCACTGGCAGACCGGTAATAAAGTCTAAAGAAATGTGCTCCCATGGACGATTTGGGGTTGGAAGTGGATGTAACAACCCTTTTGGTTTTGAATGACTTGTTTTAATGCGAGCACAAACTTCACAGTTGTTTACCATTGCTTTTATATCTTTTGTTAGGTTAGGCCACCAAAAATATCGTTGGATCAATTCAAGAGTTTTATGAGTACCTGGGTGATCTGCCATAGGTATAACATGCAACCAATGAAACACTATCTTGCGAAGTTTGGTAGTGGGTACGAATAAACGAGCATCATGAAAGGGTAAACCTTGCTTGATTGACCTTTTGGGATCTGCTTGGGCCCATGTTTGCCATTTTTCAACAGTGAAAGAGTTGCGAATTTCTTCAAAGAAATATTCAGTTTTTATGATACATAGAACCTTGTCAGGAGCAATGATAGCTCTGGAGGCTTGAAATGCAGGCGATGTGGTAGACTCTTGACAGGACAAGGTGTCAGCCTTGCGATTATCTTTACCAGGCCAGAAGGTTACTACAAAATCAAATTCTGCAAAAAAAAGCATCCAGCGTAATTGCCGACGGGTCAAAAGTCTGGCGGAACTCATGAATTGAAGATTACGATGATCAGTATATACTGTGACAGTGTATTTGGCACCCAACACATGATGTCTCCATTCTTTAAAGGCATCACGAATCGCCAGAAGCTCTTTTTCAGCAATGACATAGTTCTGTTCGGCTTCGTTCAACTTCCGAGACATATAAGCTACAGGATGAAGTTGACCAGTGTCTTTATTTCGTTGTGATAAGACGGCTCCTATTGCTACATCTGAAGCATCAGCTTCCACTATGAAAGGTTCATTCGCATCAGGATGAGTCAAGACTGGGGCAGTGGAGAAAGCTTTCTTCAATGTCGAGAAGGCTTGATCAGCTTCTGGGGACCATACAGACTTTTCTTTCTTTCTTAGTAGCTTAGTGATTGGAGCCACTGTCTGGGAGAAATGATTTATGAACCTCCGGTAAAAATTTGCAAACCCCAGGAAACATTGTACATCACGAACAGTCTTTGGGGTGGGCCAATCAGATACAGCTTTTACTTTCTTTTCTGCCATCACCATACCTTGAGTGGTAAGAATAACCCCTAAAAACTCAACTGTGGTAAAATGAAACTCACACTTGGTTAGTTTGCAATATAAATGGTGTTTTCGAAGGGCTGCAAGAATTTTCTTGACATGTTGGACATGTTCGTTTTCATTGTCTGAGTAGATCCAAATGTCATCGATGTAGACTATGGCAAATATGTCGAGGTACTCTCTAAGAACGTCATTCAAGAAAAATTTAAATGCTGCTGGAGCATTACACAGACCAAAAGGCATGACGGTGTATTCAAAAAGGCCATATCTTGTCTTGAACGCTGTTTTCCATTCGTCACCCTCTCTCATTCTGACCAAATGATAAGCACCTCGAAGGTCAAGCTTCGTGTAGATTTTTGCTCTCTTTACTTTTTCCAATAAGACCGGAATTAGGGGTAAAGGATATTTATTCTTGATGGTGACTTTGTTCAAACCCCCATAGTCTATGCAAGTTCGAAGTTCTCGATTAGCTTTTGTAACAAAAAACAAAGGCAAAGCTGCAGGAGACTTAGAGGGGCGAATTAAGCCATTCTCCAAAAATTGATCTAGGTATTTTCGTAAATGTTGATTTTCATGTTCTGACAGGGCATATACACGACAGTTGGGAATTATCGCACCTGGGGCTAGATCAATTTGACAGTCATAAGATCTATGAGGAGGTAGAGTCTCTGCTCCTTTCTCATCAAATACATCTTTGTAAGATGAATACTGTTTGGGCAGCTGAATTTCTTTCTCCGCGGCAGTAGCTATGTAAGAGTTGCAAACTTTTGGTACTTGAATCTTTTGGAGACATTGCTCGTTACATAGCGCAGATGAGAACACGATTTTTTGTTCTGCCCAATTGATCTCCGGATTGTGATGAGTTAACCATGGCAAGCCGAGGATAATCCCATATTGGGGAGCATGGATCACGTCAAGGATGATTTTCTCTTTATGTTTCTTTCTTTGATTCTTATCTTCACAAATCATCGACAAGGGGATAGTCTGAAGAGTTACCGGACCTCCAGTCAAGAGTTTTCCATCGACTGCCTGGATGATTTCTGGGGTCTTCTTTTCAATACATGGGATCCCCCATGCACAAACCAATTGGACATCAACAAAGTTCCCAGTAGCCCCAGAATCGACTAGAGCTTTTTTTAAATAGATCTTTTTCTTGACCTGAACTCTTATTTCCAGTTTAAGATGTCTAGATTGTGAAGGGTCCACGGTGACACCCAAGAGCAACCCTTCTCTGCATCTTGGGTGTTTTAGTTTTCCAACTCGACAGGTGCATTGGCTGCGACCTTCTGAACTGGACCTTGCTTTTTCTTTGGTTTGATTGGACAATCTTTGGCAAAATGACCTTTTCGCCCACAATAAAGACATTGTCCATTTTTTCTGCATATGTCCTTTTCATCTTTGGTCAAAGGTCTTCTGATGGTTCCAATTTCCATCGGTTCCGGCGTTCTTTCTTTTGGAGTTCTTGAGTCTCTTTTATCATGAACGCGCCATGAATATTTTTCAATCTTTTTGCGCGTTCCTTTACGTTCTGTTAAACGATGATCAAGGCTCAAGACAAGCTTTATTAATTCTTGACAGTCTGTAGGTTGTGGGTCGATTTGTGCTAAAATATCTTTTAGTTCCTCTTTGAGTCCCTTGTAAAACAAGACCGCTTGTTTTTCTTCAGGCCAGGATGTCTCGGCAACCAGCCAGTTAAAGTTGGCTAAATTCGACACTAGGTCTTGATTCCCTTGGCGTAAATCTAATAATTCACGATCTGCTGACTGTGTTACAGTTCTACGATCAAAAACTCTCTCCAATTCACAAACAAAATTTCTCCAGTTGTACAACAAGGGACTATTTTTACGCACAAGAGGAATTGCCCAAGTAGCTGCATCCCCAGACAGATATGATAACAAGAAAGCTACTTTGGACTAGGCATCGGGGAAAGTATTTGGTCTGCAGGTGAAGTGTAGTTCCACTTGAACCAGGAAAGATTGCGCTTTCAGAAACGTGCCTGAGAAACGTTCTGGGGGAGCTAAAGGAATTACAGAAGGAAAATTTAGGGAAATCGGATTACTTCCAGAAGCCTGAGAAGAAGTACCTGCCCAAGACACACCTGTGGGACTTTGTTCCTTCTTCTCTACCTTATATTGCAACTGACTCATTCTCTCTGCTAAGCTAGTTGTCAATTCTTTGGATGATACCACCTCTGCTTGGAGCTGGGGGATAGCCTTGACTAACTTGTCTAGCGTGGTCATGCTGAGAACATACACAAGCCAGGAGGATAATAATTTGTGGGCTCACTATCCTGTCAGAGTCACCAGATCCTCGGGGTCTGTGCACATTCCCAACACATCCACCACTGAACAGCTCCAAGACTCTGATAGATAAATCACAGAGACTGAGAGAGTTCAGAGGGGAAGAGGGGATTAGGAAGGGAACAGCTGGGAAAAAGACCTGTAGTAAGAAAAAGGTTAGAACACACGATATGAAAATTATATCTCCTGAAATCAATACTAGACTATGATTCTAAGCCTAGTCATTCTGAAAACATGAACAATCTAAGAGCTAAGTTTAAAATGACTAAGTTTCAAGATGGCCGGATACCGGTAAGGGAATCAAGATGAATTAAATGAAAACTTTCTTATTCAAGTACTTTCCTTTACATGAGAATCAGAAAAAACATTCTGACAAAATTTTAAACCAGTCATATAAATCCTGGTTTGAGAATGTATACTAGGACCATACAATATTGCATCTAGAAACTCTGGCCTTCTGTGTACTCTTAAAATGTTTCAACAAAAATTGCGCATATTGCAGATATATATATATATATATATATATATATATATATATATATATATAGTAAACACCATAAAAGGATTGTGCACCATGAATAACACAATATGGATTCAGGAAACAAATCACATAACTTGTCAACTTGAATATCACATAATAAATATCTTAGAATAGTGGCATACAATAAACAACATGAAATAAACTCAAGGAGAGAATCGTGCGTCTTGCTGATTTGTGTGTCACCATGTAAAATACCAAGAAATGGTAGCACGCAATGAATATCAAAGTCAAATCATCATTAATCGAATCGCGCGTCTTGCCGATTCGTAAAACGCCATGTAAATGTCAAGAAGTAACAGCTCATAATAAATAACAAGATCAAAGTACAATGAAATGAATCACGCTTCTTTTGCCGATTCTTAAGCCACCATGTAAATGTCAAGAAATGGTAGCGCGCAATGAACAACAAAGTTAAATCCTCATGAAACGAGTTGCGCGTCTTGCCAATTCGTAAAACATCATGTAAATGTCAAGAAATAGTAGCACACAATGGACAACAATGTTTAAACACCATAAAACGAATCGCGCGTCTTGCTGATTCTTAAGCCACCATGCCAATGTCAAGAAATGGTAGCACGCAATGAATAACAAAGTCAAACCTTTATGAAACAAATCGCGCGTCTTGCCTATTTGTAAACTACCATATAAATGTCAAGAAATGGTAATGCGCAAGTAATCAGTTGCTCATTTAAGAATTAAACCAAGAATATGAAAATTCTCAATAACGGTGTCAGAACAGTCCAACCACCGTCTTACCGCCTGGAACAATGATCACCAATGAAGGATGAAGGGCAGAAGACTGGAAAATCCAAATAGGCTACCGGGACAGGAGCTCAGGAAGAAGCTGCTGCTCTGCACCGGGACCTCTGAATAGTGAGCACTGGGAGTTGGACTGGCTCTCTTTTATAGAGTCTTGGCCCAGCCCAGAACCACGCCCAGGCATGTTGCAGGGAAAGTCTCTGGAAGGCCCTGGAAAGGGGCCACACCCTAACACACTCTTAAAACCTGCAGCAATACATTGCAAAGGAACAGTATTTGTAAGCATATTAAAAATAAGTTTTCAGGATTGAACTCTGCACTGCAAAAGGTTAAACCACAACATATCAGCACAATGCATAAATTACGTTGTTTTGAGAGTGCTGGGTTTTTGCATTTTTGTCGCCAATAGAGCGCGTACTGCTCTGGTGTTGACAGAAAGCATGAACACCTTCTTAGAGCTGAGAGAAGCTCTTTTTCGTGGCAGGGCTCTAGGAATGCTAGATTTTTTAAAAGAGTTTCTTTTTGTTTTGCAGCAAGAGGAAAGGGTGCACTCTCTTAGTGCTTACACAAACGCATGGCGATTCCAGAAAAACAGTAGCCTATTTTTCAACCACACTTGACCGGATAGCCACAGGGTTGCAGGGTTGCCTAGAGGCTGGGGCAATGGTAGGTGTCAGCATAGAACAGAGTTAGGGCATTGTAATGGGCTATCCTTTATAATGATGGTCCCCCTACTCAGTGGAGTTGTTCCTCAGTCGGATTAAGATGCAGCGCCTACTTAGCAGCCGCCTCACTATGTATGAGCAAATCATACTGGAGGGAGATAGCATTATGTTAAAGAGGTGTTCAGGTTTAATCTCTGCTATGTTTGTGCCCTTGCCTGAAATTGGAGTGGATCAGGGAGACCGAGATCAACTCTATGTAAGTGAACTGTGCACAAGGCCAAGACTTGATATTAAAGATTAACCCCTGGCAGATACTATATATTGTTTGTGGATGGCTCATGCTTAAGAGATGATAAGGGAAATTTGAGAGCTGTTTATGCTGTCTGCACCATAGAAGTTATAGTGTAAACCTCCTGCCTATGTTATGTGACTTTTCCTCAAGTGACTGAATTGGCTGCCATTACTGGAGCTTGCTGTGCCTCAGACCAATTAAAGGTTGCTATTTATTCTAATAGTAATTATGGCCTTGGTGTCGTTCATGACCTCGGACAATAGTGGTCACAAAGAGAGTTTATGACATCTTGTGGGTCTCCAATCAGGATTGGGAAATATGTTACGAGAATGCTGAAGGCATTCCAAATGCTCTGGAAATAGCAGTTGTGAAATACATAGAGTGTAGGAGCGGTAATGGTTACATCACTGCCAGCAATCAGTATGCTGATGATGCTGCTCTGTATTGTGCTCATGGGTCATGTGCATTCAATGCAGAATATTTAAATGAATCTGAAAATGAGTCCAACTTGAGCTTGTTTTTAACCTTTGCTGATACGTGGGAGGAAGTCAAGAGATTACAGGAGAAAGCATAAGAGACTGAACAGCAGGGATGGCTCAGACAAGATTGTGTAAAGAATGGAGATGAGATTTGGGTTTCTGCTGATAGGAGACCTGTGTTGCCTAACAGCTTGTTTCTACGAATGGTGAGTTATTTTCTTGGTCCCACACAAATAGAGAGCGATGCAAAGTTGCAATTTTTCAGGCAAAGTTGTTTTAAACCCCATTTCAGAGTGATGGTTGAGAATCTTTGTCATCATTGTGTTACCTTTCAGCAGTTGAAAGAAGGGGATACATTAGTAACACTGAAGGCCAAATTTATCAAACTTTCACGCTGAACAGAACAGAAAGCCACCTTGCTGCACTGCGCTGCATGAAGGGGAAAGGGCAGGAATGTGCTATGTTTAACATTACTTAACATTATATGGTGCATTCCTGTCCTTTTCCTGTGTTGGCGCCCTTTTAGCTGCCTAGCGTAAATGTAGGCATCCTTGCACTTTGGTGCAAGGGTGCCTGCTTTGCAGGCAGGATTGTTTATGTACCTGGAAGGGGCACAAAATGATCCTCAGAGGCATTTTCCTCTTCTTTATATGTGCTGCAGAATGCAGCACACATAGAAAGAGGAAAATATGAGGAGAAATAAAAATATTTCTCCACGTTATGTCTCACCAGGGAAAGCACAGCATTTTGACACATTCCCAGGTCTTCACTTAATGGTATATCTGGGAATGTGCCAAAATCCATGGATGGATGCGTGGGAACACCCACACTCCACCCATGGAATGCCTCCCTGGGGCACAATAACACAATGCAGCAATTTGCGCTGCGGTGTGTTACTCCAGCTATATCAGGCCATGCAGGAACACACACAGGGTGGCCTTGTGTGGCTTAATAAATCTGACTTAATAGTAGCATCGCATTTTCACCCCTTTGCATGGCACACAGGCAATGCAACTCATTGATAAATATGTCCCTGAGTCACATAGGGAGATCAGGTGGTCCTTTCAACATGATGCAGTTGGATTTTATTGAGATTCCCATGTGCAAAGGGTTGAGGTCTGTCTCTTCTCCTGTTGGGTGGAAGCTTACCCAACTAGAAAGGATGTTGGTGTCTCTGAAGCCAAGATATAGCTGCAAAAATTAATACCAAGGTTTAGATTCCTATTTTCTAGAGTCACACTGTGGGACACATTTCATTAATGAGGTTCTGAGAATGCTGTGTGTAATATTGCAAGTTGGACAGTGACTGCACTGTAGTTAATGACCTGAAGCATTTGGAATTGTAGGACAGATAAACAGGGCATTGAAACCAGACCTTATCAAAGTATGTGTGTCTGCCTCTCTTAAGTGGCCAAATGCTTTGCCCTTGGTGTTAATGAGTCTCCCAGTCGCCAGTAGGTAGCTAGAGCTAGGGCCTAGTTTTCATAGGAAAAGCGATTCTTGACTTGGCTATATCTTTTACACCGTTTGTTGAATCTTCATGAAATTTTCCAAACAAAGGCCCTCATTATGAACACGGCGGTGTTTACTGCCGTGTTCAAGCTGGCGGTCATTGAACTGACCGCCAGCCCCCCTCAGCCACATACAGAATGCCTGGCCGGGGCATTGCCAGCGGCTCCACATGGAGCCACTGCCAATGCCTTTGTGCGGTGGGTGCAGCTGCACCAGTCGCGCAGATCACTGCCTGTAAATCAGGCAGTGACCTGCGCGATGGGGCACTGCACAGCAAGTGCATGGGCAGTGCAGGGGCCCCATGGGGGGCAGAGCACCCTTTCTGCCAGGCTGGTGGCTGTAGAGATCATTATCTGAGGGGCAGTAGCGCTGCCCTGTCGGATGATGATTCCTTCCACCGTCAGGCGGCCCTCCATGTGTACATTATGTGGCCGTTCAGCCTGCCATGCCGGTGGTGGTCTTTTTACCCGCCGCCGGCATGGCAGGCTGAACCGTCGGGATCATAATGACCCCCAAAGTGCTCTATAGGGACTTGGAAAGTGATGGGGCAATCCATCAAACTTTAAGTCACATAAATGTTTTTTACACACTTACAGAGACTGGATGATGTCATCAGTGATATCATTTGAGATGTCACTGACCATGTCATGAGCGACGTTACTTGTGAGGTCATAAGTAGGGCATTGCGGGGATATAAGTTATAGTTAAGGCTGTGGGGAAGCTGTGGGGTCACTACAACTGCTGAATTACTATGGTTTTGTGTGAGTAAAGTCAGTCACTAACTAGAACGTCCCTGTATCCTTTGTTTTTTCAGTGAATTTCTAAGGTTTTTTTATTCTATTTTCTAACTATTGGATCCTTGTAATCTTTTGTTTTTTCAGTGAATTTCAAAAGTCATTTTTAATCTATTTCCAAACTGTAACATCCCTGTAACCTTTGTTTTTTTAAGTAAATTTCTAACGTGCATGATGGGGGGGAGTTGAAGGCAGGCCCTAGCCTGGCATTGTGGCGCCCTCATCTAAGAGGCTGGTCGTGCCTCCCCTGCTAGAAATGTGTGTAATGCATTTGTCAGAACAGTATTGTATGTGAATACCTCAGTGGCACACTGCCTTTGTCACAGAGCATATTTTGTTAGTGTGGAGTTCATTAGTTTAAATCATTCTATAGGAGAATGTCATAAAAACTGTCATGAAACACCTGCATGCAAATGTATGGTACAACTCAGAAAGTTATGTTTTAGTCCCACAATGTTATTATCCTACTTTGAGTGAAAAACATTTTTTTGGGGTAAGAATAAATAGTTTATTAAAGTTAGCGCAAAGGACTGTCTCAAGTTGTGTATCTTGAATTTATGCTTCCCCACACCAAGAAGTCTTAGAAAATGCTTACCAGTATGCATTACATGTACATAGTACACTTTGTTTTCCTATTTGCAACATTTTCTGTGTAGTCATTTACATACATATGATTTATTTTGGTTGTACGACGGAATGCCGACTGACAAAACAACGGGTGCCTAAACAACGAGGTCGGAACACCGACCTCGTTGTTACTACTAATGCCTTTACCACGAATGCCTTAACAACGATATTTCGTTGTAAAGGCATTCCTGGTAAAGTCATTAGTATCAGGCACCCATTGATCCTGCATGCCTCACCCCACCCCCAACCCCACCCCAAAACCTAAAACCCCCGACCCCCCACCCCCTCCCCAAAACCAAAAACGCCCCACCCCCCCAACCCCACCCCAAAACCTAAAACCCCCGACCCCCCACCCCCTCCCCAAAACGAAAAACGCCCCACCCCCCCAACCCCACCCCAAAATCTAAAACCCCGACCCCCAACCCCCTCCCCAAAACCTAAAACGCCCCACCCCCCCAACCCCACCCCAAAACCTAAAACCCCGACCCCCCACCCCCTCCCCAAAACCTAAAACGCTCCACCGCCCCAACCCCACCCCAAAACCTAAAACCCCTGACCCCACCCCCTCCCCAAAACCAAAAACGCCCCACCCCCCAACCCCACCCCAAAACCTAAAACCCCCCACCCCCTCCCCAAAACCAAAAACGCCCCACCCCCCCAACCCCACCCCAAAACCTAAAACCCCGACCCCCCACCCCCTCCCCAAAACCAAAAACGCCCCACCCTCCAACCCCACCCCAAAACCTAAAACCCGACCCCCCACCCCCTCCCCAAAACCTAAAAACCCCACTTACCTGAGTCGTCGCCTCGTCATCTGCGTCGTCCTCCTCAGCCGACTCCCTTGTTTGTACCTTAACCATGCATGTTCGTTGTTCAGGACATGTGTGGTTAAGGCACAAAATAACGAAGTCGTGGATAAAGAAAGCGTTGTTCCGCTTTCGTTAACCAGGACTTCGTTATAAAAAAGTCGGCATAAAGGATGTTTCCCATTTATTTTGTGTGTATGTGTGTGATGTAAATTTATCCAACATCTTATGCTGGTAAGAGAAGTGCTTTGAAGCAAATGAAATTCAATTGAGAGAGGAGATAAGAGGCACTGTTAGAACATGATATTGGGAACCATTAAAGAAAGCTAATAAAGATTACTGTATCCTGGTGCACTACAAGGTCACTGGGTAATATTGATCAAACACACTTATTATTCAATATATAATGGAAAATATTATAAAATGTAGAGTTTATACAATTTGTTTCATGGGAGGAGGGGATTCTTCAAAAGCAACATTTCAGAGGTGAGGCCCGGTTGCTAAGCACCGTATGGGGCTGGTCTGACAAATTTTGCACACCTGTTTTGGTTCTCAGTCTGGCCCTGAAAATGTATTAGCTATGTTTAAGTATTTTCTTTTTTTTAAAAAAAAATCTGATATTCACTAATTCTTCTCAAACTGTCCTGTCACATAGATTTCGGTTCTGCAGAATATTCGTGGAACTCGCCGTGATTTTTACAAAGTAAAAAAATGATTTATAGACATTCTTCGAATTATTTTTGAGATACGAGGGTTATTACTTTAATGTGTTTAGATAGGTACTCATGAGTGATTTACCTTTATAAGCACATTTTAATATATATTTTGGTATTTACAATGATGTTGCAATGTCATCGTGACATCTTCGCGAATATCATGTGACACAGAATTAAAGTGATCTGATTGGCTGAAACAGGCTTCATTTGTAAAAAGGAAGTCCACACCCAATTTTTTCCCATTTGTCTTTTCCTGTTAGGTTAGAAAGGAGGTTTGACACCTGTCATAATTGTTTTCTTTTGGGTGCCTTGACAAATAAAATGATAGCCTGTATTCTTCCCAGGCTCCAAAAGAATCTTCATCTTCATCTTCATCTTCATCTTCTGAGACGTAAGGAGAGTATTGAGTGGAATGTTTTTAAAATCCCATCAGGAGAGAAGAAAGGCATAGCACGGCAGGTGCAGTGTGAACAGAGCAATAAAAGTTTGTCTTGGGGAACTGGCAAGAAGTACAGTTATGGAACCACCTCCATGTTGAAGCATCTACAGGTGATGCGCCCTAGGCATGTATTCCATGCAGAGAAGGACCGTTCATAAAGCATCACAGCCAAAACCTGAAGAGCTACTGATAGGAGACACTATAACAGTGTCAGGAACAGAATTTTCTTCGGGCTGTTAACCCAGATTTAAAGGATATGGGCACTTTTTGCCAAAAAAGCAACAAAGCTATTTCGGTGAGAAAGCAATCTTCTGCTCTCCCTGCAGCCAAGCACTGCCATAAGTGCTATTTTTTTTTAAAGTTTAATCTGCATGCACTAATTCTGTGGACCTCGTTTTTGTTGTTTTTTTGTTACAAGTTTTCTATTTTAAAAAGGAAAAAGACACCAAAAAATAGCTAGAAAATGAAAAAAAGAAGTTCCAGAAACCGCCCATGCCAAAAAAAAAAAGGTTCTTTTTAGAACCACCTTCTCTGTTTGAAAAAAAGATAAACAAGATTTTTTTGTTTATACGTTTTTGTATGCACCTGTTACTATGTCTGTTGATATATGTTTGTTAAATGAATGTTATAGTAACGGGCCATGTGTAAGAAAAGGTGTATGTGATAACTTGTATGTTTGATTGAGTGAGTATGTGTATGTATGCTGAGTGTTTACTTGGGTGTGTCAGTCTATGTAATAGTGTGTGATTGACTATGTCAGTCTATCCATGACTGTGTGCATGGCTCTTTTAGTGTATGAGTCACTGTTAGCCTGAGTATGTGAGTGTATAAATCAGTGTCTGTCTGAGTGTGTTAGTTTGTGTGCCAGTGTGTGCTTGGGAATATTAGTGTATGGATGAGTGTGTACCTGGGTGTGTTAGAATATGTGTCAGTGTTTGCCTGGGTATGTTGGTATAAGCATGAGCATCTGTTCGGGTGTATCAGTGAATGCATCAGTGTGTGTCTGTGTATGCTAGTGTATGTCTCAGTTTGTGCCTGGGTGTGTTAATGTATGCATCAGAGTTTGTTTGGGTATGTTGGTGTGTACATCAGTGTGTGTCTGGGTCTGTTAGTGTATGCATCAGTATGTGCCTGGATATTTTAGTGTATGCATCTGTGTGTGCTTGTATGTATCAATGTATAGACAGGTGTGCACCTGGGTGTGTCAGTGTATGGATCATTGTCTATCTGGTTGGGTCAATGTGTGTGATTGGTTGCCTGGGTATGTCATTCTATGCATCAGTGTGTGCCTGGGTGTGCTAGTGTATGCATAAGTGTGACTTGTCAGTGTATACATGAGTGTTTACTTGGGTGTGTCAGTGTATGAATTAGTGTCTGTCCAGTTGTGGCAGTGTGTGCATCAGTGTGTGCCTGGGTGTGTTAGTGTATGTGTCAGTGTTTGCTTGAGTGTGTCAGTGTATGTGTCAGAATGTGTGTGTTAGTGTATGATTCAGAGTGTGCTTGGGAGTATTAGTGTTTGTGTCAGTGTTTGCCTGAGTATGTTAGTGTACATATGATTGTCTATCTGGGTGTGTGAGTCTGTGCATCAGTGTGTGTCTATGTATGTTAGTGTATGCATCAGTGTGAGCCTGGGTGTGTTAGTGTATGCATCAGTGTTTGCCTGGGTATGTCAGTGTGTGCGTGTCTCTTAGTATATACATAGGTGTGTGCCTGGATGTGTTAGTCTATGTGTCAGTGTGTGGTTGTGTGTATCAGTGTATGGATGAGTGTATACCTGGGTATGTTAGTGTATGCATCAGTGTTTGCCTGGTAATGTCAGTGTGTGTATCAGTGTGTGTCTGTGTCTGTTAGTGTATGCATCAGTGTGTGTCTGGGTGTGTTAGTGTATGCATCAGTGTGTGCTTGGATGTATCAGTGTATGGATGAGTGTGTACCTGGGTGTGTTAGTGTATGTGTTGGTGTTTGCCTGGGTATGCCAGTATGTGTATCAGTTAGTGTATGCATCAGTGTGTGACTGGGTGTATTAATGTATTCATCAGAGTGTGTCTGGGTGTGTCAGTCTGTGCATTGATGTGTGTCTGTGTGTGTTAGTGTATGCATCAGTGTGTGCCTGGGTGTTATTGTATGTGTCAGTGTTTGTCTAGGTATTTCAGTGTGTGCATAAGTGTGCGTCTGTGTCTTTTAGTGTACGCATCAGTGTGTGCCGAGGTGTGTAAGTTTATGTATCAGTGTATGGTTGGGTATATCAGTGTATGGATGAGCGTATACCTGGGTGTGTTGGTGTATGCACCAGTGTTTGCCTGGGTATGTCAGTGTCTGCATCAGTGTGGGTCTGAGTGTGTTAGAGTGTTCATCTGGGTGTGTCTATGTCTGTTAGTGTATGCATCAGTGTGTGCCTGGGTATGTTAGTGTATGCGTCCGTGTGTGCTTGAGTATATGAGTGTATGGATGACCGTGTATCTGGGTGTGTTAGTGTATGTGTCAGTGTTTGCCTAGGTACGTGAGTGTATGCATCAGTGCCTGTCTAGGTGTGTTAGTATATATGTCAGTGTGTGCCTGGGAGTGTCAGGCTATGCATAAGTATGTGTGTGGGTGTGTTAGTCTATATGTCAGTGTGTACTTGAGTGTAGTAGTGTATGCATTAGTGTTGCTTGGGTGTGTCAGTCTATGCACCAGTGTTTGTTTGGTTGTATCAGTTTGTGAATTAATGTGTGTCTGTGAGTGTTAGTATATATATTAATGTGCGCCTGGGTGTGTCAGTGTATAGATCAGTGTGTTTCTTGGTGAGTTAGTGTTTATAAAGTATGCATGTGGATACATCACTGTTTTCATTAGGGTATATTATCGTAGCAGTATAATTACCTATGTTTAGTTGGGAATATTTATGGATAGTTCATAAATTGTAATATATATATATCTATATATATAGTCACCTACAATAACACAATAAAGAGGTCCATTAACCTGTGCAAGAAGAAAGAAAACATAAATAGAAATTAGTTTTGTATTATACATTTGTCTAGTCAAGCCTCATGATCTATAATAAAGAAAGCTTTGTTAGTAATAAAACTCAATACATTAATATAATTGTAAAGTAATTATACATATTAATCAAGCATCTTATTCTCCCTTCTTCGCTTTTCTCAGCTTCTATACTTTTTTCACCATAAATAAAGTGTTGTATAGATAGTCACCACTGAACAGTGGGGGGCAGGGGAGGGAAACATATAGACTGTAAAATAAAACCATAAGTGCATAGTACATTATTTTAAGTTAACATTACTATGTGTGGCACTCACTACAAATAATTAAGTAACCTTTTTACCTACACTTATAAATTAGTACAATAGATATAAGTGTAATGTAAGTATTTTTCAATTTGAAGAGAGTTAGAATGCAATTAATATGCATGAAGGATAGCACTAGATAAAAATCTTTGTAAAATCATCACCCTTGATAGGCCGCATGATGTTGTAGATTATGGTAATCCATTACCAAGGACTAGAGTATGTTAGTGTTGTAATTATGATTCTTTTTTAGAATTGTGTAGCTGTTCTTTAAACATCTGTCGGATTGTCACAGTCTTCTTATCATTTTCTGACCATATATTTTTACTTTCTAAAAACTACTTGGATATCCAACGGCATGTTTAACTACAATAACATTTATACTATTTATATTTTTTTAAATAGTTGTTTGCACTGGTTTGTAGTTTCTGATCTTTTTTTTCCAGTTTAGTGGTATCTCTGTTGTAATTGTTGTAGTAGTAAGTCCATTTTAATATTTGAAATCTGTTACAAAAACATCACCCCTGATAGGTCGTATGATGTCTTAAAAGTATTCCATGTTTTTAGTAGAAATCCTCTTCAAATTTTTCATTAAAAAAAAGAAGTAAAGAATTTGGTAGTTTGTGAGATAATCTCAGCTCGATTGTAATTAGTGATCAGATGTTATATTAACTTCTTCATGGAAGATACAAGGGGGCATATTTAAGAGCCCCTAGCACCACTTCAGTGCCACATTAGCATCATTGTTTTAATGCTAATGTGGCGTTAGAAGGCCAAAAACGCCACGTCACATTTACAAAGTGTTGCAATACATGCATTGTGCCACTTTGTAACACTTTGCGCTACATTATTTCTACGCCAGGCATAATGTATGCAAAGGGGGCGTTCCCCCATTACGGTGGGCCTGAAAAATGGTGCAAGGAAACTTAAGAGATTTCCTTGCGCCATTTTTTTGGCACTTTCAGTGCCTGATCAGAACAGGCATTAAAAGGAGACTTCTATTGGTTACAATGGGCTTCTGGGTGCTTTTCAGGATTAGCGTCAAAGTTTTTTATGCTAATCCTGCAAAGCGCCGGACTAGCATAAAAAATTCAGATGCTAGTCCCCTAACTACCGCCATGGTGCACCGTATTTTACATACAGTGGACACATGGTGGTTTTGGGGGGCATTAAGGGGTGCAAGTAAAGTGGCACTGAACACAGGGAAATCATTTTCCAGCTAAAACTGTACAATTTCTTAATAGGAATCTTTTCTAAAAATCTCTTCCCACATTTCCTTCATCTCAGTCTTCTCAGATTTTGTAATATATGAAGTGATATAACTTGCACCAGTAACAGAGTTATCTGCAACAAACTGTATGTCCATTTTGCAGTCCACATCTTCAAAATGACTAGATTATAATCATGAATGTACTTTGAGGCTCTGCTCTTTTCAGGTTGTAAGTATTTTTCAGTGACTTTCATGTCAATGTTTCTCTGACTGCAGATAGAAAGCTGTTTACTTTTCCTTGTGAAATGACAAGTCGAGGGAATCTAAAATGGCAAATTGTATAAAATTTACCTTTGCTTCTATACTTTTGTCAGCAGTACTTTCCACATCTGTGATTTTGAACGTACAGAACTTGTTTTCTCAAACCTTTTTTACAGGTATCTTTTGGAATAGCGGATGTGACATACTGTTCAATGGAAGAAAGGACAGATTCCTAACTGTTTGTTCCAAATTTAGGTGCATCTTTAATCCATAAAAGCATGTGAAAATGAGAAGCACTTCTTGCTTGGTACTATTTATGCCCAAAGAAATCAGTTACTTCACAAAGAGGAGGGTTGGTTTGTCTTGCTTCAGATGAAAGACATCATAGTTTGAAATCGATGATTAAAGTATCTGCAAACATTAGCGGGATCCAAGGAGCAGAGTTCTCCTGCTGTCTTCAGTTCAATGTCTTTAATATTAGAGTTTGATTTTCTCAAACGATTAAGCAGAATCAAGTAGATGCACCTAGGTTTCTTAACCTACATTGCTGCTCACCGTGATTATGAAACCAATTCTCACTGGTTCCACGTTGGCACACCATCAAATTAATCAAGCTGTACTCCAATTTTTCTTCCTTTCTGTGATTTATTTCAACTAACTCCTTTGTAGAAATGGTTTGAATATGTACTCCTATCTTTAGTATATGGTTTACAGCATATGAAAGGACAGACAAGTCACTCTCAAACAGAAGATGTAATATGTATGGAATACACTGGTAAAATCTAGAATCTTCAGAATATAATCTTGTTGAGCAACATTCAGCTGCTGGTATCTGTAAAGGGCAATCATCATAGCATCAGCCTTCTCCAGTGCATCACTCGTAACTTCTTTAGAATGAAGAGGGTAGATGCTGTAGTGTTTATAAATTTCTTCTGCTCTTGATTGATCCACCTTTCCAATCTGACCACTTGACGGTAATGTCTCAACCTATATATGTGTTACATCTTGAAGAACATCAGCATGTTTATCATAAACTTTATTTTGCATGAGGTATAATGTTGATTTGTTTTTACTTTATAACATCTACTAATTCTTGCTATATTTTATTATTTTACTAACATGATAAGTGCATCTTCAAAATCTATCTTTCAATATTCTTTTTTAAATCTAATAGCAAGTACACACCTCTACTCTTTAGACCTTTCTATAGCTCTGTTGGAGGTAATTTACTTGTTTTCGGTTCCACACAAATTATAGCTTGGAAAGGATGTACATATTGTGTGAGAATTGATTCGTAAACATTTAAATCTTG
The DNA here is from genome assembly GCF_031143425.1 of Pleurodeles waltl. Taxonomy (NCBI): domain Eukaryota; kingdom Metazoa; phylum Chordata; class Amphibia; order Caudata; family Salamandridae; genus Pleurodeles; species Pleurodeles waltl. The sequence goes on from NC_090444.1 coordinate 1,608,253,908, forward strand.
CAGTGCTTGTGGGTTTGAGGATATTTCTAAATTGTTATATACTGCTCTAGCTGGCATTTTATTATCCTCTAACTTATCATCAACAACATATACAAACACAGTTTGGTTTCTCAGAAGAAACTGTGTTAAACTTCCTAATTTCTTCTCTAAAGTTACCAACAGTAATGCCTATGTCCTGTTCCTCTATACCTGAATCTACCAACTCCCCATTTTCCCTACATTCTTATTCAGGATCAAAGAAACAAAACTGAACATCCTCACAAACGTTTTCTATCTCTGCTATTGTACCACGCAAAATAACTATATTAATTTCTCCTAAAGCTAGGGCAGGAGGTTTGAAATAGTAAAGTCTGCTAACAAAAGTTCTCATTCTCAAGTGATGTACAGCTAACATTCTGAAATGATGAAAGGAGCTTTGGAAACTTTCTTTGCTAGACATGCTAGTGTATGCCCTTATAAATTTGTGTTGTTCGTTACTTTGCATAGATCTAATTCTTACAATTTACCTATTTTACTTTTCAGACTTTTGCAGGGAAATGTACAAAGGAAAGTACTCAATATATCAGATGATTTGTTGATTACTGTCTTATACTACATATACTGCTACTGTTTATACACAGGTGCTTGTCTACACCTTCCAGTTACCACTTCAGCCAATATCTTCTTCTGCATTCCTAGCTACCATCTTCTCTTTTGGAATGGGAGTCCCATCCTTTATCTCATAACATTGTCCAGATGTTTCAACTGCATGCACTAATGTGTTCTCTTGCAAGTAGCTTTCTTCATTGAAATAATGCTCAGTGCTGGAAGTATGCTTCCATTCACCACTAAACCTTTTGCAGAATTCAATTTAAAATACTTTTTCTTTGGCATCTTTTCTTCACTGACAGCACTACTTTATTTAGTGTTCTCACTCTGCTCAGCCTCACAATAAATAGCTTTCTTCTGAGGTCAAAGGCCTTATCAACTAAAGACTCGACACATTCCTTTTGTTTCACTACTTCTCTTCTCTTTTTATACTGATTCATAGTTCTCATTAAAATGTTGAATTACTGTACTGTGAAACATTCTAATTTCCTTAAACTGCTTCTTTCTTCTTGTTAAATTATTTTCTGTGTTCTCCAATTTTTACTCCAAACGTCATGTACTTTATGTCCTTTTTTAGCTCATTTACCTGTGTGTGAGGGCACCCCTCCACTAGCAGAGGCACCCCCACGAACTCCAGGCCCATTCTCCCAAACGTCATTAATGAGTGGATGCCAATTTACACGTGTTCTGGAAATAGGTCCTATGCTGTTTACTGGACATAGGTCATATGTCCAGATACATAATGGTACCCTTCAAACATGGGCATGTATGGTATCAAACATGTTGGAATCATACCCCAATGCTTTTGCAAGCATTGGTTGTATGATTCATGAACTCTAGGGGATCCTTAGAGGACCCACAGTATTGCTATTTCAGCCTTCTGAGGGTTTCTAGGCAGTCCAAGCTGCTGCCACATCACAGACAGGTTTCTGCCCTCCTGTTGTTTGGGAAGCTCAAGCCCAGGAAGGCCGAAAAAAGGATTTCCTTTGGGAGAGGGGTGTTACACCTTCTCCATTAGAACATAGGTGTTACAGGCTTGGGAGGGGTAGCCTCCCTAAGCCACTGGAAATGCTTTGAAGCACACATTTGGTGCCTTTCTTGCATAAACCAGTCTACACCAGTTCAGGGACCCCCCGTCCCTGCTCTGGCACAAAACTGAACAAAGGAAAGGGCAGTGATCACTCCCCTGTCCATCACCACCCCAGGGGTGGTGCTCAGTGCCCCTCCACAGGGGTTTTGCTATCTTGGATTCAAGGTTGGCGGGGAACTCTGGGAGCATATGAGTGGCCAGTGCCAGCAGGTGACGTCGGAGCCCCCTCCTGATAGGTAGTCACTCATCTAGGTGACCAATACCCCTTTCAGGGCCATTTAGGGTCTCTCCTTAGGGTGGATCCTCCGATTCGAATTGAAAGACTCCCACAGGAATCCTCCGCACCCTCCACTTTGACTTCTGACTGAAGAAAATGCATCTGGACTCTTCAGGTCCCTACAAGTTGCAATAAAGAAGCAAGACTCCTTCTGCAACATTGCATCTCTGGCTCATTCCAGCAATAGCAACGTTTCCCTTGTCGTGCATCCTCTGAGGACAGTCCTTCTCCAGCCTGCATCAGATGAAAGAAGGAATCTCCCTTGGAGTGAGGGAGTCACTCCCCTGCTTCTGCAGGCACCAACTGCAATGACGACTGGCTGCGTGGAACCCCTCTCCTGCTTAGTTGCATAGATCCTGCATCCCAGCTGGTAGATTGAAGTGGTCCTGACGGTCCTCTCTTCCAACTGTCAACTTGGGTGAAGGTAATGCCCACGCAGGACAGTACACCCGTGCACTGCTTCCTTTGCAGCTGCCAAGGCTGGTTGGCATCCTTCCTCCAAGATCTTCAGGCATCTTGAAGCTCCAGCCCCCAGCAGTCCTTCCGGTGGCGCACAACTCCCTGAGTTGTTCTCCGGTGGCGTGGGAGCCTTTTTCATAGTGCTGGATGGGCCTATTCTGCGACTCTCCTTTCCCCGTCCTGTGGGACTCCTGTGGGTGCTGCCTGGGCTTCTGTGTGCTCTCTTTGTTGCTGAGGGCCCCCTCTGCCTCTCCCTCCTAGGTAGATTCCACCTGATTCTTCCTGGTCCTCAGCAGCTCCACTTTCCACTAACTGGGAGTTTTGCGTGTGCCAAGGCTTGTTAATGGAATCCAATGACACAAACCACACTGCAATATTCTTCTGGTGTGGGACATCACCTGCGCCCTCCAGGAACCTGACTTCGCCTTCTTGGGTGCAGTGCTGACTCTTCTTCTTCACCGGTGGTTCACTTCTTGCATCTTCATCCTAGTGGGTAGGGGCGCCTGCCCTTCCTGGACTCTTCTGTGCTTCTTGGACTTTGTCCCCTTTTTCCACAGGTCCTCTGGTCCAGGAATCCACTGCTGGTGTCTTGCAGTCTCTTCTGCAATATTCTTCTTTACTTCTCTGTGTGTGCTCTGGGAAACTTACTGCGATTTACTCCGGTTTTCCTGGTCGCTGGGGTGGGTTGTGGTACTTACCTTTTTTGTTTCCTAGTACTCCCAGCTACCCTCTACACACTACACTTACCTAGGTGGGGGACTGACTTTCACATTCCACTTTCTTAGTATATGGTTAGTGCTCCCCTTAGGCCCATTTTTTCCTATTGTGATTTTCAGTAATGTTTTCTAACTGTTTTTACTCCTATTTCTGCAAACTAGTGTACATAATTTGTGTATTACATACCTCATAAGGGACTATGGGCCAGATGTAGGTAGGTTTCCTTTTGCGAGGTGCAAATTGCGAGTCCCAGCGACTCGCAATTTGCACCTCGCAAAAGGAAATGCAGAAAGGTGTCTCAGACACCTTCTGCGACTCGCTATGGGGTCGCAAAGACCCACCTCATAAAAATGTATGAGGTGGGTCGCAGTTTGTGACCCCATAGCGAGTATGGGCACTCACGGGGATGGTGGGTTGCTGGAGACAGCAGACCACCATGCCCATGACTGCTTTTCAATAAAGCCGTTTTTTTTTTTCTCTTTGCAGCCCGTTTTCCTTCAAGGAAAACGAGCTGCAAATAGAAAAAAATACCGAAACCTTTTAGTTTCGTTTTTTTTCAGAGTAGGCAGTGGTCCATAGGACCACTGCCTGCTCTGAAAAAATATTATTGTGAGCATTCACTTCAAGTGGATGGTAACTGCGAGATGATTTGCGACCGCTTTCGCGGTCACAAATCAACTCTACATCGCGGTGCGACTCGCAAATAGGTAGGGAACACCCCTTCCTATTTGCGAGTCTGAAACACATTTTGCGAGTCGGTACCGACTCGCAAAATATGTTTCAGCATCGCGTAGGGGCTTTTGCGCCTCGCAAATGACGTTTTTCGACGTTTGCGAGGCGCAAAATCCTTCTTACACCTGGCCCTATAGTCTTTATGGTATTTTTGGCATTTGCGTGACCAAAATAAAGTATCTTTATTTGTGTAACACTGAGGCCCGTATTTATACTTTTTTAGTGCCGCATTTGCGTCATTTTTTGACGTAAAAGCGGCTCAAACTTACAAAATACAATTGTATTTTGTACGTTTGTGCCGCTTTTACGTCAAAACTGACGCAAATGCACCGCTAAAAAAAGTATAAATATGGGCCTGAGTGTTTTCTTTCATGTGTGGAAGTACTAATAGTGACTACAGGGGTATTGCATCAGCTTTGCATGTGTCCTAAATAAGCCTTGGCTGCTCATTCACAGCTACCTCTATAGAACCTGGCTTCTAGACACTGACTACACTACACTAATAAGGGATACCTGGACCTAGTATAAGATGTAAGTACCATAGGTACCCATCACACACCAGGCCACACTCCTACATTGGTGGTGCAGCAGTGGGATAAGTACTTGCAATTACCTTATCACTCTGTCGCCAGGTGCTTTCCACAGGAAAGGCCACTCCATACCTAGAGGTATACATAGTTCCTAGTGCAGGAAACTAGTCTCTAAAGTTTAGGTAAGCTAGGGTATAGGCAAAGCCCTCACTCTAAACTTCCTTCTGAAAGACTAGGAGTTAGGTAGGTTAGGCACACCCTACACTATCCTAACAAACGCTATGTCTGCAGCTGGACTTAGCTCTGAGGTCATGGAGGTTCCTTATGAGAACCTGACCTTCAAGGAATTGAAGGGACTGTGTGCAGAGAGAAAGTTAGATATGGGGAGGAACCCTAACAAGAGTCTGCTCTTGGGCCGCCTGCTCCAGGATGACCAGGAACAAGCTGGTGGCAAGGAGGAGGAGGAATGAGAAGACCCTGACCCCACTGAGGTAGAGGAAGACATTCTAGGCCTGGGGGAGGGTTCCTCAAAGGATCATAACATTCCTAGTAGACCAACTAGCATAGTTGGTAGTGGGAAGGGAAGTCACACTGGTAGGGCTCCTTTCACACCCAGAGGGCAAGTAGAAAAGGTCGCCAAACCTAGGAATAGATTCACCTTTGGTCATTCTCACATCACTTCAGTATCTGAAGTATTCCACTACAAAACTCAAGGGGATGACTCTATGGATAGAGAGCTCAGGAAACTGAGACTAGAGGAGGCCAGGTTGAGGCAGCAGCAGCAACAGCTAGCCCTAGATGCAGAGGCCTTGGCTGTGGATCGAGAAAGACAGGGGTTGGTGTTAGCACCCCATGGTGGCAGCAGCAGCTCAAGTTTCTGGGATTACAGAGCCAGGGAAGACTCTTTGTGTTCAAGAAACTTGCACAAAATTGTTCCCCCATACAAGGTGGGAAATGATATTTACAAGTGGTTTGCTGCACTTGAGAGGGCCTGTAAAGTTCTGAGGGTCCCTCAAAGGCAGTGGGCTACTATTCTCTTGCTGTCCTTCTCTGACATGGGGAAGGATAGACTTCTCACTGTGAGAGAAGAGGGTGCAGACCATTACAAAATTCTGAAAACTGCACTCTTAGATGGTTTTGGTCTCACAACTGAGCAATATAGAATCAAGTCCAGAGAGACCAGAAAAGAGGCCTCACAAGATTGGGTGGACTTCGTAGACTGCTCTGTTAAAGCTTTAGAAGGCTGGTTGCATGGCAGAAAAGTGTCTGGCTATGAGGGTTTGTATAATCTATTACTGAGAGAGCATATTTGAATAGTTGTGTGTCTGACTTGTTGCACCAGTACTTGGTAGACTCAGATCTGACCTCTCCCAAAGAATTGGGAATGAAGGCAGACAAATGGGCCAGAACAAGGGTGAGCAGAAAAGCTCATACAGGGGGTGATAAGGACAAGAGGAAGGATGGTAAATCACATGACAAAGGTGGGGACAAAGCAAAGAATGAGTCTTCAGCAGACCCACAAACGTCTTCTGGGGGTGGGTATAAATCCTCTTCACAAAACAATCAGAATGAAAAGCCTTGGTGCTATATTTGCAAAAAGAAAGGCCATAGGGCAGGAGACAGCTGCTGTCCTAAGAAAAGCACCACACCTCCCACCACTACTATCCCCACTACCACATCTAGTGCCCCTAGCAATAGCAGTGGTGGTGTGAAGACTAATACTAACAATAGTCAATCCAAGGGTGTATCAGGGCTCACTCTGGGAAGTGTAGTGGTGTCTGGTTTAGTTAGGGAAACCACTGAGGCTGTTTTAGTCTCTGATGGTGGCATTGACCTTGCCACCCTTGTTGCTTGTCCCCTTTATATGGATAAGTACAAGCAACAACCCCTAATGAATGGTGTTCAGGTAGAGGACTACAGGGACACAGGTGCCAGTGTCACAATGGTGATGGCAAACTGGTGGCCCTTGAGCAACACCTACTTGGTCATCAGTACCAAGTGACTGACGCCCATAATAACTCTGTTAGCCACCCCATGACTGTTGTTGATTTCAACTGGCGGGGTTACTGGTCCAATGAAAGTTATGGTATCCACAAACCTACCTGTAGACTGTTAACTAGGCAATGACTTGGAGACTTCAGCTTGGGCTGAGGTGGAGGCTCATGCAGCAATGCTGGGCATTCCTGGGCATATCTTTTTTTGACAAGGGCTCAGGCCAAGAAGCAAAGAGGACAAGGAAACTTGGATCCTGAAACTACGGAACAAGAGCTTACCAAAAGCAGGGGTAGAAAGGGTAAGAAATTATACCCTACCCTTCCTCCAATGAAGAATCCCCTTTTGAGGAGGAGGAATCTACTTCTTAGTCAGAACCTACACCTGAATATCTTCAAGCTGGTACAGCTGAACTCTTAGGTGCAGGGGGCCTGTCAGGGAGGAGTTAAGTGTGGCTCAACAGACTTGTCCCACACTTGAGGGTTTGAGACAACAAGATGTCAAACAGGAAACAGGGGATGTCAGTGGCACCCACAGGGTGTACTGCGAAAACAACTGCATGTATTCAGAACCAAGGGAACCCAAACCTGGTGCCACCAGAATATTGGTCATCCCTGTGCAATACAGAGAGTTTTTGTTGACCTTAGCCCATGACATTCCCCTTGCTGGGCACCTGGGGCAAAGTAAAACGTGGGACAGACTGGTCCCTCACTTTCACTGGCCCCTTATGTCAGAAGACACAAATGAATGTTATCTCTCTTGTGTCACCTGCCAAGCCAGTGGCAAGGCAGGTGGCACTCTAAAGGACCACTTAACCCCACTGCCAGTGATTGGGGTACCCTTTGAAAGGGGGGGGTTGACATTGTTGCCCCCCCTTGACCCTCCCACAGCTTCTGGAAACAGATTTATTCTGGTGGTGGACCATGCCACCAGGTATCCAGAAGCTATATCTCTTATGACCACTATAGCTCCTGCAGTGGCCAAGGCCCTCCTAGGAATCTTTTCCAGGGTGGGTTTTCCAAAAGAGATTGTATCAGACAGAGGTAGCAACTTCATATCTGCATACTTGAAAGCTATGTGGAAAGAGTGTGGTCTCACCTACAAATTCACCACACCTTACTATCTCCAAACAAATGGGTTGGTTGAGTATTTTAATAAAAAAATCAAAGGTATGATTATGGGGCTCTCTGAAAAACTCAGGAGGAGATGAGATGTCCTGTTACCATGCCTCCTCTTTGCCTACAGGGAGGTACTCCAAAAAGGACTGAGCTACAGCCCCTTTAAACTCCTCTTTCGTCACCCTGTTAGGGGTCCACTGGCTCTTGTGAAGGAGGGTTGGGAACAACCCCTGAAGCCCCCTAAACAAGATATAGTGGATTATGTGCTTGGCCTCAGATCAAGAATGGCTGAGTACATGAAGAAGGCCAGTAAAAACCTTCAGGCAAGCCAAGAATTGCAAAATCAATGGCATGACCAGAAGGCTGTCCTGACTGTGTACCAACCAGGGCGGACAGTGTGAGTACTGGAGCCTGTGGCAACCAGAGCACTCCAAGACAAGTGGGATGGACCGCACATGATATTGGAAAAGAAGGGTGAGGTCACTTATTTAGTAATCCTTGGCCCTGGAAGAAGTCCTCTCAGAGTACTTAATATGAACCGCCTAAAGCCATACTATGAAAGGGGTGACTTAACCCGGCTCATGGCTACTGATGAGGGACAGGAAGATGAGAGTGACCCTCTCCCTGACCTTTTTTTAAATTCTGCAGCTGATGGCTCAGTTTAGGGGGTAGTCTTCGCAGATTGCCTTTCTCAGTCTGAAAGGGAAGACTGCAAAAATCTCCTGGGACAGTTCGCCGAACTGTTTTCCCTTACACCTGGTCAAACCACATGGTGTGAACACGTAATTGATACAGGGGACAGCCTGCCTGTCAAGAGTAAAATCTACAGGCAACCTGATCATGTAAGGGACTGAATCAAAGCAGAGGTGCAAAAGATGCTGGACCTGGGAGTCATTGAGCACTCAGATAGTGTCAACATCCGGACAGTAGGCGCTCTACGGGTGACAAAAATGCAAAAACCCAGTCTTTATGCAAGAGCATAATTCATGCATTGTGTTTATATGCAGTGTGTTAATCTTTTGCATTGCAGAGTTTAACCTTGAAAAACACTATTAATGATTTTTGCAATAACTGTTCATTTGCAAGGTATTGCTGCAGGCTTACTGAGTGTGTTAGGGTGTGGTCCCTTTTTAGGACCTTCTGGAAGCTTTCCCTGCAGCATGACTGGGTGTGGTTTGTGGGCTGGGCCAGACTCTATTTAAGGGAGCCATCCCAGTTCCATGTGCTCACTATTCAGAGGTCCCGGTGCGGAGCAGCAGCAGCTTCCTGAGCTCCTGTTCCGGAGGCCTACCTTGATGTTCCAGGCCTGCCCCACATTATTACTGGTGATCCTTGAGCAGGGCGGTAAGGCGGAGGTCGGGCTGGGCCCGACCCCGTTCTCAAAGACTCTTGAGTTTTGGGCCTACTTGTGAAACTTTCAGAGTGCGCGATTCATTGCTCTCATGTAAACCTTGGCGTTCAGATCGGCAACAGCTTGTGCGATCATTTCATGGCATTTGCATACTCTTGTTCGAATCAGCAGTGTGCCCGATTCATTTCCAGCATGTAAAACTTGACGTTCAAATCGGCAACAGCTTGCGCGATCATTTCATGGCATTTGCATATTCTTGTTTGAACCGGCCATGTGCGCTATTCATTTCCAGCATGTAAAACTTGATGTTCAGTTCGGCAACAGCATGCGCGATCATTTCATGGCATTTGCATATTCTTGTTCGAAACAGCAATGTGCGCGATTCATTTCCAGCATGTAAAACTTGATGTTCAGGTCGGCAACAGCTTGTGCAATCATTTCATGGCATTTGCATATTCTTGTTCGAATCGGCAATGTGCGTGATTCATTTCCAGCATGTAAAACTTGATGTTCAGGTCGCAACAGCTTGTGCGATCATTTCATGGCATTTGCATATTCTTGTTCGAATCGGCAATGTACGTGATTAATTTCCAGCACGTAAAACTTGATGTTCAGATCGGTAACAGCTTGCGCAATCATTTCATGGCATTTGCATATTCTTGTTCGAATCGGCAGTGTGCGCGATTCATTTCCAGCACGTAAAACTTGATGTTCAGATCGGCAACAGCTTGCGCGATCATTTCATGGCATTTGTATACTCTTGTTCGAATCGGCAGTGTGCGTGATTCATTTCCAGCACGTAAAACTTGATGTTCAGATCGGCAACAGCTTGCGCAATCATTTCATGGTATTTGCATATTTTTGTTCGAATCGGCAGTGTGAGCTATTAATTTCCAGCATGTAAAACTTGACGTTCAGATCGGCAACAGCGTGCTCAATCATTTCATGGCATTTGCATATTCTTTTCGAATCGGCAGTGTGCACAATTCATTTCCAGCATGTAAAACTTGATGTTCAGGTCGGCAACAGCTTGTGCAATCATTTCATGGCATTTGCATATTCTTGTTCGAATCGGCAATGTACGTGATTAATTTCCAGCACGTAAAACTTGATGTTCAGATCGGCAACAGCTTGCGCAATCATTTCATGGCATTTGCATATTCTTGTTCGAATCGGCAATGTGCGCGATTCATATCCAGCACGTAAAACTTGATGTTCAGGTCACAACAGCTTGCGCGATCATTTCATGGCATTTGCATACTCTTGTTCGAATCAGCAGTGTGCGTGATTCATTTCCAGCACGTAAAACTTGATGTTCAGATCGGCAACAGCGTGCTCAATCATTTCATGGCATTTGCATATTCTTTTCGAATCGGCAGTGTGCGCGATTCATTTCCAGCACGTAAAACTTGACGTTCAGATGGGCAACAGTGTGCGCAATCATTTCCTGGCATTTAAAACTTTGGTGTGTTGTATTTGTTGAGGTGCACACATTTATCCAGAGTTTCGGGATTTTCTGCAATGGTGCTTAATTCAAAATGTGACATCCTTTGTGCATATTAAGTCCCTTGTACAATTCAGATTGTTTTCCAGGGAATGTTTTAGATAGCCTTTTGTCCTCATGTAAAAATGCAATGTTTGTTCTGAAACATTATTCTAGAAGGTTCTTGTATTCTAGACAGTATGTGATATTTCATGAAAAGCTCATATGAAACATTGTATTAACCCATTCTTGATTTTTTCCAGGTACCTTGAGGTCTAGTTAAAGTCACTTCTTAAGTTATCCATGGTTACAGTATGAGATCTCTTAGAACCACAGTCTATTGAAAGTCAATGTGATTATATCTTGACATTGTGTTGTTTAACCTCTTCCTTTCTACAGGTCTCCTTCCCAGCTGATCCCCTTTTCCCCCACTTGGACTCCCTCAGGCTCTGTGGTATATCTATCTGAGATTTGGAGCTGTCTAGTGCTGGACATGTTGGGAAAGTGCGCAGGCCCCAAGGATCTGGCCTCTCTGACAGAATAGTGAGCCCACTAATTTATTATCCTCCTGGTTTGCGTGTGTCCTCAGCATGGCCACATTGGGCGAGCTAGTCAAAGTTATCACGCAGCTCCAAGCAGAGGTAGTGTCATCAAAGGATATAGCAGCCAGCTTAGCTGAGAGAGTGAGTCAGTTGCAGGACAATGTAGAAAAGAAGGAACAAAGTCCTTTGGGTGTGTCTTGGCCTGGTCCTCCTTCTCAAGCTTCAGGAGGTAATCCCCCTACAAACATTTACCTCAGCTGTCCCCCTGGCTCCTCCAGAATGTTTTTCAGGCAATCCCCTGAAAGCGCAATCTTTCTTGGTTCAAGTGGAATTACATTTTACCTGCCGACCAAACACTTTCCCTGATGCCCAATCCCGGGTGGCATTCTTGTTATCTTACCTGACTGGGGACGCAGCCACCTGGGCAATCCCTCTTGTGCGTTAAGACAGTCCCCTGCTTTACAATTGTTGACATTTTGTTCATGAGTTTGAACGAGTGTTTGATCGAAGAACAGTGACATTGTCGGCAGATCGTGAACTATTAGACTTGCGACAAGGTAACCAAGATCTAGTTTCCTACTTAGCGAATTTTAATCGGCTGGTAGCAGAGACATCCTGGCCTGAAGAAAAGCAAGCTGCCTTGTTTTACAAAGGACTCAAGGATGAGTTAAAGGATATTCTTGCCCAGATAGACCCACAGCCTACAGATTGTCAAGATCTAATAAACCATGTTTTGAGACTGGATCATCGACTTGCAGAACAAAGGGGAACACGTAAAAAGACTGAGAAATATTCCCGCCGTGTTCACGATCATAGAAAATCAAGAACTCAGAAAGAGAGAACTCCGGAACCCATGGAAATCAGAACTATCAGGAGACCTTTGACCAAAGTCGAAAAGGGCCTACGTAGAAAGAACGGACAATGTCTTTATTGCGAGCGCAAGCGTCACTTCGCCAAAGATTGGCCAATCAAACCAAAGAGCAAACGAGGTCCTGCCCAGGAAATTGCAGCCAATGTACAAGTCGAGCCGGAAAACTAGATCACCCAAGATGTAAAGAAGGGTTGCACTTGGGTGTCACCGTGGACCCTTCACAGTCTAGGCATCTCAAGCTGGGCATTAAAGTTCAAGTAAAGAAAAAGAACTATTTCAAGAATGCCCTCGTAGATTCTGGGGCTACCGGGAACTTTGTTGATGCCCAGTTGGTTCGCGCATGGGGGATCCCATGCACCAAGAAGACTCCAGAGATAATAGAAGCAGTAGACGGAAAACTCTTGACTGGAGGCCCAGGAACTCTTCAGACTGTCCCCTTGTCGGTGATCTGTGATGGGGGAGATCAAAGAACCAAACATGAAGAGAACCACATCTTTGACGTTATCCATACTCCTCAGTATGGAATTATCCTTGGCTTACCATGGTTAACTCATCACAATCCTGAGATGAACTGGGCAGAACGGAAAGTCATGTTCTCTTCCACCTTATGTAATGAGAAATGTCTCCAGAAGTCTTGAGTCGCCAAAAATTACAACTCTCACATAGCCACTGCAGCGGAGAAAGAAGTAAAGTTGCTCTGGCAGTATTCATCCTATGAAGATATGTTAGATGAAAAAGAAGCAGACACCTTGCCTCCTCATAGACCTTATGACTGCCAAATTGATCTAACTCCAGGTGTGATACTCCCTAGCTGTCGTGTATACGCCTTGTCAGAACATGAAAATCAACACTTACGAAAGTACCTAGATCAATTCTTAGAGAATGGCTTCATCCGCCCTTGCAAGTCTCCTGCAGCTTCTCCTTTGTTTTTTGTCTCCAAGGCTAATGGGGACCTTCAAACCTGTATTGACTATAGGGGTTTGAACAAGGTCACAGTCAAGAACAAATACCCCTTGCCTCTGATTCCTGTCTTGTTGGATCAAGTGAAAAAAGCAAAGAATTATACTAAGCTCGATCTACGAGGTGCTCACCATTAAGTCAGAATGAGAGAAGGTGACGAATGGAAAACTGCGTTCAAGACAAGATATGGTCTATTTGAATACACCGTCATGCCCTTTGGACTGTGCAATGCTCCAGCAGCATTACAATTTTTCCTGAATGACGTCCTTAGAGAGTATCTAGACATATTTGCAATAGTCTATATCAATGATATTTTGATCTACTCTGACAATGAAGCCGAACATGTACAACATGTCAAGAAGATTCTCACAGCTCTTCGAAAGCATCATTTGTATTGCAATCTAACCAAGTGTGAGTTTCATGTTACCACAGTTGAGTTTTTAGGGGTTATCCTTACCCCTCAAGGTATGGTCATGGCAGAAAAGAAAGTACAAGCTGAATCCGATTGGCCCACTCCAAAGACTGTTCGAGATGTACAGTGCTTCCTGGGTTTTGCAAATTTTTATCACAGGTTTATAAACCATTTCTCTCAGACAGTGGCGCCAATCATCAAGTTATTGAGAAAGAAAGACAAATTTGTGTGATCTCCAGAAGCTGACAGAGCCTTTTTAACTTTGAAAGAAGCTTTTTCCACTGCCCCAGTCTTGACTCCCCCTGATGTGAATCGTCCATTCATAGTTGAAGCAGATGCCTCAGAAGTGGCAATTGGTGCAGTCTTGTCACAGCGAAGTAAAGACACTGGCCAACTTCATCCTGTAGATTACATGTCTCGAAAACTATGTCATTGCTGAGAAAGAGCTTCTGGTGATCCGTGATGCCTTTAAAGAGTAGAGACATCATTTGTTAGGTGCCAAGTACACTATCACAGTTTATACTAATCATCGCAATCTCCAGTTCATGAGTTCAGCTAGACTTTTGACTCCTCGGCAATTATACTGGATGCTGTTTTTTGCCGAGTTTGATTTTGTGGTAACTTTTCGTCCTGGTAAAGATAATCCCAAAGCAGATGCCTTGTCCCGCCAAGAGTCTACCACCTTACCTACAATCCAGCCTTCCAGAGCTATCATTGCTCCAGACAAGGTCCTCTGCATCATAGGGACCGAAGACTTCTTTGAAGACATCCGTAATTCCTTCACCATTGAGAAATAGCAGGCATGGGCTCAAGCAGATCCCAAAAGATCAATCAAGTAAGGACTACCTTTTCATAACGCACGTTTGTTAGTGCCCACTACCAAGCTTCGCAAGTTAGTATTTCATTGGTTGCATGTTATACCTATGGCAGGTCACCCAGGCACTCCTAAAACTCTTGAATTATTCCAACGCTACTTTTGGTGGCCTACTCTGACAAAAGACGTCAAAACAATGGTCACTAACTGCGAAGTCTGTGCTCGCATCAAAACAAGTCATTCAAAACCGAAAGGTTTGTTGCATCCGCTCCCAACTCCACTTCGACCTAGGGAACACATCTCGTTAGACTTCATTACAGGTCTACCAGTTGTTCAACAGCACTCAGTAATCCTTGTGGTGGTAGATAGTCTCACGAAATAAGGACATTTCATTGCCTGTAAGAATTTGCCCACTTCCAGTGAACTGGCAACCATCCTACTGAATAGAGTGGTCCGTTATCACGGGCTGCCGAGAATGATTCTCTCCGATTGAGGATCGCAATTTGCCTCCATCTTCTGGAAAACGTGGTGCAAAACGCTTCCAGTTACATCCACACTATCTACTAGCCCTCATCCTCAAACAGATGGCCAAACTGAGAGACTGAATCAGACATTGAAACAATACATGCATGCTTACGCTGAGAAAGCACTTAATTCCTGGAGATCAATGCTCTGGTTAGCTGAACTAGCCTACAATAACTCGTTTCACACCTCCACTGGTGTCACACTCTTTTTTGGCTTGTTTGGCTACCATCCTGATACTTTGCCCATCACGATTCCTCAAGAAGGTTCTCTTACACCAGTTGTGTTGGAAAACATTCAACAACTCCACCAAACCCAGAAACTGATTCAACAGCATCTAGAAGAAGCTAAAGAAAAATACAAAAAGAACTACGACAAGAAACATTGTGAAGGACCTCAGTATCAACCAGGTGATAAAGTGTGGCTTTCTAAAAGACATATTGGCCCTCATTACAACATTGGTGGTAAAAGCCGCTTACCGCCGTGCAGAAGACCGCCAACACAGCGTCGCGGCCGCGGAATTCCGCCACAGCTATTATGGCCCACATCTCGGAATCCGCCAAAATTCAGACACCCACACAAGTCCGCCACACCAAAGGTCAGTGATAAACTGGCAAAAACAAAACCTCCACCGTCACTCCATCAGAAATTACACCCACACTATCACGACACACGAATCCATGCGGCGGTCTTTCAACCGCGGTATTCCATTGGCGGTACACACCGCCGCGCTCAAAATACACACACATCTCCAAAACACCACCACATTGGACAATTCGAAATACACACACCTGACACACATACACACACCACTCCCACACAACCAATACAATATAAAACACACACCCATATCATCCACAAACCCCTACAACAAATTTACTGAGAGAAGGCCAAAGAGAAACACCACCAGCAAGAACAACAGCATCCACAGGCACACAACACCATCATCCACACAACTTCCACGCACCTCACACAACACACTACTACATATCAACACACTTATCACCACACAATCCACCCCACACATCACCTACACCACCCCATGGCACGGCAAAGACCCCAGGACACGTCAATCAGCTGTGTGTCCACCACTACAGGGAACCCAGGATAACCCACCACCCCAACAACAACAGGGACCTGTGGGCAGTGGTAGTGGGCACACGGTCCAGGGGACGGAGGCACTGGAACACAGGGGAACTGGGAGGGCTGCCGTGCGACAGGGGGCTGACAGGCCAAGGGAACCCACTCTCCACGAGGCCCTCTCCTCCATCATGGGAGCCTACCACCACTCCCAGGAGATGATGGCAACGGTACTGGCCAAGTTTCAGGAGACCCAGCGCCTGCAGGAGGAACAGTATATGGGCTTCAGGGAGGAACTCAGAACCATCAGCTCCACCCTGGGCACCATCGTAGGGGTGCTGAAGGAAGTACTCAACACCAGGAGGGACACTGTGGCACTAAAAGGGGCCCCTGACACTAGCATGGACAATGAACTGCCCACCACCTCCGCCGGCGCTAGTGGACAGGACGCCCCGCCACAGGACCACCACACCAGCACCCCACCCCTGCAGAGGGAGAACCACCCTGCAAACGGTCCCTGAGATCCAGGACAAAGACAGAGCACGATGCCAAGACCCCTGCCAAGAAATGACTAGAGCTGTGTGACATAGGTATGTCGACATAACTATTTTAAAAAACATTTTGTCACTGTAATTGCTAATACACTATTTCGAAATCACAGACAGACTCCATATCTTTTTGTGCTTTAGGTGTGTTTATTTAAATGCTCAAAATTGGAGGGGGTAGTGAAATGGTAAGGGGTGATGGCGGAGGAGTGTCCATGGCATAGTCCAGTCTATTAGTCTCACAGGTGCATTGCACATATAGGCATAGGAAGTGGAGCTCTGGGCAGTTTAATTATGGTAAGGGTGACAAGGTGGGACAGTAGGATGACAATCAGGGTGGCCCCCCTCGCCCACGTCGCACAACAACACAACCTCAACATCATCTCCTACGCCAACGACACCCAGCTGATAATATCCCTCACCGAAGATCCCCACACTGCCAAAGCTAACCTCCACCGAGGAATGAAGGCCGTAGCCGACTGGATGAAGGACGGCAGACTGAAGCTGAACTCAGACAAGATGGAGGTCCTCATTCTCGGACCCACCCCATCAGCCTGGGACGACTCTTGGTGGCCCACGTCACTAGGCACAGCCCCGGGCACAGCCCCGGAACCCACGGACCACGCACGCAACCTGGGGGTCATCCTCAACTCCACTTTCTCCATGACCAGGCAAGTCAACGCCGTCTCCGCGTCCTACTTCAACACCCTCTGTATGCTCCGCAGGATCTTCAAATGGATCCCCCTCAACACGAGGGAAACCGTTGCCCAGGCCCTCATCACCAACAGACTCGACTACGGGAACGCCCTCTACTCAGGAACTACAAACAAGCTCCTGACACGACTCCAACGCATCCAGAACGCCTCGGCCCGACTCATCCTCGATGTCCCCCGCCGCAGCCACATCCGCAGCCACATCACACTCCACCTGAGAGGCCTGCACTGGCTCCCCGTCAACAAAAGGATCACCTTCAAGCTCCTGATCCACGCACACAAAGCACTGCACAACACCGGACCCACCTACCTCAACAACCGACTCAGCTTCCACACCCCAACCCGAAGCCTCCGCTCAGCCAACCTCGCCCTCGCCACAGTCCCCCGCATCCGAAAAACCATCCTTCTCCTACCTCGCCGCCAAGACCTGGAACACTCTCCCCACCATCCTACGACAGACCCAGGACCTGCTGGCCTTCAGAAGACTCCTCAAGACCTGGCTCTTCAACCAGTAGCACCCCTCCGTCCCCAGCGCCTTGAGACCCTCGTGGGTATGTTGCGCGCTTTACAAATGCAGTGATTGATTGATTGACTGTCCACAGGCTCCACAGCTGCAATAACACCTCCATCTGGACCATCCTCATGCAGAAAAGGCACCTGTCGTCGCAAAGCCAAGTTGTGAAGCATACAGCAGGCCACGATGATCTGGCACACCTTCTTTGGTGAGTAGAATAGGGATCCACCTGTCATATGGAGGCACCTGAACCTGGCCTTCAGAAGGTGAAGGTCCGCTCAATCACCTTCCTAGTTCGCCCATGGGCCTCATTGTGGCATTCCTATGCCCTTGTCCTGGGATTCCTCACTGGGGTCAGTAGCCATGATAGGTTGGGGTAACCAGAGTCACCTGCAAATGGTGAGGGGCAACTGTTAGACACACACCAACATGGAGGGATAACCCCAGACCCAGACACCCATTCCCACTGACTTGCTTCCAGGTGCTCACCTAATAGCCACTCACGGTGTCTCTGGAGTTGACCCATCACATAAGGGATGCTGCTATTCCGCAGGATGTAGGCGTCATGCACTGAGCCTGGGAACATGGCATTCACATGGGAGATGTACTGGCCTGCCAAACATACCATCTGTACATTCATAGAATGATAACTCTTCCGGTTTCTGTACACCTGTTCATTCCTGTGGGGGGGACCAAAGCCACATGGGTCCCATCAATGGCACCTATGATGTTGGGGATATGTCCCTGGGCATAGAAATCACATTTCACTGTAGGCAAATCCTCCACCTGAGGGAAAACGATGTAGCTCCGATTGTGTTTCAGTAGGGCAGACAACACTCTGGACAATACGTTGGAAAACATAGGCTGGGACATCCCTGATACCATGGCCACAGGTGTTTGAAAAGAGCCACTTGCAAGGAAATGGAGCACTGACAGCACCTGCACTTGAGGGGGGATTCCTGTGGGATGGCGGATTGCTGACATCAGGTCTGGCTCCAACTGGGTACACAGTTCCTGGATTGTGGCACGGTCATGCCTGTAGGTGATTATCAAATGTCGCTCCTCCATTGTCGACAGGTCCACCAACGGTCGGTACATCGGAGGATGCCGCCATCTCCTCACATGTCCCAGCGGACTGTGCCTATGAAGGACAACAGCAAGCACAGAGTCAAACAACTCAGAGGTACGTCCCCACAGTTTACCCAGAACACCAATCATACACAAAAGGTGGCCTGTATGTGTGTTGAGTCTAGGCCTAGGTATGTGTGACGCAGTTGAAAATTAAGCCATGTGGGCCCCTGAAATGGCGTCTGCCTGACCTCTGAAGTGGGACAATGGGATGTGAGGTAACTGCGCTGGCATTGTACACCATCGCGGTTGGCGGTTGAAGGCTGCGGCACAAAGCTGCATTTGGTTAACATTGGACCCTATGGGTCCCAGGACCCAATGACGATGTATGCCGGTGGTGACGATACACACCGCCGCAGACGTGACCGCCATTTTCTATCACTTCAATCACAAGATACCTGATCTTCGACAGGAGAGGACCTACACTGCAAGTGCTGCTGTGACCTCAGTCTGGAAGAGACAATGGCTCGTGCGTCTGGGGAAAGGGCCCCTGCCTTCACATCGGAGGAGTTGGAGAAGCTCGTTGATGGGGTCCTCCCCCAGTACACGCTACTCTACGGTCCTCCAGACAAACAGGTAAGTACACAGGGAGCATGTTGTATGGGCTATGCCTGTGTGGAGAGGGCTGGATGTAAGAAGGAATGGGGCAGAGTGCTGCGTGCATGAAAGACGGTGAGTGCATGTGCCACATGGCAAGGGTAGGGATGGGGGCCACTCACTTTGACAGTGCAGTTGGTAATGACTTATCTTCTTCCCTTGTACATTTCATATAGGTCAGCACCCACCAGAAGAAAGATATTTGGCGTGCCATCGCCAAGGACGTCCGGACCCTGGGGGTCTACCACAGACGGAGCACCCACTGCCGGAAAAGATGGGAGGACATTCGCCGCTGGAGCAAGAAGACGGCAGAGGCTCAGCTGGGGATGGCCTCCCAACATGGGAGGGATGCCCTTCGAACCATAACCCCAATGATGTTCAGGATCCTGGCGGTGGCCTACCCGGAGTTGGATGGGCGCTTGAGGGCATCAAAGCAGACACAAGGGGGTGAGTACACTCTCATTCAGCTGTCTTTGCGCGCAGTGGAGTTGTCTGGGTGGGGAGGAGGGCTGTGGGTTTCCCTAGGCCAGGGCGAGTTCCGTAGGCTAGGCCCCTCTGTAAGGCATGGCCCTGTGGCACCCCACTCCACCTCTGTAGAGTGCCAAGTACAGCTATTCATGCCCCTGTGTCATCTATGTGTGCAGATGTCGTCCATAGCCTTGTAGGCCATTTCCCAGGAATTGAACTGTGGAGTCCAAGAGCGCGGTGTAGTGCAGGGGGCCTCTGTGTCTGTCTTGTCCGCCAACGGTAGCGGTAATCCATGAACTCAACATGTCTTTATTCTGTCTCCCCCCTCTTTTTGTGGTCTTCCTGTTCTTGTGTGCATTAGCATCATCAGGCGGGGGAGCAGTGGCACCGGAGCAAGAGGGAGCTGCATCCCACATGGCCCGGGAGGGCGAGACTACGGACTCGAAATTCACCAGTGGGACAGAGGGCGAGGGGAGCTCCACGGCGGGGACAGGAGCTGAGACCAGCGACACGGACTCGTCCTCTGATGGGAGCTCCCTTGTGGTGGCAGCAACATCTGTGCCCCTGCATCTACAAGTACAGCCGCCACCCCCCCCTACCAGCACCGCCCTCCCATCAGCCCCTCAGCCTTCGCCCCGTGCCCGCTCACCCAGGAGGGTGGGCATCACCTTCGCCCCAGGCACCTCAGCCCCTGCCCCAGTCACCCCTGCTGCCCTCAGTGAGGAGTCCATTGACCTCCTCAGGTCACTCACTGTTGGGCAGTCTACCATTTTGAATGCCATCCAGGGTGTAGAAAGGCAGTTGCAACAAACAAATGCATTCCTGGAGGGCATTCATTCTGGTCAGGCGGCCCTTCACCAAGCTTTTCAAACTATGGCCTCAGCATTGATGGCAGCCATTGTCCCCGTCTCTAGCCTCCCCCTCCAAATTCCTCCACCCAGACCCAATCCCCTGTACCTCTGCCTATCCCAAGCACACCATCAGGCCAGCCTGCAAACACCTCACCACACAAGGGAAGCTCAGGGAAACATAAGCACCACACATCCCACAGGCACTCATGCAAGCAACACACACATGCAGACACACCAACATCCACTGCCTCTACTGTGTCCCCCTCCTCGTCGTCTCCCTCCTCCCACCCAGTCTCATATACACTCACACCTGTATGCACTACCTCTACAGCCACTACGTCCCTCACAGAACACCCACCAGCACACCACGTACACGTGCAGTCACCACCCCCACTACCATTCACACATCCCCTGTGTCCTCTCCCAGTGTGTCTGTGACGCCCCCTCCGAAGATACACAAACGCAGGCACACACCCACCCAACAGCCATCCACCTCACGACAGCCTCCAGCGCATGCACTTGCACCCAAAGTCACCAAATGTACACCTCCTACTACCACCACCTCTTCCTCCACTCCCAAACCCCCTCCAGCTACCCGTCCCAGTGTGTCCAAAAGAATTTTCCTGTCCAGCCTTGACCTTTTTCCCACACCTCCCCCACCCCGTCCATCTCATAGGTCCCGAAGTAGCACCTCAGCCACAACATCTCCGGGACCAGTGGTGCCTGTAGTCACAGGTATGTGGAGTGCACTGGCCACCAGGACAACCAGTGTGGCACGGAGCCACAGCATAGCCAGTCCCCCCCCCCTGTGAAGCATCAGAAGTTGGCCAGTGCCCGGCGGGAGAGGGGGAAGACTCCAGCCACCAAAGCCGCTCCCAGGGGTCCCGGTGGGAGTGTGGAGTCAGCTGTTACACCTCCCAAGGTGGGGAAGGGCCACAAGAAACCCGGCAAGTCTGGGAAGAGCTGCATGGCGTAGAAGACCGCTATCATCCCCGCTGCCCAGGAGGCCACTGCCAGCCCCAGCCCAGCTGCCCAGGAGGACCCCGCCAGCCCCAGCCCAGCTGCCCAGGAGGGCCCCGCCAGCCCCAGCCCAGCTGCCCAGGAGGCCACCGCCAGCACAAGCCCCGCTGGGCCGTGAAGGACCGCCAGCACAAGCCCCGCTGAACAGGGCCCCGCCAACTCAAGCACCGCTGAACAGGGCACCGCCGACTCAAGCCCCGCTGAACAGGGCACTACTGACTCAAGCACCGCTGAACAGGGCACCGCCGACTCTAGCCCGCTGAACAGGGCACCGCTGACTCAAGCACCGCTGAACAGGGCCCCGCCGACTCAAGCCCCGCTGAACAGGGCACAGCCGACTCAAGCACCACTGAACAGGGCCCCTCCGACTCAAGCCCCGCTGAACAGGGCACCGCCGACTCAAGCACCGCTGAACAGGGCCCCGCCGCCTCCAGCCCCGCTGAACAGGGCACCACCGACTCAAGCACCGCTGAACAGGGCACCGCCGACTCAAGCCCCACTGAACAGGGCACCGCCGACTCAAGCACCGCTGAACAGGGCACCGCCGACTCAAGCACCGCTAGCCCATGAGCGGCAGGGGCACTGAAGCAACTGGGTCCGTCACGGGGTGAGTGATGCACTCTGGGCACCAGTCCCCCTCCAGAACCAGTGGAGAGATCCATCCACTACCTCTGTCCTTCACAGGATGAAGCACTCTGGGCACCAGTCCCCCTCCAGAACCAGTGGAGACATCCATCCACTACCTCTGTCCAAGTACAGCTATTCATGCCCCTGTGTCATCTATGTGTGCAGATGTCGTCCATAGCCTTGTAGGCCATTTCCCAGGAATTGAACTGAACTCTGGGCACCAGTCCCCCTCCAGAAGTACTCTGGGCACCAGTCCCCCTCCAGAACCAGTGGAGACATCCATCCACTACCTCTGTCCTTCACAGGATGAAGCACTCTGGGCACCAGTCCCCCTCCAGAACCAGTGGAGACTGTTATCCACTTGAGAGACTGTGGCTTTGCACTCCCCAGGATACAGCAGTGGGCAAACCACTCACTGTAGAGACTTGGGAGAATGTGGCTTTGCACTCCCCAGGATATAGCAGTGGGCAAACCACCCACTGTAGTGACTTGAGAGACTGTGGCTTTGCACTCCCCAGGATATAGCAGTGGGCAAACCACCCACTGTAGAGACTTGAGTGACTGTGGCTTTGCACTCCCCAGGATCTAGCAGTGGGCAAACCACCCACTTGTGAGACTTGAGAGACTGTGGCTTTGCACTCCCCAGGATATAGCAGTGGGCAACCCACCCACTGTAGAGACTTGAGAGACTGTGGCTTTGCACTCCCCAGGATTGAACAGTGGGCATTGAGCCCCCTCGTGGATCTGGCGTCGTGCACTCATCCGGCTGAGGTGCCCCCCCCTTCCCTCCCCCCTGAGGTGCTTGTTGTATTTCTATCTGATGCCCCTGCAGTGTTCTCTCTTTGTTTTGATCGGGTATCGAGTGTGGGCCTCGTCCATGCATTTTGGGCCCAGTGGTCCACGGACTATAAATGGTGCAATACCTGGACTTGTATTATTGGTGTATATATTTGTTTATAGTGTATATATATTTTGGAGTACTGGATTTTAATATATTACAATCGTTACAATCATTTCCTTTTGTCTTTGCATTCTTCCGGGGGGCTTAGGGGTGGAACTGTAATGTATCAACATGTATTAGTGTGTGTGTTGTAGTGGGTGAGGGTGGGGGTGGGGGTGTTGCGTGTGTGTGTCCCTGTTTTTTGCCTCCCCTGTGTCATAGGTGCAGTACTCACTGTGGTCTTCGCCGCCGGCGTTCGTGCTCCTGGTAGAGGAGCAGGAAGACTATTGCAGGTAGAATTTGGAGTTCCGATTCCATGATGTCCTCGTTCCTTGTGGGGTGTGTAGAGGTGAGCGTTTTCCCTTCGAAATTCCTGTTTCCGCCGTGTTTTTATCTGCGGTGAATCCGCCCCGGAAAAGGTCGCGGATTGGCCTGTCATAATAGTGTGGGCGGTACTTTGTCCTCCGCCTGTCTGTTGGCGGTGACCGCCGCTCTGTTTGTTTGTACCGCCGTGGCGGTCTGAGTGTTAAAGTGGCTGTCTTTGTTGGTGGTTTCCGCCACGGTCTTAATTGCAATTTTTTTACCGCCGGCCTGTTGGCGGTCTTACCGCCGCTTTAACACCGTCCGCCAGGGCTGTAATGACCACCATTGACTTCAAGAAAAAGCACATGTTTAATCCCAAATTCATAGGTCCTTACACTGTCCTCCAGCAAATTAATCCAGTGACCTATAAACTGCAGTTGCCAGGGTCACTACGTATTCATCCGGTGTTCCATAGTTCCCTCCTGAAAAAAGCAGTCCAGAAGGTACGCTCCCAACCAGCTCCAGTTCTAGTACAGGGGGAATTGGAATACAAAGTTAAACAGGTGTTGGATTCCAAACTTAGAGGTCGTAACCTGTGGTATCTGATCTCTTGGAAAGGTTACGGTCCTGAAAGCAACTCATGGGTCTCCGCATCTGACATTCATGCTCCACGTTTAGTGATACGTTTTCATCGTCTTAACCCAGGCAAACCAGGCCCTAGAGCGCGTTTGGGAGAGGGGAATACTGTCAACATCAGGACAGTGCGTGCTCTATGGGCGACAAAAATGCAAAAAACCCAGTCTTTATGCAAGAGCATAATTCATGCATTGTGTTTATATGCAGTATGTTAACCTTTTGCATTGCAGACTTTAGCCATTATTCATGTTTTTTTGCAATAACTGTTCATTTGCAAGGTACTGCTGCAGGCTTACTGAGTGTGTTAGGGTGTGGTCCATTTCTAGGTACTTCTAGAAGCTGTCCCTGCAGCATGACTGGGTGTGGTTTGTGGGCTGGGCCAGACTTTATGTAAGGCCCAGCTCCACGTGCTCCCTATTTAGAGGTCCCAGTGCAGAGCAGCAGCAACTTCCTGAGCTCCTGTTCTGGAGGCCTACCTTGATGTTCCAGGCCTGCCCCACATTATTACTGGTGATCCTTGAGCAGGGCGGTAAGGCAGAGGTCGGGCTGGGCCCCCGACCCCGTTCTCAAAGACTCTCGAGTTTTGGGCCTACTTGTGAAACTTTCAGAGTGCGCGATTCATTGCTCTCATGTAAACCTTGGCATTCAGATCGGCAACAGCTTGCGCGATCATTTCATGGCATTTGCATACTCCTGTTCGAATCGGCAGTGTGTGCGATTCATTTCCAGCATGTAAAACTTGATGTTCAGATCGGCAACAGCTTGCGCGATCATTTCATGGCATTTGCATATTCTTGTTCGAATCGGCACTGTGCGCGATTCATTTCCAGCATGTAAAACTTGGGCCCATATTTATACTTTTTGACGCAAAACTGCGCCAGCGCAGTTTTGCATCAAAAATATTACCGCCGGCTAACGCCATTTTGGTGCGCCGTGCAGGCGTCATATTTATACTTTGACGCACAGCGGTGCAAACAACAACTGGGAGTCATTATTTTTGACGCACACCGCGGCGTCAAGTCGTAAAGGAAAACGACGTTAACGCGGCGGAAATGCCTGTGGGTCGATTTACGACACCGCAAACCGGATATGCGCCATTTTTTGACGCAATAGCGTAAAAAAAAAACGCGAACACTGCCAGTTCACCAGAGGAGAGTCAAAATGGATCCCAGATGCCACTACAGACCCCAGGAAGATGACAGCAGACCAGGAACCAGCCAGGAGGACCCACACAAGAACCAGGACACTTTTAAGAAGAAAAGAAAGTGTCGCTTCAGTGCAGAGGAGCAGGAAATCCTGGTTAAAGAGGTGACGGAACACCAGCACCAACTGTTTGTCCCCTCAAAGGTGCCAATCAGTAGGAGAGAGGGTATATGGCAACAAATTGTCGACAAGATTAACAGTGTGGCTGAAGTACGCAGAACAGTCATCGAGTGCAAGAAACGCTGGCATGACTGCAAATGCAGGACCAAGGAAAAGATGGCCAGGAACAGGAACGCAGCACTGCAGACTGGAGGTGGGAGTCCAGCACGCCAGGAGGCCCTGGACCACATGGAGGAGATGGTCGCAGCCGTCATCCCTGAGAAGATCGTCACAGGGATTCAAGGACAGGACAGCGCAGACTACCAGGAGACAACGCACATGCAGGGTAAGTCGCATGGGGAATTGAAATGCACTAATGTCAACTGCAGCCGGGGGGGGGGGAATACCTCCTACACATTGCATGTAAGTCATCATATACATGGAGTGGCATGGGTAAAGGGGCACGGCAGGGGGGCATGGCCCGTTCTGAGAAGACCTGGGGCACACCATTACACAACACCAACAACAGTCCCATGGGGGCATGCTGTCATGCAAACGATTGAGCAAAGGGAAAGCCACGACAGGAGGGAAGGCCACTACGTCAAACTGACATCCTGGCACTCGTCAGCCAACATACCTCCTACATTAACTAGGGCCCTATTAGCAATTCCCTAGCCAAACCGACAACTGCAATGTAACTGCAACAACAGTTGCCACTACCGCCTCTGATCTGTGTGCAGCACAAGTAGCCAATGGCAGTAACCTCCCCATGGAACATACATTCCTAAATTAGGGGGTGAGGATGACATCTGCAACAATCACCTGAAACAAGACAAAGGCCCCAGTACTGTCAAATGTCAATGCCCATAGTTGTCACAAACATCAGCCAAAGTAAACAACAATAGGAGCGACACAGCACTAAGGACACACCCAAATGCATATGTCAGGGTCCATCCTGTGCCTGGGTAACAAGGCAACATCACAAATGTCATACTGCTCAGACAACAGCATTGAGGAGGGGACACATGTAAAATACTGAAATACACCTGCACAGTCAGAGGATGAAATAGGACACTGATACGACTATCAGGGCAATCCAAAAATGTAACACACATTACCCAACATCAGCAGGACCCATTAACAATGTCAACATCCATATCAGATCATAACATTTCCATGCTTAGGATATGTCACATGTCAATTACATTTAAGTTGATGTGAACGGTCAGGGATTGGGGCAGGTCCAGATTGTTAAGTGTGCTGCCAGGGCCATAAGAACACCCACAGCCAGTGAAAGGTCTCACCATGAGAATGGATGTACACGGAGGGTCGAGTAGGACAAGAAGGTGGCAATTCTCTATTTGGCATAAACCAACACCTAGAGGCGATGAGGCTGACAAGTCTGATAACTCAATAACATACATGTGACACACAGGTGGGCCATAGGCCTGAAACAATGCCCATCTGAAGGACTGCAGATATTAATACAAAACAAGATCACAAAGTGAATTCATCAAAAGGCAGACACGTCACGTCAAAATTGTCACAAAACAGACACACTAATTGTACCCTGTTTCATTGCAGAGGAAGATGGATCTCCTGCCGATATGCCTGTCCCAGATTTCCCTGATGACATGGATGACGAGCCGATAAACATTCCCCAAGAGAATATCCAAAAGGTCCTTGAAACCCTCCAGACCCCACCTTTAGTCACAAGGAGGAGCACAGAACAAGCAGCCATCGCAGAGGATCCACCCACCACCCCAATTGTAAGACCTGCCAGCTCCAATACAGCTGAGGACTCAGACGACACTGGCACCAGCTTTGAGAGAACTGTAGTTGGAGTACAGAGGGAGCTGGCCAAGGAGGTGCGGGTGGGGATGCAAAATATGGCAGCCAGCCTTGAGGGGGTGCGTTTGTGCATGATGTCATCTACAGATCAGGCAGCAGCTATGCAAGCCCTAACATCTATCTTGCAGGAACTGCAGAAAACCCAGAAGGAAATCAGCACAGCTGTAATACAGTTGACCCAACACCTACAACAGCAATCCTGTCAACGAGTGCACGAATGCATCATTGAACCCCTCAGGGCCGACCTGGTTGCCTACCATTGTGATGTGGCTGCTATTCTCAAGAACCAGCAGGCCCTCCTTGCAGCAGTACTGCCCTTAAGACCTTCACAGGGAGCAGCCACCGGGATGTCTGACTCCACGTCTTCTAACACTGAGGTGTGTGTTGCCCCTTCACAACCAACAACAACAAGGACAAAGCAGGCAACACACACATCAGAAGAAGAAGACATGGAACAGATCACATTCACAAGGAAAATGACCCGGAAGCACTAGTCCCTGCCACATGGCCGGCATTTACCAAGGTCCTGCGCTTTGTAACTTGCCAGTCTTGCAACAACTGTACTCAAGCACTGTTCTGCAAACCACTGTATATCTTGTCACCCAGCCCAGTGATTGTCTCTCTCCTACTCATTGGCTAAGTCTGTCCCTCTGCACTGTCTGAAACAGCAACCCCAGCATGACAAAAGCATTTTGGTAAACCCTTGTGTTGGATCACAATGGAAGAAATCACTATAATAGACTCACAGTCATGGACAATGTACATATAGCACTACAGCACTTTTCAATAAATAGCACTTACACAACAAATCTGTCTCTGGGTAATGTGACATATCAACTGCGCAGTAGATAATTGAAATTTCCCTACTGTCAAGTAACGTAGCTTGTCAATACAACTGTCCAGATATTATGTAGTTAGAGAAATCTGCACAGTGACCATGATTGCATCATACCCTGCCCATCCTGAGGGAATAATCTGATGAAGTGAGAAACCATAGACCACCATGCTGTGTTGGACAGAAGAATGCTTCCTCAGGGGATAACTAAGTCATCAAATAGTGCCCGCTAAATGTTGTCTGCGTGCAAAAATAACACAATAAACATGCCACACTAATCTAAGTAAACACTAAAAAAACTGCACAAATGAAGGTGGCTGAGTTAACGTACAAATAGGTAATCATGCCGAACTGTGTCACAAATGATGTATGAGGGTCATGAAGACAAGAATACAAGATTGCCAATGAGAACTCATCTTATAAGGGTGTGCATGATCATCACACTGCAGTCAGACCTAAAACTGTTTCCCCAATATCAAGTCTGGAAGCACTGTTAGAAACTTTGAAAACACACTTATCAACAGAAACACATTGTAATCCATATTAACTGTGATTGGTGGTTGTAACAAAGGGTAGACACTTTGCAAGGTAGCTCTGGGTTAGCTGCCAATCGTACAGATCAGTTGGGATTTTTTTGTAGCATTGGACACAGATGTTATAGTACAAACGAGATGTACACGGAATCCAAACCCACGATCAAGTACCATTCAACACATACTATTAAGGGGTAACCAAATATTTATTAAAAGCTAACCATAGATGAGGAGACTGAGGGAAAAATCTTACCTACCCTAATCTACCCTGACTACTCATTACCCACAACTGTCCCTAACTAACCTAAGCTACACTTACTTATCACATGTAACGAAACGTTCTAAACATCTACTCCCCAACCCCCTTATGAGACGGGACACATTGAGGACAACACATACTAACCTAAACACACACTAAACTATCTGAAACAAATATATATTTTTTTGGTAAATTGTTTTTTTATATTTTTTGTTTTTTTGTTTAAAAAAAAAAGACATTACACACAAGAACCCCAACATAGCCCAACACCCACCCACCCACACATGTAATAAATCAAAAAAGAAACAAGCAGGACCCCATACCCCCCACCCACTAACACTGACTAACCTAACAACCTATACTGACCTAACACTAAGCCCCCTAAGCCCACTAAGTATAAGAACAAGGAAAGAGGAGGGAGGGGAGGGTATCATGTCCATCTATTCAAATGTCTAGAGGTTGGCTCTCCGGAGGGTCCTCTTGATATTCTTGACCGGCCATTTAATGTGCCGCACGTCCTGGCTCAGGTGGCTCACCTTGCGCAGCACTTTGTCCATCTTGTTTTCAAGTCTATTGAAGGCGGCAGGGTCAATAGCTGGAGCAGTGGCAGTCTGGGTACCGGTGGAGGAGGTCTGTGTGGGCTGTCCTGCACCGGTGGCAATGCTGGGGCCAGGAAGTCCAGCAGATCTAGATTGAACAGAGGCAGCTGTGGGTGAGGCCACCTGGCTCTCATTGGTGGTTGTTTCTGTGGTGGCTGTGGTGGGCACAGTAGGCCCACCCTGTGGGAAGGCTCGCCATGCCCCGGAGACACGGTCATGGCGATATCGCCGGGCCAAACTCCGGAACCCCGACTCCACCAGCAGGATGTGCTGGTATCGCATGGCCCGACGCTGAAATTCACGGACCTGGTCTGGAGTCATGTTAGCTGCTGTGACGACAAATGCAGATATGCCACATTAGTAATTGCATTGTGTGAAACAGCACAGCAAGTTAATCAGACAATACATCTACTGTACTTCTAACAGCTCATATCACGATACAGAGCATCGAATGTCCCTGAGGAAGTACATGGCAGGCCAGACAACAAAGGTCACATCACACAAAGCACATTCATAACCCACAAGATGGGTAACAACTGGCCTTGACTTGCAATCTGAGTTCTGACAGTTAACATCTAAGAATCATGCTGCATATCCTCCACCAAGAGCTGGGCTACAAATGTCAGTGTACGGAAAGCAAAACTAAAGCCACATGGTCTGCAAGTTGTAACTGGACTTTCCAGTATGGTACCAAGTGCCAAACCTGAGTGTGTATACTAGTATGCAACCAAACCGTCACTTATTCACAGGTATGTGTAACATGCTGGTAGCATCAATACTAGGTACCCCATTAACAAACCCATGGCCGTGTTTGAGGGGGGGCTGTGGATATACAACTATAATTTGCCAACAACATGTACACCAAGGAGTGTATAGGCTAATCCACACATGTTTGTCTCTACAGACACACCACAGGTAAGGTCTATCTACATTTTGGAGTCAGCAAACCCTAGAGCACTCATAGGGTCAGACATGTCAGGAAAATCAGAACTTAGTACACAACATATACTTCCAGTGAGGCCTGACTTACATCAGACACAGAGTTGCTAGAACACCCATGATCATGAATTGCATGCACACCTAGGCCTTTACACTCAGGTTCCACAGACTTGATGCTCTACATGTGGAAGTACATGCTGCTAGGAGGTTCTACCTACTGTTTCAAACTTACGTAGGTAAATAGTGAAGCAGATGTCTATTGGGAAGCTATTAGCTCCACCAATCTTAGAGAATGTGGGTCTGACAGGCTGACTAAATAGGGGCTGACTTCCATTGCGACTCTTGGTGATACAAGTGTCAGAGACATGACTATCCCTCTGTACTCACAGGGGGCCTACAGGGATGTCCTACAATCCCTACATGATACCATTGGATACGCATTGGCTAACTCAAAACATGTGAAAACTGCATTCCCACTCATGGAACAAGTGAAAAACTTGACCACAGCATCACACCTTGCTATGCGTCCAACTCACACGAGTCCATAACCAGCAAACACAACACATAGCAGACATATGAACACTTACTGTAGTAGTCGGAGTCCTCAAATGTCAACACCTCACCCACAGTGTAGGGCACCGGTTCACCTGAAAGGTATGGAAGGAAGAAATGTGCTCAAAATCTGTGCACAGTGCAACATTTTCAGTATCATTTGCAATGTGTAGGCTGAATAAGTAAATGGCAGCCATTCAGACATGATGGTACTGCATTTGATATTTCACGCCCAACTTGTACATAGCATGGGTCTCCTGTGACAGTTACACACATATCTGCACACATACATTGGCCCTAAATATCATGTGGTTGCAAACTTGCCCCATAATTGGTGAGCACGAAAAAATATGGAGTGTAATCGTCTCATCATGTGCATCCAAGAGAAACATCCAAAGCCTGGTTACTTGAGGACTGCATTACCAGTCAAACATGCCTTGTGGCCATGACACATTTAGTGCACATAGGCCCAATGTACAGAGGGATGGGCAGGGACTCCTGGAAGCCATCCTGTTGTTACAGTATAGTCAATTGATGTGGCCCAGCTATGGTGATTTGCACCAACCATGGAGATGTAAAGCCATGTGCATACACTTGGTCTGCCATCCATATTTGGATTGTGGCTCAACCGATTCCAACAAACATCTTACGATGTTAGCAGAGGGCACCTTACACCTTTACACGATGTATTCAAATCATGAACTGACATTTATCCTAAAAGATTAAGAAACACAATAATCCCACACATTCATAGTACTTCTGTGAACGCTTTCCTTCCACACTCACCAGACTCACATGAGACCAATGTTTGAGCCACTTAGCTATTATAAATTGTCGTGAAGGCAGCACTCATTTTCAGCATCATGTAGTGATTCTAAATTCAGTCTAGCAATTTGCGTCAACATAGTTGGCCTAAATGTTGGTACATCTGTACTTCTCTGTCAATAATACCCTATATAGACATGATTGGCTCCTATTTTGTTAGCTGTGCTGACAGAAAGGCCGCACCAATTTCCTTCATGGTAAAGTTACCTGTAAGTTTACTGAGCACAAGCTACCTGACAGCTAGCAATTGTGATCCTTACCATAGTGCATCAATGATCCCCTTATATGTCCCCAAAATTACACACAGTCATCAAGTTAGCTGGCAGACATTGCACTAATCCACTGATCTCACAACACAGCATTCATTTGTGCACAATAATAATAGTCGTACTCACCAACAGTGCCACCAATCATGATTCCCAGGTGGTCCAAGAGATCCTGTTCCCTGGTGATGAGGTCAGCCCACCGGTGCTTCAGGTGGTGGTCACTCCTCTGGCTGGCATACACACGCTGCAGGTGATGCAGAACCTTTCCCCACCGGATTCTGTGCGCCTCTGTCGGGTAGCCCTGTATGACCCTGCCCCCTGCCTGGATCATGAGCGGCAAGAAATGTGTCACCAGCCAGATGAAGCCCCCCAACTCCTCTTCCCCCATCCTCCCAAGACGTGGCCTACCAGACATACTTCTAATTGAAGAGAAGGAATAGGGGTAAAAGAAATAGAAAGGGGAAATGGGTGAAAGTAGGGGTAAAAAGACAGAAAAAAAGTAAACCTAAACACTAAAAGAGCCCAACTAACCCCAAATTAACACTACCCACAACAGAATCCCACAAACAAGAAATACACAAGATAAATGGACAATAAAGACAAAACACAGTACTACAGTATACACAATCAAAATGTATTTCACAAAAGGACTTTACAGATAGCACACAGGACAAATACAGCACAAAATCTCTGGACAACACTCTCTACACAGCCACACAGTCTAGAAGGATCATAGACTGCAAAGTGAAAGTGAAAGTACACCCACTGTACAAGATCTATAAACAGGATATCCTATTACATCACTTTCTGAATGAAAAGTCCCGACTTTTATCGCGTTATGCGTCATTTTTTGTTGCACAAAACTGTATTTGCGTCATTTTTGTTTATGCACAGACGTGAAACCCGCATCCACATAATGATACATGGACTGAACAAATATCTGGATGCGGGCTATATTTCACTCCTGTGCGTCAAAAAAACCGACTCAAATACAGTTTTGTGCAACAAAAAATGATGCACACCGCTAGGGACGTCAAAATTACAGTGCATTAACTGGTTTGGGGCATTTTTACATGTTTTTTGGTTAATTTACATTTGGAGCACATCAGAGATTGGCTAATTGAAGACAGTATGGTGTTGATGGTGTATGTTCACATGTGTGACATCATACTGCAGCGGAACATCATCCACTACACCCTTCACAGTATGTTTACAGTTGGCTGACATCATAGATGGTCATATGTGTGGCCCACATATATGTATGGCACAAATTGTGCATCTTTGCCATAAGGAGAGGATAGCAATGTGACGAACATATGTACAATACCTAATTGCCTTTGGCTCAAAGTGTGTGCTTTGACAACTAATTTGTTGGTTGACCAGGTGTGTGTGTGTACATCACATGAAGCATTATTGTACATTTGGTTGTATGAATGTGACGTCCATGTGTCCAACCCTAAGGTGCAAGTAAAAATTGGAATGAGCAAGGGCATGTGTTAGTCATACATGTAACAACACCCGCAAAGTATACTTCCAAGTTTTAGGGTCACGTAGACACCACATGTGACATAGCAGGCACCAGATGGATGGCAGACACGTGTTCATGTCAAAGGTCCACAATTTCTACATCCTATGTCCTAGAGTATTGATAAGAGCTTCCTAGGCACTAGTTGATTAATCCCACAGTGAGTCATACACATGCATTGAGGAAGTGGGTACCATGTTGTGTGCACAGACAGACAAGGGTCAATCTCATATGTATGATGACACCACAGTTGAGGCCATAGAAGTAAGCCCCAACTATCAAGTGGCTGTGGTGGACCAGCATACAAGACAACACGTGTCCACATATTTCCAGTGATCATTTGCACATAGGTGTCTTGTTCATGTGTGTGCTCCAATGATGATCCTGTAGATTTTTTGGGATGTAATTTGTCACAGTTCGGACCAAGACTCATCATGAGTCAGTGGCAGCTATTCCTGTAACTACTGAGTATCCTTTGTTGATCAATGTGAGTAAAGTAGATGTGGACATGTGAATCAACATGTGGATGGTCCCACCCTGTCACTAAAGACGTGTAATGAGACAGTCAGCAGGGCAACCTTGGTGTGCTGAGTGAGATAATGTCTCAATTGTCATGTCCCGGCAGGTGTCATTACAACATTTGTACACAGGTTGGCCTCTGCACTTCCCACTGCATCTGGGAACATCATAGCCTCTGTGCTGTTTATTCTTGCAGCTATTCAGCACACACAGCCCATCACTATGTTGTGCGCACTGTGATGCTGTGTGTGAACTGTCATGGTTCTGACATTTGTGTATTAGTCATGTACATTATCAGAGGTTGCTGGTTGTGCTGAAAGCCCCTTGCCCAAGCCCTGCCTATGACCCTGGGACACTGTCACACTGTGTCATTCATACATAAATGCAACCCAGAAAAGGGATGGGCCATGAATTTTGCATTTCCAAGAGGATTTAACTCAAATGGTACAGTTAAAAGACAGATGATGCTATACAATGTATTTGTGTATGCATGGTAGAAGCCCATGCCCAATGCCCCCTGATGAATGAGAGGTTTGCCAACGCAAGCGTGGTACATATGTAGACACAGGGATACTTTAGTGTGACGCACAGACAGTTGCCAGTCAGGCTGACAGAATGCAAGATGATTCAGGAGCCAGCTACTGGACAAGTTACATAATCAGTGGTCTGACTGAGACTGTTTGGAGGACAAACTAGACAGTTGACATGTCAATCTGTGTATGTCCTGTGTTTTTGAAGGTGACAAATGAACCCAAGGGCTGTGTTACACGGCTTAATTACTATCAATGGTTGACGATGTATTTGACATAATGGCTACTACAATGCTGTTCCAGGCATCATCAGGGGAAGTGCTTTTTGTAATGGGTGGTGTGCATGGAGGTATTCACAGGTGTGGGCTGCGTCTGTTTCTCACCAGTCCTGTAGGTGAGACTTGCATTCTAAAGGCCAACAGACAGTTTCACAAGGGGAAGCAATCTACATGTGCTAACAGGGCTTTGAAACTAGAAGACAGTGTATAAATTGACCTGACGTCCATGCAGTCAGATGTTCTTTGACAATGGCATACCTTAGTAAAGGGTGTAGCACACTGGTTTGCTAATGTTGGTCTGTGTTTGTAGAGGAGGTATTATCAGGGTACACATCTTTGTATTCCAGGGACCTCTTCAGACAGGTGGGTTGTGACCAGGTACATGGGTGTGTGATGAGTTTGGAAATGGGCTGACATGTACATGGAATGTCATGTGTGCAATGCATGTCATATGTGTGGCACTTGTGCTGTCTATGTTCTGCTTCTATGGAACTCTAGTCACAGATATTCCTTGCACATATTGGATGCAGTTGGACTAACTGCTGTCAAGGGTCTTGTCAGACATTCCTGTTAGTGATGCCAAAGCACATTGACTGCCTCATGTATGAGGCTTGTTTTCCCCTTATTGAGTGATGGTGTCATAGTTGTGTGCCATATGCTGCGTTGGACCTTGCTTTCAACATGTATGTGTGAAATAGTTGTGGTCCTCTGCTATAGGCCTTCAAAGGAGATATGTACATGATATATGTCATTAAGAGTGTGTGTGTATGTGACCATTGTATGTTAGGCATCACATAAGCTCTGGGATGTTCCCTGTCCTACTCAGTATCTCAGCAATGCTCCATGAGGCAACACTCTTATTCTGATAAGTAGAGATGAAGGTGTGTAAAAAGGAATAGCCAGACCATGATATGGTGATTATAATAGGTGTTTATTTACATTAGTTAACTAAAGTGGTGAAGGTGATCATATTCAGAAGAAATTATTTACAATCTGTTGCCGCCTGCGTATACCAGCAGCTGTGTTCTGTAGTTCCCCCTCCTGTTGCAGGCCAGCATCCTCCTCTTCCTCCTCTTCAGGCATGTGTGGCTCTGGTTCCAGGAGGGGAATGTTTCTTCTGACACAAATGTTGTGCAATATTGCACATGTGAGGATGATCCTACAGACCATCTCGGGGGAATATAGGAGGCTACCACCAGTGATGTCGAGGCAGCGGAACCTTGACTTGAGGATGCCGAAGGTCTGCTCGACAATGCTGCGTGTCCTCCTATGGGCCTTGTTGTATGCACGCTCTGCAGCTGTACTCGGGTTGCCAAATGGTGTCATAATCCATGGCTGGATGTCATACCCCTGATCAGCTGCAAGAGAAAATGAATGGGATCATGTTGATGTAGATGGCACTATTGAAAAGACCTTTAATGGCAGTAGTTGTCTTGTGTTGTCTGTGACTCTTTTGTGTACTAATGTGACATCCTATGCTTGTAGGCTATACCATCTGCACTGTGTTGTTTCCTTGGCTGAACAAGTGTTTGTCTGCTAACCGTTTGTCAGCAGTATGTTTTGGGATTTGCAGTACCGTGTGCCCTCCCTAGCATTGTGACTTGTGATCCAGGTGTCCGTGTGTCTTCACTGGGGGTGAGATGATAGTTCCATGCAGAGTTAAAATTTAAAGTGTTGTTAACATGTTCATATGAAAGTACCCTGGACATCCCATACCTTTAGACTTAGGCAATGTATTAATGTAAAGGTCATTGGGACACTTACAATTTGCAAGGTGACATTTAGGCAACCACACTCATTAATGTCTTCACATTAGGCTGTACAGTAAAATCCGATGTGTGACAGATTCAATGGTAACTTAAGAAACATGGCTAGTGATGTCATGACCTCAGTGTGTTCCTGTTGACATGTTGCTGTTGTGGTGTATGTGTTGTGTGTCCTAGAGGGTTGCTGTGCAGTGTGTATATATATATATGTAGGTTTTTGTACTTACCAACAAGTAGTCCATTGCCATACCGTCCATCCTGGAAGTGTTGATTGATGGTGCAGTGACGGAAGATGAAGGAGTCATGTACACTCCCAGGATATTTAGCCACGATGTTGGTGATCAATCCTTGGTGATCGACTATGGCCTGCACGTTGATGGAATGTGTGTGCTTCCTGTTGCGGTAGAGGTGTTCAGTTGCAGCAGGTGGCACAAGGCGTACATGTGTGCAGTCGATTGCACCAAGGACGTGTGGGAAGCCACTGATTGCGTAGAACCCCTGTTTAGTTTCCTGCTGCTTCTGCAGTGTGTTAGGGAAGCAGATGTGGCGGGCTGTCAGTTGAATGATGGCATCCAGTACTTTGGGCAAAAAGGCGGAGAATGATGGTTGTGATATTCCGCCAACCAGGGCACCAGTTGTTTGAAAAGAGCCACTTGCCAGCATATGAAGTACGGCAAGCAGCTTTGTTTCTGTTGGGATGGTGCGGGGTGTCACCAAAGTGGGGGCCAACTGCTGTTCAATGTTTCGCAGCAGCTGCTGAATGGCCAGCCAGTTCAACCGGTACCTCTGTATGATGTCGTGTTCTCTGAGGCCCTGAAGGGTTGTTCTTGGGTGGAATATCCTCTCCTGCCTTTTGCGCTGCCTTTGGGGTCCCTGCTGTTGTTGTTGTAGCTGCTGTTGTTGTTGCTGGGATCTGCGTCTGCGTGCATGCTGGATTAGAATCACCTCCATGGCTCCCTGTTGCTGCTCTGCTGCTCTGCTGTTTGTTCTGTGTGTTACAGTGCATTAACTGGTTTGGGGCATTTTTACATGTTTTTTGGTTAATTTACATTTGGAACACATCAGAGATTGGCTAATTGAAGACAGTATGGTGTTGATGGTGTATGTTCACATGTGTGACATCATACTGCAGCGGAACATCATCCACTACACCCTTCACAGTATGTTTACAGTTGGCTGACATCATAGATGGTCATATGTGTGGCCCACATATATGTATGGCACAAATTGTGCAAGTTTGCCATAAGGAGAGGATAGCAATGTGACGAACATATGTACAATACCTAATTGCCTTTGGCTCAAAGTGTGTGCTTTGACAACTAATTTGTTGGTTGACCAGGTGTGTGTGTACATCACATGAAGCATTATTGTACATTTGGTTGTATGAATGTGACGTCCATGTGTCCAACCCTAAGATGCAAGTAAAAATTGGAATGAGCAAGGGCATGTGTTAGTCATACATGTAACAACACCCGCAAAGTATACTTCCAAGTTTTAGGGTCACGTAGACACCACATGTGACATAGCAGGCACCAGATGGATGGCAGACACATGTTCATGTCAAAGGTCCACAATTTCTACATCCTATGTCCTAGAGTATTGGTAAGAGCTTCCTAGGCACTAGTTGATGAATCCCACAGTGAGTCATACACATGCATTGAGGAAGTGGGTACCATGTTGTTTGCACAGACAGACAAGGGTCAATCTCATATGTATGATGACACCACAGTTGAGGCCATAGAAGTAAGCCCCAACTATCAAGTGGCTGTGGTGGACCAGCATACAAGACAACATGTGTCCACATATTTCCAGTGATCATTTGCACATAGGTGTCTTGTTCATGTGTGTGCTCCAATGATGATCCTGTAGATTTTTTGGGATGTAATTTGTCACAGTTCGGACCAAGACTCATCATGAGTCAGTGGCAGCTATTCCTGTAACTACTGAGTATCCTTTGTTGATCAATGTGAGTAAAGTAGATGTGGACATGTGAATCAACATGTGGATGGTCCCACCCTGTCACTAAAGACGTGTAATGAGACAGTCAACAGGGCAACCTTGGTGTGCTGAGTGAGATAATGTCTCAATTGTCATGTCCCGGCAGGTGTCATTACAACATTTGTACACAGGTTGGCCTCTGCACTTCCCACTGCATCTGGGAACATCATAGCCTCTGTGCTGTTTATTCTCACAGCTATTCAGCACACACGGCCCATCACTATATTGTGCGCACTGTGATGCTGTGTGTGAACTGTCATGGTTCTGACATTTGTGTATTAGTCATGTACATTATCAGAGGTTGCTGGTTGTGCTGAAAGCCCCGTGCCCAAGCCCTGCCTACCAACAAGTAGTCCATTGCCATACCGTCCATATACAGGTGTGTTTGCCCCATTTTAACGCCTGCCTTGACCCAGGCGTTAATTTTTTACACAAATCGGGCTTTACGTCATTTTATGGCTCCGCCTCCCGGCTGTGCGTCATTTTTGCCCAAAAGCATAAATACGATGCACGGCCGTTTAAGCCATTTTTTGGACGGGAACGCCTACCTTGCATATAATTAACGCAAGGCGGGTTGCTGCATCCAAAAAATGACGCACACGCAGGAATTGTGTCATCGGCGGGCTCGGGCGTCAAAGTTTAAATATGGGGCAACGTTTGCGCTGATTGTGCGTCAATTTTTTTTACGCACAATCGCCGCAGATGGAGTATAAATATGCCCCTTGATGTTCAGATCGGCAACAGCTTGCGCGATCATTTCATGGCATTTGCCATATTCTTGTTCGAATCGGCAGTGTGCGCGATTCATTTCCAGCATGTAAAACTTGATGTTCAGATCGACAATAGCTTGCGCGATCATTTCATGGCATTTGCATATTCTTGTTGGAATCGGCAGTGTGCGCGATTCATCTCCAGCATGTAAAACTTGATACTCAGATCAGCAACAGCTTGCGCGATCATTTCATGGCATTTGCATATTCTTGTTCGAATCTGCAGTGTGCGCGATTCATTTCCAGCATGTAAAACTTGATGGTCAGATCGGCAACAGCTTGCGAAATCATTTCATGGCATTTGCATAGTCTTGTTCGAATCGGCAGTGTGCGCAATTCATTTCCAGCATGTAAAACTTGATGTTCAGATCGGCAACAACTTGCGCGATCATTTCATGGCATCTGCATACTCTTGTTCGAATCGGCAGAGTGCGCAATTCATTTCCAGCATGTAAAACTTGACATTCAGATCGGCAACAGCTTGCGCGATCATTTCATGGCATTTGCATATTCTTGTTCGAATCGGCAGTGTGCGCGATTCATCTCCAGCATGTAAAACTTGATACTCAGATCGGCAACAGCTTGCGCGATCATTTCATGGCATTTGCATATTCTTGTCTGAATCGGCAGTGTGCGCGATTCATTTCCAGCATGTAAAACTTGATGTTCAGATTGGCAACAGCTTGCGAAATCATTTCATGGCATTTGCATATTCTTGTTCGAATCGGCAGTGTGCGCGATTTATCTCCAGCATGTAAAACTTGATACTCAGATCGGCAACAGCTTGCGAAATCATTTCATGGCATTTGCATAGTCTTGTTCGAATCGTCAGTGTGCGCAATTCATTTCCAGCATGTAAAACTTGATGTTCAGATCGGCAACATCTTGCGCGATCATTTCATGGCATCTGCATACTCTTGTTCGAATCGGCAGTGTGCGCAATTCATTTCCAGCATGTAAAACTTGACGTTCAGATCGGCAACAGCTTGCGCGATCATTTCATGGCATTTGCATATTCTTGTTCGAATCGGCAGTGTGCGCGATTCATCTCCAGCATGTAAAACTTGATACTCAGATCGGCAACAGCTTGCGCGATCATTTCATGGCATTTGCATATTCTTGTTCGAATCGGCAGTGTGCGCGATTCATTTCCAGCATGTAAAACTTGATGTTCAGATTGGCAACAGCTTGCGAAATCAATTCATGGCATTTGCATATTCTTGTTCGAATCGGCAGTGTGCGCGATTCATTTCCAGCATGTAAAACTTAGGGCCATATTTATACTTTTTGATGCAAAACTGCGCTAACGCAGTTTTGCGTCAAAAAAATTTGCGCCGGCTAACGCCATTCTGAAGCACCATGCGGGCGCCGTATTTATGCAATAGCGTTAGCCGGCGTTAGCCGCCGGCGCTGCCTGGTGTGCGTGGAAACAAACGACGTACACCAGGCAGCGCCGGCGTAGGGGGATATGGGGCTTGGGCGTCAAGAAATGGGGCAAGTCAGGTTGAGGCAATTTTTTCGCCTCAACCCGATTTGCACCATTTTTTTTCACTCCCAACCCCCATAGAAATGACTCCTGTCTTAGCAAAGACAGGAGTCATGCCCCCTTGCCCAATGGCCATGCCCAGGGGACTTATGACTTATGTCCCCTGGGCATGGTCATTGGGCATAGTGGCATGTAGGGGGGCACAAATCAGGCCCCCCTATGCCACAAAAAAAAAAAAACACTTACCTGAACTTACCTTAATGTCCCTGGGATGGGTCCCTCCAGCCTTGGGTGTCCTCCTGGGGTGGGCAAGGGTGACAGGGGGTGTCCCTGGGGGCATGGGAGGGCACCTCTGGGCTCCTTCAGAGCCCACAGGTCCCTTAACGCCTGCCTTTTGCAGGTGCTAAAAAACGGCGCAAAGAAGTAAGACGCATTCTGCAACATTGTATCTCCAGCTCCTTCCTGCAACTGCAACATTTCCCTGGTTATGCATCCTCTGAATACAGTCCATCTTCAGCCTGCATCAGAAGAAAGAAGGAATCTCCCTTAGAGTGAAGGAGTCACTCCCCTGCTTCTGCACGCACCAACTGCAAAGACTACCGGCTGTGTGGATCCCCTCTCCCATTCCAGCTGAGTTCCATGGTTCCTGCATTATGGTTGTGGACTAAAGTAGTCCTGATGGTCCTCTCTTCCAACTGTCCAACGTGGGTGAAGGCAAGCCTTTGCTTGCCCATGCAGTACAGTACCCCCGTGCACCGCGTCCTTTGCAGCTGCCAAGGCTGGTTGGCATTCTTCCTCAAAGAGCTTCAGGCATCTTGAAGCCCCAGCCCCCAGCACGTCTTCCTCCTAAGCACAGCTCCCTGAGTGGTTCTCCGGTGGCGTGGGAGCCTTTTTCGTAGTGCTGCATGGTCCTCTTCTGCAATTCTCCTGTCCCCGTCTTGTGAGACTCCTGTGGGTTCTGCGGGGGCTTTTGTGGGCTCTCTGTGTTGGTGAGGGCCCCTTCTGATTGCCCCGCCTGGTCCTTCCTGGTCCCGGCAGCTCCACTTTCCGCTAACTGTGAGTTTTGCATGTGCTAAGGCTTGTTAGCAGAACCTGACAACGCAAACAGACTGCAATCCTCCTTCCGGCTTGGGACATCACCTGCTCCCTCCAGGAACCCGACTTTGTCTTCTTGGGTGCACTGCTGACTCTTCTTCTTCACCGGGGGTTCACTTCTTTCACCTTCATCCTGGTGGGTAGGGGCTCCTACCCTTCCTGGACTCTTCTGTGCTTCTTGGACTTGATCCCCTTTTCCCACAGGTCTTCCAGGAATCCACTGTTGGTGTCTTGCAGTTTCTTCTGGGTTTTGCAATATTCTTCTTTACTTCTCTGTGTGTGTTCTGGAAAATCTACTGTGATTTACTCCTGTTTTCCTGGTCGCTGGGTTGGCTGTGGTACTTACCTTTGGGCTTTCCTAGTGTGTTGGGACATTTCATTTCTAAAACCCTTTGAATACTTGAAATGGTTGTAAATGGAAGTAAATGGTTTGTGCTCCCCCTAGGCCCATTTATTGCTATTGTGATTTTCACTAATTGCACTGTTTTCTAACAGTTGTTATGCCTCTTTCTGCAAACTAGTGTATATATTGGGTCCATTACTTACCTCCTAAGGGAGCATAATCTCTATGGTATTTTTGGTATTTATGTCACCAAACAAAGGTTCCTTTATTTTTGTAATACTGAATGTTTTCTTTCATGTGTAAGTACTAAGACTACAATGGTATTACATGAGCTTTGCATGTCTCCTAAATAAGCCTTAGTTGCTCATCCACAGCTATCTCTAGAGATCCTGGCTTCTAGACACTGACTACACTACACTAATAAGGGATACCTGGATCTGGTATAAGGTGTACATTCCATAGGTACCCACCACATACCAGGCCAGCCTCCTACAAGAACCAAGCTCCATGGCCTTCCTTCAGCCTAGCTGAGGGGTAGGTCATGGCAAAAGGGCAGTTTAACACTTATCAAGCAGGTTTCTTTAGTGCCAAGTCAAGATGATGTTTAAAAGGAACAGACTCAGGGTCAGAGGTTAGAGGTAATAGGCCTGAGTCATTTTGAAAGGTCTAATTCTCTGGATGGGAGAGTAGGTTGTGTTTGTATGACACATGCAACTATGACAGCCTGAAACAACATGGTCTGAACAATGACCATGTCTTTACCATGCATGCCTTTACCATGCATGCCTTAACAACAAATTGCGTTGTAAAAGCATGTTTGGCAAAGGAGAATGCGTGGTAAAATTCCCTCGTAAAATTCCCTCTGCCCTGCGTGCTAACACTTGATATCCCAGCCCTGCAATCCACCCCACCCTAGCCCTGCTTAAAACTACCCTGACCCCAGCACCCCGCCCTGAACCCTAAAATTGTCCTCACCCCTGAAAAATGCCCTTTTCACCCTCTGCCCCAGCTCTTACAACTACGTTGACTCCCCCTATCCTGACCCCTAAAACTCTCCTTCCTGCCCAAGAAACTAACCCAGCCTCCCCCTGCCTGAGCCCTAAAACCACCCCACCCCTAAAAACTTTCCCCTAAACCCGAACCCAGCCCCTAAAAAAGTGTTCCTTGCCCAAAAAACTAACCTGACCTCCCTCTTCTCAAGAAAAGTAACACAACCTTCCCCCCGCCCTTAGCCCTAAAA
Source organism: Pleurodeles waltl (assembly GCF_031143425.1). Lineage (NCBI taxonomy): Eukaryota > Metazoa > Chordata > Amphibia > Caudata > Salamandridae > Pleurodeles > Pleurodeles waltl. Next base: position 1,608,297,299 of record NC_090444.1, read on the forward strand.
CCTCCCCACACCTAAAAACTAACCCCCAAACTCAGCCCCAGTCGCTTAAAAAACTGATATTTGCCTAAAAAAGTAACCCGACCTCCCCTCCCTGTCAAAAAATACTATCCTGAACTCCCCCCGCCCTGAGTCCTAAAATCGGCCCTCTCCCCTAAAAACGACCCCACCAGCCCAGCCCCACTTACCTCTCTCATTGCTTCCTCTTCCTGCTCCTGGCATCTAAACTGTGCTCTCTGCCTTAACCATGCACATGCGTTGTGAAGGCACATGCGTGGTTAAGGCAGACACCATGCCAATGAGTGGTTCAGGCAAGCATGATTTAGCTTGCAGGGAAATGGAACACGTGGCTCAGCTTGAATTGTTAAGGCCATTTTCCCTAGGTTGTGCAAGTGCTTGACTACATATCTGAGTGACTCAATCAGTTAGCAACTGGTTCTGATACTGCAGCATACACAGCTGCTTTTTGGATGCATGCATGAATGTATGAGTGGCTCTTGAAGTGTCTGACTGCACAGCTGAGTATTTCTATCCTTTTATAGGTACGTCCATGAGTTGTAGTATGAGAGGGACACCACATATGAAACTGGGCATAGAGGTCTGCCAGTGCACATTTAAGTCAGTGAACCTTTTAATCAGAAAGGATCATGATCCATGGCTTACCTACAGCCTAGCTGAGGGGTCGTAAAAGAACAGTAGTAAAAGGACAGTTTAACACTTGTCAACCAGACTTTCTAGTGCCAAATCAAGGTGATGTTTAAAAGGGACTCAGTCAGGGTCAGCAGTAATATGTCCAAGCCATGGTGAAAGGTCTACTTCTCTGAATAGGAGACTGCGTTAGTGCCAGTACTTGACTACATATCTGAGTGATGTATCAGTTAGCAACTGATTCTAATACTGCAGTATGCACAGCTGCTGTTTGGATGCATGCTTGAATGTATGTGTGCACTTTCAGTGTCTGACTACACCTCTGAGTGCATCTATCCTTTTATAGGTAGGTACATTAGATGCAATATGAATGGGACAACGCATAAGTAACTGGGCTTATGGGTCTGCCAGTGCAGGTTTGTCTGTGAAACTCTCAAAGACCTTTCCCACCTTTTAATCAGAAAGGACCAAGCTCCATGGCGTACCTACAGCCTAGCTAAGGGGTAGGCCATGGTAAAAGGACAGCTTAACACTTGTCAAGCAGGTTTTCGAGTGGCAAGTTGAGCTGAAGCTTAAAAGGAACAGACTCAGAGTCTGGGGTAATAGGCCTGAGCCATTGTGAAAGGTCTAATTCTCTGGATGGGATACTAAGTTGTGCCAGTACTTGACTACATTTCTCAGTGACTGTATTGGTTAGCGACTGGTTCTGGTACTGCAGTATACACAGTTGCTGTTTGGATGACGTCATGAATGTATGAGTGGTTATTTCAGGGTTTGATTGCATGTCTGAGTGTTTCTATCCATTTATAGGCACGTACATGAGTTGCAGTATGAGTGGAACACCACATATGTAACCAGGCATAGGGGTCTGCCAGTGTACATCTAAGTTAGTGAAACTCTCAAAGACATTTCTCACCTTTTAATCAGAAAGGACCAAGCTCGTTGGCCTACCTACAGCCTAGCTGAGGGGTCCGTTTTCTGTAGCAAAAGGACAGTTTAAAACTTGTTTAAAACTTGTTTAAAACTTGCAGGTTTTCTAGTGCTTAGTCGAGGTGATGTTTACAAGGAACACAGTCAGGGTCCCCAATAGTAGGCCCGAGCCATGGTGAAAGGGCTACTTCTCTGGATGGGAGTTTAGGTAGTGTCAGTACTTGACTACATATCTGAGTGACTGTATCAGTTAGTAACTACACACAACTGCTCTTTGGATGCATGCATGAATGTATGAGTAGCTCTATCAGTGTCTGACTTTGTGTCTGAGTGCTTCTACACTTTTATAGGTATGTACATGAGTTGTAGCAGAAGTGGGACACTGCATATGTAACTGGGCTTTGGGGTCTGCCAGTGCACATCTAAGTCAGCGAAACTCTCAAAGACATTTCTCACCTTTTAACCATGGCCTACCTACACTCTAGCTGAGAGGTCAGTTTTTTGTAGAAAAGGGACTGTTTAACACATGTCAAGCAGGTTTTCTAGTGGCAAGTTGACCTGACATTTAAAAGGAACACACTCAGGGTCAGCAGTAGTAGACCCAATCCATGTTTAAAGGACTACTTCTCTGGATGAGAGACTATGGTGTGCCAGTACCTGACTACATATCTGAATGACTGTATCAGTTATCAACTGGTTCTGATACTGCAATATACACCGCATTCTTAAAAGGAGGCTCCAAAGCTATTAGCAAAACCCAAAATACTCTGTCTATGGAAGCTAGGTCCTAATTATTACTAGTTACTGGTGACCATCAGTAGATATAAAAATGTATTACCTACTGGCAGTCGCCAGTAGATAGTTATAGTTAGGATCATGTTTCCATAGAAAAAGCGTTTTTTGACTTGCCTATATCTTTGGCACTGTTTGACGAATCTTCACTAAAGTTTCCCAAAAAAAGTATGCCAGTGATTCTTGTTGTGCACAGAAAGGTTCGGGTGTTCTGTCAATCAGGGGTCAAGAAAATGGAGAGGTTCAACAAAGTTGTGTTTCCCATGTTAATTCCCATAGGAACTTTGACACAACTACAGCCTGAACTACTGGATGGAATTAAACCAAATTTGGCAAAAAGCTAGCTTTTGGTACACAGATTACACTTTTGCTTATTTTTGCTTTTTTGGTGTAAAAAGAAAGTATTTTTTTCAGAAATTAAAGGGAAAAAAATACATTTGTAAATCTAGGGCCGTATTGGCAGCTCCCTCTCTGTGATAGCAATGCTGGCTCCCACAGGAGGCGGGGAGCAAGCTTGGACCATGGGAGCCTTCAGGCTCCCCCCAGAGCCCCCAACATTGTGACTGGAAACTACTGTAACCCTCCTGGTGGAGGTACAAGGAATTCTGAGTCTGCGCAGATCCCTTATCCCTGATGGGCTCATAGCGTTATTTTGTGGCTTATTTACTGCAGGATTACTTTGGGGTTTATAAGTATCATTTCTAGCCTAATGGCTATAACCCAGGTCCTAATGATTGGTCCCATGTTCGCATTATAGGCCGTCAGTATTATTGCAGTATAATGTCTATGTCTTGCTTTGTTGGGAAAGGAATAATATATTAGGTGATAACGTAACATGCACAGTAATGTTTTCTCTCATGATGTTTGGCAGTGGTTATTATCTTTCCTGGAATCAACGTCCGTGATGTAACTGATGATTCATGTTGTTTCAGCATATGCTCTATGCACTATGCCTGCTAAGTACTGCATGGTGCATACTATTTTCAGAATGATGACTATAATTCCATAATGGCATAACATGCACTGCATTTATGATATATGATATTAGGTCTAAGATTTGTGCACAATATATTTGATATTTGTATATGATATCATGTGGAGTCTCTGTGTCACTGGTGTGAGTGTGTTGCGCAGATACTTTACACATGACCTCTGAGGATAAGTCTGACTGCTCTTTGCCAAGCTACCAGGGATGAACACAGGTTATCTTTGGTGTTTAACTTACTCACCCTGACTTTAGTGGTGGTTTTTGCCTGGATGAGGTGCAAACCCCAGCCCACCAGAAACTACATTTCTAACACATTCATTCTCCCTCGCCTTCCAAGCTATCTTTTCATAATCATCCCACAGGTCACATGTTCAAGTACCTTGAACCATGAACCAAAAAGTGGCCATCTTGAAGTGGGAGTTCGGCCCATATCAGGTTTAGGAGTTTGAATGTCCGAATCATATTTTCGGTATATTTAAAAAAACAGTGGTGGACATTTGACTTAGTATTCAAACACTCTATTGGTGACAACCACGTATAGATGACTGATGTCAATATACTCCATCAAATTCGATAATGAACTGTTCATCCCTGAAAGCGCATATTATGGAAATTCTCACACAACTTTATCACTACACATATAGCAAAATCAAATGCCTTTTATATGGTAATCATTGTTCATGATTGTGGCCACAAAAGACTCCCCTTTCCACAAGTACATCACTACGCATGAAATCAGGTCAAAGAAAAAACTCAAGCATTCTGCAGCATGCATAGAAAGAGCAAAATGCCATGCGCAACTGTAGTTGGATTCACATATAGCAATGAAAATTACTATGCGTTAAAAAAACATAGAATTCACTGAAAAACCCAGAGGTTACAGGGACGTTATAGTTAGGTTCTGAATGTACCCGTACAAAACCATAGAAATTCAGCAGTTATAGTTAGAGTTCTTTCAAGTAACTAAAAGTCCTGCCAGAGGAGACCCCCCAGCATAGAGATTGACATCAGCAAAGACCCCTCTCCTCTGTTTCTGCATCCTGAAGACAGAGACCTCAAGAGGATCAACAAAGCATCTTTGGCATAACCATCTCCCGTGATTGACAGCTATAAGCCACCTCTGCACCTGTAGTCACTGGACATGGTGGCGAAGTGCCAACTGTTTACAAGGCAGTCCGCGCTGCTGCCACCCTCCAGACAAGATTCTGCCCTCCTCCTGTTTGATCAGCTCAGGCAGAGGAAGGCAGAACAAAAGATTTCCTGTGGGAGAGGGAGGCTTGCGAGGGGTAGCCTGCCCATGCCACCAGCATGCTTTGAAGGGCACATTTGGTGCCCTCCTTGCAAAAACAAGTTTGCACCAGTCTAGGGACACCCAATCCCTGCTCTGGTGTGAAACTGGACCATTGAAAGGGGAGTGACCACTCCCTGTCCATCAATACCCCAGGGGGGGTGCCCAGAGTCCTGCCAGTGGCCACTTGATTCTGCCATCTTGAATCAATCTTGAAAGCATCTGAGTGGCCAAGTCAGGCAGGTGATGTCACACCCCCTCCTGATAGGTGGTCACCCTGCTAGGTGACCAATCCCCCTTCCTGGGCTATTTATGGTCTCCTTCCTGGGTGGGTCCTCAGATTTGATGTGCAAGATTCCAGCAGGACTCCTCTGCATCATTTACTTCATCTTCTGACCGCCGGGACTGTGACAGAACCCTTCAGGAACCAACAATCGGCAACTCCAGCGACAACTCCGCTCTGCAACATTGTTTCTCTGGCTCCTTCCAGCAACTGCAACATTTCCCTGGCTGTGCATCCTCTGAGGGAGACGAGTCTTCAGTCTGCACAATAAGTAAGAAGGAATCTCACTTGGAGTGAAGGAGTCCCTCCTCTGCATCCGCAGGCACCAACTGTAATGAAGACTGGCTGCGTGGATCCTCTCTCCTCTGGAACTGCATGGATCCTGCATCACACGTGGTGGTCTGTAGTGGTCCTCTTGGTCCTCTCTACCAGCTGTCCAACTTGGGAGACAGTAAGCCCTTGCCTCTCCTCCCAGGACAGTACCCATATGTACTGTGACTCTTGCAGCTACCAAGGCGTGTTTGTTCCTCCTCCAAGGGATCTTTAGGCTCTGTGTGCAAAGCACAGTCCCCTGCCTGCAGCTCCAGCAACGTGGGACTCCTATTTAGGTGTGCTGAGTGGGCCTCACCGCGATTCCTGTGCCTGCTGCCTGTGGGCTACCTGTGGGGGCTGCCTCCTCTTCTGGTGACTCTCTCAGCTGCTGAGGGTCACCTCAGACTCCCCTCCTTGCTGGTCCTCTTCAGCCTTGCAAAACCTTCTTCACTCACTCTTGCATTTGCCAAGGCTTGTTTATGGATTTCCAGTGCCACCGACTGACAGCATCACGACTGCCGACATGGGACATTACTTGCATAATTTCTGGAACTCCTCTCTTGCTCCTGTGCTGCACTGCTGACTTTCTTGATCCACTGTTGACCTGGCCCTTTCATCCACAGAAGGATGGGTAGCGGCTCCTGCCACAGCCAGACACTCCAACGCGAACTGGACTTGGTCGCTTTCTTCTTCTTCAGGTCCTCTTCTGTCAGGATCCACCTTTGGTTTCTTCCATTCTTGTCTGGTTTTTGCACAGTCCTTTTCTAATGTCCTCCTGTTGGTTTTGGAACAAACCAGGTACTTACATCTGCTTTCCTGGTCGCTGGGGAGCACCCTGGTACTTACCTCTTGGGGTTCCTAGTTCCCCCAGCTCCCCTCAACTGATTCCACTTCCATGGGTGGGGGACTGCCTTTCACATTTCACTTTTCAAGTATATGATTTGTCCCTCTCCCCTCGCAACCTCACTATTTGCCATTGCTTTTACCAATGCCTATTGCTTTCTATGCTATTTCCTGATTGCTAATGTGAATATAATAGTGTGTTTACTTACCTTCAGTTGGGGTATTGCCTATAGAGTATTTTATCATTTGTGTTACCATAATAAAGCACCTTTATTTTTGTAACACTGTCTGTTTCTTTCATGGGTGTGAGTGCTGTGTGACTATAGAGGTATTGCATAAGCTTTGCATTTCCCCTAGATAAGTCTTGGCTGCTCATCCACAGCTACCTCTATAGAGCCCTGGATTCCTACACACTGCCTACACTTCACTGTTAGTGGATACCTGGTATAAGGTGATAACACCATATGTGCTCACCACACACCAGGCCAGATTCCTACAGGGGTCACAATGGATCCATTCCCCTTCAAAAAAAAACTGTGATAACCAGTCAAGCCAAGGAATGCTCTGACTTGAGACTGGGTTTTGGGAGCTTCCCAGTCCAAAATTGGCTGGATCTTGGGTTGTAAAGGTTGCACTTGGCCTCCACCTACAAGGTGGCCCAAGTATACAACGGTGCCCTGCCCTATCTGGCATTTGGATGCCTTGATAGTGAAGCCGGCAGATTGCAGAGCCTGCCAAACCTTCCCCATGTGTACCTGGTGAGCCTGTCAGCAGGAGCTAAAGACAGCAATATCATTTAGATATGCTGCAGTGAAGGACTCCAAGCCAGCAATGACTTGATTCACCAACCTTGTGGCAAGGGCATTCTTTAAACCAAAGGGCATAACAGTGAACTGATAATGCCCATCAAGTGTAGAGAATGCAGTCTTTTACTTTGCTCCTCGTGCCATGCGAATTTGTCAGTACCCTGCAGTCAAGTCAAAGGTACTGAGGAACTTTGCTACACCTAATTTGCCTATCAGCCTTTGGAATAGGGTGAGCATCTGTCCTGGTGACAGAATTGAAACCTCTGTAGTCCACACAGAACCTCATTTCTTTCTTTCCACCCTGGGGATGAGTTTTGGGGACTAAGCCCAGTGGGATAGTCCAGGGACTGTCAGAGAGTTCAATTACCCCTAAATCGAGCATCTTGTTAACTTTTACTTTGATACTCTCTTCCACTTGGTCACACCCCCAATAGATTTTGAATCTGACAGGCAAACTGTCTCCAGTGTCCTAATCATGGGTACACCAGTGCGTCAGTCGAGGGGTTGAGGAGAAGAACCCTGCATACTGTTGCAGGACTTGCCTGCAGTCAGCCTGCTGTTGGACATTGAGGGTGCCTGAGTAGACAGCTCCATCAAGTGACTCATCCTTAGGGTTGTGAGAGATGAGGTCAGGGAGAGGTTCACTCTCTGCTTCCTGTTCTTCGTTAATAACCATCAGCATGGTTATATCAGTCCTGTCACAGAAAAGCTTGAGGGGGTTCACATGGATCACCCTTTTGGGTGTCCTGCTTGTGCCCAGGTCTACGAAGTATGTGACCTCACTTTTCTTCTCTAGGATAGGGTAAGGGCCACTCCACCAGTGCAGCCTTTTGGTCATACCACTGCTTCTGGGGCTCATGGCTGGCCTTAAGGTTTTCGGATGCTTCTTTCATGTACTCTGCCATCCTAAAGCACAGGCCTAGCACATAGTCCCCCACATCTTGTTTAGGCTTGTGGAGAGGTCTCTCCCAACCCTCCTTCACAAATGCAAGTGGTCCCTTAACAGGGCGGCCAAACAGAAGTTCAAAGGAGGAAAACCCTACTCCCTTCTGAGGCACCTCTCTGTAGGGAAAAAGCAAGCATGGCAAGAGGACATCCCATCTCCATTTGAGTTTTTCAGGGAGCCCCAAGATCATGCCCTTCAATGTCTTCTTGAACCTTTCAATGAGCCCATTGGTTTGTGGATGGCATGGTGTGGTGAACTTGTAAGTCACCCACATGTGTTTTAGGTAACATGACATGAAGTTGGCATCTTTGTCAGAAACCATCTCCTTAGGACACCCTACCCTGGTAAAGATACCAATGAGGGCTTTGGCTACTAAAGAAGCTGTAGTAGACCTAAGGGTGATTGCTTCAGGATACCTGGTATCATGATCCACTACTACCAGTATATATTGGTTTCCTGAGGCTCTGGATTGGTCAACTGGACCCACTATGTTCACATCATTCTTTTCAAAGGGAACCCCAACCACTAGTAGAGAGATTAGAGGGGCATTTGGGTGCCCACCTGCCTTACCAGTGGCTTTGTAGGTGACACAGGAGCTGCAAAACTCCTTCAACGTTTGAGACATATTGGGTCAGTAGAAATGACTGACAAGCCTATGCCAAGTTTTAGTTTGGCCCAGATGCACAGCTAGGGGAATGTCATGTGCTAAAGTGAGGATGAATTCCCTAAACTGCTGAGACACTACCACTCTCCTAGTTGCACCAGGTTTGGGGCCTCTGGCCTCAGTGTTTAAGAGTCCCTCTCCCAATAGTCCCACCCATTTCGCTACATCAGCAAAACATCGCCCTATAAATTATGATCCACGAATCACCACAGTGGACATTCAATGGCGGTCATCCGCAGCAGAATTGGGAACCCATCACCACTACAAGCCATCATTGGCCAGTTCAAAAAACCCACACCTGACACATAAACACACACCTCACACACCCACCAACAGCACTATAAAACACACCCCCACACAACCCACAACGAAAATACTGACACTCCTTGCACAGGCCAATCCCTTATAGAACTGGACACACACCAAATCCACCTACACATCCATCACACATCACACACCACACACCCAACCACAACACTTAACACCCTCTGCACAATATACACAACACTCAATAGGCATGTCCCCACAAAAACACTCCCGTTTCACAGATGAGGAGTTGCGGGTGATGGTAGAGGAAAGCGTATTGGTAGAGCCACAGCTCTTTGGTGCACAGGTCCAGCAGATCTTCATTGCCAGGAAGATGGAGCTATGGCAGAGTATCGTGGACAGGGTAAACTTTGTGGGACAATTTTCACGCACAAAGGACGATATCCAAAAGAGGTGGAACGATCTACGGTGGAAGGTGTATTCCATTGCATCAAGGCACCAGGTCGTCATCATGAGGACTGCCGGTGGACCTCTAGCTCTTCTCCGACAGCTGACAGCATGGGAGGAGCGAGTCATGGCAATCCTGCATCCTGAGGGCCTCACTGGAGGGCTGGACATGGGTAAGTCACCATTACTATCCTACCACCACCAATTTATGCATGGCATGTCACCCCCTCACCCCGACTCCCTACACCCTACCCCATCCCACACAGTGCACCACCCCAATGACCACATGTAAATCTGTACCTCTGCTTGCCCTACCCACTCGCAGCACACCCTCCCAGCACTGCATGCACACCCACCAGCAAAACTCAAACACCACAGCAGCCACCCAACATTCCCAATCCCATGTCCCCGGAACATATTGATCAATAGTGTGCCCACCTGTACAGGGACCTGGGTCGAAACCACACAGGCAAGACGAAGAAGGTCCTGGTGTAAATGGAAGTGGGCCAGGGACAGTGGGAGGACAGCTGTGATCCGGGGGGCAAGCCCAGGGAACTGACTGCCCAGAAGGCACTCACACATGTCCTGGGGGAATACCAAAAATCCCAGGACAGGATAGGGCCAGGTCATCACCATCATGCAGGAGAATCAGCGGCTGCAAGGGGTACTCCGCCAGGAGGTCATGCAGCAGTTGAAGGGCTTAAATGCCAACATGTAGGGGTTCTGGGGTGCTGGGCGGCATGGGCAACACCATGCGGGAGAACAGAGCACACCAGCTGCCCGCTACAACTAGCCACTCAACTCAGCAGCCATCAACATCTGCTGCAGCTACTGTACAGGAGGACCTGCCACAGGACCCACAGGCCACCAGCACCCCTCCCTCTGCAGCAGAAAAACCACCACGCAAACATTCCCTGCGACCCAGACAGACACCAGAGACTGTTATCAAGACCACCACCAGGAAATGAGCCCCTCCAGAATGTCCCCCTTGTGTGCCACTGAGTCACCTTGTTCCTTGTTTAAGCTGCCATTGCTCCTCATCCTATGGCCCCATGGAAATTGTACCTGTGCTCCCGACTAACTGGACCACTACACTGTGGTTTACCTCAACCATCACCACACTCTATTGCACTATGCCTTCATTATTATCACTTCAATAAACACCCTTGAACACAACTGGAATAATAGTGCTGTATCAGATAGAAATGTGCAATGTAATGAAGTGTATTATCCTGTGCAAATGTCCTGTAAAATGTGAATTCATCAAACAAATGTTCTTAAGGAGCCTGTAGCCATCACATCAGTACACTGTTGTGACCACACCAACATCTGCAAAAAGGGAAGGCATAAGTGACAGTCAATTGAAATGTTAAGGCAGTGATTGGATCAACACAGCTGACACACAGCACTCAACAGAAATGGAGACATGAACAGATCTACAGTCTTATCTGAGTGTCATTGGAAGTACTGCTGTATGATATGTGTCCTGTTGTCCATATCCTCCTCCTCCTCCTCCTCACTGTCCTCTGTGTCCACTGCTGCCACAGGTGCATTGTCACACCCTCCTCCTCCAGGTAGAGCACATGGCGCCTGAGGACCAAATTGTGTAGTATGCAGCAGGCCACCACAATCTGGCAGACCTTCTTAGGGGCATAGAATAGGGACACACCTGTCAAATGGAGGCACCTGAACCTGGCTTTCAGTAGGCCAAATTTGCATTCTAAAACCCTTCTGGTATGGCCATGTCCCTCATTGTACTGATTTCAGCCCCATTTCTCAGATTCCTAACAGGGGTCAACAGCCAGGACAGGTTTGGGTAACCAGAGTCACCTGGAAGTAGTAAGGGACACACATTACCCATTTACAATGGCATGGAGTACATCTCCAGTTGCCACACACTGACATACATTGTGTGAAGAGTCATGCTCACCTATGAGCCTATGTAGTCATGCCATCACCTGTGGGATGCTGCTATTCCTCAAGACATAAGCATCATTCCCAGATACAGGATACTTGGCAGTGACGTGGGAAATGTACTGATCTGCAAGGCACACCATCTGCACATTAATTGAGTGAAAACTCTTCCTATTTCTGCATACCTGCTCATTTGCCCTGTGAGGGACCAAGGCAATGTTGATCTCATCAATGGCCCAGATCACATGTGATATGTGTCACATGGCATGGAATCTAGCCTTCACAGCAGGCAAATTGGGCTAATGCAATGTAGCTGCTCATGTGTTTGAGCAAGGCAGCAAAAACCCTTCTGAGCACTATGGAAAACATTGGCAGTGACATTCCTTCAGCCAAGCCCACTGTCATCTGGAATGAAACACTTGCCATGAAGTGGAGCACTGAGAGTACCTGTACTTCAGGGGAAATAGCTGTGGTGCTACAGATAGTAGGCATTAGATCTGGCTGCAATTGTGCATACAGTTCAGCAATGGTGGCCCTGTCTAGATGATAGGTGAGTATGATGTGCCGGTCCTCCAGTGTTGCCAAGTCCACAAGGGGTCTGTATACAGGTGCTTGCTTCCTCATCCTCCGCAGTGGTTGGTATCTAAGTGAGCCAAAAGTTACATGGGTGTGACTACAGGACCTATGGACACACAACATCATAGTACACAGAGCATGTATGTATGTAGGAGACTAGAATTGTCTAGGTGTGAATGGTCGATACCAATGATGCACATATTTATTCCCAACATGAGTACTAGCAGTAGGAAATGACAACCGCCTGTCCCGTATGCAGAGACAGGTGGAAGAGACCTCACTCCGCCGGTGTTAGGCGTCATGGCGGAAGGCGGTCTGCACCGTCGTGCTACTCCTCATTGGCTAACATGGGGCTCTATGGAGTAAAAGAACCAATGATGATAAACGCCGGCGGTGACGGTGTTCACCGCCATGGAGGTAACTGCCATTTACTTTCTACCACTTCACTTGATTCCTGACTGTCCACTGTACTACATCTTGACTGTGTATGCTGCTGTGATCTGTGTCTGGAACCTGCGATGGCCCATGCTACAGCGGAAAGGGCCCCAGCCTTCACATCCGAGGAGTTGGATAAGCTTGTGGATGAGGTCCTATCCCTGTATGGACAGTTGTGTGGGCCTCCAGACCAACAGGTGAGTACATCATGGGTACGTTGGATGGGACATAGCTGCATATAGATGTATGTGTGTGCTAGAAGTGTGTCATTTGGGGGGATTGGCTGCATGCAATGTGTATGCAGAGGTACGGGTCATGTGTGTGCTTGATGAGGGGCAAATGCAGTATGTGAGCCATTTGTGTGACAGACTGGAATGTATAGTTAATGGTGTCCTTCTGTCTGTGTCTCCTCTGCAGGTCAGCACCCATCAAAAGAAAGGATTGTGGCGTGCCATCGCCAAGGATGTGCGGACCCTGGGAGTCCATATCCGGCGGAGCACCCACTGCAGGAAACGGTGGGAGGACGCTGGGCCTGGAAGACCGCGGAGGCCCAGCTGGGGATGGCTTCCCAATGAGGGAGGAGTGCCAGTTGGAGCCTGACCCTCCTAATTGCCGGCATACAGGCGGTGGCCAATCGAGAGTTGGATTGGCGCTTGAGCAGCACAGCACTACTGAGTGTGTGGTATTTTGTGTTTGTTGCCTGCCATGGAGTTTGGGTGCAAGTTTCTAGTCAGTGGATGCCCCAATATAACAGTTTAGCCATTCCTGGGTGGTCCTGCTTAGCTATGTAGGGTGGTATGCATATTTGGTATTGCTAAGTAGCTAGCATACCCTGGCAGGCAGGGCTTAGTTAGTCCCAGTAGGTGTGCAGTTGGATTCCTTACTGCTGTTGTACCTAGGTAATGGTTTGTCACTGTGGCCCATACTGCACAATGTAAGTCCCCGTGAGTGATTGTGATGTGTATGCCATATATGCTGTTGGTGCTGTGACTGACTCTGTGCTACCTTTCTCTCTCCCCCATCCTCTCTCTTTTTGTCATCATGTGTGCATTAGCATCATATGGCGAAGGATCAGGGGTACCGGTGAGGGGGGGAGCTGTAGTCCACGGGACCCAGGAGGCAGAGAGCAGTGGGTTGGAGGGTGAGAGGAGCACCACGGGGAGACAGGAACGACTACTACAGACTTAGATTCCTCCTCCGATGGGAGCTCCCTGGTGGTGGTGGCGGACCCCTCTTGGACCACTCCAGCTACGTCATCTTCACCAACCTCCCAGTAGCCCCCCACCCAGTTGTCTGTACCCGCTCACCCAGGAGGGTGCACATCCCCTTCACTCCAGGCACCTCAGGCCCTGCCCCAATCAGCTCTGCTGCCCTCAGTGAGGAGGCTATGGACCTCCTGAGATCCATCTCTGTAGGGCAGTCAACCATAGTGAATGCTATCCAGGGGCTGGCATCCCAGATGCAGCAATGCAATGCCCTCCTGGAGGGCATTCACGGTGGCTTGGCTCTACTACAGAGATTGTTTCAGGCTCTGGCCTCCTCTCTGACTGTAGCCAGTGACCCTGGTTCTTCCATTCAATTAATCAATCAATCAATGCATTTATAGAGCACGCTACTCACCCAAGAGGGTCTCAAGGCGCTGGGGAGTGGGGGTTACTGCTGCTCGAAAAGCCATGTCTTGAGGCGCTTCCTGAAGGCGAGATGGTCCTGGGTAGTTCTTAGGTGTGCGGGGAGGGAGTTCCATGCTTTGGCTGCCAGGTAGGTGAAGGATTTTCCTCCTGCGGAGGTTCTGTGGATACTTGGGACGGTGGCGAGGGCGAGGCTGGCTGAGCGAAGCTGACGGGTGGGCGTGTAGAACGAGAGGCGGCTGTTGAGGTATTCGGGGCCCCTGTTGTGGAGAGCTTTGTGTGTGTGGGTGAGGAGCCTGAAGGTGATCCTCTTGTTGGCAGGGAGCCAGTGCAGGTGTTTCGGGTGGGTGGATATGTGGCTGTGGCGAGGGATGTTGAGGATGAGGCGTGCGGAGGCGTTCTGTATGCGTTGGAGAAGTTTCTGTAGCTTTGTGGTGGTCCCTGCGTATAGGGTGTTTCCGTAGTCCAGACGGCTTGTGACGAGGGCATGGGTAACTGTCTTTCTGGTTTCGGCAGGGATCCATCGGAAGATTTTTCGGAGCATGCGTAGGGTGTTGAAGCATGATGACGAGACGGCGTTGACTTGCTTGGTCATAGTGAGGAGGGGGTCCAGGATGAATCCGAGGTTGCGTGCGTGGTCTGTGGGGGTTGGTGCGGTGCCCAGAGCCGTGGCCCACCAGGAGTCGTCCCAGGCGGAAGGGGATTGTCCGAGGATGAGGACCTCCGTCTTGTCTGAGTTCAGCTTTAGGCGGTTGAGCTTCATCCATTCCGCGACATCTTTCATTCCTTCCTGTAGGTTGATTTTGGCGGTGGTTGGGTCTTTGGTGAGTGAGAGTATCAGCTGGGTGTCGTCGGCGTAGGAGAGGATGTTGATGTTGTGTTTGCGTGCGATGTCGGCGAGGGGGCTCATGTAGATATTGAAGAGGGTTGGGCTGAGCGAGGAACCTTGGGGTACGCCGCAGATGATCTCGGTGGGTTCTGAGTGGAAGGGCGGGAGGTAGACTCTTTGGTTTCTGTCGGGGAGGAACAAGATGATCCAGTCAAGGGCTTTTCCTAGGATTCCAGTGGAGCGTAGGCAGGTTATTAGGGTTCGATGGCACACGGTGTCGAAGGCAGCCGAGAGGTCCAGGAGGATGAGGGCGGTTGTTTCTCCGTTGTCCATCAGAGTTCTGATGTCATCGGTGACTGGGATGAGGGCGGTTTCTGTGCTGTGGTTGGCCCGAAATTCTGATTGAGAAGGGTCGAGCAAGTTGTTAGCTTCAAGAAAATTGGTCAGCTGCTTGTTGACGGTCTTCTCGATGACCTTGGCGGGAAGGGGAGAAGAGAGATGGGGCGGAAGTTCTTCAGGTCATTGGGGTCAGCCGTGGGTTTTTTCAGGACGGCGTTGACTTCCGTGTGTTTCCAGCTCTCGGGGAAGGTGGCAGATGAGAATGAGCTGTTGACAATGCTCCGGAGATAAGGGGCGATGATGGAGTCGGCTTTGTTGAAGATGTGATGGGGGCAGGGGTCCGAGGGGGAGCCGGAGTGGATGGTGTTCATGGTGATTCTGGTCTCCTCAGAGCTGATGGGGGTCCAGGCGTTGAGTGTAGTGGTGGGGGCTGTTGGTTCGGTGGTGGGCGGCGGTGTCTGGGGTCCGAAGCTGTAGTGTAGGTCTGCGATCTTTCGGTGGAAGAACATAGCGAGGGAGTTGCAGAGTTCTTGTGAGGGCGTGATGACGTTGGAGCTGGCGCTGGGGTTGGAGAGCTCTTTGACGATGTTGAAGAGTTCTTTGCTGTTGTGGGTGTTGTTGTCTAGTCGCTCTTTGAATGATGGGCTTTTGGTGGAGCGGATCAGCTGGTGGTGTTCACGGGTGGCGATTTTGAAGGCTGACATGTTTTCTGTTGTGCGTTCTCTGCGCCAGGTTTTTTCAAGGGTACAGCAGGATTTCTTGGATTCTTTGAGGGCGTCTGTGAACCACGGGGGTTTCCAGATGCTGGTCCCGCTTGGTTGGCTTTTAAGTGGAGCGAGGTTTTCGGCACAGTTCGTGATCCACTGTGTGAGGCGGAGGACTCCGTTGTTGGCGTCAGTGGTGATGGCTGGTGGGTTTTGGTTCAGTGTTGAGAGGAGCTGCTCTGTGGAGATTTTGCTCCAGTGTCTGCGGGGGATTTGTTGTGTGCAATGGTGGTGGGTCTCCCGTTTGAAGGTGAAGTGGACGCATCTGTGGTCAGTCCAGTGTAGTTCAGAGGAGTGGCTGAAGGATATGTGGTTGCTGGCGGAGAAGATGGGGTCGAGCGTGTGGCCAGCGGTGTGGGTGGGGGTGTTCACCAGTTGTTGAGTCCGAGGTTGGCGAGATTGGCGAGCAGGGTGGCGGTGTTGTTGTCGTTGTTTTTCTCAAGGTGGAAGTTCAGGTCCCCAAGGAGGATGTAGTCTGGAGAGGCTAGGGTGTGCGGGCTGATGAAATCTGTGATGGTTTTGCTGAATTGGGCACGTGGGCCCAGGGGCCTGTAGACAAGACTTCCTCTGAGGGTGGTTCTGGGGTCAGTGTGGATCTGGAAGTGTACTTTGTTCGGCGGCGAGGGGGTGTCTTCGGTGGTGGTTGTGATGTTGATGGAGTTCCTGTAGATGATGGCGATTCCTCCAACGGTTTGGTTGATGCGGTCCTTCCGGGCGATCTTGTAGCCGTCGGGGATGCCTATGGCGATGTCAGGAGCCGAGGAGGCGTTCATCCAGGTTTCTGTGATGAAGGCGACGTCTGGTGCTGTTGTGTCCAGGAGATCCCATAGTTCGATGGCGTGCTTGTGGACGGAGCGTGTGTTGAGGAGGATGCACTTGAGGTGGTTGTTGGTGCGAGGGCCGGTGGGAGGTCTGCAGGCTCGGTGGAATGTGTACTTGCAGGCTTGACAGGTGAAGGGTCCATGAGTACTTTTAGGGCTGGATTGGTAGCAGGTGGCTGTTCGTCCGGGGTTGAGGGTGTTGAGGGAGGCGGCGTCGTATCTTAGTCGGGTGTTTTGAGCGCAGTGGGAGCCAGGGGTTCTGGCGCTGGGAGCGGTCCAGGGCCATGGCCGCGCAGCGGCCACCATAAGAGGGAAAGGGGGGAGGAAGGGTCAGCTGGGAGGCGGGATGGAGGACAGCGAATGGGAGCAGGGGGGGCGGGGCCGCACGGGTGGCAGCGGCGGGAAAAAGCGGGAAAAGCGGGAAAAAGCGGGAAAGCGCACAGCAAAAGAAAAAGAAACAGTGGAAAGCAAAGAGCAAAAGAGAAATGGCAGGAAACAGTGGAAAGCAAAGAGCAAAAGAGAAATGGCAGGAAACAGTGGAAAGCAAAGAGCAAAAGAGAAATGGCAGGAAACAGTGGAAAGCAAAGAGCAAAAGAGAAATGGCAGGAAACAGTGGAAAGCAAAGAGCAAAAGAGAAATGGCAAGAAACAGTCGAAGTTCAAGAGAAGAACCTGAAATACCTGAAATACCTGAACACCCTAGCAAGGCGTGGCAGGGGCCTGGGCAGGCGGAGCTGCAGGGGCGGGGAAGCGACCTCCCCCCTCCAACTATCTGCTCCCAGTCCCATAGCCCTCTCCCCAACCCATCCCACACACACAATCTGACAAGCACACACACAAAACAACAGACAGGACTCACACAAACACAGGCACCACACTTCACTCCACAAGCACACACACAGCCAACACCCAGATGCACATACTACTGCCTCCACTGTCTCCCACTCCTCCACCTCCCTGACAGTCACATCGGCACTCACACCTGCATGCACTACATCATCAGTCCCAGATCCTGCCACCTGTACAGCCTTGCCCACAGTCACCACAACAGCAGACATGCAGACATGCACCCCACACACCCCATGCTCAGTCACTATCACCATCATCACCACATCATGCAGCACACCCACCTCACTTGCAGACACCACAACAAACATGCACACATCCTGTTTGATCTTCTCACCCTGTCTGCCCCCTCTCCAAAGACACATAAGCGCTCCCACTCAGACACCAAACAGCCATCCACCTCACATATGCACACTGTTCATGCAACTGCACCCAAGCCCAAACATTTCCTTTCCCGCCTTGACCTCTTCCATCCTCCACCCCCGTCCTCCCTCAAAGAGAAAGGTCCCACACCCCCATCCCAGTACCTCCAGCTCCCAGTCGACTCCTGTTCCTCCCCCTAAGACTGCACCTGCACTAAGGGGAAAAAGAGTGTCACTCCAGTCCCCTGTCCCAAGACCACTCCTCCACCCCCTAAACAGAAGGGCACAGACCCGCTCCCTCCCAAACCAAAGCCCAAGGCCTGCCTACTATCTCCATGATGCCCCTGCCCAGGGGAGTGACTGGGCTGTCAGGAGTCAAGTTGGGCCTTGGCCTCTGTTGCAATTTTTTATCTTTGGACTGGCCAATGACGCTTGATGTACATATATATATTTGTATATGTCTATATTTTAGTATGCGGACGCTTTTCCCACCTAATTACAGTGATCGGACCAGGGGTATGTGTACTGACTTTCTTTGCTCCTGGGTTATGTTGATGTTGATTAACTCTGCAGATGATTCTGGGTGTGTGGTATGTATGTCTGGTGTGTGTTGTGTGTGTGGGTGTGTCACTCTTCCCTCCCTCTCTTGTGTGCTAGGTGGCTGTACTCACCGTCGTCATCTTCATCAGCGTTGGTGCTCCTGGACTGCCTTTGCGTGGTACAGCATCGGCATGACTTCCAGTTCCATGGCGGCCGAGGAGTTTTCTGTGTCCCTGGAGGTGAGTGTCTCCTTTTATATGATGTGTTTTCGCCAGGCTTTTGGTGGCGGTGATCCTGCCCCGGAAATCCTGGCGATGTGCTATGTCATAATATGGTGGGTGGGTTGTTGTCTTATGCCTGCCTTAATATGGCTACCGCCGTTGTCAGTGGATGCACCGCACTGGTGGTGCAGGTGGTACATTGGCTGTATAATGGAGGGATCACCGCCATGGTCATAATTTGGTGGTCTTCACCGCCAGCCTGGCGATGGTACTGCGGTCATAATGAGGGCCTAAATGTAGTGGGCATTTTAGGGGGAACTTGGTAGTGTCCAATGGGAAAATTAGCTTTGGGTGGCTACACCCACTATAGTGACCACACCTGTGGAAAGGGTCACTTCCCTAAATCTGATTGCCTATTTTCCCTCCATCTAATATGGGGGAAAATAAAATGCAGTGTTCACCTTGCAGGCAACACCTTAGGGGTGGTGCATTCCAGGTGGGCCCATTCCTCCTACCCTTTGTGTGGTTTCCCGCCTTTGCTCCTGCCAAAAACCGGGGGTTTTCAAAGTGGCTCATTAGCAGCAGGCCTGAGAGTTGAGTTTCAAAGATGGTAAGCCCTTTGAAGCTCACTGCCAGGGCAGTGCACATTCCTGAGGGGGGGGTGTTAGCACCTCCACGCAGAAAGGACATTGTTTTATAAACCTGAGAAACAGGGCTATCCCCCATGGTTTGTAGATTGAGTGTCTGGAGGTGGCAGGTTGGATAGAACCAGTCAGCAACCATGCCAGGGTAGTTAGCTTTTGCAGGGGGCACCTCTAAGGTGGCCCCTGGGTACATTAAGGGTTAACTCCATATAAGGAAATGCCCTCCTTGGCATGGTTACCCCCTGACTTTTTGCCTTTTGTTGATGCCAGTTATGATTGAAATTGTGCTGGGACCCTGCTAACCCAGCCCCAGTACCAGTGTTCTCTCCCTAAACTGTACCTTTGTTCCCACAATTGGCACAGCCCTGGCACACAGATAAGTCTCTTGTAAATGGTACCCCTGGTACCAAGGGCCCTGTTGCCAGGGAAGGTCTCTAAGGGATGCAGTATGTATTATGCCACTCTGGGGACCCCTCACTCAGCACATGCACACTGTGTGTGCTGGTGGGGAGAAAATGACTAAGTCGACATGGCACTCCCCTCAGGGTGCCATGCCCACCTCTCACTGCCTGTGGCACAGTTAAGTCACCCCTCTAGCAGGACTTACAGCCCTAAGGCAGGGTGCACTATACCACAGGTGAGGGCATGGTTGCATGAGCACTATGCCCCTACAGTGTCTAAGCAAAACCTTAGACATTGTAAGTGCAGGGCAGCCATAAAGAGTATATGGTCTAGGAGTCTGTCAATTACTTCCATAATGGCTACACTGAAATCTGGGAAGTTTGGTATCAAACTTCTCAGCACAATAAATGCACACTGATGTCAGTGTGGGATTTATTGTAAAATACACCCAGAGGGCATCTTAGAGACGCCCCCTGAATACCAGTCAGACTCCTAATGCTATGCTGACCTGTTTCTTCCAGCCTGCCACAACCAGATGAGTTTCTGGCCACATGGGGTGAGTGCCTTTGTCATTCTGTGGCCAGGAACAAAGCCTGTACTGGCTGGAGGTGCTTCTCACCTCCCCATGCAGGAACTGTAACACCTGGTGGTGAGCCTCAAAGGCTCATGCCTTTTGTTACAGCACCCCAGGGCATCCCAGCTAGTGGAGCTACCCGCCCCTCGGGCTACTGCCCCTACTTTTGGCAGCAAGGCTGGAGGAGATAATGAGGAAAACAAGGAGGAGTCACCCACCAGTCAGGACATCCCCTAAGGTGCCCTGAGCTGAGGTGACTCCTGCTTTTAGAAATCCTCCATCTTGAGTTTGGAGGATTCCTCCAATAGGAATAGGAATTTGCCCGCTCCCCTCAGGGAGGAGGCACAAAGAGGGTGTAGCCACCCTCAAGGCAGTAGACATTGGCTACTGCCCCTCTGACCTAAACACCCCCCTAAATTTAATAAATTTAGTATTTAGGGGTGACTCTGAACCCAGGAACCCAGATTCCTGCAACCTACAACAAGAAGAAGGTCTGATGACCTGAAAGCCCAGCAGAGACGACGGAGATGACAACGGACTTAGTCCCAGCCCTACAGGCCTGTCTCCAGCCTCAAAGAACCTGCATAGCGACGCACCCGACAGGGACCAGTGACCTCTGAGGACTCAGAGGACTGCCCTGAACCCGAAGGACCAAGAAACTCCAGAGATCAGCGGCACTGTTCAACACCTGCAACAACTTTGCAATAAAGAAACAACTTTTAAAGAACTCTCTCTTTCCGCCGGAAGTGCAAGACTTCACACTCTGCACCTGACACCCCCAGCTCGATTTTAGGAGAACCAACACCGCAGAGAGAACTCCCAGGCAACTACGATGACATGAGCACCCTGAGTCAACCCCCCTGCACCCCCACAGCGATGCCTGCAGAGAGGATCCAGAGGCTCCCCCTGACCGCAACTGCCTGGTAACGATAACCCGACGCCTGGACCAAGCACTGCACCGCAGCCCTCAGGACCAAGAGGAACCACCTACCAGTGCAGGAGTGACCAGCGGGCGGCCCTCATCCTAGCCCAGTCGGTGGCTGGCCCGAGAAGCCCCCCTGTGCCCTGCCTGCATCGCCTAAGTGACTCCCGGGTCCCTCCATTGCTTTCAATAGCAAACCTGACGCCTACTTTGCCTACTGCACCCGGTCGCCCCTGTGCTGCTGAGGGTGTGTTTTGTGGGCTTGTGTGTGTCTCCCCAGTGCTCTACTAAACACCCCTGGTCTGCTCCCCGAGGATGCAGGTACTTACCTGTAAGCAGACTAGGATCGGAGCACCCCTGTCCTTCATAGGCACCTATGTGTTTTGGGCCCTTCTTTGACCTCTGCACCTGACCGGCCCTGTGTTGCTGGTGTGGTGGCTTTGGGGTTGCCTTGAACCCCCAACAGTGGGCTTCCTATGCCCAGGAGACTGACTGTGTAAGTGCTTTACTAACCTGAGAAACTTAACCAAACTTACCTCCCCAGGAACTGTTGATTTTTGCACAGTGTCCAATTTTAAAATAGCTTATTGCCATTTTAACCTAAACTGTGTGTAGTACTTTTTTAAATCAAAGTTCTATACTTGCCTGTGTGAAGTACCTTGCATTTTATGTACTTACCTCAAATCTTGAATCTTGTGGTTCTAAAATGAATTAAGAAAATATATTTTTCTATATAAAAACTATTGGCCTGGAGTTAAGTCTTTGAGTGTGGTTTCCTCATTTATTGCCTGTGTGTGTACCACAAATGCTTAACAGTAGCCTCTGATAAGCCTACTGCTCACAAAATAGAGAATTAGTATTATCTAATTTTGCCATTATCAACCTCTAAGGGGAACCCTTGGACTCTGTGCACACTATCTCTCACTTTGAGATAGTATATACAGAGCCAACGTCCTAAACTACAATACTGGAACCAGTTTAGATTTATCATTCTGAGTTGTTTGATACCAAACAACCCAGGGTTCAGAGTAGCCACCGTGTAGCTGGGAAACTTGTGTTGACCAGAGTCCAGCTCATGTATTAAAGTGGCTGCTCTGTTCACTCACTATGTCCCAGGTTTTGCAAGGACACAGTGTGGGCATATTGCTCATGCAGCTATGCCCTTACATATAATATGGTACACCCTGCCTTAGGGCCTACGAGAGGGGTTTCTTACCTATAGTAAATGCAGTGTATGGTGGACATTGTACACAGACAGTATGACTTGTAGAGTTTGTGTTTTAAGTTTGCACCAGGACACTCAGCCTGCAATGGCAGTGCTGGGTGCATCTAGATGCATGGCCCTAGAGGGTGGCACAATCAGTGCTTCTGCCCTCAGAGGCCTACCCATAGTACCCCATGCCAAGGGTACCTAAGTACCATTTTACTAGGGACTTATAGTGGTAGCTAAGGGTGTATCCAATTGTGCCAATACATAACCACAGTTTTAGGGAAAGAGCCCGGCCCAGGGAACCTGGTTTGCAGGGCATCCTGGGCAATACAATTTCTGGGCTACATCAACATCAGGCAAAGAGTGGAGGCTTACCATGTCAAAAAGAGGCCTTTTCTCACAACCACCATGCCCTCTGAGCTGCCCATTTTAAAACTAAGGTTGGAGATTTCTTTGAGGAACTAAAAACTACTTCTAGCTACTTACCCCTACTTATGGTAACTTTTAAATCTAAAAAAAGCAAATTCTGAAGGGGGCTTAACCAAGGCACAATCAGGACTTTGACAAGAAAAACTGTAAATTCAGAAATCAATTAAATCTAAAGACAATTTTGGAACTTAGCCATGTGATCAGATATTGGCTGAGTAGCCCAGTAAATGCAAAGTCGTGGATCACACCTCTGATCCACCAATGTAGGAAGCTGGCTCTGTATATACTATACCAACGTGAGGTATGGGGTGTACAGAGTCCAGGGGTTCCCCAGAGGCTTAACAGGGGCTAAAGTAGATAATACTAATGCTTTCTTTTTGGCTGGTGTTTGTGTGTTTAGACTGTAGTACACTGGCATCCTGCTAACTAGGACCCCAGGGTCTGTGCTCTCTCCCTTAAATGTGGTTGCTAGTAAAACTTTGCACCCCACATTTGGCATATTGGTGCACCCATGTAGGTCCCTAGTATATGGTACTTAGGCACCCAGGACATTGGTACACCATGGGTCTTCCATGGGCTGCAGCATGTATTATGTCACCCATGGGAGTCCATGCAAACTCTGACTGCAGGCCTGCAAATGCAGCCTGAGTGAAATGGTGCATGCACCTTTCACTTCAGATATAAGGGTTGCTGTATATTGAGGTCACTGCACTTTGAAACTGGAAGTCACCCCTCTGGTAGGCCGTTCAGCCCAAGGGCAGGGTGCATGTTCCTAAGTGTGAAGGTACTCCTGCATGAGCAGAGGTACCCCTTCAAGCCCCAGAGTCCAATTCCTGGGCTTCATAAGTGTGGGGAAGCAATAGTAGTGGACACTGGTCAACACGAGTGGTCCAACTAAATAATGGCTTCTCCAAACCTAGGCATATTTGGTATCAAACATGATGGAATCATGCAACTACACCGATTCCAACCCTACTCTGGGGGTTCCTTAGAGGATCCCCTAGTTCTGCCTGTACAGCAATATGGAATATGGCTGCAAGCCCACGCTGCTGCCAACCCCAGACACTGTTCTGCCCTCCTGCTGATGAGCCTAACTGAAGCAAGAGTAGGCAGAACAAAGGATTTCCTGTGACCAACTCTCCCTTTGAAATAGGTGTCTCTGGGCTAGGGTTGCCTTTGAGTGCCACCAGACTGCTTTGAAGGGAACATTTGGTGCCCTCCTTGCACAATCAAGTTTGCACCAGTCCAGGAACTCCGGTTCCCACACTGGCACGATGCCACACAAAGGACAGGGAAGTGACCACCCCACTGTCCAGCTCTTTCCCTAGGGAGGTACACAGAGCTCTGCCAGGTGGCCAATTGATTCTGCCATCTTGGAAACAAGGTAAGCAGGGGTCCTGAGAGTATCTGACTGGTTAGGCCAGGTAGATGACGTCCCTGACCCTCTCTGATTGGTGGGTCACTACAGTGAGTGATCAACCCCCATTTAGGGTTATTTAAGGGTTCCTCCAAGGGTCGGTCCTCAGATTCATTAAGCAACACTATATAAGCTACTCTCTGCAAGACATCTTCTGCTCCTGGCCACCGGAACGTACCTGGTCTGTTTTTGAAATTGAAACCAGACTGTATCCAGTTGGGATGGCTCCCACTGCAACATTGTTTCTCTGGCTCCTGCAAGATTTCTGCAATTACTGGCTGGTGGAGCCTGCTGTCCCACGGACAATCAAAAGGCTCTGCTCTCAGGTGGTGGCTCAGTGGTCCTTTCTGGGTCTCCCTTGTCTTTTGACCAACTTGGGAGATGCTGGGCCCTTTCTGAGGCCACTGGAATGGAACCCCTGTGCACCACAACTGTTGCTCTTGCCAAGGCTTGTTGACTCTTCCTCCAGGAGATCTTCAGGCTACCAGAAGCTCCAGCCTCCAGCATTCTGCAACTTGAAGATCAGCTTCCACTTTGCAGCTCCTGTGAAGTGGGACTCCTCTTTTGTTGTGTTGCTGAGGCCTCCCGGCGACTCCCTGTGCCTGCTGACAATGGATCAGCCGTGGGGGCTCCTCTGACTCTGGCTGGCTTCCTGCAGAAGGCCTGCCCTTACTCTCTTCCAAAGGTCACTTGGACTTTTCTGGTCCTCAAAAACCTACAATCTTCTTTGCAACAACTATTTCCATTGCCAAGGCTTGTTGGTGACCCTGCTGGTCACTGACCTTCCTGCAATCTAGTGACCGTCATGGGACAGCTCATGGGTAAAGCCAAGGTTCTCCTGCATCCCCTGGACTCCGCAGCTGCACTTCTTTCTTCACCATCCTGCAGGAAATTCACCTCCAAGAGGGTGGGCATTGCCTACCTGCACCGCCTGGACATCTACGAGTAGTCTGGACACTGTTGCCTCCTTTTCCAGGTTCTTCACATCCTGAATCCACCTTTGAGTTCCACAGGCCTGGTTCACGGGCCACAACACCAGCTGGACAACTGAGGCTTCCATTGACACCAATGAGGGTTTCCGACACCACTTCAACTCTATGCACCTGGTCCCTGGTGTAGGTACACCAGTCTTTTGGGTATCCACAGTTGGGGCACTCTCCATCCTTCTTTGTGGCAACTGGTTTCCTTAGGGTCCACTGGGAAGGGTCCTGAATCCGTACAAATCCAACTGCGACAATCCTGTGTTAGCCTATGGGACACACACTCGATAACAACTCTGCACCTGGCCACCTGTGGGATTTCTGGTACTTACCTCTGGTAAATTCTTACTCCCAGAGCCCCTGGTATTCTAACACACTTTCCTTGGTTGGACAACACTTTTATACCACTTTCTCAGTATATGGTCCCCCCATAGTGCTCAATGTATTTCTATACTTTCCCTGATTGCTACTAAGTGTATATTGTGAGTGTAGATATCTCCAAGTGGAGCTATACCAATGTTAGAGTAATCTTAGTGTTTTAATGAAGAATACTTTATTTTTGCAACACCTGGTGTGGTTCTTTCTTGTGATCAGCTAGTAACTGACTATTGGGGTATTGCAAGTGCTTAACACTCCTCCTTGATAATCTTTAGCTGCTCACCACATCTACCCCTAGAGAGCTTTTGCTATCTGGACATCTAAACACTATCACTAAGGGTATCCTGGACTAAGTATATGGAGCTTCACCATGTACACCATAAAGTGAGCCAGCCTCCTAAAGTGCTCTTTCCCTTAAACTATATGTTGAATTGCATAGGCTAATTGGCAAGGACCTAGTATTTGATACCAGTGGTGCCCAGGGCAAGGGCAGTAAAGGGGTCACCAGGATTGCAGCACTGATTGTGCCACCCTGGGTGACCCAAGTAAAAATGAGACTGCAAAGCTGCCCTGTTAGCCTGCAAAAGCAGCCTGCTGCTCAAGCGCGAGTCAGCCCACAACAGGTGCAGGCAGGGCCCCTTTACTGCCCATAGTACACATCAGTCACCCCTACGGCAGGCCTCCTACAGCCCAGGAGGCAGGGTGCACTGTACTATGAGTTAGGACATATATGCATGAGCATATATCACTCCGTGATAGCATTTAAAACCTAATGCTACCACGAGTAACTGGCGGTCCAGACAATAACATGGACTGGCATCTGGACAGTTCCCAGATGTCCAGCTCCATGATGGCCTGGCCGATTCCCCCCTTTTTTAGTATTAAACACCTTGCTTTTTAACCCTGAGGACGAGGGCCATGCACAGGATTAACTAGCATGAGCCCTGGTGACACCTTTAGAGGGTGCCTACTAAGTTACCAAGCTCTCTGCTATTTTGGAGGGCACTCTCAAGCCTCTGCCACCACAGACAAGAGTCTGTCTTCCTGCTGTTTGTGACAACACTTCCACGGGATAGAGAGAAAGGGACTGGTTGGGCAGCAGTTCACACCTCCTCTCTCCCCGGCTGGCTAGTGTGAAAGGTAATCAAGGCAGTGAGCCTCAAAGGCTTAACCTACCCTTGAAATTTAATTACTTGTACCTGACTCGAGGACAAAGCCCTTCCCATCCTGTTGAGCCTGACAGATTAGGAATTAGCTATGCAGGAGGCATACACCTTCAAAAGACTAGTGTTAGAAATGGGGTCTCTAATTGGCAGAGGTATGCACCCTTGTCCAAGTATAGACCACAATCCTAGTAAGGGTAACTCACTACATGACCTAAATTATCCTGTGCTCACCCTCTGGTAGATTGGCACAGAGCAGGCAGGTTTAACGTAGAAGGGAATGTGTAAAGTATTTGTGCAATAACTCATACAGTAACACAGTGCAAATACCACAAAAGGTACTCCACACCAGTCTAGGAAAATAAATATTTATCTGAATACAATAAGACCAAAATGTCAAGAATCCAATGAATACAAGTAAAGATATGAATTTCGCAAGATTAAATCCTATTATAGCACTTAGAAAGACAATAGCTCCAACTAGGGCTATTAAATGTTGCGATGTAGTCATTCCCAGCAGACCGATGCCACTTGCGGTGGAGTGCAGGCCGGTTATGGAGTCGCACGGACTCCAGGCACAGCGCCTTGTGGCATCTGTTCCTGGCTGTGACTGGGGAGGTGAGGCATCAGTTCCCTACTGCTGCGCAAGGGAGGCGAGGCGTCAGTTTCATCCAGTTGCAAGGGCGGTGATGGGTTGTTGAGTGCAACAGGTCAGGATGGGATGTATCGACTTCGTTGTGTTGTGATCACACCATGGGACCTCAGCGATGTTGCGGCGATGTCCGGCTTACATTCTAAGCCACAGTTGTTGCGTTCAGCGAGGACCACGGAGCCGGGGCAGCGGCATGGCATCGGACAGAGGCATCGGTTTTGGAGTTGCTGAAGTCGGTGAACTAGCTAGGAGTTAGTAGATGAAGGCTTTGTTGGCCCTGAGACTTCAGAATGGAGGCAAGCTCAATCCAAGCCCCTGGAGAGCACTTGTCGAGGAAGGCGGAGTCCTTCCAGAAGGAAGCAGGGCAGCACGCAGGATAGCAGTTCTTCTATAAAAGCAGTCCAGATGAGTACTTTGGACAGCTCAGCAGTCCTTCTAACAGAGTTGATTTGTAGATCCAGAAGTGTCTGATTGGTGGGGTCCCAAACCCAGTATATATGCCTAAATGTGCCTTTGAAGTGGGGGACATTTCAAAGAGTGGTTTTGAAGTAACCAGGTCCCCCTTTCAACCCAGCCCTGTCTGCCAGGAGCCCTGTAGGGGGTTATCAGTCCTTATGTGAGGGCAGGCCACTGGACTCTGAAGTGTAAGAGAAAGCCCCTCCACCCTTCTTGCCCAGAAAAACCCATCTGTATGCCAATGAATGCAGATGCAGCTCAGAGTCCTTTGTTTGTGGCTGTCTGGGTGGAATACACAAGCGGAGCTGTCAACCAGCACAGACCAGACGTGGTTTGGACAAGCCACAGATGGCAGTAAGGGCAGAGAAATGCCTACTTTCTAAAAGTGGCATTTCTGAAATAGTAATGTAAACTCCAACTTCACCAGTAAGTAGGAATTCTTACTACCATTTTAACCATACCTAATATTACAAGTTCAGAAATTACCACTTAAAAGCATACAAGGGGATCTCTAGTGCTGGCCTATGAGACGAGCAGGCTTTGAGGATATCGATAAATGACTTTGGGAGTTTTTCACTAAGGACATGTGAAACATATAAGTACATATCCTGCTTTTTACTTACATAGCACCCTGCCCTATGGGCTACCTAGGGCCTACCTTAGGGGAGACTTATATGTAAGAAAAGGGGAATTTAAGGCTTGGCAAGTTGTTTTAAATGCCAAGTCGAGGTGGCTGGGAAACTGCACACACAGGCCTAGCAATGGCAGACCTGAGACATGGTTAAGGAGCTACTTATGCGGGTGGTAAAATCAGTGCTATAGGCCCAGTAGTAGCACTTAATTTACAGGCCGTGGGTACATCTAGTGCACTTTGCTAGGGACTTATAAGTAAATTAAATTTGCTAATTAGGTATGAGCCAATGTTACAATGTTTTAGGGCGAGAGCTCATGCCCTTTAGCACTGGTTAGCAGTGGTAAAGGGGGTTATTCCAACTTTGGAGGAAGTGGTAATCCGTCCCAAAAGTGACGGTAAAGTGACGGATATACCACCAGCCGTATTACGAGTCCATTATATCCTATGGAACTCGTAATACGGCTGGTGGTAAATCCGTCACATTTGGGACGGATTACCACCTCCTCCAAAGTTGGAATAACCCCCAAAGTGCCTAGAGTCCTACAGCCAACAAAAACGAGGTCAGAAAAAGAGGCAGAGGAAGGCAAAAGGTTTAGGGTGACCCTTCACAGAGGACCATTTCCCAACAACGAGCCACACTTTAGGGTGGGCTAGGAGGTCTGTACAGCCAAAAGAGAGTTTTGTCATCTTGACAACCCTTAGGTTTAGTGCAATCTGGAAAGGAAAGTGGCCCACTCCCAAATGAAGTGGTCACTACAGGGGTGGGCTAGCTGAAGGGTCAAGTAGCCCATTTGCCACTGTCTCCCTCACCCTTAACACCCCCTAATCCATGATTTAAGGGGCTCCCCTTGCACCAGAACCTTAGTTCTTACTTGCAGAGAAGAAGAGCCACAAAGAAGACATTGTCACTGACAACAGGACCTGGACTACAACCGCAGGACGAAGAGAGGATTCAGAAGTTTCTTAAGGAGACCACCACTGGAACTGAGTGACTGGTGTGTGCCTGTGGTAAAAGCTCTTTGCTCCCAGCAAGAGGGACCCCAGTGGACATAGAGAAGCCTAGAAAGACTCCCCTGACTGGTGGTACCTGTCCCCTGTAAACTGCAGGAGTAAACACTGTGCTGGTCGAAGAAGTGCGGCCGTCAGGCTCCATGTGAGTGGGCCTCAAGAAACACATTGTCCAGCATTCAAAGAGTGGGAGTGAGGTCTCTGCCAAGTTTTAAGTCTCTACTCCCTCTCAGATGGCCTCCAGCTGTTGAAGTATCAGTAGACCACCTTTGCAGCTACAAAGGCTTGTCTGTCGCCAATCCAGAACCCGACGGCCTTGGACCTCACTGACTCCAGAGCAGACCCCCAGCATAGAGATCAACATCAGCAATGACCCCTCTCCTATGGTACTGCATCCTGAAGAGAGTGACCTTGAGAGGAGCAGTAAAGCAGCTTTGGCGCAACTAGCTCCCATGATTGACAGCAAGATGCCAACTCTGCACCTGGAGCCACTGAACATGGTGGCAAAGTTCCAACTGTTGATTCCTGGCCCCCAAAGACCTCTACATCCAAATGGGTAGAGCATGTGTCCACCTCCAAGTACCTGTTTGCCAAGTGGGACAAATGCACCAGCAGCCGCGTGACCACTCCCCTGTCCATCACCACCCCAGGGGTGGTGCCCAGAGCTCCTCCAGAGTGTCCCTGGCGTTAGGCATCTTGGATTCCAAGGTGAGGTGACCCTCTGGAGACCTCTGAGTGGCCAGTGCTAGCAGGTGACGTCAGAGACCCCTCCTGGTAACTGCATACCTGGGTAGGTAGCCATTCCCCTTCTCAGTGCTATTTAGGGTGTCTCCTCTGGGTGTTTCCTCAGATTCGGTTTGCAAGATTCCTCCAGGACTCCTCTGCATTCTCTGCTTCAGCTTCTGACCGTTGGATGAATTGCAGACTGCTCCAGGAACCACTGTAACTGCAACAAAGTATCCAGGACGACTCCTGTGACCTGCAACTTCAGCTCCAGTCAGCATTTGTAACAGTTTCCAAGGTGTGCACGCTCTGGGGACTGCCTGTCTTCATCCTGCACCAGAAGAACCAAAGGAATCTCCCGTGGAGTGATGGAGTCACTTCCCTGTTTCTGCAGGCACCCTTCTGCAATGACAACCAGTACCCTGAGACTCCTCTCCTGATGACAAGCGTGCTCCCTGGAACACGGGTGGTGGACCAAAGTGACCCAGATTGTCCAAAGGTCCAGCTGTCCGAATTTGGTGGAGGTAAGAGCTTGCATCCCAATGCTGTGACAGTACCCCTGTGCACTACGTCTTCAGCAGCTCCTTGGGCTTCTGTGCACTTCTTCCAAAAGTTCTTTGTGCACAGCGTAGCCCTGGTCCCCAGCACTCTGACCTGTGACACACAGCTCTCTGAGTTGTTCTCCGGCTGCAATGACAGCACTTTGCACCTTCTTTGTCCCCGTGTTCTGGGACTCCCGTGGGCACTGCCTGGTCTTCTGAGGGCTCTCTGAAGTGCTGAGAGCCCCCTCTGTCTCCTCAGGCTAAGTTGAGACCCCCAGGTCCCTCCTAGGTCCAGGCAGCTCCTCTTTGCCGCAAACTGCGTACTTGCTTGAACCAAGGGTTGTTGGCAGAATCCAGTGACGCAAACAGCCTACATCCAACAACTCAACATGGGACATCTCCTGCACAACACAGGAATCCACAGCCATCTTCTTTGGTACACTTTTGTACTTTTCTTCTGACCTGAGAATCCACTTTTGCACCTTCTTTTAGGTTGGCAGGGGCTCCTGTCCTTCCGGGACTCTTCTTCGACTTCTGGGCTTGGTCTCCTGTCTCCACAGGTCTTCAGGTGCAGGAATACATTGTCTGTTGGTTACAGTCATGCTTGGTTCTTGCAAAATCATTTATCGCGACTTGTAGTGTGTCCTGAGGAAACTTGCTGTACTTTACTCCTGCTTTCCTGGGCTCTGGGGTAGGGTACTTTACTTACCTTTGCTGTTTTCCACACTCCAGGCGCCTTCTACACACTACACTTGCCTAGGGGGAATTCGACATTCGAATTCCACTATTTTATTATATGGCTGTGTTGCCCCTAGGCCCATTGTAATCTATTGTATTTTCTACTGTTTGCACTGTTCTATGACTGTTTACTTACCTGATTTTGGTGACTAGTGTATATATTGTGTATAATACTTACCTCCAGAAGGAGTATTGCCTCTAACATATTTTTGGCCTTGTGTCACTAAAATGAAGTACCTTTATTTTTGGTAATACTGAGTTTTGTCTTTTATTGTGAATAAGTACTGTGTAACTATATTAGTATTGCAGGAGCTTTGCATGTCTCCTAGTTCAGCCTTGGCTGCTCTGCTACAGCTACCCCTAGACAGCCTGAAATGCTAGAACACTGCCTACATCCACTAATAAGGGATAACTGGACCTGGTATGAGGTGTAAGTACCTTAGGTACCCACTACAAACCAGGCTAGCCTCCTACAAATCCTCATTCCAACAGGATATAAAAGTTTTCAAAAGTAATTTTCCAAGTAACTAAGGTAGTGAGGAAAAATAATTTATTTAAGTTTTAAAAAGTACCCAACTCCTTAGACAAACAAGTGCACAATGAAGAATATCCTGAACCTCAATCAGCCTGGTCTGTCCATCCTCAAGATCAATGATCTGAGGGCTATCTGAAAAGCTAGTGACATTAGATTTAGGGATACTGCCAAAAGAGAGGGCCTTGCACAGGCCCCTACCTCATTTGAGGAAGAAAAACTAAGGAAGCTGCTTCCTCCTCAGAAAGAGAACTTGTAGGAGTAGAGGAGAATGTGCTGACCTCAGTAAGTGAAGGAGAAGGTGGGGAGGACCTTGATTCTCAACCCTTTCCCATGCCTCCTTCACCAGTGGGAAGTGTACAGAGTCACTTCAGCAGCCCCCCCCCCCTACTGGAAGGAGGAGTAGGACTCATGAGATCGAGCTTCACCAACTCTCCCTGGAAGAAAGGAAGCTTGAGCTTGAAGAGGGGAGACTAGTCCTAGAAAAGAGAAGGGTTACACTGGGACTACTTCTTGAAGATGGTACAGCAATATAAATAAAAAACACCCTGTTTTCCAACGCTTCTAAAATTCATAACTCCAGTTGTATGTAACTTGAAAACTGTTTTCTGGTGTCTAAATTTATATAAAAATGTGCTTTATTCTCCTAGATTGGTGTCGGATTTCTTCTGAGTCATATAATTTACTTATCGACCATGTTTGTATTACAAAATGATTTACAACTGTCTACTCAAAGATGGTACAGCAGTATAAATAAGGAAAGTGAGGTTTAATTTGACCCTACGGTCCCCAAAGGGATTGTCCCAGCATACAGTGCAGTTGATGACATAGGCAAGTGGTTTTTATCATTTGAGAGATGTTGCAGAATGAGAAACGTTCGTCCACAGCACTGGAGCTCTCTATTTTGGGAGTTATTCCCTGCTAAGGGCAGAGATAGAATTCTGACCCTTCCTGAGGAAGTGGCTGAGTCCATGTTTGTATTATAAAATGATTTACAACTGTCTACTCAAAGATGGTACAGCAGTATAAATAAGGAAAGTGAGGTTTAATTTGACCCTACGGTCCCCAAAGGGATTGTCCCAGCATACAGTGCAGTTGATGACATAGGCAAGTGGTTTTTAGCATTTGAGAGATGTTGCAGAATGAGAAACGTTCGTCCACAGCACTGGAGCTCTCTATTTTGGGAGTTATTCCCTGCTAAGGGCAGAGATAGAATTCTGACCCTTCCTGAGGAAGTGGCTGAGTCCATGTTTGTATTATAAAATGATTTACAACTGTCTACTCAAAGATGGTACAGCAGTATAAATAAGGAAAGTGAGGTTTAATTTGACCCTACGGTCCCCAAAGGGATTGTCCCTGCATACAGTGCAGTTGATGACATAGGCAAGTGGTTTTTAGCATTTGAGAGATGTTGCAGAATGAGAAACGTTCGTCCACAGCACTGGAGCTCTCTGTTTTGGGAGTTATTCCCTGCTAAGGGCAGAGATAGAATTCTGACCCTTCCTGAGGAAGTGGCTGAGTCCTATTCCCATATGAAAGAGACCTTTATTGAAGGGTTTGGACTTACTACAGAGGGGTACAGAGTCAGATTTAGGGATACCCGAAAAGGGCAAGTCCAAACTTGGGCAAACTTTGTTGACTCCTCAGTCAAAGCACAAGAGGGATGGATAAAGGGCAATAAAGTTGACACCTATGAATGGCTGTATAATCTTACAGAGAAATTGTGATAGCTTCTAGTTGATTCTGAGTTGTCTTCTCCCAGATACCGGGGGAAGACACCTGACAAATGGGACATGTCCAAGGTAATCGAGAAAAAGGACCATAGTGTAGGAGACTCCTGAAGGGTGCACAAATTCTCAGCAGTGGAAGGGGGCTAGCACCGACAAAAGTAAAAAGACAGAGGGGGTTATTACAACTTTGGAGGAGGTGTTAATCCGTCCCAAAAGTGACGGTAAAGTGACGGATATACCACCAGCCGTATTACGAGTCCATTATATCCTATGGAACTCGTAATACGGCTGGTGGTATATCCGTCACTTTACCGTCACTTTTGGGACGGATTAACACCTCCTCCAAAGTTGTAATAACCCCCAGAGTCCTCATCAGGCCCCCCAAAAGAACTCCAAGGGGGGGGGGGGGGCGAAACTCTTCATAGTCCAAAGGAAAGGGGTATCAGGGAAAACACTGGGATCCCAAGAAGGCTGGGACATTCTTTGACTGCCAGCAGGCCATGCATAAGTGGGTTGATGTAATTTTCTCCAAGAAGCCCCCCACTGAGGGGAAACCAAAGGATGTTGTTAGTATTGGGATGGGAGTAGAGCTATACTCTGGCGAGGCCAGAGGTTACACTAAGGTAGTGATTGAAATTCTTGGTCCCTTTGACCCACCCACTGCATCTAGGAACAGATTAATTCTAGTGGACCATGCCACTAGGTACCCAGAGGCAATCCCTTGTAGGAGTGCAACTGTTCCTGCAGTAGCAAAGGCACTCCTGGGTAACTTTACTAGGGTGGGTTTCCCTAAGCAAGTGGTCTCTGATAGAGCACCAAATTTCAGGTCTGCATACATGTAGGTTATGTGGGATGAATCTGGTGTAACCTATAAATTCACCACCCCCCATTACCCTCATACTAATGGCTTAATGGAAAGGTTTAACAAGACAACTAAGGGCATGATCATGGGACTTTCAGGCAAACTCAGAAGGAGATGGGCTGTCCTACTGCAATGCCTCCTGTTTGCATACAGGGAAGTTCCTCAGAAGGGGGTTTACTTTAACCCCTTTGAACTTCTGTTTGGCCAGAAAAGAGGAACTGTTCTGTTCCTCTTAGTCCTGTGAGGGAGGGATGGGGGAAGCCCTTCAAACAACCCAAGCAGGACATAGTGGACTATGTTCTTGGCCAACTCTCATGCATGGCTGAGTACATGAAAAAGGCAAACAAGAATTTGCAGGCCAGCCAGGAGCTTGTAAAGCACTGGTATAACCATAAGGCATACCTGATTGAGTATCAACCTGGTCAGATGTGTGGGTGTTGGAGCCTGTGGACATCTAAACTGGCTCCTATCCCATTTTAGAAAGGAAGAGGGAGGCCATTTATTTGGCTTACTTAGGCACCCCTAAGAATCCTTGCAGAGTGATTCATGTTAATTGCCTACAATCATACAAGGACAGGACTGACATGACCATGCTGATGGTCACAGATGGAGGGCAGGAGGAGCAGAGTGAGTCATTCTCTGACCTCCTGTCAACCAATCCCCAAGATGGTACACTAGAGGGTGTTACACTGTCAGAAACTCTCCCTGCACAACAGCAAGCAGACGTCAGGCAGGTTCTCAATCAGTTTGCAGAGCTCTTTTCTTTGACTCCTGGTCAGACAACAGGAGTTGTACCCATGATGTGGACACCAGTGACATCCTCTCTGTCAAAAACAAACTCTACAGACTGTCAGACTAAGCCAAAGATTGCATCACCTGTGAAGTCAAGAAGATGCTAGAGCTAAGGGTGGTTGAGCCCTCTGATTTTCCATGAGCCAACTCAGTGGTACCTGTCCCCAAGCCTCACTCAAAGGTGGCAAACCTGAGATGAAGTTTTGTGTGGATTTAATAGGATTGAATGCAGTCATTAAGACAGATCCACACTCCATTCCCAGATCAATAGAGTATTGATAAGCTTGTGGCAGCCAAATTACTAAGTACCTTTGACCTAACCTCAGGGTACTGGCTAATTGGTCTGAGCCAGGGAGATAAGGAGAGGTCTGCATTCTCCATCCCTGAGGGCCACTTTCAGTTTAAAGTGATGCATTTTGGTCTAAAGAAAGTACCTGCCACTTTTCAGAGGTTGGTGAATAGAGTCCTATCAGGTTTGGAAGACTTTAGGGCAGCCTATCTAGATGAAGTACCTATTGTTAGCTCCACCTGGGAGGATCACCTCGTCCACCTCAATGAAGTCTTGCAGCCTTTGCAGTAAGCAGGCCTCACTATCAAGGCCAGTAAGTGCCAGGTAGGGCAGAGTTCTGTTGTCTACCTTTACCATCTGTGAGGTGGAGGCCAAGTAAGACCTCTCCAGGCCAAAATTCAGATCATTCTGGATTGAAAGTCTCCCACAACTCAGACTCAGGTCAGAGCTTTTTTAGCTCTGACAGGGTATAATAGGAGGTTTGTGAAGGGGTATGCTACCATTGCAGCCCCTCTCACTGAGTTAACCTCTAAAAAGCAGCCTAAGAAGGTCATTTGGACCACAGCCTGTCAAAATGCCTTTGACACTCTGAAAGCAGCCTTGTGCTCAGCACCTGTCTTAAAAACGCCTGATTATGGGAAACAATTCATTGTCTAGGCAGACACTTCTGAACTGGGGATTGGGGCAGTGTTGTCACAGACCACCAATAAGGGTCAGGATCAGCCAGTAGCTTATATTACTGCACCTCCTTTCCAGAGAGCAGCTTTGGAGTGCCATTGAGAGGAAAGCCTTTGCTGTTTGTTCCCTGAAGAAGCTAAACCCTACTTGTTTGGGATTCACTTCAAGGTTCAAACCGACCACAGGCCTCTCAAGTGGTTGATGTAGATGAGTGGAGAGAACCCCTAATTGTTGAAGTGGTCAAATTCCCTACAGGGGATGGACATTGTAGTGGAACATAGACCAGGGACTGACCATAGAAATGCAGATGGCCTTTCCAGGTTTTCCACTTAGAAGATGATGACTACCAGAAGGGAGGTTAGTGCTCATCCCTTTTCCTCTGGGAGAGGGTCATGTTGTAAAGTGCCCTTTTTGGATGGTCATCCCCCCCACATTTTGCTATTTGATGCTGTTGTTTTTGGCCTGTTAGTGCACTGAGGCCTGATAAGCAGACCTCAGTACTTATGCTCTTTCTCTTAAACTGTATGTTGAATTGCATAGCCCAATTGGTAAGGACTTTACCACCTCCGTAAGTCCTTAGTAACTGGTACCAGTAGTACCCAGAGAAAGGGTGATAAAGGGGTCACCAGGGTAGCAACACTGATTGTGCCTCCGTGGGTGAACCAAGTAAAAGTGAGACTGCAAAGCTTCACTGTCAGCCTGCACAAGCAGTCTGTTGCTCGAGTACAACCCTGCCCACACCAGGTGCAGGCAGAGTCCCTTTACTGCCCATGGTACCGGTCAGTTACCCCTATAGCCCAGGAGGCAGGGTGCATTGTACTATGAGTGAGGACATATATGGATGAGCATATATGACCCCTTGATAGCATTTAAAACGTAATGCTACCATGAGTAACCGGCAGTCCATAAAATTAACATGGTCTGGCCTCTGGGCAATTCCAAAATGTCCAGCTCAATGATGGCCCGGCCGATTCCCCCGTGTTTGGTATCAAACACCCTGCTTTTTAACCCTGAGCACGATGGCCATGTCCAGGATTATATACCATGTGCCCTGATGGTACCCTTAGAGGATGCACACCAAGTTACCAAGCTTTTTACTGTTTTGGCGGGCTCTCCTGAGCCTCTGTTACCACAGACAAGAGTCTGCCCCACTGCTGGTTGTGATGGCACTTCCATAGGATGGAGACAAAGGGCCTGAGTGGCCAGGAGATCACACCTCATCCCTCCCAGGCTGGAAAGTGTGAAAGGTAATCAAGGCAGTGAGCCTCAAAGGCTAAACCTACCCTTAAAATGTAATTTCTTGCCCCCCACTCAAGGACAAATCCCTTCCCACCCTGTCTAGCCTGACAGATGGGAAATTAGCTATGCAGGAGGCATACACCTTTAACAGACTAGCCACACCTTTAAGGTGGGCTAGGAGGTCTGTAAACCCAAGAGAGCGTTCTGCCATCTTGGCAACCCTTAGGTTTCGTGGATTCCGGGTAGGAAAGTGACCCACTCCCACAGGAAGTGGTCAATACTGCGGCAGGTTAGCCGTGGGGACGATTAGCCCATTGGCTACTGTCCCCCCTCACCCTCTAGGTCCCCTAAACCTGGATTTAAGGGGCTCCTCTGGCATCAGAACCTTAGTTCTTACTTGCAAAAAAGAAGAGCCACAAAGCAGACATCATCACCGACCACAGGACCTGGACTCCAGCCGCAACTGAAAAGGAGGACACAGAAATAACCTATGGAGATCACCACTGGAACTGAGTGACCAACGTGTGCCCATGGTAAAAGCATGTTTGTCCCAGCAAGAGGGACTCCGGTGGACACCAAGAAGCCAAGAAACACTCCCCTGACTGGTAGTACCTGTCCCCCTGCAAACTGCAGGAGTACACGATGTGCTAGAGTCGAATAAATGCGACCTGACAAGCTCCATGTGAGTGAGCCTGAAGAAACTTGGGCTCATATTTATACGTTTTGTGCACCATATTTGCGTAATTGTTTGATGCAAAAGCGACACAAACTTACAAAATCTAATTGTATTTTGTAACTTTGTGCTGCTTTTGCATCAAAAAGTGACACAAATACAGCAATTAATTTTTTTAAATATGGGCCTCGGTGTCCAGCATCCAAAGAGTGGGAGTGAGGTCTCTGCAAGTTTCAACCCTCTACTCCCTCCTGGACAATCTCCAGCCATCGAAGTATCAGGGGACCAGCTTTGCAGCTATCAAAGCTTGTCTGTTGCCAATTCGGAAACCAACTGCCACTCAGACATCACCAACTCCAGAGCAGACCCCCAGCAATGATACCGATGTTAGCAACAACCCCTCTCTCGTAGTTCTGCATCCTGAAGAGAGTGGCCTTGAGAGGAGTAGCAAGGCAGCTTTGGTGCGAACAGCTCCTGTGAGTGACAACTGGAAGTCACATCTGCACATGGAGCCACCAGACATCGTGGCATAGTTCCAACTGTTGATTCCTTGTCCTGGCCACCCAAATACCTCTACATCCACATGGTAGAGCGTATGATCACCCACAAGTACCTGTTTGTCAAGTGGGACAATTTGAGAGAAAGGGAGAGAGAGGGAGCGATGTTTTTAGACTTAGATGAATGATATAATTAGAATGACATATTTGAGGACAAATTAAAAAGAAAAGTGTATTTGTGATTTGAAGCAAGTGAGATCACTTTTCAGTATGAACCTTAAACCTTTGAAGTTTAAAAGAAATTAAGGAAGGGAAACATTCATGGACACTGCTAGAGTAGTACTCTCCACTTTCAGTTTGAACGTTTGTGACCTTAACCAATAGTGCACAGGTGACTCATAACTAGGGTGCTTCCAGACATCTATGACATTCTAAGCACAAATGTGATAGGAAAGAAACGTGAATGTTTGATCACTAGGAAGGTTTAACATTGAACCTTCAGCCGACTGAGTAACAGTACAAGACTTTGAACATTAGGCCAGAAGTGACTCCGTTATGCTCTGCATCCAACATAATTATAACATATGGACCAAACATCTTTCTAGTTGGACTCTTTGAAATCATTGCATGGAGAGACCATTGCTATAAATCTCTCTCTCACTCTACCATCCATTATGGGATGGAAGAAAGAGAGAGAGAGAATATGAGAGATTGGGAGAGAGAGAGAGAGAGAGAGAGAGAGAGAGAAAGAGAGAGAGAGGGGAATTAAGAGAACGAGATTGACAGAGAGAACTTGAGAGAAGGAGAGAGAAGGAGAGTAGTTTTTAGACTTTGATGAGTGATATGCGTATAATGACATATTTTAGGACAAATTAAAAAGAAAAGTTTGTCATTTTAAACGATTGAGATTGCCTTTCAGTATGAACCTTAAAATAAGAAATTAAAAAAGGGAAATGAGCACAGACATAGCTGGAATAGAATCCTCAATTTAAAGTGTAAATAGCTGGAGTAAAACCCTCAACTTAGAGTGTAAGAGTGTATGACCTTAACCATGAGGCCACAGGTGACTCCCTGATGTGTTCTTTCCAGACATACCTATGACATTCAACCCACACATGTGATAGGAAAGAAATGTGGATGGTTCATCACTAGGAAGGTTTAACTGTCAAATAACTAGTGAAGAAATAAACACAATGCCAGTATTTGAACTTTCAGCATACTGAGTGGCAGTACAAGACATTGACCGTTAGGCTAGAATTGACTCTGTTCTGCTCTGCATCCAGATGTAACTATAAAATTCATATAAAACATCTTGCTTATCTGACTCTTTGAAGTCATTGTATGGAGAGACCAATGCAATAACAATCTCTTTCTCTTCCTCTCTTCCATCCTATTATAGAATGGAAGAGAGAGACAGAGAGACACAAGATGAGAGATTGAGAGGGAGGGACAGAAATTAAGAGAAAGAGATTGACAGAGAGAACTTGAGACATGGAGGGAGAGCGAGAGAAGTTTTTTAGGCTTTGATGAATGATATACGTAGAATTAAATATTTTAGGACAAACTAAAAAGAAAAGTGTATTTGTCATTTAAAAAGAGTGAGATCACCTTTCAGTATGAACCTTTAACTTTTAAAGTTTAAAAGAGATTAAAAAAAAAAGAAATGATCACCAACACACCTACAGTAGGACCCACAATTTTCAGTGTAAGAGTCTGGGAACTTTAACTATTAGGCCACTGATGTGCTGATTCCAGACATACCTATGACATACAACCCAAACATCTGATGGGAAAGAAACGTGAATGTTCCATCACAAGAAAGTTTTAACAATCAAAACAATAGTAAATAAACACACTGTCACTCCATACTAGGATTAGAACCTTCAGGCTACTGAGGGACAGTACAAGACCTTAACCATTAGACCAGAAGTGACTCTGGACTGCTTTGCCTCCAAACGTAACTACAACATTCATAACAAACACCTTTCTAGTCTGACTTTAGTAAGCATTGCATTGCAATAACAATCTTTCTCTAATGGAAGATAGAGAGAAAGAGAAACAGTAAGTGAAAGACTGATAGAAAGGGAGAGAAATTATGGAAAGCAATTGACAGAGAGTACTTGAGGGAGAGAAGTGTTTTGAGCTAAGATGAATGACATACGTAGAATGAAATATTTTAGGATAAAAATAAAAAGAAAAGTGTATTTGTCATTTAAAACAATTGAGATGACCTTTCAGTATGAGCCTTAAGCTTTTGAAGATTACAAAAAATTGAAGGGAAAAGAGCACAGATACACCTGAAGGAGAATCCTCAACTTTCAGTGTGAGTGTATGTTACCTTAATCATTAGGCCAGAGGTG
Source organism: Pleurodeles waltl (assembly GCF_031143425.1). Taxonomy (NCBI): domain Eukaryota; kingdom Metazoa; phylum Chordata; class Amphibia; order Caudata; family Salamandridae; genus Pleurodeles; species Pleurodeles waltl. The sequence goes on from NC_090444.1 coordinate 1,608,338,308, forward strand.
ACACCCTACTATAAGTCTTTCAGACATGCCTATGACATTCAATCCACGCATGTGATAGGAAAGAACTATGAATGTTCCACCACTAGGAAGGTTTAACAGTCAAAACACTAGTGAACAATCAAACACACTGTCAAGCAATACTAGGATTTGAACTATCAGCCTACAGAGTAACAGCTTGATTATTAGACCAGGCCACAGACACACCCAAAGTAACAGACTCAACTGTCAGTGTGAGAATTTGTGACCTTAGCTACTAGGCTACTGGTAAGTTTTCACAGTACATTTTCCAGACATACCTATGACATGCAACCCACACAAGTGAGTGGAAAGAAATATGAATGTTCCATGACTAGGAAGATTTAACAGTAAAAACACTAGTAAGAATGAGATATTTTAGGACAAATTAAAAAGAAAAGTGTATTGGTCATTTAAAACAAGTGAGTTCACTTTTCAGTATGAACCTTAAACTTTTGAAGTTGAAAAGAAATCTAAAAAGGGACATGGCCATTGATGCAGCTGGAACAGAACCCTCAACTCTCACTGAGAGAGTCAGTGACCTTAACCGCTAGGCCACAGTGTAGGAGGCTGGCTTCTCCTATAGTGTACTAAAATGAGGTGCTCTGTGCAGAGCATCCAACCAACTCCACTTTGGTATCCGTGGGTGAAAAGCAGATCACCAAATGCTCTGTTTTTGTGGTAGTGTGGGTGAGCAGTTAGGCTTATCTTGGAGATGTGCTAAGCATTTTTGTACTCAAAGTATCAATAAATGTGGATACATACTTGGAAGAATAACTCGAGACCAATTTACAAAAATACTTCAGATTTTTATAAAATGTTTAAGTCCAAGGTCATCAATATATGGTAAGTACTTCTTTTCTTATGATTTTTCAAAATTTATAAAATATATGCTTTTTGTACGTAATTATGCACCATAGGAGTGAATGGAAAATTCTTTAAAAATGCATGTAAAATCAGGCAGTGTTCTTACAAGTGTCATCTTCTATTTTTAGGCTGAGGCTGTTGAGATGTCTAGTGGGCCAGCCGGAGAAGTTCGGGCAGTTCCCAGTTCCAGTGGGAGCCGCACCTGAAACTCTTGGAGCTGGTGCACAACAGAGAGGGGAGGCCACTTGGAAACACACTGCACAGGTAGACTTAAAGGTAAGTCCTGTCAGTCCCCTTGGATGGATGAGGTCACAGGGGGTTAGGGACCCCTGCAGTACAGCTGGTTTGATGTTGCAGGGCCCATGGAGAATGGGTGCAGTGAAGATAGGTCAGCAATGAGTCGTGCACCAGGGTGTCCTTGGAGTCAGGAGCAGGTCACTTGGAGGGTAGGTTGCAGGTGAGCAAGGCCACTCTCAGGGGTAGTTCTTGGGTGTCCTTAAGTCCCTTGACTGGTCTTGCTTCCGGGCTTTGGAGAGTCTGGAGTGGACTTTGCTAATGGGTGTCCGATGTTGGGGATCCTGTACCCCAGGCAATGGGATGTCTCAGGTGTAGGAAACTGCCTCTTTTGACATGGTTAGCCCCCCACGTTTTGCCTTGCATTTGATGTGGTTTAAAAGTTGTTGGTGCTATGGGCCCCTGCTAACCAGGTTCCCAGGGACGGATCTCTTTCCCAAAACTGTTGTAATGCATTGGCACAATTGCCAACACCTTTAGCTGCCACTACAAGTCCCTAGTAAGTGGTACTTGGGTACCCAGGGCATCGGATACCCATCATAGGCCCCTGAGGGCAGCAGCACAGATTGTGCCACCATCAGGAACATGCACCCAAGTGCACCCAGCACTGCTATTACAGGCTGAGTGACCTGGTGCAATCCCAAAATGCAAAACTAACATGTGTGACCTGTTGTAGGAGGCTGGCCTGGTTTGTAGTGGGTACCTATGGTACTTATACCTTATACCAGGTCCAGCTATCCCTTATTAGCGAAATGTAGGCAGTGCTTAGAAGCCAGGCTCCCTAGAGGTAGCTGTGGGTGACCAGCCAAGGCGACCTGGGGTGGTGATGGGCAGGGAAGTGGTCACTCCCCTTTCCTTTGTCCAGTTTCACGCCAGAGCAGGAACTGCAGGTCCCTAAACTGGTGTAGACTGATTATGCAAGGAGGGCAACATCTGTGTCCTTCAAAGCATTTCCAGAGGCTACCCCTTCCAAGCCTGTAACCTCTATTTCCAAAGTGAGAGGATGCAACACCCCTCTCCCAATGGAATCCTTTGTTCTGCATTCCTGGTCTTGAGCTGCTCAAGCAACATTAGGCCAGAAACCTGTCTGGTGAGGTCGCAGCAGCTGGGGCTACCTGGAAAACCTCAGAAGGCTGTAATGGCAGTACTGGGGGTCCTTCCATAATATGGAAAGCCACAAACCCTCCAAATATTTAAAGGTAGGGCCTCATCGGGGAGACTTCAGGCTTAAAACGCCACTCTGGTTAACTCCGGTTCCGGGGACTTTCATCAGGCGTAGGTGGTCCAGTACCTTTGGCTCCACGTTAAACCAGAGTGGCGTTTTAAGCCTGAAGTCTCCCCGATGAGGCCCTACCTTTAAATATTTGGAGGGTTTGTGGATTTCCGTATTATGGAAGTCCTAATTGCTTAAAGGATTAGGTATGTACTATGGTCCTGAAGAATCGCATTAAGATCATTTATTGCCAAAAAAAAAGGCGAGAAACATGTTGACCTATGATATTGAGTAACACAGGGGACCCTGTGGTTACCTCTTTTTACTACTCTCGATCACGAGATTTAGTAACTGTACTACTTTTTATATGGGGAGTGTAGACATTAATCCACTATGTCCCTACGTATCGTTTTTAATCATGTCAGAGGTTTTCAGTATTAGAATAAATTTATAGATCTGTTACCTATAGTCATTTTTAACTTTACCAACACCAATCCTTCATGATTTTTGACCGGTTGTACATCACTTCTAAAAGATCTCCGGCAAAGAGCCCCCATGTGGGGCCCGTCAGGCATTGCAGTGCCGGCCTGACGTGAAGCTCGGCCCTATGATGAAGCATGTCACCGGAAGGTGAGTGAGGGCCCTCGCTTCAACCATTTTTGGTTTCCATTGAATTCAGAACCATTAAGTGTGAAAGAAACCTTCTGCCTTTTTTGGAACCGTGTGTACACCCTTTTTGTGACTTATAAGTGACCTGGTGCAGTGTAAATGGCTGTGAAAGGGTGCATGCACCTTTTCACGCAGGCTGCAATGGCAGTCCTGCAGATGCCTTTGCATGGGCTCCCTATGGGTGGCAAAAGGTATGCTTTAGCCCATCGGGATCCCCTGGAAACCCCATGCCCTGGGTACCTAAGTACCATATACTAGGGACTTATAAGGGGGCACCAGTATGCCAATTTTGGGTGAAATACTGGGTTACCAGTATGCAAGAACAACATTTAGAGGAGAGAGAGCATAATCACTGGGGTCCTGGTTAGCAGGATCCCAGTGAACACAGTCAAGCACACTGACATCAGACAGAAAAGGGGGGTAACCATGGCAAAAAGAGGGTACTTTCCTACACCTTTCCACTACATACTGCATGAAATGTAGGCAAGTCACCACGCATGCAGGCCTTTTAGCCCTAAGGCAGGGTGCACTCTACTGCATGTGTGGGCATAGATGCATGAGCAATATGTCCCTACTGCATCCTTCCCCAACCTGGGTCACAGTAAGTGAACAGAGCAGCCATTTTACATGCGTGTGCTGGACCCTGGTCAATACAAGTTTCACATCTACATGATGGCCACTCTGAACCCTGGGTTATTTGGTATCAAACAACTCAGAATGATAAATCCAAACTGGTACCAGTATTAGATTTTTTGCAAAATGTACCCAGGGGCCACCTTAGAGGTGACCCCTACAAAAGCTAACAAACCCTCGCATGGTTGCTGGCCGGTCACAACCAGCCTGCCACCACCAGACAAGATTCTGGAACCCTGGGGTGAAAGCCTCTGCTCTCTGGGTTAAAAAAAAGCCCTTCCTGGGAAGCGGTGTTACACACCCTCCCCCAGGAATGTGCATAGCGCTGTGCGGCAGCCTCAAAGGGCTTGTCCCCCTTGAAACTCGACTCCCAGCCATGCTGCTAGCAGCAGATGGCCCTCCCTCATTGCAAATCCCCACTTTTGGTGGGAGGAACAGCAGGAAAATGCACAAAGGACAGGAAGAGTGGACACCCCCAGCCTGCACTACCCCTAAGGTGTTGCATGCGAGGTGACTTCTCCATTTCATTTTCCTCCATCTTGTATGGTAGGAAAATAGCCTATCAGGGATAGGGAAGTGACCTCTGCCCACAGGAAGTGGCCATATAGTGGGTGTAGCCACCTTAAGATCGATGACCCATTTGTCTCAAGTAGGTACTCCCCTCAATGCAGTATATAGTGAGCACCCCAGACCTGCAGACCAGATTCCAAGGACACAAGAAGACCAGCAACAAAGAAGATTCTAGGCTTGAGAACTGCATTCCTGTTGCACAAAGAAAAAGGCACCAAACACCACCGGCTGCACCCAGGACTCGACAATCGCTGCAGAGGGGTTTCATGGACATGAGACTTTCTAAAACACAGTAACACTCACAATCATAGACATATAAAAGGCGTTAAAGAATCAAAATCAATTCCTAGGTATTTAGATTTCTCAGACTTTCAGGGATTAATCAGCGCAGCAGGTTAGTATCGAAAAGAACACAGTTCCGTGTATTAACCACACTTAGAGCATAGAGTTAATATACTAAAACTCACTTTCCTATGTAATTGGTGACATCACTGTTACATCATAGTCACAATTGAACATGGAAATAACAGACCTTTGTTTCACGTTTTGAAACTAGCTTGTGCCAAGCACTGACTGTTCTTTATCATATGCAATGACTGGTATAAAAAAATGCTATATAAAACTCAACTATAACAAACGTACATAGTACATCGTTAAAATAACAATTGTCCAACACGCGCTCAAATCTGTACTGTTATTGCAATCTGACAACAATGAGCGTTATTACTCAGCAGACAGCAAGTAATCAAGCAACCAAGGACACTGATAACACGCCATTCTATGCACACTGCCCGTCCGAACATCCAGCAATCAATTATCAAAGGTAATCGGTAAGAAGCCGTTGACGTGCGTGCAGCACGTTACCGCCTGAAGCTAATCTTCTTGAACTCTTCTTTTCAGGATCGGCATCCAAAGCTCTGGGATTTGGAATAGACAATCCAGGAACAAGCGTGGAGGAGCAGAGAATCCTACTATGTATCTGAAGAACTCTGACAGCAAACAATCACCTCAAGACTGGTGTGGCTCTAAACACCTGCTGTACCTGGTCACAACGAGTCTGAGTCACCTGGCCACACCCAGTCTGAGTCATGAGGATGCCACAAGCTCAGGCAACAAGTTGACACGTGCCCCAGATTCCTACACAAGTTCTAAAACAAGCATTGGCTCAAGTAAACATTTCTCAAAGGCAACATCAATCATTGGCCCATGCAAGGGCAGGTGATTTGCTTAGGGGCACACTTTACTCATGTACCCACTCAGAGGCTTACTCAAACACTCATGCACCTACTCATAGTCCTACTCAGACACTCATGCACACACTCATAGACCCACTCAGACACTCATGCAACCACTCATAGACCCACTCAAACACTCAGCACCCACTCAGACACTAATGCACCCATTCCCACCCCCACACAAATACTCATGCACACACTAATAGACCAACTCAGACACTGATGCACACACTCCTAGACCCACTCAGACACTTATGTACCACCTCAGAAACCTTCTCAGACACTTGTGCACCCACTCAGAGACCCACTCAAACACGTGTGCACCCATTCACACACCCACATAGGTACCCATGTGCACACTCTTAAATCCACTCAGTCATGCACGCACTCACAAACCCAGAGACTCATGCACCCAGTTACAGACCCAGTCAGAGGCACATGCACCCACTCACAGTCCACTGATGTACTCATGCACCCACTCAGATAGTCACTCACACACTTATGCACCCACTCACAGACCCACTCAGACACTCATGTACCAACTCACAGATACACTGACAGAGGCACTCAGACACCCACTTACATTAATACACTCATTGTGTGGGGTACAGAATTGTTTAAACACTTGTAAATTTTAAATGTGCTGGTGTGCATTGAACGTGTAAAAAAAGAGATGTTAAAATAAAATGAACTAGTGTTTGGGAAATATGATGTTCATTGTGTAGTGGAAGATAGCTACACATAATATAAGACGTAGGTGGTCATTCCAACCTCGGTGGTAAAAGGCGCTTACCGCCGTTCAGAAGACCGCCATAACACCGCCGCGGCCGCGGTAAACCGCCACGGTCATTCTGACCCACAACAGGCAAACCGCCAAAATACAGACATCCACAAAAGACCGCCACACCAAAGGGCAGCGAGAAACTGGCGATGACCAAACCTCCACTGTCACGCCAACAGAAATACGCCCACACTATCACAACACACGAATCCACGCGGCGGTCTTTCAACCCCGGTATTCCATTGGCGGTACACACCGCCGCGCTCAAAATGCACACACACTTACAAAATACAACCACATTAGAGAATTCAAAATACACACACCTGAGACACATACACACACCACTCCCACACACCCAATTAAATATAAAATACACACCCACATCACCCACAAACCTCCACTCCTAGAGATTCGTGAACACGCACCGAGAAAAGACATCCGAGCACCCAGACGGCCAATTCACTGTCACCCAGCAATATTTGCACGCACTTCACACAACACAACAATACACATCACCACACTTAGCACCACACAATCCACCCTACACATCACCCACACCACCCCATGGCACCGCAAAGACACCCCAGGTTCTCTGATAATGAACTCAGGGTCATGGTGGAGGAAATTGTACGAGTAGAGCCACAGCTGTTCGGGGCACAGGTGCAGCACACCACCATTGCCAGGAAGATGGAGCTATGGAGCAGAATAGTCGACAGGGTCAACGCTGTGGGACAGCACCCAAGAAATCGGGACGACATCAGGAAGAGGTGGAACGACCTACGGGGGAAGGTGCGTTCCATGGTATCCAGGCACAACATCGCGGTGCAGAAGACTGGCGGCGGACCCCACCTCCTCCCCCAGAATTTACAACATGGGAGGAGCAAGTCTTGAACATCCTGCATCCTGAGGGCCTCGCAGGAGTAGGCGGAGGAATGGACTCTGGTAAGGCAAATCTTAACTACTTCTTCCCCCCACCCCACCTGCATGCCAACTCATACCCCCACCCTCACCCTAACCCCCATCACATCCTACTCCTTGCAACTGTCTCACCATCACAACCCACCCATCCCAACACCTAGCCCTGCATGCGTCCACAAAGCATGGACACCCATCACCTAAGCATGCCCACTGCACATACATATACAACCCCCCCAACCACCGTCACAACAGCCCCCACAAAGGAATGCCAGCACTGGGGTACACGGGCACCCACCCATTGCACGCTATGACACACACAGAAGCAATAACCATACTTTTATACCCCTGCAGGACCCGAACGCCACGTCACCGCGCAGGAGGGTCCACAAATGTCCCCTCCACCCCCAGAAGAGGCCCACGGTGAGGACAGCAGCTCTGTCTCCCTGGATCTAGATGACCAGCCCGGTCCATCGGGGACCTCGGGACAGTCGGTTCCCCTCACACAGCCACAGGCCACAGTAGACCTTCCCCCCTCTGGGAACACCAGCACAGCACCCACCCAGCGGGCCCATACCTCTGTCCCCAGGACACGTCAATCAGCAGTGTGTCCACCACTACATGGAACCCAGGCTAACCCACCACCCCAACAACAACAGGGACCTGGGGGCAGTGGTAGTGGGCACACGGTCCAGGGGACAGAGGCCCAGGGAAACAGGGGAACTGGGAGGGCTGCTGTGCGACAGGGGGGGGACAGGCCCAGGGAACCCACTCTCCACGAGGCCCTCTCCTCCATCATGGGAGCATACCACCGCTCCCAGGAGACGATGGCGACGGTCCTGGCCAGGTTTCAGGAGATCCAGCTTCTGCAGGAGCAACAGTATATGGGGTTCAGGGAGGAACTAAGAAACATCAGTTCCGCCATGGGTACCATCGTAGTGGCCCTGAATCAGGTAGTCACCACATTGCGGGACACTGTGGCACCTCAAAGGGCCCCTGACACTAGCATGCACCAAGAACTGCCTACCACCTCTGCCGGCGCTAGTGGACAGGAGGCCCCGACACAAGACCAACAGGCCACCAGAACCCCACCCCCTGCAGAAGGAGGACCACCCTGCAAGCGGGCCCTGAGATCCAGGAAGAAGACAGAGTAAGATGTCAAGACCCCCGCCAGCAAAGGATACCGCCCTGATTGTCATCCCACTGTCCCACATTGTCACCCTGTCCAACCTTAAACTGCCCCTGCTCCACTTCCCACAGGCATTTGGACAATGCACCTGTGAAACTGATAGTCTGGACTCTGCCATGGACAATCCTCCACCATCACCCCTCACCGATTTGCAACCACCCATCCAATTTAGAGCACTTGAATAAAAACACTTATTGCACAAAACAATCTGGAGTCTGGCTGTGATTTTGAACAAATGTATTAGACATGACCGTGCCAAAATGTTCATTCACATTGTGATGCTAACAAACCGCTGTCACACAGCTGTAGTCCATGGGGAAACAAAGCAGATGTCACGCAGTGGGGCCCACATCTCTGAAAACGGAAGGGAAAGTCACAACACAGTTACCATACACTGGGGGAAAAAGTCAGACAGTAGAGAGGTAGGAGTCATTAAGTAAATGTAATATGCCGGTGTCTACTCTTACCTGTGTGTCACTGAAAATACTGCTGTATTACTGTGTTCCTGTTCTCTATGTCGTCCTCTTCGGCTTCCTCCTCTTCACTCTCCACAGGCTCCACAGCTGCTACAACACCACCATCTGGACCATCCTCCTGCAGAAAAGGCACCTGGCGGCGCAAAGCCAGGTTGTGAAGCATACAGCAGGCCACGATGATCTGGCACACCTTCTTTGGTGAGTACATTAGGGATCCACCTGTCATATGGAGGCACCTGAACCTGGCCTTCAGGAGGCCAAAGGTTCGCTCGATCACCCTCCTAGTCTGCCCATGGGCCTCATTGTACCGTTTCTCTGCCCTTGTCCTGGGATTCCTCACTGGGGTCAGTAGCCAGGACAGGTTGGGGTAACCAGAGTCCCCTAATAGCCACACCCGGTGCCTCTGGAGTTGACCCATCACATACGGGATGCTGCTATTCCGCAGGATGTACGCGTCATGCACTGACCCAGGGAACTTGGCATTAACAGGGAGATGTACTGGTCAGCCAAACACACCATCTGTACATTCATGGAATGATAACTCTTCCGGTTCCTGTACACCTGTTCACTCCTGCTGGGGGGGACCAAAGCAACATGTGCCCCATCAATGGCACCTATGATGTTGGGGATATGTCCAAGGGTATAGAAATCACCCTTCACTGTAGGCAAATCCCCCACCTCAGGGAAAACGATGTAGCTCTGCATGTGTTTCAGCAGGGCAGACAACACTCTGGACAACACCTTGGAAAACATAGGCTGGGACATACCTGATGATATGGCCACTGTTGTTTGAAATGACCCACTTGCTAAGATATGGAGTACTGACAGCACCTGCGATAGAGGGGGGATCCCTGTGGGTTGGCGGATGGGTGACATCAGGTCTGGCTCCAGCTGGGCACACAGTTCCTGTATAGTGGCTCGGTCAAGCCTGTATGTCAGTATGACATGTCGTTCCTCCATTGTCGACAGGTCCACCAGCGGTCTGTACACGGGAAGATTCCTCCATCTCCTTGCATGTCCCAGCGGACGGTGCCTATGAAGGACAACAGCGAGCACAGAGTCAAGCAACCCAAAGGTACATAACCACAGCTTGCACATAACACGATTCCCAATGCATTGAATGGTTTGTATGAGTGTTGGTGCAAGGCCTAGGTATGTGTGACGCAGTTGGTAATTAGGCCATGTGGGCCCTTGAAATGGCGGCTTTCTGACCTGTAAAGTGCGACAGTGGGATGTGAGGTCAATGCGCTGGCGTGGCACACCGCGGCGGTAGGCGGTCGAAGACCGCGGCGCTAAGCCGCATTGGTTAACATTGAACCCTATGGGTTTCAGGAGCCAATGACGATGTGCGCCGGCGGTCACGGTACGCACCGCCGCGGTACGCACCGCAGCGGGCGTGACCGCCATTTTCTATCTGCTTAATCACTCGATACCTGATCTTCGACAGGAGAGGACCTACACTGCAAGTGCTGCTGTGACCTCGGTCTGGAAGAGACAATGGCTCATGCGACTGGGGAAAGGGCCCCTGCCTTCACTGCGGAGGAGTTGGAGAAACTTGTGGATGGGGTCCTCCCCCAGTATGCGATACTCTACGGTCCTCCAGACCAACAGGTAAGTACACTGGGACCATGCTTAGTGGGCAATGCCTGGGTTTAGTCGGGTGGATGAAAGATGGTGGGGAGGGGAGCGATTGAGGCATGCATCAAACGACAGATGAGAGCATGTGCCACATGGCAAGGGTGGGGATGGGGGACCGCTCACATCGAGCATGCAGAAGGTGATGACAATTTTTCTCTCCCTGTACATGTCACATAGGTCAGCGCCCACCGGAAAGTCGCGATTTGGCATGCCATCGCCAAGGACGTCCGGACCCTGGGGGTCCACAACAGACGGGACACCCACTGCCGGAAGAGGTGGGAGGACATCCGACGCTGCAGCAGGAAGACGGCAGAGGCTCAGCTGGGGATGGCCTCCCAACGTAGGAGGGGTGCCAGTCGTCATTTGACCCCCCTGATGTCCCGGATCCTGGCGGTGGCCTACCCTGATTTGGATGGGCGCGTAAGGACATCACAGCAGACACAAGGGGGTGAGTACAAATACATTCTGCTGACTTTGCGCGCAGTGGAGGTGTCTGGGTGGGGGAGGAGGGATGTGGGTATCCCTAGGCCAGGGCGATTTCTGTAGGCTAGGCCCCTCCGTAAGGCATGGCCCTGTGCCCCCGCCCCCCACCTCTGTAGGGTGCCAAGTACAGGTATCCATGGACCTGTGTCATCTATGTGTGCAGTTGTCGTGCATAGGCTTGTAGGCCATGTCCCACGGATTGCGTAGTGGACCCCAAGTGCGCGGCGTAGTGCAGGGGGCTTCTGTGTCTGTCTTGTCCGCCAACGGTAGCGGTAATCCATGCACTCAACATGTCTTTATTTCTCCTTCCCCCCTTTTTTGTGGTCTTCCTGTTCATGTGTGCATTAGCATCATCAGGCGGAGGAGAAGTGGCATCGGAGCACGAGGGAGCTGCATCTCACATGGCCATGGCGGGCCATGCAACTGACTCGGATTTCACCAGTGAGACGGAGGGCGAGGGGAGCTCCACAGCGGGGACTCGTGCTGATGTCAGTGACAGCGACTCGTCCTCTGAAGGGAGCTCCCTTGTGGTGGCGGCAACATCCGTGCCCCCCGCAACAACAGGTACAGCCGCCACCCAGCGCACCAGCACCGCCCTCCCAGCAGCCCCTCAGCGTTTGCCCCCTGCCCGCTCACCCAGGAAGGTGGGCATCTCCTTCGCCCCAGGCACCTCAGGCCCTGCCCCTGTCACCCCTGCTGCCCTCAGTGAGGAGGTCATTGATCTCCTAAGGACCATCATTGTTGGGCAGTCTACCCTTTTGAATGCCATCCAGGGTGTACAAAGAGAGGTGCACCAGAGTAATGCATACCTGGAGGGCATTCATTCGGGTCAGGCTGCCTATCAGCGATCGTTCAACGCTCTGGCCTCAGCACTGACGGCAGCAATTGTCCCTGTCTCTAGCCTCCCCCCTCCAACTTCCTCCACCCAGACCCAATCCCCTGTACCTCTGCCTATCCCAGACACACCTACAGACCAGCCTGCACACACCTCAACACCCAAGGGAAGCTCATCCAAACATAAGCACCACACATCACACAAGCATTCACACAAGCAACATCCACATGCAGACATACCAACAGCCACTGCCTCCACTGTGTCCCCCACCTCCTCGTCTCCCTCCTCCTTCCCTGTGACGTCTCCACTCACACTTGCATGCACAACATCTTCAGCCACTACGTCCATCACCAGCACACCCACCAGAACACTCCACACACGTGCAGTCACCACCCCCACTAACATTTACACGTCCCCTGTGTCCTCTCCAAGTGTGTCTGTCACCCCCTCCTCCAAAATACACAAACGCAGGCAGCCACCCACCCAACAGCCATCCACCTCACGACAGCCTCCAGCCCAAGCACCTGCACCCAAAGACACCAGACTTCACACTCCTACAACCACATCCTCTTCCTCCACTCCCATACCCACTACACCTACCCGTCCCTCTCTTTCCAAATTGCTTTTCCTTGCCAACCTTAACCTCTTTCCAACAACTCCCCCACCCCCTCCATCTCATAAGACTCCAATCAGCACCTCAGCCACCACAAAACCGGGCCCTGTGAAGACTGTTGTCCATGGACTGTGGAGTCCCCCACCCTCAAGGGCATCCAGTTCAGCTAGGAGCCAAGGCACGGCCAGCCCACCACCGGAAAAGCATCCTAAGATTGCCAGTGCCCGGCGCGAGCGACCAAAGACCCCAGGGACAAAAATCCCTACATTGGCTCCGTCAGGAAGTGGGGTGCCACCTGGCACACCGCCAAAGGTGGGAAAGGGCCACAAGCGTGCAGGGAAGGGTGGGAAGGGCAGCACGCCAGACAAGTCCGGCAGCGTGCCAGCTGGCCAGGAGGGCCCCACCAGCCCCATCCCAGGTTTGCAGGAGGACACACACAGGCCCGGTACTGCAGCCCAGGAGGGCCCCGCAAGCCACGTCCCAGGTGGGCAGGAGGACACCCACAGGCCGAGAACTGCAGCCCAGGAGGGCCCTGCAAGCCACCAGACAGATGGGCAGGAAGGCCCCGCCAGCCACATGTCAGGTGGCGAGTGACATCCATGCCTGGGTCGGATCCACTGACCAGGACACTCATCTCAAGCACCGCTCCGCTGGGCACCGCCGTCTCAAGCACCGCTCCGCTGGGCCCTTCATCTCAAGCACTGCTCTGCTGGGCACCGCCGTCTCAAGCACCGCTGAACAGGGCACCGCCGTCTCAAGCACCGCTGAACAGGGCCCTTCATCTCAAGCACTGCTCCGCTGGGCACCGCCGTCTCAAGCACCGCTGAACAGGGCACCGCCGTCTCAAGCACCGCTGAACAGGGCCCTTCATCTCAAGCACCGCTGAACAGGGCACCGCCGTCTCAAGCACCGCTGAACAGGGCCCTTCATCTCAAGCACTGCTCCGCTGGGCACCGCCGTCTCAAGCACCGCTCCGCTGGGCACCGCCGTCTCAAGCACCGCTGAACTGGGCCCTTCATCTCAAGCACCGCTGAACAGGGCACCGCCGTCTCAAGCACCGCTGAATTGGGCCCTTCATCTCAAGCACCGCTGAACAGGGCCCTTCATCTCAAGCACCGCTGAACAGGGCACCGCCGTCTCAAGCACCGCTGAACTGGGCCCTTCATCTCAAGCACCGCTGAACAGGGCCCTTCATCTCAAGCACCGCTGAACAGGGCCCTTCATCTGAAGCACCGCTGAACAGGGCCCTTCATCTCAAGCACCGCTGAACAGGGCACCGCCGTCTCAAGCACCGCTGAACAGGGCCCTTCATCTCAAGCACCGCTGAAAAGGGCACCGCCGTCTCAAGCACCGCTGAACAGGGCCCTTCATCTCAAGCACTGCTCCGCTGGGCACCGCCGTCTCAAGCACCGCTCCCCTGGGCACCGCCGTCTCAAGCACCGCTGAACAGGGCCCTTCATCTCAAGCACCGCTGAACAGGGCACCGCCGTCTCAAGCACCGCTGAACAGGGCCCTTCATCTCAAGCACTGCTCCGCTGGGCACCGCCGTCTCAAGCACCGCTGAACAGGGCCCTTCATCTCAAGCACCGCTGAACAGGGCACCGCCGTCTCAAGCACCGCTGAACAGGGCCCTTCATCTCAAGCACCGCTGAACAGGGCCCTTCATCTCAAGCATTGCTGAACAGGGCACCGCCGTCTCAAGCACCGCTGAACAGGGCCCTTCATCTCAAGCACCACTGAACAGGGCACCGCCGTCTCAAGCACCGCTGAACAGGGCCCTTCACCTCAGGCACTGCTACGCTGGGCACCGCCGTCTCAAGCACCGCTCCGCTGGGCACCACCGTCTCAATCACCGCTGAACAGGGCCCTTCATCTCAAGCACCGCTGAACAGGGCACCGCCGTCTCAAGCACTGCTGAACAGGGCCCTTCATCTCAAGCACTGCTCCGCTGGGCACCGCCGTCTCAAGCACCGCTGAACAGGGCCCTTCATCTCAAGCACCGCTGAACAGGGCACCGCTGTCTCAAGCACCGCTGAACAGGGCCCTTCATCTCAAGCACCGCTGAACAGGGCCCTTCATCTCAAGCACTGCTCCGCTGGGCACCGCCGTCTCAAGCACCGCTGAACAGGGCCCTTCATCTCAAGCACCGCTGAACAGGGCACCGCCGTCTCAAGCACCGCTGAACAGGGCCCTTCATCTCAAGCACCGCTGAACAGGGCCCTTCATCTCAAGCACCACTGAACAGGGCACCGCCGTCTCAAGCACCGCTGAACAGGGCCCTTCATCTCAAGCACCGCTGAACAGGGCACCGCCGTCTCAAGCACCGCTGATCAGGGCCCTATATCACAAGAACATCTCCGCTGGGCACCGCCGTCTCAAGCACCGCTCCACTGGGCACCGCCGTCTCAAGCACCGCTGAACAGGGCCCTTCATCTCAAGCACCGCTGAACAGGGCACCGCCGTCTCAAGCACCGCTGAACAGGGCCCGTCATCTCAAGCACTGCTCCGCTGGGCACCGCCGTCTCAAGCACCGCTGAACAGGGCCCTTCATCTCAAGCACTGCTCCGCTGGGCACCGCCGTCTCAAGCACAGCTCCGCTGGGCACCACCGTCTCAAGCACCGCTGAACAGGGCCCTTCATCTCAAGCACCGCTGAACTGGGCCCTTCATCTAAAGCACCGCTGGCCCATTGGCGGAAGGGGCAGGCCCGCATCTGTGTCGGGCAGGGCTGCACGAAGCACTCTGGGCACTAGTCCCCCTCCAGTACCAGTGGAGACTGTTATCCACTTGAGAGACTCTGGCTTTGCACTCCCCAGGATGGCACAGTGGGCAACCCACCCACTGTAGAGACTTGAGAGACTGTGGCTTTGCACTCCCCAGGATATGGCAGTGGGCAACCCACCCACTGTAGAGACTTGAGAGACTGTGGCTTTGCACTCCACAGGATATGGCAGTGGGCAACCCACCCACTGTAGGGCAACCCACCCACTGTAGAGACTTGAGAGACTGTGGCTTTGCACTCCCCAGGATATGGCAGTGGGCAACCCACCCACTGTAGAGACTTGAGAGACTGTGGCTTTGCACTCCCCAGGATATGGCAGTGGGCAACCCACCCACTGTAGAGACTTGAGAGACTGTGGCTTTGCACTCCCCAGGATGGCACAGTGGCCATGGAGGCCCCTCGTGGATCTGGCGTCGTGGACTCATCTGGCTGAGGTGCCCCCCCTTCCCTTCCCCCTGAGGTGCCTGTAGTTTTCCTATCTGATGCCCCTGCAGTGTTCTCTCCGTTGGAGGCAGGTATCCTGTGTGGGCTTTGCCCATGTGTTTTGGCCCAGTGGCCCACGAACAATGGCTGATAGACATATCGGACTGGACAATTTATGTATATAAAATTATTGATGTTTGATATATTTTATACTCAGTCTTACAATATAATTCTATATTTATAATCATTTCCTTTTGCCTTTGCATTCTTCCGGGAGGTTTGGGGGTGTAACTGTGATGTGTTGCTATGCATTGATGTGTGTGTTGTAGTGGTTGAGGGTGAGGGTGGGTGTGTCGCATATGTGTGTCCCTGTAATTTTTTGCCTCCCCCTCCCCTGTGTCGTAGGTGCAGTACTCACCGTTGTCTTCTGCGCCAGCGTTCGTGCTCCTGGTAGAGGAGCAGGAAGACAATGGCTGGTAGGATGTGTAGTTCGGGTTCCATGCTGTCCAGATTCCTCGTGGGGTGTATGGAGGTGAGCGTTTTCCGTTTGAAATGGCTGTTTCCGCCGTGTTTTTATCGGCGGGGCTACCGCCCCGGAAAAGGTGGCAGATTGGTGGGTTGTGATAGGGTGGGTGGTACATTGTCTCCCGCCTGTCTGTTGGCGGTGACCGCCGCGCTGTTTGTTTGTCCCGCCGTGGCGGGCGGTGTGTTAAAGTGGCGGTCTCTGTTGGCGGTTTCCGCCAGGGTCGGAATTGCATTTTTTTTACCGCCAGCCTGTTGGCAGTTTGACCGCCGCTTTAACACCGACCGCCAGGGTTGGAATGACCCCCGTAGTGTTTCAAGTTGGTGAGAAACACCCTGTTGCCTTTGTCTGTGAAGTGAACGCCATCACTTCTATAAATTCAATCTATGTCAAAGCGCAGGTTGTTATTGTAGATAGAACCCATGTTATGGGCTCTGAGAAATGATGAAACAGTTGTATTTAAATGTTTCCTGGCATTGTCTATCTATGGACAGAATTTGATTGACCATTTCCATTTCTGCCTTTGGCATGTGTTGGAGAATGCCAAGGCAGTGTGAGAAAAAAGTGCCATTAATTGTGCAAAGGTGTCTTTCATTAGAATCTCCAGTTCTACAGCAGTAAATGTGCCCAGTTCCTTTGAGGTGAGGGGTTGGCAATCTCTAATGCTTTTTACTAAAGGCAGCAATTGATACCACTTTAAACACCTCTGGTCAAACCAACTAATGTCCACATTTGACAAACCCAGGTGCCTGTCAATGCCACTATTTTTAACATACTCACTAGCCCAAAACACAAATCTGTGACCTACAATCCACACTGAACATTCTGAAGGCAAGCAGGAATAGCTCATAGGAGAAGGCTGCACAAGAATGAAATATTTAAAAAATGAAAGGCAGTTAAAATAGAGAACAGCTGTTGTTTGACAAAAAGATACATTCCATTGGACGTTTTTAAAATGCAGATAGTTGAAATTAGGTTGTGATTTTTGAAAGTACGTAAGTATGTCTCTGATTGGCTGTGTTTTAAATATACAAGTAATTATTCTTGGAAATTGTTACATTTGCAAAGATTCAAGCACACCTGTGGAATTTCAGCTGCATGGTAATATGCAAATTGTAAAACATAAGCTACACTTTTGACCTAGTGCTTCTAGTGGGTTGCTATGGAAACCCTGCCAAAGGAGTGTTGGGGGAAGGCTATTAAAGACATAGGGCCTGATTACAACTTTGGAGGAGGTGTTAAGCCGTCCCAAATGTGACGGATATACCACCAGCCGTATTACGAGTTCCATAGGATACAATGGACTCGTAATACGGCTGGTGGTATATCCGTCACTTTACCGTCACTTTTGGGACGGATTAACACCTCCTCCAAAGTTGTAATCAGGCCCATAGTTCTCTATTCAACTGAAATCACACCCTTTTTCAGTTTTTTATACAACAATGATTAAGTGTTTTCCTAATGAGGAGTTGTTTTTAAAGAGTAATATAGCTGTAAAGTTTAGAAAAAAATAAGCTAGATACAAATTTCGACCCCCATAAATACTTGTGAATTAGTCGCAAAGTTACATTTAGCCCTCGCTGAATGTCATGAAAAATGTATGAATAATGATACATAGCCTTTCATTTTAAGTTCTTCACAGAGGTGAAGAAAGAGTTAAGAAACAATGGCCATTCTCAAGTGCAGTAAATAAATATATAAATGGAAGGGATCTTTTGATTCACTGCCTTTAGCAGTATCAGAGAGTGCAAAATTCAAAAGATTGCCATTAATGGTTGCTTTGTGTGAGAGTGGTATCCCATTCTTATGCTGAGTTTTAACATTTTCGGAGAGATTTTGAACTAACTAAGAAGAGCAGAAAAAGAAAGAATTTGACTAACCAACTCAATTTACAGGTATTTAAATTAGATTAAATCAGTAAAAAATGCAATTTAGAAAGTATATGTACATCTCAGGTTTACAACAAATTCTGTGAAATGTAGGGACTCTTGTTATATATTTCACAGATATATGTGTGATGTGCATATGTACCAAAATATTTTTGTTTAAATCTTGCAATTGTAGACTCCTTTATTCCATTGTAAATCAATACCACAAGTCCCAGAATTCATAGTAGCAATAGCAGAGTGCAATAGTATTTCATGCATGTGTGACTCTTATTATATATTTCACAGAGATATCTGTGATGTGCTTATGTACCGAAAGATTTTTGTTTAAATGTTGGCACTTGTAGACTATATACTTCAGGTCCCAGAATTTACCGTAAAACTAGTAGACTACAACACTATGGGGGTCATTACAACCCTGGCAGACGGTGTTAAAGCTGCGGTAATACCGCAAACAGTCCGGCGGACAAAAAAAGGGAATTATGACCCTGGCGGAAACCGCCAACAAAGACAGCCACTTTAACACACTGACCGCCACGGCGGTGCAAACAAGCAGCGCGGCGGTCGCCGCCAACAGACAGGCGGAAGACAATGTACCGCCCACAGTATAACAACCCGCCAATCCGCCACCTTTTCCGTGGCGGATTCACCGTGGATAAAAACACGGCGGAAACAGCTTTTGCTATGGGAAAACGCTCACCTGAACATATCAAACGAGGAACGATGACTACATGGAGCCGGAACTCCAAATACTCCCTGCCCTTGTGTTTCTGCTCCTCTACGGCCAACAGCTACGTAGGCGCCGAAGACAACGGTGAGTACTGCACCTACGACAAAGGGGAGAGGGGAGGCAAAAGTTAGGGGGACACCCACCAAACACCCCCACCCTCACATATTACAACATACACACCAATGCATTCACAAAAATCACAGTAACAACCCACAATCCCCCCGGAAAAATGAAAAGACAATGCGAAATTCGGTCAAACCTTGTAATGTGGCAATATACATGTCATACAAAAATATTCAGATATATCTTTGAAAATCAGTCATAAATATATACAATACGAGAAGTGGTGCAGATATGTAAATTACAATGTCCGTGCACCAACAGTCCAAAAATGCATGGGTGAGGCCCACAAAGGATACCTGACCAAAATCGGAGAGAACACTGCTGGGGCATCAGATTGAAATACTACAGGCACCTCAGAGGGAAGGGAAGGGGGGGCACCTCAGCCGGATGACTGCAAAGCCAGATCCACGACGGGGCTCCATGCCCATTGATGTATCCTGGGGAGTGCAAAGCCACAGTCTCTCAAGTCTCTACAGTGGGTGGCTTGCCCACTGTGCCATCCTGGGGAGTGCAAAGCCACAGTCTCACAAGTCTCTACCGTGGGTGGCTTGCCCACTGTGCCATCCTGAGGAGTGCAAAGCCACAGTCTCACAAGTCTCTACAGTGGGTGGCTTGCCCACTGTGCCATCCTGGGGAGTGCAAAGCCACAGTCTCACAAGTCTCTACAGTGGGTGGCTTGCCCACTGTTCAATCCTGGGGAGTGCAAAGCCACAGTCTCTCAAGTAGATGCAGGTCTCTACTGGTACTGGGGGGGACTGGTGCCCAGACTGGATGAGTCTCCCCGTGAAAGTTCCTGTCCTGTCACTGTCCCAGCTGCACATGGGATAAGGATGCCTGATGTGGCGGGCCATTCATTCCTACCCGGTGCTTGCCCTGTTCAGCGGTGCATTGCCATGGTGGTCTTTGCCCTGTTCAGTGGTGCCTTGACATGGCGGTTCTGGACTGTTCAGCGGTGCCTTGCCATGGCGGTCTTTGCCCTGTTCAGCGGTGCCTTGACTTGGCGGTTCTGGACTGTTCAGCGGTGCCTTGCCATGGCGGTCTTTGCCCTGTTCAGTGGTGCTTTGCCATGGCGGTCTTTGCCCTGTTCAGCGGTGCTTTGCCATGGCGGTCTTTGCCCTGTTCAGCGGTGCCTTGACATGGCGGTTCTGGACTGTTCAGCGGTGCCTTTCCATGGCGGTCTTTGCCCTGTTCAGTGGTGCCTTGACATGGCGGTTCTGGACTGTTCAGCGGTGCCTTGCCATGGCGGTCTTTGCCCTGTTCAGCAGTGCCTTGACATGGCAGTTCTGGACTGTTCAGCAGTGCCTTGCCATGGCGGTCTTTGCCCTGTTCAGCGGTGCTTTGCCATGGCGGTCTTTGCCCTGTTCAGCGATGCTTTGCCATGGCGGTCTTTGCCCTGTTCAGCGGTGCTTTGCCATGGCGGTTCCGGACTGTTCAGCGGTGCTTTGACATGGCGGTTCTGATACGGACATTGGTGTGTGGCATGACGTTCTCTACACTGGGCATTGGTGTGTGGCATGACGCTCTCTACACTGGGCATTGGTGTGTGGCATGACGTTCCATCATTGCCCAGCGGGGCTGTGGCAGCCGGGGCCCTCCAGGGCACTGACTCCGGCGGTGGCAGTGGTCTCCTGACCAGTGACGATACTCGGGCCCTCCTTGGCTGTGACTCCGGCAGTGGTCTCCTGACCAGTGACCATACTTGGGCCCTCCTGGGCACTGACTCTGGCGGTGGTCTCCTGGCCAGTGATGATACTCGGGCCCTCCTGGGCTGTGACTCCGGCGGTGGTCTCTGGACCAGTGATGATACTCGGGCCCTCCTGGGCTGTGACTCCGATGGTGGTCTCCTGACCAGTGACGATACTCGGGCCCTCCTGGGCTGTGACTCCGGCGGTGGTCTCTGGACCAGTGACGATACTCGGGCCCTCCTGGGCTGTGAATCCGGCGGTGGTCTCCTGACCAGTGACGATACTTGGGCCCTCCTGGGCTGTGACTCCGGCGGTGGTCTCTGGTCCAGTGACGACAGTGCTGGCGGTTGTGTGTCGACCGCCGGAAATGATGGCGCACTTTTCCGCCGTGACACTCACAACAGGCTGGGCAGACTTCCTCAGGCCCTTCTCCACCTTTGGTGGAGTCACAGCTGACTCTCCAATCCCCTTGGAACCCATGTCAGTTGTTTTCCCACCAGGAGTCTTAACACGGTCCCGTCGTCCACTCTCAAATTTCAGAGCCTTTACAGGGGGTGGGCTGCCAGTGCCTTGGCTCCGGGTCCTACTGCCTGCCCTGGTGGCCGGTGCACTCCACAAACCTTGAACAGGCACCACTGGTATTGGAGGCTTTTTGGCTGAGGCGCTACGACGGACTGATGATTTGGAGGGGGTGGGGTGGGGGCAAAAAGGTCAACGTTACAGAGGGACAGTTTCTGATGAACACTGGGATGGGTAGCTGGAGGGGGTCTGGGAGTGGAGGAAGAGGAGGTGGTTGTAGGAGGTGTCACTTTAGGTGTTTTGGGTGCAGGTACTGGAGGCTGTAATGAGGTGGATGGATGTTGGGTGAGTGATTGCCGGCGTTTGTGTACTTTGGGAGGGGGCGTCACAGACACACTGGGAGAGGACACAGGGGACGTGTAAATGGCAGTGGGGGTGGTGAGTGCAGGTGAGAGGCGTGTGGTGCTGGGTGTCCTTGTGCGGTTCATGGTGCCTGTAGATGTGGTGCATGCAGGTGTGTGTGTAGACGAGACTGGGAGGGAGGAGGGAGAAGAGGAGGAGGGGGACACAGTGGAGGCAGTGGATGTTGCTGTGTCTGTACGTGGGTGAGGCTTGCATGAGTGCCTGTAGTGTGTGTGGCGCCTATGTTTGCTTGAGCTACTTGTGTGTGTTGACTTGTGTGCATGCTGGTCTGTAGGTGTGCTTGGGATGGGCTGGGGTACAGGAGATTGGGTCTGGGTGGAGGAAGTTGGAGGGGGGAGGCTAGACACAGGGACAATGGCTGCCATCAGTGCTGAGGCCAGAGATTGCAGGGTTCGCTGAAGGACAGCCTGACCAGAATGAATGCCCTCCAGGAATGCATTACCGTGTTGCAACTCTCGTTCTACACCCTGGATGGCATTCACAATGGTAGACTGCCCAACAGTGAGTGACCTGAGGAGGTCAATGGCCTCCTCACAGAGGGCAGCAGGGGTGACTGGGGCAGGGCCTTAGGTGCCTGGGGCGAAGGTGATGCCCACCCTCCTGGGTGAGCGGGCACGGGGTGAACGCTGAGGGGCTGCTGGGAGGGCGGTGCTGGTAGGGGAGGTGGCGGCTGTACCTGTAGAGGTGGGGGGCACAGTTGGTGCCGCCACCACAAGGGAGCCCCCATCGGCGAACGAGTCCGTGTAGCTGCTTGGTGATCCGGTGGCCGACGTGAAGCTCCCCTCGCCCTCCGTCCCACTGGTGCATTCAGAGTCCGTGGTGTGGCCCTCCATGGCCATGTGGGATGCAGTTCCCTCGTGCTCCGGTGCCACTGTACCTCCGCCTGTTGATGTTGATGTACAAAAGGACAGGGAGAGCAGAAAAAGGGGGGGAGACAGAAGAAAGAGAGTTTTAGTGCATGGATTACCGCTACCGTTGGCGGACAAGACAGACGCAGCAGCCCCCTGCATTACGCCGTGCTCCTGCCCTCTGCACATGCAATTTCTGGGATATGGACTACATGGCAATGGTGGACATCTGCGCACATGTATGCCACAGGTACAACTGTACCTCGACTTGGCACTCTGCTGAGGTGGGGTAGAGTGCCACATGGCCTACATTACGGAGGGGCCTGGCCTACCTAACGCGCCCTGGCCTAGGGACACCCACAGCCCACCTCCCCCACCCAGACACCTCCACTGCACGCAAAGTCAGCAGAATGATGTTGTACTCACCCCCTTGTGTCTGCTGTGATGCCCTCAAGCGCCCATACAACTACGGGAAGGCCACCGCCAGGATCCGGAACATCAGGGGGGTCATGGTGCGACGGGCACCCCTCCCACGTTGGGAGGCCATCCCCAGCTGAGCCTCCGCCGCCTTCTTGCTGCAGCGGCCAATGTCCTCCCATCTCTTACGGCAGTGGGTGCCCTGTCTCTGGTGGGCCCCCAGGGTCCGGACCTCCTTGGCGATGGCACGCCATATGTCCCTCTTCTGGTGGGCGCTGACCTACATGACATGCACAAGGGAAGAGGAACAGTCATTACACTTTGATCGAACTAAAAAGGACACAAGTTAAAACCATACTACATGGGGCTGTCCTCACTGAATATCTGAGGAAAAACGCAGCACCAAATGGGCTGATCATCACTACTGAACCGCTTCTTCCTAGAAGATAAAGAATTTAGAAAAGACTGGTCATTAATAGCCTGGAAGTGCACACGTGATTGGTTAATCCTAATCATTAAGACAGCCACCAGACTATCAGATACCCTAATGATTCAAATCAAAGCGGCAGAAAGTAACCTAAAAACTGGACTTGCAGCCGCGGCATTTAAGAAGAAACTAGAAGAAACTAATAAGACAATCGGTGAGTTCAAAGACTACTTGACTCACCGTAAAATTGCCAAATTCCAGAAAGATCTGGACAGGTTCTCCCTAGAGAGAGTACATCCCTACTCCAGGGAAGATTTTGTAGCCCAATCCTCTTTGCCTTCCGACACCTCCTCGGGGGGTTACTCCAGTTCAGACTCCGACTCTAACCGAACACAACCAACACGGCCAAGGCGGGGTAGGAGGGGGAATACTCGGAATAACTGGCCTACGCCATTCACAGGCCCACCACCCCCGCTGCTGAACATACCTCCCTGGGGATGGCCCTCCCCTTATGGGCCACCCAACCAATTCCAAGCCCCACTATATCCCCAGTCACAAACGACGTGGTCTTATCCCAATGTTCCTTTTTTTGGGAGAGGCCCCGGACGGGGAAGGGGCAGGAAAAAGGGAGTCAGTTGGAACCTAAAGGAGGGACCAACAGACGACGAATCCCCCAGCACCAGCAGAACGTAACTAAGGGGTCCACTACTGTCGTCAACTTAAGCTCACGAGTGCTAAATACTAACGAACTCCAAGCCTTAGAGAAAGGTCTGGGTTTCGTCCCCACCCCAAAACTTGACGTCTTTAAATTAAGGATATAACTAGCAGAGTTCTTTCGGAAGATCAGGCTTAGAACCTTCTTTCTCCAGAACCCCGAACCCAACCCGGAACGTGATCAAAACACTGGGCTACGTCCCAAATCCAAATTTACTCCCACCTCCCACCTCATGCCACCCGAAGTCTTGGCATTTGAAAAATCGGTGAGCAGGAGGATTGACGATCTACAGAAGACTCAGAGGGAGTCTTTCCACAACATCAGCACTGAAGAACTTTCAGCCCTCCACGACCTTAGTAACGACTCTTCCATCACTATCAAACCAGCCGACAAGGGCGGGTCTATAGTAATAATGCCCACAGTGATGTACAATTCTGAATGCCTACGCCTACTAAATAATGACCATCACTACAAGAGACTATCAAGGGACCCAACAGAAGAGGTCAGGGAAGAGATCACTTTCCTTGTAGACAAGGGCATGAGCAATGGTTGGATCACCAAACATGAGGCCTCCTTCCTCACTCAACCTGATCCAAAAACTCCGTATTTCTATATTCTGCCCAAAATCCACAAGGACAAGCATCCACCCCCGGGGAGACCAATTGTTTCCGGGATTGGTTCTTTGCTGGAACCTCTGTCGCAATTCTGCGACTGGTTTCTTCAACCTTTCGTGAAACAAATTCCCACCTACCTAAAAGACACAACAGACGTGCTCTCCCTTTTAAACACCTTAGAATTTGACAAAGATAGCGAACATCTCATGACATTGGATGTGGAGTCGCTATACACCAATATTCCACAAGAAGCAACTCTCGAAGTGGTCAGCGATCTATTAAATAAGGGCACCTGGAATTACATCACCCCTCCAGAATTCATCCTGGATTTAGCCCATTTAGCTCTCACCAGAAATTTCTTTGAGTTCGACAAGAACTTCTTCTTACAGATCCAGGGCACCTCAATGGGGAGCACCTTTGCACCCAGCCTGGCATGCCTATACGTGGATCACTTCGAGAAAGCAATGGTACTTACTGAAGAAAACCAATATATCAACCATATCAGGTTATGGAAAAGATATATCGATGACATCCTGATTATCTGGAGAGGTACAAGGGAAGAAGCAACCATCTTCATCACGTGGCTTAACACCCTTAATCCCTTTCTAAGATTCACAGCCACAGTAGGCAACCCGGCAGTCTCCTTTCTCGACCTACTAATAACTGAGAGAAATGGCTCCCTTATAACAGAAGTGTATTACAAGCCCACTGATAGGAACACTCTCCTCCAGTTTCAGAGCTTTCATCCACGCTCCCTCAGGGAAAACCTCCCAGTGGGGCAATACCTCCGCCTTAGACGGAACTGTACGGAACTAACGGACTACAAAAAGCATGCTCAGCTACTTAGTGGCAAACTTCGAGCAAGAGGATACCCGGATCACCTATTGAGGAGAGCAGATAAACGGGCCCGTGTGAGCCCCAGAGACACTCTACTGCACCCAAGCAGTCGAAGCAGTAAGGGGAACCCCTTGATCTGTGTGACCACATTCAACCCAGCGTCCAACATGATCAAAAAGATAATAAATGAAGACTGGAAAATCCTCACCTCTGGTGATCTCCCTTTTGAGATCCCCATGAATGCCTACAGAAAGGCAAAAAGCATCCGGGATATGATCGTGCACACCCGCCCTCGGATAAATCCCACCACAAGCAGACAGAAGACCCTCTGGGACCTTCCCCCTCCCAAAGGACATTACCCTTGCGGCAATTGCAGTGTTTGCACCTTTACTAAGAAAACCCTCACACTTGACTTGGGATTACAAACACCCTGGGAACTTAGGCAACTAACGAACTGCAACAGTAAAAATGTGGTGTATATGATCACATGCCCTTGTGACAAGAAATACATTGGGATGACGACACAAAGAGTGGGCACACGCATCTGCGAGCATAGAAGCACCATCCAGTGCAAAAGAGATGCCACAATACTCACAGAGCACTATATCTCCAGCAATCACCATCCTGATGATATGCAGTGGGTGGTACTGGATCAACTTAAATCCACAGCAATCAATGCCAAACACAAGCTCCTAATGTATGAACAGAGATGGATTTGGAGGCTGCGAACAGACACCCTAGGACTGAATGACAATATTCAATGGTCAGCTCTATGCTGATGACTTAAAATACCAAAAATGAGACCTCTGTTCTATGACAACCCACCTAGGATCATAACTAGTATTAGATAACTTGACTGACATTCCTCGAGCCCTGCTTATCCCCATTGCGGGACCTATTAATTTTCATACTTGTGTATCATAACCTTACCTGACCTACCAGAGCAGTTCCCCCCACCCCTAGTAGACTAGCCATTGTCGTTCTTTCACCCTTCCTTTCCCCCCCCCTTGTTTTTTCCCCCCCTCCTTTTCTTTCTTTTCTATTTTCTAAACATCATCTGGATTCCCCTCACTCCCCGCCCCTGGGGTTTGTCTCCCTCCTTTCTTTCCATATTTTTCTTCCTCTTCTTTCCCCCTCCTCCCCCCACCTCGTCTTATCCTTCCTGCCTTCTCTGTCCATAACCTCCTCTCCCCTTCCCTGCTTTAAAGCCCCCCTTTTTTAAAAAATTTCCCCTTTTTTCTATTCATTTCATCTCCCTCGGTCTTTCTTTCCCTTCTTCTTCCCAGGCTTTCCTTTTTTCCCCCCCTTTTTTCCCCCCCCCCCACTTTCTCCTCTCTTTCTTTCCTTTTTTCTATTCATTTCATCTCCCTCGGTCTTTCTTTCCCTTTTTCTTCCCAGGCTTTCCTTGTTTCCCCCCCTTCTTTTTCCCCCCTCCACTTTCTCCTCTCTTTCTTTCTTTCTTCCCCCCTACCCTTCTGCTCTCTTCCCCTTCGTCCTATCCTTTACCCCGTCTTTCTATTTAAGCCCCAGCGCTGTTCCCCGCCCTTAGTCCCGCATTGCCAGTCTCCCTTCTTCTCCTCTTTCTCTCCCTTCCTCTCTTTTATTGTTTTGCCCCCCTCTTTAGTGTTCCTCCTCTTCCCCTGTTTCCCCCCCCTTTCTTTCCCCCTTCCCGTTCTTTTTCTCTCTTTTCTTTCTCCTGGTCGCCCTCCTTGGACGACCAGGCCCTTTCCCCCCGTGGACTCACTTCCCCAGAGTCCCACGGGTCCAGTGGCGCGCCGCGCATTGTGAGACGCGTCACTGCAGGACGGTCGCCCGTGCGCGCTAGCCGCGCCACGGGCGGGGCGTCCTGTTCCTCCTCACTGTCACCATACGCGACGCTCCCTGCGGGGCCCCGTATCCGGGTGCCCCCGCGGGGCGGTGCGCTTTACTTAGACCAATCGGGGCCCCTGAGGCTCTGCACCCCGCACAGCCCCCGAGGGGGCGCGGCTTTTCCCGACGCACTGGGTTCTTCGACGCGCAGCACACCTGAGTGTAACTACCGGGCACCGCCCCTGACCTCTGCAGCTCCGCATCGATTGGCTTGAGCTCCTCATAAAGACCTGGCAAGTCGGTCAGACAGTACCAGAGCGGCCTGGCTCCGGCACGTAGGTACCCCCCATGGTATTCCCTTTGGCGTGGTAAGTGTGGGCTATTTTGGCCCGGGAAATCTTCTTTTTCTTTTCCTTTCATTGCTACCGGTCATCCTTCTGGTAGCCTCTTCTATCTGTATTTCCTCTGCTTTATTTCTTTTTCCTTTTTTCCTTTTCTTCCTTCTCCTTTTTCTTTTTCTTTTTTTCACTGTGACATTCCTTCTCTCTCTCTCCTTACCTAGATCTTTCTCTTTACCTTTTCACCCCTTGCCCTTTCCTTCCCTCACTAACCTGCCCTATTGGCTTCCCCCTGATTGTAACGCACCCTGCACAGTTTCCTCCTTTCTGCTAGCACACTATGCGTCCTTAGCTCTCTTTCTTATCCTTGTCCCCTCTTGCTAAACCCTTAATCTCCTCAGAATGTGACTACAAGGGAAACCCCCCCCCCGGTTCTAGCCAGACCAGAGGCAATACGCCCCCAGCTCCGGGGTAAGTCACAATTGCATGCATGTGTGAGTGCATTTTTTCATTTTCACACTGATTGCTGTGTCGTGTGCTGTGGTTTGCCACCTCTCTGTCACTCTGAATTAATTGTGATTTATTTATCATTTACTATAGGCCTACCCCACCGTGAACTACCTGTTCAGGTAGGACACACACTTTCACTTTGAGCACCGCACTTATTACAGGTGCTCCGACCCTGACGAATGCCCCTGACCCACCAGCACTTAGTGAGGGCAGAAACATGTTGGTCATGTTCAACCCCTTTTAGACTCCAAGAGACATTATCCTCTAACGAGCCTTCCCCCTTAGTTTTAGTCTTACCAACATGCACCACCATTAAAACTAACAAGAGCCACCGGTGACATGTTAGGTAATTTTATTATTCACCCCCTCTGGATCACTGTAACTATCCAGTCAATTCAATTTCAGCACTCCCTCTGGTTCTTTTAACCAGAGGTCGAGTCCGCCTGAGTAGTATCATCTTACTTAGGTGGGGCTAGGTGGTCATATGATGAAGCAAGACACTATTATGTGTGTGAGACCACCTAGTCCGTAAAGGAAAATCCCCTGCTACTCCTGTAGGGCAACACAGCACCCCCTATCAAGCAACCTAATGCAACCAGGAACTGGTTAAAGACTAACCCAGTCTTACCCCCTGTTCCTACTACCCCACACCTTTTGTGATTACTTAGTTTCTTTTGGGAGGCGGTGTGGGTTAGCCTTGCTTCCCTTGCTCTCTTTCTGTGTATTTGTAGTTAGCGCAGCAGCCAGCTGTGAGAGTCTTGTTCTATAAACCCTGTGACAGACGCACAGGTCAACTAGAAACCTCTGCCATACTCCTCTGGGTATGGCTGAAGGACTTGCCTTCAGCGAGGAGGAGCTCCAGGCCATCCTCGCAGCACCCTCACTTTTAGGAGATTCTTCACTTTCCAAGACAATAGCCCAATTAGGGGACTGGGACACTTTGATCGAACTAAAAAGGACACAAGTTAAAACCATACTACATGGGGCTGTCCTCACTGAATATCTGAGGAAAAACGCAGCACCAAATGGGCTGATCATCACTACTGAACCGCGTATCTTCCTAGAAGATAAAGAATTTAGAAAAGACTGGTCATTAATAGCCTGGAAGTGCACACGTGATTGGTTAATCCTAATCATTAAGACAGCCACCAGACTATCAGATACCCTAATGATTCAAATCAAAGCGGCAGAAAGTAACCTAAAAACTGGACTTGCAGCCGCGGCATTTAAGAAGAAACTAGAAGAAACTAATAAGACAATCGGTGAGTTCAAAGACTACTTGACTCACCGTAAAATTGCCAAATTCCAGAAAGATCTGGACAGGTTCTCCCTAGAGAGAGTACATCCCTACTCCAGGGAAGATTTTGTAGCCCAATCCTCTTTGCCTTCCGACACCTCCTCGGGGGGTTACTCCAGTTCAGACTCCGACTCTAACCGGACACAACCAACACGGCCAAGGCGGGGTAGGAGGGGGAATACTCGGAATAACTGGCCTACGCCATTCACAGGCCCACCACCCCCGCTGCTGAACATACCTCCCTGGGGATGGCCCTCCCCTTATGGGCCACCCAACCAATTCCAAGCCCCACTATATCCCCAGTCACAAACGACGTGGTCTTATCCCAATGTTCCTTTTTTTGGGAGAGGCCCCGGACGGGGAAGGGGCAGGAAAAAGGGAGTCAGTTGGAACCTAAAGGAGGGACCAACAGACGACGAATCCCCCAGCACCAGCAGAACGTAACTAAGGGGTCCACTACTGTCGTCAACTTAAGCTCACGAGTGCTAAATACTAACGAACTCCAAGCCTTGGAGAAAGGTCTGGGTTTCGTCCCCACCCCAAAACTTGACGTCTTTAAATTAAGGATAGAACTAGCAGAGTTCTTTCGGAAGATCAGGCTTAGAACCTTCTTTCTCCAGAACCCCGAACCCAACCCGGAACGTGATCAAAACACTGGGCTACGTCCCAAATCCAAATTTACTCCCACCTCCCACCTCATGCCACCCGAAGTCTTGGCATTTGAAAAATCGGTGAGCAGGAGGATTGACGATCTACAGAAGACTCAGAGGGAGTCTTTCCACAACATCAGCACTGAAGAACTTTCAGCCCTCCACGACCTTAGTAACGACTCTTCCATCACTATCAAACCAGCCGACAAGGGCGGGTCTATAGTAATAATGCCCACAGTGATGTACAATTCTGAATGCCTACGCCTACTAAATAATGACCATTACTACAAGAGACTATCAAGGGACCCAACAGAAGAGGTCAGGGAAGAGATCACTTTCCTTGTAGACAAGGGCATGAGCAATGGTTGGATCACCAAACATGAGGCCTCCTTCCTCACTCAACCTGATCCAAAAACTCCGTATTTCTATATTCTGCCCAAAATCCACAAGGACAAGCATCCACCCCCGGGGAGACCAATTGTTTCCGGGATTGGTTCTTTGCTGGAACCTCTGTCGCAATTCTGCGACTGGTTTCTTCAACCTTTCGTGAAACAAATTCCCACCTACCTAAAAGACACAACAGACGTGCTCTCCCTTTTAAACACCTTAGAATTTGACAAAGATAGCGAACATCTCATGACATTGGATGTGGAGTCGCTATACACCAATATTCCACAAGAAGCAACTCTCGAAGTGGTCAGCGATCTATTAAATAAGGGCACCTGGAATTACATCACCCCTCCAGAATTCATCCTGGATATAGCCCATTTAGCTCTCACCAGAAATTTCTTTGAGTTCGACAAGAACTTCTTCTTACAGATCCAGGGCACCTCAATGGGGAGCACCTTTGCACCCAGCCTGGCATGCCTATACGTGGATCACTTTGAGAAAGCAATGGTACTTACTGAAGAAAACCCATATATCAACCATATCAGGTTATGGAAAAGATATATCGATGACATCCTGATTATCTGGAGAGGTACAAGGGAAGAAGCAACCATCTTCATCACGTGGCTTAACACCCTTAATCCCTTTCTAAGATTCACAGCCACAGTAGGCAACCCGGCAGTCTCCTTTCTCGACCTACTAATAACTGAGAGAAATGGCTCCCTTATAACAGAAGTGTATTACAAGCCCACTGATAGGAACACTCTCCTCCAGTTTCAGAGCTTTCATCCACGCTCCCTCAGGGAAAACCTCCTAGTGGGGCAATACCTCCGCCTTAGACGGAACTGTACGGAACTAACGGACTACAAAAAGCATGCTCAGCTACTTAGTGGCAAACTTCGAGCAAGAGGATACCCGGATCACCTATTGAGGAGAGCAGATAAACAGGCCCGTGTGAGCCCCAGAGAGACTCTACTGCACCCAAGCAGTCGAAGCAGTAAGGGGAACCCCTTGATCTGTGTGACCACATTCAACCCAGCGTCCAACATGATCAAAAAGATAATAAATGAAGACTGGAAAATCCTCACCTCTGGTGGTCTCCCTTTTGAGATCCCCATGAATGCCTACAGAAAGGCAAAAAGCATCCGGGATATGATCGTGCACACCCGCCCTCGGATAAATCCCACCACAAGCAGACAGAAGACCCTCTGGGACCTTCCCCCTCCCAAAGGACATTACCCTTGCGGCAATTGCAGTGTTTGCACCTTTTCTAAGAAAACCCTCACACTTGACTTGGGATTACAAACACCCTGGGAGCTTAGGCAACTAACGAACTGCAACAGTAAAAATGTGGTGTATATGATCACATGCCCTTGTGACAAGAAATACATTGGGATGACGACACGAAGAGTGGGCACACGCATCTGCGAGCATAGAAGCACCATCCGGTGCAAAAGAGATGCCACAAGACTCACAGAGCACTATGGCCCTCATTACGACCCTGGCGGTTTGTAACCGCCAGGGCCGCTGGACGCGGAGGCACCGCCGACAGGCCGGCGGTGCCCCGCAGGGCATTCTGACCACGGTGGTTTGGCCGTGGTCAGAAAGGGGAAACTGGCGGTCTCCCGCCAGTTTCCCGCTGCCCCTTTGAATCCTCCAAGGCGGCGCAGCTCGCTGCGCCGCCGAGGGGATTCTGACACCCCCTACCGCCATCCGGTTCCTGGCGGTTCGCCCGCCAGGAACAGGATGGCGGTAGGGGGTGTCGCGGGGCCCCTGGGGGCCCCTGCCGTGCCCATGCCAATGGCATGGGCACGGCAGGGGCCCCCGTAAGAGGGCCCCACTTTGTATTTCACTGTCTGCATTGCAGACAGTGAAATACGCGACGGGTGCCACTGCACCCGTCGCACCTTCCCACTCCGCCGGCTCGATTCCGAGCCGGCGTCCTCGTGGGAAGGTTGTTTCCCGCTGGGCTGGTGGGCGGCCTTAAGGCGGCCGCCCGACCGCCCAGCGGGAAACTCAGAATGCCGGCCGCGGTCTTCAGACCGCGGTGCGGTATTCCTGCGGCGCAACTTTGGCGGGCAGCCTCCGCCGCCCGTCAAAGTTGTAATGAGGGCCTATATCTCCAGCAATCACCATCCTGATGATATGCAGTGGGTGGTACTGGATCAACTTAAATCCACAGCAATCAATGCCAAACACAAGCTCCTAATGTATGAACAGAGATGGATCTGGAGGCTGCGAACAGACACCCTAGGACTGAATGACAATATTCAATGGTCAGCTCTATGCTGATGACTTAAAATACCAAAAATGAGACCTCTGTTCTATGACAACCCACCTAGGATCATAACTAGTATTAGATAACTTGACTGACATTCCTCGAGCCCTGCTTATCCCCATTGCGGGACCTATTAATTTTCATACTTGTGTATCATAACCTTACCTGACCTACCAGAGCAGTTCCCCCCACCCCTAGTAGACTAGCCATTGTCGTTCTTTCACCCTTCCTTTCCCCCCCCTTGTTTTTTTCCCCCTCTCCTTTTCTTTCTTTTCCATTTTCTAAACATCATCTGGATTCCCCCCACTCCCCGCCCCTGGGGTTTGTCTCCCTCCTTTCTTTCCATATTTTTCTTCCTCTTCTTTCCCCCTCCTTCCCCCCCCTCGTCTTATCCTTCCTGCCTTCTCTGTCCATAACCTCCTCTCCCCTTCCCTGCTTTAAAGCCCCCCTTTTTTTAAAAATTTCCCCTTTTTTCTATTCATTTCATCTCCCTCGGTCTTTCTTTCCCTTCTTCTTCCCAGGCTTTCCTTTTTTCCCCCCCTTTTTTCCCCCCCCCCCCCACTTTCTCCTCTCTTTCTTTCCTTTTTTTCTATTCATTTCATCTCCCTCGGTCTTTCTTTCCCTTTTTCTTCCCAGACTTTCCTTGTTTCCCCCCTTCTTTTTCCCCCCCTCCACTTTCTCCTCTCTTTCTTTCTTTCTTCCCCCCTACCCTTCTGCTCTCTTCCCCTTCGTCCTCTCCTTTACCCCGTCTTTCTATTTTAGCCCCAGCGCTGTTCCCCGCCCTTAGTCCCGCATTGCCAGTCTCCCTTCTTCTCCTCTTTCTCTCCCTTCCTCTCTTTTATTGTTTTGCCCCCCTCTTTAGTGTTCCCCCTCTTCCCCTGTTTCCCCCCCCCTTTCTTTCCCCCTTCCCGTTCTTTTTCTCTCTTTTCTTTCTCCTGGTCGCCCTCCTTGGACGACCAGGCCCTTTCCCCCCGTGGGACTCACTTCCCCAGAGTCCCACGGGTCCAGTGGCGCGCCGCGCATTGCGAGACGCGTCACTGCAGGACGGTCGCCCGTGCGCGCTAGCCGCGCCACGGGCGGGGCGTCCTGTTCCTCCTCACTGTCACCATACGTGACGCTCCCCGCGGGGCCCCGTATCCGGGTGCCCCCGCGGGGCGGTGCGCTTTACTTAGACCAATCGGGGCCCCTGAGGCTCCGCACCCCGCACAGCCCCCGAGGGGGCGCGGCTTTTCCCGACGCACTGGGTTCTTCGACACGCAGCACACCTGAGTGTAACTACCGGGCACCGCCCCTGACCCCTGCAGCTCCGCATCGATTGGCTTGAGCTCCTCATAAAGACCTGGCAAGTCGGTCAGACAGTACCAGAGCGGCCTGGCTCCGGCACGTAGGTACCCCCCATGGTATTCCCTTTGGCGTGGTAAGTGTGGGCTATTTTGGCCCGGGAAATCTTCTTTTTCTTTTCCTTTCATTGCTACCGGTCATCCTTCTGGTAGCCTCTTCTATCTGTATTTCCTCTGCTTTCTTTCTTTTTCCTTTTTTCCTTTTCTTCCTTCTTCTTTTTCTTTTTCTTTTTTTCACTGTGACATTCCTTCTCTCTCTCTCCTTACCTAGATCTTTCTCTTTACCTTTTCACCCCTTGCCCTTTCCTTACCTCACTAACCTGCCCTATTGGCTTCCCCCTGACTGTAGCGCACCCTGAGCAGTTTCCTCCTTTCTGCTAGCACACTATGCGTCCTTAGCTCTCTTTCTTCTCCTTGTCCCCTCTTGCTAAACCCTTAATCTCCTCAGAGTGTGACTACAAGGGAAACCCCCCCCCCCGGTTCTAGCCAGACCAGAGGCAATACGCCCCCAGCTCCGGGGTAAGTCACAATTGCACGCATGTGTGAGTGCATTTTTTCATTTTCACACTGATTGCTGTGTCGTGTGCTGTGGTTTGCCACCTCTCTGTCACTCTGAATTAATTGTGATTTATTTATCATTTACTATAGGCCTACCCCACCGTGAACTACCTGTTCAGGTAGGACACACACTTTCACTTTGAGCACCGCACTTATTACAGGTGCTCC
The DNA here is from genome assembly GCF_031143425.1 of Pleurodeles waltl. Taxonomy (NCBI): domain Eukaryota; kingdom Metazoa; phylum Chordata; class Amphibia; order Caudata; family Salamandridae; genus Pleurodeles; species Pleurodeles waltl. The sequence continues at coordinate 1,608,373,020 of NC_090444.1, forward strand.
GACCCTGACGAATGCCCCTGACCCACCAGCACTTAGTGAGGGCAGAAACATGTTGGTCATGTTCAACCCCTTTTAGACTCCAAGAGACAGAATCCTCTAACGAGCCTTCCCCCTTAGTTTTAGTCTTACCAACATGCACCACCATTAAAACTAACAAGAGCCACCGGTGACATGTTAGGTAATTTTATTATTCACCCCCTCTGGATCACTGTAACTATCCAGTCAATTCAATTTCAGCACTCCCTCTGGTTCTTTTAACCAGAGGTCGAGTCCGCCTGAGTAGTATCATCTTACTTAGGTGGGGCTAGGTGGTCATATGATGAAGCAAGACACTATTATGTGTGTGAGACCACCTAGTCCGTAAAGGAAAATCCCCTGCTACTCCTGTAGGGCAACACAGCACCCCCTATCAAGCAACCTAATGCAACCAGGAACTGGTTAAAGACTAACCCAGTCTTACCCCCTGTTCCTACTACCCCACACCTTTTGTGATTACTTAGTTTCTTTTGGGAGGCGGTGTGGGTTAGCCTTGCTTCCCTTGCTCTCTTTCTGTGTATTTGTAGTTAGCGCAGCAGCCAGCTGTGAGAGTCTTGTTCTATAAACCCTGTGAAAGACGCACAGGTCAACTAGAAACCTCTGCCATACTCCTCTGGGTATGGCTGAAGGACTTGCCTTCAGCGAGGAGGAGCTCCAGGCCATCCTCGCAGCACTCTCACTTTTAGGAGATTCTTCACTTTCCAAGACAATAGCCCAATTAGGGGACTGGGACACTTTGATCGAACTAAAAAGGACACAAGTTAAAACCATACTACGTGGGGCTGTCCTCACTGAATATCTGAGGAAAAACGCAGCACCAAATGGGCTGATCATCACTACTGAACCGCGTATCTTCCTAGAAGATAAATAATTTAGAAAAGACTGGTCATTAATAGCCTGGAAGTGCACACGTGATTGGTTAATCCTAATCATTAAGACAGCCACCAGACTATCAGATACCCTAATGATTCAAATCAAAGCGGCAGAAAGTAACCTAAAAACTGGACTTGCAGCCGCGGCATTTAAGAAGAAACTAGAAGAAACTAATAAGACAATCGGTGAGTTCAAAGACTACTTGACTCACCGTAAAATTGCCAAATTCCAGAAAGATCTGGACAGGTTCTCCCTAGAGAGAGTACATCCCTACTCCAGGGAAGATTTTGTAGCCCAATCCTCTTTGCCTTCCGACACCTCCTCGGGGGGTTACTCCAGTTCAGACTCCGACTCTAACCGGACACAACCAACACGGCCAAGGCGGGGTAGGAGGGGGAATACTCGGAATAACTGGCCTACGCCATTCACAGGCCCACCACCCCCGCTGCTGAACATACCTCCCTGGGGATGGCCCTCCCCTTATGGGCCACCCAACCAATTCCAAGCCCCACTATATCCCCAGTCACAAACGACGTGGTCTTATCCCAATGTTCCTTTTTTTGGGAGAGGCCCCGGACGGGGAAGGGGCAGGAAAAAGGGAGTCAGTTGGAACCTAAAGGAGGGACCAACAGACGACGAATCCCCCAGCACCAGCAGAACGTAACTAAGGGGTCCACTACTGTCGTCAACTTAAGCTCACGAGTGCTAAATACTAACGAACTCCAAGCCTTGGAGAAAGGTCTGGGTTTCGTCCCCACCCCAAAACTTGACGTCTTTAAATTAAGGATAGAACTAGCAGAGTTCTTTCGGAAGATCAGGCTTAGAACCTTCTTTCTCCAGAACCCCGAACCCAACCCGGAACGTGATCAAAACACTGGGCTACGTCCCAAATCCAAATTTACTCCCACCTCCCACCTCATGCCACCCGAAGTCTTGGCATTTGAAAAATCGGTGAGCAGGAGGATTGACGATCTACAGAAGACTCAGAGGGAGTCTTTCCACAACATCAGCACTGAAGAACTTTCAGCCCTCCACGACCTTAGTAACGACTCTTCCATCACTATCAAACCAGCCGACAAGGGCGGGTCTATAGTAATAATGCCCACAGTGATGTACAATTCTGAATGCCTACGCCTACTAAATAATGACCATTACTACAAGAGACTATCAAGGGACCCAACAGAAGAGGTCAGGGAAGAGATCACTTTCCTTGTAGACAAGGGCATGAGCAATGGTTGGATCACCAAACATGAGGCCTCCTTCCTCACTCAACCTGATCCAAAAACTCCGTATTTCTATATTCTGCCCAAAATCCACAAGGACAAGCATCCACCCCCGGGGAGACCAATTGTTTCCGGGATTGGTTCTTTGCTGGAACCTCTGTCGCAATTCTGCGACTGGTTTCTTCAACCTTTCGTGAAACAAATTCCCACCTACCTAAAAGACACAACAGACGTGCTCTCCCTTTTAAACACCTTAGAATTTGACAAAGATAGCGAACATCTCATGACATTGGATGTGGAGTCGCTATACACCAATATTCCACAAGAAGCAACTCTCGAAGTGGTCAGCGATCTATTAAATAAGGGCACCTGGAATTACATCACCCCTCCAGAATTCATCCTGGATATAGCCCATTTAGCTCTCACCAGAAATTTCTTTGAGTTCGACAAGAACTTCTTCTTACAGATCCAGGGCACCTCAATGGGGAGCACCTTTGCACCCAGCCTGGCATGCCTATACGTGGATCACTTTGAGAAAGCAATGGTACTTACTGAAGAAAACCCATATATCAACCATATCAGGTTATGGAAAAGATATATCGATGACATCCTGATTATCTGGAGAGGTACAAGGGAAGAAGCAACCATCTTCATCACGTGGCTTAACACCCTTAATCCCTTTCTAAGATTCACAGCCACAGTAGGCAACCCGGCAGTCTCCTTTCTCGACCTACTAATAACTGAGAGAAATGGCTCCCTTATAACAGAAGTGTATTACAAGCCCACTGATAGGAACACTCTCCTCCAGTTTCAGAGCTTTCATCCACGCTCCCTCAGGGAAAACCTCCTAGTGGGGCAATACCTCCGCCTTAGACGGAACTGTACGGAACTAACGGACTACAAAAAGCATGCTCAGCTACTTAGTGGCAAACTTCGAGCAAGAGGATACCCGGATCACCTATTGAGGAGAGCAGATAAACGGGCCCGTGTGAGCCCCAGAGAGACTCTACTGCACCCAAGCAGTCGAAGCAGTAAGGGGAACCCCTTGATCTGTGTGACCACATTCAACCCAGCGTCCAACATGATCAAAAAGATAATAAATGAAGACTGGAAAATCCTCACCTCTGGTGGTCTCCCTTTTGAGATCCCCATGAATGCCTACAGAAAGGCAAAAAGCATCCGGGATATGATCGTGCACACCCGCCCTCGGATAAATCCCACCACAAGCAGACAGAAGACCCTCTGGGACCTTCCCCCTCCCAAAGGACATTACCCTTGCGGCAATTGCAGTGTTTGCACCTTTTCTAAGAAAACCCTCACACTTGACTTGGGATTACAAACACCCTGGGAGCTTAGGCAACTAACGAACTGCAACAGTAAAAATGTGGTGTATATGATCACATGCCCTTGTGACAAGAAATACATTGGGATGACGACACGAAGAGTGGGCACACGCATCTGCGAGCATAGAAGCACCATCCGGTGCAAAAGAGATGCCACAAGACTCACAGAGCACTATGGCCCTCATTACGACCCTGGCGGTTTGTAACCGCCAGGGCCGCTGGACGCGGAGGCACCGCCGACAGGCCGGCGGTGCCCCGCAGGGCATTCTGACCACGGTGGTTTGGCCGTGGTCAGAAAGGGGAAACTGGCGGTCTCCCGCCAGTTTCCCGCTGCCCCTTTGAATCCTCCAAGGCGGCGCAGCTCGCTGCGCCGCCGAGGGGATTCTGACACCCCCTACCGCCATCCGGTTCCTGGCGGTTCGCCCGCCAGGAACAGGATGGCGGTAGGGGGTGTCGCGGGGCCCCTGGGGGCCCCTGCCGTGCCCATGCCAATGGCATGGGCACGGCAGGGGCCCCCGTAAGAGGGCCCCACTTTGTATTTCACTGTCTGCATTGCAGACAGTGAAATACGCGACGGGTGCCACTGCACCCGTCGCACCTTCCCACTCCGCCGGCTCGATTCCGAGCCGGCGTCCTCGTGGGAAGGTTGTTTCCCGCTGGGCTGGTGGGCGGCCTTAAGGCGGCCGCCCGCCCGCCCAGCGGGAAACTCAGAATGCCGGCCGCGGTCTTCAGACCGCGGTGCGGTATTCCTGCGGCGCAACTTTGGCGGGCAGCCTCCGCCGCCCGTCAAAGTTGTAATGAGGGCCTATATCTCCAGCAATCACCATCCTGATGATATGCAGTGAGTGGTACTGGATCAACTTAAATCCACAGCAATCAATGCCAAACACAAGCTCCTAATGTATGAACAGAGATGGATCTGGAGGCTGCGAACAGACACCCTAGGACTGAATGACAATATTCAATGGTCAGCTCTATGCTGATGACTTAAAATACCAAAAATGAGACCTCTGTTCTATGACAACCCACCTAGGATCATAACTAGTATTAGATAACTTGACTGACATTCCTCGAGCCCTGCTTATCCCCATTGCGGGACCTATTAATTTTCATACTTGTGTATCATAACCTTACCTGACCTACCAGAGCAGTTCCCCCCACCCCTAGTAGACTAGCCATTGTCGTTCTTTCACCCTTCCTTTCCCCCCCCTTGTTTTTTTCCCCCTCTCCTTTTCTTTCTTTTCCATTTTCTAAACATCATCTGGATTCCCCCCACTCCCCGCCCCTGGGGTTTGTCTCCCTCCTTTCTTTCCATATTTTTCTTCCTCTTCTTTCCCCCTCCTTCCCCCCCCTCGTCTTATCCTTCCTGCCTTCTCTGTCCATAACCTCCTCTCCCCTTCCCTGCTTTAAAGCCCCCCTTTTTTTAAAAATTTCCCCTTTTTTCTATTCATTTCATCTCCCTCGGTCTTTCTTTCCCTTCTTCTTCCCAGGCTTTCCTTTTTTCCCCCCCTTTTCCCCCCCCCCCCCCCCCACTTTCTCCTCTCTTTCTTTCCTTTTTTTCTATTCATTTCATCTCCCTCGGTCTTTCTTTCCCTTTTTCTTCCCAGACTTTCCTTGTTTCCCCCCCTTCTTTTTCCCCCCCTCCACTTTCTCCTCTCTTTCTTTCTTTCTTCCCCCCTACCCTTCTGCTCTCTTCCCCTTCGTCCTCTCCTTTACCCCGTCTTTCTATTTTAGCCCCAGCGCTGTTCCCCGCCCTTAGTCCCGCATTGCCAGTCTCCCTTCTTCTCCTCTTTCTCTCCCTTCCTCTCTTTTATTGTTTTGCCCCCCTCTTTAGTGTTCCCCCTCTTCCCCTGTTTCCCCCCCCCTTTCTTTCCCCCTTCCCGTTCTTTTTCTCTCTTTTCTTTCTCCTGGTCGCCCTCCTTGGACGACCAGGCCCTTTCCCCCCGTGGGACTCACTTCCCCAGAGTCCCACGGGTCCAGTGGCGCGCCGCGCATTGCGAGACGCGTCACTGCAGGACGGTCGCCCGTGCGCGCTAGCCGCGCCACGGGCGGGGCGTCCTGTTCCTCCTCACTGTCACCATACGTGACGCTCCCCGCGGGGCCCCGTATCCGGGTGCCCCCGCGGGGCGGTGCGCTTTACTTAGACCAATCGGGGCCCCTGAGGCTCCGCACCCCGCACAGCCCCCGAGGGGGCGCGGCTTTTCCCGACGCACTGGGTTCTTCGACACGCAGCACACCTGAGTGTAACTACCGGGCACCGCCCCTGACCCCTGCAGCTCCGCATCGATTGGCTTGAGCTCCTCATAAAGACCTGGCAAGTCGGTCAGACAGTACCAGAGCGGCCTGGCTCCGGCACGTAGGTACCCCCCATGGTATTCCCTTTGGCGTGGTAAGTGTGGGCTATTTTGGCCCGGGAAATCTTCTTTTTCTTTTCCTTTCATTGCTACCGGTCATCCTTCTGGTAGCCTCTTCTATCTGTATTTCCTCTGCTTTCTTTCTTTTTCCTTTTTTCCTTTTCTTCCTTCTTCTTTTTCTTTTTCTTTTTTTCACTGTGACATTCCTTCTCTCTCTCTCCTTACCTAGATCTTTCTCTTTACCTTTTCACCCCTTGCCCTTTCCTTACCTCACTAACCTGCCCTATTGGCTTCCCCCTGACTGTAGCGCACCCTGAGCAGTTTCCTCCTTTCTGCTAGCACACTATGCGTCCTTAGCTCTCTTTCTTCTCCTTGTCCCCTCTTGCTAAACCCTTAATCTCCTCAGAGTGTGACTACAAGGGAAACCCCCCCCCCCGGTTCTAGCCAGACCAGAGGCAATACGCCCCCAGCTCCGGGGTAAGTCACAATTGCACGCATGTGTGAGTGCATTTTTTCATTTTCACACTGATTGCTGTGTCGTGTGCTGTGGTTTGCCACCTCTCTGTCACTCTGAATTAATTGTGATTTATTTATCATTTACTATAGGCCTACCCCACCGTGAACTACCTGTTCAGGTAGGACACACACTTTCACTTTGAGCACCGCACTTATTACAGGTGCTCCGACCCTGACGAATGCCCCTGACCCACCAGCACTTAGTGAGGGCAGAAACATGTTGGTCATGTTCAACCCCTTTTAGACTCCAAGAGACAGAATCCTCTAACGAGCCTTCCCCCTTAGTTTTAGTCTTACCAACATGCACCACCATTAAAACTAACAAGAGCCACCGGTGACATGTTAGGTAATTTTATTATTCACCCCCTCTGGATCACTGTAACTATCCAGTCAATTCAATTTCAGCACTCCCTCTGGTTCTTTTAACCAGAGGTCGAGTCCGCCTGAGTAGTATCATCTTACTTAGGTGGGGCTAGGTGGTCATATGATGAAGCAAGACACTATTATGTGTGTGAGACCACCTAGTCCGTAAAGGAAAATCCCCTGCTACTCCTGTAGGGCAACACAGCACCCCCTATCAAGCAACCTAATGCAACCAGGAACTGGTTAAAGACTAACCCAGTCTTACCCCCTGTTCCTACTACCCCACACCTTTTGTGATTACTTAGTTTCTTTTGGGAGGCGGTGTGGGTTAGCCTTGCTTCCCTTGCTCTCTTTCTGTGTATTTGTAGTTAGCGCAGCAGCCAGCTGTGAGAGTCTTGTTCTATAAACCCTGTGAAAGACGCACAGGTCAACTAGAAACCTCTGCCATACTCCTCTGGGTATGGCTGAAGGACTTGCCTTCAGCGAGGAGGAGCTCCAGGCCATCCTCGCAGCACTCTCACTTTTAGGAGATTCTTCACTTTCCAAGACAATAGCCCAATTAGGGGACTGGGACACTTTGATCGAACTAAAAAGGACACAAGTTAAAACCATACTACGTGGGGCTGTCCTCACTGAATATCTGAGGAAAAACGCAGCACCAAATGGGCTGATCATCACTACTGAACCGCGTATCTTCCTAGAAGATAAATAATTTAGAAAAGACTGGTCATTAATAGCCTGGAAGTGCACACGTGATTGGTTAATCCTAATCATTAAGACAGCCACCAGACTATCAGATACCCTAATGATTCAAATCAAAGCGGCAGAAAGTAACCTAAAAACTGGACTTGCAGCCGCGGCATTTAAGAAGAAACTAGAAGAAACTAATAAGACAATCGGTGAGTTCAAAGACTACTTGACTCACCGTAAAATTGCCAAATTCCAGAAAGATCTGGACAGGTTCTCCCTAGAGAGAGTACATCCCTACTCCAGGGAAGATTTTGTAGCCCAATCCTCTTTGCCTTCCGACACCTCCTCGGGGGGTTACTCCAGTTCAGACTCCGACTCTAACCGGACACAACCAACACGGCCAAGGCGGGGTAGGAGGGGGAATACTCGGAATAACTGGCCTACGCCATTCACAGGCCCACCACCCCCGCTGCTGAACATACCTCCCTGGGGATGGCCCTCCCCTTATGGGCCACCCAACCAATTCCAAGCCCCACTATATCCCCAGTCACAAACGACGTGGTCTTATCCCAATGTTCCTTTTTTTGGGAGAGGCCCCGGACGGGGAAGGGGCAGGAAAAAGGGAGTCAGTTGGAACCTAAAGGAGGGACCAACAGACGACGAATCCCCCAGCACCAGCAGAACGTAACTAAGGGGTCCACTACTGTCGTCAACTTAAGCTCACGAGTGCTAAATACTAACGAACTCCAAGCCTTGGAGAAAGGTCTGGGTTTCGTCCCCACCCCAAAACTTGACGTCTTTAAATTAAGGATAGAACTAGCAGAGTTCTTTCGGAAGATCAGGCTTAGAACCTTCTTTCTCCAGAACCCCGAACCCAACCCGGAACGTGATCAAAACACTGGGCTACGTCCCAAATCCAAATTTACTCCCACCTCCCACCTCATGCCACCCGAAGTCTTGGCATTTGAAAAATCGGTGAGCAGGAGGATTGACGATCTACAGAAGACTCAGAGGGAGTCTTTCCACAACATCAGCACTGAAGAACTTTCAGCCCTCCACGACCTTAGTAACGACTCTTCCATCACTATCAAACCAGCCGACAAGGGCGGGTCTATAGTAATAATGCCCACAGTGATGTACAATTCTGAATGCCTACGCCTACTAAATAATGACCATTACTACAAGAGACTATCAAGGGACCCAACAGAAGAGGTCAGGGAAGAGATCACTTTCCTTGTAGACAAGGGCATGAGCAATGGTTGGATCACCAAACATGAGGCCTCCTTCCTCACTCAACCTGATCCAAAAACTCCGTATTTCTATATTCTGCCCAAAATCCACAAGGACAAGCATCCACCCCCGGGGAGACCAATTGTTTCCGGGATTGGTTCTTTGCTGGAACCTCTGTCGCAATTCTGCGACTGGTTTCTTCAACCTTTCGTGAAACAAATTCCCACCTACCTAAAAGACACAACAGACGTGCTCTCCCTTTTAAACACCTTAGAATTTGACAAAGATAGCGAACATCTCATGACATTGGATGTGGAGTCGCTATACACCAATATTCCACAAGAAGCAACTCTCGAAGTGGTCAGCGATCTATTAAATAAGGGCACCTGGAATTACATCACCCCTCCAGAATTCATCCTGGATATAGCCCATTTAGCTCTCACCAGAAATTTCTTTGAGTTCGACAAGAACTTCTTCTTACAGATCCAGGGCACCTCAATGGGGAGCACCTTTGCACCCAGCCTGGCATGCCTATACGTGGATCACTTTGAGAAAGCAATGGTACTTACTGAAGAAAACCCATATATCAACCATATCAGGTTATGGAAAAGATATATCGATGACATCCTGATTATCTGGAGAGGTACAAGGGAAGAAGCAACCATCTTCATCACGTGGCTTAACACCCTTAATCCCTTTCTAAGATTCACAGCCACAGTAGGCAACCCGGCAGTCTCCTTTCTCGACCTACTAATAACTGAGAGAAATGGCTCCCTTATAACAGAAGTGTATTACAAGCCCACTGATAGGAACACTCTCCTCCAGTTTCAGAGCTTTCATCCACGCTCCCTCAGGGAAAACCTCCTAGTGGGGCAATACCTCCGCCTTAGACGGAACTGTACGGAACTAACGGACTACAAAAAGCATGCTCAGCTACTTAGTGGCAAACTTCGAGCAAGAGGATACCCGGATCACCTATTGAGGAGAGCAGATAAACGGGCCCGTGTGAGCCCCAGAGAGACTCTACTGCACCCAAGCAGTCGAAGCAGTAAGGGGAACCCCTTGATCTGTGTGACCACATTCAACCCAGCGTCCAACATGATCAAAAAGATAATAAATGAAGACTGGAAAATCCTCACCTCTGGTGGTCTCCCTTTTGAGATCCCCATGAATGCCTACAGAAAGGCAAAAAGCATCCGGGATATGATCGTGCACACCCGCCCTCGGATAAATCCCACCACAAGCAGACAGAAGACCCTCTGGGACCTTCCCCCTCCCAAAGGACATTACCCTTGCGGCAATTGCAGTGTTTGCACCTTTTCTAAGAAAACCCTCACACTTGACTTGGGATTACAAACACCCTGGGAGCTTAGGCAACTAACGAACTGCAACAGTAAAAATGTGGTGTATATGATCACATGCCCTTGTGACAAGAAATACATTGGGATGACGACACGAAGAGTGGGCACACGCATCTGCGAGCATAGAAGCACCATCCGGTGCAAAAGAGATGCCACAAGACTCACAGAGCACTATGGCCCTCATTACGACCCTGGCGGTTTGTAACCGCCAGGGCCGCTGGACGCGGAGGCACCGCCGACAGGCCGGCGGTGCCCCGCAGGGCATTCTGACCACGGTGGTTTGGCCGTGGTCAGAAAGGGGAAACTGGCGGTCTCCCGCCAGTTTCCCGCTGCCCCTTTGAATCCTCCAAGGCGGCGCAGCTCGCTGCGCCGCCGAGGGGATTCTGACACCCCCTACCGCCATCCGGTTCCTGGCGGTTCGCCCGCCAGGAACAGGATGGCGGTAGGGGGTGTCGCGGGGCCCCTGGGGGCCCCTGCCGTGCCCATGCCAATGGCATGGGCACGGCAGGGGCCCCCGTAAGAGGGCCCCACTTTGTATTTCACTGTCTGCATTGCAGACAGTGAAATACGCGACGGGTGCCACTGCACCCGTCGCACCTTCCCACTCCGCCGGCTCGATTCCGAGCCGGCGTCCTCGTGGGAAGGTTGTTTCCCGCTGGGCTGGTGGGCGGCCTTAAGGCGGCCGCCCGCCCGCCCAGCGGGAAACTCAGAATGCCGGCCGCGGTCTTCAGACCGCGGTGCGGTATTCCTGCGGCGCAACTTTGGCGGGCAGCCTCCGCCGCCCGTCAAAGTTGTAATGAGGGCCTATATCTCCAGCAATCACCATCCTGATGATATGCAGTGAGTGGTACTGGATCAACTTAAATCCACAGCAATCAATGCCAAACACAAGCTCCTAATGTATGAACAGAGATGGATCTGGAGGCTGCGAACAGACACCCTAGGACTGAATGACAATATTCAATGGTCAGCTCTATGCTGATGACTTAAAATACCAAAAATGAGACCTCTGTTCTATGACAACCCACCTAGGATCATAACTAGTATTAGATAACTTGACTGACATTCCTCGAGCCCTGCTTATCCCCATTGCGGGACCTATTAATTTTCATACTTGTGTATCATAACCTTACCTGACCTACCAGAGCAGTTCCCCCCACCCCTAGTAGACTAGCCATTGTCGTTCTTTCACCCTTCCTTTCCCCCCCCTTGTTTTTTTCCCCCTCTCCTTTTCTTTCTTTTCCATTTTCTAAACATCATCTGGATTCCCCCCACTCCCCGCCCCTGGGGTTTGTCTCCCTCCTTTCTTTCCATATTTTTCTTCCTCTTCTTTCCCCCTCCTTCCCCCCCCTCGTCTTATCCTTCCTGCCTTCTCTGTCCATAACCTCCTCTCCCCTTCCCTGCTTTAAAGCCCCCCTTTTTTTAAAAATTTCCCCTTTTTTCTATTCATTTCATCTCCCTCGGTCTTTCTTTCCCTTCTTCTTCCCAGGCTTTCCTTTTTTCCCCCCCTTTTTTCCCCCCCCCCCCACTTTCTCCTCTCTTTCTTTCCTTTTTTTCTATTCATTTAATCTCCCTCGGTCTTTCTTTCCCTTTTTCTTCCCAGACTTTCCTTGTTTCCCCCCCTTCTTTTTCCCCCCCTCCACTTTCTCCTCTCTTTCTTTCTTTCTTCCCCCCTACCCTTCTGCTCTCTTCCCCTTCGTCCTCTCCTTTACCCCGTCTTTCTATTTTAGCCCCAGCGCTGTTCCCCGCCCTTAGTCCCGCATTGCCAGTCTCCCTTCTTCTCCTCTTTCTCTCCCTTCCTCTCTTTTATTGTTTTGCCCCCCTCTTTAGTGTTCCCCCTCTTCCCCTGTTTCCCCCCCCCTTTCTTTCCCCCTTCCCGTTCTTTTTCTCTCTTTTCTTTCTCCTGGTCGCCCTCCTTGGACGACCAGGCCCTTTCCCCCCGTGGGACTCACTTCCCCAGAGTCCCACGGGTCCAGTGGTGCGCCGCGCATTGCGAGACGCGTCACTGCAGGACGGTCGCCCGTGCGCGCTAGCCGCGCCACGGGCGGGGCGTCCTGTTCCTCCTCACTGTCACCATACGTGACGCTCCCCGCGGGGCCCCGTATCCGGGTGCCCCCGCGGGGCGGTGCGCTTTACTTAGACCAATTGGGGCCCCTGAGGCTCCGCACCCCGCACAGCCCCCGAGGGGGCGCGGCTTTTCCCGACGCACTGGGTTCTTCGACACGCAGCACACCTGAGTGTAACTACCGGGCACCGCCCCTGACCCCTGCAGCTCCGCATCGATTGGCTTGAGCTCCTCATAAAGACCTGGCAAGTCGGTCAGACAGTACCAGAGCGGCCTGGCTCCGGCACGTAGGTACCCCCCATGGTATTCCCTTTGGCGTGGTAAGTGTGGGCTATTTTGGCCCGGGAAATCTTCTTTTTCTTTTCCTTTCATTGCTACCGGTCATCCTTCTGGTAGCCTCTTCTATCTGTATTTCCTCTGCTTTCTTTCTTTTTCCTTTTTTCCTTTTCTTCCTTCTTCTTTTTCTTTTTCTTTTTTTCACTGTGACATTCCTTCTCTCTCTCTCCTTACCTAGATCTTTCTCTTTACCTTTTCACCCCTTGCCCTTTCCTTACCTCACTAACCTGCCCTATTGGCTTCCCCCTGACTGTAGCGCACCCTGAGCAGTTTCCTCCTTTCTGCTAGCACACTATGCGTCCTTAGCTCTCTTTCTTCTCCTTGTCCCCTCTTGCTAAACCCTTAATCTCCTCAGAGTGTGACTACAAGGGAAACCCCCCCCCCCGGTTCTAGCCAGACCAGAGGCAATACGCCCCCAGCTCCGGGGTAAGTCACAATTGCACGCATGTGTGAGTGCATTTTTTCATTTTCACACTGATTGCTGTGTCGTGTGCTGTGGTTTGCCACCTCTCTGTCACTCTGAATTAATTGTGATTTATTTATCATTTACTATAGGCCTACCCCACCGTGAACTACCTGTTCAGGTAGGACACACACTTTCACTTTGAGCACCGCACTTATTACAGGTGCTCCGACCCTGACGAATGCCCCTGACCCACCAGCACTTAGTGAGGGCAGAAACATGTTGGTCATGTTCAACCCCTTTTAGACTCCAAGAGACAGAATCCTCTAACGAGCCTTCCCCCTTAGTTTTAGTCTTACCAACATGCACCACCATTAAAACTAACAAGAGCCACCGGTGACATGTTAGGTAATTTTATTATTCACCCCCTCTGGATCACTGTAACTATCCAGTCAATTCAATTTCAGCACTCCCTCTGGTTCTTTTAACCAGAGGTCGAGTCCGCCTGAGTAGTATCATCTTACTTAGGTGGGGCTAGGTGGTCATATGATGAAGCAAGACACTATTATGTGTGTGAGACCACCTAGTCCGTAAAGGAAAATCCCCTGCTACTCCTGTAGGGCAACACAGCACCCCCTATCAAGCAACCTAATGCAACCAGGAACTGGTTAAAGACTAACCCAGTCTTACCCCCTGTTCCTACTACCCCACACCTTTTGTGATTACTTAGTTTCTTTTGGGAGGCGGTGTGGGTTAGCCTTGCTTCCCTTGCTCTCTTTCTGTGTATTTGTAGTTAGCGCAGCAGCCAGCTGTGAGAGTCTTGTTCTATAAACCCTGTGAAAGACGCACAGGTCAACTAGAAACCTCTGCCATACTCCTCTGGGTATGGCTGAAGGACTTGCCTTCAGCGAGGAGGAGCTCCAGGCCATCCTCGCAGCACTCTCACTTTTAGGAGATTCTTCACTTTCCAAGACAATAGCCCAATTAGGGGACTGGGACACTTTGATCGAACTAAAAAGGACACAAGTTAAAACCATACTACGTGGGGCTGTCCTCACTGAATATCTGAGGAAAAACGCAGCACCAAATGGGCTGATCATCACTACTGAACCGCGTATCTTCCTAGAAGATAAATAATTTAGAAAAGACTGGTCATTAATAGCCTGGAAGTGCACACGTGATTGGTTAATCCTAATCATTAAGACAGCCACCAGACTATCAGATACCCTAATGATTCAAATCAAAGCGGCAGAAAGTAACCTAAAAACTGGACTTGCAGCCGCGGCATTTAAGAAGAAACTAGAAGAAACTAATAAGACAATCGGTGAGTTCAAAGACTACTTGACTCACCGTAAAATTGCCAAATTCCAGAAAGATCTGGACAGGTTCTCCCTAGAGAGAGTACATCCCTACTCCAGGGAAGATTTTGTAGCCCAATCCTCTTTGCCTTCCGACACCTCCTCGGGGGGTTACTCCAGTTCAGACTCCGACTCTAACCGGACACAACCAACATGGCCAAGGCAGGGTAGGAGGGGGAATACTCGGAATAACTGGCCTACGCCATTTACAGGCCCACCACCCCCGCTGCTGAACATACCTCCCTGGGGATGGCCCCCCCCTTATGGGCCACCCAACCAATTCCAAGCCCCACTATATCCCCAGTCACAAACGACGTGGTCTTATCCCAATGTTCCTTTTTTTGGGAGAGGCCCCGGACGGGGAAGGGGCATGAAAAAGGGAGTCAGTTGGAACCTAAAGGAGGGACCAACAGACGACGAATCCCCCAGCACCAGCAGAACGTAACTAAGGGGTCCACTACTGTCGTCAACTTAAGCTCACGAGTGCTAAATACTAACGAACTCCAAGCCTTAGAGAAAGGTCTGGGTTTCGGCCCCACCCCAAAACTTGACGTCTTTAAATTAAGGATAGAACTAGCAGAGTTCTTTCGGAAGATCAGGCTTAGAACCTTCTTTCTCCAGAACCCGAACCCAACCCGGAACGTGATCAAAACACTGGGCTACGTCCCAAATCCAAATTTACTCCCACCTCCCACCTCATGCCACCCGAAGTCTTGGCATTTGAAAAATCGGTGAGCAGGAGGATTGACGATCTACAGAAGACTCAGAGGGAGTCTTTCCACAACATCAGCACTGAAGAACTTTCAGCCCTCCACGACCTTAGTAACGACTCTTCCATCACTATCAAACCAGCCGACAAGGGCGGGGCTATAGTAATAATGCCCACAGTGATGTACAATTCTGAATGCCTACGCCTACTAAATAATGATCATCACTACAAGAGACTATCAAGGGACCCAACAGAAGAGGTCAGGGAAGAGATCACTTTCCTTGTAGACAAGGGCATGAGCAATGGTTGGATCACCAAACATGAGGCCTCCTTCCTCACTCAACCTGATCCAAAAACTCTGTATTTCTATATTCTGCCCAAAATCCACAAGGACAAGCATCCACCCCCGGGGAGACCAATTGTTTCCGGGATTGGTTCTTTGCTGGAACCTCTGTCGCAATTCTGCGACTGGTTTCTTCAACCTTTCGTGAAACAAATTCCCACCTACCTAAAAGACACAACAGACGTGCTCTCCCTTTTAAACACCTTAGAATTTGACAAAGATAGCGAACATCTCATGACATTGGATGTGGAGTCGCTATACACCAATATTCCACAAGAAGCAACTCTCGAAGTGGTCAGCGATCTATTAAATAAGGGCACCTGGAATTACATCACCCCTCCAGAATTCATCCTGGATTTAGCCCATTTAGCTCTCACCAGAAATTTCTTTGAGTTCGACAAGAACTTCTTCTTACAGATCCAGGGCACCTCAATGGGGAGCACCTTTGCACCCAGCCTGGCATGCCTATACGTGGATCACTTCGAGAAAGCAATGGTACTTACTGAAGAAAACCCATATATCAACCATATCAGGTTATGGAAAAGATATATCGATGACATCCTGATTATCTGGAGAGGTACAAGGGAAGAAGCAACCATCTTCATCACGTGGCTTAACACCCTTAATCCCTTTCTAAGATTCACAGCCAGAGTAGGCAACCCGGCAGTCTCCTTTCTCGACCTACTAATAACTGAGAGAAATGGCTCCCTTATAACAGAAGTGTATTACAAGCCCACTGATAGGAACACTCTCCTCCAGTTTCAGAGCTTTCATCCACGCTCCCTCAGGGAAAACCTCCCAGTGGGGCAATACCTCCGCCTTAGACGGAACTGTACGGAACTAACGGACTACAAAAAGCATGCTCAGCTACTTAGTGGCAAACTTCGAGCAAGAGGATACCCGGATCACCTATTGAGGAGAGCAGATAAACGGGCCCGTGTGAGCCCCAGAGAGACTCTACTGCACCCAAGCAGTCGAAGCAGTAAGGGGAACCCCTTGATCTGTGTGACCACATTCAACCCAGTGTCCAACATGATCAAAAAGATAATAAATGAAGGCTGGAAAATCCTCACCTCTGGTGGTCTCCCTTTTGAGATCCCCATGAATGCCTACAGAAAGGCAAAAAGCATCCGGGATATGATCGTGCACACCCGCCCTCGGATAAATCCCACCACAAGCAGACAGAAGACCCTCTGGGACCTTCCCCCTCCCAAAGGACATTACCCTTGCGGCAATTGCAGTGTTTGCACCTTTACTAAGAAAACCCTCACACTTGACTTGGGATTACAAACACCCTGGGAGCTTAGGCAACTAACGAACTGCAACAGTAAAAATGTGGTGTATATGATCACATGCCCTTGTGACAAGAAATACATTGGGATGACGACACGAAGAGTGGGCACACGCATCTGCGAGCATAGAAGCACCATCCGGTGCAAAAGAGATGCCACAAGACTCACAGAGCACTATATCTCCAGCAATCACCATCCTGATGATATGCAGTGGGTGGTACTGGATCAACTTAAATCCACAGCAATCAATGCCAAACACAAGCTCCTAATGTATGAACAGAGATGGATTTGGAGGCTGCGAACAGACACCCTAGGACTGAATGACAATATTCAATGGTCAGCTCTATGCTGATGACTTAAAATACCAAAAATGAGACCTCTGTTCTATGACAACCCACCTAGGATCATAACTAGTATTAGATAACTTGACTGACATTCCTCGAGCCCTGCTTATCCCCATTGCGGGACCTATTAATTTTCATACTTGTGTATCATAACCTTACCTGACCTACCAGAGCAGTTCCCCCCACCCCTAGTAGACTAGCCATTGTCGTTCTTTCACCCTTCCTTTCCCCCCCCTTGTTTTTTCCCCCCCTCCTTTTCTTTCTTTTCTATTTTCTAAACATCATCTGGATTCCCCCCACTCCCCGCCCCTGGGGTTTGTCTCCCTCCTTTCTTTCCATATTTTTCTTCCTCTTCTTTCCCCCTCCTTCCCCCCCCTCGTCTTATCCTTCCTGCCTTCTCTGTCCATAACCTCCTCTCCCCTTCCCTGCTGTAAAGCCCCCTTTTTTAAAAAATTTCCCCTTTTTTCTATTCATTTCATCTCCCTCGGTCTTTCTTTCCCTTCTTCGTCCCAGGCTTTCCTTTTTTCCCCCGCTTTTTCCCCCCCCCCCACTTTCTCCTCTCTTTCTTTCCTTTTTTTCTATTCATTTCATCTCCCTCGGTCTTTCTTTCCCTTTTTCTTCCCAGGCTTTCCTTGTTTCCCCCCCTTCTTTTTCCCCCCCTCCACTTTCTCCTCTCTTTCTTTCTTTCTTCCCCCCTACCCTTCTGCTCTCTTCCCCTTCGTCCTCTCCTTTACCCCGTCTTTCTATTTTAGCCCCAGCGCTGTTCCCCGCCCTTAGTCCCGCATTGCCAGTCTCCCTTCTTCTCCTCTTTCTCTCCCTTCCTCTCTTTTATTGTTTTGCCCCCCTCTTTAGTGTTCCCCCTCTTCCCCTGTTTCCCCCCCCCTTTCTTTCCCCCTTCCCGTTCTTTTTCTCTCCTTTCTTTCTCCTGGTCGCCCTCCTTGGACGACCAGGCCCCGTGGGACTCACTTCCCCAGAGTCCCACGGGTCCAGTGGCGCGCCGCGCATTGTGAGACGCGTCACTGCAGGACGGTCGCCCGTGCGCGCTAGCCGCGCCACGGGCGGGGCGTCCTGTTCCTCCTCACTGTCACCATACGCGACGCTCCCCGCGGGGCCCCGTATCCGGGTGCCCCCGCGGGGCGGTGCGCTTTACTTAGACCAATCGGGGCCCCTGAGGCTCCGCACCCCGCACAGCCCCCGAGGGGGCGCGGCTTTTCCCGACGCACTGGGTTCTTCGACGCGCAGCACACCTGAGTGTAACTACCGGGCACCGCCCCTGACTTCTGCAGCTCCGCATCGATTGGCTTGAGCTCCTCATAAAGACCTGGCAAGTCAGTCAGACAGTACCAGAGCGGCCTGGCTCCGGCACGTAGGTACCCCCCATGGTATTCCCTTTGGCGTGGTAAGTGTGGGCTATTTTGGCCCGGGAAATCTTCTTTTTCTTTTCCTTTCATTGCTACCGGTCATCCTTCTGGTAGCCTCTTCTATCTGTATTTCCTCTGCTTTCTTTCTTTTTCCTTTTTTCCTTTTCTTCCTTCTTCTTTTTCTTTTTCTTTTTCTTTTTTTCACTGTGACATTCCTTCTCTCTCTCTCCTTACCTAGATCTTTCTCTTTACCTTTTCACCCCTTGCCCTTTCCTTACCTCACTAACATGCCCTATTGGCTTCCCCCTGACTGTAGCGCACTCTGCGCAGTTTCCTCCTTTCTGCTAGCACACTATGCGTCCTTAGCTCTCTTTCTTCTCCTTGTCCCCTCTTGCTAAACCCTTAATCTCCTCAGAGTGTGACTACAAGGGAAACCCCCCCCCCCCGGTTCTAGCCAGACCAGAGGCAATACGCCCCCAGCTCCGGGGTAAGTCACAATTGCATGCATGTGTGAGTGCATTTTTTCATTTTCTCACTGATTGCTGTGTCGTGTGCTGTGGTTTGCCACCTCTCTGTCACTCTGAATTAATTGTGATTTATTTATCATTTACTATAGGCCTACCCCACCGTGAACTACCTGTTCAGGTAGGACACACACTTTCACTTTGAGCACCGCACTTATTACAGGTGCTCCGACCCTGACGAATGCCCCTGACCCACCAGCACTTAGTGAGGGCAGAAACATGTTGGTCATGTTCAACCCCTTTTAGACTCCAAGAGACATTGGCCCTCATTCTGACCTTGGCGGGCGGCGGAGGCCGCCCGCCAAAGTCCCGCCGTCAGATTACCGTTCCGCGGTCGAAAGACCGCAGCGGTAATTGTGACTTTCCCGCTGGGCTGGCGGGCGGTCGCCTTCAGACCGCCCGCCAGCCCAGCGGGAAAGAGGCTTCCACGATGAAGCCGGCTCGGAATCGAGCCGGCGGAGTGGAAGCTGTGCGACGGGTGCAGTTGCACCCGTCGCGTATTTCACTGTCTGCGCAGCAGACAGTGAAATACTTGTAGGGGCCCTCTTACGGGGGCCCCTGCAATGCCCATGCCAGTGGCATGGGCACTGCAGGGGCCCCCAGGGGCCCCGCGACCCCCCCTACCGCCATCCGGATCCCGGCGGTCCGACCGCCGGGATCTGGATGGCGGTAGGGGGGGTCGGAATCCCCGCGGCGGTGCAGCAAGCTGCGCCGCCGCGGAGGATTCAATGGGGCGGCGGTACACTGGCGGGACCCCGCCAGTGGTGCCGGTCCGACCGCGGCTTTACCGCCGCGGTCGGAATCCCCATTGGAGCACCGCCGGCCTGTCGGCGGTGCTCCCGCGGTCCTCCGCCCTGGCGGTCAAAGACCGCCAGGGTCAGAATGACCACCATTATCCTCTAACGAGCCTTCCCCCTTAGTTTTAGTCTTATCAACATGCACCACCATTAAAACTAACAAGAGCCACTGGTGACATGTTAGGTAATTTTATTATTCACCCCCTCTGGATCACTGTAACTATCCAGTCAATTCAATTTCAGCACTCCCTCTGGTTCTTTTAACCAGAGGTCAAGTCCGCCTGAGTAGTATCATCTTACTTAGGTGGGGCTAGGTGGTCATATGATGAAGCAAGACACTATTATGTGTGTGAGACCACCTAGTCCGTAAAGGAAAATCCCCTGCTACTCCTGTAGGGCAACACAGCGCCCCCTATCAAGCAACCTAATGCAACCAGGAACTGGTTAAAGACTAACCCAGTCTTACCCCCTGTTCCTACTACCCCACACCTTTTGTGATTACTTAGTTTCTTTTGGGAGGCGGTGTGGGTTAGCCTTGCTTCCCTTGCTCTCTTTCTGTGTATTTGAACAGTCATTACCAACTGCACCGTCGTTGTGAGTGGCCCCCTCCCTACTCTGGCCATGTGGCCCTTTCATTCCCATGCATTGTTGTTCTATGAACTCTGCCCCCTTCCCTCTTCCAACCAGCCCTCTCCACCCAGGCCTAGCCCATACAACGTGCTCCCTGTGTACTAACCTGTTGGTCTGGAGGACCGTAGAGTAGCGTGTACTGGGGGAGGACCCCGTCTACCAGTTTCTCCAACTCCTGTGCAGTGAAGGCAGGGGCCCTTTCCCCAGACGCAGCAGCCATCGTCGCTTCAAGACTGAGGTCACAGCAGCACTAGCAGTGTAGGTCCTCTCCTGTCAAAGGTCAGGTATCTAGTGATTGAACAGATAGAAAATGGCGGTCACGTCCGCGGCGGTGACGTCCGCGGCGGTGACGTTCGCGGCGGTGCGCATCATCACTGCCAGCGCACCTGTTCATTGGCTCCTGGGACCCATAGGGTCCAATGTTAACCAATGCAGAATTGCGCCGCGGTCTACAACCGCCTACCGCGACGGTGTGCAACGCCAGCGCAGTTACCCCACAATCCCATTGTCTCAGTTTAGAGGTCAGGCAGCCGCCATTTCAGGGGCCCACATGGTTTCAGTTACCTCTGCGTCACACATAGCTAGGCCTACACTCAACACACATACAGGAAGGGTTTTGTGAGTGGTGTAGTCTTGTGTGTAACTGTGGGTACATACCTGGAGGAATAATGACTGGTTCTTCGCTGTTGTCCTTCGTAGACACCGTCAGCTGGGACATATGAAAAGATGGCGGAATCCTCCGGTGTACCGACCGCTGGTGGACCTGTTGACAATGGAAGAGAGACATGTCATCGTCACCTACCGGTTTGACCGTGCCACAATCCAGGAACTATGTACCCAGTTGGAGCCTGACCTGATGTCACCAATCCGCCATCCGACTGGAATCCCCCCTGACGTGCAGGTGCTGTCAGTGCTCCATTTCCTTGCAAGTGGGTCTTTTCAGACAACAGTGGCCATGGCATCAGGGATGTCCCAGCCTATGTTTTCCAACGTGTTGTCCAGAGTGTTGTCTGCCCTGCTGAAACACATAAGGAGATACATAATTTTCCCTGAGGTGGAGGATTTGCCTACAGTGAAAGGTGACTTCTATGCCCTTGGACATATCCCCAACGTCATATGTGCCATTGATGGGACCCATGTAGCTCTGGTCCCCCCCCACAGGAGTGAACAGGTGTACAGGAACAGGAAGAGTTATCATTCAATGAATGTCCAGATGGTCTGTTTGGCAGACCAGTACATCTCGCAGGTAAATGCTATGTTCCCTGGCTCAGTGCATGACGCCTACATCCTGCGGAATAGCAGCATCCCTGATATGATGGTTCAACTCCAGAGGCACTGTGTATGGCTATTGGGGGACTCTGGTTACCCCAACCTTTCCTGGCTATTGACCCCAGTGAGGAATCCCAGGACCAGGGCAGAGGAACGCTACAATGAGGCCCATGGGCGGACTAGGAGGGTGATCGAACGCACCTTCGGCCTCCTAAAGGCCAGGTTCCGGTGCCTCCATATGACAGGTGGATCCCTATTCTACTCACCGAAGAAGGTGTGCGACATCATCATCGCCTGCTCCATGCTCCATAATTTGGCTTTGCGACGCCAGGTGCCTTTTCTGCAGGAGGATGATCCAGATGACGGTGTTGTACCAGCTGTGGAGTCTGTGGTGCCTGTGGACAGTGATGAGGATGAAGCTGAGGAAGAAGACAACTACAACAGGGAGTCAGTCATACAGCAATATTTCCAGTGAGACACAGGTGAGTAAATTTTCATTTTTAGCATTACCTTAACTTTCACACGTCTACCTCTGTCCTGTTTCTCGATTTAAATCACTATTTGGTAACTGAGTTGTACCCTTCCATTACGGTTTCACAGGTGTGGTTACCTATGTGTCAACTGCTTGCATCCTTCAAGGGCTTGTGATGTGTGACATAGGTATGTTAGCCTTACAATGGTAAACCCATTATGACACTGTCATTGATAATACATATTTTCTAAATCACAGACTGACTCCAGATTGTTTTGTGTTTCAAGGGTGTTTATTGAAGTGCTCTGAAATGTGAGGGGTTTGTAAAATGGTGAGGGGTCATGGCGGAGGAATGTCCATGGCAGAGTCCAGTCTATTAGTCTCACAGGTGCACTGCCCATCTGGGCATAGGAAGTGGAGCTGGGGCAGTTTAAGTATGGACAGGGTAACAAAGTGGGACAGTGGGATGACAATCAGGGTGGTCTCATTTCCTGGCGGGGGTCTTGCCATCTTGCTCTGTCCTGTTCCTGGATCTCAGGGACCGCTTGCGTGGTGGTTGTCCATCTGCAGGGGGTGGGGTGCTAGTGTTTTGGTCCTGTGGCGGGCGTCCTGTCCACTAGCACCGGCGGAGGTGGTGGGCATTTCATCGTCCATGCTAGTGTCAGGGGCCCCTTGGAGTGCCACAGTGTCCCTCAAGGTCTACTGTATGTCCTTCAGCACCCCTACGATGGTGCCCAGGGCGGAGCTGATGGTCCTGAGCTCCTCCCTGAACCCCAAATACAGTTCGTCTTGCAGGCGCAGGGTCTCCTGCAACTTGTCCAGGACCGTGTCCATCGTCTCCTGGGAGTGGTGGTATGCTCCCATGATGGAGGATAGGGCCTCGTGGAGAGTGGGTTCCCTTGGCCTGTCCGCCCCCTGTCGCACAGCAGCCCTCCCAGTTCCCCTGTGTTTCTGTGCCTCCGTCCCCTGGACCGTGTGCCCACTACCACTGCCCCCAGGTCCCTGTTGTTGTTGGGGTGGCGGGTTAGCCTGGGTTCCCTGTAGTGGTGGACACACCGCTGATTGACCTGTCCTGGGTACGGAGGTTTGGGCCCGCTGGGTGGGTGCTGTGCTGGTGTTACCAGAGGGTGGAAGGTCGGTGTTGGGCTGTGCCTGTGCAAGGGGAACCAACTGTCCCGAGGCCCACGATGGTCCGGGCTGGTCATCAGGATCCAGTAGGGCAGAGCTGCTCTCGTCACTGTGGGCGTGGAGTGGTGTTGTCTGGTCCCTCTGGTGTGGTGACGGTCCTTCGTGTTCCTGCAGGGGCATAAGAGCATGATAATTGCAGGTGTGTGTGTAATGGTGTGCAATGGGTGGGTGTTTGTGTACCCCAGTGCAAGCATTCCTTTGTGTGGGTTTGTGTGATGATGGTTGGGGGGGTGTTCAGGGTATGTGCAGTAGGCATGCTTTAGTGAGGGGTGTCCATGCTTAGTTGTGTCATGCAAGGCTTGGTGTTGGGATGTGTGGTTTGTGTTATGGGTAGATTAGTGAGGATTTGGAGTGATAGGGGAGGGTGTGAGGGTGGGGGGGTGTGATAGCATGCAGGTAGGGGGGGGGATATGATAGTTATGATGTGACTTACCAGTGTCCCATCCTCCACCGACTCCTCCAAGGCCCTCTGGATGCATGATGGTCAAGACTTGCTCCTCCCATGTTGTTAGTTGTGGGGGAGGAGGTGGGGGTCCGCCGCCAGTCCGCTGTACCGCGATGTTGTGCCTGGAGACCGTTGAACGCACCTTCCCCGTAGGTCGTTCCACCTCTTCCTGATGTCCTCCCTATTTCTTGGGTGCTGTCCCACAGCGTTGACCCTGTCCACTATTCTGCGCCATAGCTCCATCTTCCTGGCTATTGATGTGTGCTGTACCTGTGAGCCAAATAGCTGTGGCTCTACCCGTACGATTTCCTCCACCATGACCCTCAGCTCCTCCTCGGAGAAGCGGGGGCGTCTTTGGCGTGACATGGGGTGGTGTAGGTGATGTGTGGGGTGGTATATGTGGTGATGAGTGTGGTGAGTGTAGTGGTGTGTGGTGTTTTGTGCGTGGATGTTGTGTGGGTGATGGTGTTGTGTGCCTCTGTGTGATGGAGTTGTCTATTCTGTGCTCTCTCTCTGGCCTTCTTTCTGAATTTTTTGTCGTAGGGGTTTGTGGGTGATGTAGGTGTGTGTTTTATATTGTTTTGGGTGTGTGGTAGTGGTGTTTGTATGTGTATCAGGTGTGTGTATTTTGAATTGTCCAATGTGGCGGTGTTTTGGAGATGTGTGTGTATTTTGAGCGCGGCGGTGTGTACCGCCAATGGAATACCGTGGTTGAAAGACCGCTGTTTGGATTCGTGGGTCGTAATAGCATGGGCGTGTTTCTGTTGGCGTGGAGGTGGAGGATTTGTTTCTGCCAGTTTATCACTGACCGTTGGTGTGGCGGTGTTGTGTGGGTGTCTGAATTTCGGCGGATTCCAAGATGTGGGTCATAATAGCTGTGGCGGAATACCGCCGCCGCCGCGGTGTATTGGCGGTCTTCTGCACGGTGGTAAGCACCTTTTACCGCCAATGTTGTAATGACCCCCTATATCACATATTTACATGTAAAAGTTCTCAGCTATATACTAGATACCCTCTAGCCACAGAGTGGGTATGTTGGAGAGGTTGTGCTTTAAAAATGGATGAGGCCAACTACTGCAGAGCCTGACTGTGTACTTTTGTACATCAGGTGGACATCACACTAGAAAACCTGCCTATCAACTGTTAAACTGTACTTTTACTGTAGAAAACGCACCCCTCACATGGACTCCAGGTAGCCCATGAAACATGCTGCTATGTTATTAGAAGATAAGACATGTCCTTGAGAGTTTTACTGACTTAGATCTGCACTGGCAGACCCCTATGCCCAGTTACATATGCAGAGCACCACTCACATTGCACCTCACATAGGGCCAGATGTAGGAAGCCTTTTGCGCCTCGCAAACGCCGAAAAACGCAGTTTGCGAGGCGCAAAAGGCCTTCCGCAATGCAGAGTCACATTTTGCGTGTCGGTATAGACTCGCAAAATGTGATTCCGACTCGCAAATAGGAAGGGGTGTTTCCTTCCTATTTGGGACCGCATCGCGATGCAGAGTTGCTTTGGGACCGCCAAAGCGGTCCCAAACCAACTCGCAGTTACCATCCACTTGAAGTGGATGGTAACACATTCGCAAAAGGGACCCCTTCCCCTTTGTGAATGCCCACAAAAATATCTTTTCAGAGCAGGCAGTGGTCCTATGGACCACTGCCTAGAAAAAAATGAAACAAAAAGGTTTCGGTATTTTTTCTTTTTGCAGCTCGTTTTCCTTTAAGGAAAACGTGCTGCAAAAAGAAAAAAGAAAAATGGCTTTATTTAAAAGCAGTCACGGACATGGTGGTCTGCTGTCTCCAGCAGGCCACTGTCCCCGTGAGTGCCTAAACTCGCTATGGGGTCGCAAACTGCGACCCACCTCATAAATATTCATGAGGTGGGTCTTTGCCACCCCATAGTGAGCCGCAGAAGGTGTCTGAGACACCTTTCTGCATTTCATATTGCGAGTTGCAATTTGCGAGTCGCAATATGAAACCTACCTACATCTGGCCCATACCTACTTACAAGAGGAAAGAAGTTCTCAGACACTCAGACACTGAGAGACACTCATTCATTCATGCACACATGCAAACAGACGCTATGTAGAGTGCATTATTAGAAACAGTTGCTAAATGATACACTCACATATCTAGGCAACTGCTGAGACAACCTAGTCTCCCATCCAGAAATCTAGTCCTATAAACATGGGTCAGGCCTAGTACTGCTAACTCTGAGTGTGTAGTTTTATGTCAGCTCAATTTGGCAGTGTTGGGCTTGCCCTTTTTACAGGGTTACTCTGGACCCTTTTGCCTTCTTCCGCTTATTTTGTCTGACCTGATTTTGTTGACTTTAGGACTCTGGCCACTTTATCACTGCTAAAGTGCATTTGCTTTCTGTATAAAATGTATTGGAAATTGGTTTATCCACAAATGGCATATCTGATTTGCTATTAAGTCCCTAGTTGAGTGCACTATGTGTGCCCAGGTCCACTAAATCAAATGCTACCAGTGGGCCTGAGGCACTGATTGTGCCACCCACATGAGTAGCCCTGTAAACATGTCTCAGACCTGCCACTGCAGTGGCATTGTGTGCAGTTTTAAACTGCCATTTCGACCTGCCAAATGCACCCACTTGCCAGGCCCAAACCCAAACCATCCCTTTTACTACATGTAAGTCACCCCTAAAGTAGGCCCAAAGCAGCCCTATGGGCAGGGTGCAGTGTATTTAGAAGGTAGGACATGTGCTTGTGTGTTTTACATATGCTGATAGTGAAATACTATTAAATTTGTTTGTCACTATTGCCAGGCCTATCTCTCCCACAGGGTAACATGATGATCGCCTTAAAATAAAAATCTTTTAAGTGTAAGTTCCCATTGGGGTCAGATAGAGATGTGAAGTTTAGGGTCTCTGAACTCACAATTTAAAAATACATCTTTTGGTGAAGTTGTTTTTTGAATCGTAGGTTAGAAAATGCCATGTTTAGAAAGTGGGCATTTCCTTGCTTAGCCAGTCTGTGCCTCTGTCTGTCTACTGAATACACTCCTAGGTCAGGATGGAATTGGGCTGTTTGTGTATTCACTCTAGACAATCACACAAAGGAACCTGAGGTGTACCATGCCTATCCTGATGGCCCATCACCAGGTTGATGGGTCTTCCTGAGCTAGAGTGGTAGGAGGAGCTGACACTTGCAGCTGAATAGGGCTGTGCCTGCCCTCACACAAAGCAGCCTCTAGCCCCCTGGAGAATGTCTGAGGCCAGGGCAGGGAAAGACAGGGTCTTGTGAACTATAAAGACATATCCTTGCAGTTTGCACATTTCAAAGACAGCAATGGGTATAAGTACTGGACCACTGATACCACATAGTCACTGAAGACCCGGACACGGCCAAAAGGAACTTGCATGCAGGAATGGAAGCCGTCGGCACCTGGATGAGAGAAAGCTGCCTCAAGCTGAACTCCGACAAGACGGAGCTCATCATCTTGGGAAACGCCACCTCAGCTTGGGACGACTCATGGTGGCCCACATCCCTCAATGCCCCCCTCTGCCGACGAGCACACCGGCAACTTAGTAATCACCTCCTCCTGCTGGCACACACTCTGCAAATTCCGGAAGATCTTCAGATGGATCCGAGCAGACTGTCGCAGGACATTCACCCACGCCTTTGTCATGAGCAAACTTGACTACGGCAACGTCCTCTACACCGGCACCTCAACTAGGAACATCAAAAACCTTAAACTCATCCAGAACGCCGCCGCCAGACTCATTCTGGACCTCCCTCACTGAGAACACATCTCCCAACACTGAAGACCCTCCACTGGGTACCGGTCGAGAAGCGAATCACCTTCAAGCTTCTAACCCACACGTACAAGGCCATACACAATGCAGGACCAGCCTGCCTGAACCACTGTGTCTCCTTCCACACCCACACCAGATCCTTCTGCTCCACCCAGATGGCCCTCGCCACCGTCCCTCACATCCACAAAACCACCGCCAGAGGACGATCTTTTATCTACATTGCAGGGACGAGCTGGAACAACCTACCCCTGCACCTCAGGCAAAGCACGTCGCCCACCATCTTCAGGAAGAACCTCAATGCGTGGCTCTTTGGATGAGCCTCCCTCCCCCCAACACCTTGAGACCCTCACGAGTGAGTATCTGCGCTTTACAAAATACTGATTGATTGATAGTTAGAACACTTCTGGACTGAGGACATTTTGCCACGAAGAAGAGCTGGATGGTGTAGGAGGGACTGCCATGCTACCTGTTGCTTTGTTATGCTGGACTTCTGTATGCTGCTTCTATCCTGGGAGTGAAAGAAATGGACTTGGCTGTCTACATCCTGCTTTCCAAAGTTCTCCACGGGCTTGAACTGAGCTTACCTTCTGTTAGGAAGTCTAAGGGCCATCAAAGACTTCACATGTAACCACCTACGCTCTCATGCTTAGAGGCCTGACTTGCCAAGTGGTGCCAAATTCAACTCCTGGGCCTTTGGAAGTGAACTCTGGTGCAACCAGGAAGAAAATAAGCACATCGACTCCAGAGCGACTTCAAATCTGGCACTGCTTTCTGGCTCCTCACCGCTGCCTGCATAAGAGCTGTGGTCCCCGCTGAGTGCAACGACCGCAACCTGCAATAGAATCTGTCCTTGCACAGAGCATGTAATGCTTTGGTTGCGAATTTAGCTTATTATCTGAAGGGTGTTCCTGTCCCTTTGATCCGTCCGGCGTTCTAGGTGCTTTTGAATGGGAGTTATGTGATGCTGAATGCAGAAAGCTGGTGTGGAATTCTAGTCAGAATTGCCTACGTAGTTATGGTCTCCCAAATTGTGACTTGTTGCGGAAATGTGCTTTTCCAACCCACACGAGAGATAAAAGTAGCAGAAAACAGGTGCCTGGAGCTGACATGTTGCCATAGTACGCGATCACTTTTCAGAACTTGTAACTTCCAATCTAACTGCATAATGAACCTAAGTTGACTCTGTCCATGGTGTAAAAATGATACATAATTTTGTATGATGTCAATTGCAGATGAAAAAATATTGTTTAGGGTGTAAATGCAGTTGGACAAAGTGTTCATACCATTATCTACAACGGCTAGAGCCTTCTGGAGGTTTTCCTGATCTATTTGCCTCAACCGGACAGCGGCTTCTTTTTGTGAAAGTTTCCAAATCTCATTAGATATTGCATATAAGAAGCACTTTGGGTATGGTTTTCTAGGACCTAACAAGAAATCTTGTAAGTCTGTGTTTTCTGACAAGAGACTACAGTGTTCTTTAATGGCTGGTAGTGTGGAAGAATTCAACCATTGTTGACAAAATTTGCCCACGCTATATGTTGTGAATTAAATTGGACCCACTCATTGAGCTGTTCTTCAATTTAGCTGGTAATGGAATACTGGGCATATTCAATTCCTTAATCTTTGCTAAGCCTACACAACTTGCTTGTTGTACATTTTGATTAAAAATATAATTTGCAACAGAATAAGACATGCTCTCAACAAAATTTCTCATCCCTGTATTTGCTAGTTTCTAGTTTCCCACACACTCTTTAAGTCAATCGACTACTTCAACTGATATTCATGGCCTTCAATAGTCAACTGGGAAACAGAAGAATTTGAATAGATTAATTTGGCGTCTGTTAATAGGACATTCGTCAGTTCCTTAGGGGGCAGTGTAAAATAATATGACTCAGCGGGACGTTTGGTGCTGGTGCTGGTTCTATTGCTGTTCCAGGGGGACTCCTTGTCCCATAAGATATTGCTTAACTGAGGAGAAGGAGCTGCTGCACCCAATTCCCCCACGCCACTTGCTGTTAAAGCCCTTTCATTCCACCGCAGGGTGGGAAGTTTGGTGCTTGTGCTGATGCTGTTCCAGGGGGACTCTGTGTCCCATAATACCTTGCCTTACCTGAGGAGGAGGGGCTGCTGCATGCAATTCTCCCATGCCACATGCTGTTAAAGTTCTAACATTCCACTGAGGTGTGGGTCGTGTGCAGGACGCGCCTGGCTGTGTGCCCGGGCCAAGACTGGGTCTGTCTTTGCCCGTCTTCATCCGTAGGTTGCCAGTCTGGTCCACCCTGCCAACATTGGATACCAGAGGTACTTTGTGCTATTTTTGTTTGGTAGCAGCTGAGCTATTGGGACTGACATTACCCTCCCCCCATACAGTCATGGTAAAGTGGAAGGTGCCAGCTAGTTCCTCTATGCCCATATCCTTGGATGGCTTTCTGCAAAGGGTGGTAGGAGTTATTAGTAAAGAAATTGAACTGGCTGAGCATCGGCTATCCCTCTCCCTCTTCCTGGCTTGCTGACATTAGCTTCTCCCACTAAATAAGACCCCCCTTTGCCCCGTTAGGGTTGCAGGGTGTGAGAAGGAACTAACAGGGAGTGGGGGTTTGAGTAGACCTGTGCCAATTCATGACTATAGACTCTCTGAGGGAGCCCCCAAGACCGTAGTACCTTTGGAGTGGTGGTAGTGAGTGACAAAGGTGAGGCTGGCTCTGGGAAGGGGAAAAGGATGAATTGTAACAGCAAGTCCAAATGCCCAAGGGGGACTAACTCCTGGTTTCCCAAGGGTCCTGGCGTAGGTGTTAAGGTGGGTAAAAAGCTGGATGTCCTATTTTATTCTTTTCATGACAAGCTTGTTGCTACTCTTAATGCCAAATTGGAACGCTATTAGCAAGGCTGACTGCCATCAAACTGAGAACGGTTAGCTGTTTACTACCCCTGCAGTCCGTGGGACCCTCAGCACCTATTTTTGCACCCCCCTCCACAATTGCATTCGGACCCTGTAGATCCATCTATGACAGGGACAGAAATCGGGGTAGGGGATTTGGGTGATTTGGTTATCATGGGGCCATGTAAAGATACGCAATATTGTAATTTGTTACAGCCAAGTTTGAATCTATTAAATCAGATAACCCCTACAAGCTATAACAAGGAGGGTAGGCCTGTTAACATAGCCACTGCGGTCCCAAGTAGATCGGCCTGTGGTTAGGCAACAATTCTGTTGCCCAACTTAATTTTGAGTCTCTGGAGTCCAATGCCCAGACAACATCAGGGTGGAGTGAGTTCTTATCCTCTAGGTTGAAGAATATTCATCTGCCCCCTGAAAAGGCTCCCTATGTTGTTTTTTTAGGCAATGAGTTGCCATTATAAGCTGGGGTGGTGGAAAGTCATGTTCAGTTGAGGAATAAGGTCATACAGTGGATGCACTCACATTTGTCACAGTGGAGGGAGGTGGGCAGCTGGATGAATCTGGTTACAAGGATGAGTCGGATTGGAAAGGCCCCAAAATCTTTTAAAGGGGACAGTGTGATTGTAAATTTTAATTGTCCCCTTGCCGCAGGCAGTGTCCTTGCCTCTATTTCTCGTTTTAATTTTAATTGCCCTATGTCTTCTATTGTGGCCCTACCACTGGGCTTCTTTTATAGACCTAAGGGTATCAATCTTTTATCTTAGCCTCATTTTGGTTTGATTTATCCAGGAGCTCCATGGTGGAACAGGAGGGTGAGCTTATGGTTCATGACAGGGTAGTTACTTCAAACAGAATTGCCCCACTGGCCTCATTGGATGCTTCTGATTGACTTGCTGAGCAGGCCGAAGGGTCTGGCCCCAGGGAGATGCCATCTGTAGGTTGTAACGAGGCTCTAAAAATAATCAGTTCTAAGGACCTCAATTTAGTTAGCTGGCACATTGCTGGGTTGGCAACAAAGCTTCAATACCCTGTTTGGCTGGGTTTTTATTAAAAGTTGTGGGTGATTTGTTTACAGAAAACCTGGGCTACCACCAATTGCTATTTCCTTTAGGGGTATAACACTTTTTGTTCCCTGCCACTGTTTTACAGGTGGGTAGATCGAAAGGGGGCTTCATCTCTTTGATGGTAAAAGGAAAGTTGGAGATTCTCCCTTCAGGGTCCTCTAACTTACAAGCCATATCTTTCTCAAAGCAGGGCTCTGCAAGTGTGGTACTGCTACATTTCTATAATGCCAAGATACACACCATAGAGGTATGTCAAATCACATTTTTGGACTCCTTTTTGAGGAAATTCAGCAGATCTAAATGGTGTGGAGCACACCTCATTTTTGCAGGGGATTTTAATGTCCATCTGTGTGATGACCCTAGGGAAAGGTGGAAGTGTTCCCATTGCTGTTTAGCTCGTTTTGGATTGCATTTATAATATTCCACTTAAGGTTCTGCTTTAAATGGAATATTGAGTGAGTTTAATTTAGTGTTTTCACTCAACAAGCTTGTTGCTTGGAAAGACAGTATTATTTTCCCTAAGTTTACGGGGAGAGGGAGCAAATCTTTTATTGATTTCTTTTTTGTTTCCGTGCCCCTTTACTCCTGTATAACTAAGGTAAATATTATGTTGGGTCCCTGTAGTGATCACAATCCTGTGACTTTATCCTTAAGATGGCTCTTACCAATGTTGGAGCGAGCTCTGAACATTTTGGGTGCTATAAGAGCATGTTATAATGGGATAAAATGTAGGTGGTCCCAGGCTGTTCATGATAGCTTTCTTAGGACCCTCTACTTTTGTTGTGAAACAGAACTTGGTGTTTGTCAATCTCTCATGTTGAGTTCTAGTGAAATTCTATGGGCTTTCTCAGCAACTGCAACCACTGTGTCCTCTCTTCTGGTGTTGGAGGGGCAGGAGATTAAAATTGAATCCCCTAAATGGTTTGACAGGTAATGTTCTTTAGCCTTGAAGAACCAGAAATGTGCCTTAAGAGCAAGACCTAGGGACCCGGAGTTTGTTAAAATTTGACGTAAACATTACAAACATGAATTGGGGAGGCATGAGCGAGTCCTCAGGGATGTTGCTTGGGAGTCCCTCTTAGAGGCAAGTACACTAAATAACAGTGCCAAATTTTGAAGCATAATCAATTGCCCTTTACTAGCTCCAGAGCCAACAGGATCGCTGAGTTCCCATATTACATAGGACAGTAGGGTGTCTCATTTTGAGGAGGCCTATGATGTAGCTGTAAGCGTTGGTCATAGTGAGCTCAATTTGGTTAAGGGGAAGCCCAAGTTTTTCTTTTCCTTTGAGGAGGTTAAAGTGGGGATCCTGTGTTTATCTAAAAGCAAGGCCCCCGGCTCTGAGGGCATTCTCCTGGATTTGTATATTGTTGATACCAACGTTTGGGCTTCTGTCCTCATGTCAGTTATCACTGCAGAGGTTGTTGAGGGGTCTCCTCAGTCCTAGGCCTCCTCAGTTATCGTCCAAGTATTTAAGAAGGGCAATAGGGACAATCCGTAATGTTATTGACCAATCTCCCTTCTCGATTCAGTGGTAAAAGTCTTGGGATGAGTTTTATTGAATAGATTACAGACCTGGGGTGAGAAGCACAATATTTTAGCTGACTTTCAATATGGTTTTCGAGCGGGGTGCTCCACTGCTGACCGGTGTCTAAACTTGTATATGGTTTTGGATAAATACACAATTGTTCGACAGGCATCCATGCATCTTGCGTCCATGGAACTTGCTTAGGCTTTTGACCGAGTATCAAGAGATAAACTGTGGCATATTATGTCATCTACGGGGGTGGAGCAGGATATTGTTTTATTTCTCAGTGACCTGCATTTGAAAACCAGGGCAGTAGTGCATTACACTAAAGATCTTCAATACACACAGGATTTTAGTACTCATAAGGGAGTGAGGAAGGGCTGCATTTTGGCCCCCTTTCTTTTTAAGATATATGTGAACCATGTAGAACAGGTTTTAATTTCCTCCAATGCAGATTGTCCACCGACGGGACAATGACATCTGCCGGTGCTTTTGTACAACAACAACGCCGTTATTATGGGTAAGACTGCAAAGGGGGTGCAGTCCTTGTTGAATGCATTTGTCACTTTTACCTAGATCTTGCCGTTAACATCAAGACCTCTTTTGTCATGGTGGTTGGCCCGTGCTCTACTAAAACAAATTCATTTTATTTTGGCGACAGTGCGTTGCCTGAGACTAGCACATTCTCCTATTTAGAAATAATGTTTGATTCACTTTTGAATTGGAGCCCTTTCGTCAATCAGAAAAGAGAGGATTTTGTGAGAGCTAATGCTGCGGTTTCTAATTTTGCTGCACGCTTGGGTAGAAAACCGGTGAAGCCATTTTGCAAGTGTATAGAGCCAAGTGAGTGTCAAGGGTGGAAGAAGGGAGTGAGGTATGGGGTTCTGCAAAGCAGTCTGAGTTACAAACAGTAGAAAATGCTTTTTTCTGCATCTTTTATGTGTCCCTCAATGTGCTCTTACTTTCTCAGTACATGAAGAACTGGGAACATGTTATATTGTTTCACCCCCTTTCTCTCTGGTTAGAGGGTTGGGTTAGACCTGAGGCTAAGCTGAATAGAGAGATTTTAAAGGATTATCTCTCCTTTGACCCCACTCGTTGCATCCCTTGGTTCAAGTACATCAATGCTACTTTGTATACTTTATGCAGGAGTGAGCTATTTGTTGCTCCTGAGACTATAGTGAAGGCTAACATCTTAAACTTTAAAACTCAGTTTCTGTAGCAGAGGGCTAATACTAGAGAACAGGTCGCTTTATCCAAGCGACACATACGTACACACTTTCTGGTGAGAACCTGTCCCAATATTGAACTCTACCTCACAATGGGGCCTCAGTACATATGATAGTTTTTTACTTACCAGATTTAGGTGGTCATTATGAACATGGCAGTTTGGACTGCCACGCCAGCGGAGGCGGTCATTACTGCCAAAGGCATTGCGGTCCAGTCCGCCATATTCTGAACACAGTAGTAGCAACGCAGCCAGTTCACTACCACCCACCGCCAGGCCAGAATCAAATGCCAGGCCGACTGTAGGCACATTCGACCCAGCAGTGGAGGCCGGAACGGCAGTGGGATGATGATCCCATTTCCACCAGGGATTTCCTGGCGGGATACCCCGCCAGGTAATTCCTGGCAGAAAGCATACGGGTGACAGGCATACTCATTCCTATCACCTGTATGTGTCACGCCAAGACCCCCTCCTTGCCACTACCCAACCCAACCCCCCAAACCCATAGAACTGCCCCACCATTCACCCCCAAGCCCCAAAACCGACCCCCCAACCCTCCCCCTAAAACTCCTTGTGTGCCTCCCTGCTCAACCCTCACCATCCCCCAACCCCACACCCCTACATACAGGTCCTCCCATGAATACATATGGAATTTGAATCATTTCTGCTGGCCCGAAAATATGGAATGATACTTTATCCCAAACAATCTCATCAGGAATCCGTATAGCTGAGTGTTCACTAGGTAAATGTTTCTGTGGACTTTATGTGAGGACAAGTGAGGCTTTACAACCTCATATACCAGTTCAACAGAGCTTTCAGGAAGAAAGTACCCTTGTATCAGCAGAAAGAAAACAATGACAAAACCAATGCAAAGAAGGAAGGCAAGTACAATTAACAAGACCCATTGATAACCACATGGATGAATCAGACATCTAGTGTTAAGCCAATTGGACAGCTTACATGCTCTTGTTACAGGTGCAGTTGAAGATGTTGAAGAATTCGAAAAAGAATTGTTGATGTTGGCAAAATATCCAAAAGCAGTTTGTGCAAACACTGGAGCCGGTGTCGGAGAAGGAGAACTGGCAGACGTATCTCTCAGTGGTTCGTAGTAAATTATTCCATCCGTTTGTGTTGAATTTGAGTAATAGAGCTCAGAACGTTTGACATTTCTTGTCGCAGATGCAGTGACAGGCACTAATGAAAGTTCATTTTCCACCCACCCCACGCTCGGGGAAGTCTCATCATAGTTGGTTAAATTTTGAAGAGGCATATCTTAACTGGCAATGAGAGGGGTTTGGGAACTGCTCAGGAGTCCTCGTCGTCCACTGTGTAGGAGTTGTCATATGGTGTACCTTGACATTGTCAATCGATACAATGCGTTTTTCTTTGGAACCAGATAGCAGTGGTAGAATGACAGTTCTGGTACTGTGTATTCCCAGGACTGGAACCATACCAAATTCCTTCTTTATAGCAATTTTTTCACACACTAGATCCCCAACTTTTGGAATCCAGCCAGTGGATGTTGTTGGTGAATCACTCATTCCCAAGGTGGCGGCACATGCAGATGAGTTTTCATCATGGGACTGTTGTAATTCCTGCAAGACAGTGAAACGTTCATTTATGTCAAAGGTTTTGTCTGCGGCCACAGTGCCAGGGCTAACAAGATCTGGGTCATACATAGGTATGCGGAACAGGACCTCATATGGGGTGTTCCCTCCCAAATACCTTCTAGACAGATTATTTAGTGTTCCCTGGACTCCATATATTTGGTTAAGCTAAGACCCATCTCTAGTACCCTTGCTGTTAAGGATTGCTTTAAGTCTTGGCTTTTCTGCTCCACCACGGCATTTCCCTCAGGATGTTAGGGAGACGAGAAATGGAGTTGGACACCCATCATCACCATGGTGTCCCTAAGTACCCTTGAGGCGAAAGCAGGGTCCTTGTCGGAATGGAATGCCACAACCGCACATGTCCCGATAAACACTTGCAAATCTTTCAGAAAAGTTTGAGCGTCAACTAATCATTGTGGCCATGCCCATAGAAATCTGGAGCAAAAATCAACAGCGACTAAGAAGTATTTGTATGCACCATCAGATGTTAAGTGACCAGAAGGGTCGCGGTACACACATTGTAACAGTCTGTTGGAAATTAGGCGGGGTGCCTGGTGTGGGTGCTTTGTGGTAGACCCTCTTACTTGTTGGCAGATACCACAACAAAGGGTATACTGTCTGGTCCGTTTGTATATAACTGGCCACCAATAGCGTTTTTGCAATAGTGACATTGTTGCTGCCACACCTGCATAGGCAGAAGCAACCCATTCATATGCTGCTTTTATCAGATCTAATCTTTGGTCTTGGTTGGAGATCACACGAACTACCACTCCTGGTATGGTTGGGAATGCAACATTTTGAGCACTTCAATGGTAGGAATATTTGATGGGATATGCCTTTGGCAAGGGCTTGCTGTCAGCCAAAGCTTTTACAGCAGCCAGTGTTTCATCATCCATCCTCTTCCTAGAATGAGTAATCTCAGCAAAAGAAGCCATGGCTACTGATGACTTGACTGCTTCATCAGCCAAAGTGTTTCCTGCAAAATGTATTCCTATATGTTGATAGCTCATTGTATGTATTACATGGGTATTTGGTAGCGTTTCCGTTAGATCAGCTACCTTTCCCCACAGAAGTCTGTGTTTGATGGTGTTCTCTTTTGAATCTTTGAACCCATTCAAGCACCAGTAATGCAGGTATTCATTAAAGGACTGCACAAAATAGTACAAATCACACACAGTGAGTGTTAGAAGTTCAGAGTCTGTATGTTCCAGTGCTAATAATAGAGCCTTAAGCTCTGCCAATTGTGCAGTGCAGTCCACTAAGGTATGCTTCTATGTGTTTTGGGGGTGGAAATTGCCATCCTTCATGTATACGATCACAGCCATGCAAGTGGCGGAGTATTGCTGTTTGGTGCCCACTGCTGTTTGTGCTGAACCATCAGTGTAAATGATCATTTGATATTGATGAAGAGGCAAATGTTTGAAGGTGTTTGGTATTCAAGTTCATATTGATGGAATTCTTGTGTCTGAAGGTTTGGATAAAAACATAATCAACATCATTGTCAGTCAGAGAGGTGGTCCATTGAATCCAACATAGATGTAATGCTTTTGCATTTGGAATGCTGGCTTTTGTCACATCCTCTAAGGCTGGTATTGGGGTCATGACTACAATGCCTTTACCCTGGGGTAGAGGTCTCTTTTATGACAGCCATCTGAACAACAGTTAGAATTTTCTCAGTGGGTGCAAAGCGTTGTCCAACTGTTGAATATAAATGTGATTTGTATGCTATGGGGAAAGTATCACCTTAATTGAATGATACATAGGTGAACCCAATGGCACCAGCAATTACTCTGATTACCAAGTTTGTTTTGTTATCTTGTGTATGTAGATGTTTTGCTTCAAGCATATCCTGCTGTAATATTCTGAGAATGTGTGAGTGTTCCAATGTCCAATATTTACTTGAAAAGTTTGGACATATCAAGCCATAAAGTGGTTTTATGCATTGTGCATAATCAGGGATGTATGTATAGCCAAAATTAAAAAAGCCCAATAATGATTGTAGTTTTTTGATTATTCGGTGGTTGCAATTGTGCACATTTTTCCAGGAAGTGGGGCACCAGGCTCTTTCCTCTGCCTGAAAACTTTTATCCGAAAAACAGGACACTGAGAAAGGCAATTTTTGTTTTCTTGAAATTAAATTTGTAGCCTATTTCAGTGAAACCCACCACAATGCGGTCCGTTTTAGGTGTGTGACCAGGTCGTCACCTTTTAGGTTGATGCCATGTACATAGGACAATGCCTTAGGGTCAATGATGTGTGGTACAGGTGTTACAGGTGCTGAGAATAGTCCCGGACTGTTCTTATACCCTTGTGGGAATTTTTGCTAGCCTAGTGCGCTGAAGGAGGTCAGATTGCTGCTTTTAGGTGCTATATATTGGCAGTAAAAAACAAAATATCCAAGCTTGTTTTGTATTTGGTGCACACTAAATTGTTGATGAGTACAGTGTTGTGTGCAGTTTGTATAGCAAATGTGCGTGTGTAACTGTTTAAATGTCTGTAGTCCAAGACTACTCTGTATGGAAGGTCTGGCTTTGCTACAGGGAACAACGGGTTGTTCATTGGTGATAATCAGTGGTGGTGTCCCCGCACTCATGAAGTCCATGAAAATGGAGCTGGAGTTTGTTGGGGCACCTCTGCTCATGGGGTAGGAGGGCCTACTATAGGGGTGACTTACAGTGACATGGTGCAGTGACCTGTAGTGAAAGAGGTGCATGCACCCTTTCACCCAGGCTGCAGTGGCAGGCCTAAAGATACACTTTCCATGGGCTCCCCATGCTGATCCCCATGGGGGGCCACTGATACCCCAATGCCCTGGGAACCTGTGTACAATATACTAGGGACTTATACGGGGGCATCAGTATGCCAAATGTGCGGTGTGTGTGGTCCAAGGAACCAAGTTTAAGGGAGAGAGCATAGTCACTGGGGTCCCAGTGCACACAGTCAAAACATACTGTGGGGTACCCATGCTAGAAAGAAGGTACTGTAGCAAAGTGGCCCATTAATTGCAACCTCTTTTCCCATCAATTGCAACCCCAGATCTAGGGCTGGGGCAGCCCCATATTTATCTTGAATTTGCTTTAAAACGTCCGGAAGACGAGCAAGTATAGGTGTACGGTGTGCGGTAGTGTAGAGGGCAGCAAACAAAGCATACCAAGTGGCAAAGTTGTCCACTGAGAGAACCCCCAAATGGCAAGCATGTTGTGAGAATGTTATGTTTATCTTGGGTTCGTGTATGGGGAAACACTGCTTCAAAGGTGCTAATTTGTTGTGCTAACCAAAACGGAACCTCTTCATGTTTGGTGGGTACTTTATCCATAATTAAATGCACAGTAGCAAGATTAATGCCCCCTTGTGGTCACATGTGGTTGCACTGGAGCAGACCTTGCTAGGGCTTTGTTCGAAGTCCACATTACAAGTTGTATTAATCATCTATATCTTTCTACTAAATTAGTCTATAGGCAGCGTAGGTCTGCCATTGTACCTACACTTTGGTGCAGTGTATAGGTAGCCAATTCTGGTCATGTAGGTCCGTCATTTTTAAAATGGAAATTAATTGTTCAGAGATAGAAACACCAATTGCGGAGTTTCTTTTAAAGGTTCAAGCTTGAACAACCTACAGCATCTAATAGGCACTACCTATGTAGCTGAAGAGAATATTCCCTAATACCACAGATGTCTCCATATAAGGTAATCAGGGTGCCTTTTGCACGTAAGGAGACAGAGATCAGTAAAGTCGGTGTAGGAAAGTACCCTCTTTTTGGCATGTTACCCCCAATTTCAGCCTTATGTCAGTATGATTTGACTGTGTCACTGGGAACCTTCTAACCAAGACCCCAGTGCTTATGATCTCTCTCCTCTAAATTATGCCACTGCATACTGGTAACCCAGTGTTTCACCCAAAATTGGCATACTGGTCACCCCTTATAAGTCCCTAGTATAAGGTACCTAGGCACCCAGGGCATTAGGGTACCACGGGATGCCTATGGGCTACAGCATTTCTTTTGCCACCCATAGGAAGCCCATGCAAATGCTTCTACAGGACTGCCATTTCAGCCTGTGTAAAATGGTGCAAACACCCTTTCACTGCCAATTACACTTCACCAGGTCACTTATAAGTCACCCAAATTTCAGGCCTTTCACCCCTAAAGGCTAGGAACAGAATACATGTGTGTGAGGACACCCCTGCACTAGCAGAGGTGCCCCCACATCGTCCAGGACCATTTTCCCGGACCTTTCAGCAAGTGAAGGTTTGACATATAGGTGACTGATAAGTTAGTTAAGTGCAGTGAAAATGGCTGTGAAACAACGTGGGCGTTATTTCACGCAGGCTGCAATGGCAGGCCTGTGCAAGGGTTTGTCTGAGCTCCCTATGGGTGGCAAAAGAAATGCTGCAGCCCATATGGATCTCCTGGAATCCCAATGCCCTGGGTACCTAGGTACCATATTCTAGGGAATTATAAAGGGGGGGCCAGTGTGCCAATTGAAATTGGTAAAAGAAGTCGCTAGCCTACAGTGACAACTTTAAAAGCAGAGAGAGCATAAGCACTGAGGTTCTGGTTAGTAGAGCCTCAGTGACACAGTCAAGCATTACTGACAACATTAGGCTACAAACTATGAGCACTGGGGTTCTGGCTAGCAGGATCCCAGTGAGACAGGCATAACATACTGACATATAGGTTTTTATCTATGAGCACTGGGGTCCTGGCTAGCAGGATCCCAGGGACACAGTAAAAACACACTGACACACACTCATAAACAGGCCAAAAGTGGGGTTAACCATGCTAGAAAGAGGCTACTTTCTCACAGCCTTGCTAAAATAATAAGAGGAATAAAATGACAAGTGAGAGAGTACAAGCCTTAGACCCAAGCTAAAATAAATGTGCCTATATAAATGCTAAAATAACCTCACAACATCTTTAAAAGGATAGAAGCACTCTGACACGCAGTTAGATACTAAAAGAGTCACTCATACATTCATGCACACATCCAAACAGCAGCTGTGTATACTGCAATATCAGAACCAGTTAGTAAGTGATACAGGCAATCAGACATGTAGTCAAATACAGGCACCACCTAGTCTCCCATCCAGAAACGTAGACCTTTCACCATGGCTCAGGCATACTACTGCTGACTCTGACTGTGTTCCTTTAAAACGTCACTGTTCACCTGGCCATTTCTATAGGATCATCCCCAAACCTTTTGCCTTTCCCCTCCTATTTTTTCTGACCACATTTTGTTGGATCTAGGACTCTGAGCACTTTAAAGCGCATGTGCTCTCCCTTCTAAATTTGGTATGATTGGCTTACACCTAATTGGCACGTTTAATTTACCTGTAAGTTCCTTGTACAGTGGTATCCCTAAACCCAAAGCCTGTAAATTAAATGCTACTAGTGGGCCTGCAGCTCAGCTTGCGCCACCCTCAGAAGTAGCCTCTCAAACCTGTCTCAGACCTGCTACCATAGAGCCTGTGTGCGCAGTTTACTACCACAGGGACCTGGCATCTAAATTTACTTACCAGGCCTGGCACTCCTCTTTAGCTACATATGAGTGACTTCTAAGGTAGGCCCTAGCTAGCCCTATGGGCAGGAGGCTGTATATGTCAAATTTAGGACCTATGTCTTTATGTACTCCATGTCTTGGTAGTGACAAACATCCTATCTAGTTTCTCACTACTGTGAGTGCTGCCTCTCTCATAGGATTGCATTGATATTATCTAATCTATGAGGGGTGGCATAGGCATGTTGGTTATGGTTGTAAGGTAGTGAGATACGTGCATTTTTGGGTGATAATGACAACCTGACAACTGCTTATGTAGCATGGTATTTCTGATACATGTTGCTTTTGGTCTAATGATGTTTTATGCAATACAGTTTAATTTTATGTAACTTGTGTTTTCTTTGAGGTGTATTTATTATGTCACGTGTGTTGTGTGTGTTGTGCAAATGATTTACACATTGCCTCTAGGATAAACCTGACTGCTCGTGCCAAGCTACCAAGGGGGTGAGCAGGGGTTATCTTGGGTATGTAACTCCCTCACCCTGACTAGAGTGGTGGGTTCTGCCTGGCTTAGGTACATACCCCAGCCAACCAGAAACCGATTTTCTAACAGTCATCTCACCTTGGCAGTAGAAAAACCTAGTTAACAAGTGTTAAACTGTCCTTTTACCACAGAAAACTGACCCCTCAGCTAGACTGTTGTTAGGCCATGGAGCATTGTCCTATGTGATTAAAAGGTGAGAAATGTCTTTGAGAGTTTCACTGACTTACATGTGAATTGGCAGACCCCTATGCCCAATTACATTTGCGGTGTCCCATTAATACTGCAACTCATGTACATGCCTATAAAAGGATAGAAGCTCTCAGACACACAGTCAGACACTGAAAGAGCCACTCTTAAATTCATGGACATATACCAACTGTAACTGTGTATACTGCACTATCAGAGCCAGTTGCTAACTGATCCAGTCACTCAGATATGTATTCAAGTTTTGGCACAGCATAGTCTCTCATCCAGAGAAGTAGGCCTTTCACCAAGGCTGTAGGTAGGTCATGGAGCATGGTCCTTTCTGATTAAAAGGTGAGAAATGTCTTTATGTATCCAGACAGTAGCTGTGCATACTGCAGTATCACAACCAGTTGCTAACTGATACACTCACTCAGATATATAGGCAGGATTGTCACAACCTAGTCTCCCATCCAGAGAATTAGACTTTTAAAAATGGCTTGGGCATTCTACTTCTGACCCAGAGTGTGTTCTGTTAAACATCAACTCAACTTGCCACTAGAAAACCTGGGTGACAATTCATAAACTGTCCTTTTACTACATAGGTAAGGTAAATATAATCATCTGCTTTCTGTTTGCAGATATCTACTAATACATAAAAGAACAAAATAGAAATGCCCACAAAAAGCCAAAGAAGAAATAAAGAGAACGGTTATTATCTCCTTACAAGTGAGAAATAAAAGGGGCAAAATGTAGACAATGTGATTGTTAGACCTGACAGGCTTAGGGTGGTCATTCCCCAACTTTTTGCCTGCCTCCCTCCACTTTTCTGACACTGTTTTTGCTGGTTTTAGGACTCTGCGCACTTCACAACTGCTAACCAGTGCTAAAGTGCATATGCTCTCTCCCTTAAACATGGTAACATTGGTTAATTCCCAACTGGCATATTTGATTTACTTGTAAGTCCCTAGTAACGTGCACTGCATGTGCCCAGGGCCTGTAAATTGAATGCTACTAGTGAACCTGTAGCACTGGTTGTGCCACCCACATAAATAGCACCTTAACCATGTCTCAGGCCTAACATTGCAAGGCATGTGTGTGCAGTTTCACTGCCTCGTCGACTTGGCATTTAAAAGTACTTGCCAAGCTTTAAACTCCCCTTTTTCTACATATAAGTCACCCCTAAGGTAGGCCCTAGGTAACCCATGAGGCAGGGTGCTATGTAGGTAAAAGGCAGGACATGTATGTGTGTGTTTAATATGTCCTGGTAGTGGAAAACTCAAAACTTTGTTTTCCACTACTGTGAGGCCTGCTCCTTTCGTAGGATAGCATTAGGGCTACCCTCATATACTGTTTGAGTGGTAGATTCTGATCAGAAGGGGGTAACCAGGTCATATTTAGTATAGCCAGAATGGTAATAGAAAATCCTGCTTATTGGTGAGGTTGGATTTTATATTACTATTTTAGAAATGCCACTTTTAGAAACTGAGCATTTCTCTGCAGTAAAAATCCATCTGTGCTTTACAGCCTGTCTCCAATCCACATCTGGGCTGGGCTGGTTGACAGCTCCCTTGTGCATTTCACCCAGACAACCACAAACACAGGATACTCAGTCACACCTGCACTTATCTGAATACTGAATGGGTCTTCCTGGGCTGGGAAGGTGGAGGTCTTGACACATTTCAAAGGCTAGTGGCCTGCCCTCACACAATGGACTGCCAACCCCCTCCCCACTGGGAACCTGACAGACAGACTTGTACTAAAAGGGGACCTTGTGCACTTTAAAACCACTCCTTGAAGTCTTCTCCACTTTAAAGGCATTTTTGGGTATATAAACTGGGTCTGTGACCCCACCAACTCAGACACTTCTGGACCTGACGCTGCAACCTGTCAAGAGGAACTGCCTGGCTGCCGAAAGGACTCATCTAGACTGCTTTGCTGAGAAGGACTGCTGCCCTGCTGCTGCCCTGCTGCCCTGCTGCCCTGCTGCCCTGCTGCCCTCTGACTTTGCT
This sequence comes from Pleurodeles waltl, assembly GCF_031143425.1. Classification (NCBI taxonomy): domain Eukaryota; kingdom Metazoa; phylum Chordata; class Amphibia; order Caudata; family Salamandridae; genus Pleurodeles; species Pleurodeles waltl. The sequence goes on from NC_090444.1 coordinate 1,608,416,893, forward strand.
GAGAGGTTCTCTCCAAGGTCTTGGATTGAGCTTGCCACCTGTTTTCTGAAGTCTCAGGGTCAAAAAGACTTCATCTCTTCAAGGAACTTCTTGTGCACTGAAATTGATGCACATCCTGGAGGAAACGACGCACAGCCTACCTTGCACTGAGAAAATTGCTGCACAGCCAAACCGGAACTACGTGGCACGACTTCCCAAGCGTAGAATCGGCGCAGCGCCTGCCTTGCAGCCGGAAATTCGACACAGAGCCTACCAGATTGACGCACAGCTGAACCGGAACGATGCAGCCCGACTTCCAGAGTGATGAATCGGTGCAGCGCCTACCGTGCAACAGAAAATTAGACGTATCACCTACAAGGTCGACAGAACACCTGTAACTTTGTCCCACACACCCAGGATTTCTACGCTTCATCCCTGGGCATCAAAGAGAAACCGGCATCGCAGTGAGGAATTAAGACTATGCACCGGAAATCAACGCAAAGCCCTTTGCAGTGTGGAAAGGAATGATGCATTGTCTGTGCCGCGGCAAAAATTCCAACGAACACCCTATTTTTCCATGCATCTCCTCCTCTGCGGTCTCCGTGCATGTTATTTTTGACACAAAGCAGGTACTTTGCGAAACCAAGAGACAACTGTTGATTTCTAAGATTTGACTCTTTGTAAATTTACAAAACTGATATCTCAACTTGTGCTTATAGAATCTCTATTGTTTTGACCTTAATTTAACCAGATAAATATCATAAATCTTTCTAAACCTGTGTGGTGTATTTTTGTGGAGTTTTTACTGTGTTACTGTATGATGTATTGCACAAGTACTTTACACATTGCCTTCTAAGATAAGCCTGATTGCTCAGTGCCAAGCTTCCAGAGGGTGGGCACAGGATAATTTAGATTATGCGTGACTTACCCTGACTAGGATTGTGGTCCCTACTTGAACAAGGGTGTATACCTTTGCCAACCAGAGACCCCATTTCTAACAGGGATGAAAGGAAAGTGAGCTGCTGGTAAGAAAACAAACACATTTCTGAAAATTGTGTATGGAAAACTGCATAATCATGTGAATACAATGAAAGTTTCAAATCAGGTAAGAAAGGGCATAAAGTACATGAAATAATGTACAGGAGATTAATAGTGAAAAAAGGAACAACACAGAAGATAATTTAACAAGAAGACAGAAACAGTTTAAGGGGATTCCATGTTAGAATGTTTCACAGTAGGGTAATTCAGAATTTCATGAGAACTATGAAGCAGTACAAAAGGAGAAGAGAAGTAGCAAAACAAAATAAATGTGTTGAGGTTGTGGTTGATAAGGCCTTTGACCTTAAGAGTAAGCTATTTATTTTGATTCTGAGCAGAATGAGAACACTGGATAAAGTATTATTGTCCATGAAGAAAACAAGCCAAAGAAAAAGACTTGTAAATTGAAATATCTTCTGAAAACATTTCAGTTGCGAATGGAAGCATACTTCCAGCACTATTTTAATGAGGAAAACTATTTGAAAAAAAACACATTAGTGCATGCAGTTGAAACATCTGGACGACGTTAAGAGATGAAGGATGGGACTCCCACTCCAAAAGAGGATACGGTAACTAGGAATGTAAAAGAAGTTATAGCTGAAGAGGTGCAGGGAAGGTGTAGACAGACACCTGTGTATAAACTGAACTGTAGCAGTATATGCAGTACACAACAGGAATCAATAGATATATTAAGAACCTTCGTTCGTACATTTCCTGCAAACGTTTGAAAAAATAAAATACATATATTGCAAGGATTAGATTCCAAATTAAGGAAGTACACAAATTTACAAGGGCATTTACTAGGATGTCTAACAAGGGAAGGCCCAGATTTATTACAGAGTAGTACAGAGCGGTGCTGACCCAAAAATAGCAGTGCCGCGCTGTACCACTTTTGAAATGCTGGAATGCACCGTATTTAGATGAATACAGTGCACCCCTGTGTTCCCCCCTGTGCCTATGCTGAATTAAGCTGCCTGCCCCAACACAGCCATCCTTACACCATAGTGCACATAAACAATCTACAATGGCGATTTGGCACTTTGCAGCACACATAGAAGTACCAAAGCATCATTTTGGAATAGTTGTTTATGTGCAGGAAGGGACACCTTCCTTCACATAAACAAACATCCTTGGCCATTTGCTCCTTCTTTGTGTGCTGCATAACGCAACACACATAGGAAGAGCAATAAATGAGAAGGAATAAAAGTATTCCTCCTTGTTGTGCCATGCTAATGACACCCCTGGGGTGGTGTTAGTTTGTGGCGCCACCTCTGATTTACACCTTCTTGTAAATATGGGGCAGCGTCAAAAGCAATGGGTGTTGCAGTAGAATGTCCACCACAACACCCATTGTACGCCCCTCTGATGCAGAAAACTTCATCACAGGGGCCTATGTTTACGATGAGGCATTAGGCCATAAAAGGTGGTTTAACACCTCCTTGTAAATATGGTGCAGTGAAAAGTGCAACCACTCCAGTGGTGCTAGGGCCTTGTAAATCTGGCCTAAAGTGTGCCAAAGCACCTTTCATCATTTCAGAATGTTAGCTGTACATTGCTCAAGAATGTGAACTTTCGGTAGGAGGCTTTACATCCTGCCCTATCTTTAGGAGAAATGAATAGAGTTCTTTTGCATGGTACAGTAGCAGAGGTAGAAAATGTTTGTGAGGATGTTCAGTTTTGTTTCTTTGGTTCTGAACAAGAGTGTAGAGAAAATGAGTAGTTGGTAGATGCATGTGTAAAGGAACAGGACACAGGGATTACTGTTAACTTTAGAAAAGAAATTAGAAAATGTAACACATTTTCTTCTGACAAACCAAATTGTGTTTGCATATGTTGTCAACGCAGTTAATGGAAACGTTAAACTGGTAATGTTTTGTACTCAAGAACTGAAGAGGAAAACAGGGAGAAGTGGCAAGAATTAGTTGCTTATCTGTTTGTAGAGGAACAGTTTGATTTGGCCACAAAGCAAATAATATGTACGTACTGCTGGGATAAGTTAAACGATAATAAAATACCACTAAAGAACTTCAAGATTTAAATGTTTTTTTAATGTTTCTTTATTAAGGTTGTAATGCAGTAAAAATCTTGCTCCTACAGTATCACAATGTCCCACTCATATTCTATTCTTAATGCAGGTATTTATAAAGCAATCAGTATTTGATGTCAAAACTGTAAACAAATCACATCATGGGATTGCAAGGTTCGTGCCTGAGCATTCCAGTTCGTCAACCTGTTCATCATTCCCTAACAGAGAGTAGAATAAACATAGAGAAAGAGAGAAAAGTGCCAACTTCTAAACAACTATATCACAAACCTTCGCTCATTTTTTAGATATTTGGACTGTGGAGGCAGAGGCTGAGAGTGGGGTTAGTCAGGTGCCACATGTCTGGTGAGGGGTTAATGAATTCGCTACTAAAGGGGAGGTGGTGACTTGGTAAGGACACTCCACCCAGGAAAGTAACACCCTTACCCAGTGTAAGTTTTGTAAATGTGTTTGAGGTTCAAGGAGGTCTGTCGTCTGACTTGGCCTCAACCTTCTCCTAGTATTTTTGTCAATCCTGACTAGTTCTGCTGGGTTTGGTACGCAAGCTGTGTAGTAGTAAGGTGTGTTGTTCAGCTAGTATACCTGTGCGTAAGTCTCTGACCCTTGTTTGAATGGTGGGGTATTGAGGATTTCCAGCACATGGTGATTCTTTGTTTAGCCAGTACCATGGCTAGGGCAATTAATGTATTAATCGGTTTAAGAGGTGCAAGAGGTGAGACCCAGTATGCAGGGTCCTATGTTTGTTTGGATTGTGGTGCCCACATCACCTGATAGAAATTCAGTCACCACTTCCCAATTACAGCTCCTCCAGCTCCTGAGTTCCTGAGACCCACCTCACAGTAAGAACCCCCCACCTCCCAGCCCCTCGCCCTGCCCCGCGCTACTCACCCTCTCTCCTGCTTCTTTTCTTCTTTTCTTCTTCTCTGTTCTTCCTCCTCGCTCCTCGCCTGTAATCTTCTTCTGTACTCTTCTTCTCCCCATCTTCTCTCTTCTTCTGTGTGCTTCTCTGCCTCTCCTGTCGCCTCTCTTCTTCTTCATCTTCTTCTGAGGTCTTCTGCCTGTCTTCTGCCTTCTGTTCTTCGTATCTTCATCTGTGATCTTCTGCTCTTCTGTGAACTTCTGCTCTTCTGAGTTCTTCTGGACTCCTGTTTCTTCTGTTCTTCTGTTCTTCTGTTCTTCTGTTCTTCCGGTCTTCTGTTCTTCTGTTCTTCTGTTCTTCTGTTCTTCCAGTCTTCTGTTCTTCTGTTCTTCCGGTCTTCTGTTCTTCTGTCTTCTATCTTCTGTCTTCTATCTTCTGTCTTTGGCTCCTCCGCCCCCTCCGTCTTCTTCTCCCCGCGCCTGCCCTCCTGCTCCTGCCTCATCCCCCTCCCTCACTCGCCTCCCCCTCTCTATCACCCCTATCTAACCCATTCGCTATCTACCTCCCTCTCTCCTCCTATCCACCTATCTCTCTATCTCTCTATCTCACTATCTAACTCCCTCACTCTCCACCTCCTCCTATCTACCTATCTCTCTATCTATCTATTTCTCTACCTATCGATTTCTCTATCTATCCATTTTCTCTATCTATTTCTCTATCTCTCCCCCCTTCCCGCCACCCCCTCTATTACCTATTCTTCCTATCCTCTCACTCTACCTCTCACCCTCACCCACCTCTACAACCCCCCCTCCCCTATCTTCACAACCCTACTCCTATCTCTCTTCCTAACCTCCCAAACCTCCTAACACTCTCCCCCCTCCGCCCTTAAACCCCCCTCCCCCAGCTCTTCTCACTCTACCTGTCCCCCCCTCCCTCGCGCTTTCCTGCCGCGACCTCCTGCACGCCCCCACCCCCCCCAGCTCCCATTCGCCCCCAGCTGACCCCTCCCCCCCTCCTACCTCATATGGCGGCAGCTGCGCGACCGCGCAGCGGGTGCGCCGCTGGCACGCCGGAGGCGCGCCAGAGGCAAGCCCGTCTGTGCCCGTCCGCGCCTGGCCCGCGCCCAGCGCCACGACCCCTGGTCCCCAGCTCTCCCAAGCCCCGCTGATCCGCTACGACCCCACCGCCCTCAACCCAGGACGCTCCAACACCTGCTTCCAAGCTCACCCCAAACGCACCCATGGACCCTTCGCCTGCAACTCCTGCAAACGCATCTTCCACCACGCAACTACCACGACCACAAGCCCACGCGCCATCAACCACCTCAAGTGCATCCTGGTCAACGCTCGATCCGTCCACAAGCACGCCGTTGAACTCTGGGACCTCCTGGACTCCACAGCACCGGACGTCGCCTTCATCACGGAGACCTGGATGAACGCCTCCTCTGCTCCAGACATCGCCACCGCCATCCCCGAAGGCTACAAGATCTCCAGAAAAGACCGCACCAACCAAGTAGGAGGAGGTATCGCCATCGTCTTCAAAGACTCCATCAGCGTCACCACCTCCACCGAAGACACCCCTCTCGCCGCTGAACACCTGCATTTTCAGATTCGCACCGACCCGAGGACCACCCTCAGAGGATCCCTCGTCTACCGTCCTCCCGGACCGCGCGCCCCCTTCAGCGACGCCATCGCCAACTTCATCTCCCCGCACGCCCTCGCCTCACCGGACTACATCCTCCTAGGCGACCTCAACTTCCATCTGGAACAAAACAACGACCCCAACACCACCACCCTGCTCGACAACCTCGCCAACCTCGGCCTCAAACAACTGGTGAACACCGCACCCACATCGCCGGACACACGCTTGACCCTATCTTCTCCGCCAGCAAACACGTCTTCTTCAGCCACACCTCCGCTCTACACTGGACCGACCACAGCTGTGTCCACTTCACATTCCGACGCAAGACCCGCCACCTCCGCACTCAACCCATCCCTCGTCGACAGTGGAACAAGATCCCCGAAGAGCAACTCTTCTCAACACTCGCCGCCAACCACCCACCCTCACCACCGACCCCAACGACCCAGCCCTCAGCCTCACAAACTGGATCTCCAACTGCGCAGACAACCTTGCTCCCCTCAAACGCACGCATCGACAGACCAACACCAAAAAACCTCTCTGGTTCTCTGACACCCTCAAAGAATCAAAGAAAACTTGTCGCGCCCTCGAGAAGGCCTGGCGCAAGGACCACACCGCTGACAACATGATCGCCCTCAAGAACGCTACCCGCGAACACCACCGCCTGATCCGCGCTGCTAAAAATAACTTTTTCACCGACAGACTGGACAAAAACAGCCACAACAGCAGAGAACTCTTCAGCATCGTCAAGGAGTTCTCCAACCCCAACGCCAACGCCGTCACGCCCTCACAGGATTTGTGCGAATCCCTCGCCACTTTCTTCCATCGCAAGATCAGCGACCTCCACGACAGCTTCGGACACCAGACCCAACATAACACCACCGAACCCGCACCCCCGGCCATTACCCTCAACAACTGGACCCACATCAACTCTGAAGAAACCAAATCCATCATGAACTCTATCCACTCCGGCGCCCCTTCGGACCCCTGCCCTCACTTCATCTTTAACAAAGCCGACGCCATCATCGCCCGCACCTCCAGACCGTCATCAACTCTTCTTTTTCTTCTGCTACCTTCCCCGAATGCTGGAAACACGCCGAAGTCAACGCCCTACTAAAGAAACCTACGGCTGACCCGAGCGACCTGAAAAACTTCCGCCCCATCTCTCTTTTGCTTTTCCCAGTCAAGGTAATAGAGAAGACCGTCAACAAACAGCTGACCACCTTCCTGGAAAACAACAACCTGCTCGACCCTTCACAAACCGGATTCCGGACCAACCACAGCACGGAAACCGCCCTCATCTCAGTCACTGACGACATCAGAACCCTGATGGACAATGGTGAAACAGTCGCCCTCATTCTCCTTGCCCTTTCGGCTGCCTTCGACACTGTCTGTCACTGCACCCTAATCACCCGCCTCCGCTCCACTGGGATCCAAGGCCAGGCCCTGGACTGGATCGCCTCCTTCCTCTCAAACCGTTCCCAAAGAGTTTACCTCCCTCCGTTTCGCTCAGAACCCACCGAGATCATCTGCGGCGTACCTCAAGGCTCATCGCTCAGCCCGACACTCTTCAATGTCTACATGAGCCCCCTCGCCAACATCGTTCGCAAGCACGACATCATCATCACCTCCTACGCCGACGACACCCAACTTATACTCTCCCTCACCAAGGACCCCGCCAGCGCCAAGACCAACCTACAAGAGGGTATGAAGGACGTCGCAGATTGGATGAGGCTCAGCCGCCTAAAGCTGAACTCTGAAAAAACGGAAGTCCTCATCCTCGGCAACACCCCGTCCGCCTGGGATGACTCCTGGTGGCCCTCGGCACCGCACCGACCCCCACAGACCACGCCCGCAACCTCGGCTTCATCTTGGACCCTCTTCTCACCATGACCAAGCAAGTCAACGCTGTGTCCTCCGCCTGCTTCCTCACCCTCCGCATGCTCCGCAAGATCTTCCGCTGGATCCCCGCCGACACTAGAAAAACCGTGACCCACGCCCTCGTCACGAGCCGCCTGGACTACGGCAACACCCTCTACGCCGGGACCACAGCCAAACTCCAAAATCGCCTGCAACGCATTCAAAACGCATCGGCACGCCTCATCCTCGACGTACCCCTCAACAGCCACATCTCCACACACCTGAGACACCTTCATTGGCTCCCAGTCAGCAAAAGGATCACCTTTCGACTTCTCACCCACGCACATAAAGCCCTCCACAACAAGGGACCGGAATACCTCAACCGACGCCTCAGCTTCTACCTCCCCACCCGCCTCCTCCGTTCCTCTGGTCTCGCACTCGCTGCCGTCCCTCGCATCCGCCGCTCCACGGCGGGTGGGAGATCCTTTTCCTTCCTGGCGGCCAAGACCTGGAACTCCCTCCCCACCAGCCTCAGGACCACCCAGGACCACTCCGCTTTCCGGAGACTCCTAAAAACCTGGCTATTCGAGCAGCACTAACCCCCCCTTTCCCCTAGCGCCTTGAGACCCGCACGGGTGAGTAGCGCGCTTTATAAATGTTAATGATTTGATTTGATTTGACCAGTGGTTCCAAAATGCATGGGCGAAGCCCACACAAGATACCTGACTCGAAACGGAGAGAACACTGCAGGGGCATCAGATCGAAAATAAACAGGCCCCTCAGGGGGAAGGGAAGGGGGGGCACCTCAGCCGGATAAATGCACGACGCCACTGGGGCACGAGGGGGCTCCATGCCCATTGCTGTATCCTGGGGAGTGCAAAGCCACAGTCTCTCAAGTCTTTCCAGTATGTGGTTTGCCCACTGCTTTATCCTGGGGAGTGCAAAGCCACAGTCTCTCAAGTCTTTCCAGTGGGCCTTGTGCCCAGAGTGTTTCATCCTGCCAAGGACTGAGGTAATGGATGCCTTTCTCCACTGGTTCAGGAGGGGGCATTGTGCCCAGAGTGCTTCATCCTGCCAAGGACTGAGGTAGTGGATGCCTTTTTCCACTGGTTCTGGAGGGGGCATTGTGCCCAGAGTGCTTCATCCTGCCAAAGACTGGGGTAGTGGATGTGATTCTCCACTGGTTCTGGAGGGGGCATTGTGCCCAGAGTGCTCCACATGCAGTGTGGCCGGTCCTATTCCCTCACCTGGGTGTGTGAGCCACGAGATTACCTAGGAACAGGTAGCATGATACGCCATGGAGGCAGAGACATACCCCACACTGCTGCGGCTTCGCCTTCCACCTGCAGGTGCAAACAGTGATGGAGGTCATGCCTCATGGAAGCTGGGCAGGGTCCAGGAAGTCTCCTCTAGCCTCGGACGGCTGACCACTGGGGATGGTAGCCATGTCAGCAGTGGTGCCACTGTCCGAGCACGTCGCGGGGCTGCTGGCAGTGCTAGCGGCGGTGTCTGTGGCAGCGGTGCTGGCGGTGGTGCATGTGTCAGCACCTGTTGAGGAACACAGCAGGACGTGTCCTGCAGCCTCGGACGGCTGCCCACTGGGGAAGATGCTGGGGACTGTTGCTGAGGCTGCAGACGTGCCGGTGGCGGTGCAGGTGGCAGTGCAGGTGGCGGTGCTGGTGGCGGGGCAGGTTGCGGTGTTTGCCGCCGTACAGGTTGGTGTAGTCGTTGACAGAAGGGGTGACACTAGCCCCTCAGTCGGTGCCACTGTGCCCTGTCCTGACCTGCTCTTCTGCTTTTGTCCCTCCCCACCTTTGATGGTGCCGCAGGTGTCTTGCCACTGTCCACTTTTATTTTGGCAGAGCCCTTGGTGGCTGGTAGGTATGGCTTCTCCCTCCGGGATGTGGGCACCTTCTTCACCTTGGCAGGTGGCAGAATGTCCTTGCCCTCGCTACGTGGCACACTGGCAGCCCTGATGGGTGGCGCACTCGATGACCCCGCAGTTGCTGGCACCACTGTGCCTGGGGATTTGGTGGCTGAGGTGCTGGGCTGGGACCTGGAAAGCCTGGCCCTAGGGGAAGGACGGGGGGGGAGGTGAAGGGAAGAGGTCAAGGTTTGCAAGGAAAAGTTTTTTAGGCACACTGGGACGGGAAGATGGAGGGGGTTTGGGAGTGGAAGAAGAGGTAGTAGTTGTAGGAGGTGTCCGTTTGCTGAATTTGGGTGAAGGTGCATGGGCCGGAGGCTGTTGTGAGGTGGATGGCTGTTGGGTGGGTGTGTGCCTGTGTTTGTGTACTTTGGGAGGAGTGCTCACAGACACACTGGGAGAAGACACTGGGGATGTGTGCATGGTAGTGGGGGTGGTGATTGCACGTGAGCTGTGTGTGGTGATGGGCGTGCTGGTGATGGAGGTGGCTGAGGATGTAGTGCATGCAGGTGTGAGTGGAGACAAGACAGGGAGGGAGGATGAGGACATGGAGGAGGGGGACACAGTGGAGGAACTGTATGTTGGCGTGTCTGCATGGGGATGATGCTTGTGTGAGTGCTTGTGGGATGTGTGGTGCTTATGTTTGCCATGTCCACTCTTGTGTGTTGATGGATTGGGTCTGGGTGGAGGAAGCTGGAGGGGTTAGGCTGGACACAGGGACAATGGCTGCCATCAGTGCTGAGGTCAGAGCCTGAAATGCTCTCTGTTGGGCCGCCTGCCCAGAATGAATGCCCTCCAGGTATGCATTTGTTTGTTGCAAATGCCTCTCAACACCCTGGATGGCATTCAAAATGGTAGATTGCCCAACAGTGAGGGATCTCAGGAGGTCAATAGCCTCCTCACTGAGGGCAGCAGGGCTGACTGGGGCAGGGGCTGAGGTGTCTGAGGCGAAGGAGATGCCCACCCGCCTGGGTGAGCGGGCACGGGACACACGCTGAGGGGCTGCTGGGAGGGTGGTGCTGGGAGGGGGGTGGCGACTGTACCTGTTGATGCGGTGGGCACAGAGGTGCACGCGACCGCAAAGGAGCTCCCATCAGAGGAGGAGTCGCTGTCATTGGTGTATGATCCTGTCCCCATCGTGGAGCTCCCCTTGCCCTCCATCCAACTGGTGGCTTCAGACTCCGTTGCTTCACCCTCCAGGGCCAAGTGGGTTGCAGCTCCCTCCTGCTCCGGTGCCACTGCTCCTCCGCCAGATGATGCTATTGCACACAAGAACAGGGAGACAAAACAAAAAGGGGGGGAGACAGAAGATACACATGTTCAGTGCATGCAACACCACTACCGTTGGCGGACACAGCACACATGGAGCAGCCCTCTCACTAAGTCATGCACTAAAAGTTCCTAGCAAATTCATAAGCCTATGGGGTACGAGGCCTAAGCCCAATTGCTGCACACCTGGAAGTCTCAGGAGCCTGACAAGGTATAGATAGCTATTACCACTAGTGGGGTTGGGGTGCCACAGAGCCTGCCTAACAAGGGACCTTGCCTACCAAATTCGCCCTGGCCTAGGGGAACCCACAGCCCACCTCCCCCACCCAGACACTTCATAAGGCGCGCAGAGTCAGCTGAATGAGAGTGTCCTCACCCCCTTGTGGCTGCTGTGATGCCCTCAAGCGCCCATCCAACTCCGGATAGGCCACTGCCAGGATCCGGTACATCAGGGGGTTCATGGTGCGACGGGCACCCCTTCCACGTTGGGAGGCCATCCCCAGCTGGGCCTCCACTATCTTCTTGCTCCAGCGGCACAGGTCCTCCCATCTTTTATGGCAGTGGGTGCTCCGTCTATGGTAGACCACCAGGGTCCGGACGTCCTTGGCGATGGCACGCCAAATACCCTTCTTCTGGTGTACGCTAACCTAGAGGAAAAGTGAAGTACAAATTTATGTTTCTAGCCCGTACATTTCTTCTCAAGCATTGCCAAACACCTCCCTCACTGGCCGTGCCATACATACACACACACTATCCTCACCCTCTTCCATTCACGATACTCCATACAATCATGTGCCATCCACCATGCTAACAGTGTACTTACCTGTTTGTCTGAAGGACCGTACAGTTGCATGGACTGCGGGAGGACCCCATCTACCATCTTCTCCAACTCCTCCGAAGTGAAGGCAGGGGCCCTTTCCCAGACACTGTAGCCATCATTGTTTCCAGACACAGGTCACGGCAGCACTTGCAGTGTAGGTCCTCTCCTGTTGAAGGTCAGGTATCAAGTAAGGGAACAGTAAGAAAATGGCAGTCATGTCCGCGGCGGTGACCACCGTCACTGCCGGCGTACATCGTCATTGGCTCCTGGGATCCATGGGGCCCAATGTTAAACAATGCTGAATTGCGCCGCAGTCTTCGACCGCCCACCGCGACGGTGTACAACGCCAGTGCAGTTACCTCATTTCCCCTTGTCCCACCTTACAGGTCAGGCAGCCGCCATTTTCAGGGGGCCACATGGGATGGATAAAAACTGCGTCACACCTATCTAGGCCGGGAATACAGATACCGGCACATTGCAATTTACCAATATTTCAGCAAAAAACACATTGTGATACCTCAGTGTTGGATGACCCTCTGCTCGCTGTTCTCCTCCATAGGGCACGTCTGCTGGGGCCCCTGGTGGGCCTATTGACAATTGAAGAGAGACACATCATAATCACATACAGACTTGATCGTGCAACAATCATGGAACTGTGTGCCCAGTTGGAGCCAGACCTGATTTCAGCTATCCGCCATCCCACAGGAATCTCTCCCTAGTGCAGGTTCTGTTTGTACTCCATTTCCTGGCCAGTAGGTCTTCTCGAACAACAGTGGCCATGGCATCAGGGATGTCCCAGCCAATGTTCTCTAACGTGTTGTCTAGAGTATTATCTGCCCTGCTGAAACACGTGCAGCTACATCGTTTTCCCTGAAGTGGAGGATTTGCCCCACAGTGAAAGGTGACTTCTATGCCCTGGGACATATCCCCAATATCATTGGTGCCATTGATGGTACACATGTGGCATTTGACCCCTCCCCCGCCCCGCAGGAATGAACAGGTGTACAGAAACTGGAAAAGCTACTATTCGATGAATGTGCAGATGGTGTGTTTGGCAGACCAGTACATCTCCCATGTGTATACCAAGTATCCTGGCTCAGTGCATGACGCTTACATTTTGAGGAATAGCAGCATCCCTTATGTGATGGGGCAACTCCTGAGGCACCGTGTGTGGCTAATAGGTGAGGCCAAGGTCCCAACACAGTTGACATAGGTGTTTGGGTATGGGGTTGCCCCTCAGGGTTATTGTGTGTCTAACAGTTGTTCCTCGACATTTGCAGGTGACTCTGGTTACCCCAACCTGTCATGTCTACTGACCCCAGTGAGGAATCCCAGGACAAGGGCAGAGGAACGCTACAATGAAGCACATGGGCATACTAGGAGGATTATAGAATGCACCTTCAGCCTCCTGAAGGTCAGATTCCGGTGCTTCCATCTGACAGGTGCCTCCCTATACTACTCACCAAAGAAGGTGTGCCAGATAATCGTGGCCTGCTGAATGCTGCACAACCTGGCTTTGTGACACCAGGTGCCTTTTCTGCAGGAGGATGGCCCAGATGGTTTGTCTTATGGCAGCTGAGGAGCCTGTGGACAGTGAAGAAGAGGAGGCAGAAGAAGAAGATGTCAACAACTGAAACAACATTATCATGCAATACTTCCAGTGAGACACAGGTAAGAAGATGTAACTGCTTCCCACATCTCATACTATTGTTGGAGCTAGCATAAGTCTGTCATTTTCACTCAGTGTATGGACCCTGACTTCTTACTTTGCCTTTCCATTTCACAGATCTGGGTCCCACTTTGTGCCCTCTGCTAGGTTTACTGCTGGCCTACAGCTGTGTTGTATTGGTATGTGAACAAGTACATTGACATTGCTATATTCCAGAGGTTTTGCAATTATACATTTGTGAAAGCACAGACAGACTCCAGATTGTTTTGTGAATGAAGTGTATTTCTGTGCAAATAAGTGGAGGGGTGTGTGAAATGGGCTGGGGTGATGGTGGAGGAATGTCCATGGCAGAGTCCAGTCTATTTGTTTCACAGGTGCATTGTCCAATGGGGCATAGGAAGTGGAGCAATGGCAGTTTAAGGTGGACAGGATGACAAAGTGGGACAGAAGGGTGACATTCAGGGGGGTCTTATTTCCTGGCGGGGGTCTTGGCAATGTTCACTGTCTTGTTCCTGGATCTCAGGGACCGTTTGCAGTGTGGTTCTCCATCTCCTAGGGGTGGGGTGCTGGTGGCCTGTTGTTCCTGTGGCGGTGCCTCCTGTCCAATAGCGCCGGCGGAGGTGGAGGGCTGTTCATCGTCCAGGCTAGTGTCAGGGGCCCGTTGGTGTGCCACTGTGTTCCTCCTGGTGTTGAGAATGTCTGCCAGCACCCCTGCAACGGTGACCAGGGTGGTGTTCCTCCTGCAGCCGCGGAGTCTCCTGAAACTTGGCCAGTACTGTGCCCATGGTCTCCTGGGAATGGTGGTAAGCTCCCATGATGTTGGAGAGTGCCTGGTGGAGAGTGGGTTCCCTGGGCCTGTCCTCCTCCTGTCGCACAGCAGTCCTCCCAGCTTCCCTGTTATCCTGTGCCTCTGTCCCCTGAACTGTGTGCCCACTGCCACGGCCCCCAGGTCCCTGATCGTCCTGTGTTAGTGGGGTTGCCTGGGTTCCCTGTAGTGGTGGACACACTGCTGTTTGACGTGTCCTGGGGACAGAGGGATGGGCCCGCTGGGTGGGTGCTGTGGTGGTGTTTCCTGAGGGGGGAGGTTCAGTGGTGGTTTGTGACTGTGTCCGGGGAACCGACTGGCACGAGGTCCCTGATGGGCCGGGCTGGTCATCTTGATCCAGGCGTGCAGAGCTGCTGTCGTCACTGTGGGCCTCTTCTGTGGGGGGACTGGATATGTCTGGCACCTCCTGTCCAGTGACGTTGGGTAGGGGTCCTGTTGGAGTGTAAATGCATAGTTATTGTATCTGTGTGTGCCATCTTGTGCAATGGGTGAGTGACCCTCTACTCCTGTGCTTGCATTATTGCAGTGGCCCTTGTGTGATTGGTGATTTTGGGGCATGATGGGTGTCCATGCATTGGTGTTACATGCAGGGCTTGATTTTGGGGTGTGTGGGTTGTGTTAGTGGGGTATCCTGCTGGTGAATCGCTGACAAAACCACCGGCGAGCCGCAAGCTGGGAGCAACAAGCCTCCTACCTCTATTGGACGCATATGTGGCAGTTCTGTGGTATAGGACGGCACAGCCTAACGCCATTGCTTAGTTTCCTGTGGTGGTCAGTGCACTGCAGTTTCCTAGTGGACTGGAAGCTTTCAGGGGCCAGCATGGTGCCACAACGATCATCTGCACTATGTTGTGGACCCAAAATGTAGACAAATCCCATGCAGCCCTCGTCGGAGGAAGGTTGGAGGCTGCAGAATTGGCTGGTGGGGCTGCAGATGGATCTTTCAGCTGCAACATTTCTCAGGTTGAACTTCCTATTTTAAAACTACCACAAGCAAGCATGGAAGCTCACCTGACTCAGGTACAGGCACAGGCGCGTTCGGAAAAGAGTACTGCAACCAGAGAAGAAGCTACTCTAGCACATATTTTAATGGCAGCAGCTGTCTCAGCTGGGAGGGCTGTTTCCTTATCCAATACTTTTGACTGATTGCAACATTGTCTCAAAGGTTGCTGAGCATACAAGACTGCCATTTTGTATCAATCACCCTCTGACTATCCCCTTCCCCAAAGTATTGTTTCAACCAGAGGGTGGTACAGCTGAACTGGTACCCATAACAACAATAACAACTTTACAAGGACTAGGTCTGGCTGCTGACTCAGTGAGGACTTTGGTGTCCATTATGGAGTACAAGGTGGGTGGGGGCTGTGCTGCAGCTGATGGTGTGGGTTTGGGAGATGCACCGCATTCTGTGATAGTGCTGCCACGCCCAGAGCTTGCAAACTATTTTTTCTATATCCTTGCTTCAGGAAGTTATGGAGGGGGCTCCCGGGATTTCTGTCTTAAAGAATAACAGGCAGGTTCTTGATCTAGCTGGGGGACTGTTAAAAAACTTCATGAAGCCACAAAAGTCTTTCAACCTATGTCTGTGACCTCCAAAAAGTGTTCTGGGACTACGCATGGCGGTTCAAAAGACAATCTGCACCGATACTAGGTGGTGTTTAAGGGTAAAGGGTTAAATCTTTAATCTCAGGTCACTCTGGGAGACCATGGATTATAGCTCCTCCTAGCTCTGGAGTTAACTCACCTCCTATCTCTAGCTCTGACTCTTTAGGTGGCTCTCTTTGTCTCTCCCCCTGTGGGAGAAAATTAGGATACTGCTGCAGCAATTGGTGCACAGGACTCCCTGGTGGGTCTCTTCCAGCTCCTTCAGACACAACGAGCAAAAGGCACAACAACATTATGCACAATTCCGCACAGATAATGCTGCAATTCACCAATCGCTAGCTGAGGTTACTGGCAAAGTGTTGTCGTTTTACATGGAGATAGCAGAATTGCAACAGCGGGTGATTGATACTGAAGAAGTGGGCACGGCTACGACAAAAGCAGTTAAGAATCACGATCAAAGCCTGGACTTGATTCAGATTAAACTGGAAGATTCAGAGAACCATCAAAGGAGGAATATCTTGCGGATGTTTGGTATTGTAGATCTGCTTGGCAAGGCTTTCCCTGACCTTATGGATTGGAACATGGACTCACAAATTCAGCGAGCTCACCGTCTCTCTTTAAATCACAGTAACAGTATGAGCTCCTCAAATGCCCACTCGTTCATCCTCAGCCTATCCTAAATTACATAGACACTTTTTTATTAAGGCAGGCAATTTCTATAAAAGCACGCCCTGTTGCACCTGTGATGGTTGATTCTATGCCTATCTTCATGAGATCAGACCTGGCGAGTCTACTATGAATAGGTGCTGGAAACTCTGCCAGATGATCGACCCTCTCAAGGTGGTTAGGCTCAGGTTTTTTTTGCAAGAACCAACCAGGCTTAAGATTGTTAGCAATGAACAGACTCAGATTTGTTTCCCAGAACAAGAGGCCACACAGGCCCTCAGTAGATTGAAGGAGTCTACTTTGTAGTTTGAGCTTTCTTTGCTACTGCGTACTGATTCTTTGCCTAATCTTTACTTAATTATCTATTTGCTTAATTATTGGGTCACGCTGTTGAGTTTTGCAGGGATGAGTAAACTCTTAGAAGCACTAAGTTTGGCTTTCTATGTCTATTGCACACTCTCTGTTTACTATTCTCTTCACCTTATTTTTTCTCTTCTTTCTTTTTTCAGAGTGGGGTGGATGGTGAGGATGGTGCTTGGTGGGGCACTGGGTGTAGTCCATCGGCAGCATTAGGATTGGGGGGATTCCCTTCTTTGAAGACAGGGGGCTTCTCAACTGAATGGGGTGGAGAGGGCTTGTGTTTGGGAGGTAAGCTAAGCAGCTTTGCAGCCACGGTGAAGTATTTTTAACAGAATCAATGTCTTCAGGGACTTATGCTGAGAATGGTTTCTGGCAGCCAGTGGCTTGTACGCAGCTAGGGGTATTGCTAAAATGATTATGTTTAAGTGCATGTGTTAGAACGTGTCTGGCCTCAACTCATCCAACAAACGTCAATTAGTGGGGGCTTCTGTTAGCCCTAACAGAGGCTCACCTTGCCTATAAAGACTGTTTCCTACTCAATCAGCTGGGCTATAAATGTATTATCGGTACCACTCAGTCTGTCCCCATTCAGGAGATTGCTATTATGGTAGCTAAGGATTCAGGGATTAAGGTATTAAAAACAGCTGGTGACCCGTGGGGGAGATGGGCAATTTTGCATTGGGTGGCATATGGTCAGAAATGTGTTGTTTGCTTTATATAGGGCAGAATGTGGATGACCCCGGGGTATTTGATATGATTGGTCTTGAATTGTTGGAATGGTCTGGGGAGTTGCTTATAATGGGGGACTTCAACTGTGCCACGGATTACAGTATTAATTCTACTAATCACTGTGCTACTCCTCACATGGTTAAAACTAGAGCGTCTATACAGGGGCTGGCTCATCTGCACGGGTTTATACATACTTGGAGGGCACTGTATCGGACCACCCCGGGCTATACCTTTTTTCGTCTTCACACAAGCACTACTCAAGGATAGATATGATCTTTGCTAAAAAGGGCTCTGGCACAAAATGCTGACATGGAGGTTTCACTCAGAGTCATCTCTGATCATAACCCCATATTATTGTCAATTAAAACCTTGGTGGTAAGGAGGGAGAGGCATCAGTTTACATTTCCATGATATCTTCTTACCAACCCCAACTACTGTAAATGTGTTACAAGCTCTCTTACAGAGTTTGTGGGGTTTAATATAGACACAGCTTCACCACTTGTGGCGTCGGATACTATGAAAGCCTATAATAGGTAGATTAATGAACAGTTTAATTACAGCACAAGCCAAAATACTTTAAATACGCTGAGGCAATTGGGTCAGGCAATTTAATTGCTGAAAACACTGCATGCCAGAGCTATAAGCACAGGGGGTATGGTAGTTCTGGTGAGCAGGATGTACATCTTCAGCAAGTAAATAAAAGGTCTTATTAGGGCAAAACCTGAGAGAGAAGGGAGCAGTTAGCTACACTAAACATAAGGCCCTCCAATATGAATATGGAGAACAGGTGCGATGGGTCCTGGTGCACCAAATTGCAGATAAAAGGAAGAAATGTGCAATACAATGTATTAAGTGCAGTGATAGATTGGTTTACACCAACCCTTTGGATATCACAGAGCAGTTCTTTCTTTATTATCAGGAACTATAGGCCAGATGTATCAAGCAAATTTGCATTCGCAAACGGTGCGAATGCCGTTTGCAAAAGCAAAAATGCCTTTCATTATGTATGAAAGGCATTTGCTATGCAATTTTAAGGAATCGCTAAAATAGCGATTCCTTAAAATTGCGAGGCCATTTAGAGAATCGCAAATTGCGATTCTCTAAATAGGAAATCGCAAATAAGGAATCCTTATTTACGATTTCTTAAGCACATGTATCAAGCTTTTCCTTAATGTGAATTGGGCATTATGGAATCGCAATTACCACCAAGTAAAACTTGGTGGTAACCATGTGCAAATTAAATTTTTTTATTAAAAATGCATTTTTTTAATTGACATGTAACGCACACATGCCCCTTTGGCATGTGTGCGCCTTACATGTCCTGAAATCTTTTTGGGGTTGCAGCAGAGGGGGCCTTAGGCCCCGAGCACCCTGTGGTTTTGCATTTCCTAAATTGCGAATTCCAGTTAGGAATTCGCAATTTGGGAAATGCAAAAAATTTGCAAATATGTGCCTACAGGCCCATAGGTGCGAATGGGCTCAGAATCGCAATTTGCTATTCGTAACAGCATTTGCGATTTTTAAGAAATCGCTATTACAGAATCACAAATATGATACATACCATTTTGCGAATCAGAAATAGCGATTACCTAAAATTGCTATTAGAGATTCTCAAAGTGATTTCTTCATACATCTGGCCCTATATGGCCAATCCCAAGAAGTCAGGCAATTTGGGTTAGAGACATATATTCAGAATAGCAAACTCCCTTGCTTGGGAAATCAAGATGGCTATGGGGGCTCTGCCATTAGCAAGGCTGCGGGGGAAGACTCTATTCCTTTAGAATTTTATAAGGCCTTTAAGGATATTATATGCCCCCTCTTTTAAAGTGTGATGCAGAGTATTGACAAAGATGGTGAAGTCCCCAACACCTGGCATATGACTAACAATATTATGTTTTGAAGAAGGGACAACCATCTGAAGAGAGGGAGGTCATATCGACCTATCTCTTTGATTAATACTGACGCTAAAGTTTTTGCCAAACTCTTAGTGACCTGGCTTGCCCCCTTCTGGTAGGTTGGGTCTCACAGCATCATCATGGCTTTATCCCTGACAGAGAAAATACTAGCCATATTAACACAGCACTAACTGCCTTTGAAGTGTCTGAAAAAATGGGGAAGAAGTTTGATATGATATTTTTGGATGCAGAGAAAGTGTTTGATCAGGTTGTTTGGTATTTCCTGTGGCCTACGATTGGGACGTTTGGGATTGGCGACTGGTTCTGCGGATGGGTGCAGTCTTTATATCGGAATCCACGTGCAAAGCTGGTCCGCTCATGGATTTCTTCTCCACCTTTGAAGATACTGCGAGCCAACCAGCAGGGGTGCCCGCTTTCTCCCCTTTAGTTTGTGCTTTACTTAGTGCCTTATCTGATCCTTATTAAAAAAAATAATGGAATTTGGCCTCTGGTTTCTGGAGACTGCTAACTTAACAAGCATTGGCCATGCCAATAGGTCTCGCCTATTGGTGAGCTATTATTGGCTTTGCAATACGGTGGGTAACAGAGAGGGGGCAGGTGTTTTTGGATAAATGGGTGGGGGTGCAATGGTTGGATAACATAACAGTTAAAAAAGTAAACTCCAAGGTCCCTTGGAAGACAGAACTTGACATTTGAGCACATTAAGGGTAATGAACAACTATGTCAAGTTGCTGCCCTTATGAGGCCGAAGGTGCTTGATTCAAAAATGTTTCGTGCAGTACCTGGCAGAATAACAATATCTTTCGTAGTAGAATGCCTGTGTGGTTGTGGTATGATGTGCAAAAGGATGCCTTTTGGTGTACTGCCTCAGTGCCCTTTTTCAATCTGCCCCAGAGCGGACTTTATTTTCTGATACATTTTTAAGGTTCTCCCCCTTGAGAGCTACGTGGGAATAGCAGTGCTTAATTTGTGCTTGTGGTTTCCGGTGTGGGGCACCAGCACTTTTTTTTTTAGGGCTGGCACTTATTTTTTCTGCCTCAAGTATTTACTGCGAGCAAAAGACACATATAGGAAAGACGGAGGAAGAGAAAAACGAAAAAGCGTCACAATGGGAGAAGGCAGAAAGTTGTAGGAGTGAGCTGAAAACGAAACAAAAAACAAATCTAGACATGGTATTTAGTGATGAGCAAATGATATTCATTGAAATCCGATTTCCTTAATCATTTGTGTGTAATACAGTTTTATCACTCAAACTGTATGTCCATGCAAAATGACCATTTTGTTCTAAAAAGTGGGCCATGGTTGTAAAAAGTTTGTGAAGCACTGGTCTAGGACATGATACCAGGCAGTCTGGGGCTCAGGCAAAGATACCAGTGTGGGAGCGCAAACTAATAGAAGTAAACTTGTACATTCCAGGTAATCATGTATTAAAACTCAGTCACAGTGCACACAGTGGTTCTCTGAGGCAGTCTGGAACATGGCAGGATACAGACAGAGGCACCGTATCAGATAGCCTTGGGTCACAGGGCAACAAACCACGAGTCCCAAGAACATCGCATTGTGGGACCTAGTCTGTGTTAGAAGAAGACACAGTCAGTGACCCAGGGGTGCCTTCTACATGATACTAGGCAGCATGTAACCAACCTGAACAACATATTGGGGCACAGTCTGCAGTACAAAGGTTTCAGTCAATGGTGCAGGAGTCTGGTACAGGGCATCACATATTGGAGCACGGTCAGCGACACAGCAGTCTGATACAAGGCACTATATAGCTCTGTGACTGAGGATAAAATACTCTCTGGAACGTTTTGACGCACTGAACTGGGGGCTTCAGTGGGTATTCGGAATGTGCACCCTATGATTGACATCACATACCACGACTGGGTCACAGGGCACGGTGTATGACAATAAGTGCACACAGGTTTTTTTTCATACAGGGGCCTGCTGTCTGGGACACAAAATACCCAGCCTTGGTAGATGGGCAAGCCGCCTGTTGCACAAGGAGCACACGAGATGGGGAGGACCGAACACACAGATTGAAGCACACAGGCTGATTCATAGGGGCACAAAGATTCGGGTACTAAGGCAGTGAAGCCACCAAGGAGAAGGTGACAGAGAACATGTGGTATCATCACGAACCGACGCTCACAGCATGCTTGGCAAGACATCAGGCTGGACCACACAGCAAGTAGGGCAGCCCTCTGGGGCCACCAGGCCAGCTTATTAGGACTCAGGCACTAACCGGCTCTGTTGCGCCTGGGCTGCAATCCCTGAACGACAGCTCCTTGCTCCCCAGGTCCAAGGTGACTTCATAGCAGCGGTTCTTCCTGAGCAGTGTAGAGCTCAGAATCTGCAGATCGGGGTCCATTGTGCTGCTCTACCTGAGTCTATTTCTGCTGGACACAGGCGCCCAGGTCTTCGGGGTGCCCGTTGTGCCAGGACTCCAGCGTTGCCCTTCGCTAGATCTAGAGACGGCTAGCGGTCCATGCGATCCATTGTCCGGGGGCGGAGGCAGGCACAGGAGCGGGCACCGGCTCTCACGTCACCTGGCAGGAGATTAGTACCAAGGCCAGGACGTCACTAAGAGGGGCATGCATCACCTCGCGGACTGAGCCTGCCCGCCTAGGAAGTGGGAGGAGGGAGGGAAGTGCGTGAGACAGAAGCACAGTCGGAGGCAGCATGGAGGAGCCTTATGGACAAGAGCTCCTCCACTTTGACCTCGGTCTTTAAATGCACAGCACATGTAACCAGAGAAGAACATGATTCAGAGCCCTGTTAACAAAAACAAACTGGAGCCACTGGAAACATCCAGCGCTCTGGTCAAATGCTATTAGCCTCAGAAAAAGTAGTCCCCAAGCACATGCTTAATTGGCACAAGTGGAAGGGTACAAGTACTAGGGCCATGCTCCAGGGGAGTGTACAACTGTGGAAAAGGTGGGACAAAGAGCAAGGATTGACCACTAGCAAGCAAAGATTTTTTAAGGACACTGAAACAAACCAATAAAAAGCAGAGAGCCCACAAAGAAGTATAGAAGTATATACTAAAGTATATACAAGAGGTCTCGAATGCTCGACCTAAACACACAGCGTATGCTGACAATTTCGCCATATATGCACCTAATCCATTTGATGCTATGAAAAGTGAGATTGAAGAAGCAGAACGGTTTGGCTCATACTCTGGCTACAAGTTAAATGTAGATAAAATCCAATTATTGTTGAATTTCAGACCGATTGACCAAATCCTGGGGGTAGTTTCCTCAGCTACCTACCTGGCTATTCAGGGGAGCGCACAAGCTAACAATATATTTAAGTTAAATTATGAGACTTTGTTGCAATCAGCTCTTTCTAAACTGCGGCTCTGGAGCATGTTTACAATAAGCAAATCAGCTGGTGCAACATCATTAAAATGAACATATTGCCTAACTTTTTATACTAGTTTCGGGAAATCCCATTTAAGGCACCAAATTCATTTTTTAAACAACTTGAAGGGGCCATAATTTATCTGGGGATATAAATGGGCTTGTCGCGCTCTTCTGTATCTTAAACTACCATATAAGCAGGGGGACTACATACAACTATCGGATTTTAAACTCTACTACTGGGCAGCATTTGCTGGATGACTTCACAATCTGTTTACTGTAAGTGAGCTACATCTCTCAGTACAGGCATATTGACTAGAACTGGGACCAGAATACAGAATGTTTATATACAGAATAACTGACCGCAATTACTACCAACGGGTTAGAGTCATCGTTATCAAGAATATTATTTCTGTATGGCAGGAGATCTGTGCCAAATACCCTTTAGGGTTAATAAACATTTAACACACAGCTATGGAACAATCTGGCATTTCCGGAGCTGTTTCATGATGTAATTGGCAGGTATTGGGTCAGACTTGGGGTTCAAACTGTGGGGCAGCTGTATGATTTGAATGCATTTCATTCATTTGCTGGTCTCCAAACTGCCTGTAATATTCCCCACCACCATTTTTTAAGTACTTGCAGTTAAGAAACTACTTCCCTAGCAGACTCAAATATCATGATGTGACTGCATAATGCTGAAAGTAAATCCCTAAAGAGGCACAATTTATCTGGGGTTTTGTGAGCCTACGATGGGTGATGGTTCACTTTTAGCTTCTAAGTGGAGTAAGGTGCTCATTGACGAGGTTACACCTACGGAAATATACAGTGCTTTGGAGAAAGTGGAGGGGTCTGTGCACTCTGTTTAAGTTACAGCTTAAGTAACACCAATTTAAGGCCATTTGTTTGTTATATCATACACCCAAGAGAATTGTGAGGTAGGGTGGGACCATTAGTGCGGAGAAAAATAGATGCTGTGCTCTTCTGGCCACTGAAATCCTACATATGTTGGTAAACTGTCTTGCTTTGCAGGATTTCTGAGTTGGGGTAAGCCAATTAAATATGTTATGCTGCGGCTTTGAAATGCAATTCATCCAAGAAGAAAATATTGTGGGATATAGAATGGAATACAATGTTGGTCTTGTGTGGCTGCTTTCTATTATTATAGTTGCGGCTAGACTTTGTATTGCTAGACGATGGGTGTCCTCAGCCCCACTGCAGACAACGGAGTGGTGGTCAAACATGCAGCAGATTTATGAGTCAGAACTTGCTCTTGCTAAAGCATGGGAGCCACACTCACTTAAGAAGTTTGATAGAACCTGGTTAGGGTTCAATTGGGACCCAAGAGATACTTGCTAACCTAATTGGGAAATGCTTACTGCTAATCTGAAGACATTGTTGGATCTCTTGTTCATTATCATGAATAATATGCAGCCCTCACACAAGTTTTCTCTCCTCTCCTCTGTTCTTTTTTTTTTTTTTTTTTTTTACAAGGGTGGGTTGGTACAGTTCTTATATGTGTAATACTCAGTACCTCTAGCCAAGGTTAGTCATTAATGGATTTTCTGTATCTCTTTTTAAGTGCTTGGCATTGCTCTAGGTGTGTGTTATGATCGATCCTGACAAATATTAATAAAAAATATTTTTTTAGAAGAAGAAATTATCTGGTGAAGCTTGTCACAAAGTTTCCTGGGTTTTGAAGAAACTGAAGCTTTTAATTATCGATGAGGTGAGCATGGTGTCAAATTTAATGTTTGCCTTCATACACTTTACTCAACTAACTCATGTGAAAAGATAACCTGTTTCAAAACACTCATGCACAATGAAACAAGACTTTCATTAGGAAGTACTGGCAATGTAAACATTTGGTTAAACTTTGCATACAAGTAACTAGCGAAGACTATGCGTCAAGCGTCAAGCAGCTGATATAGAATATGGAAATATTCTGAAGGACATCAGAGTTGGACTTTTGACAAAGGATGGTAAACGTGCTTTACAAAGTCACCTTATCAACAAATTATTTTCATCAAACACTACAGCAGCACAACTAATGTACAAATTAATTGAAGAAGAAAAATCTGCAGTGTTTAACACCTACACTTCAAGAGTGTTTCAACTTCAATGAACAATTAATAAAACAGGAGAAAAAATATATTTTAGAAATCACAGCTATTGATAAAATGGAACATGAAGGGAGTCACTATACTACAAAAAACAGAAAAGCTACAAGCAAAATTAGATTATTTGGAGAATCTGTATTAAATACTGCAGGATTAGAAAAGTGTTTATGCTTGTGCAAATACTGTCGAGTAATTATGCAGTGTAATTAAGTGACGAGGAAGGGTTAGTAAATGGTGCAATGGGTATATTTTTGGATTTCATAAATTTTCCAAATAGAGATGCAGTTGAATATTTGGCTGTAAAATTTGTCCAGATTGGTGGTGTGAAGCAGATTGATCATTGTATTGTACGGTATTTGTTTGTAAAGGATTTATATTTATATTTTTTTAATTCTATTTCCTAACTACAACGTCCCTGTAACTTTGTTTTTTTCAGCAAATGTCTATTTTTTCAATGTAATGTAATTTTAATTACTTTACATTAATACAACCACTCGTACCCTAAGGTAACAATAACTTGTGCCCTCAACATACACTGCTAATTGCCCCATAAATTACAGCACTCATGATATCTTTGATAACACCATTGATAACATCAATGTAATATTTGTAGCAAAAAATTTCAAGAAAATGATATGCATGGCGAGGACGCAAGTTATAGCTAGCTTAGGGCACGAGTTATAGTTACTTGAGATAAATATAACTATAACAGGTGAATGTCTATGGTTTTGTACTTTTAAAATGAGGGCTTACCTATAAGGTCCCTGTAACCTTTGTTTTTTTCAGTGACATATATGTATATATATATATCATTCAAATGGCATTCAAATGTATTCACTTCAGCAACAATTTTGTGACTGAGACTCTTTTCTTCCTTTTCAGTGAAGAAGTATGAACCGCTCAAATCAGAAGAATTGTTTATTCTTTATTTTGAAGGGGATCGCTACCCTATATGTATGTGGATATATATATATATATATATATATCCACATACATATATATATATATATATATATCCACATACATATTTTCCAAAAGAATATAACGCTCAATTCAGCTGCTGTCAGGAAAGTTTCGAGGAGATCCGTCAAGTTTGAGTTGAGAAAAAGGGGGGGTCCCAAAATGCATTTTCCCCATTCAATTTTCCATAGGGATTTTGAACAGAAAAAGCGCCAGAACTACTGAAATTAGGCAGAAAGGTAGCTCTTGGTCCAGAAACAGCCCTTTTTATTATTTGGTTTAAATCTGTTCATTAATTTTTTTAGAAATTCAAGGAATCCAAATTTGTATACATAGGGATGCAAAGGATTGGGGACCCATCCCAATCTTGTGCTGAGATCTGATTGGCTGCCAACACTTAACACGGACGTGTTGGCAGCCCTCCTGGGACTAGGCTGAAGCCGAGTCCCAGAAAATAAGAATAAAAAAACAAAAAGTGGCCAAGGTATGAACACCCTGACCCCTTAGCTCTGGTGCTGGGGTCCCAAAGCGACCTCCCCCCCACCCCCGGATAAAAAGTGTTTTTTTAAAAATGTTGCCGCAATTTGTGGCAGATCTGGCAAACGTGTAAAAAAACAAATTAAGTGCAGGCTCCCAGGGGCAATGTTTATTTGTATAGCCCCAGGAACCACCACGTCCCCGGGACGATGCATAAAAAAGTACATGGGGGTCAAGCACCCCTCACGTCCCGGTTACCAACACTTCCCTGGGACAAAATGTTGCATTTGTGTGGGGGAGGCCAGTCGGCCTCCTCCAAAGCCCCAGGGACACAACCTACCCATGGCTACAATAAAAAAGTGAAGGGGGTCTTTTTCGGACTCTGAGGCTCTGGGGACCACCACCTCCCTGGGGCAGTTTTTATTGGAGGAGACACTGATGGCCCTGGGGACCACCAGCCCCCAGGTCAGGCTCCTGTTATGTCCTGGGTTGCCCACCCCGGGAAATAACTGGTTGCTGTAGTCTGGCGGCAGCTTTGACAGCTGCAGCCAAGTCACAGCAAACATAGTCCACTTTCTGACAGCGGGATCTGTCAAACAGGTCCTGCTATCAGAAAGCGGAGTTTTCATCTGTCTTCCCTGCATGCATATGTGCATGCAGGGAAGACAGATGAAAACGTTGCTCCAGCAAGCAGGTAGATGCTATGAAAAGCAGCTACCTGCTTGCTGTAGCAAAGCTGGCTCAAGCAGGAGACAGAAGCTGGCTGGGACCGCGGGGAGGCCTTGAGGCTCCCACAGAGGTCCCAGATAGCCTGTAAAGGGCAATCAATAAAAGACAAATAACAATAATTGCGGGGGACGAAGGGATGGCATTGCATAATCCTGACAGTTGAGGTTTCATGTCTAGGTTTATCCCTAGTCATTGCCCTCCTTTAATTTTTTTTTTTTCAACTACAAATGTTTAAGGCCTATACTGAAAGGAAATTTTATTATTTTTAATTGAAAATACATTTCTGTTTTCATTTTTTGCAGAAATATCTCATTCTAAGTATATCATACATCAACACCTAAAAAAACTCTCTATCTCTCTCCCTCTCACTCTCTTTCTCTTTCTATCTTACTCTCTTTCAATCTCTAACTCCCACTCACACACACACTCAAACCCTTATGCAGCCACTCACAGACACTCACGCACCCACTCACAGACCCTCTCGGACCCTGGTGCACCCACTCAGGGCCCCACTTAGAACTTACGCACCCACTCGCAGACCCACTCAGACACTCACACACCCACTCACAGACTCACTTAGACTCTCACACAGCCACTCACAGACCCACTGACACACTCATGCACCTTCTCACAGACCTGCACAGACACTGACACACCCACTAAGACTCTGATGCATGCACTCTCACACCCAGACTCTCACAGCCACTCTCATCCCCAGATACACCCTCTTACACCTATTCTCACACCCAGGCTGCAGCCAGCTTCCACTGGTCACAGCCAAAGGGCCGTGGGCAGTGTGTGGTTGGGAGGCTAGGGGGGTTGGCCTCAAGGTCTGGCTGCAGGCCAGGCCTTGTGGGCAACCCCTGCCATGCACTAGTGAAAGCTGTACATGGTGCAAGGCTGGGTGCTTCTAGGGGCCTTAGGGCCTGCCCGAAGGCAGTGGCCAGCAGTTGTCGGTTTAACAAATAGAAATGAAAATTACTATAGGTTAAAAAAAAACATGGAAATTCACTGAAAACACCAGTTACAGAGACGTTATAGTTAAGAAATAGAATTAAAAACAAAACAGAAATTCACTTAAAAAAATCAAAGGTCACAGATACGTTATAGTTAGACTCACATTTTAAACGTATGAAACCATAGAAATTCACCAGTTATAGTTAGAGTTATCTCAAGTATTTATAACTCGTATTCTAAGGTAACTATAACTCGCGCCCTCACCCTGCACTGTTAATTACACCAAAAAGTATGACGCTCATGATAATCCTTGATAACATCATTGATAATATCAATGTAATATCTGTAATAAAATTTTTGACACAAAACTGTTCATGGTGGGGGCGGGGGCGCAAGCTATGGTTACCTTAGGGCACGAGTTACAGGGCCATATGTACCAACAAATTTTCCCATAGCCACAGAATGGGTAAAACCCACAGCTCACTTGAGAGGCCCACTGGGGCAGACTGGTATTTAAAGAGACTAATCAGGTGCCTGTAATTAGACAAGCTGAAGCCATGCCGGTCTTTTCAGAAAGAAAGAAATGCCTGGAACACTTCCAGCACTGGCTGCACCTATGAGGGTGAAACACTTTTATATTTTTCTCTGCTGAAGAAAGGATTGACCTAGAAACACGTGTCCAGAGATGATTTTATAACTTAAGGCCTGGAATAATGAAACTGCTTAAAGAATTCACTGAGTTGCTGGCTTTGCTTTTTCTTCCCGTTTATATAACCTGTTGGGAGTGCGCTTTCACATGAGGACAACTTCGTTTTTGATATTTAACCGGCCTGTCCAGTCGGGAAAGCAGCACCACTGCACATCGTAGCAGGTCTGTGTGACTAAAAATGGATTGTCACACAAGAGCAGTCAGGTTGGGATATTCACAGCAAGTCTGACAATTTTACTTTGGATTCGCCTACAAAGGTTTTGCACTTTGGTTCATTATTTCGTTTGGCTCCAGCAACCCACTTGGGGCAAAATGAAAAAATTGCAGGACCACCACAACCAGCATGCACTGCTCACTTGAAAGGCCCACTGGGGCGGACTGGTATTTACAGAGACTAATCAGGTGCCTGTAATTAGACAAGCTGAAGCCATGCCGGTCTTTTCAGTAAGAAAGAAATGCCTGGAACACTTCCAGCACTGGCTGCACCTATGAGGGTGAAACACTTTTATATTTTTCTCTGCTGAAGAAAGGATTGACCTAGAAACACGTGTCCAGAGATGATTTAATAACTTAAGGCCTGGAATAATGAAACTGCTTAAAGAATTCACTGTGAGTTGCTGGCTTTGCTTTTTCTTCCCGTTTATATAACCTGTTGGGAGTGCGCTTTCACATGAGGACAACTTCGTTTTTTATATTTAACCGGCCTGTCCAGTTGGGAAAGCAGCACCACTGCACATCGTAGCAGGTCTGTGTGACTAAAAATGGATTGTCACATAAGAGCAGTCAGGTTGGGATATTCACAGCAAATCTGACAATTTTACTTTGGATTCGCCTACAAAGGTTTTGCACTTTGGTTCATTATTTCGTTTGGCTCCAGCAACCCACTTGGGGCAAAATGAAAATATTGCAGGACCACCACAACCAGCATGCACTGCTCACTTGAGAGGCCCACTGGGGCGGACTGGTATTTAAAGAGACTAATCAGGTGCCTGTAATTAGACAAGCTGAAGCCATGCCGGTCTTTTCAGTAAGAAAGAAATGCCTGGAACACATCCAGCACTGGCTGCACCTATGAGGGTGAAACACTTTTATATTTTTCTCTGCTGAAGAAATAATTGACCTAGAAACACGTGTCCAGAGATGATTTTATAACTTAAGGCCTGGAATAATGAAACTGCTAAAAGAATTCACTGTGAGTTGCTGGCTTTGCTTTTTCTTCCCGTTTATATAACCTGTTGGGAGTGCGCTTTCACATGAGGACAACTTCGTTTTTGATATATATATATATATATATATATATATATATATATATATACACAATCCAAAACCAAACCGCTGCACACCCCGGGCTTATATAATAAATTCCATTTATTGATTTAACAGCATGCCACAACGCATTTCAACAATCCATCTTTTTCAAGTGGTTTCAGCTGTCACTCTCCATTAATTGCTGTTGTCATGCTTTATATATGCATTGAGGTATTCTGGGATTAGTAGTTCATTTTTTTATTTCTTTTTTACAACTCTCAAGTTTTTATGGCCAATTTTATACTGGCCATAGAGTTGCACATTACCAGAGTGTCTTTAACACATGTAACAACCCTCTCTACCAATTAAACTGTGACTTTTATTAGACCGCCGCTGTTTTTCTGTGTGGATGCTCAACAGTTTCTCTTCAGTGACGGTGAGACAGTTTTTCTTGTCTCATTTTCGATACATGTCTAGACTCTGTTGTCATATATTTCGAACATGACTTATCTTTATATGAAATGTGTTAACACATAACTTGCTTTCCTGATTTATAATATTCGTGTACGATATTTAATATAAATTATCAGAACTTAAAACAGTAAAGTACTTTAAGTCCACTGTATAACAGAGTACTGCATGTATTTCAGCTTACTGCTCTCTCTTCGTTCACCAAACCTTCCAACTGACTCCACATGTTTTGATTCCAAAAGGTGACCATGCTGCCTGTTTGACTGTCAGAGCTTCCTACTTCTCATTCTCTGTCATTGGTGAGGTGCAAGTTTTAGTTAGCTCAGGTAACTATAACTGGTGAATTTCTATGGTTTTGAGTGAATGAAATGTGAGCCTAACTATAATTTCCCTGTAACCTTTGTTTTTTTAGTGAACTTCTAAGTTTTGTTTATTTGATTTCCTAACTATAATGTCCCAGTAACTAGGCCTGGGTGAAAAACTCAGCTCCACTTACGGAGTATGCGGAATTCAGCAACTCCCAGTTTAGCAGAGAACACGGAGTTGCCAATAGACTCTGCACTCCACAATGTAGCAGAGTTTTTTCTGTTTTTCCTAGGCTTGGGCGAAAAACTCAGCTCTGCTGGCAGAGTTTGTGGAATTCGTCAACTCCGCACTTCGCAGATAACGTGAAGTTACTGATAGACTCCGCAACGTAGTGGAGTTTTTTTCAGTTTTTCCCCCATTGGCGCGGGCTTTCTGTCATTTCACATGTGTGAGATATCAGATGAAAGACTTCTGCTCTCTCGTGATCACAAACAAGATTTTTTTACCCGCTCATGAGAGTTAGCACTGCACCAGTGACTTATGGTGTTCTTTTTTGACGTAGGCGAGCGTGAGTGAGTGCGCTCGACTGCTGCTGCAACCTGGCAAAGCTTAAGCATCTACACCTTCAAGTGAAACATCTTCCCTAATTGACTGCTCGTGTTGATAATGTTGTGCGGGGAGTACTTTTTGTTTCTCAACAACAGGAAGTGACCCAGAGACTCCAACTTCCTGTTCCTGTCCAGCAGGCTCCTCCCACTGCTTTGTCCATCTGCTGGTCACTTTTCACTTGAATTTCGAGCTGGAAGGATCACTTTTTTTGTCTCCTCAATACATCATTGGATTTAAGGGCTCAGTTTTCACAAGTAAGTTAAAAAAACACATATATAAGGGTGTTGTACAACTTGTTTGTTTGATAAGGGGCATGCATGAGGATTTATCTATACTTTTATTTGATTTTTTACATTTATTTAGGTGGGTGGCCTGCATTTGGGACCTAATTATAGTTTCACTTGTAATTTTTGTTCCACGTTTTCTCCATGTTTTGTTTTGTAAATTTGCAGTATTCCTTAAATTGAATGTTAATGTTAAGCGGCGTAGCCTGCTAACATAATAGGCCTTCCAGCTGTAGGCCCAGTACTAGTCATGGGTGCGTGATGAAAAAACAACTGTTTGTGGTGTCTGTGGAAATGAAACACCATGGATGGCATTGGATTAAAGATAACAAAAAGTAGTTTGGGGGTATTTCAATTTTTTTTTCTGAAAACAGTGTATGGAGGGGTTATAGTACTCAATGCCTTTGCATGATGTGTTTTGTTGTTCTCAAAATGTTTAGTCCCTTTAATTTTAGTTTTTGGAATTACTAATACTGACGTAATGCTGTTTTTTCTTCTGTACAAATGCCTTCTTTTTCTGGCCAGTGTGTGAGAGTGTTTGTCATAGACCATTATTTGTCCTTGTTCACCATGCCATGTGGCCAGGGGGCCTTTTTGTATAGTCAAAATGATGGTCCTATACCTATATGTGTTTTTTTATTTCTATTCATCCTGCTTATTGTTGGATGTGGCTGGTGGCCATTTTGTTTAGGCAGTCAGTAGTCCTTCCTGTGTTCCTCTTTGTTGTGGTGGCCATGACTCCTTGCTGTTTGACCATGTGGCTGGCGGACATTTTGTGTAGGCAGCCAGTGTGTTTTAGGGCTGCATGTGTTCTTCTTTGTTGCGGTGGCCATGCTTCCTTGCTGGTTGTTGTTTGACCATGTTGCCATTTTGTGTAGGCAGCCAGTGCACTTTAGGCCTGCATGTGTTCTTCTTTGTTGTGGTGGCCATACTTCCTTGCTGGTTGTTGTTTGACCATGTGGCTGGCAGCATTTTTGTGTCTTTATTCAGGCCTAGTAGGTCAATGCTTATTACTAAATGTACTGTATGAGCAGTTTTTTATATTTTATTATATACTTTATTTTTATTTTTCACCTCCACCGCTCCTTGCCTCCTAAAACCCTGTGGCATTTCATGCTAGTCCCCTTCCCCCAGTACATGAGCAATCAATTAATCAATCAAAAAATGTATAAAGCGTGCTTTTCACCCGTGAGGGTCTCAAGGCGCGGGGGCGTTTTACTGTTCGAAGAGCCATGTCTTGAGGAACTTTCGGAAAGACATGAGGTCCTGGGTCTTGCGAAGGTCGTCGGGAGGGAATTCCAGGTTTTGGTTGCGAGGTAGGAGAAGGATCTGCCTCCTGAGGAATGCGAGGAACTGTGGCGAGGGCGAGGTCGGCGGAGCGAAGGTGGGGGGTGGGAATGTGGAAGTTCACTCCTTCGTTGAGGTAGGCTGGTCCAGTGTTGTGGAGGGATTTGTGTGTGTGGATGAGGACTTTGAAGATGACCCTTTTGTCGATAGGAAGCCAGTGGAGGGATCTGAGGTGGGCAGAGATGTGTTCATGTCGTGGGAGGTTCAGGATGAGGCGAGTGGCTTTGTTTTGGATCCTCTGCTGAAGCTTGACTGTGGTGCCGGCGTAGAGGGCGTTTCTGTAGTCTAGCCGGCTGCTGATGAGTGCCTGGGTGACTGTCTTTCTAGTTTGTATGGGTATCCATTTGAAGGTTTTTCGCAGTATGCGGAGGGTGTTGAAGCAGGAGGAGGTGATCGAGTTGATTTGCTGGGTCATGGAGAGAGAAGAATCTAAGATGACTCAGAGTTTGCGTGCGTGGGTGGCGGGAGTTGGAGGAGGTCCTAGGGTGATGGGCCACCAGGAGTCATCCCATATTGATTTGTTGGGGCCGAAGATGATGATTTTGGTCTTGTTGGAGTTTATCTTGAGGTGGCTTGCGGTCATCCAGTTGGCGGTATCTAGGAGTCCGGCGTGGAGGTTGGTCTTGATGGTGGTGGGGTTCCTGGTGCGGGAGATGACGAGCTGGGTATCATCTGCGTAGGATATGATGGTGATTCCGTGTGGGCGGAGGATGTTGGCGAGCAGGGCCATGTAAATGTTGACTCTTGGGGAACTTCGCAGATGATCTTGGTTGCTGGAGATTGGAAGGGAGGGAGACGGACTCTCTGGGTCCTTTCGGCGAGGAAGGAGGCGAGCCAGTCCAGGGCCTTGTGTCGGATTCCTGCATTGTAGAGGCGTGTGCGGAGTATTTGAGTGCAGACAGTGTCGAAGGCTGCGGAGAGGTCCAGGAGAAAGAGTGCGACGGTCTCGCCTTTGTCGACTCTGGTTCTGATGTCGTCGGTGCAGGCGATGAAGGCGGTCTCAGTGCTGTGGTTCTTGCGGAACCCAGACTGGGAGGTGTTGAGTGCATTGTTTTCCTCTAGGAAGTGAGACAAGCGGGCGTTCACTAACGTCTCAGCAACCTTGGCGGGGAAGGGGAGAAGGGAGATATGGTGGTAGTTTGAAAGGTCATTAGGGTTTGCTTTGGGGTTTTTCAGGAGATCGGTTACTTCTGCTATCTATTTTTAAAAAAATCTATCCTTTTCTTCTAATTTTTTTCACAACCTTTACTTTATTTAAATTTATAATATCAGTCTATTATAATAATATTAAATATTTCGTAAACATTTTTTCTTGCTTTTTGGTTTACAATTTTTTAAATTATTATTCTTTTTTCCTATTTCCCCCATTAGCCCGATGTCTGCCACAGGCGTACAGTTGCAGTACATTACATAACATTACATTATTCAAGTATTATTATTATTCCATTTGTGACCAGCACCTCCCTGAGTGCCACATGCCAAGCTTATGCAGTCAGATAAAGCTAAAAGTTACATTCTGTATGTTGTAGTTGCTGCTCTTTCTTATCCTTCCTGACTGTACATAATAATGAAAGTTAATATTGGTTTGTTGTTTTTACGAATGGATACACTGTATTTCATAATTATTTATAAGTTTATTTAAGTAACCATTCTATGATATTGTTTGTTTCTCCTACTAACGCAACTGCAACAACAATGCCACGTTTCACTGATCCTTCTTGCAGGTTTGCTTTTAGGTGCACGAAGAGAAAAAGACATCACCCACAATACTGCCGGACAGAAGGCCTGTGCTTGGCGTGACACGCGACCACGCTCATGACCACACAGACATCTTTTCAGCTTGTGAAGCTAAGTGCTACAACCACCTGATAGCTTCAAGATGGCCCCAAAGAAAGCTGCTACTAAGAAAGCAGTCAGTGACAAGAAGGAGCTTCCCACTACTGGTATGTCGCCGAAGACCTGTTTTGGGCAAAGACGTTTGCCTGCCACACCAGCCTATGGGGAGCAAGCTGGGAGCACCACTCCCACATCAGCAGCCCCATTCCAAAGTAGGTCGAAGCCCATGTCTGCCACAGAGGCAGCTTCTCTGATCACAGGAACACCAATGAGCCTTGACGTTGAATTGGACTTCTCTCTTTCTCAAAGTAGTACCCAATCATTGCCGGAAATGCAGGCCAGTGAACAACAACAGCTGCAGCCTGCAATAGCAGTTCCTCCCAAAGTAGGAGTACATCAGGATGTTGAGCTTCACACAGAGGAAGCCAAAGAAACCCCTCTTTCACAAGATCCACTCTCTTCCGGGTCTCTGCCATCTTCTTCCTCAAGCCCCTCTTCTGATGATCAAGACTCCACTTGGATGCCACCTCAGTCTGGGACACGCCAGGGGAGGCAAGGAGTGAAAAGGAAGGTTCCTGAAAGCCTTAGAGTTATGGATAAAGAAGAAGAGGGTGACACGTCTGAAGATGAACCAGTCATCATGGATGTTAGCCCAGCCCCAGTGGAGTCAAACACTACCCCATCTTCTCAACCAGCTCGGAGAGAAGTGGCACAGATACTACCTCCTCCACTAACTTCCATATTTACAAGGCCCCGGGTGCGACCTACATCCCACCCACCTCAGTAGAAGAAGGCACTGCAGCGAGGCAAACATCATTAAAACAACATCCACCTACCTCCACTTCTTCAGACATTGGCAGTAACACCAGTCTTAGAAAGTTGACCTCCCCAGTTTGGGACTTCTTTGCATTTAGTGAAAAGGAACCAAACATTGCCAAAGGCTCCATTTGCTGAGCAAGTGTTAGTCAGGGTAAACTTGGTACAAAACATGGAACCGGAAGCCAAACTACCCATTTGAGAAAACACCACGCAATCCGCTGTGAGGTGCGGCTTAGTGGCCAAAAGGAAAAGCCTGCAAGTGGTGTTAGTGAAGGTGTTGAAAGCATGGAATCTGATCCGATCATGGTGGAAGGAGAAGGTGAAGAAGATGGTGACAATTTTGTTACACAGGAGTTAAGGCAGGAGGGGCAATATGAACGCAACCCCCCAACAGCATGTTTGTGAATCGGGAGCCTGGCTAACATGTTAGCACTGGACCTACTCCTTTTTCTTTTGTGGAAGGAGTGGGTTTTCTAGAATTTGTGTCAGCTATCTGCCCGAAATTGAAGGTTCCCAGCCGGACCTCTTTTGCCAGAGTTGCTGTTCCAGCGCTATATCACAATATGCTGGAATTGGTTTGACAAGCTTTGCAGCAAATCGATGTCCAGACAATCCACCTGACGACAGACATGTCCACCAGTTGACAAGACTCTGATTGCATGTGCATCACTGCACACTGGATCTCCTTTGTGGGGGTTAGAGAAATGGTATCTGCAGGTGTTGACACAGCTGAACTTTTTAAAGGTGCTCGGAAACATGCAACAGTAGCTATGTTTGCCATGGAGAAATTCCTTACAGCTGCAAACATCTTGGATGACTTTAACAACAAGGTCTTTGAATGGCTACAGCACACAGAGCTTAAGGTTGGATTTGTTGCCATGGACAATGTCAGTAATATAGTTAAGGCCATGTCAGATGGTGGCTATTTCAGGGTCCTGTGTTTGGCGCACTGCATAAACATCATTGAACAGGACTTCCTCTAAAAAGAGCCTCGAGTCAGTAACTTACTGTCCACATGCAGAAGAATCTACACCCATTTTAGCCATTCTTTTAAAGCCTGCAAGCTGTTGAGGATTATCCAGCATGATAAAAGAATGCCAGTTAAAACCCTCATACATGAGGTGGAGACACGTTGGAATTCTACTTATTACATGTTCCAAGTTCTGTTTGAGCAGCACAGACCAATCAATGAATATGTCATGCAAAGAGGGGATGCCACTGTGAAAGGCAAGATCTTTGAGATGGACCAATGGGGCTGGGTCAAATGCCTGACATAGATGCTACTTCCTTTTGAAATTTTTACACAGAAAGTCAGCAAGGAGGACTGTACCATGGGTCAAACTATCCCATTGGTGCATATGCTGCAGAAACAGCTAAAGGAGGTGTCTGAAACATACATAGGTGTGGATGAAAAACAGATGTGCTAGAGTTGGCGGAGAGCTTAATCCTCTGCTGAACTATTAATACAAGGCAATAAAGAGACATTGTGTCATACAAACATTATTTCTGTGCCACAATTCTTGACCCACAGTACAAACAATTACTGGCCACTTTTATTATTTTTTCAGATAGGGATGTTTTAACCTACAAGACATGGATTGATGAGAAAGCCAGAGACCTAGTAAAAGAACAGCTGGAAATTACAGGCCAACTCATGGGCAGAAGTTTTAGGGTGCAGCCTACAACTTCCATAGAGCCTGCAGACAGTGCTGAGGGCTCAGAGTAGCCACAATCAACACCAGCAACAACAATAGTGACAGGAGCAGCAGCCCCAAAATCTGCATTTGATTGGTCTCTAGTGGCAGATCTTAATTCCACTGCAGAGGCGAAGGAAAAAGAGCTTGAGCAAGATGGAGCACCAATGACTACTGAGTGGATGGTCCAGGCCTACCTGGTTGACCTATCGGAGGTCTATCTGGATCAAAACCCTTTGGTGTATTGGTATGGGAAGAGGCGCAAATGGACAGTACTCAGCAGGCTGGATAGAAAGTTCTGGCTTCCGCTGTAGCAAGCGTGTCTGCTGAGCATATGTTCAGTGCAGTAGGTGTGTTTGTGACAGTGGAAAGGACCAGTCTCTTGCCCCAAAATTTTGAGAGATTGACCACGATCAAAATGAATCAGTACTTTATATCACCAAATTGCAGCATACCTGAAGTACAACAGGAGGTGGACAAGGGTGATGATTTGTCGGACACGGGTCATGGTGGTGTGTTAGCTGACCAATTTCTAGCTGAACCACCTGAGTTTGAGGACAAACTCTACTTCCCTGACTAGACCTGGGGCACCATAGAGCTTTCTACTATGAACAGCTTTGAGGGAAAAAGAAGTAGCTAGCTGTGGGAACCTTATTATTGTGTATTGCTTGTTTCTGTCTAAATGACTAATGAGCCGCAACTGTTTAAGGCACACATATGGCTAAATTGTAATTGGACCAGTATGCACTGAAGAACCCCTAAAACCCTCCAAAATCACTTGAAGGAGATTTGAGAGACAAAGCCTGCCTCCATTCTGCACCTATCCTTTCTTTTTTCCTCTAGCAGGACTGTCCCAGATATTTGATTTATAACTTACTGGCCAATGTGTGTTTTGTTTCCTGAATCGAAGGGGATCAGCAATGTGCCACTATGCTTGATTGGAACAGGTAAGTAATATGTGCCACAACGATTGATATAAGGGATACTTGTTTCAATGTTGAGAATTGAGATACTTTGTGTGACTCATCATGTCTAGTGGTGGCAGAGAGCGACAGTGGGTGTTTATATTGTTCAAATATATTACGCTGGCTTGTGTTTGTGTTGTGATAGATTTACAATGTTGGTGGAATAACAATAATGGGTGATAATTATTTTTCCTGAAGGTGTTTTTTTCCCTTCCCCTTTCACACTCACCAAAATGTTTTGCCGACTTTTTCATACTGCTTTGTTTTCTTTTCTAGTGCTCTGCTATCTGGTTCAGATTTGTCAAAGAAGACTCGACCAGTCCATTTAGCTAACAAACAAAATTCTAGTCTAGTCCATGTGATATATGAAAATGTCAAATAATGCTGTGCTCTAGGCTAAATGTTATGATGAGCATGACAGTTTCGAGTTTGATCCTCCCGATACATGCTGACACTTGACTGTGATTGTTGGTGGAAGATTGCAAAGGTCTTTGCTCTTGCTCTGCCACCTCTGAGCTTTCTAGGTACACTACTCCTCATGAAGCTTACTTTCCATCCTTCATGATTCTACAATTTCATGATGATAATCAATTCTGTTTTATAATCCACAGGTCTTCTCTTCTCCTGCACCATAACATTCATGCTTACCTTATTGGACAGCTTCAGATAGGCACCCAATAAGATTGAAGGGACAATCCAAGAAGATTACAGATGCACCACACAATTTGGCAACACAGACTAGTATAATTTTTCTTTCAATATTCTTTTTTTTTTTTAGAACTAAGGGGCATATTTATACTCCGTCTGCGCCGATTGTGCGTCAAAATGTTTGACGCACAATCAGCGCAAACGTTGCCCCGTATTTCAATTTTGACGCCCGAGCCCGCGGATGACAAAATTCCGCCGTGTGCATAATTTTTTGGATGCCGCAACCCGCCTTGCGTTAATTATATGCAAGGTAGGCGTTCCCGTCCAAAAAATGGCTTAAAGGGCCGTGCGTCGTATTTATGCTTTCGGGCAAAAATGACGCACGGCCGGGAGGCGGAGCCAGAAAATGACGCACAGCCCAATTTGCATCCAAAATTAACGCCTGGGTCAGGGCAGGCGTTAAAATGAGGCAAACACACCTGTATTTAATCAGAACACACAGAACAAACAGCAGAGCAGCAGAGCAGCAACAGGGAGCCAGGGAGGTGATACTAATCCAGCGTGCACGCAGACGCAGAGCCCAGCAGCAACAACAGCAGCTACAATAACACCAGCAGGGACCCCAAAGGCAGTGCAGAAGGCAGGAGAGGATATTCCGCCCAAGAACCACGCTTCAGGGCCTCAGGGAACACGAAATCATACAGAGGTACCGGTTGAACTGGCAGGCCATTTAGCAGCTGCTGCGCAACATTGAACAGCAGTTGGCCCCCACTTTGGTGACACCCCGCACCATCCCAACAGAAACAAAGCTGCTTGCCGTACTTCATATGCTGGCAAGTGGCTCTTTCCAAACAACTGGTGCCCTGGTTGGCGGAATATCACAACCATCATTCTCCGCCTTTTTGCCCAAAGTACTGGATGCCATCATTCGACTGACACCCGCCACATCTGCTTCCCTAACACACTGCAGAAGCAGCAGGAAACAAAACAGGGGTTCTACCTCATCAGTGGCTTCCCACACGTCCTTGGTGCAATTGACTGCACACATGTACGCCTTGTGCCACCTGCTGCAACTGAACACCTCTACCGCAACAGGAAGCACACACATTCCATCAACGTGCAGGCCATAGTCGATCACCAGGGATTGATCACCAACATCGTGGCCAAATATCCTGGGAGTGTACATGACTCATACATCTTCCGTCACTGCACCATCAATGAACACTTCCAGGATGGACGGTATGGCAATGGACTACTTGTTGGTAAGTACAAAAACCTACTTATATACACACTGCATAGCAACCCTCTAGGACACACAACACATACACCACAACAGCAACATGTGAACAGGAACACACTGAGGTCGTGACATCGCTAGCCATGTTTCTTAAGTCACCATTGAACCTGTCACACATCGGAAATTACTGTACAGCCTAATGTTAAGACGTCAATGAGTGTGGTTGCCTAAATGTCACCTTGCAAATATCCATTGCATAAGTTTCAAGGTATGGGATGTCCAGGGTACATTGATAGGAACATGTTAACAACACTTTCAATTTTAACTGTGCATGGAACTATCATCTCACCCCATTGAAGACACACAGACACCTGTATCACAAGTCACAATGCTAGGGATGGCACACTATACTGCAAATCCCAAAACATACTGCTGACAAACGGTTAGCAGACAAACACTCGTTCGGCCAAGGAAACAACACAATGCAGATGCTACAGCCTACAAGCATAGGATGCCACATTAGTACACAAAAGAGTCACAGACAACACAAGACAACTACTGCCATGAAAGGTCTTTTCAATAGTGCCAGCTACATCAACATGATCCCATTCATTTTCTCTTGCAGCTGATCAGGGGTATGGCATCCAGCCATGGATTATGACACCATTTGGCAACCCAAGTACTGCTGCAGAGCGTGCATACGACGCCCACAGGAGGACACGCAGCATTGCCGAGTGGACCTTCAGCATCCTCAAGTCTAGGTTCCGCTGCCTCGACATCACTGGTGGTAGCCTCCTATATTCCCCCGAGATGGTCTGTAGGATCATCCTCACATGTGCAATATTGCATAATATTTGTATCAAAAGAAACATTCCCCTCCTGGAACCAGAGCCACACATGCCTGAAGAGGAGGAAGAGGAGGATGCTGGCCTGCAACAGGAGGGGGAACTACAGAACACAGCCGCTGGTATATGCAGGCGGCAACAGATTGTAAATAATTTCTTCTGAATATGATCACCTTCACCACTTTAGTTAACAAATTGAAATAAACACCTATTCTAATCACCATATCATGGTCTGGCTATTCCTTTTTGCACACCTTCATCTCTACTTATCAGAATAAGAGTGTTGCCTCATGGAGCATTGCTGAGATACTGAGTAGGACACGGAACACCCTAGAGCTAATGTGTTGCCTAACATACAATGGTCACATACACACACCCTTCCACCCACAACTGGCCCACCCCATCCCCAAACAAATGTCCATTTCCCCAACCAATGTTCCAAACAAAAAAAAAATCCATTTGACCATGTTGCATGTCCTGCCAAAAGTCCTGCCAAAACCCATTCCCACCCTCTTCACCCACAACAAGTCCCACCCACCAAAACAAATGGTAAAAAGGGGTAGAGGAGGGCACTAAAGGCAGGCCAGGATTCTCCTGAGGAGCCCCTCCACACATGCCTGACGGGCCTCTAAATGCGCCAGCCTCTGAAGGACGCTGCATTGGAACATGGTCTCCGAGGGGGTGGCAGGGATAATATGATGGCAGGTGGCTGCCCTGGCACTGCGGTGGAGGTGTTGCTGGGCTGGAGGTGCTGGGGTCTGGCTGGGACCCTGAGTACTGACAGCAACTGCTGCCACCTCATACTCTTCTTGCTCAAGGATCACAAGCTGCTGGTACTCAGCCCCTATGGCCTCCAGCTTTGTCCGCTGCAGCCGGATTACTATTTCCTGCAATGATGGTGGACCAGCAGGAATAGCTAAATCAACAAAGAGGAAAAGAGACATTGTAAACAATGCTGTGAGCATAACACTTGTTTCAAATCATGCAGTGTAGTGACACAGTAGCAGTACATTTGGTGCTAAGCTCAGGACATTCAATTTTAAGGTGATAACTATCACATCCATAATTTGCAATATGGAGTACAAGTATTCTGCTCTCTCCTGTTGTGCTAAATTAATGGTGGCATTGCTAGCTCAGCTGGAACTAGCTCATCTCTGCAGCTGGGGCAGCTTTACTACAAAATATTTTATTCCAATGGCTCTGTTCTTCTTTGCACCTGGACTACAAGGTCGATGAATACTAAGAATGAAACACGCCACATGATATAATCAATCATAGAAACATCCAGTCTGCCATAAGTAGGCGGTGGGAGAAGCAATGCACTGCAGTATAGGGAAAGGATTAAGGAATGGCATATAAATTGTATTTAGGTGCATTTGCATCCCCACAGGCTATCCCATTCAGGAAAATTAAGGCACTTACTTATGGACCACTTTACTCACTGTCCTTAAGCCCCTCCTCTACCACACATTTGTAATAACTTCTTTTTCCAAAAAAATACATTTGCTTTGCAGTAAGGAAAGGAATCTTCATAGCATACTCAGCTGTAGGGTAAGGTAAAGTGGGTTAGGATGGGTAGGTAGAGTACACACTTCACAGATCAATCAATTCCTCATCATCATCATCATCATCATGTGCCTAAGGTTTGGCTAGTAGTATGACTCACTGTGGTTAGCAAAGGTTGAAAGGGAAAAATTAGAACAGAAGTAATTCCATTATGGAAGCAATAATGAGTTATATTTATCACTTGGCTTGAAAAATGTGGTGCAAGCGAAGATTTTTCTTTACAAATTATTCAGAAGTCTGGAACAGAACTTAAGAAAGATTAAAGGAGTGAAATACTAGGAAGTAGCTGACACAGTGGGCACTGGGAGTAAAAGGAAACACACCTTGTGTGTGCATTGCCATGTACTGAAAAGTGTTTGATACATTAACTTAACTTAAGCTGACAGATGCACATTACATAGTCAACATTGCAGTGCCGATTCTGACAAATTTAACCATGCAGCTGTTAG
Organism: Pleurodeles waltl; assembly: GCF_031143425.1. Classification (NCBI taxonomy): domain Eukaryota; kingdom Metazoa; phylum Chordata; class Amphibia; order Caudata; family Salamandridae; genus Pleurodeles; species Pleurodeles waltl. The sequence continues at coordinate 1,608,459,730 of NC_090444.1, forward strand.
CTCATCATGGGTGGCACCAGTGAAAGGCCATAGCAAGGGAGAGAGGCGATGATAAATGGATGCTGGGACACATAGTACCTGCCTTGCTTGAAAAATACTGTGAGTCAAGGGAATATTCTGAAATACCATCCAAACCTTTGAATCAAACTTTTGATAAAAAACATTCCAAGCAAGTAAAGTAGGTGAGAAGAAAGCCCCTATCCAGAAGAGCTCCCTTGTTTCTTCATTCCAACCTTTTATCTATTCATCATTGCAAATGTCTTCTTGTAGTATTCTTGTTCTTCACCCTTGCTTTGACACACAGCATTTAAGCTAAGCTTTACATTCTCTCATCCAGTTCGTCGCCATTCAAAACCATCCAAATTCCAAACATGGCTCTCTACTAACCTTTCCCAATAACCACCCATTCAACCTTTCACCCATCCAAGAGATCAAACCCACCCGAGGAGTCCGTCCACCCATCCAAGCATGGAATCCTTTCACCATACCCTTTTACCCACCTGGGCTGGCATCCTTCATCCTTTTTATACATGTAAGGCACCCCTAGAGTAGGCCCTAGGTAGCCCCATGGGCAGAGTGCAGTGTATGTTAAAGGTGGGACATATACTGATGTGTGTGAAATACTGCTAAATTGAGTCTTCACTGTTGCAAGGCCTATCTCTCTCATAGGTTAACCTGGGGGCTTCCTTTAAATATTATTAAAGTACAGATTCCATTTGAGAGCAGATAGACATGTGGAGTTTGAGGTCCCTGAAGTCACAATTTAAAAATTCATCTGATAGTCAAGTTGGTTTTCAGATTGTTGGTTTGAAAATGCCACTTTTAGAAAGTATGCATTTTCTTGCTTAAACCATTCTATGACTCTGCCTGTTTCTGGATTCTCTGTCTGGGTCAGTTTGACAGTTAGGCTGTTTGTGAATCCCCGCTAGACAGTGAGACAAAGGAACTGGGGTGTAGCCTGCATATCCTGATGAGCCTGTGCTAGAATGGAGGGAGGAGTGGTCACTTACACCTGAATAGGTCGTGCCTGTCCTCTCACAATGCAGTCTCAACCCCCTGGTGTGTGTCTGGGGCCTGGCCAAGGCAGGTTCTTGTGATCCTTTAAAATGTGCCTACTTCAAAGGCAGAAAGGGGTATATGTATTGGACCCAAAACCCCTGAAAATTAGATTATTTTAAGGATTCAAGAGGAACCTCTGCCTGGAGAAGAGCTGAGGAGAAGTGCTGCCCTGGCCTGTGACTGTGCTTAGTTGGGCCATCCTACAGTTGCTGCTTCTGCCTGTGCAAGGGGACAGAGACTGGACTTTGTTATGCATTCCTGCTTGAGAGGTATCTCCAAGGGCTTGGAGTAGAGCTTGCCTCCTGTTTTGACGCCTCAGGGACAGCAAAGGCTTCACCAACCAGTTCTGAGTCTGCATGCTGTGGACTCTAGCTTACCCGAGGTTGCCACTCCAGTTCCTGGGCCCCTTGAAGCGAATTTCTGGAGAAAACCTGTCTAACAACGGGCAACAACGCTGTGTGGTTTTGCTAAGGACGCGCTGCATGGAGACTGTGACGCCACCTGCCCTGAAGCCGTGGACCTCTCAGAAGCGCGACAACCCCATCAACTCCACAAGCTTTGCGTCCCCACAGCCGTTGACTCTGCACAAATTCACAAAGATCGTAGTGTTGTAAGTCCGACGTCCTTGACACCCGATGCCATCGCAGCACCTGTGGGACTGTGACATCATTGTGACGCCATGAGGTCCCCCCTCAGCAGTATAACTTCGTATCTGCTGGAACCAAGGGGCCGACACCTAGCAACTGACGCCGCCTCACCTACACTGCTCTGCAGTAAGCACCCGATGCCGCTGTGCGATGCCTCTGCTCCTCTACCCCGTAGCACCAGAACCAACGCCGCATTGGATCCAGCGATGTCTCGTTCCCAAACTCCATGCACCAGCATGTTTTCTACTTGGTTTACAAAGGTACTGTACCTGGGGGTCGTACGACTCCATAAATGGCGCCAGTGGAGTCTCATTGTAGGAAACGACTCCGTCACAATGCTACTTAATATCAAATTGCAGTATTTGTGCTTCTAGGCACTATTTTTATGTTTTTAATTGCTAAAATCATATTTTTAATGGTGTATTGTGGATTTATATTGTATTTGTTCTTGTTTATTTAGATAAAATATTTACTATTTTTCTAAACCTGTGTTGTGTCATTTTTTTAGTGGTTCACTGTATTACTGTGTGTTGGTACAAATACTTAACACATTGTCTCTGAGTTAAGCCTGTCTACTTGTGCCAAGCTACCAAGGGATTAAGCAGTGGTTAAAGAGTGTGATTCTCTTTTACCCTGACTAGAGTGAGGGTTCTTGCTTGGACAGGGGGCAACCTGACTGCCAACCACAGACCCCATTTCTAACAAGGACATATGGTCTTGGTTGGCTAATCCTCATACTTCAACCATGGTGCACGGTCATCAACTGCTAGTATATTAATATAGGTAAGTGTCCTCTTTCTTGGCATGGTTACTCCCTGTGTCTGCCTGATGCCAATGTGTTTGACTGTGTTCACTGGGATCCTGCCAACCAGGACCTCAGTGATTATGCTCTCTCTCCCAAAACTCTGTATTTCATCCACAATTGTCACACCGGTGCACCATTATAAGTCTCTAGTATATGGTACCTAGGTACCCAGGACATTGGGGTTCCAAGGGATCCCTAAGAGCTGCAGCATATATTTTTCCACCCATAAGGAGCCCAAGAAAGGGTTCTGCTGGACTGCCATTGCAGCCTGAGTGAAAAGGTGCAAGCACCCTTTCAATGCCATGTTTCCACTGCACCAGGTCACTTATAAGTCACCCCTATAGCAGACCTTCTAGACCAGAGGGCAGGGTGCAAAGTGCCTGTGTGTGAGGGTACCCCTGCACTAGCAGAGGTGCCCCCATGAAGTTCAGGCCCATTTTCCCAGACTTCGTGAGTGTAGGGACGCCATTTTACGCTTGTACTGGACATAGGTCATTACCTATGTCCAGCTATATAATTGTAATGCTGAACATAGGCATGTTTGGTATCAAACATGTTAGCATCATACCCCAATACTTTTGCAAGCAGTGGTTGTATGATTCCATGCACACTCGGGGCTCCTTAGATGATCCCCAGTGTTGCTATTACAGCCTTCTGGGGGTTTCCGGGCAGCCCAAGCTGTTGTCACCGCCCAGACAGGTTTCTGTCCTCCTGTTGCTTGAACAGCTCAAGCCCAGGAAGGCAGAACAAAGGATTTCCTTTGGGAGAGCGGTGTTACACCCTAAGTCTTTGGAAAAAGGTGTTACAGGCTTGGGAGGGGGTAATGTCCCCAAGCCACTGGCTATGCTTTAAAGGGCACAATTGGTGCCCTCCTTGCATAAACCAGTCTACACCAGTTCAGGGACCCCCAGTCCCTGCTCTGGCGCAAAACTGAAGAAAGGAATGGGGAGTGACCACTCTCCTATCCATCATCTCCCCAAGGGTGGTCCTCAGAGCTCCTCCAGAGGGTCCCTGGTTTTTGCCATCTTGGATTCAAGGTTGGCAGGGAACTCTGGGAGCATTTGAGTGGCCAGTGTCAGCAGGTGAGGTCAAAGCTCCCTCCTGATAGATGGTCACCCAGCTAGGTGACCAATCACCCTTTCAGAACTATTTTGGGTCTCTCTCTTGGGTGGTTCCTCAGATTTGAGCCCATATTTATACTTTTTTGCGCTGCATGTGTGTCATTTTTTGACGCAAAAATGGTGCAAACTTACAAAATATCATTGTATTTTGAAAGTTTGCAATGCTTTTGCATCAAAAAGGGTTGCAAATGCGGTGCAAAAAAAAGTATAAGTATGGGCCTTGGTTTGCAAGACTCCAGCAGGAATCCTCTGCAACCTCCACTTCGACTTCTAACCGAAGAAACTGCATCTGGACTCTCCAGGACCCTACAAGCTGCAACAAAGAAGGAAGTCGCCTCCTGCAACATTGTATCTCCAGCTCCTTCCATCAACTGTAACATTTCCCTGGTCATGTATCCTCTGAGAACAGCCCGTTTCAAACTGCACCAGAAAGAAGAAGGAATCTCCCTTGGAGTGAAGGAGTCTCTTCCTGCATCCGCAGGCACCAACTGCAACAACGACCGGCTGTGTTGATCCCATCTCTTGCTGAGCTGCATGGATACTGCATCAT